>NC_064922.1:462955555-467878055 GCF_023897955.1 Schistocerca gregaria
CAATATTTAGATCAATGGAAGATCAATGTTGTAAATTAACTGACAGGGTAGGTAAAGTGTCGAAGCAAGATGACCGTAAAAATATATACAGAGAAGAGATATGTCTGGAAAGCAGTACAATAAAGACAAGTAATGCTTAAAAGTAATTGTTCAAGTGTTTGTAAATTTTAATCCATGAACTACGTTAAACATTCCAAAAGGACCTTCAACTAGATATTCTATCTGAGAAGAATTTACTGTATGTAGTTTCACCATACACAACCTGGGAATCAAGGTGATCTTCTTATTGTGGAGTGAGACAGATGGTAAAACAGTGTGAATTTAAATAGCTTCATGTATCGATGACTGTGTTGTGGCACTAAGGACATGTCACAGGTGAGGATGATCTTGGGTCAGCAAATAGACTCTGTTTCTATACGTATTGCCTAGCACAAGAATTATCCGAACTTGCAGTCTGTTGATCACATATTTTTAAAAGGTCATGCAGGAATTTGAGCGTAACAGGTATGTTCCAGTGTACCATCCTAAAGACATTTTTGCAAATTGTGAAAGACACATCGTTTGAAAAATTTCTTAACTTTGAAAGTGACTTCCAATTCATAATATCTGTTGCATACTTCACTGCAAAAGAATTTAATTAACATTTTTCAGTGTCTTATAAGGCACAATTTGATGGATACGTCACAGTAATACCATTGAAAAGAAAGGAGCAAGTTCTACGTGTGTGTGTGTGTGTGTGTGTGTGTGTGTGTGTGTGTGTGTGTATTCTGACAGCAATGACAAATAGACTTTAGATTCAAGATCCACTCAAAGTGTGTGAGAAACGGGTGATTCCAAGGGAATACTGTATAGTTTATTGCAGTCTATTAAATGATGGTGCTGTATGTGATGCATTGCATGAACTAGACATTGAAGAAGACTGCTGTAAATTATTAGGCTTATGTAAAGCGGATATTTGTAGAGTGGTATTTTCAACCAGTAAAATTATAATTGGATCCAACATATCTATTTTACTTATGCATATGTGAAAATCTAGCAAGTGTGTGTAATGCCAGAACAACAAATGGGCAATACACCCCCAAAAGACAAGAGATGCAGTTATCAGTCTCATGTCCTAACATTTGCAAGCATTCCATCAAATTGTGATTTCAGACACCAGGGGGATTTCAGACAGTATAGTCAATTTGCTCTTTCCTGCTGCGAAGAAATGAATTCCCATTCATTTTCACTTTCACACGCCAGTTATTTTAAGTGTGAGATTGTATTTATCAGCTTCCATGACTTTTATTTTGGGTTGATTGTTTAACTAGATAAATATTAGATAAACAGTCCCATTATTGAAAGTTCTTGCAGTGTCATCAAATTTAAACTTTCTGTTGTAGCAACTGGTGGGAAAGTATTATAACTGCAGTTGTAAATTAACTCGGTAGCCTGTCGCATCGAGACAATTCCTATACAAGTTAGTTGAGTTTTCCATGTAGAAGTATAAAATGATGACAGTATCTACACAATTTTGTACTGTGTTGTGTCATTTCAGACAATGCCCAGAATGAATAAAAGCAGGAAGGTGCAAAGTACGGTGTCATTATGACCCAGAAGTTCAGATAAAGCTGTTACTGATATTCATTGTGGCAAATTTTCGTGTAGAGAAGCATGTGATTTCTATGGTACGCCTAACTTAACACTACAAAATAAAGTGTTGGGAAAAAGTGCAAAAAATTTGGGAGGACAACCAGTACTAATTGAGGAAGAAGATGACATGTTGAAGAAAGATATCTTGAGGATTGCACATACAGGATTTACTTTTACTACATTGGATATTCGATATTTAGTGAAAGGCTACCTTGATAAATCTAGCTGAAATGAGAAAAAAAAATTAATATTTTACCAGGACGAAATCGGAGGACAGCTGGTACTAAATGAGGAAGAGGAAAAAATGTTAAACCAAGGTATCATAATAAAAATTAACCTTTACTATATAAATATCAGTATCTCAATCCTTAGCAGTTATTTATAATGGTGGACATCCTTAAAATGTGTTAAGTCACTAAAATCAAATGGGAAGAACAGAGAATACAAAAGAATTCAGTTTTATCTGACTTCTCCCATATACTTTGTAACTTTGGTCAGAGATTTAAAGAACATGTCCAAAATCATTCCAGTTCATGGGGTGGTTTCAGACACATTTTGTCTGTCTCAGCCAGATATAGGTACACCTAGACTTTCTGTTTATAGGATATTTCATTTGTTACACTCATATCCCACCACTCCTGTAGCAAACAATGCAATCTAACAAAATCTGTGCAAGTTACGGTGAAAATAACCAAAAAACTGCTCGAAATCTCCCCATACAGCAGTACACAAAAATATTCGTCTATCTCCTGTAGTTGGCTTTTGTGGCTCTGTAAGACATCGTCAACTATCTCAAAACTAATACTATCCATATTTGTTATTTTGGCAGAAATACAATTATATTTTAAAAAATAACTCTGTGGTCAGTTAACAATATTACGAAAAGATAGACTGCTACTCAACATGTTGCAATGTTGAGTTGCAGATAGTTACAACAAAAAGACTGTTGGCAAGTAAGCTTTTAGACAAAACACACACACAAGGATTTAACTTTTACAAGCTTTCGGAGTCAGTGGCTCCTTCTTCTGGCAGAAGAGTTGAAGAGGATGGAAGAGGGGCAAAGGAAAAGAACTGGAGAGGTATAGGAAAAAGGGTACAGTTCGGGAAAGTCACCCAGAACCCCAGGTCAGGGAAGACTTTCCTTCTCATCCTGCCTGGTAATTCTCTCCTGACCCGGGGCTCTGGGTGACTTTTCTGAACTGTACCCCTTTCCCTAAACCTCTCCAGTCATTCTCCTTCACCCCCCCTTCCCCTCCTTTTCTTTCTTGTTCAACTCTTGTGCCAGAAAGAGGAGCCCCTGACTCCAAAAGCTTATAAAAGTCAAATCCTTAACAACATGAGTAAGACATTTTCTGCATTTCTACAAATGCTGTGAAAGATGTTTCTAATTCTTGCTTTTATTTCCTGTGTAATTTTTCAAAATATGAGTGATTATCTCCACTGTTGCTGTGAATTACACGTAGGTATCATTGCTCAATTTCAGAAGTTGTTGAGGTTTGTTCACAAATAATTATAGGTGCTATACCAATTTCATTGCCATAATGTGGAAGGCTTCTGTTTTTCTGGTGAGTCAGTGGAAGAAAGTGCTAACTCAGGACAAATTTTAAGTTAAAAGTTATTGGTTTGCTAAATTCAAAGATAAGAAAAAATACTATCAGAAAAAACTTCATATAGTAAACAGTGTTTTATTGTGTTAATTATGGATCTACTTTTTTCCAGCATGTGATGATTTTGAAAGTATGAGAGTTGTATGATCATGCTAATGCTTATTAAATTGAGGGTTAGCAGTTTCTTCTTCTGACACCTTAGTTGTATTGTTAGAAATAGCTGCTGGGTTAGAGAGAGGGGGGGGGGGGGGGGACTTGTTTTCATAGCAATTGGAAAAGTTCAGCTTATCAAGTAAATGGGATGTTTTTGGCTGATTATGAGCATTACACAAGACCTGAAGAGCACAGAATGGGCAACGCTTGTGGTATCAACACATTGACTGCAGCTAGGTTTTAGGTGCCAGCATTGCCATTTAGTGTTGTGGTTTGGTACAGTATACAGCAGCTTGTGAAGTATTTTTGTGGCTGTAGTTTTGCTGCTGCAAGCATACTCATAGTACAGCAAAGTACTCACCTATTCAATTTTGGATGGTTGGTACATAGAAAAAAGTGAAATCTATTAGTGAATTGCGAGACACGATGGTATATGCCAGAGACAGAGAATGAGCACGTTAAAAATCATATGAAGCTGTCAGTCTTGCTAACCTGCAGCCCACCATTTAGGTAGATGTTCTTGTGTGTGTGTGTGTGTGTGTGTGTGTGTGTGTGTGTGTGTGTGTGTGTGTGTGTGTGTGTGTTTGAGTAGTAGGGAGAGGAGGGGGGGGGGGGTAAATTAATCATGGAATTCCAATCATATGTATCTGTTTATTTACCTGCAGCATCCAGCAAGTGTCCTATAAAATCCAGTTATGACAATGTACCACGCCATTACTCTTAGATTTTGTCAGGATCGTTTGAAGAAAACTCCATAGGTAAGGGGATGCTTATGCACCAACCAGTCTTGAAGTTCCTTCTGCCAGTGTACCTGACCTCAGTTCTGTTGAATACATCAAGGATGTCATCAGTTGCTGCCTTCGTCAGGGCAAAAGGGCTGCTACATGCTGGTAGGTTGTGTGTGTCTGATTCAGTTTCTCAGGAATGTGTCACACACTGAAAGGTAGTGAGCTGCTGTATTATTTACCATATTTTCTTTGACAGTAGGTTGTAAACTGTGTGATGCTGCCCAGACAAAGTATTGACTTGAAAATCAAATAAAAATTGAACAAGAATTTTAGACCTGCTAAGGAAAATTTGCAGAAATTGTAGTTACATCTGTCATGATTCTGTTCTGCATAGATTCTGAACTCTGAAACTGTTTGTTCAGTGTCTTTATGCTAAACCGAGACAAACTGCATTGACCATGACATGCTTGAGAACAGACATTGAACAGGTTGTTAGTGATAAAGGGACAGCAGCAATGCAATAAGTTAATTTCTTGTCATTAGGAAGTATTTTGTTTCTCAAATAATTACGTTGCTTCTTTGCAGCAGCTCTGTGCATCACCCATCCCTTTTTATAGTTATTAAAAGTAAAAATAACTACCATTTGCCAGTGCCCGGAAATTAGAAAACCTTTATATGTAGGTGAAGGGTTGTGATTCATGTTCAAACAATATTTTGTTACATTTTATTTTGTAACTGGCAACCGATTAGAAATGGTCAGTGGAAAAGGCTGTTGCTAAACATGATGGACTAAGTGACTACAACTGTGTGCGAAGCATGAAGCACAGTTTGTTATTTGATTGCTCTAAATACAAGACTCTGCTACATTCATCAGGTAATTCTTGTGTAATTTTTGAGTGTGGCTAGTGTCCAGGAGTGCTCCTTGATTTTCAAGAATGAGGTAATGTTTTCATATTCTTAGTAAGAAGAGATAAGAAAACCTTAGAGCATTATGAAAGTTCAAGATTAGTAAACATATAATTGTGCATAAAATTGGCACTGAAATTCTTCCTTTCTATAAAATCATTGCATTGGGTTTTCATTGATGTAGTTACTCAGTTTCTACACGAGTCAGATGGTTGTTCATGAGCAGTTGAATTACACACCTGTCTAGCAACATGGAGAAACCTCTTAGTTCTTGTGGAGTATCAGAATATCACATGTGCTTATAAACAAGTCTTTTTCATCCTACACTTTACTGCCATGCTGCTGATAAGTATTAGATTTGATGACATAACAACAGTTCTAGTCATCATGGTGGTTAGACTGCTGTCTCCAACACAGATATATCTCTTAGGCAGTTACCAGTAAAGGAAGCATTGTCCTTGTGGTAGTATTATGCTTATTTGCCACAAAGATAGATTACCAACAGACACTGTTGTTTTGAAACAATTACTTTTTATTTTTTCTTGTGATGCTGTTAAGACTTAATGTACTACAAGATAACTATTACCAAGGACAGTTATCATTGTTACTTGCATAGGTCATTGCTGGCTTGCGCAGAAATACTGCAAAGCCAAGTTCTCTCATGAAAGTATTCTGATCTAGACACACGTTGTAAACTAGTAGATAACAAGTTTCTCTGGGAGATATTTGACCAGATAATTAATATTAAATGATTTTTCAATAAGAATCGCCAAAATACTGTAATAAGTTCATAGAATCTGTAGGTTGGAGCAAAATATGAGGGTGTGAGTTAAACTGAGACTGAGATAGAAGTAACTTGGAGTTTGAGTGTGTGGAGAAATAGATATGTGATAAATGATAGATATTGTTAATAACACAGGAAATACACTGGAATTTATTCTGTATGAAGAAATAAATACAAGCAAGTTGGTGGGAGAAAGAAACCATATGTTTCTTTCATAATGATACATTAAGCAATGTCTTAAGTAAATTGTGCTCCTTGGATTGAATTGTAGTGGTGCTGAATGACATAATATTGTTTCTTTCCATACATTACTAATGCTTATAAACAGTGCAATAAAGTGTGCATGGGAAGATTTACCAAAATGAAAAAGTACATCTGTTGATGGATGAGATATGTATGTGTTCACAGAGAATTCTAAACATGCACTACTGCTCTTTATCTCCCTTTGTGCAGAGACCACACTGATAAAATGAAAGCACTTACAATGCTTATGAACTTACAGGCAGTTTTCTCTCCCATTCGTTGTTGATCAATTGAAAATTAAGCCCATTGTGCTTACTGGTAATGGATATACTCTTATTAAAACACAAAGTGATCCTTTTCTACTTTTTCATTGCAATGCACCTTATCATCTATTGAAGAAATAGTCACGATTTGTTAGGTTTTATCATATTTTACCTATTGATATTGTTTGGTGGTATCTAAGTGTCTTTGCATTTCAGTCTCACATTTTTTTAGCTTTTTCACCATAAAACCTGGTCAGTATGTACCTTCAGGAAACATAATTCCCAGCACTGTCAATAGAAAATACTTAAAGGAGAATGTTTTCTGTTTTGAATGTTTATATTGGCAGTACTGGGACTTTCTCGTGAAGGTAAACACTGACCAAAATTTCTATCTCTTGTAATGTTAACAATTTTCTTGCTGCAGTTTAGCCTTTTGATACAAGTTGTCATAAAATTTAAATATTTTTGATCTCAAATTTCAGAAGTGAGTGAGTCAGAAATTAATTATAAAGATAGACTACTGTAAGATAGGTTTTGTTATGAAATACATCTTCATTTTATCGATTAACAGTTTGTCCCTCTGGCACGAATTCATGATGAACTGATCCTTCAAAGTCAAAGAAAACTATCAGCATGGCTTTGACATGTGATACGACCTGACACGCTTTTTTTGGTCTTGGAGAACATTTCCCGACCCGCAGTGAAGACTGAGCTTTGGTCTCAACATCATAACCATTGCTGCACATCTTGTCACTAGTTATAATTCACTTATGGAACATCTCATTCTCATTTGCACGATCCAAAAGATCTTCACTGATTCCGAGCTTAAGGTCTTTCTGGTCTTGCCTCATGAGCCATGGGACGAACTTGGCAGCAACATGATGCTTTCCAAGATGTTGTGTCAGGATTTCATGACATGATCAAACGAAATGTTACACACTTCTGAAATCTTTTGGATAGTCAGATTTGATCACTATGCACAATTCCGTTGACGTTCCTGACATGAGCATCATTGGTAGACGTCAAGGGCATCTTGATTGAGGGCCACCTTTAACCTCTGTCTGCCCATTTTTAAACTGCATGAACCCAGGTTGCTGGAAATCAGGATATTTCAAACATGGGGAAGGGAATATTTTTTTAAAAATGAAATGATTTGTTTACTGAGATGGCATGCATTTTTGTAGGCTTGTAGGCTGGGTGCAGCTGAGTATGTGCACTGCTTCTCTACTACTGCTTCTCCCCTTCCTACCACTCCCTCTCAGCTTTCAGCAGTGCTGCCACCACTTCTTGTCTCTTGCCTAGCAGCTGTTGACAAGAGGCAGGGAGGCTTGAGGAGTGGTCTGTTTGGATCTGGTTCTCAGAGACTGTAGACGTAGCAGCCGTAGACAGCAGTCATGTGTGCATGAATTGTGTGTGAGTGATCGTGTGAAAGTGTGTGTACTCTTGTTTTGTAACAAAAGCTAAGGCTGAAAATTTATTTGTGAGAGTGTGATTGTCTTATCTACATGCCTGTCTGCTAAGACACAATCATCTTTACAGTGAGTTGCTACCTATCATTATTTTTGATTCTCGGACTATTGGAACAAGTTATCTGTTGCATGGATTGATCACCATGGTCTCATTTCATCAACATGCTATCAGTAGCTCGTGAACAGCTGGCCGCACGAGTGGATTTCCACAGCAAGCCAAAACTGCAGGCTTCACAATACCTGTAAAATATAGACATAACACAGTGGTTAATAACAGACAGTAATGAATATAGTAGATCCAACATCACCTACAGTGTTGGTTTACACAATTCTTCCCCACCTTACACACTTCTTTAAAGAGACCTACTTTTTTCTGAGGTTATTTCTGAAATCAGTGGATGAATTTTAAATTTGTCTTGCAACTCCAAGGAAATACATATTTTTGTCATCAAATGTGTTTTGTTTTATTGAAATAAAATAACATCCTTGCTCTTAATGAAACACGTATACCATTTGTTTCGCTTTCTCCATCTAAAAACAATTCATTACAAAAGCTGTTGATGTTAGTAATTAAGATTTTTGCTCACATCAGGAAACTCCATGTTCTTGCAAGTGTTTTTTTTTTTTTTTTTTTTTTTTTAAGATATTATTTGCACTATAGTTTCCTGTACTGTAGCTACAAAGACAGATTGTCAACTTATGCCCTATCTAAAAATTTGTTAGGGAAAAATTCTAAAACTTGTCTGGACATCAGGGAATTTGCCTTGGGGAAGCGGCAACCCTCGAATCATTAGTAACACCAAGTATGGCTTAAGCACTCATCACCGTAGGCTTCCTGCATCATTTGGTGTGTCTCTGTAAAGGTTTCTCCAGTTTCACACAAAATTTAATACAGACGCACTGCTCCTCTGACTCTACCACCTTGAAATTCAAAAACTTTGCTGTATAGTGCTCTACACAATACAGCACTGAATAATAGGTAATAGACATACAACAATGAAACTACTGGCATGTGCACTTTAAACACAAGTATGTGGAGGGATGCCAACCGCATTTTGCTTCAAAACACCATTGGCGTGAAATTATAAATGTTCCGGAATTTTTTGAACAGAACTCGTATGTAATATTATGTGCCCTGTTGGCCTTTGAAACAGCTTCTAGTTGTCTTGCAATGGTTAAATACAGGCCTTGTGTGGTTTTCAAGAGAACTGAGACCATTCTTTCTGCAAAATAGTGGCAAGTTCAGAAACAATGGTGGAAGCATATAGCGATCATGCAACCTTACCCATTGTAAACCACAAAGACTCAGTAATATTGAGATTATGTGAGTGGTGACCAGGGGGAATGTGATAGTTTATCGTTGCTCATACAATTCCAGTCCCAGACAATTTAGAGCTGGGTGAACAGGGCCCCTGTTATCTTGTAATACAGCGTTACCATTGGGGAACTCACATTGTACCAAGATGTGACCTGATCAGCCAAAATAATTACATGGTCTGTGGCAGTAATGTGACCTTGCAGAGTAACTGTGAGCCCCATGGAATACCATGATACGGCTGCCCAACTCATCTTTGGACCACCACCTTGTTTCATCCTTGAGGTGAAAACACAGCCAGAAGTTGGAAACAGTGTGAAACAAGTCTCATCTGAACAAATGACTTTTCCCCATTGCTCTATAATCCAGTTTTTATTTTATGAAATCCACTGCCTTAAAAAATTCTGCTAGATTTTCAACATTACTTTTTTCTTGCACCTACCCATTCTTTGTCATCAGTGTCAGTGCTTTCTTTTTACGCTTCCTATTGACTATTATTCAAGCACTGAATGCAATAACTTGGTGCTCTGCCACTTCAATTATTCATCAGTGAAATGTGTTTCACCCTTTTGTATAGTTTTGCCATAGTTTGCAGGTGAATCTTTTCTCGCCATTCAGCTGTTGCACCATTAATTTCAGACACTTCACTACATACAGACTACATCATGTTGTAGGTCATGTAGTCACTTGTGTCTAAAATTAAATTGTCTTATAATTCACAAAACTGATTGTCTGACTAAACAGTTATTTGCTATGGTACATTAGTGGTGTTATTTTTTACTGTCATCATAGGATGTAACATGTTTTAAAACAAATCATCTCAAAGATGTTCTTTCTCCCTACCAGAAAATGTAGTATATTGAGGGTCCATGGAAAAGGAACAAGGTTCATGCAGCAAATTTGTGTAAATACCAATTATGGTCAGTTAGTGGTGCCTGCCTTCAAAGTGAAAGCTGTTTGTATCCACAGACATCTGCATTGATACTTTCTGTTGCTCAAAACATTTCTGCATATTGTTGTTTGTGAAAATGTTCAAGAACTTCATCTTTTTGCTCTCCAATGCAAGCCCATGACTGTAGTGACCTATTATTGATTTTAATGAATATTGGTGCAGTACAAAGAAAAAGGCTGAAAAAGTCACACACTAAGATGCCACAGCAAATAGTACTGTTGTAATGAAAGTAATCCTGACGTACATGACAGCCGTACAGAAACCTTCAGACAGTAAGGTACTCACATGGCGATAAGAATGTGCAGTGGTTCCTCCTCCTGTGGATCAAAATATAGAGAATGATTTACAGTAGTGCCAACTATTGGCGGACAAATGAATCGTCGGAGGACAGCAATGAGTAATGGTGGCAATATTAAAGCTACTATCCTCCGACATACAGAGATTGTATATGTTTAAGCAGGCTTGTGTGAGAAGTGAGCTCCATTCTGTAGCTGCATGTTGTACTCCTGTTGCAGTGTTTATTCATGAGTCCAATCTTGTCTCTCCAGGCATTAACACAATCTGATGAAACCCAGATTCGTATTCACAATAGAAAAGGTACATATGCTGCTGCAGGATGCTGTTGACCACACCTCACAAAGTACCCATAGGAAACATATGCAGTGGCATATGCTGCTTGTGTGTGTGTGTGTGTGTGTGTGTGTGTGTGTGTGTGTGTGTTTTCTTCAGTATACTCACATAGCTAAATCAAAGCCTGGAGTCCGCAAATAAGTGGTAATTTAAGCTCATTGATGTAGTCTGGGATGTCATTCCCACCTTGCATGTATCAACGAAAACAATAAATTTTCAAAAATATGATATAACTGGACAAGCAAAACACCTTATCACCAAGTGACAAGAGAAAATGCATAAACATTAACAAAATGTGCAAGCTTTCAGAAACAGTGGTTCCTTCTTCAGGCAGAAGGGGAAGGAAAAGGACTGGTGAGGTTTATGATGTGGGGAGAACTATAGAAAAGTTGCCCAGAACACCATATCAGGTGAGACTTAGTGGACAGGAGGAGAAGGAAAGAATGTCTTCCTCATCCCATCTGGTAAGTCTCACCTGATATGGGGTTCTGGGTGACTCTTCCATAACCCTCTCCATTTCCTAAACCTTACTAGTCTTTTTCCTTCATCCCTCTTCCTTCCCCTTCAAACCTTCTGCCTGAAGAAGGAACCACAGTCTCTGAAAGCTTGCACATTTTGTTAACGTTTATGCATTTTCTCTTGTCACTTGGTGATAAGGTGTTTTGCCTGTCCAGTTATATGATATTTTTGAAAATTGGTGAGTAGATTTTTTGTCTTTCCAGTTGTATTACGTCTTGTAAATGACATTTTATGCTATTTCTACTTCAAAAGCCTGACTGTTTCTTTGTACTTAATGAATATCTTATTTGTAACAGATTGCCACTCACCATATAGGGAAGACAATGAGTTGCAGACAGGCACAACCAAAAACTGTTATACACTTAAGCTTTTGGCCAAAAGGCCATATTCTGAAGCAGAAAACTTTGACAAGTGCAATTCACACACACATGATCACTATCTCTGGTCGCTATGGCCGGACAGCAAACTCCAACTGCCCCTTGATGGGGACAGAAGTCTTATGTGAATGACAAGGGTAAGAATGCAATGTGGGACAGGTTGGGAATGGATAGCAGTTACATCTTCCCCACTTCTACCCCATTATCACTTCCCTCCCCACCTGATTCCTCCTTGTTACCACCAACACTGACATCATATTGCTGCCCCCATCAGGCGCAGTTGCAATCCACAATCTGCCTATAGCAGTCAGAGACAGTGACCGATTTTTGTGTGTGTGTGTGTGTGTGTGGTGTGTGTGTGTGTGTGTGTGTGTGTTTTGATCATGCTTGTTTGGCCAACAAAAGCTTTGATTGACAGTCTTTTTGTCATGCCTATCTGTGACTGAGCATTTATGCTATGTTTCATAATTTTGTTTTTGCTCTGTCGTGGACTTTACATTGTTTTATGTGCTGCAGACATTTACCAAATGTATGTATAAAGTCTGTCACTTGTTTGTGAAATTGAACAATTACTACACAAAAGCATGTGAATACAATTTTGGGGAACTGTCCTCTGTGCACATCCTGTAAAGAATATTGCAAGTTCCTTGTGTATTACTTTACTAATGAGTGTTGAACCTTATCATAGATTTGTAACAGATTTAATAAATATACAAATTAAGAACAGATCACAATGTTGTAACTATTGTATTGTTACGCAAACTGAAATGAACTCCAGTTACAACAATTAGTGGTTTGTAGTCAGTAGTGAGATACAAATTGAGCAATATTCAGCCATAAAGATACACATGATGTTTTTTTTGTGACTGTTTTTTGTTATAGACACCATTGCTATGTGCCATTTCCATTTGTGTGTGTGAGAACAGCTATTGTCATACCATAAATTATCAGAGACCAGAATCAAATTTTATCAGGTAGAAAAAGTATTATATGGAAAAGTATTTAGAAGACTCTGAAATGGACAGAAAACTTGAGTTTCATTCATTGAATATAGGAAACATATCCCTTACGAAGAAGAAAATGGACATTGAAATAAACATTTGTGAGTCTCTGCAACTTGTCTGTGGTGCTTCTGATGACTTAGAAATCAAATGTGCATTTCTTATTTGTTGATACCAGCAGCATTTTCTGCAACTGCTGTTTATCTGCCTGTAGAATTCGATGCATATCATCAAGGGAGTGACTGTTTTATTTCGTTGCTTTTTTGCCAAATTTCCTGACCAAGAGCCAGTTGTACAGCAGCATCTCACTTGGAGAGTCTGCATAGGGATCTGTGCATTCCAAATTACCATATGAAAATTTGCTCTTTTTACTGAGTCCTTGCAAAGTAATAGTCCACATGTTATGTGATTAGTCCGGTTGGTTGTAAGGTGAAGAAATTTTAGGCTGGCAGTTACAATGTAATGTTTGTGGCAAAAATTTTCAGACATTGTTGAAAGATAAAACTGCTGGTGCAGACAAAGAAATTAACTTTTCTAGTGGTGTAAATGTTACAAATGCTGCATTAAAAAAATATGTGTAACAGAGGGCTTTACATTGGTTCTTACGCTGATAAAATACTTCTAGCCAGTAGTACAGTATGTGCATAAAATAGATCTTGCATTAGTGGCAATCATTATAATACGAAGCAGAAGACATTCATGTGTGTGGTGAAGAACAACTCCATGTTGGTGGTTCAGATATCTCTGATAACAAGTGGTGCCAGTACTGTTGTAGCAAATAACTTAAACAGACCGTAGGTTTGGTTGATATGATTATTGAGAATAATGTGCAATTCTGCACAGCAGTGTTACCCATTATATGCCACAACATTATGTTGTCCATTCACCTGTTATGATGCTAGACACTTGAGATTTATCACAAAGGATTTTTTGGTTGGTCTTCTTCAGTGAAGTCATTGAAGTGAGACATTGGATTTATAGAAGGAATACACGGACGTATTACCACATAATATTTTTGTACTTGTGAGACAGACAGACTAAGAAGCTGTTAAATTCATTTCCCATGGACTAAATAAATGAAACATGCTACTTCTTGTGGAGCTTATCCTGGGTTTAAATAAATTAGCAACAAATAGAATAAAACACATACACCATCATTCAATGCAATAACTTCTTACTGAACTTCCGAGACCCTAAAATGGACAACTTATCCACTGAAGAAAATGATATCAGATGAGATGACACAGTGGTTGAAACACTGGATTTACTCTTGGTTGGAGCAAGGTTCAAATTAGGTTTATGGTGGATTCTCAAGATGAATTAAACTAAATACTGTAATAATTCCTTTGAAAAAGACAAGCTGATTTGCTTCCCTTTGCTTCTCAAAACAAGCCTGTGCTCCACTTCGTCATATCATCGTCATCATAATCATAATTGTTATCTTCATCATCATGAAATTTAACCATAATCTTCTCCTCTTTCACAGTAGTCACTGCTTGTTGGTCTCCTGTGGTATTGTACTTCATTTAACCTTCAAGCAATGAATGATAGAACTTACTGTTTTATTTACGATGGGTAAAATGTATTAAAAGTTCAGAATGAAGTGGCCTACTTCCATCAGTCTAAAATATATTTGAGTAACAACAATTTGGAAAGGATAGACTGCTACACATTACGTAGAGGAGGCAATTGAATCGCAGATAGGCACAACGAGAAAGAATGCTAAATATATTCAGCTAATGGATTAAATCCTCCATCAGACATAACAAGCTCGCTCGCTCTCTCTCTCTCTCTCTCTCTCTCTCTCTCTCTCTCTCTCTCTCTCTCTCTCTCTCACACACACACACACACACACACACACACACACACACACACACGCAGGGCCACTGTCATCTCGAGGCACTAATGCCTTGAGACAACAGTGGCTAGTGTGTGCGAGTTGTGAACGTGTTTGTTTCTTCTTCATCTGATGAAGAACTTAGTTCGATAGCTCAATATGTCTACCATTATTTTTGACCATACCTGCCTGTGACTCAACACTTCCTCTGTGTGCTGACAAACAATCTATCATTTCCATTTTGTTGCTATTCTTTCCATTTTGTTGCTACACCAGCCTGTATTTTACATTGTTTGATATATTTCAGTAACTAAGACATCATTACATATTCTGTACCACTTGTATGATGGCTCTCTTGCTTCAGTCGTATATACTAGATATCACTGCAGCAAGTTTCTGCTTTTCAGGCAATTTAATAATGTTTGGCAGGTACAATGCTCACAATGAAGCATCTCTTAAAAGTTTAATTGAAAAGTTTTGTCAATTTGTAATTGGAGCCTCTACACAACATCCCTTAATGCAATAGCAACTAGGAAAGCAAACAGCATTGAATAGCTCATCATTCTGTTTGACAATTATAACAGTAATAAGTATGTGGAAAGGAACACATTTCACTGTGAAACTTAGCTTTTCATGTTCAGCAAAATGATGTTTTAGCAGTTAGTGTCATAAATAGACTCAGCCAGCTTCTTCATGATGGGCCTGCTAAATATAAGTTTGATAAGGTTATGGTCAACAGACATTAGATTAGGTTACTTACTGAAAGTACACTAATGGTAAAAGTCTGCTTAGTAATTTCTTAGCTTGCTTAGAAACTATTTTGTCAGTGTGACATGAAGATATTAAGTTATGTGATCATTTAATTCTTTTATAAATTGTGTTAAATCACTACAGGGGGAAAATGCAATGACACCCCCCCCCCCCCCCCCCCCCGGACGATGTTCAGTGCCACCGAGGTGTAAAATGTGCATACAGTGTGTTAGTGATTCATTTGTCACAGTCATCAGCTATCAGGTGGCCTATCTGTACATCCTCTGTTTTGATTCTGCAGGCAATAAGTGTGCTGAGTTAAGAATGAACAGTGTTTGCATCATTCATTCTAAGGTACAACCATGCCCTACCAACAAGTATGTACTCATGATGAACAGCTTTAGCAAGTTGAATGGGGTCACATTGTGAGCATGTAGGTTGCTGAATGTATCTATTAAAGGATTTCTGCACATTTTGGGCACAATGTATTATTAGTGTGTCGATGCTTTCAACAGTGACCTGTGGAGCATTTCCACTCTATGGAAAAGGTTTTGGACATCCATGTAGTATGGACACAATGTCAATTAGACATATTGTGTGGACAGCAGTGACTGACCAATCATCATCCAGGGACAAAATCTGGTCACATGTTGCACCTGTTGCATCATGAGGGATCATTGTGAACTGTCTGCTGACAGTGGGAATAAGAATACTTGTGAATCCAGCCAGTCTATCACTGACACCATGACACTGCCAATGATGGGTACTCGGGTGTCATGAAATGGTTGACTGGAGAGTGGAATGGCACTCGTCTTCAATGATGGGACTTGGTTCTGTCTGTGTGCGGGTATCGAACATAAATGTGTATAGCGTAGACTGGTGACCTTTCTATTGCAAAGTGCATTCACCTATGACCTATAGGTCCCATTCCAGGCTTCATGATATCTGGGGGATCATCAGTTACAACACACAGTAACATTTGGTGTCCCAGCAGGGTAAAATAACCAGCACTCACTACATTGCACAGGCTCTTATCCTCTTTGCTACTGCCATTTCTTCAAAAGGAAGGTGATGTGCTTTTTCGACAGGACATTGCACATCCACATATGGCTGCTGCAACGCAGTGTGGTCTTCATTGTATAGAACAACTGCTGTTGGCAGCAAGATCAGCAGATCTCTTGCCAGTCAAACATGTACGAGATGTGATGAAGAGGGAACTTACTTCTTTTCCGAGGATTGCAAGAGCCACTGCCTTATTAAACAAAGGGCACAAAATGTCTGAGATACTGTATCGCACGATGCTATTCAGTACCTGTATGATCATTTCCATGGAAGAATACTTGCCTGTGTTGTTGCCAGAGGAGGATACACTGTGTAATGATGCAACTATTTGCACACACTTTACTTTGATATGGTTTTTCATTTGGTCTGAATTTATTATCATATACTACTACAATGATGAACTACCTGCCACCTAACGTGTCACTAAAATGACCTTGTCTTTGAGGGTGTTTCATTGTTGTCTGGTAGTATATATGAGCTTAGTCATTTGCCAAAGTACTGAAAAATTGCATTTTTTTGTGGAATAGATTATTTACTAAGTACAGACGTAATCTGTTCTTGATGACTAGTGACCAAGCAAGGTGGCTCAGTGCTTAACACAATGGACTTGTATTCGGGGAAAACGACTCTTCAAATCTGCATCTGACCACCCAGATTTAGCTTTGCTATGATTTCACTGAATAGCTCCAGGCAAATGTCGGGGTGGTTCCTTTGAAAGGGCATGGCTGATTTCCTATACCATCCTCAACATAATTTGAACTTTTATTCCGTCTCTAATGACCTCAGTGTTGATGGGATGTTAAACCCAATCTACTTTCCTTCCATCAAGGGCTAGTTATGTATCATTGATTCTATTGAGACTATGGTCAGTGTGATTGCTGAGTGATTTTAGATGAGGAAAATAATTACTGTAGTTATAAATATGGACATGCAAATGTAGTGGAAATTATGAATGACGTACATTAACATATCTGAATGAAAGTCATTATCCTATAGAACAAAACTCACAGAATTCCAGCAATAATAGGTTTTTTTAAGTATCTGTATCTACACTAATAATAAATCTGTAAAATTATCATGTCTTTCTCTTTCTCTGTTTGAGCACATTAATCAACTACTAGATGAATTTTACAGATAACTTGGGGCACTGTACAGGCTTCATTTCATCAAAATTGGATCACAGCAAATAAAGATATCATATTTGAAAGTTTTATCCATACTAATATTATAAATACAAAAGTAGCTTTGTCTTTTATGTTTTCACGACTAACCTGCTGAAATGATTTTCATGAAACTTGGTTTGGAGATAGGTTGAACCATGAGGAAGAACACCCGCTACTTTACAAAGTGTGTAGTAATTATATTTATTGATTTGAAGAATATTACACAAATTAGGGAAAAATATTTCCTCTCTCAGAAAGCTATTTGCTTTACTTTTGATTGTTATTGTATTTGTGAAAATGTTTTTATGATTCAATGTACTGAATACAATGCTTGTACCATCCTCAGTGTGTGTGATTCATACTTGCCATGTCAATGTTGAGCATTCTATAGTTACCTCTATTGTCTCCATCTGGAGCAACTGACTGTCCAAATTGCTGCTGTGGTGGCCTTACATAGCTCATAGACGTCTTCAGATTGGTTGGTAGTGACAAAGCTGATGGAGGTAACTGTCAAAAATGCAAGGTTTTACTCTGAACTGACATGACAAGAATCCCGAAAATGTTTTGTTTCTTCTAATTGGAAGGCAGAAAATGTTGAGCAAATGTTTAAAGATGGTAATTAACTGTCATGTAGCAATGTGTGGTGTCATTGGATCAGAAAAAAAAAATAGGCATATGCCTGATATCACACAACTAGAAGTTCTTATTTCAGCACAAAAGGTGGGAGGGAGATTTCAAAATATTGAGGAGTTGGTAAATAAAGCAACTCAATGACTGGCTATGTATCTGTACTGTAATTCATATACTTGTGTTTTACTCAGTGTTGTCCGCTTCTCGTGACAGTACTGTCTAAACATTGATATGTTTTAAAATTTTTTTGAGGAATGAATGCCTGACTTTGAAAGGTTGAGATTCAGGTAATTTCCTTATGTGCCAGCCTTTGTGCTGTATCACTGAGTAGACAGCTGTGGTAGTCAAAAACCTTGAGAACTTCACTACCATCAAGGCATTGCAGAAAGTATTACCAGCGAGTTCCATGGGAGTGTATGATCATATGTCCTAGAAACTTGGAGGTGTCATGCAAGATCTTTATGTTTGGAGCATCAGAGTGACCGGATTTTCTGAGAGTTTCCTGATCTTTTTTCATTTTCTGATGAAGATGGTAGCCCTGCTGAATGCATTCTCATCAAACAGTCCCTGTGAAAGTGTAAGATGAGACTCTGCTTGTAATGATCTTGCCAATAGCATCTAGATGAAATAAACCAGGATAGCTTAATTATCTGACGCCGTAGCGACATAGGGTTGAAACAATGAAAAATGACACAGTTCCTTTATTTTGTACAGTACAATCAAAATCTGACGTTGGTGAGCAAGATAAATGATGTATTGTTGAAAAATGATCTGAACTGAAAGAAGTATTCCTGTAAATATGAGTTGAAGAACAGCATGAGGTGGAATTGAAACAAGAATTGTCAAAGTGGCAAAATGTCAGACATGGGAATATGTTGTTATGAAATTTGATTGTTAAAGTATGACATGGGAGTTGTAAGTTGGATAGGCTTTGGTACACAGAGTGTATCATAATTAATGGCATAAACACTTACAGTTGACAGTACACATTACTAGAAGCAAAAAAAGTCTCAGTAAACATAGGGTCGAAAATGCATACCTTAAGAGCTATGAGCAATTTTTCATTTTCGATACTGTGAATCAAATCTCTTCTACTGCAAGTTCTTTGTTTTCCATATTTTGGGAACTGGTAGCATGGACCAAAACAAGAAAAAAAAGTCCAGTAAACATGTGCTCTAAAATGCATTCCATAAGAGCTATGAGTACTTGTTCATTTTTGCTACTTTGAAACACAACTCTTCTAATGATCAATTGCTTGTAACTTTTAAGGTATTCATTTTAGAACTCATGTTTGCTGGACATTTTTTTCTTATTTTGGTCCATATTGCCACTTCCCAAAATATGGAAAGCAAACAACTTGAAATAGAAGAGATTTATTTCACAATATCGAAGGCGAAAAATTGCTCGCAGCTCTTAAGGTGTGCATTTCCAACCCTTCGTTTACTGAGACTTTTTTACTTCTAGTATGTGTACTTTCAACTGTGTGCATTTATGCCATTAATTATGATACACCCAGTATAGCTATCTCAGAAATATGGGTAGAATAGCACTGCATATTTAAGGCATCTTTTGTTAACTGACATCGTAATACAAGGAAAAACGAAATCATATAAACTCATTATACAGACAAATTATTGAAAATATTGTTCATAGTAATCACACAAATATGAAAAATTTCTGAAGTGTAGTGAAAAAAATATATATATTTGACCTGAAATTTGTGTGTGATTGATGTTAAATTTTAAAAACTTGTAAAACTAGCCAAAATAAGCAAAACATATTACAGCCAAGTATACTGTTATTTATTTAGTTATGGGGTTTCATATTTTTTTAGTAAATCACTCAGCACAACCTGTGCCCTAATTCTTGATGCTTAAACACTTAAAAATTCCAACAGCGTAACAGTACCTAAAATAAAGGAAAAGCAACCATCCACCTGCAGCAGACTGCTGTGGGGTGCATAGAAACGCATGACAGAAAACGGTATCCACACTAGCTTTGAATCTCCTGCTCTTTTTATAGCAAAAGTACAATATACTCAGAAAGAATTATGAAGCTGAAATTAAGGGCTATCTGATGTGTATCATTGTTCATTATCTCTTCAGGTTGTGTGCTACTGATATCAACATGCTTGCAGTGCCTCACAACCAAAGAAATGGTTTTGATGTATAGTGTTCGAAATTAGGAGTGTAGGTGAATTTGCTGTAAGAGCAAAGCTGTAGTTTCATGAATTTATCATCACTTTAAGAAAATACTGCATTTCAGAAAGATGCAATATGAATTTCATTTCACTCATATTTTTGTTCTTTCAGGTTGCATACAAAGCAGAAAGAACTAGTGGACAAGTGCAACGCAAGCTTTTCTCAGACTCAAGACCTGGTGCTGGTGAAGTGGGATTTATTGCAATTCCGAAACGTTATCGTAAGACTGATGTACGATACTCACGGATGGGAGCGAGTGACTTCAATTTTGAACAGTACAATGGTACTGGCTTATGTGGACTTGAAGCAACATTAGCAAATTCATATTGCAATGCTATGATACAGGTGAACAATGTAACAATTTAATTGTATTTATATGAGTTCATTGCACGTGAAATATTCATTTATATTATTATTATGTTAATTATTTATATTATTATTATGTTAATACACAGGTTTTGTACTACACTGAGAGTGTTCACAATCTCCTGCTTTCACACTTATGCTGCAAGGAATTCTGCCTTTCATGTGAGCTTGGATTCCTCTTTCATATGCTGGATAATTCTCAAGGACTTCCATGTCAGTCCAACAACTTCCTGCGTGCTTTTCGGACTGTGCCTGAAGCTTCTGCTCTTGGATTAATTCTCTCTGACCGGAATCCAGAGGCTCGTAGAAGGGCTAACCTCATTAGTCTGATACAGGTAATGCCATTAATTTGCAGATACATCTTCTTCACCAGAATATATGCCTGAGTCATAGCTGTTGCCCTTTGGAGTGTGTCCTTTGGCCTAGCATGGGATTCTTTCTGAGGTCTGCCTTAAATTAGTCATTGCATAAGGCTTTGGAGATTGCTTCTATAGAGAACAGACTGACTGTGTTGTCAGGAATTTTCTAAGAATTCTTGATACTCTAATAGTATTCACTACAGTGATTACGAAATACTTTTATTAGATTAAATTAGATTTACTTTTGTCCCATAGATTTATAATAAGGGGATCTCCAAGGGTGTAGAACATATCATAAAACAAGAATACATACTACACATTTATGTCTAAAAACTGAAGTGGTGCTATGGATGTGGAATAAGGGAAGAATTCTTAAACATGTTTTCAGTTAAGAGATGATAATTAACTTATTACAAAACTTGTAAATGTACAATACATTGGGGTGCACATGATAACTTTTGGGCTATTGGAATCTTGCAACATCAAAGAGAAAATCAATTTACAACATTAACTTACATTGAGCAATCACTGCCCTGAAGATTTTCAGAAGCTAGAGTGTACTGAATGCAAATGTTATTGGATATTATTGAGAATATATACAGGGTGGTTTTAATTAATGTTAAACATTCAAAACGCTGTAGAAATAACAGCACTTGGCAGAATGATGTCACATTGCAACAGAACATTATCAGAGAAAGGGGAAAATGTATGGCAGAAGAAAAAAAAATAGTGTGAAAGGTGATCAATAGATGGTGATGTATGTATCAGAATACATAAATGAAAACACCTGTCGTGCACATTGACATGAAGTTGATAAACACACCAAGTACATGGCTTTCTTCCTTACGCATCTGTGACATTTGCCATGACTGTCTCTATGCAGGATCATGCTCTGCTTGTAAAGCTGTATTACAAGAATGATGACTGTGCACACGTTGCTCTGCAGAAGTTCTGGACACTGAAGGGTTTGGAAAAAGGCGTTGGTTTGATGCCAGCCATGGGTCTAGAGAAAAGATTCGGAAATTTGAAAAGACAGGTTCTTTTGGTGTGCAGCCTGGTAAGGGAGGAAACAAATTGATTCGATGTCAGTGGAAGCAGTGGCTCCAGCAAATCAGGAGGAGACGAGTGGTGATGTGCAAATGTGTAGTGCATGGAGAATTGCTCGATCATTGGACTTACCCATGATCACATTGTGTAAAATCTTACAAAACCTTTTTTGCTGTCCATTCAAAATTACCCATGTGCACGAGCTGCTTCCTGTTGACCTGCCAGCAAGAGAGAGCTTTGCTTTAGAATTTCTTGCTCACAAGTAAGTGGACAATGATTGGCTGTGGAAGATTTTGTGGACAGATGAAGTCGACTTCCATCTGACAGGATATGTCAATACACAGAATTGTCGAATATGGGCAACAGAAAATCCACACGCAAATCAACCAGTACCACTTCATCCTGAAAAGGTTACTGTGTGGTGCAGATTTATGGCATCGTTTATCATAAGGCCATATTTTTTTTTCGAAAAGACGTGTGCTTCTAGTCCTGTTACTTGTACCATCACTGGCAAGTGCTGTTAGTGTGTCTATTGCGCAGCCCCAACACTCCAGCTCTCCGACAGTGTGGATGGGATCATTTTTATGCAAGATGGCGCACCTCTACAAATTGCAAATCCAGTTAAGGAGCTGCTGAAGTGCCATTTCAGAAATGCTAGAATTACCAGCTGCCATTTCCCTAGAGCCCGGCCATCCCGATCACTTCATCTTAATCTGTGTGACTTCTGGCTGTAGGGCTATCTGAAAGATGTTGTGTTCAATGTTCTGATTGCAAATTTAGCAGCATTGAAGGCGTGCATTGCGAAACACATCCTGAATGTGATTCCAGAAACACTTTGGTCAGCTGTGGAACATGCTGTTTCTTGATTTCAACTTCTTTCATATAACAGTGGACAGCGTATTGAACATGTTTTGTGTCAGTCACACAGAAATTAATAATCTGATTGAATTTGATTGATGCTTTTTATGTGGTTTTTGGCCTCAGGACAATTAAAAACTGATTTTTCCCATCCAGTGTGATATAACCTTGCTGTGGTGGATGGACTTACGTTTACATAACTAACAGTATCACACCGGTATACCCAGGCACACTGAGTAGTACAGTTTGTACACCTTCGGCATTGATGTATGATTCATTTGTCATTTGTGGTCGACCACAATTAAATTATGATGCTTACAGTGTGATGTCATTCTGACCAGTGGTGTTATTTCTACAGCAGTTAAAAAGTTTGACTTCAATTATAAATACCCTGTACATACCAATAATTTATACATACCAAGAAAATTATCATTGGAGCTGCACAAGTCAACCACCAAAAAAATCCTTTAGGCTGCTGCTAAACTGAATGTAGGTAAACTTAAAAAAAGTTATTTGGATTGAAAAATATTGTGCTTTGTTTTCAAATATAATTGTTTTCTATTCAGATCTGATTCCAAGATGGTATATTGTATATTCTGTTTTTCTTTTCTGCCTCATTAGATATACAGTGTGTCCCAAAAATTGGGGTCAAAGTTATACACGTGGTAGAATGTTTTAAAATTTTGATTTTTAAAACATTATTTTAACGCTTTTCTAAGCATTTAATTAGTGTGAATACAATATTTGTTTTACATTGCTTCACCCGTAACAAAAGTTCTGTCATAGCACATCTCAAATCTACAGTTGCGATTTTTTTTTCTTTTCTTTCAGTTTCTTTTGTTTTCTTTTGAGGTGCTGGTATGGCATACCAGTGTGTACTGTCACAAATCAAGCATTGAAAAGAACTAATAGTTCTTAGTAAATAAAAGTTTTTTTTTTAATTTAGACCCTACAGCAACATCTCAAGCTTATAACAGCTTTTGCTTAGTTAAGCAGTATTTTTGATCCATTCTATTGCATTCTGTTGGAACTCTGTAAGATACATTCAGTGACATCACCTTTAATGACAGACCTTCTCTCTAGCTTGCACAGTAATAATTTGTTCCCATTGAGTGATCTGAAAGCCATTCTTTGCACAAAGTTGCCATTTTGTTCTGTTGTATCTCAAGTCCTTGACCAATATATGTAAAATACTTAACATCTTTCATTTGCAAGATACTGTTTCTCATATTTCAGAATCTTGGTATTTCATAAAATTATCTACATCTGCATGGACACTCTGCAAATCACACTTACGTGCCTGGCAGATGGTTCATCAAACCCCCTTCATAATAGTTCTCTATTATTCCAATCTCGATCAGTATGTGGAAAAAACGATCAGCCATACCTTTTGCGCGAGCTCTGATTTCTCTTATGTAAGTATGCATCAACAAAATTTTTTTGCATTCAGAGGAGAAAGTTGGTGATTGAAATTTTGTGAGAAGATTCCACCACAACAAAAAACACCATTTGTTTTTGTGGTATCCATCACAAATCCTTTTTCATCTCGGTGACATTCTCTGTCCTATTTTGTGAAAATAGAAAATATACTGTTCTTCTTTGGACTTTCTCTATGTACTCTGTTAATCCTATCTGGTAAGGATCCCAGACCATGTAGCACTACTCCAGAAGAGGATGGACAAGCACAGTGTAGACAGTCTCTTTAGTAGATCTGTTACATTTTCTAAGTGTTCTGCCAATAAAACACAATCTTTGGTTTGCCTCCCCCACAAGATTTTTTTTGTGTTCTTTCCAATTTAGATTGTTCATAATTGTAATCCTATGTATTTAGTTGAATTTATGGCCTTTATATTTGTCTGATTTATCGTGTAAACGAAGTTTAATGGATTACTTTTAGCACTCATGTGGATGACCTCACACTTTTCATTATTTAGGGTCAATTGCCAATTTATGCACCAGTCAGATATCTTTTCTAAATTGTTTTGCAATTTATTTTGATCTTCTGATGAGTTTATTGGATGATAAGACAGCATCATCTGCAAACAACCTAAGACTGCTGCTCAGATTATCTTCTAAATTGTTTATATAGATAAGAAACAGCAGAGGACCTACAACGCAACTTTGGGGAATGCCAGAAATCACTTCTGTTTTGCTCCGTGACTTTCCATCAGTTACTATGGACTAAGACCTCTCTGACAGGGAATCACAAATCCTGTGACATAACTGAGACACTATTCCATAAGCACGTAGTTTCACTACAAGCCACTTGTGTGGTACAGTGTCAAAAGCCTTTTGGAAATCTAGAAAAATGGAATCGATTTGAAATCCCTAGTCAGTAGCAATCAACACTTTGTCTGAGTAAAGAGCTAGTTGTGTCTCAGAATAACGATTTTTTCTAAATCCGTGTTGACTGTATACCAAGAGATTGTTCTCTTCGAGGTAATTTATAATGTTTGAACACTGTATATGTTCCAAAATTCTGCTGCATATCAATGTTAATGATATGGACCTGTAATTTAGTGGATTACTCCTACTAACTTTCTTAATATTGGTGTGATCTGAGCAACTTTCCAGTTTTTTAGTTTGGATATTTTTTCTGCAACAGTGTTCTGGCACATTTTGTGTACGAAGGGGGATCAGCTCTGTCATTTTTTAATTTATTTGGTATGAATCTCTCAATTGCTGTTGATACCGTTTCTCTGAATTCAAAGCACATCTGGTCTGCACTTATACTGTTAATTAGGAATGAGTGGAGATTGTCACTCAGAAAGGTGTCAAGTGAATTTTTTATCTCCTTTTTTGAATAAATATATTTTTTGTTTAGTTTTGGAGGATTTGGGTTTACAATATTCTGTCTCACTATGACAACCCTGTGTTCACTAAACCCTGTATCTGTGTTAATACTCATTATTAGCTCAGGATTATTTGTTGCTAAGGAGTCAAGTGTGTTTTCACAACCATTTACTATCCCTGCAGTCTCATGAACTACCTGTTGAAAATAATTTTCAATAACAAATCTCGCGTCTTTTTCTGTGTCATACAGTTGCTTCTCAGAAGATGTATAGAGTAAATAAGAGGTTTCATTTAGTGGATTGCAAATACATCACACAGAAATGGAATTTGATATGTACTTCTGTACAAATAGTGGTAGGAGTGATGTTAAGAACTCGTCGTATAGTTTATCCATTGAGTGGTGAGTGAACATACTGTATAAAGGAGACTGAAAATGTTGTTAACTTCTCTCTCTCTCTCTCTCTCTCTCTCTCTCTCTCTCTCTCTCTCTCTCTCTCACACACACACACACACACACACACACACACACACACACACACACTACTACTTCATTGTAATGATCATATTTCAAGAACTGCTTTGTTGCTGATGCTGAAAATCCTTGGAAAGAGTTAGAAGATGCTTTTATCGAGCACTGGATGTTAAATGACTGATCATGATGGTATATTAATGCTTGGAGCTATGAATTATTCTTACGGACTTGCCTTCAGATATCTCCTGCGTTCTTTGTGTTTAGATTTTTCTTTCTTTTACACTGCCATGCTACAAATATATAGGGCCCTTATGTTACAGCCGGCTGGGGTGGCCGAGTGGTTCTAGGTGCTACAGTGTGGAACCGTGCAGCCGCTATGGTTGCAGGTTCGAATCCTGCCTCGAGCATGGATGTTTGTGGTGATCTTAGGTTAGTTAGGTTTAAGTAGTTCTAAGTTCTAGGGGACTGATGACCTTAGAAGTTAAGTTCCATAGTGCTCAGAGCCGTTTGAACCATTTTGAACCATTTTGAACCTTATGTTACAGATCTTTTGGTACAAACTTTATGATATTATCAGTGTGGTTCCTAGGAATCTTCAAGAGTTGATGGTTGGAAACTACCTACTGTGTGTTTTTATGGTGGATGGCTCTTAATAGAATTGTATTTAATGTGCTCATCAGTCAGTAAATAAATTACTGAACAGTGTTTATTTACCATGTTATGATTTTTGAACACATCACTGGAAGAACAGCAATCTCAGTGCAAAATTTAAAAGTTACTAATTTAAACAGTCTTGACTGCATAAAAACGTATATTACACTGTTGACTGGTTTCAGACTATTTGTAGACAATCTTCAGACCATTCTCAAATGGAGATGAACATAAGCAGTTGACATGCAGCTCCCGACAGACGGTACTTCCTACATTCACCACCTCTGTGTGAAACCATTGGGAAATGGTCTACAAATAAACTGAAACCAATCAATATTTTAATAAATGTTTTTATGGAATCAAGACTGTTTTGATTAGTAAGTTTTAAATATACCATTTTATGGTCTTATATTTGTACTCTGTTGGTTAAGTTTGCAAGCAGTTTGAAAATAATTTGGGAAAAGTCAACCATAACAAATCCTAACTACTTTATTTTACATTA
The DNA here is from genome assembly GCF_023897955.1 of Schistocerca gregaria. Taxonomy (NCBI): domain Eukaryota; kingdom Metazoa; phylum Arthropoda; class Insecta; order Orthoptera; family Acrididae; genus Schistocerca; species Schistocerca gregaria. The sequence continues at coordinate 462,982,826 of NC_064922.1, forward strand.
TTACTAGTGAAATAGTCATTACGAGGTTGAAGCTCACTCTCTTGTGCCCATGTTTACTTACACAAATAAAATCGTATTGAAAAACTCATGTTGTTATATGTTATCTCTTTCTGCAGAACTGGAACCAGTTTATACTCCACCAGATGCACAGTGAGCTACTGGAGACACGGCGGCGTCAGGAGGAAGCTGAAAATTCACGTCAGCCTGATTTTGTTTACAATGAGCTTGACTTCCCAAGCATACTGGGCAGTGCTCAGTTAAGACTCTCAAAGAATCGACATGATCGCCAACAGGAAGGTCAGTTCACAAATGAAAGTCTCATTGTACAGTGCATTATCTATTGAAATGAATCAATGTGATAAATTAAAATGCTGTGTTCCAACAGACATGAATACTAATCCCAGCATTTTGAGGATGTCTCATAGGCCATTGCACATCTTCAGTTCATTAGTACTATTCTCATACAGTTTCAAATACTATTGGAACTTCTCGAGTAAGCAACCAGAGATCCCAGATACTTGGTGTCCTCCCCCTCAGCCCCTCTCCCAAAAGACACGTTTTGCAAAATTCATTGATAATTTTTCTCTGTTAATACATACCATGACCCTGTTCTCTTCACGCTTCTTATTTCTTAATATGGTACCTCCTGCTCTTTTATTACTTCTTCTTCATTTAATAAATTTGTCCATGGTCTGAGATGCATGCCAGTTTTCTTGTTATTGTTAGGCACCCCAAAATGCCTTTATTACAGTTGTTTTCTTTGTACTTGCACAAGTGTGTCAGTGCCACTGAACAATACTGTCGGCACTGTACGGGCCGATAGAGGCTCAACAACAATCCAGCAACAGAACCCCGCAGAAGGAAATGAAAACTTGCCTTGTGAGTCAATGTACAGAGAAGCAGAAAGCCCAAAACGATGTAGAGACATGCTTAAGGATGAACAAAACACACGGCAGATGTGGACAGCTTACAGCTGAGCATACAGAAATGGCACACAGCACAAGACGCAAGCAAGGTCCAAGTGGCTGATCTCAGCACTAGAACTGCCCCACCCTGCTTACCATTGCACACAGTTAAACACTTAAATCAGTGGGTGTGCCCATACAATGCAGTGTGTGCACTTTCCATGCCAGTTGTCTGCACTAGTCTGCTGCCCTACCCACACCAGCTCAACTGCTCTGTCTGCTGCCAGTGATCCTAAAACCATATCCCCCTAAAAAGGCCAAATACAGCTGAAGATGGCCAGGCTTGTATCACAAACTTTGATGCAAAACCAGAGAGAATGTGAGAGACCCAGGCAGCAGACGGACCACTGCAGGAGGCAACACCTATGCCGCCTGCTCTGTCACAGGGGTGAAAGGGTGAAGAGTCTGAGGTCACGAAAGGCGGTGACAACAAGGAAGCACATCATAGCAAATGCGAACCTGTACACTGAACATCATCACAATCAATCCTGTTACCAGGCTAACTGGAAGATCACAGACGTGAAAACCAAAAGTGGTGCAGGCACAACTGATTTGAATGACATGTCTGCTACTCCCAACTGACATCTGCTGTAAACAACTGCTGACATTTGTGGCCCGCCATGACACCCAGCAGCCATCTCTGCTTTCGATCAGAAGACCAGCCCCAAATGGGAGTCCCCAGGTAAAACCACTGTGAGCCTTCATGGTCCACGGCATGCATCTCAGAGCACAACAAATTCAGGAGACCCAGCAAGTGATTTCCTCACAAAAGTTCTGCCAGGCTGCACCCATTGACTGGCATCACCCGAAACAGGGTCAGAAAACTTGACATTGCGTTGCTGCAAGATGAGTTAGAGACAGACTTCTTCATTTGGATCTGGAATGTACACAAGAACTGCTCCGCCACCGAGGTAGAAGCTGGGTGAAACAGGGCAGTGGTCAGATACTGGATACCATTGTGAACATGTCTTCAAACTCCTCCAACACAAATTGCTGGCCATTATTGAAGACAGTGATCACACAGTGGCAAAGATGATCAAGAATGCACAAACAATGGCAGCTGATGATGTGTAGAACAGATTCGCAATGTACAGGAAATTTGATAAGGCGTTGTTCTGTACATAACCTCACAAGCCTGCACCAGATGTTCAATGTCATGGTTGATTGGTGGCCTGTAGACATGACATTATGCCAATGGCTTCTTACGTGTCATCCCCCTGTGTGATGCATGTAGCAACTGGAGTATGCGAGGACACAACACTGTGGTAGAAGACCGCGTGACAGCTTTGCTCCCCTGTTGCAAGCAAGAGGACCCTCTGGACAACATTGAGGTAATTACGGAGGAGAAGAAATGTATGCCATGCTGGATCCACACAAGAAAAGAGGTGCTCTAACCCACCCACCTGGGTAGCCAAAACATTTTTTCCAGAAAAGTAAGTTGGTGGCCATGGCTGTCACAACCTCTTTGTGCTGTCAACAGAAAATCAAATGAGGTTTGCTGTAAGATGTCATCCAATGCAACCTTAAGAGCCTCTTGCCAATTGTCTCTGGATTGGTCTCCATTGGCAAATGTTAGTGCACTGGAATTTGCATGCTGGACAGTGGAATGGTAACCAATGTCATAACAGTAATTACTGAGAAAGAGGACCAACCTCTGCAGTTGGTCAGTAGTCCCATCTGGTAGCTTTGAATGAGGGCCAATTAAGGAGATCAGTTACTTGCGGTCGGTGATGAGTAGGAACTTTACCCCATACAAGAAATCGTTAAACGGTTTAATTCTGAAGACAGTTGCCACTGCCGCCTCCTCTACCTGCGAATATCTACATTGTGCCATAGAAATCATAAGCGATGGGCTGTTGGTGCCATCTGGGTTCCACTGAGGCAGAACCATACAACTGTCAGGGTTAAATGTTTACCCACCATGAAAGAAGCCAGGGAGCAGAGCACAAACACTGTCTGAGGGACTGAAACGCCCGTTAACAGTCAGTAGACCAGACAAACTTAATGCACTGTTTGAAAAGCCAGTTAAGAGGATGGCAGATGTGCGCAGCCTGGGGATTGAGCTTCGTGTAATATGGACTCTTGCCCAAAAAAGACTGGATCTCCATTGGATCCTAGGGTGCCTGCAGGTTGATGATTGCTCCGAGGTGGTCATCCATAGGAATACACTGTTTACTACAAGACAGAACTTGATGTAGTGGCCATTGCATTGCAGCATCAGGCTGCCGAAGAGCCTTTACATATCTGAGATGAGGCTGACTGTCACGCGTGTATGTACTTGAAACTCAACCGGCAAGACATCCACTACCAACGATAGTAAAATACGTTGGTGCCATGTATGCAAGTCATCAGAGACAGTCCCAGTCCAATGAAAATACGAGGGCAACTGATGACTGAACATGGTTCACCAACTGTCACAAACAGTTGTTAAATGACCCACCTGAGAGGATATGCCACATACGGCTTCCATGTGCGGGCAGACTCATCGAACGGACAATAGACATAGGGCTGCTGGCTAGCCCAGTGAGCGGAAGGAGAGTGACGCCATACTGCTGGACACCAAAAAGGCAGGGTTTTCAACTGGATTGATGGTACACCTTACCTGGCAATGCAGCAAGAACTGGTGCAGGTAATTCTCCCATCTTTTCACACACTCATTGGGGAAGAAAATTGCACAGTGGGCCCCTGGCTCATCACCTGCATGTCATGGGCATGAAGCTATTCCACAGTGTGTTTTAACAGTGTAGACATCTGGTCAGGTCGTACAGCTGCTGGTCAGCAGCTGCCAGTGCTGCTTCTCTTCCTCCTGATCCTTCTGTAGGCACAACTGTTTGTGCTGGCTTTTCAAAAATGTAAGATCCATGGTGGCCCAAAATTAACACTGAAAAAGGAATAAAAAGAAGTTAGGAATGTCACATGTGTATGGTCATCCTTAGTCACCACTTAAGTATTTACACAGCCACTAAACAACACTGGCTGTACAGGTTATTATGTGGGCTGATGGTGGCTAAGCACAAGCTAGGTAACAGAACCCAGCAGGAGGAAACGAAACTCGCTGTGTGAGTCAATCAGCAGAGAAGCAGAAAGTCCAAAACTGCCCAAACACTTGCGCAAGAATGAACGCAACATATGGCAGGCATGGACGACTGATCACTGAGCGCGCACACAAATGGCACATGATGTGAGGCACGAGACAAGGCCCAGTGTGGTTGAACTCAGCATTAGAACTGCCCCACGTAGGTTACTGTCACCCACAGGTAAACAGTCCTGTCAGTGGATCTGTCCAAACATGATGTTGCTTGCATCCCCCCCCCCCCCCAATGGCTGTCGTCTGCACTAATCTGCTGCACTACATACACCAGCTCGTCTTCCTCCATAACAATGTCTACTGGTAGGGTGGTAGGGTACATAATTTTCCATTTAAATTTATCAGCCAACAGCAGAAAATGTATTTTCATAGTTTTCATCCATTTTATTTTCAAAGATTCTCTTTTCTGTAGGGTGTGTATAGTCTGTCCGTAAACTGAAGAATGAGCCGCGCTTTTGGTGGGGGAAGTGGCCTTTCCTGGAAGAACGCTGCCACCGGCCTACAGGGGCACCCAAAATCTGTTGCCCGTTAGCGGTGTAGATTGGCGTGCGGTGATATACGTCGTTTCTGTTTATGTCATCTTAGTTGCCAGTGTCAGTCGGTTAACTTTGTATACCTACTAATATGCTTCGATATCCGGAGGTGACGGATAATCGTCTAGCATTGCAAGAAAATGTGTAGAATACGAAGAAGAGGAGGTATTTGCAGAGTAAAAAGCGTTCAGTCGTCTGTAATGTTATTACAGCGTGTATTAGAGTGGCGACCCAAAAAGAACTATAACTATAATAATATTACCAGTCCCAATCAAATGGTGGCAATTTATGCCAACGTCAGCCTCGCGCAATAGGACGCATAAGGAAGGAACATGAAAATAAGCCACGTGGTTTATTGGAATCGCCACGAAAGAAAACTAATAATTTTGGGAGAAAACCCATCGCTATAGACAGTTTCAAAATCATGTAAAACTTTTGATGCTTACGGAACACTAAATCTCTATCTCGGTCACTATTCACCTGATTCTAAGACAAATTGCTTAAAACATGTGCCCAATAGCTATTCCAAACACTGCTGAAATTTTCCTCGAAACATTTACACTTCTAAGCAAAAAGTTTGACCTACGAGGTGCGTTCACATATTAATTTTTATTTTTCGGTAAGAACTTTATTTGTTAATCTACAGCAATGTTACACTCTTCAAAATATTCCTCATTACATACTGTACACTTACGTCAGTGCTTTTTCCAATTCCCGAAACACTTTACGAACTTTTTCTTCAACATAGCTTATAGGTCTCTTTAACTGTACATTTTTAATCTCATCCATGCTTGTAAAACCGCTGTCCTTTGAGGCCTGCTTTGAAATGTTTGTGTCACTTGTATGCCCTTGGTTTACTCATAACAGGTTCACCAAAAGCAATATTCAACATTTCTAAAAATTTCATACACTTTATTCTATTCTTATAACAAAATTTAATGCAAGATCCCTAATCTATTTTTATACAAAACAAATATTCGTTGATGCTACCACAAAACATGTAACCTTTTTGACAGCTGACAACAATACGCATAACATTGTACACATACTTTTGAGATATGTTTACGAAGCCAATGATAAAGAAGTAGTGCAAATCGGACTAATGGAACTCACAAAATTATAAATTTCTGCTTACTTTTTAAACACTCTTCGTGTTGCAAGAATTGTTAAGTTTCAGTGCAGTTGGGTTGGGGTTGGGTTGTTTGGGGGAGGAAACCAGACAGCGAGGTCATCGGTCTCATCAGATCACGGAAGGACGGGGAAGGAAGTCTGCCGTGCCTTTTCGCAGGAACCGTCCTGGCATTTTCCTGGAGCGATTTAGGGAAATCACGGAAAACATAAATCAGGATGGCCGGACGCAGGATTGAACCGTCGTCCTCGAGAATGCGAGTCTGGTGTGCTAGCCACTGCGCCACCTTGCTCAGTTTCAATGCAGTCCTTCAAAGAAAACTTCAACATTTTAGTAAAAACACGAAGTAGGGACAAGCCTTAAATTCTACATATTGATTGCATTATATGCGGTTCGTTTTACGAATAGCAATAGAGCAACATATATTCACATGAACAGCCATTTGGTCCTATCTTTGTAGTAGCATCCTGACTTCCGTTCTTATGTTAATATTATTTACTCTATAATGTTGTGTTTTGAAAGAAGCTATCATTTTTTGTATACCCTATGGCCTTAATTCATGTGTCTAAAAATAAACGCAGCCACGACGTATCTGCACATGGTGTCACCACAGATTTAATGCGTGCCGCGGCAGGGTCGCTACTACTTTGTGAAACAGCCTGTAGAAGCGCCTTGTGACGTAGCTGGGTTGACAGAGTGGGGACTCGCTCACTCGCTCTTCAGTTTACCGACAGACTATAGATGCCTCAGATAAAACTAATCCTAAATTCCTTATAAAAAAAATTACCAGTAACCTCACTTACACATTAACATCCCATACACAAACAGATTGTGCACACTGTCATTACTGCATCCAGATTTATTTAGTAACAGAATACAGATGAGAAAAGCTATTGCCTCAAGAAATAATAGTAACTTCTCCTGGTTGTGGCTGTTGATGTTGTTACGGCCCACCCTTCGAAGTTCCCATGGTCAGACATGGTAGCCTTTTGCCTTCTACTTATTTTGTGCAGCATTGCTTCCCAACAATCCCCATAAAGTCCAGAATAACCACTGTATCATCATCTTAACCTTTTGTCAGTGACCAGCTAATTTGTTGACTTGACTCACGATGCCAGCCACTGCTAGCTACTGAAAAACTGCCAGTGGCAACATGTGCCTCGTCAGATAGTGAGCTATGATTCATATCATTTGCTAAACACGGTTCACTTCTCTGCAGTGGTCCACAGTGAAAATTTATAGTAGTGGAAATGGTTGTTTGTTGATAAATGACAGTATCAAATTGTGGAACATATTTCACAACAAATTTTTGGCTCATGATCACCTCTGTCAGTAGTTAAACAATCTTGAAATAAGAATTTTCCTAATTACCAGAGAATCATTTTGTACTAGTGTATTTTGGTGGTCAGGCTATAAAGTTTTATTGTGGCAGGTCTCTAATATTAATTTTGGTAAGTATCAAGCTGTTGAGAGATCAAAGCTTTGAAAATTTTTATGCCCATTCACTTTTAGAGGAAGAGAAAAATTACTCTGTTCTCTCTTACCTTACTCCCATGTATGTGAGATACACAATGGAGGCAACAGAAATACTTCAATCTACACCAAATATTGGTACTCCCCAACGACACAACAGATGGGCATGAGAATAGCACACCTTCCATCCAGTGATTTCTTCTTTAGTTTTCCAACTATCTCATTTACATTCATTTATAAAAGAAATACTACTATTTTTGTTCCAAGAAATAAGGAAAGGGCATAAAACGAAATAAAATTAACAAGCATTACGTTCTTATCCTGCCCCCATGAACCATGGACCTTGCCGTTGGTGGGGAGGCTTGCATGCCTCAGCGATACAGATGCCCATACCGTAGGTGCAACCATAACGGAGGGGTATCTGTTGAGAGGCCAGACAAACGTGTGGTTTCTGAAGATGGGCAGCAGCCTTTTCAGTAGTTGCAGGGGCAACAGTCTGGATGATTGACTGATCTGGCCTTGCAACACTAACCAAAACGACCTTGCTGTGCTGGTACTGCGAACGGCTGAAAGCAAGGGGAAACTACAGCCGTAATTTTTCCCAAGGTCATGCAGCTTTACTGTATGGTTAAATGATGATGGCATCCTCTTGGGTAAAATATTCTGGAGGTAAAATAGTCCCCCATTCGGATCTCGGACTACTCAAGAGGATGTCTTTATCAGGAGAAAGAAAACTGGTGTTCTACGGATTGGAGCGTGGAATGTCAGATCCCTTGATTGGGCAGGTAGGTTAGAAAATTTAAAAAGGGAAATGGATAGGTTGAAGTTAGATATAGTGGGAATTAGTGAAGTCTGGTGGCAGGAGGAACAATACTTTTGGTCAGGTGAATACAGGGTTATAAATACAAAATCAAATAGGGGTAATGCAGGAGTAGGTTTAATAATGAATAGGAAAATAGGAATGCGGGTAAGCTTCTACAAACAGCATAGTGAACGCATTATTGCGGCCAAGACAGATACGAAGCCCATGCCTACTACAGTAGTACAAGTTTATATGCCAACTAGCTCTGCAGATGATGAAGAAATTGATGAAATGTATGATGAGATAAAAGAAATTATTCAGGTAGTGAAGGGAGACGAAAATTTAATAGTTATGGGTGACTGGAATTCGGTAGTAGGAAAAAGGAGAGAAGGAAACATAGTAAGTGAATATGGACTGGAGCAAAGAAATGAAAGAGGAAGCCGCCTGGTAGAATTTTGCACAGAGCACAACTTAATCATAGCTAACACTTGGTTCAAGAATCATAAAAGAGGGCTGTATACATGGAAGAAGCCTGGAGATACTGACAGGTTTCAGATAGATTATATAATGGTAAGACAGAGATTTAGGAACCAAGTTTTAAATTGCAGGACATTTCCAGGGGCAGATGTGGACTCTGACCACAATCTATTGGTTATGACCTGTAGATTAAAACTGAAGAAACTGCAAAAAGGTGGGAATTTAAGGAGATGTGACATGGATAAACTAAAAGAACCAGAGGTTGTAGAGAGTTTCAGGGAGAGCATAAGGGAGCAATTGACAGGAATGGGGGAAAGAAACACAGTAGAAGAGAAAAGGGTAGCTCTGAGGGATGAAGAAGTGAAGGCAGCAGAGGATCAAGTAGGTAAAATGACGAGGGCTAGTAAAAATCCTTGGGTAACAGAAGTAGTGTTGAATTTAATTGATGAAAGGAGAAAGCATAAAAACGCAGTAAATGAAGCAGGCAAAAAGGAATACAAACGTCTCAAAAATAAGATCGACAGGAAGTGCAAAATGGCTAAGCAGGGATGGCTAGAGGACAAATGTAAGGATGTAGAACCTTATCTCACTAGGGGTAAGATAGATACTGCCTACAAGAAAATTAAAGAGACCTTTGGAGAAAAGAGGACCACTTTTATGAATATTAAGAGCTCAGATGGAAACCCAGTTCTAAGCAAAGAAGGAAAAGCAGAAAGGTGGAAGGAGTATATAGAGGGTCTATACAAGGGCGATGTACGTGAGGAAAATATTATGGAAATGGAAGAGGATGTAGATGAAGATGAAATGGGAGACACGATACTGCATGAAGAGTTTGACAAAGCACTGCAAGACCTGAGTCGAAACAAGGCCCACGGAGTAGAAAACATTCCATTGGAGCTACTGACGGCCTCAGGAGAGCCAGTCCTGACAAAACTCTTACCATCTGGTGAGCAAGATGTATGAGAGAGGCGAAATACCCTCAGACTTCAAGAAGAATATAATAATTCCAATCCCAAAGAAAGCAGGTGTTGACAGATGTGAAAATTACCGAACTATCAGTTTAATAAGTCACAGCTGCAAAATACTAACGCGAATTCTTTACAGACGAATGGAAAAACTAGTAGAATCGGACCTCCGGGAAGATCAGTTTGGATTCTGTAGCAATTCCGGAACATGTGAAGCAATACTGACCCTACGGCTTACCTTAGAAACTAGATTAAGGAAGGGCAAACCTATGTTTCTAGCATTTGTAGACTTAGAGAAAGCTTTCAATGTTGACTGGAATACTCTCTTTCAAATTCTGAAGGTGGCAGGGGTAAAATACAGGGAGCGAAAGGCTATTTACAATTTGTACAGAAACCAGATGGCAGTTATAAGAGTCGAGGGACATGAAAGGGAAGCAGTTGTTGGGAAGGGAGTAAGACAGGGTTGTAGCCTCTCCCCGATGTTATTCAATCTGTATATTGAGCAAGCAGTAAAGGAAACAAAAGAAAAATTCGGGGTAGGTATTAAAATCCATGTAGAAGAAATAAAAACTTTGATGCCTCCCTCTACAGCTTCGAATTTCTTCTCTAGCTATTCCTGCTGTGTCACTCTTACCATCTGTCATTTATTTTTTTAGATGTCTGTATGCCCTTTTGCTATCTTCATTTGTTACTATTTTTTTTTCATTTTTTCCTTCCATCAGTTAAATTCCATATCTCACTTGTTACCCAAGGATTTCTGCTAGGCCTGCCCTTTTTTCCCCATTTGATTCTCCGTTGCCATCACTATTTCATCTCTCAGAGCTCACCATTTCCATCTACTTAAAACCATTCTTAAAAAGAATATTTGGTAAGAAGTCTGCAGTAAAAATAACTTGAAAGAGAAATATAATACACTTAAGAATCTTCCGTTATTTTCTTTTGGACAGTTCTTCTCCACATTGAAATTGCAGGCAGAAATGCACAACTATTAAGCAAAACATTTGGCTAATTCATTTCATTAGAATATCATGTAGAAAGCAGTGGTGGTTGTATCATAATATAGATGACAGTTTAGTTACAGAATTTAACTACAAGCAATACAATAAGAGCCAAAGAATGTTGTCAGACAGGCTAAAACTATGCATTACTCCACTAAAATAAGTAGCTGCCAGATCAAAATTAAAACTACATGGTCATCAGGACAGAATGTTGGTTCTCATCTTACCAGATCTGTCACCAGGCTTGCTTACTTTACTTGTTGTTGTTGTTGTTGTTGTGGTGGTGGTGGTGGTGGTGGTGGTGGTGGTCTTCAGTCCTGAGACTGGTTTGATGCAGCTCTCCATGCTACTCTATCCTGTGCAAGCCTCTTCATCTCCCAGTACCACTGCAACCTACGTCCATCTGAATCTGTGTAGTGTAGTCATCTCGTGGTCTCCATCTACGATTTTTACCCTCTACGCTGCCCTCCAATACTAAATTGGTGATCCCTTGATGCCTCAGAACATGTCCTACCAACTGATCCCTTCTTCTGGTCAAGTTGTGCCACAAACTTCTCTCTCCCCAATCCTATTCAATACTTCCTCATTAGTTATGTGATATACCCATCTAATCTTCAGCATTCTTCTGTGGCACCTCATTTCGAAAGCTTCTATTCTCTTCTTGTCTGAACTATTTATCGTCCATGTTTCACTTCCATACATGGCTACACTCCATACAAATACTTTCAGATATGTCTTCCTGACACTTAAATCTATACTCGATGTTAACAAATTTCTCTTCTTCAGAAACGCTTTCCTTGCCATTGCCAGTCTACATTTTATATCCTCTCTACTTCGACCATCATCAGTTATTTTGCTCTCCAAATAGCAAAACTCCTTTACTACTTTAAGTGTCTCATTTCCTAATCTAATACTCTCAACATCACCTGACTTAATTCGACTACATTCCATTACCCTAGTTTTGCTATTGTTGATGTTCATCTTATATCCTCCTTTCAAGACACTATCCATTCCGTTCAACTGCTCTTCCAAGTTCTTTGCTGTCTCTGACAGAATTACGATGTCATTGGCGAACATCAAAGTTTTTATTTCTTCTACATGGATTTTAATACCTACTCTGAATTTTTCTTTTGTTTCCTTCACTGCTTGCTCAATATACAGATTGAATAACATCGGGGAGAGGCTACAACCCTGTCTTACTCCCTTCCCAACAACTGCTTCCCTTTCATGTCCCTCGACTCTTATAACTGCCATCTGGTTTCTGTACAAATTGTAAATAGCCTTTCGCTCCCTGTATTTTACCCCTGCCACCTTCAGAATTTGAAAGAGAGTATTCCAGTCAACATTGAAAGCTTTCTCTAAGTCTACAAATGCTAGAAACGTAGGTTTGCCCTTCCTTAATCTAGCTTCTAAGAAAAGTCCTAGGGTCAGTATTGCTTCATGTGTTCCAGCATTTCTACGGAATCCAAACCGATCTTCCCGGAGGTCCGATTCTACTAGTTTTTCCATTCGTCTGTAAAGAATTCGCGTTAGTATTTTGCAGCTGTGACTTATTAAACTGATAGTTCGGTAATTTTCACATCTGTCAACACCTGCTTTCTTTGGGATTGAAATTATTAAATTCTTTTTGAAGTCTGAGGGTATTTCGCCTCTCTCATACATCTTGCTCACCAGATGGTAGAGTTTTGTCAGGACTGGCTCTCCTGAGCCGTCAGTAGCTCCAATGGAATGTTTTCTACTCCGTGGGCCTTGTTTCGACTCAGGTCTTTCAGTACTCTGTCAAACTCTTCTTGCAGTATCGTGTCTCCCATTTCATCTTCATCTACATCCTCTTCCATTTCCATAATATTTTCCTCAAGTACATCGCCCTTGTATAGACCCTCTATATACTCCTTCCACCTTTCTGCTTTTCCTTCTTTGCTTAGAACTGGGTTTCCATCTGAGCTCTTGATGTTCATACAAGTTGGTCTCTTTTCACCAAAGGGCTTCGTATCTGTCTTGGCCACAATAATGCGTTCATTATGCTGTTTGTAGAAGCTTACCCGCATTCCTATTTTCCTATTCATTATTAAATCTACTCCTGCATTACCCCTATTTGATTTTGTGTTTATAACCCTGTAGTCGTCTGACCAGAAGTGATAGATTCTTCTCTAGTTCAATTCCAAAGGTCTTTGTTGGGTATCACATTTGGCCAAACGATTTTAAGAATTTTCCTAAGTACCCACACACCCACCCCTCAAAGTCTGCTTCACAACCTATACTATCTGGATCTCCCCTGCCTCCTCACTCACCCCCCCCCCCCCCCCAACCCAAAAAAATAAAAAAATAAATAAATAAAAACCCACAGTCCTCCTCACAACATACTGTGACATTGTGTCCACATTTAGTAAAGAGAGAGCAAACAGGGATTGAAAGATATTCATTTGTGTCCTGTTAATTTGACAGTGCTAATTCAGTACCTTAAAACTTTCTGGTACTTAGATAAGAACATCTGCTGGGAGTTAACAAAATTAACATGTTTGTTGCATCTAGTGGCACTTCATTTAAAAGTAAAATACTATGTAGTCATAGGATGATGGTGCTAACTTATTTTATTCACTGTGAATGTGGCCCTAATGTTTGAGAAGCAGCATTGCCTATTGCATGTGCTGTGATTGTGTTATGTGATATTATTTCTGTTTGTATGGGACATTTATAAATGTGGACCCTAGAACACAAGAAGTCTAAGCGCAATTTTAACAGTTTTGAGTAAATCAGAGTTAAAGCTGGAAAAAATAATTTTTGTAGAATAAAAAGGTTAACTACATTTTTATATTTCAGACTATTATTCAATTCTTAGACATTCAGTATCACTTGAAACCTTTCTTGATTTTCTCGATATTGTGTTTTTTTAATATTTTGTAAGAAACAATGTTTGCACTTCCTTTAAGAAGATATCTATAAGATTCCTTTCCTTCTAAAGAAATGGAAAGGAAAATGACTGCAGAAGCTTAATGAAGTTATTTTATTATTATAAAAAATTATGAAAACATACTTTGATGTAAGGTTTAGGGCTGAAGATCTGGAAGCTGTTGCAGGTAGGCGACCTAATGGGGGTGGAATCATTTGAATGTCTCAATACTTCCTGATGTGTTTTTGTAAAAAATTGACCACCCGCTGCCAGAATATACTGCTGAGCAGAACATACTTGACTTTGATATCTGCTTAACTACATTTTTACATTTCAGACTATTATTCAATTCTTAGACATTCAGTATCACTTGAAACTTTTTTGATTTTCTTGATATTGTGTTTTTTTTTGTTTTTTTTAATATTTTGTAAGAAACAATGTTTGCACTTCCTTACTTGACTTTTTGAAATGAAGAACTACTTTCCTCGAATTCCCTTTACTACTTTTGGAAAGAACATGTTGAGTTTCAGGATATTAATGAAACCCTTATCTTCCATAAGTTTTAAAATACTCTTAAGGCTTGACGATGCAACCAAGTCCATCCACTCTTTTTGTGACATACATGTTTCTGGATTTTTTTTCTTTTTGATTTCTATGAGCCCAAAATCTTGGTCGCATTCATTATCTGAATGGCCTGATACCAAAAGATGGTGTGTCACTGTTTCAATTTGGGTGTTTCTCACAACCTAAAGCCCAAATTTGGCAGTCAAATTGCTTTTTTTCTGCCCCCAAAGTTATCACTAAATGCTAGTAAGTGTTTTACATTGGGAAGCAGGAAGCTATCTCTTGGCATCCTCTGCCAGTTTGCCCCTCATGCCACAAGTACATATGCCCCATTTCGGTTTTAAGATCGTGAATGTCGAGGTTATATGTCCATAACTGCTGTGTGTAGTAAGCATTGGAATTTCTTACTTTTGGAGTTGGCACCATCATTTGAAGGTTGAAACAGGTAAAAGTTGTATTGTTATCATCTGCTTCATTGTATTTGTTTTTTTATATCCTTAGCAGGTCTGCCTTTCGCAGATGTAATTCTTTTTCTGCTTCTGCAGCTTTTTGTTCTTCTTCATTGGTACCATTCTCTATCGCAACTTGCAGCCTGGCACACGTTACACAGGTGTCACTTCGGGGCCTGTGAAAACTTAGTTTGAATTCAGTGTTGAAAATTTTTCTGCATAAACTTTCTTTTTCAGGCTTGATGTTTTTTCCTTCTTTACTCCACTTTGTGTAAAAATTGTACATTTTAGATAAATTTAAGTCGAGGTTAAGATATCTCACATTTGGAAACTTTTCATGACTATAATGGATTTGATAATGAGAGGAGTTTGTGAAATATTCCTTGATTATTTCGATCCTATGGTAAGAAATTTTGTGTGCTGGTTCCTTCCTACCCCAAATTTTATTTTATTTATTTATTTATTTTTTTTTACAGTTTTATGTGTCACTCTTTTATTTGATTTGTCTAGGATTTGAGAAAAAATGTTTTGTATACTCTGTATCCACCTAGATTAAGTATACATGAAACACCTTTTTTGTTTTCACCTGTTTCTTTACTCCATTTTACCGGTGCTAACACAGTTGTTCCATTTAAAAGTGCTGTTTGCAATTCTCAACTTCCACGTTTTCAATATGAATGAAAATGCTTTGTCTTTGTTGTGAAGGGATGTTATCAGTATATTTATACCGGCAGTTGTGGTCATACGGTTGCGTGCCTTTTTTTTTGTGTACTTTGTTTTTTGTCAACATATGACTGACTTGAGTATCTAAGCTTCTTTCTTTGTATTTGTTTCCAAGCATGAACTCTTCTTACTCGTTTTTTTTCCCCCTCTTTGAGTCTCTGGAGGAATGGCATTGTCAGGAAGGTGTACTAGTGCTCGACCTTCTTCTTCACCATTTTCTGGATAAAAATGTAATTTTAAATGGATAATACTAAAAAGGGTTCAAAAAGTTTTTCTAGTAACTGTAACATAATACCCAGTCCTGACGTGGTCACTTACAGGAGTTTATTTGATTGTGCCACGGTGATTGATTGGGGTCCTTCCAGAAGCTATATATAAATTTACAACTTTTAGTATAAAACCAATAAAAAATGTAGGACCTGTGTGGCTAGGAGTACTGCCATTTCGAAGATCTTCGAATAGAAGCAAATGAGAACTTTCCTCTATAACGGATAGATAAAATAAATCAAATCACATGACAATTCTTTGCCGCATGTAACACTGTCTTTGCCAGGATAGTAGTCCTTGTCAACATCAGAATGATCTCTAAAAGTGCATGGTGGATATACAAAGCACAATGCAATATCGAACTTAGTAAACAAAAGTTTACCTCACTTAATCTCATTTTGCAATGATTTCAGTGTTATTTTATGGATTTAATTACTAATTATTAATTTAAAATGCTAAGGTAATTTTACTGTTGATAGTTTTCAGTGTTATCGTGTAGCTACTTTAGCTGAGTCAGAAAGGTTGTCATCAATGTTGGTGCCTTCTCTAGAAGGAACAGGCACTGAATTACAGTACTGAAAAGTTATTATTTCTTATGTGGAAACTGAAACATTGAATTTATTGAGAAACTTTTAAACGGCACGGAAAAAAACTAGGCCTAAATGTCTATGGGCTGCTTGAAGTCAGAATCAAGTTGTAACATGTGACCAGCGAAACAAAACAAGTTAGAACGAAAGGGAGCCAAGTGACACATAGACCCCTTGTGCTCTTAAGAAATGAACTACATCTGTTAGTTGGTGAAGGGGCACTCCAATACGTGGGAGCACCTGTCAAGAAATCCAGTTAGATCTCTTTACCACTCAGAAAATTACTATTTTAAATACCATAATTTCAATAAAACTGGAAGTTTTAGAAAATGTCACTTAGACCCCTTGTGTTCTGTGGTCACAAATACATATTATTTATGTACTATAACAACTTGTGTGGATAATGAATTTTTACTCTCATTTCAGTGTGTTTAGAAATGTGATTAAGAGAAATTTTAGAAATGTGTTTAAGAGAAATTAAATAGTCTTCAGGCATCCTCCTCATAGTTTTAAGTGATAGCAAAAGATCCGATGGCAGGCTGCTAGTCAAAAATTGTGGCTTTTATTGTGAACAGGGATAGACATAATTAATCTTTCATTTATCATGATAGCAGGCTGCTAGTCAAGAGCTTTTGCTTTCAGTGTGAACAGAGATGGATATAGATCAATCTTGCATTTATCATCAGCTATTATAGGCAATGATTGGAACTCCTACTGTGTATTGCTAAATCACACAACCAGTGTTATTTGTACAACAAAATATATTTTTATAGCAAAACTTTTTTTGGGTATTATTATTCTTTTATTACACAGTATCTAATAATTGAACAAAATAGGTAAAAGTAAATGGGGATGATAAAGCTGTTTGCTTGATTACTGTTCATTTCACTTTCAGGTGGCACACAGGCTTCATCAAAGCAGTGCACAACTGAAGATATGCAGCCAGAAGAAACTGAAATCAGCTTGCTCTTTGGAACACGTCAGATGAACACTCATATTTGTATGACATGCAATAGTGAAGTATCAAAAGAATCCATAGTTCTCCTGACAAATCTCATCTACCCTCATAATTCATCAGGTCTTATTTACCATCTGATATGCTACTATCTGATTTTTCACGTCTGTTCTGTGATAAATTACTTCACCCCACCACTGTTACAGATAACCAGGCTGAATACACTTTCTGTGATGTACTGATGAGAAGTATGTTTCCTGAGCAGACAACTCCAGCTTGGTGTGAGCACTGTGGCCGCTATCGCCAGTCTGTCCGCTCACGAAAGATAACAGCCCTTCCACAGATCATGGCTGTCAATTGTGGCCTCGATCATCCCCAGGTAGGTGGTGTTTATAATCAGGAAGGCTTGGTTCAGTCACAGTACTACTGCCCAAAACCTCCTCATTGCCAATCCTCACCCCCATCCCACCCGCCCTCTGGTTTCAACAGACCTTAATATGATCAAATTTAGCACTACTTTAAACAATACAGCATAAGACAATGTTAAAATATTTATACCATATTGCGAAAAATCTAGATTCTGCTGTCACAAGGAAGTACTGATATCTGTAGTTAAGGGTGTTAAAGAGAGACGCATACTGTAATGGTCCCCTGTCAGGTCAGGGGGCATCAGGGTTGTGTCAGTGAAACAGCGGTATCTGTAAAAACATTTTACTGATGTGACTGCTGCAGTGAATATGAATATTGTCTTCCCCTGCGCACAGGAAATGGGGCCAGGTTGCTTGGTTAGGTGTTGGTAAATAATGTCAGACACAGCACTCTGGCACCTCATGTACGTTGCTGCAGATCAGGCACATTGCCTGACAGTGAGGCAGCATGGGGGTGCGGTAGTGGGAATCAGCAATGTGGACCGCAGGCATGCTTCTGTCGATAGGATGGGCCTCAGTGTTCTCAAAGATGGATGCATGCTTAGACTTGTACTCGAAGCTTCTTGTCCATGACAGTTGTAATGAAGTTGGATGGCTAGGTTTCCCTCAGCCCATGTACCGTGCAGCCAGGAAGGCAATACACATACTGCCCATGAGGGGGCACTCAGTTGCCATCCTAGCAAACAGAAGATGGCAGCTTGTAGTCTGTAGGTTTGGCCCTTCATCAGAGGATGGCTCAGTAGGTCCACATCACAGCCGTGACCTCTCTGTAGCAGCCACATGGAGCGATGAATTCCAACCACAGCCGGCAGCCTGCAGTCTTATTTGAAGTCATCAGACAGGCGACTACCGTATTTACTCAAATTTAAGCCACACTTTTTTCTGGTTTTTGTAATCCAAAAAACCGCCTGTGGCGAGTGCAAAGTAAGCGAAGTTCTGAAAAATGTTGGTAGGTGCTGCCACAACTAACGTCTGCCATCGAATATATGTAGCGCTACACAGGCATGCTTTGCAGGCACAAAGATAAATCCTGGCGCAAAAACCTCTGCGTCAGTAATTAAAATTAAAAAAAAAAAGGTGGAAGACGAGCTTTCTTCTCCGCCCTGAGTTTCGACCACTGCATTTTCATACATTATCCAACGAAGTAAATACAAATTCAGTATTGTTTGTTCATTTTTGAATGTAGCAGCATTTCAATGTACTACGAAAATCCGAATGACAAGACTGTTTGGGATGTTTGTCAATATGGCTAACTCTATGTTCTGATTTTTTTCTTACCTGTGAGAAGAGATGGTTGCTAATAGAAACTTTTATGAATTGTGAATCACATGCAGTATTCTCTTCACCATAAGAATAATACGAATATAAACATTTTGCCATGTATTCTTTCATGTTTGCTGCTATCTCATTTAAATCCTGTCTGCCTAATAAACTACGAAATTAAGAGTGAGACAACAGCAAACGCAGAAGAATATACATATCATGTCATGTTTATATTCATATTATTCTTATGCCTAATAGTGATACAGTCAGAAATGAAGCACGGCAGTTGACTAGATTTTTAAATCTAAGATGACTCTAATTTCTGTGCAGAATGTAATATACTAAAGAGGCGTCAGCAAAGATTTTCAAATGGAGAAAAACTGTCACTAAATTCTCGTTAGAACGTCTTCTATCATATGCAGTCTATTATTTGGTTCTGGTTGATCATTATCAAAGAAAGCAGCAGTGTAAGTAACAAAAAAATAGCAGTCTCTTGCCATTGTTTCTTTAATGAGATGATTCCTCTCTCTCTCTCTCTCTCTCCCCGTCTCTCTCTCTCTCTCTTTTTAAAAAAATTGTAAGCGGTGGTAGCATGCACAAAAGCAAACGATGCCGCGAGCGGCGACCTGTTGTTAACACTCATTATCAGATTGCGACAAACAATGCATGACACAGTACAGTAATACATCTTCAGCTTAGAGTGACGTAAACACCTATAACAAAGAGAATGGCACTTATCAGATCAAAGAAAAATAAGCAATCAATTCAAACTGGACAAAGCACATGAAAAAGGAAGGGTACCCGTATAAATACGGACGGAGTGCCTGACGCATAGCGATGGCTACCTGGTAAAGCTTAACGACTCAACCAAACTACTGTAGCTGTATCGCCATTCATTTTACCTAAATTGTGTCTCATATTACAGTGGACCAACTTTGTTTCAATTTGGAGGTGGGCCTAAAACTTTTCTCTCCGGTTGAATTTTGAGTCTCAAATTTCAGGTGCGGCTTAGATTCGGAATTTTTTTTTTTTTTCCCTTGATTTCTAGTCCCATTTTTCAGGTGCAGCTTAGATTCATGTGCGGCTTACATTCGAGTAAATACGGTAACAATCATAGATATAAACCTTGAAAATATTGCCCATGATTGTCAGTATGTATTTATTACCAGCTGGAGTTCTGTTGAATGGACCAAAATATCTAGCCTTATCATTTCTAAGGGTTTGGATGCCTCAGACAACCATTGATGAGGAATGTTTTTACGGCTTAGATACACCCACTTTGTGCATGGTATGCAATTCCATGGATATTGATCACATTTCCTTGTATGCCACCAAAACCTTTTGGCTAATCTTGTATTAGTCGCTGTTTGGCCTCCGTGAGCTGACAAAACTTGGGCATGTGCCTGTTGTAACACCTTTTTCCTTAGTGACAACAGAATTCATAGATCTGCAGAGTAAACCTTCATGTATTGTGAACTGCAGCTATGACCTAAACTCCTGACAACTGACAATCTGTATCAGCTGCCCATTCTCTCTCCACTCACTCAAATTTTCCCAAGCGTTTGCAGTAGTACAACCTTGTTGGCCAAAGTATCTTCATTTGTATGTTTTTTCCCAGGTTTGTGAACAACTATGTAATCAAACTCGCTCAACTTAAGGGCCCACCTGCTTAAGATAAAGAGCTGCATCAAACCCAGTAGCCACTTTAAAGAAGCATGATCCATTACTACTTTGAATTTAGATAACATCTAAAGTAAGTTATGCCTTACATCACTGCTAACATTTCCTTGTCAGTGGTAGAGTAATTATGTTCTGCTCTGTCAGGAAGCATGCACTGGATGCTCTTTCTGTCAGTATCCTGAGTCGGAACACAACTGGGATTAATACTTCTAGTGTCGCAAAAAAAGATAAATTTCATGTCAAAATCTGGAAATACCAGTACTGAGTCTGTGAGTAATGCTTTCTTTAAAGCCTGAAAGCATACTCACGCTACATTGACCACTTAGATTTAATCACTTTCCGTAGCAAATTATTTAACAGCTGAGGAATTTGCACAGAGTCTTCGATACATTTTTTGGAATAATTGCAAAGACCCAGAAAAGAATGCAACTGTTTCGTAGTTTGTGGAGTTGCAATCTCAGAAACTGCTGATACTTAACAGAGATTGGTTTTTACACCCTCCTCACTTATGACATGGTGAAGTATTTGACTTGAGTCTGCACAAAATTACATTTTCAGTACTTAGCATAAGACGTTCTGCTCTAAGACCATCAAATACTTCTTCCAACTGTTTCATATTGTTCATCCATATCTTCTGAAAAAAACGGTAAAATCATTGACATATACCATACACTTCCTAGCTTTTAGGCCAAGCAAAACTCCATCTAACTGTCTTTGAATGTGGCTGGCACATTTTTAAGCCAGAATGGCATCAAGCAATATTGAAAATAGCTCCAAGGGACTGAAAAAGCTGTTTCAAGTGTCTCTTCTGGTACTGCCTCCATCTGGTGGTACCCACTATGCATATCCATTTAGAAAATTACTGCACCTGCCAAAAATTGTCAAGCAGCACTATGATATTTTGTATCAGATAGGCATCAGTGGTAGTTTCTCTGTTCAAATGTCAGCTGTCACAGCAAAAGCGTTATCAAAGTATCATAGGTTTTATAATACTTTCTGCCAGTTGTTGGTTGACAAACACTTTCATCACAGGTGTAAATGCTTCAGTATGCACCATGGCTTCTTATAAACTGGAGCATTACTCCCTATTGGTAGGCAGTGTTAGGTAATAGGTGTCACAAATAATCGATCCTATGCATTAAACAAATCTTTGAATTGCAACAATAGTGTGTCCACAACTTGCCAGTCACTGCCCTGCGGATGGCTCACATTACTTCATAACACAGAATCACTGATCGCATGCTATCGTTGTGGTTAGTATACAACCTATCTAGGAGTGTATCCCAAATTCTTATTATTCTCCAATAATTTGCCATGCCTAACATTTTCCTTGGTAAGTCTGTACCCACAGACACCCAAACTAATTTTTCTTCACCTGAAGGCACATTATCATGAGAACCCATCTTCAGTGTGCCTGTAGACATTGTAGTTGGCAACATATCCATGGTTGATGTGCCTTGCCACATTGCTTTGCTTACAGTGGTATTACCCAGCGGAAAGAAGGTTCCTCCAAGTTGACATATTGCGCACTCCACTAGTGCCACACCAAAGAAATATGCAATACAAGGGTAAGCAAACACCAGGTTCCAATTAAAAGGTACACAGTACGAAAGGAGTTACTCTAATTTTCACAGCATATCATAACGCATCTACATTCATTACAGTCCCATGCCAACTGACCCCAACACCAGCAAATAAAACATCTGCCTGGCACACCCTTCATGCAAGGGAATTCACACCCAGAAGGATTACAGAATACACACCTGAGCTGTGTCAAATCCACTTCGCAACAATTGCTGGTGAACGGGGACAGGTCAAGAGGTTACAATGCTGTATCAGAGTTACTTTTAGGTTAAAATGAACATCTCTGTGATCTACCTCAGCCAACAAGAAGCAAAAGGCCAGCTACAAAGTAACAAAACAACTTTCAGTCACCGGTCTTCATTTGGAAGTGCAGGTAGCAAGATGAGCGAAACGGATTGCAACAATTGACGTGATGACCATTTGTGACGATGTCGGGTGCCATGAAGACTGCTTCTGACCACCAGTTGGTATGGTGGTTGTTGAGAGGTCCACTTTCGTATGCTAGTTGTAAAAATCACTCTGGGTCAGGGAGTCAGTGGGCATCGAGAATGGGCAGGTGAGGCGATGGCATTACAAGTATCAGAGACCAAGCTCTCCTAGCTGGTGAGTGTTTCAGTCTTATGCCCAAAGGCTTCAATGAGACAATAGTATCTGTAAACTTGATTGTTACAATGAACATTGTCTTCTCCAGAGCACAGGAAACGGGCCAGGCTGCTTGCTCATGCATCTGAAACGAATGCTAGAGACTGCACTCTCACAACTCACATAGCTTCCAACAGCTCAGGCACAGTGCCTGGAGGGAAGTTGCACCCAGGTGCCCAACCAGCAAACAAAGTGGCAATTTGCAGTCAGTCGGTTTGTTCCTTTGCCAGAGAATGGCTCAGTATCTTCTGTCAGGCGCAGCTGTGAACCATTGGTAGCAGTAGCTTGGAGCGATGAAGTCCAGCCAGTGCATTACGGTTTGCCAGCAGAGTTGCCTGTGACTAGAGAGACTGTTATTCCGTTAGGATCAGTTATTCAGACAGAATAACCAGACATTGAGGACAAGGTGTCTGAAACGGGTATTTAAAACTGGACATCCCAGCATTGTAGCATGTTAGGTGGCCATTTTGCATCGTTTTACCAGAGGTGTCACCAATCCCATTCAACTACAGATGGTTTTCCCTGCCTTTGCACATCTCATCAATACTAGAATGCCTTGGAAGCTCGAATGTTGCATGTTTTTACTCCTTATTGTAGAGTTTGCAGAATGACATTCCGGGTGCTGTCGTACTGCAACGTTCGCACTCTTTCCTATGGCGCTGCTTGCTATGTGGCAATAAGTTATAGATGTTGTCCTGCTTTTGCGATATTGACACCCTTCACATGGTCTAGATTGTGATTGTGATACAAGGACTGAGTCAGACTTCATTCTTTTACCATCTGTGTCGTGCAATAGCTTCGAAAATTTATTAGTTATTGCTTTTGAATCATTCTAACTTCTCAGCCACAGCAAAGTTTATGACACAATTAGGTAGATTTAACCAATCTTTGAATCAGTTTGGCTGTTTTATTTCACCAGTTATGCTTCAGGAAGGTGCCATGGTGTTTATTAACAATGAATTTTCTAGGTTGTACTTGGGTCTAGAACTTATAGGAAATGTATGACATTTAGTCCATTTTAATCTGTGATTTTTTTGTGTGCTTCACTTTTAAAGCCATAGCATCCAAGTAGCAACATCTTTTTGTTATTGCAGATTCAAAGATTGCAAACATTTTTCTTTCCTCGCCCAGTTTCCACTAATGAAACTGAATGACTGCCAAACTCTAAGACCTGTTGATGTTTATTATCATATTGTTGCTCTACAAAAACATCTGTAAGAAGTGAAAAACAGATATTTATTTTACCAGCTAGCGACCTCAGTATATTCAATGAGGGACTGCACAATTTTTAGATGGTTTGTGTAGTTGGAATGAGAGAGTCAGCAATATGTTTAATAAATATTCCTCGGTATTCTACGGGAAAGAGATTGCAAATTATATGAAGCATATCTTTTAAAGTTTCAATGAACTCTCTTTAGAGTAGATTTTGAGAACCTATATGTCAATCTTATGTACAGTTTGTTTAGAAAGAAGAGATAAAAATTAGCGACATTAAGATGTCAGCAAAAATTTTGGGAGCAATACCTAGTAGTGACGCAGGTAGGGTACGAAATATTGTACACAATATAGTGATTTGCAGAACACACATTCATTCATCCATACACATATACTGCATACATTGATGCAGCTTAATGGGTAAGTGCCAGACTACAAATCAAAAGCTACAAAATTTGATCCCTTGTCAGTCATTGGATTTTTTTCTGCCATTTATCACTTCTTTCACCTCTGGCAGTAATTTGTCTGTGTGAAAAGTGCTGAAATGCACTGTGGTTCAGAATACATGTTATACATGTTAATATTGTAACCACACACACAGATAAGTACACAAATATAAAATTTGTTTTAATGAGAAAACAGTTTGGAAGTTCCATAAAAAGTCCAAGCAAAAAGCCAGCCCGAATCTGATTACATAAAGTGAATCCCGAGAGCAGAGTCATGTGAGTTTGTGAACGAACTATAACACAATGAAAATGAGTCCCTTTCACTCTGGTATTATAGCAGGTAAGTTGTCAGTCGGGCACTGTCCATTGGCTGTGTGTGCCAGCCTAGATGCATGCTGCCTTTGCTGTTTGATTTTGATGCTGCCTTGCAGCCGGACCTGTGTCATTTGGCATGGATGCGAATGAGTTGAATTGTAATGATGTGAGCCAGCATCTTGTGTCCCATTATGATACGGCTGGAGCTTCCAGTATGATAAGAGTGCTAACAAGGGGTTATATGGACATCAAAGCAAATATATTACAAGGAAAAGATACTCATATCAGATACCAAAATAAAGACTATATGGGATGTAGTGAAGGAGGAGACTGGTAGAACCAGACATGAAGAGGGACAAATAGCATTAAGAGTAAATGATACATTGGTGACAGGCAGGTATAGTGTTGCAGAACTTTTTAACAAACATTTTATAACTATTACTGACAAGATGGAGTTGTCAGGTTCTGTAGATGCTGCTATGGAATACCTCAGACCAGACATTTCAAGTAACTTCCATAATATGAATTTGACCCTCACTACCCCAGCAGAAATAATATCCATCATAAAATCTTTAAAATCAAAAACATCTAGTGGGTATAATGAAACATCATCAAAGTTAGTTAAAGAATGTGATTCTGAGTTAAGTAACATATTAAGCTATCTGTGTAACCAGTCATTTATCAGTGGAATATTTCCTGAATGGTTGAAATATGCTGAAGTTAAGCCATTGTGTAAGAAGGGAGATAAAGAAATAGCATCAAATTTCCGTCCAATATCACTTTTGCCAGCGTTCTCAAAACTTTTAGAAAAGTAATGTACAATCGGCTTTATAACCATCTTATCTCAAATAACATACTGTCAGCCACAGTTCGGATTTCCAAACGGTTCTGATATTGAGAAGGCTATCTACACTTACAGTGAAAATGTGCTTAATTCATTGGACAAAAAATTGCAGGCAACTGGTATATTTTGTGATCTGTCAAAGGCATTTGACTGTCTAAATCACAATATCCTTTTAAGTAAATTAGAATATTATAGCGTAACAGGAAATGCTGCAAAATGGTTCAAATCTTTTATCTCTGGCAGGAAACAAAGGGTTTTATTAGGAAATAGACATGTGTCAAGCTATCAGGCATCATCCAACTGGGAACTAATTACATGTGGGGTCCCACAAGGTTCCATTTTAGAGGCCTTACTTTTGCTTGTGTATGTCAATGACCTTTCATCAGTAACATTACCAGAAGCGAAGTTTATTTTGTTTGCCGATGATACAAACATTGCAATAAATAGCAAATGAAGTGTAATCTTAGAAAGGTCAGCTAATAAAATATTTGTGGACATTAATCACTGGTCCTAGCCAATTCTTTGTCACTAAACTTTGAAAAAAACACACTACATGCAGTTCAGAACTTGTAAGTGGTGTCCCATGAGTATATGCCTAACATATGATGACAAGCAGATAGAAGAAGTGGACAGTGTTAAGTTCTTGGGATTACAGCTTGATAATAAATTCAACTGGGAGGAGCACACCACAGAACTGCTGAAGCGTCTTAACAAATCTCTATTTGCAGTACAAATTGTGTCAGACATAGGGGATATAAATATGAAAAAGCTGGCATACTATGCTTACTTTCATTCTATAATGTCATATGGGATTATTTTTTGGGGTAATTCATCAAGCCAGGTTAAAGTTATCTGGCCACAAAAATGTGTAGTAAGAGTTATATGTGGTGTGAACTCAAAAACATCCTGCAGAAAGCTGTTTAGGGAACTAGGGATACTAACTACTGCTTCCCAATATATTTATTCCTTATAATGAAATTTTTCATTAAAAATATATCACTTTTTCAATCAACAGCTCAATTCGTGGAATCAGTACTAGAAATAAGAATAATCTTCACAAGGACTTAAAGTCACCTAGTCTTGTACAAAAAGGTGTGCATTACTCAGGAACACACGTTTTCAATAACTTGCCAGCAGCCATAAAAAGCTTAACAGCCAATGAAATTCTGTTTAAGAGAAGTGTAAAGGATTTATTGGTGGCCAATTCCTTCTACTCCATTGATGAATTTCTCAGCAGAACCAACTGATTTGTGTGTAGATATAAATAAGTACAACATAACTTCTGCACAATTTCAGTGCAGTAATGTGTTCAGTGCAGTAATGTGTTCATTGTAAATAAGTGTGTGTGTGTGTGTGTGTGTGTGTGTGTGTGTGTGTGTGTGTGTGTGTGCGCGCGCGCGCACAATCTAACTTCTGTACCAGTTAAGTGCAGTAATGTTTTCATTTTAAATAAGTATTTAGTAGTTGTATTACATGTTTATTGCCTCATAAATAAATATTAAATGTTTTTCATTTTAAATGCAGTGCATTAGTATTTGTAAAATGATTCTTTTATATAACTTTCATTAAAAAATGACAACCTTGCCACTTGGAACCTGTGGAATGGTACATTAGCTTATTTGTTTGAGTTGTAAATATTTGTCATGTATTGTTGTTTTTCTGACATGTTCTACATCCTGGAGGACCTCCTCACTATGGATCAATTGGAATGAAAGTTAATCTAATGTAATCTAATCGAATCCGCACTCGTCTCACCTTGGTAGGGTGGCTGTGAGATGGTGCAACCCTCTACTGCAGTGTGGGACACCATGCAGCACCCATGAAAGCGATATCCATGTTCTCCTGGGTACTGTCAACAAGCACCCTAAGTGTGGCCAGAAGCTCCCTGTCAGTTGCCACTTGAGACTAGGGCCAAAAATGGCCCTGGTGGTAATGGCTCCATCACAAGCAGTTGCCCTTCAGGTGTGATGCCAGCCACAAGGGTGCCAACACTAGATCTGTATCCATGCAGACATCTGGGACCTCAGGGGTGGGAGCTGAAATTGGTTAGTATGACACCTGCTGACCATCCAGTGCCATCGTTCATCAACAAATCTCATCCAAACCCAGTCCCTACTCTGTTCTGGTGTTCATCCAGAAACAGATTGTTTTCTGCCTGTCAAAGGCCAGATTGAGGCCCATGGGAAGTGGAGACAAGGATCTGCGTATGAATGTTGCATGAATGGATGGTAGTGTATAGAGTACTGACAGATTTGTAAATACAAGACCCACTGATGAATGTGGAGGGCAGTGCATTCTGGGAGCTTAGCCTTGGACTCAAACATTGATAATAATGATTCATGATCTGTAATCAAATGTAATTTCTGGCCTTACCAACAAAAAATAAATAAATAAATTTGTGCACACTGAAAATGATAGCCAATACCCCTTTTATATTTTGGAGTAATGTTTTTGGGCTTGATTTAATGTTTTGAACACAAACACTACAGGTGCTTCAGTATCACTGGTAAGCTTAAGAGATAGGACAGTGTGGAGGCACATCAGTACCCAGACTTAATGCCTTCACTACCATTGGGATGTGAGTGTCCCACGATGATTATCAGAGAACCAGTGGCAAAGTGCTGCATATTATTGCTGTGTCTTCTTCTTCTTCTTCTTCTTCTTCTTCTCTAAGGTATCTGTCTTGTGACAGGTTTCAACTGGAAGCCATCTATTGTGTCCTGCTCTAAGCCACATACTTCATCTGATTTATTTTTCTCCATTTCTAATGTTATCCAGCATTCCATTTCTCTTCCTGCCTGTTCTCCTTATTCCGTCCACCTTTCTCTCTACAATTCGTTGTCACAGACTATTTCTATTGATTATACATCCCAGCAAAAATTGCTTGCTATTTCTGATCTCTTCCAGTAATCTTCTTTTCCCCCTATTTTCTTCATTACTTCTTCATTCTTAAGTGTGTCAGTTCATTTCACCTCAACCACCCTTCTCCATAACCACATTTCAGAACTTTCTAAATATCTTTCTTCTTTCTTTTTAGATGTCCATGGTTCACTGCTATGTAACACTACACTCCAGGCGTAACTCAGTAAATCTTTTCCTCAGCTGTGCTAGAATCCTTCTGTTACTAACTGCTTCATTGTTTTTCAAATGCTCTCTCTCCTGTAGATATCCTCCTCCTCATTTCTTCTGTGCAATTTCTGTTCCATTTCATTAAACTCCCAAGTACAGAAATGATTATGCTTGTTCTATCTTCTTTCATATAAGAGTACATTAACTGGTGCTTCCTTCTTGTTTATTCTCATCTGTTTTGTCTTTCCTGTATTTATCTTCATTCCATACTCCTTGCCACTTAGCTGGCCGCTGTGGCCATGCGGTTCTAGACACTTCAGTCCAGAACCACGCTGCTGCTACGGTCACACGTTCAAATCCTGCCTTGGGCATGGATGTGTGTGATGTCTTTAGGTTAGTTAGGTTTAAGTAGTTCTAAGTCTAGGGGACTGATGGCCTCAGATGTTAAGTCCCTTAGTGGTTAGAGCCATTTGAACGATTTTCCTTGCCACTTCTTGCGAAACTCTTCAACATCTGCTGTAGCTTCTTCTGATTCCACCATTACTGCTTGATAATCCACATAGTTCGTATCATTAGTATAAGTTGAAAAGCTGCAGTGACAGTGAGCATCGTTGCTTTACACCCATTCCAGTGCTAATCTATTCATTATCCTTATTCCCTACTCTGTCGCTTTCTGCTTTTTGCATGTTTCCTTTATTAACCTTCTATCTTTCCAGTCTACACCAACATCATATAAAATTCACAGCAGTATACTCAAGTTGACTCTGTAAAATGCCTTCTCCAGTCAATAAAACAAATTGCTACACACTGTATTACAAGGAGGAGGATCAAAGTACCTGTCACTTGATACTCTAGAATTTGTGTATTATTGCAAAGAGCTTGTAATTTGGAATAATTCATCTAAATGTCAAATGTTCATAATCATAAATACAACTGAGGAACTTTTCTGAAAATATAGAGGGTGTATCAAAAAGAATCATCCAACTTGGCATGTCTATATTTCTGAAACTAATAAACATGTACAATGAATTTTGTTTTTTGATGAATGGAAAACTCAAAACAGGCATATCTTGGCTCAGCTTCCACAGCTGCTGTTATGTTATGTTTCAGTTCATTCATTGTTGTTGGTAATGGTAGCACATAAAGAGTTTTTTGTAAACCCCCACAAGAAATAATCACATAGAGCCAGATCCGGTGACCTTGGAGGCCAGTAATGTGAGGCTGAATCATTAAGTCCAATGTGACCAATCCATTGTTCAGTAATCCTTTGATTTAAAACTTCTCGTACTTCCAGATGCCAGTATGGCAGTGCCAAGTGTAAAGACAGAGCGAGGTGGCGGAGTGGGTAGCACACTGGACTCGTATTTGAGAGGACGATGGTTCAATCCTGCGTCCTTCCATCCTGATTTAGGTTCTTCGTGATTTCCCTGAATCACTCCAGGTAAATGCCAGGATGGTTCCTTTGAAAGGACACGGCCAACTCCCTTTCCTAATCTGATGAGACCGATGACCTCGCTGTTTGGTCTCCTCCTCCTCCAAACATCCCAACCCAACCCCAGTGTAAAACTCGAGTGTTTGCTCTTTCCAACAGTACATTGATCACACATGTAACACAATAATTATGAATTTTTAAAAAATTGGATGATTTTTTGATACACCTTGTACATTATAAATGAAAATGCAGGGTGATCATTTATTTCTCTTCCATAGGGACATATAAGTCTCACATCCAAATACCAGTGCAACGCATATATCTCCCCTTGGTCCCCCCCTCCCCCATCCCCACCCTTTGTTGGAACTGGATATGAAATGACAGGAAATATTTCTTGTGGGGTTGTTACTTCTGACAATGGAATTAATTACAATTAGCATACCTTAATGGCTCTCCTCTGAGGTGCAATTAAGAAAATGGTAGTGGAAGTGTTAATGTGATTCAGTGGGTAGGTGATACAAGCTGCCCAAAGGATGAGCTGAGTATAATATTATTGTTACCAAGAAACACTTTTAGAGCCTTTACTGTCTTCACCAGCATTTTGTATTTTATTATGATGTACTGTTGATCTTTCCTTAGAATGTTGTGGGAGTACTACCAGGAGGCTGGAAAAAGGAACATTTTGAAAAATTATATTTGCAACCTTTGTTTACAAGTACTGCAAAAACCAGACGCAAATTCTGTAAATTTTCCTTGTTTGTACATAAAGTTTCCTAACGGTTATCCAGGTATAAGGGGCATTCAAATGAAACCCGGTCATTAGTGTAAATTAACGGTAATGATTGTATTAACTCAAAAATGTAGTTATACACAGGACGTATACTCAAGAATAGTCACCAAAACTGTTGGCATAGTTATCCCATTGTGACACTAGCCGTTCTATTCCATCCTTGAAGAAGCTAGTAGAACTGCGGTCGGATTCAGGCCTGCACTCAGTCACACACTTCATTGCCCATTGCGAATTGATGTCTGCGAATAGCTTGTTTTAGAGGTCCAAACACAAGTAAGTCACACAGTGAAAGGTTGAGATTTTACGGTGGATGTTGCAGTGTTTCCGTGCTGCAATGTCGTCTTCGCCGCATTGACCGTGTGTAGGCGGGCATTATCGTTTGTGCCATTCCACCACACTTGAACAACTCAGACTGTACTCAATGTACACAGCCTTCATCCGTCGATACATTTCACGGCCTCCAACTCCCTCTGTCACCAAAAGTCAAATCACTCCTCGTTGTTCCTGCTTACTCAGCTGCATGTTCGGCAGTGGACGATAACTTGTGTGACCACCTTCTCTTCAGAGTGAAACCACACTTGTGTTATGCAACATCAAATGATGTGCACACATCAGTGTCACTACCAATAGATAGTTTCACCATACCCACAGTGACGTGGTGCCACCTTATGTGTAAGACGAAGGTAAACACACTGACCGGCTGTCATTTGAGTGAACCTCATATTATACATGTTGGGGAATGGTTGTAATGAGCTGTTCCAAAAACCTTTGTGATATGGCTGGAATGTTAGTGATTCCAAATGATAGTCTCGTGTACTGATAGAAGCCGAAGGGGGTTTTCGACACTAAAATTTTTGTAGACTTGCCATGTAACAAAAGCTGAAAATTGCTTCCACAAGATCAATTTTGGACCAACACAATTTAGAAAAGAGCTATTTGAGTTGTGGTAAAAGGTGTGAATCTTCTTGTTTACTGTAAGTTTAAAATCCTGGCACGAGCAAGAGTGCCACTCAACTTTCATACTACCCCTAAAGGGGAGGCACATTGGCTGAAAAAATATATAGAAGAAAGCACTTATTGCTGTCCCAATATGTCTTGTTTGAGCTTAACTTCATCTTGGAGTGGTTGTGGAACTTCCCCCAGTTAAGAGAGCTGTGGCCTTGCTTTAGTTTTCAACACTATATGGGCATGAAAGCAGATAATGTCTGTTGCTTTAATTGTAGTGAAGGTTGGATAGAATGCACAGACTTTGAAATTGAAAATCAAAATGTGAAGTGTGGATCCAAAACAGAACTTTTTTTCACAGATGGATCTGCAATCACTATGAAAGGCAGTGTCTAAGTAACTTGGTTATATTTATAAGAATGCAGAGTTTCGCGGTGGTATCATTGAATAAAATATTGTTCCACTTTCAGGTGTGTCAAGTAGTTAAAATGCCACTAGCTTTCATCCAAGTGCTTCATGACCATTCTCAAATAGAATAACTCCTGATGGGCTACCTGTATGCTCTTATATACTCTAAGTTCTGGCTGCGACATCACATCCTTGGGATAGTGTTGAGCTGTAGACTCTACTAAGGATGTTGTCAGTGATTTTTGTTTTAGTTGATTCAAATATTACACTGTCCAGAAACTGTTAGCACGAGATGTAATAGAGGTGTGTTGTCAGATAGGATCTGACGACTGTTATGCAAAGCATGCCCCGTAAAGCAAAGTTTTCATGGTAATGTAGGTGTTATTCTGCTGTTCGTCTGCTGTAACACTGGCCACATATGGAGGACAGTTTGCAAACCCCAGGTGTTCTATGACCAGCCACATGTGAAACTGTTAGTAATTGCTGGATTTTTGATGTTGTCTGGAAGATTGACGTGATTTTCTACCTCTTCAGAGGATGTTGAGCCACAGAATGGTAAAAATGGAAACTTCTTTTCCTTCTTTTGATTTGGTGCTCTTGCTGCATTTCTCACTTGAGATTATTTCATTCATTTGCTGATCATTGTAGCCATTCTTCCTGAAGACCTTGTGTTAATGGCTCAGCACATGGGGCCATTTGTTGACGTCTAATATTGTTCTTACATGATCTACCAACATTTGCAACACAGTGCACTTGTGTACCAGGTGATAATACTTAATAGTGTGCAAGTACAGATAGGTGTGGTTAGGTTTTATGTAGAGGCTATAGCCACAGCATCCATTTCATTTGAGTGAGTGATGCAGCACAATGTTTGGTATACTGAACTCGGATTCAGGAGTATAATGGTTCAAATCCCCAAGTGGCCATCCTGATTTAGGTTTTCCATGATTTCCCTAATTTGAGCTTGTGCTCCATCTCAGATGACCTCTATGTCAGTGATATGTAAAAATCATAATCTTCCTCACTTATTTCATTTCATTTATGGCCTATGCGGATGTCAGGGAAGGGCAAGGCATCATTTTTTCCCTATTTCCATAGTGAACTGGATGTTACTGTTAATGCTGTTGAGATGTTTCAAGAACTCATAAAGTTTTCGACATTCGTGGGGCCAAATGACAAACATATTATCAACATATTCAAAGAAACAACCCAACTTTAATTGGTCCATGTCCTCGAGTTCTTCCATAAGGTGGTTTGCAACTGTTCGAGCTTAAGGACTTCCCATTACAATGCTGTCCTTCTGAACGCAATACTGGCCATTGTACAAAAAAAAAAAAAAGATGATGTGAGAGTGTGCCTAAATAGTCGACAATGTCGTTCACAAAGAGCTGGAATACCAGATCCAAAGAGTCTTTGACAGGCACCATCGTAAACATCACCACCACATAAAAAAACTGACTATAATATCATCCTCAATAAGTCAAAGACAGTTAATTCGAATGAAGATCATAAACAGTAGGTGGTCTTGATGCCTGAGGGAGAAGATTCTTGATCACACTTTTTTCCAGTGATAAGTGCTTAAGAATTTTGGATGTCCTTTTTATTGTTCTCAAAGATGGATCACATGGGAGCTTCTGGTGAGCATCTTCCTCCAGCATCATGCAGACCTTCATATCATAGTCCACTCATTCCATAATTATGACTGTTTCTCTTTTTAGTGGGAAAAATCATAATACTTTCATCATTGTGTAGTGCACAGTGGCCATCATGCTCAGCCCTGTTTATATCTGGTACTGGTAACTGTGCTTTCCTGAGAATATGACTTATTTTCTGACATATTTTGTCAACCATTTCACCGACTAACTTGCAGACTGTTTTATTGACACCACTTACTGTTTCATAGACAGGGATATCCCAAAGTGAAGGTGCAGATGTAAGTCTTCTCTTAAGTGTTAACATCGACTCCCAACATTGGTCATTGCCAACTTCGTGCCAACACTAAACATGAAGGAGAGAGTGTAATAGTAAGAGGTGGGCCAGTGAGTTTGCTAGACCCTGGGGTGTCACAGACAACATGCCCACTTGGTGGTTGAGGAAAATGGGGGCAGGGAGTTACGGCACAGTGCGGGCAGAGCTGACCCAGAATGTTGCAGATGGCATGTGCAGTCATGTCTCAGTCCACACCATCAAGTTGATGACACTATGTTTGGAATACCTGTGCTACACACTGGGAGCATTGTTGTGAAAGCCACCTGAAGTTCCATTTCTGCTTCTCTGTAATTTCTTTTTGTTATTAGATTTGTGGGCAGTGTCTCGAAAGGAGGATGTAAAATGAACATAAACAAACACAAAACGAGGTAAATGGAATGTAGTTGAATTAAATCAGGTGATGCTGAGGGAATTAGATAAGGAAATGAGACCCGTAAAGCAGTAGATGAGTTTTGCTATTTGGGGAGCGAAATAACTTATGATGGTCGAGGTAGAGAGGATATAAGATGTAGACTGGCAATGTCAAGGAAAACGTTTCTGAAGAAGAGAAATATGTCAACATCAAGCTAGATTTAAATGTCAGGAAGTCTTTTCTGAAAGTTTTTGTGTGGAGTGTAGCCATGTATGGAAGTGAAACATGGATGATAAATAGTTGGGACAAGAAGAGAATAGAAGCTTTCAAAATGTGGTTCTGCAGAAGAATGCTGAAGATTAGATGGGTAGATCATGTAACTAATGAGGACGTATTGAATAGAATTGGGGTGAAAAGGAATTTGTGGCATAACTTGACTAGAAGAAGGGATCGGTTAGTAGGAGACTTTTGAGGCATCAAGGGATCATCAATTCAATATTGGAGGGAAGCACGGAGTGTAAAAATTGTAGAGGGAGACCAAGGCATGAATACACTAAACAGATTCAGAAGGATGCAGGTTGCAGTAGTTAGTGCAATGTAGAGATGAAGAAGCTTGCACAGGATAGAGTAGCATGGAGAGCTGCATCAAACCAGCCTCTGAACTGAAGACCACAACAACATACAGGATTTGTTGGGAAACTGTAACTGTATTAACCTAATCGCAGTCCGAGGCTGTAAGCATCCTTGATAGTTGCTGATGCAACTGGCACATCCATTTACATCTAACTGCTTCCTGGTATATTGTATCCTTCCCCATAGTAGGGCAAAGTTAACAAGACCAAAAATCCTCCTGATGATATACCATAATATACCAGATGTAGGCTCAGATCACAATATCGTAGTGATGAAGAATAGGCTGAAGTTTAAGACATTAGACAGGAAGCATCAATACACAAAGAAGTGGGATATGGAAGTACTAAGGAATGATGAGATAGGGTTGAAGTTCTCTAAGGTTATAGATACAGCAGTAAGGAATAGCTCAGTAGGCGTACAGTTGATGAGGAATTGACATCTCTAAAAAGGGCCATTGCAAAAGTTTGGAAGGAAAACATAGGTACAAAGAAGATAACAGTGAGGAAACCATGGGTAACAGAAGGAATACTTCAATTGATCAATGGAAGGAGGAAGTACAAAAATGTTCCAGGAAACTCAGGAATACAGAACTACAAGTAACTGAGGAATGAAATAATAGGAAGTGCAGGGAAGCTAAGATGAAATGGCTGCAGGGAAAATTTGAAGACATCAAAAAAGAAATGATTGTCGGAAGGACAGATTTGGCATACAGGAAAGTCAAAACAACCTTTGGCGACATTAAAAGCAGTGGTGATAACATTACGAGTGCAACAGGAATTCCATTGTTAAATTCAGAGGAGAGAGTGGATAGGTGGAAATAATACATTGAAAGCCTCTATGAGGGGGAAGATTTGTCTGATGTGACAGAAGAAGAAACAGGAGTTGTTTTAGAAGAGATAGGGGATCCAGTATTAGAATCAGAATTTAGAAGAGTTTTGGAATACATAAGATCAAATTTGCGTAGTCGTCTGTCTTCTGTTTTTTGTTGTGAACGGCCAGAGTCGGTTGGCCAGTCAGTGTGCTCCCTGCCGCCGTTGGATAAGCAGCTGCAGCAGCAAGCCGTATAACCCTAGCTTCTTATTTGTTACATAGTTTAATTTCTTTGCGTGTTTTTGGGTACTTGCATTGTTTAATTCATATATTTAGGGCGTATTATAGTATTGGTCAGTTGAAGCATCGCGCTTTAGTGTTTACTTCGTAGATTCTTATTTAAATTGCGTGTGAGTTTCGTATAGGAGGTGCAATTTCGAGTTTTAGTTACTGTAATCGTAAATTCAGCAGATTGTAGCGCAGTCGTTAGGCATTTGTACAGGTTAGTTGATACATTCTTTGCGTGTTCCGCTTGCGTTATCTAGGCACCGACTCGTGTTTCAGTAACTGTTGTTAAACATCGATTAGAATGGACAGGGACTGCGATTGCTGTGTTCGGATGAGGGCTGACTTGGCATCCCTTCGCTCACAGCTGCAATCGGCGCTGACTTCGGTCGCGCAGCTTGAGGCTGTTGCCAATGGGCACCACTGTGGGGAGCCGGACTCTGGTATCACGGGGATGTCAACCTCATCCCGTCTGTCCCCAGATCGGTCTGCCGCTGTGGTTGCCCCGGTTGCTGCCCGCAGTGGAGCTGAGCCCTCGCCTGTGGTTGATTGGGAGGTCGTTCCAAGGCGTGGCAGGCAGCGAAAGGCGTCCCCGGAAGCTGACCAGAAAGCCTCCCCGGTGCGTCTGACAAACCGGTTTCAGGCACTGTCTCTGGCTGAGCCAGATGCAGCTGCCTGCTCTGTTTCAGAGGATCATTCTCAGCCTTCAAGGTCCGGGCAATCGCAGAGGTTGGGCTTACTGGTAGTTGGGAGCTCCAATGTTAGGCGCGTAATGGGGCCCCTTAGGGATATGGCGGCTAAGGAGGGGAAGAAATCCAGTGTGCACTCCGTGTGCATTCCGGGAGGAGTCATTCCTGATGTGGAAAGGGTCCTTCCGGATGCCATGAAGAGCACAGGGTGCAGCCAGCTGCAGGTGGTGGCACATGTCGGCACTAATGACGTGTGTCGCTTTGGATCTGAGGAAATTCTCTCTGGATTCCAGCGGCTATCTGATTTGGTGAAGGCTGCCGGTCTTGCTTACGAGATGAAGGCAGAGCTCACCATCTGCAGCATCGTTGACAGAACCGACTGCGGACCTTTGGTGCAGAGCCGGGTGGAGGGTCTGAATCAGAGGCTCAGACGGTTTTGCGACCGTATTGGCTGCAGATTCCTTGACTTGCGCCATAGGGTGGTGGGGTTTCGGGTCCCGCTGAATAGGTCAGGAGTTCACTACACTCAGCTGGCGGCTACACGGGTAGCGGAGGCTGTGTGGCGTGGACTGGGCGGTTTTTTAGGTTAGAAGGCCTCGGGAAAGTGCGGGATGGGCTGCAATGTCAAAGGGTGCTTGGCAATTACAGGACGTGCTTGGATCAAGGAACAGTCGGAATTATAGTTGTAAACTGTTGTAGTTGCGCTGGAAAAGTCCCTGAGCTTCAAGCGCTAATAGAAAGCACAGAAGCGGATATCGTTATAGGTACAGAAAGCTGGCTAAAGCCTGAAATAAGTTCTGCAGAAATTTTTACGAAGTCTCAGACGGTGTTCAGGAAAGATAGATTAGGCAGAATTGGTGGTGGAGTGTTGGTGTCTGTCAGTAGTGGTTTATCTTGTAGTGAAGTCGAAGTAGATACTCTGTGCGAATTGGTGTGGGTGGAGGTTATA
This sequence comes from Schistocerca gregaria, assembly GCF_023897955.1. NCBI lineage: Eukaryota > Metazoa > Arthropoda > Insecta > Orthoptera > Acrididae > Schistocerca > Schistocerca gregaria. The sequence goes on from NC_064922.1 coordinate 463,020,459, forward strand.
CTTAACAGCCGAATTAAGTTAATAATTGGCTCCTTCTACCGACCCCCAGACTCCGATGATACAGTTGCGGAACAGTTCAGAGAAAGTTTGAGTCTCGTAACAAATAAATACCCCACTCATACGGTTATAGTTGGTGGGGACTTCAACCTACCCTCGGTATGTTGGCAAAAATACTTGTTCAAAACCGGTGGTAGGCACAAAACGTCTTCCGAGATTGTCCTAAATGCATTCTCCGAAAATTATTTAGAGCAGTTAGTCCACGAACCCACGCGAATTGTAAATGGTTGCGAAAACACACTTGACCTCTTGGCCACAAACAATCCAGAGCTGATAGAGAGCATCATGACTGATACAGGGATTAGTGATCACAAGGTCATTGTAGCTAGGCTCAATACCATTTCTTCCAAATCCATCAGAAACAAACGCAAAATAATTTTATTTAAAAAAGCTGATAAAGTACCACTAGAAGCCTTCCTAAAAGACAATTTCCATTCCTTCCGAACTGACTATGCGAATGTAGACGAGATGTGGCTCAAATTCAAAGATATAGTAGCAACAGCAATTGAGATATTCATACCTCATAAATTGGTAAGAGATGGAACGGATCCCCCGTGGTACACAAAAAAGGTCCGAACGCTGTTGCAGAGGCAACGGAAAAAGCATGCGAAGTTCAGAAGAACGCGAAATCCTGAAGATGGGCTAAAATTTACAGACGCGCGAAATTTGGCACGTACTTCGATGCGAGATGCCTTTAATAGGTTCCACAATGAAACATTGTCTCGAAATTTGGTAGAAAATCCGAAGAAATTCTGGTCGTATGTAAAGTACACAAGCGGCAAGACGCAGTCAATACCTTCGCTGCGCAGTGCCGATGGTACTGTTATCGACGACTGCGCCGCTAAAGCGGAGTTATTGAACGCAGTTTTCCGAAATTCCTTCACCAGGGAAGACGAATGGAATATTCCAGAATTTGAAACACGAACATCTGCTAGCATGAGTTTCTTAGAAGTAGATACCTTAGGGGTTGCGAAGCAACTCAAATCGCTTGATACGGGCAAGTCTTCAGGTCCAGATTGTATACCGATTAGGTTCCTTTCAGATTACGCTGATACTATAGCTCCCTACTTAGCACTCATATACAACCGCTCGCTCACCGATAGATCTGTACCTACAGATTGGAAAATTGCGCAGGTCGCACCAGTGTTCAAGAAGGGTAGTAGGAGTAATCCATTTAACTACAGACCTATATCATTGACGTCGGTTTGCAGTAGGGTTTTGGAGCATATACTGTATTCAAACATTATGAATCACCTCAAAGGGAACGATCTATTGACACGTAATCAGCATGGCTTCAGAAAACATAGCTCTTGTGCAACGCAGCTAGCTCTTTATTCGCACGAAGTAATGGCCGCTATCGACAGGGGATCTCAAGTTGATTCCGTATTTCTAGATTTCCGGAAAGCTTTTGACACCGTTCCTCACAAGCGACTTCTAATCAAGCTGCGGAGCTATGGGGTATCGTCTCAGTTGTGCGACTGGATTCGTGATTTCCTGTCAGGAAGGTCGCAGTTCGTAGTAATAGACGGCAAATCATCGAGTAAAACTGAAGTGATATCAGGTGTTCCCCAGGGAAGCGTCCTGGGACCTCTACTGTTCCTGATCTATATAAATGACCTGGGTGACAATCTGAGCAGTTCTCTTAGGTTGTTCGCAGATGATGCTGTAATTTACCGTCTAGTAAGGTCATCCGAAGACCAGTATCAGCTGCAAAGCGATTTAGAAAAGATTGCTGTATGGTGTGTCAGGTGGCAGTTGACGCTAAATAACGAAAAGTGTGAGATGATCCACATGAGTTCCAAAAGAAATCCGTTGGAATTCGATTACTCGATAAATAGTACAATTCTCAAGGCTGTCAATTCAACTAAGTACCTGGGTGTTAAAATTACAAACAACTTCAGTTGGAAGGACCACATAGATAATATTGTCGGGAAGGCGAGCCAAAGGTTGCGTTTCATTGGCAGGACACTTAGAAGATGCAACAAGTCCACTAAAGAGACAGCTTACACTACACTCGTTCGTCCTCTGTTAGAATATTGCTGCGCGGTGTGGGATCCTTACCAGGTGGGATTGACGGAGGACATCGAGAGGGTGCAAAGAAGGGCAGCTCGTTTTGTATTATCGCGTTATAGGGGAGAGAGTGTGGCAGATATGATACACGAGTTGGGATGGAAGTCATTACAGCATAGACGTTTTTCGTCGCGGCGAGACCTTTTTACGAAATTTCAGTCACCAACTTTCTCTTCCAAATGCGAAAATATTTTGTTGAGCCCAACCTACATAGGTAGGAATGATCATCAAAATAAAATAAGAGAAATCAGAGCTCGAACAGAAAGGTTTAGGTGTTCGTTTTTCCCGCTCGCTGTTCGGGAGTGGAATAGTAGAGAGATAGTATGATTGTGGTTCGATGAACCCTCTGCCAAGCACTTAAATGTGAATTGCAGAGTAGTCATGTAGATGTAGATGTAGATGTAGAAATAAGTCAGAATGGATAGATAACATTCCGTCATAATTTTTAAAATCATTCAGGGAAGTGGCAACAAAACAACTATTAGTGTTGGTGTGTAGAGTGTATAAGTCTGGCGACATACCATCTGACTTTCGGTAAGGCATCATCCACACAATTCTGAAGATGGCAAGAGCTGACAAGTGTGAGAATTATCGCACAGGCGGCTTAACAGCTCATGCATCCAAGTTGCTTACAAGAATAATATACAGAAGAATGGAAAAGAAATTTGAGGATGTGCTAGATGACGATCAGTTTGGCTTTAGGAAAGCTGAAGGCATGAGAGAGGCAATTCATATACTGTGGTTAATAATGGAAGCAAGGCTAAAGAAAAATCGAGACATATTCATAGAATTTGTCGACCTGGAAGAAACATTTGACATTGTAAAATGATGCAAGATGTTCAACATTGTGAAACAAGTAGGGATAAGCTATAGAGTGAGACACCTCATACACAATATGTACAACAGACAAACCAGTGAATGACCAAGAACTTAAGTGCTCGATTAAAAAGGGTGTAAGACAAGGATGTAGCTTTTTGCCCCTACGGTTCAATCTATGCTTCAAGGAAGCAATGGTGGAAATAAAAGAAAGGTTCAGGAGTGGAATTAAAATTCGAGGTGAAAGGTTATCAATGACACGATTCGCTGCTAGCTTGAGTGAAAGTGAAGAAGAATTACATCATCTGCTGAACGGAATGAACAGTCTAATGAGTACAGAGTATGGATTGAGAGTAAATCAATGAAAGATTAAGGTAATGAGAAGTAGTAGAAATGAAAACAGCGAGAAATTTAACATCAGGATTGATGGTCATGAAGTAGATGAAGTAAAGGAATTCTGCTAGCTAGGCTGTAAAATAACCAATGATGGATGGAATGAGGAGGACATCAAAAGCAGACTAGCTTCAATTTGAGGAAGAAATTTCTGAGAATGTACGTCTGGAGTACAGCATTGTATGGTAGTGAAACATGGACTGTGGAAAAACCAGGACAAAAGAGAATCAAAGCATTTGAGTTGTGGTGCTACAGATGAATGTTGAAAATTGGGTGGACTGATAAGGTAAGGAATGAAGAGGTTCTGTGCAGAATCGGAGAGGAAAGGAACATGTGGAAAACACTGACAAGGAGAAGAGAGAGGATGATAGGACCTCTTTTAAGACATGAGGGAATGACTTCCATGATACTAGAGAGAGCTGTAGAGGGCAAAAACTGTAGAGGAAGACAGAGATTGGAATACACCCAGCAAATAATTGAGGATGTAGGTTGCAAGTGCTACTCTGAGATGAATAGATTAGCACAGGAGAGAAATTTATGGCGGGCCGCATCAAACCAGTCAGAAGACTGATGACAAAAAAACCATAGTAAAAAGTGGAATCATCTTCTCGTTGCAGCAGCATATCAGGAAGGTTGCTGAACCCTAATTTATAGAGTTTATTTATAACCTTCTTTGTCTGCAACTTCCTCATATGTTTAATACTTTACCATAATGCCAGAATGCCTGAGTTTTGTGGTGGTAATATTGAATAAAATTTTCTCTGTCCTCCAGCCGCATCAAGTGGTTCAAATCCCATGAGCTTCCAAACAAGTACTTCTTGGTCATTGTCAAGTTTCTGATTGGGCTGCTATCTGACTGCTGGCTGTGACATCACTAGTGCCTGCAGTATCACCATATATAGCCATACATTGACTCTACATTCAATGAACCTGCTTCAACTTTGCAGTCACTGGGTTCCACACAATGCTAAGTTGTAGACTGCCAGCTGTATTAAAAGTGTTGCCATTGGTTTTCTTTTCGAGGGCTTCTGTAGTTACACTGTCCCAGAAGCCATTAGTGTGTCATGACAGAGGTGTCATCAGATTTGATGTGGTGACAATTTTCTAGGACATGCTCAGCTGAAATAAATTGTTTGAGGTAGTTTAGGCAATAAAAGCACTCTTGGTCCCTCCTGCAGTGCTCACTGATTGTCCAACATCAGACTGACCATGCTCACCAGGGAAGTGCATAAAATTTGATAACATCTCTGTCGTGGCTCACAGTAACAGCTGCAATAAAAGTGTACCAACAGTCCATCAGTAGTCATGCCACTTAACAATGCCCAAGGAGTATTTAGCCAAAAGTTTGTGGCATTTTAACCATTTGCCATAGCTGGAAGCCTGAGAACATTTTATTGGTTAATTTTGACTAAAGTTGTGCTTGACTTAACAGTGTAATGCTATAACTATTTTATTTTATTTATTTACACACCAAGTTCCATAGGACCAAATTGAGGAACAAATCTCCAACGTCGTGGAACGTGCCAGTACATGAAATTACAGTGTAAAAGTAATAACAGATAAAAATAAATGTTTATGAACCCGAAAAAAGTCAGTCCATAAGTTTCACTAAACACTATCAACAATATATTAAGAATCAGCTTAATTTTTCAAGGAACTCCACGACTGAGTAGAAAGAGAGACCCCATAAGGAAACTCTTCAGTTTTGTTTTGAAAGTGTATGGATTACTGCTAAGAGTTTTGAATTCGAGTGGTAGCTTATTGAAAATGGATGCAGCAGTATACTGCACACTTTTTTGCACAAGAGTTAAGGGAGTCCGATCCAAATTTAGGTTTGATTTTTGTCGTGTATTAGCCTTGTGAAGGCTGCTTATTCTTGGGAATAAGCTAATATTGTTAACAAGAAATGACACAGTGTGTGTTTGTGTGTTTTATTTTTTGTGTTTTGTGTGTTTTATTTATTGTGCCTGTCTACGGTGCTTTCCCACTTGGTAAGTCTTGGAATCTTTGTTTTTAATATATTTTTCCCATGTGGAAGTGGAACACCCAGACTCGTGAACAGGGGTCGACAAGAGGATCATGAACTCACACCACTTATTGCCGAACTGCCTGTTTCTGAGCCAAAAATATCCTTTTAGAATGGGAAGAGTTACCCCAAAATATAATACCATATGACATTAGCGAATGAAAATAAGCAAAGTAGACTAATTTTAGTGTCGAATGATCACTCACTTCTGATACTGTTTGAATAGTAAAAATGGTAGTATTAAGTCTTTGAACAAGATCCTGAACGTGGGCTTTCCATGACAGCTTACTATCTATCTGAACACTTAGAAATTTGAACTGTTCAGTTTCACTAATCATCTGCCTGTTCTGTAAAATTAAAACGTCAGGTTTTGTTGAATTGTGTTAGAAACTGAGTCTTACTGTGATTTAGCATTAGTTTATTTTCTACGAGCCATGAACTTAGGTCATGTACTGCACTATTTGAAACCGAGCCAATGTTGCACTTCATCATCCTTTACTACCAAGCTAGTGTCAACAGTGAACAGAAATATTTTAGATTAACCCATAATACTAGAGGGCATATCATTTATATAAATAAGGATCAGGAGTTGCCTCAACACAGATCCCTGGGGCACCCCCTTTTGACAGTATCACACTCAAACCACACACAACAGCTGTTATCAACATTGTGAATAATGAACTTTTGCTGCCTGTTGCTGAAGTAAGAGGTGAACCAATTGTGAGCTACTCCCCGTATTCTGTAATGGTCCAACTTCTGGAGCAATATTATGTGATCAACACAATCAAATGCCTTAGTTAAATCAAAAAATATCCAGTACATCACAGAGAAAAGCGAATATAGCATTTTCAGTTGTTAAATGACTTCTAAAGCCAAACTGTACATTTGATATCAAATGATCAATTATCCTTACATACACAGCCTTTTCAATAACTTTTGCAAACACTGATGGCATAGAAATAGGTCTAAAATTATCTACATTATCCAATTTCTCTGGTAGCTGAGTGGTCAGCGCGACGGACTGTCAATCCTAAGGGCCTGGGTTCGATTCCCGGCTGGGTTGGAGATTTTCTCCGCTCAGGGACTGGGTATTGTGTTGTCCTAATCATCATCATTTCAACCCCATCGACACCCAAGTCGCCGAACTGGTGTCAACTCCAAAGACTTGTACCAGGCGAGCGGCCTACCCGACAGGAGGCCCTAGTGAAACGCCATTATTATTATTATTATTATTATTATTATTATTATTATTATTATTATTTCTCCCTTGTTATAAAGTGACTTAACTACTGAGCACTTAAATTGCTCAGGAAGCTGAAACTTACCATTCGTAAAGGAAAATTTACAAATATGGCTTAATAAAGGGCTAACATGTGCAGCACAGTACTGTAATATTCTGCTAGACACTCCATCATAACCACGGCAGTTCCTTAGTCTTCAGTGATTTAATTAATGACTCAATCTCCCCCTTGTCTTTATCACAGAAGAGTATTTCAGACATCAATCTCAGAAAGGCATTTTCCAGGAAAGTTATATGATTGCCTGTAGAAACTAAATTTTTATTTAATTCACCAGAAATGCTCAGCAAATGATGATTAAATACTGTACATATATCTGATATATCAGTAACAGAAATATTTTTACTGTGAACTGCCTTTATATCACCAACCTTGTGCTACTGACCATACACTTCCTTCACAACTGACCATGTAGTTTTGATTCTATCCTGTGAATTAGCTATTCTATTTGCATACCACATATTGTTTGCCATCCTAATAACATTTTTAAGCACCTTAAAATACTGTTTGTAATGGGCTACTGTAGCTTGATTGTGACTACTTCTAACATTTTGGTATAATTCCTGCCTTGTTGTACAAGATATTCTTATCCTAATAGTCAGCCACCTGGGCTACCTATTACTGCTAGTACCCCATTTAGAATGTTCTAATGGAAAACAACTCTCAAAGAGCATGAGAAATGTGTTACGGAAAGCATTGTATATCATCTATATTATCGGCACTATAAACATCACTCTTGTTCCTTGACAAGTTCTATGTCTATAATTGTGATTGCATGTTATCCAGTTCCACAGCACAAATAAAGAAAAAATGAGGATTGATTTATCAATGAGACTGACACATCAGTGTCGAAGAGAAATGTCACTGGCACTTTCTGTAGTTCTTCCTGTAACATTATTTTCATAGACATACGACACAATCGTTGCCTGGATAAGCGAGGCGCATCATCTACCACCTGTTTACCACCTGTTACAGTTTGACAGGCTTCTGCAGTATGCCCTTTAGGAACACATTGGTAGCATTCTGCTTTGTAATGAGGACACACATGGCATTCATACAATGTAAAACAGTCTGACCAGCTAGGGAACAACCAAAACCTTCACGACCAGCATCTTGGAACAACATGGGGCGATGTAGAATGAGAATGGGGGCTGCTGCCAGGCAAGCCGTGTTTATCACATTAGGATCTGACGTTCTGCTGAGAAGCCTGTGAGATTTCAAAAGCACTTGCAGTGCATAAAGCTTCTGCTGTAGATGATATGACTGTCATAAAGCGTGTGTGTGTGTGTGTGTGTGTGTGTGTGTGTGTGTGTGTGTGTGTGTGTGTGTGTTGTATCAGGGGCAAGATTGACTACCATGTCTTGAATTAAACTTTCAGTGTAGGATTGACCACATATACACATAAGTTCGCAATTTCTTCTTAAATGTTGAAGGTTGGCATCCACAAAGCATAGCTTTTGAAATCAAATTAATGATGCTGCAAAAAGTCTAAATGGATAGTGGCTATTGCATGCATGTAGATGGGAAATATTCTGAAAATGGGTATATATTTTACTGGGTATCACTGATAGGTCTGAAAGTGGAGTCAATATTTGCACTAAATAATACAAGTAAGCATTGCTTGGCAACAAAAATGCCGACTCGTAGTCTGCACAGTCAGTCACACTTCCCTGAAAATGCAGCACTAACAATTTTTGAAACACTTTGCAATCTTCCTGTACATCACTGAACAGTTGAAAATCGGTAATAGCCAGCAGTGCTTGTGACTTTTGGAAGTTTAGCTTGTAAGAAGCTTTACCAGTTCCTTAAGTTGACTGCCAGAGTTCAAAAACTTCTGCATCTAAGAGAGTTGTGACTTGATAAGAAAGTAACCTCCTTTTCACCAAGTTTATGACTTACTTCTCTAAAGTAACAGTTACTTATTACACTTAAATACTGTGGGCTTTCAAAAATAAAATAAAATGTGGTGGTCCTTGGCTACATACACTCTGACTCAGAGTTGAAATATTGTAAGTTTTGGCTGGTTTCGTTGTCTAGGGGCTGGGATACATAGTTGCCGCATTACAAGCCAAATACCACCGAGTCTACAGTATACAACATGAATATACACACAAATCGAATGGTCGTAGGTTCCTATCAATCGGAGATTGTGAATTTTGAATGTAATATAGAAATTTATAAATTAAAGACTGCAATTAAATAAATTTTGCAGGTACTATTTTAATGACCTAAAATAATGAGTACAATAGCAGAAGTACCTTTAAGAATGCCCTTTATTACCGTAAAACTCTGATTGGTGTCGATGGTCCAGCAATTAAATAAAATATAAGTTGAATAACAGTGAAACAATAGATTCTTACTTCACGTAATTGGTTATGCAGAAGCCATGGAAATCTCATAAGTGCGCAGGTTGGCACTACGAAATATATCTCTCTTTCGTGATCAAGCGCAAACTGCTCCACTCTCCAAACCTTTCCCGTGACTGTGCGTCCGTCGCGCCGCACTGTTGAGAACTCTCCCGTGTCCTCTCCCGAAATGATGCTCCTCCCCCACCTCCATATGTCTCTCCACATGTCCTTTTTGGAAACAATCGCTGTGATTGGCTAGAGCGCTCCCACCCTGTTTTTTAGCCAACTTACAATCACAAACATAATGAAACACATTTGAAATACTGGATTTACATGTAAAAAAAAACTTGAAAATAAGTAAATATTCCCTAGGCTGTTCCATAAACACACTCTAACACACATTATTAAATACATAAACAATTAAATATATTAAAAACAAAGATTCAAAGACTTACCAAGCGGGTAAGCGCCGGCAGACAGGCACAATGAACAAAACACACAAACACACACTCAGAATTGCTAGCTTTCGCAACCGATGGTTGCTTCTTCAGGAAGGAAAGACGAAAGGATGTGGGTTTTGAGGGAGAGGGTAAGGAGTCATTCCAATCCCGGGAGCGGAAAGACTTCCCTTAGGGGGAAAAAAAGGACAGGTGTACACTCGCACGCACACACACACACACACACACACACACACACACACACACACACACACACACACACACACATATATATATCCATCCGCACATACACAGACACAAGCAGACATATTTAAAGGCCTTTAATGGCTATAGCAGCAGACGGCCAATGTGAGTACCTCTGCTAACAGCACAACATTGCCTGCAGTGCATCGCCTGGCTCATGACTATATTGGTTGGACCCTGAAGGACTGTAAAACCATGGTCTGGTCAGATGAGTCACGGTTTTGGTTGGTAAAAGCTGATGCTAGGGTTTATGTGTGCCTCAGAACCCAAAAAGTCATGGATACAGGTTGTCAACAGCGCACTGTGCAAGCTGGTGGTGGCTCCATAATGTTGTGTACTGTTTTTACATGGAATTTACTGGGTCCTCTGGACCATTTGCAGTTATTCATGGACACCATGTTCCCAAATGACAATGGAATTTTTACGGATGACAGTGTACCATGTCACTGGGCCACAATTGTTTGCAATTGGTTTAAAGAACATTGTAGACAATTTGAGTGAATGATTTTGCAACCCATTAAAAATTTATGGGATATAATTGAGAGGTCAATTGTGCACAAAATCCAGCACTGGCAACACTTCCATTGTTATGGATGGCTATAGATGCAGCATGGCTAAGTATTTCTGCAGGAGACTTCCAACAACTTGCTGAGTACATACCACATCCAGTTGCTGCACTGTGACACAAAAGGAGATCTGACAAGATGTTAGAAAGTATCTCATGATTTTTGTCACCTCAGTGTAAGTTGAAAAAGTAAAAAACAATAAATAAAATTATCAAACAAGAAATAATTAACAGAAAGTAGTCCAAGAAGAAACATTAGTAATAAAAAAGGAGGTAGATTGTATATTAACTGAATTAAAGTCCAGAAGGGTGTTGAGATACAAAGACATGTTGGTGAACAAGTTTCCATCTCTGAATTTTAGAGAAACTAGAAGCAGGTGGGAGTATCTTAATTGCCCTTGTGGTGAAGCAGGCTCAGAGCTTCCTTGAAACATGGAATGGTCAGCAACTATGTAATGTAAGCTGCAGATGCAAGCAGTTCTTCTGTGTCCATCCACACTTTCAGTCAGTATAGTGATGTTCATTCTTATGTGAAATGCTGTGCAATGGACATGTTTGTTGGTAGCAATATGTGTGGTTTCAGATGTTGGTGTGTGTGACACTGCAAAATTTACCGTTGGTGGAGATGGAGTAGGTGATAGTGTATGAGTGCATGTGACATATTTTTCACAGGGAACACTTGCAAGGGTGGGAAATTTAAAGACTAGGGGTGACAGAGTGGAAATTTCGTGTGGTTTGACAAGGATGCTACAGAGGCTAGGAGGATGGTGGGCACTGTTGAATGCCAGGGTTTTATTTCGAGGCTTGACGTATCGAAGTCATTGCCTTGGCACAATGGTGTATTGAGGTATCTGAGACCTGGGTGGTACTCAGGTCATGGCCCACGGGGATCGCTTCTGAGTATTTTGGAATCGGGAGCTCTATTAGTCAGAGGCTGAAAGAAGGATACTGCCCAGGAATTTTATTTGTGAGTATGATCTGTGGGATAGTTACCTGGGATAGGTTGTTGGTATAGATGTTGAGGTATTTGATGGGAGAGCAGATATTTTTTGCCATTTATTACATATACATGAAGTACTAGCCAAATATTTTGTACCTTTCTTGTTTCAGAATAAGCAGTTCTGGCAGCAACAGATTGAGCTGGCAACTGGACAACGGACATCTTGTAGCCCTGGTGAGACAAAGGATGGCGAGGCTGCACGGAAGTTGCGCATGTGCCGTTACGGTACTGGATGCACAAGACCTTCATGTCGATTTTCTCACTCAACAAGTAAATATCTTGTATCTTTTCATTTGTGAAAGTAACTAGTTTTTATATGCAAAGCATACTATAGACTATGACACAGGCACATTTCTGCTTACAGAATTACAAAGAATGAATTGTGAATAACAGCACATGTGTTTAGTACAGTCATTAAGGAGAGTAGAAACCTTAGGATGACCACTGCACACACTTGAGTCTGAATCCTGATACACAGATTTTGAAACTTGAATTTCTAGAAACTGACCTTTTGCAGTGTGCATTTGTTTGTAAACCTCTGATGATCCAGTGGCCATCTTTTAACTAAGTTGGGTAATACATCAAGCATAAAGGGAAGCAGGTGGACCACAGTGTTCATGTAGTCCACAGCTGTCTTGGTGCCTTCAGTTACTGCCAAAGGTCCTCTGGAAGCCCAGATGAATTTCCCCGAAAGCCCACTATTGCAGGAGCAGCTGTGGGTACACATAAGGATCATCTGCTGCAGAGTACTGCATGATGTGCTCCAAAACACTTACACCAGCACCAGCATTGTACTATGTCATCAGATCTGTCATGTATTGCTGCCTATACTCCTTTACAGAGTGAGAAAGCTGAGAGATACTGTGTAGAGAGAAGTGTGAGTGTAGATTAATGAGCTGAATGGCAGGCATGAGAATAGGACTGAAGGCGAGTGGTGGTCAGGTGCAAGCAAAGATTGATGACAGGAGAATTGTGGATTTAAAGAATGTATTGTAAAAAAATTTCCCTTTGTAATTCAGGGGAGGCCGGGTTGGGGGAGGCGGAGATTGAGATATTATGAACTGTGAAGAATCCACTGAAGCTCAGTATGTTATGGGTTCATCAACATGTTCTTCTATTGGGTGATCAACTTCGGTCTTGACTACAGTTTTGTCAGTGGTCAATCATTTAGGTGGACAGCTAGTTGGTAGTCATACACACATAAAATGCTAAGCAAAAGTTAAATAGCTGGTTAACATGACTTCTTTTGCATATGGGCCTACCTCTGAGAGGGTAGAAGATGCCTATGAAAAGGTCTGCAGTAAGACGTACTTGCTTGGAGCAAAAAAAACAAGTCTTAAATTAGGGTCTCCCTCAGGGGTATGACTCCTGTGGTAACGGGCTTTAATTAAGTGTGGCATATTAATGTACTAGAATATTTTGTTGAATGCATGCTTTGCAGAATACCATTTTGGGAGACATAGGAAGAATATGGCACACATAAGTGCACAGTGAAAGGTATTTGAAGCCACAGCAAAGGTAATAGTTAAAATGTTCTGTGGATGATGACCTGGCTCTAGAAGCTGACTGATAATAGGGAGCATGTATGAATATGATACACAAGATCTGTTTGCGGACTATGTTCTGGAGGGTAATTTCTGTCTGTGGAGTCTTTAGTAAGACTGTCAGCATACTGGGCAGGATATTGCTTGTCACAGCAGATGCACCATCTGCAGGTCTAAGATTGTAGGGTGGAAAGCATGACAGCTATCGAAGAGGAGGTACTATTTATGGTTAGTGTACTTTTTAAAGACAAAAGTTTTCATAACACCTCAAGAGAGATGGAGCATCATGAAGGTTGCCTTGTGGGCTTAGTAGTATTAGTTGAAACAGGTAGAGGAAATGTATTGAGGTTGTGGAGGAATGAAGATAGATTATTTTGGCCTTACATCCAGATCATGAACCTATCATTATTGGATCTTAACTATTGGACCTTAACTAAACTAAAGGTTTAGAATTTTTGGTGACTAGGAATATTTCTGCTAGACAGCTGTAAACCAGTTGTCATGTGAGGATGCTGATGGCAATGCTGCAGATTGCTTTGTAAAGCTTTTCTTGTAGGATGAATAGTTAAATAAATGTGTTTGTAAGGTGTGTAAGAGATATACAACCTCTAAACATAGATGAACTATGAACTACAGTTACCTTACTGTCCTTCGAAATAATCATCTCCCATAACTATGCACTGCAGAGCTCTGTGATACATGTCTTGGAAATTTTACACGAAGTTTTCTTTCGGGATGGTGTTCAAAAGCCATGTCACATTTTGTTGGATGTAAGGAATATCATCAAATGTCTTTCCTTTCAAAGCAGGTTTGAGTTGAGGGAACAGGAAGAAGCCTGGAGGATTGAGATTCAGCAATAATGGTGGATGTTAAAGTTGCACCACACCCTTTTTTGCCAGGAACTGTTTGACAATATTGGCTGTGTGTGTGAACAAAAAACCAGGAGCCTTTTTGTGCTTACTGGGGTGTAGATGTTGCATGAAACGGGTCAAAATTCCAATGTACCGTCCAGTGTTCAGTGTCGTTCCATCAGGTAGAAATTCCTTATGGACAATGCCTTGACTACCGAAAACTGTGATCAGCATCATTTTGATGCATGATTTTTTTGGCTCTGACCTTTTTCCAATGAGGTGATGTCGGAGAACACCAGTCCATGCTTTGCCGTTTTGTTTCAGGGTTGTACCACAGACACCAGGTTTCATCCTCAGTGACAATGTGGTGTCGCATCCACCATTTTGACAAAATCCTGCGAAGCCTCTAAACGTGCATGCTTCTGATCGTCAGTCAAGTGATATGGCGCAAGACGGCAACACATTTTCCTCTTCCCTAACTCCTGGGTAAGAATTTACCGCACAGATTCACAGTTCATCTGCAGTTCATTCGCTATCATGCGCACAGTTAATCGAAGGTCGTTTGTGATTAATGTCCTTACTTTCTCAATGTTTTCGTCACTGACAACAGTTGCTGGTCGTCCGCTATGGGGATTGTCAGAAACACTTTCCCGGCCTTCTCAAAAACGGGCGAACCACCCGTACACATACTTCATGGACAATGCTTGATCCCCATAAACATGTACCAGCATTGCATGTACTTCTTTCGGTGTCTTGCCAAGCTTAAAACAAAAGTTTAAATTGATCCTTTGCTCATTCATTGTCCTGTTCTCAGTTCAGAACCAAAACACTAAACAAGCACTTCATCTACCAGGTCTAACATGTAACAACAACTATGGTCAACTGAACTACGGTGGGGGATAGGTTGTCAACACTGACCACTACGCAGGTGCAGTGTTGAGTCGCCAGTGTTGCCTGATTGACTGTACTGACTTCATTCACTGAACTTTACTGTCAAAGGTTGCACTTACGGGTTTGATCAGAAGGACATTGGAGACAGGTAGTGTTCAGTGTTGACAGGGCCACAACCGTGGAGGTTTTTTTCCTATATAGAGTGGGCGTCAACAGTTACAAGCAAAACTCCAGGTGCTAACGATATGATTGGTAGATGATGAATGAAGTGATTTGTATCCTTTATATAGAAAAGTGGGCTGCAATGGATTGGAGGTGTTGATCAGCACAAATTGAGTTTATTTCCTTGGGAGCACAGTTATCAGCTACTGCGGGGGATATAGGTGGGTTAGATTTATGGATTTTGGGAAGCATATAGAAGATGGTTGGGGGGGAGTTGGGGTGGAAAGAGAGATGGTTTGGGGGTAAGGTTCTGTGATGGGCGTAGGAGCTAGAGCAGGAATCGGAGGTTATCGTGGACTTTTGAGATGTAAAAGAGTCAAATAGCTCACAGTTATTAAATGTTTCAGTTGTCAAAATGGAAACAGTGGAGAGTATTGTGGATACAAATGAAGCAACAGTCATATACCTATCTGATCAGACATGGATATCATAACATGTTGATTGCAGAAAAGTTCTCTCACCATAATATTCCACACAGTTAAGTTTGCAGTAACTTCAGCACACAGGTCACTTCGCATCTATCCATTGACATTGTTGCAAGCCAGTAGATTGCTGCCTGCTGCACCTGCAAGCACTTGAGGATGTGCTCTTCTCGGATGCGTGTTACGTGAAATAAACTGCGAGGATAACACAAGAGTCTACCAAATGTGCACTTGTGACTGGACAGACACTCTGCCAGTGACGTTAGGGATGTTATTATGAAACCATCTGCCTCTGGAAACCTTGAGTTACTAAAAGGTGAGCTCATTCAGTGGGTTCCCCTCTCTTAGAACAATTTTTGCACAGAAAGGAAATTTGTAACAGAAAGCTGCCACACTTCCTTGTCTACTTTGCACCTTGACCTGATCGGTCATCCCAGGACCACTCCCAAGGTCCATATGAACATCTCACTTGCCAGATATGCATCACACCCTGCTCTCAAATAGCCAAACTTTGTGATTTAGCAGAGTTCGTAGACACAGTAACTAACGCCACCACTCAGCAGGTGTTGACTATAATGCACAACAGAGACAGACTGGCCGATATCGCCTCGCGTCTTGAGGCTAGGCACAAATTGAGTCGTGTGTGGCGCAACGCAGTGCAGCGCGCTTTTTTTAACTTCACTGGTTCAAATGGGACCATGCAAATTGTGACGAGACGACACGTGCCTGCGCCGGGTCGCACGGCGTTATGGTTGTGGCACAGTTTCTCACACCACACGCAATGCATTAGGGGTGAGGCAGGGAGCAGGAAGGCAGTCTTGCCGTATGTTCACTTTGGCATGGCGCATATGGGCAGTGAAAGTATTGAGCATCTGAAAAATCATAGCCTTACTGTATACTGAATCTTATTATCACTGAGTAATGTTTCGCTTTTCACCGTTTAAGCGCCCCATCTCTTTTCATTAGTACATAATAGTTTTCAGTTACATATACCTGTATAGTTCTTTTGTTTTGTTTATTCTTTTGTCAAGAACAATGAACAGTTCAATAACTGCTGACCCATTGGCCACTGGGATCATATCTTCTGCCTCCACAATGTTTTCAGGCCGTAAGAAGGGACAGATGATTCATCGTTAAGGTAGTGAATAAGAAAGTAAGGAATATCATAAAATCACTCAATCTAGAAGCAAGGCAGGAAAGTAAAACACGGTTACCTACTTGCTGCCTGTTATGCTGACGTATCTCTACGATCTGTTGCAAAAAGTCAAAAAGACGTAATTACTACAGCTATGACACCTTTTGTGCATCTGGTAAAAAGCGTCCTATGAATGAAGTACATAAGTTTCACTATTGTTACTTGGATATGTATGTAATAAGAGACATTATGCTATGTGCAAATGGACATCACATCTCCACTGCAAACTAGAATAAGTCGAAAGGCAGTCACAAATAACCATGTTTTAACTGGCTCGCCGTGTTGAGAAAAAGCATTTCAGCTGTTGCATACACATTATCAGCATTAATAAACTAATTATACAACAGGCTACACAAATAAAAACAATGGTTGGTATTATTACTAAAGGAGGAGTATCCTGAAAGAGTGTTATGATTAGATATATTTAATTTGTTGAAATGTATTGCTGGCAAAGGCAGATCTACTGTCATGACAATGTTTTTCGAACTCCCGCTCACAAGGCACGCATAGCTAGCTTCCGCATCCCTTTCGCACGTATTATTCTCAGCTGCTGACAGTCCACTGACGATTGTGTTGAGCGACAGATCAATTGTTTATTTTTCTCAGTAACAACTAATTTATTTGTGAATCACACATTGTCAATTTGGCAAGCCGTAGGTGAGTAACTAGCATCTGGCATGTGCCTATCATTCCACCTGAAGGGAATGTTCGTCATTATTTTCATACTGCTCAGATCAGGAGAAGGAATAAAATCCTTTGGTGAGTTTCCATTCCAGTCGTTCATTGTTAAAAATATGATGGGTTATGGGAATTCAACCAAAATTCCAACAGAATTGGCATTTATTTTGTGTGAATTGTTAACCTTTTCTCATTCGAAGACGCATCACTATTTATGAGTAACGGCTACATTTATCTTGTTGACAGGTTTAATTCTACTTCCTGTGCCAAAACACAGTGTAATATGCACAAACTCATCCAACAGCAGCTGTTGCGACAGAATTCTGAAACACAGTGCCTCATTAAACAAGTAATTGGCAATCAAAGAGCTCAATAGTTTATGGAAAACCTTATACTGTCAGTTTGCAGTAACATAAGAGATGAAATTTCATGTTTATTTTCCTACTAGACACACTTATTTCACTAGCTGTCGAAACTCTTAAAAAATTACAGTGACTGGAGCGAAAAAAAATAAAAAGGGGAGCACAACTACTGGTATATCGCCATAGATAAGAAAGTTTCATATGTTTATGAATTGGCAAAATACTCTTCTTCTTGTGTGTTATCATATGCCAAATTATCATTTTGATGTCTCGATCGGTTTAGGAGATATAAGACGTGTTGTGAATATTTCATTCTCGTGGGTGTCAGATCGGGAGTGAGCGCGCTACACAGGATCCATTTTCTCAAGATCAGAGGCAGATAGAGACTTCCTCCCAAGTCTAAAGAAAAATTCAACATGTTAGCTAAATTTCATACGCAGCAACATATGGTGTAATACGCATCAAACACAAGATCATAGCGACCCCTATTTTCCATTGCAAACTTTTCGAATTTTGCATAGTGTCTTACTGAAATCTGTATACCACAATAACTGTAACCATTAGTGAGATTATTTGCACTTCGGCATGAAGCTGACATTTAACACTACAAGTAAGGTGAAAATGAAATATTTTTAGAGAATAGTTTCTGCAAAATCCCTTAAGAAAGATTACACTGTGCGCTCTCTTCGTTTCTGTCAGCGCAGAGTGTCGCCAACTGGCATGTGTGAAGTATGTGTGCACGTGTCAATATGCATTGGACCCGCGCGACGCGTGTGGAATGTGCACGTTGCACTGTAGTGTCGTGTCATGTCACGTGTGCTATACCCATCTCAATTTGCTCTTAGCCTGGGAGTTGACATGGCAGGTTGTAGCCCTTGGCATATACAAACAATGAGACCTCACACAGTCACATACAATGCGACCTGCATCCTTCAATCCCAGCTGCCAGAATAATTGTTATTGCTGCCGTTGTTTTGGTGACAGAGCACATGGATACAGATGCCATCTTCCTGGTAAGGAAATGCAGGTGGCTTCCTCTCACACCTGTTGGGCAAGTCCGCCATGAGCACCAGCCCAATTAACTATCGCGACATTTAGTGGTAACAGATAGGCCGGCTAAGATGCAGTTTTTGGTGGATACCGGCTTAGACATGTATGTCTTTTTCAGGCAACAGTTGTGGCAAGTGTGGCTGCATACAAACTTACATAGAAGCTGCAAATGGTTCACTCATAACTACATAAGGGCTTGTGACTTTAAATTTGAACTTTGGTTTACGATGGACATTTGAGTGGTGATTCATTGTCGCATGTGTGACTTGCACTGTGAGAGGGCAGTATTTTCTGTCTTTCTATACCTCATCCTGTATGTGGTGATGGTGATGATGAAATGAATGAAACGACATTCCAGAGATTGTGGGTCTCTGTGATTGGACTGTGTCTGCCATCTGAGTTCATTCCCACACTTACAACTAACACAGTCCTGAAAACAGTATGCGAAGTGTGTTGGTACCTGGGCATGATAAACATTTACTATTGTTTTTTACACCAATATGCTGAGGCTTAGCTCTGCTCCATGCCATCCTTGCTGGCCCCAAAGTGTGTGATTCCACATCAGTCACTTGGGCTGACAAACTACAGACGGCTCATCATGCCTGCTAGACAAGCCTCACAAAAACCACCCTCCCTACTCTACTGGAGATTTTCTTGGATGGCTCATCTCGCGCTATCAGTGAAATGTTACAACAGAGTGTAAATGGGTGCTGGCAGCTTTTTGGTTTCTCTGCAGTGAGATTACAGAGGAGCAGCACTCCTGGCTATCATTTTACACCTAGCTACCATTTTATACAGAACTTTTAGCACCCTGTGAAGCAGCTAGAAACCTTATTTTCAATATGGAAGGGCATGCCTCCTCTTTATAAACAGACCATTGGCCAGTTTCTTTCACGTTTCTGTAACCACAAAGTAATCATCTCTCACTGCAAAGCAACCAGCTAAATTTTATTTCTCAATTTAGAACAGATATTTAACATGTTTGCTACTCAAAAAAGTCACCACCAATATTTTGTTTAGAGTGAAAAGCTGGTGGCAGTGCAGATTGACTACGAGGAATTAAATACCCTTGCACATGTGTTGCATGCCAATGCCAGGTACTAAGGAGCGACATATTGCTACGTGTCAGCAGGCCGAGAGTCGTCTTATATGTGCCGGACTTCCTAAGATGAGGGGTTTTTAGATTCTATGCAGACTCAACCAGCCAAGAATCCATGTTAACATAGCAGCATTTTGTGTGGCTTGTTACACAGAAGGATTGCTGTATGTGGGTTCAGACCTACATCCCCGGCCAGAACTGCAAAATAATACAGAATGTATGACCTGCACTAAGTATTTCTTTTATCTCAGAGGTATGATTTTCACACATCCACCTCGACTCCCAGTTGCATGGAACTACTGCTACTGCCTCACAGTGGTGGCCAGAGGTATGCCACTAGGAAAAACAAACTGCCGAGAATGTGTGTGTGTGTGCGTGTGTGTGTGTGTGTTTACCTGTGCCTCAGTTTCACTTTTGAGCTGTGTGCAACTTGTGAGTTCCAATCAGGGTTGGCAGTGGGAGTTAGAAATATTTTGTGCAATGATCTGGTTGTAGGGGATATACATGCCAAGGACTTCACCATAACATGCAGCCGCAAATGGCATTTTGGAGCACTTACACCATTCCGTGGATTCCAATATAATGTGCTATATGACAGATTCATAGGTTGACATTCTCACAGTAGTGCTGTCAGAATTGTGAGTTGCATTAAAAAAGGACCTTCATGCCTGCTCCTGGAGAGCTGATGTACACCAAATCTCTGCGTCTACCAGGTGAGTTTTTTAAAGCCACATTCGGGCTATCCATGTCCTGCTAACAATTGCCTCATGGTACTCCGCAGGTAAGTGAAGGCTATGTGACTGAATGGAACTACATGGAATGGAAAACAGGCTACTTTTGTTATCAAAGAGCTGCCAGAATGAAGCAAAATTTCCTCCAATGCAGCCCACTACACAATCACTGAAGCTGCTGCACGAAGGCCTATACACAATTATGGGACAAAACAATAGGACACTCACTCTTCCTGTTAAAGGGGTAGATACAGTAGTGTCCACTGACCAATGGGTGTCGGGCTGTCCTAAGTTCAGAAGACAGCAGCAAAATACAGGCCACCACTGGCCACACAGCACTCCCCATGCCACAGCTGCCAGCACCGCAACATCATCCAGAGCAGCACCACCCACTTGGAAATCAACTAGCTGTCACCCACCTAGGTGTAGCAGTCACCCCCCAACACCAACTGACCAACCATCATCCAGCCACAATGAAAACTCGTTACGTACAAAAAGTGCAGTTTCGTTTCAATCGAGCAGACTTCATCATATTAGTCAAGTTTGTAAAAAAAATTCTCTTCATTTACTTACAGGGGTGGGGTGTAGTGACCTCAGGTCACGCCACACTTACCCATTGGCAATGTCATGAATGACATGCCGGAAGACAGTGCTCTCCAGCAGACAGTATACTGCTAGCTGCAGCAGTGTGAACATTGGAGTGTGTGCAGTCACTGGATGCAAATTACTTGGAATGAACAGTGGGCCAATAATTGTATATGTGATACTGGTTATTTATTTTATTGTACTAAAGACCAATAGAGTGGCTTATCTTTAGGTAAAGTGTACTATGTATTAACTGCCTACAAGTTATTCATTATTGCACTATTTGTTATTGTGAGCAATAAATGTCATCTGCAGTAATGGTTATTCTTTGGTTGTAGATAATTTCTGAAGTCTCCAGCTTATAAAAGTTTTAAAACAGCTCCTTGTCAATTACATTTACATTTGGTGCTTAAGAGGTCAAGACTGTGGGAAAGAATATTTAATGATTTTTACCCCAGGCAAAGAATGAAAAATAACACAAAATTTCGTTTGTCTCAGCTACAATCGGAATATGCTACCTTGGAATTTAAAGGAAGCAAGAGAGTTCTTACATAGTATTTGATGAGAGACTGTTTTAGGTGGGGTACTGAAATTAGAGCCTTTGGGTATTAAATATCATAGTTGCCTAAATTATAACAATGGAAGACACTTAGTATGGAAGTAGAGCAATATTATGTATTTGTTGTGACAAACATTAACATTACAATGTACTGACTGTAATGTCTTCAGACCGATAAGAAGTGAAACTCAAATTAATTTAGATTGATAGAAATAAATTCATGTGATCCATTTTACATCTTTATAGTTTTCTGTATTTTCAGTAAACTATTTAATATATTAGTGATACTGGAGTCTCCATTGGGAATATACGTACTTGTAAAGTAGATTTGTACATGGACATGAACATTTATTGTTCAATCCCTTCTTAGCATCAAGTTAATAACTTGCCGTGGATGCATGATCACAGACTGTAAATCATCATCTCCAGTTCAGATGACTTTGAGGCTGTTACTGACTGACCTCAAGTAATTGTCAATGTTAGCTAGCAAGCAATACTGTGTGAGGGACCATTGTAGTAATTGTAAACTCCAGCCACAGACACTGGCAGGCGTGTCAGTACTGACTAACTGCCATGCCACCCACCACCAGTGGTGTCATTGAATGAGGTATGGAGGGGTAAGAGGTCAGCAAACTGCTCTTTTGGCCATTGTTAGCTTTTGTGATCTGGAGCCAATACTGCTTCATCAAGTAGCTCCTCATTCAGCATAATGAGAAACCCCTGGTAGTACCGGGAATGGAACCGAGATCCTATACATGGTAGTCAGCCAAGCCGAGCACTCAGCTATGTTGGCAAATATTGCAGAAGCCACTGCTTAAAACTAGACCTCATTCAATTGATTAGTAATGTAAAGCAACAAATATCATAATTGAACATGTTCTGGCAACAGATTATTTCAGTTTGTTTGATTAAGCTAAGCATTTGTTAGTTCCCTGTATAATTTCTGCTTTTATAGATACACAGAGGTATACTCTGCCTGCATGTGTGGTAAGGTTCATTTTCTTGGGCTCGAAGCACCTTCCACAAAGGGTGTCAAGTTATAATGGATGAGATACTGGACGCACTTGGGGAACAGACCACCTTGGTGAAATTCTCCTTTATTGTTCTTACACAGACTAGCTACAGCTGCAGGCTAAATTTTAAGTACTTTTCCAGAAATGGATAACCATACGATATGCACTAATCATAGACAATGCCATGTATCATTAAACTTTCTTGAATTCTGCTTTGTGGACCTCCATGAGTCATGCCAAATAGAGCAATCCTGTTTACCCCATATTGCAGTTTCAGTACAGGGATATTACAAATGATTGAAGCGATTTCAGAGCTCTACAATAACTTTATTATTTGAGATATTTTCACAATGCTTTGCACACACATATAAAAACTCAAAGTTTTTTTAGGCATTCATAAATGTTTGATGTGTGCCCCTTTAGTGATTCGGCAGACATCAAGCCGATAATAAAGTTCCTCCCACACTCGGCGCAGCATGTCCCCATCAATGAGTTCGAAAGCATCGTTGATGCGAGCTCGCAGTTCTGGCACATTTCTTGGTAGAGGAGGTTTAAACACTGAATCTTTCACATAACCCCACAGAAAGAAATGGCATGCGTTTAAGTCAGGAGAGCGTGGAGGCCATGACATGAATTGCTGATCATGATCTCCACCATGACCGATCCATCGGTTTTCCAATTTCCTGTTTAAGAAATGCCGAACATCATGATGGAAGTGTGGTGGAGCACCATCCTGTTGAAAGATGAAGTCGGCACTGTTGGTCTCCAGTTGTGGCATGAGCCAATTTTTCAGCAGATACACGTGTCCTGTAACGTTTTTTCCCAGAAGAAAAAGGGGCCATAAACTTTAAACCGTGAGATTGCACAAAACACATTAACTTTTGGTGAATTGCGAATTTGCTGCACGAATGAGTGAGGATTCTCTACCGCCCAGGTTCGCACATTGTGTCTGTTCACTTCACCATTAAGAAAAAAATGTTGCTTTATCACTGAAAACAAGTTTCGCATTGAACGCATCCTCTTCCATGAGCTTTTGGAACCGCGCCAAAAATTCAAAGCGTTTGACTTTGTCATCGGGTGTCAGGGCTTGTAGCAATTGTAAATGGTAAGGCTTCTGCTTTAGCCTTTTCCGTAAGATTTTCCAAACCGTCGGCTGTGGTACGTTTAGCTCCCTGCTTGCTTTATTTGTCGACTTTCGCGGGCTACATGCGAAACTTGCCTGCACGCGTTCAACTGTTTCTTCGCTCACTGCAGGCCGACCCGTTGATTTCCCCTTACAGAGGCATCCAGAAGCTTTAAACTGTGCATACCATCGCCAAATGGAGTTAGCAGTTGTTGGATCTTTGTTGAACTTCGTCCTGAAGTGTCATTGCACTGTTATGACTGACTGATGTGAGTGCATTTCAAGCATGACATACTCTTTCTCGGCTCCTGTCGCCATTTTGTCTCACTGCGCTCTCGAGCGCTCTGACGGCAGAAACCTGAAGTGCTGCTTCAGCCGAACAAAACTTTGAGTTTTTCTACGTATCTGTAGTGTGTCGTGACCGTATGTCAATGAATGAAGCTACAGTGAATTTATGAAATCATTTGTAATAGCCCTGTATATAGTCAGATATCCAAGCAATTTTAAAACCAACTTTTGGATCACAGTTGAAGGTGCTTAAATGCCTTCATCATTATCATAGTCTCCCTTGTGCCCAATACATTTCCACTTGAGGCAAATCCAGTTCACAACTAGTGTGTTCACAAAACACATATAAAGTATTAACGTACATGAATACAATTCACACACATGTCCCTAAGAAAACTGAATTATACTAGTAAGTGTGAATTTGATATTCAGCCTTGTACATAAAGTCCTAACAAATGCACATTAATTGAATGCTTTATATGAGGTCTGTTCAAAAAATTGTGTAACTTTGACCACAAAAATTTTCTGTGCTTGCCTTTTACTTATTGTACATGGTCTCCTTCAAAATACTCTCCTCCACAATTGATACACTGCTCCCAGTGTCGTTTCCATTTCCAGAAGTAGTCTTGATGCACCTCCTGCTGGAGCACGCAAAGAACCATCTGTGAATTTTCTTTCAACGGGGGTTTCAACTTTGGAAGTAATAATAATAATAATAATAATAATAATAATAATAATAATGCCTGTAGAGGCCAAGTCTGGAGAGTGGGGAGGATGAGGCAGTGCAGTGATTTCATCTTTTATGCAGGAGTCACGCGCCAACAGGGATGAATGTGCTAGTGCGTTATTGTGATGCAAGAGCCATGATTGTTTCACCACATTTCAGGCTGTTTTCTTCTTATATTTTCTCTCAGGCATTTGACCTACCTGGCGAGCTTCTTTTGGTTTTGGTGAATCTTTCCTGACCCATTGTAAATATTGAACCTTGGTCTCCGCATCATTCTCTTAACAAATATCTCATTCTCATTTGCACGATCCAAAAGCTCTTCACAGTTTGTGAGACAAAGGTCTTTCTGATCTTGACTCCTGAGCTGTGGGATGAACTTGGTGGCAACACTATGCATTCCAGGATGCTGTGTCAGGATTTCATGACGTGGTTGGACTGAAATGTTACAGGCTGATAGGCTCTGGTTGATAATAAAACTCTCCCCTGACATTTCGTCTCTGACTGCAGGAGACATCTTCTGAGGTACAGCAGCGAACTGCAAAGAGAACACGAGGAAGCGCTGATTATATAGGCAGTACAGAGGGCGCCACTGACCATCACATGGCGTCGGCTACGTACTGTCTCTGGTAATGTCAACATTCTCGATTGAAAGTAATCTATCATCACACTTGGGGTGCAACGCTGATATCCAAATTTTACCCAGTTTAATACCTTCGTCTTTCTTGTTAAAATTATTACCGTGTTTATGTCTCGATAGCCTCTCTACAAATGCGTGCATAATAATGAGAGGTTTTAGGTATGACGCTTGTCTCGCTGAATTTTATTTCATGATCACCTTCCTGGTAAGCATGTTCCGTTATGGCCGATTTATCCGTGTGACCCAGGTGGCAGTTCTTCTTATGTTCATCAAGACGGGTGTTCACACTTCTCTTTGTGATACTGATATAAACCTGTCCACAACTACAAGGAATTTTATATACTCCCAGTGTAGCCAAAGGGTGACATGCATCTTTTGACGATCTTAAATATTCTTTTATTTTCCTGGTGGGTCTGAAAATAGTTTCCACCCCATACTTGCTTAAAACTTTCCCAATGCAATCTGTGACCTTACTATTGAACGGAACAAAAACCTTGCTCTTGGGCGACTGTTGTTTGTTGTTGCTCCTGATTCTCTGCCTAGAGTGCAGTGCTTGATCTATATCCTTGCTAGAATAGCCATTCTTCATGAAAGTTGACCATAGATATTCAATCTCATCTTTTAAATAAACAAGTTCACAAATTTTGTATGCCCTGTCTACCAAGGTTTTCATTACACCTCTTTTTTTATCTAGGGTGGTGGTTTGAATCTTTATGCTCATAATGATCACTATTTGTGGCCTTCCTATACACCCTATGGTCCAACGTTCCGTCCCGTCATTTAATCACAGACACATCCAGGAAATTCAATTGCCCATTACTCTCTGTCTCCATAGTAAATTGGATTTTTGGATTAATGCTGTTTAAATGTGTCAGGAAGGCATCCAACTCCTGTGCTCCGTGTGTCCATACTACAAACGTGTCATCGACATAGCGATACCATCTGGCTGGTCTCTTACTGGCAGTCTGCAGTACCCGTTGTTCAAAAGTCTCCATAAACAAGTTAACCAAGCAGGACTAAGAGGACTGCCCATAGCTACCCCATGAATCTGTTCATAAAAGTTACTATTGTATTGAGAGTAGGTTGTGGTAAGCCACAATATCGGTAGGAAAAATATCTGCTCTGCATAAGATAGATTCGTTTACCAGAATCATGGTAAATAACGACATAATATCAAAACTGACGAGGATATCATCCGGGCCCATGCTCATTTCCTTTAACTTGTCAATGAAATGAGCTGAATCTTTAATATGACTGTCCGTCCTACCAACATAAGGTTGCAGCAATGAGGCAAGGTGTTTAGCTAACTTGTATGTTGGTCCGCCTATAGTGCTGACTATTGGCCTCAACAGAGCCTCAGGCTTATGCACTTTGGGTAATCCATAAAGTCTAGGTGGGTATGTTTCTGTTTTACAAAGCAGCTTTTTATCGTCTGAGGCAAATGAAGATGCTTTCACCAGTTGATTGGTCATTCTTAAAATCTTCATTGTCTGATCCTTCAGGAGTTTTTTGTAATTGGAGGGAACCAAAATATCATTGATCTTTCCATGATAGTCCTCACTGTTCAATATGATGGTGGCATTACCCTTATCTGCATTAAGAACAAATGTTTTTATCTCCATTTATACCCCTCAGTGCCTTCCTTCGTGCCTGCAACAAATTACTGTTAGGTGACTTACGAGTACATAAAATCCTAGCCTTTTCCATCCTAATTATGTCAGCAGACTGCTGAGGAAGCTGACGGATACCTGCCTCAATATTTGCTACAATATCCTCTGTGGGTACATTTTGGACAGTTTTATATCTGTACCACAAAGAGAAGTATGAACACCCATCTTGTTGGCCATTAGAGGAATTGCCGCCTGGGTCACAGAGATAAATCAGCTGTAGCGGGACGTGTTTACCAGGAATGTGATCATTAAATAAAATTCAGCAAGACAAGCGTCATATCTAAAACCTCGCATTATTATGCACACATGTATAGAGAGGCTATCGAGATTGATAAACACTGTAACATGGTTAACAGGAAAGATGAAGGTGTTAAACTGGATAAAATTTGGATGTCAGCGTTGCACCACAAGCATGATGATCAATTACTTTCAATCAAGAATGTTGGCGTTACCAGAGACAGTCTCATAGCCGACACCACGTGATGGACAGTGGTGCTATATAATCAGTGCTTCCTTGAGTTCTCTTCGCAGTTCACTGCTGCATTTCAGAAGACATCTCCCGCAATCAGAGATGAAACCTTAGGAAAGTGTTTTATACATTGACCACGGCCTATCAGCCCAGAAGTTTTAAGTGAAGACAATACTGACCATGAAAGCCTACATTGTATGATCAGTCTGTCTTCAATTGGCACGCACAGTTTTCTTGGCGTTCCTGACACAAGTGTTGTTGGTAGATGTAGAAGGGCGTCCTGGAAGAGTGTCATCTTTAACTTCTGTCTGGCCATTTTTAGACTGTGTACAGCTTAAGCACTCATCACCATAGGCTTTCTGTGTCATTTGGTGTGTGTCTGCAAAGATTTTCTTGAGTTCCCCGCAAAATGTAATTCAGACACAGTGCTGCTCTAGTTGTGCCATCTGAGTTCACAAACTCTGTGACACAACATTGTACTCAATACAGCACTGAATAATAACTAACAGAAATACAACAATGAATCTACTGGCAGCTACACATTAAACACAGTTGTGTGCAGGGATGACAACCGCACTTCGTTCCAACACACCATTAGCACGAAATTACCAATGTTCTGGAATTTTTGGAATGGGCCTCATGAAGGTGATTCTATTGGCGTAGCTTATCTGGCAGCTTCTTATTTTGATGCACGTTAAACATAATGACTGAAATGAGCTGAAGAGAGATCCTACACTAGGAAAATAAAATAAGTACCTGTTGTGTGGCTGCTTCTGCCCATTCGGTTTCACGCTTGTTTTGTCAGACATTTGTCAACATCACAGTTATATCGGGAAATTCTAATTTAAAATTTTTTTCTGCTGCACCAATGCTAACTTCACTTTTTTTGTCTAGTTTCTGAAGAAAAATCATCTTTGTTATAGTGTCATCACCCCCCGTGACTACAAAGGATACAACCACACCTCTTGCGGCAGTCCGACCATGGTTACCTGCACATCTGACAGCAAAGTTACGCAAAGATGGAGATATCGACATACAGGGTTTTGCATCTCCTACCACTCAGGTGTGTGCATTCACTGTGCTTTTATTGTTGTGACTGCTCTGTATCTTTAGTGGTGCTATTACTTCTACTAATATCATTGCTATTCTTCATCAGCTTCTTCTTCTTCTTCTTCTTCTTCTTCTTCTTCTTCTTCTTCTTCTCCTCCTCCTTCCTCCTCCTCCTCCCTCCTCCTCCTCCTCCATCTGTAACAATGATAAAGACAATATTTTTTCACAAAGAATTGACTTAAGTATGATATTAAAAAATTCAACAACACACGGGATGATGGAGGGTGGTAAGAACTAGTTTACTGTTAACACCATAAAAATCAAATACAGAAGTTTCTCAGATTATTCCAGATGTCTCTGAGAGATGGTGGTGAATGTTGACATTGTATATAGTGCCCTCTTAATAGTTTGTGACAGCATAATGAACAGTGTGTTTACTGGTTTGCTAATGCAATAGGACAGGAGGTTGGGCATTGGGGAGAAATTGGCTTACGTCATGTATTCTGTACAACATGTTTTCTTCGTTCTTGAATATCATTAATTAAATCACAGTCATCATGTAAAAGGCATATTTTTGAATTCTGCTTTCACATCGCTATAGATTCAGATGCAAAATCTGTTGGCTCTCTGGTTAACAAGTGTCAGTGGTCAGGCAAAGTAGATATGCATTATGGTCTGTGAGACAAACTGTTGGTATTGATGGACCATGCAGTCAGATGGCAATGGTGCCAGATGTGGCATACTGCATGCCAATTGTCATGATTCACATACTCTAGTGGCTAACACAAAGAAGTGCAACAGCATACAGGTCCTCTCTGCATGCCTAAATTTATTGACAGTAACTACACACAAAAAATATAGGATGTGACTTACCAAACGAAAGCCCTGGCAGGTTGATAGACACACAAACATACACACGAAATTCAAGCTTTCGCAACCAACGGTTGCTTATTCAGGAAAGAGGGAAGGAAAAGGAAAGATGAAAGGATGTGGGTTTTAAGGGAGAGGGTAAGGAGTCATTCCAATCCCGGGAGCGGAAAGACTTATCTTAGGGGGAAAAAAGGACAGGTGTACACTCTCTCTCGTACGCGCACGCCCACGCCCACGCACACACACAAGCAGACATTTCGTCTGTGTATGTGCAGATGGATGTGTGTGTGTGTGTGTGTGTACACCTGTCCTTTTTCCCCCTAAGGTAAATCTTTCCACACCCGGGATTGGAATGACTCCTTATCCTCTCCCTTAAAACCCACATCCTTTCGTCTTTCCTTCCCTCTTTCCTTCCAAGACTTACCAAGCGGGAAAGCGCTGGTGGACAGGCGCAACAAAATAACACACAAACACACACACACAAAATTTTGAGCTTTCGCAACCGGCAGCTGCTTCGTCAGGAAAGAGGGAAGGAAAAGGAAAGATGAAAGGATGTTGGTTTTAAGGGAGAGGGTAAGGAGTCATCCCATGGACAGGCGCAACAAAATAACACACAAACACACACACACAAAATTTTGAGCTTTCGCAACCGGCAGCTGCTTCGTCAGGAAAGAGGGAAGGAAAAGGAAAGATGAAAGGATGTTGGTTTTAAGGGAGAGGGTAAGGAGTCATCCCAATCCCGGGAGCCTTTAAATATGTCTGCTTGTGTGTGTGTGTGTGTGTGTGTGTGTGTTTGTGTGTGTGTGTGTGTGTGTGTGTGTGTGTACGTACGAGTATATGCCTATCCTTTTTTTCCCTCTAAGGTAAGTCTTTCCGCTCCCAGGATTGGGATGACTCCTTACCCTCTCCCTTAAAACCCATATCCTTTCATCTTTCCTTTTCCTTCCCTCTTTCCTGACGAAGCAGCCGCCGGTTGCGAAAGCTCGAAATTTTGTGTTTGTGTGTTATTTTATTGTGCCTGTCCACCGGCGCTTTCCCACTTGGTAAGTCTTGGAATCTTTGTTTTTAATATATTTTTTTTTGGGGTGGGGGGGGGGGGGGGGGGGAGTGGACCTGGAAGTGGGAGATTGGGTAAATGGGAGAGACTGGGTCTGTTTGCAATGAGATGCGGTTGAGGTTTGTTGGAAAGGTTGTGGAGGGTGAGTGAGTTGCCTTTCTGGAGGTGGGAAACCAGGAGATTGGATATTTTTTTGAGGTGGAGGGTGGCATGCTGTTCTAATTTGCGGTTGGCCTGTAGGAGGATGCTATGAACAGCCAGTGTGGATGTGGGAAAGGATTGGGATTGGGATGACTCCTTACCCTCTGCCTTAAAACCCACATCCTTTCATCTTTCTTTTTCCTTCCCTCTTTCCTGACGAAGCAGCCGCCGGTTGCGAAAGCTCGAAATTTTGTGTGTGTGTGTGTGTGTGTGTGTGTGTGTGTGTGTGTGTGTGATTTTATTGTGCCTGTCCACCGGCTTTCCCGCTTGGTAAGTCTTGGAATCTTTGTTTTTAATATATTTTTCCATGTGGAAGTTCAATTGAGAAGATCTACTAAGGTCTAGTATGCAGAAATATCTTAAAATTATTTGTTATACTTCACAACAGACATGTAAACTATTTTTGCACTACTTTCAGACATTCACAGATTTTTCCTTTTGTTGGTACATATTTGCAGTATGAACTACTTTTACAATTAGAGACAAAATAATTTATCAGTATATTAACTGTTATAATGTGAAGAAAATACTCACAGGGATAAGTCCCTGCAGTCACACTATCCTCTGTGCACTCGGTGGCTCAGACAAGCTGCATGATCTTCATTGGTATCTGTTCTTTCGGAACAGTTACTAACGTCATACTGAGGAAATGTCACAGTTCATTAGTACAGAATGCTGTTAGATGGAGATGTATCTGCCTCTTTCCTTCCCTCACATCTCTTCTTCACCAATGATGAATTATTAATGCAGCTTCTTCTGAGATTTCATATCTGTGATAATACAGCTTCAGTAAAATAACCTATCCCACAGTTCTCTAAGAATGATCAGTATCTCCAAAGTTTGATTTATCCAAAGCAATTACATTTGCTTTTCTTCCTTAAATCATAGATTAAGTTGTTTCTGTGTTACTTTTTCGTGCTGTAGCTTTATGAGGCTCATCATAAAGTCAGAGTCAACATGAAAACCATAAATGTGGAAATTACAATGATATTTGTATTTCCAAAAAATTTTAAGATTTATTACGTCAAAGACTGATTTTAACATGTGTTTTTTTGTATGGCTTAATAGATGAACATATCTGCGAGGCAAATACAGCATCACTGAATAGCAGCTAAAGTTTTCCTATTCCAAAGATAACTATTTCACAAATAACAATGCAAACAGATATTGGATCTTTCTTGGTCCATCCAGATTACACTATGCTAAAGCTATCTGCACGACTTGAGGTGTCGTCAGCTGCTTACATGTAATGGCAGCAGACCACCTCTCTGGTGTCTGGTGATTAAATTCCTCCCACTCAGTAGTTGGTCTGTGAATAGATGCATAACCAAACATATCAATCTTTTTTAATATGAGTTTTTACAGGATTATAGTCAAAGTTGCATGTTGTTGTCATTCATCATCATCATCGTAATCGCCAAAAAAAAAAAGGTTGGTGTGTGCTTGAACTGGCTTTTGTACTTGCCCGTACTTACCCCCAATGACTGCTGTGGAAAACTGCCTTCCCTCTGAACAACATTGTAAGTTATTTGCATGTGATTTTTAAGGCATTAGTATTACGGATATGATGTATTTGGAACCCTAAATTCCTCTCAATATTGAATGCGTAGATACAGTTGGTTTTTCCCATAATTTCAGCTTGAAATTTTAAATGAATATGCTGTTTATGAAGTATTGATAATAATTTGTTATTCTTCAGTCTATTCTGTTTCGCTTATATATGTAAATGATTATTAGTAGTGGATAAACTTAGTTATCAATGTGTACAGGGTTCCTTAAATGCGAGAACTCCTTTCAGATGACACCTAAAGAAAATGTGGACCTCCTTTCAGATGAGATCTTGAGGAAATGAAAAGTCCTGGAACACTAGACATACATCAGCTGATGTCTGGAAATTCTTATACTCTTTTTTTTTTTTTTTTTTAAGAATAAACAGCTTTCTGTGAAAGATTGAAACTGTGTTTTTTAATAGTTGTATTGTGTTGTTATGTATTGTACGTGATGTGTGGTCCTTGCCTTTTGATGTGGCAGTGTGATATTACTCTTTTTTGTGTGTGACTCTTTAGCCTTTTAGTATGCTGTGTGGGACTGTGCATAATTAAAGTGTTCATTTAAATATTGTTCAGATGGTTACTCTGTTATTAAAGTCCAGCAAGGCTACTGCCCAAAGTAATCTCTACAAATGATTAGTATTTTCAGAGAAATCGATCCATTTATAGACAGCAGTGACTTTTTTCTTGTCACAGCTGATTCAAATTCTGCAAAGGGCCATTGTTTACTTGTCAGCAGGGTTCATGATAATAAAATTATGGATAAGTAAGTCACAAATCTCATGGGTTGTTTATTAATACCCTCCATATTACACAAATGCTGTCCATTGAATTCAAATTGCCTGATAATATTTTACTTACTAATTTATTTACCCTTGCAAGATTAGGACCATCAGCTCCCCCCTATTTTTTTTTTAGACATAACCAGGTGTTCTGAGTATTTTACATTGCATGCATTACAGTAAGTATGCTGTACTAAATTTAGAAAAATAGAGGTTACAGGAGTACATACACACCGTTTATATTTGTGCATGTTAAATACAACATTAATTATTGCCTACAGTAAGATAGGTTTTCAATTATGATTGAAGAGAGGGGGAAAGGTGAATGTGATAACTTGCAGTTAAAAAATATAAGGGAAAAAGAGCTGGTGTGACTCTTACAGAACCGAAAATAGAAATAAGCATAACTGGCAGAAGATAGGAGCATTGACTTCACTGGTTGTCAGAGGAGAAGTTGGCCATATACTTTAATTTTGGGTAGTGGTGTGGGAATGACAAAAGGAAGATCTTCATTTTTTTCTTAAAAGTAACTAAACATCACATTGTGCAAAGAGTGCAGAACAACTTTCTCCAGAAACAGGTAGCAGTAACAGTGAAGGAGTTGCCAAATGTTTTTATTTTATGAATAGACACAGCTAGGATACTAGATAAGTGAAACCTTGTACTTCTGTTATGACAGTATGAAAAATGTTTAATCTCTGAAGCAAGTTACTGGAGTGCTTGTGCACTAATGAGCTGATAAAGTAGACACAGTGTTTGGCAATCCTATAACTTGTCTGGCCGCAGCTATTATAGCTGGGTGTGTGAAGCATGGACATGGTCATATCTACAAAATTTGTTGACATAATGCACACGTGCATTCATAATTAGCTGAAACCATCCTGTGTTTTCACTGTTTCTACCATTTTGAATTACATACAACAGTGGAGGTTCAGTAGAATGAGCAGTTGCTTGAGTTTTCATTTCGCATCCGATGCAAATATGTTCCAGAACTTTTTAAGGGCATAGAGATAAGCGGAGATCTTCCAGTACATTGTGACAGAAATCTCTCCCCAATTTAAAATGCTCATCCGAAGTTAGGCACAAATTCTTCACTGCTTTCTGGTATGGTATTAGGATGCCATCAAGTTGAACGGGAGGCAACTGTTTGCAGACTTCTGAATTTATTAATTTCTGTTGGAATACCAAGATTACTTGAGATTTTTTTGTATTTAGTCTAAACCCAGGTTTTTCGCCCATGTTACCACTGAAGACAGATCATCATTCACCTGGGAAATCACATTATTTATATTTTCAGGTCTGGAACTTAGGTAGAGCTGTCGGTCGTTGGTTATTTACAGGCTGACAAAACCAATGAAATGTCATTGTACTACAAGGAAAACAAAAGAGGACCCTGCAGTGACCCTTGTGGTAGTCCTGAAGGAATATGTTTCCAAAATTATTTTTCATTCCCACAGACAACACTTTGCTGTCTGTTTTTCACATAGCTTTGAAACAGCTTCGATGATATGATGAAAAGGATATTTTTGTAATATTATTATTTCATGATGGATTTTCCATTGTTTGATTTTGAAATGACTCCAGCACACTATCAGAGAAATTTTGCTGTTAAACAATGAAACATCCAGCTCGCACACACATTGCCACAGTCTTCCCACCAGGTGGGAACCTTGGTGAACTCTCTCTGCAATATATCCTATGTTCCTGTAACCCTCTTGGCCTCAGCGTGTGTTAGTCATTGTCCTCACCCATTTAGCCCCTTCCCTGTTTCCATTCGATCACTACTCAGTCCTCTATTCCACCAACACACCCAGTCATTTTACTTATTTCCTTCTCCGCTACCCCGTCTCCTCTCCTCTGCTCTCTGTCTACCCTCCTGACTGAACTTAGCTGCCCTACACGCTCCCCACCTCATTTGTGCATGATCACCGTCCACCAACCGTACCTTGCTCTCCCTCCCCCTCCCCGCCCCAGCCTCCTCCTTCCCCACACCCAGTTGGCTCTCCCATCATGCACTGCTGCTGCTCCTGCTCCTGCTCATACTCATAGTCTGGCTTCAGCTGCCAGAGACTGTGCTCGTGTGTGTGTGTGTGTGTGTGTGTGTGTGTGTGTGTGTGTGTGCCATATTTTTGACAAAGGCCTTGTTGGCCAAAAGCTTATTTTGTGACAGTCTTTTTCTTGTGCCTATCTGCAACTCAGTATCTCCATTGTATGGTGGGTAGCAACTATCCTTTTCATAATGTTATTAACTTTTGCTTTTAAATTTTTCTGAGCAGTATGTCATAGTAGACAGTATCAAAACTTTGCTGAACTCTAATAGAATCAACATTGTGACCTTACAGTTTTCTATGGTATATTTTAGGTAACCAGTTACCTTGATTAGTGCAGTGTTTGTGCTATGGGTTTACGAAAGCTGAAATGATGTTTATCAAATAAGATGAATTCACACAAGAGTTCAGTAATTTAATCAAGATCAATGTATTCCAAGGCTTTGGAAATTACAGGTAATGTGCTAATTGGTCAGTAACCACAAGGCAATTGCAGATTTTCGATCCTAGGAATTGGTCGAACTATGCTTCTTTTCCATGAAGTGGGAGGTATTCCATTCACGAGAGAAGAATTTACTGTGTCTGTTAAGGCAAGCATTAAGTTATAGGCTACATTTTTGATCTTGGTTATGCTAATACCGTCATTGCCTGTTGATTCAGAAGAAATTCTTACTATTACTTTTCTTATCGTATTTATTGCTATGTATTTTAGGTGGAAATTGTTATGGTCGGTTATGAATTTAACAGATTCTTGTGGGCTACAGCTCCTTTCCATAGGGGAGTAAATTGATGCAGAGAAATTTTATTCAGCTGTTGGCTGAGACCTGACACACAGTTTCTGATTTTGCCTTTCCAACACCCAAGCTACAGAGACTCTTCCACAGGGTTAAGGGTATTGTGTTCTTGCATACAAAGAAACCTGATTTCGGCATTGCAAACCCCTGCTTTACCCTGTTTCAGGGCTTTCTGTATTCTTTGTAATATTTGGGTTTCAGATTTGCCTTGAATCATCTATAAGCACCATCCCTGTTGTTCATCATTTGATGTAATTCACTTGTCAGCCATACAGGAGGGGGTTTTCTTAATCAGATTGTGCATATAGGGG
Source organism: Schistocerca gregaria (assembly GCF_023897955.1). NCBI lineage: Eukaryota > Metazoa > Arthropoda > Insecta > Orthoptera > Acrididae > Schistocerca > Schistocerca gregaria. Next base: position 463,056,512 of record NC_064922.1, read on the forward strand.
CATATATGTCAGAAGGGGCAGTGAGGTTATTTAAAAGCTCATGAATTTTACCATCAATTGTTTGCTGTCTGACTACTTGGTGCCAGGAGGTTTCCGAGCAGTCTGTTAGAACATAATAATTCATAATTTTAATGTTTCAGCATGTTATATATTGCGATTTCAGCTTTGGTGGCTGCAGAGCGTAGGCCATGAATATCACATAATATGTTTAGAGGCCTGGAGCCAAAGTTTGACCTGTATCTATAACCTTGTTGATCTTTTTCATTGAGATCACATCTGTGTAAGTATGAATGTGTGCAGTTTGGTGTGTAGGTTCTACTGGAAGACTGTTCATGTTGTTGCAAGTAAACAATCTTTTTAGGTTTATTGTGGCTGGAGTATCTCAACAAGACTATATTCAGGTCTATCATTATGATGACATAATTGTATTGACATTGTAGTGAATATAATTGCAACTGAAAAGAGGTCATGGAGCTGGTTATTGGTGTCTTGCAGATGTCATTAGTTAAGCATTTTTGTCTGTGTACACTTACTTTCAGTAGGGTTTGATGTGCTTAAAACTTTGAGTTTGAGATCAGCTCATACATATGCCCTGACACTTCTGTCATATTTGTTTTATCTAAGAAAAGTATATCATGAGAGATGAACAGATGCAGATAATATGTGTGGTTTTAGCCATGTTTTGGACAGTAGAATTACATGAAAGTTAAGTTGGAGGAAGAGAAGACTCGGTTCTTTGTAACATACAGATAAAGGTTGGATCTCGAAATAAACTACTAACGGCTGTGACACATTCTGTTGAGATGTTTGGAGGAGTTTATCTGACAGGTAAGTCTCTGAGTACAGGGTGGAGCAGAGTCGAGGAATTTGCATGCAATGTGAGGGCTGCCAGCTCTAAATTTTAACAAAAACAACAAAATAAAAAAAATGTATTACAAACCTTTTTATTGTTTCTCAAAATGTTTGCCTTTTAAATTTATACCCTTTTTGCACACATTCAAAACACTTCTGGAAACATTTTTCCACTCTGGTGTCAGTGATGAAAATCCCTGTGAACACATTTTTTATCTGACATAATGTACAAAAAGAAGGCATTGACTGATACTTCTGGTGAATGAACAAGAAGACATTAATTTGGTGTTTTTTCACTGTTAAATAATAAACTGTTTGACATGATACATGGTAGATGAAACATTAGTTGCAGTTTTGGTTGCTTTTTCTGATTTCATTGGTGACTTGTCATAAAAAATGTTGTGTTCTGTCCATCATTAATTTTTCTTCAATTCACTAAAGGAAAGTTTTCAACACGTCCAAGGTAGTCAAAGAAACAAGTGATGATTTTTCTTAAAAGTGGTTTGCAAACAAATCACTTTTGTCGATTTCATTTCTACTTGGAATACCCAGATAGTTCGGCAGGCATTAGTTTCTGGTTTATAAGGATGTATCACACTTTTGTCTCCAGTTAAAATGCTGTATATGGATTGTGCAGTCAAATTTTTGAGCATTTCCTTATACCAACTGGCTGATTTGTGGTTTGAGCTTTGGCCAAATAGTATGCAATCCATAAGGAACTGATCATTTTGATTTCTAAGTTTTCATGCAAAACCAAATGCACTGCAGTTTACAGTGTGCCTAAGGATCTCATAGTAAATCACTTGCCTATTCCATTTAATTGTATAGTGCATGGCATTGATAATTTTTCAGTCAACGGTTAATTTTGGTGGAACTTCATAAAATTTTGCAAACCAAACTAAGCTATCTTTTCTGAAGGTTCTTGATTATCAAAAGTCTTACAAGAAGATTCAAGGCAATGTTGTTGAGTTAGAGCTTTATGAAAATCTTAGAAAATTAACTAATGGTGACTTTAATTGAAATTTCCTTTTTTCACAACACTGCTCTAAGTTGTCACTGTAGACAGACTACTTGATATATTTCTGAACTGCTGCTGTCTTAATGGTAGCAGATGTCAAATATTGGAACAATAATAATCTCATAACTTAGTAGCACCTAGTGGTCATTTGTAAAAGCCTAATAGGTGATGCTCCCTTATATTTTTGTTGTTGTTGTTGTGTTTTCTTTCTATTGGGAGAATGTGAATTCTGCCAACAACCTTAGAAGAGCTAATCAGGGTTGAGAGCACTAATAGAAAAAGATTCTTTTCTTGTGACTAGTTTCTCATCCTTTTATTAGAAAGTTATTCATATTGCTGCTCTTGGCCCAAATATTTTGCATGATTAACCAACAGTTATTTTGTTTCAAGTACTACAAACTGTTTAGTGTATAACAGATAACTCTTTCTTGGCCAAGCCTTGGTTTTGTAGATTTGATGGAAAATGTCAGTTTCTTGGGCAAAGGTGCCACTTGTAATATGTCAATTTGAAATGTGGTTATAGAGAGCTTGATAACCACAACCTTTGCAAAGACATGCAAGAGCACATTGTCTTTTACTGTTTCAGTAAATATGTATTTTCTTTTTAAAATAGAACAGAATTGCTACTTGGACCTTCAACAGCCCCACATAAAAATAATTTGGCTCATGTATCTGTGAATGATTCTAATGCTGTCTTATTTTTCAGCATGTGGACTGGAATATTCCCCAGGTATCGAAATATGTATTTGAATTAGTCATCTTATATTTTAGTTCCAGTCCTACCACTATGTAAGAGGTGACACATTTTCTTTTTAATAAAGGAGGATTGCCTTTTGTGATTAGATATTTTGCTGTGTGTGCAGTATACACTCTCAGTTTACTATATTTGAGACAAAATTAAACTATGTGCTGGACCAGGATTCAAACCCAAAAGTTCCTGTCTATTGTGTCTATAGTACTGCCAGTTACACTATAAATGTGAGCCTCACAATCAAAACCTCAGTATTTCATTCTCCTGCTTTAATGCTAGATTACCACCTCTGTTATAAAGCTTCAAAACTTAATTGTAGTGTAAATTCTATACATGACAAAAATATAATTTTGAAAATAAGCTTGAGACATGGTAAGGCACTCTGTACCAGAGATGCTAATCCAGTGCAAAATAGTGAGGCTCAGTTTACCTGGGAATATAAGGAGGAAACCGAGAGAGAAATTGAAGCATTGAGGCAATCTATGAGGGGTGCATTGGTAGCACACTGTGCACAATGTTAGACTTTTTGGATTCAAATAACAAATTGGTCCACAGTTTCAAATTATAAATAAAAATTTTAGTGTCTTTTCTTGTGTACACTAGGAAGATGAAATCATCATGAAAGTGCTGCAAAATCATAAAAATTGGATCTTAAGAGTGTCTAACATTTTTATTGTTTTATCGTACACTGAAGTACCAAAGAAACTGGTATACGCATGCATATTCATATACATAAAATAGAAAGAAACTTCCACATGGGAAAAATATATTAAAAACAAAGATTCCAAGACTTACCAAGCGGGAAAGCGCCGGCAGACAGGCACATGAACAAAACACACGTGTGTCATATTCATATACAGATATACATAAACAGGCAGAATATGGCGCCACGGTAAGCAACATGTATGTAAGACAAGTGTCTGGCACAATTGTTAGATTGGTTACTGCTGCTACATTGGCAATTTACCAAGATTTAAGTGAGTTTGAACATGGTGTTATAGTTGGGACATGAGCAGTGGGCCAAAGCATCTCCGAGGAAGCAATAAAGTGGATATTTTCCCATACAAGTGGATATTTTCCCATACAAGTGGATATTTTCCCATACAAGCCTTTCACAAGTGAACTGTAAATGTCAGGGATCCAGTAAAATATCAAATCTCTGACATCGCTGCGGCTGGAAAAAGATCCTGCAAGAATTGGACCAATCATGACTGAAGAGAATTGTTCAACATGACAGAAGTGCAGCCCTTGTGCAGATTGCTGCACATTTCAATGCTGGGCCATCAAAAAGTGTCAGCGTGTGAACCTCTCAACTAAATGTCAGTGATATGGGCTTTTGGAGCCAAAGGCCAACTTGTGTATCCTTGATGACTGGATGACACAAAGCTTTACCCGCCACCTAGGTGTGTCAACACAGACATTGGACTGTTGATGACTGGAAACATGTAGCCTGGTTGGACAAGTCTCATTTCAAATTGTATTGAGTGGGTGAACATGTATGGCTATGGAGACAACCTCATGAATCCATCTGACCCTGCATGTCATCAAGGGACTGCTCAAGCTGGTGGAGGCTCTGTAATGGTGTGGGGCACGTGCAGTTGGATACGACTCTGACAGGTGACATGTACGTAAGCACCCTGTTGGATCACCTGCATCCATTCATCTCCATTGTGCATTCCGATGGACTTGGCAATTCGAGTGTCTTTGTGATGCATTGCAATATGCTGTTCAGAAGAGATCTCCAACCCCCCTTTGCACTCTTATATATTTATAGACAGCCCTACAGGGTTTGTGGTGTCAGTTCCCTCCAGCACTACTTCAGATGTCAATCAAGTCCATGTCATGTTGTGGTACTTCTGCTTGCTTGCGGGGTGCTACACGATATTAAGCAGGTGTACCAGTTTCATTGGCTCTTCAGTGTGTGTCCATCATTGGTCCCTCTCTATTGAATTATACAAAGCTTTATGCAAATAGATATTATTATTCAGTAATTCAATTCTGTTCAATAATAATTCAATAATGCAATGGTTATAAAAGGTTATAATTAATTATTATGTAAGACAACTTTTGATCTTTGACCTGCTGAGAGTTTGTCATTGTTTCAGGATTTCCCCCCCCCCCCCTCCCCCCCTGTTTGACATCATCTATCTTTACAACACTTTTATTGATCTTCATTTGTAGTCTGGTTTGAGTATCTTGTAGTTTTTTTTTTATTTGTGTTTATTTATTTTTGTCATTTACTGGCATTTGTAGTCCACTTATACCCTTCTTAATTTCTGTAATCCATTTCATATACGGAGTGGCGCACATAAAACTGGCTCGAACCGGAATGCGAACACGTGTGAGTAGCATTACTAGGTTGTCAGTTTCTTCGCCACCTTCCAACACCAGTAGTGTGTGTGTAGTTCATATGGAAAGTAATCATTATAAACCGTGTACTACATTGTCATGCTGTACGTCATTGAAGAACATGTGTTCATAGTTGAAGAATATGTGCAGTGTGAATCCGTTAAGGTTGTTCATGACACTTTTCATGAAAAGTGTCCAGAAAGTAATATTCCTGCAAAATCAGTGATTCAGGATCTAGTGAGAAAGTGGCGTTCGACAGGCAGTGTTGTTAATTCAAAGAGAAATAAGGCTCCGACTGTATGTACACCTGAAGTTGTGGCAAACGTGATGGCACACATTGAAAGAAGTCCCTACAAGTCAACATGACTATTATCACAGCAATGTGGAATATCTCGCAGGTCATGTCAATGTATCCTTCATGGCTTAAAAATGAAACCTTACAGTGTGAGTGTTGTTCAGCAAAGAAAAGAAGCGGACAAGGGTAAGAGTATTACACGCTCAAACAAAGTTGACACTCGGTGCGGTGACTGATGGGAGCGATCATAAAGGCATTTCCCATTTACAGTGGATCCCATCAGCTACCATGCCGAGTGTCAACTTTGTTTGCGCAAACAATACACATTACTGTAATGGCGTTGCTGGGGGAAATCTTGATCCGTTTATTCCTTTTTCCAATGGATGAAGCTTGGTTTCATCTGTCGGGTTATGTTAATTCACAAGACACTGGGCTACAGAGAATTCCCATGGCATACTGCAAAGGCTGTTACACGATTTAGAAATTGATGTATGTTGTGCTGTATCTCATAACAGAATTATCGGGCCATTGTTCTTCAATGAAACTGTCAACACACATTTTTACTTGCAAGTCTACGTACAATGAATTTTCGGCTCTGGTAACTCCAAACAAAAAATGTTATGCATATTTCCAGCAAGAACTTCTCATACATCGGATTTGTCCTTAGCTCATATACATACTGATTTTACAGAGGAGAGGATCATTAGTAAGGGCTTGTGGCCACCCCGCTCTCTCGCCTTGTGACCATGTGACTTTTACCTCTGGGGATTTCTAAAGGCTAGAGTCTACTGCAACAATCCCAGAACGCTTGACACATTAAAAAACAACATATGTGAAGAAATTTCAAACATTCTTTAACATGCTTCGACATGCACAACTTTGCTTGGATGTTGGCGAAGAACATTTTGAACACCGACTTTAAATTCCTTTCTAAAATATGCTTATTAAACTAATAAAAGTAAATTTGTTATTTAAACTGTTAATTACATAGTTAATAATGAAACTGTACAATAAAAATGTAAGAAAGCGATGATTACGCTGATTTTCTTCATTCATATTCCTTTCAGTGCAGGGGCCGGTTTTATGTGTGCCACTCTGTAGCTTCTACTATTCCACCATCTTTCGATTTTGCCTTACTAATTCTATTTCATGTTATTCTGGTCAGCTATTCAAAGAATTAAATGTTGTTTCTCCAGATCATGCTCATTATCAGTTCTATTTTCTTATATACTGTTTCATTTGTGGCTGTTTTCCAGTGCCCATTTACTTGATATTGTTTACTTATGCATGTTGTAGGTAGCTTTCTGACTTGAATGTGTAAGTGGTGTTTGTGGTTGTGCAACTGTTTTATAATGATTTAATTTTAAAGTTGTCAGTAGGCTTCTTTTGTTGTATGTGTTTAAGTAATACAATTTGCTTTGTTCAGTTTTTCTGTTCTATTTTGTCATACTGACTTCTCATTTAAGTTGTGTGGTATGATTTCAGCTCTATATTTAAATTTATTGACAGTTTTGATTTCCTGTCTTGTTTGCAGATGTTGGATTAATTAGCATAATCTTTATTTTTCCAAACAATATTCTAAGGCTGATGTTCCCAGCTATTGTTTTGTAGTGAATTAACTTGTCTGGTTACTTGAACAATGTTTGTTAGGAGAGTAAAAGCATCAGCAAAACCCTCACGTTCTCAACTTATATAACTTTTGGAGCTTCCACTTCTAGTGTTATTCTCTTACCCAGTGTCTCATTATATGTTCTAGTGCACAGCTGAATAGTAATGGCAATTGGCAGTCACCCTGTCTTAAGCATGTTTTTTGAAAAACTGTTCAGAAATTTCTCCTCTAAACTTGACTTTTGATTTGGTACTGGTTAGAGTAAGTTCTATTAGTTTAATCAGTTGCAGATGAAGTCCTAGATTCCTTGGAATTGTATTACTGTAGATACGTGGAGAATCATGTGTCAATAAATCTATTTGGCCAAATATTTGTTATGTTCTCTGTAATATGCCATAATTAATTTTAAACTAATCATCTGGTCTGCAGAGCTTCTGTGTTGTCTGAAACCTCCCTGGTATTCTGTCCTAGCTGTTCCTTGATTCTTACACATAAGATCTTGGATATAATGTTGTAAGTGCAGTCTAGGAGAGAATTTCCTCTGTAGTTGTCTATATCACTCTTATTCCCAATCTTGTGTAGTGAGTAGATGATGACCCTGATGTTTGAGGAATTGTTCATTTATTCAGATTTTTGTTAGAATCATGTGTAAGAAGGTCTTGACTGTGGGATTTGAGTTTTTCCACATTTCAACAAAAACCTGATCTTCTCCACATGCCTTATAATTTTTTATCCTTTGATCGCTTTTGCTACTTTGTGGATAGTTGGTGGGGTTTTATTTTATGGGTTTGGTTTTTGTCAAGGTATTTACATTGGTTTTTGGTTCTTTGCATTTCAAAAGTGGTTTAGCTATGATTTCAGCATTTTCTGTGTTACTGTGAGTGATTCTTCCATCATAACCTTTCATTATTAGCATAGGAGGTTCATATTGTTCTGGTTGTTTCCAAAGATTTTGTAGTAGTTCCTGGAATCTGTTTTTTTATCCTCTACAGAAGTTTTTAATGTCTTGAAATATTCTCTCAATTCTCCTAATGTTTCATGTGATTTTTTTTCCTTCTGTTTTTGAGGTTGATGGCATTTTCTCTGTTATTGAGGTTGATGGCATTTTCTCTGTTATTGAGGTTGATGGCATTTTCTTCTGTTAGTGCACTTGAAACTTTAATCATACTTGGTGTCTTTCTTCATAGAATTGTCACTTTCTGGAGTCCACCGTGCATCATGTTTTCTTCGCTAGTTCAAGAAGTTTTCATAAACTTGGTACCAGTTCTCCTATATCATCTTTTAATTTCATAGTGTGTTGGTTCTTGATATGTAATTTTTAATTTAATTCCTCTGAGCTGGATATTTCTCTGTTTTAAGTGTATTTGGCTTCCTCAGTAACTACTATATGTTGATATAAACATATATTCTCTTCAGAATTCTATAACTCGTTGGCTATTCTTGTTAGTTTTGAGGTTCGCCGATGACATCGTAATTCTGTCAGAGACAGCAAAGGACTTGGAAGAGCAGTTGAACGGAATGGATAGTGTCTTGAAAGGAGGATATAAGATGAACATCAACAAAAGCAAAACGAGGATAATGGAATGTAGTCGAATTAAGTCGGGTGATGCTGAGGGAATTAGATTAGGGTATTAGCTTAGGAAATGAGACCCTTAAAGTAGTGAAGGAGTTTTGCTATTTGGGGAGCAAAATAACTGATGATGGTCGAAGTATAGAGGATATAAAATGTAGACTGGCAATGGGAAGGAAAGCGTTTCTGAAGAAGAGAAATTTGTTAACATCGAGTATAGATTTAAGTGTCAGGAAGTCATTTCTGAAAATATTTGTATGTAGTGTAGCCATGTATGGAAGTGAAACATGGATGATAAATAGTTTGGACAAGAAGAGAATACAAGCTTTCGAAATGTGGTGCTACAGAAGAATGCTGAAGATTAGATGGGTAGATCACATAACTAATGAGGAAGTATTGAATAGGATTGGGGAGAAGAGAAGTATGTGGCACAACTTGACCAGAAGAAGGGATTGGTTGATAGGACATGTTCTGAGGCATCAAGGGATCACCAATTTAGTATTGGAGGGCAGCGTAGAGGGTAAAAATCGTAGAGGGAGACCAAGAGATGACTACACTAAGCAGATTCAGAAGGATGTGGGTTGCAGTGGGTTCTGGGAGATGAAGAAGCTTGCACAGGACAGAGTAGCATGGAGAGCTGCATCAAACCAGTCTCAGGACTGAAGACCACAACAACAACAACAACAACAACAACAACAACAAAGTTATTTTATCTATATTTTCCAGTTATACATACATATTTTCTTTGTTTCACAAGCTCAGCTATTGAAGTCTCTGAGTAAGATTTTTACATTTTTCTGAGCATTTTTATTGTACAGCTTTTATTCATTGTTTTAAAATTAAAAATTTATAGTTCTGGCATGTGTCTGCATCTGTTTCTTGGCTATGTTATGCCGTTTTTGTACAGGCACTATGAACAACATACACTATGAATCACGTGATCACAGCAGCATGCTGCATGCATTTGGTTTTGACACTCGCTAATAATGCAGTAGTTATAACCTTCTGAAGAAGGGTACTAAGTGCCTGAAACTAGTTAAGGCAGTAAAATTTCTTTTGTGCAATTGATTGCTGGTTATTTCAATAAATAAGCTATAGTTGCTGAAGATACATGAAATACTAAATTTATGAATGTCTTTGAATATTATATTTATTGATTATATGCACTGATTTTAAATATACAATTAGCCTTATTACCAATTTTGTCTTCTGAAACGTAAACTGTGAGAGCTAATTCTGTCATATAACCCCTGAGAACAGATTGTAAAAATTATGATTAGTAACTTTTTCTTGGGCAGTTGAGCAATACTTAAGTGACCGCAGTTATTCAATTTAGATGCATTTGTTCACCTGTTCAGTCCTCTTTTGCTGATGCAAATATCCCTGTTCCTTTCCAGGACATATCTATGACTTTCTCAGTGGCTTATGCATTCCAAAGACAAAACTTACTACTCACAGTTCTTCATTGGTGCACACAGCAAAGATTCCACAATTTTATTGAAACAGCTCATTGTGCAAGTGATGCCATCTGTTAGCATTCAGCAGCACCTTCTCAAAATCTCTCTCTTTCCATCGTGGGATCTTGAAATAAATGCAGTTTTCACCTTGTGTAGCAGTGTAAATACACTGTTATTTTTTGGAATGCTTTTATACATTCTTAAACTTTTTAGTTGATAATACTATATAAAATTTCATTATCTTGTTTGATTTCACACTAGGTAATCAGGAAACAACTCGAAGTTGGCCGCTTTGTGAGAAATTATGGTATTCCTTTTGCATTTCCCTTTACAACAAATAAAAATATTTCATTTTTTCCTATAGTGAGATTAGGTGAAATACAGAACCTCTTTTCTATTTATTAGATATTATTTCAACCATATTTTCCTATTTCTTGCATGTTTATCATCAAATTACAAAATGACTGAAATAAAAGAAAAAGAAGTACTTTAATGTTTGTTTTATTTTTCAATCAGTGAGCACTTTCACAAGCTCAGATATTTTGAAAATCTCCACATCAGGCTGTCATGAACTTCTTTGGGAACCATTTTGTAACAAAACTGTGATCTGTGTCAGGAAACAATTGCCAAGAATGAGAAGAATCCAAAGACAACACAGATACTGAATATAACTTCTTAAACAAATACAAGCTGTAGGCAGTAACAAATGTATATAGCCAGTTCTGCTTTTGTAATAAATCTTCACAGCATCTGTATTTCCCCTTCTTCAATACAAGAGATAACAGTAAAGTTTTTGATTGTACCTCACGATACAGAATTATACTGTGATTAACACAAGACTCCTGTGTGGTAGCAATTGCGATAGCTTTTTTCCATCAGCTTTCAACCCGAGTCAAGAGTAAGCATTTTATTGTTTCATCCTACATAACTTTTCATGCAGGCTTGTGTAAGCTCACTAAAGACTGAAATGAGTGTGGTATGGAAGAAGCCTGATTATGTTACGGCTGTCTGTAGCAGTTAGCATCAGAGCATACTACGAGGGCTGTCCAGAAAGTAAGTTACGATCGGTCGCGAAATGGAAACGACTATGAAAATCCGATAAAGCTTTGCACAGATGTGTTGGGCAGTGTCTCTAGTATGACTCCAGGTAGAATTATGTCGCTCTTTTCATTCCTGAGCTCTTAGTGAGCGCGTAAAGGTGTTATAGAAAATAGTGTCTCCCGCCAAGTATGAGGGCCTGGTGAGAATTTTCCCCTGAAGCTATGCAACCAACATTACATAACTGCCGTGCTGTTTCTTCTTCAAGACAATTCTCAGCCTCATTCTGCAGGGGCAATGAAGATGTTCCTGCATCGTTTCAAATGGAAATGTTTGGTTACCCACAATACAGCCCGTAATTGTCTCCCACTGAGTTTCATCTCTGTTCAAACGAACCGCTGGCTATGAAGACAACATTTTGACACAGCGTAGAGAATTGGCGGAAAGCACTGGCGGCTGCCTTCTATGATGAGGGTGTTGGAAAGTTGGTACAACGCTACGACGAATGCCTGAGTCAGAACGGCGACTACATAGAGAAGTAGCTGAAAGGTGTAGCTAACTGTTACAAATGAAACATTTCTGATTTTCACTGTGATTTTCATTTCGCTATCAATCGTAACTTACTTTCTGGACAGCCCTCGTATAACTGCTGACCTGTTGATGGTATGGAATAAGAAACAGGATTGTCATTGACGTGGGCAGTGGCGTCATTCTCCTTCCCCGAGGCTAAACTATCAAGTCACAAGTTATTTTAACCGCATAATATACATGTGAAACAAGTGTGTGATGATATGCAATTACATTGCAATAGCAATGAAGACTCACTCACAATTTGGTATTTTGAAGTCTAAATTAAAAACGGTTTTTTATTAAAACAATATTTCTTTATACTTGTGTCAGAGAACCAAGAAATAAAACTGTAAAAATAAGAACACATCAGTTTTTATTAAATTATTCAGTTTAATCTCATGTTATGGATAAGACATTTTGCTGGTATGCTTGCAAATCAAATCAGTTTTTATAAATTGTTGATGGTGTACAGTAACCATTCGTTTTTATAAAACTCAAGTTTTCGTTTGGGTAAATCATGTTCTGAAATTTGATGGAGTGTTTACCTTTGTCCACAGCTTGAAGATGAATATGAAGAGATTGTACAAACTGTTAATTATGATCTCACAGCAGTTGTATGTCACGTAAGTGAATCTCGACATCCAGAAAGGAATAATCTTGTGGCACTTATAAATGTTCCATCTTCATACCATAAAAAAACTACCTCATCCTGTGACAGTCAGTGGTACATCTTCAATGATTTCACGTGAGTTTCCATTTCCTGAAATCTTATTTAAATTGTACAGCATAAATTTTTTAATATTATTATCCTGTTTTTTCCCATAATTATATTCACAGTTACACATTCAGAACAATGTTTATCTTTTTCCTCACATTCTTGAGGAAAAAAAAAAAATTCTGTCTATGGTGAAGATTGTGTGACTGATTCTAAAATGCGAAGTAGTTTATATAAACCACATAATCCTAATTAGTTTTGGCTATACACTAGCCACCTTCAGAATCTGTATTAAGAAAATGACAAATAGTCTATTAAAATCTTAAAGTCCCTAAAATTTTTGTCTGTTGTACTTGCAAGTGACCTAAATTCAAGATTAAAATAAATGTTGCCCATAAATACACTTTATAGCCAACATTTGATGAAAAAATGTGTTCCTGACTTGTTTTCGTACTAAATGTGAAGGAAAAAAGAAACAACTGTGAAAGTTAAGGACAACCAAGGTGTGCATCCAAGTAATGTTTCATTTTCCCTAGTCTTTTTGCTAGACACCACGTTAATCCTTTATATGCCAAACTAGAACCTGGCACAACTTTAAATGTAAAAATAAAAATAAAATAAATTACATGAAAAGGATACTATGAAAAAGATTTTTGAGGTCAAATAGTTCAGGTGAAAATGAGAACTTACAATTCAATGAGAGATCTTCAATGGAATACGGAACTGAAACAACTACAATATTGACCTAGCCAACATATAAAAGGAAACACACTCTCCTCATGGTCATCTGAAATAAATGCAACAAGTAAAACACTATTTAAGTTGGATATCAAAAGAACAAGAGAGAAACTATAAAAAGTAGACAAAATCAAAACAGTGGAAACTCGAAGCTGGAATACCAACAATATTAGGAAAAGGATAGATTGCTACTCATGGTATATGTTACCTATTGAATTGCAGACAGGCACAATGAAAAGACTGTCACACATTGCAGCTTTTGGTCAAAGCCTCCTTCAGCAAAGTCACATTCACACAAGAAAATACACTTCATGCACTCACGGGCACTGCCACTGGCAGCCCAGGGCAGAATGTGACTGTCATGTGAACTACTATCTGGAATCAGGTGGAGAATGGAGTGCGATTGCAGGGTATGTGTGGGGGAAGGGAACAGCTCTGTCTGTTGGGCCGTGCAGGGGTCTAGATGGCATCCTGATGAGACTGATAGGTACAGCGTCAGAAGGTGGGATGTGGAAGGGGGAGGGGGGGGGGGGACTAGTAAAGTTGAGAAGCAGAGAAAGGGAAAAAAGGGGCAGGTGCATTGGCAGAGGGTGGCACACAATGAGGGTCAGGGACATGAAAAGGGAGGAGGTGATAGGGCAGAGGGTGACGAACCTGGGTGGAGGACGTAGGGACAGTAGGTTCTGTTGACTGAGGCCAGGATAATATTAGGAACAGAGAATGTATTGTAATGATAACTTCCATATAGACAGTTCAGAAAAGCTGTGAAGCAGCCATTGAAATCAAGCATGTTATGTTCAGGTCCATGTTGTGCCACATGACCACAGTTTGGCAGTTGCCATCCATTCTGGTGGGCAGCTGCTTGGTAGTCACCAATGTAAAAAGCTATGTTGTGGTTGCAGCAGAGCAGGTCTACAACATGGCTGCTTTCACAGGTGTCTGAGATTTAATGAGATTAGATAAGCCTGTGATAGGACTGGAATCTGGGTAGATAGGAAGGGTCTTCCACAGGGCTATGATCACTGTGGCAAGGAACTGGAACTGGGAGTGGAAATGACATAGGGACAGATGGCATGATGATAAAGAATGCATGATGATAAAGAATGCATGATGATAAATACCCAAAGCCCTGACAAAGGATTTGGTTCAGTTGTTGCAGTACAGGATGGTATTGGGTGAAAAAGGAGACACACTTTTCTAGCTTGCTCTGGGGGGAGATTTGCTGTGTGTGTGTGGGGAAATGGCATAGCAAATCTGTTTTCAGACTAGGTCTGGTGGATAATACCTTTTTATGAAGACCTTGGTGAGACTTCGTCACTGAATATAATGCTATTCCTGGGTGGTCAGGCTGAAAGGGAGAGCTTTTATAATGTGAAGCGGATGGCAGCTGTCAGAATGCAGGTGCTGGTGGTGTTTGGTGGGTTTAATATGGACAGGGGTGTAGATGGAGCCATCAAAGAGGAGGAGATCAACGTCCAGGAAGGTGTCATGCTGAGCTGAGGAGGACCAGGTGAAGTGGGTGGGATGGAAAGTGTTGATGTTGTGAAAGAATGAGGATATGGTGTCTTGGCCGTGACTCCAGATCCTGAAGTTATCATCAATGAACCTGAACAAGACCAGGGATGTGGAGTTTTGAGAGGCTAGGAAGGTTACCTCTAGATGGTCCATAAACAGGGTGGCACATGAGGGTGCCATGCTGGTGCCCATAGCAGTGCCTTAAATTTGTTTGTGTACCTTTCCTTCAAAGGAGAAGTAGCTATGTGTTAGTAGAATAAAGTGAGTTGTATGACAAATGAGATATTGGGAAAAGAAGTAACCAATTGCAGGTAGACAATGGCCATGAAGGACGTTGGTTTATAGGGAAATGGTGTCAACAGTGACCAGTAGGGAAGCAGGAAGTAAAAGGGGGCCACTTTTCGCACCATACAGATATCTTACCTAAGTCATTTTCCAAGTCATTTTGATCATCTGATGACTTTACAAGACAGTAAATGACAGCATCATCTGCAAAAAATCTAAGACGGCTACTCAGATTGTCTCCTATGTCGTTAATATAGATCAGGAACAATAGAAGGCCTATAACACTTCCTTGGGGTACACCAGTTATTACTTCTGTTCTACTCGATGACTTTCCATCTATTACTACAAACTGTGACCTTTCTGACAGGAAACCTCGAATCCAGTAGCGCCACTGAGGTGACACTCCGTAGACACGCAGTTTGGTTAGGAGATTCTTGTGGGGAATGGTGTCAAAAGCCTTCTGGAAACCTAAAAATATGGAATCATTTTGACATCCCCTGACGATAGCACTTATTACTTCATGAATATTAAGTGCTAGTTGCGTTCACAAGAATAATATTTTCTGAGATCATGCTGACTATGTGTCAATAAATTGTTTTCTTTGAGGTACTTCATAATGTTCAAATACAGTATTTGTTCCAAAACCCTACTGCAAATTGACGTTAGTGATATAGGCCTGTAATTCAGCAGATTACTCCTACTTCCCTTTTTGGTATTGGTGTGACTTAAGCAAATTTTCCAGTTTTTAGGTACAGATATTTCTGTGAGCGAGTGGTTGTATGTAACTGCTAAATATGGAGCTATTTTGTCACCATACTCTGAGAGGTGTGACTTAAGCAATTTTCCAGTCTTTAGGTACAGATATTTCTGTGAGCGAGTGGTTGTATGTAATTGCTAAATATGGAGCTATTTTGTCACCATACTCTGAGAGGAACCTGACTGGTATACAATCTGGACTGGAGGCCTTGCCTTTATTAAGTGATTTAAGCTGCTTCATTACCCTGAGGATATCTATTTCTATATTTCTCATCTTGGCAGTTGTTCTCGATTGGAATTCAGGAATATTTACTTTGTCTTCTTTGGTGACGGAGTTTCAAAAAACCGTATTTAATACCTCTGCTTTAGTGGCACGGTCATTAGTGACTTCACCGTTGTTATCATGCAGTGAAGGTATTGATTGCATCTTGCCACTGGTGTGCTTTATGTATGGCCAGAATCTCTTTGGGTTGTCTGCCAGACCTTGAGTCACAATTTCCTTGTGGAAATTATTAAAAGCATCTCACATTGAAGTACGAGCCATATTTCGAACTTCTGTAAAACTTTGCCAAACTTGGGGATTTTGATTTCTTTTAAATTTTGCTTGCTTTTTTCATTGCTTCTGCAACAACGATCTGACCCGTTTTGTGTACCATGGGGGATCAGTACCATCACTTATTAATTTATGTGGTATATATCTCTCAATTGCTGTCAATAATATCTTTTTGAAAACATTCCACAACTTTTCTACACTTACGTGATCAGATCGAAAGGATTGAAGACTGTCTCTTAAGCATTAAGAGCACTTTTATCAGCTTCTTTAAATAGATATATATTCTCTAAAATGTGATGACAAAGGATTGAACAACATTCAATCTATCTGTCCCCAAAAATTACTTCACGGTCGCAAAACTAACATATCACCAGTACAACACTAATGGCGGGAACTAGATCCTTCAGAAAACAAGTGGCAGTCGGTAGAGCAGTACTGACAACATATGCACAGAGAAAAAAATAATTTACCACCTTATACTGAAATTATGCTATCTGATTCATTGTGTCCCACGATTCAGAGTGCCCCACTCTCCCCTACCATAACACCTACAACCATCAAAAAGAAACACAAAGTATATCTATTTAAAAAAGCTGATAAAAGTGCTCTTAATGCTTAAGAGACAGTCTTCAATCCTTCCGATCTGATCACGTAAGTGTAGAAAAGTTGTGGGATGTTTTCAAAAAGATAGTATCGACAGCAATTGAGAGATATATACCACATAAAGGGAGGGAATGGCTGGTGTAGACTGGTTCTATGGGTTCATGAAACAAAATCCCAGTTACAGTATCCGAACCCCAGAGGGCTCTAGCTTATCCAGAGCAACGTCCTTTAATCAGTATACTGTTTTGAATTTCTTCAGAAACTTTAAAGGCCTTTGCCGGAAATACCCTACTTTCACTGATGGTACAAGGGTTTTCAATCTGGATGGAACCAGTACCTCAACTGTACCAGATAGGCTTCCAAAGGTAGTGGCACTAAAGGGAAGTAAACAGATTTCTCACCGAGCGAGGTGGCGCAGTGGCTAGCACACTGGACTCGCATTAGGGAGGACGACGGTTCAATCCCCGCGTCCGGCCATCCTGATTTAGGTTTTCCGTGATTTCCCTAAATCGCTCCAGGCAAATGCCGGGATGGTTCCTTTGAAAGGGTACGGCCGACTTCCTTCCCCGTCCTTCCATAATCCGATGAGACCAATGACCTCGCTGTCTGATCTCCTCCCCCAAAGAACCCAACCCAACAGATTTCTCAAGCTACTAGTGGAGAATGTGGTGTCTTAGTGACCATCTGTTGCATAATCAGTGCAGGTTGTACTTTCCTGCCCCCAGCAATGATATCTCCTTGAGTACATTTTGAACAACATATGATAAGTAATGCACCAACAGGCACCCTGGTGTAAGCAACAAAGACTTGCTGGATGAATAGCAATCTTTTTGTGGATGCCATAAAACATTTCATCCACAGATCCAGTAGTTGCAAAGACAATCCTGCTCTTCTAATTTTAGACAATCATGAAAGCCATCTGTCAATTGAGGTAATAGATGTAGCAAAAGCCAATGGGGTGGTTATGCTAACTATACCCCCACAAACCTCAAACAAATGGTAGCCTCTAGATGTAGGAGTGTTATCTTCATTCAAGGGAACTTATTACTCAGCATTCAAAACTCTACGCAGGAAAGGCATTCCTCTCACTATTTATGATATAGCTGCATGTGTCAAAATTGCTCATGACAGATCAGTGAAACCCACTAACGTATGTTCTGCTTTCAAGAAATGTGGAATATTTCCATTTGATGAAGACATCTTCACTGACGAAGACTTTATGGTCAGCAAAGTAACAGTCATGATTGTGGAGGCAAACAGAACAACTTCAGATGTTAATTCTCTCCATCACATCAAGGATGCACATGTGCAGGGCAAGCCTCAGTAGATGTCAGCCAGTCACAAGATCTGCAGCAAGCAGGACCATCTGCAGTGCTTAACACCGAAACAGCTTTTCCTAATGGACTTTCTCCTGAAATAATTCGAGGATAGAAAGAAGAGCAATAAACGTAAGAGAGGACGAAGTTTAATTGCAACTGATATAACGGAGAAATATTTGCTACGAGCCACAAGACATCCCAATAAAAAGGTCAACTGGAAGTTTATGAGCAGGAATCGGATGACTACATTAGTGAGGCGCATTATGAAGAGAACAATGCCAATGTGGATGTGTCTGGTAAATCCGAGTACAACTTTGAAGACCTGGACAAATTACTAGAAACAGATGATTTCGTTTTGACCAAATTTGAACTGAAAAACAAAACACTGGTTTACTATGTGGAGAAGATTTTGAAACCTAAGGATGACGCAGGAGACTATCAGGTATCATTTTTGAGAAAAAGTGAAAAAATAGGAGGAAAGTTCTATTTTCCTCCTGTAAAGGATGAAGCTTTTGTTCCAGATAGCAACATACTTTATGTCCTCCCACGATGTGCTACTGATGGTGTGACAAAGAGACAAAAATCATATTTCAAATTTGGAATCAGCTTCAAGTCCATTGATGTTTGGTAATTCCAAAATAAGTAACATGATTGTTTTGTGTGCCTACAGATTTAATTATATGATTCACACATGGAATATATGTACACATTATGTTTAAAGTATATTTACACTTAACTTTGTATGCTAAATAGGTTCTTTCAATGAACCTGTTTAAAGTGGTTCATTGTACCCAACATGTGGGGGCGCAGTGAACCATTTACCAAATTTTGTTCAAAGGCGTGCAGCTAAAAAAAAAACAGTTAATGACAATGCAATCATATAAGGCCATTTGATATTTGAATGATTAAACTGTAACATCTGTAAATCACAACTCTGCAATAAAATTATTGGATGAGTAACACGGAGAAATATTTTTTATGGTTCAATGTGCCCCAGTCTCACCTAATCAGCCTAGCAGCAACTGCCTTCTGGTAGCTAATCCCTGTATTTGTCACAATACTCACTGTTTGTCCATGATTATTTGTTGCCAAAAGGTCAAGTATGCTTTTGCAACCATTTACACTTCAAGTGGGCTCATGAACTAATTGTTCAAAATAATTTTCTAAGAAAGCATTCGGAACAATTTTGTATGACGTGTTACGCTTGTTGCCGGGTTTAAATGTATAATTTTTCCAGCATATCGAGGGTATATTAAAGTCACCACTGTTTATTAACTGTATGAGCGGGGGTACTTATTTGAAATGACACTTGGGTTTTCTTTGAACTGTTTAGCAACTATATCTTCTGAGTCGGGGGCGGTAAAACTATCCAGTTAATAGTTTAGTCTGATTTTCAGGTATAACCTCTACCCATTCTATTTCACACGAGCTATCTACTTCAATTTCGCTACAAGGCAAACTACATCTGACAGCAATAGATACTCCACCACCAACTGTATTTAATCTATCCTTTCTGAACACTGTTAGATCGTTTGAAAAAAATTTTGAATGAACTTTTTCCAGCTTTAGCCAGCTCTCTGTACCTTCAACTATTTGAGCTTCAGTGCTTTCTGTTATGGCTTGGAGCTCTGGTTCTATCCCAACACAGCTACAACAGTTTACAACTACAATACCAATTGTTTCTACAACTACCTTACTGTGTTTTACCCACCCACTTTTAGACGGACGTCCCTTCTGTGGTTCCCTGAGACCCTCTAACCTAAAAAAACTGCCCAGTCCCTTCCACACAACCCCCGCTACCCGTGTAACCGCCTCATGTGTGTTGTGGACTCCTGACCTATTAAGCGGAACTGGGAAACCCACCACCTGATGTCGAGGAATCTGCAGCCTACACAGTCACAGAACCGCCTGAGCGTCTGATTCAGACTCTCCACTCAGCTCTTCACCAAAGGACCACAGTTGGTTCTATCGACAGTGCTGCAGATGGTGAGCTCCGCCTTAATCTCGAAAGCAAGACTGGCAGTCTTTACCATTTCTACTATCCGCCTGAAGCCAGACAGAATATGCTCCGATCCAAACCGACACATGTCATTGGCACCAACATGAGCTACCACCTGCAGTTGGCTGAATGATGTACTCTTCATGGCATCCGGAAGCATCCTTTCCATATCCGGAATGACTCCCTCCCCCCCAGGATGCACGCGGAGTGCACACTGGCTTCCTTCCCCTTCTTGGCAGCTATGTTCCTAAGGGGCAACATTATGCGCCTAATGTTGAAGCTCCCAATTACAAGCAAACCTGCCCTCTGTGAATGGCCAGACCTTGCAGGCTGAGAATCTTCCTCTGGAACAGGGTGGACGACTGCATCCGGCTCGGAGACATCATCAACCACAGATAACGCCCGAAACCTGTTCGTCAATTCGTCAAATGAACTGGGGAGGCCCTATGATCGGCCCCTCAAAGTTTTTCACTGCCTGCCAGACTTTGGAATCATTTCCCACTCGGCCCCGGGTGAGGGGTCAACCTCAGTGCAGGCAGTACCTGGGGCGGCCACAGCAGTGGACCGATCGGAGGACACGTGGGACGTGCTCAATGTCCCTGGCATCCCTGCGTTCAATCCCCCACAGTGACGCACCTTGGCAGCAGCCTCAAACTGTGTGACGGAAGCCAAAGCAGCCTGGAGCTATTAGCTAAGGGTCACCAACTCAGCTCGCATCTGTACACAACAATCACAGTTCCTATCCATTACTGCAGTTGCTCCTGTTTGAAGCTTGTAAAAATATGTAGCAAGCTAACGGTGTACTCGCCTTATTAGTAGCAGGAACTAGCTGATGGTCTAACATACTGGGCCTCCGGTTTCTGTGCAGCTGGTGATGCCACCATCACCAATTCTGCCTGAGGCTGTTGGCTTGTTGTCAACATCTCACCAGGCCTTTCAGCTGAGCCCATTGGTGCCCTGCCAGTATCTCACCAGCCTGTTATTCATCAACCTCTGCACTTTCCAATGCTGGCTTGGCGACACCTCAGCCCCTCCAAGTCACTGCGGCACCTATCGGCCTCCTGTGTTCACATATATTTCTCAGCACTACTACACCTTCTACTTGTTTACACCTTCCATTTCCAGACTCTGTGCCAGTTGTGCCCCATTTTTAATACCTTCAAAGCACACAGCCTTTTTCCCTCAGTCCCCGGCTTATTCTGTCTGGTCTAAAGGCTTACCTATTGAAGTTCACATTGGCAGCTTCTCCCAGCTGCCAGCCTTGTTGGACTACCTGGTGTCATCCTACCGATGGTTGGTGCTGGTTGAGCCACTCTTCCATCAGCCACTGATGCCCATTGTCTCCAGGGCGCAGTCATCCTTGGTCATAGCAAACAGCTTGCTGCCATCTGCCTGACACGCTGGACTGCCTTCCATCCCAATGCCACACCATCATTGCCTGCCTTTCTGGCCCACCCTCCATCATCTCTCCATTGGCCGCCATTAGTAGATTCTTTCCACATCAGCTGCCCCTGCTCGGCATTCTAAGTGTGCTGTTGCCTTAGAGGTCACGCCTGGCTCTCACTGAATCCTCACCGAGCTGCTTCCCGTAGCCCCATTTCTCCTTGCTTATATTTCTGGTTTTTGTGCTGCAGAGATCACAGCACTGGCTGGGTACTTGTGTCTCGAGTACATGTGATGGTTTCAAGGAGAGGGTCCTACATCTCACATCCCACCCAAAGTTGTCCTACATTTCATGGCACCCCTTGCTGGCTAGTTGGCATTGTTGTGTCTCAAGCAGCCGCCCTTGATCAAGAATTGCCTCCCATCAGCTGCCAATACCTAACATAGGCTCCTTGACTTCTTCACACCAGAGCTATTTTGCATGCCATATCTTTGGTATGTGCCCTTACCTTCAGTCTCTAAGGCCCTGAGATGGCCCACCATCCCTCCCTTAAGGGGAAAGAGGTATTGTGTCCATATGCAGTACCCTCTGGAAACTATGCTGTAGCGTAGCATTGTCAGAAAGCTGGTGTGTGTTCGCTCAGGTAAACATAAACATATTTATCGGCAGCCTTACAGGAAGCTCTGCAAAACATCGAGGCACTGATGTTGCCCCAGGCATCTCCACAATTGTCGAACTATTTTGCTACACCTATCGCATGCCTCTTGGAAACACTCAGGTATGTAAATAACCAACTGCTCAATGCGTAGCCTCACTGAATGCATGTCCTCACTGGATTTAGCCTTTGTGTGTTCTTTGAGTTGACTAACCATTCACAAGGTGCAGTCTGCACTCATCACTAACCACTGCCTTGTGGGACCCAGCATTTAAAGACACAGAAATTTCCTATTTTGTGATACAGAGTTACAGGTGGACCTATCGTGCAATGACTCATTTTCTGTGTGGGCAGGCTTACACCTAACATGTTGTTGATGTTGAGCCTTCAGGATATATAAAAGCATTGCTCACTGCTGCCAGTGGAATGTCAATTATCGTATTTACTCGAATCTAAGCCGCACCTGAAAAATGATACTTGAAATCAAGGGAAAAAAAATTTCCTGAATCTAAGCCGCACCTGAAATTTGAGACTCAAAATTCAAGAGGAGAGAAAAGTTCTAGGCTGCACCTCCAAATCGAAACAAAGTTGGCCCATTGTAATATGAGACACAATTTAGGTCCAATGAATGACTATACAGCTACAGTAGTTTTGTTCGAGTCGTAAGCTTAGCAGTTGAGCTCCACCAGGTAACCATTGCTATGCGTATTTATACGGGTACCCTTCCTTTTTCATGTGCTTCGTCTCGTTTGAATCTATTGCTTATTTTGCTTTGATCTGATAACAGCCGTTCTCTTTGTTATAGGTGTTTACGTCACTCTAAGCTGAAAATGTATTACTGTACTGTGTCATGCATTGTTTGTCGCAATCTGATAATGAGTGTTAACAACATGTCGCCGCTCGCAGCATCGTTTGCTTTTGTGCACATTACTGCCACTTACAATTTTTTTAGAGAGAGAGAGAGAGAGAGAGAGAGAGAGAGAGAGAGAGAGAGAGGAATCATCTCATTAAAGAAACAATGGCAAGAGACTGCTATTTTTTTTGTTACTTACACTGCTGCTTTCTTTGATAATGATCAACAAGAACCAAATAATAGACTGCGTGTGATAGAAGACGTTCTAATGAGAATTTAGTGATAATTTTTCTCCATTTGAAAATCTTTGCAGACGCCTCTTTAGTACATTACATTCTGCACAGAAATTAGTCATCTTAGATTTTAAAATCTAGTCAACTGCCGTATCTGACTGTATCACTATTAGGCATAAGACTAATACGAATATAAACATGACACGATACGTATATTCTTCCGCATTTGCTGTTGTCTCACTCTAGTTTCGTAGTTTATTAGACAGACAGGATTTAAATGACATAGCAGCAAACACGAAAGAATACATGGCAAAATGTTTATATTCGTATTATTCTTATGGTGAAGAGAATACTGCATGTGATTCACAATTCATAAAAGTTTCTATTAGCAACCATCTCTTCTCACAGGTAGGAAAAAATTCAGAACATAGAGTTAGCCATATTGACAAACATCCCAAACAGTCTTGTCATTCGGATTTTCGTAGTACATTGAAATGCTGCTACATTCAAAAATGAACAAACAATACTGAATTTGTATTTACTTCGTTGGATAATGTATGAAAATGCAGTGGTTGAAACTCGGAGCGGAGAAAAAAAGTTCATCTTCCACCTTTTTTTTTTAATTTATTTATAGACGCAGAAGTTTTGGCACCAGTATTTATCTTTGTGCCTACAAAGCATGCCTGTGTAGCACTACACATATTCGATGGCAGAAGTTAGTTGTGGCAGCACTTACCAACTTTTTTCAGAATTTCTGCTTGCTTTCCACTCGATTCTAAAATGCAGGCGGTTTTTTGGATTACAAAAACCAGAAAAAAAGTGCGGCTTAGATTTGAGTAAATACGGTAAAGTGTGGTGTTCTATTGTGGTCAGGGACCAAAGAAATATGAATATAACATAGCAACTTGTATAGGTTCACAGCTTTCTCTCTCTCTCTCTCTCTCTCTCTCTCTCTCTCTCTCTCTCTCTCACATCACTCACTCACTCTACCACCACCCCCTATTCCCCTCCCCGCTCCTCCTAATGCTGACTCTCTCCCAAAGAGAATAAGAAAATCTCTCATGTGTCAAAATTTCCCTCATTTGGGAGGGATTCTGACTGTGTTGGACATTTCTGCAAACTGTTTTTGTGGAAATATCAATTATTTAAAGTTCATTGAAACCTAATTCATTTGTACTGAATTGTTTGTTAGCACTAGTACAAATCCAATTAAAGGTATCTGCAGCTGTATCAGGTATACCAGGTGGATCCAGTGTGAGTGGGTACACATCAGTTGGGCTGTCCACTGTTAGTAACAAAATATACAACTCTGCTTGACCCATAGCTATCAGATTTCACATACATCATCTAAGCATGCTGTATTACATATTCTTTTAGTCCAAGCCTAGCACTTCTAGTGTCATTCACAACTTAAACTTTTGCTCTATAAATTGAAACTCAGTATTTGTAATTCTACTTGCATTTTATCTTAATTATATAGTGGTATTTTAAAAAAATGGAGGAGTTCGCAAATCTTTTCTATTTCATAAGCCCTGTTTTCAAATCGTTTTTGAGATACACATCTAGACCTCAGATTGAGTTATAACTCGGACACCACTGTTCAAAATAACACGTGTTTCGTATGGGTTAGACAAATGGGGATGGTAGGATCTGCAAGATTGGATCTGATTTATGACCATATATTAAATCTATAAAGTTCAAAGTATCTGTTCACATTGTGCATGCACAGTTCATTACATCTTAACGGCTATAAATGAAGGGCCAGTACAGCACAAACTTCCATCACTATTGTTTAAAATGGGATTAAAGAGTTTGATGTAGCCAGATGACTGAAGTTTTAACTTCCAACAACATAAACTATAGATCATGCGGGATAAGTGACATCTTACATCTAGAATCAATATGAATGACATCTGCATGCCAAAAAGGGGTGGCTGTGTTTATCTTAGAATGTGAAACATATATTGGTCACAGTTAAACAGATTGTTGTCTTCTGCTTCTTGAAGGCCCTCTTCTGTGCAGTAATAAGGACACAGTCAACACCGAAACACCCGGGAAGCTTTTGACTCAGCATTTCACCTTTGCTTATTATCAAATTTATGATCATATGTGATAACAAGTGACATTTTTCAGGGTTTGAGGATTTCATGGGAGGACACAGCACATTATCTTTGGGGGGGGGGGGGGGGGGGGGGGGGTTAAAACACCAGATGTAGAAGTAAATTCGGGGATGCCCTAGGGAAGTGTTTTGGTACCCTTGCTGTTCATGTTAATAGAACTGCAGATGGTATTAATAGTAACATCAGACCCTTGGCAGATGATGGAGTTACCTATAATGAAGCACTATCAGGAAGAGTCTACACAAATATTCAATATGAAATGGGAAGAAACCCTTATAAGTATTGCAATTGAATGTACTCTCTTCCATGCAGTTCACTGTGGTGTACACAGTACAGATGTAGATGCAGAAGTGTCTGGTCTAAAATTAACACTTGAATCCATATGTTATGGACACATCACAGACATACAGAAAATGAGTTCTTTTCTGTTCCTCTTTTCTTTCTTTGTGTGCAGATATTTTCAGACTGGCTACCCCACTGTGATTCAGTCACTTTTTTTAGAAGATTCTTCCTGGTAGAAACTATTGACTTGCAGTTCATGAAGTGTTTTTTCTAAAGAAAGGATCTGACAAGCCTCAACTGTAGGTATTTTGGAGATCACTGTATTAAAACTCGACTCCTGACCATACTACTTTTTACCTGTGAGTGTCTCCCTTGTCATTCAAATGAAAGATCTTGACAGACCTTCAAGAGGGTTTTTGAACACCTCTCCACTGATTCACAGCTTATGCTCTGGGTTATTAGAATAAAAGCTTTGGTATACAATAGGAATCTAGTGCTCTGGGCTTTTAAGTTGTTAATTAGTATGTATATTGAATGCAACAGGAGCAGTCACACTTCGATGTGAAAGGCCATTTTTTCTATATTCTCCATTGACTGCACTGCCCTTGGAAATCAGTGGAGAACCTGCTATTGTGCAAGAGAGTGACAATGAATCTGATCAGCTTACAATCCTTGCTCGGGCTGCAGATCTGGACTAGATGCAGCTGATAGTTACAGTGTTGACGTATCAACAAATACTATTCTTGTTACCTTACAAATTTCAAAACTATTCTCTATGAACTGTGTTAGATTCAGCATTAGTCCTGTACAGCTTTTATCAGTGCATAATCCAGCAACTGGTAAAAAGTTGATTTAAAATCAATCTTGTTCATAACTTATAAAATTGAAACATTTGTGTGACAATTTTAAAATTCTTTGTATTGTTTCTATCTTTCCAGATTTCAGCAGAGCAATCATTCAGCTCTTCTGTAACATCTTTATATCTGCTTATACTGTACTTATCTCTAATTTTTGTCTGCTGAGTGCTGTTGTAAGGCCATTAGTAACCTATTGCTCTTCTCTTGGCATTTTTGGCTTTATGGATTTGTGTGTGCCTTCCCATTCCGTACTAGTTGACATGCTACATGATTGTCTACATCTACACCTACATCAACAGCTGCATAGGTACTCCACAGGCCACCATGAGGTGTGTGGTGGAGGGTACCTTGTACCACTACTTGTCATTTCCCCTGCTGTTTCACTTGTAAATAGAGTGAAGGAAAAACGACAGTCTGTATGTCTCTGAATGAGCCCTAATTTCTCATATCTCATATTCGTGGTCCTTACACGTGACGTATGTTAGTGGGAGTAGAATTGTTCAACAATCAGCTTCTAATGCCAATTCTCAAAAATGTTTCCCATAAAGAACGCCGCCTTCCCTCCAGGGATTCCCATTTGAATTCCCAAAGCATCTCCATAATACCTATGTTGTGTTCAAGCCTACTAGTAGCAAATCTAGCAGCCCTCCTCAGAATTGCTTCATCGTTTTCCTTCAGTCCGGCCTGGTAGGTTCTCAAACACTTGAGCAGTACTCGAGAATAGGTCACACCAGCATCCTATATGCGGTCACCTTTCCTAAAATATTCCGAATGTGTGGCAGTCCTCCATGTGGGCCTCTTGTAGGGAGTCTGTGGTTCTCTGCCGGCTCTGCATTGGTCATACATGGGCGACCCACAGCTACCTCCTGTGTCGTGAAGACCCACCTCAGTGTTGGTGCAGCGCCCAGCTGACAGTGGCCCATATATTGTTGAGCTGTCCTCCTTTGGCTGCCCTGCAACGGAATCTTCAGTTACTGGACTCGTTATCATTAATTTTAGCAGACAACGCCTCATTGGCTGTTTTGGTTTTACTTTTTATTCATGAGGTTGGATCTTATCATTCAATCTAAGTTTTAACACCTGTCCTTTATACATCTGTGTCCTCCACCCTAGTGGTTTTAGACTGGAGGTTTTAATGTGGCACAGAGTGGCTTTCTTAAACTTTTAATTCTCGTGGTTCGCCAGCCACAGCCATCTGCTCTCTTAATATCCCTTCTACCTGTTTCTTGTGTCTCTCTGTGGTTTTCTTATCCACTTTTGTTCATTTTAGTGTTTGTTGCCCTTCTATCTTTCTCCTGGTTTTTCCTTTCTTCCACCTTTGTTTTGTATGTCTCGTTTGTTTTGCTCCCACCCTTGTGGAATTATTTTAATCAGAACAAGGGACCTATGACGTAGCAGTTTGGTCCCTCCCCCCCCCCCCCCCCCCTTTAAACAAACCAACCAACCATTCATTCCCAATAAACCAAAGTCGACCATTTGCCTTCCCTACCACAGTTTTCACATGCTCATTCCACCTCATACCACTGTACAACATTACGCCCAGATATTTAAATGACCTGACTGTGTCAAGCAGGCCACTGGTAATACTGTATCTGAACGTTACAGGTTTGTTCTTCACTCATCTGCATTAACTTACATTTTTCCACATTTAGGATCAGCTGCCATTTGTCACACCAACTGGAAATTTTTCTAAGTCATACTGTGTCTTCCTTACAGTGACTCAACTTTGACACCGTACAGTTCACCACGGCACAATCAGCAAACAACCGCAGACTGCAGCCCATCCTGTTTGCCAAATCATTTATGTATATGGAGGACAACAGTGGTCCTATCACACTTCCCTACGGCACTCCTGACGGTACCCTCGTCTGTGATGAACGCTTGCAATCTAGGGCGATATTCTTTGAGACACTCGCTTATCTCTGAACCTATTCCATATTCTCGTACCTTCGTTAACTGTCTATGATGGGGCACTGTGTTAAATGCTTTCCAGAAATCTAGAAATATGGAATCTGCCTGCTGCCCTTCATCCATAGTTCTCAGTATTATGTGAAAAGGGCAAGCTGAGTTTCACACGAGTCATACTTTATAAAACCATACTGATTTGTGGACATAAGCTGCTTAGCCTCAAGAAAGTTTACTATATTTGAACTGAGAATGTGTTCAAGGATTCTGCACCAAATGGAACTTATGGATTTTGGTCTGTAATTTTGTGGGTCCATTCTTTTACCTTTATTATATAGTGGACCCACCTGCACTTTTTTCGGAGTTTCTTGGGACTTTGTGCTGGGCAAGAGATTCATGATAAATGCAAGCTAGGAAAGAGGCCAATGCCCTACAGTGCTCTTTGCAAAATCAAATTGGGTTTCCATCCAGACCTGTTGATTTATTTGTTTTCAAATCTTTAAGTTGATTCTCTATGCCGGGTATTCTTATTTCTATGTAGTCCACACGGGAGTCTGGATGCCTCCACTTATCAGAGAGACCCCCCTCCCCCCAGCAGATATACTGGATGAACATTGGCTTTCTTTCCTACCTTGAACACTATCTACATAAAGGGCTCCATAACACGCTGAACATTGGAGCTCCCATTAACCAGTGAACCCCTTCCTCCATGTGCCTTCTCGGACCCTGCCCAAGGAGTGGCCACCTGTCCACTCACAAGATGAATGAGTGAGGCCAGGCTGCCAGTCTCCACATTGGCCCTCTACCTCGAGTGACATGAATGCGTTACCACCTCACCACTCACGCTACTGTAAGGGCAGATCCACCACATTATGTGCACAAGAAGCTGCTTCGGGAGCAGAGCCCATGGGCAAAACAAGTGACACCTGAGGTGTCCCATACGATGTGCCAGATTCTCCACCACAACTACTCCCGATGGCAGCAGCCTGAAGGTGACTGACCACAGCCAATGGCACATTCAG
This sequence comes from Schistocerca gregaria, assembly GCF_023897955.1. Classification (NCBI taxonomy): domain Eukaryota; kingdom Metazoa; phylum Arthropoda; class Insecta; order Orthoptera; family Acrididae; genus Schistocerca; species Schistocerca gregaria. Next base: position 463,085,815 of record NC_064922.1, read on the forward strand.
CTGTTCGCAAACAGCGGCCTGCTCCTTCTGTATCCACACACAGCATACACACATCCTACCCATCCTAGCAATACTCAAGTGAAAAAGTGAACCATGAAAGCAAACAGTCCTAGAGATGCGACTTGCTACACTCCTGATGTGTCACCAATGGATGCTGATGTGTTAAAGAGCTACATAGCTAGCTGTTCAGTGAGCAACTATTTGCTGTAAAGACTGAATGAATTTACACTTAAAAGCTGTGAGATTAACCCCTTAAACAGGGACACACATGAAATTTAATAAATATCCTAAGTGGAAAACACAGAAAAGGATAAACATTTAACTTGCTCCTTTGCATACACTCTCGTATCACAGTCGAGAGCTGGAGCCTGACTGGCTGGCTTACTAAATGAATGGACAGTTACTTTCAAAACAAAACAAATGGGCACTACAGACTGATTGAATTTACACTTACAAAAATGTGAGATTAACTCTCTTAAACAGAGAAACATGCACGAAATTTAGTAAATGTACTACGTAGAAAACACAGTAAAGGATAAACACTTCTGCTGTGTAAATGCATTTGTGTCACAGCCAAGAGCTGGAGCCTGTCTATCATATTATGCTGTACCAAGGTGCTTATTGGATCATTGCTTTATGACTTGATGTCATTTGTGAACTTCAGTACTGTATGACCTCGGTGACAGAAAATATCAAAGTAAATGGTTAAAATAGAAAGAAACTTCCACATGGGAAAAATATATTAAAAACAAAGATTCCAAGACTTACCAAGCGGGAAAGCGCCGGCAGACAGGCACATGAACAAAACACACAAACACACACACAGAATTGCTAGCTTTCGCAACCGATGGTTGCTTCTTCCCTCTCCTTCCTGAAGAAGCAACCATCGGTTGCGAAAGCTAGCAATTCTGTGTGTGTGTTTGTGTGTTTTGTTCATGTGCCTGTCTGCCGGCGCTTTCCCGCTTGGTAAGTCTTGGAATCTTTGTTTTTAAAGTAAATGGTTAGATATATTTACTTCATCAGTCTCGGTTACAAATTGTCATAAATGATTAATAGTTTTGATCAGTACATGATTGTCTTCATATCTATAAATAAAAATACAAGATTGAAAGTATCTACTTGAATGAACGACATTAGTTGAAAATATTGAAAATAATTAGGGTTCCGTGACTGAATCTGTAAAAACAGAACCCTTATAGGATTGCTTTATTGTCTGTCTGACTGTTAAGAATCCTTTTTCTCAGGAATGGGTGGACATAATATGGGCAGATTCATATCACATATTAATGTGTGTGAATGCTTGACAGCATACAAATTTTAAGCTTCTAAGTCAATTCATAAAAAGATACAGCTATTTAGTTCACATATTTTGATACTCAAAAGCTCATTCATCAAAACCAGTAGGGTACTTTCTGTTAACCTAGAACCGTGAAATTTGGCAAGGAGCAAGATTCAACAGTATGAGTAAAGAAAAAATGTGTAATTGTTAATTTGTAATTATGTAACACCAAAAAGTATTTTTTTGTCCTTTACCATCTGTCTGTCCATTTGCCCATATGTTACAAGCCACTTTTCTCTTGAACAAGTTGGCGTATCAGATTCAGATTTATATCGCAGACTGAAGTCTGTATTCCCTTGGCAGTGTAAAACATTTAAGCTCCTAAGTCAATTCAGTCAAAAGATTCAGCCATTTATGTAAAATATTTTGAAACTTGTGAAGTCACTCATCAAAACCTATAGGGTACTTCCTGTTGATGTAGAATTACAAAATTGGACCAGAAGCAAGGTTTCTCAGAGCAAATAAAGTAAAAAAATTGCAAATTGTTAAATTATAATTATGTTGTTGTTGTGGTCTTCAATCCTGAGACTGGTTTGATGCAGCTCTCCATGCTACTCTATCCTGTGCAAGCTTCTTCATCTCCCAGTACCTACTGCAACCTACATCCTTCTGAATCTGCTTAGTGTATTCATCTCTTCGTCTCCCTCTACGATTTTTACCCTCCACACTGCCCTCCAATACTAAATTGGTGATCCCTTGATGCCTCAAAACATGTCCTACCAACTGATCCCTTCTTCTGGTCAAGTTGTGCCACAAACTTCTTTTCTCCCCAATCCTATTCAATACTTCCTCATTACTTATGTGATCTACCCATCTAATCTTCAGCATTCTTCTGTAGCATCACATTTCGAAAGCTTCTATTCTCTTCTTGTCCAAACTATTTATCGTCCATGTTTCACTTCCATACATGGCTACACTCCATACAAATACTTCAGAAATGACTTCCTGACACTGAAATCTATACTCAATGTTAACAAATTTCTCTTCTTCAGAAACACTTTCCTTCCCATTGCCAGTCTACATTTCATATCCCCTCTACTTCGACCATCATCAGTTATTTTGCTCCCCAAATAGCAAAACTCCTTTACTACATTAAGGGTCTCATTTCCTAATCTAATTCCCTCAGCAGCACCCGACTTAATTCGACTACATTCCATTGTCCTCGTTTTGCTTTTGTTGATGTTCATCTTGTATCCTCCATTCCATTCAACTGCTCTTCCAAGTCCTTTGCTGTCTCTGACAGAATTACAATGTCATCGGCGAACCTCAGTGTTTTTTTTTTTCTTCTCCATGGATTTTAATACCTACCCCGAATTTTTCTTTTGTTTCCTTTACTGCTTGCTCAATATACAGATTGAATAACATCGGGGAGAGGCTACAACCCTGTCTTACTCCCTTCCCAACAACTGCTTCCCTTTCATGTCCCTCGACTCTTATAACTGCCATCTGGTTTCTGTACAAATTGTAAATAGCCTTTCGCTCTCTGTATTTTACCCCTGCCACCTTTAGAATTTGAAAGAGAGTATTCCAGTCAACATTGTCAAAAGCTTTCTCTAAGTCTACGAATACTAGAAACGTAGGTTTGCCTTTCCTTAATCTTTCTTCTAAGATAAGTCGTAAGGTCAGTATTGCCTCAAGTGTTCAAACATTTCTACAGAGTCCAAACTGAACTTCACCGAGGTCGGCTTCTACTAGTTTTTCCATTCGTCTGTAAAGAATTCTTGTTAGTATTTTGCAGCTGTGCTTTATTAAACTGAGAGTTTGGTAATTTTCACCACTGTCAACACCTGCTTTCTTTGGTGTTGGAATTATTATATTCTTCTTGAAGTCTGCGGGTATTTTGCCTGTTTCATACATCTTGTTCACCAGATGGTAGTTTTGTCAGGACTGGCTCTTCCAAGGCCATCAGTAGTTCCAATGGAATGTTGTCTACTCCATGGGCCTTGTTTCGACTCGGGTCTTTCAGTGCTCTGTCACACTCTTCACGCAGTATCGTATCTCCCATTTCATCTTCATCCACATACTCTTCCATTTCCATAATATTGTCCTCAAGTACATCGCCCCTGTATAGACCCTCTATATACTCCTTCCACCTTTCTGCTTTCCCTTCTTTGGTTAGAACTGGGTTTCCATCTGAGCTCTTGATGTTCATACAAGTGGTTCCCTTATCTCCAAAGGTCTCTTTAATTTTCCTGTAGGCAGTATCTATCTTACCCCTAGTGAGATAAGCCTCTACATCCTTACATTTGTCGTCTAGCCATCCCTGCCTAGCCATTTTGCACTTCCTGTCGATCTCATTTTTGAGACGTTTGTATTCCTTTTTGCCTGCTTCATTTACTGCATTTTTATATTTTCTCCTTTCATCAATTAAATTCAATATTTCTTCTGTTACCCAAGCATTTCTACTAGCCCTCGTCTTTTTACCTACTTGATCCTCTGCTGCCTTCACTACTTCATCCCCCAAAGCTACCCATTCGTCTTCTACTGTATTAATTTTCCCCATTTCTGTCAATTGTTCCCTTACGCTCTCCCTGAAACTCTGTACAACCTCTGGTTCTTTCTGTTTATCCAGGTCATATCTCCTTAAGTTCCCTCCTTTTTGCAGTTTTTTTCAGTTTTAATCTACAGGTCATAACCAATAGATTGTGGACAGAGTCCACATGTGCCCCTGGAAATGTCTTACCATTTAAAACCTGGTTCCTAAATCTCTGTCTCACCATTATATAATCTATCTGATACCTTTTAGTATCTCCAGGGTTTTTCCACGTATACAACCGTCTTTCATGATTCTTAAACCAAGTATTGGCTATGATTAAGTTGTACTCTGTGCAAAATTCTACCAGGCAGCTTCCTCTTTCATTTCTTAGCCCCAATCCATATTCACCTACTACGTTTCCTTCTCTCCCTTTTCCTACTACCGAATTCCAGTCACACATGACTATTAAATTTTCATCACCCTTCAGTATCTGAATAATTTCTTTTATTTCATCATACATTTCTTCAATTTCTTCATCATCTGCAGAGCTAGTTGGCATATAAACTTGTAGTACTGTAGTAGGTGTGGGCTTCGTATCTATCTTGGCCACAATAATGTGTTCACTATGCTGTTTGTAGTAGCTTACCCGCATTCCTATTTTCCTATTCATTATTATTACAATTATAATACACTCCTGGAAATGGAAAAAAGAACACATTGACACCGGTGTGTCAGACCCACCATACTTGCTCCGTACACTGCGAGAAGGGTGTACAAGCAATGATCACACGCACGGCACAGCGGACACACCAGGAACCGCGGTGTTGGCCGTCTAATGGCGCTAGCTGCGCAGCATTTGTGCACCGCCGCCGTCAGTGTCAGCCAGTTTGCCGTGGCATACGGAGCTCCATCGCAGTCTTTAACACTGGTAGCATGCCGCGACAGCGTGGACGTGAACCGTATGGGCAGTTGACGGACTTTGAGCTAGGGCCTATAGTGGGCATGCGGGAGGCCGGGTGGACGTACTGCCGAATTGCTCAACACGTGGGGCGTGAGGTCTCCACAGTACATCGATGTTGTCGCCAGTGGTCGGCGGAAGGTGCACGTGCCCGTCGACCTGGGACCGGACCGCAGCGACGCACGGATGCACGCCAAGACCGTAGGATCCTACGCAGTGCCGTAGAGGACCGCACCGCCACTTCCCAGCAAATTAGGGAAACTGTTGCTCCTGGGGTATCGGCGAGGACCATTCGCAACCGTCTCCATGAAGCTGAGCTACGGTCCTGCACACCGTTAGGCCGTCTTCCGCTCACGCCCCAACATCGTGCAGCCCGCCTCCAGTGGTGTCGCGACAGGCATGAATGGAGGGATGAATGGAGACGTGTTGTCTTCAGCGATGAGAGTCGCTTCTGCCTTGGTGCCAGTGATGGTCATATGCGTGTTTGGCGCCGTGCAGGTGAGCGCCACAATCAGGACTGCATACGACCGAGGCACACAGGGCCAACACCCGACATCATGGTGTGGGGAGCCGTACACCTCTGGTGGTCGTCGAGGGGACACTGAATAGTGCACGGTACATCCAAACCGTCATCGAACCCATCGTTCTACCATTCCTAGACCGGCAAGGGAACTTGCTGTTCCAACAGGACAATGCACGTCCGCATGTATCCCGTGCCACCCAACGTGCTCTAGAAGGTGTAAGTCAACTACCCTGGCCAGCAAGATCTCCGGATCTGTCACCCATTGAGCATGTTTGGGACTGGATGAAGCGTCGTCTCACGCGGTCTGCACGTCCAGCACGAACGCTGGTCCAACTGAGGCGCCAGGTGGAAATGGCATGGCAAGCCGTTCCACAGGACTACATCCAGCATCTCTACGATCGTCTCCATTGGACAATAGCAGCCTGCATTGCTGCGAAAGGTGGATATACACTGTACTAGTGCCGACATTGTGCATGCTCTGTTGCCTGTGTCTATGTGCCCGTGGTTCTGTCAGTGTGATCATGTGATGTATCTGACCCCAGGAATGTGTCAATAAAGTTTCCCCATCCTGGGACAATGAATTAACGGTGTTCTTATTTCAATTTCCAGGAGTGTATAATATTATAATTATATCGCCAGTAGAACCTATGTTGCATTCATCGTACATCAAAGGCCTAACTTTACTACACGCAAACGTAAAATGCAGGATGAAGTTCTGTTTTAAAAAGTAAATAAAAATGTTTTACTAAATCTTCTATATCAATACATATAAACTGAAACTCCTATCTGATTCTTTTTGTATGTCCAGGCTAGTCTGAAGAACTAGTGTAGAGATTTTGATGTGGTCTTGGAATCCTCATGACCAGTATCTTGCCAGCATCTTCATCAAAAACAGGTGAAAACCATTGAGATTCTCAACTCCCAGGGTGGATGAACTATATAAATGTTCATAATTAAGTTTGTATGGAAATCTGTGTGCAGTCCTGCTCGCATTTGGCCAATCTTTATATATTATTCTTGTCAGCCAGTTGGATTCATGAACTATTAACCAGATTGTGCCTTTCTCTCTCTCTCTCTCTCTCTCTCTCTCTCTCTCTCTCTCTCTCTCTCTCTCTCTTTTTTATTTACGTGATGCCTGATTAATCGCAAGCTGTGGAAAGTCAATCAAATTTTCATGTCATAATTTTAATGAAAACAATAATTGTAACAGCATCTTGTAATACTAGATGAACTTCAAGAAAGATTTGTCATATGGTGATGTGAAACAACTGTACTTCTGTATAAGTATATTCTTTGAGACTGAACAAGACTGTCCAGTAAACTTAAAAACATGCACAACCACATTTAAAGTGTGATTTTAATAGGCTAGTTTAATATTAAATAAAATTAAAAGTACTTAATAATTTGTTCAATAATTATAGCAAGTTGAATTGTATTCACAAATCATAATTTGCATGTTCAACAGTGTGACTCCAGTACCTGGATCTGAAGCAGTGTGGTTCAGCCTGGATTGGAAGCTGCCATGTGTGCTGTTCTTCACTAACAGGAATCTACCCTCAGAGTTGGTGCCTCCACCTCTTAACCCATTGACAGCAGATGTCTTTAGGGAAGATGAAAGTCTGGCCAGAGGCTGTGGTCAGCGCATGATCACATTCACACCACTTGGTACTAATGAAATGCTGGGAAGAGGTATGTATTGTATGCACAATATCCACCCAAGGCTGTTGGTGTGACACCAGAAAGTAAAAATGCTCCAATGAAGAAGACAGCTGTAATAGCTAGTTCTCTCAGTCAGGACTCACTCACTGATGCTACTAAAATACTTGTGTAATACAGAATGTGTTTACAACTTAAAATATGAAAGAAAATCTATTGTAAAATTCTCCTCATTTAAATGTAATCACTGCATTAAGGACATTGGTGTTGTACCAAAATCTAAGTAACTGAGAAATGGGATTACTGTAATCAGACCTGGTGTAGTGAACCAGTTAGTCCCATTTTTAATAGAAAATAATTTTGGATATTGGGTAATGTAATTGTAAACTTTTAAAGCAACTAAATTGCCAATGTTTCGACTGACTTGCTGCGGTCCTCTTCAGGGTGGTTCATTGCTGTATACTGATGAATGTCTTCCTTTATATACTGTCATTTGGCTACCAACATCACATATCTGAGATGTTATTGGACAGTTTGATGAGGCTGTTATGGACTGGGTGGGTGTTGGTACACTATCACCTGTACTACCCTGGTGCCTAATTCGAAGGCAATTCTAGTAGGTGATTGGTAGAATGCAACATACCAGCTAGCTGTTGTCTGTGCCACTCTGGTAAGTAGGCCCTCTCTTGTTGCTGACTAGAAGGCAATAGCAAATTGGCAGCTTGAATCCAGAGGGTTGTGTTTTCTTGCAGCGAGACATTAAGGCCGCACTTCAATAGTGTGATCCAATATCCAAAATTATTGTTTCCAAAATGACACTGACCATGGAAGCCCACAAAAACTTATACAAGAGTATTTTTATCTTTTTATTTTGGCTTCCACCAATTTGACTATTTAAAAAAGCTGGGAGAGTATCCGAATAAAGTTCGGCTGCTTTCCACACTTGATTTTAGTTGAGGCCTTGTGATACAATAAATATCTGCTCATATGAGGTGGAAGGGATAAAGGATCTGTGCCACCCCTTCCCATATTTAAAGATAATCACACAAAAATACAAATTGGGATGAAAAAGTTTGATGGGTTGCTGTAGAAAATTACCATTTGTGTTAGCTCTCAGTACTTATTATTAACTGACTTCCTTAAGGTAGACTTCATCCTCCTTAAAGAAGGGCTCTTAATTCCAAATTCCTTTTGTTGTTTCAAATATTAAAATTTGTTTTTATCTGAAGAACCTGCAGTTTGTGGAAGGCAATTGACTTATTTAGCCTCACAATCATGCTCTAACTTCTAAGGAGACCCTGCAGTTCGGAATCAGGAATTTTCAAACATTCCACTTTAAGCCATGGACAAACGCCAGTCTCTCAACACAAACAGAAACAAATAATTTCTGAATTTGAACATAACTAGTGCAGCCAAAGATTTCTGTTAGTTGCCAGGGGTTGAAAAATACTGAATGTAGATAGTGTATCACCAGCCACAAATCCTTTCCCCCTTTTCCCTATCACTACGTATAAGGAACTGCTTTCTTTTAAACTTGATTTATAAATTGTTCAATCATTGGTGTCCAGAATGAACTTCTCGAAATAATTTATTGCCTCCAGATGTTATTGCAGTCCTTCAAAATTCTCTTGTGTTTAGAAATTGTTAAATGCCACCAGATTTTGTTGAGTTGGGTGAATTCCTGTATTGCAGAAAATGTGGCGCAAATCGCACTTCCTCTGTGGAAAAATTTGTGGTAACACAAAATCGACTGCAGCAATAGGAAGTTTAGAATAAGATTCGTAAGTGATTTACACATATAGAAACTTTTTTCACTGTCTCAATCCCATTTCACTTGGAGAGAAATTACCAGTTTTTACCCTAAGCTTATCGTCAGATATGATTGTTCCTGTATATAGCAACCCATGATATGTTCACAAAAGTCTAACAAAAGTATCCACTGAATGGCATTGCAGCTGGTGGTTGTATTTGAGAATAGATGGATAGCATACTGTATGAAGATAACCATACATTTGAAACTGGTAATAGTTGTGTTAATAAAAAAAATTGGGTGAAACCATGATTGTGAATTAATTTCATGTGCAATAAGTGACAATCACTGTTGCCCTGGCATTTTATTTAAAATATCATTCATATGTGATGGAATGTTTTGTTAGTTGTTCAGTGTAGTGTTGGTATATAACCAGACCAGTGACTGCACAAGGGCAACTGCCAGTATCAGTCAAGATCAGAATATTGATAAGCGTCACTGTTATTACACGTTGGCTCTTGACAATAACTGAATTGCATGTTGAGATCTATTATGGTAAAATTACTGCAACTTGTGAATTTTGGTAGCAAGTCAGTGAATTAACATGTTGCCACCAACAGGTAGCACAATAACTGTAAGTTTGAAGTTGCAAAGGACAACACCTGATTTCATTTTAAACATGATTGACATAGCCAGTGAACTTCACAGAATCATTTCAATTGCTCCATGTAGTGATTAGTTCATTTTACTGTGTCCTTGGAAAGTAATGATGTTCCCTTCTTCAGTATGAAAGAGGGGATTTTTTTTTTTGGGGGGGGGGGGGGGGCATACAATTGACGTTAGTCATCAAGAACTTGAAAAAAGAATGGCATCAGACAACTTGTTTTCGAAGTTCCTGATGGTAAATCAGACATTATGAAGGTGTAGAAACCAGACATTTGATTAACCCCTTCTGATATGTGACTAAAAATGTGGACCATTTGCATGACATTGTGTAATGATACTTTGACAATGGTCTTGTTGCAATCTGGAAAGAATTTGTTTACATATTCTAATAAAAGACAATGCTAGGGAAACAGAAACAGGCATGTTTCCAAATTGATCAAAATAACTAATATAACTCTGTCAACTTAAAACTATATTGGAATGTGTTAATTGATGTGTGATATATAAATAATGAGTAATATACATACACATTGATAGTAGGCCCCCAGATATTATCTTTTGAAGCTGTAGTATTGAGCTCCATTTATTCCTATGCGAACCTGCCAACTCTCCCAATTTAGGTGGGAAGCTACAAATTTTCATGTTTTCTCCTGCCTTCGGGTTATTCCACTATTTCTTCCGATTTTTAGTTAATTATCATCGGACCTAAGACATTCGTTTTGGAAACCCATTATTTCATTTTTTTGTAACCACTGGCTGAAAGTCCTTGGTTCAGAAGTCATTTTTAATCTGTATACATATCAAAGTTTACATTTTCCTTTTCTCCCATACGCATTTTGTAGAATGTATACTCATATTGTCCAGTGGTATGCTCTTGTTTGGGATCATGTTTGTAATTTGTCACTATGCTTAAGTGAAGTTGCTTATTATTCTGTGTGTTATTACAGGTATAAATCTTTAGAGTGGGTAGACATGAGTATTATTTTGTTACTTGAAACTCTGAAAGACGTTACGAACGGTTGCTTCATCAGGAAAGAGGGAAGGAGAGGGAAAGACGAAAGGATGTGGGTTTTAAGGGAGAGGGTAAGGAGTCATTCCAATCCCGGGAGCAGAATGACTTACCTTAGGGGGGGAAAAAGGACAGGTATTCTCTGTATTCTCTCTCTCTCTCTCTCTCTCTCTCTCTCTCTCTCTCTCTCTCTCTCTCTCTCTCACACACACACACACCACATCCTTTCGTCTTTCCCTCTCCTTCCCTCTTTCCTGATGAAGCAACCATTGGTTGCAAAAGCCGAAAGCTTGAATTTTGTGTGTATGTATGTGTTTGTTTTTGTGTCTATCAACGTGCTAACACTTTTGTTTGGTAAGTTACATCATCATTATTTTTAGATATATTTTTCCCACGTGGAATGTTTCCCTCCATTATATTCATGACATTATTGAAGGGCGCATATGGATTCTTATTCTGCCCATGTAGATTCTTCTTAAATAAGTCAGGATATGCCTCGTCTCTGTTAATGGGCGTTTTTGATTTCCAACACTGTTGTTGGGATGAAATGTTTACGACTGTATGAAGTGTCTGAGTACTGGGCATTGTGAAATGTGCACAATGAATCTGGTACGGGAAGGCATAGTTGATGTATTAGTTTCCATTTATAATAGATCAAATCAGATTATTGGTTTGTCATTTGTTTGTGGAAGGAAGTAACCTATATGACTTGCCTTATTGTGAACAAATCATTGCATTTATTGCTAATGGCCACCTGATAGTACTGAATTCATCAGTAATGTTGTCTGCCAGCCTACCCCTTATGGTTTTGTCATAAGAAAGTTTCTTGTTTCTCAAACTTATATTCAGGTTTCCCGGCCTCTCGATAACACGTTTAAAGTGTGTGCACGAATAATGCTGTATGGCACTTTTTGCGTCACCTTGCTACATTCCACCATTCATGTTACATACAGCATTGTTTGTGTAGAGGTGTGAAAACTGTCCTGAGTCTCCTTGTTGTTTAGTGCTGCCCTCAGATGGTAGATAAATGAACTATTATAGCAGATGCTGCAGGTTGCCGTACACAGCATAATTCCACATGATTCTGCAAAAATGTGCCATACAGCATTATTCATTCACATGTTTCTTATACTAGCTTGAGGCATGAGACATACCGGAGGAGGTGTCTGTTGTGACAAGTGTGTGCCTGTCTGTGTCTGGAGCAAGCACAGTGCACACCTCCAATGTGGCATCAGACTACCTAGTGTTCGGACTGTCAGTGTTAGATTATTAAGAGTCTACTGTGTAAGATGTTACCGAATTTCTTTGATCTCTAAGTAATGCTCACAAAATTTACAGCAATTTAAACAAGTGCAGACATTATTTAAAAAATAAAATGAAATAAAATACTTCCCATGTGAGAGCAAAAGTGATTTATATACCATTTACCATTTCATTAAGGAAATTGCAAACTATGTAATAAGATAAAAACCAAAAAATGTGAATTAAAAGTGTATTCTACTGGTATCACCATGGGGCCACATCTTCATAACACTCTGAAGGCATGTAATATTCCACTCAATAACTGTTTAGCCATATGTTGTGATAATGCACTTGGAATGGTTGGAATTAAGAATGGAGTTGCAGGTATGTTGTGAAAAACATTCGAACCTTGTACAGATTTCTTGGGTCAGGTTAGATGTAAGGGATACGTTATCAACATTTTGAGTAGTTCTAGTGTTTTCATTTGTGTTTTTGTAACCTTCAGATATCTTTGTGACATTATAGTCAACATTAGCTGCCTTGAGACTGTACTGAAAAAAAAGCCTTGGTTTTTGATCATTTGTACATCCCGATTTTTAAAACTGAATCTCCTGGTGTTTTTTTTTTTTTTTTTTTTTTTTTTTTTTTTTTTTTTTTTTTTTTTTTTTTTTAAAGATTGGCAGATATGCCTGTGCCACCCTGTATTTTGTTTTTGAGAATTTAAACCAACATAGTGTAGTGAAGGTAGCCGTTATTAACCCAGAAAGGTCAGTGACCTCTAGCTTGTGACCTGTAATCCCTATTATTTGAAGATTTTTGTCATAAAACTGTCTCTGATAATACTGAAGTACTTTAAAGACAGCTACACTCTGGCTACTTCCAGAACAGACTAAATTTGTGTCTCAGCACTGTCAACGAGTGCACTAAATGCTGCATTGGAGGGTTCATCGAGAGCAAGAAGAAATTATCCTGGAGCTCGAAATCTGTTACCTCTACAGCCACAAATTGGTACATACCAAGAAAATTTGTAAAAATCTTAAAGTCTTCCTATTGGTCATTGAAACAAACAAACAGTGGGGGCTGCAGGCAAGCTGCCAACTTTTGTTGCATAACTGGCGTGCTGCCTGATTTCTGCAGCAATTAGAGCAGCTCCATTTAATTGTTGCTGATGTTGATGATAAGCCAGCTGCTGGAACTGCTGATGTAGGTACAGAAATGCATGTTCCATTGTACAGTACATGGGATATGTAAAAAGAATGTTTTCTGGTATTTTTGTATTTCTGTTTATCATTTAATTACAGGTGCCCCACATACAAGGCAACTGAGCAAAAACAGCTAGACATCAAGGACTGCATACAGTGAGTGCATGTATGGTGTACACTAGAGATGTAGCATATTCAGTGATGATAGATGCATATATGGAGATAAATGAAAATGTTCACTTATAAATTTATCTGTGTCACTGCTTACATTCAAAGTACTCCTGTATGGTTTTTGTCCGTGTCTTCTGTGATAAGCTACATGAGTTTATGTCATAAGTTCAAACTGTGATGCTGACTGTTTCTTTCATACTTTTGAGTTGTACCTCTCCTGTCTTCCCAACACCCCTTTACATGTTTTGTCCACTCTTAATGTTCTAATACAATGGCGCAATTTTCTTGCATGTGTCAGATGGTTGCTCATATTTTTGCACAGATGAGCTGTGTAACAGCCAACACCTTCCATTTGGCAGTAGTGTTAATCACTAAAGGGATGGTGAGTGTCTTGCTGACAGAAAAGGAGTTCAGTATATTGTGCGTCCGAGTGGGTGAAGCACATATGTACAGACTCCATTTTCTTTCTAAATGTGGAGTATCTTTACTTTTTGGAGAACCCATCATGTAATTAATGAAGTAAATAACACTAAAAATTACACATGGGGAATCTTTGTTTGTTTTAAAGGAGATATTGTTGCAATGGATGCTGAGTTTGTGACACTGAACCAGGAAGAATCTGAACTACGAAGTGATGGGAAGATGTCCACTATCAAACCTTCCCAAATGTCAGTGGCAAGAATAACATGTATACGAGGGTAAGTACTTAATACTCCCTGCATTACAACCATGCTATCTTAAAAGTACTCTGAGCTTGTGTTAACCATATGCCCATTGTTTATTCAGCATTATTTTAATTACACAATGCATATTATTGTTCATAAGAATCACACAGAATTGCATGGTATGTATTGAAAATACACTGTCTGCAATTATTCATCTGATGTAATATTGTTAATACAGGCAAGGACCTCTGGAAGGAACACCATTTATTGATGACTATATTTCCACTCAAGAGCAGGTGGTGGACTATTTGACGAAATTTTCTGGCATTAAACCAGGAGATCTTGATGCTAACTTTAGCTCAAAACATTTGACAACTCTGAAATCTACATACCAGAAACTAAGATTTCTTGTAGACATTGGAGTGAAGTTTGTTGGTCATGGTCTAAAAAATGATTTCAGGTAAGATGAACATTTTCTGAAAGTTCCTTTTGGATGTGCATTAGTAGTAACTGAACTCGATGAACATAGTTGCATATGTCCATAATTTATGCAGCACTCTGCCTTCTTTGGTAAACAAAGCAACTTTAGGGAAGAGGAACAAGTTAGTATGTATAATGCAGATGGAAACATTATCAGTCATAAACTGTCTCAGGGGAATACTTACTTATTGTGAATTATTGATACTGATTTTGCTTCCACCATTAACATCTATTCATTGTGTTTATGTTGATAGTCGACAGTAATGGTTATTCTTATTCTTGAGCTATGGATGAAAGGGGCTACAGAGTGTGAGAAACTGTGTCTAATAATCATCTTTACACAATTTTCCAAGGAAGTGTGCAATTGTGCTACTGTAGTATTTGACATTTCCTCACTGCATGTTGACGCACAATACACAGATGACATCAGGTAACTAGTTTGTTTATCAGATAGTTTAATGAGTAATTGTAAGTTGATGCTGGATGTAACTTATGACAAATTAGCTTGTACATCTGTCAGCTTGGTCACAACTGGAAAATTGTAGAACAGTCTGTTTAATATGTCACTTGTTGAGATCAGAAAAACAAATCTCAGTTGATAAAACATCGGTGAAAACATGAATATGAGAAATTTGCAATGTACGCAAGACAGGTACAGCATTCCATTCTAAATGAAACTGGACATTTAACATCTCTCAGCCAGTGCTGTTTTATTAGTGGCTGGCATACATATTGAAGGAAGCTGATATGAACAATATAGTGGCTGTTATGAATTTCGTGATGATCTTTTTCATGTTTTTGCTAACACTAATTGTAAAAGGTTCAACACAAATTTATGAAGTTGAATTGTAGAAGCTTCAGGGGAAAAGATACAGAGATAAATATTACAAAACTATAACAAGACAGCACATTCTGAGAGTGAAGAGAAATCTGGCATAGGAACATTCCAAACTAAACCAATCCATAACAGGAGGTCCAGTACGCACAAACCACTGCCCTAGATGTTACCCACGCAAGTGATGTTTATGGTGGTTTCTGCAGTTTGCTCAAACAGTGCCCTTGGTGATGTGAAAATAGTAGCAAACTCTTTATCACTGCCTGGTGAGCATAGCAAAATCTTTTCTTGGAACTGTTAACAAGCTTTATCCATAGTAGGCAGTAGGCAGCAGGCCCTGCTACCTACTGTGCCATAGTAGTTTTGTTTAGAAGAGAGAGTAGAACGATATGAAGTGTTTGTTGTGAGAAGGCACAAGAGGAGAGGGATGGATGGTGTTCAACATGGCATCAGGTAAGAAAAAAATCATTAAATTAAACAGATAGTAGCTAAATGCAAAGAAAAGACAAGGAGATAAATAGAACAGAATAGGATAAGACAAGAAGAAAAAAAATACAAATAAATAGAAAGAACAACTGATATAATGAATAAGATCATTGAAGTAAATGGAACAAAATAAAAACTTACTCTGTGGAGAAACAGGAGAGTGGCAAAATGTAAGATGAGAGAGGACCTATGAGTAGTCTAGGCTTCATGACAGGAGTACTGTGTTACCCTTGTATTCTATTAAATTTAGAAGTGTAGATGCTTTGAGGAATGATGCAAGTGGTATGCTTGGTCAGTGAGCTGCTGAAGTTAAAAGCATTGTATTTTGCAGCATGTTTGATCACTGGAGGACCTTCAAAATATTTTTCATAAAATTTATTCGGGCACATAAATGGTTGATAGTTATGTCTATACTAAAAGTTCATAGTGGCTGCAAAAAAAAAAATATGTGCTTGCTTTCACAAAAGTTCTGCTTTTAAAAGTATATAGATTGGCCTTGGTAATAATGGAATAGAAGGGAGGGGGCATATGCTATTGAACAAGATCAGGGAATTTTGTTGGTTGTAGGCAAGAGATTGGGAACAGTTGGGTTAGCATGTTATGTAAGTGGGACAGTTGGCAGAATGTCGTACTGGGGTACACAGGTATCATATTCCTCAGGATGTTTCCCATTAATTTTATTTTAAAGGAGGTGGTCAAAATCTTGTCCAACTGGAAGAAAAAATGACTAGAATTTAATTATCTGTTTATATTGTAACCATTAGAGGCATAGTAATAGGGATGCTCTTTCATTTTCATAATGAGATTCATGATCTTTAAATCTTGTATTAGTCCTGTAATATGCTGTTACTGAAGATATATCAATATTGAGTTAATACTATTTAAATTATTGACCTCTTGCATCAATATGCCAAAGTCAGCACTACTTACAGATATCATACGATCATATGATCTGTAAATCCTCAACCACATCAGTTGTCTCAGTGTCTTTTCAGATTCCATATAAGATTCACAGATCATATCAGTAGTTTCAACAGCAGATTTGTTAGGTCTAATGCAAAATTTCATGGTCATTGCTGCTCAACTGTTCACTGCATCTTGTCACGCAGCGCAAGCACTACAAACATTTTTATGGCATTGTCTTCTTTGTCAGCTAATGTGTCTGTTTGGTAGAAACCGCTTTTCAAAGGCATGTTTAGTTATTGATCATGCCTTGATTGTAGGCTAAGATATTAATTAAATTACAATTCAACTGAGAGAGCCAAAATCAATCTTCTACCCCCCCACCACCACCACCCACAGGGCTTAGGCAATTTCAGCTGTTCCAGTCAACAAGGTCTAGCCATCTCTTCTGTGGCCTTTCCCTCTGACTGGTCCCTCTAGGTTTGTAATCAACAATTTGTTTTGAAAGTCTGTTTTTATATATTCTTTCAACATGTTCTTACCATCTGTTTCAATTGATTGTTTGTGTATTGAAACAGCTTGTAATTCATTCCTACTTAATGCTGTGTTTTCTGAAGCAATCCTCCCTGTTGCATTCTGTAACACTGCAGAGAAATCTCTGTGTCCTGGTCATATCCTTTTGCATGGAATCCTAGGTTTCAGATCCATACTACATAGTGGGTACCACCAAGTGTTAGTAAAACTTTATCTGTGTCTCTTTTGTTGCTTTTTTGTTCCATGGGTTGCATTAAATCTTAGGATTTTTTTGTCGATTTTATTGTCAAAATTCCATCCTACACCACAACTCACGTACTGAAAGTGTGGAAGATCAATAGTAGCAAAATTAGATATTCCTCCGATAAGGGCAGGCAAGCTAGAAAATTTGAAAAGGGAAATGGATATGTTATAGTTAGATGTAGTGGGAATTAGTTAAGTTCAGTGGCAGGAGGAACAGGACTCCTGGTCAGGTGAATACATGATTATAAATACAAAATCAAGTAGGCGTAATGCAGGAGTAGGTTTAATAATGAATATAAAAAAAACCATAGGAATGCAGACAAGCTACTATGAACAACATAGTGAATGCATGCAGATGAAGCCCACACAAGATACAGATGAAGCCCACACTACCATAGGAGTACAAGCTTATATGCCAACTAGCTCTGGAGCTGATAAAGAGATTGAAGAAATGTTTGATGAGATAAAAGAAATTATTCAGATAGTTAAGGGAGATCAAAATTTAATAGTCATGCGGTGACTGGAATTCGATAGTAGGGGTAAGATAGTTGCTACCTACAGGAAAGTTAGACTTTTGGAGAAAAGAGAACCACCTGTACAAATATCGAAAGCTCAGATGGAAAACCAGTTGTAAGCCAAGAAAGGAAAGCAGAAAAGTGGAAGGAGTATATGGAGGGAGATGTTCTTGAGGGAAATATTATGGAAGCGGAAGAGAACATAGATGAAGATGAGATGGAAGATGTGATTGTGATACTGCAAGAAGAATTTTACAGAACACTGAAGTACCTAAGTCAAAACAAGGCTCTGAGAATAGACAACATTCCGTTAGAACTACTGACAGCCTTAGGAGAGCTATCCAAAACAAAACTTGTCCATTTGATGAGCAAGATGTATGAGATAGGTGAAATACCCTCAGACTTCAATAAGAATATGTTGTTGTTGTTGTCTTCAGTCCTGAGACTGGTTTGATGCAGCTCTCCATGCTACTCTATCCTGTGCAAGCTGCTTCATCTCTCAGTACCTACTGCAACCTACATCCTTCTGAATCTGCTTAGTGTATTCATCTCTTGGTCTCCCTCTATGATTTTTACCCTCCACGCTGCCCTCCAATGCTAAATTTGTGATCCCTTGATGCCTCAAAACATGTCCTACCAACCGATCCCTTCTTCTAGTCAAGTTGTGCCACAAACTTCTCTTCTCCCCAATCCTATTCAATACCTCCTCATTAGTTACGTGATCTACCCATCTAATCTTCAGCATTCTTCTGTAGCACCACATTTCGAAAGCTTCTATTCTCTTCTTGTCCAAACTAGTTATTGTCCATGTTTCACTTCCATACATGGCTACACTCCAAACAAATACTTTCATAAACGACTTCCTGATACATAAATCTATATTCGATGTTAACAAATTTCTCTTCTTGAGAAACGCTTTCCTTGCCATTGCCAGTCTACATTTTATATCCTCTCTACTTCGACCATCATCAGTTATTTTACTTCCTAAATAGCAAAACTCCTTTACTACTTTAAGTGTCTCATTTCCTAATCTAATTCCCTCAGCATCACCCGATTTAATTTGACTACATTCCATTATCCTCGTTTTGCTTTTGTTGATTTTCATCTTATATCCTCCTTTCAAGACCCTGTCCATTCCGTTCAACTGCTCTTCCAAGTCCTTTGCCGTCTCTGACAGAATTACAATGTCATCGGCGAACCTCAAAGTTTTTATTTCTTCTCCATGAATTTTAATACCTACTCCAAATTTTTCTTTTGTTTCCGTTACTGCTTGCTCAATATACAGATTGAATAACATCGGGGAGAGGCTACAACCCTGTCTCACTCCTTTCCCAACCACTGCTTCCCTTTCATGCCCCTCGACTCTTATGACTGCCATCTGGTTTCTGTACAAATTGTAAATAACCTTTCGCTCCCTGTATTTTACACCTGCCACCTTCAGAATTTGAAAGAGAGTATTCCAGTCAACATTTTCAAAAGCTTTCTCTAAGTCTACAAATGCAAGAAACGTAGGTTTGCCTTTTCTTAATCTTTCTTCTAAGATAAGTCGTAAGGTCAGTATTGCCTCACGTGTTCCAACATTTCGACGGAATCCAAACTGATCCTCCCCGAGGTCCGCATCTACCAGTTTTTCCATTCGTCTGTAAAGAATTCGCGTTAGTGTTTTGCAGCTGTGACTTATTAAACTGCTAGTTCGGTAATTTTCACATCTGTCAGCACCTGCTTTCTTTGGGATTGGAATTATTATATTCTTCTTGAAGTCTGAGGGTATTTCACCTGTCTCATACATCTTGCTCACCAGCTGGTAGAGTTTTGTCATGACTGGCTCTCCCAAGGCCGTCAATAGTTCTAATGGAATGTTGTCTACTCTGGAGGTCTTGTTTCGACTCAGGTCTTTCAGTGCTCTGTCAAACTCTTCACGCAGTATCTTACCTCCCATTTCGTCTTCATCTACATCCTCTTCCATTTCCATAATATTGTCCTCAAGTACATCGCCCTTGTATAAACCTTCTATATACTCCTTCCACCTTTCTGCCTTCCCTTCTTTGCTTAGAACTGGATTGCCATCTGAGCTCTTGATATTCATACACGTGGTTCTCTTCTCTCCAAAGGTCTCTTTAATTTTCCTGTAGGCAGTATCTATCTTACCCCTAGTGAGATAAGCTTCTACATCCTTACATTTGTCCTCTAGCCATCCCTGCTTAGCCATTTTGCACTTCCTGTCGATCTCATTTTTGAGATGTTTGTATTCCTTTTTGCCTGCTTCATTTACTGCATTTTTATATTTTCTCCTTTCATCAATTAAATTCAATATTTCTTCTGTTACCCAAGGATTTCTAGCAACCCTCGTCCCTTTACCCACTTTATCCTCCGCTGCCTTCACCACTTCATCCCTCAGAGCCACCCATTCCTCTTCAACTGCGCTTCCCTCCCCCATTGCTGCCAATTGCTCCCTTACGCTCTCCCTGAAACTCTGTACAACCTCTGGTTCCCCCAGCTTATCCAGATCCCATGTCCTTAAATTCCCACCCTCCTGCAGTTTCTTCAGCTTCAACCTACAGGTCATAACCAACAGATTGTGGTCAGAGTCCACATCTGCCCCTGGAAATGTCCCACAATTCAAAACCTGATTCCTAAATCTCTGTCTTACCATTATATAATCTATCTGATACCTTTTAGTATCTCCAGGATTCTTCCATATATACAACCTTCTTTTATGATTCTTGAACCAAGTGTTAGCTATTATTAAGTTATGCTCTGTGCAAAATTCTACCAGACGGCTTCCTCTTTCATTTCTTAGCCCCAATCCATAATCACCTACTATGTTTCCTTCTCTCCCTTGTCCTACTGACGAATTCCAGTCACCCATGACTATTAAATTTTCGTCTCCCTTCACTACCTGAATAATTTCTTTTATCTCATTATACATTTCATCAATTTCTTCATCATCTGCAGAGCTAGTTGGCATATAAACTTGTACTACTGTCGTAGGCATGGGCTTTGTGTCTATCTTGGCCACAATAATGCGTTCACTATGCTGTTTGTAGTAGCTTACCAGCATTCCTATTTTCCTATTCATTATTAAACCTACTCCTGCATTACCCCTATTTGATTTTGTATTTATAACCCTGTATTCACCTGACCAAAAGTCTTGTTCCTCCTGCCACCGAACTTCACTAATTCCCACTATATCTAACTTTAACCTATCCATTTCCCTTTTTAAATTTTCTAACCTACCTGCCCGATTAAGGGATCTGACATTCCACGCTCCAATCCGTAGAATGCCAGTTTTCTTTCTCCTGATAACGACGTCCTCCTGAGTAGTCCCCGCCCGGAGATCCGAATGGGGGACTATTTTACCTCCGGAATATTTTACCCAAGAGGAAGTCATCATCATTTAATCATACAGTAAAGCTGCATGTACTCGGGATAAATTACGGCTGTAGTTTCCCCTTGCTTTCAGCCATTCGCAGTACCAGCACAGCTAGGCCGTTTTGGTTAATGTTGCAAGGCCAGGTCAGTCAATCATCCAGACTGTTGCCCCTGCAACTACTGAAAAGGCTGCTGCCCCTCTTCAGGAACCACATGTTTGTCTGGCCTCTCAACAGATACCCCTCCATTGTGGTTGCACCTACGGTACGGCCATCTGTATCGCTGAGGCACGCAAGCCTTCCCACCAACTGCAAGGTCCATGGTTCATGGGGGAATATAAGAATATAATAATTCCAATCCCAAAGAAATCAGGTGCTGACAGATGTGAAAATTACCAAAATATCAGTTTAATAAGTCACAGCTGCAAAATACTAATGCGAATTATTTACAGATGAATGGAAAAACTGGTAGAAGCCGACCTCGGGGAGGATCAGTTTGGATTCCGGAGAAATGTAGGAACATGCGAGGCAATACTAATTCTACAACTTCTCAAAGAAGATAAATTAAAGAATGGCAAACCCATGTTTATAGTATTTGTAGACCTAGATAAAGCTTTTGACAATGTTGACTGGAATACTGTCTTCCAAATTTTAAAGGTGGCAGGGGTAAAATAAAGGGAGCAAAAGGCTATTTACAATTTATGTGGAAACCAGATGGCAGTTACAAGGGTTGAGGGTCAGGAAAGGGAAGCAATGGTTGAGAAGGGAGTAAGACAGGTTGTAGCTATCCCCAATGTTATTTAACCTGTATATTGTGCAAGCAGTAAAGGAAACAAAAGAAAAATTTGGAGTAGGAATTCAAGTTCTGGGATAAGAAATAAAAACTTTGAGGTTTGCTGACATTGTAATTCTTCTGTCAGAGACACTAGAGGACATGGAAGATAATGTTGAATGAGATGGACAGTGTCTTGAAAGAAGGATATAAGATGACCAAAAAATCAAAATGAGAATAATGGAATGTAGTTGAATTAAATCAGGTAATGCTGAGAGAATTAGATAAGGAAATGAGGCAGTGAAAGTAGTAGATGAGTTCCCAGAATGAGATTTTCACTCTGCAGCGGAGTGTGCGCTGATATGAAACTTCCTGGCAGACTAAAACTATGTGCCGGACCGAGACTTGAACTCAGGACCTTTGCCTTTCGCGGGCAAGTGCTCTACCAACTGAGCTACCGAAGCATGACTCACGCCCGGTACTCACAGCTTTACTTCTGCCAGCACCTCGTCTCGAGTCTTGGTCCGGCAAGCAGTTTTAATCTGCCAGGAAGTTTCATATCAGGGCACACTCCGCTGCAGAGTGAAAATCTCATTCTGGAAACATCCACAGGCTGTGGCTAAGCCATGTCTCCGCAATATCCTTTCTTTCAGGAGTGCTAGTTCTGCAAGGTTCGCAGGAGAGCTTCTGTAAAGTTTGGAAGGTAGGAGACGAGGTACTGGCAGAAAGAAGTAAAGCTGTGAGTACCAGGCGTGAGTCGTGCTTCGGTAGCTCAGTTGGTAGAGCACTTGCCCGCGAAAGGCAAAGGTCCCGAGTTCGAATCTTGGTTGGGCACACAGTTTTAATCTGCCAGGAAGTTTCAGTAGATGAGTTGTGCTATCTGGACAGCAAATAACTTCTGATGGTCAAAGTAGAGAGGGTATAAAATGTGAACTGGCATAGCCAAGAAAAGTTTCTGAAGAAGAAAAATTGGTTAATATTGAGTATAGATTTAAGTGCCAGGAAGCCTTTTCTGAAGGTATTTGTGTGGAGTGTAGCCATGCATGGATATGAAACATGGACAATAAACAGTCTGCACAAGAAGAGAATAGAAGCTTTCGAAATGCGGTGCTACAGAAGAATGCTGAAGATTAGATAGGTAGATCATGTAACTATGAGAAGGTACTGAATAGAATTGGGGAGAAGAGGAATTGTTGTTGTTGTTGTGGTCTTCAGTCCTGAAACTAGTTTGATGCAGCTCTCCATGCTACTCTATCCTGTGCAAGCTTCTTCATCTGCCAGTACCTACTGCAACCTACATCCTTCTGAATCTGCTTAGTGTAGTCATCTCTTGGTCTCCCTCTACGACTTTTACCCTCCACGCTGCCCTCCAATACTAAATTGGTGATCCCTTGATGCCTCAGAACATGTCCTACCAACCGATCCCTTCTTCTGGTCAAGTTCTACCACAAATTTCTCTTCTCCCCAATCCGATTCAATACTTCCTCATTAGTTATGTGATCTACGCATCTAATCTTCAGCATTCTTCTGTAGCACCACATTTCGAAAGCTTCTATTCTCTTTTTGTCCAAACTATTTATCGTCCACGTTTCACTTCCATACATGGCTACACTCCATACAAATATTTTCAGAAATGACTTCCTGACACTTAAATCTATACTCGATGTTAACAAATTTCTCTTCTTGAGAAACGCTTTCCTTCCCATTGCCAGTCTACATTTTATATCCTCTATACTTCAACCATCATCAGTTATTTTGCTCCCCAAATAGCAAAACTCCTTCACTACTTTAAGGGTCTCATTTCCTAAGCTAATACCCTAATCTAATTCCCTCAGCATCACCCGACTTAATTCGACTACATTCCATTATCCTCGTTTTGCTTTTGTTGATGGTCATCTTATATCCTCCTTTCAAGACACTATCCATTCCGTTCAACTGCTCTTCCAAGTCCTTTGCTGTCTCTGACAGAATTACGATGTCATCGGCGAACCTCAAAGTTTTTATTTCTTCTCCATGGACTTTAATACCTGCTCCGAATTTTCCTTTTGTTTCCTTCACTGCTTGCTCAATATACAGATTGAATAACATCGGGGAGAGGCTACAACCCTGTCTCACCCACTTTCCAACCGCTGCTTCCCTTTAATGTCCGTCGACTCTTATAACTGCCATCTGGTTTCTGTACAAATTGTAAATAGCCTTTCGCTCCCTGTATTTTACCCATGCCACCTTCAGAATTTGAAAGAGAGTATTCCAGTCAACATTGAAAGCTTTCTCTAAGTCTACAAATGCTAGAAACGTAGGTTTGCCCTTCCTTAATCTAGCTTCTAAGATAAGTCGTAGGGTCAGTATTGCCTCATGTGTTCC
Source organism: Schistocerca gregaria (assembly GCF_023897955.1). Lineage (NCBI taxonomy): Eukaryota > Metazoa > Arthropoda > Insecta > Orthoptera > Acrididae > Schistocerca > Schistocerca gregaria. The sequence goes on from NC_064922.1 coordinate 463,109,975, forward strand.
AACATTTCTACAGAATCCAAACTGATCTTCCCCGAGGTCGGCTTCTACTAGTTTTTCCATTCATCTGTAAAGAACTTGCGTTAGTATTTTGCAGCTGTGACTTATTAAACTGATAGTTGAAGTCTGAGGGTATTTCGCCTGTCTCATACATCTTGCTCACCAGATGGTAGAGTTTTGTCAGGACTGGCTCTCCCAAGGCTGTCAGTAGTTCCAATGGAATGTTGTCTACTCCAGGGGCCTCGTTTCGACTCAGATCTTTCAGTGCTCTGTCAAACTCTTCATGCAGTATCTTATCTCCCATTTCATCTTCATCTACATCCTCTTCAATTTCCATAATATTCTCCTCAAGTACATCATCCTTGTATAAACCTTCTGTATACTCCTTCCACCTTTCTACCTTCCCTAGACTAGAAGTAGGGTTTGATTGGTAGGACACTTTCTGAGACATCAAGGGATCACCCATTCAGAACTGGAGGGAAGCATGGAGGGTTAAAATGGTAGAGGGAGACCAAGAGATGATCAGAGTAAGAAGATTCAGAAGGATGTAGGCTGCAGTAGTTACTCGCAGATGAAGAGGCTTGCCTAGGATAAAGTAGCATGGAGAGCTCCGTCAAACCAGTCTTTGGACTGAAGACCACAGCAGCAGCAGCAGCAACAACAACAACAACAACAACAACAACATGATAACACCTTGAAAACACCTTGAAAACATAAATTAACATATTTTTAATTTAATACTGGTCTGCAAAATTCACTTGTGACAGCATACTACACTGATCAGACCACATACATGTTGGAATACATGTAGCTGTGCTTATTCACATATCTGAATGTTGAAATAAGAATTCATTTCAGCAAACAAGATGCATGCTTGCAAATGAGAATTATTATTGAAAAATATAGTTGTTACATATGCTCTTTTTCTAAAAAAGAGCATATGTATGCTTCTACTAACAGAAATATAAAATTATTGATCATGTTAATAATGAATGTCACCTAGGCCATTGTATATTTTCTCACTGTTTAATCAGCAAAATCTGTTACAAAAATGTGAGCATGCCTCCTTTTGTGTCCATTCAGTGCAACATCCACCAGGATAAAACAACAGAAAATGAGACTTCATGGCAAAGATAAAATTTCTCAATTAAATACCTGAGTTACAGTGCAGCCTGTGGAAGTGTGATATATGATCATTACATTGGAGGCACAGCAGTGTTAGGATCTCTCCTTGCCGAGAGAGGACATTGGCATTGTCTAGTTAGAGCCACCACCACCATCACCACAGCCCAGGGCTGCTGCTTGGAGCCTGGTGACCACAGCTAACAGCTCCTTAGCCCCTTAAAATATGCAAACAAGTAAAGAAGTTAAAATGTGCTGTTGAATGCAAAAACATATGCTTCAGACAGAAATCTCTGTATTTACTGTATGAAAGGAAATGTCCTGACTCGGTCATCATCTCCCAGTCTAAACTACTGTGGATGGAAACGTATAATTTGGAGAGGGTGTTGATCTTCTACTGTTGGCACCGTTTAAGAAGGTATTTTTTGAAATTCCACACCTAAGGAAGTGAAACAGGGGATGAAAGGTTTTTTAAAAATAAGTCACTATTAAGACAGTTTTAAACTATGAAAACTGTTGTCCGATTTCTCAGTTATAAATAAAAAAGCTTTGTGCTCCAGCATTTTTAGAAACTCAACCACTAAAGGATAAAAGCCCACCTGGTTAGCCATGCGGACTAACGCACTGCTTTCTGACGGGAAGGCATGCTGAACCCTGGCACTAATCCATCCATCAGATTAGTGTCAAGGTCCGGTGTGCCACCTAGTCTGTGGATGGTTCTTAAGGTGCTTTTCCATCTGCCTCAATGAATGTGGGCTGGTTCCCCTTACTTCACCTCAGTTACACTATGTCGGCGGTTGCTGCACAAACACTTTCTCCATGAACGCATACACCGTAATTACTCTACCACGCAAACATTGTGGTTACACTTGTCTGGTGTGACACTTCCTTGGGGGGTGTCCACTGGGGGCCGAACCGCACTGTAACGCTGGGTTTGGTGTGGGGCGGCGGTGGGGTTAGTGGACTGCTGTAGCCTGTTCTGGGTTGTGTGCCATTGTGGGCTATGGTGGGGTCTAAGCCTCTGTTGTTTCTAGGTCCCCAGATCCATACAATACAATACAGGGGATAAAATAGTGAGTGAAAGTTTTTTTTTTTTTTGCTAATAAATAATTATTGAAGTTCTAATAAGCAGTTTTAAACACACACCTATGAAAACTGGTATTTGACTTGTCAGTTAGCAGTTTAAAAAAAATTCTGTTTCAATATTTTTGGAAATTCAACCTGTAGGCGGTGAAATAGGGAATGAACAGTTTTATGAAAATATCTCATAATGAAGCCATTTCAGAGCTATATCTAAGACAATTTGTATTTGCCTTCTCACTTAGCAATTTTTTAAAAAAGTATGTTCTTCAATGTTTTTGGAAATTCAGCTCTTAATGGGGTAAAATACAGGATGAAAGCTTTTATAGAAATATTTCATTACAAAAGTATTTTTGAAACTAAATTTCTGAAAATCTGTATTGAGCTTCTCAGTTAGAAATAAAAAAATAAGTGTTTCAGTGTTTTTTGTTGGAAATTCAGCCCCTGAAGGGTGAAATGGGGATGAAAATCTCTATGAAAATGTCTGTTATGTTAAAACATATTTAAACCTAAATATTTCAAAATTGGTATTTGACTTCTAAGGAAAACTGTCTTATGAGATGAAAGTTTCTAAGAAAATGTCAAGAGCTCAAAAGGAAGAATTAAATAAAGACCTGTGACTCCAGCTACTTTCCCTTCTTCCCTTTCTTTCCCCTCTCTCCTCCCTGATGAAGGAACATTTATTCCGAAAGCTAGGAACTTAAATTTTCGGTTGTTTTTTGTGTTTCTATAGGCTGTACTGAGCTGAGGTAAGTACTGGCCAGCCCCTCTATCTCTTTGTTAGTAATTGTTAAACACCAAAGTTGTATCATTAACTCAACAAAACTGTCATATGTTCTATCTGGACAATACTAGGTCCTTTTTAAGACGATTGCAGTAATATTCTTCACAAAACCAGCTCATTTTTGAGTAGTGTGCTCATTTGAGACTCCAGACTGGCTGAAAATGTATCTTATCACTTCAGTACTGTGGCACTGATGTCCACAAGTGCAGACTTGTAAGTAGCATAATAGGCTACATCTCAATATCACATTACCAATACGCAAATTCCGTATTTCAGTTTATAGCAGCTTGTAATTCATCTCATGACAACATAAGAAAATATATTGTTCTGTTAGCAATGTGGTATTATTGGTGTGAAACTGTATTCATTTATTTGCAACAGCCTTAATGACATGTAAAACAGTCACTTTCTGACAGCAGATTTATGGAATTCTCCTAGCTTTGCCTCCAGGTAAGTTCAGAGTATTGTTTTTGCTTAGTTGTGAATGATTTTTGAAATTAATATTTCTTAAAAACTGCTCCATGTTTGTAATTCATAAGTGAATTAGTAATTCCTTGCAAAATATAAGATTTATAGCTTTTATAATTAAATTGTTGGTAGTGAGAAAAAGGAAATGAAGTCATATTTTCTGGACAAAAACAAACCATAACATAAATGTCTGAGATACCAACTGTTTCAGTGTCTTGTATTTGTTTTAGGGTGATCAACCTAGTAGTGCCTGCTGAGCAGATTATAGACACAGTGTCACTGTTCCATCTGCCACACCACAGGATGGTTTCCCTGAGATTCCTTGCATGGCACTTTTTAGGTAATAAATCATGCAGTAGTTTATACTTGGGAATTTTTGTTAGGCACATTGATGACCATATTTGCAGACTGGTTGTTAACAAATGCTACAGTACATTTGAAATATGTACACACATCAACAGAAGTTTTTCATCCCCTATTACTTCGAAATTCAAGGTACAGAAAATAAAAGTTCACACTGTGTATATATATTCATTTGCAATGTGTGCAGATCACTGGGGTAGGTGTGTTTCACAGCACTCTTTAGCAACATCAGTACATGGTGCAATGTCCCCTGGCTCAGGTGAAGGCTTGGTCTGTTGTGGCATACCATCAATGAAATCATCAAGGCAGCTCTGGTCCAGATTGTCCCATTCTTCAACAGTAATTCTGCAAAAGTTGCACAGAGGATGTGGTGGTTGTCAGCTTCCAAAAACAGCTCATTTCAATCAGTTTCAAGTTCAATTGGATTTATATTCAGGGGCAGGTGGGCCATTTCATTCTGATGGTCCTAGTAGCATGCTGAAGGAATGTGGTCATTTGAAAAGCATGATGAGTATGCAGGTTATCATCCATTAAGAACAAATTGCCACCAAAATATTGGCAATATGGTCCCACTATTGTTTGCAGAGCCTTGTCCCTGAACTGTCGACCAATGGGACTGCCCTCAACAACTGTGAGAAATGTATGGTGACCCCATGTAATGCCGCCCCACATGATCTCTCTGCCATCACCACCTTGTTGAACATGAGGAACACAGTGTTGGATGTGTTTGCTATTACTGTGTTGCCTACGAGTATCAGGCTACAAACAGATCTGATATTTATCCTTAAACAACACCCAACATCAGTCCTGTGATGTCCATTCTAAATGATTTCTTGTCCACAAGTGTCCTTTGTGTTCTGATGCACAATGAGGTGCTGCCATGGTATTCAGGATGGAGATTCACATCATGCAATAGTTTCCTAATCGCTGCTGCAATATGTGACTTCCTGTAGCCTCTTCAAATGCTGAATCCAGGTCTTTAGCACACAGTCCACAATTCATTTGACTCAAAGATTGTAGATATTGATCAACATGCATATTGGTCAAATGTGAACAACCTGCGGGATATCGGTCCTCAACACTGTCAGTTGGAACTGATTTCATATCTGCACTGCATCACTTTGACTCCAGTGTCAAGCAACATCCCTAACTGAGCCTTCTGCATGTAATGTGATGATGATGATTGGTTGTGATTGTCCTTTGTGGCATAATAGATGTTCGCTCTACTGTCCCACAGACATCTTTATTGTGTCACCACTTATGCCTTGTTTTCAGCTGAAATGCTGCTATTCATTCAAGTGCAGTGTTCTCCTCACAAGTAACACACATGGTAACCATCTATACATTTACAAACAACAGGTGTGACCTTTCGATCAGTACTGGAAGAATCACAACAGCAAAACACCTGTGCAATATACTGGTGCAATGCCAAACTTTTGTTGATGTGTGTAAATTGTTCGGAGGTAAGTTGTAAAAATAGTTTCCTAAACTGAAATGTGTTGGTGATAATGTATCACAGTTTAAGGCAACATACTTTTTAATTTAATGTAAGATATGTGAAAATGACCTTCACTTGACTGAATGCGGTTGGAAGACTGCAGAAAAACATTGTCATATCTTCGAAGAATACTAACTCTCATGGGTCCATGATGTACAATAAAAGTATATCATATCCACACTGACTGACTAGATGCTGAAGTTGCTTACCAAGGTACAACAGAAATTCTTTTTCTCCCAACGAAAGTAATCTGAAATGAGAGGATTTGGAAAAAGCTTGCAATAGTTAATTCATGGGATTAATCTATAACTTTCTTGTGTTTATGTAGCAGCTACATTTGCATGGCCAAAATCAGGTAAAAAAACATTTTGTAGCATACTTATTTTGCAGTTGAAATGAGAGAAAATTAATATTAGTTTATTTAGAAACACTTTTTTCAATGCAAATAGTTATAGTTTGTAAATTCTATGTGTAATAGATGTGTACATCTACCAGTACAGTAAAACTAAGCATTTTAATGTTTGATTCCCTGTTTTGCAAAAAAAGAAAGAAAGAAAAAAACTATTTATACCTCATGTAAACTGAAGTTTGAGACAACAGGTTACCTATATGCCACTGAATATATCTAGTGGATTTCTTTTTCTCTCTGATCATATATATTCTTTTTTAGTTCATGACAGCAGAAGTGCACATTACCCAAACAGAAAATGTGATTAAAATCATTTTGCAAGTGTGTGTGTGGGTGAGTTGATGATACCTCTGAAACCACTACTGGTTGTGCTAAAATTGGGCTGGCTGTTTCTCTGTATGACTTTTAATATCTGGGTATTTGTTGAGGAATATTTTCTCTTGTTCGTGCCAAGTTTGTGCATTTGGGTTGATTTGAATCATTTAACTGTTGCTTAAATTACACTAGAATTAAGTCAGTGATTGTTATAGATTTGTTTCCTGCGAAGAATGAATATCATGTCTAAGGGAAGTAGTAATTTATCTTGTAGATTTGCAACAACCAGGGCAATGTTCCTTTTCATGACACCTTCAGAAACTCAGAATGAGCTGAAGTTCCTTGGATGATGCAAACACTTGGTATTCATAGAATGTTCTACAAACAAGTGTTCAAAGCCTTAACTCTGGCTCTGTTTGAAATAACACACACTTTATATTGATTCAATTGTTTTTTAGAACATGATTTCTGGGAAATATTGCCGGTTGTTCAGTGTGGTACATGAGTTCATAATATGAATGCCTCTTTGAAGAATTAATTTTGTGGAATTATGTTTGAAGTTAAATGTGTCACCAACATAATGGCTGGAAAGCATGCTCTATTTCAACTAGTTTGTTGAAAATCGGCTGAGGAAACACAACTGCAGACACGCAACCGAAAATTCTATTTTTACTTCATTGTGAAGTAATGGTGCTCTTGACTGGTGAAGTAGGTCATTCTCAAATTGCTAAGAACTAACACTGGTTGAGATATTGTTAAATCCTTGATAAATGAAGATAATAACTATATTTCTGGTTGTCCACATCTTTCTTGTCCATTTCACTGTCTTTCAGGAGGAGCAAGCAGTGTGTTAACCAATTAAAATTATTAACACCTTGCTACACTGTATAGTTACATCTAATAAACCTGGTATGAAAGTGGTGATTACAGTTATGTTACTGTGGAACTCGGAGGCATCCAGGCTGTGTAATGGGATGAAACTTTCAGTAGAATCATTAAAACAGAATTTGATGGAAGCCTCCATCAGCACTTAGTGTGCTAAAGGGGAAGTCATCTTCATTCTCTCGATCTGTATCATACCAGCAGTCTTGAACTTCAAGCACAAGTGTTTTCTGTGTCCAGTAAAAGCAGTCTTTGCTGTAATGAATTACAGACTTAAAATGTGTGGCCTCCATTTGGAGAGTCATCATTTCTTGCATGAAAACTTTCAGTTCCTTGCTCCCAGTGACTCTATGTAGTGGAAACATGTTTCTATGTGTGTAGGAACATTGGTCCCTACCTTACATAATCAAGTAATCAACATAGATTTAGGTAAAATTGAGCATGTTGTAATAGGCACATTACTAGACACTGGCATGATGAGTAACACTCACAAGAGGTTTAAGACAAAAACAAACTGCCAGAATGAGATTTTCACTCTGCAGCGGAGTGTGCGCTGATGTGAAACTTCCTGGCAGATTAAAACTGTGTACTGGACTGAGACTCGAATTCAGTACCTTTGCCTTTCGCGGGCAAGTGCTCTACCATCTGAGCTACCGAAGCACGACTCACGCCCGGTACTCACAGCTGTACTTCTGCCAGTACCTCGTCTCCTACCTTCCAAACTTTACAGAAGCTGTTATGGTTCGCAGAAGAGCTTCTGTAAAGTTTGGAAGGTAGGAGACGAGGTACTGGCAGAAGTACAGCTGTGAGTACCGGGCGTGAGTCGTGCTTCGGTAGCTCAGATGGTAGAGCACTTGCCCGCGAAAGGCAAAGGTCCCGAGTTCGAGTCTCGGTCGGGCATACAGTTTTAATTTGCCAGGAAGTTTTTCAAAAACAAACTGGTTTATTGAATTAACTAAATCACTACAAAAAGGACTGAAATAATATCAAGAATTAATAGTGTTTAGTGGTTTCTGAAACCACGAGGCGCAGTTTAATTTTACCTCCTAATGTGATGAATACAGAAGAAAATACTGATGCCAAGAGGCAGAGTAGCATTCTCAGCAACATTCTGTCGAGAAAAAAGCACACTACACACAGTCTAACATGAACATGGACAGACACAATAGTCACTAACTGAGCAACTCAAGCTATCAACCAAAGGAATGGAAATAAGAAAACAGGTTCAGCTGTATTTAAATATTTTTTCATCTACATCTTTATACACACTCTGCAATCCACCATACAGCAGTTGGTGGTTGGTACCCTGTACCACCACTAGTCATTTCCTTTCCTGTTACACTCAAATAGAGCGAGAGGAAAGGAGACTGTCTGTAGCTTCCATATGAGCTCTAATTTCTCATATGTTATCTTCATGTTCCTTATGTGTGAAATATGTTGGAGGCAGTATAGTTGTTCTGTAGTCAGTTTCAAATGCTGGTCCTCTAAATTTTCTTGGTAGTGTCCCTCAAAAAGAAGGTTGCCTCCTCTCCAGGGATTCCCATTTGAGTTCCTGAAGTGTATCCATTATGCTTTGCATGTTGTTTGAACCTACCAGTAACAAATTTTGGTCCAGGCCTCTGAATTGCTTAGATCTGATGTGGCATGGAACCCAAACACTCTAGCAGTACTCGAGAATGGGCCACGCTAGCATCCTGTATGTCATGTCCTTTACAGATGAACCACACTTCCCTAGAATTCTCCCAATGAATGAAAATTGACTGTTCATTTGTTGTTGATTAAGAATAGAAAAAAAAACTGTAAGAAGATGGTACATTAAAAATTGAAGCTGCAATGTAATGATCCAATCCCCAATTAATTGGTAAGACCTACAATAAAATGAAGTGTGACAACCAATGAAACCGTGAGAACATTATGTAGTTGAATAACAAATTAAAATAGAATAAAAGAGAAACAGCTCACAAAAAGCTGTGATCTTATTGTGTAACTGTCAACAGTTCAAAAGACGAATAGTGGAAACTAGTGATAGATACTATGCTGAATTTCCACTGTACTTAGAAACAAAATAACAGTGCTGACAGTAGGAAGGAACAGTAAAAACAATGAACCCATTTGAGGAAACTCATAATATTTAGGAACTCACTCTCATGAGGCCCAGAGGTCGCCACCTTGAACGGTCTTATACTGAAAGTGTGAAAGTTATCAGCTGACTTAGAAGCTGAGCATGTGCACTATGGGCAAGAATGTGCAATCGACTGCAGCAAGAGGTGTAAACACAAAGTGGCTCATTATTGGCCGGATTAATTTCAACGAGGAAGGTTGGGCAACTCCCTTACAATTATTAACAACACGGATAGGAATAGTAAAACAAAAAATTATGACATGAGAGAATTAATGAATCAGTGTAACCCTAACAATAACAAAAGCAATAAAAGTACATTAAAAATGATCAGGTGGAAGTCCAGCAGTGATATCCTAGGTTGCAGTGGGTGACGTTCAGTACGCAAGATACGTGACAGCAAAAACACTTTAAAACAATAATCAAGAAGGGAGAGAATGTGGAGCAGGGGAGGAGGGGAGGGGGGGTGGGTGGGAGATAGTACTAAACTAAATGCACTAGTTCACATTGCCCATTAATTGTGTATTGGGGAGGCGTTTTGTAAATGCATGACTTCCACTTCTTCAAGTATATTAGTCCTTATTTTTCCTGTGTAATATTTTTAAATTACTAGACAAATTAGTGACAGAATGCCCCTATTTACCTAAATGTGTGCTCAAGGCAGATTTTCAACTGGTTTATGTAGGTATTCCTTGAACATGGTGTCAAACCCTATATCCATCCATCCATCCAGTATACCAGTTCGGGTAGTTATCACAGGCAATGCAATAAATCCTCATGGCATTGCATTTTGTGCCAGTAGCATGTTCCTTATGTCCACACCTTTTGCTGGCATTACTAGATATTAAAAAGATAGATTTCATATTTTTTGTACATATCCATTTGCCAACCTTTTCAGAGATGTTAGCCTCCTCCCCCTCCACTCATCATGCTCTCTCTTCTCAATTATTTTTGTAACCGTGTTTTTGCTGCAACACATCCTCAATTACTGACTGTCACTGTTAGACCATTCGAGGTGGTGTCGTCTGGAGCTCGTGAGATCAAGTTCCTGATGTGGTGATTTTCCTTAATTAGGTTCATTGTTTTTACTGTTCTTACCTACTGTCAACACTGTTATTTTGTTTGTAGATACTGGTTTTTCTACAGTAGAAATACAGTATAGAACCTATCAACGGTTTCTACTATTTGTATTTCGAACTGTTGATAGTTAGACCATCAGGTTATAACCTTTGGAGAGTTGTTTATGTTTATCCTATTTTAATTTGCTATATAACTACATAATGTCCACGGGGTTTTGTTGATTGTCACATAGCACTTTGTTAAAGGTCTTGCCAATTAATTAAGAATTGGATCATCACGTTGCAGCTTTCATTTTTGACCACCTCCTTAGCAGCTTAATTTTCATTTTAAATCGACAACGAATGTTGGCTCTACCATATAGCCCTAGTGTTGACCATCTTATGACGTAAGATACATGAGTACTTTCTATTACAACTATGATAAGATTATGCACTTACACTAGAAGGTAATGGTTTCGTGTTTATATCTAGAGGTTCACCTGAAGATGTGGTTGTAATGCTACAAAACCACTCATGAGTCCAATAAAAAGGGTTTACATACAGCTGAAGCAGTTTTCTGATTTCTAAGATGCTATCAACCAATCTTCTGATACTGTGAGGTGTGAAGAAAAAATAAAGCATTTCATGGGATCTTAAAATACAGACACTGAAAACGATGTTGGATTAAATAGGGTGACGCCTTCACATGAGCATACAGGCTATGATGTATGGGAGCTCAAGTCTCAGCTAGTTCCTATGTGCGCACAAGCATCTGCTGGTGCGCGAGAGTGCACTGCAGAGCGATGCAGTGCTTTTGTACCCTGTGCTGGGTTAAAGGTGTAAAGACGCTGTGAATGAGTTAAAATACTGCGAGTGAGTTAAAATACTTTTACAGTAAACATCCAAGAATGGCTCAGTACTATCTACTGCACTGTTGGAGATACAAAATTCATAGTCATGTGGCGTGACAGTCACATTGTGTGTGCAGGGCCTACCCCAGATGTTACCACCATGAAGAGAACTGAGAGCGAGGTGAGGCCAACAGAAGCCTAGCTTGGAATGAAGCTGTTGTTTTGCCCCCATTAGCTAGTGACTGTAGTAGATTGGTGTCCAGTCATTTCGCAGAAATGAGAGCTCTTTTGGCAGAAGGAGACAGAGGAATACAAAGAAAGAACCTCACTGCACTAGTGCATGAGCATAGCAAGGTGGACATGCATGGAATAGGGCAGGATTGCTAAACCTGAAGCACTGTGAAGGGCTGCCACCCATGTATTATCCGAAGAGGGAGGCCGGTACTGTAGGTATAAATGTGTTTATAAATAGTTCGTAATTGCTGCACTCATTTAAAAAATGGTAAAGTAAGAAATTATGTATAGTGGATCTCTTTTTTTTGTTGTCAATTCATTATCTTTTAATATATATCGAAAGGCAAATTCACTTAAGAAAAATATAAAATTGTGAGTCACAATTGCACTACTTGCCTTCAGAAGATGAAATTCATAGTAGTGCTAATACAGGCACATAAAAGTACAAGAAATTAACCTAGCTTTTGGATCTGTTAGTTTATTCCTTGGGGAGGAAACAGGAATAGTTTTGGGAAAGTTAAAAAGGATCAGGTCATTCAGAACCCAAGATGAGAGGTATCCATCTTATATGTAGGTCCCTCTAAGAATGATGTCCTGAACATAGGTGCTGGCAACAAGTTCTGTCTAATAATTTTATAGTTCTGTCATTTAATGTATCAGTCAGTTATTTCAAGACTAAATCCATACAACAAAAGAAATTTGTCTAAGTTGTTAATGAAATGTAGCACAGTCTAAACACCACTGCTCTACAATGGCACTTCATTTTTTATTGGGACTAAACTGTTCTTGTTCACTGTGTGTCTCCAGGCATAAACATCCAGTCGGAGACACATGATTCAGTGGAAGATGCACGCACAGCTCTTCATTTGTACCAACACTACTGCCATCTAGAAGCAAAGGGTGCAAGTGCTGTACGTGCAGCACTAGAGGAACTGTACAATGCTGGCAACCGCCTGCACTGGCAAGTTCCTTGTGGACTGAATGACAGCAATAGTAGTGGAGTCAGTGTGACCAGTCATGGCTGAGAGCAGTTCCTCCATACTTCAAAAACTGGCATTGTTGTGATGCACACAGGGTGAAAAGCAATCTGTTAAAGTGCACTGCCAATTGTGTATAAACTGCTGTCGAATAATATAGATTTATTTTTGAGAGTTTTAAAGGGTAATAAGTTAAGAGTCTTTTTGCAAAGTGGATGACTTAGTGAGAAAACCATACTGTTGTATGTATATCTCCTTAAATTAAGAAATTATCAAGAATTACTGTAACATTGTTTTTAATGTAAACTTTACTTTCAGGGATTTATGAACATATTTTATTTGCATGTGTTGGGATTTTAAACACAATGTCCATTTTACCTACTGGAAGAGTATATAAATAAGTTAAGCATATTTTATTATGTTTTTAATTACTTTTATTTTTAAATCAGTTATTAGCATGATAAAGTGGTGTTATACCTGTATGTTAGTGGAACAGCATGATATCAGAATGAAAGAATGTATGTGTCATTTTATATTACTCGTTGTAACTATGTACTTACTATGAAATTATAATGCAAACATTTTCTATTTGTATGTTACCTAAGATATTTTACATTATTTTTATATTATTTTATTTGAAGCAGATTAGTGATCACACATCTGATTTTTGTGGTGCATTTTAAGGTTGTTGAGCAGTACACACCTGATAGGTATTAATTGCTTTACAACTGGTACTTTTGTTACATACTCAACACTGTGATTTTTCTTTCCATCTGTTAACATTAACTGTTATTACTTATTTTGGAAGAATGAATCACAGAATGGATGCTCCAGTTGAGTGGATATTTATTTTAACTTTGTACAGAGTCAGTATTATCTGGTATCCAAGCTGTTCCTAAAGATATATTTTCTTGAGAAACATAATTTTGTAATGTTCTCTGGGTACAACAAAGTTCAAAGATACAAATTTTTTATCAAACATGCGAATATTTTGAATACTCAGTAGCTACTGCCAGGTTGGTGATGGTAGAGTAAAGCATTTAATATGATCCTGTGATATGGTACATATAACTGATGCATTTATTGTAGTGTAAATTTGCTCAAGTCTTGTTTAAAATTGTGTTTCTTAAATGAGATTCATATCCTTCCTTATGATCACCTCTCTGTGCAGTCTCAATAAATTATTTTTTTATTATCTGTATGAGGTTTTCATTTTATTAACTTTCCTAGGCACCTAAAACTATCCTGCTTCAAGTGCTTTGGACGATTTTTTTAAAGGTGATTATATAAGGTGCAGTCAAATGAAAATGAGGCAGTTTGGAAAAAGTAAGTAAACCGTTTATTATTTCAAACATAGCCTTCATAATTGTTAATACAGTTATTCCATTATGAGAAATACGGCCATGCCTTCATAAAAAAAAAATGTTTGTGGTTGTCTACAGAACCACGATTGTACCAAGGCAAGCACCTTTTCATCTGAAGCACATTGATGGCAGCAAAAATCTTTTTCTCGGAGCTCCAAAAATATGGAAATTGCATGGAGAGATGTTAGGACTGTATGCAGGATGTGTAAAGGCTTCCCTACAAAACTTTTGCACCATAGTGGAACAACCTTGGCACTTTGTGGGCAGATTGTTTTGACTACACTGCAAAAGTTTTCTGGGAAGCCCATACACATCCTCCATACAGTGCTGATCTCTCTCCATATGATTTCCATATTTTTTGAAGTCCTGAAGAAAGATATTCAACACCATCGATTTGCTTCGGATGAAGAGGTGGGTGCCTGGGTACAATCATGGTCTCATAGGCAACTGAAAACATTTTTCTATGAAGACATTGACTGTTTTGTCTCACAGAGGGATTAATGTATTAAAATTTAGGTCAATTACTTTTGAAATAATAAAGTTTACTTTCTTTTTTCCATCTGTTTCATTTTCATTTGACTTCCCTTTATATCTCCTGTGCCATTCACAATAACTGTTAAGTGCTCTGTTGGATGATGTATGATATTATCCTTGTTACTAAATGGTAATAAAATTCAATAGAGTGACATTGGAGAAGCTAGAATAAGGAGAAAAAGGTGAAATGTGGTGTCAGCAGAAGTGTCTGGTGGAGGACAGCAACTAGCATAGGTAGTTTGCAGGAATAAAGAATATATTAGAGGAAACTCCTTGGCAGATTAAAACCTTATGCCAGACTGAGAAACAAACCCGGAATCTTGTTTTTTGCAGGCAGCACTCTTACCAAATGAGCCACCCGGGCATATCTCATGACTTCCTCTCACAGCCTTACTTGTAATTTCCACCAGAACCTCATTCCTGCTTTGCTCCTTGGCTACCTAAAGAGGTTCCAAGTTCGAGTTATGATCCATAGCGCAGTTAAAATCTGCCATGAAATTTCAAAACTGTGGGCACGCCACTGCAGAGTGAGTTATTTATTCTGGAATAATAACAGTTCCCAACTGCAAAATTCGAACAAATTTGGTGTTTCCTTGTATGAGGGAGAGGGGATACCAGATGGTACAGTTTGTAAAGCTTCCATAAAGTCACCATATTGTGCTGAGCAGTGTGCTTCACAACCAGCTGGTCTAGCATTTAGTTCACAGCTTGGCAAGTAGACATTAATAATTACTGTCACATAGAATTGTGCCTAGTCATTGCAGTGTGCCACATAGCTAAATTTACATGTGTCCTTATCTTTGATAGGATAAGAAGTGCCAGTGCCAGTGCATGAAATGGAAGTAGTGGGTAGTTGTATGAAACAGGTTTTGTACCTGTCTCTTCCTCAAGGGTGCCACCCATGTAGTAGGGATGGTGGGAGCAAGAGTGGCATAAGTAAAAAAAAAAAAGTTAATTAGTTTGGGTGAGTAGCATAGTGGCAAATTGTGAGGAGAGGAAAGGGTACTTGGAAGAATATTACTGATTTTCCGTGCTCAATGAGAGACCCTGACAGAGAACATGTTTTCATATTCCAGTATAGGTGGCACAGATCTTGTAACTATCTGTTTACAAATTTCCAAGTTTCCTTGTTGTTCCCTTTACCAGATATTACCAATGCTAACCTCTTTTCAGATGTATATATTGTGTGCTACTAGCCTGCTTCAGGTGGGCTTGCTCATGAAGCGGGAGTGGGCTCAGTTATGCCAGGGTGCATTGTAAAGAGTGGCCTCCAGTGCCCAGACACACAGGGCTGGCCCACCAGGCTGTCAACACCTCTCTCACGTATCACAGCACAGCCCCAACACTTTAAGCAATTTGCTAGCCTACAGAACCGATGCCACTCCAAGTGAGATGGTCCTTAATGTATACACAAACTCATAGTGTCATTACTTGGATAAAAATAAGAAATACAGATTATTGATCAATAAAAATTAAACATTTTCTTTAGTTTTCTTATAAACTTTCATTACTCACACTTTTGCAGTTAAGAGAAAGAAGTTGTGGTGATCAAAAGAACATTTCATTTTGTTTGTTGTCTATAAGTGAAATATTTGTACACAATACAATATGCTGTTGCATGGTAACTACAGTTGTTAAGGATACCTAAAGTAACTGTTTGATGAAGCTAATAACTGCCCTAAATGTGTTTCCTCTGGTGTGAGAGATGGTGTGATGTAGGGTGGCAGAAACAACTAGGAGAACATCTTGGACCTGTGCGATGAAACTTATACTTTGTCCAGCATGGTAGCAGAGTCCTCCAATGATCAGCTCAGGATGTTAGTGGAAACGCTATACACTGAGCCACATTAAAAATTGCACAACCATAGAGTTATTATCTGTGCCAGAACCTGGTCCATAAACAAAAGGATAACTAATGCTACAGTTGTATATGTAGTATCATTATTGAAGGGGTCTGACATTCATTACATTCTTTTAATTGGCATTTTTTAAGTTGAAATGGTCTGATGTGAATGTGATACAGCGAGAGCTACTGCAGTTGTCGAGTGATAATGTATGAATTCTGTGAACGACACACTTCTATCTCAGATAAAATAATGAATAGCTACTGATTCTACAGCAATGTGTCACTGTTTGAACTTTTAGGTCGTGGAAGAGAAATAGATCTGGAAGGAGAGATATTTTTGGGCAAAATGTTCTTGGTTAACTATAGCAGAAATATTAGTCACAAGAGAATTCAGCAAATGTATTATTTTATTTATTTATTTAAAAATTATGTACTGTTTATCTTTCAGCCCCAGTTGTACATTTTTTCCCAGTATGGCTAGTTTCAATATCCTTGGATCATTTTCAGATCAGTATGTTTACAGAAGCAACCCACTGTGTCTATGGACATATTTGAATAATGCTCTCAATTAACTTTTCATGTCCGATTAGAATAAAATCTCGAAGTTAGACATTTTAGTTCTTTAACACCATATGATAGGTTGTATCTAATGACAGACAAGCCAGACTGTGAAGACCCAAGTATGTTGCTTTATTGCTGCAAGTGTTGGCATCATTGCGTACAAATCTTTGTTAGCTGGCACTCAAGATTTTAGCCATTACTCATACCAGTTTAATGTGAAAAATTAATACAAAAGCCCACACATTGTGAAAATGATCGCAATAGCATACTAGACCTCTTAGTGACAAACCCTAAGAAATAAAGACTGTTTTGATAGACACTGGAATTAGAGATAGCAAGGCAATTGTAGCAAGAGTGAGTACAATACCATACCATCCAAATCCATAAAAAATAAATACAAAAGATTTCTACGGTATTCAAAAAAGTGGATAAAAATCCTCTTTTTGCCTTCCTAAGAGATACTCTCCATTCCTTCTGTGTTACATAAATGTCAACCAGATGTGGCTTAAATTCAAAGAACTAGTGTTAACAGAAATTGGGTCTTATACCAAATAAATTAATAAGATGAATCAGATCAAGGCCCTGTTGCAAAAGCAACAAAAAGCACATGCCAGATTTGAAAGAAAATAAAATTTCAAAGACTGGCAGTAGTTTTCAAATGCTCAAATCTTAGTGTGGATTTCAGCGTGAGATGTTTTTAATAGTTTCCACAACAGAAATCAGTCTCAAAATTCAGCAGAAAATCCAAAGATATTGCAGTAGCAATAAAGTACACCAGTGGCAAAGACATCTTTGATTTCTTCATTGAATAATGGTGGTAGTAGTGCTACCAACAACAGTGCAACTAAAGCAGAATTACTTAACACAGTTTCCCAAAATTTCTTCATCAAAGAAGGTGCAGTAAGTATTCAAGAATTCAAACCATGAACAGCAGCCAACATAAGTAATTTGGAAGTGATGTAATGAAGCAACTTAAGTCACTTTATAAAGGCAAGTCCTCCAATCCAGATTATGTACCAAATAGGTTGCTTTCGAAGCACACTGATGAAATAGCTCCGTTCTTAGCAATGACATACAATTAATTACCCATTTGACAAAGATCCATACCTAAAGACTAGAATGTTGCACAGGTCATACTGATACACAGGAAAGAAAATAGAAGTAATACACTGGATTATAGGCCCACATTATTGACATTGACTTGTAGCAGGATTTGGAACATATGCTGTGTCCCAACATTATGAGATGCGTCAGAGCAAAAAAAAACTTCTGACAACCAACAGGGATTCAGAAAATATGGTCACTGTATTCATATGAAGTAATGAGTGCTATCAATCTGATTCAATGTTTCTACATTTCCAGAAAGGTATTGACACCATTCCTCACCAACAACCTGTAATCAACTTGTGTGCCTATGAAAAATCACTCACTTGTGCAATTGGCTTCGTGATTTATTCTCGCAATGGTCACATATTGTAGTAATGGACAAGTTGTTGATTCAAATAAATACTGAGGGATTACAGTTACAAACAACTAAAACTGTAGCAGTCACATAGAGAATAAGATTTTTTATTATATATATATTTGGGGGGGGGGGGGGGGGTGTCAACCGAAACGGCATTTTATAGGCAGTACACTTAGAAGTTGCAGAAAATGTATTAGAGAGACTGCCAATACTATGCTTGTCTGTCCTCTTCTGGAGTATGGCAGTCATTGAAGCAAATGTGTTTTTCATTGTGACAATACATTTTCACGAAATTTCAGTCACCCATTTTCTCCACCGGGTATGAAAATTTTTTGTTGATTTGCACCTACATAGAGGGAAATGGCCATTGTAATCAAATAAGAGAATCCACTGCCCACATGGAAAAATTTAGGTGTTAATTTTTCCCACTTGGTGTTTGACAGTGGAACAATTGAGAAACGGTCTGGAAGTAATTCTATGAGCCCTCTGCCAAACACTTTAGTCAGCACTTAGTGTCAGTCAGGCAGGGGTTGTTTTTTCACAAAAAAACAGCTACAATAAGTGCTCGCAATGTGAATGACTATCCACCTACGTAAAATTACTAGGTGGGGTTCTTACCTAAATTATTTAGAGTATAGCTGCCTCATTTTCAAAATGAATCTGGTGCAGAGATCTTAGAAGATGAAAGCTTCCTGCTTCTTCTTCTTCTTCTTCTTCTTCTTCTCCTTCTCCTCCCTTCTTGAACCGCCATCTACATTATATGTTTTGTGGTAGTTATGTTTGTAATGGATGGATATTTCATTAAATCTCTTGTATGGAAATGTAAACGTATATGATGTTCTCATAATTATGGTTTTAAAAATAAGAACTGCTGAATATTTGAATTTGCCATGACAGATTGAAGTAAAAATTCCAGATGTGCTGAACCATTTATTGAACGCATAGGCTATGATTGTATATAAGAGCTGTTGGCTTCATGGCCACCAAACAGTTTTTCTGCTACTTGCTCTCAGAACCCCTTCCAGCACCCATTGCCTCATGTCTTATCCACCAGCTGCCTGAGAGTGTTTTCACTACACTGTTCCAACTTCAAATACATCTTTGACTTCATATGTAAATATTTATTATATTTTCATGGAGATTGTGACTTGTATTGTCATAATTAGCCCCTAAAAATTTGTTATTCATAACAGAACTGTTTGACCAATGTCTGCTGCCTGTCATATAAGTAACACCGAAGTGAAAGAAAAAATGAAATTTTTCTGTGGTGTTTAGAGGGAACAGATTGACACTTCTAACAATAAACATTATTATTATTATTATTATTATTATTATTATTATTATTGTTTTTTGTTGTATGCTGAAGGCATTTTAATAGAAAAATATCAAAATAAAGTTATAAGTTTGTGGTAAAAATTCATTGTGAACTACACTGAAGGGTCAAAGAAACTGGTACACCTGCTTAATATTGTGTAGGGCCCCATGGGCACGCAGAAGTGCCACAGCATGATGTGGGTCAGACTTGACTAATGCCTGAGGTAGTGATGGAGGAAATTGACATCATGAATCCTGAAGGACTGTCAATAAATCCATAAGAGTATGAGGGGGTGGAGATCTCTTCTGAACAGCACATTGCAAGACATCCCAGATATGATCAGTAATATTCATGTCTGAGGAGTGTTGGTGGCTAGTGGAAGTATTTAAAAATTAGAAGTGTGTTCCTGGAGCCACTCTGTAGAAATTCTGAACATGTGGTGTGTTGCATTGTCCTGTTGGAATTGATCATGTCTGTCAGAATGCACATTGGAGATGAATGGATGCAGGTGATCAGACAGGGTGCTTGTGTACATGTCACCTGTCAAGAGTCATATCTAGACATATCCGGGATCTCATATCACTCCAACTGCACATGCCCCACATTATTACATAGCCTCCACCATCTTGAACAGTCCTCTGCTGACATGCAGGGTCCATACATTCATTAGTTTGTCTCCATACCCATACATACCAATCCACTTGATACAATTTGAAAGGAGACTTGTCTGACCAGGCAACATGTTTCCAGTGATTGACAGTCCAATGTCAGTGTTGACAGGCCCACGTGACGTGTAAAGCTTTGTGTCATGCAACCATCAAGGGTACACGAATGGGCCTTCGGCTCCAAAAGCCCGTATCGATGATGTTTCATTGAATGGTTCCCACACTGACACATGTTGATGGCCCTGCATTGAAATCTGCAGCAATTTTTGGAAGGGTTGTACTTCTGTCATGTTGAATGATTCTTTTCAGTCATCGTTGGACCCTTTCTTGCAGTATCTTCTTCCAGCCCCAGCAATGTCAGAGAGTTGATGTTTTCCTGGATTCCTGATATTCACAGTACATTCATGAAATTGTCGTATGGGAAAATTTCCACTTCATTGCTACATTGGAGAAGCTGTGTGCCATCATTCAAGCACCGATTGTAACACCACATTAAAACTCATTTAAATCATGCTAACCTGCCTTTGTAACAGCAAAATACGCTCTAACGACTTCACCAGACACTTGTTGTCTTATATAGATGTTGCCGACCCCAGCGCCGTATTCTGCCTGTTTATATACCTCTTTATTTGCAGACACATGCCCACACCAGTTTCTTTGTCACTTCAGCGTATTTGTAATTTAATTGTGAAAAGTGTGACTCCACACTTAGAGGTAACTGCATGACATGCAGTGGCCTTCAATGAGTTTGCAGTTCAACAAACCAAACATTTAATTACCCTGATAAATGAAAATGGCAGCTGACATAAATATTACACAAAAAATTATTTTCCCTTATCTTTGCATTTCTGTGAGTATGAGTATTAAATCATTGTGTACTACTGTTTAGCCTTCATGATATCAAAAACAAGAACAGGTATTCTGCCGTAAACAAATAAATTTTAAAGGGAAAGTTCATGTAAACAATAATAAAAGGAAAGTTCTTCAGAGGAGTACATTCATAACATAAATTCACAATTCTTGAAATGTTCAGGGAATTACCTTTGCCACACTCGCATGTCCTTGCAATACAGCACCAGCACTGAATCTTCTCTGGTCCTCCAGTGCTCTGGACATGGAAATAAGCCCAAATTAGGTTTCAGTCTATTACTCACTCGTCATATTTATCCATCTCATCTACATTCATCCTTGTATACCATTCAAAACAGGTTACCAAGTTCACTGAACCATTGTAACAAACAATGCAGACATTATACTCACTTTTAAAAAAGTTTTACATCACCCCGGTTCGCACTGGTCCTCCAGTGCTCTGGACATGGAAATAAGCCCAAACTAGGTTTCAGTCAACTACTCACTCGTCATATTTATCCATCTCATCTACATTCATCCTTGTATACCATTCAAAACAGGTTACCAAGTTCACTGAACCATTGTAACAAACAATGCAGACATTATACTCACTTTTAAAAAAGTTTTACATCACCCCGGTTCGCAGAACTTCTGAAGATAGATGTTGACTGTGGATATTGTATCACAGACACAGTTCCTTTGACTGTTCAAAGATGTCACTGAACCTGCCCAAAGATGAGAACAACCATGCATGAGCAGCACCTATTAGATGGAAGGGGTCTGACAGCCGATCAATTCCAGTCATTCCACCAGGAAGGAGGTACACACCTAGTGTTGCCTGTAGTTCAACCATGCCTATATGGTCAATACTGCAGTTTGATTATGTCCACACTATTACTTTGTGCCAGGAAGGGCTCTCAACAAGGGAAGTGTCCAGGCGTCTTGGAGTGATCCAAAGCAATGTTGTTCGGACATGGAGGAGGTACAGAGAGACAGGAACTGTCGATGATCTGACTCGCTCAGGCTGCCAAATGGCTACTACTGTAGTGGATGACTGATACCTATAGATTATGGCTTGGAGGAAGCCTGACAGCAATGCCACCATGTTGAATAATGCTTTTCGTGCAGCCACAGGACGCCTCAAGCTGTGCGCAATAGGCTGCATGACGTGCAACTTCAATCCTGACCTCCACGGCAAGCTCCATCTTTGCAACCATGACACTATGCAGTGCGGTACAGATGGGACCAACAACATGCCAACTGCACCACTCAGGATTGGCATCACGTTCGCTTCACCAATGAATGTTGTGTATGCCTTGAACCAGACAATCGTCGGAGACGTGTTTGGAGGCAATCCAATCAGGCTGAATGTCTTAGATACACTGTCCAGCAAGATGGAGGTTCCCTGCTGTTTTTGGCTCGCATTATGTGGGGCTGAGGTATGTCGCTGGTGTCATGGAAGGCACCGTAATGGCTGTGTGATACGTGAATGCCGTCCTCCGATCGATAGTGCAACCATACCAGCAGCATATTGATGAGGCATTCATCTCCATGGATGACAATTCATGCCCCCATCATGCACATCTTGTGAATGACTTCCTTCAGGATAACAACATTGCTCAACTAGAGTGGCCAGCATGTCCTCCAGGCATGAAACCTATCAAACATGCCTGGTATAGACTGAAAAGGGCTGTTTATGGACGTGACCCACCAACCACTCTGAGGGATCTACGTGTACATCTACATGTACATGGATACTCTGTAAATCACATATAAGTGCTTGGCAGAGGGTTCATCGAACCACCTTCACATTTCTCTATTTTTTCCAATCTCTTATACCGCACGGAAAGAATGAACACCTATATCTTTCCGTACGAGCTCTGATTTCCCTTATTGTCGTGATTGTTCCTCCCTGTGTAGGTCGGTGTCAACAAAATATTTTCACATTTGGAGGAGAAAGTTGGTGATTAGAATTTCATGAGGAGCTTCCGTTGCAACGAAAAATGTCTTTCTTTTAATGATTTCCAGCCCAAATACTGTACCATTTCTGTGATACTCTCTCCCATATTTCAATATAATACAAAATGTGCTGCCTTTCTTTGAACTTTTTCAATGTACTCCATCAGTCCTATCTGGTAAGGATCCCACATTGCTCAGCAGTATTCTAAAAGAGGATGGACAAGCATAGTGTAGGCACTCTCCTTAGTAGGTCTGTTACATTTTCTAAGTGTCCTGCCAATAAAACACAGTCTTTGGTTAGCCTTCCCCACATTTTCTGTGTGTTCCTTCCAATTTAAGTTGTTGATAATTGTAATACCTAGGTATTTAGTTGAATTTACAGCTTTTAGATGAGACTGATTCATTGTGTAACCAAAGTTTAACGAGTTCCTTTTAGCACTCATGTGGATGACCTCACACTTTTCATTATTTATGGTCAACTGCCACTTTTCGCACCAATCAGATATTTTTTATAAATCATTTTGCAGTTTGTTTTGATCTTCTGATGACTTTATTAGTCGATAAATGACAGCATCATCTGCAAACAACCGAAGATGGCTGCTGAGATTGTCTCCCAAATTGTTTATATAGATAAGGAATAGCAAAGGGTCTATAACCGTACCTTGGGGAATGCCAGAAATCACTTCTGTTTTTTTTCCATGACTTTCCATAAATTACTACGAGCTGTGACCTCTCTGACAGGAAATCACTTAACTGAGATGATACTCCAGATGCACACAATTCCACTATGAGCCACTGGTGTTGTACAGTGTTGATAGCCTTCCGGAAATCCAGTAATACGGAATTGATATGAAATCCCTTGTCAATAGCACTCAACACTTTGTGTGAATAAAGAGCTAGTTGTGTTTCACAGGAACCATGTTTTCTAAGCCCATGTTGACAGTGCGTCAATAGACTGTTTTCTTCAAGGCAATTCATAGTGTTCGAACACAATATATGTTCTAAAATCCTGCTGCATATCGACGTTAATGATATGGGCCTGTAATTTAGTGGATTCCTCTTACTACCTTTCCTGAAGATTGGTGTGAACTGTGAACTGTGCAACTTTCCAGTCTTTGGGTATGGATCTTTCGTCAAGCAAATGATTGTATATGATTGTTAAGTATGGAGCTAATGCATCAGCATACTCTGAAAGGAACCTAATTGGTATACAGTCTGGACCAGAAGACTTGCTTTTATAAAGTGATGTAAGTTGCTTCACTACTCCGAGGATATTTACTTCTACATTACTCATGTTGGCAGCTGTTCTCAATTTGAATTCTGGAATATTTACTTTGTCTTCTTTTGTGAAGGCATTTCGGAAGGCTGTGTTTAGTAACTCTGCTTTAGCAGCACTGTCTTCGATAGTATCTCCATTGCTATTGCGCAGAGAAGGCATTGATTGTTTCTTGCCACTAACATACTTCACATACGACCAGAACCTCTTTGCATTTTCTGGCAGGTTTCGAGACATAGTTTCGTTCAGGAAAACTTTTATAGGCATCTCGCATTGAAGTCCGCACTAAATTTTGAGGTTCTGTAAAAGATCATCAATCTTGGGGATTTGGCATTTGTTTAAATTTGGCATGTTTGTTTAATTGTTTCTGCAACAGTATTCTAACCCCTTTTGTGTACCAAGGAGGATCAACTCCGTTGTTTGTTAAGTTATTTGGTATAAATCTCTCAATTGCTGCTGATATTATTACTTTGAATTTAAGCCACATCTGGTCTACATTTATATTATTAATTTGGAATAAATGGAGATTGTCTCGCAGAAAGGTGTCAAGTGAATTTTTTATCTGCTTTTTTGAATAGATATCATTTTCGGTTTTTTTTTTTAGGATTTGGGGATTACAATATTCAATCTTGCTATGACAACCCTGTGTTCACTACTCCCTGAATTGGTTTTGATGCTCGTTATTAACTCAGGATTATTTGTTGCTAAGAGGTCAAGTGTGTTTTCACAACTGTTTACTAATCGCTTGGGCTCATGAATGATCTGCTCAAAATAATTTTCAGAGAATGTGTTTAGTACAATTTCGGATGATATTTTGTGCATGCTTCCGGAATTAAACATGTATTTTCACCAACATATCAAGGGAAAATTAAAGTCACCACCAACTATTATCATATGAGTCGGGTACGTGTTTGAAGTCAAACTCAACATTTCTTTGAACCTTTCAGCAACTGTATCATCTGAATTGGGAGGTCGGTAAAAACATTAAATTATTATTTTATTCTGATTGCCAAGATTGATATCTGCCCATACTAACTCAAAGGAAGTATCTACTTTAATTTCGCAACAAGTTAAACTACTTCTGAGAGCAACAGACATGCCACTGCCAACTGTGTTTAGGCTATCCTTTTGGAACACCATTAGGTTCTTCGCAAAAAGTTCGGCTGAGCTTATATCCAGCTTTAGCCAGCTTTCAGTGCCTATAACAATTTGAGCATCAGTGCTTTCTATTAGTGCTTGACGCTCTGGTACTTTCTCAACACCGCCACAACAATTTACAACTGTTATACCAGTGGTTTCTGTATCTATGTTCTTCCTGTGTTCAGCCTGCACCCTTTGTGACCGAAGCCCTTCTTGTGTTTTTCCGAGACCCTCTAACCTAAAAACCGACCAGTCCACGCCACACAGCCCCTGCTACCTATGTAGCCGCATCCTGCGTATATTGGACACCTGACCTATTCAGCGGAACCCGAAACCCAACCACCCTTTGGCACAAGTCGAGTAATGTGTAGCCTACATGGTCACAGAACTGTCTGAGTCTCTGATTCAGACCCTCCTTTCGGCTCTGTACCAGAGGTCCGCAATCGGTCCTGTCGACTATCTTGCAAATGTCACCTCTGCTTTCAACTTGCAAGCAAGACTAGCAGACTTTACCACTTCTGTTAGCTGCTAGAAACCAGAGAGAATCTCTTCTGTCCCAAAGTGACACACGTCATTGGTACCAATGTGAGCAACCACCTGCAGTTGGCTGCACCATGTGCTTTTCTTGGCACATTGGATTTCTTACCCTCCTTGTCGGCCAAGTCCCTAAGGGGCCCCATAACGCGCCTAACATTGGAGCTCCCAACTACCAATAATCCCACCCTCTTTGATTGCTTGGATCTTGCAGGCTGAGTGGTTTCCTCTGAAATAGGACAGGCGACACCATCTGGCTCAGTGACGATGTCAGCCACAGACCGCACATGGAACCTGTTTGTCAGACAAACCGGGGAGGCGGTCGCCTGGGAAGTCTTTCACTGCCCGCTTTTCCTGGGGGCGACCTCCCACTCGACCACAGATGAGGGATCAGCCTTAGTGTAACTGGGGTGTAGCAGTAACTGGGTTGGCCACCGGTGAAAACCGATCGGAGGACTTGGACGTGCTGGATGTCCATTGAATCCCCACTGCTGGCCCACAACAGTGGTGCCCATCCACTGCAGCCTCAATCTGTGTAACTGAAACCATCACAGCCTGAAGCTGAGAGCGAAGTGTCACCAACTTGGCTTGCATCCGCACACAACAATCGTAGTCCCTGTCCATAATAAAGATAGTGGAAAACTAAACTATTCAGATAAATGGGCTGTCGGCATGTGCTGCGCAACTCTAATGTATACCCTGACGGAAACATCTAGTAGTATGCAGATATTCAAAAACCTAACTACCGAAGCACTCAGGTGAAACTAAGTAATTTGCCCTGATAAGGAACTTGTAATATTTCACAAAATAGGTGTACTTTCTGACAGAAACAAACACAAGAACTGTGGCTATTAGATATTAAATTTACACGCAGAAACTCAAGAACAACTATTAAAGCACACAGATAATATAAGACAATTTCACTCCTGGTTAGGAACTCGTAAATGTCACAAAAGCAGTTATTTCCCTGTTGCTGCATCTGTCTCGGTTGACTACTACTGCCTGCAGAATCGCCGTTGAGGAGTGGGACAAACTGGACCAACAGTGCCTTGATGAACTTGTGGGTAGTATGCCACATCCAATACAGGCATGCATCAATGCGAGAGGACTTGCTACTGGGTATTAGAGGAAGTGGTGTGTACAGCAATCTGAACCACGACCTCTGAAGGTCTTGCTATATGGTGATACAACATTCAATGTGTGGTTTTCATGAGCAATAAAAATGGAGGAAACGATGTTTATGTTTATCTCTATTCCAATTTCCTGCACAGGTTCTGCAACTCTCGGAACCAAGATGATGCAAATTTTTTTTTGTATGTGTATAAAAAAAACTAAATTCATATAACTGAATTCTCAGTTAGATGCATTATTTCAGGATTTATCTCCAGAATGATGCAGGTGCTGATATATACCATTTATCCAGTTTACAGCCTGATGAACATAAAGGAATATATTATAAACAACACAAGTACTTGCATATAAACACATTTTAGTCATTAATAAAGCCAGAACTATTCAGGTGATGAAATGCTACTCCACATGTAACTGTAACATGTGAAGCAGCATTAACGTTTCTACATTAGCAGCAAAGAAATCTTATTTTTTTATTCCTACTTTCCATTAGTGAGTACTTTTTGGCAAACACACACATAAAGAATAAAACAATGACAACCATAATTCATACACACTCCATCCACATTCAGGCACTTCATCATATATTCAGCATTTGCTTATATACCTTCAATTTCCTGGTCTTTCATGGGAGCTTCAGAGAATAAATCACAATAATTTTCTAACAATTAAAAGAGTTCCAGAATGGGATTTTCACTCTTTAGTGGAGTGTGCACTGACATGAAACTTCCTGGCAGATTAAAACTGTGTACTGGACCGAGACTCGAACTCGGGACCTTTGCCTTTCACAGACAAGTGTTCTACCATCTGAGCTACCCAAGCATGACTCACAACCTGTCTTCACAGCTTCAATTCTGCCAGTACCTTGCCTCCTACCTTCCAAACTTCACAGAAGCTCTTCTGCGAACCTTGCAGAACTGGCACTCTTGGAAGAAAGTTTCTGATCTTTCATGGGAGCTTCAGATAATAAATCACAATAGTTTTCTGACAATGCAAAGAGTTCCAGAATGGAATTTTCACTCTTCAGTGGAGTGTACACTGATATGAAACTTCCTGGCAGATTATAAGTGTGTGCCGGACTGAGACTCGAACTCAGGACCTTTGCCTTTCGCAGACAACTGCTCTACCATTTGAGCTACCCAAGCACGTCTCATAATCCATCTCCACAGCTTCAATTCTGCCAGTACCTTGTCTTCTACTTTCCAAACATCACAGAAGCTATTCTGTTAACCTTTGCAGAACTGGCACTCTTGGAAGAAAGGATAATGCGGAGACATGGCTTAGCCACAGCCTGGGGGATGTTTCCAGAATGACATTTTCACTCTGCAGCAGAGTGTGCACTGATATAAAACTTCCTGGCAGATTAAAACTGTGTACCAGGCTGAGACTCAAACTCAGGACCTTTATCTTTCGCGGGCAAGTGCTCTACCATCTGAGGTACCCAAGTGTGACTCATGACCCACCTTCACAGCTTCAATTCTGCCAGTATGTCCCGGAAGAAAGGATAAGGAAGGTAAGAGGTGCGGTACTGGCAGAATTGCAACTGTGAAGAAGGGTCGTGAGTTGTGCTTGGGTAGCTCAGATGGTAGACCACTTGCCCTTGAAAGGCAAAGGTCCTGAATTCGAGTCTCGGTCCAGCACACAGTTTTAGTCATGCAGGAAGTTTCATATCAGCACACACTCCACTGCACAGTGAACATCCCATTATGGAAACATCCCACAGGCTGTGGTTAAGCCATGTCTCCAAATATCCTTTCTTTTGGGAGTTCTAGTTCTGCAAGGTTCGCAGAAGTGCTTTTGTGAAGTTTGGAAGGTAGGAGCAAAGAGTTGCTCCAACTGTGTTTCATTTATCCCCTCAGTTTGTTTAATTCTTTATTAATTGAACTGACTGTCCTCTCATAACTCAGGCTTATCTCACTGTCTGTGATTGTCAGCAGATTCATGGCACAGTTGGATTTGAAGCTACAATTGCTTTGTCTGATAAATCCTTGTTCAATGGAACTGTTAAAACCATTATCATATACTTTAAATTCAAATTTCCTACAGCAGTTAATCATGGTATGTACTTTTATCATCCATTCCATAACTAATATAAAATTCAAATTCAGATCTGGGATTACTAAACATGCCTGTCTAAATTCAGCATCTCTGTTCGGAATGTTAGGAAAATATACTTTCTTACTAGCCTGCTTAGCTTATTGATTGCTCCTCATATCTTCACCCCTGAGACTGGTATCTCAACCAGGTGAGTGTGTGCTCTCTTGTGATCTGAAAATATTAATGACATGATTCCGCATCCATTGAAGCCTCTGCTTCAAAGTCTCATATTTTTACATTCTCTGTTCATTGTATTCTAGTACTGATTTTGTCCTAAAGCTTTTCTTCTGCCAACAAATCCCTCTTAATTTCTTCAAAATTATGTTTATAAGCAATGACTACATGACTGTAACATTACGTTTGTGCTCAAGTGGTTCTATTTCCAAATAACTCTCAAAAATATGCTTTAAGTTATTTTCCAAGAGATATCCTTACATAACATAAAAGTACCATGCAAATTTGAATTTATTGGCTTTCCAATAATTTATACATACCTGCTGACACAAGCAAACCCTTCCCATTCCCTCTGACTGTATGTATTTCAGTGTTTGTAAAACCAGCTCTTCATTCCTGTAGTATCATGTGCTTCCTGCAATTTATTAACTACTACACCCAAGTCTCCCATCTCCTTAAATTTTTCAGCATCATTTGTCTTATTTGTTACATATTCTCTAACATTTTCTACTAATGCACTTACATTTAGTTCAATCACCTTTGGTTTCTCTGTATCCTCCACTAGAAAGACTTTAGTTTCATTAATATGTTCCAAAACAAAGATTCCAAGACTTACCAAGCGGGAAAGCGCCGGCAGACAGGCACATGAACAAAACACACAAACACACACACAGAATTAATAGCTTTCGCAACCGATGGTTGCTTCTTCAGGAAGGAGAGGGAAAGACGAAAGAATGTGGGTTTTAAGGGAGAGGGTAAGGAGTCATTCCAATCCCGGGAGCGGAAAGACTTCCCTTATGGGAAAAAATGGACAGGTGTACACTTGCGCACACACACACACACACACACACACACACACACACACATACATATCCATCCGCGCATACACAGACACAAGCAGACATATTTAAAGGCAAAGACTCTCCTTCCTGAAGAAGCAACCATCGGTTGCGAAAGCTGGTAATTCTGTGTGTGTGTTTGTGTGTTTTGTTAATGTGCCTGTCTGCCGGCGCTTTCCCGCTTGGTAATTCTTGGAATCTTTATATATATTAAAAACAAAGATTCCAAGACTTACCAAGCGGGAAGGCGCCGGCAGACAGGCACATGAACAAAACACACAAACACACACACAGAATTACGAGCTTTCGCAACTGGCAATTGCTTCATCAGGAAAGAGGGAAGGAGAGGGAAAAATGAAAGGATGTGGGTTTTAAGGGAGAGGGTAAGGAGTCATTCCAATCCCGGGAGCGGAAAGACTTCCCTTAGGGGAAAAAAAGGACAGGTGTACACTCGCACACACACACACACACACACACACACACACACACATATCCATCCGCACATACACAGCATATATATATATATATATATATATATATATATATATATATATATATATATAATGTAAATAAAATAGAAGAGGGAAGGAGAGGGAAAGACGAAAGGATGTGGGTTTTAAGGGAGAGGGTAAGGAGTCATTCCAATCCCGGGAGCGGAAAGACTTCCCTTATGGGGGAAAAAAAGGACAGGTGTACACTCGCACACACACACGCACACATATCCATCCGCACATACACAGACACAAGCAGTGTGTGAACTAATTACTTTGCCCTCTGTTGTGTTTATTCCCTTGATTAATATAAGAGTCTTGCCAGCATTCTCTTAGTCTGAAAATTGTATCCATAAAACATTCCCACATATCTTGACTGGTTTTTATCTGCTGCCTGACATTGTTTGGACCATGATCCAGTCCCGGCCTTATTCATCCCAGCGTGGACCTCTGGTGGGATGCCTATTCATTTACCACACTTGATGTCCCATTTGTACCTTCTTGCTGACTTTATTCATTGAATAAATTGTTTTCCCTTCAGTCTGTTGGAACTCAGTTTTCCCTGTTACTGTTCCCCCCTCCCCCCCACCCCTTTATTTCTGTTTACCAAGTCTCTCTTCCTTGCTCCCTGTGCCATGGTAAATGCTGTCCATTATATGGTAGTTTTCTTTATTCCTCATAAATCCTTCATTTTCAAGCCCTTACATGTTGTTGTTGTTGTGGTCTTCAGTCCAGGGACTGGTTTGATGCAGCTCTCCATGCTACTCTATCCTGTGCAGCTTCTTCATCTCTGAGTAACTACTGCAACCTACATCCTAAATCTGTATAGCATATTCATGCCTTGGTCTCCCTCTACAATTTTTACCCCCGTGCTTCCCTGCAATACCCAACTGCTATCCCTCCATGCTTCAGAACATGTCCTACCAACAGATCCCTTCTTCTAGTCAAGTTGTTCCACAGATTTCTCTTCTTCCCAATTCTATTCAGTATCTCCTCATTAGTTAGGTGATCTACCCATCTAACCTTCAGCATTCTTCTGTAGCACCACATTTCGAAAGCTTCTATTCTCTTCTTATCTAAACTATCTATCGCCCATGTTTCATTTCGGTACATGGCTACACTCCATACAAATACTTTCAGAAAAGACTTCCTGACACTTAAGTCTATACTCGATGTTAACAAATTTCTCTTCTTCAGAAATGCTTTCCTTGTCGTTGCCAGTCTACATTTTATATCCTCTCTTCTGCGACCATCATCAGTTATTTTGCTCCACAAATAGTAAAACTCATCCACTACTCTATCATTTCCTAATCTAATTCCCTCAGCTTCACCTGATTTAATTCAACAACATTCCATTATCCTCATTTTGCTTTTGTTGATGTTCATCTTATATCCTGCTTTCAAGACACAGCCCATTCCATTCCATTCACCTTCTCTTCCAGGTCCTTTGCTGCCTCTGACAGAATTGCAGTGTTATCAGCAAACCTCAAAGCTGTAATTTCTTCTGCTTGGATTTTAATTCATATTCCAAATTTTTCTTTTGCTTCCTTTACTGCTTGCCCAATATTCAGATTGAATAACATCAGAGATAGGCTACAACCCTGTCTCACTCCCTTCTCAACCACTGCTTTCCTTTCTTGCCCCTCAACTCTTATAACTGCCGTGCTGTTTCTGT
Organism: Schistocerca gregaria; assembly: GCF_023897955.1. NCBI lineage: Eukaryota > Metazoa > Arthropoda > Insecta > Orthoptera > Acrididae > Schistocerca > Schistocerca gregaria. Next base: position 463,142,047 of record NC_064922.1, read on the forward strand.
ACTAATCGTAAATAGCCTTTCTCTCCCTATATTTGAACCCTACCACATTCAGAATTTGAAAGAGAGTATTCCAGTCAACACTGTCAAAAACTTTCTTTTAGTCTACAAATGCTAGAAATGTAGGTTTGCCTTTCCTTAATCTATCTTCTAAGGTAAATCATAGTGTCAGTATTGACTCATGTATTCCAAGATTTTTACAGAATCCAAACTGATCTTCCCCAAGGTTGGCCTCTACCAATTTTTCTTATGTATTTTCTCCTTTTGCTGCTTTCAAACCATATAGTGCTAGTGATCTTTTTTAATCAAACAATTGAAAATCCAGAATGGAATGTAACAATACCAGAGTGTGGTTTCAGTTCTCTGAGACTGCAGACATGTGTGTAAGTTGTGTTTGCATGTGTGTGTGTGTGTGTGTGTGTGTGTGTGCAAGTTTGTATGTGTATTTACTGCTGACAAAGGCCTTAATGGCTGAAGCTGTAATTGTGTGAATCTTTTTTTTTGTGGCTATCGCAACTCAGCATCTCTGCTATATAGTGATCTTTTTTATGTATTCTAGGAAGCTATCTGTGTATTCATTTGATGCATTAATCAAATTCCTTACAATATTGTCAGACAACCTCCTTTTTAGAGTAGTAATGATGGTTAATGCACCTAAAGGCCTCTCTAAATTCATTCGCTTTACAACTTCTCTTGTTGTTGTTGCGGTCTTCAGTACTGAGACTGGTTGGATGCAGCTCACCATGCTACTCTATCCTGTGCAAGCTTCTTCATCTCCCAGTACCTACTGCAACCTACATCCTTCAAAATCTTCTTAGTGTATTCATTTCTTGGTCTCCCTCTACGATTTTTACCCTCCACACTGCCCTCCAATACCAAATCGGTGATCCCTTGATGCCTCAGAACATGTCCTACCAACCGATTCCATCTTCTGGTCAAGTTGTTCCACAAACTTCTCTTCTCCCCAATTCTATTCAATACTTCCTCATTAGTTATGTGATCTACCCATCTAATCTTCAGCATTCTTCCATAGCACCACCTTTCGAAAGCTTCTATTCTCTTCTTGTCCAAACTATTTATTGTCCATGTTTCACTTCCATACATGGCTACACTCCATACAAATACTTTCAGAAATGACTTCCTGACACTTTAATCTATACTCGATGTTAACAGAGGTTGTACAGAGTTTCAGGGAGAGCATAAGGGAACAATTGACAGTAATGGGGGAAAGAAATATAGTAGAAGAAGAATGGGTAGCTTTGAGGGATGAAGTAGTGAAGGCAGCAGAGGATCAAGTAGGTAAAAAGATGAGGGCCAGTAGAAATCCTTGGGTAACAGAAGAAATATTGAATTTAATTGCTGAAAGGAGAAAATATAAAAATGCAGTAAATGAAGCAGGCAAAAAGGAATACAAACATCTCAAAAATGAGATCAACAGGAAGTGTAAAATGGCTAAGCAGGGATGGCTAGATGACAAATGTAAGGATGTAGAGGCTTATCTCACTAGGGGTAAGATAGATACTGCCTACAGGAAAATTAAAGAGACCTTTGGAGATAAGAGAACCATTTGTATGAACATCAAGAGCTCAGATGGAAGGCCAGTTCTAAGCAAAGAAGTGAAAGCAGAAAGGTGGAAGGAGTATATAGAGGGTCTATACAAGGGCGATGCACTTGAGGACAATATTATGGAAATGGAAGAGGATGTAGATGAAGATGAAATGGGAGATAAGATACTGCGTAAACAGCTTGACAGAGCACTGAAAGACCTGAGTTGAAACAAGGCCCCCGGAGTAGACAACAGTCCATTGGAACTATTGATGGCCTTGGGAGAGCCAGTTCTGACATATATCTACCATCTGGTGAGCAAGATGTATGAAACAGCCGAAATACCCTCAGACTTCAAGAAGAATATAATAATTCCAACCCCAAAGAAAGCAGGTGTTGACAGTGGTGAAAGTTACTGAACAATCAGTTTAATAAGCCACAGTTGCAAAATACTAACACGAATTCTTTACAGACGAATGGAAAAACTAGTAGAAGCTGACCTCTGGGAAGATCAGTTTGGATTCCGTAGAAACACTGGAACATGTGAGGCAATACTGACCTTACAACTTATCTTAGAAGAAAGATTAAGGAAAGGCAAACCTACTTTTCTAGCATTTGTAGACTTAGAGAAAGCTTTTGACAATGTTGACTGGAATACTCTCTTTCAAATTCTAAAGGTGGCAGGGGTAAAATACAGGGAGCGAAAGGCTATTTACAATTTGTACAGAAACCAGATGGCAGTTATAAGAGTCGAGGGACATGAAAGGGAAGCAGTGGTCGGGAAGGAAATAACACAGGGTTGTAGCCTCTCCCCGATGTTATTCAATCTGTATATTGAGCAAGCAGTAAAGGAAACAAAAGAAAAATTCGGGGTAGGTATTACAATCCATGGAGAAGAAATAAAAACTTTGAGGTTCGCCGATGACATTGTAATTCTGTCAGACAGAAAAGGACTTGGAAGAGCAGTTGAATGGAATGGACAGTGTCTTGAAAAGAGGATATAAGATGAACATCAACAAAAGCAAAACGAGGATAATGGAATGTAGTCGAATTAAGTCGGGTGATGCTGAGGGAATTAGATTAGGAAATGAGACACTTAAAGTAGTAAAGGAGTTTTGCTATTTGGGGAGAAAAATAACTGATGATGGTCGAAGTAGAGAGGATATAAAATGTAGACTGGCAATGGCAAGGAAAGCGTTTCTGAAGAAAACAACTTCTCTTATGGAGTGCTTTCATACTTTGTCTACCTGGTCTGTATGGTGAACCAGTCATAAATTCATTTTGGATCTTACACTGCTTTGCTCCTCTCCAATATCTATGTCGAAATCCCTTTTCATAATCTTCATAGCTTCCAAAATTACCACTATTCTGATTCATTTGTTGTAAAGCTTCCCTTCCTAACAAACAGTTCACAGATATAACTTAATGTTCACCACTGGACCTATTTAAAATCTATTCTTGCAACCTTGTAAAAAATATAAAGGGTGTAAATTCCCAGCACTATTGAAACATTTCATTCCCTAATTGTTAATGAAATGCATCTCAGGAACTTAGTTTACTATTCTTCCTTACTCCTGGTGTAATAATTTCTTCTCCGTGCAGTTTATTTTTGTGCTACATTAGCTTCCAGTGTTGCTTCCATTTCATTCAAATTCCAGCACTTCTGTCTTTACTTTTGATGAATTCGACTCCATCTGATTCATGGATTTTACTATTTCTAATTGACTGGCACCTACTTTAGTTAAAACTTGAATAATACTAGTTTTAAAATTACATTTACACTTTTCATTCCAGTATGGCTCATTCAGTTCCCAAATTGCAATGTATTCTAGCAATCTTGTCCCTAACTTCACCATTCGGTTTTCCAAGTAAGTTGGTGCAGTAGTTAGCATACATGACTCATATTGAGGAGGATGACAGTTCAGCCCCACATCCGGCCATCCTGATTTAAGTTTCCCACAATTTGCATAAATGTTGGGATGGCTCCTTTGTAAAGAGCATGGCCGACTACCTTCCCCATTCTTCCCTAATCTGATGGGACCCATGACCTCACTGTTTGGTCCCTTCCCCCTAAATCAACCAACCAACCACTCAGTCTTGCACATTTGCTCAAATTACTTTCTGTCTCTAATTTCAGCTTGTTTTCAATGTCATTTAATTGATTATGCTGCATACCTTCCATTACCTGGATGCTACATTTAATTCAGCTTCTGTTCTTTGATACTCAGCTTAATTTCAATCAGTTGGCCATTCACTGTAGCTATAGCTTCCAGTATTAAATTTACTGCATCCAGTTACATTTCACATCTGATATGTTGACTTACATTAATATTATTGTCTGAAGAAATGCCATCAGTTATCACAAGTACTGTCTGAAGTACTCATTTTTATACTTTCTATGAACCCAACATTTCCTTAAATAAAAGGAAACAAAGAAAAAAAATGCTACACACAAGTTAATTTTACCCCACATTTTGTTGTTTCCCATGAGATGTGTGGAGCCAGTGTGCTCCTCTGCCACTGTTGCCATGTTGTTGATGCTGCCAGTTGCTGGGTGCATTGGTTGGTTAATTACTTAGTTCATATTATGTGGGTCATTTGCACAATAAATCTTAATGATGTGGAATGAGTCACTTTACATTCACATCACAAATTAATTTGTAAATATGGCTACATGCTGAACATTTGTGTGAGATAGTGGGAAAGAAGACAAGCAGAGAAGGGTAAAATACCGATAGTTGCATTGGCAGAGAACGGAGCACAGTGAGGGTGAGAGGATGTGAATTGGGAGGGGACAAAGGACAGAGGGGACATAAATTGTTGGTGGAGATTATGGGTACAGTAGGATACCATATGGTGAGGCCAGAATGATTTCAGAAACACAAAATGTGTTTTAAAGGTAACTTGTATCTGTGCAATTGAGAGAAGCTGATGGTGAAGAGGAGGATCCAGATGGCCTGGGTTGTGAAGCAGCCATGGAAATGAAGCAGTTATGTTCAGCTGCATGTGTGGCCAGAGGGTGGTCCACTTTGCTCTTACCCATGGTTTGGCAGTGCCCATTCATACTGGTGGACAGCTGGTTAATAGTCTTGCCAATGCAAAAAGATGTGCAATAATTGCAGCAGTGCTGGGTAAGTGAATTGGGCAGATCCTGCACCTGGGTCTTCCACTGATGAAGGGGCACTCCTTTGTAGCTGTTTCTTGGAGGTGGTGGGAAGATAGGAGGTTTGCGGGTATATGGCTTGGGACATCAGCTTGCCGTCTAGGTTAGGGGATAGCATATGACTATGAAAGCCTTTGTGAGACCTTCATCATACTGGGCAACAGAGTTCTTGTCACTGCAGATATGGCATCACTGGGTGACCAGACCATATGGAAGGGATTGTTTATTGTTGAAGATATGGCAGCTGTTAAGACGCAGCTACTGTTGATCATTGGTGGGTTTATTGTGGGTAGAAGCATGGGTGGAGCCATCAAAGAGGAGCAGGCAATGTGCAGTAATGTGGCCTTTTGGTTTGAGGAGGACCAAATAAAATGGTTGGGACAGAGGGTGTTGAGAATGTCTGTCATGGCCCTTAATACAGGTCATGAAGGTATCGTCAATGAACTTGAACCAGGCCAGGGATTTGGGCTTTTGGAGGGCTAGGAAGGTTTACTCTAAATGACCCAGATGCAGATGCACATGGCTGTGCCTCACATTTCTTTACATACCTTCCCTTCAATGGAGAAGTACTTGTATGCTAGGCAGGAGAGCGGTAAATGCCATTACAAATAACATTAAATTAAAATCAGTTCTTAAAAAAGCACTTGGATTTGTCTGTCACCCAAATATTGCATGAACGAACAGAAATATCACTCAAGTGTCAATGGTTGCATTTCCATTAAAAAACGTATTGCTTATTATTCTATCATTAAGAGCCCAAATGGTAAAACATTGCCAATCAGGTTGTATGTGTGGTACTCTGTTATGAAAACAGTTCCGTTACAGAACAATGGGGGCAGGTTTGTGGAAAGTGAAAGGGTTATTGACGAGAGCACATTCTATATTTCGTTCATTTGTAGATGATTTTTTTCTGCGTGATTCTTGAATTCATATGAGCCAACTGCACCCTGCATCTCCCCCCCCCCCCCCTCCTCCCATTCATCTAAAATCTCTTTGGGCTCTTGTAATATTACAATAACTGAATTCCACAAACAATTAAATCTTGAAATATGCATGTATTCATACACCATCAAATGAGGAAACATGTACAATTATTTTATTTTAAAATAATTTAGAATAATCAGTTTTTCCAGATTCTTCACCAACCAAAACAGCTCCATGCATTGTAGTGTTGAGCTAGCAATCCAAGGATTTTGGAGATGAGGTGATTCAAATCCACCCGCTGGCATAATAAAAACTGGTTTTCTGTGGTTTCCAATTTTCAAATTAGGCAAATGGTGTGGGTGACCCATTACTGTAAGACACAACCAATACCTTCCAGATTCCTTTCCTTCCAGACTGTTTCCAGATTCCTTAAAGAGGCAGCACTCTACTTAAATGAAAAGAGCATCATTGAAGGCAAGCCAAATATCTCTTTGGAGACTCCCTGTGCTAAAAGCCATAAGATAAACAAATAATAATCCAAATTCTCCTTATTTAGAATCATGCATTTGTGTCTGTTTGACAAAATATTCTTCAATGCAGAAAATGATCTTTTGAGTACTGCAAGAATGACAGATCCATACTTAACGAGGGGAAATTTGGGAATGTGCAAGGTTGAATGATTCCAGATCCTTTGCATTTTCTCCACCAAAAATTGTTCTAGGTTCTCTTCAAACAGAGATCTCTTCATTCTAAAAGCCCTTAAGGTAATTATCAGATTGCCCTAAGAAATTCGTTCTCATCCATTTGTGATCACTTCCCCAGCTCAAATCCAGATGGAAAGAAGAAGAGTGTAAAATGACCTTGGAGGATGAAGGGAGATGGGAGCATGAATGCTATTAGGTTACATCTGCTTGGTGAGAAAACCAAGATCATTGTCAAATAAAATGGTTTTGTTGTTTTTTTTTTTACAGAATTTTTTAGAATAAATGAAAAACATGAGTCTTTTTAAGATCCTCTTTAACAAATTAATCAACCAATCCCCTCTCCCTCTTTTGACAAAATCTGTGCTACATGCTTGTGAGCAGTAGTAAGAGAAAAGACCACACAGGAAAGTAAAGAGCAGTTTCTGCAAAGTGGCTGATAGCAGTACATGAGAAAAATGAGTTTTCGGATTTTCTTGCTGTAAACAGTACAGGCTCACTAAACTTGTAAACAGTACTTTACATAAACAAAAGAGAGATACATCAACTATTGGAGTTAGTTTTTCATTACAGCTTCTTCTTTTCCTTTAAAAAATCCAAAATGACCTGCTTTGCATGTGTGCATTTTCTTCATTCGTGTATATAATACCTCTTATTCGATTCTGAGCAAATTAATTGACACCCAGAATTGATTTTTTTCATATCTTACAGTTTTATATCATAACTTGATGATGAAGTGCCTGTTTGTTCAATATTGCTCATAGTCACTGTGATATTTAGCTTGCAAACATTCTATAGCACAAAATTTGAATGGTTTGCTGTGAAACATGGATTTCATACATATTCATGATATGAAATCTTATAAAAATTGTCCTTTTCCTTTTTCTCTCCAGATTTCAAAGTGATTCCCTACCCCCAACCCCACCCCTTGCTTTGTTCGCTAGTATTTTCTCATTCAATTTCACAATCACAGACCCCAAATATTCACTATGTGTGGTACTATACTTGGTTGCACTGAACTTCCTTCCATATTCCTTTGCTGTTAGGGGGACATCATTTAATCTGTTTAGGAAAGACTAGAAGGCAGCAATATTATATTTAAATTGGTTGTTCAATGCTATATTCGGAAACTGAATCAGTAGTAGACTCTTTTCTTATAGATGCAAAACTCTACCTTACCGTCATTTAAGGTGATCTTTAAGTCTATGTACGGCAAGATCACATTACTCTTTTTGCTGATGACACCTCTATCCTCATTAAAAAAACTCCCAACCTCAATCTTGAGGAATTGGCTAATATTGTCTTTAGTGAAGTATTTAATTGGTTTGTAAATAATGGGTTATCACTAAATGTTAATAAGACCCAGTTTGTGCATTTCCAAGTAAGGAAAAAGTTGAGGATCAATTAAGTATTACATTGAATGGTAGTGAGTTTCTGGGTGTACACATTGACAACAGCCTAAAATGGCCTGAACATATTTTGCACCTCCACAAAAAACAAGGCTCAGCAACATTCGCTGTACGTATTATTTCCACTGCATGTGACCGAGACACCACAAAAACAGCTTGTTTTAGTTATTTTCATGTATTACTGCTGAATGGCATAGTTTTCTGGGGTAATCAGCCACTATCCAAAAAAATATTCATTGCCCAAAGGAGAGTTATTAGGATAACGAGCAGAGTCCAGCCTAGACATTCTCGTAGGAACCTTTCCAGAAAATTAGGGATACTGACAACTGCATGCCAATATATCTACTCCCTGTTATGTTTCATTGGTAAAAATGGACAATTGTACAAGACCAATGATTCATACCATACCCACAATACCGGGAGGAAGATGGACCTCCATTATATTTATTTATTTATTTTATTTATTTATAAATCAAAAACCCTTGCTATTGTACAAAAAGGAGTCCATTACATGAGCTGCAAGGTGTTCAACAATCTCCCACCATCACTGAAATTACTTATCCATGAGCTTCCCAAATTTAAATAACACTCAAACAGTATTTACTAGATAATTCCTTCTATTCGGGAGAAGAATATTTCAGTAGAGGTAACTGTAATTGATTTTTTTCATTTACTAATTTGATGTACTATTGTGCATTATGATACTCACAATCACTGTTAACATTACTGTGTCTTTCATTTAGCTATTAAGATCTACCATATTTTTTAATGTAATTTTTTCTGTACCTATTCATGTGTATTTTGTCTTATACCAGATATCCTCTTGCAAGAGGTACTTTTATGTATTCCTTTTGTATTACTTGTAATAATTCTGACACATCCTACATCCATGTGAATGCATCGCAGTATTGGATTTATGGGATATAAATAAATAACAGAGGAAAAAATCTTTTCATGTAATATATTAAGTGTGTGATGTAAATTTACACACTTCCTTAAATGCCTCCATAAAGAGCAAATATATCATCAACATAATGTTTCCAACATACCACCAGATTTAGTTGCAGATCATTGGACGAAATAAAGGAGATTGTTAATATTTTAACATTTATTCTGTGTTTTAGTTATTTTAAATTTGGTAACCAAGTGTACACGCAGCAACAAGATCTGGCTATGAGTTTCCCTCTAACTTGCATTTTAGTGAATATTTTTTTGTCTCATTTCAAGTATGAGTTTTTTTGAAGAAGTATCCAGAGGATGCTGCTAGGGTTTTGGTAGCTTTTGGTGTCCATTTGTAAAGTCTGTCTTTTTCTATTGTTTTATGTCCCTTTTATTTAGACACATAACCTTTGGTCCCATGACAACATTGGGATGAGGATGACCTCAGATGATTAAGTGATTTTATTTGTAAATAATATCCTGTTGTCTCTCTTTTGATTTGTTTTAATTTTGAAATTTTAGACCCATAATTCCTTATTTGATATTGCAAACTTGAGGATTTCCTCCCTTTCACATGTAACGATGTTTTTACTATTGCAGTTTACATCAGATGATGAAACTCTTTAACAGTTCCAAAACTGGTCATGTACCAAATGAATGTAGATTAAGCAAATGTCCTACAGATTTCTTCATTTTCCATAACAGTAAGCAGCTATTGCTTTGTGCTTACTTGATTTCAGTGTGGCATTAAGTGCAATGCTTGAATTCATGCAGATCAAAGAAGCCATGCTTTCCTTTCCGTATAATCTCTATTATTTGAAGTGGCAAAGTTGCACTCTGGCCAGAGTGGCTAGAGATAGCAGTCATGTGTGCTTGCGTAAATCTCTCTCTCTCTCTCTCTCTGTGTGTGTGTGTGTGTGTGTGTGTGTGTGTGTGTGTCTTTGTCCTTCTTTCTGAAAGAGGCTTTCACAGAAAGTTCAGTGTGTAACAGTCTTCTGTTATGAGTGTATGCAACTCAACATGTGATATTTTCGGTGAATAATATTATTATGGGTAATGCAGGAGTAGGTTTAATAATGAATAAAAAAATAGGAGTGCAGGTAAGCTACTACAAACACCACAATGAACTTATTATAGTGGCCAAGATCAACACGAAGCCCATGCCTACTACAGTAGTTCAAATTTATATGCCAACTAGCTCTGCAGATGACGGAGAAATTGAAGAAATGTATGATGAGATAAAAGAAATTATTCAGGTAGTGAAGGGAGACGTAAATTTAATAGTCATGGGTGACTGGAATTCGACAGTAGGAAAAGGGAGAGAAGGAAACATAGTAGGTGAATATGGATTGGGGCTTCGAAATGAAAGAGGAAGCTGTCTGTTAGAATTCTCCACAGAGCATAACTTAATCATAGCTAACACTTGGTTCAAGAATCATAAAGGAAGGTTCTATACATGGAGGAATCCTGGAGATACTAAAAGGTATCAGATAGATTATATAATGGTAAGAAAGAGATTTAGGAACCAGGTTTTAAATTGTAGGACATTTCCAGGGGCAGATGTGGACTCTGACCACAATCTATTGGCTATGAACTGTAGATTAAAACTGAAGAAATTGCAAAATGGTGGGAATTTAAGGAGATGGGATCTGGATAAACTGACTAAACCAGAGGTTGTACAGAGATTCAGGGAGAGCATAAGAGAACAATTGACAGGAATGGGGGAAAGAAATACAGTAGAAGACGAATGGGTAGCTCTGAGGAATGAAGTAGTGAAGGCAGCAGAGGATCAAGTAGGTAAAAAGACGAGGACTAGTAGCAATCCTTGGGTAACAGTAGAAATATTGAATTTAATTGAGGAAAAGAGAAAATAAAAGAAATGCAGTAAATGAAGCAGGCAAAAAGGAATACAAACATCTCAAAAATGATATCGACAGGAAGTGCAAAATGGCTAAGCAGGCATGGCTAGAGGACAAATGTAAGGATGTGGAGGCTTATCTCACTAGGGGTAAGATAGATACTGCCTACAGAAAAATTAGTGAGACCTTCGGAGAAAACAGAGCCACTTGTATGATTATAAAGAGCTCAGATGGAAACCCAGTTCTAAGAAAAGAGGGGAGAGCAGAAAGGTGGAAGAAGTGTACAGAGGGTCTATACAAGGGCGATGTACTTGAGGACAATATTATGGAAATGGAAGAGAATGTAGATGAAGATGAAATGGGAGATACGATACTGCGTGAAGAGTTTGACAGAGCACTGAATGACCTGAGTCGAAACAAGGCCTCGGGAGTAGACAACATTCTATTAGAACTACTGACGGCCTTGGGAGAGTCAGTCCTGACAAAACTCTACCATCTGGTGAGCAAGATGTACGAGACAGGCGAAATACCCTCAGACTTCAAGAAGAATATAATAATTCCAATCCCAAAGAAAGCAGGTGTTGACAAATGTGAAAATTACCGAACTATCAGTTTAATAAGTCACAGCTACGAAATACTAACGTGAATTTTTACAGACGAATGGAAAAACTAGTAGAAGCCGACCTCGGGGAAGATCGATTTGGATTCCGTAGAAATGTTGGAACACGTGAGGCAATACTGACTCTACGACTTATCTTAGAAGCTCGATTAAGGAAGGGCAAACCTATGTTTCTAGAATTTGTAGACTTAGAGAAAGCTTTTGACAATGTTGAGTGGAATACTCTCTTTCAAATTCTGAAGGTGGCAGGGGTAAAATACAGGGAGCGAAAGGCTATTTACAATTTGTACAGAAGGCAGAGGGCAGTTATAAGAGTCAAGGGGTTGAAAGGGAAAGCAGTGGTTGGGAAGGGAGTGAGACAGGGTTGTAGCCTCTCCCCGATGTTATTCAGTCTGTATATTGAACAAGCAGTAAAGTAAACAAACGAAAAATTCAGAGTAGGTATTAAAATCCATGGAGAAGAAATAAAAACTTTGAGGTTCGCCGATGACATTGTAATTCTGTCAGAGACAGCAAAGGACTTGGAAGAGCAGTTGAATGGAATGGACAGTGACTTGAAAGGAGGATATAAGATGAACATCAACAAAAGCAAAACAAGGATAATGGGTAAAAATTGTAGAGGGAGACCAAGGCATGAATATGCTATACAGATTTAGAAGGATGTAGGTTGCAGTAGTTACTCAGAGATGAAGAAGCTGCACAGGATAGATTAGCATGGAGAGCTACATCAAACCAGTCTCAGGACTGAAGACCACAACAAGAACAACAACAATATTATTATGATTCCAACCTGGACTTTCCATTGTCTAAACTTCATGAGGGAATAAATATATTGTCAAAATGCCCAGCCCCATATTTACAAATTAATTGGTGATATGAATGTAAAATTATTCATATTAACAGAATCTTCCGTCAGGTCTTGGTAGAACAACATTATAATAAATGAAAAGCACCAGTTTGCTTTTGCCCTGTAATATTGTAGAACAAAAGCAAACTGGTGCTTTTCATTTATTAAAATTATTCATTCCATATCATTACGATTTATCATGAAAATGGTGTCTTGAACATGACACCAACTTAAACAGATGTTTATGATCATGGGCAAGCACTATATGTTATTGCTGCAGCATGCTTTTGAGCAAGGATGGTGTTCTTTCTTAAAGATGAATTATTCCAGAACATTATTCCCTATGAAGTTACTGAATGAAAATAATATTACTGAATGAAAATATGCAAAATTTGTCAACGTACTGATTTGTCTCTATCCAAGATTTGCAATGTTTCAGAGTGAAAATGTGACTGGACTAAGTTGTTTAATGAGTTGTAAAATTTGTTTTTCCAGTTTAAAGTCTCCTTAGAATTTTGAAGTTTCCATCCTTTTTATTATTTCCTTGCCATGTGTTAAAACTTATCATTGGTTTAGTACCTGTAGATGTGCAGAACTGAATATCTGTTGTGTCTTTTTAAAATTAAGAATGAAATCATCCACAGAGAAACAGTAAATGATATGTTTAAAAATATTGTTTATCATTCCACCTGTTGCTGTATGTGTTCTTGAATTGATTACAATACTAGTTTCATACACAAATAGGACTAATTCTGCTTGTTGTATATTACGGGAAAATTCGTTATATATATGAGAGTGGTAGCAGACCTAAAATTGGTCCTTTGGAACCCCATACATGATGTATTCCCAGTCACAATAATCTCCTCTGACTATATTGGTTGAATTATTAAGTATAGCTTTCTGCATTCTTTTGGTTAGATATGACATTATCCATTGGTTTCTCCAATAAAACTTTAATTTATCTAGGAGGCTGTTGTGATCCACACAGTCAAATGCCTTAGATAGGTCACAGAGAACAACAACTGGTGCTATTTTGTTATGTAATGTTTGTTCGCCGATGACATTGTAATTCTGTCAGAGACAGCAAAGTACTTGGAAGAGTAGTTGAATGGAATGGACAGTGTCTTGAAAGGAGGATATAAGATGAACATCAACAAAAGCAAAACAAGGATAATGGAATGTAGTCAAATTAAGATGGGTGATGCTGAGGGAATTAGATTAGGAAATGAGACACTTAAAGTAGTAAAGGAGTTTTGCTATTTGGGAAGCAAAATAACTGATGATGGTCGAAGTAGAGAGGATATAAAATGTAAACTGGCAATGGCAAAGAAAGCATTTCTGAAGAAGAGAAATTTGTTAACATCAAGTATATATTTAAGTGTCAGGAAGTCGTTTCTGAAAGTATTTGTATGGAGTGTAGCCATGTATGGAAGTGAAACATGGACAATAAATAGTTTGGACAAGAAGAGAATAGAAGCTTTCGAAATGTGGTGCTACAGAAGAATGTTGAAGATTAGGTGGGTACATCATGTAACTAATGAGGAGGTATTGAATAGAATTGGGGAGAAGAGGAGTTTGTGGCACAACTTGATAAGAAGAAGGGATCGGTTGGTAGGACATGTCCTGAGGCATCAAGGGATCACAAATTTAGCATTGGAGGGCAGCGTGGAGGGTAAAAATCATAGAGGGAGACCAAAAGATGAATACACTAAGCAGATTCAGAAGGATGTAGGTTGCAGTAGGTACTGGGATATGAAGGAGCTTGCACAGGATAGATTAGCATGGTGAGCTACATCAAACCAGTCTCAGGACTGAAGACCACATCAACAACAATGTTTGTAAAATTTGGTGATTATTGACATCTCTCCTATCACCTTTCTTATAGAGGAGTTGAACTATAGTGTCTTTGGAAAAGTGCCTTGAGGAGGTGATGCATTACATACTTCAGATAAGACAGGGCATATTAAATGGGAACAAATCTTTAGTACTCTGTTAAAATACCATTATATCCACATGAGCTTTTATTTTTATGAGAATATATCATTTCCTTAATTTCAGAGGGAGAAATTGGTGATATGTTCATATGATTGAATTTTATGGGAGTTGCTTTTACAACATACTGCTATGATTTTGCTCTTGAACTATTTGTCCTGATATTTTCTACTGTATTTAAGAAATGATTACTAAACATAATTACTACCTGTTAGTTGTCATTTATAAACCCTCCATTTAATTTAATAGAATGCTGTCCTGTCCTTTAGCTGGTTGTTCTGTCTCTCATTTCGCAATATGCCATATAGCCTTAAATCTGTTGGAATTAGTGATTTTAAGTGTAATGTGCAAGTTCCTTGATTTTTTAAAATAACTTTTTTAGTAATTTTGAATAATTTTTGTAGTGTACAACTACTGTGGGATCTGTACTTGTTCTTGCCAAGTGATACCTGTTGCTTTTCTTTTCACAAGATGCTTTAATCCCTCTAATGACTCAAGGATTTTTATATGCCTGTTTATTGTCCTTTCTGATTAGCTTATGCAGAAAGTTCTTTTCATGCAATGCTATAAATGTCTTGTGGAATAGATTAAATTTTATGTCGGCAGTTGGTTTGTTATAAATATCTTGCAAACTATTCTTAAAAACATTTGTTCTGGAGTCATTAATTATTCTAACTAATTTGCACTGAGGGCTATCTATACTGTGAGAAATTATCTCATTTATCTTAACTAACTGTTCATCTTGATCAGAAAAAAGTATTTGTTACAGGGTATACCAGTATTTTCTTGCTGTGAGCCTCATCAAAGAAAACATTATTAATTACAATCCTACTGTCTTTATCTGCCTGTGTTGGAAAGGTAATTACTGAGGTTAATTGTAGGATCCAAGTAAGGTTACCAAATTGTTTTCCTATCATAATCCTTTAGAAAATTTACATTTGAATCACCACAGACTGTTAACTGCTGCTGCAAGTAAGGAATACAAATTTCTCATAAACATGCCAAAATTTCCAAATGGGGATCTACATACAGTTATAATTAAAAGTGGACTGTTTTTGGTATTAATTAACAACAACACACTTCTGTGTGCTGTTCACTACAAAACCTACTTGTCTCAATGTTTTTGAACCTGTGTTATGTCTTAATATAGGTAACAACTTCTCTTTATTTCCAAATTAGTTCCACATGAGTAATATGCTAGAGTGTAATCTGTTATATTTAACTTCTCTAACCCTGTGGTTATGAGGTGCTCAGATAGTCACAGGATGTTGATCTTTTCAGAGCTCTTTAAATTTTCTAATCAGACAAGAAACTCTTCTCCTTTATTACTTAGTCTCCTAATTTTCTGATGAAATAAGCTAACCTTGCTTTCCTTTGTATTTTGTGAAGCTTTTATTCAAAATGTGGTGCCTGAATGTTGATTCTAACATAAAATGGTACCTCTCTGACACCAGTGATAACTGAGATCTTGCATTGTGTGATGGTGGCCCTATGTGCATTTTCTGCAAGAAGCTCTGTCAACCTATCTTTTCTCCCTCTCACTCAGGTGTAGAATATGTCTTTCCCCTTCTCACTCAGATGTAGGATATGTCTAGTATATCCCAATCACCAAATTGTAGCAACAGGCTCTCACTCATACTGGTGTTAACCCAAACCAGTCATATCGCTGCAGGACCTCCACAAACTCACACTTGTGTGTGTGGTTACTACTCCTATTTCATCCAGGTCACCCCCAATGCTGTAATTTCTGTCTTTAGCCAGGCTGTTCCCTGCTCCATCAGCTATCATACTCTGATCCTCCTGGTCAGAATCATTACAAAGATTTCATATGTCCTCCGTCACCTGGCTAAACTAGCAACTGGCTTCACAGTGCTTGTGACCTGGTTATCTGTTACTAAGCTGCCCTGTACGATCTGGCTTACTCCCCTCCCATCTAGCAGCAAGACACTTTTATTTGTACTCTCTCTTGGTTCTGACCTAAACTCAGTTTCTTTGCCAGAAGCCTGCTGCAACCTCCTGTGACCTATAGCTGGATGAGGCTCTTCCGCTCCTCCTTCGGGTAACAAGTCAGGCTTATTGGACTTCTGCAAGCACAAATGTAGATGAAGTTGCAGACCTGTACCCCTTTCACCAGTTACTTGTTACCTTTACCCAGTTCACCACCTTCTGGTTTGTACAGACTGTTGCCACTTGCTGTATATCCCACTTAGTGGTGGAGATGGCTGTCACTGCTCTGTGGCACCACATGGCTATGCTGGTGGTTTATCCTTGCTAAACCCTTTGTGACTTCTGATGTTGTTTCCTAAGTCATTTGGACTTCAAAATGATCCTCTTGAATTTCTCGTCATCTGCATACTCTCCCGGTTTTGCTCATTAAACAGTCAGTTATTTAGATTTGTCTGTGATCTCTCAGACAAATCCCAAACAGCCCCAATACATAAAATTTAAAAGTATAAAAACTGTTAAATATTTGGATTTAAGTAATGAATTTTTGAAATTAAAGCTCTGCATGCAAAACAGTTCAGATTTAGCACAGTCCATTCGCAATTCATCAGATGCAATTACAAAGCAATATCAAATTTAAGTCAATCTATAATTTACATCACCATACCCAACAGTCACTTACTTTGATGACAGAAAGCTTTTATACAATTTTTAATAATCACAAAACAGCTCAGGCAGAATATGCATAAATTTTACATATTGAATTCACTCGAAAGTAATTAAACATTAAAGTTCATGCATTTTAGAGTTTCAAATGTGTGTATTCTCACATACAGGCCATACATAATTGTGGCATGAGTCAACGAGAGCACACTCAACATAGATGTTACTCTGACTTCAGGTGACATCTGCTTAGTTGCAGATGGTCATAAGAACAGTCTGCTATTTTGAAAACTACATAATGCTTTAAAATTGCTAGATTGGAGTTTCCTGTTGTTGGATGAACTGTAGGTATTAATAGAATTTTGAGTTGTAGAAAATATTGCTGGTTACAAATTTATAAACATTGCTGTACACTACTTTTTCTGTAATGTGAGCCCCCTTGTTTACATGAAAGAGCACCATGATACATATCATAATAAACTGCATGAAATTATTAATTAGTATGTTAATCAGTCAATTGTTGTTTGTCATTTTGTACAGAAAAATTAAGGTAACCAAAGTCAGAATTTAACAGTGATTTTGGTGAAATCTGTTATGTAAAATGGTACTGGTTATGAGCTTTTATGTTCATTACTGCAAAAGATAAATACTTTTAAGTAATTTAAAATCATTAACAGGAAATAAGGAATGCTTAACTTTCAAATGGTGTTGGTCACCTTTCTCAAATTTACGTATTAGCTCATAGGTTTTTGCATGTAGCAAACTGTATTGCTAACTTCAGTTAATTGTGACTTTTAATTACCAGTGCCCTAATGAAAATTAATTACAAAAATGGAATGAGAACACTTGCAATAAGAATCTGATTAATAAATTTAAGTGAAATTAAGATTAAATAGGATTTTTTAGATTTTTAGGTAAGTATTAACATGCCAACAGCTAAATGTATCAGAAGCAGGACATAAATTGACAGAAAAAGTACAGGGTGGTGCACGAAATGTGTTACCATTTTGTTTTTGAATATAAACTTTATTGTTAATACAATCTGAAAGGAACATATACTATAATGAAGAGCTGTCCACAGAGATTTGTTCTAACTTAGTACATGCTCAATATGTCCACCATTTCGTTTCCTAACTTCCTTCAAATGAACACTGAAGTTAGTCATTACCCTATGGCATATGTCTTCTGTAATTTCACAGCAAGCTTAAAGACTAAGTCTTCTGAGCTCCATTAAATCATGTTGACATTTCTGGAAAATTTTTTTCTTTAGGTACCCCCAAAGAAAAAAGTCACATGGATTGAGGTCTGGTCTACTGGGGGGTCAATTTTGTTGTGAAGCTACGTTTTTGAAGCAACCTGGAAACCTGAGTGAAATGATCCGCATGTCGAAATGCTCGTGTAAAAACTCCAACATAGAGTTTGCAGTATGTGGCCTTGCTCCATCATGAACCACTGTGTGTTGAAGGGCAAGGCAGTAGCAAGAAGCTGTGGAATTTAATGGAACTCAGAAGACTTTTTCTTCAAGCTTGCAGTGAAATTACGGAAGACATGTGCCATGGGGTAATCACTAACTTCAGCGTTTGTTTGAAGGAAGTCAGGAAACGAAATGGTGGACATATTGAGCAAGTGCTGAGTTAGAACAAATTTTGTTAACTTACAATTTTGTTATATTATTCGATTCCAATTATATTACACATATTACTGTCGTTTGGTTATACATTCTTCATATAACATTCATACAATAATAGATTGAGTTTTCCTTTATGGCATAAATTGACATACATTCCATTTCAATTTACTGTGAATTCTTGTCTGAGCATATTTATCAATTCCAGAAAATTGAAGAAGTAAAGAATGCTTGCTACAATCACTATAATAGATACTACGTGCTGCTCAGATAACTACGCACGGCCTCCCCCCTGTAGCATTTCCCAGAACACTACAGGGTTGAGGGAATTCCATAGAGACATTTATGTGCTCAGTTACATCTCATTAATAGATTTAACTGTGATCCCAAGAGCAAAATAGGTTGTTGTTTATAAACACAACTCATATCTGACAATACCAATCATATCAAATACCTATTCAGTGTTTAAAAGTGCAACTCAGTATTTAGTTGTAATGTTCATAGTATAAAGGATAACAATTTCAATATGACAATTTACATACAATGAGTGTAAAACAGTGTTCACATAAGTAACAAGCATGCATAAAAATTTCAATGTAAACCAAGTGTTTGATGCTTTCATGGGTAGTTGACACTCACAGTAGTTAGGTTTCAACCCTTTGATTATTTGGTAGTGCTCAACCTTAGTTCAGCATCATGATATGTGACGTACTGATGTACTGCAACTGTTTTCTTTTTCACATACTTTCACACTGTCACATTCTTATGTATCATAAACCTAAAACTATATTTATCTTGCGGTGCAGCCCTTTCTTATTTTTTATATGGTACCTAACATTCTACAAGCATTTATCTTTCTTCATTTTACGATGTGTCAGTACATTGCTCCCTGGAAGAAAAAACTTAATACCAACTTGAAAATTAAATATTCATAGATAAGGGTATAGTGGTTCAATAGCTACTAATACCCTTTTCATATTTTTAACCATACAATCATTCACTTCAGCATACAGTGATGCTATCACAAAATTTATTTAATGTTTTGTGTGCATCTCTACTTACAGTATGCAATCAAAAGTATCCGGAGACCCCCAAAAACACAGGTTTTTCATATTAGCTGCATTGAACTGCCACCTACTGGCAGGTACTGCATATCAGTGACCTCAGGAGTCATTAGACATCGTGAAAGAGCAGAATGGGGTGCTCCGCAGAACTTACAGACTTCGAACATGACCAGGTGATTGAGTGTCACTTGTGCCATATGTCTGTATGTGATATTTCCACACTCATAAACATCCCTAGGTCCACTGTTTCCAATGTGATAGTGAAAAAGTGGAAACATGAAGGGACATGTACAGCACAAAAGTGTACAGTCCAAGTTTGTCTGTTGACTGACAGAGACCACTGACAGTTAAAGAGGATCATAATGTGTAATAGGCAGACTTCTATCTAGATCATCACACAGAAATTCCAAACTGCACCGCGTTCCACTGCAAGTACTATGACAGTTAGGTCAGAGGTGAGAAAACTTGGCTTTCATGGTCGAGTGGCTGCTCATAAGCCATACATCACCCCAGTAAATACCAAATGACGCCTTACTTGGTGTAAGGAGCATAAACATTGGACGATTGAACAGTGGAAAAATGCTGTGTGGAGTGACAAATCAGGATACACAATGTGGCATTCCGATGGCAAGGTGTGGCTACGGCAAATGCCTGGTGAACATCATCTGCCTGCGTGTGTAGTGCCAACAGTACAATTCAGAGACAGTAGTGTTATGGTGTAGTAATGTTTGTCATGGAGGGAGCTTGCACTCCTTGTTGTTTTGCATGGCCCTATCACAGCAGGGGCATACACTGATGTTTTAAGCACCTTCTTGCTTCTCACTGCTGAAGAGCAATTCGGGGATGGCAATTGCATATTTCAACAAGATCAAGCACTTGTTCATAATCCACAGCCTGTGGCAGAGTGGTTACATGACAGTAACATCCCTGCAATGGACTGGCCTGCACAGAGTCCTGACCTGAGTCCTGTAGAATACCTTTGGGATGTTTTGGAATGCCGACTTCATGCCAAGTCTCATCAATCGACATTGATACCTCACTTGAGTGCATCACTCCTTGAGGAATGGGCTGCCATTCCCCAAGAAACCCTCCAGCACCTGACTGAAGGTATGCCTGCGAGAGTTGAAGCTGTCATCAAGACTAAGGGTGGGCCGATACCATACTGAATTCCAACATTAACGATGGAGGGTGCCATGAACTTGTAAGTCACTATCAGTCAGGTGTATGGATACTTCTGATCACACAATGTACCATATAAATCTGAAAGATAAGGTGTATTAGAGGTGTATTAGAGGCATGGTGCGACCTCTTATTCAGTTTGCCACTTATACTGTACTCACTTGTTTACCTGCAGCAAGACTTTACTCTGCCATCAAATAAAATTAGTGCATGCACTTTCAATACTTAAATTTGTCAATATTGTACATACATACATATAATGTATATAGTAGCATAGCTTAAGTAAATATCTCATAGCTTAGTGTCTCTTTCCTGTGTATATAATCCCTTAACTTATCTTTGTATGTGTGTATTGTGTAGATAGTTATAGTCGTAGCATAGACTCTCTCTTAATTTTCCATATCCCTGTTTATGCAGTAGGCTTTACAAATGTTAGTGCAGGCTGTAACTCATCAGGTTTGTTTGTTTTGGGTGCTCCAACACACCCAGCTGCACCTGTATGGCGCACACACGCTTGCAGTTTGTTTACTTGCTTGCTCCCCAATGTACATGTGCTGCATTGCTCTGATACCACTTGTGTCATGGTAAGTTGTGTATTGCATTGTGCACTGTCTTGCATTTCACAAGTTCGTTTATTTGTTTACAATTGAGCTACATGCAAGGCGAATCATTGCATTTAGGGTATTGTTGTACCTAGACACATAAAAGTAAAATTCTTCCTTGTTCAACCACTCAGCTTATTGTTTACACATTTGACACACAAGAAAAAATATTAACAAAAAGTGTCCTTATCAACTAACAACATAAATTTTGGAATGCGTTTTTCCAGTATCCTAAAACTAATATTATTATACATATATAATTAGATGGTATACAGCCCTTCTTCAGTATATACCCATTCACATCCAGTGATAATTCCAGTATCGGTATCTTGGGCAAAGGTTTTTCCCACTTGTATATTTGTTCATAATTGAATATCAGCTCATTTGGTGTAAATCCAGTTGATGTATGGGAAAGCTTGTTAACAACTTGTAAGAAGGGAGTGACATATTCAATCCACTTGGTATGTTTATGAGGTGTGTAGGTCTTCACAAACCTGTTGAATTCCTTAAACACCCTTGCTGTGGAGGATGCTTCAGGATGAAATTTGGATACTGAAATGTGTGTGATTTGGCTGGAATCTACAAACTCTTTCCATTTACATCCAACAAAATATGAGGCATTATCTATTAACATGCATTGTGGTTTTCCTACTCTTACAAAATAACACTCTTTCATTCTTCTTATAATTGAACTGGCTGTAATGTTCTGTACCACACACAGTTTTATGTATTTGATGAAAATATCATACCACAATTGATTTAGTTCTATCTGTTTGGAGATGCTAAAATATTTTGCTTTCTGGCAGACAATACACTTTCTTACCATCTGTAGTACTCTTCTTATAAACTTGGGGAAATAATGATATTTACTTAGTTTGTCAGTGCATTTTGCAGTGCCATAGTGGCCCCAAGTATTGTGTGTATATAAGATAAAATCATCCACATATTCCTCTAGCAAACACATTTGCCATTGTTCTTGTTCAGTATGGTTCCTATGGAACAGAACACCTTTGTGAAATACAAACAGCCTTTTTAACTTTTCACCACCATTTTGTGTAAGTTTTACTCTTACCTTACTCCATCGTTTGTCTTCCTGCTGCCATTGCTCCATGTGTTTATACATGCGGACATAGCATGATTGGAGTGTTTTGTCTTCCATCAACATAGCTCCTATTTGACCTTCCTGCTCTATAAAGATCTTTGAATTTCTCTAAGCCCTGTGGTAATCAAGAAAGAGCATCAGCTATTATGTTTTGGTTTTCTTTTATGTATGCTATTTCAAAATTGAATTCTTGAAGGTACATTTACCACTTGGCTATCAGTCAGGGTAGCAATTTACAAGTTAACGAAAATGATAGGGACTGATGGTCAGAGTATATTTTCGCGTGTTTGCCCCAAAGGAAATATTCAAACTTTTAAAAGGACCAAATTACAGCCAAACCCTGCAACTCCATAACTGAATATGAATGTTCAGCTTCGAATAAGGTGCAGCCAGTGAAGCTAATTACTTTAAAAATGAGATTTTCCTCTTCTTATACCATTTGAAAAAGGCATGCACCCAGACCTTGAGAAGATGCGTTGGGGCATAAATAGAAATCCTTCTTCATGGCTGGTTGAGATAAAATGTTAGCATTTAATAAGGCTTGCTTGATGTTCTCAAAATCAGTGTCACACTGCTTGTCCCATAACCAAGATCTGTTTTTCTGGAGAAGATTGAGTAAAGCATCATTGTTCATAAGTTGGTTAGGGACGAATTTCCTGGAAAATGAGGTTAGGCCCAAGTATGCCTTAAATGCCTCTTGTTTTGAGGAACAGGGCAGTTCCTAATGGCATTACATTTTTTTAGGATCTGGCAGTGCGCCTTTCGAAAAAATTATGTGTTCTAAAAATTTTACCTTTTCTTGTCCGAAATTAGATTTCTTGAGATTAGCTGTTACTCCATATTCGGAAAAGCAGTTCAATACTTGTTCAATTAATCTTAAGTGTTCTACTCAAGTGGGTGTAGTGACTAAAAGGTCATCCACATATTATACTGTTACCTTGCTCAAAATTTTTGACCCTAGCACTTTGTCCAGTGCAGAAATAAATACACCCTCACTTGCATTCAATCCAAATGGTAATACTTAAAACTCAAAGCTCTTTCCCCTACATATGAAGGCAGTATACATCTGACTTTCTTCTTATAGTTTTATTTGCCAACATGAAGACAAGAAGTCAATTATAGTAAGAAATTTAGCATCATGGAATATCATAAGCTGTTCCTCAAAATTGTCTGGATGTGTTCGGACTGGCACACTAATCTTATTAACATTACGTGTATTGAGGACCAAGTGCACCTTTGCTATCTGGCTTACACATGACCAAAATATGACTACAATAAGGGGAAAATGATGGTTGTGTTACGTCCCATTCAAGCATCCTGTTAATCTCTTTTCTTACTGTTTCCCTCTTTATCCACGGTATAGGATATGAAGTAGAACAAAAAATTCATGAGGATATACTTCCATTATATACACAAAATCCTTAATGACACCTTGTCTTTTTTCAAATACATGTGTACAAACAAGTATCAGTTCCCCAAGTTTCACTTGTTCTTAAGACAAGCCTTTTAATTCACTACCTTTGTGCATATTGTGTCGACATTTACTTCTTCTGCTGCTGCTGACTGTTCATTATTGTATATGTTGATGAACATAACTATTGGGATTTACCAATTGAACCTCAAAATCAAGAGTGACTTCAGTTTTATGTCTATTAGTACTTTCCCTGATTACTTCTGTTGCAAATAATGGGTTATTTACAGTGAAATGACATTGGCCCTTTCCTATATCAATTTGTACTTGGTATGCCCTAAATGTATCAATACTTATTAAACAATCTACTATCAAAAAATTGCATCATAAAGAAAACTGGCCTAATTCTAAGGGAATTAAGGATTGTATTTAGACTCCTTTCAATTTCTGACCAGTGGCAGTTTGTACCTTGCAATTTTTCCGTGGCATTGTGGGTATACGTCCATGTTTCTTCAGTTCTTGAAAGAATCGCTGTGACATCAAATTAGTTGTAGCACCTGTGTCATGCACAATGGGTACATCAAGGTCAAATATTTTGGCTTTAATAGTAGCTTGCAGGCAAAAAGAAATACAAAAGTCTCAAAAACAAGACCGACAGGAAGTGCAAAATAGCTAAGCAGGGATGGCTAGAGGACAAATGTAAGGATGTAGAGGGTTATCTCATTAGGGGTAAGATAGATACTGCCTACAGGAAAATTAAAGAGACCTTTGGAGAAAAGAGAACCACTTGTATGAATAACAAGAGCTCAGATGGAAACCCAGTTCTAAGCAAAGAAGGAAAAGCAGAAAGGTGGAGGGAGTATATAGAGGGCCTATACAAGGGTAATGTACTTGAGGACAATATTATGGAAATGGAAAAGGCTGTAGATGAAGATGAAATGGGAGACATGATACTGCGTGAAGAGTTTGACAGAGCACTGAATGACCTGAGTCGAAACAAGGCCCTGGGAGTAGACAACATTCCATTAGAACTACTGACAGCCTTGGGAGAGCCAGTCCTGACAAAACTCTACCATCTGGTGAGCAAGATGTATGAGACAGGCGAAATACCCTCAGACTGCAAGAAGAATATAATAATTCCAATCCCAAAGAAAGCAGGTGTTGACAGATGTGAAAATTACCAAACAATCAGTTTAATAAGTCACAGATGCAAAATACTAACATGAATTAGTTACAGACGAATGGAAAAACTGGTAGAAGCCGACCTCGGGGAAGATCAGTTTGGATTCCGTAGAAAAGTTGGAACACGTGAGGCAATATTGACCTTACAACTTATCTTAGAAGAAAGATGAAGGAAAGGCAAACCTACTTTTCTAGCATTTGTAGACTTAGAGAAAGCTTTTGACAATGTTGACTGAGATACTCTCTTTCAAATTCTAAAGTTGGCAGGGGTAAAATAGAGGGAGTGAAAGGCTATTTACAATTTGTACAGAAACCAGATGGCAGTTATAAAAGTCAAGGGGCATGAAAGGGAAGCAGTGGTTGGGAAGGGAGTGAGACAGGGTTGTAGCCTATCCCTGGTGTTATTCAATCTGTATATTGAGCAAGCAGTGAAGGAAACAAAAGAAAAATTCGGAGTAGGAATTAAAATCCATGGAGAAGAAATAAAAACGTTGAGGTTCACTGATGACATTGTAATTCTGTCAGAGACAGCAAAGGACTTGGAAGATCAGTTGAATGGAATGGACAGTGTAATGAAAGGAGGGTGTAAGATGACCATCAACAAAAGCAAAACAAGGATAATGGAATGTAGTCGAATTAAGTCGGGTGATGCTGAGGGAATTAGATTAGGAAATGAGACACTTAAAGTAGTAAAGGAGTTTTCTTTATTTGGGGAGAAAAATAACTGATGATGGTCGAAGTAGAGAGGATATAAAATGTAGACTGGCAATGGCAATGAAAGTATTTCTGAAGAAGAGAAATTTGTTAACATTGAGTATTGATTTAAGTGTGAGGATGTCATTTCTGAAAGTATTTGTATGGAGCATAGCCATGTATGGAAGTGAAACATGGACGATAAATAGTTTGGACAAGAAGAGAATAGAAGCTTTTGAAATGTGGTGCTACAGAAGAATGCTGAAGATTAGATCAGTAGATCACATAACTAATGAGGAAGTATTGAATCGGACTGGGGAGAAGAGAAATTTGTGGTAGAACTTGACCAGAAGAAGGGATCGGTTGGTAGGACATGTTCTGAGGCATCAAGGGATCACCAATTTAGTATTGGAGGGCAGCGTGGAGGGTAAAAGTCGTAGAGGGAGACCAAGAGATGACTACACTAAGCAGATTCAGAAGGATGAAGGTTGCAGTAGGTACTGGGAGATGAAGAAACTTGCACAGAATAGAGTAGCATGGTGAGCTGCATCAAACCAATCTCAGGACTGAAGTCCACAACAACAACAACTGTAGCTTGCACCTTGCTCTCTGTCAAGTTTTTCTGGGTACCCTCATTACTTTGATACAGATCATCTTTCACATCATTACCTTGATTGTATCTAATAAAGCAAGTGTCGATCAAGCTCATGCCCCCACTATGCTCCAAGGTCACAGAACAGGGGCCTGCCATGACTGGTTCAAGTTTTCCTACATCACAGTGGCATCAGTGTCTGGGTTAGGCGTAACTTCACAAATATGGACTGTTGGTGTTTGTTTATGCTAATTAGTATCCTGTGAGGCTCTCGACTGAAATTCTCTTTGCATTTGCGCATTGTTTGATACATGTGCATTACTATACTGTGGATTATTCAGGTATCTGGTACTTTTGTGTTTGCCAAGCGATCAGCTGATTACTGCCGGTAGCTTGTGTCTGCACATACTGTAGTGGCTGGTCATACACTATTTGCCCACTATAGTTGTTTTTGTTAAATTTTGCCCATTTCTTTTATATCCACCTTTGAATTTATGGCTTTCTCCATTGCCATAGTGATTACTATTATCATTACCATAGGTGTGTGTGGGGGGTAAGATTGCCATCCATTTTGTACTACAAATCCACTATTTTGTACTACAAATCCATTGTTCACTTGTTGGTCCATAAATCTCTGTGGCGCTACCTGCTTATTAACCAGGTTGAGTTATACTGGTCTGTCTTCGTATATCAAATCTATTGAGTCCAGTACAGATACAAAGTATTCGGTTCCATGTTCTAGGATGGTAATGAGTTTTTCCCTAATGTCAGCTGGAAGACTGCTCTTTAAAACTTTCAGCATGTCTACTTGAGATACAGAGTTTTATTCATTTTTCTTTTTTTTTTTCCAAAATAGCCCCTTAAGCTTCCATGTTTGCTATTGAATGGAACTACATTAAATACTTCTGATGAAAACTATGTGGTTTGTTCTTTCCATTCAGAGGCAAATCCTGGAAATTGTTGGTGCCTAAGTAACCCTCATCTACAAGTAATGTTGACAAACACACTGTGCTGTCAGTGACAAGCATGTTTGTATTTGATTGTGCTGTAGTGCATGGCAATTGTACTTGCTCGACAGGTACAGCTACTGGCAAATGTTGTTGTATTCTGCAACTTTCGCTATTTTCCTTTGATGGGCTAGCCACGTATTGTGGTAACCAGTGGAAGTATCTAATTTCTCTAAAATCATGGGTTTGTATTCTGTCAAATGTTGTTTTGGAATGTCAGTAGTTTTAACAAAACTGCCTCGTAACCTCTCCTCTGCTTCCTTTAAACGTGAATCTATTTTAGCTACAAGTTGACTTTCTTTATCTTTTAGAGCATCTTCTACTGCCTATAAAGGAGACTATTTCTTGCAGCTTCCAAAGCAATATATTGCTGCTGAATGAAACAGAGGAACTTGAAACATAGGACAGATATAGGACAGACATTGATTATTGGTAATCCGAATATTAACATGCAAAGTACAGCTGATAGCAATGCTAGTAGTACCATCAGTGTGCTGCTACAGCAATTACTGACAACTGTGGATTCTAAATTACACTATATGAACACAAAATTCAAAGCAGTTACATAGCAGCCTAGTAACTTGAACACACAATGTAACAAATTGTTCCAAGGTTTTTCAGATTTCACAACAGAACAAAAACAGGTGTTGGAAGATTTCCAAAACAGTGCCACACAAAAATTCAATGATCTGACAGACAATCTACACACAGAGGTACCGTATCTGAAAATTTTAAAGAAATGGAAAAACAATTGAAATGGGTGTTTATTTCTGACATTAAAGAAAGTATTGGTGTTTTGAACAAAAAGGTAGGTACAATTAGTGACAATCAAGAACATGTAAAAAGTGAATTAAAGAGAATCATGGACACAAATAATAGTATAAGAGCAAATCAGAACCAAATGTGTAATACTATAAAGAAAGTGACCATTGCTGCCAACAAGCTACAGAAGGACTATGAAGGTTTACCATTGGCAGTAGAGGAGCTAACATTAAGAGTAGAAAGCTGGGAATTAGAGTCTGAATGTGCCAAAAGAGAAAGAACTCAGATAGGGAAAAATTTAGATGATACAATGAAAAGAACAGATGCAGGTACCTTAGATCAAAGTAGTACATTAGTGCAGAAGTGCAAAGTACTGGTATATGAAGACATGGTAGAAGAGACCATGAAGGAAAGGAAAACTGAATCATCGAATGAAGTAGGTCAGGTGGCTAATATTCAACTACCTGTATCCAAGACAGATGCATGTAATTGTTATCCACATCTTGTCACAAGACCAATAGTGGGTGCAAGTGAAGACTGCAAAATTTGTAAGTTATAATTTACCTACAGCAGTAACTAAAACACATACATAATTGCAACACAGTTCTCTGCACACTTGTAACAACACATCAATGTCAGATAATGCCACATCTTTGCTGATGAAGGGTGCTTGGACCTAGGCAGTTTCCCATGTGTTTGACAGATGGAAAGTGGATAAACCCAGTAGTTTTTATCAGTGTGTTGTGCAACATACTTCCACATAACTGGGCAGAGGCTCAAAAGATTTGTTGTTGGTTACACCCAAGGTGGCATTCTTTTGTGGGCCATTGAAATGGCACAGCGTTGTTACAGTTACGAGCAATCTGAGTGAGCTTTCTTACACAAGTATGGTTGGAAGACATTCGAGAGAGATTAAGACATGAAGTCTTTAACCTGGCTCCATTTAATGACAAGCATGGAAGCTTGTGGGGTTATTTAAAAAAGTAATTAAGTAAGACCAGATATTGGACCAATCCCATTTCACAGGTGGATGTATTTAACATATTAAAGAGCCAACTTCCACCAAACATAAGGGAAAAATTAGTAACCACACCAGAACACGACACTGAATACTTTTTATTGGTTTTGGATTCCACTGACCTGATTTATGAAGAGGCATCATGGCAACATAAAGCAGCAGATAAAAAAACATCTCAATTTGTTTTTGGAAATCAGCCTGAAAATAATAATGTCACTTCACAACAAGCATGGCAACCATATCTGACACTGTACATACAAAATGGAAATGGATATGGAAATAGAAATGGGAAAAACAAAAGATTTAAGTGAGGTTACCAGAACAACGGGAGCAATTACAATTGACAAGTGAACTATGGTTTGCTAGCACAAGGCTATCTGCTACCTGTAAGTGATAACAGCCAGCTGATGCATTGGCAAGCACTCAGCAACAATCACATGCCCCATGCTGTGCCGCAGCCAGATTTTGGACAACATACTAGCAAGAACTATAATTTAACAACTTTTTTTTTTTGGTCATCAGTCTACTGATTGGTTTGATGCGGCCCGCCTCGAATTCCTTTCCTGTGCTAACCTCTTCATCTCATAGTAGCACTTGCAACCTATGTCCTCAATTATTTGCTTGAAGTATTCCAATCTCTGTCTTCCTCTACAGTTTTTGCCCTCTACAGCTCCCTCTATTACCATGGAAGTCATTCTCTCATGTCTTAGCAGATGTCCTATCATCCTGTCCCTTCTCCTTATCAGTGTTTTACACATATTCCTTTCCTCTCCAATTCTGCGTAGAACCTCCTCATTCCTTACCTTATCGGTCCACCTAATTTTCAACATTCGTCTATAGCACCACATCTCAAATGCTTCGATTCTCTTCTGTTCCAGTTTTCCCACAGTCCATGTTTCACTACCATACAATGTTGTACTCTAGACATACATCCTCAGAAATTTCTTCCTCAAATTAAGGCCGGTATTTGATATTAGTAGACTTCTCTTGGCCAGAAATGCCTTTTTTGCCATAGCAAGTCTGCTTTTGATGTCCTTCTTGCTCCGCCCGTCATTGGTTATTTTACTGCCTAGGTAGCAGAATTCCTTAATTTCATTGACTTCGTGACCATCAATCCTGATGTTAAGTTACTTGCTGTTCTCATTTCCACTACTTTTCATTACCTTCGTCTTTCTCCGATTTACTCTCAAACCATACTGTGTACTCATTAGACTGTTCATTCCATTCAGCAGATCATTTAATTCTTCTTCACTTTCACTCAGGATAGCAATGTCATCAGCGAATCGTATCATTAGTATCCTTTCACCTTGTATTTTAATTCCACTCCTGAATCTTTCTTTTATTTCCATCATTGCTTCCTCGATGTACAGATTGAAGAGTAGGGGCGAAAGGCTACAGCCTTGTCTTACACCCTTCTTAATACGAGCACTTCGTTCTTGATCGTCCACTCTTAGTATTCCCTCTTGGTTGTTGTACATATTGTATATGCCCCGTCTCTCCCTATAGCTTACCCCTACTTTTTTCAGAATCTAGAACAGCTTGCACCATTTTATATTGTCGAACGCTTTTTCCAGGTCGACAAATCCTATGAACGTGTCTTGATTTTTCTTTATCCTTGCTTCCATTATTAGCCGTAACGTCAGAATTGCCTCTCTCATGCCTTTACTTTTCCTAAAGCCAAACTGATCGTCACCTAGCACATTCTCAGTTTTCTTTTCCATACTTCTGTATATTATTCTTATAAGCAGCTTCGATGGATGAGCTGTTAAGCTAATTGTGCGATAATTCTCGCACTTGTCAGCTCTTGCCATCTTCAGAATTGTGTGGATGATGCTTTTCCGAAAGTCAGATGGTATGTCACCAGACTCATATATTCTACACACCAACATGAATAGTCGTTTTGTTGCCACTTCCCCTAATGATTTTAGAAATTCTGATGGTATGTTATCTATCCCTTCTGCCTTATGTGACCCTAAGTCCTCCAAAGCTCTTTTAAATCCCTATTCTAATACTGGATCCCCTAACTCTTCTAAATCGACTCCTGTTCCTTCTTCTATCACATCAGACAAATCTTCACCCTCATAGAGGCTTTCATTGTATTCTTTCCACCTATCTTCTCTCTCCTCTGCATTTAACAGTGGAATTCCCGTTGCACTCTTAATGTTACCACCGTTGCCTTTAATGTCACCAAAGGTTGTTTTGACTTTCCTGTATGCTGAGTCTGTCCTTCCTACAATCATATCTTTTTTGATGTCTTCATATTTTTCCTGCAGCCATTTCGTCTTAGCTTTCCTGCACTTTATATTTATTTCATTCCTCAGCGACTTGTATTTCTGTATTCCTGATTTTCCCGGAACATGTTTGTACTTCCTCCTTTCATCAATCAACTGAAGTATTTCTTCTGTTACCCATGGTTTCTTCGCAGCTACCTTCTTTGTACCTATGTTTTCCTTCCCAACTTCTGTGATGGCCCTTTTTAGAGATGTCAATTCCTCTTCAACTGTGCTGCCTACTGCGCTATTCCTTAGTGTTAGAGAACTTCAAACGTATCTCGTCATTCCTTAGAACTTCCATATCTCACTTCTTTGCATATTGATTCTTCCTGACTAATGTCTTGAACTTCAGCCTACTCTTCATCACTACTATATTGTGATCTGAGTCTATATCTGCTCCTGGGTATGCCTTACAATCCAGTATCTGATTTCGGAATCTCTGTCTGACCATGATGTAATCTAATTGAAACCTTCCTGTATCTCCCGGCCTTTTCCAAGTATACATCCTCCTCTTGTGATTCTTGAACAGGGTATTCACTATTACTAGCTGAAACTTGTTACAGAACTCAATTAGTCTTTCTCCTCTTTCATTCCTTGTCCCAAGCCGATATTCTCCTGTAACCTTTTCTTCTACTCCATCCCTACAACTGCATTCCAGTCGCCCATGACTATTAGATTTTCGTCCCCCTTTACATACTGCATTACCCT
The DNA here is from genome assembly GCF_023897955.1 of Schistocerca gregaria. Taxonomy (NCBI): domain Eukaryota; kingdom Metazoa; phylum Arthropoda; class Insecta; order Orthoptera; family Acrididae; genus Schistocerca; species Schistocerca gregaria. Next base: position 463,173,869 of record NC_064922.1, read on the forward strand.
TTCAATAACCTCATACACTTTCTCTATCTGTTCAACTTCAGATTGCGACGCCGGCATGTATACCTGAACTATCGTTGTCGGTGTTGGTCTGCTATCGATTCTGATTAGAACAACCCGGTCACTGAACTGTTCACAGTAACACACCCTCTGCCCTACCTTCCTATTCATAATGAATCCTACACCTGTTATACCATTTTCTGCGGCTGTTGATATTACCCCATACTCATCTGACCAGAAATCCTTGTCTTCCTTCCACTTCACTTCACTGACCCCTACTATATCTAGATTGAACCTTTCCATTTCCCTTTTCAGATTTTCTAGTTTCCCTACCACGTTTAAGCTTCTGACATTCCATGCCCTGACTCATAGAACATTATCCTTTCGTTGATTATTCAATCTTTTTCTCATGGTAACCTCGCCTTTGGCAGTCCCCTCCCAGAGATCCGAATGGGGGACTATTCCGGAATCTTTTGCCAATGGAGAGATCATCATGACATTTCTTCAACTACAGTCCACATGTCCTGTGGATACACGTTACGTGTCTTTAATGCAGTGGTTTCCATTGCCTTCTGCATTCTCATGTCGTTGATCATTGCTGATTCTTCCGCCTTTAGGGGCAATTTCCCACCCCTAGGACAAGAGAGTGTCCTGAACCTCTAGATTTAGAGTCTCTGGATGTGCCTGGCCCCTATCCAAGAGGCAAGGGTGGAGCAAGATATGTAGTAGCACTACATGATGTTTTTACAAAGAATATGAAGATGTACACTGTATGTAGTGCAACAGTGACCTCCATCAGGAAAAGGATCGAAGATTATTTGAGGAGGATAGGAAAGCCATGAGTGATACTTATTGATAATGCCATATATTTTATAGAACAGATATGATATCACAGGGTATAAAACACATCTTAGTATCAAGATACCACACCAAGGCATCACCCTTAGAAAGAGAATCCAAGAAAATTAATCAGTTCATAAAAACATACACACTGTACACACACACAAAATGGGTAGAGTATGTCACACCTATCATGCAGATCATCAACAATCTTACAAATTCTTCCAACAGTTTCATACCAAATGAATTAATTACTTACACCAGACAAATGGAGGATGAATGGGAGTCACCCCCTACCAAAAATATCAGCAATGAAATTGACATTACAGGAGAAAATGAAACAAGCAGAAAACACAGTAGAAAACACGATTGAATATAGGAAGAAAATCTATGATCAGAAACAAGCATTTTACACAGTCCAGTGAAGGCCAGTGAGTTCTGTTACGAACCCATACTAAGTAAGAAAAAATAGGAAAGTTAAACAAGAAGCTGCAATTTATACGGACCGTATATAATTTCCAATATCCCATATCCTGGAACTTACAGTTTGGTTTACAAGAGGACTGGTTGAGACAAAGGTCTCAACCCCTCCCCCCCAAGGACTTAAAGGCATTTGTGGAATAAACATTTTTGACACAATGTTAAGGAAACATGTTTAGATATAAGAGACTTTACTTGTATTTTGATGTATAAAGGGAAACTTGAGAGAGATATTAATAATATAGCACTTCACTTGATGTGAGGAGTGGTGAAGCAGAACAGAACTTGCAACACACACTGTGGTGTAATCGCAACAGATGAGGTGAAAGCAACGACTTGTGCACATGTGCATGTAAATATGGCTGCAGGAGTTTTAATTATTAGACAGCTGACATCATAAATGGCAACCCGCTAATGCAATTAAATGCAACTCGCCCACAAACATATTTGTAAGGATTATATAAAAAAAGGAAGAAAGAAGGAATAACTATATTATAACTATAAACTTAAGGTGGACTACATCTAATATATATATGCAATGTTGAACTAAGGAAATGTACATGGATCTAAGAGTAATATCTACATAAAGTAATGATGTTAACCTACTATATACAGATATGTGAAGGTGTTTACAGAAAGTGAACTACAGGACATGTAAGATATGTTTAAGGATATGAACAATGACAGCTAAGATGAAAGCCAGATACAGAGACGAGGAGCATAAATATCTCATGCTTTATAGAATTTTGTAGTTGCTTCTCATTACAGGGTAAAGGTAACTGAAGCTGGTGATATACTGGGCAGAACAGATGAATAAAACGGCTGCATACTGGCATAAAAGAATGACTCAATCAGTGGCCGCTGAGCTACTACACACTTAGTTTTAAGTTAGTTTTATGTTTTTCCTTTTCAGCAACCAGTACATCAACACAGCATGAAGGAAGAAATGAAAAGCTTAGAGAGTGACATGGCACCATACAAGTTTAATGAGCCCGACCTCAAATGAATAAAATCTACTTGTAAGAAAAAGTGATATGAATGAATGATTCAAAATGTATGCAGTAGCAGTCCGGTAAGTGACATTGTATTGATACATGTTGAATGACAACAACATTTATAGCAATTAAACACATGTCATGAATACTTAAGTGACCCATTGTCTGGAGTGAACAATGTCTATTTCATGTAGTAGGAACATAATGAGAATCTACCATGAACAATGCTGGTTAAGAGTCTTCTTTTAACATGATATAGGAGTTATACATCCTTTCCTTAGTAATCCAATGGGTTGTAGTCAAATAGATTCTTTCCTTCATTCCTAGAGGTGACGCTAAACATAGTTAGGCAAGCAGTGCATAGTGTATTTGAAGTAGAAGCTGATACTTTCTCACTTGTGCCATAAATAAACAACAAGCTCCTATAAATAAAGTGAAAGGAATTCTGTATAATGTTTCTTATGTAAAGATTTATGATACACAAACATGTGGATATATATGCATATATAAGGATGATCGATGTAACTGAGGTTACACATACTTATTCTGTAATATGAATGTAAATTAATCTGTTATTTACAAACTAAACTGATACGACTGTTGGTGAAAATAATTAAAGCTAATGTAGCATTTTAACTGTTCCCAAAACTGAAACTCAATGTGAAATAAGTGTGAGTGAAGAGTCAGCAACAATATGTAACATATGAATGTATTAAAATTGTAACTATGTAAATAACAACTTCTTTAAAGAGCAACAGCATACAAAAGCACACTCTTTATACAAAATAAGTCATTAATAGAGTTGGATGGCAATTAGGCAAGGAACCTGTGTAAGAGAGATTTTAATTTTATTTTTTTCAAAAATGAAGTGTGTTGATGTTTAGTACATCTGTGACAACCTACAAAATTATTTACTAAACTATACTCAACTCTGAATAAATGGAGAAGTGTTTCATAAGGAACTTAATTGGCAGATGCTGATCAATGGATTTCCTCTCTGCTGAATAAGCGTGTTACAACAGGTAAACAAAGGGTCCTGGACTGTAAACAGCATCAAAATTACCACAAGCATGCACACTGTTTCCAAGAAATGAACAAATATTTGTGGAGGAATCCACATTGCAACACACAATGACTTTGCTGTTTCACTACGCATGAAATGGACATGCACAAATTAAGAGTATTCAGCAAGGATGCAACCGTTAAAGTCTTAGTGCTAGGCTGACAAATACTTGCCATTCATGTGGGCGCAATAATGAGACTTGACTAAACTAAGCATTGTTGAATTTGCACAGTATTTGTACCCCTTTTTATAACTTGGCTTCCTTTTAATTATTTGGATTAGTATATGTATATTTAATAAGGTAAAGCTGACATCTCCACTTAGCATGATGGAAGTCTGAAGGGCTCTCTGCGCCCCCCCCCCCCCCCCCTACAAAAAGAAAAAAAATTGGTAATAGATAACAGCTGATTAAACATATGATCCTGCCTAACACTCTACACCTCAATACAATGTCAATGTGGAGCAGGGGGCAACTGCGTAATACCTAAGCAACTAGCTGCCAATATTGTACATTTTTATTGTTTTTTCATTATTAATTTATATGAATGTTTCCTTTTCATCATTAGTAGCAATAAATTTGTACATTGTCACAGAAGACGTCAAAGATAGGCTTTTAAAGTTATCATTGTAACAGAAGAGGAATATCCGGAGAATATTCAATTTTTTTTAACAATTTTTGTTTCAGTCTTACTTCAGAGTACTTACATTTAAGATCTCACATAAAATGGATGTGTAAATTTTACTCATCCATCAACAATGTGTGTAGTAAATGCTATGTGTGCATAAAAATGCAAGGAAATATATATATTAAAAATCATCATAGCTGCAAGAATACTGTTGTTTATTACGCCAAAATATTCCAAGATTCATTGATAAGCATGGCTTTTGCTTGCAACCATAAGAAGAGGCAGTAATTTCTTCCATGCTGCAAGACATGTTAAACTATATATGTGCTAATCATCATGATTTAGTGGATGGACTGCATGATTGGCAACCACAGAAAATTATAGATAAATTAATGATGTCAGTAAAACCTAATAGCGACTTCTATTAAATATATATGTATAATAATTGAACAACTGACTTTTTGTTAAGCACCAAGTCTGCTGGAAAATCAGACTTTCTAAAAAATCTCCATGGACAGAGTAAGAAAAATTATCCTATATACATTATTCATTTTTATCGACATCAGTATTTGTAGGATGTGTTGCATTTTTATTATGCTATGAGGAAGATGGATCATGGCACCAATTTAGTTTCAGTGAGAATCCATGCTTTATTTACAGTACTGCAAGTAGTAATTATCTCTCATTACCCAAATTTCCGACTGATTCATACGCTTTGTGTTAGCTGTTGGGCTGCTCCCAGCATGGTTATTCCAAAACCAACCAACAGACTAACACACAGGTTGGCATAGTTAGGCCCATGGCTGTGCTGCAGATTTGTTTGCATACCTTCCCTTCAAAGGAAAAATGATTGTGAGTCAGGGTATAGTTGTTAAGGTGTAAAAGGAGTGAGGTGGTGTGTTAGGTATCTGAAGGACATTGGTAGAGACAGTGTTTAATAGCGTTAGGGCCATGGGCAAGAAGAATGTTGGTGTATAGGAAGGTGGCATCAACAGTGATAAAGAGGGATCCAGGAGGTAAAGGGGTGAGTATGGTGGAGAGTCAGTGAAGGAAGTGATTAGTATGTTTGATGTGAGAGGCTAGTTTCATGCAGTTGGTTGGAGATGTTGGTCAACAAGAGCGGAAATTCTTTTAGTGGAAGCAGAATAGCCAGCTACATTGGGACGTACAGAATTTTTGGGTTTGTCGATTCTGCGGAGCTTGTATGGGGTCTTGTTGGAGGTTTCAGGGCAATGAACTTTGGGGAGAGGTTCTGGGAAGGGTCTATGTATTTCAGTAGGGACTAGAGGTTATGGTGGACCTCTGGGATGGGATCACTCTGGTAGAGCTTATAGATGGAGTGGTCAGACAGTTGGCAGAGACCTTCTGTCACGTAGTACCTGCAACTCATTACATCAGTGATGGAACTTCTGTCTGCAGGTGGGATGATTAGGTCAGGATGTGTTCCAAGTTGTGTATGGCTGTCCTTTCTTCTGCTGAAAGGTTAATGTTCTTAGGAAGGGTTCTGGGAAAGGATGGTGAGGCCAAGTTGGAGGTAAGGAATTCTTGGGAGCTGACTAGGGGATGGTTATTTGGGAGAGCAGCATGGGGAGAGGGTCATGATTGGATGGTGGTATGAACTGGAAGAGCCACAGTTCAATGTTGGGATTAGGTTGGCTTTGGTTGGAGGGATTAGTAGCAAGAAGTGCATCCACTGGAGTAATCAGGAGAATGAAAGCATGCCTTTGTGAAGTTTACTGTGGTTAAACTTTGATGTGAGGCTAATGGTAGGTGTGAGGACTTTGGATAGAATGAAAACTTCTGTGGGACTGGATTTTTTGGTGGATAGGATAATAAGAGTTTTTGGGTTTGCTTGGGTCCTGGGTTTTGTGGAGCATTGGGAGAGAGTTGTGGAGCATGTGGTAATTTTAAGAGGTCAGCTAGGCAGGGTCTGGGTGCTATGAAGGGTTAGAAAGGGGTTCACTGTAAACAGAATGAATGTTGACGCATAGTGGCACCCCAAGAAGGAAGTAAGATGTCAACATGTTGGATAGTTTATGAAAGTGGTGTCTGGAAAGCTCCTCCAGTGTTGGAGTGCAAGGGTATCAATTTCAGAGATGGTATGTATGTGGTAAGTATTGCACAGTACCAGTATCTTGTGGAGGGATTAGAAGTGGTTCTGGGAAGCCTCTGCCATGGAGACATGTTTTTGCGGTATCAGGTTTGTGAGGGATAGGGACTGATGGAATTTTAAAATATGAAGGTCGTTGTGACAGGAGGGGTGGAATGCACATCGAAGGGTATTTTTATGGTTAGGCCATTTGGGAGAGAGAGATTCCATAGTTTAGACAGCATTTTAGAAACAGTGTGTGGGACTGGGTTTTAGCCAGCAAAGTTGATAATCTCTGGTTAAAGGAATAAACAAGAATCTACAGCTGTGTCTTAACCTAAAAATGTATCTAAATGATTGTGCAAAATGTAAATTGAAAATTATCGTGGGGCAAGCACATGTCTGTGTGAAGTTGAATGAACTCTGTTTAAAGAAGTAGACAAGAATCTGCAGCTATGCCTTACAATAATTGTTCAAATTTTTGCATTAAGATTAGGGACAGTATAAAGATACAGTATAAACATGCAGTCTGTTTTTGTTGGAATTGTGCATTCCTAATGAAATATGAAGTCCCTCCTGTGCAATGAATAAGCTTTATCTGCCAGCAGGCTACTTTGGGAAATGGTAAAAGGATCTTGAGAATGGATAACAATGAAAAAAATACAGTTAAAGACATGAAGCACTCAGCTCCTTTTATACTGTAAATCATTTGAGATTTGTATAGCAAGGTGTATGTCATATTCTTCAAACAGCATTATGCTGTCGCTGTTGTATCCAGCGCTGTAACCAATGAGAGGCAGCATGATGCAAGGCATGACAATGCACTAAGCTAGTATGCCTTGATGATACTGCTGATGTCAGTTCTTGGTTCCCTATTGAGGTTGCCAGCAAGCTTACCTGCAACAGAAACACAACGTATGGAGCACTTATATCATATGTCAAATGTCCTGACAATTTTATCGACCTCTCCTGTCATGTAGTAATGTGAGCCAAACCTTGAGAAATGGTAATTAAATCAAGACCGTAAGCTGTTGACAGGTGTTGATATACATCAATGCGAACAGCTGAAAATGTGTGCCCTGACCAGGTTCGAGTCCCATTCGGGGCACACATTTTCAACATCCCTGTTGATATATATCAATGCGTGTCAACAGCTTAGGGTCTTGATTTAATTATCATTTCATTCCAAGAGAGCTGCATGGTCACCGATGGTATCTGTTCTTGACTTGTGATAGATAAGTAAGTCTAAAGCTTGAGTGTTGATTCTTTGTGTTGCTCCATGTATTTATTATTTTAAGACTGTTTTCTATACTTAACTGATTATACAATATTGTTATCATCCTAGGTGGTGCCTATGTTCTCAGATGCCTTGCCAGGCTTCTGAAATATGCAGCCCATTTATGCATAAGACAGCCATTTAGTCACAATACAATAAAATGTTTTCAACCTGTAATTTTATTTATCTAATTGATCAAAAGGACTAATAAATGGCCTTTCATTAGTCCAGTATGAATTCAATTCAAGAGTGTTTATTGAAGGTGACTGCAAATACTCATCCAATACAAAATTCATGGCAAATTTGAACTCTACATCTACATCTACATCTATGTCTACACCTACATCTACATGATTACTGTGCTATTCACAATTAAGTGCCTGGCAGAAAATTCATGCCAAAACTCTTCAATAGTCTATACCATAAGCTATTTCTTCACTTACAATGCTCACTATTCATGTCATCAGACTTTCACTGAAAAGAAAAAAAGGCCTGACCACGCCTCTTACAAATTTTTCTGCTCTAGACAGGATCTGGAAACTGAGAACTATGTCGTGATTGATCCTTGGCTTTAGGCCACTTTTACTCAAGAGATTTGTGTATTAATCAGTAGTTGTGTCATTAGTTCTTTAAGGTAACTTTCTGTAGGTGTGCTCAAAGGTCAGCAAGCAAATTCCATAGTCCTAGATTACTGGAAAACATTTCAAACACTGCCACACTGCAGACTGCTAACATACATCCAAGCATATGGAATAGGTTATCAGATATGTGAGTGGCTCAAAGAATTTTTGAGTAGCTAAATACATTACATTGCACTGGATGGTGAGTGTTCATAAGACACACAGGTATCATCAGAAGGACACCAGGAAAGTGTGATGGGACCGCTCTTGTTCTCTGTATGTGTAAATGATCTGATGGGCAGAATGGGCAGCAAACTGTGTCTCTTTGCTTATGGTGTTGTATTGTGCAGTAGTGTGTTTTTCTTTGAGTGACCATAGGAGGATAAAGGTGACGTGCATAGACTTTCTGTTTGGTAAGATTAATGGCAGCTTGCTCTAAATGTGGATTAATGCAAGTTAAAGGAAACATAATGCTGTAATAATATGACACAGTACTAGTGGTGTGTTACTAGATATGTTCATATCTACAGTGACTGGAATCAAACAAGTCTGGAAATGACTTCAGAACCAGCAGTGTTGCCCAACTGGCCAAGAGCATTGACAGTGCTTCACCAGAGAATAACAGGTGGGCGACATGAGAGAATGACTGATAATGGAAATGGTATGGCAGAATAACAAGTCTAAAGGGCAAACCAAGATCAAAATTCTAAGAAGCAGAGAATTCAGAACTGAGACAACAATGTGTAGTGAGATATATATGGTAATGCAGAGAAATCACAAGTAACAGTTGGAGAGGCCACAGTGCTAGGTTTAAAGGGTGATTGCAGGCCTTGATAGGCTGGCTGGAAAGGCATGACTTGTAGCAGTGCCTGCATCAGCAACTGCAGTACCTGCAATTACAGCAGTGCCACCTATTGGCAATCACTGATGTCCATACCATCCAGCAGGTCTACAAATGCACTGGGCTGGGGTACTAGATCCCTCCCCCTGAAAAGGGCACATAGGGTCAGAGGCACCCTAGATAATTCTGGGGAAGGCAGAAAAGTGGAGTATGCCCACATGGCTGCACCTAGCAGAAAGTGCCTGGCAGGCTGGGCCTGGGTTTCCCTTACTTGGGGGGTGAGGAAGTGGATGAGAGCACGTGGCTGCGGCCCACAGAAGAGCACTACTGTGCCATGGTCATGGAAGGGGGTGGAATGGTAGGTGCTGAGAAACAGTGTGAGTGCATCTGTTTTATTGGAAGTACCCACCACTTTCAACATTTATTGCTTAAACATATGCACCATATGCTCCACTTTGGCATTGGATGACAGGTGAGATGGTGGACTACATTGGTGCTTGATGCCATTAGAGGTACAGGACTGATGGAAATTCACTGCAGTAAACTGGGGCCCATTATCTGACATGACGGTGTAGGGAAGCCATCCAATGGAGAGATATGGGACGAGAGCAGTGAGAGTGCCACCAGTGGTGGACGTCATACTGCCCACATGTAGGTTGTTAGACTAAGCATCCATGACAATGAGCCACATAGATCCCAGAAAAGTCAAGATGAATGTGGTTCCAGGGATGGTAGGGGGTGGGCCAAGGGCAAAAGACTGGGGCAGAGCTTGTACTGCTTCGAGGATTTCGGTGTAAATTCTAGAACCACATGGCCTTCCACCATCTCAAACACACGATGTTTTAGATGTGAGTGGGGAGAAAGGAACCCTGTCTACTGCATGTCACCTGTCTCTGTGTGCTGTCCTGAAGTTTATCGTGAGAAGTCTGTAGACATGGCAGTCAAACGGCACTGACAAGTACTTGCTGGTCAGTCCATGGAAGTTGTAATGAAAGCGCACAGCAGAACTAAAGGACTTCTGTGTTATTCTGTGCTGTTTTGTAACTGTGACTATTGTTAGTGACGAAAGAACGGTTGAGAAAAAAAAGATTTTTAGTACCCCTTAACACAGACTTGCTAGAGGCAAGACATGTTTATGATTTCTGTGCTTGTTAAACCAACTCTGTAGTAAATGTATCTTTATTGTATATAATGTGAGATGACATGGGCTACTTACAAGAAGTGTAATATTTATACTGAAAGTGCAAATTTGTTATTGCACATGGAGTCCAAATATACCGACAGTGTTGCCGAAAGAGCACAGTTTCAGAAGAGAAGGCCTATTAAAAAAGTTGTCACAAAAATGTTAGAACGTGGTGACCAATGAAAAAGGACTCGAAAAACAAGAATTTTAAGACCCAAAAACGAGAAAAGTGGATGGTGTATGCTGCCATATCAACTAAACCAAACCCAATAAAGGATTTGCTCCGAGACTCTGGGACATGCTCAAGTATTCAAAAGAGAAAAAAAATTGAATTGAGAAATAGTGAAGAAGATTCCAGTGTGAAATGTGCCAAGATCACTTTGACTAAGAAGATCTGGTGCAAGTAATGGATAGCTCTCTCACAAATATCAAGGGCACACAGATACAGAAACCAACATCTGATGCCGCCGGTATCAGTTGCTGTTCACCAGTGCTAACCTACCTCCACATCTGTCCACCAACGCCTACACAGAAACCAACAACCGATGCCACAGGCACCTGTTGCTGTTCACTGGTGCTGATTACACATCCGCTCACTGGTCTGCCAGTACACAAGAAAAGTTAATAGCAGATCCATGGGATCCGGGCAGAGTCATCTATCCCACAGGGATGTTAACATTCTGAGTTAATTGGCTGAGTGATGATCATCAGATCCCAGTTGTTTTTGGTATTTCTACCAAAATAGTTTTCCTGCACCAAATTCCTTTAAAATCTTAAACTATTCTGTCATCTGTTCCTAAAATCTTAAACTATCCTATAATCTTATTACATAGAAAACTGGATATGATTACAGCTTAGGAGAATCACAGAATAAGAAAGAAAGTTATCTCTAGACATGAAATAAATGGAATAAGAATATTATGTCTGTGGAAAATATAATATAATGTGACAAACTGAACAACTGTTAGACCACTGCATATAATTTTCTATTTTGTATAGAATATTTAATAGCTTTTATTAGATGTGATGTAGATGGGAGGGTTTGCATCAGTTTTAAAATAGGAGGGTATTGTTGATAAAAGCATTGTTTATGAGAACACATAAATCATGACTAACACAAAACACACACCACACGTTTCAAACCACCCTTGCAAACAAGTGTGACTGATTCTTCACCATTAGCTGATTCCATAGGGTTGCTAAGATTTCCTTCGGGGACGTCAAAGGTGAAGGTGGGAATGTCCGTTCTGTAGGAGACGATTTAACACCAAACTTCCGCTGGTGTCTCACTCAAGTACCTGTGAAGTAGGGATCCTGCGGAAGGAGGGGGAGGGGGGGGGGGGTCCTGTCTTTGGGGCTATCTTCTTCTCTTCTTCAATCTTAGCAACCATTCCTATTTATTTCCTTTCTTACTTCTCATTTGAGGACCTATCTATTTTTTTCCCTCTTTCCATATTCATCTACTTTTATTGCAGAATTCCTTCCTGGTTTCCATGGTTTCCAATAACCTAATTCTTATCTGCAGATAAGAAGGCCGAAGAATCAGACTACATGCACACACATCTGCATACACACAAAATTACATTTATAAACAAACATTAAAATTACAGACTAGAAATCTGTTGTGATGTGAGAACTGCCAGGTATTGTAGGGGAAAGAATATGTGTACATAGGGAAACATACACACATCGAGTGTACATATGAAGGACGCATGAGTAATGAAAGAGAATGCAAGCAAGATAGGAGTTAATCATGACGCTTATTTAAGAAAAGTCAATGCACCAAATACTCTGATAAATTGATGAATAGTAGGATAGAGAGACTTGAATTATAGGTAGACATAGTATATACTAAGAGTATACGAGTTGAGAGGAAGAGGAGGACTCCAGGGATTAAATGACATATTATAAAAGTGAATGTCAAGTGTAAAATAGATTTGTAACTTTACCAGAAACTACTTAATTATAGTATACATAGAAATGTATACTAGGGTAATGAACCATGAGGCCTACTCAGAAAGGATAAGGGGGGGGTACCCAGCATTTGCTAAGTATACAGGGCAGGTGTATGTACAAAGGAATGTTTTATAAAGGGGCATACCTACCAGAATGGAAAGAGGAAGTGCTTTCAAAGGTCAACCTACATGCAAGGTATAGGTACTGATCCTAGGAGAAGGGGACAGTATCATGACAGAAGTCACACATTTTATAGGGATTATTCCGGTAAGTTTGAATTCTATGCACAACTTGCATTATTAAATTTTATGGAAGTTTACGAGTGTCAAAAGAACACTTTCATTTTGCCCAGGGTTCCTCCAAACTACACAAAAATACCACAACTAGTACATAGTTAGGAAAGGTAGTACAAAAGGCGAGAACAGAAAGCAGATTACTCATGTGTCATGGTCAACTGGAGTTTAAGATTGGAAAGACAGCAGAAAAAAGAAAAAAAATAGTCCTCATGATTATTAAAAGAAAATAAATGTATACGGTTGAAATATGAATTTTTAATATGTGTGATATTAATGTACATAATAATTGTATAAAATATTGTGTGTTCAATTGGGGGGGGGATATGTAGTGGTTCTAGAACCACTCGATCTTCCACCATCTCAGACACACAATATTTTAGATGTGAATGGGGAGAAAGGAACTCTATCTACTGCACATCACCTGTCTGTGTGTGCAGGTCCAAAGTTTATCGTGAGAAGTCTGTAGACACAGCGGTCGAACAGCACTGACAAGTACTTGTCAGCCAGTCCATGGAAGTTGTAATGAAAGCGCATGGCAGAACCAAGCAACTTCTGTGTTATTCTGTGCTGTTTTGTAACTGTGACTATTGTTAGTAACGAAAAACAATTGAATGAAAAAAGATTTTTAGTAACTTTTAACACAGACTTGCTAGACGCAAGACATGTTTAGGATTTCTGTGGTTGTTAAACCAACTCTGTAGTAAATGTATCTTAATTGTGTCTAATGTAAGACAACACGGGTGACTTACAAGAAGTAAAATATTTATGTGAGGAATGACAATTTGTTCTTTATGAAAGTTGAAATATACCGACAGTGAACTAAAAGTATTCTTCGAGTACCTACTTATTTCATGAGTAGAGAGAGAGTCTTATATATTCCTATAACTACCATCACTCTTCAGAGGAGTAGTTTTTGGAGACTGACATAGCCAGTTATCCAGAGCAGAAGATCAGCTCTGCATACCAAGTAAGTTGACACATGTACAAGAAATAGGAAGGTTGCAATCCAACTTCACACATTCTTGTCATAAAAAATGTTAGAAGCTGCCCCTGTGCCAGGCACAAGCAAGACAGCTGCATACCATGGTCACCACACATCTGTTCTGTCCCTACTAGTATGCATGGTGTTCCACAAGAGGCTTCATCTGTGACATGCCACAATACCCACAATGGAGGAGGTGCAAACATATCAGTGCAGGGTAGATGGGATGATGACACAGTGAATATCTGCATATGTGTGAAGTAGGAATACATTGGAAAAGATGGACGATTGGTTGGAGTGGCAAGCACAGGCCCAGAGCTTGGGATCAGCAGACTTTGAAAAAGAAGGGGGCCACCTATGGTGCACACAGTGCATAGTACACCACAAGATGGGGTCACAATGCATGTTCATCATGATGTGAGTAGCAGTAAGAGCCCATCCAAACTGTGCCATCATTCTTCTCATTGTGAAACAGGAAATTTCCTGTCAGTCAAATGCTGGTCAGGCTCTGAGAGCAGATGGGAAAGGGCATCTACATTTGTGTGTTGTGCCATGAGCTTGTATTTAATGGTATAAATGTAGGAGCTGAGGAAAAGCATTGATTGCTGGAGGCATTGTGCTGTCCACTTCAGAAGCTGAATGCAGGGTTGAAAGAGATCCAAGAGCAGCTTGCTGTACATAATGAGGATAAACTTGGCCCTGGAAAGGTAAATGTGGAACTTCTTAAAGGAAAAGAGGTTTACCAAAGCCTCTTTCTTGAACTGCAAGTGGCTCATTTGAGAAGATGTAAGTGTATTTGATGCTCAGGCAATCAGCTACTCTGTACCACCATCATTCCTATGAACCAGTTCCATGTCAGTGCCACAGGAATGAGCACTCACAGCCAAAACCAAAGGATACAATGGAGTAAAGGGCATAATGCAGGACACCAATGCAACATGAACTTCAGCTGTGTGAAAGCATAATCACAGGCAGATGTCCATCTGTACTGAACAGGTTTCTTTTGCAGCTTCCTGAGTGAATGCATAATGTGGGCTGCCTGTGGGAGGAAATTAGAATAATAATTTACTTTCCATAAAAAAGCCTGAACCTCCTGTCAGTTTTAGGGGCAAGATAGAGTGTCAATGGCAGAATCATTGCAGCCAGTGGTGTGGATCCCATCTTTATTGTGCCAGTGGCCCAGGTATTCCACTTACTCCTGAAGAAAGTGACATTTGTGTAAACAGCACCTGAGGTCTGCATCATGCGATGTGGTAAAGAGCGTACCAAGGTTGCACAGATGGTCCTGACATGTAGCACCTGTGACAATTATTTTATCTAATAGTTAGTACAAGTAAGAATGGAAACGGTTAATTGTTCTGGGTATATCTGGCAAAATCACCAGAGTGGAAAAGATTCTAAAGGGCAAGCACCTGTATTTGTATAAGCCAATGGGAGTGTTGGTGACCGTAAGGCATTGTGATTCCTCATTCATGTGTACCTGCAAATATGCTTCAGCAAGGTCTGTCTTAGAGAAATAATCACCACCAATGATAATTGTGATGAAGTCCTCTGGATGCAGGATGCGGAAATTTTCTACTTATGCCTGGGCATTGATTGTTGACTTAAAATCTCCACATGGTCAGACAGAGCCTTTTGGTTTACAGATCACCACTTGGGGTGTGGCACAAGCACTAGTTTTGACATGTTTAATTACCCCACCTGTGTAGAGGTGATCAAGTTCTTGCTTAACAACCTCCCCTGAAGAGAGAGGATGAAGTCACACTTGGCAGAAATGTGGCACAGCATCAGGACATAGGGAGATATGGGCCTAGAAACCTGTGGTACACCCAAGGCCAGAGCCAAACAGAGGTACGAAGGCAATACAGGGGTTGTCAAGGTCGTAGTTGGGAACTATGTTGGATATGACACAAACATTGTCAGTGATGGAGAATCCAAACAGAAAGAAGGCACCGAGGCTATAAAAGTTGCCAGCTGAGGGTCTATCAACAACAAACAGATTTATCAACTGGACAACCAGTTTCTACATAGTGTTGACTATGAATTGACCCTGGAGAGGAGCTGAACTGTTTCCATTGGTGACCAACATAAGGAAGGGTGGGGCCAAGTTACGGGAAAACAAAGACTAGCATATATGTGGACGATGGTTAAAGAAACAGTGCTCATGTATCCAGCTGGTAGCAGAGATCATGGGTTGCAGTCATGAGGGTCATAAGCAACTTAAAAGTGGAAGGATTACCCTGAGAAACAGCTGCCTGAAGTTCATCACTGTTCCATGATGCATGTGGGTGGTGGAATTGCACTGTATTGATGGTTCACAACAAACAATGAGGAGATGCTCACATTTCCCATAATGAATGCTTTGTGCCCAATGATCTGGACAGTGTGCATGCAGGTGTGAAATGAAGCAATCAGGACATGATGAGAGACCCCCACTGCTTACCTCAATGAGTCATGGCAGGCTAGTCAGGGTCTATGGAGACATTCAGAATCATTGAATCATGACGCTGCTGGATCATTGCTACCTGAGCATGAGGCATGATGCATTAATTTGCACCCTGTGTGATCTGAAAAGAATGCATGATTTTCATAATATTGTATAGGGGATGGTTGTCCAGTTGGGGAATTAAAGTAGAAACTTCCAGATCAGGAGCCAGTTGGACTGCAACATCTCAGATCAGTGAATCTGCATATGAAGTTTTGTAAGCTGAATTTGTACAAGGGAGATTACAACATTGACTCAACCCTTGCAAATCTGTTGCCCATAAATGGTAAGTAATGGTGGTATTAATGGAACTCAATGCACAATGTGACCAAGTGGACTCATTGGAAATAAAAACTGGACAGCAATTAACACATCTCTTTGAACATAAGTGAAACTGGATTCGAGAATGGAGTCCACTTCTCAACTTCTTTAGCAATGAAAGCATCTCCGGGGAAGCCCAAAACAGGAAGAATGATCATCAGAGAGCATAATCCAAAACCTGCAATATGGGAAAGTGTGGTGTCAGCCACCGCAAATAAGTGTCTCAATCCTCTTTAATGCCATTAAATGGTGCAAGCACAAGTGGGTGGCATTCAGGCTGGGAAGTGACCACAGTCTGGATGGTTTGGAAACCCTGAACCTGTAAGCAATTATACAACATTTGAAATTGTTGTTAGAACTGCTGTTGCTGATGAAACTGCTGGAGCAACTGCTGCTACAGGAGCAGCTGTTGGTGTTGCTGTTTGACTAGTTGCATGAGCTTGGTATCAAATGTTAGAATAATGGGAACTGGACAAGCTTGGAAATGAGTTCACAACCAACTGTGGTTGGCCAACTGGCCAAGACCATTGACAGTGAGCCACCAGAAAACAGTAGATGGATAACATGAGAGAACAATGGACAACAGAGACAACACAGCAGAATAACAAGTGCAATGGGCAGACTAAGGTTGAAATTCTAAGATGTACTGAATGGAGAAACAAGACAATGGTGTGTAGCGAGGTCTGTAAGAAATGCAGAGAAATCACAACTAACAGACAGACAAGACATGCTGCTAGTTTTAAAGTACAGCTACAAGCCCTGACAGGCAAGCTGGAAAGGCATGGCTTACAGTGGTGCTTACATTGACAACTGCAATGCCCACAATTGCAGCAATGCCACTCAGTGGCCATTATAGATGTCCATACCTTCCACTGGGTCTTCAAATGTGTTGGGCTGGGATACAAGATGTTGACTAAATATCTAGGCATAATCTTTCAAAGCAGCATAAAATGGAATGAGAATGTACGAGGGAATGTACGAGGGCTATTCAAAATGTATTGAACCTTATTTTTTTATCTCGATTCAAAGAACTTAACCAACAGCCATATTGTGAAGTAGGAGAAGGTGTAATTAGATAAATGATGATCACTAACTTCACTTAATGAAGGTTTATTCAGCACTTGCACATACAAGAGTGCAGAGTGAATTGCCTCTGGCCAGTTCACATACAGTATACATAAAGCTACAGAACATTCCAGTACAATGATTCTTGACATTTGTGGATGCTTATAGAATGTACTCAAACCGAATTTGGAAATTAAAATAGTACAGTCCAGGAGAGTTTTGAACTCACAACCCTCCATGCAACAGTTTAGTATCATTTCCACTACACCATGTTGCTACTCAGTTTCTGCTGTGACATTGCTCCCTCCTTCAGAGAACAATGTCTCAGTGTTACATTTCACCTAGTCCGCGAATGAGTCATTGGTCCTGCATACTCCAGTTTCTGATGACTGATTCTTGCCCTGGTGGTAATCTTCTTAGAACTTCTTTTGCCATAATGCTCTTCGTCACCTTTCCGCTTGTTGCCTGTTGCTGGAGCTTCATTCAAAGGACATGGACCTTATCTCTGATCTTTCATCGTCTTGTGTTGGAGTTGAAATCTTCAACTTCATAAGTAACATCAGACAATTGGCTTACAACCTTGTAAGGTACAAATTAGCGCCTGAGGAGCTTCTCAGAGAGACCAACCTTCTGAACAGGAGTGAAGATACAGACGAGGTCACCAGGCTGGTAGACAACAGGGGGGTGGCTCGCGTCATACCTTTGGTGATGGTTTTCTTGAGCCTGCAGTGCGTGGAGTCAAGCTAACTGCCGGGCTTCCTCAACTCTGGTTAACACCTGGCCAATGTAGTTGTCATCCCCGTCGTCAGGATGTAACGAAAACCCAGCGTCCATTGTAGTAATCACCTCACGCGTTCCACATCATAATGGTTTTTCTGTGCTATTGATCAATGGAACACATAACTAACTAACTATGCGAAGGCTGAATGATGTCGTTCTTCATCATTTTCTCTACCTTGTCATGAATTATTCGACGTTCTGTTGCTGACACATGATATGCTCTCTGGCTTATTGGTTGATGGTTTCCCATGCTAATCCAGAGCTTCACCGCTGATTTGTCAAATTTGTTCTTCACCTGTGGACTGAAGCATTCAGAGATTTCTTGAAGAATGGCAAGTTGCTTCTTCTGTTGTTCCTTAGCGAGATCTGGTGATAATTGAGCTAGAAGATCTTGCCTCATAGTGGTAGCACCTATTTCACCCACAGACACGGCATTGGATGTTTCTATGATGCTCAGCCGTTCTTCAATTAATGGCTCAGTAGTTACTGTGCACATGCATCTTTGAAGGATCTACGGTTCTTGGTGACAGTTAACTATCCACAATTCACCGAATCCATTCTTAAATGAGATGACAGAGGCTGGAATGACCAAGTTATTTTTCAGTGGTAAGCTTCTCTTACATTTCATTACAAGATGGCTTGACATGTAACAGTTACCTTTCTAGCACTGACTGCACGAATGATCACTTCATCCAACACACAGTTTCCACACACTCAGATGCACATCTTCCTGTCCACAGTATCTCATCTCGTCTAGCATAATCTTCGAGTAACCACAATCTATAATTGCCCGAGAAGCTTTCAAAAGGTCCCATCTGAGAATGATGTCATGACTGCACTCTTGTAAGATGATGAATTCTAAGGGCTGTGTATAGCCTCTTATACCCACATGAATGGTACATCTTCCTGTAGGTTTTACATATTTCCCATTAGCCACCTTCACCAGAGATGTTTTGCTGTTACCGAATACAGTTTTCTGCAACTGTTGACGGACCTTCTCCGAAATGACTGAATATGAGACTCCAGAGGCCACAAGAGCTTGGGCTGGTCAGCCATCCATGAGGATATCTATGTAGTTTCCTATCATTTTTGTAGTGATTGACGGCGTAGGAGTTTTCTCTTCGGCAGCCTCACTGCCAAGGAAGGTCACACCCTATAGTTTTCTAGGTTGTGGCAGCTAGGTGATTGGCTGGATTCTGTAAACAGTGATGGAGACCTCCAGTGGCTAGCTTGCGGTGATGGTGATCTATGCCGTCGTGCACCCACATCATCTTGTTCATCTTCATTGTCCCAAAGTTGGCATCTGCTAAGATCGGTCTGCTGTCTGCTGGCTTGGGCATCAGCAAATATCTGCTGCCTTTCTCAACAATAGCGCACCACATGTCCCACTCGTCCACAGTGGAAACATACGGGTTGGTTATCCTGGGTCCTCCAGATGTCAGTCTTCCTTGGTGCCCAAACAGGTTCATCTTGCGGCATTGTAGAAACTTAACTCTGCCTGGGTGTCAACTTTTTCACCATTTTAAAGGGAAATGAAGGGCGAGAGATTGGGTTCAATGTCTGTTCCACTTCCTCCCTTATGACCTCTTGAAGTGTTGGTTTTCTGCTCGCCATGCAATCCAAGTGCCTTCTGCACTTCCTCTCTCACTATCTGATGAAGAACACTTGTGAAATCAGTTGCTTCCTCCATCACAGACATCGATATGATGTTGTGAAACCATTCAAACTTCTTGGTGTAATTCTTTTTTTGATGAATTTTCTTGACATACTGGCACCATTTTATGAAGTTGTATGCTGTCGAAACCTCCTTCAGGAGTAGGGCTTGATACATGTCCTCAGCAACACCCTTCATGAGATGTGCAACCTTATCTTCCTCCTTCATTCTAGGATCCACTATTTTATACAGCTCCAAGATGTCTTGAATGCTGTAGTTTCTCCTGGACGCTGTGCCCTGCACTTTAATTTATCTTCAGTCTTAAATACTTGCACAGTTCCACCTGGAATACTTCCGAGGTTGTGAACTTCTCCTCATTGTTCTCATACCTTTGCTTGGCAACGCTCTCCAAGCAGGAAAATTCGTTAGCCAAACACATGATGTCATCCCATTTGTTAAATTCAGCTATAAGCTCATATACCTTCAGCCACTTGTTTGGATTGTGGCCATCGTCACTGGAGCACCCGGAAGGATGTCCATGTGGTGGCACACAGTTGCTGTCGTCATAACGTCCTCTTCTTCTTCTTTCTCTGATACATTGCAATCTGTTGAATAGGACTCAAACTCAGGTTTCTTGCCACGTAAATGGAGGCTCTGTCATAGCCTGATGGGAGCCACTGTGTCGTCGATAATTTGCAGTGCCACAAGTTCCAATACCCAGAGCATCCACCAAAATAATGACAAGTAGAAGAAGGTGTAATTAGGTGAATGACAAACACTAACTTCACTTAACAAAGGTTTATTCAGCACTTGCACATACAAGAGCGCAGAGTGAACTGCCTCCGGCCAGTACACATACAGTATATATACAGCTACAGAACATTCTTGTACAATGATTCTTGACATTTGTTGATACTTCTAGAATGTATTCAGACTGAATATAGAAATTAAAATTGTACAGTCCAGGTGAGTTTTGAATTCATGGCCCTCCATGGAACAGTTTAGTGTCATATCCACTACACCATGGTACTACTCAGCTTCTGCTGTGACAATATATTTTGGGTTATTTTATTTTATATATCAAATGCTACCAGTTTTGGCAACTCAATATTACCATCTTCAGGCCCCATATGCTTTTTTTGTATTAACAGGCTTATTGTATGATGCCATAAAGCTGGAACCATAAATGCAAACCATTATGAAACTGATTCATATGATGGTGTCATCCTTCCATATGAATCAGTTACGTAATGATTCTGATTTACAGTTCCAGTTTTATAGCACCTTACAATAAGCTTGTTAATATGGAAAAGTTGCTGAAACTGGTAGCATTTGATATATAAAATGAAATAATTCAAAGTATAAGGCTGTTGGTTATGTTTTTTTAATCGAGAAATACATACCAGCCAATGTCCCCTGGCCATTATGTACCAACAGAGACTTATTTTTTATTGTTGAAACTAACAGTGGTATTAGGGTATGCACACACACTACATTTGTACACATATTTAGTGTGCAAGCCTGATATTTTTCATGGCTGCAAAAACAATATTTTTGCTAGCCATTGACAGCTGAACGCATGTAAGTGGTTGTTGTCAGATTTTGTAATGTGGGCAAAATGACATAAAAAGTGGAACATTATTCCCCAAATTATGTTTTAAGTTTGACTATTCTCAAGTTTAAACAATCTGCAAGATTTAACAAGTGTTTGTGGATAAAGCAACATGTACCACACAGATAAAGGAGTGGTACAATAGCTTTAAAGATAGCTGCTTACCAGTGGGTGAAGCAAGTACAGATAGGCCCTCAGAATATGCAAATGAGGTTGTTATTGATCACATAAGGACCCTGGTGATGCAAGATAGACGAATCATGATCAGAGAACTTTTGAAAAAGGTTGAAATTAGTATTGGATCCATTCATTCCATTTTAAATGAACATTTGGTTTTCAGAAGGATTTCAGCAAAATTTATGCCGAGTTGCTAACAACTGAGCAGAGGCAGCTTTCTTTGGACATTGCACAGGACATGCTGGATACTGTGAACAGTAATCCCAACTTTCTTAACACAGAGATCACTAGTCATGAATCCTGGGTTTATGGGTATGAACCAGAAAAAAGTTCCGCTCATTACAGTGAAAGCATCCATTACCCCTGAGACCCAAAAAAGCAAGGCACATCCACAGCAATATGAAAGTCATGCTGATCATCTTTTTCAACTCCAATGGTGTCGTCCTTCACACATACACCCCAGAATGTACAATGTTAATAAGGAGTATTATCAAGAGATTTTGTGTCATCTTCATGAAGCAGTGATATGCAAACAGCCAGACTTGTGGTTGGTTGACTCAAGGGAGGGGACCATACAGTGATGTCATTGGTCCTATCAGATTAGGGAAGGATGGGAAAGGAAGTCAGCCATGCCCTCTTAAAGGAATCATCCTAACACCAGGTTTGTGGGCTGTGGACGGTTGGCACCTTCACCATGATAAGACACCCACTTATTGTTCTCAGTTAAAGGCCAAACACAAAACAGCTGAGGTTTATCAGCCTCCTTATTCCCCTGACCTAACACCAAGTTACTTCTGGCTTTGTCTAAACTGAAAAAGACTCTGTAAGGAACTGGGTTTCGGAAAAGGGATAACATTATACAGAATTTGATGTAGCAGTTGTGCACCATGCCAAAAGAGGCTCTTCAGTGATGCTTCCAGCAGTGACAGCAGCATTGGGAGAGATGTGTAGAAGCTAAAGAGGGCTACTTTGAAGGTGAACAGCATCAAACAATTGTATTTCAGTAAAGATTGATTTTTTAAATAGAAGTCAGATACCTTTTGAACTGCCCTTTGTAACATTACAGGACATATTGGGACATATTGAAGTATTCGATACTGTAGACTTTTAGGGTATGTCGATACAGATATGCAAAATGTAAAGGGAAACTTTGGTGATGTTTAAATATTGTACTGTGTCAATATTAGGACATTTTGCACAGAAAGAACAAAAATAGAATTAATGTAAACATATATTAGTGTTAGTAACCTATTTTCATTGAATTTTGTAATTATATTTCATTTTGTAAAAGAAAGACTCACTGTTTGCTGTAGCTCTGATTAATTGTATAGATTATCAGTTTTGAGCTAAATTACTTCGTATAATATGGACAAGATACTTATAAAAACTCACCAGCTAAAGAGAAAGTCTGTAAATGAACGTTTAATGCACACTTCTGGAACTTTCTATGGAGAAATTCTATATTATGATCGCAAAAATACGAAAACTTGTGAAAACTGTTTCATAACCTAATTTCGAAAGACGATTTGTATCAAGAAATATTGCTAAAAAGATTTATTTACGTTTTGAAACACGATTTAAATCATTTTACATATAAATAGTTGTTCTAAATCACTCAAGAAATATCCAGAATCAAATGTCAAGATATTTCTGGAAACATCGGTACAAATCTGGTGAAGGTTATCCAGAAGCTGGTAGAAAAATGTTATAGAATCTATTTGGAAATTATGCTTGTAAGAATTTATATCTACTGATCCTTTTACTTACCTTAATCTGTACTAAAATTCTGTAATGTCTAATTTAGTTTTAAATCGTGAATTGCTATCGTATTGTGAACAAAGCATTGTCAAAGACTCTCATTGTTTGGAAGGATATTAGTACACCTAGGAGTTGTCAGTTGCCAGTTTGGATATGCAGTGCGGTTAGCTCTGAGAGTCAGTTGTTGAGTCTGTGAAGTCTGTCAGTTCTGTTTGTAAATAAACGTCTGTAATGAAGAATTACTTGTTGTCATCAATATGAACTCAAGACCTTTTGCACGAAGCAGACACCTCCTAATGCAACGTTTTAATTTGGTTGAGGAAGCTGGGATCGCTATAAGTGCAAACAAATTGAAGTGGAACGTTTTAATTTGGTGTTGAGGAGCTGAAATGTTATACCTTGTAACATCATATGTAGGGAAGGTGAATAGTTGACTTTGATTTATTAGGAGAATTCTATGAAAATGCACAGGAGACAGCGTACAGGACATATCCATGACCCATTCTGGAATACTGCTTGAATATTTGGGATCCCCACCAGATAGCATTAAGGGAAGACATCAGAATAATTCAGAGAGATGCTGCTGGATATGTTTCTAGTGGGTTTGATTAACAAGCAAGTGTTACAGAAAAGCACCTTGAACTCAAAGTGGAATCCCTGAAAGGAAGAAAATGTTCTTTTTGTGAAAGCTATTGAGAAAATTAGAGAACCAGTATTTGTGACAGATTACAGAATGGTTCTACTGCCACCAACATACACTGATCAGCCAGAACATTATGACCACTGACCCACCAGTGATATAAACCCATCCAGGTGATAGCAGTGTCACTTGGTGAGGAATAACTGCTAGTCTGACATACACATGGTACCTGTAGTATCAGTGAGTGTGCTGTCCATGTGTAGAATGGGGAAGGCACACAATTTATCTGAATTCAACCCAGGGCAGACTGTGATGGCCCAGAGCCTCGGCATGAGCATTTCAGAATCTGCATGACTTGTTGGGTGCTTGAGGAGTGCTGTGGTGAATATCTTCAGCATGTAGCAAAACCCAGGTGGAACCATGTCCAGACATTGTGGAGTTTACAGAGGTTGGACATTGTAGGTTGGGCAGACTGGTAAAACAGGACAGGCACTGTACTATGGCAGAACTAACATCATACTTTAATACTGAACAGACTAAAAGTGTGTCTGAATGCACTGTACACTGAAAACTCCTAAAGATGGGCCTCTGCAGCTGAAGACCCATGTGTTTGCCGATGTTAACACAATGGCATTGGCAACTATGACTGAAATGGGCATGAGACCATCAGCAACGGACATTGGTGCATTGGCAGGGCATTGTGTGGTCTGATAAAACCTGATACCTGTTTCGTCATGTCAATTGGAGGGTGCAAATCTGTCGTCTTCTGGGGAAACAGTTCCTTGACACCTTTACTGCGAGATAGAGACAACCTGGCGGCAGCTCCATTATGCTCAGGGGAACATTCATGTGGGCATTCATGGGTCTATTGGAGCTCATGCAAGGCACCATGATGGGCCAAGGAGTTTCATACACTGGTTGCAGACCATATACACCCCTTCATGACAATCAGATTTCCTGATGACAGTGGCCTTTTTCAGGAAGAGACTGAGCCATGTTGCAAGGCCAGGATTGTGGCAGAATGGTGCAAGGAACACAGTGGCGAATTCCAGTAGATGTGCTAGCCACCCCAAATCCCTAGATCTGAACTCAATGGAACACATCTGGGATGTGACTGAATGTGGTCAGAGCTCATCTCTCTCCTACCTGGAATTTAAGGGAATTAGGTGACTTGTGTGTGCAGATGTGTTGCGATTTCCTCCAGCAACCTACCAAGGCATCATTGCTTTCATGCCATGATGTGTCACTGCTTTATCTGTGCCAAAGATGCACATATCAGTTATTAGGTGGATGGTCTTAATGTTCTGTACTCAGTACTCTTATGGAAGCATATAGGTGTTTTCCCCTGGCTCCATTTGCATGTGGAACAGGAAAGTCAACCATTAGCAGTAGTACAAGGGACCTTCTGCCATCCACTGTACGTTAGCTTGTGAGGTATATACATACAGGATGTTTCAATATGAATGAATGGGGTTTAAGGCTTTTATCATTTAATACATTCGACTTACCAATGTAAATAATACATGAAATGAAACAGCAACTCAAACAGTTGGCTTTTCTTTTTTCTTCAAGTGTTCAGTGTGAGCACCATTCATTGCAGACCTCAGACCTTGATCAGTATGTATGGAGTAACTGTCACAACAATGCTGTTTCTAAGGTTGGGTATATTAGCTGGTAATCAAGGCACATATGAGTGATCCTTTATGAACACCCAAATTAAAAATGTGTGGCATCAGATCATGAGTAAACAAGGAGGTTCTGCAAAATAAGCTGTCATCTGGACCCTAGTGACCCAATCCAACGTACAGATAAAACATCATTTAACCAATCTTGTAACGCAACCTGTTCCAGTTCAGCCCCATGGGGCACGGGCACCCATGGGCACACTTGGGCTCTCCTGGCAAACTGGCACTAGGGAGTAGTCTACTCACAAGGTCCCATTTCACCATGCATCCACACTGCCTGTTGCTTAGTTACACCTTGTGCTTCCTAGTGGACTTCATGATGATGAGTTCTAGAAGCAACCTGTTGCCATTATCTCCAGGTCAGGAAGAACGGTTTTTGTTTGTTGAAAAAGATGAGTTGCCTTGGTGTCTCATGTGGCATGAAGTTCTGAATACAATGAAGAAGTATATTATACATCATCACTACATGCCCCTTCATGTGACAAAATACAACGAGCTGGAAAGTAATGCAGGAAAGCAGCTCACTATCACACTGAAGAGTGAAGTCCAGCAACAGGTAAATCTGATGCAAAATAAATGAATAAACATAACAAATGAATACATACTTCTTCCATGTGCTTTATATATGTACTGATTACTAAATATGTGTTGTGCAGCTATTGTAGATTGCTGATGTTGACAAAGAGTCAACTGATGTGGTGGTTCAAACAAGCCACAGAGCTGCACTCATTATTGCAACAACTGGAACACCATTCTCAGTGGTTCCCATACTGAAATCATGCCTGCTCGCCATTGCTGAGTGCTTTGAAGGAGCTTGCCTCTCCAAGCATGTGGTATCTCACTGGTTCCATAACATGGGCTCAGATTTGTAAAATCAACTGAAGCAGAGATATCAAACTTTTATAGCTTTTTGTTAGCCTTGATGAGACCACAGATGTCACACTTTTCTCAGCTCACAATGTGTGTGAGCAGCATTAATTCACAACTACACGTTTTTGAGGGGCTGCTAGCTGCGATACCAATGGAGTATACAACCACAGGTTGTCTGTGAGTCTGTAGAAAATGTGCTTGGCATGGGACAGGCCCTGTTCTCTGGCAACAGGTGATGTACCACAAATGGTTGGGAAGCAGCAATATTATGTGACTCATCTGAAGGAAAAACTCAAATGGAATTTTGGAAAAAAAATAAAGCATACACTGTTTTGTGCATCAGAAAGCCCTTGTGCCAAAAGTGTGAAACACCTAACATCATGAATATCGTGGTGAAGTGTGCAAATTTTGTAAGGTGCCACAGTGTCAACCATCATCAATTCAAAGCCTTTTGCACTACCTGGAAGTGGCCTATGGTGATGTTCCTTATCACTATGCAGTACGGTGACATAGCAGAGGCAAATTTGTCAATGTTTTTTTCACAATCTGGGAATAAATTGCATTGTTTATGGACATGAAAAGAAAGAGGCATGGTTAGTGAACCTGCCCTTCCTAGCTGATATTACAAGACATTTAAACAGCCTAAATACATCACTTCAAAGAAGCAATGTATTAATTTTCGATACGAGTGGTAAAATTAATGCATTCATGGGCAAACTTAATCCATTAGAAAGGCAACCTGTTAGAAGGAATTTTGAAAAAAATTAAGTGTTTTTAAAATTTAAGTGTTTAGCTAACACATACCTACAAGAAAATTCGCAGCCATTCTCATGTTCTCCATACATTCTGTCTGGTATTTGTTTGAGAAAAGTCACAAATATTCTACTGTTTTCTTGTTTAGAGAAAATATTTATCATTTAAAATTCAACATACTTTTGTGCTCACAACTACTGAAACATGGCGGTAATGATCTGGAACATAAATTGAATCAGTGCTTAACTGAACTATCATTCTTTGAAGAAGCAGCACTCTTTGTGATTAAAGAGAGACTAATGGGGCAGATTCTTCAATACAAGCAAATGAGTATAAATGCCCTTAATGATCGTGATCAGGTTATTCAAGCTTTGTCTATTTGTCCTGGATCTGACTATCCTACTCTGCACACGCCGTACAAAATATTTGCTTGTCTACCTGCATCTATTGCTACAGTAGAAAGAAGATTTCAGCATTGGGGCGTTCAAAGATATAGGTGAGGTCGACAATGAAGGAGGGTCGACTTAATGGCTTAGCTCTGTTGAACACTCACCCTGACACTGATTGTCCTATTGATGAAGTAATTAACCAATTTACAGGAACGATTAGCACATAGAATTCATCTTTGAAGGAAGACAACTACAATAGTAACTTTTTTATATCATAAGAAGGCATTGTCTTGTATATGCATATCGTCAATTTAAATAAAACTTTCTTAAATTTGGCATGTGACTTGATTATTTTTTATTACGGTAAAAGTAAAGGTAGCTCAAGGTATCTTTAGCACCCCCTCCATGAAGTTTTTCTGTGTCCGCCACTGACAAAAGGACATATATTACATAAAAAGTGACGAGGCATCCCGATTTGGCCGCAACAGTTCCAGTTTTTGGAGTCCTGTCCTTCTGTCCTGACTGGGTTCAACCAGGACATTTAAATGTCGTGGTTTTTGCAAGTCAGATCCAAGTCTCAGTCATGTGATGTTTCAACATATCATATCCTAAACCTAATGCAGTGGCTAGCACACTGGACTCGCATTTGGGAGGACAGCAGTTCAATCCCGCGTCCGGTCATCCCGATTTCGGTTTAGCGCAATTTCCCTAAATTGCTCCAGGCAAATGCCTGGATGATTCCTTTGAAAGGCCATGGCCGACTTCCATCCCCATCCATCCCTAATCTGATGAGACTGATGATCTCGCTGTCTGGTCTACTCCCCCAAACAAACCAACCAACCAAACCCCAAACCTAACATATCACGTAATAGAGTGCATTTACACTAACTGTCTGCTGACACGTTAAAGTGTGAGACCTTCAATAATACTTGTGCTGAAGTTGGAATTACTGAGCTGGATTTCCCTAGCAGTGGCCTTTCATGATAGTTTTGTTAGTGTGAGTATTGAAGCGCATACAAATTGTAACCAGCTTTGCAATGCCCAAAAGTCGCTTTGTTTTCAGTTACGAACTTCAAGAGAGGTAAGTAACATATTCCTAATTCTGTGTCATAAACAGTGTTGTAACTCTGCTTTTAATTAACTCTCAACTATTATGGATCACCTCTCAGAGCAGTGCAAACTTTTTCTGTTGTGATATATGACACACTCACGCAAATTGAAGTGAGGTCAGTGGTATCATAACTTCTGAATGAAAGGACCGATTTTAATGCAGTTTTTTGTTTGACAGCTGGTTTAATCAGAATTGTTCTTAGCTATGTTCCATGAAAGTTTGTACAGCAGTTCAAATTTCACCAGATAAATTTTAAGTAAAAAAGTCTTACTCTCACTCCTCTGATAATAAGCCATATAATACGATTCATAAGAGTTACATCTCAAGTTACATAGGGCCAGATTGTACAGCTTAACAAGTTGCCTGCCAGCATATTGGTGAGGCATTCATCTTCATGGACTACAATTCATGCCCCCGTCGTGCACATCTTGTGAATGACTTCCTTCAGGATGACAACATCACTCAACTAGTGTGTCCAGCATGTTCTCCAGACATGAACCCTATCGAACATGCCTGGGATAGATTGAAAAGGGCTGTTTATAGACATCGTGACTAACCAACCACTCTGATCAATCTATGCTGAATCGCCATTGAGGAGTGGGACAATCTGGATGAACTTGTGGATAGTATGCCACAACGAATACAGGCATGCATCAATGCAAGAGGACATACTATTGGGTATTAGAGGTACCAGTGTGTTCAGCAGTCTGGACCACCACCTCTGAAGGTCTCACTGTATGGTGGTACAACATGCATTGTGTGGTTTTCATGAGCAATAAAAAGGCAGAAATGATGTTTATGTTGATCTCTATTCCAATCTTCTGTACAGGTTCTGGAACTCTCAGAATCAGGTGATGCAAAACTTTATTTGATGTGTGTATATAAAAGCACTAAATGATTTAAAAGTGAGTATGGCAGAAAAACAAAAAACCAGATTCATGCTGCACTTTATAAGAACTGCTTTAAGCAAACTTGAATTGGAGGGGGACATAAACGTTATTACATTCACTGAAACGATCTGTGAATTTCATGACAGCAGTGCACAATACATTGAGTGGTAGACAGATCATTTTATTTACACACACACACACACACCCACACCCATACACCCACCCACACACACACACACACACAAAATATATATATATATATTAAAAACAAAGATTCCAAGACTTACCAAGCGGGAAAGCGCCGGCAGACAGGCACATGAACAAAACACACAAACACACACACAGAATTACGAGCTTTCGCAACTGGCAGTTGCTTCGTCAGGAAAGAGGGAAGGAGAGGGAAAAATGAAAGGATGTGGGTTTTAAGGGAGAGGGTAAGGAGTCATTCCAATCCCGGGAGCGGAAAGACTTCCCTTAGGGGAAAAAAAGGACAGGTGTACACTCGCACACACACACACACATATCCATCCGCACATACACAGACACAAGCAGACATATTTAAAGGCAAAGGCCTTTAAATATGTCTGCTTGTGTCTGTGTATGTGCAGATGGATATGTGTGTGTGTGTGCGAGTGTACACCTGTCCTTTTTTTCCCCTAAGGGAAGTCTTTCCGCTCCCGGGATTGGAATGACTCCTTACCCTCTCCCTTAAAACCCACATCCTTTCATTTTTCCCTCTCCTTCCCTCTTTCCTGACGAAGCAACTGCCAGTTGCGAAAGCTCGTAATTCTGTGTGTGTGTTTGTGTGTTTTGTTCATGTGCCTGTCTGCCGGCGCTTTGCCGCTTGGTAAGTCTTGGAATCTTTGTTTTTAATATATTTTTCCCATGTGGAAGTTTCTTTCTGTTTTATATATATATAATGATGTAAATAAAATAGAAAGAAACTTCCACATGGGAAAAATATATTAAAAACAAAGATTCCAAGACTTACCAAGCGGGAAAGCGCCGGCAGACAGGCACATGAACAAAACACACACACAGAATTGCTAGCTTTCGCAACCGATGGTTGCTTCTTCAGGAAGGAGAGGGAAAGACGAAAGGATGTGGGTTTTAAGGGAGAGGGTAAGGAGTCATTCCAATCCCGGGAGCGGAAAGACTTCCCTTAGGGGAAAAAAAGGACAGATGTACACTCGTACACATGTGCACATGTGTGTGTGTGTGTGTGTGTGAGTGTACATCTGTCATATATATATATATGATAGATAGAAACTTCCACATGGGAAAAATATATTAAAAACAAAGATTCCAAGACTTACCAAGCGGGAAAGTGCCGGTAGATAGGCACAATAAATAAAACACACAAACACACACACAGAATTTGTAGCTTTTGCAACCGACGGTTGCTTCTTCAGGAAAGAGGGAAAGAGAGGGAAAGATGAAAGGATGTGGGTTTTAAGGGAGAGGGTAAGGAGTCGTTCCAATCCCGGGAGCGGAAAGACTTACCTTAGGGGGAAAAATGGACAGGTGTACACTCACACGCACACACATATCCATCCGCACATACACAGACACAAGCAGAAATATGTCTGCTTGTGCCTGTATATGTGTGGATGGATATGTGTGTGTGTGCGCGAGTGTATACCTGTCCTTTTTTCCCCCTAAGGTAAGTCTTTCCACTCCCGGGATTGGAATGACTGCTTACCCTCTCACTTAAAACCCACATCCTTTCATCTTTCCCTCTCCTTCCCTCTTTCCTGATGAAGCAACCGAGGAACTGAGGGTTGTGAAAGCTCGAAATTCTGTGTGTGTGTTTGTGTGTTTTATTTATTGTGCCTATCTACCGGCGCTTTCCTGCTTGGTAAGTCTTGAAATGGTTGTTAATATATGGTTGTCAAAAACTGATCTTTATAATGAAGAGAGTAAAAACTGCAGAAATGTTCCAGCTGCATGAACCAACACTTAAGAGTATTTTGCATCTTGTGGCAGCTCAAGAACTCACACCCAATATTTCATTAATCATGAATAAATGGAAATGTATTTCTCAAACTAAATAAAATATTTGTACATTTGGCTTATATTAATGTTTTTTGTTAATCATGATCCCTTTATTGCCTTGTACATGGTCTCCTCCCTAGACAGTGCTTTGTGCACAGTGTTGCATGTAAGCTGCTTGCCCAGCCCTATCTACCTGTGACATTTCATGCACTTGCAGAAGCTGTATACTCACTGCTGCCTGCCAGCATCCGCAGGCACCTGACTGCTCACAGCTGAGCTCTTGAGCTGGAACAGCCTGGTGTCCTGAGTTATGCCAATGAGGTGGCACACCATCTTGCAGTCAGATGAAATTGTGTAGTTTAACTTATTCCAATTGAGAAAAGAGCCATAGTTCTAGCAGATAAAGGTAAAAAACACCAGTTATAGTTGCATCATCAGGATATGGCAAAAAAGGTGAATCTCATTACATCTCTACCATCTTGTGGGGATTTGATGAACCCCAGATGTGCACATTATGTGTGTTCACATTTCCACATAAGTGAACTGCTGATTCATCACTGGAGGTCACACAATGCAAAAGATCTGCATCATCATATCCAGAATCCAGACGGTATCACTGTAAGATTATATGTTGACTATGCTACAAATATAGCACCATTCTTATCCATCATCTATGAGAGATCACTGGAACAGCGGAAAGTTCCATGGGATGGGAAAAAGGCCCAGATCATAGAAATCTATGAAAAGGGTAGAAAATTGGATGCACATAATTACCGGCCAATTTCACAGACATCAATTTGTTGTAGAATCATGGAACATATTTTTTGTTCAGACATAATGACCTTTCTAGACTCTGAGAAGGTCATCTGCAGAAACCAGCACAGTTTTAGGAAACAGCGGTCATGCGAGACACAGCTGGCTCTCTTTGTACATGATATACAACAGACTCTAGATACCAGCTCCCAGGTTGATGCCATATTTCTCAACTTTCAAAAGGCATTTGACTCAGTTCCACACTGTCACTTGCTTCAAAAATTGCCCACTTATGGTCTACCCAATGACATATGTGGACGGATAGAAAGTTTTCTAATAGACGGAGAGCAGTATGTCATCCTGAATGGGGTGACTTCAACAGAAACAAGCATATCTTAAGGTGTGCCCCAGGGCAGTGTAATAGGTCCACTGATTTTTACAGTTTACATAAACGATCTAGTTGATGGTATTGACAGTGGCATTAGACTGTTTGCCAATGATGCTGTAGTCTACAGGAAAGTAGCATCACACGAAAGTTGTGAACAAAACAATCATAATTTGCAGAAAATAAATGTGTGGTGTAATGACTGGCAGTTATCTCTCAATATTAGTAAGTGTAACTTACTGCATATAACAAGGCAAAAATTCCCATTAATTTATGCGTACAAAATAAATGCCCAATATTTGGAAGTGGTAACATCCATCAAGTATCTGGGTGTGACTATTCGGAATGATCTCAAATGGAATGATCAGATTACACAAGTAATGGGCAAGGCGAACTCTAGGTTGCGGTTTATTGGTAGAATCCTGAAGCGATGCAGTCCTTCAACAAAGGAAATTGCTTACAATATGTTAGTTTGTCCAGTCTTAAAGTACTGTTCATCTGTATGGGACCCTTACCAGTTGGGTCTGATTCAAGAGACAGAGAAGGTCCAAAGAATAGCAACAACATTCATGACAGGTACATTTAGCCATCACGAGAGCATTACAGATCTCATAGAAAGTTCAAAGTGGGACACACTTGCAGATAGATAATGCACTAAACAGAAGGAGCTGCTCACTAAATTCCAAAATCTGTGTCTTTGCCGTGGGTATAGAACATATATTATTACCACCAACTTTCAAATCGCACAATTATCACCATTCAAAGATAAGGGAAATTAGAGCTCATACTGAGGTGTTCAGACAGTCATTTTTCCCTCACGCAATCTGTGAGCGGAACAGTGGGTGAAGGGAAATGTGACTTTGGCGTGAATTCTGCCCTCCGCCCCACACTGCTTGGTGGCGAGCAAAGTATATATGTAGATGTAGATGATGCAGCAACTTTTTGTTTCCAAAGTTGGCATGTAAATCATAATGTGTAGGCTACAGAACTTGTAACAGCTGCAAATGATAAGGACAAAGTATAAGTGTCTCCTTAAAAGTCTCCAGACAGATGGCAATGGAATTACCAATTCTCAACTACCCTTATGAACTGATTTCTTGAGGCTGTCTGTGAAAGACTCTCACTCCTTCAACATGTTCTTCAATCACTCTTGGTCATTCCGTCCTCTTTCCCCTTGTGCTCAAGTATACAAACAAAACTGTTTGGATTGCTCTTTCATTTGATGTATTATATATAATTGTAAGTTGAATGTAATAAAATGCTATAAAATCTTAAAACTCATATATTCATTTTGAAAACCCTGTAGATGTTTATTATTTACAAACACAAACTAATATAAACTCATAAATCTCAAGTGCATGAGTTATATAAATGAAAATCATCAGTGTTTGAAAATATAATATAATATGGATAGATGACCTGGGGTTCTAGACGAATTTTCTGTAACACTCCCTATTTCGGAAACTCCACAAGTCTTTTTCCTTCATCCCTCTTTCTTACCTTTCAGCCTGCCTAACAGAGGAAGGAGTCTCTGGCTTCAAAAGCTTGTGCATTTCCATATCTTGTATCTTTTATATGTGCCACTAAATGGTGAGTAGTTTTTTTTTACCTATCCGTATTACTTACTAACTTGAAATAATCACACTATTTTTATAGCATAACGAAAAAAATTTCATAATAGCATGAGCAGTCCACTACTTTGACCACTGATGTAGAAGATAATAGAAATGCAACTGTATGTCTGCCTTTTATAGGTAACTTTAACGTACAAAATTTCACGTTTGAGCTTTATGTTGATCTTAGTAAGTGTATATGAGATTTTTTAAATGTTCTTTGATACATGTCCCTCACAGAGATGATTTTGATTGTACTAAAATACTTGCTGTATCTACAAGTAGCCATGCATCAGTGCTCTGGAGAGGAATGGGTGAAGCTGCAAGGTCAAAGGGCTGCCTGTGGAAGACAACGTGACTCCAAATGGTAGTCGAGCTAAGTATGTCTGACTGATGGTGGATGGGAAACAGACAAGGCAAGCCTAAAGAGAGCTCTGCAACAGTGAGGTACAAAATGTAAAACTTTGCCACAATGGTGTCAACAGGCCAAGAGCAAAGAGAGACACAACCCAGATCACAACCCGAGAGTAAGACCTATGCCCTCTCACGGCCATCATCAATTCCCTCTGTTGGGCATGCAGCTTCCATGGAGGTAGATATAAAATACTCACACGCTGTTCAGTCACTAAAGCATTTTGTTAATATAATAAAGAATAATAATTTAGAAGGAAATTTTGTACTGCTTACTCAAATACAATCTTAAGATAAATACCTTTTAAATAGTCATCTTAACTACAATTTCACAATCTTACAGACAAGGGAAATTTGTCACAAATAACTCATTACAGTTCAAAACAAATAATACAATTTGTAATTGAGATGCTACACAAAAAAGGACTTTCATTACTCTTTGTAAATTCATAGGCTTCCATGACCAGAGTAAGCAGGCATAAAGTTTTCTGAATGTACAGCCAAGTCATGCTGTGAAATAACTGTCACTAAATGAGAAAACTGAAATTATACTTTGTTGGCAAAGGCCCATTTATATTTCAGCATGTTCTTGTAACAGATATGAGATTACATCACAATTTTAAAATTGTTGGTTATGCTAACTTTCATTGATCTTCACTCGGTGTGCATCCCGGGGGGAGTCATGCTGGATGTGAAAAGGGTGCTTCTGGATGCCATGAAAAGTACAGGGTGCACCCAACTGCAGGTGGTGATGGCTCATTTCGGTACCAATTACGTGTGTTGCTTTGGACTGGAGCAGATTCTATCTGATTTCGGGTGACTAGCGGAAATGGTAAAGACTGCCAGTCTTGCTTCCAAGATTAAGGCAGGGCCCACCATCTGCAACGTCATCGATAGAAACAACTGTGGCCCTTTGGTGCAGTGCCAAGTGGAGAGTCTGAATCAGAGGTTCAGGTGGTTCTGTGACCCTGTAGGCTGCTTGACTTGCGCCATCGAGTGGTGGGTTTCCAGGTTCCGGTTAATCGGTCAGGAGTCCACTATACACAGGAGGCAGCTACATGGGTAGCAGGGGCTGTGTGGAAGGAACGTGGTGGTGTTTTAGGTTAGAGGGTCTCAGGGAACCACAGAAGGGATGTCCGTCTAAAAGTGGACAGGTAAAACACAGTCAGGTAGTTGTAGAAACAATTAGTATTGTAGTTGTAAATTGTCGTAGCCGTGTTGGGAAAGGACCAGAGCTCCAACCCCTAATAGCAAGCACTGTAGCTCAAATAGTTGTAGGTACAGAGAGATGGCTAAAGCCCGAAATAAGTTCAGCCGAAATTTTTTGAAACGATCTAACAGTGTTCAGAAAGGATAGATTAAATACAGTTGGTGGTGGAGTGTTTATTGCTATCAGAGGTAGTTAGCCTTGTAGCGACATTGAAGTAGATAGTTCGTGTGAAATTGTATGAGTAGAGATTATACCTGACAATCAGACTAAACTATTAATTGGATCGTTTTACCGACCCCCTGACTCAGAAGATATAGTTGCTGATCAGTTCAAAGAAAACTTGAGTCTCATTTCAAATCAGTACCCCACTCATACAATTACAGTCAGTGGTGACTTTAATCTACCCTCAATATGCTGGAAAAATTATATGTTTAAAGCTGGCAATAGGCATAAAACATCATACAAAATTGTACTGAATGCTTTCTCAGAAAATTATTTTGAACAATTAGTTCGTGAGCCCACTCAAAGTGTAAATGGTTGCGAAAGCATACTTAAACTTTTAACAACAAATAATCATGAGCAAATAGTAAGTATTGTGCTGAATACAGGGATTAGCTACCACAAACAGTTGCTGCTAGGCTGAATACCATAACACCTAGAAACATAAAAAAGAAATGCAAAGTATATCTATTTTAAAAAGCTGATAAAATGCTCTTAACACCTTTTTAAGAGACAGTCTTCACTCCTTCCGATCTGATCATGTAAGTGTAGAAAACTTGTGGAATGTTTTCAAAGAAATAGTATCAACAGCAATCAAGATATATATACCACGTAAATTAATAAGTGATGGTACTGATCCCCATGGTACAAAAAATGGGTCAGATCATTGTTGCAGAAGCAACAAAAAGAGCATGCAAAATTTAAAAGAATGCAAAAACCCCCAAGATTGGCAGTCTTACAGAAGTTCAAAATATGGCATGTACTTCAGTGCGAGATACATTTAATAAGTTCCACAACAAAATTCTGTCTCGAAATTTGGCACAAAACCCAAAGAGATTCTGGTCATACATAAAGCACACCAGTGGCAAGATGCAATCAATACCTTCACTGCATGATAACAATGGTGAAGTCACTGATGACAGTGCCACTAAAGCAGAGTTATTAAACATGGTTTTCAGAACCTCCTTCACCAAAGAAGACAAAGTGAATATTCCTGAACTCCATTCAAGAACAACTGCCAAGATGAGACACATCGAAGCAGATATCCATGGAGTAACGGAGCAGCTTAAATCACTTAATAAAGGCAAGGCCTCTGGTCCAGACTGTATACCAGTCAGGTTCCTCTCAGAGTATGCTGATAAAATATTTCCATATTTAGCAATTATATACAACCACTTGCTCACAGAAAGTTCCTTACATAAAGACAGGAAAATTGTTCAAGTCACTCCAATACCCAAAAAGGGAAGTAGGAGTAACCCACTGAATTACAGGCCTATAACACTAATGTTGATTTGCAGTAGGGTTTTAGAACATATACTGTATTTGAACATTATGAAGTACCTTGAAGAAAAAGATTTATTGACACATAGTCAGCATGGTTTCAGAAAATATCATTCTTGTGAACACAACTAGCACTTTATACTCATGAAGTAATAAGTGCTACCACCCCCAGGGGATGTGAAACTGATTCCATATTTTTAGATTTCCAGAAGGCTTTTGACACTGTTCTTTAGAAGTGGCTTCTAACCAAACTGCGTGCCTGTGTAGTATTGCATCTGTTGTGCGACTGGATTCATCATTTCCTGCCAGAAAGGTCACAGTTCATAGTAATAGACGGAAAGTCATTGAGTAAAACGGAAGTAATATTTGGCGATCACCAAGGAAGTGTTATAGGCCCTCTATTGTTCCTGATCTATATTAATGATGTAGGAGACAATCTGAGTAGCCGTCTTAGATTGTTTGCAGATGATGCTGTCATTTACCATCTTGTAAAGTCATCAGATGATCAAACGACTTGCAAAATGATTTAGATAAGATATCTGTATGGTGTGAAAAGTGTCAACTTACCCTGAATAAGGAAAAGTCCGAAGTTATTCACATGAGTACTAAAAGAAATCAGCTAAATTTCGGTTATGCGATAAGTCACATACATCTGAAGGCTGTAAATTCAACTAAATACTTAGGAATTACAATTGCAAATAACCTAAATTGGAATGATCACATAGATAATATTGTGAGTAGAGCAAACCAAAGATGCATATCACATTCATTGGCAGAACACTTAGAAGGTCCAACAGGTCTACTAAAGAGACTGCTTACACCACACTTGTCCGCCCTATTCTGGAGTATTGCTGTATGCTGTGGGATCCGCATCAGGTGAGACTGACGGATGACATTGAAGGGGTACAAAGAAGGGCAGCTCATTTTGTATTACTGTGGAATAGGAGAGATAGTGTCACAGACATGATATTTGAATTGGAGTGGCAATCATTAAAACAAAGGCATTTTTCATTGCTACTGGATATTCTTATGAAATTTCAATCACCAGATTTCTCCTCCAATTGCAAAAACATACTGTTGCCACCCACCTACATAGGGAGAAATGATCATCATGATAAAGTAAGAGAAATCATGGCTCGCACGGAAAAATTTAAGTGCTCGTTTCACCCATGTGCTGTTCGAGAGTGGAACGGTAGAGAGACAGCTTGAAGGTGGTTCGTTGAACCCTCTGCCAGGCACTTAATTGTGAATAGCAGAGTAATCATGTAGATGTAGATGAAAAGGTGTGAATTATGTTGTAATTATAACTTTCAGTTTTCATGCTGTAAAATTCCTGATAAACAGAAAAATTATATTTACAACCACACTGAAAGTGTGTATTTGAAAACTATTTGATGACTGAATGCTTATTTGCTAACTTGCATTACATATGATGTGACATAATTTTGTTAAACTTAAGTATTTTTCACTATTGTAGGTACCCTTCTGTACATGGACAGCATATCACACTGTATAAAGTTTATGTATGTCACACATTCTGCATCACTATAATGTATCTTGCAGTTGATGTGTGGAACAAGTAAACAACTAAGCTACACCTCCTCCAATTCAAGGTTCAGAGGCTACTTCTTCCAAAGTCAGTCATTCTTATTGCAGCAACTAAGACCTAGACCACAACTTTTATCAACAGAGTATAAATTGCAACATCATACTGTGCATTCTCCTTTAGT
Organism: Schistocerca gregaria; assembly: GCF_023897955.1. Lineage (NCBI taxonomy): Eukaryota > Metazoa > Arthropoda > Insecta > Orthoptera > Acrididae > Schistocerca > Schistocerca gregaria. The sequence goes on from NC_064922.1 coordinate 463,212,900, forward strand.
GAAATCATTGTACTACAGACATTATGCATTAGCTATTATGTGGCTTCTGAGACAAAACAAAGCATTGTAATACCATTAGTATAGTAGATGACTACTTTCTGAATGAGATATTATTGTTTTTGAACTTACTTTATCAAGTAGGTGTTGGTCACAAGTCGTACGGATGATGTCAGTGAGCAGCTTCCTGATTGTCTTCTTGTCAATGTATCTGCACAGAAAAAGATCATGCTCAATAATTCCTCCTATCAGTCTGGTGCCTACTGAACTGGAACATAGAGAGCACTTTTTTCATTGCTATGCCTGCTACTTTTTTCATTGTTGTGCCAATGTAATAATTATTTTAAGTTTGTTGAAATGTTTATAACATTTTTGTATCATTTAACAGTGTTCTAATATTGTGATCAATATCCAATAGGTTATTAATTATTCAAATTATTAGTTAATTCATTAACAAGAAACTGAAGGAAGGAAGTTGGTCCAAAAATTTCAAAAGAGAACAGGGTGTAAGAAAACAAAAAAAGAGGAAAGAAGACCATCTGCAATCAGTTTCAGCTGCTGAAAATGCATGGTATTAGATAATCAGAATCATAGGAAATGCCAAGCCACACAATTAATCCCTTGACTGTGCTGTTTGTTGTGGCAAAAAGTTCCCAGTGGTGCACTATTGTCGGCCACTGCAGCACTGCTCAGGCGGGGAGTTTTGCCACCTAGAACTGTTCCCACACATGTAATTCTTTCTGCACCTCTAGTGTTTATTGTAGTGGCACATATTTGACATGATTATGTGCGATTGTTGTGAGGGCAAGTGATTATCTAACAACTGAATAGCTAACAATTCGAAGGTCTTCACAGTTGTAACACTGTTGCTGAAATAAAAGTTATTTATTATTAATGTTTATATTCCGAGGAAGGGGTTTAGTAGTAGAGCTAAAAGAAACACAGTTTCTTGAAGAATGTTTATTAGAAATTACTCTATGTATGGTATAGCTCCAAGCATGGTATTGCACACAATCCAACACTGCACTCTTCACAATACACATGTTTCTCTTCTTATTTCTTTCGTATTGGCGTCCAATTTGCTGCAACACACTCAGCATTTTCATATCGCTGCCATCTTGTTTTCAGTAACTGGAATGTGTTTGGGAAAGTGCCGGCCTACCAAATGTGTTGGGGCTGAAACTTGGCAGGGGCGTCCAACATTACTGTGCTGAGAGGACAACATGTGCATTGTATTTTTTTTTTTTTTTTTTTCAGTACACCTTTGATTAGATGAATTTGAAAATCGAGTCAGTCCAATGTTCCACCAAGTTTCTTATATATAAGGTAGCAACTAAGAACTGTCACATTCATGAAATGGCAAAACTGCTTCATATAATATTTTCACAAGTGGTTTCTTGTGGCAATATAATTTGTCATGTAATAGTCAGCCAAATCAATGCTGCCCATTGTGTCATTGTATTTCAGTATAACTTCAGGCTTTGTTTTTACTGTTCTCCTCTTCTCAGTTTGTTCCTATAGGTACTGGATAGAGTGTACACATCTTTTTTATCTCAGCATCAACTGTACTCTATAAAAGGTCTTAACTTGACCCTTCTCAAGTTTTCCCTCCCTCAAAGCTCTTGGCATTTGTTTTTTGTTCACCATAACTGATCCAACATAGTCAGTGCTTTTAGATGCAAGAAAATCTAACAGCTAGGAACTTGAATAGAATTGGTCAGTAAAAACCTTATATCCCTTGTCAAGATACCCTTCCAGTAATGACAAAACAACTTTCGATGCTGTAGGATATTCAGTATATTGTGGCTCAAACACTGTGTCTTTTCCTGTGTAAATGAGTTCTCCTTGGAGAAATAGCAATGCAAACAATGAATAGAGCTCTCTATTATTTGTATGTAGCCACTTGTGCACACAAGATTGTTGTTTCAATTCGTCTTCATATGAGCTTCTAAATTGTTCAGCATATTTGTTTGTTTCACTTGATATAATTGTTAACAAGTTGTCATCAAAAAAGAAGGTAAAAATATTTAATGGAGCTGGAGGATTGTTGAAACTACTTTTTACTCCTGGAGTGCCTGTGAAGGGAAACTTACTCCTATCAGCATTGCATTTAACTGACCAAGATCTTGAAAAACTAGTGTCAGCATTCAGCACTTCTTCTGCTATGTCCTCTACTACACTTGAAGTTTCTGTATCACTGTCACTGAAATTGTCATCACTGTCTTCTACACTACTCGAAAAACTGCCACTAGACCACTCAATATCGCTTTGGCTTAATAACATTTCAATGTCTTCATCACAAAAAGATGAAGAAGATGTGTGCTTCAACATGTTTGCACTTGGAAAATTCTACTGTCCTGCAAAATATATTGTTTCACTGAGAAGACCACCATCAACCTCTGTTGAAAGAACTTTACACTGTGTAGAGTGACTTTGGTGTCTGATATAAACGTCAAAATTAATTTCATAGGCAGCTGACTGCACGCCTGAGTGCCAATCGTCGAGCATGTACTGTAGCGCCAATAGGCAGGTGAACTTTATTCAACGAGCACACCCAGCAAGAGATCACAGCTGCAGTTCGGCAAGCACAATGACATTGCAGCAATGGCTCTTGAGCCCAGTTTGTCAAGCACAGTCGAGGGGTTAAACATCGTGAATAATCCTGTGAAGCAAGACACTATAAATGAAGATAATGAAATAGAAAAGAAAGTGTTTTTCTGAAAATAAAGTGGACTCTTCTGTATGGAAAAAAATTATGCTAATTTTGTTGAGAATGAAAGGTAAAGAATATAAAAGTACCATGAGAAAGAAAAAAGGAGAACAAATTGAAATAATGACAAACTATGGAAAAATAGGTCGACAACACTCATCAAAATACTGTTGCAAATCAGAAAACAAGTGAATATGTTCTTCAATATGTGAGGAGAACTATACTCAAATATTTCATACATTCTGGTCAAATATGAATTGGGAACAATGGAAAATGTACTTTTGTATCACAGTTCACAGGAAATAAATTAAACAAAAAGTCAAAGTAGGAGAATCAAGAAGAAAATATAGTCTTCATTACAATTTATAAGACAATGTCTCAAATGAAGCCTGCCGCCATGAAAGACTCTGAGAATACAAGATGATGTGTTACATGTGTGTCAAGAAAGGTTCCTTTCAGCTTTAGGAGTTGGCACATGTTCAGCCAGCAGATGGGTTAAATGGAGTAAAGAGGATAATTGTTTCAAAACACAAAGGGAATGAGAAGAATAGAATAATGGACTGAAAGAAAATACTCATAAAATTTTACATAAAATTCTTAAATTGTCATCCCATTATTCCTGAGCATCTAATTTCAAATATTATTTGGAGCCTCATTCTTTGTCATTTAGAGAATTTTACAGAGCATTCAAAAGTGATTTCATGAACCATAATATTGAGTCGGTTGCTGGAGAAGATTCATTTGAAAAAGAAGTAAAAGAACATAACATTGCTTTATTCTCTACAAAAAAAATAATTTTTATCCGTTTAATAATACTTTACAGAGTCAGTACAATTTCTCTATTATTTATTGAATTGTTTTGTGTTTTAGTGACTCACGTTGTGAATATACAACATGATATGAAACATGTCAGTTTTCCAAGTTTGTTTCTGTTACATTCTATGGTATTATGTAAATATTTCTAATCAACTTCATACTGAAGTATCTACAGCTCAAGTTATATTGCAGAAAAATACATTTTACAGATAAATATGTGTTACAGAAAATTAATCTATTACAGAAAAATAAATATTTTTTTATAATAATGGATAGAAACGAACACAATAAAGGATCTGGGAATGTATAAGAGTGTTTCAGGTACATTGACACTATACATTGTGGTTCAGGAGCTCTTCTATAGTGTAAAATGATCCTTGTACTAGGAACTGCTACAAGTCTTTTTTTAAACAACAACTCATCATTAGTTAAACATTTAATTTGTGAAGAGAGGGCATTAAAAATCTTACAGCCACTGATATGGACCTGTTCTGTACCATAATCAGGTTTGTATGCTCACAGTGGATATCATCTTATCTTCTAATATCCTGACTAAGGTACACACTATTAGGCTTAAAAAGGGGCTTTTTTCCTTGAAACACTTCAGGGGAATCTCTGTCATGTAGCAGCTGTAAGGATTTTAAGTTCTTTGAAATAGTTTCTGCATGTGGCTCTAAGAGTGGATTCCACATGTAATTTTTATGTCTCTTTTCTGTGCTAGTGGCTGATTTCCCCAATGTATGACACTGCAGACCACAATGGCATGAAAATAACCACAATAATCGGATTGAATGGTTTTCATATTTCTGTAAGAGCCAACAATGCATAAAGCATAAGTTGCAGAACTCAGTCTTTTGCACAGATCAAGGATGTGGTATGATCAGTTTAGTTTGCTGTGAATATGAAGCCCAGGTATTTTAAAGTACCTCTGCTGGTCACCTAATGTTTCTCCTATCTCTTCATCTTTAGAGATGTGTGAAGCTGAATATAGTTTGTTTTACTGTAATTAACAGAAAGATCATCTATGTTAAACCAGTTTACTATATCTCTATAAACCTCATTAGCTGACACCTCAATTTTGTCTAATGAAGTACTAATATATAGTGTTGTGCCATTGTCAAAAATGTTGAATTTACAATATTCTGTGCAAAGACATAGATCATTAATAAAAACAATAAAAAATAAGGGGCTTAGAACTGTGCTACAAAATGCTCTGTGTCTTGGTAACCCATCCTGATGCTGTTGAGACACCTTCTTGACTGTCCAGTACAACTGCCTGCTTCATGTTGGAAAGGTACAAATCAAGACAATTCCTAGCTCCACAGGTATGCAACTTTGGATAAAAGTATTTGGTGACTGACTCAACCAAACCCTTTTGCTAGGTCACAAAATATTCCAACCATCTTAATTCTGTTGTTGACAGATTCCGAACATTGGCAGCAAATAAAAATATTGTATTGTCTGTCGATAATGCTTCCTAAATCCAAACTGACTTTTGTTGAAGATGTTATCCTTACTAAGGTTGTTAACAAACAAACAAAATTGGCAGTAGTGAGGCTTTCTGATAGTTAGCAGTATCTTCTTTCTTACACAGCAGTCTTACAACTGTACACTTAAATCTTCCAGGAACTATACTTTACTTAAGTGATGCATTGAAAATATGCCAAAGAATTTCACTGTGCAAAGTGCCAGCCAGCCAAGGAATACTGAGTGATTTTTTTCCTCTTGTAATCCAGACTTCCATCAGAGGAGATGACTTCTCTTAGACTCCAGACTTCAGAACATGCAACATAGTCCTATCTTCCTCTGTCACTACCTGCTACAATGGCTACCAGGCTACCAACTGTATAGATGTGAACTGCCAATTCCAAGGAGGATAGTAGAAGAATACAAAGAAAAATAGAGGACTCACCAAAGAAGAAAGAGAGAATGGATGAAAGCAGGTGTCAAAGATATGGAGCTCATGAGAAGCAAAAGTGAAATAAGAAAATTCTATAGAGAGGGGAATGCAGCACAGAAGCCTTTTGGTAGTAAAATAAGCTTAATAAAAGATGAGACAAGGAATATAATAAGTGAAGAAAAGGGAATATGCTAAAGATGGTGCAGGTATTTTGATAGTCTCCTCAACCCTAGAATAACTATACCACAGGATCCAACAGACACAAATGGGGAAGAGGACCCAGACAACATTACCCCACCAAATGTAGAAGAAGTGAAAACTGCCATGAAAAAATTGAAAAACAACAAGGCTGTATTCCAGCAGAACTGTTTAAGCAAGGAGGTAGAGAGCTGGAACGAAGCCTTCTGAAAATTGTCACCAGAATGTGGGAAGAGGATAAAATGCCCCAACAATGGAAAGAGTGCATCATATTTCCCATATATAAGAAAGGAGATAAGATGGAGTGTGGCAATTAAGAGGGATCACACTACTTAATTTGGGATATAAACATTCTCTAATATACTATTCGACAGAATACTCCCGATCATACAGAGGGAGAAGGGGCTGTACCAATGTGGATTCCTTCCCGGGAAGTCAACTATAGATCAAATATTCACCTTAAGACAAATCCTGGAAAAAACAAATGAATATCACCTCTTTATATGTTTCAAAGCAGCTTATGATAACATAAATAGAGAGCAGTTATATCAAGCTCTAGATGAACTGGGAATCTCGAGAAAGTTGGTAAGGCTGATGAGAATGACAATGAGCAAAACACAAAGTAGTGTAAGAATTGGAGGAGTGATGTCCAATACATTGAGTATTAAAAACAGAGTGTGACAAGGGGATGCATTGGCATGTCTTCTCTTTAATGCCACCATGGAGAAGGTGATGAGAAACACAAACCTTCTGAATAGGGGAATGATCTATAAATCAGTGCAGATACTAGCCTATGCAAATGACGCAGATGTAACAGCAAGAACCCAAAAAGCAATGGAAGAGACATTTACAGCTCTTGAACAGGCTAGTAGGAACATGGGGTTAATTATTAATGAACAAAAAAAATATATGGCAGCTGGAAAAGCACACAAAGAAAAAATGCCAAATGCAATAACAATGGACAATTATGCGTTTGAGAGAGATGAACATTTCCAGTACCTGGGCACGACAGTTACGCATCTAAATGATACCTCCTATGAAATTAAGCAGAGATTAATGTTAGCCAATAGAGCCTATTTTGTCCTAACAAGACTTCTATCCTCAAGGCTCCTCACTTGTGCCATGAAATTAACTATGTATAAATCACTTATACGATCAGTGCTTACATATGCCTCTGGAGCCTGGACATTAACAACTAAAGATATTGAAACACTGGATGCATTTGAAAGAAAGGTACTTAGACAAATTATCGGCCCAATCTGTGAAAGAGGAAGATGGAGAAGGAGATACAACCATGAGTTGTATATCATATACGAAAACCAACCCATAATAGGATAATGAAATCATCCAGACTGAGGTGGGCAGGACATGTGGCTCACATGAATGATACAGAAGTACCAAAAAGAATATTACATGGAAAGCCAGGAGGGCAGAGAGGATGTGGTCGACCAAGAGCCAGATGGGAAGACGGAGTAATCAAAGATCTTAGGAAGATGGGTTATAGAAACTGGAGAGTATTGGCAAAGGACCAAGAGAAATGGAAGGAAATTGTAGAAGAGGCTAAGGCGCATCATGAGCTGTAGAGACAAGAAAGAAGAAGAAGTTTTTGGAACACTAACAAGATAATCCTCAGTTTTTTATTTGGATATTTTATTTACCAAAGCACTTTTTCCCTGTTTACTTCTTTACAAAATTCCAGATAGTTTATACTTTATTGCTTGTTTTCTCCCTTCAAGGACATGTTCTGTAATGCCTATATGTTCTTGTTGAAAATTTTATTGTACAGATGGAAATGCCAACTTTTTTGGGTCATTTAATCTCTTGGCTGCTTCATGAGGTTCCTTTTCATTCTGCAAGAAATTCTGACTCCCTTTGTAATCCAAGATATGTAACCTGATTTAGAAAGGTTTGTTCTCACTGACTTTTTAGGGAATGTTTCTTCAAACAGATATCTAACCTCACTGTCAAATATGTTAAAATTTGAGTTGATATTGACAGCAGCATATTCAGAAGACCATTCCACAAGCTGTAGTTAATGATTAAAGTTTCACATGGTATGTCAGTTTATACTTCTCATATCTTTCCAAATAAAATTTATTTTTGATTTGATGGAATTACATTTTCCTTGAGACATACATGTCTCAGCATCATGTCATTAGCAAAAATTTACTTTTCTCTTTACTTTTGCTTTATGATGAATAATTGTCCATCATCACAGAGAGGTCACTTTGACAGTAAAATTATTATATGTGTCCCTACCTTAAATAATGAACCCTATCTTAAATGTTATCTATTAAAGTACTGGACATGCTCACCAGATGAAGAAAGAGAGGGCAAGACAGGTGAAGTCAAATGAAAATTAGCAGCTGAAGCAGAAACATGTTGTATATTTACCATGGATGTACAAGCATTATAGTCAAGCCAGTGTAAGAAGATGCCTGATAGCTGCAGTGGGCTGGGCATGGTTGCTTCATATGTCTGCCTCAACCAATCACATAACATGAATTTGTAAATTTCTCTATGGTGATGCCTCAGTGTTTCCAGAGCTCTATAGAAGGCTACTGTTTTGCCTGCAGCCATCTGAACTTTGCAGTTGAAAGCTGACAACAGTGCTGCCAGTCACCAGGGATCATCTTACTTAACTAGAGTATCTGCAGCCCAGGCCAGCACTTGTTATGTTAAACAGAAGCTAGCATACCACAGTTTCACAGTTTATAATTTAGTAGATAATACAGTGGTGTGTTTTATTTGGCATGGAGAATGAGGAGGATCAGACACTAATGTTTTTGCAACTTTCATTACAGACTTCTTAGACACAGGAATAAAAGACTGTGATATTTGAAGCTAACTGAGAGTTGTTATTTCTTATTGCTGGGTGGCACTCAAGCAGGGTCATGTGGTGTTACATGATGTCAAGTGGTGATTAGTTCTGTGTTGTCAGTAGTCAGTTTGCAGTTCGTTGTTGAATACAGTGCTGCAGAATGGCTTTTTCACTCCAACAAAGAATGTTCCTTGTTGAAATTCGTTTTTAGAAAAAATCATTTAAAATGTTAAATGAAAGATTCACATTAAAATTTACAGAGACAACAGCTCCTGCAAAAAGTGTTATACAGAAATTGATCACTAAATTTAGAGTAACAGGTTCAGTCTCTATCACCAAACAACTGTGCATAAAAAGTTTGTTTGCTGGAAAATATTGAACGCGCTCACAAGACCACGGTAAGAAGTCTATGAAAATCAACTGCTGTACAGCATTTTTTGTAGGGAACTTGAATGGACATGAGATGAAATTGTGCCTCTGTAGTATCAGAGAGTTCTAAATGAGTAGGTGACCGAGTACATTATTTCCCAGCTTCATAACTGTCTAAGTATCCACAGAAATTAAAGTTGAGTTAAGAAGTTTTCATTAAGGCTTTTCAGTGACTCATTCTTTCTATGATAACGGACAGTACAGGTTCTAAATCATTTATGGTATTAACTATTTACTTCTTGCTATTCTACATTCGAAACATGCCCACTGACACAAGAAAAAACTGAATCAAAGAAGAGTGGATGGCCTTAAAACATTTTTTGCTTGTCTCCTGAATAATTAGTGTTTATTTCTGTCATTGTTTAGAGGGAGAAATCCTTTATATTCATTTTCCCTTAATTATTATTTTCCATATTGGTATAGGCTCCTGTATAAATAAGAGCAGTTGGACATGCTCTGTTATACAAACGAGAGAAATAATGCAGGTTTATATGAACTGGACAATAGCCAGTATAGCCAGAAGCTCTTGTTAGATGAAATAACATGGATACAGACTCCACTCACCGGGAAAGCAGAACCTTTGGGTTGTCAACCAGGAACTCAATTGCAGCAGCAACAGCTTCTCCATGGTGCTTTCTTAGTGCTCCCTCCAGTAGTATAGGTAAGTGTCTCTGATGGATGCTGCCCTCTGTGCCACCTGCAGTCATCTGCAGCACGTGTCTGCAATAAAACTTTGGTCAATGTCAAAATAGAAGCCAATCTTCACTATACAGCCTTTATATTTGCAGCTTATAGTGGTATTGAGAGAAGAGGAATATGTATACAGATCAGAATACCTACAATAGCTTCAGTGGACAGTTTTTGCTTGAGTTTCTTTCGCCCTTCCCAGTGTCCTTTATCAAGCCAAAGCCAGGTAGGGACTAGTACGGTAATACTTTGATTTCATGGCAAACTAGTCATATCCATGTATAGGCTATACACTCCCAACAGAGACTGCCAGCTGCTCCCTGCGGAGGAATGTGTGTACTCATTCTGTCTGCATCTAGTGCAGCCACATGGTCAAACGTGACAGCAGTTTTCAAAGTGTTTGCCAATCATGTATCTGAGATGTTATGTGGGAACCATCTCAGTATTTACCAAGGTTAATGTGGAAACTGCCTAAGAACCACATACAGTCTGTCTCCTATCATTAACCCGTGAGGTGGATTTGATGTGGAACCAGTGTGCCTCTCTCTTTCCTGGAAGCAGTTGCTTCAATGTGCTCAGTTATCCTTGTGGGTGTTTTGAATTTATTGGAATGAATTATGTCAAAATTTGCTGGCCATTTACAAGACTTTAACGTATATGTCACACTCAATGAATCTATAAAAATTGCCATATATATAAATCTATGCTGATTTACTGTTTCAGACTTTTCAGCACTGTCCATATTATCAGATGGCAGTAGTAATTAAATACTAAACAAGTGACTCTTGATTTTATAATTCAAAGTTCATGCATCTCCACCTCAGCCAGTACATTTATATCAGTTCTGTATAAGTGTGTCTCCAACTGCTAAATGATCTTTCAAGTTATGCATGGCCTAGCTTCCTTATTTTGTTATCTATGTTTAACAGTGTTCTAAAGTGATCTCTGTGGCATTTCTTTTACAAGGAGAGATTTGGTACCAGACTAAATCCCTCCTCCTCCAAGAAATTGCTTTGAAGTGTTGTGAATAATTATTATACACTGAGTATTTACCAGAATTTATGAGGATATCAAATTTATTCATAAACATTTTAACTTGGTCAATAAAAATAAGTTTTAAAATGCATATTGCCACATAGTTGTGGAAGCATAAATTGGCTGAACTACTTCTGAAGAGACTCTCTCTCATGCATGTCACAGAAACTAGAACTTTTGCAGTGTTTATTTATTTATTTATCCATCTTCAAACATTTGTGTGAAATTGATGTTGTCACAAGTAATATAAAAAGAAAGCTTGTTGGACTGAAAGTTAACTAAATATCTTGTTTATGTCTGCTGATGCTAACCAAGCAATTTCAGAAGGAAACAAATTGCATTTTGCATGGGTCATAACTGCAAATCTATTGCTATGGTGTGAAATGAGTCAGTTTTATTAACATATTACACTTTCTCAGCATTAAATATGTCAAAATTTTGATCATTCACATGATTTCTTCTTATGGTATGGATTTTTTAACATGAAAACAGCAACTTATACATAACTACATTCAGATTCTACCTCTCTCTCTCTCTCTCTTTCACACACACACACACACACACACACACACACACACACACACACACTTTTAAACACATACACACAGTACTACTATTCATTCAGAAATTCTTCTCTAGAATTTAAGAAATTGTCAAGCAAATTGATTTCAGTTTGTGGTTAGATTTAATAATATTATCTGTTAAATTCCTTACATCGCTGGATAGGTGTTCAAATATTTGTATAGCTGAGTACCTAATTACACTGCAACACAAAGTCTGAGTGATGGATAGTGTAAATCATTTTTCCTTCTAGTATATTATTTGCAAATAAATTTTACTGTTGTTTTCAGACTGATTGTTTGTTGACAACATATTTCATAAGGGAGTAAATACAGTGTGAGGGTGTTGTCAGTTACCCAGGTGATCAAAGAGCTGTCGGTCTACAAGAGGTTGTAGAACGCTCATTACATATTCTCCTAACTACACACTTCTGTTCAATACATAGCCTTTACATCAGTGGTGAGTTACCACAGAATATGATGCCAAAAGACATTACTGAGTGAAAATAGGAAACTTAGTCCACTTTTTGATATTTTTAGTGCCGAACTCTGATGATTTCCATAACACAAAAGCTGCAGAACTTAGACATTTAAGACCTGCAATATATGACTTCCAGTTGAGGTTCTTATCACTATTGCCACTTAACAATTAAAAAAAGTCTATTTTATTTATTGATTCTCTCACATGAATTATTTCTAATGGTGTGGTCAGGTCTTGTGCAGCACTGAATTTTATGTGCTGGTATTGTGTTTTATTTAAATTCAGTGACTGCCCATTTGCAGAGAACCAGTTATTGGTTCTCAATAAAATATAATTTACAGTTTCAAGTGTTCAAGTTACACCATTAAGCCTGATTATAATGATTGCAAAGAGAAATGTTTCAGCTTCTTGGGAATATGGTGGAAGATTATTAACATACTATTCTGAAGATGCTGTTTCATTGTGTACATTCCTTGAGTTTCTTAATACAACTCTCTGCACCCATAAAGACAGACATTATGTAAACATGTTACCAGCAAGATCTTTGATACTGTGGTCTTTGATGAGTTTCTCCAGGAGAACAGTGGGTAGCACAATGAAATGCTTTTGACAAGCCACAGAGAATACCAATTAAAAGTCACAAGAAAGTCTCTGAATGCTATACAAATATGAAAAGCAAGCTACTACTTTGAAACCACATATGAAGTGCTGTAGGGAATAGTACAGGAAAGCTACATTATTTGCAAAAAGGTATAAATGATTGAGGCATCAGAAAGGGGAGCAAGAAAATGAAATAATTTTGGAAAGTTATTAATAATGTTATAGACAAACATGATATAGCAAGTAATAAATTTACCATGAAACACAGAAATAAAACTGTGGATGACCTACTTCTAATGGCCAATATATTTAATGGTCATTATTTTAATTGTAGCTCAAAGGATGATTATAAGCAAATATGATCTAAGCACAACTGTATAAATTCTAATAAGTCAAATAACAATGTATCTGCATCCACTAATATCAAAAAAAGTACAAACAGCTATCAGTAAATTAAAGAATAAAATGGCCAGTAAATCTGATGATGTAGTGACTCCCCCATACACGTTCCATGCTACAGTCATGTAGGCTGGGTGAGAGTTCCATGGTTCCATGCCACAATGTGTTTATTCTTTCTCTTGATTGTATTGTTATTCCTTGCTTAGTCTTGTTGACACTGAATGTCAAGCAAACTGATTTTGTCTGTGTAATTAATTTATATGTAGAAATAAATCTTTGCTCAAGTTAACTGCATATAATTGGTACTGCCAGACATGATCACACATTGCAATACTTCTGTGCCAGCTCCCACATTCCACACCACATCAAAATTACAACTGTTATTTCTGCACCTGCCACATCAGTCTTCCATTCAGCACAAAGATAAATTCCTCACCAGTGCCTATCAAGCCAGCCTCAAATAATGGAGTTATCAGCAGGGCTATGATCAAACCACTGCCTCCTTGGCACTATATACCCTTTTGGCTCACACAATTAGAGAGGTAAATCATCTTAACACATTATGGGAGATGAAATGAAATATAGTTAAGTGGTAGCTGCATTAACGGTAGACCTTGCCACATAAGTTTAAGACATTCTGGCTATGCCTCCAGAAACTGAATGATATGCTGCCATAAAGAATGCATTAATTATGCAACTGCCCCAGTCTGAAGCTGGACAAGCTTTTACAAACAAAGGAACTAGGCAACAGAACTCTGTACCAACTGTTTCATTGCCTGCATACTCTTGCAAATAATAGTGTCAGTGATGATATATTATGCAATATATGGCTATCCTGACTACCAGTGGACGCACAGAAGATTTTAACGGTATTTCTCCGATGTTTGAATGCATTAGCACAAGCAGCTGATAAGATCGTGGAAATGTATTAGGTGACAAGTGTCGTGATGTTGGCTACTGCACCAGATAACACAACCTCAGTGACTTTGTTGTCACTAAAGTATCATCTAGCTGAGCTTACAATACAAGTGACCACACTATAAATAGTGCACAAAAGTCAATGGACACATTGATAATCAAGTAGTTGAAATAATTTGCCAATGACACACAACATATGTTGGTACTGCAGGAAATATGGTGAAGATGCACAGAAGTGTATACGACCATGTAAAGTGAATCATGATGCTGATACAGGAGCAGTTACAATGATGTATACCAGCAACACACAACATGTGTTTATTACATATTGCTAGACATAAGTGCAGTACCTGATAGGCACAAGAGCAGAAATATTAGTGTATCCTGCAACCAGGTTATGGCATCACAGCTACAATTATGCTTGCCTGTATGCTGTAAATGATACAAAGATTACAACATACGGGCATGTCACTTTACTACTCAACCTTGGACTGTATTGTACCTTTGAGTGGCAGTTTAGTATGGCTGATGTTTCACACTCCATACCTGGAGCAAACTTCCTGGCATTCTACAGTCTGTAATGGACCTATGTTGGCAGTGATTAAGCAACACAACAAAAAAAATGACTGCACAAGGTAAGGTGAACTGTACTATTACTACAACAATCAGAGTGTTTGCTGGAGGCACAAACTACAAACAACTACTAAAAGATTACCCAGAGATTACACAGCAGTCAGTAACATTAGCACATGTGAAACATATGATGGCTCATTTCAGGCCCGCCAACTTATGCATGCCCTTGATGTTTAGAACCGGATAAATTACAAATTATCAGACAAGAGTTTCACAACATGTTAGCTCAAGGCATTTGCTGCTCTTTTTGTGGTACCCAAAAAGAAGAATGTTGGCACCCCTCCGGTGATTACTGGCAACTAATGCGTGAACCATTCTGGACACATATCCCATGCTGCATGCAGAGGATTTCTCTGCTGGGGCACAAGGTAAAACAATATTTTCAACAATAGATTTGTTCAAGGTATACTATCAGATTCTGGTTGCTCCTGAAGTCATTCCCAAGACAGCTGTCAACATGCTGTTTGGTTCATTTGAGTTCACACGAATGACATTAGGGCTCTATAATGTATCACAGACTTTTCAGTGGGTCATGGATCAGATAATGCATGATCTAGAATTTTATTACGTCTATATAAACAATGTGCTCATTTTGTCTGCATCTGAAGACGAACATGTGCTGCATTTGATGAAGTTGTCTGAAGACTTGCACGCACAAGGACTAGTAGTGAACCCATCAAAATGCATTTTTGGCATCAAGGATGTCCAGTGTTTTGGCTGCTGAAAAACAAGGTGGGAACCATACATTTGTACTCACAGTCCGCTACAGTCCAGCAGTTGTGACATTATCTTGGTGTAATAAATTTCTACCAGTAGCTTGTGTTGCATCATGCAGCAATAATAGCACCATTGAATGGACTGTGGAAGGGTGCATGTAGTCCAAATGATAAGACTTCAATGGACATGTGAGGTAGACTCCACTTTCATAGCAATAGTAGATGCAACTCTACTAGCACATCCTGTGGCAAACATGCCGTTAGCATTAGTGATTGATGCTTTTGCTAACACAGTTGGAGCAGTGCTGCAGCAGACAATAAACCAGAGTTGTCAACCACTTGCTTTCTTTGACCAAAAGCTGTCTACTTCTCAAGAGAAGTGGGTGACATATGATTGTGAGCTGTACACAACCTATGCTGCAGTAAAAAAAAAAAAAAAAAAAATCAAGTGTTCTTTGGAAGGGCACAATTTCAGTATCTTTGCAGACCACAAGTCATTAATTTATGCCTTCAGAGTGAATCCAAGTAAGGCATCACCAAGACAGCTAAGTCATATTAATTATATTGGAAATTTGCAGCTAACATCATATATGTGCAAAGCACTCTCTCGGATTGAGATAATGGACATAATTGAGCATACATCACCACACAGTAAGGCCATAGCTGCAGCTATTGATTTTGGTGCCATGGCATCGACACAAGAAGAAGATGGGGAGCTGCATACTGTATATTGCTTGCGCAACAGTCAGAGAGTGACAATACCAGGAACAAACATGGACTGTTTTACAAGAATTGTGAACAGCTTTAAAGTGTGACCTCCAAGCCACAGTGGAGAGTTGGTGTACGGCCAGTCATTACATCATCCTAGAAAGTTCATTCATGATGTGGGAAATGAAACCATCACAGTATCAGACTTTGCTACCATGTTGCAATCCCACAGACATTAGTTTTGTCCACTACATCCTCGGGTACACACCAGATCCTACACTTTTGTCTTTGCAGATTTAGCCAACTGTTCATATGCGCTATTTTGTAATGATGTGGTATGCAAACCACAGCAACCACCATATGAAGGTCCATATGCAGTAATTAGTCATGGTGACAACAATTTCAAGATCAACATCTTTGCCATACCTACCATGGATGCACCTGGCCATATCAAATGGGCATTTCAAGATTCACAGCCAACAGAAAAAGACCTTAGGAGGGAGAGGCAACAACTAAAGATTCCCTCACATGACAAACTGCAGAGGAACCATGATGAACATTGGATGCTGCCACACAGGAAACATCAGCAGGTGCTACCACCCCACAGTTAGAGGAACACTCTGATCCCAAAGAGAAGTCCCCAGGTTTCAAGTAAGGTGTGATGATGGGATCTGGATGGCATGTCAAATTTAATGAGATGTATTGCTGGCACTGGGGAGGGGGAATAGTGTAGGAGTCCTGCCAATACATTCTGCATTACAGTGCTGTGGACTGTACAAGAGTTCCATGGCTCCATTGTGTTTATTCTTTGTTTCTGATTGTGCAGTCATTCCTTGTTTTGTCTTGTTTACACTGAATGTCATCCAAATTGCATAGGTCTGTGTAATTAATAGTGTATGTGGAGATAAATCTTTTAATGAGTTACCCACAATGGTATCCCTGGCAAAACTGTTAAATATAATGCTGGTAATGTTGTCTCTGAACTTGTTGAGATAATCATTGCCTCCTTTCTATTGGACTGTTTACAAGTAGATTTAAGCTGTGAACAGTAATAGCGGTTTACAAAAGTGATGACAAGTTTAACATTAAAAACTTCAGACCACTGTCACTATCATTATCACCTGTATTAAAAATAAATAAATAAAATTTGAAAGAATACCGTAATGTATGATAAATTGCTAGACTTCCTAAACAAAAAGCAAAGGTCTTTGAAGTGCACAATATAGTCTCAGATATGACACATCAAGGTAGACAACTTTCTTCAGTTTCCTAAAAGTCACCTACAAAACTTCTGAGGATAATGAACTAATTTATAAATTATTTGGAACTTTTTTAAAACTTTTGATCTTATAAATCATGATATACTACTGTTAAAACCATTTTAGTATTTCCTATTATTTGTCTGATAGGGAAGAAAGAGCATAAATTTTTCAGGAAGGTAAAGGGTACCATTCTGGAGATAAAAAAGTTAGTCATGGGATGCTTCAGGGTTCAGTATGAGCCCCACTGATGTTTTTTCTATTGACAATCTACAACAACAGATTTTAACAGCAGGTACTGTATTATTTGTAGATGATAGGAGCTTCTTTATGAAAGTAAAGAATTATTATGAGTGGCAGCAGAAACAAAACAGTAAAAGCAGTAGAAAAAAGGTTAAAAGATAAGTGTTAATGATAAGAAAACTGTATGGATGATCTTCAACTATATCAGAAATAAAACTAAAACCAATTAGTAATATTTATATTTGAAAGTTTTTGTTTCATTGAGACATATCAAAAGTTTTCAACTCTGAACATTTTGATAAACAAGCATTAAACAAGGATGACTTTCATTGGGATGTACACACAAAGTCAATATATCAGGGCTGTGGATTATGAAAAGCAAAAGTGCTCTACAAAGCACTGCTAAGTAATACCCAAAGAACACCAAGCTTAAATAATTTGAAAGAGAACTGAAAGATGTACTAACACTCAATAGCTTGTACAGCATTAATGAATATTTAGAAGAAAGCACAGATCACATTCTACTACAAAAAGAGCAGTATAAATGATCCACAAGACTACCATCTTGTTTCAGTGACATCCACTTATTGCTGAATCTTAGAACTTACCCTGTGATCAAACATAATATCGGGCAGCAGTTCGACAGAAACATGGAAATACCACAAGAAATGCATGCTTGAATGTAATGCAGAGGCTATCCAAGCTTGCAGGTTTTCTTGTTGTTTTTGACCATGAGCAATGTCCTCATCATGCTGCAAATATCAGTCATTGTAAGAACAGTGTTCTGTGTATTTGTAAGTGCATTATGCTGGAGCTAAGTGAATTTGAATATGGGCAAATTGTTGGTGCTTGTATGGTTGAAGATTAGTAACCAAGAGAGCCAAAGTGTTTGGAATTTCAAGAGGCACTGCATTGAAGATTTATACTGCATACAGAAAGAGCACAGTAATGTCATCTACTAACTCAAAATGCAGATGAAAGTGTGTGTTGAGTGACCATGACAGACAGTCACTGAAGAGGACTGATAAAAAAATAAGAAGCAAATTAGGGCTTATTTATAAACAATATAACTTAGATAAGTACTTTTCTAACTGTATGGCGTGATCAGATTTCAGCCTGCCCTGTGCTGTCTCCTTGGTTTACGTTTTTGTCACAAATTACAGTCATTACTTTTCTCCTTCGTTAAAGACAATTCTTGCACTGTTCAACACCTTCATAACAATAACATGCCAATTTACAGTTTCAAACATAAATTAATTGAACTTTATTAATTAATAATGTTGTCTGCACGCTGGCAAGACCGCTCACTTTTCTAGCTTAATGTCGACCTTCCTTACGTTTTCACATTACAAGCAAAAGTAGTACATTAAAATCTGAAGATCTACAAAAGTTTTTTTTTTACTGTCATCTTTTATTTAGATTGACGTGGAATGTCAGTTCAGCTTCTGTTAAAATGTTTCTTTGACTGTGCAATTGATATATTAGTGTCCGTGCTAGATGCGCATCTTTACAGTTACGTAAATTATATAAAACAAATGTCTTTCAAAGAATAGGTCTCATCTCATAGGTTGATCATTTAATATACAGATAGGTGAATGCCTTTACAAGGGTACTCACAGCTTTCATACTATGGAAATCCCAATAATATTACAAAATGATGCAGTTGGGTATAATGAAGTATAGTCAGAATGCAGCTGTACAAATCTTCAGTTAAAACTTGATAAGATTTGAGAGTTATTTGAAGACTGGAAACTTGCTTTAAACATTCAGATACAAAAAATTGTGCATTGCACAAAACACCAAAACAAAAGTTTTCTATGACTACAGTATTAATGAGTCACAGATGGAACCAGTCATCTCATACAAATATCTGTTTGTAACAGTTTGTACAGATGTGAAATGGAACCCCATGGAGGTAGATCAGGTGGCAGACCTTGGTTCAGTGGTAGGATGCTGGCAAAATGCAATGAGATTACAAAGGAAGTTACTTACAAACATTCATGCGACCCTTTCTAGAAAATTGGTCAAATGTATGGGACCCTTACCAAATAGAACTAAAAGGGGATATTGAATCTGTATGCTGAATGGCAGCAAAAATTGACTGAGGTTCCTTTGAAGCACAGGAGAATGTTACAAAGATGCTGTAAGACCTGAACTAACAGGCACTTCAAAGTAGATGCTAACAATCTCATGAAAGCCTACTTACAAAGTTTCAAGAAGAATAGGCTATTAAGTGAGAAATTTAGAAACATGTTACAGCTCCTTCCCATCTCCCCCATAGGATTAGATGAATTACACGGCACACAGAGACATTTAAGCAGTTATTCTAAAAGAACTCCATACAAAAATGGGATCAGAAAAATATAGGGGGACGCACTCTACACCATGCACTTCACATTGACCTCTATAATACAGATATTAATATAGACATGGACAAGTACTCCCAATAGGATGTCCACACCACATTTCTCAGAATTAGTTGTGCAGTTTAGCAGTGAAACCTATCCTGGTAGTTTGATCACCCACAACAATCCAGAATGATTGGAGGGGGGAGGAGGGAGGCTATATTGGAGAGAGAGAGTTACCCCATGTACATTTCAAAAAAGCTGATGGTGATGGGAAGGATCCAAATGGAACAGACTGTGAAGCTGTCATTAAAGTAAAGCACAGTGTGTTCGGCAGGACGTTCAGCAACTAGGTGGTCCAGTTGGTTTTTGGCCACAGTTTGTCAGTGGTTATTCATGTGGACAGATAGCATCTTAGTTCTCATGCCCATACAGAAAGCAGCACAGTGATTACAGCTTCGTTTGTAGATCACATGACTGCTTTTGCAGATAGTTCTGCCATTAGTGGGTTTGGAGATGCCTGTTACTGGACTGGAGTAAATGGTGGTGAGAGGATACATGGGACCGGTCTTGCAGCTATGTCTATTTCAGGGATATGACCCATAAGGCATAGGGTTTGGATCAGGTGTGGAATAGGGACTGACAAGGAAATTTTATAGGTTTCTGGCCAGATGGTGGGTACATGGGAGGCAGTAGGTTACTGGAGAGACAACACATGGGACATCTGTTTCTGTACAAGGCAGGGAGAGTGATGTTGATTTGTGAAAGGCTCAGTGAACCCTTGTTTATGCAGTAACGTATGCTACAATGTTTTACACTAGTTCCATGATTCATCTGTTTGAGCACCTCTAGTTCCCCACTCTGCCCACTCAATGACTGACTCATGACAAATTCAGACATTTTTCATGCAGAGTCTGTTTATCCCTGGAGCTGATTCAGGTGATAGATTCCAACTATGTCATCCAAAAGAAGCATAACTGATTTATTTGCATCAAACAAGAGAAGAAAATCATTATCTTCAGAATATAGACTTAAAATTATCAAAAACTTCAACGCAAAAATTAAAATTCATAAATTGGCAAACAAGTTTCTTCTAAGGGAATTAACAGTCAGAACAAGTGTAAAAGGTAAAGACAAAATTCCCAAAGCTGAGAGAATGCTCAGGTTTTGAATTCAAGTATATTTTGTTAACACCATGATATTATTGCTCAGATGCAAAGAATGTTAAAACTATGGTACGATAATTAAATAAGAGTGAAAAATTCTTCTGTTGATCAAAACATAGTGTGCTCTCAAGCTAATCTGATTATTGAGAGACTGAAAGAAGGGGAGGCAGCCAAAGATAAAGTATTGTAAGTAAATAATGGTTGATTTAGCCAGTTCAGAGGTCATTGTAATTGGCACAGCATTCCAGAAAGTGGAGAAGTAGCAAGTGGTCTATCCAGAGGAACTAAAAGCAATAAAAGAAGAAGGTAGCTATATCAGCCAAACCATGTTCATAGATGAAGCTGATCTGATCTGGAAGAACATGTCTAAAAGAACTTTTGTTGTGCTTGAAGAGAAAACCTTTCCAGGTTTTAAAGTGGCTGAAGATCAACTGACATTGTTGGTTGGTGCAAATGCATCAGATAATTGTAAATTATATCTTCTCTTAGTTTATTACTCTGAAAATTCAAGAGTTTTAAAAATATATTTAAAGCTGGGTTGCCTGTAATCTGGAAGTTGAATGCCAAACCTTGGGTAACAATTTCCTTTTTGAGGACTGGTCTGATCATTGCTTCATACCTGAAGTTGAACATTATTGTCAATCAATACAAATCCCATTTAAAGTAATGCTATTAATTGAGGATACACTGTGTCATCCTCCTGTTACTCCAATTAGTTTTGAACCATGTGTGAAAGTCATAGTTTTTCCACTCGATACAATAATACAATTAGCCTGCTTTAACCAATGGACTAGGGAGATATTAAAACATTTAAAGCTTACTACACATGAAGACCACCAGCATATCCTCATGAAAGTGACCTCTCTGTAAGACTTTCAGAAGCAATTCAATGTTTTAGATGCCTTGAGACCTATTGCATAATCATGCAATGAATTTCACAAAAAAACTGAGTCCATTTTTTTACCACTGGATCCCAGGGGGAATCAGCACAGACTTGATTACGTTGATAATTTGATTGAAGAAGTATTTGGTCTTGCCAGATAATTAAATTTAGAGGAGGATGGGGATGACATTCAAGAATTGTTGGATTCACATAATCGGGAGCTGAGAATCGATGAGCTTATAGAAATGCATGAGCAAGAGCAAAACGTTGACCACCCCATTTCTTTAGACCCAGTTTAGGCAGAAGATCAGAGATGGTTGCAAACTTGACACAAGGCCTCTGTTCACTTGTAAAAGGTGAACAAATTTTAGAAAAAACTGATTCAAGTGAAATGTAGATATCTGCTAAAAAATGGGGTGCAAAAGATTTATTAGTGTGCTTTGAGGAAATTTTATGTGGGAAGAAGAAAAAAATTGATTTGTCAGATGACATTGTTACATTTTATGAAGCCTTCTACTTCACAGTAACTTCATTTCACATTATTGCAGGGCATAATTCTGTACTGAAATGTAATTTGTTTTTGCTGACCATTTTATTAAACTTTTTTCTTCTCAATTACACTGTTTTCTATAGTCTATGGTCCCAATTGAACATAATTTGTATGTATTTATATGTAAAATTGGATCCTGATGTACACAAATTAGACTTACACTGTTGTCACTCTGTCCCATCTGTTGTGTAAATCTGGGGCACTACTGTATTTATAAAGGAACTGCTTGTCACTGCAGATATAACAACCATGGGTGGCTATTCTCTAGGGAATGGACTTCTTGGTATGGAATGGGAGGCAGATGAAGTGGAGGTATTGCTGGTGGCTGGTAGATTCAATATGGAGGGAGGTACTGATGTACTCATCCTTGAGGGAGGGGGGTCAAGATTGAGGAAGGTAGCATGTTGGGTTAAGAAGGACAAATTGAAGTGTTTCTGTGGGAATAAAGATGGGGTGTTCTTATCCTTGGTCAGAAACAGTGGTCGTGTGTGTGTGTGTGTGTGTGTGTGTGTGTGTGTTGTGTGTGTGTGTGTGTGTGTGTGTGTGTGTGTGTGTGTGTGTGTGTTTTGTGCCTCTGTAAATATGTATGTTTTCTACTTCAGAGGAAGGCCTTTTGTCTGGAAGCTTAAATGTATTGCAGTCTTTTTTTGTGCCTGTCTGTGACTCACAATCTCCTCTATATAGTGAGTAGCAATTTGACATTTTCATAATATTGTTGTTATATCAAATTGGACTTTCCATTGCTTGAACATCAAACGGACTTGCGTTATTGTAACTATACTTAAAATATCTGTGGATAAACATGGATCACTATGTTCAGAGTAAGTTGAAATTCAGAACAGGGCTCGAGTTATTGATTACACAATTTGTTTTTATTTTACTTGCCTCAGAGAAGGAACTAAGATTTTTTATGTAATTTAATTAAAACAGACCCAAAACTTCTGAACTATTGGAAAAAAGTATATGGAAAAGCTTTTGACAGTGGAATAAAAAGTCATAATGTGACACAATTCATTACAGAAAACTGAATTAATTTCAAATGAAAATGAATCTTCTACAGTTTTTCGGTAATGAATATATCATCTCATAAAGTATTGGTGAAGGGTAGCAATGAATGATGACGTTATTAAGCTGCTCAGACTGGCCTTAGTTGACATTGTTAGAGCAGAGGTCATGACACCAGTAACTTACTTCTGATTTTCTGCCTGAAGTAGGCAGTTAATAAACATAACACGCCATACTCCCTAATATTAAATGTGAAAGTCACACAAAAATGCAATGAATTAGCCATTAGAATAACACTGAATCAACTGTAGGTTCTTGGTGAAACTTTATACATTAACTAAATTAGTAAAGTACTTGAAATTGGGATTGTAACCAGAAACCTATGTTGTGAAGTAACAATAATAAAATTTTGTAAACAAGGCAAAAACAGTATTTGTTTAGTTGTTCATTAGCCTTTGTTATATTGATTAAAGTAATTCTTTCAGTAACGAATTACTGTTGACTAACTTTGGCATATACATCATATTATACAAATCAAATAAATTGTGCCATTCCTGAAACCTATTCAGTTTCTGAAGAGAGAGAGAGATTAGTTTTATGATATGTACTATTAAATCCACCATGGTTCCCTAGAAAGGGACGGAATTAATACAACAAGTTTGTGTTCATTTGGACATTGGGTTCCTGAGGAATGTAGTACTTGATCAGTTGGATAAGAATGAGAGAGGGAACTGACTCTTACTGTGGGTGTGTAATCATCTTGACATTTGCCTGAAAAAGTTTAGGGACATCATGTACAACTTAAGACAGCTGGAGGGAAATTTTGAACTTCAAAATACTGGTATCAAACATCAAATTGACTTGCAAAACAATGAAAATTCAATTAAAGGTGGTAAGATACCTATTTCGAACTTATAATAACCATGTATTTCACTGTATAGATTTGAAGCCTTAATGCCAACTGACTTAGCATATTATCACTTTCTGCTGTTGTCTGGATGTTTTCTGCTACAATGGCACAAATGTAAAAAGAAAGAAGTACTCATTCAAGTAAAGTGAGCATTAAAAATATTGTTTAAAGAAGTTAACTGCACTTCTTGCCAAGGCCTCTTCAAAGATTTGGAATTCTTAATCTCACTTTTTAGTGCATTTACTTCCTGGTGGTACTTGTTGCTGGTAATAAATATCAACTACAAATGAGATGCAGTTAAGGTAACCACAACACAAAACACAGAATCAGTTTGTGT
This sequence comes from Schistocerca gregaria, assembly GCF_023897955.1. NCBI lineage: Eukaryota > Metazoa > Arthropoda > Insecta > Orthoptera > Acrididae > Schistocerca > Schistocerca gregaria. Next base: position 463,237,206 of record NC_064922.1, read on the forward strand.
GTATACTTTTCGTTTCTAGAGTTCAGAGTGGTATTCTATATTTTGGTGGGAAAGTGTTCCAGCGAACATACATCAGACATAAACAAAAAACTTTGAACAAATTACCCGATGATCAAGATAAAATCAAAGATCCCTATCACTTGGATGAGCTTAGCTTCCTCACCTGACAGCTGCACGACTAGACCGGCATGTCATTGCCGTTACAATTTCATTCATCTCAGAGATGACACTGGTGTTTCGGTACTGCTGCAGCAAGAAGCGGAATGCCTCGTCACCACCCTGGCGCACACCTTCGCAGTACACAACACTTTTCATATCTGGGTCAACCCTGAAAAAACAACAATGTTATTCATAACAGTGCATTCAAGTGAGTCGCTATATTGGTACATTAGTAGCTTACTCATTCACTAATACATATAAAAATAAAAAAGAGAAAAGTGACTGACAAAGCTGATGAGATCATTTGCTGTGGAAAACACCATACTGTACTAGAATGAGGATGGAAATTAGGAGATATAAAATGCAGCTACCAGTGAGCATTTCATGTGAGGCTCAATTTTATATGTACTATCAGCTGAATTCCAAATTAACAACTAGCACATCTTACTTCAACAAAAATAAATTAAAACTAATTTCATAAAGAAAATTTAAAAAACCAATAAAAATATATTTCAAACACATGTAAAAATAATTAAAACTCAGAAAAATCATAATTTTTAACTGAATATGAAAATAAATGAAAATCAGTAAATTAAGAATTTTTAAGCGAATCAAAATGCCTCCACATGAAAAACTATTAAAATTTATTGAGAACAAATTTTAACATTTTTCATTTTTATTTTTTCAATTTTTTTAAATTTCTTATTATTTTATTATTTCTAATAAATGTTGATTATATGAAAGAATGCGGCTATGAATTTATTTTTACTTATACAGAAAATATTATAGATATTCACTAAGAAATAGAAAAGACAAATTCTCTCTTTTAGATGACTATAAAAACATTTTTGAATTATCATGATTATCTATTATTACATCTATATTATGAGGATTGTGATTTATTCAAAACATATAGTAATTGTTGTAATTTGCCAAATATAATAAAACATTATATAGAACTTTACATATTATTCATAGAAGTTTTTCGAAAAATAAATATAAAAATTGAAGATAATTGTTAAAAAATTTATTTTTATTTATAAGTTTAACACCCATGTTTTTGAATGTTTACCCTTCCTTTAACATTCATTTGACTTTCCGTTAACCTTAATTTGATCTTTGTTAAGCTTTGTTTGTTTCCCAGATACCCTTTGATGAAATCTATGATGGCTGTGTATAATAGATAGGGAAAAGATACCTGTCCTTCCTATGATATTTTTTCAATGGTATTGTTAGAAATAGTTAAATCTAATCCCTCTGGTAGAATTTCTGTAAAATTTACACAAAAAATAAATATTTAACTGTTATTTTTACTTCAAGTTCTAGTGCCTATGATGTTATTCCTGAATATTGTGATAATAATAATGATGGATTCGAAATAAAAGACACATTATCAATTGAAACTAAAACTAAAATGAAATGTGTGCTATAAATAAAAAATATTCTGTAAGAAAACTTCCTGGGAATAAAACAAAATCACCAAACAGATAATTTAAATAATAATAATTTTATTACAAATTTAGTAGCTATTGTCTACACAAAGGGAGAAAATGTATTAATAGAATGTAAACCAGTTACAGAACCATTTTGTGACACTGTTATTATCATAAAAATAGCAAATTTTTATAGATTGTTAAAGAGAAGTGAAAAATGGAAAATTTCTTGTAAACAAAGAAACTCGTGAAATGTTATTTAGTTTATTAATTTTAATTAGTTTATTAAGATCGAGATTTTCTAAATTTCGTTTGTATAGACATGGAGGTAATGTAAAAATTCCATATTTGTTAGATTCCTATTTTCTGTAGCTAATTTAGAAGCAAATGTTACCTTTAATCTTTTGCCTGGACAATTTAAAAAATCTACTGTGTATTATTTTGCCAAATTACAATAATCACAATAATTTGAGTAAATCATAATTATAACAATAAAGATGAAAGAATAAATGATCATGATTTTCATGGTAGTCCACAAAATTTTTTTGAAGTCAAAAGAAAGAGAGAATTTGAGCTTTCTATTTCTTCCCAAATATCTATACTATTTTCTTTATAAGTGAAAATAAATTCATAACCACATTCTTCCATATGTCAGTACCCTCATTATGTTTTTCAGTTTTCAAATGTTCTATAGCTGATGATGGTTTTAAATAATTTTTATTAATATTACCTTTAATTTTGTTCTCTTTTGCTTTATTAAAGGTGTTTTCTTCAAATTTAGATTTGTCACAGGCAGCAGTCATGTTCTTATTTGTTATAATTTATGAAATAAAACATTTATTAAAAAATAAAAAGGAAAAATAAAAATAACAAATAGTAAAAAAGTATCAGAAAAAATAAAAATGTGAAAATTTATTCTCAAAAAATTTTAATTTTTTTCATGTGCAGCGCTTTTCATTCAGTTAAACACTTTTGATTGATTGATTTTCATTTATTTTCATATTCATATAAATTTATAATTTTTCTCATTTTTTATTTATATTTATATTTGGATAAAAATATACTTTTATTGTTGTTTTTGTTTATTTTTATTTATGGAATTCGGTTTGTATTTTATTTTTATCGAGATTAATATGGAGTGCTAGATGTTGATTAGGAATTCAGCAAATATAAAATAGGGCTGCATGCAAAATGTGTGTTGGTAGCCCAATTTGATATCTACTGATATTGATGTTGATTTGGAATTCAGCTGATAGCAGATATAAAATAGGGCTGCATGCAAAATGTGTGTTGGTAACCCAATTTGATATCTACTGATATTGATGATGTCCTTTCCAAATCAACTCTCCTTGTTTCCTCCTAAGCAGATTAGAGAAGCTGTGTAAAATTTACATTTGGATGACCCAACAGAGTTTTAAACCATGCTGTTCTTAAATATGAGTCTGTGCACTAACCACTAAGCCAAGTTTCTGAATCTGAAAAGGACCTGTGATGAAGATGATATGCTGCTTTCATCATTCAAGATTCTTGGACAGCAGTTGTGTCACTTATTCTACTACCAACAAAGCTGCATATTGGAGCATTCACATGACTTGATCAATTACAATGTAATGTATCTTCTAAACCTGTAGTGCTGGAGTTTTATACTACTAAGCAACTACTCTGGATTTTTTATGTACATTAACTGCAATGTAGGGGAATGTTGAGGTATACATTTAGCTCTAACGTCCTGTCAGTTTGTGAGTGAATATGGTACTGTAACTCCCCTATATAATTCATCAGTCCACAGTTCCTTGTATATTACACTCTCTTTCACGACATCTACCATTTATATCTAGATTTACACTCCACAAGTCACTGTACAGTGTGTAGCAGAGGGTATTTTGTGTACCGCTGTCACTTTCCCCTTTCCTGTTCCAGCTGCTAATGGTGCATGGGAAGAATGACTATTGGGGAGATTTCATGTGTGCTTGAAACTCTTAGATTTTACCTTTGTGGTCATTCTGTGAAATTTATGTTGGCTGGCTCTTCTAGGAGCATACTACATTCTTGGAATTTAACAGATAATCATATGATCATGTACAACTGTCTTGTAGCATCTTCCACTGAAATTGGAGCAACATATCTGTGAGACCTACACACTTACCAAATGAGCCTGTAATGAAACACATTCCTCTTCTTTCACTCTTCTGTAAGGCTGTTCTCTCTATTACTCCTACTTTATAAGAGTCCCACACTCAAGTGGAGCCTACTGGTTGCATGGGATTTTCCTAAGCTACCCCAGTCACGAGCTGGCTACACTCTTTAAGGGTTTTTCTAATGAATGTCATTCTGTCATCTGGTTTTCCTGTGTTAGTTTTAAGTGGTCAGTTCACTTTAAATCACTCTGTACATAAATACCCAGATGTGTAAGTGTTTCAACTGTTTCCAGTAATTGGCTGGCAGTCATGTAATCTTTTAGCCTATTTGTCCGAATATATTACATTTGTTGTGTGTTGACAGTCAGCAGCCAATCCTTGCAGAAATCACTGAAGCTCTGTAGGCATTCCTGCGTTTTGCTACAATTTTCTGGCGTTGCAGTTTCTCTACACATCATCATCAGCTGCAGCAATAAGCAGCCTCATACAGCTTCTGATGTAATCCAATTCCAATAAGTCTGTGAGCAGTAATGACCTTAAGACATTCCCATGGGGTATGGTGGAAGCTTAATCATAGCTAACACTTGGTTCAAGATTCATAAAAGAAGGTTGTATACATGGAACAATCCTGGAGATACTAGAAGGTATCAGATAGAATATATAATGGTAAGACAGAGATTTAGGAACCAGGTTTTAAATTGTAAGACATTTCCAGGGACAGATGTGGACTCTGACCACAATCTGTTGGTTATGAACTGAAGATTAAAACTGAAGAAACTGCAAAAAGGTGGGAATTTAAGGAGATGGGACCTGGATAAACTGAAAGAACCAGAGGTTTTACAGAGTTTCAGGGAGAGCATAAGGGAAAAATTGACAGGAATGGGGGAAAGAAACACAATATAAGAAGAATGGGTAGATCTGAGGGATGAAGTAGTGAAGGCAGCAGAGGATCAAGTAGGTAAAAAGACAAGGGCTAGTAGAAATCCTTGGGTAACAGAATAAATATTGAATTTAATTGATGAAAGGAGAAAATATAAAAACGCAGTAAATGAAGCAGGGAATACAAATGTCTGAAAAATGAGATTGATGGGAAGTGCAAAATGGCTACGCAGGGATGTCTAGAGGACAAATGTAGGATGTAGACGCTTATCTCACTAGGGATAAGATAGATACTACCTACAGGAAAATTAAAGAGACCTTTGGAGAAAAGAGAGCCACTTGCATGAATATCAAGAGCTCAGATGGAAACCCAGTTCTAAGCAAACAAGGGAAAGCAGAAAGTTGGAAGGAGTATATAGAGGGTCTATACAATGGCGAAGTACTTGAGGACAATATTATGGAAATGGAAGAGGATGTAGATGAAAATAAAATGGGAGATACTTAACTGCTTGAAGAGTTTGACAGAGCACTGAAAGACCTGAGTCGAAACAAGGCCCCAGGAGTAGAATAAAAATTCCATTAGAACTACTGACAGCCTTGGGAGAGCCAGTCCTGACAAAACTCTACTGTATGATGAGCAAGATGTATGAGACAAGGTGAAATACCCTCAGACTTCAAGAAGAATATAATAATTCCAATCCCAAAGAAAGTAGGTGTTACCAGATGTGAAAATTATCAAACTATCAGTTTAATAAGTCACAGCTGCAAAATACTAATGCGAATTCTTTACAAATGAATGGAAAAACTGGTAGAAGCCAACCTCGGCGAAGATCAGTTTGGATTCCACAGAAATGTTGGAAAATGTGAGGCAATACTGACCCTACGACTAATCTTAGAAAATAGATTAAGGAAAGGCAAACCTACATTTCTAGCATTTGTAGACTTAGAGAAAGCTTTTGACAATGTTGACTGGAATACTCTCTTTCAAACTCTAAAGGTGGCAGGGGTAAAATACAGGGAGCGAAAGGCTATTTACATGCCATGTATGGAAGTGAAACATGGACAATAAATAGTCTGGACAAGAAGAGAATAGAAGCTTTCGAAATGTGGTGCTACAGAAGAATGCTGAAGATTAGATGGGTAGATCACATAACTAATGAGGAGGTACTGAATAGAACTGGGGAGAAGAGGAGTTTGTGGCACAACTTGACAAGAAGAAGGAACCAGTTGGTATGACATGAAAAAAATTGGTGCCGAGTGAGGATCGCGAGTGTGTAAAGTCCGGAAAAAAGTGTAAAAATAACGAGGAAAAGTGTTTATCGTGCAGTATAGTCAGTGTGTATTGTGATAACTTGTGCATGCCATGCTACATAATAAAGAAAGTCACAGAAAAAAACTGTGGAACCACAAGAAGTAATAAGGAGAATTGCACATGTGGAGCATCCACATCGTCTTTCGGGGAAACAAGTGCAATATTAAGTTCGGATCCCTGCCACTGCAAGAAACGTGTGATTAAAGGTGTAATGTGCACGATATGTAAAACTGTGTTTCATTATTCAGGTGTTAATGTAAATCCTAAACGTAAGATTTGGTTCTGCGCAAAATGTAGCAGAGAAGACCGTGTGCAAAAACTTAATAAGGTGGATTACACAAACAATATCATTGCAGTGTTAGTGGAAGAGATACGCGTTTTACAACACGAGTGCAACAAATCCCCGCAGCTGAACACAACGGGCGTAAATACACTCCTGGAAATTGAAATAAGAACACCGTGAATTCATTGTCCCAGGAAGGGGAAACTTTATTCACACATTCCTGGGGTCAGATACATCACATGATCACACTGACAGAACCACAGGCACATAGACACAGGCAACAGAGCATGCACAATGTCGGCACTAGTACAGTGTATATCCACCTTTCGCAGCAATGCAGGCTGCTATTCTCCAATGGAGACGATCGTAGAGATGCTGGATGTAGTCCTGTGAAATGGCTTGTCATGCCATTTCCACCTGGCACCTCAGTTGGACCAGCGTTCGTGCTGGACGTGCAGACCGCATGAAACGACGCTTCATCCAGTCCCAAACATGCTCAATGGGGGACAGCTCCGGACATCTTGCTGGCCAGGGTAGTTGACTTACACCTTCTAGAGCACGATGGGTGGCACGGGATACATGCGGACGTGCATTGTCCTATTGGAACAGCAAGTTCCCTTGCCGGTCTAGGAATGGTAGAACGATGGGTTCGATGACGGTTTGGATGTACCGTGCACTATTCATTGTCCCCTCGACGATCACCAGAGGTGTACGGCCAGTGTAGGAGATCGCTCCTCACACCATGATGCCGGGTGTTGGCCCTGTTTGCCTCGGTCGTATGCAGTCCTGATTGTGGCGCCAAACACGCATACGACCATCATTGGCACCAAGGCAGAAGCGACTCTCATCGCTGAAGACGACACGTCTCCATTCGTCCCTCCATTCACGCCTGTTGCGACACCACTGGAGGCGGGCTGCACGATGTTGGGGCATCAGCGGAAGACGGCCTAACGGTGTGTGGGACCATAGCCCAGCTTCATGGAGACGGTTGCGAATTGTCCTCGCCGATACCCCAGGAGCAACAGTGTCCCTAATTTGCTGGGAAGTGGCTGTGCGGTCCCCTACGGCACTGCGTAGGATCCTACGGTCTTGGCGTACATCCGTACATCGCTGCGGTCCGGTCCCAGGTCGACAGGCACGTGCACCTTCCGCCAACCACTGGCGACAACATCGATGTACTGTGGAGACCTCACGCCCCACGTGTTGAGCAATTCGGCGGTATGTCCACCCGGCCTCCCGCATTCCCACTATACGCCCTCGCTCAAAGTCCGTCAACTGCACATGCGGTTCATGTCCACGCTGTCGCGGCATGCTACCAGTGTTAAAGACTGCGATGGAGCTCTGTATGCCACGGCAAACTGGCTGACACTGACGGCGGCGGTGCACACATGCTGCGCAGCTAGCGCCATTCGACGGCCAACACCGCGGTTCCTGGTGTGTCCGCTATGCCGTGCGTGTGATCATTGCTTGTACAGCCCTCTCGCAGTGTCCGGAGCAAGTATGGTGGGTCTGACAGACCGGTGTCAATGTGTTCTTTTTTCCATTTCCAGGAGTGTAAATCGCACAGTGAACTCCACTCAGGAACCATTAACTATAGTAGCAAAAATATGTCATAACTTGTGTAAAAAGTACGGGAGAGTAGGCAGTAATGGCGTATGCGAAACAAAGTTCCAATCTTGATGTGCAAAAGTTGATCCGTCGCCGAAAACACACAAAAATTCATCGTCAGAAAGGAAATATGATACCAATGTCTAAAGGGCCAGACTAAACCCACCTATTCAATTACGAAACAGATACGAAGTGCTAAGCGAAATAAGTGATGATAGTGCTTCAGAAAATATTTTTGAAAATACGCAGGTTCATGTTTTAGCCGTTGCTGCTCCCCTGAATAAGCCTACGTGCAATTCATGTCAACATATGCCTAGGTCACAGCAAAAAGTACATAATCACATGGGAAAACTAAACATTCTAGCTGATAGCCATGGGCGCGGAATAGCCTCTCTTGTTAATGAGGCATCAGTTGTGAAATCTATGAGTTATGTCAAGCCTGGGGCTTCCCTTTTGGAGGTAATTAAGAATGTTTACACTGATGAAATTATCAAGTTGTCTTCAAAAGACTTTGTAGCTTTGTTTGGTGGCTCTAACGATATATATAAAAATGAAACCTCTAAAGTCTGCTCAGAATTGAAAAAGCATCTGTCTCTTTTGTCTCATACAAACATTCTCTTTGTCAACATTCCACATCGCTATGATCTGCCATGCTGGTCTTGTGTGAACAAAGAGATTAGTGCTGCTAATGAGAGTTTTTCCAGTATATGCAGTCAATTCGAAAATGTTTGTGTTGTTGATATTAGTGACTTTGGTCGGAGATTCCACACGTCTCATGGCCTTTACTTGAATAGCCTAGGGAAGAAAATTGTAGCACAAAAAGTATTGGATGAAATAAAAAGACACCTGCAGCACCATCAATGACATTAACAGTAACACAACAAAAATCAGTAACAGCAAGTTCATCACAAGTAGCAACAAAAAAATCATCACCATTAGCAGCAGTAAAATTACCACAAATGGTCAAACCACAATCAGTAACTGCAACTAAACCTTCGGCGGAAACAACAGCAAAACCAACAGATAATACAACAACAGATCCACCATCAACAGAAATAGTGCCAATAAAAGAATCAAAGGTAGCAACAGAACGAAGAATCCTGTCAGCACCACCACCATCACCACCTCCGGCCACAGAAACAGCAGCAGCAACAACAATAGCAGCAACTGAACCAACAACAACAGTAGCAGCAGCAACAAAACCATCAACAACAGTTGCAGCAACACAACACTGCCTAAGGAGGAGTCAAAGACAAGGTACATCCACATCATTAAATAAGGATTTTTTATGGCTTCAGACAAAGAAAAGGAAAAGATTGTGACAAATCAGCAAGAAAATTTGCAGATAAGTCACAACTACTATGGAAAAAGCAGCACATTACCAGGAAATGACAAAAGAAAAAATACTTGTAAAACAGTCAGGATAATGTGTCAGAATATTCAATGCCTCAGAAACAAAGTACTAGATCTAGAAGTAGCTTTACATAATCTTGCTGATGTCTCTTGTATTTGTTTATCTGAACACTGCTGCAAGGCTAGTGAATTAAGTCTCATAAATATAAGTAAGTTTAATTTAGCATCACATTATTGCCAAAGTGTTTTTAAAAATGGTGGGGTATTCATTTACTCTAGAGTAGGACTGCAGTTCAAAGTGAAAACAGAATTGGGCCATCTAAATATAGAAAAAATTTTGAATCATGTGCCATAGAGTTAAAATCTGAGGAGAAGAGTGAAAAACTAGTTGCCATTACAATATATAGATCTCCACTGGGTGACAAAAACATATTCTTCAAAAAAATAGAAGCAGCATTAAACACTTTTTATATTAATGAAGTGAAATTATTTTTATGTGGAGATTTTAATATTACCCTGTTAATTGAAAGTGATGAAAAAAGACAGCTTTTGAGTATACTCAGCAGCTCCCACATGAAACCACACTTTACAGATGCCACCAGAATAACAGAACTGTCATCTTCTCTTTTAGACAATATTTTCACAAATATAGAGAATGGTATCACGGAGCCACTAAACATAAACTTAGGTCTTTCAGATCACAATACACTATTAACATACATAAATTACTCTATCCCCAAGGCAGTAAAATATAAGTGGGGATACAAAAGGCACTTCTGTACAGAAAAAGTGAATACTTTCATCCAGTTGTTAGCTAATGAAACCTGGGAAGATGTCTTTGCACAAACAACAACTGAGGAATCTTTCACTGCTTTTTCTAGTACATTCATGTCCCTATTTCAGATGTGTTTCCCAAAAAAGCTCACAAAGATCAATGTCATGCCTGGGAACACAATCCAGTGGATAACACCTGCTATTAGAGTATCTAGTCAAAAACTAAAACATATCAGTCAACTCAAAAAAGATAACAAAGATGAACACTTCACAGATTATGTTAAGACATACAAGAAAATTTACAGAAGGTGATCAAAAAAGCCAAGACAATGCACAATGACAGTGTAATTGCTGGGTCAGCAAACAGGTAATAGAAATTGTAACAACAAACAGTAAAAACCAAAGTATTGTTTACAGATCGAATATTCAGACTGTGCCAATTAGGGTACCGCAGGGGAGTGTTTTAGGACCTCTCCTATTTCTTCTTTACATAAATGATATCAAGATTCCAGTAAATGGTACTCATATAACCCTGCTTGCGCATGACACAAACATTGCAGTAACTGACATAAACTGGGTATTGCCAACATCTTCAACCAGAGTTATAGAATATTTGCAAAATTGGTTTGAAGTGAACAAATTAACCATAAATATTTCTAAAACTAATTATATCCATTACAGGAAAGCAAAGTCACACTCTGATCTAAATCTCAGAATACAAAATGAAGAAATTGTGAGAGTTGCTACCACAAAATTCTTAGGTGTACATATAGACGAAAATTTAGACTGGAAATCCCATATCCTGTATCTCTCGCATATGTTAAGCTCTGCTTGCTTTGCTTTACGTGTTATTAGCTTTGTATGTGGTAGGGAATGTAGCAGAGCTGTTTACTTTGCTTATATACATTCTGCTATTACCTATGGCCTCACCTTCTGGGGTCATAGTAAGAAAAATCTTAAAACCATCTTCACTCTACAAAAACGAGCTGTTAGAATAATTACCAACTGTTCAAGGCTAACTCCTTCAAAGCAATTATTTAAACAGCTTAATATTCTACCCCTACTGTGCCTCTGTATACAGAAAAGCGTAATTAATGTAAAAAGAAATATTAACAATTTCCAATCCAACTCGGATCTACATACTTACAACACAAGAAAGTGTAATGAAATTCATATAAAAAGAGTTAACAAGGCTTTGGCGCAGAAACAAACAAACATACAAGGAAGCAGATTGTAAAACAAACTACTGGTAAAGATAAAAGAAATAAAAAAATTGTCATCTTTTAAAGAAGCAGTATTCAAATTTTTAATGACCAACTGCTATTATAGTGTAAAAGGGTACCTGGAATAGCTTCATACTAAACAATTATATTTATGTACTCTGTGCCAAAAGTAATTTTTATCTGACTGTTGCTCTGATCTAAATAAATAATATGTACAAAAGTGCTAGAATTGTATGTGTTATATCTAAATATCAACTGTGTATTCCATGTAAAAAGTCTTTCTCATACATCAATGTAAATAATCAAAGCCGTACATGCTATTTCAATGTGGTCTGATGTTATGTAGTCTACTATGCACATCTGTATTTTGTATAGTATTGTTCACCCATATATATATATACGCTCCTGGAAATTGAAATAAGAACACCGTTAATTCATTGTCCCAGGAAGGGGAAACACTATTGACACATTCCTGGGGTCAGATACATCACATGATCACACTGACAGAACCACAGGCACATAGACACAGGCAACAGAGCATGCACAATGTCGGCACTAGTACAGTGTATATACACCTTTCGCAGCAATGCAGGCTGCTATTCTCCCATGGAGATGATCGTAGAGATGCTGGATGTAGTCCTGTGGAACGGCTTGCCATGCCATTTCCACCTGGCGCCTCAGTTGGACCAGCGTTCGTGCTGGACGTGCAGACCGCGTGAGACGACGCTTCATCCAGTCCCAAACATGCTCAATGGGGGACAGATCCGGAGATCTTGCTGGCCAGGGTAGTTGACTTACACCTTCTAGAGCACGTTGGGTGGCACGTGATACATGCGGACGTGCATTGTCCTGTTGGAACAGCAAGTTCCCTTGCCGGTCTAGGAATGGTAGAACGATGGGTTCGATGACGGTTTGGATGTACTGTGCACTATTCAGTGTCCCCTCGACGATCACCAGAGGTGTACAGCCAGTGTAGGAGATAGTTCCCCACACCATGATGCCGGGTGTTGGCCCTGTGTGCCTCGGTCGTATGCAGTCCTGATTGTGGCGCTCACCTGCACGGCGCCAAACACGCATACGACCATCATTGGCACCAAGGCAGAAGCGACTCTCATCGCTGAAGACGACACGTCTCCATTCGTCCCTCCATTCACGCCTATTGCGACACCACTGGAGGCGGGCTGCACGATGTTGGGGCGTGAGCGGAAGACGGCCTAACGGTGTGCGGGATCGTAGCCCAGCTTCATGGAGACCGTTGCGAATGGACCTCCCCGATACCCCAGGAGCAACAGTGTCCCTAATTTGCTGGGAAGTGGCGGTGCGGTCCCCTACGGCACTGCGTAGGACCCTACGGTCTTGGCGTGCATCCGTGCGTCGCTGCGGTCCGGTCCCAGGTCGACGGGCACGTGCACCTTCCGCCGACCACTGGCGACAACATCGATGTACTGTGGAGACCTCACGCCCCACGTGTTGAGCAATTCGGCGGTACGTCCACCCGGCTTACCGCATGCCCACTATACGCCCTCGCTCAAAGTCCGTCAACTGCACATACGGTTCACGTCCACGCTGTCGCGGCATGCTACCAGTGTTAAAGACTGCGATGGAGCTCCGTATGCCACGGCAAACTGGCTGACACTGACGGCGGCAGTGCACAAATGCTGCGCAGCTAGCGCCATTCGACGGCCAACACCGCGGTTCCTGGTGTGTCCGCTATGCCGTGCGTGTGATCATTGCTTGTACAGCCCTCTCGCAGTGTCCGGAGCAAGTACGGTGGGTCTGACACACCGGTGTCAATGTATTCTTTTTTCCATTTCCAGGAGTGTATATACACATATATGCATAGAGTGTGTTTTGCTATGCATAAAGAAGTGTCTTAATGATGTTGTTTAGTGTTGTAGCCACCTCAAGGCACTGTGGGATGACTCTCTGGGTGGCACTCTGGGATGCGTCTCTGGGTGCATCGCACACTCACACGACAGCAAAAAAGAAACCTATTGAGTTACGTTCAGTGACCCATCACGAGTCATCCAGATACTGATCCACCAGCAAAACACGGATACATTATCGGGGGGGGGGGGGGGGGCACAGCTCTGTGGGGGGTGAAACCCCGCCTCCTGCACATTTTTATATATATACGCATCATTGGTCTACGTATATATCTTCGATATTTTATATATATAGTCTTTAGTATACTATACTATGTTCCATATAACCCTTGTTAAAGAAGGGAGCGTCTAGCGTCGCGGGGCGTCTAGATTTACGAACGCCCCGCCGCTTTAAAGGATATATACATAGTATACTATGTATTTTTTGACGAAATCCATGCAATGTACATTGTCTATGGATGAATAGACTACTACTACTACTACTACTACTACTACTACTACTACATGTTCTGAGGCATCAAGGGATCACAAATTTAGCATTGGAGGGCAATGTGGAGGGTAAAAATCGTAGAGGGAGACCAAGAGATGAATACATTAAGAATATTCAGAAGGACGTGGGTTGCAATAAGTATTGGGAGATGAAGAAGCTTGCGCAGGATAGAGTAGCATGGAGAGCTGCATCAAACTCGTCTCAGGACTGAAGACAACACAAACAACAACACATGGTGGAAGCTCCATTAAGAATGACATACAGTGTTCTATTTACTAGAAACTCTGCAGCACAGTCACAAAGCAGTTGTGATATTCTGTGTGCTAGTATTTTGTTCACTAGATGATACCATGGAATTGTACCATAAGTCAAGGAACATGGCACCAACCTAGGCATATGTAGGAGGACATATATTCTGCCTTACGGGACTCATGGACTGCCAGGGTGAACAGGGTTTTAGATGAGAATTGTTTGCGAGATCCTTGTTGATTATTACAGAGGAGATTTTTAGTCTCCAGGAATCTCAATCGCCAAATAGGCGAGCATGAAACACATTCCAAAATTCTGAATAAATTAATGTCAGCAGTATAACCCTATAGTAGTGTACATCTGTTTGCCACCAATTCTTGTCAACAGGAATGACCTGCACATTTTCCCAGCCACTTGCAACGTTTATTCCACAAGTGACCTACAATAAAACTGCTGCTAGATGAGGGACAGATTCTTCCTCATACGCTACATAATTGTTTCGTCAGATCCAGTCACCTTCTCCCGTTGAGCGATTTAGGTTGATTTTCTATCCAACTGTCCCCATCTCTGCGTCTCTAATATTGGTGTTCATGTGGTCTAATTCAATGAAAGAACCACAGCACGATGTTCCTCAGTGAAACAGTTTTAGAAAACAGAAATTACTGTTTCATTAGTACCCTTGCCATCTTCAGTTTCGCTGCCAGTATGGACTCTAAGTGATTGGACAGTTGGCCATGATGCATCGTCAACTCAAGCTGGTAAAAAAGCAATAAAAATGTTTGTTTCGTAACAACTCACCTTACTTCTCGACATAGTCTCCTTTAAGGGACCTACAGTCTAGCGATCCTTCAGCTTTTTCATCCCATCAGAAAAATAGGTTCTGTCAAGCTCTGCAAAATACTCGTTAACTGCAACTGTCACTTTCTCATTTGATGAAAATTTGTATCCATCAAGTCAAAGTTTCAAGCTAGGGAACAGGAAGAGGTCACTCAGGGCTAAGTATGGTGAACAGCGTGGGTAAGGAACCAATTAAAAGCCCAATTCCTGCATTATCACCGTTGTTATCGTTGATGTGTGGGATGGAAAGAACATACTTATGTGTGCCAACTTGCTCTTTTTTCAGCCAACGAAAGTTTCAAATGATTCAACAATGAAGAATAATAGTGTCCAGTTACGATTCTGCCCTTTTCCAAGTAATCTATGAGGATTATTCATTGGAAATCCTAAAAAAACAGTACTGTATAAGCCTCTGACTTAGATCCTTCACATGGTTCCAAAACAAAGAAACGAGATTGGTTCCGGGAACAGTGCAGTGAAATGTTAACTCAGATTGCACCTCGCATGTGGGGCTAACTGTCTTCATCACTTTGGTGAGCCGCATTGTAGCTTCCACGGAAAATTTCTGAACCCAGGCAGCAGGCGTCGATCCTGCTGACATAAGCAACGGTTTGCAGCCTGCTGCAGGCAGTGCCCTTAGTAGCTGGTGGCAAAGCATCCTTTACAGCATGTATTAGACACCCTGGTGAACTGCATTACCAGTCTACTATTGACACTTCTAATGAACAACAAATCCACTTGTCAGCCCCTTCCCGAAAGATAAGGTGCCCCATGCTGACTAAGATGTAACCTCAGGAATGAGCAAGATCTCAAACATGTTTGTAAGGCCTAAGTTGATCACCCTGTGGCCAGTATCCACTTTCACCATCTAACCAGAGATTTTCAATCATGCAACTGATCGTCATTGCACTATCAGATAACTATAAGCCAGGTCAGGTCAGAAAGTTCTGAAGGTGCTACGACATTATGACTCCTAGGTAGCTCTAGAGGCACCACGCCATCGCAGCATGAGGCATCAACCTAAACCATGTCGACCTGACCAACACAACTTCCAAATGTTTCTGGGCCGTGTCAAATTACCCCTACATCCATACACAATAGGCATTTTCAATATTATATAGAACAAAGAATACATTACTAGTCCAAGCAATTGCTAGAAGCAGTCTACTTACGGCTACTAAGCTCCTCCTTACACTCACTTCACTAACACTATACAAACGCTCGCAGAATACATGATCAATTAGCAGTAAACCTCGCCCTCACCAGAGAAGTCAATTACCTTGTGGCATCTGAGGGCAGATTCGTAACGAAAGCAGAAAAACTGGGGTGTAACTCCTTGTTGGTAATGAGTTTGTTAGGAATTGAGCGTATTCAGAATGGGATCATCGTCCTAGAGAATTCTATGGAATATCCCCTGGAAGCTAGCGCTGCTCCTACCGTTTGTTTTGTTCTTCCAGTCATGGATGCAAATGGTCAAGCAATCCTCATTAGACCTCTTCATATGGATTGACTCAGGAATCAATCCCTTACAGTTACTGTAACACTACCAAAATAGAGAAGAACGTAAACAAATTACTCAAAGACAGTAAACCTCCAATTTCAGTATGAATTATGTATTTTTTGGTTGCAGGTGAAATCGAAAAAATTGCCCGAGTACTAAGGTAATAGATGACACTGTGAAGGAATGTGAAACACTACTTCGTGGAACATTAGCTAGTGTTCAGCAGTGTTCTGAGTATCAGTTTGATTTTAACGATCCTGGTACATGACCGAAGGGGTTTTCTGACTCTGGAAAATGTAACATTATAAAAATGAGAGCAGAAAACGAACGTGTTCCTGACATCTGTAAGAGTTATAGTGAAGGTCGCAATTTAAGTAAGGATTGGTTTCTATAGCAGTAAAAAAATGGGACAAAAGTTAAAAGATCAGGCTAGATAAAAGTGAGATCAAAAACACTTTATATTGTATTCCCTGCAGATTATCTTGTCACTTGAGCTGAGACTCTGAGTCAAAATCATTCTTAGCTAAAGAGGAAGGAATTGTTAATTGGAAAAAGCTTAGTGAAAAATTGCCTGCCCATGAAAATTCACCAAACCATAAATTTTGTTTTTGCTCTTGGAAGGCTCTAGAGTCTTCTCTCAGAAGCGGAGGCATTGATAGAGAGCTGTAAGATGAGATAAAAAAAGAGAAATCTCACTGGTATTATTGATGCTGTCGTTTTTCTAGCAAAGCAAGGGAGTCCGTTTGGAGAAACAAAAGAAGTTGGTAATTTTGGTGATCCACAGAGTGGGAGATTTCTAAATACCATTGATCATATATCACTCTGTAGTGTCCCCCTTCGTCTGCATACTGAACGCCGCAAGAAAGGGCAGATTAGCTATTTTTCCAAATGTATACAAGACGAGTTCCTTGACTTGATTGCCGACAAAATAAAACAAAAGATAATTAAAGATATTTTAGATGCTACACACTTTTCATTGATGTCTGTGTATCAGCCACAATGAGCAGATGACTCAAATAGTTCGCTATGTCAAGGCAAATGATTCAGAGGTTGTGGAAAGTTTTGTAGACTTTTTTATAGTTGCAGACAAAACAGGGGATCTTTTAGTCAAGAAATACTGAAAAAATGCAAGATGGGTTGAACATTAAATACTGCAGAGGTCAGTCTTATGAGAATGGGACAAACATGGTTGAAAAGTACGAAGGGGTGCAGTCAAGAATACTTAAGAATAATCTGGCATATTTCGTACCATGTGCTGCTTACATTTTAAATTTAGTAGGAGCACATGCAGGCGATACATCTGCTGAAATCCAAACGTTTTTTTGGAACTGTCCACCGTTTGAATCTGTGGGTTCCACATCAAGATGGGAAATCTTACAAAAACATGTGCCCGTAACATTAAACCCCCAAAGCAAGACTACGTGTCTGCAAGAGTAGAGGCAGTTGAAGCAGTTTATAAGCATTTTCATAGAGTTGTAAAGGCGCTGGAAGAAATTGAAACTTAAAAATTCTTAACACCAGAAACAAAAACAGAGGCATTGTATATTTCAAAAAATATGAGAAAACTCAAATTTATTGCCTTATCTTGTTTCTGTTATGCAATATTGAAAAAAAAAAATAGATCATGTTAAGCAGTTTCTGCAAAGAGACGACTTTACAATTAATAAAGCTGTTCAAAACATTCAAGGCCTTTTAAACTTTCTAAAAACTTCCAGAGACTCTTGTACCTCTGAAGCTATTTCTGGGGCCAAAGTTCTAGCAGAAGATAATGAGGTATCAACGGTATTCCCAGAAAAAAGGATCAGAAGAAAGAAAAAATTGACCGATGGGCTTTGTGAGGATGAAGTATGCAAACATTCACAGGAAGATTTGTTCAGGATGCCCCTTCAGAAAGAACTGACAGGGTGATATTGGCTCTGAGTACCTGGTTTACTGCTCTGGAGAACATTAGTGCAAAATTTATTTTTCTGTGTGGTGTCCAAATTCAAGAAATGGAAGTGGAGGACTTGAAGGGGAAAGCAGCACAACTGTCTGATGCCTATGCAAAAGATCTAAACAAAGAAGAATTTATTTGTGAAACTGAAAGTAATAGTGAGAGACTTGCAACATGAAACTTCATCATCCACATTAAGTTTGATTTATAAGAAGAAATTGGTAGAGGGGTATCCCAACATTACTAAAACCTTAAAAATATTCGTTACCGTACCAGTTTCTGTTTCCTCTGGAGAAAGGAGTTTCAGCAAGCTGAAACTAATTAAAAATCATTTGAGGAGCGTGACTGCTCAACAAAGATTAAAAAATCTCAGTATAACCTACATAGAGCACAAACGAGCTGCTTCCATAAACTATGATGATATCATAATTTTTTTTTGCAGCCAAAAAAGCTCGGAAAGCGATCATTGTAAAAGATTTATGGTATATTCTTGTATATTTTAAAATTGTTTATTTTTGTTCTTCGACCTTAGTTCATTTAATAAAATAAGTTAATGTTGTCGGATACTGACATTTTTTTCGAAATGTATTACCCAAATTACTCTCAAAAATTTTTGACTTTTATGAGTGGGTGTGAAAGAAGGGGAGGCTATTTGAAGCTTGCCCCCCTTCATAAAACTCCTAGATCCGGCCCTGGTTGTGAATCCTTTATGTCGGAGCCAGACGAATTCGAAAGTGGGCAAACTGTTGGTGCTCGTATCGTGCGTGCTTCCCTAACCAAGGTGGCCGAAATGTTTGTTGTTTCATGGGGCACTTTGTTGGTGATTAATACCATGTACTTAGAGAGCAGAAAAACATCACCCATTCAGTCACAATGCTAACGAAAGTGTATATCGAGTGATCGTGACGAACAGTTATTGAAGAGGATTATGAGAAAAATAAGAGGATGATAGTTGCACAAGTCACTGGAGAAATGAATGAAATACTCGCGAATCCTGCCAGCACCAAAACACGAAGGTAGTTCCATAAGCTGGGAACTGGAGGGGGAGCTGGAATTCCAAAACCGGTCATCAGTGATGCAAATGCTTGTAACAGGAAAATGTAGTGCCAAAATTATGAAGCGTGGGCTATGGAGCAGTGGAAAGTGTCATTTGCTAGGATGAGTTTTATGAACGCTGTTTCCAACCAGTGGCCGAGTTTACATCCCAAGAATGAAATATGGCAAAGCTTCGGTGATGACATGGGCAGCCATGTCGTTGTATTCCATGGGCCCCATGATTACTCTGCAAGTCAGCATTACACCCAAGGATTATGTAATCATTCTGGCTGATCAAGTCCATATCATGGTACAATGTGTGCTCCCCAATGGCGACACTGTGTTCCAAGACAACAGGGACCCTGTTAACACAGTTAGCATCGCTTAGGACTGATTTTGTGAGCACGAGGATGAACTGTCATATCTACTGTGGCCACCACAGTCACCAGATTCAGATATTATTGGGCCTTTCTGGTCTACTCTGGAGACTACCCACCTCCATCAACATTATTTGAACTTGCCACTATTTCGCTTCCACTGAAAACGTACAACAAACGACTGAAAACTGTTTTGAATGCCAACGACTTTCTTACACTGTATTAGGCATTGTAATGTGTTTTGTTTTTGATGTGACATATGACGCATATTTCCATTTTTTCTTCGGTATGTATTAATATTATGAGGAAACACACTCCCAACAGAAACAAAAATATATTTTGAATGCAGGCAAAACTGTCAGAACTGTTTGTACCGTGAAGAATGTATCTGTATTTCATTTCAGCTGAAAATGAGTGCGTCCAACCTGTACGTTTGGGGTCTGTGCTGTTTTCAAATCAGAGCTGGGGAAGTATGACAAAATAAATCATCAATAGCCGTAATACGAAAAGCATCTGCAATATCCACGCGTCTCAGTCCAAAGCAGTATTGTATTAGAAATATGTTCCTCATAAAATAGTCAAATCATTCAATAACCCGAATATTCATTTGAAACAACAGTGAAATAAAGCTACCCTGATAAATAAGGCTGAATCATACCTAATGGAACATTGATTTTGTTCAGTAAAAAATTATTGAACAATTATAAGAGACTGGAGTTCAAATCATTACTAATTTGTACTGTATTAACTGTGCTGTTTATTACTTGTTGGTTGTAATGATAATTTGTAAACTTAAATTGTTATTGCCTGTGTTTTATCTCTCTGTCTTTTCCGTATTTGACCAGTACTACTGGGGCGTCCTGAAAAGTAAGGACTCTGAATTTTTTATTCTCTCCTTACTATCGGTTGAGGTATTACAACTCATTCGTAATACTCGGTCAACTTTCCTGCTTCGCTGATGCAAGTTGCAACCCTCGCCGCTAGAGGGCATGTAATATTGTGGTGCCCAACGTAACTCTGTCGGTGGGTGAGAAACCCTCAGAAAACTGAAAGCACGAATGCAAAGAGTTTGTCCACACATTGAGCACCCTCTCCTTCAACATAACAATTCCAAACCAGACACGAGCGCTGCGACACCTGTAACGATCCCGCGCCTTGTGTTCACTGTCATTGGTCATTCTGCACACAGTACAGACTTGGACCCATCAGATTTCCACATGTTTACAAAATTTAAAGAACACCTTCGAGGACTTCACTTTGATGTCGATGAAGCGTCGCAAGAAGAGTTGGGGTTGTGGCTACGTCAACGAAGTCAAATATTCTGTGGTGACGGTATCAACAAACTGATCACCCATTGGGAAAAATGTGTTTGTCACCATAGTGACTATATGGAGAAATAACTAAATAGAGGAGAAGAATAAAGATGTATAATGTTAATCACGTTTTTTGTCAGTTGGGTCTGAAGCATGAACTAAATCGAAATATAGTTTACAAGAAGTAAATTGCAGTAGTTGCAATGTAATATTTATTTGTTTCTATCTAGATATTTCTGCACAAAAAGCTTGCCTGTTTCGGCTTACAGTGCCATTTACAAGTCCACAGAAGAACTAAAGATATACAATCAAGCGAAACATTTTCCAACGACTTACTCGGTGAACAAACTTACCTGCAATACAATCTCTACTTACAAAATTTTATTGAAATT
The DNA here is from genome assembly GCF_023897955.1 of Schistocerca gregaria. Taxonomy (NCBI): domain Eukaryota; kingdom Metazoa; phylum Arthropoda; class Insecta; order Orthoptera; family Acrididae; genus Schistocerca; species Schistocerca gregaria. The sequence continues at coordinate 463,258,381 of NC_064922.1, forward strand.
TTCGACTACGAGAAAGGATAAACATATGAAATCACAGATAACAAATATAAAAAGACATTTTAACCGTATAAAATATATGCAACAAATACACCATCATTGACACCCAAAGGCAAAAAAAAATCTGCAAATATATAGCATCTAAGGATCCCAACTGTCAAATAGTTCACGACGGGCCCCTTGGATACCATATGATCGTCTACGTAAGTAGAACTGTAATCTACCAAAATGCGTCCTTGATCATAAGTATGTTGCAAATAAGATTCATTATTATCAAAGCCCATATGTGCACTTGAAGATTTAAGCCGAAGCTTGTTGAGCAGAAATATCGAGCTACAAGCCAATGAATATTATATTGCAGGTACTGGAATTAACTTCTTGTTAATAAAGTTTGTTTTATTTGAAAAGTTTGAAGAGGTTTCACATAAAAATTCGAGACAATAGTTTTCTGCAGCTCCACGTACATCTAAGGGATTACAATGGACCAATAAATGATAACGGCACTGACAGCAGCGAATGAAATGTGCAAATCCCCTCATATACTGCTAGCCCTTAAAACCGCAACACCAGAAAGGATGGCAAATCAGGAAATTTTAATTATTTTGCATATGCATTATAGTGGAAAGAATACGTGATTATATTTGTGAGAGCCAGCAACAATGTCTCTAACGCAAATGGGCACCGAGTCGCACTGAGCTTGGATGACAGATACGGGAATGCCATTCGATGCTGCTTCAACTCTCAGAGGACATCAGTCATAGTGCCTGACGAGTTGTGGTGTGGCAGAGCCTCGGTAACCCATGGGAAGAAGTTTTCAACAGTCGAACACCCCTGTGTCGAAGTAAGTGAGCAAAGCAAGGGCAACATGCGCTCTTGCCTTATCTTGTTGAATGGTAACGTCACACAGGTCTCAAAAATGGGTGACAGCCAGAGATGTAACGTAAGAAATGTAAAGTCTGCTGTCCAAATTGCCGGCAATGTGTTATGCACCCAATGGCATCCAAAACCATTAAGCCAGTTGCTGGGGTTATATGCCAATGGAAAATGCAATCTTGCAACGTCTGTTTTCTTCATAGCCTCCAGTCTGGTATACGTCCCTCGTGATGGTGTGTGTGAAACAGGCAGTCGTCCATAAAGACGACGTTGTGTGTTTTCTGTATCTGGTAATATCATTGGGCGCATCACTGTTGGATTTAATAATTGTAATTAATAAAATATTCTGGACTGTTGTATACGTGGAAGAACCCTGGAGATACTAAAAGGTATCAGATAGATTATATAATGGTAAGACAGAGATTTAGGAACCAGGTTTTAAGTTGTAAGACATTTCCAGGGGCAGATGTGGACTCTGACCACAATCTATTGGTTATGACCTGTAGATTAAAACTGAAGAAACTGCAAAAATGTGAGAAATTAAAGAGATGGGACCTGGATAAACTGAAAGAACCAGAGGTTGTACAGAGTTTCAGAGAGAGCATAAGGGAACAATTGACAGGAATAGGGGAAAGAAATACAGTAGAAGAAGAATGGGTACCTCTGAGGGATGTAGTAGTGAAGGCAGCAGAGGATAAAGTAGGTACAAAGACGAGGGCTGCTAGAAATCCTTGGGTAACAGAAGAAATATTGAATTTAATTGATGAAAGGAGAAAATATAAAAATGCAGTAAATGAAGCAGGCAAAAAGGAATACAAACGTCTCAAAAATGAGATCGACAGGAAGTGCAAAATGGCTAAACAGGGATGGCTAGAGGACAAATGTAAGGATGTAGAAGCTTATCTCACTAGGGGTAAGATAGATACTGCCTACAGGAAAATTAAAGAGACCTTTGGAGAGAAGAGAACCACGTGTATGAATATCAAGAGCTCAGATGGCAGCCCAGTTCTAAGCAAAGAAGGGAAGGCAGAAAGGTGGAAGGAGTATATAGAAGGTTTATACAAGGGCGATGTACTTGAGGACAATATTATGGAAATAGAAGAGGATGTAGATGAAGACGAAATGGGAGATACAATACTGCGTGAAGAGTTTGACAGAGCACTGAAAGACCTGAGTCGAAACAAGGCCCCCGGAGTAGACAACATTCCATTAGAACTACTGACGGCCTTGGGAGAGCCAGTCATGACAAAACTCTACCAGCTGGTGAGCAAGATGTATGAGACAGGCGAAATACCCTCAGACTTCAAGAAGAATATAATAATTCCAATCCCAAAGAAAGCAGGTGCTGACAGATGTGAAAATTACCGAACTATCAGTTTAATAAGCCACGGCTGCAAAATACTAACGCGAATTCTTTACAGACGAATGGAAAAACTGGTAGATGCAGACCTCGGGGAGGATCAGTTTGGATTCCGTCGAAATGTTGGAACACGTGAGGCAATACTGACCTTACGACTTATCTTAGAAGAAAGATTAAGAAAAGGCAAACCTACGTTTCTAGCATTTGTAGACTTAGAGAAAGCTTTTGACAATGTTGACTGGAATACTCTTTTTCAAATTCTAAAGGTGGCAGGGGTAAAATACAGGGAGCGAAAGGCTATTTATAATTTGTACAGAAACCAGATGGCAGTAATAAGAGTCGAGGGGCATGAAAGGGAAGCAGTGGTTGGGAAAGGAGTGAGACAGGGTTGTAGCCTCTCCCCAATGTTATTCAATCTGTATATTGAGCAAGCAGTAAAGGAAACAAAAGAAAAATTTGGAGTAGGTATTAAAATTCATGGAGACGAAGTAAAAACTTTGAGGTTCGCCGATGACATTGTAATTCTGTCAGAGACGGCAAAGGACTTGGAAGAGCAGTTGAACGGAATGGACAGTGTCTTGAAAGGAGGATATAAGATGAACATTAACAAAAGCAAAACGAGGATAATGGAATGTAGTCAAATTAAATCGGGTGATGCTGAGGGAATTAGATTAGGAAATGAGACACTTAAAGTAGTAAAGGAGTTTTGCTATTTAGGAAGTAAAATAACTGATGATGGTCGAAGTAGAGAGGATATAAAATGTAGACTGGCAATGGCAAGGAAAGCGTTTCTGAAGAAGAGAAATTTGTTAACATCAAATATAGATTTATGTATCAGGAAGTCGTTTCTGAAAGTATTTGTTTGGAGTGTAGCCATGTATGGAAGTGAAACATGGACGATAACTAGTTTGGACAAGAAGAGAATAGAAGCTTTCGAAATGTGGTGCTACAGAAGAATACTGAAGATAAGGTGGATAGATCACGTAACTAATGAGGAGGTATTGAATAGGATTGGGGAGAAGAGAAGTTTGTGGCACAACTTGACTAGAAGAAGGGATCGGTTGGTAGGACATGTTTTGAGGCATCAAGGGATCACAAATTTAGCATTGGAGGGCAGCGTGGAGGGTAAAAATCGTAGAGGGAGACCGAGAGATCAGTACACTAAGCAGATTCAGAAGGATGTAGGTTGCAGTAGGTACTGGGAGATGAAGCAGCTTGCACAGGATAGAGTAGCATGGAGAGCTGCATCAAACCAGTCTCAGGACTGAAGACAACAACAACATTCTGGACTATTGTACTGTGATCGAATGGACGTCATATTACAACTCAACGTTTCGTTCCTTTCTGCGGAGGACATTTTCAATGGTGATCGTAGTTTCCTTGCTTGTCCAAATCATACCCTGGCTCGCTACTGACTGCAGCAAAATTCTGTTTACGCATGCTCCCGCGAACTGGCGTGACTTCACATACTTTGAATCGGGGCCCACGAGAAATACAGCCCCCCGAACGAGCTTGTGATGTCACACCAACCACACTGCCTGCCATACACTGAGGTGACAAACATTGTCGGACAGCGATATGCACATATACAGATGAAGATAGCAGCGCGTACACAACGTACAAAAGGGTAGCGCATTGGCGGAGCAGTCATTTGTACTCAGGTGATTCACGTGAGAAGGTTTCCGACGTGGTTATAGCCGCACGATGGGAATTAACAGACTCTGAAGGCGGAATGGATTTGGAGCTAGACACATTGGACATTCAGTTTCGGAAATCGTTAGGGAATTTAGTATTCCGCGTTCCCAACGTCAGGAGTGTCCAAAGAATACTACATTTCAAGCATTACCTCTCACCATGGACAACGCAGTGGCCGACGGCCTTCACTTAACGACCGAGAGCCGCGGCGTTTGAGTAGAGTTGTTAGTGCTAACAGACGCGCAACGCTGCGTGAAATAACCGCAGACATTAATGCGGGACGTGCGATGAACGTATCAGTCAGGACAGTGCTGCAAAATTTGGGCTATGGCAATGGACGACTGACGGAGTGCCCTTGTTAACAGCACGATGTCGCCTGCAGTGCCTTTCCTGGGCTCATGACCATATCTATTAGGCCGCAGACGACTGGGAAACCGTGGCTGGCCAGATGAGTCCCGATTTCAGTTGGTAGCACCTGCTCATAGGCTTCGAGTATGGCACAGACCCCACCAAGTCATGGACACAAGTTGTCAACAAGGCACTGCGCAAGCTGTTGGTGCTCCATTATAGTGTAGTCAGTAGCGAGCCAGGGTGTGAATCGGACACTCAAAGAAGTTATGATTCCCCTCGAAACTGTCGTCTGCAGACGGGAACAAAAGGTTGTTTTTAATGTGAAATCCATTCGATCACGGCGATATAGCCCGGAATATTTTATTAACCGTGACTTTTCCGGTCGTGAAACTTTACGTTTTACAGTTAGCGCTAATGTTGGCACTCATGTCTCTTGCACCGTGTCAGTGGAAGCTGCGCTAATGGTCGTCATGCTGACCCTCTAGACGTCGTAGCCCTATCCGTGAGGGTACTTGCCCTGATGCAACAAGCCCATTTCTTGACTCGAGGTATGTGACATACTGTAAGATCCTGCACGTCTGAACGAATAATATGTTTGACCTCTCAGGCACTATTTGTGTGCAGCTGTTCAGATCCTGAACCCATTGATCTCAAACTGCTGAGATCTCGACGAACGCGAGCAAAAATATAGCGAAACTATAAACAGCAGATATAATAGGCCTCAGCCGATTTCTGACGTGTACGGTATTGCAGTGCCTGCATTATTCTGAATTACAATGCAGTTTCCTTCTGAGAAGTATGCGTGTCAGAATAACATAGGCGCTGCAATATTGTGTTTATCCGTCGACACTGGGGAGCACTTTCAAGTAGAATATCTCGCCTGGACGTGACTATACATAATGGATGTGCGAGTACAGGTTTTAGGAACATGATTGACGACATATGGAAGTTTGGGTCTAGCCGTGACACGTGCTCGAATAGCGCCGGCACGGTAGCTCAGCGTGTTCGGTCAGAGGGTTTAGCTAACCTCTGTAACAAAAAAAAAAAAAACTGAGTGAACGAATCAACGATCAACCTGAACAGGCGTCATCGGACGTGCGCCAAGAACAAATTCAACGAACGATCTAGAACAAAATGAGATCAACCAAAAAAAAAGGAAAAATATAGCAAAATGGTAAGGTGACAGCTCGTGATAAGGAGGAAATTCAGGTTCGATTCCGGGTCTGCTACAAATTTTCATTGCCGCCTTTCCATTTTGCAACTCATGGTAGTCCATAATCGCAACTGGAAATACATTTAATATATTTCATGTATTTCTGACATGTATTGGTACTCGTTTCTTACAAGAGGCATAAAACGATCTTCTCATAAACAAACAAAGTTAAAACGCGGATTCTGAATGAGAAAACCAGCAGCGTAATTTCTTCTAATACGCAGAATGAGTTACTCGAACCTATTTTGTATAGTTGCACTGAAATGTTAATCATCTGCATACCCAAGTATGCAGTACACTTCTCGCCAATTTGCTGTTTAAGTGGCCAACAACGTATATCTACCTCGAGAGTCCAAGAGCCGTACCACACAGCACGATCAACACAGTGCAGAAGATGCACGTCACGTGTAGTCATATTGATGTCACTCGTCAGTGTTGTACGCTGCGTGGATAAAGACTGTAGACTCACCAGTTGGCTGGGTCATTCGGATTGGCCATGTAGCGCTGGAACTGGCTGTAGGCTGCCTCGGTACACGCAGGCTGATTTGCAGTGCAGGCGAGGAATGATACGATGCCGCGAAGGACGCGCGTGACGTGAGAATCACCAGGCTGTGCCACGTAGCCCAACGTGTTCGTCACGCTTGCGACCAGCTCCTGCACCAAAGTCTGTGAAAAGAGAATTGTACCATCATGAAGAGGAACCTCTTGCAAGGCAACACAACGAGATACTGTACAGTATCCTGATAGTGGACTCCGAGAAGCAACTGAACTAGAGATGTCTACCCTTTCGTGTTCTCTTTCGTCCTAACGACAGAGACAACATGTCGTCGCAAGGACCCTGCGAGACGGCGAATGTGAAAGAGAGCCAAACTGATTCATGATCCTTTAAGAGCTGCCTACATTGGATGCAGGTCAATCATGGTTAGGTCCAAGGCGTGTATGTCTGCTCAATGGCGTCCCAGACCAGAGCTGTAACGGATTCATGGAGGGCCTCACAGGCTCAATTTCCATGTACTCGAATGCTTCTCGAACAATTCTTACACAGTTTCGGAGGGATGGGTTGATGCATTCTTTCGCTGGAGGTACAAGCTCTAACAACCATCGCTGGTGCTGTCTGCTCTAACTAAAATGGGCTAACCCCCTCTCCCCTCGCCCCCTCCTTATAGCTTCCTCTTCTGATCGTCACCCAGACATCAGCGTCCTCTCATACTTGCAGAAGTAAATACCCATCAACTCTAGCTAATTCCTGTGATTATGATCAAGCTACTAATGGAAATGAAGAATACTTGTAACAATTACAAAGCTAAGTAGATGAAAGTCTCAGACAAGACACACCAGGTTGTAAAAATGTATACAGGGTGTTACAAAAAGGTACAGCCAAACTTTCAGGAAACATTCTTCACACACAAATAAAGAAAAGATTTCATGTGGACACGCTTAATTTCCATGTTATAGCTCATTTTAGTTTCGTCAGTATGTACTGTACTTCCTCGATTCACCGCCAGTTGGCCCATTTATGGAAGGTAATGTTGACTTCGGTGCTTGTGTTGACATGCGACTCATTGCTCTACAGTACTAGCATCAAGCACATCAGTACATAGCATCAACAGGTTAGTGTTCATCACCAACGTGGTTTTGCAGTCAGTGCAATGTTTACAAATGTGGAGTTGGCAGATGCCAATTTGATGTATGGATTAGCATGGGGCAATAGCCGTGGTGCGGTACGTTTGTATCGAGACAGATTTCAAGAACGAAGGTGTCCCGACAGGAAGACGTTCGAAGCAATTGATCGGCGTCTTAGGGAGCACGGAACATTCCAGCCTATGACTCGCGACTGGGGAAGACCTAGAACGAGGAGGACACATGCAATGGACGAGGCAATTCTTCGTGCAGTTGACGATAACCCTAATGACAAGGTCAGAGAAGTTCCTGCTGTACAAGGTAAAGTTGACCACGTCACTGTATTGAGAGTGCTACGGGAGAACCAGTTGTTTCCGTACCATGTTCAGCGTGTGCAGGCATATCAGCAGCTGATTGGCGTCCACTGGTACACTTCTGCGAATGGTTCATCCGACAATGTGTCAATCCTCATTTCAGTGCAAATGTTCTCTTTACGGATGAGGCTTCATTCCAACGTGATCAAATTGTAAATTTTCACAATCAGCATGTGTGGGCTGACGAGAATCCGCACGCAATTGTGCAATCACGTCATAAACACAGATTTTATGTGAACGTTTGGGCAGGCATTGTTGGTGATGTCTTGGTTGTGCCCCATGTTCTTCCACCTACGCTCAATGGAGCACGTTATAATGATTTCATACGGGTACTCTACCTGTGCTGCTAGAATATATGCCTTTACAAGTATGACACATGTGGTTCATGCACGATGGAGCTTCTGCACATTTCAGTCGAAGTGTTCGTACGCTTCTCAACAACAGATTCGGTGACTGATGGATTGGTAGAGGCGGACCAATTCCACAGCCTCCACGCTCTCCTGACCTCAACCCTCTTGACTTTCATTTATGGGGGCATTTGAAAGCTCTTGTCTATGCAACCCCGATACAAAATGTAGAGACTCTTCGTGCTCGTACTGTGGACGGCTGTGATAAAATACGTCATTCTCCAGGGTTGCATCAGCGCATCAGGGATTCCAAGCGACGGAGGGTGGATGCATGTATCCTCGCTAACGGATGACATTTTGAACATTTCCTATAACAAAGTGTTTGAAGTCACGCTGGTACGTTCTGTTGCTGTGTGTTTCCATTCCATGATTAATGTGATTTGAAAAGATGTAATAAAATGAGCTCTAACATGGAAAGTAAGCGTTTCCGGACACAAGTCCACATAACATATTTTCTTTTTTTGTGTGTGAGTAATGTTTCCTGAAAGTTTGGCCGTACCTTTTTGTAACACCCTGTATATGTATGTGTGCGTACATATGTTCCATATCTTCTTCTACACCACTGGACCGATTTCAGCCAAACCTAGCACACACATCACTTGCTTGCTGCACCTACCTATCAAAGGGTTAGGGGTGAAAAAGAAGTGTGTCCCACCACGCGTGATGACCCAACCTTTATTCATCCAGAATTTGAGAATGAGAGCTCTCAATGACTTTACACATAATTTCAAACCCTAATTGAAATTTTTCTCACTGACAATCCCCACAAAATGACGAAAAGAAAAAAGTTTATCGCTTACTATATTGTCGCTGTCCATGCAGTGAAACTGCCGCAATAAGGCTTGATGTTTTAATTTATTCTTTCTACTAACTGTATTCGCGACACTCTTGGCAGAAAGTATTTACATTTATGATTGAATATACCTGCAAAATTATATCATTGTCCGACACTTAACTTCAGAAGATATGCCATCATAAGCACCGAATCGTTTGAAAAACTGCCACACCATGTATGACGACTAAATTTATGACTTCTTTGCTACTAACTCTATTCGCAACACATTTCGCAGAAAGTATCCACATATAAAGTTAAATGTCGCTACAAAATTATATCATTTGCGCCACACAGCTAAGGAATATGACGTCATTAAACGCTGAGATGCGCGAAAAATTGCCGCGTAATGCATGACCTTTAAATTTATTACTTCTTTGCTGCTGACCCTGTTTGCAACATATTGCGCAGACAGCATCCACATATGCCAATGAATGTACCTCAAAATCATATCAATGTACGTCACATAACTCAGGAGATATGACGTCATAAACGTTAAGCACTATGAGAACTAACTGCAGGGCAAAATTTACTAGAGGTACAGGTGAAATATGCGTACAGGTATGTGTGAAGTATGTTAAATATGTGTGACATGTGCATATGCGAGCAAGGACAGGATGCATCTACATCTACGTGATTACAAAGTCCCTGCCAGAGGGTTCAATGAAGCACCTTCATGCTGTCTCTGTACCATTCCATTCTCGAAAGGCGCGCGGGAAAAGCGAGCACTTAAATTTTTCTGTGCGAGCCTGATTTCTCTTATTTTATCGTGATGATCATTTCCTCCTATGTAGGTGGGTGCAAACAGAATGTTTTCGCAATCGGATGAGAAAATTGGTGATTGAAGTTTTTATAAGAAGATCCCGTCGCGACGAAAAACTCCTTTGTTTTAATGACTGCCACTCCAGTTCACGAATCATGTCTGTAGCACTATCTCCCCTATTTCGCAATGATACAAAACGAGCTGCCCTTCTTTGAACTTTTTCGATGTCATCAGTCAGTCCCACCTGATGCCGATCCGACACCGCACAGAAATACTCCAGAATACGGCGGACAAGCGTAGTGTAACCAGTCTCTTTAGTTGACCTGTTGCACCTTTCAAGCGTTCTGCCAATGAGTCGCAGCCTTTGGTTTGCTCCACCCACAACATTATCTAAGTGATCGTTCCAATTCAGGTTACTTGTAATTGTAATCCCTAAGTATTTAGTTGAATGTACAGCCTTCAGGTTTGTGTGACTTATCGCGTAATCGAAATTTAGCGGATTTCTTTTAGTACTCAAGTAAATAACTTCACACTTTTCTTTATTCAGGTTCAATTGCCGCTTTTTGCACCATACAGATAGCTTATCTAAACCATTTTGCAATTCGTTATGGTCATCTGATGACTTTACAAGACGGTAAATGACAGCATCATCTGCAAACAATCTAAGACGGCTACTCAGATTGTCTCCTATGTCGTTAATATAGATCAGGAACAATAGAGGGCCTGTAACACTTCCTTGGCAACGCCGGATATTTCTTCTGTTTTACTCGATGACTTCCCGTCTCTTAACAGGAAATCACGAATCCAGTCGCACAACTGAGGCGATATTCCATAGGCATGCAGTTTGGTTAGAAGACGCTAGTGAGGAACAGTGTCGAAAGAACTTCTGGAAAACACAGTACTCATATATGTTCCAAGACCTTATTGCAAGTCGACGTTATTGATTTGGGCCTGTAATTCAGCATACTCTGAAAGGAATCTGACTTGAATACAATCTGGACCGGAGGCTTCACCTTTATTAAGTGATTTAATTTTTTTTTGCGTCATCAATCTTCTGGATGGTCTGATACGGTTCGCCACGAATTCTTCTCCTGTGTCAACCTCTTCATTTTAGAGTAGCACCTGTGTTTTCAATTATTTGTTGTTTGTATTCCAGTCTGTGTCTTCTTCTACAGTTTTTTCCCTCTACAGCTTGCGCTAGTACCATGGAGGTCATTCCTTGGTGCCTTAACACTTGTCCTGTCATCCTGACCCTTCTTCTGGTCTGTGTTTACCATACGTTTCTTTCTTCGCTAATTCTATGGAGAACTTCCTCATGTCTTACCTTATCAGGCAGCCTAATTTTCAGCGTACTTCTGTGGCACATCTCAAATTCTTAGGTTCTTTTCTGTTCTGGTCTTCACATAGTCCGTGATTCACTACCAGACAATGTTATGTTCCAAATGTGCATTCTCAGAAAGTTCTTCTTCAAATTAATGTCATTGTTTGACACCAGTAGAGTTCTCTTGGCCAGCCAGCAATATCCTCTTTGCCCTTGCTAGTCTGCTTTTTATATCTGCCTTGCTTCGTCCGTCGTGAGCTATTTTGCTCTCTACATAGCAGAATTCCTTAACTTCATCCGTTTCGTTATCACCAATAATGGTGTTACATTTCTCGCTATTCTCATTGCTTTCGACTTTCTCCGGTTTACTCTCTGTCCATGTTCTGTAATCATTCCAATCAACAGATCCTGTAAATCTTATTTGCCATAGATCCCGTTTATTTGTAATTCAAAGAAATCTACAGTTTTATTCCGAACTTGATGAAATTTTGCTCACGTTACCTTCAAGAGAAGAAGAAAGTAACTGTCTACATGAGATATCTTAATGTGATTTGAAACATACATGTGTGTAACATACACTGATCAGGCAAAAAATTATGACCACGTGCCTAATGGCCGATACATCCACCTTTGGCAAAGATAACAGCGGCGACGCATTTGTGGCGTGGAAGCAATGAGGCTTTGGTAGGTCACTGGAGGGGAGTTGGCACCACATCTGTAAAAACAAGTCACTTAGTTCTCATAAATTCCGGAGAGGGGGTGATGAGCTCTGACGCCACTTTCAATCATATACCGGATGTGTTTGATCGGTTTCAGATCTGGTGAGTTGTGGGACAGCACATCAACTTGAACTCGCCACTTCTTTGAACCACTCCATCACATTCTTGGCCTTGTGACATGGCGTAATATCTTGTTGAGAAAGGGGTGTACGTGGTCTGCAACCAGTGTACAATACTTCTTGGCCCATCATGATGCCTTGCATGGGCTCCACTGGACCCATGGATGCGTACGTGAATGTTCCCCAGAGCATAACGGAGCCGCCGTCAGCTCGTCTCCGTCCCGCAGTACGGGAGTCAAAGGAACTGTTCCCCTGGAAGACGACAAATTCGCGCCTTCCCACTGGCATGATGAAGAAGGCATCAGGGTTCATCAGGGCATGCAGCGCTCTGCCACTGTGCCAACGTCCAGTGCCGATGGTCACGTGCTCATTTCAGTTGTGGTTACCGATGTCATGATGTTAACATTGGCTTACGCATGGGTCGTCGGCTGCGGAGGACCATTGTTAGGAGTGTTAGGTGCACTCTGTGTTCAGCCACACTTGTACTCCGTGAAGCATTGAAGTCTGATGTTAGTTAGTTCCACCACAGTTGCACATATACCGAGTGATCAAAAAGTCAGTAATAATTTGAAAACTTAATAAACCACGCAATAATGTAGATAGAGAGGTAAAAATTAACATACATGCTTGGAATGACATGGGGTTTTATTACAACAAAACAAAAAAAAACACTCCGTATTGCTAGACGTGTGAAAGATCTCTCCCGCTCGTCGTTTGGCGATGATCGTGTGCTCAGCCGCCACTTTCGCCATGCTTGGCCTCCCAGGTCCCCAGGCCTCAGTCCGTGCGATTATTGACTTTGGGGTTACCTGAAATCGAAAGTGTATCGTGATCGACCGACGTCTCTAGGGATGCTGAAAGACAATATCCGACGCCTATGCCTCACCATAGCTCTGGACATGCTTTACAGTGCTGTTCACAACAATATTCCTCGACTACAGCTATTGTTGAGGAATGATGGTGGACATATTGAGCATTTCCTGTAAAGAACATCATCTTTGCTTTGTCTTACTTTGTTATGCTAATTATTGCTATTCTGAACAGATGAAGCGCCATCTGTCGGACATTTTTAGAACTTTTGTATTTTTTTGGTTCTAATAAAACCCCTTGTCATTCCAAGCATGTGTGTCAATTTGTACCTCTCTATCTATATTATTCTGTGATTTATTCAGTTTTCAAATTTAGACTGACTTTTTGATCACCTGGTGTGTATATGACACATTTAGTTGACATATTACAGATGCCAGACATAGTTGGCTGGACAAACTGGTAAAACAGGACAGATATGACAGACATGTCGTCGAATATGTGTCAACAGGACAGGCGGCGAACTGCGGTGGAACTAACATCAGACTTTAATGTTTCACGGAGTACAAGTGTGGCTGAACACAGAGTGCACCGAACACTCCTAACAATGGACCTCCGAATCAGATGACCTATGCGTGAGCCAATGCTAACATCATGACATCGCCAACTACAACTGAAACGAGCTCGTAACCATCGGCACTGGACGTTGGCGCAGTGGCAGAGCGCTGCATTGTCTGATGAATCCTGAAACCTTCTTCATAATGCCAGTGGGAAGACGTGAATCCGTCGTCTTCCAGGGGAACAGTTCCTTTGACACCTGTACTGCGGGACGGAGACTAGCTGGCGGCAGCTCTATTATACTCTGGGGAATATATAGCACATGTCAACTAAATGGGTAGTGGAGAATACTACAGAAATTTGAAGCCAATCGATCAGGATCCGTCGAGACGATAGCAGCGTCAGCTGGCGAGGAGCAGATGCTAGTTAGACACACGCACGGTGCATGTAGTATCAGTGAGCAGGCTGTACGTCTGTAGAGTGAGGAATGTGTGCAATCTATCTGAATTTGACCGAGGGCAGATTTTAGAGGCCCAGAGGCTCGGCATGAACATTTCGGAAAACGAACGACTTTTCAGCTGTTTGTCTCTTTATCTCCTTTATTGAATTTCGATTCCCACCGGAGGGGGCGGGCTGGCAGCAGCTTAGTACGCTGCTCTACAGCCTACAGAATTTTTAAAAACTCAGCTGTTTGAGGAGTGATATATATATATAGTACAAAGGTTGATATCAAACATCTCGAAAAGTACTTGACCGATTTACTTCAAATTCCTACATTCAAATAAAACAATGAAGGAAATTAATGAAAAATTAAATTACTAACAAACGAAATATATCGTGGTATACTGCATATAATTCGTGTCACGAGAATAAATTACAGCGGAAATACCCATCTTCGAGATAGTTCAATCAGAAGTCTCTAGATCGCGCGACGAGCGAAAGCTCGAGAGTTTGACAGAACCATGATCGCAAACTCTTATTAGTTGATTAATAGCTGTTGTTACAGATAATATCCTAGAAGTTATTTTAGTCCGTGTTTCACAGTTATTTTTACTGTTGAAATCCACAGCGCTATAGAAACGCTGAGACAGGTCGTTGATACAGTACTAAGAAGTCACTAGATCGGGGGCCGATGAAAAGACCGAGTAGAATCGGAGATTTCCAGAACTGTGGCGTAAACTTTTCTCACGAAACGCAGGGAGACAGACTTCAAACTGTAATAAGACATGACACAACTAATCATCTTTTCATACAGGTGAAGACGTATTCATCCGTTGCATTCTATTAACACCCAGTGATTTGAATATGGCCAAAGCGATTGCAATTTCCCATGCGGCTTGTATTCGCTAAGAGTACCAATATGGCACAGGACCGATCACTTTGTAGCAGGTATTAAACTTCCTGGGCGACGCCGGGCACTATAGCTATATTCGACACATGAGAAACACAGTACGTTTAAAGCATACTTACGTCGAATTCATCCGCATCTATAATCGACGACAGATAGCTGAGCGTGCTTTCGGCTTCCAGCCAGGGTATGTAGTCCAGCTCCTGGGCTAGGTAGGATGTCAGGTTGAGAAACGTATCGAGGGGCAGCAGGTCGGACTGCACCAGCGCCCTCGCATCGTCCAGCAGCAGAGCGCGGTTGACGGGCGGGATCACCTCGTGGTCGCTCAGGAGCTGCTGCACTAGCAGAGCCCAGTTGTCTGTGTCGTACTGCACTCGGTAAAACCCTGCGTACAACATTGCGCGTGTATTACCTCCCATGATCGGCTTTAACAACCACTATACACTGAGGCGACAAAAGTTAAGGCATAAGTGTTCAAATGGCATAATGGTTCAAATGGCATAATGGTTCAAATGGCATAATGGTTCGAATGGCTCTGAGCACCATGGGACTTAACTTCTAAGGTCATCAGTCCCATAGAACTTAGAACTATTTAAACCTAACTAACCTAAGAACATCACACACATCGATGTCCGAGGCAGGATTCGAACCTGCCGCGCGATGTCGTCGCGCGGTTCCAGACTGTAGCGCCTAGAACCGCTCGGCCACCCCGGCCGGCAGTCATGGGATAGCGATATGTTCATATGCAGATGGCTGTATTAACGGGAACATTGGCGGAGCCGTCATTTGTACTCAGATGACTCATACGAAAAGGTCTCCGACGTGATTATGGCCACACGAGCGGAATGGTGGCTGGAGTTAGACACATTGTAAGTAGGCTGTTTAGGTTTTTTTATTGGTAACGCCGCCGCCACGTAGCGCTCTGTATGAAAATCACTGGCTGTGCCGTGTGTAGTCTGTGGCTGGTTGGCATTGTTGTAATACTCGCCATTGTAATGTTGCGCAGCGGCAGCTGGATGCTGCTAACAGCGTGTAGCGTTGCGCAGTTGGAGGTGAGCCGCCAGCAGTGGTGGACGTGGGGAGAGAGATGGCGGAGTTTTGAAATTTGTAAGAATTGGTGTCATGAACTGCTATATATATATTATGACTAGTGAGGTAAATACATTGTTTGTTCTCTATTAAAATCTTTCATTTGCTAACTATGCCTATCAGTAGTTAGTGCCTTCAGTAGTTTGAATCTTTTATTTAGCTGGCAGTAGTGGCGCTCGCTGTATTGCAGTAGTTCGAGTAACCGAGATTTTTGTGAGGTAAGTGATTTGTGAAACGTATAGGTTAATGCTAGTCAGGGCCATTCTTTCGTAGGGATTTTTGGAATTCAGATTGCGTTGTGCTAAAAATATTGTGTGTCAGTTTAAGCACAGTCTTGTATAAATTGTTCTAAGGGGACGTTTCATATGTCGACCCTTAGCCGAGGATACCTCACTGGAATCTTCTGATTTTTTCTTGTAGTTTGTGTAGTTAGTGTAGCCTTTGTTTATTGCTAGCGCGTAATCATAGAGAGAATTTCCTTTGTAGTTGTAGTCTTTCATTTTTGTACAGTACAACAGTTGTGGCATGCATGTAGATTTGCACCAAGTATTTCGCAGCTGCGCTTGCAATTAACTAGATATTATTTTCAGTGCTATGTTAATGTGTTCTCTTATTTTTGTTCTTCAAATTGTGTTTTTCTGTGTTGTCGTATGAAAAATTGTGACAATAATGGCGTGTGAAAAACGTAACACTAGGCTCCAAAGTAAACTGAGAAATGACAGTGAAGACGAAAGCAGTGTGTTAACGTCACCATGTAATGAATTCACTAATGTTCAAAGTAGTAATTTGGTAATAGCGCATAGGGAAATGGAGCGAGTTGCAAATAATGGTGTAGGCAGTGAAACAATTAGTGAACAGGGAAGCATTATCGATCGATCGGTCGGCAACAGCTCGCCTCAGGATTCCGAAATGACAAGACACAATCTTGCAAATACTGTAGATTCAGATTCAGCGTCCTCACCGTTTTCTCAAATAAGTCAACACACTTTCTGTTTTTCAAACTGCGAATATTGCCGGTTCAAATGCATTGCCGAATAGCACTAAGGAACATGTTACAGACACCAGTGCATTGTTATTACAATTAATGCAACAAATGGGACAAAAGCTTCAAAAGTTAGACACAATGGAACAAAATCTTCAAAAGTTAGACACAATGGAACAAAATCAGAGACAAACACAGCAAAAGCTTCAAAAGTTAGACACAATGGAACAAAAGCTTCAAAAGTTAGACACCACGCTTGAACAAACACGTGAAGATTTAACTAATGAATTACATAACATTGAATCGAAATGTCAAAAAGTCTGTAATGACGTAAAAACACAAATTTGTGAGCATTTCCAACCTATTTTTTCGCGGCATGAAAATGCATTACAGAATCACGAAGCAACCATAAAAGAACCGCAAACTATTGTTCATGAAAATCATGAGACCTTGCAAGCTAAAATTGACTCAGTTGCATCTACCGATTCGGTTACGCAACTTGCAAAAACTCAAGCGAACTTAAAGGACACAGTAGATACTCTGAAAATTGGTTCAGAAAGACACACAGAGGAAATAATTTCACTGTCGGATAAAGTAGCCGAACTTTCAGATCAGTTCACTAACTTATCTACGAAGGTAGATGATGATCTGAATGACACAAAACCTGTAGCCTTCACTGACACTGAAGAGTATGAACAAATTAGGAAATTCAAACAGAATCAAAATCAAATCAACACACAGTACAAAAGAGAAATGCGGGAAGTACAAGATCAGTTGGCTCAAGTAATACAAGAAATACATATTTCAGAGGACACTCGCGCCCCAGTATGGGAAGAGGGACATAGCAATACAGAACAACCACAAAATAATAACACAGGGCATTTCGGAAATCATGAAAGTAATTGGCAAAGTACACCGAATTTTGAGATGGAACCGCCGAAACGACGTAACAATGACCGATATGCGACCCGGCGACACGATGATTTTGACTATAAGCTGTTCATTACTACACGTAAATTCAAAACATTTAAGAATTCTGCCAACGACATTCATCCACAAGCGTGGCTCCATCAATTCTCTCATTGTTTTCCTCCCAACTGGTCACTAGAGCACAGATTAGAATTTATGTGTGGCTATTTAGAGAATGAACCAGCTGTAAGAATGCGATCGGTCATTCACGATTGCCACAGTGAAGGAGAATTTTACCATGCCTTCCTCTCAGCATATTGGTCCCAAGCCACACAAGACCGAGTAAAACATAGAATCATAATGATGAAACATTTCGAACAATCTGAATTTTCCAGTCTTGTCAAATATTTTGAAGACATGTTACATAAGAATCAGTATCTTTCAAACCCATACAGCCCCTCAGAACTCATCCGCATTTGCTTAATCAAATTACCTGAACATTTACGACAGATTATTTTAGCAGGACGATGCAAAGACGACATTGAAGCTTTTCAGGGACTGTTACAAGAACTGGAAATTGACACTGACAATCGCGGAACGCGAAAACAGGTCACATCTGTCACAATTCCGCGATGACAGAAATAATACACGACAAGGCTATTCGTACAACGTAAATCGTGACCAAAACGGACACCACCCGTATGACAACCGTTGGCAGAGTAGTAATTATTACAGGGAAAGATCACCTCTCCGCGGTAATGACTATCACAGAGACAATCAGAGAAACAGACAATATGGAAACCAAAATAATTATTATCAAGGGAGACGGAATAACTTAAGACGCAACGGTCCAGCGCGCAGTTACGATTCAGGGAGAAATTCTCCACCACGTGACCGACAAGAAAGAAACTATGGAATCCACCGACGTGACGACACACGATATGATCGTAACGACAGACCTGAATTGCAGCAGAACTGGCGGCTCACCTCCAACTGCGCAACGCTACACGCTGTTAGCATCCAGCTGCCGCTGCCCAACACTACAATGGCGAGTATTACAACAATGCCAACCAGCCACAGACTACACAAGGCACAGCCAGTGATTTTCATACAGAGCGCTATGTGGCGGCGGCGTTACCAATAAAAAAACCTAAACAGCCTACTTACATAGATTACTGATTTATTTTACTTGTTTGCTGCGCATTGCCTTATATTAGTTGTAATATTGCTGCCTTTTTTTGCCAATTTCCATTTTTTAACATTGCTGTTTGTGTAAATTGTTTTGTGCTGCTGCATTGCCTCCTCCCTTAGTTAATCATCTGAGCTCAGTAGATTTAAGTTAGCTTAAGAGGGCGTAGCCTATATAAGAGAATGAGTTGCGATGAATTTGAAGAAATGCACTGAGAGGTTATATGAGAAAAGTACAGAAAGCATGTACAGATAGGACTTTTTGGAAATAATGAAGAACGAATGGAGATCTCCAAGAAGTAAAGAAAGTTTTGTTTGCAAGATACTGCAGTAAAACAAACCCTGTCCTTTCCCTTTCTATTATTCCGCTATGTGTTTGTGTACTCTTGTATATTTGTGTTCTTCCTGTCTTTATGTGTTTAGCTAATAATATTTACATTGTAGAATTTTTCTGATGTTTAGACATTATTTATTCTCTTTTATTTTAATGCTAATGTGTGAAGTTGATGTTTCAATAATTATTCTGATCTTTTATATATGTACTTATGTCATAATTTTTGCAACACCTATGAATTTGTTATTTCGATTCTTTTGTAAAGCCTGTACTACTGCAAATGTTCTCTGTATTGTTATGTTATTTAAAGATGTATTTTGTACCTTTGTTATTGTATTTTCATGTTATAAAATTGTAATTGACACCAGTTCATCAAATTAAGTAACTTGTAAATTACATTCCACTGCACACGTTTCTGTTGGTCATAGTAGATGGATAATATGTGAGAAGTAGGGACTGATAGTGTTTGCACGTGTGTTAATAATTCAGCAAGGGACTGGATA
Organism: Schistocerca gregaria; assembly: GCF_023897955.1. Taxonomy (NCBI): domain Eukaryota; kingdom Metazoa; phylum Arthropoda; class Insecta; order Orthoptera; family Acrididae; genus Schistocerca; species Schistocerca gregaria. Next base: position 463,277,743 of record NC_064922.1, read on the forward strand.
ACAGAATTGCTGGTTCTAAGGACATTTCAAAAAAAAAAAAAACAATTTGTGAGTGCACAAGTGGTGGTTATGGACTTGCTATATTATTCGCAAGACTCTTCAATGGTGATTGTGTGCCTGCGCAGTCAACCAGATGGCTGCTGGCCATCTCTACAAGGACTACAGTGGGTCTACACCTTTGATGACCCACCAATACCATTATTTCTACAAGGTCTACAGTCGGTCTGCATCTCTGATGGCCCACCAATACCGTAATCTCTACCAGGACTACAGTGGGTCTGCTGTGAGATGACCTACGTACCAATATTCTTCAAAACTTCGACTGACTCTGCTGTGGGTTTGCTCTGTTGTGGTCCATTACCTGTCTGCATGTCAAGAGTCAGCAGTGTCTTTCCGTTGGAAGGACAACACTACTTCTTCAAGACTGCATGGAAATCCACTACTTCCGTGTGCATTTTCTTTTACTACTCAGACTTTGAGAAAAACACTGCAATTTTACTTTGATGAATGATCAGGACTGTCTTTATGGACTGTGAGAAAATGTTAGCTTTTGACCAACATTGTATCGATAAGTGTGTGCATTTCATTTCTTTGTTATTGTAATTATGAAAAAAATTTTCAAATCTCTATTGGCCACTGACCAAAACAATTTGTAAATTTTTTTGTGGGGAGCGTGGGGGCTATGTAAGTAGGCTATTTAGGTTTTTTTATTGGTAACGCCGCCGCCACGTAGCGCTCTGTATGAAAATCACTGGCTGTGCCGTGTGTAGTCTGTGGCTGGTTGGCATTGTTGTAATACTCGCCATTGTAGTGTTGGGCAGCGGCAGCTGGATGCTAACAGCGTATAGCGTTGCGCAGTTGGAGGTGAGCCGCCAGCAGTGGTGGACGTGGGGAGAGAGATGGCGGAGTTTTGAAATTTGTAAGAATTGGTGTAATGAACTGCTATATATATATTATGACTAGTGAGGTAAATACATTGTTTGTTCTCTATTAAAATCTTTCATTTGCTAACTATGCCTATCAGTAGTTAGTGCCTTCAGTAGTTTGAATCTTTTATTTAGCTGGCAGTAGTGGCGCTCGCTGTATTGCAGTAGTTCGAGTAACCGAGATTTTTGTGAGGTAAGTGATTTGTGAAACGTATAGGTTAATGCTAGTCAGGGCCATTCTTTCGTAGGGATTTTTGGAATTCAGATTGCGTTGTGCTAAAAATATTGTGTGTCAGTTTAAGCACAGTCCTGTATAAATTGTTCTAAGGGGACGTTTCAACATGAGACATCACATTTCGGATAGCGTTAGGGAATTTAGTATTCCTAGATCCATAGTGACAAGAGTGTGCCGAAAATACCAAATTTCTGGGGTTACCTTTCACTATGGACAATGCACTGTCCGATGATCTTCGCTTAACGACCGGGAGCAGCGGCGTTTGAGCAGAGTTCTCAGTGCTAACAGACAAGTAACACTACGTGAAATAGCCGCAGAAATCAATGTGGAACGTACGACGAACTCATCTGTTAGGACAGTGCGGCGATATATGGCGGTATTGGACTATTGTGTCATAAAACAGACGCGATTGGCCTTGCTAACAGCACATCACCTGCTGCGCCTCTCCTGGGTTTGTGAGCATATTGGTTGGACCTGATACGGCAGGAAAACCGTAGCTTGGTCAGATGAGCCCCGATTTCAGGTGGTAAGAGCTGATGGTTGGACACAAGCGTGTTGCAGACTCCACGAAGCCATGGATCCACGTTTTCAACAAATCACGGCTCCATAATGGTGTGGACTGTGTTTACATGAAATGGACTGGGTCCTGTTATCCAAGTGAACCAAGCACTGACTGGAAATGGTTTTTTTCGGCTATCTGAGGACTATTTCCAGCCATTTGTGGACTTCCTGTTCTTAAATAAAGATGGAGTTTTTATGAACGAAAATGCGCCGTGTCACCAAGCCACAGTCTTTCGCCACTGGTTTAAAGAACATTCTGGACAGATCGAGCGAATGATTTCACTACCCAGATCGTCCGACATGAATTCCATCGAACATTTGTGGGACATAATGGAGAAGTCAGTTTGTGCACAAAACACTGTGCCGGCAACACCTTTCCAATTACGGACGGCTTAGAGGCATCATGCCTCAGTATTTCTGGAGGAGACTGCCAGCTACTTGTTGAGTCCATAACACGTCGAGTTGCTGCACTACGTAATGCAAAAGGAGGGTCGACACGATATTAGGAGCTATCACATGACTCTACCACCTCAGAGTATGGCGAAACACAACCATTTTAGTGTCAGTAAACAAATTCTTTGGCGAACTTCCACAAGTTAGCATAATACGGTCTACATAATAATCTGAATGATAATTAAAGGCCTATTCATTATCACTCTCCAAGTTGCGACTTATGCACACAAAAAATAACGTGTTACACGTGTTATAATCGTCGTGCGCCAATCTCTTATACACTCCTGGAAACGGAAAAAAGAACACATTGACACCGGTGTGTCAGACCCACCATACTTGCTCTGGACACTGCGAGAGGGCTGTACAAGCAATGATCACACGCACGGCACAGCGGACACACCAGGAACCGCGGTGTTGGCCGTCGAATGGCGCTAGCTGCGCAGCATTTGTGCACCGCCGCCGTCAGTGTCAGCCATTTTGCCATGGCATACGGAGCTCCATCGCAGTCTTTAACACTGGCAGCATGCCGCGACAGCGTGGACGTGAACAGTATGTGCAGTTGACGGACTTTGAGCGAGGGCGTATAGTGGGCATGCGGGAGGCCGGGTGGACGTACCGCCGAATTGCTCAACACGTGGGGAGTGAGGTCTCCACAGTACATCGATGTTGTCGCCAGTGGTCGGCGGAAGGTGCACGTGCCTGTCCACCTGGGACCGGACCGCAGCGACGCACGGATGCACGCCAAGACCGTAGGATCCTACGCAGTGCCGTAGGGGACCGCACCGCCACTTCCCAGCAAATTAGGGACACTTGCTCCTGGGGTATCGGCGAGGACCATTCGCAACCGTCTCCATGAAGCTGGGCTACGGTCCCGCACACCGTTAGGCCGTCTTCCGCTCACGCCCCAACATCGTGCACCCTGCCTCCAGTGGTGTCGCAACAGGCGTGAATGGAGGGACGAATGGAGACGTGTCGTCTTCAGCGATGAGAGTCGCTTCTGCCTTGGTGCCAATGATGGTCGTATGCGTGTTTGGCGCCGTGCAGGTGAGCGCCACAATCAGGACTGCATACGACCGAGGCACACAGGGCCAACACCCGGCATCATGGTGTGGGGAGCGATCTCCTACACTGGCCGTACACCTCTGGTGATCGTCGAGGGGACACTGAATAGTGCATGGTACATCCAAACCGTCATCGAACCCATCGTTCTACCATTCCTAGACCGGCAAGGGAACTTGCTGTTCCAACAGGGCAATGCATGTCCGCCTGTATCCCGTGCCACCCAACGTGCTCTAGAAGGTGTAAGCAAGATCTCCGGATCTGTCCCCCATTGAGCTTGTTTGGGACTGGATGAAGCGTCGTCTCACGCGGTCTGCACGTCCAGCACGAACGCTGGTCTAACTGAGGCGCCAGGTGGAAATGGCATGGCAAGCCGTTCTACGATCGTCTCCATGGGAGAATAGCAGCCTGCATTGCTGCGAAAGGTGGATATACACTGTACTAGTGCCGACATTGTGCATGCTCTGTTGCCTATGTCTATGTGCCTGTGGTTCTGTCAGTGCGATCATGTGATGTATCTGACCCCAGGAATGTGTCAATAAAGTTTCCCCTTCCTGGGGCAATGAATTCACGGTGTTCTTATTTCAATTTCCAGGAGTGTATCTACAGCACTCAGCCCATTCTTGATTTCTTTTTGTTTGGTTCTACCGTTTCAGGCAGGAAATTCAAAGGCAATTTCCATCCTTTCCACTAGACTGCTGCAAGTTATAAGAGCAAGGAAAAAGAACTGAATGATGCATTCATTGACACGTAAGATGAGAGGAAGGAGGGGATACACTATGTGATCAAACGTGTCCGGATACTTGGCTGAAAATGGCTTACAAGTTCGTGGCGCCCTCCATCGGTGATGCTGGAATTCAATATGGTGTTGGTCCACCCTAAGCCTTGATGACAGCTTCCACTCTCGCAGGCATACGTTCAATCAGGTGCTGGATGGTTTCTTGGGGAGTGGTAACCCATTCTCCACGGAGTTCTGCACTGAGGAGAGGTATTGATGTCGGTCGGTGAGGCTAAGCACGAAGTCTGCGTTCCAAAACACCCCAAAGGTGTTCTATAGGATTCAGCACAGGACTCTGTGCAGGCCAGTCCATTACAGGGACGTTATTGTCGTGTAGCCACTCCGCCACAGGCCGTGCATTATGAACAGGTGCTCGATCACGTTGAAAGATGCAATCGCCGTCCCCTAATTGCTCTTCAACTGTGGGAAGCAAGCAGGTGCTTAAAACATCAATGTATTCCTACACTGCGATAGTGCCACGCGTAACAAAAAGGGATGCAAGCTCCCTCCACGAAAAACACGACCACATTATAACTCCACCCCCTCCGAATTGTACTGTTGGCACTACACATGCTGGCAGATGACGTTCACCAGGCATTCGCCATACCCAAATCCTGCCATCCGATCGCCGTATTGTGTACCATGATTCGTCACTCCTCACAACGTTTTTCCACTGTTCAATCGTCTAAAGTTTACGCCCCTTACACCAAGCCAGGAGTCATTTGGCATTTACCGGCATGCAGTCACTCGACCATAAAATCCAAGTTTTCTCACCTCCCGCTTAACTGTCGTAGTACTTGCAGTGGATTCTAATGCAGTCTGGAATTCTTATGCGATGGTCTGGATAGATGTCTGCTTACTACACATTACGACCCTCTTCAACAGTCGGTGGTCTCTGTCAGTGGTCAGACGAGGTCGGCCTGTACGCTTTTGCGCTGTAAGTCCCTTCACGTTTCCACTTCACTATCACATCGGAAACAGTGGACCTAGGGATGTTTAGGAGTGTGGAAATCTCGCGTTCAGGCGTATGACACAAGTGACACCCAACACCTGCCCATGTTCGAAGTCCGCGAGTTCCGCGGAGGGCCCCATTCTGCTCTCTCACGATGTCTAATGCCTACTGAGGTCGCTGATATGGAGTACCTGGCAGCAGGTGGCAGCACAATGCACCAAATATGAAAAACGTATGTTTTTGGGGGTGTCCGGATACTTTTGATCACATAGTGTACAAGACGATAGAGGACGTTAAGGGGAACGGCAATTACGCGGAGCTGAAGAGGATGGCAGAAGACAGGAGAGCATGGAGAGTTACACAGTCAAAACCTGCCTTTGGGTAGAACACTAATGATATCAGAACTAGGCCCGTCCACACATTTTCTCACACTTGTTTTTAGCAATTATTTGTCCTTATCAGCCCTTGCTCTTACGACGTGGTGCAGTGATTAGCACACTGGACTCGCAACCGGGAGGACGACGATTCAAATCTGCGTCCGATCAACCGATTTAGATTTTCCGTGATTTCCCTAAACCGATTCACGCAAATTCCGGGATGGTTGCTTTGAAAAGGACGGTACTGACGACCTCGCTGTTTGGTCCCCACCCCCAAATCATCCAACCAATCTTGCACTTTCAGAATTAATTCTTTCTACTTCAGATTCATTAGCTCAAATAGCTTCACTTTTTATCGTCCTGTGTCCCATTTTCTTAGAATGATTCTCCAACTGATGTTTTAAAGTTTCTTTGACTAAGGTATCAGTTAAGACGGCAATGCAAATAATGCGTGAATGTGTCCCAATGCACAGCGTAAACGTGTCCCATCGCCATATCTGAATTAGTTTCGAAACTACAGTATTAATTTTTAGGCCAAATTATACAAATGTACCATGTAAACTAGAATAATCTCTTGTAAACGAAAAGATATTTATCTATTCTATTATTTCTAAATGATATTCTCCCTAGAAGCTTCGTATAGTTGAGTAACAAAATTTACTCACATTGCACAAAATTACAAGTATGTTCTTCACGTTGAGACGTTCCCACATCTGATACCGTAAAGTTTGTGAGAGCCCTCAGCAGATGGTAGCACTAATCTTCCATTGCAGCGGCGCACTAGCAATAATGTTTTCCTAGAAAAGTGCTGTAAACTAGGGATGGGAAAAACCAACCGCTTAAGACTGATACCGGTATTTTAATTCTGAGTAACTAGTATTTGTTTGGTCTCGGTTATAACAGGTGTCTTTTTAAATTTTTTACTAATAATCGAGTAAAAACACCGAAATATCAATTATCCATAGAACCAGAGCTAAAATTTTTCTTTTTAAATAAACCTTTGTTAGTAAAGGAGTAATTTTTATTCGTAATATTGGCACTGGTTTGAAATATTGCCTTATTGTAGAATATGGGAAAAGAGACCAGTGCTACTTTAAGAGGGAACGTTGATGAAATTGACCAAAAACGTCAAGCTTCGATTTATTTTTTATTTGTTAGTACACCTCATGGACAATAAGTTCCCAGAGTTTAAATGTTGAAATCGCATCTGAAGTGCCTGAAAATTAATTAAAAGTGTGATGTGGCCTCCCTGCCACGCCAAGCTCAGAGGGATAGCAACCCCTACATTCACAAGGAGAGGCTTCCAAATTGTATCCTGGATCTTGTCAAGCGCACTTACAGGTTTCTGGCCGATGCTGCACTTCTCAAAACGTGTGTTCATAGCAAAACCCAAAATCCAAATGAGTCTCTAAATTCACTCATATGGAAACGATCTCCTAAAAACACATTTGCATCTACCCTGTTTGTCACAATTGCAACTTATGATGCAGTTATTGTATTTAATGATGGGAACATCAGAAGGATGAAGCTATTAGAAAGAATGGACTTTAATAAAGGAAATTTTACTCAAGATATCCTGAGAAAGATAGATTTACAGCGCGTCTCTGCAGCTGAAAAGTCAGTTGAAGACCTGGTAAAGGAAAGAAGACAGACAACAAGAAAACAGAAGCGAAGCCTTGAAGGGAAAGTCAACCCAGAGTACAAATGTGGTGCCTTATGAAGAAGTGACATAAGGAAAAAAGTTAGGTTGAACTTTAAATTGCGTTTGCTGAAAAGTTTGCTTTTAAGTTTATCTATCTTTTCCTCAGGTTCTGTGAATGCTAGAATTATGAAATTTTGTACACACATTTTGGTAAACCTAATAAACGTTGTCTCAAGAGCAAATTTAGAAATTCTGATTGCAGGCTGAGGTATGGAGCAAAGTGCTTGGAATGTTGCATGAATTTAAAATTGTACCTGTGGAATTCCAGTTTAAAAATTTTGAAAAGTCTCCTATTTCACCTATTCCAAAAATCTCAAGAGAGAAGCTTACAACATATAAAGAGATGAAACAGAGAAATTTTTGTAGAAATCTCTTGAATACTTTCTGAGAAAAGGGAACATACATTATTTTTTGAAAATAAAACTTCAAATTTCATAAAAAAGTTGAATATATATAACCAAAGGATTTTATATGTAAATGTGTTACTTTCATGTAAAGCGTGGTACAAAATTTCATTGCCATATTTCCAAAACTGTGGATTTGGTGCATTTTTGAAATAGTGTGTGTTTTTCATCAACGTCCCCCCTTGGTAACAAAGCCGACAGAAACGAGCAACAAAGAAGTGACATAATAATTGGTACTGCATTGTTAAGACAACAATGTACCTGTCGCCATAACCTGTCGCCATGTACCTGCTCGACATAATCATCCATATGAGGACGACCTGGTGAGTTATCACGTTGCAGTAAACAACCTGTTTGAACAAAGTTCTTCTGCGGTATTCGATGCGGAATTTACGCCGAACAGTTGTTGCAAAGTTCGTTCCATGAAACCAAAACGCACAGCGAGCGTGCTACGCACCAGTGAAAGCAGATGTTATAACCGTGCACTATGCTGGCGCTCCTGAACTACACGAATCAAACTTGAGGTTGTTCTCAACAAAATGTTACATCTACAGATGCTGAAAGTTATCTCAATAAATGTATGCAGCATTCCAAATATTTAAAGCCCTTTCTGAGTCACCCTGTGTTTTGCATATTTTCGTTCACTGATGTCTTGCGAGATAATTTTCTGGGCTAACACATCATTTACATAAAAATTATCCATTTATAAAAGAGAGCAGATAGAATTATGTGTGGGCTTCACACACGTCTACATAAGCAACTGGGAATATTAATCCCAATCTCACACATCATTTATTCACTTTTGAAAGAGTTCTCCTGACACATTCCACATGATGTTATTTATCGTGAATATGACTTTGAAAGCAGTAACGACCTAACTAACTGACGACTGTATCAGTGTCTACTCGGAAAAAGTTATTTCTATTGTTCATGACGATGAGACAGAAAGAAGAGGAGAAATATTTTCCTGCATAAGCCCTAATTTACCTAATTATAGCATCATGGTCATTACGTGAGATGTATACGCTTCTTGAATCGTTTTGGAACGTGGCTCGCGGTATTTTTGTAGTGTCTCAGTGATGGATAACATACTTATTGTAATGCATGCTATTGCAGGTTGGTCATAATTTCTGTGACACTGCGACATTGACTACTCAAATTCATGGCGAATCATGCAGCTTTTCTTTGAATATTTTCTATCTCCTCCGTTAATATAACTTGGTAATAGTCTCAGCTCGATCAAGAATTGGACGGACAAAGCTTTTGCAAGCAACCTCTTTGGTGCATAAATTACACTTCCTTGGGATTCTTCGAATAAGTCTGAACCTGGAATCACAAGACCGTTACTGTTTCCAGAGACTGATCGCAGGTCGCATAGTCAAGTAACACTGAAGCGCAAAAGAAACTGGTGTCGGCATGCGTATTCAAATACAGAGATATGTAAACAGGCAGAATACGGTGTTGTGGTGGGCAACGCCTGTATAACGCAACAAGTCTCTGGTGCAGTTTTTAGTCGCTTACAGCTGTACAAAGGTAGGTTATCAAGATTTAAGTGGCCGACCGGAGTGGCCGAGCGGTTCTAGGCACTTCAGTCCGGAACCGCGCGACCGCTACCGTCGCAGGTTCGAATTCTGCCTCGAGCATGGATGTGCGTAATGTCCTTAGGTTAGTTAGGTTTACGTAGTTCTAAGTTCTAGGGGACAGATGACCTCAGATGTTAAGTCCCACAGTGCTCAGAGCCATTTGAACTAAGATTTAAGTGAGTTTGAACGTTGTGCTATAGTCGGCGCACGAGCGATGGGACACAGCATCTACGAGGTTTCGAAGAAGTGGGGATTTTTCCGCACGACCATTTCATGAGTATAACGTGAATGTCAGGAATCAAGCAAAACATCAAATCTCCGACAGCGCTGCGGCCGGAAAAAGATCGGGACCAACGACGACTGAAGAGAATCGTTCAACGTCACAGAAGTGCAATCCTTCCGCACATTGCTGCAGATTTCAATGCTGGGCTATCTACAAATGTCAGCGTGCAAACCCAGTCAACAAAACATCGTCGATATGGGCTTTAGGAGCCGAAAGCCCACTCGTTTACCCTTGATGACTGCACGACACAAAGCTTTACGCCTCACCTAGGCCAGTCAACACCGACATAGGACTGTTGATGACTAGAAGCATGCTGCCTAGCCGGCCGAGTGTCCTTCCAAATTGTTTCGAGCGGATGGACGTGTACGGGTAAAGAGAAAACCTGATGAATCCGTAGACCCCGCAAGTCAGCAGGGGACTGTTCAAGCTGGTGAAGGCTTCTTACTGGTGTGGGGCGTGTGCAATTGGAGTGATATGTGACCCCTGATATATCTAGATACGACTCTGACAGGTGACACGTACGTAAGCATCCTGTCTGATCACCTGCGTCCATTTATGTCCATTGTGCATTCCGACGGACTTGGGCAATTCCAGCAGGACAATGCGACACCCCATACGTCCAGAACTGCTAAAGAGTGGTGGCTCCAGGAACCCTCTTCTGAGTTTAAACACTTCTGCTGGCCACCACCAAACCCCTCAGACATGAACGTTATTGAGCATATCTGGGAAGCCTTCCAACGTGTTGTTCAGTAGAGATCTCCAACCCTTCTTACTCTTACGGATTTATGGACAACCCTGAATGATTGATGGTGTCTGTTCCCTCCAGTACTACTTCAGACATTAGTCAACTCCATGCCATCTCGTGTTGCGGCACTTCTGGGTGCTCGCGGGGGCCCTACACGCTGGTAGGCACGTGCACCAGTTTCTTTGGCTCTTCGGTGTATATCGCATCTTTCCGTGTACTTAGTGTATTGCATTACATTTATTTATGTTTAAGTCAGTTGCAAAACTTGGCACCAGACGCTGTTCACCTGCAAGCCTCTCTGCAAAAATCAAATTTTACATAATACTCACGTTATTTGATATTACTGAAAATATTTACGGATGAGTCGAAACATACGTCGCACCTCGCGATTGAATGCTGCCTGATGGCGTTGTAGGAATGGGGGTCTTTTGTTTATGAGTAAAAGGACAAACATTCATGTCGATGATTAACTTGCCATCCTTGTGCAGTCGTTAACAAAAAGCTACATAAACCTGTCGGAAAAATTCGTGAAAATCGGCATTTCACGATATCCTACCTGTAGAACAACTTTCCACAGACTTCGCGGAGTGTGTTTTTCTTATGAAATCGTACGGTCGAATACAGCATTGGCAGTGTGCCGTTTGACGATCTGGAGTACTCCTCGAGTGCTTGGAATCTCCACTACGTCAGCTTAAAAGAAGACATCAAAGCCACTAAGATTTGTTGCCGGTAGGCTGGATCAACATGCAAGTGGTACAGACAAGCTTCGTGAACTCAAATGGGAATCCTCGGAGGGAAGACGACGCTCTTTCGTGAAAAACTATTGAGAAAATTAAGGGAACTGCATTTGAAGCTTACTGTAGAATGACAGTAATGCTGCCAACGAACGTTTCACCTAAGGATCACGTCGATCAGATAAGAGAAATCAGAGCTCGTATGGAGGTGGAGACAGTTATTCTTCGCTCGCTCTATCTGCGAGCGGAACGGGAAAGGAAATGACTATTAGCTGTACAAGGTACCCTTCACCACGCACCAAACCGTGTTTTACGGAATGTCTATATAGATGTAGAATACGTGATGCGTGGCAGTGCGAGGTAGTAACAAAAAGACTAGAGATGCAAAACAGACGACGCAGTCTCCTGTGTACAGGTCACACGCAGAAAACAGTTTGTCTGGCTTACTTAAGAACTGTTGCACTATTTCAAATGGGACTATTCTATTTTCCCTGCAGCCCAGAGTTAGGCTCAAGTTACTTAAATAGTTATACACACGAATTAGAGGCTTTGCTTCCAACACTGATTCCGAAGAGAACTTCTGGATATTTTATCGAGCTAGCCGGAGTCTCAGGCGGCTGAATTTTTAAGCAGAGGGAGTTTGTTAGCATGTTAAGAAATGTAGCTAATGTTTCAATCTGATTTATACAGAGCAGTAATACACAAAGGTGCACTTTCAAGATTTTTCTAGTAAATTTTCTTCAACTATTTGCAGCACAACGAACGTTTCATTCCTCACAGCCACAGTACACTCTCGCTCAGATTTGCACTAAACTGCTTCCGAAATTCATGAAGCCAATCGATGCTTAACTAAATGTTTCGTTTCAGGCAAGATTTTGCACGTATTCCAGCTCAGAAATAGTACGGTTTACTCATAGGGCTAGTACCGAAGCGAAAGTAGTGGTCTTTTGTTTCATTTGCACACTTTTAAGATGTGCGTAGTATGCGGTGGTGGTCTCCAATTTTTTCCCGTCCTTCCTGGCGATTCTTTTATTATGACAGTGACTGGGACGCCGCTGGTCCCTTACCAACGACGTTGAGGTTGAAGATGACCCAGTCGTCTGCTGCGGCGTCGGCGACGTTGTCCAGCCGCGCCGTCGTGTCGGTGAGCCACAGTCTCGTGCTGGCGGAGAAGTCGGCCTCCGACTTGGACGTGTACGTGACCGGCACCGTCCACGTCGTCTCGTCGTTGGGATCAGCAGGCACCAGCCAACGGTTCTGTGGATGTCACGAGGTACCGTCAGTTACGCTAAAGCCCCACAGCAGAAACATGACACCTTCACCAACTTCTGGACCGGTACAGCATTAAAAAAAAAAAAAAAAGCCGCAGACGTAGTGCGATTAGATACCAAATAAGTATTTAAATAAAAATAAATTTTTGATTTCAGTCTTTGTTAAATCGGACTAAAAACGATAAGATAATCTTGAAAAATTTTACTTGTGGGTTTTTAATTTCTGTGACAAACGTGGGATCTTTTCCGTTATAAATTTTACAAGTGTTCTCAGAGCTACTAAGAATTCACAAGTACAAATTTTCAGGTCTGTTTGTATGTGGCTCGGAATCTGTACGGGGTAGGAGAACTTATTTTATTCGTTTTAGTCCGATTTAAAAACTTGTTACATTAAAAATGTACTTTTATTTTTTAGGAAAGACAGGATAGGATACCTGGAGGAGCGAAACCCTCGAAACGTTATTTGTCGATTGGTCTGGTAGATTGATTTCGACATTACTGCTACTGTACACCAGTGCTGTTTATTAGGTTTGTCTATGTGACTCAGTAAAAATTACTCCTTTTTGCCAAACATTATTGCCTTCTGGCTGTTCCTTCCGTTGATAACTAAGTTTAGTGTGACGATTGTACTTTGCTGTAATAAAGAGCTGTGGCATGTGCATATGGTGGGCCCAAGGAAAGGTCATTCTTACTATGTCATTGTGGAAACGTATGCAACTTGCAAGTAATGCCCACCTGCGTGACGATAGCAGAGCCGTCCGAGTAGTTCCTGGTGACGGTGATGATGGGAAACCCGGCCTGGCGCGCCCAGGGCAGCATCACTGATGACACAGTCGCGTCGGAAGGCAGGTCCGAAGAGGACGCTACAGCGTCCATCGCCGCGAACAGGATGTCATCCGTGGCGTTGCTGAACTGGCTGTGAGCAGTAGTGACGTTTTGTAGCAACTATAAGTTAACAACTTTCAATTTCGTTCATGTAAGGTCCATATCTATGTCTGGAAAAGAAAGAATCTCAAATACACTACTGGCCATTAAAATTGCTACACAAAGAAGAAATGCAAATGATAAACGGGATTTCATTGGACAAATATATTATACTAGAACTGACATGTGATTACATTTTCACGCAATTTGGGTGCATAGATCCTGAGAAATCAGTACCCAGAACAACCACCTCTGGCCATAATAACGGCCTTGATACGCATGGGCATTGAGTCAAACAGAGCTTGGATGGCGTGTACAGGTACAGTTGCTCATGCAGCTTCAACACGATACCACTGTTCATCAAGAGTAGTGACTGGCGTATTGTGACGAGCCAGTTGCTCGGCCATCAATGACCAGACGTTGTCAATTGGTGAGAGATCTGGAGAACGTGCTGGCCAGGGCAGCAGTCGAACATTTTCTGTATCCAGAAAGGCCCGTACAGGACCTACAACATGCGGTCGTGCATTATCCTGCTGAAATGTAGGGTTTCGTAGGGATCGAATGAAGGGTAGAGCCACGGGTCGTAACACATCTGAAATGTAACGTCCACTGTTCAAGGTGCTGTCAACGCGAACAAGAGGTGACCGACACGAGTAACCAATGGCACCCCATACCATCAGGCCGGGTGATACGCAGTATGGCGATGACGAATACACGCTTCTAATGTGCGCTCACTGCGATGTCGCCAAACACGGATGCGACCATCATGATGCTGTAACCAGAGCCTGGAGTCATCCGAAAAAATGACGTTTTGTCATTAGTGCACCCAGGTTCGTCATTGAGTACACCATCGCAGGCGCTCCTGTCTGTGATGCACCGTCAAGGGTACCCGCAGCCACGGTCTCCGAGCTGATACTCCATGCTGCTGCAAAAGTCGTCGAGCTGTTCGTGCAGATGGTTGTTGTCTTGCAAACGTTCCTATCTCTTGACTCAGGGATCGAGACGTGGCTGCACGATCCGTTACAGTCGTGCGGATAAGATGGCTGTCATCTCGACTGCTAGTGATACGAGGCCGTTGGCATTCAGCACGGCGTTCCGTATTACCCTCCTGAACCCACCGATTCCATATTCTGCTAACAGTCATTGGATCTCGACCAACGCGAGCAGCAATGTCGCATTACGATAAACCGCAATCGCGATAGGCTACAATCCGACTTTTATAAAAAATGGTAGGCATTTCTCCTCCTTACACGAGGCATCACAACAACGTTTCACCAGGCAATGCCGGTCAACTGCTGTTTGTGTATGAGAAATCGGTTGGAAACTTTCCTCGTGTCAGCACGTTGTAGGTGCCGCCACCGGCGCCAACCTTGTGTGAATGTTCTGAAAAGCTAATCATTTCCATATCATAGCATCTTCCTGTCGGTTAAATTTCGCGTCTGTAGCACGTCATCTTCGTGGTGTAGCAATTTTAATGGCCAGTAGTGTAGTTCAAATGGCTCTGAGCACTATGGCACTCAAGTGCTGAGGTCATCAGTCAGTAGTATAGTAACCAGACGTATTGAGCACCTCTTATTTTGGAAGCTTAATATACGCTATTCCATTAAAGTATCAGGACACTCGTATGTAATGCGGAGTTATCCGCTAGATGTCACCAGAGTTTAGGTCTAAAAGGAGGCGATGACACTATGTTGCCAGTAGAGAAGCAGTCACAGCAGAATGGGTCAGTTAGGAGAGCCCAGTGACTTCGAACGAGGACTAAACACAGGATGTTAGCTGAGTAACAGTACAGTGGGGACATTTGAGTCCTCTAAAGCTGCAGAAGTCGACTGTTGGTGATGTGTCTGTAAATGGAAACACGAAGAAACCAGCACTAGATAGAGCTCATGTACTGGTGGGCCGTCGAGTATTGCGGAGTGTGGTTGTAAAAAATCGTGGGAAATCGGCGAAAGGAAGCACTCGAGAGTTCCAAAGTGCTACCAGGAGTCCAGCTAGAAGAATGGGGTACAGTGATGGAGCAGCTCCTCATGAGGCACACATTTCTGTAGTCAGCGCTAAGCGATGCTGAAGCTGGTGTAAAGAGGGACACCACTGGACAGCGGATAATTAGAAACGAGTGATTTGCAGTGATGAATGACGCTGTACCTCTGGCAAACCGATTGAATGGTTTAGGTTTGGCGAGTAGCTGGAGAACGTTACCTACCGCCATGTGTAGCGCCAACAGTGACGTACATAGAAGATGGTGATTCAGCATGCTGGTTACGGTGTGGTCCCCGTATAGCCCTTAAGAAAACGCTAAATACGGAAGAAAATGGACATATTTTACAGCACTGTGTACTGTGTGCAACAGAGGAACTGTTCACAAACGATAATTATGATACGAAGCTTCCTGGCAGATTAAAACTGTGTGCCGTACCGTGACTCGAACTCGAGACCTTTGCCATTCGCGGGCAAGTGCCTCACCACAGTTTTAATCTGCCAGGAAGTTTCGTATCAGCGCACACTCCGCTGCAGAGTGAAAATCTTATTCTGGAAACATCCTCCAGGCTGTGGCTAAGCCATGTCTCCGCAATATCCTTTCTTTCAGGAGTGCTACTTCTGCAAGGTTCGCAGGATAGCTTCTGTGAAGTCTGGAAGGTAGGAGACGGGTATTGTATTGCATGGAACTGTGGACCTAGAAATGACGGAGAGGCGTCGTTCCCGACGTAGCCCGCAGTGGTACACAACCCCACAACAGGCTACATCAGTTCACTCACCCCACCGCCGCCCCACACCGAACCCATGGTTAATGTGCGGTTCGGCCCACATGAACCTCCCGGGAACGTCTCACACCAGACGAGTATAACCCCAATGTTTGAGTGGTAGAGTAATTATGGTGTGCGCCTACGTAGAAAATGTGTTTGCACAGCAATCGTCGACATAGTGTATCTGAGGCGGAATAAGAGGAACCAGCCCGCATTCGCCGAGGCAGTTGGAAAACCGCCTTAAAAACCATCCACAGACTGGCCGGCACTCTGGACCTCGGCAGTAATCCGCGAGGCCGGGTTCGTGCCGGGGAACGGCATGCCTTCCCGCCCGGAAATGGAACTGGCAGAAATACAGCTGTGAGGACGGGTCGTGAGTCGTGCTTGGGTAACTCAGACGGTAGAGTACTTGTCCGCGAAAGGCAAAGGTTCTGAGTTCGAGTCTCGGTCCGGCACACAATTTTAATCTGCTAAGAAGTTTCACATCTGCGCACACTCGGCTGCAGAATCAAAATCTCATTCTGGATATTTATGATATCAACATGACACTACACTCTGTCATAAAGCTACATCTGTGAGACAGTGATTTGTGAACAGTAGCATTCCTGAAATGGACTTCCCTGCCCAGAGTCCCGACTTGAAGTGAACAGAACAGCCGTGGGATGAGTTATAGTGTTGACTTCGCTCTAGGCCCCATCCTCCAACATCTCTCGTTTCGGCTCCTGTCGTGGAATGGGCTGCCATTTCTCCACAGACGCCTCATCGAAAGTGTCCTCAGCAGAACTGAAGCCGTCACAGAGGTGAAGGGTGGACACATCCTATATTAATACCCCCTAATACGTGCCCGGATTCCTTTGACCAGATTGGATATGACTAGCACTTAGTGTGAAGAACCTGAAACTTGCATCCCTTTTATTTCGGTACCATCGAAAATATCAAAAATGGTTCAAATTGCTCTGAGCACTATGGGTCTTAACATCTGAGGTCATCAGTCCCCTAGAACTTAGAACTACTTAAACCTAACTAACCTAAGGACATCACACACATCCATGCCCGAGGCAGGATTCGAACCTGCGAACGCAGCTGTCGCGCGGTTCCAGACTGAAGCGCCTATAACCGCTCGGCACCGGCCGGCCTCGAAAATATCGAATCGAGGATATCGGTGTACGATAGGACGCAGATATGACCTAATTTTATTTTCTGCTCATACCAGACAGTAGGGAGAACATTCTAAATGTGTTAAAAAGCGGTTACAGTGATGTAAGTGTTATTAATGTTGACATTAAAGCTTTTAACAGTGGTATCGGAGAAATGATACAAAATTACAAGGCCGCCGGAATCGGCTGTTGCGATCTAAACTCCGGCATCTGGGGCCTCAGGCCAGGGTTTGTCGGTATGTGCAGTAAGACGACAGACCTACGCCGATAAGATTAAACTAAGTCCTCATGACCCAACTTGATACGACAAAGATACAACATCGAATGTCGTAACTGGACCTACACGCTAACTTCTAGCATATCAGAATAAGCCTCGGAAAAGTATTATAAATATATTTCCATACTCATGCATTAGTGAACAGCTTTTGTGGCAACAAGTAAAGAGTCGAGAGGCTCCAAACAATGACAGAGCCTAACGCGCGAGCCGCACTTGGCAGTGCTTACACAACAGTCGATGCCGAACGCTCTGCCTTTCATTTTAGCTTTTTTCCTCATATATTTCTGCGAAACGGTTTAACCCCAATATTAACAATCATTATACCACTGCACCCGTCTTTTTAAGAGATGTCGAACGCTATTAAAATTGTACTGATTCATTTAATAACTGTACTTGTTTCTGCGTCTCGGCTGATACAAGAGTTGAGTCTAATAGACAAGCAACAAAATTATATTCCACTAGTCGTAATACCATAAGTGGGTAACCTGTTTTCGGTAGCTTGAACAGTTCACGAAATAAAGAGCGTACAAGTTTTAGGCAACTGACACTATGTGTGTGCCACAGCATACAGATCGATAGGTTGTACAAAAAACTAGAATAGAAACATGCTCAAGCTGCCTCTTGCAGAAGCGGCAATAAATGATAGCAAGATCCATACAAAGTCTTTCCCCACTGAGCACAGACACAGATATACTCAAAGGAATAAGCGAGCAACGAAAGAAGGTAACACGCACACACAAGCAGACCCGCAAGGACACACGAGAACCAAAAGGAACTTACTGTAGAACCGCTCCCCTCGCCATTCTCCAGTCAATTAGTCCATCTTGCCCCGCCCCTTCCTAGTATACTATATATCCAAAGAGTCATAAGATAGAGGCTTACGTAAGTGACACCGGAAACTGCACAATGTGAAACTAGTGAGAAGGGCAATCAGTTGGGCGACAACTCCGGCACATGTTGTACTGTGACCAATACTTAAAAAAAGATAAACATCCAATAACTAGTGCTTACAACTTAAAAATACCATAAACAAAAAGTCAAAATCTGCTTCACTATTACGCTCCACATATTTATCGTAT
Organism: Schistocerca gregaria; assembly: GCF_023897955.1. NCBI lineage: Eukaryota > Metazoa > Arthropoda > Insecta > Orthoptera > Acrididae > Schistocerca > Schistocerca gregaria. The sequence continues at coordinate 463,295,987 of NC_064922.1, forward strand.
AACTCGATTCATGTATTACAAGCTATTGAGAATGCTTAAAAAATATAAGACACGAAAAACAATTATTTAAAAGTCCTTCATTCAGTAGCGAAGACGGACTTCCACAAAGAAAAAGTCGAACTGATAATAACGTAAATGATATCAGTTTACGTATTGGAGCTGCAAGTATTTGTTGTCTGTTTTTGATTTTTGTTTCAACTTTATTCTGTGTAACCTTAGCCCAGAGAAAAATGGTAAAACTGAAATTTCGGTACATTTGTTTTGTTTCTTCGATAAATCAACTTGTAGAGACAGTTACCTACAGTTTCCCGACTGAGTTAAGATCCGCAGTTGTTGAGTGTTTGAAACGAGGAAATTTTAAAGAATGACGTGTTTACGTGAACCGCTACTTTCATGAATTTGTTCCGTGCAGTTGGGCTGTACTTTTATTTTAGCTGTGTGAGTGTTCTATGCCAATTATTGACAGCGACTACGTTCAAAACAGAGCTGTGACAATTTGCCAGTGATTTTCTATTTTAAATATTCCAGTATAAGAAAGTTCTGTTTAGCTTTGCAGTTATTTCCTGCTCATACCTGTCCAGCATATCAATGTTATAGTCTACTGTCCCGTTCTTTTTCGAATATTTAAATGCCTACCTGTTACTACGTACCGGTATGTCTCTTTCTTATAAAACCGTCACATAAAGAAAATTTTCTTCTCAGTTTACAAGAAAATTCTAATGTTCTATTACTTTAAGTACTTACTTCTGTAAAAGATAATTATGAAGGCCGTCGTAGAACGCATCAGTGCCTATAAAATTCTGCATCATCCTGATGATAGAGCCACCTGTCAGAAATACACGTTGTTAGACTTTTGTTGGTTCGGAACTTGCATTACTATTTTAAACAGGGTTTGAAAATAAAGAAAAAGGAACAAACGAAATAAACGTTGTTTAGGACCACCATAAGAAATATGGAGAATCCGTAAACTAATTTGAGATTAAATTTTTACTGGCTTCGACGAACAAATACCTTACACACATAATTATTTATTTCTGGAGTCTGAAATATGAATGTTGTAATTAGGCAATATTAATGTATTTATCCTCATAACTACGAATATACACTAAAGCAGTGCAGAAGGTGTCTTCATTCACGTCACATTACTCGTCTACAAACCTGACACAGGAGACACAACCGCTAATATACGCTCATGCGCTGGGGCAATTGCTTTCAAAGTTGACAGTACACTGCCCAACAGAAAAACTAAGCATCCGGAAAGGAAGATGGGAATTAAACTTCACAGGTTGAGAGGGTATGTGATGTCATTTCAGTGGTTACATCACCAAGTCACATTTACATGCAAACTTGTCAGTACCAGTCCCTTATCAGTATGGCATTGCAGCCTTCTGGCGTGGATGCTTGCAGTGATTTGGTTGGGAAGGGTGAAAAGCCGTTGTATCCACTCCTAAGGCAAGCTGGTCCATAACGGTTGTAACTGGTCCTTTATATCCCAGACACTGGCACTGGGACTGAGTTTAAGTCCGAGCTGGCCCCTCACATTTTGTATTGGAGACAGATCTGGCGATCTATGGGAGTGGCGAAGACAGTTTATAGAGAACATGTGTTTGACGAGTCTTGTCCTGTTGACAAGTGGCATCGCTATACTGCCACATGAGATGTAACACATGAGGATGGAAGACGTCCATAACGTATCCTTCTGCTGTCAGAGTTCTATCAAACACTACCAGCCATGACCTGCAGTCACACCCGATGGCTCCCTATTCCATGATGCCAGGAGCAATACCGCTGTGCCCCTCCAAAACATTGGAAGAATGAGACTTCTCTCCAAGTCGCCGCCATACTCGCAAACAGTGGTCAAATGGAGTAGTGCAGAACAGGGAATCATCACTGAACATAATGCAGTGCCATTCACCAACTGTCCGTGCCTCTCGGTCATGGTACCGTTCCAAATACAGCCGTCTGTGTTGTGCTGTTAATTGCAGCCTACGCATGTCACTAATTCCCTAGCACCGTTGGTGTGGGATGGCACAGAATGTTGTAGGGAGTGCGTTACTTTTTCTCGTATGGAAGGTGCAGATATGAAGGGCTTACGATGTCCTTGGTGCGCAATAACCCTATTCTCCCTTGTGGTAGTCAAATGTGGTCTCGGAGCCTTCCGCGCGAGTATGCCTACCTCATGTTCTCACACATTCACATCCGAATGTCCTGCAAATCTGGATACTGCACGACTCGGCCACCCGGCCAAATGGGGACACGTAATGAGGTCCCTTCAAAACATTGTCAGGTGCTGATAATGCTGCCTCACACGAGTATGTGGCACTGACGGCTAGGGAAAGACAAGAATCAGCTGTAGAAGAGAATGCTCTTCAAGAAATCACCCGTGTCCTACACAGTGATCACTCGACTTCTGACACTGTTCACACCCCTTAGATTCCCTACCAGGCGTGGTAACAACGATGAATACAAACAGCGCTAACGCAGTCTGATGGCCATTATACCTGTCACAGAGAACTGTTGCTCTAACCATTAAAAGAAGTTTTCTGAAATTTTTTTTAATCTACAGTGACAAACTATTATCCACGGATATATAGAGAAGACATCGAAATATATAAGCATGGGGATAATTTTAATAGAAAAGAAGAAGCCACGAAAATTAGTGGTATATGGACAGTGGCGCTGCAGAATCGACAGATAAGATTTATGCTTGACAAGCGAGAATCAATAGTTAAATTTTATCATTCATACCAAGACAGACATGGTTTGCGAACTTCAAACATTCAAGGAAAATTATAACGCCCATTGTAAGAATGCGTATCAGTCATGGATCTTTCCCTGCCCACTTGCATAGAATCGGCCTATCGAAGACACCCTACTGTCAATGTGAAGAGGAAACAATTGGTGATGTAAATCATATCTTATTTCACTGTAGATGCTATGAGAAAGGCAGAGTTAACTTTTTAAATGAGCTCTTAAGACTTGGTCACTGCCAGCAGCTTTGCACGATCCCAATTCTCGGAGACAAAACCAGGAGTACATACGATGTCATATCCCAGTTTCTAGCGAAAGAAGGCATACAAATCTAAAATGAATTGAACTCGACTAAAGAACTTAATTAACAAATAAATATTTAGCAGTCAACTGTGTTTTGTAATCTGATTACAATAATTTTGATATGAAAACATATGAAAGTATGCCCTAAACAGTATGTATGATGAAGAAAAAATGTTACCTTGTTATGTGTGCCAGTACATTTATTTGTGATGGCCAAAAATTTTGTGTACTAGAAGCCAATAAAAAAGGAAAAAACCATAAAAAACATAATTTTATTTCTGACAATCACTATCTTTGTTGATCACGTGTAAACTACACTACGTCCATTTTACATAGTGTTTAAGCCACTCTCCACGTCCGACTCATCAGACGGCAAAAGTCACTGTCTCCAGGAGTACCTTTGTAGACGTCCAGCGGAGCTCTGGATGAAACATCAGGAACCGAAAAGTTTCTTGGATAGCGGTCATACAGCTCGGAAGACTCACCAGTAAATAAGACATCCGGCCATGAAAGCCTTCGATGTTTGATCGGCAAGTATTGTCGGCAGTATTAGCTGAAGCGCGGCCTGAATCAATGAGAACGCCCCTGATCGAGGAACAAGCCCAGCATTCCGTAGCTACAGCGCAGACTGGCTAAGAAGCCTAAAAGAACAAATTCTGAGAGTACTCTGAACTTGTCGCAGACCTACATTGAGGAAAGAAGACAGTCCAATGGAACCTCGACACTAAGTTCTATCATAAGTTCTAGTTTCTAGTTTCTAGTTTAAATCAAGCGAAAATAATTTTGCGGCTCCAGCTTTTTTGTAATAACTGATCAGCAGAAGCGGCTGTCAAAGTGATTTAAATCATTCTGTTATTGATAATCAACAGTTCTGTGCAAGATGCAGGTGTTGACGGCTGTAGGAAGCACTAACCCAAGAAACGGACTTCACTTGACTTATTTGAGAGGCGATAATCGTATTGTTTCCAAGTATATTGAAGTGTTTGCTTTTATTGTGACTTCCTAACCTTCACATCTTTGAACTGATATCCCAGGCTCTTCTTCTTTTCTGAAACTGCCGAGGAATTTGGGAAAAGCGACCTGGATGTTAACAGGAGACTAATAGCGTTGTATGTTGCCAGTCCAGTGTTCGAATCCTAGAATATATCTGATTGTTACTGGATGGCCATAGGACAGTGATTTTGCGTATCATACATGTGATGTTCCTACCTGGTCTCACTGGTCAATGTGAAGCTCGTGTCCGTTACCAAAAACTAATGAGCTAAAGCAAATGTGTAGAAATTTGACCTGGGTCTGTAATAAACTGTCCATTCATCAACAGTATTTAAATTATACGTCGCACAGAAGAATCAATGAGTCGCAAAAATCTGAAGTGTGCGTATTGGTCCAAGGACGCGCTTGCAAGATTACGAACACCTACTGAAAGGAATAATATTATCACCAACTTAAACAATAAATATTGTAGTAAGATAGATGTTAACTGGTAATAAATACCTTAATAAAGACGTATACCTTTATAATAGATGTTGATATCAGAATCCTCGCTGGTGATGGGTGGTGCTGAAGCATCTTCATCATAGGCAATTCCTAGGCGAAGCATGGTTGTAACTACGAACGCTTCGTCGATTCGCCAGGTGGGCTCCACCTGGTAATAAATAAGAGAGCCTTTCAGCTATCAGTGGGACAACCAAAGGCACAGTAAAATAGATATTCAAATGGTTCAAATGGCTCTAAGCATTATGGGACCAACATCTGAAGCCATCAGTCCCCTAGACTTAGAACTACTTAAACCTAACTAACCTAAGGACATCGCACACATCCATGCCCGAGGCAGGATTCGAACCTGAAACTGTAGCAGCAGCGCGGTTCCAGACTGAAGCGCCTAGAACCACTCAGCCACAGCGGCCGGCAAAATGGATATTATCTACACAGTTAAAGTATTTGTATTATGTTAATCGACTCTTTCCTTTTATATTGCTTCCTTGATACCACTGTGACAATATGAAATGAAAATTACATTCGATCCCTCAGACAGCACTGGACTCGCATTCGGGAGGACGACGGTTCAATCCCGTCTCCGGCCATCCTGATTTAGGTTTTCCGTGATTTCCCTAACTCGTTTCAGGCAAATGCCGGGATGGTTCCTTTGAAAGGGCACGGCCGATTTCCTTCCCAATCCTTCCCTAACCCGAGCTTGCGCTCCGTCTCTAATGACCTCGTGGTCGACGGGGCGTTAAACATTAACCACCACCACCACCACCCTCAGACAGTACTGGTACTGGGACAAGAGCGCTTACAATTTGCGAAGTTTATATGGCAAGAGCATTTTTCAGCGTGAATCACATCATAATAAGTAAATTAGAATGTTATGCCTCAGATGTAGCAACAAAACAGGTAATATTTTTTTAACAGGGAGCACAGCATGTCGCTACGTACAGTTTAGATATAAAAACTGACCGCCAGCCAGTCACCCGAGACTAAGTCCGAGACGTTCACTTAAGGTGGCCAATAAAACCAGCCACCCCCGACATCCCTAAGTGCGCCCATTTGCACAATCTGACAACACTGTCAGATGTGGAAGTGTCAGGAGGAAGTGTTGTCTACTTCCCAGATGCAGCTGGATTGTCTGAGCCCGTGGTCTTGTGGTAATCGTCGTGCATTCTGAACTTATAGTCGCCTCTTCGCGTCCAACTGCACATTTCGGGCCTCGTCTAAAGTTATGAGTCTGATTGAACATCGAAGATAATTCACTTCACATTCTACCCACCAGCAGTAACAAGTACTCCCAGAAGCAATTTCGCAGGACAGCTCGTGGCATTTCCTCGCGCAGCAGTGGCTACCGGCCACCGGGCAGACGCCACTCGCCACCTGAAATCCGGCGCCGCCTAGGGGCCCTATTCTGTATCGTTCATACTGATCGGTGTAGCAGGTTAGTCTCGGTAGTGACGTCATTTTCGGTTCGTTATCGAAATATCCTATTCAGTAAGCTTCTGAGACCTGTTGTCGAACGGTCCTCCCACCGATTTTACGACAATTGTAACGAGAGGTTTTGGATTTCGGTGTGGCCCTGTCGATCGGTGAGCTATGGTTTATGTACACCTACAAATTGTTATTTTAAACTTATTTAGCGGTTTTAGCGTTGGATTTAGTGATTGTGTTACTAAAGAATCACCAGAAGACGCATCCGGTTGGAAAGTGAGTTCATAACAGACTATTTTCCTTTGTTAGAAACATGGTTAGGTTAGGTTGTTACCGTGAATGATTACATCCAAAAACAAAAATTTTCCGTCAATATTCTCTCGAAATACGTGTTTTTTTATGCAAATAAGAGTTTAAAGATCATTAAATATCAAGACATCAGCTCTGCTTATGTATATTACTTGAGCGTGAACTGACGTTACTAGTGACTTTGTGTGCTCTTTCCCACAAATGGTTTAGTTAGTAACTATCGAAACGTGTTTACAACTTTCAAGTAATAATGAAAAGCAATTACGTGAAGCCTGATATTGGAAACCTTCCAAACTATCACGCATTCATGACTTACGCAGCACCGTTTGGCAATGAAGTCAGCCTGTGTTACTGTTGTTTGGCGTGGCTAATTGGTTAGTGCATGTTTATGGGATTTGAAAGGTCACAGGTTTGAGCATGGATGGGGTACAAAATTTTTTTTCCTCTTCATATATGCAACACGGTGAAAGACAATGTTATTCGTGTAAGTGAAGATTTTTCTGCAATTTTTGTTGTTACATACATGTAACAGCGCACTTCCTCAGTAATGATTTCGTGTGTATTTAAAAATCGAAATATGAAATTGCTGTGAGTGAAACAACCGACAGTGCCCTTATATTTTTTTCTTTTCAGAAATAATTCACCATTTTTTCCGAATATGTAGCGATTTCCGAGTATGCAGTTAGACAGGAATCTAAGAGCACAACTTAAAATACTTTCGAATGTAACTAGCAGCAGTCATCTCCATAATCTTGCCTGTCACAAGTATGTATCTGTGATCGAATCCTCAACAGCAGTAGACAGAGATGAAAGATCTCTGCCGTAATATTTTTAGACTGTAGCACCATATACGAAACATTTTCATTCATGAGATGCATGTTATAAACTTCGACGAACTGCAGGAGTTATCGAAAATGCGTTTTTTTTCAATTTTGTTTTTAATACCCAAACCTTTGACGTATCATCTAGGGAAGTGGGCTACTTAATCATTTGGATCTCTTGGAGCGAGTTATAACCACATTCTGTTTATTTTCTTATTCGTTGAAACTCTCAGTATCAATTTTTCGGATGTTTTTATAGATGTATTAGTACAATGTGGTACTACACACTATTCCTAACTCATTTTCCGAAACGTAAAATCCAAAACACGATGTCAGTGTGAGTGAGAATAAAATGACATAAAGCGACATTTACGACAATCTGCAGGATACAGTCAAATACGCTATCTTTTCGTTACTTGGAAGAATAGCGCGCCTGTCTCGTCTGCCAGCCGCTTTGTGTTCGTGGCGCTGTGCGCGCTGCAGTGCGCATGCGCGCATCTGCGGCCGCTGGATTTTGATTGGCTTGTGTGACGCGAACCGACAACAGCGCTTCGGTTTTCTAGACCGGAATGGTATCACTTGAGAAATGCATACTGAATAACGCAGGGGCTCAAATTCGAGTACTAGACCGTTCGGTGCTCTTGAGTACCGAAACCATCGGCACGGTAGCGGAAAGATACAGAATAGGCACCCAGCTGAAAGCGGCGCAACGCTGTCATAGTGTGTATCAACTGCCATTTTAGAATCTGAAGCTCTAGTTGTCATCTTACAGTTAAACATTAGATCTTGCATACTTGAAAATCACGAACTACAGTTAAGCATTGTAAAATTGAGTCGCAAGAGGAAAAGGGTGTACCATCTGCAACACAATATTTAGTTTTGGTATAACAGAGGGGTTAATGCAGAGGAGGTAACTAGAAAGATTTGAACTGTGTGTGGGAGTGCTTTTGGGAAAAATACGCCAGAAAAAGACATTCTTTTTTCAACAAAGATCGTTCTGGCATGAATGATTTTCCACATTAAGGAAGTCTCGACTACTGATATATGTGATGGATTACCATTTAACCATCATGTGACATTTGCATTCAACAGGCAAAGTTCACAAATCTGGTGTAGGAGTACTGCATGCTCCAATTCGAAACAACAAAAATCAGCAGAGTGTCTATTATTGAACGTCATCAGGTCGCTCATTGAGCATTCCTATGCAGTACTCAGCGCTGGCTTTAGGGTGGAGCGAGCCGGGCGGTCGCCCAGGGCGCCGGGGCCCAAGGGGCGCCACGTACTAAACGCATGTAAAAAAAAAATTACAATTTACAATCACCCATTTCGCGAAACTAAAATATTATTCAGTCTCATTCAACATACGTCGCTAATCTCGCGAATGCGCCATGAATTCGGGGTAGCAGAAGAGAAATCATGCTCTACCAAAGCGCCTCTCTTATTTGTTTCAAGAACTGCAACAAGGAAGAGCCCATGCAGCCGCACCATCTCTCGTTCACAACAGAAACTACCGGTCGCTCCAAATAAAAGAAAATACAGACTGTGAAATATACATTACGTTATGATTTAATTAATACGAATGTATTTATATCGAATATTTGTGACTTAATGACTCATGTACATTAATTAATAGATCATGTAATGCGTGCACTGCATTAATAGAGAATGCTCCCCTAACGTGCTGAAATAATACAGCGCCACACAATGTTTGTTAGACTGCATATGTTGGCAGCGCTACGATTTGCACCCGCATGTCAGTTATTGTCAGTAAGAGTCGGAGACAGCGGTCATGTTTTCGTGGCTGAATAATTGTGAGTGAAACGAGTGTCGTGACTGTGTCAACATTTTAATTTTATCTTTCAGTTCAGGTTTTTTTCTAGTTACGTCCACTGATAGGTGAATTTCTTTATTTGTTATAGATCGAATATTGTGGTCGCGAAATAGTGCAGTGTCCAAGCAATAATTTGTCAAATTATTAAATCATGCCAGAAGAGAAGGAAATGATTAAAAAAAAGCTTTCTGGTTCAGAAAATCGGAAAAGAAAAGCTGAAAAAGAAAAAGTTCTTGAAGAAACTAAAAAGCACATGAATATTTATAAGTACCTTAAAGGAAATTCTAAGGCAAATACTTCAGATATTGAATCAAAAGTCCATGTATCAGCAAATATTTCTTCAGACTGTGAACAATTATACACAAAAAATATACAATCACCTATTGAAGGTGATCAAATTGACCAGCGCAGTACATCTTTGCATGAATCCTCTGATATTTCTCCAAGTCAAAGTCAACACATGACATCTGTGGTCGATGAAAGTATCAACGTTCTTGCAATAATAGAATACAATGTTTCTGATGTAGGTACGTGGCCAAAAGTACTTAATGCTAGAGATATAGATCGCATTATAATATGTGGACCCTCACAAGTATGTCTAAATAACTTTCCAAAAGATGAAAATGGGCGTCATTTCTCTTCAACTCATTACACAAGAAAACTATCAAACGAAGAAACTATCAGGCGACGGTGGCTAGTTTATTCTGTATCAAACGACAGTGTCTTTTGCTTTTGTTGTCGACTGTTTGATTTAAAGTCAACTACTAATTTGACTACCACTGTGGGTTTCAGAAATTGGAAACATTTAAGTGAAGCTCTGAAACTGCATGAAAATAGTCCTAACCACAAAAACGCATTTACTCAATGGACTGAAGCTGAAATAAGGTTTAAAGCTGGATTAACTATTGACAATGAAGAACAAAAGGTAATTTCTAAAGAAAGTTTACGATGGAGCAATGTGCTTCAAAGATTGATGCACATTACTTTGTATTTGGCTGAAAATAATATGGCATTCAGAGGGTTATCAGATAAATTATTTACCCCAAATAATGGAAAATTCTTAGGTCTTGTACAGTTATTGGCAAAGTTTGATCGAATCATGGAAGAGCACGTCAGACTGGCATTGAATGGTGATTTGGCTGACCATTATTGCGGCAAAAATATACAAAATGAATTAACAGAACTCATGGCATCACACGTTATATCTACAATCGTATCCCGCCTAAAGGGTTCAAAAGTATTATGCAATCATAGCTGACTGTACTCCAGATATAAGCCACAAACAACAACTTTCGATAACTTTAAGATGCGCCGACATAACAGAGGATGGCGTAAGTGTAAAAGAACATTTCATCTCATTTCTGCTAATAGATGATACAACCGGTGAAGGTCTCACAGAAAGCATTTTAAGAACATTGAGTGATCTTGACCTTAACATTAATGACTGCAGAGGACAGGGCTACGATAACGGCGCGAACATGAAGGGGAAAAATAAAGGCGTCCAGAACAGAATTAAGAAGTTAAATCCAGTAGCTTTTTTGTGCCATGTGGATGCCATAGTTATAATTAGGTATTGTGTGATGCGGTAAAATCATCAGTAAAATCCGTGACACTGCTCGGAATGTTACAAAAAATGTTTAATCTATTTGCTGGATCGGTAAATAGATGGAAAATCTTGACCGACCATTTGAAAACATACATCCTGAAAAATGTAAGTGACACGCTGGGAAGCTCGAATTGATAGCGTCAAAGCGGTTCGTTATCAATTATGCGAAATGCATGACGCTTTGGTTTCCTTGGCCGATGCCACTGAACAAAGCGATGCTGCGGTGTCACAGGAAGCGACAACACTAGGAGGACAATTAAAAGACTTCAGCTTCATTGTTTCTCTCGTGACATGGTATGATGTTCTGTTTCAAATTAACGTTGTGAGTAAAGCAAGTCAGTCACCCACAATCAACTTTGTTGAGTTTATGGGAATCCTTGACAAATCTTGCTCTTATTTGGAAACATATAGACAAACAGGTTTCGAACAAGCTATTGTAACAGCAACTGAACTTGCTTCGGATCTTGATACGCAGCCATTATTTAAACCACAAATGCGATTAAGACGTATTAAACGCTGGCCGGGGTGAAAAGGCTGTTGATGATCAAATAAGTGACCCAAAAAAGAAGTTTGAAGTAGAGTTTTTCAATGCACTGTTGGACACCGTGCACATATCCATGAAAGAAAGATTTGAACAGATGCAAGAATTTTCTGCGACGTGGAGTTTCTTCTTTGACATTTAAAAAAAAAATCAAAATAAAGAAGAACTAATACAATGCTGTTCTAAATTACAAGAGAAGTTAACTGTCAACATGAAGTCAGATATTGATGGAAATTTGCTGTGCGACGAAATTTTAGGCCTGCAACACCATCTCGAAGACAGCCAGGCAATACCTATTGAAGCCTTAAACTTCATAAAAAGCATAATCTTCGAGTTATATCCCAACATCTGGATAACGTTAAGTATTTTGCTAACAATACCAGTGACTGTCGCAAGCGGCGAACGCAGTTTTTCCAAACTGAAGTTGATAAAAACGTACTTGCGGTCTACGATGTCTCAAACAAGACTAACCAGTTTGGCCTCACTGTCCATTGAAAATGAAGTTGCAGAAAACCTGAATTTGCTAATCTGATCAGAGACTTTGCTGACAGAAAAGCAAGAAAAGTAAAATTTTAGTTGTTTATAATTCTTTTTCATTAGGCGTAATATGTTTTGTGTTCAGATGACTGATAGAAAATATAGGTTTATGGCTTACAGTTATATTAAATTCAATAAAAATATGGTACCCAATTCAAAATTAGTGTTTTTTCGTTATACATATTACCTCCTATATATAAAAATCAATTGTTGTGTGTTAGTCTCACCAAAACAAAGAAATGGCTTGACCAATTTGAATAATTTTTGTTTTGTTTTGTTCGCTTTAGTACAGGGGTGCTTCAGAAAAGAAAAGAAATATTTGGGATATACGAGCCTGTTTCAACCACATTTTACGCATCTTTTCTTTGTTTGGAACACCCAAAAACAATTTTCTGGTGTTTTTGTAGATGTACAGTGCAGTACTACGCAATATTTTTAGACAATTTCCCAAAACGTGAATGCCCAAACAATATATCACTGCTATACTGACTGTTAGGCAGCGACAGCAGCATGCTGGACTGACGTCACAGGCTACACAAGACTCACATGGAGCGTCTTAGCGGGCTTTCAGATTATTTGGATTTCATTTCCATTTAAAAAAAAATACTCAAATTTACGATGGAAAAAATCATGTTATGATCATAAGATGACGCCATTAACCACTTAAGACGATTTCTAGGAAACAGTCAAATACCGTGTTGCAAAGCGCTGCCAGGTTCGCTATTTATACAACAAAGGGCGTCAACTGGACGACTCGCCCGGGGCACCTGGATGGCTAAGGCCGGCCCTGGCAGTACTGTTCCTGGTAACGAGTTAAGATGCCTTTATCGTTAACTTCCTAAAAAGAAATGGAAGGCTCAGCCCCACCAAAAGACATAAACTCGAGCAAAGAGTAATATGAACATAATATTTTACATCTCATAGCTCCAAAAATGTGTTTTGGACTACGAATTCTGCCCAAAGGGGTGTGTGCATCATAGCTGAAATTTATTGCCAACAAATGAGACACCTTTCGATCGCAGTGTAAGAAAATCGACCGATAAAACTACATCACCTGTGCTACTGCATGATAATGCACACTGTTGATTTGAGAAACAAAACTATCCAGGAGATTGTTAGGAAAGTCATTTCTCAGGCACTTGTTCCTCTCATCCTATACTCGTCAAATTTTACCTTACCCGCTGTTGATCGATCAACCGTCAAGGCAATTCATTTGTAGACGAAAATGCTCTTCAGACTACACCGTTTTAATGACATCGTTAGAACCAGTAGGTTTCTACGGGCGTAGAATTTGTAAATTACTGTAGCATTGTCGATTGTTTTAGATATCGCAAAGTAAAATCCTGCTGCCGATTAATTTCTCTTTGATGATTACTGTTGCCTTCAGTAAACTAATGGAAAACGCAATTAAAATATTCACTATCCTAATACAAATTAAATCAGCTTACTACGGCAACATCACGACGGCAGTCTATCTTAATAAAGCTTTAAGTAACTGTAAGATGATTGAGCCTATTTTAAGACGAATTAGAAGGATATTACCTACTTTTGACTTCGAAAAGGTCTGTATTTACTTCATGTCCTGTATCATTCGCAAGTATTATGAAAATGTGGCAGTTCACGGATAAAATTATGTATTCACAACAACAACAAAATATATCGCCAGAAAAGAAAAGTGGCAATTTGAATTTTGCAGTAGCGTAATGTTTTGCTCTGACACGAAGGGGTACAAAAAGTAGCAAGGTGAATTTTGCTCGAGCGTTGTCTTACGTTTCCGTTATTGAGTTTGTATCTGCCTGTTTGTAGCTCTGCTACAAAATAATTAAAAATCTGGCTTTCAGCGAGTCTCGAAAGGCGAACGATTGTAGCTTGCACCTGGTAAACAAACATGTTACCTGGGAACTGGTTTTTTGCTAAAGTGGGTAGACATCATTTTGAGGTTGAATTGTTGGAAAATGTCAGTGCCATTGGTGTAAGTGTTTCGGTGTGTTGAATTTGTACCAATGATATTTCTGTAGTTTTTTTCTGTCCCAAACAGAGAGTCGAAGTCTCCCATTTAGTATTTTTATGTCATCTTGGTGAATTTTGCTCATGGCTTTTTCTAGTGTGTTCCAGAATTTTTCGACATTTCGGTGTGCTTCTTATTTTCGATGTTGGTTTGGTCATGTTCATTGATGAGTGTATATTTTTTATTGGGTCTCTGAATAAGCATAGTCATAAGTCGATTGTTGATGGGTGTGATTTCTTTAACTGAGTTGATGATAGGTCTATGCCGCAGATTGGCGCGCCTTTCACTATGTTTTGTTGTTTTTTGCTCTTGAAGTTGCGATAGTTTCCGTAATGCAAGGTTTCATTGTCAGTCGTGTTCGTTGAAGAGCAAGGATGAGAATTTTTTGTCGGTCGATTTGTTATGTGAGATTATTTAGTTTTCGTTTTTGGATCAATGTGTCGATGTTCAGTTTTCAAATGCATGTTTTCTGCTTGTAGGGAAATTTACTAGAAATCTCCGATATTCTCTGCAGTGCTAGCCTGGACTCCCCAGAATTCGAAAATCCAGCTGCCACCTGTCGACGGGCGGGTTGTGTACCACCTGGGGTAAAGTTGACTTTGCTTGCACAGCTAATACTTGCTTGTGTTTCATTGGTTTGGACTAGGTGATACCAGGACCGGAGAAGACCAGAGGGTGTTGAAGCCTTTGGAAGCAAATATTTCCAGTGGAGCTCAATGAGCAAACAGACGGGGACTAGAGTACCGGTGATTTTCACTCAGACGTATCTGGATTTTGGTTTCAACGGGTTGAGTAGCCGTTCAGGACTGTGTTAGTATTTGATTTCCTCGGTACCACTCATATGTGGGAGGCTTTCTCCTGTTATTATTATGTTATCAGCAATCCCAATAAGGTGTATCTTCCCACCTACATCTACATCTACTTCAACATCTACATCTACATGTGCATCTATGCGATTACTTTGCTGTTCACAATAAAGTGTCTGGCATAGGGATCAACGAACCACCTTCAAACTGTCTCTCTACCGTTCCACTCTCGAACAGCACGCGGGGAAAACGAGCTCTTAAATTTTTCTGTGCGAGCAGTGTTTTATTTTATTGCGTTGATCATTTGTCCCTATGTAGGTGGGTGCCAACAGAATGTTTTAGCAATTGGAGGAGTAAACTGGTGATTGAAATTTCATGAGAAAATCCCGTCGCAACGAAAAATGCCTTTGTTTTAATGATTGCCACTCCAGTTCACGTATCATATCTGTGACACTATCGCCCTTATTTCGCGATAATACAGAAAGAGCTGTCCTTCTTTGTACTTTTTCGATGTCATCCGTCAGTCCCAACTGATGCGGATTCCACACCGCACAGCAATACTCCACAATAGGGCGGACAAGCGTGGTGTAAGCAGTCTCTTCAGTAGACCTGTTGCACCTTCGAAGTATTTTGCCAACGAATCGCAGTCTTCGGTTTGCTCTACCTACAATATTATCTATGTGATCGTTCCAATGTAGGTTATTTGTAATAGTAATCCCTAAGTATGTAGTTGAATATACAGCCTTCAGACTTGTGTGACTTATCGCGTAATCGAAATTTAGCTGACTTCTTTTACTAGTTATGTGAATAACTTCACACTTTTCCTTTTTCAGGGTTAATTGCCACTTTTCGTACCATACAGATATCTTATCTAAATCATTTTGCAAGTCGTTTTATCATCTGATGACTTTACAAGACGGTAAATGACAGCATCATCTGCAAACAATCTAAAATGGCTACTCAGATTGTCTCCTATGTCATTAATATAGATCAGGAGCAATACAGGTCCTTTAACACTTCCGTGGGTAACGCCGGATATTACTTCTGTTTTACTCGATGGCTTTCCGTGTATTGCAACGCACTGTGGCCTTTCTGACAGGAAATAACGAATCCAGTCGCACAAACAACTGAGGCGATACTCCGTAGGTACGCAATTTGGTTAGAAGACGCTTGTGAGGAACGGTGTCGAAAGCCTTCTGAAAATCTAAAAGTATGGAATTAATTTGACATCCCCTTTCGATAGCACTTATTACTTCCTGAGCTAGTTGTGTTTCACAAGAACGATATTTTCTGAAACCGTGCTTACTATGTGTCAATGAATCGCTTCATAATGTTCGAATGTATGTGTTCCAAAACCGTACTGCGAATTGACGTTAGTGATAGAGGCCTGTAATTCAGCGAATTAGTCCTAGTTCCATTTCTGGGTATTGGTGTGACTTGAGCAATTTTGCAGTCTTTTGGTACGGATCTTTCTGTGAGCGAGTGGTTGTTATAATTGCTAAATATGGAGTGTTTTATCAGCATACTCTGAGAGGAACCTGACTGGTATACAGTCTGGACCGGAGGCCTTGCCTTTATTAAGTGATTTAAGCTGCTCCGTTACTCCATGGATATCTACTTCTATGTTTCTCATCTTGGCAGTTGTTCTTGATTGGAATTCAGGAATATTTACTTTGTCTTCTTTGGTGAAGGAGTTTCGGAAAACCGTGTTTAATAACTCTGCTTTAGTTGCACTGCCATCTTTGTTATCGTGCAGTGGAGGTATTGATTGCGTCTTGCCACTGGTGTGCTTTATGTATGACCAGAATCTCTTTGAGTTTTCTGCCAGATTGTTGTGGAAATTACTAAAAGCATATCGCATAGAAGTACGCGCCATATTTCGAACTTCTGTAAAACACTGAAATAGATGTGTATAGTTCGATTCAATATTTCCATCACATAAATATGGTTATAATTACGTTACATTGCTGCTAGTAGACATATGCCTCACTTTTTCTTAGACAATTGCTACCTGTTACTCCATCAAATGGTTTTTTTTTTTTTTTTGCTGATCTTTGTTGCAATACAGATGTTTAAATTATCCGTTTTCTGTTATTTCACTTCGATACCAGATCGTTCTAATCGGATTCAGCCAGTCAGTCTTAATGTGGATATCAGACTACGGCTCTCATCATATGATAGACTGGGTAAACCACATTCCGCGCTGCCGTTACGGTCACAGGTTCGAACCCTGTCCCGGCTATGGATGTGTGTGATGCCCTTAGGTTAGTTAGGTTTAAATAGTTCTAAGTCTAGGGGACTGATGACCTCAGATGTTAAGTCCCATAGTGCTTAGAGCCATCTGAACCATTTAAAACCACATTATTAATCGTACTGTTGAATCTAGTTCACTTATCTATGACAGGACCTAAGTTCTTAAACACTATGGTAAATACTAATACAATGTGCTTATTACAAATACGTTATGTAAATATAAGTATATGAAGTAACGAGATAACAGTTTATTTGCCGGAGCAGAGGCCCATCCATCATAGCACAGCAGTGCAAGATTGGTTTCACGGCCAAGAGAGGATAAAACAGTTGCCGAACATTAACCAGATAGAGATTATGTGAGTAGAGGTAGCAAGGTCATTCTCATGTGGACCTACAAATGCAAGCGACCTTTGGACGAATATAGAAAACGTATGGAGGGAAGTAAACCATCACACTACACTGTCGACGACTTAATGAAATCAGTGTCCCTACACCTTCGAGAAATCTTACGTAGTGATGGTGGCTGGGTTGGTTACTAAAAGTATACTCGTCTACAAAACCCATGTGGACAATTATCTGATAATCGGTCAAGCTTTGCTTTGTCTCAGCTCTTTAGATACAAGTCCATTTACTTTCAGTCTCCTTACAATTCTTGCAATGCAAGGTAATTGAAAAATCTCATCCACTCGTCGCCAACTGAGGAATTGATTGGTGCATGTGTTGTTCAACACAAAGCAGTGGTCACCTTCACTGGAATCAATGACTGTGTGTGTGTGTGTGTGTGTGTGTGTGTGTGTGTGTGTGTGTGTGTGTGTGTGTGTGTGTGTGTGTGTGTGTGTGTGTGTTTTCGTGTTCACGCACAATCTGAATCAATACTATTAACATTGGAGAGACAACTAACAATAAATATTGCATCAAATATAACTGTAAAGTATTTTAATGCGATAGGAAGTTACAAACTGAATTTTTACCCAACCCATGTGCTGCATATTACGTTAAGTAAGTAAGATGTATTAACTCCATAATATCGTTAGGAGAGACAGTGCGCTCTTGTTGCGGCGGCTCGCGACAAGTGCAGCGATTAGCAGTGCCCAATGCCACTGCGATTTGTTTATGCTGGCTGAGCGTTGACACTGCAGCAGACGCTTCACCATAAGCAGAAAGGAATCACCTTGGCTCTGACTGCAGTGAGCGGGTATCACTGCCTGCGTGTTCTTATAGTAACCAACGTGCGACTCTACTCACAGATGCCATGGAGCAATTGGAACGGTTATCATGTCATTAGTCATTAGAATATTAACCAGTGATGAAATGTCCACTCTGTTTGAATCGCAAGAAAATAGGAACCTTCTCAAAAGGAATGTGAAGTGATATCAAAATTTATCCAACATACAATAATTAACTGCAGAGCTTTCATGTACGCAGTAGTAGCACACAAGGAAAAATGTTTGGAAGCGTATATTTCATTGCCTCTTCTCATATCAACGTCCTTGTTTTAGAATGAAGTGAGAAAATAAACACGAAAAACCAAAGTTCCTGACAAGCATATAAGTCATTTCCTCTTCTCATATCATAGCTTTTCTTTGAGTATGAAGTAAAAAAGTAAACAGTTTAGGGTTCTGAAGCATAATATGACACCAGATTCTTATCGTAGGCGCTATCGGAAACGCAAAAAGCAGTGTTTCCTTTCACGTAATACCACCGCTCGAAGATTCTTATTTAAGGAACAGCAGAACAAGCCTTATGTTATTGTGCTAATGCAACAAAGACGAGTTCCCCTAGAGCAGTGAGGATATTTGCACATGTCTGTATTCAGCAATGTCTGCCAGCTGCCACAACACTTCACAGAATCCATGCGGTAGGCAACACAACTGTGCGTGCACTGAAAGACTTCATTCAGTAAGACGTCAGGAGATAGACGGAAACCTCAATTTAACATTGCTTTCCGTGTAGTATTCAATCCAGAATGATGTGTTATGAAGGCAGTTGAGCATTCTAGCAATAACATTTTGATAATTATCATATGAATATTCCGATAGCCAAAAGAACCCGTTTGTGTGAAACCATCGGGAACTGCGTTAATATCAAACTGCAAGAACTTGAGATAATACGTGGACTCTTCTCTTCGCTGGGTAACCTCTTACTGTTATTTAGGATACTCTCCGTCCTAGGCGTAATGCAAATGGAACTTCACATTCATGAGGGGCTTTCTGCTATTCTTGACAAACATCAGCAACTTGTAATCACTACGAGTTACAATTGTGTGATGATAATGGTACAGGTTGTCAGTAGTTGTGATGTTGTTATTGTCAAATTGCTTACAGTAACGTTAATGGTGGCGCACAATTAAGCGCTGACTACCCACTTAAGTAAAGATAGTGTAGTGGCGTCGTCGCTTCTCTTTATTTGGCATCAGCTTGAGTAATACGATTTAACGAACATAGTACTCCATTCGCGAGCTGCTAATGATACAGCATGACTACAGAGATCATCGTGCGTGTATTACATTAATTCTACACTGAATTGGTTAACAAATATTACCCTTAGCTATGGAGCTGGAGTGACTCATTACACAGGTACTCTAGCTGCACTTGGTTAAGTGATCAGTTCGCTGCAATCCTGCTTCTACTGTTCGTAAATACTTGTATACTGACCAGTCGTTATTTTACTAAATATGCGCTACAGTCTGATTCGCATGTATATGACATGGGTTAGCGCCGTCACAAAGCAATGACTAAGGGTTGGTTGCTGTTGAAGGCCCGTTACATTGATGGCAAGACAAACGTTTGCAAATCACGTCTATAGCCTTAAAAAACAATTGCATCTTAAATATCGAAGGACCGACGTCCACACTGCCACAGCGCGCTGAAATACAGCAACGACGGCAGTTGCAAATTTGTGACCGACCGGGCTTCGAACCTGGACCTCCTGCTCACTAGGTAGACGTGCTGACCACTGCACTTACTTTTTTCTTTAAGTTCGACAAGACTTTCAGAACCAGGTAGGCGGAGGCAAAGAGGGCAGGGCTCGAAGATCCGAGGCCTGGCCACAATGCCTCCCCCATACCTGTCAATGAGTAGCTGCATTATTCCCATGTATTCCACGTTTGTTTCCATATATGCCTTAAATTGAAGGACACAATTGAAGTAGTAATTAAGGTAAAATAAATTACAGATTGCCGCCTCCAATGGCGTGAGTTCCTTGTAGAACACAACTTATAACAGTGAAAAGGGTAACGGAAAAATGCATAACAAACATTCATTCAGAAATATATTCACAATTTAAGTTATTATGCAGGTCTGTAAGGAAACCATGTATTTTTCAACAAATGAAAGAAATTTCGGAGCCGGAGGGGTTTTGCCAAATTAGAATAGTTCTGATTTCAGAGCTAACATAAAAGAAGATTCCAGGAATAAAAAAGTGAAAGAATAGTATTCTGCTTCTGATTAATAAAACTGTCCATCTCTTTGTAGCCCACATAAAGCAATAGATAAAAAAAAATGAAACAATTCCTTATATTTGTTATTCTTCTTCAACTTAAAATGTTCTTCTGCAATATAAAACAAGTACTCTTCTAAGTTCGAAGTTTTGTTTGTTAACACGTAAAACACAAACTGTCCCAGAAGCCACGAATAACTGTTATTCTTTGGGGAAGAGTAACATTTCCAGTCGGCATGTAAAGTTTCAGTTATCGGTATATGACTTTCTGCGGTTCTGTTGAGAAGTGCTAATTTCTTCCTTGTCCAATTCCAGATTCTGATTCTATTTTCACATAAGAACATGTGCGCTACAGTTTCTACAAGCCGACATTAGTCGCAGTATCCAGATGGTCTCAATTTGATTTTCCATAATCGTTCCGCTCTGGGTATGGTTTCGTTTAGAACGTCGTACCACATGGCACTGACTCTAGTTGTTACAATTTTACTGTTGATATTTTTTCAGACGTTCATCCAGTTTTTAGTAGGTTAATTTACCTGAATTTGGTTGTGAAGACGGTGTCTGGTAATATAATCATAGACGGTTGGTTTGTGCTGATGGAATTCTTATATAGCTCCAATCGACGTAGTACTTTCGGACGTAATCTAGACTGGCATCTATATGTGCTACATTAATAGGAGTGTTCCTCTCCCCAGGAACTAACGAGAGGAACAGAAGTGTTAGTGGCATGTGTTAGTTTAAAAGCACGAGTTACAAACAGTGCGTCACATCTAGATTTAACGTGTTTAATTCCAAGTCCTCCGATTTGCCTCCGCAAAGTCGCCGTGTGGAAGGATACTTTGAAGATATTTTGTTTCCACACATACCAACAGGTTGCAGCTAGTATTTTATGTGCGGTGATCTGTGGTATCGGTGAGACTGCTGCGACGTGATATATTTTGCTAAGTATGTATGTGTTCATAAACTGGACTTTCTGCTGTCGGTCTAACGATCGCATGTCATCGTCCTCCAACAAGGCTCTGATGACTTTAAGTTTCCGCTCCCAACTGTTCGTAGCCATGCGCTTGGGATTCGCCCTTAACCACAATCCGAGTTGGAGTCTCTCTTCAGTTATATCTTACCAGTGCGCACCTATTGCACTGCTGTAAGAACAGAGATGCATTATTTTGGATTTAAAGATTTGTAAATTTGTGGTAAGATCTCATGGGACCAAGCTTACACACTACTTAATCTAAGTTAAAAACTAACTTACGCTATGGACAACACACACACCCATGCCGGAGGGAGGACTCGAACCTCCGAAGGTGGGCACTATCGGGACACAGAAGATAACACCTCTGCAGCACCTATCTAAACAAGCTCCTAGTCATACGCGAATTCCCATCTTTGCGCGGAACCCATTATTCCACACGCTCGTGGCCACACTATACGCCCGCGAGGGTTCAGAGGATGACGTGCGTCTCGCACTGAAAACTTTCGATGATCCGTCGAGACCTGAATAATCATACAGGATGTTTCAGGAGGAATAGTAAATATTGTAGGAGGTGGTAGTATAGACAAATTGCAGGAAAAATGCCATATAAGATGTGTCCAACTTTATTGAGTACATATAGCTGGGTTCAATGCATTTTCGTTTCGTATGTTGGTCCTTACAGGACCCAGTTGTCTACACTTCCTTGAAAATGAGCTTCCAGCATTATTGGAAGAGGTTTCTTTAGCTACAAGAAAGCGTATGTTCCTCCAGCATGACGGGGCTCCTGCACATTCTAGTCGTCAGGTGACACATAATCCAAACCTAACATTTCCCGGATGATCCGGATGATGGGTCAGTAGGTATGGGTACTTTTCTTGGCCACCAAGGTCCCCGGACCTTATCTCTTTGGATTTTTGCCGGCGGGGATGGTTAAAGACGAAGTCTACATAGAAAAAGTAAACCCAAGAGCCGATATGAGCGTTCGGATTATGAACAGCACAGCCCTCATAAAAGAACGCAAAGACGACCTCAGAAGAGCTACACGTGATGTTATAAATAGAAGTCAAATATGCATTGAAGTTGGTGGGGAGTTTTTGAAAATCAACTTTGAACGTCCTCATTTGCCTTTGCTTTGAGTTTGTTAGGGTTACGTACTAACAGCTGTATCTCTGTACTCAATAAAAAGTGGACGCATTTATATGGAACTTTTTTATGCAATTCGTCTGTACTACCACCTGCTAAAGTATCTACTATTTCTCCTGAAACACCCTGTATATCGATACATGTGTGATGTCTGTTCTCTCGGACATATCCCAAAGAAAAGACACTACGAATTCGGGTTCGAACCTGGTCAGGCACAAATTTTCATCTGACGCTTTTGTTCCGTTTTAAAGCCCATGACAGCCTGGACATCTGTCCTTCGATATTTAATTGATTAATAAGGCTGTCTATTTCGATTCATAGCGTCTGTTCTTCGGAAATGTCCGAAAGAACACACACACACACACACACACACACACACACACACACACACACACACACACAGACACACGCACAGAAACACAAAGTCACACACGCACACACGCACACACACACTCACACAGATTTTTATCTTAAGTGCTATTCGGAAAATGTTTGGCAACTCAATGATAGTGCCCGACTGGAGCTGCATCAACCTACTCATTTCACTAGATACAGTTGTAATTTTCTGAACAATTCTTGTTTAATAAGTGGCAACGACAGTGTCTCTCATGGTTTACTTTGTCGCAAACCTGCTTCTTCCTGCCCTAGAATATACTACAGCAATGAGTGACTGAACACATTCTTGATACCTCACTGGAAGTGCTACTGCAAGTGTAGCCAAAGATTCAAATCCCGCTGTTAAAGTATTTTTTGACTGAGATGGGGTTGTTCCTCCCCTACTGTCATTGAAAACGATCACGACGAAATTAAGTATAGGAATCCTACGAAACCCTAGAGTTCACACTGCGGTGCTGTGCAGATGAAAAAAGTAATTTCTCACAATTATCAGATGACAGATGGAATTTGTCAGATTCCACTAATTACGACTGCATTATTAATTGTTGGTTCACAGGCGGTTTCCTGCCGCTTATTGTAACTGTTTTTTGAATGTTAGAGCTTAAAGAATAGGAATATGAGGTTTTCGCCATATGGAATATTCGATTTCACCTTAAGTCTTAACGTTTCGAGCGAAGGCTGAATATCCGTCAGAAAAGCTGACAACAAGAAGACAGGCCATGCCTGTCTTTTGGCGGTTGAGTCAATGACAGTGATTTCAATAACAATATTGTAAGGCAAAGATATGTTGCCAACTCAAGCACTGTAGAAGCCCCAAAATTGTGAATCGCGTCTGGTAAATACGCTTTCAAGGTTTCGGTTCGATTAAGACAGTAAAACACAAATAATTGTCGCAGTTATTAATTTATGACATTTAGTTTGCACTCAGTGCATCGATGTATTACAAGTAATTATACTCCAGCCCCTAAACCTAGTTACAGAAATGCGAATAAGACTCATTGACACATAATGAGGATATTGCGGCCCTTGCCACCCGCAACTTAGAAACGAAGCTATAGTCACTTCCGAGTTCACTCACCAAACACATCAGTTGGTATCCTTCCTGGCAGTATAACTGAAACTTGGCAACAGCGCAGATTATGTTGGGCAACTCTGTGACCGACGAGTTACTTCCTTGATGCCACAGAACTATCCTGCTGAATTCAGTTGATGTTATTGTGTCATTTAAATTTAATAATGTGAGTGATTTTCTCTTGAGATGTGACATAAGGATGTTTTGAGTCAACGAAAGCCGTTACGCACTGCAAATACAACTACTCTCGTCTCTTACGTTGTGATTTATCTGACGTAGCGGCTACTGGGCCAATAGGTAAGGCAAAGACACTGTACCTATTCGCTAGCTCCCAGGTACCGTGCTTACCTGTCAGGTGCACGTTGCCCTTGTTCGCGTTTCAAGACTTGCTGAAAGCCAGATTTTTAATTCTTTTGTAGCAGAGCTACAAACAGGCAGATACAAACTCAATAAGCGAAACGAAAGACAACGCTCGAGCAAAATTCGTCTTGCTACTTTTAGTACCCCTTAGTGTCAAGCAAAACCTTATGCTACGGCAAAATCCGTAATGCCACTTTTGTTTTCTGCCGACATATTTTTTGTTGTTGAGAACACATAATTTTATCTATGAACTGCCACATTTTCGTAATATTTGCGAATGATACAGGACATGAAAAAAATACAGACCTTTTCGAAGTGAAAAGTCGGTAATATCCTACTAATTCGTGTTAAAATAGGCTCAATCATCTTATAGATACTTAAAGCTATATTACTGCCGTCGTGATGTTTCTGTAATAAACTGAAATTAACTTGTATTAGTACAGTGAATATTTTAATTGCGTTTTCCATTAGTTTACTGAAGGCAACAGTAATCATCAAAGAGAAATTAATCAGGAGCAGGATTTTCTTTTACGATATCTAAAACAATCGACAATGCTACAGTAATTTACAAATTCTGCTCCCGTAGAAACCTACTGGTTCTAACGATGTCATTAAAACAGTGTCGTTTGAAGAGCATTTTCATCTACAAACGAATTGCCTTGACGGTTGATCGATTAAGAGAGGGTAAGGTAAAATTTGACGAGTATAGGATGAGAGGAACAAGTGCCTGAGAAATGACTTTCCTAACAATCTCCTGGATAGTTTTGTTTCTCAAATCAACAGTGTGCATTATCATGCAGTAGCACAGGTGATGTAGTTTTGTCGGTCGATTTTCTTACACTGCGACCGAAAGCTGTCTCATTTCTTGGCAACAAATTCCAGCTGTGATGCATACACCCCTTTGGGCAGAATTCGTAGCCCAAAACACATTTTTGAAGCTATGAGATGTAAAATATTATGTTCACACTACTCTTTGCTCTAGTTTACGTCTTTTGGTGGGGCTGAGCCTTCCATTTCTTTTTAGGAAGTTAACGATAAAGGCATCATGACTCGTTACCAGTAATTGTACTGCGTAGGAATGCTCAATGAGCGACCTGATGACGTTTAATAATAGTCACTCTGTTGATTTTTGTTGTTTCGAATTAGAGCATGCAGTACTCCTACACCAGATTTGTGAACTTTGCCTGTTGAATGCAAATGTCGCATGATGGTTAAATGGTAATCCATCACATATATCAGCAGTCAAGACTTCCTTAAGGTGGAAAATCAATCATGCCAGAACGATCTTTGTTGAAAAAAGAATATCTTTTTCTGGCGTATTTTTCCCAAAAGCACTCGCTCCACACAGTTCAAATCTTTGTAGCTACCTCCTCTGCATTCACCCCTCTGTTATATCTGTTGCACATGTTACACCCTTTTCCACTTGCGACTCAATTTTACAACGCTTAACTGTAGTTCATGATTTTCCAGTATGCAAAATCCAATGCTTAACTGGAAGATGAGAACTAGAACTTCAAATTCTAAAGTGGCACTTGATACTTACACTGACAGCGTTGCGACGCATTCACCTGGACGGCGCCGGATTTCAGGCGGCAGGTGGCGTCTGGCCAGTGGCCGGTAGCCGCTGCAGCGCGAGGAAACGCTGGAGCGTAAGCTGTTGTGATCGCGCCGCAGCGATGAGCTGTCCTGCGGAATTGTTTCTGGAAGTACTTGTGATTGCTGGTGGGTAGAATGTGAAGCGAGTTATCTTCCATGTTCAATCAGACTCATAACTTTAGACGTGGCCCGAAATGTGGTAAAAAATCAAACTACCGTTGAACGCGAACAGGCCACTATAAGTTCAGAATGCACGACGATTACCACTAGACCAAGGGCTCAGACAATCCAACAGCGTCTCGGAAGTAGACATCACTTCCTTCTGACACTTCCGCATCTTACAGTGTTGCAAGATTGTGCAGATGGCTGGACTTAGATATGTCAGGGGCTGCCAGTTATTGGTCACCTTAAGTGAATGACTCCGACTTAGTCTCTGTGGCGGCTGGCCGACGGTCAGCTTTTATGTCTAATACATTAGACCATCAACAATCATTCACAGTGTCTCCCAAGGTTGTATAATAGGGCCATTGCTCTTTCTTGTGCATGTTAGAGGGTTATAAGACAAGGTGCCATGTGTATTTTGTTTGCAGATAAATACTGAGGTAAACAGCAATTAAAATTCAGTTTTAAAAAGATTATGATGATGACTTTTAGTCTGTGGGACGCTCAACTGCGCAGTCAATAGCGCCCGTACAAAGTCCCAATTTTTTTTCACAGTCTAAATTTTACATAGTCCAATCTAATCACTGTCACGAATGATGATGATGAAATGATGAGGGCAAGTCCAACACCCAGTTTTAGAAAGAGCTATAAACTTTAAAAATTTCACTACGGGCGGCGCTGAACATGGCAAATGCATCAAATAGAAGAATGAGGGTTGACAGCGTTAAATTATAGAGATTAGACATTGATGAGTTCAGCTGGGAGTACCATTTAAGAGAGCTGCTAAATAGCACAAACAACTCAGTACTTGTAATGTAGACGGTACGTAGGCAAATGATCTAAAATTTAAAAAGCTATCACACTTTGCCTATTTTCATTCCATAATGTCATGTGTGTCACATTTTAGGGTAACTTTTCTAGTCAATTTAATGTGGATTCAAAAACGTTCTGCTCAACTTGTTCAAGGAACTGAGTACACTAACTACAGATTCTCAGACTAGTTATTACCAATAGTTCATTTGACGATTTCTACTCTTGGAATATAAACAATCTGCATAAAAGCTTAAAGCCACTAAATTTCTTCCAGAGCGAAAGGAAATTGTACATAATAATTCCATTCCAACATAAACTCAAAGGTTATTTTATGTAACTAAATAAAGTATACGACGATGGCAGGCAGCAACTGACATGTAGGCAGCAACTGACCATGTCACACATCTTCTGTGCAGCTCTTTCTGGCAAAGCGTCTCATATCACCTCTCTATTTCGTTATCCTTGAAGTCTTCAGAAGCGCTGTCCAGGTGCCAAAACGTGCCGAAATATCGCTAACGTAAATGATCATATCTCGAAACTCCTCAGACAGCCATTTGTTTCTCGCTATGGGCGAGGTTTCGAAAACATTGTAGCACTATCTCTGATCAGTTTGATACCCTTACCAAACAGGTAAATAGCTGCAATTTTGCACGACTGCCCAGAAGTTAGATGATTCTTGTAGCATTCACCCCCAACGGGTCATATACAGATTACGAAACACACAACCGCGGAACACCGTCTCTCTCAAGATGGTATTAGGACTGGAATTCTTCTGATTATTATAAATTTTATAGCTGTGGTATGCAATCAATACAAATATTGACTTTATATATGCGGCATACACTTTCGTTTAAAATATACATATCTGGAACTCAATTCCACTAAGTCGCAAGCACCTAGGAATCCCAGTCAGCAATAGTGTGATGCCAAATTTCTCTTACTAGCGTTAAAAATATAGATATCTGGAACTCAAATTGCACTAAGTCGCAAGCATATACGCTCTAGGAATGCCAGTCAGCTATCATTCGAAATAAAACAGAAATCTAGCATCCTCAATGTACAGTTCCTGTTAACACTTCTCTTTTTACAGTACAGTATTGTTCAAGAAATTGTCTCCAACAAGTGGAAGCCAAGACGTTGGGATCACGGATTTACATCAAACTTTGTACACCTTGAAAGGCCATTAAAACAACGTAATGTGCAAGTAGTAAAGTGCACTAATCTGGCAATGCCGAGAAAATCGCAAGAGAAGTTTTACGCGTCAATTCTGTGGCTGATATATCTGTGAGTAGGCACTGCACGATAGCGTTCATGGTGGTCAGATAGCTATTCTTTGAGCTTAATAAGACAAACTTGTCTGAGGCGACCCTTCGACTCTCGCTCAAACTTCTACATCTACATTTACATCTACATCATACTCCGCAAGTTGCCTAATGGTGTGTGGCGGAGGGTACTTTCGGTACCACTATCTGATCCCACCAACCCTGTTCCACTCGCGAATAGTATGTGGGAAGAATGATTGTCGGTGAGTCTCTGTATTGGCTCTAATTTCTCGAATTTTCACCTCGTAGTCTATACACGAGATGTATATGGGGGGAAGTAATATGTTGTCTGACTCCTCCTGAAAAGTGCTGTCCCGAAATTTCAGTAGTAAACCTCTCCGTGATGCACAACGTATCTCTTGTAACGTCTGCCAGTGGAGTTTGGTATCTCCATTACGTTCTCTCGCCAGCTAAACGATCCCGTGACATAACGCGCCGCTCTTCGTTGGATCTTCTCTATCTCCTCTATCAGTCCAATATGATAGGGATCCCAGACAGATGAACAATACTCAAGAATCGGGCGAACAAGAGCCTTATAAGCCACTTCTTTCGTTGAGTTACATTTCCTTAAGATTCTTCCGATGAATCTGAGTCTGTGTCTGCTTTTCCCACTCTCTGTTTTATATGGTCATGCCACTTACGGTCTCTCTGGATACTTACGCCTAGATATTTTACGGCAGACGTTGTCTCCAGCTGTTTGTCATCAATAGTATAGCTGTAAAGTAGTGGATTTCTTTTACTATGTATGCGCAGTTTGTTACATTCATTTACGTTCAGGGTCAACTGCC
Organism: Schistocerca gregaria; assembly: GCF_023897955.1. Classification (NCBI taxonomy): domain Eukaryota; kingdom Metazoa; phylum Arthropoda; class Insecta; order Orthoptera; family Acrididae; genus Schistocerca; species Schistocerca gregaria. The sequence goes on from NC_064922.1 coordinate 463,324,735, forward strand.
AGAGTCTGCACTATTCATCAATTCCCTGCAGGTCGTTCTGAAAATTCTTACTGTCTTCTGGCGTTGCTACTTTGGTATAAAGAACTGCATCATCTGCGAATAGCCTTAAGAGCATCCGACGCCTTCTACTAGATCATTTATATACATTGTGAACAGCAACGGTCCTATCACACTTCCCTGTGGTACTTCGAATATTACTTTTACATCTGTCGATTTAGTTCCGTTAAGAGCGACGTGTTGAGTTCTGTCTGCAAGAAAGTCTTGAATCCAATCGCAGGTCTGCTCCGATACTCCGTGAGCTCGTTTTTTTTTTCATTAAACGGCAGTGCGGGACGGTGTCAAATGCCTTACTGAAATTAAGGAAACGGCATCAGCCTGAGCGCCGTTGTCCACTGCGCTGTGGATCTCATGGAGGAACAAAGCGAGCTGAGTTTCGCAGGAACTCTGTTTGCGGAATTCATGTTGATTTTTTATAAAGGAGCTGTTCATTTTCCAAGAACGTCATAATTATTGAGCATAAAAATGTTCCATAATTCTGCAACAGAGTGACGTTAACGATATAGGTCTATAATTGTATGGATCTGTTATACGATCTTTTTCAAAAACAGGAATGACCTGCGCTTTTTTCCAATCGTTAGGTACCTTCGTTTCTCAAGCGATCTACGATAAATTACTGCTAGAAAGGGGGCAAGTTCTTTCGCATAATCGTTATAGAATCTTATGGGTATCTCATCTGGTCCTGAAGCCTTTCCACTACTAAGCAATTGTAGCTGCTTTTCAATTCCGGGATCGGTTATCTCAATATCTGCCATTTCGACGTTCACACGGCGATTGAAAGGAGGGACAGTGTTGTAGCAAATATATCTTCCTACCTTTCTTAACATACGTTGTAGGACCCGTCGTCATAGATGCTGTCACAGCCTTATGATCACTGATACCTTCATCTATGTTAACTGATTCGATAAGTTTAGGTCTGTTTGTTGCCCTCACAAGTTGGTTCTCTAACTATCTGCTCAAGGTAATTTTCGGACAAGACATTCAGAACAATGCCAAACGATTCTCTGTCTCTGGCACCAGATTTGATGGCATAACACTCCCAATCTATACCTTTCAAGTTGAAGTCATTCCTATTAAAACGGCATGATCAGTAAAATTACTAATGATATTCTACAATCTATGTCTGAAGCGCTCTACAACTACAGACCCTGACCCAGGTGGTCTATAAAAGCACCCGATCACCATTTTTGACCGTATATTCTGAAAAAAGTAGGGGTAAGCTATAGGGAGAGACGGGTCATATACAATATGTTCAACAACCAAGAGGGAATAATAAGAGTGGACGATCAAGAACGAAGTGCTCGTATTAAGAAGGGTGTAAGACAAGGCTGTAGCCTTTCGCCCCTACTCTTCAATCTGTACATCGAGGAAGCAATGATGGAAATAAAAGAAAGGTTCAGGAGTGGAATTAAAATACAAGGTTAAAGGATATCAACGATACGATTCGCTGATGACATTGCTATCCTGAGTGAAAGTGAAGAAGAATTAAATGATCTGCTGAACGGAATGAACAGTCTAATGAGTACACAGTATGGTTTGAGAGTAAATAGGAGAAAGACGAAGGTAATGAGAAGTAGTAGAAATGAGAACAGCGAGAAACTTAACATCAGGATTGATGGTCACGAAGTCAATGAAGTTAGGGAATTCTGCTACCGAGGCAGTAAAATAACCGATGACGGACGGAGCAAGGAGGACATCAAAAGCAGACTCGCTGTGGCAAAAAAGGCATTTCTGGCCAAGAGAAGTCTACTAATATCAAATACCGGCCTTAATTTGAGGAAGAAATTTCTGAGGATGTACGTCTGGAGTACAGCATTGTATGGTAGTGAAACATGGACTGTGGGAAAACCGGAACAGAAGAGAATCGAAGCATTTGAGATGTGGTGCTATAGACGAATGTTCAAACATTAGGTGGACTGATACGGTAAGGAATGAGGAGGTTCTACGCAGAATCGGAGAGGAAAGGAATATGTGGAAAACACTGATAAGGAGAAGGGATAGGATGATAGGACATCTGCTAAGACATGAGGGAATGACTTCCATGGTACTAGAGGGAGCTGGAGAGGGAAAAAACCGTAGAGGAAGACAGAGATTGGAATACGTCAAGCAAATAATTGAGGACGTAGGTTGCAAGTGCTACTCTGAGATGAAGAGGAATTCGTGGCGGGCCGCATCAAACCAGTCAGTAGACTGATGACAAAAAAAAAAAAAAGCTAGCTCTCCTTGTGTCCGCTCAAAACAAACACAGTCCTTAGCCATATCGTACTGTGTATAAAATAGATATGAGGTCTCAAATGGCGCAACTGAGTTTGAAAATATACCAAAGGAGAATAAAGTCACACTAAAAGTTTGTGTGCAGATTTCTTACTGAACTCTGAGACCGCAAGCTAGTAAACAAAAGTAAATTTCTCTACACGGAAAATTTACACTAGGAAGTCGCCCTACACAAGGATATTCAGAAGACTTACGCAAAAACAAAATCTACGATTAATTTTCTAACTAATAGTCTACACAGTAAAATACGCACGTACAGTTCACTTCTTTGCAGAAGCACGTAAACAAAAAACAAAGACTAAATTAATTTACAGTTTGTGACGCAAGTGCTGCTGCTGCTGCTGCTCTGCTGCGCGTCCTCTCGGCTCGGCTGCTGCCGCTACACTTGTTTTTTAAGCTATACTATCGGAAGAAAGAGAAATTTTTCATTAAGTCAACGAGGTGTGTTTTTCCTTAGAGAATCTGAACATTCCCTGTAAATATAGGAAAATTGCATTCATTCGATATAGTAAATGCCGTTTCAGTTTATGTTGATCTTTCCAGGCCAATCTCTCGTCCTTGAAAATTTAATTAAAAATAGTAAACAGACATATAAAATATGAAATCCATTACAATTTCATGAAAATGTCGTCAAACGTCATATAAATTGTGTAATGTGACCAGTGATTACAAATGAGTGGTAGCAGTGTTCTAATCATGGCCTAATCCGTAACCCTTCTTGCTCAGCGCGAGCGCTAACCACTTGATCACAATGGCGTCTTACAGCCAGCCACTTTGCACAGGTACATCAGTTGCATAATAGACGCGTAAAACTTCTCTTGCTATTTTATTGGTATTGTCAGAGTGGTACAACTTACTACTTCGTCATTATGATGTTTTAATAGCCTGCTAATGGTGTACAAAGTCTGAAGTAAATCCGAGATTCCAATGTCGTGGCCTCACCTTGTAAGTTTCTTTCTGATCTGCGTATTTACGACCACATGCCAGCTGCATACGGGGCTCTTGCTCTATCGTTTGCTCAGAGTTATCGTTCCGCCATCTTTTATACTACATAAGTTTGTGGCACTTCCGGTCTAAACGAAATATTCTTTTCACTCACAATGGGCTCTATCTACCCGCCGTAAAAGAGCGTGTTAAACTAGCAAATCTGTAGCGAGAACTGCACAATTGAGCTGCCCACGTCTACAGCCTAAAACAACATGCCAGCATTACCAATAGAGCAGATCGGTTATCCTGTCAAATCCTGCAGTCTTTGTTCCTATCACAGACTCTCGTGATCCATTTATTAATTTATTACACTGTGTGATTAAAGTACCCGAAAAAAACCCAAAACATACGTTATTCATATTAGGTGCATTGTGCTGCCACCTACAGCCGGGTACTCCACGTCAGCGATCTCAGTAGTCATGAGACATCGTGAGAGAGCAGAATGGGGCGCTCCGCGGAACTCACGGACTACGAACGTGGTCAGATGATTGGGTGTCACTTGTGCCATACGTCTGTACGCAAGATTTCAAGACTCCTAATCATCCTTAGGTCCACTGTTTCCGATGTGATAGTGAAGTACAGCACAAAAGCGTACAGACCGACCTAGTCTGTTGGTTGACAGAGACCATCGACAGTTGAAGACGGGCCGTAATGTGCAATAGGCACACATCTATCCAGACCATCACACAGGAATTTCAAACTGCATCAGGATCCATTGCATGTACTATGACAGGCGACAGGTGAGAAAACTTGGATTTCATGGTCGAGCGGCTGCACATAAGCCACACATCATGCCAGTAAATGCCATACGACGTCTTGCTTGATGTAAGGAGCATAGCATTGGACGACTGAACAGTGGAAAAACGTTGTGTGGAGTGACGAATTACGGTACACAATGTGGCGATCCGATGGCAGGATGTGAGTATGACGAATGCCTGGCGAACGTCATCTGCCAGAGTGTGTAGTGCCGTCAGTAAAATTCGGAGGCGGTGGAGTTATGGTATGATCGTGTTTTTCATGGAGAGGGCTTGCACCCCTTGTTGTTTTGCGTGGCACTCTCACAGCACAGGGCTACATTGATGTTTTAAGCACGTTCGTTCTTCCCACTGTTGAAGAGCAATTTGGAGATGGCGATAGTACCTTTCAACAAAGATCGAGCACCTGTTCATAATGCACGGCCAGTGGCGGCGTGGTTATACGACAATAACATCCCTGTAATGTACTGGCCTGTACAGAGTCCTGAGCTGAAACCTATAGAACACCTTTGGGATGTTTTGGAACACCAACTTCGTACCAGGCCTCACCGACCGACATCGATACCTCTCCTCAGTGCAGCACTGCGTGAAGAATGGGCTGCCATTCCCCAAGAAACCTTCCAGCACTTGATTGAACGTATACGTGCGAGAGTGGAAGCTGTCATTAAGGCTAATGGTGGGCTAACGCCATACTGAATTCTAGCACTACCGATGGAGGGCGCCACGGACTTGTAAGTAGTTTTCAGCCAGGTGTCAGGATACTTTTGATCACATAGTGTATTTGTTTATTCTGGTTCCTGTAAGATGTACAACCTAGTCACACATGAGTGACCAAAAGTCACGGAAAGGGGTGTCACATTTCTTGTATCTATGATAATTGTAGTTATTATTAGCAACTGAGGAAAACAGCTGCTGATATTAACTGAATTATTACCGCCTGTCAGTATGATATTTATGATAAAACATAATTGAAGTTATTATTAGCTACTGAGAAAAAAGGCAGCAGTTATTAACAATATTTGATCAGAAGTATCCGGACACCACTGTATTCCGTGGAACTGACCACTAGATCTCACGAGAAGTTGGTCCGTCGCATAAAAAGGAGGCGGGGACTATTGTGTTTCCAGAAGAGAAACAGTAAGAGCAAAATGGGTCGCTAGTGACATCTCAGTGACGCAACTAGCCATTGGATGTCACCTTAGCAACAAATTCACCACGGACTGTTAAACCCATCTAAAGCTGCCCATGTCGACTGTCTATGGTGTGACTGTGAAGTGGAAACGTGAAGAAACGACACATATACCTAAGACCAGCCAGACGTCTGGTATTGACGGACAGGAATTTTCGAACTTCGAGGATTGTGGTTGAAAAAAATCACGTGGAATCAGCTCAGTTGTGTATTACAAAGTGATACCAGCTATCCAGCTAACGCAGTGACTGCGTGTAGGGAGTTTAAAAGAATGGGGTGAACTGGTGGAACAGCTCCTTACAAACCACGCACTTCAGTAGCTAATGCTAAGCCGCGCTTGACGTTGTGTAAAGAGACTCGCCAATGGACAGTGGATTAATGAAAGCGAGTTATTTTGAGTGATGAATCACGCTACACTCTGTGGAAATTCAACTGGAGGACTTGGTATTGGCGAATGCCTTGTGAACGTTATGGCAACATGTGTAGTGCCAACAGCGAAGTCCGGAATGGGTGGTGTTTGTCGTGGTTAGAGAGCGGTCCCTTTATTGCGCTTAGGAAAACGCTAAATGCGGAAAAACATGAACACATTTTACACCAATGCGTACCGCGTACAGTAGAGAAACAGTTCGGAGACAAAACTTCTTGGCAGGTTAAAACTGTGTGTCGGACCGAGACTAGAACTCGGGACCTTTGCCTTTCGTGGGCAAGTGCTCTATCAACCTTTTTTTTTATTTTGTTCGGTATTGTTCCTTTCGTTTGGTCTTGGCGGACGTTATATAACATCCGTTCAAGTTGGTCGTTGATTACTTTGCTCAGTTTCTTTATTACAGAGGACAATCGGCCCTCTGACTGAACATGCTGAACTATCGTGCCGGCAACTGAGCTACCCAAGCAGAACTCATGCCTCGTCCTCATAGCTTTACTCCCGCCAGTACCTCATCTCCTACCTACCAAACTGAAAGAACGTGCCATGAGTCGTGCTTGGGTAGCTCAGTTGGTAGAGCACTTGCCCGCGAAAGGCAAAGGTCCCGCGTTCGAGTCTCGGTCCGGCACACAGTTTTAATCTGCCAAGAAGTTTCACATCCGCGCACACTCTGCAGCAGAGCGAAAACTTCACTCTGGAAGTTCGGAGACGATTGTTTCTCTCAGTATGTCACTGTACCCTGTCATAAAGCAGCATCAGAGGGACAATGATTTGGAGGCAGTAACATTCCTGAAATAGATTGGCGTATTCAGAGCCCCAACATCAATCCTATCTGAAACCTCTGAGATGTGCGTCGAATTCTTCTGAGTCCCAGCGTCCATCATCACTTTCTCTGGTTTCCACTCTTGAGGAAGAATGGCCCTCCATTCGCCCACGAACATTTAGGCAAATCATTGGAAGAGTCCTAACCATAGTCAATGTCGTCATATTATTATCCACTGATAGGTGTCCGTATATTTTTGATCAGATAATGCATATTTTCATACTTATTCGGTAAGGTCAGAGACACTCAAAACTCGAAATAGGCTACTTGTATTAATATACGTATCACCGACATAAGGGCACGCATTTAGTTTTTCGCTGAGCAGAAACTGTAAGATGAACCATTTTTGTTGTCAACTTACGACTGCAGAACCGAAGCTTTCGAAGAACGTGGCGAAACCTTCACTAAGCCAAAGCACGGACCACCAGTTGGGGCTGACCAGGTTGCCGAACCACTGATGAGACACCTCGTGCTGGATGACGGTCAGCACCCGTTCCTTAGCCGCCTCCGAGGTGTAGTTGTCCAGAGCCAGAAGGTACCCCTGTCTGTACAAATAATTTAATGGCTTTCAAGGCATTGCTGAGACAAATGTGAAGTATGTGTGCTTGAAAACATGGTGCTTAGGTACTAGGCATTTTTTCATAGCCACATCACATATTGCGTACTGCTATGGGGCAATACCTCTCAAGCAAAAAGAGTGTTTTAAGTGGCAGATGAAGGCAGGGAAATGTATAGCAGGTTTTTAAAAAACGGTGTGCCCTGTAAAGCACTTTTTAAGAAAGTGAATGTAATGACTGTCTCATCACTGTTCAGTCTACACAAAAGAATATCAGGAGAGCTGCATATAAAGGCAATCATTTTGTTATTTTAATTCATGTACAAATAAATTGTTGACAAAGACGCATCATTGCTGTGTATAGCTTATTAAAAGTCTTCAGGAATGTTGTGCAAAATTGGCTTATAAAGATTATGCAAAAAAAAGAAAAACCTCAAGTTTTAACTTCTACTCTTTGTTGTGTTTGTACCTATATCAGTAGCTTTTAATTTATATCTATTACTGTGTTACAATGTTGTTGTTATTGTGGTCTTCAGTCCTGAGACTGGTTTGATGCTGCTCTCCATGCTACTCTATTCTGTGCAAGCTGCTTCATCTCCCAGTACCTACTGCAACCTACATCCTTCTGAATCTGCTTAGTGTATTCATGTCTTGGTCCCCCTTACGATTTTTACCATCCACGCTGCATTCCAATACTAAATTAGTGATCCGTTGATGCCTCAGAACATGCCCTACCAATCGATCCCTTTTTCTATTCAAGTTGTGCCACAAATTTTTCTTCTCCCCAATTCTATTGAATAGCTTCTCATTAGTTACATGGTCTACCCATCTAATCTTCAGTATTCTTCTGTAGCACCACATTTCGAAAGCTTCTGTGCTCTTCTTGTCTAGACTATTTATCGCCCATGTTTCACTTCCATACAAGGCTAAACTCCATACAAATACTTTCAGAAAAGACTTCCTGACACTTAAATCTATACTCGATGTTAATAAACTTCTCTTCTTCAGACACGCTTTCCTTTTCTTTGCCAGTCTACATTTTATATCCTCACTACTTCGATCATCATCAGTTATTCTGCTGCCTAAACAGCAAAACTCATTTACTACTTTGAGTGCCTCATTTCCTAATCTAATTCTCTCAGCGTCATCTGATTTAATTCAACTACATTCCATTATCGTCGTTTTGATTTTGTTGATCTTTGTCTTATATCCTCGTTTTTCAAGACACTGTCCATTCCGTTCAACTGCTCTTCCAGGTCCTTTGCGTCTCTGACAGAATTACAGTGTCACTGGCGAACCTCAAAGTTTTTATTTCCTCTCCATGGATTTTCATTTCTACTCCGAATGTTTCTTTTGTTTTCTTTACTGCTTGCTCTATGTACAGATTGAATAACATCGGGAATAGGCTACAACCCTGTCTCATTCCTTACCCAACCACTGCTTCCCTTTCATGCCCCTCGACTCTAATAACTGCCATCTGGTTTCTGTACAAATTGTAAATAGCCTTTCGCTCCCTGTATTTTACCGCTGCCACCTTCAGAATTTAAAAGAGAGTATTCCATTCAACATTTTCAAAAGCTTTCTCTAAGTCTATAAATGCTAGAAACGTAGGTTTGCCTTTCCTTAATCTAAAATAAGTCGTATGCTCAGTATTGCCTCACGTGTTCCAACATTTCTACGGAATCCAAACTGATCTTCCCCGAGGTCGGCTTCTACCAGTTTTTTTATTCGTCTGTAAAGAATACGTGTTAGTATTTTGCAGCCGTGGCTTATTAAACTAATAGTTCGGTAATTTTCACATCTGTCAACACATGCTTTCTTTGGAATTGGAATTATTATATTCTTCTTGAAGTCTGGGGGTATTTTGCCTGTCTCATGCATCTTACTCACCAGATGGTAGAGTTTTGTCAGGTCTGGCTATCAGTACTCCTAATGGAATGTTGTCTACTCCCGGGGCCTTGTTTCTACTTAGAGCTTTCAGTGCCCTGTCAAACTCTTCACGTAGTATCATATCTGCCATTCCATCTTCATCTACATGCTCTTCCATTTCCATAATATTGTCCTCAAGTACATCGTCCTTATATATACCCTCTATATACTCCTTCCACCTTTCTGCTTTCCCTTCTTTGCTTAGAACTGGCCTTCCATCTGAGCTTTTGATGTTCATACAAGAGTTTCTCTTTTCTCCGAAGGTCTCTTTAATTTTCCTGTAGGCAGTATCTATCTTACCCCTAGTGAGTTAAGCCTCTACATCCTTACATTTATCCTCTAGACATCCCTGCATAGCCATTTTGCACTTTCTGTTGATCTCATTTTTGAGGCGTTTGTATTCCTTTTTGCCTGTTTCATTTACTGCATTTTTATATTTTCTCCTTTCATCAATTAAATTCAACATTTCTTTTGCTACCCAAGGATTTCTACTAGCCCTCGTCTTTTTACCTACTTGATCCTCTGCTGCCTTCACTATTTCATCTCTCAAAGCTATCCGTTCTTCATCTACTTTGTTTCTTTCCCCCAGTCTTGTCAATCGTTCCCTAATGATCTCCCTGAAACTCTCTACAACTTCTGGTTCTGTCAGCTTATCCAGGTCCCATCTCATTAAATTCCCACCTTTTTGCAGTTTATTGAGTTTTAATCTATAGTTCATAAACAACAGATTGTGGTCAAAGTTCTTATGATCTCTAAAGTAACTTTACTGGAAAGTTTGCGGGCGGCAGCTGTTACCATCAGACTGAGGGTGATTGATGAGTACAGAGTAATGGGATCTGGTGTAAAATCTGTTTTTGCGTTGGTGTCTCTACATCAATCTCAAATAACAAAATTCATTTATAAGATGAAACTTCGATAGCTGGCTCTTTACAGTGGTAAAATTTACAGGTACAACTGAAATTAATTTATGTGGCAGCAAAAATTAAACTACTTGAAACGTTAATTATTATTAATTTACAAGTTAACAAAACCTAAACTGCACAACTCACCTCAGCACTGAAGATAGGAAATAGGAGTAATCGGCTGAACTACAGGCGCATATCGCTAAAGTCGATTTGCGGTGGGACTTAAGAAAAATGTGCTCGAATGTTATGGGTTACCACGCAAATAAAAATTTATTGACAAATAGCCAACACGGGTTCAGAAAACATCGTCCTTGTGTAACTCAAATAGCTTTTTGTTCTCACGGAGTAATGAATGCTATCGAGAAGGGGCGTCAAATTGAAACCATGTTTCTAGATTTCCAAAAGGCTTTTGACACTGTTCCTCCCAAGCGACTTCTAATCAAATTGCGAGCCTATGGAGTATTGTCTCAGTTGTGTGACTGGAATCGTGATTTCCTGTCAGATAGGTTACAATTCGTAGTAATTCATCGAATAAAACAGTAGTATCGGGTGTTCTCCAACGAAGTGTTGTAGGTCCTCTGCTGTTGCTGTTACTGATATACATAAACGGATTAGGAGACAGTACGAGTAGCCCTCTTAGATTGTTTGCAGATGATGCTGTCATTTAACGTCTTACAGAGTCATCAGATGATCAAAACAAATTGCAAACCCATTTAGACAAAGTACCTGTGTGGTGCGAAGAGACTTTAAATAATGAAAAGAGCGAAGACATTCACATGAGTACTAAAACGAACAGGATAAAACACACAAATCTAAAGGATTTAAATTTTACTAAATACTCAGGGATTACAACTATGAGTAACTTAAATTGGAGCCAACACATAGATAATGTAGTGGAGAAAGCAAACCAAAGACTGCGGTTTATTGATAGAACACTTAGAAAATGCAACAGGTCTACTAAAGAGGCCGTTTACACTTCGCTTGTCCGCCCTCTTCCTGAGTATTGCTGTGCGCTGTGGGACCTGCATAAGATAGTGGGCACCGAGAAAGTTCAAAGAAGAGCATCTTGTTTTGTACTGTCGCGAAATAGGGCCGAGAGTGGTACGGACATTGTGCGCGAAATGGGGTGGTAATCATTCAAACAAAGGCGTTTTTCATGGCGGCAGGATCTTCTCATGAAATTTGAATCACCAACTTTGTCCTCAGAGGGTGACAATATTTTATTGACGCCATGTACATACGGAGGAAGGATCATTAAACAAAAACAGCTCGCTGTTCAAGAGTGGAAAAGTAGAGAAATCATTGGAAAGTGGTTCGATGAACGCTCTGCCAGGTCATTGTAGATTGCAGGGTAATATTATAGATGAGACTTAAATTTATGACTTTATTTTATTTGTTCCTAGACATTTAGCAGAGGTTAATAAAAACGAATAAACCCTACACGATATTCCAGTAAGTTCTTTAAATTTCCGGTGATGACAAGAAAATTGTATGCAAGGGCTTTTGGAAAACAATGAAGGTCGTCTTCTGGATGGCTGGGTGGTTATATGTCAAGCTAGGAAAATCAAAGGCGGCGATTCGGTCACTGTTCGTAGTAGGGTTTTTGTCTATGACTTATCAATTGTTTAAATTCTGTAAGTCTTTGATAATGTGAAAAATATCGAGTTGCACCGTGATTCGGAGTCCACGTCGAACTGTAGGTCCCCTCCAACTGACTGGATAAGTCACTTCAGAGGGCGGAGAAAGGCGAAGGCACCTCCAACAGAACCAAATTTGGTAAAGTACTGTGGTAATCAAACCAACTAACCCGCCGTTATAGGTGTCACTGACTGTATCTGCGTGAAATCTATTTTTTCAGATCTTCAGAATTTTGAAAGTCACATCATCCTATAACTTCTAATCAGCACTTGCCACATGATCCTTTCCTCACCGAGTCTGTGACGTATCTCATTTTTTGCCTTATCAGTCAATTTAATTTACATATCTGTCGCAAGCTAATGCCGATTTTTGATACTAGAAGACTTCTTTTAAGGAGGAATGCTCTGTTTGACAGTGCTAGTCTATTTATTATGCACTCTTCCTCATCTGTCAAGTGTTATTTCGCTTCCAAGGTTGCAGAATTCTTTTACTGGGTCTATTGCATGGTTCGCACTTCAGATGTTAAGTTTGTGAATAATATACACTGCCCTCTTAAATTTGGAAACACCGTGCTGCGTATTAAAAAGGAGAAAATGGACGTGAACTATGTGAGTTATTAGTTAGAATACGTAAAAGCAAGCTCAAATGAAGGTTAATAATGACACGTACGGTATTGTACACTTAATTATTGTAGATATACATACATATTGGAACATTCTAGTATTGCTCCGTTTTATGTAAACCGTCGTTACCTGTCCAAGCAGTTCTACTAAACAAGCCAGGTAGCGCGAATAGGCCGCATGGCTATGTAGAGGTACGATGTTTACATTTCTGTTCACTTGTACTTGCATTTGCATAGAGGTATAACACGCCGCGAAAGTAATTGAAAATGGCTCCAAAGTGCCAGATTCCTTATGAATCACGGGTAATGATAATCACTTTGCACCAAGAAGGCAACAGTGTCCGACAAATAGCAGAGAAACTGATGTTTCCCATCAGCGGAGTTGTCAAAACCATACACCGGCATCGAGAAACAGGTTCCTATGGAGATCGACCTCGCTCAGGAGCATCCAGGAAAATATCAGAATGCCTGAAAAAGTATTTGGTAGGGACTAGTAAACATAACAGATGACTGCTGAACTAAACGCAACGAGGGATACACAGGTGAGCGAGTCAACTGTGGGACGACGCCTGGCAGACAACAACCTCCGAGATTATGTAGCAACAAGGAAACCACTGTTGCGCCCTGTTAACAAGAAGAAAAGGCTTCAGTGGTCTAAGACAGACCAACCATGGACAGCGGGGGATTGGAAAAGAGTCTTATTCACTGATGAATCCAAGTTCGAAATATCTGAAAGTAAACGCCGTCAATTTGTACACCGTTTACCCCATTAACGCTTGAATACTCAATGCGTAATTCCAACTTTAAAGCATGGAGGGGGTTCTGTGATGGTATGGAGATCCTTTGGAGGGAATAAAGTCGGACATTTGGTGAAAAAAGATGGAAAACTGAACCAAAAGGATTATTACGCCGTTCTTCAGTGACGTGCTAAGATATTTGGTTTACGTCTGATTGGGAAAGGGTTTGTGTTGGAACAAGACAACGACCCGAAACATACGTCTCGCTTGTGTCAGAACTATGTGAAGTCTCTAGAGGTTCGTAAAATATTGAAAAACATGGAATGGCCGCCCCAATCCCCTGATTGTAACCCAATCGAGCTGCTATGGGATGAATTGGACAGGAGGATCCTAAAACAGGAAATCATGAGTGGGTCACAATTGTTGGAGGTCCTGCAGCAAGAATGGAGATTAATTCCAACTGAAACCTTGGCAAAACTGACGCAGCGCATGGCGAGAGAGTGCAAGGCAGTGATGAAAGCAAAGGGTGGCTATTTTGAGGAATTAAAAATATAATTGTTGCATTTTCCTGTGTATTATTTTAGCTTAATAAACATTTGGAAAACAACAAAATGCATTTTATACTGAATTGCCTTTCCATTGTCTATAATAGCTAGGTGTTGCCAAACTTATGGAGGGTAGTGTGATTTATGCTGTTCCTCAATACTTTCGTCTTTCTTTAATATACCGTTAATCCATATTCTGTGTTCAGTTCATTCCATAAAACAGATTCCGTAATTTTTACCTACTATTATAGAGGACAGCAATGCCATTTGCTAAGCTTATCACTGATATATTTTCACCCTGAATTTCAGTCAAACTTCTGAAACTTTCTTTTATTTCCTTAATTGCTTCTTCGTTAAACAAGTTGAAGAACAGAGTAGACAGACTGCATCCTCGCCTTATTATCTTTCTCAAACCGAGCTTTCCTCTTTTGGCCTTCCATTCTTATTGATTCCTCTTGATTCTCGTACATGTTTTATTGTTGTATATTACCTGTCTTTACCTACAATTTATACCTATGTTTCTGTTAATTTCGACCACCTTGCAACATTTGACAGTCTCGATTGCTTTTTCCGTCAGATAATTCTGTGAATGTGTCTTGTCCTCATTATCAAGCGCAACGTCAGAGCTGCCTCTTTGGTGGCTTTCCCATTTATAAAGCTTCATTGATCTTCATCTAACAGATCCTCGGTTTCTTTAATTCTCTTGCATATCATTATGGCCAGCAACTCGGATGCAAGACATGTCAAGCTGATTATGGGATAGTTCTCGCGTTTATCTGCCCTAGCTGTCTCTGGAAATGTGTGGATGGTATACTTCCATATGTCTGATGCTATGTCATCCGTATCACAATTTCAAGACACTAACTTGATTAATTGTTTGGTTGCACCTTTACGAATTATTTAAGAAATTCGGAAGGTATTTTATCTGCCATTTTTTGCATTGTTTGATCATAATTCTTACACATCTCTTACTGTAACACTGGGTTCCTTGTGCTATTTATCTCGAGACCCATTTCATATTATATCAATCAGTTCTTCGTCTCCGTAGACGTCCTTAGTGTATAGATTCCACAAACGTGTTCTCACCTCTCGGTTTAAGAATGGTATACCTGTTGCACTCTTAATGTTGACGCTTTAGCTTTTACGTTCTCCAGAAGCTATTTTGTCCTTTCTAGGTCCTGGATCTGTCCATCCAAAGACCGTTTTCATTTTGATTTCTTCACATTTTTCCCGTAGCCAGTTTTCTTTTGCATCTCCGTACTTCCTCTTAATTGTATTCTAAAATGATGAACACTGAGACGACAAAAGTAATAGAACAGCAATATGCACATTTACAGATGGCGGTAGTATCGCATGCACAAGGTATAGAAGGGAAGTCCACAGGCGGAGCTGTCATTTATACTTAGGTGATACCTTTGAAAAGGTTTCCAACGTGATAATGGCCGCACGACGCGAATGAACAGACTTTTAACGAGGAATGGTAGTTGGAGTAAGACCCAAAGGACACTCCATTTCGGAGATCGTTAGGCTACTCAATATTCTCGGAGATCCACGGTGTCAAGAGTGTTCCGAGAATGACATATTTCAAACATTACCTGTCACTGCCGGCCTCTGGTGGCCGAACGGTTCTAGGCGCTTCAGTCTGGAACCGCGCGACCGCTACGTCGCAGGTTCGAATCCTGCTTCGGGCATGGATGTGTGTGCAGTCCTAGTTAGGTTTAAGTAGTTCTAAGTTCTAGGGGACTGATGACCTAAGATGTTAAGTCCCATAGTGCTCAGAGCCATTTGAACCATTTTTTGAACCTGTCACTAAGGTTAACGCACTGGCCGATGGCCTTCGCTTAGCGATCAAGATCAGGTCGTTTGCTCAGAGTTGTCAGTGCTAACAGACAGGCAGCATTGCATGAAATAACAGCAGAGCTAAAGTGGGACGTACAAAAAACGTATCCGTTTGGGCAGAGCGCTGAAAATTTGCTTTAATGGGTTATTGCAGCAAATTACCGACGCAAATGCCTTTGCTGACAGCATGACATCGCCTTCAGCGACTCTCCTGAACTCGTGACCGAATCGGTTGGACCCTGGACGACGGAAAACCGTGCCTTGTCAAATGATTGCCAATTTTACTTGGTAAGTGGTGAATGTCGTGCAGAGCCCACAAAGCCACCGGACCCTAGTTGACAACAAGGCACTGTGAAAGCTGGTGTTAGACCCATAATGGTGGGGGAAGAGTTTACATGGAATGGTCTGGGTCCTCTGGTCCAACTGAAACGATCATCGACTGGAAAAGCTTATGTTTGGCAGCTATTCCAGGACTTCATGTTCCCAAACAACAAATGAATTTGTATGAATGACAATGCACCGTGTTACCTGGCCACAGCCGATGGCGATTGGTTTGAAGAACATTCTGGACAATTCGAGCGAATGATTTAGCCATCCAGATCACCCGACATGAATCCCATTGAATCCCAGTTAGTTCAAAAAATCCTACAGCCCCAGCACTTTCGCAATTATGGATGGCTACAGAGGCAGCAAGGTTCAATATTTCTGCAGAGAACTTCCAACGGCTTGTTGCATCCACGCCACGTCCAGTTGTTGCACAACGACGGACATAGGGAGGTCGGACGTGATATTAGGAGATTGTGTATATTGCAGTTCTGCTCTCTTTTTCTAGACTTTTTTTTCGTATTTTCTTCTTTCGCCAATGAATTGAAGTGTTTCTTTTGTTGACGAAAGTTTCTTCACAGTTTCTTTTAGCTGCATTTGTATGTCGAACTTTTGTGATTATCCTTCCTAGTGACGCCCATTCCCCCTAAACTGAACTTCCTATCGTGGTATTCAATTTAGCATGTACATCCGCAGAGAAGTTCGAACGCTCGTCCCATTTCTCAATACTGTAGTTGTACGTTGTTTGTCCCCGATTGTTCAAATTTCAGCCCACTCTTCTCCGTTATTAAACTGTGACCTAAGTCTATACTTGCTTTTGTGTACGCCTTACAATCCATTATATACCGTACGTCTCCCAGTTTTTTCGAAGTATATCTCCTCCTTTAGTGATTTTTGAACAATGTATTTACTACTACCAGCTGAAATTTATTAGCGTGACTAATAATAATACACCTAAAGAAAGTTTATCTCATGAGAGCTATTTCTGCAAATGATGACATAGATGTAGTTGTTGATAATGATAACTGTCAGCTGAACAAAATCTCGATGTCGTAAGACATTTGCTTCATTTAATTTTCATTTTATTTTCTGGTTGGTATAGTAAGTCTGCTTGAACAAGCGAGACAGTCGGACTACGAGTCCGTCATAGCTGCCACTGATCCTTGAATGCGAAAGAGAGAGAGAAAATCTTGGACTAAGAAAGCACATATATTCCATATTTTCAGATAATATTATAGTTTTAGGGACTTAATATCTAAATATGTCTTACTTCAATGTCATTGCACTGCCTTTATGTAGATGATGGAAATTCAAGCTCTGGGAGAGAATTATACTGCATACCAAATATACGGCACTGTATACCACGTGTATGGTTTCCTCGTTTTCAGTGCAGATGAAACCGAATGCTCGAGCAGACAGTAAGAATAGAAAATTTTGTTGATGAACCCTCTAGATACGAATTGGTCGCCTAAAGAATGTGTGTCGAGTGACTTTGTAACCAACTCTTGGATATATCGTTTGTAGAGTGTAACTCATATTTTACGACATTTTGAGATGCACGGGTAAAGTAACCGCGCTGACGGGCTACTTTAAAAGTTTGGCTCACTGCTGTCGCGAACAAAGAGAGTGCTTCAATCCAGCTGCAAAAATGGGTGACCTCCGGCTCCCGGAAATGGTGAGATTTGTGGATTGTTTATGAGCCTCTGTGGTGAATATGTGACGCGAATGGAGTCATGACACCATTGTTAATCTCCACGTGCTACTGGTGTGCAGCAGAAAAGTGGTGTACGACAGAGCTTGAATACGAAGCGATCCTCAGAGAGCACATTCGGCCATATTATAATCATTGTCTTATCTGAGAAAATATGCCTTGTCATATGTCTAAAAGCGTCAGAAAAGTATTCGAAAAACTCGGCTGAAAGCTCAGAAGCTCTCCTTATCTTAACCCAATTGAAAATCGAAGGAACCGATTCGACCGTCGTGTTCTCGTCGACAAGGAACTTCCGCCACACTCCCTTTATCTGTTGTGGGACTCTCCGGTTGAATCCAGATAGGCACGGAGACACATCAGTTCTTCTCGTTCATCTTCAGCTCGGTTATCTGTTGTGTTGAGCGATGCAATTGCGCATATCTACTGACCACTGCACGTAATGATGGACTGCTTGAACGACCGACCCCTGCAGACTAGTGTCGTTGGATCATAACCTAAACTTATGTAGTACACACATCAAACAAGTTTTTTATCACCTCGGCTCCGGGAGTTCCGGAACCTGTACAGAAAATTGGAACAGAGATCCACATAAACATCATATCCGCTCTTTTTATTGCTCATGAAAACCACAAATTGCATCTTGTACCACCGTACAACGACACCTTCAGAGGTGGTAGTCCATATTGCAGTACACACTGGTACCTCTGATGCCCAGTAACACGTCCTCTTGCATTGATGCATGCCTGCATTCCTCGTGGCATACTATCCACAAGTTCACCAACGCACTGTTGGTCCAGATTGTCCCACTCCTCAAAGGTGATTCGCTGTAGATCCCTCAGAGTGGTTGGTGGGTCAAGTAGTCCATAAACAGCCCTTTTCAATCTATCTCAGGTATGTTCGATAGTGTTCATGTCTGGAGAACAAGCTGGCCACTCTAGTCGTTATCCTGAAGGAAATCTTTCACAAGATTTGCACGATGGGGTGCGAAGTGTTGTCCATGAAGACGAATGCCACGCCAACATGGTGCCGATATGGTTGCACTAGCGGTCGGAGGATGGCATTCACGTATCGTACAGCCGTTACGACGCCTTCCATGACCACCAGTGGCGTACGTCGGCCCCACATAATGGCACCCCAAAACAGCCGGGAACCTCCACCTTGCTGCACTCGCTGGGCAGTGTGTTTAAGGCGTTCAGACTGACCGGTTTGACTCTAAGCATGTCTACAACGAATGTCTGGTTGAAGGCATATGCGACACACATTGGCGAAGAGAACATGATGCTAATCCTGAGCGGTCCATTCGGGATGTTGTTGGGCCCATCTGTACCGCGTTGCATGGTGTCGTGGTTGCAAAGATGGACCCCGCCATGGACGTCCGGAGTGAAGTTGCGCATCATGCAGCCTATTGCGCACAGTTTGAGTCGTAACAAGACGTCCTGTGGCTGCACAAAAAGCATTATTGAACATGGTGGCATTGCTGTCAGGCTTCCTCCGAGCCATAATTCGTGGGAAGCGGCCATCCAGTGCAGTAGTAGCCCTTGGGTGGCCTGAGCGAGGCATGTCATCGACAGTTCCTGTCTCTCTGTATCTTCTCCATGCCCGAACAATATCGTTTTGGTTCACTCCGAGACGACTGGACACTTCCCTCGTTGAGAGCCCTTCCCGGCACAAAGTAACAATGCGGACGGGATCGAACTACGGTATTGACCGTCTAGGGATGGTTGAACCACAGACAATACGAGCCGTGTGCCTCCTTTCTGGTGGAATGACTGGAACTGATCGGCTGTCGGACCCCCTCAGTGTAATAGGCGCTGATCATGCATGGTTGTTTACGTATTTGGGCGGGTTTAGAACCTCTCTGAACAGTCAAAGGGTCTGTGCCTGTGATACAATATCCACAGCCAACGTATATCTTCAGGAGTTCTGGGAACCGGGATGATGCAAACCTTTTTTATGTTTGTATTTCAAAGTAGAGTACGAAAGTGCGCGAAGTATGTTTTTGATAATAGGATAACTCTGCTTATAATTTCCTGAGTTGTTAGATGTCGATGGATACAAGTGCGTTAATACAATATATTGACCTGAAGTTCTCTGTTATGAGTTCGCGCCGTATTATGTTAATATTTATTGGAAGACAGCAGTACAGATTGCTCTTGATGGCTTCATAGGTTTTTTGGAGGATTACTTATTAAGCTGCTTCCGTCACACATTTGAATAAAGTCGACTGCATCTTTTTGACATCACATGTCAGAATCAATACACTGTTTCACGCAGCCGAGTGTCAGTCTGCAGAAAACTAGATGTAAGCAAATGAGATATAAGTTAATAAATAGTACTGAATGTATTACCCCAGCCTCATCAAAACATTAATAACTTCAAGCACAATCAGAATGGATTTTTTAAAACGTGACTGGCGGTATTTTATTATAGATAACAACAGATCAATGAAATTATTGTAAACAGTGACACAGTACCAAAATAACTCTTTTTTAATTTTAATTTATATTATTAAATAGAGTTAAGCTTGCAATTATGTTACTTAGAAAGTCTTTCGACTAAGAGATAACGTCGTATTTTCTTCAGTAGACAAATCTCAGACAGTTGAACAACTGGAATGTGATTCATGTGGAACAGACGTGCGACAAGTGCCACCATCTCTTAAAGAAATTGGTTTATTTATTTGCCCAGTTTTCGGCTCAGAAATCTGATGATGGCCTTGTAAGTCGAAAACTGGTTAACTCAATAAACTAATGTGTAGAGCACTACCAATACAGCGCTTTTTATGTATTATAAAGCTGTTCTACCAAGAACCGACAGAAGAATCAGTTAAATAAAGAAATAGGTCATTGTTATGAAGTTGTCGACTTTTGTGTCACTCATTTTCATCAGATAAGAGACGAGCTGTAGTATAGTGTGCCAATGTTCGTTTATAAATTGGAATTAACACCTAATATCTGCAACATGCTACGCTTTGTTATTCATTCAGTCACCACCCGTCGAACCCTACTACTTTGTCAAGAGTGTAGACAAGAAAAGACAAATATTAGCCAAATAGTATGCAGATGAACATTCTTGTACCTGTGGCATCTTCCAAATTTAGTTTGCCATCTTCATAAGGAACGACACAGCACGCTGCAGACAGCAGCTACTCTACATTGCAATGAGATGACAGAAGCCGCGGGATGCATCCCATTATTGTGTCAAATATCTTTTTGCCCGGTGTAATGCAGCTAATCGACGTGGTATGGGCTCAACGAGTCGTTCGAAGTCCCATGCAGAAATATTGAGGCACGATGCCTCTACAGCCGTCTGTAACTTCAAAGGTGTTGTAGCTACAGGGTTTTGTACACGAACTTACGTAACGGTTATGTCCCACAAACGATCGACTGGGCTTATGTCGGGCAATCTGGATGGCTAAATCATTCACTCGATTTGTCCACAATGTTCCTCAAACAAATCGCGAACAATTGTGGCCCAGTGACATGGTGCATTTTTCATCCATAAAAATTCCTTCATTGTTTGGGAACGTGAAGTACTTGGTCTCCAAGTAACTGAACATAACCATTTCAAATCAATGATCGGTTCAGTTGAGCCAGAGGACTCAGTCCATTCCTTGTAAGTCCACACCATTATGGAGCCACCACCAGCTCGCACAGTGCCTTGTTGACAACGTGCCCCACGACTTTGTGGGGTCTGCGCCACAGTCGCAACCTACCATCAGTTATTACCAATTGAAATCGGGATTCATCTGAGGAGGCCACGGTTTTTCAGTCATCTGGGGTCCAACCGATATGGTCACGAGCCCAAGAGAGGCGGTGCAGGCGATGTCGTGCTGTTAGCAAGGGTACATGCGTCGGTTGTGTGCAGCCCATTAACACCAAATTTCGCCGCACTGTTCTAACGGCTACGTACATCGTACGTCCCACATTGATTTCTGCGGTTACTAGACGCAGTGTTGCTTGTGTGTTATCGCTGACTACGTAAACGCCGCTGCTGTCGGTTGTTAAGTGAAGACCGTCGGCCACTGCGTTGTCTGTGGTGAGAATTAATGCCTGAAACTTGGTATTTTCTGCACACTCTTCTTACTGTGGATCTCTGAACGATTATCGAAGCGGAATGTCCCGTGTGTCTAGCTCCAACTACCATGCCGCGTTCAAAGTCTGTGAATCTCCGCCATAATCACTTCGGGAACCTTTTCGTATGAATTATCTGAATACAAATAACAGGTCCGCTAATACATTGCCCTTTTATACCTTATGTAAGCGATATTACCGCCATCTGTGTATGTGCATATCGCCATTCGTGACCTATTCGTGACCTTCGTCCCTTCAGTGAATATTAATAACGAAACTCGACAGCGTATCTTTGTCAGCAGACCTCCCTGGCCCATTGGAAAAAGCTACCTAAATACACTCTTTGAGTACAGCGGCATTTTCTCGTAAAATTCCAACTGTTAGTTTAATCGAAGGCGGCCTGGACAGCCGGCTAGAGTGGCCGTGTGGTTCTAGGCGCTACAGTCTGGAGCCGAGCGACCGCTACGGTCGCAGGTTCGAATCCTGCCTCGGGCATGGATCTATGTGATGTCCTTAGGTTAGTTAGGTTTAAGTAGTTCTGAGGTCTAGGCGACTGATGACCTCAGAAGTTAAGTCGTATAGTGCTCAGAGCCATATGAACTTTTTTCTTTTTTTTTTCCCAGCCTGGACAGACGACTATCGTAGGCTCGCAGCCACTAACCTGTACGTGATCAGCCCCCAGTTCTCCATGGCTCCAGCAGCGAAGTCCGGCACAGCGACGTGGTCCATCTTGGTGAGGTTGCCGTGGTTGTACGGAACACGCACCAGCTGCTCCATGGAGCGGACGGTGCGTGGCCCCATCACACTGGGGTACTCTGCCTGTGCCGCCGTGTCCCTGGTCGTCCAGACAGTCGTATTGGATTCCAGCGGCGACTGCACGCCTACGAAGTCGGATACGACCCAAGCTAGCAGGAAGGCGCTCATCACCGGCGTCTGCTCGAAGGTCAGGGTGCGTCTTCCATCTTCGTCGTCACTACAAGGGGAAAGAGTTCCTTTTTTAATCAGTTAATATATGCACGAACTGGCAAAAATTACACCAAGTTTGGAAAGTAAGATTGTCCTGGCGTCATTATTAAGGGATGGGTAAAAACAGAAGTGATACGAACATTTTTTTTAAATATCGTAAATAGCGTGTTTGTCCATCAGTGGTCTCCGGTGCTTGTCACAGCGTAATAATGTAATTGCAGTTACTTCAGGTTATTCACCCCCCCCCCCACCCATGAACCATTCACATTGCCGTTGGTGGTGAGGCTGCTTGCCTCATAGATACAGATAGCCGTCCCGTAGGTGCAACCAGACGATGGTTCCTGGAGAGGGGCAGCAGCCTGTTCAGTATTTGCAGGGGCAACAGTCTGATTAATTGACTGATGTGGCCTTGTAACACAACCAAAGCGGCCATGCTGAATACTGCGAACGGCTCAAAGCAAGGGGAAACTACAGCCGTAATTCTTCCCGAGGGCATGCAGTTTAACTGTATGGTTAAATGATGATGGCATACTCTTGGGTAAAATGTTCCGGAGGCAAAATAGTCTCCCATTCGGATCTCCAGGAGAGGACTACTCAGGAAGACGTCGTTGTCAGGAGAAAGAGAACTGGCGTTCTATGGGTTGGAGCGTGGATTGTCAGATCCCTTAATCGGTTTGGTCGGTTAGAAAATTTAAAAAGGGAAATGGATAGGGTAAAGCTAGATATAGTGGGGGTTAGTGAAGTTCGGTGGCATGAAGAACAAGACTTCTGGTCAGCTGAATACAGAATTATAAATACAGAATCCAATAGGGGTAATGTGTGAGTAGGTTCAATAATGAATAAAAAAAATAGGGCACGGGTAAGCTACTACGAATAGCATAGTGAACGCATTATTGTAGCCAAGATATACACAAAGCCCAGACCTATCACAGAAGTACAACTTTATATGCCAACTAGCTCCGCAGATGATGAAGAGATAGAAGAAATATAAGATACGATAAAAGAAATTATTCAGATAGTGAAGGGAGACGAAAATTAAATAGTTATGGGGGACTGAAATTCGATAGTAGGAAAAGGAAGAGAAGGAAAAGTAGTAGGTGAATATGGACTGGGTGAAAGGATTGAAAGGTTAAGCCACCTGGTAGAATTTTGCACAGAGCATAACTTAATCGTAGCTAATACTTGATTTAAGAATCATGAAAGAAAGCTGTATACGTGAAAGAGGCGTGAAGACACTGGAAGAATTCAAATAGATTATATAATGGTAAGACAGAGATTTAGGACCCAGGTCTTAAATTAAAAGACGTTTCCAGGGGCACATGTGGAGTCTGAGCACAATTTATTGGTTATGAACTGTAGACTGAAACTGAAGAAACTGCAAAAAAGGTAGGAATTTAGGGAGATGGGATCAAGATAAACTGAAAGAACCAGAGGTTGTAGAGAGTTTTATAGAGAGCATTAGGGAAAGATTGGAAAGAACGGGGGAAACAAATACAGTAAAAAAAGAATGAGTAGCTTTGAGAGATGAAATAGTCAAGGCAGCAGAGGTTCAAGTAGGTAAAAAGACGAGGGCCAGTAGAAATCCTTTGGTAGCAGAAGAAATATTGAATTTAATTGATGAAAGGTAAAAATATAAAAACGCAGTAAATGAACCAGGCGAAAAGGAATACAAACGCCTCAAAAATGAGATCGACAGGAAGCACAAAATGGCTAAGCAGGCATGGTGAGAGGACAAATGCAAGGATGTAGAGGAACATACCACTAGGGCTAAGATAGATACGTACCGCCTGCAGGAAAATTAAAGAGATCATTGGAGAAAAAGGAACCACCTGTATGAATATCAAGAGCTCAGATGGAAAACCAGTCCTAAGCAAAGAAAGGAAAGCTGAAAGGTGGAAGCAGTACATAGAGTATCAATACAAGGGAGATGAGTTTGCTGGTAATGTTATAGAAATAGGGTTAGGACGTAGTTGAAGAGGAGGAGACATGATATTGGGAGAAGAATTGGACAGAGCACTGAAAGGCCTAAGTCGAAGCAAGGCCCTGTGAGTAGTCAAAATTCCATTAGAACTACTGACAGCCTTGAGAGGGCCAGCCATGACAAAACTCTACCATCTGGTGAGCAAGATGTATGAGACATGCGAAATATCCTCTGACTTCAAGAAGAATATAATAATTCCAATCCCAAAGAAAACAGGTGTTGATATATGTGACAATTACTGAACTATCAGTTTGATAAGTCACGGCTGCAAAATACATTGAAGTTCTGTCAGAGACAGCAAAGGATCTGGAAGAGCAGTTGAACAGAATGGACAATGTCTTGAAAGAAGGATATAAGATGAACATACTTTGCAGACTAATGGAAAACCTGATAGAAGATGTCCTCGGGGGAGATCAGTTTGGATTCCATAGAAATGTTGGAACACGCGAAGTAATACTGACCCTATGACTTACCTTATATTAAGGAAAGGCAAACCTACGTTTCTAGCTTTTGTAGTTTAGACTTGACAATGTTGACTGGAATACTCTCTTTCAATTTCTGAAAGTGGTAGGGGTAAAATACAGGGAGCGAAAGGATATTTACAATTGGTACAGAAACCAGATGGCAGTTATAAGAGTCGAGGGGCAGGAGAGCGAAGCGGTGGCTGGGAAGGGATTGAGACAGGGTTGTAGCCTATCCACGATGTTCTTCAACGTGTATATTGAGCAAGACGTAAAGGAAACAACAGAAAAATTTGGAGTAGGAATTAAAGCCCATGGTGAAGAAATAAAAACTTTTGGGTTTGCCGATGAATTTGCAATTCTGTCAGAGGCAGTAAAAGGACATGGAAGAGTCGTTGAACGGAATGGACAGTGTCTTGAAAGGAGAATATAAGATGAACATCAACGAAAGCAAAACGGGGATAATGAAATGTAGCGGAATTAAATCGGGTGATGCTGCGGGAATTAGATTAGGAAATGAGACGCTTAAAGTAGTAGATGAGTTTAGCTGTTTGGGCAGCAGAATAACTGATGGTGGTCGAAGTAGAGAGGATATAAAATGTAGACTGGCAATGGAAAGGAAAGCGTTTCTGAAGAAGAGAAGTTTATTAACATCGAGTATAGATTTAAGTGTCATGAAGTCTTTTCTGAAAGTATTTGTGTAGAGTGTAGCCATGTTTGGAAGTGAAACATGGACGATAAATAGTTTAGACAAGAAGAGAATAGAAGCTTTCGAAATGTGGTACCGAGCGAGGTGGCGCAGTGGTTAGCACACTGGACTCGCATTCGGGAGGACGATGGTTCAATCCCGTCTCCGACCAACCTGATTTAGGTTTTCCGTGATTTCCCTAAATCGTTTCAGGCAAATGCCGGGATGGTTCCTTTGAAAGGGCACGGCGGATTTCCTTCCCAATCCTTCCCTAACCCGAGCTTGCGCTCCGTCTCTAATGACCTCGTTGTCGACAGGACGTTAAACACCACTAACCTAACCTCGAAATGTGGTGCTACAGAAGAATGCTGAAGATTAGATGGGTAGATCACATAACTAATGAGGAGGTACTTAATAGAACTGGTGAGAAGAGGAATTTCTGTCACAACTTGACTAGATGAAGGGATCGGTTGGCAGGAGTATTGGAGTGTAAAAATTGTAGAGGGAGAGCTAAGGATCAATACACTAAGTAGATTCAGAAGGATGTGGGTTGCTGTAGTTACTCGGAGATGAAGAAGCTTGCACAGGTTAGAGTAGCATGGAGAGCTGCATCAAACCAGTCTCAGTACTGAAGACCACAACAACGACTACCCCAATTACCTAAGTTTTAGTGGTAATATCTTCACAACAGAGAAAAGCGTGTACTACGCAACAAGCAAAATAATACAAAAAACGGAGTTAAGCAACTGTTCTCAGGCGAAACGCGTACATTCTACTGTGGGTATGGTGGAATCGCTGAAACAGCCGGTTTTCGGTAATACCGAATTTTTTAGCTTGATGCTGAAACAGCTCAAAATAACTGATTTCTGAAATAACCGGTTTTCGGTCTTTCATTGCTGCTAGCAGAGAAATCCCTCGTTCCCCAGTTATTCAATTACAGCTGTGCATACCACGCAGCGTTTGAACTATGTGTTGTAAAATGACATAATTTTGCATGTAGATTCAGCGTCATATGAGAACACTGTCTTCACAATGTGCTGCGAATGGAGTTAGTAGCAACGAAGTAATAAATTTAAACGCCATGCATGAAGCGGCAGATTTTCATGCATCTCATTGTTTATGACGTCATGCCTCCTAAACTGTGACGTACAATGATACAATGTTGCAGCTACATTCAGTGGTATATGTGCATTCTGTCTGCAAAATGTGTCACGAATACAGTGAGTAGTAAACAAGTAACAAATTATAATGTCACTTTTATGTCGGTATTACGGTATCATACTTCTTTTACAAAGAAATATGATCAAATATTCGTCAAGTTTCTTTGACAAAGATCTTTGACGTGGCGCTAAAAAGTAGTACTACACTACTGTCATATTTGTCGGGCAAATTTCAAATTGTCGGACAATAGTAACCTGTTATTATGCGATGCAGTCGCTTGTGCAACAATTACATTGTGCATCCTTTTGGAAGATAAGTGGTGGAAAAAAAGGAACCATGTTTGGTTGAAGCCATGTGTACTACGTCGAGATAATGAAAGCATTCACCAAACTTTGTTACGAGAAGTGGAAGTGGAGGACGTCAAGTTTTATGTAAATTACATCCGTTGCGACCCTAGTTTTAAGGAAACTTTATTTCATTGTTTATTTGCACAGGTAATTTTGTCAGCTTATTGTACAGAGCCTTAGAACTCGGTGCTTACGAGACGGTAAATTTCAGAGTGATTGATTTCATTATTGGCACTGCGTATTGGTTTGCCAGATTGAGTTGTTTAATTTTTTTGGATTACAGTAAAACTCAGTAAGCACACCGTTTGCTCAACAACACATCAACAGTAAATTTCCATAACACAAACATTACGTATTTCATATTCATTGGCAAACAAACACACATTTTTTTTAAAGAACGTTACTGTTATGCAAAGAACGGTACACAGTAAAAAGTAAATAAAAGTACCTGTTGTAACCGAGACCAAACAAATACCGAAAAACACCGGTTATTCAGAACTAATACACTGATATCGATTTTAATCGGACGGATTTTTCCATCCCTGCTGTGATGTTGTTGCCGTTGCTGCATGAACAGTTCGTCATAAAGTCGTGCCGCTCTTCCCTTGCGTTCGGTAAATCCACACACGAGGGGCACGTCGGTCAAGCCTCCGTCAGTAAACCTAAGCATGTGTCACTTTTAACCTTCAATAAACACGCAGGAAAAACAAACACTAGACAGAATACCTATGCAAGCTTGAGGTTGAAGGGTAATATTGGCATTACTGTTGTCAACAGCATGTTCCGTAAGCGAAATAAGTTTGTTTTCTAGAAAGACACACAGCGCATATCGTCTAAATCTGCGCTATCGTGCAAATATAACGGCAAACAGTCGTTTGAAAATGTTTTATAAATGAGAGTTCGAATCTCTAAAGAATTTGAGTTTACTGGTTGAGAGCTAAGAAACACCACTAAGATGACGAAAGTCATGGTGTACCTCCTAATGTCGTATCAACGCTTCGTTTTACAAGGCGGAGTGTAGCAGCTCGACGTGGCATGGACTCAACAAATCTTGGAAGTCCCCTACAGAAATGTTGAGCCATGTTAGTTCTGCAGCCGCCCATAGTTGACAAAGTATTGCTGGTGCAGGATTTTCTGCACGAACTCACCTCGCGATTGTGTCCTATGAAAGTTCGGTGGGATCCACGTGGGCGAGGTGGGTGGCCAAATCATTCCGTTACATTGTCCATAATGTTATTCAAATCATTCGCGAACTACCGTGACCCGGTAACATGGCGCAGTGTTATCCATGAAAATTGCAACGTTATTTGGGAACATGAAGTCCATGAATAGCTGCAAGTGCTTTCCAAGTAGCCAAACATAACCACTTTCAGTCAATGATAGGTTTAGTTGGACCGGAGGACGCAATGCATTCCATGTAAACACAGCCCACATCACTACGGAGCAACCACCACCTTGCATAGTGCTTTGACGACAGCCTGGGTCCATTGCTTTGTGGGGTCTGAGCCACATTCGCACCATACCATCAGCTCTTACGTAATGAAATCGGGACTTATCTGAACAGGCCAAGGTTTTTCAGTCATCTAGAGTCTAACCGATATGGTCACGAGTCAAGGAGACGTGCTGCAGGCGATATGCTGTTAGCAAAGGCAGTCGCGTCGATCGTTTGTTGCCACACACAGCCCATTGACGCCAAATTTCGCCGCAGTCCTAACGGACACATTTTTCATACGTC
The DNA here is from genome assembly GCF_023897955.1 of Schistocerca gregaria. Classification (NCBI taxonomy): domain Eukaryota; kingdom Metazoa; phylum Arthropoda; class Insecta; order Orthoptera; family Acrididae; genus Schistocerca; species Schistocerca gregaria. The sequence continues at coordinate 463,353,462 of NC_064922.1, forward strand.
CCACATTGATTTCTGCGATTATTTCGCGCAGTGCTACTTGTCTGTTAGCACTGACAATTCTCCACAAACGCCGCCCCTCCCGGTCGTTTAGTTTAGGCCGTCGACCACTGTGTTATCCGCGGTGAGAGCCAGTGCTAGGAATGTGGTATTCTTGCTACACACTTGACACTGTGGATATGGGAATACTGAACTCCGTAACTATTTCCGAAATGTAAAGTCCCATGGTTCTAGTTCCAACTATCATTCTGTATTCAAAGTCTGTTAATTCCCGTCGTGCGACAATAATCACGTTGGAAATCTTTTCACGTCAATCACCTGAGTACAAATGACAGTTCCTCCAATGCACTACCCTTTTACACCTAGTGCACGCGACACTATCGCCATTTACGTATGTACGTAAAGCTATCCCATGACACACGCTCGCACATATTCTGAGGGTTGAACCCTCTGCTGTGATCGAAGTTTTAGCGCAACTGAGGCGCTTCTCCTTCTTACATGAAGATTGGTGGGATGTCATGATGACGGTTTGGTGGTTGCTTGACTTTTGTGCTTTTTTTTTAAGAAGACAGTCAGTGGAAGGGACAGTAGAAGAGTGGGGGAAAAAGAACGGCCCATTGACTAGCCGGGGATTACAATTAAATTATAGAATAAAGGAGAGAAGGAGGAATAGTTAGAGAGAGTGAAATCGAAAGGCCATTATCCTGGCCTCTTCTTCTTCATAGCGGCGTCTTGATGGTGGTGGTGGCAGACTATCTTGGTGGGTTGGGGGGGGGGGGGGGGGAGGGGAAGAGAAAGAAGTCAGAGAGTGACAGCTGAAGAAGTGGAAAGAGGAAGGGCCTGTCGTGATTAGGCCAACATTGGGGACAGAGTGGGTGGAAGGGGGGGTGGCGAGCTTGGGGGGTGAATGACATGTTGGGGAATGATCGATGATGTGAGGAAGAGTAGTTGACATGAGATGCAGTGGCTTGTGCATGCGAAGTCATGGGGGGCGGAATAGAAGGTCAGGCCATCGAATGGTGGCTAGACGGTGAACACGGGTACCCAAGGAGAGGATTAAGGGATTAGGAGAGTGACGGGTTTGTTGGTAGAAGGAATTGGCTGCAGAGAGGATGGGGTGCGAAGGAGTGGCACCTCGGCCAGGTTGTGAAGCTCTTGGGTTGGGAAGTCGAAGGGGAGATGGAGGGCACGCCGGAGAGCCCGATTCTGGACGGTTTGGAGTCGGCGGAGGTGGGTGGGGGCAGCATTGCCCCACACCACCGCCGCGTATTCAAGGATGGGACGAACAAGGGAGGTGTACAATCGAACAGCAAGGTGTGTGGGGAGTGAAGAGGTTGGATTGATGAGAGGGTAGAGCAGGCATAGCCGCCCCATTGCCTTACGACGCACGTCATCGATGTGGGGGCGCCAGGTGAGGCGTTGGTGCAGGGTAGCACCCAAGTACTTCGCAGTAAGAGTCCAGGGTACTGGGGTACCAAGGACCGTCACCTGAGGGAGCCGAATGGGAATATGGCGTCGGCAGATGATAAGGGCTTGGGTCTTGGAGGGATTAAATGCCAGACGCCAGGTCCTAGCCCAATCGGTTAGGGAATCTGTAGCCCCCTGGAGCCGCTGCTGTAGACCTGCCGCACTCCGAGAACGAGAGAAGAGTGCAGTATCATCTGCGTAGAGAGCTAAATGTACCCTCGGCCCAGAGGGCAGATCGGCTGTGAAGAGGAAGTAGAGTAGCGCTATCCCATGACCTCTGTCACCTCAGTATATAACTGCCACATCTTCCATTTCTCGCAGTTACAAGACTTTTTACTGCATTCAAAAGAAAGACCTTTTGTACATATACTCACGTGGCGTTGATCAGTGGAGTGTTGAAGAGCACGTTGTAGCCTTGCTGTGGGCGGAAGGTAAACTCCCAGGTCGCCTTGATGGCCGGCTCGTCGTAACACGGCATGGCCATCCGCGCCCCAGTCCTCTCGAACTGGGTCACTCCCAGCCACCTGCAACAGAATGTGGTACCCTGCAAGTAATTCTACTACAAATTCGATATTTGAAAACAACCATCTGTTGATGAGGCTGTCTAAGCCGATGAGTTGCAATTTCTCTCACGTAGCGATGAAGCACTGAAGCATTCGAGTGGAAAATCGTACTCTTTATTATTATTTGAGACCCTAGGAGATAGCGTACGAGATTTAAACGCCGCAGAATTACAGATATCTGGTAAATATCTACTGCATATCTCAGATGCAAACCTGTTTAGTACTTCGATAATAAATATTCTCCCTGCAGCTGTGTACGCTGATTTGAAACATACTGGCAGACTGGGACTCGAACCTGGGACCCTTGTCCCTTGCGGGCAAGTAATCCACCGATTGAACCATCTAACCGCGACTCACGACCCGCCCTCAAGACCTTACTTGTGCCAGTATCGCATCTCCGACCTTCCAAGTTTCACAGAAGTTTTCCTGTCTTCCTATACTTCATCTCCTAGCTTCCAAACTTCACAGACGTTCTCCTTCATACTTTGAGGGACTAGCACGGCTGGAAGAAAGGATACTGGAGAACCAAGATTCCCAGGTTGGACTCACAGTCTGGCAAACACTTTTAATTTGCCACGAAGATTCATAGCAGTGCACGCTCCGAAGCACCAGGCAGTGGCTAAGCCATGTCTCCGCAGTTTCCTTTGTTTCGAGGAGATGCGGAACTGGAGGAAGAATTTATTTCATTTATTCGAATGGCTCATTTGCAGTTTAAAATTACTGGGATATGGCATTAGTAATACTGTATATAATAGGAATATGAAAATACAAAACTACATATAAAACAAACTAAATGTCAATATCTAGGTCCCTAATCCATATAAGAGCCATATCATTAGCTTCCATGAGGTCGCTCCAATTAAACTGGTAGGAACGCAAGGGGCATTCATCTCTAATGAGCCTGATTGTCTGGTTCGGAGGGTCACAGTCACAAACCGGAAACTCTGTAACATCCCGTTTGTAAAGAGAGTCTGCGCATCAGCCATGCCCAGTACGAGCTCTGTTCAATTTGATCCACAGTTTCGTGTAGAGTTCTGTGCCATCAGTATCACAGTCATACTTTCGGAACCACTTACGCTCTTCACGATTTTCAGTAAGTTGACAGCTCTGGTCCCACAGGTCTCTCACCCCGGTATTACTGGCATCTAGCTGTTCTGATTGTCCTAATGGTGGGTTTCTTGAAGGGGGTCTATTTCGTCGTAAACTTGGTATGTCTTCCTGGATGGATAATTCCAGGTTCTCCTGTAGCTTTCGGTATTGCTTAAGCGAGGCCTCATTTCTGCGGATTGCGGGTGGGTAGACGCTGCTCAGGAGAGGAAACGAATAAATCGGTGAGGAAACGAATAATTCGGTGTTGGTCGGATCGCCCCAGTTATTAATCAATTGGACGTCAATCAAGTTGGTGTGGCAGCTGTTTAGCCACACTGGGACAAAATACTCGGCTGCTGAGAAGACTAGCGCAGTGAATGATGTGCGCTAGATATCTGCCGAAGCTCCCCATGTCATTCCACACAATTTTTGAATAATGTTATTACGAGTTTTTATCTTTCCAGCAGTATTTTCAACATGTTTTCTATATGAAAGGGTGTGAAAGGGTGCCGTCAAGGGCGACACCAAGGTACTCAGGATATTTGCTATGGCAAAGAGTGTTTCCGTGAAGTTTCACTTTGAGCTTGTTTCTTTGTCAGTTGGATTGTACATACTTCGGTTTTACTTGTACTGGGTTTAAGTCGCCACTTTCTAAAATAGGCGCTCGTAACGGCTAGATCTTCAGTGAGAACTGTCTCCGCTCGTCCAAGATCATTGGTTCTACAAGCAAGAGCGATATCGTCTGTGTAGCAGAATTTTGTTGACCTGGTATTGGGGAGATCGGAGATATATCGGTTGAATAGTAGAGGGGCTAAGATGGAGCCCTTTGGAAGACCATCACCTAATTTCCTGCTCACATTTTCTCCCAAGTAAACATGGAAATATCTATTGTTTATCATAGTATTGATGAGGGCTACGGTTTTAAATTTGTATATCATCCCTTCTCTCCAGACTGTATCATATGCCGCTGTTAGGTCTACGAACGCAACAGGTGTCCTCAAGTTTTCTTGAAAAAACCAGCCTCTATGAAAGTTACCCAGAAGAATTTTAATCTCTATGAAAGTTGTTAGGGCCAGTACATGGTCACAGCAACTCCCCTGTGGCCTGAAACCCGCTTGCTAAGCTGGCAAATGTTCCAGAATGAAGCCACTAATTCTATTATAGATGAGCCTCTCCAAGAGTTTATAAGTACAGCTCTAAAGAGAAATTGGTCTAAGCGTTGAGGGTGGTCAACTGGTTTACTTGATATCAAAATTGCCACTATTTTTGTTCTCTTTAGCTTGTTGGGGTGTGATCCACTATATAGGATGTTGGAGAAGAAGCGGACCAGCCATCTTTTTTTACCCTTACCCACGTTAATCAGAAATTCCGCGTGTATACAATCCAGACCAGGTGCTTTACCATGTTCAGTTTGTTTCAACGACTCATCCAATTCAGTCAGTGTAAATGGTGAAGAGAAATTGCATTCGTTTGGGCACTAGCTTTTAGAGGCGTGAATTCTTGTTTTATTTTGGAAGTATATTGTTTGTCACGGGATGAGCTATATGTTTCAGCTATGTGGTTAGCGACTTGGTTATCTGAAATACCAGGTTTCTGCCCGGGTTTATTGGAAGCTCCGCCAAGCTTACGCAGAAGACTCGACGCCTTTCTGCCCTTGCGGAAGTAAAGCTGAGAGGACGGGTCTCGAGTCGCGGTTGGATGGCGCAGTCTACGAAGCACCTGCCCGCGTGTGACAAGGGTCCTACTATTGATCTCGGTCCTCTTCACAGTTTTAGGCTGTTTACTGTTTTTTTTTAATAATTTAACTTAAATAGAGGAGAAAGGCTTTAGTTCTTCAGAAGATAGGGAAAAGAAAGGACTTAAAGAATGTCAGTGCAGAAGAGCGGAACGTGATACACTACTCGTGGAAAAAAATTAACTCCCTCTAATATTACTTTTGACCATTTTACTGTTTTTAAGTCAATAATGTGTGATGCATCATTTTAGTGTATGGGAGATGTAATTTGCTGCTGTGGTATTTTTAGAGGAATGTTAGATGAAAAATGGAAATAAGCAGAATGGGTATTTCCTGCTCTTAGTTCCTGTTGCGAGAAAGTCTCCAAGAATTCGCAAATAAGGTGGGCTGCACGAGGTGCCGATGTTCCCACCGGCATCGTGTAGCTGCTTAAAGAGTCTGTAACGGTGAAACGCTGAAATAAGTTGCCTCGGTAATACATTAGCGGCAGAACTGCCACTGCAGAGAACACACGGTCGAGAGGACCTAAGCAAGAGGATTACTACGGCGTGGCCCCATGATGGTGTTACAAAACTTTGCAGAAAATGAGAACACGTATACCAATTCTAAAAGACCGTTTTTAACAATACTAAGGCAGCCTGTCATTTTACAGCCGGTATTAGTACGCAAAGGATTTTTCATGGACGACAAGATACCTGAGCTGACTGAGGTCTAGTGTGTACACGAGTATCGCGACAGGACTGGAGGCGGCACGGACACAGATGTGAGCGAGAACAGGCTTGGGCAAAGACCAGCCGTCCAGCCGACGTAACGGTGATACACTGTACCACGTCATCTGAATAAGACTGCCACTGGATGGAGAATACCGTGAGACTTACTGGTACAGGGGCGAATGTAATAACTGGGAAGTGAATGCCAAACCCCTGTGGAAGTATCCTGCTTGCGGTTTCAATGATAGACGGGAGAGGGACGCGCTATAACTTAAATATAGGGTGTCCAGGTTAAACATACAATAATATAAAATGTAATAACTGGAAAGTAATGCAGATGTTTATTGACGATATGTTTGTTCAAGCGTGGCAACTCATTCCCCTCCCCCCCGCCCCCCCCCCCCCCCACGCACACAGTTAATACACCTCTATATGCGCACCTTTAGTGACGCGATAGACATCTGATCTGTATTCCACTTCTCTTCAAGCGTTTTGCAGCGTATCGTAACATCTGCTCAGCTGCGTGAGTACGATAGCAAATATCTGGTAGATCACGAACTGATGTCTGGTACCCTAGATTCCTGATAAACCCCCATAAAAATCAGGTGGTCTAATGTCTGGTCTTCTAATGGGCCGAGCAATCGATGAACTATCTATCCCAGTCCAGAGATCTGGGAACTCATGATCAAAGAAATTCATCCAGCGTTCGCAAAATGGTATGTTCCGCCATCTCGTTGAAAGATCACATCACGAGGAAGATGTCACACAGCTTACAGCTCAAACATGTCTACATACGTTGTTGCGTTAACAGTACGCTCCGCGAAGAAGAATGGGCCTATAATCCTGCTCGTCAACAATTCACATTTGCACGCAGACACTTGGTGGGGTGGTTAAGATCCTCATGTGTAGCAATTCTGCATGTTTTCCGTGCCGGAAGTGTGGAACAGACGAAGACGAGAAATAGACGAAGTCGAGGAATGCCTGTCTGTCTGAATGGTCTCTGCAAATGTTCCTGTAGCGGCTGGTTGTAGGGATCGGTTTTGTGACGAAGCTGCAGTTTCTACGTACGTAGATGCAACCTTTTGTGCACCACAAAGTGTACTGTCGAATGAGGTAGCTGTAACTGTCTACTTTATTGTCAGATTGACCTACGAGGGCTACGGATTAATTCAACAGCAGACTCTGAAACTGCGTGGGGTCCTATATCGAATGCAAACTCCCAGTTTCCCAAAGGATCTTAGCCCATACTCAAGCAAAAGACGGCATTGTACCAGAGTAACTGACTTCCCGAGAGAAAGCATACAGAACACTTTCTGTTGTGCGAGCAGGAGAGCTTCTGTAAAGTTTGGAAGGTAGGAGACGAGGTACTGGCAGAAGTTAAGCTGTGAGGACTGGCATGAGTCGTGCTTGGGTAGCTCAGTTGGTAGAGCACTTGCCCGCGAAAGGCAAAAGTCCCGAGTTCGAGTCTCGGTCCGGCACACAGTTTTAATCTGCCAGAAGTTTCACTTGTTTGTATTATCAACGAATTTCATATGAACAAGCTGTGACCATAAAAACGGACAAAAGTACAATGAGCGTGAGGGAAACCATAATAACAATTTGCACGGGATTTGCTGTACACGGACAGTTTATGCTTACTGGAATTAGGTTTTCCCGCGCAACGGTTAGCCTCGGTGGTGAGGACTCCGGACGCCGCGCTGGTGTTACCGGAATGTTGAGAAGTGCGTACGGAATTTTCATGAATCGTCATGGAAACTCTACAGAACGCCCACTATTTCGTGTTTTATATTGCAATTAACTTGAATAACTTTTCCAGGGCATGCTCATCTTTCATGGAAACGGCTGTGGCCACACTTGTGTATAAGTGCCTCATGTGCGAGCACGAAGAAAATAGGGATTTTTTTTATCGGCGCCTTCAGAGAGACCTTTGCACCCGATTCCACCTCTCCAGCCCATGTTGTTAAACCTGTTTTTACCTGAACACAACTGCCACACTCCCCAACCTCCTATTTTACCTTTCTTAATGCAGGAACGACCGAAAAACTTGTCTGTGTTTGGTTTCTTATTAAGGTAGGTCGATTTCTAGATGAGGCCCTTATTTTGTCTATGCGAGCGAGTTTGAACACGAAGACCTCTCTCTCCCTTCTCTTCAGTACGCGGACGTTGTACAAAATCGTCCGGCACCGTTCTGGGGCATATTCGCCAAATGTGCGTCATCTCTGTCGTTCACAGCACTGATTGACAGTTAGTCTGATCGTTTGTACGATTGATCGTAATGATGCGGGATGAATCATTTTACATTCACATTGCACATTCATATCTAAATATGGCTATATGCTGATTTACAAGGTTTCCAAATAGAGATGTGTGTTGGTAATTCTTACCCACCACCTTTTTCACATTACGAAAATAGAAATTCTAGTGCGGAAAAGAAGGAACTGTCAAAGGGAAACTTTTGGTTTGTTTTCAAATTTAACTTTGCTGTCTGTCAGACAATTTACATCAGTGGGTAAATAATCAAAAATTTTGGTGGCATCAATGAGCTCCCCTTTTTGTGTTTAATGTGGAGTTTTGACTGTACTTTTCTCTTATAGTATTGTAATTATGAACGTTGTTGTTCCTTTCGAACTGCACTGGATTATTTACATCGAACTTCATGGCGAATAAATCTATTGTGCAGAAGTAGTCAGAATGACAAACTCCTTTAAGGGATGTACGCAATATCATCGTGGATGAGTACCACATATTTTTCTTATATCACGTTTATGAGAAACGAAGACATTCTTTCTTAAAGATGGATGGCACAGAACATTATTTCCTGACTTATTGAGTAAAAATACGCAAAACACATCAATTTACTGATTTGTTCTTCCCCAAGATTTGCAGTGATTCAAATGGTTCAAATGGCTCTGAGCACTATGGGACTTAACATCTGAGATCATTGAGATCATCAGTCCCCTAGAACTTAGAACTACTTAAACCTAACTAACCTAAAGACATCACACACATCCATGCCCGAGGCATGATTCGAACCTGCGACCGTAGCAGTCACGCAGCTCCGGAAATAATGATTCCAAGTGGAACTGTAGCTGAACTTAATTGTGTTTTTTCCAGTTTAAATTCTCGTTAATATGAACACTAAAATTTTGAAGTTTCCGCCCTTGTTGTTATTATTATTATTATTAATATTTGTTTACAAAGTGTTACACTTGCCACTGGTGTAGCTCCTTGAGAGGTGTGAACAGTTCTACGAAAACTAACCGAACCATTCTCAGTAGAGACAATACAGACAGGAAAACAACTATCCATGCCACAGAAAAATGACGTAATTTACACGGAAGTTTGGACATGAAACGTTGTAGTCGACAAGCCTGGAAATTATTGAGAAACCTTAAAGTGATCCTACAGTTTCTCTCTTAGGAGTGAGCAAAGTCACCGCTGATCAAATGTCACACCAGCTGTTTTTGAATCGTGAAACCACAAAAGCGTAAAAGTAACAAAACTCAAAAGATGTGAATGATCATCTTCGCACTCGATTCACAGTTGAAGAACTAAGAACTGCTGTTCATCGAATGAATCCTGAATTTGATGAACACTTGTGTTGCTAGAATGATAATCCCAAAGATCTGCCGCAAGAAAAACTAGTGCCCTTGCTTCAGCCAGGCAAAGAAGGAATAACACACGAATTTCGGACCTGTACCACTTCCGTGTCATCTGTTTCAACATGTGTAGAGAATGATTTTACATCGAATTTCTGAGACTGTCGAGTCCGCAGCTCGTGGTCGTGCGGTAGCTTCCCGCGCCCGGGTTCCCGGGTTCCATTCCCGGCGGGGTCAGGGATTTTCTCTGCCTCGTGATGACTGGGTGTTGTGTGCTGTCCTTAGGTTAGTTAGGTTTCAGTAATTCTAAGCTCTAGGGGACTGATGACCATAGATGTTAAGCCCCATAGTGCTCAGAGCCAACAAAGGAATACCGACTGACTCCATTATTCAGTGTGTGTTGCAGAACAGACGGAGAATACAGAAGAATGGCCTTCCCTTCCGAAGTGTGCTGGCTCTAATATTACATAACATATGTACCAATGATCAATCAACACTGGAACGCGGTCCTTCATCTATGCAGATGACATTGCTGTCACTGCTCAGGGAACGACATTTGAAGAAGAAGAAGAAGATTCCGAATTAAAATCTGCTCTCGAAGACCTTGTCATTTACTTTGACGACAACCACTTGAAACTCATCCGGATAGTACTCAAGTTTGTGAGTTTCACGTACACAATAAGTAGGCGAGAAGAAAGATGAGCATCGCTTGGAAAGGATGCAATCTAAATCACTGTGTCCAACCTCAAAGCCTAGGTTAAAAGTTTGATCGATCTTTACTATCTCAACTATAATGTGCAAAGGCTTGACAGAAGATAAGCATCAGGAACATTATCTGGGAAGTAACAGCACATGGGGAGCGCATCACAGCGTCCTCCACACATCCACTCTTACTCTGTGTTTCACTGCTGACAAGTACACTACACACCGCTCCAGTCTGAAGGAACTTCACAAAAGCTACAAAAGTTGATGTGGCTCTTCATGACGCAGGCTGCATAGTCATGTGGTGCCTAAGACCAACTCCAGCTCACAATATCTTTCCACTCAAGGGGGTAGCACCTCCGGGTGCAAGAAGAAAAAATAGTAGTAGAGAATAAAAATAATACACAATAAACAGGTCCAAGGCTTCCATTGTTTGGAAATAATTCCTATCCATCAGGAACTAAATCCAGAAAAAGCTTCCTGCTTACAACAGCACTATTTGCAAGTTCATCAGAAGTCCACGGGACTGAGATGTGGGGAGAAAACTTTCCTGGAGCGTTATGGACAGCAGAATAGAAGCAACCATCAGATTGCCATCTCCAGTATTGGACCCAACAGACCCTCAACAGGTTGAGTACAGGGGTGACAAGTGGCGAGACTAATTTGAGGAAGTGGGCTATGTGTGATGAATTCTGTGATGATGGGGCAAGGCAGGACTCTTGTCAACTTGTTGGCTTGCAGTAATCTGTGCAAACCCTGTGACATGGAAGACTTGTTTGTAACGAATGACTATGCCATTTTGGCTGCTAAACAATGGACTCATAAAAAGTGAAAATCTTTGTAATTGACTGTAGATTGTAGTTTTTGTTATGTTGTGTTCTAGTGTCCTTTGGACTCAGATAAATAAATAAATATCGCTGTATCTCTACATGAGCAGAACTGAATAAGTAGTGCGTTTTTTACGTTTGAGTGTGACCATTCGCACGAAACCATTTAATAATGCTTTCAAGAATATAATTTACCATTTCTTCTGTTGTTGAATGTAGGCTTGATTACAATCATAGTCTCATCCGCAAAAAGAACTAATTCTGCTTGTTGTATATTAGATCGAAGTTCGTTTACAATTAAGAGAAACAATAGTGGATCTAAGATTGAGCCTCGTGGAACCCCATAAGTTTTAAAACTTTGTATTATTGCCTCATCATCACATGCTCGGATGCATGATAACGAATTGCTACTAGGCTGATGGTAGCATCATATGTTCAATGACAATCAGCAGAATTTTGTAATACTTTTGAGCTACTGAATGATGTGCTATAAGTATTCTTATATAACAGCTGCTGACAATATGTTAGCTGCTCCAGTAATTTATTTCGACCAATAAATTTGGAGTTACTTGAGCTTGTTTTATTTGTAAGCACAATTTGTACACCAGTTTCTACATTTCTCAACAGTGTGTAACATTCAAAGAACTTGTGCAGAGATGCTACTCACCTAGTCTCTCCATCTTGCTTGTACGAGCTGCGGTAGAAGCCGGCCAACCCCTCACGAACATCACCAACGAATTCCAGGACCAGAGTCAATCGGTCACCGGCAAAAACCTGCGACAAGAACAACAACAACAAAACTAACTTACTCCGTAATCACCAGGAAGAAAGGCAGGATAAGTGTAAAATCTGGCCGACCTGGTGGTCGTTAGAGGTAAACAACAGCTTGAGGAATACGACTAATAGAGCACTTGTGGCTTATTTCAAGAGATCGGGGCATTTTCCCGAGGTCATATAAAGAAATCACAGGAAACCTAAATATAAATGATACCTAGTGATTTGTACCACGCTCTTCCAAGTTACGACCATAGCGTTTTAATGACTGTGTCATTTCTTTTGGGAACGATTATTAGGAAATTTCAACTTCAAAATACTGGCGTTTCACTGTATTCCATTCGTGTGTCGTGTAGAACAGAGAGCGTCTACAGTTAAGAAACAGATTCATTTTTAGAATGAAAGTTATTGAGTCGAAACCTGTCTTAAAGTTTATCATGTACACTTACCTGTCTCATTAAGGCTTAGAGTGATGTAAATTATTATTCTTGTGCTTCGTCCCTCGAATTAATTTTCTTGCCAGATTGTAAGTCTCAGTTATGAATGTGATTTGTTTCATATATTGTAAGTAGGTGGTTCTTCAGAGTACGTAAATAGGGAAGACTTCACTTATTCAACGACTAATTTGTGATCAATGAAATCAAATCATACTAGTTCGCTAGGGTAAACCTCTGTCATCGTAGAATAAGATTACAATGGCTGGTACTATCAAGCGGTATAATTTGATTACTTTTACCATTATATGATAATACTATCGAAACTACTCACTGAATTAATAAAATCATATTGCAACTTCTCGGTGGCCAGCTCTTCTTTTTTCAAGTTTTTATGTAATTCTTGCACTTTTTATACATCTTTCTCTAGTTCGCAGTTCTTTTTTGTTGTAATTTAATGACTCATTGACAGACAGGTTACCAGACGCTATGGATGTTATCGTGTGCAGTGAGCACTCATGATATTCGTCACATATGATTAGTGTTGTTCTCATCGTAACACCTAACACTTGCTCCCGCTGTCTAGTAGCGTCATGTATGAGACAATCTTCTTTATTTTTCTTCTTCTTCCCATTCCTCATCTTTTCCCGTTTTTCGGTGGGGCCTGCATTTGTTATATGCTATGTGTTACTGACTGTCTTAATGGTAGTTGGTGTCCAGATGCCCTTCCCAACGCCGGAACTCAGCCCCCCCCCCCCCACACACTCCCCCTCTCCTCACTACCTGGGGCGAATTTGAGTATCCCATCTGTTTACATCTAGAGTGAATCTCAAATTCAAGTGTGCGGACGCTTACCAATTGTTTGCGTAACGTGTAACTGAGGTTGCACGTGGGTACTAGCCTGGTATTATCATAGGTGGACGTGGGAAACCTCCTATAAACTATAACCAGACTGGCAGTACGGAGCAGGATCTCCTTCTGCTGATTAGGGTTTCCCTTGTTTGTCCGTATCATTACGTGAATGTGTTGGACCAATTGTTGTCCCATATTTTGGGTGGTCGTTTGGATAGTCGTTTCTACTTCGGTCGTCACGTGCACAAATTTGAACTGGTTTCGCGTGGTCCATCCTCTTACAGTCTCTTATTCTTGTCTTCATCCATTTAATATTTATTTTAAACTGATCCCTTATCTATACATTTGTTCTATGGTCCCACATGGTCACTCCTTGGTTAATATCTTCACTTCCCCTGCTGTTTTATCTTATCGTTTCCGCTCTAGTTTCTTCTGCAAACGTCATAACAGAACGCTCCATTGTTTTCACATATTTTTATTTTGCCCTCTGTTGCAACAAATTTGTTTCTCCGTACAGTGTTTTGCAGGAATCCGCGGAATGGCCGCGTGGTTCGAGGCCCCATATCACGGATTGCGCTGCCTTTCCCGCAGGAGACTTGAGTCCTCCCTCAGGCATGGGTGTGTGTTGTTCTTAGCATAAGTTAGTGCAAGTTAGTTTAAATAGTGTGTAAGCCTAGCGAGCGATGACCTCAACAGTTTGGACCCTTAGGAATTCACACATATTTGAACACTTTTGCAGGAATCCGGCTAACCTTATTGCTTGTCACTTGGTTATTTGCTTTCGTGGTTAAGTCGCTACGTAATTAAAGCTCATCACTTATTCAGTTGACACATCACGTACTTCTAATATGCATCTACAGATGTTTTTGATGTTACCATACTCTTTGATATTTTAGATGAGATTTCCAGGCTATACTGCTTAGCTATTTTACTGAATTGGTGAAGTAACCAATGAAAATCATCCATATTATCTGCTATCAGTACAGCATCATCAGCATAATACACTGAAGCGCCAAATAAACTGGTACAAGCACGAGTACTCAAGGAACCGTGCGACTGCTGCGGTCGCAGGTTCGAATCCTGCCTCGGGCATGGATGTGTGTGATGTCCTTAGGTTAGTTAGGATTAAGTAGTTCTCAGTTCTAGGGGACTAATGACCACAGCAGTTGAGTCCCATAGTGCTCAGAGCCATTTGAACCATTTTTTCGAGTACTCAAATACAGAGATCAGTAAACAGGCAGAATACGGCGCTGCTGTCGGCAACGCCTATATAAGCAACAAGTGTCTGCCGCAGTTGTTAGATCGGTTACTGCTGGTACAATGTTAAGTTATCAAGATTTAAGTGAGTTTGAATGTGGTGTTATAGTCGAGCGATGGGGCACAACATCTATGAGGCAGCGATGAAGTGGAAATTTTCCCGTACGATCACTTCACGAGACTATCGTGAATATGACGAATCTGGTAAAGATCAAATCTCCGACATCGCTGCGGCCGGAAAAAGATCCTGCAAGAATGGGACCAACGACGACTGAAGAGAACATTCAACACGACAGAAGTGCAACTCTTCTGCAAACTGCTGCAGACTTCAGTGCAGGGCCACCAGTAAGTGTCAGCTCCTGAAACATTCAACGGAACGTCATCGGCGTGGACTTTCGGAGCCGAAGGCCCACTTGTACGCCCTTGATGACTGCAAAACACAAAGCTTTGCGCCTCGGCTGGACACGTTAAAACCGACATTGGACTGTTGATGACTGGAAACATGTTTCCTGGTCGGACGAGTCTCGTTTCAACTTGTATCGAGCGGATCGACGTGTGCTGGTATGGAGACAACCCCTCGAATCCATGGACACTGCATATTAGCAGGGGACTGTTTAAGCAGGTGGAGGCCCTGCAATAGTGTGGAGCGTGTGAAGTTGGAGTGATATGGGATCCCTGATACGTATAGATACAACTCTGACAAGTGACACGTACGTAAGCATCCTGTCTGATAATTTGCATCCATTCATGTCCAATGTGCTTTCCGGCGGCCTTTGGCAGTTCCAGCAGGATAATGCGACACACCACAGGTGTAGAACTGCTACAGAGTGGCTCCACGAAGACTCTTCTGAGTTTCAATACTTCCGCGCGCGGCAACCCCGCCCGGTCATGGGCGTCTTGTCACGGTCTGCGCGGCTCCCCCCCCCCCCCCCCTCATTGGAGGTTCGAGTCCATTTGGGCATGGCTGTGTGTGTTGTCCATTGCGTGAGTTAATTTAGGTTAGATTAAGCAGTGTGTAAGCTTAGAGACAGATGCCTAAGCAGTTTGGTCCCATAAGATCTAACCACAAATTAAAATTAAACACTTCCGCTGGTCACCAAACTCCTCAGACATGAACATTATTGAGCATATTTGGGATGCCTTGCAACGTGCTGTTCAGAAGAGATCTCCACCCTCTCGTATTCTTGAGGATTTACGGACAGCTCTGCACGATTCAAGATGTCAATTCCCTCCAGCACTACTTGAGGCATTAGTCGAGACCATGTCACGTAGTGTTGCGGCACTTCTGCGTGCTCGCGGGGGCCTTACACATATTAGACACATGTACCAGGTTCTTAGGCTCTTCATTGCATATAATACTACATTTTATTTTCTGATTTCTCTATTACGACATCGATGATAAGGCTTGTTATTAAACTAGATTGGGCTTAATGACTTTCCTTGCCTGATCCATCATCTATTATAATTTCAGCTGTCAATCACTAGTGCGTTTTAATTATCATTGTAGTACCCCCCCCCCCACGAATCATGGACCTTGCCGTTGGTGGGGAGGCTTGCGTGCCTCAGCGATACAGATGGCCGTACCGTAGGTGCAACCACAACTGAGGGGTATCTGTTGAGAGGCCAGACAAACATGTGGTTCCTGAAGAGGGGCAGCAGCCTTTTCAGTAGTTGCAGAGGCAGCAGTCTGGATAACTGACTGATCTGGCCTTGCAACATTAACCAAAACGGCCTTGCTGTGCTGGTACTGCGAACGGCTGAAAGCAAGGGGAAACCACGCCCGTAATTTTTCCCGAGGACATGCAGCTTTACTGTATGATTAAATGATGATGGCGTCCTCTTGGGTAAAATATTCTGGGGGTAAAATAGTACCTCATTGGGATCTCCGGGCGGGGACTACTCAGGAGGACGTCGTTATCAGGAGAAAGAAAACTGGCGTTCTACGGATCTGAGCGTGGAATGTCAGATCCCTTAATCGGGCAGGTAGGTTAGAAAATTTAAAAAGGGAAATGGATAGGTTAAACTTAGATATAGTGGGAATTACATCTACATCTACATTTATACTCCGCAAGCCACCCAACGGTGTGTGGCGGAGGGCACTTTACGTGCCACTGTCATTACCTCTCTTTCCTGTTCCGGTCTCGTTTGGTTCGCCGGAAGAAAGACTGTCTGAAAGTCTCCGTGCGCGCTCTAATCTCTCTAATTTTACATTCATAATCTCCTCGGGAGGTATAATCAGCGGGAGGCAATATATTCGATACCTCATCCGGAAACTCACCCTTTCGAGACCTGGCGAACAAGCTACACCGCGATGCAGAGCGCCTCTCTTGCAGAGTTTGCCACTTGAGTTTGTTAAACATCTCCGTAACGCTATCACGGTTACCAAATAACCCTGTGACGAAACGCGCCGCTCTTCTTTGGAGCTACTCTATCTCCTCCGTCAACCCGATTTGGTACGGATTCCACACTGATGAGCAATACTCAAGTATAGGTCGAACGAGTGTTTTGTAAGTCCTTTGTTGATGGACTACATTTTCTAAGGACTCTCCCAATGAATCTCAACCTGGTACCCGCCTTACCAACAATTAATTTTATATGATCATTCCACTTCAAATCGTTCCGCACGCATACTCCCAGATATTTTACAGAATTAACTGCTACCAGTGTTTGTTCCGCTATCATATAATCATACAATAAAGGATCCTTCTTTCTATGTATTCGCAATACATTACATTTGTCTATGCACCAAGATCCTATCCGCTGCAGATCTTCCTGCATTTCGTTACAATTTTATAATGCTGCAACTTCTCTGTATACTACAGCATCATCCGCGAAAAGCGGCATGGAACTTCCGACACTATCTACTATGTCATTTACATATATTGTGAAACGCAATGGTGCCATAACACTCCCCTGTGGCACACAGAGGTTCCTTTAACGTCTGTAGACTAAAAGGTATCAGATAGATTATATCATGGTAAGACAGAGATTTAGGAATCAGCTTTTAAATTGTAGGACATTTCCAGGGGCAGATGTGGACTCTGACCACATCTATTGGCTATGACCTGTAGATTAAAACTGAAGAAACTGAAAAAAGGTAGGAATTTAAGGACATGGGATCTGGATAAGCTGAAAGAACCAGAGGTTGTACAGAGTTTCAAGGAGAGCATAAGGGAACAATTGACAGGAATGGGGGAAAGAAACAAAGTAGATGAAGAACGGATAGCTTTGAGAGATGAAATAGTGAAGGCAGCAGAGGATCAAGTAGGTAAAAAGACGAGGGCTAGTAGAAATCCTTGGGTAACAGAAGAAATATTGAATTTAATTGATGAAAGGAGAAAATATAAAAATGCAGTAAATGAAGCAGCCAAAAAGGAATACAAATGTCTCAAAAATGAGATAGACAGGAAGTGCAAAATGGCTAAGCAGGGATGGCTAGAGGACAAATGTAAGGATGTAGAAGCTTATCTCACTAGGGGTAAGATAGATACTGCTTACAGGAAAATTAAAGAGACCTTTGGAGAGAAGAGAACCACGTGTATGAATATCAAGAGCTCAGATGGCAACCCAGTCCTAAGCAAAGAAGGGAAGGCAGAAAGGTGGAAGGAGTATATAGAAGGTTTATACAAGGGCGATGTACTTGAGGACAATATTATGGAAATGGAAGAGGATGTAGATGAAGACGAAATGGGAGATAAGATACAGCGTGAAGAGTTTGACAGAGCACTGAAAGATCTGAGTCGAAACAAGGCCCCCGAGAGTAGACAACATTCCATTAGAACTACTGACGGCCTTGGGAGAGCCAGTCATGACAAAACTCTACCAGCTTGTGAGCAAGATGTATGAGACAGGCGAAATACCCTCAGACTTCAAGAAGAATATAATAATTCCAATCCCAAAGAAAGCAGATGCTGACAGATGTGAAAATTACCGAACTATCAGTTTAATAAGTCACATCTGCAAAATACTAACGCGAATTCTTTACAGAAATGTGGAAAAACTGGTAGATGCGGACCTCGGGGAGGATCAGTTTGGATTCCGTAGAAATGTTGGAACACGTGAGGCAATACTGACCTTACGACTTATCTTAGAAGAAAGCTTAAGAAAAGGCAAACCTACGTTTCTAGCATTTGTAGACTTAGAGAAAGCTTTTGACAATGTTGACTGGAATACTCTCTTTCAAATTCTGAAGGTGGCAGGGGTAAAATACAGGGAGCGAAAGGCTATTTACAATTTGTACAGAAACCAAATGGCAGTCTTAAGAGTCGAGGAGCATGAAAGGGAAGCAGTGGTTGGGAAAGGAGTGAGACAGGTTTGTAGCCTCTCCCCGATGTTATTCAATCTGTATATTGAGCAAGCAGTAAAGGAGACACAAGAAAAATTCGGAGTAGGTATTAAAATTCATGGAGAAGAAGTAAAAACTTTGAGGTTCGCCGATGACATTGTAATTCTGTCAGAGATGGAGAGGACCTGGAAGAGCAGTTGAACGGAATGGACAGTGTCTTGAAAGAGGAGGATATAAGATGAACATCAACAAAAGAAAAACGAGGATAATGGAATGTAGTTAAATTAAATAGGGTGATGCTGAGGGAATTAGATTAGGAAATGAGACACTTAAGTAGTAAAGGAGTGTATCTATGTAGGAAGTAAAATAACTGATGATGGTCGAAGTAGAGAGGATATAAAATGTAGACTGGCAATGGCAAGGAAAGCGTTTCTGAAGAAGAGAAATTTGTTAACATCGAATATATATTTATGTATCAGGAAGTCGTTTCTGAAAGTATTTGTTTGGAGTGTAGCCATGTATGGAAGTGAAACATGGACGATAAATAGTTTGGACAAGAAGAGAATAGAAGCTTTCGAAATGTGGTGATACAGAAGAATGCTGAAGATTAGATGGGTAGATCACATAACTATTGAGGAGGTATTTAATAGGGTTTGGAGAAGAGAAGTTTGTGGCACAACTTGACTAGAAGAAGGGATCGGTTGGTAGGATATGTTTTGAGGCATCAAGGGATCACAAATTTAGCATTGGAGGGCAGCGTGGAGGGTAAAAATCGTAGAGGGAGACCAAGAGGGGAATACACTAAGCAGATTCAGAAGGATGTAGGCTGTAGTAGGTACTGGGAGATGAAGAAGCTTTCACAGGATAGAGTAGCATGGAGAGCTGCATCAAACCAGTCTCAGGACTGAAGACAACAACAACAATAACAACGACAACAGTACCTGTATACACCTATCTTCTATGATTTTGACCATACCCTTTGACACTGTTTTGCCGATTAAGACGTGAGGTACATCATTGTTTCCAATCCAACCAATGGCTTTTGACTATTCAAGAAAACACTGATAGGCCTGACTATTCTACATCTCCATCAGTACTCTGCGTGCCACCTGACATTGTGTCACGTAGGGTACTTCTGGTATTACTAACTGATCCCCCCTTCCCTGATTAATTCGCGAATGGCAAGTGGCACGAATGATTGTCGGTAAACCTCAGTATTTCCTCAAAATTCTCGAATCTTCTCGTTGTGATGATTTTGCGAGATTTTAAATGAGAGTTATTTAACTTTATGGATTTCCCCACAACCCATCTTAGCACGTAAATAGCATCTGTTGTGATTCTGTTTTTCCTGAAACCTTGTTGTTCTTCTTTCTCTTCTATGTCATTTTCTGAAGTGTCTGTAATTAGTGATGTTAACAGTTTTAAGATGGTATCCAGTAGGGTAATTCCCTGGTAATTATCTAATAGTTGTTTATCTTCCTTTTTATATATCGCAGTTGTAATGCTTTCATGCTGTTATGTTGGTACTCTATCTTCCTTCATAATATTGTTAAATAAAGTACTAAGTTATTGATACAGTTTTTGCCCACGGATCCTATTAATTAATTAAATGTGGAGTCTGGCCATGGAGATTTTCTGGTTTTAAGTTTTTATTGCAGTGCATATTTCGACCATTGAGAAGTCTATTTGACTATTATTGTTGTACACGCCAGCATGCTCGGTGTTGCAAACGCCCGACTGTGGATTGGCGCTCGAGCCACAGGTAAGCCGGTTCGAATCCTGGTGGGGGAAGAAATTTTTACTGCTAGTGTTTGGCCGGTAGGGGGGAGTAGAGATGGTGGCGTGAAGTTTCTTATCACCAGGCTTTGGGCCAACATCCTGGTTTAAATGCCTAACTGCTCCGCAGTGTCTCATGAAGTGAGAGTATATGGCCTTAGTGGTGATCCGTCCGCCGAATGGAGACAAGGCGCCCCCCTCCCCCCTATGGTTCTATTCGAGAGGGGTAGGCTATGTGCTGGCACCGGGTTTCAGCCCCTCCCTTCTCTCCAGCATGAACATGACACTACACAAACACACACACACGTTACAGTGATCTACACTTAACAAATGCATGTACGCACACCAGTCTGATACTTCAAAAAGGAAAGTTGCCAGCGTGCGCGAAGGATAGGGAAAAACATTCCAATTAGGTGGCTGAACCTGCCCTTCGGGGTCTTCCAGCAATGAATGCTGTTGTACGATTTTGCTTTACTTTGTCATTGTTTGTGTTTTGGTGTGTAGTTTGAACTTCGTCGTTGTACTGTACGTCCTTGTACTATAATTTAGTATAATTTCCCACTGAATGTTTCAGCTGGTTTGTTTATCATATCAGAGGCAAAGAATTCAATGCACGTGTTCGACTGAGCCTGGCTTACGTCGTTATTTCGCAAACTAGATCGTCAATCAAACACGCTCAATGGGTAGTTATGGAAAATGACAATTAATTACATTTTTAATGTTCTGGAGAAGTAACTAAAATTACGTAGTAGCAAATATTTTTTTGACTGGATTGAATTTTAGTTGATTTACACAGGTTAGAGCGCTGTTTGTTTTTGTAAATTCTGTGGAGACACTCACCTGTTCTTCGAGGGTGATGACGAGGAAATTGCTGCCGTCCTGCAGCGGTTCATGACTGGCGCCGATGAGGGTACCATTGCTCAAGATGACGGACAAAATAACTATGCTGACGTCTGCGTGCATCGTGAGTGTGGTCGTGTCGCGCAGAATTTCCACCTCTATGAAGGTAGAGCCGTAAAATCTGAACGGATTTTCCCTAGAAAGAAAGAAAAAATCGGGCGTCTCATTCTGTCCAGTTCATTACATATCTTGCAACAAAATGTTAATTGGCAAAGACAATGAACTCCATTCTGTAAAATCGGAGCTTTCTTATTGGAAGCATAGCTACATCCTCAGAGCTTTGACGGACATGTACCACAGTTGCTCTAAAAGCAAGATCGATTCAGGTAGGAAATAAACAATGGACTGCATGGTAATTTAATGGAAAGTACATGTAAGCTCCACCTTCGATTACAAATAATTTCGATTTCATTCATATATGATGACGATTCAGACTATTTTGGAAAGAAAATGTCGTTCTACCTGTGGAGAAAAGTGGTTGACGAATTATATACAATTGTCATTTTAGACACAGCCGCAGAATATGCCTACAATTACAACAGGCTGTTGGTCATATTTTGGTCATCTTTAGATTCTATATATTGTAGGAGGCATTTGGCAAATAAAGAGTTGTTTTCAACTGATGACAACGAATGGTGTGAATGCATTGTTCACCAAATGCCTCCTGTGACAAATTTTATCTGAAGATGGTCAAAGTACCGGGTGATCAAAAAGTCAGTACAATTTTGAAAACTGAATATATCACGGAATAATGTAGATAGAGAGGTACAAATTGACACACATGCTTGGAATGACATGAGGTTTTATTAGAACCAACAAAATACAAAAGTTCAAAAAATGTCCGACAGATGGCACTTCGTCTGTTCAGAATAGCAATAATTAGTATAACAAAGTAAGACAAAGCAAAGATGATGTTCTTTACAGGAAATGCTCAATACGTCCACCATCGTTCCTCAACAACAGCTGTAGTCGAGGAATAATGTTGTGAACTGCACTGTAAAGCATTCTAAACATTCATGGTGGTGTCTGTTTGTTCTATATCGTGTCTCCCTACCACTTTCGCGCAACGACGCTCTGAGCGTGTTTTTTAGGGAATTGACTAGTTTGAATCTGGGACCTGTTGCTGGTAAGGAGACGCCAGACCACACATGACATGTAGAATTCAGAAGAGTTCAGTGAGACTAGCGATGATATAACCAAATACTAAATGATCTCAGCGTCAGCTCCACTGCACTCCCTGTAAAAGAATCTTAATACTAACTAAATTTAGTGGAAAGGGTTCAAGGCTTTCCTATTTTTAGTTAGCTGGTAAAATAACGTCGAAAAAGCAGTTAGTTTACCATTGGAAATTTTATTCTACTCACAAAACATCGTTTATAAATTGCACTATTAATAAAAGGAAATGTTTTAATACAGGATGGTAAAAACCAACTGCGTTCAACAAAAATGTGAACGAATGTTCCCTGAATGGGTTTCCAAGTTCTACAATCGATCGAAGGATGACCTATGCCATATCACATCTATAATCTAGGTTTAATTTAAGTTTCACAAAAGAGAAAACTATCAAAATGGTCTACAGTGACCCTCAATTATCTTTAATTACTTATTTAACTTGTCGTAAATTACAGTGGCTGATGTGGATTCTCAATAACTATATAAAAGAAAAATCATCGCGTTTCAGATCTTTTCTTCAAGTGGCAAATGTGAACACCATGAATTTTAATTAACGATCGACACTAGTATTACGCAAAAAAGGGGTGTAGCAGATGAGACTTCTGCAGTTCTGAGTGTAGCTTTATGCGCTGTTATGCGGCATAGCGTGCGTTCATTACCTTGTCGGTGTTCGTCAGGGGGGGGGGGGGGGGGGGGCGGCCGGCGCAGCAGCCATCCAGCTCGCCGTCTCGGAACTAACTCTCCTGACTTCTCCTTACTACAATTTACCGAAGTAGATTTAAAAAAGCTATCTGGCTGTGTTTTCATCTGACCAATCAGGGTCTCAATGTTAACCTTAAGCTCCGCCTACAAAGATTCTGTCCATCCAATGAGAAACGTTATACTTTTCGTGGTGGGGCAATGTTTTTAAAGTTTGCAACGTAACAGAGACGCTAAAAAGTCTCACGCTAAAACCTGCAGCTGGTGTGGTCCTTTTAGCGTTATTGTAAGATCTATACTGTTCTTCTGGAGGGCTCTATCTTTTAACATGGGATGGGGGGTGGTCCTTGACGTACCTGAGACGCGAAAAAGTCTCACGCTAAAACGTGCGGGTGGTGAGCCCTAGTGGTTAGCTGGCGACGTGGGTGTCCAGTCCGTCCCTTATCATAGGGCCTTCTAGCTTAACACGGTTCTGCTCTCGGCTTCTTTTCTCGTTTCTCCCCTCCGAACTGCGTCGGTCTCTCGGTGGGAAGGTACGACATGCATTTAGGCATTCTTGTGTTAGTCTGTGGTATTCGATTTGCTCACTCGTTACTCGTATTACTTTGGTTAATTTTATGTCACGATTTATTCCGAGCTATGTGACATACTACTGGATTTGCTTATCATGTCAGGGTGTTCATGGAAGGTGTTGGATTTGCCTGACTCCTTACAGCATGTCCGGAGTTATGGTGAGGCATTGGCGTCGGATGTTGTCTTTCAGCATCCCTAGAGATGTCGGTCGATCACGACACACTTGCGACTTCAGGTAACCCCAAAGCCAATAATCGCACGGACTGAGGTCTTGGGACCTGGGATTCCAAGCATGACGAAAGTGGCGGCTGAGCACACGATCGTCACCAAACGACGCGCGCAAGAGATCTTTCACTCGTCTAGCAAAAAAGGGGCGGAGAGCCATCCTGCATAAACATCGTGCGTTTCAGCAGGTGTTTATCAGCCAGGTTGGGGATGATGCGATTCTGTAACATATCGGCGTACCTCTCACCCGTCACGGTAGCAGTTACAAAACCAGAATCACACATTTCCTCGAAGAAAAAAGGCCTGATAACGGTAGATTTGGTAAATCCAACCCATACCGTGACTTTCTCGTCGTGCAATGGAGTTTCCACGACAGTTCTAGGTTTTTCGGTAGCCCAAATTCTGCAGTTGTGGCCGTTAACAGACCCTCGGAGCGTGAAATGAGCTTCGTCGGTCCACAACACGTTACTCAACCAATCGTTATCTTCCGCCATCTTTTGAAACGTCCACACCGCAAATGCCCTCCGCTTCACTAAATCGCTAAGTAACAATTCATGATGCCGATGGATTTTGTACGGATTGCATTGGAGGGTTCGCCTAAGTGCCAACCAAACAGTAGTGTATGGAATGCCGGTGCGACGTGCGACTGCACGAGCGCTGACTTCTCCGTGCATAGACGAACCCGCTACAGTCTCCATTTCTTCCTGAACTGTCTCAGCAGCATTACGCCTTATGCTCGGTCGACCACTACGGAGTCTATCGTCTAAACAACTCGTGGCTTCCAACTTCGAAATCATTCTCGCCACAGCTGCATTTGTCAATGGACCTTTACCCGTTCGAATCCCCTTCTTATGGCGATAGGATCGTAACGCTGAACTAACACATTCCCCATTTTGATAATATAGCTTCACTATAAGCGCCTTTTCAGGTAGCGTCAACAAACTGCGACTGCTGATGCGTCTGATTCTCTCTCTCGTTACGGCTCCTTTTATACACCATTGTCATGCTCAGTCACTGACGTTTTGCTGTCCAGCGCAATCTGTCTGACATTTTGTGATTTTTTGTTTGTTTGTTCTAATAAAACCCGATGTCATTTCAAGCATGTGTGTCATTTTTACCTCTCTATCTACATTATTCCGTGGTTTATCAAGTTTTCAAATTTATACTGACTTTTTGATCACCTGGTATAATGAGGCGTCAAAGCCATGGGACACCTCATAAAATCGTGTCGGATCTCCTTTTGCCCGGCGCAGTGCAGCAACTCGGCGTGGCATGGACTCAACAAGTCGCTGTAAGTTCCCTGCAGAAATATTGGATCTTTCTTCCCGTACAGTCGTCTGTAATTTCGAAAGTGTTACCGTAGCTGAGGGAATTAGATTAGGAAATGAGACATTTAAAGTAGTAAAGGAGTTTTGCTATTTGGGGAGCAAAATAACTGATGATGGTCGAAGATGAGGAGATATAAAATGCAGACTGGCAAAGGCAAGTAATGCGTTTCTGCAGAAGAGAAATTTGTTAATATCGAATATAGATTTAAGTGTCAGGAAGTCGTTACTGAAAGTATTTGTATGGAGTGTAGCCATGTATGGAAGTGAAACATGGACGATAAATAGCTTGGACAAGAAGAGAATAAAAGCTTTCGAACTGTGGTGCTATAGAAGAATGCTGAAGATTAGATGGGTAGATCACATAACTAATGAGGAGGTATTGAATAGAATTGGGGAGAAGAGTTTGTGGCACAACTTGACTAGAAGAAGGGATCGGTTGGTAGGACATGTTCTGAGACATCGAGGTATCACCAATTTAGCATTGGAGGGCAGCGTGGAGGGTAAAAGTCGTAGAGAGAGACCAAGAGATGAATATACTAAGCAGATTCAGAAGGATGTAGGTTGCAGTAAGTACTTCGAGATGAAGAAACTTGCACAGGATAGGGAGCATGGAGAGCTGCATCAAACCAGTCTCAGGACTGAAGACCACAACGACAACAACAAGAATCGTGCACGAACCAGCCTCTCGATTATGGGGTATAAATGTTCCATGCGAACCATGTCGGCTGATCTGGGTGGCCAAATAATTCGCTTGAACTGTCCAGAAAGTTCTTCAAACCAATTGCGGACAATTGTGGCCCTGTGACATGGTGAATTGTCGTCCATAAAAATCCCATCGTTGTCTGGGAACATGAAGCCAATGAATGGTTTCAAATGGCCTCCAAGTAGCTGAACATTACTATTTCGAGTCAATGACCGGATCAGTCCGACCCGAGGACCACGCTATTATCAAGCCACCACCAGCTTGCACAGAGCGTTGTTGACAACTTGGGTTCATGACTTCATGGTGTCTGCGCGGCACTCGAGCCCTACCATTAATTCTTACGAATTGAAATCGAGATTCTTCTGAGCAGGCCACTGTTTTCTATTCGTCTAGGGTTTAATCGATATTGTTAATAGCCCAGGAGAGGCGCTGCAGGCGATGTCGTGCAGTTAGCAACACACTTTGGTTGTCTGCTGCCATAGCCCATTAACGCAAAATTACGCCGCAATGTCCTAATGGTACGTTCCTCGAACATCCCACAATGCTTTTTTGCGGTTGTTTGACGCAGTTTTGCTTGTCTGTTAGCACTGGAAACTCTACGCTAATACCACTGCTCTCGGTCACTAAGTGACGGCCGTCGGCCGGTGCGTTGTATGTGGTAGAGGAAATGGCCTGGGTGCGATATTCTCGGTGCCCTCTTGACGCTATGGATCTCGGAATATTAAATTCCGTAATGATTTCAGAAATAGATTGCGTCTAGCTGCAACTAACATTTCGCGTTCAAAGTCTGTTAATTCTCGCTGTGCGGGCGAAACGACGTCGGAAACCTTTTCACATGAATCACCTGAGTACACATGACAGCTCCGCCATTGCACTGCCCTTCTATATCTTGTGTACGCGATACTGCCGCCTTCTACATATGAGCATATCGTATTCCACGACTTTCGGCATCTCAGTGTATATCCGAAAACAGTTATATATATATATATATATATATATATATATATATATATATATATATATATATATATATATATATATATATTCTGTGATTGTGTACGAAATAACAGCTCCTTTGGTTACACATTAAGATTTTCTACCCTTTTTACATGGTTTCCTCTGTCACAGTGCCAAGTAACATTTTCTGTAACTTGTCAGAAAACACAGGAAGTTAACAAAGGACACATTCTAATTTGAAAATATACGAGCATGCCATACCTGGGGAATGTTGTTCAGAAGGTAGCCAACAGGGTTTCAAGAAGACCAACATTCACGTAACATTGAGCCGTAGTAAAGTTAGCTTTGAAAAGCGCGCCGCAGCGCGTAGCGTGAAGCAGTCGCCATCGGTTTTCTGGCGGTGGTGCCGTTGTCACAATTGAAGGCTTCGGTGTCTTCCTCTAGCGGGAAAGGGAGAAAGTGGGCTGTTCGTATGGGTTTTATAAGCGACTGTACGGACTCTCGTCGAGAGCTGGCA
Source organism: Schistocerca gregaria (assembly GCF_023897955.1). Lineage (NCBI taxonomy): Eukaryota > Metazoa > Arthropoda > Insecta > Orthoptera > Acrididae > Schistocerca > Schistocerca gregaria. The sequence goes on from NC_064922.1 coordinate 463,380,604, forward strand.
GTCGGGGCATCAAGAAGCGACTTCTCTGCCGGTGCTAGAGGGACAGCACGCAGACCGCGGCATCAGCGTAAGCGACACGAGCAGCGGTTCCGTGATATGGGGCGTTAACTGAGCGTGGGTCCGCGAGAGGAGTAATTTGCAGTTCGGCCGTCTGCTGTCGACCGGCGAGGAGGTTCTGAAAATCGGCGTGCCTTCCTGCGTCCGTTGAAACGACTGGCAGCGGGCGGCTCGCCAGAGTATTTGGAGGTGCTGCGTTGGTTCAGTCCTTGGAGTCGTAACGCACCAGAAGTTGAGTATTGATTGTTAATAGATTTTATGAAGTTTAATTGAATTCAATTTACTTATTCTTGTTAATTATACCAGCAGAATATTTTGGAGGTTTCCCGCTATGCATTCTCATCTGCCCACCCGCGGGATGGTGGAAATATCAGAAAGTGTGGTCCGTTTGTCCCCTTTTGAGGACGAGGGGGGGGGGGGAGGGGCAGTCAGAAAAAATCTATGGTTCGGATTGCTTCTTTCCCCTCCCAGCTTACCTACGGGTTATTTGACTGTTAGCCTTTGCTATGTCTGTGGAAGTCTAAGGCACCAATGGCTGTACTGTTAAGGCACTAAGACCTGATCCATTCTCTCGCCTGCCATAACTAGTATTACTAGACTCACATGTAAAGGATACTCTAAGAAACAAGAGAAATTCCTTTTGCCTCGGGGAAAGAATTAGTCAATTGCATAACGAATTCCTGCTCATCTGGAAGCTGTAACTTACATAAATTTGTGTTTATGTATATTTGGCTATAATTAAGCAAGGTTTTTAATGTACTCTGTTTTTTATTTATTTATTTATTTATTTATTTATTTATTTATTTTTTTTTTTTTTTTTTTGGTCATCAGCAGTCTATTGACTGGTTTGATGCGGCCCGCCACGAATTCCTTACCTGTGCTAACCTCTTCATCTCAGAGTAGCACTTGCAACCTACGTCCTCAATTATTTGCTTGACGTATTCCAATCTCTGTCTTCCTCTACAGGTTTTCCCTCTACAGCTCCCCCTAGTACCATGGAAGTCATTCCCTCATGTCTTAGCAGATGTCCTATCATCCTGTCCCTTCTCCTTATCAATGTTTTCCACATATTCCTTTCCTCTCCGATTCTGCGAAGAACCTCCTCATTCCTTACCTTATCAGTCCACCTAATGTTCAACATTCGTCTATAGCACCACACCTCAAATGCTTCGATTCTCTTTTGTTCCGGTTTTCCCACAGTCTATGTTTCACTACCATACAATGCTTTACTCCAGACGTACATCCTCAGAAATTTCTTCCTCAAATTGAGGACGGTATTTGATTTTAGTAGACTTCTCTTCGCCAGAAATGCCTTTTTTGCCATAGCGAGTATGCTTTTGATGTCCTCCTTGCTCCGCACGTCATTGGTTATTTTACTGCCTAGGTAGCAGAATTCCTTAACTTCATTGACTTCGTGACCATAAATCCAGATGTTAAGTTTCTCGCTGTTCTCGTTTCTACTACTTCTCATTACCTTCGTCTTTCTCCGATTTACTCTCAAACCACACTGTGTTCTCATTAGACCATTCCGTCCAGCAGATCATTTAATTCTTCTTCACTTTCACTCAGGATAGCAATGTCATCAGCGAATCGTATCATTGATATCCTTTCACCTTGTATATTAATTCCACTCCTGGACCTTTCTTTTATTTCCATCATTGATTCCTCGATGTACAGATTGAAGAGTAGGGGCGAAAGGCTACAGTCTTGTCTTACTCCCTTCTTAATACGAGCACTTCGTTTTTGATCGTCCACTCTTATTATTCCCTCTTGGTTGTTGTACATATTGTATATGATCCGTCTATCCCTATAGCTTACCCCTACTTTTTTCAGAATCTCGAACAGCTTGCACCATTTTATATTGTCGAACGCTTTTTCCAGGTCGACAAATCCTATGAACGTGTCTTGATTTTTCTTTAGCCTTGCTTCCATTATTAGCCGTAACGTCAGAATTGCCTCTCTCGTGCCTTTACTTTTCCTAAAGCCAAACTGTTCGTCACCTAGCGCATTCTCAATTTTCTTTCCATTCTTCTGTATATTATTCTTGTAAGCCAGCTTCGATGCATAAGCTGTTAAGATGATTGTGCGATAATTCTCGCTCTTGTCAGCTCTTGCCGTCTTCGGAATTGTGTGGATGATGGTTTTCCGAAAGTCAGATGGTATGTCACCAGACTCATATATTCTACACACCAACGTGAATAGTCGTTTTGTTGTCACTTCCCCTAATGATTTTGGAAATTCTGATGGAATGTTATCTATCCCTTCTGCCTTATTTGACCGTAAGTCCTCCAAAGCTCTTTTAAATTCCGATTCTAATACTGGATCCCCTATCTCTTCTAAATCGACTCCTGTTTCTTCTTCTATCACATCAGACAAATCTTCACCCTCATAGAGGCTTTCAATGTATTCTTTCCACATATCTGCTCTCTCCTCTGCATTTAACAGTAGAATTCCCGTTGCACTCTTAATGTTACCACCGTTGCTTTTAATGTCACCAAAGGTTGTTTTGACTTTCCTGTATGCTGAGTCTGTCCTTCCTACAATCATATCTTTTTCGATGTCTTCACATTTTTCCTGCAGCCATTTCGTCTTAGCTTCCCTGCACTTCCTATTTATTTCATTCCTCAGCGACTGGTATTTCTGTATTCCTGATTTTCCCGGAACATGTTTGTACTTCTTCCTTTCATCAGTCAACTGAATTATTTCTTCTGTTACCCATGGTTTCTTCGCGGCTACCTTCTTTGTACCTATGTTTTTCTTCCCAACTTCTGTGATGGCCCTTTTTAGAGATGTCCATTCCTCTTCAACTGTGCTGCCTACTGCGCTATTCCTTATTGCTGTATCTATAGCGTTAGAGAACTTCAAACGTATCTCGTCATTCCTTAGAACTTCCATATCCCACTTCTTTGCGTATTGATTCTTCCTGACTAATGTCTTGAACTTCAGCCGACTCTTCATCACTACTATATTGTGATCTGAGTCTATATCTGCTCCTGGGTACGCCTTACAATCCAGTATCTGATTTCGGAATCTCTGTCTGACCAGGATGTAATCTAATTGTAATCTTCCTGTATCTCCTGTCCTTTTCCAAGTATACCTCCTCCTCTTGTGATTCTTAAACAGGGTATTCGCTATTACTAGCTGAAACTTGTTACAGAACTCAATTAGTCTTTCTCCTCTATCATTCCTTGTCCCAAGCCCATATTCTCCTGTAACCTTTTCTTCTACTCCTTCCCCTACAACTGCATTCCAGTCGCCCATGACTATTAGATTTTCGTCCCCTTTACATACTGCATTACCCTTTCAATATCCTCATACACTTTCTCTATCAGTTCATCTTCAGCTTGCGACGTCGGCATGTATACCTGAACTATCGTTGTCGGTGTTGTTCTGGTGTCGATTCTGATTAGAACAACCCGGTCACTGAACTGTTCACAGTAACACACCCTCTCCCCTACCTTCCTATTCATAACAAATCCTACACCTGTTATACCATTTTCTGCTGCTGTTGATATTACCCGATACTCATCTGACCAGAAATCCTTGTCTTCCTTCCACTTCACGTCACTGACCCCTACTATATCTAGATTGAGCCTTTGCATTTCCCTTTTCATATTTTCTAGTTTCCCTACCACGTTCAAGCTTCTGACATTCCACGCCCCGACTCATAGAACATTACCCTTTCGTTGATTATTCAATCTTTTTCTCATGGTAACCTCCCCCTTGGCAGTCCCCTCCCGGAGATCCGAATGGGGGACTATTCCGGAATATTTTGCCAATGGAGAGATCCGAATGGGGGACTATTCCGGAATCTTTTGCCAATGGAGAGATCATCGTGACACTTCTTCAACTACAGGCCACATGTCCTGTGGATACACGTTACGTGTCTTTAATGCAGTGGTTTCCATTGCCTTCTGCATCCTCATGTCGTTGATCATTGCTGATTCTTTGCCTTTATGGGCAATTTCCCACCCCTAGGACAAGAGAGTGCCCTGAACCTCTATCCGCTCCTCCGCTCTCTTTGACAAGGCCGTTGGCAGAATGTGGCTGACTTCTTATGCCGGAAGTCTTCGGCCGCCAATGCTGATTATTTATCAAAATTTAGGCAGTGGCGAGGATCGAACCCGGGACCGAAGACGTTTTGATTATGAATCAAAGACGCTGCCTCTAGACCACGGGTACTCCGTAGTGGATTTTTTAAATATTGTTTCTAGTGAGCAAAAACTGTTGTGTGTTTTTTCCAATTCAGTACCTTTTAAGGCTTTTACTCAACGTGCTTATGTGTTTCATACAGGTTGGTTATCAGTGTGTTTTCTTCCCATGCTGTTTATGGCATTGAGTACTCTTCTTTGCAAAGTACTGATATATGTTTCACCGCTTATGCTACTCCCAACAATCATGTATCATACTGAAAAGCAGAGATGATTCTTCTAACACTGCCTTGCGTCTTTTCAATGCAATTCCATAGACGTTTTCATGACTCTATTTTACGAATAACAGACCTGATCCATTCTCTCGCCTGCCATAACTAGTATTACTAGACTCACATGTAAAGGATACTCTAAGAAACAAGAGAAATTCCTTTTGCCTCGGGGAAAGAATTAGTCAATTGCATAACGAATTCCTGCTCATCTGGAAGCTGTAACTTACATAAATTTGTGTTTACACATTTTAATCATACAGATATCAAATCTTAAGAATCAGGATCCAAAAGTTTTGCTTTGCACCAATGAATGGGGGTATTTATCAGAGAGAATTTTAAAGTAATCCAGAGAATCGATTATAATAAAATTAAAGTAACTGATAACTAATGCATCGATAACAGCCCAAATTAATAATAAAGTCGTAGTGCATGTTGATGAGTTTTTGTATCTAGAATAGTTGAATATCACCAGATGGACAAGAAAAGAAATAAACGGGACTCTAAAATTGTTTTGCTGTGCTTTTGGTTAGCTAAATAGAGTTTTTAAAAGGAAGGTTCCAATGTTTGTGGATATAATATTTGCTATTTGCGTGCATTAAAAGATTTGGCTTAGGTCAATGAGACATCGACTTGTAATGCGGAAACTACTCAAATATCGTGGATTGCTCACCGAGAAACGGCGAGAAACATTTTGGGAATTATCAAGAATCATATAAAACCAAGAAATCAATCAGATAATAGACTGGAAAGGAAGTAACAAAAATGAGGTGGAGGAAGGTGGACCAAGGAAGTCATTTACTGGATACCAAGAAAAAAATGTTAAATCATGGAATGTGATTGTATGGCAGTAGAAAACATGTTATAGGAGCATGAATGAGTATCGTTGACGACCATAATGCAGCGAGAACTCCTCACTCCTCTCTGTTTCCACCTCTCTCTTCATGTCACTGTCCACCCATCTCTGTCTCCTCCTCCCATCTGTCTCTTCCTACTCCCTCTCTCTATCTCCCTCTTCCACCCCTTTCTCAGATCATCTCCTCCACCCCCTCCCTCCATAATCTCCTCCTCCTTTTTCTGTCCATCCCTGTCCCACCCCTCTCTCTGTCCATCTCCCTTCCTTCTTCTCTGTGATGATGTGATGACCACGTTCTTCTCCTCCACTCTCCATCATTCTCCTCTTCCCCTTGTCTCCATCCCCACCCCCTTCCCCTTCTCTATACTCATCCCCTCCTGCCTCTATCTTTCCCTAGACATCCCTCCTAGATGTAGAGCTCTGAAACATTTCTTATCACCAAAATACAGGCTGTCTTGCAAAGTAGGTCGATAAGACAGGTCAGTACTACTCCAACACAGCATGCATGCCGTGCAGGACAGCCTACATATGGGGGTGGGAAAAACAGTATCTTGCTCCTCACATGTAGGCTGCCCTGCAAATCAGGTCGATAAGGCAGGCTGCACAATCTGCCTTTCCTATAGGATAGCCTATGTGCTAGGCACTGGAAAAAACACATCTCCTATTCAAGCTAAAAGACTAGAAGTCCCATAGTGACGATCTTCACGTAGCTTCCCACTTTTGTGCCAATTTTGGTTTACATTGATCCAGGGATTTGAGAGGAGATCCCAGACAAAAACTCTCATACACATCTTGGGCATCTCCACACACATCATCACTTGTCATTTGGGCTCACTTCGAAGTGGGACTCCTCACTGAAAACAATTCTACTCCATTTAGTAAGATTCCATGCCGAAGATGTGTCTGGAGACGCCCTGGACAAAGGTGGATACCGACCTTACCAATCTGACTGTCATTCGCCACCATACTGCCCAACAGCGAGGATTGATGGTCTAAGGTTCCACTTCTTTTCATAGCAGGCCCCACTAGGTTGTCATCTGCGTCACCCTTACAGCACAGTGCTATGTCCGTGACATTCTACCCTCCATTTTGTTGCCCTTCATAGCAAGCCCTCCTGGACTTACATTTCAGTAAGATAATGCCTGCCCACACATGGCGAGAGTTTCTACTGTTTGTCTCCATGGTTGCCAAGCTCTGCCTTGGCCAGCAAGGTCACCAGATCTCTCCCCAATTGAGAACGTTTGCTGGAGCATTATGTGCTGTGCTCTTCAACAAGTGCGGGATTTTGACGATCTCACTCGTCAATTAGACTGAATGTGGCACAGTATCCCTCAGAAGGACATCAACAAATCTATCAATCAGTGCCAGGACGAATAAATTCTTTCACTAGGGCGAAAGATGGACCAACATGTCCTTACGAAGGTTTTTCTCTTCAATAAACCATCCAATTTTTCTTAAATTGCAATCGTTTTTTTGCTTTTGAATGTACGTGACATCTACCGACTACTGTCCCATTTGGAAAATTTCTTTCTGATGTATAGTTATTCTCATCTTGGAGTGTATCTCAGACTAATCACCGAAAAACTGTTTCTTGAATTAAATGCTTCCAGCTAATGAGAACATGGAATATTTATGTGAATTAGCTGTAGATGCATATGCACCTCAAACAATAAAGTGAAATTCATCCAGGAAGCTCACTCCCTCCGAAACCAGCACGTCAGGAAGTTTAAAAGCAAACGGAAGGTTCCGAGCACTTACCCCTCGTTGAGATTGGGCGCCAGCGTGACCTTGTAGGAGCGAGGCAAACTCTCTCCCGGCAGCCTCTGCGCGTCCGTCGGTGACGACGCCAGCGCCACCAGCAGCGCCACGGCAGCAGCTGCTGCTACGGTTTTCATCTGGACACCAAGGTGAGTTGTAATGTAGAAATAGCTGTGTAAACTAATGAAAGCATAAATAAAGCAAAAATGAGAATGGCGGTAAGGCACGAAGGTTCTTCATTGCCATAAGCTTTACAGACGAAATGTTACGCTACTTCTAACAAGAGCACCTCGATCTCTTAGGAACGCTCTAGACAGTTTAGAACTGATATAAGACGGTCATGTGACATTCCACGTGAGTCATAGCAATGAAATGGGGTGTACACTGTCTGATCACATGTATCTGGACACCTATTAGTGAACATTGATATGGGATGTGTCTCCCACACACTGGTATGATGGCTTCAACACTTCTGGGGACACTTCCAGTGAGTTGTCTTGAAAGTCTGTGCAGAAAGGGCAGCCCATTATTCCTCAAAAGCCAAAACAACCGAAAGTAGTGACCCTGGACGCTAGGGTCTGGAGCGAACTCGAAGATCTAACTCGTCCCAAAGTTTTTCCATTTGATTCAGACCAGGACTCTGGGCAGGTAGTCCATTTCAGGAATGGTAGTGTCCACAAATCATTGCATCACAGAGGCAGCTTTACGACAGGGTGCACCGTGAAGCTGGCACAAAAAATTACCGTTTCGGAAGTGTTCCTCTACTGTACACATACACAAAGCTATAAAATGTGTTCATACCCTTCAGCATTTAGATTTTTCTTCAGCGCAATAAGAAGAAAACACCGTAACCGCTGAAAACATCGCCATCTGCAATGTCTCGTCCTCCGCACTTCATGTTGGCGCTACACACAATGACAGGTAACGTTCTCCTGACATTTGCCAACCCAAACCCTTATATTGGATTTTTACTCTCTACTATATTCTCTAGTATAGCGTGATTCCTCACTCCAAATTATTCGCTTTCAGTCACCCACTGTCGAGCAACGCTGCTCTTTACGTCATCCCAAGCATCACTTACCACTGACTATAGAAATGTGCAACTTATGAGTAGCTGCTCGACCATTCTAGTCCTTTCTTTTATCTCTCAACGCACAGCCATCTAGTGAGCCGGGCTGCTGGTATCACTTTGGAACTCACGAGTGATTCCTTATACTATTTTCATGCGATTATGTTCACCCACATATTGAGCAAGTAGTAAAGAAAACAAAAGAAAAATTCGGAGTAGGAATTAAAATCCACGGAGAAGAAATAAAATCTTTGAGGTCCGCCGATGACATTGTAATTCTGTCACAGACAGCAAAGGACCTGGAGGAGCAGCTCAACGGAATTGACAGTGTCTTGAAAGGAGGATATAAGATGAACATCAACAAAAGCAAAACGAGGATAATGGAATGTAATCGAATTTAATTGGGTGATGCTGCGGGAATTAGATTAGGAAATGAGGCGCTTAAAGTAGTAAATAAATTTTGCTATTTGGGGAGCAAAATAACTGATGATGGTCGAAGTAGAGAGGATATAAAATGTAGACTGGCAATGGCAAGGAAAGCGTTTCTGAAGAAGAGAAATTTCTTAACATCGAGTATAGATTTAAGTGTCAGGAAGTCGTTACTGAAAGTATTTGTGTAGAGTGTAGCCATGTATGGAAGTGAAACGTTTACGATAAATAGTTTAGACAAGAAGAGAATAAAAGCTTTCGAAACATGGTGCTACAGAAGAATGCTGCAGATTAGATGGGTTGATCACATAACTAATGAGCAGGTATTGAATAGAATTAGGGAGAAGAGGAGTTTGTGGCACAACTTGACTAGGAGAAGGAATCGGTTGGTAGGACATGTTCTGAGGCATCAAGGGATCACTAATTTAGTATTGGAGGGCAGCGTGGATGGTAAAAATCGTAGAGGGTGACCAAGAGATGATTACACTAAGCAGATTCAGAAGTATGTAGGTTTCAATAGGTACTGCGAGATGAAGAAGCTTGCATAGGATAGAGTAGCATGGAGAGCTGCATCAAACAGTCTCTGGACTGAAGACCACAACAACAACAACATGTTCAACCAACCTCCGCAATGCTTCAGTGTTACTGTCTATCGTCATATGAGGTCTGCTTGGTCTTTGTTTAGCTGCTGTTGTTCCTTCGCGTTTTAATTTCACAGTCACCTCATCAACAGTCGAGCAGCATTAGGAAGGTTGAAATACCCCTGATGGATTTGTTACTCAAACGATATCAAATGCATAAACCTCTTTCGAAGTAACTGAGCTCTCCCGATCACCATTCTGCTGTTATTGCTTCTCTGCTGACTCCACCACAATTTACGCCTCTTTTTATACTGGCTGTTCCGCTTCTCATGACATCTAGCGTACAATTCCACGTTACACATTGGTGTCCGGATTTTTTGATCAGATAGTGTATGAGCAAATCGGGTGTAAGGAGTCCGAACAGTGACGTGGGTCGACGTGGAGGCAAGGCAGAAAGGAGCTATCGTGTTTTGACCTGTTCATGACAACACTGCGAATGAAGTTGCCCGACAGTCCCATGTGGCTACAAGAAATGGTTCATCACCAGCAGTCATTCAAAACAGATTAAGAACAGTGGTAGCGAAAAGGACGGATTGGAACCAGAGCTAAGTATCGATCCTTGTAAATGACTACCTCTTTCACGTCCGACAGAACTTGTTGCTGTCAGTGAGTGCAGGTTCATCTCAAACAGTTCGTTTGTGAACATTGTGAAAAGAATTACAAACAATGGACATCTGGAGTCCGGTACACGTCCTACTGCGGCGTTTAACCTGCAGTGTGTCAGTACTGTAGCTGTAGTTTTTTTTTTTTTTTTTTTTTTTTAAGGACTACGTCCCACTCGTTCAGGATACTGTGAACATGAACCAGGATGATTATTTCAACATTGTCATTGATCAAATATTGCCCTTTCGTCTGCTCTCTCATGACGAGTATGCAGTGAAAGGGAAAGTGTTACCGGTGCAGCCTTGCTGACAACGAAAATCATCTGCAGAAAATGGTGAATAAATTGTCAAATATTTTAGAAGATTATCAGTGAGGTTTAATGTAAGCAAGACTAATTTCATTACAGATAAAAACGAAACCAAAAAGGAATAGCAAAAATAAAAATTAGAGGAAAGAAAATAAAGCAAATAAATAAGCATTTGCAGACAAGAAATAGCTTCTAACAAACTTCGAAACAATGAAGATTAGAGAAATTACCTAGAGACAAGAACGAGAAACTCCTCATATTTCGTTAAAGAGTATAATCACAGGAACTCCTAAAATAATATACTTAACATTAGCAATCTCGTATGTGATATTAAATGAAGTTATATAAGTTCATTGTACAGTATCTAAAAATGTACATTCTTGACTTCTTTCCATGTTACAGATACTGTTCTTCACAGGATCCATGGAACACGACTGACGTATTTTTGTGGGTCTTTATGGACCTCTTAAATTCGGAGTTTGCAGATCAGTTTGAGGATTACGAGTTTGGTTGGTCATGTACTCCAACATACCGTAGACACTGGAATGGAGCTCTGGCTGCAGGATTTCATGTACCACAATCGATTTTCAGGTCCATGTAAAAGCTCTACTTCATTTGAGTCGTGGTTGGGTTGTCATATTGCAGTTTTAGAGTGGTTAATGTGTATGAAGTAAATCTGTGTGGAATAAAGCACAAGAGCAAGTACTGGACTTACCAGGAAGCTACAATTTCTTTCATTAAACTGACGAGAAGTAGACAGGGTGTTTATAAATGAATATTGGGGTTTTAACGCTTTATAATATTTATTATTTTAAACTTACAGTTATAAGTGATATGTAAAAGGAAAAAGCAACTCAAACAGTTTCGCCAAGAACCTTATAAATGTCCAATGTGAGCACCATTTGTCACACAGCACACATCAAGTCTATAGCTGAGTTCTTCCCAAACATTGATAAGTGTGTCTTCAGTGATTGTAGCAACAGCTGCTTCAATCCGGTTTCTTAATCAAGGAGATCTTCTGGTAGCGGAGGCACGTACACTATCCTTGATGAAGCTAAAAAGGAAAAGATCACATGTCGTTAGGTCGGATGAACGTGAAGGCCATGCAAAGCAACCCCCGTTATTGGGCCCGTTGCGGCCTATCCAGCGCTTGGGTACAGAGAAGTTCAACGAATCGAGTAATTCACTTTGCCAGTGTGGTGGCGCACCTTCTAGCTGGAAAATGAAGTTCTTACCTTATTCCAACTGAGGAAAGAGCCATTGCTCTAGTGTATCAAGGTAAGAAGTGCCAGTTACAGTAAGTTCACCAAAACAGAAAGGCCCATAAACTTTTCGCCGGGATATGACACAAAAAACACCTCATGAGGATTTTCTGAGCCCCAGATGCACACATTGTGAGTCTTAACATGTCCAGTAAGGGGGAAGGTGGATTGGTTCAAAACGGTTCAAATGGCTCTGAGCACTATGGGACTTAACGTTTATGGTCATCAGTCCCCTAGAACTTAGAACTACTTAAACCTAACTAACCTAAGGACATCACACAACACTGGAAGGTGGATTCATCACTGAAGACAACATGATCCAGAAAATCTTCATCGTCATGAAACAAAATTTCGTTTGTGAAGTTGGCATGCAATCCATGATCTTCCGGATTTAGAGCGTGTAATAACTGTAAACGGTAAGGACGTAGTTGTACACATTTTCTTAACATTTTCCAAACAGCCGACACAGGAACTTGTAATTCACTATTAGCCTTCTGGACCGATTTCTTTGGGCTACGAGTGAATGACTCTCTCCCTCGCTCAACAATCTCTTCGCTAACTTGTGGCCATCCTCTGCTCTTCCCTTCACAAAGGCAGCCAGTATCTTCAAATTGATAACACTTTAAGAAGGCTGTTTAGGTTCTTTTTGTTGGTAAGGCCGCCACCACATATGTATGAAAATCACTGGCTGTGCCGTGTGCAGTCTGTGGCTGGTTTGCATTGTTATCTGCCATTGTAGTGTTGGGCAGCGGCAGCTGGATGCTAACAGCGCATAGCGTTGAGCAGTTGGAGGTGAGCCGCCAGCAGTGGTGGACGTGGGGAGAGAGATGGCGGAGTTTTGAAATTTGTAAGACTGGATGTCATGAACTGCTATATATATTATGACTATTAAGGTAAATACATTGTTTGTTCTGTATTAAAATCTTTCATTTGCTAACTATGCCTATCAGTAGTTAGTGTCTTCAGTAGTTTGAATCTTTGATTTAGCTGGCAGTAGTGGCGCTCGCTGTATTGCAGTAGCTTGAGTAACGAAGATTTTTGTGAGGTAAGTGATTTGTGAAACGTATAGGTTAATGTTAGTCAGAGCCATTCTTTCGTATGGATTTTTGGAAGTCAGATTGCGTTGCGCTAAAAATATTGCGAGTCAGTTTGAGCACAGTCGTGTATAATTTTTCTAAGGGGACGTTTCATATGTCGACCCTTAGCTGAGGATTCCTCACTGGAATCTTCTGATTATTTCTTGTATTTTGTGTGGTTAGTGTAGTCTTTGTTTATTGCTAGCGCGTAATTGTAGACAGAATCTCCTTTGTAGTTGCAGTCTTTCATTGTTGTACAGTAAAACAGTTGCATGTAGATTTGCACCAAGTATTTCGCAGCTGCGCTTCCAATTAACTAGATATTATTTTCAGTGCTATTTTAATGTGTTCTCTTATTTTTACTCTTCAAATTGTACTTTTCTGTGTTATCGTGTGAAATATTGTGACAATAATGGCGTGTGAAAAACGTAACACTAGGCTCCATAGTAAACTGAGAAATAATAGTGACGACGAGCGTAGCTTATCAGCACCACTGTGTAGTGAATTAACAGACATTCGAAGTAGTAATTTGGTAATTGTGCATAGGGAAATGGAGCGGGTGGCAAATAATGGTGTAGGCAGTGAAACAATTAGTGAACAGGGAAGCATTATCGATCGATCGGTCGGCAACAGTTCGCCTCAGGATTCCGAAATGACAGGACACAATCTTGCAAATACTGTAGATTCAGATTTTGCGTCCTCACCGTTTTCTCAAATAAGTCAAGACATATTTTCTGTTTTTCAAACTGCGAATATTGCCGGTTCAAATGCATTGCCGAATAGCACCAAGGAACATGTTACAGACACCAGTGCATTGTTATTACAATTAATGCAACAAATGGGACAAAAGCTTCAAAAGTTAGACACAATGGAACAAAATCAGAGACAAACACAGCAAAAGCTTCAAAAGTTAGACACAATGGAAATAAATCTTCGGAAGTTAGACACCACGTTTGAACAAACACGTGAAGATTTAACTAATGAGTTACATAACATTGAATCGAAATGTCAAAAAGTCTGTAATGACGTAAAAACACAAATTTGTGAGCATTTTCAACCTATTTTTTCGCGGCATGAAAATGCATTACAGAATCACGAAGCAGCCATAAAAGAACTGCAAACTGTTGTTCATGAAAATCATGAGACCTTGCAAGCTAAAATTGACTCAGTTGCATCCACCGATTCGGTTACGCAACTTGCAAGAACTCAGGAAAACTTAAAGGACACAGTAGATACGATTTCAACACAAAGGGACACTCTGGAACTTGGTTCAGAAAAACACACAGACGAAATAATTTCACTATCTGATAAAGTAGCCGAACTTTCAGATCAGTTCACTAACTTATCTACAAAGGTAGATGATGATCTGAATGACACAAAACCTGTAGCCTTCACTGACACTGTAGAGTATGAACAAATCAGAAAATTCAAACAGAATCAAAATCAAATCAACACACAGTACAAAAGAGAAATGCGGGAAGTGCAAGATCAGTTGGCTCAATTAATACAAGAATTACATATTTCAGAGGACACTCGCACTCCACTATGGGAAGAGGGACATAGAAATACAGAACAACCACAAAATAATAACAAAGGAAACTTCGTAAATTATGAAAGAAATTGGCAAGGTACACCGAATTTTGAGATGGAACCGCCGAAACGACGTAACAATGACCGACATGCGACTCGCCGACATGATGATTTTGACTATAAGCTGTTCATTACTACACGTAAATTCAAAACATTTAAGAATTCTGACAACGACATTCATCCCCAAGTGTGTCTTCATCAATTCTCTCATTGTTTTCCTCCCAAATGGTCATTAGAACACAGATTAGAATTTATGTGTGGCTACGTGGAGGATGAACCAGCTGTAAGAAGCGATCGGTCATTCACGATTGCCACAGTGAAGGAGAATTTTATCATGCCTTCCTCTCAGCTTATTGGTCTCAAGCTACACAAGACCGAGTAAAACATGGTATCATAATGATGAAACATTTCGAACAATCTGAATTTTCCAGTCTTGTGAAATATTTCGAAGACATGTTACATAAGAATCAGTATCTTTCAAATCCATACAGCCCTTCAGAACTCATCCGCATTTGCTTAATCAAATTACCTGAACATTTACGGCATATTATTTTGGCAGGACGTTGCAAAGACGACATTGAAGCTTTTCAGGGGCTCTTACAAGAATTAGAAATTGACACTGACAATCGCGGAACGCGAAAACAGGAACACAGCAATTACAGGTCACATCCGTCGCAATTCCGCGATGAAAGAAATAATAACTGGACACGACAACACTATTCCCACAACACAAATCGTGACCAAAACAGATACCACCCGTATGACAACCGTTGGCAGAGTAATAATAATTACAGGGAAAAATCACCTCTCCGCGGTAGTGACTATCACAGAGACAATCAGAGAAACAGACAATATGGGAACCAAAATAATTATTATCAAGGGAGACATAATAACTTTAGACGCAACGGTCCAGCGTGCAGTTACAATTCAGAGAGAAATTCTCCACCACGTGACCGACATGAAAGAAACTATGGAATCTACCGACATGACGACACATGATAATTGCGTTGAAGTTGAAACTCTGCGTACTAGGAAGAGTAAAGGTTTACACCACCTTTCACATGTAAAACCGTTTATTGAAAGATAATCTGCTTTTTAACTTTGTCTTTGCCATAAAATTATTCACTTCACGCTACTAGTACAATTTGTCAGACTTAGAATCTGTTAACATGCAACCATGTTTGAAGTTAAATATCCAGTCAAGAACCAAGAGAACTTATTTAAAAAGAAATTACGAATGCATTGTTATAGTGAACAGACGTCACAGTGTTATTGTGCGTGTACATTCTTGCTTGTTAGTTGCACGATTACGTAACGACTATAAGGCTGACATACTTAGAACATTTACCAGTACTGCTAATGAGATTTTAATGCAACGTTTTGGTTTACTTGAAAATACATTCTGGATTTAAAGTACTTTCTGTGAAATACCAGATGACTCAGTGGTTAGTTTATGTGGCATCTACACGATTTTATCACGATGCTACTAATGAGTGACAATTTACAATGTTGCTTTTGCACTGTATCTGTTTTATATCTGCACAGTTTTTCTGAACTATTCTGGAAAGTAAAACATGTTTTACTAGTAACTTTTGTGGTATAGCTACAATGAGACAGCCTTTTCTGTAGCACAACAATACGTACAGTACAGTACTTAGTTCATCACGGCAATAAGCGTAATAACTAAGATATCTATCCGCAAAGCATTTCACTTTCGTTTATCGTGAGGTAAGTACATTGACTTCTGCAGAACTTGGCTTTCGGAGGACAATAACTACAACACTTCCACAGAGATTGTCTTACAGCAAGACGCACATTTAGCGCTACAGGACACGCATTTCAGTGATTAAGTTTGTACTTAAACCATTTATCTTTCAACATATTTGAATTACAAAGAAAGTTTTCCGTGATACATTTCATTCCATTGCTGTAATCTGTAACACCTGAGGGTATAATTACATTAATCCTCAGGGGGGTACACGCTTACTTTGTGTACCATGTGTATGGCAAACACAAGGAGCCCTAGCTAATATGGTATTTGCTTATATAACTTTACACATCGGTACCATATTTCTCTAACACAGAATTACACAGCTATCTGATTATTTGACAGAGAAACAAACATCTTTTTACTACGTCAGTGACACATATTTAAGCAATTACGCAGGTGGATAACTTCACACTTATGAAATTCTATTTCGTCTGTACTTTGTGAACTGTTCATATTTTTTCGGAACCATTGTAATACTATGAGAGGTTTGAATGATGTATTTGGTATGGGATCATGATTTTTAAAGTACGTTTGAGGCAGATGACACTTTGGACATGAGCAGAGAATTTTTTTTAGGCTTTGAAATTATTGCAGAAAGCTATGACGTTTTTGAGATTTGACTGAGGTGTTATGATGTTATTATTACGACGACGATGTGAATTATGCTGCTGAGGTATGTTTAAGCTGATGCTATATGAGTTATTGGTTTATGCTACGTATCTGTTTTGATGAAATATTGAAGAAGTGTCGACGAATAAGGTAAGGAATAATGAGTAATGGTTAGGGACTCTGGTTTGTGAAAAAGGATGTTGGAAACCGAGAATCGTACTTCAAGAGTTATGAAATGTGTGTATATGCGTGAATGTATCACTATGCTGGCGAAAATTTTTTGGACACTATTATATTTAAAGGATTTTGTTTCTACAGATTTGTAACGCAAATTCTTGACCTGTGAATTTTTTTTAATATGAGACTGCCACTCTAGCGGAAACTGGTGTCGTAAATATGTCGGTAAGAAAGTTAAGTGACCTCCTGCACGTAATGCGTCGTGGGCACCCAGCTGGACGACAGCCACCGGGAAACAAGCCATTAGTGTGTGCCTTTGAGAGGCACAGGTGGAAAAAAAGGAGGCCATTATCCTCGCTATTGACATTCCTTTGTAGAAAGCACAGCAAATACGACACGCTCATTTCTTGGAAACATTCTTACATCTGCACACCTGATTATGACAAGTGCCTTTCTACGAGAGTTGAGAGAATTTGTACTAACTTATGAAATGTCACATGACTATTGAATGATATTTTTATGCTTTGCCTTTCATACTTGCTTATTTCATTTGATATCTGGTTTCCATCTGTGTTGCAGCATTGGTTTTATAAAATAAAATTAAATGCATTTGCTAATGTGAACACTTTCTGTCAACAGATCTATAAATGATCATTTTATGATCCAAGTTCTTCGAAAAAGGAGCACTTGGAAAGGAAAGAACAATAAGAAGGAATTAATAACAGTTACTGCATACTTAATTTTCTTTTCAACTACTTTAATTACATAGACATTAAGATGTGAATAGACATTGTCCTTATCTGCAATGTTGCCTTTAGCGTAATATTTTTTCTGCTTGAGCTTTGTCATGTTAAGGTATAAGTTATGGCATTTGCTGCTGCTGTTTTCCATGCATAGTGCTACTGAATGTCACTTTGTATTACTACCTTAAGCCAATTTTATTACTGGTTTATTTTTCTTGTTGCTGCACATTGGCTCATATTAGTTGTAATGTTGCATTGCTTGGTAATTTTGATTTACTGTAGCTTACTTTGCTAATTTCCATTGTTCTTGTCATTGCTGTTTGTGTTAATTGTTTTGCGCTGCTGCATTACCTCGTCCCTTAGTTTAGTATCTGAGCTCAGTAGATTTAAGTTAGCTTAAGAGGGGGTAGACTATATAAGAGAATGAGTCACGATGAATTGGAAGGAATGCATTGAGAAGCTATAAGAAAATGGTTTGGCCAAAAAAAAGTATTTCGAAATAGGATATGAACAAAAAAGTAGGGTTTAGAGACAACAGGTTTAGGTAAAATTTTCTTGGAAATAAATCATGAGGTAAGATAATGGAAAATGAATAATGAGGTAAGAAATATGTGAACATATAACTACAAAAAGCATGCTTGGATGGGATTTTTTTGCTGGAAACAAATTTTGAAATAAGACGAAAGATCTATGGAATGAAGTTTTGGGTTGGACTGCAGTACCAAATGTTACACTGAAAACAAACCCTGCCCTTTCCTCTTGTGTTATCCCACTATGTGTTTGTGTACCCTTGTGTATTTGTTTTCTTCCTGTCTCTGTGTACTGTTTCATAGAATTTTTTCTCTTCTAATACTAAGCTACATTCACTATGATGAGGAATACTGTTATCCTCATATATAATTTGCATTAATAACATGTTATTTACTTCATAAAAATGTTTACACATTATTTATTCTGTTTTGTTCTAATGCTCATGTGTGAAGTTGATGTTTCAAAAGTTATTCTGATCTTTTATGTATGTACTTATGTCGTAAATTTTATAACACTGATGTATTTGTTATTTCGATTCTGTTGTAAAGCCTGTATTACTACAAATGTTATCTTTATTGTTATGCTCTTTAATGACATATTTTGTACCTTTGTAATTGTATTCTTATGATGTAAATTTATAATTGCATAGACACCATTTTTTCAAATTAAGTTTGATTTCAGTGCACACGTTTCTTTTGGTCATAATATATGCACAATATGTGAAAAAAGGAATGTTAGTGTTTGCATGTGTGTTAACAATTCAGCAAGGGACTGAATAACAGCATTGCTGGTTCCAAGGTCATTTCAAACAATTTTTTTTTGAGTGGACACGTGGTGATTTATGGACTTGCTATATTCTCTGCAAGATTCTTCGATGGTGATTTAGCACCTGCACAGTCGCAACAGATGGCTGCTGGCAGTCTCTACAAGGATTAAAGTGGGTCAACACCTTTGATGACCCACCAATACCATTACTTCTGCAGTGGGTCTGCACCTTTGATGACCAACCAATACCACTATTTCTACAAGGACTGCAGTGGGTCTGCACCTCTGGTGGCCCACCAATACCGTAATCTCTACCAGGACTACAATGGGTCTACTCTGTGTTGACCTACCTACCAATATTCTTCAAAACTTCGACTGACTCTGCTGTGGGTTTGCACTGTTGTGGTCCATTACCTGTGTGCATGTCAAGTGTCAGCACGGTCTTTCCATTGGAAGGACAACACTACTTCTTCAAGACTGCATGGAAATCCACTACATCCAAGTGCATTTCCTTTCATTGCTCAGTCTTCGAGAAAAACACTGCGATTTTACTATGATGAATGATCAGGACTGTCTTTATGGAATGTGAGAAAATTTTAGCTTTTGACCAACATTGTATTCACAAGTGTGTGCATTTCATTTCTTTGTTATTGTAATTGTGAAAAAGTTTTTCAAATCTGTATTGGCCACTGACCAAAACAATTTGTAAATTTTTTTGTGGGGAGCATGGGGGCTATGTAAGTAGACTGTTTAGGCCGCCGCCACGTAGCGCTCTGTATGAAAATCACTTGCTGTGCCGTGTCCAGTCTGTGGCTGGTTTGCATTGTTGTCTGCCATTGTAGTGTTGGGCAGCGGCAGCTGGATGCCAACAGCGCAGTTGGAGGTGAGCCGCCAGCAGTGGTGGACGTGGGGAGAGAAATGGCGGAGTTTTGAAATTTGTAAGACTGGATGTCATGAACTGCTATATATATTATGACTATTAACGTAAATACATTGTTTGTTCTCTATAAAAATCTTTCATTTGCTAACTATGCCTATCAGTAGTTAGTGCCTTCAGTAGTTTTAATCTTTTATTTAGCTGGCAGTAGTGGCGCTCGCTGTATTGCAGTAGCTTGAGTAACGAAGATTTTTGTGAGGTAAGTGATTTGTGAAACGTGTAGGTTAATGTTAGTCAGGGCCATTCTTTCGTAGGGATTTTTGGAAGTCAGATTGCGTTGCGCTAAAAATATTGTGTGCCAGTTTAAACACATTCTTGTAAAATTTTTCTAAGGGAGACGTTTCAATACCATCTGTGAATGTTATTATCACTTGGTGGATCACAACCGAACTTCAGCTGGAACGCACGTTGCACAGTAACTATAGATTCGGTCTTTACAAACTGCAAAACACAAAACGCTTTCTGCTCACTAATCGCCATCTTCGCTACTACCGCTGTCCAGAGGATTGCGCGCTGTGCATGCCCACTGGTGGAAAACACAACTGTTTGAGTTACTCTTTCATTTGACATATCACTTATAACTGTAAGTTTAATGTAACAAATATTATAAAGCGTTAAAATCCCGATATTCATTTATAAACACCTTATGTTTTTATGATGTGGAAAGATACAAACGTGCTGATGTATTCACTGAATTAACAGAATAGAATGGATTGGCAAGAACCCTGTATACTCTATGTAGCTACACTTGCTCTTACTTTTACTGGTAAAGACTCTCGATACAGTCTATAGCTGGTGATAAAATATTTGCTAATTACATGCACAGGTTTGAGAGTAATTAGGAAATTTTCTAGCCGTTCCAGGGCTCAAAAACGGTGGAGTGCAATAACGTTCAACCAGCTGTCACTTCATACTTTTTTCCACAAGACGAATCGCTGAAGTGGTTACAATAAAACAACTTCGCACTCATTAATTGACGAGTTTAAGATTTTTAAACAAATTTTCTTAAGAAATTTCCCTCACATCTTCGTTAAGGGGTCACTAACATCCATAAGGAGATCGCAATAGTTCTCTCTATTAAAAGCACTGAAAGTATTAAGAGGGTACTGATAATATTCATCGTGTTGATACAATCAGAACAGCTGCTATAAGACATAACTTATGTAAAAAGAACTGATCCTCGGGAAACTGTATTGGATTCAGCTATCAAAATCAGTTGTGGCTTCAAAAAGGGGATTACCATTTCCAAAGTTCTGTTTTAGTCGTTGGCAAGTTGTGTTGTATGTAAAGATGGTTATTTTAACTGTTCAGACCAGTGGTGCGGTTGCATGCTGAAAGATATCCTAGTCTAGCGAGGCCGTTGTGATCTGTCTTTGCAAAATTATAAAGAAAAATTCAAGAAACTGGACGTATGAAGAATAATTTACTCCTATATAAATGAACAGCAACTGACGACAGATACACAAGTAACTTTTTAGTTACAGTAACACACAATTGGCATGTCTTTACAAGCCAGCTTCAACGTGTTAGTGAGATCATCCGAAGAAGTGTTTGCGAGTACCACATTCCACTGCACGTTTCACTCCATCAGCAGCTCCATGGCAACGACTTTCAAAATCTATTATAGTCCTCGGAGTAGTGTCTACGAAAACTACAAAATGATCAGATGTTTTTATGTAAGATTTTGTTGACGGGTGAAGCATCGATTAGAAAACATGGGGGAAACACATCGTAGTAATTAAACACTGTTTGACTGAGAGACATTGATAAAGAATCGTCCTCTATCTGTCAAAGTCTGGTGTGCGCTTTGGAAAAACCGCTTCATTGGCCCCTGTTTTAGTGATGGAATTCTCAATAGCCGCAGGTATCTATAGTACCAAACTGATATGCTGCTGCAACTATTGGAGGACATGAAAATTATAACCAATGCTGGTAGGTGGCTAAAAAAGTAAACATATGTTAATTGAAGTTCTTTATTAAATCAGGCTTTTCGGGCTTAGCCTGTTATCAAATTACCTGTCAAAAAAATATTTTATACAACCATCATAAGCAAATGGTATTCCAGATTAAATGTGATATAGAAATATACGTCACACATTCAAGTGGAGGTACCAAATCGCTGTTGTTAGCTACTACTCTCAAGTTAACAAGAACAACGTCAATACCCTTTTGAAGGAAACATTGACTCCAAAAATTAAGAGTAAGAACTGCTCACAACAGATGGCATACTGAGTAATGCCACTGCATAACCCCACAGAAGAAATTTTTATTTTTATTTTATCTTTATTAATCTTTCCGTTCTGTTGAATGTCCGAAGTACGTGCAGGGTTCTGGGTCATCCCAGTAACTTCCTTCCTTGCTTTACACAATGCAGTCTTAGAGTTTTCATATTTTGGAATACTTGTAACGAAATCTATACCTCTGTCTTTGTAATCTAGAAACTCCTCTTTAAAAATATGGAAAACAAACACTATCTTTCCTTAATGGGCTCTTTTCCTGTATTTATGTATTCGTTTCTTAATCTGCACGTTGACTTCAGTAGGTGGGCAAGAATGTTGCTGTTCAGCCATGATTCTGCCATTTAAAAAGTATTTTCTAAGTTTTAATAAAAGAATATCTACCCAGTTTATCTATCCTGTTTGGTAATTTATTGATTTTGTTGTTACTAGTATTCCTTTTGGTATCCACTTGCGTCAATCGCTATTGTTTCTGTTATTCTGATGTGCATCATGCCTCAGCTGTTTAGCTTTATTAATCTTTCCGTTCTGTTGAGCTGTAGTTCATCTACATGCATATGCAACACACGACTGTGTGCGTTTGTGTTTAGCAGAATCATGTTGTTTTATCGGTTTATGGATTTTCATCACATTGCTATGTATTTTTAAATTTTTTGCTTTTTATATTTGGTCATTTGGTTTTAACTTCATCTGGTAGTGGCTTATATATCAGTGCGTTTACCACTTTTGTTATTTTTCTATAAATTGATTGCCAATTACCCTTGTGTGGTTGTCTCTTCGTAATTAATCAGGGCATTCTGCAATCAAATGTAACGTGTAAATCAAAACAAAAATAAAACTTTCTTCCATGGGATTACGCAGCTCCAGTGGTCAGCACGCCAACTGGTGTGAGTGATTGGTAGTCTTACTTTTGGAGGAAGTATTACCTTCAAATTCGTATTGACATATTGACATTGCTCATGTTCACTTGGCGCTAGTAGCTTACAATTGTGATTTTACACCTGCCGCATTAAATGTGTTTTAAACTATTTCATCATCTTTGTTACCTAGTACATGTCCTCCTGTGCTAGCTTAGTGCTTAGCGCAACGGAATGTCGTGCCTACCGGCCCGGGTTCGATTCCCGGATGGGTCGGAGATTTCCTCCGCTGAGGGATTGGGTGTTGTGTTGCCATTATCATCATTTCATCCCCATCGACACGCAAGTCGCCGCAGTGGCCTCAACTCGAAAGATTTGCACCAGGTGAACGGTCTACCCGACGGGAGGCCCTGGCCACACAGCATTTACACTTACCTGGTACATACCATTTGTACTATCTATATTCTGATGCGTGTCATGAATTTCTCTATCAAGTCTTGATTGGATGCAAGAACCGTAGAGGTGTCGAGCTATGGAAAGGCTCCGCCCTGGTACTAAAGCGAGACTGGTCTCCACGAGTGCAGAGCCGGTAGCCGCAACGAGGGCTGGAACTCTGTCGACTCAGTCCGAGGATCACACCATCACAGCGATGACGTGGATTACACCATGTCACAGTGTGGCAATGCACCATTTCGTGGCCGGCCTATGTGGGCTCGCGGTTCTAGGCGCTCAGTCCGGAACTGCATGACCGCTACGGTCGCAGGTTCGAATGCTGCCTCGGCTATCGATGTGTGTGATGTTCTTTGCTCAGAGCCATTTGAAAGTTACTGTTTCACTTATTCGAAGTCTCGACAGTGATGTCGAAGTGCATTTATCTTTTTCTTGTCACGTTAAGCGTTTAAAAAATTGATTTCATAAACTCTTCTATAAATCGTGGAATGAATTCAATATTAAAGACAGTTTTAAATACAGAAAGAAGGATAAAATAAGGAACAGCGACATTTTACAAACCCCATCCTTGTGTCCATGAGTTTATGGAAATTTTAAAGCAACTGAAAAGCGAAACTTATCTGTACTTTAACACAGTTCATTAGAAAAGATAAATAAATAGACGTAACCAAGAAAATTATCATTTTGATACCGAATTGAGGGAGAAATATGAGCGTCGTGAAATATCGTTACTGGAGTACGCAAAAAGAATTGTAGCTCAGTTCCAGGCTATCCCAGACAAGAACAAGTGTTTCACTGGGCCAAGCAATGTGCTGCGCTGTTAGTTTTAAAGGTAAGCTGTTATACACTTTATATTTGTGGTGCTGATACCTAATATTTTGCGGTAAAGATATATGTAATTTTTTCGGGAGTGAAAACAGGAAATCTTTATTTTAAAGCTAGGCTGTTTTGCGAAAATGCAATCGGGCGTTTCGAATTGTGGCATTTGCGAGGTCTGAAGTTATTTTAATAGGAGGCAGAAGGGCTCCCAATCTGGAATATTTGAAAGCTGATTACAAGTCCCGATATTTCGGCTACAGCCAAGAGTATTTTCTCATAAACATTGATCAGAAAAGGGAGAATAGACCAATTTTTAATCGACTTTCTTTTGTTTTCGTATAGATATCATGCTGGAGACAGAGTTGCGTTGCGTTGTTTGGGGCAGGAGACCAGACAGCGAGGTCATCGGTCTCATCGGATTAGGAAAGGATGGGGAAGGAAGTCGGCCGTACCCTTTCAAAGGAACCATCCCGGCATTTGCCTGGAGCGATTTAGGGAAATCACGGAAAACCTAAATTAGGATGGCCGGACGCGGGATTGAACCGTCGTCCTCCCGAATGCGAGTCAGTGCGCTAGCCACTGCGCCACCTCGCTCGGTCTGGAGATAGAACTGACTGTCCGATTAATGGCTCATGTGCAGCCAGGTACCATCCAGCCAAACGCCAAACGAACTGGTTGTGGGGCAGCGCCAGTCCCAAGTGAAATTATTTGGGATGGGATTCCCAGTCCAAGAATTTGCCTTACATCCAATGGAAGCCTCCCGAAAACCTTGGCCAGAATCAGGAGATGGAATATACGTCCTCACATAGAAGAATGGACGCACCACGAAGGAATTTTCCCAATGGGGTGGAAATCGATAGGTGTGATATACCTGTACACACAAATGATTATAGGTTCAGAAAAACTGGATGATTTTTTCAAGAGAAATAACTTCAGAAATTCGGAAAGTGATAACGCTTTGGTCCACCTTTGACCATTATGCAATCAGTTACTCGGTTTACCATTGATTGACAGAGTTGGATGTCCTCCTCAGTGATATAGTGCCAAATTCTGTAAAAGTGTCCTGAGCTGGCTCTAGGGGACTGCCCATAATGCTGCAAACGTTCTCAACTGGGGACCTTGCTGGCCTTGGCATGGTTTAGCCAGTACGAAGACAAGCAGTAGAAAATGTAAGCCTAGCATGACTTGTCATGAAGGACAACGAAACGGTACGTAGAATATCGTCAACGTACCGCTGTGTTGTAAACGTTCGCAGATGACGAGTAGAGTGGGCCTGCTATCAAATGAAGTGACACCGCAGACCGTCACTTCTTGTTGTCGGGGCGTACGGCGGGCGACAGTGGAGCTGGTATCCCGACATTGTCTTGGACGTCTCCAGACACGTCTACATCTACATCCATACTCCGCAAGCCACTTGACGGTGTGTGGCGGAGGGTACCTTGAGTACCTCTATCGGTTCTCCCTTCTATTCCAGTCTCGTATTATTTGTGGAAAGAAGGATTGTCGGTATGCCTCTGTGTGGACTCTAATCTCTCTGATTGTATCCTCATGGTCTCTTCGCGAGATATACGTAGGAGGGAGCAATATACTGCTTGACTCTTCGGTGAAGGTATGTTCTCGAAACTTCAACAAAAGCCCGTACCGAGCTACTGAGCGTCTCTCCTGCAGAGTCTTCCACTGCAGTTCATCTATCATCTCCGTAACGCTTTCGCGATTACTAAATGATCCTGTAACGAAGCGCACTGCTCTCCGTTGGATCTTCTCTCTCTCTTCTATCAACCCTATCTGGTACGGATCCCACACTGCTGAGCAGTATTCAAGCAGCGGGCGAACAAGCGTACTGTGACCCACCTCCTTTGTTTTCGGATTGCATTTCCTTAGGACTCTTCCAATGAATCTCAGTCTGGCATCTGCTTTACCGACGATTAACTTTATATGATCACTCCATTTTAAATCAGTCCTAATGCGTACTCCCAGATAATTTGTGGCATTAACTGCTTCCAGTTGCTGACCTGCTATATTGTAGCTAAATGATAAGGGATCTTACTTTATATGTATTCAAAGCACATTACACTTGTCTACATTGAGATTCTATTGCCATTACCTGCACTATGCGTTATTTCGCTGCAGATGCTCCTGCATTTCAGTACAATTTTCCTTTGTTACAACCTCTCGATATACCACAGCATCATCCGCAAAAAGCCTCAGTGAACTTCCGATGTCATCCACAAGGTCATTTATGTATATTGTGAATGGCAACGGTCCTACGACACTCCCCTGTGGCACACCGTAAATCACTCTTACTTCCGAAGACTTCTCTCCATGGAGAATGACATGCTGCGTTCTGTTATCTAGGAACTCTTCAATCCAATCACACAACTGGTCTGATAGTCCATATGCTCTTGCTTTGTTCATTAAACGACTGTGGGGAACTATTTCGAACCCCTTGAGGAAGTCAAGAAACCCGGCATCTACCTGTGAACCCGTATCTATGGCCCTCTGAGTCTCGTGGACGAATAGCGCGAGCTGGGTTTCACACGACCGTCTTTTTCGAAACCCATGCTGATTGCTACAGAGTAGGTTTCTAGTCTCCAGAAAAGTCATTATATTCTAACATAATACGTGTTCTAAAATTCTACAACTGATCGACGTTAGAGATATAGGTCTATAGTTCTGCACATCTGTTCGAAGTCCCTTCTTAAAAACGGGGATGACCTGTGCCCTTTTCCAATCCTTTGAAACGCTACAATCTTCTAGAGACCTGCGGTACACCGCTGCAAGAAGGGGGGCAAGTTCCTTCGCGTACTCTGTGTAAAATCGAACTGGTATCCCATCAGGTCGAGCGGCCTTTCCTCTTTTGAGCGATTTTAATTGTTTCTCTATCCCTCTGTCGTCTATTTCGATATCTACCATTTTGTCATCTGTGCGACAATCTAGAGAAGGAACTACAATGCAGTCTTCCTCTGCAAACAACTTTGGAAAAAGACATTTAGTATTTCGGCCTTTAGTCTGTCATCCTCTGTTTCAGTACCATTTTGGTCACAGAGTGTCTGGACACTTTGTTTTGATCCAACTACCACTCTTTTCTTTACTGGATATCGGGGCTAAGTTCGAAACGGGACTCGTCATCGAAAACAATTGTATTCCAGTCAATTAGATTCCAGGCCTAATGTGGTCGACACCACCGCAGACTGGCCTGTTGGTGAACAATGGTGAACGGAGTCGGCGCAAGCTCAGCCCCTAATAGTCCTTATGGTCACTGAGGCACCAACTGCACATCGAGTCGATGATAATGATGGATTCGAGGTTGTGAGTACTTCTCTGACAACTGCTCGGTCCTCACATTCTGTCGTCTCTCTAGGTCGACCTGTTCCTTCTTGAAAATGTGTGCGGCCGTGGTTCACCCATTCCTGACGGGGTCCAATAGTGGCATCGCTCCTATTCAAATGTAGAGCGATTCGCCGACTACTCCACCCGACTTTTTTGAGCCCTATTACACATCTCTCAGATGCTGACGTCTGCGTTAATTACTCAAGCACCTGTATGCGAGACATAGTTATTGTCCAACTGAGTACACGGAATGAAGTTTGTAAAGACTTTATACCCTAGTATCGATATGTCCCCTGTGTAGTATCCTTGCTAGCTCGTCAGCGCCATATTTTCATCCATCGGCCGCCAAACTTTACAACGTTGTATTTGCCATCGACACACGCATGAGTATTAATCTGTGGTCAATTTGCATAACTCCCTAGTGGTACGTAGTTTTCTTAATTTTTATTTATTTTGCGCAGATCATATTTATTTTTCAACTCGATTCTGGGACACTATGTCTCCGATCAGAAAAAAAATCCTGGTGCACGTCAACACATAATTGTTAGTGAGGGTACACAGTACAGTCGACTAATTGCTCGACGCGTGTAGTGTCACTGTCTTCACGATAAATACAGGCCTTAGCACAGAAATCGAGCGAACAAAATCAGCTGTTCCATTGAGTCGTTGGATTTTGCTGAATAGCGTGAATTTCTAAAAGATTTTGTGTTTTTTCATTAGTATAATACCTAGAAGCCGGCTGCAAATCTACTTATTATAAAGGAGAATCTGTGCCAATTTTTGCTTTCCTTCTGATGCGGTGTAGACGAAGACGCGAAAAACCATGAAAAGTATGGAAATTTGCCTCCTACATTTTCTTGAAGATCAAATTATTCGTGAAATCAGAGCAACCTGTCCAATGGTAGGTAATTTTTAATAGATGCCTAGCTTCCCAAATGTTTTATAAAGGTACAACAAGCATGGATATTGATACTGAAGGTAGGGTTATTCTTTTTTTAGGTTCTGCACTAATACACCGTCGTACAATGTCGGGTTAGTGAAGTAATGCTGTTCCATACTTATTCCCAAATTCACCTGCGTTTTTGTGCTCTCCTGATTTTTTTTAGTACACAGTAGAAAGAAAAACGTGAGAACAAGTAAAAGGCGTTTATTTGCCTCTTTATGTGGGTACCAACACTAGGTTACTGATGGAATCGTGTGGTACAACTCACTGTTAGTTCACAACAACTACGAATACGTCATATGTAATGTGTCTCATTTCATGTTAAAATGCTATCCAAAACGTTTGTTGACACATCTCTTATCTTGGAAGTACTCGTACTTGTATTACTAACTTCCGTTAGTACGCTGTTAGAACAATCGAGAATAAATTTTTTGTCTAACGATACAAATAAATGCTTATTAGTCTTTCCTGAAAAATTGCGCTACTGACGTATTTGTCTTTTACCTTTCGTCCTACAACTGTTAACAATGTTCTGTAAATTGTACACCTTGTCTTCTCATGTGCATTTTACCATTTCTTTTCACCATGCATATGTATGTACGCGATATTAAATCGTATACTACCACGAAAAATAATTATAAAGTAGTTTAATGTAATATACGCGTATCCTGTGTATGACAAACACACTGCAGTGTAATGCCTGTTATTGTAATTTTACGTTATTAACGTAAATCAATTAACAATATTTTAAAGTACTGACAATGCGAAGCCTCACAAATTGTGTTTAGCACGCATCTCGTGGTCGTGCAGTAGCGTTCTGGCTTCCCACGCCCGGGTTCTCGGGTTCGATTCCCGGCGGTGTCAGGGATTTTCTCTGCCTCGTGGTGGCTGGGTGTTGTGTGATGTCCTTAGGTTAGTTAGGTTTAAGTAGTTCTAAGTTCTAGGGGACTTATGACCATAGATGTTAAGTCCCATAGTGCTCAGAGCCATTTGAACCATTTTTGAATTGTGTTTAATTTATATTATATTATATATCATAAATACAGTCACACCAGTCGAATTTAATTTACGAACCTGCCGCCTCTCTATCGACTCAAAGCGTGACGTCTTCAAAGCTGTGCTAGGGCGTTGATTTCACGAAGGCGTTGGTAGCTTACTCTATGACGCTGTCGATTGCAGGCCACCTAACTGACTGTTTTCCTCTAAAGAACAGTGCGACCACATCAAGGGGTTGCGGTTCTTTTCAACCAAACGTCCCAGCAGGCTTGTAGTGAGGTAGAGGGACTCCCAGTTTTGACTTGCAGTTCCGGCATTTACCAGTTAACCAAGAGAAACCTCCTGAAAATCTTGGTCGGAACCGGAGGTAGTAACTGTTTTAATTTACTTCCAGGACAATGTTATCAATTGTCCCAGGTAAAAATTAAAATGTGGTGTATGTGGTTGCCGGATGTGTGTGTGTGTGTGTGTGTGTGTGTGTGTGTGTGTGTGTGTGTGTGTGTATGTGTCAGTACGAGAGTGTTATGACGAAGTATTTTGTGTTAAAGGACATTTTGAAGTTTTCCACCAAGGCTGCTTTTCACAAGTATTCAATTTATTGTATTTTGCACAGCAGGCTAATTTCAGCCTTACAGGACACTTTCCAGCGCAGTCTAAATGAAACAGGTCAAAGATACAAATGCGTTCACTTTCAGATCGCCTATATTCGTCGTTTACGGGGTATACCTCTTTGAAAATTTCAAATTATTTTTACTTAAAATGTTCTCTGGGATGTATGTTTTAATGTAGTGTTCGTCCCAAGGTACCTAGAAACTCTGCTATTGAGTTACAGAGCGATCTGCGAAAAAGTGTCGCCGAAAACTATTCACAGAGGACAAAACTAGTCGACGTTGTAGCCAGTGTGGCAGCATGTAAATTTAACGACAGCCTAGCAGGCATTGCTGAAAATATTAATTGTGCTCTAACTAGAAATCGGGCTAGCCAGCCTGTCATAACTTCTACACAAAAGTGAATGAAAAACGTATCGAGCGATTGTTGCATGGTACAGGGATCACTGTCAGGAGGTACGTTCAACTTAACGCTTTCTTCCAGAAACCGTACTTTTCAAATTGGCGGGAAACATAA
The DNA here is from genome assembly GCF_023897955.1 of Schistocerca gregaria. Classification (NCBI taxonomy): domain Eukaryota; kingdom Metazoa; phylum Arthropoda; class Insecta; order Orthoptera; family Acrididae; genus Schistocerca; species Schistocerca gregaria. The sequence continues at coordinate 463,410,962 of NC_064922.1, forward strand.
CTTGAGAACGGTACATAAGATTTTGATCGAAGTTTGATACCGGAATCCTAAATTGAATTCTCTTTCAGCTTAGGAAGCCATTTTGTGATAACTTCAAAAGTCTGTTTTAGATACACGCTTTCGTCTCGGTTTTGAAGACGAAGAAAATTATATGTTTCAACACGTCACCTTTTTGTCAAAAGTTAATGTTTTTAAATATCCTATGTTTATTGATAGAAAATAATGGTGAAAAATACTTAAACAAAATTATTTCGCTACAGGTCCAAGAGGCGGGCTTCGGGAATTATTGTCAGTGACCAATGTTCCGGCAGCAAGGCGTCCTACCAACTGGTGCAGCGGTTATATGCACGGAGCATCCAGTGTGGACACAAAAATGATTTCTTAAGGATAAGAGTGAGAGAAATAAAACTATATTATTAGATTTAGCATAAATTTACATTTTACTTGAAAAAACCTCGAAAATCACCTATTTTTCATGGATTCAGAGAAGTCTACCCTCTTAACGACAGGATAATTGTACAGCACATCGACACCTGGAAGAACAGTTTTAGGCTGTCCGTTGTAAAATATTATCTTTGTTTGTCAGCAGAGAAACTTTTAGTTGTCTTATCTCTGGCCTGTTTCCTAGTAGATTGCCTCGAAAATGTTCTATAAGGTCGAAATCGGCCAATAGTGCAAGATACAGTAAACTGAATACTTGCAAAAAACACCCAAGGTAGAAAACTTCAAAGTGTCCTTTCAAAATTTAACGGCTGTGGTAGCCCACACGAACAAAATGATGTTTTGTATTAGGTAATTTCGATTTCTGTTGTGAAACAGTACAATAAAACCGAACGACCGCGAGACGGGAGCAGAACGATAAAAGTCGGTCACCCTGCCGTGGGTGCCACCAGCGTTTAACTTCAATACATGTAGCATGAGACCTTGCCTTGTATGCAACCTGTGTCTCAGTTTTGGATCAACTCCGTTTCTTATGCAGTAACTTCAGAAAGTACACTGATGAGCAAAACATTATGACTACCTACTTAATAGCTTGTTTATCCGCCTTTGAAACGAAATACATCACTGATTCTGTGTACTAGGGATCAGAAAGTTTGTTGGTAGTTTTTGGAGGTATATGGCATTAGATTTGTGCGCACAGGTCATGTAATGCGTGTAAATAACGGGCCGCTGATTTGAGTACGCGACGATGGCGCCCGATGGCGATCCAGATGGGTTACATAGCATTTAAATCAGGCAAATCTGGTCGCCGGGACATCAACGTGAGTTCACTATAATGCTCCTCAGACCACGGTAGCGCGGTTATGGTTCCGAGACACGGGCAATTATACAGCTGAAAGATGACATCGCCGTCGGGGAAGACATCAAGCATGAAGGGATGCAGGTGGTTTGCAGCTGTCAGCAGCAGAATGTCTCCCATAGTACAACACCGCTCCCACCAGCAGGAGAATGTCTACCATAGTACAACACCGCTCCCACCAGCCTTGGTGCTTAGCGCGCTGCACTTTTCGATGATGATCATGATGATTATGATGATGATGTTTGGTTTGTGGGGCGCTCAACTGCGCGATTAACAGCGCCTGTACAAATTCCCAACCTTTGCTCAGTCCAAACTCGCCACTTTGATGAATGATGATGAAATGATGAGGACAACACAAACACCCAGTCATCTCGAGGCTGGTGAATATCCGTGACCCCGCTGGGAATCGAACCCGGGACACCGTACTCGGGAAGCGAGAAAGCGACCGCGTGCACGTTTCGAGGCGCCGTTCACCTCGATGAGGGCGTTTGTGGAGACGACCATCGACCTAGTGTAGTAAAAATGTGATTCACCCGAAGAATCGACATGTTTCCATTCATCGACGGTCGGCTCCCGATGGTTTCGTGCCCATTGCACTCATAACTGACGATGTCGTCGGGTCAACATGTAACCATGAAGGGGTGGTCTGCTGCGGAGCTCCACTTTCAACAATGTACGATGAACGGTGTGCTCCGAAACACTTGTGTGTGCACCAGCATTGGGCTCTTTTGGCAGAGATTCTATCCTGCTTCACAGAGCAGACAAACCTCAGAAACCCACGTTGTGTGGAGAGTCATTGCAGTCCGACCATTTAGCGCCTAGTTGTAGTTCCACCGTCCTGCCTCTGTCCTTAGATGCTCACGATAGTAGCACGTGATCATTCGACCAGCTTCGACGTTTTCGAGATATTCGTTTACAGGCTATCCTTTGAAAAAGTTGCTTGCAACGAAATGCAGGAAGATCTGCAGCGGATAGGCACTTGGTGCAAGGCGTGGCAACTGACCCTTAACATAGACAAATGTAATGTATTACGAATATATAGAAAGAAGGATACTTTATTGTATGATTATATGATAGCGAAACAAACATTGGTAGCAGTTACTTCTGTAAAATATCTGGGATATGCGTAAGGAACGATTTGAAGTGGAATGATCATATGAAATCAATTGTTGGTAAGGCAGGTGTCAGATTGAGATTCATTGGGAGAGTGCATAGAAAATGTAGTCCATCAACAAAGGAGGTGGCTTACAAAACACTCGTTCGACCTATACTTGAGTATTGCTCGTCAGTGTGGGATCCTTACCAGGTCGGGTTGACAGAGGAGATAGAGAAGATCCAAAGACGAGCGGCGCGTTTCGTCACACGGTTATTTGGTAAGCGTGATAGAGTTACGGAGATGTTTAGCAAACTCAAGTGGCAGACTCTGCAAGAGAGACGCACTGGATCGCGGTGTAGCTTGCTGTACAGGTTTCGAGAGAGTGCGTTTCTGGGTGAGGTATCGAATTTATTGCTTCCCCCTATTATACCTCCCGAGGAGATCACGAATGTAAAATTAGAGAGATTCGAGAGCGCACGAAAGCTTTCCTACAGTTGTTCTTCCCACGAACTATACGCGACTGGAACAGGAAAGGGAGGTAATGACAGCGGCACGTGAAGTGCCCTCCGCCACACACCGTTGGGTGGTTTGCGGAGTATAAATGTAGATGTAGATGTAGGATGTCCAAAGAAGAGCAGCAACATTTTGTTGCGGTGCGGCTAACAGGTGCATCACAGTGTGCGATCGAAATGGCGCGGCAATTGAAAACATACTTCGAAGTTGAAGTATGCAAGGCAGAAAATTAGGGCAAATAGACTCTCTGTGAAATTCTGTGGCCTGTGGACGGAATGCAATGTCGCTTAGCTGTAGTGAACTGGTGCATTCGACCTAGACGTGGGTGTTACTGATCCTGTAGTCCAGACCTTGTGCCACGCGATTTCCATCTCTTCTGTAAGCTGAAAGAACGTCTGGGAGGGAAAGAGGTTTTTTACAAATATGAGTGTGTTCCCATAGCGGTTCTCGAACGGATCCGCAGCCAAAGAGTAGTTTTTTATCGTTGAGAAATTGAACGATTGTTCAAACGTTCCGACCGTTGTTTACAGAGAGCTGAAGTCTATGTTCAAAAATAGTGTTACGTATCTGTGTCACTCTGAAGTTTTGTTCAGCATTCGATAAAAGTTATTTGGCCTGCTATAATAAAGTATAACTTACTATTTGAAGTACCCTCAACTGTGAATGGCCCTCCATTCAAAGAACATCAGGCCGAGTTAGTACTGTTCGCGGATAGCACAAATAATAACTCTGTTATAGGAACAGCACTGAAAGAAACTGTCAAGGTTTTTAGCAAATAACCATATAGTCGCTGTGCTATCAAACTCTTCCTTAATTTTCAAGTAAAATAGTATATTCAGTTATGTACTGTAATAAAATAACATCGACAATTAATTTGTCACAAGAAGCTGACTCTGTGAATAATGTAATAGGTTTCAAACGTTTTTGGCCTACATATTGATGAATGAACTGGAAGGAACGTAGTACTGAGCTTCTCAAACAGCTAAGTTCACCGACTCGTGATTTTCAGGTCACTGTTACTCAGGAAAAAAAACAAATAAAAATTAGCTCATAATTTCACCAACATTTGTCTCATGGTAGAGTGCAACCTATAAATAAGACATTTATCGCACAAAGCAAGTAGTGAGAACGAAGTCTGCTCAAAAATTATCTTCAATCAGTATCAGTAAAACTACAGTAAGCTGAGAAAGATGTTCCGGATGTACTAACAACTGATCATTTGCCTAACAATATAAAGCATCTAACAATGATTTAATGAAAATAATTTTTTTTCAGGTAGGTTTTTATATCCTCTACAGATGTTTTTAATTAAAAAACGAGTAGAAACTGCAGCGTGGAAGATATTTTTGTTTTACTATTGTTGTTCAGTTCTATACCATTCCATTATAATGTTCAGCATAAAATAACTAAAATCTGATTTTTGATGGATATTTGAAGCATTTTTTACTAATAGAACGATTAGTGGTAGAAAGACTAATATGTTAATTTTTGTTGTTAAATCTCACCCGAAATGTAGTATTGTATACAGGTTATATACATAAGCATGTCGCTAAGGCGACGGTCAACAGCACGCACAAACTTAAAAAGATGCATAACACTGTGCTGTCTGCAATAATGTTATTTTTTATTTTGCAATAGATTTAGGTCCTGAACCATCGTCAACAGCAGGAAAATTGTCACAAATGTATCATATGTCATACATACTTTAACATAAGTTATCACAGAAAACCATAACTGTCAAGAAAAATTGTAAACTGTTAAAGAAATACAATATGATGGTACATTGACAGCTTGATGATTCAGAACCGAAACAGGTAGCAAAATAAAAATAACATTATTACAGGCAACACAGTGTTACGCATTTTTTTAAATATGTACGTAAGGCATGGAATCGTGTCATATGGTTTCGATAGCAGTTGTACAGTGATTTACGTAGCATTACAGTCTGTCTGTCTGAGGCTTGGGTCATGAAGTATCAGAAAAGTTTTTATGTTTTAGGTAAGCCAGGATTTTGCTGTGTCCTAATGTTCGTATGTTGCCAGAGGCACGCGTTCTTATTATTTCAGGAGCATACGATTAAAGGTAACATCACGACTTCAACATTATTCAGTTTAACTCGTAGCAAAACTATCGCATTCATAGGTTTTGCCGAGCAAGTGATAACTTAAAGCAACTGACATGGAGAATAATACCTACTGCTGAGACTGCAACGTCTGCAAAATAAAATACCAGAACAAGTAGATAAGTCTGAAACCCACAATCGCGTTAACTCTGCTGCAAGTACGTCTAACGTGACTCAGTAAAAATCTGTGTTGTACGATAAAAAATACCTATTGAATAAGAAGAAGCGATGAGTCAAGGTAAACGCTTATGATATTTCAAAAACTTAAAAAATATTTGCAGAAAATGATAGATAAATTTGGTAGTATTCTGATATAGAGTAGTGGAGGGCGCTCTATTAAAAGCATTTTCATGAATAAACAAATTATGAAATTGTTAATGTAGAATAAATTCAAATTTAGAAGTGGACTTCGCTCAACTTCACGGCGTCGATTCAGCAAGCCAAGTTGCCTTTGTTTGTCTAAGACGTAAAGCAAAATTCGCGCCATACCTTAGCAGCTTATAGATGAAAAAGTTTCATCAGCTCTTGATTATGGCAGTCTGAATGGCGATAGACAAACGTACGTAAAAGCTGATAGCGGCCGGATTGCATGAAAATGAAATTCTAAGATACACGTCAGGAAGACCCTAACACTATTGAGATCTTCAGTTTCTAAAGATGGAACTCACCTTTGCTATTGTCTGCACACTGAACGAATGAGCGTTCACCCGTTTCAGGCCACTTTTTTATCCCCTGTGAGAAGACACCTATCAGTCACTGGTCAAAACATGCCCTACATTGATCACTGTCAAGTGCCGTGATACACAAAGGGATTGCACTTGACATCGATAAGAAGTCAACTTGTGACAAAACAGTATGGCCCAACCTTACCTAAGTGTCCTCCCGCTAATCAGATGACGGCCTACATTAAATCCATTAATACAACAGTCGAATAAAGTACATTGTCACTCACAACACGACATTACTCGCTATCAGCAGCCGATCATTTCGTCTGGTATACTTACAAGGCCACAGAACTCTATGTTACGTGTGGCAACCAAGATTAATCCACAAAAAAGCGATCTGGATTACATCCAGTTGAAATAAGATTTGTGAAATACCTTATCAGTAACTGTTGATAATGAAACTTTATTGATCGATCTAATGATAACATCGTCCTAATCAGACAATAACAGTAGCGACTAAATATTAATCGTGATGGAGAACACCTGTTTCTCGCAAACTACTCAGAAAATTGGGCTATTCTGAGCGCTTACACAATGTTACAACTACCCATGAACTACAGGGATGGACAGAAATATAGAAACACAAAAAACATAGCACATTAACATGCCTAATACAATATAGGAAAACCGTTGGCATTCAAAATCGTTTCCATTCTTCTCGGAATGGATAAATACAGATACTGTATGGTTTTCTAGGGAATCTTGTACCATTATTCCTGCAAGACTGTGGTATGTTTAGGTAACGGTGAAGCAGGTCGATAACAATCATGCACCCTTCTCTCCAAAGTAGACCTACAGGCTCAATAACATTGAGATCTCGTCATTGGAGTGGTCAGGAGAGATGCGACATTTCATCCTTGTGTTCACAAAACCAATCCTGGACGATGTGAGCTGTGTCAACAGGAGCCTGACGTCTTGGAGCACATTAACACCATTTAGAAACTAATATTGTACCATGAGGTGTACCTGATCCTTGGTGGTGATGCAGCCTTGCAGTGTACTCATGGAGCCTATAGAACATCACAATGTGGCTACCTAAATCACCACTGCACCACCGCCATGATTCACTCTTGCGACGCAAAGTCAGTCAGAAGTGGTAAACAGTGTAACAAGACTCATGTGACCAAATGACGTTCTCCCGTTGCTCCGTGGTCCAAGTTCTATGGCTTCGGCAGCACGTTTCCTATTACGAGAATTTGCAACACTGATGAGTGGATGAGTGGTTTTGCAGTTCCGGCTCGTGCTGGTAGTATTCGCAGGTCAGACATTTAGTACTGCAGCGACTTTTGCAGCGGCCGTCCTCTTATTTTTCTAATAGTCTCCTTCAACGAGGATCAGTCACGATCACTCAACACACTGTCGTCCGCTTTGTGACTTATTGGATGATGTTTTTCGTTTTCCTTGTATGTGTATAAATCTTCGACACAGTGCCCCTTGACACATCAAACACTTCAGCTGTCTTGGTTCAGAAAGCACACACCATATGAGCACCAACAGTTTGCCTACGTCCGAATTCCTTAGCTCGGATATAATGCATTCACAATTATACAGAGCAGTGTTCTGATGACGATTGACAATTGCAACGTATTAAGGTCATTGCGCAGATGCCGTTAGTGATAAAACGCAACAACGCAACCTGCAGGCTTAGCGAGAATCTGCATTTATATTCAAGTATGCATTTCTCGCAGTGTTTCAATATTTTTGCCGATCCCCTGTATACCCATGTATCTATTCAAGGAGCCCAAAGAGATCGCAGACGTTATTCCTATCACGTCACTGACCAGGTAACAACCTTACAAGTCATATCATGGAAGACATAGACCATTCGTTCGCTGGAACAGTAGTTTCCATATTAATTCTCATGGAAGCCCATATTTTAGACGAAGATTGACAATGGTTTTCTGAAAAATAGGAGGAATAAAGTTAGAGAGAAATCACAGCGAAAGTTGAAATTGACATATTATTGTTATTACGATATCATTTCATTAAGGACAGGCGTAGGGCAAAATGCATTCTTGAACATAAACACACATATCTCCAAACATATTACTGCTAAAATAGTAAAACTTGAGAGTACTATGTAGAACATAATGCTTGATATTCTGCGCAATTTTTGTCTGAAAATGCGCATCGACATACATTTTATAAGGATTTGAAAATTGCCATTGTTTCTTGTAAACTAATCAAGCAATAAAACTGGAATTTCACAGTTTATATCTACACAAGAGAATAATAAAATGTGTGGATCAGATTTTTGTTTAAGGTCATTGTTACTTCGAAATTAATTTTCCAGTTTTTAGTTTCCTTGCTCTATTTTTCTCAGATTTTGAAGGAGAACATTTCTCAGATAAAAGATAAAGGAAAAGTGCTGCACAGGATTAACTAGTAAGTAATTCTTAAGAACTATTTCAAGTTTCAAGATGTCAGCTTTTACAGTTTATGAGAAAAGATACATTATAGCTAAAAAAACTCACTTTATATCAATTCGCAGTTAAAGTTTTTATTTCAATTTTTGACAGTATTGCTATACCTTTACTGACCAATGCTGTCCGTATCCGTAACCCTTATTCTCTTCCTCGTCCTCCTGGAGTGACCTCTTCCCTTGCCCCCTTTGCCTAGTGAGCTTTTATATTTTATCTTTTGCTGCCTGAGCTTTGTCCAGTCGCACTTCATCGATGCTTCTGAGTATCTTCAGTGGGAATGTACCTGGATGGAAGCCTAGTCTCTGCAGGCAATTAAGCCTATCTACATTTCCGCCATTGAACATTAGACAGTCATCACGTAGCTTCACAACAATTGACGACACAAATACTTTTTTGGACAACGCATCCATATAATGTGATTGTAGCTCTAATTTTTATTCTGTGTTTTCCCATGTACACATTTTTTCAGCAGTTCAGGATTTGTTAGGTACCTGAAAGTTGGTTTTATAACAACTAAAACAGCAAGTGGCGAACCATATTTGTGGGTGTATGGCTTTCCACTAGTTTCTACCACAAAATCTTTGCACCGTGATATGTCACAAAGACAATATTGAGGATTATCATCAGTGGAAAGTTTGTGAAAGAATATCGGTGCATTGTTTTCACACTATATAAGTTATCCCTGATAACGTCTCCATAATATATTTGTAAAGTGTGAATTTTCTTGTCTGTGAACACCTCCCAGTGGCTTTCCATCTTCTAATTTCCTGCCTTTCATTTCGTTCTTCAATCTAAGAAGTTTACCTACCATTCGCTTTTGAACATATCCCACACATTCCAGTCTCTCAATTTTAGTTTGTGAGCCGTAGGGATTGCTCTCTAAAACAATCTTAAATCTCCATCACCTAGATACTTCACATACCTAACACCATATTGTTCGTCTGACCTTAGTTTCGTCCCAGCTGCTTCCATCCCACCAATTGACCCCTGGTAATACTTGCTGCACTGTTTCTTGTGGTCCTGCTGCCACCTTTCTTCATCATTGTTCTCTCTTGTTTCACTGTGAGAGCAATACTTGCTCATTGTTTGGAAGTCTAAGATTTTTCCTGTATTCACATTAATGACAGATGATACGCCATAAAGTGATGTATGGCCCCTCTTCATGCAGGTTCCATCACAAGAGACACACAGATCTGTCTTCACTACACAGTGTCCTTCTTCCCCTTCATTGCTTACGTCTACATCTTCCTTAACAGCTGCTTTCACTTTCTCCTTGCACTCAACATCAAGAGCACTGAGGAGTGTTTTCTTGTAGTCACTAAATCTAGTCGCTGGTGCAGCCATGTTCATCGAACCACAAAAGAAATTTGTACCTTCTCTGTCTTCGCGTTAGCATCTCATGATGTGACACAATCCTATATTCGCTTCATACATCTTCCCATGGAGAGCAGAAGCCTTGAACTGATCATCGTATTTACCAACTTTACACAAAATATGTATATTACTTACAATGCCAATTCTGTCACTGTCATAATACAGTCTTAGGCCCTTTGACCCACAATTACCACATGCACATAAAACATTAATCATATGGGCAAGTATTTCAAAGTCACCTAACCTAAATCCATTGGAAAACTCGTCTTTGGCACTGTACACAGCATCATCAGCTCCTTCACTAATTTTCTTCTTCGTTGAATTCAGTGATTTTGTCGAAATTGTTCTTCAGACTTAGAAGCAGCATCTGTAACAATGTTACTACATGCGAAATTCGACATTTCCTCACTTTTTTGAATATGCGTCCACTGTTACCACCCATTTCGAGAAAAACTGGTTGATACATGTAAAACCAAAAACTGAAATAAGTTTGTAGCACATAATACTAAAAAAAAGTCACATTGCAAACAAAGGAATAAGCAACAGATCCTTCTAGACTCTCCTGCAATTCGTTTCGATTGTGTGAATGAAAAATAACGCACAAATAATTTCTAACTTAGAGAAGGTGTGGCTCACAGTATAGAAAAAGGGGGGTGGCATGCTTAGACGCCCAAACAATTTTTTAAAAACATATTTCTAGCCAGAATTCGATTATGAAACTTTTCCATATTATTCCTAAAGAATCAATCTAATAAATTACGTAATGAAAAATTGGAATTTTTTTGGTAGTTTTGCTCTACGTATGCTCTTAAGGCACATCCCTAGTAAAGTTACATTTCATTTAGTTTGTATCTCATGTCAGAAAAATTATTAATGAAACTCAGGTTAAACAACTTGATTCCATTTAACCATTTTTCCTGCAAGAAACATTCAGAACAATGAACTTGTATGAATATCAATACAACCGAATGATTTTAGATTTCTAAACAAATGAATGATTTTCGATTTCTAAAGAACATACTTTCAGTTTCCCAATAGCAGAGAATCTCAGCAGATTAAGTGTTATAATGGGCATCCGAATTTAATAATAGTACAACTAAAACTAAGACAGTGAATAAGAGCAATGATGTTATTAAATTATAAATGCAATTTCAATCAGTGTAAACGAAAACAGGGTCACAGAAAGAAATAAGCTGGAGAACAATAAGGATTTGGGATTACTTATGAAACTGAGTGCTTTATTACCAAGTGAATTTTCATTAAACGTTAGAAGACAACACATAGCTCATCCACTGCGGCGTACTAATACTAGAGATCGTATGCTGGGAAAGGCTGTTAACAGCAAGAGAAATGCGCCAGTTTCCAAGGAGAACATGGTATTTTTCAAGAGCCCTACTGACACCCCGCTGGGTTATGGCTCATTAAACCGACGAGGCTACACACAACACAGGCTCCTAATAACAGCAGCACGTCAAGATACGGTAGCAGCGCGAATGACGAACCACACAGCAAGTTTTATTTACAAATAGCCGAAGGTAGGGGATACAAATCATGTTGAGATGAGTTCCCAATAAGAAACAATGACGAAGGAGGAAAGAGAATATGGGATCTACAGCCAGAGCTGGAATTGGAAGGTTCACATTCACACAAAATCTCCAACGGTAAAAATAAAAGCTTGAGACACAGAAAGCAAACCATTTTCTGTACTTCACAAATCGGACTTATTTTTTCCATGCCGTTGATGGCCATATATTAGAATTATCATAATCAAAATCAGTAGCAGCAGCATTAAATCCTCCGTTAGAAAGGGCCGCTGGTGGTGATAGTTTCGGAGTGGGGGATGATGAGGGATCTTTCAGCTCTCCTGTGTCATGAGCAACCTGCTTCAAGAGTGAGTGCTCCCTCGCTCGCACCATCGTCGCAAGGACACGAGGAAAAGGTAACACACACGCTGACAGTAAACACATCTGTAAAGAGTTCCCACACCTGTCTCATCAACCATTCAGTGCGAAGATGGTGCATAACATCGCCCTTCAGCGTCCTCCATTTTACTCTGTCTCATACAATGTCTTTCTATTTTCCCAGCATAAGGCCGTTCTTCATTCCATCTTTCCACAGAAGTTTGGTTCTTTGGTACTATTCTGTAAGCACTTTTGCCGATTACTTTCTTTCTTTCACTTGCGCCTTTGTCCCGCAATGTGGAAAGGGTCGGCATGGTTACAATGGGATTTGGCAAGGTTAATTTAAAGGGGGGGGGGGGGGGCAGATGGCCTTCCTGCCGCCACCCCATGTCCCAAGGACGGAATCAGTGTACCCCAACTGTCTGTGTCTAGTGTAGACGATGAAATAGTGCGGAAGTGTTACAAATGTCTGTGTGTCTTGTAACTGAGGTAGGATGTGGGGACCAGCCCGGTATTCACCAAGCGGGAAGTGGAAAACCGCCTAAAAACCACATCCAGGCTGGCCGACACACCGCCCCACGTTGGTAACCCGCCTGGCGGATTCGATCCTGGGCCGGGTCGCCTACCCGAGTCCAGGAAGCAGCGCATTAGCGCTTTCGGCTAACCTACTTTTGCCGAGTCCTTCTTGTTGTCTAAATATGTGCCCCAGTCACTGTTTCCCCCTGGCCTTACTAACTGCTACCACATCTACTTAATTCGATAAATACTGTGTATCTTTTTGTCCTTCCTCTTCCTGTACTGTCGATCTTCCTCTGTCGGTCCAAAAACTCCTCCCCTGAATGTGTTTTCAAATGTCATCCATTTTCTTATGTGTTGTCTAGCAACAGTATGAGCCAGATCACTGTGTTATACTTTCGTGCTCTTCTTTTCCCTGCTAGCAGATTATTACCGTACATTCTCTGCAAAGCGTAAAGGCAATTCCCTGCGGACTTCCTCAATACTAGAACCTTTATCCTCACTGTTATTCCAATTTACTAGTGTTTCTAGGCACTTGAATGAACTCGATATTTAAAATGTTGTATCCTACAGTGTCAATGGGTCACCGTTTTCACCTTATTGCCTACGCATTTGGATGTACTTCAGGTCTGCGTTGGTAGAATACCAACCAAACTTCTCTTACCTCATCTGTTAGTGTCTTCACCATGCTCAAACTTTCCCCTGCTAATATACCACTGGCAAAAGCAAACACACGTTTAAATCCATTTCTGTGGCGTTGACGATTATTATCTAGATGTCAGTAATTGAGGAAATTATTTAAAATGTTTCAAAGAGTATGTATCATTCTGAAACACTATTGTTAATAGTTTTTCAGTACAGTTCACATTGTCCTTCATTGTTCCTTTCAAACTACGACCACAAAGAAGGACGGGTAGTGTGCCACGAATAAGCTTATACACTGCATGCTTGTTTTCCCACCTCTCTCAGAAGTTAGCGGCAGTGCGATATCAGACGCTCCAGTCGCGCCAGAGAGCGTTTGTTGGTGAGGCAGCGCCACGCCGTCAGTTGCGGTGCCACCACAGAGCAGAAGGCACTCTGTGGTACGACCGGGAAACAGCGACAACTTGTAGCCAGCACTAATGTCGTAGGCAGCTGCGACGGACGAGTCCTTGAGTGCAGCACCAGGCCACGCGTGCTGTGCCGCCTGTCTACCTTTCCGAGTCGCTGGCTCTGACAGTTGGTCACCAAGCGGGGGCGCGTGGGCACATGGCTGGCGGTTGGCAGCGAGCAGTCTTTAGTAGCTGCCCTCGGCGTATGGGCGGGTGTGGTCGTCATGGAGCAGGGTAGAGCTGCAGTGCAGGTCCACTGCATGCAGACGACAGCAAGAGTTCGAAGTATGGAACTGGATTGGTAGACTGGACTGGAAGCTAGCGCCAGGCCGATGAGAGTAGCGCCTGACAACTCTTTGTGCGGCGGTGCTGGGACCTCGAATAACACAGTCGCTAAACTTTTTTTTTATATGCTTTGAGTTGGTGCCAGCAAGAGTTAGAAACTGCTGGTGACAGTGAGTACATTCTCGAGGAACCTCCAAAATGCTGCCTGGAGTCGGAGCAGATAGCGTGGAGATACCAAGGCGGGCTATCAGACCGTCAGCACTTCGTGTGACCTGCAGATAACATGAGGCGTTGTTTGGATGGAGCAGCGGACGGCATTTCCCTCCATATATCCAAAGAATATGGGAGCTGGAACCCAAGAAGCATTTTCGGAACAAAGATTTCTGATATGATGGGTGGAAGGCTGTGTACATGAGTGCCAAGTGCTGTTTGTTGCCGGCCGGTGTGGCCGTGCGGTTCTAGGCGCTTCAGTCTGGAACCGCGTGACCGCTACGGTCGCAGGTTCAAATTCTGCCTCGGGCATGGATGTGTGTGATCTCCTTATGTTAGTTATGTTTAAGTAGTTCTAAGTTCTAGGGTACTGATGACCACAGATATTAAGTCCCATAGTGCTCAGAGCCATTTGAACCATTTTTTTGCTGTTTGTTGATCTTTGAGTCTGTGGTGTAATTGGTGTACTGCCGAAATTGTGATTTGATCAAATGGAGGAGCCATTATTAAATCTGTAATCTGAGGAGCAGTGCCTTGTGTAAGTGTACACATGGAGCCCTTGTGTGGCTTGAATATTATAAAGCAGTGAATTATGTGTGTAACTTTATTTTAATGATAATGTTCTAGGGATTCAATTTGCCTTTCTAAGTACCGTGATAACTGGTGTACGTTTGGTTGAGTATGTTGTCTGTATTATCTGTCCATGTTTGCTTCGGGCATCGCTCATAGTAAGATCTGCTTGTAGTAACTTGTTGACTACTATCCTCCTCTTCGTTAAATTAACCTGGTGGGGCGAAGTATTTACACTGTATGATATAAATATATTACGTCAAGATTTCCCTATTGTATATTCATTGGTTCCTCCTTGACCTATTCTTAGTATTGTGGGGCGGCAGTTTATTTCTCTGAATTTTGGTGTTAATATATCTCGTCTTAAGTCATGTGGAAAATTTAGCACGAACTCCTCGCTTTTTTGTCTTATGTATCTACTGTGGTAATTATATGGTTCATACCGTCAAAATTAAATTACAGTTGCTGAATAGCCCACGCCTGCGCATTCCCCATCCAAACTCCACTCCCACTGAAATCCTGCACCATAATAGACTTTAATTTTTCGTCAACACGAAATCATCACAAGGAGGACTAGCTCAGTTACAAACGGTTGGTTATGTAAACTGACCGCGCCTTGTTTGAGAGAACCGTCCTGGATTCATCCTACATAATACTAGGAAACAATAGAATACCTAAATTTGGTTGGTTAGATAGTTATTTTTTCCACACTATAAATCCAGTAGGATGAACCTCTCCACACTTTGCTCGACAACGGCACAGTGCTGGGTTCTCAGCGTATTTGTTTATGCTTAATTCGTAGAATTCATATTACTATCAGGTGCACGGGTTTCCATCGCTTTTTGTTTGGATGTTTACATTTCTTTCGTGACCCACAGAATACTAACATTACTATCGGTGTTCAGGAGGGGAAGAAGTCTGTACTGCTATTTGAATGTTGTACGTGGGGACATTTTTTAAATTCGAATTCAGATTCAAGAATAGAAATTGTAATATCAACTTACTTTCACATGGGACTGACGATTCTTATACACTCATTGTTTCATGGTAGTCTATGTCCAAACTCCACGTAACCTATTTTTATAATGTAATATACAGATCAGTAAGTATAGTCAATTCTTAATACTGCTTGAAAATTACAGACAATATTCACACCTGGAAATTATTACCTGCTAATTACATCTTTGTCTCATCTCCTCTCAACTGTTGAGGGAGGCGTGAAATTTAAGCAGCCTTTGGGGCTTTTTTTAGCTGGCTCATGACAGGAGAGTTAACTTGGGGTGGCCAGAATATTGTAAACTCCTTTGGCGCTGACAGGAATCTCTGAGCAATTACAGAACAGGGAACTGGCAGTTTGCCCTGTCTACATAGCCGGAGTGTAGGAGAGGCTGGGCTGAATTCCATTAAAACTGCATTCTGCGAGATGCTAAAGGAAATTATTTGTAGCTAGCTGATACCTGAAGGCCACGTCAAAAAGCAGCTATTTGAGGTTGCTGTGTCATGCAGGATTGTTTGTTCAAATCCTAGTAAGAGGTTATGTGACTGGCTCCCAGCAATAATTTCGGTAGAAGAGGCGATTTTCCACAGATGTCTATGCGCATAACTTTCGTTTTGCCTTGGCTGGAAATCTTTCATGTAGTGTAAGAGATTTTCTTCTTTCTTTGTCGCCTGCTACCTCATTAGTTAACCATCACAAAACTCTCATGAGCAGGAGATTGTTAAACTTGTTTACCAAATTATTATTTGCCGAAACTCTCGAGGACTGCTGCAACTGGTCGGCGAGATTCCACCTCTGGCAGAAAAAGGTAAGTTCCGTGGAGTAAATTCTGGAGGCACTTGCTTCAGAGACGTCATCAAGAATGCACTTCTTAGGCAGCTTTAGGAGATAATCACTGAGAGATGTCTCCGATTTAGAGCAAAGTTCAGAGGCTGAACTGGACTCGGAACCCCCTGCACCACTGCAGCTCGCACCATTTAAGAGAGGTAAGCGTGTGCAGTCAGTGCAGTCACCATGGCGACGGCGATGCGAGTCTGGTTAATTTGCATCAGGGATTCAGTGTACAGATTTAACATTCACAGCCAGCTAGTTGCACCGACCATGTACTTTGGCGGAAGTATTGCTGTTTGTTCTTGTTTTTCTGGGGATCTTTGTTAAAATAACTAACCATTTTCACACTCATTGGTCGTATCCACGATATAGTTTCAAATAACTCTTTCATGTGTCCACCAACATGTGCCAAAGCTACAGTCCATATTTATCCACTTATAAAATGTTTATGCCCTTGCTTCAATGGGCAAATCAATTTGTTTGATGTCTTATGGCACTAAACCAAACTGTAATAGTGACCGCTGGTTTCCTTTTGTAGTTTGACGAATCCTTTCGTTAATATATCTGTGTGCGGTACGATATGCTTAATTGGGACACCTCTACTAATTTTCTTTTACTACATTGGACTACAATGTTTCTCTTAAGTTTGGATGACCTTATGTGGATGTTTCCTTCCTTGTAGGTGACTGAGGGTGGACCTATAGCAGCCTAGGGGTATGGTAAATTGTCCAACCGACCCCTCACACCATGAGCAACTAAATTAAAACAGCTTCTATATTGGAGAGAATGCCCTGCAGTCACCATGGCAAATGCGTAAGTTTGTGCGCCATACATCTGGTATGTGGTCAGACCTTGAACTGAGTTCAGTATAGGGAAACACTACATTCACTTGTGGCAGCATTCTGAGTACGCGTTTTATGGTACACTTCACCTACAAGGTCGTAAGGTACTGGTGTGCCTACCTTGATTGAGGTAAACTGCCGCCACTAACAAGGAGACGGCACGACCGTGGGGTCGGGGATTTGCCCGAAATTTTGTGTGGTGAAAGAGGACCCCTAACACCTCACGTGGTTAAAGAATTAGGACGCACTACTCGGAAAATCCCGAGAAAAATCGATCCAAAGTTTCTTAGATGCCGTATGAGTATAAAATGTTAGTCCATTCCCGAGCCGCCGTTTGACCTACATGGTTAGCGCTCGGACAGTTACGCCAGAGTTCTCCGGTTCGATTCCTCCTCCGGTACCTGTTTTCTTCTGTTGCTTGCAAAATTGCAGCGCATTGTTACAGGAGAATCGTGAAATCAATTCGAGGGAAGATTGTATAAAAATTCATTCTATAATTCACCATCAATTATCGTCAACAATATTCGGAGACATGATTCAATATTCCTGGTTTGCCTCAAAATTATCAGAAACTCAAAACATTTTCGTAAATGTTAATGAGGCATTTTTTTGTACAGATTTATTGCAAACGCCCTGTGATTGTAAAAATATCCGTTTTTATATGTTGCGCAAGATGTCTCAAAAAATTTTGTTTTTACGATAATTACCACTGTGGTTCTTGTTTATAATTATTATATGTATAAAAATTGAATGTTTCCCAATCGACTTTGTTACTCTGATTAAAAACCCAATGTTTATTCTTCATATACTTTACAATGAAAAATGGAAAACCGACCGCCATGAATTGTGTTGTTGGACAAAGAGAAAATAATTTTTATTCAATAATGTAACTAATTTGTTAAAGATAACGTAGGTTTGGGAAACTTTCTGAAGAATTGGTGGAATAACAAAAGCAAATGAAACAGAAGAAAAAAAAAGTGCCAGAGGAGGAATCGAACCCGAGACTTCTAGCGTAAGAGTACGAGCCCTTAACATCGAAGACAAACCGCGGCTCGGCAATGCACTAACATTTTGTACTCATATGGCACCTAAGAAACTTTGGATCGATTTTTCCCGGGATTTTCGAGGTAGTGCGTCCTAATACTTTAACCACGTGAGGTGTTAGGGATACTCTTTCACCACACAAAATTTCGGACAAATCCCCGACCCCACGTTCGTGCTGTCTCTTTGTAAATGGGCACAACGACTTGGCGACTGGAGTCGATTGCCGCTACCGTGAATTGTTAGCTGTGTATGGGTGGACCACACTGCAGCAAATCAGTCAGCAATTCAGTGGTGAATAACAACCGCCAGAGAGCAACCATACAACACAGAACCACCATCTCGGTAAGGAACACACAATTTTAATCTGTCAGGGAGTTTCATAGCAGTGCACACTCCTCTGCAAAGTGAATATTCGTTCTGCTAGAGTAGAACTGCCTCCTGCCTACTGCACGCCACAGCACCTATGCAGCCTTCAAGACAATCCATCACTCCAAAATAGTATTGGAATGCTTTGCAGACCAATGGACGTGATGGTCCTTGTGCAGCCGGCAAGAGCACATGATTCTAGTCCTACTGTATACACCAGTGACACCATCACATGAGACTGTTTCGTTTGTTGTGTAAGTAGGCTGATTAAGTTTTTTTATTGTTAACGCCGCCGCCACGTAGCGCTCTGTATGAAAATCACTGGCTGTGCCGTGTGCAGTCTGTGGCTGGTTGGCATTGTTGTAATACTCGCCATTGTAGTGTTGGGCAGCAGCAGCTGGATGCTAACAACGCGTAGCGTTGCGCAGTAGGAGGTGAGCCGCCAGCAGTGGTGGACTTGGGGAGAGAGATGGCGGAGTTTTGAAATTTGTAAGAATTGGTGTCATGAACTGATATATATATTGACTATAAAGGTAAATACATTGTTTGTTCTCTATTAAAATCTTTCATTTGCTAACTATGCCTATCAGTAGTTAGTGACTTCCGTAGTTTGAATCTTTTAGTTAGCTGGCAGTAGTGGCGCTCCCTGTATTGCAGTAGTTCGAGTAACGAAGATTTTTGTGAGGTAAGTGATTTGTGAAACATATAGGTTAATGTTAGTGAGGGCCATTCTTTTGTAGGGATTTTTGAAAGTCAGATTGCGTTGCGCTAAAAACTATTGTGTGTCAATTTAAGCACAGTCTTATATAATTTTTCAAAGGGGACGTTGCAGTTGTTGGCAGCGGTTTTGTAGTTATAAGTAAGGGTGATTCCTCTGAGTCTTCAGTTGGTCGTCACCACCATCATGGCGAGAACAGTGCTCTACCCCAATAGTTATTACGATGTAAAGTTTTAATTAGTTTCTCAAAACATTAAGATGCAATCATGAGGCTTGGTGTTAGTCTTTCTCTACATATTCACCCTTCAGTGCGACATATTTCTCTCAACGATGGAAGACTTGGCGAAGATGATATTCTAAAAGCCTGTGTTCTGGATGTTCAGGAAACATTCCACCTCTAGACTCTCCTTGTCGTTGTTCTTGCCGTCACGCGATGGTTTCTTCATTAGAGAGAAAGCTAGTGTGTGATGACAGGATGAAAAGGGATGGTGGGAGAGGTTCAAATGGCTCTCAGCACTATGGGACTTAACAGCTGATGTCATCAGTCCCCTAGAACTTAGAACTACTTAAACCTAAGTAACCTAAGGACATCACACACATCCATGCCCTAAGCAGGATACGAACCTGCGACCGCAGGGGGGCAAAGTGGTGCTGGTGATGGACTGGAGGGGCCAGTGCAAACAGTGCTGGCAATAACCAAGAGTTGATTAAATCTTGGTACACGCTTCGCCGTGGCTCGACGAGGCAGGACACATCTCAGTCCGTTGACCATGGATGGAGCTGACGTACATGCTGTGGCTTCCACCCCTTTGAGTGGATGCTACATAGGCACACTGCATTGCTGACAGCAGGCCTGGGGGCAGCCTCTGAAGGCCATGGTCGCAACATCAGTGACGTATACTCCTCTGTTGACGATGGTGTCTATAACGGCCCTCAGCTCTGCATACATTCACTGCGGCGGGGCAGAGACTGCTGTGTGCAGGATTCGGTCAGCTGTCCTCTTACAGGGTCACACGGCTGCTGGCATTATGGCACAAAGTCTTGGTGCAGGGGAAGGGTAGTGGTGCTGCGAGGGGAGGGGGGGGGGGGGAAACGAGCAACTCAGTGTTGGCCAAAGCTGGTACGGATGCCAGCTTGACGGTGTTGAGTCATTTAAGTCCCGTCAGGAACTTAGTGCTGGCGATGACAGCCGCAGTGTGGACTCGAGTCCACGGCTGCTGCTGGCAATGCCGTGCCTCTATGTCTGGCGTGGCACTGGCGTTGTGGTGATGCTGCTGGACTCTGATGTCAAGAATACTTCTGCCTAAAAATTCAGTCATATTTATATCGCTACAACGCGCATTTGTTTCGCTGAAACCCCATAGCAAGAGACTTGCCCTGGGGTGGTGACGTTGGATTTTCTGCTGTTGTTATCACCGCAGTGCAGTGCAGTTTTCCAGCAAGTGCACCTAGCCTCGTCTCGCAATCCCCTTACGTGTATGTTATTCTGATCCACATGTCGCTACATGTCAGCCTGCTGCTGCTAATGCAATATTTCACAGTAGCTTTCTCATTATTTCAGATTACTTTTGCTAAAAGCGTGGGTTGTGGCGCTACATCACGGCGGACCCAGAAAACGTTTAGTATCACTTTACCCGATGGTATCTGGTCTTCACCGTTTCCGGCGGTGGTGAATACCCAGGTTTACATTGCTAGAGTTGTCCCTTTGTTACAGTGATGCATCCAACATTCATCCATAGTGGTTAGCTGGCTAAATAAGTTATTTGTATTGGACTCAGAGAATGGCAACATTCCCACTGCTGCCTCAGTTAGGCAGGCTTTTTGATTGTGAGTGTGTGCAGTCTTGGAACCAAGTGGGCTGCGATCTTTTACAAGTTCAAACTGTTACCTAAAATGCCTAAAACTGATCCATGACTGGCTTTTGTTTTTT
The DNA here is from genome assembly GCF_023897955.1 of Schistocerca gregaria. Classification (NCBI taxonomy): domain Eukaryota; kingdom Metazoa; phylum Arthropoda; class Insecta; order Orthoptera; family Acrididae; genus Schistocerca; species Schistocerca gregaria. The sequence goes on from NC_064922.1 coordinate 463,431,816, forward strand.
TTTACAATTACTTCTATTGAGAAATGCCGGACTTCGAGCACCAGGACTCCATTTGTCTTGTGAATCTCGATGCTTCATAGAGAGGTGGTCTGCACTTTGTTGTTCGTCATTTATTCCTGTTTTTCTCTTCTGGCCGCACTGGAAATATCTGTGCTACGTACCGCTGTGTCGTATGACGGTACATTATAGCTAATCACTTCCATCAACTCAGCATGGATAGTTGCAGCATTTTCTTCTTGAAATATAGAAAACGAATTACCACTCGATATTGTGCCATTTTGTTTTGACTCATCTAGTGGAATGCTACGGTTTTGTGACGCGGGGATTTTAGTGCAGACTGTCGATCTAGAAAATGCTTTCGACAATGTAAAATCTACATCTACATCTACATTTATACTCCGCAAGCCACCCATCGGTGTGTGGCAGAGGGAGTGAAAGTTGTTCGAAATTCTGAGAAAAATGGAAGTAAGCTGTAGGGAAAGACCAGTATTATGCCTTATGTAGAAGAACCAAGAGCGAAAATAATAATGGAAAACCTAGAATGAATTTCGCGGATTAAAAAGGTTATAAAACAGGGTTGCTCTCTTTCGTCCTTTTGTTCAAACTGTACATTGAAGAAGCAATGACGGAAATAAAAGTAAGGTTCAATAAGAGTATTAAAATTCAGGATAAAAGGATATCAGTGATAAGGGTCGCTGGTGACATTGCTATCTTGAGTGAAACTTAAAGAGGATTATAGCAACTGTTGAATGGAACAAATAGTCTAATGAGTGCAGAACATGGATTGAGAGTAAGGGGAAGAAAAACGAAAATACTGTGGAATAGCAGCAATGAGATTAATAAGACACTTAAGCTCTTTCAGTGATCTAGAATTCAAGTAATTCTCTTCGTTGTTTAGTAGAATCTGCGTGTACTATCATTCATGCAAAAAATGCAGTAACTCTTGTGAGCAACCATGTTTCTTCATGGGTTTAGTGATGAAGAATTAATGATATTCAAATCAATTCTAGTGTGCACTTCCATTCTTTAAGTAAATATTGAAAGAGTTATACGTTTAAGTGGAATCTGTATATTATTACATAGAACAACGTTGTTTCTTTAACAGGCTGTTTATCCTGTCCTCTTCTGAATAATGATACGGACTGAAATAAGTCTCATTAGTTACCATGTCACCCATCGTCACTTCTGAAGTTTGCTGCAGCATTCAAACCGCTGGTAACCCACGATTTTACACCGTCGAACAACATTTTATATCGTCGAACGCTTTTTCCAGGTCGACAGATCCTGTGAACGTGTTCTGCCTGTTCTATCAGTCTCAGAGAACTGCAACTCTAATCGTCTACATACCCGCCGATTTTGCGTATGTATATGAAGTTAATTGACATCCGACCACGTCTTTTGAGTGCGTCTCCTTTTTTGTCAAGCTATGTATAAGGCCAGTTTCTCTCTGTCAAACGGTAAAGCAAATCCTTCTATGTATTTCCAGTGGGTCTTCTTTCTGCTTTAGTGTCTTGGGTCAACACCACTTTGTTTCTCCTTTCTCTTTACTCAGTCACATTTCTCTTTCTCTCCCTCTCCCATTCTCTCCCTGAGGTCCATTGCTGGCGGTGCCCTCACTTTGTATCTGCTTGTCTTTGTTGATTTAGCGTCCGCAAACTTAGCTGAGTGGTGCCGGCACGATAGCTCAGCGTGTTCGGTTAGAGAGATTTAGCTACCCTCTGTAATAAAACAACGGAGTGAATGGATCAACAATGAACTTTAACGGGTGTCAGGGGACGTCCTCTCCGAAGAAATGCAACGAACAAAATGAGACTTGAAGAAAGAAAAAAAAGTGGTCAGAGTGTCTGATTGCCATGCAGCGGGTCTAGCTTCGAGTCCCGACTGAGCTGGGAATTTTTTCCTTTCGGGAACCTCGTGTTATGTTGTTCTCATCATCGTTTCATCATCATCGACACTCCCATAATGACGGCAACAGAAAAGACTTGCAACTCGGCGGCCGATCCCCGAGGTGGGGGCTCTCGGCCATCAATGCCATACGATCATCATCATCATTATCTGTTGATTTACTTTTCATATACTAGTATAAACTGTGCTTTTTACTATTATACCTACTACTCTTTTGCAATATTTATATTATAGTAATTTCTAAGTTTTGTATCCCGTATTAAGTGGCCTTTTTTATATGAAACACGTATCGTTACGTATATAATGTGTGTAGAATACTTGGTTACATATTAGGGAGGGCCTGACGGGGGCCTAATCTCACGAGGAAAAATTTAAATAGTTAAAAAATTGTAAATCATCTATCACGTAGCCGAGCAGAGCGAGTCGGCGCAGTGGTCAGATATCCGTTTTTCCATTCATATTAGGTTTACAGTAGTTTTCAAAATCGTTTAAAGCAAATGTGGGGATGTTACTGATTCGTCTCTAACGCTAAGCTCACCGGACAAAAAATTAGTCAGCCCTAGAAAAATCATTACAAGTCCCATTTAATACCGTGTAATTCTGCCTCTTAGAGTTGATAACCGCCTGGATTCCGTTAGGCAATGAGTCCACAAGGTTGTGCAGATTCATCGCTTCCAGGCTAAGGTGAGACAAAAGGCAAACGGGCTCGAAAAGTTGATTTTTTAGATGTCTGCGAATTTGAAAAACCTGCTATACCCTGATAAAAACATTTTTTGTTACATATAAATACTACAGATCATTCGTAAGTTATGATCGTTTTCCTGATGCTCTGTGCGCCTAGCATTTGAATGCTACGTCTTCTTTTTTGTGTGATACTAATAAAATTGCACCTATTTGGATATTCCTCGTCATTTGCTGCTTCTACTGTTTCATCGAGTCAACGTTTTTTTCTCTGTATCTAGTTTCTATCGTTTGTTATTATTTTTGAGCGCCATTGTTTGTACTTAGTGAAGTTTGTTGCGAGCGAAGTAAGTGTGGATTTATATTTTTTTCTGGTTTCGCACGTGTTTCTTTATAAAAATTTGGCAAATAAAGAAATTCTCGCCTAAAGTAAAATTCAGAGGAAATGAGGAGGGTCAAAGGAACCAAGAATGCTAGATGTAAAGTAAATCAGTGTCTTAAGAAAGAAACTGCCGTATCTTCAAGGCGTTTCCTCGCAGTCAGCTTGTGGAATCAACATCTTTTTGGAAATATTGTGGTGAACTTCAGCATGCTCTCTGACTTCCAAAAGTGCTGTGTGCAGAATGTGTAATGGTGACATATCTTTGGGAGGGAATAAATGTCTTCGGAAAGGGATTGTCTCAAAACTGACACTGACGTGTGCAAGTGTGAAGCAGTTGCTTCAACAATGCCATAACAAATGGCAAATAATATTGCGTGTGAGAATAACGTAAGGTTAGTTTATGGTCTCAGATCAATTGGTAAAGAGACAGAGACAAACAAACACTTTTGTGCCATGCTTGACATTACAAATCCACCTGCAAAATTTAGCGCTTATAAAGAAATTTTTGAAATTGCTGTTGCTGAAGTCTGTAACCTCTTAGTAAAGGAAGCAACTGCAGAAGCACTCAAGGAAACTGATGACAGTGAAAATAGTGATATTTGTGCAGCTGGCAGAAACGTGGCCTCTCTTAACCTATATGGTGTTGTGATGGCTACATCATTTGATACTGGTAGAAAACTGATGTAGCGATTTTAAAAAAATACTGTATCACTTGTGACAGTGAAACTAAAGAGGATGAACAACTGTCAGAAAAATTGCGCTAGTCCAAGAGTTGGATGGAAGTAGCAGCAGTTCTTAGGGATTTTAATCGTTCAGTGACAAACAGACGTGTTAGATACGCACAGTATTTAGGGGACGGTGACAGCAATGTTATGAGCGGCTATGGACAGAAGAACTCTATGGTCCTAGAGTCACTATTTCCAAATAAAAATGCATGGTAAATGTGCAGAAAAGAATGGAGTCCATGTTGAGAAGATCAGTAAAAGAAAAGTAAAAAATAGCATTGTAAGATGTTAAGACGATGGGTGGTAAAGGTCTACTGACAGAATTATTACGACTTGGCCATAAGAAAAAATGTTGAGAATTTAGAAAACATGATGAAAGCTATATGAGCTATCTTTTTCTGTAAGCTTTCCACAAATGAAAATCCTCGTCATTTTCTTTGCCCAAATGATCCTGACACTTGGTGCAAGTACAGGAGTAGTTAATTTATGACAACAAACGTTCTTTACCTATTGCAGTAAGGAGTGAAATTAAACATATACTTAAAGATCTTTGTAAAGATACTTTGTTGAAGAATTGCCTCCATGGGGAAAAACAAAGTTTAAATGAATATGTAAATTTTGTCATTATATCCAGTTACCAAAAATTGTTTGTTCATATTACAGCCCCCAAATCTGCTGTTTATGATGCATATTTATGCTTCAGTTACAGTGTTACACGAATACTGGATGTTTTTGAAGTATTGAGCACAAAATCTGGTGGAAATACTGCAAAATCTTTGGGCCACGTTGATAAAGAGAGAATCTGCAAAGCAGAAACTGATAACATAATGCGCAAAAGAAGCAAGACAAAACAGAAGAGGGAGCAAGAGAAGAAAAGATCAATATGATTCGGATGAAGCTCACTATGATGCAATAAAACATTGATATTAAGTAATTCTCATAATTAACTATACTAAAATTGTAATATTAAACTTTAAATTATCTAAAAACTACGTTTTATGGTTTTCAGGTGCCATTATTTTCTGAAGTAAACAGCTTCGAAACATAAAATTTGGTCAATTTGTTCTCAGGACGGTGATAAGTTATTAAAAGTAAATTGAGAACAACCAACACAAAAGAAACTGTTTTATGATCACTGACATATAAAAAGTGACATTTTATCAGTGCATGATTAAAAAACATTTTCCTCGAAATCCCCAACAGATATTTTGTTCATTTTACTTTTACGTGCAGGCATATATGTTAGATACATTCAGCAAAAATTTCACTGTTCTGGGAACACTTACAGTTCTTTTGAAAAGTGTATCTATCCAAAGGATAAAATAGCAATGGCACAATTGGGATAAAAATTGCCTTTCGTCCCCCCTTAAGCCACTCGCTGAGAGATTTGATCGCACAATTTCACCAAATTGTGGGGATGCTGGTGTCGGCGTTTTAACCACTTTTACAACATGTCCCATACATTTTTTACTGGGTTCAAGTGAGATGATTTTGCAAGCCAATTGAAATGTAATTTCTATGCGGGGGTATTCAGAAAATCAGTCACATATTCTTCCAGCCCGATGACCTTTGCTATTGTGTTTATGTGCCTGTGTGGGCAATGGCTTCTTGTGAGATGACTGACTCCAAATGTTCATTACATCCACTTCCTATCACAGAGTTCTCAAGCCAATAGGTTGACATGGACTGTCATTCACTGCCTGCAACTGTTCCTGTCAGGTGTGGAAGCACAAGCCGTTAACGCGTCTCAAGTCGTACTCAGTCAGTATTTTTTTTAAAGCACAATTATGACTTTATGTTTCATGGTTATATGTGTTACACCATGGTTGTACAAAGGTTGAACAATCCGTCGCAAAACATCAACAAATTCAGCAACTTCACGGGCATCGCCCAACACGATTTCCCCTCTCTGCCAATGTCAAGTTATTGCATTATCGTACATTGTCCGCTTGAAACATATATGTCTCGCTGATCGCTGCTACCTTAATGCTGATATGATAAAGGAATGGCAGATCGCGCGCGGTTGATCTCGTGACTCGATCGCTGCGCCATCTGTAAAGAATGAACGATTCATCTATGCTTGCAGACGGGGTGACTATTTTTTAGTCCAGTGAGCTTGTCTTCGTCAAAGGGAAGTTTAAACTCTACCCTCCCTCATTGCTTCTTTCTAGAGGCCAATGAGAAGCAAGGAGTCCATAAGAGCGGAAACATTTATAGGGATTCTCCCTGCAGAAAGAGATCAACGCTTTGACATAATAAATACACTCCTGGAAATTGAAATAAGAACACCGTGAATTCATTGTCCCAGGAAGGGGAAATTTTATTGACACATTCCTGGGGTCAGATACATCACATGATCACACTGACAGAACCACAGGCACATAGACACAGGCAACAGAGCATGCACAATGTCGGCACTAGTACAGTGTATATCCACCTTTCGCAGCAATTCAGGCTGCTATTCTCCCATGGAGACGATCGTAGAGATGCTGGATGTAGTCCTGTGGAACGGCTTGCCATGCCATTTCCACCTGGCGCCTCAGTTGGACCAGCGTTCGTGCTGGACGTGCAGACCGCGTGAGACGACGCTTCATCCAGTCCCAAACATGCTCAATGGGAGACAGATCCGGAGATATTGCTCGCCAGGGTAGTTGACTTACACCTTCTAGAGCACGTTGGGTGGCACGGGATACATGTGGATGTGCATTGTCCTGTTGGAACAGAAAGTTCCCTTGCCGCTCTAGGAATGGTAGAACGATGGGTTCGATGACGGTTTAGACGTACCGTGCACTATTCAGCGTCCCCTCGACGATCACCAGAGGTGTACGGCCAGTGTAGGAATCGCTCCCCACACCATGATGCCGGGTGTTGGCTCTGTGTGCCTCGGTCGTATGCAGTCCTGATTGTGGCGCTCACCTGCACGGCGCCAAACACGCATTCGACCATCATTGGCACCAAGGCAGAAGCGACTCTCATCGCTGAAGACGACACGTCTCCATTCGTCCCTCCATTCACGCCTGTCGCGACACCACTGGAGGCGGGCTGCACGATGTTGGGGCGTGAGCGGAAGACGGCCTAACGGTGTGCGGGACCGTAGCCCAGCTTCATGGAGACGGTTGCGAATGGTCCTCGCCGATACCCCAGGAGCAACAGTGTCCCTAATTTGCTGGGAAGTGGCGGTGCGGTCCCCTACGGCACTGCGTAGGATCCTACGGTCTTGGCGTGTATCCGTGCGTCGCTGCGGTCCGGTCCCAGGTCGACGGGCACGTGCACCTTCCGCCGACCACTGGCGACAACATCGATGTACTGTGGAGACCTCACGCCCCACGTGTTGAGCAATTCGGCGGTACGTCCACCCGGCCTCCCGCATGCCCACTATACGCCCTCGCTCAAAGTCCGTCAACTGCACATACGGTTCACGTTCACGCTGTCGCGGCATGCTACCAGTGTTAAAGACTGCGATGGAGCTCCGTATGCCACGGCAAACTGGCTGACACTGACGGCGGCGGTGCACAAATGCTGCGCAGCTAGCGCCATTCGACGGCCAACACCGCGGTTCCTGGTGTGTCCGCTGTGCCGTGCGTGTGATCATTGCTTGTACAGCCCTCTCGCAGTGTCCGGAGGAAGTATGGTGGGTCTGACACACCGGTGTCAATGTGTTCTTTTTTCCATTTCCAGGAGTGTAGTTGCAGGCCCTAATCCCACTCTTCTGTTACGATAGGAGGCGAAGAAACAAATACGTAGCAAAAACAATACGAAAATGGGTACAAATTAACTCTATTTTTAAATTACCGTAATTCTTCCGCAATAATGTCTAAACCTCTTGTCATTATAGGCTATACTGAAAATGACCACTTTCGAGATATTGTTAACCACAAGCTCTGCTAAAACAAGACATTCCACCAGCCGAATGAAGACTGCGTGTGAGAACTATCCAATGAACACTGTGAAAGATATCATGCCAAAAACTGCAGAAAAAGACGAATGTCGACAATAGAATTAGAACTATGGTAATGTAACTCAGTTTCGTATTTCTACACACATCAAAAAAAGTTTTGCATCACCTCGGTTCCGAGAGTTCTGGAACCTGTGCTGTCCATAAACAGCCCTTTTCAATCTATCCTAGGCATGTTCGATAGTGTTCATATCTGGAGAAGATGCTGGCCACTCTACTCAAGCGATGTCGTTATCCTGAAGGAAGTCATTCACAAGATGTGCAAGATGGGGGCGCGAATTGTCGTCCAATATGCTGCCGAAATGACGGCCCTATCGGTCGGAGGATGGCATTCACGTATCGTACAGCCGTTACGGTGCCTTCCATGACCACCAGCGGTGTACGTCGGCCCCACATAATGCCACCTCAAAACAGCAGAGAACCTCCACCTTGCTGCACTCGCTGGACAGTGTGTCTAAGGCATTCAGTCTCACTGGGTTGCCTCCAAACACGTCTCCGACGATTGTCTGGTTGAAGGCATATGCGACACTCATTGAAGAAGAGAATGTGATGCCAATCCTGAGTGGTTCATTCGGAATGTTGTTGGGCCCATTTGTATTGGGCTGCATTCTGTTGTGCTTGCAAAGATGGACCCCACCATGTACGTCGGTACTGAAGTCGCACAGTTTGAGTCGTAACACGACGTCCTGTGGCTACACGAAAAGCATTTTTCAACAGGGTGACGTTGCTGTCTGGGTTCCTCCGAGCCATAATCCGTAGGTAGCGGTCATCCAATGCAGTAGTAGCCCTCGGGTGACCTGAGTAAGGCATGTCATAGACAGTTCCTGTCTCTCTGTATCTCCTCCATGTCCGAACAACATCGCTTTGCTTCACTACGAGACGGCTGGATACTTCCCTTGTTGGGAGCCCTTCCTGGCACAAAGTAACAATGCGGAAGCGATCGAACAGTGGTACTGACCGTCTAGGCATGGTTGAAGTACAGACAACGCGAGCCGTGTACCTCCTTCCTGGTCGAATGACTAGAACTGATCGGCAGTCGGACCCCCTCTATCTAATAGGCGCTGCTCATGCATGGTTGTTTACATCTTTGGGCGGGTTTAATGACATACTAGCATACTAGTGCGAACCTGTGTACCAGCATGATGGCTGTCCAGCTTATAGAAGGACTACAGCATGTCTTCACGAATTGTTTCCAGATAGTTGGACTAGATGCAGATGACCTGTACCTTGACAGTGCTATTCCGCGGACTTGACGCCTGTAGACTTTTTGTGTCACGAAACCTGAAAGACCCTGTCTACGAGGACATACCAATTAAACCTGATGACCTACAACATCGTACCTAGCAACTGTACAGATCGAATGGCACAAACAAGTTTCGGTGTGGAAACTTTTCAGAATACGATATTTCGTAAACGGCTGGCACTATGAATCCTGCAGCAAACACAACTGACATTCTAATCCACCCCACTTTTAGTTTGTTGATGTTAATAGGTATTATTCCTTAATAAGTGTATGTTTGCACAAAAAATACACTTTCTAAATAGTATTACAATCTGTTTATTGACTAACAAATGGTTCAAATGGCTCTGAGCACTATGGGATATAACATCTGAGGTCATCAGTCCCCTAGAACTTAGTACTACTTAAACCTAACTAACCTAAGGACATCACACACATCCATGCCCGAGGCAGGATTCGAACCTGCGACGGTAGCAGTCGCGCGGTTCCGGACTGAAGCGCCTAGAACCGCTCGGCCACCGCAGCCGGCTATTGACTAACAATACAAGCCCCTGACTACCAATTCATCCTGTGAAAACTGCACATCATTAGCACTTCCCATTTCCGCAATAAGTGTGGTGCAAGTTTTAGGTGATTCACGCTGTATACTTTGCATCAGAGTAGCCCAAATTAGAGAAAGACGTTTCGAAAATGACGAATTATTATCAGTCATTGGGCTATTGCCTGTATGACCAAAGACGTCTTTGAAAGGCGTAAAAGGTTATTTCGCGCAAAGAAACTCATCTAGGGAACTGACGAGTGTGATGACAGAAACAGGAAATTTCACTTGTTAAGTACCCTATTAGCACTCGAACTGAATGTCTACTCGCCGTCATTTCCATACAGATTCAGCACTAAACACCATTCCGGTTGTAATTTCGCGACTGACGCACTACTTTGCACCATTTTTTCCTGAATAGGTTAACAATCACCATGAATGTAATAAATGAAACAATTTTTCCGGCAAGGTTGAATTTTATCCTACACGAATACTATTTAGCTCTCTTTCAAACGTCGTAGCCACTTGTCAACGAGATATGTTCATCCTTTCTTGTAGTGTCTTGGGAGACAACGGAAATGAATGTTCAGCTCCGCTCTTCAGCCCTGCACGTCTTCGTACTACGATCGCCAGGAGAGTAATTTGGATATGAAGTAAAAGAAATATAGATAATATCTTCAGACACGTTTCTATGTAACTGCCTCCATTATCGAGAAACTTACCACACTGTAGTAACAGTTCCTTATAGTGTCATCCAAGAAATCCACTGCATGGTATGCTAGGGATTTCATGTACAATTTTTAGTCAAATTTCTGGAAACGGAAAGGTAAACGTTTGTTCCCCCAGATTCACAGGATCAACCATCCCTGTTAGTTTCTGAATTACTTGTAATGTTCATTAACGTAATTTATCGTCATGGCCATTCTCATGGCCTAAAGCGAAGATTTACGTACAGCTGGGAAACATTACCACTTCCCATAAACAGGAATGACTTCAGGGTAAAGTTTCAGTTTCGAGACCTTAGCTCTCGGGCACAAATTTATTTATAAGCGCCACAAGAAGAAGTCAGTGGGTGCTAAATCTGGTGAACAGACTAAATGTTCCAACAATTCCTATTTTATATTTCTCAGTTTTAGCATGGAAGAGTACATTTGTGGGCAAGCGCTTTGTGCTAAAGGAAAACAATATTTTTTTAAGTTCTGTAATTTCGGGGGAAGTAGATGTAGATGAAGATGAGATAGTTCGATACTACGAGAAGAATTGAACTATCAGGTTAATAAGTCATTGTTGCAAAATACTAGCACAAATTCTTTACAGAGGAATGGAAAAAGGGGTATAAGTGATATCGGGAAAGATCAGTTTGGATTCTGGAGAAATATAGGAACATGCGAAGCAATACTGACCATACGACTTACCTTAGAAGATAGGTTAAAGAAAGGCAAACCTACGTTTATAGTATTTGTAGACTTAGAGAAAGCTTTTGACAGTGTCGACAGAAATACTCTCTTTGAAATTATGAAGGTAGCAGGGGTAAAATGCAGGGAATGAAAGTTATAATTTGTACAGAAACCAGACGGCAGTTATAAGAATCGAGGGGCATGAAAAGGAAGTAGTGGTTGAGAAGGTACTGAGACAGAGTTGTAGTCCATCCCCGATGGTCTGTACATTGAGCAAGCAGTAAAGTAAAGGAAACCAAAGAAAGAATGGGATTAGGAATTAAAGTTCAAGGAGAAGAAATAAAAACTTTGTGGTTTGCCGATGACATTGTAATTCTGTCAAAGATAGCAAAAGACCTGAAAGAGCAGGTGAACGGAATAGGCAAAGTCTTGAAAGGAGGATATAACATGAGCATCAACAAAGCAAAACAGGAATGGTGGAGTGCAAGCGATTTAAATGAGGCGATGCTAAGGGAATTAGATTAGAAAACGAGACACTTAAAAGTGGTAGATGAGTGTTGCTATTTGGGCTGCAAAATAACTGATGATGACCGAAGTAGAGAGGATATAAATTGTAAACTGACAATGGCAAGAAATTCATTTCTGAAGAAGAGCAATTCGGTAACGTCGAATATAGATGTAACTGTTAGGAAGGGATATTTTTTAAACGTATTTGTCTGGAATGTCGCCATTTTCGTTGGGAGTGAAACATGGACGGTAAACAGTTTTGACAAAAGAGAATTTGGGGTTACAGAACAATGTTGAAGATTAAATGGGTAAATTATGTAACTAATGATGAGGCACTGAAGAGAATTGAGAAGACAAGAAATTTGTAGCACAACTTGACCAAAGAAGGGATATGTGTGTGTGTGTGTGTGTGTGTGTGTGTGTGTGTGTGTGTGTTTGGGGGGAGGGGGGCAGGTAAAAGTCGTCGTGAGAGACTAAGAGATGAATACAGTAAGCAGATTTAGAGGGATGTAGATAGCAGCAGTTATTCCGAGATCAAGCGGTTCGCAAAGGATGGAGTAGCTCGGAAAGCTCCTTCAAACGCGTCTTTACACTGAAGCCCGGGACAACTTGTTGCGTTGCGCGTCGGAACCGTTATGCCCTCGTTGCTAATGACGAATAGATGGAAGATGGCCGAAGGATACGTCGCCGCAGGAATCTGGACAGTCAAGCAAAAGATTAGTTGGCACAAATGCAGTTTGCTTAAATATGCTGTGCTCGACAGAACTTGCTACAACCGTGGTAAGCAATAAGCCGAGGCCTGACACGGGCGTGCATTTATATACACTGAATGTTTGTCGGTAGGGCAATCGACAGCTTGGAGTAACGTTCAGCACCAACTAGCAACACGAACTCTCACTAGAAGCACGGATCTACAAGCACAAGTAGAAGAGTGGTTCCCAGGTGGCCGCCGCTTATAACACCATCCTGGCAGTCTTCATTTGTCGGCGTCCTGGAGGTTCTCCATCGGCCGTGATGTTTAAAAGCGCCCCTCGCGGCACCTGCCGGAACGTTCGAGGCGCTGGCTCTGACAATATCAACAAACGTTTCCATGCATTTTCTGTCTAGTTGGCCCAAAACAGTAGTGTAGATCCCTAAGTGTTTTACGGTTGGGAAGGTAAACTATAAGAATGTCTCGTTTTGTATCCTAGGAAACACTAGAAGGTGAAACTGACTTCGTCTTTCTCGGTGCGAGATACCGGTTGCCGCTACTTTGGTCGCTATTTCGTATCTTAATGAAGTGGTAGGTCCAAGTTTCATCCAAAATAACAAATCCTTGTACAACATTGGCTCGGTTTTGTACAAAAAGACCCATATGTTACTGAGAACTTCCTATTTCGGATGTACGCACACTTAAGTGGCAACAAATTACTTAGAATATCACACTTTGGATTCCAAAAGGGTTGCTCGGCTGAGAATTCTATATTATCCATTTACTCATCAAACAGCGCAGGCCTTAAATATCGCCGTTTGATGTTTTTTGCGATCTCTTCAAACCATTTGGTTGTGAAGATTATTTTACTCTCTTGGAAAACCTCAGATTTTATGTAAATGATGACTTTACGCACAGCTGGTTTGAATCATACTTAACAAACAGAATCCTAAGCGTTGTGCTGAATAATTCGAACATTGTTGGAAAGATAAAAAAATTTTAGTGAGTGGAATAATTATTGAATAATTTTCTGTGCTAACTCACCACTTAGAGAAAAAGTATTGATTGCACAAAAGCAAGCAGTAAGAATAATACGTGGTGTTCACCCACAGAAGTCAAGTAGATATCTCTTCCAGGAGTTAGACATTTTAACTGCGCCATCACAATACATACAAGCTCGCCAGAGAAAAGAAAAAATCGCCTCAGTATGCACGCGCAGATGAATCGTTAATCCTTTACAGGTGCCGCATTGCCCAATCGCGCTCTCACTATTGGATTTTTTGGTATTTCGCAGCGGAATGTTCAACGCGTCTAAAAGTAGTGGCGTAACACACGAGGCCATAAAACACGACCTCGGGACTGTGGTCGGAAAAATATCTTAAGTGGAACCGGAGATGCGTTTCACGGTTTGTGAATCAAAGTGCTTCCAAATCTGTTACGAAATGCTGCAGACAGTGAATGAAGGTCCACCTCAAACTGTTAGCGAGAGATCATTGCGACCGGAACTGCATGCAATGGACATTTGGAGTCTATCACCTCGCAACAGGCCACGGCTCACCCGAGCACATAAAGCTTCGCTTTTTCCATGGGCTAGATGACATCGAATGTGGACAGTCGAACGTGGATAGTAACTGAGTGGCAGAATGTACTGTGGTCTGACGAATCATGTTTTTGCCTTTCTTATAAATACGCAAGTTGTAGAGTGCATTGAAGGCCAAATGAAGCATTTCATCCCGCATCTGTCCAAGGTCAGGTTCAAGCTGGGGTCGGTCTGTGATATTGTGGGATGTTTTTCTTACCACTGAACTGGACCCGCTCACTCAGATGACCACTAACATGAACCAGCATGTTTATTTAAACATTCTGGACGATCACATGTTGCTCTTCAGTTAACATCTGCATGATGATTATCTTATTGATACCCCTATATTTCAAGACTATAACAGTAAAGTTTTTCGGGCTGGAAGAACGTTTGACTGGTTTTCTGAACACTCTCCTGCCTTTACATCTCGCCTGGCTTGCAAAACCCCCTGACCTGAACCCCGTAGGAAACTGTGCAGAGTGTTGGAACAGCGGGCATCCCCGCAATTTGGTGGAATTGCGCATTCACATCCTCACTGAGTGGCTTAACCTCTGTGCGACGTACCTGCACAACTTTGTGGACTCACTTCCTAACACAATCCAGGCGGTTTTCAAGTCCAGGGGCGAATTACATGGTTTAATGTTTGTAATGATTTCTCTAGGTGTGATTAATTTTTTGTCACTGAGCTTATTTACAAATAGAATTCGTCGTAACTAATCCAACACAATGTTAGAACAGTGTGTCCAAACCTAGAACACTAGAGAGAAAAATGACCTACATTACCCATTACTAAAGCTGTCAGATTATTTGCCCATGTCTGAAAGGTAGCAAAACAAATTTTAAATCCAACCTAAAATCATTTCTCCTGGACGAATTTCTATTTAAAGACCGGTAGCCTGAAAAAATAGTTTTAAGTGTAGCTGTATGAGTAGGACAAAAAATATGTTCATTAATGTTAACTCTAAAAATATGTGTGTACCTTATAAACTGACTCAATCTACCTCATTTTAGAATCGTTCAAATGATATATGGAACATTTAAATAACTAAGTAATTAGCGTTCAACAAATGCTGTACCTGAAACTTCCTGGCAGATTGAAACTGTGTGCCGGACCGAGACTCGAACTCGGTACCTGCAAGGTTCGCAGGAGAGCTTCTGTTAAGTTTGGAAGGTAGGAGACGAAGTACTGGCAGAAGTAAAGCTGTGAGGACGGGCCGTGAGTCGTGCTTGGGTAGCTCAGTCGGTAGAGCACTTGCCCGTGAAAGGCAAAGGTCCCGAGTTCGAATCTCGGTCCGGCACACGGTTTTAATCTGCCAGGAAGTTTCATGTCAGTGCACACTCCGCTGCACAGTGAAAATCTCATTCTCAATGCTGTACCTGTCTTGCACAAAAACTGTTCGTGTATACTGAACCGCAATTTCTCTTCTGATATGCTTACGCTGTGAGGTGTAACATACACCTTCAATCGGCAATCGCTCAACACAAATTACGCACTGAGACTGCAGTTCGGAGACGTCATTTTCACGGATTCTTTACAAGAAAACTACACCGACGCCCAACTTCAATCAACCATTTCGAAACTCTTGAAAGTGAAGCAGAAGACCTCATAAAATCTCACAACAATTCAAGGAAGAGTGACCTGTTTGCGATCAGAGCCATCTTTGACCTCCGTTATTTACACCATAGACGAAAACAATGATAATCCAGCTAGTGTATGACTATGTTTTACTGAGTGTGACATTGAAGTCAATGAACATCTCGACATATACTGCAGAATATCACATGCATGCCCTGCAGATCAAGTTAATAGTTGATCTAATTTATTGAGTAACCTGTATCGACATAAGGCAAAATCTTATAGATTAACGCCACCTCCGTCTAGGAAAAGAAACCATGTCCTTGCCTACAAATTTCAACAAAATTATTTGAAGGTGTCCAAAAACTTTTGCGAGACTTTTCCCTTGAAAGAATTCAAGATCAGCGAGTACTTTTTGAACATCATTTGCAAATTTGAACTAAGACAACTACCCTATCCTTTTGGGAACGTTGGTCGGAAGAGTAATGTGGTCATGATATTCAAATCTAAATTTTCCTCCTGCTGTTTCAAGTGACATTGTTTAAAGCATGTCACCCACACTCAAGTATCGTAAAATGTAAACCTACACTCCTGGAAATGGAAAAAAGAACACATTGACACCGGTGTGTCAGACCCACCATACTTGCTCCAGACACAGCGAGAGGGCTATACAAGCAATGATCACACGCACGGCATAGCGGACACACCAGGAACCGCGGTGTTGGCCGTCGAATGGCGCTAGCTGCGCAGCATTTGTGCACCGCCGACGTCAGTGTCAGCCAGTTTGCCGTGGCATACGGAGCTCCATCGCAGTCTTTAACACTGGTAGCATGCCGCGACAGCGTGGACGTGAACCGTATGTGCAGTTGACGGACTTTGAGCGAGGGCGTATAGTGGGCATGCGGGAGGCTGGTGGACGTACCGCCGAATTGCTCAACACGTGGGGCGTGAGGTCTCCACAGTACATCGATGTTGTCGCCAGTGGTCGGCCGAAGGTGCTCATACCCGTCGACCTGGGACCGGACCGCAGCGACGCACGGATGCACGCCAAGACCGTAGGGTCCTACGCAGTGCCGTAGGGGACCGCACCGCCACTTCCCAGCAAATTAGGGACACTGTTGCTCCCGGGGTATCGGCGAGGACCATTCGCAACCGTCTCCATGAAGCTGGGCTACGGTCCCGCACACCGTTAGGCCGTCTTCCGCTCACGCCCCGACATCTTGCAGCCCGCCTCCAGTGGTGTCGCGACAGGCGTGAATGGAGGGACGAATGGAGACGTGTCGTCTTCAGCGATGAGAGTCGCTTCTGCCTTGGTGCCAATGATGGTCGAATGCGTGTTTGGCGCCGTGCAGGTGAGCGCCACAATCAGGACTGCATACGACCGAGGCACACAGAGCCAACACCCGGCATCATGGTGTGGGGAGCGATCTCCTACACTGGCCGTACACCTCTGGTGATCGTCGAGGGGACACTGAATAGTGCACGGTACATCCAAACCGTCATCGAACCCATCGTTCTACAATTCCTAGACCGGCAAGGGAACTTGCTGTTCCAACAGGACAATGCACGTCCGCATGTATCCCGTGCCACCCAACGTGCTCTAGAAGGTGTAAGTCAACTACTCTGGCCAGCAAGATCTCCGGATCTGTCCCTCATTGACCATGTTTGGGACTGGATGAAGCGTCGTCTCACGCGGTCTGCACGTCCAGCACGAACGCTGTTCCAACTGAGGCGCCAGGTGGAAATGGCATGGCAAGCCGTTCCACAGGACTACATCCAGCATCTCTACGATCGTCTCCATGGGAGAATAGCAGCCTGCATTGCTGCGAAAGGTGGATATACACTGTACTAGTGCCGACATTGTGCACGCTCTGTTGCCTGTGTCTATGTGCCTGTGATTCTGTCAGTGTGATCATGTGATGTATCTGACCCCAGGAATGTGTCAATAAAGTTTCCCCTTCCTGGGACAATGAATTCGCGGTGTTCTTATTTCAATTTCCAGGAGTGTATACACACACATCAAGAAAGTTATGCTTCACCTCGGTCCCGAGAGTTCCGGAACCTGTACAAAAAATTGGAACAGAGATCGACATAAACATCATTTCCACCCTTTTTATTGCTCATAGAAACAACACATTGCATTTTGTGCCACCATACAGCGAGATCTTCAGAGGTGGTGGTCCAGATTGCTGTACACAATGGTATCTCTCATACCCAGTAGCAAGTCCTCTTGCGTTGATACAAGCCTGTATTCGTCGTGGCATACTATCCACAAGTTCATCAAGGCACTGTTGGTTCAGATTGACCCACTCCTCAACGGCGATTCGGCATAGATCCCTCAGAGTGGTTGGTGGGTCACGTCGTCCATAAACAGCCCTTTTCAATCTACCCAGGCATGTTCTCTCTAGTCGAGCGATGTCATTATCCTGAAGGAAATCATTCACAAGATATGCGCGATGGGGGAGCAAATTGTCATCCATGAAGATGAGTGCCTCGTCAATATGCTGCCGATATGGTTGCACTATTGGTTGGAGGATGGAATTCACATATCGTACAGCCATTACGGCACCATCAATGACCACCAGTGGTATACATCGGCCCCACATAATGCCACCCCAAAAGAGCAGGGAACCTTCACCTTGCTGCACTCACTGGGCAGTGTGTCTAAGGCATTCAGCCCGACCAGGTTGCCTCCAAACACGTCTCTGACGATTGTCTGGATGAAGGCATATACAACGCTCATCAGTGAAGAGAACGTGATGACAATCCTGAACGGTCCATTCGGCATGTAGTTGGGCCCATTTGTACCGCGCTGCATGGTGTCATTGTGTCAAAGGTGGAACTCACCATGGACGTCAGGAGTGAAGTAGCGCATCATGCAGCGTATTGCGCGCAGTTTGAGTCGTAACACGACGTTCTGTGGCTGCACGAAAAGCATTATTAAACAGTGTGGTGTTGCTGTCGGGGTTCCTCCGAGCATAATCCGTAGGTAGTGGTCACCCAATGCAGTAGTATCCCTTGGTACAACATCGCTTTGGTTCACTCCGAGTCGGCTGGACACTCCCGTTGTTGAGAGCCCTTCCTGGAACAAAGTAACAATGCGGACGCGATCGAACTGCGGTATTGACAGTCTAGGCATGGCTGAACTACACACAACACGAGCCGTGTACCTCCTTCCTGGTGGAATGACGAACTGGTCGGCTATCGGACCTCCTCCCTCTAATAGCTGCTGCTCATGTATGGTTTTATAAATCTTTGTGCGGGTCATCTCTGAACAGTCAAAGGGTCTGTGTCTGTGATATAATATACACTGTCAATATCTATCTTCAGGAGTTCCGGGATCCATGGTGATGCAAAACTTTTTTGGTGTGTAAATAAAAATCAGTTACCGCATATACTAGAGATCATTACTTTTGAACGGTTCGGCAGATTTGGCTGGTTACTATTGGTTGCGCTCGTTATTGTCAGGACAAGACTTGCATAAAAAAAGATTTGGGAAATGCACGGGAAAAGTCGGAAATGTAACGGTCGGTTTGACAGTTCTGCTGTCATATGTCTTCAATAATAACAACGAATTCCGTATTGAATACAACTGTTGTCGGTAGTGATCACATCTTTGGTGTGCTGTGAAAATTGATGTCACTTAATGGTAATTTGGTGTGTTCCAAACATTCAATTGATTTCAGTTCGTGGTTTATTTCTTTGCAAAAACTGTCACCAAAGAAGCGTCGAAATATCGATCGGCAAACGCGCATTGCAGCCCAACATGTTCGTCTAATCAGGGAGACTGATGTAAGAGCGTAGAGAGCGTTTGGAGGCAAATCGTATAAAAATTTCTCAAGCGCAATCCATTATGTCTCCGGAACGACGCAAACAAATTCGGCATGCGCAGTTGGAGCTTGTGCACATAATAATTTTGAACGTCAACAAAACAGACCGTCAAACATATGTTAACGGTCATAATTATATCTTTCCTGTGTTGCAGAGATTAACTTAACGTCAGTTCGTCTAATTTGGTGTGCTGCAAACATCAGATGATTTCGGTTTGTGGTTATTTCTTTGGAAAAAAATGCCGCCAGTGAGGCGTCGAAATATCGGTCGGCGTACGGTCAACACGAGCGAACTACATGATCGTCGAATCTAGGATACTGACGAGGAGCGTAGACAGCATTTGGAGACAAACCGAATAAGAGTTATACAATAAACATTTCCTGTTAAACCGGCTACGAGACAGAACACGTTAAGCTGTGCTGTGAAAATGTACGGTTTCGTTTACCTTTCCGCAGTCATTTTTGAAAGAAAACAGGAAAGTTTTGCTTATGGCTAACATTATAATCCTACCTGTTCGCACATTAAAACCATGTGAAATACTGACATTAAAGCTCCTATCGTCAAAGATCCATCAGCTAGGAAGATCTCTCTCATACGCCAGGGTGGAGCGCCGTAAATTGCCTTTTTAGAATTCACGTTGTGGCGGCAATGTTGGTTGAATAGAGGGGAGAGTAGGCGTGGTTTACAATGACCGAAGGGAGGTTTGTATTTAGTTGTTGTTCGGTTGCGATAATGCAGTGGACACACGAGCAGCGCTCATTTTGTGAAGATGTGTATTCCTCAAATTCCTAGTCGATCATTGCAGCACAAAGCGCTTTTCGTTTGCGATTTGCAGTACGCGGACGTGTTCCTGGACGCCGATTTTAAATTGGGCAAATACAATCAAAACAACAGGGGATGTGTCATCTGAACGAAGAGGACCTGAGAGAAGCGTTACACCATTACAAAATGTCGAACTAGTTGGAGCAGCAGTACTGCAATCTCCTAAACGCTCAGCTCGAAAAAACGCACTTGGTCTCCGTATTTCAAGACGTTCTCTCCACCGAGTTCTTTATAATGAAATGAATTTTCACCCGTATAAAATGTGCGTGGTCCAGCAACTGTCAATACAAGATTACGTAACACGAAGAACATCTTGTGAAGACATGCCTCCAACCGTGCTCCGTGACGCAAATGTATTGTTTTCTGATTAGGCACATTTTCACCTCAGAGAGTGTGTAAAAAAAAACAGAATATGCGGTACTGGAGCGACACGAACACCTGGCAAATTCACTAGAGGCCCCTGCATTCAGACCGCGTCACCATGTGGTGCGCCATATCACGGGTAGGCTTTTTCCGGGAAAATCGTCGTGCTCTAACTGTGAATTCGGATCGTTACTTAACTATGCTGCAAGAGTTTTTCCAGCCAGCTTTCGAGGCATTGCAATTACAGGATACCTGGTTTCGACAAGACGGTGCCACTGCACACACAGCGGGCATTACCATGAATTTTTTGATGCAAACATTTCCTTGAAGGCTTATCTCTCGGATGGGGGATGTCAACTGGCCCGCACGGTCACGGGACTTAGCCCCATGCGATTGTTTTCTTTGGGGTTATCTGAAGTCAAAGGACCTACAGAACAATATTGAGGCTGAAATTGCAAGAATACCAACAGACATGCTTGAAAGAGTGCATGAGAATTTTAGAAAACAACTGCGGAAGTATGTGAATTGTGAAGGTTGACATTTGCGACAAACACTGTTTAAACCACGTAATTAGAATCTTCCATTACTGTCCAATATGAGAATAATAAAATTGTAAGTTTCTAAGTGTTCATTATTTGTTTAATTTCATTCCCAAATCAGCAATTTACCGCGCTCCGCTTTGTACTAATGATTCCAACTGATTTTCCCATTCCTTTTTTACTTCTGTTCTCAATCAATGTTCGGTTTGCTGTAACAATAAACAAGGTCAGAGAGAGGAGGAGGAAGAGATGAGCAGAGAAGGGGGATAGAAATGGATACGAGAAGAATGAAGGAAATGGATATAAAGAAGAGGAAGTAGGACATGAGCAGAGAGAAGAGGTAGAAGGAGATCGATAGTGTGAGATATGATACAGGAAGTGGGGGGAAGGTGGTGGGCAGAAATGGGAGGGGGGAGGGGGAGGAGATGGACAGAGGTACGGGAGAGGAGGAGGAGTGGGACAGAGAGAGGGTGGATGAAGGAGATTAGGACGGATATCCAATTCCTATACATATTTAGCAATTGCAAAGCATTGTCAGGTTTGTTAGTATCTCATACATCTGAAGTTGTCCGCTCTGGATCACTGGGACATGGGTTCCACTCCTGGCTGGGTTGGGGATTTTTCTCTGCCTGGGGACTGGGTGTTTGTGTTGTCCTCATCATTGCATCATCATCATCATCATTATCATTCGTGACAATGGCTAGATTGGACTGTGTAAAAAATCAGACTGTGTAAAAAAAAAGGGACTTTGAACAGGCGCTGATGACCATGCAGTTGAGCTCCCCACAAACCAACCATCATCATATCTTAAGTCGCATCAGCTTTGTCCATTACAAGTTTTCTTAATACTGTCGCATTTTTATTTTCCCACACAGGATTCGTACTACAGTAATATTACCATAGTGTTATAAGTCTCTTCTGGTCTACGAATGGGGCGCTATATTAAGTGTAGAATGAGTGTTTGTTTTGTTTTAGGGCGCAAAAACAACTGAGGTCATACGCGCCCAAGTCAAAAATATAGAACACGAAGACAGAGAGGAGATAAAAAACGACTATACATCAATCCCAATTGACATAATACAAGACAGATAAAAAAAATGGATGTGGAAAAAGAGATACCATACATAAAAGTAGGTCCAGAACTAAAAATTAAATGACCTTAACCATACTGCTACGACAGATAAAAAGCAAAACGCGGTCAACAGCCCACGCATCATTTGCTAAAACGGCCAATAACTCAGACAGCAAACCCAAGCGGAAATATAACCGTTTAAAAAATGGACATTCCTTCAGGAAATGGTGGACAGTTAAAACTTGGGCGAAATGTGTACCAAGTGGTGGGGGAGGGCCGCTTAACAAATGACGATGGCCCAATACGCAACCTAGTTAACATGAGCTCCTCCTGACGGAAGGCCGAGAGCATGTCGTCCAAGCCGATGGGAGAGGCTTAATAATCCGGAGCTTATTCCCATGAAGAAAGTACCAATGGCTATGCCAAAGTGGCACTATCTCCCGACGGACGGCAACACGTAGATCATTGGAAGGAATATAGGAACTAGTGGGCTGAGAAATGAGGACTGCAGCCTCGGCAGCAGCATCAGCAACCTCGTTTCCTGACAGGCGGACATGACCAGGAACCCACATAAACATCACAGTGTCTCCACAAGGAGTGAGCAAGTGAACTGAGAAATGTGCCAGAAGCCGATGTCGAAAAACTTTGATGCCAATGACGAAGGCACACTGACACCACCGTTAGTCTGAGAGCCATCAGTGTACACAAAGGAACTATCGCGAAGTTCCATGCAAGGGTTGTGAAACTGAAGGCAATAGAGCGCAGCTAGTTTAGTGCCCTTAGGAAGCGAATGAAGGACAAGGTTAACACAAGCCACTTCACGAACCCAAGGTGGTGAAGGATTCACACCCACTGGGAAAGTTGCAGTTTGTTTGAAGTTAAGCCGCCGCAGCAAGTGCTAAAAGCGGACTCCAGGAAGTAACAGAGAAGAGGGAAGAGCCCCATACTGGCAAGCAGAGGAATCATCGAAGAGGGAGGCATAGGATGGGTGGCCACGCATGGCCGACAAACGGCATGCATAGCTGCTGAGGAGAAAGTCGCGGTGGTAGGACAATGGTAGTTCAGCTGCTTAGCATACAGACTCTCAACTAAGCTGGTGTGAAAGGTGCCAGTGGCCAAATGGATGCCACGATGGTGATTAGTGTTGAGATGGCGTAAGAGGGATGGATGTGCAGATGTATAAAGAAAACATCCATAGTCTAGTTTCAAACAAGTAAGCGACTGGTACAAATGGAGGAGGGTGGTTCGATCTGCACCTCAGGAAATACCACTGAGGACACATTGGTCATTGAGGGGATGCGTAAAGTGGGCTGCCAGGTAAGACACATGTGAGGACCAAAAGAGTTTCCCGTCGAGCATGAGCCCCAGGAATTTCGTAGTTTCAATGAACGTAAGAGTAACAGGCCCAAGATGTAAAGATGGTGGGAGAAACCAATTGCACCGCCATAAATCCATACAGACGGTTTTGTCAGTGGAAAAACGAAATCTGTTGTCGATGCTCAATGAGAAAAGACGATCAAAACATCGCTGAAGACGCTGTTCAGTGAGACCCGTGGAGAACTGCAATAGGTGGCAAAATCGTGAACAAAAAAGAAACCAGAGATTTCTAGTGGGAGACAGGCCATTATAGGGTTAATGGCGATAGCAAAGTGGACAACGCTCAGGATGGAACCCTGAGGCACACCAGTTTCCTGAATAAAGGTGTCTGACACAACCCGCATGTACCTTGAAAACTTTTCAAAATTTCTCCCCTTTTTTATGGAGTGGTTTAACAATGGCATACCTCAGTCTATCTGGAAAATACCCTGCTTCAGAGAGCTATTACATATGTGGCTAAGAATCCCACTTGTCTCTGGGAACAAGCTCTTATTATCCTGCTAGAAATGCCATCAATTTCATGTGAACTTTTATTCTTGAGAGAGTTTATTATCTTCCTAATTTCAGCAGGAAAGGTTCGTGGAATTTCAATTGTATCAAATTGTGCTGGTAAGGCCTCTTCCATTAACTGCCTAACTTCTTCTAAAGAACATTTAGATCCTATTTTCTCTACAACATTTAAAAAATGTTTTCAACTTCCGACTTGTTGTTTGTCAAGTTTCCATTCGCTTTGATGGTAATGCCATCATCTTGTACTTTTGGTTGCCCTGTCTCCCTTTAATAATATTCCAAATTGTTTTGCTTTTTGTTATCAGAGGTATTAAACTCAGACATGATGTACATGCTTCTGGACTTTTTAATAACCTTTCTTAATGTAGCACCATGGTTTTTATAATACTTGGCTGTTTCTGGGTCATTACTCTTTCTTGTTGTTAGATACAGTTCCCTTTTGCAGTTACAAGATATTCTTATTCCTTTAGTAAGCCAAGGTTTTATGCATGGTTTCTCATAATTAGATTTAACTACTTTCTTGGGAAACAGTTTTCAAATTCTCTTACAAGTGTATCATGAAATAAGTAATATTTTAAATGGGCATTGGTTTCCTTGTACACCTCATCCCAGTCTAACTGCTGAAGATTTTCCCTGAAATTTCTAATTGTTAAGTCATTAACTGAATGCACAACTTTGGAGGGTAGTTTTTATTTATTGAATGGAGTTATGTCATATACTGTAACTAGCTGAGCACCATGATCAGAAAGCCCATTCTGAACAGGACAAGAATTTATGTTTTTAAACTTATCTTGGTATATAAAAGTGTTATCTATCAATGTGCTGCTGTCCTTTACTACCCGAGTTGGAAAATCAATGACAAATGTCAAATTGAAAGAACAGAGCAAGATTTCCAGGTCATTCGTCCTATTGCACTCTTTCTGTGAATCAACATTGAAGTCCCCACAAATAATAATTTGCTTTCTCCTATCTGACAGATAGCACAACAAGGCATCCAAGTTTTCCAGGAATAAATGAAAGTTTCCTGAAGGGACCTATATACTGTTACAATTACAAAAGAGCCCTCCTTCAGTTTAAGTTGACAGGCACATGCTTCTATATGTTGCTCTAGACAAAACTTTTGTGTATTTAAGCATTTTTACACAGCGGTAACTTTTACTTATATGGCAACTACTCCTCCTAAATTATTCTTTCTACTCATATGTGCAGCTAATTTATAACCACTGGTATTTACCTTTTCCATATCAGACACAATGTGATGCTCATACAGGCATAGTATATCTATTACATTATCAGATTCAATGTCATCCAAACAAACCAGGAGCTCATCTACTTTATTCTTCAATCCTGGAACTTTTTACTTTACTGTTGTAAGAATCTTGTGAGTTTTTGGCTTCTTTAGCACCTATCTGCTAGAACTTTTCATTGGACACTGATATTAGTCTAAAAAATGAGGTACATCCATGAGTACTAGTGTCCCTGTTATGGATTTCGCTAATAACCCTGCCAGGTTACCCTTCCCTTTCCTATTGAGGTGAAATCCCTCCTATCAATACCCTCGAGAGGAACCAATCCAATGTCTGACAGAGTGGCCGCCCTACGCAACTGATCCAACTCCATATTTACCCTCCTGACAGAGTGGTTCAACTGGGCCCACTTAACAAGAGAACGGCGAGCTTCAGCGCAGAAAGGGATAAGGCCAGAACAATACAGTGTTCCTTTTTACATAAATATGCCTGGGACAGAGGGTAAGTGGCTGGACGGCTTTAACAGGGCTAGGCAGCGACCAAGCAAGAAAAGTAAAAGTCAACTCTAACAAGACAGCGATTGGCTGAAGCCACATTGGCCGATGCAGATGCGACACGATGGGGAGATCTACATTACATAAAAGCATTTTGAGAACTAAAACTTCTAGAAATCTCTCTCGTCCAAAGTGGGTGGTACAAGTTTGTGGAAAATAGCAAGGGTGTTGAGAGCTTTGCCTCTGCGAGATGTGGACGATATGCTTAAGTATCGTGGTGACAGATAGCAAAGAGATAGTTGATTATTCTAGCGGGAATTTTTGTGGGCAAAGAAATTGTACACATCGCTCCAACCCTTAGCGAGTGTGCAATAGCCATTATTTCGGCTAGGAAAAATTAATGTTCTGCGGAATGCAGGAAAGTTGAGACTGAGTGAATTCAGTCAAGGCCAGAGTAGGGATTTCGGTTTCAGATCCAGCACTGAAACAATGTCATTGCAGATCCCTCTTGGTAGAGTACCATTGCGCATTAGACCACAATAAATGTTAAGTCGAGATTTTGCTCACTCTAACTTGCGTATATTTTGACCATTGAATATCAAAAGCTACGATACTAACGTTCCCTCACATCGAGTACATGAGAGTTTTTCATTCGTTTAAAAAGTAAAATTATTCTCCACCAACTCAGTGAATTGCCCAGCTACGCCATCGTAGATGTAAGTTAGCTGATGAAGATTATTAATCATTCTGCCCTGTGATAAAAATTTTCATATATAGAGATAACGATTATAATAATCGACAATTCATTGTCCAAGAGTTAAATATTTAATTGAACATGGTAGTTATGTATCACTTGACCCCTGAAAGCACAGTGATAAATAATATTTTGAATGAAAAAGGGAATAGCTCGTTTGTGTTTCTAGAATGGGTGCCAATCTCTCACTTTATTAATTCATGCACTCTAGTTAGGTGACAGCAGCATTTCTAATTATTTTTGTTACGATCTGCATCTAATATTAGCTGCCTTACAGGGTCAGGTTCATATCTATATAGAGTGTCTGTTTATTACCCTTTACTTTAGAAGACAGTTCAGATGTTTTGTCCATTAGCGCATCTCACAAATGGCGACGCCTGCCAGGATTCGAAATTACAGCATTCTGATAGATTGAGGGTTTGCTTTTGATAGGTACAAACCAAATAATCCTGCCAAACAATAAGATGACGCAAAGTGGGAAAAATGTAAATGTAAATGTGACTCAACTATGTAGTAAGTGTAGATAGAATTGTATTCATGTATTTCTTATTTGCTGGTGCACCACATCGTTGAATTGGGTCGTGTTGAGTTCTGATTCAACTCCAGTGACCAAAAGGCTGAATAAAAGACGAGGAAATGGGGTCAATTATTGAATTTAGGACCGTGGATGATATTTTGGGGTAGAACCAAGTCATATGATCAGATGTTTATGTGTAGTCAGGTTCGAAAAATTCACGAACTGCAACATGTAGTGGAACCCTCAGAAATGATGGAGAATAATAGATTAAAACAAAGAGAAGTCATCGAAGATATTGATAGGATCGAGTTGGACGCGCAAGAGGTACATCAGCGTGAACAACAAGAGATAGAACACGTAGAAATACCGAATTAGACCGAAAATGCAACAAATGATGTTCAATATGGTCCAAAGAATGGACATGAGAAAGGTGTTGCTAATGAATCAGACGCTGATTCTGTATATAGAGATATACAGCATATTGAGCCAAACGTAATCATATTGAATCAGGTAGGCTTGCAATTGCATGAAAGAACGAGTGTTAGTGCTCCTACACTATGTTCAGAAGTGAAGCAAACGGTTCACGAAAAACGAGATAGGGAACGGTGACATCAGATAGCAACAGACGAAAATGATGTAGATGAAAACGCCAACGTATTTGTAATGTTGCAGCGTTTATTACTACAATCTCAGGAATCCCAGCGTTTATTACAACAATCTCAGGAATCAGAAAAGCGTTTAGAAGGACAATAACACAAGGGCAAAAAGAATTAAAACTGGGACTGAATGAAACTAACAACGAAATACAAAAACGCGTGACAATATTCAAGGCCAATTAGATCAAATATGAACTGAAGATAAGAAAGCGCAAATCATGCTTCAAACTCTCGTTACAGGGCATAAACAATTGAGAACAGACATTGACACTGTCCGAACAGATATGGTTACGTTGCATGAAGTTACGCAACAAAGTGTCAGGAAGGTTAAACAACGCTTTTGCCATCAAAGCGACGACGAAAGCGAAACATGTTATTGCTGACATGACGTTATACAAAAGAACGACAAAAGCAGAATTAAAGAAATTCGATGCTCGTATTTTAAAAATACAAGAGAAGTACGAACACCAAATTCAACAGCTAAGATCGGAAATTGTACGTTCGATCTAAAGTCGTGGTGTCATAGAAAGTGTTACTGAGGAGTCGCAGAGGAAACAGAATCCACTTTAGTGTCGGCAGATACCACTGTCAAGACTGCAAAATCAACAGTTGTCGATAATATGACAGAAAGGATACGTGAAATTACGTGTGACGTAAGACGGAAAGTCACATGTGGATGGCAGTCCAAAACCACAAACCGGGTAGAATGAAACAGGGAATAGCTCTTTTGTCTTTCTAGAATAGATCCCAAACTTTCACTTTTATTAATTCATGCATTCTACTTAGGTGACAGCAGCATTTCTAATTATTTTTGTTACGATCTGCACTTAATATTAGCTGCCTTACAGGACCAGGTTCATATCTATATAGAGTGTCTGTTTAACACCCTGGACTTTAGAAAACAGTTCAGATGTTTTGTCCATTAGCGCATCTCACAAATGGTGACGCCTGCCAGGGTTCGAAATTACAGCATTATGATAAATTGAGGGTTTGCTTTTGATAGGTACAAACCAAATAATCCTGCCAAACAATAAGATGACGCAAAGTGGGAAAAATGTAAATGTAAATGTGACTCAACTATGTAGTAAGTGTAGATAGAATTGTATTCATGTATTTCTTATTTGCTGGTGCACCACATCGTTGAATTGGGTCGTGTTGAGTTCTGATTCAACTCCAGTAACCAAAAGGCTGAATAAAAGACGTGCAAACGGGTTCAAATATTGAATATAGGACCGTGGATGGTATTTTGGGGTAGAATCAAGTTATATGATCAGGTGTTAATGCGTAGTCAGCTTCGAAAAATTCACGAAGAGCAACGTATAGAGGAACCCTCAAAAATGACGGAAAATAATAGATTGAAACAAAGAGAAGCCATCAAAGATATTGATGGGATCGAGTTGGACAGAACACGTAGAAATACCAAATGAGACCGAAAATGCAACATATGATGTTTAATATTGTCCAAAGAATGGACATGAGAATGGCGTTGCTCATGAATCAGACGCTGAGTTTTGCAGCATATTGAACCAAACGTAATCATATAGAATCAGGTAGGCTTGCAATTGCATGAAAGAACGAGTGATAGTGCTCCTACACTATGTTCAGAAGTGAAGCAAACTGTTCACGAAAAAAGAGATGAGGAATGGTGACATCAGATGGCAACAGACGAAAATGATATAGATGAAAACGCCAACATATTTGTAATGTTGCAGCGTTTATTACAACAATCTCATGAATCCCAGCGATTATTACAACAATCTCAGGAATCAGAAAAGTGTTTAGAAGGGCGAATAACACAAGGGCAAAAAGAAATAAAACTGGGGCTGAAAGAAACCAACAACGAAATGCAAAAAACGCGTGACGATATTCAAGGCCAATCAGATGAAATGCGAACTGAAGATAAGGAAGCGCAAATCATGCTTCAAACGCTCGTTACAGGGGACAAACAATTGAGAACAGACATTGACACTGTCGGAACAGACATGGTTATGTTGCATAAAGTTACGCAACAAGGTGCCAAAAAGGTTAAACAACAAGTCGAAGCTTTTGCCATCAAAGCGACGACGAAAGCAAAACATGTTATTGCGGTGACGACGTCATACAAAAGAACGACAAAAGCAACCTTAAAGAAATTCGATGCTCGTATTTTAAAAATAGAAGAGAAAAACGAACACCAATTTCAACAGCTCAGATCGAAAGTTTTACATTCGATCTAAAGTCGAGGTGACGTAGAAAGTGTTACTGAGGAGTCGCAGAGGACGACCTAATCCACTTTAGTGTCGGTAGATACTACTGTCAAGACTGCAAAATCAACAACTGTCGATAAGATGACAGAAAGGGTAAGTGAAATTACGTGTGACGTAAGACGGAAAGTCACATGTGAATGTCAGTCCAAAACCACAAACTGTGTAGAATGAAACAGGAATAGTTCTTTTGTCTTTCTAGAATAGATACCAAACTTTCACTTTTATTAATTTATGCATTCTGGTTAGGTGACAGCAGCACTTCTAATTATTTTTGTTATGATCCGTATCTAATATTAGCTGCCTTACTGGGCCAGGTTGATCTCTATATATTATAGAGTGTCTGTTTAACACCCTGGGCTGTAAAAGACATTTTAGATGTTTTGTTTGTTTGCGCACCTCACAAAGGTGTTGGAGATAGCAGTATGTTCCATGATGACTTCGTTGCTACAATCTGTCCGAAAATTGGCGAATAGATCTTGGTCCCAGAGAGCCTTAGGAGGTTGGCCCATACGACAGAGGGAGGGGTAGACCTGTTAAAAAAGAAACTAGTGAATGAAATCCAGCTAGCTTTTTTTCTATTCTGAAGAACGCAACGACACTTTGCACACATCTCTTTATAATGAATGCAGTTTGCCATCGTAGGATGATTGTTAAAAACGCAGAGAGCACGTCTCCATGAGCGAATTGCGTCGCGGCATGCCTCATTCCACCAAGGAACTGGGGCACGGTGTGGTAAAGAGGAAGTGTGAGGAATGGAACGTTCTGCGGCAATAAGCATAACATTTGTGAGATATTCCACTTGGTCATCACAACTGGGGAAAACTTGTTCTTTCAAGGTCGCCAGGGAGAAGTAAAGATACCAGTCAGCCTTAGTAAGCTGCCATTTGGATGTGCACACAGGTGGGGTAGGAGTCAGCAAACAGATAACACGTGGTAAATGGTCGCTTGAGTAGGTGTCAGGAAGGATGAACCACTCAAGACAATGGGCAAGCTGGGCAGAAGGACAGGTCCAAATGTGATTAGGTGTGTGAGGAGTCAGAAAGGAAAGTAGGATCTCCAATGTTAAGGCAGACGAAATTGAGTTGATTGAGAAGGTCAGTCAAGAGGGCACCTCTCTGACAGTTTCTGGGAGAGCTCCAACGGGGATGGTGCACATTAAAGTCACTGAGTAGCATAATGGGGGAAGTAGCTGCCCAGTAAGCTGAAGAAAGTGTGCCCTGGTGACACTGGTATGATGGAGGGACATAAATGGTACAGGAGTAAAAAGTCAGGTGCGAAAGGGAAAGGCAAATTGCAACAGCTTGAAGATGGGTAGTCGGATTGAATATGAAAATCAATCCCATATGAGCAGCATGACGCCCCCATGAGATGGAATGCCGACCTCAGGTGGAAGGTCGAAACGAACTAGGAAGAAATGTGAAAGCGAAAGGCAGATGTGAGTACGAAATTTTGTTTCCTAAAGGCAGAGTACAAGGGGACCCTGTGATGCTAAAAACAATGTAAATCCTCTTTGTGGGAGCGAAGGCTGCGAATGCTCCATCTGAGGAGAGCCATGATGAGGAACAAACGAAGGGGTGTCACCTTGGCGGCTGCTGAGTGACAGCCTGCGAAGACTAGTTGCTACAGGCCACAGAAGCAGTAGGATCCTGCTACGTGAGGTCCACAGAAGCATCGGCTCGCTCATGCTGTTGATCCGTGGACTCCTATGGAGAAAAACGGTTGGTGCTGCACACCAGCAACACGGAGGCCGGCTGGGTTAAGATATCATGTGGCAACATTGTCGAAGAGGGTCTTTGAGTCAGCAAATGAGAAGACCTTTTGCCTTAGCTGGACTTCTTCGAGCCTTTCCGGTTCCGGTTAGCAGAGGAAGATGTTGGTTGGCTTTAGGGACATAGGAAGTCTTCACAGGAGTACTCCTTCTGTCCTTTCCAGCCTATCAGTTGGGTAGCTGCTGGCTTCGCCACTTGAGGTGCGGGTTTCATGGCTTGTTGCACTGCTGGACGAGGGGATGGTGATGCTACATTGACACTTTGCGGTTTCACAACCTCAGAGCTGAATTTGAAGTCGCATTTCTGCATGGCCATATCCTTCATGGAGCGAGAGATAGCAAGAACAGAACTATAAGTGCCAGACGGGAGAACACAGGGTTTGCGACTAGCCAATAACTTGCAAGCGAAGGCACTTTTCCTTGACATGGATCTCCTGGACAGCCTGCTCATCAAGATACATGGGACAATCCCATGAGGAGGTGGCATGGCCGCCATTGCAGTTGGTGCTGCATGTAGAAGGAGGTGGACAACCGCTCTCATGCACATCCCTACCACAGGTTATGCATTTGGCTGGGTGTCGAGAAGACGTTCTAGTGTGGTTGAATCTATGACACTGGTTGCAGCGCATCGGGTTCAGAGTGTACAGTTGGTTTGTGATAATTTCATAGCCTGCTTTGATCTTGGACAGAAGCACACTCTATCAAAGATGAGAAAAAGAGTGCGGGTGGGCACTAAGGAGGAATCTACCTTTTCCATCATCTGATGGATGGAAAAGACGCCCTAATCAGAGAGGTATGATTGGATTTCAGTCTCAGTCAGACCGTCGAGCAGCCTAGCATAAATAACGCTGCGGGAAGAATTCAGAGTTCTATGGGCCTCAACACGAACGGGATAGCCATGAAGAAGCGAGGTGGCGAGCAGTTGTCGTGCTTGAGAATCAGAAGTAGTCTCCAAAAGCAAAGTGCAATTCCATAAATGAGAGCAGGATTTCACAGGGCCGGCAATTGCGTCAGCACCTTTTTGAATAATAAGCGGATTTACCATTGGGAAGGACTGACCGTATTCAGTATGTGAAACTACAGGGAACTGTGGTGCACCTGGAAGGGTCTTTGAATCGTTAGCCTCATTTCATTTACGTTTCGTAGACGTTGATTGTGAAGATGATTGGCTCAGTGTGAGAAGATTCCCTGTGATTGTCAGCATCTCCGATGGCGCACTCCTTCTAGCTGGAGGCCCCCTTCACAACAGGGCACACCCACCTTAGGCAATTGTTCGCACCTGAGGTCACACCTCCCGAACACATGGTAGAGGAACCAATCAGCAATTTGGGAAGGTAGCAGGTCAGGCAGTCACCCCTCCCTGGGCCTCGCCTGTGCCAGGGGGTAAGTGTCGACGTGGGGCTGAGAATCACGAGTTACCCAGTCACCTGTTACACGGCAGACACATGGGCCAGCCGTCAGGAGTGCACAGGGAGGAAGAAGGAGAAGAGGAACCTCAGACGCCGAAGCAGAGGAACGAGAGTAGGAGGGAAATAAATAAAGGAAAAGGAAACGAAAAACAGCGGTGAGATTGTTCTTACATCAGCGACGGACATTTCAGAACATTCCCAATAACACCCCAGACATGTCCCCCAATAGAGGGGAAAAAGAATACCAAGTGGATAGATATGCAGCACAGAAGGGAAAACATGCTGCGAAGGCAGGGGCGCTGTGGTACCCACGCATGAACCTGCCAAAGAGTGGTTAGCCCCCTGGGGGGAGGGGGTGGTAGAATGAATAGCCGTGTAGTTTATTTCTGAGTGTTACCTGTTTTACTTTTTTCGCCTAACAGAAACTGTGTCTGTGATTGACAAAGAGATCCTTGTTTACGCGTTAATAATAAACAGAAACTAATAAATTCTTCATACACTGGCTGACTCTGTCTCTAACCTAATACGATCTAACTTGGGGTAAGCTGATCTAACCTATCATGTGTGATGCGATTCAAGTGAGTAATCACAGCTCAAATGAACCAGTAGATCTTCCGTTCCTCAGTTTTTCTTAATTTTAGCTGGCAACATTTTTAAACTTACGATGTAGTGCGACCTTCACTTTTACTTTCTAGCTCCAAGGTCTCATATTTTGCTACAAACATTGTTTCTGTCGAAATTAATAACAGATAATGGACTTCTTTTACAACCAGATACATATCTTTTAATTGCTTTTTGGAATTACCAAATATGCATGTGTAATGATTATCAGGCTGGTCGGCACGAGAGTGAAAGGTAAATGTGGGAAAAAGCTTGTGTTGTGTAACGGTCACCTTGGGTTATCTTCCTGAATGAATGCTACTTTAGAAGCTCATGCTTATCTCTCGAGAAATCTTGATCGTCGTCCGTAAGTCAGATTAGCTGTTGCGTCTATTACGCCAGTTTATTCGAGGCCTTTCAGAAAAGTAGTGCCTCCGCTTTTTGTATGCGAAAACTATTAAAGCAGTTTAAATGTAACTTACGTTATTAATTTATTGATACCGCCACTGTAGAATGACTGACTTTGTTGACGGAGCCGCAACCTCACCCCAGCTTAACCGCTTTATCACTATCAAAGTGAAGTCCTCGAAGATTTTCTTTAAGTTTTGGAAACAGATGAAAATCGATTGGAGCCAAGTCGGACTGTATGGAGGACGATGGATGGCAGTGAACCCAAGGCGGCAGATTGTTGCAGATGTCACAACGCTCGTGTGTGGTGTAGCATTGCCATACTGAAGGAGAGTGTTCTATGTGTGGGCGAACTCTTCCAAAGCGAAACTCGGTTACAGCTCCCTGTTTCTCAGGCACCAACATACTGTAGTTACGTTACACATCTCCATGTTACACGCTACAATTCGGATCTGCAAATATATAGACATGAAGGATAATAATATGGAATGTTAACAGTTTCGTTTTATTTAAAAAAACCTCGAGAGTTTTCGCATTAGAAAAACGGAGGCATTACTTTTCAGCACATCCTCGTACATTCTTAGCTGGGTATCTAAAACCTTTCCGTAGTTAAACAATGTGCTGACGATGTCGAACTTTCCACGATAACTCCTTTTTGTGACCCATTCATGCAGATACCCGCCTTACGATCCATTGCTATACTATTACTATACCAGCTGGCAAACACTTTGAGTTGCTGCAGGCGTACCTGATTCGCAAATGTGTCTGAACGTGATTAACTGAGACACGAACCAAGTCATAGAGTCGGAGTGGAATCCAGGCTTTAGGTCTTTGATGAAGAGGGAGGGTCTGAGCTCATGAAAATTTTGTATCATTCTCTAGAACAAACGAACAAGGCCCGAGGGGGGATGCATCTCACTCCCCACCCCTCCCCCTAGATTTGCCTCTGCATAAAGTGCTTATTCCGAAGAACACAATTAAAGAGTTTGATATACAAGTGCAGAAAATGTTCGTTTAGTTTTTCTGGCACAGAGTGCACGGAGTCAAACTTCATGACGTCGAGATTAAATGTAAAAAATTGTGGTGATTTAAAATATGAATAAACTGATTTTTATCAAGTCTTTTGTCATGAAGTAAACTGTATCATTTTTGGAGATGGTAAGACACTGTAAGTCGATAAGTAGCCACGCATCTTCTTTGTAACATTGTTTCTGTTTTTTTTGGTAATAAGCTTAAAGCTCCAACAGACCTTACAAATATTTCGGAGAGTAGCCCTTTGAGTGTACAGCGCCGCCACCAAACGCACCTCTTATCGTTCACCACTCCCCCCCCCCCCCCCTCCCCCCATGAACCATGGACCTTGCCGTTGGTGGGGAGGCTTGCGTGCCTCAGCGATACAGATAGAC
The DNA here is from genome assembly GCF_023897955.1 of Schistocerca gregaria. Classification (NCBI taxonomy): domain Eukaryota; kingdom Metazoa; phylum Arthropoda; class Insecta; order Orthoptera; family Acrididae; genus Schistocerca; species Schistocerca gregaria. The sequence goes on from NC_064922.1 coordinate 463,467,014, forward strand.
GTACCATAGGTGCAACCACAACAGAGGGGTATCTGTTGAGAGACCAGACAAACGTGTGGTTCCTGAAGAGGAGCAACAGCCTTTACAGTAGTTGCAGGGGCAACAGTGTGGATCATTGACTGATCTGGCTTTGTAAAACTAAATTTACAATTTGCACAGAAACCAGATGGCATTTATAAGAGTCAATAGGCATGAAAGGGAAGCAGTGGTTGGGAAGGGAGTGAGACAGGGTTGTAGCCTATCCCCGATGTTATTCAATCTGTATATTGAGCAAGCAGTAAAGGAAACAAAAGAAAAATTCGGAGTAGGTACTAAAATCCATGGAGAAGAAATACAAACTTTGAGGTTCGCCGATGACATTGTAATTCTGTCAGAGACAGCAAAGGACTTGGAAGAGCAGTTGAATGGAATGGATTGTGTCTTGAAAGGAGGGTATAAGATGAACAACAACAAAAGCAAAACGAGGATAATGGAATGTAGTCGAATTAAGTCGGGTGATGCTGAGGGAATTAGATTAGGAAATGAGACACTTAAAGTAGTAAAGGAGTTTTTCTATTTGGGGAGCAAAATACTGATGATGGTCGAAGTACAGAGGATATAAATTGTAGACTGGCAATGGCAAGGAAACCGTTTCTGAAGAAGAGAAATTTGTTAACATCGAGTATAGATTTAAGTGTCAGGAAGTCATTTCTGAAAGTATTTGTATGGAGTGTAGCCATGTATGGAAGTGAAACATGGACGATAAATAGTTTGGACAAGAAGAGAATAGAAGCTTTCGAAATGTGGTGATACAGAAGAATGCTGAAGATTAGATGGGTATATCACATAACTAATGAGGAAGTATTGAATAGGATTGAGGAGAATAGAAGTTTGTGGCACAACTTGACTGGAAGAAGGGATCGGTTGGTAGGACATGTATTGAGGCATCAAGGGATCACCAATTTAGTATTGGAGAGCAGCGTGGAGGGTAAAAATCGTAGAGAGAGACAAAGAGATGAATACACTAATCAGATTCAGAAGGATGTAGGTTGCACAGTAGGTACTGGGAGATGAAGAAGCTTGCACAGGGTACAGTAGCATGGAGAGCTGCATCAAACCAGTCTCAGGACTGAAGACCACAACAACAATAACATTGTTCATCAATCTTCCGACTGCGTTAATGCGATACGCCACGAGCTCCTCTCCTGTACCAACCTTTTCATCTCAACGTAGCATATGGAGCCAATGTTCTGTGTTATTTCTTGGATCTCGTATTCCAATCTCGGTCTTCCCCTACCGTTTTTACGCTGGCCGCCGTGGCCGAGCGGTTCTAGGCGCTTCAGTCCGGAACCGCGCGACTGCTACGGTCGCAGGTTCGAATCCTGTCTCGGGCATGGATGTGTGTGATGTCCTTAGGTTAGTTAGGTTTAAGCAGTTCTGAGTTCTAGGGGACTGATGGCCTCATATGTAAGTCCCACAGTGCTCTGAGCCATTTGAACCTACAGTTTTTACCTAACCTACAGGTCCTTCTATTACCAAGAAAGTTATTTCCTGATGTCATAACACATATCCCGTCATCCTGTCCCTTCTCCTTGTCAATATTTTCATGTAATACTATCGTCGCCAATCCTGTAGAGAACATCCTCATTTCTAATCTTCTCAGTCCATCTCATTTTCAGCAAGAAAACAACCGCTTTTCAAGCTTGTACTTAACTAAAGCGTTAAGTTTATCAGCCTGAACCCTATCAAATTCAGTACTGCTAGTCTTTAAGAAACACTTATGCACTTTTCTTCATTTCTCTTTGTGAGTGACCACCACCACCACAAGAAAAACTGATGCATTTCTTTTTCGTATCCTTCGTTATGGATGACGACCAACGTATTGTCTTTGTCACCTATAATAGCGTTGGCATCATTCACTTTGAGACAGTTATTAATCTCTCGTACTGTATCGCACTCTTTCCTGTTCACAACTAACAATTTTTTCTCCCGCAATATCTGCTCAGATATTAGTTTCGAGACTTCCCTAGTGAGCTCATTCTGTTCGTAAATTGATAATTGTGCCATTGTCAGCACAACCTTAGTACCACCATAAAACTAGATAACTTTGCGACTAAGATATTACATTGTGAAAAAAGCTAACTCCAGGTGTTTATTTTTAAATACAGTAACTCAGTTCAATATTCACTATATAGCTCTGCTGCAATGTGTTCTTCCATAGTGTGGAGAAACGTGTTTACAGACTTCTTGGAAATATTTGCTACTGCCGATGACTTTCAAGGTGAATTGATACATGCAAATCATTACGTATAAGAGTTCAATTTTATAAATATTTTCGGCAGCCATTGGAAAGCGAAAAGAGGTTATTTCTGTAGATTACAGGGGTAAACTTCTGACAGATACATACCTGTAGAGGCAAACGGAACAACTGTAATTGTAGAAAAAGCGTCTTATTACTGAAATTAAGGACATTTGTGAATTGTTTAGTGAAACAGGCAAAGTTTTATTTCCCATTACAACTTCATTTCTAAATATAACAAAGACGTTCACAGTATTGTATTAAATGTTCACAGTATTGTATTAAATGTGCCATGACTATTTTTTCTGACACCATTAAACTTATAAGCAGCGTTGAACTGTTTGAGCTAAGTATCTTGATTAGAAGCTATTGTGTTAAAAGTTTTCTAGGCTGTTGTAAAGATCTTTAATTTTAAATAGCGAAAAATTGATCACTGCTGCTACCGCTAGCTCACTTACTTCGCGGGAATTTGCACACTTAAACACTGCAGCTTGAATAGTTTTGACTCTGGTTTGGTAGTTAAGGCCCGGCAACCTGTCTAACTCAGGGTTAATTTAAATAATTCATAATTAATTAAAACAGTGACTAGTGTTTAATTATTGAGCATGGAAGTACTATAGGATGTACCCTGGATCAGAGGTGGATGGGGACAGATAAAATGAACGTTTATTGCCTTCGAAATATTAATTAAAACACTTGTGAACATAATAAAATGTGACGAGAGCTGGTGCCTGATGTCTATTAAGTTCCACTCTTGATAAATCTTAAGCATTGATTCTGAGTCCGCAACAAAATTCGTAGCTTATGGAACACAGTAAACAAAGGATGAGCTAACCATACACGCACCTAGCATACACATGCAGTTGACAAGGTTTACACAGAGGAAAAAAGAAAAGAACAAAAACAGTTCCCTTAACTTTCATGCGCGGAATGAACATGTAAAGTAACCGTTGAAAGACACGAAACGAAGATCAAAACATGAGTTAAGAAACAGAATTTATTTAAATGCACAGTGTAAGATGAAGATTAAGGAACGTACAGCAAAAAAAGGGCTCAAATAGCTCGAAGCACTATGGGACTTAACTTCTGAGGTCATCAGTCCCCTAGACTTCGAGCTACTTAAACCTAACTAAACTAAGGACGTCACACACATCCATGCCCGAGGCAGGATTCGAACCTGCGACCGCAACAACAGCGCGGTTTCGGACTGAAGGCCTAGAACCGCTCGGTCACAGCAGCCGGCGATGTACAGCACCTAAGGCTCTTACACCAGAACACCGCCATATGGATGTAAAGAAATGAAAGTAAGTGACGAGCAAAAAGGAATTTCATATTTACCGGATTAGAATTGTACAAAATTTATATTACAGGGAGCAAGATGTGAGAGCTGGAGCCTCTTAAACATGGACACTAAAACGTGATAGTAATGAACAAAGCAAGTACCCAACAGTGGAAGGAACAGAACGAAACGGATTGAGAAATCGGTGGCAAAATCACAATGATATCATATAGTGTGTACACATTAGCGGGAAGCAAAGTGAGAAGCTGATTGAAATGAATCGTTACCCATTCCATAAACCTCCAAGCGTGCAGGTAACTAGTTGAATCAAAAAAACAGCCTATGAAATTTCCTAAATTTCGAGGTATTCAGCACTCGCGATATTAAAATAAAACTCGTCACATGAATTAATAGACTATAAGAGAAAAGCGTTAGGATTTCATTTAGGCTGAAAACTTACACAGATTCGAAAATTAATTACCCTACCGAGGAGAGGCTCTTACGAGCAACCTATTTCACCAAGCTCTAAGCGAACTGTGTCGAGCTCCTCTCACAAACAGGGGTTTATTTTTCCATCGGAAGTGACCAGAGATGAGGCCTACTGTATTGTTCCAACCTAGACATAAGGTCCGACCGAGGCAAAGAGAAACCTCTTTGTTACCCAGCAAGCATGTACTAAGGTTGGCCATCTGTCACAACAGCAAACTATTCTACACACACATACGCACACACACACACACAGTTATTCGTTTTATTATTTCAGAAAGCAATAAAAAGGATAGGTACAGTGGAATATGGCACATGTGTGTGGGAATCAGAAAAGTAACAAACCTTAGTGGACTTCGAACAAGTGCATTTGAATTAGACGATTAGCAGAAAATTTTACTACAAAATAATAAAAATATGTAAACCGTGATATGAGCTGATATGAGCGCTCACAGCCGCTAATCCTTTTTATACCGGAGGAAATTTACTAACTGCACCGTAAATTGAATCGCCACAGAGCCTACTTTAAATAAAATCAATAGAAGAGGCTCACATAGTGATCCTTCAGTGCTAAATGTAATTTACAGTGTGTGCAGTGCTACGACCTTATACGTTTGTTGTAGTCAATCGACGCAAAGCGTAGACAGTGAGTACAAGTAATTTATTGACAGCTAGGTCGGACGATCACGAAATTGTTTAAGGCTGTTTGTAGCACAAAGTCCGAAGATAACTGGTTCTTGCCGGTATCTATTGCGGGCGGAAGATTGGAGAAGTACGTTTTATCTTGACGTTATAGATCCAACGTATTAATGTCATATTTGGCCCATCTTTTAGCGATCTTCTTAATCCGGTTCGCTATGCCGATTACAGACAAACTTCCCTTCTGTGTGGCTCAGGGGCGCAGAACAAACCAATTCGTTCAGAATTCGTATTCAGAATCACTGCTCTAACATTTTAAATGCGCCTCGAAGAATGACTGAACAAAGTGTTTTCAAAATACAATAAAAGAGTAAACTTTTTTATGCTACTCACTTTCTTTTACAACACCGATCTGGCAAGTAGCTGCGTGTTTCTCAACCAGAGATCGATACATATTGTATAAAAATGGTTGTATGTAACTGTGAATGTTCCACACCACCTCCTAAATCACTAGGCCGATTTCAACCAAGCGTGATACACGTATCCCTTACTGTCAGGCAACAATCGCTGTGGGGTAAAAACCACCTAAGTAACACAGTTCAGGAGATATGACATCCTAAACAACGAGATGCTTGAAAAACTCTTGCATTGTTCACGACTTTTAAATGTTTTAATTCTTTACTACTAATTTCATTCGCAACACTTTTGCAGTTAGTATCCACATATGCTGCCGAATGTACCTACAAAATTATATCACTGTATGACACATATATCAGCAGATATGATTCAAACAATGAGATTCGCGAAAAAACTGCCGCATCACATACGGCGCTTAAATTTATTACCTCTTTGCTAGTAACTCTATTCGCAACATATTTCGCATGCCGTATCCATATATGCCGCTGAATGTATCTACAGAAGTACATCACTGCACAACACATAGCTCAAGAGATATGATGTCATAAACACTAAGATGAGCGAAAAAATTTCGCATCGTGGATGAAGTTTTAATGCATTTACTATTTACTACTTACACGTAAGACATTCCTGCAGGCGATTCAGCATAAGAAAATCCCTGACATCTGGTAGCACTTTTGACAGTTTTCAACTGGGATATATACGCAAACTGCTGTAAGCGAAAACATTAGCCGTCTGTAGAGCTACGAAGAAACGCTGCCAGTGGGGCGCTCTGTCATGCACTTCATGGTGATTTGCAGAGAATAGAAGTAGATGTAGATACAGGCTAGGCATGTGATACATGATTGTAGGAGCCAATGAGTAGCAGTGCATGCTGAAGATGATGTGAGGATGTGAACTGGGAGAGGGGGACTGGATGAAGTTAGCGGAAACTGTTGAGTGGAAGTAGTGGATTACCTGAGATTGAGGCCAGTGTGATTATAGGAGTGGAGGATGTGTTGTAAGAATAACTCCCATCTGTATAGCTCAGAGAATCTGGTGGTCGAGGGAAGAATTCAAAAGGCCTGGGCTGTGAAGAAAGTATTGAAACTGAGCATGTTGTGCTCTGCTGCATGTTGTGTCACCAGGTGGTCAACTTTATTCTTGGCAACAGTTTGGCAGTGGCCATTCATTCTGGTGGACAGCTGGTTGGTAGTCATACTGACATAACAGTGTTTGGAGCATACCTGGTACATCGCATGGCTCCTTTCGCAGGTGGCCCAATTTCTGATAGGTAGAATAAACCTATGACAGGACTGGAATAGGATGTGTTGGGTGGGTTGTATGGGCAGGTCGTGCACCTTGGTCTACCACTGGAATATGATCTGTGTGGCAAGTGGCTTGGAGTGGCAGTGATACAGGAATGGACTAGAATGTTGATTAAGTTGGGTGGCTGACAGAACACCACAGAGGGGTGGAAGGATTTTGGTTATGATGTCTCTCATTTCAGGGTATTATGGGAGACAATCAAAGCCCAGGGTGACATTGAGGGTGGGGGTGTACCCTCTGCACTTTTTAGCTGATTATTTGGGTTGATGGGAGGATTTGGACTGTGTGAGAAAATGGCATTGCAAATCTGTTTGTGGGTTAGTTTTAGGGAGTATTGCCTGTTTGTGAAAGCGTTCAGGAGGTCTTCAGCGTACTGGGCAAGGGAATTCTTGCCACTGCAGGTATATTGGTAGGTTGCACCTGCAGAAGGACGAGCACCTGCAACAGCAGCAGCACACAACATGGCCCAATGGAGGAAGCACATGAGCTTATGGCATTGGTGTCCTTTCTGATAACTGGAGGGATGTTCAATTGGGTGTGCATGGTGAACAGCCCTTGGTGCCCTATGGGATACTCCAGGTGACCTCGTCTCCTGTAAAGTCACTATGTGTTGCCAACGTTGACAATTCCAGTGCAGTGGTGTCATAGTGCTGCCCATGGCGAGCTCAGCAGGTTTGCACCACTTGCAGCATCATAATTCCCTCCAGTGACTTTTGGCTACTCGGTGTCATTCTCTACCTCCTCATTGGGCAAGCAAGTGGTCCTGCCCTGACTGACATTTGTTGCATATTTGTCACAACTGCCCACTCATGGAGGCCGTGCATGTGTTATGCCAGTCGATAGGTCATTTAGCAACTGTTTGCGACAGTCTGTGAGCCATTAGTCAGCCATTGGACACTCTAGTACTTTCATTGAAGCCATGGCTGCATCCTATGCCCTGCACATGTTGCCCCAACATAATATGCTGACTTTGATAATGGACAGACTGCCAGATGAATTTCAGGCAAACTTGGGAGTGACAATCAGCCTCTTGGGTTGCCTAGAGTTGTAACAACCACTCCATTGGGTTGTATCTTACAGTAAACTCCTCAGTGGCACATGTGTAATAAGAATGTGGAATGGCAACTTACCTTGTTAGCGATCAAACCATTGTTAGTGCAAAATATCAGTATGCTCGATGCATTTTCTGATTTTGCGTTCCAGATCATTGACAAAGTGCATTTAATGTTTCAATCTGTTACTTTTCATGATTTGGACTACTTAATTTTGTGCTGCAGCCCGCTGAGAATACCTTGAGCCACGAAACACATTTTGAGACTTGTTTCTTATGAGTTGTGAGTGGTATCCAATTTTTGTCATACCCATACCATCCTTCACCATGTGTGACAAGGTAAAGGCTGAGTTGCAGTGTTAACAGGATAAGGGCATTGTTTCTCCCATTTCATTGAGGTCCTTTGATGGTGATTCATAAGCCAATAGCACCATGCACAAGTGTGATGATCTGGAACAGATGGTCGTTTGTCAGGCGGACTATTTTGCCTGCATCAACTTGTGTGATGCTTACGTGTAGTTGCCACTGCATGTGGTTTATCAGACTTTCCTGGTCCTCAGTGCCCCCTTTTTAGGCTTTACCAGTTTAATTCTTACCTTTTGGGATCTTGTCTGTGCCAGTAATTTACCAGTGGTATTTGGAGCAACTGATTCAGCACATTCCCTGTTGTGTCAGTTACCTTGATGACATCTGTGTCATGGGTCCTAATTGGGAAGAGCATTTACACAATCTTCGGTCAATTTTGCAATGCCTCCTAGAGAATGGCCTTCATCCCTACAGATGACTACATCAAGGCCACTGTCACCTACTGGTATGCAAGAATCTAAAGGAGCTCCAGTCTTTTTCAGGCAAGATTTTATATTATTCTCAGTTCACTCCCTAGGCCATTACATCTACCAGCCTATTCTATCGTCAGAAGGGCATTCAGAGCTGAATAGTGGCATACCGATGGGCAGATAAATAATGGAAATCATTTTAAAAAAATTAATTGGAAAGAATAACTGAAAGAAAATAGAAGGTACACTTTTGCTGGGTGAAGTATAACTGGTACTAATATCAACAGTCCTTCAATGTTAATACTTTTAAGACAAATATTTATCATTCAAGTTACGTACTTCTTCACATTAATTCCATTGTGTGTAGTCCTGATTATAACAGTGCCAATACTAGATTGCTCCTCCATTGCTCGCGCAAATTCCTCTTGTCTGCTCCAAACCTCAGGATGCAGGATTCTTGGCGAAGGTGAAATGACAAACAGACAGGTGTAGTCAATGAGAATGTATGAATAAAAGTTAACTTTCCTAATAACTTTCTCTAATACTTTTAATGTACCCTTGAAATACACATTTTTAGACAATACTATATGATGGATCTCGTCATATGTCCGCCCACTACCCCTTATAGAAAAAACAGGTGAAGATACAGAAATTAGTCAATTGAAGAGCATATCTCTTCTCTTTTTCATATCAAAACATTATCTCTGCCACATAACAACTTGTTAATTTACCTTTGGCTTTGTGTATGTATAGCTTACAAGTAAAAAGGGAAAAGAATGAAGAAAGAAAAAATAATGTGATTCATCATAATTGTCCCCGCACTGTGCACTGACCTCATGTGGAGGTGCACAGTGTCTGAGCTTATTTCATTTTTTGAGGGTTGATGACCCTGGCCGGTATGGCCATAGCCTTTATTTTCGGCCATTGGAGTTATTCTGTATGATTATCTATATAGGAATGTCAGCTTTTTTCTTTAACACTTACATATATAAGTCTTCTATCCTAACAAAGAGCATGCTGTAACCGCATAGTCCCCTTGTTGTCAGTCAGCAACTGCACAGTGTTTAGCTGGTGAAGTGTGTGCACACAGCTCAACATTCGTTATCACCGCAGCTTACGCTCTCATGTTTAGTATAAGGGCATGGTGTCCATGTTGTGCATTTACAGCAGCTTTCAGTGCACAAATTTGTGAAGCTCATGATCAGTGGCATGATCCTTTGTGAAACCTTTGATGTGGTGACAACTGGTTTCCATATCAGCGGTCCGAGGAATTTATTTACCTAGTTGCTCTCACCTAGTCAGTATGGACACCGGCAATACATTCAACATCCATTGACAAGGTAAGTTTCTTGCCGGTAAGTTTCTTGACGCTTTTACAATGTTGTCAAACACAGAACATTCATATTTTTATGGCATTGTTGAGCACAGAAAATTCATGTTTTATGATGTTGTTGAGCACAGAAAATTCATGTTATATGAAGTATTGCCATCTTTAGTTTACCACACATACACCCATGTGTATCACACTTTGAAGCCAGGTTTTGTATGTTTTTGCACTTTGCTTTTGAGCATCTTTCATACAGTTGCATTACATAAAGTTTTTGTAGTGCCCTTTCCACATACTATGCACATAACAAAAAAATACAAATACAATTACAAAATACACTTATTCTATTCATTTGCTGACATGCCATTATCATCACTTGTATACATTATAGTCAGTAACATATTCTCTTCCCGTTTTATATATATTTTCATTGCTCATCATTTTGTTTTAGTACATTTTGTTCAATTACAACTTCATTACATTATTCGATTCTAATTGGCTCTGAGCACTATGGGACTCAACATCTTAGGTCATAAGTCCCCTAGAACTTAGAACTAATTAAACCTAACTAACCTAAGGACATCACACACACCCATACCCGAGGCAGGATTCGAACCTGCGACCGTAGCAGCCCCGCGGTTCCGGACTGCAGTGCCAGAACCGCACAGCCACCGCGGCCGGCGATTCTAATTATATGAGTACACATGAAGGGCTGATTTCGATAGTGATACAGGTCCATTTTTGTTCATATTGAGATACAGAGTCCTAAAGTTAAATGAGTGCTGAAAAATCTGCAGTTGAGATACCAGAAATATTCAAGCATACTGCTTCTTGCTAGAGATGAACCTTTCTTTCTGTTTGTTTGGCTCATGAAGTCCAGAAGACAGAAAAATGGAGGTAATGGACTTGTACCACTACTGAAATAAGCCCTTCACTTATTATTCTCATTTGGTAATACATTCTTCATATAACATGGCATAAATTGAAATACATTTCATTTCATCTCAATACACAATGACTTCTTGTCTGAACATATTTATCAATTCCAAAGAATTGAAGAAGAAAACAATACTTACGACAATAGATACTATGTGCCGCTCAGATAACTACACACGGCCTCGCCTCTATATCATTTTCCAGGAAGGATCTACACATTACAGGGTTGAGGAAATTCCATGGAGAGGCATTTATAGTTACATCTCGTTAATAGATTTAACTGTGATCCCTAGCGCAAAATAGGTTGTTGTTTATAAACACAACTCAAATCCAACAGTACCAATCATATCAAATACTTATTCAGTGTTTAAAAGTGCATCTCAGTATTTACTTGTTATGTTCATTGTACAAAGGACAACAATTTCATATGGTGAGGTATCATCAATACGACAAGTTACATACAATGAGCGCAAAAGAGTGTTCACATAAGTAGCAAAAGTGCATAAAAATTTCAATGTAAACCAAGTGTTTGATGATTTCATGGGTAGTTGACGGTCACAGTAGTTAGGTTTCAACCCCTTGATTATTTGGTAGTGCTCAACATTAGTTAAGCATCATGATACGTGATGTACTGCAACTGTTTTCTTCTTCACATACTTGTTCCCCAGAAGAAAAAACTTAATACTAACTTAAAACTAAATCTTCATAATAAGTGTATAGTGTTCCAAGAGCTACTAATACCTTTTTCATATAGTCAACCATGTATTCATTCACTTAAGTGTGCAGTCGTGCTATCACAAAATTTATTTACTGTCATGTGCGCATCTCTTCTTACACTATGTGACCAAAAGTATCCAGACACCCCCAACAACATACTTTTTTCATATTACATGGATTGTGCTGCCACCTACTGCCAGGTACTGCATATCAGCGACCTCAGTAGTCATTAGACATTGTGAGAGAGCAGAATGGGGCACTCCGCAGAATGCACGGACTTCAACGGGATCAGGTGATTGGGTGTCACTTGTGTCATATGTTGGTATGCGAGATTTCCAGACTCCTAAATATCTCTAGGTCCACTGTTTCTGATGTGATAGTGAAGTGAAAATGTGAAGTGACACGTGCAGCACAAAAGCATACAGACTGACCTCAATTTAGTTAGGTTTAAGTTGTTCTAAGTTCTGGGGGACTGATGACCATCGATGTTAAGTCCCATAGTGCTGAGAGCCATTTGAACCATTTTTTGAACTGATCTCAATTGTTGACTCACAGGGACCACCAACAGTTGAAGAAGGTTGTTATGTATAATAGGCAAACATCTATCCAGACCATCACACAGGAATTCCAAACTGCATCAGGATACACTGCAAGTACTATGTCAGTTAGGCAGGAGGTGAGAAAATGTGGATTTCATGATCGAGCACCTGCTCATAAGCCACACATCATGCTGGTAAATGCCAAGTGACGCCTCGTTTGGTGTAAGCAGCGTAAACATTGGACGACTAAACAATGGAAAAACGTTGTGTGGAGTGACAAATCATAGTACACAATGTGGCAATCTGATGGCAGGATGTGTGTATGACGAATGCCTTGTGAACGTCATCTGCCAGCGTGTGTAGTGCCAACAGTACAATTCGGAGGTTGTGGTGTTATGGTGTGGTCGTGTTTTTCATGGAGGGAGCTTGCACTCCTTGTTGTTTTGCGTAGCACTATCATAGCATAGGCCTACATTGATGTTTTAAGCACCTTCTTGCTTCTGACTGTTAAAGACCAATTCGGGGATGGTGATTGCATCTTTCAACATAATCGAGCACCTGTTCATAATACACGGCATGTGGCGAAGTGTTTACATGACAGTAACACCCCTGTAATGGGCTGACCTGCTCAGATCCTGACCTGAATCCTATAGAACACCTTTGGGATGTTTTAGAATGTTGACTTTGTGCCAGACCTCACTAACCAACATCGATACCTCTCCTCAGTGCAGCACTCCATGAAGAGTGGGCTGCCACTCCCCAAGAAATCTTCCAGCACCTGACTGAATGTATGCCTGTGAGAGTGGAAGCTGTCATCAAGGTTAAGGGTGGGCCAACGCCATACTGAATTCGTGCATTAACGACAGAGGGCCCCACGAAGTTTAAGTCATTTTCAGCCAGGTGTTCAAATGTGTGTGAAATCTTATGCGACTTAACTGCTGAGGTCATCAGTCCCTAAGTTTACACACTACTTAACCTAAATTATCCTAAGGCCAAACACACACACTTATGCCCGAGGGAGGACTTGAACCTCCGCTGGGACAAGCCGCACAGTCTATGACTGCAGCGCCTCAGACCGCTCGCCAATCCAGCGCAGCCAGCCAGGTGTCCAGACACTTTTGATCACATAGTGTACCTTATAAATCTGAAAGATGAAGTGTATTAGCGGCATGGTGTGACCTTTTATTCAATTTGCCACTTATACTGTACTTGCTTGTTTACCTGCATCAATACTTTCCTCTAAAAATAATGGTTCAAATGGCTCTGAGCACTATGCGACTTAACTTCTGAGGTCATCAGTCCCCTAGAACTTAGAACTACTTAAACCTAGCTAACCTAAGGACATCACACACATCCATGCCCGAGGCAGGATTCGAACCTGCGACCGTAGCGGTTGCGCGGTTCCAGACTGTAGTGCCTAGAACCGCTCGGCCACTCCGGCCGGCAATACTTTTCTCTGCCACCAAATATAATTACTGCATTCACTTTCAATACTTAAATGTGTAAATATTGTACATATGTAGATATAATGTATATAGTAGCGTAGCGTAAGTAAACATCTCCTCGTTTAGCGTCCCTTTATTGCGTATATGATCCCTTAACTTATCTTTGTATGTGTGTATTGTGTAGCTAGTTGTAGTTATAGCATAGACTCTCTCTTGATTTTCTAAGTCCCTGTTTACGCAATAGGCTTTACAAATGCTAGTGCAGGCTTTAGCTCATCAGGTTTGTTTGTTTCCAGCACTCTAATACTCCCAGCCGTGGCTGTCTGGCCCACACGTGCTGGGGGTTTGTTGACTAGCTTGCTCCCCAATGCACATGCACTGCATTGCTCTGATACCACTTATGTCATGGTGAGTTTCGTATTGTGTTGCACACTGCCTTGCGTTTCACAAATTCGTTTATTTGTTTACAATTGAGCTACATGCAAGGCGAAGCATTGTATTTAGGTTATTGTTGTCTCTAGACACATAAAAGTAAAATTCTTCCTTGTTACAACCATTCAACTTATCGAATACACATTTTGCATATAAGAAAAAATATAAACAAAAATTTTTCTTATCGACTAACAACATAAATCCTGGAATGTGACTTTCCAGCATCCTAAATCTAATATTATTATACATACATAAAACTTAGAGGGTATACAGACCTTCTTCAATAAATAAACATTCTCAAGTCTTTGTGTGGGTAAATGCCCTTGTCTTTACCTGTGTTTGTGTGTGCCAATCAGTATGGCCCCGGATAGTAGATTTTAGTAATTATGTATGGTCTGATGTATAGTAATATCCACTTATGATTCAGTTTTCCAATTTTTGTGAATTTGCAATGTGTTCTAAGTAACACCTTTTGTCCTATATAAAATTGTGTTGTATGTTTCAGCTTACTGTCATACATTCTTTTCCTATATTTAGCTCAGGTTTCAACGTTGATTGCTGCTTGTCACATTTTTTCATCCAGTGATAATTCCAGTATCGGTATCTTGGGGAAAGGTCTTTCCCACTCGTCTACTTGTTTGTAATTGAATATCAGCTCATTTGGTGTAAATCCAGGTGATGTATGTGGAAGGTTCTTAACAATTTGTAAGAAGGGAGTGACATATTCAGTCCACTTGGTATGTTTATGAGGTTTATAGGTCCTCACATACCCGTTGAATTCCTTAAACACCCTTGCTGTGGAGGATGCTTCGAGATGAAATTTGAATACTGAAATGCGTTTGATTTTGTTGGAATCTACAAACTCTTTCCATTTACATCTGACAAAATATGAGGCATTATCTATTAACTTGGCTTCTGGTTTTCCTGCTTTTGCAAAATAATCCTCTTTGATTCATCTTATAATTGTACTGGCTGCAATGTTCTGTACTGCACACAGTTTTGCATATTTTCTGCAAATATCATACAGACCTACTATATATTTTACTCACCCCTTACCTCTGGGATAGGGTCCAGCCACATCTAACCATACTTTTTCTAGAGGTGTTTTAGCTATAATGGGATGTTGTTCCATCTCTTTGGAGATGTTAGAATGTTTTGCTTTCTGGCAAACAGTACACTTTCTTACCATCTGCAGTACTCTTCATCTAAAGTAATGATGTTTACCTATTTTGTCAGTGCATTTTACAGTGCCATAATGGCCCCAAGTACTGTTGTATATAAGATAAAATCAACCACATATTCCTCTGTCAAACACATGCACCATTGTTCTTATTCAGTATGGTTCCTATGGACCAGAACACCATTGTGAATAGTGAATAACTATTTTAACTTTTCACAGCCGTTTTTTATTTTTTCACTCTTACCTTCTCTATCATCTGTCTTCCTGCTGTAATTGCTCCATGTATGGTCACAGACATAGTATGGTCAGAGTGTTCTGTATTCCATCAACATGGCTCTTATTTCACCTTCCTGCTCTAAACGATCTTTGAATTCCTGTAAGTCTTGTGGTAATCGAGAAAGAGCATCAGCTATTACATTTTGGTTTCCTTTTATGTACGCTATTTCAAAATCGAATTCTTGAAGATACGTATACCACCTGGCCATCCATCGGTGTAGCAATTTACATGTTAACAAAAATGATAGAGACTGATGGTCACGGGTCACGGTATACTTTTGTGAGTTTGCCCCAAAGGAAATTCAGACTTTTTAAAGGACCAAATTGTAGCCAAACCATGCAACACTATAACTAAACATGAATGTTCAGCTTCAAATAAGGTGCAGCTGGTAAAGCTAATTACTTTATGGATGAGATTTCCCTCTTCTTCTACCATTTGAAAAGTGCATGCACCCAGACCTTGAGAAGACGCGTTGATGCATTAAAAAAATCCTTCTTCATATCTGTTTGATATAAAATATTAGCATTTAATATGGATTGCTCGATGTTCTTGAAATCAGTTTGACATCTTTCATTCCATAACCAAGGTTTGTTTTTCTGGAGAAGATTCAGTAAAAGTAAAGTTGGATAGGCATGAATTTCCTGGAAAAAGTTACCTTTTCTTGTCCAAAATTATATTTCTTGAGATTAGCTGTTACTGCATATTCAGAAAAGTGGCTCAATACTTGGTCAATTAATCTTCAGTGTTGTACCCAAGTGGATGTAGCGACTAAAAGGTCTTCCACGTATACTGGTACCTCACTCAAAAGTTCAAGCCCTAGCACTTTGTCCAGTGCAGAAATAAATACACCTGCACTTACATTCAATCTAAACGGTAACACTTGAAATTCGTAGCTCCCCCCCCCCCCCCCCCCCCATGTACGAAGGCAATATACCTCTGACTTTCTTCATGTACATTTATTTGCCAACATGAAAACAGGAGGTCAATTATAGTAAAAAATTTAGCATCATGGAATTTCATAAGCTGTTCCTCTAAATTGGCAGGATGTGTTTGTACTGGTATAATAATCTTATTTAACTAAAACAAGGATTAATTGCCGATAAATATCACAATATAAATACGTTAATGGAAAAAGTATCATCTGTAGACGATAAACAGAAACAACTTGCAGGTGAGTTACAAAACCGTAGTGAAGCATACTCTCAAATTCAGGAGACGCAATCCCATATGGATGCGTCAGTAAAAAATGTGAAGAATGCAGTCAGCAACCTGCAAGATGTATGCAAAAACTTACCCTACAGAAGTACAAAACTTAAGTCTAAGAGTAGTCAACTTCTAGCTTAAATAGATTCAGGTTTAAAGAAAGCAGAGGAGAGGTTACGAGGCAGTATTGTTAAAACTCCTGACATTCCAAAACAACATTTGACAGAAAACAAACCCAAGCTTTTAGAGAAGTTAGAATCTAACCCTGGTTACCCACAATGCATGGCTGGCCCATCGGAGGAAAATAGCGAAGGTTGCAGAATGCAACAACACTTGACACCAGCTGTACCTGTCGAGCAAACACAATTGCCATGCGCTACACTGCAAGCGAACACAAACACGCCTGTCACTGGCAGCGCAGTGTGTTTGTCAACATTACCTGCAAACGAGGAATTACTTGGGCACCGACAATTTCCGGTATTTACCTCTGAATGGAAAGAACAAACCCCATGGTCCTTATCAGAGCATTTTTAAATGTTTTGCCTCGTACCTGGACCAAAATCCAGAAAATTAGAATTGTTGTCGGAACACATAGGGTGGCTTTCTGCTATGGGCTATGGACATGGTGGAATGTTGTCACTACTACGAACAGTCTGAGAGAGCCTTTCTGGATAAATATTGGCCTGAGACCATACAAGAGAGGCTCAGACATGAAGTATTCAACCTAGCTCCATTCAATAGCAAACATGGAAGCTTAAGAGGCTATTCTGAAAAATATTTGAATAAAACCACATACTGGATGAATCCCGTATCTCAAGTAGGTGTGCTGAAAATTTTAAAGAGCCATCTTCCTGACCACATTAGGGAAATTCTTATTACCATTCCAGAACACGGAACTGAATACTTTGTATCTGTACTGAACTCAATAGATTTGATATACAAAGACAGACCAGTACAACCCAAGGTTGTTAATATGCAGATAGTACCACAGATATTTATGGAACAATAAGTGAACAACGGATTCGTAGTACAACACGGATGGCAACCTTACCCCACACGTACCTATGGTAACGGTAATCACAATGGCAATGGAGAAAGCCGTAAATTCAAATATGAAAGAAGTGGGAAAAATTTAACAAAAACAACTACAGTGGGAAAGTAGTCAATAGCAAGCATGTACATTATGTGCAGACACAAGCTACTGGCAATAATCAGCTGATCGCTTGGCAAACGCAAAACAGTACCAGGCAGCCGAATAATCCACAGACAGTGGGATTTTGCCAGCAAAGTATCAAATGTATCAAATAATGTCCAAAGACAAAGAGAATTTCAAGATAGTAATTGGCGTAATCAAACACCAACAGTCCATAAAGTGAAAGTTACGCCTAACCCAGAGACTGATGCCACTGCGATGTCGGAGAACTTGAACCAGTCATGGTATGTCTCTGTTCTATGACCTTGGAGGAGAGTGGGAGCATGAGCTTGATCGACACTTGCTTTATCAGGTACGATCAAGGTAGTGATGCGAAAGATGACCTGTATCAAAGTAATGAGGGTACACAGAAAAACTTGACAGAGAGCAAGATACAAGCTACTATTAACGCCAAAATATTTGACCTTGATGTATCCATTGGCCTTGACACAGGTGTTACAACTAATTTGATGTCAGAGGGATCCTTTCAAGAACTGAAGAAATGTGAGTCTATACTGCCAGTGCAAAATTGCAAGGTACAAACTGCCATTGCTCAGAAAAAGAAAGGAGTCAAAATACAATTCTTGCATGCCTAGCTTCCTTATTTTTTAATCTATGTTTACCAGTGCTCTAAAGTGATCTATGTGGCATTTCTTTTACAAGGAGAGATTTGGTACCAGACAAAAATCCCTCCTCCTCCAAGAAATTGCTTTGAAGTGTTGTGAATAATTATTTATACACTGCGTATTTACCACAATTTATGAGGATATCCAATTTATTCATAAACCTTCTAACTTGTTCAATAAAAATAACTTTTAAAATACTTATTGCCACATAGTTGTGGAAGCATAAATTGGCAGAACTCCTTCCGAAGAGACTCTCTCTCATGCATGTCACAGAAACCAGAACTATTGCAGTATTTATTTATACATTTTCGAATATTCGTATGAAACTGATGTTGTCACAAGTAATATAAAAAGAAAGCTTGTTGGATTGAAACCTAACTAAATATCTTGTTTATATTTGTCAATGCTAATCAAGCAATTTCAGAAGGAAACAAACATCCATTATGAGCTGATGTGTGAATTGGTCTCCTGGTGAAATATCATAGCAGGTAGTTAGTTGGTTATTTGTATTTTTGCACAGGTCATAATTGTGATCTCTTTCTATGTTGTGAAATGAGTCAGTTTTAGAAACATATTACACTTTCTCAGAATTAAATATGTCAAAATTTTGATCATTCACATGACTTCTTCGTATGTTATGGATTATTTTTACATAAAAAAAGCAATGTACAGTCAGATTCTCTCTCTCTCTCTCTCTCTCTCTCTCTCTCTTTCCCCCTCCCTCCCTCTCCCCCTCTCCCCCCCCCCCCCCTCTCCCTCTTTTAAACACATACACACAATACTACTATACACCCAGAAATTCTTCTTTACAATAGAAGAAATTGTCAAGCAGATTGATTTCAGTTTTTGGTTCGATTTAATAATATTATCTATTAAATTCTTTCCATCACTGATTAGGAGTCCAAATATTTTTATAGCTAAATACTAAATTACTTTCCCTTCAACACTACGACTGAGTGATGGATAGTGTAAATCATTTTCCTTCTAGTATTATATTTGCAAATGAATCTTTCTTTTTTTTTCATAGTGTGATTGTCTGTTGATAACATACCTCATAAGGGAGTAAATACACTGTGAGGCTGTTGTCAGTTATCCAGGTGATCAAAGAGCTGTCTGTCTGCATGAGGTTGTAGAATTGACATTACATTCCTAAATAAACACTTCTGTTCAACACATAGCCTTTACATCAGTGGTGAGTTACCACAGAATATGATGCCAAAAGACATTACTGAGTGAAAATAGGAAACTTAGTCCACTTTTTGATATTTTTAGCTCCAAACTCTGATGATATCCATAATACAAAAGCTGCAGGACTTATACATTTAAGACCTGCAACATATGACATCCAGTTGAGGTTCTTATCAATATTGACACTTAACAATTAAAAGTAGTCCATTTTATTTATTGATTCTCTCACGTGAATTATTTTTAATGGTGTGGTCAGGCCTTGTGCAGCACTGAATTTTATGTGCTGGTATTGTGTTTTATTTAAATTCAGTGAATGCCCATTTGCAGAGAACCAGTTATTGATTCTCAATAAAATATAATTGACATTTTTAAGTGTTGAAGTTACACCATTAAGTCAGATTATAATAATTGCAAAGAGAAATGTTTCAGCTTCTTGGGCATATGATGGAAGATCATTAACATAAAACAAGAACTCGAGTGGACCTGCTATTGATCCCCATGATACACATGTAGTTATTATTCCCTATTCTGAAGACGCTGTTCCATTGTGTACATTTCTTGAGTTTCTTAACACAACTTTCTGCATCCATGAAGACAGAAATTATGTAAATCAGTTACCAGCAAGATCTTTGATACTGTGATCTTTGAGTTTCTCCAGGAGACCAGTGGGTATTGCACAATAAAATGCCACAGAAAATACCAATTAAAAATCTCAGGAATGTCTCTGAATGCTATACAAATATGAAAAGCAAGATACTGGTTTGAAATCACATATAAAGTGATGTAGGGAATAATATAGGAAAGCTGTATTAATTGAAAAAATGCAATAAATAATTGAGACATCAGAAAGGGGAGCAAGAAAACAAAATCAATTTGGAAAGTTATTAATAAAGTTGTAGGTAAACATGATATAGAGAGTAATAAATTCACTGCAAAACACAGAAATAAAATTGTGGATTACCTGCTTCTAATGGCTAATATACACACGTCAAAAAAAGTTTTGCATCACCCCGGTTCCCTGAACTCCTGAAGACAGATGTTGACTGTGGATGTTGTATCACAGACACTGACCCTTTCACTGTTCTGAGATGTCACTAAACCCATCCAAAGATGTAAACAGCCATGCATGAGCAGCATGTAGTAGGGGGTCCAACAGCCAATCAGTTCGAGTCATTCCACTAGGAAGGAGGTACACGGATCGTGTTGTGTTTAGTACAACAATGTCTAGACGATCAATACTGCACTTCAATTGCATCTGCATTGTTACTTAGTGCCAGGAAGGGCTTTCAACAAATAAAGTGTCCAGGTGTCTCGGAGTGAACCAAAGTGATGTGGTTCAGACATGGAGGAGATACAGAGAGACAGGAACTGTCAATGACATGCCTCGCTCAGGCTGCCCAAGAGCTACTACTGCAGTGGATGACTGCTACCTATGGATTGTGGCTTCAAGGAACCCTGACAGCAAAGCCACCATGTTGAATAATGCTTTTTGTGCAGCCACAGGACATCATGTTATGACTCAAACTGTGCGCAATAGGCTGTGTGATGCGAAACTTCACTCTCGCTGTCCATGATGAGGTCCATCTTTGCAACCATGACTCCATGCAGTGTGGTACAGATGGGCCCAACAACATGACAAATGGACTGCTCAGGACTGGCATCACATTCTCTTCATTGTAGAGTGTGTCATATGCCTTTAACCAGACAAATGTCAGAGACATGTTTGGAAGCAACCTGATCAGGCTGAATGCCTTAGACACACTGCCCAGCAAGTGCAGCTAGGTAGAGGTTCCCTGCTCTTTTGGGACGGCATTATGTGGGGCCAATGTACGCCACTGGTGGTCATGGATGGTACCATGATGGCTGTACAATATGTGAATGCTGTCCTCCAACCAATAATGCAGCATATCGGCAGCATATTGACGAGGCATCCCTCTTCATGGATGACAATTTGGGCCCCCATCGTGCGCATCTTGTGAATGACCTCCTTCAGGATAATGACATCGCTCAACTAGAGTGCCAGCATGTTCTCTAGACATAAATCCTATTGAAAATGCCTGAGATAGATTGAAAAGGGCTGTTTATGGACGAATTGACCCACCAACCACTCTGAGGGATCTACAGCGAATTGTCATTGAGGAGTGGGACAATACGGACCAACAGTGCCTTGTTGAACTTGTGGATAGTATACTGCTAGTAATACGGGCATGCATCAATGCAAGAGGACGTGCTACCAGGTGTTAGAGGTAGTCACTGTGTACAGCAGTCTGGACCATCACCTCTGAAGGTCTCGCTGTATGGTGGTACAACATGCAATGTGTGGTTTTCATGAGCAATAAAAAGGGCAGAAATGATGCTTATGTTGATCTCTATTCCAATTTTCTGCACAGGTTCTGGAATTTTTGGAACTGAGGTGATGTAAAACTTTTTTTGTTGTGTGTATTTAATGGTCATTATTTTAATTTAGCTCAAAGGCTGATCATAAGCAAATATGATCCAAGCACAAAGGTAGAAATTCTAATAAGTGAAATAACAATGCATCTACATCAACTAACATCCAAAGAAGTACAAACAGCTATCAGTAAATTAAAGAGTAAAATGACCAGTAAATCTAATGATATAGTGACTCCGCCATAGACATTCCATAATACAGTTGTGTAGGCTGGGTGATAGTTTCATGGTTCCATGCCACAATGTGTTTATTCTTTCTCTTGATTGTATTGTTATTCCTTGTTTTGTCTTGTTGACACTGAATGTCAAGCAAACTGTTTATGTCTGTGTAATTACTTTATATGTAGAAATAAATCTTTTCACAAGTTAACCACATGTAATAGGTACTTTCAGATATGATTACTCATTGCAGTACTTCCATGCCAGCTTCCATGAAAAACACCACATCAAAATTACAGTTGTTATTCCTGTGCCTGCCACATCAGTTTTCCATTCAGCACAAAGATGAATTCCTCACCAAAGCCTATCAAGCCAGGCTCAAATAATGGAGTTATCAGCAGGGTTGGGATCAGACCACTGCCTTCTTGGCACTATAACCCCTTGCTTTGGATTGCACAATTAGAGAGCCAAATCATCTTAGTATGTATTATGGCAGATGAAATGAAATATAGTTAAGTGGTAGCTGCATTAACGGTAGACCTTGCCACAGAAGTTCAAGACATTCTGGCTATGCCTCCAGAAACTGAATGCTATGCTGCCATAAAGAATGCATTAATTAGGCAACTGTCCCAGTCTGAAGCTAGACAAGCTTTTACAAACAAAGGATCTAGACAACAGAACTCTGTCCCAACTGTTTCATTGCCTGCATACTCTTGCAAGTAATAGTATCAGTGACGATATATTATGCAATATGTGGCTATCCTGACTACCAGTGAATGCACAGAAGATACCACAACCTCGGTGACTTTGTTGTCACTAGAGTACCATCTAGCTGAGCTTACAATACAAGTGACCACACTATAAAAAGTGCACAAAAGGCAATGCACACATTGATGATCAAGTAGTTGAAATAATTTGCCAGTGACATACAACATTTGTTGGTACTACAGAAAATATGGAGAAGGTGCACAGAAGTGTATACCACCATGTAAAGTGAATCATGATTCTGATACAGGAGCAGTTGCAATGATGTATACCAGCAAGACACAACGTGTGTTTATTACAGATCACTACACATAAGTGCAGTACCTGATAGACACCAGAGCAGAAATATCAATGTACCCTGCAACCAGGTTGTGACATCACAGCCACAATTATGCTTGCCTGTATGCTGTAAATGATACAAGATTACAACATATGGACATGTCACTTTACTACACAACCATAGACTGCATTGTACCTTTGAGTGGCAGTTTAGTGTGGCTGATGTATCACATTCCATACTTGGAGCAAACTTCCTGGTAGTCTACAGTCTGCATTGGACCTATGTTGGCAGTGATTAAGCAACACAACAACAAACAAGACTGCACAAGGTAAGGTGAATTGTACTGCTACTACAACAATCAGAGTGATTTCTGGAGACACAAAATACACACAACTACTAAAAAATTTCCCAGAGATTACAAGGCAGTCCATAACATTAACAGGTGTCAAACATTTGATGGTTCATCATATCCTCACTACCCCAGGCCCATCAACTTATGTACACTCTTGATGTTTAGCAGCAGACAAATTACAAATTATCATACAAGAGTTTCACAATATGTTAGCTCAAGGCATTTCCAGCTCTTCATGTAGTACCCAAAAAGAAGACAGTTGGCACCCCTCCGGTGATTACTGCCAACTAATGTGAGAATCATTCTTGACACATATCCTGTGCCACATACAGAGGATGTCTCTGCTGGGGTACAAGGTAAAACGATATTTTCAACAATGGATTTGGTCAAAGTATATTATCAGGTTCTGGTTGTTCCTGAAGACATTCCCGAGACAGCTGTCAACATGCTGTTTGGCTCCTTTGAGTTCACATGAATGACATTAGGGCTTTATAATGTATCACAGACTTTTCAGTGATTTGTGGATGAGATAATACATGATCTAGAATTTTATTGTGGCTATTTAAATGATGTCCTCATTTTGTCTGCATCTGAAGAGGAACATGTGCTGTATTTGATTAAGTTGTTTGAACACTTGCACACACAAGGACTAGTAGTGAACTCATCAAAATGCATTTTTGGCATCAAGGAAGTCCATTGTCTTGGTTACACAGTGAATGCACATGACATCTGGCCACTGAAATCAAGGTGGAAGCCATACATTTGTACTTACAGCCAGTTACTATCCAGCAGTTGTGACATTATCTTGGTGTAATAAATTTCTACCAGTAGCTTGTGTTGCATCATGCATCAATAATAGCACCATAGAATGGATTCTGGAAGGGTTCATGTAGGCCAAATGATAAGACTTCAATGGACATGTGAGGCAGACTCCACTTTCAATGTTATCAAAACAGCAATAGTAGATGCAGCTCTACTAGCACACCCTGTAGGAAACACGCCATTAACATTAGTGATGGATGCTTTTGCTAGCACAGTTGGAGCAGTGCTGCAGCAGACAATAAACCAGAGTTGGCAACCACTCGCTTTCTTTAACCAAAAGCTGTCAGCTTTGCAAGAGAAGTGGGTGACATGTGATTGTGAGCTGTACATAACCTATGCTGTAGTAAAAAAAATTCAAGTGTTCTTTGGAAGGCCACGATTTCAGTATCTTGTTGTGCACAGCTTTCAAGTGTGACCTCCAAGCCACAGTGGCAGAGTTGGTGTACAGCCAGTCATTACATCTGCCTGGAGAGTTCATCCATGATATGGGTGATGAAACCATCACAGCTTCAGACTTTGGTTTCAAGTTGAAATCCCACATACATTAGTTTCGTTCACCACATCCTCAGGTACACACCAGATGCTGCAGTTTTGTCTTTTCAGATTTAGCCAACTGTTCACATGTGCTCTTATGTAATGTTCTTTTAGATAAGCTAAATCATTATGGTTTGAGTGGGGCAGTGCACAAATGGTTTAATTCATACTTAACTGGAAGAATGCAGAAAGTTGAAATAAGTGGTTCGTGTAATGTTAAAACAGCTGATTCCTCAAACTGGGGTGCTATCAAGCACGGGGTCCCACAGGGTTCGGTCTTAGGTCCTTTACTGTTCTTGATATACATTAATGACTTACCATTCCACATTGATGAAGATGCAAAGTTAGTTCTTTTTGCTGATGATACAAGTATAGTAATAACATCCAAAAACCAAGAACTAAGTGATGTAATTGTAAATGATGTTTTTCACAAAATTATTAAGTGGTTCTCAGCAAACGGACTCTCTTTAAATTTTGATAAAACACAGTATATACAGTTCCGTACAGTAAATGGCAAAACCCCAGTAATAAATATAGAATTTGAACAGAAGTCTGTAGCTAAGGTAGAATTTTCAAAATTTTTAGGTGTGTCCATTGATGAGAGGTTAAACTGGAAGCAACACATTGATGGTCTGCTGAAACGTCTGAGTTCAGCTACGTATGCTATTAGGGTTATTGCAAATTTTGGTGATAAGAATCTCAGTAAATTAGCTTACTATGCCTACTTTCATTCACTGCTTTCGTATGGCATCATATTCTGGGGTAATTCATCGTTGAGTAGAAAAGTATTCATTGCACAAAAACGTGTAATCAGAATAATTGCTGGAGCCCACCCACGGTCATCCTGCAGACATCTATTTAAGGATCTAGGGATCCTCACAGTAACCTCACAGTATATATATTCCCTTATGAAATTTGTTGATAATAATCCAACCCAATTCAAAAGTAATAGCAGTGTGCATACCTATAACACCAGGAGAAAGGATGATCTTCACTATGCAGGGTTAAATCTGACTTTGGCACAGAAAGGGGTAAATTATGCTGCCACAAAAGTCTTTGGGCACCTACCAAACAGCATCAAAAGCCTGACAGATAGCCAACTAACATTTAAAAATAAATTAAAAGAATTTCTAGATGACAACTCCTTCTACTCATTGGCTGAATTTTTAGATATAAAGTAAGAAAAAAAAAAAAAAAAAAAAAAAAAAAAAAAAAAAACTTAATCATTAGTGTCATGCAATATTTTGTGTAATGTAATTTCTTGTACAGACATCTTTTATTAACCTGACACGTTCCACATCATTACGAAGTGTCGTATTCATGATCTATGGAACAAGTATTAATCTAATCTAATCTAATCTAATCTGTTGTGGTAAGCAAACCACTGCAACCTGCATATGAAGGTCCATATGCAGTAATTAGTTGAGTTGACAACAATTTCAAGATCAACAACCATGCCATACCTACCTTGGATGCACTTGAAGTTATCAAATGGGCATTTCAGGATTCACAGCCAGAAGAAAAAGATCTTGCTTTGAGAAACATGAAGGAGGGAGAGACAACAACTTAAGATTCCCTCACATGACAAACTATAGAGAAACCATGATGAACATTGGACAATGCGACACAGGAAACATCAGCAGGTGCTACCACCTGACAGCTAGAAGAACACACTGATTCCAAGGAGAAGTCACTGAGTTTCAAGTAAGAAATTACGATGTGATCTGGACAGCATGTCAAATTTAATGATATGTATTGCTGGCACTGGGAGGGGAAATTTTGTAGTGACTCCCACCATATACATTGTGCATACAGTAGTATAGACTGTACAAGAGTTCCATGGCTCCATGCTGCATTGTGTTTATTCTTTGTTTCTAATTATATAGTTATTTCTTGTTTTGTCTGGTTGACTCTGAATGTCATCCAAACTGCGTATGTCTGTGTAATTAATTTGTATGTGGAAATAAATCTTTTCATGAGTTAATCACAATGGTATTCCTGACAAAATTATTAAATATAGTGCTGGTAATGTTGTCTCTGAACTTGTTGAGATAATCATTGCATCATTTCCATTTGATTGTTTACAAGTAGACTTAAGCTGTGAACAGTAATAACAGTTTATAAAAGTGATGACAAGTTTTACATTAAAAACTTCAGGCCACTGTCACTATCAACTGTATTTTGAAAAGTAATTGAAAGAATAATGTATGATAAATTGCTAAACTTCCTAAATAAAAACAAAGGTCTTTGAAATGCACAAAATGGTTTCAGAAATAACAAATCAACGCAAACAGCTCTCTTCAACTTCCTAAAAGTCATTTACAAAATTTTTCAGGATAATGAACTAATTTATAAATTTTTTGGAACATCTTTAGAGCTTTTGACCTTATAAATCATGATCTACTACTATTAAAACCATTTTGGTGTTTCCTATTATTTATCTGATACGGAAGAAAGGGCATAATTTTTTCAGGAAGGTAAAGTGTACCATTCTGAATATAAAAAAGTTGATTATGGGGTGCTCCAGGGTTCTGTATGGGCCCCATTGATGTTTTTTATTAAACAATCTACCACAACAGATTTCAACAGCAGATACTGTATTATTTGCTGATGATATAAGCTTCTTCATGAAAGGAAAGAATGATTATGAGTGGCAGCAGAAACTGACAAAACAGTACAACTAGTAGAAAAATGGTTTAAAGATAAGTGTTAATGAAAAGAAAACTGTATGGATGAACTTCAGCTACATCAGATATAAAAGTAAAACCAATGTAAATTTTACATTGGATAATAGCCACATTTAGCGAAAGAATCATACAAAATTTTCAGATTATGGGTGGATGAATATCCAACATGGGAAAAACTTGTATAAATGCTTAACAAAAGGTTATGCAAATTCTAGCTGAAACAGTGTTAAGTGTTTATTAAGCCTATGTGTGTAGTCTACTGAGATATGGTATACTATTCTGGGAAAAAATGCCAGTTTTGCACAGCAGTCTTTTGAACTCTAAATGAAAGCAGTAAGATTAGTAAAAAAATGTTGCTTGCAGAGGTCTATGTAGAAGTATTTTAAGAACTAAAAATCATGACCCTGTCATTAATATTTATTTTTGAAAGTACCTGTTTCATTAAGACACATCAACAGTTTTCAACTCTGAACAGTTAGATAAATAAGCATTAAACATGGATGACTTTTATAGGGATGTACACACAAAGTCAATATATCAGGGCTGTGGATTATGAAAAGCAAATGTTCTCTACAAAGCATGCCTAAGTAATATCTTAAGAATACCAAACTTAAATAATTTAAAATAGAACTGAAAGATGTACTAATACTCAATAGCTTGTACAGCAGTCATGAATACTTAGAAGAAAGCATGGATTACATTCTACTACAAGAAAAGCAGTAGAAATGATCCTCAGGGCTATCATCTCATTTCAGTGACATCCACTTATCGTTGAGTCTTAGAACTTGTTCTGAGCTCAAACATAATGTCGTGCAGCAGTTGGTCAGAAACATGGAAATACCACAAGAAATGCATGCTTGAATGTAATGCAGAGGCTATCCAAGCTTGCAGGTTTTGCTGTTGTTTTTAACCATGAACAATGTCCTCATCATGTTGCAATTGTCAATAATTTTCAGATCAGTTTTCTGTGTAGTTGTAAGTGCATTATGCTAAAGCTAAGTGAATCTGAACATGGGCAAATTGTTAGTGCTTGTATGGTTGATGATTAGTAATCAAGAGAGCCAAAGTGTTTGGTATTTCAGGACGCACTGTACTGAAGATTTATACTGCATACAGGAAAAGCGCAGTAATGTCATCCACTAACTCACAATGTGGAAGACGGTGAGTGTTGAGTGACCATGACAGACAGTCATTGAAGAGGACTGATACATAAAATAAGAAGACTATGGCTGCAAGAGTCACTGCAGAACTGCATGTTGCACTTGCAAATACTGCCAGCACCTAATCAACATAAAGGGAGCTCCATAAGCTGGGAATTTCAGGATGAGCAATCATTCCAAAACCACTCATCATTTATGCAAATACCTTTAACAAGAAATAGTTATGTCAGAGCTATAAAACCTGGACTGTGGAGCAATGGATGGGTGTCATTTGGTTGGGTAAGTCTTGTTTCATGCTGTTTTCAACTTCTTGCTGAATTTACATCACAAGAGTGAAACATGGCAGGGGTCTGGTGACAATTTTGGTACCCAAATCATGGTATTCCATGGACCCATTGGTTACTCTGCAAGGTCTCATTTCTGCCAAGGATCATGTGCCTAATTTAGCTGATCAGGTCCATTGCCTGGTAAAATGTTTGTTCCTCAATGGTGCTATTGTGTTCCAGGACAACAGTTCTCCTATTCACATGGCTCACAACATCCAGGACTGGTTTTTTAAGCATGATGATGAATTCTCACATCTATTTTGGCAACCACAGTCACCAGATCACAAAATTATTAAATGTTTGTGGTCTACTTTTGAGAGAAGGGTGCATGATCTCTATCCATCTTTATCATCATTACATCAATGAGCTACTATTATGCAGGAAGAAAGGTATAAACCATACATAACCCATAATTATCCATACTAACAAGAGGAGACCACAACATTGGGATCACAGATTTACTTCTAACTTTGTACACCTTTAGTAGGCCATTAAAACAACATATGTGCAAGTAGTAAGGTGCACTAGTCTGGCAATTTCGAGAAAATTACAAGAAAAATTTTACACATCTATTACTTGGCTTATGTGCCTATGCATAGGTGCCAGATGTTAGAGTTCGTGGTGGTCAAGTGGTTAGCCTTCGAGCTTTGTAAGATGAACATGTATGAGGCGATGGTTTGACTCCTACTAAAACCTTCATTTTTGTAGTACAAGTGTAAATTCTATAATATTCATAAAATTTGCACCTACATTATCTGTTCTTGCAACTTAAGCAACGTCTCATCTCTACGTAGGTTTACTGCCAAATGGGGTTGCCTCTGTGCCCACAGCTCAAAGCTTCAAGTTGCAAAGTAATTTTGGGTACCTTACCAGATTGCAAGTATAAAGGATTTCACAAATCATGACAGGCATACACTTTCAGTAAAACTCTGTGTATTTCTTCCTTTGCTTGTTGATAGTTATAAATATGTTTCTTCTAATAATTAAAGTTAATTAAAAATAGTAAGTAGTCAAATAACAAGAAATTCACTAAAACTTCATGCAAACACACTTTTTTTATTAAATTACCTCTCAGATGTCATATAAATTGAATAATATGGCCAGTGATGAAAAAAATAGATTAAACATTAAGTTTTACCATGAACTGAACCATCACCTGATAAACACTCATCTTATGAACACTAACCACTTGACCACCATCAACTCTAGCATCAAGCACCTGCACTCAGATACATCACATACTTAACAGATGTGTAAAACTTCTCTTGCAATTTTCTCTGAACTGTCAGTGCACCTTACTATTTGCAAGTTATACTTTTTTAATGGCCCACTAAAGGGGTACAAAGTTTGAAGTAAATGTGATCAAAACATCATGGCCTCCCCTTGTAAGACAACTGGGGGCTCTTTAGAATGCCAAAATTCTTCCTACTAATAGGTATGGTAATGTGTAATTTTTTTGGTGTTTCCATATTTTTGTCTACCCACTGTATCTCAAACAGTGTGACATCATCAACACCTACCAACATGGATTCCAAACCATTAATAAACTGAAACAAAATTTATGCTTTCCTTATATGACATCCTGAAAGCTGTAGATCAGGGCAGCTAGGCAAATGCTTTATTCCTTGATTTCTAAAAAGCTTTTGACACAGTCCTGCTCCAGCGCCTGTTAATGAAAGTATGAACATACAGGATATCAAACAATATTTCTGTCAGGATGGAGAATACTGGTAGGAAGAATACCGCTTGTTATCTTGGTTGGAGACTCAATGACAAATCTAGAAGTAATGTCAATCATGCCCAGGGAAGTTTGTTGAGGCCCTTGTCATTAATTTTGTATATTAATGGCCCAGCAGACAGTATTAATAGTGAACTCAGACTTTTTGCAGATGATGCAGTTAGGTATATTGAAGTACTGTCAGAATGCAGCTGTACAAGTATTCAATTAGATCTTGATAAGATTTGAGAGTGATTTTAAGATTGGAAACTTATTTTAAACATTCAGATACAAAAAACTGCAAACACAAAAACGAAAGTTTTCTATGACTGCAGTATTAATGAGTCGCAGATGGAACCAGTCATCTCATACAAATATCTGTTTGTAACAGTTCGTACAGATGTGAATTGGAATACCCACATAGGGAGATCAGGTGGCAGACCTTGGTTAAGTGGTAGTACACTGGGAAAATGCAAGAGTTTACAAGGGAAGTTACTTACAAACACTCATGCGACTCTTTCTAGAAAGTTAGTCAAACGTATGGGACCCTTACCAAATAGAAAGTAGATATTGAATCTGTATGCATAGTGGCAGCACTAATGGACTCAGGTTTCTTTGTGGTATGGCAGAATGTTACTGAGATGCTGTAAGACCTGAACTGAGAGGCACTTCAAAGTAGATGCCAACTATCTCATGAAAGCCTACTTATAAAGTTTCAAGAAGAGTGGACAATTAAGCAAGAATTTTAGAAACATATTACAGCTACCTACCTATCTCTCCCATAGGATTTGATGAATTACGCAGCACACAGAGACATTTAAGCACTCATTCTACTCACACTACATATGCAAATGGAATCAGAAAAATATAGGGGGACATACTCTACACCATGCACTTCACATTGACCTCTCGAGTACAGATATTGATATAGACATGGACAAGTACTCCCAATAGGATATCCACAGCACATTTCTCAGAATCAGTTGTGCAGTTTCTTAGTGAAATCTATCCTGGTAGTTTGATCATCCATAACAATCCAGAATGGCTTTTCACTCTGCAACAGAGTGTGTGTGGTTTGAAACTTCCTCTCTACTACTGCAGCAGGTTAAACAACAGTTTAGAAACAAGGGAAGAGTAGCTTACTCTGTTGAAATGGACATGCTTGCAGTAAAGATAAAAACTGAGTCTCAGTTTGCAAAACAACATCTGCCTGCATAAACTGCAAATCCTACTGAATGAAGTTATGATGGATTTTTTGAACATTATTAGTTAAAGAATTTGATGATAAAACATGACAAGTGACTGTCTAATAATTTACTGATTTAGGCAGAAATTGTTCTTGACAGTTTTAAAGAAGTTATCACGGAGCAGGAGTGGAGGAGAGGTGCTTGTGGGAGCTTGCAAGAACGTGGTGGGGGCAGGGTAGGGATGCTAGGTGCAGTTGGGAAGTTTGGGGGGAGGAGGGGCGATGCTTTGGTGGAATAAACAACTGTGTAGTGCTGAGTAAGAGAAGGGAAGGGGATCGTAGGTGGAGGACAGTGACTAGAGAAGGTTGAGGCTGGGGGGTTACCGGAACATAGGATATATTGTAAGGAGAGTTACCAAATGTGCAGTTCAGAAAAGCTGATGGTGGTGTGAAGGATCCAGATGGCACAGGTTCTGAAGCTGTCATTGAAGTAAAGCACAGTGTGTTCAGCAGCATGTCCAGCAACTGTGTGGTTCAGCTGGTTTTTGGCCATAGTTTATCAGTGGTCATTCATGCGGACAGGCAGCATATTAGTTCTCATGCCCATACAGAAAGCAGCACAGTGATTACAGCTCAGTTTGTAGATCACATGACTGCTTTCACAGGTAGCTCTGCCCTTATTGAGTTAGGAGATGCCTGTGACTGGACTGGAATAAATGGTGGTGAGAGGATACATGGGACAGGTCTTGCAGCTAGGTCTATTTCAGGGATATGATCCATAAGGCATGGGGTTGGGAGCAGGTGTGGAATAGGGACTTACAAGGAAATTGTATAGGTTTCTGGCCAGATGGTGGGTATGTGGGAGGCAGTCAGTGACTGGAGGGACAAAACATGGGACATTTGTTTCTGTACAAGGTAGGGCAAGTGGTGTTGGTCTGTGAAAGGCTCAGTGAACCCTTGTTTATGCAGTAATACCACAATATATGCTACACTGTTTTACACAAATTACATGATTCATCTATTTGAGCACCTCTAGTTCCCCTCTCTGCCCACACAATGACTGGCTCATGTCAAGTATAGACGTTTATCCATGGAGCTGGCTTGGTTGATAGATTCTAACTATGTCATCCAAATGAAACATAACTGACTCATTTGTATCAAACAAGAGAAGAAAATCATTACCTTCAGAACATAGACTTATAATTATCAAAAACTTTAGTACAAAAATAAATCGGCAAACAAGTTTGTTCCAATGGAATTAACAGTCAGAACAGGTATAAATGGTAAAGACAGAATTCTGGAAGCTGAGAAAATACTCATGCTTTGAATTCAGTATAATTTGTTAACATCATGATATTATCGCTTAGATGCAAACAATGTTAAAACTATGGTATGATAATTAAATAAGAGTGAAAAATTCTCCTATTGATCAAAACATAGTGTGCTCTCAAGATAATGTGATATTTGAGAGAGTGAAAGAAGAAAATGGGGAGGCAGCCAAAGATGAAGTGTTTAAAGTTAACAATGGTAGATTTATCTAATTCAGGGGTCATTGTAATTGGCATCCCAGGAAGTGGAGAAGTAGCTAGTGGTCTATTCAGAGAAACTCAAGGCAATGAAGGAAGAAGGTGGCAATATCAACCAAACCATGGTCAATGTAGATGAAGCTGGACTGATCTGGTAGAAGATGTCTCAAAGAACTTTTGTAGTGCTTGAAGAGAAAACCTTTCCAGGTTTTAAAGTGGCTGAAGATCAACTGACATTGTTGGTTGGTGCAAATGCATCAGATAATTGTAAATTAAAACTTCTCTTAGGTTCTTACTCAGAAAATCCAAGAGTTTTAAAAATATATTTACAGCTGGGTTGCCTGTGATCTGGAAGTTGAAATCGAAAGCTTAGATAATAGTTTTCCTTTTTGAGGACTGGTTTGATCATTGCTTCATTCCTGAAGTTGAACATTATTGTCAATTAATACAAATGCCATTTAAAATAATGTTATTAATTGAGCTGTGTCATCCACCTGTTACTCCAATTATTTTCAACCCATGTGTGAAAGTCATAGTTTTGCCACTCAATACAATAATACAATCAGCCTTCTTTAACCAATGGACTAGGGAGTCATTAAAACATTTAAAGCTTACTGCACAAGATGGCCATATGCACATTCTCATGAAATTAAAAGACAAAACAGTGAACTCTCTGTAAAAGACTTTCAGAAGCAATTCAATGTTTTAGATGTCTTAAGGACTATTGTGCAATCATGCAATGAAATTTCACAAAAAAACTGTGTCCATTTTTTTGGCACTGAAACACAGGGGGAATCAGCACAGACTTGATTAGGTTTATGATGTGGTTGAAGAAGTATTTGATCTTGCCAAATAATTAAATTTTATAGGAGGATGGGGATGACATTCAAGACCTGTTGGATGGACTTAATCAACTGATGAGTTTACAGAAATGCAAGAGCAAAACATTGAGCAGCCCATTTCTTTAGACCCAGTTCAGTCAGAAGATGAGAGATGGTTGCAAACTTGACACAAGGCCTCTGTTCAATTGAAAAAGGTCTACAAGTTTTACACAAAATCGACTCCAATGAAATGTAGATTTCTGCTAAAAAATGGGGAGCAAAAGATTTATTAGTGTGCTTTAAGGAAATTTTACATGAGAAGAAAAAAATTTATTTGTCATTTTGTTACATTTTATGAAGCCTTTTATGAACCCTTCACAATAACTTCAGTTTACATTATTGCAGGGCATAATTCTGTACTGAAATGTAATTTGTTTTTACTGACCATTTTATTACACTTTTTTCCTCTAAATTACACATTTTTCTTTAGTCTATGGTCACAATTGAACATAATTTGTATGTATTTATATGTAAGATTGGGCCCCGACTTACGCAAATTAGACTTACACAGTTATTGTTCTGTCCCATCTATTATGTAAATCCAGGGTACTACTGTATTTATAGAGGGACTGCCTGTCACTGCAGATATGACAAAAATGGGTGGCTATTCTCTGGAATTGACTTCTTGGTATGGAACGGGAGGCAGATATTGAAGTGGAGGTATTGCTGGTGGCTGGTAGATTCAATATGGAGGGAGCTACTGATGTACTCATCCTTGAGGATGGGGGCCAAGATTGAGAAAGGTAGCATGTTGGGTTAAGAAGCCCAAATTGTGGGAATATAGACAGGGTGTTCTTATCCTTGGTCCAGATCAATCTGGCCACAGCAGACAGAGACAGCGGTCATGTATGTGTGTGTGTGTGTGTTTGTGTGTGTGTGTGTGTGTGTGTGTGTGTGTGTTTTGTACCTCTGTAAATATGTATGAGTTTTCTATCTCAGAGGAAGGCCTTTTGTCTGGAAGCTTAAATGTATTGCATTCTTTTTGTTGTGCCTGTCTGCAACTCACCATCTCCTCTATATAGTGAGTAGCAATTTGACAATTTCATAATATTGTTGTTATTCCAAACTGGACTTTCCATTCCTTGACACATCAAATGGACTTGCATTATTGTAACCATATTTAAAATATCTGTGGATAAACATGGATCACTGTGTTCAGAGTAAGTTGAAATTCAGAACAGGGCTTCAGTTATTGAATTACACAATTTGTTTTTATTTTACTTGCCTCAGAGAAGAGGACTAAGAGTATTTTCTGTAATCTAATTAAAACAGCCCAAAAACTTCTGAACTATTGGAAAAAATTGTATGGAGAAGCTTTTGACAGTGGAATAAAAAGTCATAATGTGACACAATTCATTACTGAAAACTGAATTAATTTCAAATGAAAATGAATCTTCAAGAGTGTTTAGGTAATGAAGTCATCATCTCATAAAGTTTTGGCAAAGGGTATGCAATGGAAATGTTATTAAGCCTCCGAGACTAGCCTTAGATGAAGCTGTTAGAGCAGAGGTCATGATACCAGTGAATTACTTCTGATTTTCTGCTTGAAGTAGGTAGTTAATAAACATAATATATCATGCTCCCTAATATTAACTGTGATAATCACACAAAATGCAATGAATTAGTCATTAAAATTAACATAGAATCAACTGTAGGTTCTTGGTGAAACATTATAAATTAACTAAATTAGCCATTAGAATAACACTGAATCAACTGTAGGTTCTTGGTGAAACTTTATACATTAACTAAATTAGTAATGTACTTGGAAATGGGCTTGTAACTAAAAACCTAGGTTGTGAAGTAACCATAATAAAATTTGGAAAACAAATCAAAAAACAGTATTTCTCTAGTTATCCATTAGCCTTTGTTATATTGATTAAAGTAATTCTTTCAGTAATGAATTACTGTTACTAACTTTGGCATACATATCATATTATACAAATAAAATTAATTCTGCCTTTCCTGAAACAAATTCAGTTTCTGGAGAGAGTGAGATTACTTTTATGATTTGTACTACTAAATCCACTATGATTCCCTAGAAAATACAATGCAGTGGGGAAGGATATAAAGACAACAAGTTTGTGTTCTTTTGGACATCAAGTTTCTGAGGAATGTAGCACTTGATCTGTTGGATAAGAATGAGAGACGGAACTGACTCTTACTGTGGTCATGTAATCATCTTGACATTTGCCTGAAAAAGTTTAGGGAAATCACTCAAAACTTAAGATGACTGGAGGTAAATTTTGAACTTTAAAATATTGATATCAAGCATCAAATTGACTTAGCAAAATATCAAAAATCTAATTAAAGGTGGTAAGATTGCCATTTTGAGCTTAGAAGTTCCATGTATTTCACTGTATAGATTTCAAGCCTTAATGCCAGCTGATTTAGCATATTATTGGTGTCTGCTGTTGTCTGGATGTTTTCTGCCACAATGGCACAAATGTAAAAAGAAAGAAGTACTCATTCACGTAAAGTGAGCATTAAAAATATTGTTTTAAGAAGTTAACTTCACTTCTTGCTGAGACCTCTTCAAAGATTTGGAATTCTTAGTCTCACTTTTCAGTACATTTACTTTCTCTTGGTACTTGTTGTTGGTAATAAATATCATTTTTAAATAAGATGCAGTTAAGATAACCACAACACAAAATCACAGAATCAGTTTATGTGTATACCTTTCTTTTCTAAAGTTCAAGTGAAGTTCTATATTTTGGTGGGAAGGTGTTCAATGAACTTACATCAGACATTAACAAAAACCTCTGAACAAATTACATGATGATCAAGATAAGATCAAAGATCTCTATCATTTGAATGAGCTTGGCTTCCTCACCTGATAGCTGCATGACTAGATTGGCATGAGACTGCGACTGCAGTTTCATTCATCTCAGAGATGACACTGGTGTTTTGTTACTGATCCAGCAAGAAGTTGTATTCCTCATCACTACCTTGGCATACGCCTTCACAGTGCACAAGACTTTTCATATCTGGGTCAACCCTAAAAAAACAACAATGTCATTCATAACAGATGCACTCAAGTGAGTCACTATATTACTACATTAGTAGCTTACTCATTCACTAATACATATAAAAACAGAAATGAAAAAAGTGACTGACAAAGCTCATGAGATCATTAGCTGTGGAAAATACCATACTGGTCTAGAATTAGGATGGAAATTAGGAGTTATAAAATGCAGCTTCCAGCAAGCATTCCATGTGCGGCTCCATTTTATACATACTATCAGCCGAATTACAAATCAACATCTAACACATCTTACTTATTTCGACAAAAACAAAATAAACACAAATTCCATAAACAAAATAAATAAAAACATCAATAAAAATAAATTTCAACCATATATAAAAATAATAAAAAATCAGAAAAATTATAAATTTTAACTGAAAAAAAATAAATGAAAATCAGTAAATTAAATATTTTTAAGTGAATCAAAAAGCC
This sequence comes from Schistocerca gregaria, assembly GCF_023897955.1. Lineage (NCBI taxonomy): Eukaryota > Metazoa > Arthropoda > Insecta > Orthoptera > Acrididae > Schistocerca > Schistocerca gregaria. The sequence continues at coordinate 463,504,610 of NC_064922.1, forward strand.
TGCACGTGAAAAACAATTAAAATTTCTTTAGAATAAATTTTAATTTTTTTCATTTTTATTTTCTAATAAATTTTTATTTTTTGTTTTTTAATTTTTTATTGCTTCTAATAAATGTTTATCTAATATATTATAACAAAACGAAATGGCTAATATGTGGGACAAATTTAAATGCGACAAAAATATTTTTAATAGCCCAAGAGAGAAAATTTTGAATGTAATATTTGTATTGTAAACTATCTTTAACTATAGAATATTTTATAAGTAAAAAACTGAAGGAGGGTATTGATTATTTGAAATAATACGGTTATGAATTTATTTTTACTACTACAGAAAACATTATAGACATTGAGGAAGAAATAGAAAAGTCAAATTCTCTCTTTTTCATGACTATAAAAACATTTTTGTATTATCATGGTTTTCTATTATTACATCTTTATTGTAATGATTATGATTTACCCAAAACATATAGAGTTTATTGTAGTTTGCCAAATATAATAAAACATTATATAGATGTTTATATATTATTTGTAGAAGTTTTTCGAAAAATAAATATAAAAATTAAACATAATTTTAAAAAAATTAAATTCTATTATTTCTAACATTTAACACCCATGTTTTTAAATGTTTACCCTTTGTTTAAGTTTCATTTGAGTTTCTTTTGACTTTTTGTTAACCTACCTTTGATCTTTGTTAATCTTTGTTTGTCTCCAAGAAATCCCTTTGTTGAAATGTATGATTGGCTGTAAATAATAGAATGTTAAAAGATTCCTGTCCTTCCTATGATTATTTTTCTATGCTAGTTTTAGAAATATTTAAATTTACTCCCTCTGGTAGAATTCCTAAAACATTGACACAAAAATATAAAGATTTAACTATTATTTTTACTGTAGGTTCTAGTGCTGGAGATGTTATTCTTAGATGACCTGATAAAAATAATCTGGAATCGAAATAAAAGATATAGCACTACTTGAAGCCTAAGCTGTTATAGAAAATGTGGAAATTACGGTGCCTATTGTTAAATGTGATCCTGATTATGAACTAGAATGAGTATATCAAATATTTAAATGTATATATTATTTTTAGAAGTTTCTCAAAAAATAAATATAAAAATTAAAGAAGATTTTTCAAAAATTTTCTGTTTATATTCTATATGTAATGTCATAAGTTACACTCTTTTTCCCATGAAAAAATTATACAAACTAAGGTATCACTAGGGATTTTATCATTAAAAGGAGCTCATAATTTCATAGTCTTTTGGATTGTGGCCAAGTTGCTTGTTAACTCTTAGACTTGTTATTTGACAAGCAAATTTATTGTAGACTTCAACTCTAGAATTAGAATTCATCTATCTTAAGCAGTCTCTTCCAGTGTTGTCGTTGTTAACTATTAATAACTTCTTCTTTATATGGTCCTTGCATACAAATTTATAATTATTTGTTAGTCACACATTTCTCCTTTAGTAAAAATACGTGAAAAATCTTGTGTTATGTCTAAAACTTTTTCACAAATCTAATAAAATTTTTCTAATCTAATTGGAAGTTGCAAACGAAATGTGCTAAAAATATTATGTGCACTACAAATAAAAAATATTTGGTAAGAGAGCTTCTTGGAAATAAAACAAATCACAAAACAGAAAATTTAAATAATAATAATTATATTACAAAGTTAGCAGATATCATCTACACAAACGGAAAAAATATATTGGAAGAAATTAAACCAGTTGCAGAACCATTTTGCGACTCTATTATGATTGTAAAAATAACAAACTTTTTTAGATTCTAAAGGAGAAGTGAAAAATGGAAATACCTTGTAAACAAATAAACTTGTGGAATTTTATTTGGTTTATTAATTTTAATTAGTTTATTGAGATCTAGATTTTCTAAATATCATTTGTTTAGTCATGGAGTTAAAATAAAAATTCCATATTTGTTAGATTCCTATTCAGCAAATTTAGAAGCAAATGTTACCTTTAATCTTTTGTCTGGACAATTTAAAAGATCTACCTATTATTATATTTGACAAATGGAGTAATAATCACAATATTTATTGAGTAAATCATAATTATCACAATAAAGAAGTATTAATAATTTATCATTATTTTATGATAATTCACAATTTTTTTCCACTCAAGGAAAGAGAGAATTTGATTTTTCTATTTCTTCCTGACTATCTATAATATTTTCTTTATAAGTAAGAATAAATTCATAACCATATTCTTTCATATATATCGGTACCCTCATTATGTTTTTTACGTCTCAAATATTCTATAATTAAAGATGGTTTAAAGCAATGTTTATTATATTACCTTTAATTTTTTCTCTTTTGGTTTATTAAAGATGTATTCATCAAATTTTAATCTGTCATACACAACAGTCATGTTCTTATTTGTATAATTTATGAGATAAAACATTCATTAAAAAGTAAAATAATAAAAAGAAAACAGAAAAATTACAAATAATAACAAAATATCAGAAAAATAAAAATGTTAAAATTTATTCTCACAAATTATTGATTAACTAAATGTCTTTTATTTTCATATTAAGTTAAAATTTGTTACTTTTCTGATTTTTTATTTACATTCGGATAAAAATACACTTTTATTGATTTTTATTTATGAAATTCAGTTTATATTTCATTATTATCGAAATGAATATGAGGTGCTACATGCTGATTTGGAATTCATCTGATAGCAGATATAAAATGGGGCTGCATGCATGCAGAATGTGTGTTGGTTGCCACATTTTATATCTAGTGAAGTTGATGATGTCCTTTCCCAATCAGCTCTCCATGTTTGCACCTTAAGCAGGAACTCTGTAAAATTTAGATTTTAATGACACGACAGACTTTTAAACCATGCTGTTCTTGAACATGAGTCAGTGCGCTAACTAAAAAGTCAAGTTTCTGAGTCTGAAAAGAATCTGTGGTGAAGAGGATATGCTGCTTTCATCATATGTGATTCTGAGGTAGCAGTTACGTCACTTATTCTACTACCAACAAAGCTGCGTATTGTAGCAATCCTATGACTTGATCAATTACATTGTAATGTTTCTTCTAAGTCTGTAGTGCTAGAGTTTCATAGCACTAAGCAACTAATCTGGATTGTTTATGTACATTAACTGCAATGTAGGGGAATGCTCAGGCACATCCTGTCAGTTTGTGGGTGAATATGGTGCTGTAACTCCTCCATATAATTCACCAGTTCACAGTTCCTTGTATATTACACTCTCGATCATTATATCTACAATTTACATCTAGATTTACACTCCACAAGTAAATGTACAGTAGTGGAGGGTATTTTGTGTACCGCTGTCACTTTCCCCTTTCCTGCTCCAGCTGCTATTGGTTCATGGGAAGAACGACTATTGGTGAAATTTCATGTGTGCTTGAATCTCTTAGGATTTACCTTTGTGGTCATTCTGTGAAATTTATGTTGGTGGGGTTTTCTAGGAGCATAGTACATTCTTGGAATTTAATAGAAAATCAAACGATCACGTACAACTGTCTTGTAGCATCTTCCACTGAAGTTGGATAAATATATCTGTGAGAACTAGACACGTACTAAATGAACCTCTAATGAAACACATTCCTTTTCTTTCACTCTTCTGTAGGGCTGTTCTCTCTACTACTACTACTACTACTTTTATAAGAGTCCCATACTCAAGTGCAACCTACTGGTTGCATGGGATTTTCCTGAGCTATCCTATTCGTGAGTTGACTAGACTTCCTAACGGTTCTTCTAATGAATGTCATTCTGTCACCTGGTTTTCCTATGCTAGTTTTATGTGGTCAGTTCACTCTGTACATAAACACCCAGATGTGTAAGTGTTTCAACTGTTTCCAGTAATTGTTTGGCAGTCATGCAATCTATTAGCCTATTTGTCGGAATGTATTACATTTGTTCTGTGTTGACAGTCAGCACCAAATTCTTGCAGCAAGCACTGAAGCTCTGTAGACATTCCTGCATTTTGCTACAATTTTCTGGCGTTGCAGTTTCTCTATGCATCAGCAGCAGCAGCAGCACCGAGCAGCCTCATACAGCCTCTGATGTAATCCAATTCCAATAAGTCTGTGAGCAGTAATGGCCTTAAGACACTCCCATGTGGTATGGTGGAAGCTCTATTAAGAATGCTATACAGTGTTCTCTGTACTGGAAACTCTTTGGCACAGTCACAAAGCAGTTGTGATATTCTGTGTGGTAGTACTTTGTTCACTAGATGACTCTCTGGAATTGAACTGAATGCCTTCCATAAGTCCAGGAACATGGCACCAACCTAGGCGCCAGTAGGGGGACATATCTTCTGCCTTCCAGGACTTATGGATGGCTAGGGTGAACTGGGTTTTAGATGAGAATTGTTGCGAGATCCTTGTTGTTTATTACAGAGGAGATTTTTAGTCCCCAGGAATGTCATAATAGGTGAGTATGACACATTTTCCAAAATTCTAAGTGAATAACGTCAGCAATATAAGCCTATAGATGTGTATATCTGTTTGCCAACAATTCTTGTAAACAGGATGACCTGCACATTTTTCCATCCTCGTGCATAATTCATTCCTATAGCGACTTAACAATAAAACTGCTGTTAGATGAGGGACAGATTCTTTTGCATACTTTATACGCTCCTGGAAATGGAAAAAAGAACACATTGACACCGGTGTGTCAGACCCACCATACTTGCTCCGGACACTGCGAGAGGGCTGTACAAGCAATGATCACACGCACGGCACAGCGGACACACCAGGAACCGCGGTGTTGGCCGTCGAATGGCGCTAGCTGCGCAACATTTGTGTACCGCCGCCGTCAGTGTCAGCCAGTTTGCCGTGGCATACGGAGCTCCATCGCAGTCTTTAACACTGGTAGCATGCCACGACAGCGTGGACGTGAACTGTATGTGCAGTTGACGGACTTTGAGCGAGGGCGTATAGTGGGCATGCGGGAGGCCGGGTGGACGTACCGCCGAATTGCTCAACACGTGGGGCGTCAGGTCTCCACAGTACATCGATGTTGTCGCCAGTGGTCGGCGGAAGGTGCACGTGCCCGTCGACCTGGGACCGGACCGCAGCGACGCACGGATGCACGCCAAGACCGTAGGATCCTACGCAGTGCCGTAGGGGACCGCACCGCCACTTTCCAGCAAATTAGGGACACTGTTGCTCCTGGGGTATCGGCGAGGACCATTCGCAACCGTCTCCTTGAAGCTGGGCTACGGTCCCGCACACCGTTAGGCCGTCTTCCGCTCACGCCCCAACATAGTGCAGCCCGCCTCCAGTGGTGTCGCGACAGGCGTGAATGGAGAGACAAATTGAGACGTGTACAATCAGGACTGCATACGACCGAGGCACACGGGGCCAACACCCGGCATCATGGTGTGGGGTGCGATCTCCTACACTGGCCGTACACCTCTGGTGATCATCGAGGGGACACTGAATAGTGCATGGTACATCCAAACCGTCATCGAACCCATCGTTCTACCATTCCTAGACCGGCAAGGGAACTTGCTGTTCCAACAGGACAATGCACGTCCGCATGTATCCCGTGCCACCCAACGTGCTCTAGAAGGTGTAAGTCAACTACCCTGGCCAGCAAGATCTCCGGATCTGTCCCCCATTGGGCATGTTTAGGACTGGATGAAGCGTCGTCTCACGCGGTCTGCACGTCCAGCACGAACGCTGGTCCAACTGAGGCGCCAGGTGGAAATGGCATGGCAAGCCGTTCCACAGGACTACATCCAGCATCTCTACGATCGTCTCCATGGGAGAATAGCAGCCTGCATTGCTGCGAAAGGTGGATATACACTGTACTAGTGCCGACATTGTGCATGGTCTGTTGCCTGTGTCTATGTGCCTGTGGTTCTGTCAGTGTGATCATGTGATGTATCTGACCCCAGGAATGTGTCAATAAAGTTTCCCATTCCTGGGACAATGAATTCACGGTGTTCTTATTTCAATTTCCAGGAGTGTATAATTGTTCCATCAGATCCAGTCACCTTTTCCTGTTGAGTGATTTAAACTGATTTGCCATCCCACTGTCACCATCTCTGTGTCTCTAATATTGGTGTTCATGTGGCCTAATTCAAGGAAAGAACTACAGAACAATGTTCCTTAGTGAAACAGTTTTAGAAAACAGAATTTAGTATTTCAGTTGTATACCTGTCATCCTCTGTTTCAGTGCCACTATGGTCTCTAAGTGATGGGACAGTTGGCTTTGATGCATCGTCAACTTAACTTAAGATTAAAATTATTTAGGATTTTCTGTGAGATCTGTTGATAGAATTTTACTTTAGAATTCGTTGGATGCTCCATGCACCACGCTCCACGTGTACATTTTCACATTGCTTGGTTTTGGTTTGTCTATAAGGCAGGGCCTGTCAGGGAACACAAACAGCATATCATTATATCACTCGCCCATCCCCATTCGCCCCCGCCCCCACCTCCCCCTTTTCCCTCGCACACTTTCACCTGCATCAATTTTCTCTACTAATTGTGATACACACCAGCGACGAGGGTGGTTTGATAAGCTGGTAAAAACAGCAAGAAAAAGTGTTTGTTTCATAACAACTCACCTTACTTCTCGACATAGTCTCCTTTGAGGGATATGTACTTAGTCCAGCAATCCTCCAGCTTTATCTCTCATCAGAAAAATAGGTTCTATCAAACTCTGCAAAATACTCGTTGAGTGCAACTGCCACTTACTCATTTGATGAAAATTTCTATCCAGCAAGCCAAACGTTTATGCTAGGGCACTGGGAGAGGTCACATAGGGCTAAGTCTGGGGAACAGGGTGGATGAGGAACCAATCAAAAGCCCAATTCATGCATTTTCGCTGTTGTTATCGTTGATGTGTGGGATGGTGAAATAACATTCTTATGTGCGCCAGCTTGCTCTTTTTTCAGCCAGTTTCAGACATTTCAATCACGAAGAATAATAGTGTCCAGTTACGGTTCTGCCTTTTCCAAGTAATGTATGAGGATTATTCTTTGGAAATCCTAAAAAACAGTGGTATTCAATCACCTCACCAGCCAACAAAATGGCGTTTGGCTTCTTCAGCGCACTTTCACCGGTGTTTTGACTGCCGGCTTGTCTCTGGTGCGTAATGATGGATCCAGGTTGCATCGACAGTCACAAATTGGAGCAAGAAACCTTGTGGGTTGAAATTAAATGTCGCCAGACGTTATGTTGAATTGTTGTACTGGATGTGCTTCTAGTCAACTGTGAGCAATTGCAGTGACCGCCTCCCACACAGCTTCTTCATAGCCAATTCTCTGCACAAGATGCGATGAACTCACTTAGTTGAGATGCATACTGTCTCAGCAATCTCACAAATTTTTATTCGGTGGTCTTGCATTACCATATAGTGGATTTTGTCAGTGGGTTCATTTAGTCCTTCAAATCCTACATGTATATAATATATACAAGGATATTGGACATGGTTAGGTGTTTACAAGATAAAATACAGTTTGTATTGCTATCCTAAGGACTAGATATTGAAGTAATTTAGCAAAGATTCATACATATACCAAACATTACAGGCAACATACAAAGTAGAATATTAATAATGCATCTTTATTTTTGTTGTCTGGCTTTTATATATTCTGTCACACTGTAAAAGCAATGATCAATTAAATATGACTTTACTTCAGCTTTAAAACTACAGAGTTTACCTGCTGATTTACTATGGTTAGGTAGATTATTGAAAATCTTTATCCCAGTATGTAGTGTGCCTTTTTGATGCAATGATGTTCTCACCTGTTTCATATGAAGGTCAGATTTTTGCCTTGTATTGTGTGCATGTATATCTTCATTTTTAATAAGATACCTGGGTGTCTATCAATATATTGTTTGATGAAAACTGATGTTTCGTAGATAAAAATGTAAGTAAGAGGAAGAACTGACAGTTTTTTGAATATGGGTCTGCATGATTTCATATTGTTTACCCCTTCAATAATTCTTAACATTCTGTTTTGCATCCTGAAAAGTTTAATATTTGTTGTTGCATTGCCCCAGAAGATTATGCCATATTTATGTGCAGAATGCACATAGGAGTAGTATACAGTTAACAGGCTGGCTTTGCTGCAACAAGTTTTTAAGATCCGTGTCATGTAACAGGTTATTCTTAGTTTTCTTTGAAAATAATCAATGTGTACCTCCCATTTTGAGTTTTCTGGAGCCAGAGTGCCAGAAATTTAGTGCTGTCAACACTTTCCAGAACTCTGTCCCTAAGTTCTATTTCTATGTTTGGGTGGTGTCTTCCTTTTACATTATAGAATTTCAGTGTTACTGTCTTTTCTTTGTTTATAATTAGCTTGTTATAGCTGAACCACTGTTCTACACTGTTCACTGTTTGGACAGCGGAGTCTTTTACTTTTTCTTTTGTTTTACCACTAATAAGGAAGGTTGTATTGTGTGCAAATTTAAGGGTAGTTTGGCAATACTTGTTGTACATAAAATCATTGACATAGGGGAGAAACAGAATGGGTCCTAATACTGATCCTTAAGGGACGCTATATTTCACATTTTCATATACTGAATGGTAGTAGCTGATTTTGTTATGGTCAGTATAATGCACTTCTAAAACCTGCTTGCGATCACATAGGTATGTCTTGAGCCACTCATTGGATATACCTGTAATTCCTAATTGGTCAAGCTTATACAGTAGGGCATTATGGTCAATGACATCAAAAGCTTTAGATAAATCATGACATATGGCTGTCACAAAGTCACTTGTATCCAGTTTAGTATAGATTTCATTAAGAAATTCAACTATTGCACTTTCAGTTGAATAGCCTTTCCTGAAGCCATGCTGTGAAGCAGAGAAAATTTTTTTTAATGTAGGAAATCAGATAATCTCTTATAAAAAAATTTCTAACATTTTTGAAATTACAGGCAGTAGAGCTATTGGTCTATAATTTGAAACACATTCTGGATTTCCTTTTTTGAACAGTGGTTTCAGTTTCGCTGTTTTTAAGCATGAAAGGAAGGTTCCTGATGCCAGCACGCTGTCGCAAAAGTGTGTCAAGGGTTCAGATAAGGCAAGACAGCATTTTTAATAATTGCATCTGGTATTCCATCAATTCCATATGAGTACCTCGTTATCAAGGTTCTTATAACTGATAAAATTTCTTCAGTATTTGTGGGTGAAAGGAACAAAGATGTAGACACATTTATCACACTATTGCATGATGCAGGTGATATTTTGTGGTCTTCTTCCAGTCCACTCACCAACTGTTCACTTACGTTTGCAAAATATTTGTTGAAGGTCCCTGCAATTTCTGTTGGGCAACAAATCATTTGTCCTTCATAACATCAGTTCATATTTTTATATTCTTAGTTTCACTTTTTGTTTGATTTTTCATAGCTTCCCATATAGCTTTAGATTTGTTTTTTGAATTTTCAATGGATTTGTCATTCGCCATTGTTTTAGCTTTCCTTACAACTTTTTTGATGATCCACTTGTAAGTTTTCAGGTACAAATGAAATTCATGAGGCATGTTCTGTGTACTTGCTATATCGTGTAATATTCTTTTCTCTGCACAAGAGATTCTAATACCTGTTGTAATCCATTTGTTCTTTTTGAAGTTAGGTTGACGTATTTGTTTTTTTTTTTTTAATGAAAACGCAGTTTCAAAGTATGCCATGAAGATTTCCATGAATTTTTCAAACTTTTTGTTAGTATTTTCACAAGCATACACTTCATACCAAGTTTCTTCACTTAGTCTCGGTACAAAAAGGTTTATTTGTTTGTTAGTGAATTTCCTTGCTTCTTTTACAAGTTCCTCTTTCTCAGTTGTTTCACTTGGAGTGTGCAAAGCAGTAAACTGTGCATAGTGATCATTGAAGCCAGTATTAAGATTTCCGGCACAGAAATTGTGATTTACATTTGTGTTTATTAATATCTGATCAATTGTTGAGCTAGTCGTTGGTGTAACTCTTGTAGGAGAGTCTATGGTGGCTTTCATGCTATATGTTTCCAGTAGGGTCATCAAGCTTTGCTGGTCTTTTGAGATTTCTTGAAAATCACTTCAGGCAAATGCCGGGGTCATTCCTTTGAAAGAGCACAGCCGACTTCCTTCCCCACGGGATCATCGTCCTAGAGAATTCCACGGAATATCCCACTAGAAACTAGCGCTGCTCCTACCGTTTTTTGCTGTTCAAGTCATGTATGCAAAGTGTTTTTTGTAGAAACATTTTGATGTTCATTCGAAGAATAAAGCATGAAGCGCAACTTAGAGGAGAACCTTACTCGTTGACAGTCAGAAGCCATAAAGTATCAACGCCGTCGAGCAAATTCAAGTTTCTTTCGTCGATGTATCATCTTCATTAGTGAAGCTGCAGGCATCATTTATTTCTTTCGAAGCCGGCTACCCCGGAAGGTTCGCTGAACACATGTGTAATTAATCCTTTAGTTTTTCGCGGTGAATAAATTATTCGAAAATGTCTCTCATAAACGATCGCAAAGTTGTTGCCGTTAATCCGAGAATATGTTGTACTCAGTAGTCCGACTGAGTCTTGCTTTACGTAGAGGGCGCAATGTTCCACTATATTTGCAACATTTTCCTTGGCCTCACTCCATGCATTCAACGTTCAAAACAGGATTTGGAAGTAACCTGTTAACGTGACAGCTGGTCGCAACGGCTTCCACACGTGGCTTTGAGCACAGAGAGGGGTACCAGAAACTTCGTTTGTTCCCAAAGTAGGACGAGAAAATTTCTCTCCTTCGCAGTGTATAAATGGGTTCAGACAAAAAAAATGCACTTATATTTCGATATAGTACAAGGGCCAGCGTCCACTGTTCTTCTAGTGAAAAGATTCTAGCTTCTAAGCACAGTTCTGGAAAGTCTTCGAAATACACAGCTAACCTCTATACTCGATAAAAACTTATCTCATAGCCAAATTTCCTTAAATGTAGGTGCTGGTTTAAGTCGGAGGCAGCCAAATCTTGTTAACAGAGGGTGCACTACAAAAATACACACTACAGATCCATCTTGATTTTTCTTTTTGCTTCCTTTATCACCACATCGGAATTGCCTCTCTGGCGTCCTTACCAATGCTAAAGCGAAAATGATCGTCATCTGACAGCGCCTCGATTTTCTTTTCCATTCTTCAGTATATTCTTCTTGTCAGCTACTTTGATGCATGAAACGCTTAGCTGACTGTGCGCAATTATCTGCCCTTTCTACCTTCAGGATTGTGTGGATGCTATTTTTTTCGGAAATCTGATGGTACGTTTCCATTCTAATATATCCTAAACACCAACTTGAATAGTCATTTGATTTCATCTTCCCCAATGATTTTCGAAATTCCGATGGAATCTTATCTTTGCCCGTCTACCTTATGCGACTGCAAGTCTTCCAAAGGTCTAAGCTCTAACTCTAATATGGAATACCCTATGTCTTCCATATCGAATCCCGTTTCTTATTCACTGCGTTATCAGACAGGACCTCTCCAATGTAGAAGTCTTCAATCCACTCTTTCCACCTATCCAGTCTCTCATCTGCGTTTAACAGTGGAATGCCTGTTGCACTCTTAATGTTGACGTCTATGCTCTTTATTTTACGGAAGGTTACTTTCTCTTTTCTGTATGCTGAGTCTGTCCTTCCCATGACTGTTTCTTTTTCGATTTCTTTACATTTTTCCTGGAGGCATTTTGACTTGGCCACTTCCTATTTATTTCATTCCTAACTGGCTTATATTGCTATGTTCCTGCCTTTTCCTGAACATATTTATACTCCCTTCTTCCTGATCAGTTGAAGAATTTCCCCTTTCACCAAGGTTTCTCCGCCCTTACCTTCCTTGAACCTATATTCGTTTGTCCAGCTCCCCTTTAAGACGTCCATTCTTGTTCTGCTGAGCTGCCTACAGTATTATTCACTATCGCCGTGTCTACAGCCTTAAAGAACTTCAAATGAATCTAATCATTCTTCTATTCTTCAGTATCCCACTTCTTTCTTCAATATTCTCTTCATCTTTGGTTTGAACAAAATTAGACAAAATAAAGGAAAATCATTGCTATTGCTCATATTTCTTCTTTGGGCATTAGGCTCTGGTCCAAGGCATAATTCTCTGCCTAATGGCCATGTAACAAATATCTGCATTATTGGAAACATGGCCACTAAAGCCTGCATTCTATGAATTTCCCCTCTTCCCTGTGTGTGCTAGGATGTGACAGAATGCCGAGTTATGGCAATACATTATTGAAGTTAGTTACTGAAACTTAAGTCCTGGGAATACTGCAGAAAGAGCTGTGTAAAATAGGGCTGTCATGTGAAAACTGCAAGATTATATCTTTCAAAAAGTTCCTACACTCCTCGTAGATATAGCATTTAGAAAAAATATGGAAACACAGCAAGAAATGCATACTTGAACGTAAATGCAGATACTAGCCAAGCCTGCAGGCTGCAATGTTGTCTTTGTCTATGAACGGCAAGTTTCAGTCATGGGCAGAACAGTGTGCTGTGTGGTTGTGAAGTGGGTCGGAGCTGGGGGTTGGGGGGGGGGGGGGAGGGGGGCAGCTGCCAAGAGCGGCAGAATTTGGGGGCGGCATATTTTGGGAGGTTTTTTTTTCTTAGGAAGAAATTCTTAGGAAGCTCCTTAATGTTGCATTCATACTATTGTGGCTATCTAGCAAACAGTTCTTTCGAATAAAATGTTCAGATTAAGATGCAATACATACAGTATTAGTGCCTTTTTGAGTTCCGTTACAAGTCTATGTTATTACAATGCCAATTTGTTGAAAAACCGTCCCATAATCAAATCCTGGCTGCGCCAATGAAGCGCGATAGTTATTCGAGAAACCACTGTTGTTGCGCTGCAACCTTATTGCACCAGATCTCACGCAGTTGGCAACAATAATCAGAATACTGACTCAAACAGTGTACTAAGCTATCTGTTCTAAAGGTCCAATCAAAATATTAATACCATTATTAACTTATTGGGACTTCTTGCTTGAACGTAAATATTTTAACAACAATGTGCATCAAGTAAGTTCAATTAAATTATTTAATTGTATTTGCAGCAAAACAAGAAAACTGCCAGAATTTCGCTGTAGACTAACAAAAATATTTTCCGGCTTTGTCTTCCGTAAGGCGGCGAGCATCAGCCGAAAATCGGCTAAGGTGTCAACACCGGCTGACAGGGAATATCTTCACACTAAAGCTCTCAGACATGATGTGCGCGCAGCCTACACTCTCCCGTCGCCATTTATTGTTGCGGCGCGACGGCGTTACATGGCATATCATTGCTTTCTGTTGTATTGATCTCTATTGTTCCTCTGTTGTATATTTAAATTTGTTTAATAACTTGTATAGTATTGGATGGTCCAAAACGGAGTAGTGGGGCGACGTGTAGAAAACTAGCGGAAGAGGAGAAGGTAAAAAGTAAGTGAGGTGTTATCTCAGACACGAAAACTGGATTCCTTTTTCACAAAGCCTGTTGTCAGTAAAGAAAAAAAATCAGGTAAGATTATATAACATAAATCGAATTTAGGATATTTTGTTAATGGACAATGTTGTAAATGACACTTTTCTAAAAACAAGCAGAGTTCTTCAAATTATTGCTGTAATTTAATACCAATCAGAGAGCTTCAAATTATCGCTAATGTCTCCAAACTGGAAAACCGTCTTGCACTTACAAATAAAAATGGCCACCATTCAGTAATGGCGCAAGGTAATTTTTTAAAGCTATTTTGAATTCTCAATTACAGGATAATCACACAAAAAAATCAAAATATTTAAAAAAGGATAAGCAATCGTCGCTGGACCACTTTATATGGATTGACTCAGGGATCAGTCCCTTACAGTTACTGTAACACTACCACAACAGAGAAGGATGTAAACAAATTTCCCAAAGACAGTAGATCTCTCAAGTTCAGTATGGATTATATATTTTTTGGTTTCAGGTGAAACCGAAAATGGCCCCAGTACGAAGCTAATAGATGACGCTCTGAAGGAATGTGAAACACTACTTCCTGGAACATCAGCTAGTGTTCAACAAAAGAATGAAACTTCTGAGTTTCAGTCTGATTTTAACGATCCTGGTACATGGCCGAAGAGGTTTTGGACTCTGAAATATGTAACATTATAAAAATGTGAGCAGAAAGCGAATGTGATTCTGACATAAGTAAGGGCTATTGTGAAGGTCGCAATTTAAGTAAGGATTGGTTTCTAAAGCACTTAAAAATAGGACAAAAGTTAAAAGACCATGACTAGGTTACAGTGTGCGCAAAAACGCTTTATATTGTATTACCTGCAGATTATCTTGCCACTTAGGCTCAGATTCTCATTCAAAATCATTCTTAGCTAAAGAGCATGGGATTGTTAATGGGAAAAAGTTTAGTGAAAAATTGCCTGCCCATGAAAATTCACCAAACCATAAATTTTGTTTTTGCTCTTGGAAGGTTCTAGAGTATTCTCTCAGAAGTGGAGTCATTGATACAGAGTTGCAAGACCAGATAATAAAAGAGGAATCTCACCGGAAGCAGCATTGCAGTGTATTATTGATGCTGTCGTTTTTCTTGCAAAGCAAGTAAGTACGTTTAGAGGAACGAAAAAAGTTGGTGATTTTGGTGATACACAGAGTGGAAAATTACTAAATACCATTGACCTTATATCACACTATAGTGTCCCCCTTCGTCTGCACACTGAATGCCACAAGTAAGTGCAGACTAGCTATTTTTCCAAACATATACAAGATGAGTTCCTTGACTTGATTGCCGCCAAAATAAGACAATAAAAAATTAAACATATTTTAGATGCTACACACTTTTCATTTATGTTTGACTGCACTCCTGATACACGCCACAATGAGCAGATGACTCAAATAATTTGCTATGTCAAGGCAAATGACTCAAAGGTTGTGGAAAGTTTTGTGTACTTTTTTATAGTTATAGACAAAACAGGGGACGCTCTTAAGCAAGAAATACTGAAAAAAATACAAGAAGATGGGTTGAACATTGAATACTGCAGAGGTCAGTCTTAAGAGAATGGGACAAACATGGTTGAAAAGTACAAAGGGGTCCAGTCAAGAATACTTAAGAATAATCTGGCCTATTTCGTACACATCTGCTAAAACCCAAACGTTTTTTTGGAACTGTCCACCGTTTGTAACTATTCTTTGTGGATTCCACATCAAGATGGTAAATCTTACAAAAACCTGTACCCGTAACATTAAAACCCCAAAACAAGACTAGGTGGTCTGCGAGAGTATAGGCAGTTGAAGCAGTTTATAAGCATTTTTATCAAGTTGTAAAGGCTCTGGAAGAAATTGAAACTTGCCACTTACTTGTGGCATTCAGTGTGCAGACGAAGGGGGACACTATAGTGTGATATAAGGTCAATGGTATTTAGTAATTTTCCACTCTGTGTATCACCAAAATCACCAACTTTTTTCGTTCCTCTAAACGTACTTACTTGCTTTGCAAAAAAAAAAAAAAAAAAATCTCAACACCAGAAACAAAAACAGAGGCAAGATCTATTTCAAAAAATGTAAGAAAACTCAAATTTATTGCCTGATCTTGTTTCTGTTATGTAGAGTTGAAAAAATATAGATCACGTTAACCAGTTTCTGCCAAGAGAAGACCTCACAATTGATAAAGTTGTTCGAAACATTCAAGGCCTTTTGAGCTTTCTGAAAACTTTCAGAGACTCTTGTACTTCTGAAGCTATTTCTGAGGCCAAAGTGCTAGCAGAAGATAATGAGGTATCAACGGTATTCTCAGAAAAACATCAGAAGAAATTTAAAAAAATTGTCAACGAGCTTTGTGAACATGAAGTGTTCAAACATTCACAGGAAGATCTGTTCAGGATGTCCCTGTTAGAAATAACTAACAGTGATAATGGAGCTGAGAACCCGGTTCACTGCACTGGAGAACATTAGTGCAAAATTTAGTTTTCTGTGTGGTGTCCAAATTCAAGAAATGGAAGTGGAAAACTTAAAGGAGAAAGCAGTAGAACTGTCTGATGCCTATGCAGAAGATCTAAACAAAGAAGAATTTATTTGTGAAGCTGAAAGTTTCAAACACTGTGTCCTGGCAATAGAGAGAGACTTGCAAAATGCCACTGCATCATCCACATTAAGTTTGATTTATAAAATAAATTGGTAGAGAGGTATTCCAACATTACTACAGCCTTAAGAATATTCCTTACCAAACCAGTTTCTTTTTCCTCTGGAGAAAGAACCTTCAGCAAGTTGAAACTAATTAAAATCATTTGAGGAGCGTGACTTCTCAACAAAGATTAACAAATCTCAGTATAGTCTCGATAGAGCACAAACAAGCTGCTTGCATAAACTATGATGATATCATAAATGTCTTTGCAGCCGAAGAAGCTCGGAAAGCGAAGTTTTAAATTGATTATTGTGTGATATTTATGGTAAATTCTTGAATATTTTAAAATTGTTTCTGTTAGTTTTCTTTGACCTTAATTCATTTAATAAAATAAGTTAATGTTGTCAAATAGTGACATTTATTTCGAAATGTATTACCCAAATTACTCTCAAGAAGTTTTGGTTTTTATGAGTGGGAGTGAAAGAAGGGGAGGCAAATTTAAACTTGCCCCTTCATAAAACTCCTAGATCTGGCCCTGGTTGTGAATGCATTATGTCGGAGCTAAACGAATTCGAAAGTGGGCAAATTGTTGGTGCTTGTATCGTGGGTGCTTCCCTAACCAATATGGCCGAAATGTTTGTTGATTCATGAGGCACTGTGTAGAAGATTTATACCACACACAGGGAAAGCAGAAAAAATATCCATTCAGTTACAATGTGGACGAAAGTGTGTTTTGAGTGATCGTGTCAAACATTCATTGAAGAGGATTGTGACGAACAATAAGAGGACGATAGTTGCACAAGTCACTGGAGAAATGGATGATACACTCGTGATTCCTGCCAGCACCAAAACAACACGAAGGTAGCTCCATAAGCTGGGAACTGGAGGGTGTGCTGGAATTCCAAAACCAGTCATCAGTGATGCAAATGCCTGTAACAGGAAAATGTGATGCCGAAATTATGAAACGTGTGCTATGGAGCAGTGAAATGTGTCATTTGCCCGGATGAGTTTTGTTGCACGCTGTTTTCAATCTGTGGCCGAGTTTACATCCCAAGAATGAAATATGTCAAAGGTTTGGTGATGGCGTTGGCAGCCATGTCCATGTATTTCATGGACCCCATGACTACTCTGCAAGTTCACATTACGGCCAAGGATAGTAATCATTCTGGCTGATCGAGTCCATCCCATGGTACAATGTATGTTCCCCAATGGTGACGCTGAGTTCCACGACAACAGGGCCCCACTTCACACAGTTCGCATCGTTTAGGACTGGTTTTGTGACCACGATGCTGAACTGTTATATCTACTGTGGCCACCAAAGTCAGCATATTTCGATATTATTGGGCCTCTGTCATGTACTATTTTGCAGGAAGTTTCCTGTATGTTGAAAAACGTACAGGAAACGACTGAAAACTGTTTTGAATGCCAACGATTTTCTACACCGTATTAGGCATGGTAAAGTGTTTTCTGATGTGTCACATTTGTCCACCTGCCATATGATGCAGTCTTCCATTTTTCTTCGGTATGTACTAATATTATGGGGATACACATGCCCAACAAACCAGAAATATATTTTGGATGCAGATAAAGGTGTCAGAACTGTTTGTACCTAGAAGAAACTTGAATCAAATACATTGCATTTCGTTTCAGATGAAAATGAGTGCACCCACCCTCTATGTTTGGGGCCCATGCTGTTTTCAAATCAGAACTGGGGAACTACGACAAACTATATCATCAGTGGTCATAACACGAAAAGCACCTGCAATATACACATGTCTCAGTCTAAAATAGTATTGTATCAGAAATATGTTCCACATAAAAGAGCCAAATCATTTAATAACCCAAATATTCTATTTAAACAACAGTGAAATAAAACTACCCTGGTAGATAAGGCTAAATCTGATCTAATGGAACCTTGATTTTGCTTAGTAAAATTATTATTGAACAATTATAAGAGACTGAACTTCAAATCATTACTAATTTTGTATTAATTGCGTTGTTTATTATTTGTTGGTTGTAATGATAATTTGTAAACTGAAATTGCTATTGCCTGTGTTTTATCTCTCTGTCTCTTCTGCGTTTGACTTGCTCTACTAGGGCATGCTGAAAAGTAAGAACTCCGAGTTTTTTATTCAGTCCTCACTATCGGTTGAGGTATTACAACTCATCTGTATTACTCGGTCAACTTTCCCACTTTGCTGATGCAAGTTGCAACCCTCGCCACTAGAGGGCATGTAATATTGTGGTGCCCAACGTAACTCTGCCAGTGTGGCAGAAACCCTCAGAAAACTGAAAGCATGAATTCAAAGAGTTTGTCCACACATGGAGCACCCTCTCCTTCAACATAACAATTCCAAATCACACACAAGAGCTGCGACACATGTAACTATCCCACGCCTTGTGTTCACTGTCATTGGTCATTCTGCACACAGTACAGACTTGAACCAATCCGATTTCCATGTGTTTCCAAAATTTAAAGAACACCGCCGAGGACTTCACTCTGTTAGTGATGAAGTGTCAAAAGCAGAGTTGGGGTTGTGGCTATGTCAAGAAAGTCAAATATTCTATGGTGACGGTATCAACAAATTGATCACTTGTTGGAAAACTGTGTTTGTCACCATAGTGACTGTATTGAGAAATAACTATATAAAGGTGAAGAATAAAGATGTAGAATGGTAATACAGTTTCTTGTGAGTTGGGTCTGCAGCATGAACTAAATCGAAACACAGTTTACAAGAAGTCAATTCCAGTAGCTGCAATGTAATATTTATTTGTTTTTATGTAAATATTTTTGCACAAAAAGCTTGCCTGTTTCAGCTTTCATTGCCATTTTCAAGTCCTTGGAAGAAATGAGGATATACAATGACGAGAAACATTTTCCAACGACTTACTCGGTGAACAAACTTACCTGAAACACAAGCTCTACTTAGAAAATTTTATTGAAATTTTCGACTACGAGAAAGGATAAACATAAAAAACCACAGATATCCACCTAGACGCAAGTAGAACTGTAATCTAAAAAATGCGTCCTTGATCATAAGTATGATGCAAATAAGATTCATTATTACGAAAACGCACTTGTATATCTGAAGATGTAAGCCGAAACAGGCAAGCTTGTTGAGCAGAAATATCGAGCTACAAGCAAATAAAGTACTGGAGGGGACTAGGAAATGCCATTAAGGTCCTAGACCCGATGAAGGGGCAACATCACTTCATATGATGGCTAACGTAGACAGGGACCGAAGGATGACCGGGATAAGTCATCACCCCAGCATCTGCTGGACAGGGCACCCTCTTGCCCTGGAAATGAGAAATCATTTCCAAAGGCGGAAGAACCAGCTGATGGTCAACGGCATAGGATGTGGAAGGCAACGGGAAACCACCACATTAAAGAACTACGGTTATCCCAAGCATCAGCAGTAAACCATGTCAGTATCTTCTGTAAAATTTTCCGGAGATAAAATAGTCCCCCAATCGGATCTCCAGGTGGGGATTGCAAAAGATATAGACAACGTGAAGGAAATGAATCCCAATTTTAACATAGCCACTTGGAATGTGAGAACACTGCTTCAGTGTAGCAAGCTAGAAAATGTAAAACTTGAAATGGAGCGACTGGAAATCGATATCCTGGGCATATCGGAGATGAGATGGCCCCAACCAGGTGATTTCTGGTCTGGAGAATACAGAGTCATTCACACCGGAACTGACCAAGATAGACCGGGAATGGGAGGAGTTGGAATAATTTTGAGGAAAAACTATGGCTCAGGTGTCAAGGGATATGTGCAATATAGCTCTCGAATAATACTAGTCAAACTTGAAACTAAACCAAAGGACACTGTGATAATACAAATATACATGCCAACATCCAAAGAAGAAGATGCAGTCATTGACGAAATATACGAAGAAATAAGTGATGCGATGAGAAATGTTAAGGGAGATGAAAACCTGATTGCCGTGGGGGACTGGAACGCGATTGTGGGTGAAGACCCGGAGGAAGGAATTGTTGGCAAATATGGACTTGGAAGAAGAAATGAAAGAGGTGATCGACTGATCGAGTTCTGCTCAAAGCACCAATTAGTTGTTGCAAACACACTTTTCCAACACCACAAACGAAGAAGATATACATGGAAGGCCCCTGGAGACCTGAGGAGACAACAGATTGACTACATTGTAGTGAAAGCACGTTTTAGGAACCAGATAAAAGATTGCAGGAGCTATCCATCTGCAGACATAGGCAGTGATCATAACCTGGTCATGATGAAAAGTTCACTGAGATTCAAACGTTTGAAGAAGAAGCCAGTAAAACTTAAATGGGAACTAGAAAAACTGAAAACTGAGGGACTGGCAAAGCACTATGCTCATGAAACAGACAACCTAATTAAAAATTTTCAACATGGTGGAGTAAATGAAGACTGGAATCAGATTAAATCTGGTATATACAAAGCAGCAGAAAAGATAGTTGGAAGAACTGAACCCAAAAACAAGAGGAAATAGATTACAGCAGATATTATTGAGCTTATAGAAAACAGAAGATTATACAAAAATGCAACTGAGGAACAAGGAAAAGCTGAATACAGAAGAATAAGGAATTTAGTTAATAGAGAAGCTAGGAAAGCAAAAGAAAATTTTCTTGGAGAAATGTGCAGGAAAGTAGAAGAAAATATGCAAAACGGAAGAACTGATTTAGCCTACAGAACAGCAAATCAATTTTTTTTTAACAAACGTAAAACAGTACTCTCAGGCACAATAGAAAATAAAGAGGGGAAAATGCTGTTTGGTGAAGACATGCTGAAGAGATGGAAAGAATACATAGAGGAGTTGTATGCTGGAACACCTCTTTCGGAGGAAGTAATAGGAAGAGAAGAGGAAGTAGACGAAGATGACAAGGGACATGACATTCTGCAAGAAGAATTTGACAGAGCTCTAAAAGAACTACAGGACAACAAAGCAACGGGTATTGATGACATCCCTGCAGAACTAATAAAGAATGCTGGTGACGGCATGAAAATGATGCTGCTTAAACTTATTAGGTCCATCTATAACACAGGAGAGATACCGACAGACTTCCAGAAATGTATCATTGTTCCTATACCAAAGAAGGCAGCAGCTACAAAATGTGAACAGCACCGAACTCTTAGCCTAATATCACATGCATCAAAAATTCTCATAAAAATAGTTCTGAAGAGAATTGAAGAGAAGGTGGAGGATATGCTGAGTGAAGATCAGTTTGGTTTCAGAAGGGGATTGGGAACAAGAGAGGCGATTCTGGCACTAAGACTCATTATCGAAAAGCAATTACAGAAAAATAAACCAACTTATATTGCCTTTATAGACATGGAAAAGGCATTTGAAAACGTTATCTGGCAAGAGATGTTCAGAGTGCTGAGGAAAATTGGAATAAAGTACAAAGACATCCGCGTGATACTCAGTTTCTATAAGAATGAGGTGGCAGTGATTAGGAACTGTCACCAGGAACAACAAGCAAATATTAGAAAAGGGGTAATCAAGGATGTGCTCTCTCTCCTCTTATATTCAATGCTTACATCCAGGAAGCTATAGACCAAGTTCGAGAAACTACTGAGGTGGGGATCAAAATTAATGGGCAGAAGATAGACATGGTACGTTATGCAGATGATATTGCTATAGTCACGGAGACAGAAGAAGATCTAGAGGAAGTCCTCAGAACAACGGAAAAAATTCTATACAATCAGTATGGAATGAGAATAAACAAGAAAAAGACTAAAGTGATGGTATGCAGTACAGGAGCAGAATATGAACCTCCGAGAATTAGAATTGGAAGAGAGGAGCTGGAAGTGATACAGGAATTTACTTACCTGGGAAGCAAAATCACAAGGGATGGTAGAAGCCGGAAAGAAATTGCGACCAGAATACAAAAGGCCAAAATTGCATTTAATCGGAGAAGGAACTTACTCACCAGCAACAACATCAGTCTGAAAATAAGGAAACGCATCATGAAAGGTTTCGTTTGGAGTGTGGCCCTATATGGATGTGAAACTTGGACAGTTGGAAGAGCAGAGAGAAGACGGCTAGAGGCCCTGGAGATGTGGTGCTATAGAAGGATGATGAAGATCAGCTGGACAGACAAAGTAACAAATGAAGAGGTGCTTAGAAGAGTACAGGAAACCAGATCTCTGTGGAGGCACATCCAAACAAGAAGAGACAAACTTGTAGGGCACATCCTACGACACAACAATATCATTGGAACAATAGCAGAAGGAGTTATTGAGGGAAGGAATCGGCGGGGGCGACCAAGGATATCATACATGCAACAGATCATGAATGACGTTGGATGTAACACATATGTGGAAATGAAGAGGAAAGCAGACGGAAGAGAGGAATGGCGCTCTGCTGCAAACCAACCTCAGGGTTGAACACTAAAAGAAAAAGAAGCAAATAAATATTTCATTGCAGGTACTGGACTTGACTTCTTGTTAATAAAATTTCTTTTATTTGAAAAGTTTGAAGAGTTTTCACAAAAAAATCGAGACATTACTTATCAGCAGGTCCACGTATATGGAGTGTATTTAAGTATGTAAGGGATTAAAATGAAGCAATAAATAATAGCGGCGCTGACAACAGCGAACGAAGTGTGCAAATCCCCTCATACACTGCTGGCACTTAAAACCGCAGCATCAAGAACGATGGCAAATTAGTAAATATTTCTTATTTTGCATATGCATTATAGTAGAAATAATACGTGATTAAATTTGTGAGTGCCAGCAACAATTTCTCTAACTCGACTGGGCACCGAGTCGCACTGAGCTTGGATGACGCTTCAACTCTCAGAGGTCATCAGTCATAGTGCCTGATGAGTTGTGGTGTGGCAGAGCCTCGGTAACCCATGACAAGAAGTTTTCAACTGTCGAACACCCCCTGTATCGAGGTAGGTCAGGACAACAAGGGCAACATGCGCTCTTGCCTTATCTTGTTGAATGGTAACGTCACGCAGGTCTCAAAAATAGGTGACAGCCAGTGATGTAATGTAAGAAATGTAAAGGCTGCTGTCCAAATTACTGGCTGTGTGTTAGGCAACCATTGGCATCGAAAACCATCACACCAGTTGCTGGTTCAAATCAAATGCCTCTGAGCACTATGGGACTTAACTTCCGAGGTCATCAGTCCCCTAGAACTTAGAACTACTTAAACCTAATTAACCTAAGGACATCACACACATCCATGCCCGAAGCAGGATTCGAACCTGCGACCGCAGCGGTAGCGCGGTTCCAGACTGTAGCGCCTAGAACAGCTAGGCCACCCCGGCCGGCCCAATTGCTGGGATTATATAGCAATGACAGATGCAATCTGGCAACGTCTGTTTTCTTCAGAGCTTCCAGTTTGATATACGTCCTTTGTGATGGAGTGTGTAGAAAAGGCACTCGTCCATAAAGACGACGTTGTTTGATTTCTGTATCTCGTAATATCGTTGGGCGCACCACTGTTGGATTTAATAATTGTAATTAATAAAATATTCAGAGCAATTGTACTTTGATCGAATGGGTGTCATACTACACCCCAACGGTTTGTTCCTTGCTGCGGAGTACATTTTCAATGGGGATCTTCTTTGCTTGTCCGAATCATACCCTGGCTCGCTACTGACTGCAGCAAATTCTGTTTACGCGTGCCCCCGCGAACTGGCGTGACGTCACATACTTTGAGTCGAGGCCCACGAGAAATACATCCCCTCCCCCCTCCCCCCCCCCCCCCCCAACGAGCTTGTGATGTCACACCAGCCACACTGCCTGCCATACACTGAGGTGTCAAACATCGTCGGTCAGCGATATGCACATATACAGATGAATGTAGTATCGCGTACACAACGATTATAGGGCAGCGCATTGGCGGGGCAGTCATTTGTACTCAGGTGATTCATGTGAGAAAGTTTCCGACGTGTTTATGGCCGCACGATGGGAATTAACAGACTCTGAACGCGGAATGGATTTGGAGCTATACACATGGGACATTCAGTTTCGGAAATCGTTAGGGACTTTAGTATTCCGCGATCCACAGTGTCAGGAGTGTGCTGAGAGTGCCATTTTTCAGGCATCACCTCTCACCACGAGCAATGCACTGACCGACGGCCTTCACTTAACCCTCGGGCATGGATGTGTGTGATGTCCTTTGGTTAGTTAGGCTTAAGTAGTTCTAATTTCTAGGTAACTGATGACCTCAGATGTTAAGTCCAATAGTGCTCAGAACCATTTGAACCATTTGAACCTTCACTTAATGACCGAGAGCCGCGGCGTTTGAGTAGAGCTGTCAGTGCTAACAGACACGCACCACCGCTTGAAATAACCGCAGACATCAATGCATCACGTACTATGAACGTATCCGTCAGGTCAGTGCGGCGAAATTTAGCTTTAATGGCCTGTGGCAATGGACGAATGACGCGAGTGCCTTTGTTACAGCACGACGTCGCCTGTAGGGCCTCTGCTGGGCCCTTGTCTATACCGATTAGACCGCAGACGACTGGAAAACGGTGGCTGGGCAGATGAGTCCCGATTTCAGTTGGCAGCACCTGCTGGTAGGGTTCGAGTGTGATGCACACCCCACGATGTCACGGACACAAGTTGTCAACAAGGCACTGCGTCACCTGTTGGTGGCTCCATTATAGTGTAGGCTGTGATTACCTGGAATTGACTGGGTCCTCTGGATGTTCAGCTTCTTGGAGAACATTTGCAGCTATTCATGTACGTCCTCTTTCCAAACAACGGTGGAATTTTTATGGATCAAAATGCACCATGTCACCAGGCCAAGATTGTTCGCGAGTGGTTTAAAGTACATTGTGGACCATTCGAGCGAATGTCTAGAAACTGCACTACAGCGGGCAGAAGGATTTCCGACACGACATTAGGAGGTAGCCCATGACTTTTGCCACCTCACTATACACTGCGAATGCTCAGCTCCATGCAGTGCCCATGGGAAATCAGTATGCCAATGAAAATATACCCATTAAAGATTTTAACTTTGTCGTATGTTATCGAGAGCTTGCATGTATTTAAACATGCAGTTAAGAATATTATTAAACTCGTCTGAAATAGTAACTCGCTCCCCACCAGAGACAACTGCTGAAACACGTAAGACATGTGGTGTCACGTGCTGTGGCTCCTGGTGCAGGGCCCGGATATCTCATTGGCTCCGCTTTGAATAACCGAGAGCAGTTGGCCGTTGTGGGTTGCCGTCATCAGCTGTTGATGCCACCCGAAGGTGAAAGACTATTACACATCTTACTCTCCACCAAGATCTGGATCTCATTAATTTCACGCCCTTCTCGTTCCTACCGAAATGTCTGGGGTATTTAAAAATCTCTATGGCCTGTCTGTGTAACCTTTCACGTAAAAAAAGAATTTTGCTGTAGTCAGTAGCGAGCCAGGATGTGAATCGGATACTCAAAGAAGCTACGATTCCTCTGGAAACTGTCCTCCGCAGACGGGGACAAAACGTTGGTTTTTAATGTGAAATCCATTCGACCACGGCTTAATAGCCCGGAATATTGTATTAACCGTGACATTTCCGGGCGTCAAACTTTACGTTTTACAATTAGCACTAATGTTGTCATTCACCTCTCTTCTACCGCGTTAGTGGAAGCTGCGCTAATGGTCGTCATGCTGACCCTCTAGACGTCGTAGCGCTATCCGTGAGGGTACTTGTCCTGATGCAACAAGCCCATTTCTTGACTCGAGGTATGTGACATACTGTAAGATCCTGCACGTCTGAACGAACAATATGTTTGACCTCTCAGGCACTATTTGTGTGGGGCTGTTCAGATCCTGAACCTATCTATCTCAAACTGCTGAGATCTCGACGAACGCGAGCAAAAATATCGCGAACCTATAAAGAGCAGTTACGATAGGTCTCAGCTGATTTCTGATGTGTACGGTATTGCAATTCCTGCATTATTCTGAATTACGATACAATGTTCCTTCTGAGATGTATGCGTGTCAGAATAACACAGGCTCTGCAATATCGTATTTATCCGCCGACACTGGGGGAGCGACTTTTGAGTAGAATGTCTCGCCTGGACGGGAATGTACATAATGTTTGTATGGGTACAGGTTTTAGACACATGGTGGACGACATATGGAAGTGTGGGTCTGGCTCGAATAACAAAATGGTAAGGCGATAGCACGTGATAAGCGGGAAACCCAGGTTCGTGTCTACATCTACATCTACATTTATACTCCGCAAGCCACCCAACGGTGTGTGGCGGAGGGCACTTTACGTGCCACTGTCATTACCTCCCTTTCCTGTTCCAGCCGCGTATGGTTCGAGGGAAGAACGACTGTCTGAAAGCCTCCGTGCGCGCTCTGATCTCTCTAATTTAACATTCGTGATCTCCACGGGAGTTATAAGTAGGGGGAAGCAATATATTCGATACCTCATCCAGAAACGCACCCTCTCGAAACCTGGCGAGCAAGCTACACCGCGATGCAGTGCGCCTCTCTTGCAGAGTCTGTCACTTGAGTTTGTTAAACATCTCACGGTTACCAAATAACCCTGTGACGAAACGCGCCGCTCTTCTTTGGATCTTCTCTATCTCCTCCCTCAACCCGATCTGGTACGGATCCGACACTGATGAGCAATACTCAAATATAGGTCGAAAGAGTGTTTTGTAAGCCACCTCCTTTGTTGATGGACTACATTTTCTAAGGACTCTCCCAATGAATCTCAACCTGGTACCCGCCTTACCATCAATTAATTTTATATGATCATTCCACTTCAAATCGTTCAGAACGCATACCCCCAGAAGTAACTGCTACCAGTGTTTGTTCCGCTATCATATAATCATGCAATAAAGGATCCTTCTTTCTATGTATTCGCAATACATTACATTTGTCTATGTGAAGGGTCAGTTGCCACTCCCTGCACCAAGTGCCTATCCGCTGCAGATCTTCCTGCATTTCGCTACAATTTTCTAATGCTGCAACTTCTCTGTATGCTACAGCATCATCCGCGAAAAGCCGCATGGAACTTTCGACACTATCTACTAGGTCATTTATGTATATTGTGAAAAGCAATGGTCCCATAACACTCCCCTGTGGCACGTCTGTAGACGTCTCTCCATTGATAACAAAATGATGTTTTCTGTTTGCTAAAAACTCTTCAATCCAGCCACACAGCCACACAGCTGGTCTGATATTCCGTAGGCTCTTACTTTGTTTATCAGGCGACAGTGCGGAACTGTATCGAACGCCTTCCGGAAGTCAAGAAAAATAGCATCTATCTGGGAGCCTGTATCTAATATTTTCCGGGTCTCATGAACAAATAAAGCGAGTTGGGTCTCACACGGTCGCTGTTTTCGGAATCAGTGTTGATTCCTACAGAGTAGATTCTGGGTTTCCAAAAACGACATGATACGTGAGCAAAAAACATGTCGAGTGATTCCAGTTGCTTTTCTATTCCTTGGACACTTATTCGATGTCAGCCATTTTTTCGCTTGTGCGAGGATTTAGAGAAGGAACTGCAGTGCGGTCTTCCTCTGTGAAATAGCTTTGGAAAAAGGTGTTTAGTATTTCAGCTTTACGCTTGTCATTCTATGTTTCAATGCCATCATCATCCCGGAGTGTCTGGATATGCTGTTTCGAGCCATTTACTGATTTAACGTGAGACCAGAACTTCCTAGGATTTTCTGTCAAGTCGGTAAATAGAATTTTACTTTCGAATTCACTGAACGCTTCACGCATAGCCCTCCTTACGCTAACTTTGACATCGTTTAGCTTCTGTTTGTCTGAGAGGTTTTGGCTGTGTTTAAACTTGGAGTGAAGCTCTCTTTGCTTTCGCAGTAGTTTCCTAACTTTGTTGTTGTACCACGGTGGGTTTTTCCCGTCCCTCACAGTTTTACTTGGCACGTACCTGTCTAAAACGCATTTTACGATTGCCTTGAACTTTTTCCATAAACACTCAACATTGTCAGTGTCGGAACAGAAATTTTCGTTTTGATCTGTTACGTAGTCTGAAATCTGCCTTCTATTACTCTTGCTAAACAGATAAACCTTCCTCCCTTTTTTATATTCCTATTAACTTCCATATTCAGGGATGCTGCAACGGCCTTATGATCACTGATTCCCTGTTCTGCATATACAGAGTCGAAAAGTTCGGGTCTGTTTGTTATCAGTAGGTCCAAGATGTTATCTCCACGAGTCGGTTCTCTGTTTAATTGCTCGAGGTAATTTTCGGATAGTGCACTCAGTATAATGTCACTCGATGCTCTGTCCCTACCACCCATCCTAAACATCTGAGGGTGCCAGTCTATATCTGGTAAATTGAAATCTCCACCTGAGATTATAACATGCTGAGAAAATTTATGTGAAATGTATTCCAAATTTTCTCTCAGTTGTTCTGCCAGTAATACTGCTGAGTCGGGAGGTTGGTAAAAGGAGCCAAATATTAACCTAGCTCGGTTATTGAGTGTAAACTCCACCCATAATAATTCACAGGAACTATCCACTTCTACTTCACTACAGGATAAACTACTACTAACAGCGACGAACACTCCACCACTGGTTGCATGCAATCTATCCTCTCTAAACACCGTCTGTACTTTTGTAAAAATTTCGGCAGAATTTATCTGTGGCTTCAGCCAGCTTTCTGTACCTATAACGATTTCAGCTTCGGTGCTTTCTATCAGCGCTTGAAGCTCCGGTACTTAACCAACGCAGCTTCGACAGTTTACAATTACAATACCGATTGCTGCTTGGTCCCCGCATGTCCTGACTGTCCAGTCTGTCACAAATTTTCATTGTCATCATTCCATAGACTGCAAGCATGAAGATTGTTTGTAAATCTACAATTTAATAAGAATTTAATGCCCAGAAACCCCCCTAAATACAAGATTACTCACATTTATATGCTTATAATCTTCATAAATCATGTTAAAATGTGTCCAACAGAAAAACTATTAGTATACAAGACATGCATAAACAAGAATGAACTGGGCATCATAAACATTTTTGTAAAAGCGTCTGCTACAAAAAAAGCCAAATAAAAAATATTCAACTGCATTATTAATGCTTTGCATTTTTAAATACTGCATTTTCCTTACGTTCAATACATTCACGAACGCTCGAAATTCTTGTCATATTGGAAACTATGAATGTGCAGAGGTGCAGATAGCACCCTGCCTCCACTGAACTCGCGATGGTGTTGAACTTCAGATCCATCAGGTAGCAGCGCTGGCCCAATGCAGTGACCCTGTGATACGACAGGTTATTTAGTGAGTGCCCCTGCTTTGGCAACTTGCAGACAGTTCCACGAGGGAGTGCATCACAGATCATACGGTGAAGCGGTTGCAGTCTGTTTCTGTTGCTGCGTGTAGTGAGCTGCCGTTCAGTATTTTCATTTTCTCAGCAAGTGAATGACAGGGCGTTGTCCTTCGACAAAAATGTATTTGGTTTGGTAGTGTCAAGCATCGTGGTGTGGCTGTCTGCTGCTATCTCCTAGTAAATCCCTCCTGCACTTTCCTACACACCTGACATCATGACGATCCTCCACTGGGCTCAGTGAAGCCATCACATCGCTGGCAGTTTGGGGCATGCCGCTTCACAGTCCCTACCAGTGAGGAGAATTATCGCACAATCAGCTTAACCCGTTGATAATGGAAGTCAGACTAAAGAAATATCAAGACACATTCATAGTATTTGTCGACCTGGAAAACAGTTCGACAACGTGAAAGGTGTAATATGTTTGAAATTTTGACAAAAATAGAAATAAAGTACAGAAGAAGATGGTAATATACATTTGTACAACCAAGGGGGGACAACGAGAGTGGAACACCAAGAACACTGTGTTCGGATTAGAAAGGGCGACAGACAGGGATGTAGTCATTCGCCTCTAAAGTTCAATCTCTACATCGAACAAGCAATTATGGAAACAAAAATAAGGTTCAAAACTGTAATTAAAATTCAAGTTGAAAGGATATTAACGATAAAGTCTGCTAATGACATTTCTATCCTCAGTGAGAGTGAAGAAGAATTACAGTATGTGCTGAAAGTAATGAACAGTCTAATGAGTACAGATTATGGATTGAAAGTAAATCGAACAAAGACAAAAGTAATAAGAAGCAGAAATGAGAACAGTAAATGGTGATCACAAAGTGATGAAGTGAAGGAATTCTGCTACCTAGGCAGCAAAATAACCCACAATGGGAGGAGCAAGGAGAAATTAAAAAGCAAACTAGCACTGGCAAAAAGAGCATTCCTGACCAAGAGAAGAGAGAATGTACGTTTGGAGCATAGTATTGTATGGTAGTGAAACATGTACTTTGGGAAAACCGGAAAAGAAGAGAATCGAAGCATTTGAGATGTGGTACTATGAAAGAATGTTAGAAATTGGGTGGACTGATAAGGTAAGGAATGAAGAGGTTCTCCAGAGAATCGGAGATGAAGTGAACACTGACAAGAAGAAGAAACAGGATGGAAGGACACCTGTTAAGACATCAAGAAATAATTTCCTTGATACTTGAGGGAGCTGTAGAGGGTAACAACTGTAGAGGAAGACAGAAATTGGGATACATCCACCAAGCAATTGAGGAAGTAGGTTGCAAGTGCCACTCTGAGATCAAGAGATTGGTGCAGGGGAAAAATTCGTCACTTGCCCCATCAAATCAGTCAGAAGGCTGAACATTGAAAAAAAAAGTTGTTCCAAACACAGCATATTCGAAACCGTTAGATTTTGCTCTATTACCTTTCTTCCTACATCCTCGCTATCCTCCATTGATTTTTGGGGTAGGCCCTTTCCCTTTCTAACTCTTTTATCCTCGTTTTGGCAGCTTCTAAATCCTCCTGTTTGACAGAATACATTTACTTTAAGCAGTTATGTGCCCCATTTAATTCTTCCTTTTCATCCTTTTCCATTTCACACTTCTTTCTCACAGCATGGAGATTTACCTTCAAACAGTTACATCTATCCTTTAATTTAGAGACGTTCGCTATATCTGCTTCTGAAGCTTTCATAGATATAGTTTGCCTATGTATGTGTCTGACATCTCTGATAATATTACGATTTTCGTCTAGTTCTTGTTCAAATCCGGCGTCTCTGCTTTTAGTTTACGGTTTAGCAAATGCCATTTGAGGTGACATCCACAGATATGCTTTTTTGTTGTATCACCTATTTGTCTTCCACATGCACATCCATGACTGCTCAATGACTCAGCATTAAAAATGCTTAGCGCTTCTGAAACCGCACCCTTCGACACTGTAGGAAGGTCAAGACTCGTTACCATAGCCGATGGAAACGCTTTCTGCTGTAATTACACATAGAAATTGTTGTAAAAAAAGCACCATCATAAACAAAGGGTCGTAATGCAACACACGGACTGGGAATTGAGAAAAATCATTGTAATAACACAGCTACCACGAAAACCAACCCCAAAAGATTTCATCAGGTTAGAGCGGCGGCAGCTGCATGTGTGCTCCCCACAATGTGCGGGTACAGACTAACCATCTTTGAATCAGTCTTACCTCGCCTACTACCACCCCTCCTCCCTCACTCTCCTCCCCCACTCCCCCCGTAGTTAGAGATACCCGTCTTCCAGGCCTGTTCTAGCCGGTTGGTGATGGTACACAAAGACGTTCAGGTGAAACTCATTATAAATACTTAATGCATGATTACACAAGCACCTTCCTCCATTGGCTGCCTGACCTGTACATCACTGCGCCACAGAAACTGCGAGATCGCAACACTTGCAGTATCAAAAATGGCTGGAAATAGTCCATTTGCAGTACCCCTGTCAAATTAATTGTTTAACGATTTACAGTGATGAGATAGATCGCTTAAAACACTCGCCACCAACTTATGATGATCCTTCTTTGCAATAATGAGGTTTTCACGTTTGAGAATCATTCACACACATTTTTCAAATCAAGTAATTAAATTCCCGCCACAGATAAATTGCAGTGCTGAACGTAACCAATGTCTTGTATGTACTGAACTTTGAGAACCAAGTGCACTCCCACAATACAGTGTTTCCACTAAATACATTCAGCGAAAAACAAAACCTTCCTATCGGACACATTCGCGATCGTTAAGCGTGCACCAGTGGTGAGGCAACGAGGGCATTGGCGCATTTTGTTAGTGCGGGTTGCCTATATCAAGGGCAACCATACATTCAGCAGCAAACCTACAAACCTATTATTCTCTTTTAATCGACAGGGCATGACTCCCTCAGGATAATCCTTCCTTTTGATTGACAGGTCATTAACCTATTGAGCCCCTCACCCCTCCCCTCCCCCTCATCAGCCCAACCCCTCAGGAAATCTCCTATTGGCTCATGCTGGAGACAAAGGGAAAGCTGAAGCAATTTCGATATAAAAAATAGAGTGAAATAATCCATTTGCACCACCCTGTCAAATTAATTGTTTTACAATTTACAGGAGTAAAAATGAATCACTTAAAACACTCACTTCCACCTAATGATGATTCTTCTTAATAATAAAACATTTTCAACGTTTGCGTGTCACATGCAAACATTACACCAATCAAGTAATGAAATTTCCATCACAAATAGATTGTAGTGCTAAATACAACCGAGGTCATATACGCGCCCTCCCCCACCACAAAGTTTCCACTAAACATATACGGTGAAAAACATTCTGATGATCTCACGAACTCGCGATCACGAAGGACGTGCCACTTCCTGTCGACCGCCATTCTTGTTCGCCACGATGTGCCGGCCATGGCTTCCCGTACGGAACATATGTGTGCACGTAATACAACTATCAGAAACAATAAACAGATCAGTCGGGAATTTAGCGTCTCGTTTGGGTTTTTAAAAGTACTGTAGACTTCCTAAATTGGTTCTCTCAGGTACATTCGGGAGGAGAGAGGAAGGTTCTACTGCGTGATAGAATAGAGACAACAGCAAATACCACTGCAAGACAGATTCCAACAGAATGTATTGAGAAGCATTAACACGACACACTTCAACCACGATCCAGTCCGTAGTAATAAGCTGTAGGGCTAGATGTCAGAGATAGCTGAAAACACATTCCGCGCACTCACCTCTCAGACGTCCACATGCAACGCGCCGGTCCGCAGCGTTCACCGCCAGCGCCGACTTAAAAACGACAGTGAAAATTTTCGCCGCGGCAGCAGACGTAATCGTGAACGGAACGCGCGTATATGCCAGAGTGCACGCCCCCCCCCCCCTCCCCCCCCCCCCCCCTCGCGCCATAGGCTGGGCATCCGGAGATGATTGGAGTGCTAAGAATCTGGATGTGATCAATATATCCAGCACAAATGTCCATCATTTTGAATTTCTCTCACGCAACACACACACATGACAGATTATCTTGCGCTCACCTCGCACACTGGTCACTTAGCCAGCCCAAGCACCGCCGGCAGCATCAAGCAGGTAGGTGCATTCTTTGTACACGTCAAAGGCTGCGCTAATCCGTTACTTCAGGCTGCCAACTCCTCGTCACTGCCCTTGCACGCAGCTGCGGTACACTCCAAAACAAGCAACTGCAGCTTGGATGCATACAGTAGTTCTAAACAATTCATCGCCGACATAGACCAACAATTTTAAAAAATCCACTTTACCCAAGCTGAGGCAACGATGTTGTTGACCATACATCTGGAATTTCCCGCGTGAAATGTAGATTCCTCTCCTTTATAGGCGCTATTACTGAAGATAGAAGAAATCGAACAATGCACTCGTTTTCACGTAGCTAAAGTATCGTTACTTGTGAAAATCCTGTACAGGCCATATTCCCTCTAAGTATTCTTTCATCAGGCAGAAAATATCTGTCCTTATCTGACACATCATGCATCACAGGGCTAGAATATTTAACTCATTTTTGGCTCGGCATAGAGTGCTAAGGTCTTCCACTCTCACAGGACGTCTCCTCACTTTCGAACTCTCTCTCAAGGTAACCAAATGTCTCGCCACATACAAAGGCTGTTAAGGTAACAACACAGAGAAGTACTAAACATAAGTATTATACTATGTATCAGTTTACAAATTCGGAAACACGTCTGATTTTATTACTATGGTTGTTTGTCCCTATATAGGTGGACTATTGAAATATCGCTAGAAGATATCACCGCAACGAAAAAAAGTCATGTGAAGATTCATTTCCATGGGGCCCTAGCAATCGCTTACAGCCGCCAGGCGGACTGTCACTGATATCATATTGATAGGCTAATTAACTAAGTTGATCATGAGAGTCACTTTGCATGACGAGTAATTTTTCTTTTCCAGTGGTTGTATTACACTCACCAGGTACTCAAAAGGGAGTCCCCGGAGGAAAGACGATGCTCTTTTCGATGAAAACTATTGAGAACCGACATCTGAAGCTGACCACAGAAAGTTTCCACTGCCGATAACATAGATTACGCATAAGGACCGCGCTATTAAAAACACGATCACACGAATATGTTACGGTCACGCTGCATAAAAATCGGTCTTGCTTCTACAGACACACACAAGACTCGTTGATAGTGTAACGCTTTCTTGTAGAAATGCTGTCTGTGATTTGGAATCAAGTCTGTCCATTCAACCACATACTTGCGTTGGATACTATGGAGACGTCTTTTGTGATTACAGCCACTGGTGAATAATATTCATGCCACTCTCATATCTCAAAGAGAGTTACCCTTTTCGAACCTATCTGCTACAGTAAAACTCCACCGTGGTTTAGACCATCCCCATGCAAGCTGTAACTTTCTACAGTCTCTGCCCTGGTCTCCCCACAGCTTCGTCCACGTGATCGTCCCAATTGAAGCCGGAACTGAGCGGAAGTCGGAGAGGGCTATATCCACCACCTTGTGAACCAGTGTAGAAACTGGTTGAGCTGAATTAATGCAACAGGAGCGTCTTTTGACCCCTCGGTGGAAATGGGAACATATTATCGTAGCTCCTCCAATGGTGTATTATGTGTAACGTCAGCGCCATAACGAAGCTTTCTCCTGCAACACGAGGTAGTATAAAAGGTAGTACAAACAGTTACGACGTCTCCATGGATCCAAAGCAATTATGTGGTTGAATGGAGAGCATTTATTCCAAATCGCAGGGAGCATTTATACAAGAAGCCTCCACATCATACTTAGAGTGAAGGAAGGCGGAGAATTTAGCTACTGCATCGAGATGCACTTCCACACTTCATACATGTACTACAGTACAATGGAGATCTGCATCTCTCAGGTTTATTCGCATCTGTCACACAAACATTCTATCATCGTTATTCTGTACCGTCTAACAGAGAAAAACTACGAACTATAAATGCTCCACTAACTTCATCCGACAGAGAACTCGATAAGATTTTTACCGCACCTTTCTCTTGCGATATATTGAAAACAAGTACCATCGGAGTGCCAGCATCAAACATATGTGGCGATCCTATTAA
Source organism: Schistocerca gregaria (assembly GCF_023897955.1). Taxonomy (NCBI): domain Eukaryota; kingdom Metazoa; phylum Arthropoda; class Insecta; order Orthoptera; family Acrididae; genus Schistocerca; species Schistocerca gregaria. The sequence goes on from NC_064922.1 coordinate 463,540,007, forward strand.
ATATACAGTACTGATATATTGGAGTAGGCAGCCAGTGATCGAAATCGCTTGCACAGACCAAAGTTCGTAGATGGACCGTATCCCACAGATTATCAGTCGCAGGAGATGGGCCCTGTTTTGTTGCCTAATACATTTTTTTTCTGCTGTAACATGCTTTGTTCACCACCATTCATTTTGTTTTTTCGTCCACGACTTCGAGGTCTGTGTTAGGTTCTAAACTAACATTAACACGTTTCGATCCTTTGGCTATCACACATCAGACAGTGTAAATTGTGTTGCTGCTGCTCCCCCAACACAAACACACACTGAATGATCGAAGCAAAAGGCAGTCACAACATTAGGAAACTGGAAGAATTTTGTGGCATTGTGGAACGTTTCCAAACTGCTGCCTGAATGTGATTGGCGATCTTTACCTTTAAACTCATCTTTCACAGTGATGGGATAGCTGAGGCTCAGTGTTCCATTTCGATTGATTCGTCATACTGTAGTAATGTACACGATCAATGTTTCGGTGCTAGCCATCCCCAGAAGGCGTTGCCCTTGCATTAAGACTCTTTCTCCATCCCATCAAGCGATGTCAGTCAATCATTATGACACAATTAACAGCGTACCAGTGGACAGAAGGGATGGAAAACACACCATTTATCTAGTGAAATAATCATCACGGCCAACAGTGAGACCAATTTTAGCATTTGTAACAGTTTTGCAGCACCGACCTGTGACACGGCAGAATGCTTCCCAGTTCCTGTATCACCGCTATACCGCCCCTCCTCTGGTTTGCGAGTACCTTTGCGTATGTAGATAGATGACTGTGCAGTACATCTATTCATTGTTAATTCTTGAATATATACACCAAAGTACACCATACGGCGATCTAAATATTTTACCACTTTGATCATAGTGCGTAATTGACGATTACGACTGCCTTCCCCTATGTGGATGGGAGTCACAAAGCATTCTCGCATTCTTAGGATAAAGTTAGACACTGGAAGCTCCCGTTGTGTTGTCTTTGACTAACGCTCCCTGCAGCACTGTCACCGATTTAATTTGCAGCTGACCAGAAGTAGATCGGTACATTGTAAAGGACCAATGCAAGCATAGTATCATTTTTGTATAGTGACTGGATATTAACAGTGGGCACTATACACCTCTGGAAAGACATATTGCGCATTTATCACAGGGAATCTATGTTTGAAGGAAGTAGTTTGTCATTCTATGCTTTTTCACCATAGTTTATCGCATAGAAACCTGCAAGGACAGTGTATGTCCCGCGTTGGAAATATATTTCTTACACTGGGATAGGATCAGAGTTGCATTCCATACAGTTAATTGGTCGTAAACCGCAACGATCTAACATCATAGCTTGTTTTAGTGCAGAACCGTTTAGCCTTAGGAGTGCATGAGCTTATGTTCTCTCTTGCCAATACCTTCTTAGTACTGACCCCAGACACTAGAACAATACGTTAGACTTGATAGCGCAATCGATTTACGTAAAATGCTTCCAACTCTGTCTGTCTGGAACGCCATAATGCATAAAAAATACCCGTCTATTGTTCTTAACCGTCTATTATATCATTATACACTCCTGGAAATTGAAATAAGAACACCGTGAATTCATTGTCCCAGGAAGGGGAAACTTTATTGACACATTCCTGGGGTCAGATACATCACATGATCACACTGACAGAACCACAGGCACATAGACACAGGCAACAGAGCATGCACAATGTCGGCACTAGTACAGTGTATATCCACCTTTCGCAGCAATGCAGGCTGCTATTCTCCCATGGAGACGATCGTAGAGATGCTGGATGTAGTCCTGTGGAACGGCTTGCCATGCCATTTCCGCCTGGCGCCTCAGTTGGACCAGCGTTCGTGCTGGACGTGCAGACCGCGTGAGACGACGCTTCATCCAGTCCCAAACATGCTCAATGGGGGACAGATCCGGAGATCTTGCTGACCAGGGTAGTTGACTTACACCTTATAGAGCACGTTGGGTGGCACGGGATACATACGGACGTGCATTGTCCTGTTGGAACAGCAACTTCCCTTGCCGGTCTAGGAATGGTAGAACGACGGGTTCGATGACGGTTAGGATGTACCATGCACTATTCAGTGTCCCCTCGACGATCACCAGAGGTGTACGGCCAGTGTAGGAGATCGCTCCCCACACCATGATGCCGGGTGTTGGCCCTGTGTGCCTCGGTCGTATGCAGTCCTGATTGTGGCGCTCACCTGCACGGCGCCAAACACGCATACGACCATCATTGGCACAAGGCAGAAGCGACTCTCATCGCTGAAGACGACACGTCTTCATTCGTCCCTCCATTCACGCCTGTCGCGACACCACTGGAGGCGGGTTGCACGATGTTGGGGCGTGAGCGGAAGACGGCCTAACGGTGTGCGGGACCGTAGCCCAGCTTCATGGAGACGGTTGCGAATGGTCCTCGCCGATACCCCAGGAGCAACAGTGTCCCTAATTTGCTGGGAAGTGGCGGTGCTGTCCCCTACGGCACTGCGTACGATCCTACGGTCTTGGCGTGCATCCGTGCGTCGCTGCGGTCCGGTCCCAGATCGACGGGCACGTGCACCTTCCGCCGACCACTGGCGACAACATCGATGTACTGTGGAGACCTCACGCCCCACGTGTTGAGCAATTCGGCGGTACGTCCACCCGGCCTCCCGCATGCCCACTATACGCCCTCGCTCAAAGTCCGTCAACTGCACATACTGTTCACGTCCACGCTGTCGCGGCATGCTACCAGTGTTAAAGACTGCGATGGAGCTCCGTATGCCACGGCAAACTGGCTGACACTGACGGCGGCGGTGCACAAATGCTGCGCAGCTAGCGCCATTCGACGGCCAACACCGCGGTTCCTGGTGTGTCCGCGGTGCCGTGCGTGTGATCATTGCTTGTACAGCCCTCTCGCAGTGTCCGGAGCAAGTATGGTGGATCTGACACACCGGTGTCAATGTGTTCTTTTTTCCATTTCCAGGAGTGTATATTTATATATTTACAACTGCTCTGTGTTGTTACCTTAACAGACTTTGTATGTGGCGAGACATTTGGTTACCTTGAGAGAGAGTTCGAAAGTGAGGAGGCGTCCTGTGAGAGTGGAAGACCTTAGCACTCTATGCTGAGCCGAAAATGAGTTTAATATTCTAGTCCTGTGTTGCATGATGTGACAGATAAGGAAAGATATTTTCTGCCCGATGAAAGAATATTTAGAGAGAATATAGCCTATGCCATAGTCCGGTATAGGATTTTTACAAGTAACGATGCTTTAGCCGCATGAAAACGCGTGTATTATCCGATTTCTTCTCACTTCGAAAATAATTGGTATAAAAGTGAGGAATCTACATTTCGCGCGAGAAATTCGAGGTGTTTGGTCAACAACATCGTTGTCTCGGCTTGAGTAAAGTAGATGTTTTAAACTTGCGGGTCTATGTCAGCGTTGAATTGTTTAGGATTACTGTATACATCCAAGCTGCAGCTACTTCTTTCGAAATGTACCATAGCTACCTGTAAGGGCAGTCATGAGGAGTTGGCAACCGGAAGTAACGGATTAGCTCAGCCTTTGACGTGTACAGAGTGGTAACACCGGTTCCCGTGAGATTTCCGAAGTTAAGCGCTGTCGGGCGTAGTCGGCACTTGGATAAGTGATCCCCCAGGCCGCCATGCGCTGTTGCCATTTTTCGGGGTGCACTCAGCCTCGTGATGCCAATTGAGGAGCTACTCGACCGAATAGTAGTGGCTTCGGTCAAGAATACCATCATAACGACCATGACAGCGGTGTGCTAAGCACACATCCCTCCTACCCGCGTCCTCCGCTGAGAATGACACGGAGGTTGGATGGTCCCGATGGGCCACTTGTGGCCTATAGAGGGAGTGTTTTATATATATATATATATATATATATATACAAAGAATGTACCTATCTGCTTGATCCTGTCTGCGGCTAACTGACCAATGTGTTGGGTGAGCGCGGGAGAAGCGGACATGTATGTGTCTTGAGCAAGAGAAGATTCAAAATGATGGACGTTTGTGCTGTATGTATTGATCACATTTGAATTCCTACCATTCCAATCATGCCCGGATGCTCAGACTATGGCTGGGGTCGGTACACTCTGGGATATAGGCGCGTCCACGACTATGGCTGCTGCCGCAGCGGAAATTTCACTGTCGTTTCTAAGTCGGCGCTGGCTGGCGTCGGCTTTGGCAGTGAACGTTGCGCACGGGCGCGTTGCAAGTGGACGTCTGGGATGTGAGTGCTCGGAATGCGTATTTTCAGCTGTCTCCGACATCTAGCCATGACAGCTTATTACTACGGACTGGATCGTGGTTGAAGTGAGTCGTGTTAATGTTCGGCAATACATATTTCTTGCAGTGGTATTTGCTGTATTATTCTTTATTTTATATCAAATGTTTTAAGAAACGGCCATCTGCCCTTTGAAATTGAAACTCTTCTTTCTAGGGCTTAAGCCATTAAATTATTTGTTGATGAGCGGCCTTCAGCCGAATTTCAATATCTCTTAGAGTAATCTTCTTCTCTCGCCCTTAAGTCATAAGATTGTTATGCTTTTTAATAGGGCCTTCAGCCCAATTTGTATGAAATGTTTTAAGATAACGCCTTCTGCTTTTTGATTGAAACTCCTCACACTGCTTAATATGCGATCTCCAGTCTAGTTCCATTAAAATTAAATTGCTAAGGCCTTCAGCCGATTAGATTGAAGATTTAGAAAATATTCTAAGGTCAAACCACCAGAAGAACCTTGTATTTCAATTTTGCTTAAGCCTTGTGTCTTGGAATTTGAATGTGGCCTTCAGCTGATGTAAAGTTAATCAAAGGAGGTCGATTAAAGTTTTGAGTGTTTTGCATCCTTATTGTAATATTGTGTGTTGATAAATAAAGTTTGTATGTTGAGTGCAACTGACAGGAACTTCCCTTTCCACAATCTAATCCGCTCTGTCCTGCTAGCCCAAGCATTTCATTGGTTTCGGATAAAGCACAGTTTAAGCAGAGGTTGAAAGATTTTTTTATATGCAACGCCTTCTATTTTATAGATGATTATCTTAACAGGGACTGTTAGACCAGCTTAAATAATAATGTCTGCTTTGACTGCACTTTGTCACATTAGGCGATATTAGGTTCTTTGTGTATGTTAAATTTGTTAAAAGTGCATAACATTGTTCACTCTGACAGGGTATTATTTCTGTAAAAAAATTGCTGTTCTAGTTTAATGTATTCAGATATTTTGACAATCTCTTGATATAGGATCAGAATAGTGAGTTTTATATTCAGATGTTTTGTTTTTTTATTTTCTGACTTCTTCCACACCGTCGAGAATCATCCCATTTTTGGGTCTACAGAACGAAAACTGAATCTAATATCATATAATATCACCATTTGGTATCTTCTATGATCTGTCCAAAGCATTCAACTGTGTAGATCACAAAATTCTACTTATGAAGGCTGAGCACTATGGATTAAATGGAAAAAAAGGTTGTGGCTCGAGCCATACCTAGATGACGTAAGGCAGAATGCAGTATTGAACAGTTCTGCAATGGCACCTGCCTCCTCTGACTGTTGCATAGAAAATGTTGAGTGTCACATGGTTCGGTGCTTGGTCCCTTATTTTTCTTCACCTTTATCAATGATCTCCTATGCTATATGACACAAAAAGAACACACTTAATCCTGTTTGCTGATGACACAACCATTATGACTGACAACACACCTAACTGCAGTCTAGAGAACACTGTGACCGCTGTATTCAAAGAAGCACTACAAATGGTGTGTCACTCAATGTTGACATGACTGGATTCATTCAGTTTCAAATACCAAATAAAAAACAGGAATTTACCGAAATAAAGTGTGGTGACAAAAATTTTGAGAGCCAAGTCTTGCAAATTCCTGTGATTACACATAAACAACAATCTGAACTGGTTAGTTCACATCAATGACCTATGTAAAAGTTGAATTCAGCAGCATTTGCCATTCTCTCGATTTCATTTGTTTGTGATTTGAAAACAATTAAAGCTGCATACCTACAGTAGTTACATTCGCTTATGACATATGGCATCATATTTTGGGTTAACCAGTCATGAGTAAACAAAGTCTTTATTGCACAGAAAAGAGTCATCAGCATTGTGGCTAGAGTGCACCTCAAATGCTCTTGCAGAAATGTATTCAAGCAGCTTAGGATCCTAACTGTGCCATCTCAGTACATTTTTTTCACTAATGTGCTTTGTGAACAATAATCGTACAACTTACAAAACAAACATTGAATATCATGCTCATGATACAAGAAATAAACATGATCTTCTAAAAGATATAAAAAAAATCTCAACATGGCAGAGAAAGCATAAAAATATACAATAAGCATCAATTTCATGTTAAATCAGTCATAAATTCAAGAAACTGCTGAAACTTTGGCTTTTTAATAGTTCTTACTATTCTTTACAGGAATTTTTTGACAGTGTGCAATAATTAGTAGAACATATTTAATTGTAGCATCCTTATAAGAACTGACTATGTAGCATTGTCGTATTAATCACAGATGGCAGAATGCTTTTTATATACTTTAGATTGCAAGACTTATAATTCGTTTGTGTAATCATCATTACTAGTATAACCTGTGCTATCGTTTAAACACTTAAACCTCGTGTTACTGTTTGTATGTGATTTAATTTGTAAGACTCATGACCATTTAGATATGGTTATTCTGTAATAATCAAACACATTCTACAGCATAGCGATACACTTACGTCAAAGATCTATGGAACACGAAAATAAATAAATAAATTAAATAATCCTACTGTAATGTTAAGAGGACATTTTAATTTAAATGTAAGGGCAAATCTATTATGTAGTTATACACACAACCATTGTCATATCATATAAACTAACTCTCCATCATACACTTTATAATAAGAATTACAGTAATCAGCAGTGCTGCTACTGACAATATCTCTATAGACACATTGAGTAAATTGTGTAAATACTTCCAGTTGAGTTACAATGCAAACGGAGCTGAGGACTTATGATAGTAAAGCGAATTTTTTGCCCCTCTGGAAAGAGGCACGCAACGCCTTTGGCGTCAATGAAAAATGTAATATATTCTGTAAGTCAACCTACAGTTCCCAAGAAAAGTGTTTCAAAAGAAGTTGACTTAATTACAATTCTCATTTATTTTAAATTTATGTTTTGCAAGTATGTGTGGGGATATGGAAGTCAACTGCAACTACTGCTAAACATAGCAGTTTACCTTTCTTAGCAGAAATTACCGACACAGTGCCATTCATAACGCTGGCTTAAACTGACTGCCAGATCGTCCGTATGTAGGCAGTGAGGTCAACCCCCGAAGCTCAGAAGTCAAAACTGGGTACTCAAAATGTCCCTTTTTTGTGTAGTGTCCGACAGTAAAGAGAAATATTTGTTGCCTTGAGAAAAGAAGAGAGAATGAGAGAGAGTAGGTATAACAAAACAAATAATGGACTACGATACCACATGCAGGACCATAAAATAGTAGTAGAGTTTACAGTACACAACTACAATATTTACTAGCGCTCTTGCAATACTATGTAATATAATGTAAAATCCTAAATTACCTTACTGAAGTGCTTGCTTCTCATTTCAGTAGATACAGCTTTCGTTTTGTGGAAATATTGATCCCCAAATGCATACTCCTCCCTCTTTTAGTCTCTATCGCATTCAGTACAAGTTTTTCTTATTGTGAAGATTGAGATATTTTTGTTCCACTTCATAAGTTGTACAGTCTGCTTCGTTTGCTTGAAATGAAGATCTCACAATACATATGGAATTTAAACTCTCATGTCCAATTCTGCTTTGTTTTTTGTTTTTTTGTTTTTAGACCACTTACCATACAAAATATTATTTCGGCTTCAGCATTAGAATGTGGAAGTGAAAGAACCAGCTTAGCAAGTTTACTAATTTTTGAAAATACACCTGATCCTGGAAGTCTTTCAATTTTGATATTTCACTCCACATACAATCGAAGTCTGTTTCTAAAAGTTCCTTCTTCCTACACTCAGGCACAAGTGGAAAACTTCTTCATTGAACTGGTAAGCTGTTTAAATCAAATCCTCCACACTTAGGTGCAATACACGATCACCCTTTATCTGGGACCTACCATCAGCTGTTAATACAATATTGGTCTCTATGAATTTTGAGTTTCCAAAAAATTTCATCGTGTCTAGGTAGACGATTCTTCATTTTTTTGGTTGCTGCAATATAGACATCAAGGAATTCAAGTCTTAGCTAATGAATTCTCTCTTCACATTCTATAGGAAAAGTTTGTAATAACCATTAACATTTGGGGCCATGATAAATCAATTCTAATGGCGGATAATGGCGTGCCTGAAGTGTAGTAATCTTGTGTCTTTCAGTGAGGACACCAGGGCTTAGGAAGTTCTGACCAGTGTTTTGAAACAGATGCAAAGAATCTTCTGAAGGCTTGTGAATTAATATTTTCCTCAGCTGGAAAAGGGTGTTAAAACTGTTAAAGTAAACCAAAACATACTTTAGAAACAATGTGTAAGCTTCAGTATGCGAATTTTCTAATTGACAAAAAATCTTATCTGGAGACTTTAATTTATTTTCACATTTGCTAACTGGAAATAGTGCAAAAATACATCCCAGTTTTCCAGAACATGAACAATACATGCATGTGAAACAAGCCATCATGTACACGATAATTTAAGCACCTTTTTTACATTCGACTCCAAAAAATTCTTAAAATTCTTGTAAAAAAACCAGCGCAGCACTTTGCACTGCCAGGTATATGGCTTGCCACAACCCTTATTAACTCTTCACAGGTTCTAGGAATCTTCTCACGTGCCTTGCTTGCAACGGATGAATGGCATATACATTTGAGAACAATAAGATTTAGAACAATATTGGTAAGTCTTGCTATGACAGGATTACAGCTTCCCACCATTACAGATGCATTGTCACAAGCCATGCCAATTAAATTTGTAATTGGAATATTCTTCTCTTTCACCAAACTCTCTAGAGCTATGAATAGTTTTTCTGATGAGCAAACTTTGGCATGCAAAGGATCAATTACAGAAGTTGTGTTGCCTGTCAACTGGCGACACATATTTCACTAAAATGCACATACTTTTTCTGTCTGATATGTCTATACTCTCTCCCACCAGAGCAGAAAATTTAATGTCCTTTAGTAACAGAACCATTTTATCAGTTTCCACCTCTGCAATAATATTTTTCATTATATTGGTACACTCTATACGACCTCAAATCACCTCTGAAGCTATTTTGGAGTCATAGAAAACATTCTTTAACACAGGAATAACATGATCCACTGTTGAAATCACAACATTATACTCCACGACAAAAAGTGCTTATCTTATTTCAATTCTCTTCACTTTTTTCCAAATGTTTGCTTTCATCGCACATTTTCGAAAAATAATCAACAACAATTCTGATACTTTGCATAGTTTTAACATATTTAATGTGTTTAACTCGAGAAGCATGTTTTCCATGAGTAACAATCGCGTTACACCCTTTCAACCACGCCTTCTGTTGTTACCTTCAATAACCTCCAACCACCCTTTAAATCTGTCAATTTGATGCCAAAGGTCTTGGAAAGGTTTAGTATTTTTTTCCGGTTGTAATTTACTGCAATTGGATTTCGATTTCCTTGTACTTGAAGGACCACAGTCTGGTATTCTAAAAATGTTTACAAAACAAACCATTCAGAAACAATTATTGTTTAATAACATCAAGATTCGCACACAAAACTCCAAGTCCAAGCGACGACCAACAGGTAATAACTTACATTGACCCTGAAAAGAGTAAATTAAACCACTTCAAACAATACCATACAACAAAGTGCTACGTTACAGCTTAACACGCCTCTGGACTTGGCCTCCCATCTAAATTGCATTCTGAGATGAATTATTTATTCTGAAATTCAACAATCTTTCACAAGTGTCACTCATTCATAAATAATGGTGTATTTAAGTCGAGCATACGAAAGAACTTTGGACTAACAATAGCTACTACAATGGGAGTGCTAATTGCTGGTTGAACAAATGACAGTCTGTGTGTGTTGTACAATTACTTACCTTATTTTTGCGGTATTTGACAATCATACCTATATCAATGCACATATGTTACTGTTGCATGAGCAAACTTATTGTACCCATAGTGAGAATCTGACTGTTGGTTGTACACATGACAGTTGGCAGGTATCATGTATTTGACTTCAGTAAAATGTTCATCTTTGCTGTTGTATATGTCATAAACATTACTACATTACATTGGAGGCAGGAACTAAATGTCCCTCACTCATCTTAATTTTCATGAAAAAATCCCTCTGTCTTTCCCTGAAAAATATTTGTCAAAATTTCCCATAATATGGGACAAATCCCACTGGTTGGCAACACTCTGTGTAAAGTGTCGAGGCAAGTGACCAACTGCTGGCATTATTGCATGCAACGAATCACTACCATCCATTGCTCACATGTGGCGCCCCTGGATAGCCATGTAGTTTGAGATACCATGACTTGAATTGACTTTACATGACGTGACACGATGGACAATGTGAATACACCCTGGTGTGATAGCACCATTATGTGATGGTGCTGTGACGGCCAGTGTGACTGGCCTTCAGTCATGTTACTTGTATGTTTGCTTATAGAAATGTAACTAATGATACGCATTCTAGTCATCTTCATCTCGAAATTAGGTGAAGACCGCACAAATACATAAATTTATTTAATGCCATGTTTTTATGATTCATACCATGACTTTTACAAATGTGCCGTTTGTCTCTCGTACCTTAAAGTCAGTTCACACTGGCTGTTATATCGCGGCAATCATAGCACTGTCACACCCTGGTGCATTCACCCGCTCCCCCTCTCTGCCCACCATCTCATGTCACATCCAGTCCACTTAGCCCAGGACTGATGGTGAAAATGAGGTTGTGAGTTACCATTTACAATACAAAAAGTTGGAGTATAGCATCAGTACTGAGGAACTAATAATGATAAAGTTTATTAATCTCCAAAGCAGACTTGCTATTGTATGTTCTTGATTCTATATGGTAAAGTGCTGAGAAGTGAAACAACATTCACAACCTCGACATTTATTTGCTAACGAAAATATGTACATAAAAACTCTTCAAACAATGTCTATAATGAAATAAATAGAGGCTGATTACGTTATCCCTTACGTTTTTTCTTTCTTATGCAGCTAATAGCGTCATAAAGGACTGTATTTTTCTGCTTCATTATAAAGCTGACTTTTTACTTAAAATGTTAATTAATGAAAATTATTTCATTAATGTATGTCCTTACTCATACACAGTGTGGGCACCACATCTCTTCCGTTATTGTAAGACCTAAATATTTTTCAGATATCTTACCTTGCTTATAGAAAGACTATTCAAGTTGTCCTCGAACATGCATAGTTTTCCAAGAAAACAAAGTACAATAATAAAATAAAGATTAAGAAGGAACAAAAACATGAAATCCATTACCATAACATGAGTGAGCATGGTGAACATAGGTTAGCTTCCGATGTTACGGACTGCGCCACCATTAACACTTTCTTCATGTGAAACCTTGACGTGGAGTGAAATGACAAACCGTTGACGGCCTTTGAGAAGCGGGAAACAGGTTATTTTCACTGTTTCAAGTCCATTGTGCAATGAGCCATCGCTTACCGCTGCGCCAACACTTTAAGTTCAGGGTGCAGGCCCAGGCAGTGGCAGTTTGTCAAACGTATGATACGTAATATTACAGTTGCTGACAAAGATACATACACTAACAAACTTTCAAAAGTATTGTCTGGAACTGTTTACACACTGCCGTCGCATGATTGTGGGAAGTAGCCCAACCACTTATCTCGGAAGGTGTATACTCTTCAGTGAAAGAGTGCATAGTATGATCTCACAGTCATAGTGCCCAGCTGAAAGCATAGATAATTCCATACCTCACAGGGCGCTATTTTATCCACGCACATTTTTCAGTGATGGAGCACATAGTATGATCTCACAGTCAAAGAGAGACAAAGGATGTGTGCCCAGCTGAAAGCACCAATGATCCCTTGTCTCACAGGACACTGCTTAATTCGCGAACAGGATGGAGCGAATGATCAGTGCCCATTTAGATTTACAAATGCGTTGGTGAGGAGTGCACGTTGTACTCAACCCCCATGGCCTGCAGCTGATGGAATCTCCAATTGGAGTAAACATTCACATGACATGGAGGTCTAGCTTGCACTGGGTTTCGCTTTGTCTCTTACATGCTTGTGCGTGCTGCAAAATCAGTACTCATGGGCAAGTACTGGTGCACCATCATCCACGCAATTCTGTGGTATGCCTGCCACTCACATCCCATCTTGGGCAGCAGAGCTCTGTAGCCATGAGAAGTGCCTCACTCACTTTGTACTGTAGTCAGTGAGATCACAGTGGTGGAGGGCCAGTCAGCGGTGACTTGGGTGGCAGTGCATTGCGTCACATTTGGCTGGCTGGGCGCACAGGGTGGGGGGGGGGGGGTGTCCTGTGTCCTCATGTGACACACTAGCGACAGCGGCGACAGCAGCAGCGTCTGGGAGCTGTCCGGGGCTGTGTGTGACTGAAACGTTCAATGCAGTGATGTCACCTCTGAGGACACTGGGACACAGACAAAGTTTGGTTAAACGTGAATAAAACACATGAAACAAACTCTACAAGCAGCTGTGTTGTTCATAATGTACTGAGTTCTTGACACACCTGACATGGAAAAAGTTGAATGATTCAATGCTGATTTGACTCATGTGTCAGTGAAGCACAGAGGCTATGGAGAGTCTTGAATGGGACTTGAATGAGGCAACGCACTGCAGTAAGTTGCAGTCTTATATGCTCCACGAGCATTGCGCCGCCGATAACTTGTGCGAAAAGAAGACTGGCTGCCAGCTGCTACCAATGCATTGTCGTAAAGCTGCACCCATAGTAGTGTGGCTGGTGTCAACAACCGTGGCTAATTGCATGTCCTGTATAAGGTGGACGAGCAGCACCGCTTAATCAAGGCTTCATTTGGACTTGGCAAAGATTTGTTCCATTTCTTCTGCCTATGTAACGAGGGCCCTTCCTTTTTCAGTGGGGTTGCGTAGCGCCGCAGTCAGGGGTCCCAGCACCAGGTAAGAGTTATGTAGATGGCACTGGTAATAGTTTATCATACCGAGGTATTGGCAGAGGCCTTTGTGTGTGTGTTAGCAAGATGACCTTTACCTCGTCAAGTAGAGGTTTGGATCTGGTGGGGGTGATTATAAGCACTGGAAATTCCTTCTCTGTTACCCCAGATACGCTTTTTTATGGGTTGGTAACGACGCCAGCCTCGCTGAGGCGCCAAAAGCAGGTCATTAGGTGGCAGCAGGGGAGCTTGGGAGACTTCGATAACACGAGGATATCATTGAGGTATGCCAAACAGCCTGTCAAGCCTCGCAAAACGCCATCCAGGAGAAGCTGCCTAGTCTGTGCAGCATTCTTAAGACTGAACATCATGCACAAGCCCTCATAGAGCTCAAAGGGAGAGACGACCGCCGTTTTAGAATGTCTGCCCGTGCCATATGAATTTCCATGTATGCCTTCATGTTTTCGATCTTGCTGAATATAGTCGAGCCTGCCAAGGTGTAGCTAAAATACAGCAGGTGAAGCACTGGATATCTATTTGGCATCATCCTTGAATTCCGTGGGTAGTAGTCCCTACAAAGGATCGACGAATTGTCCTTTTTCGGTACTAAAAGGTGGAAGACGGTGTTGCAGCATGGCCTTAGACTTAGCCCTTGCTACTGTGAGGCTATCAGGTGAGAGGTGATGTGGGTGGAACGAGCTGGGAGGGCTGGGTGTGGTAATAATGTGGTGGACTATCATATGTTTGACTTTCCTCAGTGTGTCAGATGGGCGAGTAAGCTCCAGGAATTTCTCCAGGATGACTGTATGGGGTCCACAGTACCACACATGTTTTATGCTGAAGAACACTACCTGCTGTCACTGTCTTGCTATCTTCAAACTCTTTGTGGAGTCCATCTGTTGGGCATTTGCGATGTCGGCAAGCAGCTTGTAGTGGCTGAGGAAATACATGCCCTGGATAGGTTCATTGATGTCAGCCACAGTGAATTTCCATATGAATGTGCAGCACTGTCTGAGGTCTACATTCCGGTGATGAGTACCATATGTTTTTATGCCTGAATTGTTTGCCGCTGTGAGTAACAGAGTTTCAGCCTTCCTATGGTCTTTTAACATCATCCGAGGAAAAATGGACAAATCCAAACAAGTGTCTACCAGGTACCTCTCATCCATGTGTTACCGATTCTGCTACTAACAGATACTTTGAAGCTGCATTGTAGCCTTGTGCGTCTGGGCCCAATCACATATGGTATTTGGGTGCGAGCATGGTGAATGACACTTTGTCACTTCATTGCCGAAATGCTTGGAGATGCTTCCGCTGTAAGTGGGCGAACATTGGAACGGCTGTTGCTGCGTCGCCAATTGCACAAACTGGATCGCCTGCATCCAGATCTGCTGTTGCTGCGATGGCTGCTCCCCCCCTGGCCGTGATCGTGCCAACCGATCGACAGAGTCTGAGGCGGTGGATGTGGGAGATGTGTGCCTCTGCAGAAGTGGGGGTGCATTGTCATAAGTTGTCTTGGCCACGGTAGCAGGCACCGTTGCCAGCACTTCATATATCCAATTAATCAAGTTTATGATGGAATCTAGCTGCATATCTATCTGCGTGGCTATTACCGCCTACACCTGTGTAGAAAACCTGCACACCCAGATAGTGTGCAACAGCGAGTCTGGGACCATGTCTGACCACATTGGGCTCCACAGGCAGTGCAGGAACTGAGAAGGTTTCCGGTCTTTGCATTCTTCTTGGTGCAGAAATTGGTGGACGTGTTGCTCTTCGGACAACGAAATCCATTGGATTAATGCCTCCTACAGCTGTTTAAGTGAGGACTACTTCTGTGTGGTGGTGGTTTTATCCTACACTTCAGCCATATAGCTCTGTTCAAACTAGCTCACTGTAAGTCCAAATTTGGCGAGCTTGCGAGTAACGTTGTTACTTAGGAAAACTGTCTCCACTTGGCTAAACCAGTTGAAAGGGTCATGGCACCAGAAGGATGGGAGCAACCTAATCAACATGTGTCCTGTACTAGTCATGGTCCCAGTGGTAGCAGGTGATGTCGGTGCCGCGCTGTTTTGCGTGTGCAAATTCTCAAGAGATGGTTCCAGGTGAGCCAGGTCAATGTATGTGGGTCGTGTCTGTAGCTCACACTCTAGGAGCGGATTGTGTGCCAACGGATTTTCTGTTGTCTTTTGGAGTTCTTCCATAGTCGTAATAATGCAATAACCAAGTTCTCATAGACAGGAGAAAACACACATGAAGAAAACATGCAAACAAAAAGAATAAATGTTCAATGCCCAACACACTTACTCATGCAGCTACGGACTGACACAGAAACATTTGTCCATGTTCCGTATCGCTTCCGCAGATCAAGTCCGTCACCAAGTGAATGCCTACAGATTACGCCAGTGGCACCAATGAAATGGGAAGTGGGTTATTTCCACCACTTTCAAGTCTGTCGTGTGGTAAGCTGGCCTCTACTGCCACACCCTCACACTAAGTTTGAGGGGTAGGCTCAGGCAACAGTAATTTCTCTAACATGTGATAATACATTTATTGGCAAATGTACACACACTAACGAACTTGCTAAGGTATTGCCTGGAAATGTTCACACATTGTGGTCGCGTTGACTGAGGTAAATAGCCCGATCACTGATCCCAGAGCGTGCACACTCCTCAGTGATCGAGCTTCTAGTATCATCTCGTAGTCAGGGAGCGACAAAGGACGCGTGTGCGTCCGAAAGTGCAAATTATCTCTCATCTCGGGGGGCACCGTTTAATACGCAGACGTAATGGGACGGAGCGAACGATTGGCGCCTGTTCAGATTCACGAACGCGTTGGTGAGGAGTGTGCGTTCTACTCGACCCAAGTGGTCCACAGCTGACGGAATCTCTGATCGGCATAAGCGTCCACACGGCACTGAGTTCTAATTCGCACTGGCTTTCGCTTTATCTCTTCCGAGCCCATGGGCGCTGCACTGTTGCCAAAGGTTGGCCTAACGGTGAAAATCTGTATGTGCGGGTGAGTACTGGCCCGCCGCTGTCCATGTGATTCTGCGGTATGGCTGCCACAGCATCATTTGAAATGTAATCTGGAATGTTTTGACGTGACATGACAGCCAGTGTGGATTGGCCTTTATTAACTACAAACCAATGGATGACAAGATGACAAGGTTCAGTTGCCTGAAGGAATTAGAAATAAAAGTTGTTGACTGATTTTTATTTGGTCCCATTTGATTACACTGTGTGCAGAATGTGTACTTGTAATATTGTAATTGAAGCGCAAAGGTAAATTTACACTGACTCTCACGTTAAGTGACGTCACTTTACTACATTCCAGAATGCGTTTCAAACGGCAACGTTCAACAGGCTGTCAACAGATCGTCACGCCAAATCTCATCAAGGTTTCTCGGGTTAGCAGAAAGTTTCATACTGTAGTATATTATTAACTATCATACTACACTGTTCTGTAGATATATGTAAGTGATAATTTATATCTTCATCACATTACCTTATCCCTGACTGCTACGAAGCAGATTTTATTAAATATAGTAACAGATATTCTATCGATTATGGCGGTTAATTTGTATATTTATGCTTTACGTTAAACGTATTTATTTAAATTATTTTCCTTGGCTTAATATAATCCTCGAGTGCTTCGCCTACAGCACTGCAGATTCAGGAGCTATCTGTGATATAGCAGTTGTTAGAATGTGAAATAAATACTTAATATTGGCGTAACTATCTCTAGCTGCTAAAACCGGAGCGTTAGTGCAAGTTTCACTTCGACTGAGATTGTTCGCCTTAAGATCGTGTGCTGCTTTGCAATTTTTCCCTCAGTTGTAGTAGGCAACCACCAAAATCGTCCACTGAAGTAGGCGTAAAATTTTTAAATACACTTAATAACTTCAGGACCTGTAATACGTTGGCTAGTGCACTTCTACCATGTATTTGACGCTTTTGCAAAAATTCAGACACCCATGTTATTCTTTTCCTTGCTGCTTTGCTTTTTGCATCACCAACAGAGCAGCTGCCCTACACAACAATTCTGTCTGGATATCACTGTTTTTCTTCACAACTATTACTGCAGTGTAGTATCAGACTGTGCTATTACACGACGGTAGCATTCTATTGGGTGGCTTCTATGTATGTGAGTTTAGCACCAAATAAACGAAACTGCATCGTTCGCTTGTGTTTGCACCAAGGAGTTTTATTTTGTACTTTCATGGTCCGTACATTCATTGCTCCTTCGGCAGTGTTGTCTTTGGCTTATTTAATGTAAACGCTAGTTCCGAAGTACAAGTAAATAGTAGTGAACACTGGCGAACTGTTCTCCGGTATGCTTGTTCGCATGTAGTTACAGGGAATTGACGTGACGTGACGTGACGCGACGTGACGTGACGAACAGTGTGAATATACCCTGACGTGACGGCCAGTGTGAATTGGCCGTTGCAAAAGCGCGTATGGTTATATCATTCTTGATTCTACACAGTAGAAGTTTTGCCTAATGCCAACAGATACGTCACAATTAAACGAACTTCCATTTCTAAGATAATTTTTTAGTTATTCAAAGTAATTTTTATTCCTTTCTTGCTGTCAAATACTGCACCACTGATTGGCCGAAATCACAAACCACATGATACGTAGCAAGCAAACACTCAATTAGTGGGAGGCTAGGAGTGTTATTGAAGACTCAAGACTGCGTCGGTCATCGGAAATATTCTGTAATGACTGGAATCGTGGATTTACTTGCATGCAACATTATAGGTATTAATTTATTTGCGATGGATTTAAGTATATATAGGCTGATGTCGGGGAAAAAGGGAAATAGATAATAAAGTGATTAGTTGCTGTAATAATTATACTTAGCTTTTTTATCTTCCTGCAGAGCGAGATAGTAATGGTGATGTATTGTGGACATGGACATACCCGTCCCTCACGGACGCGCATCAGCAACAGCTGATGATAAGAAAATGTGGCCTGGACGGCGATCACGTATCGCCGCAGCCGTTTGTATTCGGTCGTTACGGGAAGAACTGGTATTATATCAACTGCACCGAAGTGTTCGAATCTGACAATCTACCAAGGGTCTGTTTTCTCATTGACGTTTGTAGTTCTAATACAAAAGCTGAAGAAACATGCTTCATGATTATTTGTAGTTCAGCAGAGAGACGTGGATCAACGTACGCATTTCTTTATTTCCAGTAGCTGAAGCAGTTTGCTTTAATCTTATGGGCTAAGGACTTGAATCCAGAGAAATACGAGACATTATGTAGAATACTGAGTAAAACCTACTGCAAGACTGGAAATCCAGCTGTCATGTTACAGCTATATTTGTCTGTAATCACGAGAGGTTCCTGCACCACGGAAGAAAATGGGACTTTTCTGGCAAAGGATTTTGAATCTAGGAAAAACATCCCACACACCACGCTGAAAGGTTGGTACGTATTTAGTCTTAGATGGCAAGAACAATAGTATCTAAGTTGAATAGAACTGCGTTGTTTCCACTATCATTAGGCCTAACTTTGTTTTAAATAAATGTCTTAAAGGGAATTCTATATGACCACAAGAACACTTTTCAGTGCCTTATACTGATCAAGGTTTTGCAGTATTATGGTACTGCACTGGGGACTATGAGTTGAAACCCTGCCTAGCCATCCGGATTTGTGTTTTATAGCGTTTCTTTAAATCAGGCAAAGCAAATTTTAGTTCTTATGAAAAGGACAAGGTAAATTTCCTTCTCCAGTGCAAGTAGTAGCTCAGTTTCTAATGATATTGCTATTGGTGTGCTGTTAGGCTCTAATGATCCTTCCCGTCAAAGACTTATTGATTTTAGTAAACACTCACTGTCTGTAAAATAAGACGCAACAGCGAGTGCTGTAAATGTAGTTGATATTTAGTGGACACAGGAAACAGTTACCTACATAACAGTGTGATAAACATAATTGCAAAAATCTCCAAATACTGTTGCACAGTCACAGCAGATATGATTGCTAGAAGTACAGAAAATATCTGTGGTGGTACATTCTTCTTTTCATTTTGGTTCAAGCAAAGTAACAAATATTGATGCATGTTTGGGAGGACTGATATTAAAAGGACAGTTTTACAATGTGATGAGTATACATATGTGTCAAAGAGTAAAACAATAAGTATATACATTGGTTTTTGTTTGTATGTCTCCTGTAACAAATTTTTTTCTTCAGTGTAACAGCTTGAGAAGTATTGTACAATCTGTTCTTCACAACATACATGAGCAATCTCCATAAGTATAAGGGAGGGAAAACAAAGAAACTACATGCACACATTAAATCTTATCATGATCACACTGGTGCATATGTGATCAAGATTTTCAATTAGTTCACAATAGATTCAGACAATATATAGTGTCTTTGCTGGATTCTTCCTCTTGTTAATATGATTGTATCTTGAAGACAGTTTCTTTCATTCGGTTGCCTTAGGGTAGCTTTCGTTTGCACTATTAGTTCCTTTTGGTTGTCTGCCCTACCAAGGTTGCCAATAGTTCTGCAGTGAATTTGTCGAGGATCACTAATTTTGCATACAGTACTCAAGACTTGCTTACACTTATTATTGATGATGTAGCTGTAGAACATAGCAGTCGTCCTCTGGGACAGTAATCAAAATTCTGAATCTGTTTTAATACACACAGAAAAATGAGTGTGTAAAAGAGCAAAAACTCCTAAAATCTGGAGAGAACTCTGTATTATAAAGAGCATTTGCCCAAACTCGCACCTTGCCACATGTATCTGCCCTATTCAAGTCAGTGAACAGCCTCACATTTTCTTGTATTCTATTTCAGAAATGTCGAATTTGCAGACTTCTAGGAAAGAACATTAATGTCAATGGTTTTCAACATCTGTACCAAGGTCCATGCAGCTACTTGTATCAACTAGCTGTTTATTGATATAGCCAGACTTTGCTCATCGAAGATAAGCATTTCAAAAGTGTCACCAAGCAACTTATGCTGTAGTTAGCCTGCTAGATTAGCATTCAAGAGCAAATATTTGTCTGATGATTCACATTTAAGTCTCATAAAATTGCTTATGACAATGGTGGGATGGTTACTTGGAAATGGACAAAGTTGTGTTCTTTCCCCATGGTTGACCATTCACAGCTTTTACTGAATCTCTAATGATATTATTTACAGAATAAACGGTGAATAAGATGTAATTTCATTTTGTGTTAAATAATTCATGAGAGAGGTAATTTTATAATTCTGTAGTCCCGAGGAATCAAATAAGCTGTGTTGCTGGAAAGGACCTTAGGATTAACTAAAGCCTTGAATACCACTTCGCCAACTTAAAACCAGACTTTGTTTTCAATCTAATGATGGTCTCGGGATAAAGTACAGATCAATATTTCACCACAACTAAGGTTTTGTATTCATTCGGTGGCTTTGACAACTCAAAACCAAATATTCATCTGTGAGCCAATACTATATCTGTTATTATGCCAATCTGCCATCACAACCTATGTTCCAAGATATCGGTGCAAAAAAAATATTATCAGTACTCTGTTCTCTCTCTCTCTCTCCTTTTTTATACACATCATTCTACCATGGAATGAAACCTACCAGCTGGTTATAAATGAAGTGCAGCTACTCTTAGAGCTCCAGTGTTGGCTGCAATTATTGTATGGCAGCAAAACTTGGAAGATATGCTAATGCAGACTTGGAGACTTGGTACATGCTGGGGGGGGGGTTCCAAATTTTGCTGCCACGTGCAAATCTGGATCTGTGAATGCAAGAAAGACATATACCTATAAATGTTTCCACACATAATGGTTTAGGGACAGGACGTGGACAGAAAAGGTAAAATAAATGCTGCATCCATAAAACGATGTGATCAGCAGTTGCTTACAGGAGTTCCAGCTGAATCTAAGCAACATGTTCCTGTATATACTGGCTTTCAGACCAGGTGGAGACTGAATGTGCCAAGGGTAAATGCATTCTTTTAGATATCCCCAGAGCCAGAAATCACATGGCTTCAGATGAGGTGATCTTGCAGTGCATGCATCTGGGAAACCTTTGGAGACAAAACTTTCATGGAAGGTTTGCATTAGGTAGATCTTCCATTAGGCAAGGGACACAGTGTTGCCTGCCCCATCTTGCATGAAAACAGTGGTTTCCACAGTTTTGCTCTTACAAAGCAGGAATCACATTCTGTACAAGTAGGTCTCAGTGGTGTGCAGATGTCACTGTACACCTGGCAGGTCCCCCTGGGTGTGTTCTTTTCAGAGAAGAATAGACCGTTCTTATGAATCCACACCACGTAATCACATACAGTGAGTGTACTGGCTCTTCATACGTAACATGCGGTGTAATAGTACCACAAATTCAGCAGTTCTGTGTACTCCCTGCACCTTGTAGTGTAAAGTGTGCCCCATCCCTCGGCAGGATATTGACCGGCCACATCATCATTTTTGATCCGTGCCAGAAACCAAGAGAAAATTTAGAATGTTGCTGCAGATCATGAGGTTTAAGTTGCTGCAGCTTCTGGATTTTGTACAGGTTAAATAGACCACAAAACTATCCGTACTGTTGATCAGTGGATGAACAATCCTCGTGACACTGCACAAGCACTGGCTCACCCAGGGTACGTATTGTATGGTCAGTTACAGCAATAGCACCCTAGTCATTAACTTCCACTGCGATAGCACACCTCCCTGTTCCAGGTGCCACACCAAACTCAGCCATGTTTTTGAATTTCATTATCATCTTTAAATCATTTAATGACATCTGGTGTCTCCTCAGACATTTCAGTTGGTGATACTCTCACTGTAGCATTGTAATTATTGCCATTCACATAAAACAGTTTCACATGGTTTCACACCACACGGTCTCTCTCCTCGAAAGCCATACCGTTCACTCACGTTATGGCTTGTCAAATGACAGCATGGATATCATACCTTCATACAGTGTACAACACCAGATTTGCATCTGATGGCAAACATTGAAACAATTTTTTTTCCAGTGTAGGTTCTGTATAAAATGCATTAGCATATCTACCAAGTTTTGGTGCCTTACAATAATTGAAGCCCCAACTGGACCTCCACAAGTAGCTACACTTTAATTATAAGTACCCTGTTCATCTGGTTGGTAGGTTCAGTTGGTTCGGAGTTATACATGCAGATGACATTTGCTTCATAGCTTGAGATAGGGTGTGGAGTATAAGTAGAATGTCAGGTCACAGCATGACTAAAGTTATGTATAAAGACAGTCTTAAACATAATTATTTTCTTCCTTTAGATTGGCAATGCATCAGTTTAGGCACGTTAGAGACAAAAAAAAAAAAAAAAAAAAAAAAAAAAAAAAACTGACTACTTGTTTTCGGTACTGAATGTCAAAGATTTCAGTGTTGATAGCAGTTTGTTTCTTATTCTTCACCATTACTTTCAATATATTACACATGAGATAGTGGTTACGTGAAGTTGTGGAAGAAAAGTTTAAATTGCACAGCTAGCAAAGAACTACAAAATACACTTGCATCTTGAGTTAGTTGTTAGGATTGAACATGAGAGATTTACTTAAATTTTTACCACCAAAGCTATTGTGTTTTACAGTTCTGCTGTCCATTTTGTTTCCAGATGCATTATGATTGGGATACATGAGATTAGCTAAATTTATCGTAAAAAACATTATATCTGATATTCTCATACTGGGTACTTAAAACTAGCTGATGACTCACCTTTTGTTCCCATTCCATCTTGCACGAAGTGCTCTGGTTCACACTGAGGTGATACAATATGTGATTCAATACATAATGCGACTTAACAGTACAACACAGAAGCAACCCATGTTGGCAGAGTGCCTAGGGATACACTTGGGGGGGGGGGGGGGGGGTAGGATGTCAAACGGGCCGACTTGGAGCAGGAGAGGCACCACAGGACAGTTCATTTTCTACTGTCTATACTTTTACAAATAAATTCATAAAACTTTGTCAGCACCACCAGGAATGATTCAGGATTCACAGTCATAGCAGTGGAAGTGCAAAAACATAACAAATAAATCTTTTTTAGACATGAAATTACATCATTTTTTCACTTATTGTTGGCTGCATTTGTTGCTATAGGTACATTTTTCTTCACAAGTAACAGAGATTCTTTGATGAATTTTGCACAGCATACAAACCATACTTAAAGGTCTATGAAACTCTAGAATTTTCGAAATCTATTAAAAACTGTGGTAAAAATTGAGATAATTAACTTCAAAATTTGATTTTTTATAAGCATAAAGTTTAAAACGTAACAGCTCATTCATTTTTTCTTAAATTAAATAGATTCCAGAGTTTGACACCTGTAAGTATGGTTTGTATGCTGTGCAAAATTCATTGAACAGTCTCTCCTACTTTTGAAGAAAAGTGCACCTATAGCAACAAATGTAGCCAATAGTAATCGACAAAATGATGAAATTTCACATGTAAAAAAAATTATTTTGTATGTTTTTGAACTTCTGCTGCTACAAGTGTGAATCCTGAATCCTTCCTGGTCATGCTGACAAAGTTTTATGAATTTCCTTGTAAAAGTATAGACAGTGGAAATTAAAATGTCCTGTTGTGGTGCCTTTCCTGCTCCGAGTCGGCCCGTTTGACGTCCTACCCCCCCCCTCCCCCCCCCCCCCCCCTCTTAAGTGACTTAACTGCTGCACATCAGGATGACAGCGATATGATACAGCCACATACCTCTATCGTGTGACCCAGTGCAATATGCAATATGCAATGCTGGTTCCTCCAAGCAAGCCGTCGCACAGTACACGACAAGGGAAATTTCAGTGTGCTTAAAAAAATTGTTTTGTGTATTGAAGCAGAGGTACATCTGTCTCTGTAGTTAATTTCTCAGGAAAACTTTTCCTTTTTGAGTAAAAACCTAGTAATCACTGTTCTGGGAGTTATGCATGCTCTCCATTTTGCAAACTTTCTCATAATCTGATATCACAGCTTGATAATGCACTGATTTCTTATGGTTATTATACATAGTTATCATGAGCCTTCGCAAAGTAGTAAACCACTGGTCATATTTTGAAAAGACAGCAGTGAAAATGCAGTTGCAGGCTAGTTTACTTTTGGTGTGTTTTAGGTAATAGGATGCTACATACAAAATTAACTAACATAACAAAACTGTAAATCAAAAACTTATGAATGCAAAGGGAGTCATCAGCTGATGATGGTCACCCCCCCCCCCCCCCCCCCCCCGAGCTCTGGTAACCTTGTGACAGTTGTGTGAGAGAGAGAGAGAGAGAGAGAGAGAGAGAGAGAGAGAGAGAGAGAGAGAGAGAGAGAGAGAGAGCACAGACAGTCAAGTTCCTATTACTTCTGAAAGAGCAACTAAGTGAAGCTCAGGAGGTCACTGGGATTTTTCTTATCATGGGCTTCTATTTTTTCACATACTTTGTCCACCCCTCACTGCTATATTGTCAAGGTTGACTGCTCTCTCTTCAAATCCGGTGGCAATGTTTGTCCTCAATACTCCTCAAACTGAATTATATACTACTTTGGGAAACTGAACATTTATAAAAATACTGTTCTAGTTTTATTAATTTGTTGTCATTGTTTATATATGCACCACATTGAATTAAGCACCATAATAGATTGTCTTACAAAAGTTTAACTTTTCATATGGCATTTTTAACATCATTCACACGTCTGCCAACTTAGCTTATTGCTGTGAATACCCCTCAGCAGGAGAAATAGCAAGTTGAAAATTTGTGTCTTGCTTTCAGGGTAACTGATACTAGTTGCTCCAAAAAGGTGGAAAGACTGGACCCATTCTGTAGAATTTGTGGAAGTATTCATGTTGAGAGACCTCACAAGAAACCACAGCTGAACAATGTTTTAATATTTATAGCACTGTACTAGTGCACCCAGTATGTCCTTTATTTTTACAGTTTTGAGTTCTGAATAATAAGTCACAATAATGTCCTCTGAAGAAGAGCTCATGATAGCAATTGTAGCTGAAGTAGAAATGTGATTCGTGCTATCGTGTTGCTTATGGTATGGCGAGTCGCATTGTCAAATCGTATCATTCCAGTGAGAAAATGAGTCACAATAATAAGTGTTGCATTGCATGAACTTTATTGCAATGTGTCATATTGCATGTTGTATCATCTCGATGTGAACTGTGTCTTACAAAATACAGTAGTAACAACTTGGCGACTGTTCTTAACTTCCCCCAAGACACTTTCTTTATACATTTATAAAATACTGCTCCACACTATTAACTAATCCTGTCGTATTTAGCAATTAGAGATGTATTTGTTAGTGGAAACTCTTGTGAACTGGACCAGTTTAAGGCCCAAGAGACACAAGCAAGCACTTGGAGCCCCAAGCAAATGGGGGTGCCAGAGGCATCTGTGGAACAAAATTATATACAAGGTGTATCATAATTTGTATTACAGACAACCCATTTCCACACTTGCAAAACTTGAATTTATTTTTGACAAGAGCCCAAGAAATGGCAACTAATGAGGAAGGAAGGAAAGAACGGACACACCAAATGATATGTCACTTGTGGAGAAAAATGGATCTGGGGTTACCAACTGATATGTCACGTGTGTGCAAAAATGTTTTTGAACCAGCCCTGATTATATATTTATATCTTGTAGAAATCTTGGTTAATGTACTTATGTTATCCCGAAGCATTGTTTTTATTCTGGTGCTGGAAAGAGATAATACCTATACACAGGAAACGTAGTGCCAGTATTTCAGATAGTTAACTGTTGGGCATTCTGCATTTAGCCCTATCAGGTATATCTCACTATGAATAAGCTGGATGAAGTGATACTGGAAACTAGTGTTTTATTTTCTTTTTGAAAATTGCTGTTGTAGCTATTGGGCATGTGTGAGCAGACCGAAAAAGTCTCATTTCAAATGTAATTTTGTTGTTATTCAGGGTCAACCAGAGCTCCAGTGACTATCTTTCAGAGGTTATTCAGGTCTACCTTCTGAGTATTTTATTGTAAGGCTTCTACAGTCTCCGTTGGCTCTTAACACAGTAATAATGTACGTGATTATTCAATATGTTACCACAATCACCGTGGTTTCTGTGGAGCGACATTAAGGACAGTGAAGGAACCTGTGATATCCACTAACCAAAAAGTACAACACAGGGCACTGCAGCAATCCTGACACGAAACATATACACTTTTATTACAGTGTGTACAATCTAGTCTGTTGGTTTACTCTACTGCAGGCAACAAATGCATAACTGTTCCCTAACATGTATTGTTAAAAATGTCGTCCACCATGATCACAGCAGTGTACAGCGATACACTACTGACTGTCTTATGTGCTCAAGAATTCCAGGAGTTTGGCGTACTACCTCTGTGGTTGCAAATAATCCTAACAACCAGATCTGTGATAGTATCAACCAGATTCTCATAAACATGCCCCCAGAAGTAGTCCATTGGCATCATCTCAGGTGACCGAGCCGACCTTCACACAGGACCACCACGACAAAATCATTGTCATTCAAAATGTACTTCAGTGTAGTTCATAACATTGAGTGCAAAGTGTGCTGGTGCTCCATCATGTTGAAATCACGTGAGCTGATGAATTCTGAGCAGCGCACCTAGGAATTGAGGGAAAACATGTTGAAGAAATGTTTTGTACATAACTTTGTTCATTGTGTCGGAAAGTAGTTAAGTTCCAGTCACAAAATTGTTGACAGTAAAGGCCTATATCATAAACGTTATATAATGGACTCCCCCACCCCCTTTGTGTTTTTCTTAGTTTATATAAGATATATGTACACAATAGGCATCAAAATACTCATCAGAGAGTTGTCCATTATTTGGTACACATTTCCTGAATTTTCCATGCATTTTAGTTTTTTAACAGAAATTGCATTAAATATGGCAAATTAATTTCAATACTGCATGAAATATAAACATTTGGATGTGTTACAGGTCAGCCTGTTAACACAACCAAGGTATCACCTCTCAACTTAACATCTGTGTTACAGATCCGTGTGACATTGCGAGCAAGATTTCTGGGGGTTCAAATATAACACTTTAGCCAGCTCATACATTCGTAGCAAACCTCTTTTGATAGAATTGAAACACCAATGCTTGTGGATTTTTGTCATCCCATACATGGCTATTCATACTATGAGGCATACCCTCTCTTGTAAACATGGCCTTGTCTGTAAATAACATGGAAGCAGGGAAACTGGGGTTTTCTGTGCATTCCAATAGGAACCAATTTGCAAACTCCACCCAAAATGGGAAGTTCACTGGCTGCAAGGATTGGATCTTCTCTGGTTTGTAGCAAAGTGGAAGGTCTAAACCAGAGGCTCAGGTGACTCTGTGATGGTATCAGATGCAAATTTCTTGACCTCCGCTCTTGGACAGTAAATAGAAGGCTTTCCCTTAATAGGTCAGGCATGCACTACACACAGGAAGCCGCTTCTAGGGTAGCTGACTTCATGTGGCAAGCATGTGGGCATTTTTTAGGGTAGAGAAACCCTTCTTGGAATCAGCGATGAGTTGTCTGCCAAAATTGAAGAGATATCAGCCACATAGTTCTCGGAAAATGCTAGTCCTTGCGGGTCAGGTATAGAAAAGTTTAATATGATAGTAAGCTGCAGGAGTGTCAAAGGACAGGTCAGTGAGTTAGTATCATGTATTGAAGGTTATAATGCCCGGACAGCATTTGGAACAGAAAGTTAATTTAAAATGGAAGTGAATAGCAATGAAATCGTAAGTTGAGATTGGAATATTTGTCATAAGAATAAGTTAGTCCCCCCCCCCCCCTGCGGGTTTGGGGGTAAGAATAGGCCCGCGGTATTCCTGCCTGTCCTAAGAGGCGACTAAAAGGAGTCTCAAACGTTTCGGCCTTAACGTTATGGCCCCCTAAGGGGTTTGACCACTATCTTTCAAAATTTTCTGTTAGTGCGTACCATTTGGGGAAGGATGCCTTACGTGGTGTATTGGATATCCATCTTGCCCTAAGATCTTGCCCACCCGATATTGTCATGGAGTTGGACTTCTATCAAGCTTCCGGCCACATCTGCTGCAGTGTGTTCCGGGCAGCATACATTCCCTCCAGTGCACTTTCAGCTTTGCCCTCGTTATGTACATGGATATTTTGACATCAGACAGCCAGCACGGTAGCCAGTCCGTTGTGGTGGGGTTGTCATGTACCCTCTTGGTGGTAGCCCCCTGACTACACAGGGATCGCACTGCTGATGCCTGAGCTGCTACCTCCCCATGTATGCCGAGGAGTAGATGCCAATCCCTCTGGGGCATCAGGACTCCCGGCAAAGGCCATCCTGCCAGGTGGTCTTTGCTACGGCTGGGTGGCGCCCGTGGGGAGAGCCCCTGGTCGGAGTGGGTGGCATTAGGGCGGATGACCCGCAATGAAGTGTGGTACATCATCTCTCACTGGTGGGCCTCCACCAGCAGTCTCTAAGCGCTCTAGGTCTAACCTCAATGGGAAGAAATTTGATCAGAGATCGTTTCCCTCCCTGGTCACTCCATGGGAGGAACGTATGGCTAAAGAAGGCAGTGGAGATTATTCACCCCGGTTATTTATGTCGACCAAGCCCCAGTTTTTTGTGGAGCATTTAGAGGACAAGTTCGGGGAGGTGGAGGGCTTGTCCAAAATGTGCTCTGGGTCTGTTCTCATCAAAACAGCATCCTCTGCCCAGTCACGGAAGTTGCTCACTTGTGACAAGTTGGGGGATGTTTGTCACCATCACTCCCCATAAAAGTCTAAACATGGTCCAGGGTATTCTATTCCACAGGGATCTTCTACTGCAGTCCGACGATGAACTACGCGCCAATCTCGAACAACGGGGTGTTCACTTTGTCCGGCGCTTCCATCGGGGTCAGAGGGATAATCAGGTAGCCACCGGTGCCTTCATCTTGGCCTTCGAAGGTGATGTTTTACCCGAAAAGGTCAAGGTGATGGTTTACCGCTGTGATGTGAAGCCATATATCCCTCCTCCGATGCGGTGTTTTAAATGCTGGAAGTATGGACACATGTCATCCCGCTGTACTTGCGTCATCACATGTCGAGATTGTGGACCGTCCTTCGCATCCCAATACTCCATGTGCTCTGCCTCCCATCTGTGTTAACTGCAGAGAACACCATTCCCCCTGCTCGCCGGACTGTAGGATCTTCCAGAAAGAACGGAAGATAATGGAATATAAAACCCTGGACCGCCTGACCTACTCAGAGGCTAGGCGGAAATATGAGAGGCTCCATCCTGTGCCAATGACGTCAACGTACGCCGCTGCTGCAACGACGGTTCTTCCATCTCCCGTGTCATCCCGTACGGTTGGTTCTCTGATTGGTCAGAATCCAACAGCCCCCTTGGTTGTGGGGGCTCTTCACACCTTGTTGCTCCTGCTCCATCTTCTTCAGGAGCAACACCCTACCAACCATCGGGGACATCAGCTCCCCCTTCCCAGCCGGAGAAGAGTAAGACTTCTTCGACTACTCTCGCCAGGAAGGGGTCCCTTGGGGACCTCCCTTCGCAAGTTCCTACCAGTGGAAAAGCGGACACCCGCAAGTGGCTGAAACAACCACCAGTCCCTGGTCGTCGGGCCTCACGGTCGTCGTCTGTCCCTGAGACTGACCCAGTGAAGCCTGAACCACCGAAGGCACAGTGAGAGAAACAGAAGAAGAAGAAGAAGAAGAAGAAGAAGAAGAAGAAAGTCCCCAAGGCTAACGACATTGCAGTGGCACCCATCCCACCGCTTCCTACAAGCTCTGCGTCTGAGGATGAGGTGGAGATTCTGGCATCCGCTGAGGACCTCGATCTCACCGGTCCCTCAGACGCCATGGAAAGCACTCACAGGTGCTCAATCGGAGACAGCATGTGACCCAGCTGCGTGATCTGCCTTCCCAGTACCGTCACGCCTTTCTCAGCCATGGACAACACCATCCTCCAGTGGAACTGCAGTGGTTTCTTCCACCATCTAGCTGAACTCCGCCAACTTATCAGCCTTCACCCTTTCCTCTGCATTGCTCTGCAGGAAACTTGGTTTCCGGCAATGTGAACCCCCGCCCTCCGTGGCTATTGGGGTTATTATAAGAACTGGGCATTTTATGAAAGGGTGTCTGGTCACATCTGCATATACGTCCTGAACTCTCTTCACAGCGAGTCTGTCCCTCTCCAAACACCTTTAGAGGCTGTCGCTGTTCAGGTGTGGACGCCACAGGCTGTTACCCTCTGCAGTCTTTACCTTCCACCGGATGGTGATGTCGCGCAGCATGTCTTGGCTGCTCTGATAACCCAATTGCTGCCACCTTTCTTGTTACTGGGCGACTTTAACGCCCATAACCATTTGTGGGGTGGGTCAGTGGCAACAGGTCGAGGTGCCATCGTTGAGCATTTATTGGCGCAGCTCGATCTCTCGATATTAAATGATGGTGCCTTCACACACTTCAGTGTGGCACATGGCACATACTCTGCCGTTGACCTTTCCATCTGTAGCCCTAGCCTTTTACCGTCTGTCCAATGGAGAGTGCATGACGACCTGTGTGGTAGTGACCACTTTCCGATCTTTCTGTCACTGCCACAGCGTCAATCTTCTGGGCGCCCTAGCAGTTGGGCTCTGAATAAGGCTGACTGGGACTTGTTCTCCTCCACTGCCGCTATTCAGCCTCTCTCTAATGATGACGTTGATGCAGTGGTTCAATTGGTCACCACCGGCATCATTACTGCTGCCGAATCTGCCATTCCCCGTTCTTCTGGGTCCTCTCGGCGGCGGACTGTGCCTTGGTGGTCGCCTGAGATCGCTGAAGCGATTAGATTAGATTAGATTAGATTAGATTAGATTAATACTTGTTCCATAGATCATGAATACGACACTTCGTAATGATGTGGAACGTGTCAGGTTAATAAAAGATGTCTGTACAAGAAATTACATTACACAAAATATTGCATGACACTAATGATTAAGTTTTTTTTTTTTTTTTTTTTTTACTTAGTTTATATCTAAAAATTCAGCCAATGAGTAGAAGGAGTTGTCATCTAGAAATTCTTTTAATTTATTTTTAAATGTTAGTTGGCTATCTGTCAGGCTTTTGATGCTGTTTGGTAGGTGCCCAAAGACTTTTGTGGCAGCATAATTTACCCCTTTCTGTGCCAAAGTCAGATTTAACCCAGCATAGTGAAGATCATCCTTTCTCCTGGGTTTATAGGTATGCACACTGCTATTACTTTTGAATTGGGTTGGATTATTATCAACAAATTTCATAAGGGAATATATATACTGTGAGGTTACTGTGAGGATCCCTAGATCCTTAAATAGATGTCTGCAGGATGACCGTGGGTGGGCTCCAGCAATTATTCTGATTACACGTTTTTGTGCAATGAATACTTTTCTACTCAACGATGAATTACCCCAGAATATGATGCCATACGAAAGCAGTGAATGAAAGTAGGCATAGTAAGCTAATTTACTGAGATTCTTATCACCAAAATTTGCAATAACCCTAATAGCATACGTAGCTGAACTCAGACGTTTCAGCAGACCATCAATGTGTTGCTTCCAGTTTAACCTCTCATCAATGGACACACCTAAAAATTTTGAAAATTCTACCTTAGCTACAGACTTCTGTTCAAATTCTATATTTATTACTGGAGTTGTGCCATTTACTGTACGGAACTGTATATACTGTGTTTTATCAAAATTTAAAGAGAGTCCATTTGCTGAGAACCACTTAATAATTTTGTGAAAAACATCATTTACAATTACATCACTTAGTTCTTGGTTTTTGGATGTTATTACTATACTTGTATCATCAGCAAAAAGAACTAACTTTGCATCTTCATCAATGTGGAATGGTAAGTCATTAATGTATATCAAGAACAGTAAAGGACCTAAGACTGAACCCTGTGGGACCCCGTGCTTGATAGCACCCCAGTTTGAGGAATCAGCTGTTGTTTTAACATTACACGAACCACTTATTTCAACTTTCTGCATTCTTCCAGTTAAGTATGAATTAAACCATTTGTGCACTGCCCCACTCAAACCATAATGATTTAGCTTATCTAAAAGAATTCCATGATTTACACAATCAAAGGCCTTTGAGAGATCACAAAAAATACCAATGGGTGATGTCCGGTTATTCAGAGCATTTAATATTTGATCAGTGAAAGCATATATAGCATTTTCTGTTGAAAAGCCTTTCTGATAACCAAACTGACATTTTGTTAGTACCTTATTTTTACAAATATGGGAGGCTACTCTTGAATACATTACTTTCTCAAAAATTTTTGATAGAGCTGTCAGAAGAGAGATTGGGCGGTAGTTGTTGACATCCGACGTATCCCCCTTTTTATGCAATGGTTTTACAATGGCATATTTCAGTCTATCAGGGAAAACACCCTGCTCCAAAGAGCTATTACATACGTGGCTGAGAATCCTACTTATCCGTGGGGAACAAGCTTTAAGTACTTTGCTGGAAATGCCATCAATTCCGTAAGAGCTTTTACTTTTCAGTGAGTTTATTATTTTACTGATTTCAGAGGGAGAGGTTGGTGGAATTACAGTTGTTTCAAACTGCGCAGGTATGGCCTCTTCTATTAATAGCCTTGCCTCTTCTAGTGAAGATCTAGATCCTATTTTCTCCACAACATTTAAAAAATGATTATTCAAAATATTTTCAATTTCTGATTGTTTGTTAGTGCACTTGTCATTCAGTTTTATTGCACTAAAGTCTTCCTGTGCTCTTGGTTGCCCTGTTTCCCTTTCAATAATATTCCAAATTGCTTTAATTTTATTATCAGAGTTACTGATCTCAGACATGATACACATGCTTCTGGACTTTTTAATAACTTTTCTTAGTACCGCACAATAGTTTTTATAATATTGAACAATTTCGGGGTCAGTACTCCCTCTTGCTGTTAGATACAGTTCTCTTTTACGGTTGCAAGATATTCTTATTCCTTTAGTTAGCCAAGGTTTTTTATATGTTTTCTTGGAATTATGTTTAACTATTTTCTTGGGAAAACAATTTTCAAATACCCTTAAAAATGTATTGTGAAATAAGTTATATTTCAAGTTTGCATCGGGTTCCTTATACACTTCATCCCAGTCTAGCTGCTGTAGGCTTTCCCTAAAGTTTGCAATATTTATATTGTTAATTGAACGCACTGCTTTGAAAGTCTGATTTATTATACTGCATGGAGCTATGTCATGTACTGTAACAAGCTGTGCACTATGATCTGAAAGACCATTCTCAACAGGATAAGTATTTATGTCCTTAAACTTATCTTGGTCTATAAAAAAGTTATCTATCAATGTACTGCTGTTCTTTGTTATCCGAGTAGGAAAATCAATGACGGAGCTCAAATTGAAAGAACTGAGTAACACTAAAAGGTCATTCTTCCTATTACACTCTTTCAGGGAATCAACATTGAAATCCCCACAAATGATAATTTGCTTCCCCCTGTCTGACAGATAGCACAACAAAGCATCCAAGTTTTCTAGAAATAGCTGGAAATTCCCTGAGGGGGACCTATACACTGTTACAATTATGAAAGTGCCATCATTTAGTTTAAGTTCAGTGGCACATGCTTCCATATGTTGCTCTACACAAAATTTTTTAGTTTCTAAATTTTTTGCACTGTGGAAGCTTTTGACATATATGGCAACTCCTCCTCTCATCATATTATCTCTACTTACATGTGCAGCTAATTTGTACCCATTGATGCTAACCTTTTGCATATCAGTGACAATGTGATGCTCAGACAGGCATAGTATATCTGTTACATTCTTGGTTTCTATATCTTCTAAACAAAGCAGAAGCTCATCAATTTTATTCTTCAATCCCCCAATATTTTGATGAAATATACAAACAGTATTTTTCACTTTACTTTTGTGAGTATCTTGAACTTTTTTAACATCTTTAGTACTTTTATGCTTCAATCCCCCAATATTTTGATGAAATATACTAACATTATTTTTCGCTTTACTTTTGTGAGTATCTTGAACTTTTTTAACATCTTTAGTACTTGCCTGGCTGAGTTTCCCACTGGACACTGATCTTACACTAAAAACGAGTTTCCGCCATGAGATGTAGTTCCTCCCCCCTTTAAATTTCCTGCTATCAGCCCAGCCAGTTTACCCTTCCCTTTCCTGTTGAGGTGTAGGCCATGTCTAGTATAGTCCCACCTACAGAGTGAATCAACAGGAACCACACCAATGTGTGACCCTGCACCAGATCCAAGTAGCCGTTCCAACTCCAAATTAACTCTCCTGACAGAAGAGGTCAAATGAGGTCGGTCGTGGCGCTCCAGAACCGACACAAACCCAACACTGGTATGATTCGATGCCGATGCAATCTTTGCCAGGTCACACTTTATGCTGTACCCCGGATCTCTGTCAATACTGTTGCCCGGCCCACCCACAATAACCACGGTGTCTTCCTTAGTAAAACCTTTACATAGTGAACCTAAATCCTCTGTAACCTGCCCAAGTTCAGCACTAGGTTTGAAAAAACTTGTGACCTGGTAATCCAACCCTAATTCATCCTGCAGAAGATGGCCCACACCCCTAGCATGCGAACTACCTAGCAACAAGACTTTCTTTCTCTTTGCAGACTTCCCTACATTCTTAATCAATTTGCTGCTGAAAGCTTGTTGAGCCCTGTCTACATCTACTTCTGTGAGAGGCTCATCAGTTTCTGACTGAGGCAACAGGTCAAACCTATTTTGTACATTAATAACAAAGCTGTCAGAAGAATTTCTTGGCCTGTTCCTCATGCCTGTTGCCACTTCCCACCCCTGTTTACCCTTCTCCCCCCTTAACCTGCCCAGTTCTCGCCTAGCCTCATCTAACTCAGCCTGAAGGGCAGCAATTTTCCCCTCCTGTTCCACAATCTTCCTATCTCTACTGCATAGCCTACAGAACCACTGATGAGTCTCGCTCATTTTCCCAATTCCCCCGCCACTACAGTCGCCCCAATGAAAAAAGTTACTACATCCATCACACCAGACCCCGGAGCTAACGATCCTACGGCACGTCAGGCACTTTACACTCATGGTACAAATCGATTTTAGTGACAGAAAGACAATTAAGTTACCAGAAAACAATGAAAATACGTGTACGAAAAATTAGGCCTACTCGCGACTATGTAAACAGTGGTTAAAGCTCGCTGGCGGGCGCTGCAGCGTCACAAGCAACATCCGTCAATTGAACACCTTATCGCCTTCAAACGGCTGCGTGTGCATTATCCGCCAACGCAAGCAGGAGTGCTGGGAGCGGTATGTGTCCACCATTGGCCTCCATGTCACTCCATCGCAGGTCTGGGCCAAGATTCGACGCCTCTTTGGCTGTCGGACCCCTGCCAGCGTCTCTGCGCTCTCACTGAATGGAGCAGTTTGTACTGACTCCGACGTCATTGCAAACCGCTTGGCAGAGCACTTTGCCCTGAATTCCGCTTCTGCCAACTACCCCTTGGGCTTCCGCTCCATTAAAGAGCGGATAGAACATCGGAGTCTTTCTTTTCGCACCCACCATCCTGAATTGTACAATGTTCCATTTAGTGCGTGGGAATTTCGCAGTGCCCTCGCCGCTTGTCCTGATACTGCTCCTGGGCCAGATGGCATCCACTCTCAGATGCTGAAACACCTTTCAGTGGACTGCCAGCGACTCCTCCTCGACCTTTACAACCGCATTTGGGTCGAGGGTGAGTTTCTGTCGCAATGGCGGGAAAGTCTTTTTGTCCCCATTCTGAAACCGGGGAAGAACCCTTTAGAGGTGGACAGCTACGGTCCCATTAGCCTCACCAACGTTCTTTCCAAGTTGCTTGAACGGATGGTGACCCGGCGCTTGAATTAGGTACTGGAGTCTCGGGGCCTTCTGGGTTCCGTAAAGGTCGCTCCGCCGCGGACAATCTGGTGAGCCTGGAGTCAGCCATCCGTACCGCCTTTGCCCGCCGTCAGCATCTGGTCGCTGTCTTTTTCGACATGCGGAAGGCGTATGATACAACATGGCGTCATCACGTCCTTTCTACGCTTCATGGATGGGGTCTTCGGGGCCCTCTGCCGATCTATATCCGTAATTTTCTGTCGTATCGTACCTTCCGCGTGCACGTCGCGGCCTCCCAAGTCCAGGAGAACGGTGTGCCACAGGGTTCTGTTCTAAGTGTCTGTCTGTTTTTAATAGCCATTAACGGGCTCGCTGTGGCCGTGGGAAATTCTGTCTCCGCTTCCCTGTATGCTGACGACTTCTGCCTTTACTACAGCTCTATTGGCATTGCAGCTGCTGAACGTCAGCTACAGGGCGCAAGGCGCAGTCTTGGGCTGTAGCGCATGGTTTTTAGTTTTCGGCAGCCAAGACCTGCATTTCTGCCGGCGTCGCACTGTTCACCCGGAGCCGCGGCTTTATCTCGACGGCGAGCTTCTTCCAGTGGAGGAGTCACATAGGTTTTTGGGGCTGGTTTTTGATGTCCGGTTGACTTGGCTGTCTCATATTCGGCAGCTTAAACAGGCGTGTTGGCGGCATCTAAATGCTTTGCGATGCCTGAGCCTCACCAGGTGGGGCGCTGACCGATCTACTCTCCTACGGCTTTACCAGGCATTAATCCAGTCTCGTCTGGACTACGGGAGTCTGGCTTATGGCTCAGCATCCCCATCTGCATTGCGGGTGCTGGACCCAATCCTCCACAGCGGGATACGCCTTGCCACTGGTGCCTTCCGAACCAGCCCTGTGGACAGCATAATTGTGGAGGCAGGTGTCCCTCCACTGCGGTTACGATGCCAACAATTACTGGCTGCTTATGCTGCCCATGTTTTTAGCTTGCCCGGGCATCCAAATTATTGTGTCCTGTTCCTGCAGTCAGTCGTCAATCTGCCAGAACGTCGGTCCCGGTCGGGTTGTCTGATCGCCGTACGTGTCAAACATCTTCTCTATGGGCTTGGGTGTTTCCCTGTTCCACCTCCTTTCTGGGCCCCTCTGCGTACACCCCCGTGGTGTGTGCCTCACCCTTGCCTTCGGCTCGACTTGGCACAGGGCCCGAAGGACTCAGTCCCTCCGGAGGCCTTCCGACGCCGCTTTCATTCCATCCTGGCCACATATCAGGGCTCTGGTGTTGTCTACGGGGACCATTCTGAACAACGTTCGTTGCCGGCTGGCTGCAGCGTTTACACTGTTGAGCTGGTCGCCATCTTTCGTGCCCTAGCATATACCCGCTCCTGCTCAGGTGAGTCCTTTGTTATCTGTAGTGATTCCCTGAGCGGTTCACGAGCTCTCGACCAGTGTTTCCCTCGTTCTCGTCTGGTGATGGCTATCCAGGAGTCCCTGCATACTCTTGCACGTTGCGGCTGCTCTGTGGTCTTCGTGTGGACCCCAGGCCATGTTGGGATACCCGCCAATGAGAATGTTGACCGCCTGGCGAAAGAGGCCACCAGTGCACCATCTCTGGAGATTGGCATCCCAGCGACTTATTTGCGGGAAGCCTTACGCCGCAAAGTTCTCTCGTTTTGGGATGCTGAATGGCGCAGTCTGACCACCCCTAACAAACTCCGTGCCGTCAAGGACACGACGACTGTGTGGCACTCCTCCATGCGGGTCTCTCACAAGGAGTCTGTTGTCCTCTGCCGACTGCGCATTGGGCACACACGGATGACCCACGTCCACTTATTGCGCCGTGTGGATCCCCCCCTCTATGCCGCTGCGGCTTGGCATTGACAGTGGCCCACGTTTTGTTGGACTGTCCACTTTTATCTGTGCTCAGGCAGACTTTTGCGCTGCCTGACACGCTCTCTGCTCTTTTATTGGATGACTCTGCCATGGTGGACTTGGTTTTGCGTTTTATTCAGGCAGGGTTTTTTTATCCTTTAATCTGAGTGTTTGTTTTATAGTGTTGATTCTTGCTTTTAGCCTCTGATTTTAAACTGAGTTTTTAATATGTTCTTGGTGTTTGGATTTTCCCTTTTTTTTTCTCCATGGTCGGCCAACCACCGTCACGCTGTGTTTTAATTTGTTTTTTCTGGTCTCTGTCGGAGTATTTCATGTCCTGTTTCGTCTGCTGTCTTTCCTGTTGTTCGTTTTTTGTTCTCCTTGGGTGGTTTTAGTGTTTTTTGGAAAACGGGACCGATGACCATGGTAGTCTGGTCCCTTTAATCCCACAAACAAACAAACCAACCAACCAACCAACCATAAGTTAGTCACCTGTGATAAAAGCGTAATTATTGCATTAAAGAATTTGATAATGTCTAGCGAGGCTATCACGGATTCCAAATTTGAATGAATCTGGATGAAGTTAAGTGTCAAAGGTTGGTCAAAAATGGTAATCAGATGCTTTTATAGACCTCCTGGGTCAGGATCTGTAGTGGTAGAGCTCTTCAGAGGGAATATGCAGAATATTAATAACTTTTCTGATCTTGCCGTTGTAATAGCAGGTGACTTCAACTTGCCAGGTATAGATTGGAAGAGTCATGCTTTCAAAACTGGTGCCAGGGACAGGTTTTTGTGTGATATTATTTTGAATTTTCTTCTTGAAAATTACTTCACGCAAATACTTGGAGAACCAACTCATGAAGGTACTGTCTTGGACCACCTAGCAACTGACAGACCTGAACTTATCAAGTCAGTTAACATAGAGGAAGGGATCAGGAATCATCTGTGATAGCAACTTTACGGGTAGGAAGATTTTTTTGCTTAGCGGGAGTGACAGGACAAAAATTTCAGAGATTCTGAGTAGTCAGCATAAAGTATTCAACGCTTGAGGATATGTAGAGCACAAATGTAATAAAATTGAAAAGCATCATTCAGTACGCCTTAGACAGGTATGGTTCGAGCAAGATCTTAGGGTTTGGGTCTGAGCAAGGTCTTAGGGTTTGGGGAAGGCCCACCATGGTTTAATAGACATTTTAGAAAGCTGCTGTATGAAGAAAGAGGACTTGATCACAGATTCAAGAGAAGTCAAAACCTAGCTGATGAACAAAAGCTGAGTGAAGTGAAAACGAGTGGGAGGAGAGCAGTGAGAGAAGTAATCAATGACTTTGGAAGTACAATTTTCAACTGATACAATTAAAAACCCTAAGAGGTTTCGGTCTTACATAAAATCTGTAAGTGGTTCAAAATCCTCTGTTCATTAACTCGGTGGCCAAACTGGTACATAAATGGAAGATTATAGGAGAACACCAAACTGCTGAATTCAGTCTTCCACTGCAGAAGGTCATGATATGGTCCTGCCTTATAATCATTGTACGAAAGTCAAAATGTTAGATACTGAGATAACTGATTGCACAGTGGAAAACAACTACAATTAGTAATGAAGAGGCATTAGGTCCACATGTGATAACTATAAGTTTCTACAAAGATTATGCAAAATAACTTGCTCCCCTTCTAGCAGTAGTTTATTGTGGATCACTGGATATATACGTAGGAACTAGAAAAAAAGTACAGGTCATTCCCATCTCAAAGAAGGGTTGTAGAACTGATGAACACAATTATACACCTTTATCATTGAAATCTATATGTTGTAGAGTTATGTAACAAATCTTATGCTCAAGAATTAAGACTTTTTGGTGAACTAACATCTCCTCTATAAAAATGAGCATGGATTCTGCAAACAGAGATCTTACTAAAGTCAGCTTGATTTGTTCCTCCGTGATATTTGTAGCACTGTAGACAATGGTGCTGAGGTTGATGCCGTGTTCCTTGACTTCAGGAAGGCACTTGATACCACCCCACACAGCCATTTAGTAAAAACAAAAATACTATCTTTCTGAGTTTTGGACCAGATTTGTGACTTGGTTCACGAGTTCCTTGCAAATATAACTCTACATGTCACTCTTAATGAAATGGCATAGACAGATGTAAAGGTAATTTCAGGAGTATCCTGAGGAAGTGAGATAGAAGCATTACTGTTTGTAATGTATTTAAATGATCTAGTGTGAATGTTGGAATTCCTTAAGACTGTTCACAGATGATGCAGTAGTCTATAAGAAAGTAGAAACACCAGAAGACAATATCAGTTTGCAAAATGACCTACAAAGGATTAATGAATGGTGCAGTATTGGCAGTTGACCCTGAATGTAAATAAATATAACATATACACTCACATTTAGGAAAAGAAATCCACTACTGCACAACACTGTTATTGCAGACAAATTGTTGGAAACAGCATCTGCCCTAAAACCTCATGGAGTAACTATCCAGAATGACCTGAAGTCGAATGACCACATAAAACAAATAGTAGGAAAAGCAGGTGTCGGGCTGAGATTCATAGGAAGAATCTTAAGGAAATGTAACTCATTCTTGAAGGAAGTGGCTTATGAGGTCTTGTTCAATCGATTCTTGAGTAATTTCCATGTGTCGGGGATCCGTACTGAGTAGGACTAATATGAGAGAGAGAGAGAGAGAGAGAGAGAGAGAGAGAGAGAGAGAGAAAGATTCAATAAAGAGTGGCGTGTTTCATCACATGATTGTTTATTCATTGCGAAAACATTACAGAGATGATCAGCAAACTCTAGTAGCAGACATTACAAGAGAGGTGTTATGCATCACGGAGAGATTTACTATTGAAATGTCAAGAGAACACTTTTCGGGAAGGGTCAGATTGGAGCATTCTATACTAGTCCTGTTGAGAGTCTTCATGCTGAAGCCGGTGAATTGCCACTAACCTACCGGTGCGATATACTGCTTTGTTGGTATGCTTGGCGGCTATTACCAATGCCTGACCACCCGTCTTATCGTTTTTTTTTTTTTTTTGATGACTCTCTTGACTGTCAATACGGATTGTATGTATCTGCCCTGCTACCTCCTGGAGTTCGCTTTCGTCGCCTCCTTCAACAACCTTATTTCCACTCCCTGCAACCTTTAGAGTGAGTAAGAGCCAAACGCCACCTTGGCTCCAGGCTCAGGTTCGCATTCACCTTGACCTCAGCTTGCTGCCAAAGGAGGTTACCGCTCGCAGTTTGTCGAACTTCGTTCGCGGTTCATTAATACGATCTTCATTTATGCAGATGGCTCTAAGACCAATTACTGTGTCTGGTGTTCTTTTATTGTTGGAGCACACAGTTGCCAATACTGGCTCCATGGCCATTGTTCGGTCTTCACAGCTGAACTATTTGCCCCACCACCAAAATTCTGTTTGTCATCTGCTCTGATTCCCTGAGCGCCATCCAGAGCCTCAGTGATCCGTATCCGGTTCACCCTTTCGTGCACCGGATCCAACGCTCTCTTCAGCAGCTGGCAGACAACGGTTCTCTGGTTACCTTTATTAGGGTTCCTGGCCATGTCAGTATCCCTGGGAACGAAGCTGCAGAGGCTGTGGCCAAGGCTGCGGTCCTCCAGCCTTGGACAGTGTCTTGTTGTGTGCCTTCATCTGATTTTAGCAGGGTCATTTGTCAGTGCACTTTATCGCTGTGGCATGCCGATTGGTCTACACTTACTGAAAACAAGCTTCGGGCCTTGAAACCTCTCCCCATGGCTTGGACGACCTCTTCATGCCCTTCTCGATGGAAGGTCATATTGGCCCGGTACGGATTGGACACTGCCGGTTCAGCCACCACCATCTGCTGACGGCTGCGCCGGTGCTGTTCTGCCCATGTGGGCAATTGCTGATGGTACGCCACATTTTAACGTCCTGTCTGAATTTTAATACACTGCGCATTGATCTTGCCCATGTACTCTGGATGAAATTTTAGCGGATGACCCAGGAGCAGCTGCTCACGTTCTTAGTTTTATCCACTTGACAAACCTGTCTATGGATATTTGATTATGCTGTTTTCTTTTAATCCCTTGCCTGTTAATGTGCCTTTTATAGTGTTGTCCTTTTTACTTGCTGTTTTAACATTGTGCCTCGCAGTGCATTCATAATTTAGTCTGGGCGCTAATGACCACAGTAGTTGTGCGCCCTAAAACCACAATAAAAAGGGGAGGGTCATACAACATATTACTTCCTCCCACACATATCTCGTGAAATGGCCATGACAAGAAAATTCAATAAATTACAACTAATACAGAGTCTTGCTAACAGTCATTCTTCCCACATGCCATTTGTGAGTGGAACAAGGAAGGGGGAATCAGTTTGTGGTACTAGAAATACCCTCTGCCACACATTGTTAGACTGTATGATGTTGCTCATGCAACATGCTGGCTACTAGAGGCAGGAGTCTCACCAATGGTGTGTAACACATTCTCTTCTATATTAGGTGTTGTGTTCTAGCATACCTCACATAGCCAGCAACTTACATTCTAAAGTGGAAAGTTCCAGTTTCTCATAGGCACCTACATACATATGCAAAAGTACTGTGATGTGGTTGCTATCAATGCAGGGACAGTTCAGTGTATTGTTGGTGTGCTGCTTTTCCTTGTTTACAGTGAACCCATGCAAGAGCTGTATTTCGGATAACTCTTCATCAGTAAGCCTATCCATAATATTGCTGTGTATAACTGTTAATGCACAACTAACACCACCAGAAGACAAAATCCCCAACAGAACTGAGCAGTAATGGATGCAAACTTGTGGTCAAATAGAAGTGCAACATTGTTGTCAA
Source organism: Schistocerca gregaria (assembly GCF_023897955.1). Classification (NCBI taxonomy): domain Eukaryota; kingdom Metazoa; phylum Arthropoda; class Insecta; order Orthoptera; family Acrididae; genus Schistocerca; species Schistocerca gregaria. Next base: position 463,582,642 of record NC_064922.1, read on the forward strand.
CATCGGACACTGTGAGTGAATGTAAACTTGACACATAGTGCATACCGTCGGCATTTGCAATGTTGTGCACTGTTTTCAGTGCAATACAGGTTCAAAGCTAACTGGGGCAAGAAGCCAAACAAAATGTAATAACTGAGTAAGAGACCACCAGTTGCCATTTGTTCCTTATACCAAAATACTTAGTAGATGACCCTGAACAAGCTCTGAAAGTTTGTCAATGGGGTTGTGGTACATTCTGTATATACACTTAGTGACCTGCAATGAGAGTAAAATAATTTTCACAGTATGCTCACTAACTTGTAATTACCTCTCTCAATTGCAGAGCTGATACAAACATTTGGTTTAGAATCAATATTAATATATACTGGCCTGCTGCTGAAGAAGAGGATCATTGTTTACCATCACAGCTTGGAAGCACTGTTAAAGGTAAGTCAAAATCAGCAGGTCTTCTGTGAGGTTAAAGTCCACGTACAGTGTCGGCAGCTCTTGCATTGCATGCTACTGTTGGTAATTTGTTTCTGTTGGTCATAGCGAACCAGGTGATACTATGGAGTAGACAAGGAGTCTCTGAATCTAGTTACTTATTTAGATGGAAGATATGAACTGATTACTTTTGAAACTATCATATAATATAATTGGATACATAAAAAAATCTACTCACCAAGACATGATTACTTTTGTTTTTGACATGTGTAGCATGAGACTGTCGATTTTTGATGTGGCTATTATGGTTATAAAGTTGATAACTGGTTTTCATGTGTATTGCGCGTATTGTATGTTCCTCAGGATATTATTTTGTATTCCAATGTTATTATTTGGTTCTGGGTTGGCGATGCCGGCAAATGTGGCTGGAGGAAAAGTGGCTGTGGAAATGGACTGGTCTGTAGCATAGTCCAATGACGTTTCAGAAAACTTTGTGGAGGTTCTTTTGGAATGACCAAACTTCCAAGATTGTGGTTATGCATGAACTAAGAGTGCAGTTCAAATTTTATGGAATATTCTATTTTATATGACAACCTTCTGACAGTATATTCCATTATGCTGCCGTGTTATTTCATACTCTGCCCATTATGATGATGATCTTTATTCAACACTACTTTCTCATTGGTTCATCTGTCTTTGTTTACTCCCTATCATTCACCACATAAACAGTTGCCAAGTGCAGCACGTAATGCGAAAATTGCCTACACTATTAGTGCATTTCTACCTTATGTGAAGTAGTTAATCTGGAAGTCAGTAGTAAGGAGTAAATTTTTAACATGAACAGTAGCATCTTATTTTAAGCAATTGTATCACAGCACCCCCCCCCCCCCCCCCCGCAACCCCCCCTTCCCCTGGGGGGGGGGGGGGGGGGGAATCAACACTCTTGGTATCAGTTTGAAACTCAACCTGTTAACCTGTGAAGTTCTGAAATGAATGATTTGAATAAAAATAGGTAGAGAATTTCTTTCATTAAAGACTCGTGCAGTTGGCTTATGCTCATTGTAAGTGTATGTTTGCTGGTCTGTCCATTTGAGAGACTGTCACATTTTAAGACACTAATGGTATGCATCTGCTTGTCAGCAGCATATTATACAATACACAAGTTTCAGATTTTTAAAAATTATGTCCACCAATGAGCAGTGCCGTGTTGTACTAATATCTGTATGGTACAAATAAGGTCATGAAGAGCCACCAGTAAATTTTCCAGCTGCTGTACCATTGGTGGTGATATGGTGAACTTTGTACATATTTTATCTCGCAGTATTTGAGCAACTGTATTGTTATTTTCCTTGTGTCTTAACAACACATTTTGTATAATCACAGTAGATTCAGTTTTGTTATTTGAGGTTTTTTTTTGTGAATGTGTGAGTTTATGGGAGTGAGAACGAGCAGACGATATTGATGGATTTTAAATTGTAGTATCCTGCAAATGCTGACTACTAACAACTGTAGGGGTAGATTCCAATGTCCAATCCAGACATTCATACTATGCAGCTGTTAGTAGGCATAAAGTAGGAGAATAAATTTAATAGGGAACAAATGTGTATTTTAGACATTGTGGCGAGTTTGTTTGCAACCTTCCAGGCTAGATTTAATTGCATCATGTGTCTTACAATGTCTGTCTGCTAAATGGCAGTGTTGAGGGAAAAGTTGATGCCTCTGGTATTGCATGATCAAAATGTGAATGTGTTGTAATAACCCAGGCTCAGAGACTACTGGCTGACCTTGGTCCATCGTCGTGTGTGGCACACAGTCAATTTCAGTGAAACAGTTTCTATTTGAGGTGGCTTTATTTAGTCCTGAATTGTTTCTAGGCTGTAGTAGTAAATCTGGATTCATGAAACTGCAAACAACAATGCACATACTGTGCACCATTATACGACTCCATGATTGTTGGCATAACTCGTTCACCTTTGCCATGTAGCGGGAATGTTGGGAACTGACTGTGTTAGGCAGGAATAAAACTTGGTGTGCTGTATCAAACATTTCTGTAAGTTATTTACCCTTTTCACAATTAAAGGTTACTTTTGTATAACTAATTTGTACACACAATGTTATGAAAAGCCAGAATCAGTGGTCATGTGTGCTGAGCTGCGTTTGCATGAATGTGTGTGTCTGTTTTTTATTGAAAAAGAAGGCCTTCTGGCCGAAAGCTTGTGTGTTTAGTAGTTTTTTGTTACGCCTGTCTGTGACTCAACATCTTCAGTGTATGGAAAGTAGCAGTGTATCCTTATCATAATATTGTCATTGTATCATCTTAGATTTTCCATTGTTTAATTTATAATTTATAAACACACTGTATTGCGACAGCTATTTTACAATGCACATGTTCCCACTGATATGCCATATACTATATGGTTTCAGCATTATGGAGGGGCCCTCACATTACAGGCATGATGTGAGTCCCCATCTGAATGCAATTTGCTGCCAACATTAGATTGGGAAGGGTGGTCTGGTGCATTGGCCAGTGAGATTGCCAGACCTCACTTGGACTAGACTAATTTGTCTGAGGATATGTCAAGACCCTGGTGTACCCCTATTAACAGTGCCGAGGAACTTGTTGCGCACACACTGTGGCAGCTGCTAGGCGAGTCTGGGACATGCCCGGTATTTTCCAGAACATCAGTTCTTCCACCCACTGGTAATGTGAGGCCGACATAAAGATCTGTACTTGTAACTTTGAACACCTTCTTTGTTGGCAACCACAGTTTGTTTTGGTTCTTATTGCTTGGTCTCTACTGTACTAAGCATAATAAATAAGTTTTCTCACCCTGTCAATGTCCTTCCTTTCTTGTGTTTTGTGTGGTCAGTTCCATACCAGGAAAGCATTTCTGACCATGCATTGCTATGTGATTTTTCCCATCATCCAAGTGTGCTCGCTCCCCCCCCCCCCCCCCCTCTCTCTCTCTCTCTCTCTCTCTCTCTCTCTCTCTCTCTCTCTCTCTCTCTCTCTCTCTCTCTCTCTGTGTGTGTGTGTGTGTGTGTGTGTGTGTGTGTGTGTGTGTGTGTGTGTGTGTGTGTGTGTGTGTGGGGGGGGGGGGGGGGGGGGGGTGGCATATCTGCTGTGCAGGAACACTTTGTGTATATGATTTTTCTTTTTGTGCTGCAGTGGATCCGTACTTTCCCTGCTATGATGTGGCATCGAAAATCAAATGATATACTCCATCCATGGGTTGATAACACCCCTGAAGAAATTCTTGATCTGAAGGTAAATGCTTTAACTACTGTGATCACTTATGGAAACTGAATTTTAATAGTAAAACTTTTCTAGAACAGGAGTTATGCTAAATCTCTTCAAGTGAAGAGAACTTAGTATTTGTTTAATACGATAATGGAAAATCTTGGGTATGAACAATAGTTTTAAATATAAGTGATAGTTAAGACAACCACTACCAATAAAAATAAGAGAGATTACCAATGGTTCAAGTTGTGTTTATGTTTCTATAGTGTTTGTATATTACATTACAACCTACAGCTGATATTGCAACATATTTGCTGTTTGGAAATCCATTTTGTAAAAGGTAGACCCTACAAGCTGTGGGCAGAGGGAGTGTAATATCCAATTGAGTTTCAGGGGTAGATGTACAGATTTGTTATATGTTTCAATGTTTCACTGTGTTTATGTATCACACATATTTGAATCATTTAAAGGTAGTGTTGCTGACAAAAATTTTCCTGACTCAAAATACACAATGAATGAACTGGTTGACAGGGACGAGGTGCAGTGGGTTGCAGCAGTGGGCTGAATATTGCATGTGGGATGAAAGTTGCAATGCATTGCTGCCAAGTGGAGCAGGGCCCACCACTACGTATGGCTGCAGTGTTTAGTTATGCAACAGTGGTTTGGTGACTGGTGGTGTATGCCCTGTTGGTATCACCCCATGGGAGATCTCTATAACTGCAACACTCTGTCCAGCACTTATTAGTGGGAGCCCAGGAGAAATGTTCACATAGTAAAAGAGAGGTTTAATAATGTTTTGTTTTGACTAGAACCATAAGTTATGAGGATTTAAATTAGTTCTTCCCCTCGCCACTGCAGGTTGTGACACTATGGCTAAAGGTCATTTATGCTTGAGCTATCCCTTGCCATTTGTATTTGAAACTACTCCTTATTCACTAAGAACAAAATTACTCATATAAAACCTAACAGATCCATTAAGGAAAGTTCACTTTGATTCAAACATTGACGAGTATACTGGTTTGTACAATTGTATTTTCTTGAAGTAATTGCTTCTCTAGATTGAAAATCTCTAATACACTCACCTTCACTTTACATTCATCATTCATAGTTGAAAGTCATAGGAATAATGTTATAATTGCGTATAAAGATATGGGGGGGGGGGGTACATGCTCATTGATTGCTGTTTGCTGTAGTTGCCTTTTGGCCGACACTTGGGTAAAATTTGTTGAGACAGTTTACAAAGGCACCTTTGCAAGGGATATCTGGAAATGGAGGTTACAGTGGCTGTAGCTGTACCAAGGAATTTTTTTTTTTTTCAGTCAGTACCGCTGTATGGGGAAGAGGTTATGTCGTGGCAACATGTGACAAAATGAATACAGAATTTCACTTTCGGAAATACAGAAATTCATGATGTAGAGAAGTGGACGCCTGTCAGCCGTCTGTCAGTCAACAGATGAGGTCAACCTGTATGCTTTTGTACTGTGTGTGTCCCTTCACGTTTCCACTTGACTATCACATTGGAAACAGTGGACTTAGGGATGTTTAGCAGTGTGGAAATCTTGCGTACAGGCGCATGACAAGTGACACCCAATCATCTGGCCGCGTTGAAAGTCCATGAGTTCTGTGGAGCACCCCATCCTCTCTCATGATGTCTAACATCTACTGGGTCGCTGATATGGAGTAACTGGCATTAGGTGGCAGCACAATACACCTAATATGAAAAATGTACGTTTGGGGGGGGGGGGGTGTACGGACACTTTTGATTGCATAATTTATGTTCAGGGTGTATTGTACACAAAAGGTATATTTGTGGATGATCTCTGCTCACACTCTTGGGGGCCTGCTTTTATCAAGGACATTATGCCAAGGGACAGATTTCATAAGCTTCGCAGATTTCTTTGTTTTGGTGAAAAATCAACCTGGGCTGAGTGCCTGGCAGCAAACAAATTCGCTCTTGTATCTGAAATTTGGGGAAAAGTTCATTGAAAACAGTACTCCCACTTACCGCCTGGAGAAAATATAACCATTGACAAGCAACTGTTAACAAGCAAAGCAAGACTCAGTTCATGTCCAACAAACCAGACAAATATGGTTTCAAATTCTGCTTGGCTGTTGATGTAACGACAAAGTATATATGTAATGCTTTCCCATACCTTGGCAAAGAGGAAACGCATAGAGAGAAACAACCGCTTGGAGAGTATGTTGTTCTGCGTCTCATGGATCCATTTGTAAATCAAGGAAGAAATCTGACCACAGACAACTTCTTTACATTTCTTCAACGTGCTAAAAAAACTCAAAGAAATGAAACTTCATTAGTTGGTATAATGAACAAGATCTGCCGTGACATCCCCGATGAAGTAAGGAAGCTGAATGCTGAAATACACTCGAGCACAATACCACACCTTAAAAGATACATAATGTCATTCTTTTGAGTATGCTGTAAACTGAGGTAGCAATAAGCAAGGAAGGAAAGAGAAAACCTGAAACCGTAATGTTCTACAATGCAACAAAGTACAGGGTGGATGTGGTTGATCAAATGACCCGTAAATATACTGCGAAGGTTGCATGTAGGAGATGGCTAAGGCATGTCTTCTACAACATACTGGACATGCCAGCAATAAATGCATTCGTCATCTAGAACATAGCAAACAAGGAAATGTAAAGGAAAAAGTTTATATTTCAACTTGAAAATGAACTCGAGGGAATGAAAGAGCAAGACCATCAGGCAAAGGAAGAGGATATGGGACTCAAATCACCTAGAAAGCTGAAGAAACGCCAAATCAGCTTCTGCAAAGGCAACAAGACCAGTGAAAACTATGCAAAGTGCCACAAAGCCTTGTGTGGAAAGCCTTGAGTGGAAAGTAATACAGAGCTGTCTGTAAAACACATGAGAGAGTAAAATGGACCAAATATACTAAATGTCTCTAGAATGTTTATGAACAGTTGATAAAATAAAATCTATAATTAAGAAACTTGTTAGCAGTAGCAACAATAAATTTGTAGGATACATTGTTGTTCAGATAAATTAGTAATTATTATTTATTATTGTAAATAATTGTTGTGATTACTAGAAATAAAGTATGGATTAACAAACACTAAATAAAGTACTTGTTTAAGTCAGATACAAAACATTTTATGTGGGGCCAAAATGACCCCTTCCCACTGTTTCAGGAATGTCAAAACTTCTGCCGTTCTAGTGTTAAGGGGCATCCAAGACTTGTCTTCTGATCTTTATAGCAGGCAATGTTTTTAGTTTGGGTGGTAATGTACGTAAGTAGAGATCAAGATGGCCTCACCAAGCTCCTTGGACAGAATAATAAAATTATTGTTTGTTAGATAGGGCAGCTCCACTTCATCTAATGTTATTTCCACATGAATGACTTGCTACAAACTAGAATTACCACATGGAAAGGGTAGAACATAAGGATGGGTTATTTTCAGTTCCAGCCCACCAAAAGCAAGGATTGTCAATACTATCCACTGCACTGTAAATAACATACTTGGCTGGTGGCTGCAGAGAGTTTACAGCTGTCAGGCACATGGCCCATATCTCCACGTGCAGGTGCAAGAGGTGGGTGGCGGCTGTCATATAGCGGGAGGGGAGGGGGATGGGAGGTAAGTAGATAGCCCCACCTCTTTTGCAATCGTGCATTGCAGAATGGGACGCATTTGTGTTTGTAACAATACCTTCTGCTTGTATTAATTGAGACAGGAAAATAAGTTTGGTTGTGGAGCACATCAATAAAGTTCAGTGGTATGACCCACAAGCAATCCACTGGTTGCACTGGGTCAGAGCACATAGTATGTAAAAGTAGCACCAAGCCAGCCGTTATCCACAGCCTCGTACCTTTTGTAGTACTTAGTTTGATCGTGAGACAGTCTAGCAGTTAAATGTGGGTGATTACACTTAGTATCTAGTTGAAAGGCTAATTACAGGGGAGAAGCTATCATTGGACTTATTTTGTGTGTAGATGTGTGCAGGTGTGAGGTGAATGTGCCGTAAAGCTAAGGATCGTTGACACAGTTTAGAGGTTTAGTACAGAAAATAAGGACAGAAGAACAGCCAGGTAGGTGACATAACTTTTAGGATTGCAATTGCAGTTCAAGGAGAATTCACAAATAACAGCAACACAATATAAGCAAAGTATTCAGTCCACAAGCAGTAGCAATTAATTGTACTGACGGCATGCATGTTAATGTGTAACGGAATCCTTAGTAAGGTATCATCAGTTCTAGACTGGCGGTATATATACATGGGTTTGAATTGTTGCCCTTCTAAGGATTGAACAGGAAGCACCACAGCAAAGTTTCTGATGGTCCGTTGCATATATAATTTTATCATTGAGCTGACTCCGGTATTATCAGTAACACTTCACACAGGGAATACCCTGCTCATGGAAATTGCACTTCAATGGGAATCATTAACATATCATAATGTTGTAGCCTTATACTTGAACACTGAAGTCAGGGCAAGGAAGTAAAATGCTTTGAAACTGCCCGTAGTCTCTCAGGGAGGAGGTAGCCCGTGCTTTCACTTCCTCTGTGTATACAATACCTAAATACACTTATGTAAAGGCTGAAAAAAAAAAACTATGCTTGTTTGTAAGCAGTTCATGTGCCACAAGTGGCGCAGTGCAGCATAGCAGGACAAGACATTTGATGGAGCTGTGGTACCCAGTTTTTGAGAAGAGGACAGGAAGCTGATCCAAGAGGTCACAGCTGTGGCAGCTCAATATAAACATTTATATAGAAAAACATAGATTGCTGCTCACCTTATAGATGAAATGTTAAGTTGCAGACACATACAATAAAGACACATACACATAAGCTTTCAGCTATACCCTTCAAAGAGATACAGTGGCTGACCAGTACTTACCTCAGCTCAGTACAGCCGACAGATACACAAAAAACAACCGAAAATTTACGTTCCTAGCTTTCGGAATAAATGTTCCTTCGTCAGGGAGAAGAGGGGGGAAAGAAAGGGAAGAAGGGAAAGTGGATTTAGTTACTCACAACCCAGGTTATGAAGCAACAGGGAAAGGTAGCAAGGATGGAGGCATGGTTGTCAGAGGGAAGCCAAAGATATTCTACTGTAAGTACTGTGCCAGCTTCAAACCAAAGAGGATGCATACAGAAGTAAAGAGGTATATAGTATAAAGATGTAGGATGAAAAGATGCATGAATGGCTAAAGAGGAAAGGGAAAGAGGAGAAGACTGAAGAGTAAATGGGAGTGAGGTGGTTTAGCGTAGGTTCAGTCCAGGGGGATGGCGGGATGAAAGGATGTGTTGGAGTGCAAGTTCCCATCTCCACAGTTCAGAGGGACTGGTGTTGGGTGGGAGAAGCCAAATGGCACATACGGTGTAGCAGGTTCTTAGGTCCCTAGAATTATGCTGGAGGGCATGCTCCGCTACTGGGTATTGGACATCTCTTAGGCGGACTGTTCGTCTGTGTCCATTCATGCGCTCAGCCAGTTTAGTTGTTGTCATACCAATGTAAAAGGCTGTGCAGTGCAGGCATGTCAGCGGGTAAATGACGTGTAGTTTCACACCTGGTCCTGCCTTGAATTGTGTTGTTTTACCAGTAGCGGGGCTGGAGTAGGTGGTTGTGGGGGGATGCATGGGGCAAGTTTTGCAACGGGGTCGGTTACAGTGGTAAGAACCGCTGGGTAGAGAAGGTAGTCTGGGAATATTGTAGGGTTAAAGAAGGATGTTAGGGGGGCAACGAAAGGCAACTCTGGGTGGTGTGGGGAGAATTTTGTCAAGGGATGATCTCATTTCAGGGGTTGACTTGAGAAAGTCATATCCCTGGCAGAGTAGTTTATTGATTTATTTGAGGCCAGGATAATATTGGGTGACAAGGGGGATGCTTCTGTGTGGTCTGAGGGTAGGAACATTGTTGTTGGACGGGGAGGAATGTATTGCTCGGGAGACCTGTTTGTGGACAAGGTCTGCAGGATAGTTGTGGGAGAGGAAAGCACTGGTCAGGTTATTGGTGTAATTGTTGAGGGATTTGTTTGCCACGAATACCTAGGCTGTAGGGAAGGGAGCGTTTGATACGGAATGAATGGCAGCTGTCAAAGTGAAGGTACTGTTGTTTGTTTGTGGGTTTGATATGGACAGAGGTGTGGATGTGAGCTTCAACAAGATGATCAACATCCAGGAAGGTGGCTTGGTTTTTGGAGAAGGACCAGGTGAAATTCAGATTCGAAAAGGAGTTGAGGTTATGGAGGAAATTAAGGAGTGTTTCTTCACCACAAGTCCAGACAACAAAGATGTCATCTATAAACTATACCAGGCCAGGGGAAGCAGCTGTTGGGTCTTCAAGAAAGCCTCCTCCATGTGGCCCATGAAGAGGTTGGCATAGGACGGAGCCATCCTGGTTCCCATGGCCGTTCCCCTGATTTGTTTGTAGGTCTGGCCTTCAAAAGTGAAGTAATTATGGGTGAGGATGAAGTTGGTAAGTGTGATAAGGAATGAGGCTTTTGGAAGATCTTCGGGTGGGCGGTGGGAGAGGTAGTGCTCAAAGGCAGAGAGACCATGGGTGTGTGGGATGTTTGTGTAAAGGGATGTAGCATCTATGGTGACAAGAAAGGTTTCAGGTGGGAGAGGAGTGGGAGTGGATTTGAGGTGTTCTAGGAAGTGGTTTGTGTCCTTGATGTAGGATGGGAGTCTGCGGGTGATAGGTTGGAGGTGTTGGTCTACCAGAGCTGAGATACGTTCTGTTGGGGCTTTGAAGCCTGCTACAATGGGACGGCCAGGATGGTTCTCTTTGTGGATTTTGGGTAATAGGTTGAAGGTAGGGGTGATCAGTTTCTAGTGAAGATGCGGAAATCTCAGATCATCTTCAGTTTTGCTTAGCAACGAGTGTTGCTGAGAAACTGCAAGTATTTTGTTACACTGTTCATCTTTTGAAACATCTGATACATCAATTGTGTAGGGTAATTAATGCCCTATGACATTATGTGTTTTTGTAGCACATGTACTTTGTAGATTAGGAGATCAAATTACAGTGACCTGGCCATTTGTGCCAATTTCTGTACCACACATCCTTGAGTGTTGCTAAGAAACTGGAAGTATCTGCTGTGGTGTTCTCCTTTTGTAGCATCTGATATGTCAGTTCATTAGGATAATTGATGTGCTGCAGATTATAAATGTTTGTGTCATTTGCCTTGTGTACACTAGGAAATCAAATTGTATCTGTTTGGTTGACTTTTAAGCAGAAGGGAACCAGGCGCAGGGAAAGCTGTAGTGCTTTGTGAGAGCAGTTAATGATGGCATTGGCAGGAATGTTCAAATGTGAACAGTGTGACACTGTGTTATTGTGCATGTATACCTATTCCCGCACCCAATAGTCAGGCCTTACTGCTGCCAAGTATTAATGAATGCTCTTAGCTGTCTGGCTGTTCTATCTTCTGGGCATACATGTATACCTGTAGTCACCTGGGCACTCTTATCTGTTGGACATACTTGTATGCCCATAGCTGCAAAACGGTTATTTGTGGGATTGGGACACCACCTGGCTGATAAGGGGGGCAATATTGCACCTTTATTTCCTATCTGCAGCCGCTCAGCTGAGGCTTTAATGTTATTACTTTGTACTTGACACCATACTGAATATACACTTTGCAGCAGTTTGTCTATTTCAAAGGGGGAACTCGTGGGGCAGCTGTGTACAACATAATCAGGGGTCAACCCGTAAAGTCTGCTATTGTAAGCGGGTTAGACATAAGGACTATACCTATCTCAATCAGTGTGTCTTCTGTTCACATAGTAGGATAACATTCGAGTGATAGCTTTGTGGACCCATTCAACATTCCCATGACCATTAGCATAGAGTGGAGAGGGCAAGTCCTCCACTTTTTGATTCTGAGTAGTCTACATACTTGTACAAACAATTAGGACAGAAAACTTGCTCTCTAATCAACTAATAGAGCACCAGTACTACTACCAAAGGGTAGCACTAAGTCATTTACAAATGCCTTGGTCACAGTTTCTGATGCCAGAATTGCAATTGGATCTAGTAGTATAAGGTGCAAAACTTTGCTTCCACCATTTGCCGACAGGTGCGACAACGGTAGCAGCGGTCGAAAGAAACAGATCGCAGACGTCAGGCAGTTAGCTTGGACCTCAGTCAACATAACCTCATCAAACATTAGTCGATTTGTGTCTGCATCATTAAGTCGTTCTTGATTGAAAATGTCAGTTTACGAGCCTAATTCTTGTCATTTGCAGGAGGTGTTACTGTTTATTTCAATATGAAGAAAACGACGGAGTCTCATCGAATGCTCTCAAGTAAAAGTACATATGGTAAGGACACTTTTAGTGAAAGAACGTGTCGTGAGTGGTTTCAATGCTTCAAGAAGGGTGATTTTAATGTCATAGACCGGCATAGTGGTGGAAGAGAGAATGTTTTCGAAGATGTAGAATTGGAGACATTTCTGAGTGAAATGTGTCAAACTCAAGAATCGGCATGATTAGTGGGAGTGGCACAGCAAGCCATTTCAAAATGTCTCAAGGCTATAGGCATGGTTCAGAAAGAAGGAACTTGAGTCCTGTGTGAGCCGAAACCTAGAGACACTGAATGGCGTATGTGTGTTTGTAAACAGTTGCTTCAGAGGCCAAAGTGGAAGGGATTTCTGCATTGCATTGTGACTGGGAACAAAAAATGGGTTCGTTACGATAACTCTAAACGCAAAAAATCATGGGGATATCCCGGCCATGCTTCCACGTCGACGGCCAAACCAAATATTCACAGCTCCGAGATCATGCTGTGCATTTGGTGAGACCTGCTCGGCATCGTGTACTATGAGGTGTTAAAACCAAGTGAAACTATCACAGGTGCTCGTTATCGATTGCAATTAATGCGTTTGAGCATAGCATTAAAAGACAAATGGCTGCAATAAAGCGAGAGGCACGAAAAAGTGATTTTGCAGCACAACAACGCTCAACCCCACGTTGCAAAAGAGGTCAAAAAGTACTTGAAAGCGATAAAATGGGAAGTCCTACACCAGCTGCCGTATCCTCCAAACATTGCTCCCTCTATCACCTGTTTACGTCAATGGTGCATGGCCTGGCTGACCAACACTTCCAGTTTCGTGAAGAAGTCACGAATTGGATCGACTCGTGGATTGCTTCAACAGATGAACAATTTTTTCGACACAAGATTCGTACACTGCCTGAAAGATGTGAGAAAGTAGTGGCCAGCAATGGAAAATACTTTGAATGATACATGTGTAACGAATTTGTTTCATTAAAGCCTTAAATGTTGGGGAAAAAACTGTGGGAGCAAAGTTGTACACATTGTAGATACCAGGAAAGATGGTCAATTATTGACAAAAGTATATTTATTTTCCTGTTGGGTAGGGAAGAATGCTCCCCTTCTATCTACACTACAGTTTCAAATGGTCTGGAAGCTTCCAGAAAGATCTGCAAAGGAATTCGTGGCTGTGCCAGCTGTGATCTCTGGGCACATGGCAAACACAAATGTATATTTACTTTTGAATTCATTGTGGGAGCAAACAGTGATCAATGTTATTACTAATATTTACTATCAAAAACGGTCTTGATCAAAAATATTTATTCCGGTGACTGGTTTCAACAACTACTGTGGTCATCTTCAGACGATTTACCATCAGAAGGAGGTTCTTGCTCGTTGGTCTGAAGATGACCACAGTTGTAGTCAAAACCAGTCACCAGAGTTAGACTGTTTTTTACAGTAAACACGTTTATGCGTGCCAGTGTTATAGAGTCAGCCTTGCCACGAGTAGCAGATAGCAATACAAATGTTTATGACCTGTGTACCTCTATGACAAGCTTCGATGCTATCATGTCATTGAGCAGTGACATGAGGTTGAAGTGACTTTGGTATTACTAACGGGTTTCCAAGTGGAGTCTTGCGGTACAATAAACCATCTTCCAACACAAAATTAGGCACTGTGACATCCTATTGACAAGTGGAGTATTGTCTCTGAGCCTCTTTTAAGTCTGCTATTAGCACTTTATCTGCTTGCCTCACTTGGACCTTTCTATATAGGGTGTCAGCATTCTTGTGGACTTTGACGGGTTTATGGCTACTTCATAGTCGTACTTCGCTAACTTTAAAGCCCAATCTGTCGAGCAGCTACTGGTATCTTTGATGAAATTCAGCAGCCATAACGAGACAGTATGGTCAGTTATCAAGGTAAATTTCCTGCCATATCAATAACATTTGAAATCGTAAATACCAAACATCAAAGATAACAACCCTTTTTTTTCTGTTGTTCTATAATTAATGTCGCGCTTGTTGGGTTGGTGAGAAATATAACAAATAGGTTTTTCTTCACTGTTGTGCTTTTGGCTTAGAATGTGATGTATGATAAAGTCTGATGTGTTACCTGAAAGTGTAAATGGCCTTTCAAAATCAGTGTGTACCAGTAATGGCAAAAATTTCCATACATTTTTAACTTGGCACACAGTAGTTTCACATTCAGCCCTCCATTCGAAAGTTACTCCTTTCTTTAACAAGGGTTTCGTCGCAGTAGCTTAATCCTTTATATATCAGGAGATATAATTCACTAACTTGAGGAAGCTTTGCAATTCTTTTATGTTAGTAGGAGCAGGGAAACTCTCCACTTCTGTCAGTTGCAGATCTGGCTTTACTCTTGTGGAGTTAAAAATGTGTCCCAAGTACTCTACAAAGGAACATTTCTTGAACTTCAAACTTAAATGAGAATTATGCAACCTTGCTAATACATTTCTCAATCACTCAATATGCTTTTCAGTGGCTCAAGAGAACACTTTGTCATCAGAATAGACAAGGCAGGTAGTGGGTTTTAGTCATCGTAATATCAAGTCAGAAAATCTCTGGAATGTGTCGGATGCCAAAAGGCATCCACAAAAACTTGTGCAAGCCAGATAGTATGACAAAACCTACTTTTCATCCGTATTGTGAGATTGTCAGACTCTGATTGTAACAGAGTTTCGTATCAGGTTTGGTGAAAAATCTGCAATTCCTAATCACTCCCAGGTTTCATTGATTTGTGACAAAGAATACTTGTTTTGGGGGAGGGAGGGGAGGGGCTATTAACTTTGTTTACTGCCCTCATATCTATACACAAATAACAGGTCTCTTCACCATTATTGAATTACTACATCAAATTGTTCGTAGATCATTTCTTCCACAGCACACTGCAATTGATGTGGAATTTAGTGTGACTTCAGGGCATTTGGCTGTGCATTTCAAGTAGGGATTTTGTGGTATACAAGAGCAGTATCTGGGAAATGTTGCCTTACTTCAAACAACCACAGGTACTCCTCTAAAACTGGATACAGCAAACTCTGCTCAGAATCAGTTAAATGTGACAGCTAGTTTTGCAACTACTGCTTAAGGGGTGGCATGATTGTGTACACTTCTGAGACCATTAATAATTTTTCTGTACTTCTCTCTTCAGAAATGGATTTTCCACTCAGCTACCTCGTGCATGCTGGTCAGTAGGGTTCCTTCCAGTATTACTACTTCCTGTGCTCTGAAATTGTGTAGATGCATGGGGTTTCCTACTTTTTCTCCCAACATTTCTTGTGTTTGCACATTTACTCTGTGTGTGTCATGTTGGGTGAGCAGATAAACCTAAAAGGTGGTCCCTTTAGGCTCCTTTTCTTTTGTCAGCTAGAGAACCCTTCCACTGCTGCCTTTTAATGTTATGTGGTGGTTGCTTTTAACGCAGAGATACATGGTGTACCAAAGATCAGAGAATGATGCCCTTCCCCAGATTTTCCCACATCTGTGAGGTGCTTCTAGTACCTCAGTACCCTAACAATTCGTATGACAACAGGGCACATTTAGCAGCTGCTTGTCAGCAGGAGAAAGAAAAGCTGAAGTGCCCAGGTCCATCAAAATTCAGTTTGTTCTGCCTCGTATCTCTCCTTGTGCAATAACACTTGCCACCTCCTCCTAACCTCTGTAGTCTACGGGGTTTAATGATCTCATTAGGGGTGGTGTTGGGTGGCTGTGCCTGCCTCCTGCCCCTGGTTAATATGCCCGTCTCCACTTTTTATAGAAAGGACTACTGCAAGTCCAGGGGGTAGTGCATTCTTTGTTGCCCGAAATCCCAGTAATTAGGACAGTAAATTGCCAAATACATATCGGTCATATGACTGGCTCATCCACATTATCCGCAAACTGATTCACTGGTAAACACATAGTGCCATTCATTATTACCACCAGAGAGCAAACAATTTGTCATGCTTCCTCATGCAGCAAAACCAGACTGCCTCATGGAGTGAAAGCTGGGAGCAGCTACTTTTAACCTCCTGTCCAGTTTGCAGGTTAGTGCCCCAAATGAAGAAATAAATCATACGTGCCTCTGCCTTCTCCAGAAGCACATCATTGAGTTGGTCTTCCCCTGCTCTTTGTCTAAGCATGGAAAGTTTGTCTCAGTAATATCTAACATTCAGCATATTGGAATACTGCTCGTCTAATCCTTTTTCCAGAACTTCAAATCTATAAGTATTTCTTAATGTGCTAAGTGACTCAATAAATGCATGCATTTCCTGCCAACTTCAATATTAGTACATGTAGTATGAAATAATCTGGCCATGAGCAGATGCGACTCATGTCGTTAACATTTTGTAGAAAGGTATCCATATTTCTGTGGATTTTTCTTGGAGGAATAAAATTAATTGCTGGGAATGTGCTTGCAGCAGCAAAGGGTGGAACAGTCAAGCTAGTTTCAACCCCTTAAACTTTAGTGAGAGTAGCATCAGCATAAAGTATGCCTCTAGTGGATAGGATTGCCTTCACAATTAATTATTCTCATCTTCAAACTTTATATTTTTGGCCATGAGTTTGTGTATTGTTGCTTCATGGACCTGACATCATCATTATTCTCTGCAGCATTTTCTACCTGAGACCAAATATAAGGCATCAAGAGGACATAACAGTTAACAATAGTGAATCAAAGCGAAAGCAAGAGACGAAAAACAAGCCTTATAGGGAGAACATTCAATGTCAATTCAGCGGAAGATCGGTGGCAGGATACAAAAAGCAGTGGCTAATAACACGCACATTAGTAGCGTCATGTGGAGATGGTGGTGGTGCATCATGATGGCGTGGACACCATGACTTTTAGACAGTGGTGATGAGATGGTGACAACGCTCATACCATCATCTAGCCCCTAATGGCCATGGCAAGGCCAGGCAACAACAATACTGGATGCAGCCTTTTATTGGGCAGTGGAACAGCAGCAACAGACAATGTTATGGTGGGCAGTGTTGGCCTGGCAGCAGTGTGGTGACTACTATTTGCAGGGAACAAGCGCAAGCCAGAGACAGCTCATACACATTTGATGTGCGTGTTAGCACACATGTGCTGAATGTGCAGTGTTGGTGGAATCCATTTCTTGTGTGGACAGGGCCCACACATTTCTCAGCACTTGTTAAAACAAGTCAGATGTGGTTGTAGGTCATGCAAAAAGTTGTGCTCGACACTCAACTGTGCTCACAAATTATAATGGTGACAACCAGCCATGGAAGCACTACTATTCTGTATCAAAGGTCGGAACACATCCCACTTATGTGACACCAGTTTGTGCAGGATGGCAGTAGTGGGTTAGATGTGGGTGTCCAGATCAGTAGGGTTCCTCGAAGTAACCAAGTTGAAAATTCAAATAACAATGCCAGAGGGTTTATTCATGATAAAAGGGGTCCAATGGAGGTGCCTGGGGAAGCAATCAACAACTTGGAAAAGTGGCCAATATAGCGAAAGTCCTGGGATGGCATGGGAGTGTGGAAGAGGACCATGTTAGCGTGTCAGAGACTGGTGTGGTTGAGAATGAAGTGATCATGTTATATCCCCTGGCTATCCACATCCGGCCCATCATGTGATTTCCCTCTCACACATCCATCTAATGCACACCCCAATCAGAAATCCTTACCATGTGAGCAACAACAGGTCAGCAGCATGTGCTGAAGCCATGTGTGGACTGTGAACAGTTTCCACAGCATCTCAACTTGAAGTAAAGGAATGAAAGTTTTCAGTTTTTTCCACTACCCCTTCCAGGCAGGTGGCTCCTGTACAGTGCTTTGTTCCAATGACCTTGATAGAGCATTAAATCCTAATTTTACTGGCTTCCCCGTGTGTGGTAAGTTTTTTATTAATGCAAGACTAAGTTTACATTTGTTACAATGAAGTTGCAAGCAGATTTGATATTTAAAAAATAAGGCCTTGGTAGTACAGTATCAATGAGCCTTTGAAACATTTCTTTTCTGTGAAACACGAGGTGTAATAATGCATGTTGTGTTGGTGAGTAACTCTTGAACTATTAAGTGAACATCATCCTTAATATTGACTTCATTTCAGTAGATCATGACATGGCTTCACTTGTGATTTGTAATATAGTGGGTGATGCATCAATATAAAACATGTAGTAACTTAGAACTTGCAAATTTTATTGATACAACAATCACTGCTTTAATGCCAGACTATGGAAATGAAAAATGTGCTAATTTATAATTGAGAAAAACCATCGATAAAAGAAGTGACGTGTCAGAAACGAACAATTGCAGTATATAATATATGTATATGATGTATGATATACAGAGTCTAATCATGTAGGTAACTCGAAAAGTGGAAAGATCTGGATGTAAAGGCAGTTATCTGGTCAAGAAAACTAAAAATTGCTGCTTATTAATAAACTGAATTTCTGCCCAACATGTTGTGCAGTCAGCAGGGACTAAATTACTTGAGAATTTTGGCAGAATGAATTACAGAATTTGTAAGTTATGACACTTTACTAGTGCATACTTTGAGTTCCAAATCAAGTGACACTGATTACATTGATATTACTTGGGTTTGCACTTTGTGGGCCAGAACAGAGTTTTTCGTTTTGTTCCAATTACACTAACAATGTACATGTATTTTTGTTGGCAGATGTGTGTGTCTATCATTCCTGCATGGTAATTGTATTGGATGTGTGAATTAGAGGTTATTATTAAAGATTTGCTATTATTTTAATTCCTGTTAAGCTGACTGTTGGCAGCCTCTTTCCAAATATAATTGTTGATCACATTTTTTCTTCTTCTTCTTCTTGCAGCCAGCATTTCTCATGATTATTGCAAATACAAAATTGTACACTTTTTAGGATGAGTTATTGGATATAAATATAAATGTTAATGCATAGTGCAAATGATACATAAATGGATGAAATCTCTTATGTGCTCGTAGTTAAACTCAGTTTCACAAAATCTGCATTAATTTTTGTAGCACATCAGTTTTATGAATTCGGAACTGGATTCTCTCCCAGAATAATAAAGTATGCACTTTTATTATCTTGCAGAGTAACACTTACTATATAGCTGGATGCAAAGATAGTGCTGTATGTTCTCGACTGGATTTGTTTGATTTGTTAGTGAATCTCCCAGCTAGAGAGATTACAGTAGCGCCTCATGCAAAAGGTGAGTCTGTAACTTGACTTTCACTGCTTCCTGTGTGACAGCAAAATGCAACAGGTTTTTTCTAAATGTTTGATCAGTCTGATATTATGTTAATCAAGGGCACCCATACAAAATTTGGTGAAGATTGTGCGTGCGTGCATGCATGCCTAGTCGGATAAGTATAGCTCATGATGTGCAGAGTCGCTGCTGAGCAGTGAGTACACAGAGGGGCATGGACAGGAGCGCACATCTATGCATTGTGCTATTGCAGGAGCTATACAGTACACAGCATAGTAAGTACATAGACCTGTTTATTTCTACACTGGTTTACATCAGTTTACAGCTTGAACATTTAGCTATTTTTCAACATAATCATCATTTTTGTAGACGTTGTTGCAATTTTTGTATTCCCATGTCATACCAGCTCGCTGCCATGCTGTTCAGAAAGCTAGGAACCTCTTCTTTCACCTTGTTGTCGGAGATGAATCGCTTTCCAGCCAAATGTTCTTTTAATCTAGGGAACAGGTTATAGTCACTGGGTGCCAAGTCAGGAATATAGGGTAGGCGGGTGGGTGATGATGTTCCACTGAAACTGTTGCAGAAATGCAACGGTTTGATCTGTGGGCAAGTGTTGTCACGGAGAATGTGCACACCGTTGCTCAACATTCCTTTTCTCCGGTTCTGAATTGCCCGTTTGAGGTTTTTCAGAGTCTCACATACCTGTCGGCATTAATTGTGGTCCCAGCAATTCAGCTCCGATGACAAGGGGAAAGAAGAGGTTCATAACTTTCTGAACAGCATGGTGGCAAGCTGATATGACATGGGCATACAAAAACTGCCACAGCGTCTAGAAAAATGCATCGACAGAAATGGTGATTATGTCGAAAAATAGCTAAATGTTCAAATTGTAAACTGATCTAAACCATTGTAGAAATAAACAGGTCTATGTACTTATAAAAAATAGGAGACCTTACTTTTGGGATTACCCTCGTACATTATGGAACAAATTATGTGGAAGTATGGATTAAACACATTGAAGGTTGTAGAGACATTGTATTCATTACTTTGAATCATATCACATAGCACATATCAACCAATAAAAGCATTTTCACGAATATGAGAAAGATCAAAAGTCAAAGTGTAAATAGCTATTTCAAAGAGTAAATTTATTTCACTAATTTAGGTAATATTCTTCAAATCAATAAATATCTTGTGCTACACACTTCCTAAAGCAGCCTATATTCTTCCTTGTGATTCAAGCTATTTCCATTCCAAATTTCATCAAAATCGTTTCAGTAAGTCGGTCTTGAAAACATGACAAAGTTCCTTTCACATTTTTAATATTAATAAGGATAAAACTAAAACTTTCGACTAATATATCTTTTTTCCATGATCAGATTTTTGTGAAATAAGGCCTGTACAGTGCCCCAAGGTACACCGAAGTTGCCTGTGAAAACCTCATGAAAATTCATGAGTAGTTTTGCAGAAGTGTCTTCAGACAGACATGACATTTTCACAGATTTATTATTAGTACTGATGACAGAATGAGTGATGCTGTAGTTATGTTGATTTCCTTTTTAAAATATCAAACTGTTTGTTTATTTATCCAATTACATTACATAACCTATCTACTCACGAAGTGATGGTGAGAGAGCGCACACACAGAAAAGGTTTTATGTATGCAAGCTTTCGGAGTCAGTGGCCCCTTCTTCTGGCAGAAGGGTTGAAGGGGAAGGAAGAGGGGTGAAGGAAAAGGACTAGTGAGCTTTATAAAAAGGGTTAGTGTTTGGGAAAGTCACCGAAAACCCTGGATCAGGTGAGACTAACCGGATCGGATGAGAAGGAAAGACCCCTTTTCCTAAACCTCTCCAGTTCTTTTCCTTCACCCCTCTTCCTTCCTCTGCAACCCTTCTGCCAGGAGGAGTCACTGGCTCCGAATCCTTGCATACATAAAACCATTTTTTATATGTTTTCTCCAGCCACTGCTTGGTGAGTAGATTTGTTAAAAATTGATTATTTTCATTGCTAAATTGTTATATTAGATGAATAGTGTCATCAGTCTTATGTCCTCTAGTAATTACTCAATTCTTCATGATATCATTAATCATGGTATCAAGTTTTCTGTTTTAAATAATTGTTACAGAAAGTATGGCTATGACTAAAACACACAAAGACATAGCAGTCTTCATGGTACAGCTGGCAGACCAGCCTAATATTACAGAAGCACAGATGATCAGAGAGCTTGCTGAAAAGACAAGAGATCTTCTACAGAATCTAAGGTACAATACAAATGAGATTGAAACACTTAACTTTCACTAGAAGTGTGTTATTTTAATTTTTCATTGGGGCATAAATTACAATTCACTTAAAAATGGAAAAACCTACAGAACAGAAAAAACTTATTTTGTGAATTTTTGTCGATCATGTTTAACACACAGTCTACATGTTAGCTAAATTTGTGTGTGAACAGAGCCCACTTGTAGTTTCAGCCAGTGTAGTAACATAAGCTAGGCTGTTGCTAAGCATGTGACAGGGAAGAATTTTTTTTTTCCTGTGCTTGACATTTTTGTGTTGTTGCAGATCACTGGCAACTGTAACTACACCAGATGGGAAGATGATGGTCTCAGTTGAAACACTCCGTGAGAAGAATTTTCCACAAGCATTGGACAATTTTCTTTTCAATCTTGCTGTTGCCGAGAATATGATGTTGCTATAAAATACAAAAATACATTTTGTTATGAACTTTATAAAAGCATGTAACTTTATGTAATAATGAAGCTTGTTCACAAGATACTTTGAAATCAAATTTACTAGTTCCAACCATTTAATTACCACCTTTTTTCACCTGTACACATCATCTGATGATCATATCAAAGAAGCTGGAAATTTTTGAAATGTGTGAGTGAGAGACACAAAAGGGTATGCTTTCAGAAATCCTAAAAGCAAGCATTTTTCCAAGACTGCTGATAGCAAAACTGTTATTACTGCCTTCAGGGGTGACTGAATGGATAATTAAAATATCATAGAATGTGCTGATTAGCAGAAAAAAATGCTGAGTTAAAGAATTAAATTGTTAGCTCGGCGATCTTCTTCTTCTTCTCTCTCTCTCTCTCTCTCTCTCTCTCTCTCTCTCTCTCTCTCTCTCTCTCTCTCTCTCTCTCTCTGGCTATTCTAATTCATGTGACCATTGACAGGCAACTGGGTTCCCGCAGCACGAGTGGCAAAGGGTGTGCAAACAGCTGATGTACAAGCAGTCAGGTACCAGACTAGTAGCACAGTGCACTGGTTGTGAGCATGTGGGCAGGTGTAGTCAGGTGCCTTGTGTATGCACAGAGTGAGTGCAACAGACTGCCTGGTGGTAACCTGTAATAATGCCAGCCTGCAAGCAAGCTGAAGGATGCTAGGGAGTGCCCACACCCTATGGAGCAGTGTTTGAATAACCTGTTCTGTCTTACAACACTTGTTATCTGTCTTACAACACTTGTTATCTATCTGAACGCATCTTACTTGGGAGTGAATTAAAGTATGAAAGTTTACCGTAAATCATGTTGCTCTATGGCTCATTCAACTGAAGTGCTATTAATGGAGATACAGATTTCTATTTAATGCTGTTACATGGACACAGTGATTAGAGGAAATGTATTGAAGATGCTGTTTAAAGTGGTACAGATGACAGTTGTCAGTGCTGAAACAGTGTAGCATTGTGCTTGATCAAATAAAGATCCTGAGTCATCCTTATGATTTTGCTACATAATAATAATAATAATAATAATAATGGAAGTGTCCATGTATTTAAGACAGCCATAAAAATCAGAGGATTTGAGTATAACATGGGCTGCCAAACAACCAAAAAGCAATAGGCAGTTGTGTTGATGGATTTTCATTTTGATACCTGCACATGAAGTTTGAGTCAAAGTTATATAAACAAAAGCACCTTAGTTAAGCTGAACAGTCAAGGTGAATGAAGTCAGATATGTAAGCTGTATCTTGTGCACAGATTTTATATACGCCTTAAATGACTATGTGCAAATAGTGTGCTCAAGATGCATTATGCAATGCTAATAAAAAAAATTGTGTGTTAATGTTTGTGCTGTGCATTCTTAATATTTGTACCCAATAAATATCAAGCATTACTGCCATAGTAATGAAAAAAAAATGGAGAACAGAATGATTTTGCGCAGGGCATGGAAGTGCAATCCTCCATATTAAATATTAGTGGGTGCTTTGTCCAAAGTATGTATTGATACTTGGCTATAAATATGGTATGGAAGTGGTACACACTGACTGCCATTGCTAACCACCAGATAGTTTTTTTATGAGTATTTATTACAGAAATAATTTGGAATATTGCATGTACTATGTAACATTTTTAATGTGTAAAGGATTTTGTAATCTCTTGGATTTTGGCAGTAAACTGTAATACATAAGAACATTATTCCATTTACCACCTTAAACATTTCTGTATCTGAAATTTATATAATTTGAGCTCGCATCTCCTTCAGGATTGCTTATTAATGAGTGTTGCTCCACTCTGCCCAAACATGGTGGAGTTTCAGAAGACAATGAATGTACAGGCCTTATTTGCAAAGTTAAATCAAGTGTGTCAGATTCAGCTGATACAAAGCTGTTCTAACACAGAAACTGTGGACCTCTTTATGTATACATAAAACGATGGAAGTGGTCTAATAGTTCGCAGTGGCAGAGCTACAGTTTTTTTTAACACCTTAATTGCCAAAGATTTGAATATTGAAACTGATGTAGATTATTTTAATTTATAGTTATCACACTCACTAGACATTGGATTGCTTTTAAGATTAGGCTAAAACAGGAAAGAAAATGGTTTAGTTATAATCATGAGTCATGAATGCAAATAATGCCTTGCCTCATTGTTACTTCCATAAATTTTTCACACGTTGGTGCCGCACATATGTTTATTTGTTGTCTCGTTTTTGCATTTTGGCACACTGCACTGCTGTCTGCGTTTCTTACTCACTGGTTCATCTTCATTATTTGGCTCACTACTGACAGCAGGAAATACTTTTTAGCATTTATTTTTGATGTGTTCTTGTCTCAGTTTATGCTGAAATGCTCAAGGAACTTATTATTTCTTATCATCTGTGTGAAGCCGCTTTTGCTAAACATTTTCTAGCCATTTCTCTTGACTGGTATGTAAATTGTTGTACTGTTAAAGCCCGTGTCACTTAGGATGGCGCTTCCGCACATAGAGCCGGAGCAGAAAGGTAGGGTGGGGGGATGAGAACTGCTCATGCGCGGCAGCAGAGTGTGGGCAAAGTCCACATTGCCCAACTACATTGCTGTGGATAAAAGTCAGGCTATTTTGCATACTGTACATTGTATTATACGTTCAAATCTATGAGGGGTATAATTAATATTGAAACCAATTTCGATCAATCGTCATGAGAGAAATATTAATTCACATCATTAATTCATGGCCACTGCTCCAACATTTACTCTGCATGACATCGGGAGGTGAGAGCAGCTGACACAACATTTTGAAGACATGAAGTACAATTTTTCTCAAAACAACATTTAAAATGCTTGCAATAATTACCAATTATTGTGATTTGAACTGCATTATAAGTAAAAACTTAATATACAACAAAATTAACTTCAAGTACAAACCGAAATCATTATATTTGCTTAACAACTGCTTCTGCTCAATAGAATTTTTAAAAATATGTGTGTGTGTGTGTGTGTGTATGCACACTTTTTAAACCACCAGACTTTAAAAATAAGAAATATTGTTACTTTATTCCAAAGTCTATATGGTAATTCCATTGTCACTTCTATTTGACTCTGTTTGCAAACAATCTGATTTTAAATTTACGATGATAAGTTCAAGGCCTATATCCATCATCACTTCCGTGTAAAATTCTTCTCTCTGAAGCTTTTCAGCATGCCACACAGCTTGTGCCCATGCTACAGGTGGGATGTTGTCTGTTGTCTCATTGTCTATTGATTCATGCACAAGTGATTCACTGTATGTTATCTTCAATGTTTTGTTTTTTTCTGCCAGGTAGCCTTAAAACCCCTTGCTTAAATTAATTCCTTGGGTGACACATGGGTAAATGCAAAACTGTGTGACCCCATTCATGTGCAAGGAAGTCAAGTTTGTACATTGTGTCACTTGACTTGTACCGTATAAATTAATGAGCTGCAGGAGATCAGCAGGAGCCTGGTTTATATGATGCTTAATATTTTTATTTTTAGGCCGGGGAAAAATATCCACTTTTCTGGTGTTTGTACTTGATTTTTTTCTCCATAAGAGTTGATTTATAACTGGCCATAACAGACTTCAAAGCAAGATGTGACAAGAATTGTGAATCAGATTGACAGTGTTCATTGCCAAATGGTAATCACTTCTGTTTTTCTTACACGTAAATACAAGTTTATTCTCACAAATAAAACCAGAAGAAGAGTCAGCATGCAGAATAATTATTTGCGAACCGATTGCTATGAGAACTTTAGAACCGTCAGTACCATCACTCATTTTCCAGCAGATCTTCTTGGAATGATACTAGTTGCCCCATGTTTCATCAAGGTAATACACTGGTGAACTACCTCCTCCTCTTGTATCATTAATATGGGATACAGTTTGTGCTGCATGTAGGTCACTTCTTTGAACTGAAAACTCTCTTCTTAGCATATCTGGAACCAACATATTTTAAAATTCTTTACCTTGACGAAGTGTTTACCATTGAACCCTGCATAACTGTAACACGTTTTTGTTATATCGGGCATTCATCATTAACATGGAGCACTTTAAAACATAGTTGTTAAAACTATCCATTTGTGTTACAAGTTCCTTGCTATTTTGATTCTTTCCAGGTGACACAAAACCAACTGTTTCTATGGTGCCTACAGCTCTGACACTTTCCTTTACAATTCTCTTGATCAAGACCACATGGTTCTGGAGTCAATTCTTGTGTTTTCCAATGTCAACAGCAGGAGACCTGCTTTTAAATTCATGTTTGAAGAAGTTGTTGTTGTTGTTGTTGTCTTCAGTCCAGAGACTGGTTTGATGCAGCTCTCCCTGCTACTCTATCCTGTGCAAGCTTCTTCATCTCCCAGTACTTACTGCAACCTACGTCCTTCTGAATCTGTTTAGTGTATTCATCTCTTGGTCTCCCTCTACGATTTTTACCCTCCACACTACCCTCCAATACCAAATTTGTGATCCTTTGATGCCTCAGAATATGCCCTACCAACTGATCTCTTCTTCTAGTCAAGTTGTGCCCCAAATTTCTCTTCTCCCCAATTCTATTCAATACCTCCTCATTAGTTATGTGATCTACCCATCTAATCTTCAGCATTCTTCTGTAGCACCGCATTTCGAAAGCTTCTATTCTCTTCTTGTCTAAACTATTTATTGTCCACATTTCACTTCCATAAATGGCTACACTCCATACAAATACTTTCAGAAACGACTTCCTGACACTTAAATCTATACTCGATATTAACAAATTTCTCTTCTTCAGAAACGCTTTCCTTGCCATTTCCAGTCTACATTTTATATCCTCTGTACTTCGACTGTCATCAGTTATTTTGATCCCCAAATAGCAACACTCATTTACTACTTTAAGTTTCTCATTTCCTAATCTAATTCCCACAGCATCACCTGATTTAATTCAATTACATCCCATTATCCTCGTTTTGCTTTTGTTGATGTTTTATCTTATATCCTCCTTTCAAGACACTGTCCATTCCGTTCAGCTGCTCTTTCACGTCCTTTGCTGTCTGTGACAGAATTACAATGTCATTGACGAACCTCAAAGTTTTTATCGATTTTAATTCCTACTCTGAATTTTTCTTATGTTTCCTTTACTGCTTGCTCAATATACAGATTGAACAACATCGGGGATAGGCTACAACCCTGTATCACTCCCTTCCCAACTACTGCTTCCCTTTCATGCCCCTCGACTCATAACTGCTATCTGGTTTCTGTACAAATTGTAAATAGCCTTTTGCTCCGTGTATTTTACCCCTGGCACCTTCAGAATTTGAAAGAGAGTATTACAGTCAACATTGTTAAAAGCTTCCTCTATGTCTACAAATGCTAGGAACGTAGTTTTGCCTTTCCTTAATCTATTTTCTAAGATAAGTCTTGAAGAAGTTATAAATGCGGTAAATAATCCACCTCTCCTGCTTCTGAAGCACTTCACGTTTATTGCTGCTACCTGACTATTTTTTTTATCACACTTAAACATTTACAAGATATACATTCACAGCTATACTGCTGCAAGAAAAAAAAGGAAACAAAAAAATTGATAGTTGAATGAATAATTCGGTTGTTGCGAAGTGCAGCAACAGTTTAGCATGTAGGAGCGAGATTCTTGAACTCTATGCTAGCCGCTTGGAAAGAATGAACGTTATTGGCTGCTAGCGGATGGGGATGCAGAAAATGGCTGAAAATTGGGCCTCCGCCTTACATGACACAATAGTGTAAGTTGTATTCCCTAGTAGTGCATCTATCAAGTTAAGTTGTGTATTGACCAGCTGCGGTCAATGAGGTTTTGCAAGACATACAAAACACACTCGCTGTGTGGCAGTTGTGTTCAGTCGATGCACAGCTTTATCATTGGGTTGATGTGCTGGGACACCTGCTCTACCTTAATACGGAAACAAGTTTGTTTACAAAAAGATATGAGGTAGGAGGGAAACAAGTCGGGATGGTGTTCAGAAACGCATTTTTTTCCCACTGTATAAAGTTGTATTTGCCCTTCCATTTAATAAGCCTTTGATTTGTCTTAATTCTAAACTTTGTATCCAAAATCATAAGTACTAAGAGTAGTAACTAATTTTTTTACTATGCTCAGTAAGACAAAACAAAATATGTATAAACAGGGTGTTAGAAAAAGGTATGGCCAAACTTTCAGGAAACATTCCTCACACAAATAAAGAAAATATGTTATGTGGACATGTGTCCGGAAACGCTTAATTTCCATGTTAGAGCTCATTTTAGTTTCGTTCTTCCACCTATGCTCAATGGAGCAAGTTATCATGATTTCATACAGGATACTCTACCTGTGCTGCTAGAACATGTGCCTTTACAAGTACAACATGTGGTTCATGCACGATGGAGCTCCTGCACATTTCAATCGAAGTGTTCGTACGCTTCTCAACAACAGATTCGGTGACCGATGGATTGGTAGAAGTGGACCAATTCCATGGCCTCCACACTCTCCTGACCTCAACCCTCTTGACTTTCATTTATG
This sequence comes from Schistocerca gregaria, assembly GCF_023897955.1. NCBI lineage: Eukaryota > Metazoa > Arthropoda > Insecta > Orthoptera > Acrididae > Schistocerca > Schistocerca gregaria. The sequence goes on from NC_064922.1 coordinate 463,610,951, forward strand.
GGGGCATTTGAAAGCTCTTGTCTACGCAACCCCGGTACCAAATGTAGAGACTCTTCGTGCTCGTATTGTGGACAGCTGTGATATAATACGCCATTCTCCAGGGCTGCATCAGGGATTCCATGCGATGGAGAGTGGATGCATGTATCCTCACTAACGGAGGACATTTTGAACATTTCCTGTAATAAAATGTTTGAAGTTACGCTGGTATGTTCTGTTGCTGTGTGTTTCCATTCCATGATTAATGTGATTTGAAGAGAAGTAATAAAATGAGCTCTAACATGGGAAGTAAGCATTTCCAGACACATGTCCACATAACATATTTTCTTTCTTTGTGTGTGAGGAATGTTTCCTGTAAGTTTGGCCGTACCTGTTTTTAACACCCTGCATATCAATATAGTGAATGCAACATGGAAGATACTCTTTTGAAATGTAGTACCACCACAGAACTCCTCTGAGTATTAGATGGGTAGGGTGAATAACTAGTGAAGAGGTACTGATTTAAATCATCAGTCTTCTGACTGGTTTGATGCAGCCCATTACGTACTCCTATCCTTACCAGCATCTTGGGTCCTGCAGCTTCATTTATTTGTTGGATATATCCCAATCTCTCTTATTTCCTGGCAGTTTTTACCGTCTATGACTTCTTCTAGTACTGTGGAATTTATTCCCTGATGTTTTAGAACATGCCGTATCATCCTGACCTGCCTTCTTGTCAGCGTTTTTCACATCTTTTTTCTTTGCCAATTCAGCTGAGAACCTCCTCGTTCCTTATCTTATCAGTCCATGCAATTTTCAACATACTTCTATGACAGTACATCTCAAACACTTAGAATGTCTCTTTTCTCGGTGTTCCTATAGCCCATGATTTTGTACCATAAAATCCTGTGCTCCAAACATTCATTCTCAGGCAGTTCTTCCTGAAATGTGGCCTTTGTTTGATGCTAGTAGACTTTTGGCCAGAAATGCCCTCCTTGCCTGTGCTAGTCTGCTTTTTATGCCCTCTTTGAGTCACCAGTCATTGGTTATTCTGCTTCCTTAACGTCATGATCACCAGTTTTGCTGTTAAGTTTCTTGCTGTTTTCATTTCTGCTACTTCTCATTACTTTCATACCCATTTCACTGTCAATACATAGTCTGCACTCATTAGCCTTTTCATTCTATTCAACAGATCCTGTGGTTCTTCTTCATTTTTACTGAATGTGGTAATATCAATAAATCTTATCATTGATATCCCTTTACCCTGAATTTTAATGCAACTCTTGAACCTTTCTTTTATTTCTGTCCCTCCTTCTTCAACATGTAGATTGAACAGTAAGGGCGAATGGCTGCATCACTGACTTTTACACCCTTTTTGATTTGAGAATTTCGTTGTTGGTCTTTCAGTATTATTGTTCCTTCTTGCTTCTTGTACATTTTGTGTATCGCCTATTTTTCCCTGTAATTTACTCATATTTTTTATCAGAATTTCAAATATCTTGTACTGTTTCATATTGTTGGAAGCATTTCATGGATCGACAAATCCTATGCATGTATCTTCGTTTTTCTTCAGTATTGCTTCTGCAATCAAGTGCAAAGTCAGAACTGCCTTTATGTTTCCTAAAGCTTAACAGATAGTCTGTAATAGATACTCAGTTTTATTTTCTATTCTTCTGTTTGTTGTTCTTGTCAGCAGCATGGATGCATGCAGTGTTACGCAGATTGTGCAATAGTTTTCACATCCGTCTGCCCTTGTTCTCTTTGGAATTGTTTGGATGATATTTTTCCAAAAGTCTGAGCACACATCATCAGTCTCATAGATCCTGCACACCAACTTGAACAGTTGTTTGATTGCCATTTCCCCCCAATGATATTAGAAATTCTGATGGAGTGTTATGTATCTGTGCTGCTTTATTTAATCTCCAGTTTTCCAGAGCTCTAACTGTAATGCTGTATCATCCTTATTGTATATCAAACAATAATCCTAAAAAGCAGAAATAGTAATTACATGTAGTACCTTGTCACCTAAATAAGTATCTGGAATGTAAATAACGAAGTCTGGAAAGACCCACGACACAACATTTTGTTGGTAAAAAGCAGTACCTATGAATCTAGTCCCAACCTCGTTTAGCACTTTGAAGTTGCCATTCTGCAATATGGAGTTAGGAGAGCTATCGTATATAGAAGTTGTCCACATTTGATGCAGACAATATCGTAGTACCCACAGTGGTTACTTTATTGTTGATCGCAATAGCAAAGAGAGTAGCACTCAACACCAGTCGCTGTGGGGCTCTGTTCTCCTGGAAATATTGGGTGCCACATGGCGTGCTAACTCCTACCAGAGACAGTATGTGTGGTAAAATTGTGCATGAAACTATAGGAAACTCCAAAAACTCTGTTTATGCAATGAAGACAAAACATAGTAATAGTGCCATGTAGTACTGTAATCCTCTGTAAAGCACTTATTAGGCAACACACCTAAGGTGTATAAGTTAGGGGTAGCCGACCTGCCACCTAGCGACAGAATGGGTGACGCTACGATTTTAACACGCGGTTCATCCACCGGGCAGAAATATGGGTGGTTCTATTCTACAATGTATCCGCACATACACAGTAGAGGTGGTGTTTCCATGCATTCGCAGACTGCAGAATTTCCAGCAGGCTTTCTTCCTGTTATTGCTGTTACATGGTCAGCAGACAAGAAATATGTAAGCTCTTGAGGACTCTTTCTGGTTATTGCACGAAATATTCTACACATTTTTCACTGAGTAATGTTTATTAATACAATAATAAAACAAATGAGAATGAGAGTTCTCTTTTTAGTTGCCATTGACAAAAGCTGTACATACAATGATTGCTTCTTATTGCAGAAATGGAATGAAACAAAGAGATTATAAGCTTGCTTATAGAGCACGGATCACTGTTATAGAGACATATGGTAAGAAAAGGTGTCTGTGTGATCATCTAGATACATTGAATTGCAATAAAATATGTCGACACGTGTTCAATTCCGAGTTTACATGTTTCATGTAAATGTTCATCTAATTTTATTTTAGATGTGTGCACATTGCCTTAATTGGTGAAATTGCAGCATTTATTTGATTTGCTTGCATCTTTTGTGCTATTTTAGCATGCCAGGAAGGGTAGTGTTGTAAGAAAAGCCGCACCACAAGAATCAGAGCAGTTGTGCTGGGCACGACCACTGAGGACTGGAAATGTTGTGCATGTTCGTGGTTGGATGAAAAAGTGTCCTTCCTTGCTCTGTCACTTGCATGGATGCCATCAAGAAGGCACATCCATTCTGATGAAGTTCCTAAATTCCTGTGAATCTTTGGGCTTAACTCCTTTGTTAACAGGTGGTGTATCTCCCTGTGGGTTCGGGGATTGGAATAGACCCGAGATATTCCTGCTGTCGTAAGAGTTGACTAAAATAAGTTTACGACCTTTCAGCTTACTAGGTTATGGTCCCTTTTTGAGGGTTTGACATCCATCTTTCCAAATTCTACAGAAGTGCAGGCCAATTACGGAAGGACACCTTACAGGGTGCATCATATATCCATCGTGTGCTGAGACCTTCTTCACCTACTGATGTCATGGCTCTGCAACTGCACCCATAATCCAGCTTTTTGGGTGAGGATACCTTATGGGGGTACCTTCTCCCTCTATTGTCCGCTGTCCTCTCCTGCAGCCATGATAATGGTGGATGTTTTGGTGCCCAATATCCAGCACAGTAGCCACTGTGACGTGGAGGGATTGTGACGTACCCTCTTAGTTGTAGCCCTACACTACTCAGGGATTGCACTGCTGATGCTTGAACTGCAAACTCCCCATGTTTGCCAAGGTGTAGATGCCTGTCTTCTTGGAGCATCAGGACGGCCAGCAACAGCCATTACCCCAGGTGGCCTTTTCTGCAGTTGGGTGGCACCTGTGGAGAGAGACCCTGATTGGTGTGGGTAGCGTCAGGGTGGATGGCCCACAATGAAGGGGACCAAGTCATCTCTTGCCAGTCCCAGCAGAAGGCTGGAATTCAACAATGGGCAGTATGACCCCAAGTCATTCCCATCCCTAGCTGCATGATGGGAGGAATATATGGCTACAGGAAAAAAGAGCCATATTCCCCTCATTATTTAGTCTGAAGCAGAACTGATGGGGACTTCATTCTGACTGCAAAGCCTCTATTTTTTTGTTGACAACCTAAAGGATAACTTTGGGGAAGTGGCGGCATTGCCAAAAATGCAGAATGGGTCTGTCCCAATTCAGACAGCATCCCCAGCCCAATCATGGTCGTTGCTCACCTGTGACAAGCTGAGTATTATTCCCATCACTCCCCGTAAAAGCCATAGTCCAGGGGATTATTTCTCATTGTGACCTCATGTTGCAGTTCGACGATGAGCTACGTGTGAATTTACAATGAAGGGGGATTCACTTCGTCTGGCATGTCTGCAAGGGATTGGAAGATAACAGGGTTGCTACTGGTACCTTCATCTTTGCCTTTGAGGGTGATTTGTTACCTGAAAAGTTCAAGATGTATATGTCCTCCCCCCCCCCCCCCCCCCCCCTCCTATACGATGCTACATGCTGGAAATTCAGGCACATGTCTTTCTGGTACAGTTCTGATGCCACATGCCAAGACTGGGATGTACATTGCATCCAAATAACCTGTGTTAACTGTGGAAAGCACCACTCCTACTGCTCACCAGACTGCATGGTTCTTCACAAGGAGAGAGAGATTATGGAGCATAAGAACTGGACCGAGTGACTTACCAAGAGGCCAAATGGAAATATGAAAGGTTGCATTCCTTTCACTTGACATACTCATATGCTGCAGCTATGACGACATCACCCTCGTTGGCAACAGTAGTCTCCTCATCTCTGCCTCTACCAGTGGGCCCTAAGGGCCACCCAACTACACCCCCCCCCCCCCCTTCTGCCCCACCCTTGGTGATTGGGGGCACTTCTTGTTCTGTTACTCACAGAGCTTCTACTTTGGGGGCAACACCTCCCACCTCCCCACACACCGGAGACATCGGTCCCCACCCCCCAGCTGGAGAAGCAACAAACTCCTCTCGCACAGAAGGGATCCTTCCGGACTCTCCATTCCAAAGTCTTCACAAATGCAAAAGTGAACACCAGCCAGTGGCTGAAGGAGTCACAAGCTGCTGGTCAAAGGGCTTCACGCTCTTTCTCTGTCGTGGAAGCAACTATAGGGAAGCCTTCTCAGCAAGCCCGTAAACAGCAATGAGGGGGCAAACTGATGAAGAACAAATCGGTTAAGAAACATGAGACTCCTGTGGCCCCCACACTACCTCTCCCCTCTGAGGACAAGGTGGAGATTCTGGCCTCCCTGGAGGACCTAGGCCTTGCTGGCACCTCAGCTGCAATGGAAATGGATATACATATTCAGTCGGTGGCAGCAGGTCACCCCGAGACATAACCTGCCTCCTTGGTCCCCTCATGCCTTCCCGAACCACAGTAAGCATCATCCTCCAACGGATTCACACCAGTTTTTTCCACCAACAGGCTGAGCTGCAACAGCTCTTAAGCAGTACACCTGCTTTCTGCATTGCCCTTCAAGTAACCTGGTTTCCAGCAATGCAGACCCCTGTTTTTCATGGCTATTGGGGTATTACAAAAATCATACTGACTGTAACAGGATGTTCGGTGGAGTACAAATATATGTTCTCACTTCTGTATATAGTGAACATGTGACCCTTCAAATACCTTCAGAAACTGTGCCGTCATGGTGAGGATGACACAAGCAATTACCATCTGCAACATTTACCATCTTCCAGATGGTGGCATGCCACACCGTGTATTGGCTGCACTAATTTCCCAACTCCCACCAACTTTTCCACTTCTGGGTGATTTTAACACCTATAACCCTTTGTGAGGTGGAATGAATATTACTGTTCCTGATAAAGACGTCAAACATCTGCTAACTTAACTCAACCTTTGCCTCCTAAATACTGGTGCCCTACTCATTTCAGTGTGGCACTTGGCCCACACTTGGCCATTGATCTCTCAGTTTGTAGTCCTGGTCTACTGTCTATCCACTGGAAAGCTCATGATGACTTGTGTAGAAGTGACCACTTTCTGCTCTTCCCCCAGCCTCATTTGCCTGGACATTTGCCCTGATGGGCTCTTATCAAGGCTGACTGGGATGCTTTTACCTCTGCTACCACTATTGGACCTCCATTGCATGATGGCATCGGTGAGATGATCCAAAAAAATTGCTGCTACCATTGTTTCTGTAGCTGAAATGGCAATACCTTGTTCCTCAGATTGCCCCCGCTGGAATATGGTGCCTCGGTGGTTGCCAGAAATCACAGCGTACATTAGAGACCGTAGGCTGGTCCTCCAACACCATAAGTGGCACCCATCCCTGGAGCACCTCATTGCCTTCAAACAGCTCTGTGGCCGAGTCCACCAACTCATCAAATGACAGAACCAGGAGTGATGAGAATGATACATCTCCACATTGGAACATAAAAATCTTCTTGTTAGGTTTTGACTAAGCTCAGACACCTTTACGGATATCAGATCCCTGCAGGTATACCTGGAATTTCCACACATGGAACTGTATATACTGAACCACACACAATCACAGACACAAAGAACTGGTACAGTCCCTTCTTGACTATGGGAGCCTGGAGTATGGTTGAGCATTGCCCTCAGCATTGCGGATGCTGAATCACTCTGGAGTTCGACTTGTGATGGGAGCTTTCCAAAGGATCCCAGTGAACAGTGTCCTCGTGGAAGCTGGGGTTCCTTCATTGTACAGCAGGCAGCAACAAGTGCTTGCAAATTACATCATGCACATTTGCAGCTCACCTCATTATCCATTACTGTCTTCTTTTCCCCAACACGGCAATCCATCTCCCGCAATAGTGGGCCAGATCGAAAATTACAATTGCAGTCCATGTCTGGTCCCTTTTCAGTGAACTCAAGTCTTTTCCTCTACCACCATTTCTCCAGGTCCACTCATGTACACCTCTGTGGTCCATGCCTCGGCCACAGCTTCATCTGGACATGTTGTAAGGGCCATAAGACTCAATTCCTCCTGAGGCCAACCGCTGCCAATTTTTTTCTATTCTCGGTGAGTTCGAGGGCTCAGAAATAATCTACACTGAAGGCTCGATGCTCACATTAGCTTCGCTTATTCTCTTGCTGGACGTACTGAACAGCGCACCTTGCTGGATGGCTGCAGTGTTGTTCACTGCAGAGTTGGTAGCCACCTCTTGTGCTCTTGGGCATATTCGCTCCTGCACAGGTGAGTCCTTTGTCATCTGTAGTGACTCCTCAAGCAGCCTACAAGAACTTGGCCACTGCTTCCCTTGCCATCCCCTGACAATGACTATCCAGGAGTCTATTTTTGCCCTTGAAAACTATGGACATTCAGTGGCCTTCGTCTGGACCCTAGGACATGTCAGAATCCCAGGAAATGAACTTGCTGGCAGGACGGCCAAACACGCTACTGATAAACCAGCTCTAGAGATCAGTCCATCACAGAGTGATCTCTGATCAATCTTAGGCCGTAAAGTTTTCAGGACCTGGAATACCGAATGACATGCCTGAAGTACAACAAAAATTACTTGCTATAAAGGACATGACAGATGTGTGGAGGTCATCCATGCCAGCCATCCACAGGGACTCCATTGTCCTTTGCCGGCTCCCATCAGCCGTACATGGCTGACTCACAGTCACCTCCTCCATTGCACCCACACCAGTGATGCTGTGGCTCTTGATTGACGGTAATCCACATTTTGTTGGACTACCCCAATTTAGCTGCCCTGAGGCTGTCTTTCAACTTTTTAGACACCCTACCTATGGTGTTAGGTTACAATGACTCAATGGCTGATCTAGTTTTAAGTTTTATTCGAGAGAGTGTTGGGGTGGGGGGGGGGGGGGGGTTATCACTCAATCTAAGGATGGGCATGTAGTCTTTTCTTAAAGGCCTTGTCTACATAAATTGTAACTCTACTTAGCTCCCTCTGATGCTGTCTGTTCGACTTCGTGCTTATCCTTTTACATCTGTTTTTCTCCTGCCTTGTGCTTTTAGGCTGGAGATTTTAGTGTAGTGCAGAGTGGCTGGCTCATCCTTTTTTATCCTTGCGATCAACCAGCCTAGGCCATTTGATATATTGTTTTAACACCTTCTACTGCTTTTTTCCTTTTGCTTAATGAGTTCACTTTTGATTTAATTCTTTCATTTTCTCTTTCAATGTGGTTGCCAGTTAGTTTTACAACTTTTTTCTTTCTCCCGATATCAGAACATGATTCTTTTGGGGAATGGTTTTAACCTGAGACATGTTTGAAAGAGGAAAAAGGGTCTGATGACCATGCTGTTTAGTCCCTTTACCCTCCAAACCAACCAGTCAATCAACAAATAGAGTTATATGCCCTGCCTTCACCCCTTCTTTCCAGCCAGAGTCGAACCCAATTCCTGCATCTGGCATTATGTTGTTGTTGTTGCCCTGCCTTTCTCCTAATGCCTAAGGCAGACACTGCCTTGACAAATGCTGTGCAGATAACTGTGTAGTCATGTCTAAAATGCTTTGAAACATGAACACAGGCAATCATTTGCTTATACCAGTATAGCATAAAACGAACACGTTCTCCATAATTTTGAATAATCAAAACATGATTTCATTCTAGCTGGACGAGATAACAATAACTGGTTAATACATACAAAGTTAGACCTCTCAGAAGTTCCGATATGAGTAAATAGCAGAGTTACAAAAATATCAGTTTTCACACTCAATGACGTAACTGACATAACCAAGCACGTGGTTTCGAATTTGTTCCCTTGGAGTGCTGGCGCAGACTACACATTAAGTGTGTCATGTAACAGGCTAATGAAAAGGTTAGCAGTTCCAGACTTGTACGCTTGGGGCGTTGGTGCAAACCTGTATATGTTTGGTGTGTCATGTGATAAGCCCTTTAAATCAAAAGGCTACGGCAATCAGGTGTCAGTGGTGTGCAAAGGCATCTCTGACTGCAAATACTATTTTCAGAATTTAGTCAGTGGTAGGCAGAGAATCAGGGAGCTGCATTGCAATTTGGAAAGTAGTCATTTGGATTCTAAGCATCCACAGTCAGCAGTAGACTATTCTCTGTAATAATTTACTTAAAGTAGCTCTTAGACAAATAGTCTGTAATTATCTAGGTTGTGTGCATATTTTTCAGGTTTCAGGATAGGGACTACAATATTCCCTATCCAGATGGAGGAGAGAACTCCCTCTCACGATAGTTGATTCAAAATCTCCAGGATAGTCCTTGGCTGCTACTGTTCAGGTATTGAAGCAGCTGGGTATCTTGTTGAAATCTGGGGACATATCTTGATGAGACGCTAAAGTGCTTTTGAGTTTCCATTCCTTAAGAAAGGAGTATTGTAAGTTTCTTGGTGTGGGGTAGGGAAAGATCAAGTGCTGTGATCCACTAGGTGTTGGTAATTTATAAAGATAGAGTGATAATTGCAGGCTGCAGAACTTTCTGTAATGTCTGGAGAGTCAGTTATATCATCTCACTTGGGAGAAATTCTAGATATTCCTGGGGGTAGTTGATGCCCACAAATACTTTTCTTAAAGACCATGCCTTCGCTCTGTATCATTTAAATATATTTTGAACAATGGAAAGTGCAGGTTGATATAAATACATTGGCACCTCACCGTTCAGATTTCACATTGAGTTGCAGGCAGGTACAGCGAAGATACTGATGGACCCTAAGTTTTCGGTCAAAGCCTTGATCAGCAAAGAAAGGATAACACACAAGCATGCACACCTCACACATATGACTGCTATCTCTGGCCACTTTAGTCAGACTGCGACTGTTGCATTGAATGAAAGCAGCAATCATGAGTGGAGCAGGGAAGGAGGGATAGCAGAGTGTGGTTGGAGGAGAGAAGAGTCCTGTCTGGTAGAGTGAGCAGCAACTACTGTAGAAGGTGGCAGGACAAGGATTGGGCGGCATGGGGAGGCTGTGGCAGAGGAGGGGAGGGGGGAGGGAAGGGAATGGAGAGTGGGAAAAAGACTAGTGGGTGTGTTGGCAGAGAGCTGGCACAATAATGGTGAGGGGATGTGAATTAGAAGGTGGTTATAGAACAGAGGAGCAGAAACTGTTGGGTGTAAGGATAACTCTCATCTGCGCAGTTCAGAAAAGCTGATGGTGGAGGGGAGGATCCAGATGGTCCGGGTTGTGAAGCAGCCATTAAAATTGAGCATGGTTTTTTCAGCTGCATATTGTTAGATACATGTCACAGCACGGTCCACTTTGTTCTTGGCCACAGTTTGGCGGTGGTCATTCATCCTGTTAGACAGCTGGTTGTTTGTCATATAAATACAAAAATCTGTGAAATGGTTGCAGCAGAGCTGGTACACGACATGGCTGCTTTGACAGGTGGCCTGTCCTCTGATGGGGTGGGAGAAACCTGTGACAGTACTGGAATAGGAAGTGCAGTGTGGGTGGATTGGACAGGTATTGCATCTGGCTCTTCCACAGGGTATGATTCCTGTGGTAAGGGAAGGATGTCCCACATTTCAGGGCATGATGATAGATAAGGCTCTGATGAAGAACGTGGTTCAGTTCTTACATTTCCGGTTTGGTATTGGGTGATGAAGGGAGTGCTCCTTTGTATTTGTTTCTGAGGGATGGTGGGAGAATTGATGGTGTTTGGGGATACAGCATGGAAAATCTGTTTGCAGACTAGGTCTGCCTCACCTTCAGCCCTACACACAAGTTTAACCATGTTGGATATGTCAAAGGCATACTCTCATTCTCCCTGAAACACTTCTTTGCCTCTAATCCCAACATTGAACCCTTTCCAGCTCATAACACCATCCAATCGTTATCTCCCCCCCCCCCCCCCCCTCCCTCCTTTGTGGTCTCCTTCTTTCAGGAATTACATCCATCCAACTGCGTGCCACTATCCTTCCTCAAATCCCATCCTAAATGCACCAACTTTTCATCAGAAGAAAGAACAGCCATACACAACCTCAAAACAGTTCCTCACTTGATCACCCTACCTGCAAGCAAAGGCTCCTCTACTGTATGTTACGAATCACAGGGCCTACCTGGCAGAAGACCTTTGCCAATTGTCTGACTGCTCCACCTATAAACTCTGCTAGAATGATCCCATCCCAGAATTCCAACATGACATCCACCCTGCTCAAAGACTTAGGCACTCCTTAGAAACTCTCCCCAGAATCCATTTCCCTCTTTACCCCAAAGACACCCTGCACACCCACCTTCTACATGCTATGTAAAGTCCACAAACCCAACAATCCTGGGTGCCCTATTTTAGATGGTTTTGGTGGCCCCACTGACTCTTCACCACCCCCACACCTATACCTCCTGGACCTCTACTCGTCACTTTTGATGCCGTTTTCCTATATACCACCATCCTTCACGCTGCTGTTGCACACTACCTCTCCCAACGCCCTTTACACTCCAGACCCACTGCCTCATTCTTCATACATCTTACTAGCTGTATGGTAATATACAACTTCTCCTATGAAGGGAAGGTGTACAAACAAATCTGCAGCACAGCCAAAGGCACCCCCATAGCGCCCTGCTATGCCAACCTGTTTATGGACCATCTAGAGGAAACCACCTAGTCTCCCAAAATCCCAAACCCTTAGTCTGGTTGGGTTCATAGATGATATCTTCGTGATCTACACTGCCAAGAAACCCTATTCTCATTCCTTCACAACCTCAACACCTACTCTCCCATCAGCTGCACCTGCCACTTCTCAGCCCAGCATTCCACCTTCCTGGACTTCGACCATCTCCTCTCTGAAGACTCCATCCACACCTGTATCCACATTAAACCCACCAAAACTATGGTACCTACATTCTAACAGCTGCCATTCTTTATTCACCAAAAAATCCTTCCCATATCACCTGGCCACCCGGATACGGCATATCTGTAGTGATGAGAACTTCCTTGCTCATTATTCTGAAGGTCTCACATAGGCCCTCACAGATGGGCATTATCCCCTAGTCCACAAAGAGATTTCCCATTCCAGATCCCACCACCCCTAGAACCAGTTACAAAGGAGTGACCCCTTGTCACCCAGTACCATCTTGAACTGGAACAGCTGTACCACATACTTCATCAGGGCTTTGATTATCTGTCATTTATGCCCTGAAATGAGAGAGATTCTACGCGAGATCCTTCCCACCCCTCCTAAAGTTTGTTCTGTCACCCACCCAACCTCCAGAACATCCTAGCCTATCTCTGCGCCACTCCTAATCCTACCCCCTTGCCACTGGGATCATATCCCTGTGGATGGTTCAGGTGCAAGACCTGTCCAATCCAGCCACATAGCACTTCCTATCCCAGTCCTGTCATAGGTTTGTCCTACACCATCAAAAGCTGAGCCAACTGTGAAAGCAGCCATGTCATGTACCAGCTCTGCTGCAACCACTGCACAGCTTTTTATGTTGATATGACTACCAACCAGCTGTCTACCAGGATGAATGGCCACTGCCAAACTGTGGCAAAGACCAAAGTGGACCAACCTGTAACTCAAAATGCTTGATTGTAATGGCTTCTTCATAACCCAGGCCATCTGGATCCTTCCCCCCCCCCCCCCCCCCCCCCCATCAGCTTTTCTGAACTGTATGGCTGCAAGTTATCCTTAAAACACATTCTCCACTCCCGAAATTATCCTTGCCTCTACCTATAACAACCTCCGCCTCCCCTTTGAATATGGATAGCTATTGCATATTTTCTGTTATTAAAAGGAGTAGTTTTCTCTACATCTTGGAGTGCATTAGTGTCCATACGCCTCCAGATAAAATCTCTGCGTTGATTGTGATAATGGATAAAATCAGGGACATGATCATCTAAGAAATGCGATTCCTGTATTGCAACACATTTATAGGTGCAATTCTGACAGGATCGGAGTGGACATTAAAATGATTAGGATTTACATTTCAATAAGTAGGGGCCCAAAAAGTTTGCAATAAATGCAAACGTAGATGCGAACTTCGCCTCAAATTGGAAAAACTCAAAATTACCTAGTAAATGCTATGTCATAGTGAATTGTATCCAGAGGAACTATTTCATCAGAAATAGTTTGAAGTAGCTTTATTTTCTGTATATGAATACTGGAAATGTACTCAATTTTCAATTACTTGTATTGCAAGTCATCTAGTGAAGCCCAATTTCTGGAGATAACGTGGATAAAAACGCATTTCCAAAACAGATGTGCACTTGATGATCAGCATCTTAGAACAAAGAAACTTGTACATTTCTGTGCTAGCTAAATCTCAGAAGTTGTTATATTGTGAATGTTTTAATGTGGCAGTTATAGGTGGTGAGCAGTTTGAACTGCAGTTGTGTCAAATGCAGGTAGATGTCAGGTCTGAACTACCTCGTTTATGACACTGTCAGCAAGTAATTACATGGTAACCATTACTAAAAGTTTTGTGTTGTATTTCGTTCATTGTATTTGATTTTGAAACAGATGAAGTAACTAATCCTGATCCAGCACCGAGTTGTATTATGATCATCAGATGTAATATAAATGGATAGATAAAAAATCTACTCACCACGTGGCGGCAGGAGACTACCAGAAGAGACTGATGAACCCTATGACTATATGTCAAGACAAACACAGAACAAAGGTGCAGACTGGATGTGAAATGGCTTGTTTCCCTGCACCTTTTCTTACTCCTTTGGAGGTCAAAATTCAAGTTTGTTTAAATTCACAGTTGACTGCTAGTTTAGTGTCTGCACTTTGCACTATAGTGCAATCGAAAAACAAAACCTGTTAATATATTTCAACCACACCAAATGTTCTCGCTTAAATTGAAAATTATTATTCCAGTGCTACTTCTAAACTACGTACATTGTCGGTTCTATGTGTAGCGTGTGGATCATATGGCTACAAATGCTCACAGAAGGTACAAGGGTGTGCTGAAAAGTTAAGCCTCTGAATGATTTTTAAATAAAACAAACTTTATTAACATTTACATTTTTAACCTTCACGTCTATATATCAAAGTCAGCTCCCCAACGATTGTCCAAGGCAAACTACTACCCCTTTCTTTATTACATTACTCTGATATTGCACTTTCACTTTTCAACACTTCTAATGTGTGATTTGATTTTGATCTTGATTTCTTATTCTTCAGTTGCTATTTGCCTCAAATAACTTCTACCACTTTAAAATAACAATTAACTTTTATTACATATTTAAGTACAGGGATGTGGTTTGAGCAGTAGCGAACCTCATACTAAACTAAAAGCTTTAAATAAGGCGCACAATTGTTTTTGTTAGTATTCTTGTCTTACATCTTCACTGAACTACATCGTGATGTACTTTGAGGTGCTCCTTGGCTTTCCATATGGTACTGGTAGCTCCATGCAGCACTTACCTGCTGTGATGTAGATGTTTCTGTAGTCAAACTCCATGTGCTAAATGCTTCCAAAGGAGTACCTACATACTAATCCCTTTTACTTGTCACTAAAATTATAATAAAATTAAATGTACATATGCTGGCTCATTTATAGACAATGAGGGAAGAGAAAATTTCGTACCTCTGAAGTTTGAGCAAGGCCCCAAATTTTATCCAGCCCAATTCTGTACCCTCACAACATATTGTGGGATAGTTGGCCATCAGTTGATTAATCTCTACGAGGTTGTGGTAGCAACCATTACAATACCATTTTAATGACATAAAAGAGGGGAAGCGAAGGCAGTGAGGGTGAATGATTGCAGATTCTATAGTGTTAGTTGGTCTAGTGTCTTCTGCGCATTCTTCTGTATGTAAGGAGGGTGGATGAGTCCGGTTTGGTCAGAATTGCTGGACCTTTTTTGGTTCGGGCTTTTTCTTTTGTTTCCTGGGATATGTGGTTAGAGTTTGTGTGATTTTCATGCCTTAAAGCTCTCTGTGACTCACTGCCTGTGGCTCTTTCATCTACTGACTTGTCTGAGATCATGTCTCTGCTCTTGTAGAGAGGGGGCACTTTGGATAGTGCTCTCATCTCTGTTAGTGCGAAAGACAGTTGAAGTGTTCCTGGATACACCAGCATAAATGCCTAGCTGGTGCTGTAGGTTTGCAGACTGAAGTAGTTTGTGGACTCTTCTTCAGAAGGTGGTTTGATTGATGAGTGATTTCTATGGTCATGGGTAGAAGGCATATTAGTTAGAAGACTGAACACCACTTGTGAAATTCGTAACCATGTTGACAGCGAGCAGACTTTCATACTTCTTTCTGGTCTCAAAATAAGGTAATGTTCTAGTGTTTTATATTCTTGGATCTCCCTCTCTTTTTTTGAGCATGAGACCGTCTGATGAACATGGAGGATATTAGTTTGAACAGGTAACATGTGAGGTTGTTTGCACGTTGGTTCACATGCAAAGCCCTTCTGCACTTCCTACAGAGGGTCTCAGCGGTGCAGCAGAGGAGATGTGACTGGAGAATTGGCTCTGAAATCATCTCATCAGTGGGCGAATGTACCATTCACCACTGCCTGTGTGAATTATAACTTTAACTTTTCAGGCAACATGTTCCCTTCAGAACCAAGGACAGAGGCACAAGTGTCAATTCTGTTGTCTTTTGGAGCTTTCTGGATTCAGTGGAGGAAATGGACTCTTGCTAGATCAGCTTGCAATTTGTAGATTTTAAGTACCAGGTCTTGGTGGCACATAAGACATTGGGTCATACTGGGGTAGTTAGTCACATTTCAGGAGTGCTTCATCTCTGTATAGTTCTTGCACCTTGTATCCATTTGAAACTAATTAACCCAATGGACAGCTGCTGATGTTCTGAAAATCAGGGGTCCATTTCACATTTTTTTGAACACAGATACCTTGCCGAACTTATCCATGATATGTTCAACAAAGTATAAAAGTTTCATTGTTGCAAAGTAATCTCAATTAGTTCAGTAACCTTTTGAATTTGTGAGCTCCATGTCTCTGTGCTTGTCACTTGTCCCTTGGTGTGGTTAGAAACTGGAAAGCAATGTGGTTATAAGTATGTGCATTAAAAGATTCTTCTATCTGTTGAAATAGCTGAGTCACTATGGCCATGGTTTTGTGTTAATCAGGCTCAGGTGGAGGTACGGTACAACAGTGACATAGAGAGGAAGACACTTTAACAAGAGAGACTACCTTGGGGAGCTGAATCAAACCAGCCTTCAGACTGAAGAACACAATAATTTGTCCAGCTTGTACTACGAAGCGTATTTTTAAAGTAAGTACCGCTTTGCCACACCGCGCGCGCAGTGCTGTGGTCAGGGTTCTGCACATGTGCACTGTGCACCTACATCTGTTGTCTATGCACTGACGCCATTACCGTCTGATTCTTCCTTGTTTATTTTGTATACTGAATGTTTAAGATGCCTCCAATAATTGAGAGTCCCGTCGACTGTGAAGTACAGGCTGTTATAAGATTTCTTAGTGCTAAAGGCCTAAAAGTGACCAGTATTCATCGTGAGATCTGTGCAGTTAATGGAGAAAACATTTTTAGTGATGGAATGGTAAGAAAGTGGGTGAGAGCATTTAAAGATGGCCGCACAAATGTGCATGATGAACAACGGATTGGGCGTCCTTTGTCATTAATGAAAGTTTGGTACAGGAAGTGGACAATAAGGTGAGAGAAAACAGACGCTTTACGATTTCCTCCTTGCGGGATGACTTTCTTAATTTTTCTCGTAGTGTTTTGTATGGCACTGTGGCCAAGCACTTGAATTACCGAAAACTGTGTGCACGTTGAGTACCGAAAATGTTGAAGGATGTGTACAAAACCAAATGTTTAGACAGTGCATTGACTTTCCTTGAGCGGTACCACAATTACGCTGATAATTTCTTAAGCCAAATTGTTACAGGCGATGAAACATGGGTGGCCTATGTCACACCAGAATCAAAGCAACAGTCCATGGAATGGTGGCATTCAGATTCACCCAGAAAAGTGAAGTGTAAGCAAACAATTTCTGTCCGGAAAATCATGTGCACAGTTTTTTGAGACAGAAAAGAGGTATTGCTTGTGGAATTTCTGCCTCGTAATGAGACAATCAATGCAGCAGCTTACTGTAAGACATTGCATAATCTGCGCCCTTCTATTCAGAACAAAAGACGTGGCAAGTTGAGCAAGGACATCATTTTGCTGCAAGACAATGTCCGTCCGCATGTGGCAAATCAGACCATAGATCTTATCACATCTTTTCGATGGGAAGCTCCAGATCATCCTCCGTACAGCCCCAATCTTGCACCCAGTGGCTACCATCTGTTCCTGCATTTGAAGAAACACCTGGATGGTCAGTGTCTTCAAGACGATGACAAAGTCAAAACAGTGGTGATGCAGTGGTTAACAAGTCAGGTGGCAGATTTCTATGAGGAGGGTATTCAAAAACTGGTACAACTTTATGACAAGTACCTCAATATTGACGGAAATTATGTAGAAAAGTAGATTAAGGCACAGCCTTTCATGTAAAAATAAAATTATTGAGATATCTTAGCACGTCGTCTTTTAATTTCAAAATGGTACTTACTTAAAAAACATGCCTCATATAATATGTTCTATCACAAATGTTATTTAATAATTACCTTGACACATCTTCAGTAATCCCAACCATAATGTATGGACATTAGTATGAAAAACTAGGTTTCAGACAATGGTGCTAGGCATATTGCCACAAATACTATAATGTAGTTCCTTTAAAACATTCAGCAGTCTCCTGATGTAAATGTGTTTTAAATTTCAGGGTTATCTTAAATCACTATTAAGAGAAATCATATTTTAAAATAATCTATCAAAACCACTTCCAGAGACCTGCAGCAAATATCAGCAATGGAGACACTGAATCTGGTAGAATTAATAAAATAATTCCAAAGAGTAATTGTGGAGAATAAACAGTGCATGCATAGTCTGGCACAACGTACGTATGCTCTTCAGTTCTGTGTGCTGGTTTTTCCAAATAAAAGTGAATATCTTGAATTTTCAAGCTTTTTGCTTGTTTTTTACTGTCACAGAAGTAAATCCCCACATGTTCTTAAATATCACGTTTTGTATGTGCTAGCAAGTTCAAATCCAGGTTAACAACTATTCTAGCACAAATATTAAAAGAAAAAAAATACCTTTTACGTCCAAATACTTGTTGTGCTTCTTAAGTGGATGACTACTAAAGGTTTTATTGTATTTAAAGTAATATTTTATTTTTTTGTACTTCATATGTAAATTAAGTAATCATCATCTACGCACTATAGAGCATGTTCTTGTTAGCACTATGATCATCTCCTGAACAAGCTCCAAAGTAGAAATATCTAGAGAATACATTTTACACATGCGGTATATGAAGGTAGAACAGAGGTGGGTAAGCAATTAGACAGACTTCTACAACGAAAACTAATCTAATACATCCTACAATACTACAGTGAGGTGACAAGCCATGGAATAGTGATGTGCATATCATACACAGGTGGCAGTAGTATCGCATACACGTGTCAAGGGGAAGCACATTGATGGAGCCCTCATTTGTACTCAGGTGATTCATGTGAAAAGTTTTCGATATGATTATAGCCGCATGTGGGAATTAACAGAATATGAACGTAGATTGGTAGCTGCCAGTAGACACAGGAGAATTCAATTTCAGAAATCAATATTCAGAGATCTGCAGTGACAAGTGTGTGCTGAGAACAGGAAATTCAGTCATTACTTCTCATCACAGACAATGCAGTGGCAGATGGCCTTCACTTAATGATCAAGAGCAGTGCCATTGTCAGTGCTAATAGATAAGCAACACTGCGTGAAATAACTGCAGAAATAAATGAGAGATGTATGACAAATGTATCCATTAGGACAGCGTTACAAAATTTGGTGTTAATGGGCTATGGCAGCAGATGACCTACGCGAGTGCCTTTGTCAACAGCACATCATCGCCTGCAGCACATTTCCTGTGCTCATGCCCATACCAGTTGCACCCCAAATGACTGGAAAACTGTGGCCTCGACAGATGAGTCCCAATTTCTGTTGGTAAGAATAGATGGTGAGGTTTGAGTGTGGTGCAGACCGCATAAAGCCATGGGGTCAAAAATTCACTGTGCAAGCTGATGGTGGCTCTGTAATGCTGTGGGCTGTGTTTACCTGGAATTGACTGGATCTTCTGATCCATCTGAACCCATTTTACTGGAAATGGTTATGTTCTTCTTTGATGGAATTTGTATGGCTGACAATTCACCAAGTCACTGGGCCACAATTGTTCACAATTGGTTTGAAGAACATTCTGGACAATTCGAACGAATGATTTGGCCACCCAGATCTCCTGACATGAAGCCCATCATACATTTATGAGAAATAATTGAGAGGTCAGTTCACGCACAAAATCATGCTTCGGCAACACTTCCCCAGTAACAGATGGCTGCAGAAGCAGCATGGCTCAATATATCTGCAGGGGACTTCCAACGACTTGTTGATACTATGCCACATAGAGTTGCTGCACTATAATAGGCAACGGAGGTCTGACATAATATTAGGAGGTATCTCATGGCTTTTGTCACCTAGTGTAATGGGAACAATCATTTGGTTTTATTGATAGTGTACATTTAAATATATCATACATCTGCAGAATAATAGATGTTATCAATCATAACTGCATGGGTAATCTGCGAAGGTTATATACTAGTTGATGCACAATTACCTTGATACTTCATGGCTTTTTAAACGGAAGGGACACACACACACGTTCCAGTCAAAAGTGGAAATGGAGCAATTTATCTGATGTCCAGAACGGCATGATCATTGGCTTGGACTAAGGGTGGAACCACTTCCTAAACGGCTAAGTTTGTATATCTTTTGCCTGCTCCTGTGGTTAAAGTGTATCATGAGTGGCAAGATGATGCTATCAGAAACTGGTGCCAAGGCAACTATAGTGCACCATGGGCCACAGATGACAGAGGTGAATGACGGCTGTGAGTGACAGCTGCACTGATGTGCATGGGTGAACAGACATGCAACTATTGAGCAGCTGACTGCCAAGATGAACCAAGGGGTTAATCACAGTGCCTCCTCAATGACTGTTGATCGAACATTGCTGCTTATAGGCCTCCACAGCAGGTGCCTAGTTCATGCACCCTGACTGCAGTTCATTAGCAAAAAAGGCTGGAATTAGCATGCCAATACTGCTACTGAAAGCCCATTGAGTGGTGACAGGTGGCCTTTTCAGAGGAATCTTGTTTTATGCTCCACGGATACATGACCGTTGGCATGTCGGACATGAAACATCTCAAAGCAAACACCATGCATGTGTTATGGTCTGGAGGATGTTTTTGTGGCATTTGCTGGATGATCTCATCATTCTGGAAGGCACAATGGATCAACACAAATATGCATCTATCCTTGTGTACCACATCCACCCCTAAATGCAGTTTGTGAACATGCGTGGTTCGAAGAGCACCAGGATGAGTGTGCTTTATACCCTGGCCACCAAACTTTCACTGTTTTCGACACACACACACACACACACACACACACACACACACACACACACACACACACACAGTGTGTCATACTTCGGGACATCTGTGAAATATTCTGGTACAGGTCTCTCCTACCTACCCCAAATGAAAGCTACAGTTAATATGAAATGAATTTTTTCTGGTATGCTCTTTGTTGTAAAAAGGCCACACCTTCATTTTATGACTCCGCCTATTGGCCTATCCTGCAAGGTGTGACACTGGAATGGTGGTTACAGTCCCTAAGTCATGTGAGGTATGTTGTATAAGAAATACATAGAAAAATTGATTTCTTTATTTCCCACTCACAGATCTGCAGTTGGTACCCAGGAAGGTAATGTAGTTATACAAAAGTGTTTCAGCAGGTGTCATGTTCAGATTACTGTCCAATGATCCTAATTTTTTGCTGATTTACAGAATCACTTAAGGTATATTATGCATGCTTTCTTCTAAAAATCCAGAGAGATATCCTGCTTCATTGTCAACTACACCAATCTTGTGTTTTCTCTTTGATTCAATTCAGACATCAGGTTTAATCTTAATCAGCTTCCTGTGATAACACAAGTGTTTAAAATATTGCCGCACATTATGTACAATGGTACGAGGTGGTTCTAATTAAAGTGCAGCTACTCACAGAGATCCAATGTGGGCTGTAATTATCACTTAATAAAGATTGTAATATGAAATAGTAGTAGTTCCAATTTTGGCCACCAGGTGAACTGTGAGTACAAGAAAGATGTATAGAAATGTGTTCGTATGTAACGAATTAGGAAAGGGATGCGGGCAGAAAGGTCAAACAAGTGAGAAGGACAACGCTGATTTTATTAATAGCCACCACTTACACAAATTGTTCACTATCAGCACTGGCGACATCGATGAGATGCTGTACAGCACCAGATTTGCACCTGGTGGTCAAAACTGCCATATGATAATTACAGCCTGCACTGGACCTCCATGACCAGCAGCACTTGCTAAGGTGATGAGAAAATTCAGCTACTGCTTTGCAAATTACAGTTAACTGGTGGTGTCCTACCACTTTATCACACAAGGGCTCATCTGACAAAACTTACTCCAAAATGAGTTGTCGCTGTCTTTGTAAGCGGTTTCTTTTGTTACAAGACATGTTATTTTATGCTAAAAACTCTATTTGCCAAGTAACATCTAAATACAGAACATTTTCCACCGGTTAGAGCAGGTGTTGAATCCCATGGGCCGGCTGCTGTGGCCAAGTGGTTCTAGGTGCTTCAGTCCAGAACCGCACGCTCCTACGGTCGCAGGTTTGAATCCTGCCTCAGGCATGGATGTGTGTGATGTCCTTAGGTTAGTTAGGTGTAAGTAGTTCTAAGTCTAGGGGACTGATGACCTCAGATGTTAAGTCACATAGTGCTTAGAGCCATTTGAACTATTTTTTTTGAATCCCACGAAATATTCAAATGCACTTGTGGGGTACATTACTACTTTCAAAAAAATTATTACTCAATAACTATGTAATTTTCAAAAAAAATACTTCACAGGGGTTTTCAAAACACAGAAGAAACATCATTTAATTAACTTAATCTGTAAAATACAAGTAAAAAACAGTTCTTTTAACAGTATAGTGGTATAATCTAATAATCTGCAGCATTGCTTGCAAGATAGTCTCTCCTTCCAATATTGGATGCTTGCTTGTTCTGGATAGCTTCCAGCTTTGGACAGTCAGTGATTCTATGCCCAAGGCCACCACAGTAGCTGCAGCCACGTTCATCTGAAATAAGTAGCATTATGAAGCATTCAAATTTGTCTACAAAAGTAAACATCAAATATCTACCTGCTAATATGAAAACAGGAAGGATCTAATATCAGTTCAGATTCATTTGCCTTCATGACTCCTGGTAGGATTCATGACCTACTGATATCTTTCATACCAGAAAAAACTTTTATTCATGTTTACAACTGATATTGATCTAGATAATTAGTAATTTGTCAGAAACATTAATACTGAATGACTATGTGCAATAAATTTCATTGTTTGTATTGCTTATCAAAAACACACAGTACCAGTGGCGGGTACATATGAGGACGGGTGGGATGCATCGAAATGAAAGCTGCCTTACAAATATTGCAAGTACTTACCCCCAAGCTCAAGGTATTTCTCATTTTCAGACTGAAGAGCAGCAAGGAATGGTGGAACTTTTTGCTTTGCTTCAATTAGCAAATGCTTCAGATCAAGAAGCACAGATTCATCATTAGCTTTATTGATAAATGTTGTAGCAATTCCTGTCTTGCCGGAACGGCCTGTTCTCCCAATACGATGAACTGTGGAAAAGAATGAAAAGGCAGCAAAATATTACCAGTAAGTATATACAGCTCTCAAAAATGTCTAAGGTAACAGGGATGTGGAGGGATAAATTTTCCAGTAGCTGTCAATAATTCCTACATATCGCTACCATAGGGATCACGAGGACATGATTAGATTAATTACAGCACACACAGAGGCATTTAAACAATATTTTATCCCCACTTCATATATGAATGGAATGGGGGAAAAGCCTTAATAACTGGTACAGTGGGGTATACAGCCTGTCATGTACCGCACATTGCTTCACAGAGTATAGATACACATGTAGATGTATATCTTGGAACAGTTTCATGGAATTTGATGATTAGAAGATGTACTTTAAAAGTCACTACTTTTTGATTCCGGCAAAGGAGTACTTAAATTTTTCAAGCAATATTTGCACTTTGCAGCTGTATGTATATTTACATAGTATAGGATTACAGCTGTGAATAGTGAAAAGTATTTTAAGCAGAGAAACTTCACTAACAAATAAATGAACTACTTTTACTTGGTCAATTATATTCTCTGGGTAGGACTAATATGAATTTCCCCAAAGACTTCAATTGCACGACAGAACTACAAAACTGTGATCAGCAGAAAAATATGCAGCGTTTATCCCTCATATACAGAATACTGAGCTCTGAAAGAGACTGAGTGAATTGCATGATGTGTTTGGATGCTCTCATATATACAATGAATTTGACATGGGCCTTTGAAATGAGAATGCAATATAGTATCCTAATAGCATAACATGAGCACCTTGACTGATGTGAACCGAAATCATTTCCCTCTTGTTATAAGAAGTGTTAGTAGTACTGTGTAAAACATTTATAGAAGAAGTGATAAACAGCATACTGATGTCAAAAGAGGGAACATTTCACATTCTGATTGCTTATGATGCCATATTTTCACCTGGTCGCAGAAAGTGGAACTATTATTTTTCTCACCATACTCCACAAGTGCACTGACTAGTGAACATACCTACAATGTTTCTGTATCCTGCAATGTATACAGCCTGCACTGCATCACTCAGAAAACCATCATTTGAATGATAACCACATGATTAGTAAACATGAAAACATAAGGAATGTCAAGTAAATGAGATTATGGAAATAATTACCTGGGTATGACAGGTTAGTAAACTCTCTATTCTTGAAGAATTGAACTTCCATGTATGAAACTTCAAATGTCTGATTACTTTATACATGAGTTAATGTGATAAATATTTGACTTTCAGCATGTAAGCAAGAAAAATTTAGGAAACATTGAAAATTATGTTTAAAGTTTGATGGAAGTAAATGCTCTCGTTATGAAACACTAGATGAATTTAATCTGGCTAATTGGTGCTCAATTTTAAGCAAAAAGCTAGTTTTTCAAGCATCTCAATGTTTATGATATCATATCTCCCAAACTATGAATTGTACAATGATACAAGTTTACAGGTCCATTCAGTGGTATACGTGAATACTGTCTGAAACCTGTATTTCAAATAGAGAAGGTAGTAAAGAAATAATATATTAAAATGGCATGTCTGATGCTGAAGTTTTCTGCGTCAAGAGTAAAAATGCATTTAGCGATAAATTTTCTTTCCTTTCATTATTTTGTGTGGATGTCAGTGAGAAAAGTTTCACAAAGGTTTGAAATTATGCATAAAGTTATTTGGAAGTCACTCAGTGCTCTCATTCTCAAATATATCTCAAATATATCTCTTAATGGGTAGATCATGACAGATTTTAATTTTTTTAATTTGGTCAATATTGAAAATCAAATTTTTGTTGTGTCTGGGCATTGTTAGATAGCACTTGCAACAGGTACTGGGTTCCAGGACACTGTTTTACTAATATAGATTTGCTACGGCACCCAGGCATAGTTAACTTGGCATTAGGAGGATACTGATTATACAAATGATTCATCAGGTTTTGGTGTCCTACACTTTTAAATATACAATGCCTACCTGTGTGTACTAATAACCAATGATAAGAGCACAGTTTGAAGTTCTGTTTATGCCACTGTAGGCTCCATTGTGATTTACCAGGTGGCAGGGTGATAGCAGTTTGCAAAATGGTGACTAATCAACAGAAAGCAGTTTGTGTGTTACAACATGAGAAGAATGGAGTAGTCATATCATACAGCAAGCATTCTGAAGATAGTACAGCGACCAGAGCATTCTGTGATGGTATTGACTGTTCAAGGACACAGATTGCCTCTGTAAAGGAAAAAGCTCTAGAGTACCAGGTGTTGCAGTTGAAATAATGGAATGTGTCCAAAAGACATTCCCTTATATGCCACAGAAATCTACACGTTGTGCAAGTTGCAAATTGGGCATAATGGAGCCAACTATGTGGAGGGTTCTGCACAAGTGAGTACAGCAGAAATCATTTTGCATACATTTTCTGCAATGTTTATGGTCAAGTGATCCCAATGTCAGACAGAAATTTTGTGAGTTTTTCTGGAAAGCAATGGAAGATGATGAATCCCGCACCCTGAATCGTGTTCAGTTTTGTGGCGATGTTCCACACAAATGGTCAAGTGAGTCATCACAATATTTTAATATGGGGCACAGAAAATCCCAGTGTTACAGTGGAGACAGAGAGAGATTCCCCAATGGTGAACATTCAGTGTTGCTTTACACAGGAAAGTGTGAAGGAATTACTTCTATTCCTGGGAAAACTGAGACAACTACAATGTACCTATCCATGTTGCAAGATTGACTGTTTCTTTAACTGACACCTGATGTCCCAAACTTTATAGTTCAACAAGATGGAGCTCTACCTCATTGGCATGCAGAAGTGTATTGCCATCTGAATGAGGAACTTCCGAACTGGTGGACTGGCCACTGCGCTCAAGATGATTTGAAACTCTTCGGGTGCCCCCCCCCCCAACAACTACTAATCTCAGTTTGTGATAGTTTTCTTTGAGGATATAGGATATGTGAAAGAATGTTTACATACCACCTTTGCCAATGACACCGACTGAACTCCACTGAACACTGACAACAATATGCTTGACCGTGTATAGGTCGAACTTGGATTAGTGCACAGATGTTTGTCATGTAACATGAGGAGAGCACATAGAACACTTGTAATGATGTGTAAGAAACTTGAAAATATGCTTTTTCATACAATGTATCATCTGCTGTTTTATGTAATACTTTGTGAAATGCATTCTTCCAAAAACCAATGAATTGTTTCTGACCACTCTGTATCTAAAATAAATTATGGAAAGTGTTGTGTGTAGCACATAAGCAGAGGTGGAGGATGACTGCATCAAACTAGTTGAAATTCTGGTACCCTTACTGTCTCCTATCTCTATCCAATAATATGTCCTACAGACCACTATCATGTAGTATACTACTGAAATGTACACTAATGGAATAATATCAGTACTCTCAGGGGCCAGTCTCAATACTTTCACAGGGAGAACAAAACACTACACAGTATTACTTGGAAGTAACAAGGGCAGCAACAACAAATATGGGAAAAAAGCCACACAGTATGCTCTACAGAAATAAATCTGAGAAAAAAGATGCTTACAGGCCTAAAATCTCAAGTCACTAGATAATTTTTTTAATCAGACAATTGCTCTGTACACCGATCACTCAGCTTTTGGAATATTACTACTCCTCTTTATACTTTACATTTGTTTTAGATTCTCTTCTCTTCTCATACAGTCTTTTTCTTTCCAAAATCCAAAAAGTCCATTAAATAATACTACTAAAACAATACTACACTGAAGTGCCAAAGACACTGGTATAGACATGCATATTCAAATACAGAGATATGTAAACAGACAGAATATGGCGCTGCAGTTGACATTGCCCATATAAGACAACAAGTGTCTGCACCATTGTTAGTTTGATTACTGCTGCTACAATGGCAGGTCATCAAGATTTAAGTGAGTCTGAATGTGGTATTACAGCCGGCACATGGGCAGTGGGACACAGCATCTCTGAGGTAGCGATAAAGCGGGGATTTTCCCCTACGACAATTTCATGAGTGCACTGTGAATATCAGGAATCCCGTAAAACAGTAAATCTCTGACATTTCTGTGGCCGGAAAAATATTCTGCATGAACGGGACCAACAACAACTGAAGAGAATTGTTCAACGTGACAGAAGTGCAAGCCTTCTGCAAATTGCTGCAGATTTAAATGCTGGGCCATCAAAATGTGTCAGCACGCAAACCATTCAATGAAACATCATCGATATGGGCTTTCGGACCCAAAGACCCTCCCATGTACCCTTGATGACTGCACCACACAAAGCTTTATGTCTGCCTTGCCTGTCAGCACTGACATTGGACTGTTGATGATTAGAAACATGTTCCTTGGGTGGACAAGTCTCGTATCAAATTGTATTGAGCAGATGGACGTGTACAGGTATGCTATGGGTATGGAGACCCACTCATGTACTCTTGATGACTGCACCACACAAAGCTTTACACCCGCCTTTCCTGGGCCCGTCAGCACTGAAATTGGACTGTTGATGACTGGAAACATGTTGCTTGGTCAGACGAGTCTCGTTTCAAATTGTATCGAGCAGATGGACAACCTCATGAATCCATGGACCCCACATGTCAGTGGGGGACTGTTCAAGCTGGTGGAGGCTCTGTAATGGTGTGCGGAGTGTACAGTTGGAGTGATATGGGATCCCTGATAGGTCTAGAAATGATTCTGATAGGTGACACACATGTAAGCATCCTGTCTGATCACCTGCATCCATTCATGTCTTTTATTCTGACAGACTTGGGCAATTCCAGGAGGACAATGCGACTCCCCACATGTCCAGAATTGGTACAGAGTGGTTCTGGGACACCCTTCTGAATTAAAACCGTTCTGCTTGCCACCAAACTCCCCAGACATGAACATTATTGATTATTGAGCATATCTTGGATGCCTTGCAATGTGCTGTTCAGAAGAGATTCTCCCCCCCCCCCCCCCCCCATGCACTCTTACAGACTTATGGAAAGCCCTGCAAGATTTATGTGGTGTAAATTCCCTCCAGCACTACTTCATACATTAGTCAAGTCTATGCCACTGCATGGCACTTCTGCATACTTGCAGGTGCCCTACACGATATTAGGCAGGTGTACCAATTTCTTTGGGTCTTCAGTGTGTATTCTCAAAGATAACTTACAACGTGCATTGGTAAAACAACTAACATAGATTAATAACAAAACTCCATGTCATTCTGTGGTGTATTGCCAAAATATAGTGCACCTGACTGCAAAATCTCATGCCCAAAACCTGTGATAGATAGTATGCTAACTTCCTTCCACTCTCCTTCCTTTTTATATGAGGGATGATGTTGACACAGTTTAATATTGTGTGTGTGGTTTCTTTTTTCTTTCTTTCTTTACTTTTTGAGAATATTGGCTGACCCATTTATAGCCATCGTAAACAACCATGTACACAATTATAAATTCTTTGCCAACTAAACTTGTCTGTAATAATATGGCTGTAAGTATAATTATTTAACTACTTTATCACTTTTAATTACAATGTCATGTCGATAACATGTAACTTAAACTCTCTGCTGTTACCTCTTGTGAATTTTGAGCATTGTAAGCTCCTTACAGTGGCAGTAGCTTCAATCCCAAATTACGGGGATTTTTTTCAACTTTGTTTTTAGCTTTGTAATGGCACACAAATTAGGAAGCTATATGCTCTATTCATAGGACCATAAAGCTGAAATGCCTAGATGATAATATGCTTGTTTCTGTAATGAAGTTTTTTTCGTACTGTTTCTGTATGCCAAATCCCCCTCTCCCTTTAATTTCCTTCAATTATGAAATGAGGTACAAAAGAACAGCATGTAATGTGGCTCAACAAAATCCTGCAAGCTCTTGCATCTCTGATCCTAGGCAAAAAGGTATACCTAATTTATTACCTGTTTCTTCATGGTAATCCATGCACTCAAAATATATAACATCCTATTGTAACAACGTGTAATAACCTCAAAAGTGTGTATAAATCAAGTTACTAAACTGACTCACCATAATTCTCTACATCATCTGGCATGTCATAATTAATGACATGTTGAACATCAGCAAAATCTAAGCCTTTTGATGCAACATCAGTAGCAACCAGAACATCTTTCTGCCCCTTTCGAAATGCATCCACAGAACGAGACCGTTCCTCCTGGTCTGAAAAAACAGATATTTTTATCAGTTTCATACAAGACAAGCAATGTCAAAAGAGAATCAGTGCATTGACAGATGAACCACTTGATAAATTACTCATGGATGAATGTTTTATTTTCTTTCTGTATCCCCATTTGTAGCAGGCACATGTAAATGTTTCTGACAACAATTCAATTTCGTAATCACTTTTCTTAAAATAAAAAAAAATAAATAAAAAATAAAAAACCCAACCAACTAAACAAAAAAAACAAAACAACATAATAGATAACTTTTGTAACCTTTCCAATGTGTGACTTGGTTGACTCGACCCTTGTAATCTGTCACACATTCTCAGAAGTATTTCAGCAGCCATTTTCACTGTCCTAACACCTCCATTTTTTTAAAAAAAATATATACCTTTTAAATTAACATTGGTGTGCTGTATTGCTGTTATTAGTTATTGATTTTACTAGTATTAATTGTTAAAAGTGCTATTACCTCCTTATTCTTTTTATCCCTCTTCCCCTACCAAACAGCAATTTTGTCATTCCAACACACTCCAATCTACAACGAAGTGCTGAAAAGGAATGCCTCCAAATTTGTCATGTGAAAACTCTTAAAGCTTTTTACACGAAACAAACGTTATTAACAATCTATATCTTTATTCTTCATGTCTACATATTTATTTCTCTGCATAGCAATCCTGAAGATGAACACATTTCTCCCAACGAGAGACCAGTTTGTCAATACCGACACTGTAGACTGAGTTTGTTGATGGAGCCAAAACCTCACTCCTGCTTGCAGCAGTTCATCACCATCAAAGTAAAGTCCTTGAAGGTGTTCTTTCAGTTTTTGAAACAGATGAAAATCTGATGGGGCCATGTCAGGACTGTACGGAGGATGATCTATAACAATGAACCCAAGGTATTGGACTGCTGCACATGTCGCAGTGTCCATGTGTGGTCTGGCATTGTCAAGCTGAAGGACAGTGTGCTCCATATGTGGATGACCTCATCAAATTTGTGCTCGAAGTTTTCTGAGGGTCTCGCAGTGCCTTGCAGAGTTCATGATTCTGCCTTTAGGAATGAATTCGCAATGCATCATACCTTGAACATCCCAGAACATTGTGAGCATGACTTTGCCTGCTGATGGCATGGTATTGAACTTGTTTGGTGCCAGTGATCCTTTGTGGCAGAACTCCGTTGATACTCTCTTGTCTTCAGGATCAAAATGGTGAACATAGCTTTTGTAACCTGTCGATATGTTGTTAAGGAATCCATCGCCCTCATGCTCAAAACACAAATGAAATTGCTGACAGATGGACAGTCTCCTCTGTTTCATGTCAGGAGTGAGAATTTGAAGCACTCACCATGCACACAGTTTTTTGTATTGTAGCTCCACTATGATGGCCTATACATGCTCTTGTGGTATGCCACATGTACCTGAGGGCTGCATCTATGGTATTGGATAGTTATCTCTGACAAGTTCATCAATCCATTTCTGATGTGTCTCATTGGTTGCTGTACTTGGTCATCCACTCTGAGCTGTATCACACAAGCTGAGGTTAGCACTAACATTTCCTTCATTATGAACACAAAGAACACAAGTGGCACATTACTGATGTCAATACAAGCATCACTGTACACAGTTTTCATTATTCTATGGATTTTAATTGGAAGCCCATTTTCTGCAGTTAGAAACTCGATTACAACACACTGTTTCACAGAGCACAGACATAGTAACGTTACACATCGCCATGTTACATGCTAAAATTGGAGCTCTTTGGTGGCAGATAGTTTGCAACTTGGGTCAGTGAAGAGGGAAAGTCAACTGAGTTATATGCGTTACATGTATGATGGTTGACTGAAAAGTAATGCCTCCACCTTTGTAACTCTTCAACAGTTGGCGGCATTGGTATGCGGCAGGTACTGGCTTGTTCCATAGCCTCTTCTCTACAGTTCCAGTTGGTTGGAAGCCTCAGCACTGAACAGTTGTGTTGTTACAGTGTAAAGTATGGAACCCTGTGCAGACAGTTGGTCAATGCGATTTAAGCAACGTGCAGTCATTGAATTCTTGACAGCAGTAGGTATCTCCCCAAAGGAGATCCATCAGAGAATGAAAGCAGTTTATGGTGATTGTGTTGATGTGAGTACTGTGCATCACTGGGCAAGTTAGTTTATAGATGTTGAGGCAGGAACATCTTACCTGCGTAACAAACTAAGAATTGGAGGACAGCAGCCACTGAGTTTCACATACAAAATATTGACAGGCTGATTCAGGACGATTGCCATATCACCCAGAGAGAAACTGCAAGCACAATCGGCATTTCACAAGAATGTGTGGGTCACATTAATGCTTTTGCTTGGCTATTGGAAGATCTGGTTGCGGAAACAGAGCGTTGACTTCTGTGACGGCTTCAGAAAACTTGTTCATCATTGGCAGAAATGTATCCAATTGGCTGGTGATTATGTGGAAAATTGAATATTGGTAATTAAAGATCAGATTCTAAGGATTATTTCTGCATATGATTTATTAAAATATTCCCATCCAAACACAATTAAAGAAGGTGGTGGCATTACTTTTCATCCTACCCCGGTAACACCCGTACTGGTATTCAAAACAGAATCTTAAGTTTGGAGGCTTTAGTTTTCAGCACGTCTTCATATATACACTTTTAAAAACTCACAAAATCTTTGACCCTAGGCATGTATCAATTACTATTTTGAAAGCAATTGACCACCCTTTGTTTTTACAATTCTATCAGGGACGTCTGCAATCATTTCTTAGAACAAAACTGAATAACAAATACTCTTAATTACTGAAGAAACCTTTTATACACTCCCAGAAAAAAAAATGCAACACCCTCAATGACTGTGTTCACTAGCACCTTGGCATAATACATGCATACTGAGGGGTTATAGTATCAGTTATTCATTTGTCAAGGTCATCGGCGATCAGATGGCTCTCAGGAAGACTGTCTGTGCACCTTCTGTTTTGACCCTGCAGGAAAAGAGGTGAACAGTGTTTGGTACATTCACCATTACATGGCACAGCCATGCCCCACTGGTTAGTATGTATTCCTGTGTACAGCTGCAGACATTTGAACAAGATCACACTGTGAGACTGCAAGAAGCAGACATATTGGCCTTTAAATATGTCTGCTTGTGTCTGTGTATGTGCGGATGGATATGTGCGTGTGTGCGAGTGTACACCTGTCCTTTTTTCCCCCTAAGGGAAGTCTTTCCGGTCCCGGGATTGGAATGACTCCTTACCCTCTCCCTTAAAACCCACATCCTTTCGTCTTTCCCTCTCCTTCCCTCTTTCCTGAAGAAGCAACCATCGGTTGCGAAAGCTAGTAATTCTGTGTGTGTGTTTGTGTGTTTTGTTCATTGTGCCTGTCTGCTGGCGCTTTCCCACTTGGTAAGTCTTGGAATCTTTGTTTTTAATATATTTTTCCCATGTGGAAGTTTCTTTCTATTTTATAAAAACAAAATTCCTAGCTTTCGCAACCAACGGTTGCTTCTTCAGGAAAGAGGGAAGGAGAGGGAAAGACGAAAGGATGTGGGTTTTAAGGGAGAGGTTAAGGAGTCATTCCAATCCCGGGAGCGGAAAGACTTACCTTAGGGGGAAAAAAGTATAGGTATATACTCGCGCACACACACACACACACACACACACACACACACACACACACACACACACACACACATATATATATATATAGACACCAACAAAAAGAGAAAGTAAGATGATAGAAAAGATTTCGAAAATGCAACAGAGACAATAACAAACATAATCGTTGGGTTCAAATTAATGATGTAAATAAAATAGAAAGAAACTTCCACATGGGAAAAATATATTAAAAACAAAGATTCCAAGACTTACCAAGCGGAAAAGCACCGGTAGACAGGCACAATAAAATACACACACAAAATTTCTACTTTTGCAACCAACGGTTGCTTCTTCAGGAAAGAGGGAAGGAGAGGGAAAGACGAAAGGATGTGGGTTTTAAGGGAGAGGGTAAGGAGTCATTCCAATCCCGGGAGCGGAAAGACTTACCTTAGGGGGAAAAAAGGATAGGTATATACTCGCGCGCGCGCGCGCGCGCACACACACACACACACACACACACACACACACACACACACACACACACACACACACACACACGTCCATCCATACATATACAGACACATCCCGGAAGCAGAAAGACTTACCTTAGGGGGAAAAAAGGATATGTATATACTCGCACACGCGCACACACACACACACACACACACACACACATACACACACACACACACACACACACACACATCCATCAATACATATACAGACACAAGCAGACATATTTAAAGGCAAAGAGTTTGGGCAGAGATGTCAGTCGAGGCGGAAGTGCGGAGGCAAAGATGATGTTGAATGACAGGTGAGGTATGAGTGGCGGGAACTTGAAATTAGTGGTGATTGAGGCCTGGTGGATAACGAGAAGATAGGATATATTGAAGGGCAAGTTCCCATCTCCGGAGTTCGGATAGGTTGGTGTTGGTGGGAAGTATCCAGTTAACCCGGACGGTGTAACACTGTGCCAAGATGTGCTGGCCGTGCACCAGGGCATGTTTAGCCACAGGGTGATCCTCATTACCAACAAACACTGTCTGCCTGTGTCCATTCATGCGAATGGACAGTTTGTTGCTGGTCATTCCCACATAGAAAGCGTCACAGTGTAGGCAGGTCAGTTGGTAAATCATGTGGGTGCTTTCACACGTGGCTCTCCCTTTGATCGTGTACACTTTCCGGGTTACAGGACTGGAGTAGGTGGTGGTGGGAGGGTGCATAGGACAGGTTTTACACCGGGGGCGGTTGCAAGGGTAGGAGCCAGAGGGTAGGGAAGGTGGTTTGGGGATTTCATAGGGATGAACCAAGAGGTTACAAAGGTTAGGTGGACAGCGGAAAAGACACTCTTGTTGGAGTGGGGAGGATTTCATGAAGGATGGATCTCATTTCGGGGCAGGATTTTAGGAAGTCGTATCCCTGCTGGAGAGCCACATTCAGAGTCTGATCCAGTCCCGGGAAGTATCCTGTCACAAGTGGGGCACTTTTGGGGTTCTTCTGTGAGAGGTTCTGGGTTTGAGGGGATGAGGAAGTGGTTCTGGTTACTTGCTTCTGTACCAGGTCAGGAGGATAGTTGCGGGATGCGAAAGCTGTTTTCAGGTTGTTGGTGTAATGGCCCAGGGATTCAGGACTGGAGCAGATTCGTTTGCCACGAAGGCTTAGGCTGTAGGGATGGGACCGTTTAATATGGAATGGGTGGCAGCTGTCATAATGGAGGTACTGTTGCTTGTTGGTGGGTTTGATGTGGACGGATGTGTGAAGCTGGCCATTGGACAGATGGAGGTCAACGTCAAGGAAAGTGGCATGGGATTTGGAGTAAGACCAGGTGAATCTGATGGAACCAAAGGAGTTGAGGTTGGAGAGGAAATTCTGGAGTTGTTCTTCACTTCATCTTCATGATCTGGACTCACAGTGAAGAACAACTCCAGAATTTCCTCTCCAACCTCAACTCCTTTGGTTCCATCAGATTCACCTGGTCCTACTCCAAATCCCATGCCACTTTCCTTGACGTTGACCTCCATCTGTCCAATGGCCAGCTTCACACATCCGTCCACATCAAACCCACCAACAAGCAACAGTACCTCCATTATAACAGCTGCCACCCATTCCATATCAAACGGTCCCTTCCCTACAGCCTAGGCCTTCGTGGCAAATGAATCTGCTCCAGTCCTGAATCCCTCGACCATTACACCAACAACCTGAAAACAGCTTTCGCATCCCGAAACTACCCTCCTGACCTGGTACAGAAGCAAATAACCAGAGCCACTTCCTCATCCCCTCAAACCCAGAACCTCTCACAGAAGAACCCCAAAAGTGCCCCACTTGTGACAGGATACTTCCCGGGACTGGATCAGACTCTGAATGTGGCTCTCCAGCAGGGATACGACTTCCTAAAATCCTGCCCCGAAATGAGATCCATCCTTCATGAAATCCTCCCCACTCCAACAAGAGTGTCTTTCCGCAGTCCACCTAACCTTCGTAACCTCTTGGTTCATCCCTATGAAATCCCCAAACCACCTTCCCTACCCTCTGGCTCCTACCCTTGCAACCGCCCCCGGAGTAAAACCTGTCCTATGCACCCTCCCACCACCACCTACTCCAGTCCTGTAACCCGGAAGGTGTACACGATCAAAGGGAGAGCCACGTGTGAAAGCACCCACATGATTTACCAACTGACCTGCCTACACTGTGACACTTTCTATGTGGGAATGACCAGCAACAAACTGTCCATTCGCATGAATGGACACAGGCAGACAGTGTTTGTTGGTAATGAGGATCACCCTGTGGCTAAACATGCCTTGGTGCACGGCCAGCACATCTTGGCACAGTGTTACACCATCCGAGTTATCTGGATACTTCCCACCAACACCAACCTATCCAACTCCGGAGATGGGAAATCACCCTTCAGTATATCCTCTCTTCTCGATATCCGCCAGGCCTCAACCTCCGCTAATTTCAAGTTGCCGCCGCTCATACCTCACCTGTCTTTCAACAACTTCTTAGCCTCTGTACTTCCGCCTCGACTGACATCTCTGCCCTTACTCTTTGCCTTTAAATATGTCTGCTTGTGTCTGTGTATGTGCGGATGGATGTGTGTGTGTGTGCAAGTGTACACCTGTCCTTTTTTCCCCCTAAGGGAAGTCTTTCCGTTCCCGGGATTGGAATGACTCTTTACCCTCTCCCTTAAAACCAACATCCTTTCGTCTTTCCCTCTCCTTTCCTCTTTCCTGATGAAGCAACCATCAGTTGCGAAAGCTAGTAATTCTGTGTGTGTGTTTGTGCGTTTTGTTCATTGTGCCTGTCTGCCGGCGCTTTCCCGCTTGGTAAGTCTTGGAATCTTTGTTTATAATATATTTTTCCCATGTGGAAGTTTCTTTCTATTTTATTTACATCATCATATATATTATATATATATATATATATATATATATATATATATATATATATATATATATATATATATATTGATGTGACTGGACAATCTTTATTGGGACGTGTGTTTCATTTGGTCTGAATTTGTTATCATACACACCTACAACAATTAACAAGGTGGCATATAACTTATCAATAAATTGACCTTGTCCTTAAGGGTGTTGCATTTTTTCCACATGTGTACATTTTTAAAAACTATTTACTCAAACACTCCAAACTATGTCTGACTATACTGTTCAGGACATGAACTAGTGCTAATTAGTACATCAAATTTAAATATCAACCTTTGCCACCATGAATGGCCACTGCTTCTACTCCCTTTAGCAGCAAATATTCATGTATAGCATCCACATCTTGTTTCTTTTCAGCAAATATCAGAACAGGAGGAGGAGTCTTCTGGAGACATTCCAGAAGATAAACGATCTTTGCTTCTTGTTTCACATATTCAACTTCCTGGAAAAAACTCAGTAATTAGTATGCTGGGCCAATAAACGTACTTGTTTAACACCTGTACAAAACAATAAGAACAAAATCTGACCAGTTTCCAATGGCTGCACATAAAGTAGAAATAATCAAGAAAATCTGTTGCCTAAAAAGAGGCAGCTGAAAAAAGAGTACTGAAATGTCAACACATCCACCACTTAATGATAGCAAAACTGTTAATAAGTTATGAATAGTAAAGTTACATGATACATGATAATGCTCATAAGGTGCACACAATGTCTCAAGATGACTAGTGAATATTCAGCGATATGACAGGAACACTCATTTGAAGCAAAAAACTTTGTATGGACATATGCTACACATAACATGTTCTCCCATGAGTGCACAAATACACTGAAATTGAGGGTGGGATATTTGAAAATTTATAGTGAACCTTACAACAGCTATAATGTGAGTTCCACAATAATACTTAGTGGAACATGATTTTAAAAAATATATATTATTCAATTGATACTTCATAATATGCATGTTGTAATGTTTGCTAACTGTTGTATAAGTGCATGCCTGACAATGTACTGAATAATACAGAGAATAATAATGATGTAATTTAATTGTGTTCAGTCTTGGAAACAATTTGGAATAGAGCATTGTCTACATGAAATTTTGCTTCAAATGATCGTTCCTGTCATATCGCTGAATGCTGACCAGTTGACCACTCCCCTGGGATACCCAGTATATTTCCTAAAAATACACATCTTAATGGGAAACGACAAACAACCACTCGTAGCTTTACTTGGAGAGCAATCCAGTACACACAGAGACAAGCTGCTGAGTATGAAATGAAATGGTGTAACCATAAAGGCAAGCAGCTGTATCTTAACTTACCGACAATTATCTATAAGGAGCTCTATAAGTAGGTAATGTGAGATGTAAATCTGCAAAAGTCAATGATCAACTCAAAGGAATTAAGTACTTCACTGTTCAAGGCAGAAATTACAATGGTCATTATTTTTTTTTATTTTCTGCAGATTTATGGGGTAGAAGTCTACTATCTAATTTGGCTTACTGCAAACAGATATCTGGCACATCACAATGCTAGCAGAATCTTTTAATGGGAACATTGAAGCTACAGGTTATAATTTGAGAAGTACATCATAGGCTTCATCGAACCCCCCCCCCCCCCCCCCCCCCCCCAACGTGAGGTAAAACTGACATTCTTGGACTCCAATCCAAATTCAGACATTATGATGTTCCCGAGAACAATATGCCACTAGAAGAGAAATTTCATCTTCCTTCAGCTTTGGGAACACAGGTGTTGAACAAGATGTTGAACATCAACCAATAAATGTAATATTCAGTTAACTGGGTTACTGAGTTTCACACTGTTGTTCTTTGAAGAAGAAATAAACATAGAAACAACTGCAATTAGTGACCTAATCAACATCTTGAGAAAGTACAATTAATTAAGCCTTTTTTGCATTATGAAAAGAAACTTTAAACAAGGAGAAATGAGAGGTTCAGAGACTGGAAGGGAATATGAGGTACTGTAAAGATCGAAATGCATTAAAGACAATTACCTGAGCAGCCAAATTAATCTTATTAAAAGATAATTAATATACCTTGTCTGCACTGTGATAGAACCAGTTTTTTTCCTTAGATTTCAAAAATTTATACTTGGGAGAACTCCAGCACAGTTACATAGCTAGAAGACAAAAATCCATTTCAAAAGGCTCCTGGCTCAGAAGATAAAGCAAACTTTCAGAAATTGTTATTTAAATTCATATATAAATGGTGGCAGTACACTATTGTTAATATGCCTCATAAGAACTGAGGTACCACATCACATACAACCAGATACAACACAGACAGTAAAGCTGCATCTAAAGATAATGACAAAGCACCCGAAATTGGAAAACCCAGCAAAACATTTGATTGTGGAAAGCTGAAGAACAAAAACATCAAATAAAATCCTGTAATTAATAAAGGAAGCACTAGCTGCTGATGCTTGAAATTCTGCTGACAGTGTGGAACTAAACAAAGTTATTCAACCTAAAGTTAGTGAAAATGTGGCTGGATTCTGAATGATAATTATTGAACAGCTTTAGAGCCATATTTCGTATTGGAATAGTGATAAGATGCCTGACTACTAGAATGGCTGATAATATGAACTATATGGAATGCTGCTCTAGGCTGCCTAGTATGACTGTGGTGAACGAGACCATGCAAGGGCTGCATATTGATTCACAACATATCTGTAATATGTATAGGATAGAATTAAATACTTATAAAAATGCAAAAGGACCCCCTAATAAGCTCCCAGGAGATATTATTGCTTACTTTTACAGTTTGAGATGAACATGTGAAGTCTTGAGCTTAAAGAAATGCATGACACAAATTTTCAATGAGACGAACTAAAAATCAGAGCTCACTGTAGTCTTTTCTACACAGCTCCCTAGATCTAATTTTCAGCAACACCTACTACAATTAAAATACTCAATGTTACTTGAGGTCAATGATTTAGTTGTGGAATTGTAAATTTACACGAATGAACAGCTAATGAAATAATGCCAACACTCAGTCGGCTGATAAAATTGCACTGACACTTAGACATATTTTGGACAGAACAAAGAAGATTTATGTTGAGGTGTGTGACAAATTCTTGTTATTCTCAACTTAATTTATAATTAACAAAAAAAAACTTCACTTCAGCTACACTATATGCTGGCTCTCAAAAGAAAATCATGCAAATGAACTACAAGGACTTGTCTAGTTGATTATACTAACTGCACTGACCAGAAAGAGGAAGGAAGTACAATACTTAGGGCTTTATTCAAATAAGTTTCTATCTCAATAATTAATCAAATAACAAATCATACAAACAAATTTCTTTACAAATAAATTATTTGTAATTTAAATAAAGAGTATCGCAGAATGTCACTGTACTTTCTTTGTTTACTTCTTGTACAGAACTCTATAACTAGTGTTTGTTGAGTGCAGTTTCTTTCTGTTTGATAAGTTACTTATCAACGGTTTGCTCAGAAATACGTCTTGATGGCTTAGTGGTTAAGTTACAGATTGTGAAACTGAAAGTTAGTGGTCTGATCAAGTATTGGTACTTTGATTTTTTCTATTATTTATTGCTTCTTTCATCTATAACAGTGCAATAAGTGCCAAACCAAGTTCACTGTGTTTCAGAGTATATGTTGAACTGTAGGTCTACTTTTAACTGGATGAAAAAGTCAGTTCAGAGGCAGGAAGAAGGCAAGGGCACATCACCACGGCTAATAAGGCAATGCAGTGTTCAAACCAACATACTGGTTGAGTGCAGCTGCACTTGCTTTCAGTGTAACAAATGCAACATAAAAATACTCCACTGGCAAATGGCCCTGGCAGTTACACTGTTGACGTGGCCCAATTTAACTAACTTTGTATTGCTAACACTTTTGGATGGGGATGTCGTGTTATGTTTGTAAAGCTAAAAAATGAATGAACTAAGTAAAACCTCAATGGTTGCTAGTAATTAACATCAACACATTTTAAGTCTAAAGTCTCCAAAAATACTTGTGGAAAGTTGCTGGATGTCCACAGTTATCCGAAAATGTTTAGGGCTAACTCTGAATAACCTTTCCATTGGCAGCTGGAATAGTTTTGCTATACAACATGCAACAATTCAGCCGTGAGATAGAAAAGTTTTGGAAGAGACACTGGAAGTACAAAAAATAGTTCATAGTATTGCAGCACATTGGCAACTTTTTTTATTGAAAAAGTGTCAAGAGATGATTGGAAGACTTTTCTTTGCCTTTCTACACCAAACACAATTATTGCGCTGTATACCCATGATTTAAAAACAAATAGTTCACCTATATTGCTGCCCATGAACAAGGGGGGCTTACAACAAACTGTAAACATACAACAGACAAAGAAATATTGAAGAAAAAGTAAAAAGAAAATTTATTTTGAATGTGATTTGGGAGCTGACACTATCATGGAACTATTTGCCAAAACTACAGTGGAATGGATGATTTCTCAATTTTTGTCCAAAAGGACTGTGATTCAAAAGTCTTATATCATTATCTTGAAATAAAGATGATTTCACAAGCTATAACACTCTGATATCACCTTTGACGATGCTGGATGTATTTTCTTCTGTGTCAGGACGTATTTTCTTGTGTCACAATGGCAAATATTTGAAAATCAAATAAAGGTTCTCGTGAGATCTTTAAAAATGGAGTTGTTTTCAAAACAAATTTAAAATCAACAAAATTTACATTGGTTTAATTTAATAAATGAAAAGGAAGTGGAGCAATAAACATCATTGGGTTTCAAATTACCTATTATTTTTAATGTGTTTTATTCATAGATGATGAACAAATGTTTTTATCTATGTAAGTGAATAATGTTTCAGAAAAACATTTTTATTTATTATTCATGACTAACAAACAATAATTTTTATCTGTATAAGTTACTCGTCATTGAAATAAATTTTGCCTAACTTTGGTCGTAGGAAAAGCACACTGCTCATGCGCACACTACAAATTCGCAGCCTATGTGCAAGTGAGTGCGAGTGTGAGATGTTTGCATGGCTGTGGATTAGAGCATGACATCCATGTGGCTGTTGACATGCATTCACTCGCTCATGTTATTAGACAAGGCAGCATCGGTTCTCTTCAGCAACTTTCACTGATGTTTGCTCTCTTTTGCACAGGGCTTTAGTGTGCTGTCAAGGGGCACATAAGTAGATACGCATCTTATATGTATGCACAATCCTAGGAGTGAAGTCCCAGTAGCAAACAACAATTGCCTCACAAGGAGAACATGGCAAGTGCCATAACTCAATTTCCCAGAAACTTCGCTGAGTGGAAGAGGAGCCAAAGTAAGCAAACACTTGTCTTGGCTTATCTACAGGTATTCAGTCACTTTTGAGAAAATGACAGTCAAAGTTTTCAATCTAATTTGGAGCCTTTTAGTGTGAAATATGATCAGCACAACTGGTGGCACAGTGGCTAGCATCGTGGCCTTTGACTTTTGAATCTTGTGTTTGAAACCCAATTATCGTTTTTATTTTATTTTTTCATTTATCTATCCATGTCCATAGAAACTTACTACATGAATGTTTCTTCCCAAGTTATAGGATACAAGGGCATTATATTAATTGTAAAATTACAACTGAGTTGAAATATAGAAATTCTGAACAGCGTGAGCATTGCATGAAGGCTGGTTTGCCACAGTGACATTTCTTCGTATGAATCTTACTTGGGAAAGAAATGTAGTTAACATTGCTAAAGATTTCATATGCTGGCAGTAATTTTGTGGAAAATCGTGCATAAAGGATAACTGTTCTGAAAACTGGCACTCACAACTGATTAATAAACAAGAAACACTATAGGAATTTCACCAAAAACAATTTCAAATAATTTTTACATTTTTAAGTCATTTACCAAATGTACAATCACTAGACGAGTAAGGACAATGGTATTTCAATAGACAATGGAAAATATATTCTATGGGCATGGATATATTAATCGGGTTTCGAACATGGAGCACAAAAGCAAGAACCCATAACACTAGCCACTGTGCCACCACTTTGGTTGGACTGTTTACTAGCCAAAAGGCACATAAATTAACTCAAAAACTTTGACCATAATTTTCTCACATATGGTTGAATATCTACTGATAAGTCAAGACGTGTTTCCTATGTTTTGATGCCACTTCCACTGAGCGAAATTTCTAGGAAATTGGGTTATGGCACTTGCAGTGTTCTCCTCGTCAGTGTTAGGTGGTAAATGGGCTAATGTTGGCAAGTCAGGCTGTATTGTCAGTGTCAGATGACATGCCTGAAACTGATGAGACTTCTCCTGGTGAGTTGTTATAGTAGGTGGATGGAGAAGTTTTATCACAGTGTTAGGAAATGGCAAGGGGATTGGCATTAATATTGTTATCAACTTCACTCTTCTGGTTAATGGCAGACATCACTCTGGGAGCTGAAACGTGGCCCATTTGCTTTTGTGTGTATCAAGCGCAGTGGGCTGTCTACTGGTTGGTGAATGAGAAGAGAGAACTATTATTGTAACTGATATTATCGCAAACATTCGACTGGAACAAGGGGATGAAAACTAAACCACTGATTGTTATGGTGTGTGTGTGTGTGTGTGTGGGGGGGGGGGGTGATTTGAGCTTTGTAATTAGTTCCTCAATTAGTTGACCTCTGGTGGCCTTGTCTGTACCGCCTACAATGGGTTGATGGTGTTGAATTCTTGCGGTAACAGAAAGTGTGGAAGTCAGCCACTCCAATCAGACAGCTATTCCTCAGTACGTAATCTCCCTTTCTGGTGAGAAATACATGGGAATTCAGTAAGTAATGTAACACACTTTTTTCTTGATAATATTGGTTGAAAAAATGTGGTATTTGTTGTTGGACATCATGGAATATTCCTGCTTCAGCGCCTACAGTATCATGAAGTGCACTCTGTGGGAAGCAGTACGTGGATGATGGGAAGGTTATTGGTGCAGCGTTGACCAGTAGAACAGTGCCAAACGGGCATACAGGCCCTACCAGTAAGGTGACGTGAGGCCATCACATTGAATACAGATTATATTAGGACTTTTTCCAATTCATGGCAAGTGACACAGCGACCAGTGATAAATGTTTTGAAGAGATCAATGGTCTTGGCTGCAAAAATGACTTTACTGTTTCATATTTTGCCAATAATGTTTTCTTTTCTTGCCTTGTTTAACGCACCTTCAGACTGGCCTATGGAGATTATATTGATAAAATATGGTTTTGCAGGCAAAAGAGTGGTGAATAACATGGTGAATTTGGAATACTGAATAAAATCAACCTGCTTTCAGGAAAACAAAATCTAGCATTACTTATTGAACACACCTCATATATTGTGCATATTGTTACTTCAACAGGCATCTGTGGGAGAAATAAACTGTTTCTATTTTACCGTCTAGTAAATTATCCGAAGACCAGTATCAGTCGCAAAGCGATTTAGAAAAGATTGCTGTATGGTGTGGCAGGTGGCAGTGGACGCTAAATAATGAAAAGTGTGAGGTGATCCATATGAGTTCCAAAAGAAATCCATTGGAATTCGATTACTTGATAAATAGTACAATTCTCAAGGCTGTCAATTCAACTAAGTACCTGGGAGTTAAAATTATGAAAAACTTCAGTTGGAAAGAGCACATAGATAATATTGTGGGGAAAGCAAGCCAAAGGTTGCGTTTCATTGGCAGGACACTTAGAAGAAGCAACAAGTCCACTAAAGAGACAGCTTACACTACACTCATCCTTCCTGTGTTAGAATACTGCTGCACGGTGTGGGATCCTTACCGACAAAGGACATTGAAAGGGTGCAAAAAAGGGCAGCTCATTTTGTATTATCACATAATAGGGGAGAGAGTGTGGCAGATATGATACG
This sequence comes from Schistocerca gregaria, assembly GCF_023897955.1. Lineage (NCBI taxonomy): Eukaryota > Metazoa > Arthropoda > Insecta > Orthoptera > Acrididae > Schistocerca > Schistocerca gregaria. The sequence continues at coordinate 463,654,734 of NC_064922.1, forward strand.
CAAATTGGGATGGAAGTCATTACAGCAAAGACGTTTTTCGTCGGGGCGAGATCTATTTACGAAATTTCAGTCACCAACTTTCTCTTCCGAATGCGAAAATATTTTGTTGAGCCCAAACTACATAGGTAGGAATGATCATCGAAATAAAATAAGAGAAATCAGAGCTTGAACAGAAAGGTTTAGGTGTTTATTTTTCCTGCGTGCTGTTCGGGAGTGGAATGGTAGAGAGATAGTATGATTGTGGTTCAATGAACCCTCTACCAAGCACTTAAATGAAAATTGCAGAGTATTCATGTAGATGTAGATGCTGTTACTAGTTCATGGAACACATGTGAGTGTAAAGCATGCACATGTAACACTGTGCAGACACCTTCAAATGCTGTCAGCAAGTACACAGTTCTCATCACACTCATTCTTGTGGAAGAATGATGATTCTGGGAAACTAGTCTCTTTGGATGCAGTGAAATCAACACAACAGGCAGCTTCCAACTGCAGGAACCCAGACTGTAACATAGCCAGGTGCCATTGTCCTACTTATTCTTATACCACTACTGATGTTAACATAATTTTTTTGCTTTACTTGACCTAGTTTTGTTACAAGCACATATATGTTACTTATAGAGCACATATTATGTTACATACACAAAAATTCCTTAATCTTGTTCTGTTTCTTTAAAATTTATTATTCAAAGGATAGCCCTCACACTATTAAGGATAACAGTTCACTTGGTTATTATAAAAACATTTTCTTTAAATGAATATTCATCACTTACAATACACAAAAATTAAACCAAAATGAAATTTTCAGAGAGTAGATAGTTGTTTATTTTTAAATTGGCATATCTCTTTTTTTTGGGGGGGGGGGGGGGGGGAGGGGGGGAGGGGGAAGGGGAACAAAACAAAAAATTTATACATTGAAAGTTATTTCTTTTCAAAAACTTTATATGACTCCAGGAAATTCCAATCTCAAAGAGTAATCATTTCCAAGTTTTGTAGCTCAGATTTTTTTAATTTCAAAAATGCCTACTTTCATTACCATAACTTGTTAGTTTGTTCATTATTCAGTTTGAAAAACTGAACTGCCTTGAAACTTTTTGGCAGGCTTTGGGATCCCTGGACATGTAGAAATCATTTTCATGTAATGGTACCTATCATTTTGCCTTTTTATAATAATACAGTTCTTAATTAAACAGACTTGCTCCTTCACCTTGTGTACCTTTATGACTTTTAATTTTCCTGGTTTTTATGTTAACATTCAAAATGTAATAACTCTGTATGTTAACATTTTGTAATTTTTCATATTATACTCATCAATAAATACATGTGGTGCACAGCACTACAGGCAATCCAGGCCTAGCAACATACTAGTACACAATCTTTGTCACTCAGCCTGTAGTGTGCATCACAATTCTACTGTCACTAAGTAAGAGTTAATTATCTGTGTTAACAGCATTTAATTACAAGTTCATTGATAACATGTAGACAATCTTAATTTAGACGTCAAAATGTACAGTATATTTCATGCCCGAATAGGTTAGTTTGCTACTACAGAATTTTTTGATATGGTGCCTGTGAATCTAATTTGTTCACCCGTTTTGAATGTTTTCTGAACATTTAGACTCTTACTTGTGACAAAAGCTGATCATCAAACAGGGAAAACTGATTATAAATACACATGAAGAGATCAGAAATTAATTACTGAGGTGTGGTGTACATTATTTGACATACATACAACAGAGCCTTCAACAACTGGAAGACAACCATCACCAAGAGAATATGACACTGCCAAAGGCTTAATACCAGGTGAGTAAACTTACAAGATGATGCTAGTAGCCACTGCAGTTCAGTTGCATCAGGGCCAAGGATGGGATTTTGATACGGGCTTTTGTGGTAGACTTCAAAGAGAAAATAGACTGGGACCATTTTACTAATGTTTGTGGTGTGCCAGCTATGTGAACTATAATACCTATGTTCATTTTCTACAATGTAAGGAAAAGATAGATTGCTACTTACCTTAAAGATGACACATTAAGTTGCAGGTAGTGAATGAGTGAGTACTCATGTGAGTCAATGTGTGTGCTTCTTTTTCTGGTGAACGCTATGGCTGAAAGCTTATACGTAAGTGTCTTTATTTGTGTCTGTCTGCAACTCAATGTATCATCTGTACAGTAAGTAGCAGTCTATCTTTCCTTTACATAGCTGATATTCCTACTTGTAGTTTCCACTGTCATTATCAATTCTTCACACGAAAAACGTCTTTGCTGTAATGACTTCCATCCCAATTTGCGTATCATATCTGCCACACTCTCTCCCCTATTATGTGATAATACAAAATGAGCTGCCCTTGTTTGCACCCTTTCGATGTCCTTTGTCGGTAAGGATCCCACACCGTGCAGCAGTATTCTAACAGAGGACGAATGAGTGTAGTGTAAGCTGTCTCTTTAGTGGACTTGTTGCTTCTTCTAAGTGTCCTGCCAATGAAACGCAACCTTTGGCTCGCCTTCCCCACAATATTATCTATGTGCTCTTTCCAACTGAAGTTTTTCATAATTTTAACACCCAGGTACTTAGTTGAAATGACAGCCTTGAGAATTGTACTATTTATCAAGTAATCGAATTCCAATGGATTTCTTTTGGAACTCATATGGATCACTTCACACTTTTCGTTATTTAGCGTCCACTGCCACCTGTCACACCATACAGCAATCTTTTCTAAATCGCTTTGCGACTGATACTGGTCTTCGGATGGGGCAAACTGAGGCAGATTTCACGTTGTACCTTTTTTTTCCCTTCAATCCCTGTTGTGGTTTTAACTCCTATAGATGGGACAGGATTTCAGCTTTGCTTCAAGAAAAGAAGAGATGTGTACCAAACTCTGTACAGCTGCCTGTAGCTCTTTCAGCCACTGGCCAATGTTCTGTAAAATATCAGCTCTGTAGTGTTCATTGATTCTTCAGTTACTCCTTGGTAGAACAACTTCATATTTACAAATGTAAAACACAGTATACGGATGCACTATATTAGTAATTTATTTAATGAACTGGTTTTTGGCTTACTAGTTCATCTTCACACAATAGACATTGTCATAAAAGAGGATTCAGTACTGAAGAACAATGTTAAAAGAGATATTATGCATACTATGCTTGACACAAAAACAGAGTAAAGGTCATTTTCAATACTAAGGTTATAATATAGTTGAAATATATGAGCTAAACAGTATATAAATGTCAAGGACACATACCAAGAAACATTAACACAAAACACGGGTGCGGCTGGTCCTGGCGGAGTCGAGGCAAGGGTGTGTGTGTTCGTCCTTAGAATAATTTAGGTTAAGTAGTGGGTAAGCTTAGGGACTGATGACCTTAGCAGTTAAGTCCCCAAAGATTTCACACACAAAACGCGGGAAAACTTATGTGCATGCAGGATAGTTAATGTCTTCTAATATGTTTCCTTTACAGTTATATATTGTTTAGCATATACATTTCAGCTGTGTTACAATTTCTGTGTATGGGATGATGATTATTCTATTTCTGTATCATCTTCTCTATGTGTAATATGTAATATATTTTTCAAACTTGTTCATCAATATTTAATCCTCTTTGACGACAGCAGCCAGTTATTGTCTACAGAAGGCTTTGTAACCTAAAAACTGTTTCACTAATTAAATTAACATTGTAGAACATACATTTTTTTCATTTAAAAATATTAACTTTGTTCATTTGACAGGGCAACAGTCCTAGTCTCTTCTGCCCTAGGAATCCAGATAGAGACTGAAGATTCTCTAGTTGTCCTTGTGCAGTGGACTGAACATTATGAAGGGTTTAGAAGCCAAGGGACAACATCCCTTCTTTATTTGGGTTTCTAATCTCTCTAGTTAGTTTCATGTCAGTCACATAGTCCTGTGTCAATTACATAGTCTTGTGTCAATTACAAATTAAGACAGGATTAAATTTTTCTTGTGTATTTCTGGTACTCTGTTATACCAAATGGTTGAGTATTTCATGATCCTGTATCTTCTCCTTTAGTGGTGTCCCAGACAGTTGACTGCCCCATGAATTGTCCTTTTGTAGACAGACCCCTAAGAAGAGTGGGTAACATATTCCAAATGTCTGACACACCATAGGTGGTCTGACACTCATCGGTGGAGTGATGTTGAGCTTTATTGCATCAAATTATTTTGACCACAGACTTTTCAAGTGATTTGGGTACATTCTCTTCAGACTCAAGGACTAAGGTGCCAGTGCCCACTCTTTAACCCTCGACCCCGTACCAAGTCTAATGAACGAAGTCAGTATCTCAATGTTCTACCCGGTGTAGAAGTATGAAACCAGAATTTCTCTATAGGTGGTGCTAGCCATCAGTGTAGGGCCCATGAGACAATGTCTTCTGTGCCATCTGCTTCCTGTAACATCTGCTGACTAATTTCAACATGCAGTAACCAAAGTTCCATACATTGGTATCTGTTTCAAACCCATAAACATGTTGAGTTTTGTGCCTTCAAACTAAGATTTGTGGACAGCATTGGTTTTCTGTTACCTTTTGAAGAAAACTGTTGCAGAATCATATCGAAAGCTTGTTGAAGCTTTCAGCGAACATGCTCTTGAGAAAACACGATGTTTTAATAGCTTCGAAAAATTCAAAAGTGGTGATTTTGACATGAGAAACGACAAATGGGAAACTACTGAAAAACATCAAAGACAATGAATTGCAGGCCTTATTGGATGGAGATGATACTCAGACTCAACAGGAACATTGAATGTGATGAAGAAAGGCTTTTCTCTTTTGTTGAAGCTATGGGAAAGGTGCAGAAAGTGGTAAAATGGATTACGCATGAAATGCATGGAAGACAGAAACGAAATTGAAAGACCACTTGTGAAATGCTGCTGGCCATAAAAAAAAGAAAGTTGTTTTCCATCAAATAGTGACTGGTGATCAAAAATGGATACATTTTGAAAATCCTAAGTGTCGTAAATCATGGGTAAATCTAGGCATCATCACCCATAGCAAGACCAAATCACTTTGGAAAGAAGACAATGCTCTGTGTTTGGTGGGATCAGAAGGGTGTCATCTATTATGAGCTGCTAAAATCCAGTGAAACTGCTAACACTAATCCCTACCAACAGCAAATGATTGATTTAAATCAAGCATTACATGAAAAACGACCTGAACATAGAAAAAGGCAACACAAATCATATTGCTCCATAACACCACCCCATCACACACAGCAAAATGGGTCATGGAAATGATCAAGGTGTTCAGTTGGTAAATATTAGAGTATGTGGCTTATTCTCCAGACTTGGCTCCATCCAATTATCATCTATTTGCATCACTGGGTCATGCTCTTGCTGAACAACACTTCAATTCATATAAAAATGTAAGAAAATGGCTTGCTTACTGGTTCACTTCAAAGGAAGAACTTTTTTGGCGTGGAATTCATAGCCTGCCAGAGAGGTGGGAGAAATGTATAAATTGCAATGGAGATTATTTTGGAAAAAATATTGTTTATCAGTTTCAAAGAACAGATGTGTAATTGTTGCAGCCAAATTCCATTTTCATACTTCTACACCTGGTAAGTTAGGAAGAAGTTCATTTTCAGTTTATTGTGAGACATTTTGATGAAAGATGAGTCCATGATCTACGTCTACATCAACATATATACTCTGCTAGCCACCAAGCGATGTGTGGCGGAGGGCACAATTCGATCCAAAGTCATATTTCCCCCCCTCTGTTCCACTTGCAGATCACACGAGGGAAAAATGACTGCCTGAACGCCTCATTATGAGCTCTAATTTCCCTTATCTTTGAATGGTGATCATTGGGCGATTTGAAAGTTGGTCGTAACAATATATGCTTTACATCCTCGGCAAAGATCGGATTTCGGAATTTAGTGAGCAGCCCCTTCCGTTTAGTGTGTCGTCTATCTGCAAGTGTATCCCACTTCAAACATTCTATGAGATTTGTACTGCTCTCGCGATGACTAAATGTACAATCCACGAATCTTGCCACTCTTCTTTGGACCTTTTCATTCTCTTGAATGAGACCCAACTGGTAAGGGTCACATACAGACGAACAATACTGTAAGACTGGACAAACTAATGTATTGTAAGCAATTTCCTTTGCTGGAGGACTGCATCGCTTCAAGATTCTACCAATAAACCGCAATCTAGCATTCGCCTTGCCCGTTACTTGTGTAATCTGAACATTCCATCATTTCAAATAGTCACACCCAGATACTTGACGGATGTTACCGCTTCCAAAGACTGTGCATTTATTTTGTATTCATACATTAATGGGGAGTTTTTCCTTATTAAAAAAAAGGTTCAAATGGCTCTGAGCACTATGGGACTTAACATCTGTGGTCATCAGTCCCCTAGAACTTAGAACTACTTAAACCTAACTAACCTAAGGACATCACACACATCCATGCCCGAGGCAGGATTCGAACCTGCGACTGTAGCAGTCACGCGGTTTCGGACTGAGCGCGTTAACCGCGAGACCACCGCGGCCGGCATTTGCCTTGTTATACACAGTAGGTTACACTTACTAATATTGAGAGATAACTGCCAGACACTACACCATGCATTTATTTTCTGCAAATCCTCATTGATTTGTTCACAACTTTCATGTGATACTACTTTCCTGTAGACCACAGCATCATCGGCAAACAGTCTAATGCTGCTGTCAATACCATCAACCAGATTGATCATGTAAATTGTAAAAAGCAGCAAACCTATTACACTGCCCTGGGGCGCACCTGAAGTTATGCTTATCTCTGTTGAAGTCACTCCATTCATGACAACATACCACTCTCTGTCTGTTAGAAAACTTTCTATCCAACTGCATATGTCATTGGATAGACTGTAAGCGAGCAATTTTTGGAGCAAGCGACAGTGTGGAACTGAGTCGAAGGCCTTTCAAAAGTTGAGAAATATGGCATCAACCTGGGCGCCGGTATCTAGAGCCTGCTGTATATCATGCACAAAGAGAGCCAGCTGTGTCTCGCATGACCGCTGTTTCCTAAAACTGTGCTGGTTTCTGCAGATGAGCTTCTCAGAGTCTAGAAAGGTCATTATGTCTGAACACATATGTTCCATGATTCTACAACAAATCAATGTCAGTGAAATTGGGCAGTAATTATGTGCATCTCATTTTCTAACCTTTTTATAGGTTGCTATGACCTGGGCCTTCCTCCAGTCTTGTAGAACTTTCTGCTGGTCCAGTGATCTCTGATAGATCATGTTCAGTCCATCCATAGGAAATAATTATAACTATGTTGTTGTTGTTGTTGTTGTTGTTGTGGTCTTCAGTCCAGTGACTGGTTTGATGCAGCTCTCCATGCTACTCTATCCTGTGCAAGCTTCTTCATCTCCCAGTACCTACTGCAACCTACATCCTTCTGAATCTGCTTAGTGTATTCATCTCTTGGTCTCCCTCTACGATTTTTGCCCTCCAATACTAAATTGGTGATCCCTTGATGCCTCAGAACATGTCCTACCAACCGATCCCTTCTTCTGGTCAAGTCGTGCCACAAACTCCTCTTCTCCCCAATTCTCTTCAGTTCCTCCTCATTAGTTATGTGATCTACCCAGCTAATCTTCAGCATTCTTCTGTAGCACCACATTTCGAAAGCTTCTATTCTCTTCGTGTCCAAACTATTTTTCGTCCATGTTTCACTTTCATACATGGCTACACTCCATGCAAATACTTTCAGAAACGACTTCCTGACACTCAAATCTATACTCACTGTTAACAAATTTCTCTTCTTCAGAAACGCTTTCCTTGCCATTGACAGTCTACATTTTATATCCTCTCTACTTGGACCATCATCAGTTATTTTGCTCCCCAAATAGCAAAACTCCTTTACTACTTTGAGTGTCTCATTTCCTAATCGAATTCCCTCAGCATCACCTGACTTAATTCGACTACATTCCGTGATCCTCGTTTTGCTTTTGTTGATGTTCATCTTATATCCTCCTTTCAAGACACTGTCGATTCTTTTCAACTGCTCTTCCAAGTCCTTTGCTGTCTCTGACAGAATTACAATGTCATTGGCGAACCTCAACGTTTTTATTTCTTCTCTATGGACTTTAATACCTACTCCGCAGTTTTCTTTTGTTTCCTTTCCCTCCAATATTAAATTGGTGATCCCTTGATGCCTCAGAACATGTCCTACCAACCGATCCCTTCTTCTGGTCAAGTCGTGCCACAAACTTCTCTTCTCCCCAACCCTGTTCAACACTTCCTCATTAGTTATGTGATCTACCCATCTAATCTTCAGCATAGTACATACCGAAACTGATGACCTCTGGTCAAGTAATAGTGAAGTCTCTGACTGAACAGGGGCCTATTTCTTATTTTTTCATAGCTGTACTTAGACTACAGATATAAGGAGGAAGAGTTTAGATGGCCTCGCTTTCCGGACACCATGCATGTTGCTCGGCAGTCTCTTGTTACACTCTGATGGTGCAACACCTCCTGGTCGTGCTCATGACAACTAGCCCGTGCAATGCCACATGGCTCACATCATCGCCTTCCACATTTCACCGGTGTGTGTGTGTGTGTGTGTGTGTGTGTGTGTGTGTGTGTGTGTATGTGTGTGTGTGTGTGTGTGAAAAGCAGCATTCTAACCTTGTGTTTAGTGTCACTGTTCTGTTGCAAGTTCGCTTAACACATGGAGTGCTACTGCATTTTTCTGTGCCACGTTCCTGAGCTGCGTCTCTTCAAGATGCTTCTACTGACTACAGATGTTCAAACCTTGATGCTGGGCACCTGGTTCATCCTCCCCTTATCAGCACTTTGAGTACTACTTGCAGTGTAATGTAATTAGCACAGTGAAGTGCAGTGCGTACCAGAAGGGGTTTATTATTATTCCAACCCAGCCGTTTTGGCATTCCCCCTTTGCTGCCAAGCACACCTCTGAAGTGGGTTTTTCTGTGCTGCCAGACAACACCAAACAAAGGCTGTAAGCCATTCATGGTTCATGCTGTCCAGAGACTCCACCATGAGTAAGGACCCTCCTTGATAAAGAGGTATTTCACCGTGGTTGTTAGATTTTAGTAATAGTATCTCACAACTGGCCTGTGCGGCTCTTCCAGCACACCCTGCTGTTTATTGTCATCTCCCTTAATTAGTGCACTGCTTAGTCCTTAAGTAGCACACTGCTTAGGTACATATGGCCCTTAGTAGTGTAGAAGGGAACCTAAATTGTTTCTTCACTCGTCCCATAATTCTGTAAGCAAGTTGAATATATTTTGAAGTGTCCATTTTAAATACAAAGTCTTGTTGACAGTCGCATTTTTACAAAACACCCAACTGAACCAGCCAAGTAAATCAGCTGTCCCTGAGCTCTACATGGAGTAAAATTATGAAATTAGGTGCAAGAAGACCAGTATTGTGGCACAAGTTTCTAGGTCAGCACAATTAAGAAGTCTGTTGAATTAAGGATACATGAAAACCTTATAAATAACAACCAAAATTTCAGTTTAGGTTATGTCTTGCCTGTAGCACCCCCACAACTAGTACATACAAAAACTGATGCACCTCTGGCCGCATAATATTCAAGTCCCCGACTGAACAGGGACCTATTTCTCATTTTTCCATAGCTGTACTTTGACTACAGTTAACATTCAAATTGAATTACTCAAGTTCTCTTGTCTGGCCTTCTTTCAATGGAACATCAAAGGACATGAATGCTACTAAGGTGAAAATGCTTGAACTGAAAATTTTGTTGAAAAATAAAGAAATGTGTTGTTTTGGTGTGGCCACCACAAGTAAAAATTTGAAGTATTAACTGAAAATAATTTGCCTTGAAGTCACTCATTATGATCAGAAGTATTCTTTTTGGGCATCACCCTGTCATGGCAATGACTAACTAGAATCATAGCTATTTTGTTAGCTCCCCCCCCCCCCCCCCCCTCCCCCATCGCCCCAGTTTCTGGACGAGACACATACATATGCACAACATACACTGGAAGTTCACCATTCCTAAATGAGCAATGCAGTACCTGTACAGTGACACTACAGGTATATGACAACTGCTCCTGACACACTGGTCACTGTAATAGATTCTGGCCTTAACACTAATCCATTCAGGTGGAGGGCATTTGAGGTTCTATTGTATTAAGAGCATGGCAGATATGTAAGGTGCCCTTCATGTTCCTCAGACAGCACACACTTTTATCATATTTGTATATAATGACAATTTAATCTGCTGAGGGCTATATATGTTTTAAAGTGAAAGAGCTGTAAGGGCATTTAAGCCAACTCAATGCTACGACTTGTTATTTCCAATGTTGAGTCATCTATTTTGAGAACCAAGATTATGCAGAAATTCTTGGATTGGTCTCCTTTTAGTCAGTTCTTATGACCAACAGGAAGCGAGATTGACATATTTTAGCTCCTGGTCCTACACTGGGTTTCAGCCAAATAGATGATCCCATTTTGGAGCTAAGGATTTCGACAACTTATCTGATCTTTTGTTCAGGTGTTGCGTGCAGCGAACTTGAACCACAGTAGTACATATTGATGATATCTTGCACCTAGTTACAGCTGAGTTTCACATCTAGTGCCTGGAATAGATATTTATTTTTCTATCCTTGTCCTAGTATTTTGTGAAATATGTGTCCACTGACAAATGAGATGGCAGCAGGGTCTTAATAAACTGGGTGCTAGACACAAGATGTAACCTAAACTGAAATTGTGACTGCTGTCTTCATGGGTTTGCCACAGGATCACATTGTGCAAATTCCACAATATTTCCTCAGAACAACTGTCCTACATATTTAGGTGGTTCAACCTGGCCCTTGGTTCAACCTTGCTGGTCGCTAGGTACAACTGACAGTACCCACATGTCAATGCCCCATTTCTAGAACACGCATGTGAAGAATGCACGAGTGCAGAAATCACACATGCGCAATGATTTGCAGATAGATGGTGCCATACTCAAACGCCATCTGCCAAAAATCGCAGAGCAGCTCTCCTGTGCTTGCACTGTACACCATGTTTACTAACAGTGTGGCCAGATGTTACTCAATAAAAACCGTACTAGACGGGTCCATTATCGAAAAATCTTCATTTTCACATCGTGATTTAATAGCAGCCAACACAGGATTCCAGTCTGTGCTCAGTTGAAATCCTGCATCCCTGTTGATGAGATTATTGGCTGTATGGATATGTATTGCTTCCTTCATGATGCAATCCCAGAAGGAAGATGCTGGGGACAAAACTTCTGTCTTTTCATAAATCATGTGATGTCTTGTATTCAGACAGTGTTCCACAATTGCTGACTTTTCCGGTTGACGAAGGCATGTATGATGCTGACGTTCATCGCAGCATTCTTGTACTGTGCAACATGTCTGGCCAATATATGCTGCTCCACACTGACAAGGAATCTTGTACACACCACATTTGCTCCACCCAAGATCATCCTTAACTCAGCTCAACAGGTTTCTCAGTTTAGCAGATGATTGAAAAACACAATTAAAAAAAAAAGCCATATCTTCCAAGGCCTCTTCCAATTCTTGATGACATGGCACCAAAATATGACAAAAAGGCCAAAGTGGTGGGTGTCTTTGAATCCTCGTTATGTTCCATAGATTGAAATCGCTTGGGCCTGAATGCATTACATATCTGTCTCTCAGATTAAAATCACGACTCTTAAATCAAGATTTTTCTATAACAGACCCTTTATAACATTGGTCTAGTATGGTTTTTAGTGAGTAATGTCTAGCCACACTGTTAGTAAACAAAGAATACAGTGCAAGTGTAGGAGAGCCACTCTGTGATTTTCATCAGAGGGCATTTGAGTATGCGCATTCTTCGTGTGCATATTCTTGAAATGGGGCATCAATGTGCGGATATTGGCAGACATACCTAGCCACAAGCAAGTTTGAACCACCCGAAGATGTCGGACAGTTGCTCCGAGGAAATATTGTGGAATTTGCACCATGTGATCTGGCGGCAAACTCGTGAAGACTATTTAGAACACATCAGCTGGAAAAGCTTGAAGAGTCATATTTTGTTTGTTGTTTGCAAGGTTTTCATGTCTCCTTAATTCAACAGACATCTTAATTATACTGTCCTAGCAACTAGTACCAAATACTGGTGTCTAAATTCATAATTTTACTCCTTGTAGAGCTCAGACAGCTGACTTACTTGACTGGTTCAGTTGGGTGTTTTGTAAGAATGCAACTGTCCACAGGACTCAAATAGGACTTTGGATTTAAAATGGACACTTCTCCTAAAATCTATTCAAGTTGCTTACAGAATTATGGGATGAACATGTAATTAATTGTTACAGCTAAACAATGCAACAGGGTGGTGATTACTAAGAAACTCAACTCAAGCAAAGCTTCATAAGTGTTAATTTAGAATGAAACTTCAAGCTAATAATAATTGACTATTAAAATGCCTTTTTTTTATTCTTCAGTGAACCACTGTATAGTTAAGGATCTGATAATTTCACTATAAAGGAAAGACAGCTGCAACAATTGGTGTAGTTAGTAATTTTAAGCTGACTCTACAAAGTCATAAACATATGCATCGCCTATTTCACACTCCCATCCCCATGCCACATGCATCATATCTCTGTGGAAGACCCAGGTTCATGATCATTCGGATTCATCCATCCAGTACATCTTATTCCAGTTCTGTCACAGGCTTCCTCTAGGCAGGGCTACTCTTGAAAGCATCCGTGGCATACACCAGCTTCGCTACATGTGTGCATGATGCCGAACCAACTGTGCAAATGAATGGCTATTGCCAAACTGTGGCCCAGAGCAGGGTATACCACCCTGTGGCAAAACAAACTGATGGTTACAACATGCTCGATTTCAATTGGTACTTCACAACCCATGCCATCCCCGCAGAAATTTTGTTGAACTACATAGATAAGAGTTAGCCCTACAACACATCATCCTTTCCTGTAATCCTCCTGCCTCAGTCTCTGCTAACTCCCAGCCCCAAACCCATCACTATCCTTTCCTGTAATCCAATTTAATTCATCCTGCAACCACACTCTCTTCCTCAAAGTCTCTCCTACCATATTCTCTCACCACTTCTCAATCCACTTCCCTATGTCGTCGTATGGTGCATGAAATCACAGGAGCCAACACCTGTGTGTCACATCCCTATCCCGCACACCTGCAATGTCTCCCTTCTACACTCCTATTCTATAAACATATTGCCTCTGTCTGAACTGTCAGCTACCCTTCCCCAGTCTTCCCTCGTGCCTCCTTTATGCCATCATCCACTCCACACGACACACCCTTCACACCAGTTTACCTGTGAAGAGCAGTCCCAGCATTGTGTATTCAGGTGGCACAATGTTGGCAAACTGGTGTGTGTGTGTGTGTGTGTGTGTGTGTGGCAAGAGGGGTTGCAAGCGCACATGTGTGCCTGCGTATGTACATGTACTCTAGCTCAAAAAAGGACTCATCCAAAAGCTACCAAATTTTCAGACTAGTGCTGATTCAATGCTTCCATTATTTAGTGAGTTGTTATCTTTATTTCTAAATATTTACATTCTGCCAAAATTTTCCACACCATATTTGTATCACTTCTGAAAGAGGAAATTGTTGGGATCCGATTAAGAAAAATAAGTACATTATTAATATTTATAGGTCTTGGAAGAGCAGTTGAACGGAATGGACAGTGTCTTGAAAGGAGGGTATAAGATGAACATCAACAAAAGCAAAACGAGGATAATGGAATGTGGTCGAATTAAGTCGGGTGATGCTGAGGGAATTAGATTACAAAATGAGACACTTAAAGTAGTAAAGGAGTTTTGCTATTTGGGGAGCAAAATAACTGATGATGGTTGAAGTAGAGAGGATATAAAATGTAGACTGGCAATGGCAAGGAAAGCGTTTCAGAAGAAGAGAAATTTGTTAAGATCGAGTATTGATTTAAGTGTCAGGAAGTCGTTTTTGGAAGTATTTATATGGAGTGTAGCCATGTATGGAAGTGAAACATGGACGAAAAATAGTTTGGACAGGAAGAGAATAGTAGCTTTCGAAATGTGGTGCTACAGAAAAATGCTGAAGATTAGATGGCTAGATCACATAACAAATGAGGATGTGTTGAATAGGGTTGGGGAGAAGAGGAGTTTGTGGCACAACTTGACTAGAAGAAGGGACCGTTTGGTAGGACATGTTCTGAGGCATCAAGGGATCACAAATTTAGCATTGGAGGGCAGCGTGGAGGGTAAAAATCATAGAGGGAGACCAAGAGATGAGTACACTAAGCAGATTCAGAAGGATGTAGGCTGCAGTAGGTACTGGGAGATGAAGAAGCTTGCACAAGATAGAGTGGCATGGAGAGCTGCACCAAACCAGTCTCTGGACTGAAGACCACAACAACAACAACCACAGGTTACAAGTGTTAAAGGCACACACAAAAGCAGAAAAACTTGCTAGCTTTTGGCGTTGTCCTCTGATGAGCTACAGTACAGTAAAACACTTACACTCTCTCACACACACGCATACATACGCCTGTGAAAGGTCTTCTTGGTGAGTGGGAGCTAGTCAAAAGTGTTATTAATTTATTAATTATCATAGCTCAGTTTATATGGTGGCCTGAGTTTGTTAGCAGCCATATAGTTTTCCCAACTTCCATGTAATAAGCCACCCTGCTTATATCGAATGTTCTACACTCCCTTGTGTATGTATTGCACGTCTATTCAAAAAAGTGATGAAACCTTATAGAGAGAGAGAGAGAGAGAGAGAGAGAGAGAGAGAGAGGACAATGGGTTTGGTTTTTATGCAATGGCCTACATTCAGTTAGATGAAACCAATGACATGCAGTATTTCTGCCTCAATTATGACACAGGAGTATTGCAAGAACACTTGCAACAGCAAACTGATGACTCCCCCCCCCCCTTCCTCCCCACACCCACACACGGTTCTACATTTGAAGATTACTTCAGTGTATGCTGCAATAAACCTATGTTGCATCGTTCAGGAATATGGCCTCTATTAAAGCCGGGGTAGAGGAATCAGTTGTCACCATTTCCATAAAACACACTATGGGATTGGACAAAATGAATAAAATGTGAGCAAAATACATAACAAAGTTTTACAAGAAGTAGATATATCACACAATCTTTAAAGTGTAACAATACCGACTTTCACTTAACGCATTTGAAATACCTGAATAACATTCATTGAAGCTGCACCAGCTCGGCCCACATTAATTGTAACTGGCTTCACAAGTGCTGACCGGGCAAAATTCTGTATTTTTTTTGGCATTGTAGCTGAGAACAGCAGTGTCTGCCTTTGTCCCTACAAAGAAAACAATAACACCAGTTTATTGATTACCCCAAGGCTGATAAAAAAAATGTCATACCAAAAATGATTTTAATATATCATTTACTGTTTAGTAATGAAATTAATCTAATACAAATGTATGAGAGTAAGTTCATTTTTTTAAATATCCAATATTTGAGTACTTCTTCCAGTTCACAAAATTTGTATTCTCAACAAAACATTTTAATCTATTTTTTTCTACTCATGTCCCTTACTTAATATCTGAATCATGGCATTTCTTTTGTTAAATAATTAACATACCTTGAAAAATGAGAAAATTGTTCTAACATCTTCTTCGAATCCCATGTCAATCATCCTATCAGCTTCATCCATGCACAAGTATCTGAAAAGGTAACAAAAACTCTACATTAATTCTCAAGTTAAGAGTGTAATTAGATGGTTGAATGTGTTTTCTCAGGAAGGAGGACGATTATAGAGT
Organism: Schistocerca gregaria; assembly: GCF_023897955.1. NCBI lineage: Eukaryota > Metazoa > Arthropoda > Insecta > Orthoptera > Acrididae > Schistocerca > Schistocerca gregaria. The sequence goes on from NC_064922.1 coordinate 463,670,475, forward strand.
TTAGCTCTTTGTTGATAAAGTGGTAATTTGAGATGAAGCAGAAATACATATTCAATAGAGACGGTGTAGGAATCTAACTGTAGCCTTTTGAAAATGCTGAAAATGAATAACCCAGGGAGCCATCCTTTTTAATGAATGATATGGTAAAGAAACTGCCAAATGCTAGAAAGGGGCCGGGTGCTCAAGTATGGAAAGGTCAGCTGCCACTAATAAAGTGAAAACACTGTCCTGCTTGGCTTCTGTTGAAAACTACTGGAAGCTATGAAGCTGCACGCAGAAGTAATTATTAACAGTTTGGATTATGAACTGACAGTGCAGTATGATACGAGAGAGAATCCAAAAACCCAGAATTATTTTTTAAAAGCAACATATTTTTAAATGTTTAAAAAACAACCCTATCCCCTTGAAAACAACACTATCCCCTTCAAGATACTCTCCATTACAAATAATACATCTGTCCCATCAATGCCTCCACTGTTCAAAACATTTTTTGTAATCATATTTAGAAAGGGCTGACAGCTCCCTCATTTTTTTCCTTGACTTCTTCAATGTTGTCAGAATGGTGTCCATTTATGGCCCTTTTCATGTGTGGAAATAAGAAAAAGTCTCATGGAGCCAGGTCGGGCAAGTAAGGTGCATGGCATCTGTAGCCAAAAACTGTCGAACAGAGATGGCCTTATGTGCAGGTGCAATGTTGTGGTGGAAGAACAAGTTTCTTGTCTACCACAAATTGAGTCTTTTCTAACGAACACTGTTGTGCAGTCTTCTTGAAACTTCCAAATAAAAGGTTTCATTGACAGTCTTACCTGAGAGAACACACACTGAACAATGCAGGCAGTTGATAGATGTTCAGAACGAGGTTTGCCATCAACTGGCTTGTCGCCACTTTTAAACTGAGCAAACCACTAGTACACTTGAATTTTTCCCACAGTGTCATTTTGGTAAGCTGTTTTCAAAATTAAAACAGTTTCAGCAGCATTTTTACTGAGTAAAAAACAAAATTTCACAGCTGCACACCGTTCACTTAAACTTGCCATCATAAAAAACGAAACAGAAACAAAACAGCATTAGCAAAAACAATAACTGCAGATGAACAGAACACACCAGGATGAAAACTCAGGGGGCACTGAACTGGCAATGAGTTCACTACACAAACCTAACAGCAGAAATATGTACTACACAAGCTCTGCCCATAGCAATTTTTATTTATTTATTTATTTATTTATTTATTTATTTTTTGGTACCCCCTTGTACAGCATAGTGAAACACAGTTTCTACTTGGTGTGTATGTTTCTATCAATAGGTTTGCATCTATGCTAGTTGATGACTGTAACAACTATGATTTTGTTGATAAACAGTAATTTTGAAACTAAGAGTTTGATTAATTGAGATGAAAATCTGTATCCAGTTTCCAACTGCCAATCAATGTGAAGAATTCTGTACAACAGAAGGGCCTAACAGTTTAAAAATCATTACTCTTGAATACAAGTTCACTGCCTTAACTACAGTGCAGTGAATGTGATCATGTGCTCCTGTTGCAAAGTGATAAAATGAGGTGCTGAGACCATGGTGGTAAACTCCAAATACAGGTGTACAAGCCCCCCCCTCTTATGCACACTCATCAGCCAACAAGCAACTATCAACATAAACCCATGCAGGTGACAGCAGTGTCACCTGGTGAGGAACAACTGCTACTCAGACACACACATGGTGCATGTAGTATTACTGAGCATGCTCTCCATGCGTGGAATGCGAAAGGCATGTGATCTATCTGAGTTTGAGCAAGGTCAGATTATGATGGCCAGATGCTCAGTGTGAGCATTTTGGAAACTGCGCTACTTGTCGAGTGTTTGAGGAAAGCTGTGATGATTACCTCAAACATGTGGCATAACCTAGGTGAAACCACATCCAGATGTCATTGATTTGGGTGGGCAACTCTCATTACAGATGTTGAACGTCAAGACTGGGCAGTCTGGTAAGACAGGATTGGTGACGGACTGTGGTGGAACTAACATCAGACTTTAATGCTGGGCAGAGTACAAGCAAGTGTGTCTGAACACACAGTGCACCAAGCACTCCTAATGATAGGCCTCCACAGTTGACGAGCCATGCATGTGCCAATGTTAACTACAACATCAGTAACAGTGACTGAAATGGGCACGTGTCTACTCGATACCTTCTTCGTCATGAAGATGGGAGGGTGCAAATCTGTCATCTTCCAAGGGAACAGCTCTTTGACACCTGTATTGCAGGACAGAGGGAAGATGGCAACGGCTCCATTACGCCCTGGGGAACTTTCACATGGGCATCTATGGGTCCAACGGAGCTTGTGCAAGGCACCATGATGGCCAAGGAGTGTTGTAAACTGGTTGCACACCACATATACCCCTTCACAATGATCCTTTTTTCCTGATGACAGCGACATTTCTCAGCAAGATAATGAACCATGTCACAAGGTCTGGAGTGTGATGGAGAGTATTTTAAAGGAACACACTGCCATTTGACTATTTTAGTGTTTATTTAAGTACAACCCAGGTTTTGATCTTTTATGCCTTTTTATAGTGATTGATTTTTTGTCTTTAAAATATTGCAGGACATTTAACATGTTGAGCTCAATGTTGGCCATAAATTAAAAAAAATATTGGCACCCCATGAAATGCCAAACGTAAAATCACCATCTTGTAACATATCAGTAAATAACTGTGGGAGCATGTCATATTTTGTAAAAACAGGCTTACTCTGGTAAATAAAAGATGAGCACATGTCGTTAAAATGTAATGATAGTGAAATGAAAGGGTTCTTATATTGTGTATTTACATACAAAAAATGTACTGAGCAAAACTGTCAGTGCACTACCACGCTTACACGGTGATCTAAGCATGCTCATTACCAAGATGACAAATCGCAGAGCATTTCAGGATTTATACTTTGAAAGGCTTCTCAATATATTTACACAATTGTTCATCACCCTTGCACTGACATTGAACCACATAGGACTTGATTATTGCTCATAATAGTTGTCTAGCATTGTAATGTATGGACAGGTATCTTGATGATGTCCCAGCTCATATAATAAAGTGAATATCTTTCCAAATTTTTACTCATAATGGGGATTTTTCCTAGACCAGAGAAACCACATTCCTCCTGGGTGAATTGTAATACATTGCACATTTATCAGAAAATAACACACTTGAGCAATTCATAGCATTCAGTAATTGTGCCAACAAATCACTACAGACTGCAATTCCCTGCTCTATGTGACCGTCAGATAATTCAGTCACAAACACTGACCTAAATCTTTTCATTTTCACATCTTTTTAATGTGTTTGGGCATTGTTGACTATGGTTCTTGAGGTTCAGCTGCTCTTTTGAAAGTGAATGTCACTGTAGACGAGCCAATCAACTGAGCAATGATGACAGTTTTCTTCCATGTTTTTCATAAGGGACTTTTTGAGCACTCTGTACATACATTTGACACTCTGCATCTCCCCCTCTCCTTGTGTGTGTGTGTGTGTGTGTGTGTGTGTGTGTGTGTGTGTGTGTGTGAGCACGCGATTGTGAATACTCACTGCTCACTTTTGTTTTTGCACACACCCGCAGCTCCAAGACTTGTCTATATAGTACATGGTTTCAATTTCTCACATTGCCATTTATATGGGTTTTGTATCAGTGTACCAAATCTGTTAAAAAGTACATCACCTCTTAGACTTGCATAGTACTTCCATACATATACCAGTTAAGAACAATTTTATGCAGAAAATACTATGAGCTGTGTAGTAAAATTCATCTGTTAATGTTGTTGTTGTCTTCAGTCCTGAGACTGGTTTGATGCAGCTCTCCATGCTACTCTATCCTGTGCAAGCTTCATCATCTCCCAGTACTTACTGCAACCTACATTCTTCTGAATCTGCTTAATGTTCATGATAAATAAGGCAGAATTAATTAGATGAAAGTTACTTTCAAAAGTTTAAAATTTAGTTCATTATAATAATTTACCTGCAGACATCTAGTCGTACCATTTTCTTGTCTAGCATGTCCATGAGACGACCTGGAGTGGCCACCATGATATGCACTCCCCTGCAATCATGTAAAAAGTTCCAGCTTTAAGTTTCTTTTGTAATCAAAAATTTGATTTTGTATACAGCTTTTGCAAATCATTTTACAATGTACAAAGTGGAATGGAAACCATTCCCACAACAATGACTATCATAAATATAATACCAGAACACATGTAATATTTAATACCAGCTCGTTCATAGCCTATTAATTATGTGCATCAAACTATTCATCAAACATTACTATGAAGAAGTTGTAATGACAACCTACTTCAAGATTTATAAACGTGTGGGGTTCTGTTGCATCCAAGTCACTTTTTACATATTTTATTTAAAAATAAAACATGAATTTAGATTAATTTGTTGTAACATTGAAAAGAACCACATTAAATTTTATTTCATTGTTTTCTTAGTATCACTTTTACATATGCCATTTTTGGTGAATACACATCTTGGTACAGTTGTAAGGTGGACTTTAAAGCAATGAGATGTACATAAGAATACTTAGGCAGCAGATGGAAAAATGCATTCAAAACATAAAAATAAATATCTTTGTTGTTATAAAATAAATACTGTATTTAATGAAAAATCAAACACTGATAAAATTCTTTTCATTATGAAACCTATGTGTAGTATATTAATTCAATTCAGAATGAGAGTATGTAAAGAAGATTGATGACAATGAATCAATGACTGCATTGATAAAACAGATATGGGAAACATTGTTGTAATGCTTGTTCCCAATCATTTTGTAAAAATTTGATATTATTGAAATATAATACAAAGAGCTGTTCATTTTGATCGTTAAATGAAAACAAAACATTATGAGTGATAAGATAATGATAGTGAAAATGCTGAGTAGAGACAATGGGTTAGGTGGTTCCAGCACAATAGGATTTGCTGGAACAAGATGTTCCCTGTAAAAGGATAATGTTTTACTGATAGATGGAGAATTATATGAATGTGTGTGGTCTGTTTTTTTTTTTTTTTTTTTTTTTTTTTTTTTTTTTTTTTTTTTTTTGACATGTCTGAAAGAACAGACACCACAAGGATTCCACAGCTGTGATATATATTAATGTAACTGAATGTGGAGGGGGGGAGGGGAGGGAAGAAACTGATATCAGCTGCATTGGGACTGCGTACATAATCTGTGGTGATGAGTGAAAATGTGTGCTGGACCAGGACTTGAACCTCGAATCTCCTATTTACTAGGCAGTTTTGTTAACCAGTGCACCATACCGACACAGTGTTTAACACAAACATATGAACATGTCCGAAAGAACAGACACCATGCAGGATCTGCAGCTGTGATACTTATTATGTAATTGAATGAGGTCAGGTGGGGTGGGGGAGAAGGGAAGGAAAGAGATCTGCTTACTGGACAGTTGCATTAACCTCTGCGCCATACAAACACAGTGTTTCTGGCAAATGTGCGGACTATCCCAGTATGTTCCTTGACTGTCTCTCATTCCTACCTAGTGCCAACAATCTGCTGTCCCTGTCCATGTCTCCTTGCTCACAAATTCTAGATTCCCACTGGTGGTCAAACAAAGTGTGCATCCGCCCTGAAGGTCATGGATTCATGGCCCACCAAGGTGAATCAATTCTAATAATGTTTGGTGTCTGTTCTTTCAGACAGGTCTGACTACAGACAAGGCAAGGTTCCAGAGGAGCCGTTCTGAGCTTACACTTAGAAATTAATATAGTGAACAAATGCCTTACAAATGCCCATCAGAAATAAGGAGCCATGGCATACAATACAGTCACAGTTTGACAGTATTCTAATTTGTATTTTCCAGAAGCAGTGAGAAAAGTGATGGAACAGTATATTTATATTGTGGAATGCAACTTTCAAGAAAACAGCCTCAGAATGTCATCTTAGTGGTCAATGAAAATAACTGGAGCGTGAAAACAGAACTACAGTTTCATTGTGTATTGCATAACTTCTGACTAAAGTAATCTTTTAATAGGATGGAACAAACAACAGTATTTTCCATCCTATAGGTGGACTTACTTGCTAATGATCTCAATAGATTCTGCAACAGGTACTCCGCCAATAGCAAGACAGCATCTGATTTCTGGTGCACCATGCTGCTGTAGCGAAGAGCAGTAGTGTGTTATGATATCATGTGTTTGTTTTGCCAACTCACGTGATGGACATATTATCAAGCCTGTAACATATATAGAATAAAAATAAACGGATAAAAAATAAAGGAACTGTCTTATGCTCTGTGAATGAGAAAACTAACATCAGTAGCTGTTTTATGTACAGAGGAATGCTAGGTTTTATATCTCTTTAGAAATAAGCTAAATGTTGAACAATTAGGAAATCATGCAATAATGAAATGATTATACAACCCATTAAGGGCATAGTCTTATATCCTTACCATAAGGTCCCTCATTTTTGATAAAGGGAAGGCGAGTCTCCTGTTCCAAGCAGAACATTATTAGGGGCAACACAAATACCAGTGTTTTTCCACTACCAGTGAATGCAATACCAATCATGTCACGCCCAGACAACCTGTAAAAGAACAACAACAAATGTTTAAGAAAAAAGTGATAAAACTTCTGATCTAAAAAGTAGCGGAGCTCATATAAATCTAGGTATAGAAAGCTTGCTAAAATCTGAAATTGACAGCAGGAGGCTTTTGGGGTAAATCTAGGAATATACTGAAAGGACAGGCTAATTTAAATGGAGATGGTTGGTATCTTATCACAGTGGACAAGAAACTCAAATCCACCAAGATAGAAATTAAAGCTGCATGAAAGATCAATTGTGCAAGTCAATATCAAGGGTAGGCATATATGAGGGTTGGAACTATAATAGTGGCAACTATTTATTTACAGATCATACAAAATAGATACATGTTTCAAAGTTTTACTGACCTTCATAGTAGTCACCAGAATTGTGTATAATCCATTGCCAGTGATGTGGAAGTCGTAGGAAACTCTTAGCAGTGCCAGTTGTGTTGACAGTTCGAACGGCGCGGTCTATTGCCTGACAAATTTGTAGCAGCTCTGAAGTGAATGCCTGAAGTGTTGCCTTCAGTTTAGAAATCGAGCTGAACTCACGAGGGCTTAAGTCAGGGGAGTGCAATAGGTGGTAAAGCACTTAGCAGCCCCATCACTCAAACAAATCAGTAACAGCTTGCACTTTCTCCAGGACAATGCTCAAGCACGTACAGTGCAAGCTGTTACTGATTTGTTTAAGTGATGGAGCTGCTAAGTGCTATACCACCTTCTGCACTCCCCTGACTTAAGCCCTTGTTAGTTCAATTTGATTTCTGAACTGAAGGAAACACTTCACAGAATTCACTTCAGAACTGCTACAAATTCATCAGGCAATAGACCACGCTGCTCAAACTGTCAACAAAACTGGCATTGCTAAGAGTATCCTACGACTTCCACATCGCTGGCAATAGGTTATACACAATGCTAGTGACTACTTTGAAGGTCAGTAAAACTTTGAAACAGGTATCTATTTTGTACCAGCTGTAAATAAATAGTTGCCACTATTAAAGTTCCAACTCTCATATTTACAACTGGTTTTTCCTTAAGTACAAGACTCACTTTCAGTTGCCACAAGAAAATTAAGAGAGGATCTCAGCTCGCTAATAGATACTGTCATTGGTGGAGGATTCTCTAATCATGCAATAGGATAATTTCAAAATAATACTAAACATTTCTTCTGGAAATTGCTTGGAAGAAATAGTTCAGAAACTCACTAATGATAGAAATATATTAGATCTACAATCTATGATGCAATAGAAACAAAGAGACCTGACCTCTATGCGGGTATCCTGTTATCAATAATCATGAGAGAGTTGTAGCAACAATGATTACTGAAGTATGGAGGACAAAAAAATTGTATAACATGATTTTTATGTTTAGTAAGATAGAGGTAGTAATGTCATATCTCAAATTAGTTCTGGGCAGGATCAGGTAGAGGAAGTGTGGCTCAAGTGTACGTAAAACTGACCAAGCACGGTAAGGATACATACCTAGTAGAACAGTTCCATGGTCTACAGTCACTGTAAATGGACAGAGAATAGTGTGTAACAGGTGTAGATCAACGTATAGAGCTATAGATGGGCAGATGTTTAATGAAACACTTTCGGTTGCCAAAAAGTTAATGTATAAAACCTTCAATAATGATTAATGCCATCTTAAAAGTTGTGGATTTTGATCCCTTGCATTCACTGTTGCTATATGCTCCTTCTACCTCAAGTATCATTTACAATAACCAGTTGCACATGAACTTGTATTCAGTAAAGTAATTGTTGTGATCTGTTTTTTCTGCATGTCAGCTTCTCTGTGAGATGTGTTATTGTAATCAAGCAAAGTATTTTAATCTAGGAGTGGAAATACATGAAAGTGTAGTTGCTTAATGGGAAGTTCATCTTTTGAGAAAGAGAGAGATAATGCCACACCTATTTGTCTCTAATGAAGGCAATTGAAACAACAAATGCTTTAAAGATTCACAAAAATAAAGCAGTGAAATTCTGCAAAGAAGGATGTAGTGCGATCAGAAGTAGCTGGTCTGTCTCTTCTGGGAACGTCTGGTATAAGTAGTAGTAGTAGTAGAGGGGTTTTGGGCACACGACAGCAAGGTCTTCAGCACCCGTTCAGTAACATAGTATGATGGGTGTCAAGAAAAATCCGAGAACAGGAATATAAAATGGAACAGAAAACATGGGTAACAATCGCTGAAAAACATGTGCTCACCCACACCAAAGCGTGGGATGAAGCAGAGCGTCAGCAGTAAAACATGGACAACACAGGAAGAAAATGATAGAGGAAGCTAAAGCAATGTAGCAGATGGAAGTGGCTGGCTGACCGCAAGGAAAAAAGGGGAGGAGTCAGCCACTCTGCAATACACTAAAACCTCCAGCCTAAAAGTTTAGGCCAGAGTCCAGACACATCACAAAACTTAAAAACCCTAGACACACACGTCTCATCATTAGCTAAAACAGAAGGCAGAACCCATCAACTTGTGCTTCTGCCCGTGCAACACGGTATAAAATGCAGTCTGTTAAAATGTGCCGGACAGAGATGTGCACACCACAAGCATCACAAAACGGAGGATCTTCCCGCCGCAATAAAAAGCTATGTGTGAGAGGACAGTGCCCGATCCGAAGACGTGTGAGGGCCACCTCCTCCAGCCTGAGCAACTGGCAGGAGGAACGCCACGGCCGAGTGGTTGACTTTATCAACCGCAGTTTATTGGCCATCACCACCAGCCATTCGTCCTCCCACAACTCCATGCACTTCCTGTGGAGTGCAGCGATGACTGACTGCAAGGGAATAGGACACTGGACCACATCCTGCTCTCTGCAGGCCTCCTTGGCAGCCCGATCGGCCTGTTCATTGCCCCATATGCCGACATGACCAGGCACCCAGCAGAAGGATACTTCTGTACCCCGCCGTTGGAGCAAGTACAGTTGGTCATGTATCAGCTGGACCATCTCCTCAGTCGGGTACAGGTTCTGCAGTGATTGTAAGGCACTAAGAGAATCGGAGAAGAGAAGAAATCGATCACCCCGAACACGATTCATCTGCTCCAGTGCCTTCAGGATCGCGTGGAGCTCCGCTGCGAAAACGATATATTCAGGGAGGCAAATCTGGGTAAATTGATCAGGGAACACTACAGAACAGCCAAGGAAATTCTCCTGTTTGGAAACATCAGTGTACACGACAGTGAAACCGCGATGCATATCTAAAACATTAAAAAACAGTGATTGGAATGTAAAATCAGGTGTGCGATCTTTCTTAAAATTAGTCAAATCTAAAATTAGTTTGGGCCTCTGGAGGATCCAAGGTGGAGATCTGCTCCAACCGCGACGCAAAACACGAAGACCAGCCATAGACATCGCAGCGAGGCAACCCTGTGCGCGAATCCCATAGGGCTGCGTCACACGCTGCCGGTTATGAAATAACTGTGCCAGAGGAGGCTGAGCAACGGCATAGTATGCAGGGGTGTATGGTGTGGACAAAGTTTTATACGCCTGGCACACTGTAAGTAGCCGTCGCCGCATATGAAGTGGCGGTTCACCAGCCTCTGGGAATGCCCCAGTGGCCAACCAAAGCCCTTCATGGTGCACAACATCCAACATCTTTAAGTAAGAAGGCCTCGCACATCCATACACCGTGCACCCATAATCAAGCCGAGATCGCACAAACGCCCTGTAAAACTGGAGCAGACAAGTCCTGTCAGCTCTCCATATACTGTGGCTAAGACATTTTAAAATACTTAAAGCCTTTAGGGACCGCCGTTTCAGGTCTTTAAGATGAGGTAACCACGTGAGCTTCGAGTCAAAAATGAGCCCCAGAAACCTCATCATGTCTTTAAAAGTAAGAATAGTGTCCTTGCACGTCACCAATTCAGTATCTAAAATATCGTGGCGAGAGGAAAGACTGAATAAAAAGAGGAAGACAACCACGAAAACCCCATTTGTAAAGTTGCTCCAGGATAAGAAGCCTCCAAGTGGTATCGTAGGCCTTCTCAATGTCGAAAAATACACCTAGAAGGTGATTACGGCGTAGGAAGGCTTGCTGTATAGCCGCCTCCAGGAGGGCAAGGTTATCGAAGGTGGAACGAAACCTCCTGAACATACACTGAAAGCAACTAAGGAGTTGCTGGGATTCTAACATCCAGACAAGGTGGCGGTTGACCATCCGCTCCAAGGTCTTCCCTATGCAACTAGTGAGGGCAACACTAACGGTAGCTACTCGGGCTCGTGCGGTCTTTCCCAGGTTTTAAAAAAGGAATTAAAACTGCCTCATGCCACACGTCAGGAAAGTGACCCGACGCCCAAATAGCATTAAAAAGTGCGAGGAGGATTTCTTTGTTGCGCAATGTGAGGTGCCATAGCATACTGTAATGGATCCTGTCGTGACCAGGGGATTTGCCACGAGCTCCAGACAATGCAGAATCCAGCTCCCACATAGAAAATTGGCAATTGTAAACTTCATGAGATGTGGACTGGAAGTCCAGACTACATCTCTCAGCAACGGCCCTACGGCGCTGGAAACCTGGTTCTGACTGGTTGTTGCAGTAACTGTGGCAAAATACGCAGCCACAGTCTGGACAATGTCTCGCGCATCCGTGTGGAGAGTGCCGTTATTTATTACAGCAGCTATGGAGCACATCCCTCCTCTGCCAGAAATTCTCCTAATGGTCTCCCACACAATGGAACTTTTGGTGGGACGATTAATGGTGTTCAGGAACTGTTGCCATGACCTCTTCTTGCTCTCACGAATAATGCAGCGACTTGACCTCGCCACTTGAAATACTGCAAGATTCTCAGCAGTCGGCCGAGACGTGAACCGACGCAGAGCTGCAGGCCTGGTCTCGATTGCAGAGCGGCATTCGGCACTCCACCAAGGCACAGGTGGCCTCTTCCGGGGCCCTGTGGACTGTGGAATGGATGCCGCAGCGGTGTGGTGGACCGTTTCGGTAATATGATCCACCCACACCTCAAGAGTCGCACAGTGTTCGAATTGGGTCAGCTGGCTATAAAGTGTCCATACAGCTCCACTGAGTACCCATCGTGGCGGTCTCTTTTCGGGGCCTACGCCATCTGGCAGGTGAATCCAGATTGGGAAATGATCACTGCCATGCAAGTCAGCGACCACTTCCCAATGAGCACTGGCGGCAAGAGCTGGAGAGCAAAGCGAGAGATCAATGGCAGAGAACGACCCAGTTGCTGTGCAGAAATGAGTACTCTGTCCTCCATTGAGCAAGTAGGCACAGGATGACAGGAGAAGCCTCTCAATTGCTCTACTCCTGGGGCAGGTAATTGCAGAGCCCCAAAGCACATTGTGGGCATTAAAATCACCACAAATAATGAATGGTTGGGGGAGCTGTGTAAGAAGGTCGGTGATGGCTACTTCATAAAGTGCGTCATGTGGGGGCAAGTAAATTGAACAGACAGTCAACGGATGACGCACGTGCACGGACACATCGACAGCCTGTAAAGTCGTCATAAGCGAGAGAGGCGAGGAGTGGTAGTCCGTCCTAATGAAAATACCTACACCTCCTCTAGCTCTCTCTCCACGCAGGTCGTCCTTTTTGTGGAGTGTATAGTCTCGCAGCTCAGGGGAGTATGAGGGATGGAAATAAGTCTCCTGGAGACAGAGACACAGTGGTCTACCCTGAACCCTTGCAAGTTCCACTGAAGTATCACAGCCATCTATGTTGGGGGTAGCACCTTCATCCTGTCTCTCCGATGGGGCGAGGAGACCGCAGCAGGTGGAGGGGCAAGTGTGAGGCGAGATGATTGCCCCACACATACATCGTATTCCATCAACTCTGGGTAAGAGTCAGATGAAGCCTCACATAAAACAACATGCGCATGGTCAGATGGTTTACCACGGGATTTGACCCGGTGTTGCTGCTGTACAGGAGCTTTCTGTGGTTTGGTGGGCTTTGGGGGAGCTGATGTGGGAGTGGTAATTGGCGCACTGGGCTTGGGAACAGCCTCAGCTGTTGGAGGCGCCAGGGAAAAGAAATAAAACAATACCAGAGAAGGAAAGTTCCTACTCACCATATAGCGGAGATGATGAGTCGCGATAGGCACAACAAAAAGATTTACACAATTATAGCTTTCGGCCATTAAGGCCTTTGTCAGCAGTAGACACACATACACACACGCACACACACACTCATGCAAACACAATTTGCACACACGTCAGCAGTCTCAGAGAACTGAAACCACAACCATGGGGTGTGAAAAAGTAGATTTGAGGTGGAATATAGGAGGCCTCAGACCTATTTTAAGGAAACTGAGGCCTATGGATCAACAAGGGTGTTCCAGATAACATCTTGAAATATTCGTTTTGACACCACAAACACATAGCAATGATAGTTAAGTGACAATGGAGCTCAGAGTAGTTCACTACCGTTGTGAACTTTGTAGGGTATTGACTCCAAAGCCTCAGTTGTCCTTTATATTACTTCCCTTTCAATTTATGTATAATGGTCTCTTCTTCTCATAGTATGTTACCTTCTTTAAATTATATTTCCTTTCATACTGTATACATTATGGCAATGAAAAAGGGTACCAGCTCATGCTTTGGTAGCAACTGAGCCATTAGTGTGTATCTTGTGGGTGTTACTTAAAGGCTACACAGAGCATAAATCACACTAAACAGCAATAATTCATGCATTTTTTTTTTTTTTTTTTTGCTATGAATTTAACAAGCCACTGTCTGCTTAGAGCTAACAAACAATAAAACAGGGTAAAGTGAAATGTTTATCTGTATGTTTAACGTAGATACAGCCATACAATACATACAGCACAAACATATGTTTCTCTCAGAGGTGCCTCCTGCAGACTATGCATAGAAACAGATCATAATAAATAGCTATATATCATGCATTTTTTTGATACACCAAGCATTTTTGCTCTTTGCCAGATACATTTTGTGTTTCATTGGTCCAATATTTATCAATAATGTCACATAAATAAGGATGGAGAAGCAATAGGACCATAGGATATTATAAGAGTGCTACTATAGTTTGAGATTTGAAGGGAATTTGGTGCAAGAAAAGTAATTTCGGAAGGAACACCGAAAACAACTCGGGTGCCAGCAGTCATCACTCCGCCTATTAACACAGAATGTTAACATCCCTGGGAGACAGATGTGACTCCATCTGGATACCGTGGTTCTGACATTAACTTGACTCGATTGCTTATGGACCAATACTTCTTGTTAAATTTTATGTGAATGTCTCCCCACAACAAAACAATTACCATTTTACTAGGAAGCACAACATTAAATAAAGTTATTCTATGTTCTAATCTGTTCTGGACAAGTTTGAATTCTTTCCATGAGTCATCTCTAACATTCCTATTATCATTAAGTCTGGAAAAAGCAACAGTCGAAACGTTTCCGGAGATTATACTCTCGGTAATTTCTCGCTCTATAATTATCTCAAAAAGTTCCGCCAGACTACTTACATTTATCATGTCAAAGACGGCTAATTTTTCCCTGACATTCCATTCTACATTATTTACTCGTGAACCAACAGCTCATGTAGTAACAGCTTGTATACTAACACCTGGAATTTTTGACTGAATAATCGATATTACATCCTTAGGTCAATCTGTGTTCTCTTTGAAAATATTCATTTCCTGTCTACGGAATTAAATATAACATTACATACATTTTCACATGATTCTAATTTTTCATTAATCTCGGGTTCTTTATTATTATTTTTGGCATCAAATTCTAGTTTCTTTGTAAAGTTCTGAAATTGCTCATTCTGTCTATGGTTAGATTCAGTAAATAGTTGATTAACGTGAGTATTCAAAGAACTAGTGTGTTCACTCTTTAAATCTAACTTCAGATTTTCTACCTTATCATTTGAGTCAAATACAGTCTTTAATAAAACTATATTTGCTACTTGACTTTTCAAGGCTTTTCGAGGCAGTTTACTCACGTATTGTGTGCAGCTGATCTTCTTCTCGGGTCAAATGGCTGTGTCGATCTTCACAAACTCTGAATTCTATAGCTGGTTAAGGGACTTTCAAAATAGACTTCTTTTTTTACTCTTGAAATGATTCTGTACTCTCAGAATACTTTTGTTCAACTCTGTTATATTTGCATTTCCACAATAAAACAATTCACAAGTTTCAAACAAGCATTCAGCTCTCGCGAGTCAACCCCATCTTGGACCATTAGAAACTAACAGATACAATTATATTATGTTTGGTTTAGTAACCACTTCTTGTTTCTTGCAAGTCCAACACCAGAAAGTCAAATATAAGTGTCTTTCGCTCAATACACAATTCATTTGTTCCCAACAATACAGTCATTACACTGTGAAGTAACAGAGTGTGCTTGCTCCTCGTACTGGATATACAGCTTCTCAGGTGCGCACTGCCAACACTTATCCACACCGATCAACTGTCACTATTGCCGTATTCTCCCAATACATGTCCATCTTGCACACACAGAAACCAGTGGCGAGGTAGACACATCTCCACTCTCTCAACCTCGTACTTGAAATATCGAGTGTTCGAGACAGTGGAAAGCCAAATGTCTCTAGAATTTACACCGAAATTCTCATGGCACTACACAGTCATGGAAAAGAATTAACTACACACTTTCATGAAAATATATGTTCAAAGCATTCCATTCTCATGAAATGAAAGACCTAGTGATCTCACACAAATGAAGGCTACATGAGCTGAAAAGCTCAAACATTATTGTTTCCCCATCGACTTGTCTTGCCAATCTGGTTGTGTGTACATAAAGAGGTGTGAAGCACAAATAAACAGATACTAAATGTATACACACGAGATTCAAAAATGTTACATTGTCTACATAAGCTGTGTAGGGAGAAGATTCCACACATCTCATGGCTTACATCTCAACAGACTAGGGAAGGACTTAGTTCTAACACAGATTCAAGAAGTAGTTAACAGCAAATTGAATGTACAGTGTTGTGCTACAGAGATAAAATTAATGAATACTTGGGAGAAACAACCATGAAATTCCAGGTCAGTAAAACAATACATTGGCAGGATAAGAGCAATGTTCTTTAAGGCAACAAAACCTTCCACCAGTGCAACACCAGACACAAGTGTAGGTGTTTCATATGTGCCTCAAACAGACTTCAGTCTGCCAGAGAATAATTTATCGCTTTTGCATTATAATTTACAGAGTTTGGGAAACAAAATAGATGCTTTTGAATCATTTATCACAGGACTATCGCCTCATGTAGTAATAGTTACAGAACACCAGAAAACAGTGGACAACATTCAGTATTGCAGATTAGAAGGCTACAACCTAGCTATGTTCTACTGTAAAACACATAATAAAGGTGGTGGTGTTGCCATCAACTCAAGAAAATTTAAGTTCATAACCACCACAGAAAAAGTGCTATGGGGGAATAATTTCTGTGTTCACAAATATTTCGAAATTGCAGTTCTTAAACTCATATTTTGCACTGTTCTGTTCTATGCCATAGGTGTATACAGATCCCCCTGTGAAATTCTGATACTTTTCTGAAATCACATGATGGAGTTTTAAGTAAATTTATGTCAGGTTGTAGAAGTGTAAATCTTGTCATACTGGGCAATCTGAACATCAACATTTTACGTGATGGTCAGGAAAGCAAACATTTTACAGATTGTATCCTGTCTTATGGGGCTAAAGATCTTGGACAAGCACCCGCCAGAAGAACTAACACACATAGTAGTTCAATTGATCACGTTATTACAAATTATGACCACATCATTTCAACAAACGTCATGAACAGTCACCTCTCTGCCAACAGATACAAGGTTTAGATAATGTTTCGAAGACTTGCTGGTCAAATGTACATAAAATCAGAAACAATGAAACAAGAAACTAAAATTAATAATGTAAATTGACTATAATTAATGATGATATCTCTGATACCCTTCTATTCAGCAATACTTTTAATAATTACTTCATAGATACTGTTAAAAATAATGTCTCTATGAACCAGGATATACCATAAAATGAGGTGCATCCTATCAGGTGGTGACAATCCGATCATTTACCGGTTTTCCCATGTTTGGATAACTGAGCACAGCATTTTAACAATTAAATTGCGGCTGACCATTGTCGTGAATTCTTGATTAATCTATCAACAACAATGGCATGTTGGAGTGCGCTCAACCAGCAAATTGCATTGTCAGTAGGTGTGTGATTTTTGTGCTACATTGGTGTGGTCAACAAAACAGTGGGAAAACTTCCGCTGGCGCCTGTTACTTCCGAAGTGTAACTGGTAAGTTACAGAATTATTGCTTGCATACAAACGTTTTAAGTGATACAGTTTTGTTTTTTGTTCAGTGCTAATACTGCTTAGTCACTATGCAGGCCTAATTACAAAATTGCTTTTTTGTAGGGTGAATCTGATCATGTGAGTATTCCAAAGGATACTGGAACCAACACAGAAAACTGACTACAAACCAGAATTTCTTCGAAATATGATGAAAGCTGTCAATTCAGGAAAATTAAGTATCCAGGACACTTCCGAGCAATACGGAGTTCCATATACCACATTAAATGACAAACTCAAGGAAGGTACAAATGCAAAATAGGCGGCCAAACAGTGTTAAACAAAAGCGAGGAAAAAAGCCTGGTTGAAGGATTATTGTGTTGTGCAAAATGGGGGTTTCGTATGAGGAATAATGTTAGGGATATTGCACAGGCATATCTCAATCGAGCAGGGAGGATTGAAAAAAGATTGTGTGACAATCGACCTGGGCACGATTGGGTAAAATCTTTTCTGAAAAGAAATAAAGAACTAATGATTAGAGTAACTGAAAATGTGAAGAGGTTAAAGGCAGCAGTTACCAAAGAAACAGTGACAGATTATTTTAAAAACCTTTATGTGACCTTGGGTGGTGTCTGTCCCTCCAACATTATAAACTATGACACAACAAACTTTTGTGACAATCTTAGACAAATGAAAGTAATAGTGAAGCGAGGCATAAGACATCCTGAAACTTTTCTGAGTCAAGTATTAGTGCGATGATAGCAGCAGCTTCCAACTGCTCAGTCCTCTTACCACACACTGTTTATAGGGCAAAACACTTCTATGATACTTGGACTGAAGGGGGCATAATTGGCGCAGCTTCTACATCTACATCTACATTTATACTCCGCAAGCCACCCAACAGTGTGTGGTGGAGGGCACTTTACATGCCTCTGTCATTACCTCCCTTTTCTGTTCCAGTCGCGTATGGTTCGTGGGAAGAAAGACTGTCTGAAAGCCTCTGTGTCGAATCTCTCTAATTTTACATTCGTGATCTCCTCGGGAGGTACAAGTAGGGGGAAGCAATAAATTCGATACCTCATTCAGAAACGCACCCTCTCGAAACCTGGCGGCAAGCAACACCGCAATGCCGAACGCCTCTCTTGCAGAGTCTGCCACTTGAGTTTGCTAAACATCTCCGTAACGCTATCACGGTTACCAAATAACCCTGTGACGAAACATGACGCTCTTCTTTGGATCTTCTCTATCTCCTCCGTCAACCTGATCTGATACGGATCCCACACTGATGAGTAATGCTCAAGTATAGGTCGAACGAGTGTTTTGTAAGCCACGTCCTTTGTTGATCGACTACATTTTCTAAGGACTCTCCCAATGAATCTCAACCTGGTACCCGCCTTACCAACAATTAATTTTATATGATCATTCCACTTCAGATCGTTCCGCACGCATACTCCCTGATATTTTACAGAAGTAACTGCTACCAGTGTTTGTTCCGCTATCATATAATCATACAATAAAGGATCCTTCTTTCTATGTATTCTCAATACATAACATTTGTATACGTTAAGGGCCAGTTGCCACTCCCTGCACCAAGTGCCTATCCACTGCAGATCTTCCTGCATTTCGCTACAATTTTCTAATGCTGCAACTTCTTTGTATACTACAGCATCATTCGCGAAAAGCCGCATGGAACTTCCGACACTATCTACTAGGTCATTTATATATATTGTGAAAAGCAATGGTCCCATAACACTCCCCTGTGACATGCCAGAGGTTACTTTAACGTCTGTAGACGTCTCTCCATTAATAACAACATGCTGTGTTCTGTTTGCTAAAAACTCTTCAATCCAGCCACACAGCTGGTCTGATATTCTGTAGGCTCTTACTTTGTTGATCAGGCGACAGTGCGGAACTGTATCGAATGTCTTCCGGAAGTCAAGGAAAATAGCATCTACCTGGGAGCCAGTATCTAATATTTTCTGGGTCTCATGAACAAATAAAGCGAGTTGGGTCTCACACGATCGCTGTTTCCGGAATCTATGTTGATTCCTACAGAGTAGATTCTGGGTTTCCAAAAACGACATGATACTAGTGCAAAAAACATGTTCTAAAATTCAACAGATTGTTGTCAGAGATATAGGTCTATAGTTTTGCGCATCTGCTTGATGACCCTTCTTGAAGACTGGGACTACCTGTGCTCTTTTCCAATCATTTGGAACCTTCCGTTCCTCTAGAGACTTGTGGTACACGGCTGTTAAAAGGGGGCAAGTTCTTTCGCATACTCTGTGTAGAATCGAATTGGTATCCCGTCAGGTCCAGTGGACTTTCCTCTGTTGAGTGATTCCAGTTGCTTTTCTATTCCTTGGACATTTATTTCGATGCTTATAATAGGAATAATAGGAATCAAAATTGTTGGTTTGACCTAACAATGTTTGAATCATGGTTTGTTGAAATTGTCTTATCTTATGCCCAGCAATTAGAGGGATCTAAAGTGATTATAGGTACAAACTCTCAAGTCATCTGTCATGTAATATGATTAAAGTGTGCCAGGAACAGGACATTAAATTTGTGCTTCTACCACGTAACTCTACTCATTTGTGTCAGCCATGTGATGTGGCCTTTTTTAGAACTTTAAAACTTGCTTGCAGAAATATGCTAGATGATTGGAAAATGAAGTATAGAGGAGTGCTGCCAAAACCAGAATTTCCTACGTCACAGCCATTATACTGTGAATCATCTGTCACTTACAGTCAATCCCATTTACATTAATACGTTTACAGTACCATCTATTGGGGGAATTTTTGTTAGCTTTTTTTGTTCCAAGATGTTCCCATACATCAATAACATGCTGTTCAAATGTGATGTCATTCTGAGCAGAGGCTCTCTATCTACAGTGTTTTGAAACTGGAACTTTTATTATGAACACACTGTATGTTATTAAGAATACAGCAGTTAAAAATTTCCTTGTAGATTTTTGAGGAAAAATACAATCAAGCAAAGAAAACACATAAACCTGAAATTGCTAACCTAAGGAGGCAGATTAACAGCAACACAATAGAAACAGTCTGACAACACAAGTGAAACATCTTGGGAACTAACTGTCCAAGTACTGCAAAGTTCCCACGAATATGAATACAGACCCACTCTGCATAAGACATGACAGTCACATTGTAAAAAACCTAAACACTACGTATAATATTTTTAATACCTATTTCACTTCTATTAATCCACCTAGATGGTAAAGCATATCTAGTGCACTTACTAAGGTGTGCTTCAAAGGAACGTCAAAAACTTACCAGCCTGATTAATTGCAGCAATGGAGAAAACATGTATCCATCCGTTCTAAAAAGGGATGCTGTGAAACCATTGTACAGACCAATATAATTAATTTCCACCTTCAGTAATATTTTCGAAAGTATTATCCTGTCCTAGCTAAGTGCCTTTTACACAAAAAAGAAACTGTTTGCAGATTCTCAGCATGACCTGTGAAAAAGAGCTAAGTGTGGCACAGCAGTTACAAGGTTCTTCTATGAAATGTACTGTCTGTTGGACCAGATGGTGCAGACTGCAGGTATATTTTTAGACCTGAAAAAAAGCATCTAAGACAGTAAACCATAGGTTGAAGTCTTATTGTATCCTCCCCTGAGGATGACATGGCGGTCAGATGGTCTCGGTAGGCCACTCGTGGCCTGAAGACAGAGTGCTTTTTTATTGTATCAGAGATCCAGCCACGAATCTTCTACTCACATATCAGTTGAACTGTAAGTAGTGCACCAAAGTGACATAGACACTAGATGAAAAAATCATAAACTTTCAGTCCACTGGTGAAACTGTAATACCAGGTGTACCTCAGAAAACATTACACAATCTATCAATTCCCATATAATAAGTTGTGCAGTTAACATCTCAGTCTTACTCTATACTGGATAATGTAAGGAGTTGGAATCTTTTGCTACTAATTGTGTAATAGAAGTAACATAATACTTGAATGATCAGGGCTTCAAGGAGAACATCACCAATTCTCAACTACTGTCATTTAAAAAAGGCAGTTCTCACCACAATAATGTAAATAATGTATGTAACATCTCAGCAACAGAAACTGGGAGCTGTAAATTTGTCGATGACAATTAGTGGCATGCAAACCACATTAATTTTGTAGCGGAAAAGTACTGCCTTAATCTCATTAGCCAGCTCACAAAGATAGTTCCTTGGTAAACATTGAAAATAGTATACTATGGAACAACAATACATAACAATGCTATTGTTATGTTCCATCCTGGATTTTCCAGAGTTTGATACTATGGAAAAATTTAGCTATTTCTTAATTATGGGATTGAAATATGTGGCTGTGCAGCAGCCTTCCACTTAAAATGTTACTGCTGTTGCAGAATGGAGCATAAGACATATGTGACAGGTCTTACAGATCCTTGTTGTGAAGTGACTGTACTGCACAAATACCTAACAATACATTATTATGTATAAGTATTTCAATTAGTTAGATTTTTATGAGTCAACTAATGGAATTTATCAAGTGCAGTGATGTACAGGGTCACAAAACAAAAGTTAACTATTTCCAGAAAAGAACATTAAAAATAACAGATGAAATTCCATATATCAATTTAGCTTTATTTGGTTTAATTAACTATCAAGCTCTCAAAGAACATTTACAGGAATAATATTGACCAAAATTAAAATCTTTTCTGACAGAATAATATTTATAGTCATTCATCAAATTTGAAGACACTGACTGTAACATCAACCAGTAGTATATGAGTTGTAAAGTAATAAATGTATAAAATAGATATAAGATGCATCAACCATAGTATGTGACACATTTTGTAAGTGTATCATTGTCATACTATTATTTCTGATGTTTTAAAAAGCCACCACTGTGATGGCTCCCTACAAAGAAAATGTAAATAAATAAAAAAATAAGTGTTTACTGGTGAGTTCATTCAGCAACTGATGGACATTATAAGATTTTACAAGACTGAGCGAAGTCTCCTTGTTTCTATTTTGGATGACAAAATCAATGTTAAAGTCACCATGTATAATTACATCATGTTTTCACTGGCTTACATTGCTCAAAAATAGTCCAGTTTGTGGAGAAAATCATTAAAATTACTAGAGGGGGGGGGGGGGGCATCAAAATGAAAATACTGCTATTCATGTACAAAAGATATGGTCAAATCTGGTGCATGTAAAATGCTACGTTTCTGAAGTAGCAGAATTATAAAGGATGTAAAATTTGTTATTTTGGCAATATATAGTGTTTTGAAATACTCAATATTTACAATGATGATTTTTTTAAAATTTTACTGTAAAATCAAAATTCTCTTACTTATGAGACCATGTACATCATTTACACCCTGTATAACATTTGTGACATGTCTTTAAAGTATGTCACACTGTCTGTAACTGAAAGGCAATTGTTTGTTGTGTTTTAAATGTTACCTCAGTTGGATCCAAAGAAATGAACACTCACACTGTGGGTATCCCTTGGACCTGAATGGGAGTTGGTTTAATGATGCCCTTCTTTTCAAGTCCTGCCAGAACACCACGAGGAAATTTCATTGCTCTGAAGCTTTTTATGGGTGGTGGTACATCATCCCCTTCAACCAGAATTCTCAGTTTCGTGCGAACACGCTCGTGTCTCGCTTCTGACATGCTTAAGACATGCTGTGGTGGTTTCCAACTGCAAAGTAGAACACAATATTCTTTTCAGAAAAGTAAGGGACCTGACTGCACAAATGTAGCATCTACTTAATCCAATAAACACACAGCACACTTTATGGAGTATATAATTTAAATGAAAGAATTGTTAAGGAATTGATAAAACAAAAGACACATAAAATACTAGTTGTAAGTAATTATAGAAGATAAAAGCAATAAATAACATCGCAAAAAGCAATTTCTGAAATTACCGTTCTATATTGTTTATGATATGGAATGTACTGCATTAAGTGGAAAATTAAATTGCAAACCTGCAAAAATAACAAGGAAATGTAATGATGACCAGAATTCGCCTTTAGGAGGCTCATTCCCACCACCACCACCACCACCACCACTACTACTACTACTACTACTACTACTACTACTACTGCTGCAAAGAAACTTTTTCTCCTAGCTTTCAGCTTTCAGATTTTAGATATTCCTTCCTTGGGGAGGGGTTGGGGGAGGGGATTTGTTGCTGGAGGTGGGAAATAGGGGCAGGTCAGTCAGACTCTATGGTTAAAAGGAAACTACTCTTGTTAGGATAAGGGGAGACAGATGATGAAGAAGAAGAAGAAGGTGTCAAAGAGCACAGGAATAGTGTAATGGTAAGCACTGTGCCATCTTCAGTTCAGAGATGACAGATGGGAACACAGTGACACCTTAAGGAGAAGAAGGCATGAGAAGTGGCTTGAATAATTGAATTAAGGAATGGAGAGAAGGAAAAAAAATGAGGAAGGAAAAATTCAAAGATACACACGAGAGAGAGAGAGAGGGGGGGGGGGGGGAGGGGGGATTGCAATGAAAATAGTAATGTAAACACTGTTTGTGGATTAAGGTCACAGGCATGTTCCAACCAGTCAACCGCTGCTTACAAGGCAATACAAAGAGCGATCTATGGTTGTGGGATATGTGATCAGCATGTAGCCAATCCTTCCACGCCTCACTGACACAGAATGGGCTACATTACACACCTCCCTATCTAACAAAATCCAAGGAGGTAATGGCGATCGAACTAGGGTCCTTCCATATTGAAGGCATGCTGCTAACTATTTGCTTATGGAGGCAAACAAATACTGAACGAATAAATAATCAAGCAAATATTAAAATTCTAAACAATATGAAAAGAAGGAGTTGTTAATTGAGATTAAGTTCAAGAGAGTAGTGGGGTAAGATAACCCTTTTCCAACATTATGGGATCACCTCATCACCCATTACTGTCCTGCATTCTATATGGGGTACTAACTAATCAGCTACCTGTCCACAGGAATGGCCCTCACCAATTTGTGGCTATCCTTCAAGCAGCTCATCCAATTACTAACATGCTGAACACCACAATACCAATGAATTTAACAGCAGCTTTATTACTTTGCCCATTAGGAACCCCCACTCGGCTCCTATAAACTTGTAAACTATCCCTTCAGTATAGTCCCCATTCTTGCAGTCTCCCTGTTCTGTACTTCTCTAAGCTCTTTTCCACTAACTTACACTTATCCTTACATTTACTCTTTCCACAACATTCTTCCCATGTCCATAAGTTGTACTCAGCTGTCCCACACTTCCCACCCCCACTGCCTCTCTCTCTCTCTCTCTCTCTCTCTCTCTCTCTCTCTCTCTCTCGTGATAACCACCTTTATCAGTCCTCATTTTGCAAATGCCACTGACAGCTACCTGCCTACCCCTTTCCTGCCTTTCATTACCTTCCACATGCCTCCTTTCCCTGTAGGTCTTACTCTTTCCCACCTGCCACACTCCTTTTCTCTTAACACCATTCTTACCATTGTAAGTAACCACTCAAGTGGTTCTATGATGCCATTTTTAACTTTTACTCTTTTCTTTTTAGTGTGTTTTCATGTGTTGATTATACATTATTTTAGCCTTGATTTTCAGTCCCACTTTTAAACTTGCTCTAGCAAAGCCATCTATTTGTTGTTGAAGTTTATCTGTATCAATGGAAAACAGTAAAATGTCATTAACAAAATTAAGGTAGTTTGGATGTGTTCTACTGACATTCGTTGATTTTTTTATTTCAATGTCTAAGGATCCGAAAATGTCCTCTAGAACTACTTAGAACATAGAATCTCTTTTCCTGACTCTTCTTTCAATTCTGAATTTGTCACTATTCTTATGAAGTCTAATGGAAGCTATGGCACTTTAAATATATGTTCTCCTGTATACTTACATTAATAGAGTCAATGCTTTGTTTCTTAATGGCTGTTAGTACAGAGTTTGTGGAAACTGAGCAAAAACTTACTCATAATCTATAAATCCAACACCAAGTGGTGCTCATAACCATTGCTCCAGTCTATAACCTTCTTCATGTTTACAGGTGATCTATCATACCACATCCACTCTAAAGTTAGCGTATTCCTTTTCCGACAACAATCCAATGTTTTTTCCCCCTATGTTGCTGGTGATAATTTCAGTATCTTGTATATTATAGAGTTTGTTATAACTATGCTGTAACTTTTAAACTGTCGGAAATTCGGACGTCAGCTGTAAAATCTTTTATTACACCTTCAGGTACTGTAGCTCTGTGATATACCACCACAAGAACATACAGATAATGAAATCCAGAATCCAGACAGTATAAGAATAGTCTCTGTAATAAAAATCTCCCTCTCTCTTTCTTTCCTATCACCATTATAATCTTCATTAGTTTCCAGCCCTTGGCTGGGTCTGTTTAGAACATAAACCTCACCATCTAATCCTGTTTCCCCACCACCTTTCTGAGTTCACTCTGGTCCAGTCCTCATTTTTTTAACATACTCTTCCACACCTTTCTGTTGGTCTTCCCCTTGGTCACTCCCTTCACTTCTCCATTTCATGTAGCTTCTTGGAAATCCTCTTTTTTTCCATTCTCAAGTGCCCACACCATCTTAGCCTTGATGTTTCTATCCTGTTCTGCAAGGGTTTCTCCTTCATTTTTTCCCTTACCCTTTCATTTTCCATCCTATCTCTCCTTGTTACTCCTATCCCACTTCTGAGGAACTGCATTTCACATGCCTGCAATCTGCTTACATCTCTTAATCTCTACATTATTTCTTATGAAGTACAATAATTACAGTATTGTTCCAAATTTGGGGAACAGTCTTCCTCTGTGGAAATTTAGTAAACATTTTTGCAAGTTCCCTTTGTGTTACACTGCCTCAAGCTTCAACCAGTTCTACTGAAACATCACTGTCTCCTGTACCTTTCCATTTTTCATATCTTGACTGACTTATTACAACATTTCTGGTATTACATCTGGAATGTCTTTAGTTTTGTTTCTTACTATCTATGTTTCTGATTGATCTCTTTAATGATACATACACTTAAAGAAATACTGGAACACTTGTATAATTTTTCCTCCTTTAGTTTTTAAATGTTTTTTGCACAACAGCATACATCAATAAATGCAGGTACAAATATATGCAACCCTCACCCATCACCAAACTAGAAAATATGAGGCTTGCCAATATAAAACCATTGGAGTGATGACATTTCTCATATTGGTTGAGTTAGAACAATCAATACTCACAAATTTGTCTTAATGGTCTGCCACTTGCAAAACATATTTGAAATGTTCCATAAAAACATGGGAGAACTGCCGGATATCAGTAACTTCCTGCAATGATATTTCGGCGCAGAGTCTTTTGGCCATCTTCAGGTAGTGCCACTGTAGCAGTACTGGCGAGTACGCGCTGAGCTCCGCTATTTATAGCCTTCTGAGGTGACATTGCGCATGCGCTGCTCAGCGTGCGTGTTCATAACGGCTCTGTGTGCTGCGCCTCGCGCCCTCCACTGTGAAAGCCTGGCGTATCGGTGTCAGGTCGATTTCCATCTTTATGCAGATAACTACGTCAACTACAAAGTTTCTCTATAACAGGATTCCAAGCAGAATTCAGCTGATAACCGCTATCTCGATTGATGAGAGTCTCGTTGTCAGACAATCTTATTTCCACAGATTCATTGATAATCAAGCTCCAAAAGTTTGTTGTATGGGCCAAAATTTTTTGTGTCGTTGTAATTTGGCCCATACATCAAACTTTTGGAGCTCGATTATCAATGAATCTGTGGAAATAAGATTGTCTGACAACGAGACTCTCATCAATCAAGATAGCGGTTATCAGCTGAATTCTGCTTGGAATCCTGTTATAGAGAAACTTTGTAGTTGACGTAGTTATCTGCATAAAGAAGGAAATTGACCTGACACTGATACGCCAGGCTTTCACAGTGAAGGGCGCGAGGCGCAGCGCATGGAGCTGTTATGAGCGTGCATGCTGAGCAGCACATGCGCAATGTCACCTCAGAAGGCTATAAATAGCGGAGCTCAGCGCGTACTCGCCAGTACTACTACAGTGGCACTCACCTGAAGATGGCCAGAAGACTCTGCGCCGAAATATCGTGGCTGGAAGTTACTGATATCCGGCAGTTCTCCCATGTTTTTATGGAACAATCAGTACGCCGGGAAAGCTTTAAACATTGCATATTTGAAATGGTTAATTATTTGCACACAGTTACTGTGTGACATTTACACAAAACATCCAGTTTCAATGCAAAGATTTCATTAACAAGGTACAAAACAGAAAACTAAGCGTCAATAGAAGCACAAAATATTGCACTTACAGTGAGAACTGGAATCCAGCAAACAGAAAGACACAGCAATAAGCAACAAATTTTAAATGTAAAGAAGGACAGCAGTCAGTCACAGAATTCGTAATTTTTTGCAGATCTAGATTTAGATTATAACATAATTGTCATTGGTGCATTACCAGAAGAGTCATGTAGGTATAACCATGTCATAGCTAACCATGTTTATGCTCTGACATGATTATGCCTGTACGATTCTTCTGGTAATGTGCTGTTGATGATTGTGTTAGAGTTGAAATCTAGATTTGCAATAAATTACAGATTCTGCAACTGACTGCTGCTCCTTACATTTGAATATTCAACTGTCACTAATCACAAGTATCCACTGGTTTCCAATTTAGTTGAAAAATTTTAAGTTTTTCTGAATGAGTGAGCCATTTCACTGGAATATACAGGTAAAGGGCGAAATAGTAGGGTAGACAAGTAGTTTTCTTTTACTCCAGAAAAACTATAGTCTGAGATCAAAATGCACTTACAAAAATACCATATTAGCAAAAATACTTGAGAGAGAACAGATTGTACAGCACCCTGGATACCTAAATCCACAGAAGATCCAATAGGGTAAATTTCAACATCTATTTTATGGCGCTGCTGCCAACTGATCTGTGAGATTATTGAAAACACATGTCTCTATAGCAGTGCTACATCTTTTTAAAGTATTACCTTGTTTTTATTGGGTCTTCATATTGAATGCCTTTTGCCAGTTCTGCTACACCCATCAGAGCCTTTTTTTCTGCTACACTCTCCAATATTTTCTCTTCTTCCTTAAGTTGTCTCTCCATTGCACTTTCCTTCTTGGCTGAAAAAAAGTATTTTGCAAAAAAATATTTAAAGGAACACTGATGTAATGGAAGAATGTTCAACGGAACAAAATTCTACACAGCACAACCTCTGCCACAACAAATTTACAACGCGCCCCCCCCCCCCCCCCCACACACACACAAACAAAACAAATATCTCACTATATATTATAATCTTAAGTGTTTTCAGCCTACTCCCAATGAACGTTCCATCAGAAAGAAGTTTGTCTGTCTACACCTATTTCAGAATGCAGATTTATGGTTAGTTTTTACAACCACAGCACAGTTTGACGTGCCACAGCAATGCCTCTGCGACGTGCATGGCGTCGTCGCTGGCGGCGCAGTGTACCTGTCTATCGCAGCTTGAAGGCTATTGATATTGACCTTGCTGGTTAATTTAATAAGCAGCAGTTAATTGGAGGCCCCAATGTATTTCGTGGACTACATCTGAACTTTACCTGTGATGTACAGGCAGTGTTTGGAGGTAGTACTTGGCTCACACTTGCTGTTGTGTGGGGCAATCAAGCAGATTATGGTGGGCTTGAAGCTTTTCCTGATGCTAATATCATTGACACAGGCATCAATAAAGCCAACAATCTATTGTTGTTACAGTCTTTTGTAAATCAGATCTTATCCCATGGTTATAGATACAGTTATAAACCAATTTACTGTGATCTGATATACGACGGATTCAGAAATAACATGGTGTAAAAATGTTTTACAGTCTGTGTGTAGTGTTTCTGTAGTATCATTTACTCCTGTAACATTTGAGGCCTGTACACAACTGAAAAAATAGGGGTGTGGCGAGTGTTGACCACTGCAAAGCACAATTGCTGGTTTTGTATTCTCCTCTTTGACTTGTCTGTCTTCTTGGACTTTTTTTTTCCTTTTTTCCCTTTTTTTTTTTCATGCCCTGCTTTGTGAAGTTTTGCTTTTACTGTGTTCTCATGTTGAATAAATTTACAAATTATTAAGTGGTTGACTATTACTAGTGTAGTCACATTGCTACAATATCTAATATTCACAGAGTCAACAATGTTCAGCCTCAAATTTGTATTATTATCATCACGTCAGGTCTGTCACTGGAGAGAAATTTTAATATACAATTCACAGTTAATTTCGTGACACAGTCAACAAAATGACTATGTTACAATGCTTGGCAATAAAATGGCAACAACCACAGTGCACAACAGGCCATATTCAGTGTCTAGATTTTTGTGAGCTTGTTACTATGTTGCACAAACAAAAGGCACATTCTCTGAGTAATAAACAAAAACGACTGAGTATGCAAAAGAATGGTATGCCAAAAAGGAGTTTAATGTATAAAGGCTTATGTATTTTCAATTGCAACTAATTTCCTGGCACAATTTCAGAGTTGTAATACTGCTTAAGAAGGGAGGGGTGGTGTGCGGGTGTGGGGGTATGGCTGGGAAGAGAAACACAGCTACCTCGGCAAGTATTCTACATTTGGGTGGCACTGTTTTAATATGAAAAGGAACTGCAGGGATAAAAGACCTTTACAAGTTAACAGTGAAAGCTCACAGAACAAATTTTGCATTTCGTGACACATCTGTGTGCCTGTCCTCTGGCTACTGGGGATATTAGAGCCAATTTGCAGTATCCGCGGAAGAGGGCTTTATCCTGCCAGGAATTGATGAGTCAGGCTTTACTCAGTCCTAAATGGGTTGTGGTCCAGCTCTGCTGTGCTGACTTAAGGGTGAGTGATTTTCTCATGATGGCAGATTTTCTAGCAGCTGTTGGAAATGAACTTTGAACAGTGCTGGCAGGAAGAAGCTCCTTCCAGAAGAATGCTGTTATTGTGAGCAGAAAATGCCCAGTGGAAATACCAGATTTCTGTTCCCATGGTGGGTTGTCTGGAATTGCTAAATGTTAAAATGAATTTCGGGAGCTGCTTGCAGCTTTTAAAATGCAGGAGCTGGCTGAAAGCCCTTGTCAGTGTAAAAAGGTAAGTAATAGGCCTTGTGGGGATTGAGTTTTAAGAGTGTTGACAATATGAAATCAGGATTAAGTGATCCTGCCTAATCACTCAAGTTATTTCTCCCAGTAGACAAAACTAACAGAATCCAAAAGTGTGGTCCATTTTGTATGTGGGAAATTTTGATTCAGTAATTTCGGATTTTCTTGGCTATTGTTACAGTTTAGTGAACGTCCATGTGTCATGGGAATCAGTCTCATAGCACAATGTGGTGCCACTAGCTAGCTACAAGAGCTATTTGAAAAAAGTAATGGTCTTGGCAAGGTTTAACTGAAATCAGTGAACTATATTCGTTTCCCTGGAAACTTAAATTGTTGTGATTTGTGCGAGTCTTCTCCTCTATTAACTTTAAACTGTTGTTTTGTTCTGGTAATAATAATTAGCATATTTTGTTGGGAGCCAGCTGGAGGTCATACTTGGACCATTAGCAAGTTGAACCGTGGCAGGGTTGCTGGCATCACCTTTTGAATTGCTGGTACCACTATCTCAATCTGTCATGTGATGTCCCTTTGGTTTGAGGCCACTAAGATCTTTGCTCGAGGTTGTTGATGAGGACGGGGTGTGCTGTGGCGCAGCACTTTGATGAGTGGTAACAGAGTGAGGAGGATGGTGTGAGATGTCCGCCCAGCGAGTAAGGCGAGCACTTGCCCAAGCATCTTGGGCACGGAGTCCGGTGAGTGGTTGCTGGTCATATTTGTGGGCCAATTTGCATGTGTGGCTGAATTTGAGTGCTGTCTTCATGTGTAGCCTTGCCACCCAGGTGTTAATGGCTGGTGTCCATGACCACATTGTTGCAGCTTTCACCCTGCAGATTCCACACAATTTGTTGAATTGTTCGTTTGACCAGACGATATTAAATAGTGTGCGGGGTTGTTGAAGCAAAGACATATACCCACTTACTGAACAGAGACCGTTTGCTTATGTTGAGATAATTGGTTTGGTGTCACCCTACAGGTCTGCTATTAAATGTTTTAGTGTAGTGTTATCACCATAGTTCGTGGTAGTTTTCCATAGACATGCTCCGGTCAGTGGAATTGTGAGTGGTGTGCAGTTTGCATTGTTGCTGTTACTGTGAGCTCCTTGGCCTTGCTGTTCTGGTGAGTGTTCATTATTGGTTACAGAAATCGTCTCATAGTGAAAAGAGGTGCTATTGCATGTACAGCGATCAAGACAAATTCTGTGGAAGAACTGGGCAGGAGACACACCAAATTAATTAAGGACTTCATGTGGTGGGTCTTGCGCACCATCAACAAGTCATTGTTGTCCGTGTCTGATGTCACATCCTAGTAACGAATGCAGCCCACATCAGTTGTTCTGGTGTTGTCACATGGAATTGCTGTTATTCTGTGTCTGCCTTGAGGCTAATAGCATGCCGTGGGTCTCTCTCTCTCTCTCTCTCTCTCTCTCTCTCTCTCTCTCTCTCTGTGTGTGTGTGTGTGTGTGTGTGTGTGTGTGTGTGTGTGTGTGTGCACTGCTATGTGTCCTACAGTGATGTTTTAGACTCCTATGGCAGAACATGAATACTGATTTTATGCATGTGTTCTAGTTTTGCCATTGTTGTTTTAATTATATTAAAAGTATGAGTGAAAGGAATTTTCTTGTGCCCAATAGGGTTTCCCCCAATTCTAAGTCATATGTGGGTGTACCACACTCCCTTAGGATAGTGTACTGATTAGTCATCTAGGGGTCGAATGTTGCTCTTGTCCGTAGGTATAACCTAAATTACCTTACATGTGACCTCTGGGTGGTGCTAAACGAGCAACAGTGTCGTAGGTGGTTTATAATATGTCCGGAAACATAACTAATAACTGTCCTTTTCAGGATCATCCAACTAGAGACAAGAAACACCTAGTTCATATTATGCAGCTTAATATTGAAGGCATAAGCTCTGCCAAATGTGAGTATCTACAGAAACAACTGCATGAACTTAACATTGATGTTGTCAACATTCAAGAAACACATACCAAAGATGAGCATGCTCTTCAGTGCAGAGGATGAACACCTGGTTATACACTGGTCGAAGCTATCCCCCATCCACAATAAGGAATAGCCACTTATGTGAAGTCAAGCCTAAATGGAGTGCATGTAATTGATTCTACAGAAGTTAACCACATCTACACAATAGAAATCCAGATAAATGACTTAATAATTGTCAACCTGTATAAGCCTCCAATTGTGAATTGGACCTCCACAGTTCTGCCGGCTTTTGATCACCCTTGTATATAGACTGGAGACTTTAACAGCCATCACATGGATTGGCAGTACGACACTGTGAATGTCAATGGGGAGTCACCAGCTAAATCGCAGAAACTACCAGCATGCACTTGGTCTTTGGTGTGAAAGACAAGGGAACTTATCACTCTGCACACTGGAATAAGAATTACAACCCAGACTTGGTATTTGTGTCCAAAGATCAGCTAAACCAACCACTTAATGCCACTAGTACTGCTCTGTGTAACTTCCCAAACTGCCAACACTGCCCTGTTATGACAGAAATTGGTTTAAAAATTCCCCTTGTAAACTCAATGCCGCTATCCACATGGAATTTTCAATGAGCTAACTGGGATGGATTCTCAAAAGACCTTGACTCCAACTTAGCTGCAAAGAACTTACAGACAACAGCAAACAAACTACAACAAATTTGTCAGACTAGTTATCAAAGCTGCTAAATCAAACATTCCTAAGGATTACAGAAAGGAATATGTGCCTGGCTGGAACCAAGAAAGTGAGGCTTTATATCAAGAGTACCGAAGTTCTAGAAATCAAACAGTGGGCTCACAGCTACTCCACTCTTTAAACAAGAACAGATGAGAGAAATTGGAAGCAACGCTCAAAGAGATGAACTTTGCCAAGCCAAGTAGGAAAGCATGGAGAGTCTTGAATGGGCTAATTGGCAAGCAACATCTCACAAATCTGTATCCTAATTGGAGTCCCGACCCCATTACCAACCGGATCACAGACCTCACAAGAGCAAAGAGAGACAAGAATCATACCAGAGCATCAAAATGTAACCTCTCTAACCTCAAGCGCAGAGCCCCAAGAAACGAGCCGCTTTCCAGGCCCTTTTTCATAGTGGAAGTAGAAAGTGCTGTCAAGCAACTGAAAGTCGGTAAGTCTGCTGGCACCAACAACATCTATAATGTATTTATTAAGAACATGGGCCCACACTGCGTTCGCTGGCTCACTTCGCTCTTCACTTACATACTCAAAGAGAACAAACTTCCCACACAATTCAAACTGCCGAAAGTTATAGCCACTCTCAAACTTGGTTAGCCAGAAGACAGCCCTGAAATATATTGCCCTATAGCACTGCTCAGTTGTACATTCAAACTTTTGGAACGAGTCCTCCTAACCAGAATAGCACCATTCGTCGAGGTCGCTACCCCTCCTGAACAAGCTGGCTTCAGAAAAGGATGCAGCTGCAACAATCAAGTTCTTGCCCTAACTACGCATATTGAAGCAGGTTTTCAAGGCCATCTGAAGTCAACAGCTGTCTTCATCAACCTGACAGCCGTGTATGACACTGTCTGGTGACAGGGACTGATTTACAAGCTACTGCAAGTTGTACCAAGTCGAGAAATTGCGAATCTAATATCCAGCATGCTAAGTGAAAGGAACTCAAAGTGTTTCTAGGCAGCTCTAAAAGCCACAAACGGAAACTAAATAATGTACTACCACAGGGATCTGTTTTAGCCCCATCACTATTCAATTTATACGATTTACCAACCACAACATCAACTAAATTCATCTATACTGATGACATTGCACTGGTAGCACAGAGCAGTAATTTCGAAGATGGTGAATGAATTCTTACAGAGGATCTGGAGAAGACATCAACTTTCTTCAAGTTCTGGAGACTGATCCCAAGCACATCAAAAACTGAAGTCTCTTGTTTCCCTCTAGTGAATCACGCTGCGAACTACAAACCAAGAGTTTTGCTCAACAGACAAAAGTTGCAGTACAATTCTTCCCCAAATTATCTCAGAATCACTCTAGATAGAACCCTGAACTACAAAGAGCACATCACCAAACTTTATCATAAAATTTGTTGCAAGGAACAACATACTACATTAACTCAGTGGTACCACCAGGGAAACCTCTGCTGACTGTCTGCGTTTAACTGGCATCAGTCTTGTGTACTCTGCTGCTGAGTACTGTGCACTTGTCTGGTTGGAAAGAGTAAATGTGGAGAAGGTAGGCACAAAACTGAACGACACAACGTGCTGCATTACCGGTTCCATCAAATCAACCCCATGCCACTTGTTACCTGTATTGAGCAACATCCCTCCACCCCACTTAAAGCGGAAACAAGCTCTACTGAGGGAGGCCAAGAAAATCTATGCATCACCATCTGCACCAGGAATTCTGTCATCCGCCACAGCAAAGATCGTGATCAAGAAGACCAGCAAGTGTTACTGCAGGACAACTCATTGTGGATGGCTTTGATCTAAATGAAAGCTGGAAGCATGAATGGTCAAGAAAAACATTGGGAACAAGAGCCAATCACCTTGATCCCACAAAGAAGCCAAAAGGTTTTGACATCTGAGGAACCTCTGGTGCTGCCTCAACAGGTTAAGGACTGGACATGGTTGTTGTAGCTACTTCAGGCACAAATGGGGCTGGATCAGTTCACCAATGTGTGAATGTAATCAAGAAGAGCAGACAATTGAACATCTAGTCCAACACTGTCCACCTCATTCATAGCCTGGAATTCCCGACGACTTGTTCACTCTCACACCCAGCTTAATTAATTGGTTGAAATACACAGACTTCAAGGTTTAATCTTGTCTTATATCAAATGTATATTGTATAAAATCACTTGTATTACTTCAACTGTAAGTTGTATAAAATCACCATACGATTAAATAAACCTAGCATAAGTGTTGTCTATGCAGAGTCAGCACAGCTAAGCTGGCTTACTTCATAATGTCTCAATATTAAGGTGTGCTAAGCTATTTAAGCTCTGCTGCACGAAAAACAACTAGTTTGGGCTGATGATATGGCATACAGAGAGCACAGTGTGTAATGGTGTACAGTTAAAGTGGTGCATTGGGCACTAGTAGTTATATGTTGTGTTGTTCTGTTGTGATTGGTGACCAGCACTTCATCAGCTGTTAGATGTGGTGTAAATTGTTACTGTAGGGTAGTTTTTGTCGACAAGAATGAATTGATTAAAACTGGAATTCACTTGTACTTGAGTTTAAGGTGGAAACCTGTGAAAACAAAAGCCAGGTTTTGATGTTATTTATTGAATTGCATATGCCTTATCACATGATTAATCTTTTGAATGAAGAAGGCCTGCTGTTTTTGCATCTGGTGAGTTTTGCTTAACTGAAGCTGTTATCCTTGAATTCCTGTCTGTTTTCTATTTGGTAATTTTACTTAAGTGAAACTGTTATTAAAGAAGGCCTGCCTGTTTTCTATTTGATAATTTTACTTAACTGAAACTGTGGTTCATGGTGTGGGTTCCTGTAGTCATGTCCTAGTTCATGAACCACGGGCAACGTATGAGTGGCCAAGTAAGTGGTCCCGACAGTCGGGATACCAGTTACTTTGGAATAAGGCAGGGCATCTCGGACATATTCTGAGTCGTGGTCAGCTTTGTGCTCATACGGCAAAGACTACCAAATCCAGCGGTTAGTTCCTCAAGCGTTAGGGGTAATACCCAATGGGACTCAGGGCAAGTAAGGCTAACAACCTGCTTCCCTTGTACTTTAAATATGATGCTGGCAACAATCAGAGCAAAATGCCTCGGACCTTTGGAGGTGACGGAGTCCCACCTCTAACTGACAAATTAGGGGCTCCTAAGATACGACTTGACAAACAAATGGTAATGAGATGGGGAGCTATTAATATCAATGGGGGCTACTCTGGGAAGAAGGTAGAGCTGGCAGAGGCTGCAAGTAAGATGGGGCTGGACGTTTTAGCTGTTAGTGACATTCGGGTAAGGGGTGAAAAAGAAGAGGAAGTGGGAGAATACAAGGTCTACCTGTCAGGAGTCAAAGCAGGAATAGCACAATGGGGTGTAGGGCTTTACATCAGGAAAGAAATGGAACCCAGTGTAGTTGCAATAAGGTATGTAAACGAACGACTGATGTGGATAGATTTGACAGTGTCTAGCAAGAAAATTAGGATTGTGTCAGTATATTCGCATTGTGAAGGGACAGATCAAGATAAGATGGATAGTTAATATGAGGCACTCAGTGATGTAGTTGTTAGAGTAAAGGACAAGGACAGTGTTCTGCTCATGGGTGATTTTAACGCCAGGATTGGAAATCGAACAGAATGGTACGAAAAAGCTGAACAGAAGGGTATGAAAAAGCTATGGGTAAATTTGGAGAGGATATGGAGGCCAACAGGAACGGGAAACAACTCTTGGATTTCTGTGCCAGTATGGGCTTAGTAATCACAAACTCCTTTTTTAAACATAAGAACATTCACCGCTATACTTGGGAAGGCAGGGGAACCAGATCTGTCATTGACTATATAATAACAGATCAGGAATTCAGGAAGGCTGTGAGGGACACACGTGTATTCAGGGGATTCTTTGATGACACTGATCATTATTTAATCTGCAGTGAAATTGGGATTGTGAGGTCGAAAGTGCAGGTGGTCAGGTCCATATGTAGGAGGATAAGAGTGGAGAAACTTCAGGATAAGGAAATCAGGCACAAGTACATAACAGCGATCTCAGAAAGGTACCAGGTAGTTAAATGTAGTCAATTACAGTCATTGGAAAAGGAATGGACAATGTACAGGGACACAGTACTAGAAGTGGCTAAAGAATGTCTTGGAACAGTAGTGTGTAAAAGCAGGAAGAAGCAAACAGCTTGGTGGAATGACACAGTCAAGGCAGCTTGTAAAAGGAAAAAGAAGGTGTATCAAAAATGGCTACATACTAGAACTCAGGTAGACAGAGAAAGTTATGTTGAAGAAAGAAACAAAGCCAAACAGATAGTTGCAGCATCCAAGAAGAAATCTTGGGAAGACTTTGGAAACAGGTTGGAGACTATGGGTCAAGCTGCTGGAAAACCATTCTGCAGTGTAATTAGCAGTCTTCGAAAGGGAGGTAAGAAGGAAATGACAAGTATTTTGGACAGGTCAGGAAAACTGCTGGTGAATCCTGTGGATGCCTTGAGCAGATGGAGGGAATATTTTGAAGAGTTGCTCAATGTAGGTGAAAATATAATCAGTAGAGTTTCAGATTCAAGGGTAGAATGGGATAGGAATGATGATGGAAATAGGATCACATTTGAGGAAGTGGAGAAAATGGTCAATAGATTGCAGTGCAATAAAGCAGCTGGGGCGGATGAAATTAAGTCAGAACTCATCAAATACAGTGGAATGTCAGGTCTTAAATGGCGACACAGGATAATTGAAATGGCCTGGGAGTCGGGACAGGTTCCATCAGACTGGACAAAAGCAGTAATCACACCAATCTTTAAACATGGAAACAGAAAAGATTGTAACAACTACAGAGGTATCTCTTTAATCAGCGTTGTGGGTAAAATCTTCTCAGGTATTGTTGAAAGGAAAGTGCGAGTATTAGTTGAGGACCAATTGGATGAAAACCAGTGTGGGTTTAGGCCTCTTATAGGTTGTCAGGACCAGATCTTTAGCTTACGGCAAATAATGGAGAAGTGTTATGAGTGGAACAGGGAATTGTATGTATGCTTTATAGATCTAGAAAAGGCATATGACCGGGTTCCTAGGAGGAAGTTATTGTCTGTTCTAAGAGATTACGGAATAGGAGGCAAACTTTTGCAAGCAATTAAAGGTCTTTACATGGATAGTCAGGCAGCAGTTAGAGTTGACGGTAAATTGAGTTCATGGTTCAGAGTACTTTCAGGGGTAAGACAAGGCTGCAACCTGTCGCCACTGTTGTTCGTATTATTTATGGATCATATGTTGAAAACAATAGACTGGCTGGGTGAGATTAAAATATGTGAACACAAAACAAGCAGTCTTGCATATGCGGATGACTTAGTTGTGATGGCAGATTCGATTGAAAGTTTGCAAAGTAATATTTCAGAGCTAGATCAGAAATGTAAGGAGTATGGTATGAAGATTAGCATCTCCAAAACGAAAGTAATGTCAGTGGGGAAGAAATATAAACGGATTGAATGCCAAATAGGAGGAACAAAGTTAGAACAGGTGGACGGTTTCAAGTACTTAGGATGCATATTCTCACAGGATGGCAACATAGTGAAAGAACTGGAAGCGAGGTGTAGCAAAGCTAATGCAGTGAGCGCTCAGCTACGATCTACTCTCTTCTGCAAGAACGAAGTCAGTACCAAGACTAAGTTATCTGTGCACCGTTCAATCTTTCGACCAACTTTGTTGCATGGGAGCGAAAGCTCGGTGGATTCAGGTTACCTTATCAACAAGGTTGAGGTTACGGATATGAGAGTAGCTAGGATGATTGCAGGTACTAGTAGACGGAAACAATGGCAGGAGGGTGTCCACAATGAGGAAATCAAAGAAAAACTGGGAATGAACTCTACAGATGTAGTAGTCAGGGCGAACAGGCTTAGATGGTGGGGTCATGTTACACGCATGGGAGAAGCAAGGTTACCCAAGAGACTCATGGGTTCAGCAGTAGAGGGTAGGAGGAGTCGGGGCAGACCAAGGAGAAGGTACCTGGATTCGGTTAAGAATGATTTTGAAGTAATAGGTTTAACATCAGAAGAGGCACCAATGTTAGCACTGAATAGGGGATTGTGGAGGAATTTTATAAGGGGGCTATGCTCCAGACTGAACGCTAAAAGGCATAATCAGTCTTAAATGATGATGATGAAACTGTTATTAAAGAACGCCTGCCTATTTCCTATTTGGCAATTCCACTTTACTGAAGCTGTTATCAATGAAGGCTTATCTGTTTTCTATTTGGTAATTTTACTTAACTGAAGCTGTTTTTATTGAATGCGTGCCTGTTCCATTTTTGATTAAATTAAGAGCTGTTTCATAATTTGGGTTAGCTGAAAATCTTATTTAATCAATGCCTGCCTGTCTTTATTGCCCTATTATTGAGATCTGATATCTTACTCAGTCTGTGTTGTAATTAACTGAAATTGTGACTGCCAAAGGGCTACCTGTTTCAGAGGTATTATGTTAACAAGGTAGTAACAGGAAATGAAACATGGTGGTAGATGGACCCTAATCTTTCACCTTAGACCCCTTAATCTAAAGCTGTAGAGCTCACAGGAAAACTGTAGAGCTTACAGGCTAGATTTTCCTGTCCATTGGTGATATTTAAGAATTTTTCTTAAAGTAATTAGTTTGCTATAGGCCAATGGTTACTGATTCTGAAGTAGTGACAACTTTCTTCCTGCTTTCCTGACATTTGAAATGAATGATTACATGACATAACCACAACACCCAACACTGAAATATCGTTGTTATCTCCGAGGATATACCAAGGAATTCTTTTGGGTGTTTTGGGCATAAAATGTGTAGCAGTGAAGTTTGTTCAAAAATTGTTGAATTTCGACCACAATTGATATTGCGTAGATATCGGTCAGGAAATGCTGAATGAAGTCGACAATGATCCAGAAATTCTAAAGAAGGTGACAAAACATGCAAATACAAGTATGTCATTGAAACCAAGATCCATTTGTTCCAATTGAAACTACCTCATAAGCCACGACACAAAAAAAAAAAAAAAAAAAAATTGACAAGTTCTACCACTTGTGAAGGTCCTTCTTGCTGTTTTCTTTGATGACAATGGGATAGTGCATCTTGAGTTCCTGCCTTACAGTGATACAGTCAATAAGGAAACCTATCTAGAAGTTATGCACTGTTTGCGTGAAGCAATCCAATGAAAACAACCATAATTGTGGCAAAACCAAATGAGAAAATTGCAACATAATAATGCTCCTGCTCAAACCTCCAAGCTTGTTCATGATTTTTTTGCCAAGAAACAAAATATTATGTTGCCTCAGCCACTGTATTCACCAAACATCGCACCCTGCAACTTCTTCCTATTCCCAAGGCTGAAGAGAACCATGAAAGAACGTCATTTTACCACCACTGATGAGAGAAAAATCGGATCGCTAAAGGAGATAAAAACCATAGCAAAAAGTGAGTTCCAGAAGTGACTCCAAGACTGGAAAAAGTGCTGACACAAGTGTATTATACTTGAGGGGGGATTACTTTGAAGTGTAAAAAGTTGATGTTGATGAATAAATTGAGATTCTTTAAGAAAACAAAAATTCTCATTACTTTTTGGTCATGCTTTGTACTCATGTTACCATTTCTTTTCCTCCTCATTTCTAGTTTAGTGCCTAGATGTCAATTAGCTTCAGATCTTTCCAGGAAACAAGACACTTGCTGAAATTCATGGAGCTCTAACAGTGGAGAACTTGCAAAAAAAAAAAAAAAAAAGTGTATTTGCTTAACTTTCAGAGAAGTTGATGTTTATGCTAATACTGTAATGTTGTTCTGTTCTTTTGCAGGTTTAGGTGTACCAGTGTTACACTGCAAAACCTTGTGGATACGGGAAGTTGAGACCTTTTCAAAACTGCCAT
The DNA here is from genome assembly GCF_023897955.1 of Schistocerca gregaria. Classification (NCBI taxonomy): domain Eukaryota; kingdom Metazoa; phylum Arthropoda; class Insecta; order Orthoptera; family Acrididae; genus Schistocerca; species Schistocerca gregaria. The sequence continues at coordinate 463,710,953 of NC_064922.1, forward strand.
CTTCTCTTTTCATTACAATAAATATAATCTTTGACAGAGCCACATGTTCTGTGCTGTTCATGGTTTCTCAAACTTCTAGTTCTTCAAGGGCTATCCACCGAAGAAAGTTTGCTTTTGGTAGGCACGAAAAGAAAAATAAAAGGCACTGAAGTGCTAGTACTTAAAGAGAAACAGGGCTTCAATATGAAGGAAATAGAAAGGAAATGTTTCACTACTCAGAACAATTATTAGGCCTAAAGCATCAACATGTAAACTGATAATGGGTATTTAGTTGTGTGTTTGGTTAGAACAGACAGAATTTTTTGGGGAGTGATTTACATAAAAATAATATATCCTAACTGAAAGACTTGTGGAGATGCTCAAATATAAATTCAGCCAACACACATTCATTTACACTCTGCCAAAGTTCAATAACAGTGGACAGTAGAGCTAAAGACTCAATTTCCACAAACTTTGAGTCATGTCTTACATGAATTACTAGCAAATACATCTGGAATTACATACCTTCAGCCATCTTCTTGAGTTCAGTATGCTGATCAAGTAGACTGATGTTTGACTTCCTGCCCCATACTTGACCATCCTCATCATCTTCATTGTCTCGTTCATTCTCACTTGATGATTTTCCTTTATTCCATTCCTCCTTTAACTGAATGCAAAATAATAATAATAATAATAATAATAATAATAATAATAATAACAGGCATGCACGGTGGATAGAAGCAGAAACAGACACATACAAGATGATACCACAAATGCCTGAAGTGATAATTTTGCAACATGAAGTTACCAAAGCAATTAATTCTACTCACAATTGGAAAGCCCCTGGAAAAGATAAAATAGCAAATTTCTGGCTAAAGAAGTTCACCTCAACACATTCACATCTAACTAAATTATTTAACAGTTACATTGCAGACCCATACACATTCCCTGATATACTTACATATGGAATAAAATAGAAAGAAACTTCCACATGGGAAAAAATATATTAAAAACAAAGATTCCAAGACTTACCAAGCGGGAAAGCGCCAGTAGATAGGCACAATGAATAAAACACACAAACACACACACAGAATTTCGAGCTTTCGCAACCGGCGGCTGCTTCGTCAGGAAAGAGGGAAGGAAAAGGAAAGAAGAAAGGATGTGGGTTTTAAGGGAGAGAATAAGGAGTCATTTCAATCCCGGGAGCAGAAAGACTTACCTTAGGGGGAAAAAAGGATAGGTATATACTCGCGCCCACACACATACACGCATATCCATCCATACATACACATACACAGTCTGTGTATGTATGGATGGATATGCGTGTATGTGTGTGTGCGAGAGTATATACCTATCCTTTTTCCCCCTAAGGTAAGTCTTTCTGCTCCCGGGTTTGGAATGATTCCTTATCCTCTCCCTTAAAACCCACATCCTTTCATCTTTCCTTTTCCTTCCCTCTTTCCTGACGAAGCAGCCGCCGGTTGCGAAAGCTCGAAATTCTGTGTGTGTGTGTTTGTGTGTTTTATTCATTGTGCCTATCTACCGGCGCTTTCCCGCTTGGTAAGTCTTGGAATCTTTGTTTTTAATATACATATGGAATAACTTATATGAAACCTAAAGATCAAGCAGACACAGCAAACCCAGCTAAACACCGCCCCATAACATGCCTACCAACAATATACAAAACATTAACTTCAGTCATTACACAGAAATTAATGACACATACAACACAGAACAAAATTATAAATGAAGAACAAAAAGGCTGTTGCAAAGGAGCACGAGGATGTAAAGAGCAACTGATAATAGATGCAGAGGTGACATATCAAGCTAAAACTAAACAAAGGTCGCTACACTATGCATACATTGATTACCAAAAAGCTTTTGATAGTATACCCCACTCATGGTTACTACAAATATTGGAAAAATACAATGTAGATCCTAAATTGATACAGTTCCTAAACATACTAATGAAAAATTGGAAAACCACACTTAATATCCAAACAAATTCAAATAATATCACATCACAGCCAATACAGATTAAGCGTGGAATATACCAAGGAGACTCATTAAGTCTTTTCTGGTTCTGTCTTGCTCTGAACCCACTATCCAACATGCTAAATAATACAAATTATGGATACAATATTACTGGAACATACCCACACAAAATCACACATTTGCTGTACATGGATGATCTAAAACTACTGGCAGCAACAAATCACCAACTCAACCAATTACTAAAGATAACAGAAGTATTTAGCAATGATATAAATATGGTTTTTGGAACAGACAAATGTAAGAAAAATAGCATAGTCAAGGGAAAACACACTAAACAAGAAGATTACATATTGGATAACCACAGCGACTGCATAGAAGCGATGGAAAAAACAGATGCCTATAAATATCTAGGATACAGACAAAAAATAGGAATAGATAATACAAATATTAAAGAAGAACTAAAAGAAAAATATAGACAAAGACTAACAAAAATACTGAAAACAGAATTGACAGCAAGAAACAAAACAAAAGCTATAAATACTTATGCTATACCAATATTGACCTACTCATTTGGAGTAGTGAAATGGATTAACACAGACCCAGAAGCACTCAATACACTTACACGATCACAATGCCACAAATATAGAATACATCATATACATTCAGCAACAGAAAGATTCACATTAAGCAGAAAGGAAGGAGGAAGGGGATTTATCGACATAAAAAAACCCTACATTATGGACAGGTAGACAATTTAAGAAAATTCTTTCTAGAACGAGCAGAAACTAGCAAAATACACAAAGCAATCACTCATATAAATACATCGGCTACACCACTGCAATTTCATAACCACTTCTACAACCCTTTAGATCACACAACACCAACAGATACGAAGAAAGTAAATTGGAAAAAGAAAACACTACATGGCGAGCACCCGTATCATCTAACACAGCCACACATCGATCAAGACGCATCCAACACATGGCTAAGAAAAGGCAATATATACAGTGAGACGGAAGGATTCATGATTGCAATACAGGATCAAACAATAAACACCAGATATTACAGCAAGCATATTATTAAAGATCCCAATACCACAACAGATAAATGCAGACTTTGCAAACAACAAATAGAAACAGTAGATCACATTACAAGCGGCTGTACAATACTAGCAAATACAGAATACCCCAGAAGACATGACAATGTAGCAAAAATAATACATCGACAGCTTGCCTTACAACATAAACTTATAAAACAACACGTTCCCACATACAAGTATGCATCACAAAATGTACTGGAGAGTGATGAATACAAATTATACTGAAACAGAACCATTATAACAGATAAAACAACACCACATAACAAACCTGACATCATACTCACCAATAATAAGAAGAAATTAACACAACTAATCTAAATATCCATATCCAATACAACAAATATACAAAAGAAAACAGGAGAAAAAATTGAAAAATACATCCAACTGGCTGAGGAAGTCAAGGATATGTGGCATCAGGATAAAGTTGACATTATACCAATTATACTATCAACTACAGGAGTCATACCACACAATATCCACCAGTACATCAATGCAATACAGCTACATCAAAACCTGTATATACAACTACAGAAATCCGTAATTATTGATACATGTTCAATTACCCGAAAGTTCCTAAATGCAATATAACATATACCGTACAGTTAAAAGGAAGTTATGCTTGATCAAGGTCCACGTCACTTTCTACTTCTGACCAGACATAACGTCTGAGATAAGAAAGAAATAATAATAATAATAATGTGAGCACATTCTAAGAACACAATACAACAGTTAAATACTCTTCAAAAATATACCTGAGTCAGCCTTCCTAATTTGACGAGCTGTTCCTTCTTCCGTAGTTTAACAGGCACATATGGAACATAGTCATCTTCACTTTCTGAGCTGGAAGTTTTTTCTTCTCTCCGGTATCGCTAGAAAAGTGAATTAAATCTTAACATCACAAGCCTTAGACACAAATAAATATTCTTGAAAATCTGATAGTTATTTCTGCTTGGCTCTGAGCACTATGGGACTTAACATCTATGGTCATCAGTCCCCTAGAACTTAGAATTACTTAAACCGAACTAACCTAAGGACATCACACAACACCCAGGCGTCACGAGGCAGAGAAAATACCTGACCCCGCTGGGAATCGAACCCGGGAACCCGGGCGTGGGAAGAGAGAACTCTACCGCACGACCATGAGCTGCGGACATATTTCTGCTTAAAATAAGCAAAGAAATTCATCCACTTCTTACATCTACACCTAAATCTATACACTAAAGCAATCTTACACTGTGTGTTAGATCATTTTCATCCTTGTCTGTTCCATTGGCAAATGACATATTTGAAAAACCAATATTGATAAACTTCTGTATGAGTTCTAATTTCTTCTTTATTTCATCATGGTAATTTCATGAGATATGTGTGGGAGGAGGTATTATGTTTCACAACTTTTCTTCAAACATTCACTCTTGGAATTTTAACAGTACACTTTTCCATGATACACAATGTCTCTCTTGTAGTGACGTAGTTTGTAGAGCATTTCTGTAATGGTCAAAAGCTTACTAATTAATACGGTGAGAAATGTGCTGCTTTTTGTTGGATCTTCTCTAGCTCTTCAGTTTGTCATACTTCTTAAGAGTCCACTTCGAAAACATGGAAAAGAACACTGGAAAGTCTTGTACTGTCATGCATGTCTTAATGTAGACAAGACTGACAAAACCAGTGCATGTTTTGTACTAACTTTCACAAAGTAAAATTTCAATTATATGCTTAGTGTTTATTATCTAACAAACATTTGTTTAAAAATCAGTGTGTGACAGTTACATCAGTAATATACAGGGTGGTGCAGATTAAAGTAGCCCGTGTAAGTATAAGGAAAATGCAGTGAAATTACAGAAATGAAGAGCTGAAAAGGACTTACCATTTATTTACAATAAAAAATACAGTGAAAGATACATTTACAGAAGTTGCTGACAGTAACTCCCTGCAACATCAATACACGTAATTTGCACATCTAAGTTTGGATACTGATTGCAACAACTTTATGGTTGATGTTGTCTTTCAGTTCCTGTACCGTGTGCAGATTTATTCCACAGGCCTTGCTCTTCAAGCGTTCCCACATGAAAAAATCACATGTTGGTAGATCTGGTGAATGTTGTGGCCATTAATGTTTGCAAACAGTTCAGTCCTCAGTGAAGACATCATAGACTAGTTCCTGGGATACCTTAGACATATGGCATGTTCTCCATATTGCTCAAAAAAGCAGTACTGCCTTTCATATTCAGTGAGTTGAGCACATGCAACTCTGTTGAGGATAGCATAAAGAAATATCAGTCCAATGATGGGAGTTTCTGTTATACTGCACCAAACGCCTATTTTTTATTTTTTTTGTCATGGAGTGGTTGCTGTCACAATCTTAGGGTTCTCTGTACTGGGTGAGAAAGGTGGTGCAAAAGACACACATTATCTTAGTTTCATTTTGGGCTCCAGAGCACAGATTTCAGCAGCTACAAGAATTGAATTGATAAAATAATCTGATGGAAGTATGAACAGAATTCATTCATCTGGTTCTTTTCAAATCATGTTTTGTGAAACCCATCATGAAGGAGAACTTCACCAATGTTGAACAAGTCAAAAAACACATGAACCAGTCAAAGCAGCCATTACAGACCACTTCTGAGAAGTATATTAATAACCACTTACAACTGCTGCCAACCTATCCACATTAATAATTATGCGAATTACTTTTGCTTTTATCTGATACTCCAAAGTAAGCAGAAACATAATTTTACACCAAACACAATCAGCTCTCTACAAGATGGTAGAGTTAAAGCTCATTTGATTCAATACTAACACTAAATGAGATTTTGAGTCACATTCAGGAGATTCAAGATAAAGGACTGACAGGAAAAAGAATGTATGGCTCTGAATAATATCCTTGGGTGAGATGTAGTCTGCCAACCACGGAAAATGTTTCGGATAGTGATCCAAATTATCAGTACCTCAAAATCTAATTTGGGACATGGTCATATGGAAGATGACTTATAAGGACTATGAAAGTTTTAGGTGGTGGTGGTTAGTGTTTAACGTCCCGTCGACAACGAGGTCATTAGAGACAGAGCGCAAGCTCGGGTTAGGGAAGGAGTGGGAAGGAAATCGGCCGTGCCCTTTCAAAGGAACCATCCCGGCATTTGCCTGATACGATTTAGGGAAATCACGGAAAACCTAAATCAGGATGCCTGGAGATGGGATTGAACCGTCGTGCTCCCGAATGCGAGTCCAGTGCGCTAACCACTGCGCCACCTCGCTCGATTGAAAGTTTTAGGAAAAGATAACAAGTAAAAACACTACTTGTGACAGTAATAGTGTGGATATGGATGAGAACAGGGTATGCAGGATGACAAACTGGGACATAACAAATATTTTGCGACAACTGGAAAATAACATTCTTTGTACTTATTTAACATTGTTCAGCTGCACTAGTGTCACAATCACCAATGTACAAATAATTTTGTAAAAAACATTAATGGCAGGTTAACACAGGGTGAGTCGTACTAAACTTTCTCATTTAAAAAAAAATGTATGTAACAAAAACAGATCCACGTGGAATGAAATTTACTTTATTATTTGAACACAGTTTCAATTTACTTGGTTTTGAAAATAATATCTTGTAAATGTCCATCCCCATGGTCCACGTAGTTATGGAGCCTATACTGGAAATTGTCCACGACTCTGTGACGCATATTCCAGGGAATAGCACTGGTTTCTTTGGTGATAACACCCTTCAGTTTACGTGGTGTTAAATCAGGCAATCTGGGAGGGGGGGAGGGGGGGGGCACCCAATGTTATACTGTGGAGAGACAAGATGACAGGAAAACATTTGTCTTAAAATTTGCACTGGATGATACAATGTATCTTGTTGGAATCAGATGTTGTACCTGTCATGGTCATGTAATAACTCATCCAATTTTGGTCACAGAAAATTTTCAACCTACTAACAGTAATGATTCGTTAAAGCACACCTTGAACTTGAATAATTGCAGAAATCTGTGAGGAAGATATAGTGATGGTGCCTTCAATTTTGCATCACAATGCAAGAAGCACTTGAGGATGAATATTTTGACTCCAAACTGACATTCAGTAATGAAGCAACCTTCCATTTATGTGGGACAGTTAATCGCTACAAAGTGAAAGTGTGGGGCACTGAAAATCCTCAAGAAATCACGTCACATGAACAAGACTTTCCATATGTTAATGTTTTCTGTGCAATGCCACAGATGAAGCTGTGTGGGACCATTTTCCTTCTATCAGAAGACTGTGATGGGTATCTCTTAGCTTGATATGTTGCATTTGTGGTTGTTTCCACAACTGTAGAGAGTGTCGGAAGTTCCATGCGGCTTTTCACTGATGATGCTGTAGTATACAGAGACGTTGCAGCATTAAAAAATTGTAGTGAAATGCAGGAAGATCTGCAGCGTATAGACACTTGGTGCAGGGAGTGGCAACTGATCCTTAACATAGACAAATTTAATGTATTGCGAATACATAGAAAGAAGGATCCTTTATTGTATGAATATATGATAGCGGAACAAACACTGGTAGTAGTTACTTCTGTAAAATATCTGGGAGTATGCGTGTGAAACGATCTGAAGTGGAATGATAATACAAAATTAATTGTTGATCTAACTAATTAATGGAAAATCTCATATAAAGATGTGAAACAATTACTAACAAAGAGATAGAGGGGCTGGCCAGTACTTACCTCAGCTCAGTACAGCCGATAGAGACACAAAAAACAACCGAAAATTTAAGCTCCTAGCTTTCGGAATAAATGTTCCTTCATCAGGGAGGAGAGAGGGGAAAGAAAGGGAAGAAGGGAAAGTGGATTTAGTTACTCACAACCCAGGTTATGAAGCAACAGGGAAAGGAAAACAGGGAAGGTAGCAAGGATGGAGGCATGGTTGTCAGAGGGAAGCCAAAGATATTCTACTGCAGGTACTGTGCCAGCTTCAAACCAAAGAGGATGCATACAGAAGTAAAGAGGTGTATAGTATAAAGATGTAGGATGTAAAGATGCATGAATGGCTAAAGAGGAAAGGGAAAGAGGAGAAGACTGAAAAGTAAATGGGAGTGAGGTTGTTTAACGTAGGTTTAGTCCAGGGGGATGGCGGGATGAAAGGATGTGCTGGAGTGCAAGTTCCCATCTCCGCAGTTCAGAGGGACTGGTGTTGGGTGGGAGAAGCCAAATGGCACGTACAGTGTAGCAGGTTCCTAGGTCCCTAGAATTATGCTGGAGGGCATGCTCCGCTACTGGGTATTGGACATCTCCTAGGCGGACAGTTCGTCTGTGTCCGTTCATGCGCTCAGCCAGTTTAGTTGTTGTCATACCGATGTAAAAGGCTGTGCAGTGCAGGCATGTCAGCTGATAAATGACATGTGTAGTCTCACATGTGGCCCTTCCTTGAATTGTGTATGTTTTCCTAGTAGCGGGGCTGGAGTAGGTGGTTGTGGGGGGATGCATGGGGCAGGTTTTGCAGCGGGGTCGGTTACAGGGGTAGGAACCGCTGGGTAGAGAAGGTAGTCTGGGAATATTGCAGGGTTTAACAAGGATGTTACGGAGGTTAGGGGGACGACGAAAGGCAACTCTGGGTGGTGTGGGGAGAATTTTGTCAAGGGATGATCTCATTTCAGGGGTTGACTTGAGAAAGTCATATCCCTGGCGAAGTAATTTATTGATGTATTCGAGGCCAGGATAATATTGGGTGACAAGGGGGATGCTTCTGTGTGGTCTGAGGCTAGGAATATTGTTGTTGGACGGGGAGGAATGTATTGCTCGGGAGATCTGTTTGTGGACAAGGTCTGCAGGATAGTTGCGGGAGAGGAAAGCACTGGTCAGGTTATTGGTGTAATTGTTGAGGGATTCGTCACTGGAGCAGATACGTTTGCCACGAATACCTAGGCTGTAGGGAAGGGAGCGTTTGATGTGGAATGGATGGCAGCTATCAAAGTGAAGGTACTGTTGTTTGTTGGTGGGTTTGATATGGACAGAGGTGTGGATGTGAGCTTCAACAAGATGAAGGTCAACATCCAGGAAGGTGGCTTTGGTTTTGGAGAAGGACCAGGTGAAATTCGGATTCGAAAAGGAGTTGAGGTTATGGAGAAAATTAAGGAGTGTTTCTTCACCATGAGTCCAGACCACAAAGATGTCATCTATAAACCTATACCAGGCCAGGGGAAGCAGCTGTTGGGTCTTCAGGAAAGCCTCCTCCATGCAGCCCATGAAGAGGTTGGCATAGGATGGAGCCATCCTGGTTCCCATGGCAGTTCCCCTGATTTGTTTGTAGGTCTGGCCTTCAAAAGTGAAGTAATTATGGGTGAGGATGAAGTTGGTAAGTGTGATAAGGAACGAGGTTTTTGGAAGATCTTCGGGTGGGCGTTGGGAGAGGTAGTGCTCAAGGGCAGAGAGACCATGGGTGTGTGGAATGTTTGTGTAAAGGGATGTAGCATCTATGGTGACAAGAAAGGTTTCAGGTGGGAGAGGAGTGGGAATGGATTTGAGGCGTTCTAGGAAGTGGTTTGTGTCCTTGATGTAGGATGGGAGCCTGCAGGTGATAGGTTGGAGGTGTTGGTCTACCAGAGCTGAGATACGTTCTGTTGGGGCTTTGAAGCCTGCCACAATGGGACGGCCAGGATGGTTCTCTTTGTGGATTTTGGGTAATAGGTAGAAGGTAGGGGTACGTGGCTCAGGTGGAGTGAGTAAGTCTATGGAAGCCATTGTGAGGCCTTGTGAGGGACCTTGGATTTTTAGGATTTTCTGCAGCTCAGTCTGAATGGAGGGAATGGGATCCAGGGTAACAGCTTTGTAGGTTGAGGTGTCGGAGAGTTGACGCAGTCCTTCTGCCACATACTCCACACGGTCAAGTACCACAGTTGTGGAGCCTTTATCCGCCGGAAGGATTACAATAGAGCGGTCTGTTTTCAGCTGTTTAATGGCACGGGATTCAGCTGGGGTGATGTTGGGGGTTGTCGGAATGTTCTTCAAGAAGGACTGGGAGGCAACACTGGATGTGAGGAATTCCTGAAACGTCTGCAAGGGATGGTTTTGGGGGAGGGGAGGAGGATCCCTTTGAGAAGGCGGTCGGAACTGTTCTAAACAGGTTCAACACTGGGTCTAGTATTTTGGGGGCTGTGTTTGGGTGGTGAAGTGATATTTCCAGTTGAGGTTCCGGGTGAAAGAGAGGAGATCTTTAACCAGGGCAGTGTGGTTGAATTTAGGTGTGGGGCTAAAGGTTAAGCCTTTTGATAGAACAGATGTCTCTTAAGGAGAGAGGGATCTGGATGAGAGGTTTAGAACTGAATTGGAGTTGGTGATATGTGGCATTTGACTGTGGTTATAGTTGAGATTTGGTCTGTGTGGGGTATGTGCTGGGATGGGGAGATTGAGTAGGGTGGCTAGGCTAGGTTTGTTGGCTATGAGGGGGGTTTGTTGACGGTTCTGTTGTGGTTGGTGTTTGTGAGGGATAGGGAGAGGGACCCCACTTCTTAGGTGTTGCACTAGCACTGTGGATAGTTTTTTCAGGTGGTGTGTGGCATGGGACTCAAGTTTGCGGCTGGCTTCTAGGATGATGTTCCTGAGTGACCTGGTCCTTCTCCAAAACCAAAGCCACCTTCCTGGATGTTGACCTTCATCTTGTTGAATCTCACATCCACACCTCTGTCCATATCAAACCCACCAACAAACAACAGTACCTTCACTTTGATAGCTGCCATCCATTCCACATCAAACGCTCCCTTCCCTACAGCCTAGGTATTCGTGGCAAACGTATCTGCTCCAGTGACGAATCCCTCAACAATTACACCAATAACCTGACCAGTGCTTTCCTCTCCCGCAACTATCCTGCAGACCTTGTCCACAAACAGATCTCCCGAGCAATACATTCCTCCCCGTCCAACAACAATATTCCTAGCCTCAGACCACACAGAAGCATCCCCCTTGTCACCCAATATTATCCTGGCCTCGAATACATCAATAAATTACTTCGCCAGGGATATGACTTTCTCAAGTCAACCCCTGAAATGAGATCATCCCTTGACAAAATTCTCCCCACACCACCCAGAGTTGCCTTTCGTCGTCCCCCTAACCTCCGTAACATCCTTGTTAAACCCTGCAATATTCCCAGACTACCTTCTCTACCCAGCGGTTCCTACCCCTGTAACCGACCCCGCTGCAAAACCTGCCCCATGCATCCCCCCACAACCACCTACTCCAGCCCCGCTACTAGGAAAACATACACAATTCAAGGAAGGGCCACATGTGAGACTACACATGTCATTTATCAGCTGACATGCCTGCACTGCACAGCCTTTTACATCGGTATGACAACAACTAAACTGGCTGAGCGCATGAACGGACACAGACGAACTGTCCGCCTAGGAGATGTCCAATACCCAGTAGCGGAGCATGCCCTCCAGCATAATTCTAGGGACCTAGGAACCTGCTACACTGTACGTGCCATTTGGCTTCTCCCACCCAACACCAGTCCCTCTGAACTGCGGAGATGGGAACTTGCACTCCAGCACATCCTTTCATCCCGCCATCCCCCTGGACTAAACCTACGTTAAACAACCTCACTCCCATTTACTTTTCAGTCTTCTCCTCTTTCCCTTTCCTCTTTAGCCATTCATGCATCTTTACATCCTACATCTTTATACTATACACCTCTTTACTTCTGTATGCATCCTCTTTGGTTTGAAGCTGGCACAGTACCTGCAGTAGAATATCTTTGGCTTCCCTCTGACAACCATGCCTCCATCCTTGCTACCTTCCCTGTTTTCCTTTCCCTGTTGCTTCATAACCTGGGTTGTGAGTAACTAAATCCACTTTCCCTTCTTCCCTTTCTTTCCCCTCTCTCCTCCCTGATGAAGGAACATTTATTCCGAAAGCTAGGAGCTTAAATTTTCGGTTGTTTTTTGTGTCTCTATCGGCTGTACTGAGCTGAGGTAAGTACTGGCCAGCCCCTCTATCTCTTTGTTAAAATTAATTGTTGGTAAGGCGGCTACCAGGTTGAGATTTATTGGGAGAGTCCTTAGAAAATGTTGTCGATCAACAAAGGACGTGGCTTACAAAACACTCGTTCGACCTATACTTGAGTATTGCTCATCAGTGTGGGATCCGTACCAAATCGGGTTGATGGAGGAGATAGAGAAGATCCAAAGAAGAGCGGTGCATTTCGTCACAGGGTTATTTGGTAACCATGATAGCGTTACGGAGATGTTTAGCAAACTCAAGTGGCAGACTCTGCAAGAGAGGCATTCGGCATTGCGGTGTTGCTTGCCGCCAGGTTTCGAGAGGGTGCGTTTCTGAATGAGGTATCGAATTTATTGCTTCCCCCTACTTGTACCTCCCGAGGAGATCACGAATGTAAAATTAGAGAGATTCGACACAGAGGCTTTCAGACAGTCTTTCTTCCCACGAACCATACGCGACTGGAACAGAAAAGGGAGGTAATGACAGAGGCATGTAAAGTGCCCTCCACCACACACCGTTGGGTGGCTTGCGCAGTATAAATGTATATGTAGATGTAGAACTGACTACTGATCCTGAGAATTTCATATCTCGACAGGCAGAGGCACCCCTCATTGGAGCATTGATGTTCGTCGCTACTTAAATGATGGACTTCTGTTTATGTGTGGTGTTGAAGATGATGTGTCTTTATTCCCTTGGCTCCCCAGGTTGCCTGACCTAATGTCTTGGTGAATTTTTCCTTTGAGAATACATTAAGGACCATATTGATGTACCTCCACTGCCAAGAATGATGGAAGACCTCAGAGAACAAATCAATGCTGCTATGATGTTGCTGTATGAGGTATGGAACAAACCCGACCAACACTTGTACATGTGCCATGTGACCAGAGGGGCCCTCACTGCAAAATGCAAACTTGAGTGAGATTATGATTCCATTAATGCATTAGTCATATTTGTACATATAACACCCTGAAAGAGTCATTTATAGTAGGTCTGTTTATTAAAAATGTCATTCCATAAAACTTAAGAAATTACAAGTAGCACAGACATCCATCACTGAAATTAACAGAATTATAAAAATTCTAAGAAAACAAAAGCTCACATGATGTTGATGGAATTTCAAAAAGAATTCTGAAAAGTTGCTCTACCTTAATAAGTAATGTTCATAGTGATACATGTAATGCTTCATTGACAAAGGGATTTTTTTTTACAGATTGTTAAACCTTTTTGTAAGGAAGGTGACAAGTAAGACTTAAATAACTATTGTCCAATTTCCTTATTGACGTATTTTTCAAAAATATTTAGAAAAGTAATGTACTCAAGAGTAGTCCCACTTTCAAGTAGAACCAATTTACTTAGCTGTTCATGGTTTGGATTCCAGAATGGCTGCTCGACTGAAAATTCTATTTATACATTCACTCACCAAGTATTACAAGCCTTAAATAATAAAATATTGCCAGTTGGTATTTTTGTGATCTTTGTGAGGTTGCATAGGTCATGTTACTTTCTTAGAAAAACTAAGTTTTAGGGCCTGATGGCTTTACATACAACTGGTTTGAATCATACTTAACAAATAGAAATCAATATATAGTGTTTAAAAGTTCAAATTACACTGAAAGGAGAGAAAATTATTGTGACTGGTGAGAAGTCACCATAGTAGTCCTACAAGGTTCAATTTTGGGTCCACCACTATTCCTTACACATGTGAATAGCCTTCCACTTAACACTCATCAAGCAGAATTGGTATTTACTGCAGATGATACTAAAGTTAAAATAAATTCCATTAGAGAGGAAGCAACTGAAGTGATAGTTAATGATATTTTTCAAAGAATTATTAACTGCTCCTCTAAAAATGGCCATTCCCTAAATTTTGAGAAAAAACATTACATTCAGTTCTGTACAACAAACATAGTCATACCAACAATTCGTTTCGGAGTCAGTAAACGTGGCACAATCTCCACATTATTGGGTGCACATACTGCTGAAAACTTGAACTTGATGAAGCATATTACTGATCTACTCAAACAATTAAGTTCAGCTACTTTTGCTCTTTGGACAATTGCTAGTCTTGGGAACAAATAAATCACCTTCTGTCATATATTGCATATTTCATATCAATAATGCCTTACAGAATAATATTCTGCGATAACTCACAACTTAGAAAGAAAGTATTGATTGTGCAAGGGTGAGCACTAAGAATAATATGTGGTGTTCACCTGCAGTTGTCATGTAAGCACCAGTTAAGGAGTTAGGCATTTTAACTGCACCATCACAATACAAACATTTGCTAATGAAATTTGTCATAAATTATCCACCACAATTTGAGAAGAACCGTGATGTTCATGCATATAAAACCAGGGAGAAAATAACCTTTTCACTCATTATTAAAGCTGTCAGTAGATCAGACAGGGATTAATTGCAGCAACAACAATTTTTGACCATTTGGCCAATAACATAAGAGTCTGTATACTTAAAACTTTCATATTGGGTTGAATTTTCTTGTTACAGTACGTCAATAATGCTATCAATTAAGTTCTATTGTATATACCACTTGTATGCTACCTTCAGTCCAGTTACACTGTGATAAACCAACAAATTTGAGCATAGCGAACAAGAATGTAAATGATTGCCTGCATCATCACAATAGGCACAGAATTTTGTAATGTTTTCCTTTTAAAATATAGGTGTGTTCAGATTTGAGCATTTTGGCTTTTTATAGCTCTGAATGTCTGCACCTCAAATTAAAATTATCTTCATGCTGTGCCAATGCAGTTATGATGAACTCCTTCATGATGCAGTCTTATTATGCATGAATCAAAATGATTACACTTAAACTGAACTTTTATAAATGAATATGAAGCGTTTCTTCTGTAATAAACTTTGTATATTTTCTAACAAAATTCAGTAACTTCTAGTATTCTGTACTTTATAGGACAGGGAACATTATGTGGTGATACATCTCAAATTCTGACATTAGAAAGACATTTCTGCATTCTTCTCCTGTTTGGCAAAGACATCATGCAATACAGTGTAGCAACACAGTATTATTACATTGCATACATTAACTCAGTGGCAGTCCACCATGTTACTCCAACCTGGAATGACAACTTGAGGGCATACATAAAGCCCAAGCAGGTACTGCATTTTGTGGTGATACTGCAATTCCACCCCAACTTGAATATGTGCAGCAGCTCTCCGTATATTTGCTACACGTAAAAACAGGTAACTAAATCTCCTAACAGCTTTGTATTCTTAATTATTAAACTGTTTTATGATTTAACATTCGTCACCATTATTCATCAGCTACGTAGATGTAGAGTTACATATCACTCTACTAGACTGATGTGCAATTATGTAACACTTAATACTCTCCCTCAGACAGATGATGGGGCATTTACATAAAATTAAGTAATTAAATGTTTTGTACTACATGCAACTGAATCCTTTAATAATTATTTTTAATGTCATACATAACATCTTAGCCTTATCATTCACTCTTTATTCTTGATCTGTTAGTACATAATGATTGGTGTTCTTTCTCATATCTAGTGCAGATATACAGACAGCAAAAGTTATAACACATAATATTTATCTATATTCTGTAGTATGAAACAGTTAATTTCTCTGTCATTCTTACCCATAGCATTCATCTTTTAGTCAATATAACATCATTTTTGTTCACTCTCTTTCCGAACTTTGAATATATGCAGTTCATACTATGTTGTAATACTTTTCTCTCTTCTGGCATTACAACCATACAGACAGTCAGAGTCAGATTTCAAGTGCATCATAACTTTTTAGTTTTGTATACCACAATCATGTTAGCTCCTAAACTTTCGTTTTGGTCAGCTTACAGGACAACTACAAGTCAGTCATTCATTCGAGACCTATAACAGATTATCTAAAACCAATACTAACTTTTGTTCCTATGGATGTTCATGACATAGCCCGGCTCTAAGCTGGACTTAGTAAGTCATCAATCATAATCTGAATCCTATACTTTCCACACTTCCTAAGTTTCCATCCTCAATGTGATGATGCTAATATCTGCACATCACATTGCAAAGTAAATGTATGCAAGTTATATGGAAATTTCTGTGGTGTAACAAAAGCATCCATATTGCTGGAAAAAAAATGTAACATGCTGAAGGACTATGTTCAGTGGCACGATGGTATGATAAGCGCATACTGTAGTGATTCATGTCATGGTCATTGGTGCTCAGATGGTTCTCAGGAGGCCTGTCTGTGGTAGTAACTGTGCTGTGTTTAGATATGAATAGTGTTAGTAACATTCATTCTAGCTACAACCATGACCCAATGATGAATACACACTGCTATTAAACAGATGCAGTCTTTTAGACAGGGTCACACTGTGGGCCTACAGAAAGACAGATGGTCACATCAGCAGATTGTCGCACATGTTGGGCACAGTGTATCAGTGGAGTGTTGCTGCTTCCAACAGTGCCCTGTGGAACATACCCACACCTGCAGACCAGGTTCTGAACGTTCACATGGTAGATACACATTGTGAAAGCAGCAGTGTCCAACAGAACACCATCCAGTGACAAAATCTGGGAAAGTGTTACTGCCGTAGGGGATCATTAGGAACCATCTGCTTGCAGCAGGATTAAGACCACATGTGCCTCTGACAGGGTTACCACTGACACCATGACACTGCCAAGCATGACTAATCTTTTATAGAGATAGGGTTGACTGGAGAGTGGAATGGTGTTCTGTTGTCTTCAGCAATTAAAGTAGTTTCCATCCGTATGTGAGTGATGGACATGCTCACACAGTGTAGCCTTGGTAAACTGAATACATTTGCCCACAACACACAGGCCAAATCCTCCTCCTTGGTGTGAGGGGGACATGATACAAATCATGGTCAAATTTGGTGTTTCTGCAGGGTAAAGAAACCAATGCCCACCACATTGCACTGGCTGTTATCCCCATGCTACCGCCATTTCCTCTATATGAAAACAGTATACTTTTTCGGCAGGTCAGTGTACGAAAACAAAGGGCTGCTGCAATGCAACGTGCTCTTTGTGGTGTACAACAACTGCCAACCACATCTCTTGTCAACTAAACACATACTGCAAGGATCATTACTAAACCACAACAAATGAAGCAATATGCTTTAGAGAATACACTGCAAGATTCCATTCGGTGCTTTTATGAGCCTTTGCATGAGAGAATACACACCTGTGTTGCCTCTGGAAGGGAGTGGAGGAGGGGGGGGGGGCATATACTGTGTAGTGATGCTGCTGTTTATGCAAATCTTTACTGTGACATATGTTTCATTTGGTGTGAATTAATTACCATAGACTCTCACATTGATGAACTATCTGTCACCTCATTTGTCAGTAAAATTACCTTGTTTTTGCAGGTGAGCCATCTTTTACTGCCAGTGTATAACCAGTTAAATTGTTTTTGCAATGCAAATACCAATGTCTGTACATAGATAAGGGTTGTTGTTGTTGTTGTTGTTGTTGTTGTTGTTGTTGTGGTCTTCAGTCCTGAGACTGATTTGATGCAGCTCTCCATGCTACTCTATCCTGTGCAAGCTTCTTCATCTCCCAGTACATACTGCAACCCACATCCTTCTGAATCTGCTTGGTGTATTTATCTGTTTGTCTCCCTCTCCGATTTTTACCCTCCACGCTGCCCTCCAATACTAAATTGGTGATCCCTCGATGTCTCAGAACATGTCCTACCAACCGATCCCTTCTTCTAGTCAAGTTGTGCCACAAACTTCTCTTCTCCCCAATCCTATTCAACAACTCCTCATTAGTTATGTGATCTACCCATCTAATCTTCAGCATTTTTCTGTAGCTTCACATTTTGAAAGCTTCTATTCTCTTCTTGTCTAAACTAATTTTCGTCCATGTTTCACTTCCATACATGGCTACACTCCATATAAGCACTTCCAAAAACGACTTCCTAACACTCAAAACAATACTCGATGTTAACAATTTTCTCTTCTTAAGAAACGTTTTCCTTCCCATTGCCAGTCTACATTTTATATCCTCTCTACTTCGACCATCATCAGTTATTTTGCTCCCCAAATAGCAAAACTGCTTTACTACTTTAAGTGTCTCATTTCCTAATCTAATACCCTCAACATCACGTGACTTAATTAGACTACATTCCATTATCCTCATTTTGCTTTTGTTGATGTTCATCTTATGTCCTCCCTTCAAGACACTATCCATTCCGTTCAACTGCTCTTCCATGTCATCGGCAAATCTCAAAGTTTTTATTTCTTCTCCATGGATTTTAATGCCTACTCCAAACACTTCTTTTGTTTCCTTCATTGCTTGCTCAATATACAGATTGAATAACATCGGGGAGAGGCTACAACCCTGTCTCACTCCCTTCCCAACCACTGCTTCCCTTTCATGCCCCTCAACTCTTATAACTGCCATTTGGTTTCTATACAAATTGTAAATAGCCTTTTGCTCCCTGTATTTTACCCCTGCCACCTTCAGAATTTGAAAGAGAGTATTCCAGTCAACATTGTCAAAAGCTTTCTCTAAGTCTACAAATGCTAGAAACGTAGGTTTGCCTTTCCTTAATCTTTCTTCTAAGATAAGTCGTAAGGTCAGTATTGCCTCACGTGTTCCAATATTTCTACGGAATCCAAACTGATCTTCCCCAAGGTCGGCTTCTACTAGCTTTTCCATTCGTCTGTAAAGAATTCGAGTTAGTATTTTGCACCTGTGACTTATTAAACTGATAGTTCGGAATTTTCACACCTGTCAACACCTGCTTTCTTTGGGATTGGAATTATTATACTCTTATTGAAGTCTGAGGGTATTTCGCCTGTATCATACATCTTGCTCACCAGATGGTAGAGTTATGTCAGGGCTGGCTCTCCCAAGGCCGTCATAAGTTCTAATGGAATGTTACTACTCCGTGGGCCTTGTTTCGGCTCAGGTCTTTCAGTGCTCTGTCAAACTCTTCACGCAGTATCATATCTCCCATTTCAGCTTCATCTACATCCTCTTCCATTTCCATAATATTGTCCTCAAGTACATCATCCTTGTATAGACCCTCTATATACTCCTTCCACCTTTCTGCTTTCACTTCTTTGCTTAGAACTGGGTTTCAATCTGAGCTTTTGATGTTCATACAAGAGGTCCTCTTTTCTCCGAAGGTCTCTTTAATTTTCCTGTAGGCAGTATCTATCTTACCCCTAGTGAGTTAAGCCTCTACATCCTTACATTTATCCTCTAGCCATCCCTGCTTAGCCATTTTGCACTTCCTGTCGATCTCATTTTTGAGACGTTTGTATTCCTTTTTGCCTGTTTCATTTACTGCATTTTTATATTTTATCCTTTCATCAATTAAATTCAACATTTCTTCCACTACCCAAGGATTTCTACTAGCCCTCATCTTTTTACCTACTTGATCCTCTGCTGCCTTCACTACTTCATCCCTCAAAGCTACCCATTCTTCTTCTACTGTATTTCTTTCCCCCATTCCTGCCATTTGTTCCCTTATGTTCTCCCTGAAACTCTGTACAACCTCTAGTTTAGTCAGTTTATCCAGGTCCCATCTCCTTAAATTCTCACCTTTTTGCAGTTTCTTCAGTTTTATTCTATATTTCATAACCAATAGATTGTGGTCAGAGTCCACATCTGCCCCTGGAAATGTCTTACAATTTAAAACCTGGTTCCTAAATCTCTGTCTTACCATTAAATAATCTATCTGAAATCTGTCAGTATCTGCAGGCTTCTTCCATGTAGATAAGGGTAGTAGAACAAAAATATAATTTAAAGCAGACAGAACAGTAAAAGGGAAGGACCAATGTACAGAAAACTAAACGTGAAGGAATACAACTATCAACACAGGTCCTTGTAGGCATCATCTACAAAATTAACAAAGAAAGTGAAGCCTCAAGGACATGTTTTTATGTAATGATCTTTTAGTCAAATCTACATTATATAATCATTTTACTCTTTCATTTGATGGATCTATTAAGAACACTGCTGTTGGATGAACTATATATCAACTACTTTGTAATGGCCCTCATATTTATGAAAGAATTTACTAGTGTCTTTCTTTAAATTTGAACTAGGGTGACATCTTTTCTCCAGCACCATATCACATACTGCAAATTCTGGCTTTACAGCACTTATAATT
Source organism: Schistocerca gregaria (assembly GCF_023897955.1). Taxonomy (NCBI): domain Eukaryota; kingdom Metazoa; phylum Arthropoda; class Insecta; order Orthoptera; family Acrididae; genus Schistocerca; species Schistocerca gregaria. The sequence goes on from NC_064922.1 coordinate 463,731,139, forward strand.
GGGAAGTGTATTAATGGAGAATGCCTGTTTGGAGGCAGAAATTAGCAAAAGAATACAACAGAGCAGTACATTTTACAGTGAGTGAGGGGCTTGGTGGGGGGAAGGGAAGTGTCAATGAGGTGTGAGCTGGTGCTATACAAGACTTACTTCACACCCATACTACTTTATGGCTCAGAGATTTGGACTATGACTAGAAGAGAGGAGACTAGGATACAATCCAGTGAAATGAAGTCTGTAAGATGTATGCTCGGGAAGACAGCGCGAAAAATGAAGACATTAGGAAGGAATTGGAGTGGGGAAACTGACAGAGAAAACTGAAAAGAATAGATTAAAATGGTTTGGGCATGTGAAGAGGGTGGGAGAGGGAAGAATACCAAGAAGATTGGTGCACTTCAAAATTGACGCCAAGAGGAAGACCGAGAACAAGATGGAGTGATACAATAAAGATGAGTTTAAGGAGGAGAAACTTGCTATGGAACCAAATTGTTGAATAAGAACGGTGGAAAGACCGAATAAAGTGGTGAAGTACCATTGATATTCCAACCCAACCAGATGTTGGACAGTGGAGAAACGAAGCTGATGGTGACAGCACTTATATTACGGTCTTTTATTCTATTTTGTGCACTCTTATATAGTTCCTTCTCTACACTTTTTTGAATCTCCTCCTTGAAGTGAACTACAGAAGTGAACTACACCACTGGGCCCCTAAAATAACTTTAATAATGGTTCTCCAATCAATCTCCTATTTAGTAATTCTACTAGTGAAAGATCAATATAGAAATGTGGTAATTCTTTCAATAAAATTTGGAATTCTGGTATCAGTTAAGCCCAATTAGTATGGCTACTTGAACAACAAAGTCTTCCAATCTTTTACATTACTCTTAAAAAAGGTCAGCCTGAGGTTAGTACAAAAAATAGTAATATGTCGTACGTCTACCTATGCTAAAAACTCTTTAAAACTATTACTTATGAACTGTGCACTGCTGTCAGTGAGCAATCTGCAAAATATTCCCTCAGGCAATTTCTCATCATGATTATGTTTACAATTGTAATAGGTTATAATTTAAAGTATTTCAACTAGAAATCAATTGAAACAAATACATGAGTTACTCCACCTTTAGCTTTTGGTAAAGCTCCAAATAAATGTGCAACTGTTGGGTCATTTAATGCTTTTTGGTATTACTATTGGATACAACCCAATTTTAAATCACACACATGGAAGAACATCAAGAGGAGCTTCAAACATTAGTAAAATGAAGATACATACTGCAACTTAAAATACTATTACTTTTCTTCCTCCTTTGACATAAATCATACATAAAATCCTTTTTCTTAGTTTCTTAAAGAAGTAAAAGTTAATCATATGTGTCAACACATTTTCTGATGCCTTAATAATATGTAAATACCACACTAGATCTTCCATTGCTACTTTCAGTTGTTTGAATTCTCATTTACTCTCCACAACAAAAGTTTTCCCACAACATACACTTGTTCTTATCTTTCTGCAGCAATGTTCCTTGGCCCTAGGATGTGATAATATCACCAAACTACAGACCAGACTTTAATCCTTTTTTAATTCTTTAGTTTATAATTATATTTCACAGCTACTGTAACTTAGATATAAAATTAATTCTAAAGATTACTCCATAATCTTCTGTTCTATGCTCATTACTCGCACCTAATGGCAATAGAGAAAGAGTGTCAGGCACTAGACTGAGTGAAGCTTTAACGTAATTAATTTCCAACGTAAATTCTTATAAAAACAAAATCTATCTCATTAGCGACTACTCTCCATTAAGAACACCGAAGCCTGATGGTCTGTGCCTATTACTATTTTTCAGACTCATAGGTCAGTTTAGAATTTTTGTAAACACCAAACAATAAACAACAGTTCTTTCTCTGTGGATGATGAACTGAACTCATACTTAAGACTGACTGGTGAAGTCTATAGTTTGATGTTCATCCCTTCCTGGATCTCATTCTTCTTGGAACAGCTCACAGTCCATCCAATATTCTGATGTATCTGTGGCCAGCTTAAAAATATTAAACCTTAGCTCCTAGAAAAGTCTACTAAATGTTAATAAAAGGTTCTGCTGTACCATCACCTCATACCTATGTAGCCTTTTGCTTCAATAAGGACTGGAAACGGGAGGTTTGTCGAGATGATTAGTGAGAGTGTAGCAGGTGGGTGCGAGGATCCACATGGTCTTAAGTCTTTCCTGGGTAGGAGAACTTAGCCTTTCTTAGGGTAAATCATGACAACAGACTCCCAACTCTGGAAAATATCTCAACCAACTTAGAGATTTCTTCAGTGTGTATGAAGAAAACAGAGTGCACAAACACCATGTTGCAGTCCTTTAGAAATAAATGTGTGGATCTTTAAAAATAAAATACACCAGCCTGAAATTGAATTATAGCCTTTGAACAACACGATAGCATTAATTACAGAGCACTGGTGTAGAGATGATAAGATAACAGCATATAGTGCTATTGTCCTGTGAAATTTTTAATGGCCAAGATCACATTCAATATTATTATTACTGATGACTAGTTTCAACAATTAAGACTGTCATTTTCTAATCTGTAACATGATACATTGACCTATAGTACATGCACAATCATTATTCATATCTGCCATTACAAATAAGGAATGTAAACTATATGTTTTCATACTTTCAAAATAAATCTTGCTGTTATATGTCCTGTTCCATTATGACTGTGTCACATTATAACGAAAAAGTACATGTAAGGTACAGATATAAGAGGAACAGCAAATGAGTGGTTCCAATCTTACCTGGAAAATAGAGCAAAAGATGGGAAAAGTTCAAACATTTGCTGATGATAAATTTTTGCTAAAACAATTGTCAAGCAAGAAACATATAAACCTAGTTCTTTAGGGATGTTTACTGGGTCCAATTCTGTATATATTTATATGTTTTTCCAGCAAGTGCAAGACACAGAGAAAGTTCTTTGCTGATGACTGCAACATCACAGCCACTGATGAAACACCAGAAGTCCTGTCCCATCTTCATAGACCACCTGTTCTACTCTCATAAAGCATGTTATGTATTCTGTATGTTTTATATTTTGAGCTACTGATTTGGTTTTCATTACCTTGACAATTCTTATATCACTGCAAGATAGATCATTCATGTGCTGTCCCCTTATACACAGCCCAGTCACATTAATGAGATCACCACCTATGTTTGATGTCAATGTGCAATAACCACTAACAGATGGCCGGTGACTGCACTAGCAGTGGAGGGTGCACAAAGCATTTCGGGGGATGCGGAAAACAATGCAGTCATTGTCGTAATGCTAAAACAAAACAATTTATGTGATGTCCAATTTGTATCTGACAGTGATTTGTATTCCCCATCTAGCATGGAAGTGGGAAATTCAGAGGTACTAAAGTTGCAAGCAACAGTTGCGGGATGCCAATGTAAGGCATGTTGGCAAAAATACTTGTTCAAAACCGGCGGTAGGCAGAAAACGTCTTCCGAGATTGTCCTAAATGCATTCTCCGAAAATTATTTCGAGCAGTTAGTCCACGAGCCCACGCGAATTGTAAATGGTTGCGAAAACACACTTGACCTCTTGGCCACAAACAATCCAGAGCTGATAGAGAGCATCATGACTGATACAGGGATTAGTGATCACAAGGTCATTGTAGCTAAGCTCAATACCATTTCTTCCAAATCCATCAGAAACAAACGCAAAATAATTTTATTTAAAAAAGCGGATAAAGTGCCACTAGAAGCCTTCCTAAAAGACAATTTCCATTCCTTCCGAACTGACTATGAGAACGTAGACGAGATGTGGCTCAAATTCAAAGATATAGTAGCAACAGCAATTGAGATATTCATACCTCATAAATTGGTAAGAGATGGAACGGATCCCCCGTGGTACACAAAAAAGGTCCGAACGCTGTTGCAGAGGCAACGGAAAAGCATGCGAAGTTCAGAAGAACGCGAAATCCTGAAGATGGGCTAAAATTTACAGACGCGCGAAATTTGGCACGTACTTCGATGCGAGATGCCTTTAATAGGTTCCACAACGAAACATTGTCTCGAAATTTGGTAGAAAATCCGAAGAAATTCTGGTCGTATGTAAAGTACACAAGCGGCAAGACGCAGTCAATACCTTCGCTGCGCAGTGCCGATGGTACTGTTATCGACGACTGTGCCGCTAAAGCGGAGTCATTGAACGCAGTTTTCCGAAATTCCTTCACCAGGGAAGACGAATGGAATATTCCAGAATTTGAAACATGAACATCTGCTAGCATGAGTTTCTTAGAAGTAGATACCTTAGGGGTTGCGAAGCAACTCAAATCGCTTGATACGGGCAAGTCTTCAGGTCCAGATTGTATACCAATTAGGTTCCTTTCAGATTACGCTGATACTATAGCTCCCTCCTTAGCACTCATATACAACCGCTCGCTCACCGATAGATCTGTACCTACAGATTGGAAAATTGCGCAGGTCGCACCAGTGTTCAAGAAGGGTAGTAGGAGTAATCCATTTAACTACAGACCTATATCATTGACTTCGGTTTGCAGTAGGGCTTTGGAGCATATACTGTATTCAAACATTATGAATCACCTCGAAGGGAACGATCTATTGACACGTAATCAGCATGGCTTCAGAAAACATCGCTCTTGTGCAACGCAGCTAGCTCTTTATTCGCACGAAGTAATGGCCGCTATCGACAGGGGATCTCAAGTTGATTCCGTATTTCTAGATTTCCGGAAAGCTTTTGACACCGTTCCTCACAAGCGACTTCTAATCAAGCTGTGGAGCTATGGGGTATCGTCTCAGTTGTGCGACTGGATTCGTGATTTCCTGTCAGGAAGGTCGCAGTTCGTAGTAATAGACGGCAAATCATCGAGTAAAACTGAAGTGATATCAGGTGTTCCCCAGGGAAGCGTCCTGGGACCTCTACTGTTCCTGATCTATATAAATGACCTGGGTGACAATCTGAGCAGTTCTCTTAGACTGTTCGCAGATGATGCTGTAATTTACTGTCTAGTAAGGTCATCCGAAGACCAGTATCAGCTGCAAAGCGATTTAGAAAAGATTGCTGTATGGTGTGTCAGGTGGCAGTTGACGCTAAATAACGAAAAGTGTGAGATGATCCACATGAGTTCCAAAAGAAATCCGTTGGAATTCGATTACTCGATAAATAGTACAATTCTCAAGGCTGTCAATTCAACTAAGTACCTGGGTGTTAAAATTACGAGCAACTTAAGTTGGAAGGACCACATAGATAATATTGTCGGGAAGGTGAGCCAAAGGTTGCGTTTCATTGGCAGGACACTTAGAAGATGCAACAAGTCCACTAAAGAGACAGCTTACACTACACTCGTTCGTCCTCTGTTAGAATATTGCTGCGCGGTGTGGGATCCTTACCAGGTGGGATTGACGGAGGATATCGAAAGGGTGCAAAAAAGGGCAGCTCGTTTTGTATTATCGCATTATAGGGGAGAGAGTGTGGCAGATATGATACACGAGTTGGGATGGAAGTCATTACAGCATAGACGTTTTTCGTCGCGGCGAGACCTTTTTACGAAATTTCAGTAACCAACTTTCTCTTCCGAATGCGAAAATATTTTGTTGAGCCCAACCTACATAGGTAGGAATGATCATCAAAATAAAATAAGAGAAATCAGAGCTCGAACAGAAAGGTTTAGGTGTTCGTTTTTCCCGCTCGCTGTTCGGGAGTGGAATAGTAGAGAGATAGTATGATTGTGGTTCGATGAACCCTCTGCCAAGCACTTAAATGTGAATTGCAGAGTAGTCATGTAGATGTAGATGTAAGGGGAGACAGAAATATGTGCATCGCATGGCACCACCGGTGGTGATTGTTTGCCGATTAGCCAGAAGTCTGGGCTCGTGGCGTGGCTCACTCCTTATTGTACTTTGTAGCTGTCCATATCACGCCACTGCACAGTCAAGCTTCAGTTTGTTTCCGGTCTCGAATTGGTTACTGATTTGGGACCATTATATTGCTATGCCGATTTAGCTACATTGCAAGACTTATAGGAACATGTGTTCATTTCCCTGTGGCTCAGTATATCCACTGGAGCAAGTGACAATGAACAGTTTCTATCCTTGTTATGCAGGACAGAATAGTCCAAAAAGGCCTCATCATTGGATTTTGGGCCAAGGGTGGAAACATTTCTAAAACGGCTAAGTTTGTAAACTGCTGGCATGGCACTTTGTTTAAAGAATACTGTGCACTGCAAAATGGCACTATCCCAAACTGGCACTGAGGCAACTGTGTGCAACACAGGCCATAGATGACAGGAATGAACAACGGCTGTGGAGATGAGTATGGGCAAACAGATGTGCAACTGTTGAGCAACTGAATCCCACGATATACCAAGTGGTTACCATCAGCGTCTCCACAACCGCTGTTCAGCAAACATTGCTGAATTTGAGTCTCCACAACAGGTACCTGGTTTATGCACCTGTGCTGACTGCTGTTCATTGGTGGAATTTGCATGTCAACACTGCAACTGGATGCCCACTGAATAGCAACAGGTGGCCGAATCACATTTTTGCTACACTGGACAGATGGCCATTGGCATGTATGTTGCAAAACATCTAAAAGCAAACACCTTGCATGCGTTATAATCTTGGAATGTTTTTGTGGCATTTCCTGACTGATTTTGTCATTCTGGAAGGCACACTGAATCAATACAAGTACGCATCTATGTTTTGGGACCGTGACCACCACTACGTGCAGTTTGTTTTTCCTCGGCATGATGGCATCTACTAGCAAGACAATGCAATGTCACACATGGCTCACAATGTATGAGCATGGTCCAAAGAGCACAAGGATGAGTTTACTCTACTTCCCGGTCCACTAAACACCCTGAATGTCCACCAAAATCCCCAGATTTAAATTCCATCAAGAATCTGTAGGGCCACCTTAATTGGGCTGTTTGCACCATGGATCCTTAACTGTGGAACCTACAGCTTGTGGAAAAGGTACTGCAGTTGATGTGGCAAATGGCATTGCAGTTGGTGTGGCTCCACATAACTGTAGGTACCTTCCAGAACCTCATTATCTTCCTGCACCTGTCGCAATGGTCCACACCGCAAAAGGTGGTTATTCAGGTTGTCACATTAATGTGACTGGAAAGCATAAATCTGTCTGTAGACACCATGAAAACCTAGAAGGGATCACAATTGTTTTACATCCTTGGGTTCAGGATAATCTTTTATAGTTTATATTCTTTCTGCATCAGGTTGTATGCCATTTAACCCTACGATAAGACCCAAAAATTTTAACTTTTTGTCTCCAAACATGCGATTTAGAAAGTTTTATTGTTAATCTTTTTCTCTTCTAATTGGCTTAAAATTTGTGTTAACAACTGACAATGGTCTTGTAAGGATTTAGAAACTAACAAGTCACCTACACATACAATTAATTCTCGCACTGCCAGTTAAAACCAAAAGAGAATACTTTAAACTGTTATGGTTTACTCTCAAATAAGAAAGCTGTGTATGGTCTTTATTATTCCTCATTTAGTGGCACCTGCCAGCATACTGTTTTAAATCCATACAACTAACGAATTTAGGTCTGTCTATCTTTGATAACAACTCCTCTCCATCGATGGGCCTGTACTGTTCAGTTTCAATATGTTTATTTAATGTTTGTACATCCAAAACTAATCGAGCTCCACCTGCAGGTTTCTTCACCACCATTAATGCATCATTGTGTACCCTTAAACTACATTCAATGATATCATTAATGACCATCCTTTGTAATTCTTCCCCTGCTCTAACGCAGAGACTCATTCGTATTTGGTAAAGTTTGCAACAGAAAAGCTTACTTTTAATTTACATACAAATTCTTTAATCATATCAGGTTTGTCAGAAAATACATCCTACTACTTTAACAAAATACCTTCTAGCTGATTTTTCTATTCTACTATTAGTATATTTGATTCCACTGATTTTAGTTTTATATTTTTCAACACTTCTACTCGAGTATTATCTTGTTCCTCAACTACAACAATATCAGTCATAGTGACTTTTTACAAAAGTTAATCTTCCTTAAAAGTTAATAAACTATTATGGAAAGGAATACTATAATTATTATTCTCTCTTTCTGACATAACTCTTTTCCTGTCAAAATTCAATGACATTTCTTTATTAGCCAGCTAATTCAATCCTAATAGTACATCTAAGTCTAAATTAGGTACTACTAGTAGTGCCTCATGAAAGGTAGCAGTAACATTAGTGATAGGTAGCTATGTTTCTTCTTTAATTTGTTTTCTTTTACAGCCTGTTGCTGAGAACATTCAGTTCCCCACTCTGCAGCGTTCCCTTATACATATTTTAGGACAAAATTGAACTTTTCATAATTGTCCCAGCATTTAGGCAGTGACTTACAAAGTATTCTGAAGCAGCACTTCTTTTCTGTAACTATGCAACAGTACACAGTACTGGCACCTTTTTTCTTGCATTTTAAAAAGTGTTACATTCTTTCAGAGCAAACTGTATTATAAATATCTCGGTAGATGGCACTGCCTTCAAAAATGAAATTTTCAATTTTATTCCTTATAAACTAGCACCACACTTTTTCATAAATAGAGAGTTGTGCTCAGTTAACTTGCAGTATCAGTGTTTCTTGTTCTGTGGTGTTTTAATCATTATCAACAGGTGTTTGGGAGATGTTCACATCAGTTTTGAAGATACTTTTAACCACTACAATCATTTTTCAAAATGAGTAAAACAATTAGTTTCTTTATGCTGATTAGTAAAAAACTGTTGAAGAAGTAGAACTTGTCAGATCTGCACATGGTCAAAACTTGGAAGATTCCGATTATGACTGGCCCCTATTTTGGACACTGCTTCAAAAAAATGACTTCTGCAAGAGACGAGAGGATGAAACTCAAAAATAAAATGTTGGGTTGTAAATTGTGCCATGATGTCAAATGCCTAGCCTCTGATAAACTGAATGTGCCAAGATTTTAGATTCCAAGTATTGGCCAGAAAATCCCAGAAAGCTCCTGTCATTTGGTGAAGCCAAAACTGGGAAGTTATCCAGCAAATTTAGTTTAAACGAAATAGAAACAATTCATGGATTTCATGAATATATTCAGGTATATAAATTCCCAGAGATCTCACTTCCTCCAAATCACACTTTGTGCACAATTGAATAACTTCCAAAAAATGTGAAAGGGTTTTCTCTATGCTTGTACAGACAACTACTGCAATGCTGTTCGTCAGAATGGTATGGCCTCCTCTTGCTAAGTTCAAACCCAACAAATATGTAGATTCATGGCTGCTCCCAAGTCATCATTCTTCCCTAGGTAGCAAAAGCAACAAATAGTATGATGAGTGCACATCAGAGCATATGTTAAAATTGTAGGATATACATCTCCTTCAGGCTTAAACACCAGAAATAGTTAGTAAATATTTGTCCCATTCTCCAAACAAAGTTCTATTAATTCTGTAGGGAACCCACAGTTTTTCAAAAGCTTCTTTTTTAAAAACTATCTTTCGTTTAGCTTATTCATCACAAAGCCTTTGGTATTCCACTTCTGTCCCATTTGTCTCAGCTGATGACTGAGGCCTATTGAAAGATGACTCAATCTTTCCCTGAACTTTTTGTTCAATCCAGTTGCTAAACTGCTCCTCCAACGATGCAAGATTAGAGCCTCAAGTTAATCTGAATCTTTATCCCATTCAACAATTTAATCTCATTGCTCTCTAAATTGCTCATGAACCTCACTGCTCACTAAATCACACTGCTTAATAATTTCAGAATGTAGCTCCCCAGTTAAAACAGAAATACCATTTACAATTTGGATATCTTATTATTTATTTTTAACTTCTCTTTACATGTATCAATATTGGGTTCTGCTAATCTGTGAATTATGATCTTTCTTCTTGTTGGTTACTTGTAATTCAGCTTTTAAGACAGCACTAGTTTCACTTATGTTGGCTTTTGTCTCAGCAATGGCTTGCTAAACTTTAACACCCTGGGTGTTTATAGTTTCATTTAAATCTGCTTCTAATTTAGTAGTATTTGCGTCTAGTTTGATATGTAGCTGGTTTAGTTTTTCCCTACATTGTTCACTCCAGTTTTTCAAAAGTTCTCGAAAATGCTCCTCCAGTTTTTGGCCAGTACAGGCAGACAATTAAAACAATATTCGGTTGAAAGCTAATCTTTTCCTGCTAACAACTGTCACAGTCAGGAATTTAAGTCTGTAAAAAAGAAACTTCTGAACACAAAATGCACTTTAACTACCCCAAACACAAACCACCAGAAAAAATTAATTCACCTTCAACGTAGCTCACCAAAGTGGCTTGTGTGGCTCGCCCTGTGCAATGCTGATGAGAAACAAGACTGCTGTACAATGGTGAGCAGCTGATGCTGCTACAGCCTGCTTTTGTGTTATGGTTCAAAAAATGATGAAAACAGTCGAGACCTTTGATATAACGGCTGCCAATTTCCAACTCAGGGACTTTATGATTCTTCTGAGTAATGACTCAGGTAATTTATTTATTATTTATCTACAAAATATTTCTTCTTAAGCTTTCATCTCTTGTGCTTGTAACTGGATAACCACTTCTTTGTAATGTGCAGCTGCCGACTTGATTGTCAATGAAAACTATGATAATTCCTGATAAATTTCAGTTAAAATGTTGATACCCTCTTATCTTTCAATTACTATTAATGAAACATTGGAAAAGTCCAGACTGAATAATAACAATATAATGAGAAAGACAGAGTGCTACTCACCATATAGAAGAGATGTTGAGTCACAGACAGGCAAAACACAAAGTCTCCTACACATTGCGCTTTCAGCCAAAAGGTCTTCTTCTAAAGTAGAAAACACATACACATGCATGCATGTAAAACTCACGCACACATGAAAACTGTCTCAGGCCACTGTGGTCAGACTACAAACAACTGTACCTGATGGGAGACACACTCTGTGGGTGGTGGGGGTAAGGAGTAGGCTGTGGCAGGGAGAGGGAGGTATAGTACAGTAGGATGGATGGAGAGAGTAGTGCTGCTCGTGGGAGCATACACAGATGTGGTGAAGACAGGGTAGGGGCTGATAGCTAGTCGGAGTGGGAGGGGGGTTGGTGGGGAAGGAGGGGGGGGGGGGAGTGGAAATGGTGAGAAGTAGTGGAGGGAAAAAAAAGACTAGTGGGTGCATTAGTGGAATTGAAGGCTATGTAATGCTGGAATGGGTGCAGGGAAAGGGATAGGTGGGTGGAGAACAAGGATTAGTGAAGTTTGAGGCCAGGGGGGGGGGGGGGGGGGGTATGAGGATGTAGGATATATTGCAGGGAAAGTTCTCACCTGCATTATTCTGAAAAACTGGTATTGGTAGGAAGGATCCACATGGTGTAGGCTGAGAAGCAATCTTTGAAGTGAAGTATATAATGTTGGACAGCATGTTCAGCAGCTGAGTGGTCCAGCTGTCTCTTGGCCACAAGTTGTTGGTGGCCATACATGCAGACAGCTTGCTGGTTGTCATGCCCAAGTAGAATGCAGCACGGTGGTTGCAACCTAGTTGCCTGTGACTGGATTGGAGAAGTTGGTGGCGGGAGGATGTGAAAGGTCTGTTAGAAAAGTATCTGACCTTACTTTTTTTTCCAAACAATTTTTGATGAATTTGAACCTAGTGCATTAGCATTAGCTGACATTGAATCTTGCTGCACATGTATGAATTTTTTTCCTGCCTGTCGACATCATCAGTTACTGGAAAGCAGCAGCTGAGTGAAGTAATGTGTAGTGCTTGCATCAGCTTTTCATTGCCAGGAAAATGACTGAACGACTGCAGCAGCATTACTGCATCAAATTTTGCCAGAAACTGGGTGACCGGCTCTCGGTGCAATGCCATGGGAATCTCACAGATTAAGGAGTGGTATAACCAGTTTAAAGATGGCTGCACATCGGTGGAGGGCGAGTAATTCTCCAATTGGCAATCAAAGTGCTGAAATGACCAGGTCATTGCTATGAACACTGTGGTGATGAAGGACCATCATGTGACTATCAGAGAAATTGCAGAAGGGGTGGGCGCCAACACTTTTTCGGCACATTACACTGTGATCGAAAATTTGGCCATAATAAAGACAGTGTCAGTGAAATTCGTGCCGAAGCTGCTGACGGTGCAGCAAAAGAAACTTTGTGTTAAAGGTTCACAGGACTTGCTAAGATAACAAGTAGTGACCCCGACTTCGTGAATACCATAATCACTAGTGAAAAGTCCTGGGTGCACAGGTAACATCCAGAAATCATATCCCAGTCATCACAGTGTAAGCATTCCTCATCTCCAAGACCAAACAAAGCCCACTAAGTGGGCAGAAACTTCAACATGATGCTAACTGATTTGTTTGACTCCTGCAGTGTTGTACACCACAAGTACACACCACACAATCAAACAATCACTAAACAGTACTACAGGGATGCTCTCCGCTGCCTAAGCAATGCTCTCCGGTGCAAGAGACCGGACTAGCACTTAACAGGAAATTGGCAACTTCATCATGATAATGTTCCAGCACACTCCTCGTACTTAATTCAGATGTTTTTGGCAAAAAACCAGATTCCTGTATTTCAATAGGCTCCTTATCTCCTGATATGGCCACCTGTGACTTCTGCTTGTTACCTGGATGCAAGAGATCATTAAAAGGAATGTGGTTTCTGACATGAGAGGACATTATGGCAGCAATGAAAGCCAAGCTAAACTTCATTCTGAAAGAGGCTTTTTCGGCATGCTTCCAACAATGGCAGCACCGCTGGGACAAGGGAACTATTTTGAGGGTGATTAGGTGTCAATGCTCCAAGTAAGTCAGTTTTCTTTTCCTGGCCAAATGTCAGATACTTTTATAACAGACATCATATGGGACAGGTCCTGCATCTAGGTCCGTTACAGTGTTATGAGCCATGAAGCAAGAGGTTAGGAGCAGGGCTGGGGTAGATACAGGCAAGGATAGAGTCATGTTCGGTGGATGGAGGAATACTGCTGTGGAAAGGGTGGGAAGGATAGTGGTAGGATGTTCCTCACTTCACAGCGCAACAAGAGGTATTCAAACTGGTGCAGAAAATGTGATTCAATTGCTCCAGTCCTGGGTGGTACTGGGATTCCTTTGTGATCAGATGGTGGGAATGTGGGAGTTGGTACGTGACTGGAGAGCCAAGGCATAAGAGATCTGTTTCTGTAAAAGGTTGAGAGGGTAATTTAGGTATGTGATGGCCTCAGTGAGACCCTTGGTAATTTGGAGGGGGACTTCTCCAATTACTGATGTGATGGCCACGGGTGGATAGGTCATATGGAAAGGACTGCTTGATATGGATTCGATGGCAGCTGTCGAATTGGAGGTATTGCTGGTGGTTGTTAGGCCTGATAAGAATGGAGGTACTGATGTAGCCATCTTTGAGTTGGACATCAGCATTAAGGAATGTGGCCTGTTGGGTTGAGGAGGATGAGGTGAAGTGAATGAGGGAAAAGGTATTGAGGTTCTGGAGGAGAGTGGATAGGGTATCCTCATCCTCCACCCAGATTGCGTAAATGTCATCAGTGAACCTGAACCAAGTGAGTAGTTCGGGATTTTCGGTGGTTAGGAAGGATTCTTCCTCAAAATTGCCCATGAGTAGGTTGGCATAGGATGGTTCCATGTGTGTGCTCATTGCTGTACCATAGAATTTTTGTATGTGATGCCTTCAAAGGTGAAGTAATTGTGGGTGAGGGTGTAGTTGCATATAGCAGCCAGGAAGGAGGTTGTAGGTTTGGAGTCAGTCAGGCATTAGGAAAGATAAGTGTTCAATTGTGGCAAGGCTATGGGCATTAGGGATGTTAGTGGAGAAGGAGGTGGCAACAACAGTGACGAGCAGAGCACCATTTTGTAGAGGAACAGAAAGTCTGGAGAGTTGGTGAAGTCCAACCAAGTCCAACCTGTTTACCTCCTACTTCCACCTCGATGACGACTATCAACAGTTACTACTACAGCCTCCAAACCTCCTCCACATCCCCTCTCCTCTCTTGGCCCCTCAAACTCCTGACCTAGCAGTCTTATCCTGTACCTACCATGTCTCTGCATGCTCTCACAAGCAACATTACACCCTCTCTCACCCTCACCCTGCTGTCCATCCGTTACCCCACCCCAGCCTCGGTCTTACACTCTCCATTATAGACTGCTTCTCTCATTAAATGAAGTTGCTTGCAGTCTGGCTTCAGTGGCCACAGACATTGGTCATGTGTGTGTGATTTATGCTTGTGTGAATGTGTATGTGTTTCCTACCTTAGAAAAAGGCCTTTGGCCAAAAGTTCAAATGTATTGCATTCTTTTTGTTGTGCCTGTCTGTGACTCAACATCTCCTCTACACGGTGTGTATCACTCTATAATTTTCAAAATATTACCATTATTCCACCCAGGATTTTTCATTGTTTGATTCTGCCTAGACGCTTCTCTTCCTTTCCACAACACAGTGCTGTTTTCCACTGTTACAGTTCTCTTTACTCTGTGTCAGTCCTAGTCTTTCTCTTCTTTATAATGTTTTACTTGTTGTCTCCCAAAACTGCTCACATTCTGACTTAATATTCGCACTATATCAACCATCTCATCTGGGCACAACACACAGCTACATGACCGTGCTTATTGTTAGTGCACCATCTCATGTCCAAACTATTCCTGCTGATAAAATTCATCACAGACATTCAAACTGATCACTCTTCCAGCCCCACTCTCACATATTTTCGATGTGCCACATGCAGTAGTTGAGTACCAACCTACCAAAGTCCCCTCCCCCCTTTATCTCATCTTGTACATCAGCAAGCACAAGGTAAGCTCAACTAATACATCCACATTTGCTGTTCCCGTCGTCATACATACTGACCACCCATCTGCATCCCACACTGTCTTTTTTTTTTTTGTGTGTGTGTTTTCACATCGATTTCAACTGATTTTCACGTTTCACTATTGGCCTCTACTTCCTCATGTTTAATCTTTTTTTCGAAAGCTCCATCTGTTACAATCTTTTTGTGACTAGCCCTCATCAACCTAGTCCACCAAAACAATGTAAATCAGGCTCACACCTCCTTGCAATATCTCCTCTCCAACCATAAAGTTTTCCTGCTTTGCAACCCCAAATTTTTGCATCCCATCTCTCACAATTAAACTCCTGCCCTCCAGGAACTACAGCAGCATGAACAGGGCAACCTCAAAAAATTCTACAACCTGTTTACCACTTACTCTTGCCTTGGACTACAAGTATCCAACACCTCTACGACAACCTCCAAATATCCCCCACATTCCCTCACAGCTGAAAAATCCGATCTCACAGGTCTATAACACTTACCACACCCTCAAAAACCTACTCCCACCAACATACAAAATCCAGAAGCCAGAGCAGACCCAAAACACAGTCATGAACCTTTCCTCCAAAAGCCTTAGTCCCACAGAAGTATCAGTGCTTTGCAAAGCTCTTACCTTTTGCCCCACTCCCAGATTCAATCATGCTAGACTTGTTAAAAAAACTTCTCCCAGTCCCTACAGAGGAAGCACTTTTTCGCCACCAACTCTACCAATCAGACTCAATCCAAAACCAATGTTGAATCCTGCATGACTCATTTCACTCCTGCATTCAACCATGATACACCCTATTGCCTTCAAATCAACCCAATGTTAATGTTCCAGAATTTCTTAACCTCAATCCTTGTGTCACTGTCATTCCACAAATCCCTCAACACAGGAAGCTAACTTTACATCCACAACTGAACTACAACCTACAACCTAAAAAACTGACTCCAACCTTATAATCCTATCTACTGACAAAGGCCCCACCACTAAGGTTTCAAACTGCAGAAATTACCTTGTGGAAGGTCTCTGCCAGCAGTCAGATCTGTCCACCTAAAAGTACTGTCACAGCGACACCATTCCATGTTCCCCAGTGTCACCTCAAAGCTTTAGAACTGTCCCAGAACCACTCCAACCACTCTCCACGCTCCTATCTTCTAAATGATTCCTAAAGTCCACAAACCAAACCATGCAGGATGTCCCATTGGGGCCAATTACTGGACTCCTGCTCAGAGAATCTCTGCTCTTATGGACCAACATCTCCGGCCTATTACCCATAACCAGCACTCCTACACAAAAGACAGCAACCATTTCCTCTACCAGCTCTCCAGAGTTCCTGTTCCTTTATACACGGCACGCTGCTCATCACTACTGATGTCAGTTCCCTCTACACTAAAATCTCCCAGAATCCCAAATCCCTATCTGGTTCAGACTCATTGATGATGTCTTTGTGATCTGGTGGAGGATGAAGATACCTTGCACACAGTCCTCCAGAATTTCAAAACCTTTTCCATTATTCAGTTCAACTCGTCCTCCTTAACCCAACAAGTCAACACTCTTGATTTTGACGGCCACCTCAAAGATGGCTACATCAGTATCTCCATCCTTACCAGACCTACAGATCACCAGCAATACCTCCACTTCGACAGCTGTGACCCATTCCATACAAAAAAGTCCATTCCATACAGCCTACACACCCATGGCCTTTGCATCGGTAGCAATGGCAGTACTCCTCCAAATATACCAAAGGGTTCACAGAGCCTTTCAAACACTCAAATTACCCTCCTTTTAAAGAAACAGATCTCCTGTGCCTTGCCTCTCCAGTCACCTACCACCTCCCACATTCCCAATATCCAATCCCAAAGAAGCACTCCCCCGTGACCCAGTACCACCCAGGACTGGAGAAACTGAACTACATTCTCTGCCACAGTTTCAACTACCTCTTGTTGTGCTCTGAAATGAAGAATATCCTACCCCTACCCACTGTCCCTCCCACTCCTCCCAAAGTGGTATTCTGCCACCCACCTGAACTACGCAATACCCTTGTTCATCCCTACACCAATCCTGCTCCCAACCCCTACTTCATAGCTCATATCACTGAAACAGACCTAGATGCAAGACCTATCCCATACATCTTCCCACTACCATCTGCTCCAGTCCAGTCACAGGCACCACATATCCCTTTAAAGGCAGGGCTACTCCTGAAAGCAGCAAACTAAGCTGCAACCACTGTTCTGAATTCTACATAGGCACAACGACCAACAAGCTGGCTTCTGCATGAATGGCCACCAAAAAATTGTGGCCAAGACACAGTTGGACCACCCAGCTGCTGAAGATGTTCTCCAACACAATGTGCTTCACTCCAATGACTGCTTCATAGCATGTGCCATCTGTATCCTTCCTAACAACACCAGTTATTCTGAATTGTGTAGCTAGTAACTCTCTCTGCAATATATCTTACATTCCCATAACCTCCCTAGCCGCAACCTTTGCTAGTCACTGTTCTCTAACTACCTACCCCCTTCCCTGCTCCTATTCCAGCACTACACAGCCTTCTATTCCATCAACGCACCCATTCGTCTTTTTTCCGCTCCACTACTCTCCATTTCTGCTCCACCTCCCCTCCCAAAATATCCCAACTGCACCTAGCAGCCCTGCTCTGTCTCTGCCATATCCCTGCATGCTCCTATAAGCAACACTATATCCTTACCCACCCCTACATTGCTATACCTCTCACTCCCTACCAGAGCCTGTTTCTCGCATCAGGTACTGTTGCTTTCAGACGACTTCAGTGGCCTGAGACAATGGTCAAATGTGCGTGAGTTGTGCTTGCAAGAATGTGTATGGTTTTTCTCCTTCAGAAGATGGCCTTTTAGCTTAAAGCTCAAATGTATAGCAGTCTTTTTGTTGTGCCTGTCTGAAACTTAACATCTCCTCTATATGGTAAGTGGCACTCTATCATTTCCATAATAGTGTAATTATTGTTAATCTCCTTTCTCAATAGTTATCGACTTCCAGCATAAATCAGTCTGGGTCCTATCACAGTTACCAGAATGAAATCTTCCCCTTTTAAAATATATTTGTGTTCTGATTTGAGCTTGTTGACTTTTTGTAGCTCTGAACATTTTCAAACAAAATCAAATTATCTTTGGATCATGCCACAGCAATTATGAAGGACTTCTTTGCTGATGCAGTCTTGATTATGCTGAAATCGATGATGATGATGATGATGATGATGATGATGATGATGATGATGATGGAGAGGGTTGTATGGGCGCACAACGGCAAGGTCTTCAGCGCCCGCGCAGTAACATATTGAGACGGCTGTCAAGAAAATACTCAGAACAGTAAGATAAAACAGAACGTACCACACAGGTAACAAGCTTGGAAAAGTATGAGCCTACCCACACCGAAGTGTTGGAGGAAGCATGCTGTCCGCAGTAAAACATGGACAACACAGGAAGAAAGTGATAGAGGGAGCTAAAACAATATAGCACATGGAAGTGGCTGGCTGACTGCAAGGAAAAAAGGGAGGAACCAGCCACTTTGCAATACACTAAAACCTCCAGCCTAAAAGTTTAGGCCAGAGTCCAGACCCATCACAAAACTTTAAAACCCTAGCCACACATGTCTCAGCATTTGCTAAAACACAGGGCAGATCCCCATCAACTTGTGCTTCTGCCCTTGCATCACGGTATGAAATCAAAAGGCTTCACCATAAACTGAACTTTTATAAATGATTATGAAACATTTCTTCTGTAATAAACTTCTTATATTATCTCACAAGAGACAATAATATCTTCTGTTCTGAACTTTACAAGATAGGGAACATTATATGATGATACATCTCAATTTCTGACATTAGAATAACATTCATGATGTTTCAACATCCTTCTTCTGCCTTGCAGAGACATCATACTTAGTGCTTTTACTCAGTTTTGCACTGCATTACTGCAACCTGGGATGATGACTGGTGGAGCACACCTGAGGATCATACAGGTACTGCATTTCGTGGTGATGCTGTGATCATTCACCAGCTAGGCAGATGCAGAGTTACTTGTCACTCTACCAGAATGATGTGCAACATCACAACATAGGGTTGACAGTCATTCCATCCAAAAACTCAAATGGTCCTCTTTGGTTATTCTAGGCTCATAAGGTCAAAATTTCCAGAATTTCTCCCATTGTTAGCCATAAATATGACAATCATAAATTTATTTCCTCATTGAGAATCCAGGAGTAATGTTAGATGCAAAAATAAACTGAGCTGAAACCACTGTATGAAAATGTAAAAATTTACATGATCTCACAGATCTCCTTAGCATGACTAATTAATGGTGTGCTTCTGGGCAGCCAACCGAGTTGTTATTTCCATTTTCTATACAATATTTCAACAACCAAACCAGAATTGTCTTCTTCAGATGCTGCGAGTTTTGCTGTTACATGTACTCACTGCCTGGACTCCAACCAGACTGTGACAGGGTATTGGTGGTCTTGCACCTGTATGTATAGCTGAGTGAATCCCAATGCCTACTACGCACTTTTATTTTTCAAAGCATGTACTGATATTCCCTGAAGTGTATATTCTCTTAGTATTTACTAATTCTGGTGGATGTGATGGTCGTAATAAATGAATCAAGTAGCAAAAATCACAGTAACTTGAAAAGACAGTTAGCTTGTTCATTGAAATATTGTGTATAAAATGGAAACAACTCGGTTGTTTACTCTGAGGCACAACATTAATGTAAAAAGCTTGAAATATTCTATGCTGTGAGTACCAGTTAGTCATGCAAAGAATTTTTGCATTGCCATTATTGCCTGACTTCATTTGCTTTTATTTGTGTGGCAGTCCACTGATAAAATGACTGTGAAGTTATTTTGAGGCGAAGACTCCGTCACCAGCGTAACTCCTCCTGCACTAGCTGAAAAGTCATTCTAGAAAAATCAACTTCTACAAAATGACATCCACTTCTTCTTAAGAGATGTATATATAGTATCTCGTTATTACAATTTGGAACACATCAACTACAGATCATTGACAGACGTTTATGTGAACAATTCTTCCTCTTCATCTCTGTGTAACTATTGAAATATAATTAAGTATTGTCAAGTCTTGACCGCCCTCAACAATTTATACACTTCTGCCCCTGCCCCCCCCCCCCCCCTCCATATGTAAGTCTTTTTCCAAAGTGTCTTAGTCTCAGCACTGCCTTACGCGTTCCCACATTTCTATGGAATCCGGAAACCAATTTAATATTTCCCCGAGTCGGCATCCACCAATTGTTACATTCTTCAGTAGGTAATACGTGTTAGTATTTTTCAACCATAACATAAAACTGATGGTTAAGTAATACTTACGAGGTCTGTTGGAAAAGTATCTATGCCCCCCCCCCCCCTTTTTTTTTGTGAACACCTCATGGATATGAGTCTAGCATGCTAGCATGAACTGAGCCTGAACCTTCCTGCACATATGTGAATTATTCCCGCCTGTTGATAGCATCAACTGCTGGCAAGCAGCAGCTGAGTGAGTTAGCATGTAATGCTTGCGTCGGCTTTTCATTGCGAGAGAAATGATTGGAGCACTTTTGTCGGAAACCAGTTAACAGCCATTCAGAAGATTTAGACAGATTTTGGTGATGATGCTATGGCCATCCTCGTGGGAAAAATATATCTAAAAACAAAGATGATGTGACTTACCAAATGAAAGCACTGGCAAGTTGATAGATACACAAACAAACACAAACATACAAACAAAAATCAAGCTTTCGCAACCAACGGTTGCTTCATCAGGAAAGAGGGAAGGAGAGGGAAAGACGAAAGGATGTGGGTTTTAAGGGAGAGGGTAAGGAGTCATTCAGATCTTGGGAGTGGAAAGACTTACCTTAGGGGGAAAAAATGACAGGTGTACACACGCGCGCCCACACACACACACACACACACACACACACACACAAACACACACACACACACACACACACACACACACACAGGGTGATCCTCATTACCAACAAACACTGTCTGCCTGTGTCCATTCATACGAATGGACAGTTTGTTGCTGGTCATTCCTTCCGGTTTACAGGACTGGAGTAGGTGGTGGAGGGAGGGTGCATGGGACAGGTTTTACAACGGGGCAGTTACAAGGGTAGGAGCCAGAGGGTAGGGAAGGTGGTTTGGGGATTTCATAGGGATGAACTAAGAGGTTACGAAGGTTAGGTGGACGGCGGAAAGACACTCTTGGTGGAGTGGGGGGGGGGGGGGGGGGAAGGGGATTTCTTGAAGGATGGATCTCATTTCAGGGCAGGATTTGTGGAAGTCGTATCCCTGCTGGAGAGCCACATTCAGAGTCTGATCCAGTCCCGGAAAGTATCCTGTCACAAGTGGGGCACTTTTGGGGTTCTTCTGTGGGAGGTTCTGGGTTTGAGGGGATGTGGAAGTGGCTCTGGTTATTTGCTTCTGTACCAGGTCGGGAGGGTAGATGCGGGATGCGAAAGCTGTTTTCAGGTTGTTGGTGTAATGGTTCAGGGATTCCGGACTGGAGCAGATTTGTTTGCCACGAAGACCTAGGCTGTAGGGAAGGGACTGTTTGATGTGGAATGGGTGGCAGCTGTCATAATGGAGGTACTGTTGCTTGTTGGTGGGTTTGATGTGGATGGACATGTGAAGCTGGCCATTGGACAGATGGAAGTCAACGTCAAGGAAAGTGGCACGGGATTTGGAGTAGGACCAGGTGAATCTGATGGAACCAAAGGCGTTGAGGTTGGAGAGGAAATTGTGGAGTTCATCTTCACTGTGAGTCCAGATCATGAAGATGTCATCAATAAATCTGTACCAATCTTTGGGTTGGCAGGCCAGGGTGGCCAAGAAGGCTTCCTCTAAGTGACCCATAAATAGGTTGGCCTATGAAGGGGCCATCCTGGTACCCATGGATGTTCCCTTTAATTGTTGGTATATCTGGACTTCGAAAGTGAAGAAGTTGTGGGTCAGGATGAAGCTGGCTAAGGTAATGAGGAAAGAGGTTTTAGGTAGGGTGACAGGTGATCGGCGTGAAAGGAAGTGCTCCATCGCAGCGAGGCCCTGGACGTGTGGAATATTTGTGTATAAGGAAGTGGCATCAATGGTTACAAGGATGGTTTCCGGGGGTAACATATTGAGTAAGGATTCCAGGCGTTCGAGAACGCAGTCCCTCAGCCACATACTCCCAACTATCAAGTACCATAGTCGTGGAACCCTTGTCCGCCGGAAGAATGACGATGGATCGGTCAGCCTTCAGATCACGGATAGCCTGGGCTTCAGCAGTGGTGATGTTGGGAGTAGGATTAAGGTTTTTTTTAAAAAGGATTGAGAGGCAAGGGTGGAGGTCAAAAATTCCTGGAAGGTTTGGAGAGGGTAAATTTGAGGAAGAGGAGGTGGGTCCTGCTGTGACAGAGGACGGAACTGTTCCAGGAAGGGTTCAATTTGGATAGTGTCTTGGGGAGTTGGATCATTAGGAGTAGGATTAGGATCATTTTTCTTCGTGGCAAAGTGATATTTAAAGCAGAGACTACGAGTGTAGGACAGTAAATCTTTGACGAGGGCTGTTTGTTTGAATCTGGGAGTGGGGCTGAAGGTGAGGCCTTTGGAGAGGACAGAGGTTTCGGATTGGGAGAGAGATTTGGAGGAAAGGTTAACTACTGAATTAGGGTGTTGTGGTTCCAGATTGTGTTGATTGGAAGTTTTGGGGGGAGTGGAGCTGAAAGTGGGAGATTGAGTAGATGGGAGAGACTGGGTCTGTCTGCAATGAGAGGAGGTTGAGGTTTGCTGGAAAGGTTGTGAAGGGTGAGTGAGTTGCCTTTCCGGAGGTGGGAAACCAGGAGATTAGATAGTTTTTTGAGGTGGAGGGTGGCATGCTGTTCTAATTTGCGGTTGACCTGTAGGAGGATGCTCTGAACAGCCAGTGTGGATGTGGGAGAGGAAAGAATGAGGACGTTTATTAAGGATAGGAGTTGAAGGGTGTGTTCATTGACTGAGTTGATGTGTAGGTGAAGAATTAGGCGGGTGAGGGCAATGGATTATTCAGTTTGGAACTGGTACAGGGACTGATGGAAAGAAGGGTTATAGCGAGAGATGGGAACTTTAAGTGTGAGGCCTTCGGGGGTAATGCCAAAAGTCAGACAAACCCGAGAAAATAAAATATGGGAGCGTAATCTGGCTAGGACGAAGGCATGTTTGCGGAGGGAATGTAAATAAAACTTAATTGGGTCGTTGTGGGGATGTTGTGAGGGTGACATGGTATTAGAAGGTGGAAGTGTAACATGAGGCTGAAATGAAAATGAAAATAAAAATTACGCTCCCATATTTTATTTTCTCAGGCTTGTCTGACGTTTGGCATTAGCCCCAAAAACCTCAGACTTAAAATTCCCATCTCTCGCTGTAACCTTTCTTTCCATCAGTCCCTGTACCAGTTCCAAACTGAACAATCCATTTCCCTCACCCGCCTAATCCTTCACCTACACATCAACTCAGCCAATGAGCACACCCGTCAACTCCTATCCTTAATAAAAGTCCTCAATCTTTCCTCTCCCACATCCACACTGGCTGTTCAGAGCATCCTCCTACAGGTCAACCGCAAATTAGAACAGCATGCCACCCTCCACCTCAAAAAACTATCTAATCTCCTGGTTTCCCACCTCCGAAAAGGCAACTCACTCACCCTTTACAACCTTTCCAGCAAACCTCAACCTCCTCTCATTGCAGACAGACCCAGTCTCTCCCATCTACTCAATCTCCCACTTCCAGCTCCACTCCACCCAAAACTTCCAATCAACACAATCTGGAACCACAACACCCTAATTCAGTAGTTAACCTTTCCTCCAAATCTCTCTCCCAATCTGAAACCTCTGTCCTCTCCAAAGGCCTCACCTTCAGCCCCACTCCCAGATTCAAACAAACAGCCCTCGTCAAAGATTTACTGTCCTACACTCGTAGTCTCTGCTTTAAATATCGGTTTGCCATGAAGAAAAATGATCCTAATCCTACTCCTTAAAATCACCCTCTCCAAACCTTCCAGGAATTTTTGACCTCCAGCCTTGCCTCTCAATCCTTCTTAAAAAAACCTTAATCCTACTCCCAACATCACCACTGCTGAAACCCAGGCTATCCAAGATCTGAAGGCTGACCGATCCATCGTCATTCTTCCGGCGGACAAGGGTTCCGCGACCGTGGTACTTGATAGTCAGGAGTGTGGCTGAGGGTCGCGTTAGCTTTCAGACAACACTACATACAAAGTTTGCCAAGGTAATCCCATTCCCGATGTCCTGGTGGAGCTTCAAGGAATCCTCAGAACCTTAGGCCCCCTACAAAACCTTTCACCTGACTCCATCAACCTCCAGACCCCACCGACACCCCGCACCCCTACCTTCTACCTTCTTCCTAAAATTCACAAACCCAATCCTCCTGGCCGCCCCATTGTAGCTGGTTACCAAGCCCCCACAGAACGTATTTCTGCCTATGTAGATCAACACCTTCAACCCATTACATGCAGTCTCCCATCCTTCATCAAAGACACCAACCACTTTCTCGAACGCCTGGAATCCTTACCCAATATGTTACCCCCGGAAACCATCCCTGTAACCACTGATGCCACTTCCTTATACACAAATATTCCGCACGTCCAGGGCCTCGCTGCGATGGAGCACTTCCTTTCACGTCGATCACCTGCCACCCTACCTAAAACCTCTTTCCTCATTACCTTAGCCAGCTTCATCCTGACCCACAACTTCTTCACTTTCGAAGGCCAGACATACCAACAATTAAAGGGAACATCCCTGGGTACCAGGATGGCCCCTTCATAGGCCAACCTATTAATGGGTCGCTTAGAGGAAGCCTTCTTGGCCACCCTGGCCTGCCAACCCCAAGATTGGTACAGATTTATTGATGATATCTTCATGATCTGCACTCACAGTGAAGAACTCCACAATTTCCTCTCCAACCTCAACGCCTTTGGTTCCATCTGATTCACCTGGTCCTACTCCAAATCTCGTGTCACTTTCCTTGACGTTGACCTCCATCTGTCCAATGGCCAGCTTCACATGCCTGTCCACATCAAACCCACCAACAAGCAACAGTACCTCCATTATGACAGCTGCCACCCATTCCACATCAAACAGTCCCTTCCCTACAGCCTAGGTCTTCGTGGCAAACGAATCTGCCCCAGTCCGGAATCCCTGAACCATTACACCAACAACCTGAAAACAGCTTTCGCATCCCACAACTACCCTCCCGACCTGGTACAGAAGCAAATAACCAGAGCCACTTCCTCATTCCCTCAAACCCAGAACCTCCCACAGAAGAACCCCAAAAGTGTCCCACTTGTGACAGGATACTTTCCGGGACTGGATCAGACTCTGAATGTGGCTCTCCAGCAGGGATACGACTTCCCCAAATCCTGCCCTGAAATGAGATCCATCCTTCAAGAAATCCCCCCCCCCCCCCCCGCCCCCCCCAAGAGTGTCTTTCCTCCGTCCACCTAATCTTTGTAACCTCTTAGTTCATCCCTATGAAATCCCCAAACCACCTTCCCTACCCTCTGGCTCCTACCCTTGTAACCGCCTCCGGTGTAAAACCTGTCCCATGCACCCTCCCTCCACCACCTACTCCAGTTCTGTAACCCGGAAGGTGTACACGATCAAAGGCAGAGACACATGTGAAAGCACCCACATGATTTACCAACTGACCTGCCTACACTGTGAAGCTTTCTATGTGGGAATGACCAGCAACAAACTGTCCATTCACATGAATGGACACAGGCAGACAGTGTTTGTTGGTAATGAGGATCACCCTGTACTAAACATGCCTTGGTGCACGGCCAGCACATCTTGGCACAGTGTTACACTGTCCGGGTTATCTGGATATTTCCCACTAACACCAACTTGTCAGAACTCCGGAGATGGGAACTTGCCCTTCAGTATATCCTCTCTTCTATTCACCCGCCAGGCCTCAACCTCTGCTAATTTCAAGTTGCCGCCGCTCATACCTCACCTGTCATTTAACAACATCTTTGTCTCTGTAATTCCGCCTCCACTGAAATCTCTGCCCAAACTCTTTGCCTTTACTAATGTCTGCTTGTGTCTGTGTATGTGTGAGTGTATACCTGTCCTTTTTTCCCCCTAAGGTTAGTCCTTCTGCTTCCGGGATTGGAATGACTCCTTACCCTCTCCCTTAAAACCCACATCCTTTTGTCTTTCCCCTCTAGTTCCCTCTTTACTGATGAAGCAACCGTTGGTTGCGAAAGCTTGAATTTTGTGTGTATGTTTGTGTATCTATCAACCTGCCAGCAAGTTTGTTTGGTACGTCACATCATCTACAGAGAGAGAGAGAGAGAGAGAGAGAGAGAGAGAGAGAGAGAGAGAAAACATTATGGCAGCCACAACAGCTGAGCTAAATTCCATTCTGAAAGAGGCTTTTTTGGCATGCTTCCACTGGCTCACAGCTGGGGGAAGTGTATGGAGTCCCAAGGTGATATGGTGTCCAACGCTCCATACAAGCCAGCTTTTTTTCCCAGCCGAAGGTCAGTCTGTCTTTCTAATAGCAAAAAAATATGGCTCTGTATGCTCATCAGGTAAAAACAAAATTAGCCAGTCACTCTACAATACACCAAAGTCCCCAGCCTAAAAGCTTAATCTGTAGTCCAAACAATACACAAAATTTTAAACATTTTGTCAAATGACTCTATGTCAGATACTGATCATCTCAGATTGGAGAGTCTCTCACAAGAGTCAGAAAAGCCATGAATTGGCAGACAAAGCCCCACTTGGAGACATGTCGAGCTGACTTGATCATGTCAGATGGGCAGATGTGAGATACATCACAGCCAGATAGCTGGTTGCACTAACTGTAACTTGTCATTTTGCCATTCACCACAACCTACTCAACATCTTACACCTGTATAGCTCTATAACTCAACAGCAAGGTGATAGCCAGAAGAGGACCAATACATGGTGTCACACTGTTATCCACAGGCATGATTGAGTGCAATAACTGCACAGTCATTTCACATAATTACACAGGACGAAGCTGAATGATGTGTTTTTCTACTATTTCAGGAGAAGAAGGGAGTCCTTACAGTTTGATCCACCGTCGCTGCTAAGAACATTAACTGTAGTATTGTATCGCACTGAGGGAACTGGAGCAGCTTCCTTCAGATAGTAATTCATTATACATAAATGCATCACATATAAAATGTCTGGGGATATTATTAATATTCTTTGCCAGGTCACTAATAAATAATATAAAAAGTAAGGGTCCTAACTTGTTTCAATAGGGCATACCAGAAGTTATTCCTACATTACTGGATGATTCTACATTCAAGACAACATGCTGTGTCTTTCCGAACATGAAATCCTAAATCCATTCACAAATTTAGTGTGATATCAAAAGACACATATTTTCATTACTAAATGCTAGTGTGGTACTGAGTCAAACAATTTTTGGAAGTAAAGAAATACTGCATGTTTGTAACTGCCCTGATTCACAGCTTTCAGGATGTCACACGAGGAAAGTATGAGTTCGGTTTTGTGCGAGTGAAGTTTTTAGAATCCTTGTTGGTCAGCATGGAGTTCATCATTCTGTTTGATGTACCGTATTATATATGAGTTGAAAATATGTTTCAAGATTCTACAAAATACATATGTAAAAGGTATTGGATATTCGTTTTGTGGACAAATTGAGCTGCCCCTTCATGTAGACAGGTGTGAATTTGTTTTTTCCAACTACGGGGCAGAGTTTTCTGTTTGAAAAATCAACTGTATGTCATGGTTAAAACAGAAGGTAACTCACCTGCAAATTCTGTACATACTCTAATAGGGGTACCATTGGACCCTGGATCATTCACCAGTTTTAGCCATTTCAGCTGTTCGTCAACACTGTTGATACTATATCACACATGGTAGCAGTGGTGTGAGAGTTAAACTGGGACACTACTCATGGATTTTCCTTTGTAATGGAAAATTTGAAAAAAAGTTTAGCATTTTTGCTTATGAAATTTCAATTTCAGTTCCTATGTAATCCATAAGTATCTGGACACAAACTTTTCTGCCACTGACAGTTTTTAATTATGATTATAATTTCTTCATCTTGTGGAAGGTCTTTTGACAAGATTCTGCTATGCTATTCACTGAAGGTTACATGCAATTCAACTGCATTAAATACATGCTCAACAGAAGAACTGGAATAAAGAGTTTCTCTAAAAAAGATAAAGGCTACCACATTTCAGTGAGAATAATTTATTTGTCTGTTATAACAAATGTATAATTCATTTGTGAATACAAACAAGACAATATATATGTAGATACCTGCAAACTGTTCAATGAACAAATAGACAAAAAATACAGCCAATGATGTGTGTCATATGCTTGAAGACTTGGACATAAAAGAAGTATGTAACAATAAATTCCAGAGTATTATGTTTTAAATAAAATAGAAAGAAACTTCCACATGGGAAAAATATATTAAAAACAAAGATTCCAAGACTTACCAAGCGGGAAAGCCCCGGCAGACAGGCACATGAACAAAACACACAAACACACACAGAATTACTAGCTTTCGCAACCGATGGTTGCTTCTTCAGGAAGGAGAGGGAAAGACGAAAGGATGTGGGTTTTAAGGGAGAGGGTAAGGAGTCATTCCAATCCCGGGAGCGGAAAGACTTCCCTTAGGGGAAAAAATGGACAGGTGTACACTCGCGCGCACACACACACACACACACACACACACACACACACACACACACACACACATACATATCCATCCGCATATACACAGACACAAGCAGACATATTTAAAGGCAAAGAGTAAGGGCAGAGATGTCAGTCGAGGCGGAAGTACAGAGGCATAGAAGTTGTTGAAAGACAGGTGAGGTATGAGCGGCGGCAACTTGAAATTAGCGGAGGTTGAGGCCTGGCGGATATCGAGAAGAGAGGATATACTGAAGGGTGAGTTCCCATCTCCGGAGTTCGGATAGGTTGGTGTTGGTGGGAAGTATCCAGATTACTCGGACGGTGTAACACTGTACCAAGATGTGCTGGCCGTGCATCAAGGCATGTTTAGCCACAGGGTGATCCTCATTACCAACAAACACTGTCTGCCTGTGTCCATTCATGCGAATGGACAGTTTGTTGCTGGTCATTCCCACATAGAAAGCGTCACAGTGCAGGCAGGTCAGTTGGTAAATCACGTGTGAAAGCACGGCCAGCACATCTTGGCACAGTGTTACACCGTCCGAGATATCTGGATACTTCCCACCAACACCAACCTATCCGAACTCCGGAGATGGGAACTCGCCCTTCAGTATATCCTCTCTTCTCGATATCCGCCAGGCCTCAACCTCCGCTAATTTCAAGTTGCTGCCGCTCATACCTCACCTGTCTTTCAACAACTTCTTTGCCTCTGTACTTCCGCCTCGACTGACATCTCTGCCCTTACTCTTTGCCTTTAAATATGTCTGCTTGTGTCTGTGTATGTGCGGATGGATATGTATGTATGTGTGTGTGTGTGTGTGCGCGCGCGCGAGTGTACACCTGTCCATTTTTTCCCCTAAGGGAAGTCTTTCCGCTCCCGGGATTGGAATGACTCCTTACCCTCTCCCTTAAAACCCACATCCTTTCGTCTTTCCCTCTCCTTCCTGAAGAAGCAACCATTGGTTGCGAAAGCTAGTAATTCTGTGTGTGTTTGTGTGTTTTGTTCATGTGCCTGTCTGCCGGCACTTTCCCGCTTGGTTAGTCTTGGAATCTTTGTTTTTAGAGTATTATGTTTGATATATTTCAGCTGGGACATAATTTAGGAGATTCATATCAACATTTTTTTTTCTAAGTAAACACCAGCACATTCCCACTGAGGCAATTTTCTGGAAGAGTAGATTCAGCTACTCACTGCATCCTATATATGCTACACATGGAGAAGAAGTGTGTCATACAGATCAAAAACTTATCACCAAAACAAGGCTTTAGGGAGAAATTTAAAGAACTATACTGATTAACCAAAACATTAAGGCTACTTGCTTAATAGTGGATTAGTGCACCTCTGGAATGCAATACAGCAGGGATTTTACATGGCATGGGTTCGACAGTTCGTTGCCAGATTCTGGAGGTATGCAGCTTCAGATGTCTATTCACAAGTCACAAAACTACCCTAAATTAAGAGCTGGTGGTTTATGTGGTGGTTTATATGTGTGGCGATGGTGCCTGGTAGCCTGCCAGATGTGTTTCATCTGGCTCAGATAACACAAATATGTGTGCCAAGCCAACTATGAGAGTTCATTATTGTGTTCCTCATGCCACTGTAGCACACTTCTGGCAATGTGTAACAACTGGATGATGCTGCCTGCCGCCGTTGGATAAGCAGCTGCAGCAGCAAGTCGTATAACCCTAGCTTACTTATTTGTTAGATAGTTTAATTAATTTCTTTGCGTGTTTTTGGGTACTTGCATTGTTTAATTCATATATTTCAGGCGTATTATAGTATTTGAGGGTTGTAGCATCGCGCCTTAGTACCTGAATAGTGCAAATTCGCGTAGTCGTCTGTCTTCTGTTTTTGTTGTGAACGGCCAGTGTCGGTTGGTCAGTCAGTGTGCTCCCTGCCGCCGTTGGATAAGCAGCTGCAGCAGCAAGTCGTATAACCCTAGCTTACTTATTTGTTAGATAGTTTAATTAATTTCTTTGCGTGTTTTTGGGTACTTGCATTGTTTAATTCATATATTTCAGGCGTATTATAGTATTTGACAGTTGTAGCATCACGCTTTAGTGTTTACTTCGTAGATTCTTATTTAAATTGCGTGTGAGTTTCGTATAGGAGGTGCAATTTCAAGTTTTAGTTACCGTAATCGTAAATTCAGCAGATTGTAGCGCAGTCATTAGGCATTTGTACAGGTTAGTTGATACATTCTTTGCGTGTTCCGCTTACGTTATCTAGGCACGGACTCGTGTTTCGGCAACTGTTGTTAAACATCGATTAGAATGGACAGGGACTGCGATTGCTGTGTTCGGATGAGGGCTGACTTGGCATCCCTTCGCTCACAGCTGCAATTGGCACTGACTTCGGTCGCGCAGCTTGAGGCTGTTGCCAATGGGCACCACTGTGGGGAGCCGGACTCGGGTATCACGGGGATGTCAACCTCGTCCCGTCTGTCCCCAGATCGGTCTGCCGCTGTGGTTGCCCCGGTTGCTGCCCGCAGTGGGGCGTGGCAGGCAGCGAAAGGCGTCCACGGAGGCTGATCAGAAAGCCTCCCCGGTGCGTCTGACAAACCGGTTTCAGGCACTGTCTCTGGCTGAGCCAGATGCAGCTGCCTGCCCTGTTTCAGAGGATCATTCTCAGCCTTCAAGGTCCGGGCAATCGCAGAGGGTGGGCTTACTGGTAGTTGGGAGCTCCAATGTTAGGCGCGTAATGGGGCCCCTTAGGGATACGGCGGCTAAGGAGGGGAAGAAATCCAGTGTGCACTCCGTGTGCATTCCGGGAGGAGTCATTCCTGATGTGGAAAGGGTCCTTCCGGATGCCATGAAGAGCACAGGGTGCAGCCAGCTGCAGGTGGTGGCACATGTTGGCACTAATGACGTGTGTCGCTTTGGATCTGAGGAAATTCTCTCTGGATTCCAGCGGCTATCTGATTTGGTGAAGGCTGCCGGTCTTGCTTACGAGATGAAGGCAGAGCTCACCATCTGCAGCATCGTTGACAGAACCGACTGCGGACCTTTGGTGCAGAGCCGGGTGGAGGGTCTGAATCAGAGGCTCAGACGGTTTTGCGACTGTATTGGCTGCAGATTCCTTGACTTGCGCCATAGGGTGGTGGGGTTTCGGGTTCCGCTGAATAGGTCAGGATTTTACTACACTCAGCTGGCGGCTACACGGGTAGCGGAGGCTGTGTGGCGTGGACTGGGCGGTTTTTTAGGTTAGAAGGCCTCGGGAAAGTGCGGGATGGGCTGCAATGTCAAAGGGTGCTTGGCAATTACAGGACGTGCTTGGATCAAGGAACAGTCGGAATTATAGTTGTAAATTGTTGTGGTTGCGCTGGAAAAGTCCCTGAGCTTCAAGCGCTAATAGAAAGCACAGAAGCTGATATCGTTATAGGTACAGAAAGCTGGCTAAACCCTGAAATAAGTTCTGCAGAAATTCTCTCTGGATTCCAGCGGCTATCTGATTTGGTGAAGGCTGCCGGTCTTGCTTACGAGATGAAGGCAGACGGTGTTCAGGAAAGATAGATTAGGCAGAATTGGTGGTGGAGTGTTTGGGTCTGTCAGTAGTGGTTTATCTTGTAGTGAAGTCGAAGTAGATACTCCGTGCGAATTGGTGTGGGTGGAGGTTACACTTAACAGCCGAATTAAGTTAATAATTGGCTCCTTCTACCGACCCCCAGACTCCGATGATACAGTTGCGGAACAATTCAGAGAAAGTTTGAGTCTCGTAACAAATAAATACCCCACTCATACGGTTATAGTTGGTGGGGACTTCAACCTACCCTCGGTATGTTGGCAAAAATACTTGTTCAAAACCGGTGGTAGGCAGAAAACGTCTTCCGAGATTGTCCTAAATGCATTCTCCGAAAATTATTTCGAGCAGTTAGTCCACGAACCCACGCGAATTGTAAATGGTTGCGAAAACACACTTGACCTCTTGGCCACAAACAATCCAGAGCTGATAGAGAGCATCATGACTGATACAGGGATTAGTGATCACAAGGTCATTGTAGCTAGGCTCAATACCATTTCTTCCAAATCCATCAGAAACAAACGCAAAATAATTTTATTTAAAAAAGCGGATAAAGTGCCACTAGAAGCCTTCCTAAAAGACAATTTCCATTCCTTCCGAACTGACTATGCGAATGTAGACGAGATGTGGCTCAAATTCAAAGATATAGTAGTAACAGCAATTGAGGTATTCATACCTCATAAATTGGTAAGAGATGGAACGGATCCCCCGTGGTGCACAAAAAAGGTCCGAACGCTGTTGCAGAGGCAACGGAAAAAG
Organism: Schistocerca gregaria; assembly: GCF_023897955.1. Taxonomy (NCBI): domain Eukaryota; kingdom Metazoa; phylum Arthropoda; class Insecta; order Orthoptera; family Acrididae; genus Schistocerca; species Schistocerca gregaria. Next base: position 463,763,958 of record NC_064922.1, read on the forward strand.
CATGCGAAGTTCAGAAGAACGCGAAATCCCGAAGATGGGCTAAAATTTACAGATGCGCAAAATTTGGCACGTACTTCAATGCGAGATGCCTTTAATAGGTTCCACAACGAAACATTGTCTCGAAATTTGGTAGAAAATCCGAAGAAATTCTGGTCGTATGTAAAGTACACAAGCGGCAAGACGCAGTCAATACCTTCGCTGCGCAGTGCCGATGGTACTGTTATCGACGACTGTGCCGCTAAAGCGGAGTTATTGAACGCAGTTTTCCGAAATTCCTTCACCAGGGAAGACGAATGGAATATTCCAGAATTTGAAACATGAACATCTGCTAGCATGAGTTTCTTAGAAGTAGATACCTTAGGGGTTGCGAAGCAACTCAAATCGCTTGATACGGGCAAGTCTTCAGGTCCAGATTGTATACCAATTAGGTTCCTTTCAGATTACGCTGATACTATAGCTCCCTACTTAGCACTCATATACAACCGCTCGCTCACCGATAGATCTGTACCTACAGATTGGAAAATTGCGCAGGTCGCACCAGTGTTCAAGAAGGGTAGTAGGAGTAATCCATTTAACTACAGACCTATATCATTGACTTCGGTTTGCAGTAGGGCTTTGGAGCATATACTGTATTGAAACATTATGAATCTCCTCGAAGGGAACGATCTATTGACACGTAATCAGCATGGCTTCAGAAAACATCGCTCTTGTGCAACGCAGCTAGCTCTTTATTCGCACGAAGTAATGGCCGCTATCGACAGGGGATCTCAAGTTGATTCCGTATTTCTAGATTTCCGGAAAGCTTTTGACACCGTTCCTCACAAGCGACTTCTAATCAAGCTGCGGAGCTATGGGGTATCGTCTCAGTTGTGTGACTGGATTCGTGATTTCCTGTCAGGAAGGTCGCAGTTCGTAGTAATAGACGGCAAATCATCGAGTAAAACTGAAGTGATATCAGGTGTTCCCCAGGGAAGCGTCCTGGGACCTCTACTGTTCCTGATCTATATAAATGACCTGGGTGACAATCTGAGCAGTTCTCTTAGATTGTTCGCAGATGATGCTGTAATTTACCGTCTAGTAAGGTCATCCGAAGATCAGTATCAGCTGCAAAGCGATTTAGAAAAGATTGCTGTATGGTGTGTCAGGTGGCAGTTGACGCTAAGTAACGAAAAGTGTGAGATGATCCACATGAGTTCCAAAAGAAATCCGTTGGAATTCGATTACTCGATAAATAGTACAATTCTCAAGGCAGTCAATTCAACTAAGTACCTGGGTGTTAAAATTACGAACAACTTCAGTTGGAAGAACCACATAGATAATATTGTCGGGAAGGCGAGCCAAAGGTTGCGTTTCATTGGCAGGACACTTAGAAGATGCAACAAGTCCACTAAAGAGACAGCTTACACTACACTCGTTCGTCCTCTGTTAGAATATTGCTGCGCGGTGTGGGATCCTTACCAGGTGGGATTGACGGAGGATATCGAAAGGGTGCAAAAAAGGGCAGCTCGTTTTGTATTATCGCGTTATAGGGGAGAGAGTGTGGCAGATATGATACACGAGTTGGGATGGAAGTCATTACAGCATAGACGTTTTTCGTCGCAGTGAGACCTTTTTACGAAATTTCAGTCACCAACTTTCACTTCCGAATGCGAAAATATTTCGTTGAGCCCAACCTACATCGGTAGGAATGATCATCAAAATAAAATAAGAGAAATCAGAGCTCGAACAGAAAGGTTTAGGTGTTCGTTTTTCCCGCTCGCTGTTCGGGAGTGGAATAGTAGAGAGATAGTATGATTGTGGTTCGATGAACCCTCTGCCAAGCACTTAAATGTGAATTGCAGAGTAGTCATGTAGATATAGATGTAGATGAAGACATCAAGCATGAAGGGATGCTTCTGGTTGCAATAATCTTCATGTAGTCCACAGCTATCACAGTGTCTTCAACTACAACCACACATCCCATGAAAGCTCAGGTGAATGTCCTCACATAGCATAATACTGCCCCTATCTGCCTGTGTTCATACAGTGGAGCATGTTTCTGGAATCATTCAAGTGGACAATGGCATATCGAGATACAACCATACTCCTGGTATAATAAGAAGCATGATTCATTTGACAAGGAGCCACATTTCCATTGATCCATGGTCGAATCCTGATGATCTTGTGCATACCGCAATCATAATTGACAATGTTGTTGAAGAGAAGTGGAAACACATAGTCTGTTGTGGAGTCACATATGTGCTTAATGGTGTGCTCCAAAAACCAGTATGGTTCTCTGTCATCAAATCTGCTACAGACCGTCACCCATCCTGCTTTATAGAGCAGGCGAACCACTGACCTTCCCATTCTATGAAAGGCGGGGATGTCCAACATCTCAGGATTTCACTATCTTCAAACCACTTTCTGTAGATGTTCACAGCAGCACTGAATGAACAGCTGCACCATTTCCAAGGTGCTCTTTCCTAGGCCTCGCTTTTGTCAGTGGATTTCCCCACTTGCAGCAAGTATTGCTTCTACAATAATTCCCTGTTCATCTTTGCTCCAGTCATACACTTTCCTTACTGCTTCATGTGTCGTAATACTGTCAGGTGACATTCAATTCGACAATGATCACATTTTGACACATCTGTGTGTCTTGACCGTGCCATACTATGTTTGAAACAACCATATAGGCCTACTTAAAAAGAACAACTGTACAGGTTTATTAGCAAGAGTACCTAATTGCAGAACCTGAGATAGTATGATTTACCATTATTTTTAATTTGGATAAAAGAAATATTTTATACTAGTCATTGGCTTTGGCCAGTGATACAGGAAACATAAAACAAATGTTGTAAATAACATGGCAAATATAATGTGATATCAGTGGCAATTTTTTCAAACAGGCTAAGTTGCAGATCAGTCTGTCACCACAACCAGGCTTCTTTCTTTCACATTCATCAGTTTCACCAACTCACAAGAAAATTGTTACTTTCCAACCTAATCTATACCTCAGACTAAACTACAGATAAGTCTGTCAACACAAGTAGAATTTTTTCTGTCGGGGGGGGGGGGGGGGGGGGGGAGATATATATGTGTAAACAGTTGTAATTCCAATAGTTTACAAAATGAAAGCAAAGTTGATAGTTTTTGTAAAAACAGAGAAAGATGTATTTTCAGTCCACTTCAGTCCACTTTTACAATAAACTATTCCCTTCAAACTGTTTAGACAATTATCATTAGAAAGAATATGTTCTAAAACATTTACAAAAATGCAAGCTGAAGGTGCAGTGAAGATATGCTTTTACTCTGCTGGTGCTCAAGTTAAATGTGAAATTATTTTTTACCACTGTTTAGCAGTGTCCAGGAAATGTAAAATATGAAGTACTAATGAACAGGAAGTGAGTATGAATCAGAAAAACTTGAAAAAGTACGAAATAACTAAGGGTGTCGTTTGTCACAACTCAAAATGACACATTTCAAACAGTATTTCTGGTGTAATAACTACAGAATAAAACAAGTAATGAACTTTAAAATATAAATGTGCATTACCAATCACTCTAGATCACAGTAGTAAATTTTTTGCACAACAGCTGCAACACAGTTTATAAACTGCCTTAAAGTTGACACCATGGTCACATATGTAAATTTTGGCATTCATAGCAGTCTGACTAGAATTTTATAGAAAATAATTCGTGTTCTTGAGAATTTGAATGCGTCTTCTTATTTCATGATATTATTGATGTGGTGGTTTAATTCTGGTCTAACGTATAGCATATCTTCTGTTTGCATAGTATGTAGTTTAAGGAAAACATTAGTGTACCGGTGAAAAATTGTATAAATATATAGCTATGGTCCATGGTGGCTTACCAACCACTGGTTTCTTTCAAAGTGAGAAAATCAGCATCCCCATTACCATGGGGGCCATACCCAAAGCTGTGTCATGACAACCATGCATAGGTTTCTTCACCATAGGATCCCAAGCCTGACAGGAGTTTGTTACCACAGAGTCTCAAGTCTGATGACAGATTTCTTTAAGTGTCCCAGACCAAAGTTAGAAGGGGTTTCTTTTAGGATCATGAGCTTAAGTTTTTTCAAAGCTATTTGAATTTTTTAGAAGTTTTATTGAATATCACAAGGAAAACTGACAGCCAGATGCTGTCTGTGATAGAGCTGGAATAACTGCAATAATGTGCTGTTACGGAGCCCAGCACTTTTCATTCCATGGTGATCAATAAAATTAATTTTCTGGGCTATGTAGGTGCACAAAACTTCTTTAAGTGTCCTTTTGCTCAGTGGAAGTCTTGCAGAAGTTTCCAATTCACTTTTTTTCGTAAATGCATGCAGAATATTGTCCTGGCTGGAAGTCCGGTATTATCGTACTTCCTCCACTGTCACTAATATTGGCCAGAAAAGAAGATGCATCACCTCAAACTGTGCTGAACTGAGTAGTTGTTTCAGCAGCTGCCAAAAAATGAGGATTTTCTCCAGTTCCTACTAGAGTAGGCTCCAGTTTAAACTTCTCTTCTTACAAACTGAGAAAATTTATGAAAGTTTTTCATTGCGCACTGGGGAAATCACTGAAATAATGGATGTGGGAAATCTGAGCACAGTGGGTTTTTACAGATTTGATTAGCTCCTTGACAAAAACCTGAACAGTATGTCTAAATGTGCCATGTCATAGGAATTGCAAAAACTCATAGACCCCACCTTCTGATATTGGGGAAAATAGATCGCAAATGGATGAACTTTCACTTGACTATTTTCCCCATGGAAACCTTGTACTGCATTCTGAACGATAAAGGAATAATTTCCAGCAAAATCCATTATGATAATAAGCTTGTCTTCCTTTAGATGAAATTTAATTACTTTCATATGCAAATTTCAATCTGTGGTCATGTAATAATGGCATGACAGACTTCAAAGTTTTATTCCTACTTCAATAAAATTCATATATTGCCTTGTGACCCATTTGTCTCAAACAATATGGATCACTGCTTGTACACAATTATTTTCTGTGGACCATCCTGTATGAAATAGCTAGTAATGGCTGTTCTTATTACTAGATTCCTCATGCCTTTATTTTTTTATAGAAATAATTATAGAGCTGAATGCATTAGAGAATTTTAAAAAACGAAACAAAAAACTACTGTTCTTGAAGTTTTTCAAATTTTCTGGTGCAAAGTCTCTTTTGTTTTCATTAGGACTTTCGATTTTATGTTTCCTAGATAGTAGCAAAATATACTGGAAGATGTAACATTTAACTCAGTACCAGCATAATGGGGGCATATTTTCAATGCACTTTCACCTTGTCCTCATTAGTTTTTAGGACTCGATATGTTTGATTGGAAAAACAAATCTAGTTTTTTACAGGGCCGAGAACATGGTCTTTTTACTGAAACTGGGTTAAAAGAGTTTGAAGGAAATAGTTTTTGTAAAAGGGTGCTTTCTTATACACTAAGCTTAACAGTGTGCTTTCCTGACTATAGTCCTTGGACGGAAAAGGCAGTAGTTATATAAGTTCCAAATGCAGCATAGGAAACTATTTTATAAATCCTTCTGGGTAGTTATTTATGTGATATTAAGTGCATCACAAAAGTAGTGGGAGAAAGGAAAGCTGAAGCAGTGAAACACAGTGGAACGAATCAAGATGCCAAGTGCAATGTGAAAGCCCCATGAATGTAGTTAAATTAGTGAAAATAAGTGAGAAATATGCATAATTTTTCAACAGATTGGTTTTGGCCTAATGATACAAAAAGTAGATACAGAAACTAGTGTGATAATGGTAAATTATCATCAAGGGACAGCATGTGCAGCAATTCACAGGTGCCAAAGGTACACACAGAAGAATCATCAGCTACAGCGACAGCCAAATAAGGGCAGCCACTGAGATTAAGAACACTGGAACCATCAGCAACTGTAACCACACAGCAGTGGTGTTTGAGGCCTGACACCTAGGAGGACAGCTGGATTAAGTGAATATTTTTCATGGCACTGAGTAAGCAGAGCAAGGTGTCAGTAAAATACATTAGTGGCAAACATCAGAGAGAAAAAACACATCACCAGAAATGCAATCTGGCCAAAGAACACAAACAAACTTTCCCTTGAACCCTAGATCCAGTACTAACGTAAGAGAAGAAAATTCTGTAGTTTGACACCAATTAGAACACTCAAGTGTCATGTTTTTACATGTTAATCTGCAGTTTCTTAAGAATAAACTCAATGAACTTTGTTGCTGGCTGGAAAAGTTAAACTGCAGTGTACTCCCAATAAATGAACTCTTGCTTAACGACGAAAAATTAAAATTAAGTGCACCATTTGGATATGAATTGGCAACCAGCAGCTGCAGAACAAGTGTTAAAAAATTATGGTGTACGTGTCTATGTTAAAAATAGTGTGAAACTAATGTACAAAATTACAGAAGTAACTCAAGTATGCACAGAAATAAATTTTGAAGCTGTAGCCATAATGTTGCCAAAACAGGAAATTTTAGTAGCATAAGTATAAACAAGTCCCCCCCCCCCCCCTTTCCAAAGCACAATGAGGATTTGTTCGTGGATCTTCTGGAGAAACTGATCCTCTTGCCATTCCAGTAAAAACACTACAGAATATTAATATTTGGTGATAACGACAAACATTAGGTTCAAGAAAAGGAATGTTTATCATTTGATAAATACATTAAGATCCTTTAACTTCTGTTGTATAAATTATAAATCTACAAGGAAGGAAGAATGTCTAAATAATATAATGGTGATTTTCATTGAAGCAATACAGAAATTGATACAGTTGAACTATGCATTTCTGACGATGAGGGACTATGGCTCAAACTCTTAACAGTACAATAACTGAAACATCCACTGAAGATAGAAACATTATAAGACCAATTAATAACTTGGAGATAAACCAATTGATATTTAAATGCAATTTAATAAAATAGGACAAAATAATAACCACTGTAGATGCTAATGAATTTACCAACAAATTTTTAGAGCTATTAGCTCAACATTTTGAAGCATGTTGCCCTAAATGTTACAAGAAAACATCAACACAGAGTTGCTGCATTAAACCACAAAATCTAAAAAAATGGTACAGCACACATCTAAGTAGAATAGGAATCATAATGCTACTCTATTATGATAGGTCAAAGAATAACAGTGCTGACAACGAAAGGTATGTGAAGGTGAAAAAGATTTATAGGTCTGAAATCAATGTGCAAAGAGAAAGATATGTATCTACTGAACTCAATGAATAAATACAAAGCTGCAAGGAAATAAACTGTGAGGATGAAGTATACCAGACACCAATTCTACCCAATATTCTACAGGCGCATTTTATCAGTCACCACTAAGGTGACAATATCATAATTCTAGATCAGAGGATTACTATGGCCTCTCAAATTATGCTATTAAATATGTCAGAAATTAAATTTTAACGCTACTGACGAAAATAATCAATAACATCTTAAGTGAAGGTATATATCTGGAATGTTTGAAATTATCTGTAGCTAGACCAGTACATAAGGAAGGAGATATGGCATCTCCAGATAACTGTTAACCTATATTACTTATATCCATAATATCAAAAATAATAGAATACTGCTTGCATAAACAGATGAGTCAATATTCTTAATCTAATGAAATACTTAGTTCTTCATAGTATGGGAGAAAAAATCTACAACTGTTTTGAAAATACAGATATTACCAACAATTGCTGAACCTCAGCAAAGCACTCTATATGGCCTCCCACAACATTCCCTCAAAAAGAAAACCACCGCTATGGAGTGAGAGAGAATGCTTAATGCACTATTGCTTGGCCAATACGAAACAGTTGAGGTAGAAATTTTAATAATTTTACTGGCTAGAATCCAGCAACCATACACTATTTAATTACAGGAAGCACATACAGCCACTTTGGTTGCACAAAATTTTGTCAATTCACCATGGTTTTGATTGCACTAAGGCAATATTCATAAGAGCAAAACATTACATGGAACACATGTAATTAATTGCATCTTGGCTTAAAACATCTGGGCAAAAGTGCTCTCGTCAAGCAGAAATGTCATAAGAATAAAAATTGAAATGTAAAAGTATAACATAACTATCAACCATATAAAATACTCTGTGGAATATAATGACAACTGCAAGGTCACTTAGGGCCAAGAGCATAATACAGCTGCTAACATCAGACTAAAAATGGTTTTAGCCACATAGTGCAGTTTCAGTTGCCCGAGACTGCTGTTTTTTTGTGTTTGTGTGTGAGTTTTATTGATGAAGGCCAACAGCCGAAAGCTTTAATTGTGAGAGTCTTTTTGTTGTACCTATCCGCATCTCCGTGTCTCTGCTATATACACTCCTGGAAATTGAAATAAGAACACCGTGAATTCATTGTCCCAGGAAGGGGAAACTTTATTGACACATTCCTGGGGTCAGATACTTCACATGATCACACTGACAGAACCACAGGCACATAGACACAGGCAACAGAGCATGCACAATGTCGGCACTAGTACAGTGTATATCCACCTTTCGCACCAATGCAGGCTGCTATTCTCCCATGGAGACGATTGTAGAGATGCTGGATGTAGTCCTGTGGAACGGCTTGCCATGCCATTTCCACCTGGCGCCTCAGTTGGACCAGTGTTCGTGCTGGACGTGCAGACTGCGTGAGACAAAGCTTCATCCAGTCCCAAACATGCTCAATGGGGGACAGATCCGGAGATCTTGATGGCCAGGGTAGTTGACTTACACCTTCTAGAGCACGTTGGGTGGCACGGGATACATACGGACGTGCATTGTCCTGTTGGAACAGCAAGTTCCCTTGCCGGTCTAGGAATGGTAGAACGATGGGTTCGATGACGGTTTGGATGTACCGTGCACTATTCAGTGTCCCCTCGACGATCACCAGAGGTGTACGGCCAGTGTAGGAGATCGCTCCCCACACCATGATGCCGGGTGTTGGCCCTGTGTGCCTCGGTCGTATGCAGTGGCGCTCACCTGCACGGCGCCAAACACGCATACGACCATCATTGGCACCAAGGCAGAAGCGACTCTCATCGCTGAAGACGACACGTCTCTATTCGGCCCTCCATTCACGCCTGTCGCGACACCACTGGAGGCGGGATACACGATGTTAGGGCGTGAGCGGAAGACGGCCTAACGGTGTGCGGGACCGTAGCCCAGCTTCATGGAGACGGTTGCGAATGGTCCTCGCCGATACCCCAGGAGCAACAGTGTCCCTAATTTGCTGGGAAGTGGCGGTGCAGTCCCCTACAGCACTGCGTAGGATCCTACGGTCCTGGCGTGCATCCGTGCGTCGCTGCGGTCCGGTCCCAGGTCGACGGGCACGTGCACCTTCCGCCGACCACTGGCGACAACATTGATGTACTGTGGAGACCTCACGCCCCACGTGTTGAGCAATTCGGCGGTACGTCCACCCGGCCTCCCGCATGCCCACTATACGCCCTCGCTCAAAGTCCATCAACTGCACATACGGTTCACGTCCACGCTGTCGCGGCATGCTACCAGTGTTAAAGACGGCGATGGAGCTCCATATGCCACGGCAAACTGGCTGACACTGACGGCGGCAGTGCACAAATGCTGCGCAGCTAGCGCAATTCGACGGCCAACACCGCGGTTCCTGGTGTGTCCGCTGTGCCGTGCGTGTGATCATTGCTTGTACAGCCCTCTCGCAGTGTCCGGAGCAAGTATAGTGGGTCTGACACACTGGTGTCAATGTGTTTTTTTTTCCATTTCCAGGCGTGTAGTAAGTAGCTACTTCCCTTCTCATAATATTTTTTACATTCCATCCTGAATTTTCCTTTCCATTATTTACATAAAAGATTTAGTTACAGTTGTACCATGTGATGCAGTGCTACATGCAGATGACAACACTCATCATGTGCTACTTGGTTTACATTTTAGAGAATTTTCAGAAGTTACTATCTGTGCATAATCTAATTTGTAGTAAATCAGCATTTGTGATTTAGTTACTGTAGCAGATATTCTAACTAACATATTGTGTTACATCTAGTTTTACCTTGAAGAGGAGTATATATTATATACATTTATTGTAAATTAACTCTATTTTCGAGTTTGCTAATAATTATAAGCAACCTCTAAAAGTATTAGGAAATTATAAATTTTTACTGCAGGTTTTTCTGTTGCCTTAACAGAAATCTCCTATTGTTTATTTACTTCCGTTCTTATAGGAAGTTAGTAGTTCTTTAGCTAAACAGACATAAAAGATAGACAGTATTCACAGCTTGCACTTATTTGCTGACTGTCCTGTAATACACTGCACCAGTCAAAATGCAGCCCTAATGTGAATCCTGTTATTGAACATGGGATGAGTTGCCTGACATTTGTAAGCATCTGGAAATCACTCTGACTACTGTTAAATAATTGGTAGCAGCTATAAATCAACATATTGAAAGAGCTCCCAAGAGTCATATAACAGTACCACTTGTCCTGTAGATCTGTCTCCCCGTAGATGTAGGCACCCTCTACAGTGTCAATAGGGACAGAGGAGGACTCAGTGTTAGATCAGCCCCCCTAATCAATGAGTCTGTGGTGCTGTCTTTCACTGAAAATGAATCTGAGCTAGTGGGGCACACATCACCTGTTTTGTTTGGTGTCAAGAGGAGGCAAAAGCAAAAGGGCAAGCAGTTAAACATACAGTGAATGTTGGTACCACTTAGGGAAATGGCATCAAGAGACGTGAAAGGTTATCTGGTGCACTCAATGTTTATACCAGGAGGCCTCATTCAAAATGATGAAAAGGCTACTCCAGCAGCCACTGAGGGAACAGGCTGCAAGGAACTTCAGATTGCAGTACATGTTGGAACAAATGATCCCTGTTGTCTGAGTTCCAAGGTCATACTTGGATCATTCCACCAATCGACAGAGAATATTGAGAAAACCAGCCTTGTACACAGAGTTTCAACGAAGCTCACAATTTGCAGCATTGTTCCCAGAACTGATCGTGGCCCTTGGCTCTGAGTAGAGTGGAAGGACTGTACCAGAGATTTTGAAAGTCATGTGGCAAATTAGGCTGCGACTTCCTGGCCTTGTGCCACACCTTTGGAAAATCTAGGGTGCCCCTAAATGGGTCAGGTAGGCACTACACATGAGAGGCTGCTACTTCGGTAGCTGACTGTGAGTGGCGTGCAGACAAGGTATTTTTTTAAAAAATTAGGCAACTCTCCATCCAATCCAGATAATAATAGGTACAGGAAACCCAGAAGTATCAGTGTAAGATCGAAAGAAATGCCTCCCAGAGGTGAGAATATTAAAATCCTAGTGGTTAAATGCTGAAGCATTTGCAACAAAGTGCCAGAGTTTGAAGCACACCTGAAAAGCAGTGAAGCTCTCAAAAAAATTGGTACAGAAAGCTGGTTGGAACCTGAAATCGATAGGAATGATATTTTTGGGGAAAATTTAAGTGTATATCGAAGGCTTACACTTAAATGGGAAATGGAGGCGGTGGTATTTGTCACAGCAGACAAAAAACTCAAATCCACAGATAGAAATTTAAGCTGCAAGTGCAATTTTATGGGCAAGACTCAGTATCACGGGTGGGTGTAAAATGGTAAATGGATCCTTCTAGTGTACACCAGAATCATCTCCTAATGTAACCAAAAATTTACAGAAAACATCAATTCACCTATGTGTAAGTTCCCCAATCATACTGTAATCATCGGTGGGTACATTAATCATCCAACAATCAATTGGGGACATAACGTTTTTGTTAGAGGTGAGCATGATAACACACCGTTTAAAACATTACTGAATACCTTCTCTGAAAACTACCTAGAACAGATAGTTCAGAAACCCACCTATGATGGAAGTATATTGGATCTTGAGGATGTCACATTGTACATGGTATCAGTGAGCATGACACGGTTGTGGCAATGATGATTATCAAAGTTCAAAGGGCATCTAAAATAAGCAGACTGATACTGTATATAGGTTTAGAAGGCTAGTTAAAAGATCAATAGAGTCATATCTCAAAAGGGACTTGAAATTTTCAGCACAGGGCAGGAGCATGTAGAGGAACTATGGCTCAATTTTAAAAGAATAGTCAACCATGCACTGGATACATGTGTAGCCAGTAGAACAGTTCACAATGGGAGATACCATCCATGATATACAATCACCGTAAATAAGCTTTTAAAGGACGTGCATTATAGGTGTAACACAAAGCATAGGACTATAGATAGAGAAATGCTAAATGAAAGACGTTTGGCTGTCAAAAGGCTTTGTGTGAGGCTTTTAATGACTACTGTAACAGAATAATGTTAAATGATCTTTCACGAAACCCAAAGAAATTCTGGCTGCATGTAAAGGCTGTTAGTGGCACCAAAGTAGTGTCCAGTTCCTAGCAAAAGACACATGAACTGAAATTGAGGGTAGCAAAGCAAAAGCTGAAATGCTTAACTCTATTTTCCAATGTACCTTTACAAAAGAAAACAAAGAGGAATTGCCACAATTTAATCCTTGTACTACTAAAAAAAATGCCTGAAATCAGTATTAGTGTCACTGGTGTGGAGAAACAACTGAAACTGTTAAAATTGAACAAAGCTCCAGGGTCCAATGGCATCCCTATCAGACTCTACACTGAATTTACAATTGAATTAGCCCTTTTTATAACATTTCTACCATATATCCCTCGAACACCAGACCATGCCCAGTAGCTGGAAAAAAGCACAAGTAACACCCCTCCACAATTAGGGTAATAAAAGTGATCTACAAAACTGCCGTCCAATATCTTTGGCATTGATTTGTTGTAGAATCTTAGAACATATTCCGAGCTAAAACGTAATGACATATCTTAAACAGAATGACCTCTTTGATGGCAACCAACATGGATTCCAAAAACATTAATCATGTGAAACCCAACTTCCACTGTTCTTGTATGATGTACTGAAAGGTTTGGGTCAAGATATGCAGGTAGATGCCGTATTTCTTGATTTCTTCAAAGCACTTGATACAGTACAACACCTACGCTTATTGTCAAAAGTTTGATCATATGGGGGTATCAAGTGAAATTTGTGACCAGATTAAGGTCTTTTTGATAGGGAGGATGCATTATGTTATCTTGGACAGAGTGTCATTGTCAGATGTAGCAGTAACTTCGGTTGTGCCCCAGAATAGTGTGTTGAAACCCTTGCTGTTCTTGGTGTGTATTAATGACCTTACAGGCAATATTAATAGTAACCTCAGACGTTTTGGAGATGACACAGTTATGTATAATGAAGTATTGTCTGAAAGAATCTGCTTAAATATTCAGTCAGATCTCTGTAAGATTTAAAAGTAGTGCAACAATTGGCAAATTGCTTTAAATGTTCAGAAATGTAAAACTGTGCACTTCATAAAATGAAAAAAAAAAAAACATCTAGGATACTATGAATGTAATATAAATGAGTCACAGCTGGAATCGGCATGGCCGTAACATTTCATAGGGATATGAAATGGAGTGGTCACACAGACACTGTTGTGTGTAAAGCAGGTGGTACAATTTAGGCTATTGGTAGAATAGTGGGGAAGTGCAACCAGTCTACAAAGGAGATTCCTTACAAATCACTCATGTGACCCATTCTAGAATGTTGCTCAAGTATGTGGGACCTGAACCAGATAGAACTAACTGGGGGATACTGAACATAAACAGAGAAGGGCAGCATGAATGGTCACATGTTTATTTGACACATGGGAGAGAGTTACAGTGATGCTGAGAAAAACTGAACTGGCAGACTCTTTAAGATAAATGTAAACTATCCTGAGAAAATCTACTAACATAGTTTCAAGAACCTGCTTTAAATGATGACTCTAGAAAGATACTACAACACCCTACGCATCTTCCACATAGGGATAATAAGGACAAGCTTAGAGTAATTATGGCACACACAGAGGCATTCAAACAATAATTCTTCCTGCGTTCTGTACAAGAAAGGAACATGATGAAACCATAGCAACTGGTACAATAGGACGTAGGTTCTGCCATGCACTTCACAGTGGTTTACAGAGTATAGATGTAAATATCATCTATCTGTTGTACAAGCTCTATTACATGCATATTTAGCATTCTTTCATTCCCACCAAAGTGATAGGACACTATTGTGGAGTAATTCAGTAGATTAAAAATTAGTGTTTGAATAACAAAGGAAAGCTATAAGGTGCACTGCAGGACTTAGCCCATGTGACTCATGTCCAGATTATTTTAAGCAACTAAAAGTAATGAGTGTCTAAAAAAATTTTATCTACAGTGAACTGTTCATTATCCTACCGTTTTATGTACTTATTGTCATTTATCCATTAATTATTTTTTACCTTTGTCATCACTTAACTATGTAGGTCATTTGGTTCATTGGAAATGCCGAATTCCAATTGTCTGCTTTGGTGCATGACGTAATGGTGCTGTGGTGTGTGACGTCACTATGACATGGTGTTTTTGAGTTGATCCATGTTTGCAGATGTTGTGTTGTTGTATTTGAGTCTTGGCTATCACTGTGGCAGTGTGGGTTTATTTAAGTCTGGGTACTCAGTGCTGTAACATAGATATGGAAGTGTTTGCTTTGTTTTCAGTGAGCTATTATGGTAATTTTTGTTTTGGTTTTATTCTACAGTAATTCTGATATTTTGTCTGTTTTACGGTATTTCAGCTGTGTTTTAATTGAGCTAGTGAATATGGTTTTTTTTTGGGGGGGGGGGGGGGGTTTCGAGTTATTGCGGCTTTGGTTTCAACGGTGTCTTATGAGTTATGTAAATGTGTGAAGTTTGTAGTTGTGGCATTTGTATTTCAGGTTTGGCGGTAGACATCAAGAGCTGCTTTGAGCAATACAGGTCAAGGGAATTGTCCGATTTCAATTTTCGAAATTGTTGATAGTGGTTCTTTGGTATTGAGCACTTCGTTTCAGCTATATATGCCAAGGGAATTGTCCGATTGCGTAGTTTTTTATTTGTCCTCCTCCCCCCCCCCCCCCCCAACCCTTACTTTCCGCGGTTGCCCCGTTAGTTTCATTTTATTGTTGGACTGAGACGTTCTTGTTTCGTTTTTTATTTTTGTTCGCGTTTGTTGGCATGTGTATGTAGTGATGACATAGTCCCAATTTTGTACACTCTGCAACTAGTTGTTTCCTTCATATTGATGACGTCTTTGATCAAAGCAGACGGGTGGAATCGGACGCTTCCCTAAAGCCAGGTCATCAATCTTGTAACTGAGCTTTTAGGAAACTTTTTGTTGTTATTGTTGCTTACTTAAATATGCATGTATCTACTGATTTCGCACTTGTACTGGTCCCCCTGTGATTGGTGACTTCGTGCCACTCCAGAATGTTTCTGGTCTCTGCCAACATAGCATACGTAATGTATTGTGCGCCGTAACAATAACAAGCCGTTGAGAATTAGTGTTGATCCGTGTGTGGTGTTGTATATAGTGATTGTTAATAAAATTTACAGAAATGTGCAAAGAAGGTGTAACTGGTCCTTGTAGCGACTCGCCAACAACTTTTCTGTCTCTTCTACGCCGTATTAACCTATTTATAAGCTGTTAGCTGGCTGCTCTGCGAGAAGGAGACAGGGTTTGCCTCAATAGCCAATGTGCTACGAGCCGATTGCAACGTTCCACCCGCTGCGCTCTCTACTCAGGGGCTAGGTAAAAGGACGCCTTTTAGAATCTTGCATTATTTTCTTGCACTTGATGACACTTGCCCAAGTTTTTATTATTATTGTGTTAATGAATGCATGTTACGATGATCAAAGGTGAAATAAAACATTTGTATTCGCAAAATACAGGTTTTGCAAACATTGTTATTTTTGCCCTCAATTTGTAAACTATTTGAAAGGCGCACGAGAATTAAATTTTATATTGGAAGATCTTTTGATCGTAAGTTATCACGTGCGGAGTTTCAGGTTTATAATGCGTTTGCTTCTGGAGATAAACAAAGCTAAACTTCACATTCTCCTCAAGGGGCGCTTTTTTCGATTGATGGGTTTGAAATTATCTATATGAAAATTGCTCGTGTAATCTTTTATCATCATTCCGCGTAACAGAATGCAGAACGTTGTACAAGATGACTTGGAATGGAATGGTACAGCTGCTGCTTCTTAACAATTCTGTTCCTTACAAACATCTCTGTTCAGAAATCTGTGTCGCACACAAAGCCTACCTGCTTTAGAAGAGAAAGTATTATTGCTCTTGTGTAACCACACTAATTATTGCTTTTGTATGAGTAAGTGTGCTGCATAATGCACAAAAAGGAAAAAAAAACACTTGCGTTAAATAATATGTAAAGCACCGATGTAACGTGACGCGTCATTGACACATCACTACATAACGAATCTGCCGCTATTATAGTATCCCAACAGTTTTATAAGATATCGATGGCTAAATATGGTAGTACAGCGGTACCACAAGTGAGATGCATGTAAGACAACTTTATAAAGGGTTTGTCGTAAGCAGTTATCTTTCCCAGATTTAACTACATCAAAGGAAGCTTTAAGAATCTCTGTAACTTGCACAATCATACGCTCAGTACATTCAGAACGTTGTCGGCCGAGTTCTATTTGCGACATCACTTTTGAAATAATCTGGGAATGGACAAAATAATTCTTTAATCTCTGAAGTATAACTCTCTTCTCTAGATGTATCGCATAAATCTTTAGTGATATAATTAGAGAGATTAAGGGCACACAGGTGGTTATGGGCATTTGTTTCCCTGTGAAGAATGAGCGAATAGAGCAGCGAGCATCATCATACCGATTAACTTATTAGCCAGTGGAAGTCTATGCATTTCTGTTACCTACAATCGTACACTGGAAGATTTCTAAGGACAAGGGGTGATGGATATCTCGTAGGGTACTTCTATGCCACTCCAGTCGTTCTTGTGAACATTAAGTCATACACTTTTGTTGAGAGCAAAACTCAAGAGTTATCGTACTACAACATTATAAGAATCACCAATGCGCTGCCAAATCGTTATTCGTAAATTTTATGTCTAAAGCACATTCTTACTTTCAATGGTGGCTCCGGTTTTTTATTCGGATCACATTCCATGTTCTGTTATCGATCTGGCAACTATCTTAACCACTTACACAACACACTTCATATTAAACACCACGACGACTGTTTACAAACAAACTGACACCACAGATTCTACACACCATCGAACTGAAGTGTCTCACCAGTGATATACCTTCCAAATGTACAATCCTTCGACCATAAATATGGTCGAAAGTACAATCCCGGTCCTTGAGCATAGAGCTTTCACACTGAATTCAGATTTCAGTCGTCTACACTGGTCGTCATATTGTAGTTGGGCAGAAGGTTTCTGTCGATCTTTAAGGAAGACTTATAAAAAAGGTGATTTCTTGCTCTGTTCTCAAATGTAAGAATCGGTGGAATAAGGAAAGAGGTTTAGCATTTCATAGGTAATAAGGTTATGAGAGAAATTTAGGCAGAAACTAAGTGACTTCCTGCGTCTGCTAACGTATTTGCGTCGGACAGATGTCCTCTAAAGAACAATGAGCTACTGAAGAAGTGGGTTATTGCTATTAAAAGGGAAGCCTCTAACCCTACGTCTCACAGTTTACTTTGACAACAGCACTTCCTACAAGATGATTACTTAATAAGACCTGGAACTACGAGAAAGCAATGCCATCATTGTTCGACTTTACAGCATCAAACAAGCAGCAGGTGCAGCGTGTTACAATCAACGAAGGCTGTGCTGCAGCACTCGAGGACAGAAGCAAGGTGGTTAAAATAAGGGGACATGCCCATACGCTTTAGCTCAGAAAGGGGTAAATTATGCTGCCACAAAAGTCTTTGGTCACTTACCTAATAGCATCAAAAGTCCGACAGATAACTATATAGCATTTAAAAGGAAATTAGAAGAATTTCTTAGTGGCAACTCCTTGTACTCATTAGATGAACTTTTGGAAATAGTTAGTGGATAATTTCCCCAACCCCCAAACAACATCATAGAACCAGAACTAGCAGAAAAAAAAACGTTTTAAAAACAAAATCCTAAATTTGGAAAGCTTTCAAAGCAGAAGCAACAAAAAATCGGGAACAACATGGACAGAAGTAAGGAAGAGATTTCATGGGGAGAAAATTAACCTGATACGTTCCACATCATTGCGAAGTGTCGTATTCATGATCTATGGAACAAGTACTGTACTAATCTAATCTAATCCACAGAAATTAAGCCACCTCAGTTCGAACTACGCCATATTGGGAGTATCAAAAAATTGGCGTCAAATGTCTGTTCGGACTGAATTGCGGGCAGAACTTTACGCATTTATTTTTGAAAAAGAAAATGGTTAATTGCGTTACCTATGGTTGTACCAATAGGTGGAAAATCAGCTGTTACTTTCCACAAGTAAATATTGTAGCCAAATTAATACTTACAGCTTAAATACGGACTGTTTGTTTCTACTTTTCATTTCTACGATGTATAGGTACCCAAAGGACAATGCAATGAGAAGGTTGTGGACCAAGGCAGTGCGACACAGAGACTGGGAACCAACAAATCATAGCATAATATGTTCTGATCATTTCCGCGAAGTGGATATTGATCGAATGTCGTTGTCATGCGTTCGCATCAGAGATGGTGCATGCCGTTCATATTCCCATCGTTTCCTTCATACTTGCAGAATGTGAGCTGCACTAGATGTTTTTCAAATGACTTTAGTGTTTCAGTGTTTTATATATTCGGCAGTATTTAGTGTCAGCAGACTTGTGTGACAGTGGCAGCAGATTTGGATACACAGTATTTTTCTACAAAAATGCTTACATTTTGAGCTAATCTAGGGAAGGAATTCTGTCGCCAGAGTAAAAAATCATTGTTTCAACGTATGACCTTCTTTGTTCATATGAGATTACCGTGTTCTGTGCTACAGCCACGTCGGCATATTCCTGCTTTTCTTGAAAGCCTTTCACATAGCATTTGACTGCATTGTGTATGTTAGATTATTCTAACCTCCTTGTGTATGACCTATGAGAACTTGATTCGGATCGCTGCAAAGATTGTGTTTATACAGGAATAATATCTTTGTACGTGGCGTATAGGTTTCGGACGCTAGGAAGGTGCCTTCCCGTGTTTCGTTGTTATGTCAATTAATAATCGTTAATGCGTAATTTTTCGTTTCCTTCTGGTTTTGTGTGTGTTTGTGATGACATAGAAACATAGAAGATACGCATTACGAGCTGTTTTCGAAGACCTCGTTAGACTTTCGACTGCATTATGTGGGAATATGTCAAAGAGGTGAAGTATTATGAGCGAGATATTCGTAATAGTAATTAGAGTGCCTTGTCGCGCGAGACGATAGCTAACGTCAACGAAAATGCTAAACACACTATTTAACAATTAATGCTATTAACTACCGACATCTTTCTTTTGACCCCATCGTGATTTAGTCCCGCAACTCAAACGACTTTATTACTGAAGAGATTTCTTCCAGACAATCGTAATTGTTGTAATCGGTATAATATCTTTCACTCCACACTAATTTTTACCGAAAATTGCCATAATTCTGACCGGTAGTACAATATCAAGGGACAAGCTATTTTATCCGAAACTCGAATGGGAGCTCTTGCAATTATTTTAAAATATTATCCGTTCTTTCACTATTATTCACAAGTTGGCCTCCTTACCACTACTTCCTTTCATTTGATGTTGTTTTTATGAGTTAGGAAATTACAGAGATAACTAGGAGATTAAGATATAATGTTATCTCTGGACTTACTTCTTTCCGACGCCGCAGTTAATGCTCTACATGTACAAAAAAAACTTTTTTTTTTCGTTTGGAGGTTTTTTTTTTTTGTAGCTAATATGCCTACTGCAAAGGTGAGAATTAACGTTTTTGGCTAGTAAACAATTCGGACTAACAAACTACAAATCTTACTCCGCAAATACTAATATTCACGGATAAATTTCAGGCAATAATCATATTCTTGTTTGTGCTTTTTTTAATTATTCTTGGGTTATTTTCTTTCAATTGCACTGTATTTAAGAACTACAGTTCAGTCAAAGACCTTCGTGATCGATTATGTGGTCAAATCAAGGAAGCAAACTGTGAATCCGCTATTGGATTCTGTGTGAATACCACTTTTGAATACAAAAAACAGTCATTTGAGTCTCCTGTATCAATGCAAAGCAGCTTTAACTCAACCAACATTAGTTTTAGAAGTTGAAGAAAAGATGAAAGCATGATGTTTCATTTGAAACCATAGCATTTTTTGCGTTTATTGGCAACGTGCGAAGCATGTATTTAATGGTTTACGGGGGAATCTGATAAGTCTTAGATATGTTGCGTAAGTTTTTTTTTCAGTTTTTGGTGAATGCAAAATTACTTTAGAACCGATATTCGCAGTTCATGTTCCTCTCTGAAGCCATTAATTGGACCAGTTATACTCGTGCAAAAACTCCGACCTCCCGATCGCTTCCGAAAGTACAGTTTTGATTTCTTGAAATATTAACGTGGGTTAAAATGTTTTAAGGAAAAACATGCTTTACAGTACGGCGTTACCGAACTTTAGCCTGGAGTGAAACAAAGACGAAGACAGTTTCAAGTTGTGTACGAGATCTACAGTTTTTTATATTTACGGGATTGTATTGCGTGAGTTCCTCTCCCTCAAAAAAGGTGCACTTCTAACAAAGATATTCATCACATTCACATTGACAGATAATATTACTTCTTTGTTTGACTAGGCAGTGATAGTTGAAAGCTACTTCTCGAATTTTGAAAACAAATCATTGTTATGTTGAGCAGTTGTTAAACGAAGCAGCGTTCTGAGTTTGGCAAACGAAGGGACATTTCTATAACTGCAGTTATTGTGCATAATAGCATGAGTCATGTTCATAAAAATAATCTTGTTCAACATTCTGAGAATGAATGACGCGCTGAAGTGCGGAGGGTGAAAAATCTGAATGTCAGAAATCTTATAGATGGTGTTTTTCCACAGTGCCCAACTGATGGAGCGCAAAACGTGCCGGAGCAACTTCTACTGGATGAAATTGTCATTGTAAGTAGTTAGACATATTGGAAGTTATCCGTTTTTCTCTGTGTTGTATTGTTACGTACAGGGTGTCGGGTTGTTCGACTTGGATGTTTACTAGGAGGCGCTGAAGCAAATTTGTAGTGCACGGTGTGTTAAATTTCCTGGGAGTCGAGTATTAAAGTTCTCAACCAAACAAAGTTAGACAGTTTTTCGGAGGTAAACATATTTTACGGGAGAATAGCAACTATTTTCAAGACCGTAACAGTGATTGATGAAACTTATGCTGCCATATGTTAATTAAATTAACTGGAATACCTCTTCTACGAAGTAATCGTTTCATTGAAGAATATGAGATCTGTGTTCCTATAACAAAGAATTTATTCTTTCTCTTGTGTTGTATGTAGTATCTTTCAAGTTATCTCTCTTCATACCAAGATAGGCTACTTCAGACTAAACAATTATAATTCCACAATCTTGCGGGCTAAATTCCTACACCTGTCATGGTCTTAAAATTCCGTTGTTAGCGAGTTACTGATATTGATTTTCTTTCAGTTACCGAATAAATGTTCAATTAATTAGCGCCTGGGTTGACATGTAACTTACAGTTCTGGTTTTAAATTTATGATCTCATTGTTGCCCAATCACAATAAGATGATAAACTGTACTGACAGCAGCGACTTGGTATCCTATGTCACTCTTATAAGACCACACACAGAGAAGGCCACTTTGCTGGTGAAAGCTAAAAACACAATATCAACAGGATCGTCATTTTCAGTTAAGAATTGTTAGGTACTTCACCAAGTCTTTCATTATGCTGAAAGATGATGTCATTTTGTATGACAGTGTACAGTAGCAAGGAACAGTGTGCATGTATTCAGCTGACTACTAGATCTTGCCTCATTTGTCTATATTGCTCACATCTGAGTACCCATAGAATACCTAGTGTGCAGGTCATTGTAACTATGGTGTTGATAATCAGCCATTCTAGTATTAAATGAATGATGCAGAGCAAACAAAACAATTATTATATTATGAAGTGATGGTGATCATTTTCTGGGTCTATAAACTTTTTGAGAGCAAGCCAGTCACACAGTGTGTCTATATACATCTCTATACAGAGCATACCTTGGCATTACTGGGGTAGAGGACAGCTGGAACATGTTATGTGGGACAGTGACAGAACTTGCAATGGCAACATCATTATATTATATCTATTAGACACTTAGTGTCAGATTCACACATTCTCTAACGATTATGAGGTAGACAGAAATGAGTTACATAACTACTTACGCATCCAGAAATTAGTGTGTGCACTTCACTATATACTCCATGAGTATTAACACACATAGTATCTGGACTCTCCTATATAACATGAAATTGAGCAAGCATAGTATCTGGACACTCCTATGTAGGCTAACATGAAATGGAGCAGTAGAGCTTATGAGAGGCAGACCAGCCATTACTAAAGGAAGTGGGGAGTACTGTCAGTAGAGAAGCAGTAACTGCAGAGTGGGTCAGTCAGGGAAGCTTGGTGACTGCGAATGGTGACTAGTTGTTGGATGTCACCTGAGAAAAAAATCCTTTAGGGGACTTCAACCCTTTGAAAGCTGTCCATGTTGACTGTTAGCAAATTGATTGTGAAGTGGAAATATGAATGAACATCCACACCTAAACCAAGATGAAACAGACATTGTGTGCTAACAGACAGAGAACATTGAGCTCTGCAGAGGACTGTTGTAAAAAAACTACATGAAGTCTGTGGAAGGCTTGACTGTTTAAGTTTCAAACTAGCCCAATGATTGTGCTTGACAGTTGAAAGGAATGGGGTGCAGTAGTTTAGCAGCTTCTTATAAACCACACATTTTTGTAGTCAATGCTACATGATGCTTGAGATGGTGTAAAAAGCAATTACACAGGACAGTGGATGGTTGGAAATGAGTGATTTGGAGTGATGAATTGCGCTATACCCTGTGGCAATCCGATGGAAAGGTTTGGATTTGGCAAAAGCCTAGAAAACATTACATGTCATGTGTAATGCCAACAATGAAGTACAAAGGAAATGATTTTATGTTACGGGACTGTTTTTGTGGGTAGAGTGTGGTCCCTTTATTGCACTTAAAAAATGGCAAATGCAGGAGGATATGAATACATTTTCCAGCATTGTATACTACATATAGTAGAGGAATAGTTTGGAGATGATGATAAATTGTTTGAGCATGAGAGTGAACCTGGTCATAAAGCAGTATCTATTAGCTAGTGGTCTGTGGACAGTAACATAGATGAAATAGACTGACCTGCCCAGAAGCCCGGCCTGAACTCAATGGAACAGCTCTGGGATAAGTTGCAAAAGCTGACTTCAATACAGATCTCAGTGTTCAACGTACTTCTCTGGTTGAGGTTCTTGAGGTGAATGGGCTACCATTCCTTCAGACACTTCACAGGAAGGTTCCTAAGCAGAGTTCAAATGCCCCCTCCTATCAATGCACATTGATAGGTGTTCAGTTACTTTTGAATCTTCTCACTGAGGTCTGTGTGAATGTAAATAATGTAGTGAGTAAAGGTAACAACTTAGGCCTACAGAATATTAAACAATCTATTTCTGCACATGCACTCTATAGGTGTCACTTATGTAGGGCCTATATGACAGTGGCAACATACAGTAGCTCCAATGTACAGGATATTTATAACATTCAGCAGAAACCATATGGTTGTTGCCATATATTTTAAAATTAAATATCGTGTCCACAGTTCTCCAAAACAGTCATTATTTGAAAAAAAAATAACATTTGCAGATGCTTGTAATATTGCATTCTGTCCATCTGCGGCATCGGCATACACTCTGCAGGCAATGTTACTGTGCATGATGAAGGGTACTCCTGCTACCGCTGTCTTTTTCCCTATTTCCGTAGTTCATTTGGGAGTGGTGAGTGGCAAGAATGATTGTCGGTAAACTTCTGTATGATCTGTAATTTCTGTGATTTTTTTTTTATTTCATGAGATGTATGTGGTAGAGGAAATAATATATCTGACTCTTTCTGGAACATTCTCTTCTGGAATTTCAGTAATAATCCTTCTCATGATGAATGGTGTCATTTGTAGCATATGCAACTGGAGTTTGTTGTGCATCTCTGTAATGCACTCGCAGCAACTAAATGATCCATGACGGAATACGCCACTCTTCATCGTTTCTTGTTTATCTCTTCTATTAATCCAACCTCCTAAGTGTCCCACACTGAAGAGCAATACTCAAGAAGTGGTTGAAGAAGTGTTTCGTAAGTCACTTAATTCTTGGCTTAAGGTTTTACCAGTGGGATTGTCACTCACCTATTTTTCCTTCAGTTGTTTTATGTGGTAATTCTGCTTCAGGTCACTCAGCATGGTTATTACTATGTTTTTTTATGGTAATTAATGTTTTCAGTGATTGTTACCAGCAGTGTAATCACATATTAGTTGATCTCATTGCCTGTTTATGTGCAGTGCGTCACATTTGTTTACATTTAGGGTCAACAGCCAGTCCCGGCAATAATCCCAGATTGTTAACAGGTCTTCTGACACCCCATAGTTCGTGAATTATCAAATAAAGCTAAAGTTTGCAAGGTATCTCTCTGTGGAATCCATACATTTTTACAGGCCTAGGGGAGGTTTCATTCTCCAAAAGCATCGTAACACTTGAGCATAAAACATGTTCCATAATTCAACAACAGATTGATGTTGGTGATATAGGCTTATAATTTTGTGTGTGTGTGTGTGTGTGTGTGTGTGTGTGTGTGTGTGTGTGTGTGTGTGTGCGTGTGTGCGTGTGTGCGTGTGTGTGCGCCCCACAAACCCACTGGAAAACAGAAATGACCTCCATTCTTTTTTCCAGTCATTAGGTACCCTCCATTGCTCTAGCAACTTGAGGGAAACAACTGCTAGAAAGAGCAGTAAGTTCTCTCAAATAATCTCTGCAAAATCTAATAGACATCTCACCCAGTCCAGATGCCTCCCCCCCCCCCCCCCCCCCCCTGCGGGCCTGGGGGTTAGAATAAGCCCAAGGTATTCCTGCCTGTAGTAAGAGGCGACAAAAAGGAGTCTCACACCTTTCGGCCTTTATGCGATGGTCCCTTGTAGGGTTTGACCTCCATTTTTCTAAATTTTCCCAAAGAGCAAGCCAATTGGGGAAGGGCACCTTACATGGTGCTTTGTGTCCATCATGCATTGAGATCATTAGCCCACTTTCTGATCGTGGCATTGCAGTCCTGCTCATCGTCCATCTCTTGAGCGAGGACATCTTCCTGGGTGCATTTTCCTCCATCCACTGTGCAGTGTTGTTTTCTGCGCTGACAAGGACCATGGAATTCTTTGCACCTCATATCCAGAACGGTAGCCATCCCGTTGTGGTGGGGCCACCATGTACCCTGTTGGTTGTAGCCCCGTCACAGGGATTGCTCTGCTGATTCCTGCGCCGTTAACTCCCCACATATGCCAAGGAGTAGATGCCTGTCACCCTGGGGCATCGGGACTCCCGGCAATGGCCATCCTGCCACGTGGCCTGTGCTGTGGCTGGGTGGCGCCCATGGGGAGTGCTCCTGGTTGGTGTGGGTGGCATCAGAGCGGATGAGGCACGATGAAGCGTACCATGTAATCGCTTGCTGGTGATCAAATGCCAGCAGTCTCTAAGCATTCCAAGTCTCAGTAGAGTGCAAGGAAGTGTGATTCTAAATCATTCTCCTCCCTGGCGACAACCTGGGAGGAACGCCAGGCCAAGGATGGCAGTGAACCTTATTTACCCTGGTACTTCATATGTACGAGAGTTGATGGGGAATCCATGAAGCCTCAGTTTTTTTTGTGGTAAATTTGGAGAACAAGTTTGGGGAGGTGGAGGGCTTGTCTAAAATGCGTCAGGGTCAGTCTTGATAAAAACGGCATCCTCCACCATCATGGGCATTACTTGCTTGTGACAAGCTGGGGGATGTTTCTGTTACCATCACACCTCATAAGAGCTTAGATATGGTCCAGGGTATTATATTCCACAGGGACCTTCATTTGCAAACTGATGACGAGCTGCGCCGCCAACTTAGAGCGACTAGGAGTTCATTTCGCCCGGCTCGTCCATTGGAGTCTGAGGGATAATCAGGTTGCCACCGGTGCCTTCATCTTGGCTTTCGAGGGCGACACATTACCCAAGGTCAAGGTCATGGTCTGTCTCTGTGATTTCAAGCGATATATTCCCCTACAATTGCTGTGTTTTAAGTGCTGGATGTCTTCCCGCTGTACTTCCAGCATCCATTGTCGAGACTGTGGATGTCCATCCCATCCCAATACTCCATGCGCCCCGCCTTCCATCTGTGTCAACTGTGGACAGCATCATTTCTCTTGCTCACCAGACTGCAGGATTTGACAGCGAGAAAGGAAAATCATGGAATACAAAACCCTCGACTGACTGACCTACACTGAGGCCAGTGGCTGAAGTGCCCAAAAGCAGCTCGCCAGAAAAACCCAAGGATCAGCAAGAGAAATACAGAAAGAATAACCCCAAGACCAAGGGAATTGCAGTGGCACCCACGCCACCGCTGCCTACAAGCTCTGCGCCTGAGGATGAGGTGAAGATTCTGGTGTCTGCTGAGGAGCTAGATCTCGCCAGACCCTCAGACATAATGGATATAGCTTGTTTAGGAAATAAGCCGAGGCCCATAGACTGTCTCATTGACTGTTTCATGCCTTCCCAGTCTCACGATCACATCATCCTCCAATGGAATTGGGGCAGTTTTCACCACCACCTGGCTGAGCTACGGCAACTGTTTTAAGCTTTACACCTGCTTTCTGCATTGCCCTCCAGGAAACCTGGTTCCCGGCAACGCGGACCCCTCCCCTTCGCAGCTACAGGGGATATTACAAGAACCGTAGCGAATATAATAGAGTGTGAGGTGGAGTTTGTGTTTATGTCCTGAACTTGATATGTAGTGAACTTGTGCCCCTTCAAACTCCTCTTGAAGCTGTACCTGTTAGGATATGGACAACACTGGAAATAACTGTATGCAATGTATATCTCCCTCTAGATGGTGCAGTACCCCTAAGCATATTGGCTGCACTGATTGATCAACTACCTAAACCTTTCCTACCTTTGGGAGATATTAACGCCCATAACCCCTTGTGGGGTAGCACCATGCTTACTGGCACAAGGCAGAGATGTTTAAAATTTACTGTCCCAACTCGACCTCTGCCTCTTAAATACTGGGGCCGTCACACATTTCATTGTGGCTCATGGTAGTTACTCGGCCATTGATTTATCAATTTGCAGCCCTGGACTCCCCCATCTATCCACTGGAGAGCACATGACATCGTGTGTGGTAGTGACCACTTCCCCATCTTCCTGTCACCATCATGCCCATGGATGCCTGCCCAGATGGGCTAAAACAAGGCAGACTGGGTAGCCTTCTCCTCTGTTGTCACCATTGAAACTCCCCCCCCCCCCCCCTCATGGTGCCATCGATGTTGTGTTTGAGCAGGTCACTACAACGATGATTTCTGCGTCAGAAAATACGATCCCTCGTTCTTTAGGGTGCCCCCAGCTGAAGACAGTCCCTTGGTGGTCGCGAGAAGTCACTGAGGCAATTAAAGAGTGTCGGTGAGCTCTACAGTGACATAAGCGGCACCCTTCGAGAGCATCTAACAGCCTTTATGCGGCTCTGTGCCCCTGTTTATTAAACGATGGAAACAGGAGTGTTGCGTGAGGTACGTGTTGACCCTTGGGTGCCATACATCACCTTCCCAAGTCTGGACAAAGATCAGATGTCTTTTTGGATACCAGACCCCAACAGGAGTACCTGGTGCTAACTTCAATGGTGTGCTCTCTACCGACGGAAACATGATTGCTGAGCACTGTGCTCGAGCCTCTGCGTAGGAGAACTATCCCCAGCCTTTTGCACCCTCAAACGATTTTTATCCATAACTTCCTGTCACTCCGTACTTTCAGTGTTCAAGTTGGTGCCTCCCATATCTCCCCCCATATTCAAGAGAATGGGGTTCCGCAGGGCTCTGTATTGAGTGTATCTACTTTTAGTGGCCATCAATGGCCTAGCAGCAGCTGTAGGGCCTTCGGTCTACCCTTCTCTGTATGAGGATGACTTCTGCATTTCGTATTGCTCCCCCAGTACTGGTGTCGCTGACCGGCGCCTACAGGGAGCCATTCACAAGGCGCAGTCATGGGCTGTAGCTCATGGCTTCCAGTTTTCAGCCGTGAAGTCGTGTGTCATGCACTTCTGTCAGTGTCGTACCATTCATCCAGAACCTGAACTTTATCTTAATGATGATCCACTCACTGTAGTGGAGACGTATCGATTCTCATGACTGGTTTTATTTGCCTGATTGACTTGGCTACCTCACCTTCGCCAGCTTAAGTGGGAGTGCTGGCAGCACCTCAATGCTCTCCGCTGCATGAGCAACTCCAACAGGTTTGCACGCTGTATGCTGCTATAGCTCTACGGAGCCCTTGTTCGATCTCAGTTTGACTATGGGAGTCTGGTTTACGGTTCGTTGGCGCCCTTGGCATTGCGTTACTCGACCCAGTCCACCACTGTGGCATTCGCCTAGCAACGGGAGCTTGTAGAACGAGTCCGGTGACCAGTGTCCTGGTGGAGGCTGGAGTCTCTCCATTGCGAATCCTCTTGATTCTTGACATGTTCCGGGGCTCTGAAGTTGTTCACACCATCGGCTCAATGGCTGATGGTAATGTTGGCTTCTGTGGACATACAGAGGCCATATTGAACAGCAGTCCTTGCCTGCTAGCGACAGTGTATTTACTAGCACCCTGCCTTTGGTGTTGGGTGACAGTGCCTCAACAACAGCTTTAATTCTATCTTTTACTAGTGAGGGTGGATTTTATCATTTGGTCTCAGTTCTAGTGCATGTCCTTTGTCCCTCTGTGTCTTCCACCGAAGGGCTTTTAGGGTGGAGGTTTCCATGTGTTGCAGAGTGACTGGTGTCTTTTTTTTATTCTCGTGGTCAGCCAGCCATGGTAATCTGCTTTCTTGCTTTTAATCTCTTCTTACTGTTTCTTGCGTCTCTGTGGTTTTCTTGTCATGGTTTGTCCATTATAGTGTTTGTTGCCCTCCTGTCGTTATACTGGTTCTTCATTTCTCCTGTTATTGTGCCGTACGTCTTCTTTGGTTTCCCATGGGTAATTGTTCTACTGGGAACAAGGGACAAATGACCTCACAGTTTGGTCGTCCCCCCCTCCCCCCTCCCACTTTTAAACCAACAAACCAACCAGATGCCTCTTTTATTAAGATTTTCCATGCTCAGAAGTTTTGGAAGATTGGTTCAGTCTTTTGCTCTTATCTCGTTTCATCTTCTGTTTCATTGCGAGTATGGTCACATGGCAACTTTGATTTATGTAAGATCAAAAACTTAAGACTTTGTCATATTAATCAGCAAATGGCTTTCTGTCTACCATCCATATAATTAGTGTCTGTACTCTTTGTGTGAAAAGACTTGGGTGTGATTCTGGTACTCTTGTACTGTCTCAGAATTTTTTTTTCTGATATAGAGATATCAACACGGGGTTCACTTAATCTCATGAGGCAAAACGAAAGAGAAGCAATGGAACCATCAAGATTAATCTACTGGCAGTAACAGCAGGAGAGAATGACAACATGCTGGTTACGTTCCATAGTCACAGATTGCTGCTGATACTGCCTTTTAGTTGGTTGCATCTCTGCCAAAAGAGCACAATGCTGGTGCATGCTCAAGTGTTTCAGAGCACACCATTCATCATACACTGTTAAACATGGAGCTACACAACAGATCACCCCTACATGTTCACACGCTGACCCAACGACATTGTCAATTACGATTGCAGATGGCAAGGGACGATAGAGATTTAACCACTGATCAATGGAAACTTGTCGGCTCTTTGGGTGAATCATATCTTTGCTACACTAGTCAATTGTCGCCTCCACAAATGCCATCTTTGAGGTGAACGGCGGCTTGAAACATGCAGCGCACCACGGACGAAGGTTGATGAGAACGTATTATGCTGTGGGAGTCATGCACTTGCATGGGACATGTGGTAGTGCCCGAAGACACATTGACAGTTGCAAACCACCTGCATGTTTGATCTCTTCCTTGAGTGATGTCATCTTTCAGCAGTATAGTCATCAATGTCTTGGAGTCAGAACCATGTTACAGAAGTTTAAGAAGCATTATAGTGAACTCATGTTGATGTCTCCCCTATGGAACACTTGTGGGTTGTTACCAGGTGCTAGCACAACTTACACAAATCAGCAACATATCATTTATGCAAATTACATGACCTGTGCGTAGACATCTAATGCCAAACTGCTGGATCCCTAATAAGCAGAATCAGTAATGGATTTTGTTCCAAAGATTGAAAAACAAGCTATTAAGCAAGTTGTCCTAATGTTTTGGCTCATCAGTGTATGTTGAAGTTGATAATGATGGACTATTGGACACTTAAGCTTTTTCATCTGATACAGGAAAAGCCAACAAATTTTATTTTCCTGGGACCCAACTTTTTACTTGGGCAAAAGATTGAAAACACATTTATGTATATGAACTTGAAGGAAAAGATTTGTCTAATTTTCTAGCAGTTGTTCTACTCTGATCAGACTTAACTATTGCTTGAAGTATTTACCAACATGCAGTGCCCTATTGGAAGACATTAAAAATGCTTGAGGCTGTTTCATTCTTGCAGAAAACGATTGGCAAAGAAAACATGGTAATCAGTATTATTCTGTCAATTTAGGTTCCATAAAACTCATTTGGTAAATAAAATAATCTAACTTCAACATGACACACAGTTTCAAGTTTAATTTACAGAGCATCATGGAAAGCAGGAGCACATTTAATTTTGGAAATGTATGCCTAGCAATCATAAAAGTTTACGAGACTATACACAGTTTATTTTAACACTATTGCCTACAACTTACCTTTATGAAGCTTTGGTTTCAAAATTGTACTATCTGAAAAATAATCATCGTAATCGGTTACCCAGTTATTTAAAAGACACACGGAGGATTGTACGCAGTCCTAACAATGCAAATCTAGATGGGATATTTTGCAACCAACTTCAGGGATAAAATACACAAATCCCAGACTCACTTTAGCAAGTAACTCAAAATGATGAAATTACTAATGAGTCTCTTTCTTTTCTGCAACCTTCACATGCAGCTGTCAGGCGATACGATTTGTAAGACTATGCATGACAGGTGAACTTCATTTTCCCAGGGGTAAGGTGGACTGGAGTCAGGCAGGTGCACTGTATTCTTTCTTTTAGAGTATTGAAAATTGATCAGCAGCACTTGGCTGTCATTCTGTAAAAGTCTGGCAGTGGAGGATCCTCTTGTCAGCCTTTGTTACAACAATGATTATTCCTGTCACCACCAAAAATTGACTGAATAAATCAATACAGATCTAAAATTGTTATTCCCTATGTTGGAGGATTGTAATGTGTTAAACAAAGTTGACCATTGTGAAAAACTTGCACAATAATTTTACTCGACAAAGGAATTGGGTGAAGCCAACAGTTGCAAATGGTAAGCATTTATTCTTTACTTATTTCAAATATACATTTTGTGAATTATAAGCATTATTCTTTACTGAAACTTTCTGGCGGATTAAAACTGTGTGCCAGGCCAAGACTCAAACTTGGGACCTTTGCCTCTCGCGGGCATGTCCTCTACCATCTGAAGTACACAAGCACAACCCACGACCCTTCCTCACAGCTTTACTTCTGCCAGTATCTCATCTCCTACCTTCCAAACTTCACAGAAGCTCTCCTGCGAACCTTGCAGAACTAGCACTCCACTGCAGAGTGAAAATTTCATTCCAGTATTCTCAACTGTTTTCAAATATACATTCCCATTTGTACCAGGAGTTAATGTTTAATAGCTTCTGAAGAAGTATGACTTTTGTATGTCCGAAACCTTTAAAGAATAATACCTAACTTTTGGAACTGCTGGCTGTACCTGACTCCTTCACTGAATCAAAAATGTACTGGAGGAATTATAGTAGGCACGTGGGAAGTGGGTCACCTGAGGAGCGACACTGGGTGATGGCACAGAAAAATCTGTCATTGCACATGATGCAGAATATGTTTTCTTGTTTGCCGTCCAGTTCTGACAACTCATGGGCTTGTGTGCCTCTTACTGGTCAGCTGCTATCATACACATTTCAAACTGAAGTAACGCAGATTCACGATTGCAAGGGAGAATCATTTTCTAATGTGGTACACATCTGAATAGGGTGAACCACGTCTATGTCCACTTTGGCTTACGCACTTTTATTACCATGTCACACGTGCAGAATGCCACCAGGCAGCATCCACTGTCACGGTGGGCAGTGGTCATAATGTTTTGGCTGATTAGTGTAATTTTTAATGCTGTGCTGTAAGGATAAAATAATTTAAGATTGACAAACTGTTCCAGCTCTTTTCCTGCACTTACTTATCTGATGGCAATATGTAGGACAACATAACCAATATAAGCATTGCAATGTCTCCAGTAGATGTTCAAATTCTTGATAACTAAGTTTATGTGAATGAATGAAATGTGTAACACTTACATTAGTTTTTGTAACATCCTTGTCACTTTGTTATTTGAAATTTCAAATAATTGTTTACACCCCTCATTGACGGACAACTGTCTGTACACAATGATTTTTTCTAGAAAATCTTTAATCACATCTATAAAATCACAACCTTTTGTGTGACCTCTGAAGGTTAAATTTGCTAAAAATTAATCTTCTACTATCCTAACCTTTGCGCAGTAACACAAAACTAATAAAAACTGAGCCATCAAAGCTACATTGGCACTGGAATCGCGTGCAGGGTGGAAGTAATTGCATATTTTTACCTTACTAATTACTCGCTCAAACATGTACCTTGAAATATCTTCTACGTGGTGCCAATGTTTTTGGTCTCTTTTTTTTTTTTTTTTTTTTTTTTTTTAGTTGATCAATTTTCTGCTTGGTTTGGTGTGACCCGCCACGAATTCCTGCCATGTTCCAACCGTACATCCTCAGAAATTTCTTCCTCAAATTAAGGCCCATGTTTGATACTAGTAGACTTCTTTTGGCCAGGAGTGCCCTTTCTGCCAGTGCTAGTCTGCTTTTGATGTCCTCCTTGCTATGTCTGTCACTAGTTCTTTTGCTAGGTAATAGAATTCCTTAACTTCATCTATTTCGTGGCCATCAATCTTGATATTAAAGTTTTTTTGCTTTTCTCATTTCTGCTACTTCTCATTACTTATGTCTTTCTTTGATTTGCTCTCAATCCATATTCTGTATTCATTAGACTGTTCATTCCATTCCGCATATCATGCAATTCGTCTTCATTTTGAATCAGGATAGCAATGTCATCAGCGAATCATATCATTGATATCCTTTCACGTTGAATTTTAATTCCATTCCAGAACATTTCTTTTAGTTCCATAATTGCCTCTTCGATGTACAGATTGAGCAGTAGGAAGAATACATCCCTGTTTTACACCCTTTTTAACCCGAGCACTCCATTACTGGTCATCCACTCATATTATTCCCTCTTGGTTCTTGTATATATTGTATATTACCCATCTCTTCCTATAGCTTACTCCTATTTTTCTCAGAGTTTCAAACATCTTGCACCATTTTGTGTTGTTGAATGCTTTTTCCAGGTTGACAGATACTATGAACGTGTTTTGATTTTTCTTTATTCTCACATCCATTGTCAATCACAACATTAGAATTGCCTCTCTGGGCCTTTATTTTTCCTGAAGCTAAACTGATCATCATCGGACACTGTTTGATAAATGTTGACACAAAGTTTGAGAAACAGTTACGCTGAATTGCTTCAGTAAATCAGCATCAGAGAAAGGTTCCATATTTTTTGCAAGAATATTAATTACTTCATATGATGCTTTTATGACAGCCTCATTTTGTGCAACTGCTACTGACTGTATTATCTTAGTGATGAACTTTTGATTTGAGCTGAATAGGTTTTTCTTTTCTCCCCCACGCGGATCTAAAAGCAGAGCTGTTGTAAATGAACTATGCTTGCTTGTGTATTGGAGAAATGAATCTTATCTCTTCATTCCCACAACCCTGTCCAGTAATAATAACCAAATAAAGTGCCATCGTTGTGTCCATTTATAAATCAAAGTGCATCTTCCCATCTTTCTCAGAAACTTCTGTTTGTTTCACTTATCTTCCTCATATTAAATATTTTTGGCAGCCATCAGATCTTATTTATTCTAATAAAGATAATTACAACACAAATGAGCGCAAATACACTTGCAACACGAAGAACTCTCAAGAGCACTAACGCAACAAAGCTGAGGTGTGGCGGGGTGGTTGCACAGATAGTGTGCCTCCATTCTTAGTATTTTTCTTGCACACTTCTACCTAGGTATGCCTCTAATGTTCATTAGTTTTTGTGGTAGGGATCCTAGATCCTAGTAAGAGCATTCATGTAATGTTTAGAATCAGAAAAGATACCATGCAAACTATTAAGTTCTTTGTAAAAGTGAGTAACAATTGTGTAATGGATAAAGCAAGGATTCAGACATCAAAATTCAGAAAAGGTGTTTCAGGTGAACAGTTAACAAAATAAATGAAACCTGAAAGAATAAAGGAATACAACTATTCAGCCAATATTTTAGAATTAATTAAGGTACATTTTTCAACTGCCAACGAAACATGAAAGAATAAAGGACCGAAAATATTCACAAATATTATAGAATTGATTAAGGTACAGTTGAAAAATTGCCAAAGCACATTTTGTAAAATGAGAATGAATTTTAAGTTAAATAAAAGCCAGTAAAAAATGAAGAAAAAGGTAAAATGAGGAAGACTGAATTTAAATTTGGCAGTACAGCAACAGTCAGTAATGGATGGAGCTCGGTGGAAAATAGTGACGTGCCTATATTTCGCACAGCAATGTGTCCCAAATAGTTATGGGTGGAAATCACAAAGAAGGCAAGGAACTCTTTCTTTTTCCTATAACCCTTATATATTAGTGGCTGTGTTAAAGGCAATTACGGGTTTGGTCTTGAATCTGGAGCTTTATTTTCTAAAATTACAAAGTAAATTTAAGAATAAAAATATTTAATCATGTGATGATTTTTTTTTTCTGCTATCTTGTTCATATTTGTGACTATTTGATTGCACACAATTCTCGTTTCATCTTCTGAATGTGAAATCTTTGACTGTCATGGTAGACATACTTCCATTATTGTTGTGCAGTTAATACTTTGCACCTGACAGACGACAGGGAGTTACCTCTGCCAAGAAAAGGGATTGACTAAAGCCATGGAGTGTGGCAGTTCATCAGCTTTTGAAGAGCAAAACAAGGGTTTTTCCATTAATACCATATGTTCAGTTTGCTCTCATTACATAAATTGACTGTCTCATCAGAGAATGTACTCAGATACGACGTGCTTCCGTGGAGGAATACTTAAACAAAGAGCTGACAATACAATTTGAGGACGCGAAATTTAATTCATTATGCATTGAATACATTGTGGCAAAACAGTTGATAATTTTAATTTAAGTCGAACTATTAGCTGTAATAGTTAATAGTGTAAATGGCACAAGACCCTTCTGATAATTTTACTACCATTACATACAGTTTTCTGGATTAGGTGATGAAATGACACTTTTTAGTTAGAGAAACATGAATATATTGTATGAAATTATTGGGGTAAGTGTGAGTCCAATTGAATATTACCACTAAAATGTAAAGCTTACAGTCAGTGCCAGACAAAGCCTATATTTGTCTCTAAGACATTTTTCCCCTTCTAAGAACATTTAGGTCATTCAACACACTATCAATGTTAGTTGACAGTTTTGTGCAATCAGGAATAATTTCAGTCATTCTCACTGCATGAGCTACACTAGACTAACACTGAGTTGGTATCAAGTCACATTCAAGTCTCATGTTGGCATTTAAGTTCAGAAATAGTCTTATTCAAACACTTACTCATAACTTTACTAACCGTTAAATAAATGGAATTCCATGTACATACAATGAGAATACATTTTGCATCACCTGTGAAACAAGATGACCCACTTTGCTACCATCTACTTATTAAGGATGTAGCAAGCAAATGTCAAATAGTCAAATATAACCCTGACATTATATGTGCTCTTGTAGAATAAAAAGTAAGTGTTTATGTAAAAGACTTCAAAGCTGTGGTACATTTTGTAAGAATGAAGAACCTGTTATGTTAGCAAAATGGTGTGACAGTTGTGCATTTACATGGAACAATCGTCATCTGTGTAGTAGTGCTGCTTCTGCAAGGTATTTATCTCATGATTTGAGTGACTATTCACTGCTTGATGCAACAGTTTGGCTGCTGAAGAAGGTTGATTTTCTTCTGTTTTCCATGTTTACTTACGGTCCACAACTTTTTTCTTGATGTAAACAAGTGTTGTGAGATGGTGTGTATGTATGGAGGGGTGGGGGACTTCTTTTGGCAACCCAAGGAAATAACAAATGTATAAAATGAGAAATTTTTTATGGGCAGAAATAATTACTTCTTTCTGGAACAGTAGTTTCCAATATAAAGAAAAATATTCTGGCATAACAATTAGCACAGAGGAGGCATAATCTTCTGCACAGAAACCATTTTCAACATATTGTTCAACATATTTTTTATGCATGTGATTATTTTGCTTGTGCTAATTGAAGTGTTATCCTTATTTTAGGAACTGCTGTATCAGAATTCAGTAGTTAATAGCTTCTGTGCATTGAAAACTTGACAAGTCATGCTAATTTTATTAGTGTATGCATCTGTTTTCTAGTGCTGCCAAAAGATGTTCCCCTCATTTCTGACACACTACCTCTTGACAATGTGGTAACAACATGGGAAAATATTATGTATTGTGTGAAACAAATAAGCAACACAGGAAGAAAATGAAGCTTCTTCAGCAGACAAACTGCTGCCTCAAGCAGTGATTAGTCATTAGAACCATGTGATAAAGACCTTGCAGAAGTAGCACTACATCGATGAAGAGATAATTTCAGTGTCTGGTGTAAATGGATAATTGTCACATCATATCAACAAGAAAATGTGTTCTGTGTTTGTTGTTACAAAATGTGGCTCAAGTTTTGAGGTTGTCTGGTCAATGCTTACCTTTTATTCTACAAGAGCATACGATTTTCTGGATTATATTTGATGCTTGCTTCCCACATCCTAGGACAATAAATAATTGAGAGCAAAGTGGGACACCTTTTTTCACAAGTGATGTCCACTGAATCCCACTGACTTAATGGTTAGTGAGGTTATGAGTAAGTGTTTACACAAGACCCCATTTCTGAACTTCAGTGTGCACATGGGACTTCAGTGGCCACTTGATAATGACTCAGTATTAGTCTCATGTGGCCCATGTAGTGAGAATGCAGAATTATTTTCTCATAGAAACAGAAGTAAATGTGAATAAAACAGTCGTCTTTGGAGGACAGTGACTAGAGTTTTAATAATATATACTGGTCAATAAACTGACGATTTGTTTTGTTCATGAAAGTGAAATAAATATTTAATTTTTGTTTGATTGATTTGTGCTAGGAAACAAAAAAATCAGTGGTCTCAGCCCACTGCATCTCACACCGAAACTGAGTTTATTGTGGTTTCTTTTAATGTGATTCTAATAAACCCAGCCAGCAACATTAAAGAGTAGTAGAAGACTCTGCACTACTGCTTTATTAGACACAATTTCTTAAGCAATTAATGGCTTGAATAATCTGTGTCTTTTGACCTCCCACACATCGCATTGGAAGACCAAATGTGGTGCGGTTTCATGCCTACACTACACAGGCCACACTTCAGGGCTTCTTTGTCTATACTTATGTGTAGGTGTTAATTAAAGTTCCTGTGGCCAGTAATTTGTCTTATGATGAGTTTAATCTGTATCCTGTTCAAGTCCAGGATTATAGAACTTCTCTTGAAACATGGCTTCAGTGTCATTAGCTTGCCATGTTTTTGTTTTTGATTTTAGTTTAATATTCTGCATGCTGCCTTCTAATCTAGCTGCATAATTTTAATTCTACAATCATACTAGTGATGGCTAGGACAGCTTCTAGTCCAACAAATGGAGTTGTTGCACCTGTCCTGGTAAGCCTGTCAGGTTATTCATTGCTATTAATTCGTGACACACTAATTCGAGTCCTAGAAGACTTCTGCTCCAGCTGAAGTGGGCCCAGTGTATAGGGCCACTTCTGTGCATGAGTTGGGTAGCGAGGGTGGGTCACACCTGGGATGTAGCCTGATGGCAGTGTAGAGAAAAATACACGACAAGTCAAATATTTTATTAGAATTTAGTTTACCAGGACAGCCACTAGTTGCAAACAGTATGTTTTATTTTTTGGTGGTTTTGTTCCATAATTTTATAAGAGCGTTATCAGAAACTGTTTAAAATTCGTAAAGTTATACAATGAAAACGATAAAAATAAAATGTACTGATTGCAACTTTTAACTGTCCTGATAAAGTTAATTTCAACAGTTGTTGTTCCGCAGCAGGCAATGCCTGCACTTGCTAAATTTTATTAGAAGTTGCGTTAGTACATTCACAGTAGTTCTGTGAGGAAGTCATATCTCCTCTCGGCATGTGACAACGATGCTGAGTGGTATGCTGAGGAGGCCACCTGGCAGCCAGTAGGCCGATTAATTTTGGCATCCGGAAATGCTTACACACAGAAGGACAGCAACACATGCCCCAGTAAGGTAGACTTTGTACTATAGGATGGGCGCCCTCCCCCGCGGTGGCTACTTGACACTTATATCATCACTTAAGCGCCTACCACAGCCCTTCCATCATTGTAGATGATATCACACTGCTGATTCCTCCATTAGAATTCAGTTATTTACATGGTGCAGCTTGTTTATTAGCCAATGCTCAGCTTCTGGCCTTCAGAAAAGCAAATCCAGCGGCTGGTGGTGCAGGAACTGCTTAGGCTGCCCTGCAGGAGTCTCTTCTTTTCACTGTGTCACCAGGATTGCGGTTCTTGCAGTGTAAAAGCAGCCATGTTGCTCAATTGTCATGCTGACACTTTGATGCCTGCCAGCTGTGTATGGCTTCTGCAGCCTGAGGCTGAGCTGCTAGTTTCCACAGTAATACTCAAAAACAGTGGTGGCCCTGAAGTTTATTGAAGCATGTGGAAATTATTGAATAGTCAGCTGTCATTTCCCTGAACTTTCCTATATGTACCACATTCACTATATTGATGTGAGATTCTGGAATCCTAAACATTTCCAATTATTTCCAGTTCTTAATTTCTATGGTCCTGCTGCTACCTCTGCTGTAACCCAGAGGGGTAATACTGTTCTGGCTACGCAGATAACTGTACACACTTTGCCAAGCTCCTTAGTAACCACCTCCTGTTCTAGTTTATTCCACTTTACTACAGCCCCATAAATTACCATAGTTGTTTTTAACAGTGGTGTGTATTTAGTACATACTCCTGGGGCTTTGACCCCAGTGTGTAAAATAGGCCCTTCTCATGCACATTCCTTATTTGGGGGGTCCATGGTAGTTTTGTATGCAGGGTTACGCTCAGATGCTTCACTACCTTCCCTTCCACAGGTAGACTCATCGAGAAGCTTAATATTCCAGTATGTGTTCATGAATGGTACAACAAAAGTTTCCTTGGGACTGACCCTTAAATCCTGTTTCTTGCACTGGTTCTGCACATTGTTCAGTGTGGACTGTGCCACTGTTCTAATGGTACTAGTAAATTTTTCAAATATTGCCTATGAGTAAATTATCTGCATACCCTAATTCTCAAGATTAACTCTTTGATGAGTGCATTCACCACTAGGTTCCACAGTGGTTAGGACTAAACCCCTCTTTGCAGACACCCTCTGGTGGTGTTGATTACCATTTTCCCATTCATCACAGTGGCTTCTATCCTTTGCCTACTCAGCATCTTCTTAATCCACCTGCATATGGTGGTCTTACTGCCATGCTCTTCTACAGCTGTAACCATGGATTTGAAGGTCGCATTCCAAAAGCCCTTTCAATATCAAGGAAAATGCAGAGAACTGTTTCGTGAATGTGTAGAGCTTGAAATGGCTCTGAGCACTATGTGACTTAAATATGTAGAGCTTTCTCCACCTTTCCAACAAGTTGGCCAAGTGCCGTTTCACATGATTTGCTTGGTTGATACACTTGCATTGGTTTTCATGTAGAGGAACCTCAGTCAACCGCCTTTCCCTAATGTGCACGTTAACCTATTTTTCTGTACTTTAGTAGGAAGGAGGACAGACTGGTCCATCTCCTATCCTTAACCTTTATATGATCCATTCTCCCTAGCTTCAGAATGAAAACATCCTTCAGTGTCCTACAAGCATTAGGAATGACTCCTGCTGCTAGGTTGGCTCTAAACAATCTGCATAGGAATCTAATCAGTCCCTCTCCTGCTTGTTGCAGTAGTCAGGAATGGTTGAAATATTCCCACGTCCTACTTTCTTTCTTTTTTATGCATTCTTTGGCTGGTTCAGTTCTCCCTCTGGTTACCTGTAAACCAGTACCTTCAAGGGAATAAATATTGGTATGGTATCGACCAGATTGCATTGGGGGAAGTTGGTCTTCAGGAGACCATTAAGTGCCTCCCAGATTCAGTAGCATTCTGGTGAGTGTTTGATTCAGTCTGGCACAAGTAACTGTATCTTCCACCTCCTTTCAGAGTATCTTCAAGGACTATAGTTTTGTTTGCTGAACTGCAAAGTTGTATTTGGCAGTGGTACCCTATTAATTTGCCCATTGTTCTTCCCTTCCTGCAATGTTGAATATGTGGCCTTACTTGTTCCCTTTGCAATTCAAGTTTATTTGTTCTATCAGGGTACATTCATGTTAGTGCACTTCTTGGCGATTGGACAGTTGTTATGCAATTTCTCTGGCTCTGAGCACTATGGGACTTAACTTCTGAGGTCATCAGTCCCCTAGAACTTAGAACTACTTAAACCTAACCAACCTAAGAACATCACACACATCCATGCCCCAGGATCTGAACCTGCGACCGTAGCGGTCGCGCGGTTCCAGACTGTAGCGCCTAGAACTGCTCGGCCACTCCGGCCGGCCTCTTATGCCATTTCCTCAAGATTTACTCGGTTTCATAATGATGTTCTGATTTCAGATAAGCGTGGGTTTAGGTCTTTCCTATGTGAATCCTGTTGTTTTCTCCAAATTTCAATAGAAAATGGTCTGTTTAACACCCATTTCAGCCTCAAACATGTTGTCAGATAAGGATAGCTCCATCACCACATGCTGTTATTTTATATAACCGCCCTTGAGAGGGGCCCAAAAATTAAGTCAGTTACATCTTCCAATCTTCTCCCCCTGAAGGTTGTTTCCCGACCCCTATTCCAGTTCTCAAAGTTGCTTTCAAGGAGAAATTACAAGAGGTACTCCCCTCTGCTTTTGGTATCATTGCTCCACTGTGTCAGGTTGTGGGCACTAGTATCACAAACCAGTTCATTCAATTGTGAGCAGCTGTCCTTGTAATGAAGGTAAGCTGAGGCAAATACATTCTCCCTTGTGCTTGCTTCCGTACAGTGTTTCATTCTGATGGTCATTAAGCACCTGGAAGAAGCCCACCATCAGCATGAAGGACATTTCATTTTTAACATTATTACATGTTTGGAGTTGAGTTCTTGTATAATCAACAAACCTCTAGTTCCTCCGCCCCCCCCCCCCCCCCCCCATGTATAAACAAGTTCCCAGATCAGGGCCGCATCCACTTCCTGTTTTTCCAGAAGACGACTCTGAGTGGCAGTTGCCCTTACTGTGCTCTAAGTTTATCTGCAACACTCATGCCCGTTCACATAGCCCAGTACTTAATTACTTAACTAAAGGTGATGAGTTATCGTATTTGTACGTGCTACAGAAAATCGTAATATGGCATCTGAACAGAGAAACTAACAACACTAGAAGTTTATTTGTGGCCAAAACAAACATCCCAACATGTATTCTTGATCATTTTTGTGCTGAGAAGTGGAACAGCATTTCAAACCAGCTACATTTATTTATATATACAAACAAACAAATCGGGCATTTATTAGGGAATAAGTAGAACCTATTTACCTTGTCCAGTTCCTAATAGCTTCATGAAGAGATGTATTTAATGAAAATGGCTCCATCAAATTATGTTCTTAGTATATACAGTTTGGGCGTCAGCTCTGTTCTGTTATTGTAAAACGTAAATTTTTCGCTTTCAGATGTATGACCACGCTTGTGGGAGAACACACACAAAGGAAAAAAATATCTGTTCCAAGTCGTCATGGAACATTTGAAATTTTCCACGAAAACAAAGCACAGAAATAAAATAAGATAAAGAAGACACAAGAGCACGAAATTCACTACTGTAACATTAGTTATCACGGCGAAAGTGAGTTAACTTCCTTTATCAGACGACGACACCGTCAAAACTTTCTCCAGAGAAACTTCGACGGTACTTGATATGACAAGACGTCCGTCGATGGCCTGTGTGAATGCAGCCATTGGAAAGACTTCGTGGAATGTTTCCGCGTCTTTCTTGCGTATATTTCTTATTATAAGCGACAATTCCAGCCTGCACTTCACTTCTCAGAGTA
Organism: Schistocerca gregaria; assembly: GCF_023897955.1. Lineage (NCBI taxonomy): Eukaryota > Metazoa > Arthropoda > Insecta > Orthoptera > Acrididae > Schistocerca > Schistocerca gregaria. The sequence goes on from NC_064922.1 coordinate 463,806,494, forward strand.
GTCAATGATGCCTGAATAACCATAAATTCCAACTTAAAGTTGTTTTTAACGTAGGCGAAACAAAAAAGCTCACGCGGGTCGCACACGTATTTGCCACCCATTCCTGATAACCATCAGCCGTATGTATGCACGAATCGCATGCGATGCATCAGATTGCCTTAAGGCATCTTCGCACTGAAAACCAACCCCAGCAAACTCGCTTGTCAACTGTTTTCAGCTCGGAGTTTGATTTAGTTCTTACCTGCTGTCAACAGTTGTTTGAAGTTGCAAGTTTGAACAAGTAGTTGAGGGAAGATTTGTCTAGAGTTGAATGAGCCAAACATGGCAGAGTTGTGTGATGTGCGCATGCGCATTTGCCATGTCGTCTGCTGTATTTCTTTCTTCGTCAGCAGTGTTTCTTTCGACAATAGCGAGTAACGTGTGGTCAACAGATCAAACAACTCAGTTTTTGATAGAATTGAAATGGAGAAACCTCTGGGATCCTTCTGATTCTGCGTATAAAGACAGATATGAAAAGAAAGATTTACCGAAAGAAATTTCAGATAAGTTGGTGTATCGCTTGAAGAGTGTGAAAGGAAATGGACATATATGAAAACACGGTACAATCTGAACATTGTAAAATGGTCAAAACTGAAAGTGGGCCTGAGACAACTGAAATCTATATTCTCAAATGGATATTTTACGAGCGTATGAAGATTTTGGAGGACGTGAACAAACGAGGGAGAAAAATATTTACAATAGTAAATAAAATGTCATTCACTAGCGTAACTGAAGCTGGAAGGTTTTTAGTCGGAAACTTTGTAATTACATCTCTATTTTCACTGAAAATTTATTTATTTCACTTTTCATATCACTTTGTCAACATCTGATGCAAAGTATTTTGCAAATGAATGGCATATATTGTTCATAACTAAAACTATAAGGGTTTTGTTTTGGAGTTTGTAATTACATTTGTCTTGCTATTTCACATTACCAACATCGAATATAAAATAGATTGCAAATTCATCCTCTATATGCTTTGCTTTGCAGTTTTTCCTGTGTTGCCTCCCTTTCTCTGGAGACATTTATTTTGCAGAGACATTCTCCAACTCCCATCTGAATCCTGCCTGTTTCTGGATCTTCCATATCAAACTGCCAAGTTGTGAGTAAACTGTGGCACTTTCTTTATAGCTTTTAAATAGTGCAAAGATACAGTTGCAGAAGTCAGTAATGTTGCATTTTCAGTAGGCCTAGTTAAGTGCATAGTTGTTAAATGACACTGAAAAACTGTTGACAGTATTCCAAAACAACTCTCCACAATTCTTCTAGAGCAAGACATTCTTTCATGGCTACTTTTCTGTTGCCACCCTGCATATGGTTTCATCGTGTACTCTAAAGGAGCAAAAGCATTATCTCCCACAATAACAAATGGCACATCCTTGTTTCTTCCAGGAAGTAGTCTTGGCTTAGGTAGAGCACTTTTTCCCTTAGAAAATCACTCACCCATCTTGAAAAGACACCACCGTCTGAAATACTTCATTGCGTACCTACTTCGTAACTGGTTACGTTGTAATATGCATTTACCAATGGTAACAGCACAACACTAAATGTTCCAGTGTAATTATATTATAATATGCAGTTCCTGCAGGCTGCACTATTTCAATGTGTTTGCCATGTATTGCACCAATACATACAGTATGGTAAGTTCAATATTGTTTCAAACCCATTTGATACTTGTTCCCATTCTTCTTTTGTAGATGTTTCCTATAAAAGTAAGAAAAATACCTTTCAAATTTAATTGCTGTATTAATAAGTAGCTTTAGGGGGCACAGTGTTCTAAAACTTACATTATTAATATTTCAGGATTCATCAGAAGCATTTAATGTACCCCACTTAGCCACCACTGAAGAGGGTAATGATGATAACGATGATGGGTCAGATGAAGTTTTAATCAACACCACTGTATTCCAATCTACAAGCTTTAATGAAGAAATACCGTCTTTTACAACAAAAACTTGCAACAAAAACTTTCTGGACCACAAAATCTCTTGTTAGGTTGATTTTCGTGGCAATTACACCAAGAATTGTAGCACAAATTGCTAATGCAACTTCAGTCAGAATCCATTTCCGTTGCTTTTCTCTAAAATCGAAACACCGAATGTGTGTTTGCAAGAATTTAAAACTTGTCAACATTTTTCAACAGTTGTTTGCGAGACCCACAACAGTTGCAGATCTGCCACTCTTACAAGAGTTGTAGCCCATGGTTTTTGTTTGTTATCGATGTGAAAAAGCCTTTTATTTCCACGTGATCAGCTACGGATCACTGCGATTTTACCGCAAACGTGCTATCTACGAAGCGACTGGTCGCCCTTGGAACACGCATGCGAAAGATCGCTGCGATCGGTCGCTCGTGTGTGAGAGACCCAAGGAGGTTAGAATCTGAGGATGACGACCAAGAAGCCCCTTGGAAGACGCCGTAAACTTGAAGCCAGCACCGCCATTTGTTTGCGCTCAAAACATTGCCAGTAGCGTGTTTGTATTGATGTGTTGTTCATCGAAATATTGACGTAAACGTGGGAAAAATGGTTACATGTGTTGCGTCCGGATGCACAAACAGAAGCGGAAAATCAGCTGTTACTTTCCACAGGTAAATGCTGGAGCTAATCTAAAACTTACGCCTCCAATAGGGAGCAGCGTTTCAATTATTTTACTCATTACTTTCAATCTTTTATGTTCGCGATACATAGTTTCCCGAAGGACAGCGCAAGGAAAAGTTTATGGATCAAGGCATTGCGACGAATAGACTGGAAACCAACAAAACATAGTAGAATATGTTCACTCCACTTCCGAGAAGTAGACATTGATCGAACGTCTTTATCAAATGTTCGCATTAGATGCGGCGCCGTGCCATGTATTTTTTCATCCTTTCCGTCATACATGCAGAATGTAAGTTGCACTAGATGTTTCTTAATGATTATAATGTGTAAGTGCATGATATGTTTCTTATAAGTTGAAGACGCCGTGGTTTTGACAACTTTTCTCGTAGTTGTTTAAATTTGAGACAATCAAGTGAGTGAATATTGTTAGCAAGAAGAAATCATGTCTTTCAAATGAACAACATATGAATTCTTATTTTTTGCGCATGATTATTGTGCTCCGTGTTAATAATTATGATGGAAAGTCTTTGTGATTCAACATAAAGTGATAAACACGTATGCACGCGAAATTGATAAGGTGCATGTTTCAAAAGTGGTATGGATTGGCATGCTTTTCTTAACTTTGTAGGCTATATGAAACTGCCCAAAAAATCTTTTCATAATTACTTGGGATGCATGTTGTGATGACTAGTAGAGGCAAACATCTTTTATACCTAAACAATTTGGTTAATGTGATTGATCAAATTTTATTTAAGAGTTCATTCATGTGATACATATACATCTGTTAATGCCCTCAGAAACTGCCTGACAGTGCTAAATTCTGCTGGATGGTTCTAGTTTCAGATTTATTTCTCAAATTAGCTATACAGAGCAGTTCTGGGCGCTTTACATATTCCCATCTCTTGCCATATGACGGTACATCCAGCATTGTTTAAGGTGATCATTTTCGGTATTCCACGTATTATGGTATTGGGGGAGGCATAATGGTGCTCAGATGTACTGAGCTCCAAATCTTGGAACATAAGGGTCTTTTCAGTGGTGCAATTGGTCCAGACTTTGTTTTGTGTGTATTACAATGTGTGAATTGTTGAACTTCATTGTGGAGGAGCTGTTGGAGTGAGAAGATATTTGGCAGATGGGCTGGCCTGTCCTGCCACCCTCCCCCCCTCCTTCCCTTACATAAATCCCTTAGATCATGTGTGAGATGCATTGAGGTGGCATACTGCAGCACACCCACATGCACCAGTGATTATCCAACAGTTGTCAAACTCGCATATGGAGGAATGGAATGCCCTACCACAAGAACTTCATACTAACCTAGTGTCCAGTGTAGGACCACATTGCAGAGCATGCATTGCCATGTGTGGTGATCACACAGTCTATTAAGAACCATGTCGCACCATTTGTAATGTCCATGGGATCATCATAAATCATGGTGACTTTGGTGGAATTATTGAGGGATGACTTGGTCACTTTGAAGAGAAGTGATCCAGTATATGACAGTATGTAAAAAACCACAGTAGTCTGTGATCACAAGTATTTGTTTTATTCATTGAATTAGTTAATGATAATGATCATTGATTTAAAAAGAATGTACATATTTATGAATAATAGTGTTACGATAAGATACCAAACATTACATGTAGTAGTGTGATTCACATTGTTTGAGGAGGAACTAATGTACCTACATCTGTCCCTGTATTTATCAAAAGAGGCATATGAAACATATAGCCATGATTAACATTGTCACATGGTATGAAAATCTGATATAAAATTATGGGAAATGCCTATAGCTACAGTACAAACAGTTGAGAGGGCATCATCATTAGGTAACACTGACCATAAGCAGTGTTTACAGTTGCATGTTACAAAGTCTAGGATACAATCTTCAACATTCGGTGTGAAACAAAATAATATCAGTTAAGGTGCAATTAAAAAAGAATTAGGTTTATTCAACAGTCCCCTGTAAAATATTAGTTAAAATGCAATTAAACTAGAGCTTAAGCATGGGTCCACAGTAAAATGTTGTTTAAAATTATAAATATTTGGCATCCCAAATAGGTTTCTGCAATGTGTGGGGTCAGTTGGGATAATTGTAAACTACTAGAGAGACATTGGGTGTAATTGTAGAAAACATTGTTTTCAACCTTTGCATGTTATTTTGACATAACTTCCCTCTCTCTTTTATTGTTGAATTCTGTTAATTGTTGAGCTTTTTATTTTGAGTCTAGCAGCTCCATATTTTGAAAGGAAAAAGTATTTTTTCCTTTATTTATAGATAAGATAAGCACATTTCTGTTTTATTAAATTACTTTATTGTTCCAATGAGATTGCAACAGTGAAATTCCTTAATTTCATGTAAATAACATCCATTGGACTTTTACATTTACCCACTAAAAAATTACAAAGTGGGGTAAATGGATTCCAATACTGAGTGGAGATTGTAAACCAGTATGATGATATTCATATCAGGTTTTGAAAAACGCCAAGGAAATACATAAAAAAGTGTCCAAATATCAGTTACACTGTAAATGATGTGTCAACAGCTGTGCATGATGTTATAAAATTGAAACATTTAAGGAAGCAAAAGCAGCTTATAGTGTCCCAAAGTGTCATATACTACTGAATTGAAGGGTGGAGTCTAAATTTTTCTGTGTCCAGAATTATAGACTTAAAGAAAGATATTAAATATAAACATTTACACAGGATTTGCTTAATTTTATTCTGATTTCTTCTTTAGGTTGGAGGATAACAGTGGATGAATGAAGCCTTGAGTATCCTCAAGCTCTCCCTCCACACGTTGAAGCTACATTGGCCAGTTTAATTGCTCATTCCGAAATGGAGGCTCTTGTGGAAGCCTCTTCATGGGGTCTGTGCTGGGTTAGATAGCGAATCTACAACTGTTTTGGCCTGCATTGCTGTAGATGCACTCATTTTGTACCATTGATCATACACTGAGGTGACAAGTCATGAGATAACAATATGTGCGCTTACAGCTGGTGATAATATCGCATACACAATGTATAAAACGGCAGTGCTATGATCAAGCCATCAACTGTACTCAGATGAGTCATTAGAACAGATTTCCTTTGTGATTATGGTTGTGAGATGGGAATTAACAGACTTTAAATGCGAAATGGTGGTTGGAGCTAGACACAGGAGACATTCTGTTTTGGACATCGTTAGGGAATTCAGTATTCTGAGATCCACAGTGTAGCGAGTGTGCAGTGTACCAAATTTCAGGCATTACCTCTCACCACTGAAATGCAGTGACTGATGGCCTTCACGTAACGACCATGAGCAGTTGCATTTGCATAGAGTTGTCAGTTGTAACAGACAAACAACAACTTATGAAATATCTTCAGATATCAATCTGGGGCATTGAATGTTTGTATTGGCTAGTATAGTGTGGCTAAATTTCATATTAATGTGCTGTGGCGGAACATGGCAGATAAGACTACCTTTACTAACAGGACAACATTGCCTGCAGCACCTCTCCTGGGCCCATGACCATATCAGTTGGGCCCTAGATAACTGCAAGACTATGGCCTGGTCAGGTGACTCCTGATTTCAGCTTGAAACAGCTGGTGTTAGAGCTCAAATGTGGCACAGACCTCACAAAGCCATGGATCCAAGTTTTGAAGAAAGTACTGTGAAAGCTGGTGGTCGCTGCGTAATGGTATGGTCTGTGGTTACGTGGAATGGACTGGGTCTTGTGGTCCAACTGAACAAACTGAGACCATTTACAGCCACCCATGGACTTGATGTTCCCAAACAACAGAATTTTTATGGATGAGACTGCATCATGTTCGTGACTGGTTTGAAAAACATTATGGCTAGGAGAATCGTTTGACCATCAATGTTGCTCAACATGAATCCCATTGAATGTTTATAGGACTTAATTAGGAGATCAGTTTGTGCGCAAAATCCTGCACTGGCAACACTTTCCCAATTATGAGCAGCTATAGAGGCAGCGTGGCTCAATACTTCTGCAAGCGGCTTCCATCTACTTTCAGCTATAGAGGCAGTGTGGCTCAATATATTTCTGCAAGTGGCTTCCATCAACTTTTTGAGTCAATGTCACATCGAATTGCTGCACTATGCCATGCAAAAGGAACTCTTAACTCTGACATGATAAGAAAAGGTATCACATGACTTTTGTGACCTCAATGTGTGTAAGAATGGTGCAGTTCAGAGCTGGACTTTGTCTAATATCTAACCAGGGAGACTGTAAACTGCTTCAGCAAATCACTAAAGGGAGGAACCAAGGTTTTGTCAGTGGTTCACTACGGCTTTTATCCATCACGTACAAAAATATTGTAAAAATCCCCAATACCCTGACAAAGTGCCATTTTGATGTTTGATGGGCACGCTAGCCACGTCAGTTTACAATTAATGGAAATGGATGTTCAGAATAACATTCATTTAGTGTGCTGGTGAGTCATTTACCTGGTAGACTACAACCTCGTGACAGATTTGTGTTTGGCCCTGTTAAAATCACATGGGGAGAAAAGCTTATCCATATATTTTTTTGTTTATTTGTTCTGTTTGTGTGTACTGACTAGGAATATGTTACCCTGTTACCTCATTTTTAACGTCATCTGATAAAGTACTTTAAAAATTGCTAATTTTGGTATTTTTTCACATTTGGTTGTGGTAATTGTAAACACTAATTGTTCAGGAAAATGTTCATTAGTTGTAGAACAGTGTTGGTTTACAGTTAACCCTGCTGGCAAATCAAAATCTAGTCCACACTTTAAGATTGCAATTTCCATTTACTCTGGACACAATGGGGTAAATGTAAACTTACTATGATGTCATGTGAAGAATCCAAGAGCAGACTTTGTATTTCAAGGTATTATGTCTTAAAATTGCAAAAATAATTCACATAAATTCAGCAAGCTAGCACTTACTTGAAATCATCATAACTTCACAAAATCGTTTCCAATTACCCCACCAGAACTGACAATACACAGTAAAGTTAACCGACAGCAGTTGAGAAAACAAGAAAAAGCAGCAGCCACATGATTCCACGAAACCAGAACCAAGAAAACAAGGGCAGCACAGTGCCAGTGTGAAAACAGGTAGACAGAGCCTCATCATTATGACATGCAAGATCTGTAACAGCCGATCATACAGTGAAAAGTTCCTGTATGGTGTAAATTCGTTTGGTTCATTAGAAGTTTTGTGGGGTGGCATTTCTTATTCCTGTATTTCTTCCAAAAGCTTCTATAGGCAGCCCCTAAAAACTGTATGTGCAACTTACATGTTGCAGTTGGTGTTAGTTTCAGTACACTTGCATTCAGTCAGGTCTTGTCCAAATGCAGTTTTGTTCTGTAGATATGTGTATTCCCTGAACCTGATATAAAAATTCCTAACTGTTGTGTCCAATGTAAAACTTCTCACAATTCGTGTGACGTGTTTTGTGGACTCCATAATTTGAAAATTTGTTATATTTGTCAGCTAACTTGTCTAAGCTGCACTTTCAGAGAATAGTTTATTTGTAAACTGCATCTGACATTTGTGTTCTTCAGTTGCTCCTCTAGCTGTTGAGATACTCTTCAGCAGTGTGTCATCAGGCAAAATTTTTATTTCTTTTAATTGCTTCCTGTGCTCACTTTTTTTTATTATATGGATGCATGGCTGTTTGTTGTAATATGTGTAGTTCTTTATGTATTTTTTGCCTGTCTAATGACAAGCAAATAATCTGATCAATCATGGAAGTAAAATAAGTTTTTTGCACCACCCTGGTGTTAAAGAAAATTTTGGGAAGCATAGGACAAAACCATGCAGCGAAGATATTGGTCATTTGCAATAACTCTTAGCACCACCAAGATGTCTTCCACATAACATTCATCATGTATGTATGTATTAAACCAGGGGACCTAGAAACGACGGAGATGCTCTGTCCGGCCGTAGCCCTCAGTGGTTCACAACCCAGCAACAGGCCACAGTAGTCCATCCACCCCACATCGAACTCAGGTTTATCGCACAGTTCAACATAATGTGAGTGGTAACTGGGAGATGGTAAGGAGGAGGCTGGGGCAGAGAGGGAGAGCAGGGTGTGTGGGACAGTAAAATGCTGCAGGGAGCATGCATGGAGGTGGTGGAGAGTAGTGCAGCTAGGTGCAATTTGGAGGTTAGATGGAGGGCGGGGAAGGGGGGGTAGATGGGTGAGGACGACGACTAATGAATGTTTAGGCCAGGAGGGTTACAGAAACATAGGACAAATTCAGGAAGAGTTCCCACCTGCGCAATTCAGAAAATCTCGTGTTGGTGGGAAGGATCTAGATGGTGCAGGCTGTGAAGCAGTCATTAAAATGAGGAATGTTGTGTTGGGCGGCATGCTCTACAACAGGATGGTCCAGTTATTTCTTGGCCACAGTTTGTCAGTGGCCATTCATGTGGATAGCTGGGTGGTTGGTTGTTTTATCTGCGTGGAATGCAGCACACAGCTTCCAGCTAAGCCTGTAGATCACATAACTGGTTTCACAGGTAGCCCAGCCTTTGATGGGGTAGGTGATGTTTGTTACTCGACTGGGGTAGGTGGTGGTGGGAGGATGTGTGGTACAGCTCTTGCATCTATGTCATATTACAGGGATATGAGCCATGACACAAGGGTTGGGAGCAGGGGTTGTGTAGGGATGGATGAGGATACTGTGTATTTGTGGCGGGTTGCAGAATCTCTCTGTGTGAGGGGTGGGAAAGGTAGTGGGTACAACATTTCTCATTTCAAGGCACAGCAAGAGAAGTCGAAACCCTGATGGAGAATGTAGTTCAGTTGCTCAAGTCTTGGGTGGTACTGAGTCACAAGAGGAAAATCCCTCCATGGCTGGTCTCACCAGACTTTGGGAGGTGTTGGGCAACTAGAAAGGTAAGGCATGGCAAACCTGTTTTTGTACAAGGTTGGGAGAGTAATTACAGTCTCTGAAGGCCTCAGTGAGACCCTCGGTATATTTCGAGAGGGACCACTCGTCCTACAGATGCGATGGCCATGGATGGCTAGGCCGTATGGAAGGAACTTGGTGGTATGGAATGGATGGCAGCTGTCTAAGTGGAGGTATTGCTTTTTGTTGATAGGTTTGCTATAGACAGACATATTAATACAGCCATCTTTGAGTTGGATGTCAACATCGAGGAAGGTGGCTTGATGGGGTGAATAGGACCAGGTGAAGGGAATGTCAGAGAAATTGTTTGAGGTTCTGGAGGAATGTAGATAGCGTATCCTCACTCTTGATCCAGATCACAACAATGTAATCAGTGAATCTGAACGAGAGATTTGGGATTCTGTGTGTTTAGAAGGATTCCTCTAGATGGCCAAAGAATTGATTGACTTGGGATGGTGCCCATAGCTGTACCCCACATTTGTTTGTAGGTAATGCCTTCAAAGGAGAAGTAATTGTGGGTGAGGGTATAGCTGGTCATGGTGAAGGAGTTTGTTGTTTAGAATATGTAATGTGTTGGTAAAGGTAGTGTTCAATAGCAATAAGGTCATGGGAATTTGAAATGTTAGTGTAAAGGGCGGTGGCATCAATAGTGACGAGTAGGGCACCGTGTGTTAAAGGAACAGGAACTATGGAGTGTTAATGGAGGAAATGATTGGTATCTTTGTGTAGGAGGGTAGGTAGTGGGTAATATGCAGAAGCTGTTAATCTACGAGAACAGCAATTCTCTCTGTGGGGGCACAGTAATTGGCTACAATGAGGCATCCTGGGTGGTTGGCTTTACGGACTTTAGAAAGCAAATAGAAGGTAGGAGTGCAGGGAGTGGTATGGGTGAGGAGAGAGGTGGACTCGAGGGAGAGGAGGTGGGCTGGAGGTCCTGCTGGGTCTCTGGAATTGGGTCGCTGTGTGGCAGGGTTTGTAGGTGGATGAGTATGACAGCCGGTGGAGTTCTTCCTCACTCTCACTTTAGCCAGAACCCAATCCCAACGCACTGTTCCTGCGTTGATGCTTTGCTCATGAAAGCTCCCAAATGGCTCCATCAAATTACCCATCTTAGACTTCCACCCTCCATTTCACAATGACCTCCATCTGTTCAGATTCTGCTAATCCTTAGCCCTCGTCAGTATAGTTCTGCGAAGCCATATCAATCAGGCTCAAACCTCCTGGCTTACCTTCTGTCCATCTAAAATTCTCCATCTATGCAGTTCCAAATTCCTGTAACCCGTAGCATACATTGAAACTCTCGCCGACCAGTAACTGGAGCAACATGCACAATGCCACCTCAAAAAACTTTCAGCTGTAACCAAATCAACAGAGAGATTTGTGGAAGATTTTTGTACACAGTGTACACATCTAAAATGACATGACTGTGCTGCAAAACAACAATCTGCTTTTTTGAGAACAAAACTCCACTAATTTGGAATGAAGCCATTGTTATGTGTGATTTTGCTGGAAATTATTATTTTGTGCCGCAAGATGGGCCCAAGGGTTCCATTGGAGTAATTCCATGGCCATAGTGCATTGTAAGACAAATCATCAGAATAAAGAAAAAATATTCTTAGCTACAGATTTTTTTAAAAAAATCTGAGATAGTTTGGCTCGCAATACATCATTCTTATATGTGTTCCAAAAATAACTTATTAGAGTTCGACAGGAGCTCAGAAGTATCAAGAATTCATTCCTTTAAGCAAAGCCAAAGTTAAAGCAAAAGTTATTTCTTGTTTTAAAGACTCCATAAAATTCATGTTGATCTAGTTGAAGACTACATGCCATTTGAACAGATTACAGGATTTGTTGCTTGTTCTTATGACTACAAATGATGGATGGGTTTTGTGCTGCAAAGAGATTAGAAAGAAGATGAAGTGAACCTTTTATTTATGCTTCCTAATGCACCAGCACCTTGTTTTTCGTACCCAAGAAGACCAGATAAACTAACTCTTCCAAAAAATTTCATACTTTGTAATTTATACCCCACAACTACCACTTTAACATACAGACTATCAAATGAAGAGATGCTAAAAGCCTCTTAGATTATATTGCAAAAGACCGTGCTGTTATATCAATACTTGTTGAAGGTAATAGAAAGTTTCTGATTGTAAAGCACTGAAACAATTCATTGTAAATAGTAACACAATCGTGTTGTTGTCGTGGACTTCAGTCCTGAGACTGGTTTGATGAAGCTCTCCATGCTACTCTATCCTGTGCTTCTTCGTCTCCCAGTACCGTCTGAATCTGTTTAGTATATTCATCTCTTGGTCTCCCTCTACGATTTTTACCCTCCACACTGCCCTCCAATGCTAAATTTGTGATCCCTTGATGCCTCAGAACATATCCTACCAACCAGTCCTTTCTTCTTGTCAAGTTGTGCCACAAACTCCTCTTCTCCCCAATTCTCTTCGGTTCCTCCTCATTAGTTATGTGATCTACCCAGCTAATCTTCAGCATTCTTCTGTAGCACCACATTTCGAAAGCTTCTATTCTCTTCTTGTCCAAACTATTTATCGTCCATGTTTCACTTTCATACATGGCTACACTCCATGCAAATACTTTCAGGAACGACTTCCTGACACTCAAATCTATACTCACTGTTAACAAATTTCTCTTCTTCAGAAACGCTTTCCTTGCCATTGACAGTCTACATTTTATATCCTCTCTACTTGGACCATCATCAGTTATTTTGCTCCCCAAATAGCAAAACTCCTTTACTATTTTGAGTGTCTCACTTCCTAATCTAATTCCCTCAGCATCACCCGACTTAATTCGACTATGTTCCATTATCCTCGTTTTGCTTTTGTTGATGGTCATCTTTATCAAGACACTATCCATTCCGTTCAACTGCTCTTCCAAGTCCTTTGCTGTCTCTGACAGAATTACAATGTCATTGGCGAACCTCAACGTTTTTATTTCTTCTCTATGGACTTTAATACCTACTCCGCAGTTTTCTTTTGTTTCCTTTCCTGATTGCTCAGTATACAGATTGAATAACATAGGGGACAGGCTACAACCCTGTTTCACTCCCTTCCCTTTCATGCCCCTCGACTCTTATAACTGCCATCTTGTTTCTGTACAAATTGTAAATAGCCTTTCGCTTCCTCTATTTTACCTCTGCCACCTTGAGAACTTGAAAGAGAGTATTCCAGTCAACATTGTCAAAAGCTTTCTTTAAGCCTACAAATGCTAGAAACGTAGATTTGCCTTCCCTTAATCTTTCTTCCAAGATAAGTCGTAAGGTCAGTATTGCCTTAAGTGTTCCAACATTTCTATGGAATCCAAACTGATTCTTCCCTGAGGTCGGCTTCTACCAGTTTTTCCATTCGTCTGTAAAGAATTCGTGTTAGTATTTTGTAGCTGTAACTTATTAAATTGATAGTTTGGTACTTTTCACATCTGTCAACACCAACACCTGCTTTCTTTGGGATTAGAATTACTATATTCTTCTTGAACTCTGAGGGTATTTCGCCTGTCATCATTGATTCATTAGTAACTTTAATCAATGTTAATTTATTTGTTAAATAAGGTACAATTAATTAAATTATTCATAGTCTGTACCGAGCATGTGTTGATATGACATATGTTCAAACATTTTTGTAGTTAACCTGGAAAAGCCAGTTCTGACTTTAAATTCAAATGTTTGATTCTAATGGTGCAATAAATTGTCTTTAAATGAGATTAACAATTGATTTGACACCATTATGTGGTTCTTGCCAATTAATATTTCCAAGGCACAAGTCTACAGACTATATGCTGAATGCTATGTTTACCAGAAAAATAAAATTTATTTTAACATGTTCCCACCAAAATACCATCTTGTAATGTAGCAGACACGTAAAAAAAATTGTGTGATATATATATATATATATATATATATATATATATATTCAATACTATGCATGCCCTGTCATACACCCTTTTGAATCCGAACACTTCATTTGTTGTCTTCCATTATCATTCCTTCTTGGTTCTTGTATGTTTTGTGTATTACCTGTTTTTCATAATAACTTGCCTATGTTCTTAGATTTTTGAATGCGTTGCACCATTTTCATTGCTGAACACTTTTTCTGGGTCAATGATTGCTGTGAGCATGTCTTGATTTTCTTCAATCTTGCTTCCAAGTCCAATGGGAGAACTGCCTCTCTGATCCCTTTACCTTTTCTAAAGCCAAACTGATCATCATCTAACTGATCCTCAGTTTTCTTTCCATTCTTCTGTATATGAGGCACCTAGTATCAAAATTGGCCAAGTCACAAAATTTACAAAAATGAGTTAGTATTACTGATTTAAAGTAGAAGTACATTATTATAATGTGAAACAGGAATATGCATCAAAATCAGCTGTATCTTCATGTTGCAGAGCACTGAATTCATGTTCATGCAACAGAATGGGCCAAGACTACCAGGCACTGAATTCATAACCGGCCTTGTCAAGGAATGAGCAACAATCTTAATGTGTTAACATTTCTGTCTGGAATCTTGAGTTCCTAGTTTCTGCAACAATATGACCATATCAGTAGGCAAAAGAATTCCTTACACGTTGTTCTTTGAAGCCTTAATATTTTATTTTTATGTTGGCAACACAAGTCTTTTGCACTACCTTTTGTATACATAGGCTTTTTATTGTAATTGGCACATAGAAAATTCTATTTCCTGTGTGCTTGTATTTTGTCATTATTGTGTAATGTAATGTGTATATTATTCTGAATGGTGAACTGAAAAATAGTGTTCCACTCCGTTTGCTACGTAATGAACACATCAATAAATGAAACACCCAGATTAAATTCAAGAAAGCCGCTTGGGATTAGCCGAGTTGTCTAAGGCACTGCAACCATGGACTGTGCTGCTGGTCCTGTCGGAGTTTAGAGTTCTCCCTTGGGCATGGGTGTGTGTGTTTGTCCTTGGTATAATTTAGGTTAAGTAGTGTGTAATCTTAGGGACTGATGATGACCTTAGCAGTTAAGTCCCATAAGATTTCACACACATTTTTTGAAATGCAAGAAAGAGAACGAGAAACACATCAAAGTGGGAATCGAAGCAACGAAAGCAAGAGTGGTCAGAATAAGAATTCCTGCATAAACATTTCGGCCTAACATGGGAAGATCTTCGGACATTGCAGTTTTGTAAAATACTAATATTAACTGTTAAAACTGCTTGCAGTGCTATAAGAGTTCCAACACAGTCTCCAAAGTCCACGTCAATGGTTCATGTGAAATGCTTGATATTGTAAAATAAATGAAAGAAATTTCTGGCTCACCACAACCGTAAAAATACCACCACCTTTAAAGGTGGAAGTGATGGCCTTTACGCATGACATAAATGGAATGCCCCAGGGGATGTCCTTGATAGCCACATACTACAAGCTGTTTCTGCAGAGTATTCTGCACCCAAAAATTCGTCAAAGAAGGTATGACATTCTTGCAGCTGGTGTCCTCATTTTGTGTAACAATGCAAGACCGCATATAGCTCTACCAGTGAGAGAAACAGTCGACGAATATGGATGGGAAATACTTCCCAACGCACCATACTGTCCTGATATGAGCTCAACAGATTTGATTTGCTACCCAAATTGAAGCTACAACTCCATGGAAAATGTTTTGATACAATTGATGAAGCTTACAGTTAGGTGACCCAGGTAATCAGGTAGCTCAACAATGAAGGTACCCTATCAAGAATACAGAAGTTGCCAAAATGCTGGGAACCCGCATAAGCAAGAATGAAGGCCAAACGAAGATTTTTTGTAAAATAAACTATTTTCTTCAATTCTGTCTTACCATGAGCAGAACTTCAGAAGTGATCCTCATATTAAAGCATTAAGGATGTAACTATGGAAGAACAACATTTGTGCCAATCATTGTTTTGTCTGTGGAGGCTTTTCATCCATGTTGAAAAACAAGCCTTCAGTGCTGTGGCTAGTTTTGATATTAGAGGTTTCATTATTGGATGCATGGGCTGTTAAGCTGATTGTGTGCTAGTTTTTGCACTTACCTGTCCCTGCTATCTTCGGAATTTTGTGGATATTTTTCCAAAAAGTTTGATGGTATGTTGCTGGTCTGATAGCTTCTACACACCAATTTGAATAGTAATTTGGTTGCCAGTTCCCCAGTGATTTTAGAAATTCTGATGGAATGGTATCTGTTCCTTCTGCCTTATTTGTTCTTAAGTCTTCCAGAGCTCTTTTAAATTCTGATTCTAATACTGGATCTTCCATCTCTTCCCTGTCAACTTCTGTTTCTTCTTCTGTCAAGTATCAGACAAGTCCTCCCTCTTATGGAGGCCTTCATTGCATTCTTTCCACCTATCTGCTCTCTCTCCCGTCTGCATGTAATAGTGGATTCCCATTGCACTGTTAATGTTACCACCCTTGCTCTTAATTTCACCAAAAGTTATTCTGGCTTTTCTGTTGCTGACTCAGGGCTCCCAACTATCATTTTCTTCCGATTTCTTCACACCTTTCCTGCAGCCATGTCACCTTGGCTGCCCTGAATTTGCTATTTGTCGGGGCCATCCGCAAAGTAACAGACATTTTGAAATAAAAAAAAATACCACTATGGAAAAACCAAATTTTAATTTATACATTTAGAGGTATACTCTACAGCAATTTTTCTACATAATCGTCATTCAGGTTGAGGCACTTACCATACCATGGCACAACGTTTTCAGTAGCATCGCTTAGAAATCTGCAGCCTGTGATTTATATTGTCACGCAGTTAGGTTTCAGTATATAAAGTGCTTTGTAGTGTGCCATATCTTTATTGCTGGGAAGATGTGGTCATCCCTCGGCACCAAACCTGGGCTGTATAGTGGTTGATCAAAAGCCCTTTAGGAGCTCACAGGTATGCTTGGCATTGTGTGGATGTGAGTTATGAAAAAACAAAACTTTCGCACTAAGTTTTCTCTAACGCTTGTTTTGTATTGCTCGTCTTAAAACTTTTTCGGTGTATGTTCAAGGATATCAATGAGAATCACTCCTTTAGAGTCCCAAAACACGATAGCCATGATCTTTCTTGTTAGCAACACTTCCTTGGTTTCTCTGGTGAATTTGTGTGTCCCCATTCCATTGAGGGCCTTTTTTGTTTCACAGTTGACATGCTTCATCCAGATCTTGCCCCACTATAATCACTAACTTTGTTACCATTTTTCTCAGAATGTTCAAGGAAGGTCAGTGGCCTTCCGTTATGATTTTGGGAACCCATCTGGCACAAAATTTGTGCTAACAAGAATCTTCATCACAGTTTCATGTGCCAACCTCTGTGAAAATTGAGGAGATTGCTGCAAAAGTTCTGTAATCATGAGATTGCAAAAGTTCTGTAATCATGAGATTACGATTTTCACAAATGTTGTCCTTGATTTTCATTACCAATTCCTCAGTTACAAAGGTAGGCCTAGCACTGCAGTCCTCATTGTAAGCATTGGTATGACCACTTTTAAAATCAGTGCACCACTGACTCACTTGGCTTTCACTTGTTACTCCTTTTCCATACATCTCACAAATATCACAGTAGATTTCAATTGATTTGTGGTTTTTTGCCAACAAAACTGTAATTGAAGAACACACTTCACACGTGGTGGGGTTTGCTATTGCAGTTCACGTCACAGAAAGCAGAGTAGGTGAGACACAAATCACACACTACCACCATGCATGCTCAATAAGTGTAGGAACATTATGACACAAAATGGTGGCTGTAGCCCCATGTACCGCCACAATAGATAAATACTTCTGTTTCTTTCTGGATAGCCCTCATATTTCATTCCGAAGGGATTTATGTTGCTGTATTCCTGTCTCTCCCTGAACATTTTTGTATTTACTTTTTCTGCTGATCAGTTGGAAATATTCCATCTGATACACAAGGTTTCTTCACAGTTACCTTCCAGGTACTTATGTTTGTCTGCCGAACATACCTGATTGCCTGTTTCAAAGATGTCCACTCTCCAACTGAGCTGCCTACTCTGGTGTTCCTATTGCAGTTTCTGTGTTCCTATTGCAGTTTCTATATATCCTTTGTGAACTTCAAACATGTCTTGTCATTCCTCAGTACTTCAGTATTCTACTTCCTCCTAAATTGATTCTTTCAGACGATTCTCTTAAACTCATCATTACTAAATTGTGATCCGAGTCTGCATCTGCACCTTGGTACACGTTACAATCCAATATCTGATTTTGGAATCTCTGTCTCATCATGATGTAATCTAGTTGGAACCTCACTATGTCTTCTCCAAGTATACCACCACCTCTTGTGATTCTTGAACAGAGTATTTGGCTGTTACCATCTGAAATTTATTCCAGAGCTCAATTAGTCTTTCTTTTCTGTCATTCCTAGTGCCAAGCAGTATTCTCCTGTAATCTTTCCTTCTATTCCTTCTTAGTTTCAATATACTTACTGAATTATCCATTCAGTATCCTCGTATACTTCATCTGTCTCTTCATCTGCTGCTTGCATCATTCACATTTATAACTGATCAATCATCATCGGCATTGGTTTGCTGGTGAATCTGGTGAGAACAGTCCTGATCACTGAACAGTTCGCAGTAGCCCACTCTCTGCTCTACCTTCCTATTCATAACAAATCCTGTCCCCTTATATCTTTTTCTTCTGCTGCTGTTATTATCCTATGTTTGTCTGACTAGAAATACTTGTGTTCTTTCCATTTCACATCAGTGCCTCCCACTACATGTATATAGAGCTTTAGCATTTCTGTTCTCAGATTTTCTAGCTTCCCTGTCACATTTAAACCTGTGACAGAACCATGCCACAGTTCGTAAAAATATTACCCTTTCATTGATTATTTGGTCTTTTTCTCAAGGTCATCTCCACGTTTTGACACCTTTTCGATTACAGGCCAGATGTCCAGTGGATAAACATTATATATCTTGAATGGAGTGCTTTTCATTACCTTCTGTATCCTCATGCTGTTGATCATTCCTGATTCACACAACATTCAGCAAATGTTGCATTGTTGCAGGCTGTGAAACAGAGATGTATTTTGCAGAAACCATCACAAGAAATCATCATACCTGTGAAACGTGATGGGATGAATGAACTGTCATCAAGTTCTCAGGAGTGTAAGTTTTACACTAAGTATGAACCAACTAGTGCATTGATTGCCAAGGTTTTCTCTAGTGGATCTCTTTTGCTTAATAAATTTACCACACCTTATCTGCTAGTCACACGCAAGACTGTTACAAAGGAGAGAAAGTAGATGGAATACAGTTTGTGAGTGTGTGTTGGTGGTGTTTTTTTGTAATGGCAGTAGAGATCGTTGTGGAGGGGGAGGGGGTGTGTGGGGAGGTGGATATATGCAGAATAATTAGGGATCAATGAACACAGAACAGAGATTGGGAACCACTGCTTCAGTAAGTAATATTTTGTGGGCTTCAAAAATTTGTAACAAGTTGCGACATACTTGTTATTTCATCCCTCAGTCCTGACCCAACACTTGCTGACTCTTTTGTTCATTTGGAGAGAAAGTTGAACACGGTATATGAAGTGAACAAGAAACACCAGAAGAAAATACATTGTAGCATTACTGATGGCAAATATGTTCTTCTTCAGAAGTCTGTTGATTTCATGGGTAATTGGAGTTTTGAGAACATGCGTAGACAAGACTTTTTAAAATGCCATTGCAGACAGATAATTATAATCTAGAATGGCTCATGGAGTAAGGATGCAAAATGACGTTGCCCACAAAATTAAAAATAGAAAAATAGATGTATTAAAAACAAAGATTCCAAGACTTACCAGGCGGGAAAGCGCCGGCAGACAGGCACATGAACAAAACACACAAACACACACAGAATTACTAGCTTTCGCAACCGATGGTTGCTTCTTCAGGAAGGAGAGGGAAAGACAAAAGGATGTGGGTTTTAAGGGAGAGGGTAAGGAGTCATTCCAATCCCGGGAGCGGAAAGACTTCCCTTAGGGGAAAAAAAGGACAGGTGTACACTCACGCACACACACACATATCCATCCGCACATACACAGACACAAGCAGACATATTTAAAGGCCAATATGTCTGCTTCCTGCAGTCTCACAGTCTGCTTGTGTCTGTGTATGTGCGGATGGATATGTGTGTGTGTGCGCGCGAGTGTACACCTGTCCTTTTTTCCCCCTAAGGGAAGTCTTTCCGCTCCTGGGATTGGAATGACTCCTTACCCTCTCCCTTAAAACCCACATCCTTTCGTCTTTCCCTCTCCTTCCTGAAGAAGCAACCATCGGTTGCGAAAGCTAGTAATTCTGTGTGTGTGTTTGTGTGTTTTGTTCATGTGCCTGTCTGCCGGCGCTTTCCCGCTTGGTAAGTCTTGGAATCTTTGTTTTTAATATATTTTTCCCATGTGGAAGTTTCTTTCTATTTTATTTACATCATCGAAAAATAGATGTAAATATACCAAACTAATTACCTTCCAAAATGAGTAACACATATAATAAATTATGTTATGTTTAAACTTTATGAATGTGAAAAAAGATTTTGAAAGACAAAAGAACATATTATGTTATAAATAAGATCATCATCTAAGTTTGCTTCCATTGCTGACATTTCTTTTTACAGATACCATAATTGAATACATTTGCACTGGTGAGTGTATTGGTGAGTTGGATTATGACAGGTATGTGAATTTCAGAATACGTGAAATTGAAAAATGAAATAGATAGCATTTAAAATGACCAAAAAGTTCTATAAAGATGGAAAAAAATATTGTATGAGAGAGAGACTCATTTTATTTTAGATAATGTGAATGTTTTTCATATTCTTGAGAATGCTTAAATGCCCCAGAGCTAAACACAATTTCCTTATGTTGTTGTTTTTGTTCCTCTGCCTAAAAAACACACTATTTAAATGGTCAAACACAGAAAATTGTTTATTTTGGTAGTGAAATGATTGGAAGGATCTTGAGCTATTTCTATTGTTGACTGTTACAGCTAATAGTTAATGTGATTGGCTAATTTGCCACAATGTAGTCCGTGCTTAACGGATGAAATTCATTATCAACAAGTTATATTGTGAGCCCTCTGATTATCAGTAGTCGTAAACGAGTGTTGAAGTAATATAACCCAGTACGTTGTCCTCAATGGTGAATGTTCATCGGAGGTGAGGGTATCACCTGGAGTGCCCCAGGGAAGTGTGGTAGGTCCGCAGTTGTTTTCTATCTACATAAATGATCTTTTGGATAGGGTGGATAGCAATGTGCGGCTGTTTGCTGTGGTGTACGGGAAGGTGTCGTCGTTGAGGGACTGTAGGAGGGTACAAGATGGCTTGGACAGGATTTGTGATTGCTGTATAGAATGGCAGCTAACTCTAAATATAGATAAATGTAATTAATGCAGATGAATAGGAAAAAGAATCGTGTAATGTTTGAATACTCCATTAGTAGTGTAGCGCTTGACACAGTCACATCGATTAAATATTTGGGCAGAGCCGTGGGGAAGACGGATAGTCATCTTCGGTTCATTGGTAGAATTTTCGGAAGATGTGGTTCATCTGTGAAGGAGACCGCTTATAAAACACTAATATGGCCTATTCTTGAGTACTGCTGGAGCGTTTGGGATCCCTATCAGATCGAATTGAGGGAGGACATAGAAGCAATTCAGAGGCGGGCTAAAAGATTTGTTACTGGTAGGTTTGATCATCACACGAGTGTTACGGAAATGCTTCAGGAACTCGGGTGGGAGTCTCTAGAGGAAAGGAGGCTTTCTTTTCGTGAATCGCTACTGAGGAAATTTAGAGAACCAACATTTGAGGCTGACCGCAGTACAATTTTACTGCCGCCAACTTAAATTTTGCGGAAAGACCACAAAGATAAGAGAGATTAGGGCTTGTACAGAGGCATATAGGCAGTCATTTTTCCCTTGTTCTGTTTGGGAGTGGAACAGGGAGAGATGATGCTAGTTGTGGTACGAGGTACCCTCCGCCACGCATCGTATGGTGGATTGCGGAGTATGTATCTAGATGTAGGTGGTCCCTCTGTGGTAGACAATCACTGTAAAGAAACTTCTAAAGAAACAGATTACTACGTAATAGGTAGGTCTATAGACAGAGAGATGGTGAATAAAATGTTTGGATGTCAAGAGAACAGTGTGTGAGGTTTCAGTGACTACCATAGCAGAATATTGTCAGATGATCTTTCGCAAAAATCTAAGTAAATTACAGTTGTTAGTGGCACCAAACTAGTGTCCGGTCTGTGGCGAATGAGACAGGAACTGAAATTGAGGGTAGCAAAGCAAAAGCTGAAATGCTTAACCCTGTTTTCAAATGATCCTTTATAAAGGAAAACCCAGAAGAATTGCACTGGTGTAATCCTAATACCTCTGACAAAATGACTAAAATCAGTATTAATGTCAGTTGTGTTCAGAAACAATTGAAATAGCTGAAATAGAAGAAAGCTCCAGAGCCTGATTGAATCCCTATCAGATTCTATACAGAATTTGTGGCTGAGTTAGGCACTTGTCCAACTGTAATATCTTAGATCATAGATCACTTGAACAAAAATCTGTGCACAATAATTGGAAGGAGGCGCTGATCACACGTCTACAGGAATGAAAGTAGAAGTGATTCACAAAACTACTGTCCAATATCTTTGACATCGATTTGTTGTAGAATCCTAGAACATATTCTAAGGATATAATGAGATATTTCGAACAGAATGACCTCCTCCAATACAACTTGCATGGATTCCGAAAACATACATAATGTAAAACCCAACTCTCACTTTCTCATATGACATACCGAACGACTTGTATCAAAGCAGTCAGGTAGATGCAGTACATCTTTGTTTCCAAAAAGCGTTTGACTTGGTACCACATTTATGCTCATTGTCAAAAGTTTGACCATATGGTGTATAACGTGAAATTTGTGATTGAATTAAGGACTTTTTGGTAGGGAGGACACGGCGTGTTATCTTTGATGGGGACTCATCATCAGATATAAAAGTAATTTCTGATGTGCCCCAGGAAGTGTGTTGGAAACCTTGCATTTCAAGTTGTATGTTAATGACCTACTGGACAAGACTAATAGTAAAATTAGACTTTTTGCAGATGATGCAATTATCTACAGTGAAATAATGTCCGAATGAAGCTGCCTAAATATTGAGTCAGTTCTTCATAAGATTTAAAAGTGGTGCAAAGATTGGTGACTTGTTTCAAATGTTCAGAAACGTAAAATTGCGCACTTCACAAAATGAAAAAAAAAAAAAAAAAAAAAAAAAAAAGTAGTATCCTATGACTGTAATATCAAGGAGCCACAGTTGAAGTTGGCCAACCCATACAAATATGTGGGTTTAACATTTTGAATAGATATGAAATGGAATGATCACATAGGCTCAGTTGTGCATAGAGTATGTGGTAGACTTCAGTTTATAGGCAGAATAGTGGGGAAGTGCAATCAGTCTATAAAGGACATTGTTTGCAAATTACTTGTGTGACCCATTCTGGAGTATTGCTCAAGTGTGCGGGACCTGTTCTAAACAGGACTAACATGGGACATTGAATGTATACAGAGAAGGCCACCACGAATGCTCACAATTTTGTTTAACCCCCGGGAGTATCACATAGATACTGAAGAAATTTAACTGGCCGGCTCGTGAGTGTGGACATGAACTATCCCGACAAAATCTACTAACAACGTTTCACAAACTGGCTGTAAATGATAGCTCTAGAAATATACATCCACTTCCTACATATTGCTCACATAGGGATCGAAGATGACATTAAGATAATTATAGCACACACAGAGCCATTCACAATCAACTTTTTTTCATGCTCTCCATATGTGAATGAAATGGGAAGAAACGCTAATAAGAGTTTCAATGAAATGTATCCTCTGTTATGCACTTCAGTGATTTGCAGGATATATATGTAGATGTTGAAAGTATGTTATATCTAAGTACATACTCAGATGTGACAGTTAATTCAATGGCTTCAGGTAGAGAGGGCTAGTTTCACACAGGGTTTTGATGGCCTTGTTTTCGTCTTCGCAAGATGGTTGACTACCACACTGGATGCCTATGGCCATTGCGTGTTCTCAGTTTAGGTAACACTATGTTCCTTTATTTTAACTTCATTGGTTCATCTGCTATACTACGAGATACAATTGACGCAGTGAGGTACCAGGCAATGTGTGCTTAACTGTCAAGTGCAAAGTAATTTTAATCACATGTCGCTGCAGTAAACATTTACAATCTCTTGCGTAAACTTCTCTGTCCAGGCTAAAGCTCTTTTATGATTTAAGTATACCGATAAAATTTCAGTTAAATCCTCAACGTCAAAGGGTCTCTGTTCCTACAGTTTGACGAGCACTTGGAAGTTCCTTTTCTGTAGTCATTGCTCACATTTGTTATTAATAAAATTATTCTATAGTTGGCTGCTGGGCTGAAAGTGCTGATTACTACATATTGGCACCATTTTAAACAATTTGTGTTTACTGTTATTTGTTTCAGATTGCTGTCAACCAAAGTGATCTCTCAGTTGTTACACTATAGTTGCATGGTGAAGTGTCATTGATGTTATGATGTGTGTGAATGACTTTGATTAATAATAGTATTTGTACTTACATTTAAATGCTCTACAATATCAGACAGTATCACAATATTTTGATAAACAATTTAAATACTAGTTTTCTTGTACTTATTGCATTGCATTGTATTAGAACAGACTTGAATTAATGTATAGTTCACGAAGGATATGGTGCTCAATGCGCTGGGTGAGCCCCTTAGTTTGTTTAGAATGGGAGGCCGATAAGTGTTTTCCATGTTTCAGCTAGTCAGCGATGACAGAATTGAGGCGCACACCCTGCAGTCTTTTTCATACAATTTTACAGGAACTATTTGGTAACAACATGTCATTTTTGCTTTGCTTGTAGCTTTATATGTCAGGTTCTTGATGATGTGTCCATTTCGTTAATGGTCATAGTGATATTTATGTGAAAGTAAGACACTGTGCGAAATTGAGAAAAGTGTGCAATGAAAAACAAAGGTTGCTTTGATTTTGCATTTGGTGTGTATTACATAAGAGAAAAGTGTGCAATGAAAAACTATGGTTGCTATGATTTTGCATTTGGTGTGTATTACATAATATGTTATATGAAATATGCTAACACGTTGAATTTTTCTTAAGACTTGGGTAGAGGTACCTATTTGTCACTAATCTCAAGAAAATTGATTCGATGTAGTACACTCTTTTGTGAGCGCGCCGCCCCCAGTGAAAAAAGCCGTGTGAAAAATCCACAACATTCCTCAAATATAATAAATGGTTTCAGATGTCGAAATGAGA
Source organism: Schistocerca gregaria (assembly GCF_023897955.1). Lineage (NCBI taxonomy): Eukaryota > Metazoa > Arthropoda > Insecta > Orthoptera > Acrididae > Schistocerca > Schistocerca gregaria. The sequence goes on from NC_064922.1 coordinate 463,831,327, forward strand.
TTTCGGCAAATGTTAACTTAAAAGAGGGAGTATTTTACCATTTTGTTATTATGTAAAGCTTCTTTATCTACTGTGTTATTCCAGTAAGTCCACTTTTTTTTGTGAAAGAATGTAATTTTTAAGGGTCATTGATTGCAAGTGAAACAAGATCTGTGGGTCTTGGGACAACATATTTGAAGACATTATATGTTTTTTTGTATTAAGGATGAGCTTTTTAATAAGCCACTGATTTTACTTTTCCTCAGTTCCTCACTTAATAACTCTTTCACAGTTGTCTGCACAAAATGTTAGTGAGGTGAGACAGTGTAAACACAGCTGTGTTTCGGTAAAAGCAGCCCTTTTTTGACATGGCAACCATAGAAATGCATAGGTTTTACTCAAAAGTTGCTTCTCATGGCGCCAGGTAAAAATAAATTGCTGCATTTTTGGTGGAATTCTTTTAAGGTACTAAGGAAAGCAGAGGTGACAGTAGATCTTTTTGAATTATTACAATGCAAGTGTGGGTGTGGAGGGCATGTTCTCTGTTCCTGGTTACAAGATTGAACGGTCCTTGTGTGCAAAAACAGCCGTGTTAGTGAAAGAGAGTCACCGTAATGATGATACTAGCAGACTAGAGCTTGGCAAAAAGCAGTACTTTTCTATGTACAAAGATGGTGAGAGCTAGTCATCAGTATATGTTTAAAAATAATTATCGTACAAAACCTAAAATAGATGTACAAACTTTAAGTTATATATGCACAGCCTGCCTTGAGCAAATTTTATAATGGTGTATGTTAAAATATTTTTGCAGATGACACAGGAATGTCAAATCTGAATTTACACAGAAGTGCATAATTTTTAATCATGTATTAAATTTGTTGATTTGATGATGTTATAGTGTTTTCTTGGACATTTAAGATTATCATTACAACATTAGTAAGTCCCAAAGTGCTATAGACAACATGAGGATTGCTGCGATTACCAGTAAAATACAATCTATGTTGATGTATTTGTGCTACAATGACATCATGAAATTTGGCTACACAATAACATTTTTTTCCAAAATAAAAGCTTCAGATTTTGAAATTTCTTAAAAAAATATGTTTGGGAAAATTTAGAATTTTAGGAGTGTAGTCAAATCTTACAAAAGAAATTAAAAAAAAAAAAAATCACAGGTCTGTAAGTTACGTAGTTTGAGATTTGACCATTATAAGGTTTCAAAACATGACAAAAATCACACACTTCAGGAAACAATGAAAATTGCTAGCTCAAAAATGAGAGACCCAAAAAATTTCAAATTTTTTTCATGGAAACTACTAGTACTACCATTGTACAAATAAATTAACGAAATCTGAGACACACAAACCAGAGCTTTTGTTTTCAAATTGGCTGACCTTAAAGAGTTTTTATTGCATTGTGTACGGCAATAAATATGCTGACACCATTGGCGTCTAACCTGCCTTTGTGACATATTTCAATGTAAATTTAAAATTCTAGTTCTGTTCTTTTCCAATTTTAACAATTTTTTTTCCTAATTATGTGTGGGCTTTATTCTGTTTAAGAAGTGATACTAATTCTGCAACTTGACCATAGATTGTTGTGTACTTCAGCTAAATCACATTAATATTTTTCTCTTTCCCATTAACATGAATGTCAATGTGTTGTTGTTGGTATTATCCTTCACCCCCCACCCCCAGTCTCTCTCTCTCTCTCTCTCTCTCTCTCTCTCTCTCTCTCTCTCTCTCTCTCTCCACACTCCCCCTCCCCCCATGACAGACACACACACACATATGTTGTTTTTCTAACTATAGTGTTTTCATGTGTATTTCAGAAAGAAGAGCCACTGCCAGCAGAAAATGATGAATGTGACTACAGAAGTGAAGTGGAATCCCAGAGGTATTTTTTGTAATTTGTAGCTCTTGGATTGTAGACTTAATATACCATGTTTCTGTCTTTGGTTAAGTTGTTTTTCATTTGCCCCATAGAGGCTAATTTTTGATTATCCCCTTGTCAAAAATTCTCTTCTGCACATTTTCATTTACTTATATCCACAGATCTGGGCCAGAAAACTTGTTTCAATTTCCTGCAACATTCTTGAGTGTTTAACACATGCATGTATTTACAGAAATTCGAGTAAATACGGTACATGTGATCCTACCCCACACTGCTTTAACAACCTACACAAAATATGCAAAGAAACACAATGAAACATTACACACACATTGACTACCTTCTTACGCTTAATAAGTGTGATATTATATCGTAGTATTCTAAGTACCTCTTCCCTTAGCTTTTCTGGTATTACCACACGTGCCCCCAGTCTTGACCTTGAAACTCCAATAATGGTTCTTCCATATGTGCTCCCTTTCTGTACCTCTAACGCATGCACTCTTAATGGCAACCTGTGCCTTTTTAAGGGGAGGATGTAACGGAAAATGTAAATGTTTATCTAAAAAAATCACTACAGCCTTATTTATTAATGCACACATCTAAAATTTTGCATGTGTAAAGAAAAAGAGCTGTGTTTTAACGGAAAAATATAATAGAATGTGCGGGAGTAATATTTTGCTAGAAATTTGAATTTTTAATTTTTTGTTGGCTTTTTATAAAAAGCCAGAACTCAAATTCTAATCATGCAATCAATCTGAAAATTGTATTGTAGTGTCCTGAGAAGGTTGGAAGACCATTGTACTACAGTTTGATTTATGGTACAAATTGTATCATTAACAGAGTTTTCAATTTTGCACATCCAAAATTAACTTTCTTTTCTGCATACAATCATATAAAAATCAGAATATAATTGCAGGATCTTGTATTTTTTTAGTTCCTAGAAGACAGCAACACATTGTGAACATTTCCTGAAAATTTCATAAAATTAGCATTTTGAGAAATGACTTTTAAAAATGTAAAACAGAGAAAATGACGTTCAAAGATTTTCTTCTCATACTTTGACATTTAATAAGCTTACCTCAATGTTAAAATCCTCCATACTGATACTCCTTACCCTTCAGGTTTCTCTTCTCTCCTCTTCGAATCTGCCTGGCCTGTATTTGCAGGTAAGACACTGATCTGCTAGCTTTCTTGACCCTGCTCTTGTCGATGGTGTAAAGTGCTTTTGTTTTAAACACACCAGGATCGATACCAACGCTCCTCAGCACTTCAATTCTGCCATTATTCCTTTTACTGTAACATAAAACTCCATCATAGACACCTATTTTGAGTACTAAAAAGTCCACAGAATGTCCTTTTTTGAGCATTTAATACAAATTAAATTACTGAATCTTTCATTTGCATTTTGTGTTTTTCTGTGAAGATACTTCCCTCAATAAATCAGAGTTTGCAAGAAACCTGAATATGGGCACAATTGCATTCATAACAGGTTCAGGTAATGAGTTTTTATGTGAATACTCGTTTCTGTTGTTGAGCTTACACAAATCACCATTTGGACACCGATTGTGCATTGGTGTTTGGTCAGTGGATAGTTTGTAGAAAAAAAAGTTGCCCATACAGCATGCCTCATTGCCTCTAAATTATGTGTGTTTCTCCCATAAAATAACTGAAGAGAAAAGCCTGCCTTTTGCTCCTAGTGGTTACAGCTTTGAATGAAGATGAGTCCCCATCACCGAGGTATTTAGTATATATAACACCATACTGGTCCTCAGATATGGAGAACATCCTCACAACTGCAGCAACCTCCATGCCCCCCACTTGAGCCACTATAATTTTTAGCTCCCTTGAGCCACTATAATTTTTAGAGCATGCTACTGGTTGCTTTTCTTGCCACAGTTTCTCACTTTCTTTATTGTTGGACAGTTTCCTTGTTGCACACTGGTGGCAGTATTTAGACATAATTTCTACATCTAAAACTCTACCTGAGTCAGTACCAACAACAGATGCAACTCCATACAGGGATGTGTCACCCCTTTTCATTCAGGTCCCATCTACAGACACGCACAGGTCAGTAACATTTGTAGGAGATTCACTGTCATGAATATCTACCCCAGGATCTATTTCTTTTTGGTTTATTTCCACCAATTCCTCCACTGCTTTCTTCATAGAAACTTTGGCAGTATCACATATACCATCAGACATTTCTATACTTATCTTTTCAAGCCACACAAGGTGGAGGGATGTTCAGAAAACCACACCATAAATTACTTCCTTCCCTGCACCATCCAAGGCATCTCACAACATATGTTAACCCAAAATTGCTTTTATAGGTACCAGTGTTAGTTTTTTTGGAGGAGGAAAATGAAAATTCATAGCTACACAAATTACAAATTAATTTAAAATCACTGCCTATTCCCACTCTTCTTTCTTAAACAAGCGTCATGCAGTCCGTATTTTTACAGCCAACACATGAACATGAAAACGTTATAGCCAGGCAGAGAAGTCTGAATCCAGTGGAATCCATATCAACATAATTCACGCACCTGTACAATTCTCCTGTCCAAAGTTTCGATGCTTAAGCTGATAGCTTATGTTCTTCATTTCTAGCTGGCTTTCTCTTTTTTGTTTGGTAAACTGATTTCCATGGTATCTCTTGTTTTCTAAACACAATTTTTGCACCGCCCATTTTGCATAAATCTTGACTTCCATGTAAAGGTTTGCGAATTCAACTTTTCACTTACTAATACGTGTTAGTATTGTCAAAATGTAAATAAACCACCCGCAAGAAAGTTTTCAGGCAAATGTATAGATGTCAGCCAAAGATATTGAAAGAAAATAGCCTTCACATTGAAAAACATTCCGCTGAAGCAAGCCGTTGCCCAAATCAGGTTACCTTCCATTCGGAAAGTGGGTGCACTCAGTGACTGTTATGTGGCTTATAAATTATAGACTGCAGCAATCAGTCGTCCTTTTTTTAGATTTTATTACGCAAATCCAGATTTCGGCTAGTGGCTAGCCATTCTCAATGCACTATTTTCTATTCTCTATGCATGTAAGTCCCTGTTGTTTGGGCATCAGTCACATTTCTTTGAATGTGACTGACGCCCGAACAACAGGGACTTGCATAGAGAATAGAAAATAGTGCTAGCCACTAGTCGAAATCTGGATTTGCATAATACAATCTAAAACAGGATGACTGATTGCCGCACTCTATAATTTATAAGTTTCCCAAATGTTGTAAAAGGCGGGAGAGAGCCGCAAGTGCAGAGTTAATCAGTTTAATAATTTAAAGGCATATCTAAAGCCGCTATCATGATAAAATTCGCACACAACATAGATCAAGCTGTGTAGATCAAGAAAATATTATTTTTGAAAAATTGATTTTTTTAGACCAAAATCCATTACATTCCCCCTCAATTCTTTGGCACCAAAATTATCCACATTGATGGATGTTAACTAGCCTCTGTCCTTTTTCTATACATGTACAACAACGCTTCAGCTCACTTAACAACATGCTGTATCACCTAATAAATCACTGCCCTCCAGCTGTTCCACTATACACAATGCACTAACTAATAAGTCAGGCTCCACACTCGCCCACAGCAACTTCCCAGTGCCGCTTGCCACACAGTCGTTTGAATTAAACCTTAGCATGGTGCCCATCCTCTTCTGGCCATGATCCACACATTCCAGTTTTGTGATGATTCTATCACCATAAGGGCTAGCTGCTACTACATTATTGCATGTTCTTGAATCCCCATCACCTAAGAACTTGGATTAACAAACACCCATTTCATTCGTGGATTGACTAAAAATTTCCATAGCTGCGTGGACCCCCATACCACTATTTGTTCATTCATAGTTCCTATCACTGACACATTCGGCTTGGTTCATTGGTTTATACTAATAAAAATGTTTTATCAGAATCTGTAAGTCAGTTACCTTTCCAGTGTCCACACTGGTCACCGTAATAACAGACTTCTTAGAACTTCTACATTACAGAATGGGTTTATTTTATGGAAAGTTAATACATTTTTTTGACAGTGCTACCCATAACAACTACTTAAGTTTGCCTTTGTGTTATGACCTTGTATATAAAAAGTTGATGTCCTGCATGTAAAGTTTATAACTTCCCGTGCGAATTTACAAGTGATTTGTATGCAATTTTATTATGAAAATGTCAAATTCTGTAATGAGATAAAGATCCAAAAATGTAAAAAAAGTTTTCTGTTCTAACTCCTATTAAAAGAATTTGTGCTATCTAATGTACAACTCTGGCCCTCTTAGCTTGCGGTTAAATTGAACTATTTATGCTGTTTTTATAATTTTCTTTTAGTGAAATGCAATGCTTTATTTCTGTTTACTGTGGGAGTTTGCAGTACAGAACTAAGAATTAAAATTGATCTTATGATGTTTAAATAGATAGATATTTAAATTGTGAATATATATCTGTTACAGGTGTAAAAGTTATGGAACAAAAATGGCAGATATGGAAATGGACCCACTGGTAAATGTTAAAAAAGAGGTGGATCCATTAGCTACTGAAGAGCAGACTGATACCCATCTGCCTAAAACACACCATGTTTGGCTTCATGATGTGAAATTAGAACCTATTAAACAAGAACCAGAGTCAGAGCCTGAAGATAGTGAAAATAATTATTGCATTAGTGATAATCCATTGGAATTACCAATAAAAGAGGAGAGCGAAGCGAATGACTGTGGGAGTATTTGTTCCAATCCGCAACAGAGGAATAATCCAGATGAAGATTTTCCACCAGAGTATTTGTCTCTGTATGATAAAGTGAAAGTGGAAATTACTGAAGACCATATTTCACCTACAATAGAAGAAAATTTACTTAATGTTGGTACAGGTTGTCTCAGTACAGATGGTGTTAATGCAGATAAAACTAATGCAAATAGTGTTGATTCAGCTGATACTGGACAAGATCTACAACAATGGAAGTCTGTAGTAAGTCAAGCTGACAGTTTTTCATGTAGGGATTGTGGTGATAATTTCACAAAGCCAGAGGACTTGTCAAATCACAGGCGCAAACGTGATGAGCCCATTACTTGTGAACTGTGTGGTAAAAATTTTAAATCTGAGTGTGTTCTTGCAACACACATTCGTATTCATACAGGGGAGCGCCCTTTCCAGTGCAAAATATGTGGAAAAACATTTTTACGTATATGTTATCTTCTGAAACATCGGCGCAAAAGACATGGCTGTATTCAACCAGGTATTCCTTGTAAGATTTGTGGCAAAGTTTTTTCTAATTTTGGTCTATTGAGTGTTCATACACGTGCACATTATAATGTACCAAAGGTTCTCTCATGTGAACAATGTGGGAAACACTTCAGACGAACAAAATACTTGAATCGCCACAAGAGATGTACTCATAGTGTTGAAAAATTGCGGTGTGAACTTTGTGGAGAAGTTCAGGAGACACGGACAGCATTGATATCCCATGTTGTTAAGCACACAGGTGCTTTGCCATTCAATTGTGCTGAGTGTGATCAGGAATTTTCATCTACATTACAGCTGGCAAGGCACAGTCGAATCCATAAAGGTGAACTGCCTTTTGCCTGCAGTGACTGTGAACTTTCTTTCATGACGGGGGAACAACTGCGTTCACATAAACGGTACCATACGGGTGAGCGCCCATTTTGTTGTATCTTCTGTGGGAGAGCTTTCAGGAATGAACCAGACCTTATTGTTCATGTTTATTCACATACAGATCCATAGACTGATATGCTTTCTGTGACAAGCTTGTTCAGTAGTGTCACTGAATGTCAGAGCATTACAACATTGCTAACTAGAACTTCGATGAATTTAGTGGTATGTGATAGTGTAGATCATCATCATGACACCTTTTCAATTTGAATCAAAACCTGTAGTTAACTTTTTCTGATTGAGGGCTGACTCCATTAAAGATTTCCATGTCATTGTATGTGGTACATTTTGTATGTCGTGCAAAACATGGTTCTCTTAACACTACAAAAAGGAGAAGCCCTTTTCAAAGTGCTGTGCAGTAATAACAGTTTTTGGATTGTGAGCTCCAAAATATTACCTTTTTTGTCATTTATGACATACGTGTAACTTGTATAGTGAACCACTCAAAAGCAAGGAATAAATTTTTTTCTGTGTGGTTTCGATGAGAGACTGTCCTATTTGTCACAAAAGGAAATGTTTTTACATCCATACGTATGTGCACTATTAAGATGATTAAACTCTTTTATTAGAAGTATTGCATTAACATGTCAAACTTTGACACAAACTTCTACTCACTGTTTTTGCCACAGTATATAAGTGACAAGTACTCATTTATCACAGTTTTTACTATTGAAGCAAATCATTCACTCCAAGTAAGTCATTCACTATTTACAAAGAATTTTGTCTGTAAAGTTAACTTAAGCTATACTGGTGCTGCTTGTTGAGACACAGAATGTGTGGATCAATGTTCTTAAACTGGTGTTTACATGAAAAATACATGGATATAGGTTGTAACATTACCGGCGTTAATGATGCCCTTTGAAAGCATTTGGAGGGGAAAAGTGATTTATTTCCTCTGTTCATTGTATGTATACCAGTAGCATTGTTACACGAAGTGACGTGTAATGAATTTAAAGTTAGGCTACTTTAATATTTTAATTTTTTTCTCTGTTGTTTCCTGTATATATAAAACATTTTAATTTGTGAATTAGGTGCTTTTTTTTTTAAATGATATACTGTATCTGTAAGTGCTTCTGGTTGATAGTTTGATTTGAAACAAGCAACAAAGATAAAGTGTATGAACAAAAGAAGTTATGATCTTTGTGGAGATGGAGAGTAGATGTGTGTGCATAGTGGAAAAGAGAAGTTTGCAGTATGGCTCAGTGATATACATCGGAATAAAACTTTTGGTTAAGTTCCTTTTCCAAGAAGGCATGGACTGTTGGAAATTGGATACAGCCCTTTCTAAATCACTCTGCTGGGGAAAAATGAGAAATGAGTCGACCTCTAACATTGTCAATCAAGACGTGCTATGTGCCACCATGCTGTTGGTACCAGTCGAGGATAAGTTTGTCATCCAGTAGGTTCACAAATTCTCAAAAAAATTGATGTAAACGGCACAAAACACGCCAGTCTTTTATGAATGTAGGGGTTAGCTGACCAATGCATGTGGATTTTCATTATACCACAAATGAGTATTCTTAGAGATTACATAACAAAAGAGGTGAAACTGTGCCTCATCACTGAACCATCACTATGTTTACATGCAACACAACTTCCAAAAGATGATGACCAAATTTCAAAAATCATTTGTCAGTGTTGTGTTTATGTGTTAAGCTATGTAGCAGATTTGCTAGCTCGGTTAAACTTGATGCCTGGAAAACAGCTTTTATACTTTATGATTTCAGCACAATTTCTATTTCTCTTCAGTTAGACAAGATATAATCAGCTGTAGTCTAATATTTTTACTTATCCTTCAATGTACAAAAAGCCACGCTGTCCTTATTAGCCAAAAATTTTTAAAAACAAGATAATACCTGATGGCTCCAGTATGTTTCAACACTGGTTGCGTTTACTTGGGAGCGAAAATCGATTGCAGAAGTGGAAAACCAGTGACCAGAAGCAGATTTCCAGAATCTATTTTGAAGCGTTTACATGGCAACACAGAAGCGGCATTTGGAAACTGGTTTATGAAATCTGATTTTGGGAGCACCGTGTAAACATGATTCTCCTCAACACTGACCTCCAGCCACAATGATGTGCGGACAAACACTGTTGTGTGCAGTGTTGCCAGTGGAATTGCTACACAGGTCTGCTGTTGTCTCTTCTGAATGGGACACCCAGTATATTTATTTAATCCATTAACTTATCGTATTTGTGTGTGTGCGTGCTACATAACATTGATGTTGCGACTGGCAACCCTTCACGCATCCTATGCTGTGAATATCTGCTGTCATTGGCTGGTGAAATCAGATGACATGAACTATGACTGGCTGACAAAAGTGCATCACTATCTCGATTTCAGTGCTTCGGAAGCTACCGTGCACACATTGATGGAATTTGTATTTATACTTCTGTAATACAAGAACATGCACATCAAGACCTGCATTGAGTTAAGTTTCCTGAAGTGCTTGGAAGTCCGATGCTGGTGCATAAAACCTTCACCATTCAAGGGACTTAAAAGTTTGACAACTCTGAGGGGAACTATGTCAATTATCAAGGCAGAAAATATACTTTTACCCAGGGAAAGAGTATCTTTTCACCTGAGAAAAAGTATTTTTAAGTGGGAAAAATTCAGGATTTTTCTTGTACAAATATACACTGCCCAGATGCTAGTTTGAGGTCCTCTGATGAACATTATATGCAGAGAGAAAAATCAGACCTTGTACATTGTAAAGACACTGTGACTCTAAAAATTTTAACAGCAGATTGTTACAGAATTTGTTCAAAGGTTCCTAAACTTTTAATTGTTGCCCATAAATTATTCTTGGAATGGAGAGATGGATGAAACCCGTCCAAAATATTTAGCAAGGTATGGAATGTATCTTGAATGGATCGATTAAACATTGTAGGAGGAGGTGAGTATTCATTGCTGTTAAAAATATTGTCTATTGAGTTCTAAATTGTGTCTGACTGTGAAGTTACTGGATGTATCATTCAAAGTCTACACTCAGTAACACAGTGTGTGCAGTATTATAGCTTTGGAGGGATGAGAACTGTACATACTCGGCAGCAGAGAGCTGGCAAAGAAAGTCCATGTTGCCCAACTACATTGCTGCGGACAACGGGTTCATTTGCCTGTGGTACCTGATATTATATGTTCAAATCTATGAGAGGAATAGTAAATAATAAAACCGGTTTACATCAGTTGACATGTGAGAAATATTAATTCACATCTTGACGTTGCGTCCACTGCTTCACAGATTTACTCCGTGGGTCAGCGGAAGGGAATGTTTTCTTGTTTGTATTCCAGTGCTGACAACTCATGGACATGAGTGCCTCTTACCTATCACCTCCTATGGTATAAATTTCAAACAGAAGTAACACAGATTCGAGAACATTATCGAGTGTAAGCTTCAAATTGATACCTACGAGAGTTGGAACTTTTAATAGTGACAACTATTTATTTACAGCTCGTAGAAAATAGATAAGTATTTCAAAGTTTTACTGCTCTTCAAAGTAGTCATCTGTTGCCAGCAATGTGGAAGTCGTAGGATACTCTTAGCAGAGCCAGTTGTGTTGACTGTTTGAGCGGCACGGTCTATTGCCGAAATTGTAGCAGTTCTGAAGCGAATGCTGTGAAGTGTTTCCTTCAGTTTAGAAATAGAGTTGAGCTCACAAAGGCTTAAGTCAGGGGAGTGCAGTAGGTGATATAGCACTTAGCAGCCACATCAGTCAAATAAATCAGTAACAGCTAGCACCGTACGTGCTTTAGCATTGTCCTGCAAAATAACGGTCAGGTCCTGCAGAAAGTGTCATCACTTCTGTCTCTATGCTGTTCATTTTTGGAACACATCCTATGACCAGCTGAGAGACAGAAGTGACGACACTTTCTGCAGGACCTAACCATCATTTTGCAGGGCAATGCTCAAGCACGTACAGTGCTAGCTGTAATCGATTTGTTTAACTGATGGGCCTGCTGTAAGTTCTATACCACGTACTGCACTCCCCAGACTTAAGCCCTCGCAAGTTCAACTCGATTTCTAAACTGAAGGAAACACTTCAGCATTAACTTCAGAACTGCTACAAATTCATCGGGCAATAGACCGCGCCGCTCAAACTGTCAACACAGCTGGCACTGCTAAGAGTATCCTACGACTTCCACATTGCTGGAAACGGGTTATACACAATGCTGGTGACTACTTTGAAGATCAGTAAAACACGTACCTATTTTGTACGAGCTGTAAGTAAATAGTTGTCACTATTAAAGTTCCAACCCTCGTATTTGTAGCATGGGATATGAAATAAAATTAAGGCTGTTGCAGTACAAAGCAATGAGTATAAGAAAGATGACATTCAAAACATTTAGCAAACTTTTGTGATCGTATCTCATGTTGCATATTGCCTTTAAATACAAATACAATTACTATTATTAATGAATTAATCACTCGCACGAAAACAGAACACTTCCTCAAGCAATAACTGTGTCACAAGTTTGGGGTCCGAGAGGGAGACAGCAGTCTAAAACAGTTCTCCTAGTGGTATCGACTTTGAAGACCGATAACATCGAAAACCAGTGATATCTCGACCAGTGACAGTTACTATAATTTTAGGGTCTTATCCAGTACATACCTTGAAAATGACATGGGTTTACATGTGGAAATATTGGACTTTTGACGAATTTGTCCGCTGCGTTCTCGCATGTTATTAGAGCATACAACATGGTGGGAGAAGCTTAACTTCTCCTAGGGCAATATGCTGAACATTAGAGTGTGCATAATCCATAGGATAAAAAGTCCTAAACAAAAAGGCTAGGAAGTTCTTGTTAAGTACAAAACTGATATGTTGACAAACACATTTTTTAAAACCACAAATCTTTAAGACTAATTCTACATCGTAATACGGTATCACTTGTCACTTCTATCTGAATCTGTTTCCGAACAATCTGAATACAAATTTACGATGATAGTATCAAGGCTTATATTCATCATCACTTACCTGTCAAATTATTCTTCCTGAAGCTTTTCAGCGTCCCGCACAGACTGTGGCCTCGCTACAGCTGGGATGTTGTCTATTGCCTCATGCACAAGTGATTCTGTGAATGTTATCTTGAATGTTTTTCTACCATATAGTCTTATCCTGTGTGAAATTAATTCCATAGGACTGCAATGACACATGGGTAATAGCAAAACTGTGACCTCAGTCACGTGCAAGGAAGGTAGTTTGAATTATAACTGGCAATGACTGACTTAGAAGCAGGGTATGACAAGAATTTTGAATCATGTCACGAAGCTGACGGCATTCATTTCCAAATTGTAGTCACTGCTGCTTTTCTTAGACGTAAATACAAGTTTACTCTCAAAAACAAAACCAGAAGAGAAGTTGGCATGCAGCATAATTAGCAGAGAATGCTTTCCTATGAAAACTTTAAAACCTCCCGTACCATCACTCATTTTCAGCAGATCTTCCTGGAACGATTCTATTAGTGTTTCTTAAAGATAATACAATTTTGAACTACCTCCTCTTGTAATATGAACCTTTATACGGGATGTAGTTATGTGCTGCACCTATGTCATTTCTTTGAGCTGAAACCTCTCTTGTCAACATATCAGGAACCAACATCATCTTTTAAAATTCTTTGCACTGCCAAAAAGCTTACCACTGAAGCTAATTTTCTCCTGCATAACTGTAACATGTTTTTGTGATTAAGATATTCATCATTCACATGGAGCACTTTAAAACATCATTGTTAAAACCATCCATTTGTTACAGGTTCCTTGCGATTTCGATGCTTTCCAGTTGACACAAAACTTTACAGTCTCTTGCGGACACCACATGGTTCTGGAGTCCGTTCTTGTGTCTTCAAATGTGAACGTGTGAAAAAGTTATAAATGCGGTAAATAATCTCCCTCGCATGCTTATGAAGCACTTCATTTTTATTGTCATCACCTAGCTTTTTTTTTAAATCGCACATTAAACATTTACAGATACACATTAACATCTACACTGCTACAAGAAAAAAAAACCAAACTGACAGCTGAATGAATAATTCTGTTGTCGCGAAGTACGTCAACAGTGCAGCATGTAGGAGCGAGTTTCTTGCTGTCTAGCTGTAACTTTCTGCTAGCTGCTCGGAAGGAAAATAAATATTATTGGCTGCCAGTGGCTAGTAGAGTGGGTGGCGCAGAACGGCTAAAAATTGGGCCGCCTACCAACATGACACGGACTTTAGTTGGTGGCGACTTTTACTGAGTATAGTCTGGATTCTTCACGAATTCATTGCACGCACGGATTTAGAAACCCACCTTGCTCTTTTGTCATATGTACCCTGTAAACCATGGATGGAGGGCAACAGGTAGATTCCATATTCCTAGATGTGTGGAAAGCATGTGACAGGTGCCCCACTGCAAACTGTTAATGAATGTCCAAGTACAGATTAGGTTTCCAGGTATGTTTGTGGTTCGAAGACCTAGTAAGTAATAAAATCCAGTATGTTGCTGTCAACCCGATTGTTCTTCAGAGATAAAAATACGTCAGAAGTGTCATCGGAGTGCTCTGTTCTCTATACATAAACGACATGATGATTAGGGTGGGCAGCAATCTGTAGCTGTTTACTGTGATGTACAGGAAGATGTCAAGTGACTGTAGTAGTATAATATATATTGAGCAAAATTCCAAGTAGGTGTGATGAATGCTCGAAACGTAGGAAAATGTAACTTGTTACAGATGTGTGGGAAAAACAATTGTGTAATATCAGACTTCATTATTAGTAGTGTGCTCCTTGACACAGACATTGCTTATATATCTAAGTGTAAAATTACATAGCGTTATGGAATGGAATGAGCATGTAAGAACTGTAGTAGGGAAGGTGAATGGACGATTTTGAATTATTGGAAGAATTTTAGGAAAGCTTAGTTCATCTATAAAGGAGGCTGTGTACAGAACACAAGAGCGGCTGCCACGAAATTAGACACCTCAAAGTCATACCCACTCAGTGTAGTCTGCCGGTGCCAAGTGCTGTGATTCGCTTGCCTCATAGCTTTGTTGCTGAATATTCACGAACAGTGTAGTAGGTTACCGCCAGCCAAATATTTTGTTTCTGTGCGATATCGTATGTCCACTTATGGTTTATGAGTCTTCCGTTAAAAAAATGACTCTGAGCACTATGGGACTTAACATCTATGGTCATCAGTCCCCTAGAACTTAGAACTACTTAAACCTAACTAACCTAAGGACAGCACACAACACCCAGTCATCACGAGGCAAAGAAAATATCTGACCCCACCGGGAATCGAACCCGGGTGCGGGAAGCGAGAAAGTCTTCTGTTAAACAGAGCATTGACGTGTGTTTAGAGACTAGCTATTTAAGGGAGTGACAGGTTTGCTGTTGACTTCCTGGATACCAGTCGTTAAAAGTCAGTACTACAAGGAAAACTTGGTGTTGACTGTTCTGTTTTAGACTGCTGTCTCCCTCTCGGGCCCAAACTTGCGACACAGTGATTGCTTGGTGAAGTGTTGTGTTGTGTTTCCGTGTGCTGGTGACTAATTCATTAATAATAGTAATTGTATTTTATGGCAATATGCAACATTAGATACAATCATAAATGTTTTCAATGTCATTTTTCTTGTACTCATTGATTTTTACTACAACAGCCTTAACTTTATTTCACATCCCTTGCTACAAATATGTATCGATTTGAAGTTTACTCTTGATAATGTGCAATTCTCGATTCTGTGTTACCTCTGTTTGAAATTTATACCATAGGAGGTGGTAGGTAAGAGGCACTCGTGCTCATGAGTTGTCAGCACTGGAATACAAACAAGAAAACATTCCCTTATCATGTCCCCCCGCCCCGCAATGACAGATCTCGCTACCTCTGTACCAAGTTGGAGGTGATCGGCCAACACGTCACGTGCGTACTAAAATTCCTCCAGCATATTTTTGATTCAATGAAGTAGTCAGGCACAGTCTTCAGGTGCAAATGCTAAGTATTTATTCTTTACCGAATTAGGATACAAATCAGTTATACATCTTCATAAGAGGCTAGACATTAACATATGTAACAAATGGAAATGTATTTTGAAAACTGGTAAATAAAAAATACTTACTATTGGCAACTGTTGGCTGTACTGACTCCTTCATCGAATGAATAAGTACTGTGTGCAACTGCAACAGCAATAGCAATGTGTCATGTTTATCAAAATCCTGCAATACAAGGAATAAGAATTTTAAATCTCTGTGCTCCGCTATGACAATAATTAGATGTTGAGGGCTGTATTCGTGGGAGTTGATAGCTGGGACGTACTGTTTTGACAAGAATTCCATTTTTAGTTCCATGTTAAGTTTACTGACCTTTTTTGCAATATGAACAAAATGCTGCGAATGCCGAGCATCATCATGATCAAGTTTAGCATAATTTTTATCATTTTGTTGTAAAAACAAAATAATTTCAGATTTCAAATGGATAAGCTGTAGCAGCAATTTTCGTTAGCTTAGCCATCTGACAGCAGTGTGTAGGACATAATCATCGTAATATACTTGCAATTCCTCCAGCAGCTCTTCAGGTATTTGGTGAATCAGTTCAGATGCACGAATTAAATTTATAATGTTTGTGACGGTTGTCATAACATTTGAAATTTAACAGGCCGAACTCTGATGCAGAATACATAGTGATTATGGTAAATTTAATTACTTCTCAATCAGTTCTATCAAATCAATGTTTAAGCCCGTCATTTGCCGTCTGCAGACACCCATATTAAATTGCCCGTAGGCAAGCCACTATTTTTCTATAAAATCCATAGTTGCGCCCATAAAATTACAATCTTTAGTGTGACCTCTCATAATTATAATTGCCAGCAAGTCGTTTTCTGTTATACCATGATTTGTACAGCAATGCACAAATAATGAAAAAGGTCTTTGTTGGAACCACAATCAAGACGAAAGTATTTGCATATTTTTACCTCGTTAATTATTCCCTGAAACATATTTTGAAATATATTCTATCGGCAGCAGCAGGTGGATTCTGAACGCAAGCTTATTTATTTCAGCCAATATGAGTTTATTGTTTGACAAACGGTGAAACAGTTTGAAAAACAGGTATCTTACATTGCTTCACTAACATAGCGTCAGTGAAAGTTACCTTTTTTATTTCAAGAATATTACATACCAGGTTTGTCCGGAAAATACGTATAAAAGTTGAATAATAACTTTATTTTACAATTATTCAGATATTACAATATAGTCTCCTTCAAAGTACTCGCCCTGAGACGCGATACACTTCTCCCAACGCCGTTTCCACTGTCGATCGTTGCTGAAAGTCTTCAGTTGTGATGTTCAGTTGCCCGTGTCGTTTCCGCCTTGATTGCTTCCACAACTCCTAAGTGCCGCCCCCAAAGCACTATTTTGCATTTCGGGAACATGAAGTCACACGGGGCTAAATCGGGTGAATAAGGCGGGTGGTCTGTCACGGTGATTGTGCATCGGGCCAAAAACTCGCGCACAACGAGCGACGTGTGAGCGGGCGCATTGTCATGATGAAGGATCCACCTGCCCCCTTTTGCCAAATCCGGGGGAACTCGGGCCACACGAGCTCTGAGACGTGTCAGAATTTCAACGTAAAAATTTCCGCTCACTCTCTGGCCGGGAGGGACAAATCCCTTGTGAACAATGCCCCTAGAATCAAAGAAAACAATCCACATTGTCTTTACGTTGGATGATCTTCGCGACTTCTTTGTTCTCGGCTCCTGCTAGTTTCCATTCTTTTGAGATTTGAGCTCCACATCGAATTGGTAAAACCAGGACTAGTCTCCAGTGATGACTCGGTTGAGCAAGTCCCCTCGTTCCTCTGCTTCCAACCAATCCTCACATCACTCAACCCTCTTTGCTTCCTGTTCTGGCGTCAAGAGCTTCGGTACGATTTTCGCACACAATTTCTTCATTTCAAGTTTTTGTGTCAGAATTTCGTGAATTATTGTCTCGTCAGCAATCATTCTGACTCAATCTACGGTCTTTAAGAACACAAGCCCGAATTCGTTCAACATTTGCATCGGAACTCGATGTCGACGGGTGTCCTGGGCGAGAGTCACCGTTCACTACTTCTCGGCCTTCCCGGAACCTTTATAACCACTTGTTCACAGTTGGTTCCTTCAGATAATTGTCTCCGTAAATCTGTTTCAAACACTCAAAAATCTCACGGCCATTCTTGCCTACCTTTGCAAGAAACTTGATGTTGACGCGCTGTTCCTCAATCAGAGAGAGCTCCATGCCGACGGCAGGTGAAAAAGGGTAACTGTCAACAAGCTGCCGCACACTCCCACCTACACGCAGAGTGCTCTGACTCGAACTGAGCGTTGATGGGATTGATTACAGCAGTCGTTCCACCTGGCGGTGACTGCAAACTATAACATGAAGACATTATTCAAATTTTATACGTATTTTCCGGACAAACCTCGTACTTCGTATGATGTTTTTATGGCAGCCTCATTTTGCCCAACTACTGCGAACATCACGTTTTGTTGGCGAATTGTTCATTTGAGTTGAGTAATTTTTCCTTTGTTTCATTTGAACCTAAAAGGGAAATTCACTATAAATGAATTATGCTTTCTTGCGTAGTGGCGAAATAAATTTCTCTCCCAATTTCAACACAGTTTTCCGGCTGTTTATTCCAATAAAGATAATCGTACTGAAAGGGCGCGGCTGACACTGACTGACATGACGAAGTTGACGGGCTGGCGCGCGGACGATGCGCCCCGCCCTTTGCGTTTCCCTTGCGCCCTTTTCCCTAGGCACGCTACCCACGAAAAACTGTAAAAGATATCTTGCAAGTTCTTTATTTCTTCTGTAACAATAATAATATTATGAATAAAGTTAGCGTTCAGACTTCAAGATTCGAATTAGATATTTTAGATGAACAGTTAATGAAAGAAACGAAAACAGCAAGAATAAAGAAACATAACAACTCACACACATTTTAGCATTGTATTAGATCAATGGTCGTTAAACTGTGGCCAAAATCAAATATTCGTGTGGCTTATGGTTCTTAGTCGTATTTTATAATATGCATCTAGCAACTAAAAGACGTGTGCAAGAACGTCAACTAACGTTAATAACCTCTTAAGAGGGTAGTTTTCCTGCCCAGTAACAAATATACTTACAGGAACAGAACATTTTAAGATGTGCTTGACTTTGATGTTGGTGAATTCGGCACTGAACTAAGTAAAGTTGGCCACTTAACTCAGGGGCAGAAGGATAAGTAGCGCGGCCACTGCGAGCCTCATGGTTTGTGAGGGGGATGTTTTATTGTTTGTCTTCCAGTACTAACAATGCACAGGCGTGCGCGACTCATACCTATCAGCCGCTGTTGTATGAATTTTGCCGTAGATGTAACATGGATTCATAAAACGCATTTTCAGGGTGATTTTTTCCACCGTTTAGAAACTCTAGGGGTTGATCGATGAGGGGACATGGAACAAAAAAGGTCTAATGAACTTATGTCCAGAAACGCATGGTTTCCATGCTAGAGACAATTTATTCACTCCGCGCAGTATCATGCAGCTACAGTTACAGTATGCATGGTTTTCTCCTAGAGGTTGATACTGTTCCTCATACGCCTTGCACTAGCGCCCTGTCCTGCCATAGTAATTGTTAACGTTGTGTCCAATTCACTTCCCTTACTGGCTCACCTTTTAGCGGATTTGCTCCAGCATTGTACACAATGGTTCATATTCGAATCGAGAGCTTGCCGAGGTGGTGTTTACTTACGGAAAGGCAAATGGCAATGGGCGGCAGACAGCATGGTTGTATCAGGAGACTTATTCCCACCG
Source organism: Schistocerca gregaria (assembly GCF_023897955.1). Classification (NCBI taxonomy): domain Eukaryota; kingdom Metazoa; phylum Arthropoda; class Insecta; order Orthoptera; family Acrididae; genus Schistocerca; species Schistocerca gregaria. The sequence goes on from NC_064922.1 coordinate 463,850,669, forward strand.
ACAACAACTCCAGCATTCAATGTTTGCAACAGTGTTTCCCCGCTTGTCTGAGACAGGGTCGTTTCAGGAAGCAGGAAATCATGGACACACCTGGAATGTTCGAACACCAGACTTGAGGAAAAAGTGATTAACACTTTGGAAGGCGACCACTGTGTCAGTACCAGGCAGTTGGCCTGCCAGAACAGGGTAAGCCAGACAACCGTGTGGGACATTCTCCATGACAGTTTTTACTACCCTTGTCACTTATTGCCGGACTTAACTAGTGACAGACTTTCCACATCGGAAGCAGTTTTGTCACTGATTTCTTCATCTGGCAATTGCGATTCTGGAATTTGTGTCATCCATCCTATTCAGAGATGAGGCCAACTTTATGCGGATTGTTATCTTCAATTTTCCTAACAGTCATCTGTGAGATAGTACGCAGAACCCCCATGGTATGGTGATAGAGAATCATCGGTATCGGTGCAGCTGGAATGTGTGGACCAGGATAATTGGAGGCCATATTTTGGGGAAAATCTTCCTTCCACATTGCCTAACAGGACGGAACTATCGGCGTTTCTTACAGGTGACTTTGCCTCCTCTGCTGGAAGAAATGCCATTGGTGATTCGAAGTGTTATGTGGCTGCTACATGATGGTGCTCCAGACCACTACGCCATTAATGTCTGGACACATCTCAATCGTATCTTTCCTAGTCGGTGCATTGGACGAGGGGTCCAGTTGCATGGTCTGCTCGTTCACCGGATCTCAAGCTGTGCCATTTCTGGTTATGTGACCATCTCAAAAGTATCGTGTATGCAGGGCCCATTCCAGATGTGGAGACACTGGAGCAACGTATTCATGATGCATTTGACACTGTTCGGATGCAGTCTGGCCGATATGAACGTGTGAGATATAATACTGTAACTGTAGCTTCATTGTACAGCGTGTATTACACTGTAGTCTCTATAACAATGAATGATTGAATAAATGGTCTGTAGCATGGAAACCATGCATTTCCGGACGTAAGTTCATTAGACCTTTCTTGTTCCGTATCCTCTCATCAATCAATTTGTAGTTTGTACACGATGGAAAAACTCACCCTTTGCAGACGATCATCTCGCAAATGTGATTCATATTTGTATGTAGCAAGGAATATGAAAATAAATTAAGGCTGTTGTGTGACGCAAGGAGTAGAAGAAAAATGACATTCAGAACATTTAGTAAACATTTAAGATAGTGTCTCATATTGCATAATGCATTTAATTGTAAGTACTATTACTGTTATTAATCAGTTATTCATCTGCACACACAGACAACATACAGCACTTCTTCAGACAATTACAATGTCAACTGAGGGTGACAGCCGAGGACAGTCGAAACGAAGCATCCAAATGGTGCCGACTTCTAATGAGCAGTACTCGGGAGCCCGCGGTCAACGTATTGCGCCCTAACTATAGCTAGTCTATTGGGGCTCACAACATACTAATTTATGTAGGTTACTAATTAATAATAAGATCAGTACACATACCATCCCACAGTGTCAGCATTGGCCCTTCATAAAAAAAATAGTTTGACAACTGCTGCTGTATTAGATACGGTTAAAAATTGACAAAATAATTTTATAATGGAAAATGAATTTGACTTTAAATGAAAGCAGAAACAGGTGAATTTACCTGCTCGCTTCTGCAGGTATATATGGACTAATATCAGGAACTACTGTAGGTATGTTGACACTCGCAGCGGACTGGCGATACCACGACACAGACAAGTCAGCAGCCGCGATGTGCGGCCGACTTCGATGCATGGCTCGCATTCTTAGAGGGGTTACGCTCGAGCTGCCCGCTCATGCCTGTAGGCGCCGCTGTGCGCCGGCAAGTGGCATTTGCTGTTTAGTTTATATCAAAGTTACAATTTTCAGTTACCTAACGTTCTTCTCCGGTTTTTAATCATAACAGCGCAGAGCTCTGCGAAGAAAATACCGCTACGCAGACATGTCCCCTAACAGAAAATACTTAGTGCTACCTATGCGAAGCCTGGGTGGATCGCTAGTACTGTTATAAAATACGCTGACAACTGCAGGCCGCATGCAGTTTGATGACCACTGGTACAGAATGTACTGAAGATTTTTTATTGATGTGGTCAACGGTGAAGAAGCCACAAATAATATAAATGTTGCGAAAGTTCATAAAATGACAACAAAACCATATGATATTTCCGAATTAACTAAAAAATGTTTCAAATAGCTCTGAGCACTATGGGACTTAACTGCAGTGGTCATCAGTCCCCTAGAACTTAGAACTACTTAAACCTAACTAACCTAAGGACATCACACACATCTTTTCCCGAGGCAGGATTCGAGCCTGCGGCCGTAGCGGTCACGCGGTTCCAGACTGTAGCGCTTAGAACTGCAGAGCCACTCCGGCCGACTACGAATTAACTGTATTCTGTATGAACAGTACAATAACATCGGCAGAATCTGTACATGTGAGCACACGTTTTGATTCTCCAAGAAAGCGATGTAAGTGAACACGGAAATTATGGAGGTCGGCGATTTTGACAAAAAAGGTAGTTTGTAGAACTGTACTTCAACACTACGACAGAGGAATATACGGCGAGAAAAATACAATCATATAAAAAAAAGTAATTATTCTGACTCAGAGACCTTCATTCTTTGTATTATTACCTCACGATGGACAAAAGTTTTTAATGGAATTCAGACACACTGCAGCAACAAGAACGAAGTTTTGTATAAAATGCATTTACTGTGTGCACCACGATAGTGGTCTTCTTGTTGTTGCTGTGGTCTTCAGTCCTGAGACTGGTTTGATACAGCTCTGCATGCTACTATATGCTGTGCAAGCCTCTTCATCTCCCAGTACCCACTGCAACCTACATTCTTCTGAATCTGCGTAGTGTAGTCATCTCCTGGTCTCCCTCTACGATTTTTACCCTCCACGCTTCCCTCCAATACTAAACTGGTGATCCCTTGATGCCTCAGAACATGTCCTACCAACCGATCCCTTCTTCTGGTCAAGTTGTGCCACAAACTTCACTTCTCCCCAATCCTATTCAACACTTCCTCATTATTTATGTGATCTACCCATCTAATCTTCAGCATTCTTCTGTAGCACCACATTTCGATTGCTTCTATTCTCTTCTTGTCCAAACTATTTATTGTCCATGTTTCACTTCCATACATGGCTACACTCCATACAAATACTTTCAGAAATGTCTTCCTGACACTTAAATCTATACTCGATGTTAACAAATTTCTCTTCTTCAGAAACGCTTTCCTTGCCATTGCCAGTCTACATTTTATATCCTCTCTACTTCGACCATCATCAGTTATTTTGCTCCCCAAATAGCAAAACTCCTTTACTACTTTAAGCGTCTCATTTCCTAATCTAATACCCTCAACATCACCCGACTTAATTCGACTACATTCCATTATCCTCATTTTGCTTTTGTTGATGTTCATCTTGTATCCTCCTTTCAAGACACTATCCATTCTGTTCAACTGCTCTTCCAAGTCCTTTGCTGTCTCTGACAGAATTACAATGTCATCGGCGAATCTCAAAGTTTTTATTTCTTCTCCATGGATTTTAATACCTACTCCGAACTTTTCTTTCGTTTCCTTCACTGCTTGCTCAATATACAGATTCATAAACATCGGTGATAGGCTACAACCCTGTCTCACTCCCTTCCCAACCACTGCTTCCCTTTCATGGCCCTCGACTCTTATAACTGCCATCTGGTTTCTGTACAAATTGTAAATAGCCTTTCGCTCCCTGTATTTTACCCCTGCCACCTTCAGAATTTGAAAGAGAGTATTCCAGTCAACATTGTGAAAAGCTTTCTCTAAGTCTACAATGCTAGAAACGTAGGTTTCCCCTTCCTTAATCTAGCTTCTAAGATAAGTCGTAGGGTCAGTATTGCCTCACGTGTTCCAACATTTCTATGGAATCCAAACTGATCTTCCCCGAAGTCGGATTCTACTAGTTTTTCCATTTGTCTGTAAAGAATTAGCGTTAGTATTTTGCAGCTGTGACTTATTAAACTGATAGTTCGGTAATTTTCACATCTGTTAACACCTGCTTTCTTTGGGATTGGAATTATTATATTCTTCTTGAAGTCTGAGGGTATTTCGCCTGTTTCATACATCTTGCTCAACAGATGGTAGAGTTTTGTCAGGACTGGCTCTCCCAAGGCCGTCAGTAGTTCCAATGTGGCTCTCCCAAGGCCGTCAGTAGTTCCAATGGAATGCTGTCTACTCCGGGGGCATTGTTTCGACTCAGGTCTTTCAGTGCTATGTCAAACCCTTCACGCAGTATCGTATCTCCCATTTCATCTTCATCTACATCCTCTTCCATTTCCATAATATTGTCCTCAAGTACATCGCCCTTGTATAGACTCTCTAAATACTCCTTCCACCTTTCTGCTTTCCCTTCTTTGCTTAGAACTGGGTTTCCATCTGAGCTCTTAATATTCATACAAGTGGTCCTCTTTTCTCCAAAGGTCTCTTTAATTTTCTTGTAGGCAGTATCTATCTTACCCCTAGTGAGATAAGCCTCTACATCCTTACATTTGTCCTCTAGCCATCCCTGCTTAGCCATTTTGCACTTCCTGTCTATCTCATTTTTGAGACGTCTGTATTCCTTTTTGCCTGCTTCATTTACTGCATTTTTATGTTTTCTCCTTTCATCAATTAAATTCAATATTTCTTCTGTTACCCAAGGATTTCTACTAGCCCTCGTCTTTTTACCTACTAGATCCTCTGCTGCCTTCACTACTTCATCCCTCAAAGCTACCCATTCTTCTTCTACTGTATTTCTTTCCCCCATTCCTGTCAACTGCTCCCTTATGCTCTCCCTGAAACTCTGTACAACCTCTGGTTCTTTCAGTTTATCCAGGTCCCATCTCCTTAAATTTCCACCTTTTTGCAGTTTCTTCAGTTTTAATCTACAGGTCATAACCAATAGATTGTGGTCACAGTCCACTTCTGCCGCTGGAAATGTCTTTCAATTTAAAACCTGGTTCCCAAATCTCTGTCTTACCATTATATAATCTATCTGAAACCTGTCAGTATCTCCAGGCTTCTTCCATGTATACAGCCTTCTTTTATGATTCTTGAACGAAGTGTTACCTATGATTAAGTTGTGCTCTGTGAAAAATTCTACCAGGCGGCTTCCTCTTTCATTTCTTTGCCCCAGTCCATATTCACCTACTCTGTTTCCTTCTATCCCTTTTCCTACTACCGAATTCCAGTCACCCATGACTATTAAATTTTCGTCTCCCTTCACTATCTGAATAATTTCTTTGATTTGATCATACATTTCATCAATTTCTTCGTCATCTGCAGAGCTAGTTGGCATATAAACTTGTAATACTGTAGTAGGTGTGGGCTTCGTATCTATCTTGGCCACAATAATGCGTTCACTTTGTTGTTTGTAGCAGCTTACCCGCGTTCCTATTTTCCTATTCATTATTAAACCTACTCCTGCATTACCCCTATTTCATTTTGTGTTTATAACCCTGTAGTCACCTGACCAGAAGTCTTGTTCCTCCTGCCACCGAACTTCACTAATTCCCACTATATCTAACTTTAATCTATCCATTTCCCTTTTTAAATTTTCTAACCTACCTGCCCGATTAAGGGATCTGACATTCCACGCTCCGATCCGTAGAATGCCAGTTTTCTTTCTCCTGATAACGACGTCCTCTTGAGTAGTCCCCGCCCGCAGATCCGATTGGGGGACTATTTTACCTCAGGTATATTTTACCCAAGAGGACGCCATCACCATTTAATCATACAGTAAAGCTGCATGCCCTCGGGAAAAATTACGGCCGTAGTTTCCCCTTGCTTTCAGCCGTTCGCAGTACCAGCACAGCAAAGCCGTTTTGGTTATTGTTACAAGGCCAGATCGGTCAATCATCCAGACTGTTGCCCCTGCAGCGGTGTTATATATCGATAAAACTTGGGTTCCACAAAACCACGCGGAAAAGAATATTTTGCTCGACTTCAACAGAAATATTGGCCTGAAAGTACCTGCAGATAGGGTATATCGGTGACCTGGGTTATGGGTGCAGTGACAAAGGGCAAGTAAGTTGCCAAAATCCTGGCAGCGGCATGCGAGTACTGGAGCGTTGTTGCACATGGATTCTTTTGTAAATAAAATGCGTTCATACGCAACACGATACAGTAATGGTGTTCCAAGTGTTACTAAATTTAATTTCATAGTTTTCTTAACCACTTTCTCGCTGGAATAGAACACGACGACGTTTTTCGTTTCACTGGCGAAACAGTTCCTCACCTCTTACGGAATTTAATTTTTTGTCTCTGGTTGCTGCTATCTTTCCACGAAAACAGGTGTCTCTCATGCATCTATAAACTTTGTGAGAATGTTGGTACATTATTTTCAGTTCAAATATGCCAGTGGTATTTTTTCCACAGGCTGAAGTAATTTTTTTTTCAAAATTTCTTGTTACGTTAATTTTATTTATTTTCGTAGCAGCAGGTAAGAATTTTGTTTTGGAAAGTACTCCATGATATTCTAAACTGAAAATAGAGATGTATAATATTTTGTTCGTAATTCTTACTAACATTTGAAATTGTCACTGACGATGCTGTAGGTCGGGACGACCCAAGGTGCCTATTTCCTTGATTGCTGCCGTGCGGGATACCCGCTCAGTCTTAAGTTGCCGTGCAGGGAACCCGCGTGGTCTAAAGGCACCTTGCCACGGTTCGCGCGGCTCCTCCCCCCCCCCCCCTCCCCCCCCCCCCCCCCCCGTTGAAGATTTGAGTCCTCCCTCATGCATGGGTGTGTGTGTTATCCTTAATGTAAGTTAGTTTAAGTAGTGAGTAAGCCTATGGACCGATGATCTCAGCAGTTTGTTCCCATAGGAACTTCCCAGAAATTTCAAATTTTGTTGATTGCTTCTATAGTGAGTACTGACAGCGTGGAAGGGATCCTCAGCAGGGCGCATTAAAACAAGACGTTGAAGCGCGCACCCGCTTGTGTTTGTTTTTGAAGCTTACACTTAACATATATTTTAAAAAAAGAACATGAAGAAAAGAAAATTCTTGGCACACAATGAAGAGGCAGTATATGACAATGGAGAAAGGGTGTAAGGTTCAATACACGAAATTAAAACAGATGTAAAACCATGTAAGAGCTAAAAGAAAGGTACAGGAAAATGTGACTTGCTGACAACTTACAAAATAATTGGGTGAGCCAGTCACTCTGGTAACACATTAAGAAAATCTCCCTGTAATTTCAGGAAACAAGTTGGACAAATCACAAAACCTTAAAACTTTGAACGGTACTTAAAACAGAAGAAAGATCTATCAGCAAATCTGCCGCTGCCCTCCAGTTGGAAAATAAAGTACAGTTAAATAAAATATGGCGCACAGTGATCTTTTTTTGTGGTTTTAGGGCGCACAAGTACAATGGTCATTAGCGCCCTGACTAATTTAGGAATGTACCGCGAGGCACAAGGTTAAAACAGCAACTAAGAGGGACAACACTATAAAAGACGTATTGATAGGCATAGGATTAAAAAACTACAGCATAATCAAACGTCCTTAGACAGGTGTGTCAAGTTGATAAAACGAAGAATGCTAGCAGCAGCTCCTGGGTCATCCGCTAAAATGGCATCCAGAGTACATGGCAGGCCAAGATCAAGACGCAGCGTAGTAAAATCCGGACAGGACGTTAAAATGTGACGGACCTTCATCAATTGCCCACATGGACAGAACGGCGCCGGCGCTGCCGTCAGCAGATGGCGATGGCTGAACTGGCAGTGTCCAATTCATAGCCAGGCCAAAACGACCTCCTCCCGCCGAGAAGGACGTGAGGAGGACGTCCAAGCTACGGGAAGAGGTTTCAAGGCCCGAAGCTTGTTGTCCCTAAGTGCAGCCCAATCGGCATGCCACAGCGATAAAATGCGCCGACAAATGACCGTGCTACAATCTGATGAAGGGACATATCAAGAAGCCGTCCGAGGCTGTAGGACCGCAGCCTTGGCTGCGGTATCTGCAGCTTCGTTCCTAGGGATACCGACATGGCCAGGAACCCACATATAGCTAACTGGAGACCGGTCGTCCACCAGCTGCTGAAGGGAGCGTTGGATCCGGTGTACAAAAGGGTGAACCGGATACGGATCCTTGAGGCTCTGGATTGCGCTCAGAGAATCGGAGCAGATGACATAAGCAGAATGTCAGTGGTGGCAGATGTAAAGAACAGCCTGGTAGAGGGCAAAGAGCTCAGCTGTGAAGACCGAACAATGGCCATGTAGCCGGTATTTGAAACTTTGTGCCCCGACAATAAAAGAACACCCGACCCCGTCATTGGTCTTAGACCCATCTGTATAAATGAAGGTCATATTAATGAACTTCGAACAAAGTTCGACAAAACGGGAGTGGTATACTGAACCGGGGGTAACCTCCTTTGGGAGCGAGCGGAGGTCAAGGTGAACACGAACCTGAGCCTGGAGCCAAGGTAGCTTGTGGCTCTCGCCCACTCTAAAGCTTGCAGAGAGTGAAAAATCAAGGTGTTGAAGGAGGCGACGAAAGCGAACTCCACGGGGTAGCACGGCAGAGACATACAACCCGTATTGACGGTCGAGAGAGTCGTCAAAAAAGGAACGATACGATGGGTGGTTGGGCATTGACAGAAGCCGACAGGCGTAACGACAAAGCAGTATATCGCGCCGGTAGGTGAGTGGCAATTCACCGGCTTCAGCATGAAGACTCTCGACGGGACTAGTATAAAACGCTCCGATCGCAAGCCGTAAACCCCGATGTTGGATGGAGTTGAGGCGGCGTAAGATGGACGGCCGTTGCAGAGGAGTATACAAAGCACCCATAATCCAGCTTGGAGCGGACGATCGACCGATATAGGAGAAGTAGGACGGTTCGATCCGCTCCCCACGACGTGCCACTGAGAACACGGAGGACATTTAGAGAACGGGTACAACGGACAGCCAAATAGGACACATGTGGAGACCAACTAAGTTTCCTGTCAAATGTAAGACCTAAAAATTTTGTTGTCTCCGCGAATGGGAGAGCAACGGAGCCGAGTCGTAAGGAGGGTGGGAGAAACTCTTTGTAGCGCCAGAAGTTAATACAGACCGTTTTCTCGGCAGAAAAACGGAAGCCATTGGCGACACTCCAGGAGTAAAGACGGTCAAGAGAACGCTGAAGACAGCGCTCCAGGAAACATGTACGCTGCGCGCTGCAACATATGGTAAAATCGTTCACGAAAAGGGAGCCTGATACATCATCTGGGAGGCAATCCATTATTGGATTGATCGCTATGGCGAAGAGAGCGACGCTCAAAACGGAGCCCTGTGGCACCCCATTTTCCTGGCGAAAGGTGTCTGACTGGACAGGACCCACACGTACCCTGAACTGTCGATCCATTAAAAAGGAACGAATAAAAAGAAGGAGGCGACCGCGAAAGCCCCATGTATGCATGGTGCGGAGAATGCCCGCCCTCCAACAGGTGTCGTAAGCCTTCTCCAAATCAAAGAACACAGCCGCGGTCGGGCGCTTCCGCAAGAAGTTATTCATAATGAATGTCGACAAGGTAACCAGATGGTCAACAGCAGAACGGCGTATACGAAATCCACATTGTACATTTGTACATTGGTAAGTAGGCGTCGAGATTCGAGCAGCCAAACCAAACGAGAGTTAACCATTCGCTCCATCATCTTACAGACTCAGCTGGTAAGCGAGATGGGTCGATAACTGGAAGGCAAGTGCTTGTCCTTCCCCGGCTTAGGAATCGGTACAACAATAGACTCGCGCCAACATGCGGGAACATGTCCCTCAATCCAGATGCGATTGTAAGTATGAAGAAGGAAACCTTTACCCGCAGGAGAAAGGTTCTTCAGCATCTGAATATGAATAGAATCAGGCCCCGGAGCGGAGGACCGTGACCGGGCAAGTGCATTTTCGAGTTCCCGCATGGTGAATGGGGCATTGTAGTTTTCACAATTCGAGGAGTGGAAATTAGGTGGCCAAGCCTTCTCCGCCTGTTTTTGGGGGAGGAAGGCAGGGGGGTAATGAGTGGAGACCGAAACCTCTGCGAAAAAGTGGCTGAAGGCATTGGAGACATCCTCAGGGGCCACAAGGACGTCATTCGCGACCGTCAAGCCAGAAACTGGTGAGTGGACCTTAGTGCCAGATAGCTGGCGCAGGCTACCCCAGACAACAGAAGAAGGAGTAAAACTGTTGAAGGTGCTTGTGAAGCAGCCCAGCTGGCTTTCTTGCTTTCTTTAAAAATACGACGACACTGCGCACGTAATCGTTTATAATTGATACAATTCGCCACCGTAGGGTGGCGTTTAAAGGTGCGTAAAGCACATCGACGAGCACGTAAGGCGTCTCTACATGCTGCGGTCCACCAGGGGACCGGTGCGCGGCGTGGAGAAGAAGTAGTGTGAGGGATGGAATATTCAGCAGCAGTGAGAATGACTTCCGTGAGGTGTGCGGCCTGACTATCGCAGCTTGTGAAAGTTTGATCCTGAAAGGTCGCCCTGGAAGTGAAGAGCCCCCAGTCTGCTTTGGAGATGTTCCAACTAGTTGAGCACGGAGAGGGGGTATGATGCAGGAGATGGATAACACACGGGAAGTGGTCGCTCAGATATGTATCAGAAAGCGCATACCACTTAAACCAGCGTGCAAGTTGGGTAGTACATACAGAGAGGTCTAAATGGGAATAGGTGTGAGAGGTGTCTGAAAGGAAAGTAGGGGCGCCAGTATTGAGGCAGACAAGATTGAGCTGGTTGAAAACGTATGCTAACAGGGAGCCCCTCGGACAGGATGCTGGAGAGCCCCAAAGAGGATTGTGAGCATTGAAGTCTCCAGTTAACAAAAATGGTGCTGGGAGCTGAGCAATAATTTGCAGCATGTCTGCCCTGGTAACAGCAGACGACGATGAAGTGTAAACGGTACAGATGGAAAATGTAAAAGTGGGGAGAGTAATGCGGACGGCAACTGCCTGCAGGCCGGTGTGCAATGTGATGGGATCATAGTAGATATCATCCCGGACCAGCAACATAACCCCTCCATGAGCCGGAATACCTGCCACAGGGGGTAAATCAAAACGCTCAGAGGAGTGATCTGTACGCCACAAGCACCACACATTGGAGGATACTCTCGCTGAAGCAAGTTATTTATTCAGAGGTGGGCTGCTAGATTTGTCATCTGTAGCTTCGGTCAGCAATCAAGTGTTTCACAATGATTCGCGAACTCAGTGAGAAAGTTAAGAGAGTTGCAGAGGCAGACTGCAAGACGATTCTACTGTCGCGTGCATTTTGCGTAAGGACCATGAAGATAAGAGAAATAAGCGCTCATAAGGTGGTATTTAACCGTCGTTTCTCCGTCACTCCATTTGAGAAAGGAACGCAAATGACTAGTAGTGATATAAATTACACTCCGCCATGCACCATATAATGGATTATAGAATATGTATGTAGATGTTACCTTGAGTAAATTCGTGGGAATTTACAGGCTCTTGCTGACTTGATTTCATCAAAATTAGCACAGGAAAACGTGGCAGCATTTGTCTAGGTTCCTAATCTGGTTGAAATAGGTTGTGATGCCAAAGCTAAATCTGGCAGTATATCTCTAAATGCGACAACATGGATAGGTGCTTTCAACAATATATTTAACAGGAAAAACACATGATTTAATTAATGCTGTCAGAATTATCAAACCTTCAGATTTGTGTGCATGTGTGTGTGTGTGTGTGTGTGTGTGTGTGTGTGTGTGTGTGTGTGTGCGCGCGCGCGCGTGTGTGTGTATGTGTGTGGTGGGGGGAGGGTTGTTGTTATTAGGGTATTCAGACTGTCACATTTTAGATGTACTGTTTCAGCTTTACGATGTACTGCATGAACTAAACCACTAATATGCTTCAGATTTGGATAAAATATTTTAATTGCTTTCGTGGCGTTCATCATACACAGAGAGCACTGCTTAGAAGAAATAGAACTTCTTTTATTTAAATTTATTTGCCACAGTATTCCTAAAAATAATAAACATATGATTACTTGTGCATTTTCAAACAAGTTGGTTAAAGTTTTAGCAAACCCGGAACCCTGGGTTTGCGGGTGTAGGGTAAGATGCGTACTAGCTTTCAAAAGGTGAATTGAAGGCGGGGAGAATTCAGTGACCTCCTATATGGTTGTATGCCATTTTGGGTTTCCATCATTCCATGCAGTGCTGACAGAAGACGCTTCGTGTCAGACATCCGCTATAGTAGAAATGTTACAAGGGACTCCAAAGTAACGTGAACTATAAAGGAAATTATGCTCAAATTTTGTACTCTTTGAGGTAATGAAAATTAAATTAAATTAAATTAAGGCAATGTGAGTTCTTACAAATACTGTTCGATAACAAAGATAGGTAGTAGCCACAAAGAGCTTAGACTTTTACCGATCGAAACAATGGCACCTGGGCTTACAAAATATTTATAGACTACATAAACTTTTTACTGTTTAAAATTGGTCACGAATTTCTTTGTCAAAGAAATTTGCGATGTAGAATGCTCTGCTTTATGAAAAGCTTTGCAGCACACTATTAGAGGCTGTCCTGGCCTGTCCTCAATTATTCACCATGAAATTTGTAATATATCGACCTGTACAGCCTGTAGTTTCATCAACAGACGCAAATATGTTTGAGAATTCCAAGACTTTATGTGAAGGTTAAGCAGAGTATAAAATTAAGTATGTTCTTGATGAAGATGATTCAAACCACCTATATTCTTTCAAGAATTTTACAAGTTAAATGCTCCAATTCACTGATGCAGTATCGAAAATTAATAATTTTTACATATTTTTAAATGTGTGCATGTGTAAACTGACTTAAACATTAAGTACACTACTGGCCATAAAAATTGCTACACCACGAAGATGACGTGCTACAGACGCGAAATTTAACCCACAGGAAGAAGATACTGTGATATGCGAATGATAAGCTTTTCAGAGCATTCACACAAGATTGGCGCCGGTGGCGACACCTACAACGTGCTGACATGAGGAAAGTTTCCAACAGTTTTCTTATACACAAACAGCAGTTAACCGACGTTGCCTGGTAAAACGTTGTTGTGATGCCTCGTGTAAGGAGGAGAAATGCGTACCATCACGTATCACTAGAAGTCGAGATGACAGGCATCTTATCCGCATGGCTGTAACGGATCGTGCAGCCACGTCTCGATCCCTGAGTCAACAGATGGGGACGTTTGCAAGACGACAACCATATGCACGAACAGTTCGACGACGTTTGCAGCAGCATGGACTATCAGCTCGGAGACCATGGCTGCGGCTACGCTTGACGCTGCGTCACAGACAGGAGCACCTGTGATGTTGTACTCAGCGAGGAACCTGGGTGCACGATTGGCAAAACGTCATTTTTTCGGATGAATCCAGGTTCTGTTTACTGCATCATGATGGTCGCATCCGTGTTTGGCGACATCGCGGTGAACGCACATTGGAAGCGTGTGTTCGCTATGGCCATACTGGCGTATCGTCCGCAGCTCGTGGTAGTGCGGTAGCGTTTTCGCTTCCCACGTCCGGGTTCGATTCCCGGTGGGGTCAGGGATTTTCTCTGCCTCGTGATGACTGGGTGTTGTGTGCTGTCCTTAGGTTAGTTAGGTTTAAGTAGTTCTAACTTCTAGGGGACTGATGACCATAGATGTTAAGTCTCATAGTGCTCAGAGCCATTTGAACCATTTTTTTACTGGCGCATCACCTGGCGTGATGGTATGGGGTGCCATTGGTTACACGTCTCAGTCACCTCTTGTTCGCATTGACGGCACTTTGAACAGTGGACGTTACATTTCAGATTTGTTACGACCCGTGGCTCTACCCTTCATTCGATCCCTGCGAAACCCTACATTTCAGCAGCATGATGCACGACCGCATGTTTCAAGTCCTGTACGGGCCTTTCTGGATACAGAAAATGTTCGACTGCTGCCCTGGCCAGCACATTCTCCAGATCTCTCACCAATTGAAAACGTCTGGTCAATGGTGGCCGAGCAACTGGCTCGTCACAATACGCCAGTCACTTCTCTTGATGAACTGTGGTATAGTGTTGAAGCTGCATGGGCAGCTGTACCTGTACACGCCATCCAAGCTCTGTTTGACTAAATGCCCACGCGTATCAAGGCCGTTATTACGGCCAGAGGTGGTTGTTCTGGGTACTGATTTCTCAAGATCTATGCACCCAAATTGCGTGAAAATGTAATCACATGTTAGTTCTAGTATAATATATTTGTCTAATGAATACCCGTTTACCATCTGCATTTCTTCTTGATGTAGCAATTTTAATGGCCAGTAGTGTACTTTTTCAAATGATTACGTGCATGACACTTGAAGGTAATTTTTGTGTAAGGTGGTTGGATCCAGGATATCATTGTTTGTGTACTTTTCTGAAAATGATTTGAAAGTGGGATTTGCCAGTTTTTCAAACAGTATGTTTTATCTTGCAAAAGTATCACTTAAATTCAGAAAAAGCATGGATTTTGCATTCGCTTAGTTGGTACTGTACTACTAAATGATGGCACACTTTACACTTATGTGTCTTTCTGTAATTTCAGATTTGCATTATAACATGCAGAAGTTACATGCTGATACACTCGAATTTTATCTGAAATTGAAATACAGCCTATATCACCATAACTTTTTTTAAGATGTACATTTTCTAGGTATTGTAAGATTTAAATGAAATGACTAGATGTGGTGTACAAGTTGTTAGGAAAAACGATTTTTAAAGTGCGCCACTGCCTAGTAATAATAAGCTAAATACACAGCTACTTAATCCTTATTGCATCAATCACAATAAACAATACCACCAATCGTTTTCAGAAATTCCATTTCATTGATCCAGTCTGACACTGGATCTCTTCTTCCAGTCCTAGTAGGAACCATAACATGACTTCAAATTTCAACACGAATTTATCCACTAACTGCGTTCATTAGATCTCAGGCGGCAAAGAATTCACCAACTTTCATTTGTTAACCAAATCGTAAATTGTTTCGTTGTCAACTGACTTCATAGTACAAATGTAGAAAGGAAATGGTTTAGTGACACGTTGCTGCCGTATTTTTCACATAGTTCTGTGAAGAAATGCCCTGATAACGATTACTTAAGTTTTTCACTTATAAAATAATCGGTATAGAGTCTGTAAATTTCATATTGAGCATACCTCAACGGCCGTCGTTGTGGTGGGGAAAGGGGCGTGGGGGAGGGTTGGGGCGCTTGTGCGGTCGTGGTATGGAGGAAACATTCTGAGCATGGGCAGCAAAGGACTGGCAGCAGTGAAGGCACGAAATATATTGTCTTCTACCATTGTCTTCTACCATTGTCTACACCAAACCGAACTAGAGCGCTTGTGCTCCCTATTAAGTTTACTGACTGCCACAAAACTGCTCCTGTTCTGCACTTTTGGCAAAATTCCTATGAAAAAAAACATCAAGGCGCTGAGATGCAAGTTGTTATAATATGTGCGCTGAATCCAAAAAAATTATATATCAGGTCCGGCTTAAGACCCAAGCGACACAACCCGCCGCTTGTAGTGCCAAGCTGACAGGGGTGCTACAACTGTAGATTTCTGTACAGGACGTACCGCAATTAGAAGTGACCGCTTGGGGGCTTCAAGCTGAGAGGGGGGCGCCCGAGTGCAAAATCTGTGTACAGCGCGTATCACTGTCAGAAGCGAAAACTGACGTGGATGAAATCTATGAGAAAGTAGAGGGGGAGGGGGCGCCAATGATCAATTGCTTGTTTGAAAAAATGTTCTCAAACCGGCCCTGTATAAGTCAAAAATGGCTCTGAGTACTATGGGACTAAACTCTGAGATCATCAGTGCCCTAGAACTTTAGAACTACTGAAACCTAACTAACACATCCATGCCCGAGGCAGGATTCGAACCTGCGACCGTAGCGGTCGCGCTGTTCCAGACTGTAGCGCCTAGAACCGCTCGGCCACTCCGGCCGGCCCTGTATAAGTCACGCTGATTTTTGTTCAGCTGGCCAAAACGTGCGTGCAACATGCATTTGCATGGAAATCTGGACTAGTTATTACAGTTAAACCACTCTATCATTTTCTGATGTTGTTTGTGGATGATCCTGTCGCAGCCGTTTGTCATTCTATTATCCAAATCTCCCTGAAAAGCACTACAGTTTTCAGTGACTGTTCAACATAAGCCAAAGGAATTACATATAATGAATGATAGTTTCATTAACTTTTTATTAAGTTTACAGCGCTCTGTTAACTAACTTGTATTTTAGTCAACAGTCTTATTGATTAGGAGCCATAGTACTGTAGTTCGCCCACCTTTCTCTGTACGATGTCATAGGAATTTTTTGTTTTTAAAGTTGATGCCTGACTGACACTCGCTGTCAGCTTCAACTTCGTGCTAGGCAACTCAGCAAGCTCTGGCATTAAAACAAACATTCCGCTGTTCTGATATTGTTACATTACACAACACTTCACTCCGTTGAGTAACATACATGCACTTATACAATACATATACACAATTCACATGCATTGAAGAACGATATCCCGGAAATAAATTAAAATGCTTGCAATCCCCAGTTCCGACAAAAGTTTTTGGATGGTTTTCCTAGGTCGTCAGGCGAATACCGAAACTGGTAATTCCAACAGTTTTTCCAGTTGGTATCTCTCTCTGTCCCTCTATCAGCTCGTCTGGTAATCGGCTAAAGAGAACAGCGATTCTATATTGCGTGAATCTTAAACAGTTCGCTCTATTCCTTGGAGAGCAGAATGAAAAAATTTAAAAAAAGTGAAGAAATGCTACATATTGTTTCTACAAAACAGGACGCAAACATATAATATTGATCAGCTTCATTCTCATGCTCGACGTTCCAGTAGCTTCCTGCTCATTTTGTAAGTATTACGTAAAGATTATTCACTGTAACTTTACTTCGCGTCATTGTGAACCTGGTGTTCTTGTAGTGATCTTAACTAAAATGACCTAATCCGCTTGTGCAGATTTTGTCATACTTGTGAAGACTTGTACAGCATGAAGATGCACATGCTTTCCATATTTTAGCTCGCCATGACCTTAAATTACTTTCTTAATCCTTCATTTGACTGCGTAGAACTGACATCCTAGTTTCGTCCACAGCACCCCGCCCCGTAATTTGAGCATTACTCTGCGAGGAATTGGTACCACCTTTACTTTCAATTTGTAGGCCATAACATTTTATTTTTACTTCAATGGCTTGGAGAAGGTAAGGCCTTATGGTTCAGAATAAATATTTGATTAATGCAGCAACTCCAGATTCCTTCAAAGAAAATAAAATCCCATTAAGTAATAAAAACTCTCGGTTTTGCAGCTAATAGTCATTGCCTACGAATACGGATTTACGTTTGGATTCAGTTTTTAAAAAGTTTTGAGTGACGTATTGGTAGTAAAACATTAAGTTTCTTGACGGGACTGTCAACTTCACAGTTTCAAGGCCAAACCTCACCAATTCTTTCCTTAGAAGCTGAATAATAATTATCATCCATCCTCTGTAGTAAATTTACAGTTGGTTTTACACATTTCCAGTCAGTCTTCTTATGGCTTAATTCCTCATCTTTTGTTTTTATTATATGATTATTGGTGAACGGAAATTTTTATATCCAAAATTTGCATAACCTGAATGTCTGAATTATATTCGTTTGGTTGCAGACTTTTCAGGTATGCATACTTACCATAAGCAGTTCTTCTAGGCCGCTCTTAAAGAAAACATCATCTTTTAACAACCAATGCTCAAACCTCTTCTTGTCCCCCTAAGTCGCTGATAATTTTGTTCACCTGACGATCTTTGCTCTTCATTGCTAACATTTTTACTGTCCATGACATTACTTTTGTTATATCCTCTGGTAGTCTGTATATGTTCGCGTTTAATTAGCTGTCTTTAGTTTATTCCAGTCATTTCATAAATTGTTTCCCGTCAATTGTTTTGGCTTCCCGAGGAATCACTCGTGAGTTCAGCTTCTCGTGAGTATGCCACTCCGCACTGCCATCTGTGTTTTCCAGAGCACTATAGAACCACTCTTTTGAGTGTTCTGCAGCTCATCTACAGATCTGTTACTCAAAGTGGCCTCTCTGTAACTTGGATGGCAGGGCTACACCATATATTTTGCAGTTACTGATCATTATTTGCAGATATATTTAAACGTGTTTTTTGTCAGAATCTTGCTTAATATCAAACTGTTCTAGAATATTTCATGATGCTCCCATTTGTTTCCATATTTTCACAAATGACATTTCTCATGCTTTATTTGTCAGTCTAGCTTACATCTACGTAATTACTCTGCTATTCACGATAAAGTGCCTGGCAGAGGATTCAATGAACCACCTTCAAAGCTGTCTCTCTACCGTCCCACTCCCGAACGGCGCGCGGGAAAAACTAGCACTTAGCCCTGATTTCTCTTATTTCGTCGTGATCATTTTTCCCTATGTAGGTGGGTGCCAACAGAATGTTTTCGCAATCGGAGGAGAAAAACGGTGATTGAAATTTCATGAGAAGATCCCATCGCAGCTAAAAACGCCTTTGTTTTAATGATTGCCACTCCAATTCACGTATCGTCTCTGTGGCATTATCTCCGCTGTTTCACGATGATGCAAAACGAGCTGCCCTTCTTTGAACTTTTTCGAAGTCATTTGTCAGTTCCACTTGATGCGGATCCCACACCGCACAACAATACTCCAGAACTGGGCGGACAAGCGTGATGTAAGCAGTCTGTTTAGTAGACCTGTTGCACCTTCTAAGTGATCTGCCAATGAGTCGCGTTCTTTGGTTTGCTCTATCCACAACATTATCTAAGTGATCGTTCCAGTTTGAGTTATTTGTAATTGTAATCCATAAGTATTTAGTTGAATTTACAAATTAGTGTGACTTATCGCGTAATCGAAATTTAGCGGATTTCTTTTAGTGCTTATTGTGAATAACTTCACACTTTTCTTTATTCGTGGTCAATTGTCACTTGTCGCACCATACAGATATCGTATCTAAATCATTTTGTAATTCATTTTGGTCATCTGATAACTTTACAAGACGGTGAATGACAGCAGCATCTGCAAATAATCTAAGAGGGCTACTCAGATTGTCTCATAGGTCGTTAATATGGACCATAAACAATAGACGGCCTGTAACATTTGCGGGGCGACGCCTGGTATTATTTTTGTTATACCCGATGACTTTTCATGTATTACTACGAACTGTGACCTTTCTGACAGGAAATCACGAATCCAGTCGCACAACTGAGGCGATATTCCATAGGCACTCAGTTTGGTTAGAAGACGCTTGTGAGGATTGCCATCGAAAACCTTCTAGAGGTTATCAATCACACGGCTTCCCGAAATGGTTCTTCCAGAGTGCTTAATTTGAATAATATGTCACTCAAACTGTGTTTTTTTCATACTAGGTAGGTCCTAACAATTCTATCCTTTTTGGGCCTTACTGACCAGTATTTATTTTTTAAGAGCTTGCACGCTGTTTTTGATATTTAAATGTTCCCGAGTGAGGTATTCACTACTGGATCTCTTCACCTTGGAAATATCCTCAGTACAAATTAAAGTATATTTTTAAAACTCCCATTGGGCAATATTTCCATGTTAATGTCTATGTTATCCCCTAATGTCTGATTACTTGTAATTCTGTTTGACCTAGGTTTATTTCTGGTTAGTATTTTCTGTCTCCATACAGTAATCTCCTACTGTATCATTCCTTTTGATTTTATTTCTTTATTACTGTTCTCTAGTTCTTTAAAACCGCCCTGCATATTTTTTGTTCCCGGCATTACAATTTTGTCGAAGCATTCAGTACCTTTGACGTAGAAAGCCATTAATTATAATGTTTTTGTGGGTAACCTTCTGAAACACCAGTGTTATCGTCTCCCTACTAATGCAATTTGTATAGTAAGCTACACATCTCAAAATATACCTGAAAATGTAGTCCCAGCTATAACTAGATAAGTAAATTCAAAGGTTGGAAGAAGGCAAACAGCATGACAGTGGTCAGACAAACCTTCAGGTAGAGAACACCTTTAGTTTTTGTACCTTCCTTTTGCACATGAAAAAAGAGTACTCTCTCCACAATAGTTTTCTATAATCAAGACCTTTCTCAGAAAAACATCTGTTTGTACTTTTTTCGCTTTAAAACTGTGCATACACTGTATATAGCATTGCAGTCAATAATACTGAGCGCTGGCGTATACAGGGTGGTCCATTGATCGTGACCGGGCCAAATATCTCACGAAATAAGCGTCAAACGAGAAAACTACAAAGAACGAAACTTGTCTAGCTTGAAGGGGGAAACCAGATGGCGCTATGGTTGGCCTGCTAGACGGCGCTGCCATTGGTCAAACGGAATATTACACATTCGTGTAGTACGTAAGGAAAGGACCACTTTTTTCGCTTTGTGATAGATGGCGCGGTAAAAGTCACAAACACATGGCTAACAATTTTAGCCGAGCATTTGTTAACAGGTAGGTTTTTAAGTTAAAATACAGAACGTAGGTACGTTTGAATATTTTACTTCGGTTGTTCCAATGTGATACATGTACCTTTGGGAACTTATCATTTCTGAGAACGCATGCTGCAACAGCGTTATTACCTGTAAATACCACATTATTGAAATAAATGCTCAAAATGATGTCCGTCAACCTCAATGCATTTGGCAAAACGTGTAACGACATTCCTCTCAACAGCAAGTAGTTCGCCTTCCGTAATGTTCGCACATGCATTGACAATGCGCTGACGCATGTTGTCAGGCTTTGTCGGTGGATCACGATAGCAAATATCCTTCAACTTTCCCCACAGAAAGAAATCCGGGGACGTCAGATCTGGTGAACGTGCTGGTATGGTGCTTCGACGACCAGTCCACCGGTCATGAAATATGCTATTCAATACTGCTTCAACCGCACGTGAGCTACGTGCCGGACATCCATCATGTTGGAAGTACATCGCCATTCTGTCATGCAGTGAAATATCTTGTAGTAACATCGGTAGAACATTACGTAGGAAATCAGCATACATTGCACCATCAGGCAAATGCTGGGATGGTTCCTTTGGAAGGGCACGGTCGATTTCCTTCCCAATCCTTCCCTAACCCGAGCTTGCGCTCCGTCTCTAATGACCTCGTTGTCGACGGGACGTTAAACACTAACCACCACCACCATTGCACCATCGATAAAACGGAGGCCAATTACCCTTCCTCCCATAATGCCGCACCATACATTAACCCGCCAAGGTCGCTGATATTCCACTTGTCGCAGCCATCGTGGATTTTCCGTTGCCCGATGGTGCATATTATGCCGGTTTACCTTACCGCTGTTGGTGAATGACGCTTCGTAGCTAAATAGAACACGTGCAAAAAATCTGTCGTCGGCCCATAATTTCTCTTGTGCCCAGTGGCAGAGACGTTCAAAGTCGTCGCCTTGCAACTCCTGGTGCATAGGAATATGGTACGGGTGCAATCGATGTTGATGTAGCATTCTCAACACCGACGTTTTTGAGATTCCCGATTCTCGCTCGCGCAGTTTGTCTGCTAATGATGTGCGGATTAGCCGCGACAGCAGCTAAAACACCTACTTGGGCAACATCATTTGTTGCAGGTTGTGGTTGACGTTTCACATGTGGCTGAACACTTCCTGTTTCCTTAAATAACGTAACTATCCGGTGAACGGTCCGGACACTTGGATGATGTCGATACCGAGCAGCATACATATTGTAAGTTGGCTGTTTAGGTTTTTTTATTGGTAACGCCACGTAGCGCTCTGTATGAAAATCACTGTGCTGAGAAGCTACGTTCGTCGTCATTATTATTTCTCAGTTTACTTTGGAGCCTAGTGTTACGTTTTTCACACACCATTATTGTCACAATATTTCACACGATAACATAGAAAAGCACAATTTGAAGAGCAAAAATAAGAGAACACATTAACATAGCACTGAAAATAATATCTAGTTAATTGCAAGCGCAGCTGCGAAATACTTGTTGCAAATCTACATGCATGCCACTACTGTTTTACTGTACAACAATGGAAGACTGCAACTACAAAGGAGATTATCTCTACAATTACGCGCTAGCAATAAACAAAAGCTACACTAATTACACAAACTACAAGAAAAAATCAGAAGATTCCAGTGAGGTATCGTCGGCTAAGGGTCGACATATGAAACGTCCCCTTAGAAAAATTATACATGATTGTGCTTAAACTGACACACAATATTTTTTAGCGCAACGCAGTCTGACTTTCAATAAACCCTACAAAAGTATGGCCCTGACTAACATTAACCTATACCTTTCACAAATCAGTTACCTCACAAAAATCTTCGTTACTCGAACTACTGCAATACAGCGAGCGCCACTACTGCCAGCTAAATAAAAGATTCACACTACGGAAGACACTAACTGCTGATAGGCATAGTAAGCAAATGAAAGATTTTAATAGAGAACAAACAATTATTTACCTTAATAGTCATAATATATATAGCAGTTCATGACATCCATTCTTACAAATCTACTGTTTCTGATGGACACACCTCCAGATTATCCATTCTCAAAAATCCGCCATCTCACTTCCCCACATCCACCACTGCTGGCGGGTCACCTACAACTGCGCAACGCTACGCGCTGTTCACAGCTAACTGCCTAACACTACAATAGCCAACAACAATGCAAACCAGCCACAGACTGCACACAGCACTTCCAGTGATTTTCATACAGAGCGCTACGTGGCGTTACCAATAAAAAAACCTAAACAGCCTACTTACAATATCACATACTCATTGGGCATTTTGATCACAATAGCCATACATCAACGCGATATCGACCTTTTCCGCAATTGGTAAACGGTCCATTTTATCACGGGTAATGAATCACGAAGCAAATGCCGTTCGCACTCGCGGAATGTTACGTGATACCACGTACTTATACGTTTGTGACTGTTCCAGCGCCATCTATCACCAAGCGAAAAAAGTGGTCCAACTAAAACATTCATATTTCTTTACGTACTACACGAATATGTACTAAAATGGGGGTTCCTATTAAAAAAAAACGCAGTTGTTATCCATTTGACCTATGGCAGCGCCATCTAGCGGGTCAACCATGGCACCTTCTGGTTACCCCCTTCAAGCTAGACGAGTTTGGTTCTTTGTAGTTTTTTCCGTTTGTGGCTTATTTCGTGAGATATTTGGCCCGGTCACTATCAATGGAGCACCCTATATATGGCAACAGGCTATTGTGGCTGTCAGGTGATGTCTCATTGCCAAAATGGAGCTGGTGAATTGCCCTAAATGACATCTGTAACAGGTGGAGCCCAGTTGCTCCAGGGCTGCAACACCTGACAATGACATATAGCCCCTGCTGTTAATATCTGGCCTTAAGAAACTTGGGAAAGAATATCTTAACGACAGTCAGTACCGACAGACTTGACTCTCGAGTAGAGATCAGATACAGAGCGAGTACGAGGATAATGCTGAAGGTCTTATACTCTAGAAATCGAGGCGCCGCTGTTACGCCAGTACTGTATCTGATTCCTTACTTCCTGCTGAGTGCTACAAGTATCTCGAATCTTGGAATGATAGTGCTGCGGTCACTTCCTACTCGTCGGCTTCTTCTCTTACTGATGTGTGCAGGAACGAAGCTAGTCATCATTTAGAGTGAAAGTTGAGTGCATGATCATGTTGTTGCAAAGCAGTACTGACAGGGTGAACTGATCAGTTGTGGGGATCCGACGGTCTCTAAAGGAACTGTGTTTCGTGAGACAATGGAGGGTACAGGACGAAAATTAACTGATACAGTTATACAGTCTACCTCTAATGAAGGGCATTTTTTATTAACTAAATAAATAAATAAATAATGCCGTACATAAGAAGGAGGCTCATGGCTGGAAAAAGTACGATGCTGTTGTTTACGTTTCAGACAAAAAGCCGGCCGGGGTGGCAGAGCGGTTCTAGGCGCTCAGTCCGGAACCGCGCGACTGATACGGTCGCAGGTTCGAATCCTGCCTCGGGCATGGATGTGTGTGATGTCCTTATGTTAGTTAGGTTTAAGTAGTTCTAAGTTCTAGGGGACTGATGACCACAGAAGTTACGTCCCATGGTTCTCAGAGCCATTTGAACCATTTGAACCCCAGAGCAATATCACTGTTATGTCCCTGCTTCCAAAAAATGCGCTGTTTGTGTTCTTTTGGTTGTGGCATTTATCGCTAATACCGTGTTGTGTAGCTTGTTATTCATTTCTGTAACTATTGGAAGACTGCTGTAAATTTATTTCAATAATTAATTACCATTTCGATTGCGCTTGATCCTTGTCTCCTGTTTTCTTGCATTGTCTTCACAATCGTACTCGTTGTTAAAAGTATCTGTATGTCAATGTAACTGTTAGACATTCATGAACAGAGAATAAATATTAAAATAAATTTACATCAGTTTTCGACAAAGTTTTATTTGTATACGTACACTATTTCCTGAAGAGGGGCAGCAGCCTTTTCCATAGTTGCAGGGGCAACAGTCTAGATGATTGGCTGATCTGGCCTTGTAACAATAACCAAAACGGCTTTGCTGTGCTGGTACTGCGAACGGCTGAAAGCAAGGGGAAACTACAGCCGTAATTATTCCCGAGGGAATGCAGCTTTACTGTATGGTTAAATGATGATGGCGTCCTCTTGGGTAAAATATTACGGAGGTAAACTAGTCCCCCATTCGGATCTCCTGGCGGTGACTACTCAGGAGGACGTCGTTATCAGGAGAAAGAAAACTGGCGTTCTACGGATTGGAGCGTGGAATGTCAGATCCCTTAATTGCGCAGGTAGATTAGAAAATTTAAAAAGGGAAATGGATAGGTTAAAGTTAGATATAGTAGGAATTAGTGAAGTTCGCTGGCAGGAGCAACAAGACTTTTGCTCAGGTGAATACAGGGTTATAAATACGAAATTAAATAGGGGTAATGCAGGAGTAGGTTTAATAATGAATAAAAAAAATAGGAGTGCGGGTAAGATACTACAAACAGCATAGTGAACGCATTCTTGTGGCCAAGATAGACACGAAGCCCATGCCTACTACAGTAGTACAAGTTTATATGCCAACTGGCTCGGCAGATGACGAAGAAATTGAAGAAATGTATGATGAAATAAAAGAAATTAGGGAGACAAAAATTTAATAGT
This sequence comes from Schistocerca gregaria, assembly GCF_023897955.1. NCBI lineage: Eukaryota > Metazoa > Arthropoda > Insecta > Orthoptera > Acrididae > Schistocerca > Schistocerca gregaria. Next base: position 463,875,838 of record NC_064922.1, read on the forward strand.
CATGGGTGACTGGGATTCGGTAGCAGGCAAAGGGAGAGAAGGAAACGTAGTAGGTGAATATGGATTGGGGCTAAGAAATGAAAGAGGAAGCCGCCTGGTAGAATTTTGCACAGAGCACAACTTTATCATAGATAACACTTGGTTCAAGAATCATAAAAGAAGGTTGTATACATGGAAGAAGCCTGGAGATACTGACAGGTTTCAGATAGATTATATAATGGTAAGACAGAGATTTAGGAACCAGGTTTTAAATTGTAAGACATTTCCAGGGGCAGATGTGGACTCTGACCACAGTCTATTGGTTATGAACTGTAGATTAAAACTGAAGAAACTGACAAAAGGTGGGCATTTAAGGAGATGGGACCTGGATAAATTGATTAAACCAGAGGTTGTAAAGAGTTTCAGGGAGAACATAAGGGAACAATTGACAGCAATGGGGGAAAGAATTACAGTAGAAGAAGAATGGGTAGCTTTGAGAGACGAAGTAGTGCAGGCAGCAGAGGATCTAGTAAGTAAAAAGACGAGGGCTAGTAGAAATCCTTGGGTAACAGAAGAAATATTGAATTTAATTGATGAAAGGAGAAAATATAAAAATACAGTGAATGAAGCAGGCAAAAAGCAATACAAACGTCTCAAAATTGAGATCGACAGGAAGTGCAAAATGGCTAAGCAGGGATGGCTAGAGGACAAATGTAAGGATGTAGAGGCTTATCTCACTAGGGGTAAGATAGATACTGCCTACAGGAAAATTAAACAGACCTTTGGAGAAAAGAGAACCACTTGTATGAATATCAAGAGCTCAGATGGAAACCCAGTTCTAAGCAAAGAAGGGAAGGCAGAAAGATGGGCCGGCCGCGGTGGTCTCGCGGTTCTAGGCGCGCAGTCCGGAACCGTGCGACTGCTACGGTCGCAGGTTCGAATCCTGCCTCGGGCATGGATGTGTGTGATGTCCTTAGGTTAGTTAGGTTTAAGTAGTTCTAAGTTCTAGGGGACTAATGACCACAGCAGTTGAGTCCCATAGTGCTCAGAGCCATTTGAACCATTTGAACCAGAAAGATGGAAGGAGTATATAGAGGGTCTATACAAGGGCGATGTACTTTAGGACAATATTATGGAAATGAAAGAGGATGTAGATGAAGATGAAATGGGAGATACGATACTGCGTGAAGAGTTTGAAAGAGCACTGAAAGATCTGAGTCGAAACAAGGCCCTGGGAGTAGACAACATTCCAGTAGAACTACTGACGCCCCTGGGAGTGCCAGTCCTGACAAAACTCTACCATCTGGTGAGCAAGATGTATGAAACAGGCGAAATACCCTCAGACTTTAAGAAGAATATAATAATTCCAATCCCAAAGAAAGCAGGTGTTGAAAGATGTGAAAATTACCGAACTATCAGTTTAATAAGCCACGGCTGCAAAATACTAACGCGAGCTCTTTACAGACCAATGAAAAAACTGATAGAAGCCGACCTCGGGGAAGATCTGTTTGGTTTCCGTAAAAATATTGGAACATCTGAGGCAATACTGACCCTACGACTTATCTTAGAAGCTAGATTAAGGAAGGGGAAACCTAAGTTTCTAGCATTGTAGACTTAGAGAAAGCTTTTCACAATGTTGATGGAATACTCTCTTTCAAATTCTGAAGGTGGTAGGGGTAAAATACAGGGAGCGAAAGGCTATTTACAATTTGTACAGAAACCAGATGGCAGTTATAAGAGTCGAGGTGCATGAAAGGGAAGCAGTGGTTGGGAAGGGAGTGAGACAGGGTTGTAGCCTATCCCCGATGTTATTCAATCTGTATATTGAGCAAGCAGTGAAGGAAACAAAAGAAAAATTCGGAGTAGATATTAAAATCCATGGAGAAGAAATAAAAACTTTGAGGTTTTCCGATGACATTGTAATTCTCTCAGAGACAGCAAATGACTTGGAAGAGCAGTTGAACGGAATAGACAGTGTAATGAAAGGAGGGTATAAGATGAACACCAACAGAAGCAAAACGAGGATGATGGAATGTAGTCGAATTAAGTCAGGTGATGCTGAGGGAATTAGATTAGGAAATGAGACACTTAAAGTAGTAAAGGAGTTTTGCTATCTGTGGAGCAAAATAATTGATGATGGTCCAAGTAGAGAGGATATAAAATGTAGACTGTCAATGGCAAAGAAAGCGTTTCTGAAGAAGAGATATTTGTTAACATCGAGTATAGATTTAAGTGTCAGGAAGTCGTTTCTGAAAGTATTTGTATGGAGCGTAGCACTGTATGGAAGTGAAACATGGACGATAACTAGTTTGGACAAGAAGAGAATAGAAGCTTTCGAGATGTCGTGCTACAGAAGAATGCTGAAGATTAGATGGGTAGATCATATAAGTAATGAGGAGTTATTGAATAGGATTGGGGAGAAGAGAAGCTTGTGGCACAACTTGAGTAGAAGAAGGGATCGGTTGGTAGGACATGTTCTGAGACATCAAGGGATCACCAATTTAGTATTGGAGGGCATCGTGGAGGGTAAAAATCGTAGAGGGAGACCAAGAAATGAATACACTAAACAGATTCCAAAGGATGTAGTTTGCAGTAGGTACTGGGAGTGAAGAAGCTTGCACAGGATAGAGTAGCATGGAGAGCTGCATCAAACCAGTCTCAGGACTGAAGACCACAACAACAACAACGTACACTATGTGATCAAAAGTGTCCGGACACCCCTAAAATATACGTTTTTCATATTATTTACATTGTGCTGCCACCTACTGTCAGGTGGTCTATATCAGCGACCTTAGTAGGCATTAGACGTCGTGAGAGAGCAGAATGGGGCGCTCCGCGGAACTCACGGACTTCGGACGTGTTCAGGTGAGGGGTGTCACTTGTGCACACGTCTGCACGCGATATTCCAACACTCCTAAACATCCCTAGCTCCACTGTTTCCGATATGATAATGAAGTTGAAACGTGAAGGGACACGTACAGGCCGACCTCGTCTGTTGACTGACAGAGACAGCCGGCCGCTGTGGCCAAGCGGTTCCAGGCGCTTCAGTCCGTAACCGCACTGCTGCTGCGGTTGCAGGTGCGAATCCTGCCTAGGGCACGGATGTGTGTGATGTCCTTGGGTTAATTAGGTTTACGTAGTTCTAAGTCCCTAGGGTCCGATGACCTCAGATGTTAAGTCCCATAGTGCTTAGAGCCATTAGAACCATTTTTGAACTGACAGAGACCGCCAACAGTTTAAGAGGGTCGTAATATGTAATAGGCAGATATCTATCCAGACCATCATACAGGAATTCCAGACTGCATTAAGATCCACTGCAAGTGCTATGATAGCTAGGCGGGAGGTGAGAAAACTTGGATTTCATGTTCAAGCGGCTGCTGATAAGCCGCACATCACGCCGGTAAATGCCAAACGACGCCTCGCTTGTTGTAAGAACCGTAAACATTGGATGACTGAACAGTGGAAAAACGTTGTATGGTGTGACGAATCACGGTACACAGTGTGGCGATCCGCTGGCAGGGTATGGGTATGGCGAATGCCTGGTGAACGTCATCTGCCAGCGTGTATAGTGCCAATAAAAAAATTTGGAGGCAGCGATGTTATGATGTAGTCGTATTTTTCATGGCGAGGGTTTCTTGCAACCCTCGTTGTTTTGCGTGGAACTATCACAGCACAGGCCTACATCGATGTTTTAAGCACCTTCTTGCTTCCCACTGTTGAAGAGCAAATTCGGGGATGGCGATTGCATCTTTCAACACGATCGAGCTTCTGTTCATAATGTACGGCCTGTGGCGGATTTGTTATACGACAATAACATCCCTGTAATGGAGTGGCATGCACAGAGTCCTGACCTGAATCCTATAGAACACCTTTGGGATGTTTTGGAATGCCGACTTCGTGCCGGGTCTCACCAACCGATATCGATGCCTCTCCTCAGTGCAGTACTCCGTGAAGAATAAGCTGCCATTTCCCAAGAAACCTTCCAGCACCTGATTGTAAGTATGCCTGCGAGAGTGGAAGCTGTCATCAAGGCTAAGGGTGGGCCAACACCATATTGATTTCCAGCATTACCGATGAAGGGTCCACGAACTTTTAAGTCACTTGTCCGGACACTTTTAATCACACACACACACACACACACACACACACACACACACACACACAGGATGTCTCAGGAAGAATGGTCAGTATTTAGGGATGTGACAGGAACAATCATTCGAATCAAAAATGTCCAGTTAACATCGGCTCTAAAGTCCATACCTTCAGAGCTATGAACACTTGTTCATCTTCGCTACTGTGACACACTGGTCTTCTACTGAACAACTGCTCATAGTTCTTAAGGTAAGCATTTTAGAGCCCATGTTTACGAGATGTTTGTACTTCGAATTGCCGTTCCTCTTATATTCCTGAATCTTGACCATACCTCCTGAGACGCCCTCTATACACAGACTAATATCAAGAACCTTACTGGAAGTCGTGAGGAACCCATTGTTAAAATTCCAATTCCAACAAAGTAACAAACTGCCTGTTAATCTATTCTACAGACGTAACACCACGTGATGATTTACTGTGACGTCATTAGCGTCCTTAAGTCCAAAATGGCCTTTATCTGTGTTTTATTTCAATGCAAGTTGTGATTGAATTCCTTGTTAAAGGGGGAAAAATGTGCTGCTGGATTCACCTTAGACTTGAAAGTGCCTATGGAGATGTCCACACGGACGCCAGCAGTGTTTGTAGGTGGACGAAACACTGCGAAGATGGAAATATATTCAAGATGAGCCTCGTAGCGATCGCCCTCAACTGCCCCAAGGAATGCAACAAGGAGAGAGGTGATTCCTTTTCTTGAACCTGGCCATATCATAAATGCTCCTCCCTATATCCATGGGCCTAGGATATAGTCTTTGATTAATAATTAAAACGTCTTTGATTCTGGGTTCGTACCCCCCCCGTCCCCCACAATGCTTAAATTTTGAAAATTATCAGCAACTGTGGCGGAAGATTTCCGTCATACGAGGACACCATCGCAGAGAGAGGTTCAGGACATTCTCATGCTTGGGGTGGGAAACAGCCCCTAAAACGCAGAAGAATCAACAATGATCAGTTGCATGAGGATCCAGAAGGCTATGGAAACTACTACATTTAAGACGCATAATCTGTATCCACAGGACATGTGGCCTGTGACTGAAAAAATGTCATGATGATCTCTCTATTGACAAAAGATTCCGGACGAATCCCCCATTCAGATCTCGCGGAGGGTACTGCCAAAAGGGAGGTGACTATGAGAAAAAGACTGCTTAACCAACGAAAGTATAACGTTCAGCGAGTTGGGGTGTAGAATGTAAGGAATTTGCACGTGTTAGGGAAACTAGAAAATATGAAAAGGGAAATCCAAAGGCTCAGTCTAGATAAAGGGGGGGGGTAGGGGGTGGGGGTGGTCAGTGAAGTGAAATGGAAGGAAGACAAGGATTTGAGGTCAGATGAGGTAGGGCGATATCAACGGCAGTAAAACATGGTACAACAGGGCTAGTATTCCGTATGAACAGGAAATTAGAGCAGAGTGTGAACTACTGCGAACATTTCAGTGGCAGGTTTGTTCTCATCAGCATCGACAGCAAACCAACACCAACAATTCTTTAAATATACATTATGACGTCACAAGCAGAAGGTGAAGAGATAGAGAAAGTATATGAGGGTACTGAACGAGAAATTCAGTATGTAAAGTGAGAAGAAAATCTAATAGTCATGAGGGACTGGAATGAAGTTGTAGGAGAAGGAATAGAAGAAAGGGTTAAGGGAGAATAAGGGTTTGGTAGGAGGAATGAGAGAGGAGAAAAACTAATTGTGTTCTGCAATAAATTTCGGTTAGTAATAGCGAATACTCTCTTCAAGAAATAAAATAGGAGGAGATATACTTGGAAAATGGTGGGAGATACGATTGTCTCACTCCTTGACAGATGTTTCTCGACTTACGATATAATTTCAAACCTCTACGAAACTTCTTCTGACAAAACCCACAAAATGAATAAAGGAAATTCGTTCATCGCTTACTACAGTTTTGCTGTTCATGTAGTAAAACTGCCGCCTCAGGCGTGATATTTTAACTTAATAATTCTTTACTACTAACTAGATTCGTGATTCATTTTTTCAGACAGTATTCACGTATACCACTGAATGTGTCAGCAAAATTATATCATTGTGTGACACAAACTTCAGGATATGTGACGTGATAAAGACTGAGATGTGTGAAAAACTGCCTCATCGTGCATGACGTTTAAATTTACTACAACTCTATTCGCAACAAGCTTGGAATACAGTATTCACATGTACCAGTGAATGTATCTACAAAATTGTATCATTGTACGACATTTAGTTCAGGAGATATGGCGTCATAAACAGCGAGTTGCGTGAAAACGAAACTGCAGGCTGAAATTCGCTAGAGATACAGATAAATTGTGTGTACAAATATGTGTAAAATATGTTAAGTACATCTGATTTGTGCGTACGAAGGCAAACCCATGGGCAAAAAGCACCTCCTAAACCCCTGGATCGATTCAACAAAACTTGATGCACATAATACTTCTGGAAAGAATTACTGTGGGGGTAAGAACCAGCAGCCTTCTGTTAGGATAGAGGAGACAACGTGGAGAGAGGAGGAGGAGGAGGAGGAAGAGACGGACTGACAGAGTGGGGATGGGGAAATGGACGAAAGGAAAGAGTAGGAGATGGCCAGAGAGAGGAAAGAGGAGAAAGTGGACAAGCAAGGGAGGAGAAAGCTTTGGGCAGGGAGAGGATGAGAGAAGGTGAACAAAGAAAGGGGAGGAGAAGGTGAACAGAGAGGGGATGGGGAAATGGAAATAAAAAGGGGAGAGGAGGAGAAGGACAGGGAAGGAAAGAGGAGGGCATGAACAGAGAGAGGGAAGAACAGGAGATGGACAGAGAAAGGAAAGAGAAGGAGATGGACAGATATGGACTTAGAGGGGGTGAGGAGGAGATAGACGGGGAGGGAGGGATGGACTTCCAGGATTGAGAGGGGGAGCAGGATATGGACATAGAGGGGGAGGGAGTGATGAACAGACAAGAAATGAGCAAAATGAGCAGATTAATGGAGGAAGGAGGCGGAGCAGATGGACAGAGAAAGGAAACAGAAGGAGATGGACAGGGGCAGGGGGAGAGGTAGAGATGGACTGACAGAAGATTGGAATAAATATATAATTAGGCGTTGCTAGGTACTCAGCTAGTTTATGTAGTACAATGTATGTGCATATGTTCCACATATCGTGCTAAACCACTGGATCTATTTCATCAAAGCTCAGTATAGATATAACTTATTGTCTGGCAAGAAGTATCGCAGGTGAAAGAATCACCTCCCATTGTGGCAGGCGTGGGTGTAAAAATGGGGTGATATAGGGGGTGCACAGAGGAAGGGGGAGGACGAGATGGACAATGAGAGTGTGGAGAAGGGGATGGATGGGATGAGTGGGTCGGAGGAGATGAATTGAGAGAAGGACGATGAGGTCGATGTGAGATGACAGAGAAAGGGGGCAGATGCGAGATGGACAGAGAGAGGGGGAGGAAGAGATGGATAGGTAGAGTGGTTAGCAGAAGATGGAGAGAGAGAGGGGGGGGGGGGAGGGAAGAAAAGGACAGAGAGAGGGGGGAGGAGGAGATGGACATAGGTATATGGGAGAAGTATATGGACAGAGAGGGAGGAGGAGAATTGTGTAATTTGCGCACTGTAGTGTCGTCAGAAGAATGAGTTATCATGACAAAGTTGGTATCTCAAGACGGAATCACAAATAAACACAGTCGCTGCCAGACGCAGCGAGAAATGACAGACGTCGGCATAGACATGCCCTCAAGAATTTCCATACCCCATCGCTGTTGAACACTTCTTATTTCAGAGCGGAGTGCCGCTCAGCCCACTCTGCAATCATCGCTGAAGACAACATCGCTTCGCTTCAGAGCCAACAGGGCGAGAGTTTTATTAGATAGATCTATGTAGCAAAGTTTACAGTCAGTTAACTAAATAATTCGAAAGCGATGCATCGTACGAAAACAGAATTGTTGTAGGTGAAAAATTAATCTTAGTAAAGGTGACATCTGTCTGTGTTACAACTGGCCATTTCCTAGCCACTCGTCCTGCGTGGGCGGGGTCAACTTTGTATTTTCAAATGGGATGCTCCCTCCATTTTCATTGCGTATTCGGATTCTACTCCAAAAGATTCGTACAGTATACTCAACTAATTTTTTTTCCGTTCGTGGTAGATGGTCGCTGTATTCGACGAATAACAAGTGTATCTGTCCTTGCAATGAAGAACGGACGCATTCGATTCTAGATTCCATTTACGATGTAAAAATAAATCTTTGCGTTTATGTTCGATATTTACTTTAGTGCTGCCAGTTTGGTTTTGCAGTACAATACGGCTAGAAACTACAGGAGTAACGACATGAATTTAATAGTTTTTTGTTCGTATCGGCAAGTTTGATTTCGGTGAGATCGCTTGCCTCTCACGATTGGGATGCTTGATTTCGGTGAGTCGCCATACCTCTCAAGATTGGGGCGCTTGACTTCTGTGAGTATCGATGGTAGGCGTGCTTGTTACTTTCACTTCGTAGACATTTTGCCTTTATTCCACCAGTTGCCCCGTAGCGCCAGCCAGAGAGTTGCGGCGGTTTGATGGAAACACACACCGAAATCAGTTACTGTGATGGTGGGGTTTGAGGGCGGCCACCGAAGTCAGGCATTCCTATGGCTTGACGACTCACCACAATCAACCCCGTAGGGAAAAAGAAAACTACGTTACCTTGCAAGTGGGTGGTCTGCCAGAAATATCACTGTCTAGCCATATTATTTGTACTGTGCAGTCACATTTGCAACACTCATATAACGTCTGAGCATCAGTATCAACCGACAGAACACAAAGCTTTACAGTTACGCCGTAAATGAAATGTAGAATCAAATGTGTAGTTTCTTAATAGCAAAAACAGGCACACTTAGTAGTTTTCCATTACAGCGCCTTCTACCACGAATAGAAAACAATGGTCTGAGTAAAGAGTACAAATTTTTGGACGAAAAATCAAAATATGCAATAAAATGTGCGGGAGGGGGTTCCATTTAAAAACACAAAGTTGATCCTACCCACACAGAAGGGGTAATTAGGAGGTGGCCAGTTGTAGCACAGACAGATATCCGCTTTACTGATATTAACTTTTCACGAAGGAAATTTTTTTCGTACGATGCGGCAGTTTCGAGGTATTTAGTTGTCTCAATTTAAAACAAACATATTGTTTAAATTGACTGTTGAGGGTGAGAAAGGAAAGGAGAGGAAAGGGAAGGGAGGGAACTGTTGATGTCAGCTGCACAAAAATGATTCAAATGACTCTGAGCACTATGGGACTCAACTTCTGAGACTATCAGTCCCCTAGAACTGAGAACCACTGAAACTTAACTAACCTAAGGACATCACACACATCCATGCCAGAGGCAGGATTCGAACCTGCGACCGTAGCAGCCTCGCGGTTCCAGACTGTAGCGCCTAGAACCACACGACCACACCGGCCGGCTGTCAGCTGCATCGGGACTTTATGCTGAACCAGCGGCGAGGAGAAACAATGTGTGTTGGACCGGGATTCGAAGCCGGGATATGCGTAGTAGACGGTGTTGCTAACCACTGCACCACGGACACAACCTTTAGCGCTCTTGCTTCAACTATCTCGGCATGCCTCTCGGCCGACAGACATTTATACTCAGCGCCATCTATCCGCACCCCCTGTTCATGTCCTCCACGCTCACTACTTTCACATTCCGTAGGAGATAGAACGAAACTGTGCATCTGCAGTGAAGGGGGTGGACTCACTGGCCATAGAGGTGAATCCGTTATATAAATCCTGCTGTCTGTTCTTTTGGAAATGTCATGAATGCAAGTAAATGAATTTTTTTCGAAATTAACACTTCAAAGAAGATTGGAATAAATAAGTAGCCAGATAACAGATATTCAGCAAGTAAGTAAATAAACGCAATGGCTGTGGAGGAGCCATTTCCAGAAGAAAAAACTGTGTACGCTTTGTGCCTTGAGTGCTGAATGCGTCTTCACGGAAGAATTCTGGACGAGCCGCTGGATGCGAGCAGAAGTGCTCTCCTTTCACGTACTTAGTGACTGCAGCACAGAGAAATGGAAACTTTCACCATTCATCCCACTTGTGCAGGAGATTGTCCAAGTTAAATTGGTAGATCCAGGTCGGCTGGAATAAGTCAGATGCAGGGCGGGCCGTCGCAGCCGTGTGAGGTATGAGCGGCAGAGGCTCGGCCAGATGGGGTGCGCCGCCTGCAGCTCAGCTCGCGGGCGGCTCCCTCTTCCCCGCGGCACGCGAAATTAACTTGTTAAGCCCTCGCCTGATTAGACTGCGCCTGCTCGCAGGCTTAATAGCGGGCGCCTTCGATAAGGTTCGTCCGGAAGTCTCGTGTTATCCGCGTCTCCCTGCAAGCGGGGCCTCTTACGGAGGAGCGTCATTTCATCTGCGCACCGGTGAAACATTCAATCTCTGCAAAGTATAGGAGCTTTTAACGTAAGCTGTGCGACAGCGTGTCTCTCGAGAAGCCAGATTGTAAATTTTGTCTGTACTTTCAACATGGCAAAAAAGCTCTTAGTTTGCACTTCTGTCGCTAGGTAAAAAAAAAAGAAACCGAAAAATGGTATCTACATCTATAAAAGTACTCCACAAACCACTGTACTGTGCATGTCGGGAGGTAAACTGTAACAATATTATCGATATTAGTTCCTATTCCGTTCGCGTACAGAGTAAGAGAAAAATGACTATGTGCCTGTGCGCGCCCTAATCTCTCTTATCTTTCTCTCACAATCTATACGCGATATATACACTGATGGAAAAAGAATCGCAACACCAAGAAGTTGTACGACATAGACGAAATTTGCACTTTTGCAAGATGATTCTTCAAATTGCGCGCCATTCGAATAAGAGTGGCACTAGTAGCGCCACTACGAGGACGCAAATCAGTTTTTCTTTAAATACGCGCTGTAACGATCGTGAGCGTTAGTAACCCTTGAGATTGGACTTGGTGAGTTGATGTTAGTCAAGCATGTCTTTAAGACGATAAAGACGCAATTATCACTGAGTTTGTACGAGCTCGTGTAACAGGGCTACGAGAAGCTGGATGATCCTTCTGCGATACTGCAAAGACTTGGTAGGAATGTCGCCACTGTGCACGATTGCTGACACAGTTGGTCACGTAAAGGTACGGTCGCAAGAAGACATGGCTCCGGACGGCCACGTGGCACTACTGAGAGGGAACACAATCAGCGTATGGTTCTGGCGCATCGTAATACACATGCAGCAGCAATTTGAGAAGCAGTCACGACAGTGACACAACGAACTGTTTCAAATAGGTTACTCCAAGGACAGATCCGAGCCAGACGCCATGTAGCGTGCTTTCAACTGGCCCCAAACCATTGCCACTTGCAACTTCAGTGGTGTCAGGGGAGAACTTTTTTTTTTTTTTGGGGGGGGGGGGGGGGTCAGGGCGGAGGTCTGTTGTGTTTCCTGATGAAAACTGGTTCTACTTGGATGAAAGTGATGACCGTATGTGGTTAGAAGGAGGCCAGCTGAGGGCCTGCAACCAACATGTCTGCTTGCTAGACACAATGGATCTCCACTTGGAGTTTGGGTCTGGGGTGCGATTTGGCATGACAGTAAGAGCATTCCTAACCGCAAATTTGTACGTCAGTCTCGTGATTTGATCTGTTGCTCTGCCATTCATGAACAGCATTTCAAGGGGTGTTTTACAAAAGGATAACTTCACCCACATGCCGCTGTTCTAACCCAACGTGCTCTACAGAGTGTCGACATGTGTGGATCTGACACACCGGAGTCAATGTGTTCTTTTTTCCATTTCCAGGAGTGTATTTACTGTTGTTGCGATTTTTTTCTGTCATTGTACGTTGGTGGCAATCCTCCTGGAATATAAGGTACCCAACAAAATTTCGCTAGAACCACGTTGTTTTTCTCTCAATAATTCCCATTCCTGAGTGTTACTGAGCGCTAAAAGCTACATACAAACCTGTTAATGATCGTAGCAGCGCGCCTCTGAAATCGTTCCACGTCTGCTGTCGCGCATAACTTTTGGACTCCAGACACTGGAACATTATTCTCCTATTGGTCACGAAAGCGTCTTGTTTGCGATTTCCTGCATAGATGTGCTATACTATCACAGAACCCTTCCAACAACTCTAAGTCTACTATCCCTCTTTCCTGGTACTGATTTTAAGTGTTAGGTCCACTTCATATCGCTTCTTAGTGCTACCCATAACTACTCATCCGTTTTGACATACTGTAACGTACATGTTGGACGCTACTCTGTGCACTGAGGTGACAAAAGCCGTGGGACAGCAATGATCACATAAGCAGATGGTGGCAGTATCGCGTACACAAAGTGTAAAATGGCAGAGCATTGGCGGATTTAAAGGCACATCTACGGGAAGGGCGTCTTTTACGCACAAAATATTTGAAACGTAATAAAGAAATAAAGTATCGATTAAAAATAAAGTACTGAGAACGGTTGTATAGACTGTAGGATACAACCACAGAAACAAACGTGGAATTACGTCCCTCAGTTATTTTTGTGAAGGGCGGCACCTTTTTATTTTAGAACCAAACCAAGACGGACGCTTTTCTGTGATTACGGCAAATTTATACGGAACACCCCCATTATCAGTTATATTTTGCTTAACGTAACACTGTAAACTTATTGTTTAGGTGTGATAACTGAATATAGTGATATTACTTAATATTTTTTCATTATATGTCAAAACTCATCCTCAGGTATACTGTGTTGTGACATGGCGAAAGGTCCCGTGTTCATTAAAATCACGTAAATAGTCCAATACAAACCATATCTTCGGTTACTAAAACGTTTTCGAAGTTCGATAAAAGAGGTTTTCTTTTGAAGAGGTATCCACGGTCAAGTAAAAGAATCAGAACGGACCTTACACAGAAAGCCATTGTCAACCGTTTCTAACAAAAGTAAGGTTTCTACACATATTATTTATTTAAGAAAATACTTAATTAATTTAATAAGTGTGACTCACTCCCTAGCATTTGTCTATGTTCGTTCCCGTCAGAATTAATAATAAAAGAAAATGTAAACCTGGTATTTCATGTCTGGAATAATTATTGTTTAAACTGTACCGTGTTTAGCGGTTGCATGGACGATGCGAACATACATTAGGAGCCATTACCACTGGAAAAATTGTAACAACCAATCTGGAGAGAAATTTACTGTAAATTATGATGAAATCTGGAATCTGCACGGAAAAAAAGTATCCAAGGTAAGACAATACCTTTATACTTTTAGCACGCTAGTTGAAGCGCATTCCATAATTGTAGTTCTCTTCCTAGCTTCCATAAAAAGTTTCCGAAATTGTAGCAATCACTTTTGCTCAAACGAATAGCAATTTATTTCGTCGAAAAGTCCACTACAACACTAGACTTAAACTATTTTACAAAATGGTCGAATTATGTCTTGTACAATGCAAAATTACAGCTAAATATTTTCCGATCAACAGCTGTTCTTGCTCAGTAAAACCATCGTTGTCACTTTACTGAATTTGACGAAATTAGTTTTCACTAATTTAGTTTCTCAGAAGTTTAAAGACTTTTTCCTTCCACAATACATTACTTCATAGCACTGCAACAACACGCAAAAATGGAGCACGATAGACAGCAAAAACAAACAGAATCAGACATGGGCATTGAACAGAATATTGACAATAACTTTTATGTTGACACAGACTTCAATGTTGTATCAATAGTTGAAACGCCTAGTGACAGTAATTTTTTTAACGTCCCGACCACTAATCAATTGCGAAACTAATTCTTGACTGTGACGTCATGTCAAAAGGCGTGGCGTGCGCACAGCAGTTTCAATCGGCAAATATTGCTCTTATGCTTAGTACACTACAGGCCATTAAAATTGCTACACCACAAAGATGACGTGCTACAGACGCGAAATTTAACCAACAGGAAGAAGATGCTGTGATATGCAAATGATTACCTTTTCAGAGGATTCACACAAGGTTGGCGCCGCTGGCGACACCTACAACATGCTGACATGAGGAAAATTTCCAACCGATTTCTCATACACAAACAGCAGTTGACTGGCGTTGCCTGATGAAACGTTGTTGGAGTGCCTCGTGTAAGAAGGAGAAATGAGTACTATCTCGTTTCCGACTTTGATAAAGGTCGGATTGTAGCCTATCGCGAAGCGGTTTATCGTATCGCAACATTGCTGCTCGCGTTGGTCGAGATCCAATGACTGTTAGCAGAAAATGGAATCGGTGGGTTAAGGAGGGTAATACGTAACGCCGAGCTGGATCCCAACGGCCTCGTATCACTAGAAGTCGAGATGACAGGCATCTTATCCGCATGGCTGTAACGGATCGTGCAGCCACGTCTCGATCCCTGAGTCAACAGATGGGGACTTCTGCAAGAAAACAACCATCTTCACGAACAGTTGGACGACGTTTGCAGCAGCATGGACTATCAGCTCGGAGACCATGGCTACGGTTTCCCTTGACGCTGCATCACAGACAGGAGCGCCTGCGATGGTGTACTCAACGACGAACCTGGGTGCACAAATGGCAAAACGTCATTTTTTTCGGATGAATCCGGGTTCTGTTTACAGCATCATGATGGTCGCATCCGTGTTTGGCGACATTGCGGTGAATGCACATCGGAAGCCTGTATTCGTCGTCGCCATACTGGCGTATCACCCGGCGTGATGGTATGGGATGCTATTGGTTACACGTCTCGGTCACCTGTTCGCATTGACGGCTCTTTGAACAGTGGACGTTACATTTCAGATGTGTTACGACCCGTGGCTCCACCCTTATTCGATCTCTGCGGAACCCTACATTTCAGTAGGATGATGCACGATCGCATGTCGCAGGTCCTGTACGGGCCTTTCTGGATACAGAAAATGTTCGACTGCTGCCCTGGCCAGCACATTCTCCAGATCTCTCACCAATTGAAAACGTCTGGTCAATGGTGGCCGAGCAACCGGTTCATCACAATACACCAGTCACTACTCTTGATAAACTGTGCTATCGTGTTGAAGCTGCATGGGCAGCTGTACCTGTACACGCCATCCAAGCTCTGTTTGACTCAATGCCCAGGCGTATCAAGGCCGTTTATACGGCCAGAGGTGGTTGTTCTGGGTACTGATTTCACCCAAACTGCGTGAAAATGTAATCACATGTCAGTTCTAGCCTAATATATTTGTCTAATGAATACCCGTTTATCATCTGCATTTCTTCTTGGTGTAGCAATTTTAATGGCCAGTAGTGTAAATGAGGCGGCTGCCATTAAATGGAATTGATGTTGGGGTATAGGTGCATATCAGTAAATTACGAAGTTATGTAACAAATAAAACGCAAAATACAAGAGGACACAGACGAATTTTTGCACCTCCGACGAGTTCGTTTTAGCCAGCAGGAACCGCATTCTTCACGCGCGCTCTGACTTCCTATTGTCTTCAGTCAATGCTGTGTTGTGGAAGAGCGCAGATCACTCATAATCGAACGGTCTCGCTGTCTTTTTGGTTTCAGGTTACCAACTAACACTGCTAGTTTAGTCAGAATGAGTATTTTAACATTTTTGTGTTGCTGCGTTAGTGGTATGGTGTTCTGACGTCGTGTGTTGAAATGTAGTGCATCATATACAGACACAAGTGGGAATCTGACGCTTACTGCCTCGCGTTGCGTTTCCCGCTACAAAGCTCTTCTAGAGTTCTCGTACCACATAGTGATGGCCGAAAGTGACCAGATCCAGGTATCACAAGTATGTGCAAAGCGTACAAAGCCAGGGAGAACGTATAGTCGGTGCTGCAGCACAGGAAATATCGGAATTGTGGAACTATATCATTCATTTACACGATTTATTTCGACGATCTCTCTCAAACACTTCCATTCACACACGCACACACACTACCACCCACCCACCCACAGACACACACACACACACACACACGTACGCGCGCGCGCAGGGAGAGGGGGTGAGGGAGACAGAGTTAGAGGCAGGAGATTAGAGAGAGAGCGTAACATTGCTGGTTGCGGGAATGGGTCAGCAGCGCCCTCTCATGGCGATTGAATGATATATAAATCTCCCAAGTGACGAAGGGTAAACGAAACGATCGCAAAAATATTACTACGCATTTAATTCTGTTTCACCCCCTTTTTCGCCTGTTTATGTGTGTTAAAACCATCATCAAATACAGAAAACCATTTACTTTGGTTCAGGTATCTCATTAGCAAACTGGCAGTTCTACAAACATAGCGGAGTCGAGGAGTCACTGAAAACGAAATAAACATCTTTCGTGCTTAGTCTCGGCAGGGGAAGGATATTCTCAGGACTTCACACTATCTGCTTCAAATATTAGGTAACAGATTTTTTTCTATTTATAAAGATTTTAACGTCCTTCTTCAGTTCACAGAGTGCAAAGTTAATAGCAACATAAAAAAAGGGAGGAAGGTATATCTGTTTAGCAAGAGTAATAGAAGGCAGATTTCAGACTACCTAACAGATCAAAACGAAAATTTCTGTTCCGACACTGACAATGTTGAGTGTTTATGGAAAAAGTTCAAGGCAATCGTATAATGCGTTTTAGACAGGTACGTGCCGAGTAAAACTGTGAGGGAGGGGAAAAACCCACCGTGCAACAACAACAAAGTTAGGAAACTACTGCGAAAGCAAAGAGAGCTTCACTGCAAGTTTAAACGCTGCCAAAACCTCTGGCGGGAATCACACGGGCAGCTACATGGGCTGCCCAAAAATCAAGTTGTTTAGGGCAAGTCAAAACAGATTTGCAAGGCCATCGGCGGCGACCCGTGGGGGCGCCAGTTACTCTGGTGCCCTGGTGGGATCGGAGCCGCGGGCTTATTCCCAACATGCGTCTCGCTCCCATCCCGCCCCTCTGGGCTCCTACTCATCCCCCCTCCTCTCCATCCCCATCTCACCTCCCCCTCCCAACAGCCTTCCCTCACCTCCCCACCCAGCAGGCGTCAAGCACTTCTTCCCCCTCCCCACTGCGGGTGTTAAGGTGTTAAGCACTGCTGCCCCCTTCCCCACCCCGGTACAATCCCAGCAACACCTTCTCCCCACCCAACCTCTGTTCCCACCCACCTCAGTGACCTCCTCAACAATGTTGTTGAGGCACTGACCTTGGCAGTATCCACCACTTTCAACTCCCTCCTCCAAACCATCCCACACCAGCTTGCCACTGACCTCTCCCAATCCATGTCCCCCATCACCACCACCACTCCCATTCCAACCAGTCATGGTTGTTAGACATCACGGACTGACAACCATGATCTGGAATGCCAATGGCCTCCCCAAACAACAGGGAGTGTTCTGACAATTCCTTCTAGACGAAGGGGTTGATATTTGCCTTGTTGCTGAGACGCACCTCAAACCTGGTGTTTTTGTCCGTGTAGCGAACTACTCCTGCAACAGGACAGACAGGCCCACTGCCTATGGCGGAACGGCGGTGTACGTACGTAACTCCCTTTGTCACCACCCCATTCCCCTCCCCCAACTTAACACCGTGGAAGCCACTGCCGTTGTTGTCCACATGGTGAGGGGTCCCATCACGTTCGTGGCTCTTTATAGACCACCTCGAGGCGTTCTTGAAACACCAGACTATGAGGCATTGCTGTCGCTCGGCAACGACGTCTTCGTTGGCGGTGAATTCAATGCCTCTAACCACCGGCCAGTCGTCTATTCCATCGATCTCGTTGGAATCACGACTGCGCCGAGTGAAGGCCTGAACATCTGCGGTATTGACTGGCAGTCCTACCAGCGACGGGTCGAAGCAGCCCTACCCATAATCCCTGCTGCCGATCAAACTGACGCAGATCGCACCCTCAAACACCTCACCACCATAGCCCTAGATGCTGCAGCAACAGCGACCCCTCACCGTCCACACCGGCCCCCAGACCATCTGCATCCACTCCCCCCACATCCTTGCTCTCATCACAGAGAAAACTCGGACCATCCGAGAATGGCAGCTCACTTGGAATCCGGCAACCAAAAGCCTCATCAATAGATTACAGCGCCAAATCAAGGCTGCGGTGCAAGACCACCACAATCAGGCATGGGAGAACAAAATCTCTGCCATTGACCTGAGTGACCCGTCCGTTTGGCGGCTCACAAAAAGCCTTCTGAGATGATAGCAACGGATTCCCCCCTTCCAGGTCAGCAATGATTTTGTGTCCGAACCAGATGCCATGACTTCGCATGCACAAGCCACCTCATCTAATGTCAACTACTCTTCCTCACATCACTGATCATCCCCCAACATGTCATGTCATTCACCCCCCCCCCCCCCCCAACCACGCCACCCCCTCTTCCACCCACTCTGTCCCCAATGTTGGCCTAATCACGACAGTCCCTTCCTCTTTCCACTTCTTCATCTGTCACCCTCTGACTTCTTTCTCTTTCCCCCTCCCCCCAACTCACCACTTCAAGATTGTCTGCCACCATCAAGACGCCGCCATGATGAAGAAGAGGCCAGGATAATGGCCTTTCGCTTTCACTTACTCCCACTATTCCTCCTTCTCTCCTTTATTCTGTAATTTAATCATAATCCCCGCCCAGTCAATTGGGCCGTTCGTTTTCCCATTTCTTCCACTATCTCTCTGACTATTCTTTCAACTATATATATATATATATATATATATATATATATATATATATATATATATATATATATATGTACAAAGACAAAGTCAAGCAAACCCGATAAAGTCGTGAATTGCTGTCCAAACCATCATGCAAGAAGGAGAAGCACCTTGTGCGCTAGTACTCAGAGGAGGACATCATCCTCCTTGAAATGTGCGCGGTGGCCACATTCAAATTCTACATCTACATCTACTCTGCAAATCACATTTATATGCCTGGCAGAGGGTTCATCGAAACGCCTTCACAATTCTCTATTATTCCAATCTCGTACAGCTCGCGGAAAGAACGAACACCAATATATCTTTCCGGACGAGCTCTGATTTCCCTTATGTTATCGTGGTGATCGTTTCTTCCTATGTAATTCGGTGTCAACAAAATATTTTCGCATCCGGAGGAGAAAGTTGGTGGTTGGAATTTCATGAGGAGATCCCGTCGCAACAAAAAACGCCTTTGTTTTAATGATGTCCAGTATCATTTCAGTGACACTCTCTCCCATATTTCGCGATAATACAAAACGTGCTGTCCTTCTTTGAACTTTTTCCATGTACTCCGTCAATCCTATATGGTAAGGATCCTACACCTTGCAGCAGTATTCTAAGAGAGGACAGACAAGCGTAGTGTAGGCAATGTCCTTAGTAGGTCTGTTACATTTTCTAAGTGTCCTGCCAATAAAACGCAGTCTTTGGTTAGCCTTCCCCACAATATTTTCTATGTGTCTCTTCCAGTTTAAGTTGTCTGTTATTGTAATACCTAGGTATTTAGTTGAATTTACGGCTTTTAGATTAGACTGATTTATCGTGTAACCGAAGTTTAACGGATTCCTTTTAGCGCTCATGTGGATGACCTCACATTTTTCGGTATTTAGAGTCAACTGCCAATTTTCGCACCATTCAGATATCTTTTCTAAAACGTTTTGCAGTTTGTTCTGATCTTCTGATAACTTTATTAGTCGATAAACGACAGAGTCATCTGCAAACAACCGAAGACGGCTGCTCAGATAGTCTCCCAAATCGTTTATATAGATAAGGAACAGCAAAGGGCCTATAACACTACCTTGGGGAACGCCAGAAATCACTTCTGCTTTATTCGATGACTTTCCGTCAATTACTACGAACTGTGGCCTCTCTGAAGGGAAATAACATATCCAGTCACATAACTGAGACGATATTCCATAAGCACTCAACTTCACTACAAGCTGCTCGTGTGCCACAGTATGAAAAGCCTTCCGGAAATCCAGAAATTCGGAAGCAATCTGAAATCCCTTGTCAATAGCACTCATTGTGTACCTTGCATTGTATGAGAAAAGACCTGTAAATATACAATAACACGAGCTTTAGGTTGAATTGCTCAACTGCCGGTACGTCCTTTCGTCTCGCAATTCAGGGAGCAATTTAAAGACTGATCTGCAAGAAGGAGAGCAGTTTTTACTCCCAAATTTTTGAAACGTAGTAAATAAAGTATCAATTAAAATTTAAGTACCGTGACCGGTTGTATCGACTGTAGGGTACAATCGCAGAAGCAAATGTGGAATGAAGTCCCTCAGTTATTTTTGTGAAGGGGACGGTACCTTTCCATTTGAGAAGCTAGCTAAGACGGACGCTTTTCTGCGATTTCGGCAGGTTTATACGGCACACGCCATTATCATTTATGTTTTGCTTGATGTGTCTCATTGTAAATTTATTGTTTATGTGTAATAATTGATAATAGTGATATTACTTAATATTTGTTTCATTTTATGTTAGAAGTAATCCTCATCTGTAAGGTATCTTGACATGGCAAAAGGTTCCGTGTTCATTAAATGCATTCGATATTCACAGATGCAGTGTTGAGAGTGTCCCGAGAATACCAAATCTCAGGCTTTACCTCTCACCACGGAACACGCAGTGGCCGCCGGCCTTCGCTTCACGACCAAGGGCAGCGGTCTTTGCACAACCATGTCAGTGCTAACAGACAAGAAACACGGCGTGAAATAATCGCAGAAATCAGTGTGGAACGTACGACGAACGCATCCATTAGGAGAATGCGGCGAAATTCGACGTTAATGGCTACGGCAGCAGACGACCGACGCTGAACCGATCAGAGTGGAAATGGTTATGTTCAGCTACTCGGAGACCATTTGCAGCCGTTCATTGGCTTCATGCTCCCAAACAACGATGGAGTAAATATGTATAACAATGCGCCATGTCACGAGGCCACAATTGTTCACGACTGTTTTAAAGAACATTCTGGAAAATTCTAGCGAATGATTCGGCCACCCAGGTCGCCCAACAAGAATGCCTTCCAGCTTGCCATAATCGAAAGGTAAGTTCGTGCACAAAATACTGCACCGGAGACACTTTCGGAATTTTTGACTGCTATAGAGGCCAAATGGCTCAGTATTTCTGCAGACGACTCCAGCGACTAGTTTAGTTCATGCCACGTCGAGTTCCCGCACTACGCCTGTCGAAAGAAGGTCCGACACGATATTAGGAGATTCCCCATGACTTCTGTTGGCTCAATGTACATAAGAAACGAGCTGTGTGCACATGTGCGAGACATAGGCTTAACAAAATTAGAAAAATATGATTAAGACCCTTTATATTCCCGACCAGAAAAGTGGTCAAGTACTTAGGGGTTTACATCGATCATTAGCTAATATGATAACATCACAGTAATCGTGTAGTTCAGAAATGTGAAGGTGCCATAATATCCTCCGCGCTATGACAGGCGCTTGTTGGGCAGCAGATCAAGAATTTGCATTAATATGCATCGTGCGCTAATGATAGCTTAAACGGATTACGAATGCATCTGTTGCGGTTCAGCAATGCAAAACAGACTAGAAATAATAGACTTTGGCTGATAACCTATCAGCATGGCCTTCGTCAAGACAAATCCACACAGATGGGGCTAAACAAAAAGACAAGGCAGGAAGAGCATTCGTAGATGGAATGACTAAACGAGGAGACAAATTCAAGCTGTCCAAAGTTGAGTCCATACCCATTGCAGAACTCATAGCGATTTTAGAGGGACTTAAATACACAAAAGAAGTGCAAGAAGAAACAATGTGATTTATCAGACTCATGTTCAGCGTTCATGCTGTTAAAATGCTGCAACGTCAACAAAACCAAAAATTATCTAGTCCACCGTATTACAGAAGCAGTGCAGGAGCTTTCCCGCGTAAATAAGACTACTGTCGTGTTACGGATGAAAATGCACAGCAGAGTAAAGTGAAATGAAAGAGGAGTTACTCTGGACGAGGAAGCTGTATGCACTGGTGGCGTGAAAAATAATGAAGTTTCACCCGACGATATTCTTCATGCAATAACGACTGTAATCAGGGTCCGATGCAATGAAAATCTCGAATAGTCTTACAAAATTAAAGATAGGTACCGTGCCGCAGTGGTGCCTAATATCCCACCACGTCCTTGGTAACAAAACAGCAGATACAGCAGCAACTTTAAGCCGACAGAGGTACGACTTCCCTTCAATCACGCTAGATTCCGGCAACATCTCAACCGCTCCATCGAGATCACATATCCTTCACGTGAATACGACAGTGAGGAAGATGCTGATCATATTCTCTTCTGCTGCCGCCTTTGGAAATCGAGCCGTGTATCGACTCGTGCTACACCTTGTGTTTAAATTGCATTGGTTTTCCTTTTCTTCCCCTGACATGTTTGTTTGATATGTCGTCTGTCATTAAGTGGCTGCTTGGTTGTCTTTTCCCTCTGCTATCGATATCTGCCTTTTTGCTTCCGGGAAACTGCTATGGAGGAAGTGAGATCTTTGACAGGTTGCAACCTCGTGTGGTGGCGCGGAAGTAGGGGCGTTGCACGCAGAGAGAGTGGTGGACACGGGATGGCAGTGTGGCTCTCCAGCGCGAACCAGACGTGGTCGGTTGTACCGAGTCGTCACGTCGGTTGTGTGTAACGAGCGGAGCGAGTTGACGGAAGAGCTCCCCGCGTGTTGGTTGTATACAGAATCGCCCCACGAGTAGTTGTTGTTCATTTCGCCTTGGTGGGACGTTAACAAGCTTCTTTAAATCCTCCGTTTCAACACTGGAGTTTAAAAGGAGACACATAGCATGAAGGAGCAGTCACGTTGCAGAGGAGATGTGAACTCCGCTGACAGAGCGTTTTGTCGCGTGACCGTGGCGTGTTGGGTAAGTTGGCGACGCGTGCGCGGTCGGATGTGTGGATCCTTGCCATCGGAGGTCGTATACTGCCTGTTAGAGCATAATTGCGAGTTAAGTTCGTGGAAGGTTTAATCATTAAGTAATAATTTTGTGTAACCAGCGTCTCTTCTGCCTCGTGGCCCCCGGCGACCGGGTTTCCTGTCCCTGGCACCAGTGTAATTGTAGACAGTGATCTTTCCGCCTCCTCTCGTTACTGTCCGATGGGAGGTGTAGTTTTGGCAGTTTAATTGTTTCGCAATTCTGTCGTGGGTTATGACTAAATTCATGCTTCTTGTTGGTTGATCATGTGGTCGTTCATTCAGGACTGTGTGGTGTAATGTTTCCTTGCACGAGATTAGCTCTAATTCTGTCAGCAAGTTAAGCTATCTTATAACAAGTTTTCGCTGGCTAAAAGCCGGTGCAGTGACCAGCCTGAGAGTGGCAATTGTGTTTACGGGCGTATTTAAATTGGTCAGTATTCTGTCTAGCCTGAGCATCCCGGAGTGGGTGATTTGTGGCCGCCTTACACGGGTCCGTCATATCTGTTATGTTCTAAAGATATTGCAGGACACTTTTGTTTAAATTTTTTTTAAATTCCTCCAAGTTTGTAAATTCCTTTTGTAGCCATTAATCGTGTGTTTGCTGAGATCTGTTTCATTTTTTTAATGGCGGTGTTGGTAGCTTCACTACCTCACCGTACTTTATTAACAAAGTTCTGTACTTACTTTAGTATCCTGTTTACTAATGTTCTTTAAAATTTTTTGAATAGTTGTATTGCTATAAATTACTTTGATTGGCGTTAGCGACGTGTTTTAAAAGGTAGTTTATTGCCGTACTGCTAGCTTCTGCGTTTTTTAAATTTTTTTAAATATTGTTGTATTGCTATAAATCAGTTGATTGCCGTTAGCGGCGTGTTTAAAAGGCTGTTTGTTGCCGTACTGCTAGTTTCTATAAGATACGAATAAAACATTTGTGAAAATCTCAACTCTACAGTAAACTACTAGAAATTTGGCCCCGTTTCCCAACTTGTGGTGTGGTTTGTAGTAACCGTAACCACTGTGTGTGTCAGAAATGCTTTGCCTACGAACACTAAAACACTTTCAGCGACAGAGCCGGCCCTTGTGGCCGAGCGGTTCTAGGCACTTCATTCCGGAACCACGCGGCTGCTACGGTCGCAGGGTCGAATCCTGCCTCGGGCATGGATGTGTGTGATGTCCTTAGGAGTTAGGTTTAAGTAGTTCTAAGTCTAGGTGACTGATGACATCAGATGTTAAGTCCCATAGTGCTTAGAGCCATTTGAACCATTTTTCAGCGACAGAAGACGCAGGAGTGTATAAGCTCCTATACGATTTTATAATAGAGCCAAGTAAGAACATAAGAAAAGATATTTTTTTACACTAAAATATAGTAGATTCACTGCGTGACAAAAGTCATGGGTACCTCCTCATATCGTGTGTACCTTCTTTTATATGGCGTAATGCAACATGGCCTCAACTAATCGTTGAAAGTCCCCTGAAGAAATATTGAGCCATGCTGCTTCTATAGGCGTCCATAACTGCGAAAGTGTTTCCGGTGCTGGATTTTTTTATGCACGACAGCAGATTTTGATTATGTCCCATAAATTTTCGCTTTTATGTTTTACCAGAAAGAGAAATAAACTTGAATGTTTTCCCATGTGCGTATAAGAAGCTATTATTTAATATGTTACTTGGCGGCCCAATATTCAGAAGAGCTCTCACAGCAAGAAACAAACAAGCGAGGCGACGCAAATTTGCTGATGGGTACGACATATGAAAGTGGTCCTATGACACGCTTAGCAAAGCTGCAGAGTACGATTCGCAGTCAGATACACGACTGACGGAATGGAACAGAGGGAAATGGAAACGTCTCGCGGGGACAAATTAGGGATTTGCGCGTGACAGGCTCCTCAGTCGACGAAACAAGGAGAAACGATGATTCATCTAGAGGGCGTACGAATGTGTGCATGCCTCAGTTCCTGCCCGATAAACAGAAGTCTGGTTTTCGATATTAGGATTGCGTTCACTTATAATAAAGTGACAAAAGATCAAGAAAAGTCCGCTATAGCAGTCAACACTCTGGACGCCACAGCAGTGGCATTAGTAGAAGACGAAATTAAGCGTCCACCAACAACACAGCAACATAGGATCTAAAGAAGATTTTGATAAGTAGAGTTAGTAAACCGTTGGATCAACGGATGCACCACATGTTACGCAGTGAGCGACGAGATAACAGATTCCCCTAAGAATTTTGGCTGCATTACGGGGGATAGTAACGGAGGAAGAATTTTCGAATGCTGCACACCGGTTACATCAGAGGTTCCCACGGCAGTAAGAGCGGCGGTGGCTGCGCAGGATGGATGCGACATGACCACTAGTCTCCAGCTGGCTGACAGAGTTTAGGCAGCAATGGAGACATCGAGTACATTGAGCATCGTAGAAGCGGTAGCGAAGTCGGGAGTATCGGGTGGCGGCGATTAACAAGGGTCAACGGGCGGATACAACCGCACAGTTTCAGACACTAAAGGGACAACCATAAGAGCTACAGGGCAGATTGAGGCGTGGAAGACCACTGATAAGGGGGGTCCTGCACTTAGGAAACAGCGGACAGACGAAACCTAATCTTCTATGTTGGTATCATAAACGAATGTTCAAATGTTTGTGAATTCCTCAGGGACCAATCAGCTGAGGTCATCGGTCCCTAGTCTTACACACTACTTAAACTAAGTCAAATTAACTTGTGATAAGAACTACACATACAACCATGCCCGAAGGAGGTTCGAACCTCCGGCGGGAGGGCAGGCCAGTCCGTGTATCATAAACGGTATGGTGAACGAACCGCCATGTGTATTCTACAATGCAGTTACGCATGCTGTGTCAGTAACATGCAATGTATGAGTAGACACTTCCTTTTTGCCTTTATCACGACGACTCTGTGTACGAGATGTGAAGAGTTTATGCTATTACCTGACGGACACCGTGTTTGGCGTAAGGACGTTGCCAGTTGAGAGAGAGGAGGAGGAGGATTAGGGGGAGACAAATATTTGACGTCCCGTCGACAACGAGAACATTAGAGACGGAGCACAAGCTCGGATGAGACAAGGATGGGGAAGGAAATCGGCAGTGCCTTTTCAAAGGAACCATCCCGGCATTTGCTTGAAGGGATTTAGGTAAATCTCGGAAAACCTAAATCTGACCGTCCGGACGCGGGTTTGAACCATTGTCCTACCGAACGTGAGTCCTGTGTGTTAACCACTGCACCACCACGCTCGGAAGCAGAGAGATAGGTCAGTCAAGGACAGCTCGTTAGTTCGCCCCAAGGCAGGAAATAAACAGCCGATAATAACATGTGGCAGATGCAGCAAGGATGTGAATTTAGGTTTTCTTAATACTTGTTGTTGGACGTCTGTAATAGCGAACGTGGCGGAACCAATCTTAGGAGCGTATTTTCTGTACTCATACAGTATCATCATTGACATTCGCTTGGCTCGACTCTAAAAACTTAAAAGCGAATAATAAACAACAGAACATTCTGAGCCACTGCACAAAGACAAAGAATAAACGGTACTCAAATAATTAACGTCTTTGTCGCCGACTGCTAGACTATGTGTAACTGTTTATTTATTTTGTCTAACTTCCCGCTACCACACTTCCGTTGCAAAATTCTGCAACACCGTTGGTAAAGAAACAATGTTCACAACACGTAAATAAATATGAATATCTGTATATTGGACGCTATGTGCCTTGAAATGTCATCATGGAAAGTTAAAACACTGCTGCCATTGATCAAATCGGCTCATTTCGCTATATAGTCTGTAATTTTCGTGACATTAGCGCATACTTTCAGTGTTTGCCATTTATCAGTGTGTAGCGCAGACGTTGACCAGAACCATTAAATAAAGTGCATGTGTTGTCAGCACTCATCTAGAAGCGAAAATGCTTCTCCTACATCTCCTCAAGCTGAGTGTTTGGGCCATAGCTTCGTGCTCAGACTGGAAAATGTGTTTCTTTGTTGTTGAAATTCAGCGGCGGTGAAGTGGCATCATGCAAGCACGGTGTATGCAGAACTTTTACTGATCTGCGTCATAAGCTGCAAAGTCGAGGCCCGCCGAGCGTCGGCGGAAATATCTGAAAATGCGTCGCAGGCCGAGTATACTGCGAACGCCTCCCATTCACTCCCACGGATTTCATTCCCGGGCCGGACTGAAACCAATCGCGGGCTGCCGGTTGTCCACACACGGCTTACAGCAGTGGTCGCCAGACTGTGGCCCGCTGACGACATGCCGTCCCAACCTACACTCCTGTAAATTGAAATAAGAACACCGTGAATTCATTGTCCCAGGAAGGGGAAACTTTATTGACACATTCCTGGGGTCAGATACATCACATGATCACACTGACAGAACCACAGGCACATAGACACAGGCAACAGAGCATGCACAATGTCGGCACTAGTACAGTGCATATCCACCTTTCGCAGCAATGCAGGCTGCTATTCTCCCATGGAGACGATCGTAGAGGTGCTGGATGTAGTCCTGTGGAACGGCTTGCCATGTCATTTCCACCTGGCGCCTCAGTTGGACCAGCGTTCGTGCTGGACGTGCAGACCGCGTGAGACGACGCTTCATCCAGTCCCAAACATGCTCAATGGGGGACAGATCCGGAGATCTTGCTGGCCAGGGTAGTTGACTTATACCTTCTAGAGCACGTTGGGTGGCACTGGATACATGCGGACGTTCATTGTCCTGTTGGAACAGCAAGTTCCCTTGCCGGTCTAGGAATGGTAGAACGATGGGTTCGATGACGGTTTGGATGTACCGTGCACTATTCAGTGTCCCCTCGACGATCACCAGAGGTGTACGGCCAGTGTAGGAGATCGCTCCCCACACCATGATGCCGGGTGTTGGCCCTGTGTGCCTCGGTCGTATGCAGTCCTGATTGTGGCGCTCACCTGCACGGCGCCAAACACGCATACGACCATCATTGGCACCAAGGCAGAAGCGACTCTCATCGCTGAAGACGACACCACTGCAGGCGGGCTGCACGATGTTGGGGCGTGAGCGGAAGACGGCCTAACCGTGTGCGGGACCGTGGCCCAGCTTCATGGAGACGGTTGCGAATGGTCATCGCCGATACCCCAGGAGCAACAGTGTCCCTAATTTGCTGGGAAGGGGCGGTGCGGTCCCCTACGGCACTGCGTAGGATCCTACGGTCTTGGCCTGCATCTGTGCGTCGCTGCGGTCCGGTCCCAGGTCGACGGGCACGTGCACCTTCCGCCGATCACTGGCGACAACATCGATGTACTGTGGAGACCTCACGCCCCACGTGTTGAGCAATTCGGCGGTACGTCCACCCGGCCTCCCGCATGCCCACTATACGCCCTCGCTCAAAGTCCGTCAACTGCACATACGGTTCACGTCCACGCTGTCGCGGCATGCTACCAGTGTTAAAGACTGCGATGGAGCTCCGTATGCCACGGCAAACTGGCTGACACTGACGGCGGCGGTGCACAAATGCTGCGCAGCTAGTGCCATTCGACGGCCAACACCGCGGTTCCTGGTGTGTCCGCTGTGCCGTGCGTGTGATCATTGCTTGTACAGCCCTCTCGCAGTGTCCGGAGCAAGTATGGTGGGTCTGACACACCGGTGTCAATGTGTTCTTTTTTCCATTTCCAGGAGTGTAGTATTCGTGCAGCCCGCGATTCTCAGCCGCATTTTAAAGTAAAATACGTTGAGCAACTAACAGGCGAATGAAAAAAAAAATCATACAGACAGTAAAATTTTAAGACGTGCTTAATTTTAATTGACATAAGTGGATTCGATGACATACCTCTGGGGGAAAGTAGCGCGGCCCCTGCGAGGTTAGAGAATGTCAAGGGAGCAATGTTTTGTTTGTCTTCCAGTACTAAAACGTAACTGGCCTGTGCTACTCATAGTGATCAGCTGTTGAGGCATAAATTTCAAACGGAAGTAATATGGATTCTTGAATGCACGGAACAGACACGATCATCTTCAAATGCGGCACATACAAGACGATTGTGTGATGACGTTACAAAGTTTCACAGATGACAGAAGGATAAATGTATCAATTTGAGGGAAGGGACCCAGCTCCAGAAACGACCGAGTCCAAAGTTATAAGCGAGAATCGTTCTTATATCTTTGACAACGGAAAACATGTTCCGGTACCGTTGTTACTAAGATTTTGGGGTGTCCACTTGGTTAGTGGAGATGTACTTTACAGTTCTTACAGTTTGTGTTTTAGAGTGGATATTTAGAGCACATATTTACTGGAAATTTTCTTCTTTTGATCTATCTAACCCAAAAATACGGAAACCAAAGAGTTTGCTGTAGAAGCAATGTGTTTCATAATATCGAACATGAACAGGGGCTCGTAGCCCTTAAGATTCGCATTTTAGAGCTCATGTTTAATATACATTTTTTCTTGTTTTGGTCTGTACTGCTACATCTGCAAGTTGCCTAGCCTACAATCTTAGCGACAACCGTACCAGTATCGATGTTCCACTGTCATAGGTATCAGAACAATTTTCGCTTATAACTTTGGAATTGGTCGATTGTTAACAGAAAGTAGATGACTCAGTAACACCTAATATTTTTCCAGAAGTTGTGAATATATTGCAAGTTATGTTCCATTCAAAAGCGTATCATTTAATAAGTAATAGTGTTGTCGCGTCTGAAACGTGAGCGTTACTCGGGATGGGTGAAGAGGTATGGGAATACGAAAAATAGTCAGCTGGACTAAGTGAGAGAAAATCTTGACCTGATTATATTGTTAAAATTCCCTTATTTCGGAAGTTAAGGCTTGGAATAAGCACTGAAATGACGAACACCATGAGTATTTTAAAACTCCTGATTTTATTCAGAAAATATTATCAATTCCTGATATACTTGCTCTTAAGGAACCATGAAGAGACAAAGTCTTTACACAGAGACAGTCACTAACCAGCAGCGTTCCGTCTACATAAAACGAAACTATCAATACTAATTGAGCCCGAACCCACGACACGACACCCAGAAGACTGTAGCTGAACGACTAGGATTCCATCAGCTGCGCTTCAGCTACTTCAGGTACCTCTGCTTAGGCCTACATGGCTACTCTCTTTCGCTACCTCTGGTGAAACAACTATCAACTTCCTACTCTGACTGCAGCAAACCTCTCGGACCGTCCTGCCTCTGCGTTTTATTCAGTTTTCTCCTTCGCCCCGGCCAGTCCCTGACATGGTGTGTTGTCGGAGGGTCCCCACTGTTTCATTGGCTCTAGTTGTGCACTATTCTTCGGAGACTGAGTGGGGGAGGGGGCGTCTGTCGTTAGATGTCTTAGCCCCGCTATAGGCTCTTCACGATGTACAGGCGTCCCTTCCAAAAATTCGCTCCCTTTATTCCTTTCTTACCCTCACTCCTTGTCTGCAATTATATCACTCTTGTTTCTACAGCTTATCGTGTCATCGCTGTATGTGACCGACGCTACTATGGTGCCTCTGCTCAGAACTATTCCCCTATGCGTTTAGGAGCCTCTGACATTTTATATAACCGCCTTCCGCGGCTTGGCTGTTGTCATGTCAAGGCGACTATTATCTCTTGTCTCGTAACGTTCTCTTCGTTATATTTCGAACTAACAAGACTTGGTCGTTTCCCGTGGGTACGACATTTACCCTGTCCATGTAATTGGCCTTACTTTTCTTAGTACCATTCGACATTGCAATCTGTTGTCTACATTTAAATTCAATTATGTTACATAGGTTTACACTCTTATGTCCATTTTTCTCGTTATAAAATGAAAAAAATTACATTTATCCTTTATATTTTCCTCTGGAATGAAACAGTTGCATTTACACCTTTATAAGCTGAAATAATTACATTTATATTTTACATTTCCTTTTTGATAATCTGGACTGAAAAAGTTACTTCTATCGTCTATTTCTTAAATGTACTGAGCCTTCTTGTCTATTTGGACTTTGTTCGCACATGACTACTTTCTCAAGAGCACTATTCACGGATTACGTTCTCTGGGCCCTGTGAACAGCAGAGGTTTGGTTTAGTAGCTGCAAAGGACACACAAAGGAGATTTTTGGAATTACAGTACAAATCAGATGTTTACATTAGTACTATAATATTAGTGAAGGATGAATTGCAGGTAATAATTAAGTTTGTTTCATTTGCGACAGCAGTTTGATAATCCAGCATTCTTGGTTCGTCAGGCATCCAGGTCAGGAGTCTTTTTGCTTTCCATTTTTTGTTAGGACTTATCGATCATTGAGAGGGAAATGGATTTAAGAAATAGATTTTGGAATTTTGTTTAAGGAGGGATTATACATTGAAGTTCATTTTTTGTAAGTTTAGTTTTTATAGATCTTGGATTACTGCTACGCGATTTTAGGGAAAGTTTAAGAGTATTGAAGTTTCATGAGATGTTATTAGTCTAGGGAAATGAAATTGGAATTGAGTCCAATAGTCAATTAATTTACAAATATTTAAAATCCATTATCAAAAAAGTATGAACCAAGAGTAATAGCAATGTTTTTAGAGCATGCATTGTACCTTCGCGTATCTCTGTAGTTAGACTTTGAAGCTTTGTTATCTGTTAACGAGAACAGTTTGCACCCAGGTAACACAAAGTGTATAGAACAGATTCTTTCTTTTGTTAAATTTCACAAATGTTATGCTCACCTATGTAGTGATGGAATAAAACGTCAGGCATTTAGAGTTTATAATCTTTTCTTGCTGTTCAGTTATCACCTTATGTAGGTCGTTTAAAAGCTTTTCTGCGACCTTTAATTCTTGATCTAATGGTAACTAAATTAGGCAACAATATGTCTATTTTCCTTATTTACTAGCAACTCTCTATTTACAACTCTATTTCTGGTATTAGTCCTTTTGCATATGAAAGTTCCATATCCATCACACTTACTGTAGGAGCTTATTTTTCCAACACCTCTTAGTACGACATCCCTTCGGGCCTGTCTCCCACATAACACTCAGACCTTCCTCCCTGGGAACGTTGAACAACCACTCATTGGTATTTAAATGTATCCATACACTTTTCTGTAAAACTAAAGTTCTCTTTTCACTTTACTTTGGCGTTACACTTGTTGGCTGAAGCAACTTCGCTCCACACTCTTCCTGATCCAATGTTGAGAAGAGTGCAAATGCCTGTCTGTAAATTTTCCTGTTCTTCTTTAATTCCATAAAATTTAGTTGTTCTGTTGATAGTATCGTGTGTTGTCTTTTTGCAGTATCTATAAGTAAAAATTTCTTTTCTCGCTGAACGAAAATGTACTTCCCTTTTGGCTGAGAGGGATTTCCTGCTGTAAAAGGAACATTTTGTACAAGGTAACCATGTTATTATCTACTAAGGGAACAGTTATCACATATTATAACATTCTTTCCGCTATAAATACATCTGTATCCATTAACTTTAACAACAGGTACCCTGACGAATCGCCTAGAGGAACAGCGAACGTCACGTCTTTCAGTTTATCTGTTGTTAGACTGAGTAACTTCACAATTTGTATTGGGTTGATTATGTGAGGCTGCAGTATGACTTGCTGTGCCTTAACTACAGCATTTATTTTTGGATGTTAGGTCCACCAATTATACAAAACGCCGTTTTTCTCAGTACCCAAACATGTTTAGGCACCACTGTGCCATCATCAGTCGGTTTTCGTTTTTATTTATTCTGCATTGTGAACATTTTTGTTAAATGATTATAAAATTATGTGCATTTTTAGTTCACACAACAGATCATGTCTTTTTGTAAAAACCTTTAAATTTGGTGTGCACGAATTTTCTAGATCACTTTTGTGTTAATTACTACAGGTAGCTTGTCATCTGCAACCAAACGATGTTGATGAGAAAGTTTTTTGCTGGGAGTTAACCTATCTTCTAGAATGTAATTTAGTTTTTCGCGATGTTTTCGCGCCTGTTTTCGTATTTACTTTTTCTTGTGGCAAGCACTTCCATTCTCCGTTTCATGCTGAGATGTATAGGTAACTATAACAAATATTTGTCCCAGCCCAGTCAGTGTCATTTGTCCATGATTCGGCGCCAAATTTGGATTTTGTTTGCATTTTACCTGTGTGTGTGTGTGTGTGTGTGTGTGTGTGTGTGTGTGTGTGTGTGTGTGTGTGTGTGTGCGTGTGTGTGTACATAACTGGCGGACCTCACATCCAAAAATTTTAACTGCAGACACGGGCAATACAAGGAGCTGTAAATCAAAAAGATGGATACAGCATTTATCATTTTTACATACTCAGATTCTGTATCTCCAAGTACATCTGCCAGTTTCAGTACTTGTTCCCATATAGTTACAAACGTTGCAACTCTTTCACATTATATGTCTGACTACTTAACATACAACTTAAAAAATCTTTCTAGTCTTGCCATCCAAAATTTTAAGTCTTAATTTTCTTTTCTCGCACTTATCATCGTAAATCAGCCATGAAATGTGGCTCTTACCACTGCTACTTATTCCTCAGTTAACTTCAAAAGATCTTCTCCATTTCTTCCATGTGTTTCTCACCTTTACACATCATCTGGCATACCAAGTAATATCTCACTTACGTCATCGATGAAGGTTAAAGAGATCTCTTCTCTTTCTTGTCTCATACCTTGTCAACTGGTGTACCACCCTCCTTAACTCTCACCTTTTCTATGTGACATGTCACCTATTGGTCTAGGAAGCGTCATTCTATTAAATCTTTTAGTGTCCCTACATATTTGTTCTGCCAGTTTCCAATCTCTTCTGAAACCGTTCAGTTATAGCATCTAGATTTACACATGTTACGAGCCTCAGTGCTGTGCTGTATATTTCAACTACATCTAAATTATCATTGTACAATCCTTAAGACTTATCTATTTTTGAAACCTCATAACCCGTCGTCAGTAATCTTGTGTTGGCTTTTGCTGTGATTGCTAGTAGTGGTACTAACAGCAATGTTCCTGTCTGTGTCATACATGAAATTTGAAGTAGTATTTTAATCTGTTTGCGTGTATCTTTGTTTCCTCCTAATTTGATGACTACATCCCGCCTGTCTATTCTGACTACTTCACATTGTCCCTGCTTCTGTGAGTCTGATTTCCTAGACCTGCCACATCTTATTGCTTCATTGTACAGCAACACTTTATCACCTACTATGAATTCTTTTGGATTTGGTCAAATATCATACTGTTTCTTGTTAGCCTTTTTGTGTAGTATTATTGATTGTCTTGTTGCATTGTGTGCTTCTTGCACTCTGGCCTTCAGTCTGTCCATATATGACTCATAGCCATAACTTACCTTTTTTGGTTGTCATTGGTACGTTCCTGGGATGTTTACCTTTGTCATATGTCATTTGAAACGACGTGTACCCTGTACTACTGCATGGAGTCGTGTTAAATACAAAGTACACATTTGTTCCATGCACTTTGGTCTCCAGTCGCAAAGTGTACAGTGAATTCTCTCTAGTGCACCTATAAAATAAATAAATAAAATAAAGTATTAATTATTACTTATGAATTATAGTGATTGGTTGTAATTAATATTTGCTTATCTGGAACGTGGACGTTTAATTATTTGGCATCAGCCGCTTGACTATGGCTTTTTCGTAAATGCAATGTTATTCGTAATTGACCGTGAAATAAGACTCAAATAA
This sequence comes from Schistocerca gregaria, assembly GCF_023897955.1. Lineage (NCBI taxonomy): Eukaryota > Metazoa > Arthropoda > Insecta > Orthoptera > Acrididae > Schistocerca > Schistocerca gregaria. Next base: position 463,910,384 of record NC_064922.1, read on the forward strand.
TCGGACTTCGTACTTAATTCGTTTACATAGACTGCTGCGGTAGGTGCGAACTCAAAATCTAAATCTCAATATTAGAATAATTTGCCAGCCATGTCAATACGTCGTACAGAGGTGACTGTCTACGAAACATAAAAAAGTTTACACAATTGATTAAATCAGATATATTCAGCGAATAAGCCTACAGTTCCCCCCCATGAACCATGGACCTTGCCGTTGGTGGGGAGGCTTGCGTGCCTCAGCGATACAGATAGCCGTACCGTAGGTGCAACCACAACGGAGGGGTATCTGTTGAGAGGCCAGACAAACGTGTGGTTCCTGAAGAGGGGCAGCAGCCTTTTCAGTAGTTGCAGGGGCAACAGTCTGGATGATTGACTGACCTGGCCTTGTAACAATAACCAAAACAGCCTTGCTGTGCTGGTACTGCGAACGGCTGAAAGCAAGGGGAAACTACAGCCGTAATTTTTCCCGAGGGCATGCAGCTTTACTGTATGATTAAATGATGATGACATCCTCTTGGGTAAAATATTCCGGAGGTAAAATAGTTCCCCATTCGGATCTCCGGTCGGGGACAACTCAAGAGGATGTCGTTATCAGGAGAAAGAAAACTGGCGTTCTACGGGTCGGAGCGTGGAATGTCAGATCCCTTAATTGCGCAGGTAGATTAGAAAATTTAAAAAGGGAAATGGATAGGTTAAAGTTAGATATAGTAGGAATTAGTGAAGTTCGCTGGCAGGAGGAACAAGACTTCTGGTCAGGTGACTACAGGGTTATAAACACTAAATCAAATAGGGGTAATGCAGGAGTAGGTTTAATAATGAATAAAAAAATAGGAATGCGGGTAAGCTACTACAAACAGCATAGTGAACGCATTATTGTGGCCAAGATAGATACGAAGCCCACACCTACTACAGTAGTACAAGTTTAAATGCCAACTAGCTCTGCAGATGACGAGGAAATTGAAGAAATGTTTGATCAAATAAAAGAAATTATTCAGATATTGAAGGGTGACGAAAATTTAATAGTCATGGGTGACTGGAATTCGGTAGTAGGAAAAGGGAGAGAAAGAAACGTAGTAGGTGAATATGGACTGGGGCAAAGAAATGAAAGAGGAAGCCGCCTGGTGGAATTTTGCACAGAGCACAACTTTATCATAGGTAACACTTGGTTCAAGAATCATAAAAGAAGGCTGTATACATGGAAGAAGCCTGGAGATACTGACAGGTTTCAGATAGATTATATAATGGTACGACAGAGATTTAGGAACCAGGTTTTAAATTGTAAGACATTTCCAGGGGCACATGTGGACTCTGACCACAATCTGTTGGTTATGACCTGTAGATTAAAACTGAAGAAACTGCAAAAAGGTGGGAATTTAAGGAGATGGGACCTGGATAAACTAAAAGAACCAGAGGTTATACGGAGTTTCAAGGAGAGCATAAGGGAGCAATGGACAGGAATGGGGGAAAGAAATACAATAGAAGAAGAATGGGTAGCTTTGAGGGATGAAGTAGTGAAGGCAGCAGAGGATCTAGTAGGTAAAAAGACGAGGGCTATTAGAAATCCTTGGGTAACAGAAGAAATATTGAATTTACTTGATGAAAGGAGAAAATATAAAAATGCAGTAAATGAAGCAGGCAAAAAGGAATACAAACGTCTCAAAAATGACATCGACAGGAAGTGCAAAATGGCTAAGCAGGGATGGCTAGAGGACAAATGTAAGGATGTAGAGGCTTATCTCACTAGGGTTAAGATAGATACTGCCTACAAGAAAATTAAAGAGACCTTTGGAGAAAAGAGGACCACTTGTATGAATATTAAGAGCTCAGATGGAAACCCAGTTCTAAGCAAAGAAGGGAAAGCAGAAAGGTGGAAGGAGTATTTAGAGGGTCTATACAAGGGCGATGTACTTGAGGACAATATTATGGAAATGGAAGAGGATGTAGATGAAGATGAAATGGGAGATACGATACTGCGTGAAGAGTTTGACAGAGCACTGAAAGACCTGAGTCGAAACAAGGCCCACGGAGTAGTAACATTCCATTAGAACTTATGACGGCCTTGGGAGAGCCAGCCCTGACAAAACTCTTCCATCTGGTGAGCAAAATGTATGAGACAGGCGAAATACCCTCAGACTTCAAGAAGAATATAATAATTCCAATCCCAAAGAAAGCAGGTGTTGACAGATGTGAAAATTACCGAACTATCAGTTTAATAAGTCACAGCTGCAAAATACTAACGCGAGTTCTTTACAGACGAATGGAAAAACTAGTAGAAGCCGACCTCGGGGAAGCTCAGTTTGGATTCCGTAGAAATGTTGGAACACGTGAGGCAATACTGACCCTACGGCTTATCTTAGAAGCTAGATTAAGGAAGGGCAAACCTACGTTTCTAGCATTTGTAGATTTGGAGAAAGCTTTTGACAATGTTGACTGGAATACTCTCTTTCAAATTCTGAAGGTGGCAGGGGTAAAATACAGGGAGCGAAAGGCTATTTACAATTTGTACAGAAACCAGATGGCAGTAATAAGAGTCGAGGTGCATGAAAGGGAAGCAGTGGTTGGGAAGGGAGTGAGACAGGGTTGTAGCCTATCCCCGATGTTATTCAATCTGTATATTGAGCAAGCAGTGAAGGAAACAAAAGAAAAATTCGGAGTAGGTATTAAAGTCCGTGGAGAAGAAATAAAAACTTTGAGGTTCGCCGATGACATTGTAATTCTGTCAGAGACAGCAAAGGACTTGGAAGAGCAGTTGAACGGAATGGATAGTGTCTTGAAAGGAGGATAAAGATGACCATCAACAAAAGCAAAACGAGGATAATGGAACATAGACGAATTAAGTCGCGTGATGCTGAGGGAATTAGATTAGGAAGTGAGACACTTAAAATAGTAAAGGAGTTTTGCTATTTGGGGAGCAAAATAACTGATGATGGTCCAAGTAGAGAGGATATAAAATGTAGACTGGCAATGGCAAGGAAAGCGTTTCTGAAGAAGAGATGTTTGTTAACATCGAGTATAGATTTAAGTGTCAGGAAGTCAAATCCGAAAGTATTTGTATGGAGTGTAGACACGTATGGAAGTGAATCATGGACGATAAATAGTTTGGACAAGAAGAGAATAGAAGCTTTCGAAATGTGGTGCTACAGAAGAATGCTGAAGATTAGATGGGTAGATCACGTAACTAATGAGGAAGTATTGAATCGGATTGGGGAGAAGAGAAGTTTGTGGCACAACTTGACCAGAAGGTAGTAATCGGTTGGTAGGACATCTTCTGAGGCATCAAGGGATCACCAGTTTAGTATTGGAGGGCAGCGTGGAGGGTAAATATCGTAGAGGGAGACCAAGAGATGACTACACTAAGCAGATTCAGAAGGATGTAGGTTGCAGTAGGTACTGGGAGATAAGGAAGCTTGCACAGGTTAGAGTAACATGGAGAGCTGCATCAAACCAGTTTCAGGACTGAAGACCACAACAACAACAACACAACAAGCCTACAGTTACATAATTCAACTTACTTTCATAAATATAAATTCTTTACAGACTCGAGTGCCTAGTAAGATTGCAACTCGCAGTGTTCTCATATAACATCAAATATGGCGGTGTGCCAGTTAATAAAATATACGTGCTTCCCGCTCCAGCTCGACCCCCCCCCCCCCCACCCTTCTTAAAGAAACATAAGAGTGTCTTAATTGTATTTTGTTTTATCACCTCATAGCGCCGCAGTTCTGTGTCATAGGCTTTGTCAGAGATTAATTATTTAACTATGATTTCGCGTTTCCGAGGAAACTCACGCACGGCGTGCAAATGTGCCTTTATGTTGCCCCCTGAATTGCGAGGCGAAAGGACACACCTGCAGGCGAGCAATTCACCTAAAGGCACAAGAAAATCTAAGTTATCTACAACTATTTACATGACATACATTACACAGTATATTATATGCAAAATTTGAATGACTTGCGTGCGCCGTAAAAGTTCTTATTTTGGCAAAATAGAGTGCGCGCATGCGCAGTAGAGTCTATGTGACTCTGGCACTGCCGTTATGTCGCAAGTTTAGATCACGCGGCACAGTATTGCAGCACATATTTTTCGTGTGCGTGCGCGTTTCTTAGTCGTTGCATAAAGAAAGTATTCCACCAAGATTACATATGAAGAGTACATTCTATGACAGGTAACTTAATTTTAAAATTGCAATATTTGTTATAACACAATACAACTTTAGATTGTTGAATGTTCTTAGTTACATAGTATTGCATTGAAATGCTTCAAAGAAAATGTGTTTTTGTTTCAGGTGCGTTGACCTATACACATCGTGTCGTTATTACAGTTTATATTCACCTGCTGCACAGTAATGTTTCACAGGTTAGTGTCGTCGTGGTAAAGTTTTTTGATGACAGTAACATCGCTGTATCACAACGTATTGGATACATAAGCACGTCCATTTCCTATTTCCATTATAGTCGTTGTGATGCAGTTCGTTGTTACAACAAGCATCGTTTATTACAGATCGGACGTGACCCGTCGAGTAATTGGTCCACATGCAGTTCGTTTTCAGTATTCCGTGGAAGCTTGGTTGCAGAACCTCGGACGGCACATAGCTGGCGCCGATCCTTGGACAGTCCAGGTAAGTGTGTCCGTCACATTTCGAGAACATACCGTTCTCTGAAGTTCCAACCCATAATTCTTCCACTCGTCGTGTTGTTTCCTGGACAGGCACGCTGTGACCATTTAATCCAGTTAACATCTTGAAGTTAGGTACTGTAGTAATGTCACTAGACGATGCACCAATTATGCACTTCACATTTTCAGTTTTCCTTTTAAAATATAGCTCACCTAAATGTTCGTAGTTACTTATCAAAGAAATTGTTTATCGCGTTTACTAAGGTACGATGCATGATGAATGTCGTTAACAGTTTCTTTCACATTGGTTTCGGCGTAGTTGCAGACTTAGTGATGTACGTTAATGTCCGTGAACAGTGGTTCACTACGCAATTTTTTTAAAGTTTTTTCACATTTTGGCACTTGTTATCTTTCACATTTTCACATAGTAACAGTTACATTATACATCATGTTTTTAAAAAAAAGCATAAGTAATCATACATATACACGTCACATATTTTCTTAGCATAAACATAATACAGTTACACACAAACATGTTTACATCATAATTACAAAGCTATAAATTATTACATTATGTCACATTTGATTACATGAGTTGCAGATATTTACGTTCTCTTTAACCGTTTTGCTGGGATTTTATCGATTTTTTAATGCTATCTGAAATTAAGATAGGTTAGACACAACATTCATTACATCAGTAGGCAAGACCAGGCGTTTTCACTACTCAATAAATATTCAAAATAATAATAAGAGACGGAAAACTGTTAGATTCCTCGCGTTTTGTGTGCGTGTGTATAGTGTCTGTGTCGCCTTGGCTACTGGTAGATGCTTTTCTTGCTGAGAGATGTGCGTCTAAACTATTTCTCGAAGTAAAAGATCCTTTCACAGATGACGTCTGTCGGTTCATCAGGTGTCATACCAAGTCAGTGGTACCTACAGTCACAAATGTTCCGTTAAAAATTAATATATCATTCACTGCTACGTAACCATAAATTTTACCTTAATATTCAGTCTTCTTGGTAATGCCGCGGCGTTGAAAGGAAAGTTCTTCTGTCTTCAACTGCGCCACTGGTGCAGCTGAAATGAAAATTTCTATACTACTTATTATCTATGTTGTAGCAAACAGTTTTGCGAGTTGCTTAGCAATGTTTTCATGGACATGACCTTGACATTATTTAGCATGAAATGCTCTAAGATCTCGGTGTGTGTATAGCCCAATAATTTTGTTCGTTCTAGGATGTTGTAACAGATACGCACCATGATGCGGTATGTTAACAATAATATAAGGTCCTTCATATAGCAGACGGCACTTAGCATTGCGTCGTTTGAGTGCTACAGATTTATGATGAGTACGAAGTAGTACAAGCATTCCTGCCTTGAATTTTTTGGTTTCTTTTTATTATGTTTGTGTGATGTCTGTTTCGTATGTGTGCTTGATGTGTCAGTGTAGTCAATACTTCATTTATTTTCTGTTCACGTGTGATTTCCTTGTCTGACAACTTAGATAATGGTTCTATCCATTGATCGTTCTGTTTGCAATTGAACATGATCTCGTTAGGTGTGTAATTTGTATTGTAAATATAAGTTATTGTGTACGTCTTCGAAAAGACTTAGGACACCCAATTAGTATGTTTTGATGAAATATAGGTCCTCATGAATCGGTTTAGTTCTCGGAAAAGTCTCTCAGTCGCGTTACATTGTGGACTAAACCTTGAAATAAATATACTTTTAATGTTATTGTCCTTCAAGAAATTTCTCCATCTGTACCCAGAGTAGTATGCTGCATTATCTGACAGAATTGCTTAAGGTTTCCCCACGTGCGTCAGGTAATCACTTGAGAATCTTCGTATTATAGCATTTGCAGTGGCAGATTTTAAAGCATAAAGTTTTACGTGTTTAGAAAATACATCGTAAAAATCTAAGATATATTTGACGCCTCCAGAGCTTGCTGGATGCGGTCCACTGATGTCAGTACACAGAATTTCCAGGGGTTTACTCGGTAAAATAGAATGTAAATCTGTTTTTGTGGATAAATTCTGAGGTTTTGATTTTTGACATATGACACATGTTTTTAGTTCCCTGTAAATTTTTCTTCTCAAATTGCTAAAATAACAGTATGTGCTGAGCTTTGCCAAACATTTTTTCGTCCCATAATGACCCCAAACTAAGTGTGTGTGCCAAATCAAATTACGTTCAGACTCTTTGGGAATGCATACACACCAGTTACTAGCATTTGGATGTCGTCGATAAAATAAATCATTGTGTAACCTGTAATACTTAGTCAAAGGATGATTGTGTTTTTCTACCAGTAATGTTATTATCTTATACCAGTGAGGATCAGATTTTGGTAATTTAGCCATGTTTCTGCACATATCAATATAATATTGGTGATACTGTTTGTCTTGCATTAAGAGAATCCTGTAGTCATTTATATTTTCTAAGTCACTGTTGGTTTCATTCATACCTTGTGGAAGTCTAGACAAAGCGTCGGCAATGGTGTTGTCCTTACCTTTTATGTAATTAATTTCAAAAGAGTAGTTCTGAAGAGTAACTGCCCATCGTGATAGTCTAGGATGTACAAGTTTACAAGTTAACAAAAATGTCAGGGCCTGGTGACCGGTATAAATTACTGTATGTCTGCCAAATAAATAACAATAGAATTTCTTGAATGCCCAGACTATGGAAAGTGTTTCTAACTCAGTAGTGGAGTATGTACGCTCACATTCACTTAGAGTACGACTTGCAAAACAAATAATTCTTATGTTCCTTTTCTTTATTCTTTACAACTTGAAATAAGCAACAGCCCAAGCCAGAACATGAAGCGTCACAAATCATACAAAAATCTAAATTGAAATGTGGATGGCTCAATATGTTTGCATTCAGTAAAGCATGTTTAATTGTATTAAAGTCATTCTGGCACTGTTCCGACCAGATCCAAACTTGATTCTTTCTGAGTAGATTTAACAGATGTTTACTGTACAAAAGTGGTTGTGGTAAAAAAGTCTGAAAAATGAACATAGCCCAAGGAATGATTTTAACTGCTTTTTTGTTCGAGGGCTAGGAAAGTTTCTGATAGCATCTAATTTACTGGGATCAGGACGTATCCCCTGTGAATTAATGATATGCCCTAAATATTTTATCTCACTGCAACCAAATTTTGATTTTCTAAGATTGGCTGTGATTCCAGCTTGTGCAAATTTTTCTAAAATTCTTTGAAGTGTGCTAATGTGTTCATTCCAAGACTGTGTAGCTATCAGTATATCATCTACATAGTGTGTGACTGTCTCAACTAAATCATCGCCAAGCACGGTATCCAGGGCTGTAATGAATACTCCAGAACTGACATTCAATCCGAAGGGTAGAACACAAAACTGATAGGTTCGCCCCCCGAACATAAATGCAGTATATTTCCGAGAATCAGGAGTGATACCTACTTGACAAAATGAATTAGCTAGATCTTTTGTGGAAAAATATTTTGCATCTAGAAATTTCTGTAATTGCTCTTCTAAATTCTCGGGTTTTGTGTGAACCGGTAAAATTTCATTTATTGCTCGTGCGTCTAACACTAGCCTAATGTTACCGTTTGGTTTTTTGACAACTAGTAGAGGACTACAGTAAGGTGAGGTGGATAGTTCTATGACTTTCCAGTCTAACATTTGTTATAGTTCTTGCCACACAGCAGGTCGCTGAGATAACGGTACGTTATATGTCTTGTGGTAGAAGACCTTGTGAGGCTTAACTTCAATTTTGTAGACACAAGTGTTGATAACACCTAATCGTTTGGTAAAAACTTGTAAATATTTGGATAGCACTTCCTGTAGTCTCATACGTTCATGTACACTGAGAGCTGTAGCTTCATTTATCTTATGACCAATCAATGTTTTTAAGTCCATTAGCTCTGTGTCAGATGAGTGTGTGTGTGTGTGTGTGTGTGTGTGTGTGTGTGTGTGTGTGTGTCTTGAATGTCATTGTCAAGTACTAACTGAACCTTGTACCCTGTACAGTGTTTGTCATGCTTTAGAGTTCTCCTGTCCAAATCAATAATAATTACACTGCCTTTATCATTTAAAATACATTTACCTTTGGAGCAGTCTATAATGCAGTGCTTCTCGCTCATAATATCTAATCCTAATATGCAATTTGTCACAAGGTTTAGTACAACCAGGAATGGCCATTGTTCGGTTCCATTACCTATTGTAATGTTTACAAGAACTTGCTTCTTAACCCTACACGACTTATTACCTAGAGCAGTAGTTATTTTACAGTTTTGGGCAGGAAACTCAGGCACAAGCTCCGATTCACACATCTTTTTATAGAAATTAAAGGACAAAACGCTCACAGCTGCACCTGTATCTAAGATAATAGTAGTTGGAATCCCACGTACTACACCAGTAGTAGACGCTAAAACAATTTCATTTATGTTTGAACGACATTGTGTACTGTTTTGCAGTAGTTCATCTGATATATTCTCATTGTGGTTGTATCTTATAAATAAAACAGGTAGTTTTTGTTTACAATTATTAGGCATATCAATATTTTGTTGTTCAATGGCGGTGTCAAATAACTGATTAACATTGAAGTCGCCCCCAATCAATGTTGTTGTTCAATGGCGGTGTCAAATAACTGATTAACATTGAAGTCGCCCCCCAAGAATTCTTCAGCCACGACCCGGGGTATAGAATTGACTGTTTCTAGTTTGATGGATTAGCATTTGTATTAGGTGTTGACACAGATTGTGTTTCTGTTTGTGTTTTTGTTGTTATATTTATATCAGTTGTTACCGTTGTTGTTATTACCGCGGTGCATTTTGTATGGATTGCTGCATGAAGTGTTATTACTGTTGTAATTGTTGTTTGTATTGGAATATTCGTGTTGATTTTTATTTCCGTATTGAGACGGCATGTGAGTTTGTTTTTGCGGTACCGCGTATCCACCTGTCGGCGCGCCAGAATTGAGTTGGCAAGCCTGCATGTTTTGCATACCACTAGTATAAACATGTGGCTGCTGTTTTGCCGCGCGAAGCGCTGATCTTCTAGTAACATGTCAACCGAATCTGAAGCTGTTAAAAAATAATCTGGATCGTCATCCGGAATATGTAAGAGTTTAATATTGAAAGGCAATTTGGCCTTCAGCGCGTGGAGTATATCACGTGTTGCGACTGGTTCGTCCAAAAAATGACCCATGTTCAAGTATTTTTCAAAATATCTGCGTAAGTTACCATTTTTACTGTTAAAAGTTTCAGGTTCTAAAATTTGTCTTCTGAGTCGCTCCTGGACGGATTGCGACCAGAATTTGTTCAGAAAGGCACGCTCAAATTCACTGTACGTGGTACATACGTCAGCTTGACTGTATGCCCAGACAGCTGCATCGCCTTGGATGTAACCGACAACATATGAAATCTCTTTCCGGTCACTCCAAGTGCGTGGAAATGCATTACTAAAAGATTTAAGAAAAATCACCGGGTGAATGGTTAAAAATCACCGGGTGAATGGTTCGTTTTTCTGGGATAAAAGTCTGATATTGCCTGTGTTTTATTAAGCTTTCTTCTTCCTTTGCATTATAAGGATTTGTTCCACTGTAATTACTGTAATGTTCAGATGGCGCGTAATTACGATAATCTTGCTGTGGTTTACCATGATAATAGTTTGTGTTTTCAAGACGTGGTATGTGTTGTTGTTGTGCTGTGTTTTGTTCTTGTGTGTTCGTTGCGTGCGGTATGTGTGAGTCATACTCGTATGTGTATTGGTTTCTGAACTGTACATTTGGACTGATATTTTCGTTACATTCAGACTGTGCTTGATCGGTGAATTGTGTCATTGGTGCAGTGACAGTACTGCGTCGTTAATCCGCTGTTTGTTATTAGTGATGTATTCCGCTACGGAGTCGTGCACAATTGTTGGTAACTTTTCACGTATGCATCTATCAAAATGTTTGTCTTTGTTCTCTACCCAATCATGAAATTCTTTATTAATATTTTGAAAATGAGCTGTGGCATCAGATTGTAATCTGTCAGTCAGGTGTTGTTAAACATCGTCAAATTTATTCTGCACGTCAGTAATTCATTTTTCAAGGTAGTCATGTACTGTAGGATATGTTTGAATTTGTCCAGTAAGAGCTTCACACGCGACATTAAGGTATTTTACTTGTGTCTGTAAAAGTGCTACGTCATTTGTAGTATTTTCTTGTATCGTATTAAGCTTGGAAAATTTCGCACTGAGTTCAGTCATCTGTTTGCGCAGTGTGGCGTCTGTAAGTTCCGCACGTTTACATAAAATGTCATTACATGTCTTGATTGCTATGAGATCAGATTTAATTTCGTCATTTTGTGTCTTTAAGGTTGCCGTATTTTCTGCGTTTTGTTTTATTAGCATTTGCAACATGGTGGCAATGTTTGAAAATAAAGTTTGACACTGGTTTTAAAATAAAATGCAGTTGAACATGAATCGCTCGTAGCAAAAATGGCTGTTTGTTAATTTAAAAATGTAAACTGAATATGGGATTATTGTTAATGGCTGCTGGCCATGTTACAACGTACAGAAGTCGGCCATATTGTACACTCGTGTATTGGTATTGTTGCAGAAGTTATTGTTTAAGGAAAAGCACTGATAATGAAATTTATCACTGCAAACTGCTATGCGCGAAAGAAATACTACAGAATCTACTGAAAAGCTAATGCACTGAATTATGCGTCTGGTCAAGCCTGCCAATGCCAAGATGCTGCGTCTTACCTTATTTTGCTGGAAGCTTCGTTGCGTCTTCCCGCAAAATTTTAGAATTGGAAAATATCTTCAGATTTTTGTTATTTCTCATATATTCAAGTCCAGGTCCAGAAAGTTGATTTTTCACATGAAACAAAGAAAACAATTTAACAAATGACAACATAACAAGTCCTGTCACAGTCGCCAATATAAAATAAATAAATAAAATAAAATATTAATTATTACTTGTGTATTATAGTGATTGGTTGTAATTAATATTTGCTTATCTGGAACGTGGACCTTTAATTATTTAGCATCAGCCGCTTGACAATGGCTTTTTCGTGAATGCATTGTTATTCGTAGTTGACCGTGAAATAAGACTCAGATAATCGGACTTCGTATTCAAATCGTTTCCATAGACTGCTGCGGTAGGTGCGGACTCAAAATCTAAATTTCAATATTAGAATAATTTGCCAGCCACGTCAATACGTCGTACAGAGGTGACTGTCTACTAAACATAAAGTTTACACAGTTAGTTAAATCAGACATATTCAGCGAATAAGCCTACAGTTACATAATTCAACTTACTTTTATAAATATAAATTCTTTACATAATCGAGTGCCTAGTAAGATTGCAACTCGCAGTGTTTGTATATAACATCAAATATGGCGGTGTGCCAGTTAATAAAATATACGTGTTTCCCGCACCAGTTCTCCTGCTCCCCCCCCCCCCCCCTATTAAACATAAGAGTGTCGTAATTGTATTTTGTTTTATCAGCGGCATAGCGCTGCAGTTCTGTGCCATAGGCTTTATTTGTCAGAGATTAATTATTTAACTAAGATTTCGCGTTTCCGAGGAAACTCACGCACGGCATGCAAATGTGCCTTTATACACCCTATGGCTCTGGGTGGTATGCCATTGTGTGTATCTTGCTAATACGCAACAATTTGCAAACTCTCTTGAAAGGGTCACTTAAAGAATTTGGCCGTTGGTCAGTTAGACTCAGTGGCAGAATTCCGTGGCATCAGCATCTTGCCATTCAGTTGGCATAGCTAATGTGGACTTACTGAAATTGTTTTGGAATGTCAGCATGTAACTTTCACATGTTCTTGATACATTTATGGGCCTACAATGTCCGTTGAACACTTTTTGAATGTTCTTTCTGCTCTGTCTGTTATTTGAAACGGCATTTTTGTCTTTGCCTGTATAAATGCATTCTTTCATGGCGAACAAATAGGAGGGTTGAATGAAAAGCAATACCTCCGTCGTCGTTAATTGGGTTTGGATGGGAATATTTTAATAAATCAAACGCAGAAATAATCCTTAAAATGTGATCTTTCATTACCAATATTTACTTTTCCACATAATCACCAGCCAATTGGATACAATTCTGCAATGCTGACAACGATGAACAAGTTTTTTGAAGCCGTCACTGAAGAAGTCGACACTGACCCCGCAACCACAGTCTCACAGTTCTCTCATCGTCTTCATCAGAAGCCTAATGATGTCCCCGCGGATCGCCTTCATTATCGGGAACAGATGGAAGTCAGACGGTGCTAAATGTGGATTGTATAGAGGATGCCGTAAGGGGTGAGATTCAAAGTTCTGCTTTGGTGGCACGTGAAGTGTGTGGTTTGGCATTGTCATGCTGCAAGAAAACATTTCCCTTTTCCTTTCGTTCCCTTGTTAGCGGTCGTTTCAGAGTCCGTGGCGTTGTGATGTAACGCTCTGAATTTATTGTTGTACCATGATCAAGGAAATCAACATGGATAACACCATCTGCGTCTCAGAAAACTGTGGCAATGGTTTTTCCATCTGAGGGCTGTCTTGAATTTCTTTTTCTGGGGTGAGTCCTTGTGTCGATATTCCATAGACTGACGTTTCGTCTCCGGGTCGTAATGGTGTACCGACGTTTCGTTTCCTGTCACAAATGAATGGAGAAGGGCGTCACCTTCATTCTCGTAACACGAGAGGAATCCTGGCAAATTTAAAGTCCGTGTACTTTCATTTCAGGAGTCAGCATCCAGCGTACCCATCATGCACAGATCTTCTGATAGCCAAGCAAAGCAATAATGTGACCAACAAGTTCTTGTGAAATGCCGATTGTGCTTGCAGTTTCTCTCTGAATGACACGACGATCGTCCTGAAACAATCTGTCAACATTTTGCTTGTGAAACTTGGTGGTTGCTGTCATAGGACGTCCGACTCTGTTTGTCACGCAAGTCAGGCGTTCCCGCCTCAACATCTTTAAACTTACTGTCCCAACGACCCACATACTCACATCAACACAATCACCATAAACTGATTTCATTCTGTGATGAATCTCCTTTGGGGTGACACCTTCTGCTGTCAATAATTCAATGACCGCACGTTGCTAAATCACATTGACCGACCTTCTGCGCAGGGTTCCCTACTTGACACTGTAACAACACAACCTTTCAATGCTAAGGCTTCCCGCCAACTGGAGCTGTAGAGAAGGGCCTACGGAACAAACCAGTACCTGCTGCCGGCCGCGGTGGTCTCGCGGTTCTAGGCGCGCAGTCCGGAACCGTGCGACTGTTACGGTAGCAGGTTCGAATCCTGCCTCGGGCATGGATGTGTGTGATGTCCTTAGGTTAGTTGGGTTTAAGTAGTTCTAAGTTCTAGGGGACTGATGACCACAGCAGTTGAGTCCCATAGTGCTCAGCCATTTGAACCATTTTGAACAGTACCTGCCGCATACCAATGTTGCCAACTGTTGAAGAGTTACGAAGATGGAGGCATTACTTTTCAGTAAACCCTCGTATATTCGTATTTTTGTACATCATGTTAAATTCCTTTCCATTGCTTATGTTGATTTATATTCTTGAACGTTTTTTGCGTGCCCTGGTGTCCTCCCATTGGATTGCCATACATTTGTTTTAGAATTCATTGCTTTTCCTCAGGACTACTCTTACTTTGTCTAACATCTGCCTGTGCGTCTAATGGCGTCTCCTCATCACTTTCTATTTCAGTGCTCACTAGGATTTGTTGCAAATTCGCCTAATTACCCTTTTCCTTTCCTTCCAGTTAGTTCCTGTCAGTATGGATATGTTCATTGGGCTGTATTCTACTGAGAGAATCTGCATTGCTATACAGCCTGCCTGGCTTGTATATTACTTTATGGTCATATTCTTTGAGTTTAAGTATTCACTTCAGTACTCTCTAGCTATGATCCATTACACTAATATCCATGTTAATGGTTTATGGTCTATTACCACTGTAAACTGTAATCTACATCTACGTGATCTGCATCTACGTGATTACTCTGCTATTTACAATTAAGTGCCTGGCAGAGAGTTCAATGAACCAAATTCAAGCTGCCTCTCTGCCGTTCCACTCTCGAACGTCGCGCGGGAAAAACGAACACTTAAATTTTTCTGTGCGAACCCTGATTTCTCTTATTTTATCGTGATGGTATTTTCTCTCTATGTAGGTGGGTGCCAACAGAATGTTTTCGTAATCGGAGGAGAAAACTGGTGATTGGAATTTCATGAGAAATTCCGTCGTAACTAAAAATGCCTTTGTTTTAATGATTGCCACTCCAGTTCACGTATCATATCTGTGGCACTATCTCCCCTATTTCGCGATAACACAAAACGAGCCGCCCTTCTTTGAACTTCTTCGATATCATCCGTGTGTCCCACCGGATGCGGATCCCACACCGTTCAGCAATACTCCAGAATAGGGCGCACAAGTGTAGTGTAATCAGTCTCTTTAGTATATCTGTTGCACCTTCTAAGTGTTCTGCCAATGAATCGCCGTCTTTGGTTTACTCTACCCACAACATTATCTATGTGATCGTTTCAGTGTAGGTTATTTGTAATTCTAATCCCCAAGTATTTCGTTGAATTTACAGCCTTCAGATTCGTGTGACTTATGGCGTAACAGAAATTTAACGGATTTCTTTTAGTACTCATCTGTGTAACTTCACACTTTTCTTTACTTTTCGCACCATACAGTTATCTTATCTAAACAATTTTGCAATTCGTTTTGGTCTTCTGATGACTTGACAAGACGGTAAATGACAGCATCATCTGCAAATAATCTAAGAGGGCTACTCAAATTGTCTCCTAGGTCGTTAATATAGATCAGGAACAATGGAGGACCTCTAACACTTGCTTGGGGAACGCCGGAATTACTTTTGTTTTATTCAATGACTTTCCGTCTATTACTGCGAACTGTGACCTTTGACAGGAAATCACGAATCCAGTCGCACAACTGAGGCGATATTCCACAGGTACGCATGTCGGTTAGAAGACGCTTGTGAGGAACGGTGTCGAAAGCCACCTGGAAATCTAAAAATATGGAATCAATTTGACTTCCCCTGTCTAAAGCACTCATTATTTCATGAGTATAAACAGCAAGTTGTGTTTCACAACAACGATATTTTCTAAATTGGTGTTGACTATGTGCCAATAAATCGTTTTCTTCGAGGCAATTCATAATGTTCGAACGCAGTATATGCTCCAAAACACTACTGCAAATTGACGTCAGTGATAATGGCCCGTAATCCGGCGGATTACTCCTACTTCTCGTTTTGAGTATTGGTGTGTCGAGCAATTTTCCAGTCTTTAGTTACGGATATTTCTGTGAGCGAGTGGTTGTATACAATTGTTAAATATGGAGCTATTTTATCAGCACACTCTGAGAAGAACCTGATTGGTATAAAATCTGGACCGGGGGCCTTGCCTTTCTTAAGTGATTTAAGATACTGTGCTACACCTACGATATCTACTTCTATGTTTCTCATCTTGGTAGTTCTTGATTGGAATTCAGGAATATTTACTTCGTCTTCTTTGGTGAAGGAGTTTCGGAAAACTGTGTTTAATAACTCTTTTAGTGGCACTGTCATCAGTAATTCTCATCGCTGTTATCGCGCAGTGAAGGTATTGATTGCGTCCTGCCACTGGTGTGCTTTATATATGACCAGAATCTCTTTGGGTTTTCTGCCAGATTCCGAGACAGTTTCGTTGGGGAAATTATTAAAAGCATCTCGCATTGAAGCATGTGCTATATCTCGAACTTCTGCGAAACTTTGCCGATCTTGGGGATTTTACGTTCTTTTAAATTTGGTATGCTATTTTAGTTGCTTCTGCAACAGCGATCTGACCCGTTTTCTGTACTATTGTGGATCAGTACCATAACTTATTAATTTATGTGGTATATATCTCTCAATTGCCGTCGATGCTCTCTTTGAAATCATTCCACATCTTTTCTACATTTACATGGTCAGATCGGAAGGAGTGGAGACTCTCTCTTAGAAAGGCGTTAAGAGAACTTTTATCAGCTTTTTTTTAAAAATAGACGTACTTTGCGTTTCTTTTTGATGATTATGGGTGTTACGTTATTCAGCCTAGCAGCAACTGCCTTGTGATCGCTAATCCCTGTATTCATCATGATACTCCCTATTTATCCAGGATTATTGGTTGCTAAGAGGTCAAGTATGCTTTCGCAACCATTTAAGCTTCGAGTGGGCTCATGAACTAATTGTTCAAAATAATTTTCTGAGAAAACATTCAGTACCATTTCGGATGACGTTTTAAGCCTGCTGCCGTCTTTAAACGTATAATTTTTCCAGCATATCGACGGTAGACTGAAGTCGCCACCGACTATAATTACAAAACTGGGTTACCTAATTGAAATGAGAGCCAAGTTTTCTTTGAACTGTTCAGCAACTATATCTTCTGAGTTGGGGTGCGGGGGCGGTAAAACGATCCAATTAATAGTTTAGTTCGATTGTCAAGCATAGACTCTACCCATACTATTTCGTAGGAGCTATCTAATTCAATTTCACTACAGGGTCTACGACTGACAGAAATAAATACTCTACCACCAACTGTATTTAATCTATCTTGTATGAAGACTTTTTCGGTCGTTTGAAAAAAATTCGGTTGAATTTCTTATATTTATCTACATGGTCAGAACTGCTTTACTGAATATACTATAGGCAGCAGTTCTTTTTCTGTGGTACTGTAATTTAATTCTACCTTGTTTAATGATCTGAAAGCGTCTGCAATGGACAAATCTTCGCCAACATCCTTCCTTGTCACAGAATTGTGCCTGGAGCTGCTTTGCTCGCATCTGTAGTCATTATGAATGGTTCTGTGAAATCTGGATACTGGAGTAGTGGCGAATTAACTAATTTCCCCTTTAATTCCTTGAAAACATTGTTTTGAATTTCAACCCGTTCATATTTTACACCTCTCTTTAGCAATTAATGGAGTGGCTTTGCAAGTTTGCTAAGCTTTTCAGTGATTTTTCGATATTACGCAATTAGGCCTGCAGACGATTTTAATTCCTTCGTTCTTTGCTGTGGAAAGAACTTCACCGTTTTCCACCTTTTCCATGTCCGGTGAGATTTTCTTGTCCGTAATTCAGTACCTCAGAGGATAACTTCTTTTTTTAAGCACTCATGTGGTTATCCGGCTGCAGCTGTAACTTAAACTCTCACAACTGGTCAACAATTTAACTGAGCTTCTATTCTCCTGCAGGTTCCTTCTTTAATACACTGTATCGTACAGGTACCCATAACATTTAATTCCTTGTAGAGCTGCCAAAGCTGTGTTCATTAATCGTCGAAAAAAAATTCCATTCAGTCCCATAGGCATTTCTTTGGATTGGTAGTGTTGATGGTTTGAGCTGAACACCATCTTCTCTCTGACCTTCTCATCCATCAATATTTAGTAGTGTCCACTTGAAAGTCAAGAGTCGAGAAGCACTTTGCTCGCCCTAATTGGTCCAATATCGGAGATATTTGGTAGTGGAAACGCATCGTCTACGGCACACCCTCCCTACATGTTCCAGTGCTATCGGGATTCTGTGCATCAATGTGCTTAAATGACACAGTTTGTCACCCGCTAAATGGATTGTACCTACGTACTCTGTGAAAAATTCTCTAATGCATTCTTTTCTCCTGAATTTAAGTGATCTTAATTGCTTTCACTAACTGCTACCACGACTTCCTGTTATTCCTATGGCTTGCTCACTGCCTTTTACGTTACAAACCTTTTCTAGGTGCGCTAATTCTTCCATAACTGACGTGACCTCCTTTAACTGTACTCTGGCCTCTAACATATTTATCATGCTTACTATGCAGTCGCCATTTCGCACTTTCACTAACGACTCAGAATGTATCCTTCTTGTACAGTTTCCTGTTTCAGGATGACTATTTCCCTTTTAGTATTTTGTGATACTTTACCATCCACTTTATACTGCAATATTTTTTCCTTGCATGGCTCAGTTTCCCTTTGAGACTCCTGATCAGCATCAAACTCATGTTTTTATGATTCCTCCTCCCCTGTTATGGGTATATCTTTACTTTGTAATCTTAAACCTTTTTCCGCATAGTCACTGTACGTGACCGGCACTACTCTAACACATCTTCTCAGCACTTTTTCGAGATTCGTTTAGGAGCCTCCGACAATTTATGTAAGCGCCCTCCAAGACCTGCCTTTTGTCTTGCCAAGGCGACTAATACATCTCATCTCGTAAATTTCCCTCTTTCACTTTGTTTCGGACTAACAAGACTTAGCCATCTCCCATGAGTTTTTTTTCTTTGCATCAGGAAGTGAAGTAGTATAACCGAAAGCAGATGGGTATCATTACCTCTTTTGGAGTTCTTTTCTCTGCTCTTCTTGGCTAGATAAATAAAGTGTTGCAATTTGAAATAGAATTTTGGGCTTTTTATGGAAATGTAGTGGACAAACAAAACTACAAATGTTTTAACTCTCCATGCTGAATACTGAAACAAAATATACAGAGGTTCGTTTGAGAGTTACTTTCTCTGTTCATAAGAACAAATATATTTATAAGAATTACAAATCTCAACTAAGATGCTAAGCTGGAAGTCATAAATAAGCAGAATGAAAGAGAAATTAATGATTTCATATTTGTCTTGTTCATTGTGTATTAATTATAAGGTCTCTCTGATGAGTACTTATACTGAGTCGGTGTCTCTATATGTTTCCCACGCCATCTTGTGTTTGTCTTTATATGTATGAGTGACTGTATGTGCTCAATTGTGTTGAATACCTACACCGTTGGTTTGATACAGGCCGATGTGTGAAACTGCTTTCACACTACACGCTTCCGTTGTTGTAGCGATCTGCGCCAGCTGCTGCAGACGCTATATTGAAGCTGAAAGTGTTAATCAAAGTTGCGGAGAAATATTCGTCTGGGCTCTGTTGCACAGCAATCAGATTTGCTTTCAGTTCTTAGAAATGTCCAACATTGGTGGATTTAAATGATCCGCGAAATTACTCCTTTTCCGAAGAAAGCATCAAACTATTTAATTAGAACTGAACACTCCCATCGGAAATGTTCTCGAGCTGGTATTCGTTAAGAGATCATAACTGGAGTACGCCTCGAATGTAGAATAAACACGTACCTTCTTGAAATGAACTATCTTTTATTGACCTTTGTGTAAATGATATTCTTCTCGTGACATGAATTATCTGTTCTCTGGCTTTTATACAGATATATAAAACAATTTCCTTCAAACTCTCGCAATAGCGTCGATTTCTACTTCACAAGAATGAAAAAGCCTCTTAATGAATTACTTCTTAAAAAGAGACTTCCTACACCACCACGGGCAAAAGCAAACACGAGTGTTCACAAAACACTATGTCGATGATTGTTCATGACGCTGTATAATATTAATGTCCACTAGATAGTACATTCACTAATACGAAAATGTTGCTACAGATATTTCTATCAATTCAAAATTGAACCTAAATGATACAGTGGGGTGCATATACTATATGAAGTACAATATTCTGCTAACAAATCTATGCTGCTTGAAAATTACTGAAATACAGCTTATATGCATAGCTCTTTTAGCTTGCTTTAATTCGTTTGTCGAGGATGGCATGAGATGTGATCAGAATCTTTTTTTCATCATCACTCAGAGATTCTGTCACGTGCCTTGGGATATCTCAAACTTGCAATCTAGCCATTCGGTCAAGCCCTACAAACGGAAACCAAGGAAAACCTCGGGGTAGATTCACCTTCCTCATATTTATCATTTGCAAAAAGGAAAATAATTGACTAACAATCGATAATAGAATATATGCAATATGAATATTTTTCGAAATGAATTTAAACACTTCTCACAAAAGAAACAAAGCATTGTTAATCTTCTGTGTCTTGAGGTGAACAGTCGATGCGTTGGGTTACGTCCATCGTATTAGTGACCTCCGGGTAAATGATTTGAAATCCATTCCCATTTCATCGTATCCTCGTGGGTATTATTTTTTCTTTATAGGGTTTACGTGAAAATAAGACGCAGTGTAAGCTACTTAAAAAAGGTGTTTGATCTGTGCTGAGCTGAAATAGAATTTAATCTAAAGTCATTTCTAATTCTCTCTCCTGAATTCTAAATACTCAGAAGTTGTAAGATGTTCTTGATTCTTATCAATAACCATATGATGCACTATACACTAAACCAACTGGTGATGCCGTCTCAACTTACGCTCGTCACCTTTCAGATGCACCTTAACACTTGCTGATGTGCTTGTAACAGCTCAGCATTCGCTTAGCTGGCAACTTCGCGAGTAACAACTGACATAACAAAATTTACATCCACAGGTATGTTACAACACTAATACAATTACAAAGAAAATGTCCATTACAAAAGATTGAAACAAAGCATAAGCGGATTTTTAGCCGAGAACGGGTTACCCTCTGCGAACAGCATGACTTCGGCCCAGCGAGTTAAAAAAGATACAAACATATACTGACATTGTCAAATTTGACAGATGCAAAATGTATCTTGCTATGGACCAGATTCATTTGAATTGCTAATCCATGGTCATTATGCATTGTGAGACCTGATTAAAATTATTATTAAGTAATTAAAATTGAAAGAAATCAGTCATACTACAGCTAAATTCTCTGCATCCTGGATAGAAAACTAATCTCTGCATTGAAAAACAAATACATAATCAGTTATCGTGAAATTCCTTCAGTAAACGTTGAGGATACATACCTTTCACCTTTTCATTCTTCACATCCTTCAAAACATAGGCCCCTGGGTGAGGTATTTTTGGAATCATGAATGGCCCTTGATACATTAATTGCCATTTTTTGTGCCTCCTCTGTATAAGTGAAGCGTTTAGGATGAGTTTTTACTAAAACTTGGTCTTTCATTTCATTCGTTTTTATTCTTCCTTGTCGATTGCTAAAATATAATTTTGGTTTCTTCACGTTGTCCATTATATTGAGTAAGGCTTTGTGTACTTTATTTTGTAGAGACAATCTGTCAATTGCTACTTTAGATGTTGATAGAATCCAGTCATTCTGTTCCTGTTTCCTAAACATCAGTCGTACTGTGTGTCATTTTGTTCACAATTTCTTGAAAATCACGATAATAGATCCATTTGGTTTGCTGGTTGTGGCAATATGTTCTCATGAACCGGTTTAATTCACGAAAGATTCGATCCATAGGATTTGCAGAAAGGTGGTACACTGATGTTAGAATTTGTTTTATACCACACCTGATTAGCGTTTGTCGCCAACGAAATCCAGTGAACGTTGACCCGTTGTCCGAAAGAATAGCCTCTGGTTTGTCTGCATTGACTATATAATCTTTGATCATTTTCTTGCCTATGGATGCACCAGAAACTGATTTTAATAAATAAAGTTTGACATATTTGGTGAATATATCGAGAAATGCTACAATATATTTGTATCATCCTCTTGATGACGGTAGAGGACCACAGACATCGACCGACCGAAATCGATAGCAGTCTAGTAGGTGTAATAGGATGTAGGAAATCCATCACACAAAAATTTCCTGGTTTGGATAGCTGACAAATTTTACATTTCCTAAACTGTCGGGGCACTTTTCTGCGAATATTTGGGAAGTAGCAATATGCTTCAATCTTCTGAGCTCATTTTAATACTCCAAAATCTCCCCAGGTGAGGTGCGTGTACAAAATTAAGTCAGTCTCATTCTTCTTGGGAATACACACCTTCAAATTATCTGAATCAAGATGCCCTTTGAAAAATAAGACGTCGTTCTCAACTTTGTACACTCGCTTCAGATCTTCGTTTCCGGGTTTTCCTAAAGCTTCTTTTCTTGAAAGCTAACGAGGGGCTTCATTTTGTAGTTTTCCCATGTTCTTACACATTTTAAGAGAATGTTTCCTATATATTTTATCAGTCATTAAGAGAACTTTGAATTCGGAAGAACTTTGTATTCGGACGTTTTGTCCGTGATGTTGATTGTTGACAAATCACCGTCTGGCATTCATGACAGTGCATCGGCGTTGAAATTATCCTGTCCGCTTATGTAGTTAATTTCAAATTGAAACTCTTAAAGTGAGAGCGGCCATGTTGCTAGTCTGGGATGTAATTATTTACAAGTTTCAAAAAAAACTTAACTCTTTGTGGTCACAGTATACTGTTGTCTTTGCTCCGTATAAGTAATAGTGGAATTTTTTAAACGACCAGACTATGATTCCTTTTCGGTAGTTGTGTACGTTCTTTCACAAGCAGTTAAGAGTCGACTAGCGAAAGCTATTGGACAGAAAGTTAGTTTTCCATCTATCATTTTTACTTGGAAGAGGCAGGAACCGATTCCAGTTTCCGAAGAATCCGCCATTAAACCGAATTCTTGGCTCATATCTGGATGGTATAATATTTGTGAGTTAAGTAGGGCATGTTTTATTGCTTGAAATGTATTCTGGTGTTGTTGCGTCCACATCCACGGAATATTTTTGCGCAACAAGCTGTACAACGGTTCTGCATTAATAGAATGGCCGTAAATGAAACGCCTGAAAAAAGAGACAACTCCGAGGAATCCCTTTAATTGCTTTTTAGTTGTTGGAACTGCAAAGTTTTTGATTGCCTTTAATTTCTCGGAGTCCGTTAAGATTCCCTTTTCATTTATAAAATGACCCAGAGATTTAATTTTATCCCGAGCAAAATGCAACTTCTGCAGATTTTCAGTTATACCTGCTTCATTGAACCGTTCCAACACTCCTCATTAAATCGACGTGCTGCTTCCATATGATTGTAGCGATGAGTACGCCGTCCACAAACAAAGTTAACTGCTTCGAAGTGCAGGTCTCAATGCGTAATCTAGAGCATTTATAAAAACTCCTGTGCTCACGTTTAGCCCGAAAGGCAGCACCTTATATTGGTAGCTTCTACCTGCGTGTACAAACGCGGTGTACCTTCTTGATTTATCGTTTAGTGCCACCTGACAAAATGAACTCCTGTGATCAAATTCGATAAGTATTTTATCTCTTCGAACTTTTGAATCAGCTCATCGACGTTTCCCGGGTGAGTTCGCACGGGCACGATAATCTTATTTTTTTGCCGTGCTTCTAGCAAGAGACGCACTTTTCCAACCTTTTTCGGGACAACATGAAGAGGACTACAGTATGGACTCTTCGGAGGTTCTATCAGTTCCCATTCCAGCATCTGTTGAATTTCCGCATCAACCGCCTTCCGTTGATGCCACGCTACTGAATGAAAACTACGGCAGAAAACTTGGTGTGGGATCACATCTAAATGACATGTGCATCCCTTGATTACATCAGGCTTTTCTTCAAAGACTTCATGATATTCCTGTTGAAGATCGTATAATTGCTTTCTTTGATGGTGCTGCAAATGTTCGGGTATTCTCGTGCAGGTTCGCAATGTATCCATTGGATTTGGAGTTTTCGTCCATGACAATACTTTCCATGGCTACTATGTTCCCTGAGAAGATCCATCTGATGTCTTTGGTCCATTATTGTAAAACTGGCACGGCTCAGAGAAAAATCGATATGTCAATTCCTCTCTCTAAATTCACCAGTTCCCAAGATACAATCCTCAACTAATTTTTCTATTACAGGGAATGTGCATTTTATAGCTACAATTCCTATACCTAACTGTAGTTGAGTCTGCACTTTAACCTGAGAAGAATTTGACCAGTAGGGCCTACAATCCTACAACATTGAACAGGAAAAATAGGTGGGTTTACTTTCTGAAGTATTATTTGAAATAACTTCTCAGAAACGACATTTACTGCTGCTACCGTGTCTCAAGTAACTTGCACAGTAATGCCTTCAATTTCCGCCTGAATTTTGGCAACAGGTTCATTGGTATGTTCCTCTTGACAAGGCATCATACCCTGCTGGAGTTCTTCTATTAGTAATCTATCATCAATATATCGGAAAAAATTGGCGCTTGAATTTTCACCCCTCAAAACTTCCTCGACTTCGCCGTCGGGGCTTCTGACAGTCGAGTCTAGTTTGACGATTGTCCATTATTGGTAGATGTTTGCTCCGTTACGTCAGTTATTACTGGTGGTTGCTTTCGCCATTCATTTGCATTGACGTTTGGCTCCCAACCTGAAGTTTGTGGTTGGTTGTGATACTCTTGTGTTTGCTGCTGATAACGGCGTTTTGGCTGATAATTTCCCTCTTGTTAATATCCTTTCCTCTCCTTATTATTTTTCCTCCGTTTCCGTTTATATGTTTGTTCACCTTGTTGATCATGATTACTCTGCTCTGGATTTTCATCACAAGATTTCTCGTTCTTCTGGAAATAATTCCTGTGGGTCTGGTGAAGTGTGCACAAAAAGTTTGTTTCTATACCCTCTATTCTCTTTGGTTTGTTTATTATACGGTTTGTTGTTGCTATTATATTTGTTAGGTTGATAACTTAGTTGAATATACCGAACACGTGATTCTTCGAACAGGGTGTCTATTGAATCCAATGTGGCAAAAAATCTTCCACATGTTGTTCAGTCACATGTAGAAGTTTTCCCTTTACTTAAAGTGGAAGTTCGGCCTTTAATATTCGAATGATATCCTGTGTCGGGATTGGTTCACTCCCGTGTTTACTTTTATTTATGTACTTCTCGAAATATTTCCTTAAAGAATCATTTTTGAAAGAAAATAGTTGTGGTCAAAAACTTCCTTGTGTAGTCTTTCTTGCACTCCCTTATTCCAGTACTTGTGCAAGAAAGCGCTTTCAAATTGCTCATATTCGTGACACCATGCGGATGCTTCTGACGCCCACATCGATCCATCCCCATGTATAAATCGTGCAACGTACGTAATTTTTTGTTACTCAGTCCACATTCGTTGCAGTATCCCTCTAAATTGCTTGATAAAGACCGTGGGATTGATCGACTTCCTTTCGGGGTTAAATACCTGAAATTGAGGATATTTAAGAATTTACTCTCATTCATAGTCGCAGGTGTATTCTGGTGACTATTTCGTGGTGGATGATATTCCTGATAATTTGGTTCCTGTTGATGACCTGAGTACGCACAAATACATGCAATTGTTGCATGGATTCAGTTTCACTGGTTTCGTCAGGAATAATCTCTACTTTTGATAACTTGCAGGTAACAGGTGCCCCTCTAGTGTTAACTAAACCTTGCTGTAATGCTTTGAGTGTATTTTCAATCTTTGCCTTTCAAGCAGGAAATTCTTCTCCTATATTCTCCTTAATCTCTTGAATTTCTGATTTAAATTGTCCTTGTGCAGTTTCGTTGTTAACTTGTGCGTTAGCAACCGTTTCTGTCAAGGTTTGATCAACATCATTTCACACCGTCTCGGTTTGCTCTTTCGCCCAATCCTCCACGTCATTAGAAAATGCGATCTTATGTTTGTTGAAACGATTCTGTTTCTCACCTTCGAGACTAAGAGTGTCTATCCTTCGAGTAAGATTAATGATTGCTTGCCAATTGTCGTGCTTAATTGTATTCAAGTCCTGTGCAATGGTGTTCTGTACATGGACAACTTCTTGCACTTGATTATTTAGCTTATCTTGATGATATAAGATATCATTGAATTTGGTGTTAATTCTTTGTATTGTTGTTCTTGCGTAACAATGAGTTATGCTTGACTGGCAATCAAGTGACTCTGTTTTGATTCCGAACTTTCGAATTTTCAGTAATATTATCATTTATTGCTTTTAGTTTATTGGGTTGCTCCTGAGCGAAAGTGGATTGTGCCCTTGCAAAATTAGATTGTGTGGTTTCCAATGCTTGGAATTTACGATTAATATCATTTGCAAAAGTGGATTGTACAAATTGCAAAATTAGATTGCGCAGTCTCCAATGCTTAATCCCTTGTGATATGACGGTCAAATTTGACATCAGCTGGGATAAAAAAACAGTATTGAAGATTGTACCGACGCATTTTCTGGCACAGTAATTTCCTTCTCGCGCGTAGTTGAGGGCAATGCTCCCCTAGCGACTACGTCTGTATCAGAGGTCAAATTCATGTTATTTATTGGTTACTGCGTATTTCTTTGGATTTCACTCGACATATGAATGTCGGAAATTGCAACAGTTTTTGTCGACGGCGTGAGCGCAGTAATTACTGCTGGTTGCTCAGCCGTTATCGCCATTTCACTAACAATGCATGTATGACATTCCGTTGCACTAGTAGACGATACACAGAAATTACTCAGTTGATTTTGTGCCATTGTGATGTTGTGTGCTTTGAACATAGACCAAGTTATCACCACGAAAATAAGCAACAGACAGTTTCTCTATTAAGTATTTCCCCAAAGAGTTAATATTAATTTCTACACACGCAAAAAACGCTAATGTCTCATGCTGTCAATGCACAGTTTACAGTGTAGCAGAACAGAGTACGTAGATAACACATAAAATACTGTCTTAAGATATCTACTGAAATAATGAAATTCTAGTAAAAGTAATACAGAAGCTACTCATTTACGCATTAAAATCAATAAGTAAAAGGTAATTGCAACGCCTAAACGCCCAAAAAAGCTAGTAATTCAAAATGTCTGGCCCGTTTGAAGTTTCGGACTGGCTGCTAGAACGGCGTACACGTTCTCCTTACAAAGAACTCCCGCACGTTCAGTTAGCATGAAACATACTAGAAACCATAATGCAGTTACACCTTCTGGCTATTCATACATGCACAAAAATGAAACATTAATTACTTAATTAATAAGATAACTAATTTCACCTGAAAATTAGAATTATAGCTGTCACAAAGTATGTTACAGGTATCCGTAATCACAAACATGTTTTACTGTTAGTATCGTGTCTAACTGGTAATAAAGTGTTATTGCAGTAGGACCGAGTCCTGTCTAATGGTAGACATTTATAAAGTCTCTGTGATGAGCACTTACATTGAGTGTCTCTCTCTATGTGTTTCCCACACCACCTTGTGTTTATATGTATGAGTGTGTGCTCTGTTGTGTTGACTACCTACACCGTTGGTTTGATACAGTGCGATGTATGAAACTGCTTTCACACTACACGCTTCCGTTGTTATAACGATCTGCTCCATCTTCTGCAGACGCTGTATTGAAGCTGAAAGTGTTAATCAAAGTTGCGGAGAAATATTCGTCTGGGCTCTATTGCATAGCAATCAGATTTGCTTGCAGTTTTTAGAAATGTCCAACATTGGTGGATTTAAATGATCCGTGAAATTACTCCTTTTCCGAAGAAAGCATCAAACTCAGTTATTAGAACTGAACGCTCCCGTCAGAAATGTTCTCGAGCTGGTATTCGTTAAGAGATCATAATTGGAGTATACGTCGAATGTAGAATAAACACGCATCATCTTGAAATGAACAATCTTTTGACCTCTGTGTCAATGAGATTCTTCTCGTAACATGAATTATCTGTTCACTGGCTTTTAGACAGATATATAATACAATTTCCTTCAAAATCTCGCAATGGCGTCGATTTCTACTTCACAAGAATGAAAAAAAACCTCGTAATGAATTAATTATAAACAAAAACAAAGACTTCCTACACTATGAATAATTATCTGAGTGCTAACTGTCACAGAGTAATAAATAATGTCTTCGTCTCTCTCTTTAGCACCGTCACGTCACGTCACGCTGTTTTCCAGTCACGCTGTCTACCATAGCAACAGCGATTTCATCGACCACCTGTGATGCAACCTGTCGTCGGACTCATCCCAGAGCGACGCCCAGTTCTCCAGTTGATTCGAACTTCATCACGCTCCGCACAGCAGGTGGAGGAAAATAACCCCTCTGTAATTCTTTCAGCTGCGATATTCCCGAAGTGCAGCTGCAGCATTACTGTTTTGATGTTAGAGCTTCACCAATAATGCCCTGCTTCTTTTGGCGAAGTTCATGTTGACACGTCAACAAGTGCACTGTGAGTGGTCAGATGTGTGAGACTGAATCATGATGACTGATCACTGCACCTGATGGCCATAATTGAAACTGGAAGGTGGCGCTGTGACACATGGAAATCATGCATCCCGTACTCTGTACATTAATGCTACCAAGTTTGGTACTCGCACGGTAATTAGTGCGTTTTATAACGTATTAAAGAGGGAAAGTTTAATTATAACCACCTGGCATATCAAATTTGCTTTTCAAGTAATTATGAAGAAAACTCGCAGCAGTATTGAGGGTCGGAGAGTGTAAAATGACAAATAAGAAGATTTAGACGAAATTACATAAGAAGCAGATATTGGGGTCTTACTACTTGTTGAAGTTTATAAACAGGCAGATTACGTGATCCAGAATCAGGGAGAGCTATTTTCCTGCTACTGTTTCGCTAAAGATGTTCTTTCACTTGTCTTGAATGTTATGTTTTAATGATAAGTCTGATCATGGGGTGCAAAGAGGAACCAACAAACTAGCACTTATAAGAGCCTTAAGGGCACAGTGGGTCGAAAGACTTGAAATGTTATATAATCTTGGATCAAATGTAACTGTTGAAAAGCAGGTGGTGGGTTATGGAGGTTTCTATCCATTCAAAGAAAAATAACGTTATACTGATGAGAAAACGCGTAATGATAAGGAAATAAGCAACAGAGAAGATAAAACTCAAAAAATGATAGACGACAATGCCATCAAAGGTGCAGCTGACTTGCTTCATCAGCTTATTACCACATACAGATGCAAATAAATAAATAAAAAAAAAACCAAATCATTCGTCTGTAAATGTGTTTTATAATATGTTTGACACTTGTGGCTACACTGCTATTATACTGTGGATAGAAATCAATCAAAAGTAGAAAAGAAATATTCTTAACAAAAAAGAATTTTCCCTAAGGAACTTGGAAGACTTCTTGTTACTCCATACACTGAAGCAAGGAAACGGTTTCCACGAAATTCAGAATCCATTGTTACTGTGAGAAAGATGCAAACATTGGACCAGTCTATATCAGGCTCTATTCCATGCAGTAGCAGCTCCAAGGATAGCTTCAATGTACAACATGTAAATTTTGTTGTGACGATAAGACTCCTTTTATATATATTGTCAGAAATATGTTTGTAAAGGTCATGTTGCATATTATTGCTGAAACTATAAGAATGAATGTATTACAGGGTTCTGTGGCCAAAATTAACATGTCCACTATTATTTACTTGTATTTTGATGAACAATTTGCACAGAACAAAAGCATTATTTGCTAAACGTACAAAAGACACACTCAGACGTTTGTTTGTTCTCTGAACACTGTCCTGTCTTCAAAACTAACCTATCTATTATCCCATCCTTGTATTTTGTTCAATGTTTCGTGCTCCAAAGAGGCTTGCCTATTGTTACTTTTTTGCATTTTGATTAATGTTTTGCGATTAAAAGAAATGTCATTTATATTTTTATATTCTTGGCTGAAAATAAATATATCCATTATTTTATTGCGTTTTGAACCATGCTATAAGGAAAAGAATACACTGATATTTGTTTATACTTTTACGAAATAGCTCTGTATTTGTTTATGCTTTCACGAAATGTTTCTGGACTTGAGAGAGCTGCCTATGTTTATTTGCCTGATTTTTGATCAATACCAGTATTACACAATAATGCTTTATCTGGTTCAAACAAGAATTAAATTATATTAAATTTCATGTAATAGTTCTTTAATGCAATCGTCTAGAGTTTTGCCTATTAGGTCATTATGACCCAAAGTACCACGAGTGTATACTGTTTTTAAGGAGAACAGCAGGATTAAAACGTATATTATCTTCATTTAACTGAATTTGGGAATGGCTCAGAGTACTGAAAGTCAATAAATATCTCATGAGTTTCATTCTGGTTCTCAAATGCAAGTTTTAACTTTATTAAAAAGCTAATTGCAATAAATGTAGCAAGCTGAATCAACAGCTTACTTTCAAAATTCGTTTGTATGTCGAGACTGTAAATAGCACATAGTAGCTTCAATTGTCATGAAGACTTCCTCGAGGTGAATTTAGTTACAGTTCCTGTTGTTGTGATGGATATGCTCACCATTTTTGGTGGAAAACAGAAATCAAGGTAAACAGTAAGGTGCTTCAAATAATTTGATTCTAAAAATTTGTCGACGACCCAGTAGTTTGCCTCCTAAACATTTTAGAACTTCGACAATCAAATTAAATTTTAAAGAGGTAAACGCGCCATGAAGTTTAGTCAAAGAGTACATTTTAGTTTAATGTAGTGTTCAAAGTGCAAATATTTTTTGTGATCGCGATAACGATTTTGTACATAACACAGACCAAGTCTTAGTGAGGTCAGTCTACTTCAGAGATGCAACCAGACTCTTGAAAACAGTAAAATAAAGAAAACACTATATTTGAGTACAGGAAAGGGGGCTGGTTATACATTTTTTCGGATAATTTAATTCCTCTAGTAAATTTCTTTATTTTTTTCGAGTATCGAATATCAGTTCTTCATGGTTATATTTCTCTGCCTTTCTTTGTACTGATACTTTTCTGCAGCGATTTGCACAACTGTTTTACGACATTTCCATCAGTTTTACACATCAGTAATTTTCTAGTGTCGTTATTTGTTTCGCCATATGCTGTTCCAAGGCAGTCAAAGCTCTTGTTTCCTTCTATTTGTCTAGATCCCAATGTGGTAGCTGCTTTCTCTTTGGCTTGTTGGACAGCAGCAGACATTTCACTAGTATTAGATTTTTGTCACTATCACTCTCAGCACCTGGATAATCATCGAAGTCTTTTGACTCTTCGGTTTACCAACTATATTTGATATGGTCTTTGAATCCTTGGCGCCTTTCATGTGTACTTTTCCCCCCGTGTTTCTTGAAAAGTGTATATATGTCCTGCACAGAATGCTATTAATGTTTCTCGCCTTTCTTTTCGACTGTCGAGACTGAGCTCTATCGTCATTCTTTTGTTCCACATTTTACCGTGGACTACATTTCAGTATTCCATTAAGATTATATTCACGTCCCCTTCTTCATATTTTACCAGCTGATTTGTGTTATATTTGTTCAGTTTATTTGTCAACCACAGCAGTAAAATAGTGACTGAAATATCACTTTCACCAACTTTGATTCCATACGCATCATTTACAGGTGCACTGATCATGCTGATTATAGTCTAAAGTGTCGTAAGTGAACACGTTCGAGCTATATTTTCTTTTATGTAGACGAATTCTGGGTTACGCTGTTTACTTTTAATGTAGTGGTTTTAATTATTATTATCTTTTAGATTTCTTTATGTCGTCCATATTGGACTGTTGTACGTTTCCGTGCAGGATTTTATGCGCTGGAACAGACTCAAAATGAAACTACAACAGACAACTGGCTGCTCTCAGCTAGTAAAAATGTAACATAATGTCATTGTTCCATGTATGAGAATGTAAATCCACGAAACGCGTCTTGGGATGAAATAAAAGGAGTGACTGACACAGATAATTGTTTATTTGAACCATTGTTCTTACATTTCCAAGCAGTCCAAGTCGAAAAACTCTATGGGGGAACGCTCTGAGAAGGAAAGAGTGGAAAGAGACCAAACATAGCAAAATATATTCTCAACATTTTCGGGAAGGAGGCATAGACTGAACAAAAGTTTTGTCAGTCCTTATTACGGAAAATGCTGGATTACGAAAGCAGCCTTTTCATATCAAATACTTATCGTCTTTTTTATGTATAACAAAAAGGAAGTTAGATTAACATTGGATCAAATATACATTTAATGCTAGAAAAATGTTTGAAAATGCCCTCCTGATGCTGTGTTAGCCACGGATGCACCGTAATATTTTCTGTTTAAAACATTTTTGCGACAATACGACAGAAATTTATAAAAAGAGGTAATCGTAAACAGTAGTCTGCCATTGTTTTGGGATATCAAACATGGCGACACCGGCTTCAAAGCAGCGTACAGCGTAAGTGGGTAGCTTCATTTCCCCTCACTATACCTCCATGTTTATTTCATTTCAATATAGCGTTATCATTCGGTATGTGTACCTATGGAGTGAGCATAGACTACTACCCATGTTCTCAGCATCAAACTGGGCTGGTCACGTTATATTGAAACGATGCTACTTGTTGAACTTGAATATCGCACGTATTCGCCTTCTTTTATATAGTTTCTGCAAGTTTGACTTTTAGTAACAGCTGTGGTGCTGTATTGTTGATGGTACAGATGTAAAGAGAAATATGTGAAAGCAGAGTCAGTTACTTTTCATAGGCATGTACAACAAATATGTATCATATTGATATGAGGCATTTTATATGCTGAAAATTATCAAGTCTTATATTGTACAGATAATTTCTGCGATTTTACGATCAGTTGTTTACGAGACAGGTACTAGGTAAATTTGCATGTGTGTTTAAGTAAACTACCAGTCACTGTATACATACCGGTACTACCTACATATGCAGTTAAAATTATACATGACTGTCTGCCTAATTTCCTCCAGTTTTTGCAGCTTATCAGACTCATGTGTGTCTAATTTCTGCATGAGAGTTTCCTGTACAGTGTCATTGCAAGGTAATTAATTAGAACAGATTCGACAACATGAATCAGTACAACAGAAAACATAAAAAATATTGTTGGCAGTCACTTCTTTTATTGCTAAAAAATTCGAGCTTTGATCTCGAGTTTTTCGTTTTCTTGTGCACAATGAGTGATTTTACTTTCCTTATAGGATGGCGACAAGTGTTATAGATATTGTACTTGTCTGTTAAGAGCATAAGGGTAAATAAAGAAAAAAATTGTAAATAAGAATGGACAATCAGGTGGTGCAAATCGCTAATCACATTTACTGTAATAATTTCATAGTTCCAGATGTGTTGTTCTCTGATGAAACTTCGGCGCCGTCTACAGAGTCATTATAACGTAATAAATTAGAACAGAAATTTGACAGTATGAGTAGGTGCAACAGAAAACATAAAAAATATACTGTTGGCTGTCATTTGTTATCCCGTTTCCGAAAAAAACGTAAATAAAGTGGGATCTGAGGTACGATACTGAGGCGAAAAGACACAAAACGATTACTCTTCATGTCTTCAAGCCAGCTTCACTTCCTGGCATCAGATTGTTAAGATATCTGTAAAACGCATTTGCTAAGTTTCACGGTATTTCTGACGGTGATCTATCTGTAGCAGCGAAGTAATAGCGCTCAAAATACGCTAAGCGCCATATGCTATAAATACGCCGTCCGAGGTCATGTGACTTTTTTTAAAAAAAAGAGAGAAAAAATCTTCATTTCAGTAACAACAATAATAATAATTATACAAATTAACCCACCGCATTAGGGATTAGTGGGTACTAATGTTAATACAATATTATGTTATTTGCAGCTATTACAGGTATTACAATTATTACAGTTAATTTGTAAGCTACACAGTGCGACACAGTACATGTTAATAGGCAAACTACGATTTGTTGAACTACACACTACTACTTACTTGTTAGTATTCCTAACTGCCTGTAGCATTACAGGTGTGTCAGCATAGATATAAACCTACTTCAAGGCCTTGCTCATCGAGCTAATCACGATAAGCGTGCCCATGACACTGTGCAGGCCAAAAACTACTTGTCGCTGGAGGTTCATAGTTTGGTATCTACTTCTAATCCTACAAACTACTAGCTAACCTACGTCAAATCTGGTGCTGTCATAATCGTGAATAGGTGTACCCCAGTCCCCCTAGCCCCGCACGTGGCGGATTCCAACTAACAAATCGACCTGTCCACGCACAGGCGGTACAGGATTAGGGTACTAGGACACGTTCAGTGGTTGGTTCTAATCGCGAAAGTCCCTCAGGTATGCATTCACAACTTTACGTGATACCTCATTTGCCAGGTTGTTCAAGGTTTCAAAAGTCTCTTCGTGTCTTAATAAGTCGTATGTGTTGTTGTTTGGTAGATGTTGTCTTAATGTAAATGCTACATCATCGAAATGGAGGCACTCGCAAACCACATGGTCGGGAGTACCATCTGGAGGGCCACAGTCACACTCAGGTGTAGCCCTTTTCCCAAACCGACATAAGTATGTCGGGTAGGGCCCATGACCAGTGAGAAAATGAATTAGACCCAGGGTTGGTTCTAAATACCTCAGGCCTAACCTTTTTTTAACATTTGGCAAGAGTCTGAAGGTTCTTCTGCCAGATTCACCCATTTCCAAGATTCCTGCCATAATTCCTCACCCCTTCTCCGTATCTCTCTCTTGTCCCTAGCCAGAACTCCCAGTAAATTTTCTATTTTCATGAAGTTCCTTTTCTTAGAAAGTCACGTGACTTGAGCTGCAGGAGACGTTGCGGACACAACTCTCGCTCTGCGTATCCCAGTGCTCACTCTATGGTTGTCACGTCCCTCGGTCGTGGGAGACGCAAATTGTGTTGTTTAAGTGTAAAATGTCCGTACCATTGTCTTCTCACGTATTTCACATTCGTCCTCAACCATTACGTGTACATTCATGTATTCAGTTACGGCACCTGAAGCGAATACACTGGCGCCGCCACATTACGATTGCAAAACTGCGGAATTACTAGAGGAGAGAAGGGCGAAATAACCATCGGGAAAACATAATTCTCTTTCGCAGCAAGTAGGCGTCTCTCGTGCGTGCATAAACGCGAGTCTGCATCACTCCGGACGAATTTCCCCCGAGTGCGCGTCGCTGGCGGTCCTTGTGTT
This sequence comes from Schistocerca gregaria, assembly GCF_023897955.1. Lineage (NCBI taxonomy): Eukaryota > Metazoa > Arthropoda > Insecta > Orthoptera > Acrididae > Schistocerca > Schistocerca gregaria. Next base: position 463,945,546 of record NC_064922.1, read on the forward strand.
CGTTAATTCCGCTCCGCCTCCGGTGACAGAGCACGAAAGGTTAAATTTGGGTGCGCGCGCGCGAGCTGAGCGGCGGGGCAGACGGCGGGTGTTACCGTAATTACCTGCAGGGTCCCGGCAGGTCGAAACGGGCAGTTACTGGCGGGCCAGGCGGGCAGAGGCACGCAGTTGGAAATTTAATCTGTGGCCGCGCTGCGCGGCGCCCGAGGGCGCGGGCTGCGCGCCCACGCAAATCACTCTCGTCAGCGCGCGGACACCTGTTCCGCCTTAATAGGATTCCATCTGCGTCCGTATCAGCGGCCTCTGTGTTTCGGAGGGTCCCGGGGCCTGCGTTAACGTCTGAATCGTTCACCGAGACAACCTCATCGCATTCGAAGCCCTCCATGTCGAAAATAGCCTACGTTTAGTGCTGTGTTTTATATTGTAGCTGAAAGCTGCTGTGACTAATATGGAATGTTAACTTAGCGGTTGCTGCTTCTCTGGCGTTTACGTAATAATTACATGAAAAATAGTTTTATAAACATACAGGGTGTCCCAGAATAATGCGTACACTCTTTGAAACAGAACATCTCTTTAATTAAAGGAGACAGAAATACAACTTTATGAGTAATAGTTTAGAAGGCGGTGAAAAACATAACAATGCTTTCTTTTGTTTCAGGATTGTCAGCAAATATGGCGTTATCGTTTGAAGAACGGAAATGGCTGCTGAAGTATTACTGGAAAACAGAGAATGTGAGAGCGGTAGGATGACGTTGGAGAGTTGAATTTGGAACACCACCGACAATTACAAGAGTCAGAGGTAAGTTTGAAGTCGAAGGAACGGTTCACGATATGAAGGGACATAGCGGACGAAAGAGAAGTTCAACAGACAATGAGAGTGTTGATGCAGTAATCTAGGCATACACACGATCCCCGAAGAAATCTGTGAGGCAATGCTCTCGTGAGACTGGGATCTGCAGAAGCAGTGTTCATAGAATTTTGCGGTCTCAGAACTTTACGCCTTACATCACAAGACTTCTCCATGATCTTAATGAGGATGATCCTGATAGACTAAGCGAAATTTGTGAGTGGTTCGCCGGCCGCGGTGGTCTCGCGGTTCTAGGCGCGCAGTCCGGAACCGTGCGACTGCTACAGTCGCAGGTTCGAATCCTGCCTCGGGCATGGATGTGTGTGATGTCCTTAGGTTAGTTAGGTTTAAGTAGTTCTAAGTTCTAGGGGACTAATGACCACAGCAGATGAGTCCCATAGTGCTCAGAGCCATTTGAACCATTTTTTTGTGAGTGGTTCATTAACAAATGGCTCTGAGCACTATGGGACTTAACATCTGAGGTCATCAGTACCCTAGAGCTTAGAACTACTTAAACCTAACTAACCTAAGGACATCACACACAACCATGCCCGAGGCTGGACTCGAACCTGCGACCGTAGCGGTCGCGCGGCTCCAGACTGAAGCGCCTAGAACCGCTCGGCCACTCCGGCCGGCGGTTCATTAACAGATGTGAAGAAGAGCGACGTTTCCAAGATCAAATTCTTTGAAGCGACGTTTAAGCTTGATGGAACAGTTAACCGTCATAACTGCGTGAACTGGACCAGGGAGAATCCATTCGCAACCGAGCAAAGTCGTGTTAATCTACCAAGAGCAACAGTCTGGTGTGGTCTGTCTTCTAGAGGGTTAATCGGGCCGTACTTCTTTGACAACACTGTCACGGGCGACTCGTACTTGGAAATGTTAAAAATGATAACTCCTGGTCTTAGGGTTGTGTTTGGAAATGAAGATTATTACTTTCAACAGGATGGGGCGCCATCTCACTTTCACCTGTCTGCGAGGGCATTTCTAAGTCAGTGATTTTTGAAAAGTATCACTACGTTGAACTCCTGATCTGACAGGCCTGCAACAACAAGTTTACTGTCACTCACATCCAGCTTGTACAAGATAGGGAGTAACAGTACATTCATCTTCGATGCACTGTGCAGTGGTTGTGTTCCAGCGGTCTGTGCACATGGTGGAACTCAGTCTGGAAACACTTCAGCATGATTTGTTTTCTGCTCCAATATAAAAAGCGCTATGTCTACGACCCTGTTGGGAAACAGTTCTGCATGCTGACTGATTCACATTCCATTGTAACATGTTATTGCAATGGATAATTTCTTACAATTTTTGCTATAAAAAGATGATGTATCAGGTAATTGATTACAATTTTGTTGTAAAATGGGACAGTTTGTACCAACTACACTGTAACAGAGTGCATTTTATTACAGTTTCACTGTAACAGGGCAATTTGTAACCGTCGTTTTGCTGTGTCATAGGACAGCTTGTTACAATTTCACTGTAACTTTGTGATATTGTTACAGTTTCGCTGAACATGAGTACTTTCTTATAGTTTTACCATAACACATGACAATTTTTCTACAATTTGACTATAAAATGGAGTATTTTGTTACAATTTTGCTGTAACTTGGGCAGTTAGTTAAAATTTCACTGTAACATGGTCAGTTACAATTTTGCTGTAACATGGGAAATCTGTTACAATATTTCTATAACATAGGGAAAAGTGTTACTGTTTCACTGTATCATAGGTAGTTTGTTACAAGTTCGCAGTTTGTTGCAGTTTTGTTGTAACATGCCAATGTATGGGCTGAAGTGACATGTTGTCTCCACCATGTTAAAGAATAAGTTAGCAGTACCGATCCACTGTATTTATTAGTTCCTCAACCCAGTCACACATTCAAGTCACACATAGTTTAAGAGACTACTGGTTAATGGTTGAATTGTTCAGTTTATCGCCATATTCCCACTTCACATAAAATATTAAAGTACGAATTTCGTCCATATATTTCAGAATAGCATTCATAAAAAAATCCCCATTACCGTGAAGACTGGGACCCGGTTGATGGTGCCTCCTGGTCCTTGGCGGGATGCATCTTGAGGAAATCAACAGCATGTCAACAGTCCAAGTTTGAGCGCCTTAACAAGAAGGTACAACAGGATGAGGACACACAGACAGTGGTCAACCTGAGTGACAAGCAGCTCGATGAGGCCTCCTCAAAAGCACTCAGCAAGGGCCTCAACTTTGCAGTGACTCCCAGAAACGTACCTGTTGCAGCCTTCATCAGTTTGCTTGAGAAAGTTGTCAACATGCTACCTTCCAATGTGTCTGAAGAGATCCGCAGGGAGACGTGCAGGGCACTCACCAGGATGGAGCCCCCCAAATCCAACATCTCGAGCCAGGAGAGCGTGGCACTCAGGCAGCTACAGGATGATGACAGCATTGTAGTTCTGCCAGCTGATAAGGGTAACTCCACAGTCATCTTAAGCAAGTTGGAGTATGATAGGAAGGTGCAACAACTTCTGGAAGACACTGCTTACAAACCACTAGATGGTGACCCCACTGACAAGGTGGACAAGAAGACCCGGAAGTTGCTGAAGGAGACAGGTCTACCTGAACAGGTCACCAAGAAGCTTTATCCCAAAGCATCTGTACCAACCAGACTCTATGGACTCCCCAAGGTCCATAAGGAGGGGTCCCTCTTCGACCTATTGTCAGTAACATCGGCGCAGCGACATACCTCACTGCACAATACCTGAAGAAGATATTGGCACCATATGTGGGCAAATGTGCACACCACATGCGGAACTCGGAGGACTTCCTACAACGGCTAAGGCAGCTACACATCGTTGACTCTGACATCACGGTCAGTTTCGATGTGGTGTCGCTCTTCACATGAGTGCCACTCACTGATTCACTCAATATCATTGGAGGGACGTTTGGTGGTGCCCTGCTCGACCTGTTCAAGCATGTACTGACCTCAACATATTTTCTTTATGGGGGTCAATTTTATGAGCAAACAGAAGGAGTGGCAATGGGCAGCCCTTTATCACCAGTGGTAGCCAACCTTTTCATGGAAAGGTACGAAGAGGAGGCGCTTGCATCAACCACTTACCAACCCAAGTGGTTTCTTAGGTATGTTGATGACACTTTTGTCATTTGGCCCCATGGTAGGGAGAAGCTAGATGACTTTTTGGAACATCTAAATTCACGTCACCCAAGTAAAAAATTTACTATGGACCTAGAGAAGGATGGACAACTGGTCAAGAGGAAGGCAGATGTCACTTTGGGGCACAGTGTGTATCGCAAGCCCACCCACACTGACTTATACCTTCAAGCCAGTAGCTGCCACCACCCGACACAGAAGAATGGCGTCTTGAAAACATGAGTTCACAGGGCTCGAGTTCTGTCAAATACGGAAAGTCTGGCCACACAGACAGAACATTTACAGCTGGTGTTCAGCAGAAATGGATGCTCCTCCACAGACATCCAAAGGGCATTTCGTACTACCAGTCAACCACAGGGTACACAAGAGGAGCCAGAGGACGTGAAGAAGGTGGCATACCTGTCATATGCTGGACCTATTTCTGTAAAGATCAGCAGAATTCTTTCAAAATATGATATAAAGAGTATCTTCTGTCCACCCTCCAAAATTGGGACCATGCTAGGGAGTGTGAAGGACGACCTGGGGCTATGTAAAAAAGACATTTACAACATCCCATGCCAGTGTGGAATGTCATACATTGGCCAGACAACCAGGATGGTGGACGTCAGGTGCAAAGAACACCAGAGCCACACCAGACTCAGACAGGCAACAAAATCTGCCATAGCGGAGCACTGCCTGGAGCTCAGCCACTCAATGGACTATAACAAGACCAAAATTGTGACACAGACGCCAAGATTTTGGGACAGTGTTATAAAGGAGGCCATCGAGATCAACGTCACAGACAACCTAATAAACCGAGACAGCGGTTACCAGCTCGGCTCGGCGTGGAGTCTGGCTCTGGAGCTTATCAGGGCTCAACGAAATAAACCTACAAACTCCTCAAGACATAGTAACACTGCAGGAATAGCGCCAGGCGGGTGCGCACCGCGAACGCAACTCCAGACGCAGGACGGGCCTCTGACAGCCGCCACGACCATAGATGATGAACGAGCCGAGCCCGGGCGACTGTCGGAGCACCAGGGAAGTGCCAACACGACAGGATCAGCGCCAGGCCCAAGAAAGGACAGGCCTCAGAGAGCTGTCACAGATGGAGACCAAGTCGGGCGTGGACGTCCGAGGGAGCACCAGGGAAGGAACACCACCTTATAAGCAGCGCCAGGCGGGTGCGGACCGCGAACAGAGCCCCCGACGCGAGACGGGCCTCACAGCTGCCACAACTGCAGATGGTGGACGAGCCGGGCGCGGACGTCCGTCGGAGCACCAGGGAGGGGTAGAAACCTCAGGAGCAGCACCTGGCGGGCGCGGACCGCGAACGGAACGCCAGACACAGGACAGGCCTCAGAGAGCTGCCACAGATGGCGCCCGAGTCGGGCGCGGACGTCCGAGGGAACACCGGGGAAGAGACAAAACATTACAAGCAGCGCCAAGCGGGCGCGGACGGCAAAGAGAGCGCCCAGCGCCCTCTGGAGATAAATACTGGACAATATCCTCCAACACGGCAGTCTCAAGTAGGACCTGAAGAAGGCAACGAGTTACGTGGCCGAAATATTGTGCCAGAGCGACACAAACATCTGGCAGTAGGCCCGATTATTCCACATGTTAACTATTTTCTATGAGGGTCTCATTTTCCAGAGTACATCTCTGAATATCCTTGGTGCAGTCTTCACCTTAAATCCTACATTATACCTGTCTCTAATTGCTGATATACGTATTACTCCTACTGTTATCACTCATCTTAAAACATTTACTTTATGCAATTCGCGTTCACAAAAAGCTTTATGCCTATTCTGGCTTATCATTAAGAAATTACCGAAGTTTTCGGGGCACCCAAGGTTTTCAATGCCTGACTCAGGTGCACATTCTGCACTGGCTGGCGTAATGTCCTTTTTTTTTGGCAAACCCAACATACTACGCGATGCTACTCAGTGCATGGGGTAGAATGCTCAGGTAAACTACACTGGAGTCATAATAATGGAGTTCAGCCTTCGGGTCTCTTAGCAAATACTACAACAGTATCTAGACCCGACGTTACTAGAAAAGCAGAGAAAGGTCACCGAAGGATGAAAAGAAACTTACAAGTGAAAGTAAAAAAAAAATAGTTTATACAGCTACTTACATTTTTTGCTGTTCCTGTTGAATCACTGCTTGCAGCCTTCTGCCAGCAGCATGCTGCGTATCTTCTTGGTAGTAGTCATTGATCAGTCCCCAAACCAGTTTCGCTCCTTTCATCAAATTATAATGGTGGAAAGGAGAGTGTGGACAATTCTTGTTTGTCCGTATGCACTAGTGTCTTCTGTTTGCATTGTCGGATTCGTAGATGATTTGGGAGATAGCTGTGACGTGTGTGAAATCTGCAGGCAAACCGTCGGTGATCATACAACAATTCTTAATAAATTTATTCAGCTTAGACAGTTTCCTGAGCGCGCTCTATTCTCTGGCATGGTCCACTCTTCCCTTGTACTATTCCTGGGATATGGTTGCCTGCATCGTAGAGCAACGCACAGTGGAGACGCCTGGACTGAGCAGACAGGCGAAGATCCGTACATTCACGGCCTGGTTACCAGCAACGGGTGGTGACGGTGGCTCCTCTGATTGACACAGATTGGGCATCACTTAATGCCCATCTGGTCGAACCATGACGAGCTGGTTTGCACTTCTTACATATTGTTCTGACTCTGTCTGTTTTGCTTATTTGATATTATATGAGCTGAAACCAACACATTTTGACCAAGTCAACGTTCTTCTGTGGTGGATTTCCAATCTGCCCATTTCTTCTATTTCCTCGCTGCTTATTTAATTCAGTTAACTGCTAATTCTATCACATCTTTGTCTCGCAGGTTCTGTCGTGGTCGAAAATCGACCATATCTCTTGTTGTATTGGGAGGTGGACGATTCGTCATTATAGTTTCTATTCCTTCGTCATATGACGAGTCATGCCCTATCCTTGTTTGTACCATTACCTAACTGATTTCTGTGCAAAGTTTCAAACAATTCAGTCGAATGTACAGCCGAATCGCACGCTCTTCGAAATGTATATACATCGGTATTCCTTATCTCAGTATAATTTCCCACTTCCCACGTCTAAAAATGTTTCCGAAAATCACGCTCACTGATAACAACATTGCTAGAAAGCTCCATTCAAGAGCATGCCTTGGCATTCAAACTCTAGCCTCACCTGGTCTATTTGCATCCGTATTCTGCTATCGCTTCTCTGACTTCTCTTTTTTATTTTATTTTTTGAGTCGTCAGTCCTCTGTCTGGTTTGATGCGATATGAAACGAATTTCTCTCCTGTGTCAACCTGTTCATGTCAAAGTAGCACTTGCAGCCATCCTCTGTTATTTGCTGGTTGTATTCCAATCTCCGTTTTCCTCTTCAGTTTTTACTCTCTATAGCTCCTTCTAGTACTATGGAAGTTATTCCGTGATGTCTAAATAGATAACGTATCATCCTGTCCCTTCTGGTCAGTGTTTTCCGTATATTCCTTTTCTCACTGATTCTGCGGAAGACCACCTCATTTCTTATCTTAACTGCATACCTAATTTTTAACATTCTTCTGTAGCACCACATCTCAAATGCTTCGAATCTCTTCTGTGCCGATTTTCCCACTACCCATGTTTTCCTACCACTCAATTCTGTGCCCCAAACGTGGATTCTCAGAAATTTCTTCCTCAAATTCAGGCCTATGTTTGATACTAGTAGACTTCTCTTGGCTGTGAATGTCCTGTTTCAGTGCTAGTCTGCTTTAGATATCCTTCTTGCTAAATCCGTCGTGGATTGTTTTTCTGCCTAAGAAGCAGAATACCTTAACTTCATCTACTTCGTGACCATCAACCCGACGTTAAGTTTCTCGTTGTTCTCATTTCTACCACTTACCGAGCGAGGTGGCGCAGTGGTTAGCACACTGGACTCGCATTCGGGAGGACGACGGTTCAATCCCGTCTCCAGCCATCCTGATTTAGGTTTTCCGTGATTTCCCTAAATCGTTTCAGGCAAATGCCGGGATGGTTCCTTTGAAAGGGCACGGCCGATTTCCTTCCCAATCCTTCCCTAACCCGAGCTTGCGCTCCGTCTCTAATGACCTCGTTGCCGACGGGACGTTAAACACCAATCATCACCACCACCACCACCATCCTACCACTTCTCATTACTTTCGTATTTCTATTATTTACTCTGTCTATATTCTCTACTCATTATACTGTTCATTCCATTCAGCAGAAATTGTAATTCTTCACTTTCACTGTGGATGGCTATGTCATCAGCGAATCTTATCTTTGATAGTCTTTCCACTCGAATTTTAATTCCAGTCTTGAACCTTTCTTTTATTTCCGTCATTGCTCCACTGATGTGTTTATTCAACAATAGAGCACATCGTTCTTGGGCGCCCACTGTTATTGTTATCTCTATCTCTTGGTTCTTATACAAATTGTATATTACCCGTCATTCCCTAAAGCTTACCCCTATTTTTCTCAGAATTTCAAACATATTGCGACATTTCACATTGTCGAACGCTTTTTCTATGTCTACTAATCTTATGAATGTGCCTTGATTTTCCTTTAACCTTGCTTCCACTATCTACTGCAACGTCAGAAACGCCTCTCTTGTGCTTTTACCTTCTTTTGAAGCCAAACATATCGTCATCTAACAGAGCTTCAGTTTTCTTTTCCAATCTTCTGTATTTTATTCTTGTTAGCAACTTGGATGCATGAGCTGTTAAGGTGATTGTGCAATAATTCTCGCACTTGCAATCTTCGGAATTGTGTGGACTATGTTTTTTCCGAAAGTCAGATGGTATATTGCCAGTATCATACATTCTGCACACTAACGTCTACAGTCTTTTTGTTGCCACTTTCCCTCCATGGTTTTAGAAATTCTGGTGGAATGTTTTCCTATTCGATGTTAAGTCTTCCAGACCTCTTTTAAATTCTGATACTAATACTGGATCTGCCTTCTCTTCTATGTCGGCTCCTGTTTTTTTTTCTGTCACGTTATCAGACAAGTCTCTCCCCTCATAACGACTTTCAAAGTACTCTTTCCACCTAGCTTGTCTCTCATGTGCATTTATCAATGAAATTACAGTTGCACTCCTAATGTTGCCACCCTTGCTTTTAATTTCACCGAAGGTTGTTTTCACTTACCTATATGCTGAATCAGTCCTTCCGACCATCATTCTTTTGCGATTTCTTCACATTTTTCATGCAACTATTCCGCCTTAGCTTCCCTGCACTACTATTTATTTTATTCCTAAGTGAGTTGTATTTCCGAATTCCTGAATTTTCTTGAACATTTTTGTACTTCCTTCTTTCACCTGTCAGCTGAAGTATTTCTTCTGTTACCCAAAGTTGCTTCGCAGTTTCCTATTTTGTACCTACGGTTTTCTTTCAAGCTTCTGTGAATGCCCTTTTTAGAAATGTACATTCCTCTTTAATTGAACTGCCTACTGAGCTGTTACTTATCGCGCTATTTACAGCCTCAGAGAACTTCAAGCGTATCTTTTCTTTCCTTAGAATGAGGTCTGCTAAAAAAATTCCAGAACATTCGTAATTTCACACTAATTGTGTGTTGGAGGGAAATGTGGTTGGCATCCCCTGCACACACCTGTGTTTAATGTGTAATTTACGGAAGTTTCATCGTTATTTGTTGATTAGTTATTGTTCAGTGCTGTATTGACTACACCGTTGTCACATTGTTTGCGAATTTTGAGATCACAGTCAGAGGAGCAACGCATCTGCATTAAATTTTGCGTCATACTCAATAAAATCTTTATAGATTCACACCAAATGATGCAGGAAGCCAACGGTTATGACTGCTTAAGCTGTAATCGGTGTTACTAACGGTTCACGCTGTTTAAAACTAGCCGGACGGAGGTTAAGGATGACCGTCGTTGAGGACGTCCTTCGACGTTTACCGACAACGCCCATGTCTCGAACGTCAACGTCGTGCAAATCGTAGACTGACTGTCCGAGAGACTGCAGAAGTATGTAACATTTCAGTTGGATCGTGCCATGAAATCTTGACACAACATCTTGGCATGCATTGTGTTGCCTCCTAGTTCGTCCCATGGCTCATGAGTCAAGACCAGAAAGTCCTTCGCTTCACAATCTATGAAGAGCTTTTTGGTAGCGCAAATGAGAGTGAGATTTTCCATAAGCCAGTCATAGCTACTGATAAGACATGCGTCTATGCTTATGATGTTGAGACCAAGGTTCAATCTTCACAGTGGGAAGGGAAAGGTTCTCTAAAACCAAAAAAAGGTCGTCAGGCAGGTCAAATGTCAAAGCCATGCTGGTATTTTGCTTTGTCTTTGAAGGATTAGTCAGTCAAGAATTTGTGCCACAGGGACAGATTGTTAATCTATGGTGCTACTGAGACGTGTTGAGATGCCTGTGAGAAAATGTGAAAGAGAACGCTCTGAAATGTGGTGAGACAATTTATGGCTTTTGCATCACGATAGGGCATCCCTGTTGGTGCGTGACTATTACACAAGAAACTAAATCACTGCGCTCTCTCATCCTTTGTACTCTCCAGATGTGGCCTCTGCGGATGTTTATTTCGAGCTTCCCCTTTGAAAGGACGAAGATTTGCAACGATAGACGACATAAAAGAAAAAGACGGTTCTTCGCGCGACCCAGCAAGGATCATACCAAGACTGCTTCCGGAAGTGGAAACGGCATTGGGAGCGGTATATCAGTTGCAGCCTACTCTTCATCACTGCTAAATTGTGATCTGAGTCTATATCTGCTAATGGGTGCGCATTCAGTCCAGTATTTGATTTAGGAATCTCCGCCTGACCATGATGTAATTTAAATGAAACCTTCCCGTGTTCCCGGCCTCTAGTTTCTTGAGCAAAGTATTCGCTATTAATAGCTGATATTTATTGTAGAACTCAATTAGTCTTTCTCCTCCCCAACTTCTTGTACGAAGCCCATTTTCTCCCGTAAACTTTTCTTCTAATCCTTCCCCCCAAAAATGCATCCTATCACCCATGAAGATGAAATTTTCATCTCCCTTTACGTACTCAATTTTTCCGTTCAGTATACTCATGCACTTTCTCTCTTTATCTTCTGCTTGCGACGTCGGCATATATAGTTTAACTATCGTTGTCGGTGTTGGTTTCCTGTCAATTCTCATAAGAACAATCCTATGACTCAACTGTTCACAGGAACTTACTGTCTGCCCTACCTTCCTATTTATAAGGAATCCAACTTACATTATACCATTTTCTGATGCTGTTGATATTACCCTATACTCATGTGACCAGAAATCCTTGTTTTCTGTCCATTTAACTTCACTGACCCTCACAACATCTATTCTGTCTTAGAATTTCTCTTTTCAGATGTTCTAGCTTCCATACCACGTTAAAACCTCTGACACCTACACCCCGACTTGTACAACATTATCGTTGCGTCGGTTAGTCAATGTTTTTCTCATGGTCACTCCCCTTTGGCAATCCCCTGCCGGAGATCCGAATGGGGGCTATTTCGGAGTCTTTTTTCAATGGAGAGATCATCATGACCCTTTTTCAGTTACAGGCCACATGTACTGTGGATACACATTATGTGTCTTCAATGTAGTGGTTTCGATTGGCTCCTGCCTCTACGTCTTGATCATTGCTGATTCTTCCACATTTAAGAGCAGTCTTATACCCCAAGGGTACGAAGAGCCCTGAACCTGCCCTTCGCTCCTCTGCCTTTTTGACAAGGCCGTTGGCAAAATTTGGGTGACTTCTTGTGATGGAAGTCTCCGGTCACCACTGCTGATGATTTTTTATCCAAAACTTAAGTAGTGGCATGGTTCGAAGCCGGGATCGAGGACGTTTTGATTACTAATCAAAGACGCTACCCATAGACAAGTGCTATCTAGTTTTTTTATAACTTCAGCATTTGCTAGTCATGTTTCACCATATACCATCCTAATGCTCCCTTTGAGACCACTGAAACTTGAACGCCGCTATCCCAATTGCATCCAAACTGATTCCCTTCACTGAAATTAGATAGCCGGCTGCAAATTATATGTTCTCGTACTTTCTTTGTCTTCTAACAATTCATCTCGAACGTGATTATAACCTAGCCAATATACACATCATCTACGTCAAAACTATCCACCAGTCTGCCTTGCTCTCCTGTTTCAGCGGAATTCTCCCATCACTGTGCAGTTAAATTTCCCGATTTCAATCTTGATGAAGACCGAGAGATCGAATTTCGATAATTTCTGCCCTTTACCTCTCTACACCACGTGCACATGCACGTGCTGTCATTTCTGCTACCTCTAAGGTCGTCCCAATTTCTTCTGTTTCATTTTCTTCTCTCATTCTACATTTTTTGTGCCGTCGAGGCATACCACTCGGCTTATAATCGCTGAATTCATTGCCTTTTTGTTATTTGTACACCGACCTACTAGCAATTGCTGATAGTGCGATGGTAACTTCATGTAACACAGTCATGTCAGCTCTACTGGTCTGAATGCTGTGTTCAAAAGTGTTTATTTCTCTATATTTGAACAAAATACACTCCTGGAAATGGAAAAAAGAACACATTGACACCGGTGTGTCAGACCCACCATACTTGCTCCGGACACTGCGAGAGGGCTGTACAAGCAATGATCACACGCACGGCACAGCGGACACACCAGGAACCGCGGTGTTGGCCGTCGAATGGCGCTAGCTGCGCAGCATTTGTGCACCGCCGCCGTCAGTGTCAGCCAGTTTGCCGTGGCATACGGAGCTCCATCGCAGTCTTTAACACTGGTAGCATGCCGCGGCAGCGTGGACGTGAACCGTATGTGCAGTTGACGGACTTTGAGCGAGGGCGTATAGTGGGCATGCGGGAGGCCGGGTGGACGTACCGCCGAATTGCTCAACACGTGGGGCGTGAGGTCTCCACAGTACATCGATTTTGTCGCCAGTGGTCGGCGGAAGGTGCACGTGCCCGTCGACCTGGGACCGGACCGCAGCAACGCACGGATGCACGCCAAGACCATAGGATCCTACGCAGTGCTGTAGGGGACCGCACCGCCACTTCCCAGCAAATTAGGGACACTGTTGCTCCTGGGGTATCGGCGAGGACCATTCGCAACCGTCTCCATGAAGCTGGGCTACGGTCCCGCACACCGTTAGGCCGTTTTCCGCTCACGCCCCAACATCGTGCAGCCCGCCTCCAGTGGTGTCGCGACAGGCGTGAATGGAGGGACGAATGGAGACGTGTCGTCTTCAGAGATGAGAGTTGCTTCTGCGTTGGTGCCAATGATGGTCGTATGCGTGTTTGGCGCCGTGCAGGTGAGCTCCACAATCAGGACTGCATACGACCGAGGCACACAGGGCCAACACCCGGCATCATGGTGTGGGGAGCGATCTCCTACACTGGCCGTACACCTCTGGTGATCGTCGAGGGGACACTGAATAGTGCACGGTACATCCAAACCGTCATCGAACCCATCGTTCTACCATTCCTAGACCGGCAAGGGAACTTGCTGTTCCAACAGGACAATGCACGTCCGCATGTATCCCGTGCCACCCAACGTGCTCTAGAAGGTGTAAGTCAACTACCCTGGCCAGCAAGATCTCCGGATCTGTCCCCCATTGAGCATGTTTGGGACTGGATGAAGCGTCGTCTCACGCGGTCTGCACGTCCAGCACGAACGCTGGTCCAACTGAGGCGCCAGGTGGAAATGGCATGGCAAGCCGTTCCACAGGACTACATCCAGCATCTCTACGATCGTCTCCATGGGAGAATAGCAGCCTGCATTGCTGCGAAAGGTGGATATACACTGTACTAGTGCCGACATTGTGCATGCTCTGTTGCCTGTGTCTATGTGCCTGTGGTTCTGTCAGTGTGATCATGTGATGTATCTGACCCCAGGAATGTGTCAATAAAGTTTCCCCTTCCTGGGACAATGAATTCACGGTGTTCTTATTTCAATTTCCAGGAGTGTATTATGATGGGCTGCGGGTTTCAGAGTTCAGTAGGTTCTACCCCATTGTTATTTCCTTTTTCACTGTTGCCTGCGCCTTCACTGACCAACAGTTCGAAGGAAACTCGTCGCTAATGTTTCGATACGGCTTACAACTCGAAGCTATTGATCGCATTTTCTCCGCCGATTATTCTTCAAGGTGGCTGCGCACGTAATCTAATTCATGGTCTACTGGTGATGCTGGAGGTGCAGGAAAATCTTATTTTCCAACCCAGGAATTTGGTTGCAGACTACTGGTGTTCTCTCCAAATACCTGAATCTTTGGAACTGTTATAAAGTGCTTGTAGTTGAATGGTTCATCCTCCGATGACTTTTTTACACTACTAATCACAGGTCGGAGATCGATACGTGGTCCACCCATTGCAGTACTCCGCCCTGTTCTTTGATTGATCAATGAATAAACCAACTCTGCTCGTAATGTTGTCAACAAACAAATATCTGCTGCAGACCAGAAAAGCAAAATTTTCTTCTATCCCTCACACTCACGTAACTTTCGCATTAAAATTCCCCAACTCTTCCGCTATTATTTGCTCTCTTCGTTTTGTTTTTCAGTTAATACTCTCCTGCTATGCTTTAAGCCTCAGTAACTCGAGCACCTCTGCCAATTCCGAGATAGGTACTGGACGTGTTCAGGCTGATCTTCCATGTACATTACTTATAGCTTGCGTCACGACCTCACAGTTGCTAATTTTCAGCTGTTCCATAGGTTCACACACTTTCTGTTCCATTTCCTACGGTATCTTATCCACAACTTCTTCTACCCCCTCAATCCTCTTTTCTAACTCCACCATGTGATTATCTTGCCCCTCTCACCAATCTGCGAAATCTGGATGTATAAAAATGACCTTAAGCGCCAGGAGTGTTCGTACAAGATGACGTGCCATTGGCAACGTGCTTTATGTGATGACGAAATGTTTCATTATTTGCATCCAGGTTCATTATCGGATGAACCAAGTAATACAGAGGATGATAACAGCAATAATACCAGTGACAGTGCTGTGAATTTCGGCCCTCTACGTCAACTAAAATCCGGTAGCAGGCGCGTGTGTTGGAGATGCCAGTAGTGATGGTGAGGTGTACATTTGTTTATGTGGAATAGATACAAGCAATGTCTGTACTAATGACAATCCAGTCACACATGTAGAACCGCTTGAAGGTCACTCAGGCTTTAAATTTTTTTCTGATGATCCATATAGTATTTCAGAGGTTGTACCTCGTTTTTTTGATGACGAATTATTTGAATTATTTGATATTTTTGTAACACGATGTAACCGATATGACAGCCAGACTTTACATAAGTATGAAGCATCATTCAGGACACTAAAGTGGACTGACATTTCAGTTGTTGAAATGAAACCGTTTTTAGCGAGCTTACGGTTATCGGGAGTACTAGAGCACACTCTCTGAATTTGAAACTCCTGTAGTCGGACAACTGATGAGTCGCAATCAGTGGGAACACATGTTGAATATATGGCACATTTCCGACAGTTCACGACAGAGTGATCTAGCAGACAGACTCTGTAAGGTCCGACCGGTTCTCTAGCATTTTGTGGATCGTTTTCAGACCGTATAAAAACACACTCTGGAGATGCCATTCGATGAGCGACGTGATATCTTGGAGAGGCCACCTTAAGTTTTGAACCAATAACCCGGTCAGCTGGAAAAATATGACCTCCTTTTGCGGATGGTATGTGAGGACAAAACTGGTTACATATGTTACGTGGAAATATGTAGCGAGGAAGGGAAAAGACTGGACGAAACCATTTTTTCTGTATTGGCGCCTCACTTAGATACCTGGCATCATGTCTGTTAGGACAACTACTCTAAAAATGTGGCAATTGCAGATAACCTGCTTGCACGGAAGATTGTGGTCTGTGGGACAATTTGGGTTAATAGGGGACGTCCGCCTGAATTTTTAACTGCTGTAAACAGTCTCAAGAAAGGGGAAAACGTGTACTGCCGGAAGGGAGATGTGGTTTTACAAGGTTGGAATAACAAGCAGGTGATGCGAATGGTTAGCACTATATATCCAGCTACGAAGAGTGTATAAAGCAAGAGAGGTGTTGTGAAGAAGCCTGACTGTATCCTTCAGTATAATAAACACAGGCCGGCCGGAGTGGCCGTGCGGTTTTAGGCGCTACAGTCTGGAGCCGAGCGACCGCTACGGTCGCAAGTTCGAATCCTGCCTCGGGCATGGATGTGTGTGATGTCCTTAATTTAGTTAGGTTTAATTAGTTCTAAGGTCTAGGCGACTAATGACCTCAGAAGTCGCATAGTGCTCAGAGCCATTTGAGCCATTTCAATGATAATTACATAAAGGGTATGGACAGAACAGGGCAGTTTTTGTTCTACTACTCAGCCCTGAGAAAGACTGTAAAATGGAGCAAGAAGGTAGTCCTCTGGTAAATCAACTCTGTCCTATTCAATGCCTTCATTGTGTATAGAACACAGAACCCTGAAAAGATGAAGTACAAGTCATTCCAGTTGGAGACAGTTAAATATTGGGTATCGACTCAGCAGCCACAAGTGAATGATCAGGGAGTTGATGGAGGAGAAGACGAGGGCCCAGGAAAACTCCATCTCGAACACCGAAACAGGGCCATCCTCAAATACTATCAGAGGTATGAGGAAAACAAACTTTAGGCAACTGTTGGATCAGGGCCAAGGAATACCCTTTGAAGCCCTTCAAAGTTTGCAGCGCACACAGGCTGAGGAAGGAAACCCAATACATCTGCTCGTTCTGCAAGATACCGCACTGCAGGGGAGTGTGCTGCTAGAAGTTAATTATGTTAAAGAATTACTAGAATATCTGATGTGTAGGAATTCTGTCTGAACGTAATATGGTCAATATAGTAGAATAGTAATTACACTCTCAATCATCGGGACCACTTAGAGGTTTAATAAGACATCTGGCTTGTGGATTATGATTACATGTATATGAAGCTTACAATTACATGACAATTATAGTTTCTAAAGAGTGGTGATTTTCTGCATGCATTAAAAATTTTTATTTCATGATGTGAAGAACCGTTTTCTCAAACACTGACAGTGTAAAATAAAAAGATACATAGGTGATGAGATGTAACCTGGTTTTTGAGTAGATGCAGAAATACAACATCTAGCCGAAAAAATACTGGTTTGTAGAGACAACTGAAGGCAACGAAAGGTGATTAGAGGACCTGCAAGACAGCTATGTTGTGCGAGCTGCATGCAAGTCAAGCAGCACACAATACCTGGTGTCTTCGGTAAGTTCGAAAAAAATTATCTGGTCCTTAATGTGTTAATGATGACGCCTTTCCTTTTAATTTCACCGAGGATGTTTTGATACCCTGGATGCTGATTCAGTCTTTCAGACGACCAATCACTTTTGATTTTTTGCCTTTTTCCTCTAGTCATTTCGTCTTAGATCTCCTAAATTCCTAATTATTTCACCCCTACGTGATTTTCATCACTGTATTCTTGTTTTTTCCTGATATTTTTGTACCTCCTTCTTTCGTTAATCAATTGAAATATGTCTTCTACTGTCCGAGGTGTCTTCGCAATTACCTGCCTTGTGCCTAAATTTGTCTATCAGTTTTCAGAACTGTCTATTGTGTTTGTCTTTACCGCAGTACCTACGTCCTTAGAGAGATTCAAGCACACCTCACCATTGCTTGCTACTACAGTATCAAACTTCCACCTACACTGATTCTTCCGGGTAATTTCTTAAACTTTAGTCCACCCTTTGTCATTACGAAATTGTGATGAGTCTATATGTGCTCCTAGTATGGTTCATACTGCAATAACTGGTTTTGGAATCTCTGCCTGCCCCTGCTGTAATCCAGCTGTAATCTTCCAATATCTCCAAACGTTTCCAAAGTATACCTTCTCCTGTTGTGTTTTCTGAAAGGTATATTCACTATTAAGAGCTGAAATTTGCTGAAGATCGCAGTTAGTCTTTCTCCTGTCTCACTCCTGTCATCGAGCCCATATTCTCGCGTAACTCCTGTTTTCTAATCTTCCCCTACCATAGCGTTCCAATCTCCATGATTATTAAATTTTAATTGCCATTTACATACTGAATTACACATTCAGTATCCTAATATACACTCCTGGAAATTGAAATAAGAACACCGTGAATTCATTGTCCCAGGAAGGGGAAACTTTATTGACACATTCCTGGGGTCAGATATATCACACGATCACACTGATAGAACCACAGGCACATAGACACAGGCAACAGAGCATGCACAATGTCGGCACTAGTACAGTGTATATACACCTTTCGCAGCAATGCAGGCTGCTATTCTCCCATGGAGACGATCGTAGAGATGCTGGATGTAGTCCTGTGGAACGGCTTGCCATGCCATTTCCACCTGGCGCCTCAGTTGGACCAGCGTTCGTGCTGGACGTGCAGACCGCGTGAGACGACGCTTCATCCAGTCCCAAACATGCTGAATG
Source organism: Schistocerca gregaria (assembly GCF_023897955.1). Taxonomy (NCBI): domain Eukaryota; kingdom Metazoa; phylum Arthropoda; class Insecta; order Orthoptera; family Acrididae; genus Schistocerca; species Schistocerca gregaria. The sequence goes on from NC_064922.1 coordinate 463,963,947, forward strand.
GGGGACAGATCCGGAGATCTTGCTGGCCAGGGTAGTTGACTTACACCTTCTAGAGCACGTTGGGTGGCACGGGATACATGCGGACGTGCATTGTCCTGTTGGAACAGCAAGTTCCCTTGCCGGTCTAGGAATGGTAGAACGATGGGTTCGATGACGATTTGGATGTACCGTGCACTATTCAGTGTCCCCTCGACGATCACCAGAGGTGTACGGCCAGTGTAGGAGATCGCTCCCCACACCATGATGCCGGGTGTTGGCCCTGTGTGCCTCGGTCGTATGCAGTCCTGATTGTGGCGCTCACCTGCACGGCGCCAAACACGTATACGACCATCATTGGCACCATGGCAGAAGCGACTCTCATCGCTGAAGACGACACGTCTCCATTCGTCCCTCCATTCACGCCTGTCGCGACACCACTGGAGGCGGGCTGCACGATGTTGGGGCGTGAGCGGAAGACGGCCTAACGGTGTGCGGGACCGTAGCCCAGCTTCATGGAGACGGTTGCGAGTGGTCCTCGCCGATACCCCAGGAGCAACAGTGTCCCTAATTTGCTGGGAAGGGGCGGTGCGGTCCCCTACGGCACTGCGTAGGATCCTACGGTCTTGGCGTGCATCCGTGCGTCGCTGCGGTCCGGTCCCAGGTCGACGGGCACGTGCACCTTCCGCCGACCACTGGCGACAACATCGATGTCCTGTGGAGACCTCACGCCCCACGTGTTGAGCAATTCGGCGGTACGTTCACCCGGCCTCCCGCATGCCCACTACACGCCCTCGCTCAAAGTCCGTCAACTGCACATACGGTTCACGTCCACGCTGTCGCGGCATGCTACCAGTGTTAAAGACTGCGATGGAGCTCCGTATGCCACGACAAACTGGCTGACATTGACGGCGGCGGTGTACAAATGCTGCGCAGCTAGCGCCATTCGACGGCCGACACCGCGGTTCCTGGTGTGTCCGCTGTGCCGTGCGTGTGATCATTGCTTGTACAGCCCTCTCGCAGTGTCCGGAGCAAGTATGGTGGGTCTGACACACCGGTGTCAATGTGTTCTTTTTTCCATTTCCAGGAGTGTAGATTATTTGTCTATCTCACATTTTTGATGCAGGCATACATACCTATATTATTGTTGGTGGCGATTGTTATCTGTCGATCCGACAAGAATAATCCTATCATTTAAATGTTCACTGTTACTCACTCTCTATCCTGTCTTACTATTTAGACGACTACTACTCCCGTTGCTCAATTTTCTGTTGTTGATATTGCCCTGTATTGACCTGACTCTAAATCCGTATCTCTTTTCCATTTCACTTCACTGACTCTCACCCCATCTGGACCGAGCCTTTCATTTACATTTCCAGGTTTTCTCGATTCCTTACTGCACTCAGATTTCTGACATTCCACACTCTGGTGCAGGGGTTATTCATCCTTTTTCTTAGCGCCATCTCTCCCTTAGCACTCCCCGCCCGGAGAGCCTAATCGGGGACTCAACCAGGATCTTTTGGTAAGTGTGAGGTCGTCATGACACTGTTTCAATTACAGGAAAAATGTGCAATGGTTACTTATTATAGGCGTTTATTCCAGTAGTTTTCTTTGCCTTCTGCTTAGGTGTATATAGGAGGCAAGTAAAAGGCAGGGGGATTAGGGTTTAACGTCTCGTCGGTTACGTGACTGGAAATGAAGCTTGGATTTTGAGAGAATAAGGAATGAATCGGAAGTTAGGGGATGCTCCGCACTTTGGTGCACAGAGGTTCTACTATCTCTGATTCTGAAGGTGTGAGGGGCATTCAGTAAGTTACGTAACACATTTTAAGTCGGCCAGTTTCCGTTGAAAAATTGTAGAATTTGTTGTGGGGATATCATGGAATATTCCTGCTTCAATTCCTATAGTTTCATGTAGTTCCGACAGGTAGCAGCCCTATACATAGCCCTCAACATGGATTCTGTAACGGAGGTGCGTTCGAAGCAGCGAGCTTGAAGAACCAGAGCATCGCACGTATTCACTGGCGCTTGCAGAATGTCTACGTAGACAATGCAGTGAAAATAGCACGGTCAATCGCTGGTCGAGGCATCTATCATCACGGCAACAAAGTCGCGCGAACCTTACACCTATAGCCCCGATCTCGCACCTTCTGGCTTCCATATGTTAACAGGAAGCAGTATTTGAATGATGGGTTGCTTATTAATGCGGCAAGACGTTGGCGCCGATGTCGACCAGTAGAGCGATACCACGCCGGCATACAGGCCTTCCCAACAGTTTGGCAACGGTTCAAAAATGGTTCAAATGGCTCTGAGCACTATGCGACTTAACTTCTAAGGTAATCAGTCGCCTAGAACGTAGAACTAATTAAGCCTAACTAAGATAAGGACATCTCACGCATCCATGCCCGAGGCAGGATTCGAACCTGCGACCGTAGCGGTCGCTCGGCTCCAGACTGTAGCGCATAGAACCGCACGGCCACTCCGTTCGGCTTTGGCAACGGTGATTACGTCAAAAGATAGGGTTTTGTAGCCAAAGGAGTGGGGAATAACATGGTGTACTGGCGTCCTGAATAAAAGGAAAGTGCTTTTAGAAAAAAGTGTTGCATTGCTTATTGAACGCCTGTAGTACGTCTACTGAATTGTACTATCTAAGACCGCTACGGTCGCAGGTTCGAATCCTGCCTCGGGCATGGATGTGTGTGATGTCCTTAGGTTAGTTAGGTTTAAGTAGTTCTACGTTCTAGGGGACTGATGACAGATGTTAAGTCCCGTAGTGCTCAGAGCCATTTGAACCATTTTTGTACCATCTAATAAACACATTTCACGAGAACGGCTGAAAAGGAACAAATTGGACCAGCTTTGCGGTTTCGACTCAAAAACATTTCAATGGATGAAGAGACACAAGCAGAAGTTCCACAACCGTACTAATATTTGTCGCTCAGAAATAATATTTAGAATAAAATTGATGTGATACGTCCACTAAACCCGCTGGGCAGAACAGGTAATTAGGACTGTGGAAAGGGTCAAATAAGGCTGGGGTCAGTTTCACTTTCTAATTGTAATTTCTTGTAATTTAATAACACATTTACAACCAAAGCGGCACATAGCCGAACCTCTACCAAATGCAATTCTTTCACGGGTGAGGGCCTCTAAACAAGAAATCTTAAAAAAATCACCAAGATAAAAATCCAATTAAGATAGCAACAAAATAATTAAGGAAAAACATCTATGACAGCTAGGTCCAAAACCTCAAAGCAAAGTAGATCGAACAAACATATCCAAAGTGCAATACAAATGAATGAAGTCCACAACTAGGTTTCGAAATTTAAAAATATATTACCATAGACTTTTAAAGGCAGAAGGCCGCAATGTTTAAGCTTGAAAGATAGTTTTAAGAATAAGGTTGCAAGACTGAAAGTCCTTAATTAAGTTTACAAATTTTTTAAGAAAAAAAGCCATAAGCCTTAATTTTTACGTAGCTCAAAAAAAGATAGACACTGGTGGGAAAGATAATAAAGACAACGCCATTCAGAAGCCTCCAGGGAGGTCGGTCTGCCCTCGTTCACTTAGGAGAGACAGTTGGCGAGCCCAACTACAGTCGATCCGTCGGAACCCAAGCAAGGGACAGCCACGGACCGACCGAAAAAACGACTTGCTTGCCACCAATCGATACATGAGAACTCAAACACAAAATGTCACGGACGTCATTATCCACAATCAGATATGTACAAACACTCGGTGTTGCTCACAGGAAAACCTCCCCAACATAGAACCACCGAAACGAACCATATAATAAAGGACGAGACACCTCTCAACTTTGACGTCCTGGGTCGTTGAACCACGAAGCTCGTAGCGATCGGACAGCTCCACACACTCTGACACTGCGCAGGGACCGGCAGCGGATCCAGCGACTGCACCGCGCGGAGATATCTTCCCTGATCCGGAGAAACCGATCGACTGCCTGCTGGTCCATCCGCGACTGCTGCTCCGTCGCGACTGCACTACTGGTGCGTCTCCCATTCACTTTCAGATACACGACGGCGGAAATACTGGCTCGGACCCAAAAATGCAGAGGAAACACGCCCACTGGCTAACCGACATCCCTGCACCAGGACAGGACCGACCACAAGATGGTAACTGAAGGGGCCCAGAAGCGCAGGGAGAACCAGATACACGTCGCCAGATGAAACGACGGACCTCTCAGAGCCAACACGCGTACAACACTTAAAATAAACAAAACATCATATAGTTGTTCTTTATACAATTTCTGTTTAGAGTTGTATGTAAGGATAAAGTATGCATACAACACACACAACCTGACAGACACTTGCACGAAGACCTGAACGACACCCAAAAGTAACTAAGCACGCACGAAGACAATTGGGAGTCGATGCACACCCACACAGCCGACTCATGAACGATCGGCAAGCCAAAACGCGTCGTCCGGTAGGACGACCGGCAGACGATCCACCAAGACCGTGGCCCGGCTCAAGCGATGCGTGGGGGCAATGGTCGGGCGAGCCATGTCGACGCAGACCTCACTGCCCCAGCCCGACTGCACTAGTGCTGCATTGCAATTCCCCGACTGGCAGGTCCGGACTGCGCTCCAGACGCGTTCCAACTGACCGACAGACCCGAACTCGCGAGTCGATCTCGCAACCCAGACTCACCTGCGACAGGCAATGACCGGGAAGTAATAGCAGTCGAACAAAGATACTGTGAGAGGGGATATATCGATACACACTGCTAACGGCGCTCACGGTCAGGCAAGGAAGCAAATCAGTGTCAGTAGTAATTTAAATTAACGTAGTGAGGTGGATGAACGTTAAAAACGGGGTGTAAAATACATGATGGCGGGAACACGAGCCACCCACGGCTTATGTTGGTTTCTTACGTACATACAGAGACAGAGAGAGAGAGAGAGAGAGAGAGAGAGAGAGAGAGAGAGAGAGAGGAAAGCGCTGTTTTTTACTTCCAGCAAAGTCCAGGTACGAATGTGGCATTTTAGGAGTATTTTATTTCCTGCAATGACGCTTGACTTCTCTAGCACCACGACTGAAAAATATCGCTGCAACGAAAACACGATAGCACCGCAGTAAGTTTGCAGTTGCTGAGCACTGCCTCGCAACTTCTCCATTAGGCATCCCGTGTACTGTTCTAATAAGGACCCGAGAGATGTAGCGCAATAGTAAGGTACAATGAATGTTATTGGGAGAACGGTCGTTAAAATCCTCGCCTGCTCAACCAGTTCTAAGTTTTCTGTGATTTCCCCAGGTAGTTTAAGGAAAATTGAGGCAGTTTCTTTCCAATGGATACGGCCGATTGTCTTTCCTGTCGTTTATCAGTCGGAGCTTGTGATTCATTCCTACTGTCCTCTATTGACGGGGCTTTGAACACTTCAGTTTTCAGTGCGGAATTGGCTCTTACTTCGAGCTATTGGGACAGTCTTCCGATGGAATCGATTGACATTAGACTGATGCTTATCCTCATGTATCATGACCGAAAACTGAGTTCTCCTTGGAACCTAGTGTTATGTCTTAAAACAGAGGCTTAATGCCGCTAATACTGTGCAATATGTTGTTGCTACTGTTAAGTGTTTGGTTGTGGGTTCTTGTTTCTGGTCGTCAGCAGATGGCGTTGTTGATTGCTGATCGAATTTTATCCACCTGTTGTCTCTATTCTACGGCCTGCGCTCCCTAGACCTCCGTGGATTTTAATCGCACAGCACCAGCGATGTTGCTTTATAATTCGGGCCTTCAAATTGGCTGATTCTTCGTCTGCAGTAATTTCTTATGCCTTTGGTGATCATCGTGCCGCGCTTCCGTGACCTCTTCAAACCAACGACGATTAGATTACACTCTGTCCTACGTGACAATATCAGCATGGTTTGGGAAGATTGCTTTAATACACTCCTGGAAATGGAAAAAAGAACACATTGACACCGGTGTGTCAGACCCACCATACTTGCTCCGGACACTGCGAGAGGGCTGTACAAGCAATAATCACACGCACGGCACAGCGGACACACCAGGAACCGCGGTGTTGGCCGTCGAATGGCGCTAGCTGCGCAGCATTTGTGCACCGCCGCCGTCAGTGTCAGCCAGTTTGCCGTGGCATACGGAGGTCCATCGCAGTCTTTAACACTGGTAGCATGCCGCGACAGCGTGGACGTGAACCGTATGTGCAGTTGACGGTCTTTGAGCGAGGGCGTATAATGGGCATGCGGGAGGCCGGGTGGACGTACCGCCGAATTGCTCATCACGTGGGGCGTGAGGTCTCCACAGTACATCGATGTTGTCGCCAGTGGTCGGCGGAAGGTGCACGTGCCCGTGGACCTGGGACCGGACCGCAGCGACGCACGGATGCACGCCAAGACCGTAGGATCCTACGCAGTGCCGTAGGGGACCGCACCGCCACTTCCCAGCAAATTAGGGACACTGTTGCTCCTGGGGTATCGGCGAGTACCATTCGCAACCGTCTCCATGAAGCTGGGCTACGGTCCCGCACACCGTTAGGCCGTCTTCCGCTCACGCCCCAACATCGTGCAGCCCGCCTCCAGTGGTGTCGCGACAGGCGTGACTGGAGGGACGAATGGAGACGTGTCGTCGTCAGCGATGAGAGTCGCTTCTGCCTTGGTGCCAATGATGGTCGTATGCGTGTTTGGTGCCGTGCAGGTGAGCGCCACAATCAGGACTGCATACGACCGAGGCACACAGGGCCAACACCCGGCATCATGGTGTGGGGAGCGATCTCCTACACTGGCCGTACACCTCTGGTGATCGTCGAGGGGACACTGAATAGTCCACGGTACATCCAAACCGTCATCGAACCCATCGTTCTACCATTCCTAGACCAGCATCTCTACGATCGTCTCCATGGGAGAATAGCAGGCTGCATTGCTGTGAAAGGTGGATATACAATGTACTAGTGCTGACATTGTGCATGCTCTGTTGCCTGTGTCTATGTGCCTGTGGTTCTGTCAGTGTGATCATGTGATGTATCTGACCCCAGGAATGTGTCAATAAAGTTTCCCCTTCTTGGGTTATTTCAATTTCCAGGAGTGTAGTTTTTAATTTCAACAAACACGAGCGTGTTAAACACGTTTTCACAGTTTTGTTAATAAATCCGCCTAGACTGATCATCAAAATTTCTTTATTTATTACGCCGTTTCAGCTACTCCCATCATCAGACGTCATAAAGCTTACAAGTTCCTAAATGAGGTTGTTTCTAAATGAGGTTCAGTATCAGTACGAGAAAGCCTATGCGTTATTGGTGTCCCGATATTACGGCTTCATAAAGAAATTTTATTAAGCAATCTCGATGGTTTTATTCAGAAAATACAATGACTTCAGGCTCGTAAATGAACCGTATTTCCTTTGTTGATAATACGTATTATCGCAGTGACAGATCTTTATGGTAACATCCTTGTCTACTCCGAGTATTATCAGGGGTTATGTCTTCCTCTTCCCGAACAAGATCTGCAAATTGTTTCCTCGCCTCGTAGATAAGTGTTTTAGTTATACTGTCTAGTCAAGTAGAAAATTTTAAAGCTTTTGCTTGCTACGGACAGTTGACTTGGGAATGGGATGAAGGGAGCTTTTGGCTTCAGTATCCAGATTTTCTACGCTCACTGCGGAAGTAAGAGGATCAGGAAACAATATTAGAAGCTATGCCCTACACTGATTCTTCGAAACATCTCCAGCCGGTTTGATTTCGTTTGTTTTATTACTGTTATAGATAGTGCTCTTGTTTTAGCGTTACTGCTTGTAGCAAATAAGGCGGTGCATTTTGTAGAAATACTGTATTCGAAGCCAGGCCCATGGTAAATGTCCGCTGTGAGCAACAAGGGAATCTCGCATTGCTTTCCTCGGCAAACTCCTAGTTGGAATAATCGTTTCTTGCCTTTCTCACAAGTTTTGTGTTATTTTATCCGTCTGGCATAATGAGTACTTTTTATACCACCTTCATAGCCACGGAGCATCGTTGCTGCCTCGTAAAGTGAAGATTACATGTTCGACTCACACCCCATGCAAGTGGATTGCTTGGCGTTTTCAGTTCTTTTGTTACGCTAAGCTGATGATGGCAGCAGTCAAAACGTCGTAACAAATGAAAAAAAGGGTAAATCACCTAAAACCTGCATCGTAAATATTGCGGGAATGGAAAGTGCTATTGATGTGCCATTTTCACTGAACGGATTGGTAGTCAGAGGCTCGTGTTGTTAGCCAAAAAACCGATTGTAATAATACTTAGGAAGTGTGTTTTTGTTCAAATATACACTTTTTCAAATGGAACAAGGCCTATTGACATTACCAGCATAAAAGTGGAGTAAATGAGGATGTCAGTGGTTTTTGTTGTAGGATTCTAGAGTGAGATGCCGTATTTTGAAAAGTTCCCACAGCGACACTTTTGCAATACCTTTGGTAGCACACACCAAAGGGTAGTAAAAGTACATACACTTATGTGTTTCTGACCAGTAACGAGGCATTTGACTATCGCAGGTTGTGTTCAAAATAACCACCGGCAGCGGCAACACACACTACCAGTCAGGCATAGAACGATGGCTGCACTCGTGCTAGGATTTCAGCGGAGAAGTCCGAGAAGGCTGCAGTAATACGTCGCTGCATATCATCGTGTGTAGTTGGTATGTTCTTGTAGACAGCGTCTTTCAGCTTTTCCCACAGAATAATGTCTATGGGCGTCAAATCCGGGGACCGGGTTGGCCAAGGCACAGGTCCACTGCGTCCAATCCAATGATTTGGAAACAATTCGTGAAGACGCGCTGTAGTACCTGATGCTCTACGGGCTGGATAGCCATCATGTTGGTACCACAGTTTCTTCATAGAATTCGTGGAAGATTGTTAGCAGGCTGTGATATACGTGCACATTCCGTGCTCCGTTTATGAAAAACAGACGTATCAGGTGGTGGTTCACTACTCCACACCACACGTTTGCACTCTACGCACGCTGACAGTGCACCTGCCAAAGCCAACGGCCGTTGGCAACAGACCAATAGTACAAGTAACGGGTGTTTACCTGGCCATGATTGGCAAATGTAGTTTCACCACTTCTAAACATTCATGGTGGTGTCTGTTTGTTCTACATCGTGTCTCCCTACCACTTTCGCGCAACGACGCTCTGTGTGTGTTTTTTAGGGAATTAACTAGTTTGAACCTGGGACCTGTTGCTGGTAAGGAGACGCCAGACCACACATGACATGTAGAATTCAGAAGAGTTCAGTGAGGCTAGCGATGATATAACCAAATACTTAATGATCTCAGCGTCAGCTCCACTGCACTCCCTGTAAAAGAATCTTAATACTAACTAAATTTAGTGGAAGGGGTTCAAGGCTTTCCTGTTTTTAGTTAGCTGGTAAAATAACGTCGAAAAAGCAGTTAAGTTTACCATTGGAAATTTTATTCTACTCACAAAACATCGTTTATAAATTGCACTATTGATAAAAGGAAATGTTTTAATACAGGATGGTAAAAACCAACTGCGTTCAACAAAAATGTGAACGAATGTTCCCTGAATGGGTTTCCAAGCTCTACAATCGATCGAAGGATGACCCATGCCATATCACATCTATAATCTAGGTTTAATTTAAGTTTCACAAAAGAGAAAACTATCAAAATGGTCTACTGTGACCCTCAATTATCTTTACTTATTTAACTTGTCGTAAATTACAGTGGCTCATGTGGCTTCTCAATAACTATATAAAAGAAAAATCATCGCGTTTCAGATCTGTTCAAGTGGCAAATGTGAACACCATGAGTTTTAATTAACGATCGACACTAGCATTACGCAAAAAAAAGGGGGTGTAGCAGATGAGATTTCTGCAGTTCTGAGTGAAGTCTTATGCGCTCAAAAATGCGGCATCGCTTGCGTTCATTATCTTGTCGGTGTTTAGGCAGCGTCAGGGCAGCGGCGGACAGCACAGCTCCGCTCACCTCGCCATATCGAAAGCAACTCTCTTCTCCTTACTACAATTTACCGAAGTTGGTTTAAAAAAACTATCTGGCTGTTTTTTCATCTGACCAGTCAGGGTCTCAATGTTACCCTTAAGCTCCGCCTACAAAAATTCTGTCTATCCAATGAGAAACGTTATACTTTTCGTGGTGGGGCAATGTTTTTAAAGTTTGCAACGTGACAGAGACGCTGAAAAGTCTCACGCTAAAACCTGCAGCTGGTGTGGTCCTTTTAGCGTTATTGTAAAATCTATACTGTTCTTCTGGAGGGCTCTATCTTTTAACATGGGCTGGGGAGTGGTCCTAATGTAACAGACACGTGAAAAGGCCCACGCTAAAACTTACGGGTGGTAGTGGCCCTTTTTGTGTTATCGTAAGATCTATACTGTTTCTCTGGAGGGCTCTAGCTTTTAACATGGGTTGGGGGGAGGTCCTTGACGTAACAGAGACGCGAAAAAGTCTCATGCTAAAACGTGCAGGTGGTGGTCTGAGAGGTAGGCTGGCGACGTGGGTGTCCAGTCCGTCCCTTATCGTAGGACCTTCTAGCTTAACACGGTTCTGCTCTCGGCTTCTGTTCTCGTTTCTCCCCTCGGAACTGCATCGGTCTCTCGGTGGGAAGGTACGACATGCATTTAGGCATTCTTGTGTTAGTCTGTGGTATTCCATTTGCTCACTCATTACTCGTAGTACTTTGGTTAATTTAATGTCACGATTTATTCGGAGCTATGTGACTGGATTTGCTTATCATGTCAGGATTTTCATGGAAAGTTTTGGATTTGCCTGACACCTTACACACTAAACGAGACACATGATACATCTGGAGTTTTCTGTCTTAACGCCCATGTATAGAAGTTAACACGGCTTTCATAATCGTTTCCACGCAGCTCTTGATGGAAACAGATGTGATAGGGATGGAACCGATGTTGATGGAGAATGCGTAGGACATTTGCCTGACTCATGCCACTTCCTCTTGCGATTGCGCATTAGGTAACGCGCTGATCAACTGCAAGACCAGCAAGAACACTAATTACCCCTCTTTTGCCGTCACTTGTTTCTCTCTTTTACGTTGCTTACGTGTTACACTACTATTCTCACGTAACTGGTTGGTGAGGTTGATAAAGAATTGCCGAGATGGTTGACGTCTATTGGGATATCTTGCCTCATACACCGTACAGGAACGAACTCTATTGTACCTACGCTCTCCATATACGAGGTTGAATGGCACAAACAAGTGTCAGTGTGGGAACTTTGCAAAATACGATGTCTAGTAAACGGCTCGCACCAGAATTCTACAACAAACACCGCAGATATTTTAATTTACCCTATTTTTAGTCTGTTAATGTGTATAGGCATTGTTCCATTAAAATAGATTACTGCAATCTATTTATTGGCTGACTGTACGAATCCCTGATTATCAATCCATTCTGTGAAAACCGCACATCTATAGCACCATCCATTCCCGCAATATTCGCGATGCAAATTTTAAATTATGCACTCTGTATATTACACGATTTAGACTGCTTTATTTGCAAAAATCCGCAACGATGGCAGATATATTTAGTGAATTTATATTCTACGTTAATACTTTGAAAGTGCTGGTGCAGGTACAAAATATAAAACGGGAATTAATGAGATCAGTAGAGCCAAGTAAGTACTGTGTTCGTGACGAGTGTATTGGATTACTAGATTACAATACACATGTCTTATTAGGAACTAAAAGCCAAATTAAATGAAGTGTGTGATGGGTAGGAATCGAAAGAAGAAGAGCGAGGGTGAAGCTCGGTGCGGACTCATAGCCCATTCCTCTCTAACACCATGGAAGGTGGTTTGCCATCACTTTACAGATAATAAAAGTTGAAGAAAATTTCTTCCACAACTAGAATTCGAACGGACAACTCAGACTTCGACATCCACCGCACTGACTTGCATTAATCACATTCATCTATTTATTTCGCTCAGTTAGTAAGTAGATCCCTTACTTTGAACTCCATAATTTATGGTTAATGTTATTATGTCACATATAATTATAGTCTCTTGTGAATAGTGGAACCATATGTAAGGGTATTAAAGGAACAGGAGGAAACAAATTAAACAGAAATTCCAATAAATATTAAAACAAACGTTGCCGGATCTTACTGCGTTATTGTAGAGGAACGCTAGTAACCAACACTCCTTAACTTTAAAATCAAGCCACTAATAGTTCGTTACAAGGCAGATAAAGGTAAAAAAAAGTTTTTCTACTGCTTGGTTTCCTTTTAATGTATACACGTAGCACACTTTGCAGCAGCATTTCTTACACACTGCCCTGTCACATTAATGTTACCACCTATTAAAATCCAGAATAAAAACCTTCTGCAGAGCGGACCGCTGCGAGACGTGCAGGAAGAGAATAAGTTAGTTTCTGGAAGGTACCGACGGCGGTGTGGACCACCCAAGCCAACTCGTGTAAGGGCCAGCTGGTCTAGGTTTGTCGGTTGAGGATCCAACCCGAACGACGAGGTCCTACAGATTCATGGCTGGATTTAAAGTCGTTTGGTGGCCAGGGGAGTACGGTGAACTGATCCTGGTGCTCTTAAAACCACGCACGTACACTGCGATTTGCGTGACACTTTGTACTGTACTGCTGGTAGATGCCATCTTGCCGACGAAAAATAGACTACTTGTATGGGTTGACATGGTCCCCAAGGACAGGTGCATGCTAGCGTTGATCCACTGTGTCTTCCATAATGATGACAGTACCCAGGGAATGCCACGAAAACATTTTCCAGACCACAATGCCCCATCCTCCAGCTGAGACACTTCCAGATATTGCTGCAAAGTTTGCTTCTTTCCGTGGGGGGATAAAACATGATTTATCGGAAAAGGTACATGTCTCCCTCAGTGGACATAGAGTTGCTGCACTGGCTAGCGAATTCCAGCCTTCGTCACCGACGAACAGGAGTCAGCATGGACCGGAAAGTTGCTGCAGAGGCCCATACACAGCAATGTTCGTTGTAAAGTCGCTGAGGAGACTGTGTTGGTAGCCCCTTGGTTCATCTGGCCGGTCAATTGCTCAGCAGTTGCACGTCTATTCGCCCTTACACATCTTCGCAGCTGCAGTTCAACCTGTTACGATGGTCCGTTGTGTATCACAGTTGCCGCTTCACTGGTTTTGGATAGCGCCATTTTGCCATGTACGGTATACTTTAACCATGGCGGCACGCTAACAGTTTACAGACTTAGCCGTTTCGGAAATGTGTCCACTCTTGGTCCGAAAGATAATTATCAGGTTCTTTTGGATGTCAGATAAATCGCTCCATTTCCGCATTACGACGGCCACTGCACTAGTTTCCGCGTCCCTCTGACACCCTTTATATACTGCCACTGCTAGTGTTGCCACATGCCGTCTGTGAGTGGTTGTTGTACATTGATGTCGAACACAGACGGTGGTCACATCAGTATGGCTGGACAGTGTTGAAGTCACAGACGTCAAGCGATTCAGCTAAATTATTCACCAAAGACTTCCCTGAATCATTTAAGATATCGTAATTCTGCTTTCACCCAGATGAATTGTAGGAAAGCCCTCAGTAATGGACATAGTTTCTTTTCATAGTTATCTTCCTTAAAGAGAACACGGTATTACATTCTGTTTTTTAAATGGAACCGTAGTATTTTTTCTGCTTTATTGTGATTCTAAAAAGACGCATTCAACGACGTTCCACTCTTCCAAATCAGTTTAGTAATTTCGGACAAATTATAAAATTTAGTACTTAGGATTTATCTATTTTGGACACCAAACCAGTTGCTATCTTACACAGAAGTTCGTGATTTAATTTCCAAATAAAGAAACACGCCACTTCGGATAAAGAGGGAACAGTGTTGCAGCGGTGCGATGCCGGTACAAAAGGGCACAGAGGAAATGTAGCTTTCATTTTGTGACGTTCATGCGTGTAGAGTGCTTTTTAGTCTGTAACAATAAATGTCCTTCACAAACCAAGAGAAACTAGATTTGCTGCTTCTTTATGGATAATGAAGAAGAATCGCGAAGAGAACAGCTGAGCTGCTTGCACAAATGTATCGCAACAGACGGTGTCTAAAAAGAATGAAAATTCAGCGAACGTGCAAAAAATTGTTATTGGAAAGACACTGTAATACTACACATAGGATAAGGAGCAAACCTGCAACGAACGGTGAAGCCATAATAGATGCTTTGGAAGCTGATGGTCCAACCCATATTTTAGCTCCAGAGAATTTGCGAATGCCTCTGGAATAAGTCAGTCCAACATTGTTGGTATATCGTGTGCTGTTCATCTGCAGGTCAATCAGCGGAATTGCAGAAACGCGTGGAATTCTGTCGCTCTGTTCTAGTGCGACTTTATAACAATATGCACTTTCCTCAAAGAATTCTCTTTACCGATGAAGCTACCTTAACAAATTATGGAAACTTGAATGTAAGAAATATGCATTATTGGCATTATTGGGCCACTGACACTCCATACTAGCTGCGGCGGGATGAACATTAGTCAGTGGAGTGTGAATGTTTGGTGCACGGTTACTGGAGACTTCGTGGTTGGTTCTTCCTTCACTGAAGACACATTTTATTTATTCCTTTGAGACATCAGTCTTCTGACTTGTTTGATACGGCTCGTCACGAATTCCAATGCTGAACCAACCATTCTCATCTCAGAGCAGCACTTACAAGTCCTTAATTATTTGCCAGCTATATTCAATTATCTGTCTTCTCCACAATTTTTATCCTCTGTTCCGTGTAGTACCATGGGAGTTATTCTTAGTTGCCTTAAAGTAGGTCCTTTTATCCTATCCCTTCTTGTCAGTCTTTTTCATATAAACCTTTGCTTGCCGATGATGTGGAGAACCTCCTCATTCCTTGCCTTATCAGTCCACACAGTTTTCAACATTCTTCTGTTCCGGTTTTCCCACTATCCATGTTTCATTACCACACAGCACTGTGCTCCGAACGTACATCTTTAGAAATTTCTTACTCATATTAAGCCCTATGTTTGATACTAGTAGATTTCTCTTGGCCAAGAATGCCTTTTTTTGCGAGTGCTCATCTGCTTTCCATGTCCTTCTCGGTCCGTCCGTCTTAGGTTATTTTAATGCTTAAGTAGCAGAATTGGTTAACTTCATCTACTTCGTGACCACCAGTCCTGGCATTAAGTTTCTCGTTGTTGCCATTTCTGCTACTTGTCATTACTTTCGTCTTTCTTCGATTTACTCTCAGTCCATATTCTCTTCTGACTGGACGGTCCATTCCATTCAACGGATACTGTAATTCTTCTTCATTTTCATTGAGGATACCAATGTCATTAGCGAATCTTATTGATATCCTTTCACCTTGAATTTTAATTTCACTCTTTAAATTTTCTTTTATTTCCATCATTGCTTCTTCCGTGTACAGATTGAACAGCACAGATGAAAGACTACAACCCCATCTTTCACCCCTTTTAACCTAAGCTCTTCGTTCATGCTTTGAAAAGATAAGACCTTTTCAGCTGTAAGTCCTTTATCTATAGGTACGATCGGTTTTGCAGCATTTTAACTGCCTCAAGAGGTGCAATCTGTACAAGTTGATGGACAAACTCTTGTAAGGCAAGGGATCATAACTAAACCGAAAAGTGTGTACCGGACGAATGCACTCACAAAATAATTATGTTCCAACAGAGAAAAGAGAATGAGATAACCTAGCGTTCATTGTTAGTAATTTTCTCTAAGTACCGGACATCAAAGATGAAATAACGTAGAACGCTCGCGTGATACCTAGAAATGACGAAAGCTAATAAAAAGAAATTCCTAATAAGGCTACTAGGCAGGTAAAATACTGATAAATCCCACTCACAATGAATGACAGTATCTGGTGAGCTACTAGGGCTCCATATATAAAAAATAACTTCGCACTCGCTGCTTCGCTCGCATATACTGTATGGTCAGCACGTTTTTGTTTTCTTCAATTGAATTTTTATGTTGTTCACAAATTTCAACATCTAATCTTCGCAAGCTAATTAAGGCTATGGAACATGGTCTTTTAAGAATGTATTTCTTACCAAAAAGCGATTATGGTTGCTAGAATCGGAGATCTTTGTTAATCTTGCCTTTTGAATTCTTGTGGAGGTATTTCCACAGAAATTTTCACTCCTATTTCTTTAGAAGTCAAAAACAAATTTTCATAGATTTAGCTTTAAAATGTTTTGATACAACGAATTTTTTCCGTACAATTTTCATCCCTTATTTCACTCCCTTAGGGAAAACAAGTATTATTTATTCCCTACTGCGAAGCCAAATACAATTTTACAGAGTTTAAGCTAAATAAATTCGTTCATAACGAAATGCGCCCTAAAAAGTATTATCACCTGTTTACCCTCTTAGGGGTTGAATTTCCAAAAACATTGAAACACGGAATTTTTTACTGCGAACCGAGAAGTCAAATACCAATTTTCCTAGATGTAGCTTTAAAGATTATTCATTAGTACTTCAATAATGAAACATATTTTAAAAATTCCACACACTGTTTTACCCCTGTAGTGGTTAAATTTCCAAAAATGCTAAAACGCGTATTTGTTTATTTGTGACCAAGTACGAAATATCAATTTTCATTGTTCTGGTTTCAACTTTGCATTAACAGTGGCATATTTTCAAAAAACTTTTACCCTCTTAGTGGCGGAATTTCGTAAAATTCCTTCTTAGTCGATGCCTACAGTATACAGTCAACAGCCTCTCCAAATTTCTAGTTTCCACCGTTATCAGTTTGGACTGGGCGATGATAAGTTAATGAATCAGTCAGCCCCTATTTCACACCCTTGGGGGATGAGTTTTTAAAAACACCGAAACAAGTTATTTTTTATTTCTAACTGAGAAGCCAAACGTCGATTTTCATAGATTTAGGATTAAAAATGGTTTCACAGTGAATTATTTTCATGAAACATTTCACCCCCTTAGGGGGTTAATTCCTAGCAGAAGCCAAACACAAATTTCCATAGATATGGTTTAAAAATGCTTACGTGATGAAATATTACCATAAAAACTTTACTCCCCTGTTTCACACCCATAGAGGTAGACTTTCCAAAAATGGCGCAACACATATTAATTTATTTCTAACTGAGAAATCAAATTGAAATTTTCATAGATTTAGCTTAAAAATAGTTTCACAATGAAGTACGTCATAACTTATTTCATTTCCTATTTCATTCCCTGAGGGGTTGACTTTCCAGAACATAGAAACATGTATTTTTTATTCATAAGCAATATGTCAAATACTAATCTTCATAGACATAGCTTAGACACTTTAGTATTTCTTTAACAATGATTTATTTAAAAAAATCTCACCCACTATTTCAGCCCCACTGGTCTTAAATATCCAAAAATGATGAAAAACCTGGTTCTTTATTTCTGAACGTGAAATCAAATACCGATATTCGTAAGCCTAGCTTCCAAATTGCCTTAGCAGCGTCATTTAAAAAAAACCATAAAACACGCCTTTATTCCTCTATTTCAACCCATTAGCGGTGGAATTTCGAAAAATCACATCTTCACCAACGACTACAGTACACTCTCACCAGATTTAAATTTAAATCCTTACCGGTTTGTGTTGGGCGATGCTGAATCAATGAGTGAGTCAGTTGGGACATTGCTTTTTATATATAGAGGAGATTGTGTTCAAAGAACATATCAGACATGATCATCTATGGGATAATTGAAATCTTAGCAGCTAACAATCCCTCGTTCGCCTCAAATGGATTGACAAACATATCAGTAAGGAACCAGTTATTCAGTCTTAAATTGTAGTTCATAACCCAAAAAATTTAGTATAAAACTATTTTATATAGATTGCACCTTACATAAAAGATAACCAGACATTTTTACCATGCTCTTCTTTTATTTGAATAGCGCCGTTAGCAGTTTCAAATTGACAGGTTCATTTTCAGACGGCTAGTTCACGTTAAGATACATTTTACATTAAATTCCACTTCTCTTTTTTGCTCAACTGATGAAATTTCGTTGGAGTAATGGTGCCCTGCAACCAGGAAAAGATGTGAGACAATGTCTTTTTAGCATTAATTTTCCTCATGAATGTTTTAGATGGTGTTAACAACAATTAAAGGGAAGCTGGTTTGGTTTCTTATGATGAAACATCCTCACCATTACGTTCCAGTGCTGAATGCTTGTGGTCATGCAGCAGCGAAAACTGTATGATGCACTTTTTTATGTATGTGTACACACAAAATTTGAAGCACCACTCACTCGCGAATAAGTTTCACCATGTCGACGAATGTATACAAAGATGGGGGTAATATAACCATAACAATGCAAAGACTTCCAGTCTCACAGATACTTCGATATATATACATGTATGTGACAGGAGGAATTTATAAATTACTAATGTTCCGTTACTTACTATTTATGTTAAAAAAGAACTGATTGAAACTGAGGTAAACAAATAAAGGAGTCAGTTTGTCATAAAGTGTTACTGCAGAGAGATTTAGTAAATACACTCCTGGAAATGGAAAAAAGAACACATTGACACCGGTGTGTCAGACCCACCATACATGCTCCGGACACTGCGAGAGGGCTGTACAAGCAATGATCACACGCACGGCACAGCGGACACACCAGGAACCGCGGTGTTGGCCGTCGAATGGCGCTAGCTGCGCAGCATTTGTGCACCGCCGCCGTCAGTGTCAGCCAGTTTGCCGTGGTATACGGAGCTCTATCGCAGTCTTTAACACTGGTAGCATGCCGCGACAGCGTGGACGTGAACCGTATGTGCAGTTGACGAACTTTGAGCGAGGGCGTATAGTGGGCATGCGGGAGGTCGGGTGGACGTACCGCCGAATTGCTCAACACGTGGGGCGTGAGGTCTCCACAGTACATCGATGTTGTCGCCAGTGGTCGGCGGAAGGTGCACGTGCCCGTCGACCTGGAACCGGACCGCAGCGACGCACGGATGCACGCCAAGACCGTAGGATCCTACGCAGTGCCGTAGGGGACCGCACCGCCACTTCCCAGCAAATTATGGACACTGTTGCTCCTGGGGTATCGGCGAGGACCATTCGCAACCGTCTCCATGAAGCTGGGCTACGGTCCCGCACACCGTTAGGCCGTCTTCCGCTCACGCCCCAACATCGTGCAGCCCGCCTCCAGTGGTGTCGCGACAGGCGTGTATGGAGGGACGAATGGAGACGTGTCGTCTTCAGCGATGAGAGTCGCTTCTGCCTTGGTGCCAATGATGGTCGTATGCGTGTTTGGAGCCGTGCAGGTGAGCGCCACAATCAGGACTGCATACGACCGAGGCACACAGGGCCATCACCCGGCATCGTGGTGTGGGGAGCGATCTCCTACACTGGCCGTACACCTCTGGTGATCGTCGAGGGGACACTGAATAGCGCACGGTACATCCAAACCGTCATCGAACCCATCGTTCTACCATTCCTAGACCGGCAAGGGAACTTGCTCTTCCAACAGGACAATGCACGTCCGCATGTATCTCGTGCCACCCAACGTGCTCTAGAAGGTGTAAGTCAACTACCCTGGCCAGCCAGATCTCCTGATCTGTCCCCCATTGAGCATGTTTGGGACTGGATGAAGCGTCGTCTCACGCGGTCTGCATGTCTAGCACGAACGCTGGTCCAACTGAGGCGCCAGGTGGAAATGGCATGGCAAGCCGTTCCACAGGACTACATCCAGCATCTCTACGATCGTCTCCATGGGAGAATAGCAGCCTGCATTGCTGCGAAAGGTGGATATACACTGTACTACTGCCTACATTGTGCATGCTCTGTTGCCTGTGTCTATGTGCCTATGGTTCTGTCAGTGTGATCATGTGATGTATCTGACCCCAGGAATGTGTCAATAAAGTTTCCCCTTCCTGGGACAATCAATTCACGGTGTTCTTATTTCAATTTCCAGGAGTGTATAATGGTATGCATTGGAACATAAGTAAATTATATAAATATAACAATTGTGGACATATTAGGTAAATATTATGGCATACATCTGGAACATAGTAAATGACATGTTATGGATTTACATAAATAAATATTACAAGAGTGGACATTTCATTGATATTTTTTTAGATATAGCTAGCTGAAGGTACCCTATGACAAAGCAAGCTGTTGTATATTATTCACTATTGGGTTAGTGTCTGCATGTTGTTAATGTGAAAGGGAGTAGTTTACTTTAAGCTGGAAAGCAGGTGAATGAAAATTTGAAAAAGTGTGCATTGGGTAAATCAGACTATTCATTAAGATTTTGTGATGATTTGCCTTTATGTGCACATATTTGAATCTCTTGAAGCAAATTAATAAATCTACCTGTCCTGGCATGGTGAAATACTTGTTTTGTTTTCGATGCTCTTTATTCCATGATTGTTAGTAGTTGTGTGCATGTCAAATGTAGATTTTGAAATGTTGTTCAAATGTATGGTATCTATATCCTCTTTGAACTGAGTTACAATGCTTCTCCCAGTTTGCCAATTTAGTAGGAGGGGCAACTTTGATAGCTGAGATTGTGCATGATAGTTTTCTTTTTTTGTATGGAGGGCTTTTTAAGTTGTGTATTGCTGTCTGCTGGAGTTTGTTGTTTTTGTGGAAGCTTGTTTTAATATTTGTTTTTTAAATAGATTGTATAGTTTATAGGATATGCTCCCAAAAAGAGGTAGTGCTACATATTTTTTGCTGTTTTGTACTGTTTTTTGTGTTAACTGCGTGGTAGTCTGGCATGCAGCTTTGTTGTTTGAGAGTTTTTGTCTATAACAAGAGGGCTGTATCCATTGTTTGAGGCTATGGTTTTAATTATATTGATTTTTTTCTTTTAGAGGTGGTTCAGGTGGAATTTGATGCAGGCGATTTAATGCGGATCTAAAGCATGCAATCTTATGCTGGTTTGGATGACAAGACGAGCTCTTGATACATATAACAGTGGATGTTGGTTTTCTAAAAATATCAAAACGATGTTTATAGCTTATGTTGATGATTTTCATGTCCAAGCAATTGATGCTGTGGTGGTCTCTTGTTTAACGGTGAATATACTATTTTTGTCCATGCTGCTCAGATTTGTTGCTAATGTGTCTATTTTCTCACTTGTGCCATCAGGAAGTATAACTGCACCATCAACATACCTTTTGTAGTAGATAATTTTGCTGTTGATATGACTATTAGCTTAAAAAGTGTCTTTACTAAGTGGTTTATGTAAATATCTGCTAACACCCCATCTAAGCTGACACCCATTGCTGACCTATTTGTCTGTTTGTATATTTTGGTATTTAAACTGAAGTAATCATATGACATTACCAAGGTGAATAACTGAATGAACTCACATATATTATGTTTGAGTAGATTGTTTCTGATTATGTTTATGGAGTCCTCTATAGGGAGGTTAGTATAAAGGTTTGTCATGTCAAGTGATGAAAATCTGGCTGTTGAGGACCACACACAAGTATCACACTATCTTGAGAAAGGTAGCTTTATGAATTTGCTTGATGAGAATCAAATATGTGTACATAAAAGCAAATCACACAATTTCCTCAATGAACAGTCTGATTTACTCATTACTGACTGATTCGAAATTTCATTCACCTGCTTTCCAGCTTAAAGTAAACTACTCCCTTTCACATGAACAACATGCAGACACTAACCCAATAGTGAATAATATACAACAGCTTGCTTTGTCATAGGGTACCTTCAGCTAGCTACACCTAAAAAAAAATCAATGAAATGTTCAATCTTGTAATATTTATTTATGTAAATCCATCACATGTCATTTACTATGTTCCAGATGTATGCCATAATATTTACCTAATATGTCCACAATTGTTATATTTATATCATTTACTTGTGTTCCAATGCATACCATTATATTTACTAAATATCTCTGCAGTAACACTTTATGACAAACTGACTCCTTTATTTGTTTACCTCAGTTTCAATCAGTTCTTTTTTAACATAAATAGTAAGTAATGGAACATTAGTAATTTATAAATTCCTCCTGTCACATACATGTATATATATATATATAGAAGTATCTGTGAGATTGTAAGTGTTTGCATTGTTATGGTTGTATTACCGCCATCCTTGTATACATTCTTCCACGTGATGAAACTTATTGGTGTGTGAGTGGTGCATCAGATTTTGTGTGGACACATACATAAAGTGCATCATACAGGTTTCACTGCTGCATGATCACAAGCAGTCAGCACTGGGACGTAATGGCGCAGATTTTTAATCATAAGAATCTAAACCATCTTCCGTTTAATAGTTTGTTTACATCACCTAAAATCTTCGTGAGGCAGAATTAATGCTAAAAAGACATTTTTACGTATCTTGTTTTGGTTGCAGGGCACCACCACTCCAACGAAATCTCATACCTTGGGCAAACAAAAAATGAAAGCTAATGTAAAATGTATCTTAACGTGAACTAGCCGTATGAAGATGAACCTGTCGGTTCAAAACTGGTACCGGCGCTATTTAAATAAATAAAGAGAATTATAAAAATCACTGGTTGTTGTTATCTACTATGTAAAAGTCAATGTATATTTTGTACACAGCCATGGGCACAGAATGTGTGTTTTTTGACAAACAGCATAAAACTATTTTAAAAATAGGAAGACTGATGGTAAGGGACTATCTAGCCTTCCCATCAGCTCAGCTACTATTCTGTTTGTCTAGTTAGGCGTGGATGCACATGCTCGCTCCACATGATCCCGTCTCCTTGTCGCTATCTGACTTTTCCACAGCAGCAGCTTGATACACCGCCTGTTAGGACACAATCCAGTGCGCGAGCTATCTGTGGGAAAGCTGTCATGTGGCATCGAAATGCGTTGCTTTTTGCTAACTGATCTGTTTAGGTGCTACACAGTATTCAGCCTTGTTTCACTTCATGTCGGTTTCGTGTTAAGTTTTAAAATAGTTGCCGGCCGAGGTGGCCGAGCGGTTCTAGGCGTTACAGTCTGGAATCGCGCGACCGCTACGATCGCAGGTTCGAATCCTGCCTCGGGCAGGGATTTGTTTGATGTCCTTACGTTAGTCAGGTTTAATTAGTTCTATGTTCTAGGGGATTGATGACCACAGCAGTTAAGCCCCTTAGTGCTCAGAGCCATTTGATTTTAAAATAGTTTTATACTGGATTTTTTTTTGTTCAAAATGGTTCAAATGGCTATGAGCACTATGGGACTCAACATCTGAGGTCATCAGTCCCCTAGAACTTAGAACTACTTAAACCTAACTAACCTAAGGACATCACACACATCCATGCCCGAGGCAGGATTCGAACCTGCGACCGCAGCAGTCACGCGGTTCCGGACTGAAGCGCCTAGAACCGCACGGCCACCGCGGCCGGCCTTTTATTTGTGGCATTAACAACAATTTGAGATTGAATAACTGGTTCTTTACCGGTACAGTTTCCAATCCATATTAGGCAAACGAGGGACTGTTAACTGCTCTAATTTCACATTATCCTGTAGATGATCATAAACGGTATGTGCTTTGATCACTATATTGGTATATGGGAATCCCTCTAGCCGCAGATACTGTTACTCATGCTGAGTGGAATTTATTAGTATTTTACTAACCTGATAGTCTCTCATTAGGAATTTTTCTTATTTGCTTTTGTGCTTTCTGGGTATCACGTGAGCGTTCTATGTTATTTTATCTTTAACTTCCGCTACGTAGCGAAAAGTTGCTGGCGATGACCGGTGGGTCATCCCCCTTCTCTTTCTCGATCGGAACATATCTTGATTTTGTGAAATTGCTCATCCCACGTATACTTTCCAATTTAGTTACGTGTTCTTGCCTTACTTGTGTCTTTCTCTATACATTGTACAGAATGCACCTGATAATGGAGTTAAAATGCTGCTAAACCGGTTTTGCCAATAAATAAAGGACTTACAGCTGAAGTGGTCTTATGTTTTTAAAACAGTATATCCAGGCTTTGGCTCCCCTGACTTCAAAGTCCGCCGAGTACTTCGCCTCTTGGTTTTTGTTTATTGGATATTACCCGACTTTCCATTTAGCTCACCCCTATTTTTCTTAAAATTTCGAAAATCTTGCGGCATTTTACACTGTCGTACGCTTTTGCCAGATCGACAAATCCCATGAATGTGTCTTGATTTTTTCTTCAGTCTTGCTTGTTTTATCAACCGCAAGGTCAGAACTGCCTCTCTGGTCTAATTAAGTTACCTAAAGCCAAATTGATCATCATCTAACAGTTCTTCAATTTTCTTTTCCAATCTACTGTATATTATTCTTGTCAGCAACTTCGATGAATGTGTTGTTAAGTTGATTATTCGATAATCCTCGAACCTGTCGGCACTTGCTAGCTTGGAATTGTGTGAATGATGTTTTACGAAATTATGATATTGTATCACCAATCTCATACATTCTACATACCAATGTGAATAGTGAATAGTCGTTTCATCGTAACGGAGGGGTAAAATATGCGCACAGTTTCTTATCACTGTGGAATTGCCTCTCCTATACGACGAGCCGTTTTAAGAAAGTTGGTAAATGAGCTACCAGCACGATAGGTGCCCGGCTCTCTATATCCTTGTGGCCACGAATGCGCTTATCCAACTACACAGCGCCTATCCAGCCCTTCGTGATTACTGGATAGTATGTGAAGGCGTTCTCAGCTGTGCTGCACAAGTCACCTGACTTAACGCCGCTCGACCTTTTTGTATGGAGTAAACTCACAAATAAATTATATGCAGAAGTTCCGACGACCGAAGAGGATTTAAAACACCGTATTGTTACAGTAAGTGCAATGACATCTAAAAAAAATCTGTGTGTCCTTAAGTCGCTGCACCAGTGACAACAAACGTGCAATGCAAGTAGACGGTGGGAGTTTCGTGCTCCTGATGACATGAGTGCAATTTTAAGTAAGTATTTATAACCATATTATTTGTGATCTTCTTTTTGTTGGTGTTCATGATGTAATCCTGAAGCGAAACGACTTTAACTCATGATGCGAAGTTTATATTTAACGATCTGTATATCTCAGTTCTCTGATTTATAAATCCATTCAATTTTTGATGAGTATCTTTTTTTCTAGGTTCAGGCAGAATTAAAGGCAAAATTGTTAGCATAGTTAACTGGTTGCTTTCCAATTGTTGTGCTGGTCCAACCATCGATAGCTAAGTGTGATTAGTGCAATTTGTAAATTAAACTTTTTGCTTTTACCCGATTTTTGTAAGTAGGCTCTGTTAGCTGTGTCAGTCTGGTGGGCTGCTTCTGCCTGACATACTGTCGCATAAGATAGCAAACGCTTTCATATGCAACACAGATAAATCTTAAGTGAAATTTCTCGCAAGCTAGTGATCATATTTTGAAGAGTGAAACGGCGTTGAATTCGTCTATTTTAGAACTGTGATGCTAAAAGCAGAAGTTACTGTAGTTACATTTGAAAAAGCGAAGTTGATAACAATCTCTGCAATTACTGTAGGTACGAAAAGAGACATACGTCATTTAATGATGACTTTTCACAACTGATTCGGCTGAAAACAGCTTTACGAAGTCTTAAAAGGTGTGGAACATGCCAGAGGTGAACAGTTTAGCCGAATCACGCTCGTAACTACAATGTGAGAATGAACGCTGCCTATGAGTCAGTTTAGAAGACCCTTATGCCCCGTACATTTTACTGTCAACAGTTTTTGTCAGATAATGTTCTGAAATGTGTAACAACTGTGAATATCGAGTATTTGAAGTATCAGAGTTATATTTGTGCTTTATTTAGTTGCTTCTAATACCATCTTTGCTTCTTACTCCGTAACGTGTGTCTGTTTCATGACGATCAGTTGTATCTGCTGTTCTAATGGACAACACCATCTTCTTGGTTAATGGACTTGTTGTCTTGGTGTATATATAAATGCGGAGATTTGAGATGTATTGCGTATTATTTCATTGGCGGTAAATGATATAATGTGATTAATATTAACCTTTCCTTAAATTATAACTTCATACATTGCGTGTATCCAAATGATAATTTTTCTTTGTTTTGCTTAGGTTGGTTGTACCCATAGCGATAAGATGGTACAATATCGAAACTGGTTGTAGTAAAGGATTATTAATACAGTTGTGCGTCAAGCATGCAAAACATTCATTCCTGCTCTTGGAAGTCGACTGAAAAAAAATTTTCAATCGGAATGGAAGGATCCTGCGTGCCCAATTGGTCATTAGAGAATACAGGATGCGTTCCGAACGTTATGGCAGAGATTTGCAGTAAAGTGTTTAGCGGGAAATTTGTGTGCCTGTTAACAGGTATATGTTAGACATTGATGAATACAGTTCTTTAATACAAACATTGCTTCAAACGCTCAAAAGGTAAATAGAAACATCGATCGAAAAGGAAACGCGCAATCCATTGTGACTCGCTAGGGTAAATTCTAGTGTATGAAATTTCGTAGGTAGAGGGATTTGGTCCAAAATAAACATCAAATTTGGTCCATGTTTTATTCACTAGATTGCAGCTATCTTTGTTTCCAAGACAATACAAGTTTTTAAAACACATGAGTTTGATAATTACATCATTTTTCAACATATGCTATGAGCCAGTGCCACTTTGAAAACGTTACCCAAGTTCATGAGTCTTCGACCATTGAAACGGAATTCCAGTAGCAGCAGATTACTTGTTACGACCATAAGCGAACAACGTTACAAAAATAAAGGAAAAAATGCATCAGGTTTTTAAACCCATAGAATCAATATACATGTGGGCAAAAATCTATGAAATACATCAAATCGATATGTGTAAATTAAGACTATGAGTTAGAATTGGCACACTACTCACGCGGTAAGAGTTTAACGTAACATGGGCTAAACTCCTGCACAAAGACTGTAAGTATTAAGCAAAGACGATATAACATACTGAAAATTTAGCATAGCATAACCAAGCTCTGTATAAGCCTCTAGACATAATGCCAAAGCACCATACCTACCACCAGTAGCAATCATTATACCATGTTCTGCTTAGTGGTGCCAAGCGTAAGGTGTGCTCGTGGAAGACACGAATACAATGAAATTTATATTATCGACGTCTGCTGGACTGAGGGCAGAGAAATTTATCTGAAATGTAATGAAACTTATAGCGTCGGAAGCAGGGCAATATGAGGAAACTGGTTTCGCTCTCTTCCTTGGGAGTCTTAAGGCTATATGGGGAATACGGGCTGATGTTATGCATCCAGAATGTCAAGAATTCTCCGTCGCTTCAGAGGCTGAGAGGCCTATCCTCAGAAATGGTATCTCTGTCCCGATATTCATAGGGTTTACGGTGCAGAGGAGGAAATATATGACAGACAGCCGTAGCGTACGGCAGACCTACCGTAGATGTAGCAATAGACGTAATTGCCTCGTCGAGATTGTCCTCGGTGGAAACACCTTCGCGAATAAGTTCTGCGACTAATTACGTGTTTTATGAAAGCGTTCGTTTCAGCAATGGACGTTTAATTTACTTTCTCATGTTCTCCCATTTTAGGGCACCGAATGGCCCATAAATCCACTTTATAACTATGATAAATGAAAGTGGTGTCGAAAGATGCATATTAGGATCTAAATGCAAGCTTAATGACTTCCGCTGGTTTCATTACTGTCTCCAGTCGCGAAAGGAAATGTCGTGTTATATACTTTGGTTGATGAAATGCGGTCTATAGCTCTAATTTTTAGCTTTATCTCTCGTAAGATGCTTCCTAGAACGAATATTGCAGCCAGGCAGATTAATATCACCCAAGAAGTCAGTTCCAACAGCTACCTTTGTAATTAGAAGAGTACTCTTCCGCGAATGACATGTGTACGTGACAAAACGTTTTGAGATTAATGTACAACCGATTTACATGAACCTTAAGTACATTGTATTTCCAATAGTCATAACAGAAAATCCCTAAGTCCATTTTACCTATAAGCGTAATTTATTTGTTCACAGATTACGAAAGTACGAAGCAGTCTTAACAATGAAGGCTAATGAATGTGTGAAATATGGGTATATAAGCGTTACGTTGAATGCTACCAATACTATAGTATGAGCAATGTCATTATTGCTTACCTGAATTGAAGCTAAAAGCTACAGTTATTGCGGTTATACAAATATTGCAATTTAAGTGCAGCGGAAGGCAGCAACAAGTGAACTTTCCGAGATACTGCTCCATTTGGACAATGTCAGCCGGCTGAATATCAAAGAACATTTCAAAAACTCAACAATTTTGATTAAGTAATTTATCATGTTGCAGATGCATGGCTACAGATTGAAAAATATTGAAAAGTAGTAGGTTTTACTTCACACACGAACAGAGATACTAACAGTGACTAAGATTTCAAATTCTTGACGACGAAGAATTGACAGAATAATATAAAGTTCAAAGCTTCCAGTTTTGATCAAGAATGTCGAAAGTCTATTTTTTTAATGATAGTGTCTGAAATGATTACCTTCTACCATGTATTTTCGCTCCTACTCCTGTTGACAGAGAACAATTGAAAAAAAAAACCGGAGGGAGAGAACACAAATTTAGAGTAAAAGAAGAAAAATATTTTTCTCACCTTACAGCGGGAAGTCGTTAGTATACATCTCGATCTATAATCTCTGAATCAGAGCATGTGTTATGAATGACTTAGTAAAACAGTATCCAAGAGAGAGAACTTTTGACGCCTGGTGTTAGTACGGCCAGGTATGGAAGATAAAACAATAATCATGTATATTCAATATATTCAATGAAATACTACGTATGATTTGTAACGTTAGTGTGTGACAATTATTTTTTGAATTAATTTATATTTAGCTCAAGAATACCTTGTTATTGTTGTGTACGGCACTGTACACAACGGTAAGGAGTGATGGTTACAGAGTGGTGGGCAACCATCGTCATAGGAAAGCTGGACATCAGCAGTAAACAGAAGATTTATTTAACTTGTATTTCTCCAAACATAAAAAGACTCATTACAATGAATGCAGCAAGAAATAGAGTCCAGGTCATACAACAGCATCAAGGAGGAGTCTCTAGCAGGCATCTGCGTGGCGTCCTGTTGCAAAGTGGCTGCGAGCGTGAGTAGGCTGTGTGGCTGCTGCCGGCCCGCTGATTCCATCGAGTCACTTGATGTGTGGCTCAGCGGGCGTGCGCCATTGTGTCCACCGGATCCCATACGACCGCTAACGGCGAATGTCGGAAACTTGCTCTACCATTACCAAATTCAAGACGCCCATGGGGTGCTATCGATATTTGCTTCCACAGCCATTATGCAGTTAAATATTCGTGTATCTGAGACACTCCTATGTAGCACAAGAGTTAATCGATTCACAAGTTCTGATGGTCATAAAATTACTGTGAAAGGGACATGAGCCAATACTGGTCATGAGACAACAGGCAGAGTAGTTTTTAATTAAGTTTATAGTTTATCATTGGCTTGATACAATGTTAGGGTGAACTCTAGCACTTTTAGCACCTTGTTGGTTGCTAAGCATATAGTTTAGTGTCTATTGAGCTTAAGCGTGGACCAAAAAGATCACTCATCCAGTAAGCTAACACATACTCCAACAAACCTAAGGTGACATAAAAATTTACGAAATGCGAGAAATGACTGAAACAAAAGACCTTGGGCATCTGTAGAAATCTAAGCAAGAGGGGCTAGATTCTAAAATTGCCATTTTGAATATCAGATAACGTGAGAAATTCCTGTTGCTTATTAAAAAAATGAGTGAAATGATACTGGTTAATAACCTTCAAAGTGAAAGTAAAAGAGGAAATAAACTTTAAAAAAGCTAGCTATAATACAGTTTTCTTATAAAGTTTCCCATCGGATCAGGTTACTGGACTTTTTACATTATTTTCATGACTTCTACTTCTTAAAGTTGACTGGCACAATTAAAGTTTAACAAAGTGTGTTTTGAAAGGTACCTTCCTGGGTTGTTTGAGTGCTCTAACGCTGGCAAACGTTAGATGGTATGAATGTGAGAAAAACCTCCAAAACCAATCACAAATTGCTCGGTACAATTGACTCTTAACAGTCTAGGATTGAACCAAGAAGAACGCTGTGTCTCCACAGTTTGACCCATTACTGTTTAATCACGCCATCTAGGCTGCTGAATTCGTAATTACATTACTGCATGTTTTGTTGTATTGCACCACATGGAATTTAAGAAGATTCCATTTCACGAAATGGAAACCTTTTGAGTTTCACTTTCCACACTTTTTCTTCTATCTTCTGGCGCAGAAAATAGTATTTTCTCTTTTAGGCTCATTCATTGGGTGCGTACATAAGGTGTTGGATGAACATATATACGGGGTAGCAAGACCGTGTTCGTCAGAGTCCACTACAATGGCTCTGGGATTGCAAAAACGAATGTGGACTCAGCAAGCCGTGACGGTTCTTCTTTGATAAAAAAAATCGTAAACATTTTTGTGATTCAGTTTGCTCAGAAGGAAAAGAGGGTGTCTGTGTGGGAACTGGGGCAGATGTTGGACTGGTCTGCTGCAACCATATTATTTTGTGCTGGGGATGACGCCGGAATCCGCGCACCAGCGTGTTCCACTGGTACCTTTCTGCAGCGCGATATGGACTGTATGAGGAAGTTTGGGGATTCTATTTTGGCAATGTTTTCTAAATTTCCGCGTCCGACTTGACTCCTGGACATCACAGCCGCTCCAAAGAAGACACAATTTCCTTTGGACAGTCTGTGTTTATTTTCATAAAAGTTTTCTGAATATGGTACAGAGTCATAATGCGAAAAAAAACTCTATTGGAGAAACCAAAGCTTCGGCCACGATCACAGTGACCATCTTCTGGGTCTACTGGTGTGTTTTACCTGTGCAGACTTACTTATAGCCGGCCGCGATGGTCTCGCGGTTCTAGGCGCACAGTCCGGAACCGTGCGACTGCTACGGTCGCAGGTTCGAATCCTGCCTCGGGCATGGATGTGTGTGATGTCCTTAGGTTAGTTAGGTTTAAGTAGTTCTAAGTTCTAGGGGACTGATGACCACAGCAGTTGAGTCCCATAGTGCTCAGAGCCATTTGAACCATTTGAACTTACTTATATTTTGCTATTATTGCGCGCCGAGCATGAAATTACGTCACAATTTTACGTCCGCCAGCGGAACTCAGAGCTCTTATAGGCTCATTGAAAGATGATCTTGTTTTAAGAAGGCCTGGTGTCTATAATATTCACTGTAACTACGGGAAATCATACACTGGACAAAGTTTTCGCAATGTGGAAGACAGATACGTCGAACATCGACGTCACACACATATAGACCAGCAGAGATATCTGCAGTGGCCGAACATTGTCTCAGTAAAGGACACAGTATGGAATAAAATAGCACCAAAATTCTCTCGTCGACGTCTTAGTGATGCAACAGCATTATTGAAGAAGTAGTGGACATTTGCAGCTCGTCTAAGCTACTGAACAGCATGAAAATTCTTGGTAGATTAAAACTGTTTGCTTGACAGAGACCTGAACTCGGGAACTTGGACTTTCATGGGGAAGTGCTCTACCGACTGACCCACCCAAGCGCGACTCACAAGCCGTCCGCACAGCCTTACTTCCGCCACTGCCTCATCTCCTACCTTCTAGAATTCACAGGATCTCTCCTGCAAAACTTGCAAGATCAGCAATACTGGAAAAAAAATATTGCGAAGACATGGCTTATCCACAATCTGGGGGATGTTTCCAGAATGAAATTTTCACTCTGCAGCGGAGTGTGCGCTGATATGAAACTTATTGTGGCTACGCCAGGTCTCCGCAGTATCCTTTCTTCAAGGAGTGCTAGTCTTACAAGTTTCGCAGTAGAGTTTGTAACACAACAACTCTGTGGAATAACAAAATTTTTCCTTCGAATTTTAATTTTCTATGTGTTTTTCTATGAACCAAAGTTTCTAAATACGTATACTAACGTTTGTACGATGAAATCAAATGTTTCATTATTGTGAAGTTAAATAAATGTTTGTCGTAAGCTAGTAAAGTAGACACGCAGTTCTGGTCATGTCGATACGATTTGTCAGAAAGTATAGTGAATATTTTCAGAGAATGGGGCAGTTACATTAATCGGTGTGGCACGCAAGCGCGGCGGCAGTCAGTACAGAGCAGAGAATATAGAAGAGGGTTGAGAGAGACCGTCGAGTCTAGTTGCGCAGCAGCTCATTTGTTGAGAAAGGGACGTAACGCAGTGGTGCTGAAGTATGTAATGGCTCGGCGGATAATTCGGTGTGGACGGGCGAAGCATATGGCATTAAAGGGTCACAGCGTAAATACCGCAAGAGGATGCAAATGAACATGAAGAGTAGTGTGAACCTAGTTATATTTGCAACGGAGCTACAAGAAGAAGAGCCTGTACCATGCGTTGTCAACGAACAATTCTTAAAACTACACCGACGACATCTCAACTGAAGTAAGATCCATTTAACTACTTGGTCCGGCCTGTAAACGGCTAGACAGTGTTGTATTTCATTTGAATAGTAACGAGTAATACTAAAGTGATGACATTCAATTTTACCTAAAACAAAATACCTAGGGACGATCCATCCTATCCATTTTTGATGATGTGAGAGAGTCCAAATGACTGAGAAACTATTGCAGTGTTTTATGAAAGAAATAACAGTAAATAAAATTTCAGTAGTTTTCAAGATTACAATTAACAGAAGCGGTTAAGTCTAGCAAACAGTAATTTGGAAAACAGAACTTAACAGAGCAAGATTCAGTGAAAGATATTTTTGTGTATTTCTCATGGATAAATAAATGTTGAACTTTACGCAACTGCAATTAGTCGGAAGTATTTGTTAACGTCTTGAGCAAATAATAGTAGTAAGTGCACAAAGTAACTAGCAGTAATTGTTAATGAATAGTAATAGTACTCTAAATTGCATAAAACGAACAAGTCAGTAAAACTATATCACGAATTTGCCTTTCTTTTACAATCGAAATTTTGACTTTACAAAGTACGTAACTGTAACTCACAGGAAGGTGATTATTGAATGACACTATACCATTACGTAAATTTTCAAGGTAGATGACAGAATTCAGTAATGAATAAACATAAAAAACTACTTGAGTACAATTACAAATAGTAAACGTTACAGTGAGTGACATCACGAAATTTTTGCATTTACGTAACTGTTTGCTATTGTTGAGATTTTGTTATTCTTTATTACTAATCGATTTCCGTGAGTTGATTAACTGAATGATATTTGATCACTGTGATGTATGTATCTGAAATTATAGCCGGGCATTAGTTAGCAGTTTTGTGCTGTTTTCACTCTGCAGTAAAACGAAGCTTTCTTAAGTAAGTTTCTCAGTATTAACATACAGTAATTACAGATACAGTAATTTTGTGTGCGTAGTGAGCTGGTGAACGGTAATTTATGTTCATTATTAATTAAATTTGTAACTTTTTCGAATTTAACTCACCACTGTAACTCCATCTAGCCCAATTTTATATTCATTTAATTTAACCGAGTTTTCCTTTTTTTATGATTCTTGCAGGTACTGAGGATTGGCAATTTGTATATAACTGTACCTACATTTCACGGATTTCATTTACCCTTCGGAGTAGATGCCTTTCCCACACAACAGTTAACTTTAGGTGCGTGGTTCATTTATTTGGGGAGCAAAATAACTGATGATGGTCGAAGTAGAGACGATATAAAATGTAGACTGGCAATGCGAAGGAAAGCGTTTCTGAAGAAGACAAATTTGTTAACATCGAGTATAGATTTAAATGTCAGGAAGTCATTTGTGAAAGTATTTGTATGGATTGAGATTTTCACTCTGCAGCGGAGTGTGCGCTGATATGAAACTTCCTGGCAGATTAAAACTGTGTGCCCGACCGAGACTCGAACTCGGGACCTTTGCCTTTAGCGGGCAAGTGCTCTACCAACTTTTTTTTTTTTTTTATTATCAGATTGACTTGGTATATTTCACGAGAATTCAGACAACCATAGTCAAATCATCATTTAATATTAGCTGCAGAAAGAAAATCAACAAATTAGGTGAAACACAAATAAAACATTTCTTCTGAAGGGGAAGACCAACCCGTTACCCCACCCGTATGAATTTTGGGTGTATATATATACATGCAAAAGAGAGAGAGAAAAAAAAATTACGAAAAAATACAACAAGGGAGGGGACTCGAGCTCAGGGAAGAAACAGGAATCACAGGGGAACTTAACCAACCCCTTGACGGTTAAACACAAGAAAAAGCATATTCGCAAAAAGCGTTCGGTATTGTGGTAACCGCTGCCATTTCCAATGCGCAGTTGACAAATAATGGTGAAAAACGCGGGGATCTGGGTCATTACCGCCTTCAATGACGTAATGGACATAGTAACCCAAGAGCCAGACAATCGTGTTCGTTTTCGTCTGAGGAAAATAAGAGATGTCCGGATGTAAGAAGATGTCGTCTGGGAATGCGGTTTCAGGCCCTCTAGTAAGAAAAGCTAATTGATGGCGGACCCAGAGCCAATGATCCCGTCCGCAAGCAACTAGCCTGTGAAGTAAGGTGTCAGTTTGATGACATTCCTCACACTGATCAGTCAGACGAAGGCCAATACGAAAAAGACGATCAACAGTAGGTATCAGTCGGTAAATGACCTTATACCACGTTGAAACAATCTCCATCGGCAAAATGGGAAGACTAAGATGAGACCAGACCGTTTTCCATGACGTTGACGGGGAAGCAAGTTCAACAGAAGAAGGGAAACATGCTGTACCCCAACGGATTTGTAGCATGTTGGTAGTAATATGCGTCATAGAAAGTATATCAGCACCCAGAATACCGACAAGTACAAAGTATTCACGAATGTGCCGCAATTTAGGATTAATCCGTCCAACATCAACAGGAGGGGTCAGACTGGCCGGCCGGAGGCGGTAAAGTAAACGAGAGGTGACAGAATGCGGAGCCCGCGTACAGGTTAAAACATTGCGGCGGGCAAATAAGATGGACGTCTTCACTTTGATATCTGAAAGACCCAATCCTCCAAGCTTCCGAGGCCTGGCCACAACTTCATACCGGACACGGAAGACATGGCGGCACCACAGAAATCGACTAGACAGCTGTTTCAGCCTGCGGGCCATCATCGCGGGAAGCGGGAAGACCTGCGCAACGTAGTATATTTTACTGAAGACATAGGTCTCTAAAACCCGTGCCTTGTGAAGGAGGCTAAGGGAACGGCGGTCATGTTCAAGGATCGCCCCGTGAACACGACTCGTAACCTCACGCCAATTTAGTGCCGCCATTTTGATCGGATTACGATCCACTATGATCCCCAAGGTCTTATGGCGATCGACAACCGTCGCCCAAGGAATGACGACATGGTCAAAGCCTCTCAACGGCAGGAACGTGCATTTGCGATCATTAATGCGAGCACCAGCAAGACCACAAAATGAATCCAAGGTATCCTTAAGCCGCGGTATATCCTCGGCATGTCGTACTAAAACCATGACGTCATCGGCGTATGCACGGACTGCAAAAATTTCCCCCAATATATTCCAGCCACGTAAGTGCATGGTGAGATGGCGAAGTAAGGGCTCTAAGGATAGAACAAAAAGTGACATGGATAAGGGGCTTCCCTGGGGTAAACCCCGTCTGATCGATATCCGGGGGGTAGGGTGACCGTTCACAATCACCGAGACACTGATACCGGTAAAAAGATTAGTTAAGACTTGTCGAGCATCATTATTAAAGCCGACAGCGGTGAGCACTCTCGATAAAAAATCATGGCTGACGCGATCGAACGCTTTTTGGAAATCAAGAAAAAGCAAAGCCTCTGGGATATTAGCGGCAGCCGCCACCGAGATTACATCGCGACATTCGAGAACGGAAGTCAGTATCGTGCGTCCAGGCACACAGCTTTGGTGGGCGGCAATAATGGTATCGAGCAGCTTAGAGAGACGGATATTAATTGCTCGAGCGACAAGTTTATAATCAAAGTTAAGGAGAGTAATAGGACGGAGGGAATCAATTGCAGGTCGACCTGTGGATTTCGGGAGGAGGACCATTCTGCCTTCCTGAAAAGGAGCAGGAAGTGAGACTCCCCGCATCACTTCATTTACCATTGACGTTAAGGTGTCACCAATGAGCGGCCAAAATTGAACATAGAACTCCTTAGGAATACCATCTAATCCAGGCGACTTGCGGGACTGCGATCCTGCAACAACATCATATATGTCATCCTTCTGAAAGGGACGCAGAAAGGCGTCGTTTAATTGAGGAGTGACGACGCGAGGCAGCAAGGAGGTAAAGTCGTCAAGAGAGGTTTCCGCCGGGACATGAGTATCGTACAGATCAGTAAAATAGGTGTAAACGAAGTCAGAAATGTCACGGTGAGAGGTGAACACGCGGCCGTCAGCGGTTGTGAGGGAGGCAAGGCACCCACGTTTCCGGCGCGACCGTAAACGGACTAGATGGTAGAGTGACGTCAGTTCCTCTTGTAGAAGGGAACGTGGTTGAGACCTCGTCCGCAGGCCCTCCATTTGAATGCGTTTGAGCTGCAGCAATTTGGCTTTGATGCGCTGTATATCAGTAACCCGTAGGGGAGCATGCGTAGCACTATCGTACAGTTGACGTAAGACAGAATAGTAAAATTCTTGCGTTCGTCGATCTTCTGCCACCTTCGCGGCCCCAAAACGCATGAGAGCCCTACGGATGTATGGTTTTGCATACAGTGTCCACCATGCCACGATAGACGGGTACCGGTCCATAGTACGAGAACAACGAGTCCAAATGTCCTCCAGGACGATACCAAGGGAGGTATCTTGCAAATACGCGATATTGAGCGTCCAAGGAGGACGAAACAATTTTACCGGTTGTCGCTCGTAATTAAACGTAACGGCTACAGCGCAATGATCAGTAAAACAGGCTGGTATCACATCAACAGCCAGAAGTTGCCCACACAAGGAATCGGAAAGGTAAAAGCGATCGAGGCGACTGCTAGACGTGGGAGTAAAGTAGGTATGTCGCACAAGTGTAGGATAGCGAGAAACCCACACGTCACGCAGGTGCAAGGAGCGCACAAGGTCGTCGAGTTCTTTACTGAAATTAAAATTAGGAGACTGATCTACCGGCCGTAGAACACAATTGAAGTCCCCACCTAAAATTATCTTTGTCGGGGATTTACGAAGCAGGTAAATGACTTCTTCTTTATAGAAACTCGAGCGTGCGGTAGTACAACCCGAACCAGAAGGGGCATAAAGAAGGAGTAAACTGAGATCATAAAACGTGCACCCGATCCCCCTTCCACTGTCGAGTACTTCGAAATTCATCAACGGAATGCCTTCTCTATAAAACAAGGCAGTGCCCGTAGAAAGTTCGGAAGCGACATTAAAAAACGTTGAGAACCCAGGAATGGAAAACTGGTCGAATAGGACTTCCTGTAAAAAAACAACATCTGCCCCAGACTGATAGATAAACTGTCGCAAAGCGGCGAGCCGAAGCTCAGAACATATTCTGTTAATATTCAGAGTAAGAAATGTATATGCTTGCATGGAACTTCAACCTAGAAAGAAAAACAAAGATCGGTAGAGAGCCGTCAGCTGACGGAGCAGCATACAAGTAATCATACCAGAAACAAGCGCTGAACCACAGAGAGAAAAACTACGAAACAGAACCCTCATCTTCCCACTGCTTTTTCTTCGGCCGTGACGCGGCTCTCCGTGGCTGTTTACGGATTCGACTGCGGCTCCGCGGTGCCGACGCTGCAGCGTTCGGCTGCGTAGGAGCATCATGTAGACATTCCGTGTCAGATTGCGAGAGAGAGGCCTCTACATCCCACTCGTCCGCAGACATGGGTTCACGGTGGGACAGTTGGTGAATAACAACGGGATCCACTGGTTCTGGAGAATCAATCAGTTGTTTGATGGGAGGAGGCTGTGACCCAGAGGGGGCGACAGAAATTCCAGAAGGGGGATGCGAAACAGAGTCAATAGGAGAAGTGTCAGAGAGCACCGGAGAAGACACGAGGCAACCAGAAGCAGGTTCCGTCACGGGCGTCTCCGAAGAGGCTGCCGCGGTAGCAGGAACAACGTCAGATAAGGTGTCAGGGAGCTTCTGCAAAGGCGTGATAGCACCTGTGGCTTCCTCATCCACGATTTCCGACTGAGAAAGAGAGTCCTTTACCGGAGGCCCATCGGAAGGGCGAGCCAATAAGGAAGATTCATCAGCCGCATCATCCTGTGTTCGCCGACGCTTGTTGTGAGAAATCAGCGCGGGAACATCGGAATTAAGGGCAGCAACATCCCTACTCAAGGACAACGGGGGAAAATCACGGCCGTTGTCGGGCAACGGATCACTGCGTCCCTCAGTAACAGTGAGCGATTCAGTCCGAGATCCTTGCGGGAGAAGATCAGCTAAAGTCAATTTTTTACGCTGTTCGTATGTAGGTTTTAATACCACCACACGCCGCGGACAATTAGTACGGAAATGACCAGTTTCATTACAATAATAACATGTTCCTTCCTGGCCACTGTACGTGATATGGACCCTATAACCACATACCTGTAGGTGAGAAGGAATAGGTTTTTTGACCACCATTTCCACCGACCGAATACCACTATATACCTGTAAGCGATGCTGAGCAGACCAGCGTTCCTTTCGAATATGGCGTACGTCCCCATAAGGAAGCAAAACGGACTTCAGAAAAGAGTCGTCAACCTCGGGCGGAAGGTTAAATACCCGAACATTCGTATATACCACTTCTGCATTTGCCAAGAGAACCATACTAGTGGAACCATCACGGTGCGTAAAGGGTACCTGAGAACCATGACGAGAAAGTAGCCTATCAACCTGGAGCGGGTCAAGAAACGTAACAAAAAACACATATAATTCGCTGTCGAAATATGCGGTATGCACCTGATCAGTAGTGACCTTAACTGTATCGACTAACCAGTCATGTATCTCCAAAGAACCGGACTGGACGTGACGCGTGGATTTGTCAAAGGTAAAACTGACTGTACCTGTACGCGGAACTTTCGTGGGAACCATGGTGGACATCACGGCGAGAGACGACGCCACGACAGGAAGGGCCGCACGAACACCAAACACCAGCCGACAACCAGCGATGCGACGCGCACGGAGACCAACACGGCACTAAACTGACAGGAGGAAAACACGCTGCGCTACGGTAGAGGCGGAACTAAGAGCACGACCTAGTCGCCCGACGCGCGAAGCGCGAATGACCAACTGAGCTACCGAAGCACGACTCACGACCGGTACTTGTATTGTATTGTATTTGTATCGAGTGTAGCCATGTATGGAAGTGAAACATGGACGATAAATAGTTGGGGCAGGTAGAGAATAGAAGCTTTTGAAATGAGGTGCTACAGAAGAATGCTGAAGATTAGATGGGTAGATCACAAAAGTAATGAGGAAGTATTGAATAGGATTGGGGAGAAGAGAAGTTTGTGGCACAACTTGACTAGAAGAAGGGATCGGTTGGTAGGACATGTCCTGAGGCATCAAGGGATCACAAACGTAGCATTGGAGGGCAGCGTGGAAGGTAAGACTCGTAGAGGGAGACCAACAGATGAATACACTAAGCAGATTCAGAAGGATGTAGGTTGCAGTAGGTACTGGGAGATGAAGAAGCTTGCACAGGATAGATTAGCATGGAGAGCTGCATCAAACCAGTCTCAGGACTGAAGACCACAACAACAACAAAAAATCAGAATTGTAGGGAAGTGATTGTAAGCTCCTATAGAGTTTGGAAGGTAAGAGATTAAGTACTGACGGAAGTAAAGTTGTAGAGGAAAGTCGTGAGCCGTGCGTGGGTAGCTCAGGCGATAGAGCACTTGCCTGTGAAAGGCAAAGATCCAGAGTTCAAGTCCCGGTCCACCATATAGCTTACAGCTTTAATCTGCCAGGAAGTTTCATATCAGCGCACACTCCGCTGCGGAATGAAAGTGTCATTGTGGCGGGGCGCAGGATACCAGCTTAGCACAGTACGGGATCCAATGCTGGCCATGCTTAAATCACAGCGACCAAAAAGTGGAAACGTTGTTCGTACAAGGGATGACACTCCGGTGGTGAGATAGGTATTCGGATGACCACGGCGAGGATGGGCCCACGGCAGCGCGGACACGTGTATCTGCAGGCGGCTCCCGACGCAGGGGCTGGTGCGGTCGATGGGCAGCTCCCAGTTTGTCTGACAGCGTCTGTGCGTGCGTCGAAGCTGTTGGTTCATCGGCGACAAGTGAAGTAGCTGTCTCCCTCGCAACCGATAAAGATATCTGCGAACCGAAGTATACTTTTCCACACTGCCATTCCATCTTGTACACACCTGGAGTGTGCAAAGCATCTGTCTTGTCCTTGGTGGAGCCTAGCAACGAACGATGTCGCTATCGTACATTCAAAGAAATCCTAAGCAGTCCAAACAATGTATTTTAGAGACCAAATTTTATATTTGGTGAATATTATGTCCTTTATTAATTATTACTCATTTAATCTGTTTAGTTATTAGTATGAATGAAAGTGTGAATGCAAAGTAATATGATAAATGAATATTGTTATGCCTGTTAACGGAGTTTGTGGTATTTGATTCAGACAGCACGAATGCTCAGGTGAAAGTTCGAATCCTGCCTCGGGCGTGGATGTGTGTGATGTCCTTAGGTTAGCTAGATTTAAGTAGTTCTAAGTCTAAGGAGCTGATGACTTCAGATGTTAAGTCCCATAGTGCTTAGAGCCAATAAATTTCAACTATTAATCGCCAATACTGTGTTCAGGAATTACAAGAAGAGGAGGCAATATTTGGAAAAGGGCAGTCGATACGGGATGATTTCAGTTAGATTAATCATGATCAGGAAGAGATTTCGAAATGAAATACTGGATTGTAAGCCGTACCCAGAGGCAGATACAGACTCAGATCAGAATTTAGCACTCATGAAAGTCAGCTGAAGTCCAAGAGATTAGTCAGGAATAATCAACACTCAAAGAAGTGTGATGCGGAAGTATTAAGGAAAGAAGAGATACGCTTGAAATTACGTGAGGCTGTAGTTATTGC
Source organism: Schistocerca gregaria (assembly GCF_023897955.1). NCBI lineage: Eukaryota > Metazoa > Arthropoda > Insecta > Orthoptera > Acrididae > Schistocerca > Schistocerca gregaria. The sequence goes on from NC_064922.1 coordinate 464,004,838, forward strand.
GATAAACACCATCTCAGTTGGCAGTTCAGCTGAAGAGGTATGGCCATCTCTAAAAAGAGAAATCACAGAATCTGGAAAGAAGGCCGGCCGGTGTGGCCGAGCGATTCTAGGCGCTTCAGTCTGGAACCGCGCGACCGCTACGGTCGCAGGTTTGAATCCTGTGTGTGATGTCCTTAGGTTAGTTAGGTTTAAGTAGTTCTAAGTTATAGGGGACTGATGACCTCAGCTGTTAAGTCCCATAGTGCTCAGAGCCATTTGAACCATTTTGAAAGAAGGTACAAAGAAGTAACTGCGAAGAAATAATGCCTAACAGAAGAAATACTGCAGTTGGTCGATGAATGAAGAAAGTATAGAAATGTGCAGGGGAATTGAGGAATACAGAAATACAAGCCACTTAGGAATAAAATAAAGAGGAAATGTAGTGAAACTAAGTTGAAATGGGTAATGAGAAATGTGAACAAATCGTAAATGAAATGAGTGTCGAATGGACAGATTCAGCATGCAGAAAAGTCCAAACAAGCCTGTGTGAAATCAAAAGCAAGGGTGGTAAGATTAAGAGTGCAATAAGGATTCCACTATTAAATGCGGAGGAGACGGCGGACAGATGGAAAGAGTACATTGAAGGCCTCTACGACGGGAAACATTTTTCTGATGATGTGATAGAATAAGAAACAGGAATTGACAGAGAAAATATAGAGGATCCAATATTTGATTCAGAATTTAAATAACTTGGGAAGATTCAAGATCGGATATGGCAGAAAGGATAGATAACAGTCTATCAGACTTTCTAAAATCATTGGCGGAAATGGAAACAGCACGTCTATTCACGCTGGTGTGTAGAACGTATGAGACTGGCGAGATACCATCTGACCTTCGGAAAAACATCATCCACAGAATTTCGAAGATTGTAGGGGCGACAAGTACAAGAACTATCGCAGAATCAGATTAATAGCTCATGCACATAAGTTGCTGACAAGAATAATTTACAGAAGAATGGAAAAGAGAATTGAGGATGATTTGAGTGAGAATCAGTTTGGTTTTAGGAAACATAAAGGCAACAGAGAGGCAAATCTAAGATTGCGGTTGATAATGGAGAGCAAGACGAATGAAAAATCTATAGAAGTTTATCGGATTTGTCCACCTAGAAAATGCGTTCGAAAATGTCAAATGGCACAAGTTGTTCGAAATTCTGAGAAAAATGGGGGTAAGCTGGAGGGAAAGACGTGTAATGTACACTGAGGTGACAAAAGTCATGAGAGAGCGTTATACGACATGTACAGGTGACGGTAGAATAGCGTACACAGGATATAAAAGGGCGAAGCTATCATTTGTACTCAGGTGATTATGTCAGGCACTTAAATGTGATTTGCAGAGTATCCATGTAGATGTAGATGTGAAAAAGTTGCCGACGTGATTATGGCTGCACGACAGGAATTAATAAGACTTTGAATGCGGAATGGTAGTATGGCTAAAGGCATGGTACTTTCCAATACGAAATCGTTAGGGAGTTCAATATTCCGAGATCAACAGTGTCAAGAGTTCGCCAAGAATTCTAAATTTCAGGCATTACCTTTCACGATGGACAGAGCAGTGGTCGAAGCCCTTCACTTAACGACCGAGAGCAGCGCTGTTTGCCTGTTAACAAACAAGCAACACTGCCTGAAACTACTGCAGAAATCAATGTGGAACGTACGACGTATCCGACAGAACAGTGTAGCGAAATCTGGCGTTAATGGGCTATGACAGCAGACGAGCGACAAGAGTGCCTTTGCTAATAGCACATCATCTGCAGGACGTCTCCTGGACCCGAGACCATTTTAATTTAATCTTAGACGACTGGAAAACCATGACTCGTTCTTATGAGTCCGGATTTCAGTTGGTAAAAGCTGATGGCATGGTTCGAGTATGGCGCAGACCCCACGAACACGTGGACTCACGTTATCAACAAGGCACTGTGAAATTGGTGGTGGCTCCACAATGTTATGGGCTGTGTTTACATGGGCATGAACTGGGTCATCAACTGAACCAGTCATTGACAACGGTATCATGTCACTGGGCCACAGTTGTCCTCAACTGGTTTGAAGAGTATTCTGGACAAATCGAACGAATAATCTGGCCACCTAGATCACCCGACATGAGTCCCATCGAACATTTACAGGACATACTGGAAATGACTGTTCGTACTCAATATCCCGTACCTGCAACACTTTCGCAATTATGGACGGCTATAGAGGCAGTATGGCTCAATATTTCTTCAGGGGACTTCCAACGACATGTTGGGTCCACCCCACGTCGAGTTTCTGCACTAAGCCGGGAAAAAGGAGGTCCGACACGATATGAGGAGGTACCCCATGATTTTTGTCACCTCAGTCTACAATATGTACAAACGCCAATAGGGAACAATAAGAGTGGAAGACCAAGAACGAAGTGCTCGGATAGAAAACGGATGCAAGATAGCGACGTAGTCTTTCGCTCCTACTGTTGAATCTACAACCAAAGAAGTAAAGACGGAAATAAAAGAAAGGTTCAGAAGTGGAATTAAAAATCAAGGTGAAAGGATATCAATGATAAAATCCCTTATGACGTTGCTGTCCTCAGTGGAACAAGAAGAATTATAGGCTCTGGTGAATGTAATGAACACACTAATGAATACAGAATATGGACTGAGCTTAAATCGAAGAAAGAAGGAAGTAATGAGAAGTGTCAGAAATGAGAATAGCAAGAACTTAACATCACGATTGGTCATCACGAAGTAGATGAAGTTAAGGAATTGTTGTCCACTGCGCTGTGGATCTCATGGAGTAACAGAGTGGGCTGAGTTTCGCAGGATCTCTGTTTGCGGAATCTATGTTGATTTTTATAAAGAAGATGTTCATTTTCCAAAACCGTCATAATTATTGAGCATAAAACTAGTTCCACAATTCTACAACAGATTGGTCTATAATTGTGTTGATCTGTCTTACGGCCTTTCTTAAAAACGGGAATGACCTGTGCTTTTTTCCAGTCGTTAGGTACCTTTCGTTGCTCAAGCGATCTACGATAAATTACTGCTAGAAAGGGAGCACGATCCTTCGCATAATCTTTATAGAATCTTCAGAGACCCGAGTTCGTATTCCTGTCTGGCACAAATTTTCGACTTGTGCCATTGATATAAATCAATGCGCACTGATAGCCAATGTCTTGAATTCCTTTGTGTCTTGATTCATAGTGGCTGGAGGATAAAAATTCTGTTCTTTCAGACATGTCCAAAAGAACAGACACGGCATGTAGAAGTGAGGTGATGACAGCCAATGATCTCTTTAGTGCAGATGTACACAAAGCTCGAATTCTTACGGGAATCGGTGAGGTGCCGCGAGTAATGACACAAATATGCAGGGGAACTACACCAATAATGTAGGGCATTAGTTGAGAATTTGGATCTGACGGAAGGCGTACTAGGGTAGTCCATGTGGTTTCTTGACAGTGTGTTGAACATTTCATATCACCAAAAGATTGCTGCTCCCGTTGGTCGAGATCCAATGACTGCTAGCAGAATATGGAATCTGTGGGTTCAGAAGGGTAGTACGGAACGCCGTGCTGGATCCCAACGGCCTCGTATCACTAACAGTCGAGATGACAGGCATCTTATCCGCATGGTTGAAACGAATCGTGCATCCACGTCTCCATACCTGAGTCAACAGATGGGGACGTTTGCAAGACAACAACCATGTGCACGAACAGTTCGACGACGTTTGCAGCAGCATGGACTATCAGCTCGGAGACCATGGCTGCGGCTGCCGTCGACGCTACATCACAGACAGGAGCGCCAGCCATGGTATACTCAACAACGTAACTGGGTGCACGAGTGCCAAAACGTCATTTTTTCCGATGAATCCAGGTTCCATTTACAGCATCATGTGCTGTTTACAGCATCACAATAGGCCAGTCACTATTCTTGATCAACTGTGGCATCGTGTTGAAGCTGCATGGGCATCTGTACCTGTACACGCCATCCAAGCTCTGTTTGACTCAATGCCCAGGCGTATCGAGGCCATTATTACGGCCAGAGGTGGTTTTTCTGGGTGCTGATTTCTCAGGATCTATGCACCCAAATTGCGTGAAAATGTAATCACATGTCAGGTCTCGTATAATATATTTGTCCAATGAATACCCGTTTATCGTCTGCATTTCTTCTTGGTGTAGAAATTTTAATGGCCAGTAGTAACAGCGAAATGGATCTGCCAGGACAGCTCAGTGACTTCGAACATGGACTAAGCATTGAATGTCACCCGAGGAGCAAATCCATTAGGGACTCTTCAGCACTTCTAAAGGCGCAGAAGTGGACTGTTGGTGATGTGATTGTGAAGTCGAAACGTGAAGGAACAACCATCGCTAAACCGAGACCAGGTAGTCTTCATGCACTGATCGAGAGAGCCTGTAGAGCATTGCGGAGACTGGCTGTAAAAATCGCATGAATTTAATTGAAGGAATCATTCGTGAGTTCCAAGCTAGCACAGGGACTGTGCGTAGAAAATTACAATGGGGTACAATGGTCGTGCAGTTCCTCATATGTCACGCATTCCCGTAGTCTAAGCGGTGCTTGAGGTGGTGAAAGGAGTGACACTATTGTACATCCCACGACGGGAAGGGAGTGATTTGGAGTGATGAATGGCGCTGTACCCTGTGGCAATCCGATGGAAGGGTTTGGGTACGGCGGATGCCTGGAGAACGTTACCTGCGACCAAGTGTAGTAGCAACAGTCAAATACGTAGGTGGTGGTGTAACGGTGTGGGGGTGTTATTCGCTGTTTGGGCGTTGTCCGCTTATTGGCACTTAAGAAAACGCCAAATGCTGAACGATATGAAGACGTTTTATAGCACTGTACACTACGTGCAGTAGACTAACTGTTCGCAGACAATGATAGTTTGTATCAGCATTACAATGCACTCTGTCCTAAAGCAGCATCTATGAGGCATTGGTTTGTGGACAACAACATTACTGAAATGATATGGCATTCCCAGAGTCCCAACCTGAACACCCGTGGGATGACGTAGAACGACGCATGAAATCTAATTACTCAAACTGCAAGGCATTTCATTCTTTTAATTACAAAGTTCTTGTCCATATCAAACATGGCTTATGTGTATTCAATAGACTAAATTCGATCAATGACATGTCCTGTGGCAGGCGAATGCGAGGCAAACTTTACGCACACCTTACACTTGACAAAATGCTCATGTAAGGTCATTAAAACCACTGTTTTGGTGTGTTTAGAACTTCTTCCGCCATTATAGGTGCATTTCCGATTTCCTTTTATCAGTTTAGCGGCGGCTGAGGTATTTTTGTGTGTCCGAGTTATAAGTTCCTTTCACCCTAATCTCCACTATTACTTTTAAGAAAAACAAAAACAGTGTTAGTAGTTTCAGCTGTGAAATGAACTAGGAATTCCAGTAATTTGCTTTAGTTCTTAGAAATACATTTTGTTGGCTAAAAAATGAAAATGTAACCCTTGAAGAGGTATAGCGATAAGCTTTGTTCTGAGTCTTGGAGAGATGTAGCGATAAGCTTTGTTCTGAGTCTTGAAGAGATGTAGCGATAAGCTTTTTTCTGAGTCTTGAAGAGATGTAGCGATAAGCTTTTTTCTGAGTCTTGAAGAGATGTAGCGATAAGCTTTTTTCTGAGTCTTGAAGAGATGTAGCGATAAGCTTTTTTCTGAGTCTTGAAGAGATGTAGCGATAAGCTTTTTTCTGAGTCTTGAAGAGATGTAGCGATTAGCTTTGTTCTGAGTCTCATAAGAGATGATGGTGGTGACCGCCCTTGTCCACTCTTTGTCACTAAGACTTTTGGATTTCATATGAGACTAGGAAGGGTATTACATAAAAAATGATGTTAGCTCTGTGTGCAAGAAGGAACTGATGGACAAATCATAGGCGCGAGGATGTGAGCTGTATTTGCACTCAGACATGAAGAATGTAAGTTGAAACTACTTTTGGGATGGTTTTGTAGTGGAGGCTACTATTGCTAGAATGGCTATATCATCGAGATGATGTGAGCGAAAGATTTTGGTTATGTGGCTGGGAAAAGGCTAATGTGTAATCTTTATCTTATTCAAAACCGCTCTGCTCTCAAAAAGAGACGGAAGTTCAATCTGTTATCACAGGCAGAGGTTTCATGTCTTCTGTTCCATTAAGTTTCGGGTATGCAGCCGCAATAAATCTCCTTATAATGTTTCGCTTGTATAACGTTCAGCCATCTTCAGTGCTCGCTTCGTCCCTTTACACTGTTGTACCGCGCGACTGCGCATGCGGCCACAGATGCAAATGCGCCAGAGACGTTGGTCGGCGGCAGAGACGTGCATAATTCGCGAGTTGTATCTATGACTCCGCAGTTGATCTGTGTTGGCATATCGATATATCATTGTGTGCTGCACTGTGACGACGTCTTTGCGAGTTTATTACAGCAAGTGCCGGATTCCATGATGTATCAAAATTGAAACCACTATCTCTATTAATTAAATTCGTCGTCAAGCGGGTTTCAATTGCCTCCTTCACTATCGAGTCCCAATAGGATGATGTAGTTGCCAAAATTTCGACGTTGGCATACAAATACTATGACCATTATCAATACAGTGCACTGCCACTGCCGACTTGTGAGGCTGTAAAAGTCTTGTGTACCTCTGGTGTTCTGTACATCTTTCTTGGACAGTACGAGTTGTTTGTCCGATGTAAGAAAGGCCACATTCACATGGAATTTTGTGAACTCCAGAGTTTCGGAGCAGCAAATCATCTTTGACGGAGCTCACGAGTGCAGCTGTCTTGGGTGGAGGACGAAAAATCACTTTTACTTTGTGGCTCCCGAGAATGCGACCTATTTTTTATGAGAGGCTACCCACATATGTCAGGAAGCTACCCACATATGTCAGGAAGGCCATCGATTTCTTCTTATCAGTATTTTCCACATATACCTTTCCTCTCCGATTCTGCGTAGAACCTCCTCATTCCTTATCTTATCAGTCCACCTAATTTTTAACATTCGTCTATAACACCACATCTCAAATGCTTCGATTCTCTTCTGTTCCGGTTTTCCCACAGTCCATGTTTCACTACCATACAATGCTGTACTCCAGACGTACATCCTCAGAAATTTCTTCCTCAAATTAAGGCCGGTATTTGATATTAGTAGACTTCTCTTGGCCAGAAATGCCTTTTTTGCCATAGCGAGTCTGCTTTTGATGTCCTTGCTCCATCCGTCATTGGTTATTTTACTGCCTAGGTAGCAGAATTCCTTAACTTCATTGACTTCGTGACCATCAATCCTGATGTTAAGTTTCTCGCTGTTCTCATTTCTACTACTTCTCATTACCTTCGTCTTTCTCCGATTTATTCTCAAACCATACTGTGTACTCATTAGACTGTTCATTCCGTTCAGCAGATCATTTAATTCTTCTTCATTTTCACTCAGGATAGCAATGTCATCAGCGAATCGTATCATTGATATCCTTTCACCTTGTTTTTTAATTCCACTCCTGAACCTTTCTTTTATTTCCATCATTGCTTCCTCGTTGTACAGATTGAAGAGTAGGGGCGAAAGGCTACAGCCTTGTCTTACACACTTCTTAATACAAGCACTTCGTTCTTGATCGTCCACTCTTATTATTCCCTCTTGGTTGTTGTACATATTGTATATGACTCATCTCTCCCTATAGCTTACGCCTTCTTTTTCAGAATCTTGAAGAGCTTGCACCATTTTATATTATCGAACGCTTTTTCCAGGTCGACAAATCCTATGAACGTGTCTTGATTTTTCTTTAGCCTTGCTTCCTTTATTAGCCGTAACGTCAGAATTGCCTCTCTCGTGTCTTTACTTTTCCTAAAGCCAAACTGATCGTCACCTAGCGCAATCTCAATTTTCTTTTCCATTCTTCTGTATATTATTCTTGTAAGCAGCTTCGATGCATGAGCTGTTAAGCTGATTGTGCGATAATTCTCGCACTTGTCAGCTCTTGTCGTCTTGGGAATTGTGCGGATGATGGTTTTCCGAAAGTCAGATGGTATGTCGCCAGACTCATATATTCTACACACCAACGTGAATAGTCGTTTTGTTGCCATTTCCCCTAATGATTTTAGAAATTCTGATGGAATTATTTGACCGTAAGTCCTCCAAAGCTCTTTTAAATTCCTATTCTAATACTGGTTCCCCTATCTCTTCTAAATCGACTCCTGTTTCTTCTTCTATCACATCAGACAAATCTTCACCCTCATAGAGGCTTTCAATGTATTCTTTCCACCTATCTGCTCTCTCCTCTGCATTTAACAGTGGAATTACCGTTGCACTTTTAATGTTACCACCGTTGCTTTTAATGTCACCAAAGGTTGTTTTGACTTTCCTGTATGCTGAGTCTGTCCTTCCTACAATCATATATTTTTCGATGTCTTCACATTTTTCCTGCAGCTATATCGTCTTAGCTTCCCTGCACTTCCTATTTATTTCATTCCTCAGCGACTTGTATTTCTGTATTCCTGATTTTCCCGGAACATGTTTGTACTTCCTCCTTTCATCAATCAACTGAAGTATTTCTTCTGTTACCCATGGTTTCTTCGCAGCTACCTTCTTTGTACCTATGTTTTCCTTCCCAACTTCTGTGATGGCCCTTTTTAGAGATGTCCATTCCTCTTCAACTGTGCTGCCTACTGCGCTATTCCTTATTGCTGTATCTATAGCGTTAGAGAACTTCAAACGTATCTCGTCATTCCTTAGAACTTTCGTATCCCACTTCTTAGCGTATTGATTCTTCCTGACTAATGTCTTGAACTTAAGCCTACTCTTCATCACTACTATATTGTGATCTGAGTCTATATCTGCTCCTGGGTACGCCTTACAATCCAGTATCTGATTTCGGAATCTCTGTCTGACCATGATGTAATCTAATTGAATTCTTCCCGTATCTCCCGGCCTTTTCCAAGTATACCTCCTCCTCTTGTGATTCTTGAACAGGGTATTCGCTATTACTAGCTGAAACTTGTTACAGAACTCAATTAGTCTTTCTCCTCTTTCATTCCTTGTCCCAAGCCCATATTTTCCTGTAACCTTTTCTTCTACTCCATTCCCTACAACTGCATTCCAGTCGCCCATGACTATTAGATTTTCGTCCCCCTTTACATACTGCATTATCCTTTCAATATCCTCATACACTTTCTCTATCTGTTCATCTTCAGCTTGCAACGTCGGCATGTATACCTGAACTATCGTTGTCGGTGTTGGTCTGCTGTCGATTCTGAATAGAACAACCCGATCACTGAACTGTTTACAGTAACACACCCTCTGCCCTACCTTCCTATTCATAACGAATCCTACACCTGTTATACCATTTTCTGCTGCTGTTGATATTACCCAATACTCATCTGACCAGAAATCCTTGTCTTCCTTCCACTTCACTTCACTGACCCCTACTATATCTAGATTGAGCCTTTGCATTTCCCTTTTCAGATTTTGTAGTTTCCCTACCACGTTTAAGCTTCTGACATTCCACGCCCCGACTCCTAGAACATTATACTTTCGTTGATTATTGAGTCTTTTTCTCATGGTAACCTCCTCCCCCTCGGCAGTCCCCCCCCCCCCCTCCGGAGATCCGAATGGGGGACTATTCCGGAATTTTTTGCCAATGGAGAGATCATCATGACACTTCTTAGACTACAGGCCAAATGTCCTGTGGATACACGTTACGTGTCTTTAATGCAGTGGTTTCCATTGCCTTCTGCATCCTCATGTCGTTGATCGTTGCTGATTCTTCCGCCTTTTAGGGGCCATTTCCCCCCAGTAGGACAAGAGAGTGCCCTGAAACTCTATCCGCTCCTCCGCCCTCTTCGACAAGGCCGTTGGCAGAATGTGGCTGACTTCTTATGCCGGAAGTCTCTTTCGGCCGCCAATACTGATTATTTATCAAAGTTTAGGCAGTGGCGGGGATCGAACCCGGGACCGAAGACGTTTTTGATTATGAATCAAAGACGCTACACCTTGACCACGGGTGCTACTTGCACGTAAATACAGATCAGTGTGCGTCAGCTTCCTATACACTTCATGTCCCAAAATGCCATCCTCTCTTCGCCGAACTAAAACATCCAAGAATGGAACGCATTCCCTCCTTTTCAATTTCCATTGTGAACTTTATTTCAGTGTGGAGGGAGTTCAGAAGTCTTAAGAAGTCTTGCAAGTTGTTTTCGCCATGGGGCCAAACTACAAAGGTGACATCAAAATACCTCCAGAATACCGTGGGTTTGAAGTCAGCAGATTCAAGCGCCTTCTCCTTGAAGTCCTCCATAAATAAATTGGCCACCAGAGGGGATAAGGGACTACCCATGGCGACTCCGTCGGTCTGTTCAAAAAATTCGTTGTTAACAGAACACAGATCAACTGCGGAGTCATAGATACAACTCACGCATTATGTACGTCTCTGCCGCCGACCAACGTCTCTGGCGCATTTGCATCTGTGGCTGCATGCGAAGTCGCGCGGTACAACAGTATAAAGGGACGAAGCGAGCACTGGAGCGGCATTCCTCGCAAGGACTCGGTCCTCATTAAATCCCCCAATGGTTCCTTCCACACCTATCTCTTCTCCCGCATCCCCCACATCCAATTTGGCCAACGTGCAACCCTCCCCCCCCCCCCCTACCACACCCCGTCCTCTCCTCGTCAGCCTCAACGTCCCCGACGTCCGCCATACTTCACTGCTGTGATCACGAAGCTTAGCCCCATGGTCACGGAGGCTGAAGTGTTGGCAGAACTCTACTCCCAACCCGACATTGAAATCCGCTTGGCCCCTCCCATCTTCAATGATGCCGGGCCGACTTTTCTCATGGGGATATTCACTGAATCCCCCTCCTCCAGTGACCGCCTCCTCACCGAGAGAGCCCTCATCTAAAATCGTGGTCATGAGGTGGACCCCTCCCGTTCCCCAGTCCAATCCTACCTCACATACAACGACCATGTTACCTCTGCCTGCAAGAACCCCCCTACTTGTCCCCACTGCAAAGCATCAGACTTCCTCAAGAATTGCCCCAACCTCACCTCTCCCCCCTCCTGCAACACCTGTAACGAACCACGTCCTACCTATTCCTCAAAGTGTATAACGAAACCTCCTCCAGTCACCCCTGAGCTCACCGTCCCTGTCTGTTCTGTTGATGACCCCATTCACCCCAACAACTCGCTCCTCCCTCCACCTACTGCAGAGGACATCATCCGTTTCATCACCATTGTGCTCCAAACATCCACCCCTTCCAGCGCTTCCACACCCTTCCCAAATTGTCCGTTCCATCTTCCATCTTACCACTTATGCCACATACTCCCACAACCAGGCCCACTTCACCTTCACTCCCCTCACCACCCTCGTCTAACCCTCCCCCTACATGTTACAACAACCCTACCATATCCTGTACCACAATATTCGCTCCCCGCCCACCCATAAACTCCTCTTCCTCCACACCTTCCATCAGCACCACGTGGATGCCTTCTTCCTAAATGAAACCATCCTTCAACCCCGTATCTCCATCTTCACAGCTCCTTACACCCTTCACCACACCCTCTGGTGCATGGCGGAGTTGCTATAGGCCACCTCAAACACCTCCCTGTCTGGCCCCAACCTCTCCTTAACAACGCTGCTGATCGTCTCACCCCCAGCCTCTTCTTCCCCACCCTTACGATCACCTGTGCCACCATTTATGTCCACCCTCGCACCCCCATCCTGTACGATTTCCTGGCCCACATTGACCGTACGATTTCCTGGCCCACATTGACCGCACCTTCTCCACCTACGTGAATGCCGCCGACCTCAATATCTACAGCTGTGATCCTGCCGACCTCCAGTGCTGGCATCAGTTTCTCACCACCCTCCAGGGAGACCTGGTTTCCGTGCCTTAGCACACCAGACCCGAATCCAACACCACTCCCAATGTGATCCTTGCCTCTCCCAACCTCCTTGGGCGCATCACTGCAGATGTCCTTGACCTCATTGGCAGTGACCATGCTCCTGTTCTCCTCACTATCTCTAATGGTCGCCATCCCCACAACACTCCTCGCCCCAACATCCCTCCTAAACTTGTCCATGATTACTCCTGTGCCAACTGGGATGCCTACCAGGACTCCATTCACACCCAGGTTGACAGCCACGACTTTACCCTCCAATCTTCTGATGACATCTCTCGCACTGCTGCCTTCCTGCACCAGACCTTGTCTGATGCCGTCGCCACCCATATCCCCACCAAAGCCATCCACCATCACCGCCCTGCCCTGCCTACACAGGCCCTCCTTCTCCTTCGAGAGTCCCGCCGCCTCTTCCGCTCTTTTCTCCGCACTCGTGACCGCGATACACTTACCAGACACCAGCAATTATGACACATCTGCAACCTGCTTACTGCGAAGAAACGCCATGGCTGGCGCCAGACACAACTCAACACCACACTCCCCATAAACCCTTCCAAGTATTGGTGTGCTTTCCACCGACTTACTGGGAACCGCCCCAGCCCCCAGTACCCTCTCCTCCTTGATGACCGCCCTTTCCTGACAACCTCAGTAAGGCCAACCACTTTTCCTCTCACCTCTCAGGTGTTTTTCCATCCCAGATGATCCCCACTTTGATTATTCCCTCTTCCCTGACGTCATGGACTGTACGAGTACCTCTGTTCCTCCCCTTGCTCCTAGCTTCCAGTACTTGGGCCACACACCACCATCTGAACACAACACTCCCATCACTACACAGGACGTCAGCCTCACACTCTGCACTAAACGCAACACTGCTCCCGGCCATGACTGCATTACCTATCGCCACCTCAAACACTGCCCTCCCTCCTTCCTTTCAGTCCTTGCCACCCTCTGCAATGTCATCCTTGCCACTGGCTTCTATCCTGATGTTCTCCAAACCCAACAAGCCTCCATCTAATGCCTCTTCCTATCGTCCTATCTGTCTCACATCGGTGTTCAGCAAGCTCTTGGAAACCATCCTTTCCCAGTGCATCCATCACCGCCTCCACCAAAACCGCCTCCTCCCCAACACCCAATGTGGCTTTCGACCTTCCTTCTCTGCTGATGACCAACTCCTCTGCCTCACTCATCTCCTTTCCCTCCAGCTTAACTCCCATCACTACGCCATTTTTGTCTCCCTCGACATCCCGGTCTCCTGTATAAATTCCAAACCTATGCCCTTCCTATCTACTACATCCATCGATGGCCTCCTTCCTCTCCCGCCGCCCTTCCTATGTTACCATCCATAATGCCAATTCCCACACCTTCTACCCCTCTGCAGGTGTGCCCCAGGGCCCTGTCCTCTCCCCTCTCCTCTACCTCCTGTACATGGCAGATATTCCCCAACCCCCCCCCCTCCAGTACACCTCTTGCAATATGCCGATGACACCGCATTCCTCGCCCTCGCTCCTACCCTCCAAAGGTCCCAACACGTTCTCGAGAATCACCTTGACCTTTTTTCCACATGGTGTAACCAGTGGCTCCTGAAAATCAATCCTTCCAAGACCCAGGAAATAATCATAGATCATACCACTCGCTCCTTCCGGCTCTTGGATTTGTCCCTTACTGTCTCTGCCTGTCCTGTCTGCCTCACCCCCACCCTCACCTACCTTGGCCTCGCCATTGACAGTCACCTCACCTGGATATTTCCATCAAATACAAAGCCCACAACCACTTGCAACTCGTCAAACTCCTCTCTGGCCGCACATAGGTGTTGAGTGTCATGCACTCCACCTCACCTTCCATATACGCCTCCCGTCCCCCACACAGATCCTCTATGACCTCATTCCTTTCCCCCATCTGCTCCTGTTCCTCGAACATATCTGCATACTCTACACCTCCCGCCGCCTTGATCCCCCTCACCCCCTGGTTGCTCCTCTCTTCTCCCATTCCCGCCCCCTAACACTCCTTCACTGTTGTGTCCCCCCTACCCTCCATCTCTACACCCTTCATATCCTTTCCCAAGGTGGCTTCCATCAACTCCCCCTCCTGGATGATGCCCTCTCTCCCTGCATCTATCCCTCCTATCAACTCTGATCTCCACCCCCCCTCCTTTCCTCCGTCCTTTCCCTGGGCTCCCTCTTCCCCCCTTCCATCCTGTTTTCTCCCCACCAAACCTTTCCCTACCTCCCTTCTCCCCCTGAGTCCTTTTGTATTCCCCTCCTCTGCCTTCCCCACTCCCTGTCGCGTCTGCCCAGCACCCCCCACCCCTCATATGGGTCCTCATCCTCCATTGGCTCCTTTTCCACCTCCCTCCTTCGCTTTCCCTCTCCTTCCCCCCTTTTTTATCTTTCCATCATCTGTTTGGTTTCCCCCCACCTATTGTCGGCTGTGGTATGTCACATTTGCCAACTTTTTAGTGCAGTGTTTCAGTGACTGTTCAGTGTTGTTGGTCTTTCTCGTGTTGCGAACAGAAACCATGCTGTTGCTAGGTGTGAATTTTATATCTTTTGCGAACAGAAAACAGACTGTCCCCATGTTTTGTAATTGTCTGTATATTGTTTTACCTGTCTGCTTCGTATGTATTTTATCATCCCTCTGTTCTTTGTTTTAAGTTCCACGATTTTTTTTCGCCATGTTACTCTTTAAGTCTCTAATTTTATCGCCTGTTTTTATTATTTATTCTCTTCATCTTTTTAACAATGTCTGTAGGCTGAAGAGCGGCATACTAAGTTGCTGCCAGCCCCCTCCTCCCTTCGGGGGGAATTGAAATTCAATAAAGAAAAAAAACTGGAGCTGCAGTCTTGCGGCTCACTCTGAAGATGGCTGAACGTTATACAGCCGAAATATTAGAAGAAGAAGAAGATTTCTTGCGGCTATACTTGAAACGTCCCCTTGGAAAAATTATACAAAACTGTGCTTAAACTGACACACAATATTTTTTTAGCCCAACGCAATCTGACTTTCAGTAATCCCTACAAAAGAATGGCCCTGACTAACATTAACTTATACCTTTCACAAATCACTTACCTCTACTAAATTTTATTTTAATTAATGCTGCAGTGCAGCAAGAAACTAGATATTAAACAAAATGAGCAAATATATATATAAAGCAACATATGAAACGCCATTCACTAGGCAAATGGCGTCTCCAAAGGCAAAAAAATTCTCTCAACTAGAAAGACAATAGATGTAAAATGTTTCTCATCATTTCATTAGGCATTTTAATAAATATCATAAATTAAGAGCTCCAAAGCATAATCATATGTTCTCAAGTTTGAGCGTGTCGTGTTTGCGATGCATTCTACAAAGGAATGTCAATAGCGAGGATAATGGCCTCTTTTCTTTTCACCTGTGCCTCTGAAAGGCACACACTAATGGCTTGTTTCCAGGTGGCTGTCGCGCAGCTGGGTGCCCACGACGCATTACGTGCAGGTGGTCAATTAACTTTCTTACCGAAATATTTGCCAGTTTCCGCTACAGTGGCAGTCTAATATAAAAAATTTCGCAGGTCAAGAATTTGCGTTATAAATCTGTAGAAACAGAATTCTGTAAATATAACAGTGTCCAAAAAATTTTCACCAGCATAGTGATACATTCACGCATATACACACGTTTCATAACTCTTGAAGTACGATTCTCGGTTTCCAACATCTTTTTTCACAAACCAGAGTCCCTAACCACTACTCATTCCTTGCTTTATAACACATATACATATTCGTAGACACTTCTTCAATATTTCATCATAATAAATACGTAGCATAATCAAATTCCTCATATAGCATCAGCTTATTGATCATAAACATACCGCAACAGCGTAATACACATCGTCATCATAACATCATAAAACCTCAGCCAAATCTCAAAATCGTAGCTTCCTCCAATAATTTCAAAACCTAAAAAAAATTCTCTGCTTATTTCAATAGTGTCATCTACCTCAAATGTACTTGAAAATTCATGATCCCATACCAAATATCATTCAAAGCTCTCATAGTATCACAATGGTTCCGAAAAAATACGAACAGCTCACAAAGTACAGAAAAAATTCAGTTTCATAAGTGTGAAGTTATCCAATTGTGTAATTGCGTAAACATGTGTCCCTGACATAGTAAACAGATGTTTGTGAAAAAATTCAGTTTCATAAGTGTGAAGTTATCCAATTGTGTAATTGCGTAAACATGTGTCCCTGACATAGTAAACAGATGTTTGTTTCTCTGTCAAATAATCAGATAGCTGTGTAATACTGTGTTAGAGAAATATGGTACCGATGTGTAAAATTGTATAAGCAAATACCATATTAGCTAAGCCACCTTGTGCTTTCCAAACACATGGTACACAAAGTAAGCGTGTACCCCCCCTGACGATTAATGTAATTATATCCTCAGGTGTTACAGATTACAGCAATGAAATGAAATGTATCACAGAAAACCTTTGTATCATTGTACTTCAAATATCTTTAAAAATAAATGTTTTAAGTACAAAATTAATCATTCAAATACGTGTACTGTAGCGCTAAACTGTGCGTCTTGTTGTAAGATAATCTCTGTGGAAGTGTCGCAGTTATCGTTCTCCAAAAGCTAAGTTCTGCAGAAGTCAATATACTTACCTCATCATAAACGAAAGTGAAATGCTTTGCGTATAGATATCTTAGTTATTACGTATCTTACCGTGATCAAGTAAGTACTATAATGTAACGTATTGTTGTGCTACAAAAAAGGCGGTCTCATTGTAGCTATACCACAAAAGTTACTACTAAAAGATGTTTTACTTTCCAGAATAATACAGAAAAACTGTGCAGATATAAAATAGATACACCGCAAAAGCAACAATGTAAATCGTGTCACATATTAGTAGCGTCGTGATATAATCGTGTAGCTATCAAAGAAACCAAATGCTAAGTCATCTTTAATCTCACCGAATGTACGTCAAATAAAGAGTATCTTTTCAAGTAAACCAAAATGTGGCATTAAAATCTCATTGGCAGTATATGTTCTAAGTATGTATGCCATGTATGCCTGATAGTCGTTACATAATGGTGCAACTAACAAGCAATAATGTACAAATAACAACACTGTGTTGTCTGTTCACTATAACAATGCATTTGCAACTACTGTCTAAACACCTTCCCTTGGTTATAGACTGGATAGTTAATTTTAAAACATAGTTACATGTTAACAGTTTCTAAGTCTGACAAAGCATACTATAAACTTGAAGTGAAAAGTTTTATGGCTAAGACAAAGTTAAAAAGCAGATTATCTTTCGATAAATGGTTTTACATGTGAAATGTGGTGTAAACCTTTTACCCTTTATAGTGCGCAGACTTTCAACTTCAAAACAATGATCATGTGGTATACGTCGCTAAAGAATGCTAAAATTGTTCTCAAGGTTAGCGTCTATGTTATTTTTCTCTGAGCCAGCTGGCGCACGTGGCTGCCTGCGGTGTTAGTCATTGTCTATTTCTTTGTTGTCGCGCGTCGTTATTGGAATTTAGGAGACCTAACTTCTACAAATTCACCTTGACGAGAAGGCTCTGACCTGTTTGAAGCTCGCCAGTTCTGATGGAATTCAGCTCTGTCGTTTTGTCGGTAGTTTACATAGTTTCTTGTTTGTCAGTCATGTGGTGGAGAATTTCTCCCGGAATCGTAACTGCGTGGTGGACCGTTGCGACTGAAGTTATTCTGTCTCTCGTGAAAATAATAGTTCTGGTTGCCATATTTTCTGTTTCTATGATTGTCTCTGTTATATTCATTACTACGGAAATGCCATCTTTCTCTGTAATTATTACTCTGCCAACGGTTGTCATACGGGTGGTGTCTGTTTTGGTCACGATTTACGTTGTAAGAATAGCCTTGTCGTGTATTATTTCTGTCTTCGCGGAATTGTGACAGATGTGACCTGTAATTGTTGTGCTCCTGTTTTCGCGTTCCGCGATTGTCAGTGTCAATTTCCAGTTCTTGTAACAGTCCCTGAAAAGCTTCAATGTCGTCTTTGCAACGTCCTGCCAAAATAATATGTTGTAAATGTTCAGGTAATTTGATTAAGCAAATGCGGATGATTTCTGAGGGGCTGTATGGGTTTGACAGGTACTGGTCTTTGTGCAACATGTCTGCAAAATATTTCACAAGGCTGGAAAATTCAGATTGTTCGAAATGTTTCATCATTATGATGCTATGTTTTACTTGGTCTTGTGTAGCTTGAGACCAATATTGAGAGGAAGGCATGATAAAATTCTCCTTCACTGTGACAATCGTGAATGACCGATCGCATTCTTACAGCTGGTTCATTCTCCAAGTAGCCACACATAAATTCTAACCTGTTCTCCAATGACCAGTTGGGAGGAAAACAATGACAGAATTGATGAAGCCACGCTTGGGGATGAATGTCGTTGTCAGAATTCTTATATGTTTTGAATTTACGTGTAGTAATGAACAGCTTATAGTCAAAATCATCGTGTCGGCGAGTCGCATATCGGTCATTGTTAGGTCGTGTCGGCGGTTCCATCTCAAAATTCGGTGCACCTTGCCAATTTCTTTCATAATTTCCGACATGCCCTGTGTTATTATTTTGTGGCTTTTCCGTATTTCTAAGTCTCTCTTCCCGTGTTGGAGCGCAAGTGTTCTCTGAAATATGTAATTTTTGTATCACCTGCGTCAACTGATCTTGTACTTCTCGGATTTCTCTTTTGTACTGTGTATTGATTTGATTTTGATTTTGTTTGAATTTTCTAATTTGTGCATAGTCTTCTGTGTCAGTGAGGGCTACGCGTCTTGTGTCATTCAGATCATCATCTACCTTTGTAGATAAGTTAGTGAACTGATCCGAAAGTTCGGCTACTTTCTCCGATAGTAAACACATTTCCTCAGTGTGTTTTTCTGAATCAAGTTTCCGAGTGTCCATTTGTGTTGAAATCGAATCTAATGTGTTCTTTAAGATTTCCTGAGTTTTTGCAAGTTGCGTAACCGAATCGGTGGATGCAACTGAGTCCATTTTAGCTTGCAAGGTGTCGTGATTTTCACACACAATAGTTTGCAGTTCTTTTATGGCTGCTTTGTGATTCTGTAATGCATTTCCATGCCGCCAAAAAATAGGTTGAAAATGCTCACAAATTTGTGTTTTACGTCATCACAGACTTTTTGACATTTCGATTCAATGCTGTATAACTCAGTAGTTAAATCTTCCCGTGTTTGTTCAAGTGTGGTGTCTAACTTCCGAAAAATTTGTTCCATTGTGTCTAGTTGTTGCTGTGTTTGTCTCTGGTGTTGTTCCATTATGTCTAACCTTTGAAGATTTTCTTCCATTGTGTCTAACCTTTGAAGATTTTCTTCCATTGTGTCCAACTTTTGAAGATTTCCTTCCATTGTGTCTAACTTTTGAAGATTTTCTTCCATTGTGTCTAACTTTTGAAGCTTTTGCTGTGTTTGTCTCTGATTTTGTTTCATTTGTTGCATTATTTGAATAATAATGTATTAGTGTCTGGAATCTGTTCCTCTATGCTTTTCGGCAGTGTATTTGCACCGGCAATATTCACATTTTGACAAGCAGAAAATGTGTCTTGACTTATTTGAGAAAACGGTGAGGACGCAAAACCTGAATGTACAGTATTTGCAAGATTGTGTTCTGTCATTTCGGATTCCTGAGGCGAGCTGTTGCCGACCGCTCGATCGATAATGCTTCCCTGTTCACTAATTGTTTCACTGCCTACACCATTATTTGCAGCCCGCTCCATTTCCCTATACACAATTACCAAATTACTACTTTGAACATTAGTTAATTCATTACATGGTGGCGCTAACACACTGCTTTCGTCTTCACTGTCATTTCTCAGTTTACTTTGGAGCCTAGTATTACGTTTTTCACACGCCATTATTGTCACAATATTTCACACGACAACACAGAAAAACGCAGTTTGAAGAGCAAAAATAAGAGAACACATTAACATAGCACTGAAAATAATATCTAGTTCATTGAAAGCGCAGCTGCGAAGTACTTTGTGCAAATCTACATGCATGTCACAACTGTTTTACTATACAACAATGAAAGACTACTAATACAAGGGAGATTCTCTCTAGAATTACGCGCTAGCAATAAACAAAATCTACACTAATTACACAAACTACAAGAAAAAATCAGAAGATTCCAGTGAGGTATCTTCGGCTAAGAGTCGACATATGAAACGTCCCCTTGGAAAAATTGTACAAGACTGTGCTTAAACTGACACACAATATTTTTTTTGCGTAATGCAATCTGACTTTCAGTAATCCCTACAAAAGAATGGCCCTGACTAACATTAACCTATACCTTTCACAAATCACTTACCTCACAAAAATTTTCGTTACTCGAACTACTGCAATACAGCGAGCGCCACTACTGCCAGCTAAATAAAAGATTCAAACTACTGAAGGCACTAACTACTGATAGGCATAGTTAGCAAATGAAAGATTTTGATACAGAACAAACAATGTATTTACCTCAGTAGTGTTCAAAAGTCATAATGTATATAGCAGTTCATGACATCCAGTCTTACAAAATTTCAAAACTCCGCCATCTCTCTCCCCACATCCACCACTGCTGGCGGCTCACCTCCAACTGCGCAACGCTACGCGCCGCTAACAGCCAACAGCCCAACACTACAATAGCGAATATTACAACAATGCCACCCAGCCACAGACTGCGCACAGCACAGCCAGTGATTTTCATACAGAGCGCTAAGTGGCGGCGGCGTTACCAATATAAGAACCTAAACAGCCTACTTACACACTCGCGAAACTTAATGGAACAGTCTTTGCGCCGCAAAACCTCAAGATTCACTTCTTGTCTTCTGTTTTGCTGTTTTCCTTTTGTCCAACAGCGAATAACTAACTCTGTCACATCGTAAACTATCCATGCTTCTGTCATTACTTGACATTTCTAGTTTGTTGCTTCCATCTCATCTGCTAATTTTACGTAAAATTTTCCGTTCTTTCTTTGAGCAATCAACTTTCTTCTGTTGTGCTGACCCATGTTTGTTATATTCCTGTTAGATGTCATTAAATTCGACAAAAACCAAATGAGGAAAGGCTTAACACCTTTTATTAAACTTGATATTTTCATTGCTGTGTATTATTATTATTAACAGGGTATGCTGAAACGTAATGCCTCCGAATTGTTTATGAGAAGGCCCTTTTTTAAATAAAACAAACGTACTTAGTAATTAATATTCTGCATCTTTTTTCTTCATGTCATCATTTTTGTAGCCCTTTGCCGCTATATATCTCCGAATTGTAGCTTGTAACATTGCGGTGTGTAATGCGACTGTATTGGCGAGGCAGAAATAATGTGCTGTTCAAAAATGGTTCAAATGGCTCTGAGCACTATGGGACTTAACTTCTAAGGTCATCTGTTCCCAAGTACGTAGAACTACTTAAACCTAACTAACCTAAGGATATCACACACATCTATGCCTGAGGCAGGATTCGAACCTGCGACCGCAGCGGTTGCGCTGTTCCAGACTGTAACGCCTAGAACCGTTCCTCCACTCTGGCCGACCTAGCGTTCTGTAATCGAGTGTCGAGTTCGGATAGCTCGCCCACAAATGGAGCACTCTCTTCTTCAGCATGACAATGCCAGAATACACACGAACGCTGCGACATCTGCAACAATCCGACGCCTTGGATTTGCTGTCATCGATTACCCACCACACAGTCCCGACTTCGCCCCCTCCGTTTTATCTGTTTCCAAAACTTAAAAAACACCTTGATAGTGCTGAAGCTGTGCAAGCAGAGGTGAAGTTGTGGTTCCATTAACAAGGTGAAATATTCTACAGCGGCAGTATCAACAAACTGGTCTCTCGTTGGGAGACATGTGATTGGTGTCAAAGTGACTACGCTGAGAAATAAATATGTAGACGCGAATAATAAAGATGCAGAATGTTAACAAGGTTTGTTTTACGTAAAAAACATTAAGATTTTTCACATAAAAATTCGGAGACATTACTTTTCAACACGTCCTCATACACAAATAAAAAAAAAAGTTTTGCATCACCCTGGTTGCCAGAACTCCTGAAGACAGGCGTTGACTGTGGATACTGTATCACAGACACAGTCCCTTTGAGAGTCAGAGATGTCACTAAACCCACCCAAAGACGTATAAAACCATGCATGAGCAGCGCCTATTAGACGGAGGGGGTCCGACAGCCGATCAGTTCCAGTCATTTCACCAAGTAGGAGGTAAACGGTTCGTGTGCTCTGTAGTTCAACCATGCCCAGATGGTCAATACCGCGGTTCGATCGCGTCGGCATTGTTACTTTGCGCCAGGAAGGGCTCTCAACAAGGGAAGTGTCCAGGAGTTTCGGGGTGAAACAAAGCGATGTTGTTCGGACACGGAAGAGATAAAGAGAGACAGAGACTGTCGATGAAGTGTCTCGCTCAGGCCGCCCAAGGGCTACTACTGCAGTGAATGACCGCCACCTACGGATTATGGCTCGGAGGAATCCTGACAGAAACGGCGCCATATTGAATGATGCTTTTCGTGCAGCCACAGGACGTTGTGTTATGACTCAAACTGTGCGCAATAGGCTGCATGATGTGCAACTTCACTCCCGATGTCCATGGCGAGGTCCATCTTTGCAGTCATAACCCCATGCAGCGCGGTACAGATGGGCCCAATAACATGCCGAATGGACTGCTCAGGATTGGTTGGTTGGTTGTTTTGGGGAAGGAGACCAGACAGCGAGGTCATCGGTCTCATCGGAATAGGGAAGGACGGGGAAGGAAGTCGGCTGTGCCCTTTGAAAGGAACCATCCCGGCATTTGCCTGAAGCGATTTAGGGAAACCACGGAAAACCTAACTCAGGATGGCCGGACGCGGGATTGAACCGTCGTCCTCCCGAATGCGAGTCCAGTGTCTAACCACTGCGCCACCTCGCTCGGTCGCTCAGGATTTGCATCAAGTTCTCTTCACCGATAAGTGTCGCATATGAATTCAACCAGACAATCGTTATAGACGTGTTTGGAAGCAAACCGGACAGTCTGAAGCCCTTAGACACTCTGTCCAGCGAGTGGAGGACGGTGGAGGTTCCCTGCTGTTCTGGGGTGGCATTATGTGGGGCCGACGTACGCCGCTGGTAGTAACGGAAGGGGCAGTAACGGCTGTACGATACGTGAGTGCCATCCTCCGACCGATAGTGCAATCATATGAGCAGCATATTGGCGAGGCATTCGTCTTCATGGACAACAATTCGCGCCCCATCGTGCACATCTCGTGAATGACTTCCTTCAGGTAACGACATCGCTCGACTAGAGTGGCCAGCATGTTCTCCAGACATGAACCCTATCGAAAATGCCTGGGTTAGATTGAAAAGGGCTGTTGATGGACGACGTGACCCACCAACCACTCTGCGGGATCTACGCCGAATAGCCGTTGAGGAGTGGGACAATCTGGACCAACAGTGCCTTGATGAATTTGTGGATAGTATGCCACGACAAATACAAGCATGCATCAATGCAAGAGGACGTGCTACTGGGTACTGGGATGTACAGCAACCTGGACCACCACATCTGAAGGTCTCGCTGTATGGTGGTACAACATGCAGTGTGTGGTTTTTATGAGCAATAAAAAGGGCGGAAATGACGTTTATGTTGATCTTTATTCGAATGTTCTGTACAGGTTCTGAAACTCTCGGAACCGAGGCGACGCAAAATGTTTTTTGATGTATGTGTTATAACAGTATCACTGCGCTCGATTTCGTGTTTTAACGCTAGTGACACATTTCCTATGGACTACAAAATGTATCGGCGGTAATTCGTGTAGGCTCAGTAAGGTGACTTCTCGTAACTGGCATATGCGTGTTTTATGAATTCCACGTAACATGTATCCACAGGACATGAGGCCTGTAGTTGAAGAAGTGTCATGATGATCTCTCCATTGGCAAAAGATTCCGGAATAGTCCTCCCATTCGGATCTCCGGGAGGGGACTGCCAAGGGGGAGGTTATCATGACAAAAAGATTGAATAATCAACGAAAGGATAATGTTCTACGAGTCGGGGCGTGGAATGTCAGAAGCTTGAACGTGGTAGGGAAACTACAAAATCTGAAAAGGGAAATGCAAAGGCTCAATCTAGATATAGTAGGGGTCAGTGAAGTGAAGTGGAAGGAAGACAAGGATTTCTGGTCAGATGAGTATCGGGTAATATCAACAGCAGCAGAAAATGGTATAACAGGTGTAGAATTCGTTATGAATAGGAAGGAAGGGCAGAGGGTCTGTTACTGTGAGCAGTTCAGTGACCGAGTTGTTCTAATCAGAATCGACAGCAGACCAACACCAACAACAATAGTTCAGGTATACATGCCGACGTCGCAAGCTGAAGATGAACAGATAGAAAAAGTGTATGAGGACATTGAAAGGGTAATGCAGGATGTAAAGGGGGACGAAAATCTAATAGCCATGGGCGACTGGAATGCAGTTGTAGAAGAAGGAGTAGAAGAAAAGGTTACAGGAGAGTTTGGGCTTGGGGCAAGGAATGAAAGAGGAGAAAGACTAATTGAGTTCTGTAACAAGTTTCAGCTAGTAATAGCGAATACCCTGTTCAAGAATCACAAGAGGAGGAGGTATACTTGGAAAAGGCCGGGAGATACGGGAAGAATTCAATTAGATTACATCATGGTCAGACAGAGATTCCGAAATCAGATACTGGATTGTAAGGCGTACCCAGGAGCAGATATAGACTCAGATCACAATATAGTAGTGATGAAGAGTAGGCTGAAGTTCAAGACATTAGTCAGGAAGAATCAATACGCTAAGAAGTGGGATACGAAAGTTCTAAGGAATGACGAGATACGTTTGAAGTTCTCTAACGCTATAGATACAGCAATAAGGAATAGCGCAATAGGCAACACAGTTGAAGAGGAATGGACGTCTCTATAAAGGGCCATCACAGAAGTTGGGAAGGAAAACATAGGTACAAAAAGGTAGCTGCGAAGAAACCATGGGTAACAGAAGAAATACTTCAGTTGATTGATGAAAGGAGGAAGTACAAACATGTTCCGGGAAAATCAGGAATACAGAAATACAAGTCGCTGAGGAATGAAATAAATAGGAAGTGCAGGGAAGCTAAGACGATATAGCTGCAGGAAAAATGTGAAGACATCGAAAAATATATGATTGTAGGAAGGACAGACTCAGCATACAGGAAAGTCAAAACAACCTTTGGTGACATTAAAAGTAACGGTGGTAACATTAAGAGTGCAACGGGAATTCCACTGTTAAATGCAGAGGAGAGAGCAGATAGGTGGAAAGAATACATTGAAAGCCTCTATGAGGGTGAAGATTTGTCTGATGTGATAGGAGAAGAAACAGGAGTCGATTTAGAAGAGATAGGGGATCCAGTATAAGAATCGGAATTTAAAAGAGCTTTGGAGGACTTACGGTCAAATAAGGCAGAAGGGATAGAAAACATTCCATCAGAATTTCTAAAATCATTAGGGGAAGTGGCAACAAAACGACTATTCACGTTGGTGTGTAGGATATATGAGTCTGGCGACATACCATCTGACTTTCGGAAAACCATCATCCGCACAATTCCCAAGACGACAAGAGCTGACAAGTGCGAGAATTATCGTACAATCAGCTTAACAGTTCATGCATCGAAGCTGCTTACAAGAATAATATACAGAAGAATGGAAAAGAAAATTGAGATTGCGCTAGGTGACGATCAGTTTGGCTTTAGGAAAAGTAAAGACACGAGAGAGGCAATTCTGACGTTGCGGCTAATAAAGGAAGCAAGGATAAAGAAAAATCAAGACACGTTCATAGGATTTGTCGACCTGGAAAAAGCGTTCGATAATATAAAATGGTGTAAGCTCTTCAAGATTCTGAAAAAAGTAGGGGTAAGCTATAGGGAGAGACGGGTCATATACAATACGTACAACAACCAAGAGGGAATAATAAGAGTGGACGATCAAGAACGAAGTGCTTGTATTAAGAAGTGTGTAAGACAAGGCTGTAGCCTTTCGCCCCTACTCTTCAATCTGTACAACGAGGAAGCAATGATGGAAATAAAAGAAAGGTTCAGGAGTGGAATTAAAAAAACAAGGTGAAAGGATATCAATGATACGATTCGCTGATGACATTGCTATCCTGAGTGAAAATGAAGAAGAGTTAAATGATCTGCTGAACGGAATGAACAGTCTAATGAGTACGCAGTGTGGTTTGAGAGTAAATCGGAGAAAGGCGAAGGTAATGAGAAGTAGTAGAAATGAGAACAGCGAGTAACTTAACATCAGGATTGATGGTCACGAAGTCAATGAAGTTAAGGAATTCTGCTATCTAGGCAGTAAAATAACCAATGACGGACGGAGCAAGGAGGACATCAAAAGCAGACTCGCTATGGCAAAAAAGGCATTTCTGGACAAGAAAGTCTACTTATATCAAATACCGGCCTTAATTTGAGGAAGAAATTTCTGAGGATGTACGTCTGGAGTACAGCTTTGTATGGTAGTGAAACATGGACTGTGGGAAAACCGGAACAGAAGAGAATCGAAGCATTTGAGATGTGGTGTTATAGATGAATGTTGAAAATTAGGTGGACTGATAAGGTAAGGAATGAGGAGGTTCTACGCAGAATCGGAGAGGAATGGAATATGTGGAAAACACTGCTAAGGAGAAGGGACAGGATGATAGGAGATCTGCTAAGACATGAGGGAATGACTTCCATGGTACTAGAGGGAGCTGTAGAGGGCAAAAACTGTAGGGGAAGACAGGGATAGGAATACGTCAAGCAAATAATTGAGGACGTAGGTTGCAAGTGCTACTCTGAGATGAAGAGGTTAGCACAGGAAAGGAATTCGTGGCGGGCCGCATCAAACCAGTCAGTAGACTGATGACCGAAAAAAAAATGAATTCCAAGTGTTGTCAAATGCCCACAAAGGTCTTTTGGCACTGCGCTCACTGTGACGAGAAATCACGGTAATCGCTTTCATTGGTTTACGTAAGAGCTGCTGTAGTCGGATTTTGAAGCTCATACATGGGCAAGTTTCTCCAGTTTTTTTTCACGGTTCTAGTGCGATGGAGATGTAAGCGATCAATGATTTCTTTTCCCCACAATAGGGATGTCTGATGTATCGTAGTGCAACATTGAATTTGTCTGAAGCTGGAAATACTATGGTAATTTTGATGTTCGTTCTCTTCAACATTTTCTGATTTATTGTCCCGCCAGTTCTTTCCACTGGCAAATGATAGTTTTGGCCTAAATTCCAGTGGATTATTATTATTGCTATTATAATTTTATTTTTTAATTTTTTTGTTCATGTAAAATACAAACTGTTATGTTGTCTCACTAGGATCTCAGGTTAGATGTGAGAGAGGGCCTGAATGCCCCATTCTTGCCAGGTGAAACTAAAGCATAAGTACACCGATGGATATAGCAACACCAAAAATTAATTAATGTAGAGTAACGCGAATTTCGGGAAAAATTTGTCTAGGCAACATACTTATGTGATTAACATTACAAGATCACAGTTTGATGTAGACGCGAGAAAACCCATTGAAAATGTAAAATGCTGGTACATTAATGACCATGCAAATGTGCATGCATGTAATACAGGTACCGGATGTCAATTTGTGGGCTCGAGTCCCATGCCTTTTGCACTTGGTCGGTCAATAGAGGGACAGTTAATGCTGTTCGTGGGTGACGCAGGAGTAGTCGTCAGATGGTGTCCCAAAAGTTCTCCACTGGAGACAGACCTGGTGATCGAGCAGGCCAAGGCAACATTTAGACATTCTGTAGAGCGTCTTGGGCTACAACAAGGGTATGCCCCTCTCGCCAGAGGTTCGAGTCCTCCCTCGGGCATGGGTGTGTGTGTTGTTCTTAGCATAAGTTAGTTTAAATAGTGTAAGTCTAGGGATAGATGACTTAAGCAGTTTGGTCCCTTAGTAATTCACTCTCTCTCTCTCTCTCTCTCTCTCTCTCTCTCTCTCTCACACACACACACACACACACACACACACACACACACACACAGGGATATGTGGGCGAGCGATCCTATTGGAAAATGGCTCCTGGAATGCTGTGCATGAGTGGCAGCACAACATGTCGAATGACCAGACTGACGTACGAATTTGCAGTCAGGGTGCCAGGGATAACCACAACCAGTTTTCCTGGTGTCATATGAATCAGCACCCAGACCATAACTCCAGGTGTGGCTGCAGCATGTCTAGCAAGGAGGCAGCCTCAACGGGCCTCAACTGGCCTCCTTCTGACCAACACACGGCCATCACTGGCACCGAGGCAGAACTAATTTCATCAGAAAACAGAGCAGACCGCCACCCTGCTCTCCATTGAACTCTCAGTCGATACCACCACTGAAATGTGGTTCGTGATCAGTGGAATGCACAGTACAGGGGTCTGATTCGGAGATGACCTTGAAGTAACCGATTTGTAACAGCTCGTCGCGCGACTGTAGTGCCAGTTGGTGCTGAAATTGCTGCTGCAGAGGCAGTACGATGAGCCACAACCATATGCCTAACACGAGGGTCTTCCCTGTCGGTAGTGCCACCTGGCCGCTCGGAGCCTTGTCTTCTTGCGGCCGTAAATTCACTTGACCACGGCTGGCATCAATAATGTACAGTAGCTACATTTCTGCCAACTCTTTCTGTAATATCGCAGAAGGCACATACAGTTTCTCGTAACCCTATTACAAGACTTCATTCAGCACAAGTGTGGTGTTGATAATGGTGTCTTTTCATCTTTTTGAGTTGCAGCTCCTTGGATTGGCCGTGTTTGCAGTTAATTTTTTTGTGGATTTGAGTTCCGCCAGTTATGCAAAACACCGTTTTTCTCAGTACCCAAACAAGTTTCGGCAACACTGTGCCATCATCAGTGGGTTTTCGTTTTTATTTTTTTGCAATGTGAACATTTTTGTTACATGATTATAAAATAATGTGTATTTTTAATTCAAACAACAGATCGTTTCTTTTTGTAAATACCTTTACATTTGGTGAGCATGAATTTTCTTGACCGCTTTTGTGTTGATTATTATAGGTAGCTTGTCATCTGTAACCAAACGACGTTGATGAGAAAGGTTTTTTTTTTTGCTGGGAGTTAACCTACCTTATACAGCGTAATTTAGTTTTTCGCGATGTTTTCACTGAGATGTTGTGATGCATACGTAACTGTAACAAGTATTTTTTACAAATAACGTAGTAAAACGCTTTTCGCTACACCAGAACACAGTGTGATTGTGGTTTGTTGTCACACTGTGTTCTGGTGTAGTGCATAACAACATGTCAGCATGATGCGGATAATGGAAGTGCTTGACAAACGATAACGTAAGTAAATACGAAAATAGGCGCGAAATCATCGCGAAAAACTAAATTACACTCCAGAAGATAGGTTAACTCCCAGAAAAAAAAGTTTCTCATCAGTATCGTTTGGTTGCAGATGACAAGCTACCTCTAATAATCAACAGAAAAGTGGTCCAGAAAATTCATGCTCACCAAATGTAAAGGTATTTACAAAAAGAAACGTTCAGTTGTTTGAATTAAAAATGCACACAATTTTATAATCATGTAACAAAAATGTTCACATTGCAGAAAAATAAAAACGAAAACCCACTGATGATAGCACAGTGGTGTCGAAACATGTTTGGATACTGACGGACCTCAAATACAAAAAAAAAAAGAAAAGATGGTGTCTTTGTAGC
Organism: Schistocerca gregaria; assembly: GCF_023897955.1. Lineage (NCBI taxonomy): Eukaryota > Metazoa > Arthropoda > Insecta > Orthoptera > Acrididae > Schistocerca > Schistocerca gregaria. Next base: position 464,034,446 of record NC_064922.1, read on the forward strand.
CTTAAAGGCATTCTTGACCAACATCAACCCACCAGTTTCAGTCTAAAACGTAACTAACGCTCACGCCCGTTACAGCGCGTATTTTCAAGGATAAGTGATTTGCATTCTCGTAGTCGCGCTACTAGCGCCACTTTTTCTGCGTCTGGCGCGAAATTTGAATGATAATATTTCAAATTTAGAACTACGCCTGCCAACTTTCGTTTATGTCGCACAACTCCTTGGCATTGCAATTTTTTGGACGTCAGTGTAAACAAATCGCGTGAGAGGGAAGGAAGATGGGACTTTGGGACTTCCTGGTATGAGATGCAGGAGGTGAGGGCGGAGGGGGGGGGGGGGGGGGGGGGAGAGAAGAAGGTTGTTCTAGCTGTTTAAGGAAGTGTGGTGAATTCATGAATTGATAGAAGATAAGGATGGAAGAATGTAACCGTTTATGGAAAGTGAGGCAGATAGCATGTAATTCAAGGGCTTTATGAGGACCGGGCATCCCTGCGAAATTTATACACGTGTGTCGGGAACACGATCTTGTATTTGTGGATTACACACACACACACACACACACAGACGCAGACGCAGACGCATGTACATGCACCAAACGTGAACATGTAAACTGCTAGGTCAAGGCGAACACTTGATGGCCGAAATTGTTGTCAGAGCTGTAATGGCTTGCAGGTTCACGCACAGCGCGAATGGAAAGCCGACATTGGCGGAGCTGGGACCGTAACTCGTTTCAGCCGCGCCGGTCAATTCATCCTCTGCGCTTTACGATTAGAGGAAGCGAAAATATGTTTGCAATTAATGCGGGGCGCATTGGCGGCTCCGAGGCAGGGCAGTAGCGCGCGGCTTAATGATGTGAGCGCTGGCCATCCATCTCCATTGGCCGCAATCGATGGCGGCCCGCGTCACACAGCGGCGATATTAATCGATGTTGGCCGGCGCTGGACGCGATATTAATCGTTTCTGTGCGAGGAGCGCTGCGGTGCGCCGGCCCCCAGGACAGGGGCCGGTGGCCGGCGTTTCAACACCGCTGGCTCTGCTGCAGGCGGGGGCAGCTCTGTCGCCTCGAGTGGGGCGCTGCTAGAAAGCGATGGCCTGGTCTCAAAGCGGTCGCCACAGCCATTCGTGTCACCCCCGCCACTGGCCGAACAACACTAGTGTACTACGCTCCCATTGCTAGTAACTTGTGTAGGGGTTACACCAAATAATACGAAAAAGCTGACATAAACACTCATTGTGTTATATATCTTTCCAAATCGTGTGTCACGTGCCAGCTGTTGTGGCCGAGCGGTTCTAGGCGCTTCAGTCTAGAACCGCACTGCTGCAACGGTCGCAGTTCGAATCCTGCCTCGGGCATGGATGTGTGTGATGTCGTTAGGTTTAAGTAGTTCTAAGTCTAGGGGACTGATGACCTCATATGTTAAGTCCCATAGTGCTCAGAGCCATTTGAATCATCTTTTGTGTGTCACGTTGACGCTGCCGTTTGTGTTACTTTGGTATTATTAAAGCTCTGGAAGACACTAAGACTCTCGTTAATAGTTCTCTACCATTTGTTTATCATATAGTGACAGAAAATATTAAGAAAAAATATACCGTGCTCCACAGGTTAGGGGAACATGATTTTCGGCTTCTGTCATACAAAACTGAGTAATAATTGAGGACTCTGTATGGTACCAAATTATACGTATATCTTTCACAAATTAAGTACACAACAAGACATCGTTGTATTATCAGTCGTTTGCATAAAAAGAACGAAATGGCCTGCGGGTGTCGAAAGCAAATTGCAAACAATCATTCATCCTGTCATCTGGGTGCTTTTTATTTGACTTCGGGCGCTTCAGTAACGTGTATGCCCTCCGTGAGCGTTTATCACTACCTGACACCTACGTGGCATGCTCCGTAAAAGTCTACATAGTTCATCCTACAGTATGCGTTCCCATTGTTCAATGGGAGCCTATGAGAGTTCTTGGAGAATCCGTAGTGGAACAAGTCGACCACAAACATTTCTGTCAAGGATGTCCCACATATGGACAATGTGATTTAGGTCGGGACTCACTGCCGGCCATTTATTACATCAATGTCCGGGCTTCGCAAGGCATCCCTGCTGACACGCACCACATAGGCCCCCGGCATAACAAGGAATTCACGGCCTCTACAATGCAGCAACCACCACATGGGCCAATCGTATCTGTTCGATGTACTGCCTGGCGGTAAGGCGACATGGACAACGACAAGATCCATATGGCTCTCAACACTGAAGACTCCCCACAATATCACAGAATCTTGGAAATCAGTCGATTTTTTGAACTACATTTGGCACCTACCGCTCACCACGAATCTTCGCACACAAAAACGTCCATCAACTCGCGTCTAATTATATCTAGACTCGTTTGTGAACAATACCTATCGCCAGTGATGAAGTTGCCAGTTGAGATGGGTACGGCAGAACTGAAAGCGACCTGCAAGATCTTAGGTCAAGCGGGGTACTCGAAGGGGACGTCTGGGCAATAAGCTCCTTCCTCGTAATCTGTTCAGTACAGTCTGATGCCTCCTGGTGCTCCTGCGGCCCTTCCCAGATCGTCTTTCAGTGCTATGGCTGTATATGTACGGCGCTGCAACGCAGGGACAGACAGATATCCGTCTTAACGTGCGGTTGTAATGCGGTATCGACCTTGTCCATCTCACCTTGTGTACTGACAGGTCTCCCTGTAATGTGTCCACAACTTATATATGACGCTTGGAGAGTCATTGGCATCTGAAGTCCACCCTTTTTGGGACAAACAGGCCGTCCTTGCAAACTGCACTGCATTACGATGTCACAACGAGCGAGGTGGCGCAGTGGTTAGCACAGTGAACTCGCGTTTGGGAGGACGACGGTTCAAACCCGCATCCGATCGTCCTGATTTAGGTTTTGCAAGATTTCCCGGAATCACTGTAAGTAGGCTGTTTGTCTGTGTGAAAATCAGTGACTGTGCTGTGTGCAGTCTGTGGCTGGTTGGCATTGTTGGAATATTCGCTATTGTAGTGTTGGACAGTGTGTGAACAGCGCGTAGCGTTGCGCAGTTGGAGGTGAGCCGCCAGCAGTGATGGATGTCGGGAGAGAAATGGCAGAATTTTGAGAGCGGACGATCTGGACGTGTGTCCATCAGAAAGTAAATTTGCAATATTGGATATCATGAACTGACATATATATGATGACTTCTGAACATTATTAAGGTAAATACATTGTTTGTTCTCTATCAAAATCTTTCATTTGCTAACTATGCCTATCAGTAGTTAGTATCTTCAGTAGTTAGAATCTTTTATTTACACTGAATTTTACGTTGTATTATGCCAGTTTTACTACAGATTTATTTTTCTTGTTGCTGCTCATTGGCTCATATTAGTTGTAATGTTGCATTTGCTTCGCTAATTTAGATATATTGCTGCTTGCATTGCCAATTTGCGTTTTTTTCAGTGCTGTTTGTGTTAATTGTTTTGTGCTGCTGCATTGCCTCGTCCCTTAGTTTATGCATCTGATGGTTCAAATGGCTCTGAGCACTATGGGACTCAATTGCTGGGGTCATTAGTCCCCTAGAACTTAGAACTTCTTAAACCTAACTAACCTAAGGACATCACACACATCCATGCCCGAGGCAGGATTCGAACCTGCGACCGTAGCAGTCGCACGGTTCCGAACTGCGCGCCTAGAACCGCGAGACCACCGCGGCCGGCTTATGCATCTGAGCTCAGTAGATTTAAGTTAGCGTAAGAGGGCTGTATAAGAGAATGAGTTGCGATGAATTGCAAGAAATGCATTCAGAAGTTATGCGAAAAAAGTTTTTTTAAAAAAGGGTACTGTACAATGAAGAATAATTATTTTGAAAGAGGATATGAATAGAATACAGAAAGCAGGTATAGAAAGGACTTTTTGGGAATAATGATGAACGAAGGGAGATCTCCAAGAAGTAATTGTAGAGAGAATTTCCTTTGTAGTTGTAGCTTTTCATTGTTGTACAGTAAAACAGTTGTGGCATGCGTGTAGATTTGCACCAAGTATTTCGCAGCTGCACTTGCAATTAACTAGGTATTATTTTCAGTGCTATATTAATGTGTTTTCTTGTTTTTGCTCTTCAAATTGTGCTTTTCTTGTTATCGTGTGAAATACGTGATAATTATGGCGTGTGAAAAACGTAACACTAGGCTCCAAAGTAAATTGAGAAATGATAGTGACAACGAGTGTGGCTTATCAGCATCACCGTGTAATGAATTAACAGACATTCAAAGTAATAATTTGGTAACTGTGCATAGGGAAATGGAGCGGGTGGAAAATAGTGGTGTAGACAGTGAAACAATTAGTGAACAGGGAAGCATTATCGATCGAGCGGTCGGCAACAGCTCGCCTCAGGAATCCAAAATGACAGGACACAGTCTTGCAAATACTGTAGATTCAGGTTTTGCATCCTCACCGTTTTCTCAAATAAGTCAAGACACATTTTCTGCTTTTCAAAATGCGAATATTGTCGGTTCAAATGCACTGCCGAATAGCACTGAGGAACATGTTTCAGACACCAGTGCATTTTTATTACAGTTAATGCAACAAATGGGACCAAGGCTACAAAAGTTGGACACAACGCTTGAACAAAATCAGAAACAAATGGGACACAAGCTTCTAAAGTTAGACACAATGGAACAACACCAGAGACAAACATAGCAACAGTTAGACGCAGTGGAACAAAATCAAAAACAGTCACAGCAACAAATGAGTACATAACATCGAATCGAAATGTCAAAAAGTCTGTAATGACGTAAAAACACAAGTTTGTGAGCATTTTCAACCTATTTTTTCGCGGCATGAAAATGCATTACAGAATCACGAAGCAGCCATAAAAGAACTGCAAACTATAGTTCATTAAAATCACGAGACCTTGTGGGCTAAAATTGACTCAGTTACATCTACCGATTCGGTTACTCAACTTGCAAAAACTCAGGAAAACTTAAAGGACACAGTAGATACTCTGAAAATTGGGTCAGAAAGACGCATGGAGGAAATTAGTTCATTATCAGAGAAAGTATTCGAACTTTCGGATCAGCTAAATAATTTATCTACAAAGATAGATGATAATCTGAATGACACAAGACTGGTAGTCTTTAATGACACAGAAGGGTACAAACAAATTAGGAAATTCAAACAAAATCAGATTCAAATTAATACACAACACAAAAGAGAAATCCGGGAAGCAATAGATCAGTTGGCACAAGTAATACAAGAATTACATATTTCAGAGGAAACTCTCGCTCCAACACGGAAAGAGGGACTTAGAAATACGGAGAAGCCACAAAATACGGAAAAGCCAAAAAATAATAACAATGGGCATTTCGGAAATTATGAAAGAAATTGCCAAGGTGCACCGAATTTTGAGATGGAACCGCAGGCAAGACGTAACAGTGACCGATGTGCGACTCGTCGACACGATGACTTTGACTATAAGCTGTTCATTGTTGTTGCTGTTGTTGTTGTGGTCTTCAGTCCTGAGACTGGTTTGATGCAGCTCTCCATGCTACTCTATTCTGTGCAAGCTTCTTCATCTCCCAGAACCTACTGCAACCTACATCCTTTTCAATCTGCTTAGCGTATTCATCTCTTGGTCTCCCTCTACGATTTTTACCTTCCACGCTGCCCTCCAATACTAAATTGGTGATCCCTTGATGCCTCAGAACATGTCCTACCAACCGATCCCTTCTTCTGGTCAAGTTGTGCCACAAACTTCTCTTCTCCCCAGTCCTATTCAATACTTCCTCATTAGTTATGTGATCTACCCATCTTATCTTCAGCATTCTTCTGTAGCACCACATTTCGAAAGCTTCTATTCTCTTCTTGTCCAAACTATTTATTGTCCATGTTTCACTTCCATACATGGCTTCACTCCATACAAATACTTTCAGAAATGTCTTCCTGACACTTAAATCTATACTCGATGTTAACAAATTTTTCTTCTTCAGAAACGCTTTCCTTGCCATTGCCAGTCTACATTTTATATCCTCTCTACTTTAAGCGTCTCATTTCCTAATCTAATTCACTCAGCATCATCCGACTTAATTCGACTACATTCCATTATCCTCGTTTTGCTTTTGTTGATGTTCATCTTATATCCTCCTTTCAAAACACTATCCATTCCGTTCAACTGCTCTTCCAAGTCGTTTGCTGTCTCTGACAGAATTACAATGTCATCTGCAAACCTCAAAGTTTACATTACTTCTCCATGGATTTTAATTCCTACTCCGAATTTTTCTTTTGTTTCCTTCACTGCTTGCTCAATATAAAGATTGAATAACATCGGGGATAGGCTACAACACTGTCTCACTCCTTTCCCAACCACTGCTTCCCTTTCATGTCCCTCGACTCTTATAGCTGCCATCTGATTTCTGTACAAATTGTAAATAGCCTTTCGCTCCCTGTATTTTAGCCCTACACCTTCAGAATTTGAAAGAGAGTATTCCAGTCAACATTGTCAAACGCTTTCGCTAAGTCTACAAATGCTAGAAACGTGTGTTAGCCTTTCCTTAACCTAGCTTCTACGATAATTCGTAGGGTCAGTATTGCCTCACGTGTTCCAATATTTCTACGGAATCCGAACTGATATTCCTCGAGGTCGGCTTCTGCTAGTTTTTCCATTCGTCTGTAAAGAATTCGCTATAGTGTTTTGCAGCTGTGGCTCATTAAACTGATTGTTCGGTAATTTTCACATCTGTCAACACCGGCTTTCTTTGGGATTGGAATTATTATATTCTTCTTGAAGTCTATGGGTATTTCGCCAGTCTCATACATCTTGCTCACCAGATGGTAGAGGTTCGTCAGGACTGGCTCTCCCAAGGCCGTCAGTAGTTCTAATGGAATGTTGTCTAATCCTGGGGCCTTGTTTCGACTCAGATCTTTCAGTGCTCTGTCAAACTCTTCACGCATTATCGTATCTCTAATTTCATCTTCATCTACATCCTCTTCCATTTCCATAACATTGCCCTCAAGTACGTCGCCCTTGTATAGACCCTCTACATACTCCTTCCACCTTTCTGCTTTCCCTTCTTTGCTTAGAACTGGGTTTCCATCTGAGCTCTTGATATTCATACAAGTGGTTCTCTTTTCTCCAAGGACCTCAATAATTTTCCTGTAGGCAGTATCTATCTTACCCCTAGTGAGATAAGCCTCTACATCCTTACATTTGTCCTCTAGCCATCCGTGCTTAGCCATCTTGCACTTCCTGTCAATCTCATTTTTGAGACGTTTGTATTCCTTTTTGCCTGCTTCATTTACGGCATTTTTATATTTTCTCCTTTCATCAATTAAATCCAATATTTCTTCTGTTACCCAAGGATTTCTATTAGCCTTTGTCTTTGTACCTACTTGATTCTCCGCTACCTTAACTACTTCATCCCTCAAACCAACCCATTCTTATTTCTTTCCCCCATTCCTGTCAATTGTTCCGTTATGCTCTCCCTGAATCTCTGTATAATCACTGGTTTAGTCAGCTTATCCAGGTCCCATCTCCTTAAATTCCCACCTTTTTGCAGTTTCTTCAGTTTCAATCTACAGTTCATAACCAATAGATTGTGGTCAGAGTCCACATCTGCCACTGGAACTGTCTTACAATTTAAAACCTGGTTCCTAAATCTCTGTCTTACCATTATATAATCTATCTGAAACCTGTCAGTATCTCCAGTGTTCTTCCATGTATACAACCTTCTCTCCCTTTTCCTACTACCGAATTCCAGTCATCCATGACTCGCCTCCCTTCACTATATGAATAATTTCTTTGATTTCATCATACATTTCTTCAATTTCTTCGTCATCTGCAGAGCTAGTTGGCATATAAACTTGTACTACTGTAGTAGGCGTGGGCTTCGTGTGTATCTTGGCCACAATAATGCGTTCACTATTCTGTTTGTAGTAGCTTACCCGCACTCCTATTTTCCTATTCATTATTAAAGCTACTCCTGCATTACCCCTATTTGATTTTGTATTTATGATCCTGTATTCGCCTGACGAAAAGTCTTGTTCCTCCTACCACCGAACTTCACTAATTCCCACGATATCTAACTTTAACCTATCCATTTCCCTTTTTAAATTTTCTTATCTACCTGCGCAAGTAAGGGATCTGACATTCCACGCTTCAATCCGTAGAATGCCAGTTTTCTTTCACTTGATAACAATGTCCTCCTGAGTAGTCCTCGCCCGCAGATCCGAATGGGGGACTATTTTACCTCCGGAATATTTTACCCAAGAGGACGCCATCATCATTTATCCATACAGTTAAGCTGCATGCCCTCGGGAAAAATTACGGCTGTAGTTTCCCCTTGCTTTCAGCCGTTTGCAGTAGCAGCACAGCAAGGCCGTTTTGGTTAGTGTTACAAGGCCAGACCAGTCAATCATCCAGACTGTTGCCCCTGCAACTACTAAAAAGGCTGCTGCCCCTCTTCAGGACTCACACGTTTGTCTGGGCTCTCAACAGATACCCCCTCCGTTGTGGTTGCACCTACGGTACGGCTATTTTTATCGCTGAGGCACACAAGCCTCCCCACCAACGGCAAGGTCCATGGTTCACGGGGGGAGGAGTTCTGATGGGCTGTATGGGTTTGACAGGTACTGATTCTAGTGCAACATGTCTTCAAAATATTTCACAAGACTGGAAAATTCAGATTGTTCGAAATGTTTCATCATTATGATGCTACGTTTTACTCGGTCTTGTGTAGCTTGAGGCCAATATGCTGAGAGGAAGGCATGAACTGTTCATTACTACACGTAAATTCAAAACATTTAAGAATTCTGGCGACGACATTCATCCACAAGCGAGGCTTCATCAATTCTCTCACTGCTTTCCTCCCAACTGGCACAGGTTAGAATTTATGTGTGGCTGTAAGAATGCGATCGGTCATTCACGATTGCCACAGTGAAGGAGAATTTTATAATGCCTTCCTCTCAGCATACTCGTCTTAAGCTACACAAGATCGAGTAAAACATAGCATCATAATGATGAAACGTTTCGAACAATCTGAATTTTCCAGTGTTATGAAATATTTTGAATACATGTTGCATAAGGTTCAGTATTTTCAAAACCATACAGCCCCTCAGAACTCATCCGCATTTACATAGTCAAATTGCCTGAACATTTAAGACATATTATTTTGGCAGGACGTTGCAAAGACGAGATTGAAGCTTTTCAGGGACTCTTACAAGAATTAGAAATTGACGCTGACAATCACGGGACACGAAAACAGGAGCACAACAATTACGGGTCACATCCGTCACAATTCCGCGATGACAGAAACAATAACTGGACACGACAAGGCTATTCTTACAACGCAAATCGCGACCAAAACAGACACCATGCGTATGATAACCTTTGGCAGAATAATAGTTACAGAGAAAGATCACATTTCCGTAGTAATGAATATGACAGAGATAACCATAGAAACAGATAATATGGGAACCAAAACAATTGTTATCAAGTGAGACAGAATAACTTCAGACGCAAAAGCTCAGCGAGCAGTTACGATTCATGGAGAAGTTCTCCACCACGTGATCGACAAGAAAGAAACTATGGAATCTACCGACATGACGACAGACGATATAATCATAACGACAGACCTGAATTGCATTAAAACTGGCGAGATTTAAACAGGGCAGGACCCTCTCGACAAGGTGAATTTGTAGAAGTTAGATCTCCAAATCCCAGTAACGACGCGCGGCAACAAAGGTAACAGACAATGACTCGCACCGCACGCTGCCACGTGCGCCGGTTGGGCTTGAGAAAATAACATAAGCTAACCTTGAGAAACATTCCATTATTCTTTACCGACGTATACCGCATGATAATTGCGTTCAATTTGAAACTCTTGAGTACAAGGAAGAGTAAAGGATTGCACCACATTTCACATGTAAAGCCGTTTATTGAGAAATAATCTGCTTTTTAACTTAGTCTTTGCTATAAAATTTTTCACGTTACTAGTACGCTTTGTCACACTTAGAAACTGTTAACATGCAACAACGTTTGAAGTTAACTATCCAGTCTAGAACCTAGGGAACATATTTAGACAATAATTACGAATGGATTGTTTTAGTGAACAGACGACACAGTGTTATTATATGTGTACATTCTTGCTTGTTAGTAACAACTATAAGGCTTACATCCTTAGAACATATATCGGTACTGCTGATGAGATTTTAATGCAACATTTTGATTTACTTGAAAATACATTATTGATTTAAAGTGCTTTCTGAGAGATCCCAGATGACACAGTGGTTAGTTTATTTGACAGCTACATTATTATATCACGACGCTACTAATGAGTGACACAATTTATATTATTGCTTTTGCGGTGTAACTGTTTTATATCTGCACAGTTTTTCTGAATTCTTCGGGAAAGTAAAACAAGTTCTAGTAGTAACTTTTGTGGTAGAGATACAATGAGACAGCCTTTTCGTAGCACAACAATATGTTACAGTATAGTACATTCTTGATCATGGTAATGTACGTAATAACTACGATATCTATACGCATAGCATTTCGCTTTTGTTTATTACGAGGTAAGTACATTGACGTCTACAGAACTTTGCTTACAGACGACGATAATTACGACACTTGGCACATTATTTACCCTTAAGTAATGACAGAGATTATCTTACAACAAGGTGCACAGTTTAGCGCTGCAGTACATGTATTTGAGTGATTAATTTTGTACTTAAAACATTTATTTTTAAAGATTTTTGAATTACAGAGATACAAAGGATTTCTGTAAAACATTTCATTCCATTGCTGTAATCAGTAACACCTGAGTGTGTAATTACATTAGTCGTCAGGGGGGTACACGCCTACTTTGTGTACCATGTGTTTGGCTAGCACCAGGAGCCCTAGCTAATATGGTATTTGATTATACAACATTACACATCGGTATCATATTTCTCTAACACATAAATTACACAGCCATCTGATCATTTAACTAAGAGAGACAAACATTTTTTTTTACTACGTCAGTGGCAAATGTTTACGCAATTACACAATTGTTTAAATTCACACTTATGAAACTGTATTTTTTCTGTACTTTGTGAGCTGTTCATATTTTTTCGGAACCATTGTGATACTATGAGACCTTTGAATGATGTATTTGTTATGGGATCATGATTTTTAACGTACATTTGAGGTAGATGACACTACTGAAATGAGCAGAGAATATTTTAGGTTTTGAAGTTATTGCAGAAAGCTACGACGTTTTTGAGATTTGACTGAGGTGTTATGATGTTTTTATTACGATGACGATGTGCATTATTTTGTTGAGGTATGTTTATGATCAATAAGCTGATGCTATATGAGGAATTTGATTATGCTACGTATTTATTATGATGAAATATTGAAGAAGAGTTAACAAATATGTATATGTGTAAAACAGTAATGAATAATGAGTAGTGGTTAGGGACTCTGATTTAAGAAAAAGGATGTTGGAAACCAAGAATCGTACTTTGAGAGTTATGAAATGTGTGTAAATGCATGAATGTATCACAATGCTGGCGAAAATTTTTTGGACACTGTTATATTTATAGGATTTAGTTTCTACACATTTGTAACGCAAATTCTCGAGCTGTGAAATTTTTTTATATGAGACTGTCACTGTAGTGCAAATTGCTGTCGTAAATGTTTTGGTAAGAAAGCTAAGTGACTTTGATGTAATGCGTTATGGGGGCCCAGTTGCCCGGAGAAAAAGCCATTAGGTGAAAAAAAATGAGGCCATTAACCTCGCTATTGACATTTCTTTGTAGAAAGCATTTCAAATAAGACACACTCATACTTGAAACATATGATTACAGTTTGGAGCTCATATTTTCTGATACTTACTTAAATGCTTATGAATTGATGGGAAATACTCTTACAGCTGCACACCTGATTATGACAAGTGTCTTTCTACTAGAGTTGAGAGAATTTCTACTGACTTATGAAATGCCACATGGCTGTTGAATGATGCTTTTAATGCTTTGCTTTGCATAGTTGCTTGTTTCATTTGATATCTGGTTTCCAGCTGTGTTGCAGCATTGGTTTTATAAAATAAAATAAAATGCATTTGCTAGTGTGAACACTTTCTGTCAACAGATCTATTAAATTATAATTTTAGGATCCAGATTCTTCGAAAAAAGGAGCACTTGGAAAGGAAAGAACAATAAGAAGGGACTAATAACAGTAACTGCATACATAATTTTCTTTTCAAGTACTTGGTAACTTTTTTGTAGAATAATTTGTTGTGTAGCAGCACTTTAATGACATAGATATTAAGATGTGAATAAACATTTCCCTTATCTGCATTTTTGTCTTTAGTGTACTATTTTTTCTGTTTGAGCTATGTCATATTTAGGTATAAGTTATTGCATTTGCTGCTGCTGTTTCCCAGGCATAGTGCTACTGAAATTTCAGTTTGTATTGCTCTGTTAAGCCATTTTTACTACTCATTTATTTTTCTTGTTGATGCACATTGGCTCATATTAGTTGTAATGTTGCATTTGCTTTGTTAATTTATATTTATTGCCACTAGCTTTTCCAATTTGCACTCCTTTGTTATTGCTATTTGTGGTAATTGTTTCATGCTGCTGCATTGCCTTGTCCCTTAGTTTATACATCTGAGCTCAGTAGATGTAAGTTAGCTTAAGACGAGGTAGGCTATGTAAGAGAATGAGTTGTGATGAATTGGAAGAAATCCATTGAGAAGTTATACGAAATTTTTTTTTAAGGAAAGGGTACTATACAATTAAGAATAATTATTTTGGAAGAGGATATGAATAGATTACAGAAAGCAGGTATAGATAGGCCTTTTTGGGAATAATGATGAACGAATGGAGATCTCCAAGAAGTAAAGAAAGTTTTGTTTGCAAAATACTGCAGTAAAACAAACCCCGTCCTTTCCTTTTGTGTTATTCCGTTATGTGTTTGTGTACTCTTGTGTATTTGTGTTATTCCTGTCTTTGTGTGTTTATCTGATAAGAGCTAAATTGTAGAATTTTTCTAATAATACGTTGTTTTCTTTGTAAAGATGTTTAGACATTATTTATTCTGTTTTGTTTGAATGCTTATGTGTGAAATTAATGTTTCAAAAACTATTCTTATTATTTTATTTATTTACTTATGTCATAATCCCTGTAACACTGATGTATATGTTTATTTCTATTCTTTTGTAAAGCCTGTATTACTACAAATGTTATCTGTATTGTTATGTTCTTTAATGATGTATTTTGTATCTTTGTAATTGTATTCTCATGTCGTAAATTTACAATTGTATGGACACCAGATCTGCAAATTAAGTTTCATTTCAGTGCACACTTTTCTGTTGGTCATAGTATATGCATAATATGTGAGGAGTTGGGACTGTTAGTGTTTGCACATGAGTTAATAATTCAGCAAGGGACTGGTTAACAGCATTGCTAGTTCTAAGGACAATTCCAAAAACTTTGTGAGTGCACAAGTGGTGTTTTATGGACTTGCTACATTGTCCACAAGACTCTTTGATTGGGATTGGACACCTCCACAGTCGTAACAGATGGCTGCTGGCCATCTCTAAAAGGACTGCAGTGGGTTTGCACCTTTGATGACCCACCAATACCATTATTTCTACAAGGACTGCAGTGGGTCTGCACCTCTGGTGGTCCACCAATACCATAATCTCTACCAGGACTACAGTGGGTCTGCTCTGTGATGATCTACCTACCAATATTCTTCAACTTCGACTGACTCTGCTGTGGGTTTGCTCTGTTGTGGCCCATTACCTGTCTGCATGTCAAGAGTCATCATTGTCTTTCTGTTGGAAGGACAACACTACTTCTTCAAGACTGCATGGAAATCTACTACTTCCGTGTGCATTTTCTTTTACTGCTCCGACTTTGAAAAAAAAAACTGCAATTACTACTGTACTACTGTGATAAATGATCAGGACTCTCTTGATGAAACAATTTTTGCTTTTGACCAACATTGTATCAATAAGTGTGTGCATTTTATTTCTTTGTTGTTGTAATAATGAAAAATTTTATCAAATCTGTATTGTCCACTGCCCAAAACAATTTGAAAAATTTTTGGGGGAGCATGAGGGCTATGTAAGTAGGCTGTTTAGGTTTTTATGTTGGTAACGCCATGTACCGCTCTGTATGAAAATCAGTGACTGTGCTGTGTGCAGTCTGTGGCTGGTTGGCATTGTTGGAATATTCGCTGTTGTAATGTTGGGCAGTTGGATGTGAACAGCGCGTAGCGTTGCGCAGTTGGAGGTGAGCCACCAGCAGTGGTGTGGATGTGGGGAAAGAGATGGCAGAATTTTGAGAGCAGGCGATCTGGATGTGTGTCCATCAGAAAGAGTAAATTTGTAATGTTGGATATCATGAAGTGACATATATATGATGACTTTTGAACATTATTGAGGTAAATACATTGTTTGTTCACTATCAAAATCTTTCATTCGCTAACTATGCCTATCAGTAGTTAGTACCTTCAGTAGTTAGAATCTTTTATTTACCTGACAGTATTGGCGCTCGCTGTATTGCAGTAGTTCGAGTAACGAAGATTTTTGTGAGGTAAGTGATTCATGAAAGGTATAGGTTATTGTTAGTCAAAGCCATTCTTTTGTAGGGATTATTGAAAGTCAGATTACGTCCCGCTAAAAATATTGTGTGTCAGTTTATTGTTGATCAGGATAAGTAAAGAGTGAAATGTCTGAGTACGTTTAGTTCTGCTCAGCTGTTTGAAAATCAAATAACGTAAGGGGTATCCAAGCACAGTAATTCATAAATTTTCTAAGCGGATGTTTCATCACTTAAGGCAAAGGCCGGGATGGTTCCTTTGTTAGGGCACCCCCGACTTCCTTCCCCATCCTTCCCCAATATGATAGGACCGATGAATTCGCTATGTGGCCCCCACCGCAAAATCAACCATCCAGCCAACATTGTATGTTCTTGGTTGAATACAGCGTCCACAAATGACAATGTCATCTGTATACATTTCTAGAAAACACTGGAACAGGGGTACTCACTTCCTACTGAAATTGGAAATTTGTGGTAACGACTATAGGACCAAACTGCTGAGGTCATCGGTCCCTAGACTTACGTACTACTTAATCTAACTTAAACTAACTTACGCTAAGGACAACACACACACCCATGCCCCAGGGAGAACTTTAACTTATGTCGGCAGGGTGTTCCTTTACAGGTATTGTTCAAAACGTCGAGCACCATGGTTACGACGGAGTGTGCAGCAATGAGCTTTAGCAGGCACTCGAGGGCTGTGATGTGAATCACGTCGCGAGAAAAGCTCAGCATAGCGTTACAGTGTTGCTGTTACATTACATTCAGCGGATCCACGCACAAAGTGCATTTCCGACAGTTCGTCAACAGTTAAGCTATTCATACTGCTGTGTACCTCTGTTAACCTGTTAACGAATAGCTGACATTGCCGAAAAACAAACCCGAGGCGCAACCAAAAAGTACTGAATGCGAGCTTGATGGTGATGATCAAAATGGGCGCGCTGTTTTCAACAGCAAGCACTGCGAACGAATGCGCTCTCAAGAAAAAGTTAACAGCACTCAGATTGTACTCAGAAGACTGCTCAAGACGAGCAGAACTGACAGGCGCACGGCTCAGGTTGTGCTTGGTGGCATGTTGCAGGATATGCTTGCTGACTCTCGCTACTGCGCCGCCTCACATGAGCTACCAAGATAAAAACTAGTTGGATTTTTGCGTCAGGTTCAAAGATTTCGAACGATTTGTTGGATGTTTCAATAACATTCCATTACTTATCAGAATCAACAATCATAACATAGATGTAGCATAATGATTTACGAAATAATGCTTCACGTTTCTGTAAACTTTATCATTAAGTAGCTTATGATTCTCTCAATGCATTTTACTCTCAGGGTGGCATAATATGACACATTTATCAATTAGACAGCAGTTTGACTGAACTCACTGACCGAACATATTGCTTGTTCTGGCAGGTCTCACATCCAGTTGGCTTAATATGATGTGCTTTTCAATTAGGTATTGCTAAGCCTGAATACACTGACAAAGCCTTTATGGAAGCCCCAACATGTCTGGACATGTCGAGTCACTGAAATCTGAAAATTATGCAGTGAAATGTATCCGTACTGGCTATACGTTCTGTAAGTCCCGACTTGTTGACAGTTATTGAAACATGAAACTGAAGCATTGGAAAGTCTGAATTTGCTTACTCTGCATTTTGCAATTTCCAACTTTTTTGAACTTTTGGAGTCAGTGATATATGCAATTGCATCAAACCACGTGCAACGATGTCACCAATTGCAGAATTAGCTAGAAGCTAGGACAATAAAAGAGTAAGCAGTCACTCAAGGAAATCTTTGGTCCTGTATAACTGTAACCATCAATACAGTTTTTTTTCTTCTCAGAACAAATGAATAACAGTCCAAAAAAAGTAAGTCTGAAACATATATTAGTACTAACAATTATCCGCTGCTTCGCTCGCATATCAGTAGTATTGTTATGAGGAGCGATAGTTAGTACGTAGGCTAAAAATTTTATGAGATGTCTGTGAATAGGCCATAGTGATGTAGAGAAGTATGTATAAAAAAATGTGTGCAGTGCCTGTATGTAGTACATAAAGAATGTATTTCTACACTAATGGCCACTAAAATTGCTACACCACGAAGATGACGTGCTACAGACGCGAAATTTAACCGACAGGAAGAAGATGCTGTGATATGCAAATGATTAGCTTTTCAGAGCATTCACACAAGGTTGGCGCCGGTGGCGACACCTACAACGTGCTAACATGAGGAAAGTTTCCAACCAATTCCTCATACAGAAACAGCAGTTGACCGGCGTTGCCTGGTGAAACGTTGTTGTGATGCCTCGTGTAAGGAGGAGAAATGCGTACCATCACGTTTTCGACTTTGATAAATGTCGGATTGTTGACAATCGCGAATGCGGTTTATCGTATCGCGACATTGCTGCTCGCGTTGGTCGAGATCCAATGACTTTTAGCAGAATATGGAGTCGGTGGGTTCAGGAGGGTAATACGGAACGCCGCGCTGTATCCCAACGGCCTCGTATCACTAGCAGTCGAGATGGCAGGCATCTTATCCGCATGGCTGTAACGGATCGTACCGCCACGTCTCGATCCCTGAGTCAACAGATGGGGACGCTTGCAAGACAACAACCATCTACACGAACAGTTCGACGACGTTAGCAGCAGCATGGACTATCAGCTCGGAGACCATGGCTGTGGTTACACCTGACGCTGCGTCACAGACAGGAGCGCCTGCTATGGTGTAATCAACGACAAACCTGGGTGCACGAACGGCAAAACGTCATTTTTTCGGATGAATCCAGGTTCTGTTTACAGCATCACGATGGTCGCATCAGTCTTTGGCGATATCGTGGTGAACGCACATTGGAAGCGCGTATTCGTAATTGCCATACTGGCGTATCACTCCGCGTGATGGTATGGGGTGCCATTGGTTACACGTCTCGGTCACCTCTTGTTCGCATTGACGGCGCTTTGAACAGTGGACGTTACATTTCAGATGTGTTACGACCCGTAGCTCTACCCTCATTCGATCCCTGTGAAGCCCTACATTTCAGCAGAATAATGCATGACCGCATGTCACAGGTCCTGTACGGGCCTTTCTGGATACAGAAAATGTTCGACTGCTGCCCTGGCCAGAACTTTCTTCAGATCTCTCACGAACTGAAAACGTCTGGTCAATGGTGGCCGAGCAACTGGCTCGTCACAATACGCCAGTCACTACTCTTGATAAACTGTGGTTTCGTATTAAAGCTGCATGGGCAGCTGCACCTGTACACGCCATCCAAGCTCTGTTTGACTCAATGCCCAGGCGTATCAAGGCCGTTATCACGGCCAGAGGTGGTTGTTCTGGGTACTGACTTCTCAGGTTCTATGCACCCGAATTGCGTGAAAATATAATCACATGTCAGTTCTAGTATAATATATTCGTCGAAGGAACACCCGTTTATTGTCTGCATTTCGTTTGGTGTAGCAATTTTAATGACCAGTAGCGCATTATTTTCCTGTATGTCGAATCTGAAAGCATGCATTGTATATTCTGATTATATTTAAAATGTTCGCTTTGTTGTATTTGTGCAAAAGTAGAATTTTTGGAGGTTGCTCTCTCTCTCACACAGTACTGGATGTGAAATTTTCTCACCACAGCAACACGTACAACAGTTTCTTCCTTCAATTTTAATTCATTATAGTGCCTATATTTTTCTTACATCCCCTATGATGACTAATTTATGATTAACATAATGAATTAATAGATCATAATCAAATGCAGCCTCACTAAAAGCCTCCCACGTTCCACAAGTAGAGGTTTGACTCTCTGTTTGCCTTTCTGCCTATAAATGACGCCATCGCTTCGAGACTTTGAGCACCTTGGAAGCCATAAGAGACACGTGACTCTTAGAGTCTAAAATCCAAGGAGCTTATGCCTGTTGTATTGTCTCTGCAGCTTTTAAGGCCTCCTGACGTTCTGCATTCGTGAGACTGCTCTGAGTTTAGTTGGATTCGAATAACTTTGGCAGCTCGAGCTCTCTTACAACAAAGCACTAAATTAGAGTTACGTTTGCGGGGTTTATAGTAACAGTTTTAAATATGGTTTTCAGGCTTACCGTTCGATGTCCATCAAAACTCTCTAGCAATGCCACGTGGTGTAACAACTCAATAGCATAAACCACGCACACAATAACATTGTATTTGCACTGTCACGGAATAATCTATAAACACGAAGAGTCGCCAACCAACGCGCAGCTTCGTGTGCAACCCACTCAGGTATACCATATTTAAAAATGTTAAAAATATCCAAAAAGGTTCCACTTTCTGAATAGCCTGTGCTCTTCCTCAGGGTTCAAGATATCTTTATACCATATTTCAAAAGAGTCGGTTCAGTGGAACACCGAACTACTTTGGCAATTATTGATACAGGTATTAGTATGGGAGTGTGGATTAAACACGTTGAGAACTGAACGAGCATTGTATTGATTACGTTGAATAATGTTACCCACAACATATCAACGATTAATAGTATTTTCACAAACAAGATAAAATTAAAAATGAAAGAAGATATAGCTTTTTCAGACAGTAAATATTTTTCCTTAGTTTGCGAGATATTCTTCGAATCAATAAATATCTTGTACTTCACACTTGGTAAGGTGGTTTATGTTCTTCCTCAGGGTTCAAGTCACCTCACGCTAAATTTCAAGGTTATTGGTTCAGCGGTCTAGTCGGAAAAACGTAATAGACTGAATTACTTTCAAATTTATAGCATTAGTCTACATCTACATATACTTACATACTCCGCAATCCACCATACGATGCGTGGCGGAGGGTACCTCGTACCACAACTAGCATCTTCTCTCCCTGTTCCACTCCCAACCAGAACGAGGGAAAAATGACTGCCTATATGCCTCTGTACGAGCCCGAACTCTCTTATTTCATCTTTTTGGTCTTTCCGCGAAATATAGGTTGGCGCTAGTAAAATTGTACTGCAGTCAGCCTCAAATGCTGATTTTCTAAATTTCCTCAGTAGCGATTCACGAAAACAACGCCTCCTTTCCTCTAGAGACTCCCACCCGAGCTCCTGAATCATTTCCGTAACACTAGCGTGATGATTTACCTACCAGTAACAAATCTAGAAGCCCGCCTCCGAATTGCTTCTATGTCCTCCCTCAATCCGACCTGATAGGGATCCCAAACGCTCGAGCAGTACTGAAGAATACGTCGTATCAGTGTTTTATAAGCGGTCTCCTTTACAGATGAACCACATCTTCCCAAATTCTACCAAATAACCGAAGACGACTATCCGCCTTCCTCACAACTGCCATTACATGCTTGTCCCACTTCATATCGCTCTGCAATGTTACCCCCAAATATTTAATCGACGTGACTGTGTCAAGCGCTACACTACTAATGGTGCATTCAAACATTACAGAATTCTTTTTCCTATTCATCTGCCTTAATTTACATTCATCTATATTTAGAGTTAGCTGCCATTCTTTACACCAATCATAAATACTGTCCAAGTCATCTTGTATTCTCCTACAGTCCCTCAACGACGACACCTTCTCGTACACTATAGCATCATCACCAAACAGCCGCACATTACTATCCACCCTATTCAAAAGATCATTTATGTAGATAGAAAACAACATCGGACCTATCACACTTCCCTGGGACACTCCAGGTGATACCCTCAGCTCCGATGAACACTCACCGCCGAGGACAACGTATACTTGAAAATTTGACATACTTTCCTAGAAGGAAAGGGCCTATGTCTTCCACCTACTAATAATCGTACTTGGAAACGTTCCTGCTTACATACTGCATTCAAAAAGTCTGTTAACAATCGTCTCTTTCCCCTGCAGGCATGTTTCAGACCTCGCCGTATCTACGAATGCAACTACGCTGTCTTTGATAAGTCATGCTTTCTGTCTTTAAAAACTGTACAATCAGCAATCAGTAGAAAATACAGGAGATCGACTGTCGCAAAATGAAGAATTTGCACTGGTTCCCAGTAGACAAAGAGGAAGGAGACTGCCGACTGAGAAGTATCTTGGTGGGCTGAATACGGTCACTGCCACCTTTTGGAATTTACTGTATTAGCAATAATGGATGAGGCAGCACCAAAAAATATTAAAATAGATGATCTTGAACGGGTTGCTGTCGAGTCTGCGTTTAGATGTCGAGTACGAACAGGTGTGATAGATAATGAGCCTTGACATTTCTTGGATCCGTTTATCATATTGTTGCTCGACTAATGTTGTTGATGATCTTTTAAATAAACTTGAAACTTAGAGCGAATTTCCTGCTGGGTACTGCAAGAAATAGGTCAACTGCATGTTAATATCAACGCAAATTTTCAAGTTTTCAATTTTATGCAGGATTATACATAAAGATGCTGGTAAATAAACATGCAATTTAAACAGTAATTCAAAAGACGATGTATGTTTTGAGTGATCAGCCTTAGCAAGTTTTACCCTGCATAAAAGCATGCAGACTCAATGTCGAAATATTTGCCATTTGCAGAAATATTAAATTTTGCCAGCTAACCATTCCCTGAAGAGCTGAAACGTTTTTTTAAAAGCAGAATGTAGAAGTCTCTGTAAGCGCTACAGCATCAAATATTCAGATTATGAATGGATAAGCACTTGGAGACAAAAAAATGACAGAATACCAAGTTGGAGCACTACACATCTCGAGACACCGTTGCTAGAAACTTATAAACCTGTTGATGTTGCATGTTGCTAATACATATGTAGTTCATTTATATTCCATAAAAAAATATTGTCGAGTATCTTAATCACCGTAAGTCCGTCATGGAATGTGAACGTTGTCTGTGTATATTTTCATTCATAGGAAAAATTAGGCGTGCATTTAGTTGACTGTGCACAGTTTAAAGCAGCTAGCAGCGTCATTTCTAGTGACAAGAACCTCTTTTCAAAATTTACGTTTCAGAAACAAACAAGCTACGTTTTACGACTTATGTCCATAAGGAATGGATATTAGCAGCAGTTACTACTTGTAGTTTAAGTAGTGACTAGTTCACGTTCCGATGATGTACATACGCGTACACCTTTCAGCATTGCTTACTACACACACTAGCTGCTGAAGCCAGCTGTAATCCTGACTAAGACCTTACTGTACAGTCCCAATTATATTCCGTTATTTTAGCTGTTGCTACAGGTATTTCTTGATCACAAATAATTGTGAACAGGTGATGTCAGATACGAATGAAGAAGTAGTTACACTAAAATCCGGTCTTCTTTTCCAATCTCCATCTAATATGAAAAAATAAAAACCATTTACTAAGAGTATTTCAGTAATGTATCAAGTAAAGAAGTAGAAAACAAATTTAATATTTATCATTTCACTACGTTTTCTGATGTGTTCCCTTAAAAAGTATGTACCTTACTTGAAATCCTATGAACTCAAGATAGTAAGGGCACACTTTTTCTTGATCATGTTTTTAATTTAGTAAACCAGAATGTCGTTTTTTATATGGATGCATAGGCAATGTATCATTTCTGCTGCAAGATCACTTATTCCAAACTGAAAAATTTGCCAACAGAAGAAACTATAACAGAAGCTGAGAACCAAAGTGCTTGCATTGCGTAGAATATATTCAGGTATAAAAAAACTAGCAGAGTAGTTCAATTTACACGTGAAAACTAATGTGCTACTCTTTGCCCATGTTTCTGAAAAATTTCGTGATCTTTTTCTGAAAACATATGAGCTGGAATCCATCCATTACATTACTTAACCGCCGGCCGGGTTGGCGGAGCGGTTCTAGGCGCTACAGTCTGGAACCGCGTGACCGCTACCGTCGCAGGTTCGAATCCTGCCTCGGGCATGGGTGTGTGTGATGTCTTTGGGTTAGTTATGTTTAAGTAGTTCTACGTTCTAGGGGACTGATGACCTCAGAAGTTAAGTCATATAGTGCTCAGAGCCATTTGAACCATTCATTCATTACTTAACCTAGCTGGGCGTGGGTGCTCTTTGAAAATTATTAAAAAGAAATTGCAGCTCATAACTGATGCCATATAACTCTGGTTTGTTGGGAGCGGTGAAGAGATGGTATCGTACATAGTTCTCGCAGACACGTCGTTGCCAACAACAACGTCATGGAAATTTGTGATGCCAAAATTGACGAATCTTACAATATTTATCTTGATGTGAATTACCTATACTGCTCGGTGATGTTACATTATCTTCTTGTGACCAGTTTAGAATAAATTTCTCCAGATAGTGGCAGAACTATTGACGTGAAAAATGTACCAGATGATTCCACCACAGGGTGTATTTTAGAAGTGGATCTTCAATAGCCCAAGATCATTCACGATTTTAAGTCATATCTGGCATTGTGTCTGGAAAAAATATCACCACCATCCGATAGTATAAACCAAAGAAATTAATTTCGACCTTAGATAAGAAAACTATGTTATTCATTACAGAAATCTGAAACAACATTGAAAACGTAAACTATTTTTAAAAAATCATGAATTTTTATCATTAAAGCAAGATTTCCGAGTGAAGCCATACATTGAGATAAACACAAAAAACGCATAGAGTGAGTGCTGAGTTGAAGAAAACCTTTCTGAAACTGTTGAACAACAGTGCATATGGAAACATCATGCAAAATGTGCAATGGATGCTCGACGCAAGACTGTTAACATCCTGGGAAGACAGATTTGGGGCAGCTGAATTAACTGCCGAAAGGAGCGTTACTTCTAACGAAACTTTAATCGCCATTCAAATGAACAGGCTTAATGTAATCTTTGATAAACCCAGTGGAGTAGGAATGGCTACTGTTAGCATTTAGAACACACTTCTTTTCGACTTCCAGGATGGATATATATTAAACGAGTTTATCCCAAATCATGTAAAACTATGCTATGCAGATAAAGATAGCTTAATCTGTCACAACTCCAAATATACTAGGACATCAGACGTGATGTGCATACAACGTTCCCTACTTCAGGATTCTCAGAAAATAACACGCAGTATTCGACTAGTTAATAAAAACGAGGTTGAACTTAATGGTGAACCACTTACAGAATCTGTTCACCAACGAGAAAAAATTTTTGCTATTGGAATCGATTCGGGATATAATGCACAAAGCAAAAGGTATGAAACAATACCTTAGCCGTCGATGATTACATATAATGTAAGCTGGATTCCGAAGTACAAATGACTTTGCAACGCACGATTCGGTCCAAGCAACTAGTTGTTTTTATTATTATACAATATAAACTTACTTTATCTGCACAAGACGACAAATGTTCAACACTTTTTGACAGTACAAATATGGTGACTTGTTGTCATAACCGCATGAAAAATGAAGATCGAATTTAATGTAACTATCTCAAAAAATATAAAAAGAAAAACGTACCTATATCATGTAAATGTCGGAAAAATGTAAAAAGCGTAAAATGTATGCATGTGTATGCGTTTGTTTTTTGTGTGATGTGTGTGTGTGTGTGTGTGTGTGTGTGTGAAAAATGTAAATTATAAACTGTAATTATAATTGTAAGTTACACTTGTAATAGTAAACTGTCATGTGTGGTCTGCACTGTCTTTGTGAGTAATGTGATTTAATGTACTCCTTTCTAATTAACTACACTCCTGGAAATGGAAAAAAGAACACATTGACACCGGTGTGTCAGACCCACCATACTTGCTCCGGACACTGCGATAGGGCTGTACAAGCAATGATCACACGCACGGCACAGCGGACACACCAGGAACCGCGGTGTTGGCCGTCGAATGGCGCTAGCTGCGCAGCATTTGTGCACCGCCGCCGTCAGCGTCAGCCAGTTTGCCGTGGCATACGGAGCTCCATCGCAGTCTTTAACGCTGGTAGCATGCCGCGACAGCGTGGACGTGAACCGTATGTGCAGTTGATGGACTTTGAGGGAGGGCGTATAGTGGGCATGCGGGAGGCCGGGTGGACGTACCGCCGAATTGCTCAACACGTGGGGCGTGAGGTCTCCACAGTACATCGATGTTGTCGACAGTGCTCGGCGGAAGGTGCACGTGCCCGTCGACCTGGGACCGGACCACAGCGACGCACGGATGCACGCCAAGACCGTAGGATCCTACGCAGTGCCGTAGGGGACCGCACCGCCACTTCCCAGCAAATTATGGACACTGTTGCTCCTGGGGTATCGGCGAGGACCATTCGCAACCGTCTCGATGAAGCTAGGCTACGGTCCCGCACACCGTTAGGCCGTCTTCCGCTCACGCCCCAACATCGTGCAGCCCGCCTCCAGTGGTGTCGCGACAGGCGTGAATGGAGGGACGAATGGAGACGTGTCGTCTTCAGCGATGAGAGTCGCTTCTGCCTTGGTGCCAATGATGGTCGTATGCGTGTTTGGCGCCGTGCAGGTGAGCGCCACAATCAGGACTGCATACGACCGAGGCACACAGGGCCAACACCCGGCATCATGGTGTGGGGAGCTATCTCCTACACTGGCCGCACACCTCTGGTGATCGTCGAGGGGACACTGAATAGTGCACGGTACATCCAAACCGTCATCGAACCCATCATTCTACCATTCCTAGACCGGCAAGGGAACTTGCTGTTCCAACAGGACAATGCACATCCGCATGTATCCCGTGCCACCCAACGTGCTCTAGAAGGTGTAAGTCAACTACCCTGGCCAGCAAGATCTCTGGATCTGTCCCCCATTGAGCATGTTTGGGACTGGATGAAGCGTCGTCTCACGCGGTCTGCACGTCCAGCACGAACGCTGGTCCAACTGAGGCGCCAGGTGGAAATGGCATGGCAAGCCGTTCCACAGGACTACATCCAGCATCTCTACGATCGTCTCCATGGGAGAATAGCAGCCTGCATTGCTGCGAAAGGTGGATATACACTGTACTAGTGCCGACATTGTGCATGCTCTGTTGTCTGTATCTATGTGCCTGTGGTTCTGTCAGTGTGATTATGTGATGTATCTGACCCCAGGAATGTGTCAATAAAGTTTTCCCTTCCTGGGACAATGAATTCACGGTGTTCTTATTTCAGTTTCCAGGAGTGTACATTAAGTCCTAGGAATATATGTTCTCATTACCTTGCTTTCAGTTCATTTCTAGAATGATGTATGCTTTCCAGTAACTCACAAATTTATAAAATTTAGTTTGCTTCTGATAACGAAATATCCCTCGTAATTGTTCATACAGTGAATCTATAAAGAAAAGTGTAAGAACGTTACACAAATAGAACATCTCTTGTCATAGCTGCTATGTATGCAATAGGCTGTTTTGAACTATAAAAGCATTGAATGTTAAAAGAGAGAAAGCAAAAATATTAAATAGGAAAACATTTTATGATAATGTTAAAACATGGTATTTGAAAAATTTGTATGCAACGTAAAAAAAACATTGAATGTAAAAACAATGTAAGAAATTATAATAAACTTTATACTTGCAACATTTTTTGTTTGAGTGTTTTCCTTCCCATTCCCTGTTTTTTTTATTCTCTCATTTTTGAGAGCAACTTGATACATTTTTGGGGAAAGTCGATACATTTTTGGAGCAAGTTGACACACTTTTAGGGCTAGTCGATACAGTTTGGGTCTAGTTAATACATTTTCTGGACAAGTTGATATACTTTTTGGACAAGTTGATATGTGTATAATTTTGAACTTGCCCTCATTTTTACACATAATTTTAATGCTCAATGTTGAAATATAGCTGTTTCTACATGCATGCAAATATATTTTACATTCACAGAAATAATTCATATTGATGCCTTTCAAGTGAAGGTTACGTAATTGTTTACTATATAACTTCGACCATGGCACCAAAATGTGCGCATTTTTTCCACAAGCACAACCCACCATTTTGGATTTCGGTAGTCTATTTCAATTTGAATGGCTCCTAGTGTTTGCTACAGGGGTCACATGATGATGATGATGATGATGATGATGATGATGATGATGATGATGACAGTGTCATAGATAAGGAGAGAGGTCTTGAGGATCGCAGCTGGTGAAGTTTGTGTTGCAATAAGTGTGACAGAATGATGACCATAGTCCAACTACTTAAAAGAATCACTTTTTGCATGGAAAATAACATTATAGGAAACTTACAAATGTCAGAGAAAACCAATGAAAACTGTATGAACAACAAATTACAAGCAAAACAATGGATAAAAAGAGAGAAAATTAATACAGTTCAAGTGTGGTAAGATAAAATACAAGTAGCTAGATCTTTGGTGATGTTATGACCGATATGTCGATCATGTACAAATAACTGAAAAAAGGAGGGTTTTGCTGAGCGGTATTTGGCTGGAAAGCTGCAGTGCAGTGACCAAACTAGACAGGCAGACGGGAGGTGCCCAGTTGTCTAAATATTGCTGAGAGCCGAGCAAGGAGATGGTGCAGGTAACCATTTGGCCAATGAGGAGATGTAATTTACCATGTGGGTGAGGTATATCATACCACCGCACGCTTGAGAACACCAAGCAAATGTGGCCAAAGTTCGACTGTACTGAATCTAAGTGACTCATATAATCACTAAAAACATGAAAACTACCTCAGACTTGGCACAGAAAATCTAATGACTGAATGTAATTCACAATAATGAGACAAATTCAATAAAATTATTACTATGTTTATGCAATAAATGTTAATAAAGTTATAGACATTTATGTGTTAAATTGCTTATAACAATGGTAACAAAAGCTAGAGACATGCTACAATGTTTACAACACACCTTGGATATGTCTTGAAATCAGCATTGAAACGACTATATTTACCATAACGCGGAACAAACACACAAATTATTCAGAAGCGACACTTTAACATGCACAGCTAGCTGAGCGGATTGTTTGCGTGGCAGCTCAGTGAAACGAATATTTCGGTTTGCACCTTTTGAGAAGTCACTACTTGTTTCCAGTGTATCAGTTTTTGAATATGAAAATTTTTGTACAATGTGTACCAGTGTAGCTGTCAGTGACTGATCTTTGTTATGGTGAATTGATTGTAGCATATAGAGTAGCATAAGCCTACTGAAAGTCAGAAATGTTGTTCAGGTTGAGAGTCTGTTGTAAAGCACAATGCATTGGTTTACAGTTATCACTGCCTGCGAACGTTCTGCTTGCTCTGCTAGTTCAGTTATTTCATATCTTATTCCTTCACTGTGTTTAAATATTAGATTGGGTAAGGTCATCATTCGAAGTAACTTATGGTTGATGTGAATAAATAGACAGTGAACTTGAATCCTGAGGTTAGGCTACATCATTATCCTGAGAGATAATTCTAGGAATATCTCCTTTATTTAACTAACTGTTCATTTATTTAAGTGATTTTGGAAACTATTCACTGAGTGTCCATTTGGTAGGCAATAAGAATACTCGATGCTTCTTTATGGGCTTAAAGCAACAGCTCACTAATAGATCACTATTTACACAAACAAGGTATACAGAGTGAAGATTGTGTTCACATCCTCTGGGGCTCGTCTGGCAGTGGACTGCTGTTGCAGTTCATTCCAATTTATAATTCGGGTTTGGCTGTGATTCTAAATATTGGATGTCTTAGCAATGAACTGTTGGTTTTGGGGATCTGAAATTTAGACATTGCAGCAGCAACAGTAATAGGAATGCAATCGTTGTTGGAGGGTACACATTTGATGTAGCAGTATGCAGCAGTATGCGTGATCTTGCAATGTGTATACTCCGACTCTGTGCAACCACGTTTTCGTGCCGAGGTCTCTGTGTCCCAAATTTAATACCACTACTTGGTTGCACCACAGTATTCACGGATCCGCCTCATCTGTGCCACCACCTGTTCTTGGTGCAGATGTTGCAGGACTGCTGTGTTCACAGCACAGCCTGCCCGTTCCACACTCTTGCTGAGCCACCGATCCATGTCGCTACCTGTTCATGCTGAGTTATTGCAGAGCCACCTCATTTATGTAATCACTTGACCGTGTTTCAACTTCACTGGGTCTTCGCGTTGACCCCAAACCACTGCCTAACCACACTGTAGCCGTTGCAGGACCTCCCTGACCGTGCTGACGCCTGTTTAAACAACAACACTACCGCACTGCCAATTCTATTCCGTGTCGTCTTTCCGTCTCTGCCTCCAAGTCACAATTTCGTTACGCTTCTGTGTACGTTTCATGTTGCCACTGCACTGTTGCCATTGTCCTGCAGAACCGCTGTATTGTCACCTCCGTGGCGAATCGCCTCCACGCCCTCGATTCTAAATCACAGTGTCTCTATGTTGCAGCCTCGACGCTGTGTGACATATGTGCCATGCCTTTGTGCCACAGCGCCTCCACACAGCCTCTGAACAACAGCATTTCCATTGTCACCTCTGTACACTGTCATCCCTGCAAACACTGTTTTCCTGCTGCAGTGTCGCCATGTCACCACCTTCTGGCTGACTACGTTTTCTTTGCACTTCCTCCTTCGTGCCATTTCACCTCTGTGCTACCGCCTCTAAGCCGCACCGTTTCATCGCCACGGAAAGTGGTCTCAGCTGTCACCTTTCACAGTGTGGATCGCACCATAACAGTGAGCGATAGAATTTTAACCCTTTATTTGGCAATGTTGCTCTCAAGCAACATCAAATTTACATTGGCCTATGGGACAACAAACACTTCCCAGTGCCCTTTACTGGCATTGTTGCCTCCAGGCAGCATTCCTCTACACACTGCGAATGCCAGTTGTTGTAATACTTCAAGGTTTTCCACACGAGATGGTAGTTTGTGCAGTGGTGTTACAAAGATCTCCTCGTGTGAGCAACAGGGCTGTCTTATTTTGGTTCTGAAAGAGTGGATTTCAATAAATTGGCAGTAATCTTAGCAGATTTTCTTCAAGAAATACCCAGAGGTGAGTTTACAGCAGAAATATTTCAATTTAATTTTTTTTTTGAATTACGTAAATAGTATAAAACTTTTACGTTACCTGTGGGCAACATTGCCATTAGTATATTACATAAGCTTACAGCGAGACAGAGTAAACATTTTTATTTTCAGGGGCTTTTTAGCTATGGATTCCAGAATATTTTATGGAATTAAAAAAGCGAGCGGAATAACAGCTCCACCAGAAAACCCGGCTTTGTCTGATCTAAGCGTATCTGAAGACTCTGAATTCAAAGTTTTGGCAGACTGTGGTGATGATGATCCAGACTATATTCCAGAGCGTCAATCTCAGTTTCATAACCTAGTTATACCAGAAACTGATTCTGATTCAGGAAGTGAAATCTCAGAAGTTGAACATGTGCAAGGACCTTCTGCAGTGAATCCTCCTAGTGCAAGTGCCAGTCAAGTGAAAAAGAAAATTACAAAAGCAGTCACTTACATGTGGGTAGAGGAAGATATAACTGCTAAGGCAGAAAGTCTCTCTCCTGTGTTTTATGATGAAGGCAATACACTACTGGGTTATTTCAGAAGATTCTTTGATTCAGAACTAATTGGCAAAATTGTGCAGGAAACGAACTTATACTCTGTGCAACGAACTACCATGTCAGTAAACACCAATATAAATGAAATGGAATAATTTTTCGGTGTTCTGATATACATGGGTCTTTTTTCTATGCCTTCGTACACTTACTATCGGTCTCAGTCAATGAATTGTGAAACAGTCACCAGCATTTTCAGTTTGAAGCGCTTTCAGAAACTCCGCCAATACCTGCATTTTACGAACA
Organism: Schistocerca gregaria; assembly: GCF_023897955.1. Classification (NCBI taxonomy): domain Eukaryota; kingdom Metazoa; phylum Arthropoda; class Insecta; order Orthoptera; family Acrididae; genus Schistocerca; species Schistocerca gregaria. The sequence continues at coordinate 464,064,643 of NC_064922.1, forward strand.
ATGAGAATGCTGTGAACTCTTCTGACAGACTTTTCAAAATAAGACCTGTTCTTGAGTCAATTGTAAAGAACTGCAGTGAGCAGAAACAAGAGTCGGAATTTTCTATAGATGAGATGATAGTTCCATATAAAGGTATAAGAGTAGGTAATTTGCGCCAATATATTCAAAACAAGCCACACAAGTGGGGTTTTGAAGATTTTTGTTCGTGCTGGTGACTCTGGAGTTGTTTATGATTTTCTTCCCTATACTGATCTTGCAGATGACGAGAAAGTATTTGGAATTGGTGGACAAGTTGTTCCTTCACTTTGCAAAAGTATTCCAAGAGATATTTCTCCCAGAGTTCATTTTGACAATTTCTTTTGCAGCCTTGAACTTATAACATAGTTAAAAAAAATCAAAACATTGAGTCCATGGGCACCACGAGGAAGAACCGAATAAAGAACTGTCCTCTACAAGAGGAGAAGCAGTTACTGAAACAAGGACAAGGCAGCTATGACTACAGGAAGGACAGTCACTCAGAACTCATTATAGCAAGGTGGGCTGACAATAAAATCGTGACACTTACAAGCTCATTTTGTGGTGTCACACCACTCTCAACAGTAAAACGATGGGACAGCAATGAAAAAAGAAGAATTGATGTGCGCTGTCCCAGTACTGTACGTCAGTACAATAAGCATATGCGAGGAGTTGATCTTGCTGGTATACTGATAGAGCTCTCTACAGAGTACCAATGAAAACTAGGCGTTGGTACATGAGATTGTTTGGGTTTATGCTACATCTGAGTGTTGTAAATGCCTGACTGGTATTTCGAAGAGAATCTCTGGACAAGAACATATTGCTAATGGTTTGATGTTTTCAGGGAAAAGGGAAGTAGGAAGGCCCCCAAAAGACATAACACCACCACAAAAGAAGAGGAGGAAGCAAACAGCTCCGACTGTTACACAAGATGTCCGATTTGATAATATGGAGCATTGGCCTGTATGCGGTCCCAAAGGACGTTGTCGTTATTGTCCATCTGGATCATCCATCTACGATCATGTGTTCAAAATGCAATCTAGTATTGTGCTTCATTCCCAAGAGGAACTATTTCCAAACATTCCATTGCAAGAAGAACTAGAAGGGAACATGAAACAGTTCTATTACACAGCAGGAGTGCATAAATGTGTTTATAAATTAAATTATTCACGTACAGAAAAACTTTTGCTTGACGTTATTGGCAAACACTTTTTTTTTCTATTAATATGTATAAATGTGGTCTACTGCTGGCAATGTTGCTTGTAAGCAACATTTCATAATTTTCATAATTTTTGTCAAAAATTTCTAAAACTGACAGAATTGTATTTCTTTAAGCATAATAAATAAATATAAGCACAAAAATTTTTTTGTTTCTATTTTCACCATTTGCCAAATAAAGGGTTAAGTACAGCAGCACCTACATTATTTCGGTTTTTTTCACCACCAGCCATGGCCGACAAAATAAAGTCTTTGAGTAATTATGGGGCGATAAGAAATGTACGTTTTGACTCAGGCAATATTAATTTTCAAGAAAAAAATAAGGATAAAATGACAGTCGTTCATAAATAAAGAAATGTCATTGTTTTTAGCTGCTATAAAGTAGATAATGGAGAAAGGATTTGCTGAAGTAAGGGTGATAATGAAAAAAGTGTTTAAAGATTGAATACGAAGATGTATATACTTAGGGTGGAAACGAAACCTGAAAAGGTTGGAAAGTTTAAATCGAAATGTGAAAAGGTTGTAGTCAATCAAGAGAAATAAGAAGCGGAAATTAATGAACAAACAGTTGTAGTCAGTGATAAATTAGAGTATAGTAGACTAAATTAATTGAAACTGGAGACCATATTGAGGGTGAAAGTAGAGTTAGAGAGACTTGACTGTTCAGAAATGGAAAATGTAAACGAGGGAATGATGATACATATGAAAATTGTAGCTAGTGATTTTTGGCAACTACGGCTCAAGTAGAGGAGTAAATATAAAATAAACCGCGAACAGAGCAAAATGAAGAGTATGATTGTAAATGAATGCATTGGGGATGCATTATAGATACTAGCAAAAGGTTGGGAAGGTCTATGTGTACTATTGAAAAAGGGAGATGTAATTTAAGAAAAGTCATATTCAGCGAAGTAATGGGGAACGGAATTTTATCACTTGGGTATGCCAGGTGGCAGGTATGGTTGTACTGAGTATTTAAGTGAAGGGACCTTACTCAATTTAAAAGAATTAGTTTAGTACAGGGGCTGAGCAAAGAAATTTTTAACAGAATTTTCAATGTGGCTTGGAATGTAAAGGGATGATGAGTTTTGCTCGTGAGCAAGCAAACTTTATGCTGTAAATTTCTTCACAGTTTGCTGGAACAGCTTTATTGATGATTTAGATGATTTGTCAGGAGTAAAGAAAAATGGCGGGAGATCTGCCTGCATGTGGCAGAGCTAGTCTTCCACAGGAAAATGAGAGAATTGTGGAGAGGATGAGAGAAATGTGTCTGATAAATGGAAGGGATGTCTGCAATGTGTATAGTAAGGATAAGAAAAGTAGTGTACTTTGTTTTTATTGTATTGAGATATGTGTTATATGTAGTGAGAATAGAAGGTGGATTATTGCCATCTGGAAGTTGACATCTATTGCAGTTACTCTGATGTCTGTAATAGACACAGTGATGTTACCAGAAGTGGGAACAGGTGTAGAAATGGAACTGAGGGGGAAGTTAGATAGTAGGAAAGAAGTTATTAATTATGACTTATTGTATGTGAGATTGATCGAAGGGAGCATGTGAAGGTAAGTTCATCATGATGATGATATTCTAGTATTATTGTGAGTAAAATAGGCCTGTTCATAGGGGGCATGTGCCTGTTACTGAGGGTTTATTGGTAGTATCACAGCAAATGGTGAGAGCATTCTTTGATTGTTATTGTATTTGCCTCTTTAAATGATGTTTTATTGGTGATAATGCAGCGGAGGATGTGAATATTCTTCGAGTTTCAAGGGTGTGCTTGTACCACTGGGTGTACTAAGTGATATTAATTATGTTAGTGTTGAATGAGTAAATGATGTGGTAAGTAAGTATTGTAATGGAAGTGTTGTTAATGAAATATTCTCTGATGCAGAAGTGGAAGCACAGGTTTTTATGGAATGTGGTTATTATTTGATTATAGAGAACGATTTCAGCAGTGAGACGTCAGAAAAGAAAAATTACGAATTGATTGAAATGCAAAAAGGATGGATAGAGATACTGGTTATGTTGGAGTGTGTATTTATTTATCATGTTTCGGTATAAATGGAACTGTTTTGGAGTTATTAATATTTTTTTTAGCTTAACAGTTTCCGACTCAGGAAACATTTGAACAGCGAGTACTAGTATAGCTAACACTGACTGAAATTTGCTATCTACATCTACATATGTAGATGTAGATAGCAAATGAAGTGAGAGTAACATATAGACTAGAATTAACTTACTGAACTTCCGGAATTGCATTGTGCCTTTCGCTTACATTCATTATTGCCTATGAACTTTCTGCTTGCTCTGCTTGTTCAATTATTCCATATCTAATTTGCTTCACAATGTTGAAATATGAGCCTGGATGAGGCCGTCATTCGAAGTAACTTGTTCATGTGAATAAATAGATAGTGAACTTGAACCTTGTGGTTAGGCTACATCATTTTCCCAATGGATAATTCTTTTCTTGTCTTCTTTATTTAATTAACAGGTCGTTTATTTGTGTGATTTTCTAAAATATTCACTAAGCAGGAAGTATGAATATTCACAAGAAATTATAACAGCTACAGCCAGTATCAACGGTTAAATATATCATCTTGATGTAGCCTGTCCTACAGAGAGAAAGATCATCACCACTATTCATGCAAACAAAGCATATATAGATTGAAGGTTGTGGTCTCGCCCCCTATTGAAAAAACTCATTCAAATTCACAATTTATTTCATAACATTCATGAGCTTTCATAAAACACCAGTACAGTTGCAGTTAGAGGCTTGGATGTTCCCATAAATTTGGAGATCACAGCAGTGGACAGTAAGGTTGGGGACTCTGAACTTAAGTCTGTGCAGCAGCAGCAGCAACAGCAGTAGTAGCAATGCAATCATTTTGTGTGGGCGAACATTTGGTGCAGCAGCAGGCAGCAGTATATACGATACTGCTACGTGTTTATGCTGACTCTGTCATACCACATTTTGTGTTGCAGTCTCTGTGTCACATTTTTCATACCACCACTTGGCTGCACTACAGTATCTATAGATCTGTCTCACATGTGACACCACCTGCCCACGGTGCAGCTGATGCAAGATTGCCTTGAATTTTATTTTTATTGTTTTCTATGGTTATATTTTTATGTGTTGTCCTAAGTAAAAATAATGTCGACTATTTCACCGCGTCAATGTTATTATACTTGTTTTGCCACAATAAGGAGGCATATTAAAAACTGAGACGAATACAACAGGCTATGGTGTTGTTTTGTATCATTTACAGGTTGATATTGAAAGGTGGCGTGCCACTCTCCACTTTACCACACTGTCGGTCATATTAACACTCATATTTTAAGTCACACTCACCATGTTTCCCAGTATTACATTTGCTATGTGTGGTTTAGACCTTTTTGCATGAGGAAATTGTGGGTAGAAAGTTAATATAACTGCCTGTACCCGAGGGGCTGTAGTGCAGGCGATGGAGAACTGGGCGAAAGATGGATTGCAGGCATCACCGTGAAGGTGGCCAGTGGCGGAAACTGGATGGAAGAAGCCACTTGAGAGAGACTGCTGTAATCTGAGCTTTTGTGCAAATGGCGGGATGGCCATAAAACTACAATCATTCGTATATTAGAAGCTGGGACGATACAAACAGTGCGGCTGGTGCATGTGTTTAGTGGAGACAAGACTGTAACTCCCTGACGCTAGGAAGTCGCCAGGTTCTTTTAACGAAGGGCAAAAACATATATTTCACGGGCACGACTGTCTGGGAAGCTTAACAGCCTTCTTTAAGAAATTGGAAATGGTGGGCCTGGAAAGATTAGGTCTCTCCATAAGTAACGGATTATGGTCCCGTCTAGGCAGACGTTTTTTGCCCATGCTTACCATGAGAAAGACGCCTCCCTAGTCTAAAATCTTCTTTTTTGAGAAAGAGAGATTTTGAGTCGGTGATTGGTTCGTTTCAAGATATACAACGCAGAGGCTTGCTCCACCGGCGTGGGAACCCTGGTGCTGTGTCTGGACCGGCTACCAGACCAGCAGAACAGTCAAGATGGAGATACACTGAGCGGAAGATAGTCTGATTGGTTTGCACAATGTGGAGGCGTTTTTTTTTTTGCTAATTCGGCTCCCATATCAACGCTTGGTGGAAAGTGCTTGTGATTCTTTGCCTTCTTCGTCTTCTGGTCCTCTCCTGGTGGAGGACTTCAGGGCCTTCCGTAGTGGGTGAGACTTGTGGTCTGCAACTTGTAGTGGACTAAGAGCCCAACCGAGCGAGGTGGCGCAGTGGCTAGCACACTGGACTCTCATTCGGGAGGACGTCGGTTCAATCCCGCGTCCGGCCATCCTGAGTTAGGTTTTCCGTGATTTCCCTAAATCACTCCAGGTAAATGCCGGGAAGGTTCCTTTGAAAAGGCCGACTTCCTTCCCCGTCCTTCCCTAATCCGATGAGACCGATGACCTCGCTGTCTGGTCTCCTTTCCCAAAACAACCAACCAACCAAGAGCCAGTGGCAGTTTCCAGCTGTACTGATAGTGGAACTGCATATCAACTGGGACATCTCATGTGTCACGAGGCTGAACTTTTTCGACCCGAGTCAGCTGTCTGACAGTTGACAATTCCAGCACGCGCCGTCGTGCCTGTGAGTCCAATTGGTTGGCCAGATCAGTGAACGGGTGCACCTCACAATGCAACCTGCCGGGATTTCGCGACTCCAATAGGGAAATTTCGCACATTCTAATAATCTACATAGTTTGCAAATCTTCGTGGATGCGTCAGAACATACAGCTGCCGCCACTCTCAGCTCCTTGCCCACAGCGTGCCGTTTTCTGCTGCTGTCTGAATCAAGGTGACAGAGGAAAGTATTGCTGCACCAGTGTTGAGTTGTTAAATGATATTTACAGCTTCCTGTTCTCTGTGAACCGTTGTTTGTGGTGTACCTTGTAGTAGTTAATTACATTTGAATAGAATTCGGCCTCACAGTACATCCATGTAAAGGAAGCCTGATTGTGTTGTAAAATGCAATAATTCAGGGAAGAATTTGTGTATTTTTCACCCCAATGAATACTTTGCAATCAAGCACGATCCCTTTTCTGATTTATGCTTGTCATTTTTTTTTAAAGATTTATTAGCTCGATTGCAGTTACAAAAGAAAAAAAACCCATTATTTTTGTAAGCTTTAATACGCCACTGTTCTCATTCATACTCCTCCAACCATTCACTGTTTATATGAGTAAATTAACTAATTTCATATATAAAAATTAAGGATGTAGCTCACAATTTGAAGACCGTTGAGAAGAAAATACTTTACTTAATGTAAAGATAGTAACATGTAGCACCACTTGGACATATATTTATGATTAAAGCAAGCGACCCCTTTTAGTATGACAAAAAGTGTGTGTTTGTGGGGAGGGGAGTGACATTAAGAGAGGGTTGTCTCCTGTGTCTAAAGTATTACAAAATTGAAGGTGGCTGGCAAGTGGCAGAGTACGAGGAGGGTGGCAGCTGTCCAGTGGTCTGAGTCACTGCAGTGAGCATAACGAGGAGGTGGGGAAGGTATATCCATTGGGCCACTGAGGGGAAGTAACTTGGAATCTCCCATGTAGGTTAGATAGTTTGAACTACCATCTGCTTGCGAATGCCAATCTGATTACAGCATGGATATCACCATGAATGTGACTGATTTGACCTATTGTTCCAATTTCTTTACCTTTGTTTAATAAGAATTTTTATAAGTCGTTTTTAAGATAGATGTTTGAGTAGTGTAGCAGGGAAACAGCAAGCTGAAGGAACTTACGAATTTGATTAGCATTCTAGTTCTGTTTTGTGATTTATAAAATATAAACAACAGTTGAGTGTTCTACTATGTCTAACGTGTAATGAACTAATATCTGCCTTTAAATTGTCCAAACATTTATATTACATGCGTCTGAAATATATAAAATTATAAAACTTGTACTCAGTAGAACGCTCAATAGGTCATAGCAGTCGGTCACGTGAGAGAAGTTTCAAATAGGGGCAGGGTGTTTTTGATATTAGTGTATGGTGCGGTATGGTTGCTAAGGTTTAAACAGGTAGTGAGCCACATATGTTTAACCGATCATTCAGTGACAGGAATATGTCGATGTGCACCTCTTCGGGACGTAGTATTTTTTCAGTGTAGTAGTTTAAGACTCGAAGTATATTTGGCCAGTGAGTGTCAGTGTAGCTATTAGTGACTGAACTTTGCGAAGATGAATTGTACATGTACATGTACATACATACTCCGCGATCCACCATACGGTGCGTGGCGGAGGGTACCTCGTACCACAACTAGCATCATCTCTCCCTGTTCCACTCCAAAACAGAACGAGGGAAAAATGACTGCCTATATGCCTCTGTACGAGCCCTAATCTCTCTTATCTTATCTTTGTGGTCTTTCCGCGAAATATAAGTTGGCGGCAGTAAAATTGTATTGCAGTCAGCCTCAAATTTCCTCAGTAGCAGTTCACGAAAAGAAAGCCTACTATCCTCCAGAGACTCCCACCCGAGTTCCTGAAGCATTTCCGTAACACTCGCTTGATGATCAAACACACCAGTAACCAATTTAGCAGCCCGCCTCCGAATTGCTTCTATGTTCTCCCTCAATCCGACCTGATAGGAATCCCAAACCCTCGAGCAGTACTCAAGAATACGTAGTATTAGTGTTTTATAAGCGGTCTCCTTTATAGATGAACCACATCTTCCAAAAAATCTAGCAATGAACCGAAGACGACTATCCGCCTTCCCCACTACTGCCATTACATGCTTGTCCCACTTCATATCGCTCTGCAATGATACGCCCAAATATTTAATCGACGTGACTGTGTCAAGCGCTACACTACTAATGGTGTATTCAAACATTACTGGATTCTTTTTCCTATTCATCTGCATTAATTTACATTCATCTATATTTAGAGTTAGCTGCCATTCTTTACACCAATCACAAATACTGTCCAAGTCATCTTGTATCCTCCTACAGTCACTCAACGACGACACCTTCCCGTACACTATAGCATCATCAGCAAACAGCCGCACATTACTATCCACCCTATGCAAAAGATCATTTATGTAGATAGAAAACAACGTCGGACCTATCACACTTCCCTGGGGCACTCCAGATGATACCCTCAGCTCCGATGAACACTCACCGCCGAGGACAAAATACTGGGTTCTATTACTTAAGAAGTCTTCGAGCCACTCACATATTTGAGGACCAATCCCATATGCTCGTACCTTAGTTAGGAGTCTGCAGTGGGGCACCGAGTCAAACGCTTTCCGGAAGTCAAGGAATATGGCATCCGTCTGATACCCTTCATCCATGGTTCGCAAGATATCATGTGAAAAAAGGGCGAGTTGCGTTTCGCAGGAGCGATGCTTTCTAAAGCCGTGCTGATGCATGGACAGCAACTACTCTGTGTCAAGGAAATTCATTATATTCGAACTGAGAATATATTCGAGAATCCTGCAACAAACCGATGTTAAGGATATTGGTCTGTAATTTTGAGGATCCTTCCTTCTACCCTTCTTATATACAGGCGTCACCTGCGCTTTTTCCAGTCGCTCGGGACTTTACGTTGGGCAAGAGATTAGCCATAAATGCCAGCTAAGTAAGGAGCCAATTCAGCAGAGTATTCTCTGTAAAACCGAATTGTTATAGAGACTAGAATGAACATGCTGAACTTTATAAGTGTTATTATTATTTGGTGCCCTGCATAACGCCTTTGGCTTACACTCATCACTGCGTGTAAATGCCGGTTTGTTCTGCTATGTCAGTACTTCATATCTTATTGTTTCACTGTATTTAAGCACAAGCCCATGTGAGTACATTCTTGTAACTTGTCTTTGATCTGAAGAAACTGATAGCTTGAATCCTCTGGTTGAACTACATCATTATCATGAGGGACAATTCTTTTCTTATCTCCTTTATTTAACTAACAGTTCGTTTCTTTATGTGGCTTCATAAACTATTCACTAAGTGTCCATTAGGTAGGCCATAGGAAACAGTGCGCAACCAAACCACTACTTCTGCAAACGAGCCATACACAGATTGAAGGTTGTGTACTCGCCTCCGGTTGTCAGGCAGCAATAAAGGGATTTAAACTGACGATTTTGAGGTGTTTGCGTGAGCTCCACTTTTCCTTGGTGGAATAACATAATGACATCGGAGGTATGTTATGGTTCTTGTACAGCTTATATGCGCGATGAGTTGATATCTGATAGAGAAATCCCCTTAATTCATCCTTGCGATGATCTGAGAGATTTTGAGGGACTAATGTCCGTGACCATAGATCGACAAAAATGGGAACATTGAGGGGACGAAGATCGTAAGAGCAGTTAAGTTTTAAGCCTGTAATGGTTGTACGACAGGCAGAACGTCAGAGGTTGTTAATTACTTCGATGCAACTTTGTTTCTAGACACAATCACAAGGAACTGTAGCAACTACGGCCAGTATCGACAGTTAAATACGTCATCTTGATAACCTGTCCTGCAGCCAGAAGGACTATTACAACTGGTTGTTCAAAAATTGTGGAAACTTAAATCCTTAAGAAAATAATCAGTAATGAAGAACTAAGCCAGTCACCTTGTATTACACTCTTCCAGCTCAAGAATCAAAACAAATTTGTGTGAAATCTTATGGGACTTAATTGCTAAGGTCATCAGTCCCTAAGCTTACACACTACTTAACCTAAATTATCCTAAGGACAAACACGCACACCCATGCAGGAGGGAGAACTCGAACCTCCGCCCGGACCAGACTCACAGCTGATGAATCACCTGCGTACTTTGTCTTCCGTAATCTTTCAGCTTGCGGAACTTGAGTCCTCCACTACCCCTTTTATTACTGAGGATGAAGAGATACACCATTAATATGACTACATAAATGGTGGACTGTTTTGTAAAATTTTAATGTCGAGCGCGATACTGACGACATATTTACGGAGTGCACTTTCATGATAATAGCAGATCTAGTGTGTCAGAAATGGCATAAAAATTATGTTCCAGTTCATCGTTATACTATAAAAAAATCAAATGAAAAACATTACAAAACATATTAGATGTTAGCTCAACCAAACAAATTTCGTGACACGATCAAAACTCATAGGGCACATTTTGAGAGCAGGTTCAGGTGAAAATACACCAGAATCTTTAAAAAAGGATTATTTATTTATTTAGTCTGTGGATACATCACTAAAAATTAATATTGACAATTGTTTCAGATGAACAAGTAATATCTAGGCCACAAATGCAGTCTATTAATCCCTCCGTCATCTCCAGAAACCCCGTTGGATCGCCAGGGAAAGCTCTCAGAGAACATTCTTGATGATCATGGAGAACAGTATGCTTTTCATTGCCGGAGTCACAGTTCTCTTTAACTTGTGCAGAGAATCGGCAAACCTGTCAGCGTTGGATGTTATTCGATTAAGAATCGATCAGACATAGCGTGGCAATTCAAAGCCAGGTGACTTGATCACTAGGTACGGCATCTTAAGTTGTTCCATTGTAGCATTAATCTGCCATGTGTTTCATCAATATTAAAGTCGTAGCGAACTATCTTTGGAATATGCATGGGTGTGAGCTGAGAGCGAAGTTTTCCTTTACTGATGGTTGCAATTTTCAGACGCATGATGTGGTTGAGCTGTGGGTGATCAAGTCTTGTGTGAGCTCTGTGAATGGGAGCAATATTCCGAAACAGAAAAAACCAATCCGAAGGCTTAAGTACGGAGTGTCGATGCAAAGGATTTCCATGATGTGCCACATAGACTCTGAAGAATGTTATTTCCAGTTTTGATTTTCATAACTGTTCTTAAAATAAGTTGTTGTTAAATGATCTTTCCAACGAGCGTGACCACTATATATTTCGGGTTTGTGCTGTGTTTAAGTAATCCTTCCTTCAAAAACTAGCCGGCCCAAGTGGCCGTGCGGTTCTAGGCGCTGCAGTCTGTAACCGCGAGACCGCTACGGCCGCAGGTACGAATCCTGCCTCGGGCATGGATGTGTGTGATGTCCTTAGGTTAGTTAGGTTTAACTAGTTCTAAGTTCTAGGGGACTAATGACCTCAGAAGTTGAGTCCCATAGTGCTCAGAGCCATTCAAAAACTAGACTGTGAGCTCTTTTTTGGCCAACTTGTTGCTTAGGTGAAATGTTCCGATGTCTGCCTTAGCGACACTTGACTGCAACCGCCATTTGGGGAAATATTTACTAATAATTGAAAAGTAATTGGTCAGTACGGATTCGGTAACTTCACGATCTCTGTCTCAATACAACTGCATACCCAAACGTTCTTGAGGTGGTTTCCAATGTATGTAATTTGTTCAAGCTGAACAGGGGAGGCAACTGGAAAGATTCTCCTACATCTACATCTACATCTACATTCATACTCCGCAAGCCACCGAACGGCGTGTGGCGGAGGGCACTTACCTCCCTTTTCTGTTCCAGTCGCGTATGGTTCGAGGGAAGAACGACTGTCTCAAAGCCTCCGTGCGCGCTCGAATCTCTCTAATTTTACATTCGTGATCTCCACGGGAGGTATAAGTAGGGGGAAGCAGTATATAGGATACTTCATCCAGAAACGCACCCTTTCGAAACCTGGCGAGCAAGCTACACCGCGATGCCGAGCGCCTCTCTTGCAGAGTCTGCCACTTGAGTTTGTTCAACATCTTCTGGCAGCCTGTTGTTTAGCTTCATCTGTGAACTCATCTTGTGCCCATTAGTACTTGAAAACATCGGTTACCGAGCATTTCGTTGATGAAATGGTTCAAATGTCTCTGAGCACTGTGGGACTTAACATCTGAGGTCATCAGTCTGCTAGAACTTAGAAGTATTTGAACCTAACTAACCTAAGGACAGCACACACATCCATGCCCGAGGCGCGATTCGAACCTGCTACCGTAGCAGTCGCGCGGTTACAGACTGAAGCGCCTAGAACCGCTCGGCCACAACGGCCTGCTTTCATTGATGAGACTGCCAAGTTTTATTCTTGGAATTACTAGTAGAAGCTTCAATATGGCAAACAGTATCATACGAAGATGTCATATCAATGAACACTTCTGGAAACCAGCTTCTGTGAAGGTCGTGGTAGAGATCTGTGCGTTAGATCTGAATCCTGCCTATTAGAACGTGTAATTTTCTAGTATCTTGTATTTTACAGTACACAGTTCTTTCCTGGAGCTTATGTAGCATGTTAAGTACAGCTATGGGTAGATAAATTTCAAGCTGATTGTTTGGTTTATCTGGTTTCCGTAAGTCTGTGACTATTACTCGTTTCATTTTATGTGGTATGTTGCCGTCCGCAGGGTTAACCTTCTGATTACTCTGCACGTGTCCACTGAGTGCTGCCAAACAAGTAACAAAATACTGGGAATCAGAGAGTCCTCGAGATCTCCATCACCCGGTAAATATTAAGTCACACCGCACCATATAAATGAGTAAAAGCAGTAAAACTGTAGGAGTGAATAGTTTACTTCTTACTTTATACTCAGTTCTCTTCCCTTTTTACTGTCGCCGTTGAACCTAGACGCTAGTTTCCCTCGGCACATTTCTTCCATCGGCTCGTATCTCGTGAGATGCCGCATGTTTAGTGGGAAACATCAATAATCGTCATGAAACAACTGTGACGGGAGTCAACAGTGCACTGTCCTTTTCATTTAAAATATTGTCGTCTTCACTTTTACGCAGAAATACATAAATTCTTGAAGTGAGTCCAATTGCTTCTGTTTTTAAAATTCGTGCAATACTCCAAGATTTTGATGCAGTTCGCTCAGTAGATGCTACCCCACATAATGCTGCATGTGGTGGACGAAGACGATGTTCAGAAGGAAACTAGTGTGTGTGTTCGTCTGTGCAAGCAGAATATAAAGAGAACTGAAGGTAAAGTAAGATTTGCTACTCAGTCTGGCAGTTTACTTTTTTTTTTACGTTGTTCTAGTATTAAGCTTCTGTTAAATGACAAGAACACAAATTTCACGACGTGTTTCGAGAACCAGCTTTCATCATCAAGTAATATATATAAATGGTTGTATCAAATTTGGTATAGGGTGTTTATAAATTAGTTATACAAAAAAACGTTTCATTGTAAAAGGGTAAATAACGTACAGAAATGTTTGCTACAGCACTGAATGAATGTGTTTCAAGTTTTATTCCCGTCTAACACTGTTAGTTCCCGACGTTCCCGCTGAGTGGCATGCGTGAATGAGTTATTCCAACAGCCATCATGGAGGTATATAGCAATACAGAGCGTGCTCAATGCTGTTTATAATTTCATGAATCCAAATCCGCTACTACAGTTCAGAGACAATTCGGAGTAAACATCGTTAAGTCACCACCTCAAAGACTAAGTGTTATTAACGGGTACAGTTGTTTGACCGAAACTGGCTGTGTATCACGAAAAACTCCAGGTCAGACGCAGGAATTGAACAAGTTCGCCAGGTCTTACGTTCGTAGTCCTGATAAATCAATGAGATGGGCCAACTTAGAAATAGATGTGCCTAGTGTTACAGTGTGGAAGCCGTTACAGAAACGTCTGTCATTCAAAGGCTACAAAGTGGAACTTACAAGCTTTAAGGGAAAGTGACAAAGAGAAACGAGTTTAGTTTGTGTAGAAATATTTCACAAAATGCAGGCTGAAGATCATTTTCTTAATATAATTGTGTTCAGTGATCAAGCCACCTTCAATATTGCGGTAAAGTGAATCGGCATAATGTTCGGATACGGGGTGAGCAGAAGCCACCTCACGTAATCTAACATATACGGGACTCGCCAAAGGTTTTTTTTTTTGTGCGCTGTAAGCTGTATCAAGATTTACGGTCCTTTCTTTTTTGCCGACTCAACTGCAGGGGATGTATCGTACCTGAACGTTTATGAACATTATCTAATGCTTCAATTACAACAGCATATGGGCACGGAATTTACATTGCAGCAAGATGGCGCCCCACCACATCGGGAAATTGTCGCGTATCTCAATAGGAATGTACCGCCTTGCATTGGGCGTGGTGGAACAATATCCTGGTCACAACAATCACCTAATTTAACCTCAAAGGACTACTGCGTATGGCCTTACATTTAAGACAGAGTGTTTATTCCTCCGCTTCCGGGCAACCCGACTAGCTGGGTCTAAGGATAACACAAGCAGTTGCCATCATACATCAAGACTTGCTTCATAGGACCTGCCAGAGAACTGATAGGACAGTTGTCATATTACAAAACGTAACCTCATTAAACATTTGTAAATAAAACCTGAAGGTATACTGCCTTCAGTGCTGCATCAAAAATTTCTGTCAGTTACTTATCTATTTCACAATTAAAGTTTAGTTAGTGAATTACTTAGTCACATGTTCCATAGATTATTTGAACGATTCGTTTATCGAAATATGTGGAACGAGCCAGTTTACAGGATATGTGTACATGATTAGTGTTAACATTAATGAATACATTATCATTTTCTTCTTAATCATGTCACTACACTTAAAAACAAGTTTCTTTTCTTTTTGTGCTGGCCACCAGGTTTTTAAATCGAAATTCGTCAGTGGAATTGTCAAGGAGAAATGATTTTAAATTACGTTTAAAACTTGCTCGTTACGTGTTAGACATTTTGTGTTGTTAGACATTTTGTGTTATTGGGAAAATGATCGAAAAATTTTATTGCTGCATATTGAACTTTGAGCCACTGACAGCCTTACCAGTGGGCAATAAAGGTCATTTTTCCCCTCTAGTGTTGTGTGTGTATCACTGTCCATCTGAAATTGTTATGGGTTATTTATCACGAATTTCATCAACAAAGATATGTATTATGACGTCGCAGGTAAAATGCCTAGCTTCTTGAAGAGGTGCCTACAATATGTTGATGGGTGAACACCGTATATAATTCTTACTGGTCGCTTTTGTTCAATCAATGCTTTGTTCTTAAGTGATGCATTACTCAGAAAATTTTTCGTACGACACTATTGTGTGGAAATATGGAAAATATATCAGGAGGTAGAATCGTTTGTTTCCAAGATTAGTAACTATATGGAGAGCAAAAATAGCTGAACTGAACTGTTTGAGAAGTTCAATGATATGTTCCCGCCGGCCGCGGTGGTCTCGCGGTTCTAGGCGCGCAGTCCGGAACCGCGCGACTGCTACGGTCGCAGGTTCGAATCCTGCCTCGGGCATGGATGTGTGTGATGTCCTTAGGTTAGTTAGGTTTAAGTAGTTCTAAGTTCTAGGGGACTGATGACCACAGCAGTTGAGTCCCATAGTGCTCAGAGCCATTTTTTTGATATGTTCCCTCCAGTCAAGTTTTTATCAATATGTACAGCCAAAATTTTGAGGCATTCTATCCTACTTTCTGATTCCTGCTCACGTGCTACAACAATTGTTGGTATGGCTTCATTTGTTGTACAGAATTAAATGTGTTTTTCCAAAATTGATGAAGAGTCCATTTTTGGAGAACCACTTAATAATTCGTTGGAAAATATCATTTACTAACTGTTCTGTTGCTTTATCAGTGGGATTTGTTGTAACACTGGTACCATCTCCAAAAAGCAGTGACTTTGCTTTTTGAATGATAAGTGGAAGGTCATTAACATATATAAGGAATAAGAGTGTACTCAAAATTGAACCCTGTGGGACTTCCTTTGTGACTTTTGAATAATTACTTCATAAACACCCTGCATTTTATTAATGTTTCAGACCCACGATTTCATGTCCAGTTGAAATGGAAATTATGAAAAGACGTCATAATGTGCAAGGCCGGTCATGGAACACACTCTTGACCAGCCTGAACCGATACGGTGAGACGGGTACAGTTTGTGCACTTGTCGCGGAGTGGCGTCTGCTGGTATGTGCGGTGCGTGGGCGTCTCTCTGCAAACGGCGCAGCATTCCGCCAGTCAGCGCCGCTCTTTGTGGGAGCAGCACGTCGACAAGAGGAGCTCAACGGTGAGAGATCAGCGCCGCCGTAACCAGAGAGGGCTTGTCAGTAGCTGTTGCGTCCGGCTGCGTGGGCGGCATTCACAAAGTGACGTCAGAGCACGCCGGCCTCGCGATTGTGTTGCCCTCTGCCAGTGTGGGTGGAAGCCACATACTAGCCTCTTGCTGGGGGCACTTGGTTAGAAGATGGAAGGACACAGAAGTAATTAATGATCAGCATCAGTGTGTGACAGGGCTAACTAGTTGGGTACAATCGTTACAGAAATCATACCTATAAAATCCTGGCCCAGAACCCAAAGGTATGAGAAAGAAAAGCTATATGTACGGATCTTGACCATCGTGTTATGTTAATAAGCTGTGAATTTCAATTCCACACCTTTAGGAAGTGTTCATTTTGCTAACGAGATGAATTAAGGTTCCAGTTAAGGCATGTCGATCACGACGCAGGCAATCGAAATCGTAAATAGCACAGACATATGCAAGGGTAGTGCTAAAGTTATAATTACCACCTCGATTATATGGTGCTCGTGAAATATAAGGTTCCGTCTGTTTAATCATCTTGATGTGGTCATAACTGACTGAAATCGGCAGTCTGACGACAATCTTTTGTGATTAGAAACTGGAATTAAAGAATAAATCCCATATTTACTCGATCACTTTTTTTGTTCCTGTCTGTGTCGCTGCTTGTAAGGCCATCATAAATATCCTAATGGCCCAGCAAAATAATGACGGCCACAACATAAAGACCTAGTTATAAGGTTTTCATTATGACCTCGAGAAACAGAAAGGTACATAATTATTTGTTTGTTTGTTCCCATGTAAATATTTGAGGTCCTTTTCTTTCTGTTTTCTTGCAGTGATTAGTCTTGTTGATTGGTTCAATGCGTCCCACCACGAATTTCTCTCTTGTGGCTACTTCTTCATCACAGAATAGTAGTCGCGTTAATTGTTGGACGCATTCTAATTTCTGAGTTCTCCCACAGTCTTTACTCTGTATAGCTTCCTGAAGGAAGTTATTCTTGATGTTTGAATCAATTTGTTTTGGATCATTCGTAACTGGATCGAGACCACACAATTAATTATAGTAATGAATTTTTAAAAAAATATGTAAACTCTCGGCGCTTGAGCATGGTGTTTTGTTAAAGGTCTGTTCATGTATTTTTAACCGTGTTTCTTTTCTTTGTGTTTTCACTAAATTCGGACTTCGTAATATGACAGCATCCGAAGACGACGGTGGATAGACCTGGGCGACTTTTTGCTTAAAAGTACGGAACCTTTAGGAATGCGAAGTTACCGAACAATCTTACAATGACTAAAGACACAAAATGAAACACACATAGGTTAGTATTTACAATGTATTCTGAAATAAAAACACAATTAAAATGTACAGTTACGCTATACAGTTACGAGTGCCATTTGGTTGCAACTCGTGAATAAAACAATGAAATAATGTAGTATTAATGACGGTGTGTCACATACGTCCGAAAGGTGACTCTTCCTCTTTCGCCAACAATATTACAATCACAAATCTTTAAATGTTTCCAGCGGCAGCATAAAATATTTATACAGCCGTGGACTATATCTATGGGTTAATTTATTGTATTTCATGATTTATAATTATGTTTCCTGCTAAGAAAAGCTCAGCATGAAAATGTGCCTTTAAACTGCCCCTGAGTTGCGAAGTGGAAGTACACATCTGCAGGCGAGCAACTCACTCTAAGGCACATAGCATATACAAGTCTACAAATACTCATACATACCATATAAACATATGTATCGCAACATAATATTTCCACAAAACAGATTGACAATGTTTGAATATGGCGCGAGCGCCTATGATAGTTTTTTATGTTGGTACTGCGCCTACCGCGCATGCGCAGTCGCGTAAAGTTCAGTACTGGTGCGGCCGTTGCGAAGCGAGTACCACACATAGTTTATTCTCAGTCCGTGTGGTCATGTCTACAAGAAGTGGCAAGATTTATCATCATGGATTTTACAAATGTGGATTAACAACTAAAACAGGTACAAAATCCTAAAGTTACAGCACTCGTTAACATGAAATTACAAATTGCTGATAGTCTCTTTCGCACTGTATTGCGCTTGAAATATCTTTTTGTTTCAGATAAAACATCTTTCCACGACGTGTCGTTCACAGTTCCATGAACCGAAAACATACCATAACTTTTTGAATGTGAGCATTGTTTATGGCACTTTGATGTCGACGTGTGTGCGCGATGACTCGTAGCACAGTTTATATTTTTGCACTGGTTACACTGTTGATGTAGACTGATGTAACTGTTTTGTCCTAGGTCGTACATCGCCTGATAGAAGACTGATGGATTCCCATTTCACAGCATAAATAAGTAAAGGCATGGAAGCAGGCTGGCGTCGATCCTCGTTTAGACCAGGTAGTGTGTCCGTCATTTCCGAGAACATATTGCTCCCTGAGGACCCGTCCAAAATTCCTCCACCCGTCGAGTGGTCTTCATCGTTTTGGAACAAAGTGACTTTAGGTGCAGTAGGGAACCAATTCTTGCTATACAGACTTGCAGAGATACAGAATTCGGCGCAGTAAATGTCAGTTTTGCAATGCACTCAAAAGTGTCTGTGCACTCCACCTTGACAATTTTTTTCACCTCTTAGTTTTTCAAGCGATATACAAACATTCGTACACAAGTAATTGTTACACAGAACAAATACATACATACATACACCCATTTATCCTTGTTTAATAGATAATGAGTACAAACGTAATGGAACATGTCACTTTAAAGTACTTTTTTTATACAGAATAATTTTTTTTAAAAAATATTACTACATCATATCTAAGAATTCATCTATTGAGTAGAAGGTGTTGTCATTCTGAAATTATTTTAATTTGCTTTTAAATGTTGGTTGGCCGTCTGTCAGACTTTTAATATTATTTGGCAAATGACCAAAGATTATTGTGGTAGCATAATTCACCCCTTTCTTTGCCAAAGTGAGATTTAATCCAGAATAGCGAATATCATCCTTTCTTCTAGTGTTTTAGCTATGCACATCGCTGTTATTTTTGAATTGGCATGGGTTATTAATGACAAATCACCTAAGTGAATATATGTATAGCGAAGGTACTGTGAATATCTCGAGTTCCTTAAATAAATGTCTGCAAGGTGATCTTGGGTGGGCTCCAGTTATTATTCTGATAACACGCTTTTGTGCAAGGAATACTTTCTCTCTTAATGACGAATTTCCCCAAAATATGGCGCCATATAAAAGCTGTGAATGAGAAAAGGCATAGCAGACTAATTTACTGATATGTTTACCAATTCGCAATAATCCTAACAGCATAAGTAGCTGGACCTAACTGTTTCAGCAGATCATCGATGTGTTTCTTCCACTTCAATTTCTCATCAATGCACACACCCACAAATTTTGAGTCTTCTGCCTTAGCAACAGATTTCTATTCATAGTCAATGTTCACCAATGGTGTTATACCATTTACTGCACAGAACTGTATATACTTTGTTTTCTCAAAATTTAGTGGGAGTCTATTTGCAGAGAACCACTTAATAAATTCCTGAAAGATAGTATTTACCATTTCCCCGTCTGATTCTTGTTTGCTGGGAGTGATTGCTATACTTGTGTCATCAGCAAAAAGAACTAGCTTTCTATCTTTATGAATATATTGTGGCAAGTCATTAATATATATTAAGAACAATAAGGGAGCCAAGACTGAACTCTGTGGGACACCATTATTGATACCTTCCCAGTTAGAGGACTCTGTTGGTTTTTGCAGACTATCTGTACTGTTAATTTCAACCTTCTGCATTCTTCCACTTAAATATGAATTTAACCATTTGTGCACTGTCCCACTCATACCACAATACTTAAGTTTATCTAGAAGAATTTCATGATTCACACAATCAAAAGCCTTTGAGAGATCACAAAATATTCCAATGGGTGATGTTCGGTTACTCAATGCACTTAATATTTGATCAGCGAAAGCATATATAGTATTTTCTGTTGAAAAGCCTTTCTGAAAATAAAATTGAATTTTATTGGTACTTCATTTTTACAGATGTGTGATGCTGCTCTTGAATACATTACTTTTTCAAGAATTTTGCATACAGCTGTCAGAAGTGAGATTGGGTGGTAGTTGTTAACATCAGATCTATCCCCTTTTTTATGCAATGACTTAACAATAGCATATTTCGGTCTATCTGGAAAAATGCCCTGTTTCAGTGAGGTACTTCATATGTGGCTGAGAATCCTACTTATTTGTTGGGAACGAGCTTTTAGTACTCTGCTGGAAATGCTATCAATTCCATGTGAGCTTTTACTTTTGAGTGAATTTATTATATTCCTAATTTCAGTAGGAGAGGTGTTCTGAATTTCAATTTTATCAAATTGCATAGGTACTGCCTCTTCCATATACTGCCTTGCATTTTCTAATGAATATCTGCATCCTATTTTCTCTACAACACTTAAAATGATTATTAAAAATGTTTTCTACATCTGACTTCTTGTTAACAAACTTTTCATTGTGTTTGACAGAAATACAGTCTTCCTGTGCTCTTTGTTGCCCTGTTTCCCTTTTCACAATATTCCAAATTGTTTTAATTTTATTATCATATGTGCTAATCTCAGACACAATGCACATACTTCTGGACTTTTTAATAACTTTTCCTAATACAGTGCAGTAGTTTTTTATAATGTTTCACTGTTTCGGGATCATTATTCCTCCTAGCTATAAGATACATCACCCTTTTCTGTTTACATGATATTTTTATCCCTTTTAGTAAGCTATGGCTTTTTACATGGTTTCTTACAATTATATTTAACTGTTTTCTTAGGGAAACTGTTTTCAGATATACTCACATGGGTATCACGATATAGGATAAATTTTAAATAAGTATCGTATTCCCTGTACACCTCATCCCAGTCTAACTGTTGCAAGCTTTTCTTAAAATTTTGAATAGTAAAATCGTTAACGGAATGCACTATTTTGGAGGACTGTTCTGCATTACTGTATGGAGCTATATCATATCCTGTGATTTGCTGTGCATCATGATCAGACAGATCATTCTTAACAGGAAAAGTTTTTATTTGATTAAATTTATCTTGGTCTATGAAAACGTTATCTATCAGCGTGCTGCTGTCCTGTACCATCCAAGTAGGAAAATCAATAACTGATGTCAAATTGAAAGAACCAAGTAATACTTCAAGGTCGTGGTTTCTATCGGACTCTTTCAGAAACTTTACAGTGAAATCCCCACAAACAATAATTTTCTTTCCTTTGTCTGACAGGTAGGACAGCAAAGAATCCAAGTATTTCAATAACAGTTGAAAATTTCCCAATGGGTATCTATACACAGCTACAATAATAAAAGTGCCATTATTTAGTTTAAGCTCACATGCACATGCTTCTATATGTTGCTTTATGCAACAAATTTTAGCTTCCAAATTTTTCACACTATAAAATATTTTATCATATATGGCAACTCCTCCTCTCTTCATAATGTTTCTACCTACATGACCATTGACAAGTCTTCACCCAAACAATTCGTAACATGATTGTTTTTCGATTATGCGGTTTTGCAGAGACACGAGTGTAAGTGTGCAGTTTAGGCATTGCCTTAGTTACCCGTAAGTGTGTTTTCAATGGTGAGATGCGTATCCAATCAGTTTCAAGGTGAAAGGGTATAGAATGATTAAGTATTTACCTCAATCAGTCGTTTGTAGTCGAAGACTGACTGCGTATAGTCAACCTCGTAGGCTGAAAATCTATCTTTTTCACACCTGTATAAAATTAAATATAGAATTTGCTTTAAAATTTGAAATGGCTGCTATAAGTATTCGGCGAAGACGAATCTCTTCTTTCCCCTTCAGCTGCTGACAAGAACAGTTGAAATAAAACTCTTATACTAGGTGGCTAATCTGTAGCATTACTGTGAGGTGCGTGTATTTGATAGATGTATGTAACTTAAGCATGATCCATAGATGTGTTATCTGTTGAGCATGGTATACTCTAAGATCACAGTGAGGATATAGTCCAAAAATTCTGTTTTAGGATGCTGCAGCAGATATGCATCTGGATGAGGAATGCTGACAATGCTATCAGGACCGAAATGCACTAACGTACCAGCTTTAAATTCCTGCTTCCTCTTGACAGTACGCACATAAGTTTTGTTTCTAATTTTGGCTCTCGTGGTCAGCGTCGCACAGACTTTCCTTCCTTTAAGTCGTGTGCTGTTTGCTGAAAAGAAAGTTTTGGCTAAGGCGTTGTCCAATGGTTCTTTTCTTTGCGATCGAACATAAGCTCTTTAGGAGTGAATGGCGTTTCATAAACATTGAGGTTGTTGTGTACCTATTCAAATAAAGACATATGTTACCCAATTGGTATCTTCAGTAGAAATGTAGGTTCTCACAAATCTGTTAATCTCACAGAACGTTCAGTGGGATTACACTGGGGACTATACTTTGAGAAAAAAATACTCTTAATAATATTGTCTTTGAGAAATTACGCCACTTGTACCCCGTATAGTATGTAGCATTGTCGGATAAAATACACTCCTGGAAATGGAAAAAAGCACACATTGACACCGGTGTGTCAGACCCACCATACTTGCTCCGGACACTGCGAGAGGGCTGTACAAGCAATGATCACACGCACGGCACAGCGGACACACCAGGAACCGCGGTGTTGGCCGTCGAATGACGCTAGCTGCGCAGCATTTGTGCACCGCCGCCGTCAGTGTCAGCCAGTTTGCCGTGGCATACGGAGCTCCATTGCAGTCTTTAACACTGGTAGCATGCCGCGACAGCGTGGACGTGAACCGTATGTGCAGTTGACGCACTTTGAGCGAGCGCGTATAGTGAGCATGCGGGAGGCCGGGTGGACGTCCCGCCGAATTGCTCAACACGTGGGGCGTGAGGTCTCCACAGTACATCGATGTTGTCGCCAGTGGTCGGCGGAAGGTGCACGTGCCCGTCGACCTGGGACCGGACCGCAGCGACGTACGGATGCACGCCAAGACCGTAGGTCCTACGCAGTGCCGTAGGGGACCGCACCGCCACTTCCCAGCAAATTAGGGACACTGTTGCTCCTGGGGTATCGGCGAGGACCATTCGCAACCGTCTCCATGAAGCTGGGCTACGGTCCCGCACACCGTTAGGCCGGCTTCCGCTCACGCCCCAACATCGTGCAGCCCGCCTCCAGTGGTGTCGCGACAGGCGTGAATGGAGGGTCGAATGGAGACGTGTCGTCGTCAGCGATGAGAGTCGCTTCTGCCTTGGTGCCAATGATGGTCGTATGCGTGTTTGGCGCCGTGCAGGTGAGCGCCACAATCAGGACTGCATACGAACGAGGCACACATGGCCAACACCCGGCATCATGGTGTGGGGAGCGATCTCCGACACTGGCCGTACACCTCTGGTGATCGTCGAGGGGACACTGAATAGTGCATGGTACATCCAAACCGTCATCGAACCCATCGTTCTATCATTCCTAGACCGGCAAGGGAACTTGCTGTTCCAACAGGACAATGCACGTCCGCATGTATCCCGTGCCACCCAACGTGCTCTAGAAGGTGTAAATTAACTACCCTGGCCAGCAAGATCTCGGATCTGTCCCCCATTGAGCATGTTTGGGATTGGATGAAGCGTCGTCTCACGCGGTCTGCACGTCCAGCACGAACGCTGGTCCAACTGAGGCGCCAGGTGGAAATGGCATGGCAAGCCGTTCCACAGGACTACATCCAGCATCTCTACGATCGTCTCCATGGGAGAATAGCAGCCTGCATTGCTGCGAAAGGTGGATATACACTGTACTAGTGCCGACATTGTGCATGCTCTGTTGCCTGTGTCTATGTGCCTGTGGTTCTGTCAGTGTGATCATGTGATGTATCTGACCCCAGGAATGTGTCAATAAAGTTTCCCCTTCCTGGGACAATGAATTCACGGTGTTCTTATTTCAATTTCCAGGAGTGTAGCTTTTGGTTTTCCCACGTGAGGAATGTAGTCACATGAGATAGACGAATGATGGCAGTGGCAGTAGCAAATCTTATAGCTCACAGTTAAACATGATTGCAGAAAAAATGGTAAAATGCAAGAATATACTTCACTCTACCATTGCTTGTGGGATGAGGACCACTTAATTCAGAACTTACAATTTACAGAGGTTTATGGGGTAGAATAAAATGCAAATCAGTCTTCGTAGACAAGTTCAGCGGTTTAGATTTTTGACAAATGGCGCATGTTTTGAGTATACTGTGGCTTTACGTCTCATATTTCTAAAGTCACAATAGGTGCTAAGCTTTGCTAGGCCCTTCTTTGTACCATAATGACCCCAAACAAAATGTGTGTGCCAAATGAGGTTGCATTCAGAATCCTTGGGAATACAAACACACCAAGTAGTGTCTGTAGGATGACGGCGATAAAATAACACATCATTATGTATCAAATATCGGTTGACAGTGGATGGTCAGGATGATTCATCAGTAAAATTCTTACCTTATTCCAGTGAGCATCAGATTTCTGCAACTTTGACATATTTATACATGTTGTTGTTGTTGTTGTGGTCTTCAGTCCTGAGACTGGTTTGATGCAGCTCTCCATGCTACTCTATCCTGTGCAAGCTTCTTCATCTCCCAGTACCTACTGCAACCTACATCCTTCTGAATCTGCTTAGTGTAGTCATCTCTTGGTCTCCCTCTACGATTTTTACCCTCCACACTGTCCTCCAGTACTAAATTGGTGATCCCTTGATGCCTCAGAACATGTCCTACCAACCGATGCCTTCTTCTAGTCAAGTTGTGCCACAAACTTCTCTTCTCCCCAATCCGATTCAATACTTCATTAGTTATGTGATCTACCCATCTAATCTTCAGCATTCTTCTGTAGCACCACATTTCGAAAGCTTCTATTCTCTTCTTGTCCAAACTATTTATCGCCCATGATTCACTTCCATACATGGCTACACTCCATACAAATACTTTCAGAAATGACTTCCTGACACTTGAATCTATACTCGATGTTAACAAACTTCTCTTCTTCAGCAACGCTTTCCTTGCCATTGCCAGTCTACATTTTATATCCTCACTACTTCGACCATCATCAGTTATTTTGCTCCCCAAATAGCAAAACTCCTTTACTACTTTAAGTGTCTCACTTCCTAATCTAGTTCCCTCAGGATCACCCTACTTAATTCGACTACATTCCATTATCCTCGTTTTGCTTTTGTTGATGTTCATCTTATATCCTCCTTTCAAGACACTATCCACTCCGTTCAACTGCTCTTCCAAGTCCTTTGATGTCTCTGACAGAATTACGATGTCATCGGCGAACCTCAAAGTTTTCATTTCTTCTCCATGGACCTTAATACCTACTCCGAATTTTTCTTTTGTTTCCTTCACTGCTTGCTCAATATACAGATTGAATAACATCGGGGAGAGACTACAGCCCTGTCTCACTCCCTTCGTAACCACTGCTTCCCTTTCATGTCCCTCGACTCTCATAACTGCCATCTGGTTTCTGTACAAATTGTAAATAGCCTTTCGCTCCCTGTATTTTAACCCTGCCACATTCAGAATTTGAAAGAGAGTATTCCAGTCAACATTGTCAAAAGCTTTCTAGGTCTACAAATGCTAGAAACGTGTGTTTGCCTTTCCTTAACCTAGCTTCTAAGATAATTCGTAGGGTCAGTATTGCCTCACGTGTTCCAATATTTCTACGGAATCCGAACTGATCTTCCTCGAGGTCGGCTTCTACTAGTTTTTCCATTCGTCTGTAAAGAACTCGCGTTAGTATTTTGCAGCTGTGACTTATTAAACTGATAGTTCGGTAATTTTCACATCTGTCAACACCTGCTTTCTTTGGGATTGGAATTAATATATTCTTCTTGAAGGCTGAGGGTATTTCGCCTCTTTCATACATCTTGCTCACCAGATGGTAGAGTTTTGTCAGAACTGGCTCTCCCAAGGCTGTCAGTAGTTCCAATGGAATGTTGTCTACTCCGGGGGCCTTATTTCGACTCAGGTCTTTCAGTGCTCTGTCAAACTCTTCACGCAGTATCGTATCTCCCATTTCATCTTCCTCTACATCCTCTTCCATTTCCATAATATTGTCCTCAAGTACTTCGCTCTTGTATAGACCCTCTATATACTCCTTCCACCTTTCTGCTTTCCCTTCTTTGGTTAGGACTGGGTTTCCATGTGAGCTCTTAATATTCATACAAGTGGTCCTCTTTTCTCCAAAGGTCTCTTTAATTTTCCTGTAGGCGGTATCTATCTTACCCCTAGTGAGATATGCCTCTACATCATTACATTTCTCCTCTAGCCATCCCTGCTTAGCCATTTTGCACTTCCTGTCGATGTCATTTTTGAGACGTTTGTATTCCTTTTTGCCTGCTGCATTTACTGCATTTTTATATTTTCTCCTTTCATCAATTAAATTCAATATTTCTTCTGTTACCCAAGGATTTCTACTAGCCCTCGTCTTTTTACCTACTTGATCCTCTGCTGCCTTCACTGCTTCATCCCTCAAAGCTACCCATTCTTCTTCTATTGTATTTCTTTCCCCCATTCCTGTCAATTGCTCCCTTATGCTCTCCTTGAAACTCCGTACAACCTCTGGTTCTTTTAGTTTATCCAGGTCCCATCTCCTTAAATTCCCACCTTTTTGCAGTGTCTTCAGTTTTAATCTACAGGTCATAACCAACAGATTGTGGTCAGAGTCCACATCTGTCCCTGGAAATGTCTTCCAATTTAAAGCCTGGTTCCTAAATCTCTGTCGTACCATTATATAATCTATCTGAAACCTGTCAGTATCTCCAGGCTTCTTCCATGTATACAGCCTTCTTTTATGATTCTTGAACCAAGTGTTACCTACGATTAAGCTGTGCTCTGTGCAAAATTCTACCAGACAGCTTCCTCTTTCATTTCTTTGCCCCAGTCCATACATATACGTAAGTCGATATAATACTGGTGATATAGCTTATCCTACACAAGAAGTATTAGGTTATCATTCACATTCTCCAGGTCAGAGTTATAGTCATTCAAGCCTTGAGGCAGACGAGACAAAGCGTCGGCAATGGTATTGTCTTTGCCCTTAATATGTACAATTTCAAAGGACTAGTTTGCAAAGATAAAGCCCAATGTGACAATCTGGGATGTACTGGCTTACAAGTTAACACAAATGTGAGAGCTTGGCGGTCAGTATAAATTTTACTGTGCTTACCATATAAATAATAATTGATTTTCTTAAAGGTCCATACTATAAGTGTTTTTTCAAGTTCTGTGGTAGAGTATGTGCGTTCACATTCACTACGTGTGCGGCCCTCAAAACTAATATTTTTCACGTGTTCTTGTTCTCCATTCTTTATAACTTAAAAAAAGCAGCCTAACCATAGGATGAGGTGTCACATGTCATACAAAAATCTAAATTAAAATCAGGGTGATACAAAATATTTGCGTTAACCAAAGCGTGCGTAATACTATGAAAGTCTTTCTGGCACTGGTCAGACCACATCTATATCTGATTCTTTTTCAGTAGGTGCCGTAGATGTTTGCTGTTTAAAAGTTGGTGTGGTAAAATTCTTCGAAATAAAGAACAAAGTCCAAGGAAAGATTTCAATTGCTTTCTAGTCCGTGGACTAGGAAAATTCCTGATTGCGTCTAACTTTCCTGGATCAGGTCGTATACCTTGAGCATTAATATGTCCAAGATACCTAACTTCACTGCAAGAAAAGTTCGACTTTTTGAGATTAGCTGTCACTCCAGCTTGTGCGAATTTATCTTTTGCAAAGTATCAGTGTGTTGAGACCAAGGCTTACTAGCTATGAGCAGGTCATCAATGTAGTGAGTAACTTATTCAACCAATTCATCACCAAATGCAATATCCAGTGCGGTGATAAACAAGCCTGAACTGACGTCCAGACCGAAGAGACGGACACAAAATCGATAGGTCCGCCCCTCCCCCACCCCGAATATACTTTCCAGAACTGACGTGATTGGGACTTGCCAGAATAATTGGTCCGATCTGTCGTAGAAAAATACTTAGATTATAAAAATTTCTGAAATTGTTCTTCTAAATTCTCAGGTTTCGTGCGTATAGGTAAAATAATCTCATTAATTGCACGAGCATCCAAAAAAACTCTGATATTCCGGTTGGGTTTCTTTACAACAAGTAAAGGGCTGCAGTAAGGTGACGTGGAAGTTTCGGTAATTTTACACTCTAACATTTGTTTCAGCTCGTGCCACACAGCAGGTTGTTGGGATAGTGGCACATTATAGGTTTTGTGAAGGAAAATCTGGTGAGGCTTAACTTCTATTTTATACACATATGTGTTCATTACACCTAGTCGTTTGCTAAATACTTGTATATACTTGGACAAAACATCATAAAGTTCATTGTGTTCGTCATGTGTGACAGCTGTTGTTTCTAATAACTTATTACTAATTAAAGTTTTCAAATCATCAGACTCGGCATCAGGTGCGTGCGTCTCTGTGTCAACATCATCAGTGTTCTGTATTAACTGAATATTGTACGCTGTAAAATATTTGTCATGCTTCAGAATCCTGTTATGCAGATAGATTGAAATTTCGCTGTCCTTATCTGCAACTATACATTTACGTTGGGAGAAGTCAATAGTGCTGTCCTTCTAGCACAATATAGCTAAACCTAAAATACAATTAGTGATCAGGTTTTGGACGATGAGGAATGGCCATTGTACGATTCCATTACCTACCTTGACTGTCACAATACCTGTTTCTTAACCCTAGAAGACTTATTGCCTAAGGCAGTTAAAACTTTACAGTTCTGGACAGGATACTCTGGTACGGGTTCAGATTCACACATTTTCTTGTAATAATCGTAGGACAAGACACTAACAGCCGTTGCTGTGTCCAGAATAATAGTAGTCGGAATATCACCCACAACACCAGTAGTTGAGGCTAAAACAATTTCATTGGATGATGAATGACATTGTGTATTCTCCCGTAACAGTTCATCAGACAAGTTTTCGTCATGGTTATACCTTATGAGTAGTAACGGTTTCTGTATACAAGTGTCAGGTACATGATCATTGTGTCGTTGCAGATTTAAACAAATAACAAATTTAAATTAAAGTCGTCCCTCAATTCTTCCACAGCCACGACCTGGGGCACATTAGTGACTGTTTTTAGTTTGACGTCGTCACATTTGTAGTGGGTGTAGGCACAGACTGAGGTGGAGTATCACTAGTTACTTCGATAATATTTTCATTTAGATATTGTTTATTCCAGTCTCCAAACAGTGGCGGTCATTGCGTTTTTATGTTTTGACTCACCTGCAGGTTCGTAGATGCATTCCAGTTCTGAGTTTGCATTTGCAGCGGCGGCAATTGTCACTGGCCTGTATTATTGTTTTGCCGCGAGGGTGTCTCTGTGTTTTGACACTGGGCAGCGTAGTTGTTGTTACTCCATGTCCGTTGCTGGTTTGGTGAGTACTGATAGTTATTATTGTTTTTCTTGATATTTTTGTTACCGTTCTGATAATTATAACTACCGATGTGGTTGTTGTTGTTGCGCGGTCTCTTATTTGGATTACCGCCAGTAGAGCAACAAGTGTTATAATTGCTGTTTGTGCTGTGTTGAGCATTTAGGTTATGTTGTGAATATACATTTCCTATGTGAAACGGTTGATTCTGTTGTCTTGCGTGTCCGACGGCAGCTGGCGCGCCTGAATTGGGTTGGCTGCCCCTGCGTATTTTACGTGGCGCAGGTGTAGACATTGTACCAATTGTTCTTCTGGTCCTCGTAAAGCATATCAACAGAATAGAGCACTGTAGTCTTGCCTTCAATGAGCGGAGGATGTCGCGCGTTGCAAGCGGCTCGTCAAGGAAATGTCCCATATTTAAATATTTCTCGAAATCCCGGCGCAAATTGCAGTGCTTAGGATTGAATGGAAGGATGCACAATCTGCCTACGAAGTCGTCCCTGTACAGATCGTAACCAAAATTTCTTTGTCTGGTATACATGGCTGAAATGGTCCATGTTTTATTAGGCTCTCCTCTTCCTTAGCATTATAGTACCCTTTAGTATCAGAATGATTACTGTAAGGTTCAACTGGCGAATAACAAGGAAAATGTTGTTGATAATTACCACGACTGTAATGCAATGTGTCATGTCGAAGTGCATACTGTTGTTGTTGTGAATACGTAGTGCGCAGTGTGTATATACTTGTGTTCATTGCCAAACTGTGTGTTTTGGTTGCTACTACCGTCATTGCACACTGGTTGTAGTTAATTGTCAAACTGGTTTGTTGTGCTCAGAGCAATTTGAACCATTTTTTTTCTATAGTCTCCCTAAGTCCTGACCAGAATGTATATTTCTCCTGGTCTCTTGTACAATTCGTAGGTGCATATACACCAGTAACTAGCAATAGAGTCTTTTCTACCATAACATTAGTTCATTAATAAATTCCCAATTTGGGATTCTCTTTTTTCATGTTATTTTATCAATCGGCTCCTACCGCTTTGGACACCGCACTCGAAGTACGTACATAATTACCTTTCCTCTTTGTCTCAGAGAATAATTCAGCTTTTTGGTGATACCTTGCACACTCCTGCATCCAAATGTCATTTTCCTTTTTACTTCGCCAGTTTGGCGTCCAAGATTCTAGTTTTTCCGAGATACGTTATTACCTTTTTAGCATTTGAAATGTTTCACGTGAGGGAGGGACCTGGTAGTTTATTCTCAAGGTTTCCTTACTTTAGTCTTTGACAAGGCAATATCACGCTAAAAGGCAGCAGCCGATAGTTTTGGTCCACTCTGGATATTTTATTTCTCCGGTACCCACCATATCTGGTGAGCATTCCCCTTTGCGCCATCTTGAAAGGCTCCCGATGGGAGTCTTGCAACGTCACACAGGCTTACTGATTTAACTTTTTTTAAAAAAAAGTCTATGTTCTTTCTCACGATTCAAGCAATCTCTATACTAAACTTAATCAAATCTGATTTGGTAGTTCTGCCGCGAGGAGGTAACAGACAGAAGGAGTTACTTTCACATTTATAATATTTGTACCTTATGGATTACTCACTGTGCTTTTCAATAACAAGTTAAGTGCTATATCATGACTGAAATACGCTGGCTTCTGATAAAAACGCCAAACAGGACACAAAGTACTATTTACCAACAAGAAGACTTTGACGAAATGTCGAAGCGCATAGAACAGGAAACGTACTAACTATAAGAAGCCTGACGATGGAAAATCGAAACGTGTAGTTCGAGATAACGCTGCTTAGTGAAGGAACTCGTGGCAGTACTATTTGTTACTAACTAGGACAAGAATCTAGAGTCGAAAATATCTCAATGTGTGGGCCTTAGGGCAGCTCTAGAAACGTGCAAACTTTTCTCAAAGTAAAGGACTTAACTTTACTAACATAACGAGTTAAACATACCAGTAGCCTACTTAACTGCTACGCAATCAAGAAACGATATACCACTTCGTATTGCACTTCACTGTACTTTTATCGTAAATTCTGACTAAAACAAAAACCGTCTTGGGGGTGGGGGGTGGGGGCACATGCCACTGTGTCCTCTTCCGCCGTTGTGTAGCATCGCATTTCAGATGGTTGGATTCTCTTCTTTCCCGGTTTTACCACCGTCCGTGATTTACTAACACGCAATGTTGTGCCCCAAACGCACATTGTCAGAAATTTCTTTTACAGATTAAGGCCTATGTTTGACACTAGAACACTTTTCTTGGCCGAAATGGCCTCTTTTCCTGTGCTGAACTGGCTTTTATGTCCTCCTTGCTTCATCCGTCACCTGCTCTTTTACTTTCAGAGTAGCAGAATTTCATCATTTTGTCACCAGTTTCGTTGTTAAGTTTATCGCTATTTTCGTTTCTGCTACTCATTACATTCGTCCTTCTTCGATCTACTCTGAATCCATATTCCCTACTCATTAGACTCATCATTCCATTCAATGGATTTTGTAATTATTCTTCACCTTCATTGCCAAATGTCATTAGCGAATCTTATCATTGATATCTTTTCACCCTGAATTTTAATCCCACTCTCGAACTTTTATTTTATTTCCGTCATTGCTTGTTTGTTGTTTAGATTGAACAACAGGGACGAAAGACAGCGTCACTATTTTACATACTGTTTAATCCGAGCATTCTGTTTTGTTCTTCCATTCTTATTGTTCCATCTATGTTTTTGTAAATACTGTGTATCTATATATACATCTACATACACACTTCGCAGGTCACTGTACGGTGCGTGGCCAAGGGTACGGTGTACCACTATTGATCATTTTCTGTCTTATAAGTTGTACATGTTGCTGGGTGCGAGCTGATCTTTACTGATAAACAAGAATTTTTGCTCCTAAGATTACGAGCTGCAGCTTCCTCATTGACAGGGCTAGCTGTCTAGAAGACCTGAAGACGAGAACTAGATTAATTGTCGAAACAGGTCTCGACAGGCCTGGCTGTCTAGAAGATCCGAGTAGGACAGCTACGTATGTCGAAACCGTCTCTGATAAAATAAAAACATTTCAACTTGCTATCTTAGCTTATTTATCAGTTTTCTTTCTTGTTCCACTTCCAAATAGAGCGACGGAAAGCGACTTTTTTATGCCATGTCTAATATCTCTTCTTTCTGGTCCTTACGCGAAAGATACGCAGGAAGCAATATAATTTTTCTGCAGTCAGCTACAAATGACGGTTCTGTAAATTTTCTCAATAGTGTTTCAAGAAAAGAACGTCACCTTCCTCCAGGGATTTCCTCTTGAGTTCCTCAAACAACTCCGTGATATTTGCGTGTTGTTCGAACCTACCGGTAACAAATCTAGCAGTCAGCCTCTGAACTGCTTCGATGTCTTCCTTTATTCCGACAAGGTGTGGATCCCAGACACTCGAGCAGCACTTAAGAACAGGTCGCATCAGCGTTCTATACGCAGCCTCATTTACAGATGACCCACACTTTCTCAAAATTATCCCAATAAACCGAATTGATTATTCGCCTTCGTTGCCACTATGCTCACATACTCGTTCCATTTCATATCGCTTTACAACTTTACGTTCATATATTTAAACGATGTGACAGTGACAAGCAGGACACTACTAATCCTCATCAACTTCCATTTTTCTACATTTAGTGCTAGCTGCCATTCATCAGACCAACAACAAATTTTATTTAAATGAACTTGTATTAACCTACACTCACTCAACTTCGAAACATCCCGTATACCACAGCCTCGTCAGCAAATAACCGCAGACTGCTGCACACCCTTTCCACCAGAACATGTGTGTATGTAGAAAGTAATGGCGGTTCTATCGCACTTTCCTGGGGAACTCATGACATATGAGACGTCCCCTTAGAAAAATTATACATGACTGTGCTTAAACTGACACACAATATTTCTTAGCGCAACGCAATCTGACTTTCAAAAACCCCTACAAAAGAATGCCCCTGACTAACATTAACCTACACCTTTCACAAATCACTTACCTCACAAAAATCTTCGTTACTCGAACTACGGCAATAAAGCGAGCTCCACTACTGCCAGATAACTAAAAGATTCAATCTACGGAAGGCACTAATTACTGATGGGCATAGTTAACAAATGAAAGATTTTGATAGAGAACAAACAATGTATTTACCTCCATAGTGTTCAAAAGTCATAATGTATATAGCAGTTCATGACATCCAGTCTTACAAATTTCAAAACTCCGCCGTCTCTCTCCACACATCCACCACTGCTGGCGGCTCACCTCCAACTGCCCAACGCTACACGGTGTTAACATCCATCTGCCCAACACTACAATGGCAGACAACAATGCAAACTAGCCACAGACTGCGCACAGCACAGCCAGTGATTCTTTACCAATAACAAAACCTAAACAGCTTACATAAATAGCACCCACACTTCCCACAAAAAAAGTTTACTAATTGTTTTGGGCACTGGCCAATACAGATTTGAAAAAAAATTTCATAATTACAGTAAGAAAAATATCAATGCACACACTCACTGATACAATGTTGGTCAAGAGCTAAAATTTTCTCACAGTCAATAAAGACAGTCCTGATCGTTCATCACAGTAAAATTGCAGTGTGTTTCTCAAAGTCTGAGCATTTAAAGAAAATGCACTCAGAAGTAATGGATTTCCATGCAGTCTTGAAAAAGTAGTGTTGTCCTTCCAACAGAAAGACAGTGCTGACTCTTGACATGCAGACAGGTAATGGGCCACAACAGAGCAAACCCATAGCAGAGTCAGTCGAAGTTAAAGAATATTGGTAGGTAGGTCATCACAGAGTAGACCGCTGTAGTCTTGTTAGAGATTACGGTATTGGTGGGCC
The DNA here is from genome assembly GCF_023897955.1 of Schistocerca gregaria. Taxonomy (NCBI): domain Eukaryota; kingdom Metazoa; phylum Arthropoda; class Insecta; order Orthoptera; family Acrididae; genus Schistocerca; species Schistocerca gregaria. The sequence continues at coordinate 464,099,108 of NC_064922.1, forward strand.
ACCAGAGGTGCAGACCCACTGCAGTCCTTGTAGAAATAATGGTATTGGTGGGTCATCAAAGATGCAGACCCATTGTAGTCCTTGTAGAGATGGCCAGCAGCCATCTGTTGTGACTGTGCAGGTGCACAATCACTACTGAAGAGTCTTACTGACAATATAGCAAGTCCATAAACCACCACTTGTGCACTCACAAAGTGTTTGGAATTGTCATTAGAACCAGCAATGCTGTTAATCAGTCCCTTGCTGAATTATTAACACACGTGCAAACACTATCAGTCACTACTTCTCACATATTGTCCATATACTATGACCAACAGAAACGCGTGCAGTGCAATGTAACTTACAAGTTACTTAATTTGATGCACTGGTGAGAATTACAATTTTATAACATAAGAATACAAATACAAAGGTACAAAATAAATCATTAAAGAACTTAACAATATAGTTAACATTTGTAGTAAAACAGGCTTTACAAAACAGTAGAAATAAACATATACATCAGTGTTACAAGAATTATGACATTATTGAATATATAAAATAATGACAATAGTTTTCGAAAAATTACTTTCACACATGAGCATTAAAACAGAACAGAATAAATAATGTCTAAACATCTTTGCCGGGTGGGGTGGTCTCGCGGTTCTAAGCGTGAAGTCCGGAACCGTGCGACTGCTACGGTCGCAGTTTCGAATCCTGCCTCGGGCATGGATGTGTGTGATGTCCTTAGGTTTAAGTAGTTCTAAGTTCTAGGGTGCTAATGACCACAGCAGTTGAGTCCCATAGTGCTCAGAGCCATTTGAACCACTTTTTAAAACATCTTTACAAAGAAAATAACATAGTATTTGAAAAATTCTACAATATAAATCTTATTAGCTAAACACATCAAGACAGGAAAAAGACAAATAGACAAGGATACATAAACACATAGCGGAATAATGCAGAAGGAAAGACAGGGTTCGTTTTCAGGGTAACATTTGGTACTGTAGTCCAACCCAAAACTTCATTCCATAGATCTTTCGTCTTATTTCAACATTTTTTTTACACCAAAAAAATTATCTCCCAGCATGCTTTCTGTATTTATATGTTCACATATTTCTTACCTCATTATTTATTTTCCATTATCTTACCTCATCATTTATTTCCAAGGAAATCCTACCTAAACCTGTTGTCCCTAAACCCTACTTTTTTAATTCTTATCCTCTTTCAAAATACTTCTTTTGGCCAAACCATTTTCTTATAGCTTCTCAATGCATTTCTTCCAATTCATTGCAACTCATTCTCTTAAATAGCCTACCACATCTTAAGCTGACTTAAATCTACTGAGCTCAGATGCTAAACTAAGGGACGAGGCAATGCAGCAGCACAAAACAATTAATACAAACAGCAATGAAAAAATGGAAATTGTCAAAGTAAGCAGCAGAAAATCTAAATTAGCACAGCAAATGCAACATTACAACTAATATAAGGCAATGCACAGCAAACAAGAAAAATAAATCTGTAGTAAAATTGGCTTAACAGAGTAATACAAATTCAGTAACATTATGCCTGGCAAACAGCAGCAGCAAATGGAATAACTTATACTTAAATATGACATAGCTCAAGCAGAAAAAATATTACAGTAAAAATGGCCATGTCTAATACCTATGTCACATCTTAACACTAGAGTGATGCATCACAGAAACTTACTCTGCAAGAAAGGTACCAAGTCGTTAAAAAAATTATTTATACAATTCCTGTGAAGGGCAATGTCTATTTGTGCTCTCTTTTGTAAGAACGTACATCATGAAATTATTATTTACTGGGCCTGTAGACAGAAAACGTTTCTATTAGTACATCTATTAAATTTTAATTTAAACAATGCTCCGGTGAAACAAGAAACTAGATATTAAACAAAATGAGCAATCTCTCAACTGCAAAGACAATAGATGTAAAATGTTTCTCATCATTTCATTAGGTATTTTAGTAAATATCATAAATTAAGAGCTCCACAGTGAAATCATATATTTTCAAGTTTTAGCGTGTCGTATTTGCGATGCTTTCGAGAAAGAAATGTCAATCGCGAAGATAATGGCCTCTTTTTTTCCACCTGTGCCTCTGAAAGGCACACACTAATGGCTTTTTTTCCAGGCGTCTGTCAAGGAGCTGGGTGCCCACGGCGCATTACGTGAAGGTGGTCACTTAACTTTCTTACCGAAATATTTACGACAGCAGTTTCCGCTACAGTGACAGTCTCATAGAAAAATATTTCACAGGTCAAGAGTTTGCGTTACAAATCTGTAGAAACAAAATCCTATTGATATAACAGTGTCCAAAAAATTTTCTTCGGCATTGTAATTCATTCATGCATTTACATACATTTCATAACTCTTAAAGTACGATTCGTGGTTTCCAACAACCTTTTTCACAAACCAGAGTCCCTAACCGCTACTCATTATTCCTTACCTTATTCGTCGACACTTCTTCAATATTTCATCATAACAGATATGTAGCATAATCAAATTACTCACATAGAATCAGCTTATTGATCATAAACATACAGCAACAGCATAATACACATAGTCATCGTAATAATAACATCATAAAACCTCAGTCAAATCTCAAAATCGTCGTAGCTTCCTCCAATAATTTCAGAAACTAAAAAAATTCTCTGCTCATGTCAAAAGTGTCATCTGCCTCAAACGTAGTTTAAAAATCATGATCCCATACCAAATACATCATTCAAAGCTCTCATAGTATCACAATGGTTCCAAAAAATATATGAACAGTTCACAAATTACAGATAAAATACCATTTAGTAAGTGTGAAGTTATCCAACGGTGTAATTACATAAACATCTGCCACTGATGTAGTAAAATAAATATTTGTCTCTCTCAGTTAAATGATCCGATAGCTGTGTAATTTATGTGTTAGAGATATATGGTACCAATGTGTAAAGTTGTATAAACAAATACCATATTAGCTAGGGCTCTTTGTGCTTGCCAAACGCATGGTACACAAAGTAAGTGTGTACCCCTCTGAGGATTAATGTAATTATACCCTCAGGTGTTACAGATTACAGCAATGGAATGAAATGTATCACGGAAAACCTTTGTATCATTGTACTTCACATATCTTTAAAAATAAATGTTTAAGTACAAAATTAATCACTCAGATACCTGTACTGTAGCTCTAAACTGTGCGTCTTGTTGTAAGATAATCTCTGTGGAAGTGTCGTAGTTATCGTCCTCCGAAAGCTAAGTTCTGCAGAAGTCATGATAAACAAAAATGAAATGCTTTGCGTTTAGATATCTTAGTTATTACGCTTATTGCTGTGATGAAGAAAGTACTGTGCTGTAACGTATTGTTGTGCTACGGAAAAGGCTGTCTAAAACAAAAGTTACTACTAAAACATGTTTTACTTTCCAAAATAATACAGAAAAACTGTGCAGATATAAAACAGATACACCGCAAAAGCAACGTTGTAAATTGTCACTCATTAGTAGCGTCGTGATAAAATAGTGTAGCTGTCACATAAACTAACCACTGTGTCATCTGGTATCTCTCAGAAAGTACCTTAAATCCAGAATGTATTTTCAAGTAAACCAAAATGTTGCATTAAAATCTCATTAGCAGTATATGTTCTAAGTATGTAAGACTTATAGTCGTTAGTAATCGTGGAACTATCAAGCAAGAATGTACACACACAGTAACACTGTGTCTTCTGTTCACTATCACAATGCAGTGGTAATTACTGTCTAAATATATTCTGTAGGTTCTAGACTGCATAGTTAACTTCAAAAAATTGTTGCATGATAACAGTTTCAAAGTGTGACAACGCATACTAGTAACGTGATGTGAAAAGTTATATGGCAAAGACAAAGTTAAAAAGCAGATTATCTTTCAGGAAATGGTTTTACATGTGAAATGTGGTGCAATCCATTACTCTTCCTAGTGCGCAGAGTTTCAACTTCAAAGCAATTATCATGTTGTATACGTCGGTAAGGAATGCTAAAATTTTTCTCAAGGTTAGCGTCTATGTTATTTTTCGCTGAGCCAGCCGGCGCAAGTGGCTGGCTGCGGTGCGAGTCATTGTCTGTTTCTTGTTTGTCGATCATGTGGTGGAGAATTTCTCCCGGAATTGTAACTGCGCTATGGACCGTTGCATCTAAAGTTATTCTTCCTCCCTTGATAATAATTATTTTTATTCCCATATTGTCTGTTTCTATGGTTGTCTCTGTCACATTCATTACTATGGAAAAGCTATCTTTCTCTGTAACTATTACTCTGCGAATGGTTGCCATGTGGTTGGTGTCTGTTTCGTTCACGACTTGCGTTGCAAGAATAGCCTTGTCGTGTATTATTTCTGTCATCGCGGAATTGTGACAGATGTGACCTGTAATTGTTGTGCTTCTGTTTTCACGTTCCGCGATTGTCAGTGTCAATTTCCAGTTGTTGTAACAGGCCCTGAAAAACTTCAATGCCGTCTTTGCAACGTTCTGCTAAAATAATATGCGTAAATGTTCAGGCAATTTGATTAAGCAAATGCGGATGAGTTCTGAGGGGCTGTATGGGTTTGAAAGATACTGATTCTTATGCAACATGTCTTCAAAATATTACATAAGACTGGAAAATTCAGGTTGTTCGAAACGTTTCATCATTATGATACTATGTTTTACTCGGTATTGTGTAGCTTGAGACCAATACGCTGAGAGGAAAGCATGATAAAATACTCCTTCACTGTGAATGACCGATCGCATTCTTACAGCTGGTTCATTCTCCAAGTAGCCACACATAAATTCTAATCTGTGTTCTAATGACCAGTTGGGAGAAAAACAATGAGAGAATTGATGAAGCCACGTTTGTGGATGAATGTCGTTGCCAGAATTCTTAAATGTTTTGAATTTACGTGTAGTAATGAACAGCTTATAGTCAAAATCATCATGTAGGCGAGTCGCATGTCGGTCATTGTTACGTCGTTTCGGCGGTTCCATCTCAAAATTCGGTGTGCCTTGCCAATTTCTTTCATAATTTCCGAAGAGCCCTGTGTTATTATTTTGTGGCTGTTCCGTATTTCTAAGTCCCTCTTCCGGTATTGGAGCGCGAGTGTCCTCTGAAATACGTAATTCTTGTATTACCTGCGTCAGCTGATCTTGTACTTCCCGGATTTCTCTTTGGTGTTGCGAATTAATTTGATTCAGATTTTGTTTGAATTTCCTAATTTGTTCGCACTCTTCTGCGTCATTAAAGACTACCGGTTTTGTGTCATTCAGATTATCATTTACCTTCTTAGATAAATTATTTAGCTGATCCGAAAGCTCAACTACTTTCTCTCATAATGAACTAATTTCCTCCATGTGTCTTTCTGAACCAGTATTTACTGTGTCCTTTAAGGTTTTCTTGAGTTTTTGCAAGTTGCGTAACCGAATCGGTAAATGCAACTGAGTCAATTTTAGCTTGCAAGGTCTCATGATTTCCATGAACAATAGTTTGCAGTTCTTTTATGGCTGCTTCGTGATTCTGTAATTTTCATGCCGCGAAAAAATAGGTTAAAAATGCTCACAAATCTGTATTTTTACGTCATTACAGACTTTTTGACATTTCGATTCAATGTTATGTAACTCAGTAGTTAAATCTTCACGTGTTTGTTCAAGTGTGGTGTCTAACTTTTGAAGCTTTTGCTGTGTTTGTTTCTGATTTTGCTCCATTGTGTCTAACTGTTGCTGTGTTTGTCTCTGATTTTGTTCCATTGTGTCTAACTTTTGAAGCTTTTGCTGTGTTTGTATCTGATTTTGTTCCATTGTGTCTAACTTTTGAAGATTTTGTGTCATTGGGTCTAACTTTTGAAGCTTTTGTCCCATTTGTTGCATTAATTGTAATAACAATGCACTGGTGTCTGAAACATGTTCCTCAGTGCTATTCGGCAATATTCGCAGGTTGAAAAGCAGAAAATGTGTCTTGACTTATTTGAGAAAATGGCGAGGACGCAAAACCTGAATCTACAGTATTTGCATAATTTTGTCCTGTCATTTCGGATTCCTGAGGCAAGCTTTTGCCGACCGATCAATCGATAATGTTTCCCTGTTCACTAATTCTTTCACTGTCTACACCACTGTTTGCAGCCCACTCCATTTCCCTATGTACAATTACCAAATTACTAATTGGAACATTAGTTAATTCATTACATGGTGGCGCTAACACACTGTTTTTGTCTTCACTGCCATTTCTCAGTTTACTTTGGAGCCTATTATTACGTTTTTCACACGCCATTATTGTCACAATATTTCACACGATAACACAGAAAAGCACAATTTAAAGAGCAAAAATAAGAGAACACATTAACATAGCACTGAAAATAATATCTTGTTAATTGCAAGTGCAGCTGCGAAATACTTGCTGCAAATCTACATGCATGCCACAACTGTTTTACTGTACAACAATGAAAAACTATAACTCTAAAGGAAATCTTCTCTACAATTAGACACTAGCAATAAACAAAAGCTACACTAATTACACAAACTACAAGGAAAAAATCAGAAGATACAGGTTTGAATCCTGGCAGGGTCGCCATATGAAACGTCCTCTTAGAAAAATTATACATGACTGTGCTTAAACTGACACACAATATTTTTTAGCGCAACACAATCTGACTTTCAAAAATCTCTAAAAAACAATGGCACTGACTTTTTTTTAGCGCAATGCAATCTGACTTTCAAAAATCCCTACAAATAATGCCCCTGACTAACATTAACCTATACGTTTCACAAATCACTTACCTCACAAAAATCTTCGTTACTCGAACTACTGCAATACAGCAAGCGCCACTATTGTCAGCTAACTAAAAGATTAAAACTTTGGAAGGAACTAACTACTGATAGGCATAGTTCGCAAATGAAAGATATTCTTAGAGAACAAACAATGTATTTACCTCAATAGTGTTCAAAAGTCGTAATGTATATAGCAAATTTCAAAACTACGCCATCTCTCTCCCTACATCCACCACTGCTGGCGGCTCACCTCCAACTGCCCAACGCTACACGCTGTTAACATCCATCTGCCCAACACTACAATGGCAGACAACAATGCAAACTAGCCACAGACTGCACACAGCACAGCCAGTGATTCGTTACCAATAACAAAACCTAAACAGCCTACATACAACCACAACCTCATCAGCAAATAACCGCAGACTGCTGCCCACCCTTTCCACCAGATCATGTGTGTATGTAGAAAATAATGGCGGTCCTATCGCACTTTCCTGGGGCACTCATAACGACAACCCTGTATGTGATGAACACTTTCCGTCGAGGACAACAAACTGAGTTCTATCACTTAAGACGTCTTCGAGCCACTGCCATGTTTGGGGACTTATTACATATGCTCGTACCTTCGTTAACAATCTGAAGTGGGGCACTTTGTCAGGTTCTTTTCGGAAATCTAGATATATAGAATCTGCCTATAGCCCTTCAGCTGTAGTTCGCAGTATATCATATGAGAAAATGGCAAGCTGTTTTTCGCACGAACGATGCTTTCTAAAGCCGTGCTGATTAGTGGACCTAAACTTCTCAGTCTCAAGGTAATTTATTGTATTCGAAATGAGAAAATGTTAAAGAATGCTACAGCAAAGCCCTGTTAAGGACACTGGTCTGTAATTTTGCGGGTTCCTTCTTTTACCTTTCTTACATACAGGAGTCACGTCCTTTGCCAATGGCTTAGGACTTTGCGCTGGGCCAAGGTTTCCCGATAAATGCAAGATAACTGAAGGTCCGATGTCGTACAGCCCTCTTTGTAAAACGTAACTTGTATTCCGTCCGATCGTGACTTACTTGTTTTCAACATTTTCAGTTCTTTCTGTACTGCCAGGGATGTTTATTACCATATCGTCTCTTCGATGACCAAACGATTATATGTTATACGGTTCTCCTGTGTAAACGATTTCTTAAATGTGAAATTTAAAACTTCGGCTATCGTTTTGCTGTTTTCATCTGGCACACCAGACTGTCAACGAGTAACTGGATGGAAGACTTATATCCGCTTAGAGATTTTCGTTGAAGGAGAATGTTCTCGGATTTTCGGCCAGGTTTTTTGCTAAGGTATGACGGTGGTGGATTACGTATGCTTTATGCATAGATCTTTTGACAGATGCACGAATCTCTACTAACCTTCACTTGTCGTCATATGCGCGGTCTCTTTTGAATCTAGAGTGCGACAGCTTCTGCTTCCTCATCATTTCCCGAATTCCGTTGTTAATGTTAAACCATGATTGATCGTTTCGTCCTTAATCCACTTACCAGACACATAGTTTCTAGACCACGTTGTACAGTCTGTTTAAACTTTGCCTATAAATTCTTTACGACCATCTTACTGGAACTTAGTGTTATCAATTCATTGTTTAAGTGACATACTAACAGCTGTATATCTGCTCTGTCTAGCAGTAACACAAATTTTTCGTAACCATAGTTGCAAACAGTAAATGTTACTGTGAGACAGTGTGCACTGTTGCGTTTATTGGCCATTCTATGTTCTGCATAAGGGTTAGCTGTTGTCTTGTTTGCTAGGGCACGTTACTGTATAATATTGGGAGTAACTGTGTCAGAAGTATCAAGTGAGATTAGTTTTCTTAGTTGAAGTTTATTTCCGCTTTGCCATAAAATTTGATACCACATTATCTAATTAGACTGGCGACCGCATGTACTGTATTTGTAATTGCAGTTTACTTTCGTATTGGTTGAACGTAATTTCTAAGCCCGCTTGCTTTGCTGTTGTTACTGTTGCACTTACTTCGCGATTAAGGAATTACAGTCAGATTCTCTGTCATTAGGCTCAGTCACGGTCAGGCTAAACCCTTAACACAAGGTTAACATTATAGGAGACTGCCAATTTCGTAAGGGCCGGTAGCGTTATAGCCTCCAACTAATATCACATAATATTTACGAGCTGCTGACAATAGACATTCTTTGAACGACTCTAGAACCGTCACAGCAGGAACGGGTGGCCGGTAAAAACATCCCAAAATTAATCTGATTTCATCTGGAACTGTTATACGCCACCAGATAACTTCACTGTGACACCCAGCTTCGACCTCAATGGAGACAATATTTTTGTTAATTGCAATGAACACTCCCCCTTCTATGGCGTCTAATCTGTCTTTCAGATAATTGTTGCATGACTCACTAAATACCTCAGAGCTTTTTACTTCGGCTTTCAGCCAGCTCTCGATCCCAAAAATAATTAGAGAGAGATAAACTTACTGGAAGGCAGTAAATTTGGGAAATTTGCTGCGAAGTGTCGTTATTCTGAAAGCGATCTGATTTCACTGTCTGCTTATTTACTGATGAGTGTGTACCACAGTAGAGCAGACTCCCACCTAGCCTAAAACGCCCCCATGTGCACTCCACAAATTCTCTGCTACCCGAGAAGCTGCTTCCTTTGTGTAGTGCACCTCTGACCTATCAAGGGAAGTCGTACACTTCCTCACCCAAAACGCATTCGCACTATCATTATTAGTCTGTAGTTTACTCCTATTTTCCACAGAATTTCGAACGTCTTGCACTACTTTACGTTGTCGAATGCCTTTTGTATGTCAATAAATACTACGTAGGTTATTTGATTTGTCTTAAGCTATAAGGCAGAGCATCAGAACTGCTACTCTCTTTTCCTTTCCGAAACTCAAACTGATCGTGACATAAGAGATCATCAATTTCCTTTCCCATTCTAGTGTAATTTATACTTATCACCAAATTGGATGAATTGGCTGTTAAGTTGACTGTGTGGTAGCTTTCGCAGTTGTCTGCTCTTACTACCTTCGTGATTTTGCGGCTGATATTCTTATGAAAGTCTGTTGGTATGTATCAAGTCTTAAAGATTTCACACACCAACTTGAATAGTCGTTTGGTAGTCAATTCCCCTATAATTTCAGGAATTCAGATGGAGTATTATCTATCCCTTCTGCCCAAAGCTGTATTAAAGTCTGTCTCTAGTATTGGATCCCCTGTGTCTACCAAATCGACTCCAATTTCTTATTCAGTCAGGTCATCGGATAAGTTCTCTCCCTCGCGCAGGCCAACAACGCACTTTTTCCACATAGCCTCTGTCTCGTCTGTGCTTAAAAGTAGATCATGATGCCTTGTTTTTAATATCACTGTAGCTTGTTTGACTTTTCTATACGCATAGTAAATCCTTCCGGTTTCTTTGCATATTTTGCCAGATATTTCACTCTGGGTTCCCTGCACTGCTTTGCATTTCTAGCAGCCATTTCGCCTTGCCTTCCCTGTTCTTCTTATTTGTTACATTCCTAAGTGTCTTACATTTCTGTTTTCCTGAAGCGGCCTAAGCCTTTTTGTACTTCCTTCTTCCGTTAATCAACTGAAACATTTCCTCTGTTACTCGAGATCTCTTCGCTGTTACCTTCCTTGTTTTGGTATTGTACAGAGGTAGTGTTACCACACCAGAGTCGGCAACGTGAATCGATACAGCAGACATTAGCGACTGTTTACTGCAATCCGCGAGGACGTACGGGAGGCGCTACTGAAGCTCACAGCCCTCATATCAGCGCTGCAGCGTCATAATGTTGAGGTCAATATTATGTCAATCATACCAGAGTTCGCCCAGTTTGAGAAAGTTACCAGAGCAGTGAACATCGAGTAAGACGGTGACAGTTAAAGTTTATGATGAAATGTACTTCGCAAATGTTGTATTTTGTACCTCAAGAGAACAATTTGTTAATTAAGGCATCAAATGATGCTTTGCTACTGTATGACGGTTGTAAATTATCCAGTATTTTATTCGTCGATGTAATAATGTGAACTAATACATCATATGTTCTAGTTTGATGTACCGTCTCCCAGAGCTTTCAAAGAAATCACGGTTGCGACCAGAAGAAAGTAGTGTTGCCTGGTCACAACACTTGTACCTACGTTTCTGTGTCCAGCTCCTGTGATTGCCATTTTTAGAGACGTAAGTTCGTCTTCAGATGGCCTGGCAGCGCCGTATTCATTTTCGCAGTATGTATTAGTATAGTCTTATAGAATTTCAAACCCGTTTCATCACTCCCATCATTTCTCGATTTCGGAATCTCTATCCTGTTATGATATAATCAAGGTGAAATCATTCAGAATATTCAGGCAAGTATCCTGCGGTAATTGGTATACTGCATTTGCAGGACAACAACACTGAAACAATCCATGCCGAGGTGATAGTAGAACAACAAAGGTCCAACACATGACACTGTAAATAGGTGACGCATGCAAGCCTGAATGACGACGTGACAGAGCAATCCTCTCTGAAGAATTTGCAATAAAAATATAATTGGAGGCTCTGGTACTCGAAAACCGGCATGTCAGAGTCGAAACTACAGTGAAAAAGTCAAAAATTGTCCATGAATCAAATTTCAGCATATTTGACCAAATTTGAATATTTCAAAGGCTGGGACTGTTCAACTCCATTCAAAAAGGCCGTTCAACCGAGGCAGCAGGGGATATGTTGCAAGTTTCAGGCCATTCCAGATGATTTCTTTAATCATCTAATCATCTGGACCAGAGTAGGGTGTACCACTGTAGCCCCGACTCAAAGGAGCAAAGCGAGCAGTGGAAACAGGTGGGTTCATCACCGCTGAAAAAGGAGAAAACCCAACCATCATCGGGCAAGATCAGACTGCTATGCGGTGGTGCTAACAAGTTCGCGGCCCCCTCCCGTCGGAGGTTCGAGTCCTCCCTCGGGCATGGGTGTGTGTGCTGTCCATAGCGTAAGTTAAAGTTAGATTAACCAGTGTGTAAGCTCAGGGACCGGTGACCTAAGCAGTTTGGTCCCATAAGATCTTACCACACATTTTTTTGCTATCATGTTGTGTTCGTAAGAGCTGTACGATCACAGGAGCATACTACGGAAATCTCCTGACGAGGGTATGGGAGCATGTCTAAGAGCGTGTGTTTGTAACACATGCTTCCTATAGGACCTATCAAATTTTACCTCAGTACCTTACTCTCTACCCATTCACTTCGTCCTCTTCCTTCACATGAAGAAACCATTGCGTGGTAGACTTTTCAGCGAGACAGCAGGTTGGTTCTCTAACTGGCACCTTTATTGAACAGTCAAAACGCAACCCTCACCAGCTGAGGTCCACTCCATGTCATCCATCGTGGGGAAAAATGATTCTTATTGAAGGGTGGACATGTCGAGAATGGCTAACACTTACACCGACTTTTATGATGGGACTATTATTGTCAGACAGTAGTGTCCTCGACATATAGCAGCACGTGAGACACAAACGATGGCTGCTCTCAGGGGCCATTGTGTAGTCCTTTTTCTTGTACGTACTACGGCACACATTGCACCCTATGGAGAGTAGTCGTACCATTTCAAATCCTGGTGGCTTATCTTAACAAGACAGGCAGCCACTGAAATAATTTATGCTTATTTTTTTTTTATAACTGAGTCTCTCCACCTGTCTTAGCGCATGCAGCGGTGCTGTTATGAACTTCAAGACAGGCAGCCACTGAAATAATTTATGCTTATTTTTTTTTTATAACTGAGTCTCTCCACCTGTCTTAGCGCATGCAGCGGTGCTGTTATGAACTTTCTGCTGAAAAATAGTCCACTCACCTTGCGGTGATCTGTTCTTCTGTAGTCCAGTCCACGGCTGTCCTGTCAGAAAACAAGTAATGTTCTTCGGTTGGAGGAAGCTGTAGCGGAAACTAGCCGCATTACTTTATTGTTACTTCTTTGATACAAGTTAACCACCAAGTTTGTGTTAATCTGCAGTTACAGTTTCATCACTCACTCACAGTAATATTCACTCGTAATTATAGCCATGTTATGATATTAAACCGAATCTGTTACCAGAAAGTTTACGAATCGATTTTTTATCAAATTGAACTGCTCGTGTTATGTTACGTTAAGCGGTCATTTTGCGCGTTCATTTCTCGGTCACGATCCGTATAACATGCGACGCGGATTTTAGTTATTCATAAAGTCACAATTCGTACAGAAAATACAGAATTTCGGGCGTTCGTCTTTCTCATTTGCCGGTAAACTCTTTCGGACATTACGCGACCAGTCGTCGTGGTGGAGAGCTTCGATTCCATCCTAGACTCCACCAAGCAGTTCTAAAGCCCACAAAATTCGAGCGAATGTACTCTCTTCCGACTGGCGGAGGAACATAATAACCAATGCTCTACTAGAATTCAATCGCGCTATTCCGCGTCTTTTGCTCTGTCGTAAGGTAATAGCCTTTCAGAGAAATTTATTAAACAAAACATTTAGATAACCCACAACTAGCAGATATTTCCCTCATTACGGAACTGAATTATCTGTACTTCTTATTTCTCCGGTGCCATTACGTAACTGAATTATCTGTGTTTCTTATTTCTCCGGTGCCATAAACTGGGGAAATAAACTTTATAAATTTCCTCTTAGAATATGACTCATTTTCACTGTTCAGATATAGTTCTCAAGCTACCATATACATAGTTAATATTCCTTTATCATATTATGTCGCATTAACACATTATTGGTTGCAGATAACAATTATTTACAAAATACATTCATCTGACAGCTTGTGCTTTTTACTGTCAGTATGACAACGACTCCGTTTGGCCGCAGCCTTAACACCTCGGAGTTCATAAGTGTAAGGAGCACATCAGACCGCCTCCAAGTTCTGCCACCGGAGCAGTTTGGCTTCCGATCTGGTCATTCCACGACACAGCAGATTCTTAGGGCAACAGAATATATTACGTCAGCCTTCAACAATGGAGAGTGGTGCTGTTCTTCTGGACGTGATGAAGGCGTTCGATAGTGTATGGCATCAGGGCCTCATTTGGAAGCTTAACGCCTTCGGATTCCCCAGGGCGTACGTCAAGCTCGTTGCCGCCTACCTCCACCAACGCACCTTTGCGGTCAGAGTAGGGGATGCACTTTCCACGGCTAGACCTATCCGTGCAGGGGTCCCACAGGGCTCAGTCCTCGGACCAGTCCTGTACTCCGTCTTTACATCGGACCTTCCGACACCACCAAGAGCCGACAAAGCCATTTACGCCGATGACACCATGATATACACGAGGGAGAAATGGCTTGAAGTCCACGACTGCAGAGTGCCTGCTATGCCCTGGAGGAATGGGCAGGAAAGTGGCGCATCCGGTTCAATCCACAGAAGACGCAAACCATTATCTTCACCAAGAGGAGACCTGGCCCTCGCCGACTTCGACATCTTCGGAACCTCCGACTTTATGGAACCGAACTGCAGTGGACGGACTCTGTTAAATACCTAGGAGTGACCATGGACAAACAACTTACATGGAAGCGCCACATCGACGACGTCCGCGCTAACGTGTCACGAAGGATAGGGGCACTTTTCCCCTTCATCAACGAAGGCTCGGACTTATCGATAGCCAACGGACTGTTGATATTCAGGATGTACATTCGCCCCATCTTTGACTATGCCTGTGAGGTATGGGGCAATGCAGCAAAGACACATCTTCAGCGCCTTCAATCGCTCCAGAATAAGATACTTCGCCGTGTTTTCCACGTTCCCCCGCAGTTTCCTCACCGATACATTCATGAAGCAGCCGAAGAATTGGAGGTACCGCAGAGACATAAGCAGCTTGCACGACGATTTTATGCCAGGACTGAAACTTCGACCAACCCACTGATACGACACCTTGGAGCACCGCCTCAGCCAAGGGAACGCTATGCGCGACCCATTGCTATGCTTGAAAGGTAAAAATGTAAAAAGAAAACAATCCGAAATACGACGGAATCTGCACCCAAGATGGAAACTGATTCATGCCCGCCCACACCCAAGACACACAAACAAATAAAGATGCTCAACACAAACCTACCCCCCTGAGAGATGAAGGAAATGCTTACAAGTAAACCCTGCACCACCAAGCTGAAGCAGATCAGCCAGAAGAAAAGCGGAAGTAGTAGTAGCCACTGTAAACCCAAGACTCATCTCTGCATGAATCTCTCTACTATCGTCTGTGCTTTAAAGGCATGGTGCAAGGCGCTGCACCTCACGGGGAGGTTCACATTCTGCTGCGTGTTTTATTCCATACGGGTTTGAGGCCGCTGTCCCCTGGTGAAGTTGCTCTTGGATTTCATAGATGTGAATCAGTTACCTTTTTTTAGTTGCAAGAACTCTTTGAAGAGTGTAGTAATACTGGTTATGTCTTCCGTTACTGAAGATGATTTTCATCTGCATGCAAGACACGCTGAATACCATCTATGTAATGGGAAGTATTTGAACTTACGTGCTTTGAGGGTAGCAATTTTCCTGCGTAGGCAGGTTCGTCTTGAAATAACAACTTTATTTCATTATTTAGTGATTGGCTTCCCCCTTTCGCGTTATCAAGCTACTATCTCAGAAGTGAATCCATGTGCATAAAGGATAAAGAACAGTATGCGGTCCTTACACTGGCTATTTAAAATGAAACTAACACTGTGTGGTCAGCGTCTTAAAATTAAATAGAGTGCATGTCATGCATGTCATTGAACTCCATTTAATTTCCTTTTAAATAATTAGCTAAAATACTTTAATATGAAATAAGTTGACACAGTGGCAAAACCTACGTAAGGATCGAGTTTCTTCCTTTTTATGTATAGATTTCACGTCTGAGATACTAGATTGATAATGCACAAGAAGGCCAAAGTAGCTAGTCGCTAAATAATGGAATTAAGCGGTCATTTCGAAATAAAACAGCTGACTCAGGAAAACAACTTCCCTGTAGAAATTCACTGTGGCTCTAGACCCATACATATAAAAGACTTAATTTGCATTCGTAGATCAGTTCGGAAGTGGACGTTCTATCTACAGTCCAGTCAAGAAACATAACGAAAAGGAAAAATTACTTATGAAAGTACTTAAGCAAACAGTAAAAGATGTTGCAGGTTCGAAAAAAGCACCGTATAAAAATGATCTAGTGAATAACTTTGGAAGTTCCATGATGATGCTGTTGTATACCGAGAAATCGCAGCACTACAAAATGTAGTGAAATGCAGGAGGATCTGCTGAGGATCGATACATCGGGCAGGAAATGCAAACTGACCCTCGGCATAAACAAATGTAACTTATTGAGCATAAGTAGCCAGAAAGTCCCATTATTGTGTGATTACAGGACTGCAGAACAATAACTGGAAACAGTTACATCAATAAAATATCCAGGACTACGTGCACGGTGCGATTTAAAGTCGGTCTAATCACAGGTAATGCATATGCCAGACTGAGATTTCCTGGAATAATTTTCAGTATATGTAGTCTACGCACAAAGGAGGTAGCTAACAAAACCCTCGTCTACCAATACCTGGATATTGCTCGTCAGTCTTGGATCCGTACCTATTAGGATTGATAGAGGGAATAGACATGATCCAAAGACGAGCAGTGAATTCTGTTATAAGTTCGATTAATAAGCGCGAAAGTGTCACGGAGAACTCAGGTAACTCCAGTGGTAGACACCGTAAGAGAGGCGTTTTGCATCACGGTGAGTTTTAATGGTACAGTGGCGAGAGAGTATGTTCCTATAAGAGTCAAGCAATACATTGATTACTCCCAAACATATGTTATGGAGAGACCGTAAGGTAAAATTAGACATATCCGAGTTCTCAAAAATGTTCAAATGTGTGTGAAATCTTATGCGACTTAACTGCTAAGGTCATCAGTCCCTAAGCTTAGACACTACTTAACCTAAGTTATCCTAAGGACAAACACACACACCCATGCACGAGGGAGGATTCGAACCTCCGCCGGGACCACTCGCACAGTCCATGACTGCAGCGCCTAAGACCGCTCGGCTAAACCCGCGCGGCTATCCGAGTTCTCACTGAGGCTTACCAGCAATTGTTCTTCCCGCGGACCACTCGCGACTGGAACGGGAATGGTCGGAACTGACACTGCAGCACAAAGTACAGGTGGCTTGAGGGGTATAGATGTAGATGTAGATTTAGAAAATATCAAGTGGGACGAGGCACCCACTAAAGAGAAGGCAAGAGTTGCAAGGAACAAAAACGTTTAGTTCTTCGTGAGAAGATACAAATAAAATTTTGTAAAAGAAACAATTTAAAATAATAAAAGTACAAGGAAAACGAAATAGAATCTTATGTTAAGTAAGTTGTGCATTTCATTAGTGAAGAAACAAGGTGGAATAGTAACTCACTAAAGAGACAAACTTATACAAGCATTCGAAAATTTCTTTCAATGTGTGAAACAGGCACAGTTAACTCATAGTGAAAATAATGACATGTAGCTAGTAATACCAGATGAGATGTGTAAGACTTTCGAGGTTTAAAGAAAGAAATCAGTGAGACGACTGACTGAGTTCGGGAGCCACGTGTCTATTCTACGTTGTGCTTGGGAGTGAAGTCAACATTTCGTCACAGTATTGGGGCCATTTCACCATCAAATGTGTCTTGAAAATAGGTGCTTAATATCTGAAATCGATCGTTTAACTGCATAAATTTTTCTGTGCAAGTGAGACTTCGGTGTATACCAGATCAATATTCTCATTTCAGTGATTTAGGTTGGATTAGTGTGTTAATTATAATTTTTTCATTTCATATGTCTGAATTTCTTATTCAGTTAGTGCAACTTACATTTAGTTTGATTCTCCCTTGCGTGAACCTCTGATGCTGTGCTAAATCTCACGTTTTCAGACAAGGTGAGACTGGGATTAATGCAAGAACTCATGTTTTTTCCCTTCATACAAAATGCTCAGTTATAGTAACTGTATGTAATATTTCGCAAATAGGCTACTTTTCAAGCCGCATTACAATGCACAATGAACGGTATTTCTTGCTACTTTCTGTTTTATTCCATTCATCTATGGCGTGACGGAAAACTATAAGTCTTGTACATATCTTAATGTGTCTGACTTAATCTCATAATTCCTACACGATATAAAGGGCTTGTTGGGATAGTTGTACAAGACCATTACCTTCACTTTTCTGTCTGTGATGCTTCTGAAATTAATGAGCCAAACTAACAGAAAGAAAGGTTCATCTCTAGCAAGAAGCCATATGCTTGAATATTTCTGGTATCTTAACTGCAGATTTTTCAGGGCTCATTTATCTTTAGGACTCTGTATGACAAAAATGAACTTGTAACACTATTGAAATAAGCCCTTCATATATACGTTGGGGACAGCAAAATTCTTTCACTGTCTACCTAGAATACCTACTGCCTAAACTTATCCAACAAAGTTTCAAAAAGAACGTTGTCGTTTTTCTTTCGGTGAACCACATTGAAGTCCCTTGAGAACTTATGCAACAATTTTGCATTGGCTGTACTCGTTATCTACATGTACAAATAATACTGTAAATGTTGAGAAACGTGTATCTCCGAAAGTTCTTCACTGCTTAAACATTAAATTCACGTATTTTACATTTGTATTCTCGAGAATTCCCAGAAAATCGATGAATAGCACCGGGCGCATTACTCTGCTAGACATTGCAAATATCACCCGAATCTGCTGACTCTTCATGCAGGTGTTCCTCGATCGCGGTACAGAGTAGAAATGCCAAGTCTCATCCCAGGATGCTGGATATCCTAAGAGGGATGGATTTGGGGAGAGGGGGGGGGGGGCAGATGGTGGGGGACCAAAAGGAACACACTGTACGAGTGAAAGAGGAAGAACACCATTTCTGGGTAATAAATTATAATAATTATGAAAGGTGAAAGGCATTAAGTACCAACTGTTTACACATGAGTGTAAGTGCGCTACTTTGAGGCCATCTGGTCCATAAATTAGGGTAATTATAATGACAGTTATAGCCCATTAATTATTTCCTAAATATACAAGAGTCGAAGTGAGCGGTTGGTTTACATGAGGAACTAGGGCAAATGGAAGGTTTGTTTACGTAAGGAGAACAATAAGCCCTTTGTCGTAGAATTCTTATACCTGCACTATCTACCAGACTTCCAAATTTTTCTCAGAGTATCATATCTCACAAATTACCTTCTTTTACTTCCCCTTCCCTGCTTATAATATTTCCTACAAGTTCATGTTTTTTATATAACCCTTCCAAATATCCTTTCCACCTTTCAGCTGTCCCTTCTTTACTTAATATTTTGATGCCAACTGTGCTCTTGCTGCCCCACAGCTACTTCCCTTTTATCCAAAGGTTTCTTTTATTTTCCTAAAGATGACATAATATCTTCCTCCTAGTTATGTTTGATTCTGTGCCCTTGCATTTCTTGCCTGGACACTACTGTTGTGCCTTTTTGAACTTCCTGTCATTCTTGATTTTTAAATGGTAATGTTTCCTTTAGTCTGCTTCATTTAATTTATTTCTGTATTTACTGCTTTCTTCAGTTAGATTCAGTAGCTCGTGTTTTATCCAAATGTTTCTACTGGGCTTCTTCTTTCTGCCTATTTCATCGTCTGCTGCCTACAATAAAAGCTACTCATATGTCTTCTGTTGTTTTCCTTTACCCTGTTTCAGTAAATCGTTGCCTAATACTCTCTCAGAAACTCTCAACAATCTTTAGTTCTTTCAAGTTAGCCAGGTTATATTTTCTTAATGTTCTATCTTTCTAAAATTTCTTCATTGTTAATCTAAAGTTCTTAGTCATTAGATTACGAACGAAGACCATAAAATCTGGTTTCATAATCCCTGTCTCACAATAGGGTAATCTTTTTGACATTTTCCTGTGTCTCCAGATTATTTCCCCATACACAACATTCTTTCATGATTTTTAAACGAAGTATTAGCAATGATGTGTTCTGTGTTCATTCCTTTCTCTTAGTCCATGTTCTACTACTATTTTTCTTTCACTTCTATAGGATTCCAGTTCCCCATCACAGTTCAATTTTCGTCACCCACAATTACCTGAAAAATTGCTTTTATCTCATCGTCTCGCCTTTCAATCTCTTCATCACCAGCAGAGCTATTTCGCTTGTCCTATATAATATGATCTGACGTACGCTGTATGCTCCTATCGTATCTGTTTGGCGAGAGTAGTCGTTATCTTTGAATGAGTGCCATTCTAGGGTTACTGGAGGGTGTATGCGGAGAGCTATGTGGGGTGTGTGGTCGGACAGTCTCGGATCGGCCAGCAGGGACTGATGGCTCTGCTAGGCACCAGGAAGTGAGCCTTCATACCGAGTGCAAGTATGGCGAGTCAGGAAGTGTAGCCGTGGGAGCGGACTTTGGGCCGTTAGTTACCACATTCGTACACCGAAGCACCTGCATGGTTACAGGGATGTGCCAAGTGGCTCTGGCCGGTGCAAAGCCTTGCTCTGAGTTATAAGCACGTTCATGTCAATTGCTTGTACCGAGAATGTGCATGTATTAACCCATCTGCCCATATTTTCAAGACTACAACTTTTGTTGCTTGTCTACTGTGGCGCTCCAGTACTTCTGTGGTATGCAGCCTTTGACTCAGCTTTTAGATTGCTTGTAAATTATTCAGAAATATATTTTTCAGTTGGATTAAGAGGTACTATAAATTAAAATAGTAATTAAGTCTACTCGTTTTTGCACTCTGGTGGAAGCTATCAGTTTGGGTAAATGCCACACAAGACATATGCATGGTAGCCTTCATGTGTTTAATATGTTGTAGCCAACGCTTGAATATCAGTTGAGATCAAGTTGTTGAGTGGACTTTCTTAATTTTTATTATCAGATTTCATGTACTTAATAATATCAATCAAAATGTATTGGCCTGTACCATTTTGGAAAGCAAAATTGTTTGAACCTTTGGTTGTCATCAATTTTAAGAACTGTGTACTTCCCCTTGGAAGGCAATAATTCCAACCCCTCTTTTTCTGAGTCACCAGTCTTCTTATTGGTTTCATGTGACCCGCAACGAATTCCTCTCCTATATTAAGCTTTTCATCTGAACAGCACTTGCAACCTACGACTTCAGTTATTTGCTGGATGTGCTAAAATCTGTCTTCCTGTACAGTCTGTATCCTCTACAGCTCCCTCTAGTACCATGGAAGTTACTCCTCGATGTCTTAACTGATGTCCTGTCATACTATTCCTTCTTCTTGTCAATGTTTTCCACACGCTTCTTTCCGATTATGCACAGAACTTCCTCATTCATTATCTCATCAGTCCACTTAATTTTCAACATTCGTCTGTAGCACCACATTTCAAAATCTTAGATTCTCTTCTGTTCAAGCATTGCCACAGTCCATATTTCACTATCATACACTGCTGTGTCCAAACGTACGCCCTCAGAAATATCTTCCTCAAATTACGACCTATGTTTGATACTAGTAGACGTCTCTTGGCCAGGAATGCACATTTTGCCAATGCTAGTCTACTTTTGATGTCCTCCTTGCTCCGTCCGTCAGTGTTTGTTTTTCTGCCTAGGTAGTGGAATTCCTTAACTTTATCTACTTTGTAATCATCATTCTTGATGTTAGGTTTGTCTCTGTTATAATTTCCGCTACTTCTTATTATTTTCGTCTTTGTTCGATTTTTTCT
Source organism: Schistocerca gregaria (assembly GCF_023897955.1). NCBI lineage: Eukaryota > Metazoa > Arthropoda > Insecta > Orthoptera > Acrididae > Schistocerca > Schistocerca gregaria. The sequence continues at coordinate 464,120,504 of NC_064922.1, forward strand.
CAGTCCACGTTCTGCTATACGTAGATTGAGCCTTAGCAGTTCCCTTTCCAGGTTTTATAACTTGCCTTCTACATTCAGCCTTCTGACAATCCATGTCCCGACTCGTAGAACAGTTTTCTTTCGTTGATTATTCAACTTTTTCTCAGGGTCACCTCCCCATTGGCAGTCCCACCCATAACCAAGCATGCAGTTCAAATAATCACTGCAAGATTTGAAGTAACTTAAGGCTAGTAAGGAATGAAGGCAGATGATCGCTCGAACTTAGCGTTTTTCTAGAAACTCATCTCATTTCTGGAATTATATGGATTGGTCTCTAAGATTTAAGGTGTTCGATTTGCAGATAAGAAATGTAACACGGCTAAAAACGTTCTTGTTGCAGTAGACGCAAACAGGAAGGGAATAAGGAAATGGGTTGTTTGTTGTCCAGTGACAGGGCTTGTTTTCGTTGTGGCAAGTGGAGACACTTTGTACGTTAATGTGCGGTAAGGCACGCGGGCGTCCGAACAGCTAACGCCAGAGAGAACGTCAAGTCCCCAAGGTTCTTTACCACCAAAGCGCTGTCATCGCTTTAGGGTAGTAATGGATCAGTTTCCTCCTTTCGTTTGTGAGTGGTGAAATTATAGATCTTTGTGTTCTTGTTTGATTCTGGAAGCAGTGTCTCATTACCTGATAACGATTGGTATTTGTGGTACCGTGCTGTATATAGGTTTCCTCCACTACGAGCTTCGGCCCAGAGATGTCTTACTGCCAATGGGCAAGTGTAGCCTCTGGTGGGTTGTTTGTACGGGGGGGGGGGGGGGGGGATGGGTGGTTGGGGAGTTTTTCATGGTAAACGGAGTTGATCATAGTTAATGGCTTATCTCTTAATATGCTGTTGGTCTATGACTTTCTCCGATGGACGGAGTTGGTTCTGAATTATACTAATAAGTGTGTTTCCTTCAAACTTTGTCCTGGTACGACCTTTAAGGCGGCCCTCAGTAATCCATCAGTTTCGCTAGCCCTGATTTTGGGCGTCCTTGTGTTGTTTAAACACACTTCGATTTTTGGGGTTGTTGCTGTTCTCTTGCAAAAACAAGATGATCATGAAACGGTGGCTTACACCTCTAGGGCCATTTTCCTAGCTGAGCTGAAGTACCCGTTTTATGAATGGAAGGTCCTGGGGATGATGTTCGCCATGGGAAATTTTAAATTTGTTTTGGAGATACACTGAGACCAACAACTAGGACTTGAGCTGGTTTCTCGCTCGTCACAGAAAAATGGGGAGAATTGCACAGCGGGAAATAAGCATCTCCCGATTTAGTTGCTCAGTGATGCACGTGAAGGATCCAGCCAATGAAACAGTTGATGCCCTTAGTCGCATGTTTGAGGATGGCGGTAAGGAATGCTGGGGGAATGGTGGATTGAAGATATAGGTTGGGTTTCGACAGTGTTAACAGAGGTATCGCAACTTTTCGTTAATCTGAAAGAGAAACAACCAGGTCGCATGTTTGAGGATGGCGGTAAGGAATGCTGGGGAAATGGTGGATTGAAGATACAGGTTGGGTTTCGACCGTGTCACCAGAGGTACCGCAACTTTTCGTTAATCTGAAAGAGAAACCACCAGGACTCTTTAATTTAGCGGATCAGACAAAAACCACTTGCCGGAGAGCAGGTGCCGGAGTATAGTTTAAATAAAGGCATCATGCTATTCATTCTGGAAGCAGTCTGTAATTACCTGATAACGATTGGTATTTGTGATAGCGTGCTGCATATAGGTTTCCTCTATTACGAGCTCAGCCCAGAGATGTTTGATTTGTTTACCTGAGGAACTAGTTCCCGCGATCTTTCGATATTTTCACCTTTCGTTAATTGAGAGGCATCTTGGTGTCCTTAAAACGACCATGGAGGTCAAAGAGCACTTGACATCGCTGACCTCACGCAAGGATATCCACATATTAGTCGGGGAGTACGAGGAGTGCAAGGCTGCTAAGCCGGATCTTCAAAATGGTTCGAATGGCTCTGAGCACTATGGGACTAAACATCTTAGGTCATCAGTCCCCTAGAACGTAGAACTACTTAAACCTAACTAACCTAAGGACATCACACACATCCATGACAGAGGCAGGGGTTCGAACCTGCGATGGTAGCGGTCGCGCGGTTCCGGACTGTAGCGCCTAGAACCGGTTCTTCACTCTTAGTGAAGGCTTAAATAGTCAACGCGTGAGAGAAATACGGTGAAGGAGTTATTAGCTAATTATGTTGGGCCGTTACTGCGAACCTGGAATGTGAGCTGCTATGTTTAGCTTGTTGTGGATGCCTTTTCCTGATTTTTGGGGCTCATTCCGAGTTGCGGAGCTACTGCCACTTTAACCATCCGCCATTGGTCTAAATTATTTTCCATCGATGGCCCTCCCAGAACCTTGGTTAATGACAATTCTTCGGCATTTTATCCGAAAACTTTAACAAATTCTATATTGAAACTGTAGAAAAAAAATTCACGACGATTACATACTATCCCCGGACAGAGTCGACGGTAAAATCAAGTCTGCATTGATAATATTCCATTCACGCACTCAGAACGGATAGGATACACCCATACCCTAACTGAATCTCGCATTTAACATCGGCCGACATTAAGTCATCAGGGCAACAATCATGTCCTTGGTTTTTAGCTACTTGCTCAGTTCTTATTTGGCCAGTTTGTGGTCCATCGCCGGCCGGTGTGGTAGAGCGGTTCTAGGCGCTTCAGTCTGGAACCGCGTGACCGCTACGGTCGCAGGTTCGAATCCTGCCTCGGGCAGGTTTAAATAGTTCTAACTTCTAGGACACTCAGATGTTAAGTCCCATGGTGCACAGAGCCATTTTTTTGTGGTCCATCAATGATCTCCCAGACAAAATCGCTGAAATTAGATAACAAAATTGGCGATAAGCCATGAGCAATATTCATCTCGCACATCGGAGACAGGCGCAGCGTTACGAGAAGGGACGGTTTGATTTTAAGGTAAAGCTTCGTAACCAAATCTTCATCCGTACTTTGGCGTACGGGGCCCAGGGTGATGTTGCCACTTCGAGCAGATTGTTATCTCGATTTGTGGGATCTTGAGAAGTGATGAAAATGTTGAACTCAGTTACTCAACCCAGACAACCTCTTATACCGCAATCTTGTTACAGTCAAGACATCAAGACTGCATATTACCCAAGTGACATCTAACATCTATTTTCTTGCTTGAAGTGCAGGAGGATGAGCCACGCAGGTTCCTATCGTATCTGTTTGCCGACAGTAATTGTTATCTTTGAATGAGTGCCATGCTAGGCTTACTAGAGGGCGTATGAGGAGAGCTCTATGGGATGTGTTGTCGGACAGTCTCGGTCCGGCCACTGGGGTAGTCGTGGACTGACAGCTGTGCTAGGCATCAGGAGGTGAATCGCCATACCGATTGCAGGTACTTCCATATGTCGTCAGTCATGCGTCTACAACCTATACTCGTACATCCATTATCTATATTCCCGTATAGATGAGCCTTTACTTGAAAGTGTCTTGCCCGATGTCGGCGGTTAAATACGATATTGCCGTGCGAATACATTTAATGTATTTCATAAAGGCTGTAATCGTCGCAGTGCCTGCATGTCCAAAGGAACTTAGCATCGTAATTCAGAATGGCACAGCACTGTAATATCGGACTTATCCGCCGACACCTGGCAAGCGACTTTCAAGTAAAATGCATTATGTGAATTCGCAGTGGTGAATAAGGACAAACATCAGCTGTAGAATAGAATGACGACAGTGAAAATTTGTGCCGGAGTGGGACTCAAACCTATCCGCCCATGAACCACGGACACACCCAAACTTCCTTACGTCATCAACCATGCGTCTGAATGTATGTCCAAAGGAACTTTTCATAGTAATCAGAATAGCACAGTCACTGCATTGTCATATTTATCCGCTGATACCTGGCAAGAGTATTTCAAGTACAACGGCTGATCTGTACGGGAATATACATAATGAATGTAGGAGTAGAGGTCGTAGACGGATGGTTGACGACATTTGGAAGTTTGGGGGTGGCCGTAGGTCGTGGACGGATAGCAAAATATTTAGACGACCGCTCGCGATATGCGGGAAATCCGGGGTCGAATCCCGGTCCGGCAAAAGTTTTCATTGTCGTCATTCTATTCCATGGCTGATGGTTGTGCTTATTTTCAGTTGCGAATTCCTATAATGTATTTTGCTTGAAAGTCGCTTGCTCAATGTCGGCGGGTAAGTACGATATTGCAGTGCCTCTGTTATTCTTAATTACAATGCAAAGTTCCTTTGGACACTCCTGCATGTCCAAAGGGACAGGCACTGCGATGACTGCAGCCATTGTGCAATACATTGAATGTATTCTCACTGCAATATCGTATTTATCCGTCGTGACCGGGCAAGCCACTTTCAAATAAAGTCTCACCTATCCGGGAATATACTCAATGGATGTACGAGTACAGCTTGTAGACGCATTGTTGACGACATGTGGAAGTTTGGATTGGGCCGCGAGTCGTGCACGGATCGCCGAGTGGTTAGGCGATCGCTCGTAATAAGCGGAAAATCCGGGTTCCAGTCACCGTACGGCACAAATTTTCATTGTTATTCCATTATACAGCTGTTGGTTGTCCATATTCGCAGTTGCGAATACACTTAATATATTTCATAACGACTGTATTCGCCGCAGTGCCTGTTCCTTTCGACCAAAGGAACTTTGCAGCGTAATTCAGAATACCCCAGGCCCTGAAATATGTACAGTTGTTTCGGTGATCACTGTGGCGCTCCAGTAATTACGAACTTGTGACTGAGATTTTAGATTGGTGGCTTAACATCTGTTGCGTTAAGTAGTTTAATCCACAAATGGCAGATTGGCGCTGAGAGACTCTTATACGGCATTTGTCATTGAGTTATGGTTAAGAAAATCAGTATAATCTATTACGACATAGATGGTCAGTGCTGTTCTGAATTCCTGATACTTATTAAACCTCAAAGAGGTATTTATGCTTAAGTTAGCTGATTTTTAGTAATGTGTAATATATTTTTACCAGCATGGTTCAAACTGGAATTCTGTTAAAGTGGTTCGGTTTTAAAAGTTTGAAGGTTCAAATTATTTATGGCCGTTGTGCCAAGCTCAGTAAATTCGAATATTTTCTATGTACTTGACTTTTCTGCATTGCCTCAGTTTGACTTCATAGCGTTTGTTTTCTAATTAAAAACAAATAAAGGCTAATTTTTTGGTCTGCTTATGTTCAAAAACCAATCTTAGTTTTTAGCCTGTCGCAGTGATCTGATTACAGTAGCCGTTCTATCCGTGCCTGTGGGTCCTCTTGGGTCATTGTGTTGCGGCAGCTGGGTCCGCCGCGCTATGACCGCCTGTGATGGCGATTATTTACAGAGTCTTGTTATGAATCTGATATTGTACTCCTTTTGCAAATGTTTACAATAACTGTGCAAGGAATTTGATAACAAGTGAAGTTGAAAACAAACGTTCGTGGAAATTTGATATTTAGTTGTGAATGGTATTTGAAAAATTACTTTCTTTTATTTGTTGCGGCCTGTCCCTCCCACCCAACAGCCAGCCTGCCGTAGCATAACGTGTGTACTGCTGTTGTGACTGTTGGCTTCGTGTCCTACTTTGCTACGATAAGGAGTTCACTGTGTTGTCCATTGTAGCTTAACCACATTCCTATTTTCTGATTTATCATTAGACCTACTTCTTCCTTACCCCTTCTTGATTTTGTATTTACAATAGTGTAGTCACCTGACCAAAAGTTCTGTTCTTCCAGCTACCATATATAAATAAATATTGCTTCATCTATCTTCAATATATCCACTTCCCTTTCCTAAATCTGTAGCCTACCTACGCTATTAAGGGATTTCATATTCCACTCAGTGACCCATAGAATGCCAGTTTTTCATGATGACTACGTAATCCTGTGTAGTCTCTGTCCGAACACCGAATTGAGCGGTATTTGATCATGCCTTTGGGTAAATAACGACGTAGTTTCCCGTTGTTTTCGGCCGTTTGTAGTGTCAGAGTAGCAAGGTCATGCTGGCTAATGTTACCTGGCCAGAACAATCATCCTGACTGTTGCCCCTGCTACTTCAGAAAAGGATGCTGCCCCTCTTGAGTTGTTATAAGTTAATCTTGTCCCTCCACACATATTCCTCCATTGTGTTAGTACTCACGATACGGCTGTCTATATCACTGGGGCACGCAAGCCACCATATATTGGCAAGATCATGGTTCATAATATGCAAGTAACTGTAAGATACACGAAGAGATACAAGAACAGTGCACATAGGAAACAACGTAATAAAAAATGCAGTTAACCACACTGATGTTAAAGAGTATGCGTAAATGACGAAAGTAAGTTTTGAGCGCTGCGTCACTGCAAAGTAACATAGCTCGATGAGAATTGGGTGATACATACTTCGTGCTGAAGGCAACGTAAAGAAATGTGGAATGAGACTAACAGATATGAAGAAGTAATTACTCTGAAATCACCACGACTAATGAGGGTCCACTGGACGTCGTAAAAGAATTCACGCGGGTTTTAGTAGGGTGTGTGATCGTCATGGACGGCAGAGTATGCTCTGCCGCGCGCTCCCATGCTGGCCACATGGCTAGCAAAGAGTTCTTATGGTAGGGAGATCCATTTCTCGACCAGCACGGTTAATAACAGCTGGTCGTACCCTTCATACGGCGAGATGTCAGAACACGTAATGCAACTGGGAACGTCGACGAACATAATCGTTTTAATCATAGACGTGTTATGGCGTGGGGAAGGAGAATGTTGCATGTGTGTACTGACCTCAAATCTTTGAACACTGTACACTCACCGGCCAGCTTTATTGTGACAATGTGTTCCTTATCATTGTGCGTCTTTTCAAGGGTGTGTTCCGACCTGACTTCATTTTAGTGGATGACAATAAGCGATCGCAGAGAGCATCGCGGATTACAATTGCTGAATGGTCATCGGTGCATATGGACGTGTTGCAGTACATCTCCCCAGTGTATCGTACACGTGCTCGATTGGTTTTAAGTCGAAGGAACGGTCAGGCAAGTCCCTTCACCGATTGGTCCTCCACCTGCGCTGTTCGATGCGGTCTTGCAGTGTCATCCTTAAAAATGATGTCGGGGCGAATCGCACCCCTGAGAAGACGCAGGTGGGGAAGAAGAATAATGTCACAATAACGTTGGCCGGTGAGTGTTCTACGTTCAAAGATTTGAAGGTCAGTGCGCTGTTGTAGCATTATGCCTCCCCATACCACAGCACGTCGACCGCCGAAACGATCATGTTCAACAAAGTTCCTGGGTGTATTACGTATTCTTCACTCTCGCTATATGAGGGTACGTCCAGCAGTTGCAAACCGCGCTGCTGCAGCAATGGAACGCTCTACCAACCTTACGACAAGCATCGGAGCATGCTCCAGAGCAGGCATTTTCGTCCGTGGCGATCACACAGCATTTCCCGCCTTTTGTAATGCCCAGGGGGCCATCGTAAATAGCGGTGATTTCCGGGTAATTATTGTCTTCGAATAAAAGTTTTATTTTTGTTGGACTCATGACGTATTTCTTTCAGTTCCATCCCGTAATATGCAGTAGAAGCTCTATTTGTAGGCCAAGTTTCACTGAGCTTTGTTACCTGGCTATGACACGTCATTAAATTACTTTCAACCTTGTTTTGTGCACCAATGTGTTTCCGTCCTCAGAAAATAGTTCCAGGAAGCGGGTAACTGAATGGAGTGGCGTTAAAAGCTGTCCGAACAGCAAACGTTTCCAAACGAGAATCGTGGCTGACGTCAAAGGGCGAGGCGCACCTGTAATGATTAGTCGCCTCGTGCTGCTGCCCACGCGCCGGAGGCTCACCACTGACGTCACGGCCATGAGGCGGCGCTGCTGCAGTCGGTCGCCACACAACAAGTGTCCTCGGGTAAGCAACGGTAGCTGCCAACAGCATCATTCTACGCGAGACCTGCAAAAAGTCGTTGTTTTGCCTGTTGAAATACGTGTCAACTACCCGCTCTCTCTTTGTGTGGGGGGTGGGGCAGGGGGGGGGAGGGGGGGAGGGAGGGGAGAGAGAGAGTAAATTAAATCTGAGAGTCCAGTTAGAGCCGGCCGCGGTGGTCTAGCGGTTCTAGGCGCTCACTCCGGAACCGCGCGACTGCTACGGTCGCAGGTTCGAATCCTGCCTCGGGCATGGGTGTGTGTGATGTCCTTAGGTTAGTTAGGTTAGTTAGGTTTAAGTAGTTCTACGTTCTAGGGGACTGATGACCACAGATGTTAAGTCCCATAGTGCTCAGAGCCATTTAGTCCAGTTAGATGTATTTCGCCTCTCGTTTGAGACACAGACTGTTCGTTGTCTGGACCGTGCTCTGATGCTTGTCATAAGGTTGGTAGAACGTTACATTCTTGCACCACCGCGGTTTGGGCAACACACACACACACACACACACACACACAAACAAAAAACAAACAAAAAGTGGACGCACTGTTGTTCATGCGGAATACTTCTGTAATCTCTATTTGGTATAAATTTTTGCTGTTCCTAATCTCAAGCAATTATGAATTCTCCCGTGTTTTGGACACCTTCAAATAATTAAACCGTTCCTTATTGCTATATACATAAATGAGACTTAAGCAATGTTATGGCACTTGCTCGACTTAAGATAAATGTTCTGTGGAAAACAAATGGATTTTACATGTAGAAAGCAACTAACAGAAAATGAATGGATACTTTAATTTGGAGTTTGTATGAACTACGGTAATAAGAGAGAAATGCCTTTAACCTATGAGAAGGTACTTTGTCTATTCTGTATCAGGCAGGCCACTGAATAAGCGCTACAAGAGGAAAATTTATATGTAAACTTCAAAATGTCAGCAGCAACCTATAGATTTTTTTTTGTCAAGATTAGGGACTATCATACAAATAGTCGAAGGACGCAAATGATACTATAAGAAATCACTAGGCGTATTTTGTGATATTAATGTCTAATGTGCTTTAAAAGCTTAATATTCTCAGAAAGGCTTGCTGAAAGTAAAAAAAAATTGTCATTGAGAACCAATTTACATTTTTCAAATTTTTTACAGTTTTCTGAATGAAGTGCAGTGAAGGTTAAAAACTTAGGTAAAAAAGAGATTTTTAATTTTTTTGGCTTTGATGAAGTTTTGCAAACAGTCTGAATACTTTCATTGGCGTCGGTCAGTTTTGGAACTTTTACATCATACTAGCACCCAAGAGACTGATGGGCTCTGTAACACTTGGACCTCTCTTTTGATAATCTAATATGACTGTTTCGTTTCATGTTGAAGAAATACAATTTTTAACTAGTTGTTTCTGAACGCAGCGTTTACGCTGAGCTGTATGAATGCAGCTTGCGCAGTTGGACGTAAATATGGCAAATACACTCCTGGAAATGGAAAAAAGAACACATTGACACCGGTGTGTCAGACCCACCATACTTGCTCCGGACACTGCGAGAGGGCTGTACAAGCAATGATCACACGCACGGCACAGCCGACACACCAGGAACCGCGGTGTTGGCCGTCGAATGGCGCTAGCTGCGCAGCATTTGTGCACCGCCGCCGTCAGTGTCAGCCAGTTTGCCATGGCATACGGAGCTCCATCGCAGTCTTTAACACTGGTAGCATGCCGCGACAGCGTGGACGTGAACCGTATGTGCAGTTGACGGACTTTGAGCGAGGGCGTATAGTAGGCATGCGGGAGGCCGGGTGGACGTACCGCCGGAATGCTCAACACGTGGGGCGTGAGGTTTCCACAGTACATCGATGTTGTCGCCAGTGGTCGGCGGAAGGTGCACGTGCCCGTCGACCTGGGACCGGACTGCAGCGACGCACGGATGCACGCCAAGACTGTAGGATCCTACGCAGTGCCGTAGGGGACCGCACCGCCCCTTCCCAGCAAATTAGGGACACTGTTGCTCCTGGGGTATCGGCGAGGACCATTCGCAACCGTCTGCATGAAGCTGGGCTACGGTCCCGCACACCGTTAGGCCGTCTTCCGCTCAATGCCCCAACATCGTGCAGCCCGCCTCCAGTGGTGTCGCGACAGGCGTGAATGGAGGGACGAATGGAGACGTGTCGTTTTCAGCGATGAGAGTCGCTTCTGCCTTGGTGCCAATGATGGTCGTATGCGTGTTTGGCGCCGTGCAGGTGAGCGCCACAATCAGGACTGCATACGACCGAGGCACACAGGGCCAAAACCCGGCATCATGGTGTGGGGAGCGATCTCCTACACTGGCCGTACACCTCTGGTGATCGTCGAGGGGACACTGAATACTGCGCGGTACATCCAAACCGTCATCGAACCCATCGTTCTACCATTCCTAGACCGGCATGGGAACTTGCTGTTCCAACAGGACAATGCACGTCCGCATGTATCCCGTGCCACCCAACGTGCTCTAGAAGGTGTAAGTCAACTACCCTGGCCAGCAAGATCTCCGGATCTGTCCCCCATTGAGCATGTTTGGGACTGGATGAAGCGTCGTCTCACGCGGTCTGCACGTCCAGCACGAACGCTGGTCCAACTGAGGCGCCAGGTGGAAATGGCATGGCAAGCCGTTCCACAGGACTACATCCAGCATCTCTACGATCGTCTCCATGGGAGAATAGCAGCCTGCATTGCTGCGAAAGGTGGATATACACTGTACTAGTGCCGACATTGTGCATGCTCTGTTGCCTGTGTCTATGTGCCTGTGGTTCTGTCAGTGTGATCATGTGATGTATCTGACCCCAGGAATGTGTCAATAAAGTTTCCCCTTCCTGGGACAATGAATTCACGGTGTTCTTATTTCAATTTCCAGGAGTGTACGTTAATATTGCGCAATGTCCGTTTAATTGTCTGGGAAGTAGCCAGCTGGCATAATATTGTTCAGCAATTTCGGAAGGACAATAGTTTGATCAGTCATAGTGTGCACTAAATATCACATTACCAGGTATTGACACGTGATAGAAAAGGGGTTAAGCTTCGAAGGAATGGCGATCAAAATCATATTTTCTCTGAAAAGGTATATTTTAATTTGAACCTTAAAGACGATAATGGAACTGGTAAGGAATATTTGCCCTTTGTATTGATAAACAATTATTGAAGAACGTTCAAATGATACGCTACAGCTGCTAGGTTTAAACAGATTTCCAATAGCGTGACTACCAACTCTGAAACACGATATACGTCCATTCAACATCGGTACTAAGAGGTTACAGACTCAGCTAGACGACTAAGAATTGCATTTGGAAACGACGTAACTTGGAAATATCACATGGAAAAAGTGAAGGCGAACCATAAACTGAGTTTTATTGCCAGAACACTTAAAGTAGCGATAAACTCACAAAAGAAGATTTACACTACATTTGTCAGTCCTGTTCTAAGAGTACCGCTGGACGTAATGGGGTCCTAGGAAGGTATGACTGGCAAGACGTCAGTCAAGTTCAATAAAAGGAGGTTGGTTTTGCATTATCACAAAACAGGAAGAGAGTATCACGGACATATTAAAACATGGGCATTTTTCATCACGGTGAATTATCTTCACGAAATTTCAATCAACGTTCTCTTTCCAATGTAAAAATATTTTTATTATTTTGATGACTCCCACTTATTTACCAGGGGAATAACAAGCCTGATAAAGCGTAGCTTTTCTGACAACCTATTTGAGAGTAGAGTAGAGTAGAGCAGTGGACATACTCGTAGCTTGACAGTCGTGTTTTGCACCCTCTGCCCACTTAAGTGTTAAAAGAGTAACCATCTATGTGTAAAAGTATATGAAAAAAACTACACAAAGTTTTTAGATGAATGAAAGTTTTGAATTTCATTTTTGATGTAACTTTTAAAGTGGTAATTGAATTTAGTTTTGGAAATTGCTCATCATTGCCCTCTTCATTTGTAGGACGAATTTTCGTTATGGTGCTGTAGAACGTCTGCGCTGCTTTACTCTAACATCATTTCAAAATCTCCTATTCCTCAAATTTGGCCATAGGCACTGGTAGGAGAGTTCTACGAGGGTAAGTCAATTGTTATCCGAAATGTAGTTATAAAATTTTATTGTAATCAAGTAGGAAACTTACAAGAACATCACTTTTCGACAGTCTACTTGCGTTTCAACGCACTTGGTCCATCGTTGTACAACCTGATGCCCTTATAAAAGAAGGTTCTCGGTTGAGCTGCGAGGGAGGAATGCACCGCTTCTTTCACTGCTTCGTCCGAGGCAAATCGACCGCCCCCTTAATGCCTGTTTGACAGGACCAAACAAGCGATAGACAGAGGGGACAATATCGAGACCATATGGAGGATGATCCAGTATTTGAAATCTGTGTTTCTGGAGGGTATCAGGAGTGTGGGCAGCAGTATGCGGACGGGCATTGTCGTGCAACGTCACACCTTTTGACAGCAATCCTAGGCGTTTGCTTCGAATTGCATGCTTTAGCCTAGCAGTAAGCATCTCACTGTAACGTACACTGTTTATTGTTGTGCCCCTTTCCCCATAATGTTCAAGTACTGGACCTTGTGCGTCCCAAAAGACCGTAAGCATCAGTTTTCCTGCGGGCTGTTGGAACATTTTCTTGACCTGCGAATTTGGATGTTTCCATTCCATGCTCTGCCGTTTACTCTCCGGCTCGTAACGATGGATCCATGTTTCGTCACCAGTAATGATCCTGCCTAAGAAGTTGTCCTTAGTTTCCATAGCGATTCAAATGTTTTTGCATATGTCCAATCGCGTTTGATTATGCAACTGCATGAGTTGATTTTTGGACCCATACTGCACAAACTTTATGAAACCCAAGTCTATTGTGGATGATTTCGTTTGCAGAACCGTGACCAATTTGCACACGATGTGCCACTTCGTCAGTAGCTAATCGTTTGTGTAAGAGAATCATTTCATGTGAACGTTCAATGGATTCTTCATTTGTGGCGGTAAACAGTCCTCCAGCTCCTTCACCGTGCGTAACACTTGTGCGACCATTTCAGAATTTTTCAATCCTTTCGTAGACACTCCGTTGTGGCAAAACACTGTTCCCGTACTGTACCATTTCAGAATTTTTTCAATCCATTCGTAGACACTCCGTTGTGGCAAAACACTGTTCCCGTACTGTACCGAAAGTCTTCGATGAATTTAGGCCCCTGATACGCCTTCCGACCACAAAAAACGGATCACTGAACGTTGCTCTTCTTCGGTGCTAATAGACAGCGGGGCAGCGGCACGACAACGTTAACGAAACTAACCTAGCAGCTTGAAAATTACAAAGATATAACAAAAAATAAACAAAGCATACGTCATCAAAGTAAAACGACCGTACTTGCAAAATAAACAAAATATAACTAATTTGCGGATAATAATGCAAAAAATGGTTCAAATGGCTCTGAGCACTATGGGACTTAACATCTATGGTCATCAGTCCCCTAGAACTTAGAACTACTTAAACCTAACTAACCTAAGGACATCACACAACACCCAGCCATCACGAGGCAGAGAAAATCCCTGCCCCGCCCGGAATCGAACCCGGGAAGCGAGAACGCTACCGCACGACCACGAGATGCGGGCTGGATTATAATTGACTTACCCTCGTATACACCAATGTGAAAATGTACCAAACCACCTCTAACAAAAAACTTTGGCCACGATTACGTAACTTTGTCATTGTTCACAACAACAGTTCAATACCAGCGTTCTAGGTTGTTATTGAGAGAAATTGATGATCACCATTGGACGAGTCTGAAGTGTGCACTTCTGGAATGAAGCATTAATGTGAGACATTCAGTCAAGCAAAGTTTTACTGAATAGTCTTAAGTGTTGGATGTATAGGAGAATGTAAAATGGTGGGCTTTGTGGAGGGCCCAGAGTGATTTTACTAAATTTCCCTGAGTTTTTTGGATTATAGACACACTGAGGTTCGTTATAAGAGCCGAGACAGGACGAAGATGGATGAATTCTCTACAAAGACACTGTTGTCTCTTTTACACACAAAGTTCGGCCTCATAAAGCCGTTTGTTAGAGGTCTGAATAAGGATTCTGCAGCGCTCAAATATTGGCTAGACTGTTTACCCAAACTGTCAGAGACAAAGGTCAATGACATCCGTGTGGTCACACACAAAGAAGATAATGCAATTCAAGGAATTTCCAAAGAATTTGACTAAGAAGGAGAAAAGTGGTTTGGAAATGTATTCCAAGGCCAATAACTAAGTGCAGCTCGTCGAGGATATGGTTAAGATCTTCGGCGTAAGATACACATTCTTGATACTCATCTAGAGAAGTTTGAAGAGAACACTTCAAATAATATCTAACAATGAATTTTTTTCTTGGTATAAGTTGCTTGGATAAATTCTATATTTGATTCTCATGTCTAGCTTATAAACATTCTTGGTGCAAGTCGGTAAGATTTCTGTAATCAGTGGTTCTCGTGTAATATGGAGAAACGTCTATTAGCGCGAGTCCGATTTCGCCTTCAGAACATACTCAAAATAAAACAGAATTTAGTGGCATAATATGACTAATTGGAGTCACGAACGACGGCGGTCGAGATTCGCCATGTTCTACACGGGTCCAGTGAGATATACAGACCCTGTGCGTGTGTCACACTCGTGACGCTACCGTCTTCAGCGTGAACCGAATTGCTATAATTCATAACTGCTTGTTTAAATACGTGCAAGCTCTCGCTAACACGCGATAAAGTTAGCACCTTTAGTCAGTACCTTTTCGTTGGCATTTTGACGGAGCCGAGCATTCGCGAAGTATACTGAGGAACTAATGTGACGTCACGTTCGTTGTGGGCCCGTATTGCTCATGGACCCCGGTTCTATTCCCTTGACGTCACGCATTCTCGACAGCTAGTGAGTGTTAAGTAGTGTTCTAGCGCTCTGCCGTGAACTTTGTAGCTATCGCGCGCATTAAACCTCATCGTAGCAAGTTATTTAGTGAAGTTTTATTCCATTTGTTGCGAGTTATCGTGGCGGATGATGATGTAAAGCGAGAGACATAATTTGCTGGATGCACGCTTTCTTCAAGCGCAAGGCGCTTCTAGGCGTGTATCGAAACTGGGGATTGTAACTGGTAACACTGCAATACCCGTACCTGCCTCGACCTACGCGGGCGAGTACGAAAAGCTTGTTACCAACAGATAAGTAGGATTCTCAGCCACATATGTATAGCTCACTGAAACAGGGCATGTGTCCAGATAGACTCAAATACGCTATTGTTAAACCATATGGGTGCACCACCTGTAGCAGTGGTATGAAATGGCGTTGGGGACACAACACGATCACCTCCGATTTGCATAGTCAGTAATATGGACCGCAGGAGTTACATTTCTGACAAGGTCGGTGGCTCCGCCCGCTCTCGCAGGTATCTTGTCGCACGTTCAGACCTCTCACCTAATGAAAAATATGGTTATGGATCGCCGAGAGACACGAAAGCCACCCCTCGTTAACCACTACGATTTTTGAACTGTGTCCTGGAGATGAAACAGCATGGAATGACGGACCCATATGTCATTCAAACTCAAATCGATTCGATGTGTAGTCGAGTTAGAGCAACTGCTCTTGATAGAGATGCGTGGCAGCTATATATACTGAATTTCGCACCGTAAGACTTCTCAAATCACCTTCAGATGTAGTGATGTATTCTTTCTACGATATTGCTAACGCACAATAAATAGAATTTCATTATTTACTATCAAATACAATTTCATTATTTACTATCATTCCTGGTGGTTCAGTTTTAATGGCAAGCAGTGGACTTGTTTCTCGACGTAGTTCCCTTTTACGTCAGTGTTCTTTGTCTACTGTTTCTGTAGTGAGTAGTCTTCATCTTCGATGGACAAAACTAGAGCTGAAAAGTGCTCATTTGCTGTCGTCATATTTACTTGTTCGGGCTCAAGATGTGTTCAAACTAACATTATCTTTAGAAAAGGGAATGAGAGTATTTAGAATCTTGTAGTAAGGTAGCTGTTCAAACAATTCGTTACAAACATCCACAGTTCTCTTGCTCTAAAGTCAACTTTGTCAGTAGGTACTTTGTTTTGATGACAGATTATTTTATTCTCTTCTAATCTAGGTCATTCCACACACAATACACACTCAAAACAAAACAAAAAAGTTACGACAGCATGATATTCTAGTTCATGCAGTTTGACGAAACTCTCACAATAGGACTACTTCAAGAAGCTGTACAGGCAAGACTATTCCACAGATAAAGTTAACGCCTCACTTCTACGACTGGAACACGTAGCAACAGAATTTCATTTATATGAAACGATGTCTCTGTGCCAGTGGGCAATTGATTGTCACCTTGCACTCGTACATAAAAACTGGAAATTCAGAACCAAAAATCTAAGAAGATCTAAGAAGTAATTCATTTTCATTACTGTTCAACCAGTAATTTGACGAAATTTGAAGCAGTGTACCGGGAGTTGTGCCTGCTGCAGCCCCCAGCACACTGCAGACTTCATCACCCCCTCTCTTCGTACGACATTAGCTCGCCGCTGTGCCGCCGCCTCTGACGTCGTGCGGTGTTTGCACGCTTCCGTAATAGAGTCCTCTTCTGAGAAAAATCGTGCTCGCTCCTCGTAGAAAACGCTGACGGTAACCTTTATCCCACTTATGACATAATTATAAAAGCACTCTGCTAAAAATATGCCATCCTTCATGTAAAGATAACCCCAGACTTCTCCGCAGGCTGATGTGTGAAGTCACAAAAGGCTCACCAATTTCTTTGAATGGGTAGTACCGAAAAACTGTTTTGCAAGCTTTGCTATTAAGTTTTTTTCAGAATAACACACTATGGTTGAAAGAAACAATTAGATATACTGAATGGCCGAGCGGTTCTAGGCGCTTCACTCTGGAACCACGCGACCGCTACGGTCGCAGGTTTGAATCCTGCCTTGGGCAGGGATGTATGTGATGTCCTTAGATTAGTTGGCTTTAAGTAGTTCTAAGTTCTAGGGGACTGATGACCTCAGCAGTTAAGTCCCATAGTGCTCAGAGCCATTTGAACCATTTGTTAAGTCCCATAGTGTTCAGAGCCATTTAGATATAATGAATGTTTGTTTTATTGATTCTTTTAATGTGTTTGGAGATACTTTACATTACAATACAGGTTTAATATAAAATTTCTAAGCGTGATTTAAGAAAACACAGAGTGTTAAACTGTTCGCCAAAAATTGAGATAAACATTAAACACAAGCTCTTAATCCACTTCTTAACTGCTGGTCTACTTTAATCTCTATAGATTGTCTGGGCTCGCTGTAAGCGACGATACTGTATGTGCCATACCCGCTTGTCGACGTAGAACGCTGAACATATCAACATTATTGACTTCAGCTGTGGAGAACGAATTTTTAAACTTAGCCTTACAAAGACATACGCCCAGTGCATGTAGTGGACGCTGACAAATACGACACTTATTCGTGAAATATATTACAGATCGCGAATGACAGACAATAATTAAATCAATATACAAAGTATGTGGTTTAATCGATAGTGAACAGATTTGCAAGCCTCAAAGAAAACAAAAGTGGATCCCCAACAAAACCACGGATCTTTTTAATGTATTCAAATATTAACAAGTTGTACATGTTCTTATGTGAATTTTATATATTTGATAGTAAGATTTTTATTTCAGAACAACATAATGTAGGTCTTACGTGTTATTGATACAAATGTACAGCTGTTTCATGTTATCCACATCTGACGATCTGCCTGACTTCTCCTTGAAATGAAGCCGGCCTGTCCTGAGGCCAGTGACCAACTCTCACTTGATCGGCCTGGTTTTGCAGATCCCTAGCATTCTACAATGAGTCCTGTCGTCGACGACCTATATTTCCTTCCTACACAGGGTCCAGTTCATCTCCATGCGGAAGATCATACGTCGACAGCTACCATCTAAAATGTCCAAACTGCTCAAACCGATTCTTCTAACATGTATACTGACGTGTGTATCTCTTTTCCACACGACAACAAAAGTGCATGGTTCTTGTAAAAGCTTAGTTTATCTCTTCTATGAAGGAAGAACTTTTTTCCTTTTAGAATGTGTGTACAAATTATGGTTTCGTGAAAACTATTATGATTTAACGACCTCCAAAGAATTTAGTTGTTTGCTCATAACAAATCATATTGTGCACAACTGTAGGTTGTTGTCGATAAAAGGAGTAAATAATTTGTTGGACCAGAATGAGAATTTCACTCTGCAGTGGAGTGTGCGTGAATATGAAACTTCCTGGCAGATTAAAACTGTGTGCCCGACCGAGACTCGAACTCGGGACCTTTTCCTTTCGCGGGCAAGTGCTCTACCAACTGAGCTATCGAAGCACGACTTGCGTCCGGTACTCACAGCTTTACTTCTGCCAGTATCCGTCTCCTACCTTCCAAACTTTACAGAAGCTCTTCTGCGAACCTTGCAGAACTAGCACTCCTGAAAGAAAAGATACTGCGGAGACGTGGCTTAGCCACAGCCTAGGGGATGTTTCCAGTATGAGATTTCCACTCTGCAGCGGAGTGTGCGCTGATATGAAACTTCCTGGCACATTAAAACTGTGGGCCCGACCGAGACTCGAACTCGGGACCTTTGCCTTTCACGGGTAAGTGCTCTACCAACTGAGCTACCGAAGCACGACTCAGGTCAGGTACTCAGAGCTTTACTTCTGCCAGTATCCGTCTCCTACCTTCCAAACTTTACAGAAGCTCTTCTGCGAACCTTGCAGAACTAGCACTCCTGAAAGAAAGGATACTGCGGAGACATGGCTTAGCCACAGCCTAGGGGATGTTTCCAGAATGAGAAACTTCTGTAACCCCTAATATTATACCAGTCGTTGTTCTACGAAGTTGTAGTTATTCTAGCTATGAAAGAAGCGACATTTTATTGTTCCTTTCTGCCTTTTCTGGCGTCGCCCCGGTATGGATGTAGGTGTATTCGCTTTAACTTTCGCTAATAATAACTGGAGTATTACATTTAAGATATTTTTTATTTTGTAAAACGATGAAGCACTCAATTGTTTTGCTTTGATCAAACCACGTAATTAATTTATGGCCATTTAAATTAACTTAAAAGCGACCTGTATGACGACGCAACGGTATAGTGCCTTAAGCACTAAGTCGTTAATTATTTTGTAAATGGAAAAGAGAATCTCATCTTGATTCGAAGTCCGGTTATTTTTTACAAAATAATTTCTTTTGTATGAGACATACAGACTCATTCGAGATCAAATTCGCCTGTAACCAAGAATGACCTTTTGACCTGATACTAAATTTCGTACATTCTACCCAAGTTCAATAAATACGATCCAATTTAGAGTAAAAATTACAGCGTCCCCCAGTGCAGAGTGGGCGGCTATTGGCCAAAATGGTGCACGTGGGTGGCACTAAGTACAGGGAGGGACGTCCTCGTTCTGGGCAGGCCCGTCATCCTTGTTAGGCCACGAGACTCAGAATAAGTTTATTACAAAAATGAGGAGTAGTAGCGGCACGCTTGTCGTGTATTTGCGCCACTAGCCGTCACATAACTTAAACACTACTGTCACCGTCAGTGTGGAGATCTGCCTTGCCCGTTGCTCCACTATTTGGTACAGCACTGCCGAGTTCGCTATTCCTGCAAGCTAACCTGCCTACCAAGATTGCACTTACTTTGTTCAATTACATCAGTGACAACATCACGTACTTACCCGCCGCCAGTGTTTCTGCACTACACTGCTCTCACATTCACACTAATATGCCTGTATATGGTCGTTACATCTCCAAAATTCAGTGTATATACATACATATACACATACATTAATACTTGTTCCATAAATCATAAATACGTCATTTCATAATGTTGTGGAACGTGTCACTTTAACGTACGTTTCCTTTAGACATAATAAATAATTTATTTACAGTTACAACTTCATATCTAAAAATTCATCTGTTGAGTAGAAGGAGTTGTCATTCAGAAATTCTTTTAATTTGTTTTTAAATGTTGGTTGTCTATCTGCCAGATTTTTCATGCAATTCTGGCAAATGTCCAAAGATTCTTGTGGCAGCATACTTCACCCTTTTCTGTGCCAATGTCAAATTTAACCCAGAATAGTGAAGATCCTCCTTTCTTCTAGTGTTGTAGCTATTGACCTGGCTGTTATTTATGAACTGCGATGGTTTATTAGTAACAAATTTTTCATAACTGAATATATGTATTGCGAAGGTATTGTGTATATATCCTGAATTCCTTAAATAAATGTCTGCAAGGTGATCTAGGGTGGGTTCCAGCTATTGTTCTGATTACACGCTTTTGTGCAATGAATACTTTTTCTCTGAATGATGAATTACCCCAAAATATGACGCCATAAGAAAGCAATGAATGAAAATAGGCACAATAGGCTAATTTACTGATATGTTTATCACCAAAATTTGCAATAACTGTGATAGCATAACTTGCTGAACCTAACCATTTCAGCAGATAATCGATGTGTTTCGTCCAATTCAATTTCTCATCAATTCACACACCCATAAATTTTGAATAGTCTGCCTTAGCAACAGATTTCTGTTCATAGTCAATATTTATCAATGATGGTACGCCATTTACTGTACAGAATTGTATATACTTTGTTTTCTCAGAATTTAGTGAGTGTATATTTGTAGAGAACCACTTAATTTTCTGAAATTAAATGAAACAACTAGTTTACTGTTACCAGTCACCGTTTTATTTATTTCCAAGACGCGTTTCAAAGGTTTAAACCTCCATCATCGGATGGATTTACATTACTTAGTATGACATTTGTGTGTGTGTTTTTTGTGGTATTTTTTGTTTTTTAGTGCTGCCATGTGTTCCTTGAATCTAATCTCAAATGATCTGCCTGTGTGGCCTATGTAGAAGCAGTCACAGTCCAAACATTCAATTTTGTACACACCTGTGTGATGAAGTGGGTTTTGTGTGCTGTTGTTGTGGGATAACTTCTGTCTGATCTTGTTGTCTGTTGTAAAGGATATGCTTATGCCTTTTCGTTTGAAGACATTAGCAATATGATATGAAATGTTAACTAGAAAGGTGATTGTATGGAAGATGTTATTTTCTTTTTGCTTTGCCATTATTGAGTTTTTTAAGGTGTCTGCTATGGAGCTGTTATAACCATTCTCAATAGCTGTTTGTTTTATTATTTCAATTTCTTAATCACATTTCTCTTCAGAGAGTGGTAGTTGGATAGCTCTGTTGATCATGTACCGGTTGTGTGTTGTTTCGCTTCGTTCTTTGTAGTATTTTTCGTTTGATGCTTATTTCGCGAGATATTTGGCCCAGTCACTATCAGTAGACCACCCTGTATATTAAGAACAATAAGGGAGCCAAGACAGAACCCTGTAGAACACCATTATCGATACACCAGTTAGAGGACTCTGCTGATTTTTGCAGGTATCTGTACTGTTAATTTCAAACTTCTGCATTCTTCCAATTAAATATGAATTAAACGATTTGTGCACTGTCCCACTCATGCCACAGTACTTAAGCTTATATAGAAGAAATTCATGATTTATACAATCAAAAGCCTTTGAGAGATCACAAAGTATCCCAGTGGGTGATGTTCGCTTATTCAATGCATTTAATGTTTGATCAGTGAACGCATATTATAGAATTTTCTGTTGAAAAGCCTTTCTGTAAACAAAATTGTCGTTTTGTTAGTACTTCATTTTTAAAAATATGTTACTTTTACAGTAATTTTGGATAAAGCTGACAGAAGTGAGATTGGGTGGTAGTTGCTAGTATCATAACTACCCCATTTTTATGCAATGGTTTAACAATAGCGTATTTGAGTCTATATGGACATATGCCCTGTTTCAGTGAGCTACTCCATATGTGGCTGAGAATACTACTTATCTCTTGGGAACAAGCTTTTCATACTCTGTTGGAAATGTGTGAATTTATTATTTTCATAATTTCAGTAGGAGAGGTGGATTGAATTGTGGATTGAATTTCAGTTTTATCATATTGCGTAGGTATTTCCTCTTCCATATACTGCCTCGC
The DNA here is from genome assembly GCF_023897955.1 of Schistocerca gregaria. Lineage (NCBI taxonomy): Eukaryota > Metazoa > Arthropoda > Insecta > Orthoptera > Acrididae > Schistocerca > Schistocerca gregaria. The sequence goes on from NC_064922.1 coordinate 464,142,498, forward strand.
ATTTTCTGATGAATAGCTGGAACCTATTTTCTGTACAACACTTAAAAATGATTATTAAAACTGTTTTCAACTTCTGATTTCTTGTTAACAAAATTTTCATTGAGTTTGATAGAAATACAATCTTCAAGTGCTCTCAGTTGCTGTGTTTCCCTTTTAAAAATATCCCAAATTTAATGCACATACTTCTGGACTGTTTAATAACTTTTCTTAATACAGTGCTGTAGTTTTCATAATGTTTCACTGTTTCTGGATCATTACTCCTCCTACCTACAAGATACATTTCTCTTTTCTATTTAAAAGATGTTTTTATCCCTTAGTAAGCCTAGGCTTTTTAGACGGTTTTTCTGAAATTATATTTCACTGTTTTCTTAGGGAAACTGTTTTCAAATATACTCGCAAAGGTATCATGAAAGAGGATAAATTTTAAGTTAGTATCGGGTTCCCTGAACACCTCATCCCAGTCTAACTGTTTGAAACTTTCCCTAAACTTTTCATTTGTTAATTGAATGCACTATTTTAGAGGACTGTTTGGCATTACTATATGGATCTAAGTCATATAATGTAACTAGCCGTGCATCATGTTCAATCAGACTATTCTTAAGAGGAAAATTTTTTATTTGATTAAATTTTTCTTGGTTTATAAATCATTGTCTATCAGTGCGCTGTTTTCCTGTACGACTCGAGTAAGAAAATCAATAACTGACGTCAAATTGAAAGAACCAAGTAATGCTCCAAGGTCTAGCTTTCCCTCAGACTCTTACAGAAACTCTACATTGAACTCCCCACAAACAATAATTTTCTACCCTCTGGCAGATATAACAAAAAATTCAAGTTTTTCAAAAATAGCTGGAAATTTCCCAATGGGTACCTATACATGGATTCAATTATAAAAGTACCATTGTTTGGTTTAAGCTGACACGCACATCCTTCTGTATGTTGCTCTACACAAAATTCTTTAGTACCAAATTTTTCACCATATGACAGACTTTAACATACATGGCGACTCTTTCTCTCTCCATAGTGTCTCTACTTACACGTGCTGAAAGCTTATGTCCACCTACATTTACCGTTTCCATACATGTGACTATAAAATGTTCAGACAGGTGTAGTACATCTGTTCCACCTTCACTTTCTGAATCTTCTAAACAAACAAGAAGCTCATCTACTTTGTTTTCAATACACATACAAATATTATTTTTCTCTATACTGCTATGTGACTCTTGTGTTTGGATGAAATTCACTTTCAAAGGAAAATAGATGCCCTCTCGTCGTTTTTAAACGTCTTTGAAGTTGATCCTTTTGTCTGAGACTTAATGATACTTACAATCTGGAGACTTAATGAGTTTATATGAAAGGAATTACTTCATTACCAGCTATTTTTCGTTCGCTTCCCTCGTTGCACGCGTCTTCTTTACTTGGTAAGGATTTTCTCACAATTCGTCTGGATGACAAGAGAATTATGATATCTTGAACAGTGTTATGTGAGCAACGTGGTTTAGTGGCCCCATATATGCACGTTGTAGTGGAGGTCGTTGGGCATAGCCGAAACACGGTTATACAGGAATTTGTTTCTCGACAATGGAATGGCGAACAAATCATTAGAAGAAAAATTATGATTTACTGGCAAGAGATGCTGATAAAATTTCTTTACTGGGCAACCTGTTTCGTTCCACACACTAACATGTTCATGAAAGCATCTACAGCATCATACTAGGTGACTTTATAATGTGGTTTTAAGTGCTTTTACGAAAGAGATGATGGTCCGTTCAAGAAAAATATTTTGTCAGCAACTGTTGACGGTAAATCATGACATTCTTCAGATATTTATGAGCTCTGGGACACATACGTCTGAAGATATTAAACCAGCCCGGAAGACTATGACCATCTGCTCAGAGACCAGGAGTTATATGTTACTTTCGTAGAGAGCCATACCTACAGTTATAAAATTAAAGCCTCGCCAGTGCTGTATCCTTAGCACTTCCATGCCAGGATCAAAATACTTTCAGCTGGCCTCAACTGTAAAACAAGCCCGCTACACAGCAGTGGGATGGTAAGCCCTTGGTGCGGGCATAACGACAGCGATTCGTGAGAAAAATATCCTCGGGTAACGGGGAGCATTCTGCAGCGTCTCGCGGGCAGGTCGAAAGGGGACCGGGAAGAGCGGACGGAAGAAGGCCGGCTCTTAGCGGGCCACGCTGCTGACTTATTCAGCAGCCCGGACCGGCGGTAAGCGCGCCTAACGGTCACTCACTTATTCAGAGAGAGAGAGCCGGGGCCACGCAGCAAACACCCACAACACGTTCAGGGTGCAGGGATCATCGCACTCTGTCGCCTCGAGCTATGAAGGCTTAGCCTGCACCCTTGCTGGATGGACGGCTGCCTCTAAAACATGCCTGTAACAGCCGTTCATACTATGTTGAAGTCTTCTCTGATTTCAACTGAGAGTCTAATATAAATCGTAAAGAAATAGTTACGTGTTGACATATTTGCACATGTAAGCACTGCCTAATAAGAGTTAGGCAGACAGAAGATATGACTGGGCGTCGATGTAACTTTGTGCACCTGCACGTTACATTTCTCCGAGATATTTGGAACAGTCACCAGAGCGAACTAGTGTTGCTCCTTTTAGTGATATTACCAGGCTTAATGCGGCGTATAAGGGGTGTGAACAGCATAAGATGTTGAATGATCACTGTGAAGGGTACAGAACTGCTGCGTACACATGTGAGATAGTGTACTTATCAGATGACAATTTGGAAGGTGTCACATCTGGATCTCCATTTGGCCTGCTGATAGAATCGTGCAATATTCAACTTTATGTGGCATTCGGATTAGACACTGGCCTGATACTGGACTGTGTGGGAACGAGACATGAGGCCTACTCTTCGTCAAGGTTCTGGTTGACCGTGTCTGACCACGACAAGGAAGTATCGTCATACTGTGCACCAAGCTCATCGTAGTCCCTTCACATCTGCGCTTACCATCCGAGAACAAGTTATGGATTCCATGCAACATTACGTGTCATCTCGCACCTTCAGTCGTAGACTATCACCAGCTAGAATAGGGAATTATCTTCCCTTGTGTAGATTGCCGCTGACACCACAACACAAATGGTTGCCACTGGAATTCTGACATGAATGGGAAGCACAAACAGCTGATGAACGTCGTAGTGTCCTCACCTATGAACAGTTTTCTGCACTACATTGACAGCCTTCATCAGAAAGTATGGTGGCTAGCTGGGATAAGATCCCACTTTCTAAGTTTTGGAGCGGCACAGCGATGTTATTGCAGGCATCTTGGTGTCAGTAGCGATTGAGTGTGACCTGTTGTCATGGCTAGTAGTTACTGAGGGAACTCCGACAGCCCAACTGTATGTGACTGACATCCTGCATCCTCAAGCCTTACCTCTCATACGGTAGTACGGTGGTGCCATTTATCAACATCACAATGCTTGTCCACACTTAGAAAGTTCCTCTATGAACTGCCTGCGTGATGCTGAGGTACTCCTATGGCCTCAAAGATTCCCAAATCTGTCCTAACGGAAAATGTGTGGGATCAGCTCTCACTCAACTCCATCTCACCGCCAGTATCCAGGATACCAAGGATCAGTTTCAACAGTCGTGGGGCACCTTGCCTCAAGATAGGATACTAAGGCTTTATGACACCGTTCACAATCGCATCAGTGCATGTATTCCAGTCTGCAACGACAGAAATGAATTAGCTGGCAGAAAGGTGCATGAATTGGGCATTTTGGTGTTATTAACTGACATATAGTGGGATTGTGTGATGTGTGGGTGCTGATACCATATAGCTACTGTTGAGTATTTCTTTCACAGGTAGAAATTAAGTCAACGCTACAATCCAGTGTAGAAGCGGTGTGGTGTCACGAATCATCAGCATAAGGTTAGTGTCCACAAGTACTGAAACCATCTATCCATCAACGCTGGAGCATTAAAATTCTCGTATGAACATTCTGGTAGCCTAGATCGCTGTTCATATGAAGCCATCATGGACTACGCAAATAAGTCTGCACCGACTGTGAAACATCATGCTCAGCATGGCGAACCTATCGTTACTTCAGGTTCTTTCAGTCTTTAGCGCACTGCAACTAAAAAGCTCTTCAACATGATGTCATTCACTTTTAGTGGAAAAGCACCTGCAGCAATTATGTTATAATCATTATGAGTACTTGTCGTACTTTCCGGATTTACAGATTGAATGACAGTTTTGTTTTAAGAAGGACTTATTGTAGACATTACTGTGTAATGTTTGTGTTTTGCGTTACATGTTCTTACGAAAACTGCTTCTCCTTTCCTATTTGCAGAAGCTGGAATAGAACTCGTAGTGCACACACTCACTGGTATCATTTTCTTTGCGCCTTTTTAAGTTCACTATTCGGTCATTCTTTATTTGGAACCTTATATTATTCACAGTTTATAAAGTCTCTCCATGGACGTGCACATTTTGCAATCAGTGCTGTGTTGTCTTTTTATTTGTGTTTCTCTGTTTTGCAGATAGTGCCAGTAATAGCATTGTTAACAAAAATATTTTCTAAGACTATGACGGTCACATGATTTGTTGCCTACTCATAATGTTTTCAGTACAAATAATGGAGGTGCACTATATTAGCTTTCAGTTTTCAGTACAGAAAAACAAAAATGAGTGTTATAGTTATTGATTCTCGAAGTGTTGTATGGAGTCGGTGCAGCTGAGTATTATTAGAAACTACGCTCTAGTCCGCAAACGTACTTACAAAAATAGCAATAAGGCTCATTGTGACATGCTTTTGGTATTTGGGCCCTTGGTGACCATGTCTTTCAAATGTAAGCTGTAGTCACTTCCACATCCACTCATGGAACACATCAGCTTGTGGGACAAATAATTCTTGCTGCCATTATAGATGAAACTTGGCAATAACATATGATATGTTTGACAACTGTGAGACTGTCGAGTTACTTAATGGACGGCACAGAAATATCCTGCTAAATTCAGTTGATATTTACTTGTCATTTTCATGATATAATTGGAGTAATTTTCACTTAAGGTGTGACACTGAGTCATCAATTTATGGCTTGGATTCCAGGTAGGTTGTTCCATGTGGAAACTACAACTAATATCGTCTTTTATGTTGCAATTTAACTGCCTTGGCTACCACTGGGCCAATATGGGAGCGATGAATGCCGCAGCTCTTCGCCAGCAATTGAGTAATGTGAACACATTATAAAGTAAATGCTGTGTTTGGTTTCCATTCCAGTCTTCATTTTCTTAGAACATTTTTCTGCACCAAACTGCCTCCAAACTTGATGGGTATTTCAGATTAAACTAGCTTGAAAGGCAGAGGGAATACACATACACAAAGAATCAGATTCTGCATTATGTCTATAGAATAATGCATTTTTCTGGATCGACAGCGTTGTGACAATGTAGCTGTTGGCTTTTGTAGTAGTAACTGTTTAATCTTTTCCATACATGGCCGGCACTGTGGAGAGTCTCCATTCTCTTATACATGTCTATGTAATATCGCCTAGAAGTGGTGACCTTCGTAGATAACAGTCTGTAGTCTGAAAATTGCTTCAATAATTGTGTAAATTCTGGAAACCCTTGGGGAAGTCAGGATAAGTTATCTGCCGCCAAATGACCTATCCCACTAACATGAATTTTTTAAAAGTCATGTAAGAGTCTGCAACTTAAAGAAAACTCGAAGTTTTACATCACAATAAACTTTAACATGTTTACCATAAATGCCATAAGGAAATTTTTTAAAGCCAATACAACAACTGAAGTATCTCTGTGGCAGAATACGCTCTTTGAAATCCAGAAAAAATGCAGCTAGGAAATCCTATGGCCCTAATGTTAGATTTGTCTTCATATTAATTGATTTGGAACAAAAAAGCTCCCAAGCCATAGGAGGAAACATCTGTTGCAGAATAGAAGTCCTTTAACATATCAGACTGTTGCAATAATTGAGAATTCACTATTGCTTGCTTCATAAAACCAAAAGTGATTTGACAATCTTTTGAACAATACCACTTTGTATTATTTCTTAATGAATTCAGGAATGCTTCACTATTCAATAATCAATTATGTACAAAATGCCTAAAAAGCGAGGCTAAGCTAAATTTAGATTTTTGAAGATTTTAAATAATTCCTGCCTCTAAAAACTTCTGGAATACTCTTTCTATTAAACTAAGGTATTCCTCTGAAGTAGGTGCTGTGAACAGTAAATCATCGACATACAAGATTACTTTATCTAACAGTTCAGGTCTTAGCATAGTGTCTTGGGCAGTGACAAAGACCTGTGGACTGACATTAAAAAAAAAAAAAAGAAACGGCAAGTACAATGTGTCTCATAAAGAGATCACATTATTTGATCTTTAAGAACTAAGAAGGTGTTAATGATAACCTGATCCTGTTGTGGACATTATTGTATGCTTTTTGTGTTCTGCGTTACATGTTCTTACGATAACTGCTTCTCCTTTCCTGTTTACAGAACCTGGAATCGAACTTGTACTGCACACACTCATTGGTGTCATTTCCTTCGCGGCTTTTTATGTGTGTGTGTGTGTGTGTGTGTGTGTGTGTAGCCATTATTTTTATTTCTCTTTTGTTTATTTCCAGTTGCCAGTAACTGCACGTAAAAAAAAAGATAGCTGGAAACCAGTCCTTGGGCTTTTGGATTGGATCTTAAAGTGTTACTGGAAATGTGAATATATGAAATAAGTGCTGAGTCTATGGCAGACAGAGTTTGATGCTGCTACATCGTCATATGTAACAGTAGCGAATTTACGCGACAAATTTGAGAGAGAAAGAAGTGTAACGATTTGGAGAAGAGCTGGTGTGGTAGGAAGAAATCAGTAGTGGACGAAAGAGGGGTCGACACAGTGGTAGAAGTTTTCGTAAGATATCCAAGCCGCATGCTGCACGCGAGGTGCGTGCAACCGTATGAAGTGTTCACCACGTTTTAAAGCATGCAGTGTGGAAATACTACATTCCTAGGTTGCTTCACGTGGTGAATGAGGACGATCCAGACAGACGCTTCGAATTTTAGGAATGGATTTGTGATAGTAAAACAGTTGACAGATATCATTGTATGGTCCGATGAGGTGGCGTTTAAATCGAATGAAACCATCAATCGCCGTAACTGTCTGTACTGGGAAAGAGGCAATCCCCATGTTACAGAAGAACGAGCTGTTGATCTTTCTGGGTTATCAGTGTAGTGTGGTATGTCTGTCAGAGGACTTGTAGGGTTATTATTTTTTTGAAGGAACTGTGTCAGGAACACGCTGCAAGGACGAATTATGCTAGATGTTTGCCAACTGGATGAAACATTTGTTCAGAGGTGGATGAGCCAACAATGAAGTATTGAGTTTCCACCGAGATCACCTGATCTAATGCCGTTAGACTTCTTTCTATGAGCAATTCTGAAGGACACTGTCTGTGCCACAAACCAATGTGTTCTGGATGACATGAGAAAGGCGATCATGTGGGCCTGTTTCGAAGTGTTCCATATGCTGTATTGCTGCTGATGGAGAACATTTTGAACATCTTCCACAGTAAACAATCATCAGTAATATATGACTATCTATGGAACTTAAAAATTCACTGTGTTCGTTAGTTTTTTAGAGTTATTACAATTCAAAGTGCGTAAACCTCTCTGTGGAACCCTCTTGATAAATTGGGTGTCTCTGCAAAATTTCTCAGTTAATAGGACCTGACAATAGGAGTAACTCAGATTAAAGCTTGTCAAAATTTTAGATCATGAAACTTTTGCATTTATCCAGCCATATTCTCAGGCCTACTATAGATGGGAACAGTAAACTGATTAATCACTCTAGCGTGAAGCACAAGGCGAACGCTACCACTGGATTTAGCCATTACTAATAGTCGACTACAACATAGTGATAATGGTGGTTAAATGATCTTACAGGATAGTACTTTAATATTTCTTTGGCAACAGTCTCTCACTTTGACCATGGGATGGAGTAAGATGTATGACAATAGCTTTTGTGAGAAATTACCCCTATATGGTATTCGTAGCCTCGGATGATGCCTGGTTCTTCTGCAAATACATTTACATGCTTTAATAAGAAAGAAACTGGTTTGTTGCCACGAATATAGATACTTGTATTCTAATACTTTGTCACTAATATTATCATATGATTTTTGCTAGAGTTAATATTCATGCAGTGAGATTGTTGATATGCAGAACTTTCGTTTTAATATATTTGACTTTTACATCTTGTCAGCTCTTGCCATATTTGTGTTTTGTGTTCAATAAATCTGTAATAACATTCTTTCCCTCAATACATAGGTAGCATTTACCATCAGAGAGTTCAAATTTTGTGTCCCTCTCTCGTAAAAAATCAATATCAAGGATGTGATTCACAATTAAATAATTTACAATTAGGAAAGCGCATCTAATGGTTCCTTTTGATAGGAATGCAGGCAGTTGTATTTGCGCCTTGACATTGCACGATCTAGTACCGACTGCACCAATAATTTTTGTTTCTAATCTGGTAAGGTAAGAATTTCAGTTTTCCATTAATTCAACTGAATAAGCTACTGGACATCACACCGGCAGGAATTTCACAATCTAGTACAGTCACAGGAGGTACGTTTCGCACTACAACATTAACAGCACCCTGAAAAAGATTTTAATATTTTTTATTATACACGTTAAGATCCGATCTCAACTTGTCTCTAACACAGATTCCATCACTGTAGTAAAACAAGTGAAGGCAACTGGCATCGCTGCTTTCACTTCATCCCGTGACTGACATAGGATGGCATAATGAGGTTGCTTTTAATTCCTTGAATTTGGCGCACAAGAGTGGTCATGTTCCATCACTCCAACCACACTAACTGTTGGATTCTGAGTGTGCCATTATATTTTGAAAGCATAGTTTTACACTTGACTATTACTCTTGTGAATATTATTTATGTTTGCCTTACCATGTTTGCTTAAATTAGTATTCCACCTACTGTGATGATTATTACGCCAATCGTTTCCCCTGTTAACAAAGTATTCATAATATTCTGAATTATATCTAGTGTCATGTCTTCCTCTTTTAATTAGGTTTGTTGTACTCTGATTTCTCTGCATATAGCTGTCCATCAGAGGCCCTACTGGCGGCGCAACACAGGTGCCATGGCAATCGTTTCTTCTCCGTTGATTGTTGATACGGTTACATGGCGGAGTGAGCTGGCCAGTGACATCGAATTTTTCTCGGATGATATAGATAGCTTAGCTTTAATAATCCGCAACACATCTCATTGTGAGATCATATTCATCCTTGTATTGTGTTTTCTTAAAATATTTTTCGAAGTATTTATGTAAACTACCTTATTGGTTGTGGAAGGGCTCTAGATTAAAACCGTCCCTGAGTATTTCCTGAACACAGGTACACTAGTATTCAGACAAGAAAGCTTTTTAGAATGGTTCATATGACTGACGATACTTGACAGTTTCGCCCTGCATAAATGATGTAGTGTTCTGTATCATTGGTGAAAACGACATTAGTGAAACGGCTGGGTGCATACTAATTTCGCCGGATGAAAAGATTTGGAACTTCCTGTGCTTTAGCAAATTTTCCTCTAAAAAGCAGATGACAAAGTAGGTGCTGGTGCTGCTCCTCTCTCGTATGACGCATGGTTAGGCAAAAAGCTACTATAGGGTACTTCATGCCTACGTATCCTATCAAACTGACTTGGAACGTCATAAGCCTTACCTGCCCTAATACCGAGGGGCGTTTTCTCAAGCACTGTTTCTTTAACAATGGACAACTGTCTTCATATCGTTAACCTGTGCAGAGACATTTTTATGCAACTCAGGGACATCCCCACCTAATGTAGTTTCTGGCTGCAACAACTCAGACTGAATTAGTTCCGCTGAACTAACTCGTTCTGATGATGCTCCAGCACTAGACTGTTGTATAGCAACTTTTAATTCAGAATACAGCTTTTCATTAAACTGTTCGTCTTTCTCAGATATTCATTTGGTAAACGCAGGACAAAAATTTCGGCTCTGTTCATCAGATAGTCCTCTTAATTTTAGCTGGTTAGTTTCTGAACAGTTCCCTTTAGGATGGACTGTTCTGACTGTGTCGAACCCACTCCGTCTGTTAATCTTTTCATAGCATCAGGAATGTCCTAGTAAGAAAACTTTAATTTGTAAATTTCAGATCTTAGAGTATCTCGTGTGGACTACGTGGCGTTCGGTCAAGATTGAAAAGAATTCTCTTTGGCCTGAAAAGTGTCCTGTTTTGATGATAAGCAATAGAAATTTGCCTTCAGACTTGTTTGCATCATTGGTTCTATTCTTTTATACAACTTCACAAAATGGTCTACAGTGTGGCTAATTTGTTGAATAAATTCCTGATGTTCAGCTTATGGTTGTAGTTCGTGACGTGTTCTTCATTATGAATTATTGAATTAGCAAATTAGCTGCATCGGAATACGAATCATGATCACCAATTTCTATAGGTTTAAAGTTTTCTATGTTACCTATTTTTATCATGCCACAGGTGTCAAAATACTTAAAAAAATATCTGGCTTTAAACAGCATTGTAGAAGTAATATGGACTGCAAAGTGAAAATTTTCAACAAGAAATTATCGATCTGGAAAAACAAGATAGTAGTGCTATTCCATATTGTTCACGCTGTGCACAAAGTCAGCCATCTTGTTGAAGCTAAGTTTATGAATAATGTAATTAATTAACAAATGTGAACAACAGATTTGAGATTAAAATATGAATCATCCACCCGATTGACAAATTTTGTAATATGCGTAGATAGAGAAATAAACAAGAATATCTCGTATGTGTGACGGCTTATTTCGTATATTAGGCAAAATATCCCCCCCATGAACCATGGACCTTGCCGTTGGTGGGGAGGCTTGAGTGCCTCAGCGATACAGAGAGCCGTACCGTAGGTGCAAACCACAACGGAGGGGTATCTGTTGAGAGGCCAGACAAACGTGTGGTTCCTGAAGAGCCTTTTCAGTAGTTCCAAGGGCAACAGTCTGGATGATTGACTGATCTGGCCTTGTAACAATAACCAAAACGGCTTTGCTGTGCTGGTACTGCGAACGGCTGAAAGCAAGGGGAAACTACGGCCGTAACTTTTCCCGAGGGCATGCAGCTTTACTGTATGATTAAATGATGATGGCGTCCTCTTGGGTAAAATATTTCGGAGGTAAAATAGTCCCCCATTCGGATCTCCGGGCGGGGACTACTCAAGAGGATATCGTTATCAGGAGAAAGAAAACTGGCTTTCTACGGATCGGAGTGTGGAATGTCAGATCCCTTAATCGGGCAGGTAGGTTAGAAAATTTAAAAAGGGAAATGGATAGGTTAAAGTTAGATATAGGGGGAATTAGTGAAGTTCGGTGGCAGGAGGAACAAGACTTCTGGTCAGGTGACTACAGGGTTATAAACACAAAATCAAATAGGGGTAATGCAGGAGTCGGCTAAATAAGGAATAGGAAAATAGGAATGTGGGTAAGCTACTACAAATAGCATAGTGAACGCATTATTGTGGCCAAGATTGATACGAAGCCCACACCTACTACAGTAGTGCAAGTTTATATGCCACTAGCTCTGCAGATGACGAAGAAATTGAAGAAATGTATGATGAAATCAAAGAAATTATTCATATAGTGAAGGGGGACGAAAATTTAACAGTCATGGGTGACTGGAATTCGAGTGTAGGAAAAGGGAGAGAAGGCAACGTAGTAGGTGACTATGGATTGGGGCTAAGAAATGAAAGAGGCAGCCGGCTGGTAGAATTTTGCACAGAACACAACTTAATCATAGCTAACACTTGGTTTAAGAATCATGAAAGAAGGTTGTATACATGGAAGAACCCTGGAGATACTAAAAGGTATCAGATAGACTATATAATGGTAAGACAGAGATTTAGGAACCAGGTTTTAAACTGTAAGACATTTCCAAGGGCAGATGTGGACTCTGACCACAATCTATTGGTTATGACCTGTAGATTAAAACTGAAGAAACTACAAAAATGTGGGAAATTAAGGAGATGGGACCTGGATAAACTGAAAGAACCAGAGGTTGTACAGAGTTTCAGGGAGAGCATGAGGGAACAATAGACAGGAATGGGGGAAAGAAATACAGTAGGAGAAGAATGGGTAGCTTTTAGGGATGAAGTAGTGAAGGCAGCAGAGGATCAAGTAGGTAAAAAGACGAGGGCTAGTAGAAATCCTTGGGTAACAGAAGAAATATTGAATTTAATTGATGAAAGGAGAAAATATAAAAATGCAGTAAATGAAGCTGGCAAAAAGGAATTCAAACGTCTCAAAAATGAGATGGACAGGAAGTGCAAAATGGCTAAGAACGGATGGCTAGAGGAGAAATGTAAGGATGTAGAGGCTTATCTCACTAGGGGTAAGATAGATACTGCCTACAGGAAAATTAAAGAGACCTTTGGAGATAAGAGAACCACTTGTATGAACATCAAGAGCTCAGATGGAAACCCAGTTCTAAGCAAAGAAGGGAAAGCAGAAAGGTGGAAGGAGTATATAGAGGGTCTATACAAGGGCGATGTTCTTGAGGCCAATATTATGGAAATGGAAGAGGAGGTAGATGAAGATGAAATGGGAGATGCTAGACTGCGTGAAGAGTATGTCAGAGCACTGAAAGACCTGAGTCGAAACAAGCCCCCCGGAGTAGACAACATTCCATTGGAACTACTGACGGCCTTGGGAGAGCCAGTCCTGACAAAACTCTACCATCTGGTGAGCAAGATGTATGAGACAGGCGAAATACCCTCAGACTTCAAGAAGAATATAATAATTCCAATCACAAAGAAAGCAGGTGTTGACAGATGTGAAAATTACCGAACAATCAGTTTAATAAGCCACAGCTGCAAAATACTAACACGAATTATTTACAGACGAATGGAGAAACTAGTAGAAGCCGACCTCGGGGAAGATCAGTTTGGATTCCGTAGAAACACTGGAACACGTGAGGCAATAGTGACCCTACGACTTATCTTAGAAGAAAGATTAAGGAAAGGCAAACCTACGTTTCTAGCATTTGTAGACTTAGAGAAAGCTTTTGACAATGTTGACTGGAATACTCTCTTTCAAATTCTGAATGTGGCAGGGGTAAAATACAGGGAGCGAAAGGCTATTTACAATTTGTACAGAAACCAGATGGCAGTTATAAGAGTTGAGGGACATGAAAGGGAAGCAGTGGTCGGGAAGGGAATAAGACAGGGTTGTAGCTTCTCCCCGATGTTATTCAATCTGTATATTGAGCAAGCAGTAAAGTAAAAAAAGAAAAATTCAGAGTAGGTATTAAAATCCACGGAGAAGAAATAAAAACTCTGAGGTTCGTCGATGACATTGTAATTCTGTCAGAGACAGCAAAGGACTTGGAAGAGCAGTTGAATGGAATGGACAGTGTCTTGAAAGGAGGATATAAGATGAAGCCGGCCGCGGTGGTCTCGCGGTTCTAGGCGCGCAGTCCGTAACCGTGCGACTGCTACGGTCGCAGGTTCGAATCCTGCCTCGGGCATGGATGTGTGTGATGTCCTTAGGTTAGTTAGGTTTAAGTAGTTCTAAGTTCTAGGGGAGTAATGACCACAGCAGTTGAGTCCCATAGTCCTCAGAGCCATTTTTTTTTATAAGATGAACATCAACAAAAGCAAAACGAGGATAATGGAATGTAGTCGAATTAAGTCGGGTGATGCTGAGGGAATTAGATTAGGAAATGAGACACAAAATAACTGATGATGGTCGAAGTAGAGAGGATATAAAATGTAGACTGGCAATGGCAAGGAAAACGTTTCTGAAGAAGAGAAATTTTTTAACGTCGAGTATAGATTTAAGTGTCAGGAAGTCATTTCTGAAAGTATTTGTATGGAGTGTAGCCATGTATGGAAGTGAAACATGGACGATAAATAGTTTGGACAAGAAGAGAATAGAAGCTTCCGAAATGTGGTGCTACAGAAGAATGCTGAAGATTAGATGGGTAGATCACATAACTAATGAGGAAGTTTGTAGCACAACTTGACCAGAAGAAGGGATCGGTTGGTAGGACATGTTCTGAGACATCAAGGAATTACCAATTTGGTATTGGAGGGCAGCGTGGAGGGTAAAAATCGTAGAGGGAGACCAAGAGATGAATACACTAAGCAGATTCAGAAGGATGTAGGTTTCAGTAGGTACTGGGGAGATGAAGAAGCTTGCGCAGGATAGAGTAGCATGGAGAGCTGCATCAAACCAGTCGCAGGACTGAAGACCGCAACAACAACAGGCAAAATATCCGCATTGGAAAATTTTACTCAGTCAATTTTATGAATTTTGTTTCTAACTTTCAATTTATTATTTACGGCTTACTAACTTTCATTGATTCACATCAGGTCGTCTCATTAAAGACTTGTGTAAACATGAAGAAAAAGAAAACAACGTGTGGTTACATGATGACAAATTTTCTATATGCAGGAAGTGAACAATATTCCTGTGAAGTCTTGATCAACGGTCACCACTTGAAACGGTTCCTTTCGTATCAATAGATCAAGTTCCCAGATGAAAGTTATCATAAAGACTCAAACAAAAGGATCCACTTCAAAGGCGAGAAAAAAGTGGGGGCATGCTACTATTCACGTTTCCAGTCGGTACTTTTGTAAATCTTTATTTTTACTCCAAGAGGAATTGTGTTCATTGACTTTGGTAGTATGACTGAAATTTAGTTTTGGGCCAAAAAGTTATTTTTATTTAACGGTACTTTTTGTGACGAAGGTCCCTGTATGTAGTTAATGTTCATACAAAAAATTATTTTGTAAACGTTTTATCGGAATTCGAATGGGCATGCAGGTTTGCATTTCTAATAATAAAATAAATAACGATTGAACCTTTAAGGCTCTCGATCGTTGCATCAACAAACAAGCCATTTCCAACTTTATTTAAACTGCCGGAAGTTAATTACATGGTTTGATAATAACAGGAGAATTAAGTGGTTTATCATTTTACCAAATGAAACAGGCTTTAAATATAATACTCTAATTATTATTAGCGAAAGTGAAAGCAATTACACTTACATACAGGTACGTATCATGGAAGGAAAGGAAGGAGGAAACCATTTAATATCGCTTATTTCATCGATAGAATAGTTACAGCTTTGTAGATCAAAGAATGGTTGGATATAAGATGTTGACTTTAGTTTTCCGAAGAATTTGCTTTTTCATATGTACAACCAAAGAAAATAATTTTTTACTGTTCATTCAATGTAGGTGCCATAATTCCACAAACATTTTAACTGAAATAATATTGGGATTGATAGATGACAGTCCAAAAGTAGGAAAATCACTTGACATTATTATCATCAGTTCCTTTCATGACTATTGAATCAGGCACAATGGTTGGCCTCTGCGGTTTTGCCAAAAGATATGTTGTAGCAGCTGTTGCTGATAATTTGTGTGGTTCACTGCAGAGAAATTACAAGTGCCTGTACAATAAGTTACGCCGAGAATCAGCACACGCTGAACTCAGAGGCTGTGGAGAAACGTTAATTGGTGAAAGATACGCACAGATTTTTAGCCAAAGGCTTTCGTTTTTCCTGTAACAGGTACCACTCGCAATATGTATAAGTATGATGTACCAACTCGTTGGGTGTACGGCTCACTACAGTCTTGGTGCTAGAACAGCGCTCATCCAGCTTTTTTCTTGTCGCTGAATTGCTTCCGTACGTCAGCTGGCTTGTAAGCTGTCCTGATTTCACGCCAATGGACGTTTTCTCCGGGATAGGCTCAAAGTTGAAGTCCATGCACAAGTTCCGAGGACTTAGAACGTCGCATTGTCGCAACAAGTGCGTTGATATCGGAGGAATCTGTTCAGTCTGTTCAGAAGTCCTTGCAACAGCAACTGCAAATGTGGCTTGTAGCAGGCGGTGGACATTTTGAACACTGGGTGACATAAATGGAATTAGAAGGATGTATTTTTGACATCTTTTTTCTTTTTCTGATGTAGTTTAGCAATGCCATTAAACTAATGACGCGAAGGTATTATTTAACAATCTTGATACTTCAGTTCTCTACTTTACAAATCCAGTCAGTACTTGGTGTGCACCTTTCTTTCAAGGTTCTAAATGTAACAAGACCAGAGCCGTTAGCATAGATAACTGGTGAACCGCCCTTCTATGTAAGTTGGCGTTTCGGTCCAACCACATGTAACCAAGAGTGACTAGCGTCAGTTTTAAATTAAAAGTTTTCTCCACTATTCCGCAATTTCAAGTAGACGGTGTCATGACGGAGTGCTCCATTTTCCTGAGGTGGTAGTTCCGTATAACGCAAATTTCTGCTTGAGACTGCGTTTCTCAAAACAAATAAATCCTGACTTCTAAATCTTGTAATTTCTCTGAAACTACTACCCAGATTTTGAAAAGTAGTATGGATTATTTTCTTTTGATTAGTACTTCGTGAGTTACAGAAAAGTAGTGATAGCTCCATAAATATTGGTTTCTGTGAAAAACGGTACATAGCTGCCTGATTCCTATCAGTGTTATCTGTACACATCGTAGAATCACCCCGTGTAATAATCATAACAACCTACACTAGAAGGGATCGATCAAATAATCCGACAAACAATCTACCCATACGACAGAACGAGCCCATACAGCCTTTCCACGTGTTGGGTTGCGTATATGTGCGTTCGCGCGAGGCAATTAACAAAGACAGAGAGCGCAAGTAATTAAAAAATCCATACATATTCGTACAGAATCTGGCGAATGTTTCCTCCTTCTATTGATTTTATTTCGAAGTACGTAATTTTTTTTTATACAATTACTTCTACAAAGGAAAAGAAAAAGCAGTCAAAAAGGATACGAAAATATCCAGATTCCTTGCATACTGGAGAGCAGTATTCCGGAATCTGATTCATTAGACGGTTATTAGTTCCTTAAAATGACAAATACCCTTAAAATCTTCTAGAAAGTTAAACATCTCCTTCTTCTTGGAGGATGCAGAATGATACAAAAAAAAAAATACCGCGGTTAGGAAAGAATTTACTATTCAGTTTCCTATTGCTCATGCGCAGCTCATTAGGACGAAACAGTACGGACAGAGCAGCATTACAAGTAGCTTCGCAGTGTCAACTATCTAATGAAATTCACTGAGTCGGTTAACAGACCATAGTAGAACTATCAGTAGGTTTCAGCTAAATTACGAAGAGATGTTAGTGGGGCAACGATGTTCGCAGTTGGGAATGTCTGGGAATTGCCTGGAAAGGGGAGCGGGTAGGAGGGGGGGGGGGGGGGGAGGGAAGAGGGAGTGTAATCAGCTTAGCTATTTGTTAGACAATCAAATGAAAGCCTGATTTCAGTGGGTTAATTTTGAATTTGTTGTTGCGAAATGCAGTTAGATACAAAAAATGTGAAGACATGGTACATATATTTGTGGCTGTAGGTAACGAGCTCACGAGAAGAGGCATACCTGAAAGCAGAACAAAAACATGCCAGGACTGATCGCTGTCGTCTGATGCACCATTTCCTCCTTCACTAAGAAGTCTAATCAGGTTTTACTGCGCTTAATTCATGCCAATGTCAGTACATCACATTTTGTAGGAGTGTGTCTAATTTGCTAAGAAGGTAAGGCAATCTGTACTTTGGTTGGAGAGTTGCCTCCAATTTTAGATGACCATACCCAGAGTCTCCAATACGTAATAAATTTTTTATTATCTTTGCAGCCATCAGACTAGGTGCTGTGAGTCAGTACTTCCCTTTTTTTATTAATTCGGAGTTATAACTTCTGTGCTTTTCTTCTTCCCCTTTTGCTTAACTTGCTTTATGATGCACTTTGCCACGAGTTTGACTAAGTATGACTGTACATTCACATAGCTCAAGTTTTAATGTCCAGGCTGTCATGTACCCTCATCCAGAGCAACTATTGTTAACCTCAGAAGCATCTAATAGCGCAATAATATATGCAGAGAAAACGTTTCTCTGTGTACGTACATCCTGAATAAAAGAACTAGATTTAGGAGTTTACGTAAGCATGAAAGAAGCGGTTAGGTACTACAAGGAAAAATCGTGAAGTAAAAATTGAAAATTTTGCAAATAATATATATTGACTCTGAACAACAAAATTATATACCTACTTAAGTTAGGAGAGTCACCTTCATCATCATCATCATCATCGCCATAATCATATTTCTTCAAGGATTAGGCTATTGTCTGTTCCGAACTCACAAACAAAATCATTCCCATCTTTTTTAGGCCTTCCAATATCTCTATTCCCGTTTGGCTTTTAGTTAAAGGGTCACCCTAGTCGGAGTGGTCTGGGATGAACAGCCAGTCTAAGAGTGTCCCACAACACAGAGCAGGGAGGGCTCTAGAGGCGCGGTGAAGTCAACTTCCCTAAGGGAGTCAACCTCGACGGAAAATCAGGCAGTTCGCGAAAGCTAGAGTTGGCAGCCCAATCACGCGACTTAACCTGCGCAGCGCTCGTAACGCAGCCAGGGAATAGTAAAATTACTGGCAAGCTTACAAACAGCCTCGGATAAAGGACTGGGTCAACTGGTGAGAACCGGAATAGTTTGGGGAGTTAGTTCTGAAATACACAGATATATCCTGACATGGTTGTGTGAACCTGCTACGGGGAAACGTCTGGAGTACTAATTGAAAATACACTGTTAACTATACACTACACCTTAATGTGTTAACAGTTATCATACTGCGTAATTATATGAGGAACACTACCCGCAGGAAGGTTAGTGAAATTTCAGAACAAGAATATCAGAGTTTTATAAAGTGCCCTCTAAGGCGTTAGTGCGAAGGAAGGAAGGAAAGAAGGAAGGAGTGAGAAGCAGATTCGACGTCCCGTCTACGACGAGACCATTGGAGGTGAAATAAATTTATTTAAGCAACTATTTGAATGTACCACCCGTATGTGTTTCGTGAAACATTCACATTTGCCCACTGATGTGCAAAACGTAAGAATGAAAGTAACTTTCGCTAGCAGTGTCACTGCCAAGTAACGCAACATGATGAAACTTGGACCATACATAGAAAGAACTACTGCAGTATACCACAGAAGGTAATTGGTAGAGACACGCAATGAGGCTGACAGAAATGATACGTTTATATAAAGAAAACTATTCCACAGAGGTCACCGCGAATTCATGTTCCCCTGGACCCACATGGTTCTTAATAGACGGAAATGCATGCTTTGCAACTTTCTCCCAAGCTGGACAAATCGCTGGTAAAGTGTTCCTGTGGTACCGCGTAACATTCTTGCACTAGCGCGGCTTACAGCTGCTGGACAGTCATTCGAAATAGAAGCTGTTAGCAACTAACACACATTTCCATTTTAAAGACATGAAAAATTATTAATACGTCAAAGAAATTCAGTTCATCAGTAAATGTCACGTATTCCATGGCAGAAGATCGTACATTTCAAGGACCAAAATGGTACCTCGGCCGACTTAGTATGGTTTAAGCACACACAGATTAATTCCAAAAATTAGTTCCAAAAATATACAGAATTTTACTTACTATGATATTCTGTAACTGAAGAATTAACAGTATCCTCCAAGTAGCTTTTATACAGGGTGTTTCGGGAAAAGCCTGCAAAGATGTAACAGTGCATAGAGAAAGCTACACTGAACAGTTTGAGGCAGGGAACCTGAGGCTGGAGAAGCCACCATAAGAAGATATGGAAGTAAACTTGTCCATCGCTTTGTATAGCATTAGTTTTTTCCACCTTATTTAAAATTAAAATGCTTACAAGTACTGTGCTGTTTATTTACGCGTACATTCTTTACTTCCTGCTAGGCAGCAAGGAGAACGAGTTTGATTACTACTAAGTCGTGATGCAGGTTTCGTTTTCTTTATTTGTCCGTAAGGTGGCTCTGTTGTATTGCATTTACATTATCCGATGAGAGCACGTGCTATGAATCAACGACAGACCCATTCATTAGCCAGTGCCATTCAGAGACGTGTAGTACGTTATGATGGAACAGTACCGATGAAGTTTCGCAGAAATCACTGACATGCACATTGTGCATGCGGAAGTGCGTTGCAATGCTCCAGCTGTATAGAGAACGATTTCCTAACAGGCATCAACCGTTACATCGGGCGTTTACTTCTGTCGATCCACGAATGCATACCGACAGTCCTTCTTTCCACGTACAATACGAGACTGGAATAGAAGGGAGAACCGATAGAGGTACTCAGGCTACCCTCCGCCACACACCGACAGGTGGCTTGCGGAGTATGGATGTAGATGTAGATGCAGATGTAGAATGCGGGAGACTGGTTCAATGGAAAGAAGAAGCGAAGTACCGTGAAGACCATTCGCACACCCGATTTTGAAGAGGAGGTGCTGGAACGTGTTGCAGTGGACGCTACTACAAGTACTTGTCGTATTGCACGTGAAATGGGCGCTGCACATATTAGCTTGTGGCGAGGACTCCACAACACCCAAGTACACCATATCACCCACAACGAGTCCGTGCAGTGCTTGTAACTGACTTTGCCCCAAGAGTCGCATTGTGTCAGTGATTGCCCCAAAAATGGATTGATCGACCAGATTTCCTACAAATCGTGCTGTCACTGACGAGGCCTCATTTGATCGTGATGGCATTTCGAACAGTAGGAACAGCCATGTGTGGAAGTGAGGATAACCTTCACGCTTTATTAGAGTCACACCATCAAGTACGTTTTTCTGTGAAACTCTGGGCCGGCAATTTAGGTGACAATATTATTGCGTCATATCTTCTACCTTGTAGTCTGAATGGCCACCTGTACTCGAGGTTCGTGCAAAGAGTCCTACCTGAGGTGCTGGAGAACGTACCCTACGCTGTCCGTGAGAGGATATACATACACGACGGTGCACCGCCTCACTTCAGTGTGGATGTCCGCGACCATCTCAGTGCTGTATTTCCTGGTCGCTGGATTGGAAGGGGAGATCCTATTCCATGGCCTGTTACGTCACCTAATCTGACTCCTGTTGATTATTTACCGTGGGGATATCTAAGGCCATCTGTGTATGAGGCCCCAGTAGTATGGAGATGGACTTAGTTATCAGAATAGTAGTTGCCTGTGAAGTGATTCGAAACACCCAGGGATATTTGTCAGGGTGCGTCAAAATCTTGTTCGCCGATGTCATGTTTGCATTGAGGTTGATGGCCGTCAGTTTCAGCACATTTTGTAAGATATAGTGCAAATGGTACGTTCATTGTGCCAATGACGGTAACTAATGTAAATAAAAAATACGCAGTAATGTGATTTTATTCGTAATATCTCTGGCTTGTCTGGCCCCAGGTTCCCTACTACCTCTAATTGTTCAGTCGAGCATCCTCTATGTTCTGTTAGATTTTTGAACACTCTTACGGGAACACCGTGTATATTATACAGCACTTAAATATGTAGAAACGTTATACAAAACACAACCTCACGTCTCACACCAAAAACAGAAGTGAATGCCGGATACTGCTTATGACGGTTTCTAGCAAGCTCTCCTTCATGTCAGTAGACTGGAATAACGACTAGGAAACATCAATGTTTTACTTGATGTACTATTCTCTAGGCACAACACTCTCCGCTACTCATACTGTGTGTGCATGAAATATTTTGCTGTAACACGACGCTGGGTGTCCGATTAGTCTGCAGTCATATTGTGTAATAGGATACGTGTTTACATTGCAAAACACGACGGCTGCGTTCCAGACTGTGATTAAATTCTGGAAGGTAATCAAAATACGATTTCCAAAAGCTACAGGTTATTTTCAGTACTAAATCTCTATCCATTACAAATATTATTCAGACAATCGGTATTAAAGAATTTGCAGTATGGATGCTGCAGGATCTAGTGCTTTAAATTGTCTTCGCCTTGTCATGAAGTCAGAACAAGCGTACTTGTTCACGAGCGCTGTGTCGCTGTTTGTCGGCGCAGGTACTAGTGTGTGTTACGTAGGGGAGCTGAATGGTTCGTTAATTAACTGCAAATCACGCCCTTGTGTTGGACTCTGATGATACAATCTGCATTCATTTGTCTTCTCACTCTCACACAGCTTGGGTTTTATGTTCACTTACAGCCTGCTATAGACTGAAAATTTCCGCCAGTTCTCACGCTCTGTGCAACTCGCACAGTTGATGATTTGATTTTATATACTTCTTTATTTAGTTTTCTTTTTTTTGAAAATTCATCTAATATATATTCTTCCCTACTGAATCATTTTGTAATTCTTCATATTCTGCGAGAGCTGGATTACTATCTAATGTAATCATATATAATGGTATTTTTCTCTTTCATACTTTTATAGCACATTAGTTCTGAAACTGTGTGATATTCGTAGGCACTTCCCTTCCGTCTTGGCAATTAGTTGTTTGCGTCGCGATGACTTGAACTGAGAGCAATAAATGAGAACTGTAATATCACCAGTCAATAAGATCACTGACAGCAATTAATGACAATGTTAACATTCCTTGTGGAGATCAAGTCAAAACTTAGAATCGTGGCTATCTACCGCATTGTTGCAAATCTTTTCGGTGTTATTGGACAGTTGTAACCAATGAGCGTAGCGATTTTTGAAAAACTCCTTGCCTGAGAACAATTAATTATTTATGAAAATTGATATTTATGGTTTCTAGAATCAGATTAAATAATGCAAACGATTGGGGTTTATGATGTGATGATTTTAGACTAAATTTCGCGGTTCGTTACGCTTTCCAGTATACATCGTAGCAAAAAAATTGCGAATATGTCATGGGGGGAGTTAGACATGCAAAAGAAAGGAAATAGGTTTTCTCCTCATCTGGCACCTTCAAAGACATTTAAACAAATATACTGACGTATTGGCGCTTTTTATCAGTCAACCCTGCTTCCTCAGCGCAGTGACCTCTTATGGTTGCTCACCAGCATTTTGCGGTTTATAGCTAAAGTCACTTATCCTGTATCAAAAATCCGGAAGGTTCGCCATACGTAGTAAAAAAATATGTAATATATACATATCATATGGATGAAGAGCATAGATGTAAGAGCATAGATGTAACAACTAAAATGTATTCCAAGGGGGGGGGGGGGGGTGATTTCTAGGCGCGAATTTATTCCTGGGGGAGCACTTTAACAGATTTTTGATTCGTGGGAAGGATGGGGTAACTATTTTCCCGAGGGGACTATTTGTCCCACAAACCCATTCCGTGTTACTAATATGGTGAGGAGCGTAAGAATAAATAGACACAAATTTATAAGCATCTAGAGTGGGGGATGCCTATACAGCAGGAAGTGCGTGACAGTGGTGGTGCGTCTATAATAGGAAGCATCCTAAGCTTTGACAAGTTGTGTTATATTGCACAACATGACAAATGTCGTGCTGGATAACATGATGGCATGTGTCACGTTATTCAACATGACATTACGTATCATGTCACTTTACTTGGCACAATGCACTATTTCACATAACATGTATACTAATACTAACAAGTAAAAAAACGTGAATATGTCAAGGTTATTTTTAAAATTTTAATGTCTTCGAAGTTACCATATAAGTCGAAAAGCTAATTCCCTTCTTTTACACACCCTATCTCTGTCCATGATAAATTCGCGTTTTTTGTGCTATGATATGAACATTTTCCTTTTTATTCTTCATTTGTGTGGCCATAGTGTCCGTAGTTGCTTTATAATTCATGAGGGAATTTTTATTCGTCGTTACAACTACAAAAATGCGTGATTTTTTCACCAGACGCGCTTCGCTTTATTGAGGTAAAGCATGATCAGTGGTCTGTAAATAAGTTTATTTACATTTTGATTTGCTTTTTAGATAGAAAAACAGTTCGTTAAGATCAGGTTGGTTTGTACTAAAAGTGATTTTTTGGTTGCTTTCTCGTTTACATTGGGAAATGCAATCTGCTAGCACATAGTTAGTTCACATGGTTCACATGGTTCTGAGCACTATGGGACTTAACATCTGTGGTCATCAGTCCCCTCGAACTTAGAACTACTTAAACCTAAATAACCTAAGGACAACACACACGTCCATGTCCGAAGAAGGATTCGAACCTGCGACCGTAGCAGTCGCGCGTTTCCGGACTGAACGCCTAGAACCGCTAGACCACCGCGGCCGGCAGCACACAGTTGTTTTTCTGTGTTAGACACTGACAATTTTCGTCTACCTTTAAATGTTCTGCAGCACTATGCACTTCTCACAACACACTTTTACGCACACCACTGTATTCTGTTTGTTTTCGTACTTCAAGAACGGAAGCAAATCAAAATGTAAATAAACTTAATTACAGACCATTGATGATGCTTTATCTCAATAAAGCGAAACGCTCCTGGTGAAAAAATCTCTCGCTTTTGTAGTTGCAACGACGCACCAAAAATGCCCTCATGAATTTTTCGATTTGTTTCCCAAATTTTACTCTACCATAATTTTTACCTGTAAACATTATCTTTTCATATACTCCACATGCAATGATGCAACAATAAATTTTAGTGTACTGGAAACTTCTAAAAGGATGAACTATTTTTTTTCCGGCAATGTATTTTGGTGCTACGATGGATGTATGGATATGGTGTTATGGGCGCGCAACTGTGTAGTCTTTAGTGCCAGCTTGGTGCTACGTCTCTAACAATCTATTAACCCACCCGAATAGCTGGCCTCTTTGGAGTGCCGCTTCCAGGATTCGGGGAGTCGCGATCGACCAGGACCGAATCCGCCGAGCGGATTAACGGCGTGGGCCGGTGTGCTGGACCGGGTCCATGGGGTGTTGTAGCCAGTTTCCCATATCCGATGTCCTGTCTCTGTTACACGATTCACAAACATTTCGAAATATTCTCACACTTTCATAGGGTTTGATACAAAAACGAGAAATATAGTGTGCACAAAATCCCGTTCCAACTTGGAGGGGGTGGCGACTGCGAGGGCAGCCAGTCACTCTCTACTACTAACACTGCCAAATGCAGATTAACTAGGCGACCCCTAAATACAGGCCGGCTGGAGTGGCCGAGTGGTTCTAGGCGCTTCAGTCTGGAACCGCGCGACCGCTACGGTCGTAGGTTCGAATCCTGCACGGGCATGGATGTGTGTGATGTCCTTAGGTTCGTTAGGTTTAAGTAGTTCTAAGTTCTAGGGGACTGATGACCTCAGATGTTAAGTCCCATAGTGCTCAGACCCAATTTGAACCCTAAATATAGGAGGAATAAGGCCAGGAAGCAGAAGAAGAGTCTGTGAAGAACCATTCTACGGGTGGATATCAAACCAGTATGGTGTGTGACACACTAGGGAAAATGGTTAGGGCTGAATCTTCATCGGAGGCGAGGCTATCGGCAGAGAATTCATGGCAGTTTGGTTTGTTCAAACCAGACGGACTGAAATACAATTACAAGGCTTTGTGGTTAAAAGTCAGAAGCCAAAATTATTCGTTATCCTGATATCTTTTGGTGGGAAATCAAAAGAGCAATACTCAATATACACTAAAACCATAGCTTGGAGAAATTATAGGGCACCAATACAAAGCTAATGTCGGAGATAAGGAAGAGCAGAGTGATTCCTGACACCATAATTGTACGACCTTTTCATTCATCAAGCAAAGAAGACCTACATAGCAAGAACGCCCGAGATCTAGGTAATTACGAGTAAACAAAACAGTTTACCAAGTATGTGTATGTAGTCAACATAACATGGGTGTGAAAGATGTATATTATCTGAAAGAGGCCAGTAATTCTTACAGATTACAGATACATTACTGTGAGAGGGACTGGTAACGACTTTTGGGGTCACACTTAAAAAACCCTGTGAGGAAATTCTAATAGAAATGAATGAGAAGCGTCGTGATTGCTATTTAGACCACGAAAACGAATTTGGGTCTTCACAGAGCCTCAATAAATTTGTTTTAAGCAAAAATTTTTGATAAGAAAATTGGGAGGAGGGAAAGATGAAAAATTTTGGTGATGTTTACTAGACTCTTCATTTCTTTTTTTTAATAAACACTAGATCTTAATCATTCGAAGGGAAGATAGAGCTTTAGAAACGCATATACCACAATTGACCACTCGTAGGTCGTGAATGAAATTAGAAAACGAAGCAATTCATATTAATTACTACTTTGCCTGGAA
Source organism: Schistocerca gregaria (assembly GCF_023897955.1). NCBI lineage: Eukaryota > Metazoa > Arthropoda > Insecta > Orthoptera > Acrididae > Schistocerca > Schistocerca gregaria. Next base: position 464,168,574 of record NC_064922.1, read on the forward strand.
TTTAAATACTGACAGACTGTAAGAGAGTTCTCACTAATTCTCACGTTGAAAAAACTCGCTCATTCCAAGCACATCAGTTTACAGAAAACCCTACCTTGTTTGGACCCTCTCTAATTTCAATATTACTTAAAACCGTACGTTCCAATAAAGTTGTAAAAGCCACACTAATTAAAACACAAGTAACTAAAAGAAAATAATTTAAAATGAAGCGACACGGAGGTATTAAGAATTGAAAGAGTAAAGCAGAAGATTCCATATCGCCAAAACCATTCTCAGCAATCGTAGAAAAAATACTCTCGTACCTGAACAATGAAAACGAAGATGGAATATCAGATAATGGACCATACATGAACCACTTCCATTATGCGAACAACATTATAGAGACTGTCTCTAGTTCAAATAAACTGCAACACCAACAACGAATAGAGAACTTCATATAGCAAATTAGAAATCAGCCATGTAAATCAACTATAATAACGCTAAAATAACGCAGAATGAGCACCTACAAAAGAAAATTGTACCAATTACCAATGAAGTTATAGAACAACTTGATGAGTTTTTGTAGTTAGAGTAGCTTAGTTACATGTTCCTTGTATAATTTTAACCATTTTATCTACAGAAATGATCTGGAATAAATCATTTTGCAGTATATGTATACATAATAGTTTTAATATTAATCATATCTTTTTAGTTCCACTCATGCAACTACTCTTAAAAGCATGACCTTTTTATGGGATACCAGTTTTTAAATAAAAATATTCTGTGGAATAGAATGAGATATTCTGAAGAATGAGATATTCAGAAGAAATAATTTTATGTTAGATTTGAAACTTGTTTTGCTACCTGTCAGACGTTTCATGTTACTGAGCATACGACCAAAAATTGTTGTCAATTTCTGAACCACTGACAGCTTTAATGAATGGGTAATAAATGTTACTATTTCTTCTAGCGTTTAAGCTATAGATATCATTATTCTTTTTAAATTGTGATGGGTTATTCATGACGAATTTCATCAGCAAAACGTGTATATTTTGAAGGTACAGTTAAAATTTATAACTCTTTGAAGGGATACCTAAAATTCAGTTCCAGTTCAATACCACGTATTATTATTAGTGTTCTATTTTGTACGATCAGTGCTATTTGTAAGTAATGATTTACAGCAGAAAATTATTCCATAAGACATTACCGAGTGGCAATATGCACAGTATGTGGGGAGAGTGATTCATTTGTTGCAAAGACAAGCAATTATACAAAGTGCAAAAGTAGTTGAAAATTTAGTTACCAAGAAGCTCAGTAATATGATTCTTCCAATTACAGTTAACTTCAATATGTATACCGAAAATGTTTGGCACTCTAGCCTGTTTACTGACGGGTATCTATTATTGGTGTGAGTCTGTAGTAGGGAACTGAATATAGTGCTTTTTTTAAAAAAAAAATGGAGCCAATTTTCAGAGAACCATTTAACAATTCTTTGAAAGAAAGCAGAAACAATTCTTTCTTAAGCTTTCCCTGGTGGGACTTACTATAATCTAGTATCGTCTGAAACAGAATCAGTTCTGTTTGATGAAAAGTTGGTCGCTAACATACGTAAGAAATAGGAGTGGGCTCAAAGATGGACAGTGCCTGGAAGGACAACAAAAGAAATTAACAGAAGCGTAAAAACGACCTGAAGTGCTTGCTTACATGTGTGTGAAAAAGGAAAACTAATATAGATTTTTAATGCGAAAATCATTCCAAACTGATAGTTGATCAACGGTCAATGGAGAGATGCAGACCATCAATTGTCAAATGGATCAAGGAGCAGACTGGAGTAGAAGATTAAACTATAATCCTAACGAAACTGACCTGGAGGTAGAAGGAACGTGTAACCTAGTGCATTAATGATATATTGACCAAGGATGGTCTTTGCTGGATTTCGAGATATAAAAGAAAGACCGAAGCGATGAACGTATGAAATGTGGAGAGATGACACAAAAAAAAGCAAAAGCATAGTGACTGGTTTAGGTGGAGACCATAATACATGCAACAGTCAAGAAGGTACCTTTATCCAGCAGTGGATACCGAATGTCAGTTGATTATTTTAAGGGTAATGAAAAGTCAAAATTATCACGCAATCAAGGAAACAGCAGATGATAGAAACAACTGCAGCGACAAGCATGTTCTGTAGATAATGTTGAAGATGAACATGAAAGCAGTGTAAGGGCTAACTTTTAATCTCAAGTGATATGTTGAAATATGTGTGAAATTGTATGGGACTTAACTGCTAAGGTCATCAGTCCCTAAGCTTACACACTAATTAAACAAAATTATCCTAAGGACAAACACACACTCCCATGCCCGAGGGAGGACTCGAACCTCCGCCGGGACCAGCCGCACAGTCCATGATTGTAGCGCCTGAGACCGCTCGGCTAATCCCGCGCGGCCAAGTGATATGCATTTCACAGAGTCTGTGATGCTATTTCATCTTTGTATGGAGCTGTTGAGGTCGGGAATTTTACAGTTCCTATCAGTTTAAAATTATCAATCTTGTAGTGTCGTCTCTTTGGATCTTTGGTTAAGCAGTTTTAGATAATTCTGTACATCTTTGAAACCGATTTCCATGGCCTTACATACAAGAAATAGTTTCCCTCACTGAGATAATTATTTAATTAACCTGAAGTACTCTCAGAAATGTTTGATTTTCAGATGTTTGTGTTCACAGGAAAATTTAAAAATTTCTGTTTTATACGCTAAAACATAAAGACTGATACCAAGCAGTTCACAGAGAGTTGCAAGTTACATCCCCTTTGTGTGTAGAAGGTTACACCTCTAGAATATTATTAAAATTCTCCGACACCAACTTATGAATTTGTGCTCATATGTACACGCTGTTTTACTGTAAACCGGAGTCCTCTTGCACCATTTGGTGTTCCCAGTATACGCCAGAAGACGGATTAAATTTTTCGAATTTTTTTTTTAGTTTTATTTCGGTATGAAGTATATTTCAGTATCTTTATCGACATCAAGAATGTACGACGTTAATTTTGCTTGAGGATTATCAGCTATTGGTGTATTTCCTTCGAGTATTTTACGGCCTAGATATAACGACCGTTTCTCGCGCTTTAAGATTAGCTTGGTAATCTCCTAACAGCACTGGGTTTCATTTGCTCTTTTGTGTGTCGCCGCAGGTAGAGATTTACTGTCGACGATGCGGAGTTCTGAATGGGGAGTCCCATTCTAATGCACGTCCGTGAGGAGGGGCCTGCATAAATCTGCAGGCAGTAAATCCAGGAACGCCTCATAGGGGCCACACCACGGACCGCCCACAAAATTCGCACCGCCCACTCGACGGTTGATAGCAATCGTCCTGGTATGAAGGCTTACTGGGTGATATGAACTAGAGACGTCGTTCCGATGATGTCACTTTCCTGATAAGCATTTTCCTTTAGAAAAGCTTATGTATGTTTTAGATTTCTCCTTTAGTCATGCATTATTGACTCTTCTTTCTCTGAACTGGACAAAGCATCAGTGAAGAAGAAATCAGATCTCTTTAATCTGGTGGACCGTTATTGGTATTATAGAGGATGCTTATAAATTAATTATACATAATTGTACAGAGGATAAATAACTTACATAAATGTTTGATACAGCGATGAACGCGGTATATCTTTGTTTTATTCTCGACTAACACTACCTGTTCCCGACGTTTCCGCTAGGTGGCAAGAGCGAACGAATCATTCCGACAATCATCATGGAGTCGAGTAACAGTGCAGTGTTGTTTATGGTTTGATGTATGCCAGTCCGCTGCTACAGTTGAAAGACAATTCAGGACTAAATATCGCAAGCCACCGCGTTGAAGACAAATTGTTATTAATTGGTAGAATCGTTTCACCGAAACTGGCTGTGTATCACTTTGGACGCAGTGTCACGGTAGACACGGTAGAATAAGTTCGGAAGTCTTACATTCGAATTCCGGGTAAATCAACGAGACGTGCCAACTTGGAATTTAATACGACTAGTGTTATACTGTGGAGTGAATTACAGAAACGCGTGTCACCCAAACGCTACAAATCAGAATTTTTGAAAGCCTTAAGAGAGACTGAATCGGCGTAGTGTTCGGATATGAGGACAGCAGAAACCTCGTCACGTAATCATATCTACGGGACTTGTAGTGACCACAGTTAGCAGTGCAGCGCAGTGCTGTGCTGCGCAGTTGTGTTCACGAGTGCATTACCCGTTTGTCACGCCGCAAGTATTTTTCTTTTCTTCTGCGCGGGTAAATTAGTTCTGCGCCGGCCGCCAGGAGCGCTGTATTGTGTCCGTTACTACGAGTTGTTTATTCTTAGTACATACTTTTTTACATGTTCTTGTTTTCTCCATGTTAGTTCTTAAGTACCGTTTTATATTTAGTTCTTGAGTAACCAGTCAACTAGTCACTTACTCGTTTCCGCGCGAGTCTTGCCTCGACGTACACTGCGTCTAAAAGACGCCCTGTATTAATTGCCAAACGAACGAATAACGATCTTGTCATCTCAGCATTGGAGATATCGTTGTGCTTTACCTATCGCAAACTAACAGGCTAACCGATCGGACGGGCCCGTATCTAACCCTACTGCCAAAGACGTGCCGAAGGTAAATGTTTTTTTGCGCTATAAGCTGAAATAAGATTTACGTCCTTTCTTTTTTGCCGAGTCACCTGTAACTGATATATCATACCTGTCTGAACACTACCTAATGCCTCAATTACAACAGAATATGAGCACAAAATTTACTTTCCAGAAGGATGGCACACCTCTGATTAGCATCGTGAAATTGTTGCGTGTCTGTGTTGGAATTTACTGCCTTGGGTTGGACGTGGTGGAACAATATCCTGACTACCACAGTCATCTGACTTAACCTCAAAGGACTTCTGCGTATGGGCTTACATTAAAGACTGAGTGCCTGTTCCTCCACTTCCGGAAAACGTCGACGAGCTGCGACAACGGATAACACAACCAGTTGGCACCATACATAAAGACATACTTCATAGGACCTGTCAGGAAACTGATTACAGATGTGACATTTGTCATATTACAAAAAGTAACCACATTGAACATTTATAAATGAAACTCGAAGATATACTACATTCACTGCTGTATCAAACATTTCTGTAAGTTATTTACCTTTTTCACAATTAAAGGCTACTTTATTTACAACTAAGCTATAAACACCCAGTATATTCGTAACCAGTTACCCTTGTACACCTTACGAGGCTCTAACTGGACACCTGCTGCAAGAGTTCCATTCTTTCGCACTGATATTCATTTAAAAGGTTAGAATGAAATATTTGTACTAGGAGGAAATACATTCATCTTCGAGTAAGAGTGCGCAGATACGGGAAGCAGTGTTGATTCCGGACGACAATCAACGCTCACCCGTAACGTGAAAGATTTACTTGGTAGATGCTCTCAAAGAAGGTCAACAGTCCTTCTGGAACGCGAGGATGTTGGCTGTGGATATTATTTCTGTACTATTCGTTGAACAAGTAATTTATAATGAGAATAATTAGTTTCCAGTAGAGGTTATGGTCATTAATGGAAATGAACTATACATTAAATAACTTTTACTAGCATTAGACAAACTACAAATAGGTTCGCTAACTACACATTGTTTCTAAAAAATCTCATGAAAGGTTGAACTAGCTTCCGAGTGATCATTGACTTTCATTCCTCTTCTAATTCTATATCTACACTTATACTACTATTAAAACTGCGAAATCGTCGTGGGTTTGTTCATCTGTTTGAACATGCTAATGGTTTTCTGGTTTAATTGCAGCATAGCTTGGGCAACGTTCATCAAAATCGAGTCACGGAAAAAAGTTATCGTAATTAAAATTTTTTGAAGTTCTGCTCAACTTAGTACATCGAGTGTTTGCCTTAGTGACGGCGTAACACATCAAAGAACCAACAGATGGCGCTGTTAGTTTCGTAGTACATCAAACAACAATAGATGGTACTGTTAGTTTTTTTTTATCTCAGTGACAGAAGTATTTTCGAAAGTTTACGTCAGTAATGGAATTAAGCACCGCACTCTCATCTTTACGAATGCAAACTGACAGTGACTTTACTTGGCTTGTTATATGGATTTATAGATCTCAAGGTGTCTTAAAATCTTAACGAAATACTTTGCTTCTTTCGATAGGTTTCATTTGTGTCTGATTTGTTGGGGACAAAGTACGAATTTATTGATAAAGTGAAGATAAAAGGGTTCCGCTTTTACCGATAGACGCACGGAACTCTTAAAAGCGTCGGTAAGTTATACAATGCTCCTTCTTTAACTCACAGTCCGAAGCAAGCGTATATATCTAGTCTGTTCCCAATATTTTGCGTGCGACGATTTATGTTCTCGCAACGGTCTTTCGTAAGTGAAAATAAGCAATGATTAATTGCCCAGTTTGAATGTTTTATTACAGGAAGTGTTCTTAGTAATCTGAACAAAAATTTAAAAAAAATAAAGCCGATGTAAAACATGTTGTAAATGGGCAGGAGAGAGCTTACACTACAGTGGCTGGCTGAAGTTATGAATCACTAATCGTGATTTCATGGTGCAATTAGAGGAGTTCCACTTGGAGGGGCAAATATCTCATTCTGACCCCATTCAGATCTTATTTTAACAGTTCCTATACGTTCAGTTACAAACAAAGTAAACGTACTTTTCGTAAAATGATTCTGCTCTGATAACATAATATACATTAAATAACAACTGATGCTAAAACGCGATAAAGTAGATAAAACACAAAAAATGCATCATACATGAAAGGGGGCAGTTATGTGACACAATTAAATGTTTCCCGTGACGAAGGGAACAGTAGGTTCTTATGCCCATTATTGAATAACTAATTATAATTATTAGCAACAGGGTAAAATTAACACCAGCATGCAGAGAATCTGTAGGAACTGGTATTCGTGATACGCTCACTGACACACTATGCAGTCCATAGAAAGCGAAGTGGCGCATTTGTCGGAATTTCCGCTTATAGTGTCCACGTACCTAGCCCCGAAATGTTCAGTAGTTACCTCAACTCCGCACATGAGAAAATTGAGAATAAAAGTAAATATAGAAGCAAAAAATTGCTACTAATTCTTGGAGAGGGGCAATAGAGCTCAGTCTAACCTCTTAGAAGATAAAAAGTTCTTCGAAACACTGTACGCGCAATTCAGAAAACAATCAGCACTCGTGCACTTGATCGAATTGGTAATTAAGTTGTCCAACTCTATAATATTGTAACGATCCACGGATCTTTTCGAGTTAAGTTTATAAATGATTAAAGATGCCATCAACACATCACAAACTTGAGTACAGAACAAATTACTGTTAATGAAAGTTATACGGGTCAGTCGTACTCTCCCACGTAATATTGACACGACTTAACACGCTACTCAGATAATAACACCGTAGTACTTGGCATTAAATTATTTACTTAATTAATCCTACTTCTTAATTACAGCACTTACGCATTCCCAGATGTATAAAAGGTTCTTCAGTTAATTAATTTTCTCAAGCAGTTGTCATCTCAGGTCAAAGATGTAAAGGTTACAATGGAAACAAACAACAGTTATTTATATCCTATGATTAGCGACACCTCTGCTAATAAAGTTTAAATACAGTCTTTTGTACTAAATCAGAATTCTTTCTTAAATAAATCTTTGCGTATTGGTTTATAATTCCCAATATCTTTTTGCTGTAAATCCAATGTTACTTTTCAAGACATTCCATACGTAATAAACTTTGTGTCGTTAAATTTGATAAAATACTTCTATGATTTCTTTTTAAATACTCAGCATCCATTATTTATTTATATTACATCGCTAACATGAGCGTGATTTCTCTACTTGTTATATGTCAGATTACTAAACCTTCAACCATTTTTTCTTTTCAAAGTTCTAAATTGGATTTAATTTTATTTAGAGTAGTGGATAAAATGATAATACGGGGACTTAGTTTTCATTTTAACGAATCAGAGTTTATTTAAAGTGAATTAGATCTTTACAACGGCAACAAACGTTGATGTGAACGTATGACTAAAAATCTAAGCGCCACAGTGAACGAGATAGAAAGAAAAAAACCCTGCGCACCGCCACCACTTTCAGGCTCAGATTTTCAAAATTCAGCCACTTCAGGTACTGACTTCTCGCGTAGCCACTACACATCTCATTGACTGTCACTCGTTACTTACTATTAGAATAGTGGTAGAAGTTGGATTTTTCGTCTCCAAATGGTTCAAGTGAATGTCTATAACAGCGTCGCTAACAATGAGGACGGGCTAAATACGCTGCTAATCACAATTCGCTTTTGTTCAGTTTGTTCCTGTACTTGATTCTACGATCAAGTTCGAGAACGACGCTCGACTATCAAAAAATCCACAGTATACAACAAGTTACTACCTCTTAGTAACATTATCCTCCACAAATCTATGCAAATAGCTAACTCCCAACTATCTTAGAGCGTGCTTCTCTCAAAATTTTTAAACTATACTCAACACTCAAGTCCATTGGCGTGTGCAACAAACTACTGTAGGCAACAAAACCGGACTTCGTCAGACACAATGGCTAACATTAAAACTTTCATTATGGTCGTATCTACAACACCCAAATACCAGTCTTTAAGCTAACACAGCACATCAGCGATGCTACACTAAGCCCGTCGCTCAAAGATCGCTTGACCACAGGTCAAGTACAAAACAAAATTAGATGAGCTCCATTCTAATAAAATTCATCAAACCGTTTCAATGATTATGCCCTAGTATCGTTCCCGGATCATCTAATCTTGCCTTTAAAAATCTAAATCCACTCATCACAAGCTTCCGAAACCTTTCCAACAAAATTCACCCGAAATCTCCAACTGTTTTGATAGTTGATAGCGAATTCTCAAAGGAAAGTATCGATTGTGACGCATATAAAAGTGTCTCGACCCACATGCAGTAACACAACAGCCGTCTTACCGACTCAAGCTCAGGTACTCTTCGTCTCTTCGATATTGACTAAGTGCTTCTTTCTACAAGACCATAGCTGTACCATAAATCTAAACAGACGTATGGCGCTACCATTATTTTTTAACAATCAATATACACTCCTGGAAATTGAAATAAGAACACCGTGAATTCATTGTCCCAGGAAGGGGAAACTTTATTGACACATTCCTGGGGTCAGATACATCACATGATCACACTGACAGAACCACAGGCACATAGACACAGGCAACAGAGCATGCACAATGTCGGCACTAGTACAGTGTATATCCACCTTTCGCAGCAATGCAGGCTGCTATTCTCCCATGGAGACGATCGTAGAGATGCTGGATGTAGTCCTGTGGAACGGCTTGCCATGCCATTTCCACCTGGCGCCTCAGTTGGACCAGCGTTCGTGCTGGACGTGCAGACCGCGTGAGACGACGCTTCATCCAGTCCCAAACATGCTCAATGTGGGACAGATCCGGGGATCTTGCTGGCCAGGGTAGTTGACTTACACCTTCTAGAGCACGTTGGGTGGCACGGGATACATGCGGACGTGCATTGTCCTGTTGGAACAGCAAGTTCCCTTGCCGGTCTAGGAATGGTAGAACGATGGGTTCGATGACGGTTTGGATGTACCGTGCACTATTCAATGTCCCCTCGACGATCACCAGAGGTGTATGGCCAGTCTAGGAGATCGCACCCCACACCATGATGCCGGGTGTTGGCCCTGTGTGTCTCGGTCGTATGCAGTCCTGATTGTGGCGCTCACCTGCACGGCGCCAAACACGCATACGACCATCATTGGCACCAAGGCAGAAGCGACTCTCATCGCTGAAGACGACACGTCTCCATTCGTCCCTCCATTCACGCCTGTCGCGACACCACTGGAGGCGGGCTGCACGATGTTGGGGCGTGAGCGGAAGACGGCCTAACGGTGTGCGGGACCGTAGCCCAGCTTCATGGAGACGGTTGCGAATGGTCCTCGCCGATACCCCAGGAGCAACAGTGTCCCTAATTTGCTGGGAAGTGGCGGTGCGGTTCCCTACGGCACGGCGTAGGATCCTACGGTCTTGGCGTGCATCCGTGCGTCGCTGTGGTCCGGTCCCAGGTCGACGGGCACGTGCACCTTCCGCCGACCACTGGCGACCACATCGATGTACTGTGGAGACCTCACGCCCCACGTGTTGAGCAATTCGGCGGTACGTCCACCCGGCCTCCCGCATGCCCACTATACGCCCTCGCTCAAAGTCCGTCAACTGCACATACGGTTCACGTCCACGCTGTCGCGGCATGCTACCAGTGTTGAAGACTGCGATGGAGCTCCGTATGCCACGGCAAACTGGCTGACACTGACGGCGGCGGTGCACAAATGCTGCGCAGCTAGCGCCATTCGACGGCCAACACCGCGGTTCCTGGTGTGTCCGCTGTGCCGTGCGTGTGATCATTGCTTGGACAGCCCTCTCGCAGTGTCCGGAGCAAGTATGGTGGGTGTGACACACCGGTGTCAATGTGTTCTTTTTTCCATTTCCAGGAGTGTATAATGTATTGTGGCTATCGTTTTGTTGTATAGTGGACACCTCGCCGGGATGATCTTTGGTGCCCGTTGCTGCTGTCAGCTACCGCCGCATAGATTAGGGTGTCCATTCGTCCCGTTTTTCTCGGGACGGTCCCGTTTTTTAGCAAAATGTCCCGCTGTCCCGAAAGTTTTCTTGGGGACGCTCAAATGTCCCGTTTTTTTATTATTCCGTTTGGCTAGAGTATTTTACGCTACTGATTGTTTGACTTGCAATTAACTGCACAGTTATTTACGATAGGAAGCGTGTCATGACTTTCAGCATACCCCAAACATGTGCCGAACTGTCAAAAATCGCAACTAATTTTAAATGCACTGTAGGTTACGAATAACAACGAAGATGTTCTCTTCTAAATCGATGCACTGAATCCGTCCTATCGGTCCAGAGATACTCTGCACTACTGATACTTGCTCCCTGGCTTTCGTCACCACACTGTTATTGGTTTGCACTGTGCAATCACTGTTTCATTTCGCCAAAACGAAAGTGTAATTTTAACAGCAATATAAAAAGCGAGTTTCCTATTGTCACTGCTAGTGGAGAAACTGTAGAATGTACGTTGTGCAGATCATAATTTGCTGTTGGTCGTGGTGGAAGGTCTGGCATTATGAATCACATTAAGACGAACAAACATCGCATGAGTGATCAAACAAAAAGAGCAAATGAACACGTGAGTGACTACTACGCAAACTTAAAAATCAATAACAGAAATGGATAGGCAGTTGGCAGCACAAGAAGCTACGTTTGCATACCACAGTGCAATGCATAACCATAGCTTTAAGTCAATGTACCATACTACAGCAGTTGTTATAAAACTTTTCAATTCTAAATTCACATGCTGACACACAAAATGTAATGCAATCATTTCAAATGTTATTGCACCGTATGCCGCTCAGCAGGTTTTAGATGAACTGAAAAGTGCTCGATTCATTTCTGTAATGATTGATACATCGAATCATCTGGATTTGAAGTTGATTCCTCTCCTTATCAGGTATTTTCACCTTGAAAATGGCATCACGGTGAAAGTGCTCGAATTGGTTAATTTAGCTGGAGAAACGTCAGATTTACTTCAGAATCATGTGCTGGAGGTTTTAAAGAAGTATGATCTTGAGGGAAAGGTGATTGCAGTTTCTGCAGACAACACTAACACCAATTTTGGTGGTAAGCAGAGGAAAGGAAAAAACAATTTGTTCCATAAACTGCAACAGAACACAGTGAATAATATAGTAGGTGTTGGCTGTCCAGCACATGTGGTGCACAATTCCTTACAAACTGGCTCAGATTGCCTATCCATTGACTGCCAATTTATTGTAAACAAAGTCTACCAGCATTTCCACATATATACTGGAAGGGTTGAATCTCTGAAGTCATTCTATAAGTTTACTGAAACTGAATACAAAACTGTACTTGGGCACAGCAAGACAAGATGGCTATCTCTCCTACCAGCACTGGAAAGAATTGTAGAGATATTTCCTGCTTTGAAATCATATTTCATTTCCCTTGATAAATGTCTTGTTATCCTTAAACAATTCTTTGGTAACCCTGTGTCTATTGGTCTTCTACATTTTCTTGTTAGCTAGCTAAAACCTTTCTCCATAAAAATTAAATGTATTGAGAAACAAGAAATCACATTAGTGGAAGTTTATCAAGAAATAAACAAATTGTTTGGAAAATTACAATGTAGAAAATCTGATAGATTTCTCACATCCTTTGTACATTAGACTCTAAGGAAGCTGGAAGAAGAGGGTGAAATTACTGTAGAACAATTTCATATTTATGCTGACATCTTCTATGACTCTTGCATTGAGTATATTAAAGAATGGTGTTTACCATTTCCCACACCTTTTAAAGCATTTGACTGGGTTAATACCTAAAAGGAGCAGCTACAGAAAGGATATTCAGGACTGTTGTCTTTTTGTTAAACGTATTGTACCTAATTTTCCTGTTGATGAAGACGAACTGTTGACAAATTTTCATGTGCACAGAACTTCATAAAAACTGAAGGAGACAAAGAAAGTATTAGTGCAACGTGGTGTAAAATATTTGCTTATTTCAAAAATAAAACCATTAACATGAAAACCATGATTCATTTGGTGAAGTTTTTTCTGGCAATTCCTGGGTCAAATGCTGTTGTGGGACGTGTGTTTTCGTTAGTGAACTCTTTGTGGTGTGGTAAAAAAAAAAAAAAAAACAGATTGAAAGTTGAAATAGTGAGGGCCTTGCTCATTGTGAAAACACACTTTAAAGGTGTATCGTCTACGGACTTTTATGATACAATTTCAAACGAAAATGCACTTCTTGATAAAGTACAAAAAAGTGTAAAGTACGGTGATAGTGTGGCAGAATAATTGTAAAAAGTTATTTGGGATCATCTGAGTGCACGTTGTAAAGGTAAACTTGTATGTATATTAAATTTAGTCAATACAATATTTATGTCCCGTTCTTTTTCTTCATTGTCCCAGGTTTTTCTCTAATTTATTTTAAATGTCCCCTTTTTCAATGAAAATGAAATGGTCACCCTAGCATAGATGGTCTTTGCCGCTTCTGAGTGAACACTTGTACAACAGGTTACAATACTGGTTTTTCTAGAACATATACACATACTGGCTTTAGTTGCAAGACAAAGCATTTTTACATCCTTTACCTACTTTACGATATTTTTCTGCTGTCATAATTAATTGAAACGTCTGTGGTATTTACGTAACGACACGAAACTGTTAAAAATTAGTTTTAACTCTGTACAACTGGACTCTCTTTTGAGATGGAAGTGCCGGACGGTGTGGCCGAGCGGTTCTCGGCACTCCAGTCTGGAACGGCGTGACAGCTACGGTCGCAGGTTCGAATCCTGCCTCGGTCATGGATGTGTGTGATGTCCTTAGGTTAGCTAGGTTTAAGTAGTTCTAAGTTCTAGGGGACTGATGACCTCAGATGTTAAGTCACATAGTGCTCAGAGCCAATTGAACCATTTTTTTTTGAGATGGATGTGTTCTCAAAACTTCGTCGGGGCATCCTGACTGAAGTTTGCGTAATTTTCCTAAATCGATTTTTGTCTTTCCGGAATAAGGCTCCCTCTCTCACCATACCGTCGTTGACGTGAAGTTAATGAAGTAATTGAGGAAGATAGTATCAAACGGAACACAGCCGTACAGGTGCCCAAATTATGGAAGAAATGTTTTTTTGTTTTGTGAACACGCTTCCTACAGTAGTTGTAAGCATCGTTGCAACCTTACCACCTGAAAAATTACCTACTGTCCAGTACAGGGTTTCACTCTTATGTAAGAAGAAAGAGTGTAAAGAGGTTTAAAATGTGAACTCATACTGGCGTGAGTGGAGAATCTACATGATGGCCCAGCATCGAGTATATTGCCTGCCTCAATCGTTGGTTCTTTTCTGTCTGGATGCCACCGTACAATCTACTAAGTCCTTTTGTTGTATAACACTGTACTTTCATCAGTAATGATGTAAAGAACCTGTGGAGCCTCATTTAGTTTCCATACCTTGTTGAAAGCCACTAGCTGCTTAACGTTCAGTTCTCGAATCATTCTCGACGATCTGTTTTTGGCTACACCTAATGCACTGCAGAGAAGTCATAGAGGCTACCTTATGGAGTTGGTTCAAATTTTCATGAGCTGGAGATATTAGCAGTGATGTCTAGCAACCTATCACAAAAATGATTTTTTCCACTTTTGGGATTCGAAATGTCTAACTGAACTGTCAACTGTCAGTTTCAAAACTCAGTCACAAATGATGAGAGAATCTATTTACATACTTAGGATTGCACATAGTCTGCTAGGCAACGGTTTGCATAGTGCGTCACTAGCCCAAGTGCAAGCACAGACGACAACCATGTGTGTTGGTGTCTCATACACATTTCCTGGGTAAGCTGAATAACAGAGATGAGTGTAAGCTGAGTAACAGAGATGAGTTCTTCACTGTAAAAAAAGGAGATTGCAGCCGATTGTGAAATGAAGCGTTAGCCATGAGAAAAGTTTGTAGTGACGGAAATAAGGAAGGCTGGGAATGTGAGATATGTACGTTATCTGCATTAAGAGCATATTATTTGGCGGGTCAGTGAAAGCACAAACACGAAATTTTTGAAGTTTTGTGCAGGCGAAGACATTCAGCTTAGATCGAGAGTGACCATCTTGTTACAGCATTTCTCGTTTGGTCTAGCCAAAGGACTGAAGGACACACATTTGTCACCTGGAAGAATATACTAGAAGTTTCATCTGTTGTGAATTAGTTAGTAACTTCTTTCCATTTTGCAGTCTTAAATTTGTATACTAATGAAAAGACCGTTACGATATTGAAACGAATTAGCTTTTTCAGTATAGATGGAACATTACTTGCAGTTGTGTTAAGTTTAGGATTCTCTTTCTTGTTACACTACAATAGTTCAACATGTTTGACGTATTAAGTAAGTGGAGTTCTCTGGCACTTTGTTAGTTTGTGTAGAGAATATTCTCCTCTAGGTTTCCTCGTTGACTGTGTGGTTGGTGACTCAAGTTAACAAATTATTTTTTTTGGGGGGGGGGGGAGACCATTGGATTATGGGAAAGGGTCCACACAGAATGCTGTGATTAATCTTGTAAAACACGTTGCGGTAATATCTGATTCGGAATAATTGTTTTCTCTCAATTGATGTGCATATTTATGTGATTAACTACATATTTCTTCTTTATAGTATACTTTATACAGTAGTGTACCAAAAGTGTAATCGTTTATCTATATATTGAAGCAGCTAGTGAAAATTTGGACCTATGCTGGGAATCGAAACTGGATCTCCAGATTACGAAGCAGGTCCGTTAGAAACTAAGTCACGTCGGCACAGCGGTTAGCACAACTGCACGGATTACACTGGCATGCGTCCCTACTCGATCCAAATTCTCACTGACATTCCAGTCTACTAATGCACAAGCTTAGTAAGCAGGGGACCCGGGTTCGATTCCAGGCCTTGGTACAAATTTTCACTCGCTGCTTCAGTCTATACACATAAAATCATTTCTGTTCAAATGGTTCAAATGGCTCTGAGCACTATGGGACTCAACTGCTGTGGTCATCAGTCCCCTAGAACTTAGAACTACTTAAACCTAACTAACCTAAGGACATCACAGACATCCATGCCTGAGGCAGGATTCGAACCTGCGACCGTAGCAGCCGCACGGTTCCGGACTGCGCGCCTAGAACCGCGAGACCACCGCGGCCGGCATCATTTCTGTATGGGACCAGTAAAGTCTTACTGCAAATTTTTCAATTCTGGCATAAATATCGCCTTATTGTGCGGTGCTGCTGTAAGGCGTCGTTTTTAAATAGCTATGATTTATTCTAATTCTTTATTTAGAATAACCTCGGTATAGAAATCCAGTGGCTTCGATTGGAAAGCGTACTGATTCTGCAGTTAAAAGCAGACTTGATTTCTTTCATGAAAGTTGTTAAGCTTTTGTAAAATAATGTAAAAAATAACTGTAGTCATCTATGTTCATGAGAAAAGAGCGGCATTGTGAGAAACCAAACTGTGCTACGTTTGGAAACTATGCTAATGTTGGCTCCCTCAGTGAGATACGTACTGATACGTGACAACAAAGCCAGAGCAGTCACTCGGAGGCCGAGAGTCAACGAGAAGACGCTAACGGCGCGAACTGGAAGATCTTTGTAATGTTTAAAGCTCTTTTAGCAATTATTTGTCTTGTTGTATCTTCGGAGGGGGAAGGTAATGTATACGATTGTGATATGTAGGCGCTGCTGAGCTATGGGAACATGAACGTGGCAGTGATTGTTGTTGGTCTGGTTTGTAGCGCAGATTTAGTTTTCTGTTTCGAAAATATATGTATTCACTTTCGCCATCATTTGCTATGATGAAGTAGTGCTGCGCGAGTTATCTAGCATCGATGTTAGGGAAAGTGATGTACTGGAGTGTTTTACATCCTAGACGTAACCACATTTCCAAAAAACACCTTTTTACAAAACCCAGCAAGAATTCTGATATTATGGCCCATAGATGCACTGGGAGAATGTTCTCTGCCCAAATGAACATAGACGAGTATTATTTGGAAAACAATATTATCAAAGGCAGACGCGATAACAGTCCTTATGAGTAGTGTAGTACTTCTAGTGGTAGGTTTTAAGTATCACCAAGAGGGAGAAAAGTTACATAATGAAGCTTATGTTAATTTGTAGGTACATTTCTGCAGGCATAGCACACATTGAAATACCCGGGCCATTGTTTCCATGCACACGGCTAGAGGAGGAAAAAAAATTAAAAAATGGCGCTGCCCCTTAATACATTCTAGGGGGGAAGTGGGATACCAAGGAAAAAAATAGCACTTGCTGTCTCATTCACTAATAGCTCAATAATTCAACATAATAACGACGGCCTCCTAGACGTAACCCACTTACATTCGAAAATCAGAACCTCAAATGCCATTCTACATTTGGTAAAGGAAACGAACATTGATTTCACCATAACCATTGGTGCCTCATATGTTATTTTTATTTATCCTTGTGTGCTTAACATTTCTTATCTTAAGGTGGTGAAAAGAATACTTAAATTCTCACAAAGTCAAAATCGTGCCTTCTACCCACAAGAGAGGCCACGACTGTCCTCATGAGTTCACTTCTTTTGAGCAATCCCTGGAAACTGTTACATTTTTTGTTGAATCCAGAATGTAGTTACAGATGGGTTTTCTCATTGATTTCTTTCCTCTTACACAAATTTGCGAGACTGTGCAGATGTCAAAAACTTATCTATTTAGCAAAAGTAGTTAAACTACTGACGGATTCTACTTAATTATTCATTTACTTGCAAATGTTGTAAGCGAGTAGTTGAACAACTTTAAGATAAATATTCAGTTTATTATGATCTCTCAGGTTTTCTCATCGCGTCTGATTAATAGCGAGCTTTCTGGTGTTTACCCGAGTTATTGTTCCTATTTTCTGGTGCATAAAATGGAAACAACAACTTGGCTGAACACACGGGAGTTTGCTATTATGCAATTTATTATTTTCTTGACTTACAGTGACTAACCTGGACTATGTCTAAGATCTAAGCGATAAAACGAATGGAAATACAAATAAAATCACTTTAATTGATATTATTGTCCGTCGGACTTTCGGCTCGTCGATATTCCTTGGAGCAGCGTACGGCGCGGAGGTCTCTTTGCTTTACATGCGATGGCGACAGACGCAGCTCCACTACTCTCGTCGCCGCACGATGCCCGTAAAGAATGCCTCGGACAAACAGACGAAACAACAACTAAACGTCATCAAAAGTAATAAAGATACCAAATAAACATAATAGTAAGTATCGAGACGACGATACCAACCATTTCCCACTTACGCTTGTTCACTTCTAGACAACTACAGTTCGGGAGTTTCCGATCAAGCAGCTGACTTTAAACAGAATTATTACCGCTAAAACCACGGGACATCTCGAGCCCTCTCCAGCTGCAACGTTATGTTCAATGCTGCATGCTGTTAGGACTACTTGTACCGTATCTTACAACCCGACCTATAAATAAATTTCCCTGACTTCAAAGGAAAACGATATGACCACATACGCCAGCTGATAAATCTCTTGAAAGTCTACTCTTTCCACATCCGAAACGCTAATATATGAGTACCGACCAGAAGATCGCTGCTGGCACATCGACATACGCACCTAAAGACAGAAACTATTAAAACGTCCACTTCTCCAGAAGAGAGAACTCACATGAAAATTATAACAGCGTCAATCACTATATTTAACACACCTAACCACTTAATAGTACTGACATCAGGTTCCAAGGTTTTGATAGCACTAAAGCTGCAAGCTGTCTAAGACCATCGCAATGAGGTAAATAAAATTTTGGGAGGAAAACACCATGAAGCGTATGAAGACAGCGGGTCTGAACTTTTCTCGGAAGGCAGAAGACGAGCATTCCGTGACCTGCAAAAAAGAAGAACAGCCAGAGGACAGTGAGTAGAACAGCAGTGTACTTTCTGGATACAAATTAACCGTTGACCTTTGGGCTGCCTACATGCAGGGGTAGAAGCAAATGCATGTTGACATCGTTCACCTCTCGTCCTCTCCCTCTCCTAAGCCATGCCCCTTCCGTTCCCCTCGCTTCACCTATACTAAGCCAAAGCCTGTTCTTGGAAATAGGCCACTCAGAGAGCTTCTAAGGCTTCAACCGCATATTCTTTTCTTCCAAACACAACCGAGTATTTTACCGGTATTATAAAGGGAACAGTTAATCAGTATGTATCCCAGAGCTGCCATCTTTTACTCCTAGTCAGCGTTTACAGAGCCCACATAGATTTTTGAGCATTCATAGAACCCACACATCCACCCACCCGCCCACCCACACACACACCCACACACACGCACACACACACACACACACACACACACACACACACACACGCACAGACTTGTTTTGCTCTCCCCATTACATTTTTCAACTTCTTTCTAAACCGACAACATATTTTCTTGTCTCAACCAAGATGAAGTAGTGTTTTACAACAATTAAAAACAAAACAGCCACTCAGTATGTACCCCAGAGCCACTGTCTTGTTTCAAAGAAACCAAAAATATTCTGTTATTTGTCAAAATATTTAAAGGTTTCTTTCTATAACAGTACAAATTACACGTGTCTCATATAAGTGTAGAACAAGGGTTGCTATATTACCACCTGCCTAATTTCAGTTACTTGTATGTCACCTTCTACCCATCTTTAGCTGATTTTCTACGTCATAACCTAGAAGACATACGAAAATAAAATTCTTTTAGTGTTTCTCGCAGAAAACATTTATTTTTGTACAAAATCCCCATAGATTTTTGCAAGTACATTTACAATCAGAAAATAATTTTGTCTTTATGGTTCTTTGATGTATTTTCAGTAACATCTAGCTTAATTTTTTCACATAATTTAAATTTAAATCAATAGAAGAGTTTTTAAACCTTTTCCAATCCAATGTTTTGATTTCATGTCATCCATATTTGCACGTTGCACACTCTGGGGACACTGCATTGTGTAATCTGAATACAGCATCATACCACTCATATGTATACTGGTATGCTAGTGGCACCTGCTCATTTAATTTTGTCAAACTGCTTGTTAGAAATTCAGTTAGATTATTCTAATGTAGATTGAAATTACAAGTTGAAAACTAAGGTGAATATTACCAAACATCCACCAAAAAACAAAAACAAAGAAAAGTTTTCTACATATAAGTGCAATGTATGAGAGTGTAAATTTAAACAAACACACATTTCTTTGAGCAATGGGGATATGCTTCGCGAAACATTAATATGTGACAAAACGTATTACTCATATTCAGTACTTCTAATGATACGAAAGTAAACTCAAACTAATATGAACAATCAGCTTGTCTTTCTCAGTGTTGTTATACACCACGATATCTGCTCCTAGAAAATATTTCTATTACAAAATTTGTTTTCTTTGATTACTGGTGCAACGCTATTACACTACAGTCATTGGGAGAAGATTAATTAGAATACTGTTTCTCCAATTTTAATATAAAACATGACTATAGTTCTCCATGATTAACACCACGTAGAAATTTTTTTTTGCACAGCAGTGATTGCTGGACCCATACTTGCACCTAACAAATTAAAAATAGATTATCTTTATAAAAAGTGCTGTCTCTTTACAAATACATAATCTTTCATTCTTAGGTTACACATCGTGGAACATCTCAAGCAGAATCTTTGTGCCGCACATCCGCTATCGAAGCTCCTCATTTAGCAATGATTTGAAATCCTCTCTGCTCGACTCTACAACTGCTACTGCACAAGGTTGCATCTCGACTGGACTATTACCTATTTACTTGCCCGCGCTCTACTCAATAATGAAGCCTCTGGAACCCAGAGACTGTGTATCACTCAAGCGTTCAGCTTGCAAACATGTTTAATTGGGTAATATTCCGAATAAACTGATAGTTTTCATTGTATCTGCATTTAAAGATGCACCAAGTTGCAACATATCAAAACAAACTGTAATTTACTACAGTTTCACTTAATGCATAATCCTTTAGTATATTTGGCCAAAAACTGACACGAAGACGGAATATAAAGTGCTGTTGGGAAAAGAAAAAGCCACTGTAGTTGTGCAAACAAGGCTTACAAATTACATTAAACACAATATCTGTAAAAATATGGATACAATTTACTGTAAATAAAATGTAAAGTGTTTGCACGTCGGAGCATTCACAGAAACCAGTATATGCAACGACGTTTACCATAAAAGAGGATATGCGAGATATCTGTTTATAAACCTCCATTTCCATCTGAATTAGCTGAAAAAGGATGGCTGCACTGGATGTAAATGTGGTGGTCTCGACACTGTGGATCTAACAACAGAAAAGCCATTTACAGAGTTTAAAACTGATAGAGTAACTATAGTTAACAATTATTCATATGATAAATGGGTAAACTTCAAATTCCGTATGCAAATTCGTCTAGAATGTGGGGAAGAATGGGAAATATGCACCTAATAAGTGTAATGTCTTGACAGCATTAATATGTGGGAAATAAAAAGAAAAAGAAAAATTTTCTTAATCTGTCAGCTAAAAGAAATACTGAGTACATGCACGAGCTTTGTCCAGCATTATATGGATTACAATAATGGGGAGGGAGGCTCCGTTTGCTATATAAGCTGTGTTCTTACCATCAAAATCTGGCACGTGGTATGTAGGTTTTAATAGAAATATGGCGAGTTTTGACAAATAACACAGAGAATTTAGGTGTGGGAATAACGTCGATGCACTTAATATGAGGCTCAGTGATGGTAACTGAGTAATGTATATTTTGCACTGTTATAAAAAAATACTTAGAATCGGTGCAAATAATACAAGTTATTATTGGTTTCTTTTACAAGGCTATTTTACTTCTGTACAAAGATCAAACCTCAACGTTGCCATGTTTAACTTAACCTTTAAGCTAAACTGGGGTGAAAAAAGCCAAGGGGATAGCGATATGCGTATATACAGATGCCAGTTGTAACTTGTACTCTAGGTATAAAAGGTCAATGCATTTGCGGAGCTGTCATTGCTACTCAGGTGATTAATGTGAAACGATTTTCGACATGGTTATGTCCAGAAAACAGAAATTAACAGACTTTAAATGCGGAATGATACTTGGAGATAGGCACATGAGACATTCCAGTTCAAAAATAGCTAAGGAGTTCAGCAATCCGAGATCCACAGTGTCAAGATTGTGCTAAGGATACAAAATTTCAGGCATTACCTGTCACTTTAGACAGCTCAATTGTCGACGACCTTCACTTAACGACCGAGAGCAACGGCGTTCGCTTAGAGTTGTCAGTTATAACAAACAAGAAACACTGCGTGCAGTAATCACAGAAATCAATATGGGACGTACGACGAACGTATCCGTTAGGGGAGTGTGGAGAAATTTGGCGTTAATGGGCTATCGCAGCAGATGATGGATGTGAGCGGCTTTGCTGATAGCGCGACATCGACTGCAGTGGCTCCCCTTGGATCATGACCATATCGGCTGTATCCTAGGCTATTGGAAAACCGTGGGCTGGTCAGACGAGTCCCGAGTTCAGTTGGTAAGAGCTGATGATAGGGTTCGAGTGTGGCGTGGATCACATGAAGTCATGGACCCAAGTTGTCAACAAGACACTGTGAAGCTGATGGTGACAGCATAACGGTTTACATGAAATGATGAAATGGATTGGGTCCTCTGGTCCAACTGAACCGATCATTCAGTGGAAATGAATATGTTTGGTTACTTGGATACCATTTACAGCCATTCATGGACTTCATGTTCCTAAACGCCAATGGAGTTTTTATGGGTGACAATGTACCATGCCACCAGGCCACAAATGTTTATGATTGGCTTCAAGAGCATTCTGGACAGTTTGAGCAAAAGGTTTGGCCATCGAAATCTCCTGACATAAATCCCATCGAACATATATGGAACATAATTGAGAGGTCCGTTTGTGCACAAAATTCTACAATGACAACAATTTTACAATTATGGATGGCTACATAGGAGCAAAGCTCAATATTTATGCAGGGGACTTCCAACGACTTCTTGAGTCTGTGTCAAGTTGAGTTCCTGCACTAAGCGGGACAAGAAGAGGTCAGACACGATATTAGGAGGTATCCCATGACTTTTCACCTCAGTGCCTATCAGCAGTGCTACTAAGTGAGCCATGTGTGTTTTGTACTGTTACAGAACAATAATTTACTTATTTTGATAGTGCTGTGTTACTGTCATACAAATATTGAACAACACTTCGGCTTTGGCACAAAATGGGGTAAAGACAACAAGTTGGTAGCTCTGAGGTACGCATTGGTTGGCTGTTTCGTTTATAATGTTGGTAAATTACTGGGTTGGATTGGGAGAGTAAAATGACTGTATGATGATATAAAAGCTCTCTGACTGGCTTATTTCCAAAAAAAGAGGTGTGACTTTAGTACGGTAGAAGGGAGTGAAGAGCTGGGGAGGGAAGGGAAAGTCATGGAATAGGCAAGGGAGCAGGAGGGGTGGCCTGGGGGGGACGGGGGTGGCATGATATCTCATGCCTTTGCTCCTACCCTTGTATGTAAACAACCCAGTGGTCAAAGGTCGATTTGCATCAAGAAAGTGTATTGATCTCCTACTGTAGCGTGCAACTACTTGAAATGGACAGGATTAGGAAATTATAAAATTTTTGCTCTTGTTTCACGTACCATTGTAAATAGTTACCAGTATGAGGTCTACATGCACAATAAATGTAACCTGAAACCTAAGATAAAAATGACAACTGCAATTATCTAGAGAAAGAATTTTCACTCTGTGGTGGAGTGTATGAGTGTATGGCGATTTGAAACTTCCAGTAGACTAAACCTGGGTGCCAGACCGAAAATTGAACCTGGATGGTAGACGAAGAGGTACTTGAGCGTGAGGGTAAGGTGGGTAGGGGTTTGGCTTGGATAGCTTATTTGGTAGTGCAATTGTCCACGAAAGGCAAATGTCCCTGCTCTGAGTCTCGGTACTGCACTCTATTAGTCTGTCAAGAAATTTCAACAGTAATTATTATCTATGTAAATATCGCACTTAACTATATCATGAAAGGACTCTGTGTCTTAACTTATCATTCTAACAAGAAAACTAGTTTACTTTCTTAATTAAATGATTAGTAAGGTATGTCAGAATGAATCAAGATGATGGAAACTATTAGGACGCCCAGGCCTGAATGTCACGAAATGAATTTATTCAAAACACATCGGGCTTGACTGCTGTTGTGAAACGATTCACAAACAATATAAAAAAATTGTCAAATGCTACACTGATAAGACGCAGTGGTTGAGTGAGCTATACATACACCCTTCTATTAACTGAGGACAATGGAACAGCTTTCGTTATTTCGAATGTGGGCAAGAGCAACAAATGCATTCGCTATGTTTAGTAGACGGACTATTATGCACGCTTTATGTCATGATGAAATTGAAATATTAAAATTAAATTGAGTCCAATTAGCTTTTTTTTAACCCTGTACTCCTTCATTTGTTCTCCCAGACGTATATGAATTTCAAATTATAGTTCCCAGTGTTGCGTACATTATTTCCCCAATTAAAATTCCAGTCCAGCATTCTATTGTCGAATAAAGTTGTAGTCCTGAATGTTGTGATACTTCCATTCTCCAAATAGAAATCATTTAAAATTCCAGTTATGTCTCTATTTTTCAAATTCTGAAATTTCAGCTAGGAAAAAGATACAGGAACCTGTCCAGGTAAGAACGAAGCTTGAATGGTAGTACTAAACTACGATAGTAACAATAACGGAATAGTTATTCAAGAAAAATACCAAATTTTTTCACTTTGACTGTCTTAAACATTCTATTATGTAGTCGAGTATAATACCTCACACGGAATCGGTAATTTAACGGTGGTCAGCTGTTAGAAGCAATGGTAACTCAACTGGACTCTAGTGCTGTTTATCCAAAAATAACGTATAGATTTTTTCAAATAATTATTGAATGGTTATTATTTACAGTGGCTGTGATGTCATCGAAAGATTTCGGTGCCACACCAAAATCGGCAACGCACATCAATACCACAAAAATTAGCGACGCCTCGCTGCAATTCGCTACAACGCTTGGGAGATGCATGCACTCTCTCTCAGCACAGTAGCACCCTCGCACAGAGATCACTATACAGAACAGTTACGTAAGAGAGTGCGAAAATTTAACAGGAAGTAGAGGATGCTCCACTGAACAATTTCAGGTAGGGAACCTGCGATCGGACAAGCCAGTTTAGGGAGATAATGGGAATAAAATCAGCCTAGTGTGTGATTTTTCATTTACATTAGTTACACTTAACTGTAAATACCATCACTGACACAATGAGAATACCATTTGTACTGTATCTTACAAAATATGCTGAAACTGACTGCCATCAACTTCAGTGCAAGCATGACATCGGCGAACAAGATTCTGACGCACCATGACAAATATCCCTGTTGTGTTTCGAATCACATTAGAGCCACCCACGATTATTGCAACTAATTTCATCTACTTATCCACTGGGGTCTCATACATAAGTGATTTTAGATATCTCCAGAGAAAATAAACAAGGGGTTTCAGGTCAGGTGACCTCGCAGCCTATGGAATAGGACCTCCTCTTCCAATCCAGCAGTCAGGAAATACAGCTTTGAGATGGTTGTTGACACCCACACTGAAGTGAGCCGGCGCACCGTCATGTTGTATCCCCATCCTCTCACGAACAGCGTAGAGTACGTTCTCCAACAACTCAGGCAGAACTCTTTGCACGAACCTCAAGTAGAGGTGACCATTCAGACTACCAGGTAGAAGATATGGCCCAATGAGACTGTCACCTAAAATGTCCGGCCAGACATTCACAGAAAAACGTAATTGATGGTGTGTCTCTACTACAGTGTGCGGGTTTTCCTCATCCCACACATGGCTATTCCTGTTGTTCGAAATATTGCGATCAAATGAGGCCTCGTCCATAAATAGCACGATTTGGAGGAAATGTGATCGATCAATCCATTGTTGGAAAAACCACTGACACAATGCGTCCCTTAGTACAAAGTAAGTCAAATGCAGTGCACGGACTTGTTGTGGGTGATATGGAGTATTTAATTTTCGTAGAGTACTCACCACAAGCTAGTATGTGCAGCGCCAGTTTCACGTGCAGTACGAGAGTACTTGTGATGTACGCTGCAATACGCCCCAGCATCTTCTCTTCAAAATTTGGTGTGCGAGTGGACCTCATGGCGCTAAATATCTTGTTTCTTCTTTCCAATGAACCAGACTCCCGTATTGGTCGATCGAGAAGAATAAACACTCGTCGTGACAGCTGGTGCCTGTTAAGAAATCATTTCCTGTAGAGCCTTTCAACAGCGAGAACATTGCAATTTACTTTCCCATACACAAGTAGCATGTCAATGAGCTCCTTGAAACTGTAGATACTGCTACATTCTATTCTCTGAATAGCACTGAGTAATGAATGGGTTTGTCGTTGATTCATAGCACGTTCTCTCATGGAACAACGTAAATACAACAGAGCCGCCCTATGGACAAGCAAAGTAAAAGAAACCTGCATCATGACTTCCTAGTAATCAGGCTCATCCTCCTCGTTTT
Organism: Schistocerca gregaria; assembly: GCF_023897955.1. Lineage (NCBI taxonomy): Eukaryota > Metazoa > Arthropoda > Insecta > Orthoptera > Acrididae > Schistocerca > Schistocerca gregaria. The sequence goes on from NC_064922.1 coordinate 464,194,733, forward strand.
CTTGCGGGAAATAAAGAATGTACTTGTAAACAAACAGCACAGTACGTGTAAACTTATTCCCATGTTCGTTTTAGATAAGGTGGAAGACAGTAATGCTATACGAAGCGGTAGACAAGTTAACTGCCATATCTCCTTAAGCTGGCTTCTGCGAACCAAAGTTTCCCACCTCAAACTGCTTTCTGGTGCGTTCTATATGTCCTATTACTTTTTTTCACGCTCTTACGGAAACATCTCGTAGAGCCGAGCATGTAAATGCTCCGCCCAGTTCATGATCTCGGATGAGGCAGTCAGCAACATCAAGTAGGACTAAAGTGTTATTCAAGTCTCAGATGGAAATACAATTTTGTAAATGATGAAAATTGTACTTCAAGAGAACAGTTTGTTAATTATACATCAGGTAGTGGTTTAATAGTAAATTACTGTTGGAAATTATAAAGGAGTGTATCAAATTAAGCAAATATTTTTATTCATTATTGTGTTAAAGAGAACTAATATTTCATATGTTGTAATTCCAATGAGCCACCTCCCAGTGTAACCAAAGAATCCGCCGTTATGACTAACCGACTAAAATTTTCTATGGTCACAATAGTGGCAGACGATGGAACATTTTACTTTCAAAATGAGCACCATTGGCATCGCGGCACAATTCCCATCTGCAGGACCGAGCGAGGTGGCGCAGTGGTTACACACTGGACTCACATTCGGGAGGACGACGGTTCAATCCCGTCTCCGGCCATCGTGATTTAGGTTTTCCTTGATTTCCCGAAATCGCTTCAGGCAAATGCCGGGATGGTTCCTTTGAAATGGCACGGCCGATTTCCTTCCCCATCCTTCCCTCACCCGAGCTTGCGCCCCGTCTCTAATGACCTCGTTGTCGACGGGACGTTAAATACTAATCTCCTCCTTCTCGTCCATCTGCAGGCTGTGGCACGAAAGACATCCAGGTACATTTGTGGTGTTTGCCTGATTCGGTACGTTCATCTGTGACATTATGACAAGGTGCCCCATTTTGTTGTAAGTAAACGTTATGTAGATGATGATTTTGAAGTTGCAGCATATCCAAGAATATTATCCCATTGAATGAGTTTTTGGCGAAGAAGAAGGGGCCGTAGATTTTGTCATTAGATGTTCACATCCACATATTATGTGTGGGGGAGTCTTGCTGGTATTTCAGATGTTCCACTGGTGATGCTTCAGCCCAAATGATGCAATTATGTCGATTAATCCTTCCACAAATGAGGAAGCTTGGCTTGACGCTAAGTACTATCTTCTGCCATTTTGTATGAAAATGTTGTGAAACGAAGCGGCCATCTGGATGCATTTTTAATAACTTTACTTATAATTTGACCACTCTTTCATTTTTCATCAACCTTACACATTTCGACTTTCCGTCATTTTCAAAGGCAGTGCTATGTCAGTCATATAAAAACATCAGTTACATTTTATCACGTCAACATTCTCGTGCACGAGACATGACAGACATAGCACTTCCTTTGAAAATGACGGAAAGTAGAAACCCTTAAGATTGATGAAAAATAGAAGTGTGGTCAAGACATAAGTAAAGTTATTAAATGGTATCAGGTTGAAGATGTTAAAATTTGCATCTCCTTAAGCAAATCTTGCCACTTGTTCATATGCTCTGACAAATCGTCCTAATGTAACTGGTGGATAACATGCAAATGGTTTTTTTTTTTCAGCTTGTTTCACAACACTTTGTGTACCGTGTAGCATGGAGTATCCCATTCTACTGTCAGTAGGTGCACTGATTCTGGACTGCGTTCAGTGGTTGTTCTAATGTCTTCAACGGTCAGTAGAATTTGATGGATGGCTTTGCCCTGGCTCGTTCTTAAAGGTATCAGTGCTCTTAAACTTGTTCACTTGTTGTTGAATTGCCTTGTCAATAGGTCCAAGTGTATGGAATCGGAGTTCAAATCTCTTCCAGATTTCATCATATGACAACCTCCGAAACATTCGCATCACAATGACCATGCTTTGTTGCACAGTTAACAAGTTGTCGACGTTCGTGGAACCACAAAACGCATGTTTAGGGGTGCTACGAAGCCATTCCATCATTTTCAGCAGCAACTACAACTTTTACAGCTGCAGTGCACCTGCAACGCACTGGAATGCACAGCTTACCCCCACACCACTGTTTGCTGTCAATTTTTTAATTTCTTGATACCTATAATTTTGCCACCTGTGGCTCTATTCGCAGCGTACGGCGTTATTTCTGCGTTTCCACAACGACCCTATCGGCACGATCAGCTAAGTACCCTTAGAACGGCGCACGAATGTGCTTAGAACTACAGCAAGAAAGTCTACTGCTAAAATTACAATTATATTTTGGCCATGACTTCGCTGTAACGTTTTTACAATACAGTTTTAAATATTTCACTGAATACTAAGACGCAAGGTGTTAAGTATTATTCTGAATCCGTATTTATATACAGTACAAATATTAGCGTGTAAATAAACCTAAAATAAAGAAAGTTGTAGTTGTAACTGCCACCTGTATCGGAGTGATTCATTCAAAATCAACTACAGACAATTTGCTTATTTAGCAGCTGTTTTCAAACTAATCTTTATTTCTGGGAACCCCCAATCCCTGTCATATTTTTATACATGCCCCATTGTGATCTTACGCTATTTGCGTCTACTTTTTTTAAAACTTGAACATTATTCTTGTATCCTTGATTAAGAATCGAAAGATATTGCTAAATTATACACGACGAATCATTTCTTCGAGTAAGTCGTGGATGTGTCTAGTTCTCTCATTAACCCTTACACGTTTAATACTGCCTCCAGAACTAACTACGGAAGTACGATACTTATGCTCATATGGTCACACGACAAGCACCCTGTCACTTAAAACTTGTCGTACTTCTTTGTCACACAATGATATCATTACCGCCGATTCTGGATATGCTAGTAAGCTATGCTATGTAAATCATTTCATAACATTGTTTCAGGTCGAGTCTACCGCTCCTCCTCATACCTTGGATACGAACGTCTGGGAGAAGTTTTACAGACGATAAGTGTGAACTGGTTTTTGCATCGTGATTATTTATGCAGTGAAAGTGGTCAACATCCCTCATGTCGAATGTTTTCCTGCTAGACATCTAAAAGATAGATTCGGAGAGCTAATTCCTGCAATCAAATTTATCACCAATAACTTATAATTAATGAACTGCTTCCCATGTATTTTTGGATTAATCATCATACAGAGCACATAACCTGATGACCAAAAAAGTTGCAACACCAAGAAGTTTAGAAATGTATCTTATTGTGCTTATGCAGCATAGAACGAACAATCATCAATGGCACGAGGACGCAGAAGACAATGGTTACCACTGCATTGAAGATACGCGGTGTGTATCCACAGGACATATGGACAGGAACTGAAAAAAAGTCTTGATGATTTCTCCATTGGGAAAAGAGTACCGGTTACACCCCATTCAGATCTCCGGGAGGGAACTACCAAGTGGAAGGTGACTAAGGGGAAAAGATTAAATAACCAACGAAAGGATAACATTCTACAATTCAGAGCATGGAACGACAGAAATTTTAGCGTCGTAGAGAATCTTGAAAAATCTGAAAAGGGAAATGCAAATTGCCAGTCTAGATGTAGTGAGGGTCAGTGAAGTGAAGTGGAAAGAAGATGGGGATTTTACGACAAACGAGTACAGACTAATACTAACATAAATAGAAAATTGTATAGTGGGAGTATAATTTATTATCAATAAGAAGGTAGGGCAGAAGTGAGTTACTGTGAACGGTTTTAGAGACAGTTGTTCGCATCAGAATCTACAGCAAACCAACGCCAATCAAAAGTGCAGGTATACATACTAACGACGCAAGCATAAGCTTAGGAAGGGGAAAATATGTGAGGATGCTAAATGGGGTACTCTACGATGTAAAGCGTAATGATAATCTAATAATTGTCTAATAATTGTGGGAGAATGGGACGTGGTAGAAGGAGAAGAAAAAGAAGAAAAAGTTGCAAGAGAGTATGAGCTTGGAAATGGAAATGAGAGAAGCCTAACTCAGTTCTGAAATAAATTTCAGCTACTAATTCCGAACATACCGTTCAAAAATATCAATATTGGAGTGTAGGCTGCACCCAGGCGCAGATATGGACTCAGGTCACAATTTAGTAGTGCTGAAGACTAGACTGCAGTGCAAGAGAATCTCGGGAAAAATCAGAGTGGTAAGAAGTGGGATACTGCAGCAATGAGGGATGATGAGATGCTTTTGATGTTCTCTATGGCCGAAAATATTGCGATAATAAATTGCAGATTAGGCAGTTCGGCGAAAGAGGAATGGACGGGCATCTTAAAAAAAAAAGCAATCACGAAATCTCGATAGACGAATATAGGTACAAGATAGGAAACTATCTGCCAACCATATGTAACAGAAGATATACTTCAACTGAGTGACTAAAGAAGGAAGTACAATGTTCATGGAAAGTGTTAAACAACAGAAGGAATTAAAAAGAAACAGGAAGTGTATGGAAGCCAAGACGAAATGGCTCTAGGAGAAATGTGACGAAATTGAAACGAAATAATCGTGGGAAAAACTAATTCAGTATATAGAACAGTCAGTACAAATGTAGGTGAAATTCAAAGCAAAGACGTCAATTAAATGGAGAGGATAGAGCAGATGGGTGGAAAGAATACACAGAAGTTTACTGATGACGTTATTGAAGAAGAAGTAGGAGTAGTTATGGAAGACACTGTACTAGAGTTCATGTATTAGAGTCAGAGTGTAACAAAATTTTGTAAGACTTACTAAGAAATAAGGCGGAAGACACAGAGAACATTTCTTCGGAATGTCTAAAATCAATGAGGGGAATGGTAACCAATCGTCTATTCAAGCTGTTATGTTGAATCTATGAGGCTGAAGACATACCACCAGAATTTAGGAAAAATATCATCCACTCAATTCCGGGCATAGGAAGAGCAAGTAAATGAGAGAACCGGTGCACAGTCACCTTATAAGTTCACGCAGCCCTACTGCTGACAAGACTAATGAACAGAAGAATTGAAAAGAAGATTGAGGATGTGGTAGATGATGCTCAGTTTGGCTTTCGGGAACATAAAGGCACCAGACAGACAACACTGACGTTGCGATTAATTATGGAAGCAAGACTTGAAAAATCAAGACCCTTCATATTATTTGTCTACCTAGAAAAAGACTTCGATAGTGTAAAATGGTGCAAGATATAGGAAATTATGAAAAAAGTTGGAGTAAACTATGGGGGAAAACTGGTAATACACAATGCGTACAACAACCAAGAGCGATCAATAAGAAAAAAAGATCAAGAACGAAGTGCTTGAATTGAAAGAAGGTATGAGACAGGGATGGAGTCTTTCATCGTTACTGTTCAATCTGTGTACCGAAGAAACATTTATGGAAATAAAAGTAAGTTCCAAGTGTGGGACTGAAATTCAGGGTGAAAGAATATTAATGATAAGATACGTTGATGACATCGATATTCTCAGAGAAGCTGAGGAAGAATTACAAGATATACTAAATGGAATGAATGGACTACTGAGCAAAGAGTATGGACTCGGAGTAAACCGAAGAAAGGTGAAAATAATGAGGTGTAGCAGAAATAACACTAATGATGTCTTAACGTTCATATTGGTGACCACAGAGCAGACATAGTGAAAGAATTGTGGTACCTTGGAAGCAAAATACCACATGAAGCACGAAGCAAGGAGAGAATAAAAAAGAAGATTAGTACACAAAAAGAGGGTATTCCTGTGTAAAAGTAGTATGCTAAACATGGGCCATAATTTGAAGAACAAAAGAATGTACGTTTGGAGCACAGCATTTTCTGATAGTGAATCATGGACTGTGGAAAAACTGGAAAAGAAAAGAATCGAAGAGTTTGTGATGTGGTGCTATGGAAGGATTTTGATAATTAGATGGACTGTTAAAGTAAGGAATAAGGAGGTTCTACGAAGAATTTGCGAAGAAATGAACTCATGAAAAAGAGTGGCAAGAAGAAGAGGCAGGTTTATAGGACATTTGTTTGGATGTCAGAGAATAATCTGCATGGTACTGGGGGGAACTGTAGAGGGTAAAAACTATACAGGGGGAGAGAGATTGGAATACAATGCTTGAGGATGTAGGGAGAAAGAGCTGCCCTGAGGTGAAGAGTATGGCAGAAGAAACGAATTGTTGACAGCCACATTAAACGAGCAAGAAGACTGATGACTGAAACAATAGTGTTGAAGTAAGAATACATGATTAAATTTGTTGGTGGAGGGCCCAAAATTTATTCCATACAGCTGCATCCTCTGACAGCAGCTACAGCTGTAACCCTGCTGAGCGTCTAGCTGATATGATCTTGGACGTCATTCCTCACTGATCTAGCTCTATGCTAAAGTTCATCAATCGTTGTTGCTGCATCTGTCAGCAACCAATAGCCAAATGTTTTCAATGGACGAGAGAGCTGGATGATCTGCTGGCCAGAGGATGAGTCGCACATCTTCTTTATCGAGGGAGGTCTGGACAGTATGGGAAATATGCACCTTACGTTATCTTACTGAGAAATGAAATGATGAAGTCCTAGAAGCTAGTACACAGCTTTCGACCTTTACTCGTCATAATGTAGCCCCTGTAGTAGGAATTAAAGGTTATGAGAAGCAGCTGCGATGGAGTTCTGCACTACCCAATGGGACGACATACCTAAACTCCCTTCACTGTGCTCATATGCCGATGCCGAATGCTGTCTGGTAACATTTACTTGATGTCCCCACAGAAGGATACGTCCAGCATGATGGAGTACACAGAATTTGGAATCATCTGAAAAGAAGCCACTGTTCCAGTCCCACGTCCAGTGTGGTCGTTGGCTGAGTCACAGATGGTGTGCCTCAGTTTGCTGCCGTGCGAAAGGAAGTTGCAACTGTGATCTCCACGCCAACAGTAGTCGCACTGTATCATGGATACTTATCTTGCTGCAAGTAAGTCCACTTCTGGCCTAAAGGTTATAGAGACTGTGTCCAACTGCAGAATGTTGACGAAAGTCCGAGCTACGAGCTAGGTTCCAAGATATGTGAGCGGCTAGAAGACTTCTGAAGTAACAAAACTCAACATATTTTCTTCCACTGGGAGTGTTCATCAGAGACATGGGTGTCAAGAGTGGCTCAGAGAATAGAGGTAGGACCGCTCTTCTTTTCTATATACAGGAACTGTCTGACAGATAGGTTGAGCAGCAATTTGTAGAGGTTTGCTGATGGTGATGTAGTTGTTGAGTGAATGTAGGAGAATACAAGATGACATTCGAAAGTACCAGAAATTCTTCGGAACTCAAGTTTCCCTGAAAGGTAGACGGCGTTCTTTCCGCAGAACGCTATGGAGAAAATGAAGAGAACCGGATTTTGAAGCTGACTGCAGAATGGTTCTACCGTCTTCAACGCACATTTAGAGTTAGGGGTACGAAGGTAATATAAGCGAAATTGGGATCCGTGCAGAGGAGTACAGACAGTCTTCACTCTCTCGCTCTTTTTGTGAGTGGAAAAGGAAAGGAAATGACTAGTAGCGGTACAAGATAACTTCGTCCACGCACCACAAGTAGGCTTGCCGAATACGTTAGTGGATACTGCTGTCAACGTGGCTGTACGGTGATGAATGATTGGCAGGCAATACGACTGTCCTCTCGAGTGCTAGTCACAAGGGGCTGCTGAGATCCTGCGTGGAGAATGGTCCTGTTGACTCTATCGATTCGTTATTCGCGCGGCTGATGTGGTGTCCCAACCAATGAGAGCTGCTATATCGCGATGCGATAAACTGCAGTGTTGTTAGGCCACGATCCCTCTGCTTTTGTGATCCGACTCGTGCTGGTATACTCTTTTGTTTCTTACACGGGACGTAACACGGTGGTCTCACAAACAACCAAGATTTAAATGCAATTACCTGAATGAGAAATCTGCTGCGTAATCTTTTCTTATGCACAGGATATGGACGGCTTTACTTCAACCATTGAGTAGTTCCACTGAAACGATAGTTTTGGCATCTAGCACACGTCAGGTCGATTTCAAGTTTGTTGTATACCACTACCATGGGTTTGCAGTTAGGCAACAGTGTGCAGCAACATTCTCCCATATGAACCCATTAGCGAATTTCACGATTTTTTGTTGGAAAAGCTAATGAAGCAATCATTGTAAATCTTTTTGCACATTATTGTTTGATTCTTGGATATAATTGTTTAATTTTTAAAGAAATTCAGTCATCATTAAGCCCCCCATCATAGGAGTTAAAAGTTTCTCTTTCCAAAATGAGGTGTGTCTGCGACGGAAGTCCTACAGTCTGCCAATCTTATCTAAATCTAAGGACAAACAATTTTCTTAATCTATAGAATATTGAGCACGGAGTAATGGAATTTTTTTTATTTTTAGTTTGACAAATAATGAAATGACAGTCGTTTGTAGCAGAGGTAGAGATTTGCCGCGTTTTTGGTCACGTCTTTTGCAATAAGTATTGAAAAGATGAGAATAAAAAAAATAGACTATTAGACTATTACTCTTTGCGGGCATACCAAATTACAAAATATATCTTTATTAATCTGCTCGCAATTCATTCTCCCACCTTGAGATACGGTATATTTCCTAGATGACGGAATGGATTGCGGACACATTAATAAAGATATATTTCTGAAATTTTGTCTGAATTACTAGTCGGGCATGTCCATAAGTCTAATTTTTCTTTGTTTTGATTTATTCAGTAGTTATTGAAATGAACTCGACTAAAAGCACTCGGTCGGCCGCGGCGGCCGAGCGGTTCTAGGCGCTTCAGTTTGGAACCGCGAGACTGCTACGGTCGCAGGTTCGAATCCTACCTCGGACATGGATGTTTGTAATGTCCTTAGGTTAGTTAGGTTTAAGTACTTCTATGTTCTAGGGCACTGATGACCTCAGTTGTTAAGTCACATAGTTCTCAGAGCCATTGAAACCATCTGAAAAGCACAGGATCAACCTTTCGCCATTGTATTATTCTGTAAAATTAAAAAAACTGCCATTACTCTGTGCACAATAGCCTGTAGATTAAGAAAATTGTTTGTTTTTTGATTTCAGATATGGTTGGCATATTGCAGGACTTCCATTACGAACACACCTCGTTTCGGAAAGAGCAACTTTAACTCCTCGGATGGTGGGCTTAATGATGACTGAATTGGTTAAGAAATCGGAAAATTCTCTTCAGGAATCAATAAATAGTTTACACAATAGCTTTTCGTTGATGGCCTCATGAGGGTCTTGAGAAAAAAAAATCGCAAAAACCTCTTACTTTACAAGCTAAATAAAGAGAAGGGACCCTTGAGGTATTTCAAATCTGTTTTTTTAACCACTGAAAATGCTTGTTTATAGTTTCATACGGTTTCTTTTTAATTCGTGTAAAACATTATCAGCGATTTTGGAATCAAACATATTTACAACTTAGGTTTTGGTCCTAGATCTAGATCAGTTTACTAGCAGATATTCGATAAAGCAAGTGGATGTGCCGACGAATCTGAGGTGCTCTCTAGCACCGAGTAGCGACATAAGAAATTAATTCGGAGGAAAACGTCCCCCCTGCAGAGCCAGACGGCAGATGGCAGAACAAGCGGGGAGGAGCCGGGCCTCGTACGCCGCGCTCGCGGAGCAGCCGGTGCAGTTTGTCCCGGAGGAATGTGCTCATAGTTCCGCGCCAACTTGGGGATATAATACTCGCCGCTTGTCTTTAATTGCATTGCTAGCGGAGTTATACTCGTCTAGCCGCAGTGGGCTGCGGCCCGCGCCGCCCACCAGCGGCCGCGCTTCGTCGCTGTCGCTTCTGCTGTTGGCCGCTCGCTGCTCGCCCCGAGGCGCCCAAAGTCCTCGGCGCAAGTTTCTCCGCTCTCGCTTCACTCTGCAGCGGGCTGTCGCCACTTGCCCGAGGGTAATAATAATTTGCCGAGGTCGTGGGCTTTTCACTTGGCTTTTCGCTCAGACAATACGCATGCACAGTTCACGTGCTACGGTTGCTTTTGAGAAAACGTTGCTTTGATACTTGCCAGAAACCTTTACTTTATTTAAATTTCTGTACATACAAAACAAAACAAAATTGATGTAGTTTTTGGCCGTGCGGTTCTATGCGCTTCAGTCTGGAACCGCGTGACCGCTACGGTCGCAGGTTCGAATCCTGCCTCGGGCGTGATGTGTTTGATATCCTTAGGTTAGGTAGGTTTAAGTAGTTCTAAGTTCTAGGGGACTGATGACCACAGATGTTAAGTCAATGCTCACAGCCATTTGAAACATTTTTTATGTAGTTTTGTAGAAATATTTTCGAACATATAGTGTGTTATGAAACATCTTGAAGAAAACGAGCTATGGACAATAACTAGCAGAGACTGAGAAATCATCTTTCTTGTTAATGGTCTCTTTGTTCGCACGAAGTAAAGACTTCTAGGGGAAAACTGGGTAAAGTGACCACGCTATGGAAAATGTTGTTTTCCTCTGATATCATGTCACGGATAAGCACATGAAGTATGCAGGTGATTTAGGTGCGCGTACATATGTCTTATGCAACCCACACCGCCTTGAAATACCAAGCACAAATTTCCATATTCTCTCGCTCGCTGCGCGCAAGCTGTTAGCCCTACAGAAAAAATGAACAGGATCTTTTTGTAAGAAATTTAATGCAGTTAAATTTTGTACTAGGATACGTTTCCGCCAGAGGCCGTAATTTCTGAATTATCTAAGAAAAACGAGAAAGCGACCTTCAACGCGTTTTTCTTGAGTAACTCGAATACCTTGACAATCGGCGAACCAGAATTTAACTACATTAAATTTTGAACGAAAATGTCGTGTTCATTTTCCCGTAGGACTATTAGATTGCAGTCAGCGAGCGAGAGAACACAAAAGTCTCGCACGTGGCTTTTGAAGGCATTGCGGGTTGCATAAAACCAATAGGTAGCGGTAGCTGAATCACTCTATAATGTATGAACAGTTGCATTATTATTCAAATCCTGATTATTTATAAAAAAAAGTGAGGTTAAAAGAGATTTACCGAGAAGGTAGCACTAAGTGGCCAAAGGCAGAGAAATGGAAAAAATAAGATTCTAATGAAGTGGAATCTTGTTTGCTAAGGTTTAGCTTTCGATGTCTCTTCCTAAACTGTGGCACCCAATCGTTGTCTCCCACATTTTTCTCTTTTTGTTGAATAAGTGTGGTAAATTATCCCGCTCAGAAAGCTGACATGTCAAATGACATAATCAGTTACTAACATGAAAAAAATATATTCGTTTTCTGTCAAAAATATAGTTAAGCCGTTCTTCCTCTTGCTCTTGTTTGAGTTGTCATTGTGCTCTTCAGTCCAAAGACTGGTTTGATGCAGCTCTCCTTGCTACTCTATCTTGTGCAAGCCTCTTCACCTCCGAGTAACTACTGCAACCTACATCCTTCTGACTCTGCTTGCTGTATTCATCTCTTGATCTCCTTCTACAATTTTTAACCCCCCGCCCTTCCCCCGCCAGCCCTCTAGTACTAAATTGGTGACCACTTGATGCCTCAGAATTGTTTGATCAACCGATCCCTTCTTCTACTCAGCTAGTGCCACAAATTTCTCCTCTCCCCAATTCTAATCAGTACCTCCTCATTAGCTACGTCATCTACCCATCTAATCTTGAGCATTGTTCTGTAGCACCACTGTAATTATGTAATAGGCGTATTTAAACTGTTTTAGCATGTAATTATCTGAACTGTTTCTTATTTAAATTGTTTTGTTAATTAAATTGCATTGTGTATTATTGAGAAAGAGCGGGAAACCGCGCATAGATACATTTTGAGAAAGAGCGGGAAACAGCGCGCAGTAATACATCTGTAATGGTAGCAGGGATTGTCTGCACCAAAAACCATTGTTGGCGGCGAGACCGCACTTTTGTAGCATTGAGCGTTGGAAGCGAGCAGTTGCGAGTAAGATGTGAGACGAGGCAGTCGTAGCTAGCGAGACATGAGAGGAGGTCGCTGTAAGCGAGGTATGAATTAACACTTTGAAAGAAGCGGTGTGCTCGCCAGCCACTCGCTATATGTAGCGCAATGCTAGTTTTTAAGAATTTTTGTAAAGAACTATGCCCCTTGTAATTGTTTGTCAAGATCGTTCTCAGAATATAGTTATGTAATTTTGATGGAAAATTAGGTATGTAGCGCAACGCTACTTTTTAAGAATTTTTGTAAAGAACTATACCCGTTGTAATTGTTTGTCAAGATCGTTCTCAGAATATAGTTAACTTCTACCAGATTAAATGCATTAAGAATTTTCTATCCCAAAATCATTCACGTAAATGCTTTACGGAATTTATTGTTATCTTAAAAGAAAAGTCTAAACTGAGCTTCAGCTTTTATCAAATCTAAATTAACTTCAACTTAAAGAATTCCAGTCACAAAGTATTATGAAACTCCACCAGCAGCTTATAATTACGTTAAAGAGAAGTAAGTATATTCATTCCACAGTTTGCTGTAGCAGTCAGATGGCGATCCAGTACAAATAATTAAAGGTAAGAATCAGTCTTAATAATTTCAGGTAACGACTGAGGGCTACGGCGACAACACACGTTCATCCAATATTAGACGGGAAGGTTTCACTTGGCGATATCCATTCAGTACGACATTTTAGTGAATCTACTGTGGATATGAATATACTGACTTTGATAATAGTGTGAATAAGTTACTGTTAAGTGGCGCAACGCATATACTAAAGTGTATAACTTTTATTCACAGGTCATCGGCAATTCTGTTTGCTTTATTGATTCGGCGTTGAAAAGTGTTTGTTCAGTGTTGAATCCGCTTTGAACAGTGATATATTTTGTTGCGTGTGATGATTATAGACAATGTCCCGCAGAATAATTACTCGTTCTCAAACTGATAAAACTTTTTGTTGCGTGTGATGATTATAGACAATGTCCCGCAGAATAATTACTCGTTCTCAAACTGATAAAACTGTACAAAATACTGACGAGAGATTCTTTTCTGGAATAGGCAGTAATAATACGTGTGAAAACCCTGATTCTGAAACGTTAGGTGAACAGACATTTAATAACTGTAACAATATGGAAGCGTTTAACGAACAAGTAACTTCAGAAATGCCCACAGACAATGAAACGGTAGTGCAAAATAATTTGGCATTAAATGCAACAGACGGTACACAGTCACAAATTCCGCATAGTAGACATAACAGTTTCAGTAACGAAACCACTATAATGCAGTCAGACAGAGAGACTCCATTAAGCACTGATTTAGATTCAAACGGTACACAGCTACACAACCTGCGTAGCAGATCCAACAGTTCTCATGACCAAAATTCCGAAATTAAGGAAAACGTGACGCAGTCACAATCATCTGAGGATGTTCAAATGAACACAGATCTACAGCCTTTAACAACGAATACAAATACACACAGAAGTCAATCCGAAACGGATCCAATAATGGCATTTTTGCTACAAATGAGACAAGACATGAATCAAAACTTTAACAGAGGGTCACAAGAATTAGAAAAAAGGTCACAAGATCTGTGTTGTTGTCTTCAGTCCTGAGACTGGTTTGATGCAGCTCTCCATGCTACTCTATCCTGTGCAAGCTGCTTCATCTCCCAGTACCTACTGCAACCTACATCCTTCTGAATCTGCTTAGTGTACTCATCTCTCGGTCTCCCTCTACGATTTTTACCCTCCACGCTGCTCTCCAATGCTAAATTTGTGATCCCTTGATGCCTCAAAACATGTCCTACCAACCGATCCCTTCTTCTAGTCAAGTTGTGCCACAAACTTCTCTTCTCCCCAATCCTATTCAATACCTCCTCATTAGTTACGTGATCTATCCACCTTATCTTCAGTATTCTTCTGTAGCACCACATTTCGAAAGCTTCTATTCTCTTCTTGTCCAAACTAGTTATCGTCCATGTTTCACTTCCATACATGGCTACACTCCAAACAAATACTTTCAGAAACGACTTCCTGATACATAAATCTATATTCGATGTTAACAAATTTCTCTTCTTCAGAAACGCTTTCCTTGCCATTGCCAGTCTACATTTTATATCCTCTCTACTTCGACCATCATCAGTTATTTTGCTTCCTAAATAGCAAAACTCCTTTACTACTTTAAGTGTCTCATTTCCTAATCTAATTCCCTCAGCATCACCCGATTTAATTTGACTACATTCCATTATCCTCGTTTTGCTTTTGTTAATGTTCATCTTATATCCTCCTTTCAAGACACTGTCCATTCCGTTCAACTGCTCTTCCAAGTCCTTTGCCGTCTCTGACAGAATTACAATGTCATCGGCGAACCTCAAAGTTTTTACTTCGTCTCCATGAATTTTAATACCTACTCCAAATTTTTCTTTTGTTTCCTTTAGTGCTTGCTCAATATACAGATTGAATAACATCGGGGAGAGGCTACAACCCTGTCTCACTCCTTTCCCAACCACTGCTTCCCTTTCATGCCCCTCGACTCTTATGACTGCCATCTGGTTTCTGTACAAATTATAAATAGCCTTTCGCTCCCTGTATTTTACCCCTGCCACCTTTAGAATTTGAAAAAGAGTATTCCAGTCAACATTGTCAAAAGCTTTCTCTAAGTCTACAAATGCTAGAAACGTAGGTTTGCCTTTTCTTAATCTCTCTTCTAAGATAAGTCGTAAGGTCAGTATTGCCTCACGTGTTCCAACATTTCGACGGAATCCAAACTGATCTTCCCCGAGGCCTGCATCTACCAGTTTTTCCATTCGTCTGTAAAGAATTCGCGTTAGTATTTTGCACCCGTGGCTTATTAAACTGATATTTCGGTAATTTTCACATCTGTCAGCACCTGCTTTCTTTGGGATTGGAATTATTATATTCTTCTTGAAGTCTGAGGGTATTTCGCCTTTCTCATACATCTTGCTCACCAGCTGGTAGAGTTTTGTCATTACTGGCTCTCCCAAGGCCGTCAGTAGTTCTAATGGAATGTTGTCTACTCCGGGGGCCTTGTTTCGACTCAGGTCTTTCAGTGCTCTGTCAAACTCTTCACGCAGTATCGTATCTCCCATTTCGTCTTCATCTACATCCTCTTCTATTTCCATAATATTGTCCTCAAGTACATCGCCATTGTATAAACCTTCTATATACTCCTTCCACCTTTCTGCCTTCCCTTCTTTGCTTAGAACTGGGCTGCCATCTGAGCTCTTGATATTCATACACGTGGTTCTCTTCTCTCCAAAGGTCTCTTTAATTTTCCTGTATGCAGTATCTATCTTACCCCTAGTGAGATAAGCTTCTACATCCTTACATTTGTCCTCTAGCCATCCCTGTTTAGCCATTTTGCACTTCCTGTCGATCTCATTTTTGAGATGTTTGTATTCCTTTTTGCCTGCTTCATTTACTGCATTTTTATATTTTCTCCTTTCATCAATTAAATTCAATATTTCTTCTGTTACCCAAGGATTTCTAGCAGCCCTCGTCTTTGTACCTACTTTATCCTCTGCTGCCTTCACTACTACATCCCTCAGAGCTACCCATTCTTCTCCTACTGTATTTCTTTCCCCTATTCCTGTCAATTGTTCCCTTATGCTCTCTCTGAAACTCTGTACAACCTCTGGTTCTTTCAGTTTATCCAGGTCCCATCTCCTTAATTTCCCACATTTTTGCAGTTTCTTCAGTTTTAATCTACAGGTCATAACCAATAGATTGTGGTCAGAGTCCACATCTGCCCCTGGAAATGTCTTACAACTTAAAACCTGGTTCCTAAATCTCTGTCTTACCATTATATAATCTATCTGATACCTTTTAGTATCTCCAGGATTCTTCCACGTATACAACCTTCTTTCGTGATTCTTAAACATTCACAAGATCTAAAAAACGAAATTAAGGCAGAACACGCACACACAGATCAGAAATTAGACAACATGTACCAAAATCTAAAACACGAAATCAAAGTAGAAATTCAAACAGTCGCTGAAAAATGTTCACAATCAACACAAGAATTACGCGACAAAATTCAAGAAATATCCGATAACCAAGCAACATTTGCAGTTAGTATACGGGAAACAATGACAGAAAACTTTGCTAAACAAAACGCTCAGATTGATGAACGTTTTAACAATCACACAGAAAACTGTTTGATACGTCACCGTAAACTGGTGCGATCGCAGGATAAAGAACGAAAAGAATTACTACAAACAATCACTAAACAGCGTCAGGACGACAAAAAGAAAGTGTTTGCCCAGGGCAAAACATATGTAGACAATCACATACAGTCGATCTCGGAAGAAATCGAAACGGTCAAAGAAACAAATAATCAAATACAAGACAGGCTTACAGAAATCCAAACACAGACAATCGATGTGAAAACTTCTACATACACTGAAATCCAGAATGTTAAAGATAAATTAACAGAGGACGTTCAGACACTAACTGACAAAATAGAACACATAGAAATTAACCATGACACAGAAAATTTAAAGGCAGATTTTAAGAAAGTCACCAAAAGCAACCGTAAATTACGAAACGAACTGACAGAAAAGATCAATGAACTCACTACAAGAATAGATCTTTTAGATACTAACAATGACGAGAGATCAGACGACACTGCACCAGTCCCAGTGCAACAGAACTCTAATAGTAATAACACGCCATTGACAAATATACAACAAACTATCACAGATCTAAAATCGCGTAATGATTCATTGCATCAGCAAATAAATTCTCTACAGCAAGAGATAGCGGACGCACAAGAAACCGCCGCACATAATCATTTTCAACAGAACACACACCGTTACGAAATGCCTCAGATCCATAATACATATAATGTTGGTAGACTTCAGAGAGTAAGAGATTTTACCCAGGAAGAAAGACACCCGAATCCATATTCAAGACAATACGACAACACTTACACACACAGACATGACAGTTTTGATCACAAACATTTTCTTTCAGTTAGAAAGTTTAAAACATTTAAAAACGACAGGGCCCAAATACATCCGTTGGATTTTATCCAACAGTTCAGGGGAGCACTTCCACCATCATGGCCAGTACAACATAAGTTAGAATTTATTGTCAGTTTTCTTGAAGGAGAACCAGCACGACGAATGCGACCAATTGCTAGACAATGTTTTTCTGTAGAAGCATTTGAGGAAGCATTTTTATCAGCATATTGGTCTGACACTACACAAAACAGCATCAAAGATCGGCTACTTAGTTTGCCAAATTTTGAAAATTCTACCTTTCCAACAATCACACAATTTTTCGAGTACATGGTGGAACAGAACCAGTACCTCAACGAGCCATACAGTCAATCGGCATTAATACAGCTTTGCATTTCAAAACTGCCCAGAGCTTTGAAAGTGTCATTACTGACAGGGCAACAAAAGGACAATGTATCCGCTTTTAGAGACATCTTACAACTATTAGAAGCACACCAGGCAGACTACGCATTTGTTAACAAAAATTTTTCACGACAGAACGGAAAACAAACAAACTCAGCTACTTTTGAACAAACATGATTTGGTAATAACAATCCGAGTAAACGCTTTCGCAGCGAAAATGACAACGAAAACAGGAGTAATGAAAAACATTATACTGACACGGTAAATTTATATTCAGGACAGCAACAGAATCCAAGACTTAACACGCAACCGAATAGGTCAAATTTCCATATGAATCATCGCTCAGATAATGCGACCGGGGAAGGCCATTACGCGGGTCGACCGCAAAATGAACAAAAACAAACGTTTCTACGGGGTGCAGGTGGGCTGCCGTATAGTCACAGTTATAACGACAGGAGAAAAGAAAACGAACACAGACCGCCGAGGACGTTCCACAATGACAATTTTAACGGAAACTACAACAGGGCCCAACAGCTGCGTTACCGTATGAATGTACCAGACACCAGATTTCATCCACCAGACACTGCTAATAATCAAAACGGCAGAACTGTACAGTTGATAGAACACATACCAAACTCCCAAGCTGAAAATCACATATCGGAAGAATTATGACTAGAGAAAACCTGCAATGAATCTCTTAATGTCGATACTATGAAATCACACAGAGAAAACATAACGACCGAAAATGCCATTACATTTGACGACGTGAGAGACACATTGTTACAGGAAAAACCAATCCTACAGAAAACAATATATCACCCAATAATAGAGATAAATTTACAGTCGCACAATATTTTAGCGATAATTGATTCAGGTTCACCTATGTGCGTAATTAACGAAGACACATTTAACAGATGCAATAGCAATAATGATTACCCAGTATTTCCTTTAAACAGAACGAAGGTCAAGGGAGCTTTTGCAGGAAAAGGCATTGAAGTTAAAAGACAGACACAATTAACATTTGTTTTTGCAGGGGAAACGTTCCACAGTGATTGTTGGATAGTTCCGAATTTAACAACAGACATGATATTAGGAATAAATTTTCTTGTTCAGTACGATGCGAAGATTGACTTCAAATCGTCATACCTCACACTACAAAAGGAAAACAGGGAAGTGATCGTAAGATTTCAAAACACAGTATCCTCCGAAGAACAAAATATGCACAGGATCGAAATTATTACTGATTCTCAAGATAACGATTGTTATATCGCACTATACACGAACACACTTAATAATGACTTGGTAGAGGAACAGGAGTACAATATGTTCGAGACAATTACACGCAAGGTAGACAATAGTGTAGCAAAATGCGACGCAGAACGCACAGAACTTGAAAATATCCTGGTACAACACAAAGCAGTTTTTGCCAATGTTCCAGGAACAATGACAGGATTTATGTACGAATTTCAGGTGAAACCACACGAGACTTTCAAAGCAAAGCATTATCCAATCCCACACATACACACAGAAGCAGTTAAGAAAGAATTACGAGCAATGATCGATCAAGGAATAATAGAACCAGCAGCCAGCCAATATATAAATCCACTACACATTGTTGAAAAGAAGGATGGATCACTACGTTTAGTTTTAGATTCACGTCAAGTTAATAAAATAATCATTACAGAAACCGACCGACCACAGACGTTAGAAGAGTTACTGCAAAAATTTCATGGCACCTCCATTTATACTACACTCGACCTCAAATCAGGGTTTTGGCAAATCCAACTACACCCAAATTGCCGAAAATATACGGCATTCCTTTGCTTTGGGGAATGCTATCAATTTTGTAAACTTCCGTTTGGACTAACGATTTCGTCTGCCGCCTTTATACGAGGCATGAATACTATTCTACCACAAGATCTGAAAAACAAAATTACTACATATGTCGATGACATTTTAACTGCAGCAGAAAACTGGGAACAACACAATCATACTCTTCAACAATTACTGAATACATTCGAGCAGAATGGTATAACTATAAACTTGCGTAAATCTGAATTTGGTAAAGCGTCAATAAAATTTCTAGGGCACATTATCTCACAAACAGGTATCGCACCAGACCCTGACAAATTGCAAGCACTAAAAGACATACAACATGGGATAAATATATTTTACAGTTTCAAGAAGTGATAAATGCAATACCCAATGAATCTACGATGCTATCACCAACCGTAATACTGACAAATAAAGACCCACCGAACAAAATTACCGAACTAATTACTTTTCCTAAGACGCCTAGGCTTCGACATTGTGAAATAATAGACACAGCATTAGCAAACACTAAAAGAGCTGCAGATCGGCGGAAGAAACAACAGAAGCAGGTAAGTCGACCACAGAAGTACGAGATTGGCGACAAAGTACTGATTCGCACTCATTTTCTTTCCAACAAAGGTAAGCACAGATGCCGTAAATTCGAACTTCTGTATGCAGGCCCTTACAGAGTTCGTAATATTCCACACGCTAATGTAGTGCATGTGGAAACGCTACGTAAGAAGAAATCATTAGGGAATCATCATGTATCCAACGTGAAACATTTCTTGACTTAAATTTTTGCATTTCAGCTGACGAAAGGACGGCGTGACACGTAAGTATGCAACAATGGTAGTTTCAGCGCGCTTCAGTAACAAACAAAGCCGCGACACGCAGCGGGCCGCTAATATTTCACCGTACCTTAAAGAACACAGCAGTACTTAATGATGCTACGCCAGCCAAGACAAATAAAAACACGAGAAACATTTCCTAACTTAAAGAGAACATGCAGACAACGACATGACGTATGAATTTGTGCACTGAGAGCTCATAAATAAAAGAATTTTTTTTTATAACGTGACACAATTACTTAAGAAAATGTCGATTTTTGCAATAGCTAAACTGATAATATAGATCGTTCATTAATCAATTATTTTAGGGGTAACATTAACATGTACTCTTTATTCCAGAATGCAGCATTGTTGTCACACGTCATCAAAATGAAACGTAGTTTTAGTTAGAATAAGGATGTGAATCTTTAGGTCACGCAGATAGCTGACGCTAATTGTCATTACAGAAATTTTATAGGTCATGCCGGGAGCTGACGTGATTTTGCAGCAGTTAATATTATGATAAAGTGTTTTATAGGTCATGCCAGGAGCGGACGAGAAGTACCAGAAGATGTTTATTGAAGTCATGCCGTGCACTGACGATAAATAATACTGAATGTTTTATAATAAGTCATGCCGTGCGCTGACGTTAATTAATGCTGAATGTTTATAACAGGTTATGCAGAGAGTTGACACAGATGCAGAAGAAGAATGTGTATGTTATGTTAGTATATAAGAAATGTATAATGTTAAGAAATAATTTTGCTGGCATGTGACACATTGCAACACTATGGATGGGGACCACACATTACAATGTCTAACCAGAATAATGTTTACCTTAATTTTCAGCTGCAAAAGAATACTTTAAATAATTTTATGACAGTAATTTTATTGTATATTATGACCTGACATTTGACGACTCATAACTGACGACTACACCACTGAATGGAAGATAAAATTTTAGGACAGTAAGTCAAGAAATGCATTGTCAACAAAATTTATAATTAATGATGTAAGAAACTAAGATATGTAAATACAGAATAAGTAATAATGTACTTGTCTATAACAAATCTGTATACTATCAAATACTGAATAAGTAGGAACTTTTATGTCTTTTATATATGGGAATAACTTTCTGGAAGAATTCTTAAATTAAAACTACATATTGTTACAAATTACGACACAACATATTTTGTCATAGGGAAAATTATTTGGTAGTCAAATTATGGTACCAACGATGTCCGTGAACCCATTGCCAAAACAATTTTACCCGTACCTTAATTCCTGTGCATCCCCATGGTTATTGAGCACAGAATCAGTGAATTGTGAAACACGTGACTTCAACCAATGATGTTCTCGACGAGGTGTTTGCATACCTAGATGCACACCACAGCCCGATGTATGTCAATTGGTGCCTGCATACCTAGATACACACCACAGTATGATGTACGACAATAGGTGTTTGCATACCAAGATGCACACCACCAACCTTAATGGACCATTGGAGATGGAACTTAATCCTGATGTGGCTGCGGCAACTCAGGCTATTCGACGACGTACTTAGTGTTTGGGTACACTAAAACTATGGAGCAAGGCGATGATGGAACCACATGGCGAAACCTGGTGTTGTGCTATGTGAGGGAAAGGAACAGACTTTTGAGTGCATTCACAGACAGTTGCCAGTGCTTTGACCATGCTATCCAATTCCTTTTGTACCTTCCTTAATTGTGGTACTAAGAGATGCCAATTTGAATTAAATGTTTCATAATGTAAACTTTCAATTGCTTCATATGATCTGTATATTGATTTTCACATTTACTCTTATTCTTGTTGTTAAATTTAAGGGAACCAAATTTTACTTGATTTACAATTCCTACTAAAACCCTTTCTATTTACATATTCTCTTTATTAGAGATAGACAAATCATTTCGTATGACAGCATTTGTGTATACACTTTGTTCAAACTATTTTCTATAATCAAATTTTATACTTATGTTGAGTCCATATGACTCAACAACGTAGTAAAATTTTAAGAAAGCCGAGTAGTGGCATATGTAATTATGTAATAGGCGTATTTAAACTGTTTTAGCATGTAATTATCTGAACTGTTTCTTATTTAAATTGTTTTGTTAATTAAATTGCATTGTGTATTATTGAGAAAGAGCGGGAAACCGCGCATAGATACATTTTGAGAAAGAGCGGGAAACAGCGCGCAGTAATACATCTGTAATGGTAGCAGGGATTGTCTACACCAAAAACCATTGTTGGCGGCGAGACCGCACTTTTGTAGCATTGAGCATTGGAAGCGAGCAGTTGCGAGTAAGATGTGAGACGAGGCAGTCGTAGCTAGCGAGACATGAGAGGAGGTCGCTGTAAGCGAGGTATGAATTAACACTTTGAAAGAAGCGGTGTGCTCGCCAGCCACTCGCTATATGTAGCGCAATGCTAGTTTTTAAGAATTTTTGTAAAGAACTATGCCCCTTGTAATTGTTTGTCAAGATCGTTCTCAGAATATAGTTATGTAATTTTGATGGAAAATTAGGTATGTAGCGCAACGCTACTTTTTAAGAATTTTTGTAAAGAACTATACCCCTTGTAATTGTTTGTCAAGATCGTTCTCAGAATACAGTTAACTTCTACCAGATTAAATGCATTAAGAATTTTCTATCCCAAAATCATTCACGTAAATGCTTTACGGAATTTATTGTTATCTTAAAAGAAAAGTCTAAACTGAGCTTCAGCTTTTATCAAATCTAAATTAACTTCAACTTAAAGAATTCCAGTCACAAAGTATTATGAAACTCCACCAGCAGCTTATAATTATGTTAAAGAGAAGTAAGTATATTCATTCCACAGTTTGCTGTAGCAGTCAGATGGCGATCCAGTATAAATAATTAAAGGTAAGAATCAGTCTTAATAATTTCAAGTAACGACTGAGGGCCACGGCGACAACACATTTTATGTTTCGTCGTAATAATCAGCAGGTAGTCTTGACAGAGCAGCAGTTAAAAGATTTTAAGAGACGCAGCGTTCAGTCAGCAAGCAAACGTTCATCCAATATTAGACGGGAAGGTTTCACCACATTTCAAAAGCTTCTATTCTCTTCTTGTCTAAACTGTTTATCGTTCATGTTTCGCTTCCATACTTGGCTACATTATGTACAAATACTTTCAGAAAGGAACTCTACACTCGATGTTACCAAATTTCTCATCTCCAGAAAAGCGTTTATGTCATTGCCAGTCTAGATTTTACACACATCAAAAATGTTTTGCATCACCTCGGTTTCGAGAGTTCCGGAACCTGTACAGAAAATTGCAATAGAAATCAACATAAACATCATTTCCACTCCTTTTATTGCTCATGAAAACATCACATTGCATGAAAACCGCGATACAGCGAGACCTTAAGAGGTGGTAGTCCAGCGGTGGTAGTCTAGACCGCTCTACACACCGGGATCTCTAATAACCAGTAGCACATCCTCTTGCATTGATTCATGCATGTATTTGTCGTGGCATACTATCCTAAAGTTCATCGGTCCAGTTTGTCCCACTCCTCAACGGCGATTCGGCGTAGATCCCTCAGAGTGGTTGGTGGGTCACGTCGTCCATAAACAGCCTTTTTCAATCTCTCCCAGGCATGTCCGATAGGGTTCATGTCTAGGGAATATGCTGGCCACTCTAGTCGAGCGATGTCGTTATCTTGAAGGAAGTCATTCACATGATGGGCACGACAGGGGCGCGAATTGTCGTACATGAAGACGAATGCCTCGCCAATATGCTGCCGATATGGTTGCACTGTCGGCCAGAGGATGACATTCACGTATAGTACAGCCGTTACGGCGCCTTCCATGACCACCAGCGGCCTACGTCGGCCCCACATAATGTCTCGCCAAAACCGCTGGGAACCCTCACCCTGTTGCACTCGCTGGACAGTGTGTCTAAGGGGTTCAGCCTGACCGGGTTGCCTCAAAACAAGTCTCCGGCAATTGTCTGGTTGAAGGTATATGCGACACTCATCGTTGAAGAGAACGTGATGCCAGTCCCGAGCGGTCCATTCGGAATTTTTTGGGCCCATCTGTACCGCGCTGCATGGTATCGTGGTTGCAAAGATGGACCTCGCCACGGACGTAGGGAGTGAAGTTGTGCATCATGAAGCCTATTGCGCACAGTCTGAGTCGTAACACGACATTCCGTGGCTTCACGAAAAGCATTATTCGACATGGTGACGTTGCTGTCGGGATTCTTCCGAAGCATAATCCTCAGGGGGCGGCCATCCACTGCAGTAGTAGCGCTTGGGCAGCCTGAGCGAGGCATGTCATCGACAGTTCCTGTCTCGTTGTATCTCCTCCATGTCCGAACAACATCACTTTGGTTCACTCCGAGACACCTGGACACTTCCCTTGTTGAGAGCCCTCCCTGGCACAAAGTAACAATGCGGACGTGATCGAACCGCGGTATTGACCGTCTAGGCATGGCTGAACTACAGACAACACTAGCCATATACCTCTTTCCTGGTGGAATGACTGGAACTGATCGACTGTTGGACCCCCTCCGTCTAATAGGCTCTGCTAGTGCATGGTTGTTTACATCTTTGGGCGGGTTTAGTGATATCTCTGAACAGTGAAAGGGACTGTGTCCATGATACAATACCCACAATCAGTGTCTCTCTTTACGAGTCCTGGGAAACGGGGTGATGTTAAACTTTTTTTGATGAGTGTGTATCCTCCCTACTTCGACCGTCATCAGTTATTTTGCTTCAGAAGTGGCAAACTCATCTACTAAATTAAGTGTCTCTTTTCCTAATCTAATTCCCTCAGCATCACCTGTTTTAATTCGATTACATTCCACTATCCTCGTTTTGCTTTTCTTGGTAGTAATCTTATATCCTCTTTTCAAGAAACTGTCCATTCCGCTCAACTGCTCTTCCAAGTCCTTTGCTGTTTGTGACAAAATTACAGTGTCATCGGCAGACCTCAAAGTATTTATTTCTTCTCCCTGCGCTTTAATTCCCACTACATTTTTTTGTTTCCTTTACTGATTGCTCAGTATACAGATGGAATAACATCGAGGATAGGCTAAAACCCTTACCGACTCCCTTCTCAATCACTGCTTCCCTTTCGTGCCCCTCGACTTTTATAACTGACATCTGGTTTCTGTGCAAATTATAAATAGTCTTTCGTGCCCCTCGACTTTTATAACTGACATCTGGTTTCTGTACAAATTATAAATAGTCTTTCGCTCCTTGATTTTAGCACTGCCACATTTGTAATTTGAAAGAGAGTATTCCAATCAACATTGTCAAAAGCTTTCTCCTAGTCTACAAATGCTATAAATATAGGTTTGTCTTTCCTTAACTTATATTCTATGAGAAGTCGTCGGGTCAGTATTGCCTCGCGTGTTCCCACTTGTTTGAGTGCACATCTGAAATTCCCAAAACTCTTCCTGTCTTCCGTAGCATCAGGGTTGTTTTAGGAACTCTTCTTGTGACGCTGAATAGTTTGGCTGCTGTAGGTACCTCATCTTTTCTTTTCTTAGAATCCAATGCCTGTTGCATAACTTGGGAAGCCTGTGCATCTGAACACAAAGCTATCATGAAAAAAACATACCTTTTCATCAAGTTGTTAATGCACCAAAGTGTTAACATATTCCTTTTACGAAACATTAATATCTTATCAACTCCGTTGTCTTCAAACAAGGTAAAAAGATTCCAAAACATATATTCGGGGAAACTGGCACCATCCTTGCCTGCGCTGACTATAACCACCATGCAGCAGTGCTGTTGAGTGGCTGCAGCAGTACTGGTTGTTCTTCGTGTTTTACTGTCCAAGTTAATACATATCGATAAAACAACTATCGCACTAGTATAATTTTGAGACGCTATATAGAATGGACTCGTAAAATCCTGCTCTAAAAATCATTTTGTTTGTAGCGAGAAACAAACCGACGTTTCCCGTCGGCACTAGGCGACGCTTGAGGGACGTCATGAGTAGTATTTGTCTGAGCTGATTCCAGGCACGAGTTGCAAAACGAAATTCCGGATATCTCCCGAAACACCAGAGAAAAAGCGCCTAGCGACTGTTTTTGACATTGCCTCAGATAAGACGTAGAAAAACCTCGAAATATTTCACTGCAGAGGCTATCGTGCAACTATCCCCATGAAACTCGCAGAAAAAAACCAAAGAAGTTTCTTTGAATAGCTTGAAAAGTTCGCTTGTAGAGCGCAGCAGTCTCCGAGAGATGTACTGGCCTCTCCACATCGTCAGGTGACTATAGCCATACTTAGCCTATCGAGAGGAGATCTCAACTTCATTCTACATTTCTAGAGTTTCAGAATGTTTTTAACGTTCATCACACGCGGCTTGTAATCACATTGTGTCCCTATGAAGTATCGTCTCACCTGTGAGGCTGGATTCGTGATTTCCTGTCCTGTTCGCGGTAATTGACGGAAATTACTCTAGTAAAGCAAAAGTTATATCTGGGCTTGTCCTAGGGAGAGTTATAGGTCGTGTACTGTTCTTCACCTATAGAAAAGATTTAGGGGACAAAATGAGCAGATCTCTTGGACTGTGTGCATATGATGCAGTCGTTTACCTTCTTCTCAAGTCAGCAGATCGAAACAAATAGCAAAATTATTTAGGCAAGATATCTGCATGGTGCTTAAAAGCGGCACTTGACCCTAGTCAGCAACAAGAGTGAAGTCCTTCACTTTGAGTACTAAAAACAAATACGTTTAATTTCGGTTACATGATAAATGACACAAATTTTAAGGTAGTCGGTTCAACTAAATACCGGCCGATCGTAATCATGAACTGCTTAAACTGAAACCATCACATAAAAATGTTGCAGGGGTGGGTGAACCAAAGACTACGTTTTGTTGGCAGAACGTTTCCAAGGAGCATTAAATCTGCTGAAAAGACTGCCTACACTACGCTTCTCCGTCTTCTCAGAAGTACTGCTGCCCGACATGGGGTCCTTACTAAGTAGGACTGACGGAGGATGTCGGGAACGTTCAATGCAGGGCCGATGGTTTTCTATTATCGCGAAATATGGGAGATATTAGGGTGGCAAACATTAAAACAGAAGCTTTTATTATTACAGGGAGAACTTTTCATGAACCTGCAATGAGCAACTGTGTCCAGCAAATGTCAAAATATTCTGTTGCTTTCCACCCATGTAGGGAGAAATGCATCCTCTGTCAAACACTGAAGTGCGAATTTCAGAGTAATCATGCTGTTGCAGATTTCTACAGTAAATAGTAGACTGCTTCTTGAAGAGGACTTTGGTTCAGGCTGTCCTCAGATTTTAAAATGACAGCAGGACAGTTACATCTGCCAATCCTATGGTGACGACTTTATTCTTGGAATAAGATTGTGGTTGAGTCTTCCCTCAAAAAGTCATCCGTTACATAGATTTTTCCATGAGAAAGGCTGCCTAACGCCGGCAATGTTTTTCAATCTTTAATTTAAACTACTTTATGAAATCAATTCTTTTAAGGAATAGCATTAAGAATTAAAACAAATTAATTCGCTGTTTTTTCTTGGGGGCTAAAAGTCATCTCACAAATCTGAAATCTTCCTGTTTACCAGTACTAGATGTTTCTTGGAAACTATTTTTGTGAGGAATTTTATTGAAAATAGAAACTTCTCTTTTAAACTGAAAATCTTTAAAATAAACGACTTCTTGAAATCAAATGGAAAATTGTGTCCTTATTCTGATATTTGACTCATAGGTAGCTAATTTTGGAATTTGTTTCTGTACTTGTGCCGCACTTTTTTGCTTAAGAATGCAGTGGCGTATAGGAAGGTAATCAGGAACTCTTGCGGGCTTTGCTCTTCGGTTTTCACAGTGTAGTATGTGAAATGTAGAGATACCAAAGCGCAAGTATTGTGTTTTGGTCTGGGGAAAAACTTCCAGTCAGGACTCAGGACGTTTGTAATTTCAGTTGCTTGAGACACAATTCTGGTTATAACCGCTAACATTTTTCACACCCAATCACATATCAAAATGCGTTCGTTGAACAACAGGAGCCAGTGTATGGAGCAGCTGTTTTCTTGCCACGCAGTAACCAACCAACTACAGTGGAGTTGAAATCGGTCTGAGCCGGCCGGTGTGGCCGAGCGGTTCTAGGCGCTTCACTCTGGAACCGCGTGACCGCTACGGTCGCAGGTTCGGATCCTGCCTCAGGCATGGATGTGTGTCATGTCCTTAGGTTAGTTAGGTTTAAGTAGTTCTAACTTCTAGGGGACTGATGACCTCAGATTGTTGTAACCGCAGAAAAGCCAAGTCTAAATGCAGTTGTTCTCAGACGATACACCAGAAATCATACGGGGAGATAGAGTTAACAGGGGACGCCAGGCGTGTCAGAGGGGTCACAAAAGATAACGACGCAGCCAGATAGCCGAGGCGGCGGTCCAAGCGGCCAGGCAGCTGCGCGTGATAAGCAAGGAAGCAGACTCAGCTATTAAGATAAAAAGGGCGCTCTGGGCAGGTCCCTTAATAAGCAATAACTTACAGTATCAACACTCTTGGCTAGAGGGAGAAGTCTGGGAGCGGAGAGAGAAAGAAAGAGGGCCCTAGGTGGGGACCGCACTACGTCATGAGGAGCCAATGAAGGGCTCAGGACGCAGTGCGTGACCATATAGGGAGAGGCCCCTCTACCCCTCCACCCAGCTTCTGAAGAAAAGTACTGAAGTTAATACTAAAACAGTCCCTAATAAGGAAAAGTTGCACTCGACGTTACGTCATGCCAAGCGCTGGCGGGGTCGAAGGGGGAGAGCTAACAAAACTCGGAGGCACGCCGCTCCGGGGATCTCTCTCTCTCTCGGGTTTAGGCAGCGACGGTAGTCAGCGTGAGTAGCAGCCGACTTGGGCTGAGGGCGGGCTGCAGGCAGACAGTTGGAGATAGTCGCCGATGAGCGTTTAGGCAGCGACCGCGGGACTCTGACGTAGGGTGCTAGTGTGGGCAGCAAAGTGCTGGAAAGTTCTATCAGGCAGCCAGAACGGTGGAAGTCAGTCACCGTCTCTGTAATGGGCTTGGCTATTCTGTAGGTACAATCACTACGCAGTTAGGGTGATCTGTATTCTTTATGAATAAATTAGAACTCTTATAACGTCCATACGAGTTTACTTCTACCAACATCCTAGCCTTGTACCTTCACACCAGGGAATTTAACATCTTAGCCAGATCAAAAGTCTCCCTCTCAATTAGGTCAACCGGCTAATTCCCGTTTACGAACCGTGTCGCTCAATCCCTCGCAAAACCCGCGCTTGGGACGCGACATAAATAAAAGTTTTGGTGCCAGGTGTGGGGTACCACAAAGGCATATAGGCAAAAAGGAGATAGGAGCCAGTAGATTTTGCTACAGCGACTGTGGCAATTAGCAGGAAGTTGTGGCGACTCGCAACTTTCAGCATTAGTAGCCCCACTACGACAGAGTCCAGAGAAGTAGTCCTCGCGGGTGCAGGGCAACGCAGGATAGTGGCAGCACGACGCGGAGCGACGAGGCACAGAGGTGCCTAAGCAGCCAGCGTTCGAGACCGGGGGTCCAGGCCGAGCAGCGGCAGCAGCCGTAGCAGCGGCAGCCGAGGCGAGCGACGGGGTCGGCACAGCCCAGCAGAGCGGCGGCCGACGCATCGCGGCAGCGCGGAACAGCGCGGGCATAGAGAGCACAGAGACAGCGCGGAGCAGCGCGGCACAACGCGGGACAACGCGGATCAGCGGAACAGACGGCGCACCGCAAGAGAAGCGGCACATGTAAAATTATATTAAGAATTTTGTATCTTGTATTGTAAAGTGCTAACATAGTTAAGTTGGTAAGATGGCCCAAACTAACGAAGTTCCGTCATCCTCCAGTAGCGGTAAGATATCAGTGAAAGAAGCCTTGTGTATAGTTCCAAAAGTGTTCGAAGGAAATAAGAGAGATCTTAGGGAGTTTATTGAAAATGTAGACGCTGCATTTGAACTTGTGAAACCGGAGGAACTCGAAACGTTACTGAAGTTTGTTAAAGCCAAAATAACCGGAGAGGCCAGATCGAGGCTGCAAGTAAGGGAACGCACGGGGACATGGCAGGAAGTAAAACATGTTCTAGAGGAAAATTATGCGAGTAAGCGTACCATTGACTACTACGCGTGCAAGATATTTCAATCGAGACAGGGACAAGGAGAGCCAATTGCGACATGGGCAAGCCGAATAGATGAAATGCAAAGGGATTTCAGGGAAGCAGTAAGCAGAGTTACGGCTAGGGAGAACTTAAAGGGCGCAATAGAACTGGTTGATTCACTAGGAAGAGCATGCTTTATACAAGGGTTAAGCAATGATAGAATACAGACGATAGTAAGAAGTAGAGGCGATGAAATCACGCTAGCAGCGGCCGTGGAACTAGCATTGCAAGAAGAAAGTGCAATACTGTCAATGAAAGAGCGGGGACTAGCCCCAAGAGTAACTTTCAACCGGGGAAAGGAAACGGTGAAGAATACCAGAGATATTAGAGATTTGAAATGTTTCAATTGGGGATTGAGAGGGCACATGGCAAGCAAGTGTAGAAAGAATAGGCCAGAGGGAAGAGTACGGATAATGACGGGCAAAGAGTTTACGAATTTTTGTTACGGGTGCGACAAGCCAAGACATACAGACGCGGAATGCCAGGTAAGATTAAGAAAAATTCAGCCGATAGATACAAGAGACTTTAAAGGAAATCATAGGGAAGCTGATGGAGGGTTACGAGAGTGGAGGTGCCCACAATGTAATCTACCAAGGAACTGTGGAGTTCCGTGTACGAGGGTAAAAGACGTTGCTTGTTTCAAGTGTAAGCGGCCGGGACATTACGCGAAAGATTGTCACGCAGGGCCCTGGCACGCATGGAGAAAAGGCAGGGTGCCAGTATCGAGCAAAACCGGTAAAGTGGTGCAGGGAAACTAAGAGGCGGCAAGGCCGCACAGTCGGGCCTTGTTGCGATAGGTAAACCCTCAGTTAGGGTAATCGACTGTGCAACAGAAAATGACGTTTTGGTTTTATACTGCATAGAATTAAAAAGATATTTGAAGTTGCTAATAGACACTGGAGCACAGTTGTGTCTGCTCAAGAGAACGAGTATTCCGATAAATAGTACACTTGCAATTAATGTAGCGGAAAGGCTTCGGCTAAAAGGTGTAACCAGTGAGGCCGTCAGCACAATAGGTACGGTACAGGTACACTTAAGTGTGGACGGTTCTGAGCAAGTAGGGCAAAAATTTCACGTGTACGGGAGAGGATTAGATATTCCGTACGACGGACTGATAGGCAGAAATTTCTTGACAGAGCATAGAGTTAAGTTAGACTATGCAGGTAAAATAGTGAGACTAAAAGGGCGAGATATACCCTTAGTAGTAGAGGAAGAGCCAAAGGGACATGAGAACGAACAAGATTCAGAAGTAGGCTGGGAAATAGGGCCCCGAGAGGAAAAAATAATGTTATTAAAGGTGGAAGGAAATGTAAAAAGGGGAATCGAAAAGGAAATGATTATTCCTAGGCAGGAGATTGCACAAGGGGTACATGTACCTGAAGCGTTAGTAAAAGTGCGAAATGGGAAATGCATAGTAAGTGCATTAAACTTGTCAGAAGACAGAGTGCAGTTAGGAAACGTCAGGTTAATGACGGAAGAATTAGAAAAAGTAGGGAAAATACGCGAAGTAAAATGTTGTACTAATGTCATAGGAAAGACAGAAAGTCGTACTAGTGTGTTGCGAAGGCAATTAAGAATGGATCATTTGAACGCTGAAGAGAAAAGCGCTCTAGCAGAGGTTTGCGCGGAATACGGAGATGTATTTCATCTACCAGGGGACAACCTGTCCTATACTTCCGCAGTGAAGCACAGAATACCGATTGCACCGGAACACGCGGGAAAGGTAGTAAACGCTAGACCATACAGGATCCCGGAAGCGCAAAAGGAAGTGCTAAGGGAGCAAATAGAGCAGATGCTAAGAGATGACATAATTGTCGAGAGTAAGAGCGCTTGGAACGCACCGTTACTGTTAGTTCCAAAGAAGCTAGACGCTAGTGGCAAACAGAAATGGAGAATCATAGTGGACTACAGACGATTAAATGATATCACTGTAGGCGATGCATTTCCACTACCGAATATCTCCGAGATACTGGATCAGTTAGGGCAAGCTAAGTACTTCTCGACGCTTGACCTCGCAAGCGGGTACCATCAAATATTGACGGACGAGAAGGACAGAGAGAAAACGGCATTTAGCTCAAACTATCAGCATTACGAATACAAACGAATGCCGATGGGACTGAAGGGAGCCCCAGGATGTTTTCAGAGACTGATGAATACAGTCTTGGCAGGTTTACAAGGAGTGAAATGCTTTGTATATCTAGACGGCATAGTATGCTATGGGAAAAACCTGCAGGAGCATAACGAAAAGCTCCGGGAAATATTTGACAGGTTGCGAGAGCACAATTTGAAGCTGCAACCAGACAAGTGTGAATTCCTGAGGAAGGAAGTAATCTTCCTAGGTCATTGCATCACTGACAAAGGAATATCACCAGATATGGCGAAGGTGGAGAAGGTGAAGTTCTTCCCACAGCCAAAGACAACTAAGGAACTAAAAGGGTTTCTCGGATTGATAGGTTACTACCGCCGTTTCATTGCTAACTTCAGCAAGATTGCGAAACCTCTCCATGAGCTCTTAAAAAAGGGAGTGGAGTACCGATGAAGCGAACGTCAGAACAATGCGTTCGAAGAACTAAAACAGAAATTAATAAACCCTCCGTTACTTCAGTACCCTGACTTTACGAAACCGTTCATCATTACAACGGATGCGAGTAACGCAGCCTTGGGTGCAGTGTTATCGCAAGGTAAGAAGATTGGCGAAGACTTGCCCATCGCATATGCATCCAGAGCATTGAACAAAGCCGAACTAAATTATAGCACAACGGAAAAAGAGTTGTTGGCTATAGTTTACGCAGTAAAACAGTTCAGACCATATGTATATGGCAGAAAGTTCACTGTAGTGACAGACCATAAGCCACTAACGTGGATATTTAGTGTCAAAGATCCGAGTTCGAGACTCCTGAAGTGGAGACTGAAACTCGAGGAATATGATTATGAAGTAATATACAAGCCAGGAAAGTTAAATAGTAATGCGGATGCGCTGAGTAGAATAAGGCATGAAGGGAAGGAAGAGGTAGATGCGAAGCAGAAGGTGGAGACAGAGATCTCGGCAGCAAAAGCAAATGGGGAAGAAAGTTCCGTAAACGTGCGGCAAGCACAAGTGAAGAGTGAAATAGAACAGGAAACGGATAGTGGTGAGGAAATTAGTCCCGAAGAAAAAGAAAATATACTAAAGGAAATGCATGACAATCCCTTTGGAGGTCACCAAGGAATGCACAGGACACTCGAAAGAATTAAAGCATACAAGCAGTGGCGCGGAATGAAGCGTGACATTGAAAATTACATTAGGAAATGCCCATCGTGTCAAAAGAATAAAAACACGCAAATGAAAACTAGGATGCCCTTAGAAATTACAGACACAGCAGAAACAGTATTCGGAAAGTGTGCGATGGATATAGTGGGTCCACTAGATGTATCTAATACAGGAAAAAGGTACATGTTAACATTCCAAGACGATCTGAGTAAATTTACCTTAGCAATCCCAATTGACAAACAAGATGCCGAAACAGTAGCTGAGGCATTTGTGGAAAACGTAGTATTAAGGTATGGAATTCCATCAGTATTATTAACAAATCAAGGGTCTAACTTTCTGAGTGATGTATTTAAAAGTGTATGTAAATTGTTAAAGGTAAAGCGTATAAATACTACAGCGTACCACCCTGAATCAAATGGTGCACTAGAAAGAAGTCATAGAACTATTGTAGAGTATCTCAGACACTTTGTAACAGGAGATCAAAGTTCTTGGGACAAATGGGTACCGTATGCAATTTTTGTGTTCAACACTACACCACACAGCAGCACAGGATTCACACCATTTGAATTACTATACGGAAGGAAGGTTAACATACCAGGAGTACTGCAGCAAGAAACACAGCAGGTAAGTTACAATTATGAAATGTATGTAAATAAACTAAGAGCGAGAATGCAGGAAGCCCACAGAGTGGTCAGAGACTCGATTATAAGAAGTAAGAAAATCAGTAAGGAACAGTATGACATGAAACAAAATCCAAAAAACTTCAAGGTAGGAGATAAAGTATTACTGCACGATGAGTCGGTGAGACGGGGTAGATCTCGGAAATTAGATTCACAATGG
The DNA here is from genome assembly GCF_023897955.1 of Schistocerca gregaria. Classification (NCBI taxonomy): domain Eukaryota; kingdom Metazoa; phylum Arthropoda; class Insecta; order Orthoptera; family Acrididae; genus Schistocerca; species Schistocerca gregaria. The sequence continues at coordinate 464,228,944 of NC_064922.1, forward strand.
AGAGGTCCATTTGAAGTAGTAAAAGTGGAAGGTCCTAACGTAGTAATAAAAGTTAAAAGAAATAAGGAAACAAAAGTACATGCCAACAGGCTGAAACAATTCTTTTAAATTTCAGGTATGGCACTCAAGTGGCAGGTCGTGAAATTCGTCATAGTGATAACAGCATACTACATCACTGCATCAGAGCATGCAACAAATGAGTACCAAGTGACGCCATTTCCGAGTTCATCGGGACTATATTACGATAATAGAGGACAGGTAGAAATATACAGTACCACATGGAGAATAGTCACATACGTAAATCTAGATATAATAACAGAAAGGTTTCAGAATGCAGAGAGGTATGGTAGGGCAGCGGTACAAAGGTGCCGAGAAACACTAACACAATTAAATGTAGGATTAATAGAATGCAGGGTACTAGACCAACAAGTAACCCATCATGTGGAAAAAATCACAGGGTTGCAACTTTTAGTACAGCAGCTAACGAAACACGAGACCAGAAGGAAGAGAGGAGTATTCAACTTCGTCGGGCAGGTAAGTAAAATACTGTTCGGGACGTTGGACGAAGCAGATGCAGCATACTATAAGGAAAGAATAGACGCTATGGAGAAAAACTCAGAAGGGTTGTTGAGGCTAACAAAGGAACAGGTGGCAGTGGTAAGAGCCACATTGGCGGGAGTAAACAGGACGGTATATACACTAGAGTCAAATGAGCACGTTCTGAAAACAGGTATGCAAAGACTAGAACGATTCATGAAGGAATACGTGAAGGAAACCGATATAGGGTTTAAACGTGTAGCGTCCTTCGCCACAGTAACAGAGCAAGTATTACAACTATCGGCAGTGTTTGGTCAGATCGAAGAGGAATACGAACAAATGATAAATGCCATTGTAAATGCTCAGAAGGGAATACTACAGCCTCATATAATTAATTCAGTCCAAATTGTAAAATACCTAAGTTTAATACGGGAAGAACTAAAAGATGTAAAGTTTCCTGTTCCTCTTACGGAGTCCTCAGGTTATCTATTGTTAAGAATAATTGATTTAGATGTTTTCATCTCGGGTAGCATACTAGGATATGTAATTAATATTCCATTAATAAATAATAACAATTTCAATTTGTATAGAGTACTCCCACTACCAAAAGAAATTCCAAACATGAAAGGTAAATATGTGTACATACAGCCAGAGAAAGAATTCTTACTAATAGATGAATCCAAAAGGCAGTACGCGAAACTTTCTGCGGAGGAACTAAAATGCAAGGAGCTAAGTAAAAATAGGAGACTGTGCAAACAAACATTCGCCTTGCTGTCAACATTCGACCACGAAGAGTGCGAAGCCAAATTGTTGCAACCGGTAAGAGAAATTCCGGAAGACTGTGTGCGAAAAATAGTCGCACTGAATCAGAGCCTTGGGACTCATCTAAACAGTAACGAATGGCTATATGTAGCACCGAAGGAAGAAGGCTTAACAGTATTGTGTGGAAGGGAACCACTAAAGGACCTAGTAATAAAAGGGGTAGGAAAAATTAGTTTTTACAGTAAATGTGAGGGGTATGGCACTAGAGTGTTCATACAAACAGATAGACTGATTCAGAGTAATGTGACGAAGAAAGACATAGTTCCGCAGATCAATCTAGAATTCGATTGTTGCGTGGTAAACAAGGAAAAAAGGAATGTCTCAACGTTAGCATTAGATTTGCCATTGGACCAGGTAATAACACAGTTAGACGACTTGAAAGTCGCAGGAAAAAGACTGGATGATGTCCAGAAGATGGTAGAGAGACAAGAGGAGGAAATGAAGTACTCCAGGTACTTCACACATTACTCCATAACTACGTATGTAGCCATATCAATAGTTATTCTAATCATAATAACATGCTGTTGTAAAAACTGTAAATGTTGTAAAGACTGTTTTAAAAGTATATGGAAATATTTTGAAGACAGTGATTGTTGTGGAAAAGTATGTATAAGAAATACCATAGTGAACCAATACCCAGAGACTAGTTCAGCTAGAAGACACAGTAATAAAGAAACTGAAGAGATAGTAATTTATGAAAGATGAGGAAAAGACCAAGGTGATACGGTCGCTTTCAGAAACAGACGTTAAATAACTGTATTTGAAATGTGTAATTGAAATGTAACTGTATTTGAAATATGTAATTGAAATGTAACTGTATTTGAAATGTGTAATTGAAATGTAACTGTATTTGAAATGTAATTCTAATTGAAATGTGAATGTATGTATCAATGAAAGTGTCTTTTGATTTTAATGCAAATGCTTTTGACATAACTGAATGTTAGGCATGTATAATGTAATTGTATTATTGTGTGTTTAATGAATTTGACTTTACTAAATGAAAATGAAAAATATAACATATCAGATGCTAATGTAATAAACAAACCTGTAAAGAATGTAATGGAAAAAAATAAATAAAAGAGTCACAATTGACGCTACTCTGAGAAGTAACACCAATTTCCCTGGGCGGGGGAGGTGTTGTAACAGCAGAAAAGCCAAGTCTAAATGCAGTTGTTCTCAGACGATACACCAGAAATCATACGGGGAGATAGAGTTAACAGGGGACGCCAGGCGTGTCAGAGGGGTCACAAAAGATAACGACGCAGCCAGATAGCCGAGGCGGCGGTCCAAGCGGCCAGGCAGCTGCGCGTGATAAGCAAGGAAGCAGACTCAGCTATTAAGATAAAAAGGGCGCTCTGGGCAGGTCCCTTAATAAGCAATAACTTACAGTATCAACACTCTTGGCTAGAGGGAGAAGTCTGGGAGCGGAGAGAGAAAGAAAGAGGGCCCTAGGTGGGGACCGCACTACGTCATGAGGAGCCAATGAAGGGCTCAGGACGCAGTGCGTGACCATATAGGGAGAGGCCCCTCTACCCCTCCACCCAGCTTCTGAAGAAAAGTACTGAAGTTAATACTAAAACAGTCCCTAATAAGGAAAAGTTGCACTCGACGTTACGTCATGCCAAGCGCTGGCGGGGTCGAAGGGGGAGAGCTAACAAAACTCGGAGGCACGCCGCTCCGGGGATCTCTCTCTCTCTCGGGTTTAGGCAGCGACGGTAGTCAGCGTGAGTAGCAGCCGACTTGGGCTGAGGGCGGGCTGCAGGCAGACAGTTGGAGATAGTCGCCGATGAGCGTTTAGGCAGCGACCGCGGGACTCTGACGTAGGGTGCTAGTGTGGGCAGCAAAGTGCTGGAAAGTTCTATCAGGCAGCCAGAACGGTGGAAGTCAGTCACCGTCTCTGTAATGGGCTTGGCTATTCTGTAGGTACAATCACTACGCAGTTAGGGTGATCTGTATTCTTTATGAATAAATTAGAACTCTTATAACGTCCATACGAGTTTACTTCTACCAACATCCTAGCCTTGTACCTTCACACCAGGGAATTTAACATCTTAGCCAGATCAAAAGTCTCCCTCTCAATTAGGTCAACCGGCTAATTCCCGTTTACGAACCGTGTCGCTCAATCCCTCGCAAAACCCACGCTTGGGACGCGACAAGATGTTAAGTCCCATAGTGCTCAGAGACATTTGAACCATTTTGAACCAAATCGGTCTGATGATAGTAATATATTACTAAAATACCAGAAAATTAAAGTTATTTTGACATAAATTTTATTTCTATTAACTTTAGTTGCTGACATTACAGCATGACGCCAACAATTATGACCTAAAAGAACATATTGGTTGGTATTTAAATGGTGGTCTTGAGATTCACAAGGTGATGTGTACAGTCCCGAAATATGAAAGGTTACAAATCTAAACTACAGTCTTGAGACAGGTGGACTTACTCATAAAAACAAAATGTAAAATCATATTGTAGATATGGCAAACAACTATTGAAAAAGGTTAGTGACTTGAAAAAAGATGCACAGCAAAGCAAGAACGAACGTCAGTACTTACGCCAAATAGAATTATGGGTACAACTAGCTGGCTATAAATATTAAATCTATGTAATGAAACCCTGATGCAAATCAACTAGTTTCGCATGTCTCTATTCTCAGCTGTAGTATCGGCAGAGCATATTTATTGCTCTTAAACTGTGCGAGTGTAGAATGTGGCTGCAGTAGCGGCTGGCAGTTACGAGTCCACCTCCGCCTCTGTACTTCACATCTCTCTCTGTATTTCTCTGCAGTGACCTGGAGCAACTGTGTTTCCTGATGTCTCTGCAGTAAATGTCTTCTCCCAGTGGTGAAGTGTGTTCTGATTTTACTCTAGAAAACTTTACTGGTTCTGCCAGTGTCGAAATTTCAACATCCAATAGCAGCATACCCTGTGCGTTCTGACCAATAATAAGTTCATGAACAAGTTTAACAATTTCTTACCCTCACGGATTTTGTTTTGGTTAACCAATTAGGTGTGGCTTGAGAAAGAAGGCAGAAAATCTCTCCAACTACATGACAGATTTCCAGCCACAGCCAACGAAAAGCCTTGCACGTATGCTTACACGGGAACTCATCTCTTCTACCGAAATAATTAGTACGTGCCAATCACAAAATCCCTGTATGGCATGTCCAGCACGCTATGGTTGGTACTGCTCCATGAAGCTTTGTGTTTTCACCTGGCATTCAGATCTTATGTAGCTACAAATGATTCCTTTTAGCTTCTTTCACAATGTGGTTTTTTATGGTACACGGCCTAGCTACACTCCTGCTGTGCGCACTTGGAAGACTACTGTTTCCTGTTCTACACCTGCCTACAGATGGCTTTAAGCGCCAAACAACTTTACAGAAAATAAACAATTTTTCAGCCTTCAGTTGCAAGGTAATTTTTACTCGTTTACCTAGGTTTCGATTCCAGTAATGGAAACCTATAAATAAACCACATACGGACATATATTACTCACTGAAATGCATCATCAGTCTAATGATAGAATACTAAAGAAATCGTGATACCTACAAAAAATTAAATTGTTTTGAGAGCCAAACACTGGCCATGTCACAGATTAAAAATGAAAACAATAAAGACGCATAATCATAAGATTACAACTTTATGACACTTCTGTCCTCGTAAGTTGAAAAAAAAAAACTTTCCTGCTGCAGGCCAGCTAAAAAGCCCCCACTCCTACAGAAATAACAGGTCTCCCTCACCTAATTAAGAGGAAAAGAGGTGAAGAAGAAATTAGCAGTGCAATCATTGGCAGTAGTAAATATTGTCTGATGTTATCACGTGGCGTTAAAAATTTCACTATAGTGCCTATCGGCCTCTCTATCTTACGTAGTAAAAATTGGTTGTGACAACCTGAGTAGATGCTGCCACTTATCAATGCGATGTGAGGAAAGACGTGAGATGAGTACTACGAAGGGTCCACAGCTGTGATGTAGGTGGTAGGACGCAGGTAAGATTACAGTAATGTGAGAATGGACAGGTTGGAGCTTTCACTTTAAATGAAACTCATAGGATATATTACAGCTTAAATTATTCTACGGAAAGGAGATGGAGTGTGTAGAGATGTATGCAAGATTTTCACTTCTCACTCTCAAATCCTACTTTATTTTTCTTTGTAATTTAATACCAACTTTCATTATTTTAGAACTGAAGATTCGTAAGTTGAATGTTGTGACTGCAACCTGATGAGACAGATCAAATAATATATGAAATAATGTAAGCAAAACCAAATGTTTCATGTGACTCACATCTTACTAAACTTACCCAATAGTTTTAAATAATATTTCCTAGATAAATATGATGGTTCACAACGACATCTACCTCATTTTAAATATGGACTACAACAGATGATAAAAACAACTTTCAAATGTCTTCTTCTCTGTCTTGGACTGACAGGGTTAGAGAGACCCCCCCCTCTAAGGTCACTGATCCTTCCATCCTACATGCGTAAAGCTGTGAAAAGTTATCAGATAGGAAGGACACAGAAGACAAATTCTGAGGAACCAGATTGTAACGAGAATCAATAAAATTAAGAGGTAGAAGCAAGCAGAAGTGAGAGAGGGGTAAGAAGGGAGAAGCTGGTGATGTGCTCTGCCCAGAAATCAACTGGAGGCCTTTGGGTCATGTTTTGCGATGGGAGATGCACCCTATGAATCTGACTGCTGTTTCCTCACTCTTATTGTTGGGGCAAGTGGTAAACGAGGCCCATGTGTCTGTCTGACTTCACAAATAGTCGATGGAAGTCATGTTCCGGTAGCCCCTTCTCTAAAGTTGGAATCCTGGTAGCCAACTTGGCCAATTGGTCAGTGTGTTGGTTTCCTGGGATCATCCATCTTGATGGAGGTAGGAAGGAGATTCTGGAAAGTCACGACGAATGGGTGTGGAGGGTTGTACTGATCAACAGACTGAATACTTGTCACTACTGATTAAGGATATCTCACTGGTGCAAGAATGAACATAAATGAGGGAGCAATCGATAGCCACCATTTCTGCTCCAGGATCAGACCACAACTACATCTACATCTACATCTACATCCGTACTCCGCAAGCCACCTGACAGTGTGTGGCGGAGGGTACCCTGAGTACCTCTATCGGTTCTCCCTTCTATTCCAGTCTCGTATTGTACGTGGAAAGAAGGATTGTCGGTATGCTTCTGTGTGGGCTCTAATCTCTCTGATTTTATCCTCATGGTCTCTTCGCGAGATATACGTAGGAGGGAGCAATATACTGCTTGACTCTTCGGTGAAGGTATGTTCTCGAAACTTCAACAAAAGCCCGTACCGAGCTACTGAGCGTCTCTCCTGCAGAGTCTTCCACTGGAGTTTATCTATCATCTCCGTAACGCTTTCGCAATTACTAAATGATCCTGTAACGAAGCGCGCTGCTCTCCGTTGGATCTTCTCTATCTCTTCTATCAACCCTACCTGGTGCGGATCCCACACTGCTGAGCAGTATTCAAGCATTGGGCGAACAAGCGTACTGTAACCTACTTCCTTTGTTGTCGGATTGCATTTCCTTAGGATTCTTCCAATGAATCTCAGTCTGGCATCTGCTTTACCGACGATCAACTTTATATGATCATTCCATTTTAAATCACTCCTAATGCGTACTCCCAGATAATTTATGGAATTAACTGCTTCCAGTTGCTGACCTGCTATTTTGTAGCTAAATGATAAGGGACCTATCTTTCTATGTATTCGCATCACATTACACTTCGCTACATTGAGATTCAATTGCCATTCCGTGCACCATGCGTCAATTCGCTGCAGATCCTCCTGCATTTCAGTACAATTTTCCATTGTTGCAACCTCTCGATACACCACAGCATCATCTGCAAAAAGCCTCAGTGAACTTCCGATGTCATCCACCAGGTCATTTATGTATATTGTGAATAGCAACGGTCCCATGACACTCCCCTGCGGCACACCTGAAATCACTCTTACTTCGGAAGACTTCTCTCCATTGAGAATGACGTGCTGCGTTCTGTTATCTAGGAACTCCTCAATCCAATCACACAATTGATCTGATAGTCCGTATGCTCTTACTTTGTTCATTAAACGACTATGGGGAACTGTGTCAAACGCCTTGCGGAAGTCAAGAAACACAGTCAAACGCTCAAACGGTAGATTTTCGAAATCATGTCCTTGCCATTTTCAATAATATTTGATTTGAAGGTGATTTCCCATCTCACTGAAAGTGTTATCATACTGGTCCTGAAACTGGGTAAGCACCCACTTCAGATGACACCTGTTTCTAGTGGCTAACAGTGATCTAACTCAGTTGTGGCACCTACAGAGTCACCTTCCATGTATGCTGACGATTCTTATATTTAATATTCCTCCTCCACTGTGGGTGTTGCTGAACGCCGACTGCAGGGTTTCATATGAAAGGTAAAGTCATCTGCAGCTTCCAGTTTTCAACCACCAAGACATGCGTCATGCACTTCTGTCGTCATTGTACTGTACATCCGAAACCGGAACTCTACGACAACGACCAGCTGCTAAATATGGTGGAGTCTTACCACTTTTTGAAACTGTTCTTCGATACCTGATTGACGTGTTCACCCATCTTCGTCAGCTTAATCGACCATGCTGGCCACACCTTTATGCTTTTCACTGTCTCAGTAACATCAGCTGAGTCGCAAACCACCATATTCTTTTGCGACTTTATACAGCTATGATCCTGTTCCATCATGATTATGGCTCGGCATCACCTTTAGCATTTTGGGGTCCGCCTTGTGACAGGTGCCTTTCGGAAAATCCTTGTGAATAGCCTGTTCCCGGAGACTGGAGTCCCTCCACTTCAGATCTGACACCAACAACTGCTGCTCCGTTATGTGGCACACATTCGCTGCTCCCCTGTGCATCTAAACTATTGTGACCTTTTCTCCTGGTGGGGAGATACACTTCCTACAACAGAGGCCCAGAACTGGAGTCACGATCGCAGTTCGCCTACAGTGCCTCAGCCGTGAACTCTGACTTCCTCCACTGTCGCCTCTTGTCACGGAGCAATCACTTATGCCCCCCATGATACGGAACTTGTCCTTGGATCCCTTGGACCGAAAGACTCAGTTAACCCCATGGTTCTCTGGCTTCTGGTCCTGGCTGCCAGATGCACTTCCAGGTTCAGAAGTGGTATACATTGACAGTTTTATGGTCGACCCATGAACTAATTTTGCCTTCACACGTGCAATGTGCACTGAACTTCGCTCCATGCTGACAAAGTATGCAGAGTGCTTGTCTTCATAGCAGTCTTACTTGGAATTGTTTATAATTGTATACAATGAGGCTTCTAATTTTAATTTTTCACTAATCCAGTTTGTTCGAGAAATCTATTTCCCTACTTTGTTACAATTTCTTATTGATTTACTTATCTTACTATCCCTCCTATTCCTACCAGCTTCGAACAAAAAAAAAAAAAAAAAAAAACACAAATTAAGAAAACTGCAGAGTGCACCTGCAAATTGAACACAGGTCCTTTGCTTCCCAGCCAAGAAGCGTTGGCTGCTATCCCAATGGCGCTTTCGATTAACAGCGCATACTTTATGGCTACATAAGTGACAGCTGAAGAAGTTCCCTTCCCAGATTTTTGGTAAAATATGCATTTGTAAACCCCATAAGTGTCGATGAAAAATGTTCAATTTCCAGTTATCTATCGATCCTGTCAGTTCTGAGTCGATTGCGTGTCATGAACATTAGAGGTAATTTCCTCAAAAGCGCAGAGTTGTTGAGGCAATGTATCTTTGTGTCTTTCATTATATGTTATACACAAGCGACTTCCCATGTATGAGTCAAATCAATGGCCATGTTTGAGCCTTCTCATTGTTAGCTCCACGTTACTATGGTTCAGTCCTTAAAGCTGTATTTTAACATTTTTTAGCAGGTGCGAATTACTTAAGGTTGTAAAATTTGCGTTGTCTTCTAAAATACGAAAACAAGAAAGAAAATGTATGATGCACAGTGTCCTGTAAGGTTGTTTATCACACTTGTATTTTCGTCTGCAGTTCGCGGTCTAGTGGCTAGCGTTGCTACCTCTCGATCTTTGGGTCCCAGGTTCGATTCCCGGCCGGGTTGGTTGTTTTCTCAGCCCAGGGACTGGGTGTTTGTGTTGTCTTCATCATTCCATCACCACCCTCATCATTCGTGACAATGGCTAGATTGGACTGTGAAAAGAATTGGAATGTTAAAAAACTGGGACTTTGTACAGGCGCTGATACCTGTGCAGTTAAGCGCACCACAAACCATACATTATCGTCATAAACACTTGTATTTTATATTTTATTGTGTAACGTAACATAGATGCTGGAATGGTTTTCATTAATATGTCGTTATTCATAATATTTTACTGTGCCAGTTACAAACAGATTCCTAATATTTTGTTGTTATTTGTACGGTCTTGGTGGTAGTATTACAATTTTATACTACAGTAATTCTTTACTCTTCTAACTGAGACTTGAATATGATTTGCAAAACAGGCTGAAAGTGGTAATCAGTAATAAAAACTGAGATTCAGACGGTATTTGTTTATTTATTGTATAAAAATATATTAAGGCTCCTAGACATGGTGTCAATTATGAAATACATGCCTAGTCAGAAGGAGGAAGAGGTGAAGAAGTTGGAAAAGTTTATAATTAAGGTTATGAAGTAGAACAAGAAGATTAAATTAAAAAATACTTATTTTCTACGTAGTGTTATGTCAAAGTACTCTAAAATTAAATTCACATGTGCTGAACATGTCTATTGCACGTCACATTAACAAAGAAGTGAACAATTGTGGGTTAAACTGCAGATAAGACAAACTTACATTTGTAAATCAGTGTCATTTACATCTTAAGTTACATATTATGTCCCTTACAATTTCAGTATGTTCGGAAAAAGTCGAGGGCTCTTAGTATTATCTCTCGTTTTCATCCATAATAATTTTAGCCATAATAACCGTCCTTTTAAATAAAAAAAAAGACAGTTTTTAACAAAGACAAGTAAACCTGTCAATGGTGATTTTAATAAAGGAAGAAGAATCTTTATTAAATAATGAAATTAGTTACAATTTAGAATGTGTGTTGCACTGTAAGCAAATAAAAGAAAAATCTTTCAGGTAAAAGTTGCATTTGGCACAGCTACACTTAGCAGATTTGAATAGTTCAATGCAGCTAAAAACCTAAGAAATTCTTACAACTTTGAAAAGCACCTCCAAATGTAGACCAAAGGAATCATTCGATTTTAAAAGATTTGAATGACTAACTTGCAAAAGAACAAATTATTGTTGTAAAGTCTGATAAGGGAAAACCAATGGTCTCAATTCATGTTAGGGAAAACGTAGAAAAAATGGAAAATTTCTTGCAGAAAAATGTTAAGGAGGTAGCTAATAATCTGACATAAAAATTTCAAACAGAAATAAGAAAGAAAATAAGTGACTTGTTTTCCTTCTCAGTCATAGAAAACAAGTACTTAGAAGTTATGAATCCTTCCAACCCAAAATTAAGAGCTCACATTAAGAAACATAAAGAGGATAAAGGGTATTCGTCCCATTATCAGTAATACTAGGTGTTCCAATTACCTCCTCAGTACAAAGCTAAACAAAAAACAAAGAGCCTTGTATACTTTTCCAGAAACAACTTGCATTACAAACAGTTACGAACTAGTTGACCAAATTAAAGACTTCGGTGTACCTTATCACAACAGTGGCTTCACTAGACGTTGAAAATTTATTTTCAATTGTTCCTATTGAGTTAGCCATTCTGATGATTAAAAACAGGTTGTTAAACTATAACAAGGCCAGTTCAAGTAAAACAACTAGCACAGCTTCTGGAGATGACTCTTCTGGTGCCATGTCTGTGTGAGTTTATAATATTTTCTTGTTATTTGTACAAACTTTGACGGAAATATTGCAATTTCACACTTTTGTAATTCTTCATTGTAGTTCATTTATACTATTCCAAAGCAGACCTTCTATAGAACAGGGTTAAATCGGTAGTCAGTAATGAAAGCTGTGATTCAGATAGTGTTCATTTATTATAATTAACGCGTTGGTATTGATATTTTTGTGTACGTTAGCGGCAGTGCTTTGACTTTCAGTGTTTGTAATTTCCTTAGGACGCCAAAAGACGATGCGACTTCCGTATGGTTTTTTCAAGACGATGACAAGCGTGTTACTATGGGAAATCAGGCAGTACAGTGAACAGAGAGTCTGTGTAAAGTCGTGGGTTCCTTCGTGGTATTTCCATTGCTGGTCTGAAGCACTTCCACGAGGAATCGAGGTCTTTTAGGTGTCCCAAAGGCAGTGAACATCGTACTCGTGTGCAATAATGATAATGCTCATGGGACGTAGGCTGCTCCACCATTTATGTATTCACTTATTTAAATCCGAAAGGGAATTCTAGCAATAATTTGTATATATTTTGGTGATTTAAATTTACCTGTAACTACTGCACCGCCTGCGCGGTATCTCACCGTAAACGGCTTTTGTGATGAGCTGCCAGAGCTGAAATTCGGTTTAAATGTGTGCGTCTCAGCCAAACGGGCCATGTAGTTAGCTATTACAGCGACATTGATGTTGATAAATGAATTTATGTTGTCAAAGAGTGGTAGAGGTGCAAAACTGACACGCTATATTAAATTTTATGTAATTGTTTTAAGATGTTATGATATGGTGACAAAATGGTTGTTTTTTCTGTTTTAGAGCTCTAAAACTTAATTGTGCTAATGCACCTGTAAGTCTGGTGGAACGGCCTATTGCAAACGCGCCAAATATAAATATGTTTGTACTAGCTTCTGAACACCGTTTTCAAGATGAGGTCTTAGTATGCGTCGTTGGTTACTGACTGGTGGTTTTGGTATAAATTACGGGTTGTAATTCGGCCTCTGTCACTGCAATTCTGTCTGTATTAAATCTTTCTTCTGATTACTTGCACCTTTAAATTATGTAATTAGTAGCGTTTTCTGATCCAGTTGTTGGTAATTTTTAATAATTTTATTTTTTAATTATTGGTACTTTTAACTACTTTGACGTTAAGTTGATCCTTTAATTAGTGGCACTTTTAAATTTATTCTTGTCTGTATGATCTTTTCATTCGCGCCTTTAAATCTTTTCATATTTACAGTATTTGATGCATTGTAGATACTTTGCTAGTCATTTCACGGGCACTTCGCTTCGCTTAATAATTAAATGTGCGCAAGGTAGCAGCCTTTGGTAAAATAAACTGTAAAATTTTTCTTGCTGAATATGAACTGAAACTTGTAGGCACTCGCAGATCCCCACATCCTAACGATCACAATGTCAAAAGGGATCATGGTTCCTAGGCATAATGTCTGTTATGAAATACATGTCAAGGCAGGGGAAGGAAAGCATGTTACGATGGGAAAGCGGGCAGTACATTGGACAGAGAGTCTGTGTAAAGTTAAGGCTTAAGGTTGTGAAAGAGAACGAATGTTTGAGTGTTTAATTGAACAACATGTGTTTGCTACATGGTGTAACATCAATGAACACTAAAGTTAATATTAACTATGGTTTACGTAAAATTGTTTAAGTACTTCATGTGACATTAGACGAAAAAGTAAACAATCATTGGTCTGCCTTCGTTTAAGACAATCTTATAAATGTAAAGACATGCTTCATAAGGAATTACCTCAGTGTCATTTGCGTGTAAGTAACATGTTTTCTCCTTTACTACATGAGAATGTTTGGATTCTAATCGTACAAAAAAATAGCAAAAGAGCAACGTGTTATTATAAATAGACATGGAAATCTTCGTATTACCTCTCATTTTATCCACGATAACTGATCTTTTGATAAAAAGGGAGACATGGTTTTACGAAAGACAGTAAACCTGCTCAGAGTGAATTTATCAAAGAAAAAAGAACCTTAATACAATACAAGAATTTTAATAGACATGAAACGAAAGGATAAAATAAGAGAGTATGCAGTAGTAAAATAGTAAATGAGAGATTCTTCAAAGAAAGAGAAAAATGCTGCAGCGTACATCTAATAGTAACAGGAACGCATGCACAGTATATAGGGAAGAAGGAAGAAACGGCCCCACCTTAGGAAGAACTTCAGAAACATATAAATAAAACAAAGAATAAGCACCATGTAACTTTAGCGGAAGATCTAAATGCTACAAACGGGAAAGTGCCAATTTCCAATTTAGTAGAGACCAATGGGGAAGACACTACACATCAGAATGGAACAGACTAAGGTGATTCATAGCATTTGACGTATTGAAGGTAACAAACACCTCCTTTAAGAAAATAAATATGCACAAATTTACACGGAATGCAGGATGTTACTATTAACTAAATGACTGTGTAATAATTAAGCGAAAGTGGTAGACAATTAAGCATACAGAGGTAGAAATATAATTACAGAGCACTACCCTGTCCAGTTATGGTCAAGATGGGAAAAGTAAACACTACAACATAAAATTAAAGATAAAAACAATTTAAACCAAACGTTTAACGTCTGTTTCAAAAAGAGAGCTTAAATACTCTATATAAGAACAGATTCACTACTGATCAGTGAAATACCTACTAGAGAAGAGTGGTTTACTACTAAAAATTCTGTAAAGCATACCAAGTGAAGTGTTAAGTGAAAAACATGGAGCTAAGAGTAAAAGAGGTATAAAAATTTGAGACTATGGGATGCATACAGCCATAAATGATAAGCAGAAAGCGTATCATGAAAACTGACAGAAGAAATGTTATAAGCTTAAGAGCAATACCACTGCAAAAGAAATTAAGCAAAGCGATAGTGATATCAGTCCACAGGACATCTTGAGACTTTGTGGGACACGTTTATAAGCAGAGTTGAGCATGATATCCATAGGACATAACAAATAGAATGTATATTAATGAAACACCTAAGCATTTAAGGAAGAGGTACCGTAAATCTAAATGTAATACAAACATCTGACTGGATTACACATTATTTATGGTCATTAGCTCGTTGTGTAGTGGCTAGCGTTGCTGCCTCTGGATCAAGGGGTCCCAGATTAGATTCCCGGCCGGGTTGGGGTTTTTCTCTGCCCGGGTACTGGGTGTTTGTGTTGTACTTATCATTTCACCATCATCATCATCATTTGTGGCAGTGGCTAAAGTGTACCGTGGAAAGAATGGACTGTGTAATAATTGAGACTTTCTATGGGCGTTGATGACCGCGCAGTTGAACGCCCCACAAATCAAACATTATCATAATCACATGATAAAGGACTGTAGTACGATCCAGAATTTAAGAACCAGATAATAAAAAACAACTGTAAGGAATGGATTGTTTAGATCTAGTGCATTTAAAGAAAATTCGAAACAAATGGAAAACCGAAAACCAACAAGACTAGAGGAAATAAGTCCTGAATTGATTAAGCACAGAGGGGTTGTCTTAAAATTAAGAATGGTTCATTTCTGTAGAATGTGCTGGTGGAAGGGCTTAATACAGGACGAATGGGGAATAGCAAATGTCATTACAGTTCATAAAAATGGTGAAAGAAGTAATATAACTACAGGGGTATGATTACTCTGAACAATTCTTACAAAAGCAACAGCAAAATAATGATTGATAAGCTTAGAAGTATTTCGGATGTAATTTTAATGGCAGAACAAGAAAGTTTCCAAAAGAGAAGGTCAAACACGAACGATGTTTTCACACTGAAACAGGTAATACAAAAGAAACGAGAATTTAATTGGGAAATTCACGTAGGTTTTGCAGAATATGAAAAAGTGTTTGACAAAACTCGTAGAGATGCTATGGGTATTAACGGAATCACGGGTAATCCCTAATCATCTGCTCCAAGTCGCAAAAAAGCGTGTATGTGAACATCAGAATTAGAACTGAAACGGGTAAAGAGATGACATCTGAAATAGCAACAAATCGAGAACTGAAACAAGAATGTAGCTTGTGATCAATATTGTTCAATGTTTATGGTAAATGACAAGATTAGGGAATTGAAAAGAGATAGAACGTCATCAGGCAAAAATACTGGAAGGAACAAGCGATGTTATTCGTGAATGACCAAGTTATCCTTCAACATATCGAAGATAAATTACAAATGGAATCACATAAAGTAAATTAAATAAATGCAAGATACAGTGTGACTACAGCTATAAATGAGGCTTCCTAAAAAAAGTGGGTTATAAAACGTGGGGCAAGAGATGTGTGTGGTGAGACTGAATAGTCCCTACGCTTAACTCTGAACTGACTGAAGAATAATATGAATAACAAGAATCTTTATCAAGTAAGAGGTTGAGCTACGATTTAAAGTCTCTTTTACACAGTAAAAAAGTAAAAGAAACAATTGATCAGGTAAAAGTTACACGTAACAGCGCTAAACTTAGGAGATTTGAACAGTTCAATACTGCTACGAAACTAACAATTTCTTACGACTTGAAATAGCATTCCCAAACATAGATCAAACGAGTCATGCTATTTTAGAATATTTAAATGACTAACTTGTAAAAGAAGAAATTATTCTTCTAAAGGCTGATAAGTGAAAGCCAACGGTCTCAGTTCATATTGGAGACTACATAGAAAAAATGGGGAAAATCATGCAGAAAAATGTTAAGGAGGTAGCTAATGAACCGACGAGAAAATTTCAAACTGAAGAAGAAAGAAAATAGATGAGTATCTTTCTCTTCAGTCGTAGGAAAAGACGTACTTAAAAGTTATGAAATTTTCCATCCCGAAATTAGAAGCTCAGATTAAGTTCCATAAAAAGGATAAGAGTGTTCGCCCTATTGTCAATAATATTAACTGTGCCAGTAACCGCCTCAGTGCACTGCTAGACGAAAACCTAAAAGCCTTATATACTTTCCCCAAAAGTTTAGCGTTGGGCAAAAACTAAAGACAATGAGGTAACTAATGACATGATAGTAGCATTGATAGATGTTAAAAATTTTCATATTAATTTAAAGAGCACAGTAACTATTGTAATAGTTAAAATTAACTTGTTAAAATATAAAAAAAGTCATTTTAAGTGAAATAGTGGCGCTGGTAAAGCTTCTGGAGGAGACACTGTCGTGTAATATCTTAATGTTTAATGATAGGAAGTACCAGCAGGTTGAGTGTCTGGCTACGGGTAGCAAAAGTCTGGCTGGCACTTTAGCACACATCTGGACTTTTTCCAAAAGCACCAGTGGGTAAAAATCGAGTACTGCATTATAAGAGATATGTTGACGATACAATAATTTTATTTCATGGGAACGAGGACGGCATCCGGCGTTACCTACGGAAATGTGTGTCATGCATCCTGAAACACAGTTTTGTTTAGAAACAGAGAAAGATAATACCCTCAATTACCTCGGCTTAGTCATTTCAAAAGCTAATGGTAAACCAAATTCAGCATCTTTAGAAACTACTACATGTACCGATACTATTATCCATGAGAAATCATGCCACCTTAAACGGTATAAGGAAGTTTATTTTCTTTCAATGTTTTGTAGGTAATGCGACTGCCCTTAGCACAGGGCGATATCAATAAAGATGTAAAGATTTTGAAGTGGATTGCAGAAGCAAATGGGTACGACAGCTCTACTGTTATGTGCATTTAGAACAGATTAAAGAGCAACAACACAAACCTACATTAAAGAAGGAGTTTTATTTTTGTCTGTGACATACCATGACACAATTTTCAATAAAACTGAAAGGTCCCTGCGTACATCAAACTTCAAAGTTTCATTTAGAACTGAAAATACTTTGGACAGAGGGATCGTCATACCATTGCACTTCGATATTTATAAGCTAACTTTTGATAACTGACAGAAGTCTGAGCATACGCCTGCACAAAGTCTAACTGCGCTTGGTACGTTAAACATATATCAACGCGTAACCATGAAGTCATGAATACTGACAATAGCATGTAGATTTTGCACAGAGGATACATGGGGCAGAATCTTGACGTTATTTGAAGGAATTGAAAACTGTACTGCCAGAAGAAAATAACCAGACATGAACCTTAACGAACAGATTGAATTTTCAGGATATGTTACTTTAATATTTACGAAGACATTCTCCAGTAGGCGTGCCCCAGCGGAGAATTGAAACAGCTGATTTACGACCAACTGTACATCCTCCAACGACAGGGCAAGCAAGTTTCCTTTTGCTGGGTGCCAGGGCATGTGGGCATACGGGGAAATGAACAAGCTGACAGATCTGCCAAGGACGCCTGCAGATTACCGGAGGTGACACAATGTTCTATTCCCTTGCAAGGTGTCGTTTCTGTGCTGCGACGGAAGTATATGCAATTGTGGGAGGAGGAATGGCTGGCGGTGAGGGAAAATGAACTGCGGTTGGTGAAACCCACCATCCAGCCGTGGTGTTCCTCCTGCTGGTCACCTAGGCGTGACGAAGTGACCCTTACACGTCTTCGCATAGGGCACTGTCCTCTTACGCATGCCTTCTTACTATGGCGAAAGGAACCCCAGCTGTGTGATGCCTGTGGCGTACGAATCACTGTACGCCACATTTTAGTTGAGTGTGATTTATATCGTTCTGTCAGGGCGGAAGTTAATATTAATGGGGATCTGCCCTCGATTTTAGCCGATGACGAGGCGAGTGTCAAGAAAGTTTTAAGGTACTGTGATGTTTCTGGGTTTCAGCCTAAAATTTTAGGTTGGAATTTTTAGTGTCTTGCCGAGTGGCTTACCACTCCTTTTTATTCTTGTAATAGGCCAGTTCCAAACATGTGCTATTTGTTTCATTTTAACCCTTTCCCCTACGTTCTCTTGCAGTTATCCTCTTTATGTGCTGTTTTCCGCTTTGCAACTGTTGACGTGCAGGCTGCCTATGTAGCCTTTCACCTTCTATTTTAGTCTTATTTTTGCACTTGCTGCATTTTAGTGACACTCGTCCGTTGTTGCTTCCGTTCGGGCGCTAAAGACTACACTGTTGAGCACCCATAACACCATATCCATCCATCCACATCCAGTAGGAGTGCACAGGTGTGGTTGGTTATCACCCTAGTACTTGTCGCATGCACAAACACGCTACTCCACGCCTCGTCGCTGAACTTGCACTGGTGGGTAGCGCACTCTACCGGCCACTAATTTCTCAGGATATTACCATTCAGCATCCTCATTAAGCTGTAGTATTCGTTTGCCAAAATCCACAGTTATTTTTGTAACTAGAGACCCATTTTATCTTTCTTTTTTAACTTACAGTAAGCGTCATCAGTGTAATATTATTTCTATGTTTTGTAAAAAAGGCGGATTATAAAGTTGTATTTTGATAGAATATTCAAGCTGTGAACTGAATATGTTTGTAGACCTTTAACTGTCTTCTAAAATACGTACACAAGAATGAAAATGTGTGATGCACAATGTACTGTGAAATTGTTCATTACATTTCTATTTTGTCTTTGAGTGTCTAACATATCATACATACTGGAATGTATTTCATTAATGTGTCGTTCAGTTCTAAATTTTCATTAATTGTTTGCTTTTAAGATGGAGAAATCTCTCTGATGCTGTTTTAATGTAGTGACCTACGAGTTATTCATGTGTTAAAAATGACTATACTAAATTTTTTCCCACCATGTACGTTGTGTTTTACGTTAGTATTACACTACTGTTGACAGTCTGCACTTTGCGGCGCCAAGTACGAGGGTCATTTCAAAAGTCCCGCACGCCGCACATGCACGACCGTTACGTTGGCGGTTTTAAGTTGAGTTCATGTCAATTGTGAAAGAGATTTTAGCCGTGACTGCCTTATATGCATTTTCTGTTTCGCATGGCTCTGTCGTGACAAATTCAGTTTTAAAACGGAGCCTGAAACCAAGTCAGATTAAATTGCACGTAGTGACCAGCGTTTCTACATGAAAATCGAATCCCTATGAGGAGAGAAACGAAACGTAATTCACAGTGCTTTGAGAGAGGTGTGAAGGAATAATGTAGTGAGTAGTAGCACAGCAGTACGATGGTCTGCTCACTAACAACCAGAGATGTGCATGGCCATCAACTACAACAGACTACATGTTTCAGGTTATTGTTAATGAAATTTTAAGAGAGGATCGACGTAAACTATGTGAGGAAATTGGACATGAGGCCAGAATTGTTGTCGCTTCAATTTCATGAAGCGTTAGTGAAAGGTCAAAGATGAGAAAAGTTCCTGCGAGGTTGGTTCCTCGTGATCTGAGTGAAGAGCAATGAGCAGGCCCCAAAAGAATTGCAGAAGGATTAGTTCAGAGTTATTGAACAGTGTCTGAAAAGGATCATTGCACTTGATGAAACCAGGAAACGAGATTCTGAGCCAGAACTGAAGTCTCAGTCGTTCAATATCTGATTTCGGAATCCCTGCCTGATCATTAAGTAATCTAACTAAAATCTTCCTGTATCTCTGGGCTTTTACAAGTATGCCTCCTGATTTCGTGATTCTTGAACAGAGTATTCGCAATTATCATTTAAAATTTATTGAAGAACTTCGTTAGTCTTTCTTCTCTCTCAGACATCGTTATTCTCCCGTAACCCTGTTTTCTATTTCTTCCCCTACATCCACATTCCAATCCCTTTACGTACTGAGTTACCCGTTCAATATTCTCATATACTTTCTGCATCTCTTCATCTTCTGCTTGCTACGTCTGCTTGTATACCTGAACTGTTGTTGTCAGTACTGATTTACTGTAGATTCTGATGAAGACAAACCTGTCACTGAACTATTCACTGTAACGTCCTAGTCATAAGGAATCATATTTCCATTATGTGATTTTCTGTTGCTGTTCGTATTATCCTACACCTGTCTGATCAGAAGCCATTGTCTTCTTTCCATTTCACTTCAGTGATGCACACTATATTTAGAATCAGCTTACTATTTCCCTTTTCAGATTTTGTAGCTTGCCTATCACGTTCAGACATCTGAAATCCCACGCACCTACTTGTAGAACGTTATCCTTTCGTTGGTTATTGAACCTTTTCGTCATCATCACCTCTCCTTGGCAGTCCCTTGCCGGAGTTCCGAACTGGGGTTCAGTTCGGAATTTTTTGCCAATAGAATGAATCATGACACTTTTTCAGTTATAGGCAACATGTCTTGTAGGTAAACTTTATGTTTCTTTAATGCTATGATTTCCACTGCCGTCTGCACCTGCATGCCATTGATCATTGCTGATTATTTTGACTTTTAGGGGTAGTTTTCCACCCAAAGGGTAAGATAGTGCCTAGAACCTCTGACCACCCGTTTGCAGAACGAGGATGACCTCTTACACCAGAAGTCTTCGGCCTCCATTGCTGATGACTTCTATTCAAAATTTAAGCAGTAGCGGGGTTCTAAAGTGTAACTGAGGACGTTTTGATTCCTAATAAAGTACAATACCCCTATAGAATGCGTATTAAGATCTCCCAGGCTGTTAGACGTTCGTTGGATGGTTGGTTGATTTGGGGGAGGAAACCAAACAGTGAGGTTTCGGTCAGATAGGAGTAAGGAAGGATGGGGAAGGAAGTCGGCCGTGCCCTTTCGAAGGAACCATGCCGGCATTTGCCTGAAACGACTTAGGGAAATCACGGAAAATCTAAATCAGGATGGCCAGACTCGAATTTGAACCGTCGTCCTCCAGAATGCGAGTTCAGTGTGCTAAGCACTGCTCAGTGCTGTTAGTCGTGGGTACCTCCTTGTATGCTGCACAATGTAGCGGTCATTTCTGCTTTAGTTGACCGTGATCAACAGCATCCTCTTCTTTGGGCAGCAGTGACTGTGATTTGGGGACGCTACCCATGCACGTGAACGACACCACTGATCATTTATGTCGTGTGAAATTGTCCAAGTGTTGTACTCGTGGGCCCAAACCGTGACACGTCGTCCAACTTCCAATTTTCATGATCATTTATCCCGTGTGAAATCGGCCAACCAGATGTTGTCTCCAGGTCATGTTGTGTGAGTAACTAAGAACACAACCACAGTGGACCATAACCGCACGCTGACAGACAGGGGATGTCTTTTCCTCTTTCTTCAACTTTCTCATGCTGCTGGGCCGGCTGCATTTGGCACTACAATCACGTAGACCTCACGCCATGTGACGACCAGCTTTCTGTGCAAGACTGGGAGATCCCTGGCAACATACACTGAAGAGACAAACGAACTGGTACACCTGCCGAATATCGTGTAGGACCCCCGTGAACACGCAGAAGTGCCGCAACACGACGTGGCATGGACTCAATTAATGTTCGAAGTATTGCTGAAGTGAAATAACAACACAAATATGCAAGGCTGTCCATAAATCCATAAGAGTATTAGGGGGTGGAGATTTCTTCGGAACAGCACGCTGCAAGGAGTAGCGGATATGCTCAATAATGTTCGTGTCTGGCCAGTTTGGTGACCAACGGAGGTGTTTCAACTCAGAAGAGTGTTTCTGGAACTAGTCTCTAGCAATTATGGACATATCGGGCGTCGCATTGCCCTGCAGGAATTTCCAACTTCCATCGGAATGCACAATGGACATGAATGGATGCAGGTGATCAGACGAGATGCTTACGTATGTGTCACCTGTCAGAGTCGTATCTACAAGTATCAACGGTACCATATACCTCCAACTTCACACGCCCCACACCATTTGCAGAGCCTCCTCCAGCTTGAACAGTCCCCTGCTGACATGGATTGATGAGGTTGTCTCCATACCTTACACGTCTATCCGCTCGATACAATTTGATACGAGACTCGTCCGACCAGTGAACTTGTTTCCAGTCATCAAACGTCCAATGTAGGTTTTGTCGGGCCCAGGCGAGGCGTAAGGATTTGTGTCGTGCAGTCATCAAGGGTACATGAGTGGGGATTCGGCTCCGAAAGCCCATATCGATGATATTTCGTTGAATTGTTCGTGCAATGGTACTTGTTGATGCCCCAGCACTGTAATCTGCAGCAATTTGCGGAAGGGTTGCTCTTCTGCCATATTGAGCGATTCTCTTCAGTTGTCGTTGGTCCCGTTCTTGCAGGATCTTTTTCCGGTCGCAGCGATGTCGGACATTTGATGTTTTACCGGATTCCTGATATTCAGGATCCTTTCGTGAAATGGTCGTACGGGAAAATCCCCACTTCATCGCTGCCTCGGAGATGCTGTGTCCCTTCGCTCGTGCGCCGACTGTAACACCTCGTTCAGACTCACTTAAATCTTTATAACCTGCGATTGTAGCAGCAGTAACGGATCTAACAGCTGCGCTGGACACTTGTTGTCTTATTTAGGGGTTGCTGACCACAGTGCCGTATTCTACCTGTTTACATAACTCTGTATTTGAATACACATGGCTATGCCACTTTCTTTGGCACTTCAGTGTATTTCCGCAATTTCATTTGTTTCTGCTGTGCGGTTATTATTTTAAGTTATGTTATCTAGCTCATTTTTAAGTTTTGAAGAACAGTACAATTCCTACGAAGTCTCACTGACGAATTATTTGTTGTTAAAGAACCCACACAATTGTCCCGTTAGATAATCAGAAACGACCTTTTTGATATTGAACTGAAGTGTGTCTCGTTATATGCCCTGGGATACATAGCCATGTCTCACACCAAATGCAAAGACGAGGGATACATTACGACGTATTCTTCGTCGGGCAGTGATTATAAAATGCAAAAATTCTAAAATGATCTGAATCTGCTAAAGAGAGTGCAGTGGACAAATAAGTTTTGTCGTCCACAGGACACATTACAAAAGCAATGGCATGACGTATTGAATTTAAAATCCATTCATCAACGTTAACAGATTTGTGAACTGCTGATTTCGTTATCCAGAGATTAACGAATCTGACAGGCCGTGGGTGTTGCTGCACGTACCATTGTTCGCTAAGCGAAGTGAGCGTGAACGAAATATTAATTCAGTTCCCACGTTAAATAAAGGTGGTATTGACATCGATTCGGACTTCGTATTTAAAAATTACGGGTTCTGTTTGGAAGAAAAATATTTACACGAAAAGTTACGAAAAGTAATTGGTGTGTTGGCTTCCGAGCAATGCACGCTATCCTTCCTGAAACTTCTTCACTAGAACAGAAAGTACGTGTTATGAAAACAACGTGAGAAGCCTATAAGAGATCACAATAACTGCAGACTCCTTTCTGTAGATATAACTATTATTCAGAATATGTCACATTACAAGATTGGCCACGTAACGAGTACATTTGCATCTAGAGGCGAAGCAGCCTGTCTCCCGAATGTTTCTACAGTTTCTTTTTTTAACAACTGAGAGTAGATCCTTGCTACACATCGATATAACTATCCAAAAAGTTTCACTCACGTAATTCACATTTGGCTTCACTTATCACAAGATTTTAAACGCTTCTAGTCAACGTTTGGGCAGATACGTCACACAGTGACAACAAGAATAAAAATATCAAAAAGAACTATCATTTTATTTTATTTACTATGGTTCAACAGGAATAAATGAATACATTTGCCCGCATACTGTTGTCATAAATTTTTATTTAGCTCAGAATCTAAGCTTGATAGAAGAGCACGAGAAAACATGTTGGGTACACATGAGAGAATTTCTGTTCGAAGAAGTTTGTGGAGCGGCGGAAAAACGTGACGAGAGTTTCAACAGAAACACAAGAGAGAGAGAGAGAGAGAGAGAGAGAGAGAGAGAGAGAAAGTAAAGAGAAAAAGAGTTGGTAGAAACAGATAAAGAGAGATGGAGAAAGAGAGGAAGAACGGATATGAGAGAGAGAGAGATAGAGAGAGAGAGAGAGAGAGAGAGAGAGAGAGAGAGAGAGAAAGACCTAAACAAAAAGAAAAAGGAGAGCTACGTTAGATTCCAATCTGTGGTGCGGCTGCGCTCTTTGTCGCACGAAAACGAGCTAGGGAGCGTTTACCGTACCTTTC
The DNA here is from genome assembly GCF_023897955.1 of Schistocerca gregaria. Taxonomy (NCBI): domain Eukaryota; kingdom Metazoa; phylum Arthropoda; class Insecta; order Orthoptera; family Acrididae; genus Schistocerca; species Schistocerca gregaria. The sequence continues at coordinate 464,253,124 of NC_064922.1, forward strand.
GAAACGCCGTATAAATGGGTCGTCATTGTGTGGAGACGCAATACGACCGCCACAATACGAGCAGACGCTCTGCAGAGTGACAACGGCGGGCGCCGTTTCAATGGCCTGAATGAGGTGCGGACGCAAGCGCTGGCGCGCCAGCAAAGTGGCGCGCCACTCGTCTGCTGGCGGCGTCGTTCGTGCTGTGCGCAGCCGACGGCGGCGATATATGAATTCCTAGCCCCGGCCAAGACGCGGGACGCCTTTCGGAATAGAAATGAGGGCGTCTGCGGCCACGCGGGCAAGCGGATTGTGTACACTGCTGGCTGCCGGCCTTCTTAAGGGATAACTTACGCCACTTGTCATGCGCTCCTTTGTTTCGGCGCTGGAAACTTTGATCTTTTTCTGTGGCTCTGTGTCTGAATATGTCGGCTTCACACAGTTCCAAGTATTTTGTTGTCCGCCCATACGTGTCTTCAAATGCGGATTATACTGTGTTGTTTCTTATTTTCTAATTTTTTGAAAAGTTTTATTCGTAATGGTTGACTAAAGCCGACGACTGTACAAACAACGATTTTGTTATTACACTATCTTCTTCTACTGTCGGTCACGATTTTCGTTGTTTCTGGAACGACCTCTCTAGAGAAATAATTCAATTTGTTTTTCGCATATTAGGGTATTCATGCATGGTATTTACTACGTTGTTGCATTATTCTAGTGTCTTTACTATAAGGTATAAACACAGGAAAGTTTGTAATTAGTGATGGATCTTACTCTATAAATAATAGCGAATTTGGAAATAACTTCAAGTTAGGGTTTTCTTTGTGTCATCTTATGCCGAAACCGATAAATGTGAAACGTAATTTAGGCAATTTAAAGTCTACAGTACAGAAACGTAGAATATCAAACAGTCGGAAATATATTTTATAAACTGTCGACAAAGATGTGATGCTAGAGATCATGCATAAAAAATCTATAGGGACTGGACAAAAATATGGAAACACAGCTAGAAATGCATGCTTGAAAATAAATGTGCCATGCTTGCAGGTTGCGCGGTTGTACTTGATCACGAACTGCACCTCTGCAATGTTCTCAGTCGTGGTCAGAACTGTGTTCTCGGTAACTGTGAGTACATTGTGTCGGAACTAAGTGAATTTGAACCTGAGCAAATTGTTGGTGCTCGTTTGGTGCGTGCTTCCATAACCAAGGTAGCCGTGGCTCTTGGTGTTTCGCGAGGCACCGTATCGACGATTTATAATGCGTACAGGGAAAGCGAAAAAAAAAAAAAATCATGCTCAAAGTCAAAACACGGTCGCAAGAATGTATCGAGCGCTCGTGACAGACAGTCAGTGAAGAGTGTTGTGATAAAAAGTAACAGGACGACAACTGCAAAAGTCATTGCAGAATCGAATGTCGTGCTGGCGATCCCCGTCAGCACCAAAACAACACGAAGGGTGCTCCCAAAGCTGCGAATAGCAGGACGACCTGGAATTCAGCTACCTGTCAGTGATACAAATGCCCGAAAAAGGAAACTAAGAGTGAAACATGGCGGTGATTTGGGCAGCCATGTCGTGCATTCCATGAACTCGACGTTTTCTCTTCAAGGTACCATTTCTGCCACCGATTACGTGACAGTTTTGTCCGACCAGGTCCATACAATAGTACAATATTTGTTCCACACCGGCGATGCTTTTTTCCAAGACGACATGTCCACGCAGCTCATATAATCGAAAACCTTGGTTCTGTGAGCACGAGGATGAATCGTCGCATTTTCCCTGACCATCACTCTCACCAGATCTCACTACTACTGAGCCTTTGTGATCTACTTTAGAAAGAATGGTACGTGATCACTAAGCATCTTCATCATTGTTACATGAACTAATCACTATTATGCAGGAAGAGCTGAGACTCCCTTGAAAACCTTACAGGATTAATATTTGTCCATTCGGAGAAGACTGAAAACGTTTTTGAATGACAACAGGTTTTTGCGTTTTTGCTGCTTCCATGTGTTAACCGCTCCCTGGATAGTCGATGAGTCCCTTGCGGCTGTCAAAACTTTTATCATAGCAGTGTATACAGGTAAGTATGAAAGATAGGTTAATACACTAATATAATCGGATTGATATATGGGGTGGAGACTTGTGTGAAATAACAATAAAATACGGAGTTTGGCTTCACAGCATTTCAACGCAAGATGAACCGAAAGAAATTTCACACTGATATTCATTTCTTAGGATAAGGTATTGGCAATGCGTTGTAAGTGGTTGATAAACCAACACAGGTACGTAATACAACGATCGATCAGAAAGTTCTAGTTGGAAGGACGTACAGTCCAGTACCGGTACGCCAATGAGGCAAAGTGGGCGTAAGCATTGTGGCAATCATCCCGCCGACGCACTAGGTTGAAGATATCCGTTTCGTAAAACTCCGGGTCCTGCAGCGTGAAAAAGCCATAACCGTCTGCTGAACTTCATTGTCGGACGTGAGCCGTTGACCAATAAAAGTCTTTTTTAAGGGAGCGAAGGCCTGTAATCGGATGGTGAGAGACATGGACAGCGGGTTCCCGAGTGTCTCCCACTCGAGTTGGCTTAACATGTGCTTTTCGACATTTGCGGCATGTGGACGTGTATTACCATGAAACATCAATCCACAACTGTAGTTTCCGATAGGCTTGCTGTCCTATACGTATTCTTCATCCTCCGATGAACGTTTACTACCGTTTCCTCTTCGGCAAGCAAGAAAAGAGTAACAGCATGTTGGTTCTATTTGTACGAATCTGGTAATAACGTCGCCATGGTTCATGCAGCCGCATTTACCGCAAGCTCGTCGGCAAGACACGAAAGCCTCACTAATCCATTGTCTGCATGTCGATGCTTGTATACCGACATCGGAGTCGCGCTATGTTGCATATACGCTACCGCATTGCCTTCAAACGGAAATTTTTTGATCGCCTCTTATAGAGATAGAGCTTCACTGAACTGTCACACAGTTGAGCTATTATGAGGGGCGTTCAATAAGTAGTGCACAACATTTGCCTTTTTATCCGTCCCGAATTTTGAGTACTTGACCCTAGTATAATTACGAAAAATCTTAATGGACAGAAAGTAACATAAAAGTTTTCCACATTTCAAACACTGAGTACATCTTGATTTGAAGGGTCCCATTCTAGCGGAGAAAATTTGAATCGTGGCTCTGAAGTGTACAGATGAATATGCTGGAACATAAAACACGTTCTCCTCGTTGTATCAATAGCGAATACAAAAACCTTTGCAGATCAGCTCCAACTCTCGAGATCTGTGCTGAATTTCGACCGCGGCATGCAGCTGTATGAATCCAGAAGTACCTTTTAACTTTACTTCACTCGACAGAATTTGATTACAGGTTTTTGTAAACTGGCTTCTATTGTAAGAGGGGCGTTCAATAAGTAATGCACCACTTTTTTTTTCTCGGCCATTTCAAGCTGAAAGAATGCGGATTTATTCAGGATTCCAGTAAGCCATATTATTCCCGACTCCTTTGTTGTGGAACATTCCTCCTTCAGCCTCTATAGTTTGATGAAGATTCGATAGGTGGCGACGCTATACGTAGCCTTCAAAATGGTATCTGTAACGGTGGTGCGTTGCAGGTTGGAGGCTGTCATTACGTTTCTTTTGGCGGAAAACCAGAGCATCGCAAATATTCCTAGGCACCTGCAGAACGTATACGGATACCTGGCAGTGAACAAAAGTACGATCAGTCGTTGGGCGAGGCATCTGTCGTCATAGCAACAAGTTCGCACAATTCTTTCAGATTGCCCACTTGCCGGCCGGCCGCACATAGCTTTGACACCTGCAACGTTGGAACGTGCGGAGACTGTCAGTGTGAACAGGTGAACCTCACTGCCAACAGGATGCAAGGCGTCACACAAGTCTGTGCACCCGCGAGGAGCTTACAAAAATTCATTGAGACTGTTAGTCCTCATCCAGTCTACAGCCTGGACTCGCACCTTCCCACTTACTTCTGTTTGGTCCAAAGAAGGATGCACTCCGCAGGAAGCACTACGTGGATGACAAGGAGTTATTGATGTAGCAGGACGTTTGCTCCGACATAGACCAACAGAATAGTACACTACTGGCCATTAAAACTGCTACACCAAGAAGAAATGAGGATGATAAACGGGTATTCATTGGACAAATACCGGGTGATCAAAAAGTCAGTATAAATTTGAAAACTTAATAAACCACGGAATAATGTAGATATAGAGGTAAAAACTGACACACATGCTTGGAATGACATGGGGTTTTATTAGAAACAGAAAAAACAACGTTCACAAAATGTCCGACAGATGCACGTCGTTTGGTGACATTCGTATGCTCAGCCTCCACTTTCGTCATGCTTGGCCTCCCAGGTCCCCAGACCTCAATCCGTGCGAATATTGGCTTTGGGGTTACCTGAAGTCGCAAGTGTATCGTGATCGACCGACATCTCTAGGGATGCTGAAAGACAACATCCGACGCCAATGCTTCACCATAACGCCGGACATGCTTTACAGTGCTGCTCACAACATTATTCCCCGACTACAGCTATTGTTGAGGAATGATGGTGGACATATTGAGCATTTCCTGTAAAGAACATTATCTTTGATTTGTCTTACTTTGTTATGCTAATTACTGCTATTCTGATCAGATGAAGCGCCATCTGTAAAACATTTTGTGAACTTTTGTATTTTTTTTGGTTCTAATAAAAACCCCTGTCATTCCAAGCATGTGTGTCAATTTGTACCTCTCTATCTACATTATTCCGTGATTTATATTATGCTAGAACTGACATGTGATAACATTTTCACTCAATTTGGGTGCATAGATCCTGAGAAATCTGTACCCAGAACAAACACCTCTGGCCGTAATAACGGCCTTCATACGCCTGGGCATTGAGTCAAACACAGCTTAGATGGCGTGTACAGGTACAACTGCCCACGCAGCTTCAACGCGATACCGCAGTTCATCAAGACTAGTGACTGGCGTGTTGTGACGAGCCAGTTGCTCGGACACCGTTGACCAGACGTTTACCAATTGGTGAGAGATCTGGAGAGTGTGCTGGCCAGGGAAGCAGTCGAACGTTATCTGTATGCAGAAAGGCCCGTACAGGACCTGCAACATGCGGTTGTGAATGATCCTGCTGAAATGTAGGGTTTCGCAGGGATCGAATGACGGGTAGAACCACGGGTCGTAACACACTTGAAATGTAACGTCCACTGTTCAAAGTGCCACCAATGCGAACAAGAGGTGACCGAGACGACTAACCAATGGCACCCCATACCATCAAGCCGGGTGATACGCCAGTATGGCGATGACGAATACACGCTTCGAATGTACGTTCACCGCTATGTCGCCAAACACGGATGTGACCATAATGATGCTGTAAACAGAACCTGTATTCATCCGAAAAAACGATGTTTTGCCATTCGTGCACCCAGGTTCGCCGTTGAGTACACCATGGCACGCGCTCCTGTCTGTGATGCAGCGTCGAGAGTAACCGCAGCAATGGCCTCCGAGCTGATAGTCCATGTTGCTGCAATCGTCCCCTCGAACTGTTCGTGCAGATGGTTGTTGTCTTGCAAACGTCCCCATCTCTTGTGTCAGGGATCGAAACGTGGCTGCACGATCCGTTATAGCCATGCGGATAAGATGCCTACTAGTGATACGAGGTCGCTGGGATCCAGCACTGCGTTTCGTATTACCCTCCTTGAACCCACCGATTCCATATTCTGCTAACATTCATTGGATCTCGACCAACGCGAGCAGCAATGTCACGATACGATACTACACTCCTGGAAATTGAAATAAGAACTACGTGAATTCATTGTCCCAGGAAGGGGAAACTTTATTGACACATTCCTGGGGTCAGATACATCACATGATCACACTGACAGAACCACAGGCACATAGACACAGGCAATAGAGCATGCACAATGTCGGCACTAGTACAGTGTATATCCACCTTTCGCAGCAATGCAGGCTGCTATTCTCCCATGGAGACGATCGTAGAGATGCTGGATGTAGTCCTGTGGAACGGCTTGCCATGCCATTTCCACCCGGCGCCTCAGTTGGACCAGCGTTCGTGCTGGACGTGCAGACCGCGTGAGACGACGCTTCATCCAGTCCCAAACATGCTCAATGGGGGACAAATCCGGAGATCTTGCTGGCCAGGGTAGTTGACTTACACCTTCTAGAGCACGTTGGGTGGCACGGGATACATGCGGACGTGCATTGTCCTGTTGGAACAGCAAGTTCCCTTGCCGGTCTAGGAATGGTAGAACGATGGGTTCGATGACGGTTTGGATGTACCGTGCACTATTCAGTGTCCCCTCGACGATCACCAGAGGTGTACGGCCAGTGTAGGAGATCGCTCCCCACACCATGATGCCGGGTGTTGGCCCTGCGTGCCTCGGTCGTATGCAGTCCTGATTGTGGCGCTCACCTGCACGGCGCCAAACACGCATACGACCATCATTGGCACCAAGGCAGACGCGACTCTCATCGCTGAAGACGACACGTCTCCATTCGTCCCTCCATTCACGCCTGTCGCGACACCACTGGAGGCGGGCTGCACGATGTTGGGGCGTGAGCGGAAGACGGCCTAACGGTGTGCGGGACCGTAGCCCAGCTTCATGGAGACGGTTGCGATGGTCCTCGCCGATACCCCAGGAGCAACAGTGTCCCTAATTTGCTGAGAAGTGGCGGTGCGGTCCCCTACGGCACTGCGTAGGATCCTACGGTCTTGGCGTGCACCCGTGCGTCGCTGCGGTCCGGTCCCAGGTCGACGGGCACGTGCACCTTCCGCCGACCACTGGCGACAACATCGATGTACTGTGGAGACCTCACGCCCCACGTGTTGAGCAATTCGGCGGTACGTTCACCCGGCCTCCCGCATGCCCACTATACGCCCTCGCTCAAAGTCCGTCAACTGCACTTACGGTTCACGTCCACGCTGTCGCGGCATGGTACCAGTGTTAAAGACTGCGATGGAGCTCCGTATGCCACGGCAAACTGGCTGACACTGACGGAAGCGGTGCACAAATGCTGCGCAGCTAGCGCCATTCGACGGCCAACACCACGGTGCCTGGTGTGTAGGCTGTGCCGTGCGTGTGATGATTGCTTGTACAGCCCTCTCGCAGTGTCCGGAGCAAGTATGGTGGGTCTGACACACCGGTGTCAATGTGTTCTTTTTTCCATTTCCAGGAGTGTATAAACTGCAATCGCGATCGGTTACAATCCGACCTTTATCAAAGTGGGAAACGTGATGGTATGTATTTCTCCTCCCTACACGAGGCATCACAACAACGTATCACCAGGCAACGCCGTTCATCTGTTGTTTGTGTATGAGAAATCGGTTGGAAACTTTCCGCATGTCAGCAAGTTGTAGGTGTCGCAACCGGCGCCAACCTTGTGTGAATGCTCTGAAAAGCTAATAATTTGCATATCACAGTATCTTCTTCCTGTCGCGTCTGTAGCACGTCATCTTCGTGGTGTAGCAGTTTTAATGGCCAGTACTATAACATGCGGGCATACAGCCCCTCCCAAGAAGGTGGCGTAAGGGTGTCGCATTGAACAGAGATTGAACGCCCCTCTTTCAATAGAAGCCACTTTACAAAAACCTGTAATCAAATTCTGTCGAGTGAAGTAAAGTTAAAAGGTACTTCAGGATTCATACAGCTGCATGCCGCGGTCGAAATTCTGCACAGATCTCGAGAGTTGGAGCTGGTCTGCAAAGGTTTTTGTATTCTCTATTGATACAACGAGGTGAACGTGTTTTATGTTCCAGCATATTCATCTGTACACTTCAGAGCGACGATTCAAATTTTCTCCGCTAGAATGGGACCCTTCAAATCATGATGTACTCAGTGTTTGAAATGTGGAAAACTTTTATGTTACTTTCTGTCCATTAAGATTTTTCGTAATTGTACTCGGGTCAAGTATTCACAATTCGGGACGGATAAAAAGGCACTTATTTTGCATAAGAGATTGTTCGAGCTCTGGTATCGTCAAGTGTAAATAAAAAAATTCGAGGGTTACTTCCATGTTCGTCAGAAGTAAAATTACCCTCATCATTAATTTTTTGTATGAGCGTATCTCCAAGACAGACTCCGAAGGCAGTGTCTCATCTTATTCAAAAGTCGCCATAGAACTATAAAAGACATTTCACTTTTTTCCGACCATGAAAAGTTCTTTGTTATATTAGCCTCTGAATTCCGTTTTTAAACCCATTCTTATCTGAGGATGATTTAATACTTCTTCCTTTCATTATTGCCTACATTTCTCTACAGTTAATAGGAAACAGTAAGAATATTTTCGCTAGAGCGCTGTTCCACATCAACTAAATTACTTTGCAAACACTGTACAATATCAGTGACTTTTTGTCTTATTCGATTTGCGTTGAGGGACGAATGACTGTCTATTGACATCTTAATTTCTGTATTTATGAGTCGATTTGGATACAGCGAAACAGGCCATGGATTATATTGTACGAGGACGTGGTGAGAAGTAATGCCATCATTTTTTATGTGAAAACTCTTAATACTTTTAAACAAAACAAATGTTATCAAGATTTCATATTTTTATTCTTCGTATCTACATATTTATTTGGCAACATAGTCACCCTGGTGGAAAACGCATTTCTCCCAACGTCTGAATTTGTAGACACAGTCGCTATAAAATGTTTTAGAAGGGCCAAAACGTCACCTCTGGTTGCACAGCTTCCCCACTATAGAAGTGTAGTTCTCAAAGGCGTTTTTTTAACTTCTGGAAACATATACAAATCGGATGGGGCCAAATCGGGACTTTATGGAGTGATGATCGATGACAGGGAACACAAGGTGTTGAATTGTTGCATATGTGACAGCGCTCGCAAGTGGTCTGGCGTTGTCGTGCTGAAGGAGAAGGTGCTCTGTGTGTGAACGAACTCTGCGAATTCGGAACTTGATTATGGAACATAGGGCCACTGTCACATCCTATTACCCCACAAACCATGATATTGCACGTTTCGATCTGACAAATAGAGAACACAAGTAGGCCCCTTTCAAACTCTATCAAGTGCTGATAACCCTGTCTGTGATGAGTATGCACCACCTCCGTGTCCTTCACAGTGATCGTCAACAACCGAAACTGTTCACGTCCCGCATACACTCTGCGAGTCCTTGTAGCGACACTAGACATGGCCGTTCTACCTGTTGCAGAGAACTGCAACGCTATCACCGATGATGTGCACGAAGTTACATTGACATCCGATCATGCCTTCTACGTGCGGCACTTTTATTGTCACTTTTATAAAAATAAAAGATCAGTGGCTAGTGAAAATGACTTTTTAAAATCTTCTTCAGCTATAAGAATGTTATCTGAAGAATAATCGCCAACGTACTGAAAACCCGTCTACAAAAGGTGTGAATCATATGCTCATGGTACCTCAAAAAAGGTGTCTTGATACTGCTTGTGGCATAAGAGAAAATTTTCCTTACATTTAAAACGGTTGCTGTAGCGGGGTCTAAGTCCTAATAACACTTATTGTTCATGCAGCCGGCGACTGTATTGTACTGAAGTAGATGAGGTTGTGGCTGCCAGGTTAATGACCTGGCTTGCCAACATCACATAGAGACTGCACAGTCACTGACCCACTCTGGGGATGAGCTGTCTCTTAGTTCCCCCAATTGTTGTATTGACACATCGGAAATTATGTTTAATATTCATATACAACAACTCATGTGTAACATTGGATCTGTTCTTGTATTTAGATAACAGAATAAAAATAATACCAAGTAAATAAATATCTGTCAGTTCCCCACCAAAATAGCACAGTTTTAAGAATGCTTCAGAGGCCACACACGTGTGTTAGATTTTTTGGATGTATCCTTGCTGTGCATCACTCTTCATCTTGGAAATGGGAAGCACTTGGTCTTGTGCGTACAGTCCAAGATGCCATGTATATCCCTTCCCAATTACATGGGTGCCTTCATCTGCACCACCATCTTTCATTTACGTCAGGAGAATTTTCACTGGTTTGATATTCTACTCCATCTTTTCTTACGCTATTTTTTTCATCTGTAGGTAGCTACAACATGCAAGATCTTGTGTACTGCATATTCTAATCTTGGTCTGCCACTAATATCTATCCTCTCCTATGCTCCTTCCAGCGCTAAGCTAATTATTCTCGGATGTTGCAGTACATGTCCCACTAATCTGTCTCGTCTTCGGGTAAGTTGGTAGTTAGTTTTATCTTTTATGGATCATTTGTTCGATTAATTGTAACTGTATGGAACGATATTTTTAATATTAATATTATACATTCATACGTAAATATGGCTACATGTTAACCATTTACAAGTTGTTTTTTCCTGCCGGCCACGATGACCGAGCGGTTGTAGGGGCTTCAATCCGGAACCACGCGACTGCTACGGTCGCGGGTTCGAATCCTGCCTCGGGCATGGATGTGTGTGATGTCCTTAGGTTAGTTAGGTTCAAGTAGTTGTAAGTTCTAGGGGACTGATGACCTCAGATGATCAGTCTCATAGTGCTCAGAGCCATTTGAGCTATTTTTGTTTTGTTTTTTCCTTCAGTGCAGATGCGAGTTTGTAATTCCAAGCGGTCACCTTTTACATGTTACATAAATAACAATTCTTCTACGGAATAGAAAGAATTGACATGCAGAAATTTTTCCGATTTCTTTTCAAATTTAACTAGCAAGTGACAAGAAAATTTTGATTATAGCATTGTGCACCTCGTTTTTTGATTAAACGCAACACTAATGTGTAGTGAATATAATTTTATTCTGGAACTGTAATCATGCACAGCAGTGTAACTTCTGTACTGTCACAGGTTATTTAAAGCAAACTTCGTTAGAGAACAAGGATATTGTGAAACATTAGGCAGATTTGCAGTGATCAAAAGTTCAAATGTGGATGAACTGAATTACTCTAAGAGTTCAAAAATACGTTTTTTTAGCCGTTTCAATTCTCATCAATATGACAACCAATTTTTAAAAAAATCTCCATCTTAGTTGTTATTTCACATTGCATGTCACATTTATCATTCGTGTAGTGTCTCTAGATGTGAAGATCTGAATACATAGTGTAGTTTTGAAAGAGTGAATGAGTCTCTTTGCAGATAAAACCACTCAATAATACTTTTAAGAATAATGTTTACCATTTATTTCGTTGCTATATTTACTGTCATATGAAACAGAATTAATTCTGTATATCAGACGGAGGTTAGCTTCCATATATCACAAATGACAGTGGACCTAAGATTGATGCTTGTGGAACACCCTAAGCCATTTCTCCCCATCAGTATAATCTTTATTAGAGGAAAATATCAGCAACCTTTTCATTAGATATTATAGTTCATTGAGAAAACAGTCAGTTTCACAAAATCTTAGTTTATCTAGATGTCTTTGTGATTCACACAACCAAATGCTTTGACCAGGTCCCATAAAATGCCAGTTGATACTGTTTTGCTATGGAGTGATCGTAGAATTTGACAAGTGAACTTGTGAATGGAATTTGAAACTTGGATTTACTAAGCGTATATAGGATACCAATCCAGCATAAATCACATCATCAATAATATTCGAAGAAGATATGAGCAGTGCAATGGGTAGGCGACATCTCTCTTATCACCCTTTTTATACAGAGGCTTAATAACAGCATACTTCAATCTTTCTGAATAATTACCTGAGTTAGTGATTCATTACAGAGCGTTCTCCTCTTACCTGATTCAGTATCACAACGTATCAACTTCGACTGCGGGTGAGAGGCCTTCCTGCTGTTGAAGAAATGCAGTACTCTTGTAACGCTTCCCTACTGTGTTCGTAAGTGCCAGGCAGCTGAGCGTAAACGGCCCGCCTCAAGAGTTCTCAGGCCGTAGCAGCTGGCTCTAGATCTGCCTCTTGAGCCAGGAATTTTAACGGAGATGCAACTCAGTCCCCACCGTTGAATACAATCAACATCATTGTCACCTGCAGAGGATCCCAATTACTTGGGAAACCGAGGAGGTGCGCTGAGCATATAATCCAGATTGAAACACGAATGTTAAACTATGTGATACATTCTTCTAGAATTTACAAACATATGATCAAGAGATGCCTTTATTGACCAGGTAAATAACTGAATTACGATAGTAATCAATGAATTCCGGAATCAACATTCATAGTCATCAAAACAATACTTCAACGGCCCCTGTAGTTTAAAGTGTCGGAGAGAATTGGATTCACCTGAGAATACTAACATACACTATGTGATCAAAAGTATCCGAACACCTAGAGGAAAATGACTTACAAGTTCGTGGCGCCCTCCTTCGGTAATGCTAGAATTCAATATGTTGTCGGCCCACCCTTAGTCTTGATGATACCTCCCACTCTCGCAGGCATACGTTCAATCAGGTGCTGCAAGGTTTCATGGGGAATAGCAGCCCATTCTACATGGAATGCTGCACTGAGAAGAGGTATTGACGTCGGTAGGTGAGGCCCGGCACAGAGTCGGCGTTCCAAAACATGCCAAAGGTGGTGTATAGGATTCTGGTCAGGACTTTGTGCAGGCCAGTCCATTACAGGGATGTTATTGCTGGGTAACCACTACGCCACAGGCCTTACATATGAACAGGTGCTCGATCGTATTCAAAGAAGCAATCCTCATCCCCCAATTGCTCTTCAACAGTGGGAAGTAAGAAGGTGCTTAAAAGCTCAATGTAGGCCAGTGCTGTGATAGTGCAAAGCAAAACAACAAGGGGTAAAAGCTCCCTCCATGAAAAACACGACCACACCATTACACCACCGCTTCCGAGTTTTACTGTTGACACTACACACGCTGGCAGATGACGTTCACCGGTCATTCGCCATACCCAAACTCTGCCATCGTATCGCCACATTCTGTACCATCATTCGTGACTCCACAGAACGTTTTTCCACTGTTCAATCGTCCAATGTTTACACTCCTTACACCAAGCGAGGCGTCGTTTGACATTTACCGGCGTTATGTGTGGCTTATGAGCGGCCGCTCAACTACGAAATCCAAGTTTTCTCACCTCCTGCCTGACTGTCACAGTACTTGCAGTGGATCCTGATGCAGTTTGGAATTCCTGTGTCATGATCTGGATTGATGTCTGCCTATTACGTATTACGACTCTCTTCAACAGTCGGCGGTCTCTGTCAGTCAACAGACGAGGTCGGCCTGTACGCTTTTGTGCTGTATGTGTCCACTTTGCTATCACATCGGAAACAGTGGACCTAGGGATGTTTAGGAGTGTGGGAATCTCGCGTACAGACGTAGACACACGTGACACCCAATCACGTGACCACGTTCGAAGTCCTTGTGTTCCGACGGGCGCCCCATTCTGCTCTCTGACGTTGTCTAATGACTACTGAGGTCGCAGATATGGAGTAACTGGCTGTAGGTGGCAGCACAGTACACCTAATATGAGAAACGTATGTTTTCGGGGGTGTGTGGATACTTTTGTTCACATAGTGTATTACAGAGAGACCTGAATCGATGAGGTAACTATCGAAATGACGAAAAGAATGCGGTCGAAATGACGGATTTCCGTATGGCTGAGTGCAGAGTCTCCCATAGTCGCACTTGCCGATTCTAAACTGTGGCACCTATACCCTGTCGACATTTCTACTTTTTTTCTGAAGCTAATGAGCAGGCGAACATTATTCGGAGTAAAGGCACCATGTGAATTGAGTATGTATAGTGTTCGTCGGAGTATTGTTGCTGCAACTACTGGTCCGAAGAGAAGCTAGAAATCTGAGACTGTGGTGGGAGTGCACTGAACTTTGTAGCTTCTGAACGTCCACGCACTGAAGTGTGACAGGACCGTTACTCTTTACAATTTTTACAAATGATATAATAGAATGCTTAGGAAGCTCTTTAAGGCAGTCGCAGATGATGCGGTTGTCTATAGCAGAGGAGTAGCTCCAGAAGACAGTAACGATTTGCCGACTCAGGATTCATGTATGGTGCAGGGACTAGCACTTGACCTTAAGTAAATAAATGTAGCATATTGTGCACACAGAGGAAAAGAAATACACTACTGACCACCTACACTATTGATGACAAATTTCTGGAAACTACCACAAAATATCTAGGAGTATCTGATTCGGAGCGACCTTCAGTGTAATGACTACATAAATAAGTAGGGAAACAAGATGCCAGACTGAGATTCATAGGGAGAATCTTAAAGAAGTGGCTGACAAGGTGCTTGTTTGACCGATTTGTAACACCATAACTCTAATGCTCTACTGATTTATTTTGCTTTTATTTTACTTAATGTTACATTGTTAATCTTCTGTAAATGTTGTTTGATTGAATCGATAACATAAAATTGTATACTCCTTTCTTTGTTAAAACTTTGATGTCGTGGTTTGACTCTATGCAATGAAGTACATCTGTTACTTAAATTCTTTGTCCCATTTGGAGGGAACAAAACTTACTGTATATAATTGTAGTTTCTGTGCGAATAATTTTTTGTAGAAATATCAATATCTGCAAATGTTCTGTTTTATTTAATGCGTTTGTTTGCTTTTATGTAAACTGCTGATCCTCGCTTAGGGTTTTAGTTATTCTGGATATAAGAGGTAGTGTGGTTCCATTCGGGAACGGAACTGTGTAGCGTGCGCAAATCGTGGAACCAAGAGTCAGTCGGGGACGAGCTACCAAACTGTGCACTGCCATGTAAAAGTTGCATATTGTGCTGGTTCCGAGAGAGGCTTTTTGTGCTACTTTCCAATGCCTCGGATGGATGGATATATAGCTGGAACGATTCTGGAATTGGTATCCATCATCGCCACCAAGAAGGGACAGAGTCCAGCAATTCTGCCTGCAAATCCACCTACCAATATGCAGTTGCCACCACATTGCGCAATCACTGAAGCGAAATGCTATAATAATGTACAGTGAAGGATCAGCTTATTGGATGTGTTAGAGTGCTCAAATATAAGGTAACTTATAACTGAATTTATGTACCTACCTTGATTTTTCCCCTATCTCAACACCTCTCACGTTCCTTTCCATCTGAACTACGATTACCGAGTGTCCTATTTTGTGGAAAAAAATGAAAGCCTCAAAGTTAGACAGTTAATTGCATAATGTTGTTTGATCTTTGATGAGAAAGGAATATTCAGATTTACTGTGGATTTAGTGAAATTATGGGAGGCAGTAAATGTAGTTTTGTGAAGATTCAAAGTCACCTATTTAATCATTTACTTGAAAGTAGAAGACTGTGGTAATAAAGACAATTTGCTGTTTCTTTTATAAATTAAGTTTCTTAAAATTGATGCTTATAAAGTTTTGCTTAGTTAATGATCATAGTGCTACCTGTAGTAAATTTTAAAAGGTGAGTCAGTTCCTTGCAAATTTGTCAACATTGTGTTTCACTGTAGTAAAAGTGAAAAATTGCAATAGTATAAAATCATATGTTCATGATTGATAAGTGTTTGTCTCTCTTACGTATTGGAAGTGCATATTAATAGCATAACAGGAACCACAGTTTGTCTATCGTGCTAATGCTAGGTACCAAGTAACGGGAATACCACTATTTATGAAAACCATAATTTCTTTATTCAAAAGATAGTGAGAAGCAACCTGTTAGTGGATTCCAATTAACTCACATTTTAAATAGTAAAGTATTTAACTGAGAGAGACTTAACCTATGTCCAATTTATGATCCTGCAGTGAATGATAATAGTAATGTTATAAAGACCATTCAGTTTGAACAAGCCCTGAAAGTAATAGTGTGTTTCGATATCTGTTATATTTTTGCCATTAGTTTGTGCTGCTCTAGCTGTCAGCTTCCAATCTTACCGTAAACATATATATGTGTCAGAGTTCATTGCACTCGCGTGTGGCCAAGTCTACGTTGTGTTTGTCCGTTAAAGTTACTCATACCTACTTTCTTAAACGAGAACGTTAATCTTTCTTTTGCCTAATTAGGCTGCCGACCGTTTTCCTTATTCTTTAAACAGTATAGCTAGGCAAAAATATTTTTTGTTACTGTTCAAATATTTACGTAATTCTGACTTTCACTTCCGATAAGCCACCTCCGTTGGGTACAACACGGTCAACATAACAAAATTCCTCTCAGAGTGTAACACTGCTCTGTTGCTTTATATCATAATTGTTTTAACTAGATACTTTTATTTCACGACCTGCCTCCTACTTTAAGGTTATGGTATAGCGGTAGCGGACAGGAGTGTTATATGTGGCTTTTCCGTGACAGGACTATTTGTTCTGTTGGGGCATAGTACGCAATAAACCAAATTTGGTATTTGATTACATAAGCTACGTAAAATTCAGTTGCAATGTTATAGATTCTTGAGTATCAATCATCAATCTGGGATTTCTGCTAGGTAGGACTCATAGAAGAGAGAGAGAGAAAATCCATCGAAGAGCAGCGCGTATCGTCACAGGATCATTCAGTCGGTGCTCAACCAACTCCAGTGGCAGACTCTACAAAAGAGGCGTTCTGCACCACGGAGACGTTCGCTATTGAAATTTCGAAAGAGTATTTTCCGGGAGGAGTCGAACATCACACTGATTTCTCCCACATACTCCTCGCCAAATGACTATAATGAGAAAATATGAGAAATTAGAGCTAATACAAGGGCTTACCGACAATTGTTCTTCTCATGTGCCCTTTGCGAGTGGAACAGTGAAGAGAGAAAAACTTAGTGGTACCACACACTGTCAGGCGGCCTGTCGACTACTGAAGTAGAGGTAGATAAAAAATGTTTGTTTTAGTCTATAGTATCAATTTCTCTTTATTTTGCATAGTGGCTACATCTGCATCTACATTTACATGATTACTTTAAAATTCACAGTTAACTGCCTGGCAGAGGGTTTATTGAACCACCTTCAAGCTTTTTAAATCTTCAACAGTGCGCGGGAAAAACGAACACTTAAATCTTGGTGTGAGATCTCTGATTCCTCTTATTTTGTTACGATGATCATTCCTGCCCACGTAGATGAGCGCCGACAAAAGAAACACAGCAAAAAACGTTTTGCATCACCCAGCTTCCCAGAACTCCTGAAGATAGACGTTGACTTTGGATATTGTATCACAGACACTACCCCTTTCACTGTTCAGAGATGTCACTAAACCCGCCCAAAGATGTAACAACTATGCACGAGCAGCGTCTATTAGGCGGAGGGGATCAGACAGTCGATCAGTTCCAGTCATTCCACACGGCTCGTGTTGTCTATAGTTCAACCACGCTTAGACGGTCAATACCGCGATTCGATAGCGTCCGCATTGTTACTTTGTGCGACGAAGGGATCTCAACAAGGGAAGTGTCCAGGAGTCTCGAAGTGGACCAAAGCGATGTTGTTCAGACATGGAGGAGATACAGAGAGACAGGAACTGTCGATGACATGTCTCGTTGAGGCCACCCAAGGGCTACTACTGCAGTGGATGACCGCTACCTATGGATTATGGCTACGAGGATCCCTGACACAAACGCCACCACGTTGAATAATGCCTATCGTGAAGCCACAGCACGTCGTGTTACGACCGAAACTATGAACAATAGGCTGCATGCTGCGCAACTTCACTCCCGATGTCCATGGCGAGGTCCATCTTTGCAAACACGACACCATGCAGCGCGGTACAGGTGGGCCCAACAACATGCCGAAAGGAGCGCTCAGGATTGGCATCACGTTCTGTTCACCGATTAGTGTCGCATATTCTACCAGACAATCGTCGGAGGCGTGTTTGGAGGCAACTCGGTCAGGTTGAACACCTTAGACACACTTTCCAGCGAGTGCAGCAAGGTGGAGGTTTCCACTGTTTTGGGGTGACGTTATTTGGGGCCGACGTACGCCGCTGGTGGTCATGGAAGGTGCCGTAACGGCTGTACGATACGTGAATGCCGTCCTCCGACCGATAGTGCAACCATATCGGCAGCATATTGGCGTCGTTTTTCTTCATGGACGACAATTCGCGCCCCCATCGCGCACATTTTGTGAATGACTTCCTTCAGGTTAACAACATCGCTCGACTAGAGTGGCCAGCATGTTCTCCAGACATGAACCCTATCGAAAATGCGTGGGATAGATTGAAAAGGGCTGTTTATGGACGACGTGACCCACCAACCACTCTGAGCGATCTACACCGAATCACCGTACTACGACGAATACAGGCATGCATCAATGCAAGTGGATGTGCTACTGTGTATTAGAGGTATCGGTATATACAGCAGTCTGGACCACCAACTCTAATTGTCTATCTGTATGGTGGTACAACATGCAATGTGTAGTTTTCATGAGCAATAAAAAGGGTGGAAGCTATGTTTACTTTGATCTCTATTCCAATTTACTGTACAGTTTTCGGAACTCTCGGAACCGAGGCGATGCAAAAAGTTTTTTGATGTGTGTATTTTCACATTCTGAGGAGAATGTCGGTGATCGAAATTTCATGAAAATATCCTGCGGCAATGAAAAACGCCTTTGTTTTAATGATTACCACCCCAGTTCACATATTATATCCGTGACTCTGTCTCCTATTTCGAGAGGGTACAAAACGAACTGCCCTTCTTTATAATTTGACAATGTCTTCTGTCAATCCTATCTGATGCGCATCCTACACTGTACAGCAGTACTCGAGAAGAGGATGGACTAGCGTAGCGTAAGGAGTCTCTTTAGTAGCCCTGTTGCATTTTCTAAGTGTTCTGCCCATAAATGGCTGACTTTGGTTTGCTTTACGCACAACATTATTTATGTGATTGTTCCAATTGAAGTTATTCGTAATTGTAAACCCTAAGTATTTGGTTGGATTTACAGGCTTTTAGTGTCTATTTCCAATTTTCTCTCCATACAGGTATCTTGTGTGAATTGTTTTGCAATTCGTTTTGGTTATCTGAGGACTTCATAAGACGGTAAATGTCAGTATCATCTGCAAACAATCTAAGAGGACTACTGAGATTATTTTCAATCGTTTGTGTAGATCAGGAATAGTATAGTGCCTTTAGCACTTGCTTAGGGGGAACGTCAGATATTACTTCTGTTTTACTGGGTGACTTTCTGTCACTGCCTAAGAAATGTGACCTCTCTGACAGGATATCACGAATCCAATCGCACAATTGAGACAATACTCCATAGACACGCACTTTGATCACAAGTCGCTTCGAGAGGAATGGTGTCATATGCCTCCCGGAAATATAAAAGTAAGGAATAAAATAGTCATCCACTGTAAATAGCACTTATTGCTTCGTGAGAATAAAGAGCTAGTTGTGTTTCACAAGAACGATATTTTCTGAATGCATGTTGATTGTTTGTCAGTGAAGCGTGTTCTTCGAGATAACTCACATTGTTCGAATATCTAACAAGTTCAAATTCCTACTGTAAACCGATGTTAGCGACATGTATCTGCAATTAACCAGATTACTCGTATTTCCTTTCTTGGGTATTGGTGTGATTGTGCAAATTTCCAGTCTTTAGGTATGTATTTTTCGACGAGCGGCAGGGTAGTATATGACTGCTAAATATTAAGCTACTGTATTGGCAGACTTTGAAAGTAATCTGACTGGTATACCTTTATTAACGGATTTTAGCTGCTTTGCTACTCCGCGGAGATCTACTTCTAAGTTCCTCCTGTAGGCACTGGTTCATGGTTATAATTCTGCAACATTTACTTCGTCTTCTTCGGTGAAAGAATTTCGGAAAACCGCATTCAATAACTCTGCTTTAGTGGCAGTGTCATTAATAACGTCACCTTCGTTATATCGCAGTGAAGGTACCGATTATGTCTTCACCGGTGTAGTTTACATGTGACCAGAATCTCTTTGGATTTTCTGCCAGATTTCTAGAATAAGTTTCGTTGTGTTAAAAGCATCTCGTATTGAAGTTCGTGCTAAATTTCGAGCTACTGTAAAACTTCGCCAATCCTGGGGGTTTTGCGTCATTGTAAATTTGGCATGCTTGTGCAACAGGGTTCTAACCTGTTTTCTGTACCATGGGGGCAGTAGCATTTCTTATTAATTTATTTGTTACATGTCTCTTAATTACCATCGACATTATTTCTTTGAATTTAAACCACACCTGGTCAATGCTAACATAGTTAGATTGTAAGCAGTGGTGGCTGTCTCTTAGGTAGGCGCCAAGCAAATTGGTGTCTGTTTTTTTTTTAAGTAAATGTATTTTACTTTTATTTTTGCTTGGTTTCTATGTTACGGTAAGCAGTCTCTCTACAAAAAAAGTAGTGTTCACTAATCCTTGTATCC
Source organism: Schistocerca gregaria (assembly GCF_023897955.1). NCBI lineage: Eukaryota > Metazoa > Arthropoda > Insecta > Orthoptera > Acrididae > Schistocerca > Schistocerca gregaria. The sequence goes on from NC_064922.1 coordinate 464,273,341, forward strand.
ACGATGATGCTTCCCATTTGCTCAGTTGCTGGAAGGTCAAGTATGTTTTTGCAACCATTTTCACTTCGAGTGGCCTCCTGAACTAGTTGTTTAAAACAACAATCTACGAAAGAACTCAGAACGACATCGGACCACGTTTTATGCCTACCACCTGAATTTATCATGTATCTTCACCACCAGCTACTTGGGAATCAAGCGTGACGATTGTATGCCAGGGGAGGGCCTAAGGATAGTACTGTGCACCGAAACCGGTAGCAGGAAAGTAAAATACAGAGCAAGTGCAACTACAGGCTAAATAAACACTGTTTTCTGATATATTCGTTGCTTTTCCGATAGGCAGTATGTCGGGAATACGTAGATGTAGACTGAAAAGTTCTGCCAAAAGCAAATCTAGCCAAAGGAAGATTTTGCACACCGAAAAAATAACTTTTGTTCAGGGCACACGTTTCACCATATTCCAACAGTTAGACGACTGAAAAGGTAAAATATTTTATGCTGCTTATTAGCTGTCACAGTTTTATTCAGCTTATCGATTTGCAAGCAAGATGTAGGTAGAATTTGTCATGGCTTCACCATACCTATCGATTCCATCACAAAGTGCGTAAGTGGTCTGGCAGTAAGACAATGAACCTTTTTGTCAACAGCCTCTCTGAAAAGTAATTTAGAAAAAAAAGATTCTAAACAAGTACATCTGCATGGAAGTAAAGCGGTGATCACAGAAAATTCCGAGAGAAAGAGCTTAGGTGCGTTTGAAATGTGGTTTCTAGAGCCATATCGAAAGATAAGCGTGATTCAATTAAGTGGTTCTGGAAACAATAGGTGACATTATTTTACTGTACTAGAAGTAGGAGAAAGTTAATGGGACATCAATCCTGGCATTTTGGCATAGGCAACATAGAACGTGAGGAAGCTGTCGTAGGTAGAATTGTAAGGGTTCACAAAGACCGGACGATGTAAAAAGATGCATTACATTTCTCAACACGGTATTTTGAGACGAGTGAAGATAGTAACGAAGTTTACTTTGGTGCCGGCTGTTAGTCGCTGTTCATCTGGCAGCTGGTAGGGATCTGCCCGGTGTAGCTAACTAGCACACTGGCTCACTGGCTTTCTCACTCGTTCATCACACAACATTGCGAGAACACACTGCAAACTTCGTTTTTCAACAGGATAGCGCACCTGCGTGTAAGAGCAATGATTAAAAGTGAGCTGCCTCAATGATAAATCGCGTTGAGGTTGATACGTATCTTGTATTGTACCAATGGCAACCAGGGTCGCTAACTTACATTACGTGATTTTTTTCTCTGGGAGTTTGTGAAAAACGCCGTCTATGCTGCTCCCTTTCCAACAACTTTGGTTGAGTGCAGCACCGTGTTCCTACAACTGTGAATACAGACATATTAGCAAAGGGGTAGGACGTCTTTGAGTATCCTTTGGATGTTAGTAGTGCAGCTGGTGGAAGCACATTGGCAATTTACAGAAGGAAAATGAAAGCCCTAACGGTGTTCTCTCCTGTGCAAGCCTCTTCATCGCTGCGTAGCCGCTGCAACCTGTATCGATTTGAACCTGCACACTCTCCTCTGTATCCCTTCACATTTTTTTTACACATGAACGTCCTTCTGCTACTAACCGACAATTCCTTGACGCCTCGGGTGTGTCCTATCATCTAATCCCCTTCTTCTAGTCAAGTTTTTCTCCTGATGATAAATCGTCCTGAGTAGAAATATTTTCTTTTTTAATACACAACATCTTCTAAAAGATTTTTTGGTAGCTGCATTACGTGTTAGTTATTCCTTTACTACAGGATCATACGTTACCAGCTAACTAACCTAAGGACATTACACAAATCCATGCCCTAGGCAGGATTCGAACCTGTGACCGGAGCAGCAGCGCGGTTCCGGACTGAAGCGCCTAGAACCGCTCGGCCACAGCGGCCGGCGCTGCGTTCTGTGGCTAATAGCTGATGGGAATTAAGAGTTATCGACCTGCCGTTGAAACTGTGGTATCAGTTGAGCTTCGTCCACTATATGGCAGCTATCTTAATGCAACAAAGCTTAATCTGGGCTAGTTATAACATTTTCCACTGAAGCGTGCGTCGACAGTATACGTCCTGTGAAGCAGTCGGAAAAGCGCGACTAAAAAGTTTGTGTTTACAGCCGCGTTTATGAGTGTTCTTCTGCAATGGCGAAAAGGAGACATTTATACGAGTAAGATTTGGAGACAGATCAGCTGCTTTTAGAAAGTGACGATAATTTCAGTGACAGTTCTGAAAGTTTTCAAGATATGGGGGTTGAGGACAGTGAATATTTGTTTACTGGTATTCGTGGAACAATTGTGCCTCTAAAACAATATGTTTAGCGTTGTTTAGTGTGTTTTGTAGATGATGCTTTGTGCACAGTAATAGCTGAAAAGACGAACTTGCTTGCACAACAGTTCATAGCTTCTCATCACATTTTAGCAGCACCCTCCAGGATTCTCAGTTAGCAGGATACTGCAAGGGCTCTGGTAAAAACACTGACTGGAATGCTCATACTTTAAGCAATTCTTCACAATCCAGAACACAAGATATACGCTTCACAGAGGGAATTAGTTGAGACACCTTTCTTCAGGGAACTGATGACTGAAAAGTGGTTTCATCTTTTATTGAAACTTCTCCACTTTGCTGACAATACCTCTTACGATCCACGAGACACTATCAGCAGAAAACTATTCAAAATGCACCCGATTAGGTGTCATCTGCTGCGTAAATTCAGATCAGTACATATGCCAGAAAGGAACATGACCATTTACGAATCTTTGTTGCTTTGCAAAGGACGGCTTGGATGGAGGCGAATTATTCCATCACAGTGCAGCAGATTCTGAATCAACTTCTACAAACTCTGTGAAATCAGCTCCCGTTATGTATGGACACTAACTATGGTAACCATTACGTAGAAGAAACATAACGTCTCGAATTATTTTGGAGCTTGCACATGATCTGCTCGGGTAAGATCTTGACAACTTGTACATCAGTCCAGATTTGGTGGACAAACTAATCAGCAATAACACCAACGTTGTCGGTAGAATGCGGAAAGACACGAAGGGGTTCCCTGACTTCGTAAACAGGATACAGAGGCAAGCAGATGTTAATGAAATAGAAGGACAAAAGTAAAGACCTTCCATGACGATAGATTTTTAAATATAAACTCGAAAAAAGTCACTTGTTGTCGTTGATTACAACAGAGGCTTGGATAGGAATGACTCTCAGGTGCACAGCTACAAGATGGACAGGAGCAAGCTCAAAAAATATTATCAGTAGTTTTCCGTTACTTGTTAGACACTGCGTGTTTCAGTGCATACGATTTGAACAAGAAGCGTGGTGGCGAACAAAGTAGAATGAACTTCATGATTGGTCCTGGTGGACGGTTGGCCATATCTTCACGACAACAAGGGCCATCAGCAGAATTTCCACTTCGAACACCGAAAAGAAAGCAACACGCCTTACACCCAGGCATTTTCCAGACCTTCTGCCGCCCAGAACGAAGAGAATACCAACAAGAAGGTGTGTGGTGTGCACGAGAGAAGGCCTTCGCAAAGAGAGTTCATACTGCTGCGCAGAATGCGAAATTACTTTGTGTGCAGCACCTTGATTTAAAATGTTTCACACCGGATACGACTTGTAACATCGTGAATACAAATTTCGTTAATTTCTGCAATATATACAGTTAATTCCCACTCAATACAAATTTAAATTCAAGAACGAAAACATGAAGGAAAACGTTTTGTGTGTGAGAAAAATACACAACGCAGGTGCGCAGGCACAATTTACTTACTCACGTAGCAAGACAAGCGAATATGGCAATTATCCGTTTAATAGGTTAAACACTAATCTCCTCCTCAGATAGGCAGTGTTATGTATAACGCAGTGTCTTTCGTAATAGATGGTAAAATATACGATCGAGCCTCTACATCCGCCAGTTACTTCGGATCTAACAATCGATTCCCTTCATTCTACAACAATAATCCAATTAGAGCACATAGAGTTCAGATTGCAAAGACAGTGACAAGTTAGTGTGGTGCTAATAACTTCGTTATTTGTCCAAGTAATAACAATGCAAATATTCAGTTGGGTGACAGGGCAAAGTATTTATGTTTCCTGTAAACTTCCGCAAAGATAAAAGTTACGATCGGTTTCCCAGCCAAGGTCCACCTCCTGAGGCACGTAGAAGAAAGGCGCTGCGTCCGATTTCTTGCGTAGCGGCCGATGACACGGAACAGGCGCCGTCCTAGCCCTATGGAAGCTTTTGCGCTGTTAACTTATGAAGCAAATAATAATAAGAACAACTTGTCACATAGCGTCAGTGTCGTAATTACTGATAAAGTGTGAAACTTGATGCTATGGTACGCAGTTTGTCGCCACGTAAAAGTAAAAATTCAATTTGCTTAAAACCCTGAGTGTTGGGTCATACACTGCTTGGCTTAATGGTGACGTCATTCTCCTGGGTAAGGTATTCTGGAAGTAAAATCGTCCCATACTCAGGTCTCCTGGATAGGGGTAGTCATGAGGATACATGAGTCTACGGTTCGGGTATCCACAGCTTAGATACATAACAGAAATATTATAAATATTTTTTTCAGACAACTATAAAAGTCTTCTAAGCATTTTTGATAGCCGCATTGCTATTAGTGGTTGCTTTATTACGGGATCATACACTAACGAATTTGCGATGATTTAATCACATCTTCAGATATATACATATAAGAAAAAATATAATATGAATTTGAAGGTATAATAATGCTAAAAATAAGACAGTTAACCAGAAAGACCGTGAAAAAGATACTCGCAAAACAAATTTAATGTTCTTTCGTTAAAAATACACGGTCTCCCAAAGGTCGTATGGTGTTCGAGCTGCCACACAACATGAAACATCGAGAATTCCAATGGGTAGCAAGCGCAGGCACTGTACTAGACCACTACGAGCGGTGGATAGGGACCTAAAAAAAGAGTTGAAGAGATACCCCAGAGGAAAATTATGCGGAATGAACCCATTTCTGGACAGAAGAATATAAATACTCGCCAGTGATGAAAAATCAACAAATGCCCGCAAAAGCCACACGTAGGGTACGTGACTACGCCCTAGGTAGGAAAGGCAAGCCACCCAGCAGCCGAGTTGACGTTTTGTTACTGGAACTGTCGGCGCCCTGTGTAACGGTTCCCAGCCTCCGGTTGGTACATAATCGTGTTTCTTCCGTCTCCATCTTTGCACCCTTTAGCAGCATATTTCCACAATTCTTGTTGGGACATACTCTCGGGCACACTGCATGTCAAATTGGCTTTTGGGTGACCTGGCTCTCCTACATCAGGCATAGTCACTCACCCTTTATGTGGGTTTTGCGAATATTTGTAAATTTTTCATCAGCGGTGAGTTTATTCCGTATAGTTTTTTTTCCGGAGCCTTATTTCTACTCCTCTTTTAGGTACATTTTCGCGGCTCACAGTGTTCATATACACCACCTGCTCCCACTACCCACGGCAATTTTTGATGTTTCATCTTAAAACGATCCAGTTTCGGCAGTTTTGGCAATTCAAACGCCATCGCAACGTTCGGAGAACGTGTATTTTTAACGAACGAATGTCAAATCTGTTGTGTGTTGTGACTGGCAATTTGCAAGTTTTCACAAACACAACTTTTATTGATTTAAGTTCACAAGGTTGATGACTGAACAGCAAACGGAAGGTAACAATAACGTTGCCGATAAAAGTCTCCTGATCGAGGCAAACAAAAATTCACTTCTAATTTTCCACAAAGGTTCACGGTAACTCACTCACTCACACACACACACACACACACACACACACACACATATACACACAGTAGTAACATTCGACTGCAGAAAGTAGTGCTCGGAATGTCTGTTTCCATTATCTTGTATGTAAACAGCCGGTGTTTACAATGGTGCTTTTAGTACGCCTTGTGCATAGACAACCCCGTCCTCTGTGGTGTAATAGGGGTTGCCGGCCCTCAGGGGCTACCTTGGCTCCGCTATAACATTGTGTGAGTATTTGTCACCTGTCTTTCTGATTAACTGCCTTATTGTTACCAGTAACCAAAGATTCTAGAGCCTTCAAGGTCTCTCCAATGTCTGTCTCCCTAATACTGTTTTGCACATCACTACAGACCGCACCAAGCCAATTGCTCAATACAATTGCTTGATTTTCGCGGTAATATTTTTACTCTTCATTAAGTAGTCATTTAAACCCTTGGTGTAAAGAAGTAATTTTCAGTTATAGAAAGAATTCTAAGAGCTAATTATCTTTTTAACAAAGTATACTTATAGAAGTTTGTCATTTTGTCAGTAACAAGGATACATCTATTGCCAACATACACATATTGTTTCGAGGTTAATTAATCGACAACTATATCGAAAACGATTTTGTAAAATGTGTTATTTAATGGGTTTGGTACAACTGCTCCGTTTTAAGTGGAGTTGCATGTTGTAGGGAAATGTAATGGTTTTAGTTCCCCCTTCATTTCAAAAGTTCGTAATAGCGACGTAGCAGGGCCATGTTGGCTAATGCGACAACGGCGGAGCAGTCAATCATTCATCCGGTGCCACTGTGGCTACTGAGAGGGGTGCCGCCTCACTTCAAGAACCACACTTACGTTTGGCCACTCTTCAGATACCCTTCCGATATGTTTGCGGAGCGGCCAACTGTAACGCAGAGACATGCAAATAACTCCATCTATACAAAGTCCATGATTCATGGGTGAGGAAGGGGAGGTGGACTAAATTCATGTAGAAAATATAGTCTTGTGAAATCGAATGAATATTTGTGAAGCATGTTACCGTGATTATCGAGAATATTGCATACACGGAGATGAAATTTACTCTAAATAAGAAGGGTTGAGGACTATACTCAGTGACAGTTTTCTGGCCGTCCATACTCATGAAAATGTCGCCTGAGTAGGAACTGTCCACTCGATTATGTCCCATAAATGTTCGATGGGATTCATGTCGGGCGATCTGGTTGGCAAAATCATTCGCTCGAATTGTCCAGAATGTTCTTGAAACCAATCAAGAATAATTTTGACCCAGTCAAGTGTTGCATTGTCATCTACAAAAATTCCATAGTTGTGATGTGGCCACATGTAGTAAGCATTGCTTCACGCAGTGGAGAATGGCAAAACAAAGGCATGCCGGCGATCGAGGCGTTGCGAAGTAAGCGCGGCACAGATAGCCTTGCTGACAGTTGCAGTCTACCCACCAGCTGACGCAAGGACGCAAACTGACTGAGCGCCGAGCAAAGCCTCGAGAGTGCTGAGTAAGGAGAAGTGAGGCCAGCACGCTAAGTTACGCTGCAATATACTGCGGGAGTAATAACAAGATGCTGCCACCGAGGGTAAAAAAGTCCTCTTGTCGGATATAAATAGTGGAGCGCAGGCAGCAACGGACAGAACCCATTAGGAAGCAGTTCGGATCTGACCACGCCACGGTTTTCCAGTCATCTAGAGTCCAACCAATATGGCCACGTGCCCAGGAGAGGCGGTAAAGGCAATGTCGTGCTGTTAGCAAAGGAATTCATGTCGATCATCTGCTGCTGTAGCTCATTAGCACCAAATTTCGCTGCAGTGTCCTAACTGATAAGTTTATCGTACTTCTCACATAGGTTTCTGCGGTTATTTCACGCAGTGTTGCTTGTCTGTTAGCACTGAAAACTCTGCACACAAAAGCCGCTGCTATCAGTCGCTAAGTGAAGCTGTCGGCCACTGCTTTGTTCGCTGTGAGAGGTAATGCCTGAAATGTAATGTTCTCGACACACTCTTGACGTGGATCTCGGAATATTAAATTCTACATATACATCTACATGACTACACTGCAATTCACATTTAAGTGCTTTTCAGAGGGTTCATCGAACCACAATCATACTATCTCTCTACTATTCCACTCCCGAACAGCGAGCGGGAAAAACGAACACCTAAACCTTTCTGTTCGAGCTCTGATTTCTCTTATTTTATTTTGATGATCATTCCTACCTATGTAGGTTGGGCTCAACAAAATATTTTCGCATTCGGAAGAGAAAGTTGGTGACTGAAATTTCGTAAAAAGGTCTCGCCGCGACGAAAAACGTCTATGCTGTAATGACTTCCATCCCAACTCGTGTATCATATCTGCCACACTCTCTCCCCTATAACGTGATAATACAAAACGAGCTGCCCTTTTTTGCACCCTTTCGATGTACTCCGTCAATCCCACCTGGTAAGGATCCCACACCGCGCAGCAATATTCTAACAGAGGACGAACGAGTGTAGTGTAAGCTGTCTCTTTAGTGGACTTGTTGCATCTTCTAAGTGTCCTGCCAATAAAACGCAACCTTTGGCTCGCCTTCCCGACAATATTGTCTATGTGGTCCTTCCAACTGAAGTTGTTCGTAATTTTAACACCCAGGTACTTAGTTGAATTGACAGCGTTTTCAGAAAAAAATAATGTGCCATGTGTCTAGCTCCAACCACAATTCCACGTTCAGTGTCTCTGAATGCTCGTCGTGTGGCCATACTCATGTCGGAAACCTTTTCACATGAATCACCTGAGTACAAATGACGACTCCACCAATGCACTGTCCTTTTATATTTTGTATACGCGTTACTACTGTCATATGAATATGTGAATATCGCTGTCCCGTGACTTGAAATATTTTTGAGCTTTTTTTTACCAACACACGTTTTAAATTGGAAAACTGGAAGTTACGCGTCCACGGCGCACAGCTCTAATTGTGTAACGAACGCGCTAGACTAAAAGCTGTTGGGAGTGCGGGCAAATTTCACGCTAATAAAGGAATCCAATTTGACAGCCGTACCGATTTTGATGCGGTTGGTGCCGTCGCAGGCAATCCTATGGAGGCGGCGGCCACCCCTTGACGTTTTACTGTGTAATCGGTGTCACGGGCGTTGCAAAGCCGCTCTCGAAACCGGGCCTGACGCGACAGGTCTGCTTAACGTCCCACGCGACAGCGGTCATTAGCGGATGGCCAAACGCCGAGCACAGCAGCCACTGCGCCGCGTGGCCCGGCATAATCACCAACCGTGCCGCGTTACATACGAAACCGCCGGTTCTCCCTGCAGCGTCAATAGCAAACGGTTCCGACACTGACGGCGTCCGTGCTTCTGGTAGTCGTGAGGCGGCTTTCATTACGGCAACAAATTCCGACACGGTTCCCGCTTTAATCGTTTACCTTCTGATCCCAGCGTGACGTGTCACTGCTTTCACGGTTCATCTTCCATTACATCTGTACTCGGACTCTCCTCTATCTAGTAGACGACACACGAACACAATTCCATTCTTTCTGTGTCCTCTAACACGCACGGTGATCAACAAAAACAGAGCATAGTATATTTGTCGTCAGTTCCTCTGGGACCAGACTGCTGTCGTCATCGGTCCCTAGGCTTACACACTACTTAATCTAACTTAAACTAATTACGCTTAGGGTAAAACACACACACACACACACACACACACACACACACACACACACACACACACCGCAGGCCGGTATGGCCGAGGGGTTCTAAGCGCTTCAGTCTGGAACCGCGCGACCGCTATGGCCGCAGGTTCGAATCCTGCCTCGGGCATGGATGCGTGTGATGTGCTTAGATTAGTTAGGTTTATGTAGTTCTAAGTTCTAGGGGACTGATGACCTCAGATGTTAAGTCCCATAGGGCTCAGAGCCATTTGAACCTTTTGAACACACACGCCCATGCCCGAGGGAGGACTGGAACCTCCGACGGGCGGACCCGCGCGAACCGTGGCAAGGCTTGTCAGCATAGTATACTACATTAAAAGAAAGTCTAGGCTTACTAGCCCGGAACTGTATGCAGATCGTGTTCAAAACGTTTTGCGCAGTCGTCTCTATTTTCTTTTATTTTTTGCAGGAGGAGAATGAAATTTTTAATGAACATATTTGGAACATTTAGCTATACATTGAGCCTACTTAATATAGCCTCCATCACCTGTGACGCAACTGGCCCAACGCTCCATTTTCCTGATTTTCTCCTACTTCATAAGGGCTGTAAGGTGTTTGGCATTGTCATGGTGTAGCCTGATGAGCTGACCCTGAAGCTGTCGTCTGAGGGTCTTCATGGCACATCGCAGTTTGTCCAATGATAAACAGTAACAGTCCTGATTAACTGTGGAGCCAGGTTCCAAAAAGTCAATGAAAATGACACCACATTGATCCCAGAAGAAGGATGCCATCACCTTCCGGCCTACTGTACGTGAAAGTCTTGGTTTATTCTACCAAGTGGAACCTGGATGACGCCACTCCATGGACTGGGTTTTGCTCTCAGGTTCGCACAAAAACAACCATGTTTCATCCTGGGCAATGACGCCGTCAAAACACTGTTTCCACTCTTCAGTAAAAGTCTTCATGAGACCCTCGCACACATTCTTCCTCATCGTTTTCATTTCCCTTGCCAATAACTTAGGCACCCAACGTACACAGTTTTTTCTTCACCCCAGTGACTGTACCAGTGACACCACAATACCAAATGACAAACGAGTCATTTCAGCAAGCTGTCGTGTCGTCACACATCTGTCATTTTGAATGATTTGATCGATAGTCTCCATATTCACATCACTCACTGCCGTCGATGGTCTACCGCATAGTGGATTGTCCAGTAGAGAGAAATCACCTTCTTTAAACCTTTGCAACCACCACTGGATACTGCTGCGATCCATTGTGTCCTCCCCTTAAACATGGAGCAACTTCCTGTGAATCGATGTGGCAGAGTTGTCGCCTGTCTTGAACTCCAACACCAATCGTTCTCGCAACCTGACATCTACGGTCCATTATCTCCTGTAAATAAAAGAAAATACTTTTATACACCTACTTACAACTAAATTTTTGTACAACATGGTTGTGGAGAAAAGCAACGATTAGTATGAGTAATCAATAATTCAGAAACAGTCTAAATCGCATTTATTATTATTCTTATACCTCCAATCAGTTTCAACCCGACGTAGGGGTCATCTTCGGGGCGTTTACACCATTGTTCGACAGCTGGTAGTGCCACTCCTGTCTATATAACAGCAGGAAACTGTATCCTGGGTTATGTAGACAGGAGTGACACTACCAGCAGTCGAACAATGGTGTAAACGCCCAGAAGATGACCTCTACGTAGAGTTGAAACTGGTTGGCGGTATAAGAACAATAATAAATGCGATTAAGTCTGTTTTTGAATTATTTATTATTTATTGCTAAATATTCCGATATGTTCACAAAAACTTTCATTCTTCTCCTGCAAAAAATAAAAAAAAATTTGAGACGACTGAGCATCATTTTTTGAACGACCCTTGTAATATTAGTTGGAGGCGACTTTAACATACCGAGTATAGACTGGGACGTGTATAGACTCCCTGCACGGGTACGGAAGGGCAGTCTTATAAAACTCTTTGGAACATATTTTTCGATAACTATATTTAAGAGAGAGTTAGACAACCTACATACAATAGAAATACACTGCTGGGCACCCAAAATACAAAACCCTGAAGTAAGAATTCAACAGATGAAATTTGGAGCATGAGTTTGCGGCAACGAGAGAGATACACATGCTTAGCGTTTCAGTGCAGGCGTACATCACGGGCGCCAGTTGCGCCACTTGGAAGCACCATATGAAGGGGAAGTGCTCTTACGTCCGGTTGTTTTGAGTAAGCAGCTTCAGTATGCCTCATAGAAGACAGCGAGCCTCTTTCGATCATGTTTAGGAGTTCGACCAAGGAAGAATAATTACCTACAGGAATTGCAGATTGTCCTCTACAGTAATCGGTAATGTGTCGGATGGAAACAACCAACCGTCATGCCGATCTATAATCGCTGGATGCAGGAGGACACAACAACCGACGGGACCGATTGCACCCACTTCACTGCACCACTACACGTGACGACAGACATACTGTGCACATGGCAGTGATGGATCGGTCTGCCACATCACGAACAGTATCACAACAAAATCGGTCCGTTGCGCAACTAACAGTGTCCTCCCGTACCATTCAACGCCGACTGCAGCAGTGGACTTTCGGCAAGGCTTCATTGCTGCGTTTAACATTGCATCAACGCCACAGGCGTTAGCGCTGGCAATGGTGCGACGAACAACGAACATGGACAACCGAATGGAACGATATTGGTTTTACCGACGAATACCGATTCAGGCTTCACCACAACGGTGGTCGGATTAGAATCTAGAGACATCGTGGTAAGAGACTATTGAACTGTTGCCTTATGTATCGCCGTACTTGTCCTCCACCCAGTCTTATGGTTTGGGGTGACATCGGATTCCACTCCTGCAGCCCCTACTACGCATTGCCGATACACTAACCGCCAACGTTATATCTCTTAAGTGTTGGAGCCTGTTATCTTCTTACATCTTTTGAGCTTTCCGATTGTCACATTACAACAGGGTAATGCGCAATCACACGTGGCCCATTGGATTACATTCTACATCTAAATCTCCATCCATATTCCGCAAGCCACCTGACGGTGTGTGGCGGAAGGTACCTTGAGTCAATTTATCCGTTGTCCCTTCTATTCCAGTCTCGTATTGTTCATGGAAAGCAAGATTGTCGGTATGCTTCTGTGTGGACTCTAATATCTCTGATTTTATCCTCATGGTCTCTTCGTGAGATATACGTTGGAGGGAGCAATGTACTGCTTGACTCCTCTCTGAAGGTATGTTCTCGAAACTTTAACAAGAGCCCGTACCGAACTACTGAGCGTCTGTCTTGTAGAGTCTTCCACTGGAGTTTCTCTATCATCTACGTAACGCTTTCGCGAATACTGAATGATCCTTAACGAAGCGCGCTGCTCTCCGTTGGATCTTCTTTATCTCTTCTATCAACCCTATCTGGTACGGATCCCACACCGGTGAGCAGTATTCAAGCAGTGAACAAACACGTATACTGTAACATACTACATTACTGCCTTGGCCTCCCTGTTCTCCCTATATCTCGCCTATCGAAGACGTCTGGTCGATGACTGTGGAACGACTGGGCTGGGATACACCAGCTGGTAATATACCAGATCAGCTTTGGCAGTATGTGGAAGCAGCATGGACTGCTGTACCCCTACAATAAATCAACAAGTTCTTTGATTCTACACCAAGGCGTGTAGCAGCAGTTATACCCAGCAGTGGCGGCTACACTCAATACTGATTTCACCATCTTCCACTTCACATGGGACTGTATTTTCAATCGTGTATCTTTGCACAACGTGTTACCTCGCGAATCAGTTTGACTGCAATACCTCCGGTCCTTCTTGGTGCTGCATTTTGGATGGCCAGCAGTGTATATCGGACCTTACAGCCACGAACAGCCCAGAACTTACCGACGTGTCACAATACCGACGTTGTTACTAAAGTTATTAAATCAATCAAGACGACTACGAGCGTAGTTTTGCTAGAAAGAGCAGTTGTTAGCATTCCATTTAGACAATGAGTGCACATCATTACTTCCAATATCATGGACATAATTATGGAAAAGCTTAAACAGCTTGTAAATCGTACTCTGGAGAAGTTTGTACCGAGTAAGTGGATTAAGGACGGAAATGACCCACCTTGGTTTAACAACGAAATTCGAAAAATACTGAGGAAGCACTCTTGGTTCAAAAGAGAGTGCACAAATAACGACAATCAATAGTCAGTAGTAATCTGTGTGTTGGCGGTAGATATTGCTGAGAACCTGAGAAAATTATCGTCCTATTTAAAATCGCTAAGTGTTTTAAGACTTTTGTCCAATCACTCGTTGACCAGTCTGAAGTGGAAGTGGAAGACAGCAAAAGTTTTATATGTGGCGTTTAAGAAATCGTTCATGCAGGAGAATCGCACAGGATAACACAGACTCCCGTATGGAGGACATGGACATAAGCATCCCAGTTGTAGGGAAACTAATAAAAGAATTGAAAACAAATAAATCGCAGGTCCTGATGGAATCCCACTTTGATTTTACAAACAGTATTCTACAGCATTTGCCCCTTGCTTAGCTTGTATTTATCCCGAATCTCTCGCCCAGCGCAAAGTCCCAAGATGAGTCCTGTGTATAAGAAGCGTAAAGAAAGGAACGGCATAATTACAGACCAGTATCCTTGGCCTCGGTTTGCTGAAGAATTCTTGAACATATTTTTAGTTCGAGTGTAATAAATTTCCTTGAGAGAGAAAAGCTTGTGTTCACAAATCAGCACAGACAGTCGCTTGTGAAAAACTCAGCTTGCTCTTATCTGATCTGAGATACTGAGGCATTTGACACCGTGCCACACTGCATAGTGTTAACAAAGGTACATATAGAGTAAGTTCCCAGGTTTGTGAGCAGCTGGAAGACTTGGACGATGAGTATTCATCTAAGACAAGGGTATCGTCCGTAGTGCCCCAGGGAACTGAGATAGGATTGACTTTATTCTCTGTAAACATAAATGATCTGACGGACAGGATCAGCAGCAAACTGCGGCCGTTTGCTGATGAAGCTGTGGTGTATGAGGTGTCTCGTTGAGTGACTACAGCAGGATACAAGGTAACTTAGACAAATGGTGTGATAATGGCAGCTAGCTCTAAATACAGAAAAATGTAAGTTAACACAGATGAGTAGGAAAAGCAATCCCATGATGTTCGAATACAGTATTAGTAATGTACTGCTCCATACAGTCACATCGATTAAATATGTAGGCGTCACTTTACAAAGCGATATGATGTAGAATGAGTTTGTATGGATTGCAGTATTGTTTGCGGATGGCCGACTTCGATTTATTGGAGGGAATTTTACGAAAGTATGGTTCATCTGTAAAGAGACCATATTTAGAAAGCTTGTCAACTTGTTCTTGAGTACTGCTCGAGTGATTGGGATCCCCACATGGTCGAATTAAAGGAAGATACCAAGGCAATTCAGCGACGTGCTGCTGGATTTACTACCTGTAGGTTCGATCAAAAAGGAAATATTAAGAAATGCTTTGGGAACTTAAGAGGGATTCCCTGGAGAGGAGGTCACGTTCTTTTCGAGGAAAACTGTTAAGGAAATTTAGAGAATCGGTATTTGACACTGACTGCTGAACGATTTCACTGCCGCCAACGTATCTTTCGCGCAAGGACCACAAAGATATCGAAATCAGGGCTCGTACGGAGGCATATAGACAGCCGTTTTTTCCTGACTGTATTTGCAAGTCGAGCAGGAAAGGAAGTAACTAGTAATGGTACAAGGTAGGAATGTCCAAATCATTCATTGACAGCATTGCAGAAGTAAGACTCCGCACTAAGTGAGGTAAATGTGCACGAATTTCAAACCCCACAAACTGGCAGGAAACAGCGACACCGCGTTTGGAATATGAAGCAACCACTACCACACACCGTTGAGAAAGCTTCCATCGTAACGGGACCTCAGCCACTGCGTTACTATAAAAATAAAAAAAACTTCACTTTCGAAAGGACGTCACCTTTTTCGACCGCTTCTCCTATGATTTTCGCGTCTACTGGAAGCCCTGTAGAAAAGGACAATGATCTCAAAACATACTTCTTTTGACGCGTCAGATGTCTTACCGCTGCCAGCTGGCAAACGTGAGAGTTTATCAGCTTTGCAGTGTTTGGAAGAAGCATAATACTCTATTTCATAATCGTACGCTATCGATAACAACGACCACATTTGGAATCTGTGTTGACTTATGACTGAAGTCTCTACTACAAGAGTGTACATCATCAATAAAGTTTTTTGGTCAGTTTGAAGCAAAAACTGGTAGCTGTTCAAATAATAACGGAATCTGTGAATAGCTGTCATGACGGCGAGAACTTCTTTTTCTACCTGAGAGTGACTCTGTTGCACTGCATTCAAAATCTAGGAGACGAAAACAGTGGGTTCATCTACATTACCCATTCTACCTGATAACACTGCCGCAATTCCTTTATCTGAAGCATCTGCTGCGACTATGAACTGCTTCTAACGGTCGCACATGACTAAGCTTGTAGAATCCAATAAAGCTCCTTTCAGCTCATTGTCCTATGACGAAGGCCCACCAATGGTAGCCACAAACATTTTAAACAATACTCCCACTTTTCCAGCACAAACGTGGGAAAACTCCTCTTTATAAGAGGACAGTGTTCTAGCTGTAGCGGATACCGAAACATCCTGAAGAAGATCCCAGCAGAGGGGTCGAAACGTCGATTACTTTAGAGGAAATATGACGCGGCGTAACAAACCAGAAGATTTTTACTTTAGTGAAAACGCCCACGAAAGCCTGCAGATTTCATAACCTTTATACATTTTACAATCCTTAATACAGTTCAAAGCAGCTTGAGTAGCGTCTCGGCTATGTGGTTCTTGCAGGAATGAATTTTGTATAACATCCAATTTGACGTAAGTCCGTCTGCAATTGTTTCAAATATGTGAGTGCTGGAAGCTTTTAGATGGGTTACAAGCGTCTGATGGTAGCAAATGTACCTTATCCTGATAATATGTGTCTGAGATGCTCTATTTATATCTGTAAGAATGAACATTTTTCCTTATTAATACGGAGTTCTACTTTCAGTAGTGTTTTAAGAAACTTCTCTGAGTGGTTTAAGTGCCCCTCGATCGCTCTCGCTGAGACCACGGTGTACTCTTATGTAACTTGCTGCTCCAAGAATCCACCTGCTTAAATGATCTAGGCATCTTTGGAGTGAGGAAGGGCCAGAGTTTGCGCCGAAAGGTTAACTTTTGTATTTGTAGAAACCAAAAAACGGTGTTATGGCTGTCATTTTCTGGTTTTCTTGATTGAGTGGCAGTTGAGGGTAAGCAATGAATTAATGTGTGAGTATTATCTGCCTCTGCCAATTTTTGCGTCATATTTTATTCTTCTGCTGATACAGACTGACTGTTTAAGTAGACCAAACACCAAAGGTCATCACTCTCTTACTCACCGTCCTGGTCCGAAACTGTGTACAAAAGCTCTCTAGGTATAGAGTAAATTCTGTGTGCAAGTGTTTTAAATGTTTGCGTAGCGCGTATCTGAGGCGGAAGAAGAGAATCAGCCAGGTATTCACCTAGTGGGATGGGGGAAAACGCCTGAAAGCCACATCCAGATTGGCCAGCACACCGACCCATCGTCATTAATCCGCTGGGCGAATTCGATCCAGGGGCAGCGAACCTGCGGAACCGATTGCGTTAATATGCGTGGCTACGCGGATGGGTATTATATCTTATCTTCAGCTCTCCGGATTGGGTATGTAACAGTTATGAACCGTGCATCCTCAGTTGGTTTGAAGTCACCGCACAGCCGTAGCTTCCCATTCAGTTTCTCCGCCACGACTAAGGTCGTGGCCCATTATTGTCTGTTCACTACGGATTCAATTAGGCCATTTACTTCTAACCTAAGTTCTGTTTCACTTTCTCACGCCATGCCCAAGGGATGGGTCCAAACTTGGAAAACTGTGGCGTTGCGTCAGGATTCAATGTTACACTGATGAGCCAAAACATTATGACCACCTGCTTAACTGCTTTTTTGTCCGTCTTTGGAACGAAATACATAATTGATTCTGCGTATCTGGAATCCGACAGTTTGTTGGTAGATTTGTAGAGGTATATGGCATTAGATTTCTACGTACAGACCACGTAATTCGGGTACATAACGGGCCGCTGGTTTGGGTGCGCGGTGATGGCACACGATAGCGATCCATATGATTTACGATCGCCGAGACATCGACTTAAGTTCACTATAATGCTCCTCAAACTACTCTAGCATGGTTCTGGCTCCGAGACACGGACAATTATACTGCCGAAAGATAACACGTCGTCGGGAAAGACATCAAGCATGAAGGTATGCAGGTGGTTAGCAGCTGTCAATGCATCTTCGATTACTACCACAGGTTCCTTACAAGCGCAGGATAATGTCTCCCGCAGTGTAACAGTGCTCCCGCCAGCCTCCATCCGTGGCTCGCTGTACGTTTATAGCCGCCGTTCACCTCGCTGACGGCGTTTGTGGACATGACCTTCTACCTAGTGTAGCAAAAATGTCATTTGCGCGAAGAGCCGACACGTCTCCCTTGATGGACGGTCGAATCCCCCATGGCCCCGTGTCCAATGCAACCGTGATTGATGATATCGTTGGGTCAACAAGTGCACACGTAGGGGTAATCTTCTGCGGCGCTACTTATTTAACAATGTATGTTGAACGGTGTGCTCCGAAACACCTACACGTGTACCAGCATTATGCTCTTTCTGAGAAGATGGCACAGACCACCATCAATTCTACTTTACGCAGCAGACAAACCTCGAGACCCCACATTCGGTGAAGAGTCGTGGACGTCCAACCATTTAACACCTAGTGGTAGTTCCACTGTCCCTTCAAGTCCTTCCCTAGATGCTCACGACAGTAGCATGTGAACATTCGACTAGCTTTGCCGTTTTCGAGATACTCGTTCACAGGCTCTGCGTAGTAATAATAATTCTCTTCCCTTGGTCAACGTCGCTTATCCCAATGAATTTCCCCACGTGCAGCCCATATTTTCGCTAGGCTAATGCATATTTTTGTTACTGCGTCACGTGCCCGCAACGCCACCAAGCGGCATCCAACGTCGCCGTGGGCAGTGGTCATAATGTTTTGGCTTATCAGTGTATAATATTCACCTGGTAATCCTCTATGCTCCCTGGGGTTCAAAAAAATCCTTTTACGGTTTGTATAGAGTTTTAAACATTCCTCTTGGCCATTCGTTACATATATTTGATTTACTTGATCCTGGATTATAAACCCGAGTTTCTCAAAGAGGTCGAGTACCATGATGTTGGCAGCCGTTGGAGACCGTGTAACGAATAATGTTGTACTATTGAATGCTTATACTGAGCATTTACCGTAAAGTATCCTGTCAGTTTAGTTGGCTGATCGCAACAACTTGTCACTGTAAGCTTAAGTTTGTTTAGCGGTGATCCAAAAAATTAATGAGTTGAAAATTCGATTATATTTTTTGAAAACCCGTATCTACTTGGAACTGCACACTATTCACATTTATTCCGACTTCTACCAGCTCTGCTTTGACACCGTTCGATACTACGAGTACTTTGTATTTCCTATTTTCTAATTATTCATTGGTATCTTCAATATCTTGCTTATATGTCTTGTACCTGATTTTTCTACGTTGTTTTTGTAGGTATACTTTTGCCTTGTGACCATTTTTTACGAAAAAGTGAACATTTCGCATCTTTGTAATAGCTTGTTTTCCCATAATGTGAAATGAAACACTTGGCACATGATTTTACTTTATTTTGGTTATCTTCATTATCTTCCTAACTGTTTTAGTATTTCCACCTTTTTTAGAGATGTTTTTGTACTCGTGTTTACATGTCTTTCCTTATAATATCTGGCGCCATTAACTTCTTTTTTTGTACTTCCCCATTTTTGACAGACCTTTCCGTTTGCTTTGTCTGTTCAAGTGCCTGAATTACATTTAAACATTCTTCAAGTGCTTGCTTCTTTGATATAATTATACCGTTTCTCAATCTAGTGTCTTGAGGATGTGCTGTTAGTATGACTCTTACTGCTCTATTTTGGTATGAAAATCAGGATTTTCACATTTACTTTTACAATCTCTGGTTAAAACTTGTAGCATAGCCACATTCCTTAAAAGTGTGACAGAATTTCTTGTATACTCTGCAAAATGTGTAACGTGCTGCCACTAAGAATATTTTACTTTCCAAGTTGAAAATTTTTCTTTTCTCTCTGTGTAGACTAATGCACTCCTGTCCTTGAACTAAGTTATAAATTTCAGCTTCAGCACCAGGGAGGACAAAGGCTTTTTGCATTAATTCGATTGTTGTTCCGTGCACTGGAATGCTACTGCATTCAGGCGATGTAGTCCGTCCATTTTTCCTCTTCTGGTCGAACAGATGGAATGCCGGCAGTGTTCTTCTGAGCTACTCTTGTGCATGCTCTCTTTCGCCATGCTTGATCGACAGCATGTTGTGCTAATAGCACCAGTTGCAGTATTTATATGTAATTTTATTGCGCGATATGCTCTTTAACTATTCTTACTCGAAAAAAATTGGTTTGACAGTGTACTTTTCTAACGGGTTAGACTTTAAATTTTCGAAATTATGTATAGCGTACTTAAATGTTCAAATACGCTAAATTTTCCTCCTTTCTTCTTTACCATCGAGTCCTTGATGCTTTTCACAGACTGTACTAATTGCATAAGTCCATTGTATAGTTCGCACATACTTGTTGCCAAAATATGACTCTTGTAGCTTCTAATTGTCGACAATGTGTACGTTGTCAACGAACGCTGAGTAGCGGCTGAGGTCAGTGTAAAGAGGTGAGCTACTGCCCGCCCGCCTAGCCGCGCAGTCTAACGCGCTGCTTACCGAGCGGGAAGCTGTGGCGGTTCCTGGCAGGAAACCGCCAGGCGGATTAGTGTTCAGGTCCGGTGTGCCGGCCAGCCGGTGAATGGTTTTTAAGGTGGTTTTCCATCTGTCTCGGGAATGCGGGCTGGTTCCCCATATTCCGCCTCAGTTTCACTATGTCGGCGATTGCTGCGCAAACACTGTCTCCACGTAGGCGTACACCATAATTACTCTACCACGTAAACATTGGGTTATACTCGTCTGGTATGAGACGTTCCCGGGGAGGGGGAAGGGGGGGTGTCCAATGGGGGCCGAACAGCACAGTGACCCTGGGTACGGTAAGGTGGACTGCTGTGGTCAGTTGTGGGGTTGTGAACCATTGAGGGCTACGGCGGGACGGAGCCTCTCCATCGTTTCTAGGTCCCCAGTTCCATACACAATACACGAAGAGAGGCGCTACTGCCAGCCAAACATCAGTGATCCATAACTATGAGCACACGTACCGATCTGTGGTGCTGCGGATACGACGGTTGCCATTAGCTCACCAAAATAAAGCTGAAGTAAATGTAACTCCATCTTGGGTTCAGGAGTGTTGGACAGCGGCTGATTCAATTAAATGTAGTAATACTGTACCAACAGCGGTTATTTTGATACTGTTTTATTAGGCAACCAGTTTCGGCGGTTTTGCAGTCGTCTGCGGTCCAATCAATGTTGGTCACGAGCTCAGGAGACACGCTGCAGATGATTTTGTGTTATTAGCAGAGGTACTAGCCTCAGTCGTCTGCAACCGTAGTCCATTAACTCCAAATTTCGCCCCACTGTACTAAGCAATACGTTCGTCGTACGTCCCAAATTGATTTCCGCGTTTATTTCATGCAGTGTTGCTTCTCTGTTGGCACTCACAGCTCTATGCGGAGGCTGCTGCTCCCGGTCATTAAGTGAAGGCCGCCGGCCACAGCGTTGTCCGTGGTGAGAGATAACGCCTGCAATGTGGTATTCTGGACACACTCTTAACACTGTAGGTCTCATACTGAACTCTTTAACGATTCCCGAAATGCAATGTCCCATGTGTCTAGCTCCAACTACCGTTACGGTTTGAAAGTCTGCTGATTCCAATAGTACGACCACTATCAGGTCGGAACCTTTTGACAGAAATCACCTGCATACAAATGAATGGTCTGCCAATGCAAGGCCCTTTTATACCTCGTGGATGCGATGCTACCGCCAACTGTATAGTGCCGTTTTGCTATCCCATGGCTTTTGTTACTTCAGTGTGTGCGTCATTTGCTTCGTTTTTGTAAAACTTTGTGTGACGTTCTATTATGTGTTCATCTCCCATCTTGTAACTTTATTGTATAGGCGTGACCTGAACGCCGAAACTCGTTGCCTAATAGAGCAAAATTAAAACATCGGTTGTTGGTAGAGTAGTACTGCATTTGAAGTTAAGCGCTGTCGGACGTGGACAGCTCTTGGATGGGCGACCGTCCGCGTACGCGGCGCGCTGTTGACATTATTCCTTTATGGCACCAGGAATAGGAGGAGTGATGTCTCTGCGCCAATGTCCCGTATTAAATTCCAAGCGTCTCCGCAATATCTCATGAACAGAGGCCGGGCGACACTGTTGGTGGTGATTTATTCGTCCAACGGGTGGGGACGTTAAGCTCGCGGTCCCCATTGGTGTTCTTCACGTGGAGCAGCTGTCACCGGGTTTCCCTTCCTCCCTTCCCCCATCATTTCCGACACGAACATGGCACTAACTCTACACGCGGACCCATTACCGTTACCTCCACTTAGATACAGTTCCACACATAGCTCTCATACTTCGCGAAGTTCAGGCGCGAAAGATAGTAATCTACATCTACATCTGCGTGGATATTCTGCAAGCCACCGTATGATGCGTGACGGAGGGCACCCTCTGCCACTACTTGTCATTTTCTTTCCAGTTCCATTCGACTGTCTGTATGCCTCTGTATGAGCCCTAATTTATCTCATCCTCCTGGTCCTTACGCACAATGTACATTGCCGGCAGTAGAATCGCTCGACAGTCAGCTCGGCAGTAGAATCGTTCGACAGTCAGCTCAAATGTCAGTTCTCTAACTTTTCTCAATAGTGTTTCTCGAAAAGAGTGTCGGCTTCCCTCCAGGGATTCCCATTTGAGTTCCCCGAGCATCTCTGTAATATTTACTTGTTGTTCCAATTACAGGGGTCAAATCCAACAGCCCGCGTCTGAATTGCTTCAATGCCTGGCTTCAATATGATCTTGTACGGATCCCAAACAGTCTAACAGTACTCACGAATAGGTCGCACCAGCGTCCTATATGCGGTCTCCTTTACAGGTGATCCACTCTTTGTTCGAATTCTCCGAAGGAACCAAAGTCGACCATTCGCACAATTCTCACATGTTCGTTCCATCTCATATCGCTTTGGACCGTTATGTCCAGATATTTAAACTACTTGACTGTGTCAAACAGGACGCTAGTAATACTATATCCGAACATTACAGGTTTAATCTTCCTACTCATCCTCATTAATACACATTTTCCACATGTAGGGCTAGTTGCCATTCATCACATCAACCGGAAATTTTGTCAAAGTCGTTTTTTTTTTCAAATGGTTTAAATGGCTCTGAGCACTATGAGACTTATCATCTGAGGTCATCACTCCCCTAGAACGTAGAACTACTTAAACCTAACTAACCTAAGGACATCGCACACATCCATGCCCGAGGCAGGATTCGAACCTGCGACAATAGCGGTCACGCGGTTCCAGACGGAAGCGCCTAGAACCGCTCGGCCACAACGACCAGCAAGTCGTCTTGTATCTTCCCACAGTCACTATTCTTCGACACCTTACTGTACACCACGGCATCATCAGCAAACAACCGCAGATTTCTGCCCGCCCTGTCAGCCAAATCATTTATGTATGCGGAGAACAACAGTTGTCCTATTGAAATATTCTAATTTTGCTCCAATGGTGTGTTGGAGAGAGATGTTGTTGGCATCCCTGCACACGCCTGTGTTTAATGTGTAACTGCTGGAAATTTCATTGTTGTATGTCTGTCAGTTATTGTTCAGTGCTATACTGGGTAGAACGTTGTGTCGCACAGTTGCGAATTTCGAGTTGGCAGACTTAGAGGAGCAACGCTTCTGCATTATATTTTGCGTGAAACTCAAGAAAACCTTTACAGAGACACAACAAATGATGCAGAAATCCTTCCGTGATAAGTGCTTAAGCCGTGCTCGGTGTCACGAATTGTAATATCCACGACACTATGTTCTAGCTACAAGATGTTAAAATGAACTAAGTGTACAAACTTCAACAAATATTATCGATACTACGTATAAAAAAGACTGTATCGTGTAAAAATGATGATAATTATTTCATTATTTCTGTAATAATTTAATTTCTGTGTGGATTAAAACTATTATCAAAAAACTACATTAATAGACAACGACAATTATAATTTTTTTGTTATCTGTGATAATTGTCGTTCAGTTGTTCTTCCTGTGCAAACCGATGAACTGTTCGTAGGTGAGGTCTGTAAAGAGAAAACCTGTAACTATATTGTTAATTATTATTTGAAAAATAGAGTCGCTATTGTCTAGACGTGGATTTGCATTTATTTAAATTGTAATCCAATCTAATGAATGTTTTTAAGTGTTAATTTTCAGCTCCGCAATTAGGAGCGCAGGCTTTAGCCGTAGTAAATTGCAGCGGAGTTTACTAGTAGCTGGTATAAAAGAAGTATGAAATATTTTTCATTAAGAATAGTTTTAAATGCTAAAGATTAGAGAACAAAAGGTTTAAAGATTTTTTTCCGAATACATTAACTTGATATGAAAGGAATCGAGAATAACAATAGACAAATTGACTATCGTCTGTCTGCCGCCATTTTAGCAAAATTACCTCCGAGGCAGTTTTGAATCGAGAATTTTAACAAACATAAATGTTGTTAGATATAAATGAATGGAAATAGATGTGCACCGGTGGTTCTGAAACTACTTTAAGAGACAAAATTCAACTCAGATTGAATCTTTAAAAATAGTGCTCAGAGAACGATAAGAAATATCAATTTCTTATTTGCGCCCGGCCGCGGTGGTCTAGCGGTTCTAGGCGCTCAGTCCGGAACCGCGCGAATGCTACGGTTGCAGGTTCAAATCCTGCCTCCGGCATGGATGTGTGGGATGTCCTTAGGTTAGTTTGGTTTAAGTAGTTCTAAGTTCTAGGGGACTGATGACCACAGATGTTAAGTCCCATAGTGCTCAGAGCCATTTGAACCATTTGAACAACCTCCAGAAATGTGCTAAGTCCAACCCGAAATATTACGAGATTCTCTCAGGCAATACTCTGTCTTATTTGCTGATGTATGAAGCCAAATTATTTCGGACGATTTACATGGAATATTTTAATAGGCGACATACGTCAGTGTTGTGCCCGGGTAGTATTTTGTGACTAAATGTTCCTTTTGCTAGAGAAAAGTGCTTCCATATTAAGTAACAGTTGTGTAAAATCTTATAAATGATATGCTATTTAGTGCCATTCACACAACTTTACAGACACCATTTCTGCACAACGTCAAGTGGAGATTTATTTAGCAGAGTGACAAATACTAGCCGGGATATTCATTTTTGAGATCAAACGAATTGTTACGCTGACAATAGGTAACTGGTTTTTTTAACTATCTGAAATATCATTTATAAGTAATTAAAGTCACGAGATACTATAAACCGGTTCCTGCCACAGAATGATTCACACGGTTAAAATTGCCAGACAGCAGTTAAACATATCCCACGTTGAGGATGCCCTTCGACGTCTACCGACGACTCACATGTCAGAAACGTCTACGGAATTGTGGGTGGCAATCGAAGACTGACTGTCCGAGAGATTGCAGAAGGATGTAACATTACAGTTGGATCATGACATGAAATACTGACACAGGATCTCTGAATGCACCTTGTTGTCGCCAAGTTCGTCCGTGGCTCATGAGTCAAGGTCAGAAAGACCTTCGCAGTCTGTGAAGAGCTTTTGGATAGCACAAATGAGAACGAAATGTTCCTTAAGAGAATCATAACTAGTGATGAGATGTGGGTCTACGGTTTTGATGTTGACACCAAGGTTCAATCTTCACAGTGGGTCGTGAAGGTTCTCCAAGATCAAAAAAAGGTCATCAGATCACGTCAAATGTTAAAGACATGGTGATAGTTTTCTCTGACTGAAGGATTACTTCATTATGAATTCGTGCCCCAGGGACAAACTGTTAACCGACGATACTATCGGCACGTGGTGCGACGCCTGCGAGAAATTGTGAGAAGGAAACGGCTTGAAATGCGGAGAGACAATTTATGGCTCTTGCATCAGGATAACGTACCCCCACATTCATCTCTGTTGATGGGTGAGTATTGCACAAAAAACGAAATCACTGTGTTGCCTCATTCTCCGTACTCCGTGCGCCAGACCTGGTCCTTTGGACTTTTGCTTTTATTTCTAGAGTTGGAAACCCCGTTGAAAGGACGAAGATTTGAACGGTAGACGAGATAAAAGAAAATTCCCAGTTGACGCTTCGTGCGATCCAGCAAGAGGGGTACGAGGAGTTCTTCCGGCAGTGGAAATAGCGCTGGGAGCGGTGTATCAATTGTGGAAAAGAGTATTTTGTAGGAGACCATGCAAAATAAGTAAAAGGTAAGCGTAGAAAAATGTTATGGAGGAAGTTTCCAAATTTTTTACAGAGCGCGTATTTTGGGTAAAAGAGGGACTGATTGAGTGTCACAGCAGTCACGCAGAATTTGATAAGGGCCTTATTAGCGATTGCAGAAGCTTTTCAACACCGTTGACTCTAATATCTGAATCACTCACATTTACAGTAGTGCAAAAATTAGACTAGGGCTGTACTTGCGTATCTTCCATTGTAAAGGAATGTATCAGAGTTAAGGACTCATGCTTTTGTTTTTCTAACCTCCAATTTTGATCTTGCGTCATCTATTGGAGTTTGTATGCAACCGTCTGTACCAATGACAACGTTTAAAAATGAGCAGAATTTATTTTGGTTTTGTGACAGGTCATTCGATAAGATTCTGCTACATTAGACGCTGAACGCTTCGCCCATTATTCTGACAGCTAAAGGCTCTCATTTATTACCTCTATTACGTCTCTATCTATATTTTGTCTTACATCTAGTATACTGTAATTCCTGTTTCTTTTACAGAAATTATGTGCTGTTAATGGCCTCTACCATCAGAGACAGTTTCTACTAAATGCAACGTTTTGGTCAGATATTTTTCTAAACTTGTGCCACAGCTCCCGATCATACAGTGATTTGCGAGCACGACAGCACTGTCTTGAGCGCCCACCACAGTTCCACCACATGGTCAGTACCAGAGCCCTTATTTCATTTGTCAGAGTTTACACTACTGGCCACTAAAATTGCTACACCAAAAAGAAATGCAGATGATAAACGGGTATTCATTGGACAAATATAATATACTAGAACTGACATATGATTATATTTTCACACCATTTTGGTGCATAGATCCTGAGAAATCAGTACCCAGACCAACCACCTCTGGCCGTGATAACGGCCTTGATACGCCTGGGCATTGAGTCAAATGCAGCTTGGATGGCGTGTAGGGGCATTGAGTCAAATACAGCTTGGATGGCGTGTACAGGTACAGCTGCCCATGCAGTTTCAACACGATACCACACTTCATAAAGAGTAGTGACTGGCGTATTGGGACGAGCCAGTTGCTCGGCCACCATTGACCAGACGTTTTCAATCGGTGAGAGATCTGGAGAATGTACTGGCCAGGGCAGCAGTGAAACATTTTCTGTATCCAGAAAGGCCCGTACAGGACCTGCAACATGCGGTCGTGCATTATCTTGCTGAAATGTCGGGTTTCGCAGGGATCGAATGAAGGGTAGAGCCACGGATCGTAACACATCTGAAATGTAGCGCCCACTGTTCAAAGTGCCGTCAATGCGAACAAGTGGTGACCGAGACGTGTAACCTATGGAACGCCATACCATCACGCCGGGTGATACGCCAGCATGACGATGACCAATGCACCCTTCCAATGTGCGTTCACCGCGAAGTCGCCAAACACGGAAACGACCATCATGATGCTGTAAACAGAACCTGGATTCATCCGAAAAAATGACGTTTTGCCATTCGTGCACCCAGGTTCGCCGTTGAGTGCACCATCGCAGGCGGTCCTGTCTGCGATGCAGCGTCAAGGTCTCCGAGCTGATAGCCCATGCTGCTGCAAACGTCGTCGAACTGTTCGTGCAGATGGTTGTTGTCTTGCAAACGTCCCCATCTGTTGACTCAGGAATCGGGAAGTGGATGCACGATTCGTTACAGCCATGCGGATAAATCGCTTGTCATCTCGACTGCTAGTGATACGAGGCCGTTAGGATCCAGCACGGCATTCCGTATTACCCTACTGGACTCACCGATTCCATATATTTCTAACAGTCATTGTATCTCGACCAACTCGAGCAGTAATGTCGCGATACGATAAACCGCAATCGCGATAGGCTACAATCCTATCTTTATCAAAGTCAGAAACGTGATGGTACTCATTTCTCCTCGTTACACGAGGCATCATAACAACGTTGCACCAGGCAACGCCGGTCAACTGCTGTTTGTGTATGAGAAATCGGTTGGAAACTTTAATCATGTCAGCACGTTGTAGGTGTCGCCACGACCATGGGCATGGTGTAACAAGAAACGTGATTCCTCTGACCAGGTGACATGTTTCCATTGACCCACGGTTCAACCTCTAAGGTCCAGGGCCCCTTTCAATCGCAACTGACGATATCGTTGGATCAACAGAGCAGGCGAGCCTCCGATTTCTACATTCTGTGGTAAAGAATGGACGTCCAACACTTTGGCGCCCACTTGCGGTTTCACTTTCCATAGGTGTTCACGACAGTAGCACGGAAACAGCCCTCCCAGCTTCGCTGTTTCCGAGATGCTCGGTCCCGGGCTCCGCATCATAACAGTCTGCCAGTGGATTTCCCAATTTTTGGCTCTTATCGCTGCTAGAATGCTTTCTCATCCATTTCTGTTCAACGTTCAAACTTTCCTTACCGTAACACGTGAAAGTACCGCCACAAGGTTGTGTTCGATCTGGCCGTGGACAGCAGTCTCAATGTTTTGGCTCGTAAGTATACACTACCTCCATTTCTCATTAATACTTCCCCAGTATATTTTCCTCGGCGGCGAGTTTTCACCAGAGACAAGAGTATTGTAAGGAGTGTCCCAGGGAAATATGGTAAGACCGCCGATGATGCTGTGATGTACGGGAAGTATCGAAGATCAGTGACTGTAGGATTGTATTGTATTGTATGGGGACCTAGAAATGATGGAGAGGCTTCAAGGCTGCTGTAGCCCGCAGTGGTACACAACCCCTCGACAGGCTACGGCACTCCACTCACCCCACTGCCGCTCCACACCGAACCCAGGGTTATTGTGAGGTTCGGTCCCAGTGGACTCCCCGCCCCCTTGGGAACGTCTCAGACCAGACGAGTTTAACCCCAAATGTTTGCGTGGTAATTCATAGTGTAACTCAGGCGGAACAAGGGGAACGAGCCCGCATTCGCCGAGGCAGATGGACGACCGTCTTAAACACCATCCACAGACTGGCCGGCACACCGCACCTCGACATTAATCCTTCGGGCGGATTCGTGGAGGGGACCGGAATGCGTTTCCGCTCGGGAAGTAGCGCGTTAGACTGCACGGCTAACCGGCCGACAACGACTGTAGCATGATACAAGATGATTTAGACAAAATTTCTAGTTAGTCTGATGAATGGAAGCTGCGTCAAAATGTAGAAAAATGCAAGTTAATGAGGCTGCAGCATTAGTAGTATCCTGCTTGACATACATATGAAAGGCTTATTTCAATAGTGGTACAAGTCTGTTTAGTTCATTCTGAGATACAGACTCCTAAAGTTAAATGAGCTCTGAAAAATCTGCAGTTGAGATACCAGAAATATTCAAGTATATATACTTGGATAATTCTGGTATTTCAACTGCAGATTCAACTTTAGGACTCTGTATCTCAGAATGAACTAAAATGGACATGTACCGCTATTGAAATAAGCCCTTCATATGTCGTTTAAATATCTAGACGTAAAGTTGCAAAGCGGTACGAAATGGAATGAGCATGTGAAGACTGGTAGGGAAAGCGTGTGGTCGACTTCGATTTAAGGGGAGAATTTTAGGACAGTGAGGTTCATCTGAAAAGGAGACCTATATGGACGGTAGTGCGACGGGGACCTCTTCTTGAGTACTACTCGGGTATTTGAGTCACGCGCTAGGTGGGATTGAAGTAAGACATCGAAATAATTCAGATGCGGGTTGCTAAATTTGTTACCATTAGGTTCCAATAACAAGCAAGTGTTACATAGTTGATTCGCGAACTCAGTCTGAAATCCCTGGAGGGAAAGCGACATTCGTTTCGAGAAACGGTATGGAAAAAATTTAGAGAACCGGCATTTGAAGCCGACTACAGAACGATCTTACTGCAGCCAACATGTATTTTGCGTAAGAACCACGATGATAAGATACGAGAAATTGTGGCTCCTACAGAGGCATATAGTCGGCTTTATCTTTCTCTGAGAGTGAAACAGGAAATGAAACGAATGGTACCCTCCACCGCACGCCGAACGGTTGATTGAGGATTATGTCTTTAGATGTAGATTCGTTACGCACTTAAAATTATCCCGAAAATCTCTAAGCTGTCAACTTACTTAGTAAGTGAGATTCACTACCTGCATCAGACTGAGGCATTCCACGGATCTCTCCCCCCCCCCCCCCCCCCCTCTTTCATCTCAGGTGATACCAAGTATCGTTCGTTATCTTGGAATCTTTCGGTTTGCAGGCTGAGTGACTTTCTCAGAGTTTTAATGCGGAGCACTTATACCTGTACATTTCAGGTACGTGTATGTGTGAGAAATACGCTTATACAATTGACCCATGTAGCACAAAACCTACCATTCACGTAGTTTTTCCTGTTAATAACATGCGTAGATCGATGCGGAGAAACACCCTCGATTACTGGAGGAATTACTGCTAGAATATCCTTCTTGATTTGGTTTCTATGCTATCAGTGCACCCACTCTACGTGACCAGTATTGCCCCTCCAGATTTCTGAGCCTGTCGTGATTTCTTACGTAAAAAAAGTTTGTCACGATTCTTAATCTGAACAGCGCTTGTTCACTCATACTGCCGGACATCCGGCTTCTGCATATTTGAAAAGCAGTAAGTGCAGTCTCCTCAAACGCTTCAGTCAGTGCACGGCACGCTGTGCTCAGGATCGTCGCAACGGGTGGAGACACTGCGGTTCGACGTCGTAGACGCAAACTTGGAGCGAGCGCCGACCACTGCCTAACGCGAGGCCAATTCCGCGTGTTAGGGGAAACGACTCACTTAACGGAGTCTGGCTGGGGATCCAGGGCACTGGAGCGGTTCTGCCGCTCCCCGGGAATTCGCCTCCGGAAGTAATACGATTCGGCCGGGACGGGAAGGATCTCGCGTGTTTGCGGCTGACCCGGCGAGCGGGTCAGGAGCTGCGCACGGCTTCTGCGGGACGGAGCAGGCCGCAGTGGGCGTCATGGCAACTGCTTGTCTTGCAATCTTTTCATGGGTCCACTCTGCTTCAGGGTGCAGGTATTTTTTACGTATTTTAATAAATGTAGCCCATTGGCTTACACAGATGACTCACAGCTGGTTGAAGGTTTCAAGTCCACTATTATTATGCCTGCTTTGAGACGGGTCAAGCAGCTATAGTTTTTTCTTTGTATTTCTCCCTGTCTGTCAATAGACGGAATGACACGTTATATACCACTGGAAAGCTGAGACATTGATCTATTTATTAGTGTATAAAACACACTCAATTTCTTTCGATATTTTGCGATTTATAAGTAACCGTGCTCAGGTTTTGTTAGGTTTGTATCGCCCCTCCCGTTCCCACATCCATAAGAAAAGCCACCAAAAATTGTGTAGTGTGCCAAGCAATGAAGAAGACGACTGATGCACGGTATGAGTGTGAAAAATTTCTAGTGACGTTGCAAATGACTGCATCTTTCCAGGTATACCACTTCAACAAAAGCTTCTAAAGCAGTATTATTGTCACCTCTCATCACTTCAATAAACAGAAAGGATAAATTTATAAGGAATTCCTATCGAAAGAGTTATATAATTCCGAAAAAAGTGCTTTAGAAAAAATATGCTGACTATCCTGAATTTAAATAGGAAACATGGGGTCGACAGTGTGAAAAAATAGTACTAAGTCAGTGGGCTAAAGAACTTTCTAGAAAGACACACAATTGTACTGTCATTATCATACATCTAGCATAGGGATCATAAGAACCAAATAACTGAGTAAGGGAGCCAATGAGGCATGTAAATGGTATTTGTCTTTCGCAGAACATGCAAATGTAACTGGTCAATAAATCGTTAACATGGTACAATGTACCCACCGCCATGCTCTGCACAATGACTTGTATTGTGTATATGTAGACCTTCTCTAAACAGTAACTTATTCCAGTTTTCTCTAGTTCGTTTTTTCGCTATCGGTAGCAAGAATATGACCGCCGTTTGCTGGATATTTCCCGAGGATCACTAGCAAACCATCGGTTAACGTGGTACCGGAAGCTTATGTAAGTTTGAGGAGTACATGGTTCTGTGCGCATCGCAGGATTTGCCTGTTTCGTATGCCGAGAAGGTTGTGTGCCAGTACTCTCCCCTGTGAAGTCGATGTTGATCGTGAAAATGGCATCGTGGTATGTTTTCACTACGTTCGTGGACTATTAATACGATTTATCGTAAAGACGTGAAAAGAGTCTATTTAATCGATGCTTCACATAAATCACTATTAAATTTGGATATTTGTTAATTAAATGATGTTTTATAACAGAAGAAACACTTGCTTTAAAAATACGTAAATGTTATTATTTTGCAGAAAGTAACGACACGACGAAAATTTTTTTGTACAATCGATTGAGTTACCTTTTTATTTTCTGGTTTAATTTGAAATTTAATTTTGGTGTGAGTCCGAAATTCTATAATGTTGGATTAGTGATCACTTAAGCCCGCCCCCGTTAGCTGAGTGGTCAGCGTGTCGGAAAGCCACGCCAAGGGGCCTGGGTTCGATTCCCGGCGAGGGTAGGAGATTTTCTCCGCTCACGGACTGGGTGTTGTGTTGTCCTCATCATCATTTCATTCCCATCTCCGACGCGCAAGTCGACAATGTGGCGTCGAATGCAATAAGTACTTGCCCTCCGCGGCGGAACTTCCCCGAATGGGGGACTCCCTGCCCACAAAGCCGTACGGCAGGGCCGGCCAGAAATTCTGCACGCGTGCGGTGCTCCTGCACATGTGCAACTTCCGGGTCACAGCGTGCACGCCGCAGCCGTCAGCGTTCATGTACTGCATGTTTCTACGCACAGATGTCGCTTTATCCACTTGCTGGGAGACTCTGTACTGGCGCATTCTAGTGTTCTTTCTACAGCTTGCAAGCCAACCATGGGAAGGTATTTCGCTTATTAAACATTTAAAATACTGTCAAAGTCTACTCATTGAGACGTCTACTTTTATGTTAACAGTTTAACCCAGTAATAAAAGTGATACAGTTAACAACCGTGGGTTTTTATTAAGGCAGCTTGACTGACGGCACGTAAACACGCGTAATGTTTTTGATCTAGTATTTAAGAAAGAGAGCACTTATTCATGATTTCAAATAACATTAAACTAATGCAAGGTTTCCTATAACTAATTCTCGGTGCCCTCAGTTACACTCACATAATTTCTGTCTCACTGACCTCTGAACCAAATGATAACCGCAGACCTCTCGATGATAACCTGTTATTTCAATAACATTATTGCTATATCTTTCATCAGTTACATCTGAAATCTGCATAATAACCGAAAATTAGACGAATGTTATGCTTTATCGACTTCAGCTAAGCGTAGCCCTTCACACATTAAAAAAAAATCCCTAAATGTAAGTATACATTGGAACAATCGTTTAATGACCAACTTGCCTGATGATAATTTAACATGGAGCAGAATGAGGCAATAATGCACAGTTAGTAAACAATAATTTTTAATCATGAAAGGAATAAATCCAAACACGTTTATCACTGGTCATGAGAAATGATAATCGAGTTGATGTGTCTCATCCATTTTCTTAAGGACATTTAATTTTGCTTGCCGTTTTTCACTGTTGAGTACACTACACTCGTCTTTGTGATATGTATTGTTGTGTCTTTCAATTGAAAGCTTACGCTGGCCACCTATTATTCGGCGGCACAGCAAGCATTGTGAGTT
The DNA here is from genome assembly GCF_023897955.1 of Schistocerca gregaria. Taxonomy (NCBI): domain Eukaryota; kingdom Metazoa; phylum Arthropoda; class Insecta; order Orthoptera; family Acrididae; genus Schistocerca; species Schistocerca gregaria. The sequence continues at coordinate 464,306,980 of NC_064922.1, forward strand.
TTCACCAACGACTACAAAAAAAAAAAAAAAAAAAAAAAAAAAAAAAAATTGCAGTTCCCTGTCATTTTTAAACGACTGAGAACATAGATCTCCCGTCCTTTGCTTTTTCCCAGTATCTGTCATTTCTCAGTACTTCTCTGTTAAGGTTACGGTTACTAGGGGTAAACGAGACTGAGTATGTTGCGTTCTTGCTTGTACCACATAAACAGGGAAGCGGAGCTGCCGCCGTTCATTTGGGACACATGTCTAATAACAGATGTCGCTGTCGCACACGTGCGCACATGTGCAGCACTTCCGCACGTCTGCACACTGTGCAGCGTTTGGCCGACTCTTTCGTACGGTCATTTCAAGTGCTCACTTAGGTAACAACATTATTCGCCGGTTTGTAAGATCATGGCAGTTGCAATGAAGGGCAGTTGAGTTTTTTAAAATGATGTAGTTATAGATTATAGACATTCTTATTCCATTTTGAATGGTGAAGACTTTTAACAATAAACTTCATGACAGCATGTAAACGTATGCACTATAACGGTGTATTTAAAAAGCTGGAATATTTAATCCGATGCCTATTAGGTGATCCTGAGTGCGCAAAGCCTACTACTGATACTGCACGCGTTTTTACAGTGTAATGTTTATCTCTCAGGGATAAGTTACATATTATTCCACGTTGAATTACTGAGCGAATAAGCAAAGTTTATTCCTTTTTTTGATTTATTTCCCTTCTAGGCTTGTGTGCTACAACGCAGTAGTGGTAAGCAGCTTCAGACAGTGTGTGTGTGTGCGTGTCTGTTTGAGTGGTTGCTGATTCCAAGAACGTACTGTGGAGATTTAAATGCAGCTTATATAACATTTCCAATTAGATTACGTAAGTCATATTACGTAAATGAACTTGTAAGAGATCTTTCTTTTCTTGTGATATGTACCGGGCGCATGTGTAATGATACAAATCACCGCTCTACATTTAACGCCGAGTTTTTAGAGAAAATGTGTGAACATGGATTCGCTTGAGGAATGATCTAATTTAATGTGATTTAATTACTTTGTAATTAATGCGGGAAGAAAAGCGAACTACTAATACAATGAGCTTACATTGGGAAGTACTAGCGTTTGAGAGTGATTGAAAGCCCAACCAAATGACATGCGACAATTGAATGGCGCACCACTAGAAATTACCTGGGAGCATGCCCCTAAAGCATGAATATGGATTATTTTCAAAAGTTCCGAAACCTGATTTTACCGGGAATCTTTCATATCGGACGCGTAATTTTAATGAACGTGAATAAGTTGGTCATAAACAATAGAGGCTAGTTTAGTACGAAAATGACGTATACGCTGGTCCTGCCAAGATAGCTGAAAAGTAAAGAGATGGAATGTCCCTGGAAGAAGAGATAAAGAGAGAGAGAAAGAGAGAGGGAGGGAGAGAGGGAGGGAGAGAGGGAGAGAGGTGGGGGTGGAGCAGGACTATGGCTGCAGGCTGTGCCAGATAAATTAAAATGAAGTAAATGTATATGGATGCCTCCTTGAGGTAAGTATTTACGTCTCTGTAGCATTTATTGCAGGCAACTTTTAGACTAACAACAAATAAAACGAAAATCGAGGAAAATATTCCGCAACCTTATTTTATAGAGAAATTGACATATTCATTCAGACTGATTGCGAAGCACAGAAACAGGTTCTATTTACTCGTAAATTGAGTTACTTGAAGAGAAGACTGCATGCGGAGGCAGCTGAATAGCTGCTGCTCGTCTGCTCGTGGCTGCGGTTTTCTCGTGTTTTAAAGCGGGGCACAAAGGCTAATCGCATCTGAAAGGGCTTTAGAGACTGTCGTCATTTGCAGGATGTTCTATCATGTTTCAAGTTCTTTATAGAATGACGTCTTGGCAGATTAAGCACGATATTTTAGTGGAGTACGCATTTTTCCGTTGGTACTCATAGTACAGTTTGCACAAATATCTGGTTAAACTAGAAACTCTCATGATAAGTGCCTTGAACTAAGCATTAGACACGGGAGAGGATATAACAGTTTTACCTAACGCCCAGGTTTACAACTTCTGCATGACAGTACATGCTACTGGGTGCTCAATAAAGCTTGAAATACCACGCAAGGAAGTTTCTGACAATTTCTAAAAAACTTTTCTACTTGTACCGAAAACATTACGTCTTAATACGCAGCTGCCAATTTTCTTAAAATATCTACTAAAGATTGTTTTGTTAGTCGTGAGAATGCGTCCCTAATCATCAAATAAATTGAATTGTGGGAAAGCTGTCAAGAAATCTTTGGAGACTGTGTCGAGTATTTATTTCTTGGAAGTTAGGTCAGACAAGATAATCCTGATACTTTTCAAATACGAGATTATACAGTACAGATGTCATTTAACCAGCATCTCTACGTATCAAGAAAGCGTTTTAATCTTTGAGAACTGCTCCCGAGCTAAAAGTAAATAAATACTCTCTGAAGTGAAAGAGCAGAATCTGACGTAAAAGGTTGTTGCTGTTGTCGTTGCTGCTGCTGCTATTGCTGTTGTTATTGTTGTTGCTGGCATCAGATCTAGGACTGCTTGATGCAGCTGGTCACGCTAATCTATCCTGTGCAAAGCTATCCATCTCCACCCAACATTCGTCTGAAACTACGTACTACAGTCGGGGTTTGCTTTCGCGCCTCATTCCCCCTCCCCCTCCGCCCCCCCCCCCACACACACACACATACACACCACGTACTTCTCTTTATTAGCAAAATCAGGATGTGTAATATCTACTTTCTTTAGTCCAATTGTGCCATACATGTATTTCTTACACAACACGCAATAGTGAAAATATGTTAAAGTACCCGTATCTGAACCCAGAAAAGAAGTTATAATAATGAAAGATAATACATAAGAATATCTTGAAGCTTTTTCAGCCCCATAAATATTCCGGAGAGCTGCAGATTAGGAAGCAGTACCCAGAAACAATAACTAAAATTTGAAGAAATGCTCCATTTTCAGTGGTAATTAAATCTAGCATAACACATGTCTTTTGCCATATTAAAGAGACTGATAAGGTTCTTTCATCAAAAATGGTAGTCACAAGCTACTAAAGTAATGCCATCTCATTATTTCACCCTTACTAAGCACCGAAATAACGACAAAACCTTTTACGTCTTGAAATGAGAATATGACATTCTCTGGTTCCGGAAATGAATTTATTGATACATATATTTTCTTATATAAATATCATTTAGTAGGTCTGATAAGAAATTAACGAGGAGGTATGTTTTTGGGTTGAACAGCTCACAGGTGCTAGCTTATACACTCCTGTCATAAATATCCCTCGCCGAAGCGGAAGATAGTTATTTCCTACTCTTATTCATCTCGACGACAATAACAGATTCAACCATTGAACCACCGAATTTGACTGATTTCAGATCTAAAAACAACAAAATGGAAACTAACAATCGAACAATAACACAGACTAGTGAGGAATGTTAAAGGAGAAAATTCAAATGTGTATCTACAATATCCAAATTCTGGGAAAAGAACCAATCAAAGTAATGTATATTGCAATAGCTATAATAGACATGAAAAATATGTATCAATCGAAGTACATTACATTAAAATTCACAACTTATACTTATTCCAATATTTTTATCAGTATTACGAAAAACGTTGTTGATGGGTTGTTTTTTTTCTACTCGGCTGTTTTACATATATCTTTTTGCGTTACTCTTGTTCGCTAGTTTTCTGTAGCCCTCCTCATTACGAGTGACTGATGACAAATACGTCAATAGTTCTTCGTTTTATTTCATTTTATCGGGTGCTAAGCTGTATTGTATTAATGGTTCACTTTTTTACCTCACTTCAGGTAACTACAAACATTATAAATATGTAATTATCTATTGGTTTGTGTTTAAAGGGGAATGATAATCACCTCAGGTTGATGTCTTGGCCAACAAATTCGCCTGTTCTGAAAACGACAGGACATACCTGGGACGCCATCACGTGCCGGCTCCGCGTCAACAAACTACGGAGCCGTAATTTGCGAGAATTGGGTGACCACTGCGTAGACGTTTGGCACAATACGCAGCCGAAAACTTATAGAACCCATCCCAAGCAGAATCGCTGTTAGATTACATTCTAAAGATGAAGGAAGGAGCTATTAAATGGAAGGTCTTAATGTTTTCCTAATCAGTGAGAGCGTAATACGAATGTCAGTCTACTTGAGCTTATCTCGGGCCCAGAATCATTAAAAATCTTATTCAGCTAAGCTGCAATTACTCATTCTAATGGAATGCAGACTGATAATATAGCACACAGAGTAAGGGCTCCAACAAGTATCGATAATCAAGAATGTACTTTTAACACTAATCAAGAGTACACAATCTCTTTGAACAAATGTCCTGAATAATCACCCCTTATTTTTTCTGCAAAAACTGTCCGACTTGACACTATCAATATTAAGAAAGTGTATGCATATTGTTGCGTTCTGCAAATAAGTTTTACGTCCAGCATTAAGGCGGAAGGAAGAGAAACCCTTGCCACGGAACATAGTTGCTGTATTTGAGATGGCTTGCTAAGCGTGCGCAACTTGACAGCTCCGTCACAGGACAAACTCGATATGAAGAGAGATTTAAGGCAACACAGATTAAGCTACACTGTACATAATTTATTAATAATATTTACATATAAATTCAGTATTTGGATACATTTTGACAAATTCTAGTCCACTAACTATGAACACTTTTCTATTCCTGAACATAGCAAACAATGGATCACAGAACTAGTACAATAAGACATTGCAGTGCCATGTCCGAAGGGACATTGGATCGTAATTTGGAATAATGTCTTAATTCAGAGTAATGTTGTTTGTATCAGCCGACACAGGGCAGGCGACTTTCAAGTAAAATGTCTGCCCTGTACGAAAATATACATAATGGGTGTATGAGTACAGGTTGTAAACACATCGTTCACAACATTTGGAATTTTGGGTCTGGCCTTTGAGTCTTGCTCCGATAGCGAAATGGTAAGGCCACCGCGAGCAATAAGAGTGAAATCCAGTTTCGAGTCCCGGTCTGGTACAAATTTTCATTGTCGTCATTCCATTACACATCTGATGGTTATTCTTATTTGTAACTGCGAATACATTTAATGTAAACTAGTGTTGTATCCAATATTGCTCTGTTGACGGTGACACTATATATATCAGGGCACTGTCTGCTGATATGCGGACAACCTAACGCTCGGCGGATACTGCAAAACTCTGAGATTCTGGAGACTCTGACTGATGAGTGGAAATGTGCGTCCGCTTAAATCTGTGCATTTGGTGGATGAATGTTCATTTGCGAACTATTTGCATGACGTCAGGTAGAAGCAGCAGACAGTTGGTTCTCGAGCCGACTGACCATGAGTATAGCGGATTGGTAGGACAAGTTAAACGACGTATGGCGGAAACATAATATAGTCCGTTATTTAAGCCCTGTATGGTATCTGACCATAACTACGTGCGGCAGGGTGCAAACTGGCCTTTCTGTGTTTCGCCGTCTGTGTTGCTGTGATCGAGAAAAATTCTCTTCTCTGAAATGAAATGGATATAGACCAATAATGAGATAACCCAGCGTTGGGCGCTAAAAATTTTATGAATGGAGGATTTTTTGATCTCTTTCATAAAATGACATGAAGGTTATAACACTCAGGTACGCTACTGCCATACCATAACCTTAAAGTAGGAGGCAGGTCGTGTAATAAAACTATCTAGTTAAAGCAGTTATGGTATAAAGCAACAGAGCAGTGTTACCCTCTGAGAAGAATTTTGTTATGTTGACCGTGTTGTACCTAATGGAGGTGGCTTATCGGATGTGAAAGTCAGAATTACATAAATATCTAAACAGTAACAAACAATATTTTACCTATCTACACTGTTAAAAGAATAAGGAAAACGGTCGCCAGCCTAATTACGCAAGAGAATGATTGACATTCTTGTTCAAGAAAACAAGTATGAGTGACTTTAACGGACAAACACAACCTATACTTTGCCACACGCGAGTGCAATAAACTCTGACACCTGCATATGTTCACGGTAAGATTGGAGCTGACAGATCAGAACAAACTATTTGCATAAATATAACAGATAGAAATACACACTACTACTTTCAGGGCTTATTCAAACTGAATAGTCTTTATAACATTACTATTAATATTCACTGTATAATCATAAATTGGAAACATTTTCCTATCTTACAAAAAATTGTAAATGTAGTTTACTGCAAAATTATGAACTGGTTATAGGTTAAGTCTGCTTCAGCTAAATACTTTTCTATTTAGAATGAAAGTTAAATGGCGTTCACTAACAGGCTACTTCTCACAGTCTTTTGAATAAAGAAATTATTGTTTTCATAAATAGTGCTCTTTCTAGTAATTATTATTTATCATGAGCATAAAGGATAAACGGCGGATCCTATTACACTATTAATATTCACTTTCAACACAGAAAAGAAACCAGAGCTTAGCAAGCATGAGTATATAACTTTCCACAATATCAGTTTTCCACTTTTACTACAGTGAGACACAAAATTGACATATTTGTAAGATACTGACTCACCTTTTACGATTTACAACAGGCAGCAATGTGATGATTTACTAAGCAAAACTTTATAAGCCTCAGTCCTAAGAACTTTGTATTTTGAAGTTGGCAACAACATATTAATAAGCAGTTTTAATAGGAAAATTAGTTTTAGCATGCATCATTTACTTTAACTCACTCTCTTACCACATTAACTTTCTTTTTACTATGTTCAAGAGGCATTAATTAGTAAAACACTGGGATTTAATGTTCTTTCAGTAAGGACACTCGGTTATCACTTTAGTTCAAACGCAGAGGAACCTGAGAGGTGTTATGATAAGAAAAAAAAAATTGAGATAGGTACATAAATTCAGTTATAAATTATTTAATATTTTGAGCACACTAACACATCCCATAAGCTGATCCTTCACTGTACATTACTAGAGTGTTCCAATACAGTGATTGCGCAATGTAGTGGCGATTGCATGTTGGTAGGTGGATTTGCAGGTAGAATTTCTGGACTCTGTCATTTCTTGGTGGCGATGATAGATACCAATTTCAGAATAATTCCAGCTCTTTATGCATCCATCCGAAGCATTGGAAAGCGTCAGAAAAAGCCTCTCTCGGGACCAGCACAATGTACAACTTTTACATGGGCAGTTCACGGTTTGGTAGCTCGTCCCCGACTGACTCTGGTTCCACCTTTTCGACTAGGCCAACCACAATTTGCGCGCGCTACTCAGTTCCGTTCCCGAGGGGAAGCACAACACCTTTTACATATGACATAACTAAGAACCCTAAGTGAGGATCAGCAATTACTTAACAGAGAACAAAAGTTTTAACTAAAACAGAACCTTTGCACATATTGAAATTTCTAAAAAATTTGTTTAAACAAATTCCAAATATATACAATAAGTTTTGTTTCCCTCCAATTGGCACAAAGAATTTAAATGACAGATACACTACATTACATTGAATCAAATCATGACATCAAAGATTCTACAAAGAAAGGAGTATACAATTTTGTGTTATCTATTCAGTCAAATACATTTACAGAAGCTCAACGATGTAACATTAAATAGAACAAAAGGCAATATAAATCAGTAAAGTATTAGAGCTATGGTGTTACAAGGTTACTAATTACATTGCACATGCTGGGCGTCAGTAATGTGGTGAATCATTCAAAACTCTGTGGGACGACGTAGTATGTAAATTACCAATGAGATCTCCCCACGTCGGAAGCCAATAATTGACATCAATAATTCAGTCACAAAAAGTTAGGAGGTAACAGGATTGGCAAGCGAATAGAACAGAAAAGTATGGAATGACTGCATTTGTTTCAGTACCTTTTACAAGCAATACAAAACCAAAAAATTATAAATCTCAAGGCCGATTTGACTGGGCGTGGACACGACTCATCTATTAAGGGGAGGAAGCGTGCAGTGAATCGTCTCACCATTCTTCATAGTCCTTTGTCGTGAGATGATGACGGCGCCAGGGGCTGACCCGGTACGGCGCGTCACCTCAGAGCGGTGTGCGGCGCGAGTCGGCCACTCTCCCACGGCTTTGCATTGAGGGCGTGGAACAGTGTCCGTGTGTTGTCGTAGCCGAGGCAGCGTTAGACGCCGTACCACATACCGGCTGAGTCACGGCTGTTATCCTTCAAAGGATGAAAGTTCAGCCACCTTCATACAGCGAAGGCCAACCAACTGACATTGCAGGCCTCAACCAAATGATACTAGGATGTTGACGCTTTGACAGACAACGGCGCACCTTTGTTAAGGTTTGATCAGTTTCAAGCAAATTTCTTGAAATCATCCTTACCAAACGAACCCCTCATCACCTAACAGTGCTTCTGGCCGGCCCCTTCTTTACGTGCTGTATAAGTGCTGTACACACGCCATCACCCTCCACCTACCGGTTCAAATATGTTGACAACGCCGCCCTCGTAGTTACTGACCACACCTTGAAACTCTCTCAAATCCCCCTGCAACGCCACTTGAATCCCCAGGTACTGAATATATTTAGAAATCACTACATTTCACATACTTTCAGTTACTTCTTCTCTGGGCATACTTTCACCTCCACACAATTTTGCACGTTAGAGGCATACTTTCAGGAACTTCTAATTCAATTATATAACGATGTCAGATGCAAACACAACTCTTTTTTTGAAGAAGGTTTCTTCGTCTTTGCTCTCTTGTAATATTACTTTTTTTGATTGGAAAGTTAAGGAACTCTTTCTACAACTAATGATCACCTTCGTCTTTGCTTTGTAGGCAGTAGGTATGTCTGCCTTAGTTGCTGACAGTAGAGCGATATAGTCTGTAAACCTCAGCAATGGCATTTATTCTCCTTACACTTTCATGCCTCTTCTTGTTATAATGGAAACCAGTTCAGTATTTTATGTGGTGGGCGAAGTGCAGTTTACATGAAAGGAAACGTCTTTCATGAATCAAGAAATATTTGATGTGTCATTTCTCCACAGTGCATTTGCGAGAACGTGAAGAGATCATTTGTTTGGTACACACAAAAATCTGAACACACTGTTTCCATTATTCATAAAAGAAATAGGAAACCGCATTTTTTTAATTAGAATTGAATAGTAATTCTACGCAGCTGATAATGAAAAATTGCACAACAAGGAGATTGAATGGGCCTAATGTTCTGTAGTTATTGCCTGAAACTCACAAGTCGCCTCCGCAGAAGTGTGAATTCTTCCCAAATAAGTTTACGCTGCGTTATTTGCACTTTGGATACGAGGTCTCTTCATAATTTCTTCAGGGCAGCCTTCCAGTTCTTCTATACCGAAAACAAATAATCAGTCTCTTAATTCCAAACACTTGACAGTTTACTGAATTGATATGAAAGCAGTACCTATTAAGAAACATGTTTTGAATACACAAATAACTGGCGAGTGAAGAAATAAATGTGAGATTTAGTTATTTATGCATAATTACCTTTAGGTAATCCAGGAAACTTCGGGACCTCCTGTGCTTCGTCTTCAGATTCTGCATTGGGTATGTTATTGCAGCTGTTCTCGCGGTTCAGGCACACATAGAAACAGCTGAGGCCTGGCTGCAGACGACCTTTGGTTTTCTTCCAAGTCCATCGCACAGGATCTTTTTCATTACCAAGTCATTGTTGTACTTGAAAGTATGGTGTATTGTGTATTGATCTGGGGACCAAGAAACGATGGAGAGGCTTCGTCGCACCGTAGCCCGCAATTGTTCACAACCCCACAACAGGCCACAGCAGCCCACACACCTCACTGCCGCCCCACACTAAACCCAGGGGTATTCTGCGGTTCGGCCCGGGAACGTCTCATACCAAACAAGTGTAGCCCCAAATGTTTGCGTGGTAGAGTAATTACGGCGCACACGTACGTGGAGACAGTGTTTGCGCAGCAATCTCCGACATAATGTAACTAAGGCGGAATAAGGGGAACCATCCCGCATTCGCCGAGGCAGATGGAAAACAGCTTTAGAAACCATCCACAAGCTGGCCGGCAAGTTAGACCGCGCGGCTAGCTGGACGGGCATACTCTCAACGAATGTTGATTTGCTGCAGCTTCGGCAGGACGTAGGGACACCAAATGGGCCAAGATTGTGTACGCAGACCTAAGGTAGTAATTATACCTCAATTTGTTCAAGGACATACTTCCTTTGTCTGTCAATTTTGTACAACACAGAGAAAAAGGTGAAGCCGGCATTTGTAACAGCATCAGCATGTGCCGTAGGATCTTTAAAAGTTTCAGTGGTGTTAGTGAGAGGAGGATTTTTCTTTACAGTTTGGAGAAACCTCATCTTTCCTACTCTGAACGAGGCTGAAGTTATGTGACATGCTCCCATGGCATGCAAAAACAATATGTTGTCACTGATGAATTGTTCTGATTGGCACTCAGGAGAAAAAACAAGGTGTGAAACGGCCCCTTTACCCAGCTTCAGAAAATATAAAATATAAAATGAATGTACATCCCGAAACGACCAATCATGATGAGCAGCAAATCTACATCTTCACCCACAATAACCATTGTGCAAGATCCATTGCTGTGGTTACAATACAATTATCTGCGTCCTCTTGTGCCTGCTTTGCGTGAATGCCAGATTCTCCAAAGCTGTCCTTCAAACTTGGAATAAGACGTTTTTTGTTTTTCATGCTGACTAGGAATTTTTCTTGTGTTACTGTCGGTATCATTATTTCGTCGGACATCATATCTACTGAATTTGTTTGCGTGATCTTCTAATTCGTTCAGCATATTTAGTACCTCTTTGAGGGCAACCATCGAGAACGACTACGGCACTATCCTTCTACTTGGACTTAATAACTGAAACATAACTTTCACAAATTTCACAAATTGATGAAAATGATTGATCCCTGGTCCACATGACTCTGTGCAGCAAGCACCCTTCATTCACATTCCCCTGCAGATCTGCGTGCTCAGTTGGTGTGAATGCTTCGTATAAAGCGGACTTGGTACCTTTTCTTATACCATGGGCCTAAAAAAGAGACGTCGCATAAAGAGACAGTTCGAATTTCAAGAACTCTTCAGGTTCTTTATCAGATTGTTTAACAATTGCGATTCTTTGGAAAATAGTCGTAGAATTGATGGGAATGGTTTCATCAATTATTTTGATTGCATTGTTCATGGCAGAAAGCGGCAAAACTTTGTCTTTCCTGTGAAATTTAACACTTTCAAAACACAGTTCCATCAGCTACAAGAGTTCCAGTCTCCTTGGTCATGTGATAGTTAATGGTGCTGTCTCCTACAACACCAGTGGTAAGAGATAATATGTCTGTAACATCAGGGAAAGGATGGTGTTGTGTGAAGCAGTTCATCAATTTTTTTGAATAACTTGTATTCCTTTCAATCCATGATTTTCTCATGTTCACATGCTGTTCTGAACTAGTGAATGCTACCGCACACATCTTCTCCATTTCCTCGTATGTATTTTGGAGGGAAGCCATTCCTTTATTCCACCCACAGAGGACACTTTCACTAACCCCACAACCGTGAGTCAACTGTACAGAAGTTTTCCTTGCCCTCATTATGGACTGCTCAGTCATAATATCTGTTCATGTTCCACTCCAGCATTTGCTAGCCTTTCGTACTGTGGGGCCGCCACCTGTGAACATCTCGTTTTCCTGAGCTCTCATTTTATCTTTCAAGCTGTGTATGCCTTGTAGTTGAAAGTGGAAACATTTGGCATACAAAAAATGCCCGCTAGCATGGAAGTACGGCAGCATTTGGTAGAAACTTGGAGACGGAGTTTCATTTCCTTGCTGTTTCAGCTTCATTGACTAGATTAACAAGTGTAACCATTCCAAACTATTGAATCCACAGCGTTGAACTAGTACTACGGTTAGCTAAGGCTTTGAGCTCTTCAGAAAACTTGGTTTTTAATTCCTCTACGTACTCTTTTTCGTGTGATAGCATCACTGATCTGTGTCCATCATTTAAGAATTATGCAAGTTTTTCTTGAAGGTCTGAGGTTTAATCCATTTTCTCAATCATAATTTTCACCAGGTTGACTCAGGATAATGCGTGTGTTCTAAAGGCTGTCGAACAGGCTTGTCCTGTCAGGGTTTTCTCTGTTGATTTCAGTGTATATATTGAATTGAATAACTCCTTCAACCCACTACCATGCATTAAGTATGCTACAGTTTTCAAGAACGACATCACCAGATGAAACCCACTTAATAATGACATTATCAAAATCCTTGTTGGCAAGGCTCTATAAATCTTGTTTTTAGGTAGAAAGGCTAATCGAAGTTGCTTGTTGATTAATAAATTTGCTCTGTTCTCTGGAACTGATAAAAGCTGTAGGTACTGTACTGTGATCAGATGGTGGAGCATTTATAAATGGCAGACAAACAACGCAAGTTGTGTCAAAGAGGAGATCAGTTGTGATTTGCTCCATGAAACTGACTGCAATCCAGGACACATCTTTCCACTTGTCAGAAAGCCAAATCAGGTCAGCCAAATAGGGTGTGATGGTATCAACTGAAATAAATAGCTATTTGAGATTTTCGGTGTTGATATTCATTAAATCAAGAGAACCTGCTTTTTCAAAGTGTTTTAAGGAAACAGATCCCATCTCACCAAATAGGTGAGCTTGTACTGTTTTCCTTACTTGGACAATTCTTTGAACTGGAGCAATAGCATTTCTAGGGGTTATCAAGTGTATTCCCCCTATTGCATAGAAGATGTTCTATCCATCCACTGCACGACTGTTGAAATTTGAATTGTCATGAACAAAGTGATGGAAAGCTGCTGGATCTATTCGTAGTGGTGGTGTCACGATTGTTGTCATTTCAAGACGAACAGCTTCAGAATAAGAGGCGCAAAATCCCACGGATGACACATCAATTAGTTTTCGTGACATATATTTCTTCTTCTTGAGTATAAGTCTTTCTAAGGAAACTTTGAGAACCTGGGGAACAAGACTTTCATTCCCATCAACGATACACTCCTGGAAATTGAAATAAGAACACCGTGAATTCATTGTCACAGGAAGGGGAAACTTTATTGACACATTCCTGGGGTCAGATACATCACATGATCACACTGACAGAACCACAGGCACATAGACACAGGCAACAGAGCATGCACAATGTCGGCACTAGTACAGTGTATATCCACCTTTCGCAGCAATGCAGGCTGCTATTCTCCCATGGAGACGATCGTAGAGATGCTGGATGTAGTCCTGTGGAACGGCTTGCCATGCCATTTCCACCTGGCGCCTCAGTTGGACTAGCGTTCGTGCTGGACGTGCAGACCGCGTGAGACGACGCTTCATCCAGTCCCAAACATGCTCAGTGGGGGACGGATCCGGAGATCTTGCTGGCCAGGGTAGTTGACTTACACCTTCTAGAGCACGTTGGGTTGCACGGGATACATGGGGACGTGCATTGTCCTGTTGGAACAGCAAGTTCCCTTACCGGTCTAGGAATGGTAGAACGATGGGTTCGATGACGGTTTGGATGTACCATGCACTATTCAGTGTCCCCTCGACGATCACCAGAGGTGTACGGCCAGTGTAGGAGATCGCTCCCCACACCATGATGCCTGGTGTTGGCCCTGTGTGCCTCGGTCGTATGCAGTCCTGATTGTGGCGCTCACCTGCACGGCGCCAAACACGCATACGACCATCATTGGCACCAAGGCAGAAGCGACTCTCATCGCTGAAGACGACACGTCTCCATTCGTCCCTCCATTCACGCCTGTCGCGACACCACTGGAGGCGGGCTGCACGATGTTGGGTCGTGAGCGGAAGACGGCCTAACGGTGTGCGGGACCGTAGCCCAGCTTCATGGAGACGGTTGCGAATGGTCCTCGCCGATACCCCAGGAGCAACAGTGTCCCTAATTTGCTGGGAAGTGGCGGTGCGGTCCCCTACAGCACTGCATGGGATCCTACGGTCTTGGCGTGCATCCGTGCGTCGCTGCGGTCCGGTCCCAGGTCGACGGGCACGTGCACCTTCCGACGACCACTGGCGACAACATCGATTTACTGTGGAGAGCTCACGCCCCACGTGTTGAGCAATTCGGCGGTACGTCCACCCGGCCTCCCGCATGCCCACTATACGCCCTCGCTCAAAGTCCGTCAACTGCACATACGGTTCACATCCACGCTGTCGCGGCATGCTACCAGTGTTAAAGACTGCGGTGGAGCTCCGTATGCCACGGCAAACTGGCTGACTCTGACGGCGGCGGTGCACAAATGCTGCGCAGCTAGCGCCATTCGACGGCCAACACCGCGGTTCTTGGTGTGTCCGCTGTGCCGTGCGTGTTATCATTGCTTGTACAGCCCTCTCGCAGTGTCCGGAGCAAGTATGGTGGGTCTGACACACCGGTGTCAATATGTTCTTTTTTCCATTTCCAGAAGTGTAGAATCTGTAGGAGGATCGTCATCTATGGCATACGGTACTGATCGTATCTCTTCAAGAAATATATGAACCGCTGACCCTACTAATAAAAGACGTTCTACCCGTTCTGATGAGTGTTTTTCGTAGTACCACGCATCTGTCAAAGACTTATGGCCAGTATTTTTTAAACAATCTATTACATTCTCTTTTATCTTCGATATAATAACACCTTTCCCATATCTCTCCAATAAAAGTTGTTTTACAGTTTTTGTTTGAGTGATGTAGTTGCCATCTCTCTGGGTCATTATTTGATCAAATGAAAAATGACATTCCTCAACATTACTTCGCATAAAGGCTGAAACTTTCATTCATCGTCCTCTCATCCTCTTCAGCATGAATGGCAAACTTTTTTTTCAACAGCCTTGGGCCTACTAATGTACAGTTTATTTAAACATTTATCATGGTAGTGACAATCAGCAGCCAGATAACTGCTGCACCAAAATCATCTCCACCTAGTTGAGCCTGTTTTATAACGGTATCTTTCATCTCATCAGCTTTGTTTAGGTGGGCAGCTACGATTCTTTCATTTATTTAACATTTCTGAGATGAAATATGTTCTCTAACAGAAGTTTTACCTGCCAAAACAGCTGCCTTCCTATCATTTTTTTTTACTAGCATGACGTAACGTTTCTATTCTGTTTCCTTGACCACTCCCAATGCACCATCACTCAAGTGTTTTTCACAAATAAAACATTTATCACCGGAAATTACACCAAGTTGTTGCACTGTATTGCAGCGAAAACACACAGAAACGAAATAAGCTTCACCTCATGGCAGACAGAGAAAAATGACGCAACTGCGGTAGTGAACGTAAACAAACTGGGGAGCTGAGAAGTGTGAGGCATTTAGGCTCAATCCTATCTTCGTGCACCAAGATGGGCTTCTTCAGTTTTTCAGGTAGACAATGGACGGCAGCGAATTTAGGAGGGGGGAGTGGGGCGCTGCCACAGGTAGAGAGAGAGAGAGAGAGAGAGAGAGAGAGAGAGAGAGAGAGAGAGAGAGAGAGACTGGGGGTATGAAGTTGAGTTCATTGTCACAAAGGATAAAAAGAAACACTTCTTCTACGACTTCCCAGGCAAGGTACTTCAAACTAAGCAACTTGCTTGAAAGCAAACTGCAATTTTTTTTTACTGTTTTACAAAAATTTTCCAATTCTCTCCGATATTTCACCATTGTTTTGCGTTAAAACCATATGACAGGTAATGGTACAGGGTACCCTCTACCACGCACCATACAGTGGCTTACAGAGTATCATTGTAGAAGTAGACACACAAAAAAGTTACATATTTAAATAGCAGGTAATTTCCTCCTCTTTATTTTACCACTGGGCCACTTTTTGTAAATAGCTTGCTTTGCAAGTTAAATGCTGAAAAAGAAAAACAAAAAAGTAAATTTTTATGGTTTCTCATATTTGCAGCTACAATGTCTACTGGAATACTTGGGATGTGTGTTCAGCACCACAAAAACATAAAATAAATCACTAAAAACAATTACATTAAAATTTTCCACTTCGAGCCCTTTTCGTGTACCATTAGACTGGACTCCACCGGATTTTTTCCTTTATTGTAATTTCATGCCCCTGACCCGCATGGGCCAGGGAGGGCTGGCAGTGGCACAGTCGAGTGGCCTTACAAAAAATATAAAAAGGGGAACTCAGATATAAAAGGGCGAAAAATGGAGTACACACAAAGAATAAAAATAGGGGACCTGCCGAAGGGTGGGAGGCCTGAGAGGAGGGAGAAAGAGGGGAGGAAGGTGCAGCAGAGGGTGGGGGTTGGAGTGGGGTAGGAGGAAGAGGAAAAAGAGGTGCAGGGGATGCACCAAGAGGCAGGAGATGGGTGGGGTGGGAGATGAAGAGGGAAGACAAGGTAGGAGGGAACACAGAGACATAGAAGGGGGCACGGGGAAGGGAGGGGTGTGTGGGATTGAGGAAAACTGTTCAGGGGAGGGGAAGTGAAGGGGAGAGGGAGCCCTGAGGAGTAGGGGGGAAGGTAGGGTTAGATTTGGCAGGAAGGGTAGATGTCAGGGAGTAGCTCATCACCAGGGATGGGTAGGTGCTGGAAGTTCATTGGAAAAGGAAGTGAAGGTTGTGGAGATGGAGAGAGGGTGGAACACAATGGTAAAGGTGCAGCATTGGGCTGGCTGTGGAGAAGAAGGGGGACATCAGGAGGTGGTGAGGATCGAGTCAGCAGATAATGTACAGGCGGATGTGTTCGAGGAAAAGAAGAAAGTGGGGGAAGGGGATAAGACAATAGAGAATGGGCCTGGGGGACAGAAGGCAGTTATTTGGGGGCAAGGTGGAGTGCATAGCGTTCTAGGATTTGGAGGGCTTTATAGAATCTGGGAGGGACAGAAGTCCAAGCAACGTTAACCTAACAAAGGATGGGGCAGATCAAGGATATGTAGCTGTGAAGGATTGTGCAAGGATTCAGTCCCCTTCTCTGACAAGTCAGAAGTTTCAGGAGGTGAGTCTATTGTGGCCTTGTGCTGGATCATGAGATGGGCATTTCAGGGTAGGAGTGAGGTGGATAGGATTACCATAAATGGTTAGGTAGAAATCATTGAGATGGAAGGAGTGGCTGGTGTGGCCTATGATGATTCTTGTGATGGATTTTTTTTCATTATTGTATTTCATTGCCCTATATGGGGCAGGCTGGCAGCAGCATAAGCACTACCCTTCAGCCGAGAGACAGACATTAAGTGCAGAACATGGAGAGACTTAAAAAAACAACAGAAAGTAGGAAATATGCCAAAACAGACATATAAAAGGGGAAACATAATGGAAGACAGCGAATAAAAGAAGGTGGCTGGTAGCACATAACAATCACTGAGAGTAACATAATGTACAAGACCAGCACACAAATAAAATCACAGCTTGATATCATGGGAGAACAGCAACAAACAGAACACTGACATAGCACACTGATGATGATGAGCAAACTGAGATGATCTGCCAGGGGGATGGAGAAGGAAAGAAAGGAGGAGAGGAGGGAGATGGGTGGGGGGTGCACTGAAGGGGACAGGGAGGAAAGGACGTTGGAGGGAAACAGTCAAGGAGGGAGCGCAGTGACTCAGGGGGGAAGGAGGAAAATTCACTCTGGGAGAAGGAGGGGAGAGGAAAAGGGGAGTCCTTGGGAGGGGAGAGGAAAAGGGGGGGCCCTCGGGACAGGGGGACAAGGCCAGGCTACAGTTGGTAGGAAGAGTAGATGTCATGCAAAAGTCCAACACCCAGGAGCTGGAGGTGCTGGAAATTTCTCTGATGAAGGAGATGGAGTGTGTGGAGGTGGAGAGAGGGAGGGATACAGCGCTAGAGGCATGGCAATAGGTGGGGGGTGGAGAGGAAGGAGGAAACCAGGGGGTGGGGAGGATCAAGCTGGCGTACAGTGTAAAGAATGCAGAGATGTTGGAGGAAAAGGAGGAGGTGGGGGAAAGGGATGAGGTCATACAGGGGTTGTGTAGGAGAAGGAAGGCAGTTACAGAGGGCAAGGCAGAGTATGTGGCATACTAGGATTTGGATGGTCTTATGAAAGTGGAGGGCAGGGGGGTGGAGATCGAGGCAATGCTGGTGTAACAGAGGATAGGGTCGATTAAGGATATGTAGGTGTGGAGAATGATGGAAGGATGCAATCCCCATGTCTGGCCAGACAGGAGTTTCAAGAGGCAGAGACGGGAAAGGGTTTTCTGCTGGGTCAGGAGATGAGGGGTCCAGGTGAGGTGACAGTCGACTGTGAGGCCAAGGTATCTCAGGGTGGGAGTGAAATGGATGGGAAGACCATAAATTGTAAGGTAGAGACCGTAGAGATGGAAGGAGCGGGTGGTGCCGCCTATGATGATAGCCTGGGTTTTACAGGAGTTGATATGAAGTAACCACTGGTTACACCAAGTGCTGAACTAGTCATGGTGGGTTTGGAGGGTGCATTGGGACTGTTGAACGGTAGGGTAGAGAGCCAGGAAGTCCGTGTCATAAGCATATTTGAGGAGGTGGACAGATGGGGGTGGCTTGGGAATATCGGCGGTGTATAGAAGACAGAGGAAGGGGATATGAGGGAGCCCTGGGAGACACCAGCAGTGGGATAAAAGAGATGGGAGTTGAGGAGGGTGACATAGGAAGTACGGTGTGAGAGGAAGGAAGCGACCAGACGGACAAAATTGATAGACAAGGCGTAGGTTTGGAGTTTAAAGAGGAGATCGGGTGCCATATGCGGTTGTAGGCATTTTGGAGATCAAAGGAAACAAAAATGGCGGAGCGACAGGAGTCACGTTGGAGGGAAAGATGGCGGATGAGGTTAAGGAGCTGGTGTTCGTGAGCGAAGGAGGGTTGGAAGTCACACTGGGTAAGGGGGAGGAAGTGATGTTGATTGAGGTGGTGGGAGAGGATGGATTAGAAAACCTCACTGAAGACAGAGGTGAGGCAGATAGGACGATAGGAAGAGGCGACAGAAAGGGGTTTGTTGGGTTTGAGTAATAAGAGGACGCGGTAAGTTCAAAACTGGCTCTGAGCATTATGGGACTTAACATCTGAGGTCATCAGTCCCCCAGAACTTAGACCTACTTAAACCTGACTAACCTAAGGACATCACACACATCCATGCCGGAGGCAGGATTCGAACCTGCGACCGCGCGGTAAGTCTTCCAGTCCTATGATGGAACGTTGTGAGAGGTTTCCTATTGTTAGCGCCAGTAAATGACGATCAAGAACTTGTCACAAGGTTGCTTCAAGAAGATACTGTTACTCAACTCAAAGCCAAGAAGTTTTGAGTATTATACGAGGGGCATTCAGGAATTAATGCAACACTTTTCTTCCCCAAATTTCAGTTGACAAAATTCGGAATTTGCTGTGGGAAATGATGGAATATTTCTGCTGCAGGCCACATAGTTTCATGAAGTTCCGATAGGTGGCGGTGCTATACATTAGTTTCAAAATGGCGCCTGAACGGAGGTGCGTTCCATGCAGAGCTGTCATTGAGTTTCTTTTGGCGGAAAACAAGAGCATCGAAGATATTAATAGGGGCTTGCGATGTGTTTACGGAAACTTGCCAGGTGTCAGTCACTGGGCGAAGTATCTGTCATCATCAGAACAAGGTCGCGTAAACCTGTCCGATCTCCCGCTTGCAGTCCGTCCGCACACAGCTGTGACTGCTGCAGTGTTGTAATGTGCAGACACTGTCATTATAGGTGATCGAAGCCTCACAATCAAACATCTGGTTGTACAACTGGACATCTCTGCTGGTAGTACTGACACACTCGTCCACCAGTTGGGCTACTCAAAGATTTGTACGCGATAGGTTCCTTGACCATAAATCGTGACAATTTTCATCGTACATCGTCACAGGCGATGAAATATTGGTTCATGACTTCCAATTTTAAAAGAAGTGGGAAGAAGGGTACCAGGTAATATTTAATACAATAAAAATGGCGATTAGCAAATAAAAAGGATAATTAAGCGGTCGTCAGCCCACTAGTGCAATGAATATCCAAAATCCTCAGAAAGGAAACGGCAAAGGAAATAATTACAGGTGTGACAAGAGATGGTTGTTATGCTTTTCCACAACACAACAATTCACGAGCAAATAAATGAAAAAGGAAGCACTGAGTTTGCAGTTACTTAATCTGAAATACTAAATATTGAAAGTAAAGTTAAATGAGATTGCTGGTTAAATAAATGACTGACTGTAACTGAAACTTTAATACGTAAAATATAACTTCCAGTAACCTCAGCATAACATAATACACAATTTTGGAAAAAAGTAAGCAATTCACTTTTAATTATTGAAAGATTGAACTGAATTCACTTTAAGCAAATGAGCAACTGATTTGACTTTTAATATAAGACTAATAAGTTAGGTACCAAGCCAGCAGAAGTCACTAGCTAAGCTAAATACAGAAAAAATGAAATTGAGTGTTCTTCATTCGTGCTGTATCTTTAGTTATTTGTTTGGCAGTAAAATTTTACTTCACTTTAAGTGAGTGAAATTACTACTGAAAATTGCATATCTGCTAAGCCTCTGTTACGCAATACAAGAATGAACAGTTACTGAGGGAGCAAAATTAGACTGAAACTGGTCATTAGCAAACAAACAGAACTGGCAGTAAATAGTTAACCAATTTTCATATTTTACGACACTCGGTGACTGCATGGAAAGAAAATGGAGTCAGCTTGGTAACAAGATAAACCTATAAAACTCTATTAATAACGAGCAAAGTGGGTGCTTCCTCCCTTCATTCGAAATGTTTGTTTGTAGATACTGATGTTTTATTATAGTCCTTTTCATTTGTGGTGTCACCAAACTCACATTTACGTTGGTAGTACACCTACTACTAGTTCGTGCAGCTTATATCACACGTAAGACAGCCAGAAATGCCGGCCTGTGTGGCCAAGCGGTTCTAGGCGCGTCAGTCTGGAACCGAGACCGCTACGGTCGCAGGTTCGAATCCTGCCTCGGGCATGGATGTGTGTGATGTCCTTAGGTTGGTTAGGTTTAAGTAGTTCTAAGTTATATGGGACTGATGACCTCAGATGTTAAGTCCCATAGTGCTCAGAGCCATTTGAACCATTTGAACAACCGCCAGAAATGTGCTAACTCCAACCCGAAATATTACGAGATTCACTCAGGCAATACTCTGTTACAAAACGAGTTCACATTCGGTCCTTTTCAGTTGATTCTTCGAAAGAAGATGCTCGTCAAAACGTTGTGTACACGCATACGGAACACGCCACGCAGAATTATACACAAAGGCTAACAGTTTCACAAGCGGTTTTTTCTGAAACTAACGTACCAAAACCCCTCAAAACTTCACCGAAATGTCCATAATTGCATCTGTTAGCACGGTGATATAAACCGAGCGCGATTTAACTGTCATTTATTCATGTAACAGATAATTTTTTCGGACACATTTAACATGACCTTCTTGTCCTACAGCGACTCAACAACTGACTGAATGCCGTCGCTCCCAGGGCATATAACTCATTCAATTACGGGGGAAAGACTTTTCTCTAATTGGTTGATAAAAACGATCATCGAATCAGATTAATCTTTCGTGATCAATTTCGCTCGCAAACCGCTTTACTCCAATCAGCATTCGCAGATGCATATACGTCATTTCATATTGCAAAAATTCACGAAATGTTCCATAAAACCAACCGAAACGAAAATCAAAAGAAAAGTATGCTTGAAATATACTTCAGAACTAAGTATCTTCTTACCATCTTTCTGGCTGCCTTATTATACAAGCAAACGCTCTTAGACATACGTCATCCACCAGTTAGGGGGATTCACCGTTTCCAGGACATCCTGGTTACGTAACACTTGCTAATTACGGATGGTGTAATACATTATAAAATTGAAATTTAACGCATGTCCACACATACACACTCACTTTCACTCTCATCCACTACCACCCTAACACAAAATTTAAATATCAACTTTTAAACTATTATTTTCCTTATCAAAGCAAAATTATTAACAGTTTAGAATTAAAATTCTTTAAAAATAAATTGCGTGCACTGAGAATGCTGTTAGAATTTTCAAATGACAAAGAAACTTAAACTGTCGTGATTTCTATGTGAATTTACTTTACTAACTGTCGGTTAAGTACTTTTTTAATAGTTTTTCTTATATTTTCAAAACTATTAATGTTATCTGCATGAAAATTTTATGCACTGTTCTTCTAAATTATAAATGTACCTTTACTAAATTTGAAAACAAACAAATCATATTTACCATAGTAATTTAGTTTCTTATGTGAGATGAATAAGTGATATTAGTACGCTCCACACAGAGCAGTTCTCACGGGCCTCAAACCACGGCAGATGGCATTATGACGCCAGCAGACGACCACACAATGACCGGGGCTGGAGGCTTCATTGCCTGCTTCCAATACAGCTTGACCTAACGGAATAAAACTTACTGCAAAACTCTGCAGCCGTGCAAATAGCTGCGACGTTACAGTCTGAGGACGATGACAATACAGGTGCCCTACAAGTTTTAATTATTGCAGTTTATTATTCAAGAAAATTATTAAAGTTTGTAAAAGAAATGCCAGTGGTTAATGCGGGTACAATACTAGTTATACTCCGTCAGTTAACAGTCTTACGTGTTGTAGATGCCCTGACGACGAAGAATGTAGCCGGCGATAATGTTGAGCTGCCGCTGTTGCTGCTGCTGGTGAGAAACACGAGTCGTCTCCAGAGCCCAGGGTGATTATGGGACAGGCAATAGTTAGAACTGCAGCTACCTCCGGCTGTCCACTCCTATTGTGCTCTCAATACTGGCGAGTTAAGGACTTTGGTGAGCATACACTGGCGCGATCATAACTGCCCTCCGCGTCTGCGGGAGGAACCAACAAACACTTCGCGCTCTTTCATTACTCCAGCTGCTCTGCTTCTTCTTTCCTTGCAGGGCGAAAGACTCTCCATACTCAAGGATCAACAACGGTACAGCTACTGCCACTGTGTCGTTGCTATCTACATCTACATCTACAGCTATATGATTACTCTGCAATTCAAATTTAAGTGCTTGGCAGGGGGTTCATCGAACCACAATCATACTATCTCCTTACCATTCCACTCCCGAACAGCGCGCGGGAAAAATGAACACCTAAACCTTTCTATTAGAGGTCTGATTTCTCTTATTTTATTTTGATGATCATTCCTACCTATGTAGGTTGGGTTCAACAAAATATTTTCGCATTCGGAAGAGAAAGTTGGTGACTGAAATTTCGTAAATCCATCTCGTCGCGACGAAAAACGTCTTTGCTTTAATGAATTCCATTCAAACTCGCGTATCATATTTGCCACACTCTCTCCCCTATTACGTGATAATACAAAACGAGCTGCCCTTTTTTGCACCCTTTCGATGTCCTCCGTCAATCCCATCTGGTGAGGATCCCATACCGCGCAGCAATATTCCAACAGAGAACGAACGAGTGTAGTGTAAGCTGTCTCTTTAGTGGACTTGTTGCATCTTCTAAGTGTCCTGCCAATGAAACGCAACCTTTGGCTCGCCTTCCCTACAATATTATCTATGTGGTCTTTCCAACTGAAGTTGTTAGTAATTTTTACATGCAGGTACTTAGTTGAATTGACAGCCTTGAGAATTGTACTATTTATCGAGTAATCGAATTCCAACGGATTTCTTTTGGAACTCATGTGGATCACCTCACACTTTTCGTTATCTAGCATCAACCTGCCACACCATACAGCAATCTTTTCTAAATCACTTTGCAACTGATACTGGTCTTCGGATGACCTTGCTAGACGGTAAATTACAGCATAATCTGCGAACAATCTAAGAGAACTGCTCAGATTGTCACCCAGGTCTTTTATATAGATCAGGAACAGCAGGCGTCCCAGGACGCTTCCCTAGGGAACACTTCAGTTTTACTCGATGATTTTCTGTCTATTACTACGAACTGCGACCTTCCTGATAGGAAATCACGAATCCAGTCGCACAACTGAGACGATACCCCATAGTCCCGCAGCTTGATTAGAAGTCGCTTGTGAGGAACGGTGTCAAAAGCTTTCCGGAAATCGAGAAATACGGAACCAACTTGAGCCATTACTTCGTGCAAATGAAGAGCTAGCTGCATTGCACAAGAACGATGTTTTCTGAAACGATGCTGATTACGTATCAATAGATAATTTCCTTCGAGGTGATTCATAATGTTTGAATACAGTACATGCTCCAAAACCCTACTGCAAACCGACGTCAATGATAAGGTCTGTAGTTCGATGGATTACTCCTACTACCCTTCTCAAACACTGGTGCGACCTGTGCAATTTTCCAATCTGCAGGTACAGATCTATCGGTGAGCGAGCGGTTGTATATGATTGATCAGCGTAATCTGAAAGGAACCTAATCGGTACACATTTAAATGAAGTTCCCTCCCCAGTGACCCAGCAATTTGCAATATTTACATTGTTGTTGTGGTCTTCAGTCGAGAGACTGGTTTGATTCAGCTCTCCATGCTTCTCCATCCTGTGCAAACTGATTCATTTCCAAGTAACTACTGCAACCTATATCCTTCTGAATCTGCTTACTGTATTCATCTCTCGGTTTCCCCTACGATTTTCACCCTCCACGCTGCCCTCCAATACTAAATTGGTGATACCTTGATGCCTCAGAACATGCCCTACCAACCGATCCCTTCTTCTAGTCGTGTCAAAAATTCCTATTCCCCCCAATTCTGTTCGGTACCTCCTCATTAGTTACGTGATCTACCCATCTAATGTTCAGCACTGCCCGCCTGCTTAGCTGCGTGGTAACGTATTTGCCTCCCATGCACTGGGCTTGGGTTCGGTTCCCAGCCGGTTCGGAGATTTTCTCCACTCGGGGACTGGGTGTTGTGTTTCATCCTCATCATCGGCCGCAAGTCGCCCAATGTGGCGCCGAATGAAATAAAACTTGCACTTGGCGGTCGAACCCGAATGGGACATCCATGCCAACAATGCCATACGATCATTTCAATCTTCAGCATTCTTCTGTAGCTCATTTCGAAAGATTCTATTCTCTTCTTGTCTAAACTCTTTATCGTCCATGTTTCGCTTCCATACATGGCTACACCCCATAAAATTTACATTATAATTACAAAAATTATATACATTCACAAATAAATACACTACTACATTCATTACGTATTAAATATAGTTTCTGTAATGAAGCTTACAGGTACAGCACTAGCAGTAAAGTACAAGTTATCAAGAGATAGAAAACGGCGAATAATTTTGGATGGTGCAGAAATTCATATACCTGCTTTTTCGGTAAAGTACAAGTTATCAACAGATATAAAACGGGGAATAATTTTGGATGGTGCAGAAATTCATTTACCTGCTTTTTCGGTGTTACAACCTCTCATCCGAAGAAGAAGTTGAAAGCCGCGGTCTCAGGCAGTAGAGTCATGGCGATGGTCTTCTAGGACGTCTTCCCTCATGGGGCAAGGTTCAACCCGGAAGTGTGTTGTGCTATCTTCAGAAAATTGAAGAAACGGCTTCTGCGTGTTCGTCACCAAAAAAATGCAAACTAACCTCGCCTTCTCCGCGACAACGCGAGGTCACACACAACTCTGCCCACCAGAGAGGAGCTCACTGAACTTCATTCTATAGTTCTCCCTCATCCACCCTACAGAGCGTATCTCGCAACTAGCGACTTCCATCTCTTTAGCCCCATGAAGGATGCATTTCGCGGGAAGCAGTACATGAATGATGGGGAAGTTATTGATGCAGCGAGTTGTTGGCTCTGACGCCGGCCAGTAGATGGTTCAAATGGCTCTAAGCAGTATGAGACTAAACATCTGAGGTCATCAGTCCCATAGCCTTATAACTACTTAAACATAACTACCTAAGGACATTACACATATCTATGCCCGAGGCAGCATTCTAACCTGCGACCGTACCAGCAGCTCAGTTCCGGACTGAAGCGCCTAGAACCGCTCGGTCACAACGGCCAGTAGAGTGGTACCATTTGGGCGTAAGAGCCCCTCCCAGTAAGGTGAAAAATAGGATTTTATAGCCAAAAGAGTGGAAAATTATATGGTGTACTGGAATCCTGAATAAAACCAACCCGCATTCAGAAAAAAAACGTGTTGCTTCTCTTATTGAACGCCCGTCGTAATAACGTACGTTTAGATCAGTATAGCGTGCGATTTTAAATGAACTGTGTTCAGAGAGTTCGTACTTTTAATATACGTGAAACATACCTGAGACACAACAAAATAATTGAGGACAGCCACTGGATTTCGACTTTTAACTTCCTTTTAATAGTTATTTAAAATTACATTGTTAGCTAGATTCTCAGTGGAAAGCGTTAGCACATCAGCACCAGAGAAACTAAAATTATTGTCACGCTTATAAACATGTTTTTTCCTCAAAATTATTTGCACATATTTATTCGCTTCATTTCTACGCAAGAGAAACTAACAAGCGAAAGGTGTTTGATGTTTTGCATGAAGAATGTAGACTATAGGGTTGTAAAATATGGTCAATGATATTTCTCTGCATGCAGACTTCTCAGTTTCAAGTTTCGGTACCTGGTTTTCCTCGTGCACATCTGTTTTTGCTTAAATAAACGAATTGTATTTCAGATGTAGTCTCAAATAGCGCGGTACATGCACTGTTGTTTGCGAAGATATGAAGTTTTTTATATGAAAGACCGAAAGGTCGACGGAATCGCGTTCTACTACCTAATTACTTTTCACTGGAAGCTTCGCAGCATGGAAATGAAACCCCTTGGATATTTCCGAGAACATTGTAACGCACGTGTAAAAATTTAGGGTAACTATAGCTTCTGGTTCACCGAGTGAAATGTCGAAGGTACATGGCGCAGCTCACAGGGTCCCACAACTGATACGTACGTACATCTGAGCCTTATTAAAGTAAATCGACCTGGCGATGGAAGTATAATTCTCCGAAATGAGCTGTGGAAAGCCAGAGACAAAGAACAAAACTCAAGACTGGATAAGGAGTGTGAAGAAAAACGGCGGGTACTTACCGAAGGAAGCATCCTTTAATGCTTAATCGTATAGGAAAATAAGGAAAAAACTGAGGGTGCAATTCGCGGCTACTGGCTTAACAAGCGGGCACTTCTCTATTGTCTCTGTACGCTCGAGTACTTCCGAAGCCATTATCATCGAAAAGAAAGGTATAACTACTGCTAACTTAATCATGAAAACACACTCTGTTCGTCTCTAGTGACGCCATAGACTAAGGATGATATACTGGAGCTCTGTGACTACACAGATAAGATGTATACCGAGTTACATACAAGAATCGACACCAGCCTAGGCTATATCCACAGACGGTGCAAAAAATTAATTAATAAATAAATAACTAAATAAATAACCCAACCTCTAATGATGCAGGCTGTGCTCAGACAGAACCAAAAGCGAAGGAGTGAGTCTGCTTCAAACTGTGAAGTGTCATTTATCTTTAGTGCAGAACAGTCGGTTGTATCAGAAGCCCTGGATTCTATTGTAAAGAAAAATTGTCAGATGCATATACGTTTATGGCGTGTCTCAAACCCCATACGATGCAACGTCACATCAACCTATATAATCGCGAGAAAAGGTATCCCCTTGATCTCTCTGTCGTCTGCAGCACAGCTGATATTTTGTTACAGTTTGTCATCTGTATTTTTTCTTGTTTCTACAATTCTTGCAATTACTTAAAATGTTCGCATTATTCCACTGTTTACGGAATGTTCACCTATCAGATTACTGAACCAGCTATACAATGTGTGCGTCTAGAGCCATGAAAGGGTCACGACACTCCTGCCATTGCAATATTTAACAATATTTAAAACCCATATGTAATTTCTTAACAATGTTGATATCTTGATATGCCAGATATTCCAGCTACATAAAAACCTTGTGTTTACAGTCTTACTGAAAAACCTACAGGATTCGACAGGTGAAACAGTGGCTTGGAAGAGGAGAACCTGACTATTGAACATGGAACGTGTTTGAAAGACTATCCTCATTTGAAGTGTCTGAAACATACAATCTCTAGGGATTGATCGATGAGAGTCGCGATGGGATTGATCGATGAGAGCATTCAGAACAAAAAAGGTCTAATGGACTTATGTCCGGAAATGGGTGGTTTCCATGATAGAGACCCTTTATTCAATCATACATTGTTATAGAGACTGCAGTCTAATACGTACTGTACCGAACAGTGTCAAAGGCAGCATGAATACCCTGCTCCACCTTCTCCACATATGGAATGGGCTCTGCATACACGATACTTTTGAGATGGTCCCATAGCCAGAAATCACACTGGTTGAGATCTAGTGAACGAGCAGGCCATGCAACTGGACCCCCTCGTCCGATCCATCGACCAGGGAAGACACGATTGAGCCGCGTCCTGAGATTTATGGCAAAGTGGACTGGAGCACCGTCATGTAGCAGCCACACAACTCTGCGAATCACGAATGGCACTTCTTCCAGCATGGAGGCAAAGTAACCCGCAAGATACGCCGATAGTTCCTTCCTATTAGGCAACTTGAAGGGTCCCAAAATACAGTCGCCAATTATCCCGACCCACACATTCCGGCTGCACCGACGCTGATGATTCGCTGTAACCACACCATGGTGGTTCTGCATACTATCCCACTGATGACTGTCGCATAAGACGAAGATTTCACTCCGCGGAAAGAAGGCCTCATCTGTGTGAAGGATGGATGATACAAATCCTGGAATCGTGGTTGCTTGATGAAGAAACCAGTGACAAAACTGCTAGCGATGTGGAATGTCTGTTGCTAGTTAGCCCTGCACTCGCCGAAGTGATAAAGGTAGAAACAACTGCCATGGGAAAAGTTTCAGACAGTCGTCTGGCTTAGCCTGTACTGACGGGCCAACTGTCTGGAACTGACACAGCGGTCGCCTTCCACAGCCTTTCTCCAAGTGTGGCGTCGAACATTTCGGGCATTCCTTCATGATTTCGTGCTTCCTGAAAAGATGTTTCAGACAGACGGCGAAACACAGTTGCGAACATTGAATGCTTTGGTTGTTGTCGTCGGGGATAGGTCTCCTGACACAACCTTGCAGCCCGCCGCCGACCGTTGCCATTTGCCTTTCCGTAAGTAAACATTAAACATGTCGGCAAGCTCTCGATTCGAAAACGTAACCGTTGTGTACAACGCTGTGTCACATCCACTACAAGGTGAGTCAGAAAGAGAAGTGAATCGGACACAACATTACCAATTACTATGGCAGGAGGGGGCGCGACTGCAGGATGTATGAGTATCAGTACTACCCTCATATTGTAACTGTGCCTGCATGGTACAGCGATTATTAGACCGCAGTATCTGTAACAAAGTATGATTGAATAAATCGTCCCTAGCATGGAAATCATGCCAGACGAAGCGACGAATGTGCGGAGACGTTATAGAGGCGCCGAGAAGAATTTCCATACGTCACCTCATAGGCATGCTTACTTATGCCTGAGCGCAGTGCCACTCATCCCAGACTGCAGTCAGCGCCAAAGACGACGGGATCGTCTCTCTACCAAGCCAGCAATGAGAAAGTTAGACAGAACTCTGCGTAAATGTTTGTCGTCAGTTGTAGTTTGTTAGAAGGAATTCGTATCTTGTTCTGTATTAGGTGATACATTGGTTTTTCAGCGACAGTATATACTCCAATACACATGAGACTGTTGTGAACACTGATTGCTATAAAGTTCAGTAATTCGTCACGTTCAAGTTGTAATAAAGTGATCTAATACTTTACATGTTGTGGTATCAATGAAGCCTTCTCCAAGAGTAAGGTTAAGAACCCATCACTGTGCCAAGGGACTTATTTCGTCTACTACAACAATTTCACCCCTTCATTTCACATTTCTGAGACGGAGGTAAGAACCGTGACGCCTTGTGTTGAAATCAAGTGCATTTCTACTGGAAAGCTTTTGTACCGTTACAGTTGAAGGTTGGAGGCATTTCTAGCCAGATTTCACACTTCTGATCGCAACGGGGGACATTTAACCGGTTTCAAAATAGGGATCCTTTAATTATGTTGCACAGTGTACATTGACGGAAATGGCAAGTGTTACATCACGAAAAACCACCCCGATGATTATCAAACTTCATGAATCTGTTCATTACATAACGGGTATTAAATGATTAAACTGTCATTTGATTCAGATCAGCGGTCCATCATCAACATCAGTATGCGATATGTCCCGCATGGGTGCGAACGTACGCTTATATTCGTTGTTGCGTGGAAGTAAAGACCATCCGAAAGTCATCTTGAATAATTTCTAGCCATGTTTGAAACACATGCTGTGTTAGGTGATATTCTTGTAGAGTTTGCAGCCGGATCATGCAGTCGTCTAGATGTGGTATTTCAGCGGCCTTCCTGGCCGTCATCTTCAAGTGAGAACGCTGTTTGCCAAACTCATTGGAACTGATACATACCATGTTTGGTGGCCCTTTTATATGCCACGGAAAACCAGCATTGCTTGCGCCAGAAATCGTTGCTGCTGCCGGCCCAGTGAAGGGCCACTGTTTTTTCCTGCCGGAGAAAATAGGATTTCTGGCGTTGCCTTCAGTCTCGCAATGATATTTTCGTTTTAAAGTTTCTCAAAAGGGCGACATTGGATAGCTGTCCATAAAATAAAATGGTTTTATTTAAGTTAACCATTGCGACATGGTGGCAAGCCACGCTAATGACAGACAATAATCTCTTTTAAGAGGGCAGTGCGGTGCATCTAATTGGAATTTCTGTAACTCCAACTGAATTTTTACCTGTATTCGTACACCATTTTATTGTCTGCCGTATGATTGGAGGCGCATCAGGCCAATGAGTAGGTTGGTAGGCGTCATTGTCAGACGACGGTAACCCATCAGACCCATACAACTCCTCCAACGAAAAAATGTTAAGTACGGCAAGGGAAACGATAGGATATCTTATGGGGATTATAGCTTCCAGCAGAAAAGAAATCAACGAAAGAACAGGAATAATGATCGTAGTTTCACCGCGGAACATGTCGCTTCCAACGTCTCCTATATTGCCGTTGAAAAATATTCAAAACACAATACAAGTTATATTATGATAAGGCGACGGGATGTCAGTTCTTTTTAAGTAACTAACTCGACTAATTATACTAAAATAAGTAATTATTAAGTCAGCAAATTACTGATGAGTCGGAACATTCATGTTACCAGTACAAACTCATAAGATAGAAACGTCAGTTAAATAAGAAGAAAATTAAAAAATACAAGGAAACACTTCATATTCCACATTTTACTTAACGGGTAGCCTTAGTCTATATTTATGATATTTCTGGTGTATGCACTGTTTATTTCCATCTGCCTATAAATGGGCTGCTGTTCACCTTAGGAATCAGTTCCAAAGAGGTTAGCAAACAGCGTTTTCACCTAAAGATGGCTGCCAGATTTCGTGCTGATATATTATTTGTAGATGTATGATTAGACTGCAGACCGGACAAATATATCACCAGTTAATATGCCAGGAATGTTTACATAGTCGCCACAAGCGTCTCTAATGAGAGGAAATGTTTGAACTTGTCTGAAGTTTGATGAAATTCGTAAGAAGAGAGGAAAGCCGCTGAGTACCCTCGCTTATTTACTGAGAAGTCGTAATTACATCTAAATTTTGAAGACTTGTCCAGTACGTTAATACCAAAGTTACCAAAAGTGTTAAGAAGCGTGCTATTTTTGTCCCAATGAGGGAGCACATTCGTTCAACTCGCTGACAACTATATTTTATATCTAAGGATTTATTTTACCCGCAAATTGTTCTCGATCCACGACATCGAATGACTATAACCGTCCGCAGATGGTGATATGGACGACGACTTGCAATAGTTTGGGAGAAAAGTGTACATGAATTTTCCTTTCCCACCGAAGAACGTTTCCATCGTTTATTTGCTCTGTGGAGGAGGCGGTGTCCAGCATTCCTGAGAACCAAGCAAAAGAAATCACGCAGTAGGTTCCGCATACGTTGCGCCGGAAAGAGGCTCCTCTGTTCAAAATGGTACAAATGCCTCTGAGCACTATGGGACTTAACGTCTCAGGTCATCAGTCCACTAGACGTAGAACTACTTAAAACTAACTAACCTAAGGACATCACACACATCCATGCCCGAGGCAGGATTCGAACCTGTGACCGTAGCAGCAGCACGGTTCCGGACTGAAACGCCTAGAACGACTCCATTGTCCAATAAGGCAACAATTCAATCTCTAAGAAGTGGAATGAAACGTCTCCAAAATTTTCAAAAAAAGTTTTATTGCATCAAAGAAGTCCAACGGGTTGGGGCATCGTTTGCTGTAGATATGGAACTTACGCAAGTCAATAAACCACCTCAAGTAATAGGTAAAATTGCAGAAAGTCATAGTAATAACAGGGGGTTTGGTTTAACCAGAAGGAAACTGAAAAAAAAAACAGGCACGATAGTACACGATTAGTTAACTGACGGACGCATATGGATTCTTCGCGGAAGAAAGAAAAATATCGTTTTATTGTTATGAAGACAAAAGAAGTTAAGATAACATTTGGTGGCCAAAATGATGCAGAAAAATTTGCCTTAGTAATGTAGTATAAAACATTCCAGCACTTCTTGCCGTATCAATTGAGAATAAATCCTCTAGCTTTCTAAGATTGCCTCCGTCGTACGTTTTCCCTCGACTCCGTCTATTTTGCTGTATATGGCGCTGCAGAAAAGAAGGAATAGAAATGGTGGCTCATCACATGAATGTTCAACATTTTCAAGTTTCCTTTTCTATGAGAACAATGGCTTCTTATCAGTTAAACCATAATCGTTATTTCGGAATGCGTACTACAGATGATTAATTTTGGAGTCCAAGTGGTCCTTGTCTGAAACGGTTTTTTCTCTATGTACCAATGTCTTTAACACTGCTCTCTCCTGGACAGGATGACGAAAACTCTGGGCACTAAGATATAAATAGTGTGCATCGGCTTGTGGAACAATGAGTGGCCGATATCTTCGCCCCACTTTCGTTGTACCTAAACTTCTAAAAATAGGAGTCTTCTTTCTTTCTGTGTCACAACAGTAAACTGGATGTTTGGGTGCATATTGTTCATATGTTCAGAGAAGTGCTCAAGAGGTGCTGTGCCGTGTGTCCAGACCATAATCGTGTCGTTAACATAACGATAAACTAAAGATATACGGGAGCCAAAGTTAATGCACGTTCCGCAATATGCTCCATAAAAAAGTCTGCCACTGCTAGAGACAACGGAGAATCCCAGGCCATTCCGTCCGTCGTTCCACAAAATTTATAGCCATACGAGAAGTAGGTGGTCGTCATAACAAGCTGGAACAACTTCATCTTTCCAGGAGGCAAAGGTTTCACTGTGTCCTCCTCAAGAACTTTTGTAAATAGTGAGACTACTCCAAACTGATGAAAATAACTTTTGGGCCAACTCCAATATGCTTAATTTTATCAATGAACGTCTGAGAGTTATGGATATGATGTTCGCAGTGGCCAGATATTGGAATCACCAATTTTGTCAATTATTTCGCCATCCTGTAGGTACGAGAACCAATAGCGCTAACAGTTGGCCTCAGTGGAATACCTTCCTTGTCGGATTTAGGTTCATGTGCTATGAAGTCACTCATCGAAGAAAAGCAAACGTGAAAATGTTGAACATTCAACTGATGAACCATCGAGAATATTTTTCCTTTCTGAGGCGTTATATCCAGCAAAATAGGCTCAGTTCAGGAAAATGAGGTATAAGACCTATTTTCCGAGCTTCTAAGAAGCCAAAGGAGATGCTACGCCCTATTAAGGTCAGTTTCGGCCTTAGGATCCCAGAGATTTATAAGTTTCTTTGTGCGCACTGTAGCAATTACATCGGTCAATCCATCCACATTGTTTCCAGCATTATGCAAAATAGAAATGAGCGTTTGGCGTCATTGGCCGGGGGGCCCCTGACGGGGCAGGTCCGGCCGCCTTGGTGCAGTCTTATTACATTCGACGCCACATTGAGCGACCTGCGCGCCGGATGGGGATGAAATGATGATGAAGACAACACAACACGCAGTCCCTGAGCGGGGAAAACTCCCAACCTAGCCTGGAATCGAACCCGGGCCCGTAGGATGGCAATCCGTCACGCTGACCACTCAGCTATCGGGGCGGACACTATGCAAAATATCAACGGCATATTGAAATTCGAGAACTGTAGAAATCTGAAGTTGCTGAACACAGCCTCACAGGCAAACGCAGAATACTGTTTGACGAAACAAAACTTTTGCCCCAGGCTCCTGGATATTGGAATTCAATAATTTAAGAGGCTGTAGAAACGAGACTGTGCGAGAATAACTTCAATCGCGACTGCGGATATAATTTTAGGAGTGCATGGAGGCAAGCTCTCGATGCAGCACAGAGCAAGAAATATTCGTCGTAATGTTTACGCTACTACGGGTCGATGACGCAACAAGAGCAGACGTTGATACTATTTGCGAGAGCATTATGTAATCATAAGCCATCTATAGACTACACAAGACCAACTCAGCAGTAGTTTTGACAGTCAGTTGCTCCTGACGAAGACGATGGAAGTAAACGTAGAAAAGTTGCCCCTGCAAAGTATCGTGAATTTAGTTTCAACAAAGATACACCACAGGCTCCTCAACGGCCTGTGAGCTGATAGTACTATTTAAGGAATACTCGGCTGAATTTAAGACTTGCTAAATAAGTTGTCTACAGTGACAAACTAACCATAAATATTTTAAAAATGGATCTGACACTTGACACAGCAATGGTTGGTACCTGTTTTCTGAACGAGCAATACGAACATAGACACCAAAATGACGGGCAGCAGGCGAGCTCCCACGAGCACTACGAACATTGATGCACTACAGTGGTACGTTCACTCATGCTCCATTACAGCAGACAAGAGCTCGGCCTTAATTTCCGTTGTATGGTGGTGATGACTGCCATAGCGGCTTCGCCGCAGGTCCACCTCGATGAAGTACTTAAGTGGTAGAACTAGAGCCTAGATTTACCACATAGGTGTGCTCGAAACTTGCCAAGGAAATGCCACGAAGGAACCGACGATCTTAATGTGGCGACCCATCACATAGCCACCTCCAAACAAGAAAACTGCTGCCTTTCAAAATTAGCACTTTTGGGCAATCAACACTTATTCTCTGCAGCCAGCAGACAACGTGATCAACGTACTGCTCACGCCCCTCTCTCCGTACCACCTCTGCGCAACGTCTTAATTCCAGTGCTTGCTGAACTCGCGTCCTCTCGGGCCTTCCAAAGAAGCTTCAGATACACCAAGTCAAGGAACTGCCGCCAGCTTACCCAAACATTGATACGAACGTAGCACGAGAGGAACATAGTTATGTACCCAGAGACACCGTCAGTTGCCCCTGCGTCTCTCCCTAGGTACTGAGCTGGCGTACGCCTTCACCATAACACCGGTCGGTAGTAGGTCACATTGTGTAGCAGGCGCTGAATTAGGCGCGCCTATGACAAGAGAAGAGCAAGACATGTCCCAAGGTTACGTGCGGGACTGCTTCGGTCGCAGGTTCCAATCCTGCCTCGGGCAGGTTTAAGTAGTTCTAAGTTCTAAGTTCTAAGTCCCATAGTGCTCAGAGCCATTTTTGAACCATTGGGGAACAAACAATGTACCATGGGATGTCATTTGATCTATGGCAGTAATGCGACATGGCAGAGTAACCATGGGACCCACGGAATACCACGATATAGCTGCCCAAATCATAAAAGAATTCCCGCCACGTTTCACTTGCCTAGAACTTGGAAACAGTTTGAAACCAATCTCGCCTACGAAATTACATTCTTCCATTGTACACACTCCAGGTTTTATGGCTTTAGTGCCATGTCTTCCTGTTACGAGCATTTGTATTATTGATGAGTTATTTTGGAATTGCACCCCACCGTAAAATTCAGTGCTATGGAACTCCCTCTGTGTTGTTTTGGTGATGATAAGGTTCACAAGTACAACATTCAGTTGTGCAACGACTTTTGCCACTGTCGTCCTCTAATTTTTCGTCGCAGCCCTCTTCGATTAAGTTACCGACTGTCACCATCACATAGCACACACTCACGTCCGCATTATTACTTAGCGGATGTTATTTTTCGCTTACCCTACATGTGGTATAAATCTTTGATACGGGGCCTCTTGAAACAGCAAACACTTCGCCACCTTTGGTTATGGAAGCACCGACCATACGAGCGCCAACAGTCTGCCCGCTGTCGAATGCTCTTAGCTCCGATATAATGCACCCACAACTATGTAGGACACTATTCTGACGACAACAGACACTCTAAGTTTATTGAGAACATTGCGAAGATGCTGTTCGTGGTCGGATACAACGGGGCAACATGCCAACATTTTAATTTTAAGTTTTAAGTTTTAATTACTAGAACATCTTTTCTTTTCCGTCTTGCTGTACTCAGTGTCGTCGTGAATCGTGTCGGATTTGCTTTGGCAGTCATTTTCTACAACTGTCGTTTCCGAGATGCAAGCTTATGTGCTATATTATTCTCTAAAAATTGGTGATAGGTTTGGAAACTGATATCTGTAAAAATACGATTTTTTAATAAGGAGTTGTATGGGTAGAAAGTTATGACATCATACCGCCATCAGAGGCGTACATCGAGCCTGTGCGGACCGTCCGAAACCGTGGCCTTGACTGCCGGACGAGCCCCTGTTCGCGCTGCATGGTCAGACGGCCGAGCCGCACCGCGGGCCGCTGAGCCGACTGGCGCCCCGCCAGAACTGGAGTCCGACCGGGCGCCCGTGCGACTCGGGTGCTCTTCGAGTTTCATCCCCACTGGGCGTCACACTGTTGCGGTTGTCGAACGATATCTCTGCACCTCATTTCCAAGAAGTTTTTTACTTCTAACAGTATTTACCGATGCAGTATTTCGCCTCCGGTGTCACATTAAAACAGCTGATGGCTGTAAAATTGGAACAAGCTGATTACTTAAATCTCCACAGTTGCCCGTAATTTTTAAATCAACGTATTGTTACGTGCGTGTGAAAAATATCGCCCTACTAATTACTGAATTTTTATAATACTGTATGAGGAAAGTTTTTATTGGCACATACGGAAGTTAGATGGCTGTATCAAATGGTTCAAATGGCTCTGAGCACTATGTCACTCAACTTCTGAGGTCATCAGTCCCCTTTCTAGGGGATTTAGGGGGCTTAGAACTACTTAAACTTAACTAACCTAAGAACATCACACACATCCATGCTCGAGGCAGGTTTCGCACTTACGACCATAGCGGTCGCGCGGTCCCAGACTGTAGCCCCTAGAACCGCTCGGCCACCCCGGCCGGCATGGCTACATCACGGCAGAGTTGTTCTCACATAGTATGAAATTTTTCTCACCAGCTACACCTTTTCCAAGGCAAAGTCTGGTTTCAGACTAGCTTATTTGGCAGACATTTTGTTAAAAATCGACACATATTAGTTGTTACTTAGGGACTAAAACTGTAAGATTACATCGAATCGTTCATCAAAAACATTCCAGTCAAATTGAGAGCTTCGACAGCACACACGATTTACTAGTTGAAATTCATCTTACTTCGGGCAAAATGTCAAGAACATAATTAAGGACCATTTTAAGAATTAGGAAGATCTTTTAAAGATTATTTCCCAATTGGATTCGCAACCGCTTGAAAAGACAATAATTGTGAAATCCAAGTGATGTATAAATTAAAATGCATAGCTACTCGAAACTTCCAATGGCTTCAAGTTACAGAAAATAATCACTGTCAGTATTAAGTTTTCGGCTAAGCTTAAAAGCGGAGTTACCGATGCCGTCAAAGCGGTAACAGGTTTGTTACGTGTCTCGTCAACATATTTGTTCGAAAAGGCTTATTCTTCTTACAGTCACATAAAAAAGAAACAGAAAAACAAACTTCTCAGTGAAAGTTGTTTGAGAGTACCTTGAACTTCTGTGGTTACTGATTTCAAATTTATGAGACATGCAAAGCAAGAATTTCCTCCTCACCGAATTCCATGGGAGGACTGAAAGTAAATCCCGTAAAGAGAACTTGTAGTATAACAGGAAAGTGTAAAATTCGATATTGCATACTACACAAATCCATTATGGAAAAGTCTTCGTCAACCCTTTTGATGCGGTACTACTGAAAAGTAAAGCAATATAAGAGCATTAGGGTTATTAAACCATATGCTTGGTATTCAGCTACTTCCCTGTTACAGTAAGTACCTTTTTCCTTTACAAGGGGGGTGTTCGCACATGTCAGATTTTTATGGAAGGAGGTTTAGGGACCATTACTTTTTGGTGTGTGCGAATATATCTGCATGACATCACACTCATACGATACAGCAAATAAATTATCTGCTGGATCAAATATATTTGTTAAAATTAAAAGTAAAATAATAAAGGATCAAAACTGCTCCTTGTCACGGTTCGCGCGGTTCGCCCCTCGGAGGTTCGAGTCCTCCGTCGAGCACGGGTGTGTGTGTTGTCCTTAACGTAAGTTAGTTTAAGTTAGATTAAGTAGTGTGTAAGCCTAGGGACCGATGACCTCAGCAGTGTGGTCCCATAGAAACACACCACAAACAAACAAAAAATTCTGCGACAAGAAAGACATATGAAGTTTACTGAAAACTTTCATGCTTCAAGTAAATAAAGAAATACTCTTAATCTCGAAAGGCTGCAACAATCTTCTGGATGAATTTATTCCTGAAACAAGCAAATAAGGTGTTAGAAATTTCTGACAACGAAAACAGGATGTTTTCTAAACGTATCTGTAACTTACAATGGTACTGCAATGCACCATAAACAGCTCATTTACATTTTCCGCAGATATTCCGTTATGTTTATCCACAATGACAAGTCCAGTTCCACTAAATACCCCCTCGCTAGAGATGCAAGCATACATAGAACTTCTAGTGCCACTTGCGACAGACTGGGGAAAGTTGTTGCTCTTGACTTCGACCACTCTAGAATTGACTGTCCCTCATCTGATTTTCCTACCAACTGATATACGGAAATTTCATCGACACTTTCCTCCTCCACCACCCACGATGCAAGGACACGCTTTGCACGTTCCGAAGGCGCCACTGCTGAGGCTTCGTTCTCTGTATGGTACTGTAAATAATACAACATGCCTGCACGGAGGACAAATATGTTATCTCGTGTAGTAGCTGATGCATTATTGTCGTTAATTTACTCCATTTCTCTATCACACGATCAAACATTGAGGACACAATGTTGATAAAATATTTATTTAACATACCTAATTAACATCACATTTACCTTGAAGCGCAGCATATCTGGAACGCGCTGATGCATAAACTTCCTCTCTCTCGGATATCTCTAGTTGCTTTAGATGATACGCCTGTGATAATAGAAATAATGCAAGTGAATGCATTGACTTTATTTCCATTTTCTTTTCGCGTAAGAGATTTCGAGTGCTGTTTCCCTCAAATGTTTGAAAACATTGAGGCATGATCTCTTATCCAGTTTGTTTAAGATTTTTAACCTAAATATATGTTTATTTGTTTATAAATGCGTCATTTTATGTATGTGGGAGTGATTACTTCACTGATCGGCGCATTCTCAGCACACTGTTTCTGTACCTGCTACGCTAATCGCACAGGCAACTTCGACGTTGGACCACTGTCAGCTTCCGTAGTCTCGGTAGTACTGCGAAAAACTGAATTAATTCGTCAGATACCTGGTAATCTCAGTTCCCAGACAAGACTATTTTCCCGAATTGAAATAACACTTCGGCAATTTGCTTGTGCTGCATAAACATCGATTTTAACACGATACACAAAGTGTTCCAGGCAATCTCAACGCGCTGCTTTAAGCTAAACTACAACCGTAAATCTTTAGATGGCCAGTCCGTTTTAAATAAATTTCGGCATTTTTTGTTGATTCCAATGATGGGTGAACATTAGGTCAATATTGGTGTACCTATTTATCCTCAAGGGTGTGGCTTCCAGTTCTCAGAGAGTGGCTGTTGTACGGAAGGTGACAATAGTTCTCTAGCGTCTTTTTCACATTTGCTCCCAGATCGGTAACGAACGAAGCCCTAAAGAGATGGTCTGTAAATATCCCAACCTGATCATGTTAGTTTCAGTTTCGTCCCTTTTATTTGTAGCACGCTTCTACATTTAATATTTCATCCAACTACAGCAACTTTATTTCTACTTATTGAAATAATTAGCAACCAGTTGTTTAAAAGGAATTTTATTACCTTTAACTGTTTCAGGTACCCAGTGCTCTTCTTCAGGATGTTAAAACTATCGGATTATTTGCGAGTGTCAGGTATGAACTAAGAACTACATGATACCAGCAATTTGCGTATGGATCTTATTTTTGACACTCGCAAATACTGCTATACTTGTAACTTTCTGGAGGAGGCCACTAGGTGCCTGAAACCGGTAAAGGTAATAAAATTTCTTTTATGCAGTGGTTTCTGATTATTTCTATACATTTTCTATCCACACATTTTCTTTGCAACAAACAGGACCCGATTTTCGCACTGCGACTCTTAAGAACCAAGTAAAATCTTTTAGAGTATGCCTGTGTCTACTTGTCAGTTGTAGACGCTCACGCACCATCCTCCATATCCTTCAACACTTGGGGGACCGTAGCCACACGATATTCGAGAAATTGTTGATGGTTAAATGAAATAGGAAGCAGGGCTCTTGTATCTGCGGTGGGGTACTGTGCTCTTATTTCTGGTAATATCTTCGCAAAATCTAGAAAGCTTTCTCCTGCTGCTATTGATGAACGACTGCAAATCTCTTGTGGAAATTGTTACACATTTTTACAGGACAATTGATTTTGATGACATCGGAATCTTGCCATTACTGCTGATCTGACTAGTAGGAGTAGCTTTGCAGGTGTTCAAGTGTGGCAACAGCGCACTCGCACTGCCACCACGGAAGGCTAACAACTTATTGCAACCACTGCACTCAATAAAACCTACAGGCATATATTGAGAATCTAAAACCCGTGTGAAACTTTGCCACACGATGCTGTCTTCTGATGTCTTCAGACGAGTGTCGGTTCCCTGCTTTCCACATTTTCTAATCCTTGGCAGTTGGAAGGACCTTTCCTGTTCGATATGTGTTTCTGACATAATAATAACAACAATAATAATATACGATAATACAAAAAGGGCTGGTCACAGTGCCTTGCGCTGAGCTGTCTCCTGGCCACACGCGAGCGGTTGTTAAGGAATGTCCACAGATATTTCCTCCGGACTGTGGAACACTTGCAATCTTCGCCTATGTGTTAGTGGAGACACGACGTTGAGGCTGTCAGCTGAAATTCTCGGAACAGCCGACTCGGCCTCATTAGCCGGGCCTCCAGCTGCGGATTTATGCAGCAACGGCCCAGGTCACGTTCAGAAAGTGCAGGAGTTTTCCTACGGTTTTCATGTCACAGAAAATTCCAATTGCTTGCAACATGGCGAAGGAGCGGACCACCGACCACGTCGAAGAACTTACAAAATTTAACCAAAAAACACCATATTTGAGGAAAATTGTCTAGGAAATTTACAGGAATGATTTTTGAAAGTAAAACGTACGAAGAGATTCCTGAAACATTGTACACGATATTCCAACAGTGGACCAAAATATAACAAAAACTTAACTACAAAAATTGTGTTTAAGTTTCATAAAAGAGGAGGATTTCGCAAGAAGCGGGTATAGGAAAGAATAAATTGTACAAACCAATAAAAACTGCTTTTACTGTGTTCATTACTGTATTACGTATTACTGTGCTACATCCTTTATTTTATATTATAGAGTTATTTTCCTTTATGAAGGATCGAGAACGTCCTTTTACGAGTGTGTCAGACGTTCACGAATCTCAAAGGAGCGAAGAGTAAGGAAGCAAATGGGTTGCTGTGTGGCCAACCACTACGGCCTTCCTTGTCCTGTGAGTTTCGCTGTTTCATTGGGCCCTG
This sequence comes from Schistocerca gregaria, assembly GCF_023897955.1. Taxonomy (NCBI): domain Eukaryota; kingdom Metazoa; phylum Arthropoda; class Insecta; order Orthoptera; family Acrididae; genus Schistocerca; species Schistocerca gregaria. The sequence goes on from NC_064922.1 coordinate 464,348,846, forward strand.
TTAACACCGAGCTCCAGCAGGGTTCCCGAAAGAGCCGCGGGCCGCGACTGCTCATCGCGGCTCGCACTCTCTGTCCCACGGTACGGATCAGCTCGAGTACCCGCGGTGCGGCCAGCAGGACTTTCCGGCCGGCCGCAGGCGAGCTCGGCCGGTGGAAGTGGCGCGATGCGCCGGTCTCACCACCGTCCCCTCTCCGATATGCGACTGGCCTCGCACCGTCAACATTAAAGCGGCCACCACGACATGCCCTCAACTAACGAAGGGGGGCGAAAATAATCTTTCAAAATACTCTCACGAGCAATCACACTCGTGTTTAGTAGTGCGTATCATTTCCTTTCACCCTGATGGCGAATTCTAGTATGGATTCAGCAGCATCACTTACCCTTGTCTTATCAACCAGCATCAAAAACTTACGGAAACGTGTCAGGCTCGAAGCGCGAACATCTAGTTCTAAGGCGTCGCAAATGTGTTCAATAGGACCGACGTTCTCAATCCATTCTGAAGCTTTCCGGAAGCGATAGTGTCACGTATTACCTCCTTGAAAGTAGAACGTGTTTTTGGGGTGCTGTACGTGGACAAAGGAATGCACATGTTAGTTCCGTTTGTATCAATGTGGCATATAGCTTCCTATCACTGACAGCGAGACAGTACGTTAGCACTCTCTGTACTTCCGAAGTTCTTTGTCAGAGTGATGAAAAGCTTCAAATTGGCAGAAATGAAACACTTCTATAAAATATTACGTCAAAAAGTGCTTGAAATTATTTTAGTTACCGCGTTCTGTATCTTCCGGAGGCAAGGATTGTGAAATATCTTTTGGATGGTATACTAAGGTTTGTGTCTTAACGTCTCAATTTCTTGGCGATTTTCACTTCATTATGGAGCCATTAACAATTAGGCTGATGTTGGGACAACCATAAACAGTAAGAAAGTGAAACGGTGTTAACTGTAACTAAATAATACCTGCAACTCTACAACTCTACTCAAATGTTGAGATGAATTTGAATTCTCAAGGGACCAGATTGCTAAGGTCATCGGTCCCTGGAATTACGCACTACTAATTTATACTAACAACACATACACCCATGCCCGAGGGAGGACTCGAACCTCCGGAGGGAGGGACCGCGCAATCCGTGACGTGGCGCGGGAAACTCTGCGCGGCAACTCTATTCATGGGCCAATCTTGTATCAGCCAATATTGCAACAATGAACTCTTTCAAGAGATTTTTTAAGGTGAAGAGAGCCTTGGCATAAAAATAAACATTTTCACCACAGTTACAATACCACATCACTATTTGGCCAACTATAGTTATTTGCACATATGTAATATCATAGGTGTGACTCGATGGCCTAGTGGTTAAGCCAGACTACAAATCTGAAGGTCAGGGTTTCGATCCCGTCACTCCTAGAATTTTACTCTGTCACTTATTACTTCATATGAATAAGAACTAAAACAGCCGCATTAAGTTACAATTATTACATCACAACTGATTTGATTCAATGAACATCAACAGAACCGATTAAGCAAAAGTTAGGTTATACCCTAAAGTATCGTACACGTTTTAAATGACATGCCAGTCATACTGCCAGAAATATTCGAAACAAGTTCTCACAGAATTGTACTCCGGAGGTCTTGTCGTCTTATGTAAGGCACACTGTGGAACATGAAGACCATAGAACACTCCGTCGACTATCTGGCAGAAACACAGCGAACAGTGAATGTAGGGAATACGGCAAGTTGTTCACTAAACTGTCGAAACGAGGTTGGTCTGTGAACGAATTAACACGCAAATACCCTGGCGAAACAGTTCACAGTTGAACGGCCATTTGTCAATGTCAAATACGCACAATATTTCTGAAACGACCACTTTACCATCATTAGCTGCGTTGATAAACTGACTGCTTAGAGAATGGCGTATCGCTTGTATATCCCCTCCTGCCTTCGACCTGACACCCTGTCTGCCTCCCTCGTCCTCGGGTCTCGTCAAGGGACGCATGCTGGAGGCATGCCCACTGCCCACTGCCGATGTCACTCGTTGTGAAATATCTTCTTCCCCTTCTTTACAGCCTATCTTGAACGTCCATAGGTATTACTAAGGATATAGCCACTATCACGATCGTTCAGCGATTTCGTTATTCGACTTTACACAGATACTTTAACGACACAGCCTGTGTCAGAGTCGTAGTGCAGTCGTAATAATTCCCGTATGATTTCTAAAAGCAATGTTCCATGACTGCTGACTTGTTAGGCTGCTGCAGTCTGGTGTACCGTCGGTATTCTCCCCACCGTGTGAACACCCTCTTGTCACATTGGCAGGGTGCCGCACTGGGTAGCCGGTTCGCGCGACTCTCCCCGTCGGAGGTTCGAGTCCTCCTTCGGGCATGGGTGTGTGTGTTGTCCTTAGCGTAAGTTAGTTTAAGATTAAGTAGTGTGTAAGCCTAGGAACCAATAACCTCAGGAGTTTGGTCCCATACCGAGCGAGGTAGCGCAGTGGTTAGCACACTGGACTCGCATTCGGGAGGACGACGGTTCAATCCCGTCTCCGGCCATCCTGATTTAGGTTTTCCGTGATTTCCCTAAATTGCTTCAGGCAAATGCCGGGATGGTTCCTTTGAAAGGGCACGGCCGATTTCCTTCCCAATCTTTCCCTAACCCGAGCTTGCGCTCCGTCTCTAATGACCTCGTTGTCGACGGGACGTTAAACACTAACCACCATCACCTTTGGTCCCATAGGAACTCACCACAAATTTCCAATTGGCCGGGTATCTTATAGATGCTGGATTTCCGTAGCCCGGGGTTGTCTTTCATACCACCAAGCCTGCCCGTGTATTAACTGGTGGGTAAGAGATTATCTTCTCTTTGTGTTCCTTATCTTGATGTCTCCTGTCATTACGAATGATGTATTGCCAAATGGAATAAAGGTAATGCCTGTATCCTCCCGACGCTGCTCTTCGGTTTCTACCGAATTTGCCGCTCTGTGCAGTCTTTCTTCCAGAACACATTCCTCAGATGTTCAAGTTCTTGGCTGAAACTTTCATAGTCAGATACTGTGTGAGGTGTATATATCAATGTTTCGAGCACCCCGTTCCTCTGCGCTGGATATTGGCAGCTGTTCATGTTCCTTCGACTTCCGTGATAGAACTGACATTGTGCGTGGGACTGAACTGTATGAGGAAGGCATTCAGCTTGTGTCTTTTATGAGACCACATGACGAATGTGTCGTCTACATAACAATAAAAGCAGAAATGTTTCCGTAGCGCTGTCTGCAGAGGTTCTTACTGGAAACGCTCCTTACAAATGCTAGTTGCATCTGCTGAAACTAGACTCAGCATGCATACTCCTTCCGTATGTTGTATACACCATTAAATGTAAGCATGTCGACGTCAACATATGCCTAAAACATAAGTCGTTCTTATTTCGGACAATAAGCTTCCACGTTTCTTGTAAACGCTCTCTGATGAAGCCAGAGGCAACGTTTAAGCTTGCAAGGAAGTCGGTATATTTAAGCTTCAAGTTGTTAAGGCATCCGACAACATCTACGGAGTTGTATATATGCTGTGAAAGTTCTCGAAGTAGGGACTACGTGAATCCCTCCGGACTTAATTGAGTACGTCGGGGATCAGTGTTTCTAGCAATGGGACTTAAAAGCAGAACATAATTAAGAACGATAGGAAATCCATAAAGTTTCGATGGTCGTGAAATACGTGCTATCTTTTGTGGCTTCTTTGAGAAACGCCATAATCTTCTTGTTCACCCTCTCGGTAGTATCAGTGTCAATCTTCCAGGGTGCACTGTCTTCTAATAGGCCCACTATTTTCTCAATGTAATCTTGCTGAGATAAATTCACAGTTACGATGTCTCTGATAACTGACCACGATATCAGTATCAGAGTTCTCGTACAGCTATCTCCCTACTGTAGATCTTCTGTTTCATCGGTTTTGTTCGCGAGGGTGCAGGAAAGGTTCCACGACATAGCTCTTCATATACTTCAGTTGGAAGTCGTGCAGCTGCCTGTTCCACCGCGCTAATTGTGCCCTTGATAATGCAAAGAGTTGGTGCAAAATTGAGTCTTTCCTAAGAGCTGTGCGCCTGCACACAGATGCATGGACGTGGGGTAGATGACAGTCTTTCAAGGGACGTCATAATATTGTCTCTCTGATATGCGCTAGAATTTTGATGTTTGAAGCCCAATTGCTTATCTCCCTGTGGAATTCCCTGTGGCCCATGTGAAACCATCAATCCACACCCAAGTCCAGGAACTGGACTGGTTGGACAACTCCAAATTTAATTTGAATAATTCTTTGTTAGACGAGCCCGGGTACCAGTGAGTAAAGTGTATTCTTTTCTGCACTACTGGTAGGCTAGCACGTTTCTTGATTCTTATGGGTGCCTCTGAGAGGATGTGACGCATTATCTTGGAGAAGCTATTCACGGAGTCTCATAAGATATGCAACAGCATTCAGCAGATGTCTCCTCAGGTGGCGCAACTTGTGAAATTTTTTCATGCCGCCATAGATTTGATCCCAGTAAAGGATGTGAAGTGATTCTTCAGGTTCTGCCAGTGTTATTTATGACGAAATTGTGCGTGGTGAATATTCAGACGTCACTGTCCAATGGGTACAATGTTTCGGCAGGCGAACTTGTTGCCAACGGATGCGATGATGAACTGACCGCTTAGGGGATGCATGGTACTGCTCTCTCCAACCCCTCCCCCCTCCCCCTCTCGCCGAGCATCTGCTCTATCCGCACTCTGCACCCAGCATTACTAACCCACCACAAAATGTTTAACATCAAAATTCGAGCGTATATCAGACAGACAACTTTCTGCAAGAATATCATCGTCTCATGGCCAAGAAACTGTATGCCGATGTTCACTTCGTAAGAATGGACTTAGTATTGCACCCACTCCCGAATCCACATCAAATCAAGGACATCATCAGCTCAATGAAACTACACCTTCGTAATCTCCATCTTAACTTTTAATGCTTCATGTAATTTAATTTGAGAGCAATATTCATAGTTCTTGATACACTCTGGGTTTTTGTAAAATGTATTTTGATGCCGAAGCAGTACTTCTTCCAAATCATGGGTTTCAGCTTCATTTAATCCTTTGATGTTTGTGACTTTTTCTTTAATATTTTCATCTATTACTACTCCTTCAGATGACACTGCATCTGCGTTTGTATGAATATTGTCTTTACAAATATTTCCTTCCAAACAAAGATTCCTCGGATGCACGTGTTCCCCATAATCCGCAATCTAGATTCCCTTGCAGATTCCATGGTCTCATTCGAATCTGAACACCTTTTCTTCATAATTTTCTTTTATTCTCATTATCTTCTCAGCAAAATCTAAGATTTCACCTCTTGCTATTAGCCAGTCCATTCGTAATATTAAACTGACTCATAGCCCTGGCACTGTCATAGCATTTATAAAAAAACATCTTGTGTTACACTTTAAGAGAAAGGTTCTTCTTTGTAAGCTTACTTCTGGTAGTACACACTTCAACCCGTTATACTGATTATTCTGTAATTTTCATATCCTTCTTTTATTTCTTCATATAAATCATTGAATGTGGCATTTATCTCGCTGTCTGAACCCAGAATCAAAACCGTTCTATTATTTTGTATACTAACTTCAGCTATTGATTGGTATGCTCCTTTAGCTTCATATGTATCCTCTTCCATTAGTGCTTCTCTAATGTAGACATTTTCGTCATAATGCATAAATTTCACAAGTTTCTTTTGGGTGTGTTCTCTCAAAATTGACTAATGTGGTACTCTCCGTTGTTTCTGCTCCTCCCATACCTCTCTGAAATCTGATCCTCACCCTCCCTCTTCCAGATGAGCTGCAGCTATGTCGTACTCGTATATTCTCCTCCCAGCTGTGACCTACAGTATATCATCCCTGTTCCTGCAGCTGTCCACTTGCCACCTGTTTCTTCTACACCCTTTCCTACCCTTGTCTGTTGGCAGACAGCGAATCATACTACTGAAGTACATGCATTAAACTATTGATGTTATTTTTTGTTGCTGATATGTTTTTCTTGTACTATCATTGTTAATGTACAAGGGTCAGTCAAAAAGTAATGCCTCCTATTTTTTTCTACGTTTAATTGTCAGGAAATTTAAATGCAATTACATAGGTTGAAAACCACAACATTGAGGATCATTTTGTCATTTTTCAATGTAATCTCCGCCCATCTCTGCAGTTTTGGTCCATCTTTGAACAAGGGCATGTATCCCAGCACGGTAAAAATCACAGCTCTGCTTCCTAAGCCATTGACGCACGGATGTTTTGACGGCCTCCTCATCTTCAAAATGAATCCCACGATGAGCTTCTTTTAGTGGCCCGAACAGATGGAAGTCTGATGGTGGCAGGTCAGGGCTGTATGGGGGATGAGGCAAAACTTCCTATCCAATTTTGACAATCTCGTCAGAGGTGTGACGACTGGTGTGTGGTCTTGCATTGCCATGCAAAAGAAGAACATCTGCCATTGATTTTGTTGGGCGAACTCGCTGAAGACGTGCTTTAAGTTTTTTGAGGGTTGTGACGTATTGAACAGAATTTATTGTGCATCCCTGCTCCAAAAAATCAACCAGAATCACACCCTCTGTATCCCAGAAAACTGTTGCCATAACTTTCCCTGCCGATCGCACAGTTTTGAATTTTTTCTTCCTCGGCGAGCTTGTGTGACGCCACTCCATTGACTGCCTCTTTGATTCGGGTTCAAAAAAATGCACCCATGTTTCGTCCCCGGTCACAATTTTTTTCAGAAACTCATCTCCCTCCAAACGGAAGCGCTGCAAGTGTTGGGAGGCTATTGTTTTCCTTGCCTCTTTATTCTGATCGGTTAACATTCTTGGAACCCACCGTGCACAAACTTTTGAGTACCCCAATTGTTTAATAATCGTGATCACACTGCCTTTACTAAGAGAAATAATGCGACACACTTCATCTGCAGTCACCCGACGGTCACCACGAATGATGTCATCAACTTGCTGAATGTTGTGTGGAGTCACTGCACTCACCGGCCTGCCGCTCCGCTTTTCGTCAGTCAACGGTGTTTGCCCTTCAGCTTCCTTACAACGACGAACCCATCGTCTAACAGTGCTGACATCCACTGTCACAACACCATACACCTTCTTCAGTCTTTCATGAATGCGTATGGGCGTTTCACCTTCTGCATTCAAGAATTCAATCACACAACGCTGTCTCAAACGAACATCGATGTCGGCCATCTTACAAACTTCTGCTGTGCTGCCACCTGTTGACACAGAAAGTTACTATTGCAGTGGATTGCAGAAGAAGGTTTGAGGAATGGCGCCAAATTCAAATTTTTCACTTAACTTAATTTTTTTAAGTAGAAAAAAATGGGAGGCATTACTTTTTGACCGACCCTCGTACGTGATATTACTGCAATAAAGTGAGATTCTTTTAGTGGGTCATTAATACACTGTTTCTCCCGGTAATCTGCTATTCCCCATGAAATGACGTCCTCTTCAAGTCTGTTACCAACACAGTTCATTATTTATTGTTTTCTCCAGTGTTTGGTATAATACCCTCAAACCACCAAATGAATCACACATGTTACATGTTACCTTTTAATGAGAAATGGCAGGATTCGCTTACACTAAGATAATAAACTGAATCACTTACACGAATATTAGCTTCCATCTGTTCTCGTTCATACCATTTTTCGAATTTTTGTTTTGTGACCCCTTCTACACCGAAACGCCTAAGAAACTGATACAGGCAGGCGTATTCAAATGCAGATATATGTAAACAGGCAGACAACGGCGCTGTGTTTGGCAACCCCTATATGAGACAACAAGTGTCTGGTGTAGTTGTTAGATCGGTTACTGGTGGTACAAAGGCAGATTAGCAAGATTTAAGTGAATTAAAAAAAGTGGTGATATAGTCGGCGCACGAACACTGGGAGACAGCGTATCCAAGGTAACACTGAAGTGGGGACATTCCCGTATAATCATTACACGAATCCGGCAAAACATCAAATCTCCGACATCGTTGCGGGCGAAAAAAGATCCTGCAAGAACAGGACTAACGACGACTGAAGAGAATCGTTCAACGTGACATAAGTAGAACTCTTCCACAAACTGCTGCAGATTTCAATGCTGGGCAGTCAATCAAGTTTCTGGGTGTGAACCATTCAACGAAACATCATCGATATGGGCTTTTGGGCCCGAAGGACTATTCGTGTCTGTACGACACAAAGCATTACACCTCACCTGTGCCCGTCAACATCGACATTAGACTGCTGATAACTGGAAACATGTTGTGCGGATGGACGTGTACAGATATGGAGACAACCTCATGGATCCATGGACCCTGCAACTCAGCCCTCACCTGAGGTGAATGAACACCTTCTCCTCAGCATCTTTTTTCCCTCCCTCACCATCACCTGTGCCGCCATCTATATCTGTCCTACAACTCCTCTCCCCTATGACTTCATTTCCCATGTTGACTGTACCTTCTCAACCTATGTAATTGCCAGAGACCTCAACATGCACAGGTGTGACCCTGCCACCCTTCGGTGGTGGCATCGCTTCCTTGTCACCCTGCATGGTGACCTTGTTCCTTGCCCACAACACACCCATCCTGAAAGTGTCTCCAACCAGGATGCTATCCTCGCTTCCCCCAATCTCCTTGGTCGTATCACTGTGAACGTCCTCGATCCCATTGGTAGTGAACACCTCCCCATCCTTCTCACCATCTCCTCCACCCCTGGCCCCCCTGCAGCCCTCCACCCAACTGCCCCTCCAAAGTCTGTCCATGACTAATGCTGTGCCGACTGGGTTGACTACTGGGAATCCATTGCCTCATAGGTTGAAAGCCACCCCTTCACCTTTCACCATCCCACTGACATCACCCATGCCCCCTCCTTCGTTCAGAAAACCATCACTGACGCTGTGAAGGCCCACATCCCTACCAAACTCATCCATCCTCACTGCCCTACACTTCCTCCACAGGCTGTCCTTCTTTGTGAATCCTGCAGGCTTTACTGCTCCTTCCTGCACGCCCGTGACCAGGATACACTCATCGGCCACCACCAATTACACCACCACATCCAGAACCTCCTTACTTGCAAAGAAATGCCGCGGCTGGCACCACACATGGACACAATTTAACTCCACCCTCCATGTCAACTCCTCCAAGTACTAGTTAGCCTTCCACCACCTTACTGGTAGCCATCCCACCCCTCACTACTCTTTTATCCATGACGATCGACCCTTCCCAAACACCCTCCTATCTGAGAACTTCTCCATTCCTGACAATCCCCATTTTGATTACTCCCTCTTCCTCACTGTCCTTGCCATGCTGATACATCTGTCACACCGCTTACCCCTAGTTTCCAGTACTTGGAGAGGTTATCCCCCTCAGAAATCAACAATCACATCACTGCAAATGATATCACACTCATTCTCTGTTCCTAACACAACACCACTCCCAGCCACAACAGTGTCACTTCCCGCCACCTCAAGGAATCCCCCTGTCCTTCCTGGCTGTCCTTGCTACCCTGTACAAAATCCTGCTCTCCACTGGCTTTTACCCTGACCTGTTTAAGACTTCTCGAGTCTTGGTGTTCCCTAAACCCAACGAAACCCCTTCTGACACCTCTACGACTGTGTCTGGCATCCTGGGCTCGTCTTCAAACTCCAGACCTATGCTCCTCCTATCAATTTCGTCCATCTCGTTGCTTCCCTCCTCTCCTGCAGTCCCTCTCCATCTCCACACACTCCCCCTCATTTGCCACCGCAACTTCCAGCACCTACTCCTCCTGGACGATGAACTTCTCCCTGACATCAACCCCTCCTACCAACTCTAACTCCACCTTCCTCACCCTGCTCCTCAGGGCTTCCTTCCTCCTCTTCCCTACCCCTGTGTGGTTTTCTCCCTCCTCCACCCTCTCCCTCTCCCATGCCTTCCTTCTGTGTCTCTGCACTCACAGCTTATCTTTTCTCTTCATCTCCGGCCCTGCCTGTCTTCTGCTCCTTGTGTGCCTCCTGCCCCCCAATTGTTTCCTCCTCCTCGTCCCTTCAGCCCTCCCACACCTTCCTCCCCTCTTTTTCTCTCGTCTCCAGCCCTCAGTCCCTCGACATGTCCCTACCAGCGGTTTTTATTCTTCGTGAGTGTTCTGTCGGTTGCTGTGATTTTTTAAAGTATCTCACTCTGTGTGATTCTTATACTGTGGCTGACTTTTAACATGTGTTTGTCTCCAGTGTTTTTTAAGTGCACTTTGAATTACCAGCTGTGTTATTTTAACTTTATGTCGACTTTTTAACTATCACACAGTACATGTCCCCGTATTAGTGTATATTTTAACACCCATCATATCCATTTTCTGTGTTTTCTGTGTCCCCTTTTTAATCTCCCTTTTTTCACAAGAGTTTCCCCGTCTGTATTTTTGTAAGGCCATTTGACTAGAGAGCGGTGGACTGTGCCGCTGCCAGCCCTCCCCTGCCGATATGGGTCACGGGAATGAAATTACAATAAAGAAAAAGACTTTTAGTCCCTGATGAAGATGCCGTTGGATATCACCACAAGCTTGGAATTTTATTCGAATTTGACCCTTCAAGTGAACTGAGAAATTTTTATGCTACATTTAAACTGCTCATTAGTAACAGATTTTAATTCTGTTTGCTGCTGTAGGTGTCTTTCTTTACATATCTTAATAGTCTGAGTTTGTGTTTCCTCGATTTTACTAATCATCTCTTTTATTTGATAAACGTACTATTCTGCAGTTTTCAGTTTATTAAGCCAACGTCTCCTCTACTTCATTCCAACACTCATTAAAATTTTTAATCCATTGTTACATTTCTGCAAATAAAAGAAATAATTGAATGTTGTAGAATTGAATGTGAAGACAATAACTGTCCAGTGCAACACGGTCTCTGCATGTTCATTCTCTCCTCTGTGATACCACAGACAGCTTGTAACTGTTCTCATTAGTACTGGAAATTCAGAACATGTGACTGGGCTGTTTGTACTCTGCCACACCAAAGCAGAACACTGAGACTGTATAATTGTCCACCCTGATATCTTCTAAAGATGTCCCTATGCAGAAATAGCCATCAAGTATCAAGTACATTGTTGTTGATGTGAGGCTGTGAAATTTACTGTGAAATTTAACGCTCATTATGCTACTAAACTAGTATTCAACTTTCAATTTACTTATAACACAAGGGGCACCTAAAGCCTTAAATTACTAACAACATATTTCACAAATACTCACCTACGAAGTCAAAGTTCATGTATGGAACACTTATGAAATTTTTGGTGATATGTTCCTATGGGACCAAACTTCTGAGGTCATCGGTCCCTAGTTTTACACACCACTTAATCTATCTTGAACTAACATACGCTAAGGACAACACACACCCATGCCCAAGGGAGGACTTGAACCTCCGACGGGGGGAGCCGCACGAACTGTGGAAAGGTGACTCTGACCGCACAGCTACCGAGCGTGGCAACACTTCTGATCATGGTACGTGAAATGCATTGCAGAAAAGTAAAGCCACAGTTAAATTTAACTGCTGTATATTATGCATTCCTCTGAATTGCTTGATGAGTTGTTATTTCTTAATATCATTAGGTACGACATGTGACTCAGGTCTTAACCATGCGTCCTCTAGACCGAACTGTACGATACAGTGCCTCCTTTCCGACTGACTGGTCGCCATGAATTACTTTGCCTGGTGCACGGTGCCTCGTCTGCAGATAATTATTCTAATGTTCCTGAAAGTGGCTATTGAAATCTGCAATAAGTGGATGACAGCTTACTATTGAGAGGATAGTTAGTATGATTGGCAGTTAAATCTGAGTTACATTTTTGAAAAAAAAATGCTTTCTCCTTGTCATCAGCTTTCTGACTGGTTTGAAGCTCCCCGCCAAAAATTCTTTTTCCTTGTCAACCCCATCATCTCAGAGTAGCAATCGCAGCCTACTTCCTCAATTATTTGCAGGGTGTATTCCAGTCTCTGTCCTCCTCCGCAGTTTTTACTCTCTACAGTTCCCTCTAGTATCGTGCACGTTATTCCCTGATGTCTTAACATCCCATCCCTTCCACTTATAAATGTTTTCTATATATTTCTCTCCTCGTCCATTCTGCGGGGGACCTCCTCAGTCCTTAACTAATCAGTCCACCTCATTTTCAACATTCTTTGGTAGCACCTCATCTCAAATACTTGGGTGCTCTTCGGTTCCGGTTTTTCCACAGTCCCTGTTTCACTACAAACAATAATGTGTTCCAAACGAATTTCTTCTTCCAGTTAAGCCCTGTGTTCGATACTAGACTTTCCTTGGCCAGGAAAAATATTAATAATTGAAAATTAGTACTCTGATGTCTGGCACAGGGAAAATACCTGCACCTCCGTTTGTGTCAGCCAGTCAGATTATCTGATTGCTAAATTGGCCACTGTACCACTGTCTCATCTAAATTATGAAGCTAAGCTTGGGGTTGAGTATTACGGCCAACAAAGCCGTAAATGTTACAGTGTAAGTATGTCTGGTAACATGCGGTACCGCCTTTCAGTGGCCACAGTCCCCATTTCCAGTCATATATACATCACATGCATAGTTGTCGTACATGCAGTACCTCCTGCCTTATTCACTGATGTAAACCCACCTGATGGTGGAAGTATAATACTTCGAAACTCATGGAAATACTGGGTGACAGGAACAGGAGCCTGTGATCACTAGAAAGCAGAGGCACAGATTACGCCAAAAACGTAAAGTTTACAACGGTCTACAAGGCAGTGGTGTACCATTTGCAGGCATTTTGTCGTAAATATATCTTAACCGATAGAGGCCTCAGGCGTGTGACGCTCGCCTTTTCAGTAACAATCGGTTTCACACAGCAACTGCTGCTATCAGTGAAAGCAGGTCCATTTCAAATGATTTTCGAGCGAACAGTGCGAAAGTAACAGCTTGAAATCGACATTTGGAGTCTTGTACCCCGAAAAGGCAAGCGTTCAAGCGTTCATAGCATCACACAGCACAGTACGTCTTCGAAAGGGTAGATAACACAGAAATAAAAAAGTAGTTGACTGGTGACATGTAACGTGGACCGCCAAGACGTCTATTTTTAGATGAAGAAATGAACTGAGTGCTCCGCAGATTGTTCTGGATGCATTTCATAATGGACGAGACTCTGTTATGCTTCAGGCGTGTTTTGCGTATCGTGACTCGAGTCCAAGATGAACTTGAATCAGGCCTTACCCAACAATCAAGTGTTACTCCTTCTTCCTCATCTTCATGATGAATATACTTCTACGACGACACCAGCTGTGATTACAGGACTGTACGCATGCGTTCCTACTTCGACGCACACTATGGCACCTTATTGCTAGCTCCCTACCGCACCTTGTGTGAACCGCTAAATAACACGTTCTTAATCGTACGGGAAACATCTGGGGCCGTTTGAAACAGCGAGCGATTCCTAGCAGTCAACATCTTCGCAATTTGGTAGAGCTATTGGATCCAGAGCTCAGTCATCTTGAGTGAACTTGTCGAGCTGAAACCGTAATCAAGCCTGTAGTAGTGTTACACGATATTCCCGTGATGTCTCCTTGACGTGACTTCGATGTTCGATGTTTTTATGTGAAAACTCTTAAAGCATTTTAAATCAGACAAACGGTATTAATATTGCACATAGCTATTCACCATGTGTATACAATTGCAGCCCTCTGCCGCTAGAGGGCTCCGAATTTTAGCGTGTAATATGGCGGTATGTAACGTAGCTGTTTGGGTGAGTGTAAAACAGTGCATTCTAATCGAATTTCGAATTAGAAGAGTTGGTCTACACTTGGAGCACCCTGTCCAGCATGAGACATCTGGGATTCACTGTCATCGATAACCCTCCACACAGTTTCAACTTGGTTCTATCAGATTTTCATCTCTTTCCAAAACTTTCAGAACAGCTTCGAGGACTTCATGTTGATAGTGACAAAGCGGTACAAGTAAAGGATGAGGCTGCGTATTTGTCAACGAAGTCAAACATTCTTCAGTGACGATATCAACAAACTTGTCTCTTGATAGGGGAAACGTGTTCGTAGCCAGGATAACTATTTTGAGAAATAAATATTTAGAAATGAATAATATCTGTTATTTAAAAGAACTTTAAGAGTTTTCACATAAAAAATTCGGTAACAGTAATTGTCAACCCGCCCTCGTATAAGGGCTCAGTGTGAGCACACCTCACCTACCTGCCATTATTGTCACAACCAGCTATATACCCTACATCAAAGACCATCAGACGCCACTGGTGCGTGTATATTTAATTGATATTTGCATTTAATAGTCCGTCCAAGTTATACATCCCATTTTAAATGCAATTTATTATTTCCATTTCATATCTGTAATTTCCTCAAACATTATTTGCTTTCATAATATTTCAAACATGAATAACTAAATAGATTTTGGAGTTTATTTAGTAAATATATCGTCATTCAATTAAAAAATCCAATATATTCATCTGCTGTTGTGGTTTTTTGATGTTAATTATGAATGGTGCTGCAGGCTGTAAGTCACTGACGGTAGAGGAATTCTTTGGCCACTGCGCCTGTGACGGGATGGGCAGATGCGGCACCGCGGAGAATTCCGGCCATCTCCGCGTTGTAATCGTGCGGATAATTGCGTGTGCGTGGGCGAGCGGAAGTCGGCTGCCTCAGCCGACAAAGGCCTCGCGTTATAAATATGGAGGCAAGGCATTCTGGGTGCTTCGGCTGGAGTCTGGCAGGACGCGGGGAGCGGGCGGCGAGGGTCATTCAGCCGAAACCGACCGACTTGTATTAGGAACCTAGCGTAAGATATTGAATTAGATGCTGGACATGACTGTGTACAAGTATCATCTATTTATTCAGATCTGCGGTCTGCTTCATATATCAATACACTGATAACCTTGCCGTTGAGCGCCAGTAATCTCCTCCATGTATCAGTATTTGTGACACTGAAAAGACCTCTTCCAAATAAAACTAAATTCAGAGGATGTCTAGAACAGCGTACCAGTAATAAAGTAAAAACATTAGTACTGTCATAACACAAAAGAGGAGAATAACATTTGCTGCCTACGACTGGATGAACGGATGTGCACCGGAAAAATGGGCTGAAGATTCATTGAGGACTAAATCGGAAGAATTCACTCATATTTAAAAATAAATGTATGTTGCAATCGTTTCATCTCTTTATCCACCAGAAGCTCTATCTTCCATCCTATTCGTTAGCAATATAAGTAATATAAGTTTTACAGCATGCGTACATCGAAAACACTCAAACATTTTCTGAAGGGACATCCAGAAACATCAGCGGCGGAATGTCACGCAAAGTCTTCAGATGTAAATCAAGCAGAGCCTGTTTGCCTACTGAATGCCTGGGACTGAGAGACTAGAGCAATATTCTGCATCAGCAAGTTTGTAACTCTCTAGCGTCCCCCTTTCATTGAAGTTTCCGTAAAGTGACGAGGAATTATTGATACTACAGTTTCTTTTAATAATAAGTGAAGGACATCTTACTTTAAATTTAAGCATTTTTTCTTTGTTACTAAAAGAGTGCTATGATTCCTATACCACTACGTTGGAAACAGATCTGTTTTCCTGTGATAAACAGGAAAAAGAATGACATTTTCTCTCTGCAGCGGAGTGTGCGCTGATATGAAACTTTCTGGCAGATTAAAACTGTGTGCCGGACCGAGACTCGAACTCGGGACCTTTGCCTTTCGCGGGCAAGTGCTCTAGTAACTTTTTTTTTAAATCTCATTTTTTCGCTTTTGTTCGTTTCATCTGCTGGGGGCGGACGTCGTAAGACATCCGTTTAAGTTCGTTGTTGATTGATTAGCTCAGTTTTTTTATTTATTTTTTATTACAGAGGGCTGCTAGCCCTCTGACCGAACACGCTGAGCTACCGTGCCGCCTATGTAAATCAAGCAGAATAACTAAATTACCCAAACACGACCCACGGCCCCTCCTCACATCTTTACTTTTGCTAGTACCTCGTCTGCTACCTTCCAAACTTTACAGAAGCTCTCCTGCTAACCTTGCAGAACTAGCACTCAATTTCTTGATCCTACTCAAATGGAGCATACTTAATAAATATGTAAAAGCGGCATTTAATTTCAGGAGAAAAGCTGTCACTTTTAAGAACTGTTTGTTGTAAACTCATTTTAAGTTTTGAAGGCTTTTGTGTCTAATGTACTCCCATATTTACAGCACATTAAAATTTTGGAAGAAAGGTGTTACTGGAGCAAAAAAAGCAATTAGCCTTTTCTTTTGTAAAACTTTATTTACGGAAAGAAGCATTTCGGGACTCTACCCACCTTAAGTTGGCGTAATGCAGTACATCTCCATCGTCGTTATGGGTGTTGATTGCATTTCAAACCATGCAGCTGCCCTTGTGCAAATAGCAACCCCTTTAACAAGCGCGTTTCCAAGCCAGCAATGGAGATAGACACACACGTTGCTTCTGTTATTCCCACTCTAAAAGGCTTAACAATGCTTCGCTTCTCGTCGAATATTTCATGCTTTTCTTATTTTCTTTTCTTTTAGTTTCAGCCATTTAAGCACGACTTCAAGTCAGACCAGCTTCGTTTCTTTTGGCTTAATTCTTTTCTATAACATTTCATTCTTATACTTCATAACTATCTTCGCTCTGATGTCCATCTATTTTTTTGTCCTGGATCTAATTCTGTTCTGGGAACATACGAAAGCGTGCGTTTTTGTTGTAATACTCTGTTTCATTTATTTCATTTCTTCCCGATATCTTTGTGCCTCTTGGATTAAACATACTTTCGTTTCCGTCACAAGCAATTCTGTCATCTGGTGTATTAATTAAGAATGGATCCCAAGGGGTACTCTGGCTATACAGTGCTTGGTTCGCTCTTCTACATTTACCGTCTCCTAACCTTAGTGTACTCTGACCACAATCTATTGGTTACGAACTGCAGATTAAAACTGAAGAAACTGCAAAAAGGTGTGAATTTAAGGAGATGGGACCTGGATAAACTGACTAAACCAGAGGTTGTACAGAGTTTCAGGGAGAGCATAAGGAAACAATTGGCAGGAATGGGGGAAAGAAATACAGTAGAAGAAGAATGGGTAGCTCTGAGGGATGAAGTGAAGGCAGCAGAGGATCAAGTAGGTCAAAAGACGAGGGCTAGTAGAAATCCTTGGGTAACAGAAGAAATATTGAATTTAATTGATGAAAGGAGAAAGTATAAAAATGCACTAAATGAAGCAGGCAAAAAGGAATACAAACGTCTCAAAAATGACATCGACAGGAAGTGCAATATGGCTAAGCAGGGATGGCTAGAGGACGCTGCAGAGGCTTATCTCACTAGTGGTAAGATAGATACTGTCTACAGGAAAATTAAACAGACCTTTGGAGAAAAGAGAACCACTTGTATGAATATCAAGAGCTCAGATGGAAACCCTGTTCTAAGCAAAGAAGGGAAAGCAGAAAGGTGGAAGGAGTATATAGAGGGTCTATACAAGGGCGATGTACTTGAGGACAATATTATAGAAATGGAAGAGGATGTAGATGAACATGAAATGGGAGATACGATACTGCGTGAAGAGTCTGACAGAGCACGGAAAGACCTGAGTCGAAACAAGGCCCCGGCAGTAGACAACATTCCATTAGAACTATTCACGGCCTTAGGAGAGCCAGTCCTGACAAAACTCTACCATCTGGTGAGCAAGATGTATGAGACAAGCGAAATACCCCCAGACTTCAAGAAGAATATAATAATTCCAATCCCAAAGAAAGCAGGTGTTGACAAATGTGAAAATTACGGAAATATCAGTTTGATAAGTCACAGCTGCAAAATACTAACGTGAATTCTTTAGAGACGAATGGAAAAAGTGGTAGAAGCCGACGTCGGGGAAGATCAGTTTGGATTCCATAGAAATGTTGGAACACTTGAGGCAATACTGACCTTACGACTTATTTTAGAAGGAAGATTAAGGAGACAAACCTACGTTTCTACCATTTGTAGACTTAGAGAAAGCTTTTGACAAAGTTGACTGGGGTACTCTCTTTCAAATTTTAAAGGTGGCAGGGCTAAAATACATGGAGCGAAAGGCTATTTACAATTTGTACAGAAACCAGGTAGCAGTTATAAGATTCGAGGGGCATGAAAAAGAAGCAGTGGTTGGGAATGGAGTGAAAGAGGGTTGTAGCGTCTCCCCGATGTCATAAATCTGAATATGAGCAAGCAATAAAGGAAACAAAAGAAAAATTCGATGTAGGTATTAAAATCCATGGAGAAGAAATAAAAGCTTTGAGGTTCGCCGATGATATTGTAATTCTGTCAGAGACAGCAAAGGACTTAGAAGAGCAGTTGAACGGAATGGACAGTGTCTTGAAAGAAGGATATAAGATGAACATCAACAAAGGCAAAACGAGGCTCATGGAATGTAGTCGAATTAAGACTGGTGATGCTGAGGGAATTAGATTAGGAAATGAGACACTTAAAGTAGTAAAGAAGTTTTGCTATTAGGGGAGCAAAATAACTGATGATGGTCGAAGTAGAAAGGATATAAAATGTAGACTAGCAATGTCAAGGAAAGCGTTTCTGAAGAAGAGAAATTTGTTAACATCGAGTATAGATTTAAGTGTTAGGAAGTCGTTTCTGGAAGTATTTGCATGGAGTGTAACCGTGTATTGAAGTGGAACATAGACGATAAATAGTTTAGACAAGAAGAGGATAGAAGCTTTCGAAATGTGGTGCTATAGAAGAACGCTGAAGATTAGATGGGTAGATCACAGAACTAATGGGGAGGTATTGAATAGAATTGGGGAGAAGAGGAGTTTGTGACACAACTTGACAAGAAGAAGGGACCGGTTGGTAGGACGTGTTCTGAGGCATCAAGGGATCACAAATTTAGCATTGGAGGACAGCGTGGAGGGAGACCAAGAGATGAATACACTAAGCATATTCAGAAGGATGTAGGCTGCAATAGGTACTGGGAGATGAAGAAGCTTGCACAGGATAGAGTAGCATGGTGAGCTGCATCAAACCAGTCTCAGGACTGCAGACAACAACAACAACAACCTTAGTGTCCCAGTAAGCTCTTGAGAATCTTTGATCTCTTTTGCGAGTCGTCACATTTTTTACGTGAGGTGATCTGTCCTGGACACTAGCGTCACCCCAGTGCCTCAGCGGTGCTGAGTGCGCTGGTAGCGGATGGGACAGCCACAGTCACCGAGCATTATGAGACGGACGGAAGAGACTTCTAGCGAAGAAGTGGGACTGGTGTGAGTTCTGCTGGAGAATAGTGCTTCATGTAGTCTGGAAGGTAAAGCTGCCCAGATTGTGCTCGATGCAATGGCAATGGAGAGTCAGATGTCATTCGCTTGTTCATGAAGGAAGGGACAGTGTCGCGCAAACCAGAAATCTACGGACACTAGTCATATAATATTGGCTCCTTTCATGACTGCATAGGAGATTGGATGTTGAAGCGGCATGAACGTAATGTAATGGACCAGGGAATTTCTTGGCGTAAATAAATTGAACGCGGAAGTGATGGCTGCAGGTGTTTAAATTTCCATTTCGTACTGAACAGCAGAAGTCCTTGTTCCCATCCATTACCAATATGGACACACGAAGATTATATAAAGGTAACTGGTTTATTCATATTTTCACGTAATGTCTGAGTTAATTCTCATGCCCTACCCTGTGGTTCCTTATCTCTCCGCCTTACTTCATACCTGAGCTTATCTTTCAACGGATAAGACGAGTCATTTACAACATCAGCAGTATTTCGCATTTAAACGTACCACTCTATACTCCTCTGCCAGATTTTTTCGTTCTTCTACCAATTTTATACCAGTGAATGGTATGGTGCAGGCTTTGGTGACAATAAGTGCAGGGTGACAGTTTAAGCAATTTATTATTTAAAAACATATATTAGATTAAATTTATTTAAAAACAGCTATTACATTAAATTTCTCAAACACAAATTATTTTAACATTGCTGAGAATGAGCCATTAATTTTAAAAATGCTGTAAATAATCGGTATTCATTAATAATAGGTTGGCCTAACAAGATGGTTTGTATTCTGCCCAGTAAACAGTGGCTGACTCATCAATGTAACAGCCCAATCCGTTCCATTTTGTCTCTTGATCGGTCCACTATATACTTCAGGCCATGGCGTCACTGCAACCAGATAGCACACAAATTAATCACAATTTAGAGGTCCACAATACGCTCATCTGCGAAGAAAACCTTATTAATGCCTTGTCATCTGATCAGTGGCAACCTACACTCATTGACTATTCTATCAGCACTCTCCTAACATACACGTATACCAAAATGGCCACAATTTTGAACCATCTTAAGTAATCCCTCAAATTCATATTGACTACTGTCGTCATATTCACAAGTACCAACTCTGACCACAGTGCCGTGTAAGCAATCTTAATCTTATGCTATTCTGAAAGTCATGATAATACTTAGGATTAAAGTAGTGTACCCTCTAAGATATAGCTGTGCTTATAACATTCTATGGCAGTACACTCACTACATTAGCTTTATCACAGGATACAACACGCACACACACACACACACACACACACACACACACACACACACACACACACACACACACACACATATACATGCATACGCATACACACACATACACTAACACTGGAGTGACAACAGTCATGGGATACTTCCTAAATCGTGTCAGACCTCGTTTTGCTTGGCACGGTGTAGCAGCTCGACTTGGTATGGACGCATCAAGTTGTTGGAACGCCCTTGCAGAAATACTGAGCCATGTCGCCCCTGTAGCAGTCCATAATTGCGAAGGTGTTGGCAGTGCAGGATTTTGTGCAGGACGAGACATTTCAATTGCGTCCCATAGATGTTCTATGACTGCCAAATTATTCGCTCGAACTGTCCAGAACGTTCTTCAAATCAATTGCGAACAATTGTGGCCATGTGATAAGGGACACTCCCAGCCATAAAAATTTCATCGTTGTTTGCAAACATGAAGTGTATGAATAGCTGCAAAGGGTCTCCAAGTAGCCGAACATTACCATTTCCCATCAGTGATTGGTTCATCCCTCAAAGCTACCCATTTTTCTTCTACTGTATTTCTTTCCCCCTTTCGTGGCAATTGTTCCCTTATGATCTCCCTGAAACTCTGTACAAACCCTGGTTTAGTCAGTTTATCCAGGTCTCATCTCCTTAAATTCCCAACTTTTTGCCGTTCCTTCAGTTTCAATCTACATTTCATAACCAATAGATTGTGGTCAGAGTCCGCATCTGCCCCTGGAAATGTCTTACAATTTAAAACCTGGTTCCTAAATCTCTGTCTTACCATTATATAATCTACTGATTCCTTCTAGTATATTGGTCTTCTCGGCGCACTCTTGACGCTGTGGATCTCGGAATTTTGAATTCCCTAATGATTTTCGAAATGAAATGTCCCAAGCGTCTAGCTCATCTACCATTCCGCTTAGAGAATTGTTAATTCCCGTCGGGCAGCCACAATCACATCGGAAACCTTTTCACATGATTCACGTGATTACAAATGGCAGCTCCGCCAATGTATTACCCTTTTATACTTTGAGTAAGCGATTCTACCGCCATCTGTGTCTGTGCATATCACTATTCCCTGACTTGTCCCCCCTCATTGTATTAGCAGTGGCAGACAATGTCTTTCAGAGTGATAACTGAATCGTCAAAGAGCTCAGTTAAAATTAATACAGTCAGTTTACAACTTCCGTCCCCCGCTACTTGCTAGTGCCCTTCTCGCCACCGCCTCTGAATGGCGGTAGTGTCCAAGAAAGATTGAGTCACGCCAAAGATGTATCAACTTACGGCAAAAATCCACACGCTCTGGTCACTTAAGTAATCTTGTTCTTACCGGATTAATACTTTCTACTGCAGATAAGGCTTCAGGGTAAATTATTCTCCGGTAAGGTCGTAACCTTCTATAAAACGAAACATTTTTGTTGTTATAGATATTCGTAGTGAGTTTGCATCCTACAATGATTTTATTTACTCATCTTCCCATAATGTCTGTGATATCCACACATGGAACTCATTGGAAACTCAGCTGCATCGCAATACAGTCAGACTGGTTCCTCAACTTGACCATCGGTAATAAACACTGGATCGGTGGAAGACTCCATGTCCACTGCCTACCCACTGGCTATCAACATAAACATTCACTACTTGAAAAAAAAATAGTACACCTTTATAGATGTTCACAATTCACTCAAGATTTATTGTTGCAACAGCGCATATGGAATAAGTGAAATGTTTACATTTACAGATCAATAGCAGAAGTTGTTCTGGGCTCGAGGTGCCGATGCATGCTAAAACATCCATATTACCCTACTCGGGTGCCAATGCAGGCGCTGATTCTGACATCCAATCGATCGTACTGTTCTGGGGTACGTTGTTCCATGCCTGCTCGACCTAGGCACGTAGTTCCGTAAGAGTTGTTGGTTGGTGAGTTAAACGAGTCACTTCTCGTCCCATCATATCCCCCATGTGCTCGATTGGAGACAAGTCCGGAGATGGCACTGACCAGAGAAGTTGCTGCACGTCTTGCAAAGCACGCTGAGTTTCACGGACGGTATGTGGGCTAACATTAGCCTGTTGAAACCACACGTTACCTTCCTGTTGCAAGAACGGCAAAATAACGGGTGTGACAACATCCTGCATGTACCGAGATCTTCTTAACATTCCCTCCACAAACCAAAAAGGCGAACGAGAGTTGTAGCTCATCGCATCCGTGAACATTAGGCCTGGGGTGAGGCCGCTGTGTCTTGGACGAATGCACTCCACGAGACAGCACTCACCAGGTCTACGACGCACGTGCAAGCGACCATCACTTGTGTGCAGGCAGAACCTGCTATCATTACTGAAGACCACGGCGTGCCATTCCGTCTTCCAAGTGATCCTCTAACGGCACCAGTCAAGCCGCGCACGTTGACGGTGTGGCGTGAGCGGAAGATCTAGTCTTTTGTGTGCCCCGCGTTCCACTGCTAATAACAGGGTCGCAACAGTTCGTGTTGTCACGTCTGGGCTCACAAGCAACCTCATCTGTGCTGTGACAGATGTGCGATCTGCCACTGCTGCCCTGGTGGGCGTCTCCGCTGCATGGAGGTCGCAGAACCTTGTCTGAAGGGTTGAGAATGTTCACGTGACCATTGATACCAGCATCGTTTCACAATTGACGCACCACTTCCATCTCGTGTGGCAATTCTTTCAGAGGACTATCCGGTCACTCGGAAGGCCACAGTTTTACCGGTTTTAAACTCGTTCAGTCGGTTGCAGGAAGGACGAGTGCATCTCAGTGGCACGGTTTCCTGCTTATTACACACGTTTGCGCCTCCTGACCCTTCTGTTTATAAGCTTTTTCCTATTATAGAGGAGACACAGGTGGCGCTCTGGTAGCTATGTCACTACGTTATCTGTTGGCGGACGACTTTTAAAACATTATCAGTACATCTACTATCCCTACTATGCCGCCACCGCATCAAAATCTTTCCAGGTGTGTTAATTTATTTTTTGTGCCAGTTTATTTACCGGCAGGCGTACAGGAACCTCCGCACCAAACCAATGTGCCAATGGGAACACAGGCAGTGTTACCACTACAGCTCTATTTTGCAGTGCCTGTCACGTGCCACTGGACGTGTATGTAACAACCTACCCAACAATTAACCATCTGTTTCAGTCGAGATCTACTCCCGGACCTGAGCCGACTGTCCGAGCAGCAAAGGCGTCACTGGTTGCAGCCAGCACCGCCAGCCACTGCCTCACGGCATTCTGCCTGCAATATGCTCCTGAGCCACCTCACTAAAGACTCAAGCAGTCACCGCTTGCCAGTGACCACAGCCTCTTTGGATTCCACTTCTCCGTAAGCTCAACAAAGTGCTACGCCGCCGTTGTGTGCAGCCGATGACCGCCACCGACACTGATATGAAAACTGGAGACAGTTTGATGTGAAAATATATAACACGTCAAATAAATCCAATCAAAATCCTGGAGATTCCATAAAGACGTCTTAGTTCTATTTGCAGAGTAATGATAGTGATTGTGTAGCTGATATCTCTCTTTTTGTTCATTTCTGCACCTGCAGGTAGACCTCGCATGTGTACTAGTACGGCATAAGACGACATAGGCGAGTTGTGTTCACACTACAACAGTTACGAAATTCCAAAACGGGAACTATCATAACATAACCCCTATCATAACATAACCTCCCCCCCCCCCCCCCGACTGGGTTTAGGAGGTGGGGAAAGGGCCAGCCCGCAGATACAGGAGAATGCCGATGGGGTCAGAGCCGCCCAACGTGGCAGTCGCCAGTCGCATCCTGCAGAGACGACACAAATCAGACGACGTTAGTTGCTCCCCTCAGCCGTAAGTTTCACTATTCTGGACGTCCGCGAAACGTTTCTGTGGTGGAAGGAAGATTCTTGAACAGAACAGGCAGTTTTTTGAGTCACTCTTAAGAGTAACTTGCTAAGGGAGATATACAGGCTCAGACAAAAAGACCTCTCGTATTTCAAAAGCATTTAATATGGCCGTTGTTGACCTATCGACTGCCGACGCCGCTGGTCGTTGAGTATCTTTCGACCAGCCATCTGTGGTCAGAGGCTCGTCTGCGGAATAAATATGCCTTCTTAAGACTTGTGCGAACGCGTAGGCAGGGACTGGGTAACAACAGAATCCAGAAGAGAGAGAGAGAGCGTGTCTGACGTAAGACGAGTAGCTTGCATGCTTGTCACGAGAGCTTTCTGGGTCAGGGCAGCGAGAGTTGGAGCCGTCGGCCGAGAAGGAAGGAGCTGTTGCTGTCGTAGTCGGGGAAGTGCACCGTAGTACACAGCAACCGACGCCCGGACGAAGGAAGGCATGCGACTGTCATTGATGGTCGCGCCAGCCTGAGTAGCGTGAGCTTAGCGGCTTTCTGCTGATCAATAACAGGTGAGCGTCAGCAGGGTATTATTGTTTCTACGAAGACAGTGTTGTTATGGCCTATTTTGTTGCACTGGCAGTACAGACTAATTCAAGTGCTGTCTGAGCACTGTGTTTCGAAAACTTTGAGCAAAAGCTGCACGGTCGTCCCCATTGTTAATGAAGTTTAAGTTTGTCCAAGCAAAGTAGGAACTCAGCTCGCTTTTAAAGTAAATTGACTTAATGACAATTTTGCAGTTTCACAATTGTGTGACCGGTCGTTGTGGTCGTCAGTGAACTTGCTATTAAGTTGGGCATTACTGTTCCCCAAATACACTCCTGGAAATGGAAAAAACAACACATTGACACCGGTGTGTCAGACCCACCATACTTGCTCCGGACACTGCGAGAGGGCTGTACAAGCAATGATCACACGCACGGCACAGCGGACACACCAGGAACCGCGGTGTTGGCCGTGGCATACGGAGCTCCATCGCAGTATTTAACACTGGTAGCATGCCGCGACAGCGTGGACTTGAACCGTATGTGCAGTTGACGGACTTGGAGCGAGCGCGTATAGTGGGCATGCGGGAGGCCGGGTGGACGTACCGCCGAATTGCTCAACACGTGGGGCGTGAGGTCTCCACAGTACATCGATGTTGTCGCCAGTGGTCGGCGGAAGGTGCACGTGCCCGTCGACCTGGGACCGGACCGCAGCGACACACGGATGCACGCCAAGACCGTAGGATCCTACGCAGTGCCGTAGGGGACCCCACCGCCACTTCCCAGCAAATTAGGGACACTGTTGCTCCTGGGGTATCGGCAAGGACCATTCGCAACCGTCTCCATGAAGCTGGGCTACGGTCCCGCACACCGTTAGGCCGTCTTCCGCTCACGCCCCAACATCGTGCAGCCCGCCTCCAGTGGTGTCGCGACAGGCGTGAATGGAGGGACGAATGGAGACGTGTCGTCTTCAGCGATGAGAGTCGCTTCTGTCTTAGCGCCGTGCAGGTGAGCGCCACTATCAGGACTGCATACGACCGAGGCACACAGGGCCAACACCCGGCATCATGGTGGGGGAGCGATCTCCTACACTGGCCGTACACCTCTGGTGATCGTCGAGGGGACACTGAATAGTGCACGGTACATCCAAACCGTCATCGAACCCATCGTTCTACCATTCCTAGACCGGCAAGGGAACTTGCTGTTCCAACAGGACAATGCACGTCCGCATGTATCCCATGCCACCCAACGTGCTCTAGAAGGTGTAAGTCAACTACCCTGGCCAGCAAGATCTCCGGATCTGTCCCCCATTGAGCATGTTTGGGACTGGATGAAGCGTCGTCTCATGCGGTCTGCACGTCCAGCACGAACGCTGGTCCAACTGAGGCGCCAGGTGGAAATGGCATGGCAAGCCGTTCCACAGGACTACATCCAGCATCTCTACGATCGTCTCCATGGGAGAATAGCAGCCTGCATTGCTGCGAAAGGTGGATATACACTGTACTAGTGCCGACATTGTGCATGCTCTGTTGCCTGTGTCTATGTGCCTGTGGTTCTGTCAGTGTGATCATGTGATGTATCTGACCCCAGGAATGTGTCAATAAAGTTTCCCCTTCCTGGGACAATGAATTCACGGTGTTCTTATTTCAATTTCCAGGAGTGTAGATACCACTGAATTAATTTAAATTCCAGGCGACAGTCATTGCGACCCCGTAACAAAATGAAAGAAAAAAACCCTGTTCTTGTGACTGCAGGCTGGTACGCCGCCGCGAAAAGCAAGGGGCGTCCCTCCGTTTACATTGGCGGTGATTAAAGAACTTGCTAATCGCAAATCCTTTTTTTGAGCGAAGGTGTTTAGGTCTGGCCAAGTCATGGAGGTTACGATGCTGAATTTTGGGCAGCGACCTGTGTAAACTGTTATTCAATTGAGTAGATTTCTCAGTTATTGAAATTAAGACTTTATAAAACATTTCTACCCCAGTAGTGAGTCCGGCTTCCCTTTTAAAATTGTTGTCGTGCCTTCGTATGTGTT
Source organism: Schistocerca gregaria (assembly GCF_023897955.1). NCBI lineage: Eukaryota > Metazoa > Arthropoda > Insecta > Orthoptera > Acrididae > Schistocerca > Schistocerca gregaria. The sequence continues at coordinate 464,375,808 of NC_064922.1, forward strand.
TGCAGTAACTGCCGACCATGGGGGCACGAGCAATCCCTGAGGTAAAACATTTAAGAAGGGATCATCTGGCGAATGAGCTACGCATTCGTGTCGAGAGGGTGGAGGGGAGCGTCACAGAACCATGTCAGCTGCTGCGAGGCGCGCTGAGCGGCCCAATAAACAACACCGCGAGGGTTGTTGAGTAGGTAACTACCGCTTGCCCTGCATGTCGCTCCTTGTTGTCCACACTTCAAGAAGCAGTAATGTTGTTAGAAGGAACCACTTCCTCGCGTGATTGAACGTCGAGATTACAAGCTCTGACAGAACACACGCTGGTAGAATTGCTGATGTTGGTTGGGTTCATAAGGATATAAAATTGAGTCCCGATATGGCGGCATAGCGAGATGGGTTTTTGTTAGTACAGCAACACTTATCTTTCCTCAAGTGGCAGAAGGATAGTGTAGTAGGTGAAAGTCAAAGTTTAGATGATAGTGAGAAATTTAGTGAGCAGAGGAAGAGGAATGCGGAGAGTCTGTTTAGTAAGCTTCCGAATCCCGTTCTTCCTGTTACTCATGTCCTGCAAATTAATGGTGTTAATCAAACTATAGAAGTGTTATGGCTAATAGTAAAGCCGGAGAATCAGATCAATGCCTAACAAATTCCCCACAGTATCGTGTGCCAAATAATATTTCATTGACCAGAAAGACGTTTGAATAGATTATTGACGGAAGTTTCGCGGGACGGTAGTTGGCTTAGTATCTTTTGTGAGAAGATATTGTTCGAGTGTTTATGGGTACAGGTACACTGATGAATCTTCCGCTAATTACATTCAGTGTGTACGAGTGGCAATGAGTGCCTTGTCAGTTACATTTCTGAAGTTGAAGGCGTACTTAATATTTTAGAAGAAATTGGGCCGCAGTACCGATCCTGTGTGGTATTGTGAATAAGCCGTAGTCGTTTCCCGATCTACACAAGGTGGCACTCAGTATCGAAAATTTCAGTTATTGAGATGAGAAAAGGAATAGTGAAGGGTTGACCTTTAAGAAGAACCTTCCTAGCACCGATGGTCCTTTAGACGCTCGGCGAGTAAGTTTCCGGTGCAGGAGCGAAGGACACCTCATTAGAGACTGTAAGGTGACGCGGGAACAGCTGTGGGATAGCTGAAGAGCTGGGGGCAATATCATGGTAACCCATACAAACCAAGTTCAAAGATAACTGGGCTTTTCTTGTCTGGAAATGCACATTACATATTGTAAGACGAGAAATAGAGCTTTATTATAATTTTGTTCTGAGAAGCATTTTATCAAATCAACATAATCTCTTAATATGTTTCAACGGTTTTGTGTGGCTTACGGTGTTTTTCATGGTAAAATCCATCTGAAATGTTGGTTACTATATATTTTTTAATATTAATAATTGTTACTTCAGTATGAAGCCTCATTTTTATTTATTATTTGATTGCTGAGAAAACTGTACTCTGTCACACTGTGTAACACATGACAGTGTTATTTATTGATTTACACGTCAAGATCCAAAGGACCAAATTGAGGAGCAAATCTCCAAGATCATGGAATGTGTCAGTACATGAAATTACAACATAAAAGCAGTAACAGGTAACAATAAAATGAACCCATTTGTTAAAATAAACGCAATCAACAATACAACAAGAATCAGTTTAATTTTTCAGGGAACTCCTCGACTGAATAGTAGGAGTGACCCATGAGGAAACTCATCAATTTCCACTTGAAAGCGCGTGTATTACTGCAAAGAGTTTTGAATTCGAGTGGTAGCTTATTTAAAGTGGATACAGCAGTATGCTGCCCACCTTTTTGCATAAGAGTCAAAGAAGTCCGATCCAAACGCAGGTTAGATTTTTGCTGAGTATGAACTGAATGAAAGCTGCTTATTCTTGGGTATAAGCTAATACTGTTAACAAGAAATGACAGTAAGTAATACATTGATTGAGAGGCCAACGTCAAAATAGCAAGATTCGTGAAAAGGGGTCAACAAGAGGTTCAGGAACTTATAATTATTGCCCGAACTGCTTGTTTTTAAGCCAAAAATATCCTTTTAGAATGTGAATAGTTACCCCAAATTATAATACCATACGACATAAGCGAATGAAAATAAGCAAAGTAGGCTAAATTTCGTGTTGAACGATCACTCACTACAGATACCGTTCGAATAGTTAAAATGGCAGCATTAAGTCTTTGAACAAGATCCTGAATGTGGGCTTTCCATGTCAGTTTACTATGTATCTGAACACTTAGAAATTTTAACTGTTCAGTTTCATTAATTGTATGCCGATTCAGCGAAATTAGAACGTCAGGTATCGTTGAACTGTGTGACAGAAACTGTAAAAACTGAGTCTTAATGTGATATAGCGTTAGTTTTTTTTTCTACAAGCCATGAACTTAGGTCATGAACTGCACTATTTGAAACCGAGCCAATGTCACACGCAACATCCTTTACTACAAAGCTAGTGTCATCAGCAAACAGAAATATTTTACAGTTGCTCGTAATACTAGAGGGCATATCATTTATATAAATAAGAAACAGGAGTGGCCCCAATGCTGATCCCTGGGGCACCCCCACAAGGGCCACAGCCCCCCAGACCCCACATCACAGCCATTATCAACATTGTGAATAATGACCTTTTTCTGTCTGTTACTTAAATAAGAGGTGTACTTATTGTGAGCTACTCCCCATATTCCGTAATGGTCCAACTTCTGGAGCAATATTTTGTGTTCAACACAATCAAATACCTTAGTTAAAACAAAAAGTATGACTAGCGTTCGAAACCTCTGTTGAACCTATTCGGTACGTCACAGAGAAAAGAGAATATATCATGTTCACTCGTTAAACGACTTCTAAAGACGAACTGTACATTTGATAGCAAATCGTCCAATATAAAATGATCAATTATCCTTACATACAAAGCCTTTTTAATAACTTTAGCAAATACTGATGGCATAGAAATAGATCTAAAATTGTCTACATAATTCTTTACTCCATTTTTATAAAGTGGCTTTACTGCTGAGTACTTTAATAGTTCAGGAAACTTATCATTCCTAAAGGAAAAATTACAGATATGGCTAAATACAAGGCTAACATGTGCACCACAGTACTTTAATATTCTGGTAGGCATTCCATCATAGCCATGAGAGTCCTTAGTTCCCAGTGATTTATTTATTGACTCAATCTCTCCCTTGAGAGTATCGCAGAGGAGTATTTCAGACATCAATCTCGGAAAGCCATTTGCCAAGAAAGTTATATAATTCCACTGTAGAAACTAAATTTTTATTTAATTCATCAGTAATTCTCAGAAAATGGTTGTTAAATACTATACATATATCTGATTTATCAGTAACATAAATATTTTACGGTGAAATGACTTAATATCGTCCACCTTGTGCTGATGACCAGACACTTCCTTCACAACTGACCACATGGTTTTAGTTCTATCCTGTGAATTAGCTATTCAATTTGCATACCACATACCCTTTGCCTTCCTAATGACATTTTAAAGCACTTTAAAATACTGTTTATAATGGGCTACTGCAGCTTGATTGTGACTACTTGTAACATTTTGATATAATTTCCACTTTGTTCTACATGATATCCTTATCTCATTAGTCAGCCACCTGGGCTGCCTATTACGGCTAGTACACAGTTTAGATCGTTCTAATGGAAAGCAACTCTCAAAGAGCATGAGAAAGGGAAGCGTTATATTTATGATCTATGTTATCCGCACTATAAACATCCTGCCACTCTTTTTCCTTAACAAGATTTAAAAAATTTTATTTTGCTCTTGGATTAACTTTCGTACATAGTTTGCAATTCTATGTGACGCTTGTATGAATACAAAAGACTTTTAGTGTTAAAAAAATCTGCATTATGGTCTGAAAGGCCATTCACCCTTTTACTAACAGAATGCCGATCTAGTAATCAAGTATGAATAAAAATATTGTTGATGGCTGTGCTACTGTTCCCCTGGACCCTAGCTGGAAAAAAAACACAGTTGCATCAGATCACATGAATTTAGAAGATCTACCAACATCCTTTTTCTTGCTCTATCACCCACAAAATTTATATTGAAGTCATCACATATAATTAATTTTTGGTACTTCCTACAAAGTGAATCCAGAACCCTCTCTAGCTTGAGCAGAAATGCTTTGAAGTCAGAGTTAGTGGACCTATAAACAACAACAATTGGAAGTTTAGCTTCACTAAATTCAACTACCCCTGCACGACATTCAAATATCTGTTCAGTGCAGTGCTGTGATACATCTGTGGAGACAAATGGAATACTGTTTTTTATGTACATAGCCACTTCCCCACGCTGCAAGGAACTCCTTGTAAAACAGCGAGCTAATCTGTATCCTGGTAAAGGAAGCCTCTCAATTTCCAAATTATTTAAGTGGTGCTCTCACATACCAGTAATTTGTGAGTCAAGATCTATAAGCAGTTCACAAACTTTATCTCTAATACCTCTTATATTTTGCTGGAATATGCTAATTCCTTCTCTACTTGGAAACATGACATCCTCTGAAGATGAGCCCTCAGTCCAAGGGACTACCTTTAAGTACTTATATCTATCAGCTGACTTCAATCTAAAAAAGGTGCAGCTCTAACACCAACTAATTCAGGAATTTTTCCATAAGTGATCCCACCACCACCCAAAACACTGTCACCTATAAGCTTTGCAAGTGTCTATTTCCCATACTTATCGAGGTGCAGGCCATTCCTAGTGAAACCCGATCTATTGATAGACCCAACTGGCACCACTGAAATGTGACCCATGCCCTCTGCCATCAGAGCCCCCCCCCCCCCCCCCATCCCCATGTTAACGCGCCTATCAGCTGCATTAAGATGAGGCTGATCATGATACTGAAACAGCTGCACGAAATGCACATTAGTGCAACCAGTTTGAGTAGCTATCTTTACCAGGTCACTACCTACATTATATTCCCTGACCCTATCAAGACTGTCCACAGCTCCACCCACTATCACTACCTGATCCTCCTTCGTAAAATTCCTACATTACTCCCTATGCTGACAGTCACCTGAGCCAACCCTGCCCTAGGCTTCACAATGCTAGTGACCTGGTACTCACTCCCCAACACTTCCTGCAACCTGCAACTGCTGGCCTACACCTCTGCCGTTATTCAAATAGACTTATGGAAATAATTTTTTTAACATGAAAAAGTTATTTCTAATAACGTTTATTGTGCAGTAAACGTTAACTGAAAACAAAATTATCTGATACAAACACATATGAAAACAATCTTAATAACAGGTAGATGATTCTATGTTTAACATCACATAACTCTTAAGAAATAACTATTAAGTAAGATCTGTTGGAAAAATTATACTGTAACATAAATATTATATGTATGACAATATCTTAATACTGGTATAAAAGATATGCTGAATATTTAACAGTGTATGTATTTTTCTCTTCTAAGAACTTATTGATACCAGATGTGAATCATAATTGATACTAATAAACATATTTTGTCCAATAATATTTCCAGATTTTGAGTTCCATAATACATTCTGACATTCACTTCACACTCATTTATAATGAGATGTAGGAAAAATATAGTGAGCATTGTTACTGAAATAAATAGTAATTTATTGTATTTGTGTATCTTCAGCAATCATTGCAGAACAGTTCTCTTCATCTAACTATCCTTTTGATTTGTGACCTATCTTAATTTTATTGTAATACTATTCTAAGAAGTTGTATGGGACGTAAGCTTTCAGGAATAAAAGTCTTTCGTTTTTAATGGATCTGCCCCACTTGGTCCATTGTACTTCGAGGAAAAGACTGCCTTCACTGAAGATCCAACTTGGTCTCTCAGACGAAGATTTACTGTTTTACCCAGGCCATTATTTTGGTACTTAATGTTTAGTTTCACTTTATCATCCATTAAACACGCGAAGGTAACTGCATCTTTGAACTGGACAGGTTCCTTTTGGTCAGTCTTTCTTCTGATGGTAAAATATTTCCTGAGGTTCTCCAAACATACGAAATCCTTCTGCATTACTCTCGTTACTATGAGCTTCTTTCTTTGAGAAGACTTTTCTATAATTTATACTCATGTTGTGGAAAGTACACAACCTGTGCATCCATCTTACAAAGCTTTCTATATGGCCATAATCTTGGTCTGAAGGAATCATTATATGGCCTGAAATAGGCCTTAGGGAAATAGCGGAAAGGTCGGGGAAGAAGGTCAGTGTTCACTCTGTCTGCTTGCTGGGGGGTCTCATCTGAGATGTGGAGGAGGCCCTACCGGCGGCGATAGAAGGCACTGGGTGCACCCGACTGCAAATTGTTGCTCATGTCTGCACCAATGACTCCTGCCGTCTGGGTTCAGAAGTCATCCTCAGTTCGTACAGGCGGTTGGCGGAGTTGGTGAAGGCGGAAAGCCTCGCTCGCGGGGTGGAATCAGAGCTAACTATTTGTAGTATCGTTCCCAGAACCGATCGCGGTCCTCTGGTTTGGAGCCAAGTGGAAGGCTTAAACCAGAGGCTCAGACGATTATGCGGAGAGCTGGGGTGCAAATTTCTCGACCTCCGCTATCGGGTGGAGAAATGTAGGATCCCCCTGAACAGGTCAGGCGTGCACTACATGCCGGAAGCGGCTACGAGGGTAGCGGAGTACGTGTAGAGTGCACATGGTTTTTTTTTAGGTTAGAGAATTCCCTCCCTAGGCCCGACAAGACGCCTCCTGAGACGCGGCAAAGCAGGAGTAGGCAAAATGCAACAGGTAATAACAATATTAATGTGATAATAGTAAACTGCAGGAACTGCTCTCATTAATAAACGGTCACAACGCCCATATAGTACTAGGGACAGAAAGTTGGCTGAAACCACATGTAAACAGTAATGAAATCCTAAGCTCAGATTGGAATGTATACCGCAGAGACAGGCTGGACAGTGAAGGGGAGGCGTGTTTATAGCGATAAGAAGTGCAATAGTATCGAAGGAAATTGACGGAGATTCGAATTGTGAAATGATTTGGGTGAAGGTCACGGTTAAAGCAGGCTCAGACATGGTAATTGGATGTCTCTATAGGCCCCCGGGCTCAGCAGCTGTTGTGGCTCAGCACCTGAAGAATAATTTGGAAAATATTTGAGTAGATTTCCCCACCATGTTATAGTTCTGGGTGGAGATTTTAATTTGCCGGATATAGACTGGGAGACTCAAACGTTCATAACGGGTGGCAGGGACAAAGAATCCAGTGAAATATTTTTAAGTGCTTTATCTGAAAACTACCTTGAGCAGTTAAACAGAGAACCGACTCGTGGCGATAACATATTAGACCTTCTGGTGACAAACAGACCCGAATTATTTGAATCAGTTAATGCAGAACAGGGAATCAGCGATCATAAAGCGGTTACTGCCGTAAATAGAAATATTAAAAAAGGTAGGAAGATTTTTCTGTTTAGCAAAAGTGACAAAAAACAGATTACAGAGTACATGACGGCTCAACACAAAAGTTTTGTCTCAAGTACAGATAGTGTTGAGGATCAGTGGACAAAATTCAAAACCATCGTACAATATGCGTTAGATGAGTATGTGCCAAGAAAGATCGTAAGAGATGGGAAAGAGCCACCGTGGTACAACAACCGAGTTAGAAAACTGCTGCGGAAGCAAAGGGAAATTCACAGCAAACATAAACATAGCCAAAGCCTTGCAGACAAACAAAAATTACGCGAAGCGAAATGAAGTGTGAGGAGGGCTATGCGAGAGGCTTTCAATGAATTCGAAAGTAAAGTTCTATGTACTGACTTGGCAGAAAATCCTAAGAAATTTGGGTCCTATGTCAAAGCGGTAGGATCAAAACAAAATGTCCAGACACTCTGTGACCAAAATGGTACTGAAACAGATGATGACAGACTAAAGGCCGAAATACTAAATGTCTTCTTCCAAAGCTGTTTCACAGAGGAAGACTGCACTGAGCTTCCTTCTCTAGATTGTCGCACAGTTGACAAAATGGTAGATATTGAAATAGACGACAGAGGGATAGAGAAACAATTAAAATCGCTCAAAAGAGGAAAGGCCGCTGGTCCTGATGGGATACCAGTTCAATTTTACACAGAGTACGCGAAGGAACTTGCCCCCCTTCTTGCAGCGGTGTACCGTAGGTCTCTAGAAGAGCGAAGCGTTTCAAAGGATTGGAAAAGGGCACAGGTCATCCCCGTTTTCAAGAAGGGACGTCGAACAGATGTGCAGAACTATAGACCTATATCTCTAACGTCGATCAGTTGTAGAATTTTGGAACACGTATTATGTTCGAGTATAATGTCTTTTCTGGAGACTAGAAATCTACTCTGTAAGAATCAGCATGGGTTTCGAAAAAGACGGTCGTGTGAAACCCAGCTCGCGCTATTCGTCCACGAGACTCAGAGGGCCTTAGACACGGGTTCACAGGTAGACGCCGTGTTTCTTGACTTCCGCAAGAGATTAGAGCCCACACAGAAGCATACCGACAGTCCTTCTTTCCACGTACAATACTGGAATAGAAGGGAGAACCGATAGAGGTACTCAGGGTACCCTCCGCCACACACCGTCAGGTGGCTTGCGGAGTATGGATGTAGATGTAGATGTAGATGTAGAATAGGGAAATGACGTTCTACATATTTAGTAAGACGAGAAGCAATACAATATGATAAAAAAGCTACCGCAGACAAATTTGCTTTGGGCGCCACGTTTATTACTTATCAGAACAAGTTTCTTTCCTCTGACATTAAATTTAGCGATACTCTTCTTTAAACAGATTATGATCTCCTCTGATCCACGGTTAGCAGTTGGTTCATCGCAAATATGGAAGTAACGTAGCACCACAATTTCCTGGAATAAAACACTGGGCCAGTACTCAGTTTAGGAAGAGGCAGTACTTTCTGAAGGTCGAATGTGAAGATATAAGTATCTTCTTGAGCTTTGGGTAATCTACATTTTCTTTTACTTTTGTAAATTCATCTTGTGCTCTTATATGTTGCAGTTCCTGTTCAACTTCTAGCTCATGGATTTCCTTCGTATCATTTTTTTATTTGCAGTCTTGAATTTTCAAGGTAAGTGTATCACATATTTTACATGTGTCACTCTTTGCAAGCTTGAAATAAACATTCAGTGTTCTGAAGATTTTTCTGTGCTAGTAGAAGGAAACTGGTTTTCGTGTATTTCTTTGCTGAAATTATTGACATAATCATCACAAATACTTCTAATTGAGTGCTCGCGTCCAATATAAACTCTGTTCAGGTTATCTTTCTGGCTGTAATGACTTCTGTATTTAGGAATTTATTTAATGGGATCAATTTTCTCTGATCATCACTAAAAGGATTATTTCTAGATCCTCTCTGGTTCAAAGGAGGGGTGTTCTGACCTAGAGCTAATTTTTTAACCATAGTCTCAACACTTCCCCTCGATTTTTGAAGTCAATATATATTTAGAAATGTTACTTTACAGATCACCACTTCCATAGAAGCTTTCAAATCCGTATACATCGACACTATCAGATCTTCTGCTTTCATCACCCTTCTTCATGTATCTAGGTTTATGAGTTGGATTCGTCCATGCAAATACGAATTCTGGAGATTATAATTTTTATGCCCCAGAATTCTAAAAATATTTTTTCCCATAAAACATTGTTTCTTGTAGTCGTAGTCATGACCTATTTCCTGTTTCCCCATGGTTGTTCCTTTGCGTTCCTGTTCGGTTTCATTTCCTTCCTTTGGTTATTTTTTTTGAGGAACATTTTCATTTCTACCCTCTTCCACGGCTTGTGTACTTTCAAAATCCGTTTGTGTTTTCCTTCTCTTTTCAGGGAACTGAAAGTATCTACATTAACACTGCGATTAGCCTGTTAGCTTCGGAATTTTAACTTGCAAGTGTTCATTTCACGAGTGCAAATCACATACAGCCTCACGAAAACCTTCGAGAGGGACGGGAGCAGGCTGATGCGTTGGTACTGGGTACCTGGTGTGGGTTCTCGCCGGATTTCAGAATGGCTCCGACCTCTGCATGTTTCTGTAGAAGGGTAGACACCTGATCGGAGGATCTCGTTGTTGAAAACATCGGCAAGGTACAGGTGTAATCCCGGCAGATGGTTCTTCAGCAGGAGGCTCAAATGGTTCAAATGGTTATGAGCACTATGGGACTTAGCGTCTGAGGTCATCAGTCCCCTAGAACTTAGAACTACTTAAACCTAACTAACCTAAGGACAGCACACACATCCATGCCCGAGGCTGGATTCGTACCTGCGACCGTAGCGGTCGCGCAGACTGTATCGCCTAGAACCGCTAGGCCACCCCGGCCTGCTCAGCAGGAGGTTTCTGACGCATTCGCTGCCTCCTGCCTTCTTGGGATTCAGCCAGTGAAGCTGTACAGCAACTTCTTCCTCCATTATCGGCTCGCTAAAGTCGCCTTCCTCCCCTGAGGTCCTCGTGGTCCTGCTGTATGCGCTCCTCGTCGTCGACGTCGGACACCGCTGTGAAGTCGCTGCGAAAGCGTCAGCCAGAGCGCTGACTTTCGCGTCCGGGTCGTTGGCGAAGTCGTTCCCGACCTGTAAGGGCGCTATTCGTTGTCGCCGGCGTAGGAAGGACTTTACCACCCCCCATGCACTTCCGTCCTCAGGATTGAGCATAGACCAAAGATCTGCCCATTTCTCGTTCTGGAGTTACTCGCCTGTGTTTTAATATCCCGTCTCAAGGCGTTTAAGCTGCGTTTCGTGTCTAGTTGGTGAGTGAGCTGCCATTCACGAAAAAATTGGTTCTTGTCGCTGATCGCGGCCAAAATATAGCGCGGAAGTCTCGTGACCCTTGGCGATTTCACGGAGTGGCTTCATCTGCTACTCGGAGTATTCTTCAGCTTGAGAATGCTTGGGCGGCGTCTGCCCCTACCTAGGTGGGGTTTGGAGCGTTCTCAAGAAGCTCAAGGGCTTTCATTCGAAAGCGCTCGGTGTCCAGCCTGCGATAGCTCGGACGGCACTTTCGACGAAAAGCTACGACCACGTCGAAGCGATAGATGACCCGTACGTGGTCGGAGGACAAGAAGTTTGGCGTCTCGGCGGTCTCGAATTGCCCAATGACTTTGAGCAGAGCGATATCGAGCACGTCCGATTGTCCCCATAGAGGGAAAATCGTGGGTTAAACGGTCTCAGGGTGATCACGCCGCTACGGTGAACGTCGCGGAAGAAGAGGCGCCTTCTGCAGTTGACAGTTCGCGAGTTCCATTCGGTATGTTTCGCGCTGAAACCCCAGGCAATGAGAGCTCGCCCTCCAACGACAGCTGAGCGTCAAAGTCCGCTTCGTCTAGTGGTCTGCCAGGCTGCCATTACGCCGACACGAAAAGAATGTTTCTGGCAGTGGGTTGATAGTCGCTCCTGTGGCCTCCAGCGCATTAAGCGTTGCAGCTCGACTTGATGGTGGCGCAGTGACTTCTTCACGTAGATGGCAGTGCTGCCCCTGTGAATGCCTCTGTCATTCCGATAGCAGCAAAAATTTCCTGCTCGCACGTTGACCCCGAGTTTGAGGAAGGTGTCCTGAACAAGGATGATGTCGACCGCGTCGTACCATACAAATTGGCGAAATTCCGTCTGCTGGAGATGGAGGCCACTAACGTTGAACATGCAAATGGTTAACCCATAAATATGGTCGTTATCCATTTACAGGGCTAGCTTCTCCTGGCCGTGGCTCCCACGAGCACTGTAGCTGAGGTATCACCTGGCTGAGCGACCGCCAGGTCGATGGTGTCTTCCCTTGCTGATTCCGGAAGGTTTGATTCCGTCGCGACGTTTCTCGTGGTTGGCAATTCAGTGGCGTACTGGGAACGGCCTGCGCCGCGGACAAAGGCAGCTGAGACGGGTGCAGTGCCAGTGCGGCTTTCCCTGTGGGAGGCGCTGGCCTCTCTGAGGGGGAAACCGGTTTTCCACTGGCGGCGTCCGTGAAGCTGCGACCAGTGTTTAGGCGGCTGGCGCGCTTTCCGCGTTTGAATGCAGCACATCCTTGGTAGCAGGTGACGTGGTCCACTTGCAGTTGCAGCACTTCGGCTGGTTCTCCTCGGCGCACTCGCAGCAGCACTCAGGCATCCTGCAACATTTTGCCACATAGTTCATGCCCTGCCGGTTGAACCACTTGGCTCTCCTGCCTTTTGCACGGAGCGGTTCGACTTTTACGTCGGAAACATGGATATTGTCAACCTGAAAAATTTTCCGAGCGCCGTGCAGCGTAGCCGTGCGGTCTGAGACGCCTTGCCACAGTTCGCACAGCTATCCCCATCGAAGATTCTAACCCTCCTTCGAGCATGTGTGTGTTGTCCTTAGCCTAAATTACTTTAAGTTAGATTAAGTAGTGTGTAAGCTTAGGGACCGATTACCTTAGCACTTTCGTAGGAACCACACATTTCCAATTTTCCGCTCGTCAACGTTGTCCACCAAGACTACTAGGAACAAGGGTATGTCTCTGTGAGACCTGGGTGATCGCATCAGGCCGACGTGACGGGTCTGGAAGTCGTTCTCCTCCAGCTGCCGCTGTAGGAATACTGGTTCCACGAATAACGACCTTCACCTACTTCAGTTCTTCAGTTCACTACATGAAGCAGTGCCATGTTTCGGTTTCGCAGAGCTGCATGAGTTTCAAGTGGTCCTCAATGCATTCCGCTCTAACCTTAAATGTGTCTGTTCCCGCGATCATCTTTCGCGGTTTAGATACGGAATACAGCTTTCATCGCAGCTCCCCACACCTCTTGGGCCAATGGTGATCGGCGGCTGGCGGCGGGGCGGTTTCGTCGCCATAGTCGGCGTGGTGCCGTCTCCGTCAGTCTCAGCTACTTTCGGCAGGTCTGCACACCGGTTTGCAGTTTGGACCTGTTCCGGCGTCGCCAGTTCGAACGCTCTGGTTCTCGCTGTGTTGCGCCATGAGGGCGCGATGAAGACTTTGTCATCTGGTTTTTCTCGACGATGCGGTCGTCCTGCGACACACCCATTTCTTCTTCCGTTTGTCACGACAGGAACTTGCCTGGAGGAGGCAGCGTCCTGTACGGCAGTGGTTGGGCACTTCCGCAAGGTTTGCTCGAACTCGGCAGGCTTTTCCGCTGGTGAAGGCGTGGCGGCCTCTGTAGCTGCGGAAATCGGGGCCGGCGTGGTTGGCGCGGATGCGACTGCTGGCGCGGCAGCTGTCGTTGAGGCTGCGACGAGCACTTGGATGGCTCGCCCCACGGGTGCCAAGAACCTAAGCCTCGAGAGTATCTCCTCTCTGTCTTCTTGCGAACCCATGGGCAACTCTCTGCACGGGTCAGTGGCGATGGCGGCGGCAATTCCTTACTTGTCAGGTTGACTGGCGGCTCTGCGCGTAGTATCCATCTTGTGAGTGTTCGGGTGCGGCGCCGAATGTTCGCGGAAATTTCCGCGTCCACCCAGTGGCCACGGGCATCACTGTTGCTCGTCATCTTCTTCCACAGTGGTGGTGGTGGGGGGGGGGGGGGGGGGGGGGAGGTCGGATGGTGCCTCTTCCGGGGTCCTGGGGTCTCGTCTCGGTGCAGCCTGTTTGTTCCATCCGCCGTCATCGACATGCCTCGATCGGTTCGCTCTCGTCGTATTTTTGCTAATGTTGTATTCCACGCGGTGCTGTATTGGAAGCCTCTTAAGATGAAAGAGCTAGGGAAGATCTTGGACCAGTTGGTTAAAGATGATGTTATAAGGTCGACTGCGTCTGCGTATGCGGCGCCCATCTTCCTCGTGCCGATGCCCCAACAGTACCGTCTTGGACCAGTCGTTAGTTATCGGAGTTTAAACCAGATGGTAGTTTTAGAATCTGTGCCTCTGCCTGACCTTCAGTTTCGTTTCGCGTGTTTCGCTGAGGCACTCATCTTCACTGTGCTCGACTTGGACTAGAATTACTATCAGTTACCACTTACAGAGAGTTGCAAGCCATTGACCACTTTCTGTGCGGCTACAGCATTTTAGAATTGAATAGGGTGCCCTTTGGTCACCGGGGCAGCCGATTAATGTCGGCTTCTGAATTTTGTACTCAGTATATTGAGATTCAAATGCACCTATAGTTATCTGGATGATATAGTCATCTTCTCAGACGAGTTAGTCTTATATTCAGTGACGAAGAGGAAGGCGTGACGGAACAGGTACTGTCGGATTCTGCGTGGGAGGCATCCGGTTTGCAGATGGTCGCTACCGTCTCAACTGAGATCCCCGCTTTGTTTTATTAATCTTAAAAAGGAGCAGCAGAAAGATAACCAGTTAAGGAGGATCCATCAGTATTTGGAACAGAGGAGCACAGTAAAATGTTATCCCTTAGAGAAGAGTGTGCTATTTCACAACACTCAGTATGACGGAAAGCTGAAGATCTGTCTTCACTTATTTCCATTGGTGCCTGTGTAGTGGGCACTTAGGGTTACTAAAACAGAGGCTCAAATCAGCGATCACCTCATTAGGGCACCGAGCTACGGAGGCTAGTCGGGAGTTGTCATAAGTGTAAAATGGGGAAGCCAGATGCTAGCAATGAGATGGGATTCCTACAATCCAGGCAGGAGCTCAGACCTTTCGACAAATTCTTTGCGGACTATTTAGGAGCCCTACCTCGTACTCGGAATGGGAATCGTTACGTCTTTCTGATAGTCGATGCCTTTGCCAGGCTTATGTAGGCTATACCGAATAGGGGAACAACCCAACAAAGTGCGTTAAGTAGTCAACTTTTATCCAGCATCTTCCCCAGTTTTTGACCACCAAAATGTTGGTCAGTCTAGCTGCAATTACGTCATGTGAGCTCCGAAGATTTTGTTCCAGTAACGGCTTTAGGAATGTTACGACCACTCTCTACTACTCTCAACCATCGTTCTACGAGCTTATGAATATAAAATTAAAAATCGGCTCTTATAATTTACCATTTTCGATCTCAGAGGAGATGGGACAGTTCGAGCAACTAGGTGACTCTGCCATCTAATACCACATGTATGAATCGCACAGGACCACTACAACTAAGCTAATGTTTTGTTGCCAGAGCGTATCGACCCACAAGAATTAAAAGCCAATTGGGAGGCTGCCAAGAGAAATATCGTCCTTGCACATCAAAGAGAAACCCAGAATACGACAAGTGATGATGTGCAGCATCTATATCGGTGGGCGACATAGTATATGTAAAAAATGTATAGAATCAGAACAAAGGTGCCCAGGGAATTACGGAGGAGGAGGAAGGGGAGAAGATTGAGATTAGTGTGTTTAACGCCCCTTTGACATCGAGATTTTTGGAGACGGAGCACAAGCTTGGTTTAGGGAAGAATGTGGAAGAAAATCGCCCGTGCCCTTTCAAAGGATCCATCCTGGCATTTGTTTGAAGTGATTTAGGGTAATCACCGAAAACTAAATCTGGATGGCCGGACGTGGGTTTGAACCGTGGTCCTCCCAAATTCGAGTCCAGTGTGTAACCACTGCGCCACCTCTCTCGATCTGGAATTACGGAGTGAAGTTGTTACGATTTGTGGGTCCGTGGAAGCTTATTAAGGTTTTAACCCCAGTTAGCTTTGTGGTCCACGGGAAGATCTGGGTCCATAACAGCAAACTTAAGTAAAGTAATAGTGAAAAAAAAGGAGCAGCAGTCTTTAGTTCTCCCCTAACCTCCCACCCTCCCCTGAAGGTTTGCTTTAAGAGAGCTTTATAGAGGGTGGAAGGAGGGGTGGGGGGAATTGATATGGTCGTTGCCGACCTATCGATTGTCAGCGCCGCTGAGAGTCTTTGGACCAGCTAACTGTGGTTAGAGGGCGAAACCGCAGTGTGAAAATGCCTTCTTAAGCCGTGAGCAAGCGCGTAACCGGAGCCTGGGTCACAGGACGAGCCTGCATAGAGGGTGGAAGTGACTGAGGTGTGCACAGCGGTTTGCATGCCCGACACGGGGGCTTCCTGGGGCAGGGCAGGCCGCATGCCGAACACGAAGGAGCTGTTGGCGTCATAGTCGGGGAAGTGCATCGTAGTAGACAGCAACCAACACCCGAACGAAGGAAGACGTGGTTCTGGGAGCGATGGTCGCGTGAACCTGAGCAACGTGAACTTACGGCTTTCTACTGATCAATAACGGGTGAGCGCCAGTTAGGCATTATTGTTTCTACGATGACAGTGTTGTTACGGCCTATTTAGTTGCACTGCCGATATAGACTAATTCAAGTTCCGTCTTGAGGACTGTGTTTCGAAAACTTTGAGCTAAAGCTGCGTGGTCGATGTTGTTGTTACTGGGGTTGGGTTGTTTTGGGGAAGGAGACCAGACAGCGAGGTCATCGGTCTCATCGGATTAGGGAAGGACTGGGAAGGAAGTCGGCCGTGCCCTTTGAAAGGAACCATCCCGGCATTCGCCTGGAGCGATTTAGGGTAATCACGGAAAACCTAAATCAGGATGGCCGTACGCGAGATTGAAACGTCGTCCTCCCGATTGCGAGTCCAGTGTGATAACCACTGCGCCACCTCGCTTTGTCTGTTGTTATTGAAGCTTAAACTTGCGTAAGCAAAGTAGTAACTCAGCTCGCATTTAAAGTGAAGCGAATTAATGACGATATTCCAGTTTCACAGTGTGCGTCCAGTCATTGCGTCCGTGAGGTACCTCGGTATTAAATTGTGCATTACTTTGCCTTGCCAGTGCTGTGTAATTGATTTCGGTTTTGCATGGTACAGACGTTAATTTGTGTGTGTCTGTATTGTAAGGCGTCTTGGCACAGGAAATGGCTCAGCGGCGGGTTTTTCTGTGCATGTTACTTCACTCTGGTACGGCGCCGCCACGAGCAAGGCGCCTCTCTCCGTTTTCATTAGCGGTTGTTAAAGTTAAGCGATAATTGCAAATCATGTATTTGAGTGAAGGTGTTTAGGTATGATCAGATCATAAAGGTTACGACGCTACATTTCGGGCACCGACCTGGGTAAACTGTCAGTTGATTTTTAACTGAGTTAATTTGTCAGTTATTGAACTTCAATTTTTGTGAAACATTTTTAACCATTCAATTGTTGCTATAATTGTTTTTATCTGTAATTTTCAATGGTCTGGCGAAGTTTTAATTATCCAATTTAAAAGTCTACAGTGATTAATGTTATGTTTCTTAATTAGTTTGTTCTTTGGTTTTAAACTGAAAACTTCATTGGTATCAGCTATTCAAAGATTTCTAAGAAATTTTACTAGTTTATTAAGTCGAGATTTATGACTGCAGTTGCTGAATTTGTTTTAAAGATCTGGTCAAATTAACTCTTTCTTTGTGTTGCTCAAGTACCAATATACGCATGTGACTTCTAATAAATGAATGTAAGTGAAAATTATAAAGAAAAGGTCCAGTGGGTTGTCGCCCAAGGATCCCTGTATCCACGCCATCCTGCTCAAACGCATTTAGCACATTGCAGTATTTACAAACAAAGATACAGAGAAAATTATTTTATTTGTGAACCACGAATACTATGCCATTTTACTTTAGTTGGTTTTGAAAACTGTGTCCAGTAAATGGTATTTTCCATTGTTCTCTTGAAGCCTTTCCTGGAATTTGTGCGTAGTAGTTAGTGTCATTTACGGCGGTATGGCAGCCACTTTCTGGGTGATTTCCACCACATGTGTTTGCAGGTTTGTGTTGCGATATTTGCACACTTGAGCCTTAAGCGTCCCTAAAAGTTATAAATCCGGTGACCTTGTGGGCCAGGCAATGTCTCCTCACAAAGAGAAGCAGAAAAAAATCTCTCTCAAAGTTTCTAGGAAACACTGAGAGGTGTGGATTGTGGTTTGTTGGATTGGAGAGTGCAGGGGTCAAACTACAATGTCATCAGTCCCTTTGTGAGGTGTGGCTCCCTATTGATGCAATCAGATTTCTACATCTTCATGGTCCCAGAGGGACTGGTTTTACTTAGGTCTTTATCATATGACAGCAGCAATCTGAATTAAGCGTGGTCGTTACGATATGTTCTTCGAAAACTTAAAACCATTGTGCCAGCTGAAAATGGGGGGAACATCGCTATCGATCAACACCTTGTTCACATTAGTAACCCCACCTCAACTCACTCACCACTCCAAATACAGGAGGTCTTTTCATCAGACTCGGTAGATCCTGGACACTTTCTAAAAGAGACGTACAGTCCCTGGAAATAATGGTCACCCTGTTCAACCACCAGTTGAGTTCCTAGCACAGCACGCTTTTTGTGTTCCCACGACATCGGTACTAAAAGTAAGACACAGGGATTGGTTGGAACATAATGACAAATTTTTTTAGACCCAAGTGTCTGGAAGTGGGGCATTACTACAGTTGATTAGGATGGTAGCATTATTCCTGCTTTGATGCAAGTAAAGCGGTACAGCTTAATTTTTTCATGGTTGGGACACTAAATGTAACTTTGCTGGTTGGCTTTTGGTACTTGAGGCACAGGAAAAGCTTTCGGAGAACAGACGCACTCTGTGGATTTTCGTCGCTTCTGGTTCTGCTCTCAATGCAGACACTTCTTTCATGACTCTTCAGGTGGAGACTTCGCCCAGCAGAGTTCTGGTTCAGACTCCGCCCGAGTATAATACAACTGCTGCATCCAAACAGTCCTACTTAGCGAGCCACTGACACCACCCGCAGCCACATTCACACTTCTGTGATGGTGAGATTGGCTTCCAGCAGCGGCATGGCGGTGTAGGTCGCTTTGGATTTAGTAACCATAACTTCATGATTAGGTTTCACTTGGCTGTTGGGGCAAGCTACTTATATAATAATTTGACTTCTATTTCGGGCATTATAAACAGTCACTCTTGTCCAGTCCCAGATTTTAGTCATTCAGATTTTACATTCCAGGAAGCTGAGTTAACCATTACATACTACTCTGTCCCAAATCTGTTAACCAGTCCATGTCTGTTTTATTTCTTTATTTTATTATTAATGCTTGTCCTATCATTAGTAATTGTGGTCTAGGGGTAGCGACTTTGATTCGTAGTCAAAAACGTCTTCGGTCGCGGGTTCGATCCCCGCCACTGCCTAAATTTTGATAAATAATCAGCACTGGCGGCCGAAGACTCCCGGCATAAGAAGTCAGCCTCATTCCTGCCAACGGCCTTGTCAAAGAGGGCGGAGGAGCAGATAGAGGTTCAGGGCACTCTCTTGTCCTAGGGGTGGGAAATTGCCCCTAAAGGCGGAAGAATCAGCAGTGATCAACGACATGAGGATGCAGAAGGCAATGGAAACCACTGCATTAAAGACACGTAACGTGTATCCACAGGACATGTGACCTGTAGTTGAAGAAGTGTCATGATGACCTCTCCATTGGCAAAAGATTCCGGAATAGTCCCCCATTCGGATCTCCGGGAGGGGACTGTCAAGGGGGAGGTTACCATGAGAACAAGATTGAATAATCAAGGAAAGGATAATGTTCTACGAGTCGGGGTGTGGAATGTCAGAAGCTTGAATGTGGTAGGGAAAGTAGAAAATCTGAAAAGGGAAATGCAAAGGCTCAATCTAGATATAGAAGGGGTCAGTGAAGTGAAGTGGAAGGAAGACAAGGATTTCTGGTCAGATGAGTATCGGGTAATATCAACAGCACCATAAAATGGTATAACAGGTGTAGGATTCGTTATGAATAGGAAGGTAGGGCAGAGGGTGTGTTACTGTGAACAGTTCAGTGACTGGGTTGTTCTAATCAGAATCGACAGCAGACCAACACCGACAACGATAGTTCAGGTATACATGCCGACGTCGCAAGCTGAAGATGAACAGATAGAGAAAGTGTATGAGGATATTGAAAGGGTAATGCAGTATGTAAAGGGGGACGAAAATCTAATAGTCATAGGCGACTGGAATGCAGTTGTAGGGGAAGGAGTAGAAGAAAAGGTTACAGGAGAATATGGGCTTGGGACAAGGAATGAAAGAGGAGAAAGACTAATTCAGTTCTGTAACAAGTTTCAGCTAGTAATAGCGAATACCCTGTTCAAGAATCACAAGAGGAGGAGGTATACTTGGAAAAGGCCGGGACATACGGGAAGATGTCAGTTAGATTACATCATGGTCAGACAGAGATTCCGAAATCAGATACTGGATTGTAAGGCGTACCCAGGAGCAGATATAGATTCAGATCACAATATAGTAGTGATGAAGAGTAGGCTGAAGTTCAAGACATTAGTCAGGAAGAATCAATACGCTAAGAAGTGGGATACGGAAGTTCTAAGGAATGACGAGATACGTTTGAAGTTCTCTAACGCTATAGATACAGCAATAAGGAATAGCGCAGTAGGCAGCACAGTTGAAGAGGAATGGACGTCTCTAAAAAGGGCCGTCACAGAAGTTGGGAAGGAAAACATAGGTACAAAGAAGGAAGCTGCGAAGAAACCATGGGTAACAGAAGAAATGCTTCAGTTAATTGATGAAAGAAGGAAGTACAAACATGTTCTGGGAAAATCAGGAATACAGAAATACAAGTCGCTGAGGAATGAAATAAATAGGAAGTGCAGTGAAGCTAAGATGAAATGGCTGCAGGAAAAATGTGAAGACATCGAAAAAGATATGATTGTCGGAAGGACAGACTCAGCATACAGGAAAGTCAAAACAACCTTTGGTGACATTAAAAGCAACGGAAGTAACATTAAGGGTGCAACGGGAATTCCACTGTTAAATGCAGAGGAGCGAGCAGATAGGTGAAAAGAATACATTGAAAGCCTCTATGAGAGGGAAGGTTTATCTGATGTGATAGAAGAAGAAACAGGAGTCGATTTAGAAGACATAGGGGATCCAGTATTAGAATCGGAATTTAAAAGAGCTTTGGAGGACTTACGGGCAAATAATGCAGAAGGGATAGATAACATTCCATCAGAATTTCTAAAATCATTAGGGGAAGTGGCAACAAAACGACTATTCACGTTGGTGTGTAGATTATATGAGTCTGGCGACATACCATCTGACTTTCGGAAAAGCATCATCCACACAATTCCGAAGACGGCAAGACCTGACAAGTGCGAGAATTATCGCACAATCAGCTTAACAGCTCATGCATCGAAGCTGCTTACAAGAATAATATACAGAAGAATGGAAAAGAAAATTGAGAATGCGCTAGGTGACGATCAGTTTGGCTTTAGGAAAAGTAAAGGCACGAGAGAGGCAATTCTGACGTTACGGCTAATAATGGAAGCAAGGCTAAAGAAAAATCAAGACACGTTCATAGAATTTGTCGACCTGGAAAAAGCGTTCGACAATATAAAATGGTGCAAGCTGTTCAAGATTCTGAAAAAAAGTAGGGGTAAGCTATAGGGAGAGACGGGTCATATACAATATGTACAACAACCAAGAGGGAATAAGAATAGTGGACGATCAAGAACGAAGTGCTCGTATTAATAAGGGTGTAAGACAAGGCTGTAGCCTTCTGCCCCTACTCTTCAATCTGTACATCGAGGAAGCAATGATGGAAATAAAAGGAAGGTTCAGGAGTGGAATTAAAATACAAGGTGAAAGGATATCAATGATACGATTCGCTGATGACATTGCTATCCTGAGTGAAAGTGAAGAAGAATTAAATGATATGCTGGACGGAATGAACAGTCTAATGAGTACACAGTATGGTTTGAGAGTAAATCGGAGAAAGACGAAGGTAATGAGAAGTAGTAGAAATGAGAACAGCGAGAAACTTAACATCAGGATTGATGGTCACGAAGTCAATGAAGTTAAGGAATTCTGCTACCTAGGCAGTAAAATAACCAATGACAGACGGAGCAAGGAGGACATCAAAAGCAAACTCGGTATGGGAAAAAAGGCATTTCTGGCCAAGAGAAGTCTACTAATATCAAATACCGGCCTTAATTTGGGGAAGAAATTTCTGAGGATGTACGTCTGGAGTACAGCATTGTATGGTAGTGAAACATGGACTATGGGAAAACCGGAACAGAAGAGAATCGAAGCATTTGAGATGTGGTGCTATAGACGAATGTTGAAAATTAGGTGGACTGATAAGGTAAGGAGTGAGGAGGTTCTACGCATAATCGGAGAGGAAAGGAATATGTGGAAAACACTGATAAGGAGAAGGGACAGGATGATAGGACATCTGCTAAGACATGAGGGAATGACTTCCATGGTACCAGAGGGAGCTGTAAAGGGCAAAAACTGTAGAGGAAGACAGAGATTGGAATACGTCAAGTAAATAATTAAGGACGTAGGTTGCAAGTGCTACTCTGAGATGAAGAGGTTGGCACAAGAAAGGAATTCGTGGCGGGCCGCATCAAACCAGTCAGTAGACTGATGACACAAAAGAAAAAAAAAACTGTAGTAATCTTTCACTGAATCATTTGACAACCTTAAAACAATCAATTATTGTAAGTAAACTTAGGGATTTATTTTACCTTTGAATTAATTTCATACTTAGTCATCCGGTTGCATAATTACGGTAGTGAAAAAAAGTGATTATCCCCACCAATTGAGCCATTGATTGGTCATAAATAAGCCGTTGTGCACAGTTTAATTATCAGGATTTCATTGGACAGAGACCTAGGTAGCCAACTAGCTAGCGTTATTAATTTCTCTGTAACTGAGCAAGGAGTTTGACATAATATGGTAGACTCTGTGCAGGATTTTGAGTATTCCTGTAATCGTTTGTGAAACAGTTAATTTAGAGACCTTCAACTAAGAGCAAAGATTTAGAACATGGTTAAAAAAATTTCTCATCTCGAAGTGTACACGATACTTACACCGCAACCGCAACATTATAATTTTGGATTAAGTTGCTGGCATCAGTACTTAACATAAGTATTTTTCTTACAGCTTTTCTCTTGTTTTATGGATTCTGTTCTCATTCTGTCAAATATCGGCGTCGATAACGCCTTTGTAGCTTCTGAATGGATTTATAAATACATTGATCTTCCAGAACATTGCGAGTCACCTGTCAACAAGTGACTGCTAGTCAGACACATGCTTGGTGCGTCTCGTGTCAGTGAGCACGCTGTTCGTCCGTGTGTAGAAAAGGGAACGCATGTGATCTACCTGAGTTCGACCAAGGGCAAATTGTGACAGCCCCGCGGTTCCGCTCGAGCAATTTTGGAACTGTACGACTTTTCTGGTGTTCGATGAGTGCTGTGGTCAATGTCTTCTACACGTGGCGGAGGTGAAACCACGTCCAGAAGTCGTGGGCCTCATTACAGATATCGTAGGGTAGACTGGTAATACAGGTCAGGAACGAACTGTGGTGGAACTAACATCAGACTTTAATGATCGGTAGAGTACAAGTGCGTCTCAGTACTCATAATAATCGGCCTTCGGAGCCGGCGACCCATGAATGTTCCAACATTAACACAACGACACCGGCAACTACGACTGCAATGGGCACGTGAACTTCGGCACCGGACTTATGCTCAGTGGAAGAGCGTTGCAAGGTCTGGTGAATATCGATACCTTCTTCGTCATGGCTATTGGAGGGCGCGAGTCCGTCGTCTTCCAGGTGCGACGACCGCAGGTCAAATGCACCGCACGGTCATATCCCGAGGTGATTTAAGCCCGCAAACCACACACCAGAGCGTCGTTTCACCATGTATCAGAATTATCCTTAATTTATGAGCAGGAGTATAGTTACGTTATATACCACCATGTTACACGCTAAAATTCGGGGTTCTCTAGCGGGAAGGGCAACAAATACGCAGTCATGAAGAATAAAAATGTAGAATTTTAATAAAGTTTGTTTTATGTAAAAAGATTTAAGAGTTTTCACATAAAAATTCGGAGGTATTAGTTTTCAGCATGCCCTCATATCGTCAGCAAACAAGACGAAACCGCGGGTCCGTTATCGTAACGTAATTCAGAAAAGATGGTGCGTAAACTGTGCTAGAGAGGTACCGCGTCAGACAGCTCAGACACAGCTTTGCCTGTAGTATCAGAAATTCTGTCTTCATTCCATTTCAAAAAGATGCTGGAGCCAAGAAACCGAAATGTTCATGGACTCAGAGAACACGTAACGGAGGTGCTAGGTTCAAGGGCACGAGTGTGTGAAACACACAATTGTGAACCACTAAGGAGGGCTCACGCAGGAGACGTGAATGGATTTAACGCATGGGGAAGTTGAGTAACGAGCACATCGCAAATACGTGACGGCAGAAAGAGAGTCACCAGTAGCAACTAGGACGTGCACCCGGGAGACAGAGGTGTTTGGTTTCAAAAGCTTTATTTCTATATGCAGATTTCAGATGTACAATACGGTGGGACATACTCCCACTGCAGACGTGAATTTCTTAATGTTATTTGTCGTTGACCCCCACGTGGCCACTACAATGTAAATTAGACTTTTTGTGTACATGTTTGTAAGGGCACGCGGCAGTAACGACGAGGATAATTGCAGCAACTTAAAAGTCATACAGGAAATTTAGGGAGGTTTTCCGTGCTATCTATTGATCAAAGTCATCACAAGAACGAACTAAGCAAGAGATAACAATGTGGTAAGATCTGAAGGAGTTAGGACAGAGGAGCCTATTGAAATTTTTCGACACATTAATAAGAAAGAACTTGTTCCTAGATGTGCTTTGTAATGCTAGTGAAATCACCATATTTTGTGAATGAAATTATTGGTTAAATACCAACAAGTACTGAAGGGTAGATGCAGCAGTGACATTAAAGCGTTCAAGAATTGTTGTGTGAATTAGAATTCACATTTGACGAGAACAAAGAGCGGGAGAGAAAGCGGAGAACTAGACAGTAATAATAGTTAAAACAACTGTCTTGTGACGCCACGGAGCGGTTCTAGGCGCTTCATTCCGGAACCGCGCTGCTGCTACGGTCGCAGGTTCAGATCCTGCCTCGAGTATGGATGTGTGTGATGTCGTTAGGTTAGTTAGGTTTAGGTAGTTCAGAGCCTAAGGGACTGATGACCTCAGATGTTAAGTAGCATAGTGCTTAGAGTCATTTGAACATTTGTGACGCCACGATTGAATAAAGATAGAAAGAAGAATAAGAGTAGACCACAAGGACGGCGCGTTGAAATCAATCATTACCCAGCAAATGGAGGACCAGGGAATTATTATCAACAGTGGGCTATAGACTGGCAAGAGACAGACAGAAATGGGCAACAGGCGGTGGCTGTGGAATCGGACCACTAAATCGAAGGGATAACAATGACGTGGGGCATCCATCGCAGCAATGACTTATGTCAGATGTGGCAGCGGCGGTAAGAGCGTAGGAGGAAGAAATCTGATTGAGCCAACTTATGCAATGGGATATGTAAATAGGACTGAAACCTTGGAAAAGGAGAAGAAAGAAGATGATGACCTAGAGGGACAGAATGAAGACAGTAATGATGTGGAAGATGATCAATTTAAAGATAATGAGGGGGATCGATTAATTATTTGGACACTAGGTCTCTTAGCAGAGAAGGCGGCGAACTACCAAGAAAATGACATGAATGGGCAAGGTGCGGAGAAAAAGGACGACGGAATGGGAATCCATTCTGGATCGAGAAAGTGAAGAAGTGGAAGGCCCAGTCCTAGGTAATTTCAAACATTTGTACCAGACTGATGAATTGTGTTCTGGGGAACAGATTATACAAGAAGATAGTACAGATCTCCACAATGCCAGAAGAGCCTACTAAATAAGAGGAATAGGCTGGAAATCAGAAGCTACTGCGATTTGAGAGGGACAAGAGATGGGAGAGGTTGAATCAAACGAAATTAACTTGATGAAATATCAAGACGCAATAGAAGTCATGTTAGAGGAAGAGGAGGCACCTACCAGGCAAGCTCTTCACCCAGTAATAAAGTGATGGTCGGTAATGTGCAATTAAAAGGAAGCTTGAATCGAACCAAATTAACTTTATGAAATGTGAAGACGTAACAGATACATTTCCATAGGAAAAGGAGGCGCTGACTAGACAATATCTTTACGCAGTAAAAAAGTGACGGTTGGTAGGATGCAATGAAAAGGGATTTTAGACACGATAGCCTTGATGGTCGGTAGGATGCAATGAAAAGGGATTGTAGACACAGTAGCCCAATCTCCGCCATCTCTGATGCTGCATACAGCAGATGTGAAGAAGAGTACCGGTGGCGCAATTATTGGAAACCTACTGAGGTAAATAGCCGGACAAAGTTAGAGTTTACACTGATGAGGCAAAACATAATGATCACCTGCTTAATAGCTTGTTTGTCCGTCTTTGGAACGAAATAAATCACTAATTCTGCGTATCAGGTATTCGACAGTTTATCGATAGGTTTGTGGAGGTATGTGGCATTAGACGTCTACACACAGTTTACGTAATTCGCGTATATAACGGGCCGCTGATCTTGGTACTCGGCGATGGCAGCCGATAGCGACCCAGATGAATGCCGTAGGATTTACATCAGGCTAATCTGGTCCCAGAAGCATCAAAGTAAGTTCACTGTAACGCTCCTCAAACTGTTGTTGCATGATTCTGGCTACGAGATACGGACAGTTATACTGTTGAAAGATAACACACCGTCGGGGAAGACATCAAACATGAAGGGATGCAAGTGGTTCGCAGCTGTCAGCGTGTCTTCCGTTACTACTACAGGTCCATTGCAGGCGCAGGAGCACAGCTCCCACAGCATAATACTGCTCTCACCAGCCTGCGTCCGTGTATCGCAGTACGTTATGAGCATCCGTTCACCTCGATGACGGCGATCGTGGAGTCGATCTAGCGTAGCAAAAATGTGATTCATGCGAAGATAATGGTAGAGCATCAAGAGTGTTGCCCCAGTGAGGATATTCTTCTAGGGAAGGAAAGAGTCTGATTCTGTAGACACTGAGTGTGAGGAGATAATAGGAAGTTACTGTGTTGGGAACTCACGAATATATTTACATTTTTGTCTTTTTATTTTATTTGCTATTTACCTATATTTTCTTTCAGCTTGTTACATCAAATTTACATTAATGACTCATACTGTCTTATGTTATAATGTACATGAACTGTAGTACGTATTTGACATAAAGCACATTATGTAAAATGTGTTTGCACTTGTACTTGTTGTACTCTAAAATGTTTTAAGGCACAAGGACTATACGTATTTTTAATAATTACGTTATAAAAAAATAATGCTAGGGTTCTATTACTCTAAGCGTACCTACAACTACACCTAGACTGACTATCAGAAAAAATATCTGATATTTCGATAATAACTCACATAATTTATAAACTGCCTTTTAACTGTGACATCTATTTACTCTGTTTGCTTAGGACAGCAGTTGTTCTACTAGTTCTCTCAGCCCACCATTTGTCTCTCAACTGTATCTCTAGACGCATCCTGGAACCCGTGTGCGATATCGATTTTCGTTTGCACTAACGCTTCAAACCAGTTACGTGCTGCTAATCTCACGGCTGATTACCTCAGCCAATGGACTGCGGAATTCTAACAGCTTGCCCGTACCTCTACATGTGTAATGGACGCAGCGTGGAAATAACAGTAATTGTCACTAGTCCAGCAATGAGTATCATCAAAAAATCATTCCGTGGAGACGGCAGATCGAAAGATGACAGAAAGAAAAGAAAGATAATCATATTTTAACAATTCAGTTATAGTGTAGCAAAAAAGGAAAAAGAGAACAACTGAAATTAGTGCCTTGAAAATGAAATAACACGGTACAGCACTTACACGATACCAAGAAAGACGGAGAACACTTCTACACAAAAAAAATCTGTCGCAAAACTTCTGATATATTATCAGTAATGAGAAAAGTGACGTTAACAAGGTATTAAAATTTAATTTAGCTATTACGTCAAGCGGAACTTCTCTCAAGTTTTGAACGAAGCGCTTACCGAGACTGGTTGTCTCCATTGGATCAGCCTTAAAATTATACGTTTTCACATTGTTATTCTGTACCTCTTTGAGAAAGTACTTCACACTATTGTTCAGGCCTTCGTAGAAGTCCTTCCGTGAGAGTTATAATTTGACGAAATCAAGTTTAATTTTACCTTTAACTGAATATACTTTGGATTGCAGTTGCAGGGGAATGAAGCTAAAAGTCATATTTGTGTTCCCAACGTATCCATGAGATGTAAAGCACTCGATACATAGATGTTTAAGTATCTCCCGTTAAAGAATGTGCCAAGAGATCATATTTAGCAACATGGGATCATTATAACGAAACCAACGAGAACCAAGATGCTAACGTTAATCTGAACACTTTTTTGTACTTGACAATGCTAATACGCGCATTTATTACAAACGCTTCTTAAGAGTGTTTGTGTCATACTAGACTGGCCAGTGACTCCAACAACATAATGAATGCAAACTAGAACTGACGTTAAGTCGACGACCGCAACTGTCGTTGGTCGCGAACATTGAGTTAAAAATCTGAGTTTGTGAGCATATATGTTAAACATTCTAGTGTGGCAAATTTAAGTGTTCTGTGCAATGCTTCAGTGATTGCTGCAGACAGAGCTGCTGGCGTCCATATGTGAAAGGGGAACGACATGAATTTGTTGAGTATTAGCACAGTAAGAGTGTAAATTTGGATCAAGTGGCGCAATGCACCAATCTATATATTCCCTGTACCAAAGAGTGTAAATGTTGAGTCTGTAACTTTAAAGTCAGTGGAGGCTGAATTTCCTCAAGGACTGCGCACACACGAATTTTCACCTAAAGGCTTTAATAGGATTGAAGCAGATTTCAAAGAATATAAAAAACATTTTGCTACATCTGTAAAGCTGAATGATTGTGTGTAAATAGCAAAGCTATATTACGTCGGAGATAAGTGAATTGGAACGGGTGCTAGTTATGTAAGTAGGCTGTTTAGGTTTTTTTATTGGTAACGCCGCCGCCACGTAGCGCTCTATATAAAAATCACTGGCTGTGCCGTGTGCAGTCTGTGGCTGGTTTGCATTGTTGTCTGCCATTGTAGTGTTGGGCAGCGGCAGCTGGATGCTAACAGCGCGTAGCGTTGCGCAGTTGGAGGTGAGCCGCCAGCATGCGTTTCACAAATCGCTTACCTCACAAAAATCTTGGTTACTCGAACTACTGCAATACAGCGAGTGCCACTACTGCCAGCTAAATAAAAGATTCAAACTACGGAAGGCACTAACTACTGATAGGGATAGTTAGCAAATGAAAGATTTTAATAGAGAACAAACAATGTATTTACCTTAATACCATCAAAAGTCATAATATATATAGCAGTTCATGACATCCAGTCTTACAAATTTCAAAACTCCGCCATCTCTCTCCCCACATCCACCACTGCTCGCGGCTCACCTCCAACTGCGCAACGCTACGCGCTGTTAGCATCCAGCTGCCGCTGCCCAACACTACAATGGCAGACAACAATGCAAATCAGCCAAAGACTGCACACAGCACAGCCAGTGATTTTTATACAGAGCGCTACGTGGCGGCGGCGTTACCAATAAAAAAACCTAAACAGCCTACTTACAGTTGTTGGTGCTCATATGATAGGTGCTTCCATCACCTAAGTAGCCGAAGTATTTGGTGTTTCAATAGGCACCGTATCGAATATTTTCATCGCATACGGGGAAAGCAGGAAACCATGCAGGAAAGCGGACGAAATAGTACGTTGAGGAAAAGTTGCGGACAGCTTTAAAAGTCACAGCAGTGCTCTAGCGAACCCAGTCAGCCTCAAAACAACAGGAGGGAAATCTAGAAGCAGGCAGTTGCAGGGCGAGCTTGAATTACAAAACCACTCACCAGGGATGCAAATGTCCTTGACAGGAAGACATGGTGCCGACACCATTAAACCTGCACTGCAGAGCAGTTTTACACTGCTTTCAACTTCTAACCTACCACACATCCCAAGAATGAAAGATAGTGGGGGCTCGGTGACGATTTGGGCAGCCGCGTTCTGGTATTCCGTGGGTTCCAAGGGTGCTCTTCAGGGCGGCACTACTGCCAAGGATTAAGTGAACATTGTGGCTGATCAGGTCCATCCAGTGGTACAGTGTTTGTTTCCCAATAGTGATGCTGTGTTACAAGACGATAAGGCCTCCGTTCACAACGCTCGCAACTTGAAAAACTCTTTTTGTGAGCACGAGGATGAATTATTGCATGTCCCTTGGCCACCACAGTTTCCAGATCCCAATTTTATTGAGCATTTGCGGTATACTTCGGAGAAAAGTGCACGTGAGCGCTACCCTACTCCATCATCATCTGACCTTGTCGTTATCTCCCAGGAAGCGTGTTTTTTTTTCCACGAGATATTAAGCATGGTTATGTGTTGTGTTTGGAGTGTTCCCAAATTTTGGTCATCGCCTGTCAGAAATTTCAAAAACGTCTAACGGTCAGAAAGCTCTTTGTCAGAAAAATTATGGGGCAGTTTCACTTTTTAGCTTTGTGTGTTCTTCTGCCATAAAGGATATTCCGAATTAGTATTTTTTAATAAATATGGTTCACTATAATCTTTCTATTCCTCACTCATTGCTTATCCCAGTATTCATGTAAAACAACCTGCTAATATCCTCATTCCAGCAATTTTACTTAAATCTATTTCATAATATGTTCCAAATTATTCCCTGTTACGCGCCTACGGTACTATCTTCCATTTTCTGAATATTTCCATTAATTTCGATGAACGAATGTCAAATATGCATTATTGACAGGTTCATACGATGTCTGACTTATAGGATCTCTGCTCATACCTTTTTCTGCATTTGTTTCCTTTTTGTAGGGGGGGGGGGGGGGGAGATAGTGGGGGTGGGGTTCTTACATGTGCATATTTAAGTCATGCCGTTAGTGAAATGTACTTGACTTGGTATTTTAGTTTATTAAATTGGTGCAAACTAGAGCATCCGCCATTAGAAATATAGATCTACAAGAAAGCATCAGCTTATTTCTCATTGGTGGAAAGCTCAGAAAGAGTTGGTAGTTGGAATGAGACAGCTTGACGGTCACGAAAACTTTTGTTTATTTTCTGAAACCTGGAGCTTCCAACGGTCTTGACCATTCTTGCTCTTCCAGTTATTTCTGGGTTTATGCCATACAAGTGTTCATATTACGTTATTTCTGTATATTTTTGAGCTAGCTTCTTAATAGCGGATTTGACTTCCTACAATTAGTGTGAAACAGAGTCAAGTTTTCCCCTCTCGCAAATAATTAACGTTACTTTATTACCAATCTGGCGTGATTACAGGGTCGTTTTCACAAACACGGCCTACATTTAGTAATTTCATTGCATACAAACTTAGAGTGACTGGATTTTATAGGTAGCATCGGTTGTCATGAAAGCTAGGATAACTACACTTCTATGCGTAACTTAGGCTGTCAAACAGGTGATGCTCTATGTCCTTATTCGAATACAATGATCAAAATACCCATGCTTCTCAGAATCAAATCTACCGAGAGTTGGGGTGTGATGGGTCTGCAGCCTTCATGTAATTACTAAACTTGTTATTACTATTCACGTATGGGCCCAATAGGACAAGGCGAGGTACAACCAGTCAGTGTCGCTATGGATGAGTGGCATCCCTTTGGGTCCAAATTTGTTTCATCCTTTCAGAATGAAGTCTCTTTCTTTCATCAGACCACGTTGTTCCAATCCGTTTTCTAATTTCCCTCTGGCCAACTTTCCAATCACATATCTTTTGTCTGAATGTTTTATCTACCTGTAATGTCTGCTTGAATTACGCTGTCTATTTTAAGATCCTCCTTAATCGCAGCGATCCATCTAATTGGATCAGTTTTGGCCTTACTTCTGTTTTCATAGAATTCTACTAATTGTTTTGTGAACCTGGTGGGTGCCATTCTTTGAAAGCGCCCACAAAATTGAACTCTTCTTTTTCTCATATCACCATGTATGTCTCCATATTCTTCCATTTCATTATTAGTTCTCAGCCTATATGTTTCTCCATCAGTAACTTTGGGACCTAATATTTTCCTGAAAATCTTTATTTTTTTAATCTTTCTTTTTCTTTTTTTTCTTTTAGAGATTAAAGTTTATGCTCCATAAAGACATTCAGGTTTGATTACAGTGCTGTGATGCCTTAGTTTACTGAATTTAGGAAGTGATCTTTTATTATAAATCTTTTGAGTTAATATGAATGCAGTTGCCATTTTTTTTACACCGAACTTCTTTTGCAGCTTTTTCTGTGTGTTTTTCCCCAAGTATTTAAACTGAGAAACCCTTTTTATTTCTCCATATTTCGTGTTCATAAACTTTGGTGCTTGTTTATTGAATGTCATATATTCCGTTTTATCGAACGATATTTGTAGTCCTGCTTTTTCCGCAACTTCCCTAATAATTTCAATTTGTTTTTGAGCTGTGGTAATATCTCTAGTTAAAATTGCCAGATCATCAGCAAACGCGAGAGAATCTACTCTAATATTACTTCTACCTAACTTGATTGATTGATCTGTATTTTGACTCGGTTTTTCCTCTCATCAATCTGTAATTACTTTCTCCAAAACACAGTTAAATAATAATAGGAAGAGTCCATCTCCCTGTCTAACGCCAGTTTTCATATCAAATGTTTCAGAAATTTCTCCTACGAATTTAGCTTGTCGGTTAACGTTTCCTTGATCAGTATTAGAGTTTTATTACCCAGCCCTTCTTCCTTTAAAATTTGGAAAAGAGATTCACGATCAATTGAGTTGTACGCCTTTCTAAAATCCACAAATATACATACAATGTTGTTACTAGAAGTCCTTTGGTGCCTAAGGATTAGTTTTAAATTAAGAATTTGTTCCGAACAGGATCTGTTTGGTCTAAAGCCTGCTTGGTAATTACCAGTTTTAGGTCGTAACTGTTCTTGGGCTTGAACAAGTAAACATTGCGAGAGAATTTTGTATGTGGCCAGGGGAAGAGAGATACTTGGGTGATTATTAACATCGGTTCTATCCTCTAAATATGACTGTTTACAATTGTCAAATATTAATTATTATTGTGTTATTATTATGATTTTGTTAACTGCCATTGCAGGATGGAATATCAAAATGCAAATGAGCAATAAGCAATAAAGCTACCATTCAAAAAAAGTATAGAGGACATATTGTTGTTGTTGTTGTGGTCTTCGGTTCAGAGACTGGTATGATGCAGCTCTCCATGCTACTCCATAACAGCCTACCAATCCTCACTTACCTCCTTTACCAGTTAATCAAACCTATGCTTCTGTTAGGAGACATTCCTCTCCTACATCTCCTGTAGCCTTTAATCCTTGCACTGTGCATTCTCCCCGAGATCGCTGCGAATCCGGGCTGCTGCTCCTGTATCAACAGATCGACCGTGTTTAGCACACTGGGCTCGCAGTTTGGAGAATGACGGTTCCACTTCGTCTCCGGCTGTCTAGATTTAGGTTTTCCGTCATTTTTCCAAAATCGCTCCAGGCTAATGCCGGTATGGTTCCTTTGAAAGGGCACCGCCGATTTCCTTTCCTAATCTCTTTGTTGGCAGGATGTTCAATCTTTCTTCTATCAACAGAACTCACCAACCGTCCATCTCAATGCGCTCCATATCTTTTCGCAATAGGATTTCAAGCATTCCGGTTCCAGACCTTGGCCTATCTCAGAGACCTACCTCTTCTTCCAACCATAAGCTACCGTACACACCACAACTCGAATGAAGGCTTCAACGCACTCTTCCCTCTTTCAGCTGGCATCATAATGTTGTCATAACATCTGCGTACCCTATATCAGTCCCTTCTCACGCTGACATTCTTCGTCATTTTCTATTCAACATCTGCTCCAACCCTCCCCACATCACTACCTTCACTCAAAGATCGGGATCTCAAATCACAGAATCCTCTTTAGCATCTGTGATTTAGCCTCAGGTAACGTTTTATGGTTCACATGTACCATTTTATATAAAAGTCTTTGGCTCAATAACAGCAACATGGCCGATGCCAGGACGTTCCCACCATCTCCCCTGCCCCCCCCCCCCCCCCCACCTCCATATACGTTTTGAGTGTTCCACCTGAGGATAAGTAATACACGAAATTGCAACAGCGATAAAAAAAAAAGTAAATAATATTTGAGATTCGTGAGTGGAAACGAAAATGTTTAATACCTATGAAAGCTGAAGAGCAGTCTGTAAGCCGAAGAAGTTTACTGGGCCTAATGAAATTCTGTAACGATAGCCCCTTCTCCTGGAGTGCAGGTTTCATTCACCGAACTAACGCAACAACGACGCAGCGGCGGAGGGCCAAAAATGAGCGCATCCGCTGCTGCGGTGCCGTTAGGGCAGTGGAGCGCGAAACAAATCGCGCCCTGGGCCAGCGGCTGCGCAAATCGCATTAAGGCGGCAGCAACGGACGCAGTGGAGGCGGCGGTGGAGGGGGCGGTGGGGGCAGCGGGGGCGGCGGGGGCGGCAGCCACCTGCGGCGTGGAGCGCACAACCGGGCGACGCCCGGGCCAGCCCGCCGATCTATCGAGCCCAGCGAGCGGCGGCGGCGGCGGCGGCGGCGGCCGTGGGACCCAGTGCGATTAGCCGAGCAGCATCACCTGTCGCGGTGGGGGCGGTGGGGGCGACCCAGGGGCTGCGACACCTGCCAGCCGCCGCTGCTGGAGGCGGCACGAACGTCGCCCCACTGCGCCGTGCAGGACCGCCTACGCAACAGCCACACGCTTTGCCTTATGCAGCTACAGTTTGCGAGCTCTAGCGCATTGATTGTCACGATTCCACGCCACGAAAAAGAACAAATGGGTGAACATCATCTCTTTGAGTAGGTAGAACTTTGCGGCTGAAGTCCATTTTAAGAAGTTCGTATGGGACTTCGATCACGTCATCCACCCTCCACAGTTGACATGGGTGGGGCACCATCTCGTTTCTAGCTCCTAAAGTACGTCGTGACACCGTGTCAGTGACCCACTACCGAGCCTTCTGAAATAACAAAGTTTCATTAAGCTCCATCTCAATGAGTTGGCCTAGCACAAGCAGCGCCCCTTGTAGAAAAATCACATCAAAACACGGGCAATAAATATAGAGCGGATCACCGTCAGCGTTTGTCTCCATGAATTTTTCCCATGTTTGACCGTGCTGCTGAGTACTAACACACAAAAATACTTCGAAATAATCCTTGACGGTAAACATCTAAACCTCACATACTAACCAACCAATATATACGGTCCAGTCACGTTGGTGTGAGCACGTCAACGTGCAAAACCCAAGACGCAAGCGGCAGCACTAGAGTGGAGGATATGTACGGCATTTCAGGTGTACTCGGAAAACAGTGCAATCGTTGTTGTAATGCGGAAATGGAGCGATTTACCTGGCGTCCTAAGGACCATGATGATTGTCTTTAGGACCAAGGGTGGAAGCACTTTTGAAACGATTAAGTTTGTAAATTGTTCGCTATGATTCAAATGGCTCTTACAAGGGAACCTCCCTATCGCACCCCTCTCAGATTTAGTTATAAGTTGGCACAGTGGATAGGCGTTAAAAACCTGAACACAGATCAATCGAGAAAACAGGAAGAAGTTTTGTGGAGCTATGAAAAAAATAAGCAAACTATACAAACTGAGTAGTCCATGCGCAAGATAGGTAACATCAAGGAGAGTCTGAGCCCAGGACCACCGTGGTCCCATGGTTAGCGTGAGCAGCTGCGGAACGAGAGTTCCTTAGTTCAAGTCTTCCCTCGAGTGAAGAGGTTATTTTCGCGAAGTTATGATCTCTCCTTTCGTTCATTGACGTCTCTGTTCACTGTAATAAGTTTAGTGTCTGTGTTTTGGGATCGCACGGCTAAACCTTGCGATTAATAGACGAAAGGACGTGCCTCGGCAATGGGAACCAAATCATTTGATCGCAAGGTTATAGGTCAACCGATTCCTCCACAGGAAAACACGTCTGATATATTCTATACGACACTGGTGACGGCATGTGCGTCACATGACAGGAGTATGTTGTCGACCCACCTAACTTGTACACTTGGCGAATGGGTAAAAAGATTCTTCTACCTTGCCCAATTTAGGTTTTCTTGTGGATGCGATAATCACTCCCAAGAAAGTGATGAAAAAATAAGACTTTGTTAACATTAAATGAAACAATAAGTTTACTGTTACCAGTCACTGTTTATTTGTTTCCACGAGGCGTTTCGAAGGTTTAAACCTCCATCATCAGGTGGATATACATCAGTTAATATGGCATTTGTGTGTTTGTGTTGTGTTACGATTTCTTTGGAGGAAGTTGTGACACTGTCTAGTGGAGAAAACAAAACAGTATTTCAACTACTTTAAATTCAACCATAAAATCTACATACAAACAGATGGCCTGGCAATGGGCTCGAATCTTTCTGGGCTGCTAGCTGAAATATTTATAAGTAACTTAGAAGACAAAATCCTGAATTCTGATCACCACCTCCTCAAAAACATCATCTACTACCACAGATATGTGGATGACACCATCATTTTAATCAAAGGCACTAAAGATGACATCAGTGAGTTGAACCAGTTATTCAACAGCTCCCATGAAAACATAAAATTCACAGTTGAACACCAAACAGATGACAGTATAAATTTCTTAGACCTTACAGTTAGAATAAGGAATAACAGACATGAGTTTGAAATTTACCGGAAGCCTACCACAACACATACTACAATCCACAACTCCTCCTGTCACCCCACAGCCCACAAAATGGCAGCATTCCGGTACATGATCAATAGAGCTATCCAACTACCACTCTCTGAAGACAAAAGTGATCAAGAAATTCAAATAATAAAACAAACAGCTTTTGCAAATGGTTATAACAGCTCCATAGTAGACACCCTAAAACACTCAATAATGGCAAAGAAATCACAACACAAAAAACAAAAAGAAAATATCATCTTCCACACAATTCCCTTTCTAGGTAAGATTTCCTATCAGGTAGCCAATGTCTTCAAACGAAAAGGCATAAGCATATCCTTTAGAACAGACAACAGGATCGGACAGAAATTACCCCACAACATCAGCACACAAAACCCTCTGCATCACACAGGCGTATACAAAATTAAATGTTTAGACTGTGACTGCTTCTACATAGGCCAGACAGGGAGATCATTTGAGATTAGGTTCAAAGAACACATGGCAGCACTAAAAAACAAAAAATACCACACATCAGCTATTGCCACCCACCTGCATGAAACAAAACACCATGTTAACAACACAAGTATCAGCATCCTACACATCCAACCAAAAGGCAGAAAACTAGACATCCTTGAAACACTCCAAATATACAAACATCAAACTAAACAACCTGAATGCATCTTAAATGACAAAAATTACAATATTTACAGTAGTATCATTTCCGTTTTCAACAACTGCCTACGTCATTAAAAATTGCTAAGCACACACACACACACACACACACACACACACAGACCCTAAGATTTACCACTAATATTTATTTATGTTACCATAACAGCCCTGAGTGTACAGGAGATTGACTTCATTTACAGATATACAATCACACCAACAGCTTGTACCCCTTGTCAGCTTGAAACTATGTATACAACTGCTGATACAAATGCACATCCATGTGCACTTTTTAAGCATTTACCAATGTATTACTACAACCTTTAGACAGTTAATACATGCAACAGATATAATCTTAAGATCCTTTGCCATGGAAAGTTTGCTGTCATACAATCTCTCTCTCCACCCTCTCCCTCCCTCTCATGTTCTCTTTATATTCCTTCCCCCTCTGCCTCCAGCCTTTCATATCTACCTATGAACCCCTATAAGAATTGTCAATTGTGTATTATTTTATTTTATTTTATCACTGTAGCCAATATGATTATTGTACTTAAAGTTTCTAACACCCCACCTGATTGTATAAATGAGTATGAACTTTATGCTATTTTAAGCTGTCAAAATCGTATTTACATACTGCCTGAAGTATTTACTCCAACAAATGTATTCAACACCTCCAAATCCTTCAAAAAAGTTTTCTGTAATAATGTTGTTAGGACGTATATTCTCTGGACTTTGTGAGAACGTTTTCTCTTTTGCTGTACGATCCATGCACCTAATAGATTACGACGCCATATTTGTTTATACAATATGATAGTGTTCATGTGATGTGTTACGACTGTGAAAGGATCCTGTGACCACTGGAGGTACTTTATCTTACTTAATTTATGTTTACTGCTGGATACAAGTTCAATTTTTGTCAAAACAGACCAAGTTCTGAAATACTGTTTTGTTTTCTCCACTAGACAGTGTCACAACTTCCTCCAAAGAAATCGTAACACAACACAAACACACAAATGCCATATTAACTGATGTATATCCACCTGATGATGGAGGTTTAAACCTTCGAAACGCGTCGTGGAAACAAATAAACAGTGACTGGTAACAGTAAACTTATTGTTTCATTTAATGTCAATAACAGTCACGGTAAAGCCTAACCTAAAAATGTTCGCATTTAAAGACTTTGTTACATAAACTGCAACAAATGAATGCAACAGTTTCATAGTCACACAGTTTTCCCTGTGCTCTGTCAAAACATATGTTTTTAACGTTTTCAAATTTCTCCTTGTGTAGACCGTCAAATACTGCATTTGTCCAAGCAAATCTGTACATGCCCTGGAATTTTGGAGAGCGAAGCTGATTATGTGTGAGTGCCTGAACTTTGATAATTGACACACGATCACGTAAACAATACTACTCTGTGTACCTATGTAGCTTCGCAAAATCATAGAATCTTTTCACAAAGTATTTCACTTGTCGAAGACCAAACACATCTAACGGTTGCACAAGAGGTGTACAAGCTAGAGGAATGGTAATCACATCTACTCCCATTGTACAATGCCTGATCCTTTGTCCTGTATAGCTACCTGAAAATAAAAAAATTGAACTTTTCACTCGAGGGAAGACTTGAACCAAGGACCTCTCGACCCTTAGATACTCACGCTAACCATAGGACCACGGCGCTACTGAGCTCATACTATCCTTGATGTTACTTATCTTGCGCATGGACTACTCAGATTGAATATTTTCCTTATTTTTTCTCATAGTTCCACACAACGTCTTCCTGTTTTCTCTATTGACCTGTCTTCAGTTTCTGATTGCCTATCCACTGTGCCAACTTACAACTAAATCTGAAGCAGGTGCGATGTGGAGGTTCCCTTGTTAGCACTATGGAACTTAACTTCTGAGCGTCGTCAGTCCCCTAGAACTCACAACTACTTAAACCTAACTAACCTAAGGAGATCACACACATCCATGCCCGAGGCAGGATTAAAGCCTGCGACCGTAGCGGTCGCGCTGTTCCAGACTGTAGCGCCTAGAACCGCTCTGCCACCACGGCCGGTGTTCCACTATGATTAAAGTATACTGTGCATGGCATAATGGCGCTATCCAAAATCGACGATAAATCAATTACGATCTATTGATAACAGGCGTTCGCGACGCTGCAGAGGTGTGTACCGCCGAGTAGACGTAAACTGTTTGTGCAGCTGGCGACCGAGATTAACCAAAGGGCTGCCACAGAGTCTCCACTCAACGACTGTTCACTTAACTCTGATGTGCATGGGACCCCACAGCAGGCGCTTGGTTCATGCACTCATGCTGAGCGCTATTCATCGGCCACGAAGACCGGAATTTGTATGACTATAACGCAATTGGACGTACTCCGGGTGTCGACAGATGGCTTTTGAGATAAACTACAATTTACGCGTGAAGGGCATGAAACGTCTGAAAAAAAAAACACCCTGAAGCAATCACCGGAAGGACGCAGGTCAGAGGAGGGAGTTTTATGGTCTAGGGAATGTTTTCGTTGCATTCCCTGAATTATGTCGTCATTCTGAAAGGCACAAAAAATCAACACAATTATGTACCTACCCCTGGGAACCATGTACACACCTACTTGCAAATTCATTTTCCCTCGGCACGTTGGCATCACTCAGCTCGCAGTATACGTGTGTGGTTTGACGAACATCAGGATCAGCTTATTATTCCCCTGACCACCAAACATCCAGGATTCAAATCCAGTTGAGAACCCGTGAGACTGCTTCGATAGGGCTGTTCGTGCCATGGATCTTCAACAGAGAAACCTAGCACAGCTGGCCACTTCACTGGAGCCGGCATGGCTCAACATCCCTGTCGCTGCCTTCCAGAACCTCACTGACTCTCTTCCCACACGTCCGCACCGCAAAACGTGGTTATTCAAGCTTTTGACAGGCGACGACCGTGTAGATCTCACAACAGACAAAAGTAATAACCAGTCGAACATGAGGAAATCGTCCTTCCACCACTACCATTCATACGAAGTCCTTACTCAACCAATGCTCTTGTTTGTTAATGTACACTGGATATCCGCAAGACCAATCTCTCCAAATTTTTAATGTCACACATTCCGCTTTCATTTCCGCAACTACTGAACCTCCGCTATAGGGATACTTAAGCAGTTCATATCTTCCCCTTCCGTCATCACATACATACATAGAGCATCTGTGTGTATCCTACAGGCGATTGATAACCTTTACGGATGTTCATTAATACAATTCTTCAATGCTATAGTCTTCTTGAGGGAACTTTTTACTAGCAAAGATCGCAAATATCAATGTACAAATGTCTGTGATCTTGGCTAATAAAGTTTTCCCAATGGAGATTACAGCGTTGACAATTATAGATCGCCTGATGATTTCAGGTAACTGTAACGCAATTCTTCATTCCATGCCACGTCAAAATTTCACAACAAATCTATACCCTTCATATGACTGCCCTGAGTTAGTTTTAATCAAGTCCTTCACCCAGAAAATGAAATACTCCCTGATATTTACCCCTTCTACTACATCTAAACAACTCCTTATCTTCCCCTACACAAGGTTTTCCTCTTCGTTACCACTGTGTTCCACTCTTTTCACCTATCCGAAATCTTTTGTATTTCTCAACCGTCCATCGTATCACAGTTCTTGGGCCGCCTGTCTTCAAATGGAGACGATAAGATAAATTACTTGGAAAAGAATTGAGACGCAATTTTTGTCGCTCAGTTCAATAGAATATGGGAGAAAGTCCAATTCTCCGACTCTTGGTGGGAGGCCATCTTAACAAATCTTTCGAACTAGAGAAGGTCTACACTTGTCCAAGTAGATGTCCCAGGGTTGACAACAGACGTCATGTGGGAAATATCCTACATCTGGTTATGGCCTTATTTTCTGCATTGTCATATACAGGCATTTCCAAAGTCATCTCCAGTGCGTATTCAGAATGTACCATTCCACCATTGATAACCTGACCGTAGTGGAAGTAGTTAAAGAACAAGCTTTCCTACACAAGCAACATCTCATTGAAGTCGTTTTTTTTTTCGTTTGAGAGAGCCTACAGTAATAATATGCATTGTTGTGGAAGAAGAGCAATAAGCTACTGTCAGCAGCTGATGGGATCACAGCACAAA
This sequence comes from Schistocerca gregaria, assembly GCF_023897955.1. Classification (NCBI taxonomy): domain Eukaryota; kingdom Metazoa; phylum Arthropoda; class Insecta; order Orthoptera; family Acrididae; genus Schistocerca; species Schistocerca gregaria. The sequence continues at coordinate 464,417,014 of NC_064922.1, forward strand.
CAACTTTCAGTATAAGCACCGCAGTACGTTCTGAACAAGTCTGAATATTTCTGGCATAGTCTGTATAGCCTAACATACTTTTCGGTTCCTAACGCGCTTCCACAATGTTCGTAGAACGAGGTATTTGCTTGTAGGTCCTCCGTACGTGAGATCGCTAAAGCACGCCTGAGCGGTGGCTCCCCGACTCATAGGACAAACGGTTCGAGTTCTGGTTGAGGATGATATTTTAACTTCCAATATTTGCCCTTGAAGAGGACGAGAGTTAGTGCTGTCAAGTTCCTGATCACTAGTCTTTGCGCTAATGTGCTCGGTTTCCACGCCTCTCCGCAGTGTCTCATGATGTGAGGGCACGTGACGTTGTCGACGGCGATCCGTCTGTCGGATGACGACTTCCAGCTCGGCAGCTCCCGTGGTGATATTCGAGAGGAGTAGGCTGTGTGCCGGCTCCGGGTTTCACCCCCTCCCTTGTTGCATCATCATACAACACAAACACGAGGCTACGCTACATAAGCATTCATTACACTCAAGTATACTGTAAAAATACACATACAGAAGAACTCTCAGATATTCTTAAGGAAAGGCGATAATGTGAGCGGAGGAACGTCACCATTTCCGACACACGGCTTAATCCACCCTGTGGAATATTCCAGCAAACAGTGCCATACGACATTTACATTCACATAGATGGGGTCGAGTAAGTCATCAACTTAACGTGTCCGTAGGAAGTAGTCCAGTGGGCTTAAGACGGTTAAGTTTACAGTAAAAATGGGTTTACTCTGTCAGTCTGTCTTCACATAACTATTTGCTTCACAGTGTTCTCGGCCACGTACAATGAAACGTGCAGGAACGCTATCATGCGTGAGTGACATGCTAGCGATACGTCATCCGAGTAACCAGCAATGCTTCATGCACTAAATGTTTGTGCTTTACCAAGGGGGAGGGAGGGGGGCTGATAGTTACTCATTATTATTCAAATACTGTTTGCATTAAATCGTCGTCGTAAACTGATGATTTTTAATTAGTTTCGGTACAGCTTGTATTCCATTGAAAAGTAAAAATGTACATTGCAATTAAAGCTTCAAAGTCAAATAAAAACCTTATTTATAACTGGTATGTCAACCATAATACACTTGTTACAGAAAATATTGATTGCTTTTGTGTCTAGTTTAAAGATTTTAATTGAAGTCTTTTACAATTCAGGAAGTTGCGGCCGTTCATTTTGAGTACTACCAATACACGCAAAAAAGAGACAATATAGATTGTTTGGACTTTGTACCGTATCGCAGACGCCACGTATGTATGTACTTCAAACAGCTGCTACTGTCAGGTAATGAAGTGAGATACAAATTGTTTTGTGCGTGACGGATTGACAACAAAGGAAGATAAATTATTGTACGCGACTGCACGCGTACTTGCTGTGTTCCTTTGTCTGCAGCATAGATTCCACTTACACAACGTGACAAGTATATTGCCTTCATCAGTTTCTTCCAATAAAATTGTGATTTGCACTTTTATCTAATTCTACGGCAACATCATTACGAGTAGGAAAGTTGAGTCCAAGTAAAATTTCAGTAGGCCGTGAATTAATAAGTTCCCTTTTATTTTGTTGTAGCTTTTGTTTATTGAACTAATCTATTGAAGAAATGTACAGCAGTTGTGATTCGTACACAATGAAGATTTCCTTTTGACAATGCCGATGTTTGCCAGGAAAGTGAGGGGGTAAAGGACAGCTACTTTGTAAAGGACATTTGTTGGGATTTACATGGAAAATGAAATTTTTTGTCAAATCGATGAATTCCCTTCCGCCCCAAGTCAATAAGTTATGACCGTATCCCTTCTACTATCAGCTCATAAGCGAGGTTCGCCGATTGGTACCAGATATCAAGAAGACCAAAGATTTCTCCAAGGCTGTCGAAATCATTTACAGGAGGTAATAATACGTGTGGAGTATATGTATAAAGGTTCTAAGACTTACTCATACAAAATTTTGGAATGTTTATTGGTGATAAAAACAAGCAGTTTTGTTCTGTAACAAAAATGTAACAGATACATCATTTCTCCACTTGAGGTAAATGAAGGTTTTGACGTTGATGATGTTCAGAGATGGTGTTCAAGCTTCCATGTTAAAAATATTGTTCTAGAGACGTTCCTGGTAATGTCGCCGGCTTATACGAGGCGCGTTCCATATTGATTTACACTTTATTTTTTCCCATCAGTCATTTGGCGTCAGACTCATCGCTGCAGTTGCAAGCACGTACTACTTTGGTTTAACTATAGATGACAGGAGAGTCACTAGAAGTGTAATCCCTGCTCACTACAAACCCTCCTCCGAATAACTGCCTTTACGTGGGCGGACGACAAGGAGTGCGATCATCAAGCATAACGTCGGACAGTGTGGTTTCTATGGAAGGAGGGTGTAAACACTACGGAGATTTACAGGCGATTGGCGGCACTTGGTGGAGAGTGTGCCCCGTAACGAGAAGTACTTTTGCAACAAGACAACCCTAGTCCCCACAGTTGCCATCGCTAAATTTGGCACCACAACACCCACCGTATTCTCCTGAGGTTGTCATTTTAACTTCTTTAAGTCCGTCCTCGAACCACGTTTTTGGAATTGTCTGAGCCAAAGCACGACAAGTGCTCGCAGTTCCTTGAAGTCTGTGAAATGACGTCCTCTCAGACGTTTCTTCACAGCCCCGAACAGGTGGTGATCAGAAATGGCCAAGACATTTTTTATTGAACAGTGTACCTCTTTACTGGCTGGTGTTCATTGAATGATTCCTGCAGTTATATTTGGCAAATACCACGAGGGAGTGTAGCCCTAACTACTGAAATTGTAGTAAATGATGCATCTGATCTATTCCTTGATGTATTTGGAAACTAATCTTATCAGAGAAAGCTAGTCCAGTGTATTTGTCTTTCACCAAATTTTACTCTAAATGTGGTTTATTAAATGTTTCAAGTTCTGTTTGCTGTATTCTTGGGCTTCGCCTTCCGTCCAAGATGATATATTTGCTTATGCAAGATAGGAAGTAGAACTACCCCGTTCTAACCCGTGATCGAATTTTACCTATCGGAGAAGTTCTTCCTCCAGTACAATATGCTAGTAAGCATAGAATTACGATGGACGATTTTTATGTTGGTTCTAGAATTCAAGGGGATTTAGTGGTAAGCAGAGCACTCGTATTAGTTTTCTGCCTCAGTGTACTGGAATACAACGGCAGGGTGCAGATGGAAAAAGCGTCTGTAGCATCCGGTGAAAGGAACGTAAAGTGCAGACTGCAAACAGTTCTGACAGCTGCGTCTGGTGTGTGTTGTGAAACATTCTTTAATACACTTACACCTGCACTGTGAGAACTATTACCGGAAAGAATCACAGGCTTTCCATCCGTCAGAAGTTCAGAAATGCATTATCAGTCCATACTCTTTGAGTGTCCTGAAAGTAACCCCATGTATGTGTAACCTTACCTAGGAATCTTGAACATGTTATTTTATAGGAAACTTGAACATCTGTTTGATGACCCACTGGCGTCTGACTAGGTTCGTCACTATAAATAGAGAAAAGGCATTGACATCAATAAAAGCAACATTATATGAGGTAGGTGAGAGAGTCCCTAAGGTCGATGTACAACCGTAATACCTTATCAGTTTTTTTTTTCTCTTTTCCGTGTTTCTTCGGTTTCTAAGTGTATTAATCGGGAGCATTTATTCGAATCTACGATTCGCAAATTTCACTTGTCGAGTCAATAACGTAACGTGTGGTTTTATCGAAATTAAGTAACAGCTTAGAGATCGATACGTTTTGGAATATAACATAAACCACAATGTTAACTTCAGCCGTTCACGACGTACGCTGCCTTTCATACCTCAAAGAATGCTTTGGAATTAGAGATCGATAAGTTTCGGAATACAACAAAACCACAATATTGACTTCCTTAAAGAATGCTTTGGAATTCGAGATGGTGCAAAGGAGAGAGAGAGCTGGTCTGATGGGTATTTAACCCCTGTGTTCGAAGGACCGGATCTGTCTTGATCCCTGCCTTCTGTCTGATGATATGTGGTAACAAAATGATGGGATGATAGGGTCATGAGTATATGTAGATGTTTGTTGTTTAAGTTTATTTAAGTTTAAGTTTAAGTGAGTGTTATGATGTTTTTATTTTATTTTATTTTTGTTTTGTATACTGTTTTCATGGTATGTTGTAGTTTCTGGTGTTTGTCGTGATGGGAAATCTCGTTCTTGGGTCGGGTGGATTTTGTCCCAGATTTCTGATGAGTGGGTGGTTCGAATCCGTGGTTTGGTGGAAAAACTTTATGGACTTTCGTTGGATGATTTCCGGGATTTTGAGTATGTTATGATTTGTGTATATGTCTCGGTTTGTTTGGTACCGGCTAGCATCAGCAGCAATTCTGAAGAATTTGTTTTGCACCCTTTGTACTTTTGTTATGTTGGTGTCTGCTGCCATTGACCAGATTTCAGAGCCGTAAGTGATGGCTGGTTCTATGATGGTTTTGAAAATCTTCTTTTTGGCGCGCATATTTATTCTGTTACCTTTAATGATGGGGTACAGTCTGAATATTGCTCCTGCAGCCTTGTTACAAATGTGTGTGACATGGTCTCTAAATGTCAACCTCTTGTCCAGCTTGATACCTAGATACTTTATTGTGTCTGACCATGGAAGATTGTTATTTCTGAAGTGTATTTGTAGGTTAGGAGGTATTCTTTTGAATGTGAATAGTATTGCTTGGGTTTTCTCCGCGTTTATTGTTATTTTCCATTGGTTAGCCCATTTCTGGATGGATTGTAGGTGCTGCTCTATTTTTGTGACTATATATTGCAGGTTTGAACTGCTGCGGTACACTGCAGTGTCGTCTGCAAATAGTGACAAGTGTCCTCCCAGCTGTTTGGGGATATCATTTGTGTATATTGAGTAGAGGATGGGCCCCAGCACTGAGCCTTGCGGGACTCCAGCCTCTATGGATCTAGTGTTACTTGCCGCTCCTGGTACATGGACATAGAATGCTCTGTTGCGGAGAAAAGAAGCAATAATATGGATGATGTGGTTGGGGCAGTTGTAGTGATGAAGCTTGTAAATAAGGCCCTGAAAAAGTGCGGCGGTTTATTAATATGACAATAAATATAAAATACCTGCGCGAGAGAAAAATCCTCTGTGGAATTAAAGCATCGCAGGGCGAAGCTCGATAACAAAGATATACAAACATACGGCAAAGAGATAATTATTCCATGTTCGACAATGGAATGGAGATGCTCTATGTCGGATTGTGAGGAGATTGTTGGAAGCCGCCATTAAGGGAATAATCTATGTTTTATGGTACCGGTACTGAAGAAAATAAATACATATAAAAGCACAAAAGGAGTATCAGGTGTGTAGAGTTCATAACCCTTAATCATTTCAAAAGAAATATTCAATGATTATAAAGACTGAAGTCGTTCGGAAGTGTTGTGTGGTTTGATGTTGCGAACCTGCAGTTTTACATGGTTTTGGGATTTGTCTAGAATATTTCTCCGAAGACCTAAATAATTTCACAAACTGAAGTTGGACGCCGCATTCCATACACATTACACAGCATAACACTTGGCTGTACCGATCGATTTCCGTAGAGCGATAAATTATCTTTAGCAATTTCTGGCGGAGAAGTTCCAGCAAGGAGATTCAAAGAGATCTGGTGCTGCGAATCGCATAAGGTATAACCATATTCTTTAACTTACGGAGAGCAGTAGCAATATAGACTTCATAATCACCGCAAACATAATTAAAAGACTCAACTTAAATAAAAGGAGCAAACTAGAAATAAAAAAATAAATTCATAATAATACCCAATCACATTAACAAAAAGCTCATTAAATAGTAGAGAGAATAAAAATAAGAACTTTAAAGTGTGTCGAATGTGATGAAAACTACTCACTGTGTAGAAGCCATGATATGGCACAAATAATACATATAAACTCATTTCAAGACGAATAATTTATGTCGAAACATAGAAAACCTCTTCTGCATGGCTTTCAAGCTGGAGTAAATGCTGCTGCGGCTCTTGGCGATTGGCCATTCACCTCTGTCACCGAGTGAGGTGGCGCAGTGGTTAGCACACTGGACTCGCATTCGGGAGGACGACGGTTCAATCCCACGTCCCGCAATCCTGATCTGGTTTACAGTGATTTCCCTAAATCGCTCCAGGCAGATGCCGGGATGGTTCCTTTGAAACGGCACGGCCGACTTCCTTCCCTAATCCGATGAGACCCACGACCTCGCTGTTTGGTCTTTTCCCCAAAACAACCCAACTCCAACCCCCCTCTCAGTCTAAGGAAACGGTCGTAATTCCGAACAACAATATACACGTGCCTCACATGTTAAAACTCATTGTTGATCAATGATTAGAATCTAACTGACTGTAAATGGGCTGCACAGATCAACGTAATTAATACTCAACATTGAACATGTTTCAATTGAAAATCACGAGCAGTTATTCATTAACATTTTATTCATTACCATTTTACAATATTCAACACTTTGGTAAGAATGGGCATCTGTGGTCTAGATGTAGCGCCTTTAATCAGTAATCAAAATGTCCTCCGTACCAGGTTCGAAACCTGTCACCACTTAAATTCTGATAATCAGCGTTGGCGGTTGAAAACGCCCAGCATAAAAAGTCGCCCTCATTCTACCAATGACCTTGTCAAACAGGGAGGAGGAGCGGACAGATGTTCAGAGCACTCTCTTGTCCTTGGGTGGCAAACTGCCCCTAAAGGCGGAAGAATCAGCAATGATCAACAGCATCAACACTCAGAAGGAATGGAATCCACTGCATTAAAAACACACAACGTGTATCCACAGGACATCTGTCCTCTAATTGAAACAATGTCATAATGATGACCCCATTGGTGAAAGGTTGCAGGATGGTCCCCCATTCGTATCTCCGGGAGCGGTCTGCCAAGGGGGCGACGCCCATGAAAAAAATATTGGATAACTAGCAAAAGGATAATGTTCTATTAATCGGGGAGTGGAATCTCGGAAGCTTGAACGAGGTAGGGAAACTACACTGAAGAGCCCAAGAAACTGGTACACCTGCCTAACATCGTGTAGGGCCTCCGCGAGTACGCAGAAGTGGCGCAACACGACGTGGTATGGGGCTCAACTAATGTTTGAAGTAGTGCTGGAGGAAACTAACCATGAATACGAAGGGGTGGAGATCTCTTCTGAACCGCACGTTGCAAGGCATCCCCAATATTGTTCATGTCTGGGGAGTTGGGTACCTAGCAGAAGTGTTTAAACTCAGAAGAGTGCTCCTGGAGCCACTCTGTACCAGTTCCAGTTATGGACGTGTGGGATGTCGCATGTTCTCGGAGTGCACAATGGCCATGAATGGATGCAGTTGATCAGAGAGGATGCTTGCGTACGTGTTACCTGTCAGAATCGTATCTACATGTACCATGGGTCCCATATCACTCCAACTGCACACCTCCCACACCATTACAGAGCCTCCACCAAGAGAACTGTCCCCTGTTGGCCATGTAGGGTCCATGGATTCATGAGGTTGTCTCCATCCCCGTGCACATACATCCGCTCGATACAGTTTGAAAAGACAATCGTCCGACCAGGTAACATGCTTCCAGGTCAATGTAGGTGTTGACAGGCCCAGACGAGGCGTAAAGCTTTGTGTCGTGCAGTCATCAAGGCTACAAGAGTGGGCCTTCGGTTTCGAAAGCCCATATCGATGATGCTTGGTTGGATGGTTCGCACGATGACACTTGTTGGGGGCCTAGCATTGAAATTTGCAGCAATTTACGGAAGGGTTGCACTTCTCTTACGTTGAACGACTATCTTCAGTCGTCTTTGGTCCCATTCTTGCAGGATCTCTTTCAGGCCACAGAAATGTCGAAGATTTGATGTTTCACCGGATTCATGATATTTATGGTACATTCGTGAAACGATCGTATTGGAAAATCCCAACTTCATCGCTACCTCTGAAATACTGCGTTCCATCACTCGTGCACCGATTATCACACCACATTCAAACTCACTTAAATCTTGATAACCTGCCATTGTAGCAGCAATAGCCTATGTAACAGCTGCACCATACACTTGTTCTCTTATATTTGCGTTGCCGACCGCAGCGCCGTATTCTAACTTAATACAAATCTCTGTATTTGAATACGCTTGCCAATAACATTTTCTTTGGCGCTTCAGTGTAGAAAATCTGAAAAGGGAAATGCAAAGCCTCAATCTAGATATAGTAAGGGTCAGTGAAGTGAAATGGGAAGAAAACGGGGATTTCTGGTCAAATGAGTGTAGGATAATGTAGACAGCAGCAAAATGGTATAACAAGACTAGGATTCATTATGAACCGGAAGGTAGGGCAGAGCAGAGAATGTGTTACAGTGAACACTTCAGTGACAGGGTTGCTCTTATCAGAATCGACAACAAACCAGCACCGACAACGATAGTTCAGATTTACATGCCGACGTCGGAAGCTGAAGATGAAGAGAGAGAGAAAGTATATGAGGATATTGAAAGGGTAGTACAGTAATAAAGGGAGACGAAAATCTAATAGTCATGGGGGAATGGAAAGGATTTGTTGGGAAAGAAGTGAAAGAAAAGGTTACAGGACAGGGAATGAAGGAGGACAAATACTAATTGAGTTCTGTTCTGAATTTCAGCAAATAGTAGCGAATACTGTGTTCAAGAATCACTAGAAGAGGAGGTAAACTTGGAAAAGACCAGGTGATGCGGAAAGATTTCAGTCAGATTACATCATGGTCAGGCAGAGATTCCGAAATCAGATACTGGATTGTAAGGCGAACCCAGGAGCAGATTTAGACTCTGCTCACAGTTTAGTAGTGATGAAAAGTAACTCTGTTCTCAATTTATTTTGATGAAGAGTAGACCGAATTTTAAGAGATCAGCCAGGCAGAATAAATACGCAAAGAAGTGGGATACACATGTACTGAGGAAAGATGAGACACGCTTATAGTTCTTTAACGCTGTATGTACAAGAATAAGGAATAGCTCAGTTGAGGAGGAAAGGGGGTCTCTGAAAAGGGAAATAATGGAAGTTGGAAAAAGAAACATAGGCACAAAGAAGATTAACTACGAAGAAACGAGGGGTAACGGAAAAAATACTGCAACTTATCGATGAGAGAAGGAAGTACAAAAATGTTCAGGGAAATTCAGGAACCGAGAAATATAAACGCCTGAGGAATGAAATAAATAGGAAATGCAAGGAAGCTAAGAGAAAACGGCTTGATTGCCGGAAGGATTGACTCAGCGGATAGGATAGTCAAAACGACCACCGGTGAAATTAAAAGCTAGGGTGGTAACATTAAGAGTGAAACGGAAATTCCACTGTTAAATGCAGACGAGAGAGTGGATAGGTGGAAAGAGTTCACTGAAAGCCTCTATGAGTGGGGAGATTTGTCTGATGAGATAGAAGAAGAAACAGGAGTCAATTTACAAGAGATAGGGGTTCCAGTATTAGAATCAGCGTTCAGGAGAGCTTTGGAAGATGTAAGATCAAATAAGGCAGAAGGGTTGCACAACATTCCATCAGAATTTCTAAAATCATTGGACGAAGTGGCAACAAATGACTATTCATTTTGGTCTGTAGAATGTGTGTTTCGCGACATACCATCTGACTTTCGAAAAAATTCGGAAGACTGCAAAATCTAACAAGTGCGAGAATTATCGCATAATCAGCTTAACAGCTCATGCATCCATGTTGGTGACAAGAATAATATATAGAAATATATAAAAAAATTGAGGATGTATTTGATGACGACGAGTTTGGTTTTAGGAAAGATAATGGAAATGAAATGAGCGTTTGGCGCCATTAGCTCCGAGGCCTCTTACCGTGCAGGTCTTACTACATTCGACGCCACATTGGGCGACCTGCGCGCCGGATGGAGATGAAATGATGATGAAGACAACACAACACCCAGTCCGTGAGCGGAGAAAAATCCCTGGCGCAGCCAGGAATCGAACCCGGGCCCCTTAGGACGGCAGTCCGTAACGCTGACGATTCAACTACCGGGGCGGACTTAGGAAAGGTGAAGGCACCAGAGAGGTATTCTGACGTTGCGGTTGATATTGGAAGTAAGACTAAAGAAAAATCAAAACACAGTAATAGGATTTGTCGGCCTGGAAAAAGCCGTCGATAATATCAAATGGTGCAAGATGTTAGAAATTCTGAGGAAACTAGGGGTAAGTTATGGGGAGAGAGGGATAATATACAATATGTACAAGAGCCAAGAGGGAATAATAAGAGTGGAACACCAAGAACGAAATGCTCGCATTACAGAGGGTGTAAGAAAGGAATGTGGTCTTTTGACACTGCTGTTCAATCTGTACATCGAAGAAGCAATGAAAGAAAGGTTCAGGAGTAGAATTAAATTTCAAACTGAAGGGCTATCAGTTAAGCGATTAAGCGATTCGCTGATGACATAGCTATCCTGAGTGAACGTGAAGAATTAAATGATCTGCTGACTGGAATGAATGGTCTAATGAATAGAGAATATGGATTGGGAGTATGTCGATGAAAGACGAACGTAATGAGAAGTAGCAGAAATAAGAACAGAGAGAAACTTAACATCAGGACTGTTGGTCACAAAATTGATGAAATTAAGGAATTCTGCTATCTAGGCAGCAAAATAACCTAGGACGGAGCAAGGCAGACATCTATAGCAATCTAGCACTGGCAAAAAGGGTATTCCTGGTCAATAGAAGTGTACTAGTACCATAGGCCTTAATTTGAGGAAGAAATTTCTTACGATGTTTGTTTGGAGCACAGCATTGTGTAGTTGTGAAACATGGACTGTGGAAAAACCGGAATAATAGAGAATCGATGCATTGGAGATGTAGTGCTACATACGAATGTTGAAAATTAGGATGACTGATAATGTAAGGAATGAGGAGGTTCTGCGCAGAATGGGAGAGGAAAGGAATATGTGAAAGACAATCTCCTGTAGAAGGGACAGGATGATAGGACATCTGTTAAGATATCATTGAATGATCTCCATGGAGGGAGCTGTAGAGGGCAAAAGCTGAAGACGAAAACAGAGATTGGAAGACATCCAGCAAATAACTGAGGACATCGTTTGCATGGGGGCTTAATTAAAAATATTAATGAATAAATGCAATAATTTTACTAGCTGTGTGACCGGTTATGAAGTCTCGTAACCGGTTGACCCTGACTAGTATTAGCAGGCAATCTGATTGCATAAAATAAAAATAAAGAATGACAAGGAATTTCCATTAACACAATTGATTAATTAAATCCCCTGCAACTATAAGAGCTACGAAACAACAAAGCACAAGTGTAACTGTTCTGTGTGTGGTAGTGTGACTCAACGTACATGTATCTGGCTCGGTTCTTTCTCAATACGATAAATTATTTTAAACACCACCTACAATGAACTAATTGAAAAACCAGAAATACTATAATTGCACATAGAAACCAGAATTGCAAGTGTAATAAATGAACACGAGCCATATGCCTTGTTGGCTGTACCTGTGAGCAAGAGGCATTGTCATTAAAGAAAACTGTAATACCATTTTACCTCAGTATGTATTGACGAAAATTTTCCATTACACCAGCATTATAAATCAAAAACCCATCTCCTCAAATACTCTCTGACAATTGCAACTTCTTTCATCTCTACATTACACCAACCGAACAGCATCTGCTCTCTCACCCAACAGAACAACAACTGCCCTCGATATCCTCTGAACTACTACTGTACCAGTGGAGGCGGCGGAATAATCTTTGGCGCAATCTCTGGCGCTGTGACTCAGTGTAGCCACCTTTCAAGGTTGCAAGTGTTACTCTGAGATGAAGAGGTTGGCACAGGAGAGGAATTCGTGGTGGGCCGCTTCACACCAGTCAGTAAAAAAAAAAAAGTCATAAACATGTCTAAGTTTAATTAAAACAATAATTCCTTACAATATTTGTTACTTTAAAGTTTTAGTTACGTCTGTGGAATAGTTGGGAGGACACAGAAAATACAGCAGGGAAAGAAACAAAAATATAATTTAATAAGCAATTGCAGTACCATCTGGTGTTAGGGAAGTGAAACTTGGGTCATTACTGAGAAATGTAGAAGCAAATTTCAAGTAGATGAAATGTGTTTTCTTAGAAATGGGGAAGGAATCTCACGACTGAACCACGCAGGGTTCGAATTAGAGACAAAGAAGGATTCTGGAGATATCTGATATAAACTTGAGTAGGGAGATAAACCTGATTTATTCTCATTTCACCAAAATTTTTCGACACGCTTGGCGTTGAGCGCACGCTAGTGCTACCCTTGTCGTATACGCGCGACGCTGTCATCAGCTCTAAGCACTTCCTGTATTGTTACAAGGTATTTCCTAATGTATTACGTGTAAGAGTACGAGCTAAAGTGGCATCATCTAAAGACTTTAAAAAGGCCGTGTGAAGTTTAGAAAAAGCATTGTTTTCTTGGCCGTCCTTAGACGTAAAACAATGGCAGTTATAAAATACGTTCCTTGAAAGGCAATGTTGTTGTTGTTGTTGTTGTTGTTGTTGTTGTGGTCTTCAGAGACTGGTTTGATGCAGCTCTCCATGCTACTCTATCCTGTGCAAGCTTCTTCATCTCCCAGTACCTACTGCAACCTACATCCTTCTGAATCTGCTTAGTGTAGTTATCTCTTGGTCTCCCTCTACTATTTTTACCCTCCACGCTGCCCTCCAATACGAAATTGGTGTCCCTTGATGCCTCAGAACATGTCCTACTAACCGATCCCTTCTTATGGTCAAGTTATGCCACAAACCCCTCTTCTCCCCAATCCGATTCAATACTTCCTCATTAGTTATGTGATCTACCCATCTAATCTTCAGCATTCTTCTATAGTACCACATTCTTCTATTCTCTTCTTGTCCAAACTATTTATCGTCCTTGATTCACTTCCATACATGGCTTCACTCCATACAAATACTTTCAGAAATGACTTCCTGACACTTAAATCTATACTCGATGTTAACAAATTTCTCTTCTTCAGAAACGCTTTCCTTGCCATTACCAGTCTACATTTTATATCCTCTCTACTTCGATCATCATCAGTTATTTTGCTCCCCAAATAGCAAAACTCCTTCACTACTTTAAGTGTCTCACTTCCTAATCTAATTCCCTCAGCATCACCCGACTTAATTCGACTACATTGCATTATCATCCTTTTGCTTTTGTTGATGATCATCTTATATCCTCCTTTCAAGGCACTATCCATTCCGTTCAACTGCTCTTCCAAGTCCTTTGCTGTCTTTGGCAGAATTACAATGTCATCGTCGAACCTCAAAGTTTTTATTTCTTCTCCATGGACTTTAATACCTACTCCGAAGTTTTCTTTTGTTTCCTTCACTGCTTGCTCAATATACAGATTGAATAACATCGGGGAGCGACTACAGCCCTGTCTCACTCCCTTCCCAACCACTGCTTCCCTTTCATGCCCCTCGACTCTTATAACTGCCATCTAGTTTCTGTACAAATTGTAAATAGCCTTTCGCTCCCTGTATTTTACCCCTGCCACCTTCAGAATTTGAAAGAGAGTATTCCAGTCAACATTGTCAAAAGCTTTCTCTAAGTCTACAAATGCTAGAAACGTAGGTTTTCCCTTCCTTAATCTAGCTTCTAAGATAAGTCGTAGGGTCAGTATTGCCTCACGTGTTCCAACATTTCTATGGAATCCAAACTGATCTTCTCCGAGGTCGGCTTGTATTAGTTGTTCCATTCGTCTGTAAAGAATTCGCGTTAGTATTTTGCAGCTGGGAAGGCAATATAAAACAGAAAAGAACATCTCCTTTCCAAAAACGAATGCATCGTGTTTTTTAACCTGTGACTGTATTTATATTTATTCTTGGGAACCCTTATAGTTACGAGACGCGTTCACGTAGGCGACTGGTGGCTGTGTGTGGACACGAAAAGTGCTCTGGCAGCAAAAGGACACTCGTACCGAAACAAGTCGGAAAACCATGGTTACCATCGCTGAAATGGGTTCCAGGTACAGTTACAGCCACCATATTCTCCTGACTAGGTCTGTTCAACTTAAGTTCCGCCTCGAACTGTTTTAAAGACACAAAATATGTGTTTGTGCCGAAAGGAATTTTCCAGATGCGTTTAATGCAAGGAGTGAAAGAGATTAATTAAAATGATAATAACAATTGGTAAATATTTTTCCACAACATACATAATGAGTATTATCACAAAGGGGCCGTCAAGCAATAATTAATCTCTAGAATTACTTGCTTCCGAGCATATCCTTTCAGTTAATATGTACAGGGCTTAGCAAATCTAATCTTTCACATTCTAATACTTTTATCGCAAAGTAATATACTATGCTTTACATATGTTTGTTGTATGAGAATTCGAATGTGTGATATAAATTTTTAAGATATTTAAGGCCATTGTAATCATCGACTTCTGGTGCTGATTTTACAAACAAATTCTAAAACTTTTCTGTTTGCAGGCATTTTCTTTTTTAACGAATTCAGGTGCTTGTGCTTCATATTTCTTATACTTGCACTACACTAACCAAAACAACAGAATGTCCAGTTTTTGTCTTGGTTAGCATAACATAAAATAAAAGGTCAACGAGCACCCTGTCGTTTGCTAATAGAAGATACTTGAGATATGGTCTCAAAAGCGAGGATAAATATAAAATATATTGATGGGAAGTAATGACAGATAGTTATGAAACGGCGAAAGAATCAAGAAATAAGGAAATAGGGGCCAATTACATTCTTCTCATTGTTCATTTGATGACCATGAATCCTCACTGCCCAGGGCTGTTGTCGGTCAAAGAATGTGAAAATCAGTGCATGTAGATAATAATATGATGTACGAAATTTAAAAGAAAAATCTTTCTTATTTTCAATACAAAGCCTACCATACCTCATTAGCCACCATGTCGCTTTGAACGATGGAACAGGTGACAGAGTGACACGAATGCTATTCGATCTGGCAAAAATATGAATTCAAAGTGTTTTACGAGTATGTTCATGCGTAGCTCCCAGCACATGGACCACCAATGCCAAAACCTAGTTGTTTTGATCCAAGTCTGGAGATCGTGGGTTCCATTTTATCAACGATGATACCTCGGGGACCTTCTTCTTTTAGTGTTCAACCCTGAGGTTGGTTTGCAGCAGAGCGCCATTCCTCTCTTCTGTCTGCTTTCCTCTTCATTTCCACATATGTGTTACATCCAACGTCATTCATGATCTGTTGCATGTATGATATCCTTGGTCGCCCCCGCCGATTCCTTCCCTCAATAACTCCTTCTGCTATTGTTCCAATGATATTGTTTTGTCGTAGGATGTGCCCTACAAGTTTGTCTCTTCTTGTTTGGATGTGCCTCCACAGAGATCTGGTTTCCTGTACTCTTCTAAGCACCTCTTCATTTGTTACTTTGTCTGTCCGGCTGATCTTCATCATCCTTCTATAGCACCACATCTCCAGGGCCTCTAGCCGTCTTCTCTCTGCTCTTCCAACTGTCCAAGTTTCACATCCATATAGGGCCACACTCCAAACGAAACCTTTAATGATGCGTTTCCTTATTTTCAGACTGATGTTGTTGCTGGTGAGTAAGTTCCTTCTCCGATTAAATGCAATTTTGGCCTTTTGTATTCTGGTCGCAATTTCTTTCCGGCTTCTACCATCCCTTGTGATTTTGCTTCCCAGGTAAGTAAATTCCTGTATCACTTCCAGCTCCTCTCTTCCAATTCTAATTCTCGGAGGTTCATATTCTGCTCCTGTACTGCATACCATCACTTTAGTCTTTTTCTTGTTTATTCTCATTCCATACTGATTGTATAGAATTTTTTCCGTTGTTCTGAGGACTTCCTCTAGATCTTCTTCTGTCTCCGTGACTATAGCAATATCATCTGCATAACGTACCATGTCTATCTTCTGCCCATTAATTTTGATCCCCACCTCAGTAGTTTCTCGAACTTGGTCTATAGCTTCCTGGATGTAAGCATTGAATATAAGAGGAGAGAGAGCACATCCTTGTCTTACCCCTTTTCTAATATTTGCTTGTTGTTCCTGGTGACAGTTCCTAATCACTGCCACCTCATTCTTATAGAAACTGAGTATCACGCGGATGTCTTTGTACTTTATTCCAATTTTCCTCAGCACTCTGAACATCTCTTGCCAGATAACGTTATCAAATGCCTTTTCCATGTCTATAAAGGCAATATAAGTTGGTTTATTTTTCTGTAATTGCTTTTCGATAATGATTCTTAGTGCCAGAATCGCCTCTCTTGTTCCCAATCCCCTTCTGAAACCAAACTGATCTTCACTGAGCATATCCTCCACCTTCTCTTCAATTCTCTTCAGAACTATTTTTATGAGAATTTTTGATGCATGTGATATTAGGCTAAGAGTTCGGTGCTGTTCACATTTTGTAGCTGCTGCCTTCTTTGGTATAGGAACAATGATACATTTCTGGAAGTCTGTCGGTATCTCTCCTGTGTTATAGATGGACCTAATAAGTTTAAGCAGCATCATTTTCACGCCGTCACCAGCATTCTTTATTAGTTCTGCAGGGATGTCATCAATACCCGTTGCTTTGTTGTCCTGTAGTTCTTTTAGAGCTCTGTCAAATTCTTCTTGCAGAATGTCATCTCCCTTGTCATCTTCGTCTACTTCCTCTTCTCTTCCTATTACTTCCTCCGAAAGAGGTGTTCCAGCATACAACTCCTCTATGTATTCTTTCCATCTCTTCAGCACGTCTTCACCAAACAGCATTTTCCCCTCTTTATTTTCTATTGTGCCTGAGAGTACTGTTTTACGTTTGTTAAAAAAAAATGATTTGCTGTTCTGTAGGCTAAATCAGTTCTTCCGTTTTGCATATTTTCTTCTACTTTCCTGCACATTTCTCCAAGAAAATTTTCTTTTGCTTTCCTAGCTTCTCTATTAACTAAATTCCTTAGTCTTCTGTATTCAGCTTTTCCTTGTTCCTCAGTTGCATTTTTGTATAATCTTCTGTTTTCTACAAGCTCAATAATATCTGCTGTAATCCATTTCCTCTTGTTTTTGGGTTCAGTTCTTCCAACTATCTTTTCTGCTGCTGTGTATATACCAGATTTAATCTGATTCCAGTCTTCATTTACTCCACCATGTTGAAAATTTTTAATTAGGTTGTCTGTTTCATGAGCATAGTGCTTTGCCAGTCCCTCAGTTTTCAGTTTTTCTAGTTCCCATTTAAGTTTTACTGGCTTCTTCTTCAAACGTTTGAATCTCAGTGAACTTTTCATCATGACCAGGTTATGATCACCGCCTATGTCTGCAGATGGATAGCTCCTGCAATCTTTTATCTGGTTCCTAAAACGTGCTTTCACTAAAATGTAGTCAATCTGTTGTCTCCTCAGGTCTGCAGGGGCCTTCCATGTATATCTTCTTCGTTTGTGGTGTTGGAAAAGTGTGTTTGCAACAACTAATTGGTGCTTTGAGCAGAACTCGATCAGTCGATCACCTCTTTCATTTCTTCTTCCATGTCCATATTTGCCAACAATTCCTTCCTCCGGGTCTTCACCCACAATCGCGTTCCAGTCCCCCATGGCAATCAGGTTTTCATCTCCCTTAACATTTCTCATCGCATCACTTATTTCTTCGTATATTTCGTCAATGACTGCATCTTCTTCTTTGGATGTTGGCATGTATATTTGTATTATCACAGTGTCCTTTGGTTTAGTTTCAAGTTTGACTAGTATTATTCGAGAGCTATATTGCACATATCCCTTGACACGTGAGCCATAGTTTTTCCTCAAAATTATTCCAACTCCTCCCATTCCCGGTCTATCTTGGTCAGTTCCGGTGTGAATGACTCTGTATTCTCCAGACCAGAAATCACCTGGTTGGGGCCATCTCATCTCCGATATGCCCAGGATATCGATTTCCAGTCGCTCCATTTCAAGTTTTACATTTTCTAGCTTGCTACACTGAAGCAGTGTTCTCACATTCCAAGTGGCTATGTTAAAATTGGGATTCATTTCCTTCACGTTGTCTATATCTTTTGCAGTCCCCACCCGGAGATCCGATTGGGGGACTATTTTATCTCCGGAAAATTTTACAGAAGATACTGACATGGTTTACCTGTTCAGCCAAATTTAAGTTGATTTCGTTTTTCAGGGTGCTGTTATCAGCCTGAGAGAGGCATCTCTTCCGCTGGCTACATGGATGAATCAGGAGAAACTTTCGCCATGTGCGGTTGCACATTATCTTGCTGAAATTTAAGCCCAGGATAGCTTGCCAGCATCTACAGGGCGACGTACTCATATGTCTCAGACAGTATTCCAGCAATAACATATAGAACGTAACTTTCTTTGTACAAATGGTATAAAACCAATCAGCTCCTTTACAATAAAACGTGCATACCTATCCCCAAGCTCACGGCGAGTAATTAACATGAAGATGGCCCTCGCCTTTAGAAAATACATTCACACTCCCAGCATGCCATAGCAGAATAACCATATGAGGTCGCGCTATAAACACGTGCGTAATATTGCTTGTTAACCACTATAATCAGTTCACCGGTTTTACTCTGTACTGTTCACTACGTAGGGTCACTTTTCCATCAACATGCAGCTGTCAGCTGCTAAAACACATAGGTAGTGCTCCCCTTGAAATGCTGAGACCCATTTCTCCACCTTGTCTTAATCCTATAGGGAGGTGTATATGGATATTTTTAAAACTCTGTAGCTTCTATGATTCCACATTACATAACATAGATCCAGGTTAAACTATCCGCTTCAGGCTCCTAGTATATAAATCCCCAGCAACCATGCAACGGATTATCAAACTGATATGTTCAATGATTTGCCTTGTATGTATCTTAGTCTACCTGTCGGACTCAACGAACTGCTGTACCACATTTTAAATGTATATTCACAATAACATTACATACACGCCGCCTTATATTTTTCCCTATCTTACTTTTAAATATTCAGTTTTTTCTGACGTTACATTCAGTAAATTTGACTAGCCTGGCATAAGATAATAGCATTCTGTCAATCAACGAATTATACAGAGCAACGATGGACTGTTAGACCATTTTTTTAAATTTCTTGACAGCAGCGCTGTCGTCCCCCAGATCCGTGGTGGCCAGAGTATTGTAGACCAACTGTCACCGCAGACACATTCCTCGGCAGGTACTCCATACACTATTACATTAGGATACAGCGTGGCGTCGTTATAGTTCTTTTCCCAAAACATATTTAAAACAACTCAACGCACTGTCAATCCAACACGTCTGACTTTGTCCGGTCGCTCAGCAGTTACTTTCAATACATTTTCCTGTTTTTTTTTTTTTTTAATTTATATTTAGAGTAAGGCTGATGAACTGATGGTCCACATAGGTGAGTTGTTGCATTCACCCCCACAATGATGAAGCAATATTTTCTACATTGCTGCGCTAGTCAAACAAGTCACATGCTCAATTAATTGAACTCGCCTATAGAATCAGGAGATCTTAAACAAATAAATATTTTTTGTGCATTACAACGTGGTGGTTCTTTATATATTGGTTTTTATATACATGATAAGTTGAAGTTAATGTTATTGTGCCTGCTTCACAACTCGAAATGTCGTCCTCTGTAACGCAGTGATAGCGTTACCGCCTACCACGCAAGGGGGGCCGGGTTCGATTCCCGGCAGGGGACTGGGTGTTGTGTGTCCTTAATCATGATTTTCATCATCACTGACGTGATAGTCCCCGAAGTGGCGTTAACTAAAAAGACAATACGGCGGCCGAATCCCGAAGGGGATATCCCGGCGAATAAATGCCATAAGATCATTTCATTTCACAACTGAAAATTTATTTATGTCAGTGACTCAGTTGTGGTATTTCTCGCAGCTAATTTGCTCGACTCAGTGTTTTTATATTAAAAGACGCAACGTATGGCATGTTGTAATGAAATTTTAAGCCTATTGCGTATCTTTCTTGTGTCTTCAGGTTTTAGTCTTTGAAGTCCATTATGAAGACTAAATGCGAGATGTGTTAATAAAATAGGTCGTGGTTGGCAGTATAAAGTTTTGCGCCATCGCAACGGTTAGGAGAATCTCGGTATTTCGTTAAGCGAGAATCGAAAAAATTGATTCAGTTTACTCATATGTGATTACATACTGAAAATCCGGATTAGTCTTGTTGCAAAGGAAGAGCCGCTAATCAAGAGAAGTATCTTACATTTACATTTACGTTTATTCATCAAAATCAGCGAATATTAATATATTTATTATGGTTCTGCGCCGTTATCATTTAGAACAATGGCACTGACCACTGTACCAATGTTCCCGTATGAAATTTTCATAAAGAAATTAACTTTACGACTTCGTGAATGTAGGAGGTGAAGCACATAAAAATTGATAACACTTTCAAGTAATATTTGATTATATTTAGGCTAAATATGACATGGAATTTACATGTTTTCGTGCCTCGGCACAAAATGTTTTCTTACATTACGAAGAAACAAAAGAGAAGAGAGAGAGATCTTTTTGCTAGATGAAAAGAAAAAAAAGAAACAGAGACTGCAATTATATTCGCAGAGTCTCTGTTATTTTCCTGAGAAGAAATAATATTTATATTTCGTTACGCCGTCAGTTTTGGTATATTTTGGAAGCTATTTAATGTCATTTTTATCACGTTATGTGGCGCACCGCCACAACAAATCTCTGTGGGTTACTAGTATTCAGTATTTACACACATTCTCAGTATTGTTAATAATACACAGCTCAACAAATCCTCTTTAAGCCTACAGGTGGGTTTAGTTATTCCTTACCCAGTAAGCAGCTATTTATGTTTTGTAGTGTCTTTGTTATTACCATTAATTGTAATCACCAACCAAAAGATTTCTTTCATTACACAGATACTCTCTCTTCCACTGCACCATTCTTTCCAGCCTATTTTAAATACAGTAAATAAGTACATCAATCGTCATTCAGTTCCATAACTGTGCCGGTGGTTGAAAATACCACTACAGTTGTAATGTTATTTTGTTTAGTACACGATCGGTTTGGGACTCTTGAACGCCCATCTTCAGGCGTTGTATTGAAAATAGCAAGAGACGGGAGATAACAGTTTTTATACGCAACAATACACATAAACAACAAAAAAAGTTCCGTCAAACCTGTGTCAATGCCAAAGTGACGCCAGACGGTACTGAGGACGACTGCCTGTACAAGGAAATATGTAACGAATACCAGGACACTTGGACTTCTTGCAGTGACCCCGAGTGCTACGGTGGACGTGTATAGGACGCGATGTGTTACCAGTGAGGGAAGAAACTGGTAAACCAGAGTGGCAAAGTTCCCCCACCCATTGAAGGGAAGAAGAACGCTGGGCCACTAACCCAGGCGTTCACAATTTAAATGAGTGGTTTAAATTTAAAATGAAAAATGAAAACACCATTGTACGTGTGTGTGAATTCTTATGGTACTTAATTGCTAAGGCCATCAGTCCGTAAGCTTACACACTACTTAACCTAAATTATCCTGAGGACAAACACCCACACCCATGCCCGAGGGAGGACTCGAACCTCCGCAGGGACCAGCCGCACAGTCCCATGACTGCAGCGCCCCAGACCGCTAGGCTAATCACCATTGTACATAAAGTTACATGAAAAATATTAAAAATGCATTAAGAGTGGTAAAGGAACATACTGAACAGGGTAGTAAAGAACTTAGTGAAACTGAGTGGAAGCCGGCGACATAAAATTTTAGTATAAAGCGTAAAACATAGTGAAATTTTTCATTGCGTTTCATTTTGCCACTCTCGTTTACCAGTTTACTCCGCCTTCGTGTGCGCTACTCCGTACTTTACGCTAACTGATAGCACACCGCGTCCTGCACTCTTCCACCACGGCGCTCAGGGTCACCACAAAGTGTCCAGAAAGTAAGTTCTGATATGTAGCGAAGTAGAAATCACAGTGAAAATCCGATGTAGCTTTATACAGCTATGTTGGGCAGCATCTTTAGTATGCGCATCGATCACAACACTTGCTCTTTGCAGTTATGAGCATACAGTGAGCGCGTAAAGATGAAAATAGTGCCTACAGCTAAGTATGGGTGCCTACCGTAAGACTTCGCCTGATTTCATGCAGCCCCACATAACGTTAACTGTTAATGCATTTCCTCCTTCATGACAATTCTTGGCAGCACATTGCAGGACAAGGAAGACGCTCCTGCAGCGTTTTCCATGGGAAGAATTCGATGATCCATCATACAGCCAGGGCTTGGCTCCCCTTGATTAACATCTATGCCCACGGGAACCGCTGGTTGTAAAACAAACAAAGAGCTAGCATAGAGAATTGGCGGAAAGAACAGGCAGCTGCCTTCTATGATGAGGGCACTGGAAAGTTGGTACAGAGATGCGACAAATGAGTAAAAACGAGCGGTTGCTATGTAGAGAAGTAGCTGGAAGGTGTAGCTAATTGCCGCAAATAAACGTTTTTTATTTTCACTGTGGTTTCCATTTCATGACTGATCGGAACTTACATTCTGGGCAATCTCTTTAAAATATTAATTGATTCATCTATCTTCATTATGCAGTAGTTATAAACAAATCATTTGACAGCATGAAATTATACTTTGGCCACTTTCATTCCAAGTATAAAAATTCGCTACCTGGGTTTACTCATATATATCACCAACTAGTGCTGACCCATTATCTAATTCATTCCAGGAAATATTCTTCCACTCAACATATTCAAGGGTGCTAACGCAATACTCTGAATACATGATACTGTAAAACCAATTATTATATTTCATACCTATGTGGTGTTGGTGCTGTTTGATATTCAATTAATTTTTTAAATCTTTCAACCCACCTCTGAGGGAGTTGGTGGACTGTACCCTTTTCAGCCAGCACTAGTAATTTCTTCTGTTGCGACTCAATTTATATAGGGCAGCATTTTTAATTGCATATGAGTGGATAGTTGAGAAGAAGATACTGTTATTTAAGCTTTCTTCATCCCAAATCCCAGCATTCGCCTTACAGCTGAGTGACAAACCTAGTGAGAAACCTCTAGGTCGAAAAAAAGGCCTCCTGATATTGGTTTCCTGTTGTTCTGGCTTATGTATCTTCATTTTATCTCAGTGGTCGTGATACTGTGACGTTGTGATCTTGGAATTTTGTTTATGTAGAGAATTTTTGTCTAATCCTGTAGAAGGTGAAAAACGTGAAAATCTAGGCGAGCCAGAGAATTTTGTCCTCCTCTGTAGGAGCTGGCTAAGTAGTATTGCTCAGTAAGTTCTTCTTTACATGAGGCTGCTGCATCAAGTTATTGTTGGTGTTCCTTCGTTTATCAAAGACTCTGTTGCAGTGAATTCGATACCGCTTCGAGAATAATGAAAGGAGGAAATGCATATTTAAATTTCGGAAAAATGTACATTATAGAATCATGCTGCAAGATTGATTTTGTAAGCCCGTTGTAACGTAGTCTGTTGAGTTAGAATCAGGTGATTTGCTCTTTTGTTCTGTTTAGTATCTATTTAGTTTTAAGAGTTTTGTGAATGGAATTTGTCGGAAAATCATAGCGTAAACCTATAGCTGTTCAAACTATCCTGCGGCCAGGAAAGAGAATTTTTTGTTTTTTTGATTAGATGAAGTAATCCATCCTTATTCGAGAATGGGGCGGAGTTATCCTTCTTACAGTGTTTAAGAATGATAACTTATTGAACCACTCCACGTGTTCTGTGTTTCATGAGATGTATAAAGTAAATTCGGATTTCAGTTTGTTTAATCTTTTAGACTGCGTTTGTCTGCCAATTTAGGAGTTCGTCTACGCAGATTCAAAGATACTTAACGTTTGGTTGAGTAATTACTTGTCCCCAAAGTCGGAGAGATTTTGAGGGCTCTGTAGTTGGCGATTAGTAAGATTTCTGTGTCTGGGTAGAATAAGTTGACTTTTGGTTACATTTGTTCTTATCTTCAATTTACTGAGCCAGGCTTTAAGTGTGCTGTTAGCCTCAAGGATTGCATTGCAGGTGGGTTTATGACATCAGTAAGTGGTATCATGGGGAGATGACGGGTCCCTAAGGGAATCCCGCTCTGGGTGTAAAGTAAGATGACTTTTGATTGTCAACTCGTAATTGTACTTTTTCACTTCCAACGAGGTTTCCTGTTAAATGTACTACTTCAGGTGGGAAGTTGAATTTTAGCCTTTTATGAACAAGTCCCGCAAGCCGTACCTTATCAAAGGAGCTTTCTATGTCGAAAATGAGAATAGCAGTCGCATCTGTTAAGTTACAGGGTTCTGCTACTTTGCTAGATAACCTAATGGAACAGCGGTGCTGTGATTGTTTCTGAAACCAACTCGCTCGTGTTGTGTAGTGCTACCCGTATTGTCTTCTGAAAACTGTAGTAGTGTGTTGCTGATTATCGCTTAAAGATTTTGCCAATTATTGGAAGCAATGTGATAGGTCTGTATGAGTTAGGATTGTTTTTAGGTTTCCGAGATCTTTCTATTATTTACATATTTCCATAGCGATGTCAAAGTTTTTTTGAATTAAGACTGCGTTAAACAAAGGTTTACGTATTTTAGCAAGTCCTTGTGGTAGAAGTAGTTTGAGATGAAATCGTCCAATGCCTTTATTTCCGTGAGGCCGGCCGTTGTGGCCTAGCGGTTCTAGGCGCTTCAGTCCGGGACCGCGCTGCTGCTACGGCCGCAGGTACGAATCCTCCCTCGGGATGTGTGTGATGTCGTTAGGTTAGTTAGGTATAAGCAGTTCTAAGAGTAGGGGATTTATGACCTCAGATGTTAAGTCCCATAGTGCTTTGAGCCATTCGAACCATTTCTGTGCGGTTTATTTTTGCCTCTTAGTCTAGCAGAGGCTATCCCATATTCTGTTACTCCAAATAGTGGATGATCGGCTGGTGTAGTAAATGAAGAACCGTGATAATAATTTCCACGGGGCCATCTTCGAATTTGGCGTCCTGTTGTCACCGTGGATTTTTCGAATAAATCGAAGAATATTTCAGCGTCTCTCTTTCGTCTGCCGTGATGAGATAATCGATTTGTAAAACTGGTTCTTCCATGACGGTTTTTACCATAATTTGCTTGAATTTATCCTAAATGGAGTGGAGTCCTTGTGACTCACATTTTCATCTATCTGATCTGAATTGGCGAATTTCGGATCTAACTGGTTTTTAAGATGGTTCCATTCCATTTTAGTCCTTCCTCTAGGCTGTCGTTTGATTTGACTGTGTAATTTTCGTTTTTCCTTTATTTGACTGAAAATATGTGTAAAAAGTCTACCTTTATCTTCTATAGTTGTTTTCTTAAGTGCATTGTCAATGATAGCAGATTGTATGGTATGTAAGATTACCTGGATATAGTTGTCGAGGTCTTCTGTAGCATTAATCACTTTCTGCTGGGATTCTTATTTAAAAATCAGTTTTGCTAGGTGTGGCGGCTTGTTGATGCAAATGTGTATGTTGTTCCATGCGAGCATAATTCCCATACCCGCTAAAGGTACTTCCTGGAAACTGTTTTTGTTGTTTTAGTAATGAGGGATCTATGTCCCGGACGATTTTTGAGCAAGTGAAGTGGTAAAGTTTTCAGTTTGTGAGAATTCCAGCAGAGGCTAAGTTGTTCATCTTTACATTTCATTTTTTTCTGTCGGCTGAGATGTGGCCTTTCTGAGCAATCAGTATCGGTAGGGAGCTGAGCACCATTGCAATTGTTGGATTTAGGTGTTTCCTTCTTTAAATCCAGTTTTCAGTGGAAGATCAGGCGAGGTCCGCTACAAACCCCACATTTGAGTTTGTTGTGACAGTTTTCGGAGAGGTGCTGAAAGCTGTTGCATTTTTTGCATTGCGTGGGTTGTGGAGGTGGGGGGATGGATGATTCAACTTTATGCAGTAAGCAATACATCTTGAAGTGATGTGCAAAAAGTTTGTCTGTAGTGTCCTTGTAATCATAGATGACACGTACTTTTTTTGTTGGGTCGTTTTGTGAGTCGTGAGTAGATGCGCGTTAATTTTTGAGCTGCTGTCCCTGCATCTTTCTTTCGTCTTCGACTTCCTCATTGGTGACGTCATGATGGACTTTAGTGATGACGACACTTAAGAAGGGTCCATGTGATATACAATCAGACTGTAGTTTATTGCAGGAGCTAATAATTTGATAATGGCTTCGAGTCTGTAAGTGGTGCCCACTGTCTTTTTGAGTTTAGTTTCAAAGTCAATTCGGCAAGTGGTAGGTTTGACACTATTCCCATTGAAATTCACGTCAACCCACAAACTGAGCGAGGTTGATTTGTTTACGTTCCGTGAAATGCGGAAATTCATTGTTGGGATTCGGTCGATGTGGTTGTGGCACATTTGTTAGTTTTCGTCGGTTTTTTGTTTGGCATGTGGGCCGTTGCTTCCGGTAGACAGAGATGGGATCATTCAGAAGCTTGCAAAATCCTATTCGCTTTTTTCTAGTTCTGGCCCTAAACATTGTGTCTTCTCGCAGCAGAAGCGGGCTAACTGCCTTCAGACATGATCCTGGCCTACGGTAATAGTTAAAAACAGTTGAACACTAACAAAATATCTTATATTACGTACATATCTAAATTCCTTAACACCTTTCTTTTCATAAATATATAAATAAATAAATGAGGCTATTGTCCTAGGTTAGCAAAGAAAGTAACTTTCATGTACAGGGTGATTATAATTAAAGTTAGATTTTCAAAACGCTCTAGAAATAACACCGCTGGTCAGAATAACGTCAAATTGCAATTGTCGTTTATCGGAGGAGGGAGGAAACGTATGGCAGAAGGAAAAAAATAGTTGTGAAAAGATCAATAGATGGCGCTGTATGTGTCGGAATACGTAAATGAAAACACCTGTCATGCGCACGACCCATACAAGTTGGTGTAAACACGACGGGCACACGGCTTTTCCTTTTTCAGCGTCTGCGACGTTCCTCATGACTGTCTCAATGCAGGATCGCGATTTGCCTGTAAAGCTGTATTACAAGAATGATAACTATGCACATGTCGCTCTGCAGAAGTTACGGACATTGAAGGGTTTGAAAAAAGGCGTTGATCCAATGACTACCGTGGGTCTGGAAAAATGATTCGGAACTGGAAAAGACGGGCTCTTTTGTTGTGCAACCTGGTAGTGGGAGGAAAGGAATTGGATTGACGTGAATGGAAGCACTGGCCACAACAATGCAGGAGGAGACGAGTGGTGGTGTGTAAACGTGTGGTGCACGGAGAATTGCCCGAACATTGGACATACCCGTGAACAGGGTGCGTACAATCCTACGAAGCATCCTTCTTTGTATCCATTCAAAATTACCCATGTGCACTAGTTGCTTCCTGTTGACCTGCCAGCAAGAGAGACCTACGCTTTAGAATATTTTACTCGCACGGAAGTGGACAATGATTGGCCGTGGAAGATTTTGTGGACAAACGAAGTCAACTTCCATCTGACAAGATTTGTCAATACATAGAATTGTCGCATATGGCAACGGAAAACCCACGCGCAAATCAACCAGTACCACTTCATCCTGAAAAAGGTCACTGTGTGGTGTGGGTCTACGGCATTGTTATCATAGGGCCACATTTTTTCATGCTTCCGGTCCTGTTACCTGTACAATCACTGGCAAGCGCTATGAGTGTCTTTTGCACAACCACGTCATTCCAGCTCTCCAACAGCGTGGATGTGTGGATGGGATCATTTTTATGCAAGATGGCGCACCTCCGCACATTACAAATCCAGTTAGGCAGCTGCTGAAGCGCCATCTCGGAAATTCTAGAATTATCAGCCGCCTGGCCGTCCCGATCACCTGATCTTAATCCGTGTGACTTCTGGCTGTTGGTTACCTGAAAGACGTGTTTAGTGTTCCGACTGCAAACATAGCTGCATTGAAGGCACGCACTATGCAACTCATTCTGAACGTGACCCTGGAAATATTCGATCAGTTGTGGAACATACTGTTTCTCGATTTCAGCTTGTTGCAGAAAACAGTGAACAGCATACAGAACATGTTTTGCTCCAGTTTCATGGAATTTCATAATCGGATTTTAATTTGATTGATGCTTTTTATGCGGTTTTTGGCCTAAGGACAATTAAAAACCGACGTGAGTGATGCCTGTTATGCGGTGTTTGGCGGCAGGAAATTAAAAATCGATTTTTCCCACCCGATGTTAAATGACTTTGCCGTGTTGTATGGGCTTACGTAACTAACAGCATCACACCTCTACACACCTGTACCACCATTAAATCATTATGCTTATAGCGCCATCTATATCTACATTTTGTTACTATTTATTTTTCATCTTCCGCAGGTTTTCCTCCTCCTCATCCGGTATAATTCTTAACCCACAGCTCTTGAAATATATCAAAGCTCTTTTTTCCAGCTATGGCAGTTATAAATGTGTAGTACATCCCATTCAGAATAATTTTAGGTGCCTTGCACACGAAATTTGTATTCTTTACCTCTATCTGGGCAATAAATGCACTTTAAGTCTGGCCTTTCGACTTTACATTAAATAATACATTTCATTCTAGCAAATACCGCATATATACATAACATAACCTGTGTGACACAACGCAGAATTAACTATCAAAAGACTTTTCTCCTTTCACAGACAGCGATCGACATAATAAAATACCCAATACATATCAAATATTCATTAATATTTAATACCATAATGCTTAAAACTACTGCATAATTTAGTATATTCACCAGTGTTCAAACTTGCTTGATATACCTGCCTTCATACCTTCAAATTTCTTATGATATTAATTATAGTTTGACTATATTTTTAAACACATGATTACATACCTGATGTACTCACTAGGACACAGAAACTCTTTCTTAAATGTGCACTTGAATCTTATTGAAAGTTCTAATAGCATTCAAAATCCCATTCAGCTGCTTTAGCTCTTGACTGACCAACAATGATTCTAGTTCTCTTAACATCCGTCCGACATTTGGGAAATATTCCCTCAAAATATTTTAAAAACACAGTAGGGTGTATAATGCCCACTGAATAGTATGTAAATGACTTAGGAATAGTTAATTCAACATCTTTCTCCATCTCTCTCTTAACTACAGTTTCAACAAAGTTCTTTTCAATTTCCTTGACCTGCTCAGACACTTCACATTACACTTGATCTAGGTTATCTGAAAAGGTTTCAACAGAACATGCAAATTCAGCTTGTTCCTCTTTTAAGGCTGCTTCCGAGCTTATACTGTCCACACTTTAATTATCCCCTCACTTACTAACTACAGCAGCATCCACTGATACTCCTTCCTTAAATTTTCAAAAACTCTCATTGTATCTAGCTAATTCTTCCTGCTCACTCATTTCTGCCTCATGTTATATTTTGTTACGGGCATTTTTAAGGTCCCTTCTTACCGACGTTTTCCTTAATTCAGCAGACCGGTATTGTAATTCAGATTTCAACTCCTTCTAGTTAAAATCTAAAGCTTTGTATTTATCAGTGTTAAAGTCTAACTTGTCAACCAACACTTACCTTAAATCTCCGTTATCAAATTATAAGTTTCCAAATGTGAATAATGTACTATGTGTGCAACTTGGTACTCTCTCATCTCCTGACTCATTACCACCTGCACTAGCTTCCTCCTTTTTTGATCTTACAGTTATCTTGTTCCTCATTTCCACAGTTCGTCTGATCAATTATTAGGATGCTGTCTTCAATGACTTACCTTAAATATATGCAGCAAGACATTGTAATTCAGCCACTGTGTAGAATACATGTGACAGGGGTTTCTGCGTTGCCACCAGCAATGTGTAGACTGCAGCTGCAGCCCACGCTTTGTGCAGAGGGCAGACGCGTTGTTGAGACTGATGCCGCCGCCTGGTGCCATTGCCTGCACTGGATGTCAGCGACTGTTTAGTGAGAATGAGAGCCAGTATGTAGAATGAATTCGCTTGGACGGCAATAAAGGAAGCTAGCTAATGTGTTTATAACCCGTTCTGTGAATCCAGCAATTTCAGCTTCTATGCACTGTCGTGCTTCCAACCTCACTTTAGGCAGCGAGCACTGCACTGTACGACCAAATGCCATAGAAAAACTCGTGAGGGGTGGTCCAAATTGCACACCATACAGAGATGATCTGAACAGCGCCCTCAGTTGATGCTGTTGGGCCATTGCTTATGACATTACTCACAACTAAACTCAGAATCACTTCGTGAAAGAAGCCGACTAAAAGTCTATCCTTCATGGTCACCAGTGTGGCCTTTCTCTCATCGGAAGGCGTGTGGACATATTTGCAGAAACATCTAACTTGTGTTTCTCACACTGTCAATTCCGCATACACGAAGAGTAATCAAACTCGAATGCAGTTGAAACCACCCATGTCAGAAGGTAGATATTTAAATCTCTTGCGTATCTGCAACGAATTAGAGAACTGAAATTTTTGCTAATATGCCCTATATTTGCATCTGACTTTGTTAATATCACTTCCTCCCTATGTGATTCTAAAGTTCAGGTTTCCCCGCATATCATGACATTTTTAAAGAGTAAATGTTTTTCACTACTTCATGAAAAGGTTTACAAATGAATGTTGTACTAATTATAGATCATCAAACTAACAATCACATTTCATTGCTGACTCATAGACTGCCTCAATCTACCAACAACAACAAAGAAACGGCTGTAACAAATCTGAAATATATTTTTATAATAACGATACACACACTGTGTCTTATATTTTGCCTATTTAACTTTTAAGTACTTACAAATTCATTCATCAAAACCTATATGGTACTTGCCTTCAGTCTAGAATCACGAAATTAGCTAGAACACAGGCTTTACAGTACATGTAAGCGCAAAAGCCTGAAATTGTTTATTTGCAATTATATTACATGAAAAAAAATTTTTCATCTTTGTTATCCGACTGTCTGTCTGTTTGTGCGTTTGTTAAACCTTCTTTTTCTTAGGAGCAAGAAGACGTCACAAGCTGACATTTATCTCACATGGTAAGATATACGGTGCTTTGGCGATCCAGAAAGATGAAGCATTTACGTCAGTGTAGTTAAAAG
This sequence comes from Schistocerca gregaria, assembly GCF_023897955.1. NCBI lineage: Eukaryota > Metazoa > Arthropoda > Insecta > Orthoptera > Acrididae > Schistocerca > Schistocerca gregaria. The sequence continues at coordinate 464,448,041 of NC_064922.1, forward strand.
ATGTGGACATTTAAGTCACATATTTTGGTACTTGCAAAGTCATTCATCAGAACCTGCAGGGTACTTCCCGTTGACTTACAGTCACGAAATTTCGCAAGAAGAAAAGCTTCACACGACAACCAAAGAGAAAAATCCGAAAGTTGTTAAGTGGTTATTATATCGCAAGAAAGAGTTTTCATTTTAAGCTTCAAATGGCTCTGAGCACTATGGGACTTAACATCTGAGGTCATCAGTCCCCCGCCTAGAATCGCTCGGCCACAACGGCCGTCATTCATTTGATATCCGACTGTCTGATTGTCCATCGTTTTGTTAAGACCCCTTTTTCCCAGGAACGGATGGACGTATCAAGTTTAATTTATTCCATGCTATGGCGTACGGTCTCTTGGTGATATAATAATTCTTTTCTTCTGTGTCAATGCTATCAGAAGATGCAGCAATATATGCCACATATTTTGATATTCCCAAACTCACTCATTAAAACGTATGGGATACTTCCCCGGATGCAGAATCATGAAATTTGCCAACGAACAAAGTATCACAGTACAATTATGGGAAAAATTAAGGAAATACAAAAATAAAATTTCTTTTGTAATTTAAAAGTTTAAATAAAAACTTTCTTGGAAGTCTTGGAATCCGTGGGATGTCTATCTTTCCAGTATTAATTTCGATACAAGGCAAAAATCATCGAGCACTTCGATTCCTGGAGTGGATGAACTGTCTCTATGTATACAGTTAAGTTTGTACGGAACTCGCACCTGTCCAATTTTTCTTAATTTTTTTTACTTTCTTTTATTTCTTGACTGCAGCATATGCGTCCCGAGACTTCATGGAGGCCAGACTGACGTCGACTTGTTGTCACTGCACAGGCGGCACACCTGGCCAGATACTCCATTCCCCAGAACTTGCAGGTACTTCGTGGCATAGTTGTTAACAAGAAAGCCTTTTTGTTTAAATGTCATAAACCAGATCAGCCATGCTCACAGCGTAATAAAGCACGATCACCATCTTTTCAATATAACGTAAAAATTGATGGCGTGTGATTATGGACAACAAAATGGCTCTCGCCTTTAGAAAACATTTTTGCCTGCCCAGCATGCTATCACAAAATAACCATAACACATCACACTATAATCACAGGCTTTCCATATGTAAAGTTGTTTGTATACCGCTTGTACTCTGCATTGTTTGAAACCAATGACTCCGCGATCCAACTTCCATAGATTGAAATACACTGAACATGATAGAGAGCACATTACGTCTCACATGTTATCATTTCCTACAGAGAAAAGCCACTATTCAAGGCACAAATCTTAAAGACAGTTTTCGAGTCCTGTGCTTAACATACAAACGATGCATCGCCTCTTTATCTTTTTAGGAAATCGTTTCCAAAACTCTTGTCCCATCGAACACTTGTCCCATCGCCCTTGATATGACACTTGTTCGACATGTGGTCTTCTGGAAACTAAAACAACTAGTACTGTGGGACCAGAAAAACTGCGTCTTATTTCCAAACAAAGAGTTACATCTTAGGAAGGATGATAAAACTGAAATTTTTGAGTATTGGTAATCCTTCTTCAGGGATTGGTTCAAATGGCTCTGAGTACTATGGGACTTAACATCTGTGGTCGTCAGTCCCCTAGAACTTAGAACTACTTAAACCTAACTAACCTAAGGACATCAAACACATCCATGCCTGAGGCAGGATTCGTAGCAGTCGCGCGGTTCCGAACTGCGCGCCTAGAACCGCTAGACCACCGCTCTTCAGGGATTCTCTCAAGTTCCTCATGCACAATCAGCATGGACAATGAGCACTAGGCATTTACCTCCACGCTCACACACTCCAGAATGTTTTACAGTCGTCATTTGTTAAACTTTAAGCTATGCATTGACAGTGGAGATACCATGTGCTTGTGGCGTGAGTGTATGGCTGGTTACGGAGTAAATGAGAAGTGTCCTCTTGTATCCTAAGGCCCTCACTTCCGTTATAACTCAAAAGAGAATTTTGGCTCTTTGGTGTAACAACTACGCCGGCGAAAATAACAATCCGATGGTTTTAATAGGTTTAACCCACGAAGCGATAAATAGCATGGTTGATAACCTCAGTTTGAAATTTCTAGTGTCAGAGCATTCGTGCATGCCATGTGACAGAGATTTTGGCGTAACAGGGTTGAGAACGAAATTTTCAAAGCCAGTGACTACTGAAGAAATAACTGAAACGATTAGAGAAGCAAAGAATGTGCAATCAACCAATGTTGTAAAGATGATCCAGGAAAATTTCTATGAAATTTCCTCGGTTTGCGAGAAATTGTTGAATACATCACCAATAAAAGTCAGTCCTGCTACCTAAATTACAATTATGAGGGCTAAGCTACTCATGATATAAGAAATTCGTTCAATGAAATGGGGTTGTGGAGGGAGCTCAACATTTTGAAGAGGAGAAAATCTGTCAAAACTCCTCGGTAGTTCATTTTCTACCCCCGATTGGAAGGAGGTCAGTAACCAGTGATGCTAAAAATGAGACCTTCTGGCGATGTTGAAATGCTTGGACGTTAATTGACATGTATTTAACTGTAATCTTTGTACATCATAATTGTATTTTCAATATAAATATGATATATACCTTTAAAGGAATTTTGTAAATTTTATATGAAGGTGCTGTAACCATTTTGTAAATACAACCTCTTATTTATTTATTTATTTATGCATTTATTTTACCTGGCAAGATTAGGGTCTTCAGGCCCTCTCTTACACCTAACCAGGCATACTCAGATTGAACGAGTTACAGTTTCTACATAACATTAAGGACATATAACGTATTATGCAGTATTGATGTTAAAGAAAAAATAGATATTATAACAGTAGTACAATGATAATTATAACAATAAAAATAATTATAAGAATCAAGAATAATAATAATAATAATAATAATAATAATAATGACTATGTATATGAAAGTAAACATACTTTTCTTTTGTGAATGTCAGTCCCATTGTTAGTTGAGAATTTTCTCGTTATGTTCTTGCAGCTTGTGAGTTATTCTCATCGAGCAGAGACATAAGACGACAGAATGGGGTGAAAGAGATATATAAGAGGTAGATAGGTTAGAGGGAGAGAAATAGAATGGTAAAATTCGAAGCTGTGATGGAGAGGAGAAAGAAAGAGATGGGAGGGGCACAACAATGGTGGCTATAACGTCCCTAATAATGTAAGTTTTGAGTTCCCTCTTGAATGTTGAGTAGTTCTGGATAAGACGCAGATCACAGGGGAGCGCGTTCCATAGTCGTATGGCTGAGATGGAGAATGACACGGAGAAAGATTTTGTGTTATGTAAAGGTACAGCCAAGATGATAGACGTATCCGATCTGGTATTGCGATTGTGGAATGATGATAGGTGCCAAAAGTGGTTTTTGCCTCTCCTGCAAAGTTTCCTTTTAACGGCTTTCTACCTTTCGTACGTCTGGGCCTATTTTATTTATTCATCAACGAAAACGATGGAAGTTTACAGTTTAACCTAGTTATACGTTACCAAAAGTTTAATCGAATTCAGTGTACACGATTTAATAACTAGCCTCTAGCCGTCCATCCTGATAGCTTTAGTGTCTTGGTGATGAAAAAATGCACACCATAGGCAGCATCTCCAATTACTTATACAGGTATCAGTTCACTAAACGATGTCTCCAGAAGAACAAAAGGTGAAGTTACAACACACAAATAAACTTGCTGCTTCGTTCCTGTTATACACTTCTGCAACACAAGAGGAAAGGCCGCTGGTCCTGATGGGATACCAGTTCAATTTTACACAGAGTACGCGAAGGAACTTGCCCCCCTTCTTGCAGCGGTGTACCGTAGGTCTCTAGAAGAGCGAAGCGTTCCAAAGGATTGGAAAAGTGCACAGGTCATCCCCGTTTTCAAGAAGGGACGTCGAACAGATGTGCAGAACTATAGACCTATATCTCTAACGTCGATCAGTTGTAGAATTTTGGAACACGTATTATGTTCGAGTATAATGTCTTTTCTGGAGACTAGAAATCTACTATGTAGGAATCAGCATGGGTTTCGTAAAAGACGGTCGTGTGAAACCCAGCTCGCGCTATTCGTCCACGAGACTCAGAGGGCCTTAGACACGGGTTCACAGGTAGATGCCGTGTTTCTTGACTTCCGCAAGGCGTTTGACACAGTTCCCCACAGTCGTTTAATGAACAAAGTAAGAGCATACGGACTATCAGATCAATTGTGTGATTGGATTGAGGAGTTCCTAGATAACAGAACGCAGCATGTCATTCTCAATGGAGAGAAGTCTTCCGAAGTAAGAGTGATTTCAGGTGTGCCGCAGGGGAGTGTCATAGGACCGTTGCTATTCACAATATACATAAATGACCTGGTGGATGACATCGGAAGTTCACTGAGGCTTTTTGCAGATGATGCTGTGGTGTATCGGGAGGTTGCAACAATGGAAAATTGTACTGAAATGCAAGAGGATCTGCAGCGAATTGACGCATGGTGCAGGGAATGGCAATTGAATCTCAATGTAGACAAGTGTAATGTGATGCGAATACATAGAAAGATAGGTCCCTTATCATTTAGCTACAAAATAGCAGGTCAGCAACTGGAAGCAGTTAATTTCATAAATTATCTGGGAGTACGCATTAGGAGTGATTTAAAATGGAATGATCATATAAAGTTGTTCGTCGGTAAAGCAGATGCCAGACTGAGATTCATTGGAAGAATCCTAAGGAAATGCAATCCGACAACAAAGGAAGTAGGTTACAGTACGCTTGTTCGCCCACTGCTTGAATACTGCTCAGCAGTGTGGGATCCGCACCAGATAGGGTTGATAGAAGAGATAGAGAAGATCCAACGGAGAGCAGCGCGCTTCGTTACAGGATCATTTAGTAATTGCGAAAGCGTTACGGAGATGATAGATAAACTCCAGTGGAAGACTCTGCAGGAGAGACACTCAGTAGCTCGGTACGGGCTTTTGTTAAAGTTTCGAGAACATACCTTCACCGAATAGTGAAGCAGTATATTGCTCCCTCCTACGTATATCTCGCGAAGAGACCATGAGGATAAAATCAGAGAGATTGGAGCCCACACGGAGGCATACCGACAATCCTTCTTTCCACGTACAATACGAGACTGGAATAGAAGGGAGAACCGATAGAGGTACTCTGGGTACCCTCCGCCACACACCGTCAGGTGGCTTGCTGAGTATGGATGTAGATGTAGATGTAGATGTAGAAGTACTGAGCACTATGGGTCTTATCATCCGAGGTCATCAGTCCCCTAGAACTTAGAACTACTTAAACCTAACTAACCTAAGGACATCACACACATCCGTGCCCGAGGCAGGATTCGAACCTGCGACGCTAGCGGTCGCGCGGTTCCAGGCTATAGCGCCTAGAACCGCTCGGCCACCCCAGCAGGCGCAACAAAAGTGATGCAGTCTAGTAATACATGTTATGTGTTATCTAGTGTGAAACAATCCAAGGAGACCTGATCATTACACTTTTTTTTCGCCTACAGATACTGCATTTCCTAACTTCTGCGTCTGTCGGAGTGAGAGGTTAATAACGCCAGAGAATACCGTATCAAATGATCAGTTCCATAGTGTAGGGCCAGGAAAACACGACAAATTTAGTTCTCCGTGTTGTGATCGTGATAAACTGAGTTCCAGATATGTACTCGTAGTCTGATTACAGCATAATTGCGACAGAGTCTGACGGACAACGCTCACGACGACATAGTATCCCTCTGGTGCGAAAGTCTGTACGTAACTTAGAGTTTCAATGAGAGTATTTTGGAAGAGGTATTACAAGTCACTAACCACCTAATTAACTGAACTGCTTATTTCTTAATCACCGTCAGGGTGGGGTGAGCGGGGGATGGGAAATCTCACGAATGAAATATTTCTTCGCTATTCAATTAAAGAAAATCTGTTAAGAGATTGGGTTTGGTTTAAGTTTTGAAAATCAATGAGTTGTATTACTATTTGATCGTTTGAAAAGTAAATTTGCAATTTGTTTCCAGTGTAAATCAGGCAGTTAATAAATAAAATACCGTAATTTTATAAATGACATATTGCAGCTAATGTTTCGTTTTATAACGAGAAAAAACATTATGAAATTGGCCTCATAATAATAAGAGGCAGTCAAGTATAAAAGAGACATATGGAAAAAGTAAGTAAATTGTTCATTATTTGAAACGTAATAACCATAACCGTAAATACATTTACTCTACTTTCAGACAAGACGCTCAATCCCTTCATGGAAAAATTATTGCGACTGCCTACGGAACCACAGTAGTACCCAGGCGTGTACTTCTTCGTCCGAAGCAAATCTACAGCCACGAATGTCTTTCTTTAGGGGCCCATAAACATGGAAATCGCGTGCGGAGTGATCAGTACTATATAGAGATTGTGTAAGGGTTTCCCAGCGTAACTACTGCAGCATAGTCGAAATAGCCTTGCCAACATGTGGGTGGGCATTAATCTGCAACCGAATGAAGTGGTCCCTCAACGTTCCAGATTTTTGGACTTGATGGCGCGCTTCTATTTTCGCAAAATGTCCATGAACCGCTGTGCGTTAAATGTAGCGCACTGAGGCCTTTCAGTCAAAGAAAAAGGTCATCAAGACTTTCCCGGAGCTGGCGTTAACAGCTTTAGGTTTTTTCCTTGTGGTGAATCGATGTGTTTCAATGGTCGGCTCTCAAGCTCAAAATGATGACACCACGTTTCACCTTCAGCAAAAATACGGGACAGGTAACGATATTGTTCATAGTGATACTGTACCAGGTGCTGAAGTGATGTCGACGTCCTGTTCAGCTTCTGTTTGTCTGTTAGGCTGTGGGAAACCTAGTCCGCACGTATTTCGTAGAACATCAGATTCTCTCTCAAGATGTCTTGAGCGGTTCCTTGACTGATGCCCATTATCCGAATGTCAGTATTTCATCAGTATTTCTGATGGCAGTATCGACCGCAGTAATGACAGAAGGGGTAATTACACAACGAGTGTCTTCCGGTTCACTGCTGACTTTCAGTGACACCTGACTCTCTCAAAATCGTTTATTCCACTTAAACACTCGCGCACATAGCATACTGTGCTCGCTACAGACAGCAGAAATTCGAACATGAATTTCTGTTCCTGACATTCCATCCGCATTTAAAAAGGTCACTGCTCCTCGTTGTTGCTCTTCCCCAGCCTCCATTGCGAAGAGCACACACATACGGCTCGCTGGCCTCCCGTCGAGCACGTGTGAAAGGCAATTGACAGAGTGGTGAATGTTCACTCTATTTCTCCCTGATTGCCTATAGAGGGCATCCACCTGCGTTATTAACAGCCACTCCGTGCCCTTTATATAGTGTGCCTCGCTTTTATTTGACAGTCCGTCACAGTTTTCGATTTACAATAAGAAAAAGTTTCTAAAATGATATTAATTCACAGGAACAGTGGGAGTAAACAAGTACGAAGTAGAATGAGATTTTCACTCTGCAGCGGAGTGTGCGCTGATATCAAACTTCCTGGCAGATTAAAACTGTGTGCCGGACCGAGACTCGACATCGGGACCTTTGCCTTTCGCGGGCAAGTGCTCTGCCATCTGAGCTACGTAAGCACGACTCACGCCCAGTCCTCACAGCTTTACTTCCGCAATGTCTCCGCAATATCCTTTCTTTCAGAAGTGCTAGTTCTGCAAAGTTCGCAGGAGAGCTTCTGTAAAGTTTGGAAGGTAGGAGATGAGGTACCGGAAGAAATAAAGCTGTGAGGATGGGGCGTCAGTCGTGCTTGGGTAGTTCAGATAGTAGAGCACTTGCCCGTGAAAGACAAAGGTCTCGAGTTCGAGACTCGGTCCTGCACACAATTTTAATCTGCCAGGAAGTTTCAAGTACTGTAAGTAGGCTGTTTAGGTTTTCTTAATGGTAACGACGCGTAGCGCTCTGTATGAACTTCACACTTTTTGAAATTGTATTTTGGATGTACTTTGTGAGCAGTTCATATTTTTTCGGAACCATTGTTATACTAAGAGAGCTTTGAATGATGTATTTGGTATGGGATCATGATTTTTAAAGTACGTTTGATGTGGATGGCACTATTGAAATGAGCAGAGAATATTTTTTAGGTTTTGAAGTTATTGCAGAAAGCTACGATGATTTTGAGATTTGGCTGAGGTTTTATGATGTTACGATGATGATGTGTATTATGCTGTTGCGGTATGTTTATGATCAATAAGCTGATGCTATATGAGTTATTTCATTATGCTATGTATCTCTTATGATGAAATATTGAAGAAGTGTCGACGAATAAGGTAAGGAATAATGAGTAGTGGTTAGGGACTCTGGTTTGTGAAAAAGGTTGTTGGAAACCAAGAATCGTGCTTTAAGAGTTATGAAATGTATGTAAATGCGTGAATGTATTACATTGCCGACGAAAATTTTTTGGACACTGTTATATCAATAGGATTTTGTTTCTACATATGTGTAACGCAAATTCTTGATCTGTGAAATTTCTTACATGCGACTGCCACTGTAGCGAAAACTGGTGTCGTAAATATTTCGGTAAGACAGTTAAGTGACCACCTGCACGTAATGCGTCGTGGGCACCCAGCTGCGCGACAGCCACCTGACAAAATAAAGGCATTAGGTGAAAAAAGAGGCCATTATCCTCGCTTTCCTTTGTAGAAAGCATCGCAAAAACGACACGCTCATTACTTGGAAAGATACCTACTTGCATCTGCACACCTGATAATGACAAGCGTCTTTCTACGAGAGTTCAGAGAATTTGTACTAACTTATGAAATGTCACATGACTATTGAATGATATTTTTATGCTTTGCCTTTCATAGTTGCTTATTTCATTTGATATCTGGTTTCCAGGTGTGGGCAGCATTGGTTTTATAATATAAAATTAAATGCATTTGCTAATGTGAACACTTTCTGTCAACAGATCTATTAAATAATCATTTTATGTTCCACGTTCTTCAAAAAAGGAGCACTTGGAAAGGAAAGAACAATAAGAAGGTATTAATAACAATTACTGCATACTTAATTTTCTTTTCAAGTACTTGGTAATATCTTTTGTAGAATTAGTTTTGTGGTGCACCACTTTGAAGACATAGACATTAAGATGTGAATATACATTTCCCTTATTTGCATTGTTGTCTTTACTGTAATATTTTTTCTGCTTGAGCTTTGTCATGTTTAGATGTAAGTTATTGCATTAGCTGCTGCTGTTTGCCAGGCATAGTGTTACTGAATTTCACTTTGTATTACTCTGTTAAGCCAGTTTTACTACTGATTTATTTTTCTTGTTGCTGGTCATTGCTTCATATTAGTTGTAATGTTGCATTTGCTTTGCTAAGTACCATATTGCTGTTTTTGTTGCCAATTTGCATTTTTTGTCATTGCTGTTTGTGTTAATTGTTTTGTGCTGCTGCATTACGTCGTCCCTTAGTTTAGCATCTGAGCTCAGTAGGTTTAAGTTAGCTTAAGGGGGGGTAGACTATATAACAAAATTAATTATGACGAATTGGAAGAAAAGCATTGAGAAGCTATAAGAAAATGGTTTTCCCAAAAAAGTAGTGTACAGTGGAGAAAAACTATTTTTGAAAGAGGATGTGAACAGAATACAGAAAGCATGCTTGGATAGGATTTTTTTTTTTTTTTTTTTTTTTTTTTTTTTTTTTTTTTTTTTTTTTTTTTTTTTTGCTGGAGTAAATCTTGAAATAAGAGGGACGATCTATGGAATGAAGTTTTGGGTTGGACTGCAGTCCCAAATGTTACACTGAAAACAAACCGTGTCCTTTTCTTTTGTGTTATCCCACTATGTGTTTGTGTACCCTTGTGTATTTGGTTTCTTCCTGTCTCTGTGTACTGTTTCATAGAATTTTTTCTCTTCTAATACTAAGCTACATTCACTATGATGAGGAATACTGTTATCCTCAAATATAATTTGCATTAATAACATGTTATTTACTTCATAAAGAGGTTTACACATTATTTATTCTGTTTTGTTCTAATACTCATGTGTGAAGTTGATGTTTGAAAAATTATTCTGATCTTTTATCTATTTACTTATGTCATAATTCCTGTAACACTGATGTATATGTTATTTCGATTCTTTTGTAAAGCCTGTATTACTGCAAATGTTATCTGTACTATTATGTTCTTTAATGATATATTTTGTACCTTTGTTATTGTATTCTCATGTTATAAAATTGTAATTGACACCAGTTCATCAAATTAAGTAACTTGTAAATTACATTTCACTGCACATGTCTCTGTTGGTCATAGTATATGGACAATATGTGAGAAGTAGGGACTGATAGTGTTTGCACGTATGTTGACAATTCAGCAAGGGACTGGATAACAGCATTGCTGGTCCTAAGGACATTTCAAACAAATTCTTTGTGAGTAGACAAGTGGTGGATTATAGATTTGCTATATTCTCTGCAAGACTCTTCGATGGTGACTATGCACCTGCACAGTTGCAACAGTTGCTGCTGGCTGTCTCTACAAGGACTACAGTGGATCTGCACCTTTGATGACACACCAATACCATTATTTCTACGAGGACTGCAGTGGGTCAGCACCTTTGATGACCCACCAATACCATTATTTCTACAAGGACTGCAGTGGGTCAGCACTTTTGATGACCCACCAATACCATACTCTCTAGCAGGACTACAGTGGGTGTGCTCTGTGATGACCTACCTACCAATATTCTTCAAAACTTCGACTGACTCTGCTGTGGGTTTGCTCTGTTGTGCCCATTACCTGTCTACACGTTTTTCCGTTGGAAGGACAACAATATTTCTTCAAGACTGCATGGAAATCCACTACTTCCATGTGCATTCTCTTTTACTGCTCAGACTTTGAGAAAAAAACTGCAATTTTACTTTGATGAATGATCAGAACTGTCTTTATGGACTGTATTGGCCACTGCCCAAAACAATTTGTAAAAGGTTTTGTGGGGAGCATGGGGGCTATGTAAGTAGGCTGTTTAGGTTTTCTTATTGCTAACACCGCCGCCACGTAGCGCTCTGTATGAAATCACTGGCTGTGCTGTGTGCAGTCTGTGGCTGGTTTGCATTGTTGTCTGCCGTTGTACTGTTGGGCAGCTGGATGTTAACATCGCGTAGCGTTGCGCAGTTGAAGGCTAGCCGCCAGCAGTGGTGGATGTGGGGAGAGAAATGGCGGAGTTTTGAAATCTGTAAGACTGGACGTCATGAACTGCTATATATATTTTGACTATTAACGTAAATACATTGTTCTGTATTAAAATCTTTCATTTGCTAACTATGCCTATCAGTAGTTAGTGCCTTCAGTAGTTTGAATCTGTTATTTAGCTGGCAGTAGTGGCGCTCGCTGTAGTGCAGTAGCTTGAGTAACGAAGATTTTTGGTGAGGTATGTGATTTGTGAAAGGTATAGGTTATTGTTAGTCAGGGCCATTCTTTTGCAGGGATTATTGAAAGTCAGATTGCGTTGCGCTAAAAATATTGTGTGTCAGTTTAAGCACAGACACGTTTCAGTACCAAGTAAACTGTGAAAAGAATATACATAGTATTTGAGCAGAATACGAAGAATTTGAATGTGTTACGTAAAAGTTGTTGAGAGATTCAACACAAGTTTGTTAACACCCTGTGTAAACCATACCATCAGACATTTATTTTTTGGTCATATGTCAAGTATATCAATAAACTTTTACAATAGTGTGACAACCTCTCGACCTCAGGGGTTGTAATGCGCCATGATGACAGAGATATGGTTTGGTAGAGAGGGGGTGAATCACGGCATGGCTTGCAGAGATACACAGGCAAGGTTGGCATTTACTTTATTCCATCGAAGAAATCACAGCGCCTCTGCTGATCTAGGCGATGGCTTGAGAGGCGTGTGTACGTGCGTCAGCGCAAACGGTAGCACCGGAATCTGCTACTCCGCCACCCGACCGCACCGTCCTTGCAGACGTAACGGCTCGTGTCCTCGCCCTCGCCCGAAGCCCCGCGCCTGTCTTCCAGAGCGCGGCTGGCTGGCTATTCCCTCAAGCACTACTAGTGTGACTACTAGACCGTGAGGAGCGTCGAACGGAACAAACAGCAGCCGTCGTTGCAGTAGAGCCTCAGCAGCTCCAGTCACCCGGCCAGAGCCTGGGGTTGGTGGCTGAGGACAGCCTTAGATCCGAGGAGCATCGAAATTGCGCCCCGGCTCCACCCTTGCAGACGTTAGCCAGAGAGCAGAGGCTCATAGGTCCCCTGCTTCCCGCACCCCTACAGTGCCAAGTTTCGATCCCACCCCGCCAAGGCTGCGGCACGTTCGTATAGCGGCGCTTTGTGGATTTCAGCGGGCCGGCTGGCTGCCGAAATTCATCACCAGATGGTCTTATTGCTTGGCCTGCAACTTGAACGATCCCCATTCTATACCGTTCCAGAGGCGAACAGGATGACGATACGACTGCCCGCCTTGCGCCTCTAGGCTTTGTTAACTACACTCTTCTTTTCTACTCCTCTGGCGTAGTCCCTCTCGAGGGGACGAGTGCAGCGTTCCTCAGTTATTTCAACATCAGCTTTTTCAAGCCGGTTTGGGCGCCTCGTACAGTAACGGCAAACGTATGTTTTTCGTAGCACGTCAGTGCCCTGTGCTGCACCTGATTACTCCGCACTCATCTCCACAGTTGTTTATCGAGTGCGGCAAGCAGTGCTTCTTCCCCTGCGAGTGGGGTCATAAACCTGCCGCGCAGAACCGTTCGTTTAATACCCAAATTTCCAGCGCCCGCTATCCAATGTGGCCATCGGTTCAATAACTTCTACTTTCTGCCCATAGCTGCGCAAAATTTTCAAGAATTTCCCAAATCCATACCTATAATTATTCGTGGTGCAGCAGTAGGTCACAGGTAATTTTTATTCTAATGCTATTAAAGTATTTTCATTATGGACAAGAGCTGAACTAAAATTTGTATTTTCGAGTAATTAACTACAAGCATTCAGTATTGTATTCCGAAGGTCGTTGCTATACTGGACTCTTATTCGTTGTCTATTCAACCATTTGCTGCACCTGTGGTAACCTCGTTGTCATCTAGAAACTAAACTGAAATCTTTTTCTTCATACACTCCGGGAAATGGAAAAAAGAACACATTGACACCGGTGTGTCAGACCCACCATACTTGCTCCGGACACTGAGAGAGGGCTGTACAAGCAACGATCACACGCACGGCACAGCGGACACACAAGAAACCGCGGTGTTGGCCGCTGAATTGCTCAACACGTGGGGCGCAACCGTCTCCATCCAGCTGGGCTACGGTCCCGCACACCGTTAGGCCGTCTTCCGCTCACGCCCCAACATCGTGCAGCCCGCCTCCAGTGGTGTCGCGACAAGCGTGAATGGAGGGACGAATGGAGACGTGTCGTCTTCAGCGATGAGAGTCGCTTCTGCCTTGGTGCCAATGATGGTCGTATGCGTGTTTGGCGCCGTGCAGGTGAGCGCCACAATCAGGACTGCATACGACCGAGGCACACAGGGCCAACACCCGGCTTCATGGTGTGGGGAGCGATCTCCTACACTGGCCGTACACCTCTGGTGATCGTCGAGGGGACACTGAATAGTGCACGGTACATCCAAACCGTCATCGAACCCATCGTTCTACCATTCCTAGACCGGCAAGAGAAGTTGCTGTTCCAACAGGACAATGCACGTCCGCATGTATCCCGTGCCACCCAACGTGCTCTGGAAGGTGTAAGTCAACTAACCTGGCCAGCAAGATCTCCGGATCTGTCCCCCATTGAGCATGTATGGGACTGGATGAAGCGTCGTCTCACGCGGTCTGCACGTCCAGCACGAACGCTGGTCCAACTGAGGCGCCAGGTGGAAATGGCATGGCAAGCCGTTCTACAGGACTACATCCAGCATCTCTACGATCGTCTCCATGGGAGAATAGCAGCCTGCATTGCTGCCAAAGGTGGATATACACTGTACTAGTGCCGACATTGTGCGTGCTCTGTTGCCTGTGACTATGTGCCTGTGGTTTTGTCAGTGTGATCATGTGATGTATCTGTCCCCAGGAATGTGTCAATAAAGTTTCCCCTTCCTGGGACAATGAATTCACGGTGTTCTTATTTCAATTTCCAGGAGTGTATATCAAAAAAGTTTTGCATCACCGCGGTTCCCAGAATTCCTGAGGAGAAACGTTGACTGTGGCTATCGTATTACAGTCGTTCTTAGTCGTTTTAGATGTCACTAAACCTGCCCAAAGATGTAAACAACCATGCATGAGCAGCGCTTCTTAGACGGAGGGGGTCAGACAGCCGATCAGTTCCAGTCATTCCATCAGGAAGGAGGTACAAGATTCGTGTTGTCTTTAGTTCAACCATGCATAGACGGTCAATACCGCGGTTCGATGGCGTCCGCATTTTTGCTTTGTGCCAGGAAGGGCTCTCAGCAAGAAAATTTGCGAGGTGCCGGGACTAGCAGTGCATTTAACACGAAATTCGTCTAGAATCTTCATATGCTCTAAGCCCCCCCCCCCCCCCCCCCCACCGTTCTAACTCTGCCTTTTGCTGTTGCGCATGGATTAACAAAAAACGCGAACTGGCTGTAATCGACCCTGCAAGTGGAGTAGAAAAGAGTTTGGCACCTGTAAATATTTTAATTTGATAGACATTAATTAAATAAAGGAAAGTTTGAGTAACATAGTGAGAAATGAAAGGGTTGCTCTACCGATTAACAGAATGAAAGTTCTGTCCAAAATAAGAATTTGATTTATTATGACTAAACTCAAAATCATAAATAAAACACATGAAACATTTATAATACGTCAAACTGGATACTCAAATAAATGCTATGAAGGTGAAGTTGCCCATAAACTAGATTGTGACCTTTATGACCAAGTGGTATGTGCAGCCAATTCCTTGCAACTCAAATCTTTAGAGAAACACACAGCCAACCCAACATTAATTGCTGCTACGGTAGTGAGAACTCAGACAATGAACACCCAAGACAGAATAAAGTTAGAAAAAGACAAACAGGCGCGCTCTACTGAGATCTGATTATCACCTAGGAAAATCCTTATCTGCCGGTGCTGCGGACATACATTACCAAACTGTCTTCTTAACTACAAGAACACGATCTGGCGTACCGGAGGCGATGGCTGGTTGCTTCGACGTCGCGTCGTTTTGATGATAATGTCGCGAGTATAGCCCGAAACAAATTATCCTGGTCTGGTTGTTCCAGACTAAAGACTTCCTAGCAATGCAAATGCGCCTCTGAGTGAGACGAAGAAGGCTCGCCACACGATTACTGACGGTACAGTGATTGATTGTAACAAGCGAAGTCACGCAGTAACTCCGATACAGTCAACTTTTGCCAAAACTGCTCAAGACAGAAAACATAGGCCGCTTGTACGCAGAACGCTCATTGCCAACTGTACTCGGAAAGTTACGTTGAAGTCGAAACTTCAGCAACTTCCCCAAACAGTTACAATTAAATAAAAGTATGTTAGACAGCCAACGGAAGGCAGGCTGTCCAGAGCAGCGAGAGCTCAGCCTTGTAACCTACTCCGACCGAAAGGCGAGAGCCGACTCCCACAAGGGCACCCGTACAAACCGAACACAGAAAATTCCCGCCCCCCACCACAGTGGCCGTGGTTAAACGCTCCAATCAGCAACTCGAAAACCGGCGGAAAATTCCACTCTATTGCCGAAGCACTGCCATTCCACCAATGGAGATTCTTGGCGCCAATGTCTGCGCCGATTTTGGCACGTCACGGAGCTATGCCCTGAGCAAGCCAATCACAGTTACGATTTGGCAGAAAACGCGGGAATTTGCCCGCCAAGGCTGCTTGGGAACACAAATCATTCCCACGCCTCGCTGGTAGCCCGCCAGAAAGTGTTTTCGCTAAGTTTTTGCGAAGTAGCGGAACCTCTAGCACAGCCGCTCCTTCAGACTCCTGCGGGCGTGTCTCCGCTGCTCTACTGACAATGTAGGCGTCTGGAAAGCATTCACTCGACTCCCTCACACCCGTCGGCTTAACCCTGTCAAGGTCAGCAGAGCCCGCCTGTCACTGGACCACCAGGGTGACGAGAGACGCTGCGTGGGAAGTCCGCATGTGAGGGAATAGCAACTTTTGACCGCATGCAATTAGAGAGGAAAATCGAAATCCTCAGAGTGAGATATTTATATGAGAGGAGGCTCATGCCACCTCTCATAGCCGCTACGCCATTTTAGATTGTAATTGGTGAGCGGTTGGTTCACTTAGGAGCAAGGTAGTGAGTCAATCGCCGAAGAAGAATCTTGCAATCTGACTCCACATGCCGCACTCTATAAAAAAATCACTGCAACTGAAACATGAAGCTCATAGATGGATGATTCAAAAAATTGCTCTGAGCACTATGGGACTTAACATCTTAGGTCATCAGTCCCCTAGAACTTAGAACTAGTTAAACCTAACTAACCTAAGGACATCACACACATCCCTGCCCGAGGCAGGATTCGAACCTGCGACCGTAGCAGTCGCGCGGTTCCGGACTGCGCACCTAGAACCGCGAGACCACCGCGGCCGGGAGAGGGAGGATTATTTATGATGTAGCCAACTTCACCTTCTTAGTATGAAACTCTAACACTCACATCATACATCCAGACCCAGGGAGCCCCTTCCAAACACCGATTCACACCGACATTCACCCTCTAAATATGGCCCTGGCATGTGAGCCAAATATGGAGCAGTTTATCTTTACAATCAGAGTTCGAGTGCTCCGCAATTAAATGCCCAAGATTTTACAACAATTTGAATCATTAAACTAACCTGAACTCACTCACACATGATACTACTGTATTTAAGTTAACAATCTCTTTGTGAGCTTTCAGAATCTAATTACAACCTCCGATTCATTCTGTCTCTCTGTAGCAAGAATAACCTTTACAAAATGTTCCCTGAACTGATAGTCCATTCACAATGATAGTGGTGGTATCTGCTTCAGGCACACTGTTTGTATACACACAACAATAAATACAAAATACAAAAAAAAAAAACGTGGTGTGGAGAACAATATAGTAATTTATAATTTGTGCGCCCTACTCTATCATTAACATAAGAATTACAGTGTAAAACACAAACACATACAAGGTATAACATACATTACAAAAACAACACTAGAGAAAGAAATTAAAAAAAAAAACAAGGTTCATGGGGCGCCAAGTTGTGCTAGCACATTGCACAATGTTCGCAACTGTGCTGAGAATGAGGCACTAAATCACATTGTTGGAAATATTCGAAGCACTTCACAAATTTGTTAGTTTCTCTGTTGAGTCATATGCATTGATGCACGTGGTTCCATGTCTTGAGCATCAGAGGGGGGCTTTTGGATGGGGCCACAGTACTGACATCACATAGGGCTAAACGTCGGCTGTTGTTGCTACGTTGTTGCAACAGCAATACGGTGTACTGGAGCATCTGCAGTACGCTGTTCAGATTGCAGCATGACCCACGCATATGAGCACGGTAGGAAGACATAGTGATAGGTTCTCCTCATGTCGATTAAATGTGTCTGAGGTCTAC
Organism: Schistocerca gregaria; assembly: GCF_023897955.1. Classification (NCBI taxonomy): domain Eukaryota; kingdom Metazoa; phylum Arthropoda; class Insecta; order Orthoptera; family Acrididae; genus Schistocerca; species Schistocerca gregaria. The sequence continues at coordinate 464,465,577 of NC_064922.1, forward strand.
TAGTTGGGATGCATCACTAGACTAGAGCTCTTCTCTCCCTGGACAATACTTTACGTTTCCCAATATTGCAGTTCGACGAGGGATGATGGCACGCGGAGTGACTCCACAAGTGTGTGAGGTCATCAAGACAGGATCGAACTAGGAGCGATGATTGCTACAACTGCTCTTTAAGTGAGAGGAGAAGTTAGAAATGAGACAATTCATTTATTAGAGTTTGTGGCACGATACTGCTTTGTGTATGCAGATCGGCCAATGCTAGTGAGTTGTAAAAAACTCAAATAGGTGATTATAGTGCGTCCCTTTCTGTCCTGAGGCACATGAGGCGCAGGTTCTGGCACCTCATGTGATCTTCGTGTACTCACGACAACGTGGTCTGCCGCAGGGAATCCCTCCAAACGGCTGCCGCGTCCAGAGAGCTAGCTGGCTGTTGCGTGCTGGTCGCGTGTCAGTTTCAACGGCCAGCCTCACTTTCGCTTGTGGCCCGGCGAGGATCCCGCCTAATCCCTCAGGTATACGCCCCGGTGACCGTCAGCTTGTAGGACCGGACACTCTCGCGCCCTTCTCGTCAGGTGGCGCGCTGACGCTCCCCTTCTTGCAGGTACCCGATGACCTCTTGTTTTTGCTCCGGCTGGCCTCTGCATTGCCACGATCCCCGTCATCTGCACAGTTCTTACAAAAATCTTATGCCTAACTTTTCCCCATGACCTTCTATGTTATAATAAATGTACATAACGATACATTGATGGTCTGTCATTTCAGACACTTTAATTTTAATTTTATAGTTATTTATTTGTTGCTATCATTATAACAAAATCTTGGTGTATCTAATCTAGACATGGAAATAATTTATTTTGATATTTATGTAGAGACCGATCTCAGTACTGTACATGGTGTGTGACAACTGATGCTATGTAATATATGAACAACTAAATGTGCGGCCCACACTAATATTACCATTACTTATATAGATCGACAGTAAACATGCTCAAGAATTAACTACAATTTACCAACGATCTACATCCTATATCTTTTAATTAAATTATGTAGTTTTGCAAGTCGAAGTTGTACTGTGCTATAAAGAACATGCAACTATTCTACTTTCGCTCGCCCGTCGCCCCTTCATCTCGGGTCTGTGGTTTGGTGACCTGAAAAATAGCATCCCAACAGGCGCGTGCCAAACACTTGTGGTAGAAAACCACCACAATATTAAGGATCTAGTTACTGTTAAATCCTAAAGTTTAACTTATCCTAGTATATGGTACTCTCTCTTTTCTCTCTCTCTCTCTCTTTTATTTTTATTATTTTTTTTTACCTTATACAACACTCTTACATAATTCCTGTTACGCTGAGACGTCTCGCTGCTCGCCGCTATTGACGACAGTAATGTGCGCGCCGTACGACATGGCCTCCGAGTTCTCACTACGCCTCACTGAAACTCCAGAGACTGGGTTAGCCATTGCTATACAAGACAATAAATTTATAGCTGCAACTTCTTTTTCTATGTTATGCGGTTTTCGCGATCAAAACACACCTTTCCAGGGGCAATGTAATATGACCAAGCCAGGACTGGTTCCTGTTGAGGATTCCGTCGCCCACCACACACCAGCTACACAGTATGTCACGAATCTCCAAGTATAGTTCCTTGGTTATTCATCTGTGACAGTCACAAGCAGCACGCTAAATCCCCAACCAACACATTGGCATGGTAGGCTTTATGCCCGCATTTCTACCGTCTAGGGCACCATTGGAGTCAAACGCTCACAGGTTCACCCCGACTTGCAAGACAACAATGCTGGCGCATCACTGTAAAAACTATACTGCCCATGTTCATCCTCGAAATCATGCAATATACCACAATCTTGCAGTGCACTGACGTGTGCCAGCAAGCATTTGAATGAACGTCTCACAAACAGGTTGTGGCCGTTATGGAGCGTATCGCGACTTCTCAGAACGCTTCTAAGAGCACGTTCTTGTATGCGCCCGTTTGTGCGACATCTTCCCACTCATCATTATCCCTCAACATGGACACCAGACAGGAAAGGACTAAAACATTGCTCATGGAAAGGTAGTGTCTCCTAGTTCATCGACATTGGAAGTCGCGAACAGAAACAAAAAAAGGATAGCAGCAGTAAATTCTTCTGCGAGACAACGCAGCGTGTTAATACTTTTGTAATCTTAATCTATTAATGCAACGATTATTGTTCCCCGAAGAAAGGTTCATATATTTGCCTATTCTACTATGTTCACCACTTACACTACTACTATGACAAGGTTCATGTATTTGCCCATTCTACTATGTACACCACTTACACTACTACTATTCCACGAACTCCTTTATGTGAGGGATGTGGTGGAGTCCTATGGACTTCTTTCCTTTCAGCGTCTCCAATTCATAAGCATTGTGGTGAGCTGCTCTCCTTATACGGTACGGGCCGTTGTAAACAGAATAGAATTTTTGGCATTTCATTTTTTGTTTGTTCGAAAGTCGGAACGACTTCACGAGCACCCTTTGTCCAATTTGGAAGTGTCGTAGACGAGCTCCCCTGTCGGCACGTCTCTTCCTGACCTCTGCTGCAGCCCGTATCCTCTTGAGAGCCAAATCCACTATGGCTCGGTGCTGCGTTCGCGCCCTTGGTGGGAAGTTTACGACTTCGGTTATCAAGTCCTTAGGAATCCGGTTTTTCAGTACTGTAATGGGTGCCAATTTTTTTATCCCAAGGTGTGCCTCATTGATCACCTCCTGGAAGTCTTTAAGGAAAACGTCCCATGTCATGTGCTGTTTGTTACAGTACAACCTGCACAACATTCCGAGTTCCTTAATAACCCGTTCTGCAGCATTCGAGCTCGGATAGTGTGAAGACATAAAAATGGGATCAATTTTACATCCACGCAACGTCTCCTTCCATAATTTTGACTTAAACTGTGGCCCGTTATCAGAAATAATTCTACTCACATGACCAACCTGTGGTAGGAAATCCCGTATTAGGGCTCGTGATACAGTTCGTCCTGTCGTCCTCTTCAGTGCCGTAAAGGTAACGTATTTGGACGTTAGTTCAACGAACACTAATACGTAAGTAAATCCTCTTCTTGTTCTTGGCAAAGGCCCCATCAAATCTGTTGCCGCTAATTGTCTTAATTTAGTCGGTACGATTGTGTACAATGGTGCCAGCATGCTCACAGTGGTGTGCTTAGCCTTTTGGCAGTCTTTACACACCGACAGTACCCTCCGAATTCGACGCTCCATGTTTCGAAAGTAACACATGGTCCTTAGCTTGAGATTGCACTTGCGTGGTCCGACGTGTCCACATCTGAGGTGAGTATGCCATATAATCTTGTTTATTAGGTGTTCAGTGATGCATACCCCCCATTCAGTGTCATTGGCATAATTTCGGTGGAAAATTATGCCTTTCCGCAAGAGGTAGAACTGCCTGATGGTGGCGTGTCTTCTGTATATCCATTTCTGTTTCAATAACACTAGGGCAGGGTTCTTGTCTTGCTCCTTCTAGATGTCCTGCACACTACAGGTAATAAAATTTTCAAAGGCTACTTTCTGCATATAGAAAATGCAGTAGTGATTTTCCTCCAGATCTTCTTCCATGTTGTGCTCAAATCCGATCGGTGACTGTGATAAGGCGTCTGCAATAATGTTCTGACTGCCGGAGATATATTCTATCGAAAAGTTGTACTGCTGCAGGTATGAAGCCCATCTAATGAGCCGCCTGTGATTAAGCTTTGCAATCATCAGGAACTCGAGTGCCTTCTGGTCTGTGTAGACTCTCGTCTTGCGACCAAACAGAAGGTATCTGAATTTTTCATACGCCCTCTAACTCGGTTACTGAGTAATTCCTCTCACTCTTGGTTAGTACTCTGCTACCAAACGCAATTGTCTTCCACACCCTGTTTCCTTCATGTACATAGTCTTGGAACACCATAACACCCAGACCTGAGTATGAACTGTCCGTTACTATGCAAAACTCTTCTGCTAAATTAGGGTGTGAGAGGATGGGTGCTTGTAATAATGCGAATTTTAATGCTTTCCATTCGGATTTGGCCGCCTCATCCCATTCCCAACGAATCTCCTTTCCTATAAGTTGATGCAACCCAGGACTGCTCTGAGTTTTGACACGTATAAAGCGGTTGTAAAAATTTATGATCCCCAAGAACCCCCTTAACTGCTTCTTTGTCGTAGGAATGGGAAACTTTTCAATCGCTTCGATCTTTCCGGGAGTTGGCGCAATGCCCTCACCCGTGATGATATGTCCTAGAAATCTGACAGAAGACGTCCCAAAATTTGATTTTTCGGTATTGATAATCACTCAGTATTCCTTGAAAGTCGCAAGGAGTTCACCGAGGACCGCATTGTGCTCTCCACAAGATTTCTCCGCGATCAGCAAATCGTCCACATAGCTGGTGACATGACGTTTCAAATTATCGCTTAGTATGCCGTCCAGCCCCCGAATGAATGCGGCAGGCGTAATGTTCAAGCCAATTGGTAGACGACGAAACCGGTAACATCTTCCAAATGCAAAAAAGTCTGTGTACTGTCTGCAATTTGGATGGAGTTCGATCTGCCAGAAACTCGATTTTAGATCAACTGATGAGAAGATTGATATTCCATGGAAGTTTTGTAAGTGTTCCTCTAATCGTTCCGGTCTGTCTGTTTCGGGTTCTGTTATGGTATTAATTTCTCGCGAGTCCAAGACTAAACGGATACTACCATCTGCCTTCTCGACTACTCTTAACGAGTTATTATAGGCTGAGCCGTAGGTTCTATTATTCCTTCACTCAGCATTCGCCTAATTTCAGCTGCTACTTTCTGTCGATATGCCAAGGGGATTGGGTAGGGTGGCACACGAAACTGGTTGTGCGGACGTACACGGAATACATATTGGAAGTTCTTTATTGATCCTGTCATGGGAATGAAGACCTCCGCATGTTCTACTAGTAATTTATGAAGTTCTTTGCGGTGGTCGCACCTTATATTCTTTATTGCTTCCACTTTTTCTCCTATTTTATCCTTTATTTCTCCCATTATTCCGACTTCATTCTCATCCTCTCCCCTACCTGCAATGTCAATCTGTTCTTCCTTTCTGTCTTTCAGACACGCATAGTTTATCCGTACACAGACGGTAGTTGAGCTGGGATCAGCTGGTCGTCGAACTTAATGTGGACGGGATTCCCTTTCCTCAAAACCACTTCACCTCGTCCTAGATCAACTATCGCTTCATGTTCATTTAGGAAGTCCATTCCTGTTATCATGTCGATCGCCAGATTTGGCACGATCAAGAAGTTAGACTCTATTTTGTGTCCTTGGCAGGAGAATTCCAGTCTTGTTTGTTGGGTGACCTCCGTACATTTACCCGCTGATGCCCCTTTTATTTTGGTTTTCTTAACCGATAGGACAGGCCAGTCATCTCCTGAGAGCATCTCTTGTATGCTGCCTCAGATATTGCTGTTATGTAGCTTCCACTATCTATTATCGCATTCATACTCTTTTCAGCTATTGCTACTGTGATACGAGGCTGCCGATCCTGTCGAGGAGTTGTTTTATGTTCTTCGAGCAGGATTTCTGATAAATATTCGTAATTTATCATCCGTAGTTGGCCAGGTCCGAGATTACGTGCGAAATTCCGGCGGCCTGTGTTCGCACTAGTCTGGCGTCAATCCCTTGTTAAGCTCCCCCTCCTCTGACGTGCATTAGGATTTGCGGGTCTAGTTTCAATCTCCTGGCTCCACTGTTGTCCTTGGTTTTGCTCTCTCCAATTACGGTCGCTTTGCCGTTCGTTATTCCTCCTATCCCAGATTCCTTGTCTAGATTGACCCTGCTCCCTGATGTTCTGGTTTCCGTGTCTTTGGTTTTCATAACCTTGAATAGCGTAAACCTTGACTTCCGTAACCCTGGTTTCTTAACTGACCAGTGCGATTATGCGATCTGTTGTCGTCTTCCCTTCCTGGCCCGTGGTATTTGTTACTTTGCCCCTTCTTCCTGTCCTTTGGGTCTTGTTTATCAAAGGCTACTTCGAGTTCGCGCAATAGACTCTTGAATGCTTCTATGTCAGATCCACACTTCCCGACAAGTGTCTGTTGGTACCTAACTGGTTATTTGGAAAAGAAAAATTTAATGATTTCTCCGTTGCTATATGGACTATCTAAAAATTGATTCTTCTTGAGTATATCATCAAGAAATTTGGTTGCGCTCCTATGCCCGGACACTTCCAGATCAGGACAAAATATTATTTCCTCTTTAATCCTGTCATGCGTCTCCTTTGACCAGTAGGTCCGCAGGAATGCACCAACAAATTCCTGATAAGTCCGACACGTCGCTGCCACACCTCGCATCTTTCCCGCGGCTTGGCCTTCGATGTGTCCACACATGATGCAACAAGTCCACTAAAGAGACAGCTTACACTACAGTCGTTCTTCATCTGTTAGAATATTGTTGCGCGGTGTGGGGTCCTTACCAGGTGAGATTGACGGAGGACATCGAAAGGGTGCAAAAAAGGGCAGCTCGTTTTGTATTATCACGTAATAGGGGAGAGAGTGTGGCAGATATGATACGCGAATTGGGATGGAAGTCATTACAGCAAAGACGTTTTCCGTCGCGGCGAGATCTTTTTACGATATTTCATTCACCAACTTTCTCTTCCGAATGAGAAAATATTTTGTTGAGCCCAACCTACATAGGTAGGAATGATCATCAAAATATAATAAGAGAAATCAGAGCTCGAACAGAAAGGTTTAGGTGTTCGTTTTTCCCGCGCACTGTTAGGGAGTGGAATAGTAGAGAGATAGTATGATTGTGGTTCGATGAAACCTCTGCCAAGCACTTAAATGTGAATTGCAGAGTAGTCATGTAGATGTAGATGAATTCTAATTTTGCCTGGGTTGGCCATGATGCCGGTAATGAATTTGTAAAGTGCATAACCCAGCTCTTGGGATGCATCGATCCTGGAATTTTAGTATCGACAGGAAGTGATCGTGACCAAAATCCTATCTGATCCTCGCATTGGTGTTGTCACTCGTTTCCGATACTTGCACGTCTGCTGAGTGTCCTGTTCTAGCTTGCTGATAATTGTGACGGGCTACCTCTGTATCGCAGTGGAAGTGGCACTCAGAATTCACTCTCCTAAGTGGGCTACAATTATTGGAGCTATTACTCGCTGTTTCTGCGTGGGCATTGTTAATTCCGCACTCGGTCATTGGGCTAGAGTACGGCCGGCTTTTCCTCGGAGACACAATTCTGTGTACTCCATCATTGGTATCCGAACGCGCAGTGCTCGTGTACCCGTTTTGCTCTAGTTTTGCTATCCGACTCTCTACTTCTTCCATTCGTTTCGTGGTGTTCGCAACCGCGATATTACCTTGGGTTTTTTAAGAACGCTAGGGATTTTGAGTGGGAATGTGTTGTACGTCGCAAGCGCCCTGCGAGTTTAGAAGCTGCTTCCGCGACTTTCATTGCCCCTATTGCTGCCGTTTTGGCCAGGCCTGCTACTTTATGTGCAGCCATTTACATTTGTTTTACTTCTCCACATTCTTTCTTTATTGTCAGTAATTCCCCACGAATTTCTCCTATGTGCGAAATTACAGTCTGAGTGTCCTTCTTACGCTGTTCGTCCGCTTCTTCCTTCTCCTTCTTACGTTGTTCGTCAGCTTCTTCTTTCATTGATCGTAGGAAGCTCAGTACTGGGTTAATGTCATCTCTTTGATCCCCGTCACACATGGGCGATGTAACTCTGGACACTTGGGCGCTAGAGCTGTGACGTGACCGAGTTGGCCTCTGTCTGTTCTCGTTCGTTTGACTATAAACTTCTGCTACCGTCTCGACCTGTGTGCCTGTCTCTGTTTCATCCTCTAGCTCACTATCATAATCACGGCCGCGACGCTGCTCTAAGATCGCGTCCAAATCACCTTCCTCATTAATGAACCTGCCGCCCTGTCCTGCTAAAAATGTGCCCATCTCATCTTCGAACCTGTCCCCGGCAATCACCTGCCCCTTATCCATTATGCTATCAACTTTTGTTTTAGCTTCGCTCGCTAATAGTCGTGCCTTACTTCTCTTGATCATTCATGAAAAACAAATTTATGTAAAATGCACAATAAAAATAATCTATTCCCTGTATTTTTACACATAGACATAAAATTTGGACAACGCCGTTCCAAGGCGGTAATTATATGCACGATTTGTTGTGGTACAGAAACCGCACGGAAACCCGACAAAGTGTGATCTGATACGGACACAACATCAAAGAAACACAAAAAACAATGAACAAAGAAAACAAATATATACGCTGAAAACAAAAACAGTAATCATGCGCCGCTACTTAAAACTAATCACGGAACTATAAGAAAAAGAACTTGGGTATTAGCCATTAAAAAAAATAGAGAAAAAAATTTCAATGTTTCTACTAAGAATACTGTTTGCTTATCAGTCGTTCACAGGAAAGATCCGAGGCTGAGGGTCGCCATTTTATGCGAGGTGCCGGGGCTAGCAGTGTATTTAACACTAAATTCATCCAGAATCTTCATATGCTCTAAGCACCCCCCCCCCCCCCCCCGTTCTAACTCCGACTTTTGCTGTTGCGCATGGATTAATTAGAAACGCGAACTGGCTGTAATCGACCCTGCAAGTAGAGTAGAAAAGAGTTTGGCACCTGTAAATATTTTAATCTGATAGACATTAATTAAATAAAGGAAAGTTTCAGTAACATAGTGAGAAATGAAAGGGTTGCCCTACCGATTAACAGAATGAAAGTTCTGTCCAAAATAAGAATTTGATTTATTATGACTAAACTCAAAATCATAAATAAAACACATGAAAAACTTATAATACCTCAAATTGGATCAAATTGGATACTCAAATAAATGCTGTGAAGGTGAAGTTGCCCATAAACTAGATTGTGACCTTTATGACCAAGTGGTATGTGCAGCCAATTCCTTGCAACTCAAATCTTAAGAGAAACACACAGCCAACCCAACATTAATTGCTGCTACAGTAGTGAGAACTCAGAAGACAATGAACACCCAAGACAGAATAAAGTTAGAAAAAGACAAACAGGTGCGCTCTGCTGAGCTCTGATTATCACCTAGGAAAATCCTTATCTGCCGGTGCTGCGGACATACATTGCCAAACTGTCTTCTTAACTGCAAGAACACGATCTGGCGTACCGGAGGCGATGGCTGGTTGCTTCGACGTCGCGTCGTTTTGATGATAATGTCGCGAGTATAGCCCGAAACAAATTATCCTGGTCTGGTTGTTCCAGACTAAAGACTTCCTATCAATACAAATGCGCCTCTGAGTGAGACGAAGAAGGCTCGCCACACGATTACTGACGGTACAGTGATTGATTTTAACAAGCGAAGTCACGCAGTAACTCCGATACAGTCAACTTTTGCCAAAACTGCTCAAGACAGAAAACATAGGCCGTTTGTACGAAGAACGCTCAATTGCCAACTGTACTCGGAAAGTTACATTGAAGTCGAAACTTCAGCAACTTCGCCAAACAGTTATAATTAAATAAAAGTATGTTAGACAGTCAACGGAAGGCAGGCTGTCCAGAGCAGCGAGAGCTCAGCCTTGTATCCTACTCCGACCGAAAGGCGAGAGCCGACTCCCACAAGGGCACCCGTACAAACCGAACACAGAACATTCCCGCCCCCACGACAGTGGCCGTGGTTAAACGCTCCAATCAGCAACTCGAAAACCGGCGGAAAATTCCACTCTATTGCCGAAGCACTGCCATTCCACCAATGGAGATTCTTGGCGCCAATGTCTGCGCCGATTTTGGTACGTCACGGAGCTATGCCCTGAGCAAGCCAATCACAGTTACGATTTGGCAGAAAACGCGGGAATTTGCCCGCCAAGGCTGCTTGGGAACACAAATCATTCCTACGCCTCGCTGGTAGCCCGGCAGAAAGTGTTTTCGCTAAGTTTTTGCGAAGTAACGGAACCTCTAGCACAGCCGCTCCTTCAGGCTCCTGCGGGCGTGTCTCCGCTGCTCTACTGACAATGTAGGCGTCTGGAAAGCATTCACTCGACTCCCTCACACCCGTCTGCTTAACCCTCTCAAGGTCAGCAGAGCCCGCCTGTCACCGGACCACCAGGGTGACGAGAGACGCTGCGTGGGAAGTCCGCATGTGAGGGAATAGCAACTTTTCGCCGCATATATATGAGAGGGGGCTCTTGCCACCTCTCAAAGTGTCCAGGCGTCTTGGAGTGAACCAAAGCGATGTTGTTGGGACATGGAGGAGATACAGAGGGACAGAAACTGTTGATGACACGCCTCGCTCAGGCCGCCCAAGGGCTGCTGTTGCAGTGGATGACCGCTACCTACGGATTATGGTTCGGAGGAACCGTGACACCAACGCCACTATATTGAATAATGCTTTTCGTGCAGCCACAGGACATCGTGTGCGCAATAGACTGCATGATTCGCAACTTCACTCCCGACGTCCACGGTGAGTTCCATCTATGCAACCACGACAGCATGCATCACGGTATAGATGGGACCATAAACATACCGTATAGACCGCTCAGGACTGGAATCACATTCTCTTCACCGATGAATGTATATGCCTTCAACCAGACAATCACCGGAGACATGTTTGGAGGTAACCCGGTCAGGATGAACGCCTTAGACACAATGTTCAGCGAGTGCAGCAAGATGGAGGTTTCCTGCTGTTTTGGCGTGGCATTATGTGGGGCCGATGTACGTCGCTGGTGGTAATAGAAGGCGTCGTAAGTGCTGTACGATCCGTGAATGCCTTCCTCCGACCGATAGTGCAACCATATCGGCAGCATATTGGCGAGGTTGATGAGTGGGACAATCTGGACCAACAGTACTTTGATGAACTTATGCATAGAATGCTACTACGAATACAGGCATGCATCAATGTCAGAGAACATGCTACTCGCTATTAGGAGTACCGGTGTGTACAGTAACTGGACCACTACCTCTGAAGGACTCTCTGTATGGTGATACCACATGCAATGTGTTGTTTTCATGAGCAATAAAATGTGCGGCAATGATGTTTAAGTTGATCTATATTCCAGTTTTCTGTACAGGTTCCGTAACTCTCGAACCCGATGTGATGCAAAACTTTTTTTGATGTGTGCAGTATTGTTCTGAAGAAAAAGAAAATTTCGCTGTTTCTAACTTTCGATAATGCGTCTGTGCCACCTGCCATAAAAACAAATGGAACTGGAAGTGTTCTTTCCAGTAAAGCTTCACAAGCTGGTGCGTTTAGGGATGTGAGTGAGGTGTGTCTGAGTACACCACCATTCGAAATCAGCCTTCGGCTATTTCTACATATCTTCACGAATCCCTTTAGTGATACTATCATGGCTTCACATACTTCACAGACAATCTGTGAAATGGCTTATTTAGAGATTGTAAACCTGTACTTCAGGCTGGTGAACGATTCTCCTCTTGTCAGATACTACAGTGTCACTGCCAAGCTCAGAGATGGTGGAATGATTAAATCTTTTTTCTTTTTTCTTTACTTTTCCTCCTAAGAGCTGACGCAATTCTTGAAAGCCACTGGGACTAAAATGGATGAAGTTTCGGAAATCCGTACTGCCTCCCACTTTTAAAGTCGAAGGTAAATTGCAGCCGAAATGGGATCCCTCCACAAACAGTTCAAGTTTCTACCAACGTCTCATCTCTCGATTTCTTTCACTACCCATTATTATCACTGCACAAGCTGCGATCCCAGCAAGGTCAGCAATATTTAGCAAATATCGAGAAACAAGGCATTCGAGTGTGTAGATGCGACAAAGTCTCCAGACTCTCTCTATACATCGTTTAGCTACAATGACTATACATAGTTCTTCTACGATGTCAGTAAAAAAATGCTCTAACTTGCATATAAACCTGTAGTTACCGTAAGGCAAAATTCACACAGCAGAGTAAAACAACGATGACGAAATGCTGATGTCAACGACTTACACTTTTACTAAATTGTAATCGTGCTACACTGTGTTCTCTACGTGACATCGTTAGTACATTTAAGTAATAGTGCCCCGATAAATTTTTCTAACACAAATAACCGTTTCAGAACAAATAGCTAACACAAAATAGATTATTCCTCAGAGTGCTTGCCATTCGTTTGTTCTTCGACCCTCTGTTTCGTAGTTTTCTATAGCTAAATTAGATAATTTGTACTACACTTGTCTAATTACGGTTCTACTATGGGTGCGTTAATTTTCAAAACGATCTCCGTATTGTTATTTTTCTACTAACATTCCAAGACGACTAGAGAACCCTGTCATGTGATCTCATGTGACTGGACGTTATCTACGCCTAAAGTCAGTTGAACGCAGACATGCTGTCACTTTGTGGACGATAATGTAAATCACATTTTACACACAAATTTCTCTTGTCAATCTGAAGAGTGGTACAGCAATGTAGATACTAAAGCAAGACAGTAGGAATGGAAAAGGATCTTAGGTTTTCCATGCAACAAAGCGTTAATTTAATTAAAAAAACGTCATTTATATTCTGTATTACATTGAGTACCTGGGAATATACCACAGCAATAGCACTAACATGGATCGCAGATATGAAAATTGATATAAATACAATAGTGTACCGAAAAATATCAGATAATAACTTCCAACAAACACCATTTCCACGTGAGTAATAGGGACAAAGTTCATTCCATTACTATGAACGCGTCTTCATTGGACTTAAACTGGTAATTCTCTACTGGCAGCTAGAAGTTGGATTCTTGTCTGTGGAAACGACTCTATCTACCTGACTGGTGGAGAAAGGTGGCTCCATATGTTTGAAAAATTATGGTACTACCAAATTCTTCATATGTCCTCACCAATAATTGTTGTATTAATGTGTATGGGAAGTAATCTCGTATAAAGTGTCCTCAAAATTGGATTTACCTGGTACGCTGAATGCTTCCGGGGTCACAACACTGTAACTGCCACTATTTCCAATCATTTGAACTTTGCCTTATGTACTAATTCCGTGATACCTACACTGAAATATATAAAGTCTGTCCAAATTGTTCCTCACGTTACCGAATAGAGATCGTGACCATTTTAAATGGAAGGCCTTTCTTCAGTTTATTTTAAGTTGGGTTTGTCCAGGTTTTTTTTTGTTTTGTTTTGAAATGTAAGCTTTGTCTGCTGCCGAGTTTTAAAGGTACACTGATGGAAATAAATCGCAACATGAACGAAAGTGGTGAGAGGCGTGTTTCTGCATCTGAAAGATTTTGTCTATTCAAATTTCGCGCCATTCGCATTAGAACAATGCAAATTAGTTTTGCTAAAATACACGCTGTAACGATCGTACGTGTTCCTTACCTTTGAGACTGACGTTGTGAGCTGATGTTACTCAATAATGTGTTTAACGCGACGAAAACAGACATTATCAACACATCATTGGATTCCTACGAGGTCGTGTAGTAGAGCTACGAGGAAGGTGGATTTTCTTCTGTGACATTTCAGAAAGACTTGGCAGGAATGTAGCCACTGTACGTGATTGCTGGCAACGGAGGTGCAGGAATATGCGGTCGCAAGGAAATTGGGCTCCAGAGGGCCACATGGTAGCACCGGAAGGGAAGGCGTATGGCTGTGGCGCATCGTGCCTCTTCTGCAAGGGCAATATGAGCAGCAGTTGACACGACAGTGATACAAACAGCCGTTGCAAATCGGTTACTTCAAGGATATCTCCGATCCAGACACTTTGTAGCGTGTATTCCACTAACCCCAGACCGCCGCTATTTACGATTTCAGTTTTGTCAAGCGTAAGCTCATTGCAATGAAAGCTGGTTCTGCCTCGGTGTCAGTGATTGCTTTTGTGTGCTGATTAGAAAGAGGCCAATCGAGGGCCTGCAACCAACCTCTCGGATCGCTAGATACACTGGACCTATACCTGGAGTTAGAGTGTGGGCTGCAATTTCGTGTGACAGCAGGAGCACTCTCGCTGATGTCCCACTCACTCAGACTGCAGATCTGTTCGTGAATGTGATGATTCAACCTGTTGTGGTGCCATTCGTGAACAGCATTTGGCTGTTTTCCAACAGGATAACGTTCGCCCAGATTCCGCTGCTGTAAACGAACATGCTTTCAGAGGGTCGACGTGTTGCCTTGGCCTACTCGATCACACATGGGACATCATTCAACGTCATCCACAACCAGCATTAACCTTCGCTGTATTGACCCACCAAATGCAGCAGAAATGGAATTCCATCCCAAAAACCGAAACCCTCCATCTATACTACACAATGCATGCACGTGTGTATCCAATATGCTAGCAATTATAAGTTGAGAATTTGGGACTGACGGGAGACGTGCTAGGGTAGTCCCTGGAGTTGCACTGACCACTGAGTCCGAATGATTTAGTGGTCGGAGCATCTGTCTGGTAAGCAGGAGCCCCGGGTTCGAAATCCAGTCCAGCACCAATTTTCAACATTCCTAATTGATATTAGTCATTTTCCGCTCGCTAGCAAAATCAGTAATATCTTTGCGTCTTACATTAAGTTTATTTACACCTACTGAAACAGCTTTGTGCATTATTTTATCCAAGAAATAGCTAATGTACACAATTCCAATGAACTGACGAGTGGTAGCGACACCTAGCGCGTCGTACAGCTGGCGCGTCAGCTGTCGTTTCCCAGAAATCTGAGATCCAGGATGAAATTTTCACTCTGCAGCGGAGTGTGTGCTGATACGAAACTTCCTGGCAGATTAAAACTGTGTGCCGGATCGAGACTTGAACTCAGGACCTTTGCCTTTCGCGGGCAAGTGCTCTACCATCTGAGCTATCGAAGCACGCCTCACGACCCGTCCTCACAGCTTTAATTCCGGCCATTACCTCGTCTCCTACGATTCAAACTTCAGAGAAACTCTCCTGCGAGCCTATGAAGACGGGCTGTGAGTCGTGCTTTGGTAGCTCAGATGGTGAGTAACTGCAATTTAATTATAACCACCGACATGTATATAATCAACTTCCTGGCCTTAATCACTAATGACCATTTTCAGACCCACAAACTAGTGAGGTATCTTGTTGTATAAAGTGCACCAAATTTATATATCAAGATGACGTCAGAAATCAGTTTAAACATAAAAGAGTGGCTCATACCTGAGTACACTGCACTACTGCAGCCACTTTCGCCAAGTCGCCGCGAGCGGCCATGGAGGAGGAAGGGGCCGGACTGCCTGGGCGAGCTCCTGGGTGCAGTCTTTCTGCAAGCACACGGCGGGGAGCCGGGCCGACGTCCTCGCCTCGCTCAAGAAGGGACACGTTGCGAAGGGCCCGTCTGACAACGAGAAGCGTGCCGAGAGCTGATGGACACCTGAAGCCATTAGGACGGAACATCAAGAGTGTACGCGCGAAAGCGTCTGAGTTCTACTAGCCCTGTGGCAGCCATTTTACCTGCCTTAGGAAACAGGGATATGCCGACAATTCCAGCACCCCACGGGCACAGGAAGGTGCGTGGAAAAAGCGCAGGGAACGGACGCAAGGATGTGTGTGAAAGAAGCCAGCATTCTTAAGAAGATATTTTTTCTCGACAATAAATGACGGACGCCAGCAGATTTTGATACGGAGCCCAAACATGAGTCTGTCCAAGGTTCACGCAGAGAGGGCGATTATAAAGAAGTGTCGTGTAGCGGCTCTCCCAACAACCCGGAATGCAGGAAAACATCGTCAGAAAGATGTCAATTCGCGAGGCACACGCCAGCCAACGCCAGATAGAAAATTTCCACTCTGCACAGGGAGGCGTGGCGATGAAACGGCTACTGTCATTGGGCTACATTGAAAATTTCGTCCTTATATGACTACGCCGAAAGAAATAATGTTTCGAATAGGAATTTACCTGAGAGATGGATGAGAGGCGAAAAAGGGGAGTCGTGGAAACACCGCCGAAACGAGAAGACACGGGTGCTCTTCCACCCATCGCTAACATCCACCTTCCGACGGCGTGATATCACAGCTTCGGCCACGCAACCGACAACGGACAGACAACGCAGAGATCGTACCTCGGCTCTACCGCAAAGCCGCGATTGCTGATGAGGGCAGCCAACCCGTGCAATACAGCTCCGTCGCGATTCACCGCACCGCCGCAGCGCCTGCCGCCGACACCAGTATACGATGAACGATAATAAAGAATGGTGAGACAATACGTTGCCTCCTCCCTCTTCTTAATAACAGAAGTGTCAGCGCCCAGTCAAATAGGCCATGAGATTTATAAAATTTCTTTTGTTTGTCTAAACAGCACGAAAATAAATACTTTTCTTTCGTGTTTGATCATATAAGCAGTCCTTTACATTCATACTAGAACCCCTTGATTACGAACAATTTGTGTTTTATTCCATTTAATTTCTCGAGTTCGCTGAAATTCAAAAACACGAGCGAGCGTGGTGTGGCACCTGGAAAAGGAAGACGTCCTATCCATGTGGAAGGTAGTGACGAGGTTACTACAGCTGTAACTCACGATGCAGCACGTGGCCTGGTTAGTGATAGTGCTCGTGCAATTTCACGAGAGTTGTCCGTCCCATGGTCAGCAGTACGGAAAATTTTGCGCGCTGTGTTACATGTTACCCGTATAAGATCCAGACTGTGCAGCAACTAAAACGTGATGAATTCTTGAATTTGCTCTTCGGTTTCTGGCACGGATCGAAGTCGATGACATATGGCCAGGCAATGTTTTATGGAGTGACGAGGTACATATTACATTATAAGATGCATTGAATATACAGAATTGCTGAAGTGGTGGACCTGTTAAACCACATGTTGTGCACGAAGAGCCGTACACTCGACGCATGTGACTGTACGTACATTCGCAAGCACCTTTATTCTTGGTCCGTTCTTTTTTGGCGATGATATACCCAGAAGGCCTGTCATGTGTATTGTGACGTCTGCACGTTATCAAGATCTCCCTGTACAGCATGTCATTCCTGATTTGGAAGAATGCAACTGCGTGGAAACCACAGTTTTCATGCAATATGAGACAATACTTCATGTCACTCGCCCAGTGAGAACTCAGCTTAATGAATCCTTCCACGAACGTGTTATCTCCAGTAGTCTGCAAGATCACCTTATTTGAATGGATATGACGTTTGAGTCTGAAGGTGTGTAACAGAATGCGTTTATCACAGACACCTTCGGTCTCTACCTGATCTGTAGGAGAGTATATAGGAACACGCTATTCAGATTGCACCGGAACTACTGCAAGCAGATATTGACCAAGGAAGGCACGTGCTGACAGTTTTTAATATTACCGAACTATTAGATTAGAAGTCGTTATTACAAAATATTGACACGAATTATTTACAGAGGTATGGAAAATGTAAAACTGTTGCAGATGTTATTTATGATGGGGCTGATGATATGGTTGCTACTGTTGATGCTGAAATGTATGGCGCTGGTTTGAGATTGTGAGCGAGTTGATTTGTTTGAAGTTGACCCTGTTGTTCCTTATAGCAGTCGGTTGTAATAGAAAACCTATACACTGTTGTTCAAAAATTATATACTCATGTCTATCTGAATGTTTATAAGTGTATAGTGTAAAAATATGTTAAAAATATGAAGTAAATCGGCCAAGAACATTTCGAGATTTTTGCTAAAATCTTTTCGCTTTTATATAGTGAATTGTACCAGCTGGTATCGATTTGTATTTCGGGTGACATTTTCTGCTTCGTTTCCCCTCTGGTTGTCTAGTGGCACGTCGTGTTCTGACCCGAAGGTATCCTTCCAGATGGACTGATCGAGGAGGAACAGTTACCTGGCCTGCTAGGTCTCCTGATTTAAATCCTCTGGACTTGTTTCTTTGGGGATGCATTAAAGACGTTGTCTATCGCGATAGCACAACACCTCTAGAGGACGTGCACAAACGTATCGTGCTTGCTTGTAATTCTCTTCAGCAGGCAACACTGGAAGCAGGAAATAATTCTTTCATTCAACGAGTGCACCAGTGTATCGGTGTCCAAGGTCACCACTTTGAACAGCTTGAATGTTCTGCTCCTAGGCAATGGTACAGGAGAGTCCATTTTGTGTTATGTTTTTACTTGGTTTTCATTTGTTTTCTGACAACTCCAGCAAGTGGACGAGTTTGTGATCGCCGGCTCAAAGTCAATGTTGCGTTATGTAGTTAATTACGTTGTGTTTCAGTGAATGGTATACTGCAATACGCTTTTGGATAGGTCTTTAGGAGAGGAAATGAGTTACCGAATAAAAAATACAAGGTGCCATTTAAAAAAGTCATACTGCTGGCATATCTTTGTAAAAAACTAAGCTGCAACGAAGGCAATCATACTGATTGAAGTCCCCCTGACGGCTAAAGAACATTTTCTTGAAACATTTTCTAATTTACACCTCAAATATCTCTCGAACAACAATAGATATTCAAAAAAGGTTTTCACCAGCATGAACGTACGGCAGGGGTTAGAAAAGTAAATACTATGTGAAATTTTAAAACGTAAACAAATACTATTTTCAACACACACTTTTGTATTTTGAAATGGACTCGCTCTGTTATTCGTATGTAATCAATAGCATGAAAAATCACAAAAATCTTGGCGTTGGTTGCATCGAAATACGTCAGTTACATCCCGAGAAATTGCGATGCGAAGTTGACTCTTGAAATAAATGAAGTGCATAGCTAGCGCACGTCCTGAGACTCAAGCGCACACCTCATGCTGCCGGTAAACGTGATGTGACTGATGGCCCATATTTCATTGATGGTACTGCTAAAGGGGGATAGTTTAGCCCGTTCTTGAGCTGAACCTTACTTAAACCGCTCCATCTCTTATAATATGTTAAATAATCCGGTATGAGAATGACGGATGTACGGCACATAATGTTTATTGTTGTGAAATGACAACTAGAGGTACAATTAGTGGTAACACACTTTGTTTCCTGTTTATAAACCTCATAAGTTCTGAAATATGTGGCTTGTAAAGGATAGCAACGGCGTCACAGTTTATGACGTAATGCATCGCATGTAGTGCTGTGCTCAGAGCAGTGGGTGCCAGCACTGGCGCCTGTATCCTGCCGTAAACATACCAATATCACCAAGGCACGCTGTATCTTCAGTGTACAAGTGTCTCCTAATCTGGTCTGCTCAACTGCTCTCATACTATAACGTAATTCATGTATGTTGCGACATTAATAACTGTTTCCTTGCGGCTTGTTACATTTGCCGTCATCTAGTCGATATGCCGGCCTTCAGTAATGAAGAAAAACTAGATATTTTAATTTATGGCGAATGTCACAGAAATGCAACCACAGCTGTGACACTATATGCTGAACGCTACCCAAATCGGCGGTGTCCGTCACGTCGAACCATTGGCAACCTCTGCAAGACACTCACGGATACAGGAAGCTGGGCTCCCACAAAATGTCGATGTACCACGTCAGCAACTGGCATTGAAAACGAAATTGCTGTTCTGGCTGCTGTTGCGCACAACCCTCAGGTGGGTGTAAGAGAAATTTCACGAGGTGTAGGAATAAGCTACAGTAGGGTGTGAAGAATCTTGCATCGGCATCGGTTTCATCCTTTGCATATCCCACTGCACCATGAGCTCTATTGCACTTCAGCAGTTCCAAGGTAATCCAGTATTCCTAAGCAATAAGTTGTTTACGGATGAGGCTTCATTTACAAATCAGACTAATGTGAATCCGCGCAATATCCCCACTGGATTCGCCAAGTAGCTCAACAACGACAGTGGGATGTCAATGTTTGGTGCGGTATCATTCCTAACTGTATTGTAGGTCCCTTTTTTTTTACCGTGGAACATTGAATGGATAGCAATATGTATCATTTCTGCAAAACACACTAGCGCTCCTCGTGGAGGATCTAAGATTGGAAATTCGGCTATCAATGTGGTCCCAACAAGATGGATGTCCCGCACACAATGCAAAAGTTGCCAGAGACGTTCTAGGTGTGACATTTCCAAACAGGTAGATGGGGCGGGGAGGTACTGTGCGATGGCCAGCGCAGTCCCCCGACTTGACGCCATTAGACTTCTTTCTCTGGGATGCAGTGAGAGAGAGTGTAGCAAGGACGCCCAACGACAGTAGGGGATATGCAACATCGTATTACTGCACCGTGTGCGGCAATATCTGTAGAAACTCTACAATCTGTGCAACACACTCTCGTCACATGTCTGCAAACGTGTATTGATGCAAACGGAGTGCACTTAATACATGCTGCCGTGACACAGTTTCATTGGTCAAGATGTGGGTGTATTTTCTATGCTGGATGCAATGCACAACAATCAGTTTCTGTGGGCGACAGGGCATCAGTAAATGTGTTTAGCAAGGTGGATTCAAGTGTGTTATCCCTAGTCGTAGCTCTAGTTGTCATTTCGCTAGAATAAACATATATTTACAATTTGAAAAACGTAACTTTGCGTTGGACGTGTTAATTGTTTATTTTTGTGGATTGTGCATACCTTCCCATTGTGTGAGTCCCTGACACAGGCAGCGTGAGGTGCACGATTGAGTCTGGGGACGTGCGCTAGCTGTGCGCTTCATTTATTTCAAGCGTCAACTTCGCTTCGCAGTTTCTCGGGATGTAACTGACGTATTGCGATGCAACCAACGCCATGGATTTTGTGATTTTTCATGTTATTGACTGCATACGAAATAACAGTGGGTGTCCATTTACATATATGTACGTTTGTGTTGAAAATCGTAATTGTTTACGTTTTAAAATTTCGCATAGTATTTGGTTTCCTAAGCCCCTGCCGCACGTTCATTCTGGTGAAACCTGCATATATATATATATATATATATATATATATATATATATATATATATATATATATATATATATATATATATATATATATATATTCCCGGGAGAAAAAATAGTTTTTATCCCAGTTATCTTTGCTTATTTCTTGGGCTTAAGTGTTATAGTATTATTTAAGAATTTCTTATTTAAAAAAAATTGAAGCTCCGTGTGTCCGTGTGGTGAATTATTCTTGTGTTTTACGTGGTTACTGTCAAAGCTCATCTAACACTACTATCAGGTCGTCAGTTTTGCAGACTGGGCTAGTTAGCCATACGGTATGCTGACCCAGCTGCTGGTCGTATCGGCCAAGAAATTATTCCGGTGTGCCTCACCGACCCGCCGACTTGACGACGGAAGATATGAAGTGGGTGCTGTTCCGGGCATTGGGACTGCTATTCCGTTCCGATTTGCGATTGCGGGTTGTCGGGTGCATAAGCTCTTATGCTAGTTCCAACGCTCTGTCTCGGCGATCTTCTCAGTTTTGCGTTCATCGTTAAATTTGTCCTCGCTTCCGTTGCCCTCCGGGAATCAAGCCTGAATATTGTGCAAATAGGGGGGTTTCAGGCCATCAGGCAGTTAGTAAATGTCTCAAAGTTAAACTCTGTTGTTGGCAGTTTACCAAACGCTTAAGTCCCTACAGGCCTGGTTGTTGGCACTGTTTCTACATTTATTGTATACCTGCTAGCCCCCACAGTGGCCTAGTAGTTTTGAAGGGGGGCGTTACTATATTATACTATTTTAGAAGAATTATAAGTATCTTGATTTATTTCTGTTAGTGTTTTATTATTTTTTATAGGAATATTTCTAAGCCTTCTGGAGCTCTGTATTGATATTGACCTTGGTGTAATACTAAATATTTCAAGTCAATTTCTATGCCTTCTGACGCTTTTTGATTATTAATTTCGATCTTGTTGTAATTTATTTTTTAAAGAGAGAATTTTAAAGTAAATTCTGAGGCTTCTTACGCTCTGTGACTACTGATGTTGATCTTGTTGTACTTTTTTATGGGGGGTAAATTACTAAGCAAGTTTTTAAGTCCTTCTGGCGCTCTGTGATATTTGGTTGTTAACTGGCTTTTCGCTTCATTCCTTTGTAAAGGAAAATTCTAAGTTTCCACGAAGTAAATTTAGATTTTGTCAACCACAAGTGATGTTGAATCTGGGGCTTGACCCATCCATGGATTCCTGCGGCCTCCAATGGAAGAACATTTCACATAGTATCCATATATTTATGTACAGTATATATAAATGAAATGTGTGTAATCTGTGTCCGTCTCACCTCTTATTAGACTATCGTGTAAAAGACTGGAGTAAATGTGTCAAGACCTTTTCGAGATTTTGGCAACAGAGTGAAACAGCGACTTGTCTTTATACAGTGGTACAGTGTATAGACAATAAAGGATTGATCAGTAGTAATACACTATTCCCTGAAGTACGGCAGCAACAAGATGCAAAAACAGTTTACCTCGTCATATTCCACTGGTGACTGTAAACTTCGATAAAGCTGTATTTTGCGAGCCAGTGTCAGAGGGCAGCGGAGCGCAAAAGCGAACGCCAGAGAGCGTGGGCGGCAGCGCTCCGCCGGCGGCCGTGTTTGCTCGGCGCCGTGTGCCCAGGTACTGCCGAGTCTCAAACGTCAGTCTCAGGAGAGCAGAGGGGCCGCGTTTGCAGTGCGGAGAGCGGCGGCGCGCTCTTAGGACGCGGACCCTCTGCCCTCGCCTGGGCCGGACGTCTTGTGCGTCAAGGGACTGACTGCCCGCAGAGGGGGAGCGCCACCGGCCCAGGCGGCGCTGTCTGCTAAGCCGTGCCGCAGAACGTACAGACGTGGAGAACCTCGCCTCTGTTCGCAGGCACACAAACGTGAAGGTTTCGTTCCAGCACGAGTGCTGCTGCACTTCGGGGCTACAATAGAGCTGTATTCTTTTCTTCTGTATTATTGTCTTCTCGGCAAAAACTCAGTTCGATTGGAAACAATGAATACATTGATTGATTTAAAAAAATGGTTTTGAACACTATGGGACTTAACTTCTAAGGTCATCAGTCCCCTACAACTTAGAACTACTTAAACCTAACTAACCTAAGGACATCACATACATCCCTGCCCGAGGTTGGATTCGAACTAGCGATCGTAGCAGTCCCGCGGTTCCAGACTGTAGCGCCTAGAACCGCTCGGCCACCCCGGCCGGCCAATTGATTTAGATTTAGATAAGATATTTGTATGGTGTGAAAAGTGGCAATTGACCCTGAATAAAGAAAAGTGTATAGTTATTCATATGAGTATTAAAGAAATCCGCTAAATTTCGATTACGCCATAAGTCACAAAAATCTGAAGGCTCTAAATTCCACTAACTACTTAGGGATTACAACTACAACTACATGGATACTCTGCAAATCACACTTAAGGGCCTGGCAGAGGGTTCATCGAACCACCTTCACAATTCTCTATTAATCCAATCTCTAATAGCGCGCGGAGCGAATGAACACCTATATCTTTCCGTACGTGCTCTGATTTCCCTTATTTTATAGTGGGGTGATCGTTCCTCCCTGTGTAAATCGGTGTCAGCACAATATTTTCGCGTTCGTAGTGGAAAGTTGGTGACTAATTTCTTGAGAAGATGTCATAGGAACGAAAAACGCCTTTCTTTTAATCATGTCCATCCCAAATCCTGTATCATTTCTCTGACACTCTCTCCCATATTTCGCGATAATACAGAACGTGCTGCCTTTCTGTGAACTTTTTCGATGAACTCCGTCAGTCCAATCTGGTAAGAATCCCACACAGCACAGTATTGTTCTAATAGAGGACGGACAAGCGTAGTGTAGGCAGTCTCCTTAGTAGGTCTGTTACATTTTCTAAATGTCCTGCCAATCATCTTCTGATGACGTTATTACTCGATAAACGACAGCGTCATCTGCAAACAACAGAAGACGGTTGCTCAGAGTGTCTCCCAAATCGTTTATATAGACAAGGAACAGCAAAGGGCCTATAACACTATCTTGGGGAACGCCAGAAATCACTTCTGTTTTTCTCGATGATTATCCGTCAGTTACTACGAACTGTGACCTCTCTGACAGGGAATCACAGATCCAGTCACATAACTGAGACGATATTCCGTAAGCACGCAATTTCACTACGAGCCACTTATGTGGTACAGTGTCAAAAGCCTTCTGGAAAGCCAGAAACACGGAATCGATCTGAAATACCTTGTCAATAGCTCTCAGCACTTCATGTGAATAAAGAGCTAGTTGTGTTTCACAAGAACGATGTTTTCTAAAGCCCTGTTGACTGTGTGTCAATAGACCGTTTTCATCTAGGTAATTCATTATGTTCGAACACAATATATGTTCTAAAATCCTGCTGCATATTGACGTTAACGATGTGGGCCTGTAATTTAGTGGATTACTTCTACTACCTTTCTTGAATATTGGAGTGACCTGTGCGACTTCCCAGTCTTTGGGTACGGATCTTTCGTCGAGCGAACGGTTCTATATGATTACAATTGCAAATAACCTAAATTGGAATGATCACATAGATAATGTAGTTGGTAGAGCAAACCAAAGACTGCGATTCATTGGCAGAACACTAAGAACGTGCAACAAATCTACTAAAGAGACTGCTTCCACCACGCTTTTCCGCCCTATTCTGGAGTATTGCTGTGCGGTGTGGCATCCGCATCATGTGGGACTGCCGGATGACATCGAGAAAGTACAAAGAAGGGTAGCTCGTTTTATACTATCACGAAACAGGGGAGATAGTGCCACATACATGAATTGGAGTGGGAGTCATTGAATCAAAGGCGTTTCCGTTGGGACGCGATCTTCTCATGAAATTTCAATCACATGTTTTCTCCTCCGATTGCGAAAACGTCTATTGGTACCCACCTACATAGGGAGAAATGATAATTACGATAAAATAAATCAGGGCTCGACAGAAAAACTGAACCCTCTGCCAGGCGCTTTATTGTGAAAAGCGGAGTAATCACGTAGATGTAAATAAATTGAGGTGGTTAAAAGCAAACGCATGTACCAGGTGTAGAAGTATGAAACCTGAATTTGGTTACAATAATTTCACGTTTGTTGTTCCAAATTGGTAAACCATATTTTAATCAAAATAATCTCCATTGCTATTTATGCTTTTGTCCCACCTCTCTGGTAGGCTATGAATGCCATGCCAAGAAAACAGTTGTTATTTTGAACCGAACCAGTCAGCGAGCCATTTTCGTACATATTCATCCAAATTGAGGCGTTGTTGAACGAGAGCGTGTCCCATTGATGGAAGTAGATGATAATCGGACGGAGCCAAGTCTGTAGAATAAGCCGCATGACCTAGTATTTCCCAACTGAACGCCTCGACCGTTTCCTGACCCGTTTTGCTGTGTGTGATGGGGCACTATCATGGAGCAATATGACTTGCCTTTTTCCATATTCCGGTCGATTTTTGCGTAGTTCTCGGTTTAAATCGATCATTTGCTATTGGTAGCGATCAGTGTTAACGGTTTCACCAGGTTTTAGCAGCTCGTAATAGAAAGCGATTTGGTCTTGCAGTGGATGTCGATGGTTTGCCTGAATTCACCCATGATTTACGACGCTTAAGATTCTCAAAATATACCCATTTTTGAAAGTTCCTGGTAGGTTAAAATGTGTGGTTCAGAGCTCGAGTCTCGGTCCGGCACACCGTTTTAACCTGCCAGGAAGTTTCGTATCAGCGCACACTCCGCTTCAGAGTGAAAATCTCATTCTGGATATCCATTTTTCATCACTTGTCACTATTCGATGCAGAAACGACTTTCTTTTGTACCTGGCGAGCAGCAGTTCACAAGTAGTCTTTCGATTTGCTTCCTGTCTTTCATTCAGTTCATGCGGGATCCATTTTCCCACTTTCTGCATCTTTTTCCCATAGCTTTCAACCGAAGAGAAACGGCTTTCTGCGTTACATTCAACTGTTCTGCCAGTTCCCGTTGAGTTTGTGTATCATCTTCATGCAGTAAGGCCTGCAATTTCTTGTCTTTGAACTTTTTCGGTGGTTTCCCGCGCTCGTCGTCTCTTATGTCAAAATCACCACTTTTTATTTTGAACCATTCGAAACACTGTGTTTTCCCGAGAGCATGTTCATCGAAAGCTTGGACAAGCATTCGATGCGATTCTGCAGCAGTTTTCTTGAATTGATAACTGAAAGTCAGTGCTGCCCCCAAATCGTAGTTCGTAGGCACAAAACCCCATATGTTTACAGGTGTGAAACAGATACCGATGTATGGAAATTGGGATACTGTGTGATGACATTAGTCGTCAGCCGTGACAAGAAGCACGTGGCACTGCAGACGTGGTCCCACGGGCCCTACACTGACAGTTAGTGCCATAGACAGGAAAATTCCGCTCTCAAACTTCTACAGCTGGTAAGTGAAAAAAGGCGTTTCTGTGAAAATGAGCTTCAAAGGTTGTATAAATTTTAAATTCGGTGTTCATTAGTTATATTGTCTACACTAAATATCATACGCAATGGTTATTAATGAAGCTATTCATTCAATATCAGTGAATTTAGCAATAATCTAGTTAGCACTTACACTCCTTCTGCTCACAAGGAAGCCACTTTCATTTCTTTCAATCTAATTAATGTAATCTATAATGTATGCAAATAATGAAATTAGAGCTGCAGACTGTGTCAAATTTTTAGTGCTACAAATTGACCACAACCTAAATTCAAAAACTCACACTCTAGACTTAATGAAGCCTCTTATTTCAGCTACATTTGCAGTACGCATGATAGCAGAAATAGGTGATTTAAAAATGAAGACGTTAGTTTATTCGGCCCACTTCCATTCACTAATGAGTTATGGAATCATATTTTGGGGAAACTCCTTTCACAAAGAGAACATTTTCAAAATTCAGAAACGAGTCATTAGAATTATATCTGCTGTCAGTCCTAGATCATCATGCAGAGACCTCTAACTACTACTTCTCAGTACATATACTCATTGATGTCTTTTGTCATTTCCAACATGTCTCTTTTTACACAAAATAGTGCAAAACATGATTATAATACCAGAACCAAAAACAATCTGTATAAGGACTATAAAAGCTTAACATTAGCACAAAAAGGAGTCAAATATATGGGTATTCATATATTTAATAACTTACCAGAGCATATCAAAGGTCTTATAAGTGATAAAGATCGGTTTCAGAGTGAGTTAAAAAACTTCCTGTTGGCCAACTCCTCCTACTCCATCAAGGAGTATCTTCACAAGGAATAAAGCTCATAACTCTGTCTGCATTAGAATTGTACAATATCCATTTATCTGCGTAAAGAATAATCACCTTTGACTCTTTCCACATCCCAGAGACTCCTGTCCTACGCAATGTAAAATCAGGTCTGGAATGATCCACAACAATTTAATACAATACTTTGTCCCATTTTTATATGTCACATTGAAACGTATGTCTGGCGGCCGATTATTATGTACTGGTACTAAAGAGATATAGCACACTGCAATAATATCTCAATAACATTATGCTGCTTCTAATGCGACCGGAAAATCGCACTCAAATTTCGCCATTTGCTTCGAATGCGAGCCGAAACCTCATAAACATTAGGAAATATCTCTTCGAATGTGTGCTAGTGTCAAAATAGACGAAAACTCATCGTGGGTAAATGATTAGCTGCACTGACTGGTAATTTGTTCACTTGGGTTTGATCGACATTGCTATCAAATTTATTTTATTGTATTCCTCGCAGTGTTAAACAATCAGTTATAAAATTTAAATAAATTTAAACGGTTCACGCCATTTCTCTTCGAATGAGTTTCGTTTTCCAAATACAAAGAAAGTTAAACAAAAAGGAAATTCATCGGCAAATGTGCGAGGTTTACGGACAAAATGCTATGAGTGATTCAATGGTTAGAAGATGGCTCAAATGGTTCAAATGGCTCTGAGCACTATGGGACTTAACTTCTGAGGTCATCAGTCGCCTAGAACTTAGAACTAATTAAACCTAACTAACCTAAGGACATCACAAACATCCATGCCCGAGGCAGGATTCGAACCTGCGACCGTAGGTCGCTCGACTCCAGACTGTAGCGCCTAGAACTGCACGGCCACTCCGGCCAGCGGTTAGAAGATGGACCAGACTGTTCAATGAAGGACGTGATCAAGCGCACGATGAAGAACGAAGTGGACGCCCGTCTGTGGTTACAGGTGAACTAGTTCACACAATTTAAGGGAAGATCAAGCACAACTGTAAGTTTACAGTTAGTGCCCTTGCTATGGAAGTTCCGCAAATCTCACGATCACTAATTCATGAATTTGTTACTGAAAAACTGAAATTTCGAAAACTTTGCTCACGTTAGGTACCCAAAATTATTATTGAACAACACAAAAAACAACGGATGGGCAGTGCACTTCAGTTTTTGACACGCTACAGTGAAGGAGGTGATGTATTTCTTTCTCGGATAGTCACGGGGGATGAAACTTGCGTACCGTACGACGCTCCTGAAACAAAACCGCAGTCAATTGAACGGAGGCACACTTCATCTGCAACTAAGGTTAAGCCTAAGCAAATCTTGAGGCCTCGAAAAGCCATGTGCACGTTTTTTGGGAAAGAAAAGGCATTTTGCTGATTGACTTCTTACCTCGAGGCCTGACAATCAATGCACATGGTTGCTTCGAGACCATTAAGAAATTGCGCTGCGCAATACAGAATAAGAGCCGAGGATTACTGTCAAAAGGTGTGACCAAACAACTTTTACTGGAATTTCACTGGGACGCGTTTGATCATCCTCCGTACAGCCCGGACCTCGCTCCTAGCGACTTTCATCTCTTCTTACACCTAAAATGTATCCTTGGTGCCCAACAGTTCAACGATGATGACGAGCTGTAAGAACATCTTGCCACATGGTTGCATACACATGGCGGCAACCTTCTATGAAGCAGGTATACAAAAACTTGTGCCACACTATGACAAGTGCCTCCAAAATTTCGGAAGCTATGTAGAAAAGTAGTTTAACTGTTGTAGATTTTTGTACAAAAAATATTTTTTCAGTATCTGTACATGTTTGTTGTTTATAACCAAACGGAACGCACTTTGTGGACATACATTGTATATTGTGCAATCTTAGAATATGAGGGGTTTTAGGGACGTGATTACAGAAACAGCTCCGTGAGTGAGTGGTTCACGCACTTACTGTACAGCCCTCCTTCGTTTAAAATCTTGGAGACACAGACACGTCAACGCATCATGAAAAATGCTGATTTATTTTTTCGCAATAAATGAGTGATTATTCTCCTGTGATCATTTAATCATTCCGTTTCTTCCTGTTTGGCGACGGAGACATTGTGGACAGGCCTCGTAAAAGGAGCCCTGCTCACTTTGTCCTTGAAAACTTTCACCTAAAAAAAAAAAAAAAGAAAAAAGTAAGCACTTAGTTTCATTCACAAGTCTGTGGTCTGTAGTTCGCATCTCAGCGCCAGTATCTTTTTTATGCCAATATAATTCTAACAACAGATTTATTGTGGCTGTGATTGTTCTTGAGGATATTGGAAATAAGAAAGGGTACACGAGAACTTTAAAATCAGTACAATCATTTCATTTATATCATCGTATCTTCGTTGGAGACAAGCATAAAAAGAGTCTATGAAATACCGAAAAATCAGGATGATAGTGATCGTAGGAAGACGGAAAGCAATAATTATGGCGATCTAGAGCACATGTAGTGAATGCCGTGTTTTTTCATGTGCATGTTTTTCTCAGCGCATATATTACAAAACAAACCTGGTTTATGTTCAGAAACGGTTCTCGGTGGTAACTCAGTTACGCTGCGTATCATGCGCAAATAAAGAACTGATTAATTGCACTGACTGGTAATTCGTTGTCTGTAATGCGTAGTCATGGGGTCGATCCCTGTTGCTACCAACAAATTGTTTTTTTTTAAATTTTATTTAAATGCCCACAATGTTAAACCAAATTAATGTAGAATTTAAGTATCTTGAAACAGCTCAATTTCTGTACACAAAATTAATTCTTTCGATTTACTTACGATTGCTGCCATTGTAAGTCAAATGGCTGTACGCTACCCCATTGTAGCGAGTTAACATAACTTTGCGCGAGCCTCTACTGCTACATAATCACAACTTTTATTGATTACATATATAATCGAATGGGTTACCTGCTACTTGGACTCGGGTAGGCGCGCCATTCCCAGATCAAATCCGCCCAGCAGATTAACGACAAGGGGCAGTTTGCTGGTCAGACTGGATGTGGTTTTCATGCGGTTTTCCACATTCCACTATGTGAATAACAGGCTGGTCCCCACATCCCGCCTCAGTTACATGACTCGCATGCATTTGAAAAGCGTTCGCACTGTTTCACAGCGTACACTAGACACAGAGAGCTGGGATACACTAATACTGTCCGAGGGGATTCAGGGTGGCGAAAAGAAGGACATGCGGCCACCCTCCGACACTAAAATCGCCAAATACGTAGTAACAAGGCCTACCCCACATTGAAAGCGGGACAAAGGCCCCCAAAAAATGATGATATAGTCAAATGGGTGACGCAAATGAATAAACTATGTCACATACAGAAACATGTTTTCAAGAAACCTATCGGCACATATACAAATAAATACTCCCATTTATTTTTATTACAAGAAACGTCTATCCTGAATCCCACGTGACATCACCAGAAGGCAAAACTTCGCAAGAACATTAAATGCTTGTCCTTCCACTTGCTGATCTTCTACATGATTTGGAATCAGGTATTTCTGATATGTGCTAAGATTTTTATAGAGTGGACGGTAAATTGGTAGTACAAGTGGAAGTAACTGCTGCGGAATCTGATATTTTTCTCTTATGGCAGATGGTGACAGTATTATTTCTGAATTTCCATATCCAAAGTTTCGTCTGCTTATGTCAATGGAATTCAAATCATGTCATCATTGAGGTATTCTTACAAAACATTCCATACAGGTAAGGCCGGAAATTAGGAATCTCTGACTCTGAGCACTATGGGACTTAACTTCTGAGGTCATCAGTCCCCTAGAACTTAGAACTACTTAACCTAACTAAGCTAAGGACATCACACACATCCATGCCCGAGGCAGGATTCGAACCTGCCACCGACCGTAGCAGTCGCGCAGTTCCAGACTGTAGCGCCCAGAACCGCTCGGACACCCTGGCCGGCAGGATGTCTGATCAATGGTCTTCATTGAGATGTATTTTGTGATATGCACCCAATACTTAATGATGTTTTGATCTATTCTGATCCTTGCATTCTAACACACATCTCCAAATAATCGGTTTTTTCTCTTACAAAACTTAGCAACTAACCACCTCAGTTCTCAGCAACACATGAAACTTACCCAAACACACGACACTGTCAAATGTAAAATTTGCGTAGCAGAGAAAATTTCTGTTTGTAAGTTTTAAATCTAAACGTCGTTTATGAAGTTTGACTGGTCACTAAAATTTGGTCTTGGCTGATAGGCAGCTATAAAACTTGCATTTTCGGTTAAATGTTTGAGCACAGTGAAACACCAGTCAGATGTTTACTACTCTTTTTCATTCTTTGTGCTGTAGAATCAAATAATCTTAGAATGTCATCTTAAGAAATTTCTCGCCACGTCAGAAATACGTGTTCTGTCAGTTCATTAAATATTGTAGGATGGAATTTAGTACGACAGAATAATTATACTAACTATATTTCCCATCGCATCCTAGACATGCCTATCGAATGACTAATCAGGAGACTGGGGAGGCCAGTCAAGTCCATCCCCACGTTCCTTCAAGCGAACTGTAATGTGGGCGTGTTGCGTGATCCACCCAGAATATGCCATTTGGTATCCTGGTCATCATGCATAAGACAACATAGTTATCCATTGTTGCAACAATTACCAAATCAGTCCGTTTTTTCTGTTGCAGCCATGCGACCAGTCCAAACATAAAAAGTCTAAAAAAGTTTAAAAAAATTGCCTTGGTGAATAGTACAGAAAATCGAACATACAGCGTCATTGTCAGTTAAAACAAAACACGAAGAGCGTTCGAAAAGGAAAAAAAAAGAAACACTTTTTTTCGCGGAAAATTACGGTTGAAGAAATGCGGAATTTGTTGTGGATCATCGTGGAATACCCCGCTTCAACTTTTTAGTTTCATGAAGTCCGGAGAGGTGGCGGCGATATACGTAGTCTTCATAATGCCATTCTTTAACGGAGATGCATTGCGGTCGGAGAGCTGTAACTGAGTTTCTTTTGACGAGAAACTAGATCATCGCAGATATAAACGCACATGATCTCACGTGGGCATTATCAGAAACACTCGGTGACGTTACTGCAAACAAGTACGGTGGTGATAAAAAAATCGCATCGTACTGTGAATGATTTCAAGACAGTTGTGTATACACTGTCAAGTAGTTTAGCGTATCCTTGTGAAAAGAGGCCATAAAAACTCACTGGACCGAACGACGCACCCTGACTCCCAGTTACAAAAAATTAACGTCAACTAATATTCATAGGCGTTGCAGAATGTCTATGGCGGCTGCCAGTGAATAAAAACGCGGCAAGTCGTTGAGTGAGGCGTCTGCCATCACCGCAAGAAGGTCACCCAAAGCTGTCAGGTTTCCCGCATGCCGGCCGGCCGCACACAACTGTGACTCCTGCAATTTTGGAACGTGTGGACACTCTCATTCGAGGTGATTGACGGATCGCAAACGCACACCTCGCTGTGGAACCGGATGTCTCTGTTGGTTTTGCCGACAGGCTCATCCACCAGTTGGGGTACTCAAAGCTGTGTGCCCGCTGGGTTTCTCTCCACCTAACAGTAGACCATAAAGAACAGCAGAGGATCATTTGCAAGTTAAGAGCCTGATCGTCTCAATTTATTTGTCGAAAATCTTCACAAAAGATACACATGGGTTCATCACTTCTAACCGGAAGCAAAACGTCAGTGGCGTCACACCACCTCTCCTCTGAAGAAGCAATTCAAAGCCGCACGCTCAGCTGAGAAAGTAATGGCAATGATCTTTTGGGACTCTGAATGGGTTATTTGGTCTGATGTCCTCCCTCACGGAACAATAAGTCTATAGAATTTTGTGCTACACTCAGGAAATTTAAGAAACGACTCCAGCACGTTCTTCGCCGCAAAACTGCAAACGAATTTCTCCTACTTCAGCACGCTCGCCGCCACAAGTATAAACCAATTTCTCCTTCTCTGTGAAAACCCTAGGCCCCCACATAAGAGAGCATATAGGCCCTTCCAGCAAGGTAGCGCAAGGCCTTCGCATTGAGCGGAGAGTACGTTGAAAAATATCGTTTCGCAGCGAAAAGAGTGGTGTAGGGAAAACCTAAATAAAACCAGCCTGCCTTCATGAGGTACACAACATCCTGAACGCCCCTCGTAGTATATCGTCTTAGTATGTGGGATCCATACTAAATTCGAGTAACAGAGGATACTGGTACGAATGGTGAGGGATCTCTCTTTACTCATGGCAGACCGCCAAGGAAATGCTGAAAAATCTGAACTGGGAGACACTTTGACGTATCCGCAGATTACTCTTCGAAAGACTACTACTGCTTTCGAGAACTAATATGAAATGAAGAGTCAAGAGAGATTCATCAGCTGCCTATCCACCGCTACCGCAGGGTTTGCGAAGACAAGATTTTCTGCTTACGTGATTGTTACGAGAAGAAACTAACATTCACTTCACTGTGTTTGCAGAATGTGCCTGTAGTCAGAGGCTGATCTAAAAATGATAGACATCTCGCAGCCCTCTTCATTTAAATAATTTAATACACTATCAATTGATTCACAAATACTAAAGTACAGAGTTAATGTGTCTTAAGTAATGAACTTGACAAAGAATCAATACGTAACTTAAATGAAACAATAACATTAACACTGCTAGCTTTAATGAATTAAAAGGTATAGTAGTTCAACGTCACAGTAAACTAGATTTCTCAAATCAACACCCTTGTTCTCAACACATACTAAGCGTGCAGAGACGAATGAGGTATCGTTAGATTGACTTTTTAACCAGTTTCTGACATTACACACCGATTTTGCGCTAAAACTATTTGTGGAAAATTTTAACATAAAAGAGATTTTTAACGATCGACAAGCGGAAGGGCATCATGGCTGCCCAGCTTCCTGTAGTTCACAAAGCTAACTTATTAATTCTGAATGAATGACTTCCTTTTCTTGTTATCTTATTACAAAGACCATTTTATTTGTTTTAAAGCGCACATCAGCTGGATAGTTTGTATAGGGGAATGTCTCCTATTTTGTGGAGGTTCCTCGATTTGGAGAGGTCATGTATTTCTGTCAAGTAGGTGATGCGATAATGCGATGAACATTGGAACTAGAGGACAGGCATGTAATTGAGTTTGGAGGCCCACGTTTCCAACAAAGCGTCATTGTATTGTGTTGCTAAAAACAGGAAGCGTTGTTCACGTTCCTGAAGGTTTTGTTCTTTGTTATAAAGCTCTAAATATATTCAAGAAGTGAGGACTCGATTAAATCTACGCCACACGCCACTTTGGGATTGCAATGACATAAATAGTTTCGTTGTTTACGAACTGTGAAGTACACTAATGGAAGACGCTTCTTTAGAACGTGCAGGTATGTCAATTTGATGAAGCCTGGAATTCGTAATATGTGGCTCCCCAAATTGGGATCCCATATTATTCGTTGTAACTTTAACTTCGTATTTATATACGTTTAATCACTTTTCCTTTCTATAAAATTGATTTTGGATATATCCTCCTTACACATCTCTAAAGAAACTCTCATTTTGTAAACTGAATTACATACCTAAGAAAGCATTTTCATAGAAACATAGAAAAACAGAGATAGAGTCCCTAACAATAGTCTACGTTTCTTTTGTAGATGGAAACTAGGGAACGTTGGGATCCCAAACAAACAAAGGTTTCCATTGTAACTATGAGCAGTAACAATGCGGAGCTATAAAGCATCTCACATCTTCGTGGTTCCTCAGACAACATTGGAAGGCTATGTTAAAGACAACGAATGCCCAGGTGAATCTATGGACACCGAAATAGAAAGGAAAGCTATTTTTCTTAGAGAACTGAACGATGACGTGAAGAATTACTGCATCGAAATGTAACAGCCATTCTATGGTCTCTCTAGAAAAGATGTCCGAAGACGTCTATATCACCTTGCTATAAAAAATAAAATTGAAAATCCATTTTCTAAAGAAAAACTGCAAGCTTGTAAAAAATGGTTACGCGACTTCCTAAAAGGAATCCAGAACTGTCTGTTAGGTCTCCCAAAGGATTTTCATTCGCCATAACTAAGGGTTTCACAGCCGAAGCTGTCAGCAGGTTTTTTGACATTTATAATCTCGTCTTATCTTCAATAATAACCGAGCCAGATTGTTTGTGACGAAACTGGTGTCACAATTGCGCATCATAAGCACACTGAAATTGTGGAAATGAAGGGGACAAAGCAGATCGCTTCTCTACAGGCTGCTGAAAGAGATGCACACATTACCGTAGTGACATGCATGAGCCCTTCAGCATAAATCATACTGCCTCTAATGATCCTCCCACGGAAGAATATGAAGATGGAATTAGTTGATGGTGCTCCACTATGTTCCATTTATGCATGCCATCTTTCGAACAAACATTTCTGCACAAGAGTTTCGTCACTTCTTGCTCCATTCGAAACCAACGAAATATGACCCTGCGCATCTAGTCGTGAATGGGTAGTTAACCAATGTCAGAAATATTGATGTGATTAAATTGGCCAGGGTTAACCATGTCTCCATCGTCTCTCTGCCGCCTCATAGCACACATAAAATGCAGCCGTTGGACGTTGCGTTCATGAGACCACTGAAGACATTTTATGCTCAGGAGATTGAGAGATGGATCATGCGCCGTGTTGGTCACGCTGTAACTGCGTACCAAGGAAGTGACATTTTCCGAAAAGCTTATGTACAGACAGCGACAACATAAATGGCAGCAAACGGCTTCCGGAAGGCAAGTTTGTTCCCATGCAATCGTCAACATTTTCGATCCCATGCATCTTCTGTTGTAGAACTGTCTGATCCTCCTGAGAATAGTCCATCTCCAAATCAGGATTCACAAGAGGGAACTACGTGGGAATCTCAAAGAAGTGCCATTCCTGAAACAAAGGAATATGAAGAAATGCTGTTCCTCAAATTCCAAGATCCAGATTTGTCATGGCACCTGACATCAGCCCTCATCCAAAAATTAGAAGCCGGTTCCAAAAGATCCCACACTGGTTCTTCTCAGCTGATCACTGTGTCTCTTTATAAGTGTCAGTTAGTGGATTAAAAACAAAGGTTCCAACTGGCAGGAAACGGACGATCACTGAATCTTCATCCGAGGCCGAAGCATATGAAATTGAGCAGTCCGATGAGAGCGACAGCAAGGAAGACATAGAGTGCATCTATTTGCAGTGCTCATCTCTGCCGACCACAATGGAGAGAACTGGATTCTGTGCTCAAAGTGAATGCCGTGAGCATGTACAGCAAGCGCTGGTTGTGGAAGCAAGAAATGTGTTTGTGATAGGTGTCAAAGGTGCTCCAGGTGCTAAATATATGATAACTTGGTTTGTCTACAGTGGTCATAAGATCTCCCAAAATTATGATCCCATTTTGAAGGTAGACAAATTTGTAAATTATTTATTGTGCAGCACTTCTAATGAAAATGTATAACAAGAGCAGAAATTGAACATGCATCATCATTCCAATGTGTTGAATAAAGTATAATTACTGTTTATGCTAATATAAATGGTTTTCATTTTCTTCTGCAACCTACTCAACAAAATCTCTCCAAATTAGGCGACTTTCCCCTACAGCATTGTCATAGATAATAACTGGAACCATTGCGCCAGTCTATTATTTCTGTCCCTATCCCTTAAAGAAAATGAAAAGCAAAAAGCACCCGAAGATTATGGTCTTAAGATAAGCATCGTTTACACAGAGGTATGATAATGCTCTGTGAAATATTTTGTTCAAAATTGTGTGCATGGAAATGTATATACAAGAATGTATCATAAATTCGTGATTATTATTTCGCATAGGTCGGCTCATTTTAAAGATTTTTTCTCTTCATTCCCACAGCTACCCTTATCCCAATGACTACAGTTGCTCCGAATACTTTCATTGTTTAAAACTATAAAAACGCGAAAGTTTCGCATGGGTCTCTTGGTTCTAAATTACTTTTCCTTTTCTTTTTCTTTTTCTTTGGGCCTTTGTCCCGCACCAACGCGGGGTTGGCCGTGTTATTATGGATTTGGCAGTGTTAGTTGCAGAGGGTGTATGTATGTCCTTCCTGCCGCCACTTCTAAATAACTTTTTCATCCCATTAAAATTTCTGGTTATAGATTTGTGCGTCGGGTACATGGATCACTCTCCACTGTGTTTGACATGGTATTCAACGAATAAGAGAAAATTCGTTTGTGACATCAAGTTCAGCGATTCGCCCCAGGTAAGTGGCGAAACTCCGTGGCGACGCCTTGGGTGACAACCTCAGGCAGCGTTGCTTAACGGCTCCGGCGGTCTTAAAAGCTTCTTTTGTGGCTTCGGAGGAGGGTGGTGGTTGGCAGCACTGCCCCAGGGGCAAGCCCTTTGTAGGTCTCCTCACGGCTGACCTGTGGAGCCGTCCCACACCACCCCTTCCATTTACGGCTTCATTTAGGCTTAGCCCACGCCTTTTCTCAGAGGGCCGTCGGCGCTAAGGAAACGTTCTTTCACGATGGCACCCGGGACCACTGCCTTCTCGTTTGAATTAACTTTGTTTTTTTCGCCTCCTCTTTCACCCGCCACTTACGCGCCTATTTTTCTTTGTTCTTACCAAGGCGAAAACAAAAACAAAAGCGCCTTCACTTTGGAGAGCGTGTTGCTTCTATTCTTTCATCTCTGGTTTCTTGTCGCTGGCTTCTTGATATCGCCTGTTAACAGAAAAGAATCGCGGTCTTGGGTTGCAATCATCAAATGAATTCACAGCTTGCAAAGTTCTGGAACTATGTGTGTATTTAGCGCATGCCTATGATTCGCAAGATTATCCCATAACGCTAACGATATGACAAAGGTTTGGCGAAATGGTATGGAAACTGTGATATAAGCATGTCATAAACTCAGCGTATTTCTTGAGTTCTGTGAACTGCACTGATGTTTCATTTTATCACCTGGTACTGTAGCATCCCGTTCCTTACAAGGAACTTCTTGAGAGCGAGGTCGCAAATTAAATCTCTGTTAAAGCTCATTTGAAAATATTGTGTTAACAATTATGACAGGAAAAATATTATTAGCTAGTGCCTTGCCATGTGTATCAGAAGGGAACAGAAAATGAGTGACTGGGATGTGAAAAGATCAGCTTTCAGTGGGATGTATGTACTATACTTCACAAAATGGAGATTGTCGACGTTTAAGAACTGTTCGAAATAAACCATTACCTTGCACCATGAACAGCGTATGGAGAGTGATCACAGAAGTTCGCACCCTCAAGGCTGAAAGTGAACTCCTTGGGAGTTACAAACCGTGCAAGACGTCCAGCTAGGTATTCACTCTTAAAGAATGCATACAGAATCATATTGGTGTAGCGGGGTGATGAGAACTAGTGGCATGCAGCAAATTTTTGTAGTTGTAATTACAATCTAGGAATAAATGTGTATTAAATGGAGTAATATAATTAGATGCTAGGAAAACAAATTCAAAACTAAAACTTAAATTGCTTGTACGAGGTTGTGCTGAAAAGGAAAGCTTCCATATATTTATGTGAAATCTCTTAAAGCTTCCTAAATAAAACAAACGTTATTAACATTCTACATCATTATTTTTCATGTTTACTATTTATTTTTCAGAGTAGTCTCCCCAGCGACGAACACATTCCTCCCAACGAGTTTGTCGATACTGTCACTGTAAATGTTTTGTCTTCGTTGATGGATCCACAACCTCGCCTCTGCTTGCACTGCTTGGTTACCATCAAAGTTAAGTCGTCGAATGTGTACTTCAAGTTCGGAAACAGATTAAAATCGGCTGGTAGCAAGTATTGACTGTATGGAGGATGATGAGAGACAGTAAACCGAAGGCGTCGGATTGTGCAGGTGTGTCAGGAAACGTAGGTAGTCTCGCATTGAGGTGCTAAAGGTGAGGGTGCTTTCTGTGTGGACGAACTCTTATAATTATAAACTCGATTAGAGCACGCTGTTTCTCACACGCCGACATAATGACGTTACACACCGCCATGTTTCACGCTACCGTTCAAAATCTTCAAATGTGTGTGAAATTTTATGGGATATAACTGCTAAGGTCATCAGTCCCTAAGCTTACACACTACTTAACCTAAATTATCCTAAGGACAAACACACACACCCATGCCCGAGGGAGGACTCGAACCTCCGCCGGGACCCACACTACCGTCGCTAGCCCTCTAGCTGCGGAGGATTGAACTACGTAATCATGAAGAATAAGATGTAGGACGTTAATAACGTTTGTTTTATTTAAAAAACTTTAAGAGTTTTCAAATAAAAAATTCGGAGGCATTACTTTTCAGCAATAGGGTTTCTTATTTTCTTGAAATTTTGAAAAGCAGATCGAGTAAATTTTTCTTATTTACCATTAGAAGAACACTGAAAATCGTCGTTATATAAGTAAAATCACGTCCTTCATGAATGAAGCACATTCATCGAGAGAATGTACACCGTTTGATGTTCTAGGTAATTAAGGAACGTGAGACTTTTGTATATACTTAAACTTTTCAGAAACTTATAAAAAGGATATTAAACGGCCACGAACTACGAAACTTATTTCATTGCCGTTTTAACGTTTCCTTAAAATATACGAATACAATAGTGAGCTGACGAAGGTTTAAATTAATTCTGCTCTCCTATTGCTTCAAAGCTTCTCCAAAACGTAGACACTGTAGCACACCGTTTCTAAAACAGGTACGAAACAGCAGTTGCTGTCTTCTCTTTGAAAAGTCATTAATTAAATATCGAAATTAATCTGTCAATTTGCCGTGCGGTTCTAGGCGCTTCAGTCTGGAACCGCGTGACTGCTACGGTCGCAGGTTAGAATCCTGCCTCGGGCATGGATGTGTGTGCTGTCCTTAGGTTAGTTAGATTTAAGTAGTTCTAAGTTCTAGGGGACTGATGACCACAGATGTTAAGTCCCATAGTGCTCAGAGCCATTTGAACCAATCTGTCAATTAAATACATTAGTTGCATCTATTACAATAGGTTATCCGTTTTGGGCTGACTGCAATTTAATGAAAAAGAATTACACCAAATGCGTTTCGCTTTTATATATAAAGCGTCTTCCGTGGTTGTTCTGCATACAGGATACATACGTTTGTGTTGTTTTTAACCGGAAACAATATACATAAAATCGTATACATCCAATTTGCAGAATAACAGCGGAAGATCCTTCATAAATAAAAGCGAAACGCGTCTGGTGTGATTATTTTTAATTAATTAAGCTGCAGTTAGCTCAAGGCGGATAGTCTATAGTAACAGATTTTAACAGCTGCTGCGGAAGATTGCCACGTAGACAAACGAATGACATTAATTATAAATTCCTGGATCAGCTAGTCACTCCTCCAGTCACTCTCCTGTCTTTCCGTTATCGTCGCCTGAGGCACGATATCGATAGCACTTTATTTTGTGTGAACTGTAATGGTGCAGACGTAGGTGGCAAGGCTGCCTCTGAAGCGTAGGCCAGTGAAAAGGGCGTCAGTTTTGGCCGTTAGCCGCAGGGACACTGGACGAGCCCGGCAGCCTGATGTTAACAAGGGATGTCTCTCGGTCCGAACGAGAATTTGTATTTAAACAGTAAGACATAGACCCATCTCACATTTCTAAAGACGCCTGCAACGGCATGTGATCGTGTCGCTCTTGGTTGGTACACGACAGCGTTTGCAGGTTTGGAGGGGCTGAAGCGTTAACACGCCATTCAGTTACCTCAGGAAGTTCAAAAATAGTTCAAATGGCTCTGAGCACTATTGGACTTAACATCTGAGATTATCAGTCCCCTAGACTTAGAACTACTTGAGCCTAACTAACCTAAGGACACCACACAACACCCAGTCATCACGAGGCAGAGAAAATCCCTGAACCCGCCGGGAATCGAACCCGGGAACCTGGAGAGACTGAATCCATATGTTTGTAATCATACTACATTAATCATAGATTAATGTGGAACAATGTCATCTAAGAAAGTGCAGTATCGTGGCAGAAAGTACATCAAATGGAACTATATGATCCCTGAGACTTTTCCAAATTTCAAATGTGTATATGTAGTCTGAAGCGACGAATAAGAATATGTACCAAGGTTGTGATTCCAGGGTCTACTGCTCACTAGGCAGATGTGCTAACCACTAGAAAAGGTCTCTGGTACCATAAAGTTTCATTTGATTAAAGCACCTATAGATAGGTTTCAGGTAGGATTCCCCGTTTCGTTCGATGCTGAGCTGTTTTTCCAACACGTTTTGAGAGCCTCTGCAATGCTGCTTGAATTTAGGGGGAATAACAGGAATACGAAGTGCGCTCGCAACAAACTGAAAAAAAAGTCACTAAGTAACTCGCTGCGATCACATTTCATGTTCACGCTAAATACGACATTCACAGCAGAGCAATCAGAAAACTACAGAACGTTCATTGGATGCCTGAGAATGCAAAACGTAGGTGCACTGCGTAAGGCCCAACTGGACCTTCGTCGTTCGTGACTCCAACTATAGACAGTTGAGTGATCGGAGGAAGCCAATGTTACACCACCTTTAACAGGAACGTGCATGGAAAAGTACTGTAATATTGAATATTGTGGCTACTTCATTTACACTGAAGCGTGAAAGAAACTGGTGTGGGCATACGTATTCAAATGTAGAGATATGTAAACAGGCATAACATGGCGTTGCGGTCGGCAACGCCTATATAAGACAAGAGTCCTGCATATTTGTTAGATCGATTACTGCTGCTGCAATGACGGGTTATCAAGATTTAAGTGAATTTGAACGTGGTGTTATAGTCGAACCATCAGCGACGGGACACAGCGTCTCCGAGATAGCGAAAAGGTGGGGATTTTCCCATACGATCATTTCACGACTGTACCGTGAATATCCGGAATCTGGTAAAACATCAAATCTCTGGCATTGCTGCGGCCAGGAAAAAATCCTGCAAGAACGGGACCACGACGAGTGAAGAGAATGG
Organism: Schistocerca gregaria; assembly: GCF_023897955.1. Taxonomy (NCBI): domain Eukaryota; kingdom Metazoa; phylum Arthropoda; class Insecta; order Orthoptera; family Acrididae; genus Schistocerca; species Schistocerca gregaria. The sequence goes on from NC_064922.1 coordinate 464,507,501, forward strand.
TTCAACGTGACAGAAGTGCAACCCTTCCACAAATTACTGCAGATTCCAATGCTGGGTCATCAACAAATGTCAGCGTGCGAACCATTCAACGAAGGCGCACTCGTATATCCTTCATGAATACACGACACAAAGCTTCCCGTCTCGCCTGTGCCCGTCAACACCGATATTGGGCTGTTGATGACTGGAGACATGTTGCCTGGCCGTACGAGTCTCTTTTCAAAATTTATCGCGTGGATGGACGTGTATGGGTATGGCGACAACCTCAAGTGTCCATGGAACTTGCATGTCAGCAGGGTACAGTTCAAGCTGGTGGAGTTTCTGTAATGGTGTGGGGCGTGTGCAGTTAGAGTGATATGGGACCCCTGATACGTCTCGATACGACTCTGACAGGAAACACGTGCGTAAGCATCTTGTCTGATCACCTGCTTCCATTCATATCCTTTATGAATTCCGACAGACTTGGGCGATTCCAGCAAGACAATGTAACACCCGGCACTTCCAGAATTGCTACTAAGTGACTCCAGGAACACAATTCTGAGTTTAAATACTTCCACTCGCCACTAAACTCCCCAGACATGAACATTATCGAGTATATCTGGGGTACCTTTCAACGTGCTGTTGAGCAGAGATCTCCACCGCTCTTGTACTTTACGGGTTTATGGACAGCCCTGCAGGATTCGTGGTGTCAGTTCAGACATTAGATGAGTCAATGCCACGTTCTGTTCCGGCACTTCTGCGTGCTCGCGGGGCTCCTTCACAATATTAGGCTAGGACAAGTTTCTTTGGCTCTTCGGTGTATATCAGAGAAAACAATACGTTGTCTGAGTAATGGATTAACGGCGCAATATATTTCACAAAATAGAATCAAAAACTCGGCTGAACACAAAATGCACACTAATCACATCAAGAAATCGTGAAAGATGACATCTCTTTAGACTTCTCGAGTGTGCACTTTCGGGATTTCAACAGTAAACTTATTCAGCAGACAGAACATCCCTCCAATCTACTGAGGCTTCGCCAGAAACTTCGTGTGCTGTCGCCGTTACTAAAAGAACCCATCTACATCTACGTGATTACTCTGCTATTCACAATAAATTGCCTGGCAGAAGATTCCGTGAAACACCTTCAAGCTGGGTCTCTACCGTTCCACTCTCGAACGGCGCGCGGGAAAACGAGCGAGCCGTGGTTTCTCTTATTTTATTGTGATGATCATTTCTCCTTATGTAGGTGAGTGCCAACAGAGCTTTTTGCAATTGGAGGAGAAAACGAGTGACTGATACTTCATGAGAAGATCCCGTCGCAACGAAAAACGCCTTTGTTTTAATGATTGTTACTCTAATCCGCGTATCATGTCTGGGGCACTATATCCCCTATTTCGTGATAATACAAAACAAGCTACCCTTCTTTGTAGTTTTTCGATGTCATCCGTCAGTCCCTCCTGATGCGGATCCCACACCGCACAGCAATACTCCAGAATAGGGCGGAAAAGCGTGGTGGAAGCAGTCTCTTTAGTAGATCTGTTGCACCCTCTAAGTATTCTGCCAATGAATCGCAGTCTTTGGTTTACCCACAACATTATCTATGTGATCCTTCCAATTCAGGATGTTTGTAATTGTAATCCCCAAGTATTTAGTGGAATTTACAGCTTTCAGATTTGTGTGACTTGTCACGTAATCGAAATTTAGTGGATTTTTTTAGTACTCATAACTTCACACGTTTCTGTATTCAGTATGAATTGCCATTTTCGCAGCATACAGATATCTTATCTATATCATTTTGCAATTCGTTTTGGTCATCTGATGACTTTACAAGACGGTAAATGACAGCATCATCTGCAAACAATCAAAGACGGCTACTCAGATTGTCGCCTACGTCGCTAATATAGATCAGGAACCGTAGAGGGCCTATAAAGCTTCCTTGGGGAGCACCGGATGTTACTTATGTTTTACTCGATGACTTTCAGTCTATTACTACGAACTGTGACCTTTCTGAAAGGAAATCACGAATCCAGTCGCACAACTGAGGCGACATTTCATAGGCGCACAGTTTGGTTAGAAGACGCTTGTGAGGAACGGTGTCGAAAGCCTTCTGGAAATCTAAAACTATGGAATCAATTTGATATCCCCTGTCGGTAGCAGACATGACTTCGTAAATATAAAGTGCTTTTGTGTTTCACAAGAACGATATTTTCTGAATCCGTGCTAACTATGTGTCAATAAATCGTTTTCTTCGAGGTACTTCATAATGTTCGAATACAATATGTGTTCCAAAACCCTACAGCAAATCCGCGTTAGCGATGTGTGCCTGTAACTCAACGGATTACTCCTACTTCCCTTTTAGGATATTGGTGTGACTTGAGCAATTTTCCAGTATTTAGGTACGGATCTTTCTGTGAGCGAGCGATTGTGTATAACTGCTAAATATTGAGCTATTGTATCAGCATACTCTGAGAGGAACCTGACTGGTATAGAATCTGGACCGGAAGCCTTGCCTTTAAGAAGTAATTTAAGCTCCTTTGAGACACCGAGGATATCTGCTTCTACGTTTCTTATCTTGGCAGTGGTTCTTTATTTGAATTCAGGAATATTTACTTCGTCTTCTTTGGTGAATGAGTTTCGGAAAAACGTGTTTAATAACTCTGCTTTAGTGGTACTTTCATCAGTGACTTCACCGTTGTTACCGTGCAGTGGAGGTATTGATTGCGTCTTGTCACTGGTGTGCTTTATGTATTACCAGAATTTGTTTGGGTTTCCTAGCAGATTTCGAGACAGAGTTTCGTTGAGGAAATTATTAAAAGCATCTCTCATTGAAGTACGCGCTATATTTCGAACTTCTGCGAAACGTTGCCAGAATTGGGGATTTTGCGTTCTCTTAAATCTGGCATGCTTTTCTAGCTGCTTCTGCAACAACGATCTGACCCGTTTTGTGCACCATGGTGGATCAGTACCATCACTTACTAATTTATATATCTCTCAATTGCTGTCGATACTATCTTTTTGAAATCATTCCACAATTTTTCTACGCTTACATGATCAGATCGGAAGGAGTGAAGACTGTTTCTTAAAACGGAGTTAAGAACATTTTTAACAGATTTTTTAAATAGTTACACTTTGCGCTTCTTTTAGATGGTTGCAGGTGTTATAGTATTCGGCCTAGCAGCAACTGCCTTGTGGTTGCTAACCCCTGTATTCGTCACGATACTCACTATTTGTCCAGGATTTTTTTCCACTAACAGGTCAAGTATGCCTTGGCAACCATTTACGCTTTGAGTGGGCTCATGAACTAATTATTCAAAATAATTTTCTGAGAAAACATTCAGTACAATTTCGGATGACGTTTTATGCCTACCGCCAGCCTTAAACGTATAATTTTTCCAGCATATCGAGGATAGATTGAAGTCACCACCGACTATAATTGTATGAGTGGGGTACCTATTTGAAATAAGACTCTGCCTGCCAGACTTTGGAATGATCTCCCACTCGACCACGAGTGAGGGATCAACCTCAGTGCAGGCAGTACCCGGGGCAGTCATAGCAGTGGACCTATCATGGGACACATGATAAGTGCCTGACATCCCTCACATCTCTGCGTCCGACCCCCTCCCCCCCCCCCCCCCCCACACCCAGTGATGCCCTTTGGCAGTAGTCTCAAGCCGTGTGATGGGAGCCAACACTGCCTGGAGCTGTGAGCGAAGGGTTACCAACTCACCTCTCAACTGTACACAGCAATCACTGTTCCTATCCATTACTGCAGTCGCCCCTATTTGAAGCTCGTAAAAATGTGTAACAAAAGAATAATGTGCTCGGTTTATTAGCAGTAGGAATTCGAAGTGTTCTCTCACTAACAGTCTAAACGACTGTGGCCACATGCACTGTTCTTTTTTGTGTATTCTTCATCTCATCATTTAATCCGATCTGGCAATTGTCCATGGCAAGCAGTACTCTATAATAGGTGAACAAGTTTGATATAAGCCATTTACTTTGTGGATGAGTAGAATTTCATAACAGAACTTCTAATGAACATTAGCTTGATATCCGATTTCTTTGCATTTAGTTTAATGTGGTCGTTCTACTTTAGGGTGAAGCTGTTAGATCACGTAAAGCTACCGCATGTGTATTGGACTTTTCTCGCGTGGTGAATGAAGTATTTAATGAGAATATTTAACTTCGATCACCAGGATACTGGGCCAAAACCTGTATCCAAAGTAAATAAAGAGGGTTTGCTGTTGTAAAGTAATATGAGAGGTAATTAAGACCTAGTTTTCTCTATATATGAAGGGGGTACCTGTTCCTGAGAGATTAGATACAATTGATGACCGTGCAACTTCTCTAGAATGAAAATCTACACCCTAGCTGCAGAGAGACATTGATATACATCATTAGGGACATGTTGAAAATGTGTGCCCCAACTGGGACTCGAACCCGGGATCTCCTGCTTACATGGCAGACCCTCTATCCATCTGAGCCACCGAGGGCACAGAGAAACGTGCACCTGCAGGGACTTATCCGTTGCGCGTTCCCCCGTGAGACACACATTCTCAACATGTCCACACCACTACATATGTAGAGCACCTAATAAATGTTTGCACATCACACTCATTACTCGTGGCAAATTAATCTGTCAAGTCTCCGTAACGGGACGGGGCTAGCGTGTCGATTTAATTATCATTTCAAACTAGTTTTAACTGGATGGACCATAATTTGGTTCCAAAAATTGCAGTGGCGGCTTTATAGTGATAGTTTGCAATCTGAAGATAGCAGATAAATTATTTATACAAATCCCCGAAAATATGTTTTTGCACTTATTCTCTAGGAGGCCAGAGTTACTAGATATACATGGAAAAGCGTTCGCATGTGTCTAATCAAAGTCATCCATATAGCACACTTTATCACTATTGTTTATCTTACAAGAAAAACACACACCAACTGCCACAGTGTGAAATACTCTCGTGAAGTGGCTTTTCAATTCCCCCGTGAATAGATGCCGTGTTTCGCTTCTTTCTGAAAACAAAGATGTAAGCGATGTTGTTCGATTCGCTACTTTCTTACATCAACAGAAAAACTCTCTTTTACTGATTTTTTTAACCTATAGGCTGTAATTCAATTTTTAAAAGAAACTAGACAGCCTGCAAGCTAATTACTGAAAGGAAATAAACGTTTAAGTACATTATTTTAACATGAAATTCATAAACAGACAATCGTTATTTACAATCTCATGAGAAGTTTGTATCACCACTCATTGCCCTTTGCTTCTCATAAAAAAATTCTGTGTTTTTAAACTCACAGATCATTTTCTTTATTATTCCAGACGGAAGCAGCTCATTTCCTTTCTCCATTCCAGAAGGAAGAACATTATTATTTAGAATGGATTAATCAAGCGTGCTGCCTCTGTCTGGAGTAATTATTTCTTTCCCTTTGCAATAACAAAAGCATAATCATCGTTATATAATTACATCTATAAAAATAAATAAATACATCAATAATCCTTGCCGGTGCTATTTAGGTTATCTCACTCCCGCACAGATGTCCGTCTCATCGCTAGTTCTTTTCTCCACTGATCCTTCGTTATTCGCAACAAATCACAATTTTCTTGTGTGTCACAGATCGTCTCTCTGTCTCTCTCTCTCGCTCTCTCCATCGATTACGTCACAAAAACAAAATAAAAGCCATTTGGACAACTAGTTCCTCATTGCTTAGGTAATTTAAATCATTTTACTTAAATTATTCTTGATCTGTATGCAGCGTGAAATTATCTGCATTTCCTTGGAGACGGAAACTATGCATCCTGCGAAGGAAAGTCGCGTGAAAAATATATAGTCTTATCTTACGAGATATTTGATGAGCAAGGCCTTGAAGTAGATTTATATCTAGACTGACACACCTGTAACGCTGCAGGCAGTTAGGAATTAACAAGTAGGTAGGAAAACTGACAACTAGGTAGTAGTGTATAGATTAACAATCGTAATCTGCCTATTAACATGTACAGTGTCATACTGCCTGTAGCTTACAAATTAATTGTATCATTGTAATAACTGTAATAGCTGCTGATAACATACAATATTGTATTAACATTAGGATCCACTAATCACTAAGGTGGTAGGTTAATTTGTATAACTATTATTGTTGTCACTGAAATAAAGATTTTTTTAAAGATATTTGATTTTTATTACTGTACCAGTGAGTGATCGACAGTTATATAATCTAACATTAATGGACATTTCCTTCCATTTACGGTGGGTAGTCTCTACGTTTCAGTCAGCACCTCGAGAAAATGAGCTTCAGTGTTGTTTGTTTGAAAGGACGTGTACATCGCATTCCAAGTGTACATTGAAATCCCCACTTCATAGTAAGTAGGACGCCGCTAAAGGAGCGTAAACAAAAATGGCACAGCTCCTTAATAAAGTAGAGACTGACTGCTCCATTTTTTTGTCTCCTCTACCGGCGTGGTGTGGTAGTGTGCCACGAGGATATTAACGTATACCAGACACGCACCTATACTTAAATAAGCCAGCAATCTTGTAACTTAACCTCCTGTAGGTGATAGTTAAAACTTTGTGATTGCCCTTCATATGAGTAGTGCCGCGGACTTCTTTACCTTGAGGGAGTTCCCCTAATCCCTGCACAAACTAACTAGCCTCCAGAGGTTGTTCGAAGTTTCTCCAAAATTTTCTTATATTATTTCTTTTCTCTGTACAGGATGTTTATGATTAAACTGATGGTGTTCCAAGTGCCGCGTGCATACATCGCAGGACACTTAACACATCGTAAGTACTTTCACTAATCGGTGCGCCGAGAAGTATTTTGAAGAAATAATAGTCCCACTTTATGTCAACAGGTGAAAATATGGCGCTGTAAGGGAAAGTGGAGCACTGATCAAACACATGACAATGGTGGTTCTGGCATGTTTGTGAAGATATGGTTAGAAATTGCAAGATGTGTTCAACACGGTCTCCCAACTCAGCAACATGTTGGATCTGCATCGTGGCAAGCTCGACAGTTGCTCACAGCAAATGCTATGTAGTCAGAGCGATATGTTGTCATACATTATTTTTCAGAACAAGAAGAGTCCAGATACATCTCCAGTAGACACAATCTTTCAGGTATCCCCACAGCCAGAAGTCGCATGGACTTAGGTCACAGGATCTGGAAGGTCAAACATCTTAAAATTGCCTAGAGGTGGTGCATTCATAAGCAAAGATTTCTCGAAGCAAATCTTTCATCTGGCAAGGGGCATGTTGCGTCTTACCATCTTGCGTGGAAATAGTGGTGTGGGCACAGTTGTGTTCTGGGTAAGCTGGAATCACCTGTTGTACAAGGAAGCCCTAACAATATGAAGATCAAACAGGCCCGCGAGGTGTCATCTCGAAGCAAACCGGACCGAGAATGAGGGAGCTTGAGAAACCACACCACACAGTCACTTAAGATGAGTGCTGTAGATATTCCTGCACTAGAACCCCATATGTGATAGTTCTGTGCATTCACGACCCCGTTCTGAGTAAAACGTTCCTTGTCCATCCAAAGAATATTCTCTGGCTACCTGTAATCCATGTCCATGGATGCCAAAAAACTAAGAGCAAAATCACGGCGTTGTAGCCTGTCTTAATGCGTCATTTGGTGCACAATGCGAATGTTGTACGAATACCATGTGAAATGCACCTTAAAATCTTTTTGACTGTTGAGCAGGGGATAGGTAATTCCCGTGACACAGCTTGAGTACTGGCTATACCAACAGCATCTTCATTAACAACTGCCCTGGGAATGGGTCACCTATATCTCCCTGCTACATCATCTAATTCATCTGTTTCTTCAGATATTTTGATCATATTCTTTAGCACTTTTATTGACATAGAGCGTCTTCGCAGCTGTTTCCCTTGGCGATATTACTGAAATGTAAGAACGCTATTGCTACCGTCCCAATAAAACAGCTTTACCTGCAGTGCACGGTCTTCCTTCTCAATAGCCATTGCCTTTCATATGGAAAACGTCAACCTTATTAACCCTTTACACCAACAGAAACTCCAAAATATAAATTAATGCGCGCCAACAAGCCATAAATAGCATACTGACGTCAAGTAGACAAATATTTCACATTTTGACGCTTACACCGCCATATTTTCACCTAGTGGCAAAAAGTGGAACTATTATTTTTTCAGTATACTCCGCGAGTGCATAGATTAATGAACATACTTATGATATTCCAGCGTCACTCAACGTATACAGTCCCAATGTTCTCTTTGAACGTCACAGTGTAGTTACATCCACACAGTACAACACTCCGCTGGAGCACTCTCGAAATTACTTTCACATGTGTTGATGTCACTCCATTGTGTTCTAGCAAATATGAAGTCTTAAATAGAATCATAAAGTTAGTCCAGTTTTCTGTAAGCACGTACCTGACGAGGTAACAACGTGAAAATGTCTTCATCGAGGGGGAGAAAAGAAACGCAATGCTGCTGGATTTAGATTCAGATTGACTGCTCAACGTGGAGTAAGATTTTAAGTACTTAATACATAAATTAAAAAATATATATGAACGCTGTACATGTGTACCTTCTTCGTCTTTACTGAAAAAGAGTTCATGGAGTTTTGTTTAAAATATACACTCCTGGAAATGGAAAAAAGAACACATTGACACCGGTGTGTCAGACCCACCATACTTGCTCCGGACACTGCGAGAGGGCTGTACAAGCAATGATCACACGCACGGCACAGCGGACATACCAGGAACCGCGCTGTTGGCCGTCGAATGGCGTTAGCTGCGCAGCATTTGTGCACCGCCACCGTCAGTGTCAGCCAGTTTGCCGTGGCATACGGAGCTCCATCGCAGTCTTTAACACTGGTAGCATGCCGCGACAGCGTGGACGTGAACCGTATGTGCAGTTGACGGACTTTGAGCGAGGGCGTGTAGTGGGCATGCGGGAGGCCGGGTGGACGTACCGCCGAATTGCTCAACACGTGGGGCGTGAGGTCTCCACAGTACATCGATGTTGTCGCCAGTGGTCGGCGGAAGGAGCACGTGCCCGTCGACCTGGGACCGGACCGCAGCGACGCACGGATGCACGCCAAGACCGTAGGATCCTACGCAGTGCCGTAGGGGACCGCACCGCCACTTCCCAGCAAATTAGGGACACTGTTGCTCCTGGGGTATCGGCGAGGACCATTCTCAACCGTCTCCATGAAGCTGGGCTACGGTCCCGCACACCGTTAGGCCGTCTACCGCTCACGCCCCAACATCGTGCAGCGCGCCTCCAGTGGTGTCGCAACAGGCGTGAATGGAGGGACGAATGGAGACGTGTCGTCTTCAGCGATGAGAGTCGCTTCTGCCTTGGTGCCAATGATGGTCGTATGCGTGTTTGGCGCCGTGCAGGTGAGCGCCACAATCAGGACTGCATACGACCGAGGCACACAGGGCCAACACCCGGCATCATGGTGTGGGGAGCGATCTCCTACACTGGCCGCACACCTCTGGTGATCGTCGAGGGGACACTGAATAGTGCACGGTACATCCAAACCGTCATCGAACCCATCGTTCTACCATTCCTAGACCGGCAAGGGAACTTGCTGTTCCAACAGGACAATGCACGTCCGCATGTATCCCGTGCCACCCAACGTGCTCTAGAAGGTGTAAGTCAACTACCCTGGCCAGCAAGATCTCCGGATCTGTCCCCCATTGAGCATGTTTGGGACTGGATGAAGCGTCGTCTCAAGCGGTCTGTACGTCCAGCACGAACGCTGGTCCAACTGAGGCGCCAGGTGGAAATGGCATGGCAAGCCGTTCCACAGGACTACATCCAGCATCTCTACGATCGTCTCCATGGGAGAATAGCAGCCTGTATTGCTGCGAAAGGTGGATATACACTGTACTAGTGCCGACATTGTGCATGCTCTGTCAGTGTGATCATGTGATGTATCTGACCCCAGGAATGTGTCAATAAAGTTTCCCCTTCCTGGGACAATGAATTCACGGTGTTCTTATTTCAATTTCCAGGAGTGTAGATTCATATGCTCTATGTGCCCACGTGTCTACGGAACTACGACTGGGCCCTCCAAGCTATGGAACACAGGGATGTTGAGTGAGCCAGTATTCACACTGTGGCCAGGTACCGCTTCCTGGGATCAGCAATCGGACCTCCGCAAACTTAATTTCGCCAGAGTTCAGATCCCTACAGGCACCTCTACTGGGCTAATGGATCAACTGTTGTAGCCGCAGTTGTGGTACAGAGTGCATCTGACCGTTCGTTTAGAGGAAAGCCTCAGGAGGAGGTCCCCAAATGACCTGCTCACGGTCTCTATAACTGCCCTCACCTAAAAGAGAGGAGAATAAAAAAAAGTGCTCTCCTGGACTTAAAATCTTTCCTTACTGTCAAATCAGTTGAGGTCCTTGGTACAGCAAACACACTGAATAAGGTAAATGTCAACAATAACAAGAGTTTTTAGTACATGTAGCACATACTCATAACGATTACAAGTCGAAGTATTATATTTTCCCTATTTTTGTCAATAAGCGACGATCACTCTGCCGTCAAGGAACTATTCACGCACAAAAACAGCCGATCTCCCGGATAGGGACGTGTCACAGTCCTGTTTATCTCAGAAAAGGAGGCACAAATACCTGCACTATTCAAACCAGTATTCGTAACACAGTGGTACAATTTCCTTTGTAGATTAATGCGCATGCTAGCGTGATCCCAATACTTGGTTGAAATTCTTACGATTCTTCGCTGGCAATAACTGCTCCACTGTCTTCCACAGAAATGGGCACTCTTTGTCAGGGGTGTCAGTGGCTTCATGGCCTGCCATCTCAGTTGTCTGAAAACTTCACTTGCCTGGAAACGGCAGCGACTGAAATTTTTATGTTACCAGTTTCTTCGGCCATCAGATCATACCTACCGAAAGATGCTCACAGCTGTTCATCCTTCTCCTCATATGACTGCAGAAAAAGCTCCAACAAATCACTTGTTCACCTCAGTGACCGAGATTCCTGAGGTATTTCATCTATCAATCTTAATAATAGCTTGAATTCAAAAGGATTATGTATGACATAGATAATTACAATGTCGATGCATGTTAAGCAAACCATATCAGTTTCCTTCTGAAGTTTATACGTGCAATAAACAAAAGAAGAATGAAGCTCGTTAACCAACACCATACATTTGGCTTTCAGTAAATATAGTTTCTACAGCACATGGTTAGTGCTCAACTTTAAAGTTTGACGAACTAGAAGAAGATGAATTATTCAATCATTCTTTCTAGTACGGAGGATTATCAATCACGATTGTGGTTGGGAAGGTAGTCCAGGACTGAGGTGAATCTAGCCGCTAAGTATTTTTAAAAATATTTTCATTGGTATTTGATGCTGCTACTATAGTAGAGTTTGTAACAGAAATCGTTCGCTTCCCTTTACTAAGCCCTCCTTGCAATGTTCTCTCGGGCTATTTCGACAAGCAGCCACTGAAATGGAACAGCTTATGCTATGCGCTGTCTCACAGAAATATAAGATGTACATAAACAGTGTATTAATGTATTTCTTGAAAGTTAATCTCAATCGAGATATAGCACACTGCGATAAAGATTTTGTATTAAGGTGGGACAGTGATTTCTTTCATAATGAAAGGTTATAAAACTGTCAGTAAGAATGTTTCAAATATTTGTATATTTCTCTGTATTCCTTAGAAGGAAAAAAATATTGTACGCTGGAGACTTAAGATACAAATTCCTTCCTTTTTTTACATTATTTACTACAGCATCTTGAAGAGAGAAACGAGAGCGTGACGCTAACAGCGGTTTTATGGAAGAAAACAAAAGAATAAAAAGACGAATACTAACTGGGTTCTCTCTCTCTCTCTCTGCTCCAGCGACAATATCTCACTGCTAATCCACCGTTCTCGTTACTTAAAAAAATATTAATTACATTTGCCTCGGAGTAAAACTCGCTTCCGAAGGCAACTGGCACAAAATGCCTACGAAGTATCTCATTTCGGACATTACAGAGTCGGATTAGCACTCTTCCTCAATGTCCAGCAGCTTCTGCGATAATTTATGGCTACAGTAAGAGAGAAAATAAATAAGAGAGAGAGGGGGAGAGAACAAGAGTGAGAGGCAGAGAGAGAGAGAACACAAGAAACAGAGAGCTGGAGACAGGGAAAGAAGGTAGAGAAATCTGCTGGCTGGGACTATGATAGACTGAAACTTGCAGAATCACTGGAAGGAGAAGCGAATCCGTTTTCTGTATTTTTCGGAGCAAGTGTTCACTTCACACAGTTGTCCGATTACCCACGTCTCATAACACATCGCATATTTCGATTTTACGTGTTCGACACGGGGCGTTAATAATTGAAGCTGACTAGTAACAAAACCACTTTTTACAAAGGGGAAATACAGACGCCTGTATATAAGAAGGGTAGAAGGACGGATCCTCAAAATTACAGACAAATATAGTTAACATCGGTTTGTTGCAGGATTCTCGAACATATTCTCAGTTCGAATATAGTGAATTTCCTTGATACAGAGAAGTTGCTGTCCATGCATCAGCACGGCTTTAGAAAGCACCGCTCCTGCGAAATGCAACTTGGCCTTTTTTCACATGATACCTTGCGAACCATGGATGAAGGGTATCAGACGGATGCCATATTCCTTGTCTTCCGGAAAGCATTTGACTCGGTGCCCCGCTGCAGACTCCTAATGAAAGTACGAGCAAATGGGATTGGTTCCCAAGTATGTGAGTGAATCGAAGACTTCTTAAGTAACAGAACCCAGTCCTCTATGGTGAGTGTTCATCGGAGGCGAGGGTATCATCTGGAGTGCCCCAGGGAAGTGTGGTAGGTTCCCTGTTGTTTTATATCTACATAAATGATCTTTTGGATAGCGTGGATAGCAATGTGCGGCTGTTTGCTGATGATGCTGTGGTGTACGGGAAGGTGTCGTCGTTGAGTGACTGTAGGAGGATACAAGATGACTTGGACAGGATTTGTGACTGGTGTAAAGAATGGCAGCTAAATGTAAATATAGATACATCTAAATTAATGCAGATGAATAGGAAAAAGAATCCTGTAATGTTTGATTACTCCATTAGTAGTGTAGCGCTTGACACAGTCACGTCGATTAAATATTTGGCCGTAATATTACAGAGCGATATGAATTGGGACAGGCATGCAGTGGCAGTTGTGGGGAAGGCAGATATTAGTCTTCGGTTAATTGGTAGAATTTTGGGAACATGTGGTTCATCTGTAAAAGGAGACCGCTTATAAAACACTAATACGACCTATTCTTGAGTACTGCGTGAGAATTTGGGACCCCTATCAGGTAGGATTGAGGGAGGACATAGAAGCAATTCAGAGGCGGGCTGCTAGATTTGTTACTGGTAGGTTTGATCATCACGGAAATGCTTCAGGAACTCGGGTGGGAGTCTGAAGGAAAGGAGGCGTTCTTTCCGTGAATAGCTGTATTTAGAGAACCAGCATTTTAGGCTGACTGCAGTACAATTTTACTGTCGCCAACTTATATTTCTCAGAAAGACCACAAAGATAAGATAAGAGAGATTAGGGCTCGTACAGAGGCATACAGGCAGTCATTTTTCCCTCGTTCTGTTTGGGAGTGGAACAGGGAGAGAAGATGCTAGTTGTGGTACGAGGTACCCTCCGCCAAGCAGCGTATGTTGGGTTGCGGAGTATAGATGTAGATGCAGAACGAAATGAAGAAAGACAAAAGATTTTTGAATCAGGGCTTAGGAAGAGAAATTCCACTTGATTGATTTTGTTGTAACTTGGATAAGAAGTTGCCAAGTGGTGTGGAACACTACATCAAATTAAAAAATAATATTATGTGCAGAACTCTTTGTAAGATACAAGAACTCAGTTATTTTGCACCCCTAGTTGGTAATCGTTACAGTAACTGATTGTTACATTGGTTCTTGGCGGACTATTCAATGCACTATGACTGAAAAGCACACGACTCTGGTATAATATTCTACAGTAGAATATTACACGTTGTCGTGTATTTTTCATTCATAATGATGATAATTAAGTATTTATGAACTATCGGTAGAGTGAGATGTACACATATGCAGGCTGAAGAGTTAGTGTCATTAGGTTTAAAACTTTTCTCGCCTTTCATTAGATTGTATGATGGTTCCTGGGCACTTGTAATGTATGACCGAGATGTCTGCTATAAATCCAGACGTCAACTGGGAGATTATTTAATGCATGTTTTTTCAAGCCATCTGAGTCCCTATCAGCAAGCTCTTATTATCAAAATCTTAATATATTTCTTTCAGGCGACATGTTTTCATTACCTCGTCAGTCATCCATAATAATTGAGTCACAGCTTCAGTCAATTCTTGTAAATTACAGGACTACTTTTGAATGAAGGTGATTTACTGGGCAAGAAAAGTCAATCCGTTTGTGATATTATGTGGCTGAGAAAAGACACTCAAGCAGACCTCACTATGAGGCTGAAACCATGTTGCCAGTTTCAAAATATGAAACAATTTCCCTGAGATGAGGGAGGAACTGTCATCTATTGGAAAACGATACGATCTATTTAATTCAGCATTGAACAGGCATTCTAGGTGCCAACATCTCTGACACTAGGCTGTTTCAGTAGTTAATAATTAAATTATGTCATGGTAAACGGTCTGCCCTATGCGATTCTTGTTGTTCTTTCTTTTAGAATCTCTGTTTAGAGTTATGTTGTTTATCATGTTTGGTAGAATGGAATATGGGTTTTTATTTCTATCTTAAAGTAATGTTATTCACCATAATTTTAAAATAATCAAAACCACTGTGTTTGTATAGATACAGTGCTTGTTCTAAGTCAGTAAAGACTATTTCATGATATAGTTTTTCTTTGGTAAACATGTATATGAATTCTTTTATGTTTCAAGAGGTTACGTTGATTAATAATATTTTCATTAAACAGTAGCGTTTTCCATGAAGCCAAGCTCCCAAACAGAATTTGGTTCACATCTTATGTACTATGCAGTAGGACAGGTATGTTGATGTGACCAAAGTGATGCAGTATGCTGTATGAAAACCACCACTTTTCACATTAACAGAATTATAAAAATTTTAAAAATCGATACCTCATACGCTGTTGAGGGAATTTCAAACAGAACTCCGAAAAGTTGTTCTCAATTTTTATCGTCTGTAATAAAAGTATGCATCATCAATACACGTAATATTCCATGCAGACTAACAATTACAGCTGTTAAACATTTTTATAAGAAAGGTATGTATAAGAAATGAAATAAGTATCGTCCAGTTTTCTTTGTGGTGTCTTTTTCCAACATTTTCGAAAAAATAATATACTTAAGAGTACAGCAAGTGAAGAAGATATACTTAGCTCATAACAGATTGGATTCCAGTAGGGTTGCTCAACTGAAATTGATATTGATACTTTCTCTCTTCAAACATAATCCCAAAATAATAAAATACTACTTGTTGCTATTTTTGGTAGTCGTTCCAAGGAATTTGATGGAATAGATCATGTGAGTGTATTAGAAAAGCTTAAATTTTGTGATACTGATGGCTTAACACACGACTGGTTTCAACCACATTTCAGAAAGAGAATGCAAAATGTTTCGTTGAATAATTCAAAGACTGTTAGAAAGAGACAAAATTTTAATGTCTCTGGAGATATTACGAAATCCCACAAGGTTCACTTTAGCATCCGTTCTTATTTCTTATAGAAGTAAACGACGTTCCACTTCAAATTCATCACGTAGTTTTGGTAGTATTTGCAGATGAAACCTAAATTATAATAAATCCCGTTAGAGAGAAAACAACAGACGAGATTGTTACAGGCCTTTCACAAAGAACTATTAATGGATTCTCTGAAAATGCACTATTCCCAAATTTTGAGAAAACACATTGTGCAAGAGTCATACCAATGGCTGATGTTGCACACGAACTGGAGTACGTAAACAGGATGGAATTCTCCAAATTTTTCGTGGTACAAACTGATAATAATTTTAACTGGAAGAAACATATTATTGAGCTACTCAAAAAGTTCAGTTTAGTTCCTTTGGCTCCTTGTGTAATTGCTTGTCTCAGAAACAAATGAATCAACCTCCTGACGTATTTTGCATATTTCCACTAAACAGTGTTTACTGGAATAATTTCTGAGCTGACTCATTATTTAGAAAGAAAGCACTGATTGCTGTTAAGTGAGCAGTAAGAATAATATGTGGTCATTTTGTGGATGTCCATCTTATAGGATGGACGAGGGACTTCAGCTGATGATATATCTGAGAAAAAGTAGCACCACAGCTGTAGCATGAGAATATCTTGATTCTGTCATACGACTGGTATCGGCGGCACGTTGCTGCAATCGCCAGGCCCCACCACGGTTAAAAGAATATTTTATTTCCTTGGCGTATTTATTGTGGTATCCTTGTTACTAGCACACGTGGGATAGCTTTCATCAATAATCTATACTCACACCGAAACCAATCGTGTGACGGAATAAAGACATTCTCAAGATACAGTTGCGGTGGTATTTTTTCTCATAGTATGTGGCGCTTACCTCTTCAAGGAGCTAGGTATTTAACTGCACCATCAAAATGAATTTCTTCATAAATGATCCATCACAATTTGAAAAAACTAGAGACATCCGTACTAACAACACTACAGGAAATAATGACATTTGTTACCAATTATTGAAGCTGTCAGCGGTTCAGAAAATAGTTCAGTACAAAGCAACAAAGATGTTTGATCATTTGCCCAACAACATAATACGTCTGAAAGGTAGCAAAGAAAGTTTTAAGACTAACCTACAGTCGTTTCACCTGGAAGAAGTTTTTTAAACTGTCAGCCTGTACAAAAGAATAGGTTTTTTAAGTGTAGCTATATGATCGGGACTAAATATCAATATTTTCATTAATGTTACCAATAATGAAGTATACATATCCTGTAAACTGACCCGTTCCACATCAGCTGGGTTAAAGAATCATTCAAGTGATCTATGAATCATGTAGTTAAATAACTGTGTTTGGAGGAGCTTACTTCAGTAATCTCTGACAAAGCTTATTACTTCACCAAGAAGAATTTGCATGACTATCTATGACAAAAATTTGTACAGTTTTGTGTTAAATTATTTATAACTTAATGCCTAATCTCCATTATGTTGTTGTTTTCATGTAGCACTGAAGATACCTACAGTAGCTCAAATATATCTGCAATAAACAGACTAAAACATACCCCAACACCTCACTCTACTCTCACACTCTTCAACTGCCATGATCCCTCAGTCAGTGAGCAAGAACATGTGAAATGTGTAGTATTAAGGGTTTATGTGCAATGAAATGTTTAAACGTGATTTGTTATTTTGAAGTAAACCATTCTGTATGCATCTAATACTTGTAGAATATCAAATGGATACATGAAAATGGCATGACAATGTAAGTGTAAGAAACGCAACCATACAGTCGTAGAAAGTTAAGTGAACAGCAAGGAGTTACTACAGAACTCGAAAGGTGGGCATGATTAAATAATTTTCTTGTTTACTGTAGACCACTAAAGATGTCTACCATGAATAGGCAAAACATATTTCGCACACAAAAAATAAAATATTTGTTTGCAGTAGATGGAAATTTTCTTATCTTTATGATAAAGCATTATTAATCGCAATTAGCTTTACCACTTCCTCTGTTATTAAACAGAATTTTATTACGTGTGTTCTCATGTTTTATGACGATTTTTCACTTATCAGTTTTCCCCTCTTTTCAGTGTTCTTAGAAATAGTTTTTCGGTAAATTGTTTTTATGTCAACTTTCGGTTTCCATTCAATATTGGAGACTCCATGCAAACCAGTTCCTCGAAAAACAGGTCTTTTCTTCTGTTTTAAGAATTTCTTAGCCATTGTGAAGAAAATTTTAACATTTTCGTGTCAGTGAACAGAAATCCAACCTTACTCGTATATGACCATTTAATGTAACGACATGGCGCTGGTAATTTACGCAAACGTCTTGACGATATAGCTCGTCTTTGTTGCCAGAATCAACGGTCTTCACTCGACCAGTTGGAGTCTAGATCAATAACGAGACAATTCTGGGTAGAAATGTGAAACTCATTCCATGGAACATGATAAAATTGTCGCTGTTATTATAAGTTTTTCTCGTCAGCCCATATGGTGATATCCAGGTCTCCTTATGAGTGTCTTTGTGTGGGAAGCACGTACGTTTAACCGGCAGTCCTTTGCTGAAATCAAATTCAATCAGTTTCCAGCCATAGTAATTTGATTCCAGGTGTTTACTATGAAGCCCTGCCACCGGCTGGTTCTCTTTCTCTTTACCTACTTTAGCCTTATCAGCCCCCAGGATAATATTGACATTGTACTTTGGCAGCTTATCATATACTTGTTCCAATTTCTCATAAAATTCTTCTCTTTCCTCTTCCGCTGCGTCCTCTGTTGGTGCATGCACACTAATAAGATTCAAGTTGGAAAAATTTTCCCTTCAGCCTCAATCTACATAATGTGGGGTTTATTGTTTCATATCCCTTCATGGCGTGACTGATAGACTTCTTTACCATAAAACCTGTTAGTAATCTATTTTCTTCTTCCCCGCTGTCGATCAAGGTATAATGCTGAAGATAGACCACCTCTGTTTGTTTCCAGCTTATCTCTGGTACTGCTACAACGTGAATTCGGTACCTCAGTAATTCCTCCACGAGCTTCCTAACGAGAAATCAAATAGATCATGTACTGATAGATGGACGACACGCCTCAGATATTCTGGATGTGATCAGCCGCCGAGGAGAGCATATTGACTCAGGCCATGTTTTGGTAAAAGCAGAAGGGATGGGCTGGAGAAAAGTAAGGTCTACAACGTGGAGATGTTTAAAGACCAGAAGAAAGAGGGAGAGTATAGAAACAAAGTGGAAGAAAAGTTGAAGAAGATCAGCGCGATGGAGGGAAAGGATATTAACATACTGTGGGAGGAAACCAAGTTAGCATTGAAGACAACAGCTCAAGAGGTACTCGGAGAAAGAGGAAAACAGAAAAGAAACGGGTGGTTTGATGAGGAGATGTGAAAGGCGCTGGGTGATAGAAATCAAGCTCAACAAGGAATGTTACAGAGACCCACACGAAATAATGTGTCTATTTTTAAAGAGGAGAGAGGGATGGCTAAGAATTTAGTGTGGAATAAAAGGAGTAGAGGAAAGGGAAAGCATGGATGAAATACAGAAGAACTTAGAAAATAAACTGGGTCGGAAATTCTTCTGTGGTGTGAGACAAACGAAGAGAGGATATTAGTCAAGGGTGGACATGTTGCAAGATGAGACAGACAGTTTAATATTTGAAAAGGAGAAAATAATATAAACATGGTCACAACATTTTTAAGTGTTACTGTCAAACACACACATCGTAATTGAAAGAGAAATGGAGGGGCTAGAGAAGAAACTGACAAAATGTGGAAGGTGATGATGATATAGTACACAGAGAACCACCCTCAATAGAAGAGTTATGAGAAATTATATAGCAACTAAGGAACAACAAAGCTCCTGGATACGACCTCATAACGGCGGAAATGGTAAAACACGGAAGTGAAATGTTATTAAGGAAGATACATAAAATAATTACAATGCCTTGGGAAACAGAGAAATTGCCAGAGGACTGGACACTAGCAACCATCTGTCCTTTACATAAGAAACGATCACGCAGAGGAATATCTCTGCTGAGTATCGTCTACAAAACCCTTTCTGCTGTTATAACAAAGAGAGTCAGTAGAAGAGCAAAAATGATTCTAGGCGAGTACCAGGCAGTCTTAGGATCTGGGAGGTCTACAGCTGACCATTTCTTTACAGTACGTATGATGCTTGGGAAGACTGCAAATATAATGTACCATTAAAACATCTCCTTATATATTTTAAACGGGCCTATGACAGAGTTAAAAGATCAGGACTGTGGGAAACAATGCAGACATTCAAATTTCCTAAGAAGTTCATAAAATTAAGTAAGATGACCCTGGAAAACAGTTAATTAGGTTAAATTTCAGGGATGTCTGTCGATATCGTTTCCAACGGAAGAAGACCTAAGACAGGGAGACCGATTATCTCCAGTACTAGTCAACCTGGTATTAGAGAATTCAGTAAGATCAACAACCACAAAACCAGGAGGCAACATTTACAATAGACTTCTTCAAATATTAGCATATGCAGATGTTGTGGTAATAAGTGCTAGAAGTACATCAGCTTTCAGAGAGTTTGAAGCCACTGCTGGGAATCGTGGTTCAGAAATTAATGAGACAAAATCTAAGTATATGGTAACAGAGATATTTAGAAGAAGCACACATGATCTGCAGTTAGAAGGGTACAGCTTTGAAAGAGTAGACAGTTTTGTATATCTTGGCTCAGTAATAACATGAGAAAACAAAGTGGAGGCAGATATAGCAAACAGAATTAAGGCTGCCTACAGATCATATGGAGCACTATACCCCACACTCAAAAGTGCTGCGCTAGTATTAGTCTTAGCCGAAAGAAAAGGGGAATTTTGTTAATAATTTAGTAAAAGCGCGATTGTGCGATGAAGTCTGGGGCCGCTGGCAGTGTGTGGTAATAGTCGGCAGCCAGTAGGCCAGACAGGGTAAACATGGCGTGGAGCTGCAGCGGCGTATTGCACGTATGATTTGTTTGCAGTGGAGCAACAGCGAGGCAAGGAACTGCAGCTTTGCTTTAAGTTATTGCAAAGTATGCGACGAGGCAGTAGGCTAGAGATGAGAGTGGCGATGTGTAAGTGGCTAACATATGGAAAATTATCCCTGCCATAGTTTCTGTCTCTCTTTGGCACTATGTCAGAAGCGAGGGAAAAGCAATATAAATAGTCAGACACTTTTAGCTTGAGAGATGTGCCAGGTTAGTCGTGAGTTGCGTCGGACCTGTGCTGGTCTATGCTTATAGGGGTCAATCTCGTAGTGATGTTGTAAATATTCTGTGTAAACCTGTACTTTGTTCCTATGTACTTGTTTGGGTTGTATTTCAGCTGTGGGGACACAATATCAGGGCGGGACAGAACGGCAGCTGGGTACTTGGAGATGGTACGGTCTGCTGAAGAAGGGCAGTAAGAGGTCTGCAGTGGGTCCAGGACGGTCCAAGTTTGCTTCCCACCGGGTGTACTCGGGTCCGGGCGAGGCGTATGCTGCTTGAGGTGCAACAGCGCTGAAACAGTGTTATGGATGGCGGCGGGTGTTGCCATCCGGCAAGCACCATTAGCGGCAAGTTGCGGCATGGCGTCCAGGATGGTTCAAATGGTTCAAATGGCTCGGAGCACTATGGGACTTAACATCTGAGGTCATCAGTCCCCTAGAACTTAGAACTACTTAAACCTAACTAACCTAAGGACATCACACACATCCATGCCCGAGGCATGATTTTAACCTGCGATCTTAGCGGTCGCGCGGTTCCAGGCTGAAGCGCCTAGAACCAGTCGGCCACTGCGGCCGGCCATCTTCGAGTATCGATTAATATATTTCTTATTACAATGACGGTGATTTTATTCTTCTTCTTTTCATATTTTTTATAAACATATCCGAGTTTGACTACAGAAACGTGAAGTACATTCCCTGGTCGGACTACCGAAAAATCTGAAATTATATTAGGTGGCCTGTCTTCGTTGTCAAAAATTGTTTTAGTGGAATCCAAGCTTAAGAATTCGCTCAACTGCGGGCATTAACGAGAACCGTCTTGTTTTTGAGTGCGGTAGAAGTGTCAACATATAAACAGAGCTCATTCACTTTCTTAGTCCTCACTGTGTAAATTGACAAATAATTAAATACTTTCATGACTTTTATTTCAATGCCAACAGCCAAGACTCCAGCAGCACTTGCTGTAGTGTTGTGGAGAATATGGGCAGGGCATCGAAACCCTTCTACATTTTTTCCAAGTTTTCTTTAATTTGGTGAAACACTTTCCTTTGGCAGCGTCTATGATGCCCTCCGAAGTTAGTATTGGTACTGACTCCACAAAAAGCGATTAATTTATCTAATTGAATTTGCAGTTGTCTTAAAGTCTCCGATGTTTCGTTATTCAGCGAATCAAACTTCAACAGCTTCTGTTGGATTCCGTCAATTTCAGTAAAGTACTGAACAACGAAAGGAAATATCGCCTCAGCCATGTGGTTCGATGCGTCTATGCCTGTGCTGCAAAATAAAACTTCTTGCAATTGTTTTATACGTTCGGACACGACGTGTGGCACGAACATATTTTTAAGAATTGTTGTAGCTTTGGTCCTGGCTTTAGGCTGCATTGTGGCGACTTTGGAGTCAGAATACATTGCGGCATTTCGTTTTACGGTACAGTCAAGAGAAGTGAAGAACTGATGTAGCCTGACAACTTTATAATCTGTTGTCAGATATGCAGCAGCAACGAACTCTTCTTCCTGGGTATCTTCTTTAATCATGGATGTAGAAATAGGCTTTGATGTCTATGCTACCGTGAATCTATTTGTTTGATTCTTCGTGGCAATGTGCTGCTTCATATCTGCTTTACCTTCGGAGTTACTGAGATGAAACAGCTAAAAACCTCACACAACTCTTTCTTCCTTTCTGGACAAGTATCACTCTTTTGTTTAATCACCCAAAAAAGTAATACTTTCTCTTTCCATACTCAGGCATTTTCGTAAGCTATGATAACATTAGTTTATTAGACCGTACACAGTCGACAATAACACTTTAGTCATCGAAGTACGTTTCCCCCGCAGTAAACACTTCAAACATTACCAATTTGTACCTGTTAATCGTATTACGTATAGAAAGAATCGTCTTGTCCCATAGCTGTTCAAATGGGAACCGCCAGATTCTTCCGTGTGGCGCTGCTTAAAATACCTCCAGCCCGTACTGAGGGAGAAATCTGGCGTTTTATCGAATTTTGGCGTAAAATCTAGAAGGTGTTCGCACGCCGATACAGGATAGGCAACATGCAACGCCGTTTATGAGACTACCTGATCCACATTTTTTTCTTCAGTAACGGCAATGTCCTTGATTGTCTGTTCATGCTTGGGTGCTCAGCTGAATTGTGGTATCGCAACGCTAAATCAACAAAAATCAGCACTTGCCATGTACAAACATAACACAGCAACGATAATCTTGTGAGAGCTACAATCCTGGAAATGGAAAAAAGAACACATTGACACCGGTGTGTCAGACCCACCATACTTGCTCCGGACACTGCGAGAGGGCTGTACAAGCAATGATCACACGCACGGCACAGCGGACACACCAGGAACCGCGGTGTTGGCCGTCGAATGGCGCTAGCTGCGCAGCATTTGTGCACCGCCGCCGTCAGTGTCAACCAGTTTGCCGTGGCATACGGAGCTCCATCGCAGTCTTTAACACTGGTAGCATGCCGCGACAGCGTGGACGTGAACCGTATGTGCAGTTGACGGACTTTGAGCGAGGGCGTGTAGTGGGCATGCGGTAGGCCGGGTGGACGTACCGCCGAATTGCTCAACACGTGGGGCGTGAGATCTCCACAGTACATCGATGTTGTCGCCAGTGGTCGGCGGAAGGTGCACGTGCCCGTCGACCTGGGATCGGACCGCAGCGACGAACGGATGCACGCCAAGACCGTAGGATCCTACGCAGTGCCATAGGGGACCGCACCGCCACTTCCCAGCAAATTAGGGACACTGTTGCTCCTGGGGTGTCGGCGACGACCATTCGCAACCGTCTCCATGAAGCTGGGCTACGGTCCCGCACACCGTTAGGCCGTCTTCCGCTCACGCCCCAACATCGTGCAGCCCGCCTCCAGTGGTGTCGCGACAGGCGTGAATGGAGGGACGAATGGAGATGTGTCGTCTTCAGCGATGAGAGTCGCTTCTGCCTTGGTGCCAATGATGGTCGTATACGTGTTTGGCGCCGTGCAGGTGAGCGCCACAATCAGGACTGCATACGACCGAGGCACACAGGGCCAACACCCGGCATCATGGTGTGGGGAGCGATCTCCTACACTGGCCGTACACCTCTGGTGATCGTCGAGGGGACACTGAATAGTGCACGGTACATCCAAACCGTCATCGAACCCATCGTTCTACCATTCCTAGACCGGCAAGGGAACTTGCTGTTCCAACAGGACAATGCACGTCCGCATGTATCCCGTGCCACCCAACGTGCTCTAGAAGGTGTAAGTCAACTACCCTGGCCAGCAAGATCTCCGGATCTGTCCCCCATTGAGCATGTTTGGGACTGAATGAATCGTCGTCTCACGCGGTCTGCACGTCCAGCACGAACGCTGGTCCAACTGAGGCGCCAGGTGGAAATGGCATGGCAAGCCGTTCCACAGGACTACATCCAGCATCTGTACGATCGTCTCCATGGGAGAATAGCAGCCTGCATTTCTGCGAAAGGTGGATATACACTGTACTAGTGCCGACATTGTGCATGCTCTGTTGCCTGTGTCTATGTGCCTGTGGTTCTGTCAGTGTGATCATGTGATGTATCTGACCCCAGGAATGTGTCAATAAAGTTTCTCCTTCCTTGGACAATGAATTCACGGTGTTCTTATTTCAATTTCCAGGAGTGTATTTGACACTGCAGCCTCCGTTACTGTTGCAATTAATTACGCTCAGATGATTGTTGGGTACAGTTCAATAGATTCACAGTGGGTCAAACATTTATAACTTTACAAAGGAAAATTCACACTATCAACATAAATAATCAGTGACGCCGTCTGAGTCGAGACATAGCTCATTCTTACGTGCTTAAATGCTAATGCTATTGTAATGTTATATTTTCGTGTGTTTAAACATTTGTGTTTGTGTGTGTGTGCGTGTGGAACAGAGAGAGAGAGAGAGAGAGAGAGAGAGAGAGAGAACTTAAAGTTAATTTTTTACCGGCAACTGAAACCTTGAGACATTGCCACGAAAACAACAGAATAGGCATTTTGTTCACATTCCATGTATTCCGTTAGGTAAGTAGAACAAGCCGAGTGTTGGTTACGAACAGTACTGTCCGTCATTCATACATACACAGTGGAAAAAATAATATTCCAGTTTTTGTCGGTCAGGCATATTAATTTATTTTACTTTCTTAATTTTAAATTAAGTACAGTCGTTAATATTCCAACAGGACGTCAAAATTATTTATGATCTATGGCCTGTTAGAGTGATCAGCCTACGTGTAGTATTCAGACCGTTTTTATCACTAGGGTGTATTTCCATTACTGGTTGAGCAATACACCATGCAAGCACTTAAAACACAAGCGCTCCCACAGCAAAATGCACTCATGTCAGAGACGCCACGTCTTCGGTAAGAGTAATTTTTGTGGTGAAGGGAAGATCATTTCGTCATACAATTAAAACAAAAGAGAGAGAGAAAGCTAGTAAAGAAAGGCGATTCGTCTGAAAAAGAGACTCACACTTTAACCTCTTGTTTAACTCAGAATATTTGGCGACGGTTTTCGGTGGCCGAGTTCGAGCGCCCTAACGAACTTTCTTGTTTCCCTGATGAGACATAATACAGCAGGGAATTTGCTGCAGTTAACTTTGAGGCTCGAATGTAATGGACTTGATTGCTTGTTTTCACAGTCATTGTTTAAAGTAATGAATCTCGGTTTTATGTCCGATTAATATTCAGAAACTATGCTGTCGGGCTCTGAGAGTATGCATGCGAGTTTCGTGAGTAATGCGTTGTTAAATGAACTTTTGCACGCACGTTGTAGTACACAAAATCATTTGCGACTCTCGTTGCCGCAGTTGCCGACCAAGTGTATGTGCGACATATTTTAACATTAGTTATTATTTTTGAAGTAGGAGGACTTTCCCTTTTGAAGCTAAGGAAGATTGTTTTCTGTTCCTTATTGACGTAACTGGCGAGAGCCGGAAGAATGCATGACGCCTCCTCAGACCCAGGTATTGAAAAATGTTTTAATAAACTTTTAAATTACTTAGTAAATACCACTAAGAATAATTACTGCACCTATTTGTTAAACCAGTACTGTCTAAGCGTTCGGTCATGAAGAAACTATACAACTCTTGAAATGTCATGTTTGTTATATCGAGGTTTCAGCCCTAACGCTTAGCCTAGCGAGCTAACACGTCGATTACCGCATTCATTTGTCATTTGTCTGCCCACGATTCCAGCAGTACCCGTTCACAAGTTTTAATGAAGTCGGCAGCAAGCAGTACACCGTGTGTTTTGAGGGAATTGAAACGCTCCTCCTTCGCTAATACTTCAGCGCTATGTGCATGTATGACACATAGTACTGATTTTCTCCCAGCCGTTTCTCTAACTCATTTATCCTTGTAACTACTTGGCAAGTGGTGACTGATAACGTTTCCACCTCCTGCTTCTTTTCATTGCACACAACCGATTGTCTATTTACTTTAGCACCTACGCCGGATACTAAAGTCTGTAAACACGCTATTTTCCCTACATCCCCTTCTCGAGCTACTTTCACTTTTTCAGCTACCTTGCTCTCTATTGTGGGACCAACAGTCTCTGTTTCTGTCCTACCCTCCCTACTTCAGTTTCGAAACGACTATTTATGCCTCCTATCTCAGCTTCGGGCTCCCTCCATATCATGCTTCAGATTACCGATCTCGGTACTCAGTGTTACTACTTCTGCTCCAATTTTATCTACCTTTGTGTTAACAATTCCAATATTACCGTTAACAGTTTTAATTGCTTTATTCTGGTCATCTATTTTTGCTTATTGGGCATCCATTATACTGATTAACAAACTGAACAAATCTTTTATATTTCCTGAAATCACAGGTTGCAACACTGGTTCTGTCTTAATAGATTCCCCTTATCCGTCATCAATAGGTTCTGTTTTACTTTTTATTCCAGATTCCGTAGTATTTGCAAGGGCCTGGAATTCCATTTCTGCCATTGTTACATTTTCAGCAGCAGTGTCTGTGATACTAGCTGCCAAACTCTGAACAATGGGTCCCGCTTCCTGGGTCGTGCATTGTTCGTCCGATTGTTCTGCATTCGGTAGTATCAAATTACTCGTTTCGCCTAATTTATTTATGTTGCCCAGTTTGCTGATTACTGTGAAATTTAAATATGCGGCTTATCTCTGCCACTTACTGTTATGTATGTGAGCGACTTTGTTTGTAGCAACAAGTTACTATTCGCTGTCGCATCTCGTGGTCGTGCGGTAGCGTTCTCGCTTCCCACGCCCGGGTTCCCGGGTTCGATTCCCGGCGGGGTCAGGGATATTCTCTGCCTCGTGATGCCTGGGTGTTGTGTGCTGTCCTTAGGTTAGTTAGGTTTAAGTAGTTCTAAGTTCTAGGGGACTGATGACCATACATGTTAAGTCCCATAGTGCTCAGAGCTATTTGAACCATTTTTTTTTATTATTCGCTACAAAACTGCACAATGCAAATTCGTGACCCGAACAATACCAAACTGATAGTGACCTGTCACCTGCGTCGCCAAGTGTAACCTCCCCCTTACTAATCGGCCTATCCTGCTTGCGATATAAAATATGACTGTGGATCGCGTGTATCCCTAATGGAATTTTGCTAATTGGATTAGGCTATCTTTCCCGAAGAAGTAATACCGATAAGTAGGAGGAAAGTGTACAACCGACCATTCTGATGGAAAAGTCTACTAAAATTAAAAGTAATTAAACCGAACAGGTCTATAATTTGGAAAAAATGAAAGTTATTTTGTGCTTTCATTGACGAACAACACTGGACAAAAAAGGGGTACCACTGATTATGAATCCAAAAGTTACACTAATGAACGAAATAATTAACGGTCACCATCCCACTAGGGCAACTACATCCAAAATCCTGTACAAGTGGTGGGACAGAAAAAGACTTACGGGGCAACTGAAGATTGTCACGTTTTAAGTGAGTATGTAATTATAAAGAAACTGAGAAGTCACTCTTACGTTATGTTTGGCATTAAATTTTGAAAAAGTCAATCGAGTAATGATTTGAAAATATGTAGGTCAATGTTAGCATTGAACTTCGTTACGTGAACAATGACCTTCAGTGACCTCAACGTCATCAAAGAAATTTATAAAAAAAACAAGCACTTTTTACTTCGCAGTAATTTATTTTGCAAACTGGAATTCATATTATTGTCTGAACAACTCAGCCTTTTTTACTGACTTGAACAGAAATAAATACTGGAATACGTACCAAACCAAACAGCCATGTGCTCCAAGCTATATGTAAAATAAATAAAACTTCCGCACTCTTAATTTGTGCATTTCTTTAGATTTGAATTTTTTTAGTAATTGATTCTGAAACTTGAAAAATGAAATTGCTTTACTTTAGTCATATACTGAAACCTGTGTTGTACAACAGTTAATTCAAAGTAGACTGAGGCTAAAATTCTTAAAAGTGAAATTATTCATTAGTAAACTGGCTGTAACTATTCCGTTTGGTTCTTATGGTACTCAGTTAGCATATAAGGGGGAAACAAGCTTCCTGCTTGGTAACAACTTGGACACAATCCCCCTGAGTTTAACTGATTATTATTTAAATGAATGTTATCAATCAAGTCACATTCAGTGGTGCTGCTGAGTTAGCCATTAATACTTTCTACAAATGAACAGTTTTACTTCAGTGCTGCGCACGGCTCGGAGCCATCGACGAAACCGTGTTGCTGGAACTGCTGCTGTTGTTGAAGATGATAGCCTCTTGTGGAGCCGCGGCTAATTACAGGAACGGCCAATCGTAATTAATACAGCCTCTTCCGCCAGTCCACTGTCCGTACTCCTGCTACATCTGGCCGGAGCGTGTACATGATTCCGCCGAAAACGTTACCCTCTGCTGTAAGAGCGTTAACACCACACTTCCGCACACTACAAGCGCTGGAACCCATCTCTCTCTCTCTCTCTCTCTCTCTCTCTCTCTCTCTCCACCCGCTCTGTGCAACAACTCCCTACCCGAAGATTTTACGACGCACAAGCACTGCTTTTATCGTTGTTAGTCGATGCAAATAACAATTCCCCTGGCTTTTTCCCAAAGCTTATTAGTTTCACAGATAAATACAATGAAATGTCAGCAGACTTCTACCTAAATTTACACATGCAGTGAAGCAATGTCGTTAGTTATTAAAAGAAAGCATTTAAATTATAAATTTTTACATACAATTCAGCAAAAAAAAATCTATCGGTAGCAGGTCCCATGCATCCTGCATTTTCGGTGTTACAAGATCACAAGATAATGTAAGTGCGAGATAAGCCGCTGCAGATGCGAAACTGTGGCACGTTAATAACCGGTGTATCCTCCAGATGACTGAATGCAAGCATGCTAATGCGCATGTATTGTATTGTATACGTGCCGGATGTCAGTTTTTGGGATGGGGTTCTGCGCCTATTGAACTTCGTCGGTCAATACAGGGACAGTTAATGCTGTTTGTGGATGACGCTGGAATTTTCGCCCAGTGATGTACAGTACGTGCTCGATTGGAGACAGATCCGGTAATAGAGCAGGAAAAGGTAACATGTCAAACTCTGTACACGATGTTGGATTACAACAGCTGTAAGTGGGCACCCCCTGGAATGCTGTTCGTGAATGGCAGCACAACAGGTCGAATCACCAAACTGGCTATCAAATTTTCAGTTATGGTGCCTGGGCGAACCATGAGAGTACTCCTGCTGGCATACAAAATCGCACTCTAGATCGTAGCATCAGGTGTAGGTCCACTGCGTTCAGCACCTAGACAGATTGGTTCCAGTTTCGCAAGTGGTGTCCTAATCAACACACAGCCATCGCTGGCACCGAGGCAGAACCGGCTTTCATCACAAAACATAACAGTCCTACACCTTGCTCTCGAATGAGCTCTTGCTTGACACCACTTAAGTCCCAGATGGCGTTGGTTTGGGGTCAGTGGAATTCGCTCTACAGCCGCCTAATCCGGAGCTGTCCTTGAAGTAACCGAATTTTGACAGTTCGTTGTGTCGATGTGTGCCAGTTGCTGCCCCGATTGCTTCTGCAGATCCCGATCCACTAGAGCCATAAGCCGAATGCAATATTCCCTTTGAATAGTTCCACGTGGCCATCTCCAGCCCGGTCTTCTTTGGACCAGACATCTCATGACCACCACTGCCAGCAGTCTTGTACAGAGGCTACATTCCTAACAATTCTTTCAGCAATATGTCATAAGGAGCGTCCTCTTTACAGTAGCCCTGTCAGAAGAACGCGTCCAAACTCAGTGAGATATTGATAATAGCATCTTCATCACATTAGAGGCATTCTTGACTAACATTAACTCAGCAAGTCCAATATGAAAGGTAACTAACGCTCACGACCGCTACAGCGTGTACTCAAAGCATACCTCATTTGCGTCCTAATAACACACCTCTGCAACATAAAAATTGTTTCGAATTTATTAAGTGATTTTTATAGTGTTTTCAACGCCGATTTTCCCGTCTCCGGCCATCCTGATTTAGGTTTTCCGTAACTTCCCTAAACCGCTCTACGCAAATGCCGGGATGGTTCCCTTGATAGGGCACAGCCGACCTTCTTCTGCATCCTTCCCTAATCCCATGAGACCGATCACCTCGCTGTTGGGTCTCTTTTTTTTTTTTCGTCGGTCTACTGACTGGTTTGATGCGGCGCGCCACGAATTCCTTTCCTGTGGTAACCTCTTCATCTCAGAGAAGCACTTGCAACCTACGTCCTCAATTATTTGCTTGACGTATTCCAATCTCTGTCTTCCTCTACAGTTTCTGCCCTCTACAACTACCTCTACTATCATGGAAGTCATTCCCTCATGTCTTAGCAAATGTCCTATCATCCTGTCCCTTCTCCTTACCAGTGTTTCCACATATTCCTTTCCTCTCCGATTCTGCGTAGAACCTCCTCATCCCTTACCTTATCAGTCCACCTAATTTTCAACATTCGTCTATAGCACCACATCTCAAATGCTTCGATTCTCTTCTGTTCCGGTTTTCCCACAGTCCATGTTTCACTACCATACAATGCTGTACTCCAGACGTACATCCTCAGAAATTTCTTCCTCAAATTAAGACCGGTATTTGATATTAGTAGACTTCTCTTGGCCAGAAATGCCTTTTTTGCCATAGCGAGTCTGCTTTTGATGTCTTCCTTGCTCCGTCCGTCATTGGTTATTTTACTGCCTAGGTAGCAGAATTCCTTAACTTCATCGACTTCGTGACCATCAATCCTGATGTTAAGTTTCTCGCTGTTCTCATTTCTACTACTTCTCATTACCTTCGTCTTTCTCCGATTTACTCTCAAACCATACTGTGTACTCATTAGACTGTTCATTCCGTTCAGCAGATCATTTAATTCTTCTTCACTTTCACTCAGGATAGCAAAGTCATCAGCGAATCGTATCATTGATATCCTTTCACCCTGTATTTTAATTCCACTCCTGAACGTTTCTTTTATTTCCATCATTGCTTCCTCGATGCACAGATTGAAGAGTAGGGGCGAAAGGCTACAGCCTTGTCTTACTCCGTTCTTGATACGAGCACTTCGTTCTTGATCGTCCACTCTTATTATTCCCTCTTGGTTCCTGTACATATTGTATATGACCCGTCTCTCCCTATAGTTTACCCCTATTTTTTCCAGAATCTTGAACAGCTTGCACCATTTTATATTGTCGAACGCTTTTTCCAGGTCGACAAATCCTATGAATGTGTCTTGATTTTTCTTAAGCCTTGCTTCCATTATTAGCCGTAACGTCAGAATTGCCTTTCTCGTGCCTTTACTTTTCCTAAAGCCAAACTGATCGTCACCTAGCGCATTCTCAATTTTCTTTTCCATTCTTCTGTATATTATTCTTGTAAGCAGCTTCGATGCATGAGCTGTTAAGCTGATTGTGCGATAATTCTCGCACTTGTCAGCTCTTGCCGTCTTCGGAATTGTGTGGACGGTTTGGTCTCTTCCCCCCCAAATCAATCCAACCAACGCTGATTCCGGTAAAAATACTGAAAAAATTTCATCGCGTACAGTTATTGCCCAAACTGCTTGTCCAGCTTCCTTAGATATTTCAGCTCTCTGGTGAGTTTGAATTTTGGTTTTTAGGGTTTCCATAAACTTATTTAGCCGTTTTTATACTAGATATACGTAAAATAAAAAGTAATTAGAAGAAACCAGCAGTATTTCCATGTCAGTGCCTGTCTGTCACACTGCCTCTTCCCCCGTCATCACAAAGCAGTGAATTTCTGCTATTGTCCTTCAGTTCACAGTGCCTCTTCACTCTGTGCTGTTCACGTGTTGTTGTTACTAGTCCTTTAAAGTAGTGACTGTTTTCTTGTGTTGTGAAGTTGTTTTATGGGCAATGGCTACTAGAGGATGCGTAAACCCGCCAGATTGCTTCTGCTACATTTGTGGTAACTGACCGTTAAAAAGTAACAAAGAAATATTTCCGATTTTGATGAAAAAATATATTTCGCCTACTTTGGTCCAATGTTAGGCGATCAAGACAAGCCTTGGGCCCCATACAAAGTTTGTTCAGTGTGTGTTGAAGTGAGGCAATGGTTTCAACGAAAAAAACAGCCCCCACATATTTGAATACCAATGGTATACCAGACATTAGAAAACTAATGACAGATCCCAACTTTATGGATAAAATGGAAACAAAAGAAATGGCAGCATGGACATCTTTTAAATCAGTTGTTATCGGTTTCCTAGGGAACAAAAGAGATCCAAATTACAAAATCGTCGCAGACATGCTCGACAACTTTAAGAAGCTGGGCTGTAACATGAGCGTTAAAGTTCATTTTCTCCACTCACATCTTGACTACTTCCCTACAAACCTTGGTGATGTAAGTGAAGAGCTGGGCGAAAGATTACACCATGACATCAAACAATTGGAAACAAGATATCATGGAAGACGGAACGTCAACATGATAGCGGACTACTGCTGGATGGTAAAAAGAGATGATCTTCAACGAGTCCACAGCCGGAAAAGCAATAAAAGAAGCTCCGACAGAAAGCGAAAGCGTTATCAGAAGGATTTATGAGCTTAAGGAGAAATAGAAATGTACTGTAAATGTAGTTTAGAACATAATCTATAAATAAAATAAAATTTATAACTTTGGAAAAAATGTGTTAAATTGCTTAAATTTTTGTTATTATACCCAAAAATACTCCCTTTTTTGTGAGACAACCTGACGTGATAGATAGAAATGTATTGCATTTTTGAAATCAGCGCTGAAAAGTACATAAAAGTTATCAAATTTCAAACAGTTTTCAAAAAATACTTTTTTACAGACCTGCAATCTGGATAGACATAATCTTATCACATGTGCAGAGACACGCTTACCACCTTTCGTTTATGTCGCACAACTTCTTTGTGTTCTGATTTTTTCCGTCTGTGTATATTGGTAATTATTAAATTATATGTTATGTTCATCTGCTGTGTTCAACAAACTAACAAAACCGCTGTTTAGAACGCACTGTAATCATCGTGAGCGTCTTTTTTTTTTTTTTTTAATAAAACAAAGTTTCCCACATTTTCAGGAAATGGCAGGATAATTCGCACTTTCGGGTCCCAAACTGTCTGTGTCTATGTTTAGTCAACAGTCATACTAAAGAAGCGTTATAGGACTACTACGGAAGTATGCAAATGTAGCAGTAGGCTTAGATACGTAACAAAATCCGGTTAACAAGTCATACAGCACTACAATTGACTCAGAACTATCGACAGAAGCTGAAAAAGCAGGCGCCAAGAAGTGTGCAACTTCGTAAGTTTTTTCAACTTTATATCTGCAGGGTACATAATCAAGACACAGAAATCTTATAGCGGAGAAGTTGTCTTGGGCATCTAGACTGATTGTCTACCTTCCTGCCAGTGGCGTATTCACAGAAGACGTAGAGGACTTGTTTCCAACGAGATTAGAAACGAAAACTGACCCATTTCTACGGTTAAAGGGCGAACACTATACCGCTAATCTAGCATACAAGTGTATTAGACAGCCGTCCCTTGTTGTCCTAATGATGGATACGACGGAGAATTCGCCCAAGTAAATGGCGAAGTGTGCTGCATTTTTTGTTGGAAAGAGCTTCCTCAACTCAAAAACGTAAGTTTTCTAGTTCTATGTCATCCCTTAAGCGAGAATAATTCAGACTATTTTATCTAAATGACAAGTAGGTATCGAGTGAACTTACCAAGAAAATTCTGATCCACTCCAAGAAGTAAATCAACGGTCAAAATAGTTGCCTAACGTATTTTACAGCTTTGCTAATTCTGTATTAGACTGGCGACAGGTAGAAAACATTCGCTTCAGCTGACAGA
This sequence comes from Schistocerca gregaria, assembly GCF_023897955.1. Taxonomy (NCBI): domain Eukaryota; kingdom Metazoa; phylum Arthropoda; class Insecta; order Orthoptera; family Acrididae; genus Schistocerca; species Schistocerca gregaria. Next base: position 464,541,665 of record NC_064922.1, read on the forward strand.
CGCTGGGGACAAGGCGCTGCTCTAAGAAGCGGCGGCGCCGACCGCCACTGCATTGACTGTAAGCAGAAATCCTTCGTATAGGTCAATGAGTTTTATTCGCATTTCTCGAACTATGGTTTGGGTCTACCTCTGAAGCGTCATTAAGAATAATATACAGATGGACCTGCTGCACCTCAAACATCATAACTAAAGAGCAGGAAAAAATATTTCGGCGGTTCAAAAATGGCTCTGAGCACTATGGGACTTAACAGCTGTGGTCATCAGTCCCCTAGAACTTAGAACTACTTAAACCTAACTAACCTAAGGACACCACACACATCCATGCCCGAGGTAGGATTCGAACTTGCGACCGTAGCAGTCACGCGATTCCGGACTGAGCGCCTTAACCGCGAGACCACCGCGGCCGGCATTTGGGCGGTTCTCCTGTTGTGTAGCTGTCATAGGTATTTTGTTCTGCCTTAAGCAAAGTGCACACTACAATATTCATTCACCAGAAGGGATTCACTTCACCAGATGCTATTAATAATTTGAGTAAATAATAGTCATTTTAATATCATATAGTTGAAAACAGTTTGCTTTATGAATGCTTGAACCTTTAATATGTAACAACACAAATTAAAAGACAAGATAGCACGGTTTATGGATATTTGTCTTTTGTAATAAAATTTCATAAGCTCAGAATAATGTACAGTTTCATATTACAGAAACAAACCAGCAAGAAAATATTTAGTATGGTCCGAAAAGTAAGTCTCAAAAGCTGCGAAGATAATTAAAGATGTGTATCACTGCGGCGCAACATCGATTCCAGCTACTGCTAACATGAAAGCAGAAACACTTGCGAAGACAATGTGAAACAAAGACCACGAAGTGTTCACAGTAATGTGTCTAATATGTTAGCCTTAAGCAAAAATTTCGTACATTCTATTAAAAAAAGGAAAAAAAAGTATCGTCCACTCGTAACGACTACAACTCAACTAGTGATGATGCTTTGTCAATAAAAGTGGAAAGCGCCTGAAGATAGAGATTCCAGTTAGAAATAACGGTCATGTCCGAAAGAACAGATCCGATACGTGTAAATATTTACATATCTGCGCGCTGAGAGCGGAGTGATATCTTCCGTGCAGATGCACTTACTCGTCTGAACTGCAGATGCACCTACTCGTCGGAACCCTTTGGGGAGCCAACTGAGAGCATATAAGGGACGGTGGATGGAGGACACTACATCTGTAGCTCATGGTATGTGGGAGTTTGGGCAGGATGGGCGGCGTGGGTCGATGGCCGAGGTAGTTAAAGCAACCGATCTAGAGAAGCGAATTATCCGGGTTCAAGTCCTGATCCAGCACAAATTTTCTCATGACGCCATTGTATTTAAAATCTGGAAAAGATCTTTAAATTATTATTTAATTCTGTATATATATAGCTGATGAATCATACAAATGGTGCGTGAAGCACTTATCGTCTGAAGCATTGCGGAATTCAGCTGAATAGGTGCAAGCAAATAGGGGACAATGGGCAGTGGACACTAGTAGGTCCGTAGTCTTCGCTGTGGGAATCTGGACTGGCCAGAAGACGTGCACTGATGGCCGAGGTGGTTAAGGTAACCGTTCTAGAGAAGCAGAACACAGAGGTTCGAGTCTTGGTCTGGCACAAATGCTCATACGCGGCCATCGCAGTAAATGCCATATGCAACTGAAATCTCACAATTTCTTTTTCATTCTATGTATGGGTTTGCTGAATCTTACAAACTGTGTCTCTTCTTTTGGACATCCAAAGAACAGACTCCACAGATACTGTCAGTGCAGTGGCAGCTGGCGCTGTGTTATCGTCGAGGGGCGCGTCTCCTCAGTGTCACCCATCTCCAGGAACACATCGCTTAAGTAAGCGTATAATGCCTGTCGCTAGTCTAATGCAGAATTCGCAACATTCCATAACGAGTTTAGCAACTATATGACAATCGTTTTATGCCCTATAGAGAATCTGAATTATCCTAATAAATTCACTCGTTATTTACTTGTTATTTGGGTTAAATATTCTGAATTATTTTCATTTAAGGCATGACATAGAGGTAGCAAGTTTATGTTTTTCAGGCTATGAAGCTCGTTTCAACAGAAAATAAAGCTTACTTCGCCTTTTCCTTTGCAAATTGTCTGACTTATCCATCAGTGGGACAACAAGGAAGTGCTGTCTAACGTACTTGCAGTAGGCTTAAGTGTTCGCCCATCAACGGGAGGTCTCGATTGGTTTTTGTTTCTAATGTCCCTCAATACGAGGTTTGCTCCGTCTTCTGTGAAGAATCCACTGGAAGGCAAATCTACACTCAGAAAACAGATTCTAAGACAATATCAACATCTCCCCTACACGTTTTTTCGCTCTCTTATTCTGTACCCGTCGACCTAACGGTGAAAAACTTGCTGCACTGCATTTAGTGCCCACGTTTCGTGCTTCTGTCAATTATATTGACTTAATTGTGCCACTGAATGGTTTGTTAACAGCATTGTGGATGTATCTACGCCTACTGGTGCATTTGCATATTTTCGTGGTAGTCCTGCACCCTGCTTCAGTATGACTGTGGACGGAAGGTAGACAAAGACCATTTTGAAGCTGCAAGTGCGTATTATCCTGTTGACACATCACAGTCTGGGATACTTTGTTTTATAGAAAATACTTTTCTCGTAACGCTACCACGATAAGTAGAAAATCATTTGTATTAGTACATTGCATACTTTTCTTTAGTGTATTGAATAGAATATATAAAAATAAGATAAATTAATCAGCAACACTATATTCTCCCACATCACGTGAAATAGTTTGACAGTGTTTGGAGAGCATTCCGACTTTGTGCCTGTAGACAATATGTTTGTGGCTGTTCGTCTCCTTGCAGTAAAGCTGTGCAGTTCAGCGCAACGATGAGGTGAGGAGTCTCGCGAATTTTGTCACTGACTATAGATCAAAATTACTGTCTTCCTTAATTATTCGTGAACCACTATGTAAGACAATTTCTTTAATACTGGTGTTCATAGCGAGTTTCCATTTCTTCAAGATTCAGAAACACCCGTTCATATATAAGAGCTGATTCCCCAAGGATTCCCTGTCGCTACATTTATGACTATTAGGGTCCTCTCTTACATAACATAGCACAGTGTGAAAATCATGTCTGTTGTCTTACCTTCCAAACCAAATTCCACTGAATGGTAATCTCTAATTTGAGTTTCAGCGTGTTTATTTTAATTGTGAGGGCTAATAACACTGCTAAATTGGTCGGTTGAAAGAACTGGTCACTTGTTATTCAAAAAATCCTTATAGAGTCAACAGTTCTGTCTCTAATCTCGTCGTAGGTTGTGTTCCGAAAATGGGCAGCATAGAGACAGAGAAGTGATGACACTTTGTGCAGGACCTGGCCATCATTTATCAGGGCAATGCACAAGCACGTACAGTGCAAGCTGTTACTGATTTGTTTGACTGATGGGGCTGCTAAATGCTATACCACCTACTGCACTCCCCTAACTTAAGCCCTCGTAAGCTCAACTCGATTGTTAAACTGAAGCAAACACTTTACGGCATTCGCTTGAGAACTGCTACAAATTCGTCGGGCAATAGACCGCGCCGCTCGAACTGTCAACACAACTGGCACTGCTACGAGTATCCTACGACTTCCACGTCGCTGCAATGGTTATACACAATGCCGGTGACTACTTTGAAGGTCAGTATAACTTTGAAACACGTTTCTATTTCGTACGAGCTGTAAATAAATAGTTGCCATTATTAACTTTCCAACCTTCGTATTTATGGTGTTAATAAGACGTTTAGGAAAATCATTTATTTCCTATATTTTCCACAAAAGGGGTCTTTTTCCTTATCAAAGGCTTTCTCATAATCAATAAATACTAAATGCTTTTATAGGCCAAATTCCCAACACATTTCAATAGCTTTTCTTATTATAAATATGTTATCATTGTACAACTGTACCTTTCTGAGTTCCCATAGTTTTTGTAACCTGGTTTTAGTAGACTTAATCTTAATAACTTCGTGAGACTCTCCTAATACCTTTTTTAAATGTAGAAAAAAATTTATCTGCGTTCCATTCTTAAGCTACCAAAGACCTCTGCCAACACAGATTAAAACAATGGAGGAAGTAAAATTCGAAATGATTCCTCCATATTAGATTAATTCGGCATTAATGCCATTTAGGACAGTAGCTTCTCTATTTTTTTTATATTGAAGGCTGCTTTTAATTTCTTTGTGTCTGATCTACAGAATTACTATTAGTTTTCATAGAATAATCTTCTTTGATATCTTCATCATACCAAAAATTTCCAAAATTATGTATCCCCTGATTTTTTCTGTTTTATGCATGTGCTTCATAAGTTAAACACTGTAGTCTGTCATCTATAACTATCATTTCAACATTAGCAACGAATCTTTCCCAAGATTCACTGTGGTCTCCTTTGATTAAATTCTGTATTTCTTTTCTGTTTACATATTTCCTAGGCTTCATTTGTTCATGTTTGTAAATATACGTTTTAAGCATCTTGTTTTTCTTTAATATTTTTGACTGTTCCAATATGATACGTTGCTTTTCCCTTGTAACTCGTTAGCTGTTTTCAACATTGCTGAATTTAAACTTCTCAGTCTGCTTCAGAATTGTCTTTAGTTCCAACCATCTACAAATTCGTGTGTCGGTCTGTGTTGGTATAAATTCCTTATGTTTTCTTGCTGCAGAAGATGAACTTCTTATTTCAAGTTTTCGCTTTGGTTTTTCGTTACATTTGCTTGTTTCCTCCATCTTCCTTGTATTTCAATCTTTGAAGTGACCAGTAAGTTAACAGAGTCTACATAATTTCTTTTAAAGAAATCTCCGCCATTAGACTATTAATTATTTATTTTACACAGTCATGATTTCGGCTTTGTAGCCATTCGTAAATGCATGTTGAAAGGTTAAAATATGTCTGAGCTATCACATGCCGCAATCAGTTCAGACATATTTTAATATTTCAACATGAAAATGAGAACGGAGAGTCGCTACAAAGCTGAAACCATAACTGTGCAAAGTAAATGAACAATTAAAAATAGAATAGCGGAAATTTCGTTCAAGAAATTCTGAAAGACAGTGGTCTCCCACGAAGGAGATACCATTAACAGATATCTCTAAATACACAAGTATCTCGAATAAAAATAATAATTTGTTAATATTAGGAGACTTCATTGCAAGAACTGGAAAGGTACCGACAGTAGGAACAGTAGGCATATTTGGTGAAATAACTTTAAATGAAAATGAGAAGACATTAAGATATTTTCTTACAGTTAATCAGCTAAAATTTATAAATATCTTCTTTATAAATAAAGACAAATATAAATACCTGGAACGTAAGAGGTTCACATTCAGTAACTTATTATGTAATAGGTAATAAAAAATAAGCGCTTAAATAAGTACAATATAAAACTGAAATATAGAAACGAAATCTCACGCTATTTCTAATTAAAGTTAATCAGGTACTTGCATTATGAAGTGAGGATATTTGACATTCTGAGTAGTTGATTCTCAGAACTTGGACTGGCGTAAGAGGCTGTGAACCGTCAGTGTGGTTTCCGAGTTGCACTAACCCAAGCCAGGAAGAGCAATCGGTGTGCGCGGAATCCTCCCAGGTGGATAAACGAAGGAATGTGTTAGGCAGTTTATATAAAACGCTACAGACGATTTTATAAAATAAAGATATGAATTGTGCCACTGCCATAAATGCTTCTTAAGCTAAACAGAGTATGAAGACAGCATGGGTTTAATGTTTCCTCACATAATCATGCCAGATAATGACTACCTACGGTAAACTATTGGACATACTTTAGATGATCATGTATGTAAATGGCCATTAATAAAATTTATATTAACTATTTTGTTGCATTAATGTTGATACATGCGAGGAACGTTTTGCTGATTTGGCTGTGGTTATTCAGGACAATGAACTTAAATTGTCTGCCACAATTAATAATGACAAACTATGCTGTCGTGCTTTGAGTGTTCGCATACGAATTTCGATAGTAATGGGCTGTTAAAGGAACTTTTGCACGCCCGTGTTCCATTTACGTTGCTCTGCTGCACTTAAATATTTATTGTTTATCTTTGCTTTCCTTAGACTCCGTGTCTGTGTAAGGCCACCATTCGAAGATATGTTAATTATTATCTAACTTTGTTTTACCTAGAACCCGCAATTTTGTAATTCTACTATTCGAGGGTTTGTGCTTTATTTGCAATAAACCTTTATTTGATTTAAACGAAAATTATTCTTTTGCAATAAAATTGTTAATTTAAGGGGTTTATCTAAGCAGTTACTCATTCATAAGTTGTTTCGGTAATCACCTACTAAATAATAATTGTCTGAGCATCAGTTCGTCGGTAAAACCATGGGTTTTAGAGCGCTGGTGTACGACCGTCCCCTGTGACAGAGGAGCGAGCCAAGCTAATAGTCTACACCGCACACTGTCCACCGCAAGAGCGGCTTAATAAAACCGCTAGTGCAGTCGTAAGGATCACAGGAATATGGTAAATGAAAACACAGAAAAACAAGGTGATAGGACAGCTAAGGATGTTATTTTCGGTGCTGTGAGGCAAGCAGTTTTTGCCATTTCGATGAAGATACTTGTTTTAGTAAGTGTTTCACGACCTCTGTAAACGCAGTCTGATGCTGGATCTGTAATTTGATTCGGTAAAAACGAAAAAGCCGTTAACGGTGAAATAAGTCTACTGCTAACGTATACATGAGAAGAAACTAAGTATCCTGGCAGAATGAGTCAAATGAAACAGTTCTACTACTATGTGAAGAGGAACTAAATGAAAGTGGTTGCTACTGATTCTACTACTGATTTAATATAACGGCCGCTAGTCCCTGGGCATCAGTGATTAACAGAAAAACAAAGGATTATATTTTGGTCCTGTATGCTGATCGGAAGCTGTTTGATTTCAAAGAAAGACTTGCACCTCGTAATTATCTTGAGAAGCAATGTCTGTCACATATAAGTGAGGCTGATTGCCTTGTTTAATTTATATTCAAGTGAAATTGGGTTAGCTAATCACCGAAATGATATCCAGAGAAGAATTTGACTACTGCACCTTTATTTTACGTGGATCCACATAAATGAAAATAAATAAATAAGTAAATATGGCGAACGTCTTCGTTCAGAAGAAAACAAGAAATGTGCTGAGGTGACCAAAGTGATGGGATACCTCCTAATACCGTGTCGAGCCTTCTATTGTCTGGCATAGTGCAGCAACTCGACTTGGCCTGGACTCAACAACTGGTAGGAAGTCCCCTGCAGAAACACTGAACCATACTGCTTCTAGAGACGTCCAAAATCGCGGAAGTGTTATCGATGCAGGATGCAGGATTTTGTGCACGAACTGACCTATCAATTACGTCCCGTAAATGTTCGATGGGATTCATGTCGGGCGATCTGGGTGAATTGTCCAGAATTTTCTTCAAACCAATGGCAGGCAATTGTGACCCGATGACAAATTTGGAAACATGAAGTCCATGGCTTGCTGCAAATGGTTTCCAGGTAGCTGAACATATCCATTTCTGGTGACTGACCGGCTCAGTTGGACCAAAGGACATAGCCCATTCCATATAAGCACAGTTTACACCCTTATGGAGCCACCACTAGTTTCTACAGTGTCTTGTTGACAAATTGAGTAAATGGCTTCGCAGGGTCTACGCCACACTCTAACCCTATCATCAACTCTTACCAACTAAAATCGGGACTAATCTGACGAAGCAACTGTTTTCCAATCGTCTACCATCCAACCGATACGGCCACGAGCCCAGGAGAGGAACTGCAGGAAATGTCATGCTAACTGCCATTCCGCGTTCAGAGTCTCTTAATTCCCATCGTGTGGCCATAATCACGTCAGAAGCCTTTTTCCATTAATCAACTGAAAACAAATGACAGCTTCGTCAGTGCACTGCCCTTTTATACCTTCAGTACGTGATACTACCATCATCTGTGGGTGTGCATATCGCTGTCCCATGATTTTTGTCACGTGAACTATCAAACGGACTCAGTTACAAGTAATGATCGTATGGTGGATGCTCCATATACAAGGAAACACAGTATAATTGATCAGAGATTGCGGCTGGCTCGTCGCTCACCAAAACCGAATGTCTTCTCTCTACGGAATGTTCTCTGTATTCCTTCGTTTGTCTAACTTTGGCGTCTCAGCACAATAATTCCGCCAAAAGTCCGAGTCAGTCAACCAAGCTTCTGCTTATTTGCTTCACCCTTCGGTGGAGGGAAAATTTTCCATACGACTCTCCTCCTCTAATCTTACGAGTTTCAGAAAGATCCACGCAACATGTTAGTGGTCAAAGAGGGCCCTAGTATTTTGATTAACCTGTGAGATATGAGAAAAGACTCGTTTCCATCCCTACCATCCTGAATATTTTTCGAAAGCGTCTTAACTCTATCCACAGTTTTTGTAACACCATGATGTCAATATGTCTCTTGGGGACGTATCTTCCAAATTATTATGCAAGCTCTCAAATTTCGTCTGGCACCATTATGTCTCTTGGGGGCGTAAAACGACAACTAGTTTCTCAGCTGTCTTTGGGCGTTGACCCTGCAAGTCATGAAGGGGAATTACACCACTATTTATTGCTTAAGTGTTGTCACCGGCACATATCGCTGGGAATGAATGTTGACACCCCTGTCAGTGTTTAAAAACGACAGCTCCGAGCAGTGGCTCTACTGAATGCTTTACTTGAGTTCTCCGGAAGGCAAATTGGGGTGGGCTAGTGTTTCATTTAGATCTCATCTGCTTGTTCCTTGACCCGTTAAGAACAATATCAAATCGGCTAACTAAATTGTATTAACAGGCGCTAATTACGAAGGCGACTGTGATTGTTTCTGCTCTGTTCGCACAGAGCTTGCTGACAGGGAACCAGTCTTAACAAACGTTTAATTATAGCTGGCGGACGTCTGTCAGTGTGCAAGTAGTGAGTAAGACGACAGCAACTTCCCATATCGCTTTACTAATCCATCTCTTTGTCTTCTGTTATTAGCTTGAATTTTGAGATTGGTTGGCTTACGAGGAGTGGACCAAGTTTATAATTTAATTAACAAGTAAACCTAAAGGAAAACAGTGGCACCTTCCTTCTGTCAGGCTGATTATATTTCAAGTGGCTACAGCCGATAGACAATTTAGAAAATCAAAAAGATATCAGAAGGATCTTACAGTTATCTCTCAATGGTTAACAGATAAGATAAAATGTATTCGACACCTCACAACAAGAGTTGGGATAATTTTAAGGAAAAACACATGGAACGTGGACACACAATTCATTATTTGTTCTTTCATGAAATACCTTGAACAGGATCAATTAATCAATAATAAACCTTAACAATTCATACCATTAAGAACAGGAATATACGGTCCCTTATTACAAGTAAGAATCTGAGTTCTATCAGTAAAATGAATTACAAATGACTGCCATTAAATGTATTAACAATTTCCAGTCAACGATACTACGTTAAACAAATAGACAAGGCCCCCTCCAAATAAAAAAAAAGTCTCACCACTGATTGTGGCTGTTGAAAAGCCCTTAACAATATATAAGCCTTAATAAAATCCATTAAGCAATAAAATACAGACTCTCCAAAATAGAAGATAAGCTGGGAAGACTTGCAATTTAAATGTGACTCCCAAATGGTGTACACCAGCAGAAACATTGACAATGACCCTTAAATAAATATACAATCCCAAAATACAGGGTAAGCTGGCAAATACAGCAGGCGGCTATTACAGCTAACAGGAAACAAGTAGGCAAGTTTTACGAGGAGTGGGGTTAGCTAATGACTGCGGATATTGGGAAAACTCAACAGTTCATACTGATAAGTAAAAGGCTTTAAAACTTAACATGCTCCATAAGTTGCAATAAGGGAGCAAGGTTTAAACGAGTGGTTAAAGAGCACGTATAGTGAAGAGGAAGTTCAGGCTTGCAGAACACTCTTCAAAGCTTATGTTCTTAGTGAATTCGCAACATCGGATATGGTAAGAGTTACCAATTAATTGGCGACACTTCGCTGTGGCGTATATCAAACTACCAGATTTGCTTAACTTGAACCAACACGATGTGGTTGGTAGAGACACCAGATTGCAGGCCCACCCAGACGACGTTTGATGACTGAAGTGTCGCTGCAGCAGAAAGAAAACACTTCTCTGCTCTGGACCCAAGAAACACGAACGAGTTGTCTGCTGCCAAAACTACCGTGCCAACACCCATCAGAAGGGACCACTAATCTGCCCAAATGAGGCTACAGACGATAATACCTAAGATGTAGGTAGTATTAACTTGTTGCAGAAGCGACTACACTTACAACTTAAAGCTGAATTCTCTTTAAAATTACTTGATAATAGAAGGCTGAAATATCAGCGGCTGCTAATGCAAATACTCAGGCATACTCATCTACAAAGGGTGCCTTGCCTTCGACTGACACTATATTACGATTTCAATTATATCAGCTCAGTCTCTATCAGAGAACGTTCGTACACTTGCACGGTGTTTGGCCTAGAACAACAAATTACCATCACTTACACTGACCGATGACCATATACACGATCACTCGGAGCGGAGTTAATATAACAAATGGTTCAAATGGCTCTGAGCACTATGGGACTTAACTTCTGAGGTCATCAGTCCCTTATAACTTAGAACTACTTAAACCTAACTAACCTAAGGACATCACACACATCCATGCCCGAGGCAGGATTTGAACCTGCGACCGTAGCGGCCACTCCGGCCGGCGTTAATATAACAGCTCCAATTCCACAGTAACACAGACATGATCTTGCGATAACATGTACCATTAAGAAAAACAACACTTAACTCCACTCAGGTGTGAACGAGCCATGACTTACAGGATGCCAAGTGGTGTTCGTACCTCCAACTGGTACAGGTGTTCTTCGAGGTGCCGTAAACTTTAAGCTTGCAGAGAAGGCGGGAAACTTACCGACCGGGTTGCACGTGACGTCCACTTCTCTTCTCACAACTCGCCTCTCTCAAACCAGCCGGCAAGGCTTGCCTCGTACCGATTTAACCACTCGCGGCTTCTCGAGGCCCGTACCGGACAGCAGGAGTCCCCCAAACCCAACAACTTGTTAACCACGTGCCCTCCAGCTTACTCTCCGTGCCAGACATAAACCAACAGCAAATGCCTCAATCAAAGTGCCTAGCTCCCGACATACAATCAGGATCGATAACGATAGCCAAGTAGTTTGTGGCACCAGCAGAGGGCCATGCCTGCCAAAATTAGAGCCGCCAAGGCTCAGTATCAATTGGAGATAAAAATCTTGATTTGAAACCGAGAGAGTTGCAAAGTTACTAACGCTGTCACGTTGGGATAAACTATCAGCTGAATACAAGACCGTACGATATATTGATACGCTGCAATAAAATGGGTTATTACGCTCGTGGGTGGTAAAGTTGTGGAACAGCAAATTATTTGAACTTGTAGTCGAATCTCGTGATGGACAGGGAACAGGAAAAACCTTACGTTGACAGCAGATGTCGTTATGTGTAAACAGACACCAGCAGTACTAGTGTATGTAAGGCATATATGACAACAACCTTAGTTTAGAAAATGAACTTAACAGTTGGTCAGTCTTATTGAAATGATGTAATGACCCAGTTAGCAAATAAGAGGACCCTACGTTCGTCTACAAATAAGTGCATGGGGACTGTAGAGAAAATAACGGGCTATATGTGATCAAGTACCTACGTACGAGACCTCCGACGACATAAGGATCAGTAGCACCACAACGGAACGCTGACAAGGACGACCAACTGTTCAGACTGCTTACTTGAATGACACAATGCTTCCTCTCTTGCATGATGAGTCATCAAGTGATATTGAGTAGTTCCATGTCATTTCGATAAACATCTTGTAAATAACTATCGTGGCTTGTATAAAACTAATTTCACATTAATCTGTGGAAAGTAATACACGAACAGCAGGTACTCCCTTACCACTCATTGAATGTGCAGGTTTCCGATATGTTTGGACCTCGAGTCTTTTTGAGACGTTAGGTACTGCAACGTGCATGGCCACTACTCCCCTTTGTAGGTACGTCTTCGAATGAAGCCTTCTTCACTAAAGACAAAATACGGAATATTGACATTTGAAGTATGGGCCGACTAGATTCTCTACACTAAAGATATGAAGAGATATGAAGAAAGATTTGCAGCGACCGTGACGTCGGTCACAGTAAATAACTGGTTAATAGGCTGGAATCCACTACCTCCCCATTTAATTGCTTTAGTGAACATTCCAATTCCGAGATATATTACTTCCCATGTAGATGGAAGATGTCCCACTTGCTCTTGGTGCACACATCTGGTTGCGATATAGTCGAGCACAGTTCACTTTGCACCTGCGTCAGAAACGACTGGGAAGGGGAGGGCCTGTTACGTAGACAGAGGGTCATCTGATCTGTGGAAAGCGTTATGTACGAGACAGCTGTACAGCAGAAGAGAATCTTCAGGAGACGACGCTCGTTGGCTATGACATTGTTTTCACAACGCCAGATTTGTTCAAACTAGTACGAGAGGGTTGTATGGATCATTACATGCCTGCATCTCCTGCAAACTCTGGTGTCGAGGAAACCTATTAAAGTGGTACAGTTTGAATTTCCTTAACGTCATCAGAATATCACAATTAATTTAAAATATTCTGATTTTTCAGGATAACTTTCGACTTCAGCGTTTCCTGAGCAGGACTTATATCTCAAAATTAAACAGTCGCTCTTATCCATCAGCTATGAAAGATTTTTGCTTTGTCAGTGAAACATCATGTATAACATGAGGTTGTTCACTGAATAAGTAGCAATGAGGAAGGAGAGGGTAACATGTGACTTTAGCTAGATGACGCGAAACGAATTATGTTGACGCCAATGTGTGCTAAATTTTAGTAAGCGAAATGCGTCCTCTAACTTAATGCCAGATGAGAGGGTTCAGATGGCTCTGAGCACTATGGGACTTAGCTTCTGAGGTCATCAGTCCCCTAAAACGTAGAACTAGAGCTACTAACCTAAGGACATCACCCACATCCATGCCCCAGGCAGGATTCGAACCTGCGACGGTAGCAGTCGCGCGGTTCCCGACTGTACCGCCTAGAACCACTCGGTCTCATCGGCCTGCCCAGATGAGGAGAACCGTAGATTATCGCTGAATGGACTCGTAACTATAAGTAAGACTTTATTTGTTTATATGAATTGTTAGTTGTAAAGTGTTTCGAACCTGTAAGTATCACGCGTCAAAAGAACTGCGTTGTTCGCTAACGAAGTCCACTGAATATGCCTTTAATACAAAGGGCGAAAATCATCTGGAAAATGAATACTATTGTAGCAGTAAAAAAGAGCCTGAATTTATAAAGAGAAAATGCGACAAAAACATCCACCGTAACAGCTTCAAGCGGGTGAATAATATCGTTCATGAATTGGTAGTTTGAACCAACTACATCTATCTCTTTATATAATATGTATGACTCTGCAGCCCATTACTCCTGACGAATGTGGTATGGTACTCACTTTGCAAACTTCGTCTGTATAAAAAACATTTCTCCGTTCATTCATGGTACGCCCTCGATGTTATTGAGATTATAGGGTGATTTCCTGAAAATGGCACATATCCTCAGGGGTGATGGAGGAGGGTAAATGTATTAATCTGATTTAAGAAAGTTACTCCGGAAACGACCGGTCCGAAAGCTATAAGCGAAAATCGTTCACGTCTGACAGTGGAATATCTGTACCTGTGCTGCTGTTGCTAAGATAGCAAGATGCGCAAACTTTCGGAGGTGATAGTATGGGTCAAAACGGAGGGAAGTGTTTAGTAAACATGGACTCTAAACTTCATACTTTAAGAGCCATGAAAACCTGTTTATCTTCGATACTGTCAAACACATCTCTTCTACTGGAAGCTCTCTGGTTTCCATATATTTGTAGGAGGTAGTACGGACCAAACCAAGAAAAGATGTATGGTAAATAAGGGCTCCAAAATGCATATCTTAAGTGCTGTAGACACTTATTCAGTAGAAGAGATGTGTTTCATAGTAGCGAAGATGAACAGGCACTCATGGCTCTTAACATATGCAGTTTAGTGCCCATATTTACCGGACAATTTGGTCCTGTTTTAGTCCATACTACCGCATTCGAAAGTTGCCTACTCTACAATCTTAGCAACCACGATAATTTTACACGTATTCCACTGTCAGAGGTATCAGAACGATTCTCACTTACAAGTTTCGCAAAAGTCGTTTCCGAAGCATTGTTCCTTACCTCAAATTGATACATTTCCGCTCGTCAGCCCTCCATGAAAGTTTGTAACGTTATCACGGAATCATTCTCTATAATGAACGAGGCCACCTCTACGTTGTCGGAAGCTAAGTTCACGTCCCCAGCTGTCTAACACACAGACCATCGCCAGTGCTGTCTGACATAACGTTGTAAACGCTTTTCACAATAGAAGTACCTACGGGAATCGGAGAAATAGTGTATCATGTGCAAAGTTATTCGCTATCTTCGAATAATTAGTCTGTTGATAGTACAGTGTAATCTTTTCCTAAGAGTGTAGAATTCTTGACAACCGATTGCAACGGTTGCTCAATTTTTCCATTTGCCAGTTTCCCAATAGTAATTGCATTTTGGACTCAGTACATTAAGAACGTTTGGTCGTTCTCGTCCCCATCACGAATGCGTGTTAATCAGGATTGTAATTCTGAACCATGTTACTTCTTGTACAAAAAGTAGTAGAGCTATGCTTTTCTACAGAACGACAAGTCACAAGCTTACACCTTATTATTCTCTTGTGTGGTGAATTACGAGGAAAGAAGTGGCGAACAATGACATCCTTTTCCCAGGAAACTTAACTGTTTGGCAAAAGGCTTGCCAATATGCTTCTCGATTAAAATCATCTTCGAGAATCCGACAGATGTTGGAAACCCATATTCGAAGGAGCTTCTGTATGAGTGGACTCAGGTAGTCGGAAAGGTTGTGTTTTGACCTGCTGAAGCTGCTGCTCGGAACTGATTGGTACTATTTATGCTTCTTTTCATCCTTTCTGAGAAATGGGTGTCAATTGCAGTGACAGCGGTTGCACCACGAATTGCGTTTCTAACAGGACTTCCAGCCATTTCTGTTGCCATTCAGCCTTTCCAAGGAACGAGCGTCTCTTCCTTTAGCAGAAGTTACATATTGAATGGTACTTATCCTGCGTAAGTGGAAGAGATCTTGTCGCTTCTGGAAAGTGTGAATGTTTGAAATATATATCTATATGTTGACACACATACATTGCTTGTACTGTTTCTTTAGCGTCGTTATTTTATAACTTGTATTAGTCTATACTGCTAGTAAACAATAGGAAAACAAGTATTTCTTTGTAATTTGAAATTAATTTAGAAGTTTTATTATCATGTTTTGTTTCTTTGTTTTAGCATGGTAGTAAACACCTAATTCTCAGGGTAATCTCGGTGTGGACCTATTTATTACTCACACTAAACATTCGCGTTCGTTTTCGAAGCTCCACAGTGACTGTTTGAACGCAGATTATTTCCTTACGATTGTATTTAACTACCTACGTTTTAGTTATGTATGATTGGCATAATTTCTAATTTGAAACTGTAGAGATACAACTATGTAGAAAACAGATAACTGCAGCGAAAAACTCATGAGAGGCATTTTCTCTCAGCCGTAGAAACGTATTTCTAGTGTAAAATCTACATGTATAAAGATAGTCTCAACGTAACAATTTTAATTTGATTTCAGATTGAAAGTATTGCATCGCTCACGTGTGAAATAGTGAATAAAATAGACTTCCTTCACTATCAGCCCTTCCATTTAATGGTGTAATATTATTCACAGGTTTTGGTTAATAGTATTATAGGAAAAAGACTTTTGGTCAGGTGAATACAGGGTTATAAATACAAAATCAAATAGGGGTAATTCTGGAGTAGGTTTAATAATGAATAAGAAAATAGGAGTACAGGTAAGCTACTACAAACAGCATAGTGAACGCATTATTGTGCCCTTCTACAGTAGTACAAGTTTATATGCTAACTAGCTCTGCAGATGACGAAGAAATTGAAGAAATGTATGATGAGATAAAAGAAATTATTCAGGTAGTGAAGGGAGATGAAAATTTAATAGTCATGGGTGACTGGAATTCGAGCGTAGGGAAACGGAGAGAAGGAAACATAGTAGGTGAATATGGATTGGGGCTAAGAAATGAAAGAGGAGGTCGTCTGGTAGAATTTTGCATAGAGCAAAACTTAATCATAGCTAACATTGGTTGAAGAATCATAAAAGAAGGTTGTATACATGGAAGAATCCTGGAGATACTAAAAGGTATCAGATAGATTATATAATGGTAAAACAGAGATTTAGGAACCAGGTTTTAAATTGTAAAACATTTCCAGGGGCAGATGTGGACTCTGACCACAATCTATTGGTTATGAACTGTAGATTAAAACTGAAGAAACTGCAAAAAGGTGGGAATTTAAGGAGATGGGACCTGGATAAACTGACTAAACCAGAGGTAGTACAGAGTTTCAGGGAGAGCATAAGGGACCAATTGACAGATATGGGGGAAAGAAATACAGCAGAACAAGAATTGGTAGCTTTGAGGGATGCAGTAAATGAAGGAGGCAAACAGGAATACAAACGTCTCAAAAATGAGATCGACAGGGAGTGCAAAATGGCTAAACAGGCATGGCTAGAAGACAAATGTAAGGTTGTAGAGGCTTATCTCACTATGGGTAAGATACATACTGCCTACAGGTAAATTAAAGAGACCTTTGCAGAAAAGACAGCCACTTGTGTGAATATTAACTCAGATGGAAACCCAGTTCTAAGCAAAGAAGGGAAAGCAGAAGGGTGGAAGGAGTATATAGAGGGTCTGTACAAGGGCCATGTACTTGAGGACAATATTATGGAAATGGAAGAGAATGTAGATGAAGATGAAATGGGAGATACGATACTGCGTGACGAGTTTGACAGAGCACTGAAAGACCTGAGTCGAAACAAGGCCCCGGGAGTAGACAACATTCTATTAGAACTATTGACGGCCTTAGGAGAGCCAGTCCTGACAAAACTCTACCATCTGGTGAGCAAGACGTATGCGACAGTCAAATACCCTCAGACT
This sequence comes from Schistocerca gregaria, assembly GCF_023897955.1. Taxonomy (NCBI): domain Eukaryota; kingdom Metazoa; phylum Arthropoda; class Insecta; order Orthoptera; family Acrididae; genus Schistocerca; species Schistocerca gregaria. Next base: position 464,558,842 of record NC_064922.1, read on the forward strand.
TCAAGAAGAATATAATAATTCCAATCCCAAAGAAAGCAGGTGTTGACAGATGTGAAAATAACCGAACTATCAGTTTAATAAGTCACAGCTGCAAAATACTAACGCGAATTCTTTACAGACGAATGGAAAAACTTGTAGAAGCCGACCTCGGGGAAGATCAGTTTGGATTCCGTAGAAATGTTGGAACACGTGAGGCAATACTGACCCAACGACTTATCTTAGAAGAAAGATTAAGGAAAGGCAAAGCTACGTTTCTAGCATTTGGCAATGTTGACTGGAATACTCTCTTCCAAATTTTAAAGGTGACAGGGGTAAATAACAGGGAGCGAAAGGCTATTTACAATTTGTACTGAAACCAGATGGCAGTTATAAGAGTCGAGGGTCATGAAAGGGAAGCAGCGGTTGGGAAGGGAGTTAGACAGGGTTTTAGCCTCTCCCCGATGTTATTCAATCTGTATATTGAGCAAGCAGTGAAGGAAACAAAAGAAAAATTTAGAGTAGGTATTAAAATCCATGGAGAAGAAATAAAAACTTTGAGTTTCCGCCTATGACATTGTAATTCTGTCAGAGACGGCAAAGGACTTGGAAGAGCAGTTGAACGGTATGGACAGTGTCTTGAAGGGAGGATATAAGATGAACATCAACAAAAGCAAAACGAGGATAATGGAATGTAGTCTAATTAAGTCGGGTGATGCTGAGGGAATTAGATTAGGAAATGAGACACTTGAAGTAGTAAATGAGTTTTGCTATTTGGGGAGCAAAATAACTGATGATGGTCGAAGTAGAGCGGATATAAAATGTAGACTGGCAATGGCAAGGAAAGCGTTTCTGAAGAAGAGAAATTTGTTGACATCGAATATAGATTTATGTATCAGGAAGTCGTTTCTGAAAGTATTTGTTTGCAGTGTAGCCATGTATGGAGGTGAATTATGGACGATAACTAGTTTGGACAAGAAGAGAATAGAAGCTTTCGAAATATGGTGCTACAGAAGAATACTGAAGATAAGGTCGATAGATCACGTAACTAATGAGGAGGTATTGAGTAGGATTGGGGAGAAGAGAAGTTTGTGGCACAATTTGACTAGAAGAAGTGATCGGTTGGTAGGACATGTTCTGAGGCATCAAGGGATCACAAATTTAGCATTGGGAGGCAGCATTGAGGGTAAAAATCGTAGAAGGAGACCAAGAGATGGATACACTAAGCAGATTCAGAAGGATGTAGGCTGCAGTAGGTACTGGGAGATGAAGCAGCTTGCACAGGATAGAGTAGCATGGAGAGGTGCATCAAACCAGTCTCAGGACTGAAGACCACAACAACAACAACAGCACTATTAGGGTTTAATAGAAGAGCTTGACGGGAGAAACTGTTATAGATAACATGAAATGCTACTTGTAATAGACCCACTGGACCTAATGTTTGCCACCCTGTTAAAAGAGTGCACTGGTCTTTTTACAGGGCTGCAGATTGTGTAGAACTAGTATTTCGCTGTCATGTGACGCCTCCCTCCCCCTCTGAGGATGTTAATCATGGCAATGATGTGGTGTATGTGTGCTAATCGGTTGTGCAGATCCAGTGCATTAACATTGGTCGATATGGAAAATTATCGGGATGGAAGAAAGGCGTTATAACTTTTGAACACATTTATGGCAAAAAAATCTTCTGACAATTTTGGCCTTTACCTAAGTCCTCTTCCTACCAATGATTTCCTATGTTTAAGAGGTGTGCACTTTTGGTAATGGCTTGTATAATGCCCTCTATGATAGCAATCCCAACACAATCATGAGATTTAGAGCATGGAGTAGTGTGCACTGGTGCATTACATTTTGAACAGTCGTGGACAAAACGAGTGAAACCCCTCGCCTTTTCGTTATGCTGATCCGCACAGCTTTAAAGGCTGCTACACAGCATAAAAGGCAAGGCGACGAAGCGCTACCAACATACACTCCTGGAAATTGAAATAAGAACACCGTGAATTCATTGTCCCAGGAAGGGAAACACTATTGACACATTCCTGGGGTCAGATACATCACATGATCACACTGACAGAACCACACGCACATAGACACAGGCAACAGAGCATGCACAATGTCGGCACTAGTACAGTGTATATCCACCTTTCGCAGCAATGCAGGCTGCTATTCTCCCATGGAGACGATCGTAGAGATGCTGGATGTAGTCCTGTGGAACGGCTTGCCATGCCATTTCCACCTGGCGCCTCAGTTGGACCAGCGTTCGTGCTGGACGTGCAGACCGCGTGAGACGACGATTCATCCAGTCCCAAACATGCTCAATGGGGGACAGATCCGGAGATCTTGCTGGCCAGGGTAGTTGACTTACACATTCTAGAGCACGTTGGGTGGCACGGGATACATGCGGACGTGCATTGTCCTGTTGGAACAGCACGTTCCCTTGCCGGTGTAGGAATGGTAGAACGATGGCTTCGATGACGGTTTGGATGTACCGTGCACTATTCAGTGTCCCCTCGACGATCACCAGAGGTGTACGGCCAGTGTAGGAGATCGCTCCCCACACCATGATGCCGGGTGTTGGCCCTGTGTGCCTCGGTCGTATGCAGTCCTGATTGTGGCGCTCACCTGCACGGCGCCAAACACGCATACGACCATCATTGGCACCAAGGCAGAAGCGACTCTCATCGCTGAAGACGAGACGTCTCCATTCGTCCCTCCATTCACGCCTGTCGCGACACCACTGGAGGCGGGCTGCACGATGTTGGGGCGTGAGCGGAAGACGGCCTAACGGTGTGCGGGACCGTAGCCCAGCTTCATGGAGACGGTTGCGAATGGTCCTCGCCGATACCCCAGGATCAACAGTGTCCCTAATTTGCTGGGAAGTGGCGGTGCGGTCCCCTATGGCACTGCGTAGGGTCGTACGGTCGTGGCGTGCATCCGTGCGTCGCTGCGGTCCGGTCCCAGGTCGACGGGCACGTGCACCTTAAGCCGACCACTGGCGACAACATCGATGTACTGTGGAGACCTCACGCCTCACGTGTTGAGCAATTCGGCGGTACGTCCACCCGGCCTCCCACATGCCCATTATACGCCCTCGCTCAAAGTCCGTCAACTGCACATACGGTTCACGTCCACGCTGTCGCGGCATGCTACCAGTGTTAAAGACTGCGATGGAGCTCCGTATGCCACGGCAAACTGGCTGACACTGACGGCGGCGGTGCATAAATGCTGCGCAGCTAGCGCCATTCGACTGCCAACACCGCGGTTCCTGGTGTGTCCGCTGAGCCGTGCGTGTGATCATTGCTTGTACAGCCCTCTCGCAGTGTCCGGAGCCAGTATGGCGGGTCTGACACACCGATGTCAATGTGTTCTTTTTTCCATTTCCAGGAGTGTACTATGCACAAGTGTGAAATTGAAATCTATCGGAACTTTGTCAGGCTGTTTTCAATCATATGTAAGACTATATTAATGCTGATTAGTGTGTTAAGGAGAGAAAGGAGAAACGCTAATTAGTATGAACTGTATTAATAAAAATGAATTTCAGCTTATCGAGATAACCTAACTGTTTTAGTAAGACAAAGTACCCCAGACCGTTACGAATTAGCAAAATCTAATGGTCATTCGGCCGCGGGACGGTCTGCATAAACGTTCAGACCAGTCATACTGGATTACCGTTGCTGACCTACCACGAAAGTGTGCAAATTTAGCAATGCGTGAAGATTCACAACGAAATTCAGTTAAAAATATTTCTCTGCCACAATTCATTTATTGACAGAAGCGGAAAAAGTAGGCAGTAACAAGTACGAAATTCTAGAAGAGTTTAATATTGAGATCAACAGGTAGCCGGTACAGAATAAAGGTAGCAATAAAACGTATTAGGGGCGCGAGAATTTCTTAAAATTGCTGTACTGATAGTCTATCTGCCTCCATCGAGATAAGAACAGAAAACAAACCAGATCTCCCTTGCAGTAACAAACACCTTTCACCACAGTAGCAGACAACTCAGGTGAACAGCCCTCTATTATTACCCCAGACATGAATAAGCCAGCAATTTCTCAATGAAAATGGCAAAATGATTTGCATGTTCTGTTGCATAGAGCTTTCTGGAATCAAAAATATAAATTTTCTACCTTTATGTCACCTTTCATGTGACAATCATTCGGAATGTTTATCGAAATAACAAAATACCATTACTAGCGAGTAAATTTAGTATGATCCACCATCCCAGGAAATAAACGGTGACATAGCTGCCAAACGTATTCTACAATGTTTCGAATTCTCCATTAGACTCACCACAGCGAGAAAACGTTCATTAGCCGAAGTGTTTCTTAAGCTAGGTAGAAATGGGAATGCTCACACTTCTAAAACTTATTGGCATTAATAGTAGGATCTGAATTATCACGTGTATAGGCAAATGGACTTTACTTGCATTCCTGTAAACGGGTTTTGGTTCGAAAGCGTAGCTACGATTAATATGCTGACGTATCGACTGCAACTAGAACATTTCGAATAAAGAGTCGGAGTAGGGCGAATCATTTATGCGGCCCTCATATTTAGTAACTGTCGTAGCTATTTTCTTTGTTAGGATTTCATCACCTAAATCGGTAAAAATGGAACCCTACTAGTCTTACTTTCTTGACCGTCTTTCTGTCTACCGAACTCTTAAAACTCGTTTACCTCGAGTAGACATAATAAGCGGAATTGTATCGCACTTCCTGCGGTATACGGTCCCTTGGTGGTGTAAAAAAGTGAGCTTCCATGCTAGGATCCAGTATCGCTGGTCTGAACGATGACGCAGACCGTTTCGCGGCCGAATGCCCATTAGATTTCGCTAATTCTTAACGATCTCGGGTACTTTGTCTTACTAATACACATATGTTATCTTGATAAGCTGACATTAATTTTTATTAATACGGTTAATACTGATTAGCCTTTCACCTTTAATTTATATCTTATATTTACGTGTTGTGTTTAACACACTAATCAGCATTAGTATAATCTTACAGATGATTGAAAACAGTCTGACCAAGTTCGGATAGTGTTTCAATTTCACGCCTGTGCATAGTATGTTGGTAGAACTTCGTCGCCTTGCCTGTTTATACTGTGTAGCAGACTTCAAAGCTGTGTGGATCAGCATAACGAAAAGGCGAGGGGTCTCGCTCGTTTTGTCTACGACTGTACATACGACATGTGTTAATGGCTCTGATCTTATGGCCTTATCAATCACTATAGTTGAGGTAGAACTCGACATAATGGAGAACAGGAATTCAAGGATACAAAGATACCAGAATGTAATTATCTAACAACTGAAAATTAAAAGACTGAGCTGCTATTTACAGAGTGCTGAATTACCACTTGTAGTGTTCTGTTATCAGAATGAAGGGTAAATTCTCGCTTCTGTTACCAATATTTTACAGGGAAGAAGGTAACTGTGGGGAAACAAAAGTGAAAAATAAACAGTTCTTAACTAGTTCTTTCAACTTGGGCTACCATTCTGGGCTACCCTTATCTCTGGCGCAGTTCAGTGCCAGCCAGTATCCCAACCTGTGGAGGGGGGAGTGGTGGATGTAGCGTACAGTGTGCACATACTGCTCAAAAGGTAGCGTGGTAAGGTGGCACAGCTTGCATGCCAGGAGCTGAGCTGGAGGTGGCAGCTAATGCACCACATGTGGCTCATCATGGCGCAACGTAGTTAGCAGCGACAAAAGGCGTCGCAGCAGGTTGCAGTTGCTCATTGCCCCAGTCACAGCCAATAGCGCACAGAAGAGGGTGGCCTGGATACGGCAACTTCTGTTGAGACTGGCTGGCAGGTGGTGACAGCAAGTTAACTACACTTATGGGCTGTGCTCTATGCTTCTACTGTTCAATGTTTCTACAGTTTATTTATCAAATATATAAATAGTTCCTGTAGAACAGTGCAACAATACTTCGATATTTGTACCATACGAAAGAAATGAAATTATTGCCTGCATTATCAATCATTTTACCTCTATACCACATATTAAGTAACAACAAGCCTCAACAAAACTGTAGCAAATTGCACCTTATGTCAACACTTTATATTCAGTTACAGATAAGCACCAAGCAAAATTGTAAGAAATAGCCCTGTACAATGCTCTTTGCCATTCATATTGTTGTTGTTTAAATATTCAAATGTAATTTTTCTTAACTTTATTGCTGTAACACCATAGAAAATCTTTGATAATGTTTTAACATGGTCAGTTAGAGCTTCTTCATGTGCTGAAAAAATCACATGTCCTTCCCAAGTTCAGTGATTCAGTTTCGCTATTTCATCTGACATTCCACCTGATAAAATGGACTTTACAATTTTCATTTTCCTTTGTTGAACTTAGTTAGTTTTTATACCACTGGAGTATAACTTCATTTAGTCCTAAAAGGAACTCTCAGCAATTACTACAGGGCAAGTTTACCATGCTGTTATATTCACATGTGTTTTACACTGTCATAGAACAATAATACAGGCATTGTGGTACATGATTTGACATGATTTGAGAGTCCACAATCACGTTTTAGATGCCAAGTGTATCCTCACAGATAATTACACAATTATTGCACTTTTTCAGTACCTGACACCCGTATTCTCAACTAATGACACATAAATGTGGTCTCTGTTGCTAGAATAGCGGTTGTGTTCTGAATACCTATTTGTTTGTTTGGAATGTGAGCTATAATGGTCATACCCGGTTATCATATTACTTTAGTGAACATGTGTTTCGTACAGTTACAACTGCCTATTCATTTATTTGAAAATGTCAGCTATCATTGTCTTCCCTCATCAGCATATTATTTTCACCAACGTTTGTTTGTTTTTTATCTAACTGTTTAACATCATCGTACGGCAAGCTCGAGAGAAACAGAAATTTAAACCTGTGCAGCACATCAGTAGAGGAAAGCGATTAAGATCCACATCTAGTCTGAGCAGTCAGATCGTTAGTTCCTTGACGAGTACTGTAACCAGTATTGTTCCAGTTGGATTCAACATGTAATATTTATATTCAAATGTAGTTTGCTGTATTAATTGTGATTTGGTTGTGATGAAAAGCGCTCTCAAGATTTATTTCGTGGACTCTGCAAACCTGGTATACACCACGGCTGCAGAGGTATCCAGAAAGACTCGGTCCTAATGTCGAACTACGAACACAGACACAGAGGAAATGAATCATGTAGGTTGATGGGCTGTGATGGCCACTATAAACACCAATGACGAAATACACGTGGTCATTGTATTCAATTGACTGTGGAATACGCGTATACTGTGTGAAATTATATTCCTGAGATCTATACGAAACGAGAATTATGAGTTGATTTTAGAAAGTGAATAACTTGCATCACAGGTAGTGAGAAATTAAGAATGTGCATTAACATTTATTTTTGTGACTGGTCACATACAGCTGATTTACTGAGAGAGGAATGGTCAAAAGGCGTTTGTGATCTTGAAATTAATATGGGAGTTGCATGCTTTAATGGATCTTAAACGTGTCCAAGTGATCATCTTATTACACTCTGGAAGTAAACTTGTGTTTTCCATACAATGCCATTATGGTAATGGAACTCGACTTTATCTTTGATGGCCTTGATTATAAGTGTGTCCTTGTAACTCTATTGTGAGTTGTGAAGACCAGAATTTCCCAGAAAGAAAACAGGATAAAAATTAAAGGCAATATTCAAAGAATCAGTTTATACGGGGTGCTGGCATTGTCGAACCGATTAAATATTCCATCATCCTCCTGTAGTAAATTCTATTCGAGGTTGCTCGCAACACTGAATTCCACCAAACTTAAACGGATTAATGAGGACAGCGATTTTTGAATTTTGGATCTTCTATCGCTGAACTCGTAAGCTTTCCCTAAACATTGTACTCCATGTTTTCCTGTAGCTGATATATTACAACTTCATTCTTCATTTTGATCCTTATTTACAACGACAATAACATAATGTAACTGAATGGACAAATGCTTTACTTGAAACAAAATTACCATATCTACACAGTGTGGTGGAACAGGGTTTTTAACTGCATCAGTTATCGCAGCAACGACATACCGTCAGTGTCTACCTGGGTTTATTAATTTTCAGTATTATGTAACAAAGATAATATTTATATGACAGATATTATTTTTTTTGAAAAAATCGTTGTATTTGTTCGGTCCTTGTGTTTCATGAGGGATAAAGCAGCTAAGTGGCAACCAAAGGAATCTTTCCTCGTGCCTGAAATACTGACGTCGTCGACCATAGATTTCGCACAGCTGATGGCTACGAACAAGAAGCTGCTGGAGGCTTGCCTTATATGCTACGGCCTATTCAGTTTACACAATGAAAATTCGATTCAGAACGAAGAATATAATGATATAAGTTCAGATCTGTGATAGATATTGTATGACAGCGATACTGGCTATCAGATAGGTATAAAATGATTTACGTGGCAGTAGTATGTGTATAGTGCTACGAAATAAAACGGATTATATCTTCGAAAATTCGGAAGAAGTGTTTCTGGCATAACGTATTTTGGAAAATATTGAATGAAATTTATTTGAGATGTGTTTAGAGATCATGAAGAGGAGTGATTCATTAATGAACATTTAAAATCCATTAAGACGCTTAAGTGAAGTGCTACTTAATCTCTGAAATCATGAGAACTAGCTAAGAACTGTGAATCTGAAATCTTTGGTGTCTGTGGGGTGCATCATTGAAAACTAATCAGTTTATTTATCATTGAAGAAGAGTCTAAAGTGGTCAGTAACTACACCAAATAATTTTCCATAACTGAGAATTTTCAGTACGCCAGACAGAGATAGTTGCACTCACTGATCTTGGCATGGAAGTAAAAAAAAACAAGGGAGATGGTGCTATCGACTTACGCTGTACGTTGATTTGAAGCCAGAGTGAGCGTTTGTTTTAAATAGTAAATTGCAATGCTCACATGAACAGCATAGTGTCATAAAGGCAATTTCGAATGCTCCTCTGTTCCTGAATGCCTATTTTCTCTAGTGATACAAAATATTTGGCCTCGTTAACGTGACTTGTTTTTGTTGATATATTTCGAATAACCAAGAATAAAAGGAAGTGGTGTGAGAAGGATGCTTTCGTAATCAATTTCACATCACTTTTAGTGTAGTTGTGCGGACAGCAAATGAAGCTGGAAGCCGGCCGGGATGACCGAGGGGTTCTAGGCGCTACAGTCTGAAACCGCGCGACCGCTACGGTCGCAGGCTCGAATCCTGCCTCGGGCATGGATGTATGTGACGTCCTTAGGTTAGTTAGATTTAGGTAGTTCTAAGTTATAAGGGGCTGGTGACTTCAGTAACTAAGCCCCATAGTGCTCAGAGCCATTTGAACCATTTTTTGAAGCTGGAACTCCGAAATCAATACTTATTAGCTTATTGGCACTGCTTCATGTTCGTCACATTTTTAAAGTTCATTTTAGCGAAAAACTGACACACGTGTTCTTTGCTGTGCGTATATGTGCAATGAGGAAAATTGCAAGACGTACTATCATATCTTGTACATGTCAACAAAGTAAATGATTATTGAAATGTCAAAGAAATAGAGCTGCATAGAGGTATACCTCCATGAAAAGCTTACCAATGATGCGTCATTCAGAGTGTGGCCAGTAACAGCAATTTACAGGGTAAAAAAAGTTATAATTTTTTATATATGTTCCACTGTTGAGAAATACAGTGAACGTGATTAAGGGAATGGTCCGAAACGCTTAGACCTCGTAAAACGAATATTTTGCTTTAACATCTATTTAAAATAATTTTCTTAAATAATTACAGCCTAATGTGTGTAATATGTAGACCAACCTTTGCAACAGTAGCCTATTTGCTGCCCCAGAATATTTTTCGCCTGTGACTCTGTCAGTTTTTCGGGAATAATGAAACTTATCGCACTTGGAATGTACGTCCACTTTGAGCATCTGTTTCTTTTTACATTTGAATGTCATTTTCAGGCTTTCACATTATGTAAGTCTGCACCATGCATTGTGATGTACCTCATTCTATGTTTTGTCTATATGCCTTCATGATGATCATTTATTATTATTATCATTATTATTATTACACATTTTTACCTCCAGGACGTGGCCATATTTTGCCAAATTTCTTCCTTTCTTTTACTTCAGATTTCGTGTTCATGATTTTTTCTGAATTTGTCTCTTTCATTTATCATTGAGACATTGATCGTCGTTTGTTTTAGTTCTTCTCCTATTCCTTGAAACTAACCTTTTTTTTTTTGATTGATCTGTTTACTACATCAGAAATCCTCTTTGTGAGTCCGTTGTTTTTCATTCTATGTATGTGTCCATAGAATGTTAGTCAACGTTTCTGACCATGTTTGTGTGTTCATATAGTTCTTTGGTAGTTCTCTTTATCCATATATCAGCTCTGTGTAATACTCCAAAATTTTTTCTCAGGATTTTAAGTACTATTTTTTCTATCACTGTGCTGCATGATGTTCCGATTGTGGTCGTTTCTGCTGCGTAGAGTACTTCTCGTAGTACATCTGTAGTGCCTGAGTTTAGTATTTCTTGAAATATTTCTTTTCTTGTAGTGCGATCAAGCCAGTTTGTACGCTTTCTGAAGTTTTACTGTTCTTTGTATGTTAGATGCCTTGTTTCATCGTCCTACTTGCATATTCCGCAAGATATTTGAATTTTTCCACTCTGCTAATCTTTCCGCATTTTGTGTACATGGCTTGGTTGTTGTTGTTGTTGTTTCTTTCCATGTATTGCGTATTCTGATACGATATCTGCAGACGTGTTTTCTCAGAGACTTCGTGTAAGTATTACAGTGCTTCTTGTGCTCCTTATTTGTTGTTCTGAGTATTGTCAGATCATCTGCAAACGCCAGGTATTTTATGATCATCTTGTTTGCACACATTCTTCCTGACTGAAACCTTTTTAGTTTTCTTGCCATTGTTTGCTAATTTTATCCAAAGTCATGTTGAATAAAAGTGGTGAGAGATCATCTCCTTGTCTGACCCCTGTGTGTATCTCGACTGGGTCTGAGATCTCTCCCATAAATTTTGTTATGAATGTGGTGTCTTTAAGCGTTTGTTGCATGAGTGTCCTAGTTGTTCGGTCTCTCTAATATTCTTCTAATGTGTCAAACTGAAATTTGTTCAATAAAGGTCGTTCCTTTTCTGAAGCCTGCTTGGTATTCACCTATCTTTGTATCAGCTTGTGGCACTATCTAGTCTGTTGAGTAACGCCTTGAAGAGAATTTTATAAGTGACCGGATGTAATGAGATACCTCTATAGTTATTAGGGTCAGCCTTCTCGCTCCTTTTGTCTAGTGGGTGAATCAGCAGTCATTTCCATTCCTGTGGAATTTTTGCTGTATTCCAACATATTTCTGTAAGAATTTCATGGATTTTCTTTGTGATGGTTGGGTCAATGAGTTTCAGATCTCGGAGATAATAGCTTTTTCTCCTAGCTGTCTGTTGTTTTATAATCTGTTCTATCTCTGCTATTGAAGGCTGCTTTGATTCTTGGTTCCCTACTATTTTTATGAAGTGTAATTTTTCGTTAGTCTTCTCCCAACTGAGGAGTTAATCAAAATAATTTTTAAGAATTTTGCTGTTTTCTTTGGTATCTGTGTCCAGAGCTCAACCTGTTCTTTAGAAGCAAATATCTGGGAGCTGATAAGCCTTGATATTACCCCTGAAAATTCTGTAGAAATTTATCGTTTTGTTTCTTGTGAAGTCTTCCATGATTTCATTTAGTCTATTTTTTTTGTATGTCCTTTTCACTCTTGTAATATCTTCTGAGGATTATATCTGGACTTTGTGGAAATCTTACCATATCTCCTTTCTTCGGCTCTTGCTAAACTTCCTCCAGGCCTGTATTCTACGTTCAATAGCCTCATTACTTCTTGCGACCCGTCATGTATGTTTCCGTTTCTTTGTAGGTCGACCCCAACACATTGCGTTCTGAATTGTCTTAGCGAAGTCTGTCCAGGTTTCTGTTGAACTATTGAACTTTGATCAGTTTCTTCAAAAACAATGTCTTTGGTTATCTTCAAGTACTGGGTCCAATCTTATAATTTTTTGTGTGTTGTCTTTTTGTTTCTTTTTTTGTTTTGTTTTGCCTGACTTTTACTTGTAGCAAGTGATGGCTGGACTCTAAGAATCCTTTGCCTGTTCTCACATTCAGAATATCGCTTTTATTTTTGCTTGTGATGGCTACGTTGTCAATTTGAATTTTAAATTATCACGGTATGTTTTTGGGGATTTTCGATATTATAAGCCTTCTTCTGGCTTTTGAATTTCGTTGACATAATTTTTAAGCTAATTTTTTTGCAGTATAGTATCAGATGTTCCCCATTCTTGTTAGTGCGTTTGTGTGCTGTGTATGGGCCTATGATTTGCTTGTACTTCGTCTCCTTGCCTAGTTGTATAATGATGTCTTGTAACATACCTTTTTGATATTTTATTTGTTATTTGTTCCATGTCTTCCCAAAAGTCTTCGACTTCTTGTGGGTTCTTTCTGTTTTGATCGTTTGTCGGTGCATGTGCATTGATACTTGTGTATCTTTTGTTTCCTGGTTTGAAAGTAATGGCAGAAATTGTTTGTGGCACTGAACTGAAATCAAGGATGTCGTTTATGACTGATTTGTGAACTGCAAATCCCGTGCCGAACACTGTCGGTGTTCCTCTTCTGACAGTAGCTTTTCCTGGGTAGGCTTTATCCCGCAGTTTCATGTGCTGAAGTGGTTTTCGTCTGTGAAATGCGTCTCTTGTGTTGTGAGGATTTTGAAGTGAAATTTTTGTAGAACATACGTAAGCTGTTTGAGTTTGTCTATCTCGACCAGGTAGTCCATTATATTTACTAGGGCTGTGATAGTAGGTATTTCTCCTGGTGCGCTACCATGGTTTTGTCAAGTGGAACGTGGTTGTGTTGATATCCTTTGGAGATCACAAATATTAAAGACTTGACTGTTGACATCAAGACATACTTATAGTAACCGGACCAACTTCGTGTACACATGCCGACATCTAGCTGCTGCATTCCAGAATAGACACTGATAGGTTTAGGCCTAAGTTAGGATTTGGTGCAAACTGGGCATTTTATTTCCGCAGTACCATTCATGTGTGGAAGGCTATCCTCTATCCGCCACCTGGGGAGGCGCCCGATGGGGGATCTAACCATTCCAGACGAGAGGCTAATTATTTATTAGTTTTTTGTTCCTTTTTATAATTAAAGACAGTCAGAGTGTAGACATTAATTCCTACCCATCACTTTTTACACGTTACATTAGTAGACAATCTTCTGCATAATACGAGGAATTATGAAGCAGAAGCTTAACCAGTCTAGTTTCAAATTTCACTTTGTTCAAATGGCTCTGAGCACTATAGGAATTAACGTCTGAGGTCATCAGTCCCCTAGAACTCCTGCCTCGGGCAGGATTCGAACCTGCGACCTTAGCGGTCTTGCGGTTCCAGACTGTAGCGCCTAGAATCGCTCCGCCACCCCGGCCGGCTACTTCACTTTCTTGTATGTCAGACTTTTTACATCACTGGGTTAGTGATCAAAACTTTGGTTGCACTATTATGAACCTCTGTTTGTGCTACAGACAACCATAATATGACGTGAATAGTGTCTTTTTCCTTCTGGTATTTAGTTATGTACATCACTGGTGCTGTTGAAGTGCAGGTGATTATTTAAAGCAAACTTCATGGCGGAATAACTATACTGTGAAGCGGATAGACTGCTATTCACACACCGGGCAAGAGGCAGACACAACGAAAAGGGTGATACGGCTGTTCTAGCCAAAATCCTTTTTAAAGAGGTAGGAAATGTGAACAGTGAATAACTATGGGCTGCATGAGATGCCGATCAGCAATCAGAGAGTTCACGTGTGTTGTGTACGGAGACGAGACCGTTGACACAGTGTGGCTCGGATGTCGGAGTGCTTGCTGTTTGGAAGGCAATGGAAAACACAGGACCGAATAAAAGTAAACAGCGCAACTATAATTCATATATACAAATAAAATAATGCTTCAGCAGCTCCACCAACGAATGACACGTGATTCCTTTAAATTTTACGTTACCAGCGGATCTATTGGTACACCGAAAACGACTTACGCTGGCATTTTCTATGAAACAACTACATCTCCAATCAATCAAAGCAGCAGAAGTCGATAGATATTGCCGACGGTCGTAATTGGGCACTGGCACGTTGGAGTTACTTGTCGGGGAAGAATCACAGTGTTGAACCATGGAGGTATAAATGCGCGAACCTAATGTTGTGGCCTATGTAAGATGCCGCAGTCATGTATCTTTGTATTAACAGCATCCTTGCTAGGCATAGTAACCATAGAGAGAACCTATCATTTAATTGACGTAGTTACATTTGGAAGATAATTCCTTGAAATATTAATACTATTGAGTGTCCACAATTCGATCACTAGAGCGGAATGGCCTATTACTAATCTTTGGATATACACAAGCGGATAAAAAATCGCAGCACGAATAAGGAGTTGTGCGGCTTAAGAAAGAAAGTTCTAGGCTTGTTTAAACTCAGAAGAACGTTCCTGGAGCCACTCTGTAGCAGTTCTGGGCGTGTTGAATGTCTCATTGTCCTGCTGGAATTGCTCAACTCCGTCCGAATGCACAATCGACATAAATGGATGCATGTGATTAGATAGGATCCTTATGTACGTGTCACTTGTCAGAGTCGTATGTAGACTTATCCCATATCACTCCGAGTGCCCATGACCTACCCCACTACAGAACCTCCAGCAGCTTGAACTGCCCATTGCTGACGTGCAGGATCTATGGAGTCACGAGGTTGTCTCCCTATCTTTACACGTTCATCCGTTCGATACGATTTGAAAGGAGACTAGTCCGACCAGGCAACATGTTTGGAGTCATCAACAGTGCAGCGTCTGTGTTGACTGGCCCAGGCGAGGCGTAAGGCTTTGTGTCGTGCAGTCATCGATGTTACACGTCCGCCGCTCGTGATCTAGTGGCTTACGTTGCTGCCTCTGGATCACGAGGTTCCGGATTCGATTCCCGGTCGGGACTGGGTGTTTCTGTTGTCCTCATTTCATCATCATCATTCGCGACGGTGGTTAGATTGAAATGTGAAAAAATTGGGCTGTATGAAAATTGGGACTTTGAATGGACACCGATGACCGCGCAGTTGAGAGCTTCACAAACCAAACATCGTCATCAAAGTTCCAAGAGGGTCTTTCGACTCTGAAAGCCCATATCGAAGATGTTTAGTTGAATGGTTCGCACGCTGACACTTGTTGCTGGCCCAGCACTGAAATCTGCGGCAATGTGCGGGAGCGTTGCACTTTGTCACACTGAACAACTCTCTTCAGTCATCGTTGGTCTTTGTCCGGCCGCAGCGATGTCGGAGATTTCATGTGTTAACGGACTCTTGATAGTCACGGTACGCTCGTGAAATGGTCGTACGGGAAAATCCGCACTTCATCGCTACGTCGTAGATGCAGTGTCTTGTGGCTCGTGTGCCGAGTATAACATCACGTTCAAACTCACTTAAATCTTGATAAACTGCTATTGTAGCAGCAGTAACCGGTCTAAATACCCACTTAAATCTTGATAACCTGCCATTGTAGCAGCAGTAACCGATCATACAACTTCGCCAGACACTCGTTGCCTCATATAGGCTCTGCCGACCGCAGCGCCATATTCTGCCTGTTTACATATCTCTGTGCATGAATACGCATGCCTATACCAGTTTCCTTAGCACTTTACTGTATTTTGATGTAAGCCAGTATTTCAGTGTACTTGGTGGATTATATTGCACTTTTTCTGTGTAATTAAATCTTACATTGAAATACTATTTTATACCTCTTATGTTAGTGTTTTAGTTTTAACTTCTTGGTTATCCTTTGATCTTGGGTTTAGAGTATTATTAAGATGGAACACTCTATGAATTGTGAGACTTGCCACATATGTACAAAGTGATGTAGTTCCACTGTTGGTGGACTATTGGTAACCTTATTTTGTACTTATGCTATTGTCTTGGGAATTATTACTGGTGCAAAAAGTAGCAACTGACTCCAAACCATGAAAAGTGTAAAGCAATATGAACAATAAAGAGAATCCGCTAAATTTCTGTTACACGATAAATCAGGCAAATCTGAAGGTTGTAAATTCAAATAAATACATAGGGATTGCAATTACGAATAACTTAAATTGGAATGATCATATAGATAATGTTGTGGGGAAAGCAAACAAAAGACTGCGATTTGTTTGCAGAACACTTAGAAAAAGTATCAGGCTTACTAAAGAGACTGCTTGTACTACGCTTGTCCACCCTATTCTGGAGTATTGTTGTATGGCTTGGAATCCGCATCAGATAGTACTGACGGAGGACATCGAGAAAGTTCGAGAATAGGCAGCTCGTTTTGTACTATTGCGAAATAAGGGAGGGTGTGCCACGGATACTATAAATGAACTGGGGTGTCAGTCATTAAAACAAAGCGTTTCTCGCAGCAGCGGTGCCTTCTCATGAAATTTCAATCACCAACTTTCTCCTCACAGTATGGAAATACTTTGCTTCCACCCACCTACATAGGGAGAAATGATCATAATAACAAAATAAGAGAAGTCGGAACTCGCACGAAATATTTAAGTGTTAGTTTTTCCCGCGCGCTGTTAGCGAGTGGAACGTAGCTTATAGGTGATTCGATGAACCCTCTATCAGGCAAATAACTGTAGATGTAAATGTACATTCATTTTGAACCAATGAGTTATTGACTAAGATTTTGTGCTCTTTTAATATAACTGTTTTAGGAAAATGTTACCTGGTTTAATAATTGTTCTCACAGTCGGTAGCAGTGTTGTTAATAAATAGTGTAACTGGTAAAGTTTCGTTACACCTTTACAACCGCCAGCCACTTCGACTTCACATCCTTTACTGCTGCTTATGCTAATTACTTTGCACCACCGTCATGTATCAAAGCCAGATGGCGATATACATATCAGGTCTTCAATGTGAAATATTTTTCTAAAATTGAGAAACACATTCGGCATGGTTAAGAATGAGCAACAGAGATTTATGGGGTAACAAGTTAAAGAGACGGTTTATTATGAAGGCAGTGAATAATTTCGGGCGGTGCTACACAGAGATAAATCACGGAATGCTTTATGATTAATGCTGCATGTTTC
Organism: Schistocerca gregaria; assembly: GCF_023897955.1. Lineage (NCBI taxonomy): Eukaryota > Metazoa > Arthropoda > Insecta > Orthoptera > Acrididae > Schistocerca > Schistocerca gregaria. The sequence goes on from NC_064922.1 coordinate 464,575,973, forward strand.
GGATTAAATGGTGCCTAGTTTCTTCTGGAAAGGAGTCGCGGAGCAGCCTGGGATTAAATTCTCTTCTTAGGAAGTGCGCTGTCAGTAAATAACAGTAGGTCATGCATCAACACTCGAGGCAAGTCAAGGGAGGTGTAAATGGTCGTAGGCAGGCAAGGGATGTTGTTACAAACTAACTAAACACTCAGTGCCTCCAGTTTTTGCAAGTGCACATTGTAACTGTGCAGTAGAACGGTTTTCTTATTTTGCATTATACTGATTGGTGCAGCAAAAGATTTCTTTGTTTTTGGAGATCTGGAATGAAGATGTTCATCCGTTATTGAGCTTACAATGAATGTAGACTGCATTTTTAACTACACTTTCCCTTCCTAGTATTTCCACCGAAAGAAATGCCTGTGGTACTGGGTGTACGGTACTCTGTAAAAACTCTACAGCACATAAATTTAATATACTGCGTACGGAACAAGGAGTAACATTCATTAGATACTTTTTATTCACATATTATAAAGTTCTACAGCGTTTCTAGTCTGTAGTGTTCATCAGTACATTATTGCCAGATACTAGAGTTACAACATATTTCGCCCATTTATAAATCCCAAGATCGAAAAGAGCGAGACTTTCTCTCCATAACGAAATATTGTCGCTGTCCTCGTGTTTTTCGCCACGTTGTTTTGAATTTATGAAACTTTGTTTGGTGTGAACAATACACCCCGATACATTTAGATTCTGGCTAGGTGTGCGTTTATGATGTTACAAAATTAGGTATTTATTTGTTTCTGCCCGCAGTTGTTACATCAAGTTTGAAAAGCACCTTCGAGGAACATCGAATGAGACGAACGATTACATTCTAACAATTCACTCCTGTTATTTACAGCATTGTTTCGATAAAGCCCATCCATGCTACACGCATTTACCCTACACGACGTAACTGCACAACTGTCAGCGAAAAACTTAGTTAAGCTGATTCAAATCTTTGGACTGCTACAGGGTATTTTTAAAAAAATATGCCCTCGTAGTTCACCAAATCTGAGGCCGCTGTATCTCTGGCTATGGGGACATTTACATGGATTGTTTTATGTCCATCTCATCGACAGCGCGCAGATGTTACAAGACCGCGTGATTAGTGCGTGCGATGCAATCCGAATGGAGGCAGATGTGTGCTGTAGAGTGTGTCACTCATTTCGAAGGAGGGCTGAAAGACGTGACAGGATGCATATCAACCACATATAACACTGACTATAGTGTGTACTGACTATAGTGTAAAAGGCCGATGGGAGTGAGGGGACAGATTGGCCCGTATCTCAACAGGTTTTGGTTTCGTGACATATCACTATCGGAGCTTTCCTCCTAGTTTTGACCAGTGCTACAATTTTTGACCAATATTATCTTCTCTAGGGATGCGTGACACTTTCTTTTAAAACAGCCATCATATTTGTGAAATAGACGGTGTTTCACGTACGAGGTGCGCTGATTCTGGCATTCCACGGGGACCAGTACCTCCACAGCAAGCTGCGATCACCACATGACGCTCTGTCCTGCTTGGTCAGACAGTGTGACAAGTGGGGTGCCGGTTTTAAACGAGAACAAATAAATGAGTTAGAGGCGGCCTTGGAAATTAGTCTCAAAGTCTTGGTGCACGATTTAGCGCTTCAGATCCTTCAGTAACATCTTTTCATGTAGTACAAACATGGATTGAAACCTTACAAGGCGACGCTAGGGCTTCGATTGAGTAATTCAGATAGGAACTGTCGTATCATCACCATAGCTCGTGATACTGTAATTGACGCATTACCAGTGCATGCTATATACTGCACGACACGGTAAAACTTTTCTAAATACACTGTTAACGTCTTTCAGATAACGTGGTTGGAGATAAAACAGCGATTTATTGCAATTATCACTTAATAAATCAGAGAAGATCGCAAACGGCTTGTTATTTGCTCGTTGACAGGGATGAGATCTGGATTAGAACCACGTCAACATTAAGTCTGTTCTTATGCGGTAGCCTGAGGTCACAGGAAGCTATCCATTCCACCACAGATTCTTCACTTTTGTCAGTATTGGAATAGTCCCAATATTACTACAGCTACTGAAGTCGCCAGACAGAAACTTGAAATGTTGATGATGAAATAATTCTTGATTTGACTGCAATTAAGTACTGAAATAATTGCAAGGGCGACAAGTGAAAATTAGTACCAGACCGGGAGTCGTACCCGAACAGTCGCTTTGGCGTCCATAGCGCCCTCCTCGCCACCCCCCCCCCCCCCCACCCGCCCCACCCGTCCATCGAACTTATTGCTTGCCGGCCTTCGCTGAAGAGATAGAGATCTTGTGGCCGTCAAACTATATGTGTATTTATATATGTGGTACAATTATATATGTGTGCTGTCTGTTCTTTTGGACATGTCCATAACTCTAAACTCAGTGCCTGGGGACCTATAAACAGATGTTACGCAACAGTTATGTAGCTGTACTATGAAAATTTTTGTATCGTCTTACAATGATAATCCCGCTGAGAGAACCTGAACATGAAGCTTGACAAAGACGGCAGTGGAGTACTGTTGGTGAGAATATTGAGTCACTAGGCTCGTTCCTTATAGTTAGGGAGGACTTAGGTTCAAGTCTCTGTGAGTTTCCAGAATATATATTAGATCTTATTTCTGGTTATGATAAAGCTGACGAAGTAATTCTTCCTTGTTAGGTGTAAGAGTTTCAGCACCGATGAAGAAGATGATCAATTTTGGAAGCGAAAAGGGCCGCTTTTTATTAATCATGTTAGTGAATTACTTGTGAAATGCTGAACTTAATTTCTGAACGAGGAGTAACTTTCAGCGAACTCAGAGCTGCTTAAAGTACTGTCAGTCACCGTGTTTTTCACGAAGATATATGGTATTACGAAACTTAATCAAAGTTTACTATGTCTAGCATACTGGACTCGCATTCGGAAGGACGACAGTTTAATCCTGCGTCGGCCATCCTGATTTAGGTTTTCTGTGATTATCCTAAATCGCTTCAGGCAAATGCCGGGATGATTCCTTTGACAAGGCACGGGCGACTTCCTTTCCCAACGTCCCCTAAACAGATGAGACCGATGACGTCGCTGTTTGGTCTCTTCCCGCAAACCAACCAACCAACCATAGTTTAATGGATATGACTGTCAGCCAACAGCCATTGCCGCAGAAGATATACAGTATAAACAAAGATTATGGTTTCACCAAACTTACCCAATGTTTAGTATTGTACAGAATATTTTATGTGGACTTCCAGGGCTACTGTAGTCGTTGGACATGTAAAAAAAAATGCCTTGTAGCAGAGACGTGTTCTCTCACTAATCTTATTTGCCTATATCAATGACAAACCAGTGCTAGCGAACACAAGAAGCTTCCTTTATGCAGTTGATCTGGCGGTAGCCACTAAGGGAAGTCTTTTGAAGATGATGCCCACCTGACATTCAAATTGCGAGAGTAGAGATTCTATTATTCTAACATTCTTTTTAACACAGCAAAAACATAACTGAGTGCGTTTCATTTTAAGCACAATTAGGTGCGTCATGAACTTAATCTCACATGGCAAGGGATACAAGAAGTAAATACATCCCATCCAAAATATCTGAGAGTCATTCTGGATCGCTCTCTGATGTACAACCAGCATTGTAAGAATATGAGAATGAAGTTGGAAGCCAGAAACAATATCTTTTGCAAGATCATTGGTAGTACGTGGGGCTCTCGACCACAAACCTTGGGAATAGTAAATATTCAGTAGACCTCCAGCATCAGATTCTCAGTATAATCTCGCGATTTGTGAGTGCATACTCAATTAGTCAGCAGCGTAGTTGTTGCCCAGCCGTTTGTTTTGACACTACTAACGGTTGTAATCAGCGCAGTTAGCCACTCAGTTCGGTGCCAGCTATCGCCTGTGACACGCCTCCAAGCATCAAGTTACGTAATTAGCTTTCCCTGTGTTTTCTTAATAGTGTATATTTGTTTAATTGCTTGCGTGTTTTGGTATTTAGGAATTTTAATCTTCCTTGTTTTGTTAGCTACAAGTGAAAATTCAGGCAGTCTGTCACTCAGTTGTCATTATTCCTGAACAGCCAGCTACATGGTTCATTGAGATATTAGCGTCCCTTGGTTACACGTCAGGAGGGTAACAAGTTGCTTATCTAGGTTTCTGCCAGCTTTTACTGTTTGCTTTTCAATTAGTCTTGGTAAGATGAGGTAGGATGTGTGCCTCCTGCTCATGGACGCATATCGCGAACAGATGAATGTGGTTTTGACTGCGATCAGTCCCCTTCGGGCTGCTGCCTCAGAATATAGCTGTGGCGGAGATCCTGGAGTGACGCATGGGACACCGCAGGTGTCGCTTGTTTCGCTCAAGGGCTCTACTGCCGAGGTACCTCCTAGTGTACCTGACGCCGTGCACCCGCAGGGTGAGAGGCGCGTGGTAGCGCGATCGCACCGCTGGAGCCGCATGGCTAAAGTGGAGGCTGGCTGTGAACAGGTGGCTGTTCCTTCAGCAGGCTGCGAGCAGAAATCCACGGCAGTGGTTTGCTAGTTATCGGGAACTCAATGTTATGCGCGTTATGGAGCCGCTTAGGAAGATAGTGTACAGGGCTGGAAAAGAAGCTAATGTGCACTTGGTATATCTGCCGGGGACCTCATCCGAGATGTGCATTCGGCCTTGCCTGCGGCTATCAAGCGTAAAGGGTGCAGTCGTCTGCAAGTTGTGGTTCGTGTCGGCAACAACGACGCTTGTCGCATGGGTTCTGAGGCCACCCTAAGTTGTTGCAGGCGGCTGGCCTCGCAGACGGGATGCAAACAGAACTCGCAATTTTTAGCCTCGTTCCCAGAGTTGATCGGGGCTCTTTGGTTAGGAGCAGAGTGGAGATTTTCAACCAAAGGCTTCGTCATCTCTGTGACGGTCTTTGCTGCAGATTTCTGAACCTGCGTTATCGTGTCAGGAATTTTAGGTCCCCCTTTGATAGGTCGGGGGTCCACTAAACAAAGAAAGCATCCACTCGGGAAGCAGAGTACTTGTGGAGCGCACATGGGGTTTTTTAGACTAGGCGTAGTTTGACGTACTTTTGTGAACACTCGCCAGTCGATACACATATAGCAAAATCATACAACGTTCAGAGTAATGACAGTTCGACAGTAAAATTTTCATCTGTAAACTATCGAAGTATTCATAATGAATTTACTGCCCTCCAGGAAAGTTAAAAATCTCAAATTATTCCTGGACTGAGTGCTGGCTAAAACTCAAAGTAAAAAGCTCTGAGATATTTAACGAGTCTTAGATTGTTTATTGGAAAGACAGATGGGGCGCTGTAGGAGGGGGAGTGTTCACTGCAGTCGACAAAAATATTGTATCTACTGAGGTTGAAATTGAGTGTGATAGTGAAGTCATCTGGTCGCGCATAACAGGCCTATATGAAACCAAGTTAATTGTGGAATGTTTTTACGGGCCACCCGACTCCACTGTGACAGTGCTACAGCCATTCAAAGACAGTCTATGGTCAGTTGTGCGTAAATATCCAGACATGACTTTCACCTACCGAATATAGACTAGGACGCGTATAAATTAAAAAAAAGTTTCAAATGGCTCTGAGCACTATGGGACTTAACATCTGTGGTCATCAGTCCCCTAGAACTTAGAACTACTTAAACCTAACTAACCTAAGGACATCACACACATCCATGCCCGAGGCAGGATTCGAACCTGCGACCGTAGCAGTCGCGCGGTTCCTGACTGAGCGCCTAGAACCGCTAGACCACCGCGGCCGGCCGTATGAATTCATTTCAGGGTACAGACAGACAGTCTTGTGAAGTACTGTCTTGAGCAGCTAGTTCCGCAGCCCACTCGCAATGGAAGTATCTTGGACCTTGTAGCTACAAACAGGCTGGGCATTATAGATGTCAGTATAGAGACAGGAATTACTGATCATGATGTCATCGTAGCGTCTATGGTTACGAAAGTTAATAAATCAATCAAGAGGGCTAGGAGAAAGAGCAGATAAGCAGTTGTTAGCATCTCACTTAGACAATGAACTGCAATGATTTAATTCCAGAATATTGGCCATAGAGGAAGCATGGCAATGTTTATACAGATTGTAAATCGCGCCTGGACAAGTATGTGCCTAGTGCCTAGTAAATGGGTTAAGAACGGAAAAGACCCACACTGGTTTAATACAGAAATTCGGTAAATGCTGAGGGAGCAAAACTGTTGCACTCTCGGTTCAAAAGAGAGCGCGCAAATGACGACGGGCAAAAATTAGTAGAGAGTTGTGCATCTATGACAAGATCTATGCGCGAAGCATACAACATTTACCACCAACGTACCTTGGCTAAAGATCTGGCTGAGAACCTGAAAAAATTTCTGGTCCTATGTAAAATTTGTAAACAGGTCTAAGGCTTCCATCCAGTCACTCGTTGACGAGTCTGGTTTGGCAGCAGAAGATAGCAAAAGACGCAACAAATCATTCATTCATGGGAATCGTACCGTCGTTTGGCCATCGCACAGAGTCCCGTACGGATGACATTGCAATAAGCATCCGTGGCGTGGAGAAATAACTGAAAGAGTTGAAAATAAATAAGTCACCAGGTCGGGTTGGAATACAAGTTCGGTTTTACGAAGAGTACTCTACGTCATTGACCCCTTACTTAGTTGTCATTTACAAGGCGTAGAAGTATGAAACCGGAATTTCCCTCTAGGTAGTGATAGCCGTCAGTGTACGGCCCGTTAGACCGTGCCCGCAGCGCCATTTGCTTCTTGTTGTACAGGACGGCAGCCAGTCAAGGAATATTTTAGGGAATTGGTTTAAGGAATTTATTTCAAAGGCCCAATGGAATCTTCACAAGTTTTCTCCCAGAGTAATTAACGCCATGTGTACTTGACACAAGTCGCTTGCCTTTGGAAACCGAGGCGGTTCTGTCCAGTTAAAGCTGCTGACAAGAGACGCCCTGAGCCTGCTGCTGCAACTGCTAGCGAATTCACGCCATTGATTTTAGTTAATAGCGCGTGGGTTACCGATCACGAGTGTGGACGCCGGAGTGTCCTGCGGAGCAGAACACAGTTGCTTCTCTCTCTTGTAATCCAGACCTGAAGCAGAACAGACGTCTTTTTGGACGGCAGAGCCTCCGGCTCTGTCGTTCGCGACCGGCCACCAACGTGAGTTAACATGAACCACTTCCCCTTCCGCTGCCAGTTTTAATTAATTATTCGACCTCCTAGACTGGCCTAAACCTGCTAACTTCCGACCCTAGGGGCACCCTTTGTACTCAGTATTTTGAAATATATCCTGTTCATTGTACTTTATTTCCTGTTTTGTCATTAAACGGCAGCCCTGGATGCCCACTATCAAATCCTGACCGCTCGACCTCCTGCGCACTGCCGCCACGAGGGATATGTAACAACCTTATTTTCCCTTCCCTGCCAAGCTATACATAGGTTGCAGGAGTCGCTCGTAAACTTTCCCTACAGGTTGATCGAAACCTACACCACTGTAAGACTCTATCAGTTCACAGGCATACCGCCACCAGATATTCTTTGTAAAGTAGTTGCCAAAGCGGAGGAAAAAACCAGACTCATCAGGAAAATCATCCATTACGTGGACACGTCACAGGAGCGCAAGATTGAGGTTCAGAAAAGTTTCCTCACGACGACTTCAATCTTGCAAAAAAAACCAGCAGCTACAGCAAGAAGACAACTGTGGATTTTTTAACTTGAGAATAATTCTCCCTGTCCTTTCCCTTGTGAAACACTCCCACCTGGATATGAACAGGATGGGATCGTATGAACATCGCCTTCGATCTGGAGATGGAAGATGCAGGAATAATCTCCAGAAACGCCACTACCCTGTACCACCGTCTGTGACTGTGGAGAAGCACAGACCATTGAACGCGTAATGGATTCTCAGCTACGACCTGAATCTTGCGCAAAAGAAAATCTTTTGCTTGCTGCTCCGAGCGCAATTGAAGCTGGAAGATTCTTGTAAAAACTTCACTGTATGGTTAAATGATGATGGCGCCCTCTTGGGTAAAATATTCCGTAGGTGAAATAGTCCCCCATTCTAATCTTCGGGTGGGGACTACTCAGGAGGTCGTCTCTATCAGGAGAAAGAAAACTGGCGTCCTACGGATCGGAGCGTGGAATGTCAGATTCCATAATCGGGCAGGTAGGGTAGAAAATTTGTAAATGGAAATGGATAGATTAAAGTTGGATATAGTGGGAATTAGTAAAGTTCGGTGGCAGGAGGAACAAGACTTCTGGTTAGGTGATACAGGATTATAAATACAAAATCAAATAGGGGTAATGCAGGAGTAGGTATAATAATGAATAAAAAAATAGGAGTGCGGATAATCTACTACAAACAGCTTAGTGAACGCAGTATTGTGGCAAAAAAAAAAAAAAAAAATCGACACGAAGCCCACGCCTGCCACGTGTACACGTTTATATGCCAACTAGTTCCGCAGACGACGAAGAGATTGATGAAATGTATGATGAAATAAAAGAAATTATTCAGATAGTGAAGGAAGACGAAAATTTAATAGTCATGGGTGACTTGAATTCGGTAGTAGGAAAAGGAAGAGAAGGAAACGTAGTACGTAAATATGGAATGGGGGTAAGAAATGAAAGAGGAAGCCGTCTGGTGGAATTCTGCACAGAGCATAACTTAATCATAGCTAACACTTGGTTCAATAATAATAAAAGAAGGCTGTATACATTGAAGAGGCCTGGAGATACTGGAAGGTTTCAGATGGATTATCTAATGGTAATACAGAGATGTAGGAACCAGGTTTTAAATTGTAAGACATTTCTAGGGCCAGATATGGACACTGACCACAATCTATTGGTTATGAACTGTAGATTAAAACTGAAACAAGTGCAAAAAGGCGGCAATTTTAGGAGATGGGACCTGTATAAACTGACAGAACCAGAGGTTGTAGAGAGTTTCAGGGTGAGCACTAGGGAACGATTGACAGAAATTGGGGAAAAGACACAGTAGAAGAATAATGGGTGGCTTTGAGGGATGAAATAGTGAAGGCAGCAGAGGATCAAGTAGGTAAAAAGACGAGGGCTAGCAGCAATCCTTAGGTAACAAAAGGTATATTGAATTTAATCAATGCAAGGGGAAAATATAAAAATTTTGTAAATGAAGCAGGCAAAAAGGAATACAAATGTCTCAGAAATGAGATCGACAGGAAGTGCAAAATGGCTAAGCACTGATGGCTAGAGGACAAATGTAAGAATGTAGAGGCATGTATCATTAGGGGTAGGATAGATACTGCCTACAGGAAAATTAAAGAGACCCTTGAAGTAAAGAGAACCACTTGTATGAATATCAAGAGCTCAGATGGAAACCCAGTTCTAGCAAAGAAGAGAAAGCAGAAACGTGGAAGGACTATATTGAGGCGATGTACTTGAGGACAATTTTATGGAAATGGAAGAGGATGTAGATGAAGATGAAATAGGACATATGATACTGTGTGAAGAGTTTTACAGTGCACTGAAGGACGTAAGCCGAAATAAGGCCTTAGGTGCTGACAACATTCCATTATAACTATTGACAGTCTCGGGAGAGCCAGCCCTGACCAAACTCTACCATCTTATGAGCAAGATGTATGAGACAGGCGAAATACGCTCAGACTTTAAGAAGAATATAATAATTCCACTCCCAAAGAAAGCAGGTGTTGAGAGGTGTGAAAATTACCGAACTATCAGTTTAATAAGTCATGGCTGCAAAATACTAACCCGTATTCTCTACAGACGAATGGAAAACCTGGTAGAGGCCGACCTAGGGGAAGATCGGTTTGGATTCCGTATAAATGTTGGAACACTTGAGGCAGTACTGACCTTACAACTTATTTTAGAAGATAGATTAAGAAAATGCAAACCTACGTTTGTAGCATTTGTAGACTTATAGAATGCCTTTGACAATGTTGACTGGAATACTCTCTTTCAAATTCTGAAGGTGGAAGGGAGGGAAATGCTATTTATAATTTGTACCGAAACCAGATGGCAGTTATAAGATTCGAGGGGCATGAAAGGGAGGCAGTGGTTTGGAAGGGAGTGAGACAGGGTTGTAGCCTATCCGCGATGTTATTCGATCTGTATATTGAGCAAGCAGAAAAAGGAAACGTAAGAAAAATTCGGAGTACGAATTAAAATCCATGGAGAAGAAATAAAAACTTTCAGGTTCGCCGATGACATTTTAATTATGTCAGAGACAGGAAAGGACTTGGAAGAGCAGTTCAACGGAATGGACAATGTCTTAAAAGGAGGATATAAGATGAACATAAAAAAAAGCAAAACTAGGATAATGGAATATCGTCGAATTGAGTCGGGTGATGCTGAAGAAATTGGATTAGGAAATGAGACACTTAAAGTAGAAAAGGACTTTTGTTATTTGGGGAGCAAAATAACTGATGATTGTCGAAGTACAGAGAATATAACGTGTAGACTGGCAATGGCAAGGAAAGCATTTCTGAAGAGGAGAAATGTTTAACATAGAGTATGGATGTAAGAGTCAGGAAGTCGTTTCTGAAAGTATTTGTATGGAGTGTAGCCATGTATGGAAGTGAAACGTGTACGATAAATAGTTTAGAAAAGAAGAGAATAGAACCTTTCGAAATGTGGTGTTACAGAAGAATGCAGAAGATTAGATGGGTAGTTCAAATAAGTAATGAGGAGGTATTGAATCGAATTAGGGAGAAGAAAAATTTGTGGCACAATATGACTAGAAGAAGGGATCTGTTGGTAGGACATGTTCTGAGGCATCAAGGGATAACCAATTTAATGTTGGAGGGCAGCGTGAAGTTTAAAAATCGTAGAGGGAAACCAAGAGATGAATACACTAAGCGGATTCAGAAGGATGTAGGTTGCAGTCAGTACTGGAAGATGAAGATGCTTGCGCAGGATAGAGCAGCATGGAGAGCTGCATCAAACCAATCTCTGGACTGAAGACCACAACAACAACAACAACATTGGCCAATATATAGAGCAGGCTGAAAATCAAGAGAAAAAAAAGCATTATAAGCACCCCGTCTTCAGGCCACAAGTGGTCCATCGGGACCATCCGTCCGCCGTGTCATCCTCATCTGAGGATGCAGATGGGAGTGGCGTCTGATCAGCACACCGCTCTCCCGGTCATTATGATTGTTTTCTTTGACGAGCCGCTATTGCGAGGTCGAGTAGCTCCTCAATGTGCATAACGAGGATGAGTGCACCCTGGAAAATGGCAACAGCGAATGGCGGGCTGGACAGTCACCCATCCATGTGCCAGCCACGCCCAACTGCGTTAACTTCAGTGATCCGACGGGTCCTTGTGATCCACGGCGGCAAGGCCGTTGCCAAGAAAACAAAGGAAAGCAAAAAAATATATCATGAAATGGAATTATACTAAGTACAGAGGAAGAGGATTGGAATACTCTGAAGAATGAAATAATTGAACGAATACAGGATACCACATAACAAAAGCTAGTTCCTGATTGTAGTGGTTTGTCATGTATTGGATGTTGAACTAACCAGATCGCTGTTAACTTCTTCACTCTGTTGCTGCTACTCATGTGCTTGATGGATATATTTAATGCTTCTTGGCCCAAATACAGAGAAATATTTAGTTCGCAGCAAATACTTAAGGCGTTCTGTGGTAACTGGACCGTGCTTTTTCTACTCATTACTACTACGAAATTCTGGAGAACGTAATGCTTCCGTCTGTTCGTCACAGATTTTCGGGAGGCAGAATAACATTCCAAAATGAATGCTCTCCTTACCACACAGCAATCTGTGTAAAACACTGGCTTCAAGTGAACGGAGATGTTGGACTATTGGACTGTTCTCGCATAGTTGCTGACCTCAGTCCCACAGAGCACGTATTGGAAGAGATGGAGGAAACCGACACCGCTATCCAAAGCAGTTCATGACGCATGAGAAGTGTTGTCACAGAATAACAGATTCGTGTGGAAACTTGTTGCTGAATCCCAGGTAACAGGTTAAGGATAAAAATGTAGCAAACATCAACACATGGAAGGGAGACCCATCAGATAGTTCGTCGTTTTCACCAAACTAATATTTCTTTAAGAAAAACATACTTATCAATTAAATTCAAGATTAATAACAATCGTGAAAACCACCATAATTATAGTGACACATAAAGTGAGGAACTACTGAATTTTACCAGTACAAGCAAAAGGTAACAGTATTCAATAAACACGAATCATCTGAGTTTATAACTGTCAGAATGAAATTTGAATCGTAATTTACAAGAGTTCATGAGATAATCCCACTAGACTCCACAGCCTACAACCCTGGCGGCAATCACTCAACCCAGGTACAGGTCTAAGGAACAGGACAACTACTCAACTTTTGCTAGGTGTGGCAGACGACGCGCAAAACGCTCCCGCGGCATTAACTTAGACCTCGGTCATCGAGCAGGATGCCTCCATGTTAACGGCCCAGAACTCACGGCTGTGAACACGAAGGTAGACTCGAGTGTTTTGCAATCAAGTGTGAACTTACACGCGAGGCAGGTCTGTCTAGGTGAGATGTTAAGCGAGTACATGTAACTGACAAGGTGCAGGTACAAAAAGAGCTGTTGCAGTTAAACCTTTAAGCAAGACAGAAAATTTCAGTCACTAGTAGCCCTAAGTAATTCAGCTATGACTAAAACACATCAACGTAGGTTATAATAAATACACTTTACTAAATCACAGTTAGATTTCAAATTCATGCCCAGTACCTGATACCAAAGCATGACATTGCCACCGGGTACAGTGCCACTCACCGGTGTTACCACTTCAGTTCATAACATCGTACCCCAAGGCTTAACAGATGGTGTTTTGTTTACTGTCAGCCTAACGTCACTTTCCCATCTCCTGTACATATGCTTAGTACAATGCCTAATTGTGGTTCTAAAAACTCTGCTTACAGCTTTTGTTATGGTTGTGGTGAATTTGTGATTAAAAACACCAAAGAAACATTACTGACTTTGTGAAAAATGTTTATCTGTCATACTTTGGATCTAAATTTTGTGATCAAGATAAATCTTGGGCGGCGCATATGGTATGTAATGATGTGTTGAAGATCCAGAGAAAATGGTCCAAAAAGGAGAAAAATGCCTTTAGATTTGCTGTACCTGTGATATGGAAGGAGCCAAGAAATCATTGTGAAGATTGCTACTTTTGTAGTGTTGATATTAACAGTTGCAATTCGAAAAACAAGAAGGTAATAAGCTACCTTAACCTGCCGTCAGCCATCCCACCAGTAGGGCATGGTGTAGATTTTCCAGCTCCTGAACCATCAGATGATTTAAATTCTGTTGCAAAAGAAGTATTTTCTGAGGTTCAGTGTGATTTAGTGAACCAGATGATAAATTCCATTGTAATACGGAAGTCTAGGGGCCATATTGTTTACTCAGACCAAGCTTAACAATTTGGTCGGGATCTGGGCTTAACGAAAGAGAAAGCTAAATTCCTTGGCACTAGATTAAAAGAAAAGAACTTCTTGGCAGTTGGAACGAGCATATACTTGTACAGAAAGAGAGAGCAGCAATTTTCCAAGTTTTTTCGACAAGAATGTGATTTAGTGTACTGCTCAGACATTCCCAGTCTGATGAATGGTATTGAATGCAAAAAGGAAGACTGGAAGCTGATTATTGATTCATCCAAAACTAATTTAAAGACTGTTTCATTACACAATGGTAACATGTATGCATCTGGTTGGTGTAGAAGGAACTGACCTGCTAGGGCGTCTTTAAATCTGGCGAGAAGAACATTCTAGGCAAAAACCTTATAGATCCAAAAAACGTACTCCTACCACCTTTACATACAAAGTTAAGCCTAAGGAAAGAGTTTGTAAAGGCTTTGCCTAAAGATGCACCATGTTTCAAGTATATCTGCCAAAATTTTCCACACTTTTCAGAAGCTAAACTAAAAGGAGGCGTCTTTGTCGGACCTGACATTAGAAAATTGATGTTTGATGTTAACTTTGAATTCACAATGACCTTAAATGAGAAAGAAGCATGGAAACCATTCAAACAAGTAGTTACAAAATTCTTAGGACATGAAAAAGACCCAGAATATGTTTCTATTATAGCTTCAATGCTAAAGAACATTAAAATTTTACGATGTTTAATGAGCCTGAAAGTTCACTTTTTGAACAGTCACCTTGATTACTTCCCGGACAATATGGGAGACGTCAGTGAGGAGCAAGGAGACCGTTTTCAACAGTACATTAAAGTGATGGAGAAACGCTACCAAGGCCGCTGGAACACCAACGTGATGGAGGGACTGCCGTTGGTCACTTCACCGAGAAGTTCAGCAAGCGACTCATCGTAGAAAAAGCTACACTAGAAGCTTCAAAGAAAAAAAGAGAAAGAAAATACAAATCAATTCCAGCTGACAAGCGAGACCTCTATTAACACATATCATTGTTTTAAGTAGCTTACTGTAAATACAAATCATGCTTATGTTGTAACAAATCGTTTCATTAATTTCCCCGTTCACCGTATAGCATAGGAATTTTATACTATGTAATAAAAAGCTTATTGATCAAAACTATGGGTGACACAAAAAAACAAAGGCTAGATTTGGATTCAGCTCATAAAAATCTATAAAGATCAGCTATCAAAGTGAAAAAGTTTTTTTAAAAAATTCCGTTGGCCTCTGTAATTTATTCGAGACATCCAGAGTGGGTGTGTCGCGTGGGGGTAGGGAGTGTGTGGTAGACCATAGCCCCTCGGTAACGGGGTGGAAGCCGTGCGATAGATATTAGTCCGTTCGCAGGAAGATACGAGCGTAAAGAACTTGCAGTAATTAAATGGACTGTACTGGGTTTGTGTTGCTTGTAGTGTGAAGCGTTAGTGGTGTTGATGCTGTTCTCCTACTGTTGAACAATTCTTTCACAGGTAGAAATTAAGTACGGCCTATAATCTGTTGTAGTGGTAGTTTGGCGTTATGATTCAGCGGCATATGGATAGCCTCTGCAAATTCTAGAATCGTCCGTCCATCTGTGCCGCCGAAGTAGAACTCGATAGTTCTCATATGACTATTGTGGTAGCCACGAGGAGTCGTTAGTATTAAAACGTTGGGGGCTAAATAAAGAACACTCTGCACGAGCGATGTATAAAACTACGTTCATCGCTGTGAAACTGTTATTTCTGGTGCTCGTTGTCGTAAGCATACTACACGTTGAAAAGCTCTCCAACATAGGTTCCTTTCGCTTTCAGCAGACGATACATTTTAATCATAAAGAACAGATGACACGTATCTTTCTTTTAGTATTAATGCCCCCAGGGGCTCAGCATTCACTTGCTGAGTACGGGCTTGGCGACCCCGGGGTCCTGAGCTGGGGACTGGTCTGCGCCGCCAGTGTCCTGTCACCGTAACCCCCGGACATGCTTCAGCGACCACCGTACGGCGCGGCGGTGAAATGTTGTGTGCTGCGGGGAATGGTAATCTTGGCTTGACCGCCTGGATTGCGAGGAAGGCCAACCTCTATAAAAACCCCTCAATCTTTCGGTGTGCTCCGCGCCTAGAAGATGCATGGCTGTTGGGGTGGAACAGTCGCAAGCGGGCAACCTCTGGGGCACCTGCTGCACCCCAGTTGTATAAGGCTTACTCAGGCACGCGGGGCTCTGTCTGAGAGGACTTTTAGTTCCCTAGCTGCTCGTGGGACCGCAATGGACCCTTCGACCTCTACATTTCCCCCCACCAGTGGCTTGGGTGGGCCGCTGGTAGGAAAACACACCCCATCGAAAAAGCGGCTACGCGCTGCGAGTCCTCCAGCGCCTGGTGTTGCTAGAGATTTAACAGAATGTAGTAACGGAGCACATGCTGATAATCAGAATGTGTTTTTGATTATTAAAAGGAAGGAGGGTAGCTTTGAGAGGGTTTCTCCCTTTTACATCTACAAGGGTCTTGAGGGAATTGCAGGAACACTGAAATCTGTAAAGCGACTGCGCAATGGGACTCTGTTAGTTGAAACTTCTAGTTCCCGTCAAGTCGCTGCCCTTCGGAAAGCAAATTGTCTAGGAGAGTACGCTGTTGAGACCGAGCTCCACTCCACTTTGAATTATAGTAAGGGTGTTGTGACGTGTAGGGACTTGGTGGATATCCCCATAGACGTGCTAAAATCTGAGTGGGCTGACGAAGGAATTGTTGACGAGCAGCACGTTATGAAACGAGTCAATGGGGACCTCGTCAAATCTGACTCGTTTATTCTCACATTCAGTTGCCCGAGACTCCCAGAGCATGTTAAAGCGGGGTTCTTACGTTTGCCCGTACGGCCATATTTCCCCAACCCAATGCGCTGTTTTAAATGTCAGCGCTTTGGGCATACTACGTTGGGGTGCAATGGGATAGCCACTTGTGGTAAATGTGGTCAGCCTGCCCATGACGGAGCCGATTGTTCATCGCCTGTGAAGTGCGTGAATTGCTCTGGGAGTCACCCTGTCTGGAGCCGGATCTGCCCCATCTATCTCGAAGAACGGAGGGTACAGGAGATTAAAACATCTAAGCGCATCCCCTATGGTGAGGCCAAGAAGCTCTTTAAGGCCATGCAACCTCCTGTGTTTTCAACATCTTTCGCTTCCGCTCTCAAAAAACCGGTACAACTGGTCACTGTTGCTACACAAACAGAGGTTGCTAGTGTTAGCACTAAAACCTGCGCTTGCCAGTGCACTTGTGCTGCTGCGGTTGTTTTGCAATCTGCGGCTCTCCCCGCTACATCGGACAAGGCCGTGGTTGCTGACATTGAGGTACTTCCAGCCTCCCCCCATATGGCGCCTTCTGCCCAGGCGAGTCAACCTCCAACTGTTGACAAGGCTCTGCATTCCAAGCCCCCCAAGACAAAGCCTCAGAAGATGAAGGTTCTGCCACCTGAGGAGACTAGTCAGCGTCGGTCCGATGACGAGGCCATCGTACTGTCTGACATCTCCCGTGGGTCGTCATCGGAGCTTATGGACATTGATGTCGACCGGGGGCGATCTTCTCGCCCCAGGAATAAATCTCCGGCCAGTACGGTCTCTCCTCCGAAGCACAGAGGCAGGATGAATGTTCAGCCACCCTGATCACTGGCTCCCATATTACAGTGGAACCTGAATGGGTTCAGGACGCATGTGGCCGAATTACAACTCCTTATACGAGAGTGCCCCTTGTGCTTATGTCTCCAAGAGACACATTTTCGGGCCACTGATTCTCCTTCTTTACGCGGCTATACCGTATATCGAAAAGATGATCTGACGGGGCAAAGGGCAAAGGGTGGTATTGCGGTTTTTGTCCGTGACATGCACCCATCATCTGAGCTCCCTCTCGTCACCGACTTGCAAGCAGTTGCAGTTGACATTCTTGTGGGTCGGAGGCTCACAGTCTGTTCTGTTTATTTACCACGTCCGGATGCGATAGACTCTGAGGCTCTCACGGACCTTATTAGCCAACTCCCCCGCCCATTTCTTCTTCTGGGGGACTTCAACGCTCATAATGTCTTATGGGGCTCTCGGACTACTTGCCCCAGGGGTCGCATTCTGGAAAGCGTCATGATGTCTAAATAACTGTGCCTCCTCAACTCTGGTGCTCCCACTCATTTCTGTACTGCTTCCGGATCGTCATCGGCTATTGACCTTTCCTTTTGCTCTCCAGCACTCGCGGATTCTGCTCTGTGGGAGGCTGCAGCTGACCTCCATTCTAGTGACCATTTCCCCCTCTGGATTTGCCTCCTGGATGAGGCTGTGGCATTACCAGTGCCGCCCCGGTGGCACCTTTGCAGAGCTGACTGGACACTTTTCAGCCAACTGGCTGTTTTGGAACACCGTGCCAGCGTCCACGAATGGGTAGACCATGTTGCAGCCGTGATCTCACATGCTGCTGCATTGTCAATCCCATGGTCATCCGGTCATCCCAAGAGGCGTCCTGTCCCTTGGTGGACCACTGAGTGCCACTCAGCCATCCGCGCCCGCCGTGCAGCACTGCGCCGCTTCAAGTGCCGTCCCTCAGCTGACAATCTTGCGGCCTTTCGGGTGGCAAGGGCCAGAGCGCGGCGAGTGATTAAAGAGAGCAAACGACGGTCATGGCAATCGTTCTTGAATTCCATCTCTCGCTCCACTAGTTCTACGAAAGTATGGGAAGCCATCAGGAGGATTTCCGGGAAACTCAGCCAGCTACCTGTCACGGCATTGCTGCATCAGGGATGTCTCCTCACGGCGCCGAGAGACATTGCCCAGACACTGGCCATGCATTTTGCGGAATCTACCGCCACTATTAACTGTGATCCAGATTTCTGCCGCTACCGCACTGCCATCGAAAGGGGTCACTTGGACTTCCGGTCTCTAAATTCTGAACCCTATAACTGCCCCTTCACAATGTGGGAACTGGATTCTGCGCTGTCTGTGGCTCATGATACTGCGCCTGGTCATGATCAAATCCGGTACAACATGCTGTGGCACCTGTTGCTGCCATCCAAGGAAGTTCTCCTGAACTGTTTCAATATGATATGGTTATCTGGCACTCGTGGAGGGAGGCAATTTTGATTCCCCTCCTCAAACCAGGGAAGGACCGAACGCATCCCAGTAGTTATCGGAGTATTGCCTTGACGAGCTGTGTTGGGAAGACGTTGGAACGCATGGTCAACCGGCGCCTGGTTTAGCTGCTCGAGACCAGGCAGCTCCTTAGCCCCTCTCAGTGTGGCTTTAGGAGATGTCATTCCACTATAGACAACTTGACCCTGCTTGAGGCCGCCATCCAGCAGGCCTTTCTAAGTAACCAGCATTGTCTAGGGGTCTTCTTTGACATTAATAAGGCGTATGACACTACTTGGCGCCGCCTTATCCTCAATCAACTCCATGAGTGGGGCTTTCGTGGCCGTCTCCCCATCTTCATTCGGTCCTTTCTTTCTCACCGCCTCTTTCGGTATCGGGTTGGTAATGTGCTATCGGATTTGTACGTGCAGGAGAATGGTGTTCCTCAGGGCAGCGTTTTAAGTGTCACCCTCTTTGCCGTTGCTATTAACAGTATCACGTCCACTATCCGGAGTCCTGCCCAATGCTCCTTGTTTGTGGACGATTTTGCTGTTTTCTGTTCTTCCTCCAGTCTTGTCAGTGCTAGTCGGCAGTTACAGCTTACGATAAAGCGCTTAGAGGCATGGACTGCAAAGACGGGTTTTACCTTTTCTGCAGACAAATCTGTGTGTGTTCATTTTAATCGTTCTCGGCGTCTTTTTACCTCCCCTGAATTGCGTCTGAGGGACACCGTTCTTCCGTTTAGAGACACTGTGAGGTTCCTGGGCCTCACTTTTGATTCCAAGTTGTCGTGGTTGCCTCACCTTAAAGACCTCAAGGTGCGGGCCCTGAAGGCACTGAATATTTTGAAGTGTCTGAACCATCGGTCCTGGGGAGCAGATCGGGCGCGTCTGCTACAGTTTTATAGGGCTTTCGTCCGATCGCGTCTTGACTATGCTTGCACCGTGTATGGGTCAGCAAGGCCTTCGTATCTGAAGATCCTTGACGCAGTACACCATGAGGGTATCAGGCTGGCCACTGGTGCCTTCCGTACCAGTCCCATCCCCAGCCTGTGTGCTCAGGCAGGGGAACCGCCGCTCGCCATCCGGCGGAAACTCCTCATGGTGCGACGGGTGTGTCATTTCCTTGCCTGTCCTACCTCCCCTGCGTACCCTACCGTTGCCCGACCGCCTATGGAACGTCTCTTTTCCAGTCGTCCCAGGGCAACAAAACCATTTGGGATTCGTGCCAAGCATTTGCTTGAGTCCCTTGGTGTGGAGCGTGTGGCCCCCCAAACGACAAGGTTTTACTCGCCTGCCTCCCTGGTTGCTCCAGAGGCCCAGCATCCTTCTAGACTTGTCGGAGTACCGGAGGAACTGCACTCCGGGGTTTGTTTTTACCTCCTTATTTTACGATATTTTAAACCAGCATCCGGACCATGTACCTGTATTCACAGATGTCTCTAAACAGGGGGACTCTGTTGGTTGTGCTGTTGTTTTCCCTGATCGAGTTGTCAAGTTACGGCTTCCTGCGGCGTTTACCATCCTCGATGCCGAATTGTTTGCAATCTTGCGGGCATTGGAGCAGATGAGATGTGTTACCAGTCTTAAGTTCCTCATCTTTTCTGACTCCCTGAGTGCCCTTCAGACCATGCAACACTTGTACCCAGCGGATACGGTCGTCCAGAACATCCATGATGCCCTACTCCACCTGCAACGGCAGGGGAAGGAGGTTTCTTTCTGCTGGGTGCCGGGGCACGTGGGTATTAGGGGAAACGAACTGGCGGATGTGGCTGCCAAAGATGCATGTTCCCTCCCTCACGTTGTTGACTGTGCCGTCCCCCTCCATGCTGTAACCTCCCTTTTGCGTTTTCGTGTTATGCATCAATGGGAAGAGGAGTGGTTGGCAGTTTCTGACAATAAGCTGCGTCTGGTAAAGGCCACTACGCGACCATGGCGTACGTCCTACCAGTCATACAGGCGGGATGAGGTTCTCCTCACTCGCCTCCGCATTGGACACAGTCCCTTCACGCATGGTTTTTTACTCCGGCGGGAGGACCCCCCCATCTGCAGTGCTTGTGGCGTCCAGATTACTGTCCGCCACATTTTACTTGACTGTCTTTTATTCTCTGACCAGAGGGCGGTGGTTTCCTTGCCACCGGATTTGCCCTCTATTTTGCAAGACGACGCAGCTACTGTGGTTAAGGTCTTACGGTTTTGTGTCCTGTCCAATCTGTTGCCTCGGATTTTAGGGAGAAGGTTTTAATGTGCAGCTGGGTGACTGGCTCACCCAGGTTTTAGGTAAGAGGTCCGCCAGTCACGATTACCTCCTTGTTTCCCTTTGGTATCTGTTCTCTTTTCCCTGTGTTTCCTTTCCTTTTTTAGTGTGTTTCTTCTCCTCTTGTTTTGCCTCTGTATGTGCGCATTTGGAACTGCGTCAGGCCTGTGTCTTTTAGCCGTTCTCCTTGTTCGGCGTCCGTCTTCGTCCCTTCACCGCTTGTGTTCCTGTTTCTATGCATTTGGGCGCTGATGACCACGCTGTTTAGCGCCCGTAAACCTCAAACACACACACACACACCTTTAGTATTAATACTGTGAACGACAATTTTGCTTAAGGATGGATCTTATTCTAGACATTATTGTCAGAGTTTTGTCTCCTTTGTTCTAGTTTTAGATAACAGTTCCTTCTCCTTTCGCGTTAGCAGAAGCTGAAACCGAAGTTTCATTAACTTTCAAAGATATTTTGAGCTTGCATTTTCTGTCATTTATTATGATTTCCTGCCACGACTCTTTCTTAATATGGAAATTCATGTTATTGGTAGCTTACGAAGTGTCCCTGTGGATGTTACGTTTTGAAATCGATGGTGTGTTGTTGTGTCTTTATTTGTGTGCCTGTCTTTCATAGTTAGTGCCGTTGACATGTATCCGGAGCAAAATATTTTCCAAGTCTATTATTATAAAAAAAGGTACAGTTTAATTACTGGATAGTTCTGAAAGTGTGAAACAATCCTGATCATAAGCGTTTTAGTTTCAGTACGCTTAACGTAAAAAACAAAAATAACTGCGACCGTCAATGATTCGAGTTGTTTAGTTTGCAGTCGGCACCACTAAGTACAATTAGTAAAGGTGCTGTAGTCCCTAAATCCAGTTAGAGAAAACCAAATAAGGCTCATTGATGTATGCTTTGGATATTTCAGCGTTCGGCCTTCACGTCTTTGAGACAAGAACTGTAGTCACTTCGTAGACCACTCAAGGTTAGTATTTCCAGCTAGAAATACACACATCAAAAAAAGTTTTGCATCACCCCGGTTCCCAGTACTTCTGAAGATAGACGTTGACTGTGGGTATTGTATCACAGACACAGTCCCTTTGACTGTTCACAGATGTCACTAAACCTGCCCAAAGATATAAACTACAATGCATGAGCAGCGCTTGTTAGACGGAGAGGGTCCGACAGCCGATCAGGTCCAGTCATTCCACCAGGAAAGAGGTTCATGGCTCATGTTGTCTGTAGTCCAGCCATGTCTGGAAATCAATACCATGGTTCTATCGCGACTGCATTGATACTTTGTCCCAGGAAGGGCTCTGAACAAGGGAAGTGTCCATGCGTCTCGGAGTGAATCAAAGCGATGTTGTTCGGACATTGAGGAGATACAGAGAGACAGGAACTGTGGATGACATGCCTCGCTCAGGCCACTCAAGGGCTACTACTGCAGTGGATGACCACTACCTGTGGATTATGGCTCTGAGGAGCCCTGACAGCAAAGCCATCATGTTGAATAATGCTTTACTTGCAGCCACAGAATGTCGTGTGCGCAGTAGGGTTCATGATGCGCAATTTCACTCCCAACGTCCATGTCAAGGTCCATCTTAACAACCAGCGACACCATGCAGCGCCGTGCAGATGGGCCCAACAACATGCCGAATGGACCGCTCAGGCTTGGCGTCACGTTCTCTTCACCGATGAGTGTCGCATATGCTCTCAACCAGACAATCGTCGGAGACGTGTTTGGAATCAACCCGGTCAGGCGGAACGCCTTAGACACACTGTCCAGCGAGTGCAGCAAGGTGGAGTTTCCCTGATGATGTTTTGGGGTGGCATTATGTGGGGTCGACGTGCACCGCTGGTGGCCATGGAAGGCACCGTAGCGGCTGTACGATATGTGAATGCCATCCTTCGACCGATAGTGCAACCATATCGGCAGCAAATTGGTGAGGCATTCGTCTACATGGACAACAGTTCGCGCCCCCATCGTGCACATCTTGTATATAACTTCCTTCAGGATAACGATATGAACCTTATCCCACATGCCTGGGATAGATTGAAAAGGGCTGTTTATGGATGACGTGAACCACCAACCACTCTGAGGGATCTACTCCGAATAGCCGTTGAGGAGTGAGACAATCTGGACCAACAATACAGGGATCAATACAGGGATTCATCAATGCAAGAGGACGTGCTACTGGGTATTAGAGGTACCAGTGTGTACCGAAATCTGGACCACCACCTGTGAAGGCCTCGATTTATGGTGGTACAACATGCAGTGTATGGTTTTAATGAGCAACATAAAGTGCGGAAATAATGTTTATGTTGATGTCTATTCCAATTTTCTGTACAGGTTCCGGAACTCTCGGAACCGACGTGATGCAAAGCTTTTTTGATGTGTTTATAACTGAATCTTGACAACAATGCAGGATCCCTGTGACCGACTAGTTACTTCCTGGATAACACAGACTTAGCCTACAAAATTCACTCGATTATCACTTCCATTCAATCACAAGAGTGATTTTCAGGTAAGGTGTGAAGTAAAATATCATTTTATGGTTTTGATTCCAGAAAAGCCATTCTCCGTGGAAATCACAACTGACGCCATCTTTTACGCTGCGAACTTATCTGTCGTAGGCACCACTGGAATAGTAATGGAGAACCCAACGTTACAGTATTCCACTAGCTGTGACGTAACATCGTCGCCTGTAAAGTGGGGGTTGATTTGATTCCGATCTTGCTAAATGATTCACTTTTTGCCGTTTCGTGACAGAGTTACACGCAACAGAACGAAAATTAACAAGGAAAGCTTATTTATCATATTCATGAAATGTTACATTTCAATACTGCCTCATTGTGATACAGGATACAAGTAAATACAGACCGTTTCAAAGTTCAGAATGAGTAATATCATACTGATCTTCTCTGATTCGTGTTGATATAAGCAATCTCCCGTTTTTCATTAAAAGAGACTTCTTCTTAAGGATATCGTGTAAATATGAATTTCGTTTGAATTAGTGCAGTACATATTTTAACAGCGTTGTCCATTATTTTATTGAACGCAAGAGTAAATATCAGGGAGAATTTAATCATGAATATTATATTCTCTCACGTTATCTAAGGAGGAGGACAACGAGGTAATTAGAGACGGAGCACAAGCTCGGATTAGGGAAGGATGGGGAAGGAAATCGGGCATGCCTTTTCACAGGATCCATCCCGGCATTTGCCTGAAACGATTTAGGGAAATCACGGAAAACCTACATCAGGATGGCCGGACGCGGGTTTGAACCGTCATATTATCTAAAAGAATGTGACAATTCTCAGGTAGTTTATCGATTGCACGCCTGTAGAAACCTAGCAGAGCTGATAACTAATGTGAAACCATCTTAGAACTGTTCATCAAGCAATGTCGAGGATATTCATCCCAGTTGTCAATCGTATAGTTATTGCCACAACATCTTTTGGGACAGCCTTGCCCCATTTTTAAGTGATGAAAACAAGGAAACCAGATCAAACAATCCTCCCTATACCGACAGACATATAAGGATTACAGACGTCATGAATTAAGACCTGCCTTTAAAAAAAATTTGATGCCATTAGGCCTGGTCACAATTTTAACGTAAAGAACAGTTCACTGAATAAGTTAAGCAAAAGGTTTAGTAATATGTGGGTAGACGGAGAGATTAAAGAAATATACAAGAAGAAATCCGTATTAGGCGAGGAGTCGTACAAGGTACATTTACGACTATCCATTACACTGTCGGGGGTACAGTTTGACGAATTATCTAACAATCATCTGATCTTGATGCAGCTAGGAGCTGTTAGGCGGAAATGTTTCTGGAACATTTTGCTCTTGCAGCTGGTTTAGAAAATGAAACGAATTATGACTGATGTTCTGTCTTTAGCAGATATCCGCTACGCTATTTAAAGAAACTAGGGAATGTAGTGGAATCAAACGCGTGACTTTACCTTTACAGAGCACGAAGCTAACCAATAGTCCACGAGCAGATACGTTTCCATAACAATTCGAAAAGACTGTCAGAACTTCCAGCAAACACTACTGTATCGTAAATTTTCATGTCTACTGCAGTACTTTCTTGTCATCTCGATAAAATATTCTAAATGGCTTTCGTGTAAGATATGATTATGAGAACCTAAAAATCATTGGTTGCAGCCGGATTTGGCACCTAAGATTGCTCTGTAATATCACGTTCCACGTAATCCACATTAGGAAAGAGACAAACGTTAGGAAGACAATGGACACACTGAGTTGACAAGTACATTGAATAACAGAACTGCACACTTTTTCATATCTTTCTCTTTGTATCTGGATCTGAAGAGATACATTTTCCTTGTAAATATACATTTAGATTACCGTGTGATATACTTGAATCATTTCACAACTGTGACTGAAATAGTTTTCTTCCATTACAACAAACTTTTGTCGAAAGATAGATACGGTAAGTGTATAATTCAATGGCATTTACATGCGTTTCAGTCATGGTGATAGAATATATGCTTCAAAGATTTTGAAGCCATTTTCTGGACAAATAAACGCCTTATGAGTAACTTCGCGATCACTGTGTCGAAATTTTATGACAGTTGCCTTAGCAGCTATTAAATTCTCATAACAAACAGATATGATAAAACCCATCAGAATACTTACCGTGTCACGTTCAATTAGCTTATGTTCTCCATAACTCCGTTAATGTAATCCAAAGTCATGTGGTGTCTCTGCATTTCCATCGAAGATGCCCTGCCCCGCTTTCACTAGTTATATCATTTCTTTTTCATGGGAAAGGTGTGACGTCACAGACCATCACATTCCATTTCGATAGTGAAGTATATGCTATTGCTAGAATGGCTTAAGGTTTCGAACCCTATCACTCCCATGAATTTTTATTGCTGGTAAGAGTTATTGATTTAGGGTAACAAGGAGAATTATTAAATATTAAAAATTCTTAAGTATTAAATGTACAAGTCCGGTCTTGTACCACTTTTTCTCTCTATGTACTGTGATTTGTGCTTGCTATTAAAATAAAATAATATCTCTTTTGTGCTTTCTTCGGTATTCGCGTCCTGCCTGCATGTAAAGAAAGAGAACACAAATTAATATAATGTTTTCTCTCAATGTAGAAATCTAAATACTAAATACTTTTTCTTTGACTCCTTCATCAGTATTGCCGTCATGCGCCCTGTGGAAAGAATTATTTCATGTTTTTGATCAAATGTCATAAAATAATTTAAAATCAAGAGTGTACTGAACGACTGGAAAGAGTGAAACAGACAGAATAGTATTTTTGTATAATCTGTTTCTCTTTTTTTATTTAAAAAAGAGGTAACACTCATCGAATTTTGCTGTTATTCGAGGTAGAGCAAGTCGTTCTTTTGTCATAAAAAATTTTCTCTAACAACACAATAATTCAGTACCGTGTCCAGTTTCTGTTATTCTGTGACAACTCTTCCCCTGCGTCAGAACTGCTTCGGATAACGCTGTCTTGGTTGTCGCTGCTGGTCTTCTACACTTCGATCTTTTCTCCATCTCTGCGAATAAGTGCTCTATGGGACTGAGGAAATCACCTTTGGTAGGCCAGTCCAATAGTCCAACGTCTCCTGTCATTTGAAACCAGTGTTTTACATAGTTCTCTGTATGATCAGGAGAACTGTCATCCTGGATTATTATTCTGCCTCCCGTAAACCTGTGACGAACAGACGGAAGCATTACATTCTCCAGTATTTCGCAGTAGTGATACAAAAGGGACGGTCCAACTACCGCAGAAAGCCTTAAGCATTGGCTGAGAAATAAATAATTTCCTTTATTATGGCCTCTGCTTCTTAAAATGACCACGAAGCATTAAATGTTGCCTTCAAGCGCTCGTGTAGCAGCAACAGAGTGAAGAAATTAATAGCGACAATGGCAGCAATGATTGAAGTATTTGGTAAGTTCGTAGTCTTGAGTGGTATTTCTCGATCTAAGAAATTTCTTGAAAAAGTGAAAATTTTCAAATGGCTTCGAATCGAGCCTATGGTGGCTAAAATTATCTTTACATTCAGCCAACATGAAACTAGTATAATTTCCATATTATTAGTCTGCTGATAATTAACCAGTTAATAGAGAACTGAATTTTTTCACATTGTCTAAGTTGTGAGATAAGCGCATCGTATGTTACGATACAATCATGAGTGTAACACCTATGTGCTTCAGTAGTATGCTGGTTTGATCCTAGTTTCTTCGTGTGAGGTACGAGTTTGATTCCCACTTTCGACATTTACCTTGAACACAAACGGAGAGATCGTCTTCACCTCTAGTGTACCGTAGTTCAGTAAACGCATTATAAACGTCATATCCCTTCGCTGCCAAATGGTGGCAGAGCCAGTTTATGTTTGGCGGAAGTCGCGGCAAACAGAAACTCTGTCGCCAGTGAGCTTCCTTACAGTAGAAATTTATTTGACGAGCTGATTGTCATTTAAGGTGATGGGGCTTTTATTCTGTTTTAACTTGATACGTTTAAAAATTCGGTGCTGTGCTGGGATTCGAATTCGAATCTCCTCTTTTGTGGTATCTGACGCCCAAAAAACAATATAGTTCGATCATTTTGTTGTTTTATCCTAGATTGCAAACGCATCTGCAACTCCTCGGAAATCACAAATGTGGGTTCGAATCCTGGTCCAGCTCAAAAATATCCATGGTTTATTTCAAGCCATACCATATGCACACCGAACTACTAGTGATAAATAATTTTCATTTTTATTTTCTCTTTATTTGTTCTCAACAATAACGGTAGGTCCGGTTATTTCTAGTCTAGCATGCACACATCTGATTACTTTACATCATTGTATTTCGTTTTCAAGACTTGCAAACTTTGTCATTGTATCAAACGTTTTTCGTCGTTAGTTAACAGAGAGATAAGTGTATTGACAGGATTCCAGGCAGAGCACAAAAATTTTCAAGTTCAGATATACTAACCGATACTGGTGAAAACTTCGATATTTCTCGACGCCGGGTAACCAATGATAAACGTAGCTTGTCAGTCTTGGTCAGGCACGAAAGCGTTGCATAGTTACAATGGCTATAGTTGCTTGGTTTCAATACAGATCGGTATCAGTAAAGTTCGTCATATCGTTTAAAGTTCAAACATGTGCACAAATAATTGTTCACTCATAAGTTCAGAGAAATTACTGGTGATACAATGTTAATTTCGAGGTTCTCATAGAGCGCTTGTCGCTGTTAATTGCGTTGCTTTTAACTCGTTAGTTCAATATCCAATAAATGAGAAACCGTAGTATCAGGAATGATGTTTCACAGGTGTGGGAAAACATTTTAAAGAGCAAAAATACTTCGAATGGTCATAGAACTTCAAAAGCCTAGATATTGTCTCAAAATCTCTTTTTTATTAAAAATATTTTATAATGCTGGAATTACTTATGTAGCGGATTCAAATGAGTGTGGTAGTGATTTCGTAATGTTACTTACTGTAATGAAATTGAGTTTACAAAAGTTATTGTTTGTGTCATCTATAATGACGCAATTCCTAGTATTTCCAATACCATCTGCTCTGATTACCTCAAAGAACAGTGTTCTCTAGTGATCTCTTTGGTATCCATTTTGTATAGTCAAACGGCAGTACAGCAAAGAGTTTAGAGGACATGCAAGACAGCTACGTTATGTAGATTGCATGCAAATCAGGCGAAACGTAATTCAGGTCGTTCGGATACTTTTGGGTATGATAGTACAGTGCGTCGTTAGGTAACTGATTTCTTGACTCAAGGTTAGTTTGCAGCAGCCTACTAAATCAAAGTGTATTTTCGTGTATGCCATCCGAGGCGGGCCTGACTGACTTGGCGTCCTGAACTGTGTGTTTAACTTCAGATGCATCTTTTCTGAAATATTTCATATGACCAGCTACTACATTATAACACTCATTAAGGTCATTATCCAATGTGATTTTAAGTTAGTTTACTTCAGTTGTCATAAATTTCTCTGAACTTTTCCGTTCAGGTGATACTTTGGCATTGAGCAGTCGCTAATTTTTATTAATCTGAACACTGTTTTCGGATATCCAATTTGAGTTCCCGAGAAAACAATTGAATTTGTGATTCCTTTTTTTTTTTTTTTCTTTGATCTCTGGTTTGGCAGATAAATTTTCTACCCTAGTGGATAGCTCCAGAACAGTTTCTGATGAAGAAGATTATGCCACACGTAGCGATCCTAATTCGTCCGCCAGTTAGAAATGCTTCAAGTAAGCTTTTTTGAGTAGTTTTTAGTTCCGAAAGTGCGGATTTGATGACGTCCTGTTCTGACGAGATTTCCGTCTGTGTTATACGCGATTTCGAACGGTGTGCTTAGTCCTAGCCATTACTTCACATTTTCTTAACAAATCTCTTTAACAGATCTACCAATCGACATTTCTGCAGGTCTTATTTCTCTTAGCAGTCCTCCACGTACTTATTGGAGTAATTATTCATGAATCAGAAGACATACAAAAGCTGCAATTACAAATAACAATGTTGTATTACAGTTTGTACGTACACATGCATTTATTCAGTACTAAATACACTTTGGGCAGATACGTGCTGACGTTTTAGCAAGAGTGAACTATTTGTGTTTATTGCAAAATTAAGTTTGTCCTTATTTAATTTTCATTATTTTATGTATGAACCGAGAAAGATAGCCATTTAGAAATTTTAATTATTGCTGACGATAAGTGTGACAAGAACAGTTATTTAATTTGGTCCAAGTGATATACTTGCTGGCGTGAATGATGTCAAAGTTCAAAGTGCAAGCTACTACTCGTACTGCTGTTAAAATGGACAACGAGGTTCGACTTCAATAACGAAATGATTAACGATAGAACGCCCAGATCTCTAATGTCTCTTTACCTGATAAATCACTGAGCAGTTCGTTAATAGTGCTCGTAGAATTTAAGTTCCTTTTATATACTGCTGATAGCAAAACGAAAAGTAGTTATTACAAATGATGAATGCTAAAATTCAGCACAATCTTATTATTATTCAGCTTATACTTAATGATACAATGAGTAGCAGAATAACACTGATGTGCATATTGATAACTTACATCCCTCACCTAATAGTTCTACGAGAAGACAGACAAATTCGGCCGTGTCTTTGTATTTGTAATAATCTAATTGCAGAGATAAGATTAAAATAGCGTTAGACTGATGTTATTGTGGCGATCGATATATTTGATACTCTGTAATGTGATTGTTTGTGTTGTGTTGTGTGATGATGATAATGATGAGGGAAGGGAGAGGGTGAAAGCTGGTGCCGGCACTTGGCACACTCCCTGCAAATAGCACCAAGGCGGCTGCCAAGCTCAGCGTCCCCTTCCGACGGACGTATCACCATCAGCAGTGTCACATACTGCCGTGTTGTCAACAGAAATATGCCATACAGCTGTAGTAACAAACACCTGTGTTTCCGTTATGTCGATGTGATGCGCAATGGGCAACAAACCAGTGACCGAGCGAGTCACTTCAATCATGGTGGCTACGTGAGCCAGCAACTGGCGCCAAAGCAAACTTTTGCCTTCAATGCCTAAATTAAAATTCATGGTAATTGTCTATCTTCATTCATGATAATTTCAAACCATGTGAATGTTTTTAAGCCCACTTCGTGATCGGTTATAGCCGTGTTATGCTTCCCCAGGCGTGCTAGCAATCATTTAAAGTACTTCTTTGTATGTGGATAACTTTCCATATACGACAATGCTCAACAGTCTGTGGGTCTTACGATACCACGCGTCTAAATAAAAGAGAAGCAGCAGATAGGAATAATTAGTGAACGCAAATGAAACGCGCAACGGCGTCCACCAGAGGACTGTGCGAGCGTGGGAAGTGTCAGCAGCAGAGTGCTCCCCTAGGGCTCTCCGGCGCCGGGGGTCGATCACCGCCTGCTGCCACGTGCCGCTGCTGCTACCTGTTGGCTGCCACCTGCGTGCAGTCCACCAACAGCCAAGCATTCCGGAACTCAGCACCGCTGCATTACGAAGATATATCTGCTAAACTAAATAGAGTGAGAAGAATAAAAGTGGAAAGTCAACAAAGACAAATCGGTCTTAATCTCGTTGCCATAATCGTTGTTTCTTGGAAAGCCTGAAACTGTGTCATTCACGATTATAATAATAAAAAACAGCACAAGTTACATATATGTATAACCAGCAATAAATAAACCAACAACTGTATTTTCATCTCTGGTTTATTCCAGAGGCAACCGTTTTCGGCATTCCATTATGCCATCATCAGGCCCTCTATGGCAACATACTAGCTGAGGTTATGTTCCCAGACAGAATATCACGAAAAAGCGAACAGTATCCTGACCAGCGTATGTAACGGATACTGGTTTGCTAATGTATCATACTATGTTTGGCCGTATAAGCTCAGCTTCTACGTTACCTTTATCACAATCAGACGTTCTTTGCACAACAGTTTTTAGCATGGATAGGGACTGCAACTGCTGTGTTCGGATGCGGGCTGAGTTGGCATCCCTTCACTCCCAGTTTCAGGGAACGTTGGCTTCGGTCCCACAGCTTGAGGCTGTTGCCAATGGGCATCACTGTAGGGGTCCGGATGGGGGTTTGTCGGGGACGGCCAGCTCGTCCCACTCATCTCCCGATCGGACTACGGCTGTGGCTGCCCGGGATACTGCCCACATTGACGCTGACCCCTCATCCGTGCTAGAGTGGGAGGTCGTTTCGAGGTGTGGCAGAGGCGAAATACATTCCGGAGGGCTGAACGGAAGGCCTCTCCAGTTTGTCTGACGAACCGGTTTCAGGCTCTGTCTCCGGCTGAAACTGATCTTCGGCCGGACGGCTGTTTGTGATGTTCCAGAGGTTGCACCTCAGTCTGCAAGATCCGGGCGCTCGCAGAGGGTGGGCTTACTGGTAGTTCGGAGCTCCATCGTCAGGCGCGTAATGGGGCCCCTTAGGGATATGGCAGCAAGAGAGGGGAAGAAAACCAATGTGCACTCCGTGTGCATACCGGGTGGAACCATTCCAGGTGTGGAAAGGGTCATTCCGGATGCCATGAAGTGTACAGGGTGCACCTATTTGTCACCTGCATGTCGGCACAAATGATGTGTGTCGCTATGGAGGAAATCCTCTCTTCGGCTGTCTGATTTGATGAAGACTGCCAGTCTCGCTAGCGGGATGAAAGCAGAGCTCACCATCTGCAGCTTCGTCGACAGGACTGACTGCGGACCTTTGGTACAGAGCCGAGTGGAGGGTCAGAATCAGAGGCTGAGACGGTTCTGCGACCGTGTGGGCTGCAGATTCCTCGACTTGCGCCATAGGATGGTGGGGTTTCGGGCTCCGCTGGATAGGTCAGGAGTCCATTACACACCGTAGGCGGCGACACGGGTAGCAGGTTTTTTTTAGGTTAGATAGCCTCGGGCAAGTACAGAAAGGGAAGAAGCCTCAAAGGGTGCGGGGCAAAGACAGGACATGCGGGGACCAAACAGCAATCGGTATTGTAATTGTAAACTGTCAAAGCTGCATTGGTAAAGTACCGGAACTTCAAGCGCTGATAGAAAGCAGCGAAGCTGAAATCGTTGTAGGTGCGGAAAGCTGGCTGAAGCCAGAGATAAATTCTGCCGAAATTTTTACAAAGGCACAGACGGTGTTCAGAAAGGATAGATTGCATGCAACCGGTGGTGGCGTGTTTGTCGCTGTTAGTAGTAGTTCACCCTGTAGTGAAGTAGAAGTGGATAGTTCCTGTGAATTATTATGGGTGGAGGTTACATTCGACAACCGAGATAGGTTAATAGTTGGCTCCTTTTACCGACCTCCCGACTCAGCAGCATTAGTGGCAGAACAACTGAGAGAAAATCTGGAATACATTTCACATAAATTTTCTCAGCATGTTATAGTCTTAGGCAGAAATGTCAATTTGCCAGATATAGACTGGGACACTCAGGTGTTTAGGATGGGTGGTAGGGACAGAGCATCGAGTGACATTATACTGAGTGCACTATCCGAAAATTACCTTGAGCAATTAAACAGAGAACCGACTAGTGGAGCTAACATCTTGGACCTACTGATAACAAACAGACCCGAACTTTTCGACTCTGTCAGCGCAGAACAAAGAATCAGTGAGCATAAGGCCGTTGCAGCATCCCTGAATATGGAAATAAATAGGAATATAAAAAAAGGGAGGAAGGTTTATCTGCTCAGCAAAAGTAATAGAAGGCAGATTTCAGACTACCTAACAGATCAAAACGAAAATTTCTGTTCCGACACTGACAATGTTGAGTGTTTATGGAAAAATTTCAAAGCAATCATAAAATGCGTTTTAGACAGGTACGGGCCGAGTACAACTGTGAGAGACGGGAAAAACCCACCGTGGTTCAACAACAAAGTTAAGAAACTACTGCGGAAGCAAAGAGAGCTTCACTGCAAGTTTAAAAGCAGCCGAAACCTCTCAGACAAACAGAAGCTAAACGATGTTAAAGTTAGCGTAAGGAGGGCTATGCGTGAAGCGTTCAGTGAATTCGAAAGTAAAATTCCATGTACCGACTTGACAGAAAATCCTAGGAAGTTCTGGTCTTACGTTAAATCAGTAAGTGGCTCGAAACAACATATCCAGACACTCCGGAATGATGATGGTATTGAAACAGAGGATGACTGAAATACTAAACACCTTTTTCCAGAGGATGACCGCACTGCAGTTCCTCCTGTAAACCTCGCACAAACGAAAAAATGGCTGACATCGAAATAAGTGTCCAAGAAATAGAAAAGCAACTGTAATCACTCAACAGAGGAAAGTCCACTGGACCTGACGGGATTCCAACTCCATTCTACACAGAGTACGCAAAAGAACTTGCCCCCCTTCTAACAGACGAGTACCTCAAATCTCTAGGGGAACGGAAGGTTCCAAATCATTGAAAAGAGCGCAGGTAGTTCCAGTCTTCAAGAAGGGTCGTCGAGCAGATGAGCAAAACCTTATCTCTGACGTCGATCTGTTGTAGAATTTTAGAACATGTTTTTTGCTCGCGTATCGTGTCGTTTCTGGAAACCCAGAATCTACTCTGTAGGAATCAACATGGATTCCAGAAACAGCGATCGTGTGGGACCCAACTCGCTTTATTTGTTCATGAGACCCAGAAAATACTACATACAGGCTCCCAGGTAGATGCTATTTTCCTTGACTTCCGGAAGGCGTTCGATACAGTTCCGCACTGTCGCCTGATAAACAAAGTGAGAGCCTAAGGATTATCAGACCAGCTGTGTGGCTGGATTGAAGAGTTTTTAGCCAACAGAATACAGCATGTTGTTCTCACTGGAGAGACGTCTACAGACGTTAAAGTAACCTCTGGCGTGCCACAGGGGTGTGTGGGACCATTGCTTTTCACAATATATACAGGGTGTAACAAAAAGGTACGGCCAAACTTTCAGGACACATTCCTCACACACAAATAAAGAAAATATGTTATGTGGACATGTGCCCGGAAATGCTTAATTTCCATGTTAGAGCTCATTTTAGTTTCGTCAGTATGTACTGCACTTCCTCGATTCACCGCCAGTTGGCCCAATTGAAGGAAGGTAATGTTGACTTCGTTGATTGTGTTGACATCTGACTCGTTGCTCTACAGTACTAGCATCAAGCACATCAGTACGTAGCATCAACAGGTTAGTGTTCATCACGAACGTGGTTAGTGCACTCAGTGCAATGTTTACAAATGCGGAGTTGGCAGATGCCCGTCTGATGTATAGATTAGCACAGGGCAATAGCCGTGGCGCAGTACGTTTGTATCGAGACAGATTTCCAGAACAAAGGTTTCCCGATAGGAAGACGTTCGAAGCAATTGATCGGCGTCTTAGGGAGCATGGAACATTCCAGCCTATGACTCGCGACTGGGGAAGACCTAGAACGACGAGGGCACCTGCAATGGACGAGGTAATACTTCCTGCAGTTGACGATAACCCTAATGTCAGCGTCAGAGAAGTTGCTGCTGTACAAGGAAACGTTGACCACGTCACTGTATGGAGAGTGCTACGGGAGAACCAGTTGTTTCCGTACCATGTACAGCGTGTGCAGGCACTATCAGCAGCTAATTGGCCTCCACGGGTACACTTCTGCGAATGGTCCATCCAACAATGTGTCAATCCTCATTTCAGTGCAAATGTTCTGTTTACGGATGAGGCTTCATTCCAACGTGATCAAATTGTAAATTTTCACAATCAACATGTGTGGGATGACGAGAATCCGGACGCAACTGTGCAATCACGTCATCAACACAGATTTTCTGTGAACGTTTGGGCAGGCATTGTTGTTGATGTCTTGATTGGGCCCCATGTTCTTCCACCTACGCTCAATGGAGCACGTTATCATGATTTCATACGGGATACTCTACCTGTGCTGCTAGAACATGTGCCTTTACAAGTACGACACAACATGTGGTTCATGCACGATGGATATCCTGCACATTTCAGTCGAAGTGTTCGTACTCTTCTCAACAACAGATTCGGTGACCGATGGATTGGTAGAGGCGGACCAATTCCATGTCCTCCACGCTCCCCTGACCTCAACCCTCTTGACTTTCATTTATGGGGGCATTTGAAAGCTCTTGTCTACACAACCCCGGTACCAAATGTAGCGACTCTTCGTGCTCGTATGGTGGACGGCTGTGATACAATACGCCATTATTCAGGGCTGCATCAGCGCATCAGGAATTCCATGCGACAGAGGGTGGATGCATGTATCCTCGCTAACGGAGAACATTTTGAACATTTACTGTAACAAAGTGTTTGAAGTCATGCTGGTACGTTCTGTTGCTGTGTGTTTCCATTCCATGATTAATGTAATTTGACGAGAAGTAATAAAATGAGCTCTAACATGGAAAGTAAGCGTTTCCGGACACATGACCACATAACACATTTTCTTTCTTTGTGTGTGAGGAATGTTTCCTGAAAGTTTGGCCGTACCTTTTTGTAACACCTTGTATAAATGACCTAGCAGATAGTGTAGGATATTCCATGCGGCTTATCGCGGATGATGCTGTAGTATACAGAGAAGTTGCAGCATTAAAAAATTGAAGCGAAATGCAGGAAGATATGCAGCGGATAGACACTAGGTGCAGGGAATGGCAACTGACCCTTAACATAGACAAATGTAATGATATTGCGAATACATAGAAAGAAGGATCCTTTATTGTATGTTTACATGATAGCGGAACAAACACTGGTAGCAGTTACTTCTGTAAACTATCTGGGAGTATACGTGCTGAACGATTTGAAGCGGAATGGTCATATAATATTAATTGTTGGTAAAGCGGGTGCCAGGTTGAGATTCATTGGGAGAGTCCTTAGAAAATGTAGTCCATCAACAAATGAGGTGGCTTACAAAACTCTCGTTCAACCTATACTTGAGTATTCCTCATCAGTGTGGGATCCGTACCAGATCGGGTTGACGGAGGAGATAGAGAAGATCCAAAGAAGAGTGGCGCGTTTCGTCACAGGGTTATTTGGTAAGCGTGATAGCGTTACGGAGATGTTTAGCAAACTCAAGTGGCAGACTATGCAAGAGAGACGCTCTGCATCGCGGTGTAGCTTGCTGTCCAGGTTTCGTGAGGGTGCGTTTCTGGATGAGGTGTCGAATATATTGCTTCCCCCTACTTACACCTCCCGAGGAGATCACGAATGTAAAATTAGAGGGATTCGAGCGTGCACGGAGGCTTTCCGGCAGTCGTCCTTCCCGCGAACCATACGCAATTGGAACAGAAAAGGGAGGTAATGACAGTGGCACGTAAAGTGTCCTCCGCCACACACCGTTGGGTGGCTTGCGGAGTATAAATGTAGATGTAGATGTAGATTTAGGCGGAAGATTAAGTGGCCAAAGACACTACTAGCTAGGGCATAATCACCTATGACAAGCTAACATAAACTAACAAGCGACAAACGTCGGCAAGCCCCTGAATATCAGCAACGTTGACTGCATATGCCAACTGCTATTAAAGCCGACCAACAGGCTACAGCAGGGAAACAGACGAGCTTGAACACTGACGCACAAATAAATCGCCAGTATCACCATACACTGTGCATCTGATATATGACCTATTGGACACAAAACGATGATGAATCTAACTGCTGCAGTCATGCCGACGCTGACCGAGAGATCAACCCCGGCACCCAGCAGCAGCCGCTGAGTAACAGCACCGCACAACGTCAAAGGAATCGATGTGCATGATACCCACTACTGACAAAGCCTACCCTTTCACGACCTGTCGCAGGTAGCAAAACATCCACTGCTACTGCTCTTACTACCCGACCTAACTACTGCACTGGTTTTCTCCCTTGGCTCTTGCCTTGGCACTTTTCTCCCTTTGCCCTGCAAACCACTACCCTTCGTTGTTCTTTCGACCCAATCTATCGCCAAACGAGAGCGTATTAATGCTTAACCTTAGTCAGACTAAAGCAAACATCGAAGTACCCACATCCAGCGACATCTCACTTTAATGAAAACTAACGCTTATGCACAATTGGCCATCATGCCGATGTGGGCGTGGAGAAGCTCCACATATTCTTTTTTACTACGTTGCCATAGGGGCCTAACGATGTATAATGAAATACCGAAACCGGTTGCTTCTGGAATAAGTCAGAAACGAAAGTATGGACGTTGGTTTACATATTTCTGGTTACATTTATATCGGGGGATCGTTCTATCGTCTCTCCTAGCAAGGATGGATGAAGTGAAAGATACCTTTTTAAATCCTTAGCATAACCAGTTTCAAGAGTTTTTTCTCATTTTCAAGTACATTTTTTACTTTTTATGATGGTTGAATGATTTTCTTGCCTCTCTTGCATTGCAGTTGTCTTTGTGAGATTATACTGGAATCTGAAAACTGGAAAAATAATTCTTGGAATGTTTGTTATCTGCTAATGTTAGTGATACTATTTTTTACTGTCTACTTACATGTATTGCGTCTCCTCCATTGCATAGAATATCACATATACGCAAATAATCACGTACACGGAGTTTGCTTTTGCTATCAAAACATGCTGCAAGGGTATTACGACAGATTCGTTAGTTTTTTTATACCTGTTGAGTAGAGTCTATAAATAAGTGTACAACAAGGCTAAAATTTTTCAATGACACTATAGATAGCGAATCAGTGACTTTTTTCAAATATTTGTACTGTGTGTGATACCTGTAGCAATTTTCATCCTAGACTCTATTCAATACCGACAAGAAGAGAGTAGTCGCTAGTTTAGTATTCAACGGTGGAAAAATAAAATGGAACACCTCTCAGTGTCCACAAACTCTTTGTGAAACCATACTGTCGTAACATCTCTGTGGCGTAATTTGATTCCAAAAACAAACCTTGTAAGTGACGATTTGCGTGTGTGTGGTATTTTGTACAATGAAGGATGAACAATAATTGAAGGTATAACTTGTATCTTATAGGCATATTTCCAGTAAACCGCTAAAAGACAACTGTAATGCAAGAGACGCATGCAAACATCACCAAATTATTGATGTAAACAAATTCACTTCAAAGTGAGTATGAATTCTCGAAACGAGTTGTACTAAGAATGAAAAAAAAAACTTGTGTAGTTTTTCGTTATTTAAATTAAAAATCGTTCCTGATAAAATGGGAAGGATAAATTTTTAAGAACAAAGCAGCAGGGCAACGTGTCACTCTGATGGAATGCAGTAGTGTCAGTGTCGCCCTAACCGCCGCCTGCTTCACCTCTGCTGTGTAGCGAGCTACCTTAATGTAAGTATTAACTGTATTTTTCTTACTTGACACTTCTTCTTCCGTGTGTTTTTGCTTTTAGGAAGCTTTAATTGTCGAGTGCTATTAATAGTGTTCCATAGATTTCGTGTTTGTTTTGAATACAGTCAGAGAGAGTCCCTTTAGTCAACCGTAGTGCCAGTAGTGCTAGTGTTTGTTTTCAATACAGTCCAGAGACAGGCAGTGCTATTTTCATTGTTTTCTACAAGAAGTGTCTAGTAACCACAGTTTAGTCAATAACCAGCCGCCTTTAGCGAATTAGCAGTCTAGTTAAAAGTTGGTTAAGTCTCTTCAGTAAATTGATTCCTTAGGATGGATAGGATGTGTGACTGCTGTGTACGGACGCAGGAGGAGCTGGCCACTCTTCGCGAACAGCTGAGCGTGTTGATGGGCGCGGTAAGCCATCTTCAGGCTGCTCCCTCGGAGTGTAGCGGCAGTGGGGAGTCTGGTGCGTCGCAAGGTACACCCCAGGTGTTACATGCTTCACCCACTGTCCCTGCTGTCGAGACATCTTCGCGGGTACCGGGCGCGGTTAGGCCACCCTCTCCCCAAGGGGAGTGGCGGGTTCAGCGGCGTTCGCGGTGCACGAGGCGGGAGGGTAAATGCTGAGGCTGGCAGTGTGGCATCGCCCGCTCTGCCTGTCAGTGGACATGAGGCTGCTCCTTCAGCAAGTACCGAGCAGGCACACGGGGGAAGGGTTTATTAGTTATTGGGAGCTCCAATGTTAGGCGGGTGATGGAGCCCCTTAGGGAAATAACGGAAAGGTCGGGGAAGAAAGCCAGTGTTCATTCTGTCTGCTTTCCGGGAGGTCTCATCCGAGATGTGGAGGAGGTCCTACCGGCGGTGATAGAAGGCACTGGGTGCAAACGACTGTAAATTGTTGCTCATGTCGGCACCAATGACTCCTGCTGTCTGGGTTCAGAGGTCACCCTCAGTTCGTACAGGCGGTTGGCGGAATTGGTGAAGGCGGAAAGCCTCGCTCGCGGGGTGGAATCAGAGCTAACTATTTGTAGTATCGTTCCCAGAACCGATCGCGGTCCTCTGGTTTGGAGCCGAGTGGAAGGCTTAAACCAGAGGCTCAGACGATTCTGCGGAGAGCTGGGGTGCAAATTTCTCGACCTCCGCTATCGGGTGGAGAAATGTAGGGTCCCCCTGAATAGGTCAGGCGTGCACTACACACCGGAAGCGGCTACAAGGGTAGCGGAGTACGTGTGGAGTGCACATGGGGGTTTTTTAGGTTAGGGAATTCCCTCCCTAGGCCCGGCAAGACGCCTCCTGAGACGCAGCAAGTTAGGAGTAGGCAAAATGCAACAGGGAATAACAATATTAACGTGCTAATAGTAAACTGCAGGAGCGTCTATAGAAAGGTCCCAGAACTGCTCTCATTAATAAACGGTCACAACGCCCATATAATACTAGGGACGGAAAGTTGGCTGAAACCAGACGTAAACAGTAATGAAATCCTAAACTCAGATTGGAATGTATACCGCAGAGACAG
Organism: Schistocerca gregaria; assembly: GCF_023897955.1. Taxonomy (NCBI): domain Eukaryota; kingdom Metazoa; phylum Arthropoda; class Insecta; order Orthoptera; family Acrididae; genus Schistocerca; species Schistocerca gregaria. Next base: position 464,615,971 of record NC_064922.1, read on the forward strand.
GCTGGACAGTGAAGTGGGAGGCGCGTTTATAGCGATACGTGCAATAGTACCGCAGGAAATTGACGGAGATCCGAATTGTGAAAATGATTTGGGTGAAGGTCACGGTCAAAGCAGGCTCAGACATGGTAACTGGATGTCTGAATAGGCCCCTGGGCTCAGCAGCTGTTGTGGCTGAGCACCTGAAGAATAATTTGTAAAATATTTCGAGTAGGTTTCCTCGTCATGTTATAGTTCTGGGTGTTGTTGTTGTGGTCTTCTGTCCTGAGAGTGGTTTGATGCAGCTCTCCATGCTACTCTATCCTGTGCAAGCTTCTTCATCTCCCAGTACCTACTGCAGCCTACATCCTTCTGAATCTGCTTAGTGTATTCATCTCTTGGTCTCCCTCTACGATTTTTACCGTCCACGCTGCCCTCCAATACTAAATTGGTGATCCCTTGATGCCTCAGAACATGTCCTACCAACCGATCCCTTCTTCTGGTCAAGTTGTGCCACAAACTTCTCTTCTCCCAAATCCTATTCAATACTTCCTCATTTGCTATGTGATCTACCCATCTAATCTTCAGCATTCTCTGAAGCACCACATTTCGAAAGCTTCTATTCTCTTCTTGTCCAAACTATTTATCGTCCATGTTTCACTTCCATACATGGCTACACTCCATACAAATACTTTCAGAAATGACTTCCTGACACTTAAATCTATACTCGATGTTAGCAAATTTCTGTTCTTCAGAAACGCTTTCCTTGCCATTGCCAGTCTACATTTTATATCCTCTCTACTTCGACCATCATCAGTTATTTTGCTCCCCCAATAGCAAAACCCCTTTACTACTTTAAGTGTCTCATTTCCTAATCTAACTCCCTCAGCATCACCCGACTTAATTAGACTACATTAAATTATCCTCGTTTTGCTATTGTTGATGTTCATCTTATATCCTCCCTTCAAGACATTGTCCATACCGTTCAACTGCTCTTCCAAGTCCTTTGCCGTCTCTGACAGAATTACAATGTCATAGGCGAACCTCAAAGTTTTTATTTCTTCTGCCTGGATTTTAATACCTACTTCGAATTTTTCTTTTGTTTCCTTTACTGCTTGCTCAATATACAGATTGAATAACATCGGGGAGAGGCTACAACCCTGTCTCACTCCCTTCCCAACCACTCACTGCTTCCCTTTCATGTCCCTCGACTCTTATAACTGCCATCTGGTTTCTGTACAAATTGTAAATAGCCTTTCGCTCCCTGTATTTTACCCCTGCCACCTTTAGAATTTGAAAGAGAGTATTCCAGTCAACATTGTCAAAGGCTTTCTCTAAGTCTACAAATGCTAGAAACGTAGCTTTGCCTTTCCTTAATCTTTCTTCTAAGATAAGTCGTAAGGTCAGTATTGCCTCACGTGTTCCAGTATTTCTACGGAATCTTCCCCAAGGTCGTCTTATACTAGTTTTTCCATTCGTCTGTAAAGAATTCGAGTTAATATTTCGCAGCTGTGGCTTATTAAACTGATTGTTCGGTAATTTTCACATCTGTCAACACCTGCTTTCTTTGGGATTAGAATTATTATATTTTTCTTGAAGTCTGAGGGTATTTCGCCTGTTTCATACATCTTGCTCACCAGATGGTACAGTTTTGTCAGGACTGGCTCTCCCAAGGCCGTCAGTAGTTCCAATGGAAAGTTGTCTACTCCGGGGGCCTTGTTTCGACTCAGGTCTTTCAGTGCTCTGTCAAACTCTTCACGCAGTATCGTATCTCCCATTTCATCTTCATCTACATCCTCTTCCATTTCCATAATATTGTCCTGAAGTACATCGCCCTTGTATAGACACTCTATATACTCCTTCCACCTTACTGCTTTCCCTTCTTTGCTTAGAAATGGGTTTCCATCTGAGTTCTTGATATTCATACAAGTGGTCCTCTTTTCTCCAAAGGTCTCTTTAATTTTCCTGTAGGCAGTATCTATCTTACCCCTAGTGAGATAAGCCTCTACATCCTTACATTTGTCCTCTAGCCATCCCAGCTTAGCCATTTTGCACTTCCTGTCGATTTCATTTTTGATACGTTTGTATTCCTTTTTGCCTGCTTCATTTACTGCATTTTTATATTTTCTCCTTTCATCAATTAAATTCAATATTTCTTCTGTTACCCAACGATTTCTACTAGCCCTCGTCTTTTTACCTACTTGATCCTCTGCTGCCTTCACTACTTCATCCCTCAAAGCTACCCATTCTTCTTCTACTGTATTTCTTTCCTCCATTCTTGTCAATTGTTCCCTTATGCTCTCCCTGAAACTCTGTACAACCTCTGGTTCTTTCAGTTTATCCAGGTCCCATCTCCTTAAATTCCCACCTTTTTGCAGTTTCTTCAGTTTTAATATACAGTTCACAACCAATAGATTGTGGTCAGAGTCCACATCTGCCCCTGGAAATGTCTTACAATTTAAAACCTGGTTCGAAAATCTCTGTCTTACCATTATATAATCTGATACCTTTTAGTATCTCCAGGGTTCTTCCATGTATACAACCTCCTTTCATGATTCTGAAACCAAGTGTTAGCTATGATAAAATTGTGCTCCATTATACCAGGCGGCTTCCTCTTTCATTTCTAAGCCCCAATACATATTCACCTACTACGTTTCTTTCTCTCCCTTTTCCTACACTCGAATTCCGTCACCCATGAGTATCAAATTTTCGTCTCTCTTCACTATCTGAAAAATTTCTTTTATTTTATCATACATTTCTTCAATTTCTTCGTCATCTGCAGAGCTAGTTCTGGGTGGAGATTTTAATTTGCCGAATATAGACTGGGAGACTCAAACGTTCATAACAGGCGGCAGGAAAAAAGAATCTAGTGAAATTTTTTTAAGTGCTTTATCTGAAAACTACTTTGGGCAGTTAAACAGAGAACCGACTCGTGGCGATAACATATTAGACCGTCTGGTGACAAACATACCCGAACTATTTGAATCAGTTAATGCAGAACAGGGAATCAGCGATCATAAAGCGGTTACTGCATCGGTGATTTCAGCCGTAAATAGAAATATTAAAAAAAGGTGGGAAGATTTTTCTGTTTAGCAAAAGTGACAAAAAGCAGATTTCAGAGTACATGATGGCTCAACACAAAAGTTTTGTTTCAAGTACAGATAGTGTTGAGGATCACTGGACAAAGTTCAAAACCATCGTACAATATGCGTTAGATGAGTATGTGCCAAGCAAGATCGTAAGAGATGGGTAAGAGCCACCGTGCTACAACAACCGAGTTAGAAAACTGCTGCGGAAGCAAAGGGAACTTCACAGCAAACATAAACATAGCCAAAGCCTTGCAGACAAACAAAAATTAAGCGAAGCGAAATGTAGTGTGAGGAGGGCTATGCGAGAGGCTTTCAATGAATTCGAAAGTAAAGTTCTATGTACTGACTTGGCAGAAAATCCTAAGAAATTTTGGTCCTATGTCAAAGCGGTAGGTGGATCAAAACAAAATGTCCAGACACTCTGTGACCAAAACGGTACTGAAACAGAGGATGACAGATTAAAGGCCGAAATACTAAATGTCTTCTTCCAAAGATGTTTCGCAGAGGAAGACTGCACTGTAGTTCCTTCTCTAGATTGTCGCACAGATGACAAAATGGTAGATATCGAAATAGACGACAGAGGGATAGAGAAACAATTAAAATTGCTCAAGAGGAAAGGCCGCTGGACCTGATGGGACACCAGTTCGATATTACACAGATTACGCGAAGGGACTTTCCCCCCTTTTTGCAGTGGTGTACCGTAGGTCTCTAGAAGAGCGTAGCGTTCTTAAAGATTGGAAAAGGGCACAGGTCGTCCCCGTTTTCAGGAAGGGACGTCGAACAGATGTGCAGAACTACAGACCTATATCTCTAACGTCGATCAGTTGTAGAATTTTGGCACACGTATTATGTTCGAGTATAATGACTTTTCTGGAGACTAGAAATCTACTCTGTATGAATCAGCATGGTTTTCGAAAAAGACAGTCGTGTGAAACCCAGATCGCGCTATTCGTCTACGAGACTCAGAGGGCCATAGACACGTGTTCACAAGTAGACGCCGTGTTTCTTGACTTCCGCAAGGCGTTCGATACAGTTCCCCACAGTCGTTTAATGAACAAAATGAGAGCATGTGGACTGCCAGACCAATTGTGTGATTGGATTGAAGAGATCCTAGATAACAGAATACAGCATGTCATTCTCAATGGAGAGAAGTCTTACGAAGTAAGAGTGATTTCAGGTGAGCCGCAGGGGAGTTTCTTAAGACCATTGCTATTCACAATATCCATAAATGACCTTGTGGATGACAACGGAAGTTCACTGAGGCTTTTTGCAGATGATTCTGTGGTGTATCGAGAGGTTGTAACAATGGAAAATTGTACTGATATGCAGGAGGATCTGCAGCGAATTGACGTATGGTGCAGGGAATGGCAATTGATTCTCAATGTAGACAAGTGTAATGTTCTGCGAATACATAGAAAGATAGATCCCTTATCATTTAGCTACAAAATAGGTCAGCAACTGGAAGCAGTTAATTCCATAAATTATCTGGGAGTACGCATTAGGAGTGATTAAAATGGTATCATCATGCAAGGTTGATCGTTGGTAAAGCAGATGCCAGACTGAGATTCATTGGAAGAATCCTCAGGAAATGCAATCCGAAAACAAAGGAAGTAGGTTACAGTACGCATGTTCGCCCATTGCTTGAATACTGCTCAGCAGTGTGGGATCCGTACCAAATAGGGTTGATAGAATAGATAGAGAAGATCCAACGGAGAGCAGAGCGCTTCGTTACAGGATCATCTACTAATCGCGAAAGCGTTACGGAGATGATAGATAAACTCCAATGGAAGATTCCGCAGGAGAGACGATCAGTAGCTCGGTATGGGGTTTTGTTAAAGTTTGGAAAACATAATTCACCGAAGAGTCAAGCAGTATATTGCTCCGTCCTACGTATATCTCGCGAAGAGAGCATGAGGATAAAATCAGAGAGATTAGAGCCCACAAAGAAACATTCCGACAATCCTTCTTTCCACGAACAATACGAGACTGGAATAGAAGGGAGAACCGATAGAGATACTCAATGTACCCTCCGCCACACACCGTCAGGTGGCTTGCGGAGTATGGATGTAGATGTAATATAATTGGTTTCGTGACCTACGTGATGGCGTCCTTGAAGCCAATACAGTTCTTTCTTCTCCAAGGTAGGTTTCAGGACACATCATCGTTTAAAATTTTCGTAGCCGTTTAGTTGAATCGTTAAGAACGTTTCTTACGTTACTGTTTTACTTACTGAACATGTGGAAATACCGGTTCCCTTCCGCAAAGCGTAAGTCACCACTGGGTATTATACTACACTACTGGCCATTAAAATTGCTACACCACGAAGATGACGTGCTATGGAAGCGAAATTTAACAGACAGAAGATGCTGTGATATGCAAATGATTAGCATTTCAGAGCATTCACACAAGGTTGGCGCCGAAGGCGACACCTACAAAGTGTCGACATGAGGAAAGTTTCCAACCGACTTCTCATACACATACACCATTTGACCGGTGTTGCGTGGTGAAACGTTGTTGTGATGCCTCGTGTATGGAGGAGAAATGCGTACCATCGCGTTTCCAACTTTGTAAAGGTCGGATTGTAATCTATCGCGATTGCGGTTTATCGTATCGCGACATTTCTGCTCGCGTTGGTCGAAATCCAAAGACTGTTAGCAGAATTTGGAATCGGTGGGTTCAGGAGGGTAATACGGAACTCCGTGCTGGATCCCAACGATCTCGTATCACTAGCAGTCGAGATGAAAGGCATCTTATCCGCATGGCTGTAACGGATCGTCCAGCCACGTCTGATACCTGAGTCAACAGATGGAGACGTTTGCAAGATCACAACCATCTGCACGAACAGTTCGACGACGTTTGCAGCAGCATGGACTATCGGCTTGGAGACCATGGCTGCGGTTACCCTTGACGCTGCAGCACAGACAGGAGACCTGTGATGGTGTACTCAACGACGAACCAGGATGCACGAATGGCAAAACGTAATTTTTTCGGTTGAATCCAGGTTTTGTTTACAGCATCGTGATGGTCGCATCCGTGTTTGGCGAAATCGCGGTGAACGAACATTGGAAGCGTGTATTCGTCATCGCCGTACTGGCGTATCACCTGGTGTGATGGTATGTGGTGCCACTGGTTACACGTCTCGTTCACCTCTTGTTCGCATTGACGGCACTTTGAACAGTGGACGTGACATTTCAGGTCTGTTACGACCCGTGGCTCTACCGTTCATTCGATCCTTGCGAAAGCCGACTTTTCAGCAGGATAATGCACGACCGCATGTTGCAGGTGCTATACGGGCCTTTCTGGATATAGAAAATGTTCTACTGCTGCCCTAGCCAGCACATTCTCCAGATCTCTCACCAACTGAAAACGTCTTGTCAATGGTGGCCGAGCAAGTGGCTCGTCACAATACGCTAGTCACTACTCTTGCTGAACTGTGGTACCGTGTTGAAGCTGCATGGTTTGCTGTACCTGTACACGCCATCCAAGCTCTGTTTGACTCAATGCTCAGGCGTGTCAAGGTCGTTATTACGGCCAGAGGTGGTTGTTCTGTGTACTGATTTCTCAGGATCTACGCACCCAAATTGCGTGAAAATGTAATCAAATGGTTCAAATGGCTCTGAGTAATATGGGACTCAACATCTTAGGTCATAAGTCCCCTAGAACTTAGAACTACTTAAACCTAACTAACCTAAGGACATTACACACACCCATGCCCGAGGCAGGATTCGAACCTGCGACCGTAGCAGCCTGGCGGTTCCGGACAGCAGCGCCAGAACCGCACGGCCACCGCGGCCGGCGAAAATGTAATCACATGTCAGTTCTAGTATAATATGTTTATCCAACGAATCTCCGTTTATGTTCTGTATTTCTTCTTAGTGTAGCAATTTTAATGGCCAGTAGTGTATATAGAAATGCAAGAGAGTCTGTCGTAGGATTTTTCTGTGTAGTACAGTCTCTCGGAGATTGTTTGTCTGCTGTAGTGCTACAAGGAATTCTCTTGAGTGAATTCTCAGAAACTGAAGTTCATTAAGGAACTACGTACATTCTGAGAATTAAATTAGTGGAAGTTCTATAACCTATCTTCTCATTCTAAAATTGGTATCTTGAGAATATTACGCGTAAGAAAATAAATTGATGGCACGCCCACACGGCCAGTTCTGCGTCTTATACTGGCTATAGAAATAATTAGGAAACGTTTAACAAATAATCCACATGTCAAATAAGTGGGGCTAGAGTGTTATACAGCCTGTGTAAATGGAACTGTACAACATGTGAGCTTGAGATCACACCCTAGAATGTTCTTTAGAGATTTTGGCATCAGGGATTTGTGTTAAACGCACATGTTTATCAGTTGATGTCGTCGTTGGAGTCTCATTACATTTTCCACTGAAATAAATACATCGTTTATAGATTTATTTCAGTCGATCATATTGTCAAGCATCAACTAGCTTTTAAACACGTGCATCGTTCAGAGGGATTGCATTAGGTACCCACATCGAAACTATTCTGACTAGGGCCTTATACTGCGTATGTGTTTCAAGGGAGCAGTTTCAGAACAATAAGAATTTTCCTAAAAGTACACACAGGTCAGCATCATTAATGATTGTACAACTAAAATATGTTTTCCCAATGAAATATGGCGTTAAATAATTAAAAGTTTCTTCTTACGGGTGAATATCACAAAAAACAAACTGCAGTGCGTCAACTGCACTGGTATTTTATATATTATTTATCGTCATAATGAAATTAAGATATGCCGGCCGCTGTGACCGAGCGGTTCTACGTGCTTCAGCCCCGAAGCGCGCTGAAGCTACTGTCGCAGGTTCGAATCCTGCCTCGGGCATGGCTTACAGCCATTTGAACCAAATTAAGATGGGGCAACAACGCTACAAGACTGCAAATTTAGTAATGACACTTTCCTACTAATACCACTATTTACAAGTAAGGCGATATGTGAAATATTTCAAAACTATGAAAATAGCCGTATAGTCGATATAGAAGAGTTTGTGGCTGACATAAACTTTATGTAGTACTTATTGGCAAGTGACTATGTCACTAACACAGATTACAAATAGTGAATGGTGGCTCTCAAGACAAACGAAAGATAAAATGATTACAACAGAGTTATCTGTTTTTACTAATATACAGTGCATTAGTGAATGGACCTTGTAATGATGTACCCAAGAGGTAGAATGCTAAAACTTGTTATAAATGTAGAAACCAGTTATATTCCATTGAAATTAGCAGTCCAGGCACTTTCCATTAATAAGCTGCATACTGTATCGTGAATGGTAGTAACTTCACTATGAACTGTTTCATATGCTAATAAAATGTTTCATATTAATATACAGATGTATCATTCGTTAGTAATTTCGTAGAAATGTTATTGAACATATACTTTCTGTAAAAGCTTTCTGTTAAGTATATATTTGGTATCTGTCGTTTCGACTTGTCCGAAAGAACACTCATATTTTTTGATCCCACAGCCATTGTGAACAAAGATACAAAGGAACTGATGACATTAGCGGCTATTGGACGTTGATTTAAATCAATGGTGAAAGTTGAAAATTTCTGACAAACAGTGATTCGAACCTCTGTGCCTCTAGCTTGTCACGACCAACTGATCACTTCAGTGCAGATGCACACCACGCTCGAACTGCAAGGAGCGCTGCATCAGTAGTGTGTGGACACGTTGAGAATTTGGCTGAAGGCAGACGTGCTAGGGCAGCCCACGCAGATGAGATGACCACTGTGTCTGGACGGTGCAATGGTGAGCACATCTGCCCAGTTGGCCTGAGATACGGGTTCCAATCCTGGTTAGGCACAAATTTCCAACTTTGCCCATTGATTTAAATCAATGCCGACTTGCAGCTAGTGTCATTAATCTCTTTGTGTCTTGTTTTCTTAAATACCTTAACATTTCACTTCTGCGTAAAATTTTACTTGCTTACAGGACATCAGTGTAACAGGTAGATCGGCAACAGACAGGAAAGATAACATTTTAATCTTACCCAAGAAAGAATAACCTACAAGGCACAAATTAATTTAGTCAGTTTCCAGCAGTGAACATTCGTTCAGAGAACTGGCAATTTTTGCCATTCCAGTGAGAAGAGCTCCGTACGCTTGAAGGCGGCGAATCGTGTCACAGACTGGAAGGATCCTAAATACACTACGTTTGCGAATAAGATCATCAGAATCGTTAAAACAGGCTTATCTTCAGAATTTTATTCCATCAGTAAGCACGTTCGTGTACGCCTTCATCTTCGCGATGCAAATAGCCTGTAGTGGCACACGAAAAATCCTCTTGAGACACTCGCGTCGACACTGCAGTAGATTCTAACTAGCGCCTAGGACGTAACTTGGATACAACAACATACAAAATATCAATTACTTTTTTAAAACTTGAATAAGATGAAATACTGAACTTCTCAACTGTTGATGTCCACATTAACGTCACCTATTATTTGTTACTGTCGCTGCACTGCATAATTTACCACTTGACACAATTCAGAATTGACTATTGAATTGGATACAGTTCTGACTTTAACTACAGCTCGCGCCACTAGACCCGATTAAGTCAATATAAACGATGTCTGCACAGTCAGGCTGGGCTGCACTGCACTCTCACGTAAGTACTCTTCTAGCAGGGGCAGCCTGTGGAACCTCTTGAGGGAGTGTCTTCAAAAAAAATGGTTCAAATGGCTATGAGCACTATGGGACCTAACATCTGAGGTCATCAGTCCCCTAGACTTAGAACTACTTACACCTAATTCACCTAACGACATCACGCACATCCATGCCCGAGGCAGGATTCGAACCTGCGACCGTAGCGGTCGCGCGGTTCCAGACTGAAGCGCCTAGAACCGCTTGACAACACCGGCCGGCAGTGTGTCCTCGCTGACGGATTTTATTCGTCGCTGCGTCACGCAGCGACTATCCTTATTTGTAGTTCCGTCGTCAGGTAAAGATTTTGACATGGCACCTCGTTCTCCAGACGTCAACGCATATCCAATTCCTTGGAAATGTCCAAGTGTCTATACACTTCTGGTCTACGCTCCTTAAAACACAGGACAACGATACGCCCATCTGGGCCATGTACTGTCTTTGACGATATTCACAAGAAAATGAAATGCAGCGAGGAACTGGCACATTCATCCTGCCTGTAGGGAATGTAATGGAGTAACACGGATTCCGTATAGTGAGGCTTTTAAAGGCATTTTATATCATGATGTGGTTCTTTAAAGATCGTTTCTTGTGACTGTTAATTTTTTCGCCAGCCCAAGTCTTGCTAATTTTAAAATTTGGCAGATATTATTGAAGTGCATCCAATTCAAGGTAGTTCAGTTTTGATTTATTAATTTTTATGAAATCAACTTTAAGTTGATTGTGTTTCTAAGATGCTAAAGTTCTATTTGCTAGGTTTTTCTTGTAACTAAAATTGTCTAATGGCTCATCAGAGGCGCTTGGTCACAACCGAACGCTGTCTTCCAATCCGGATCCTAACTGTTGGCATCTTATATACTAATAAATATTACCAGAATGGAATTTTTTGCTGTGTTCCCGTGCTTGCAGGAAATAATAATTAATTAGAGGGAGTCCGCCTTCTTTTGGTTTATTCGGTCCACAAACATGTTTCATATATGTAATCTAAACGAAAACAAAATCTAATGACAACATATTTCAACATATATAAAATTTTGTATATATATATATATATATAATGAAGGAATAAATGGAAAACCCACTGAGGATCCACAACTGCGATGAAACACGTTTGAGGATTGAACCACTTGGTACTTGATAGTCATCTGTTCATAGTGGCAACGCCGGTTGTTGATACAACACAAAGAGTACACAGCCTAGCAAAGTTTATGTAATGACTATGTAATTTATATTACGATATGACAACTGCGACACATTCGTGGCATAATTATCTGACGTCAACGATTTTATATTTGTCTGATATGATTCTGTAAATGTTTTTAAGATCCCGATGGTGGTCTGTCGACCGAAACTGATTGTTAAGTAAAGAATTTCATCTACAGCATTTCTCAAAAGAAAAATTGTGTTCTTGCTAGAAGGTGGATTCTCTTTAATTCATTATTATTGCTAAGAATTTTTGTTAACCATTAAGGCCTGTTACAATCAGCATATATAAAATGAAGTCTCACTCTGGACGGGTTACGTAACAGAATATTCATAATACCTTTGGTAATCAGTAAATGTCAATATCACGTTAACTCAAACCAAGCTATTTACATAATTATTTTGAGTTCTTTATTTAAAATAATGGTCCAAGATCTAACTCACTAGAATATTCAGTCCAATCGCAAGTTTTCTGTGGTATTTAATATGAATGTATTACGGGTGATAAATGTCGGAAGGGAACACACTTAAAATATATTAGAAAATGAGCAATTATTGTATCCAACAAATTACCAAGAGGCTTTAGATATCATATGTTAAGAGAGCATCTAGTTCATGTCGTTAAAGTAAGGCTTTTCCCACAGAACCAGTGAAAAGCAGCGTTAGTGACGAGATGCTGCCTTTTCTACTTCATTCACGTAAGACTAGCTAGATAATAGCGGTCTGTATTAGAAATTACAAATTTCCTCCTGACTCTTCTCAGAAGGATTTTTTGTACAGACCTTATTCTAAGATTTCTACGTGAGGATAGGTACTCACTCTCCCTGCAAGAGGTGAACCCGGCAAACTAAACGACATCTTTCTCGACTCGGTGCACCAAGTCGCTTTCCGTGCATTCTGTGGCCGAGTACTCGGTAGTTGGCTTAGCGAAGTTAGCTTAAGGGATCCCGCCTAATGCAGACGTATGATGAGCGCCAGAAGCAGTCCCCTGTAATTTCGAGGTTCTCTCCACTTAGTTGCCTCCTCCTGGCTCTGATTTATCACCTCCACTGGCTTACAAGGATAGAGCAGTTGAATTCTCTCGTCCCCTATTGCTGGGCACCCGTCTCGTTATGGGCTGCGTGCTAGGCATCTTCGCGATGAACGTACGGGTGATATAAGGTTCAAATGGCTCTGAGCACTATGGGACTCAACTGCTGTGGTCATTAGTCCCCTAGAACTTAGAACTACTTAAACCTAATTAACCTAAGGACATCACACACATCCATGCCCGAGGCAGGATTCGAACCTGCGACCGTAGCAGTCGCACGGTTCCGGACTGCGCGCCTAGAACCGCGAGACCACCGCGGCCGGCGGTGATATAAGGGTTCCGTTACCAACTCTCCAAAGGGCAGCTTATTTACCAACGAAGTATAGTGCCATAATTGTCTAGACATGAAAGAGAATGATTTGAAAAAGGTGCTCTTTCACATACCGTTTCGTTGAAACAAAATAAATTGCTCTTCAAATATCTCCGTCTAGGGACAGCGTCTTCGATTAATATTCAAAACCGTTCTGTGTGCTGCATTTCATACTAGCCAGTTCCTAGATTTTAAGTAAAGAAATCATCAATAATTACAGCCAAAGGCTGCTGGTATAAGAAGTCTCCCTCATTATACCAAGGGCCTTCTCAAAGAGGGTGGAGGAGCGAACGTGGTTTCGGGACACCCTCTCGACCCTGCGTTGGGAATCTGTTCCTAAAAGACAGAGCGATTACCAATTTTCAGCTGTATGAGGATGCAGAAGGCAACAGAAACCACCGCATTAAAAACACGTGATTTGTATCCACAGAACATTATGTCCTACGTTTGATTTCTTCATTGGCAAAATATTCAGGATTAGTCCCCCATTCGGATTTCCGGGAGGGGACCGTGAGGGAAGGACTGAGTAGCCATCGCATGGGTAATATCTGGGACTTGGAGCGTCGAATGTCAGGAGTTATAAAGTTCTGGGGGAGACAGAAAATGCAAAGGTTCATTGTAAATGTAGTTGAGGGTCAGAAAAGCGAAACACAAAGAACATTAACATTTCTGACAAAACGAATGTAAAGTAATAACAACAGCAGCATAAAGTGGCGAAAATGGAGTGGAACTCGTCATGAATACGAAGGTACAACAGAGATTGCTTTTTACAGTGGCAGGAGAAAAACGTGTAAACACCAAATCCACGACACATTTCCATGCCTACCACGGTGTAGGCAACACATTAGCATTCTGGTCAGCTCCCAGTCGTCACGAAATGGGTAGGTACAGGCATGTTATGCTTTTCAGGGAGATCTTATACAATTATTCCTCCAAAACAGTGGCAAGTTCAGACCACAAAGGCTCAATACTATTGAGATCTGCTGACTGAGGTCGCCAGGAGAGGTGCGACAACTCATCCTCGTGATACAAAAAACTGGTCGTGGACGATGCGAGCTGTGCGATAACTGGCACTGTTTTCTTGGAACACAGCATCACCACTGGAGTCCACACTTTTACCATGGGATGGACCTGATCAGTCAAAATGGTCGCACAATCCTTGCCAGTAGTGCTACCTTGCAGAGTAACCATAGGGCCCATGGAATACCACGTTCAGACTGCCTCGTTTCACTCTTTGGACATAAAGTTAGCCAGAAGTTAGAAACTGTGTGAAACAAGACTGATCGGACCGACTGACTTAATTCCATTGCTCCACAGTCTCAGCTTCGGCGCCACGTTTGTCTGTTACGGGAACTAGCATCATTGATGAGTGGTTTTGGAATTGCAGCACGCCCTGCAACGCCCTGCTCACGAAGCTCCCTTCATATTGTTGTAGTGCTGAGAGTTTGGTCGAGTGCAACGTTCAGTTCTGCAGTGATTTTTGCAGCTGTCATCCTATTATTTTTCGTCACAGTCATCTTCAATGACCGTCAGTCAAGATTACTCAACACACACATTCGTCCACGTTGTGACTTAGCGGTTGACATTTCCTGTATGTGGTATAAATCTTGTGTACGGTGCTGCTTGAAACACCAAACGCTTTGGCTCCCACCATACAAACACCAAAAAATTGCCCACATTCGAATAGACTTTTTTATCCTTTTTTTGGGGTGGGGGTGTCATCAGTCAATGTCGTACTCAGGAAACGGAGCGATTTATCTAACTTCCGAAGGGGCATATTCACTGACTTTCGCGCCAGAGGTGAAACATTTCCGAAAAGACTAAGTTCGTTAACTGTTATGGTATATCCGTATGCGAAAATGGTGCTGTCCATAACTGGACCGAGGCCACTCTGGTGCATAACGGGCCATAAATGACAGAGGATGAAAATGGCTCTGAGCACTATGGGACTTAACATCTGAGGTCATCAGTCCACTAGACGTTGAACTACTTAAACCTAACTAACCTAAGGACAGTACACACATCTTTGCCCGAGGCAGGACTCGAAACTGCGAACGTAGCAGCAGCGCGGTTCCAGACTGAAGCGCCTAGAACCACTCGGCCACAACGGCTGCGGAGATGTGTGCAGGTAACTGTTGGGCAACTGACTACCCAGATGAACTAAGGGGCTCCCGACACTGTCTCCTCAACGGCCATACTGTGATCGTTGCTGTTTATGGTCCTCCACCGCCGGCGCCTGGCCTGGTTCATGCAACAATGCTGGCTTTGTTCGTCGGCGACGAAGACCGTAATTTACTCACCAGTACTGCAACAGCACGATCACTGAATGGCGATAGGTGGCCTTTCACGATAACAGAGGGCTGTTGTGTGGGGTGCGACACTTCTGAAAGGAAACACCCGGCAACAATCGAAGGAAGGATCCAGGGCGGGGGAGGAAGCTTTATGGTCTCGGGAATGTTTTCGTTGCCTTCCCTGGGCGAGATCATCATTGTAAAAGGCACAATGGATTAACAAAAGTATGCTTCTTTCCTTTGGGTCCCCGTAAGAGCGTCAGAATAAGTTTACTGCATTTCACCGGATTTAAACGCAATGCGGAATGTGTGGATCATTTCGATATTGTTCTTCGTGCCATGGATCCGCACCCGAGAAACCTAGCACAGCTTTCGTGGCCCTGGGTTCGGCGTGGCTCCACATATGTGTTGACACCCCCCACAACATCATCGAGTCTCTTCCTGTACGTTGTGGCCGAGCGGTTCTAGGCGCTTCAGTCTGGAAGCGCGGGACCCCTACGGTTCAAATCCTGCCTCTGGCATGGATGTGTGTGATATCCTTAAGTTAGTTACGTTTAAGTAGTTCTAGGGGACTGATGACCTCAGATGTTAAGTCCCATAGTGCTCAGAGCCATTTGAACCATCTTTTCCTGTACGTCTCGCAGCGGTCCGCACTGAGGAAGGTGGTTATTCAGGTTTTCGACAGGTGGTCGCGTTAATGTGAAGGGGCAGTGTAAGACTCTGATCTTCCTGCTGGACCAGGATTTGTGGTAACCGCCTGACACCGCAGAGACAGTACTTATTCCACCAGCAGATCACTTCTGGTGTAACTTCTCCTGTCGAGCCTCAGTCTGACCTGCTTCCATAGCACTCTTGCGTTAACCGTGATGCCACGTTTACTTTATTCAGGCACACCAAAAATAGTTGCAATGCAACACGTGTGCCTCTTCAGATGATCCCACTCATCGGATCGGTGATAACGGTAACTCGGCAAAGGCTTCAAGGCTTCGCACAGATCTTACAAGTTGACAATTATGTAAAGCACTTTCAGTTTTCCACTTACGCTAGCTCAGCTTAAACCACAAGGATCACGGCTAGTCTTAATCAAAAAGATATTTTCTATGGTTAGCCCACTGATCTTCCCTCGTTTTCATTTATGGGCACAGCTCCACTGAATCATCACATACACACTAATAAAGTATCAAGTCTCTGTCATACGGCCTGAAGACAACGTAGTGAAACGCCGAAATTAATCACATACTTAAATTGCACTCGAAATATGCATTGTTGAAGCTTTTTTGACATTACATTTCAGTAAATTATAATTATCACATATGATCTCCTTCAGAAATTTTATAGCAACCAAGTCTACATCTACATTTGCATGTTTACTCCGCAATTCACATTTAAGTGCTTGGCAGAGGGTTCATAGAACCACTTGCATACTACTTCTCTACCACTCCACTCTAGAATGGCGCGTGGGAAAATGGAAAAACATAAACCTTTCCGTTCGAGCTCTGATTTCTCTTATTTTATTATGATGATCATTTCTCCCTACCTAGTGGATGTCAACAAACTATTTTTGCATTGGGAAGAGAAAGTTGGTGATTGAAATTTCGTAAATAGATCTCGCCGCAAAGAAAACCGTCTTCGTTTCAGTGACTGCCACCCCATCTCGCGTATCATGTCAGTGACACTCTCACGAAACGAGCGATAACACGAAACGAGCTGCTCTTCTTTGGACTTTTTGATGTCCTCCGTCAATCATACCTGGTAAGAATCCCACACCGCACAGCAATATTCCAGCAGAGGACGGACAAGTGTTATGTAGGCTGTGTCTTTTGTGGGTTTGTCGCAGCTTCTAAGTGTTGGGCCAACAAAGCGAAATCTTTGATTCGCCTTCCCCACAATATTATGTACGTGGTCTTCCCAATCTAAGTTGCTCGTAATTGTAATTGCTAGGTATTTAGTCGAATTGACAGCCCTTAGGTTTGTCCGATTTATTGTATAGTCAAAATTTATCGGATTGCTGTTAGTACCCATGTGGGTGACCTCGCACTTTTCTTTCTTTGGTGCCAATTGCCACTTTTCGCACCATACAGAAATTCTCTCTAGACCATTTTGTAATTGGAATTGATGGCCTGATGATTTTACTCGATGGTAAATTACAGCGTCATCTGCAAACAATCTAAGGGGCCTGCTCAGATTAGCACCTAGATCGTTTATGTAAATCAGGAACAGCAGAGGGCCTATGACACTACCTTGCGGAACGCCAGATGTCACTTCTATTCTACTCATTACTTCATGGGAATAAAGAGCTAGCTGTGTTTCACAAGAACGATATTTTCTGAATCCGTGTTGTTTATGTATCAATAAGTCATTTTCTTCAAGGTGATTTATAATGTTCGGGTACAGTATATGCTCCAAAGTCCTACTGCAAATTGAGGTCAGTGATACAAATGGTCTCACTCTATTACTTCCTAATTCTCAGTATTATCTCTTTCTGTTTATCTGGTGACACCTTAACTAATCCTTACTTATTCAGTCATTATTTGTTACAAATGTAATGACTGTGTCGAGAATTTGTCTGTTGGGAGGATGCAGCAAATTATCTAGCACGGAGAGTCATCGACAAATGCTGATGTAACTTCATGTCTGCCTCAAGGAAGTGTGTTGGGCTCTTGCTGTTCATGATGTTTATTAAAGACCTTGCGGATAATATTAGTGGTAACGTTAGACTTCTGCCGATGATGCAGTTATCTATAAAGAACTACTGTCTGAAACAAGGTGCATAAAATATTCAGTCAGACCTTGATAAGATTTCAGTGTTGTACAAAACTTGTCAACTTGCTTTTAATCTTCATAAATATAAAATTGTACACTCCACAAAACGAAAAAAACGTAGTGCCCTGTAACTAAAATATGAAAATGTAACATTTTAAATCGGTTAATTTATACAAATACGTGGTTGCAACACTTTTAGGGACAAGAACATGAATGAGTACTTAAGCTATTCGAAGATAAAAGAGGTGGGGAAGTGCAATCAGTCTACGATGGAAGTTGCTTACAGATCTCTCTGCGATCCAGCCCAGAATATTGCTGAAACGTGGGGGAACCGTGCCAAATGGGACTAACAAGGAACTTTGCAATTACACAGAGAAGGCCACCACGAATGCTCTCAGGTTTGTTCGATGCGTGAGAGAGTGTCACAGAGATGCTGATGAAACTAAACTCGTAGACACTTGAAAACTGCCGCAAACTAACCCGAGAAAGCCTACTTGCAAATTTCCAAGAAATGGCTTTAAAAGATGACTCTAGGTGTATGCTACATATAGCTCCAGTAGGGGTAGTCAGGATTACATTACATTAATTACAGCAGGCACGGAATCATTTAAACAAGCAATACTCTGCACCCCATACGTCAATGGAACAGGAAACAGTTCTAATAAGTGTTAAAGTGCGACTCACCCTCTGCCATGCACTTCACAATGATTCGCTGGGCATAGATGTAGATGAAGTTGTGGATGTATTCTACTGTACTGGCAGTTGATGTACTCTGCAGAGTACGTCAGCAATAAACATTACACAATTGAATCGTGAGGCACGACGATATTGAAAAAAACCAAAAATAATACTGCAAATCTCTTTACCCTTAACAAATTCTGTTCAGCAGTAAATAGTCCTAATCCACTGATCTCTCGAGTTTATTTTTTCATTCTTTTATCTGGTCGGGTCTTTGCCCTTTGCATTTCCCTTTGCACTACCGCGGAAAATCATCCCTAAAATTACGCGTACACAGAAAATACATCACACACAGTATTTTGACGGGTATTTCCACTTATTTCCATCACTTTAACACTTACCATATGTTGACTCCTTCATGCAATGCTTTTCTCCTTGTTATGGCTTACAGTACTATATCATTCAAATTGAGACTTAGTGATATCGCTGCTGTTCGATTAGTTTGCCCATAATGACAGACGAACCTTGCGAAAGTACATCGCCGACCGGAGTGGCCGAGCGGTTCTAGGCGCTACAGTCTGGAACCGCCCGACCGCTACGGTCGCAGGTTCGAATCTTGCCTCGGGCATGGATGTGTGTGATGTCCTTAGGTTAGCTGGGTTTAAATAGTTCTAAGTTCTAGGGGACTGATGACCACAGCGATTAAGTCCCATAGTGCTCAGAGTCATTTGACGGTACATCACTGGCAACAGTTCCTACTTTGGAACAATGTTCCCTTGAGTTTCATTTTTTGTCAGTAAACTGAACATCAAATAATCATTGGTGAAGACCAAGATGTAGAAACAAATGGAAAAATTTCAAGAGCATCTTTCTGTATATCCTCTATAAATATGTTCCTAGAAGATCTCAAGGGATGGGTTCAATAGCCGTCTTAGAAAACTGCAGCTTAAACGAAGAGAGCTTCATCACTGCTTCAAGAAAAGTCAAAACATAGTTAACAAACAGTAGGTGAACGAAGCGAAAATGAGCGTAAGGAGAGCAACACGAGAAGCATTAAATAACTTTGAAAGTAAAATTTTGAAAACCGATATGTCTAAAAACCCTAAGAAGTCTTGATCTTCCGTAAAATCTGTAAGCGGCTGTAAATCATCTACTCAGTTACTCAGTGGCCATACTGGCACCTAAACGGAAGGCTGAAGGTTCCGCAATCGTTTCATCGCAGGTGATGGTAATACGGTCCTTCGTACGAATGTCGAAATGGCAAGTATTGGGATAGTCGACCACGGAATAGAAAAGTAACTACAATCGGATAGTAGTGGAGAGGCATCAGGACGAAATGATATACCTATAAGATTCTACAAGGATTATGTCAAAGAACTTGCTCTCTTTCCAGCAGCAGTTTATCGTAGTTGGTTGATTGGTTGATTTGGGGGGTGGAGGGACCAAACAGCGAGGTTGGGAAAGTCTGGGGAAGGAAGTCGGTCTTGCCCTTGGAAAGGAACGATACCAGCATTTGCTTGAAGTGATTTAGGGAAATCACACTTTACCGTAGTATGCTAGAGCGCCTGGAGAAAAACAGAGGTAATTGCCGTTTTCAGGGAGGGCCGTAGAACACATGCACGTAATTGTAGATCTATATCGTTGACGTCAATCGGTAGTAGATTTATGGAAAATACATAAGTATTATGTCGTTTTTGGAGAAAGAAAATCTCGTCTATGAAAATCAACATGGATTTAAACAGACATCTTGTGAAACTCAGCTCGCTCTGTTCCTCCAAGAAATTAACAGCGTTGTAGAGAACTGTGCTCAGGTTGATGCCTTATTTATTGACTTAAGGATGGCACTGAAATCTTCTTGCGTTGTAGTTTACTGAAATAATTACGAGCATACCGGATATAGGAAAATATTTGCGACTGGATAGAAGACTTCCCTGCAGGTAGAACTCAACACATCAATCTTAACGGAACAAAACGAGAGATGTGAAGGTAATTTCGGGAGTATCGCAAGGAAGTGTGGTAGGGTCGTTACTGTTTACAGTGAGTGTAAATAATCCATAACGAAATGTCGGAAGCGCTTTAAGACTGTTGGCAGATGATGCGGTTAGAAAGTAGCAACGCCAGGAGACAGTATCGATCTGCAGAATGAGCCACAGAAGACTTGTGCAGCTCTGCGCATACACAGTAAAAGAAATCCACCATCAATACTATTGATGATAAATTGCGGGAAACAGTATCTACCGTGTTAGTAGTAACTTTCCAGAGTAACCTTAAGTGGAACGACCACATGAAACAAATAGTAGGAAAAACAGATGCCGGACTGAAATTCACAGACAGAATCTTAAGGATGTGTAAATCATCCAAGAAAGAAATCGCTTACAAAGTGCTTGTTCGACCGCTGCTTGAGTACTGCTCATCATCTGGGGCCCTTACCAGATAGAATTGATAGAAGACATAGAGATAATCCAATGAACAGCGGCGCGTTTCGTCACATGGTCGTTACGCTGCCGCAAGAGCGTTACGGAAATTGAGAGGTGGCATGCTGCTCTCTCACTCTGAAAACATTTTTAGTCAGATTAACATTCATATTTTACGTCAAGTTCTCGGTGTCCCCCGGTACTACATTTGCTATGTGTCGTTAATGAAATTTTCTACGTGAGGAAATTGTAGGCAGAATGTTCTCGAAACTGCGTGTGACGTCTTTAGAGAGCTTGTATCCAGCAGTCCGTGCAGAGGCAACTGAGGACAGGGAGCGGGCCAAATTGGGGGTCAAGCATGATGAGTGCAGCACCCTGGCTGTGCGAGTGATTATGAGAAACAGTGTTCGGTGGTTCTTACCTGGCCAAAGCTCTCTCCTCTTTCTGCTTAGAAATTTCAGAAGGGTGCTGGTTCGCACAAGACAGACGTTAGTCCATCGCGGAAGATGTCCAGATGGCTGAAAATGGGAGAGTGCCACTTAATAGAGACTGCTTTAAACTGAGCTTGTGTGCAGACGGTGGGAAGGTCATAGAATTCCTTTCATATTCATATTAGCACCTGAGGCGATATGGACAGATGACTGGTGTTATCATAAAATGGGACTATTTATACGAAAGGATATAAAGGGGCTATCGACACAGCGTTTGATGGCTCAGTAGTACAATAACATAGAAAATGAGCGACGAGAAATATTAATACGTAACATAAACACTCATACAACTGATCTGCTATTGTTGTGGTTGCTGCTGAGAATTATTATTTGGTACTGCTAATTGAGTATCTCTGTATCATAACCGAATGACTTTATCTCCTACATGGACACTTCTATACCATTAGCAAGCTGGCCACTTTATGCTGGGTTCGACACATTTGTCTTAATTAATAATGACAGGACAAAGTTATACAAACTAAAGAAATTTAAAAGACACTTTCTGGCATTAACTGTTTGTGTCATCAGTCTTCTGACTAGTTTGTTGTGAGCCGCTACGAAATCCTCTCATGTGACAGACTCTTCATCTCAGAGTAGCACTCGCAACTTAGTTTCAGAGTTATATGTTGTCTTCCTGAGTGTCAGACAGTGCTGCGAGTACGTGGAGCGCCAGAGTCAACCCTCCTACTTGCGGACGTCACATTTTTTTATCAGCCATTGTTGTAGTCCATCTAAAACGAAATGTGATGTTATAATTGGTACAGGGACTGATGACGACCCCTATTCTCAGTTTGTGGGAGTACCGTGAAGCGAGAGAGTTGTAAGTAATCTGATCTCCAAACTCATTTCAAATATAGACGGTACATCACCGGTCCTGTGTCACTCATCAGAACTTTATCTACTAAATACCTCTACAATCGCTACAAGCCTGTAGCAGGATATGTGAAACACTCTGTATATTATTAAGTGTACTCTTACGTTAAAATGTTGACGCAGTTAAGGTAACTGTCAGAAACTGTCTTGAGGCCATAGCACCAAGTTGTCCAGAATATGCTCATTCACTATTTGAGAATAAGACCAATGAACGACTTCCAATGAACTTTACACACAATTTCAAACCTTTCGAAAATTTTTCTCACTGGATTCCTCTACAAAATAATAAAAGAAAGAAAGTTGTCACTCATTACATTTTCATGCAGTAAAACTTTATCATCAGGCATGATGTTTTAATTTATTTCTTACGTTCTACTAACTCTACTGAGCATAATTTTTTCTGTCAGTATCCGCGTGTACCAGTCAGTAAACCTACAAAGCCTTGTGCGAGACATAGTTTATGTCAGTTTATGTACAAAACATCGAGATGCGAAAATACTACCTTTCCTTAAAACGGAGAGCAAATTTCCCCAAGTATACTCAGCGAGTGTTTGTTAATGAAATCACTTACCGATTTCGAAGAAACTTTAAATATAATTTGGAGCTGATTCAGACATACGAGTTCGGTTCTTTAAATTATTGGGGGTGGAAGGGGTTAGTGGTGTTTAGAGAACTGATCAGGACTGGCAAAATTTTTCTGTTGCAACAGCGTCTGCTGCTACTTATTGGTGGTGTAAATGGAAGAAACCGTCACCGCAAGCTGAACGTGAATTAGGGCTCTAACAGATATGGACCGTATAATAAAAAAAGCAGTCTATCTTGCAATGCAGTAGCAGTCTAACACAAACTGCGTAGTTACATCCCGAACATAAAAATGTAGTTGATAATGTTTTGAATCGATGACTGAAAAAATTCTGAAAGCGTAGCATAAGGAACAGCTCTGTGTCAAAAAATCACGTCTGAAGAAAATGTCGAACGGCGGTTCTCTATCACAAGCCTTATAAAGTCGATTAATTACCGAAGTTTATTACTGCGCATTCCAAAACTTTGCATCAAAGCATCCTTCATTCTAAGTCTTGTCACCCTCATACGCTTCATTTGCGTTATACCTTTGACAGACGAGATGGCATTTAGTATTAAATGATGTATCAAATCGTTTTAATAAAATATTAGAGAATAGCAGCAACCCAGCCCAATGTGATTATCCGGAACTCAGTATTTGGTTTGGCGAGCTTCTTGATTTAGTCTCTGGGCCATACTTTCTTCGCAGGAGAACAACAGTCGGAGATGTATGTTTGTGCTACGTACATAGTGCAAAGAGGCAAAAGATAGTATAATATAGTTAATGAGGCTCAATAAAAATAAGGAAGCTAAGCAAAATAATTGAAAATTCGAGGATATAGTCTCACACAAACAAACACGACATAGAAAGAGCAAAAATGATGGAATGAATGAAAGAAACAGTACATTCACTGAGTACCAGTTTTTTGTTGCCGAACACGGTATTGAAATAACTCACCAACAACTCCATTCAAAATCATTTCACTCAAATAACAGCAAAACCATGATCCGTACCAGGAAAAAAGTACTTCTCAGTTAATCGAGTGATAGAAGTATGTGGTGTTACCGCCAGACACCACACTTGCTAGGTGGTAGCCTTTAAATCGGCCCCAGCCCGGTAGTATACGTCGGACCTGCGTGTCGCCACTATAAATGATTGCAGACCGAGCGCCGCCACACGGCAGGTCTAGAGAGACTTCCTAGCACTCGCCCCAGTTGTACAGCCGACTTTGCCAGCGATCGTTCACTGACTTCTACGCTCTCATTTGCCGAGACGATAGTATAGTCTTCAGCTACGTTATTTGCTACGACCTAGCAATGCGCCAGTATCCGTACTATTGATATTGTAAATCATGTACCATAAAGACCGACGTTCTCCGTTAATGGATTAAAGTTAAATATTCCACCAGCTACATCCATTTTTCTCAATTCTAATTCCCTTGTCATGTTCCAGACCTCACGCCAGCCTGCGTGAGCTAAAACGCGTGCATTTCGGCCTCCTTTAATAACACGGTTGGCTCTCCTGCCAGCCACAACATTGGCGACGAGAGTAAAAGTGTTCTTATCTACATTGCCCTGATTTACTTGTGTAATGGCTACGTCACAACCTCAAGATGTAATGTCCGAATTTTATCGCTTACAGAATCAGCAGACGCAGGCCTTACTGGATGCCCTTGGACAGCTCGTCCAGGGTCAACGTGCAACGCAAAACGATGCGGCAGCAGCCGCTTCACCGCTAACGCAGCCACAACACGCTGTTGCACCAACTTTCCGACCTTTCGATACTGCACTGGAAAGCTGGACGGTGTGGTCACGCCAATTTGGATTCCATCTCGCCGCCTACAGAATTCAAGGTAACGAGCGGCAGCCTTTTCTCCTTTCTTCCGTAGGTGTGACCACGTACCGTGTGATAGTCGAATTATTTCCCCGACGCGACGTCGCAACTCTGTCCTACGAAGAAATTTTGTCTCCATTAGATGCATATTTCAAAGAATCAGCCAATGTAATTACCAAACGGTATACCTTCTTTCGTACAAAACGT
The DNA here is from genome assembly GCF_023897955.1 of Schistocerca gregaria. NCBI lineage: Eukaryota > Metazoa > Arthropoda > Insecta > Orthoptera > Acrididae > Schistocerca > Schistocerca gregaria. The sequence goes on from NC_064922.1 coordinate 464,640,414, forward strand.
ACGGCAGGTCAGACTAATCGGGAGTGGGTTGCAACCTTGCAAGGTCTTACTAGGGATTGTGCTTTTGAGTGTCAATGTGGACTCCCTTATTTAGATACTATGGTACGTGATGCAATTGCACAGAACGCTTCTGATGTTCGTATAAGGGAACAGATTTTGAAACTTGTAAATCCCTCCCATCAACAAGTGATGGACATATTGGATCGGCAGGACACACTTGACTTTGCTCAGGAGTCATTTGAAACTTCGCCAGCAGTGTGTCAGGTTAACCGGCCCGCCGGGCGAGCTGCACGGAACAGTAAACAGTCCTCGCGCCCGGCCGCGCCGTCGCTGCCAGGCTCTCAGCCTCGTGTGCCGCGCAGGCAGGCTAATGCAGTGATCAAATCGTGCCCGCGGTGTGCTACCAAACGTTCGCGTGAGAATTGCCTGTCACGCCAAGCTATTTGCTTTTATTGTAATAAAAAAGGACATGTTCAGAGTGTTTGCCAGAAAAAGCTCGGATCGGAAGTTAAAAACCGTTCCAGGCCCTTTGATTCGCGCCGGAATCGGAATCGAACCATGGATACTCAGGCTCGCGAAACTTCGCCCATGGAAATTCATGTAGTTCATTCCACTCCGCCCAGTGTCACTCTCTCTAACAGTGACTGTGTTCGTCCCAAAAATAGTGTGCCGCGACATAGCCGGAACTCCCATCAAGTCGCAAGTGATTATGTACCAGTGTCAGTTCACGTTGCACGAGACAGTCGCTCTTGTCGTCAGCGGGACAATAAACTTTTTGTAGACTTCGACATTAATGGCAAAGTGATATCATTCCAGCTCGCTACCCGGAGCTGCAGTTTCACTGATCAATCAAGACACTTACAAACTGCTGGGCTCACCTCCGATGCGTGCCGCAAATATTAAGTTAACTAGCTATTCCGGTCAAAACATCCCTGTGTTACGACAGTGCAGCCTTCTTGCTACCTACAAAGGACAAACAAAACTTGTTTCATTTTACGTCTTTCGTTCTTCTTCTGCAGTGAACTTGTTTGGTTTCGATTTATTTCAATTGTTTAACTTGTCTATAGTAAGTCAGGTCCTATCAGTGAACCAGATTGTACCTTCAGACAGTGTTTCTAGTCTATGTGAAGAATGTTCAGACGTTTTTGCACCGGGCCTCGGTTGCGCTAAGAACTATAAAGCACATTTGGAACTGAAAGTACAAGCGCAACCGAAATTTTTCAGAGCGCGCAATGTTCCCCACGCATTGCGTGATGAGGTCGCAAAAACATTACACGATTTGGAATCACAAGGTGTAATTGAACGTGTGCAGGCTTCTGTCTGGGCATCATCCTTAGTAATTTTACCAAAACCTTCTGCAAAATTGAGACTTTGTGTGGACTTCAAGGCAACAGTGAATCCAAAACTAGTGATTGAACTTTTGCTTTATCCCGCCCGGAAGATCTTTTTGACAAACTGGGCCCGGGTAAATATTTTTCGAAGTTGGACCTAGCAGATGTGTACTTGCAAATACCGGTGGTCGAAGAATCCCAGCGCGTTTTGGTGGTTAACACGCATCTTGGTTTGTATCGATTCAAACGACTGCCATTCGGGTGTGCATCCGCCCCTGCATTGTTTCAGCAATATCTACAAACTGCTTGTGCGTCGGTCCCTACTGCAGCAAATTATCTGGACGATATTGTGATCTCCGGAAAGACGGATGAAGAACATTTGGCCAATCTCAGAACATTATTTCAGGTCTTGCGACAAAATGGTCTTCGCTTGCGAAAGGATAAATGTGTGTTTTTTGCTCGGGACTTGCCATACTTGGGACATGTACTCAATGCCCAAGGCATACATCCAAGTCCAACGCACCTCAGTGCCATACAAGACTTGCCGTCGCCGCAGAATTTGAAGCAGCTACAGAGCGTGCTGGGAAAAATTAACTATTATCATAAATATGTTCCACACTCCTCTTCCATTTCAGCTCCGCTTCATCGCTTACGCCGTAAAGGTGTTCCGTTCGTCTGGACGACGGAATGCGAACGCACCTTTCGTCAGTTGAAATCGGCGTTGCTTTCCAATACTTGCCTTACGCCATTCGATCCCCGGAAGCCCCTTTTGTTGCTGATGGATGCATCTGATTTCGGGATCGGTGCTGTGCTTGCTCACAAAGATGGATCGTACGATCGCCCTATTGCCTCTGCGTCCAAATTGCTCTCGTCTGCGCAGAGAAATTATTCACAGATCGAGAAAGAAGCATTGGCTCTCGTATTTGGTGTTACAAAGTTTCATGATTTCTTGTATGGTCGTCACTTTACCATAATCACAGACCACAAACCTTTGACATCGCTTTTTCATCCGACCAAGCCTGTACCTCCCCGTACAGCGCAGAAATTCATTCGCTGGTCTATTTTCCTCTCGCAATACCGCTACAATATCTTGTATCGGTCCACTGCTAAACCCCGGAAACGCCGATGCGTTGTCCCGCTTGCCTGTTGCTGAGGACAGAGCATTCGATTCCTCCGAACTTGCTTGCATGTTCATTGATGCGGAAACCGATGACGTGGTCGATTCGTTTCCGATTGATTTTCGTCGTGTAGCTACAGCCACAGCTGCCGACCCTGTCCTTGCTATCGTTCTGCGTTTTGTTGCTACGCAATGGCTCTTGTCAAAGTCACGGATCGGGGACCCGTTGGTTCGCCAATTTTTTGCTCACAAGGAGAGACTTTTTGTACGACGTGGTGTTTTGCTGTTGCGTTCTGATAATGATCAGTCCAGGGTCGTGGTGCCACGTTCGTTACAGTCCTCTGTCTTACAGCTTCTCCACCAAGGACATTGGGGTAGAGTGAGAACGAAACAACTTGCTCGTTAACACTGTACTTGGTTCGGAATCGATGCCGCGATTACGAATATGTGCTCTTCTTGCATGGCATGTGTCGAACAACAATCAGCACCACCGCGGAAATTCTTTGCATGGCCAAAAGCCACTTCCCCTTGGCAACGCTTACACATCGATTTTGCTGGTCCATTCTGGAATGATCGATGGTTGTTTGTGGTCGATTCATTCAGTAATTTTCCTTTTGTTGTCCGGATGTCTTCCACGACGTCATCTGCCACCATCCAAGAGTTATCCGCTATCTTTTGCATTGAAGGTCTTCCACAGACTATTGTTTCCGACAATGGCCCACAATTCATGTCCGCAGAATTTGTCATTTTGCAAGGCCAATGGTATTCAACATCTGACGTCCGCGCCGTTTTCGCCACAGTCAAACGGTGCCGCTGAACGATTGGTTAGGACTTTCAAGTCACAGATGTTGAAGTTGAAAGAGTCGCATTCTCGGGAGGACGCGTTATTGCTCTTTTTGTCCTCGTATCGCTCTCAGCCCCGAGATGGTCGCTCGCCGGGTGAGTTGCTCCACGGCCGTCATCACCGAACCTTGATGTCTTTGCTACATCCGACGCATCAGGTTTCTGTGCCGCGACAGACACCTGCTTTTGCTCCAGGCGACGTTGTCTACTATCTCCACTATCGAGGTTCACGGCGTTGGCTCGAAGGGCGCATACTTAGCTGCCTCGGACGCGCTTTGTATCTGATTTTGGGGGCCTCTGGTGAGATGCGTCGGCATCTCAATCAGCTGCGCCTCTGTCGTCGCACGGGATCTGCCGCTCGCCGTCTGCTTTCTGCGACGGTGCCGTCCGGTCAGCGCCCTGGGGACCCATCTACTGGCTTGCCTCAGACCCAGGTGTTACCGACGCTGCCTTCCATTTGCGCCATGGCGACGCGCCGCCGCCGCCGCCTGTTCTCCCGCCGGCGACGCCCGCAGTGGACGCGCCGCTGCAACCGCCGGGCGCCTCCGGGGGTCACGTGCCGCCGATCACTTCCCGTGACCAGTTGTTCTCCGACATGGAACTCTTGCCCGCTCCGGACGACATGTCGTCTTCGCCCGTCGGGTGCCCCGGCCCGATGGAGGTCGACCCTTCGGCCCCTCCTGTCTCTCTACGGGCGCATACACCACATGTTGGCGTGCACCCTGGAGCAGGTTTTCAGGCGTTTCCTAGCTCCCCGCGGTCCGAATGGCAGGGTGCGGGTGGCACAGCCTCGCCTGTTGTTAGGCTCCCCACCTCGTCGCATACGTCAACATGCGGTCCTCCCCATGGCAGGCGGAAGCCTTATTCCACAACCGTACGCCGATTTGCGGCGGAGGAATGTGGTGTCACCGCCAGACACCACACTTGCTAGGTGGTAGCCTTTAAATCGGCCGCGGTCCGGTAGTATACGTCGGACCTGCGTGTCGCCACTATGAATGATTGCAGACCGAGCGCCGCCACACGGCAGGTCTAGAGAGACTTCCTAGCACTCGCCCCAGTTGTACAGCCGACTTTGCTAGCGATGGTTCACTGACTTCTACGCTCTTATTTGCCGAGACGATAGTTAGTATAGCCTTCAGCTACGTTATTTGCTACGACCTAGCAATTCGCCAGTATCCGTACTATTGATGTTGTGAATCATGTACCATAAAGACCGACGTTCTCCGTTAATGGATTAAAGTTAAGTATTCCACTAGCTACATCCGTTTTTCTCAATTCTAATTCCCTTGTCATGTTCCAGACCTCACGCCAGCCTGCATGAGCTAAAACGCGTGCATTTCGGCCTCCTTTAATAACACGGTTGGCTCTCCTGCCAGCCACAACAAAGTATCTGGGATAACAGAATATTTTACACCAGGTACAAAGAGTGCCTAAAAACGTGGAAAAATTGTACACGTCATACCGTTATTGGAGTATGCTTCAGGAAATACAAACATAAACTAACGGGATGATACATAGACACACAAATTATGAGTAGAAGCAATTGAAAATACATCTTCACTCAGCAAGAAAGTGGAAATAATATCAAGTCAACAGCGGGGAAAGCGAGAGGTCTAAAATGACCAGGCCAGTCTTGCACACAACTTACTTTTTAAGTTAAAAGAGCGTGTAGTCCAATATCAAGTGTAGTCTCGTGACCCTTATCCTTGCTGCTCATCCTCCCACCCCATCGTACCACCATCCCCAAGAACCATTGGAGAATTCTCCACAAAAATGTCTCTATTCTGGCCTTACGTCCCGAACTGGTTTTGTAAGCACTAGAATTAACTGTCGCGTCTCATCTGGCTACTACCGCCAACAGTCCTGAGTATTGTTGAGTTTTCGAGGTCTACTTCGGAGGAAAGGTTGCGTGATTACAGTCCATCTCTATCATAGTTTCCAGAAATTCTTACTATTTTCAGGCCGAACGGCATAAGATTCCCTTGAAAACCATACGTGACACGTATGTATCTATTAAGAGATGACTGGAAGCTGTTCCGAATGCCGACAATTTTCCTTCACCGAATTAGGGACGACAAAGTATTTTATTTCCGATATTTCCTAATTTTTGTCCACCCCCTGTGTGTGACAAAGAACAGTAATCATTGCAAGCAACTCGTAACACCATCACTTTCCGAAGTCATACAGTTTTAACTATGTAGTAATCGAAACAAGAAAGAGAGTAGAGCTGTCCAACTTACAGTTTCGCCAGTCTGAATGCTTGTACTAGTAAAGGGAACTATATATGTTCAAACCTTATGAATTTTCAGTACGATCACAACGGAAGACAGTCAGACATTTACTAAATACCGATAGCTGCAGTTACAACTCTAACTCTGAAAATTATTACAAGGACGGGGGCGAAGTTAACTATCGTCTTGATGATTGTCGAGCAACGAATGACATACCTATTGAACCTTCCAGAAATGAATACAAAGTTTTGTTCATTTGAACGTCTTAGTAACTTGTTTTTGTATAGACGTAATCATCATCTCGCGTAATAAAGTTTTGAAACCCCAGCATTTTTTCACTATGACAATGTATGTCATTGCAAGATTATTTCTACAAAATACTTCGGAACATGTTATGATAGTCTTCATTACAGCCGCTGCTTGAAACTGGTATTAGGCGATGACCGGAATGTTTCACCGCTAACTCCGCCAGGTTCGAGTGTGGCTTGGCGTTCGACGTAATTTGATTTGCACACTCTCTAGGACGCGGAAGTTAAACGGCATTAAATTAGAAGATTAAATAAGACAGCCTGAGAAGCCCTGTTTAAATCTCACAAACTCTGAGCAGCGCGTGTTGCTGCGACACAGCGCTCCACTTCTCGCAAGATTAACGACCTCACTTTGCTTCACAAATTAAAGTTAGTGCCTCGCACTCGAAGCGTTAATACCTCTCATAGTCTCCTCTTTTTCCATTCCACCTAATGCCATCTGTCGGCCTTTATTTCAAATGCTGATGGCATCTTAGCATTTACTTAACGATTCAAACTCACGTTCAGTAAGTGTGTGCCGGTAGTATTGATCTTGTATTCGAATATACTATTTTATCCCTCATATTGGATATTCTCATAATGTATTAGTTTTCGTTGGTTTAATGACACAAGCGAGCTCATCTTATTCTTATTTACTGAATCGACTTGAAATTTACTTTGTCGGAGGTACAAATGTTTATTCGTTATTAATTAATTATGAGGGTTAGCATACATTTCCGTCAGATAAAGAGATTACGTGAGAGATAAACAAGTCTGCATTTATTAGGTTCTCAGTTACGTCAATATGCAACAGAGGTGATCTGTTTCGTGACTTAGCTAAGAGTGTACTGTGTAGCATCACAGACAACCTAGTATCTAAGGCTTACTAAATACGGTGGCTAGGGTTAAACGTAGTAGTGAATTTGTAAAAGTTCATCTTGCTAAACATTGTGCTGTAATGGAGTTTTAAATATTGGCGAAGCAATCAGTAAACCAAAACTGGGGTTATTTTAAGCAATCATACAGTTAGAGCTGGACTGGAAATCAGAAGGACAATTTGTTATGAAATCTAAATTTATAAAACTAAAACGTATGTATTCCTATATCTGTACTATACAATAGTTCTTCACTAGATATCATACATGCGATTAGAGTTTGTTGCCACGGAATATGAGCGAAAAACGAACCAACACTTCACTTTGTCACCTCCGAGTTTTATATTTATCCAGTCTGCTATTACAAAGGTACCACGGCAGCTTTTGGGCAGATTTCTTGTTTCTGTTATTCTCAACTCAGATATTCTTGCCTTAACATGAAAGAGGGAGCTGTCAGGTCTTTACAGATGAGGTAAGAGGTTCACAGTACCGCTGATTTGTATGTTGCGGGTGTAGATTTCCAAACAGTTGCGTTGCCCAATTTACTGGAATGGCTATCCGTTTAAAGCCAAAGCTATGACTAATTCATCCGAGTGTCGGTATAAGTAACAGTACAATTTTAGCGTCTTTATATAATAGAGTTTGCTCAAATTTTACGAGTACACTATCGCAATATCTTCCTTGTGTTTTTTCATTAGCCATAGACATGACTGACGCTTTCATATTTCTACATTGTCAGATTACAAATCATCGCACGAGAGCACTATACCTGATGACCTTCACTATATTCAAAATATCCGTTGTCTATTATTCTTTTTTCCCCAAAGTTAATCATAATGTGATCGGTCACGACTCACCGTCAGTTGGCTGACTGAACTGGCTGTATAACATTGCCGCTACCTGGTGTGTTATGGTCCAAACTGTTGAGTCTGTCTCCTATCAGCATTTTAATGTTTCATTCGTTACGATGTAAATGAAATGAAGCTGTGCTCAGCTGAAGGATGGTTTGAGCATTGCAGTGTTATACTAGGCACAGTAGTGTGCCCTTGTTTTCCTCCCACCTCTGAACAGACATATTCACCCAGCTAGAGGGGAAGCTACATTTCAACAAGTACTCAGAAATACGGTGCAGTGTGAATTGTCATTCTTGTCACTGTTACAAGAACATCTTCCATGATTGTGTTTCTTTTATTTATTTAATCGTGAAAATGACTTATCGCATCCTTCTGCTTATCTAGTAGATGATTCGAAAGTAAGATAAAATTCCGGACAAGTGCCAGCGGGATCGCGCTCTGACAGTTCCGTAAAAACTTAATTATGCATATAGATAATAACAAGTAATTTCTTGTGGCTCAGTGGCCTGGTGCAAGTCTATCTACTGGACGCCTCTTCGGCGGCTTGTGACACCCTAACCTACCCCAGATATCACACGGTGGAACCGTGACCTACAGTTTAACATGAAGTCATAAGCACGTGTCGTTTCCAGCGTCTCGTCACATCGTTGAGAAGGGAAGGCTACGTTACAGCGAAGACTGAAATTCCGTGGACCGACCAAGACTAGATCACACGACGTCTTGACTCCCAGGATAGCGCTTTATCCATAGGCCACCAGGTACAGATTTAGCTCGGTGTGTTTTCGAGTATCAAAATACGTGACGTATATTTGCATACCTGTTGACTGAACTGACTCAAAATATTAAATTTTTTGCAGCGCTAAACAACCGCAGACCTTAGTACCAGACAAAAATATCAACTTGAAACACGTACCAGTTCCCGACAAAAAGGGTGTTAATAGATGGGAGACAGGCAGACAGACAGGCGGAAAAAAGTATATTGCATGATATAATTACAAATTAACAATCGTCGGGTTTTTTCCTTTGCTTGTACGATGAGACCGTTGCTTTTTGTCAAACTCTAGGATTCTAGGTAAACGAGAAGTACCCTGTAGGTTATATGTGGCATAAATGGCTGTCTCTTTTGATTGCATTGACTTAGAAGCTTAAATGTTTCACAATATCTAGGGACTGTAGACCTCAGTAGGTGACGTAAGTGTTAGCTCTCTACGTCTACTCGTTCTGTATAAACTGTCGAACAGACAGGAGGACGTCAAAGTGATCCTAAAAGGATTGCGTTTTTACTGACTGAGATAGAGAAATTTGAATGAGGCCTTAGGCATTCCCCGTCCAGCCCTGCTACGCTGTCCACTTCCCCCTTCCCCCTTCCTCCCTCCCTCTCCCCTGCCCCCCCCCCCCCCACCCCCTCAAAGAAAAAACTATCCCCAGGTGGACACTTAATCGGAAGATAAAGATTTGTCGGGGTGTCTCAACACTGCCAACCACGCATTTTCGAAATAATAATGCTTCTGAACCTCTCAAGCTTCGCATGAAATTATGTCGCTAAAACTTCTCAGGACCTCGACATAGAACCTGCTCGTGTTCTACAGGTAATGGTTTCGGTACTCAATATACTGGCTTGAAAATAACGAGTAGATACTCGATCTCGATACTGCTATATTTCAATCACACTACCTGACACTACATTCAGAAGAGCCTAAATCAAATTACTAGCGATCATGATATGATGGAAGCAACGAGTATCCCTCTCTTTCAGTTCACATCAAAGTGGGACAGGAACTACTGTGTTCTGACTCAGTTAATTAATCTTCAGAACGGTTTTTTATAACACAATACGCTATCGACCTTTCTCCCCAACTCCTATCCCTCCGCCCCACAAGAAAGACGGCTGGCACACCGTCCCATGTAAATGATTCAAGTGTCTGAGCTGAGCCTTTTGCCTAAGTCAGATGCTGCGACGGCATGTGAAAGCGTGTAACTTCATTCCGAGCGGAACTACGCACGATAATCAACAGCGAAATTCGCGTCAAAGAACGAAAGCTAACGCACTTAAACTCGGCTGCAGCGAACAGCGAATGGTTCCGGAGAGCACAGGAAGCTTGCTTTAGCCGGAGGCTGCGCCGCCATCAGTTCTGCTCGCAGCACGCCAGATGAATATTCACGGCGGACGCGAAGGCGTGCCTCCATTAATATTTATGCATTAGGCACCTCGCCGCTCAGATACCATTTACGTATCGAACTGGAGGAGCTAAAGAGAATTGTTGATGTTTACACTAGAATGCGCTCTGCGATCGGACTGCACTATGCACGTGCGCTCTCTGTAGCATCAGCAAAGCCACAAGGAGTCTTGTTTCCAGAGCTAAAATTACTTGGAAGATAGCAAATCGACAGACCGACGTTCACTATATTGTTGTTGTCATTACAGCCTTCATTACCATCTACATCATCAGCAGTATGATCCGTTTATCACTTATTGCTGAACAAAGGAATCTTCCATACTACTCCAACAACGTGAACTTCAGCTTTTCGCATAAACGATTGTCAACCTTGTTTTTATGTCATTTATCCACCTTCCACTAGGTTATTCCTTATGTAAGTGAATCCAACAGACAATCGCGTTAGTCCATCTCCCATCGTTTCATCTCGAGTTAAGCTCAGCCAAGGACCATTTTAGTTTCTTAACAGTCATTATAACTTCGTCAGTTCCTTCCATTTTATTATCTTTTTTTTTGCCCCTACTTGTTATAACCAGCCGGCCAGAGTGGCCGTGCGGTTCTAGGTGCTACAATCTGGAGCCGAGCGACCGAAACGGTCGCAGGTTCGAATCCTGCCTCGGGCATGGATGTGTATGATGTCCTTAGGTTAGTTAGGTTTAATTAGTTCTAAGTTCTACGCGACTGATGACCTCAGAAGTTAAGTCCCATAGTGCTCAGAGCCATTTGAACTTTTTTTTTGTTATACCCAAATTGTATCATTCCTACCGCCTGATTAGCAAACACAGTCTGCTTTAGGAGCTTGCGAGGCACGCACCCGGCGGGCGTGGACGAGGAAGTGTTTACACCGTCGGTACTCGCGCGTGTTGTTGCCTGACTAGACCGCCATGGTACACAATTTTAGAAAGACTGTTCTCCAGTTTACGTTTGACAATGAATATACCAGACACAAGGCATTCGAAATAGATTTTGAGGGACGAATTTCGGTTGCCTGCTACAGAACTAATTGGCACACAGCTATGCATTGTAAGGAGAACAATGTACGTCAAGATGACAGATGAAGCCGTGTGTGAAATAACTGTCGCCGCTGCTAAAAGAGGATTTAAATTTCGACACTCTGATGGCCTTATCAGCGATGTAACAGTAGCTCCTTCAGGGTTGGTTCTGAGGGTTATTCGGATCTTTGAACTGCCGTTTGAGGTAATAGAATCGATGGTTATTGAATCGCTGTGACGGTACTCAGTCATATGCCTGAACGCTGGGCGAGTTTTAGCACCTATCCTGTGCTAAATGGCGTCCGACAGGTGCGGATCGTCTTTAAAAAACATATCCCTTCTTGTTGTGTATTGGAGGATGTCGAGCTATTGTGATTTACTTTGGCCAGCCACGCACATGTTCTGGCTGTAGTGGAGAAGGACATATCCGCTCGGAGTGCATACAACGCCGCGTCATACAACTGACACATGGAGAAGCGTCACAGCGAGAAGTTCCCTCGCAACTGCCGATGACGAACGTGTCGGTGGCCCGTTGGGAGGTGTTGCCGAGTTCGGAGCGTAACAAGGACGTGTTGATGCAAGAGCAGACCGTGTTTTACGTGGAGAATGCCCCTAGACCCATGGCACGTCACATAGGAGAGGAACCTTCTGCATCCTCACAAGGAGCACGAGACGGCAAAGTTGATGTCGAGACAGTGGTGGTAGCAACAGACCAACAAACGCTCAATGAACATAGTGAGGCATCGCCTACAGCGGCAGAGGGCAGGTCACGCGAACAACGATCGCCGAAGCGTCGCAAAAACTGTCGCCATAGTTCGGGTGACACGTTTTTCCCTATCCTAAGAGATACGGGAGTTATTCGAGGCGAAGAACTGTCTGACACGGAACACATGAGTTTAGATATTGACCGGATGTGCTGCCTTGCAGATACTCCCTCTTCATTGACACAAATGTTCAAATGTATGTGAAATCTTAAGGAACTTACCTGCTAAGATCATCAGTCCCTAAGCTTACACACTTCATAAGCTAAATTATCCTAAGGACAAACACACACACACCCATGCCCGAGGGAGGACTCGAACCTCCGCACAGGATTGACACCAACTGACACGGTACTGCCGACGTAGGAGTCAGGGACATAGTGCCGGAAGCCACATCGAAATGCATCAGAGGACACCTCTGGGATTGATGACCGGTGCGACTGGGCAGAACCAGTCGAAGAGATACAGGAATTGGCACCCGCAATTGATGACGATTCACTTACAGAATGCACGCCTCGAAACGAAACCAACGGAGGGCAACCCGTTGGCGGGCAACCCTCTGAGCACGAATAGTGGACTAAAGCCCCTGGAGTTCGCAGTGACATGACACGAGCATGACAACGTCAACGCACCAAGCATATAAGGTGGGAACAGTGAACATTAACACTACCCGTTCGCATGCAATGATGCAACTTTTCCGGGACATGATTTACGCCCCAGATGTGGATATTCTGCTGTTGCAGGAAACCTATAACGCTGCCTTTCCCGACGTGCATGGTTACAACACTTACCTAGTGCCGACTCCAGACGAAGGCCATGGCACAGCGATATTAGCTCGGGAAGGAATTCCGGTGTGTAACCTCGATTACCTCCCTTCGACTTGGGGTTAGGTGATAACTGTCAACAGCATTTGTACTATGCATGCTCCAGATCTGACAATCGACGCGCGACTCTACTCGAAGGAGATTGCGCCACTATTCCATGGGAGATATGTCCACATCTTGGTTGGAGGAGATTTTAACTGTGTTCTCGCACCAAAGGATCAAACCCCTGTGTTGCAGCCACATGTAGTAAGCGTTGCTTTACGCAGTGGAGAATGGCAAAACAGAGGCACGCTGGCGGCCGAGGCGTTGCGAAGTAAGCAGGCACAGATAGCCTTGCTGACAGCAGCAGTCTACCAATAGACTGACGCAAGGACGCACACAGACCGAGCGCTGAGCAAAGCCTGAAGAGTGATGAGGAAGGGGAAGTGAGGCCAGCACACTAAGCTACGCTGCAATATACTGCGGGAGTAATAACAAAAAGCTACTGCCGAGGGTAAAAAACGTCCTCCTGCCTGATATAAATAGTGGAGTGTAGGCAGCAACAGACATTAGCCAGTAGGAAGCAGTTCGGATCTGAGGACTGACGTGGTCCGTGTCCGAATATTTAATCTTCGTAGGTGATGATTCCGGAAGTCTGTTCCAGCTCGCAGGAGTCATTCATTCGCTGCCAGATGTCAACTTCAGCTCTGGAGGTCGGCCCGAGTTCGGTCGGCATCATGGTTGACTAACTACAGAGAGAACTTCCAGCAGGACTGGCTGCAGCGCGGTCTTGGTCACAGGCGCCGCAGGGGACTGACGCTTGGGCTTCACAGCAACCCGGCCCCACGGCGCATGGTCCGTCCACGACGGGACCTCGTGGACATCGCGACTGACAGCTTCTCAGCCGCCGGTGCAGCAGGCGTCGGCAGCTGACCTCACGGCGACGCGGCTCTGTGGGCGTACCTTATTGGGGCGCCGGGCGGCGACGAGTTTATCTCAACCACAGGGCATCCTGGCTTCAGCGGAGCACTGGTGGCCTGAGGCTCCCGAGTGCGATCAGCGGCGGGCGTTGCGCGCATTGTCGGAGAATCTACACAGCAGCAGCCAGGCGGAGGGATCCGCAGGGCTGGGCAGCGATGACGAGGGAGAAATTGTAAATAAATTTCAATAAATGATTGTAAAACTCCACTCCGTCTCAGTCTTTGGCGCAGCCACTGTGTCTGCTGTTAACAAGTGGTGCAGAAGCTACTCATTTCACACGATTTGTCGGGACATGAACTAATGTACACTTGGAAAAGATCCATGGGAAGCGAGCGAGCTACACGCGTTTTACTAGCCACTCGGCGAGCAGGCTGGATCGGATTTATGTTTGTGATGGCTTGAGAGATTAAGTTTTGGCTGCTGAACATTGGCCCACGGCTTTTACGGATCACCTCGCATATTTATGCACGTTAACCCTCCCACGGCAGCGGGTCTGGTGGAGCAGTATTTCGTAGAATTCATCGTTATTGGTGCATCCCGAATGTCGCCAGCTGATTGAAGAAACGTGGCAGACATGCATTCGCCGTCTCCTGATGCACCGTACAGTTCTTTCATGGTGGCTGTAATGTGCAAAACCGGCGATACGAAGAGCTCTCATAACGTATGGCAAATAAAAAGCGAAATGACTCCGAGATGCACTTGATTATTATTACATGGTGCTCCGTGACCTGTCCTCCAGGGCCCCATCGCCCGAACGTCAAACGGAAGTCCATAGCGTTCATGCGTGTATCTTATCGATCACGAGACGTCGACTGGAGGGACTTTCGATTCGTGCTCGGTGCTTGGACAAAGTCGATGGAGAACATATTAGTATGCGTCATGTGTCCAAGGGACATGCGAGTAATCGCCTATCCTTGATCACAATGCTCCCTGATGGTGATGGTGGACCCGTGAGGACACAACAGGACATTGCTGCTGGGTTTCTGTAGCACTACCGCCTTCTTTTCACTGGTGCTCCGATGGACAGGAGGAGAAGAAATTTTGTGACTGATTCAAACGGAGGTGGATGATCCGGTTGCAGAGGCGTTATTGGAACCCCTAACGGAAGATGACATATGGAGCGCTCTCACGAAGGGTGCTGTGCATAAATCCCCTGGGCCAGATAGGTTTACACTCGAATTCCATCGCGAATTTGCGGATTTAATTATGTTCCAATTGGTGTTGATGTATAATGAGTTATTGGACCCTGACACGGACGCTCCGTCACAACGCATGGCGGGGCTGCTTTTACCAATACCACAATCGGCAGGAAGTGTCAGCGCCCGTCAATTTCGACCGCTCACAATGCTCAATAATGACTATAAGATTTTAGCATGAATGTTGGCGGCTAGGCTCATTACTGTAATATCCAAGACATTACCACCAGACCAGGCTTGTATACGGGTTCGGAGCAACATCCATTTTATCCTAGGCGAATACCGTGACATAATTTCCATGACGGAAGCTTGTTGCATGTGAGCGGCGTTCATATCAGTGGATTTAAATAGTGTCTTTGACAGGATTTCCATGCGACGCACGGCGATCCCTCAGGATTTTATTACTATCCTCATGCATCTCCTTCATGGCGCTCCTTCGACTGTGAGAGTCAATGGCAGGGAGATAGGACGATTCCTATTTGCCACTCAGTTAGCAACGATGTCCCTTGTCGATGATGCTGTTTGCAATAGCTATCGAACCATTGATGTAGACTCTTAGACGGACTCTTACAGGTGTCCGAATCTGCGTGACTTTCTTCATGTGCCGTGCATATGCTGGAGAACGAAGTACGTAAGGTAGTTGACCTTCTTACTACGTACGGAATAGCGGCGGGTAGCAGGGTCAACATGAATAAAACCAAAGTTACGCACATCAGACGAGGGCTCGACATTATGCACAGTTCGATTACGACGATGGACATCCTGCTATGCTTAGGAGTCTTGTTCACCCGATTGCTACGGTAATCACTGGCGGCGAGCTTCCGACGTCTGCTCCAGCACGTCCGACTGCATATACGCAACAATTCACTCCGAACGTACGACCTGCTCGAAAGGGTGGAACACACTGTTGTTCATCTGGCCTCGCGACTGCCGCACCTGGCACAGGTATTGCCAACGCCACACGGTATTGCTGACAGGTTAATGTTGGCCTTTGGACACTATGTCAGCCAAGGAATGTTTTTTAAAGTCAAATACAAGACTTTAACTCTCCCACGTCATTCTGGAGGACTTCATCTTATGAAAGTGCGGAACAAAGCTCTAACTGTCTACCTGCGAGCGATGCTACGGGTATGGAACCAACAGCAACACGCCATTAAGTCGGCGACCCTGGACATACTTTTTCGTCCGTCCTTTGAACCACTGGTAGCTGAAAGCACTACATCTCCTTCTTTTTCTAACGTCGCGCGATTCTTTGTTGATTTTAGTTATGTTCAGTTACAGATACCTTCCAAAAGGACCCCTCTCCCTACCCGTAAGATATATCGATACTTGAGGCGACATCATGGCAGCAATGTTGTCAAACTTAAATACCCAACGAGGAACTGAGATTTGGTGAGTTACCCATACGCCTCTCCTCACCAGCGCAGTCAGATCGTCTTAGTATACAACAGTAAGACAGTCAAACGTCAACGATTGTACGACATTCACATGGTAGATTCCCCGCTCTGCCTTATATGTGACATGCAGGACACCGACGAACATTCTCTGCAGTGCTGTGAGGCAAAAGATGTTTGGTGGCAGACGCAACACATCATGGCACTCCTCTAACGCACCGACGAATCCACGATCACGACGGACGCTTTGTTTTTCCCAGATGCTGTCTTTTTCCCCTCACAGAAAACGTTGACCATCCACTGGATTGGAGGACACGCATCGCACTAGGTGCTCTCGCAGGCCATGGTATCGGGCACGGACTATTGGCATGATGTACCAGAAGAACACGAAATCATCCAATGTCACTATAAATACAGAAAGCACTTTGTGAACTTTCTAGGCACCATATCTTATTCCCCCTCCCTCCCCACCCCCCTTCCGAAGCAGTGGGCAGTCCAGATTTACATAATATCGAGGGATAGTATATTACTCACAGTAAGGTGACGAGGATTTCACTTCGGATCTATATTTCTTTTCCACGTGTGATATTTTATCTGGTACATTAAAAGTAAATAAATAAAAAATAAAAAAAATAAAAAAGAATTAAATGTACATTGTTTCCTTCCCGCTGACTCTCCCTTATCCTGTCAGGAGACGAGGCACTGTGGCCAGGCCCCCAAGCACGACCCAAGCCCACTCTGTCTCCTGATCTACTATACCATAAAAAAAGAAAAAAAACTAGGAAAAAAAAGAAAAAACTGGTTACATGCTTGCTTCCCATGCAGTGGGCTCGGGTTCGATTCCTGGCCTGGTTGGAGACTTTTCTGGTTGTTGTGTTGTCCTCATCATCATTTTATCATCACCGGCATGCGTGTCGCTCAGTGTGACATCGACTGCGATCAGACTCGCACTCGGCGACCGAACTTCCCCCGGATGGAGTCTCCCAGCCGGCAGTGCCATACAATCTTTTTTTTTTTTTTTGCATCATTCCATTGCTCGTCGAGCGACCCTCAATTTCTGAGCAGTCTTTTCATTCAATATTCACTTCTGCAAGATGTACTGGCAGAGTATATTAGTTATGGACATGAAATTTCACCCCCCACATGAACCATGGACTTTGCCGTTTGTGGGGGAGGGGAGGGGAGGGGAGGGGGGGAGGGCGGCTTGCGTGCCCGGGCGATACAGATGGTCCTACCGTAGGTGCAACCACAACGGAGAGGTATCTGTTGAGAGGCCAGACAAATGTGTGGTTCGTGAAGAGTGGCAGCAGCCTTCTCAGTAGTTGCAAGGGCAACAGTCTGGATGATTGACTGATCTGGCTTTGTAACACTAACCAAAACGGCCTTGCTGTGCTGGTGCTGCGAACGGCTGAAAGCAAGGGGAAATTACAGCCGTAATTTTTCCCGAGGGCATGCAGCTTTACTGTATGGTTACATGATGATGGTGTCCTCTTCGCTATTATATTCCGGATGTAAAAAAGTTCCCCATTCGGATCTCCGGGCGGGGACTACTCAAGAGGACGTCGTTATTAGGAGAAAGAAAACTGACGTTCTACGGATCGAAGCGTGGAATGACAGATCCTTTGATAGGGCAGGTAGGTTAGAAAATTTAAAAAGGGTAATGGATATGTTAAAGTGAGATAGAGTCGGAATTAGTGTAGTTCGGTGGCAGGAGGAACAAGACTTTTGGTCAGGTGAATACAAGTTTGTAAATACAAAATCAAATAGAGGTAATGCAGGAGTAGGTTTAATAATGAATAAAAAATAGGACTGCGGGTAAGCTACTACAAACAGCATAGTGAACGCATTATTGTGGCCAAGATAGACAAGACGCCCATGCCTAATACAGTAGTACAAGTTTATATGCCAACTAGCTCTGCAGATGATGAAGAAATTTATGAAATGATGATGATGATAAAAGAAATTATTCTGGTGGTGAAGGGAGACGAAAACTTAATAGTCATGGGTGACTGGAATTCGAGAGTAGGAAAAGGGAGAGAAGGAAGCATAGTGGGTGAATATGGATTGGGGGGAAGAAATGAAAGAGGAAGCCGCACAGAGCATAACTTAATCATAGCTAACACTTGGTTCAAGAATCGTAAAAGAAGGTTGTATACATGGAAGAATACTGGAGATACTAGAAGGTATCAGATAGACTATATAATGGTAGGCAGAAATTTAGGAACAAGGTTTTAAATTGTAAGACATTTCCAGTGACAGATATGGACTCTGACCACAATCTGTTGGTTATGAACGGTAGATTAAAACTGAAGAAACTGCAAAAAGGTGGGAATTTAAGGAGATGGGACCTGGGCAAACTGACTAAACCAGAGGTTGTACAGAGTTCCAGGGAGAGCATAAGGGAACAATTGACAGGAATGGGAGAAGGAAATACAGTAGAAGAAGAATGGGTAGCATTGAGAGATGAAGTAGTATAGGCAGCAGAGGGTCAAGTAGGTAAAAACACGAGGGTTAGTAGAAATCCTTGGGTAATAGAAGATATATTAAATTTAATTGGTGAAAGGAGAAAATATAAAAATGCAGTAAATGAAGCAGGCAAAAAGTAATACAAACGTCTCAAAAATGAGATCGACCGGAAGTGCAGAGTGGCTAAGCAGGGATGGCTAGAGGACAAATGTAAGGATGTAGAGGCTTATGTCACTAGGGGCAAGATAGATACTGCCTACAGGAAAATTAAAGAGAACTTTCGAGAAAAGAGAGCCACTTATATGAATATCAAGAGCTCAGATGGAAACCCAGTTCTAAGCAAAGAAGGGAAGGCATAAAGTTGGAAGGAGTGCATAGCGGGTCTATACAAGGGCGATGTACTTGAGGACAATATTATGGAAATGGAACAGTATGTAGATGATGATGAAATGGGAGATATGATACTGCGTGAAGAGTTTGACAGCGCACTGAAAGACCTGAGTCGAAACAAGGCCCTGGGAGTAGACAGTATTCCATTAGAATTACTGAGGGCCTTAGGAGAGCCAGTCCTGACAAAAATCTACCATCTTGTGAGCAAAGATGTATGAGACAGGCGAAATACCCTCAGACTTCAACATGAATATGATAATTCCAATATCAAAGAAAGCAGGTGCTGAAGGATGTGAAAATTACCGAACAATCAGTTTAATAAGTCACCGATGCAAAATACTAACGCGAATTCTTTACAGACGAATGGAAAAACTGGTAGAAGCCTACGTCGGGGATGGTCAGTTTGGATTCCGTAGAAATATTGGAACACGTGAGGTAATACTGACTTTATGACTAATGTTAGAAGAAAGATTAAGGAAAGGCAAATCTACGTTTCTAGCATTTGTAGACTTAGAGAAAGCTTTTGGCAATGTTGACTTGAGTACTCTCTTTTCAAATTCTAAAGGTGGCGGGGGTAAAATACAGGGAGCGAAAGCCTATTTACAATTTGTACAGAAACCAAATGGCAGTTACGAGATTCGAGGGGCACGAAAGGGAAGCAGTGTTTGGGAAGGGAGTGAGACAGGGTTGTAGCCTCTCCCTGATGTTATTCAATCTGAATATTGAGTAAGTGGTAAAGGGAACAAAAGAAAAATTCAGAGTAGGTATTAAAATCATGGAGAAGAAATAAAACTTTGAGGTTCGCCGATGACATTCTAATTCTGTCAGAGACAGCAAAGGACTTGGAAGAGCAGTTGAACGGAGTGGACAGTGTCTTCAAAGGCGGATATACGATGAACATCAACAAAAGCAAAACGCGGATAATGGAATATGAACGAATTAAGTCGGGTGATGCTGAGGGAATTAGATTAGGAAATGAGACACTTAAAATAGTTCTCGCTTCCCGCACATGGGTTCCCGGGTTCGATTGCCGGCGGGGTCAGGGATTTTCTCTGCCTCGTGACGACTGGGTATTGTATGATGTACTTCGGTTCGTTAGGTTTAAGTAGTTCTAAGTTCTAGGGGACTAATGACTGTAGATGTTAAGTTCATAGTGCTCAGAGCCATGCGAACTTAAAATAGTAAAGGAGTTTTGCTATTTGGAGAGCTAAATAACTGATGATGGTCAAAGCAGATAGGATATAAAATGTAGACTGACAATGGCAAGGAATACGTTTCTGAAGAAGAGAAATTTGTTAACATCGAATATAGATTTAAGTGTCAGGAAATCGTTTCTGAAAGTATTTGTATGGAGTTTAGCCATGTATGGAAGTGAAACATGGACGATAAATAGTTTGGTCAAGAAGAGAACAGAAGCTTTCGAAATGTGGTGCTACAGAAGAATTCTCAAGATTAGATGGGTAGATCACATAACTAATGAGGAGGAACTGAAAAGAATTAGGGAGACGAGGAGTTAGTGGCACAACTTGACAAGAAGAAGGAACCGGTTGGTAGGACATGTTCTGAGGCATCAGCGGATCACAAATTTAGCACTGGAAGGCAGCGTGGAGGGTACAAATCGTAGACGGAGGCCAAGAGATGAATACACTAAGCGGATTCAGAAGGATGTACTGGGAGATGAAGAAGCTTGCACAGGATAAGCTAGCATGGTGAGCTGCATCAAACCAGTCTCAGGACTGAAGACCACAACAACAACAACATGGACTTTCAATTAAGATACATCTGTAGTATACAGAAGACTAGAAAAGAAAATTACCGTTGTATTAGTCACTCATCAGATTCGTTTCAGGAAAAATAAATGCACCAGAAAGGCAATTCCGACTTTGTGCTTTGTAATGGAAGGAAGACTGAAGAAAATCAAGAACAGTTCATAAAACCTGTCGACCTGGAAAAAGCATTGGATAATGTAAAATAGTACAAGATGTTCGAAATTGGAAAAATGTACAATATATTTTGAGACCATTTGGGATCAACAAAAGTGGAAGATCAAGAATGATGTGATCAGATTAAAAAGAGTGCAAGACAGAAATGCAGTCTTTCGCCCCTATTGTTGAGTCTATACGTCAAAGAATTCAATTACGGAATTCCAGGTGAAAGGATATTGACAATATGGTTCACCGAGGACATTGTTATCCTTATTGATGGTGAAGACAAATTACAGTATCTGCTGAATAGAATGAACAGTCTAAGGGGTACAGAATATGGATTAAGAGTAAACTGGAAGAAGACCAGAGTAGTAGAGTAATGAGATGCACCAGAATTGCGAGTAACGACATGAAAATTGGTGACTACAAAGTACACAAATTTAAGGAATTCTGCTACCTTGGAAACAAAATAATCCATGACTGACGGAACAAGGAGGACACGAAAAACAGACTAGCACAGGCAAAGAGGGAACTCCTGGTCAAAACAACTCTACTGGTATCAAAGATATCCCTCAATTTGAGGAATAAATTTCGGATAATTTGCGTTCAGAGCACAGCATTTATGCTAGTCAACTTTGAGATGTGGTGCTACAGAAGAGTGTGTAAAATATGTGGACTGATAAGTAAGGGATGAGAAGGTACTCCTCAGAATCGCCGAAGGAAAGGACGTACGTAACACACTTCCTAAGAAGGGACAGGGTGATAGGACATGTGTTAAGACCTAGGGAAAAAAACGTCCATAGTACTAGAGGAAACTGTAGACGGTAAGAACTATGCAGAAATGCAAGTATTGGAATACATCCTACAAATAACTGAGTATGTAGGGTGCAAGTGCTACTTTGATACAAAGAAGTTGGCACGTGAGAGGGATTAGTGATGTTCACATCAAACCAGTCATAAGAACAATGACAAGAAAGAAGAAGGTGGATTTAATTACGAACACTACCTTCAGTTTCCGATATGAACTTCAAGTCACTTGCAAGAAAAGATCATCCATTTGTTGGAAGCGCTTTCTTGTTTGTCTTCCATTGTTGATAAATCACGCTTGTAAGCGCCGCCTTGCACTGATCAATTGCTGCACAATAAATTTAACGTGGTAGTAACATTAACTTGTGATCACGCATGTTAGAACTAATGAGCTGCATGTGATAGATATGACTGATGAATATGATATGAATAAAACGAATGGAATAGAAACTGACACTATCATGAGTTTCAGAGCAATTGGCATAAAGGATTCCAAAAGATTTAGACGATGGAGCCACTGCTAGCCCATTTTGCGCATTTACTATATGTACCGCTTTGAAAGCCAGCCACAACAATCAGATCGTATTATTCAGGAAAACAGTAATGAGAGGGTGAAGTTGCACCAGGCAATCTCTATGTGAGAACAGTTATCGCCAGCCTGACTAAACCTGAAATACGGTTTGTCGTTATTTTCAGATCACTAAAAATGTGGAATGACGAAAAGAAAAGAAATTGTGAGACCATCAAAATCGAAAAAAGTGAACAAAAAGAGAAGAGGAACGAGATGGAAATAAAATAAAAATCTGGAATGATTGTAAAACTTTATCACCGACTCCGAAACAATTTTCTGAGTCCTCTCTGGATGTTGTGAAGACTTCAAAAACTACTTTATGCAATGGTATGTGATCTTCTGTTTCAAGATAATCTAGCTGCATTTGTTAACTTTAATGATGGTCATAAAATGTTGGTGGGAACTCTCTACAAACCACTCATACAACGAAGTGCCAATACAAAACAATATAGAGATCGGTCTCATAGTACATGAACTTTATTGTTTTTGGTAAATTTGAAGAATATAAACAGGGTGAGTCACCTAAAATTACCGCTGGATATATTTCGTTAACCACATCAAATACTGACGAATCGATTCCACAGACCGAACGTGAGGAGAGGGGCTAGTGTAAAAGGGTTAATACAAACCATAAAAAAATGCACGAAGTACGATTTTTAACACAAACCTACGTTTTTTAAAATGGAACCCCGTTATTTCTGTTAGCACATCTGAGAATATAAACAAATACGTAATCAGTGCCGTTTGTTGCACTGTAAAATGTTAATTACATCCGGAGATACTGTAACCTAAAGTTGACGCTTGAGTACCTATCCTCCGCTGTTCGATGGTGTGTATTGGAGAGCACCGAATTACGTAGGGATCCAAAAGGAACGGTGATGGACCTTAGGTACAGAAGAGACTGGAACAGCACATTATGTCCACATGCTAACACCTTTTTATTGGTCTTTTTCACTGATGCACATGTACATTACCATGAGGGGTGAGGTACACGTACACACGTGGTTTCCGGTTTCAATTACGGAGTGGAATAGAGTGTGTCCGGACATGTCAGGCCAATAGATGTTCAATGTGGTGGCCAGCATTTGCTGGACGCAATTGCAATCTCTGGCGTATTGAATGTCGTAAACGCCGCAGTACATCTGGTGTAATGTCGCCGCAGGCTGCCACAATACGTTGTTTCATATCCTCTGGGGTTGTAGGCACATCACGGTAAACATTCTCCTTTAACGTACCCCACAGAAAGAAGTCCGGAGGTGTAAGATCAGGAGAACGGGCTGGCCAATTTATGCGTCCTCCACGTCCTATGAAACGCCTGTCGAACATCCTGTCAAGGGTCAGCCTAGTGTTAATTGCGGAATGTGCAGGTGCACCATCATGCTGATATCACATACGTCGACGAGTTTCCAGTGGGACATTTTCGAGCAACGTTGGCAGATCATTCTGTAGAAACGCGATGTATGTTGCAGCTGTTTGGGCCCCTGCAATGAAGTGAGGACCAATGAGATGGTCGCCAGTGATTCCGCACCATACATTTACAGTCCACGGTCGCTGTCGCTCTTCCTGTCTGAGCCAGCGAGCATTGTCCACGGACCAGTAATGCATGTTCCGTAGATTCACTGTCCCGTGGTTTGTGAAATCCGCTTCATCGGTAAACAGGTAGAACTGCAACGCATTCTCTGTTAATGCCCATTGACAGAACTGCACTCGATGATTAAAGTCATCACCATGTAATTGCTGATGTAGCGACACATGAAAAGGGGGAAAGCGGTGACGATGCAGTATGCGCAAGACACTACTTTGACTCAGTCCACCGGCTCTCGCAATGTCCCGTGTACTCATGTGTGGGTTCATGGCAACAGCAGCTAACACACCAACTGCACCCGCTTCTCCTGTGAAGGGCCTGTTACGGACTCTGCGTGCTACGACCATACCTGTTGCATACAGTTGGCGGTAGATGTTTTGCAATGTGCGGCATGTTGGATGCTTTCTGTCCGGGTATCGTTCTGCAGACACCCTGCAGGCTTCAGCTGCATTTCGTGGACACTCGCCATAGATGAGTATCATCTCCGCCTTTTCAGAGTTCGAATACACCATGGTCACAGTTCCTACAACACTACACTATCACAGACGTCTGGTAACACGGTGTACTACAGTTGGTTTGCGTGAGGAGACGAATGCAGAATAACAATAGCAGCAAGCGCTACACGCGGACACTGCGACAGCTAGACTAAACCACAACAGTGCACTACAGCCACACTCGTAAACACGGTCGTCATCGTAAACATGTCCCTGCAGATGCTGCTCGTCGACCGTGGCCCGTGTTTGTTACAACACGCAACTGAACGTTGGGGGTTTCAAGCGTCAACTTTAGGTTACAATATCTCCGCATGTAATTAACATTTTACAGTGCAACAAACGGCACTGATTACGTATTTGTTTATATGTTCAGAGGTGTTAACAAAACTAACGTGGTTCCATGAAAAAAAACGTAGGTTTGTGTTAAAAAACATACTTCCGTGCATTTTTATATGGTTTGTATTAAAGAATTACACTAGCGCCTCTCCTCACGTTCGGTCTGTGGAATCGGTTCTTCAGTATTTGATGTGGTTTACGAAATATATCCAGCGGTAACGTTAGGTGACTCACCCTCTATATATATATATATATATATATATATATATATATATATATATATATATATATATATATATATATATATATATATATTTCTAAATTAGATGTATAAATAAGAGCAGTTTAGAGTTATATTGTATATACAGTATTGATGAGACCGTTTCTTAATACTGAAAATAGAGAAAATAACATCTGTTATTCTTTGTACTTTATGATTTGTAAGTTATTAACAAAAATAATATAATGGCTTTTTGTGACTCATGCAATTTAATGCTTATCTAGGGCTACTGGAGTTTCTACCTCATAATTCCGATAGGCGCTTATTGGTAAAAATCAGTACTGTGTCTTAAGCCTGCAACTCTTGCTAACTTCAGAGATCTGAAAATTGCAGTGTAACAGCAGTGTGGTGAAGTCTTGTTGTGTTGTCTCTAAATTAATAAATTTCAGAGACCGGGAAGTTCCAGTGTTACAGCAGTGTGGTGAAGTCTTGTTGTGTTGTGTATAAATTAATAGGATGCAAATAATAAAATTCCTTTTTAACTGTCTACAAAGTGTTTTCAAAAACCCTTGTTGCATTGTGTACAATTTATACTATAGCTGCTGGTCAACTGCACTTTATGGCAGCTTTGTATGAGTTACCTGCACAACATATGTAGTAACCTTAGACAAATCATTCCTCCTCTCAAGTTCCCACACTCTGCAACAGCCTTTTACATTCACAAATCCTTAGCCGGAGCTTTTATCCTCCCAATATTTCCACCCATCCACTCCCCACTGAACAGTTAATATTTTCATAATGTACAACCTTTCAGTTACGATAACAAACAATTATAGTCGTCTTTAATGCAAGTAAAAAATCTTGAAGAGAGAACTTTAAAGTGAATCGGATTAGCCATTCTCGTTTCATAAACTTGAGAGCAACTAAAATTTATTTTTTGAGAATGCACAATTTACACAGCAGTTAGATCTTTGTATCCTTCGTAAGAAGGGTACTCCTGCGTTTTCTGTATATATCTTTAAAAATAGGTTCAAATGGTTCAGATGGCTCTGAGCATTATGGGACTCAACTTCTGAGGTCATGAGTCCCCTATAACTTAGAACTACTTAAACCTAACCAACCTATGGACATCACACACATCCATGCCCTTGGCAGGATTTGAACCTGTGACTGTAGTGGAGACGAGACTGTAGCGCCTAGAACCATATGGCCATTCTGGCTGGCTAAAAATAGGTGGAAGAGCTCCTACAGTTATTATTATAAATGTGTTGTGACCGACATTTGTGCCATTGCGTCTCCTGAAGATTTAAACAAGCAGAATTCTTTATTTAATGCTTCAATTTAAACATTTGTAAAGTAAATTAACAAAAACATATCAAAGATATCAAAACGCTCTTTTTGAAATTTATCAAGAATCAAATAAGATGATCAAATTCACCATAAAATGTAGCCCACTTCCCTGTGCAAATTCATTGTTGGATATTCTATTTCGCTACAAACATTTCACTTTTGTTTCATATGTTGGGACATACTCATGAAAAAAATCTTTGGAGAAAGACAGTGAGATTTGTGAAACTAAAGCATCTTTTAGGAATGATAATGCAAATAAAACACAAAGAGTTGTATCTGTGATTGCAAGGAGGGAGGAAGAGTTACTCCAAATTACTGCGCAGTGCTGCAAAATCCCCTCAAACTG
The DNA here is from genome assembly GCF_023897955.1 of Schistocerca gregaria. Taxonomy (NCBI): domain Eukaryota; kingdom Metazoa; phylum Arthropoda; class Insecta; order Orthoptera; family Acrididae; genus Schistocerca; species Schistocerca gregaria. The sequence goes on from NC_064922.1 coordinate 464,666,785, forward strand.
GCTCTGCATGTCTACCTCATTTAGTGTACTTCAAGCCAACAATCTTCTGTTTCCTATTGGTATTGGCCTCAGTGATCACCGATGGCCACTTTTCTCTTATTTTTTCGTTATACAACAGTCGTAATTTAATTGCCAGAAACTAGAACCATACTTGAATGTGATAGACCCTACAATGGACATTTGCAAAAGTATGTTACCACAACAGTTGGTCTGTAATGTGTGGCTGTTAGTAGTTGGCAGTGCCCAGCAAGAAACACCCAAACACCTAATCATTCGTGCTTCTGTGTTATTCCCCCTCCCCCTTAGTGCCTTTGCTACTTGCCTCTCCATCCTGCCTCTCCCCTTATATAATCAGAAGACTTTTCACTTGCTTACAGTACATATTGGGGATCGATCTGCTTTCTTGCATCTTTTTTACATTTGTGTACTACATGATTAAAGTCTTAAGACATTGCTCCATTTGTGTATGAAGGAGGTTTAATCCCTAAAATTGTTCAAATTCATGTGCAAAGTAACTAAAAGAATTTCTGTCTGAAGGATTAGGCCTAAAAGCCTTTAAATGAATTTAAAGGGTTTGTAGAAACTTGATCACTTACAAATTAGCATAAACACTGTACAGTGTATTCTAGCACTTAATACAGGAATTCGTTTCTTTGTATTATAAAGTGTTGTGAGAGAAAACCAATATAAAATTTTCAAATAATTTATTGATGAAATAATAAATGGTATGACAAATGGACTATTTGAGCTAAACACACAACTGAACCAATACGTCTCAATAGTGTGCCATACAAAGAATGTGCAAAGCTTCATAAAAAACGAATATACTTTATGAGGAAATGGTGCCTAGATTTTTAAAATATTATTTATTAATCACCTAATTTTATTATTTGGAATTTGAAACCCTAGAATTATCGCAATTTACACATATGTTGCTTAAGATATATACCATGTATAGTAAAACATAAATTAAAATGAATGAAAGCTTTAAGAGGAATTCCCTTAAGGGTATAGATACAAAGAAACAAAGGAAGGAGGACCTCCATCCAGTTGAGATCTAAGGTAATTAGAAACAAAAGTTTGCTTATTGGAAGAGAAGGGAGTGTGCATAACCAGTAATACATGTATGTGGTTTCTGAAACAATAAGTGCCGGCAGCGGTTGTCTCGCGGTTCTAGGCGCGTAGTCTGGAACAAGGTGACTGCTACGGTCGCAGGTTCGAATCCTGCCTTCGGCATAGATGTGTGTGATGTCCTTAGTTTAGTTAGGTTTAAGTAGTTCTAAGTTCTAGGGGACTGATGACCACAGCAGTTGAGTCCCATAGTGCTCACAGTCATTTGAACCATTTTTTTTGCATGAATAAGTAATTTTTTTTAAATTCCCTGTTTTAATACTCAACTAGTTTCATAAACCACTTTAATCGACTATTCCATCAATTAATTACAGTAATTTATGTTTAAAATTGCCTGATATAAGCCAAGAATTTAGTTTTACTGTATCCCATATTCAAAAATTAATCTATACCCATAAACGAAATTGACATTTATTTTAAGAAATAAAAAAATACTATCATTTTTTCTCTATAAAAACTTTCTACCAGATCACTTTATCTATACACAAATAGAATTTTTGTTAGTTTTAAAATGAAAAATTAGTAATTTTTGTGCATAAGTAAGTACTGGCAGATCCTGTTTATCTATACCCACAAACAACTATCTTATTTAATTTAAAAAATAAATAATCTAATGATTTCTATACAAATGTTATGTACCAAATTGCGTTTATCCATATGAACGATTGTAGGTTTCATTTAAAAACACAAATATACATTTGATCTGCAAATGTTTGGAAACTAAAAAAACATATGTTTTTAAGTATTTAAAGCGATAAACTACAAACTCATTACATATAAATAGAAAGAAGAAATTCGGTATAAGGTTTAGGAATTTCAAAACTTAGGAAATTATTGTAAAGAAAATTGTGACTTGAACTGTACCAATTCAGAAAAATTGGAATTTTATTGTATAGAAAAAGTGAATTCTAATGTAACTAGACAAATACTGCATTTTTAAAATTATTTTAATATTAAAGAAGAGAAGAAAAGAGGGTAAGATACAGAAATATATAAGAATTTGGAACAATTTGTGAAATGAGAAATTTAGAAAGTTGTCCAAAATTCATAAACGACCATTAATCGATATTGTTCTAACTCCTTTGGATAATATGAATAATAAAGACATGAGTTTAGTAGCAAATTTAGACAATGGCATCAGGCATGTAAAAAGAAGAAATTTAAGAAAAAACTGAACTTAATAAGCAAAAATTAATCAGTCTTATCCATCTATTTCTATACAAAAGAGAGTGATTAAAGGTGACATTAAATTATATTGTAATAAAAAATCATGACAAAACAAAAGATTTACACTTTAAAAGAAGTTATGAAAGTTAATTAAGGGTAATTAACTTAGATAATAAATATAAAAAATCGATATATAAACTGAAATAGAAGAATTACGAAGGAGAAATATAGGGTTGGTCTTTATTCTTTATAAATAGTGTTGTATTAAGTGTTACTAAACATAAAACTCTGTTTCTTCTGATATCGTTAATTCAAAAGAAATTAATGATAGAAACGCTGTGATCAAAATTTCCAATAATCAGTTGTTATGGAGCAAAAGTAAGATATTTGTATGTATTAATCAAATCATAAACAACTAAACAAATATGAAAAATGTATCTTTGTGATATATGTTTGTTTTTTTAATTATAAGAAAAATTAATCATTCATGAACATAAATGAAAGTAGCATAAAGAAGTAAAAATAGATGAACTGAAGGTGAAAAAATTAAATTTTAAAAATTAAAATCGGATCTTATGGGTAACTTTTGTATTTAAGGCAGATTTCGAAAATCCCTTAAGAGCTCTTAACATTTCTCAACAAAAGTCCCAATAAACCATACCTTAATAAGCATAAAAAACATTTACAAATTCATTCAGTTATTATGTAAAACATTGTAATCGAAGTTGGTAATTATGAGACAGAAATTTTGAGAAAAGTTAAAACAAAAATCTAGTAAAACCATTATTGAAAAATATGATCGAAATATTCGAATGACAAATACAGATGAAAATAAATTATTTTCTATAATTCAAAATTTTGTTTTGTTTGTGATAAGTAACTTAAGGAAGCAAAACAAGAAAAGTAACAGAATATTATTATTTAGAAGGAATAAATTGAGGAGCTGTACTAGAAGACTGAAATTTTAATTATACCAAAATCTAAATTTAATCTAGTTTATATTCAAAATTTAACAAATTATACTGTTCAATTGTTAAACAAAGAAATGAACATGGATAATCTAAATATTGACACTATTCGAATTAATCATAAGAAATATATTCCTTTTAGTGAAACAGACGTTGGTGGAGATTGATTGTTTGAGATGATTAAAGTTATTGCCTCAAGAATGGATAAATTATCTTCTAATCTTAAGAATACAATTTAGAGAAACAGAAAAATATTTAAAAAATGAATAATTGAGTGTAATAGTGAATAAAGGTGTTTATCTATATGAATATATGGATTTTGAAGAAACATTACAATAATCCAAATTAACTAAAAAAAGGTTTTTATGAGATTTAACAGATCCAGCTTTTCTGATGAAGATTATTATAATACAAAACAAGTTTATAAAGAATAGAATATAAAAATTTCGTAGAATATATAAGACTATGTAGTGAATCAGGCATTATAATATCAGTAAATAATTTTCTAAATTTTAGATATAGTTGAATTAACCTACATAAACTCCATCGAATTTGCCATTTCACTGTACCAAGATTATCTTGAAATTCTATGTTAAAAGAGATTAAAACACATGCTTAATCAAATAATAAATATACAAGGATATTTCCACCAAAAACAGTCTCATTATTCCCATATTCAGAAAAACAATTTCTAAATTTTAACAATGTCTTAATTTTTACTATTTCAAAATTTGAATTAGATAAAAACAAAAACAAAACTAATTTTATTTTAATACTGAGACTGCCAAATTTTAATACACATAGTTAAGAACAAGAAAAACGATAAAATTATATTGCAAATGTAGATGCCATTAATTTATATCATTGGGCAGTTTTTCAATTTTTGAAATTTAAGTAGATCAAACCATAATATTTCAATTCTGATAAAAATTTTAAAAACTAGATGATGATTAGTATGTTTTGATTTTAGAAGTCGATTTAGAATATCGAAAAACATACATGATTTCCAGTTAGCTTTACCATGAGAATCAGAAAATGGTAATAAATAATTAAAATCAATAAAAAGTAAATAAAAATGTGTGTAATAGAAATCTTATGCAGTGTCTCAGACTTGTATTACAATAAATAAAATTCGTTAAAAATTTTGTTATTTGATAGGTCAGAAGGGTTTTAAAATACATTAATTTTAATACAATAAATAAGAAAATGCAGCTAACAAATATGAGAGTGAACTTTATAAACTAATGAATATTAATATAATAACAAATCCAAATTTATATGTGAAATGTATTTCACAACCAAATTATGCATATACTATGGCATTTTCAGGAAATACAGTAACAATTCATATGAAGAAAACAACAATGCAATTCAATAAACTAAATTCAATTTGGAGGAGAATTTTAAATATTTCAACATTAATGGACGATTCTCATTGCAATGTTATGAAATGAAAATATGCTGATAATATTGATTTATATTATATGGATATATATTTTTTATTTATGAAATTAAAATGAGAATTGTAAGCTACTATTTATAAAATGTTACAAGATAAACAAGAAATATAAATGAAGGCAGCAACTGTTCTTGAAAGAACAGAATACTGTTGATGACCATGCACTTTTTCCCTGGTATAAATAATGACTAACTGAAACCCTCAGCTGCCAACAGGTGTTATGATATACCTCGATGTGGACAACATAAAATGTGGTCCCCGACCAGGACTCGAACCCGGGATCTCCTGCTTACATGGCAGACACTCTATCCATCTGAGCCACTGAGGACACAAATGAATAGCGCGACTTCAGGGACTTATCCCTTGCACGCTTCCCGTGAGACAACATTTCCAACTATCCACAATTGTACACATGTAATGTACTTTATAGACATTTGCCCATCCACTCATGGGAAGCGTGCAAGGGATAAGTCCCTGCAGTCGTGCTATTCGTATGTATCATTGGTGGTTCAGATGGATAGAGCATCTGCCATGTAAGCAGGAGATCCCGGGTTCGAGTATCGGTTGTGGCACACATTTTCAGCTGCCCACATCGAGGTATATCAACAACACCTGTCGGCTGCTGAGGGTTTCAGTTAGTCATCATTTATAGATAAGAAAGTTAAAATAATTATATTATGAAAATTTCATTAAAACACAATAGTTGTATGTATATAGAGTGGACAAAAACAATATAAAAAACTAAGTGTTTAAAACGTCTGTTGGCAGAAGCATTAATTCTTTTGATGATTGTAAAAATAGCTGCATGATAAAATGAAACAGCATAGAAAAATTAATTTGAATACATTATGTAACAAGAATTGTATGTAGTTACATGTAATATAACTTTTTTAACTTCTGATGTTGATAAATGTGTTATATTATGTGATGGAATTAACACTTCACCATATTGCAGTTATAAAAAAAGTCTTAAATTAAAAACATACAAATGTATAATGTACAAGAAATATAAAAAGAAATATATAGGTCTATATTTTTTCCACAAAACATTCAACCTTGTGACAATTCTTTTTTTCCTGGTTTGTTAGTCGAAAGTTTTTATGTTTGTTTTTGAGAGAGACATATTTAGAAGAATTTTTAAATTCCTTTCACAGTTTTCACAAATATATGGTCTTTTATTTCAATCATTGATAGGCTCTTTTCAGGTTCAGATATATTTTCCCTATATTCTCTTTGACATTTTGTGCAATGATTTCAAAACATTTCTGATGGCATGCTTTATTGTCATTATAGTTTCTTATGTAATCTTTTTCTTGATTATGTAGTGGTTAAATCACTTTGTATTCATTTGCTATTTACATGGAAGGAAATTAATAACCTAAGTAATATTAAAACTTAATAAATTCTTATATGTATAAATAGAACTTTTTAAATGGCTTAATGGCCAACAACAAACCATTTTTAATAACGATTCACAAAAAAGTAGACCATGACGTTATGCAAATCATGTTTCTGATATTTTAGGATAACTTGTTAAAAAATACTGTAAAATATAGTTGGACTTCAGTACTACTTGTAAATATTCAACTTTACACTAAATTTATTGTTGAACATGGTTTAAATCCGTGAATTTTGAAAAACAAAATGATTTTTACACAAAATTTTTGTAATTAAATTTATGAAAAATTTCAGTATGAGTTAGAAAACATGGTGAATATATAGTAAAGGCTAACTTAAAAAACTGTATGGAGGTAAATTAAATCATTTAAAAGATTTGAGTAAAATATTGGACTAATTATATAAAAAATCAAATTAGGATTTGATGCAGCTATAGAAATTTTGCTCAAATGAAATGAACAAAGAAACAGTGAAATGCCAAATGTTGTTTTTAAATTAGCCAATGAATATTTAGGTCTATTTTTTTTAAAATTAAATTATACTAATTGTAATTATGATAATGATGAGTTTCAAAATTACTCCAAAATGATCAAAAACAAATAAATATTATTAGCAATTGTAATGCAAACTATGAAAAATTTTTAAGTAATAATTATGTACCTGTTTGAACAAATTAATGCTAAAGAATGAAAAAAGATATGATATTGTTTGTTGTCATAATTATTTTAGTATTTTTAATAATTATTGAAGGGAAGAATAAGTCTCCCAATTTGCGGGAAGAATTGTTTCATTTCTTAGAATATAAAATTGCATTTCAAACCATATTTTATATTCGGAATTAATACAACATTCAAAATGATTTTCGTATACATCACATAACCTAAAGCTACCAAGACCCTCTATTTCAGCTAACTAAAATTTGCATTAAGCAAATGATTCTGGGTTGAATGATAATATTATGTACAAAATTTACTGAACTCATGATGTCAGAGGAGCCAAACAGCCGACACTTCATGAATAAGAGGATTTGGCAAGGAACATGACAGTTTTGTAATAGACAAATAATATTACTGATTAAATTAATTGTTGGTAAAGCCAACAAAAAATGTAATATCGATTGCATATGTATTTTTGTATATACTTTTAATGAAGAGGATGAAAGTATGCTCAGTTGGCCTTTAATGTGAAGTGCTTTTCTGGACAGACAGATACTGACACAAGGAAAGTAGTTACTCACACGGTAGAAATTTTGAACAAAATAAGAGCGCAAGAAACTGTAAGTATTATAACTAGGCAAAACATTGATAAAATGTACTAAAGTGCTGCAGTAATAAAGTAAATGTAAATGCGTGTGACATATGGCTATATGGTGCTATATGGTTGTTATAGTTTCACTGAGCTGTGCATAGAAAGAAACAGTGATGTTTACTGTAAGACAGTGAACCTACAACTAAGTGGTTATGAAGCAGCTAACCAAGAGCTATAATCACAAGTGAATGCTTTTAGCAGCACAAGTGTTAGCGAAGCAGTGTGAAAGTGTCACATCAATAAATTTTACATGGAGTCCCAAATGTGTTATGAATCACTACTTACGTTAAAGTAAAAGTGTAATTGAAAAACTCAAAATCCCAAGTGAAGTACTATTATTGCCTGTTCTCGACCAACATACTAGAGACACTTACAAATACACATGTGACTGTGGAGTGTATGGCCTAATATGCTCCCCTTACAGCCAGTGTATTTTGTAGTACTATTGGTGAGAAATTTAATGCTCAGTGGGCTACTTTTCATGTCTCGCGAGTGTCGGGCAAGCTGGTAGCAGTTCTGGACCGATCAGTTGATTGGCACTGGGAGACGCTCACTTGTTCACTGATGTCACACACCGGTTATCGAAATTGTGAGTCTTGTTCCTGCTTATGCTGCTGCCCTGCGCTGAATAGTCGCCGACTCCACCTTCAACTGACGGCGTGACGATTTGACATGAACCCTTTACGAAAGTAAATAGGAAAACATGGAACACTTTGCTCGTGAATGAACTTGATGTGCTAAAACATCATAAACGTAAAACCTTTCGCCAATATTGGTAAACTGACAAAGACTTTTGCCTTATATGTGAAACTAGTATAACTTGTTATGGACTTGAACCTTAAGTGACAAAAAATGTCATAGACATTCTTAACCAGCGCATATGATAAACTTTCTAAAATAATTTGCATTATAACAAGTTGCTACATGAACTATTTTATTTTTTGTTGATGTAATACTATTTCATTATAACTGTTGTATATATGTATGTTTAAATGTCTATCATTCGAAAAAATCATTAAATATCACTGGAAAGTAAACATTTCGAAGACTTGAGGCGGGGTTATATTCAAATAATTTTTTCCCTATACACCTATAACCTGAATGGAGGAGTATAAGTCTTTTATTATCGGGTCATAGGTTATTATGAACTATTCGCCTTCATGTGCACACACAGGGCAAAAAGTAAGTTAAACACAAGCGCTAACAAATTAATTATAAACCTGAAAATACATTGTAAACAAATATTGTAGGTGTAAGTGAAAGCTCTAACCACTTAATAATTTGAGTAATGTGAAACTATGTTTGCCAGTGACAAGTGTGACTAAAGACATTAAGAATCATGTGAAGTGATCAGTTCTGGTATATTTGGGCACGCCCTCACTAGGAGGCTGATGTGACAATACGCCACATAACGTGATGAAAAATATATTGAATAATTTCGCAAGTATACGAAACTGACTTCATAACAAAATAAATACTATCGCAGAAAACTCACAAGGACTCTGCAATAAATTAATATGATTTGTGAATGTAATTGTAGTCTCTGTTCCTTTTGAAAAAGGATCGCACTTCCCTTTTGTTTCTTGGTAGTGTAATAAGCCATTTTGGGGATGAGGCACGAAAACGTGTAAGTTTCATGTGGTGGTGGTGGTGGTTAGTGTTTAACGTCCCGCCGATAACGAGGTTATTAGAGACGGAGCGCAAGCTCGCAAGTTTCATGCAATACTTAGCCTAAATATAATCGAATATTACTTAAAAGGGTGGCAAATGTTTTACAGTAACAGAGTCTATATTCATGAAATGATATATTTTATTATTTTATGCAAATCTTATAGGGCAATATTGCTGCAAAGGTCAGCGCCGTTGTTCTAAACGGCCTAGAGTCGTAATAAATGTCTGACTATTCGTTAATTATGAAACACAAAATATATGTAAACGTAGGAGAATTCTCTTGATTAGCGGTTCCTCCTTCGAAACAGGAACAGTAATCAGTTTTTCCAGTAATGAATCACATTTGAATAAAGTGAGTGTAGTAAACGTTTTACGATCCCCACTTAAAGAAATTGCGAGAATCTCCTTAGCGTTGCATTTTCACAAAAGTAAAACAGATAATTAATAAAATTCAACTGCAATAATAAATGCAGTTCTATATCTGGAATTTTGTGTGTTGACACCGTGTTGGGCAATCTAACTGCGAGAAGTACCACAACTGAGTCACTGACATAAATAAATTTCCAGTTGTGAAGCACGCAGAATAACACTAACTTCAACTTTTCCTATTTTATAAAAATCAATACATGAAAAAAGAATCACCAAAAGGGCGTCCAACATGGGACACGAAACACCGATTTACATAAAGAGAACCACCACAGATTGTGGAATATTTTCAGATGTGAAAACGCAGAAATAGCTGCGAAATTAAATTACACTGCCTCACATATTCCAGCACATTCGAATTACACCGATAACAGTTATCCAAGAATGCCTCGGATAAGAGATTGATTCATCAGTAGCGGTTCCTAATCGTGGAAGGAGAAATCACTAAATAAAATAGTAGATGCAAAGGAAGAACGAACTTGTACACACTTATCCCGGATTGAAGGTATCAATCATATGAATATGAAGACCGGTGCGAGTCATTTTCAAGCTTACCGCCTTAGCGGGAGGAGAGGACATAAGGAAAACGGGCTGTTTGCATGAGAAATATGTAATAACAAACAGGAAGCGTGATTGCATTGTCAGCAACATAGAAAGGCACACATTTAAAAAGGGCGCACATTAGTAAACGCTAGACGTATTAGCTGGTTGTATCACGACCACCGGATTTACATTTTCCTGTTTTCAAAATCCCAAATTATTTGCCGATTCGGGCAGCCTCTGGCGTTTATAGCGAGCGGAATCACCGGTTTCCGTCCATAAATAAATTTGCATCTGGGGACTCATCGGGGCTTTGCGCTTAAAAAAAGGATGTGAAATGAAATATTAGCGTTATTAACGGAAGAGAGCGAATAAAAAGAGAAGTAAATGTGAAAAATAGGAAGCATGCAGATTGGTCTCCAGTGGTTTGCCAGAGCTCACTAAAAGCTCGAAACGTATGTGCCCGCCGTCCTCTGAAGCTGGAGCGGCCCGTTTTTATTCGTTTCGATGTGTATTTTTTTATTCCTTTTGTGGAGAGGAGCAGCCTCAGTCTGGGGATGCGGAGCTCGCGAAAAGGGAGCCCGACGACAGATTCTAATGAACCAGCGTCGAAGCCACAAAGGCCAGCCGCATCGAACGGTGCCGTCAAATTTGTTTTGCATTCGCAGCAGTATACTGGCGCGCGCCATTTCGCCTACACAGCCGTGGGGGCGGGGGGCAGATCGAAAAGAAATACTTTTTACTGCAGACGGGCCACGGGGAGGGGGAGGAATGCTGCACCGTCTGGATAAATCACCGATAGAAACCAGAACCTACAGTCTAATGAACCCTCCAGATAATTACAACAACAAAAAAATCAGTAAACTAGTATGAGTAACCACCAAAGCTAACTGACTCAGCAGATGAACACTGAATAAAAATAGTTCTAGTACGCCGCTATTTTTTATCTATGTAAAACGGAACGAATTTCGTTAGCTCGAATGTTGCCTCGAACCCCTCAGAGTTTGTTTCTGTTAAAGAGTAGGAAACCATCCCCTGTTCATTAGCGGAGTCATACATCCAGTTTACGTGGTTTCTACAGCTTAACCAATCTACATGGCTATAAGATAAGAGCATGTCTAATTAACGTGGTGAATGGGCTCACCGGACAAAAAATTTGTAACCTCTAGAGACGGCATTACATGGATCATTTAATACCACGTCGTTTCAGCTTCGGACTTGATGAGTGCCTGAATTGGATTAGGACGTGAGATCACGAGGTTGTGCCGATGCGTTGCATTCAGGTTAAGCCACTTGATGAGCATATGATCGTGCAATTCCACCAAATTGCGGAGATGCTTATGTCAGCTTTTTACCTCATGTCCCAACATGTCCCACTGATTTTTTGTGTTGTTCAAGTCACGTAATTTTAAATGCCAGTCGAGATGTAATAAAATGAGGAAGTTTTCGGGAAACTAGTCACATATTTTTCGCGCCAGACAAACTTTGCTGTTGTCGTCTATATGTGACACTGTGAGCGATGGCCTTTTGCAGGGTGGCCGACTCCCAGTGTTCATTGCATACACTTACGGTCCCAATGTGCTCTCGCTAGCAGGCTGGGATGGGTCTTCATTTAGTGCCTGCAGCAGTTCCGGGTGAACTAGAAAGCAATTTTGGATCACAAGTCGTGAAAACGTGCGTCGGGCCTCAGTCGGGCAGGATCTTCATCCGACCACAATGTCGGCATCGTAATTCATAACCGCGGGTGTTACTCCACTGATTGTAGACACGTTCAACAGTTCGCCGCGAAACACCGACTAATTCACCAATTGCACGCTCCGTATGGCCATGGGCACTGCCATACAGGAATGCCCATTACTGCCATTCTGTCACGTCCTTACATTTATCCACATTTACGTACAATGTTCGCTTGAATGTCGCACTGATCGCTATCCCTTATTCTCACACGATCGCTGCGACTTCTGTCAAGGCTCCACGATTCATCTGAGCGTGTACACTGGGTGACTAATTTTCTGTCCGGGGATCTCCTTTGACTTACAGAATCCAGTATAAGAGACTGCCAATGTTCAAAGGAAACTAAACTAACTTAGAGTGCGGCTTAACGAAGCATAATACGATCTGTAACGTTGTTGATATGCATAAAGGATTTTTCAGATAAGTGACACCATCTGTTCCCTGACGATTCTGCATACAGAAGCGATTTATTTGCTAGGATAAGCACCGACATTAACTGATCGCTGACGGTATTGTTGCCTATTGGGAAGTTTTCTTGTTGGACTATCCTCCTACATGCAGAAAAACTTCGGAAATATTTCCTATTGGTTTAATGCATGGTAGGGGCAATGTTGCTTCATCATACGGCACATGCCCATATCGCGAATGTCAGTGAGCAGAACTTGCTTGAAACCAGTCCGCCCCTGGATCCTGAGAGGTGCCGGCACGGTAGCTCAGCGTGTTCGGTCAGAAAGCTGGTTGGCCTCTGTAGTGAAAAACTGAATGCAAGGATCAACAAACGAACTTTAACATATGTCATGTGACGTTCGCAACGACCAAACACAGCGATCAACAACGAACACAATGAAAAAAAAAGGTGTTGAATCTAGCCCAAAAGCCGCAGCCAATGGAAGTTCCAGGTGAGTAGCTAAAAGAAGTCAACAAAAATGTGGTACTATTAAAACGTTTCATAGCATGTGACGAAACTTGGGTGCACGGGTATGACATCCAAACTGAGGTTCACTCGTCCCAGTGATCGCATTCTGGATGACAAAGACGGAAAAAATCTCGGCTAGTGCGGTTCTGCTCACTCTTTCTTCGGTCTTAACGGCATACCGCATCATGAGCTCTTTCGGAAAGGTTAAACAATCAATTAAGAATAGTAAGTAGAAGGTCAACGCCTTTTTCGGGAAGCAATCCGAAAAAGCGCTCGGATGTGTGGTGATACAATTCGTGACTTTTGCAATACGATAATGCACCTACTCATACTTCATTGGCGACAGCCTTGCCACAGTGGATACACCGGTTCCCGTGAGATCACCGAAGTTAAGCGCTGTCGGGCGTGGCCGACACTTAGATGGGTGACCATCCAGCCGCCATGCGCTTTGCCATTTTTCGGGGTGAACTCAGCCTCGTGATGCCAATTGGGGAGCTACTCGACCGAATAGTAGCGGCTCCGGTCAAAGAAAACCATCATAACGGCCGGGAGAGCGGTGTGCTGACCACACGCCCCTCCGATCCACATCCTCACTGAGCATGACACGGCGGTCGTATGGTCCCGATGTCCCACTTGTGACCTGAAGACGGAGTGCATACTTCATTGCTTGTTCTTGAATATTTGGTGAAAAATCCCCAAATTCGCCACATGCGGCCAGTGTATCTTTCTTCTGTTTCCAAAATAAAGAAAGCCTTAAAGGGCAGTCGTTTTGCAAGATTTGATGAGATTAAATGTGCGTTGTGAAAAGACCCAAATGCTGTCCTATGATCGAGTTCGAGGAGTGTTTGGCGGATTGGAAGAAGCGTTTACAGAAGAGTACAATGTCTGATGGGGACTACTTTCTAAGAGATAACATTAATGTAGTGGTAGAAAATTAAATCATTTCCAAAAACTGAAAATTCCCGAAACTTTCTGAACACACCTTGCATATTTTTAAAAAATGGGAGTTGTGGTGGCATTAAAGTAGACATTTAAAACCTTGGAAGCTGCCTGGCCTATAATGTGGAGCGATAATTATCATATTTAATGTTGAATGATGTGAGATACAGTCAAATTACGTGAACCAATGTATTTAGTGTGTCATATTCTAAGCCTAATGACTTTTAGAGTCGTAAATGTCTGCCTGGCGTTCACTATAATTACGGACATGTGGTCTATCAAATGACGATTGTTACATCTAACACAGATGTCGAATAAATTTATCTGCAGCTTCTTAATAGTGGATGAACGTCTTTTCTACGTAAACGTCTTAGTCAGAAGTTTCTGTTTCAACGTCCTTATGTTCAACAAATACACTTCTGACCATTAAAATTGCTACATCAAGGAGAAATATAGATTGTAAACGGGTATTCATTGGACAAATATACTATACTAGAAATGACGTGTTTAAATTTTCACGCAATTTGGGTGCATAGATCCTGAGAAATCACTACCAAGACCAACCACCTCTGGCCGTAATAACGGCCTTTTAACGCCTGGGCATTGAGTCAGAGCTTGGATGCCGTTTACAGGTTCAGCTGCCCATGCAGCTTCGACACGACATCACAGTTCATCAAGAGTAGTGATTGGCGTATTGTGACAAGGCAGTTGCTCGGCCACCATTGACTAGTCGTTTTCAGTTGGTGAGAGATCTGAAGAACGTGCTGGCCAGGGCAGCGTCAAACATTTTCTGTATCCAGAAAGGCCCGTACAGGACCTGCAACATGCGGTCGTGCATTATCCTAGTGAAATGAAGGGTTTCGCAGGGATCGATTTAAGGGTAGAGCCACGGTTCGTAACACATCTGAAATGTAGCGCCCACTGTTCAAAGTGCCGTCAATGCGAACAAGGGGTGACCGAGACGTGTAACCTATGGAACCACATACCATCACCCCAGTGATACGCCGGTATGGCGATGACGAATACACGCTTCCAATGTGCGTTCATCGCGATGTCGCCAAACACGGATGCGACCATCATGATGCTGTAAACAGAACCCGAATTCATCTGAAAAAATGACGTTTTGCCATACTTGCAACAAGGTTCGTCGTTGAGTACACCATCGCAGGCGCTCCTGTCTGTGATGCAGCGTCAAGGGTAACCGCAGCCATGGTCGCCAAGCTGATAGTCCATGCTGCAGCAAAGGTTGTCGAAATGCTCGTGCAGACGGTTGTTATCTTGCAAACGTCCCCATCTGTTGACTCATGGATCGAGACGTGGCTGCACGTTCCGTTACAGCCATGGGGTTAAGATGCCTGACGTCTCGACAGCTAGTGATACGATGCCGTTGGAATCCAGCACTGCGTTCCGTATTATCCTCCAGAACCCACCGATTTGATATTGTAACAGTCATTCAATCTGGACCAACGCGACTAGCAATGTAGCGATTCGATAAACAACAATTGTGATCGGTTACAATACGACCTTTATCAAAGTCGGAAACGCGATCGCACGCATTTCTCCTTCTTACACTAGGCATCACAACAACGTTTCACCAGGCAACGCCGGTCAACTGCTGTTTGTATATGAGAAATCGATAGGAAACTTTCCTAATGTCAGCACGTTGTAGTTGCCGCCACCGGCGCTAACCTTGTGTGAATGCTCTGAAAAGCTAATCATTTGCATATCACAGAATCTTCTTCCTGTCGTTTAAATTTCGCGTCTGTAGCACGTCATCTTCGTGGGGTAGCAATTTTAATGGTCAGTAGTGTAGTTAAATCAACCAGAAAAATGGAAGATGAATGTTACTTGTAATGATAAACATTCATTGTAAAGAAAATACTTATTATTCATTCTCACTGCTTCAGAGGCGAAGACACAAAGTTAATCATTACTACACAGACTATATTGTGCATTAAACCCTGTGAAAATTTCAGCACAAAGACAGAAACATGTGATCGATAATTGCACATTATATCTGAGTTTGAGAATTATGTGACAGCAATGCACTGTTCTATGTACAAAAATCTGATATATAAATACTATTTTCATTACAGCTCTAGAATTGATATTTGCATCTGACTCAACTCACCTGTCTATATTAGGCGAAAGTGTTTTTAGTTTTACTACGTTTTACCAGGTTTGCGAGGTAACAAGTGTGGCTAGAATTTATGGTTGCATCGTTTGTTAATACACAATTTTTAATTTCATTGATAATTTTAGAGCCATTATGCGCACATTGGCCGCATTTGATTTATTTCTAAATGTCCGCTGCTCGTGGTAATGCGGTAGCGTTCTCGCTACCCACGTCCGGGTTCCCGGGATTTCTCTGCCTCGTGATGACTGGGTGTTGTGTGATGTCCTTAGGTTAGTTAGGTTTAAGTAGTTCCAAGTTCTAGGGGACTGATGACAACAGATGTTAAGTCCCATAGTGCTCGGAGCCATTTGAACCATTTTTGAACTTATTTCTAATACCATTAAAGTGAATGATATACTTGAAGAGCGACGATGCTTAATACGGTGAGCTCGTTTTCTGTCAATTAAATTCCGTCACGCCACCGACCGGCCTGCACACCCGCCGAACCAGTCCGGTGCGCCCTGCGCGCCCCGCCAGAGAAGTTGGCCGCATGCTGGCCGCAAGTAGTGAAAGCTCGCTGGGGCTCGAGTCGGCCGTCGCAGCTCTCCGAGCAGTGTCTTCCCTGTCGAGACATCAGCAAGGAAACATCGAGCGCCGTCACACCGGTGGTGCGTGGGAGTAGTGCCACGTGCTTCGACCTGGCGTGAAACTGCACGCATCAGCTGGATTCACCGCCGTCATATTACACTGGGTCGGTATCAGCTCAGTTCGGTTTTGTGAAATGCAGACAGATTGTATCAAATTGACAGTTGCGTTCTTCGTTTGCTAGGAATCTGTTGTGTGGCAACGGAATTGGGTTACAGATACCCTGTAAAGGTTGTTTAAAGATGGTTGTGGTAAGCTGTGATCTGGATAATGATGCGTGGCCACCTGGTTGCTATTGTCAACATCATACATAATTGCATATGCTTGCCATTATCCCACTCTGGGAGGGATATAGACTGATCAGGAAATAGAAGTAACAAACTTAAAATTGCCACTTTCGTGTTAGCTGAGCATTTTTTCAGACTACCGGTTTCACCAAAACTGTGTTACAATCCTCGGATGTTATGCACTACACTTCAAAGCATCTCGTCCATGTGTGTACAAATTTGTGTCTCATAGTTAATGATAAGTTGTCTGTTTATTATATGACGCAAATTCTTGTATATATGGACGAGGTGCTTTGAAGTGTAGTGGATAAGATACGAAGATGGCAACATACACTCCTCGAAATTGAAATAAGAGCACCGTGAATTCATTGTCCCAGGAGGGGGAAACTTTATTGACACATTCCTGGGGTCAGATACATCACATGATCACACTGACAGAACCACAGGCACATAGACACAGGCAACAGAGCATGCACAATGTCGGCACTAGTACAGTGTATGTCCACCTATCGCAGCATTGCACGCTGCTATTCTCCCATGGAGACGATCGTAGAGATGCTGGATGTAGTCCTGTGGAACGGCTTGCCATGCCATTTCCACCTGGCACCTCAGTTGAACCAGCGTTCGTGCTGGACGTGCAGACCGCGTGAGACGACGCTTCATCCAGTCCCAAACATGCTCAATGGGGGACAGATCCGGACATCTTGCTGGCCAGGGTAGTAGACTTACACCTTCTAGAGCATGTTGGGTGGCACGGGATACATGCGGACGTGCATTGTCCTGTTGGAACAGCAAGTTCCCTTGCCGGTATAGGAATGGTAGAACGATGGGTTCGATGACTGTTTGGATGTACCGTGCACTATTCAGTGTCCCCTCGACGATCACCAGAGGTGTACGGCCAGTGTAGGAGATCGCTCCCCACACCATGATGCCGGGTGTTGGCCCTGTGTGCCTCGGTCGTATGCAGTCCTCATTGTGGTGCTCACCTACACGGCGCCAAACACGCATACGACCATCATTGGCACCAAGGCAGAAGCTACTCTCATCGCTGAAGACGACACGTCTCCATTCGTCCCTCCATTCACGCCTGTCGCGACACCACTGGAGGCGGGCTGCACGATGTTGGGGCGTGAGCGGAAGACGGCCTAACGGTGTGCGGGACCGTAGCCCAGCTTCATGGAGACGGTTGCGAATGGTCCTAGCCGATACCCCAGGAGCAACAGTGTCCCAAGTATGGTGGGTCAGACACACCGGTGTCAATGTGTTCTTTTTTCCATTTCCAGGAGTGTAGTTTTGCCGAAACAGATAATCTGAATAACTGCTCTACTAAAGCGATCGCAGCAATTTGAAGTTTGTTCCTTCCATAGTCATATGCAGCTCTGTCTTTAAATTTTTGAAAATGTTTTTCTATTTATTATTGCCTAATGGTCATACACGCCTTGTTAGTATTCGTTGTCGTTAGGAAGCCAGTGCCGGCTGCTTTCGCCAAGGGCATCTTTGATAATTGGTAAGCGTCTTTATTGTAAATGTTTTGGCTATTGCGTATTTTGAGTCGTCCCATTTTGACGAAACCGAGTTTCCCCAAACCTCCGGTGGTTACCGTTTGGGAATGATTTTTGGGAAAGACCGATCAGGAGTTTTCAAATGATAACGGTCTGAGTGCTTGCAGTAACAAAGATTGTGCGGTTTACTAACACTATGAACGTGTAATGTAATTGTTTTAAAGTGGATATGAAAGACATCACAGACTTGAGGGCTTAAGGGTATTTCTTTTATTTGCAGCATTGGCAGCCGTGCAATGTGAGAGCTACATTTTTAGAAATTTTCTACAAGTAATGCTGTACTGTTTCTTAATGGCCGTATATTGGGATTATTATAAATTACAATATTAAATTTTAATTGTGATCTGGGGTCTGCCACTTCCTTTTGATTTGTCAGTCAAGACTTTTATGTAAGCACCAATCCGTCTACATGCCACAAGTGGCCCATCGGGACCATCCGACCTCCGTGTCATCCTCAGAGGAGGATGCGGTTAGGAGGGGCGTGGGGTCAGCACACCGCTCTCCCGGTCGTTATGATGGTATTCTTGACCGAAGCCACTTCTATTCGGTCGAGTAGCTCCTCAATTGGCATCACGAGGCTGAGTGCACCCCGAAAAATGGCGGCCTGGATGGTCACCCATCCAAGTGCCAACCACGCCCGACAGCACTTAACTTCGGTGATCTCACAGGAACTGGTGTAGCCACTGCGGCAAGGCCGTTGCCGACTTTTATGTAAATAATAAAATTAATAGAAAAAAATTGTTGCATACCTTTTAACTGGCACCATCACTTCTATGTGCAATAACACTTATTTCTATCTCGTATGTCGGAGATATATGAACTTCCCGTGCTACATCTATAACAGAATGCTAGTTTTCCAGTATTACTCTCATATGCATTACGAATGCACAGATGTATTCATCTTATCACTATGTTTACCTGCATATATCGTGTCGTTTCAAATCTTTCATTCTGTGGGTGGCCATGATGATAACCTATAGTCGAAACTAATCAAAATTTAAAAAGAAAGATATAGCGGCTGTTGCTGGCTGAAAAGGTCATTTTTCATTTATTTGTGGACTGTGGAGAACTGCGTCAAACGGAGAATTCAGTATGGTTAGAAAACCAAAAATATCATAATACCGTTGCTATCAATAGCAATATCTCGACATTTCCTGGGAATGTAATTCTGTGCGGCTTGTAAACGAGTACACAGTCAGCTAACAACTGTTGCTAGAGGAGCGTGACAAATCAGTTACCGAATAATAATGCCCCAGATGTGTGTCGTAACGAACGTGTAAGATATGGGGGAAATGGTACTGGTCGTTCGTGTAATGATTCTTACACGTTACTTATCATATTTGATCTTGCGATGTACTGCCGAAATATGACAAATTAACTGAAATCAGAACAATATCCCAGTCTCCATACCTTTTCTAATTGCTGCTCAGATTTCCCGCAATACATAAGGACCGAAATTGTATGATGTATCCAGTACACCACAAATCACCACATTTCACAGTTTTTTGTTTCGTTGTTCAGCAGTCTTGGCCAGACGGCTGTCATAAAAGAAGTGGTTAACAGCCATCACAGTGCGACAAGTAAAAGCTGTTTTATTTTCACCACTTACGTGCTTTCTGCAGTCTGACTCTTGCGTGTTTCTTGTGCAAACTCATGCCTCAAATAGTACGTAATAACAACTTTAAAAACTGTACAAGAACTTGACTCGAACCACAATTTACTTTTAAACGCGAACAGTCGCCTTAACCATTAGGTTATGCGTTACAAGCGCGCCTAGGCCTCAGATTACCATTGTCACTGATATTTGCACGTATGAATTCCGAATGCTGTTATGAGAGTTTTTCACACGGGGTGTGTGGGGAATACGCATAATACACAATATACACAAGAATCAGGAGGAAAAAATAATGAAACATCAAGAACGAAGTGCTCGGTTTAAAAAGGTGTAAACAGTGCAATTGTCTTTCGAACTGACTATTAGATGTATACATTATAAGGCATACAACGAAGGGAACGGAAAGTAGTTGGGTATTGTTTGGGCGTAAATATTTAACAAAATTTAAACTCATTTATTAATGACGAATTTCAATGAATCAGAGCGCTTGAGTAAAACTGAAGCCAACCAAAGGACTAGCGTTTAGTCCACAAATACACATTTACTTCATATCTTAACACCATGCCAAACAGTAAAATTACTCTTTCAAAATAATTTTAGTGTTCCAATAACAAGGTAGGTGCAAAGCAATAGGAAACAGTACCACTAATAATTGCACAATCTGGAAGGAATGACAAGATAATAAACTAGCAAGTCTCTACCTCAGGAAATATATTTAAAAAATAAATAAATCGACGGAAGCCAACACTTCAAATTCCGCAAATGCAAGTAATGTCCAAGAGATTATGGCTAACAGATAATTAAAGCAAATAGTGCCAATCCATACAGTGACGGCCAGTAATTCAACAACGTCAGCAGTTCGACGTCGTAGAGGAAAATCAGTTAACCACAGTTGCAATAAAATAAAGTACAGTCTTAGAGTTAAATTTCCACCGAACCTTCTTCTATTGAAACTTAAATCAGATAAGAACATTATTCCTTGAAGTGGCTCCTCAGTTTTGGTACTATAATAACTAGCACACATTAAACGGAAACACAGTCAGACACAGACGTCTACATAACTGCAGTTCTTCGCTGAGCACATCCGGCACAACACTTCGTGCATCGCCGTCCAAGAGCACACACCACCCACTCTGGGACATAAGCAAGACTTTCCAGCACGCTGTCCATGTCCCGACACCACCGCGACGTTCCATCCTACCACTGTTATGACTCGTGGCAGTGACTCCAAATAATTGCCGCTTCTTTGCCCACAACGGACTATTCTCCGCTCTCAATTAAGTCTGCTTATCATCTTGTTGTGTCGGTGCACTCCGATATCTATCAGTTTTGCCACGGTGGGAGTGCATCATCAGTGATGGCGCCAGATGCCAGGGAGGGTGGGACTTCAGCTGTGCTATGAATTGCTGATTCACAGCATAAACATCGAATAAACATTTACTGAGATAAGAGAATGGTTCAGAATGGCCATTAAAGTTCTAGGTGAAACGGCATCAGTGATGAGATTCGCTGACAATGAACAGACTTTAAAAATTGAAACCAAAACAAAGAAAGACAACTGCATTGAGGGGAATCAGAGACGAGATTAGCAATAAACTCAACGCCAATATTGGGGGCCTCGAAGTAAACGAAGTGAAATAGTTCTGCTACTCTGGAAACAAAATTACACATGATAAATGAGGAAAGCAGGATAGAAGAAGAAACTACCATAGGAAACGAGTGCATTCCCCTCAATTGGAAGTGTAGTTGTATCAAGCTTAAGACTTAATCTGAGATAGAAATTTCTGAGAAATTTCATGTGCCCCACAACAACGTATGGAAGTGACTCACTGACTGTTGGAAAACCGAGAAGAAGAGAATCTATGGGTTGTAAACATGTTGATGTAGAAAGATAATGAAAATTAGGTGAACAGATAAGATATAATGAGATTATCCGTAGAATCAGCGAGGAGAGAAACGTGTGGAAAACACTGGCAAGAAAAAGGAGTAGGAATATGGGACATACGTTACAAGATTGCGAGGCTACTGTTTCACTCCTCACATGTTTATCACTATCGTTGTTCTTGTCAGAATACGATTTCAGCATTCTTACTTAATAATGGTTACCGGTTGTCGAAGTAGTACAGAATGACGATGCGAAATCCTTGATCTGAATCTGGACTTCCTATCCTAGTTGATCCTAATGCCGTCTTTCTACTGTTGTATGATTTATTTATGATTAGATGGTGTGTGTCTGCGTGTGTATGCGTGTGTGTGTGTGTGTGGGGGGGGGGGGGGTATGTCGTCTACATCGAGATGCAGGAGACCATAGATAGTGCATGGGTAATTACCAGTTATCTTTGACCAGTCCATTACTCACCTAAAGTAAACAAAGATGCCAACTATTCCACAGTAGTGGTGATTGTAGACTCTGACTTGCCACGGTAGCAAAAAAATGAAAAGAGTGCCCCGACCACCTAATGAATGGAGGTCTCCTTTGTGGGCAACCTTTTCCGACAATCTGGTTCTGATTCCTGATCTTAACGGTTAATAACGGTTAACTTCGTTGTGTGCTCCGAATATTTTTCTGCAGACTGTTGTGAATGTGAAACGGTTACGCTTGTAGTTAGATATAATGTTTCTTAATTTCATGGCAACTATGGCAAACACATTGGCAGGATTTTCCTAATTTTGATCCAATATTAAGTAAGTAAATCTGAGATTATTAGCTTTGCTTTTTCATACCATCGTATGGACGAGACTCTTTTTTACTTTTTGCTTTGTTGACTTATCATTGTCTTCTGAATGTCTTCATTCAGCCCGCCACAAATTTATCTCCTGTCAACCTTTTCATCTCAGAGTAATAATTGCGCCCTATGTCTCAATTATTTGCTGGGTGCATTCCAACCTCTGTCTTCCTGTATAGTTTTTACCCTCCACAGCTCCATCCAGTAGCATAGAAGTTATTCCCTGGTGTCTTAACAGATGTCCTATCATTCTGTTTCTTCTTCTTCTCAGTGTTTCGCACATATTCGTTTCCCCATAGATTCTATGTGGATCCTCCTCGTTCCTTACCTTATCTCTTCATCAACATTATTCTGTAGTGCCACAACTCAAAGGTTTTGAGTCTCTTCTTTTCTGGTTTTCATTCAGTCCATGTCTCACTGCCATACAATCCTGTGCTCCAGATGTTCGGTCTCATAAATTTATGCTTCAAATTAAGACCTTTGTTTGATACTACTTCTCTTGGCCAGGAATGCTTTTTCACCAGACCTAGTATGCTTTTTATGCCCCCTTGCTCTATCAGTCATAGGTTATTTTACTGCTTATGTAGCAGAATTCATTAACTTAGTTTACTTTGTGACACCAAATTTGATGTTAAGTTCCCTGCTGTTCTCATTTCTTCTGCTTCTCATTACTTTCCTGTTTCTTCATATTCTGTACACGTTAAACTGTTCATTCCATCGAACACATCCTGCAGTTCTTCTTCACTTCCTCTGAGGATCTTGTCATTGATATCCTTCCACAATTAATTTTAATCTCACCCCCGAAACTTTATTTCTGCTATTTTGTCGAAACCTGACATTCTGAGCCCATGGCTGTGTACAAAATGAAGGTTGACTCTTACATAGCAGCGACCAGCCACGTTTTACAATGCTATTTATTTATATAAATAGCGCCGTTACCCGTTTCGAACCGACAAGTTCATCTTCAGACGGCTAGTTCACGTTAAGACAAATTTTAAATCAGCTTTCGCTTTTTGTTTTCACCTACTGATGAAATTTCCTTGGGGTGGTGGTTCCCTACTATCAAATAAGGTGTGGGACTATGTCTTTTTAACGTAATTGTGTCTCTCAACGATTTTAAGTGATGTAAACAAATTATTAGAGGGAAGAGGTTTCGGTTAGTTGCGATGAAAAGCCCACGCCGTTTCGTTCCAGCCCTTCATATAGCCTAAATAATAAACTGCTTCCCTTGCTTAATACCTTCTACATTTTTGAAAACAAATTCTCCATTAAGCATAGAGATGAAGTTTACATTACACCGACAGCCAAATTTGTGCCACTTCACTCAGTAAATCTTTATACTAACATCAATATAAAGGACACCCTAAACGTAATCAGAAACAGTCTACTTACACGTAAGAAACTAAAAGTGGCAGAGATCTGTGATTTCATTGAGTTACCGATGATCAAAGAAATCCCATATGACTTCTAGATTTCCATTTCTCTTTTCGTAATGAATTACATGTTCAATATCCTCATATACTTTCCCCATCTCTTCATTCTCTACTTGCGCCGTCGATATGTATACCAGAATTATTGTCTCTTGTGGTCTTCTGTCTATTCTTATGAGAACAGTCCTATTAGTGAACTGTTCACAGTAATACACTCTCTGCTCTACTCTCCTGTTTATGACGAATCGTACACTCGTTATAACATTTTCTGCAGTTCTTGATATTATCCTAATCACGTTTGACCAGAAATCCTTGTCTTCCTTCCATTTCGCAAAACTGACCCACACTATATCTAGACTGAATCTTAGCATTTCACTCTTCAGATTTCCTAGCTTCCCCACCAAATTCAAACTTCTGATATTCTGCTTTCCGACTATCAGAAAGTAATCTTTTCATTGGTCAGTTAGGCTTTTTCTCATGGTCACCCCCTCCACCCACCCCCACTGCCCCCTTGGCCGTCGTCTTCCGGAGATCCGACTCTAGGACTATTCCGGAATCATTTGCCAATGTAGATATCATCATGACTTTTTTTTCGATTTCAGGTCGCATGTCATGTGGATACACAATATGTGTCTTTAATGCAGTGGTTCCCATTGGCTTCCGCGTCCTCAAGTCGTTGATCATGGCTGAGTCTTCTGCTTTTAGGACCAGTTTACCACCCCAAGGGCAAGAGAGTGCCCTAAACCTATGTCCACTCCTCTGCCCTCTTTGACAAGTCCATTGGCTGAATGAGGGTGAGTTCTTATGCTGTAAGTTTTCGGCAAAGAAAATAGTATCGTATGTTAGTTTCTAAGCTGAGACTGTTTAAAAAAAGCCGTGTACCGTCTTTTGGTTTGGTCAAGCATTTCCTCAAGGGAGACTAAATTTACGTACTGCCAATGTCAACTGTATAGACAAAGCACAGCGGAAGAAGTGAAACATTCTTAATTTCAGGATTGCGTGATATAATATATATATGTGGACTTCATTTCACACAAGAACACAATCAGGTTCAACACTCTTGGAGTAACGTACGTGCACAGAGCGTCTAGTATATACAAGTATTTACAATAGATGTACAGTTGTTGGTCGGCTTATGTCGGCCAATTCACGTACTTACCACAATTAACAAATCCTCAAAACACACTAAATGGTCATTTCCTATTAGAAAAAGGGATGTTGTAAGTGGACACGTTGCACAAAGAAGTTGCCATATACACTGAAGAGCCCAAGAAACTGGTACACCTGCCTAATATTGTGTAGCGACCCCGCGAGCACGCAGAAGTGCCGGAACACTACGTGGCATGGAGTCGACTAATGTCTGAAGTAGTGATGGAGGGAACTGTCACAATGAATCCAGCAGGGCTGTTCATAAACCCGTAAGAGTACGAGAGGGGGAAGATCTCTTCTGAACAGCACGTTGCAAGGCATCCCAGATATGCTCAAATGTTCATGTCTGAGGAGTTTGGTGGTGAGCGGAAGTGTTTAAACTCAGAATAGTGTTTCTGGAGCCACCTTGTTGTAATTATGTACGTGTGGGATGTCGCACTATCTTGCTGGAATTGCCCAAGTCCGTCGGAAAGTGCAATGGACTTGAATGGATGCAGGTGATCGGACAGAATGCTTGCGTACGTGTCACCTGTCAGAGTCGGATCTAGATGAATCACGGGTCCCATATCACTGGAACTGAACACGCCCCACACTATTACAAAGCCTCCAAAAGATTCAAGAGTCCCCTGCTGACATGAAGGATCATCGTATTCATGAGGTGGTCTCTGTACCGATACACGTCCACCTGCTCAACACAATTTTTTTAAGAGACTCATCCGACCAGGCATTGCGTTTCCAGTCATCAACAGTCCAGTGTCGATGTTGACGGGCCCACTCGAGGCGTAAAGCTTTTTAACTGCAATTATCGAGGGTAAACCAGTGGGCCTTCGGCTCCGAAAGCCCATATCGAATATTTCGTTGAAGGTTCGCACTCTGACACTTGTTGATGGCCCAGCATTAAGATCTTCTTCAATTTGCGCAAGGGTTGTGCTTTTCTATTCAGTCGCCATTGGTCCCGTTCTTGCAGGATATTTTTCCGGCTCCATCGGTGTACGAGATTTGATATTTTACCAGATTCTTGATATTCAAGAAACACTTGTGAAATGGTTGTACGGGAAAATCCCCACTTCATCGCTACCTCGGAGATACTGTGTCCCATCGCTCGTGCGCCAATTATAACACCACGTTCAAACTCACTTAAATCTTGATAACCTGCCACTGCAGCAGCAGTGACCGATCTAACAACTATGACGGGTACTTGTTTTCTTAAATATGGCATGTACACTACTGGCCATTAAAATTGCTACACCAAGAAGAAATGCCGATGATAAACGGATATTCATTGGACAAATATATTATAATAGAATCGACATGTGATTACATTTTCACGCAATTTGGGTGCATAGATCCTGAGAAATCAGTACCAAGACCAACCACCTCTGGCCGTAATAACGGCCTTTTAACGCCTGGGCATTGAGTCAGAGCTTGGATGCCGTTTACAGGTACAGCTGCCCATGCAGCTTCGACACGATATCACAGTTCATCAAGAGTAGTTATTGGCGTATTGGGACGAGCCAGTTGCTCGGCCACCATTGACCAGACGTTTTCAATCGGTGAGAGATCTGGAGAATGTACTGGCCAGGGCAGCAGTCAAACATTTTCTGTATCCAGAAAGGCCCGTACAGGACCTGAAACATGCGGTCGTGCATTATCTTGCTGAAATGTCGGGTTTCGCAGGGATCGAATGAAGGGTAGAGCCACGGTTCGTAACACATCTGAAATGTAGCGTCCACTGTTCAAAGTGCCGTCAATGCGAACAAGGGGTGTCCGAGACGTGTAACATATGGAACGCCATACCACCACGCCAGCTGATACGCCAGTATGGCGATGACAAATACACGCTTCCAATTTGCGTTCACCGCGATGTCGCCAAACACGGATGCGACCATCATGATGCTGTAAACAGAATTTGGATTCACCCGAAAAATTACGTTTTGCTATTCGTGCACCCAGGTTGGTCGTTGAGTACACCATCGCAGGCGCTGCTGCCTGTGATGCAGCGTCAAGCGAGCCGGTAGTCCATGCTGCTGCAAAAGTCGTCGAACTGTTCGTGCAGATGGTTGTTGTCTTGCATACGTCCCCATCTGTTGACTCATGGATCGAGACGTGTCTGCACGATCCTTTACAGCCATACGGATAATATGCCTATCATCTAGACTGATAGTGATACGAGGCCGTTGGGATCCAGCACGGCGTTCCGTATTACCCTGCTGAACCTACCGATTCCATATTCTGCTAACAGTCATTGGATCTCGACCAACGCGAGCAGCAATGTCGCGATACGATAAACCGCAATCGCGATAGGTTACAATACGACCTTTATCAAAGTCGGAAACGTGATGGTACGCATTTCTCCTCCTTACCCGAGGCATCACAAAAACGTTTCAGTAGACAACGTCGGTCAACTGCTGTTTGTGTATGAGAAATCGGTTGGAAACTTTCCTCATTTCAGCACGTTATAGGTGTCGCCACCGACGTCAACCTTCTGTGAATGCTCTGAAAAGCTAATCATTTGTATATCACAGCATCTTCTTCCTGTCCGTTAAATTTCGCATCTGTTGCACGTCATCTTTGTGGTGTAGCAATTTTAATGGCCAGTAGTGTATTTGGCTAGAGTAAGAACACTGGACAGAAATAATGCATTTTACTGCCGATTAAAGACCATGTTGCTAAAGAACAGTGAATACTGTATTCGACCAATCTACAATTTATTGGTAGCACAGAATAATTTTGAAGCAACGACAAATGACACCGTAGGAAAGATGAAACAAACTTACGCCCAGCTATGTATGTCTCCAAAGTTTAGTCGTCGTAAATAAGCCATTCGTAAATAATTCATTCTTGTCGAGACACACAGGCGAAATTGTAGCCAAGTATTGTAGGATAACGTAGAAACAGACACAAGAGCTGTGCAATGCGAAGCCCATTTAA
Source organism: Schistocerca gregaria (assembly GCF_023897955.1). Classification (NCBI taxonomy): domain Eukaryota; kingdom Metazoa; phylum Arthropoda; class Insecta; order Orthoptera; family Acrididae; genus Schistocerca; species Schistocerca gregaria. Next base: position 464,694,903 of record NC_064922.1, read on the forward strand.
ATACATATTATAGCAAGAGGTGTTGGAAGCAAGCGTAATTTCATCATTTTGGTAACGCCATGCAGAGAACAGCGGAACAGGCTGCAGGAGAAGGGTGGACATCGCCTACAACAGCCCATGTCATTCAACGAAGTAGGCTCTTGATGCGCGTCTTTTGTCGATGGTACTGCGAAGACGCTAAAAATACTGCCAGCGCATCATCGTTTCATCCAGAATAGTTCAACTTGATGAAAATTTGTTGGTCTGTAGCTGTTAGTGTTGAAGATGAAAAGGTATTTTCACAGCTACACCTGTCAAAGGCAATTTTTCCTGTCATTACTAGTTTTGAGGCAGGTGCCAAAATGATACAGATTTAGGCGGACACTGATGAGCCAAAACATTATGACCACTGCCCACCGCGGTGTTGGATGTCACCTGGTGGCGTTGCGGGCACGTGACGCGGTAAAAACAGTATGTAAGCGAAGCAGACACGAGTGGAGGACCACCCTAACGAAGATATGGGCTCCAAGTGGGGAAATTCATTGAGACAAGTGACTCTGACAAAATTCTAATTATTATTACGCCGAGGTTGTGAATGAGTATTTCAAAAACGGCGAAGCTGAGCGAACGTTCATGTGCTACTGTCGTGAGCATCTATGGAAAGAGCTAGAAGGCTAGTGAAACTACTACTAGGTGCTAAATAGTCGAACGTCCGCGACTCTTCACCGAACGTGGGGTTCGGAGGCTTGTCTTCTCTGTAAAGTAGGATAAATTGTGATCTATGGCATCTCTGCCCAAAGAGCACAATGCTGGTCCACGCACAAGCGTTTCAGATGGCACGGTTCATCGCACATTATTAAAAAAATGGTTCAAATGGCTCTGAGCACTATGGGACTCAACTGCTGTGGTCATTAGTCCCCTAGAACTTAGAACTACTTAAACCTAACTAACCTAAGGACATCACACACATCCATGCCCGAGGCAGGATTCGAACCTGCGACCGTAGAAGTCGCACGGTTCCGGACTGCGCGCCTAGAACCGCGAGACCACCGCGGCCGGCGCACATTATTAAACATGGAGCTCCGCAGCAGACTAGACCTACGTCTTCACTTGTTGACCCTACGACAGTGAGCACGGGATTCGACCATTGATCAATGAATACGTGTCGGCTTTTCGTGTGAATCACATTTTCCCTATACTAGATCTACTTCACACAAGCGTCATCGAGGTGAACGGCGTCTCGAACGTGTAGCTCGACACGGACGCGGGCTAGTCGAAACAATATCAAGCAAAAGGAGACACTCTCCTGCACTTACGTGTGACAGTAACCGAAGAAATGCTGACAGCTCCGAACCACCTGCATCTCTTCATGTTTGATGTCTTCTTTCAGCAGTATAACTGACCGTGTCTCGGAGCCAGAACCGTGCCACAATGGTCTGAGGAACTCACGTTGATGCCTCTGTGACCAAATTCGCCTGATGTAAATCGTATGGAATCGCTCTGTGTCGCCCTTCTGAGGCAACGCCACGCACGCATTTCATGACCTGTGGGCGCACACCTAACGCCACATACCTCCACAACCTTACGTGTCGAATTCTTGCCTCACGGAATCAGTGACGAATTTCGTTCCAAAGACAAGCTATTAAGGAGGTGGTCAAAACTTTTGGCTCACGAATGTAGCACAAAACAAAAGAAAAAGGCACTACAATTGAGTTATCCGAATGGGACGGAAATCGGGAGGGGTGACGTAAATGTAGAGACAAACAAATGATTACAATTTCAGAAAAATAGAATAAGTTATTCATTAGAAACAGCTTCACAAATTAAGCAAGTCAATAATCTGCCAGGAAGTTTCATATCAGCGCACACTCCGCTGCAGAGTGAAAAACTCATTCTGGAAACATCCCCCAGGCTGTGGCTAAGCCATGTCTCCGCAATGTCCTTTCATTCAGGAGTGCTAGTTCTGCAATGTTCGCAGGAGAGCTTCTGCAAAGGTTGGAAGGTAGGAGACGAGGTACTGGCAGAAGTAAAGTTGCGAGGACGAGGCGTCAGTCGTTCTTGGGTAGCTCAGTTAATAGAGCACTTGCCCGGGAAAGGCAAAGGTCCCGAGTTCGAGTCTCAGTCCGGCACACAATTTTAACCTGCCAGGAAGTTTCAAGTCAATAACATGTTGATATATATGTGGTTTTTACGCAAGCAGTTAGTCGGCTTGGCATTGACTGATTCAGTTGGACGTCCTGACGGATATCGTGCCAAATTCTGTCCAACTGTAGTGTTATATTGTGAGAATCCCAAGATGGTTGGAGTGACTTGCCTATAATGCTTCGAAAATTCTCAATTGTGGAGCGATTAGGGCTACGTTGAGTTTGTCCTGCACGAAGACAAGCAGTAGAAACCATTGCCGCATGCTAAAATGTGAGCCAGCAGGTGTGGCTGAGAGGTTCTAGGCGCTTCAGTCTCGAACCGTGCGTCCGCTACGGTCGCAGGTTCGATTTATGCCTCGGGCATGCATGTGTGTGATATCCTTAGGTTAGTTAGGTTTAAGTAGTTCCAAGTTCTAGGGGACTGATGACCTCAGATGTTAAGTCCCATAGTGCTCAGAGCCATTTGAACCATTTTTGTGCTAAATTGTAAGCTATGGATGGCATACCATGAGTGGCAACAAAACGGGGCGTAGACAACCGTAGACGTTTTGATGTGCTGTAAGTGTGCCGTAAATGACAACCAGAGCGTTCCTGCTGTGAAAAGAAATGGCACTCCTGGTTGTCGGGCTGTATGGCGAACGACAGTCAGGTTGGTATCCCAATGCTATCTGGGACGTGTCCAGGCACATTTTCACTTGTCATCGGTGCTCAGTTCGAATCGGGACTCCTCACTAAAGACAATTCTACTCCAGTCATTATATTTCGGACTAACGGCCAGGAGTGATGGTCTGAGGTGCCATTTCTTCCCATAGCGGGACCCCTTGTCATCTGCACCATTGTTACAGCACAGCGGCAAGTCGAGGATGTTCTACCCCACGTTTCGTTGGGCTTTGTGGCAAACCATCCTGGACATACATTTCAGAAGGATAATGCCCACTCGCACAGTGTTTCTACTGCTTCTCTTCGTGCTTGCGAAATCCTGCCTTTGACAGCAATATCGTCGGATCTCTTCCAAATTAAGAACGTTTAGGGCATTATGGCTCCAGTCCTCCATCAACTCGGAATTTTGACGAACCAACGAGCCAGTTGGACAGGATTTGGCAAGATATTCCTCAGGACGACATCAAACAACGCTATCAATAAATGACAGGCCGATTGACAGCTTGCATAACAGCTAGAGGTGGACCAAGGCGTTATTGATTTGCTCAATTTGTGAAGCGCTTTCTTATAAATATATCATCCACTTTTTCTGAAATTGTAATCATTTACTTCTCTGTGCATGTACATCAAGTCTGTCGATTTCCGTCCCATTTCAATAAGTTCTTCGTACTGCCTTCTTTTCTTTGTCTGAGTGTGTACAGTGACTCGAAATGTACCAACAAAATTTTTTGAGGTCGGTCAGAAATATGATTATCCCATAGTCTCCGGCGAGTCATAACAGAGTAACAGTGTAAATACGCTTTCTTCGATTTGTATTCACAGTTGCCTTTATTTATTTGAACGCAAGACAATGCAACACCCCTTAATCGAAATAAGATCATTATATGGGTACTATACTGTGTTCAGTCTGCTCTCACGGTCGCGATAAACACACTATCGTCTGTCTTAAGCGCTTAAGCATCTGAGAAGCCTGGTGTACCATTTCAGCGGCTACTACAGTCGTAGCAAACCGTTTCAAGTGAGTATGGAACAGTCGTGGAAATTTAGATCTTCACATGCCTTGAGAAGATGAAGTCCATTGGTGTCATCACGGATGGCCAAGCTGATCACACAACATAGCACACCATCGCAAATTATCCACTGTTGTCAAGCGAAATGAAATTACTCTTTAAGGAGTCACAAGGCTTTTCCCTGCATAACAAAGCACGCGACCAAATTCGGTAACTGATAGTCACACAAATAGGCGTGTATGTCCAAGCAGATGCCCAAATTTTTAAATTATCTGAACTACGCCCACCTGTAAACACGAAGCAACACGCTGATACCTTCTTGTCAACTAGAGAGAACTTGAAGAAATGTTACTGTACAAGAGTTAAATATTACTGAGAGTGGACAGAAACACTCTTGGCTAAAAATTTAGAAGTTAATTAAAAATACTTAGTATAAGGAAGTAAGTTACTTACACATCAAATGCTGACACTCAATATCATCTTTAACAAGTGTAACTATGAAAATGTTGCATATACTGCTCAAGTATAAATACTTTGATGATGTTGTGGTAACATGCTTCTTGTCCGACATATATACACGAAGTGAAAATGTAATATGGTGAATGAGTAGCACTCACCAGATATTGACTTCAGTTAACAGAAACGCTTTCCAACTTTCAAACAGATAAATTAGGATATGGTCTTATTTATAAATGTTCAGAGCTAAGAAAAATATAGTGCAGAAGGAGGCAAGCACTGTCAAGCTATTCTGCTATTTCTTGACTTCCCACGTTTACGTAATTAAGAAATATTATCGAAACGAAATGGCTGCTGATCTAGTGCCTGTGTAGAAAAGTGGACTATTGGCAGATAGAAAGTTTGTGTACGTGTGTGTGTGAGAGAGGGAGAGAGAGAAAGGAATGAAGATTGGGTTTAACGTCCCGTCGACATCGAGGTCATTAGAGACGGAGAACAAGCTCTGATTGAGCCAAGGATGGGGAAGGAAATCGGCCGTGCCTTTTATAAGGAACCATCCCTGCATTTGCCTGGAGCAATTTAGGAAAATCGCGGAAAACCGAAATCTCGACTGCTAGATGCAGGTTTGAACCGTTGTCCTCCCGTATGAGAGAGAGAGAGGCTAACAGAAATATGTGAGCTGCAACGCCAGAGCAACGAATGACGAACATTCTTTTTTTCTACTATAGTATTTCATCATGATTGCAAATATTTTTCTCATTTCCATACAAGCTACAGGTCGGCCGATCTGCAGTAAATTGTGCAAGCCCCTCTACAGTCTACGTCGAACGATGTCGGACGGTACTTCGTATCAACATCATTAGTTTTACTTCTTATTAACTGAGTAACCTCGGATTTCCCGGATACACTGTAGCAGCTGTGCTCAAGACTTAAAACATGTGGAATGTATTTTTGACTTGTAAGCCTTCTTTTTTAAGTAATATGACTGGGATATGAACACGGAACTTGTTTACTTCTGTAACGTAGGAGAGAGCCACATGGAGCTGACCGTGCGAAACGCACCTGACCTTAAGGTCTAAACCCGCAATACGCATAGTCTGGCCTTGTGCATTGATTATAGTCATGACATTACATAATCTCACCGGGAAATGTACATGTTTGAAGCGAAATGCGGCGGGTGAACTTAATGCAGGAAGTAAGTACCCCAGAGGGAACTCGAACTCATGGCTGCAACTGAGGGCTCTTCGTGGTACAGCCGGACTTCGGATAAACCTGCTACAAAATCGATAGTTGTTTACTCTTGATAGCAACGGTTTTGTTGTGCCAATCGCCACTCTTGGTCACGTACTCGACAACATTGCCGAAATCTCGATGATGGAGACATCGGCTTGCGTGAGGCTAGACGGTCTCGAAATAATTTCTCATGCTTTTTGTCTTAACCCAAATGTCGACACGCTACGTTCACCAGCCACTGGCGTTTATGCAATGTTCTACTCCACCTTGTCACAGAGTTTACTCTTAACGTTCTATCCTCTCCTAGTTAATCCGTCTGTGGAGAGAGAGAGAGAGAGAGAGAGAGAGAGAGAGAGATCTTGTGTTACGAGATGTTTGACCCTCCTGGTCAACCGGTCCCTTTGACAGCGCTGCTGAGTCATACTGACACAGCAGCAAAGTGGTATTAGGAGACTCGGACAGACACAATGTTTGACTGACGGCCGCAGTAGCGATTTCTCAGCTAGTTCAGAAGCCCAGCTACGCTACGCAGTCCCCGTGGGAGGGCTCGAGACAACTTTTCCGTGCTTGCGCTGCCGAGTTGGCTCTATGTTTTATAGATGAGGCAGGAAGTTTGCGTGTCTTCTCCGGAAACGAGCCGCAATCTGCATAGAGACTGGTAGCGCGTAGCCGCTACAGAGACGCGACACCGGAACCCCGTGGCGTCCTGCGGCGCTGCTTTGGCTCCCGCGGGACCGACTGAGTGCGGCAGAGTGAATCGGGATCGCCAGCCTCGCGCCGTTTCACTCCGCAACAGCACTGCCGGAACTAATGAGTCCACCGACAGATACAACTACTCTGTCCTACCTCCTCTGCCTGCTTTGTACCTCGTCCCTTTCACGAAGCAATTCTGTATGATCTCTTTTAGAAAGAATTTTCTTTTTGATTTAGTTTAGTCTATGTGCAATCATCCCCAAACCCCCACCCAACTATAGTGAGCTTTTTTGTCAGCAGGTATATCCTTTAGTGTTGCCTACGGGTGCTACAATAGATTTGCTATAGCTTCTGAGAAGCTCTGCGACAGTGGGTAAAACAACTTTGTAAAGCCTACAGATCCCTTAGCTGCTGACAGAGAGCTGATTAAGAATGCATATTTAAGATCACAACAGCACAGAGCTGAACTTTAGTCTTCAAGAAAGTAAATAACAATCGTTGCACCACCACCTCGTGTTCAGTCCGTGTGATTTTTGTACTAATTTTAATGGTGCCAATGAAGTGAAAATATGAAAACACTCTGATGTTTTAAAGTTTTTGAACGAATTGTTATGTTAAGTTTCACGACGAAACATGCACTTTGCGGAGGTTCAGCTTTCACTAATATGTTTGTAAGTTTTTCATCATTCCGTCCATGTATTCGTTAAATGAGAAAATTTTTAATTGTGAATGTCTATTGAAAATAAAAGTTACTGTAACCAGTCACAATTTATTTTCATTGACAGTAGGTGTTTTTGAGCGTTAAACCTCCTTCATCAAATGATTTATGTCAATTAATAAGGCATATGTTTAACACCCTAAGAAAGGCCACTTGCAATACTGGCCGAAACGTAGGAAGTTTTACACCTTGACAATGCAGTCACGTAACCTGAAAATTTTTATTGACTCCAGTATCGTATTGTTGTCCTCAAGGACATCCTTACATCGCAACACATTACTTCTAAACCCGTACTTCTATTTCTAAATTATCTCTCCTGCATTTCGTCACATCTTGCGCTCGTTTTTCATATATCTCTATACCTACTGCCCTTAACAATGGGGCATCACATATTATGCATATGGTAATATTTCTCTGCCATCTCAATTTAACACCGATACTGCATTTGAACCGGATATCTCTTATCATTTAATCTTTATAGTAGTATCTATATTAAGTTTAGCGTCAATCTTTATTTGTCGCATTTTCCTTGGCTCATATTTTCGTTGCACGCATCGCTATGCCACAGACCTCCGTTTTCCATACGATCGTCCCGCTTTCTATGTAAATATGTAGCAAAACTGAAGCTCTCTCTGTATCTTTTAAAGATATTTGCCTAAGGTGTTTGAATTCACTCCTCACATGACTTTACTGAAGCCTTCTTATCAAATAATCTTTCGGATAAGTAGAATTCTTCATTCTCCTTTTCTATATTGTCTTCTAACAACCTGTGCTCATAATATTAATGTTCCACTCCACCATGAACCTCAGCGAATAGGCGTAGCATGCGTTCCTCAAGGACACAGGCTATGAAGAGTGCAGTGAAAATATTAACATAAACAAGTTAGACACGAAACTAATAATTACCACAGTAGTACCAATTTGTATGCCAACTAGCTCCGTAGATGATGAAGATATTGATAGAAATGAGACAAAGGAAATTATTCCGATAGTTCAAGGAGAGAAAAACCTAGAGGAAGGGTTCAGATTGGTTTCATAATTGTAAGACAAATATTTCAGATCCATATTATAAACTGTAAAATATTTCCAGGAGCAATTGTGAACTCTAACCACAATTTAGCGGTGATGAAATATAGATTAAAACTTCAAATTTCAAAAAGACAGAAAATAAGGAGGTGAGGCCTGGATAAGTTGAAAAAACCAGAAGTTGCTGAGAGTTTCATAGGGAGTATTGGGCAACGTTTGACTGAAGGAAAAGGAGTTCAACCGAAGACGAATGGGTATCATTGAGAGATGAAATATGAACTCAACAAGGCCTAGCAGATATCATTGTAAGGAATACTGAATGTAACTGATGACAAGAGAAAACATGAAACTGCAGCAAATGAAGCAGGCGAAAGGGAATACACACGCCTGAAAGACAAGATTGACAAAAATTCCGACAAGGCAAAGCAGGAATGGCTAAAGGAGACTATAAAGGATTGTATATCAAGAGGAATATATAGAGGGACTGTACAAGGAAAATGAAGGCGATATTATAGAAAGAAAAGAGGGAGTAGATGGAGATGGGACATACGACACTGCGACAGAAATCTGATAGAGCACAGAAGAAACCAAGTTGAAACAAAGCCCCTGAAGTAGACGACAAGTCTTCAGAAACACTGATATCCTTACGACAAAACCATTCCACTTGGTGTGCAAGATGTATGAGACAGGCGAAATACCCTCAGATTTCTAAAAGAATGCAATAATTCCAACACCAAAGAAGGAGATGCTGACAGGTGTGAATATTACCGTAGTATCAGTTTAATAAGCCATGGTTGCAAAATACTGACATGCGTTAGTTACAGAAGAAATCAAAAATATATAAGACAGTCTCGGACAGGTAAGTTTGGAATCCAAGTTAAAACAAAGTAAACTTTCGTTTACATCTTTTGTTTACTTAGCGACACCTTTTAACTGTGTTGCTTGTAACACACTCCTTGGAATTCGAAGTTAGGAGGCGTAAGACACAGGAAGCGAAACGTCATATACAATTTGCACAAAAAATAAACGGCTGTTATTAAGAGTCGAAGGAGTTCTAAAGAAAGCTGTGGTTGAGAAGGGACTGGGACATGGTTGTAGTCAGTCCCTGACCTATTAGAATATGGTTTAGCATTCATAAGCAGTAATGAAAACGAAAAAAATATAGAAATGAAAAATTTGATGACAAGAAACAAAACAAAAAATGAGGTTCGCCAACAACACTGCAATTCCGTCAGTAACCTCAAAGGACTTGGAAGAGCATAAATGGAAATTGTCTACAAATGAGGACGCAAGATGAGCATACACAAAACAAACAAGTCTCATGGAATGTAGTCGAATTGGACCATGAGATGCTGAGCGAGCATTCGTGAAGGAAAAAAAGTGTTAGCATCGAATATAAATCTTAATATCATTTTCTGAAGAAATCGGCCTGGAGTGTAAACTTGTAGGCAAGCAAAACGTGGAGGATAAGAAGTTAAGACAAGATAAATAACAGAAACTGTTGACAAGAATTTTGAGGATTAGATGGGTAGATCGCTTAACTAAGGAGATAGATCTGAACAAAAATGGGGTGTGTAAATTGACTAAAAGAAAGGACTGGTTGATAGGACACTTTCTGAGACATCATTGGTTTAGTAGTGGAAGGAAACTAGGTGCGGATGGGGTAAAATTTGCAAAGGTAGACCAAGAGACGAACACCCTAAGGAGATACAAATGGATGTAGTTTGCAGTATTTATTTGGAGACTCTTCCACTTGATAGTGCAGTTTGGGGAGTAGCATCAAAGGAGCCTTCAGACTGAAGTCAAACAAAAAGATGTAAATGTTTTTCTTTCCACTCCAGGTAATATTTTATTGACCCTTATTTCTTAATCCCCCTTCTGTCCTAAGCCGACCATTCAGTCTAGTCATCAAGCATATTTTTGCATAAGAACAATTTGTAATATGATGGAAGTGGTATAAGTTGTATTTGATTCTTATCGCATTTATTTCATATCCGAAATACTGTGTGATCTTACTGGCACTGCACTGCACACAAATTTTAACTTTCATTTTCGTAAGATTATGTTCATAACCTTGCTTCTTTTATTGTTGAACACCTTCTGTAGGTTTAAAAACATTCTTATTCAGACGTGAAAACGAAGACATACTTCAGGTATTAAAAAGAAAATACTTTCTGTTTTTCATCCTGCATTTGTGTCTTCAATTGTGATTACCATTCACAACCTAAGCTGTGAGTGATTGGTAGAGATTGTGTTAGTACATCATTAATGCGAGTCAGTATTTTCCAACACTTTTTTTTCTCGAAGAATTTGTCACCAGTGCACAATCATATGTTATAGATAGTTTCTTTTCGCAAATTTGTTCATATCTTTTTCTAGTAAGTTTAATTTGTTCGCTTCTCTTTCCTTTTGTTCCTCAGCTTTAATATTTATTATTGAGTGGTAATAGAGATTGTTAGAATAAATGAGGATTGTAACAACTTTCAGAAGCTATATAAATTTTACATAACATCTGGACGTTATCTTGTTAGAATTTTCGTTGGAAATAATGGCAAATAAAGGAATTAGGCAAACAAACGTTTCAGAAGAATATAGCATAAACTAAGGTAACAATTGAGAATTAGCACAAGGTAGCCCAACTCGAAAAACCTATCATTCCTAGCGATGGTGATTTTTAAACTGCTGCCATATACAAGCAAGATAATAGAATAGATGGTTTTGTGAAACATCTCCCCCTTAACTTTATAATATTTTGTGCGCATCAGATCAACAGAATTAAAAAATGTACGAAAGAACTCGAAAGAATCTAAATGAGAGCATAATTAAAAGTTAGCTACAATACATCAAAGTAGTTGGCACACACTACATGAAAGGGACAAAGTGGAGACTGGCGGTTACATGAAAATGTTACAATGGAATGTTATTGCGACAGACCTCAGCAAATTGTAATGAAAACATTCTTGAAATAGATGAGAACATACACTCATGGATATTATTTACAGTGAATAAACAAGTAACAAAAACAACAGCGAAGCAGAATGAGATTATGAATTCCATATTTGGTTCATTTCACAAAAGTTTGCAAATGTTATTAGACAGTACAATATAAGAATTATACTCTTCATCATCAATAAACTTTGTAATAGGTTACCACCCAACATGAAAGCAACTCCGAATTTATTTATTTTCTGACATCTATAAAATTCGATAGAATGAGTGCTCAGTTCAGTATATTAGTCAGACAGTCAGAAAATTTCAAGCCAATATGAATTTAAATAGCTTTATACAAATCAGGAAACTAAGTTAGAATATTTTTAGTGGTGAAGTTAAGCCACTATAAATAAATTTAATTCCAAACTTCATGAAAGCACTTTACACTATGTAACAGCACATTTCTGTCGTTCCTATTACAACCATTCAGTTTCAGAAAACAAAAATAAACTTATCATGTCATAAAACTGGAACAATTTTGGAACAAATGCATGAAAATTGCGATTAATTGTACACAAGACCAATATGAAGACCTATGTAAAGTTGGAGGCGTGTGAATACATAATACATATTTGAGTACAATTTTTCTCTATTCTCTTCTGTTACAAAAACGTGAATCGTAAATAACAAGAGCATTCGTGAGGTGTGAACAGAATATATACTGTATGGTATCTGTGAGAAACATCACAGAAAGTGAATAAGCAAAGTTCAGCAGGATACGTACCAAAATAGAAAATTCAGTCATAAAATCTCTAAGACTTGGTTGCTATGAGTTGGTAATGCACTGTTATCAGGAAGATTACTATCAGGACGACGAAGCAGAGGCTGCACTGAAGTCGTCAAGGCAAACTTACGTTTCATGATCAGAAAATAAATTACGAAATTGAAAGAATCCTTTGTTATTTGAATAATTGCTATGATAGCAGAAGCCGTTCTGATTGAGCCACTGACTGAATAAACTAAAAGAACATTTCTTTCACTATTTATGCACAAGTGTTGTTGCCAGGCATCATGGTTGCTTAGTGCCACATTCACACAAATATATCTCATTTAATTAAGTTGATGAGGCAATGAAACATAAATAAATATATGAAGACCCCTTTAATCTTGTAATTGGTCATAGATTCCAAGCCCACAAATCTTTTATGGAGAAAAAAGAAAGATTAAGGTTCCATAGATTACGTCGTGCCCTTGGTACAATCATACGAATACCTGCTGCCTATTGTTGATGTGGAAAAAAAAGAAACATATGCTATGCAATAATCTTAGTGACAGAAATACCTCCTGGATAAGCCCAGTCATAAATCAAATATGATACATAAAAGGAATGGAATCAATACCTGGTAACACCACTCTGCTTGACATTCAATGTCATTGTCTAAGAAGTATCGTTATCACAATGTGGCTTGTCAAGCAAGCAGTTGTACAAAATATTAACTTCATGTGCCAGACTAGACACATGGAGAACAATGGCACATAATTCTGATTATGACTTCACCAATACAAACCCATAACTGTTTTCATACATAGCTCTTTTCCTTCATCTGTACCGTATAATTCAATGCAAATGTGTTTTTTCAACACATCATATCACGTGGGGGCAATAGCACACCTTCACTCAAAAACTATCTCAAAGAGAAGAGACGTGAAGGAGAGGGCTGTATTCCCATTCAAAACTCGCAAGCCATGTGGAGCATTTCAACGCTCTCCTTCTCGTTAGCTGAGGCCTCAAAGATCTTAAGTGGAGAAACTAGCATAGCAGAGGCAGCAGTATATATGTGGAAGTCGACCAAAGTCTGTGGATACGAAAACAAAGATTTTCTGTGACTAGTAGACATTTAATAAAGATAAAAATATAGATGTTGGAAAATATAATAGACAATTATAACCAGACTCTCATAAAATTGGAGAGTAGACGTGGACTGTTTTCTGTAGAGTAAGTAGGAGAACACAGGAGGAGATCATGTAAACCACCCTAATAAGCAGCAAAGCGATCCTCATTGACCAAACTGTACAAACGTCAACACAGTCCTAAATATGTCAAACACCAAAATAAATATAGTACTGAAAAGCCAGCGGGTTTCAATCTTTGCATCGCAGCACGAAGGGCCATTGCAGTCTCTTTGTAGGGCGTTTCGGTGGTTTCATAATAAATATAATTTGGTTTATTTGCTTTCTGAGTAAAGAAATGACATGTTCATCAATAGTGAAGTCTAGTAGGCTTAAAAGTAAATGTTGTTACTATGGAAGCATGGTAAATGACAATCGAATTGTACTACGTAACTTATTTATTTTTATTCAATAAATATAAGTTTCTAAGGTCAGTTTACCCAAATTCAGATCGTTTTGAATAGTTATTTACTTTCTGTGACTTGTAAGTCTCTGCCGGTAAATTTTTAAATGCAAGTATAGAACCTGATATTTCAAACTTTTTTTTCAGGTTTGATGACATGAATAGACGAAAATATGGGTGTATGACGACAGTTACTTGAATTTCGATTTTATGTGTGTTACTACTGAAAATTAAGAACGACCACAGATTGTTGTTTGTTTCATGGACTTAGCTACTGAAAGATTGCTTGCTATTAAACGTCTATGGTCTGGTAAACAAATCACGAAAATACTCCTCTTCCCACAAAATAAAACAAATGAAAGATGAAATAAACTCTTACAAAAGAATCCTACAAATGCTTTTGTTTCCTCTTACAAAGTTGCCTAGCGTGTAGCAAACCTTATTTTATTATGTGCTCTAGACACAGTACTATTACGATAATTGAGTCGGTTTCCAAGCCATTATCCACTGTGTGTTTGTTAAACTCTACTAATTGAATACCCAATACGGCCGATCTTATTAATGATCAGTTTGCGGAGAAACTCAAAGGTAGCAGTCATTTTGTTATTCATTTGCATGAAACTACTGACAACCACAGTGATGAATATCTAATACCTCAAATGCGGTTTGTATATGACAAGTATTTCATGTACAGCTCGCTTTCTGCATGAAAATAAATCTTGGGTGAAAAGCAACAGGCAGGGTTCTTTGAAATACTACACCTGTAGGCATAAAAAAACAACGCTAATTGGTTAAACGTAGTGTGATTGCCTCAGAAAACTTGTTCAAAAGCCTTATTGGGTTTGAAAATTTACATTCAGCATTGAATGATAATACAAAATTTATTTAACCCAAGAAAAGGTGTACATTATACTTAATTAATTCTTTGTCATTGTTCATAATAGCAAAAAATAATTTAACAGAAGACAGTTAAACTTAAGATTTTCATATGTTATACAGTGTGTAATCATACTTTTGCAGTATTTGGACACCGCCAAAATTATATTCTAATAATGTGGTTCCTGATCAAGTGTCAATAACGTTTACAAACTTAGGGTGGAGGACACAGTAGCGTCGAAAGTATGGCAAGACGTTCCTCAGTACATTTGGCTCTTGAAGCTCACATGATTTGGTATTCAGCTGAAACCCGTTTAGCCTCTGTGTCATGTGGACCTGCCCTGAAATGGCCAATCATCTGGCTTGTACCATTAGTCTCTTATTTTGTCTCCTCCTGCTGTGTTCTGCAGGCAGTCTCAGTTAATTACCTTCTCCCTAATGCAGTCATATTCTTTGTTATATACAGCATATTAACAGAAGTACAAGTACATAGGATCCAACCGATTTTCAGACAAAATACTGTATTTCCTCTTACAGAGCAATCTACCTCTCAATTAATTTAACAAAATTATCCAATGAATTATTCTTATCGTATTATATTCATGATACTAGTACACAGTCATTAGCTTATAAGATTTACATTTCTCAACAAATCTTGTTACAGTCTCTTTCAACATACTGTAGCTATGTTTTTCTCACTTATTGCTGTCCTTCTGCAAAACTCACTACTATTGTGATCACCTCTCTGTGAATGTGGCCAAGCCTGTCATTACATACCACATCAGTTTACACTCCACTGTATTAAATTCAACAACTTGCTACAAACACTACGTATTCTATTTTACCTTCTGATAACAAACAGATATCAGTTATTTATCATTGCAATAGTTTACATAGAAAATTAACTTATGTAAAAACTAAATCAATAAGCATTCACGTCAATTGCAAATGATTAAAAAACTCATCCTCTTCCTGAAGAGGAATGTTGCTAACAGCACTTGGGCAGCAGACAACATATAATAGACATGACGAAGTAACTGCCAAACACAATAATATCCATCTTCCCTTACTATCACTCATTTAGAAATACCCATAATGCACTCCATACTCCACTAAGTGTATTGATCCTATTCTCGTCTGGTTTCATCTGACTGTCTCAGGAGTCTTCTCTTTATCATGCCTGCTCCTATTGTTTACAATAATACCTTCAGTCTTTTCTTTGAATTGCAGGGAGAAAGGTTCTGCTACATAATTATTTAAAAAAATCTCTGCCATCTTAAAACATACAACATGTTAACACACTATCATAAATACTTCATCACAAATCAAAAGCACTCTTTACCATTCTCTCTACTTCCTCAGATAATTTCATATTGTAGACATTGCGTACTGCACTTCATTGTTGTTGGAAATGGTACTACCTAATTTTATCTCATGGAAGCGAATGCCTCCTTGATGTTTATAGAGGGATGGAATCGTTTGGCAACTCATTAACGATTCCCGCGCATTGTTGTGTATAAGAACCACAGGTCTTCTGTCATCTTTGACGGTAAATTTCGCACAGTTTTCCGATTTCTTTCGTTACACGTTCAGAGGAATTGGACGACAAATTTCATAACGGCAATACAAGTAGTTTTAATCTTGCGATGATGCAGAACACGTTTCCAAACTAACGATCTGCATCCTGGATCGTTGTACAATATCACGTTCTCCATGCGTCCAACTTACGCAGAAAATTATCGAAGAATGCGCGTGTGCCAGAGTAAATAGTGGATCTCCTCAGTGGCTTCAGTGGTAGAAATTTT
This sequence comes from Schistocerca gregaria, assembly GCF_023897955.1. Taxonomy (NCBI): domain Eukaryota; kingdom Metazoa; phylum Arthropoda; class Insecta; order Orthoptera; family Acrididae; genus Schistocerca; species Schistocerca gregaria. The sequence goes on from NC_064922.1 coordinate 464,710,787, forward strand.
GAGAACAACTTGGTAGCAATAAAAATATGTAAATACTCTTGATCTGTTGCTGCATGCTCTCTTAATATCAACGGAATAATCAGAAGTAATGATTCATAATGGCACAGGGCTCGTATGAAGCTAACACCTTATTGTGAATTAGTTTCTCTGTATTCAGAAAGTGGCTTGTTTCAAGAGGCTTGTGTAAGCTTTGCTTGCATTAAAGTGAGTCTAACCTATACGATTATGTGAAATCAACTTATTGACCGACTCCTCAGTAATGCACTCGACCCACTCTGAATGATCCCCACCCTCCCATCTTCTTGAAGAACATTCATTTCTTACAAAACAGAATTGTTGAACGCAAATACTACGTGATCTCTCCACTTCACTTTAGCTCCTTCCCTGATGGCTCCTTGACTTGCTCCTGAGCAATATTTTTAAGAAAAGTTACAATGAAATTAATACATGCGACATGCTGCAAATACCAAAATTGTATTCTTTGAAATCATCCTCTGTTCCATGATTTAATCTTAGAGGAGACCTTAAAAGCGCATCAGTAGTGATGTTACTACTACTGGGAGTGAAACTGAAGCAATACTCTGCTGTACAAGTTGAGCAGAACAAATGATAGAAATAGTAGATGGGTCTGCTGGTACATTACAACAACCAACTGACTCATGTGACTGAATCCTATCTCAAACAACTTCACTTTCATTTATGACAGCTCTGCTGTTTGGAGCACACTCTGCATGATAGCTAGGAATGCCAACTGAACCACTATTTAATGTACTATTATCAGTTCCGTGAGTAGCAACATCTTACAAGGCATCTGTATCAGATCGTTCTGTAACTCTCTCTCCTCCTCTTTCTTTACTTTTCTCAAAATGATTTTTTCTGGTGCTGTTTGTGAGGAGTGTCCCCTCAACTTAGTCTTCTTCAACGGAAGAATCGGCCAAAATCCTTCGCTTTCACACGTCTGAAATACCTAATCACTCAATGCAGACACCTTGCTATTCAGATCAATGGTATAGGACAAAATAATCCCATTCACATCCATAAAAACACTGAAAAGATCGCAGTATTCCAGTTTTTCTATTATCATCAGGCATAAATTCCATCATGTCTTCAAAATCCAAAATGTTTTTCTGTTCACAACTATTGTTCAACAGCCTTTTTAGCTGCAGTGTCCAGTCACATGCACATTATTCTGGTAATGAGCCGATAGCATCTCCACAATTTAGAGACTGGTACTCTATCACTGCTCTGCCAGTACCTTTCCTACTTCTGTAATTACCAATTGTCCCTGCCTGTCCTATGATCATGAGTCTTATTGCAATCACCACCTTGATTCAAGTGCCTGCTTCTCCCATTTCCATACCTCTCATGTCAGGAATCATAACACTCACAATCAAAATTTTTACTTCTATGTGGCCTAGGATTATGATAAACATTGGTGACCACTCTCATCATAACTTTCATTCTCCAAACCCTGTAGTATATTTGAATATGTTCCAAGTCGTCTTTCATTCGAACAGCAAAAATAATTGGATCTAAGAGTAACGGGAGTTTCATAACACAAATTAATTAAAGATCTGTAAGCTTGAGATCAATATGCCTTTCGGAAAGGTCAAGGCACCAAAAGGCGCCTGAGGAGACAATCAAAATAACATATGACGGACGAAGTAAGGAGGACATAAAAATAGTGTAGCAGAAGCATGGAAAGAATTCCTGGGCAAAAGAAGTTTGCCAATACTAAACCTTGACCTTAATTCGATGAGGACATTTCTGTGAATGCTGAACTGAATGACAATACAGGAAACGAAGAGAAACGAAAAGTTGAGGTGTGGCGTTATACAAGGATGTTGCAATTAACACTGTTAAAATCAGTAATCAGATTTTCCGCAGGATCAAGATAGAAAGTATTTGGAAAGTCTTACAAGCAGATGGGACAGGTTAGTAAGATGTGTTAAGACATCATGGAATGACTTTCATGATACTAGAGGGGTCTTTAGAGAGTAAATCTATAGAAGACAGGGATTTAAATGCATTCACCAAATAATCGAGGACAGACGGTGAAAGTATTATGCTGAGATGAAGAGTTTGATACAAGAGATGAATTTGTGCTGGTCCGCATCGGAGCAGTTGGAAGACTGATAACTAAATAAACAAAAATTCAAGGATGCAGCCAGTCCTACAGTTCGTTCTGTGTGTCTTAGAAGTAATGAAGGAAGTGATGGAAAGATTCAGAAGTGAGATTAAAATTTAGGCTGGAAGGATATATTTTGGTGCCATCGTTATTCACCTTGAAAGATAGGAAGAACTACAGCATCTCTTGAGTGGAATGAACAATCTACAGGGCACTGTGTATAGGCCTAAAATAAACCTAAGAAACACGGGAGATGAGCAGCAGGATAATATTTGCGAAGAGGATCGAAGCTTTTGAGATGTTTTATTACAGCAAAAATCATGTGAAATTATACATTAAGACATTAATAGATCACCACAAAATCTCAAAGTAAAATAAGAGTGAGCCACAATGGGGGTAAAGTTGTGGGGAAAGACTACAAATAAATAATGCAGTCCGCAGCTCGTAGTATAGTGGCTAGGTTTGCTGTGTCTGGATTACGGGATCACGGGTTCGATCCCGGCCGTGTTGGAGATTTTCTGCGTCCGAGGACTGGGCGTTTGTGTTGTCCTCATCATTTCATCATCATTCGTGAAAGTGGCGAGAATGGACTGTGTAAAGATTGGGAATTCATACTGGCGCTGATAACCGGGCTGCTGAAGTACTCAATTTCGCGTTTAGATATTACTCACGCAGACGTATGGTACGAACATACACTATGTGATCAAAAGAATCAGCACACATGGCTGAAAATGATTTACAAGTTCGTGGTCCGCTCCATCAGCAATGCTGGAATTAAATACGGTGTTGGCTCACTCTTAGCCCTGATGATACCTTCCACTCTTGCAGGCATAAGTTCAGTCAGGTGCTGGAAGGCTCCTTGGGGAATGGCAGCCCATTCTTCACGGAATGCTGCACTGAGGTATCGATGTCGGTCGGTCAGGCCTGGTCCGAAGTCGGTGTTTCAAAACATCCCAAAGGTGTTCTATAGGATTCAGGTCAGGACTCTGTGCAGGCCAGTCCATGATAGGGATGTTACTGTCGTGTCATTACTCCGCCACAGGCCATGCATTATGATCGTGCTGTAAGATACAATCACCATCCCCCAATTGCTCTTCAAAAGTGGGAAGGAAGAAGGTGCTTAAAACATCAATGTAGGCCTGTGCTGTGATATTGCCACGCAAAACAACAAGGGGTGCAAACCCCTCAAGGAAATACACAAGTAGACCATAACACCACCGACTCCGTATTTTACTGTTGGCACTGCACACGCTGGCAGATGACGTTCACCGGGAATTCGCCATACCCACACCTTGCCATCGGATTGCCACATTGTGTACCGTGATTCGTCAATCCATACAACATTTTTCCACTGGTCAATCATCCAATGTTTACGCTCCTTACTCCAAGCGAGGCGTCGTTTGGGATTTGCCGGCGTGGTGTATGGCTTATGAGCAGCCACTCGATAATGATATCCAAGTTTTCTAGCCTTCCACCTAACTGTCATAGTACTTGCAATGGATCCTGTCGCAGTTTTTAATTCCTGTGTGATGGTGTGGATGGATGTCTGACTATTACACATTACGACCCTCTTCAACTATTGGCGGTCCCTGTCAGTCAACAGACACTGTAGACCTTTAAGCTTTTGTGCTGTACGTGTCCCTTCACGTTTCCAATTCACTATCACATCGGAAACAGTGGACCTAAGGACGTTTCGGACTGTGCGGCGGGTCCCGGCGAAGGTTCGTGTCCTCCCTCGGGCATGGGTGTGTGTGTTTGTCCTTAGGATAATTTAGGTTAATTAGTGTGTAATCTTAGGGACTGATGACCTTAGCAGTTAAGCACCATAAGATTTCACCCACATTTGAACACTTTTGATGGTTAGGAGTGTGGAAATCTCGCGTACTTGTGTATGACACAAGTGACACCTAATCATCTGACCTCGTTCGAAGTCCGTGAGTTAAGCAGAGCGCCCCATTCTGCTCTCTCACGATGTCTAATGACCACTGACGTCGCTGATATGGAGTACCTGACAGTAGGTGGCAGCAAAATGCACCTATTATGAAAAACGTATGTTTTCGAGGGTGTCCGGATACTTTTGATCACATAGTGTACCGTCGTCCGACTGTCGCACAGACTCAGCATGCAGGAGTCATGCCAGGAGAAACAGGCATCCGTGGCGGAGGTAAGGATCTGGAGAGTTTAATACAAGTAAGTTCCCAGGTCCACATGGGATCTCAGTTCGCTTTTCCAGAGAGAACTCTGCCACATTAGCCCCTTACTTAGCTTGCATTTATCGCGAATCTCTCGCCTAGAAAATTGTCCCAAGTAACTGTAAAATAGCGCAGGTGTCCTCTGTGTGTAAGAAAGGAAAAGAACCGACCTGCATTATTACATTCCATTACCCTTAACATCGGTTTGCTACAGAATTCTTGAACACGTTCTGAGTTCTAGCATAATAAATCTCCTAGAGACAAAAAAGCTTCTGTCTCGTATCACCACGGGTTTAAAAAGGATCGCTCTTGCGAAACTCAGCTTACCCGGTTGCCGCATGATACCCTACAACCCATGGATGGAGGGCACAGGCAGATTCCAAATGCCTAGATTTACGAACAGCGTTTGACCCAGTGCCCCACTAGATACTGTTGAAGGTCCGAGCATACCGATTAGATTCCCAGATATGTGTGACTCGAAATCTTCTTAAATGATAGAATCCAATACGTTATCCTCGAGGGGCAATGTTATTCAGGGACCGCTCTTATTTTCTATGTTCATTAATGACCTGGTGTACAGGGTGAACAGCAGTTTACGGCTGTTTGCTGGTGATGCTATGGTGTACGAGGGGGTGGATTGGACCGCTCTTATTTTCTATGTTCATTAATGACCTGGTGTACAGGGTGAACAGCAGTTTACGGCTGTTTGCTGGTGATGCTATGGTGTACGAGGGGGTGGATTGGACCGCTCTTATTTTCTATGTTCATTAATGACCTGGTGTACAGGGTGAACAGCAGTTTACGGCTGTTTGCTGATGATGCTATGGTGTACGAGGGAGTCTAGGGAGATAAAAGACTACCTGGACAGAATTTGTAGTCGGTGTGATGAATGACAGCTTGCTCTAAATGTAGAAAGACTTAAATCAATTAGGATTAGGAAAAATAAATCTGTAACGGTCGAATGTAGCAGTAGTAATATGCTGCTTTACACAGTCACATCGATCAATTGTCTAGGACTCACAGTGAAATGAACAGGTGAGGACGGTAGTAGGGAAGACGAATGAACGACTTCGGTATGTTGGTAAAATTTTGGTAAAGTGTGGCTCATATATAAAAGAGAGGACGTATTTAACGGTAGTGCGACTAATTCTTGAGCACTGCTTGTGTGATTTGGGTCCCCAATACGATATAGTTAAAAGAAGACATCAAAGTAATTCAGAGGCGTGCTGCTATACTTGCTACCGGTAGATTCGATGAGTCCGTCTTGGTCACACAGATTTCTTACACTCTATTACCGGTTTCGGCATACTGGCATCCTCAGATGATTAAAACATTCTGTCGTAAATCATCGTCGGAATGGTTTAATCATCTGAGGATGGCAGTATGCCGGGAACGGTAATAAAGTGTAAGAAATCTGTGTGACCAAGAAGGACTTGTGAAAATAAAGAGCCAAAAATGATTGCGGACTCATTTACAGACTTTATGTCTTCAATTAATAACTGAAATGAGAACCGCTGGAAGGAACACGACGCTAAGTCTGCGAGGCGCTAATGGGGAAATCTGAAGAACTGGCGTTTGAGGCGGACTGCAGATCGATTCTACTTCCTCCAAAGTACATATCGTGTAACGACCAGGAGGATAAGACTACAGGAATTAGGGCTAGTACGGAGGCTTATAGCGAATTTTCCCTCTCTAAGGTAGAGGTACGTGGTACCCTCCGCCATGCACCATACAGTGGCTTGCGGAATATTTCTGTAGAATACCCTAATATTCGGCTGTCTGCAAAGGATTATTAGGCGTGTGAATATCGTCGAAGAAATTGTTACGTAAGTCGAGAGGCATTGCGAGTTGATTCCTGGCAACTGTGGTTACGAAGTGGGGCTCTGCGAGACACGGGCGGTATGGCAGGTGCGCGCGGAAGTCCGCAACCCGCCGCGACCCGGGCCATCGAGACGCGCGGCCGGCCGTGCCCGCGGCGCGGTGCGCTGCCTATCGATCCCTCGCTGGTCAAGTCCGGGCCTAGGAGGGCCCGCTAGGCCGCTCCGTGCCGGACACCTGGGCCACGCAGAGCCGGACCTGCAGGACACTCAAGCACCTGAGGATGACGCAGCCGCATTCTCTCATACTGTGGACACCCTGCTTGCCGTGCAGCTGCATGGCCATCGAGTAGAGCCATTTCACCGACGCTCGTTGAGAGGCACTGCAGGGGTCTTCACAGCCGTTCAGTTAGGTTGCAGTCTTATAACATTGTGTAGCTGCTTGGTGTGAGAGTAATAATTACCGCCCTGTAAAAACGCAGTGGAACTCAATCTGTGTACGAAGGATACGTGTACACTTTTGATTTAAGTGTTTTGTATGGGTAGTGTTGGAGACCTATCATTTGTAAAGTAGGTTAGAAATCAGATTAATAATGTTGCTCACGCAGCATATGTTCGCTTTATAGGGCAACAACAAAGTTATTAACTGTGGATGGTACCGTCAGCATGGAAATAATGAAGTCACTGTAAAAAAAGTCATTAATTTTGGCACTTATCTTGAAAGTATTCCCACGTAGATTTCGTCGAAGTTGTTATGGTTCATCTTTTTTATTCTAGGGTGATTCCACTCTGACTGCTACTAGGTCCAGATATGTATTTTAGCAATATTTGAAGACCTAACAAATGCGATTTTCAGGAAATTCTTAATGATCAAACATTCCCAGATCAGAACAATGGTATGGTAGAAATAATTTTTGACTTGGTGTTCACGATCCACATTTTTATTAAACATCTGGTAAGTTCAAATATACTTCTTCTTAATTGGCACATCATCAAGAAGACATTTTTGTGCCAATCTTCATATATTCAAATTCCACTTTTACCAAACATATGACTTGTCCGTTCCTTTACAAATAACAACTTAACTTCTGCAAAGTGAAACAAAGATTGCTCTGTGAGCATTCGCGCCGAAACGGCTACAAGTAAGTCAAAGATTATGACTCTCACAGAAACGAGTACACACAAGAACCATATCACTATAATATATCGATACATCGGAGTGCCTATACATTAATAAAACCAAATGTGAATATTGTCACAAAAATATCTTCGCAGAAAAGTAGTACGATATTACTGGTATCGAGAACTGGGGTTGGAGTGCCGTAATGGTCACGTAAATAAAGAACCATTACAAGTTCCATCATTTAATGAATAGGAGTCCCAAATTTTTTAAATTTGAATATCGATTTTGGCCAAAATAAAAACAAATTGGGGTCATTAATTGTATTCAGCTGTGCATTAAGGCGTATTCATTTTTACGTTACAATGAAGAGCAGACGCTTGTTATAACTTACTTTATACTTAAAACGAATATTTCATAACATATTAGTTATTACACTTGTGGAAAGCACAACTACATACGTCTTACAAGATGCAGTTCCTATGTTTCAATTGCCACAATGAAAAATATAATTAAATACTTTTTTTTGTTTATTTGCTGGTACCTGTCTGCAGTTGTAGAACATACTGAAATCCCCGCGCCGCAATACAGTTTCACTAGAGAACCAAAACAAAATGATACAGCCAATTGATAAAGCAGAGTAAAGTGCGTTAATTTGTTTTCATCTGCAGAGGATATGTTGTAGGTGAGTCAGGACGTGCCAGATGATCTCTTAAGCCGTCTGGATTGACTTGACACTGCTGCAGCGTTTATCAATAGACTGCGCTGTTTTGTTTTCACTCATGAAATAATAACTGTTTAACTTCTATTCGTGATTCCAGATGAATTCGTATGTCTTCAGTTTTCTTTTCGCGTCACTTCTCTCCACTGCAATAGTTTCATGTAGGGGAGAGCGTTGGAAATTGGTACTCCTTTCAGAGTTTGGTCCTAGCCAGGCCTTTAATAGATGTATATATATTCTTATTGCGTCTTTAAATAATGCCATTGATGTTTTATATTTTCCAGTATTTTTTTCGAAATTACAAATATTGTTCGGAAAAGTTAATGTTTTTCCAAAAGTGAAAACTTGATCTAAGGTACAACACTGTCATCTACGTAGGAACAAATATTCCATTAAAATTTAACGAACAGTCTAGCACATTTTATTAACACTGTATTTAATAGCATATATATTACGTTATTACTGTACTACACCAATAATGAGTAAGTGAAATGAAACAATTCAAAGCAATTTTTTTTTAAGAAACCAGTTACAAGTTAAGCACATTTTGCAATAAATGCTATTAAACATTAATATAAATTTCCATTTTAAAGACAGATAAAATTTTTAAGAGATTTAAGGAACAGTTAATTCTGAAGGATTACATGTTACATAGTAAAATATCTTATTCTATTTCAAGGTACAAGACGGTGCATGTTCGACAAAGTAGACTTAACTGTCTACATGTCACATAAGTTTTCCTAAAACTATATAGCATTTAACTCAACATAATCTACTGTACTTGAAGAATTAACAACATATTCAAAACAGCTTTAATATATTACACAATATTCAAATGTGTAGAATATGAAATATTTGCAAATGTTGTGAAAAACACTTCCTCATGACTAACATCAAAATCGGCGGAAAGTTCCTATGGCAGTCTTTAGTGTGCATTCCTTCATGTGATTCTATATTAGGTCACTAATCAGAAATACCTACCAAAAAACACTGTGTGTTCCAAGGTACAATACCTACTACCGTCTCCACGTTTCCTGACAATTTGTAGGACAATGGGAAAACGGAGACAATGAAACCGAATGAATTTGAGAATTTTCGCTAAGTAGATAAAAATTAATTGAAGAGATAAAATGCGAAATAGAACATAAAACAGAAGAACTATATTGGAAAAAATCTACGTGAAACACCTTCTAAAAGACCGAAGATGTCGATGGGATATTTGATACGGTGTGGACAAATAGTTAGATTTAACACTTGAATAAGAAGCAGATACAGTCATTTGTGGAGATATGTAAGTACTGATAGTGTGAGATAGGCTAATGTGTTTGTCAGAATTCGATCTATTCTCATTTTACTTTTTCTGAATTATTCTTTAGCACTATTCGCAGAAGATTTTCTTTGTCTGTTGTAGATTGTTGTAGCCATTAATTTACAAACGGGAAATAATGAAGTGGGAGATTAGTCCTTAGGAAAGGGCTTTATCAGTATGATACTGAGGGTTTTCTTTGTCTGTTGTTCATTGTTCTGACAAGGAATTTACAAACGAGAAATAATTAAGTGGGAGGTTAATCTGTAGGAAAAGTCTTGACTGGTATGATATTAATGCTTCACTTAATTTGCTACCCAGATGAAGTGAACCTTATGATACCTCACATATACCTTGGCTGCGGGATAATATAGTCTTGAGTTTCGAGGACATACGCCACAAAATCGCTCAGATTTTGTATGTAACTTTGCTCAATATAGCCGCTCATTGACAAAAATTTAATATTGTCTATACCGGCTCAAGGTCAACATTTGTAACGCTCTCTCTCACAAAGCTCATCAAACAAGAAGAAACGAAGTATGGAGAGTAGACTGCCGATTTAGAAGGATTGGAGATTTAAGACTTGACAGAACAAGGGAAAATGTTTTTATCATACTGTAACTTGCACTGTCTATACATGTTCTAGTTTCGAAAAAATCTCTTCGATGGGTGCTGACCTGATTCTGATCAAATTAATTAGTATTTTGTCATAAAATGTCTTTTTATTCTAAGAAGCCGTAGAACAGATCTTCTTCTTCACTCATACTTCCGCTGTACTGCTTCCACGTAGTTGCCCAATCAAAAGAGGTTATCCATTTGTATTTTACACTTTAACACCTTAACGTTCTTTCCCTCGAATTATTTTTAACACTCTGTAGGCAGCATCAATTTCTCCAACGATAATAACATTTTTAAATTCTTTACTTGCCTCTGTCACACTTTCCGATATTTACTCTTTGCAATTTCAAATTAAGTGAGTTTTTAATTGATGGACATTATTGAATTTGCATTTCATATTTTATGTTTAGTCTTTTATTAATAATCTATAGCATTCGTTCCGAAAGTCGCCATTACGTTTAGAACAGTGACATCAGTCTGTATTAATTTTACTTTCTTGCCTGGGTAATTACAGTAGTTCTTTGTTGGAAGTTTTCGGCCCTGTTAATTTCGAGGAATTGTTTCCATGGAACTATTGTCAGTGTTACAGTGAACTGATACAAAAATCCAATTCTATCAAATTTTTGCACTCTAATACTAAGGAGTAAACATGCGTCTTTTTCCTGTTTTCCTCGGAACGAGAAACTGCTAGTCAAGGAAGAGCTACAGAGGGCAAATGTATATACAGGAAGCTGCTTTCCTTCTTTGAAAGGACTTACGGTTGCGGGGCTGTCTTTAGATGATGCCCAACATGAAAGAAGTTTAAGAGAGACTTGTCACAAGAATACCAACCTAAGAGAAAGAATCTAATAAATGTGAAAGCTTAGAAGCATGTCTGTATGAGATAAACAGAAAATATTTTAAAAATATCCAACAACCTATCCACTGAAATCGAATAAATTAGTAATTAATGAAACTGAGAAAAAGTAGTAAAAGTCTTCAGTTCAGTATCCTGAAAGAAAATAAAAGGAAGGACAGTCAAGAAGAAGGGTCGTAAACTCCTACAACAGGGGAAAGCGCTATACAGTGAACCACTGTGTGAACTATAATTCTTTTATGTTGTCGACAATGTATTTAACGGTACGTCGCACAGTTCTTAGTTATTTTTCATGTGAACTGCTTTGAGTTGTCACGTGACCTAGTACGGCAATAATATCGTCTCGTGTCTCCTTCATGAATATGAACGTAGTTCCCAGCAGACGTGGTTCACAGCGTTGTCCTCAGAGGTTGCCACACGCCAGGCGCTAACAGCGTCACACCTCACATACAGAATGGTCAGTTGTCTCCTAGAAAGCACTCATATCAGGAACTAATTTTGCTTCCGCTCAGACACATTACTTTCAAGTGGGCCATTCGTCTGCCAGTACTTACATCTGCCACCACAGAGTCATTTTTCTGCTTCCACTAAATAGTTCGCAGTACGACATTCATACGCTGAGCGAACGCTTTATGCTACCGCCGCCCAGAACTCTCATATGTTCACAGTAATTCTCATCGGTTTCTGCAGTTCCAAGTTTCCCGTTCTATAGTTGCGTGCATGTTGTGTACAGTGCCGGTCATTTCCTGTCGTCGGGCACTTTACGCCGAGTGTCGAACATTAGTCAGAGTGATAGTCAAAGTGTTTACTTGTTCAAAGGCTGAACTTGACTCTCTCAGCTGGAGTTCATATTGAACTTCAAGTTAGATTGTATGATGTCTGTTAAATTGGATGTGACTTCGCTAATGGCAGCGGACAATAATGTTCCACTTGGAACCGTCCTGATTAAAAATTCGTACCCCTCTTTACAGATATATAAAGTCCAAAGAAAATAAGATTATTACGCATGCTTCACAGGCATGCAAATGGAAATTTTCTTGGCATCTGAAATGACTATTGTTGATTGTGACCTAATAATGTAATGCTGGGACCGAGAATAATAACGAAATAACAAAACATCTGTTACCCTCGAATTATAGACGCTAACTTACCTTCCGTTATCTGAAAATAATTTACTAATGCTAAAAATGATCGATTTGTGAATAAACTGCTCGAAGCATAGGTGGTTCCAGATTGAACTATCGGTCGAATTAAACCACGATAGTATTTGCATTACACCTGCACACAGCATCAGTGCAGACGACATGATTCTTCGGTGCTACTGTCTTGGAAAAGTAGCTTAATAATTTGTAATTAAGTTATACAAAGACCTGCCTCATACAGAGAAAACAAGATGTAAACATTGCTCCACATTAACCGTTTCCACGACTGGAACTCAGCTACTAGTCCGGTAACATTGCTTAAGCCACCACATCGTTCCCATATAACTCGCCTGGTTGTTAATCATAAAAACAGATTATCTTCTGTTGCAAAAAGGGGGCACAGAGGAGCTGTACGCCAGGCGGTAAACTATAGAAAGACATTACCTTCTGTCGCAGAATAGTTGCATAGAGGGGGCTGCATATGCCTTTAATAATCACTTCGTCATTCTAAGTCATTTACTGCTTTCATGGATGACTCCCTGCTTCTTAGTATATGTTAATGCAGCCATACTCGCTAGCACACCATATCACATACGAACAAAATACACTTTGACTCTAGAGCAGCCCAAACGGAATAGACAAGAAACAGAATGCTTGTTTTCTCTTCAAACCGGCATGCCTTGTGTGGCGAACACCACTTCGGTAGACATTGGCCGAAGCAACTTCCGCCTCAAAGACTTCAGGCAAATACACTCGTGTAGCCAAATGTGCGTGAACAGGCGGAAGTCGAATAATGTGCCATAGCTGTAAAAGCAAAAGCTTACTCACGGGCAAAGCCACCTAAAGACATCATAATTCATGGTTGGTTGGTTGGTTGATGTGGGAGAGATGACCAAACAGCGAGGTCATCGCTCCCATCGGATTAGGGAAGGATGGGGAAGGAAGTCGGCCGTTCCCTTTCAAAGGAATCATCCAGGCATTTGCCTGAAACGATTTAGGGAAATCAAGGAAAACTTAAATCAGGACGGCCGGACGCGGGTTGGAACCGCCCTCCTCCCGAATGCGAGTCCAGTCTGCTAACCACTGTGCCACTTCGCTTGGTAATTCATGGAAAATGGCCGATTTTAATGGACGCCTTCCAAGGTTAGCTTAGGTTCAGAATCTTACCTCAGTGTAATGCCTTCTCTGCAAGCAGGAGCTGAGTAAATTTTGGTGAACATTATTTCAATAAATAGTAGTTGGTTTTCTAATCATACACTCCTGGAAATGGAAAAAAGAACACATTGACACCGGTGTGTCAGACACACCATACTTGCTCCGGACACTGCGAGATCACATGCACGGCACAGCGGACACACCAGGAACCGCGGTGTTGGCCGTCGAATGGCGCTAGCTGCGCAGCATTTGTGCACCGCCGCCGTCAGTGTCAGCCAGTTTGCCGTGGCATACGGAGTTCCATCGCAGTCTTTAACACTGGTAGCATGCCGCGACAGCGTGGACGTGAACCGTATGTGCAGTTGACGGTCTTTGAGCGAGGGCGTATAGTGGGCATGCGGGAGGCCGGGTGGACGTACCGCCGAATTGCTCAACACGTGGGGCGTAAGGTCTCCACAGTACATCGATGTTGTCGCCAGTGGTCGGCGGAAGGTGCACGTGCCCGTCGACCTGGGACCGGACCGCAGCGACGCACGGATGCACGAGAAGACCGTAGGATCCTACGCAGTGCCGTAGGGGACCGCACCGCCACTTCCCAGCAAATTAGGGACACTGTTGCTCCTGGGGTATCGGCGAGGACCATTCGCAACCGTCTCCATGAAGCTGGGCTACGGTCCCGCACACCGTTAGGCCGTCTTCCGCTCACGCCCCAACATCGTGCAGCCCGCCTCCAGTGGTGTCGCGACAGGCGTGAATGGAGGGACGAATGGAGACGTGTCGTCTTCAGCGATGAGAGTCGCTTCTGCCTTGGTGCCAATGATGGTCGTATGCGTGTTTGGCGCCGTGCAGGTGAGCGCCACAATCAGGACTGCATACGACCGAGGCACACAGGGCCAACACCCGGCAGCATAGTGTGGGGAGCAATCTCCTACACTGGCCGTACACCTCTGGTGATCGTCGAGGGGACACTGAATAGTGTACGGTACATCCAAACCGTCATCGAACCCATCGTTCTACCATTCCTAGACCGGCAAGGGAACTTGCTGTTCCAACAGGACAATGCACGTCCGCATGTATCCCGTGCCACCCAACGTGCTCTAGAAGGTGTAAGTCAACTACCCTGGCCAGCAAGATCTCCGGATCTGTCCCCCATTGAGCATGTTTGGGACTGGATGAAGCGTCGTCTCACGCGGTCTGCACGTCCAGCACGAACGCTGGTCCAACTGAGGCGCCAGGTGGAAATGGTATGGCAAGCCGTTCCACAGGACTACATCCAGCATCTGTACGATCTTCTCCATGGGAGAATAGCAGCCTGCATTGCTGCGAAAGGTGGATATACACTGTACTAGTGCCTACATTGTGCATGCTCTGTTGCCTGTGCCTATGTGCCTGTGGTTCTGTCAGTGTGATCATGTGATGTATCTGACCCCCGGAATGTGTCAATAAAGTTTCCCCTTCCTGGGACAATGAATTCACGGTGTTCGTATTTCAATTTCCAGGAGTGTATGTTACCTGTTTTGGACATTGCCGTGTCAGAAATTTAACTGCAGATATATATGGTAAGAGGTTCGCTTCCTGCTATCTTCGCTCTCTTCATGTTGGGCACCTACCTTCAGCGAACACAACACATACTATATCAATAATTTTTGATATGAATACTATAATCTAAGAGTGTACCGTAATTAATTGCGTAATAGCATACAAAACGACTTGTTTGCGAGATAATCGCGACTTTGTGGTTACCAGGATTACATTGAAGGCCACAAAAACAGTGGCTTCAGACTAGACGATCAAGAACGCCACGGTACAGGTCCTCCTTACCCAGTCCCGCTTTGGTCATATCGGCGCGTTAGGTATCGTCTCACCATACAGCAAAATGTGCCGGTGGTCTATCGAGCATGTACCACATTCTCTGGCGTTTCTCTGAGGTATACCCGTCCTACCTCTCCGACTAATTAGGCTTTTCTATATGACCGTGTACCTGAAGTCCCTAATCAGTGGGGAAAAGGCATCTACTCCGAAGAATAATGCAAAAGCGAGAGAAGTAGATGAACTTATAACCGGATCTCCACTGCTCAGTACTTTAGCAATGACGATCAGAAATAAGGTTCTGTTAATTTTATATATTTTTATTTAGTAAACTAGTTTTTAATTAACAGTAGACAGTGAAAAATCTGGAAAAAATGATGTCAAAGTATCTAATTAAAGAAAATAACAAACGGCAGCCAGTTCCTCAACGCAACAAGAATAATTAAATTGAAACTGAACTTTATACTCGTTCTTACGCAATCTTACGAAAGAATAGTCATGACGTAGGAGCACACTTTCAAGTACTTCATACTACACATGTCACAGTAGTCAGACAACAATCAAACACCAAACACGTACAACATATTATATTAATTTTCAAAGCTCTAATAAAGTAAGATTGTTTACTGGACGTGGTCAAAAACTTTTTGTTATGTTACTCACCGTAATTCTGGCTATCGTAACTGTAGCAAGCAGAAAGATTTTTTGAATTTACTCATTGGTAAGGACTGCCATTTATCTAGCAGTTACTCTAATATTTATTTACAATAAAACTTATGAATTATGCTACAAGCTGTAAATTAGAAACTGTACTTTGACAGTCAAATTCAGTGTCCAAGTTTCATACTGTTTCATACTGTTTTGCTACCAATTTTTTATTGTGAAAGTTACTCTTTTTTAGCAAATGAATTAATACTGTATTTTTCATCATTCTATTTCTGACGTTATTCATACTGCAGCCAACATTTTCATTATTACGTAATTGTCCAAAAGTTGAAAAACTTATGTTTTGATAATATAATACATTAATGTTCACTTCATTTTCAGTTCATTTTCTGATTTTCTGCGTTTGTACAAAGGGCTAGGACGGATAATACTTGGATAACGACTCAGGAAAATTAATTACATGACTATATGCACGAAAACAATGTTATTTAAGCAACAAAACTCCAGATACGCTGGTGAGCCTATTAAACTTCTAGCTATAAAATGTCTAGATATTACTTCACTTTAGGATGCCGTTGGTTCGTCGAGCGGCTTCATTTAGCGGTAAAATAGGACACACGTTGATGTTCTTGTCGCACCATAGCCAGTAACAAGGGCCCACAGTACGCTTGATGTTACGTGAACTACTCTCGCTCCATTTGTACTGTGCCCAATAAATACCATACACATAGCTTGCCCATATTTAACGTCCGCCAAAACAACCAACTCAGTTTTCACTGCTTCTGACTTCGGAAACAGACTTTTTATCCCCGCACTTCTGCGTAGCCACACCGGCGAATACACACAACCAACTACAACAACTGTCTCCTGCCGACTCCGAACTGTTACTTTTTTGGCGCGCTCGCACGCCCAGCGATAATGCATTTACTATTTATCATACTCTTTGACAATAGCTTTTCCCTGACTACGCCAGCGTGTCTACTTACAAAATGTTAACATTCCGTGCGTATTCTCTTTCTTAAATAACCAATAGCATTTGTAATTAACAATTTATTTACAAGAATAATATTCAGCAGGACTAATAAAACAAACTTCGTAAAACACGTAGAAAATGTATGACCTTCCACACAGAGTTGTGGTGTTATAAATATCCTCAAGTAATCCGCAGTGATCGAATGTAATTTCGTCCACTGAGATTGTTTGGTAACTTGCATGGCCCAATACGATGATCACATAGTACCCCCTAAGCACACATTCAATAACAAACGTCCCTAATATGAAGGTGATGTAATGTACACCACTCCACTCGGTTGAAGAAATAAACCAAAGACATGTCACGAATTTCGAAATGATCCAGGAGTGATTGAAAGAATTCAAAGTCATTGCAGTTGAGGGACGACACTCTGAACACCTCCTTTAACTGCAGACTTGTAACTGTGTGCCGTTGAAGGCCGTGCAGCACTGAGGGAATCACAACACCGACGCACCAGGTTGAAGACATCAATTTGGTGAAGACGTTCGTAACACCTGGTGCGTATCCTCGTCTGACAGGGATTGTAGATCTTTTAATACATTTTTTAAGCGACAAACGGTGTAATAATGAAGAGGAGAGAGATCAGGACTATATGACGGGTGTTCCACTACAGCTGGTAAGTAATGGATGACACTGGTTTCCCATATCAACCAACATCTTGTGTCGAATGGCGACCAGCACAGAGCTTGGCGAACCCTACCACAACCATGGTTTTCGACAGACATACTGTCCCATCCAAATTTTTCATTCTCTTATGATTGTCTGCCGGTCTTTATCCTTCGAAAGCCAAGAAAAGAATGTCATCACGCTGGTCCTGTTCGTACCCGTCTGGAAATACCACATTTCCGCGTTTACCGCACACTCGTTGGAAAGACACGAATGCCGCACTAATCCACTTCGGAGTCTGGCTTCATTGGATATACACTACAGCAACGCCGTGAAACGGAAAATTTTTGATTGATCTTTATACCTCTAATATTCTTTCATAATTTTGTAGAATATTATTACCTTTTCCTAAATGGGATGACATTTGTCCAGAATCCTGTCTTTGGTGGATGATAACCACAATGTTGCAATTATCTAGCAAGCGTCTCGTTTTCGGATTTACGTTTGCTTCCATTATCGTCTTCTATCAACTGTATGGGTTCACGCCACTAATTACGATATACCCTACATACAGATGTATAAATATATCTCTTAGAACAGATTATTATACCGAATAAATGAACCATTGTGTTGAAAGTTCTGTTCCGCATGCAGTTTTGCATAATATTTTAGCCGATTAGAGTGACGGTGCTGAGGTGATATTAGGGTAATGCTACATAATCTCGATACATCAGGTATTAGAATCACGACCTAACATTTTAGCAATCTTCATGCAGTGTCAAGAGAATAATTTTAAAACAGACTGGCACAGGAAAACATATCAGTTCTAGTAAAAAGAAGCCTACGTATCAAAATTAAGTTTAAACTTATAAAATAAATTTCTCAGATTGTACATCTGGAGATCAGCATTGTATGGACGTAAATTATGGACTATGGGAAAACTGGAGAGAAGATGTGGTACTACAGAAGGATGTTGAGAATCAAGTGTGCTGGTAAGGTAAGAAACAATGTGAAGAACATCTGAAAAATACAAATTAAGAAGGGACAGAATTATAGGACATGTGCTATGACACCAGGTAATAACTTGCCTGGTTGGACAGTGATTGGTAGAGGGCAAAAATTGCAGTGGAAAACGAAATTCAGTGTCTGTACAACAAACAACTAAACACGTTGTGTGTAGGTGGTGCTCTGGGATTAGGAGGTTAGCACAAGAGAGAAAATCAAGGCACGCCTCAAGCCGCTATTCAGATGACTCGGGACATAAACACGTATAAAGTGAAGAGCTTACAGTGAACACATCAATGCCCTTTGTACCTGAAATTCATATTTCTAAGATGACTACTGATGTCAACCTGGACGTAGTTTCCTGACTCATCATTTGTCCAATATTGAAAGTTAAAAGGAAGATAAGCATATTAACCAAATGACCCTGTTACAACACTAAACTTACCGTGTGATGTATATTGCAGTGATAGGTAAGAAAGAGATAATGCTGAAATAAGGAACTAACAGTTATTAATTCAGTACAGTCGTGGTTGGACAAGCGTTTAATCATTAATTTACATAGTATATATTTTTCCAGTTTGTAGTGCACACTCATTCTATTAGCTCGTTATTTACATGCTGCGGGTCTTGTTTTGGATACGACGCCATTTTCTAGTGCTCGTTTTATACGTCACAATGCAGTGACTTGGAATGTTTTGCGGTTAGTTTCTAAGTCGTTGTGTTGTTGGTGCTTGCTATCACTTTACGTAGTGTGCTCACTTTTTATTTAAAACTATGTTCATTTGGCAGGAAACTTCCCTCACTCAAGATCCTTGAAAACCTACTAAGTATGATGGAATCGGAGTTACCATGGCTGTCTGCGACAAACCTAATGATTAGACTACATGGGCAGGATCTGAAGTGGCTGGTACGGAATCCATGTGTTACATCGTGTGGCGAGCCTGTTAGTCTCCCGAGAACGTCATAATGTGGCGAGGGCATATAGCAGGAGAGTGCGGCGGGTGGAGGCCCCGCCAGGGGCGCCCGCCTGTCAGGAACCTCGGCCTGCCGTGACGCGGTGTGAACGATATCGCCAGCGGCGATCTCTTGTCTGCCGCCTGCTGGAGCTACCGGAACAAGCACACTTCACATGTCCCCTCCCACCCTTCCTCTTTCATAGCAAATCTCTGATTGCACTACACTTGCTTCCAGCAAAATGTTAGCTGCTGTCGCTACACAAATTAGTCTGCAGTTACGATTTCAGGAATATGAAATAGAGGCGGTGGTTGAGGAGGTAGTGAGGCAATGTTGTAGCCTATCCATCACGTTATTCAGTATCTACATAGAGCGAGCAATAAAGAAACCCGAGGGGAAAAATTCCAAGAAATTGTAAACTCACGTTCAGAAAAAAGAACACCTTGAATGACTAGAAAAAGGACGTTCATATTCAGAGGTCATATACATTAGTAAGTTCTGCAGAAATGATAAGCATTGCAGTCACCTCGTTCAGCTTGTGTTTATCACCTAGTAGGCACAGGGTCCGACATGGACCTTGATAACTTGTTCCATGCATGTTGGCATCGACACTTATAAGGCGCGAATGGCGTCCCGTGGTATAGCCGTCCATGCTGCTTTCACCTGGTTCCAAAGTTCATCTGGTCACAGAGCTGCACCCGTCGTTTCATCGTAACCATTTTCAATAGGCGAGAAAGCTAGTGATCTGCCGGGCTAGGGCAAAAGGCTGACATCCTGTGACACCAAGAACGTATGTATCCATGCAGAAACATGTGGTTGTGCATTGTCTTTCTGAAAAATGGCGTCTAGGGTGTTGTGCAGAAATGGTATGAATAAGGGTAGCAGGATGTTATTCACTTGTATCACACTGGTCACAGTGCCCTGGACGCCCATTAGTTGTAATTTGTAATTGTACTGAATAGCACCTCATACATTAAGGCCTTGAGATGACGCTGTATGTCTTGTGCGAATACAGTCACTGTGATGCCGATTCCTCTGTCCACAGCGAACCAAACTGCAGCCATCATTTTCAGTGAAACAGAACGGGGATTCTCCCGAAAAACACTATCTGATGCCATTCCTGACCCCAGTGATATCATTCCATAAATCGTTGCCATGTTTCTGCACATTTGTCAAAGGTAGGTGGAGAAGTGGACGACGCGCACCTAACCACTGCCGTAATAAACTTCGACGTACTGTCATCCCTAACAATGTACGATGTGTTACACCATTCCACTGTTCCACCAGAAGCGAGGAGCACACAGATCTGTCCTGCAATGCCATTCAAAAGAGGTGTCCATCTTTTCGAGGGGTGGTTTGGTTGGTGCGACCTGACCCATCTTGTCGTGTTCGACGCCTTTTTGTGAACCATTCTGCACGCACCTGTTGCACTGCCTAAAACCTTCGTCTCACAGGAGCAACAATTTCCCGGACGGATGTGTTACATTCTCTCGTGCCAATAATGCACTTTCTTTAAAACGGCACGGATCGCGCATACTTCTGCGAGGCATCCAGCATATCTGCTCAAGTCACATTGATCCATTACGTTTGGTATATGGCGACAACGAGTGCTACAGGCTCGCGGGCGGACATGGTTCAGACGCTGAACATTTCTGCAGAACGTAGTAGTGTGCCTGTCTTGTGAATATGAACGGCCTATCTCGAGTCGTTCAAGGTGTTCTTTTTTTTCTTATCGTGAGTCTATTTCAGAGAGAATAAGTAAGATAGTTAACATTTACGGATAGCGTTCTGTAGCGTGCGACAAAGTACTTGGAACACTATTTAAGTGGATTGTGCAGCATCTTGAGAAGAACTTCTTCACATCTATATGATTATTCTGAAATTCACGCTTAAGTGCTTGACAGAAAGCATATCCAACTAACTTCACACCATTTTTCTAACGTCCCACTGCCGAACGGCGACCGGGAAAACGAACAGTCAAATACATACACGCGGGTTCTAATTTATCCTATTTTATTACAGTGATCATTCTCCCAATGTAGATGGTCGTGGTCAAAATATTTTTGCATTCGGAGGAGAAAGTTGCTTATTTAAATTCTTGAAAAGATCTCCCCGCAACGAAAAACCCATTGTTTTAGGGTTTCCCACACCAACTTTCCTATTATACCCGTGACATTCTCTAACTTTTTCTTGATAATACGGAACGAGCTATCCTTCTTCGAATTTTTTCGATGTCCTCCATCAGACGTATCTCGTAAGGATTCCACATTGTGCAGCAATACTCCAGAAGAGGATGGACCAGTTTACTGTAGACAGCTTCTCTAATACATGTGTTGTATTTTCTTAATGATCTACGATACAAGTGCAGCCTTTGGTTTTCTTTCCTTACGGTATCTACGTGATCGTTACAATTTAAATTTTTCGTAATTGTAATCTATATGTATGTAGTAGAATTGACAGCCTTTGCGGTTGTGTGATTTATCGGGTAACCGAAATTTATCTCATGCCTTTTGGTACTCATGTGGATGACTGCACACTTTTTTCTATTTAGATTCAATTGACATTTTTATAATCATACAGATATGGTTATAAAATCGTTTTGCCATCGCTTTGTTCTTCTGATGATTACATGATGAATGACAGTATCATTTGAAAACAATCTAAGAGGGCTGATTAATAAATCGGTTATTTTAGGTAGGACCAGCAGAGGGCCTACAACACTTCCTTGGGGAACGGCGCATGTCACGTCTGTTTTACTCAACGACTTTCCATCAGTTTGCCGGCCGCGGTGGTCTCGCGGTTCTAGGCGCGCAGACCGGAACCGTGCGACTGCTACGGTCGCAGGTTCGAATCCTGCCTCGGGCATGGATGTGTGTGATGTCCTTAGGTTAGTTAGGTTTAAGTAGTTCTAAGTTCTAGGGGACTAATGACCACAGCAGTTGAGTCCCATAGTGCTCAGAGCCATTTGAACCATTTTTTTCCATCAGTTTCTATCAACTGTAACCTTTCTTACAGGAAGTTACGAATCCAGTGACACAACTATGACTATACTCCATGGCACGCAATATGATAACAAGCCGCTTGTGAGGAACAGTGTCAAAAACATTCTGGAAATATTTAAATAGAGAATCAGTTTGAGATCATCTGTCAATAGTACTCGTTACTTAATGTGAATAAAGAGCTGTTTGCGTTTCACAACAACGATATTTTCTGAATCCGGGCTATGTAACAACAGTTTTCTTCGAGGTAATGTATGTTCCAAGATCCTAATGCAGATCGACGACAGTAGTATGGCTCTGTAATTCAGCGGATTACTTGAATTTCCTTTCTACTCCCCTAGCGTGACCTGTGGAACATTCCAGCCTGTAGGTTCGCTTCTGTGGACTTGCAACTGATTTTACGTTGTTTTTAAGTACGAGCTTATTATGTCTGAACACTCTTATAGGAACCTAATTGGTGTGCAATCTGGCCTGGAAGAAGTGATTTAAACTGCTTCGCTACACCGAGGATATCAACAATCATTCTGGCGGCTGGTCTTGATTTGAATTCTGAATGTTTATTTCGCCTTCTTTGGTGAAGGAATTTCGGAAAACCGTGCTTAGTAACTACGTTCTAGGGGCACTGTCATCTTTAGTATTATCATTACATCTGCGCAGCGAAGGCATTTTTTAACTGATACGATGTACATCAACGAAAATAAAACACAGGTAATTGAGTGTTGTCGAATTACATCATGCGGAGTGAATTAGACTAAGAAGTGAGACATTACGTGCTGTATAGTGATTTGGTATTTAGTAGCAAAACAACTGTCGATGACGAAGGCAGAGGAGAAATAAAATGCGGGCTGACAGTGGAAGAAAAACGTTTTCGAAAAATAGAATTATTTTAACACTAAAAGTATTTGCCTCAAGTATAGTGTTATAGAAGAAGTGAAATGTAGACGATGTGCAGTACACACAGAGGAAATAGAAGCTATTGAAATGTGACGCTACAGAAGAATACTGTAGAGTAAATGGGTAGATCGACTCACTAATGAAGAGAGGCGATACGGTTAAACACTGTTTCCTATTTCTTGGATTTACTTTTCTTTACGTTGTTTCCAAAGACAAGACATTGTGTCTGCAGTATTCTGGCCACCATTTCTGAAGGCTTGGACAGAATCTGCTGAAGCAACTTTAACTGATACTTTTGTAAGCTACTTGCAGCAACAATAAGTTCTACAATCTGTGCGATGCTGAAAATACTATTCACAGTTTCTTCTTAATCACTTCACAGTCCCTGACACAGGGTAGGAACGAATGGACTCAGGCCAGAAAATAATGATACATTGTGACAGAACGCTCAGATGCTGCAACTTCCATGAGGAACATTACTATAATATTATTCTTATTATTCCATGGGCAGCCATCTGAAAATATATGAAGGTAATTTGCGTTTGATGGCAAATAGATTTTGTATGTAATCCAGCAGAAAATTACAGATTTAATGGGGATTCTCTTTTTCGTCATCTACGCGACAAAAATATACAATGTCTCATGTCCTGTTTTGAGGTAACGGATTCTGAACTCACAAACATTATGTTTCCGAAGGTGGACACTCCCTGAGCTGGTGTGGTAGGAAAAAGATACTTCATAAAATCTATGGGAATGCTTGCAACATCATCCACATTTTGTCGTATTTCCTTTACTTCACGAGTAAGAGCAGAAAATATTGAAGATCTGAGTTTAGGAACCATCAGTTCTACAGCGAAAACCATATACGATTTTTCTTTCAGTGTCGTGGTTCTTAATTCATTTTCAACGGTTAACAAGCTCCACGTGGGTCGACTAAACGTAGGTGAAAACCGTTCTTTGAATATTTTCATGTTAAAATTTTATGCTTATAGTAACCTGATTGGTGATGCCGTATTTTGAATTGGTCATGCTTCATTTTGACATTCAATTTGTCGTTTAAGTAACGTAATTTTCTTGTGCCACAGACATTCAAAAAACGATTGTCTGTGACAGAAGAGAACTGTGGAATTAGGAATTTATGTAATCCATAATCCTACTTCTTTTTGCACCACTAATTTGGTTTCCTGATGCATTTTTACCCCTCCAATCTGTATGGGTCTTTTCGCAAGCGAGGATATTGTTTATTCTTTTGAAGATTTCGCTTGTGACCCTCTGGATATTTAAGAAAGTTTTCTTCCGTACCTCTGATAGTCCTTTGCTGGAAGTAATGAAAAATTGAAAGTTGTTGCACCATGGTTTGCCCTCCTGCTACTCCTCCTCGAATTCTAGAAATACTATCTACAGAAATAAATCTTTGAAGATAAGAATCCTGTTTATTCTTGGATACCATGTATTAAAACATGAAAATATGTCATTTCTTAACTCTTCAAGTATTCCTCCTACACAGTTATTACGACATATCGAAAATTACACTGATATTTCAGTTACGAAATAAGTCTTTAGTTTACTACCTTGATTACACAAACTTCTTTATTAGAACATTAATTACATACATTCTCCACCAATGTTTTTCTTTGAAACTAACTTGCTGCTCTAGTTTTGGTACTCTAAATCTTTAATTCGTGACATTTTAATGATTTCACGTCAGTACTCGACATATTTTACAGATTTTATCGTCTTTCAAATTTTTGCCATCAACAGGTACATCCACGGTGTTTAACATTGCAGAATCGCAGGAATACAGAATAATGTCAGACAATATGCTAAGCAACGTTGGTTGCGATAATAACACTAGTTCGCCGCAAGTGTTGTTTCTCCTCTCACTTATAACTTTTGTACTCCTTTCTTCAATTGAGAATGTGGGACAAATATTTCTCCTGCATTCGTTGCAGAGGGAACTTCAAAATATGGATATCAGCTGTTAACCCAGTGTGACCAAAAAGTATACTAGTGTTGTTTCTGCATCCATAGCAGAAATTAAAATAGTTTCTGGGTTTAGCGAATGTATCACTTAGAGAATTTCTGCGTTGAAATGTATCACTCATTTTCCTAATATTTTATCCCGACGTAAGGGGCCCGCGTTTCCTATAAATTGGCAAACTTATTTTTATTAGAAATTTGTTGCCTTTTGTTCCTCCTGTCACTACATTTAACCTAAGGGAGAGAAGGTGTATGCACTGTCTGTCGATATTAAAGTATATCCTTTGTGTTAGGTTTTATTTTATTTTACTCTTCGTTTATAGTGTTTTCTGAGGCGGAGATTAGGAAGCAGCCCAACATTGTCCTGAAAGAGCATGGAAAACCACCTAAAAATCACACCCAGCGTAGTTGGAGTGCCAGATAATAATCGCTAATCCAACGGTAGAACACGATCCGTGTTTGTCTCACCTCTCCCTCGTAACCTAGCGAATTGCATGTTACGCTATACGATCAGGTCTGATTGTAAGTTTGTCACTATTAGCTATGAAAACTATGTTATAGGAACCAACCTCTCGTACATGGTACGTTGCGCATTTGGTAAAGGCCGTTGGTGGCTGGCACGAAAACTTCAGGACTTCGTGAGATACACTACACTGTCTTCAGAAGTGGTCTCCTGCAGTGTCCGCGCATGGCATTTGCTGACTGAGCTCAGCGGACCTTAGAGAGGACACCCAAGGGGCCACTGGGGGCGCACCTGTCGCTCTCTGGAGTCTACTCCTCCTGGCGATCTCGTCTCGTGCTACTGACAAGACCCAACGGGATCTTTTACGATCAGTGATTCCACATTGCCGCCTCAGCATGTGTCATCTGCAATTCCTTACCGTCCATCCTTTTCTGTCTCGTTTCCGCTGAATAACAGCTACACTGCCTTACCTTAGTTAGCGTTAGTACATTACGCATTCCCTAGAGTGCGTTAACATTAACAGCCTTCTCGATTACACGTTCTGATCTCCATAGCTTTTCGAACATTTGTATGTTCATTTATTTCACTATAAAATAGCCACTTCATTCATCGCCTCATTTCCGCAACATACGTCCTGCTTATTGCAGGGTAAGTAGGCCCTAAATTACATCAGATTTGTAATATTTTCTCCGTTTATTTCATGCACAATGACAAAGATACAAAGATACAAAAATAGTAATCTTCATTGAAAGCTTCGTCAGTGCGACTGACTACACGTTGAGCCCATCCAGTTTTAATTTGATGACGTAGATGAAGATAGGAGACATGATACTGAGAGAAGAATTTGACAGACGCTGAAAGATCCAAGTCGAAACAAGGCCATCTGAACTGCTGAGAGCCAGATATAACTAAACTATTCCACCGGGTGAGCAAGATATATGCGACAGGGGAAATACCCTCAGACGTAAAAAGAAACGTGATAATTCCAATTCCAAAGAAAGAAGTTTCTAACAGATGTGAATATTACCGAAGTATCAGTTTCATAAACCACGTTTACAAAATATAAATACGAATTAAATATGGAAGAACGAACAACTGGTAGAAGCCGAAATCTGGGAAAATCAGTTGGGAAATGTAGGAAGAGCCGAGGCTATACTCAACCTACGACTTCTCTTAGAAGATAGATTTAGGAAAGGGTAAACTTACCTTTATAGAATTTGTACGCATAGGGGAATTTTTTGACAGTGTTTACTCAAATCCTAAAAGTAGCAGAGGTAGCCTGTAGGGAGAGAAAGCTATTTGTAACTTGTATAGAAACCAGAAAGCAATTATAGGAGTCGGGATGCATTAAGGGAAACAGTGGCCGAGAAGAGAGTGTGATAATTTTATAACCTATCTCTGACGTTAGTCAATCTGCATACTGGGCACCAGTAAAGGAAACAAAAAAAATTTAGAAGGAAGTACAGGCAGAAGAAATAAAATCTTGGTGGTTTCTCAATGAAATTATAACTCTGTCACAGACAGCAAGACTTGGAAGAGCAGATTTATTGAGTGCACAGTGTGTTAAAAGGAGTATGTAAGATGAGCATTAAGAAAATCAAGTGTAATGCAATGTAGTCGAATTAAATCAGGTGCCACTGAGGAAAATAGTTAGTAAAAGAGACACTAAAAATAGCAGACGTGTTTTGCTATTTGGGCAGCAAAATAACCGATGATGGCCAAAGTACTGGGAATGTAATAATGTGGACAGGTAATAGCAAGAAAAGATTTTCTGAAGAAGAGAAATCTGCTAACATCGAACATAGATTTAAGGATTAGAAAGTGTTTTCAGAAGGAATTTGTCCGCATTGCAGCTATGTATGGAAGCGAAACGTGGACGATAAATAGTTTAGAGGAAGAGAAAATAGATGAGTTTGAAATGTCGCTCCACAGGGAATGCGAAAGATTAGATGGATAGTTGTGCAACTAATGAGGGGTTACTGAACAGGATTGAGGAGACAATAAATTTCTGGTATGACTTAATTAAAGAAGAAATCGTTTGTTGAGCTCCCTTCTGAGATATCAAGAAGTCAGCGGTCTAGTACTGCAGGGAAGTGGGGGAGGTTGAAAGGGGGGAGGGGGAAGGGGGAAGGGGCGAGGGGGTATTGTAGACGGAAACCAAGAGATGAATACAGTAAAGAGACTCAAAAGTAAGTATGTTGCAGTACTTATTCGGGGATGAAGAGGCTTTCACAGGATAGAGTAGCATGGGGGGCTGCAACAAACCATATTCGAGCTCAAGACCAAAGCGACAACGAAACATGTGGCTTATATCATCCACTGATCTTTTCCACTATCATTATATTCAATTTTCAGTAACCGTTACTTCTCAATTAAGTAGCTCCTCAATTGGCCTAACAAAGGCTGATAACACATCGCTTGCCAACAGCGCTTAGCATAACCGGACACTCAGCCACACAAGTGCTAACCAAGCCTGACGTCACTAAATTAAGTATTCTGATGGGAACCAGTATTACTATACTGTAGCAAGGCCGTTTCTACCAGAGGCTAATATCTTAAGGATTTAGGAAGAATAACTACTGAAACTCACTTCCTTGTGAATCGGATTCTGTATTCATTTTAATTGTATTTTATTCTTTTTCCATCGGAGTAGTTCATGTTGGGGTACAACGTTTTAGCCCTGTTAACTTTGAGGACACTTCGTATGGTAAGTATAATGATGAGCACTACCTACACACACCCGTAGACTAAGGGGCAATAGTAAAAGTGCTTGGGGTGCGCCTCCTGGGGCGAGGGAGGGTGCGCGGGGGGGTGGGGAGGGGGCGGCAGACGGTAAAGAGGGGCGCCGGATTTCATTTAAGGATACATATATCATTTTATGTACAAAAAAACTTCTGGCTAACAATTATTGTTAGAGTCAGGTTCTCATTTGCATCAACCAAGTTAGAAAGGCCCCGACCTATAATCTGCTGTCTTATTTCATAAGAAGCCAACAGCAGATCCTGTCGACAAGATTGCAAAGAAAAGTCGCTGGTAATATTTCGTCACACAGCCACTGTCAACGATCGCTAGCAGTGTTAACTACTTATCCAACAATTAACAACCACTAATTACAATAAGTGAACGTTTTCCGCAGTCGAAAAGAAGAAACGTCGGTCTTGACTGCAGCTGAAAAGGGATGTGCAAGTTTCTAAGATCGCACGGAGACTGAATCTGTTTTCTTCGCAAATTCGAGCACATACGACGCATCATGTGTGCAAATGTCAGCAAATTTCGGAATTCGAGCCGTGTGCACATTTACTGCTGTTTATTTCCTTTTTAGATGATCAGTTTCAACATAAGTTTTTAAATTGTCATTTAAATGTTGAATATTGTTCTTTCGTTATTTGTACGTTGAGATCTTTTCAAGTATAAACACATCTAAATGAGGTAAAAGCAATATAGGTAGAAGCAGCTAAACTTTCACTAACTAACTAATTTGTAAAGAAAAGTGTAGTGAAACACAAATATTTACTCAGTTACAATAACTGCAGACGCAGTTATGGTTATTTATAAACTACTTGTTAACTACCATCTTCTTTGAATAATTCAAATGGATAATATTTGAATAAATATTTTGCTCTGATGTGCTCGAACGACACTTTCTAACTATTGCTGTTTTTGTAACTAATAGGAAAGCAAGAATGGGGGGGGGGGAAGCAAAATTATTTATATTTCAAAGGAGAGCGTGACAGAAAATTACTTGAAAACCCTTGTACTAAGGATCCGAAATGCAACAATTTTCCATTTTGAAATCGACGCCATATTCGGTTTGTTGCTCTGCTGTGGAAAGTTTAGGAACTATAATTTCTGGATTGTTATGTAATAACCAAAATGTGATTTGAAAGAGGGTCTGGTTGTAGAACTACCACACTGTAAAGTTCAGATGGCAGCTTAGCAAATCGTTAGAGACTGTAACTCAGGAGTCCATCGACAACAGGGAAGTTGCCGTTTCCGCGTCAGTAAATCTAGAAATTCTCCCCTCCCGACGTTTTATAAATGAGAGAGGAACGGCGGCGGATTTAAGTTCGCCAAACCGACCAGTCCGTACCTCGAAACACCTAAATCCGATTAATGTTTCACGCGCTGTGCGGAGGTCTGAGTTACTGGCAACAGTTCAGCAGGAAATACTCCGAGGTAATACCACCCATGATTCCCTCAAAAGAGTGTGGCCAACCATGCAGTCGTGAGAGTAACCATGTGCTTTGTTTGGATATACAGGGCGATTCAGTTGCACCTACCGGTGTCCTTTATGCAATCCTAAACGACTTCAAACACCATGCCCAAGATTTTTATATTCTCTCGCTCGTGACGTGCCAACTATTGTAGAAAAAATGAAGAGGATCTCATGTAGGGAATTTAATAGAGCTAAATTTTGTATGGGGAGAAATTTTCGCTACAGGCCGTAATTTCCAGATTATTCAAGAAAAGCGTACAAAACTGACCTTCCAATGCGAGTTTTTTTTAATAATTTGAGAAAACCGTGTCCATTTCCCAAAAAATGTCCCCAGTATATAATTTAACTGCATTAAATGTCCTACAAATAAGTCCTGTTCATTTTCTCTTCAGTACAGATAATTCAAATGCAGTGAGTGGGAGACTATGAAGGTCTTGCCCGTTTTATGTTAAGGTGTTGGTAGACTGCGTAAAACCCGGTGGTAAAGGCAGGTAAATCACTCTGTACACGAAACATGTATCTATGACACCTCGAATACTTTTATGTCGTTCTAGGATGAGCGACGGAGTTTCTCGAAACAACGCCGTGGGAGAGGGGTAAGTAAATTGCTAAATGTAAAATTTATGTATTATGTATCTAAAGATTATTTTTTTAAACGGTATTTGAAACCTCTTAGAAAACTGAGTTGAATCATAATGTCTTCTCTGACTTCCAAAGAAATTTTCATAAAGAAAGAGAGCCAATTTTCTGAAAGCGAATTCCACGTCAGGTGGCGAAACGCTCTCTCATCTACATTCATGGCATCAGTATTTCTCAACAACACTCGTCCTGATGCTGGAAACAGTGTGCAAGAGTAATTGTGCTGCGTGGAATACGACAGGACTGGGACAAGGACACCTGCCTCCTCCAGTCTTTGGCACGTCACGAAAACGTCACACACGCCTCGGATCCCACTGTCAACCCAGACTCCCTTTCCCAACACTCCAAGACTCTTAGCCATTCCCCTTATACTTTAGACAAAAAGTGAAATCAGCAAGAAGATCTTTTTCAAAACACAGCTTTCATTATTTATAGCATTTCAGTAAAGCAAAGTATAATCTAAACAATATTTCCTGTGCTAGAACAGTACTTGAAACAGCTATTCCTTCCTACATCAGTGCACATAAACACTGGAAAATATGAAACTGGGCAGATACGTCCAAAAATATTAATATTTTGGGGTCTTTAACTAATTTTGAGAGTGTTTTGAATTCTTGGAATATTGTAAAAGATAATTGCTTTCTTATTATTTTGTCTTGGAAATAGAACTCTCAGCTTTTGCAAGAGTCACACATATCTTCTTTGCGCAAATGTCAACCTAATTCGATGTTAGAATACCGCGTTTTGCTAAATCAGCTCTGCGAAGACATGTTTGTCCGTTTTGATATCTGTACTTCAACAACACGAATAAGCAAGAAATCGAATAGCAGATGCAGTCATACGTATAGTATGAAGATAAGCATTATGTTTTACAAAACTTGTATTAATGAATTGGAGATTCTTTGGTATATGAGATGTACAGTATTTTGTGACATGTGAAGACAGAGAATATCTAAAAAACTGTGAGTGTTTACAGATAAAATATTTCACATAGTGCATGCAGTTCCACAACAACCATGTTATTGTAGACGGCATGCCGTCAAGTTAAAACACACTGATGTGTTACAGGTCAGTTAAACTAAGGTACAAAATCACAACTGAAAATTTTGGCTTCATTTTGTATCTTCATTTTTATTTTTGAAATACTAAACACAGAAATATTCCAGGTGGTACAGATATGCTGATTCATGTTAGGGTGTTACAACTGAGGAAAACTGTGATTTTTGAGACAGATGGAACTAATTTCCGTAACATGTTCATTGTTCAAATAACTTACGGGTTTGCTGCCGGGTAACGTCATCGACCACCACCGATTCTCAACTGCGCAGTTGTGCCTTGAAAATGGCATGGTGTGCTCCTGTCGAAATATCGACGATGTTCGACAACGTTACCCAGCAGCAAACCCGTAAGTTATTTGAACATTCAATTCGCCGGGAAAAGTTGAGGTCTCACAACGAGTTCATCATTTAACAACGCTGTATTCAGACAGCTAGCATAGGCTAGGCTTCAGACTTCATTATTGCAGTAAGTTAAATCTGCAGATATTTCCAAAATAAATCGAATCGTCTGCTGTAGTTATAGTGGTCTTCATTCCGAAGGCTGGGTCTCCATAGCACTCTATCCTGAGCAAGCCTCTTTAACACTGAATAATTACTGCAACTCACTTCCTTATAAATCTGCTTCTCTATTCACATGTTGATCTCCGTCTACGATTTTTACACCCCAAACGTCCCTGAAATATAAACTGGTGATCCCATGATGCCTCAGAATTTGTCCTATCAACCGATCCCTTCTTGTAGTCAGGTAGCGCCAAATTTTTTTTCTCCTCTATTCTGTTCAGCACCACCTCATTACTGACTTGATCTACACACCCAGTCCTCAGCATTCTCTTGTAGCACCACATTTCAAAAGCCTATATTCTCATTTTGTATAAACTATTTATCGTCAGTGTTTCACTTCCATACAAATATATTTAGAAAAACTTTCTCACACTTAAATCTACATTAGATGTTAAAAAGTTTCTCTTCTTCAGAAACACTTTTCTTGCCATTGCCAGTCCACATTTTACATCGTCTCTATTTCGGCCAACTTCAGTTATTTTTCTGCCCAAATAGTAAAACTCATCTACTAGTTTAAGTGTCCCGTTTTCTAAAATAATTCCGTGAGTCTCATCTGATTTAAGTCGACTGCATTTCTTTATGCTTGTTTTGCTTTTGTTGACGTTAATTTTATATCCTCCTTTCAAGACGTGTCCAATCCGTTCAATTGTTCTTCAAAGTCCTTTGCTGTCTCTAACAGAATTGCAATTTCATCGGAAAACCTGAAAATTTATAGTTCTTCTCCCTGGACTTTAATTCCTGTTACAAATTTTTATTTGATTTCCGTTACTGTTTGCTCAATTTACAGATTTAATAACATCGGCGATAGGGTACAACTCTGTGTCACTCCCTTCTCAACCACTGATTACCTTTCATGCCCCCCCGACTCTTATAACTCGGCGTCTGGTTCCTCTGTAGGTTTTATATAGCCTTTCTGTTAATGTATTTTACCACCGCTGCCTTCAGAATTTCAAAGAGAGTATTCCAGTCAACGTTTTCTAAGGCTTCTTCTAAGTCTATAAATGCTATAGACGCAGTTTTGTTTTTCCGTAAACTTCTTCGAGAGTCGTGGGGTCAGTATTAGTTCACGTGTTCCTATATTTCTCCGGAATTCATACTGGATCTTTACCACGGTAACTTCTACCAGTTTTTCCCTTCTTGTGTAAGGGGTTCGACTTAAAAAAATGGTAGGTTACAAGGAAAACTCCTCATTGCACCTGCCTCAGATTTAGAGGGAAAACGGCGCAGTGCACAGCCCGTCAAAAAGTGAACTCAGATCAAGCTTGAAAACAGGAAGAAGGTCTACCGAACTGTGAAAAAAGCAGCAGATTAGAAACAGAGAACGGTTCACGCTCAAGATGTGCTACATTGAGTTAATTCCAGAAATCGTAGCGTCGTGGTTGTTGTTGTTGTGGTCTTCAGTCCACACTGGTTTGATGCGGCTTTCCATGCTACTCTCCTGTGAAAGCTTCTTCATCTACCAGTACATACTGCAACCTACATCCTTTTGAATCTGCGTAGTTTATTCATCTCTTGGTCTCCCTCTATGATTTTTACCCTCCATGCTATCCTCCGATACTAAATTGATGATCCCTTGATGCCTCAGAACAAGTCCTACCAACCGATCCCTTCTTCTAGTCCAGTTGTGCCACAAACTCCTCTTCCCCCCAATTCTGTTCAATGCCTCCTCATTAGTTATGTGATCTACCCATCTAATCTTCAGCAATCTTCGGTAACACTACATTTCGAAAGCTTCTATTCTCTTCTTGTCCAAACTGTTTATCGTCCATGTTTCACTTCCATACATGGCTACACTCCATACAAATACTTTCAGAAATGACTTACTGACACTTAATCTATCTCGACGTTAGCAAATTTCTCTTCTTCAGAAACGCTTTCCTTGCCATTGCAAGTCTACATTTGATATCCTCTCTACTTCGACCATTATCAGTTATTTTGCTTCCCAAATGGCAAAACTCCTTTACTACTTTAAGTGTCTCATTTGCTAATCTAATTCTGGCAGCATCACCCGATTTAATTCGACTACATTCCAGTGTTCTCGTTTTGCTTTTGTTGATGTTCATGGTTGTATGGTCAGGGTATTGGACTCCAAAGCAGAAGATCCTGTTCACATCTCTCTCCTGCCGCTTGTTTTTCACAAAATTATAAATTTCCCGTCCGTTCATTGACGTGTCTCTTCTCCTTCCGCAGTCTTGGCAATACTATACATTATTTATAGAATATGTATGATGTCGTATGAATGTATTACCGTCGCGAGTAAATGTGGTGAATAGTGAGAGCAGGCGAAGTACTGCATAGACCTCTCACATAAATGAAAAAAACAACATGTAGACGGGTATGAACTATGCTACAACAAAGGAATTGAATAGACAAAACTTCCAAAACGGAAGTCAGGAGTCATAACATGTGGTACTTCTGTAAAACAAGTAGAAGGAACATGTATGTACGCCCATATGTCCCTTTCTTACAGATCGCTGTAGCAAACGAATATTACACCACTAGCCACACAAAAATTTGAATACAGCGAATAGACACGTCAGTGACCGGACGGACAGTTTACAATTTTGTGAAAAAAGAGAAGAGCTGGAGGGATATTTAGTCACAGACAACCAACACTGTAACGCCGGGGATTTTCAGATTCGCTCAACATGATGTACTGTGTTCAGATTTTGACAGGCTAGCTACTGGGCCATCTTACGACTAACTCTGATGGGGTCCGATGGAAAGTTTCCCTTGTTAGTAATTTTCACACCTGCCTGGTCCGGTACTTTCTCTGGAATTGGAATTATTACATTCTTCTTGAAGTCCCAGGATATTTCGCATGTCTCATACATCTTGCTCACTAGATGGAGGAGTTTTATCATGGCTGGCTCTCCCAAGACTTTCAGTAGTTCTGACGGAATGTCGTCTGCCGGGGTATAGTTTCGACTTTGATCTATTAGTGCTCTGTCAAATACAATATTTCGCATCTCATATTTATGTACGTTCTCTTTCATTTCTAAAATACTGCCTTCAAGTACATATCTCTTGTATAGACGCCCTATACACTCCTTCCACCTTTCAACCCTCCCTTCTTTGATACGACTGGTTTCCCAACTGAACTCTTGATATGCATATACCTGCTTCTCTTTTCTCCAAAGCCTCTTCAATTTTCTTGTAGGCGGTATTTACCTATCCCCTTGTGATATGTGCTTCCAAATCCTTCAAAAATGGTTCAAATGGCTGTGAGCACTATGGGACTTAACTTCTGAGGACATCAGTCCCCTAGAACTTAGAACTACTTAAACCTAACTAACCTAAGGATGATGTACCCGTGGTCAAGGGGTAGCGTCTTTGATTCGTAATCAAAACGTCTTCGGTCCCGGGTTCGATCCTCGCCACTGCCTAAATTTTCATAAATAACCAGCATTGGCGGTCGAAGACTTCCGGCAAAAGAAGTCAGCCTCATTCTCCCAACGGTCTTGTCAAAGAGGGTGGAGGGGCGGATAGAGGTTCAGGGCACTCTCTTGTCCTAGGGGTGGAAAATTGCCCCTAAAGGCGGAAGAATCAGCAATGATCAACGACATGAGGATGCAGAAGGCAATGGAAACCACTGCATTAAAGACACGTAACGTGTATTCACAGGAAATGTGGTCTGTAGTTGAAGAAGTGTCATGATGATCTCTCCATTGGCAAAAGATTCCGGAATAGTCCCCCATTCGGATCTCCGGGAGGGGACTGCCAAGGGGCAGGTTACTATGAGAAAATGATTCAATACTCAACGAAAGGATAATGTTCTACGAGGCGGGGCGTGGAATGTCAGAAGCTTGAACGTGGTAGGGAAACTAGAAAATCTGAAAACGGAAATGCAAAGGCTCAATCTAGATATAGTAGGGGTCAGTGAAGTGAAGTGGAAGGAATACAAGGATTTCTGGTCGGATGAGTATCGGGTAATATCAACAGCAGCAGAAAATGATATAACAGGTGTAGCATTCGTTATGAATAGGAAGGTAGGGCAGAGGGTCTGTTCCTGTGAACAGTTCAGTGACCGGGTTGTTCTAATCAGAATTAACAGCAGACCAACACCGATAACGATAGTTCAGGTATACATGACGAAGTCGCAAGCTGAAGATGAAAAGATAGAGAAAGTGTATGAGGATATTGAAAGGGTAATGCAGTATGTAAAGGGGGACGAAAATCTAATAGTCATGGGCGACTGGAATGCAGTTGTAGGGGAAGGAGTACAGGAAATGGTTACAGGAGAATATGGGCTTGGGACAAGGAATGAAAGAGGAGAAAGACTGATTGAGTTCTGTAACAAGTTTCAGCTAGTAATAGCAAATACCCTGTTCAAGAATCACAAGAGGAGGAGGTATACTTGGAAAAGTCCGGGAGATACGGGAAGATTTCAATTACATTACATCATGGTCAGACAGAGATTCCGAAATCAGATACTGGATTGTAAGGCGTACCCAGGAGCAGATATAGACTCGGATCACAATATAGTAGTGATGAAGAGTAGGCTGAAGTTCAAGACATTAGTCAGGATGAATCAATACGCTAAGAAGTGGGGTACGGAAGTTCTAAGGAATGACGAGATACGTTTGAAGTTCTCTAACGCTATAGATACAGCAATAAGGAATAGCGCAGTAGGCAACACAGTTGAAGAGGAATGGACGTATCTAAAAAGGGCCATCACAGAAGTTCGGAAGGAAAACAGGTACAAAGAAGCTAGCTGCGATGAAACCATGGGTAACAGAAGAAATACATCAGTTGATTGATGAAAGGAGGAAGTACAAACATGTTCCGGAAAAATCAGGAATACAGAAATACAAGTCGCTGAGGAATGAAATAAATAGGAAGTGCAGGGAAGCTATGGCGAAATGGCTGCAGGAAAAATGTGAAGACATCGAAAAAGATATGCTTGTCGGAACGACAGACTCAGTATACAGGAAAGTCAAAACAACCTTTGGTGACATTAAATGCAACGGTGGTAACATTAAGAGTGCAACGGGAATTCCACTGTTAAATAGGTGGAAAGAATACATTGAAAGCCTCTATGAGGGTGAAGATTTGTCTGATGTGATAGAAGAAGAAACAGGAGTCGTTTTAGAAGAGATAGGGGATCCAGTATTAGAATCGGAATTTAAAAGAGCTTTGGAGGACTTACGGTCAAATAAGGCAGAAGGGGTAGATAACATTCCATCAGAATTTCTTAAATCATTAGGGGAAGTGGCAACAAAACGACTATTCACATTGGTGTGTAGAATATATGAGTCTGGCGACATACCATCTGACTTTCGGAAAAGCATCATCCACACAATTTTGAAGAGGGCAAGAGCTGTCAAGTGCGACAATTATCGCACAATCAGCTTGACAGCTCATGCATCGAAGCTGCTTACAAGAATAACATACAAAAGAATGGAAAAGGAAATTGAGAATGCGCTAGGTGACGATCAGTTTGGCTTTAGGAAAAGTAGACACGAGAGAGGCAATTCTGACGTTACGGCTAATAATGGAAGCAAGGCTAAAGAAAAATCAAGACACGTTCATAGGATTTGTCGACGTGGAAAAAGCTTTCGACAATATAAAATGGTGCAAGCTGTTCAAGATTCTGAAAAAGTAGGGGTAAGATATAGGGAGAGACGGGTCATATACAATATGTACAGCAACCAAGAGGGAATAATAAGAGTGGACGATCAAGAACGAAGTGCTCGTATTAAGAAGGGTGTAAGACAAGGCTGTAGCCTTTCGCCCCTACTCTTCAATCTGTACATCGAGGAAGCAATGATGGAAATAAAAGAAAGGTTCAGGAGTGGAATTAAAATACAAGGTGAAAGGATATCAATTATACATTCGCTGATGACATTGCTATCCTGAGTGAAAGTGAAGAAGAATTAAATGATCTGCTGAACGGAATGAACAGTCTAATGAGAACACAGTATGGTTTGAGAGTAAATCGGAGAAAGACGAAGGTAATGAGAAGTAGTAGAAATGAGAACAGTGAGAAACTTAACATCAGGATTGATGGTCACGAAGTCA
This sequence comes from Schistocerca gregaria, assembly GCF_023897955.1. NCBI lineage: Eukaryota > Metazoa > Arthropoda > Insecta > Orthoptera > Acrididae > Schistocerca > Schistocerca gregaria. The sequence goes on from NC_064922.1 coordinate 464,748,746, forward strand.
ATGAAGTGAAGGAATTCTGCTACCTAGGCAGTAAAATAGTCAATGACGGACGGAGCAAGGAAGACATCAAAAGCAGACTCGCTATGGCAAGTTCCCTGGTTAAGGGAAGTCTACTAATATCAAATACCGGCCTTAATTTGAGGAAGAAATTTCTGAGGATGTACGTCTGGAGTACAGCATTGTATGGTAGTAAAACATGGACTGTGGGAAAACCGGAACAGAAGAGAATCGAAGCATTTGAGATATGATGCTATAGACGAATGTTGAAAATTAGGTGGACTGATAAGGTAAGGAATGAGGAGATTCTACGCAGAATCGGAGAGGAAAGGAATATGAGGAAAACACTGATAAGGAGAAGGGACAGGATGATAGGACATCTGCTAAAACATGAGGGAATGACTTCCAAGGTACTAGAGGGAACTGTAGAGGGCAAAAACTGTAGAGGAACACAGAGATTGGAATACGTCAAGCAAATAATTGAGGACGCAGGTTGCAAGTGTTACTCTGAGATGAAAAGGTTAGCACAGGAAAGGAATTCGTGGCGGGCCGCATCAAACCAGTCAGTAGACCACTCCGGCCGGCTCCAAATCCTTAATTTTTGTGCTGTAGCCTGCTTAGCCATTTTGCAGTTCCTATCAATCGCATTTTTGAGACTCTTTGTATTCCTTTTCGACTTCTTCATTTAGTGCATCTTCTTCTGTTTTCATCAATTAAATTCAATACCTCCTGTGTTATTCGAAGTTTTCAACTAGGCTTTGTATTTTTACCTATTTTATCCTTTGCTGCCTTGACTATTTCATCTCCCATAGCTACCCATTCGCCTCCTTTCCTTTGTTCTTGCCAATCGTTGCCTCATTTTCCCTCTTAAACTCTCAATAACTTCCGGTTTATTCAACTTACTCAGGTCTCATCATCTTGATGTCTTACCTTCTTTTCTTCATATTTGATCTGAAATCCACAACCAATGCATTGTGGTCACAGATCACATCTGCACCTTAAATGTCTCACTGTTTAAAATATAGTTCCAAAATCTCTATCTCCCATGTATACAACCCTTTTTATGATTCTTATAAGAAGTGTTATCGGTGATTGTACTATGCTGACGAACTGAGCCCGATGATCAGCGAAGACGCGTCTGGATATGTCTTGGACAGCAGTGGAATGCAACCTGACTGCCGCCCGCCTTACAATCGAAAAGCCAGAAGTTATGGTGTGGGGTGCCACTTCTTTTCATGGCAGGACCCATTTACTTGTCATCAGAGGGATCCTTTCACACAGTGGTATGCAGACAATATTCAATACCGCGCTTTGTTGCTCTTCATGGCAAGTCATCTTGGCTTACATTTCAACAATGTGATGCCGGCCTGCATACGGCGAGAGTTTCTACTGCCTGTCCTCTCTCTTGTCAAACCCAACGCTGTGATGCTCTAGCACATCGATTGGACAGAATGTGGCACGATGTCCCTTAGGAGTACATCGAACAGTCTGTCATTCAATGCCAAGCCAAATTAAGTGCTTGCATAAAGGCCAGAGGTGGACCAACGCGTCATCGACTTGCTGATTTTGTAATGCTCTTTCTCCTCTTTCTCTAAAGTAAATAATCCTAAATTTCTGTAATTTTAATCATTTATTTGCCAGTACATGCTCAACACATCTATTGCTTTTCGTCCGTTAGTATAATACCTTAGTGGTGCGTCGTTTTTGCTTTACCTCTATTATTACAGCAATAATTCCATCCTTCAGCTGAGGTTATAAAATGTTACCTGTTAATCTACTCAAAAACTGCAATACGAACACTGGTTCATTAAGATTTCATTCTGCTCCTTTACAGTTACATTACTGACCACTCTTGCAGCGATATTCGGCCCTATGGCAGCTGCTGAACTCGCATCATCAAACGAGCGCGATGTCAGAGAGCTGGAGAAGGGACGAGGCTGGGAATATTCTCTCACTCCTTGTAGCGTCAGTTAAGCAGAAAGAATAGCAGTTTGTTCATGAAGTAAAAGTTGAGAGAGATTACTGCAGTTCACGAATAAAATGACTTTCTTGCAGTTGAAAAATTAAATTTCTTCATTTTAATTTATTACATAACAATTGTTCAAAACATTTCATCAAAATTGCAAGAAAATATTTATTGAATTATTAAGTATAATCCAATCCAAATTTTGTGATATTTCCAAGTTTCAACTTTTCGACAGCAAAAACATATCTTACTATCATTCCCAAAATCTCACTCTAGGGTTGCTATCCAAACCTTGCTATAACTCTCGGTATCAGAAACCAAATTCAGGGCTTCATTCAACGCAGTAGAAAACATCACTGAGTTTTACATCGATTGTACCTTATAATTATAACTATGTGAATATTTAAAATCCTGTGATTTATGTACTTGTGTTATTACAGGCTTATATGCGTAACTGTGTAATGGAGATGTAATTGTGTCATGGTAATTATAAAAGATGAAAAGTCTTACGTACAATGTTCGTATCAAGCCATTCGTATGATAAGGACAGTTTAGCTATATTCAGAGGACTGTAAAGCGTCTTCCAGCATCTCGGCTTTCGCCAGTTCTTTGCTAAGAAACGCGTTATGTGAGATAGAGCCAGTGCTTCCCAAGTCATCAGCAGACAGAAAGGAATCTGAAAAACTGCGTCATACTGTTGGTAAAATTCATATAGTTTGAATTAACAGTAAAGATAAACAACAACATGTAAGCTACTGCAGACAAAATGATACACAAGATTTGTCCATTGTCATCTTACTACAGCATTTTTTGCCATTTTATCTTGCGTCATTTTAGAAAAGGCAGATAAAACTGCAATCTATCAAGTAGTTCGTTTATTTGTCCTTTGACACAATGTAAGTGACATGCAATCATTGGTCTTGACATCTGCATACTAAGACATTAACGTCAACCTATCGCCAGTCATTCTTTTGCGATGGTGCTGCCGGACGTATAAATGAGCAGGAATTAAATCGCAACATATTCTCGCAAATACCTACTACTCAGTAAAATTCGGAACACTTAAAGAAATGTTGCAATGAACAACTTCGTCATTGAAATACCTACTGGTCAACAAAATTCAGAAAAATAGAGGAATTATTGCAACGAACTAATTATTAAACTAATCATCACATCTAGAACCTGAATAGCGACTCTTACTTCATATAATAGTGATCTTTCAGTATTGTCAGAGGTAACAGTCTCGATGATTGATTGATCTCTCGTTGGCCATTAATGGAAACGGCCTTGCTGTGTTGATATTGCGAACAATTGTAAGCGATGGGAAACTGCAGTCGTAATTTTCCCAGGAACATACAGCTCTACTATATGGTTATATGATGATGGCAACCACTTGAGTAAAATATTCCAGAGGTAAAATAGCCCTCCAATCGGTTCTCTGGTAGGGGACTACTCAGGAAGGTGTAATCTAGTGATCGGGACGTGGGATGTTGGATCCCTTAATGGGATAGATTAAAGTTAGATACAGTAGGAATTAGTGAAGTTCGGCGGCAGGAGGGACAGTACTTCTGGTCAAGTAAATAAAGGGTTATAAACAGAAGATCAAATAAGGGTAATGCAGAAGACGGTTTAATAATGAATGCGAAAATAGGAATGCTGGTAAACTAGTAATAACAGCGTTGTGAATTCAGCATCGTAGCCAGGATCGACACAAATCCCACTCCCATCACAGTACTACAAGTTTATATGGAACTAGCTTCGCAGATGGTGAAGAGATCGAAGATATGTGCGATGAGACAAAAGAAATTATATATTTATCTGTACATGCACATCAAATCTACTGATTTCCATCCCACCCAGGTAACTGCTTCATGGTGCATCGTTTCTTTCTTTTCTATTTCAGAGTGTATTACTGAACCGCGCAGCAAGAACCGCTAGGTCGCGGAACGCTCTTTGCTTCCACAGACATTATTTCGGTGAACCTCCGCCGCCAGGAGATGTGCGAGCTCCGGAGTGAGTCCTCTTAGTGGGTGAGCGCGCCGTGGAGCAGGGAGTTGGCTGCAGAACTCGCTTGGTCGAAAGAATGGTCCACCACCATCCAGGGCCGCCCTATAGCGCGGGTTCCAGAATTCGCTGTCGACTGCGGATGCTGCCGGCCGGCCGGGGTTGGTTGTCTACGTGAAGCGGCGCATCCAGGATGTTACACGTCGTGTCGACATGCAGCCTGTGCCTGCTCTGTAGCGTGGCCAGCACAGCGGCTTTCGGAAGACATCACTTCAGCTAGTTTCCGTCTGCTCGGCTGCCGACAAGAGGCTGTGTACGTAGCAGCTCACGGGAGAGAGACGCCCACAACACGTAAGCGAGCCTACTACCACTGGCAGATTCCCGCCAAGAAACTATACCAGCTTAGCTTGTTTTGAGCTGGTTGGATTGTGATTGTACTGTGACAGTGTGACACTCGACTTAGACGCGTTATTCGTTGGTCTTAGTAGCTTGGACATGTGCACGAGTATCAGCTGTAGATGTTCTCTTTAATATACCGTTAACCTAGCCAATCTGATAATTTCGAACGGCATCTGGATCACTATGAAGCTTTAAAAGATTCTAAAGGGGCAGATTCCCCTCCGTGATACTGTTCAGTCTCCTGCTCTGGGTATTTACCAGTGTATTTGTAATTGTCCTTGTACTTAATAATGCACTTTTGGCAGTTACATGTTTTATGTCATCACTAGCAAATTTTCTGCAAGTCAAGATTGTCTTCTACAAGGTTAACTATTTGTTCTGTTGGTAATGTGACGACTGTTAGGGAAAAAATTACCTTATATTCAAAGTTTATCCTACACTTGTACTTTCTACTGATTTTCTGGTTGGTTATTAGCTTTTCTAAATTTTGGAGGAGTTGCAATTTCAGTGAACTGTGTTATTTTGTTTTAAAATGTAGAGTTTGCAGATTTGTCTTTTCCAAACTGCTTGTTCACTGGGCGGGACGACCAGCATTTGATTTTCACGTGTTTGAGATATATATGTTTTAGAAAACAAATGGTTCAAATGGCTCTTAGTGACCGTAGCGGTCGCGGGTTTCCAGACTGAAGCGCCTAGAACCGCTCGGCCACACCGGCTGGCTTTTAGAAAACACATAGCGTATTTATTTTAGAGGTACCTGGCGTTGGCTTTGCCCTACCATTGTCTACTGATGCGCGTCCTGACTAATGAGCATGTTCGTTTATAATTCCATCATTTTCACTCAGCTACTATACTGTTAAAGTTGTCTTAATTGTATACCACGTCGTTGGATTATATAAACTGTGTTGCTATTGTGAAAGATGTTCCACTCCTCAAGTAACCACCAACTAGCTGACTGCGTATCAGTTACTATTGCTATAATTGTTTATTCATTTTTAGGAACTTATGACTTATTTATTGTTCCTTTAAAAAAAAAAAAACGTGAGTTTGAAAGACGGAATCCTTTGAGGTTCGAAACTTGTACTATTCTAGTTTACATTTGCTGTTCGCTTGATTTTCAGAATAAAATGAGAACATCTAATCAGAAAAACTCATAAAAGGGAACCGGTGCTTTAGGTACAAGCGTATAACGATTTCAAGTGATTTATCATTGTGACGATAAGCAATTCATATCGGAACATATTACCCAAAAGCGGCTCTTAATTTTACCACTGTGCTACAATGTTACATAAATAAAGAGACTATTTTTCACTATGTCATCTTATAGACACGTCTTAGTATTCTTACGATATTGGCTGTACATAACACACTAAGACCTAGTACGTGGTATATATTTTTCCGAATCACACTATGTTTTTTTAATGCATTAATACGTCGTAGATATGCCCCCTCCCTGCCCCCATACCCTACAAACCACAGTTCCCATGTAATAAACGTAGAAATCAAAAATGTGCATCGTGAACGTTACGGTCACTGATCCAATACTTTTCCTATACTTTTATACTAAATTTCCTCGTTTATTCGCTGTCTGTATCTCCACCGATATCATTTTGACTTGCAGCGATAGTAATCGTAACTAAGTCTTCTTGTGTTGACTGGCGCCACTTGGTTTCGCAAGCGTTGCCTGTCCGCTAGTGGGAACAGCGACCCTTATCGATATGTAGTAACTGTTGCCCTATGGTCTTGCGAGTTTGCCAGTTCGGTTGGGGACTCAGGAGGAGCCAGGTCCCCGCAGTGCCAGTACAGGCCGGGACCGCTGGCGGCACGCATGGACTGCCGGATGGAAAGCATGTGGTCAAGAGTGTGTTCGACCCCGTCGTAAACCGGATCCAGCAAGCTTTAAGATATGTGCATTTCAATCCAAGCAGATAAACCTCCACCACTGTGATATCTCGCGATTCTCCTGTGACATGGTTTCGTGTTGTTGCTTGTAATGTCACAGAGGCGAAGAGCAGCGAGTGGAGTGCTTGGGGAAGGCGGATCAGATTAGCTTCCTTCGACTTCTTGTTACTATTTACTGCGTTCAACTTGTTACAGTCTGTTAAGTTCAACCAGGGGTAATTTATCTTGCTGCAGTTACCTGCCCTGGGGTAAGTATTAGTATATGTAACGGTAGTGTACGTATCCTCGAGTTGGCGCTGCTGGCGGTTTTGACAGCTTTCTTGATTGTAGGCCGGTTGGTGATTCTTCTCCCCTGGTGTTAGTGATTCGTTTCTCGTTCCGGGCTCTCTAAACCCAGTATTCTGGGGACGTAGTGCAGACCGCCGTTTCTGGTTTTGGCGTATTGTTCCATCGTTGCATGTGATTTATCTGACGTCAGGTAGCTTCAGCAAGATTATCATTAGTCATTCGTTGGACTGCAACTAGCCAGAGTTACCATCTCGTGAAGTGAATGCAACTCTTGGCTGCCTATCTCATCGGTCACGAAAGTGTTTGTTGCCGGAGCATCTCAGAGGTCGATTCCTGGAGCACCGTCTGTGGCCCCTTGGTTCTTCTAAGACATGTGTGTTCTAAAAGGAGGTCTGATAGCCAGTAGTTCGTTGTAACGCTCTTTCAGTCCATACCTTCTGCGGGTATAATCAGCCTCAGTACCCTTTAAGGAACTTATGTACTGGTCCTTGTGTTTCAATAATGTATTATTTATTACAATACCTTGTAATACCTACATTAAAGGTTATATATGTCCTGTTATAGTTCTGGTCGCCTTCTGTAATAAATCTAGCAGTGTAGTGTTCAGTGGATGTTAAGGGTTGTGTTACAAAGTTTACCAGCATAGTATTTCACCCGTTTGGTGATCAGTTGCTTGTATTTTTTAAATTAATCTGTGCTATTGTATTTTCTGTTTTACAGCAGTATCTAAATTTTTTATACAGGGTGCGTCAAAAAAATGCATACACACTTTGAAGCGTCATAGAAAATTTATTTCGCGTTCTGCAATGTTAAAATTCTGGAAATGGAAAGCTTGAAGTCCAATTGGAAAAATAAATGTACTTTGCAAATGTGATTAATGTTCAAACTGGTGGCCTTCTGCATCAATACATTTCTGAGTACGAGTCACCACTGATTCCGTACATCGTACGAAAGTGTCCAATGAGACTTATGCGCACACCGCCTGAATCTCAGTCCAAAGCGTGTCCAGGTTACGTGGTTTACGTTGGTACACTGTGCCCCGTAATAAGAAATCCAGCGGCGTGAGGTCTGGAGAGCGTGCAGGAAACTTGATTGGTCCCCTGCGTCCTATACACTGGCCTGACCCATTGTGATCCAGGTATGCTCGTACGTCACTATGATAGTGCGTCGGGGCGCCATCTTGTTGGTAATAATCATTACCGTATAATGCACGAATGGCAGGGAATATGGAGTGAGCAAGCATTATTAGGTACGTTTCTCCAGTAACAGTACCTTCAAAGCGGAAAGGCCCAATGAGTCCCCTTGCAGACAAACCACACCACACATTTACACCCGGCAAATTCATAGCCTTTTCAACTGTAATGTGAGGATTATTTTCAGCGCAGTACACACAATTGTGCCTCTTGACAGTTCCATTGAGCTTGAATTTGGCTTCATCCGACCAAATTATGCTGCCCATTAATCCCGGTTCACGTCTCACTATTTCCTGAACCCATTCACAAAATTCGAACTTTATATCTGGATCGTCGGTGCACCAGCCTTGGGATGTACACACGAAACTTACTTTCTTCAGAATGCGCAGCACACTGCTAGCACTTACATTACTCTTACGTACCGCTTGCCTTGAAGATTTTTGAGGCGAACGCTGAAACAGTTCCAAGACCGCAGTTGTGGAATCATCACTTGTAGCTGTACGAGGTCGCCCTGATCGTCCTTTATGCACATCACACTGTTCCATTAATTTCGAATTTTTCTCGTAGACGTGCAATTGTTAACCTTGAGAATGGTTCTGTACCATACTCACTTCTCCACTGTCTTCGAACCGCAGCTACTTTTTCAAACTTGCAGTACCACTTAATTATCTGCTTCCGCGCTTCAAAGCTCAAACGCACCTCCGCCATGTTGCAGTTACTTCTTTGCCACTGCTGGCACCTGTTGAAGACACATAACATTACTTTCTCACAGATATTTAACTTTGTAGAACGGGAAATAAATTGTCTATGACAGTTCAAAGTGTGTATACATTTTTTTGACGCACCCTGTATTATTGCTGTTCCTGGCGTGTAACGCCTTCAGCCGTGATTGTGGTCACTTGCATTAAAATTCTAATTTGGTATTTGTATTTGCGCAATATGCCTTTAAAACCTTATTTACTGCAATTCCTGGCGTCTGATGCCTTCTGCTGTCTTTGTGGCGACTTACCTTTAATATTTCAATACCTGTAATTTGTAATTTGCAGTGAGTTTTAAACAACTCTTAATTTAGTGCCAGTTCTGGCGTGTAAGGCCTTCCGCCCAGATCACAGTGGCTTGCTTTTAAAACATTATCTGCTGTATCTGTATTTAATGGTGATTTGCTAAATTGTAACTCACTGAGAACACTATTATTCACACAGTAGTTTATTCCTTCATTAATAAAGTGTGGTATTTTTATTTATTGTTGAGTCTGGAATTAATGGTTTAAAATAAATTGTATGTAACTGTAAAAGATAACCAATAGTAACTGATTACCGCCCCGTCCACAATCGTAACCGAATCCTACCTTCCCTTGACTAACAGTTCACAAAATTGAATATACTGTTTAAATGCCCTGTATTTAAATTGTATAACTGACAGTTCAAAATTGACTGCTACGGTCGCAGGTTCGAATCCTGCCTCGGGCATGGGTGTGTGTGTCGTCCTTAGGTTAGTTAGGTTTAAGTAGTTCTAAGTTCTAGGGGACTGATGACCTCAGCAGTTAAGTCCCATAGTGCTCAGAGCCATTTCTAAAAGGTGTTTCCTGATATTTTCGATAACGTGGTATTTGCTTACATCAGGTGTTATTGCTGTACAGTGCTTTGTTCTGTGGAGATCATTTGTGGTAAAGGTTTCGTGTAGTCAAAGGACTGTGCCTAAAAGTGATTAGACGACCTGCAATAAAGTTACACCAAATGGGCTGAACGCAATTCAGGCCGGATTGCTTGGAGTATGATAGTATATTCTTAGAAATTTATTTTTCAAATTGAAACTAAATTCTTATTGTAGCAGACATCTTTTGCAATACTTTTTTTTGTAAATTTCTGAAGCCTGTGATTGAGAAAGTGCTTGCGTCATGAAAGCATACTCTTTGCGTTAATGCAGGGAGTGTGTCAGAAACACTTGCTCAGATGATGTACAATGTAAAAGCAGAACATTTGCATGGCAGCACACAGCTAACAAAGCATGAATGAAATTATTTCTGTTTGACGCTTTCTGCACCGATTGCAGCATATGTCAGAAAATGTTATGTTCGCGGAAGTTTCACCTTTGTCACATGTTTGATCAAATGTTTAAGCGGAGCCAAAATAAGAATCTTCAGAAATTACAGAATGGATTCTTGTCGGAATTTTCATTCACAGGCGAAGAGTGCGAAATGGACGAATAAGGCATCAAACCGAACAGTGTGGTCTGTTGTTCTTGTCTTTTCTTTCTGTTAAAGAGAGAGAGAAATATTCTTCAAAGTAATCAGTGATATTTTACGAAGAGGTGCTGGTAGCTATGTAAATGAAGTGCCTAGTATTTCGTCTCTTACAGATTTAATTATTTGGCGCTTGAGAACGCACATTTGTGTAGTGTTTACCCTTCAAAAAGGCTTCGCTAGAATCAAGTACTAAATTTAGAATATTTCGATAACGGAATATTCTCGAAAGGTACAAGAGGCTTTACAAAATTCGTCTCTTCAAGGTCTATCTGTTTCACCCATAGAATGTTGCGTGATGAAATATTTAAATATATTTCAAGCTTTTTGAACAAATCGGGAAAAAAGTTCAAAATGGTTCAAATGGCTCTGACCACTATGGAAGTTAACAGCTATGGTCATGAGTCCCCTAGAACTTAGAACTACTTAAACCCAACTAACCTAAGGACAACACACAACACCCAGTCATCGAGGCAGAGAAAATCCCTGACCCCGCCGGGAATCGAACCCGGGAACCCGGGCGTGGGAAGCGAGAACGCTACCGCACGACCAGGAGCTGCGGAGGAAAGACGGTCAAATATTCTGTGGAATAATTTATATATTTTTTAGAATGATTTGTAAGAAATAAAATAGACTGATTCACTTTTGGATTTAGCAATACATTTTACTAATCTTCAACAAATTTCGAGCTTGAAAACATTTTCGCAAGACCCCCTCAACAAATACTACAAAAAAAATGCATGTGGTGAAAGAAGTCGTACATCTTTTCCAATTGTTAATATTGGTATTGCTCGATAACGTTTGTTGATGGAAAAAGAAAATTCAAAAAGTATAATAAAGTTGGAACATTCGCTCAGACGGTAGTTGGACTCTGTTGTCAAATTTCACTCAGTGGCCTTCTTACGTCAGTATCGTATGAACGTCTCAGTTAACATTATGTGCATAGCAATAGTAGCTAAATATTTAACCGTTTGACTTTCCATAGTAATAGTACCTTAACTGGTAAATATTTTACCGGTTGAGTTGAGACAGAAATATTATCTCGGTAACATATTGCACGGTCTAAAAATCATCCAGACAAAACGTCCTCTGGTACTCTTTTCAGTTCTGAACTAAGCATTGAGCTTTAGCCTCTCAGTTGGCACCCCATTCTTGAATTCGAATATAATTCAAAAAGGTGCGTCAAATGGTTCTCTAACGTGCTCTGTTCCTTATTTTTAGACAAATAACCTCACGAAACATTTGACCCTTTTTATAAATCTTTCTGCTCATCCATTTACTCAGTTCACCACATTCGTCTCTACACAGTTCCTGAACACCAACACGCTGTGAAAGTGTGGAACGTATTGAACCAAGGATTTTTTCCCCATCTTCGAACTTTTTGTTTTAATTTCAGTGTTTTCTTCCGTTTACTATCTTTTATTTACGTAATGTGCCAAGGAACATTTATGCTGATGCCGCAGTCTACTTACACCTCGGGATTATAGTGTTTTTTGGCTTTGCTGTAGTTTGCGAAGTTCAAAAAATGTTTGTGAAATCTTATGGGACGTAACTGCTAAGGTCATCAGTCCCTAAGCTTACACACTACTCAACCTAAATTATCCTTAGGACAAACACACACACACACACCCATGCCCGAGGGAGGACTCGAACCTCCGCCGGGACCAGCCGCACAGTCCATGACTGTAGCGCCCCTGACCGCTCGACTAATCCCGCGCGGCAGTTTGAGAAGTACCGTAGTAAATAATGACGAAAAATTCGATCTTATTTTCACTTCTGTTGAAACTGTTGGAAACGTTGAAAAGGTTTGTGTAATTCAAACTGTACCAAGAATTTGTTACAAACTTTTATTTACTGGCAACGCCTGACTGACGATCCCTGAACACGTAAATTACTTAGTTATGTTACTGGGTGACAGAGAATCCTCGCTAGCTCCAACAAGCGTCTTATCACTTCTGTCACAACATCAGTGGACCATATCGAATAGAAAAATTGCATATTACGCATAATTACGTAAGCTTCTGGGCCAGAGTCAGTTAACATTGAAATTTTCTGAATGTGGTATCGCGTCACATTGTGAATAGCTGCCAGTTATGAAACCAACGTTTAAGCGACGCTTACAGAACACTTCTTGTGGGTCTACTGCTAGACCGTAGTCGAAACGTTGCTTTATCAGAGATGATTGTACAAAATATGGGGCGGAACCATAGCCAGAAAACTTTCACGTTAAAGCGCTTGCGCGAATTACTTTTTTGGCGTGGTTGAATATTTAGTCACAGTAAGAAGTCACGTCTCAGTTGATGGTTGCCCTGCACTTTTTGTTTCAGCGTCAAGACAGGCACGGAAAGGAAAGTACCTTGAAAAATCTATAGGAATTGGTGGCATTTTTGGATGAACTGAACGCTCTGCATATCTCTCGCTAAAGTACTTTGTGTGCGGACTTTGAAAAGTCACAGCGTACAACGACAGGACCATCGACTTCAGATGTCTTATAGAACCACGTTGCGGAAGCCTGGCCATGTTCGCAGTTCGCACAGGTACACATCAGTCTATTCCTCACTTTCTGCTTTTCCATCAGCAGAGATCCATCGGTGGCGACAAGCTATATCGAGCATTGAATAAGCTCACCAGCTAAAATATTAGTCACTCCCTTAAAACGGCACGCTGGTCGCCATACAGAATCGTGCACAGTGCACACCCTGCACTGCTACAACCGACTTCTGACGTAAATGATGGCAATGAATCGGTGTGTATGTGCAAGGAGGTTGTACGGAATCACCGATGTAAAATGGGTCCACGTGAAATGTGAAGTTTTCCGTGTTATTTGTGTATCAAAGCGAACTGTCGTACGTATCAACACGATATGGTGAATCACTAATGGCCATGTAATAAGGAGTGAAGAAAGAGTTCTTAAAGAAGATCCTAATCGACAGGGACAGGGAATGTGTGTCACACCATGTCAGTGACAATTCGGATCAAATCCAGCAGTTGTTAACTGAGTTGCGTTTCAATAACTTTCAGAGCAAAACACTGAGTAGCTGACTGGAAGCGTACATTGTAGTCCGAGGAGGCACGAATGTCTCTCTTGGTTGATGCAATGCGTCGAGAGCACAGAGTGCCAAATGAGGAGCTTAAATCACAGTGCGCGATGGTTGTAATTGAGACCAGAGGTGGTTGTATGATCTTTTGGGACTGTTTTTCGTACCATCACTCAGGCCCTCTCTTTCATGTTTCCATGAACATGGATCATGCTGCTCATTTCAATTTTCTCGGTGATCAAATATTGGGCTTCCTCCCACACCTTTTTTGAGTATGCTCTAGACACTCTTATCTTCCAAGATGAGACCAATCGTTTTCATACGTTCCTGATTCTAAAAACACACAGACGCGCTATTGCACCTCGACTGTCCCGCTAAATCACCCGGTGTTAATCCCATATAAATATTTTCGGACTGGAATAGCAGTTTGGTAGCTATATGAAACCTAATTGTTAATGAGTGGCTCCTGGACTAGAGGCGTCTTTCGGACGACAAAGTTACGAAAAAAAAGCATCTGGCTTACGTTTCTAGAATCAGTGAAAGAAATTTTCGAAACGTTGCGGCTGCAGCTGGTATCAATCACTTAACCATTTTTCGAATACTACGACAAAGTTCCAATACCGTATCAGCTTTCATGATAACTTGCGTAAAGATTGTTGTAACCGCAGAAAAGCCAAGTCTAAATGCAGTTGTTCTCAGACGATACACCAGAAATCATACGGGGAGATAGAGTTAACAGGGGACGCCAGGCGTGTCAGAGGGGTCACAAAAGATAACGGCGCAGCCAGATAGCCGAGGCGGCGGTCCAAGCGGCCAGGCAGCTGCACGTGATATGCAAGGAAGCAGACTCAGCTATTAAGATAAAAAGGGCGCTCTGGGCAGGTCCCTTAATAAGCAATAACTTACAGTATCAACACTCTTGGCTAGAGGGAGAAGTCTGGGAGCGGAGAGAGAAAGAAAGAGGGCCCTAGGTGAGGACCGCACTACGTCATGAGGAGCCAATGAAGGGCTCAGGACGCAGTGCGTGACCATATAGGGAGAGGCCCCTCTACCCCTCCAACCATCTTCTGAAGAAAAGTACTGAAGTTAATACTAAAACAATCCCTAATAAGGAAAAGTTGCACTCGACGCTACGTCATGCCAAGCGCTGGCGGGGTCGAAGGGGAAGAGCTAACAAAACTCGGAGGCACGCCGCTCCGGAGATCTCTCTCTCGGGTTTAGGCAGCGACGGTAGTCAGCGTGAGTAGCAGCCGACTTGGGCTGAGGGCGGGCTGCAGGCAGACAGTTGGAGATAGTCGCCGATGAGCGTTTAGGCAGCGACCGCGGGACTCTGACGTAGGGTGCTAGTGTGGGCAGCAAAGTGCTGGAAAGTTCTATCAGGCAGCCAGAACGGTGGAAGTCAGTCACCGTCTCTGTAATGGGCTTGGCTATTCTGTAGGTACAATCACTACGCAGTTAGGGTGATCTGTATTCTTTATGAATAAATTAGAACTTTTATAACGTCCATACGAGTTTACTTCTACCAACATCCTAGCCTTGTACCTTCACACCAGGGAATTTAACATCTTAGCCAGATCAAAAGTCTCCCTCTCAATTAGGTCAACCGGCTAATTCCCGTTTACGAACCGTGTCGCTCAATCCCTCGCAAAACCCACGCTTGGGACGCGACATAAATAAAAGTTTTGGTGCCAGGTGTGGGGTACCACAAAGGCATATAGGCAAAAAGGAGATAGGAGCCAGTAGATTTTGCTACAGCGACTGTGGCAATTAGCAGGAAGTTGTGGCGACTCGCAACTTTCAGCATTAGTAGCCCCACTACGACAGAGTCCAGAGAAGTAGTCCTCGCGGGTGCAGAGCAACGCAGGAGAGCGGCAGCACGACGCGGAGCGACGAGGCACAGAGGTGCCTAAGCAGCCAGCGTTCGAGACCGGGGGTCCGGGCCGAGCAGCGGCAGCAGCCGTAGCAGCGGCAGCCGAGGCGAGCGACGGGGTCGGCACAGCCCAGCAGAGCGGCAGCCGACGCATCGCGGCAGTGCGGAACAGCGCGGGCATAGAGAGCACAGAGACAGCGCGGAGCAGCGCGGCACAACGCGGGACAACGCGGATCAGCGGAACAGACGGCGCACCACAAGAGAAGCGGTACATATAAAATTATATTAAGAATTTTGTATCTTGCATTGTAAAGTGCTAACATAGTTAAGTTGGTAAGATGGCCCAAACTAACGAAGTTCCGTCATCCTCCAGTAGCGTTAAGATATCAGTGAAAGAAGCCTTGTGTATAGTTCCAAAAGTGTTCGAAGGAAATAAGAGAGATCTTAGGGAGTTTATTGAAAATGTAGACGCTGCATTTGAACTTGTGAAACCGGAGGAACACGAAACGTTACTGAAGTTTGTTAAAGCCAAAATAACCGGAGAGGCCAGATCGAGGCTGCAAGTAAGGGAACGCACGGGGACATGGCAGGAAGTAAAACATGTTCTAGAGGAAAATTATGCGAGTAAGCGTACCATTGACTACTACGCGTGCAAGATATTTCAATCGAGACAGGGACAAGGAGAGCCAATTGCGACATGGGCAAGCCGAATAGATGAAATGCAAAGGGATTTCAGGGAAGCAGTAAGCAGAGTTACGGCTAGGGAGAACTTAAAGGGCGCGATAGAACTGGTTGATTCACTAGGAAGATCATGCTTTATACAAGGGTTAAGCAATGATAGAATACAGACGATAGTAAGAAGTAGAGGCGATGAAATCACGCTAGCAGCGGCCGTGGAACTAGCATTGCAAGAAGAAAGTGCAATACTGTCAATGAAAGAGCGGGGACTAGCCCCAAGAGTAACTTTCAACCGGGGAAAGGAAACGGTGAAGAATACCAGAGATATTAGAGATTTGAAATGTTTCAATTGTGGATTGAGAGGGCACATGGCAAGCAAGTGTAGAAAGAATAGGCCAGAGGGAAGAGTACGGATAATGACGGGCAAAGAGTTTACGAATTTTTGTTACGGGTGCGACAAGCCAGGACATACAGACGCGGAATGCCGGGTAAGATTAAGAAAAATTCAGCCGATAGATACAAGAGACTTTAAAGGAAATCATAGGGAAGCTGATGGAGGGTTACGAGAGTGGAGGTGCCCACAATGTAATCTACCAGGGAACTGTGGAGTTCCGTGTACGAGGGTAAAAGACGTTGCTTGTTTCAAGTGTAAGCGGCCGGGACATTACGCGAAAGATTGTCACGCAGGGCCCTGGCACGCATGGAGAAAAGGCAGGGTGCCAGTATCGAGCAAAACCGGTAAAGTGGTGCAGGGAAACTAAGAGGCGGCAAGGCCGCACAGTCGGGCCTTGTTGCGATAGGTAAACCCTCAGTTAGGGTAATCGACTGTGCAACAGAAAATGACGTTTTGGTTTTATACTGCATAGAATTAAAAAGATATTTGAAGTTGCTAATAGACACTGGAGCACAGTTGTGTCTGCTCAAGAGAACGAGTATTCCGATAAATAGTACACTTGCAATTAATGAAGCGGAAAGGCTTCGGCTAAAAGGTGTAACCAGTGAGGCCGTCAGCACAATAGGTACGGTACAAGTACACTTAAGTGTGGACGGTTCTGAGCAAGTAGGGCAAAAATTTCACGTGTACGGGAGAGGATTAGATATTCCGTACGACGGACTGATAGGCAGAAATTTCTTGACAGAGCATAGAGTTAAGTTAGACTATGCAGGTAAAATAGTGAGACTAAAAGGGCGAGATATACCCTTAGTAGTAGAGGAAGAGCCAAAGGGACATGAGAACGAACAAGATTCAGAAGTAGGCGGGGAAATAGGGCCCCGAGAGGAAAAAATAATGTTATTAAAGGTGGAAGGAAATGTAAAAAGGGGAATCGAAAAGGAAATGATTATTCCTAGGCAGGAGATTGCACAAGGGGTACATGTACCTGAAGCGTTAGTAAAAGTGCGAAATGGGAAATGCATAGTAAGTGCATTAAACTTGTCAGAAGACAGAGTGCAGTTAGGAAACGTCAGGTTAATGACGGAAGAATTAGAAAAAGTAGGGAAAATACGCGAAGTAAAGTGTTGTACTAATGTCATAGGAAAGACAGAAAGTCGTACTAGTGTGTTGCGAAGGCAATTAAGAATGGATCATTTGAACGCTGAAGAGAAAAGCGCTCTAGCAGAGGTTTGCGCGGAATACGGAGATGTATTTCATCTACCAGGGGACAACCTGTCCTATACTTCCGCAGTGAAGCACAGAATACCGATTGCACCGGAACACGCGGGAAAGGTAGTAAACGCTAGACCGTACAGGATCCCGGAAGCGCAAAAGGAAGTGCTAAGGGAGCAAATAGAGCAGATGCTAAGAGATGACATAATTGTCGAGAGTAAGAGCGCTTGGAACGCACCGTTACTGTTAGTTCCAAAGAAGCTAGACGCTAGTGGCAAACAGAAATGGAGAATCGTAGTGGACTACAGACGATTAAATGATACCACTCTAGGCGATGCATTTCCACTACCGAATATCTCCGAGATACTGGATCAGTTAGGGCAAGCTAAGTACTTCTCGACGCTTGACCTCGCAAGCGGGTACCATCAAATATTGACGGACGAGAAGGACAGAGAGAAAACGGCATTTAGCTCAAACTATCAGCATTACGAATACAAACGAATGCCGATGGGACTGAAGGGAGCCCCAGGATGTTTTCAGAGACTGATGAATACAGTCTTGGCAGGTTTACAAGGAGTGAAATGCTTTCTATATCTAGACGACATAGTATGCTATGAGAAAAACCTGCAGGAGCATAACGAAAAGCTCCGGGAAATATTTGACAGGTTGCGAGAGCACAATTTGAAGCTGCAACCAGACAAGTGTGAATTCCTGAGGAAGGAAGTAATCTTCCTAGGTCATTGCATCACTGACAAAGGAATATCACCAGATATGGCGAAGGTGGAGAAGGTGAAGTTCTTCCCACAGCCAAAGACAACTAAGGAACTAAAAGGGTTTCTCGGATTGATAGGTTACTACCGCCGTTTCATTGCTAACTTCAGCAAGATTGCGAAACCTCTCCATGAGCTCTTAAAAAAGGGAGTGGAGTACCGATGGAGCGAACGTCAGAACAATGCGTTCGAAGAACTAAAAGAGAAATTAATAAACCCTCCGTTACTTCAGTACCCTGACTTTACGAAACCGTTCATCATTACAACGGATGCGAGTAACGCAGCCTTGGGTGCAGTGTTATCGCAAGGTAAGAAGATTGGCGAAGACTTGCCCATCGCATATGCATCCAGAGCATTGAACAAAGCCGAACTAAATTATAGCACAACGGAAAAAGAGTTGTTGGCTATAGTTTAAGCAGTAAAACAGTTCAGACCATATGTATATGGCAGAAATTTCACTGTAGTGACAGACCATAAGCCACTAACGTGGATATTTAGTGTCAAAGATCCGAGTTCCAGACTCCTGAAGTGGAGACTGAAACTCGAGGAGTATGATTATGAAGTAATATACAAGCCAGGAAAGTTAAATAGTAATGCGGATGCGCTGAGTAGAATAAGGCATGAAGGGAAGGAAGAGATAGATGCGAAGCAGAAGGTGGAGACAGAGATCTCGGCAGCAAAAGCAAATGGGGAAGAAAGTTCCGTAAACGTGCGGCAAGCACAAGTGTCGAGTGAAATAGAACAGGAAACGGATAGTGGTGAGGAAATTAGTCCCGAAGAAAAAGAAAATATACTAAAGGAAATGCATGACAATCCCTTGGGAGGTCACCAAGGAATGCACAGGACACTCGAAAGAATTAAAGCATACAAGCAGTGGCGCGGAATGAAGCGTGACATTGAAAATTACATTAGGAAATGCCCATCGTGTCAAAAGAATAAAAACACGCAAATGAAAACTAGGATGCCCTTAGAAATTACAGACACAGCAGAAACAGTATTCGGAAAGTGTGCGATGGATATAGTGGGTCCACTAGATGTATCTAATACAGGAAAAAGGTACATGTTAACATTCCAAGACGATCTGAGTAAATTTACCTTAGCAATCCCAATTGACAAACAAGATGCCGAAACAGTAGCTGAGGCATTTGTGGAAAACGTAGTATTAAGGTATGGAATTCCATCAGTATTATTAACAGATCAAGGGTCTAACTTTCTGAGTGATGTATTTAAAAGTGTATGTAAATTGTTGAAGGTAAAGCGTATAAATACTACAGCGTACCACCCTGAATCAAATGGTGCACTAGAAAGAAGTCATAGAACTATTGTAGAGTATCTCAGACACTTTGTAACAGGAGATCAAAGTTCTTGGGACAAATGGGTACCGTATGCAATTTTTGTGTTCAACACTACACCACACAGCAGCACAGGATACACACCATTTGAATTACTATACGGAAGAAAGGTTAACATACCAGGAGTACTGCAGCAAGAAACACAGCAGGTAAGTTACAATTATGAAATGTATGTAAATAAACTAAAGGCGAGAATGCAGGAAGCCCACAGAGTGGCCAGAGACTCGATTATAAGAAGTAAGAAAATCAGTAAGGAACAGTATGACATGAAACAAAATCCAAAAAACTTCAAGGTAGGAGATAAAGTATTACTGCACGATGAGTCGGTGAAACGGGGTAGGTCTCGGAAATTAGATTCACAATGGAGAGGTCCATTTGAAGTAGTAAAAGTGGAAGGTCCTAACGTAGTAATAAAAGTTAAAAGAAATAAGGAAACAAAAGTACATGCCAACAGGCTGAAACAATTCTTTTAAATTTCAGGTATGGCACTCAAGTGGCAGGTCGTGAAATTCGTCATAGTGATAACAGCATACTACATCACTGCATCAGAGCATGCAACAAATGAGTACCAAGTGACGCCATTTCCGAGTTCATCAGGACTATATTACGATAATAGAGGACAGGTAGAAATATACAGTACCACATGGAGAAAAGTCACATACGTAAACCTAGATATAATAACAGAAAGGTTTCAGAATGCAGAGAGGTATGGTAGGGCAGCGGTACAAAGGTGCCGAGAAACACTAACACAATTAAATGTAGGATTAATAGAATGCAGGGTAATAGACCAACAAGTAACCCATCATGTGGAAAAAATCACAGGATTGCAACTTTTAGTACAGCAGCTAACGAAACACGAGACCAGAAGGAAGAGAGGAGTATTCAACTTCGTCGGGCAGGTAAGTAAAATACTGTTCGGGACGTTGGACGAAGCAGATGCAGCATACTATAAGGAAAGAATAGACGCTATGGAGAAAAACTCAGAAGGGTTGTTGAGGCTAACAAAGGAACAGGTGGCAGTGGTAAGAGCCACATTGGCGGGAGTAAACAGGACGGTATATACACTAGAGTCAAATGAGCACGTTCTGAAGACAGGTATGCAAAGACTAGAACGATTCATGAAGGAATACGTGAAGCAAACCGATATAGGGTTTAAACGTGTAGCGTCCTTCGCCACAGTAACAGAGCAAGTATTACAACTATCGGCAGTGTTTGGTCAGATCGAAGAGGAATACGAACAAATGATAAATGCCATTGTAAATGCTCAGAAGGGAATACTACAGCCTCATATAATTAATCCAGTCCAAATTGTAAAATACCTAAGTTTAATACGGGAAGAACTAAAAGATGTAAAGTTTCCTGTTCCTCTTACGGAGTCCTCAGGTTATCTATTGTTAAGAATAATTGATTTAGATGTTTTCATCTCGGGTAGCATACTAGGATATGTAATTAATATTCCATTAATAAATAATAACAATTTCAATTTGTATAGAGTACTCCCACTACCAAAAGAAATTCCAAACATGAAAGGTAAATATGTGTACATACAGCCAGAGAAAGAATTCTTACTAATAGATGAATCCAAAAGGCAGTACGCGAAACTTTCTGCGGAGGAACTAAAATGCAAGGAGCTAAGTAAAAATAGGAGACTGTGCAAATAAGCATTCGCCTTGCTGTCAACATTCGACCACGAAGAGTGCGAAGCCAAATTGTTGCAACCGGTAAGAGAAATTCCGGAAGATTGTGTGCGAAAAATAGTCGCACTGAATCAGAGCCTTTGGACTCATCTAAACAGTAACGAATGGCTATATGTAGCACCGAAGGAAGAAGGCTTAACAGTATTGTGTGGAAGGGAACCACCAAAGGACCTAGTAATAAAAGGGGTAGGAAAAATTAGTTTTTACAGTAAATGTGAGGGGTATGGCACTAGAGTGTTCATACAAACAGAGTGATTCAGAGTAATGTCACGAAGAAAGACATAGTTCCGCAGATCAATCTAGAATTCGATTGTTGCGTGGTAAACAAGAAAAAAAGGAATGTCTCAACGTTAGCATTAGATTTGCCATTGGACCAGGTAATAACACAGTTAGACGACTTGAAAGTCGCAGGAAAAAGACTGGATGATGTCCAGAAGATGGTAGAGAGACAAGAGGAGGAAATGAAGTACTCCAGGTACTTCACACATTACTCCATAACTACGTATGTAGCCATATCAATAGTTATTCTAATCATAATAACATGCTGTTGTAAAGACTGTTTTAAAAGTATATGGAAATATTTTGAAGACAGTGATTGTTGTGGAAAAGTATGTATAAGAAATACCATAGTGAACCAATACCCAGAGACTAGTTCAGCTAGAAGACACAGTAATAAAGAAACTGAAGAGATAGTAATTTATGAAAGATGTGGAAAAGACCAAGGTGATACGGTCGCTTTCAGAAACAGACGTTAAATAACTGTATTTGAAATGTGTAATTGAAATGTAACTGTATTTGAAATATGTAATTGAAATGTAACTGTATTTGAAATGTGTAATTGAAATGTAACTGTATTTGAAATGTAATTCTAATTGAAATATGAATGTATGTATCAATGAAAGTGTCTTTTGATTTTAATGCAAATGCTTTTGACATAACTGAATGTTAGGCATGTACAATGTAATTGTATTATTGTGTGTTTAATGAATTTGACTTTACTAAATGAAAATGAAAAATATAACATATCAGATGCTAATGTAATAAACAAATCTGTAAAGCATGTAATGAAAAAAAAATAAGTCACAATTGACGCTACTCTGAGGAGTAACGCCAATTTCCCTGGCGGGGGAGGTGTTGTAACCGCAGAAAAGCCAAGTCTAAATGCAGTTGTTCTCAGACGATACACCAGAAATCATACGGGGAGATAGAGTTAACAGGGGACGCCAGGCGTGTCAGAGGGGTCACAAAAGATAACGACGCAGCCAGATAGCCGAGGCGGCGGTCCAAGCGGCCAGGCAGCTGCGCGTGATAAGCAAGGAAGCAGACTCAGCTATTAAGATAAAAAGGGCGCTCTGGGCAGGTCCTTTAATAAGCAATAACTTACAGTATCAACACTCTTAGCTAGAGGGAGAAGTCTGGGAGCGGAGAGAGAAAGAAAGAGGGCCCTAGGTGGGGACCGCACTACGTCATGAGGAGCCAATGAAGGGCTCAGGACGCAGTGCGTGACCATATAGGGAGAGGCCCCTCTACCCCTCCACCCAGCTTCTGAAGAAAAGTACTGAAGTTAATACTAAAACAATCCCTAATAAGGAAAAGTTGCACTCGTCGCTAAGTCATGCCAAGCGCTGGCGGGGTCGAAGGGGAAGAGCTAACAAAACTCGGAGGCACGCCGCTCCGGAGATCTCTCTCTCTCTCTCGGGTTTAGGCAGCGACGGTAGTCAGCGTGAGTAGCAGCCGACTTGAGCTGAGGGCGGGCTGCAGGCAGACAGTTGGAGATAGTCGCCGATGAGCGTTTAGGCAGCGACCGCGGGACTCTGACGTAGGGTGCTAGTGTGGGCAGCAAAGTGCTGGAAAGTTCTATCAGGCAGCCAGAACGGTGGAAGTCAGTCACCGTCTCTGTACTGGGCTTGGCTATTCTGTAGGTACAATCACTACGCAGTTAGGGTGATCTGTATTCTTTATGAATAAATTAGAACTTTTATAACATCCATACGAGTTTACTTCTACCAACATCCTAGCCTTGTACCTTCACACCAGGGAATTTAACATCTTAGCCAGATCAAAAGTCTCCCTCTCAATTAGGTCAACCGGCTAATTCCCGTTTACGAACCGTGTCGCTCAATCCCTCGCAAAACCCACGCTTGGGACGCGACAAGATGGTTTTCAGCAACGGATATTCTTGGTAGATGTGCGTTTCAGTCCGTAGGAGTCCACGGGCCATTCTTTCACGATAACAATACATTCACGAGCCACTGACACCTAAATTAGAGCAAAATGTTTTATTACCAGTAGAGAACACTTGCTGGCTCCAACAGGTCGCTTTTCACTTCTCACGATTCATCATTCGATCATGTTTGGTAGAGAGGACCCTCACAAATAGCAAAGTTGGTTAAATAAAATGTTTGCAGTCGTTCTTGAAGATGTGGTAGGTGATTACTGCTCATAGGTATTCTGTACATTTTGCTTCAGGACAAAACTATACGCAGCACTATGGGAAAGACTTAGCAATGTTGTTATCTGATCAAATCGCTCTTCCTATCTCACGTTCATGGATTGTTTATGGGAGGAATTCGAAAACGACAGTGCCCGCCTTCACACAGAGACACTTAGGTTTCTTTTTCTCTCTGCTCATTTGCAGAGGTCCAAGGGTTTCGATGGAAGTCATCCTGAACATTTAATATGACTGTTGGGGTTGTACGTTTGCATAAGTTTATCCACTATAATCTTATGTTACTTTTATGCCCATATATCATTCTTTACGGACTTGTTACAGCGGAATGGAACCTATTTTGTGGATTTCGAGTGATTCACTATTTTTCAGCTTGCAGGTATTGAAGAGTTTAGTGCATTTGTTAAAATAATCAATAAAATTTTATTTATTAAAGTAGCCCTTAACGTCATATTTCACTTAATACAAAAAATGGTATTGGGTAATTCTGAAAATGCACTAAAAGCTTCAGTTTTCCTAAATGGTAGAACAATGGATTTGTTCTGCGAATTGCTAAGACACACGTTACATCCAGAATTGTTCATGAACGTAACAGCACTTAGCAAAGGATGAGCCAACTCCAAAGTCGAAAACGAATGGTACGATTCCAGCGAATAAGGATGTATGGCAAACTGTCGTATTTTTTATATGATACGCAAGAGGCTTGAGAATTTTGTTTACATTATATAGTGGATGCATGCATTTAAATTAAACTAGTGTGGCTCTACGCGAATCAAGTGGAATCATGTCTTTCATTTCTAATATCCTTTGACTTTTTGGTGATCCCGATACGTGATATAAAGAACTCATAAAATAATTTCTGTGGAATATAGGAATGCCGTCCACATTATAACAGATTTACCCAAGTAACTTTTACGTTAACTGCGCAACAACCCTTATTAGATGGTATATCACTGTACTGTTTCGAATTCTACCAAGAAAGTAGATCTTTCAATAAAAACAGGTTCCATTAGTAGCGCAGTAGATAAAACGAATTAATTCACTCTCGCATTTTAAGTCTTGGATGTTATGTCTCCGCCACAAGGTGAGACGCGCATTCTTGTCGCAAAAGGCTTCAAGAAAGAGTCGAGGAGAAATTAATAACCAGTTAACCAAGTGACAAATTCAGGACCCTTTCGCAATGAGCTACCTCCACATGTATCCATCATGACTTCATGAATTTTAGTTTGAATTTCCCGAAAATGAAACCGTGATTTAAACCACTGCCGGAACTTCCCAGGGAAAGGAAGCTAATGATTCCTAACGTGCTTCGGGACAGAAGAACAGGCTTTATTTGTGATCATTTAGAGTTGACTTGATAATTCACTCAAAATGGCGGCATGCTTTTAACAGTGTAGGAGTAGTGATACAGAGAACACAGACTTTCGGCAATGCGCCAGTGCAGGAAATTTTTGTTGTGAGGATGTTCTATGGGAAAAAAGGACATGGTCAGATACTAACTCTCAGTAGATTGGCCCTCCTGGAAACTGGCTGCGGCTTTTGAAGTTTGAAGACTACCAGAATGTGGTACCAGCCAGGCCATAAATGATATGGTCATCACCACGTTATCCGCCATTCAGTTTGAGCATAGAGACGGCGGTGTTTTGCTATAGGCTGCAGTAGTAGCAGTGTATCATGTTGTTACTTTTAACAGACCACATAATTGATGTTCGTCCACCATTTCGTTCACTCGGCAAGTGCGGTTACCTCCCACTACGACCAACATCAACTGTTTCAGTCACGTGGTAAGATTCACCGAAATCTTCGAGTTGTTACCTTGATCTGCTTCTCATGGTTCAAAATCCTTTTTCCGTTTTGATCGTAGCTCCGTAAACCTAGCCACAAATTCAATACCGGTGGTATTGTCATTGTAACTTCCATGAAGGTTGGGCTCGGCTTAATATTGCTTTGTTCAATACTAGTTTCAGAACATGTCCTTGTCTTGATTGTTGTTAGTGCTGTGATATCTTCCAGCGACTGCCGAGTATATAAAAAAAAAAAAGGATCCCTGCAAGTAGAAACGTTGACTACATCTTACAACGTCAGATAGTTGTTAAATGATTTAAAATCTCGCCAGCCTATTAATATTTACCACATCTGCAAACAAGGGCTACAGACCGGAGCAGTCTCCTTTAATTTTCGCCGCCTGCGACTGCAGGAGCTGTGGAAGACAGCTGGGTGGTGTAGCGGAACTTTGGCGGATATTTGCAGGACTCGATACTCTCCCACGCTACCCACAGGCACTCTCCTCGCTGACCGGATGGCGCGGGGCGAAGTTTACGACCCCCTGCGGAGGCTTTTCCTTTTAAAACTCCTACTCTGACCACGGACTAAACGACAACAGCGTAATATCTTTTGCCGATGGACACAAAAAGAAATTTAGCTAGCGAAGGTTTACCTACACGGGGAACAGCCACCGTTAGAAATAGGACTGTGCAACAGGCACTAGTCGCATACCACTTTTCTTCACGGACATACGGGGAAATTAAAATGCAGTACAGCAACATAAAATGAATTAAACTCACAGATTCAACCAACAACCTAACAACTCACATTTAGTAGCTAACAACTATACGTTAAATGGCTTTGGGCAGAAACGGCATCAGATATGAAAGAAAGTAAAATATCTGTGTCAGAATTATTGTAAACTCTGTGATGAGGTACATTCAAAGATAAATCAGCAAGACGTTTTGCTAGCCATATATCATTAATATATATCTGAGTGATGCTAAATATTATTATGTTTACCTAAAGAAAGGTATTATCTTCCCAATGATCTTCAAATCGTGAGGTAAACCCTTAATTTTTGTATCTGAAATTGGTGAATTTACTGATGGTACTTTTGTTGCTTATGCCTGTGGTTACTTCCAAAACTCAAATTAATAATCAAATTAAATTAATGAGATTAAAGCTTAAATTGCTGGTGTACCCATGTGCCACCATAATAAAATAAAAACAGTGAATAGGTGAGGGAGTATGAAATGAGAACAACGGTGTATTTAAGTTTTAAAAATATGACAAATTTTATTAATCCTTTTATAACTATAATGAACTGATAAATATTACACGAAAATGACAAACACAAATCAAAAAGGGGATGGTGTTGGCTTGGCAAAGCATACATTGGCGTGGAAGCTAAACGAATTCTCTCCTGAATTAATCCCTCCTACAACGCAATCTGAATTTGTTTACACGAACCGATTATGAGACCTAACTCTATTCAAATGGAATGAAATATGACCAAGTATACCAAAAAATATTGTTCACCTGAAAACAGGGAGCTGTGAATTTCATTTAATTACCCTACGCCAGTGCAGCTATATTTTGCACTTTTACCTTGCTCCTGGCAGCAGCAGAAAACGGCGCGCTGCGGCAGTTGTAATGTTCTGACGCGTCCCAGGAAATTTGGAAACAAGGCGGTCTGGCGCTCTTATTATCAAAACGCTGGAAACTTCCCTACCAGAGCCTTGAAATCTCACAGTGTAAGGTGCACTCAGTTAGTGGTCTGGATAAATCAATTTGAGTCACAGGCACGACAATGCGTGCTAGAACTGTCACAAGTCAGGTGGTCGACTCATGTCGGATCACCTCACTCTCATGGTACACAATATATACAAGACGATATGCAATTCCTCTGTCAGTACAGTTGGAAACTGCCACTGGCTCTTAGTTCACCAGAAGATACAGACCACATTTCTCACCGCAATGGAAAGACCTGAAGTTCTCCACCAGGGGAGGACCAGAAGACGAAGAAGGCAAAGCATTCGCCACTTTCCACCACTCCTCGGTACGGGAGCCGATTATCAAAAACGAAACCGCCCTCACATTGCACAAACCAATCGAACTGTCCTCTACTCATTGAATCTACCCTCTGACTGTTCTGTTGTCCTTGTAGTCGATCCAGACACAGTAACGGGGTTGCCACGCTGGAGGAGTAATCTCCACTTTGCGTATCCTGAGAGGAGCGAAGGCGTCGTTCTCATAGTAAGCATGGCCATGTTTGGGCAAGAATAACATCTACCTAGGCGGGACCACAATCCCTCAATTTACGAGAGATCTAATTTTCCCAGGCCGACGATGTCCAATTTCTGAATGAAAGCTGTTAAGCTTCCAAGGCAGTTCTGCGTGTGGAATATATGTTTTTTTTATGCTCACTAAAAGAAGGTGTCGACTTCCTGACGTAAGAGAGGTCACAGTCTTGACCCTACTAAACAAGTACACCAGTCACTCTATCCACATCGTCCCATCTTCTAACGTGAGAATGCATGGAGGCTTTTCCCACCATCTGCAGAAAGGCTCAGTTTAGTGCAGTCTCGGTCAAATGGCTTCCTCCACCCGCTTTCCGCCAACTGGTCGCCTCGCGATGGACTGCCTGACACAGGTAATGTTTTCGAACAGGCGCCCTCCAATCCGGCCATAAGTGGAAGCAGGAGATTGCTATGGCCAGAAGTACCACTGCAGATACGATGCTCTGAGTGCTCCTTCCCAGAATAACTCACACAGGCTGGTCGCTGCACTCATAACTTTTGGCCCCGCAATCCACTTCCCTCCCTCCCCTCTATCGCTTTCACTACAGCTCGTCGGGTACGAGTTCTTTACAGCACATGCATTCTGCCCACGGTTTCCTCATGTAAAAATGTCATAATCCACATACACCAAATGTCGCACTGGGGAACACTGAGATCATGACCAAATTATGAAAGTTAATCTGACTGACAACATTATTGAAGTGTGAGAGTGGCACGCCATCTCTCTCTACCACTTCTTGTTACACGAAATAGAGCGCTATCGATGCACAAAACTCATTAATATCATTAAAATGTATCAAATACTAAAAACATTATCAATAAACTGTAGAAAGTAACTGCCCTTTTATGGGCTTTAACAAACACATGTCTAAAATACGTACGTTTGATATAACATATTAAGATAACAAATTAAATCACAGCCATAGCTTTTCGAAAGTAATGTTTCCTACATCTGTCATATCTGTCTCCCTCCCTCCCTCTCTCTCTCTCTCTCTCTCTCTCTCTCTCTCTCTCTCTCTCTCTCTCTCTCTCTCTCTCTCTCTCTCTCTCTCTCACACGTTTTTCCGGTCTTCAGTCTTTTGACTAGTTTGCGTATTCATATTAGCAGAATATTAAAAAAGAATCCTGTAAATAAGCGGCGACTATGATTTCAATATGTGTTATTTACTACTACATTTTGGAAGTATTTTAATAACCGGTTGTGAATTTTACACATGTGTGTGTTAATGCCCGTGAAGCTGGCGAATACCTGATACAGTTTGATGGTATTATTGTTTCTTGTATTGTATTAGACTTAACGAGGTCGTTTTCCACTTAATGTCTGTCGATAGGGTTTTACCTCTCCCAACAAGGAATGATATATAATACTGGTTTATATGTGAATATACGTGGCCATAGAGTTTACGACAGATGCAACACAGCCAACTTACTGCATTTTGTATCTGACATCACTGCCTTACAATTACTACTTACTGGACTGGGCCGCACCAACCGTAGTCGGTCTTGGCCTCACTAGTCAGCCTCCTCCATCTTTCTTGTTCCATGTATTCTTCTCCAGGTAGTCCACCTTACACACAACCTCTCTTCATGCCGTTAGTCCGTGGTCTTCCCATCGGTCTATTGTCTCTGATGCCTTCTTCAGCCATCTGATTGCTGATCTGGCCTTCTCGCCACATTAGGTGCAGGTACCACCTCAGTCTCGTTTATCTAACCCCAGGCACTATTTCCAGTGACATGTACAACCCCTCCAATTCGCAGTTTTTCTCCAGTCGTCTCCATCCTTCATTGGCCCAAAATCTTTCTCAGAGCAGTATTCTGAGATCTCAGGATTTTTCTTTCTGTATTCTGTGTCATAATCCAGGCCTCTACTCCGCACAGTACGACAGGTTGTTTTAGTGTCGTGTAGATTCTAATAATTTTAGATCTCAATAAAAGCGAGAACTTTAGCAGCTTTCTGATTGCAAACCTTCTCCTGTTTCCTGCTTGGATTCTTGCGGTCATTTCTTGCGCTAAGTGCTGCCCCAGACATTTGAACTCTTTTTACCCTTTCAGCGCCATACACAGTCAGATACACTTATCGTATGGCACTGACTACTAAACGTGAGTTCAATGTGTGATTTTATTTCATTTTATGTTGTAACACACTGTAATTAAAATTACTAGCAGTGGTGCAGGGTACCCTCCACCACGCACTGTATGGTGGCTTGTGGAGTAATATGTGAATTCAGATGTAGATTAATGTATACCAATAAGTGTCCAAAAAATTTTGATCAGATACCGTGTGTAGATGTTGAATTTGGGAAATCATGAGGAACCTGAATGCGGTGGACCAGCATCAATTTTCTGACGAACAGAAGTTCATTATTTCAACCATTGAGTCACTAGTCCCCATAAATATGAAGTGGGCAGAATTGGACATCATATGAGTGGAGGAAGTTGACGATAAAAATTGATATGTGTTATCTACTGACCATGGCTTATTGATGATACGGCGCTACATAGTAGTATAAAAAATGTTTATATACGTATATAGAACGCGTAAAAGCTGTGATGGACGAAAGACGTCATACATAACAGTCTACTTGGAGCACTAATCAATCCTGTTTGTTAGCAACGCCCAGTCGGTGTTTGCTTCTCCCCGCCACACCCTCCTAACCCGAATCCCCGATTTCATTTCCGCTGTCAGCTGTCGCCACGTTCCGATACTGCAGCAGTTTATGTAAGGGCTTGGCACAAATGCCGTTTGTTAGCGCAAATAAGCAACCGTGCCATTATGACGAGAGACTTGCGCGTTAACAACGTATAATTTGTGCAACTAATGGCCGATGGGATTTTCGAACGCCCTTTGCGATTAGCTGAGTGGCCGAATTGCGAGGCACCGGAATTTGTGCGGAATGAAAAATTTTCGCCCATTAGCGCGTCAGCGGGGGCTCCATTAAGTGCCGGAATGCGAATGTGCGGTTTCCGATTTAGTGCGCTCGACGCGAATGCACTTACAGCATCGATGCTCACCCTTTGGCATATAGGGCGCAGAAACCGATCACCCCATACGGATCTAATTTACAATTTTATCACTTTACCTCGTTTCTCGATATGAGCTGTCAGATCCTTTTTCCCGTTGTAAGGGCCACTCTTTCACGTGAATCGTCAAATATAGGAGTCTATGAGAGAGTTCTCAGCGTGTCAGTGAAAGTCACTGACAGCTACCATGACAGACAATCATTGGCAGTGAACCATACAATGAACTTACCGCGTCATGGTATCTGAGTTTGTCCAGTTACGAGTAACACAACAATTTACTTGCTTGGAATTTGTTTAAAGATAGCTATTTCGAAGATTTGAGTTGGAATAGGAGCTAAAATCCAGGGAGATGAAATAAAAACCTTGGAGTTTGCAGATGACACTGTAATTCTGTCAGGGACAGCAAAATTTGGCAGAACAGTTGAACGGAATAGACAGTGTCTTGAAATGACGGTATAAGATGAACGTTAACTACAGTAATATAAGGCTAATGGATGCAATCGAATTAAATTAGGTAATTGAAGGCATTAGATTAGGAAATGAGACACTTAAAACAGAGAAGAGTTTTGTTATTCAGGTAGAAAAGTAACTGATGATAGTCGAACTATAGAGGATATAAAATGTAGACTGGTAGTGGGAAGGAAAGTGTTTCTGAAGAAGAGAAATTTGTAAAGAATGAGTCTAGATTTCAGTGTCAGGAACTCTTTTTCTGAAAGTATTTGCGTGAAGTGTAGCCATGTATGGAAGTGAAACAAGGACGATAAACATTTTAGACAATAAGAGAATATAAGTATTTGAAATGTGGTGCTACAGAAGAATGCTGAAGATTAGAGGGAGACATCACGTAACTAATGAGAAGATACTAAATAGAATTACGGCAAAACTTCACTAGATGGAGGGATTGGACGGTAGGACACGCTCTGATGCGTCATGGGATCACTAATTTAGTATTGGAGAGAAGCGTGGAAGGTAATAAAAGTAGTGAGCCGTGTGTACTTCCATCTGTGCTGGCCGCGGTGGTCTTGCGGTTCTGGGCGCTGCAGTCCGGAACCGCGGGACGCTACGGTCGCAGGTTCGAATCCTGCCTCGGGCATGAATGTGTGTGATGTCCTTGGTTAGTTAGGTTTAAGTAGTTCTAAGTTCTAGGGGACTGATGACCTAAGATGTTAAGTCCCATAGTGCTCAGCGCCATTTGAACCATTTGAACCATCTTTCCACGGCTCGCTTCCTCAGCGTCGTGCAGCGCCAATATTTTTTTAATATTTTTGGTAATCGACAGTGTTTTGGCGCGATTGGGCTCTAGCATCTCGTTGCTGTCTTTTATTGCTTCGCTTCTATTTCGTTTTTCCGCGGTTGTTCAGGGTTGGTCTTTTACGAAGCTCTTTCGTTTGAACTCCCGCCCGTAGTGTACCCACTATCGATTGCGAGATCTGTCTTTGGTGTACTTAGAAACGTACTCGTGGAAGAACGCCGGCCTGGTTGGGCCCCTCTGTCTCCTCTTCACTGGTTGTCCGAGGGAGGCGGATGGCAGCCTAATCATCGCCTGCGTCGACGAAGGCAAACAAACAGTAACCATCATGGGGCGGTGGAGCCGCCGTTCGGCGAGGGTTTGAGTCCGGGAGCAGTTCGGCTGGGTCGGTGTCTGCCGGGACGACTGGGGACGACTCAGAATTGTGCACAGCAGTCCCGGACAAACGACGAAGTGCGTCGAGGGAAAGGAAAAAGGAAAAGGGAAGTGAATGTTTCAAGTTGATCGTCCTTTGGGATTGAGTTCATCCAGTCATCTTTCCCGCTGCGGTAATCCTCTGTTCTGTTCACTGGTGCAATTTTGACAGTGTAGATTCCTCCACGCATCGTTGCTAACCGGTGTAGTGGTGTATTTTGGTAGTTATTTGTGTACGTTTGCACTTCTATGTTTTCGCAGTTCATCCTCCCGCCCTGTGGTTGCACAATTCCGGGTGGGGAGTTAGTTCCTTGTCTCCCAAGAACTAGTGCTGTATTGTTAAGGTTAATTCTAGTTCAGCCTAGTGTTCTGTTAATCCCTGGGTATATGTGTCCGCCATACTATTTGTGCTGTATTTATTCTAAGTGAGTTGCACTGACAGT
This sequence comes from Schistocerca gregaria, assembly GCF_023897955.1. Taxonomy (NCBI): domain Eukaryota; kingdom Metazoa; phylum Arthropoda; class Insecta; order Orthoptera; family Acrididae; genus Schistocerca; species Schistocerca gregaria. The sequence continues at coordinate 464,781,391 of NC_064922.1, forward strand.
AGTTGGAGGTACGAGTCCTGTCACGGAGCTGATAAAGGGTCACATTGGTTTCGGCTTCTCAGTAGGAGGATGTTTCCTTAGAGGTTTGTTAACATTGGCATGTCAGCGTCGTCTAGCGCTACCGGAACCTAAAGAAGAACATTTTGCTGATTAGGGAATGTTGTTATACGTTCTTGTTTTCATTTCAATACCCGTATTTGTGAATGCAACCGCAGGAAGTAAGATCTGTTCTGAAGCTATGCTGGATCTTGCGCTCTTGGTATTTTTGGTTTTGTTTTGATCCCGACTATTTGGGTGTCAGGAATATGGAACAGTGTTGTTAATGTTTGGCTTGAACAGCGGATACGCGGCTAGTTTAGTACGTGTGTAGTGGCATGGCGTCCTCATTAAGGCGTGCCCGCTTGATTGCTATTGCGTCTCCTCAGAGTGTAATTTCCACCTTACTAAAGCCCCCTTGTTAAAAGGGAGGAAGAAAAAACTGAAATACCTTCTATTTGCATTAACTATCTTACCTGTCGCTTAAGTAAATATCTGCTTCGTGATTAAGCTAATGGGAGCACCTATCCTAAAAGTAACTAGCGCAGTTCTGTTATGATGGCCCTCGTGCCTATTTTGGTCCGAAAGATTGTATAAACAGGCTTACATGCTCCGTATGGAACTTCTGATGCTGTTTTTTAAGTAACTGTGGATTATTAAAATTGATTATAGGGCAAACGTTTGTATTTTACCAACCGTGTTTATAAGTTATTAACGTGATTGGCTGGAATGTAATATGAACGTTTTAGGACCATAGGTTGTCCAGGTAGAAATGTTGAAGCCATGCTGTGTTATGAATTCATGTTTTATATTGCAATGAGAATTTAAATGTGGTAGACCCACGCTTTGTGATTAATAATTAAAGATTTAAGAGTGCGTTCACTTAGCGCTTACTTTTGTGTTTTGCTGTTATTATTTTTAAAAATTATAATAGGCGTTTTAGTTTCTTACATTAAAGCCTTTCCAATTCGAAAGTGGTGGCCCTCCCATTTTGGGCAATTGTAAGCTTCTAAGCACGATTTACGTTGTTGGCTTCATGTACTGTATGTTATGAATAAATCATTTATGTGTTAAATCACGTCTGATATGTCAATTCCTTGGCCCCGTCCACACCTTGGTAGTAGTCTTTTAATATTAAATGATCATACCACCGTTCCACGTTGAGGGCGACCAAGAGATGAACACACTAAGCAGATTTAGAAGGATGTAGGTTGCAGTAGTTGCTCGGAGATGAACAGACTTGCACAGGATAGAATAGCAAGGAGAGCTGCACCAAACCATTCTTTGGACTCAACACCGGAACAACAATTAACCCTTTGTTGCCTGATCAGAAACGCTTAATTTTTTACGCAACGAAGCAGTAAAAAGCAACACATTAATAACATTTTTCAGAATTTTTATTTTATTGTTTTCACTGTTTTACATAGGTGCTACTTTTGAGTGCCGTCTGGTGCTCCTGTGGCTTGCTGAACTACGTTTCTCCGTGTGGAAGATATTGAAACCAACAAAACAAAATATGTTAGAATGTGCAAAAACCAAAATTTTGTAAATAATAGGATGGTAATTACAAAACTACTAAATGGCAGTCAGTGAAATAATTTTTCTTTTCAGTTCAGCGGAAAAATTCTTGAATGTGGCCTAGATTGAACCTACTATCTCTTATTACATACCGCACATCTTGCCACGTTTCCTATAGAAGTGACAAAGTGATCACTATTGTTCCCCAATGTTACACCTCTACTACTAAGCATTCAGATTTATTCCTTTTGTTGTATATGTATTGCTTTCTTTTGGGGCTTGCACTGCAGCTCTGGATGTGCTTTGCACTTGTCTGAATCATCAGGTCTTCAACAACAGTTCTCCTAAACTCCGGCAGTGGAATAATTTCATGCAGTTCACAGTACATGAAACTTAAAACATTTTATTTCTATCAGTCATGCCTCAGGACAGACAATGTCACCCCTTTTTTGATTTTCTTCCCACTGATAATCAGATCTAGGCCTGTCGGTATGGTCCACAATTCTCATATTACAGTTGTAGTCCTTTACTACAGATGGGAACTGAATGTTTATTTTGGTGCCATCCTTCTACTTTATGGACACATACTTATTTCTGTCTTTCCACAAAGATATCCAAATCGCCCCTTTTTATTTTCTTACAAAATGAAAGACGTAATTGGGTATCTTTATGTTCATCTTCATTGTGCCACAAGCAGAAGTTTTCTGTGCTTTTAATCTTTCAAACAAGGCTAAGGAAGTAAAAAAAAAAGTATCAAAGTACTGTCTGCTGTTTTCGCCCCAAATCTTCTTTGATAAGCATAAAACTACCCTTTCTTGTAATGCATAATTTTTCTCTCTCTAGTGTTTCATTTCTCGCTTTATAATTGCCAAATTAAAGATAGCAGAGTTTATGGTCTGCAATACGCCATTGTTTTCAACCAGTTTTTACCAGCTTTATTGGGTTGTATTGTTTGACTACGAAAAGTGGTGTTTATCTGTCAAATCATTTACAAAAATTGTCAACATGCTAACACGAAAAAGAGTGACCTTCATGCTCACAAATCAAAAAATGCAGTAAAATGTAACTAAAAACAGCAAAGAACGCAACAAACATTGCTTGTGCGGAGTTGTAAACAGTACGAGGGTGGTCCAAAAAGTAAGTTCCGATCGGTCGCTAAATGCAAACTACAGTGAAAGTCAGAAACATTTTATTAAGGGGCGGCTCGTTAGCAAGCACGTGATGCCGCACAACGACCGGACCGCGTGGTCTGTCGAGCACATGGCTGGCAATTCCTTTGTGACGCTGTGCGCCGGAGTGCCAAACATGGAGGACTTTGCGAAACACTGATGGCAGACATCTCACAGTTCGTATAGAAATTAATAGTAGCCAGATGAATCATGGTACCTTAAAAACAAACATGTACATTACTATTATTTGCACAACGATTCTGATGGTGTAATCAGATTTTCAATATCTTCATTAGTTTAAAGTTTAGTGTCTGACGGTAAATTATACAAGTAACACCCAGCAACGAATTTACAAAATCTAAACGCTACATACAATTTTGTCAATAGCCATGTCTTTAGAAAGCTATTAGTGTAAACCTAAATTGGTATGAATTACAGGCATGTAACTTGAATAGTACATGAGTTATTGGAGGTCAAAGTGGCCGATTACTATCGATCGCGTCAGGCCATAAGTACTGCACAGTTACACGAAAAAACGGAAGCAGTATGCTTATAAATATATTTATTCACCTATGTCGTGGTTTATATCCGATATATAAGATTCATGAAGAAATTGGTTAAATATTTACTGTGTCTTAGAAAGCACAGAGACATTTGGCTACTGGCCTACCTTTAGTGCCTATTCCTTTGATATATGTTTATTTAATTTGTTTACGTTTTTAATAATGTGTGTTAGAGCGCGTTTATGGTCCAGACGTAGGAATATTTCTTTAATTTCAAGTATTTTAATGTAAATCCAGTATTTCGTATGTGCTTAAATATGTTTGCGAGTGTACGTTGGCTTGGAGACATGGAGGGAGCGCTGCAGGCAATCACAGCGCTCGTTAATGGTGAGACTGTATGGAAGTTGGGGAGGAGGATCGTTTCGAGAGATGACACGAGGGAGTTCTGACGGTGCGGCAGTGCTGGACAGTTGCACAAGACACGGGAGATGCAGGACGCGACAGTCGCGAGGAAGGACTTGGAGTAGAGCAGTTTATGCGTGATGGCGAGAGATAGAAATATTTCTGAGTGCCGACTTGTGTACTTGTGAGATTTCCGTGGCTTCTGCAGTGAAGACGTAGTACGCGTTTGGAAGTGAATATTTCGAGAGCTATGTTGTTGTTCATAACTGATTACGTGAAGTAGGAATCTATTGTTCCCTGTTATTAAACTATTTTCTTTAATTTTCTGGACCGTCTACACCAATAAGTGTTTTGCAGAAATATACCGCACTCTCAAAAGTACTTCTACTATCATACTTATCATTTAAAGATGTTAAGATAGTACCTGCAGATTTTATTTAATCGCAATCTTTCATTTCTAAATTTATGTGTTTCTTTCATAATTCGCAATTGCCGAGTGATAGAAACCTTCGAACATTCGATTCATGTGTGTATTCTTATCGTATACTGTATACTCAGCAGTATTTGGCCTGTAAAATGTCAATTACGTACCCCAGACCCTAGACAACTAAACCAATCAAAACTGATTCTCTCCTTTTCCTGCAGTTTAACACATATTCGTCTAGTATGTAAAGAAATATGAATGTTTCTGTTGGACCAGTTTTTTCGCTTTGTGATAGATGGCGCTGTAATAGTCAAAAACATATGGCTCACATTTTAGACGAACAGTTGGTAACAGGTAGGTTTTTTAAATTAAAATACAGAACGTAGGTACGTTTGATCCTTTTTATTTTTGTTGCTCCAATATGATACATGTACCTTTGTGAACTTATCATTTCTGAGAATGCATGCTGTTACAGCGTATTGCCTCGCGGGATAAGCCGAATGGTCTCAGGAGCTGCAGTCCTTGACTGTGCGGCTGCTCCCCGTGGAGGTTCGAGTCCTCCCTCCGGCATGGGTGTGTGTGTTTGTCCTTAGAATAATTTAGGTTAAGTCGTGTGTAAGCTTAGGGACTGATGACCTTAGCAGTTAAGTCCCATAAGATTTCACACACATTTGAACATTTGTTACAGCGTGATTACCTGTAAATACCACATTAATGCAATAAATGCTCAAAATGATGTCCGTCAACTTCAATGCATTTGGCAATAGGTGTAACGACATTCCTCTCAACAGCGAGTAGTTCGCCTTCCGTAATGTTCGCACATGCATTCACAGTCCCGCTGACGCATGTTGCCAGGCGTTGTCGGTGGATCAAGATAGCAAATATCCTTCAACCTTCCCCAGAAATCCGGGGACATCAAATCCGGTGAACGCGCTTCGACGACCATTTCACCAGTCATGAAATATGCTATTCAATACCACATCAACCGCACGCGAGGTATGTGCCGGTCTTACATCATGCTGGAAGAACATCGCCATTCTGTCATGCAGTGAAACACTTTGTACTAACACCGGTAGAACATTACGTAGGAAATCAACATACATTGCACCATTTAGATTGCCATCGATAAAGTGGGGGCCAATTATCCTCCCTCCCATAATGCCGCACCATACATCAACCCGCCAAGGTCGCTGATGTTACACTTGTCACAGCCAGCGTGTATTTCCCGTTGCCCAATAGTGCATATTATGCCGATTTACTTTACCGCTGTTGCTGAATTAGGCCTCGTCGCTAAATAGAATGTGTGCAAAAAATCTATCATCATCCCGTAATTTCTCTTGTGCCCATTGTCAGAACAGTCACGACGTTCAAAGTCATCGCTGTGGAATTCCTGGTGCATAGGAATATGGTACGGATGCAATCGATGTTGATGTAGCATTTTGTTGTGTACATAGTTCCATGTAGTCACCGCGTACACAACTTTCCCACTAGAGAGCGCTCCGCTAAGCACAACAGCGCAGGCGCAGCGCTCGTCCGTCTCTGTACTACGAGATGGCGCTGTCTTAGAGACGGGCCAAATTCTGCTTCCGCCGATCCGCGTATTAATATGTAACGCAGGCAATGAGATTGCTGCTAACGTAGAACCTATTCTCCTTGCGGATCACACTCGCGCAGTGATACCTGAACGCGCGAGGTATTATAACGAGTGTACAGACCTCCGATTAGTCAGTTTGCATTAGTCTGCAGTAAAGTTTCAGTCTGCACCTAATACGATTATCATATTCCTGTTCATAGCCATGAAGAGAAATGTATAGACACTTTGTCAAGTATCAGAGATATGTGAGAATAAGATTAAGGTACCAAGACCAAAGGAACTTCAGATTGTCAATTGTAAATAGCATCCAGAATGAAGTTAAGTAAGGTTTATGATTATTATTATTTTAATAAATGTGTGTGAAAATTAATCAAGTTCTGTTTAAAGTTGGTCACCGTCAGTCTGCTACTCTAAGCGTGCAAGTGGCATTTCTATCGTCTGACCTAACGGCAGAAGATAAACACGCCACGATAAGACCACGAGACATATTGCTGACACTCGCCTACTTCGTTAGAGCGACAAGTCAAATAATCTGATGGTGTGTGTACCGAAGGTCTTACAGTACGCACACCACACATTCTCAACACCGATGTTTTTGAGATTCCCGATTCTCGCACAATTTGTCTGCTACTGATGTGCGGATTAGTCGCGACAGCAGCTAAAACCCCTACTTGGGCATCGTCATCTGTTGCAAGTCGTGGTTGACGTTTCACATGTTGCTGAACACTTCCTGTTTCCTTAAATAATGTAATTATCCGGCGAACGGTCCGGACACTTGGATGATGTCGTCCAGGATACCGAGCAGCTTACATGGCACACGCCCGTTGGGCATTTTGATCACAATAGCCGTAGATCAAAACGATATTAACCTTTTCCGCAATTGGTAAACGGTAAATTTTAACACGGGTAATGTATCACGAAGCAAATACCGTCCGCACTGGCGGAATGTTACTTGATACCGCGTACTTATACGTTTGTGACTATTACAGAGCCATCTATCACAAAGCGAAGAGAGTGGTCCAACTAAAACATTTACATTTCTGTACGTACTACACGAATATGTAATACAAATGGGGTTCCTATTTTTAAAAAAGGCAGTTGATATTCGTTTGACCTATGGCAGCGCCATCTAGCGGACCAACCATAGCGCCATCTGGTTTCCCCCTTCAGCTAGACGTGTTTTGTTCTTTGTAGTTTTTCCGTTTGATGCTTATTTCGAGAGATATTTGGCCCGGTCACTATCAATGGACTACCCTGTATATGTATCCACAAACACATACAAATATACATACATACAGGCACACTCAAACACACTCATTCTCTCTCTCTCTCTCTCTATCTCTCTCTCTCTCTCTCTCTCTCTCACACACACACACACACACACACACACACACACACACACACACACGAACATGCACAAATACACAGACATTTCATTTACTGCATATTTTAAAGGCTGGTGAGGATTTTAATAACCAGGTAGAACATTTTACAATTTTACATGTTACTGTACATTATTCCATATTTCTAACAAAATTTGTTTTGTACAAAAATCAAGAGTAAAACTAATGAGTGAATACTGGTATAATATGAATATAATTTGAGGAAAAGGAAATAGAAACATTTTGTTTATTTAAGAAAAAGCTAATTGATGGTAGGAGAACTTTTAGTGGAAGAAAGTTGTTGCAGGTAGGAGGGCATCGGAATAATTTAAAGCGATTCCCAGATGGAGCAGAAATTTGCTTAGGTCCAAGTACAAATTCAACTGAATTATGTTATTTACAAATTTTCACTATACATGATAAATTAGTATACATTTCTCATATTTATTTTACTGTTATAGTGCAGTTTCCAGTAATGTATTACGGAAAATTATCTATAATGGGAAATTTAAAGCTTAGGTGGTATTTGACAGTAGTATGACATTCTTGAATGATTACTGGCAATGACATTGGTTTTCCCTGTAAGAGGAGAGCCTCGGAAGTTCGTCGAATCTCGCCTCTCCAAGAAGTTTTATCTCATTGTACTTCTGTGATGCAAGCCGTTATGAAATTAAGCTTAGCAATTAATTACTTGTTACTCATCTATAGATACAATGATAATATATTTTATGTTGTTGGCTAATGTTCCATACAAACCTTTAATTATTTGATTTTTCTATTATTTAATTTTACGTTGTTCTATGCATACATGTTGTCTTGTTCTCAGTTTGTTGACGAATATTAGTCAGTTTTTGTGTTTTTGTCAGAATCGTTCCATATATTATATTGTCTTGTAGCGTGATTCCCTATTCTCTGTCTGATGTAAGGTAGTTCGTCTCTGTGTGCTGTATGGGGTGCTTGTGAAATTTTTTCTGTGATGATTATTAATTCTAACCAGGCATCCAGCTTAAAATGAACATGAACAGTCAGAACCCCAAGAAACAGGTTCAAAATGATTTAAATGGCTCTGAGCACTATGGGACTTAACATCTGTGGTCATCAGTCCCCTAGAACTTAGAACTACTTAAACCTAACTAACCTAAGGACATCACACACATCCATGCCCGAGGCAGGATTCGAACCTGTGACCACAGCAGTCGCGCGGTTCCGGACTGAGCGCCTAGAACCGCTAGACCACAGCGGGCGGCCAAGAAACAGGTAAACTTATAAAAAATGTTTCTTGCGGTTCTGACTGTTCATGTTCATTTTTAAGTTATAAAAATCGGCTGTTGTCCAAAAGAAATGTTCTCAAAAATTACTGTCGTCCAGCTGTCTTCTATTTTATCAAATGTCATTGTCGTGCTGTTGTGGTAGTATATATCTAAACATATCAGAGTGTAACAAGATTTGTTCCGCTGTGCCGATTTTTCCAAATGTGCTTATGTCTGTGTTACTTAGCCGAACACAATGGAGATGTGGATACGATCAGTGCTCTGTAACAAGGTGGACCATACCAGGTGTTGGATCTATATATTTCATGCTCATTCGTTCTCAGATGGCCGGGAAGAATGTGTGTGTTCTGCGTCCTTTGTTCTGTCCCATTCGTTCTATCATGTGTCATTTCACCATTGAGTTGTTTCTTGTCAGTTCCTAGTAGGCCTGTAATTTCCTGTACTTTGTCCTGTCGTGCCATCATCACACAGTACGCTGCAGCTCTGAAACGTACGGTAATGTTTGCTGAGTACACTCGCAGGACGACGCATAATTCCTCTATAGATTTTGTCCCAAACGCTCCCGACGTTGATAAAAGGATGCTTCTCTTTCCGCTTCGTGTGATGTGAGACAGAGATACTGGGCCCAGGTGCTGGCTGCAAAGCTCAAAACAAACTCAAATAAGGCGATATACACTCCTGGAAATGGAAAAAAGAACACATTGACACCGGTGTGTCAGACCCACCATACTTGCTCCGGACACTGCGAGAGGGCTGTACAGGCAATGATCACACGCACGGCACAGCGGACACACCAGGAACCGCGGTGTTGGCCGTCGAATGGCGCTAGATGCGCAGCATTTGTGCACCGCCGCCGTCAGTGTCAGCCAGTTTGCCGTGGCATACGGAACTCCATCGCAGTCTTTAACACTGGTAGCATGCCGCGACAGCGTGGACGTGAACCGTATGTGCAGTTGACGCAATTTGAGCGAGCGCGTATAGTGGGCATGCGGGAGGCCGGGTGGACGTACCGCCGAATTGCTCAACACGTGGGGCGTGAGGTCTCCACAGTACATCGGTGTTGTCGCCAGTGGTCGGTGGAAGGTGCACGTGCCCGTCGAGCTGGGACTGGACTGCAGCGACGCACGGATGCACGCCAAGACCGTAGGATCCTACGCAGTGCCGTAGGGGACCGCACCGCCACTTCCCAGCAAATTAGGGACACTGTTGCTCCTGGGGTATCGGCGAGGACCATTCGCAACCGTCTCCATGAAGCTGGGCTACGGTCCCGCACACCGTTAGGCCGTCTTCCGCTCACGCCCCAACATCGTGCAGCCCGCCTCCAGTGGTGTCGCGACAGGCGTGAATGGAGGGACGAATGGAGATGTGTCGTCTTCAGCGATGAGAGTCGCTTCTGCCTGGGTGCCAATGATGGTCGTATGCGTGTTTGGCGCCGTGCAGGTGAGCGCCACAATCAGGACTGCATACGACCGAGGCACACAGGGCCAACACCCGGCATCATGGTGTGGGGAGCGATCTCCTACACTGGCCGTACACCTCTGGTGATCGTCGAGGGGACACTGAATAGTGCACGGTACATCCAAATCGTCATCGAACCCATCGTTCTACCATTCCTAGACCGGCAAGGGAACTTGCTGTTCCAACAGGACAATGCACGTCCGCATGTATCCCGTGCCACCCAACGTGCTCTAGAAGGTGTAAGTCAACTACCCTGGCCAGCAAGATCTCCAGATCTGTCCCCCATTGAGCATGTTCGGGACTGGATGAAGCGTCGTCTCACGCGGTATGCACGTCCAGCACGAACGCTGGTCCAACTGAAGCACCAGGTGGAAATGACTGGCAAGCCGTTCCACAGGACTACATCCAGCATCTCTACGATCGTCTCCATGGGAGAATAGCAGCCTGCATTGCTGCGAAAGGTGGATATACACTGTACTAGTGCCGACATTGTGCATGCTCTGTTGCCTGTGTCTATGTGCCTGTGGTTCTGTCAGTGTGATCATGTGATGTATCTGACCCCAGGAATGTGTCAATAAAGTTTCCCCTTCCTGGTACAATGAATTCACGGTATTCTTATTTCAATTTCCAGGAGTGTAGTAGCTTCATATCATCTGTGGTGGCAATCTAGCCTGTGGAATGTTAAGTTTGGCTAGTTTATGCATCATTTTCGTCGCTATGTCAGTTGCGATCTTTGTGCGGTCTTCGAATAAACATTTTCCGTCAACATATACTCCAAGACATCTTGGTAGCCTTTTGTAATTATTCTGACGATCCTCTGATAACCTGCACGTCATTCTGCAACTCTGTTATTGCCGTAGTCTTGGAGACCGTAATATAACGATGTGGGCATCTGCATTTCCCATAAGTCCTGCAAACAGTGCAGGCCACCAGAGGTTATAAAAGGCATCAGCTATATCAATTAGGATCGCAACTTCATATCTGTATTATGTCGTTTCTATCGTCTGAAGCGCATTGTCAATGGGGTCGTCTATAGATTTCTGTTGTCTGGCATTTGGACGCATATAAACAGAACAATATCCACTGATATCAGTGCAGTGAATATACTGGTATCTTAATAATCATCTTCTGCATGTTCGCTACATGTGGAGAGTTTGTCACTAAAATTCTGTAGAGCTGTGCAGGGTACATGCTTGTTCCAGCCTTATTCTAATAATTGGTGTTACATAAATTCTTGGGAGATTTTTGTGGCTGTATGAAGGTTTTGTTGGTGTAGAACAAAAAGCTCTTATTCCGCTAAGATATTTGCCGCTGGATTTCCCGATGATAGTAAGCCTCTTATTCTGATATGTAAATTGCACTATGGAAATTATGTAAAATGCAGTTGATATTTTCTTTAGCGGGACTATCTGCAACTTCATTAAGCAAATACGTGAGATTCCTTTACCCATCTTATATGAACGAATTTATTTTCTTTGTTGGATTCCGTCATCAGCTGTATCACATCATAAATATAGTCATCAGCTTTCCACTTTCGATGTTCTGATTGCTTCAAAGCACTTTTAGAGTCAGTCAGAATTGGTATTTTATTCCCTTTCTCAGCTCCAAACATTGCTGCTTGAACTACTGTTACTTCTTCAGTGTAAATATTGCTTATCGGTGGTGTCAAATTTGTTTTAGCTATCTGTAACCTAGAGCGACCAACTCCCTCATTTGGTTTGGATCCCATATGCCAAAAATCTGGCCATTTGCTTTTAGGTAATTACATTACTATTAGCTCTGGATTCTTGGTCTATTTTGTCTGGTGGATAAGTTATATTACTATTAGCTCTAAAGTCTTGAACTATTTTGTCTGGTAGATAGAAAACTTTCAGGTTTAATAGACTGTTCTTTCATATTCCTGACTGAACACCGGTAACATTCGGTTCTTCCATGTCAAAGGAAACGTAAATCTTAGATATTGGAAGCCTTTCACTAACAGTGGTGCTCGCTCACCTTCTGCTGGATATCCTCTTTATGCCAATTGCATGGCTTTAATTACAACGGGATGATTAATTACTACGGATCTTTGCGGTAGAAACTTTTAACGAGCAATTATCTACGGTGTCAAAAGCTTTGCTTCTATTAGGTTCACTTTTATTAGAAGGACCTTAGTTGGTGATGAGTTCATTGCTCATAGACAATACCTAAAATTGAAGTACATTTAATTTTTGTGCATATTGCGGGGTATTTCCAAATAGGAAACCTCCATAGTCCTTTACAGAACGTATCAGTCCGTAGTATAACAAGGTTCCCCACCACACCGCAGTCAAAACAGCACGTAAGTCACTGAGAGAGTTTTCTATTTTCGCAACAATAATATTAATGTGATCACTCCAGGTAGTCTACTGTCCAGGAGAAGCCTCAATACCTCTGATGAGGTTCGTACATTAAGTTTAAAACGCCATACAGTTATCGTATTCAACAGATACTTTTGGTGCTTTCGTGTAAAGAAAACTGCAGAACATTTTGGATGCGACAAATAGAGACCGGTTCTCAGGGACCATTTGGACAGTAAATCAGTAGCATTATTCTTCCATGAGCAATATAGTTCCAGGCTGATAGGTGCAGTCTATATGAGGATATCATCAGCTACAAATGAGGTACATAGGAGGGGACATGGAACAGATCCTTAAGAGATTCGTTTGCACACTGAAAAGGGTCTGATAAACTGTTGTCTTGCTTTTAATGGAAACGGTTCTATGTTGTAATTAATTCTGAAGACAAGGAAGACAAATGTGTGAGACAACTAGGTAGATCCCTGACAGCTCACAGCGTTGTTATCTCTTTCAACTGCGATGCGCTAACGGCTGCAGGCGATAACAGTAGCCGTCTACTGAGCTGTGACAACACTTAAGCGTTGCCATAGAGATATTTACAAAACGGCGTTACGTTGTTAGTTGAGGTAGCCCTCGAAATTGACGCGCCCAGCCCAACACAACTGTCAGCGGCCAACTTTCGCCAACTCAGCTATAAGTGATCTAACGACTGCAAAAGTAAGAAAACACGAACAGCTGTAAGCTACCTTCCTGATCGAAAACTTTTTCAGTGTTCATCGTGGAGGTACTTAAACAGTCAATAGTCCTCCTCCCATTCTGGAAGCTATATTGTAACAACGGCAGAATTTTATGATGTTCCAACCAACATTCGGAACGTAGTTTGAGAAGACGTACAAAAACCTTGGCTGATTACGATGACAGTGCATTTGGATGTTAGGTGTTTGCTATTGTAAGATCCTTACTGGGAATTGATACATGTACAATAATTAGTGTGGTCCATTTTTGAGGAAACTCGATCTCTGCCCACACTGCACTAAAAAATCTGCAGCAGAACGTTGTTTTACTGCTTTCAGTGGTTAGATTTGTGAATGCAGCTTCATCGGTAAAAGTAATCTCTGTAACATGAAATCATAGTCCTGATATCGCAATTTCATGCGTCTTCTGCGATCAATCTGGTTAATGAACTGGTGACGTGATCTATAATACTAACGCAAGGTGTTAGCCCTCAAAATGCGAACAATGCTGTATCGAGTTATTGCAGAGGTGCTTGGCGTTTCACTGGAGCTGATAAATGGATTATGAGGGAGCAGAAGCTAGCGCAACATCTATTTCAAAAAAATTCAGATGGCTCTGAGCACTATGGGACTTAACATCTGAAGTCATCAGTCCCCTAGAACTTAGAACTACTTAAACCCAGCTAACCTAAGGACGTCACACACATCCATGCCCGAGGCAGGATTGGAACCTGCGATAGTAGCGGACGCGCGGCCGCAGACTGGAGCGTCTAGAACTGCTCGGTCACACCGGCCAGCCATCTATTTCAGGGATACGTTTCTGTGTACAACCCGGCTTTTCTTCCCGTTCCTCCCACATTCTCCGTAAAGAACGAGCGTATATAATTTGTCTTGCTTCATGAAACACTTGTACTTTCTCAAATTAATCGACAATCGCCACAAATAAACAAGACAGAATGATAGCTACATTCTTCGGTCCTCATTGTGTACAAGTATCGCTCCGGTGAAACACTGTTTCCACCTTATCCAAAGTGATATTTGTAATCCCTAATTTAGGTACGAAATCGCAGACTTTCGCGTGAGACTTGAATCGGATCCATGCTCAACATACATTGCCTGACGAAAAAAGTCAAACACCTAGAAGGGAAGGAGGAAACGAAATGAATCTCCACGCTTTGAAAAGGTATGTGACTTTATTTTACTTATTACAAGATGAAGTTAATTTATAATTAATTTGGCAATTCGGGCTCACTTATCAGTATGACGCTACACCCCTTTGGCCTGGATGAATGAACTGATTCGAAAGGGGAGGTTGTCATAAAGGCTTTCAATCCTGTTCTTACGCCAACTTATCCACTATTGTTGTAAATAGTCCTTTATATCCTGCGTACAAGCAGTGGGAGAGAGTTGACGCGCAAGCCAGCTCCACCCGTATTCAGTTACAGAACTAAAGATCTTGCTAGCCGCGGAAGTACACCAATGTCACAAGGACAGTTCATAGGGACAGGTCCAATGTGTGGCAGAGGATTGCCCTGTTTAGAAATGACACAATGATATTCTTTGTGTAACACACGAGAACACAAGATGTATCGTAGTGTCGTCCTAGTTCCCTCACTGACTACCAGTCGTGACCTGGAGTCGTACCGAATGGCTGCTACCGCCATGACTCCAGGAGTAACACCGTTGATCCTCTCTGAAACATTGGAAGAGTGGAAACTCTCCCCCAAGTCGTCGCCACACTGGCCGACGATGGTCACCCAGGGTAGCACAGAAGCGCGATTAATCACGGAACACAACGTGACGCCATTCAAACCGCAGTCCATGCCTCGGTGTCATAGGACCACTCCAAATGCAGCCATTTGATGTTGTGTCAATGACAGCTCAAGCATGCGACGGTAATTCTCTAACTCGGCCGCTGGTGGTCTCCAGTCATTGGTGCGGAATGACACAGAATGTGGCGGAGAGTACATTACTTGTTCTCTGACGGCAGGCGCAGTTGTGATCACGATGTGCTTGGTGCACAACTCGGCGATCCTCTTTTGTGTTGGTCATACGAGGTCGGCGGAAAACTTCGCGGCTGGCATGCTGATCTCATATTCCCTTACAATCCAACTTCGAGACACTGTCGAACGCTAATGCCGAGCCAGTTAGGATACTGCACGATTCGACTAGTGAGGCACGTGTAGAACCACGTGAGGCCCCATTCAGCGTGGCATCTCCGTGACGCCACATGCGATCACTCACCATCCGACGCTGTTCACGTAACTTACATACCCTACTAAGCGTCATAACAACAATAAACATGAGCAATACTAAAGCACTCTCGTTTTCGTTCTACTTGCCGCAGAATGTGTGTGTGTGTGTGTACGTAATTACACTGACATGCGACCATGTCTTCTTTGTACAGGCAGTGTAGACAAATCCGAAGCCCTAAATATTGGTGAAAGAAGTGTCGTACAGTGAAAGGCGGTTCAGTTCGTATCTTCTACAACTATGTTGCTAACAGGTTAAACTAATATAGTGCATTCGAAAAAGCGAAGTTGATATGGAAATTTTGTAATAAACATAGCTATGATACGAGACTATGGCCCTTTTTAAAATACACGTAGGTATAAAAATGAATTACCATACCTTAAACGGAGCTTAGCTGAGTCATCTTTTATTACCAACTTCACTTCACGATACTAGTGGGTGCAGAGGGAGTGAAGAGTGAACACGGTCTATTTTCCGGATTCTATGAGGACAACATTTATTGAACCTAAACAAATTATTATAATACAAGAGACGTTCAATGAGTAATGTAACTCTTTTTCTCGCCCTATTTCGGTTGAAGAAACGCTGAATTTATAGAACACCGTGGAATATTTCCGCTTCAGCTCCAATAGATTCATGAAGTTCCGATATGTGGCAGCACTTTACATAGCCTTCTAAATGGCGTCCGTAACGGAAGTGCTTTCCAAACAGAGAGTTACTGAGTTTCTTTTGGTGGAAAACCAGATCGTATCAGATATTCATAGGTGCTTTCAGAGTATCTACGGAGACCTGACAGTGAACAAAAGCAAGGTGAGTCGTTTGGCGAGGCGTTTGTCATTATCCCTACATGGTCGTGAGAGTCTGTCCGTTCTCCCGAGGGCCGGCCGGCTGCACATAGCTGTGACTCGTGCAATGCCCCTCATTTGAGGTAATCGACGGATGGGAATCAAACAGCTCCTTGCTCAGCTGGACATCTCTGCTGGTAGTGTTGACACACCTGTCCACCAGTTGGCTTACTCAAAAGTGTGTGCCCGGTGGTTTCCCCACCGCCTTACAGAAGGCCATAAAGAGCTTCCATCTGTTTGACTAAGTGAAGAATGCACTCCATGGGCAGCAGTGCGTGGATGATAGGGTGGTTGCCGCTGCAGCAAGATGTTGGCTCTGACGTCGACCACAGGAGTGTTACCAACGGGGCATACCGGCCCTCCCAGTAAGGTGGCGTAAGGCCGTGGCGTTGACAGGAGATTATAATGAAAAATATAATTCTGTAGACAAAAGAGTTGTTACTACTGTGGTATATTGGAATCCTGAATGAAATTTATTTTTTTTTCACAAAAAAATATTTTGCGTTACTTACTGAACGCCCCTCGTAGATCAATTTAAAGTGAAACACTACTCGTCCAGTCACGACGGAATGTTACCATGTAAATGATAATAAAGAGTGCTTCAAGTACTACACAAGTGGTGCTCCTGGAAATGGACGAAAATGATTACTGAGGGAGGCGCTGTAATACACACAAGCTGCGTCACGTTCCTCGGACCCTTCCAGGTGGCGTACTGCTTTAGACGGAACAGACTGGAGCAGCTTTGGAAGGAAGTGTGGCTGTTCCATTTAGAATTTCAGACTGGTGTCTCAGTGCGTGACCTTACGCAGCTCTGCAGAACTCAAAAATGGCTCTGAGCACTATTGGACTTAACATCTGAGGCCATCAGTCCCCTGGAACTTAGATCTAGTTCAACCTAACTAACCTAAGGACATCACACACACCGATGCTCGAGGCAGGATTCGAACCTGCGACCGTAGTGGTCGCGCGGTTCCAGACTGAAGCGCCTAGAACCGCCTAGAACCGCAATAGGTTGTTTACTCTTCTGCTCAGGTACTGTTTTTCGTCGTCGTCCCTGAAAATGGCTATTGCAGTCTTGCAGTATTGAAAAGGTATTCTTTTCCTTCTGGAGCATAGGGGATTTATCATAGTACGTAAAACTCTCAGATGCGCTATCGCTATTTCATAAAGTTTCTATTTGTGGCTTGTTAACAGATCTGTGTGCAGATGTTACTGAAACAACAGTATAAAGCTTTATGTGAAGCAACGATTTATTCAGAACTCTTCCAAGGATTCCCCTGACCTAATCTACATGTAACCGGCATGCTACCTGCCAAAGTAATATCAGCGGACCGCAGCGTGTGCGGTGACTGGTCACTGCCTTACCAGAACGCTGCCATACACACCTGTTGTATAAAAATCCTGTATTTACAGAACTTTGGTGTAACATTCTATGCTGAATGATAAAAACATTAGTGGTAAGGTATTCTTGTACAGCATGGAAGCAATCGTGAAGGAAAGAAAAAGGAGATTTAATCTTAACATAACATGTCAGCAGTCGGCAGTGATGCACCGTTTCGTCGTCGTTGAATTTCTCGGTTCGGGCAGCATTTCTACTGTTTAAATTGAAACATAATACATTTCTCAGATTTTGTAGACGTATGAATTCGTTAATGAAAGAATTTAGTTGAATAAAACGGAAACAAATTTCTATAGTTGCAGTTAACATGAGAATATGCCTATTTGGATACAAAATGATACGCAACAGAGTTATAGATTATCAGTTTTGTTAATCAACTCTGCTGTAGAAATATTTACTAAACGAAGTAAAGAAATAGTAATCAGTTATGGAAAATTAACTGTAGGGACTCTTAAGGTAAATTTTGTAGTTTATTAAGCATATAGCGGGTTCTAGTGAGGGCAGTTTGTTAATACGAGTATTAAATAACAAATACACGATGTATTAGTATTTATGAACGATACATATACAGCCACCCTAATGCATTTTTTTCTGCAGTTTACCAAAAGACACTCGTTGGGTTGATGTAGCAGTTGTCGCGTCCAGTAAGTTAAATATTTAAGGAGCATTATAAAGTCATTTAAAATAATTTATGATATTCTTGAATTACAGCGAGCAGTCGTAAAGACTGAAGGATACTTGAAAATGCCATTTACGTATAATACAACACACCTACCATTTTGAAAGAGAGTTCGTACGACAACGGATACTGCGTACGACAACTGCTGAAGACAAGTCTGTCTCTACATGATACGAGTAAACATCAAAGATCTGAGCAATTTAGAGTGTATGCATATGTCAGCCAATTTTAAAAATTCTGTGTCCAGCGTATAACCGAAACTAAATATGTTTCAGAGTTCTTTGGAAAAAGCTGATGGAAAAAGGAGAAAAGTGAGCCTAGTGCAGCAGCGGGTGGATAATTTAACTAGGAACTAAAAAAGATCTAGTCGGCAAACCTTACTAGCTGATGTATGTACACGTCAGAGTAGTTTACTCCTAGAACTAAACGTTGTTTTCTAAAGGGCACCAACATTTCCCAAAACGCAGTATCTGTAAAACTAATTACGGAGATAATTACGTTGCGCACACCATATCGCAGTAATCAGGAGTTCATATTACTTGTTTCTACAAATCTAACAAAATTTACATTAATTGCTTTATTTAAATCTCAACATAAACAATGTATGTTGTTACCAATACAACAGAGATCTGTAGTGCAAAAACATGGGTTGAGCGACAGTAAAACGCCTTATTACATAGTGTTCCTAAAGCTATACAGTACACATTAGAATGGTTCGCTATTACGGCCAGAAATGTAAGGCGCAGCAGAAGGAATAGCAGAATAATGATTAACGTCTTATCTGGAAAACAGAGTGCAAAAGACATAGTTATATTGCTGTATGACTTTGGCCCCAAATAAGTCTCTCCCTGAAAGATGAGACAGACGAAGGAACACAAAAAGACAGTGAGTAGTCACGGTGCACTCTAGTATTATTCTTCGTTTCAATGAGGCCCGGAGACAAAATTTGGATGATTTCATACATAGAAAAATCGATGGGGAACTGGAATAAGGACAAAGTGTGAAGATTGCAACGCAGGAGTTTGATGTTGTATATAGCATTGTTTCACCTGCATGAGAAGCACTCCGATACATAGGTATTGCTGTCTAAAGAAGAGAAGGTGATCGATCACGGACAATTACAGCAGCAAATAACCGCCACAAGGCGCAGCTGGAACCATATTTAATGGTACTGCATTGCACTCGACCTTACGTTCAACAGTGGAACGGCCACTGCATGGAGTAGTGTCTTCGTCCAATGACCAGTACGTTGCATTCATTTGAAACCTACACATTGTCGGCACAGTTTGTGATGGTGCCAAGTGAATTGGGACATGACCAGCGAGGCATGGGGTCATGTGCTCGATGAGGGCAGACTCAGCTTGAGTAGTGATTCTGGACTTACCCTTATACGGGACAAGTGGGAACAGGTAACGCAGAACTACAGAGATATTTCCGGTCTCAATATAGCGCTGACGTAAACCAACATGCACACCATGTTTTCATTAAGTATAGAGGGACTGTTTAAATGTGAAAGTGAGTGCTGAAGTATGTAGTATACCAGCAGTACAGTGTTGGATTAAGGGAACCAATTTTCACAGCGTAATACGCTTATAGCAATTAATTTTCCTCTGGGAGCGTCTCGTTTCACTAAAGCTCTCGGCGACTGTTGCTGACAGAGCAGAGCCTTTTGCTGAGGCTTGCACTTCCCCCTACCCTGTACGGATTTCCGCCCACCCATCGTTCTGCTATACAGTGCTACTGCCAGGCACAGATTAAGGGATTTCAACAGAAATTCTGTAAATCCGTTTCTTTAAACTGCTATCTAACAGTGATGACATTGCGCTTTGTAGTGTTTGATATTGTCAATCGTGTGCATATAATATCTTAATTTGTTCCTTTTCGCAGCCCTCTTTTTCCTGAAGCGACAATTTATCAAGTGTCATTGCACTGTTATTTTTATTTAATACGAGACTGGTGAGAGTCGGCCCAAGTACCACTTCAAAGGGTACACTGATTTCCGTCAAAGGAGAAAACATTGCCCAAGGACCCATTTATTTTAGTTGCAGTTGTAAGCGCCCGGACGTAATGGTCAATAGAACTTCACATCAGGATATGCGCGTCACTACTGTGAATTCCTCGGCGAAGTAGGTGGTAGCTGAAGGGTATGGGGGAGAGGGGGGGGGGGGGAGGGGGGGAGGATTAATGCAAGTAGTAACACATCGTCTGTGACATTCAGTAGTGCTCAGAATGTCGTAAATACAGGGTCCATATCTCCTAGTAAAATCTGTAGCCATTCTATTTTTAACGGCCAAATCACCATACAAAATGAGTAACTGGGATATCCTACTTTTTGAAACGTTAACTACTTTAGTTACACGGATTTCTCCACATTATTCTGTATTTTTAATAACCTTAACTTGGGATATTAGCGTACCCTGTGAATTTTACTTTTGCATCGTCTATAATCTCTTGTCCAAACGACATACATTGACTATATATTTTTACATAGCTTCCCAACTTATTTTTCTTTCTTCCAATCTGACTATTTTATAGCGTTCAGTTGCATTGTACCTGGTTTATTACTCAGGTGTGGCATAGCTGTTTCATTCATTAGTTACACAGACGCCTGCATCCTTCAAATTAGATGGCAATCCGCACTTGCTTTACGACACGCTGTAGTTTATACAGTCATGGAACACTGTACCCTGCTATCCTTCAGGTATATTTTCTTTTATTTATTTATTTGGAGTAATGCTAATTTGCCATTGTCTTTG
Source organism: Schistocerca gregaria (assembly GCF_023897955.1). Taxonomy (NCBI): domain Eukaryota; kingdom Metazoa; phylum Arthropoda; class Insecta; order Orthoptera; family Acrididae; genus Schistocerca; species Schistocerca gregaria. Next base: position 464,802,132 of record NC_064922.1, read on the forward strand.
ATTTAGGACTAATTTACGACTATACGAGTCAAGGATTTGTGAATGACTCAAGTTAATTTTTTTGTTTTCTTGTTTTGTGGGTGTTATTTCTCAAAATGAGTTTTGTCAAGGATAAAGCGTCGACAGAAAGAGAGACATAAGGTGTGTCAGAGCTGGAGCCAATACGCGTATTGTTGCAAAACATAGCACAATTAACAGCGGATAGTCAGAATGCGTGGGTTGTTAGAATCACGATCATCGTAACAGGGTGTAGATTTGCTGGTCGCAAGTTGCAAGTTCAGTTGCTCCTCTTTCTGGTAAGGCAAAGGAGGTTGTGGAGGCCTGTGTGTGAGATTCTGGATATCTGGCTGAAATAGAAGGTTGATCAAAAAGAGGTATTGTACACGTACCAGAAATAAAGGGTGAGAAGAAGATACCTTTTTATACAGATAATTTTAGTGCAGACGATAAATAAAGGGGCTGTTAATTGCTAATATGGATATTAGAAGTTCTAATATGCTTGGCGGGAAGTGGCAACAAAACAACTATTCAGTTTGGTGTGTAGAATGTATGAGTCTGGCGATACACCATCTGACTTTCAGAACATATGATCCACGTACTTCCAATAGAGTGCAAGAGCCGACAAGTGCGATAATTATCGCACAATCAATGTAACAGCTCGTGCATCCAAGAATATCGTACAGAAGAATAGAAAAGAAAATTGGGGAAGTGTCAGATGACGATCAATTTTATTTTAGGAAAGGTAAGGGTACAAGAGAGGCATTTCTTACGTTGCGGTTGATAATGGAAGCAAGACTAAAGAAAACTCAAGACACGTTCATAGGATTTGCCGACCTGAAAAAAATGTACAACCGAAGGATGTAAAATGGTGCAAGATGTTTGAAATTCTCAGAAGGATATGGGTAGCTACAGGGAGAGACGGTGTAAGAGGTCCATAATTAGAGAACTTATTGCCAGCGCACTCTGGCTGATGTAATTTCGATGTATTGCTCACGCGCTGCCTGCGATATGTAAGCTAGAAGAGAATCTGAGACCAAAGAGCATTATTAACTGCAGTAGGAACTGTGTAGCAGTAGCAGAATGTTGTTGCTAGTGAGCAGTCGTGTCTGGTGTATCGTGTTGGCTGGGCCGGTCGTGTGCATCGATGGCAGAGCTTGAGCGTTATAGGATAAGGTAAAAGCAGTCTCGCGCATATGTAGTATTATTACATCAAGTCCCATGTAAAAGTTTTTAAAAAAATCTGTTAATAATAATCTTTCTCATAAAAAGTAACTTTTGACATTTATCTCAATTTAAGGAATTCACTAATTTCTCCAATCCTTGGCAATCCCGATTATTGAAAAGAAAAATCAGTTCTTTCCTTTTTTTATAAGACAAATCTATCGGCCAGCATTGCACTTAGCTGCGCCAGGAAAATTTCTTATAGGAGCAGATATATACGCGTTATCCGGCGACCTAATTAAGGTAATATTTCTCAGCTTATTCAGAATGATGCATCAGGGCCATGACGCAGCATTGCTGACGTCCAAAATTTACCAGGTTAGCTCGACTGACAATTATTGAAAGGTTATAGGTCTGTCATATTGTATTATATTTTCACTGTTGGGTAGTTACGCTAAATGAGAGTATTATTCATATTATTATATTTTATTCTTGTGGGGAGGTTACACTTGGCGACAACCGGCCAGGATCGTATTTTTGTGAATTTCTGAGAAGTGGTCAGCTATATATCTGCTCTTATTTACTTAATATTAAAAGTAGTTTGCATCTGGCGCAACGCATTTACTACTTTGTCACTTTTTCTTTCACAGATCATCGGCAATTTATTGCTCTTTGTTGTAACTGTATTTGTTCCATTTTTGCTTTGCCTTTGTTTGATTTTATGCTTAACTTTGAGTTGTGAAAATGCCGCGCAAAACTGCTAACAGTGCATCGCGATGTGCAAGGAGAGAAAAAGCAGACTCGAACAATTTGACTGATAATACTAGCGACACTCAGTGTAATAGTGATAATCCTCTAATTACAGATAATCAGTGTGTGTCGATCACTAGTAATGATTTTGATATTAATGATGTGCAAACAAATTCAATTGTGTCCTCTGTTAATGTAACGACAATTGATGACGCGGCACGTTCCGTTACAATGAACGCTGTCCAGTTTGAAGCACCTGATTTGCAAAATTTACGTAGCGAACAGATAATTGTTTTTAACGAAGGTGACCAATATACACAAAGCACGACAGATTTATTTGTTTCCGCTGTAGTGACCAACACAGCACCTCTGATTAGCAAACCTTTCTGTGAATCAGACAATGACCAAATGGTTATACAAAACGTGACACATGCAGATACACCATCACACAGCACAGAGAATACAGCAGCTAATTTTGGCATGGATCGAGTTATGGCATTATTGCTACAACTTAATGAAAATCTCAAACAACAAATTAATGAATCGAACAAACAAGTTAATGAAAATCTCAAACAGTCGAAGAAAGAACAAGACGACAATTTCAAACAACTTAATGAAAGTTTGAAACAGTCAAATGAAAAACACGACGAGAACTTTAAACAGATTAATGAACAGATTGCAGCCGTTGCCGTGCAATGTCATGATACTAAAGAACAAATACGTGAGGAAATTAAGGCTTGTGCTAGGAATAGTAGTGAAGAAATTAGATCCGTTGCACAAGAATTAAGTAATACACATGCAGCCACAACTAAATTACTTAGACATGAAATTAGTGCAGTCGCTAAACAATGTTCTGAGAACGCAACACAGTTACGCGACGAGTTTAAATTAATGTCATCAGAACTTTCACGCACAATGGATGCGAAAGTAGACACGAAACTCGAACACACAGAACAGCCTAATTGACGAACGTTTTAATCACCACCTACAAAACAGTGAAACGCGTTAGCGTAAATTCATACAGGAACAGAACAAAGTAAAGAAACAAGTCATGGAAACAATTACTGCACAGAGACAGGAAGATAAGCGTAAATTACACTCCTGGAAATGGAAAAAAGAACACATTGACACTGGTGTGTGAGACCCACCATACTTGCTCCGGACACTGGGAGAGGGCTGTACAAGCAATGATAACACGCACGGCACAGCGAACACACCAGGAACCGCGGTGTTGGCCGTCGAATGGCGCTAGCTGCGCAGCATTTGTGCACCGCCGCCGTCAGTGTCAGCCAGTTTGCCGTGGCATACGGAGCTCCATCGCAGTCTTTAACACTGGTAGCATGCCGCGACAGCGTGGACGTGAACCGTCTGTGCAGTTGACGGACTTTGAGCGAGGGCGTATAGTGGGCATGCGGGAGGTCTCCACAGTACATCGATGTTGTCGCCAGTGGTCGGCGGAAGGTGCACGTGCCCGTCGACCTGGAACCGGACCGAAGCGACGCACGGATGCACGCCAAGACCGTAGGATCCTACTCAGTGCCGTAGGGGACCGCACCGCCACTTCCCAGCAAATTAGGGACACTGTTGCTCCTGGGGTATCGGCGAGGACCATTCGCAACCGTCTCCATGAAGCTGGGCTACGGTCCCGCACACAGTTAGGCCGTCTTCCGCTCACGCCCCAACATCGTGCAGCCCGCCTCCAGTGGTGTCGCGACAGGCGTGAATGGAGGGACGAATGGAGACGTGCCGTCTTCAGCGATGAGAGTCGCTTCTGCCTTGGTGCCAATGATGGTCGTATGCGTGTTTGGCGCCGTGCAGGTGAGCGCCACAATCAGGACTGCATACTACCGAGGCACACAGGGCCAACACCCGGCATCATGGTGTGGGGAGTGACCTCCTACACTGGCCGTACACCTCTGGTGATCGTCGAGGGGACACTGAATAGTGCACGGTACATCCGAACCGTCATCGAACCCATCGTTCTACCATTCCTAGACCGGCAAGGGAACTTGCTGTTCCAACAGGACAATGCACGTCCTCATGTATCCTGTGCCACCCAACGTGCACTAGAAGGTGTAAGTCAACTACCGTGGCCAGCAAGATCTCCGGATCTGTCCCCCATTGAGCATGTTTGGGACTGGATGAAGAGTCATCTCACGCGGTCTGCACGTCCAGCACGAACGCAGGTCCAACTGAGGCGCAAGGTGGAAATGGCATGGCAAGCCGTTCCACAGAACTACATCCAGCATCTCTACGATCGTCTCCATGAGAGAATAGCAGCCTGCATTGCTGCGAAAGATGGATATACACTGTACTAGTGCCGACATTGTGCATGCTCTGTTGCCTGTGTCTATGTGCCTGTGGTTCTGTCAGTGTGATCATGTGATGTATCTGACCCCAGGAATGTGTCAATAAAGTTTCCCCTTAATGGGACAATGAATTCACGGTGTTCTTATTTCTATTTCCAGGAGTGTATTTACGAAGGCGAAAACATACGTAGACAACAATATTGTAACAGTATCAGACGAAATCAAACAGTTGAACACCGAATTGCATGATGAAATCTCCGATCTTAAAACAAAAACAGACACACACACAGTAGACTTTCAGACAGTGACCAACAGGCTTGAACAATTAGAATTAATACAGGATCCCGATGCCATTATAGCAGACGTTAAGAAATTGAACAAAACTCCCCGTAAAATCCAAAAACAAATTAATGCTTGAAACACTAAAAATGATGATCAGGTTAAAGCATTGACTGAAAAATTTGATGAATTGGCCAGTCGTATTGACGTTATAGAAAATAACAATGACACCAAATGGGACGATATGTCACCAGTTTCGTTTAATCAAACACCCGAATTCCAAAATTTACAGCAGACGATTAGTGAGATAGGTTCGTCCAATAATACATTAAGTAGAAAATTGTCATCTTTACAGCATGAATTGATGGAGATGAAAAATATTTCAGCCTTTAACACATCACAGCATGCGCCACTTTCCGAACATTTCTCACACTCACACAGCCAGTACAATTTAGGTAATTTACAGAGAGTACGTGACTTAGATTCCGAACAGTCTCAGTCAAACAGATTATCATACAGTTCTGAACCTGTTGAGACATTCAGAGACGAACATTTTGATTACAAGCACTTTCTGTCCGTTAGGAAATTTAAGGTATTTAAAAATGACAGAACACAGATACATCCTTTGGACTGGATACGACAATTTGCTTTTGTATTTTCATCAGCTTGGGCTGTAATGCAGAAACTAAAATTTATTTGCAGCGCGTAAGTGACCTCAGGGGATTCATTACGCTTCGATGAATATGTGCCGTAGCGTGCACAGGGCCCCGAGCCGTAGTAGTGCTATTTCATCTTTAGTTTCCTGCACTGCTTCCTCCTCTTCTACTATCCTTTATATCTATCAAAACAGCTCTTCAACTAACGATCTATCTAGAATTAGGAATGAGTAATGAGTAATGAAAACCTGATATGACAAGTTTTACAGAAAGTGACAGTTTTCGTTAGACACTCCCGAAATGACAATATCAGTATAATTTTAATAACAAACAAAATGTTAATCATCAGTATATGCAAAATTATCAGCAATCGCAAACACATTTTGGCAACAATAGAGGGTTTTCTCCGCAACAGCACCAAAACCAGCCGGTTAGAATACCTAACCAACAATGTAATCTGCAAGGTCAACCAAGCTTTAATGTTTCGCCGCCTACACGTATAGCGTCGGCTCCACCAAATAGTAGCGCACAGCAACAAGGAAATCACTACGTACAGACAACACACCTTTTCAACTCATATCGCAATGCGCCGTATAGCAACGATTATTATGACAGACGTAAAAGTAATGAGCACAGTTTTCAGCGTAACAGTCGGTCTTACCAGCAGCAGAGCCATCGGCAACAACAGATTATCATGAATGAACCAGACAGTAGATATCATCCCGAACCTAATATGTCAGGGAGAAATAACAGAACAGTACAAATAGTGAAAATGCCACAGCATCCTCCCGCAAATAACAGCACGTCAGATAGAATTTGACAAGATACAGCACAGATTGAACCTTCCAGCGATGTAAGCAATACTCTTGATACACAGACTCTTGTTCACGAAAATGTTATTACTTTTTACGACATCCGAGACACTCTTTGGCATGAAAAACCAGTTATTCAAAAAACCATTTCCCACCCTGTCATTGAAGTAAAGATTGGATCATCCACGTTTTCGGCAGTTATAAATGAGGAAACTTTCAACGCTTGTAACAAAGAGAATACTTATCCTACATTACCATTAGGCAAAACTAAAGTAAAAGGCGCAGTATCTGGTAAAGGAGTAGATGTAAAATTACAGACACACTTATCATTTTGTATTGCAGGTCATACGTTCCACTCAAATTTTTGGATTGTTCCCTTACTGACAACAGACGTTATTTTAGGTACGAATTTTTTGGTACAACACGACGCAATTATTGACTTTCAAAATTCCTATTTAATGTTAAAGGATGAAAATGTACAACTGGCATTAGATTTTCAGCACTCTTTATATGCAAAAGAACAAACAATTAATCGGACAGAGGTCATACTACCGTTTACACAGACCATAGAGCTATCCAGTTTTTACTTTCCGCTAAATTTACACATGACAGATTAAGCAGATGTAAACTGTATTTACAGGAATTTAATTTTACAATTGTTCACATTCCCGGTACACAAAATATTGTAGCAGACGCACTATCCCGTTCTCTCTGCAACAATCAGCAAGACATCGCAACCAACTTCTGCCAAGCAAATTCTAGCGTCATGTATATTCAACATGTCGCATTTGAAAATTTTATTTCATCGTCATTACGAGACATAGCACAAGAGCAGAGCAAAGACAACGTGTGGAAAGAAATTAAACGCCTTTGGCAAGATAAGAATAACGTTACCATTAGAAACCATTACACGGTACGCAATAACATTCTGTTTCGCCGCTCTCACCCTGACGGCAACAACTGGTTATTATGCATTCCTGACGAACTTGTTAACAAATTAATTTGGTATACTCATTTAAGTTACGCACATTATGGAGCCAGAAAATGTTTTCTTATACTGAGACAGAACTGTTATTTTGCCAACATGGAGAAACATATTCGACGCGTTTTAGCGTCATGTAAAATCTGCCAGAAAGCTAAATCAGACACGACTTCACATATTCCTCCGTTACATCCCATTGTACCTGTTAAATTAAGACACATGGCCGCTGTAGACATTTTTGGACCAATTCCCAGAACTAATAGAGGTTTTTGCTATATCTTTGTCGCTGTTGAACTCTCTTCGAAATTTGTTACCTTCACTCCGTTGCGCAAAGCTACTGCTAAATCTATTTCGAATGCATTTGTAAAACATTTTTTATTTCATTTAGGGAATGTATTGAAAGTATGGACCACAATTTCGATCTGCGATATGGACACGTATGTTACGAGCTAGAAACATTTCTCCGATCTATATATCCAAGTATCACGCTTCTTCGAACCCTTGTGAACGACTGATGAAAGAAATTGGTAAACTGTGTAGAATGTACTGCCATAAAAGACACATTGATTGGGATACACACATACTCTCATTCCAGGATGTAATTAACTCCATACCAAATGAATCCACTATGCTATCCCCGACTGTTATATTGAAAAATGTTGAACCACCTAACAAAATTAATGAATTAGTATCTTTTCCAACATCTCATATTGGTACGTACACACTATTTATCCAACAGAGGAAAGAGTAGATGCAGTAAATTTGAACTTCTATACGCAGGTCCATACAGAATTCGCAGCATTCCTCATCCCTATGTGGTACATGTTGAAACTTAGAGAACCAGAAAAAGCAAGGGCAATCACCATATTTCCAATATTAAACCCTTTATTGAATGAACATACTTTACGATTTATCACACTTTACAGCCATTTCCTGATATTTATATGACCACTCACGCAATTATATTTATGTGACTATTTACTGATGATTATCATATTTTTTCCTGACAAGTGCCCGGCACGGTAAGGTTAGCAGGTAGCTTTTCTTGTCGTTATATATCAGACTGTGCACATTTTCGATTTTTTTTGTGTATGTATGATTGTTTTCTTATCGAAAGTAGAATTTTGTCTGTATGCACTATCAAATGTTGAAGATGTAACAAACACCAGTTGACTTTGACGTTTTTCCTGATGATATCTCAATATTTTGACTATTCTACATTTTTTGCTACTACATTATGATACTGTGTATACATTTTTTGCACTTGAAAATTGTCTATGTTTTTGACCTAATACGTTTTCTGTCATGCTATGCTGTATGCTTAATTATATCACTAGAAACAAGTTTTTATTTATTTTGACTATTCTACATTTTTTGCTACTACAATATGATACTGTGTGTACATTTTTTGCACTTGAATACTGTCTATGTTTTTGACCTAATACATTTTCTGTCATGCTATGCTGTATGCTTAATTATATTACTAGAAACAAGTTTTTATTTAATGGGTATATGAATTAAATGCAAGATATTAATCCATATTCATCATTTTTCAGAAAGCAATACCATGTAAAAGAAATGAATTAAACAACCACGGTGGTTTACTTTGAAATAATTTTACCATCAGAATGAACGAAAGAAAATGGAATACTATGTCATGAAGAGTAAATGGATCAGAATTAACAAGCATTAACCAGAATATACTGTACACATCGTATGATAGCAGTCTTGACTAATTATTGTTCTTTCAGAATACAAGGCGATTGATGCAGACTGTCAGACAGAACTACAGATGTTAATTTTAGTGATGAAATATGCTAGAAGTAAGAAACTCTATACTATATGAAGTAATGAATGATAATGAATAATTGTATGAAGTAAATGGTAATATGAATATGTATAATGAAATGTATTTTGCAGATGGTAATCAATGATGATGAATAGTTATATGAAGAATTTGCTAATACGAATAATGAAGTTTTTCTTTGCAGGTGATGATAGTTTGAAGTTATGATAATATGAATAATGAAGTTTTTCTTTGCAGATGACGATAATGATGACGTTTATATATTTACTGTTAGTTAAGAAATGCTATGTAGTTATTTAAGTATTTGTTGCAGTTCCTTTTGACAGTATGTCTTATGTCGCATAGTATAATGACTGAATGTTTTGGAAAAGACAGCTAGAGTACATACATATTAAGTACACGTTTCATTACCTGTTAATTCGAAGTTCACTATTTTTCAGCATAATATGCATTTCTTCTTTCAGCTCAATAATCCATTTTGTATTTTTTCCAGGAGAAGTTTTTCTTGACATAATATGTTATAAGTAGTTAATTACTAAACCTGTTCTAGTACTTGCATTTTTTTTTACCCAGTTGTGTCTATCATTTATGAATGTGATCAGATATACTGTACTTATTTCATAACCTTGCTACAGCTGACTCATGACGAATGACATTAATAATCCTTATTTCCAGCAATAAGTCAAAAGCAAATATTTTCATGCCCCAGCAATTAATTATTGATGCCAGTGCAATGCATTGCTAGCAAAAAAAAAAATATATTATTACGAGTCCCAACTATTACCAGTATACAACTAAATAATGCTACCAGTTTAAGATATATTTTTAGTCCTAAAGATAATGCAAATTTTCTGTGTATTGATTCCATTATGTCTATGTATTATTGGACTACCGACCTTGAGTAATAGTTCCAATGTCTTACATTTTAAATATGTCTTATGTCACTTACGTAATATCGTATATGAAGACCAGTAACTTGATGCTACACTCAATAACTCCTGTTTTAAATGATGACTTGTTAACAACACTGAATAATGTTTTGTAACACTATATGAATACTTTGTAACTAGCCAATAAATGTCAATAATTCAATAGCTCCTGTTTTAAATGATGACTTGTGAATAACACTGAATAATGTTTTGTAACACTATATGAATACTTTGTAACTGGCCAATGAATGCCACTGATTCAGTCAGATGAGTTATGAATAGTGTTTCGTAATACTCAATATTGTTCATATCGGTTAATACACTAGTGTAATTCTATGATGACTAGCGTAAGACTTAATGTGTCCTTCACCTTCTGACCTAATTACTGCAATATCCGTTTATCCTGTCCATCCTCATGATCATGGAGCACTATATTGGTTTTTGCACTAAATCTACGTTGCTGTAAGAGTATGGATTCTACAAGAATATGGTGTTGACATATCAAGCTGTCCACCACCTTGAACGATGGAGATGTTATTATGGTCCCACTGTTTGGTGTACCTAATGTACTTCCAAAATGATAACATTGAATATTAATACAACATTTCAGTGTCTTGGTGACACTGATAAATACTTCAGGGAAGAGAACTTCAGATTGTCTCACTTGGTGTTGTGCTTCTGTAGAAAGATATGGACTTTCAGTGCAGCTACGTGAAACCTACTGTGCTACAACAATGATGCAATCCTTCCCATTCCTTTCCTAGTTCCTGTAAAATAGTGAAGGCTTATACAGAGCATTTAAATTCTTGTAAAATGATATGTTTTGTACTCAGTGCGTGTGCACTCTATTTTGTTAATATATTTTGTTCTCATTGCGTATATACTTTGTCATTTCTAAATATGTTTTGTACTCAGTGCATGTGCACTTTATTTAATATGTTCTGTACTTATCAATGATGTATATACTCTGTGATTGTAGCCTTAGTAAACTAAATAGATTATAGAAAAATTTGTTGCTCATGGCAAGTCCAATTGACTCACCGTCACTGCCAAATTTTTGCCCCCCAGTGGAGGGTTATGTAAGAGGTCCATAATTAGAGAACTTGTTGCCAGCGCACTCAAGCTGATGTAATTTCGATGTATTGCTCACGCGCTGCCTGCGATATGTAAGCTAGAAGAGAATCTGAGACCAAAGAGCATTATTAACTGCAGTAGGAACTGTGTAGCAGTAGCAGAATGTTGTTGCTAGTGAGCAGTCGTGTCTGGTGTATCGTGTTGGCTGGGCCGGTCGTGTGCATCGATGGCAGAGCCTGAGCGTTATAGGATAAGGTAAAAGCAGTCTCGCGCATATGTGGTATTATTACATCAAGTTCCATGTAAATGTTTTAAAAAAATCTGTTAATAATAGTCTTTCTCATAAAAAGTAACTTTTGACATTTATCTCAATTTAAAGAATTCACTAATTTCTACAATCCTTGGCAATCCCGATTATTGAAAAGAAAAATCAGTTCTTTCCTTTTTTTATATGACAAATCTATCGGCCAGCATTGCACTTAGCTGCGCCAGGAAAATTTCTTATAGGAGCAGATATATACGAGTTATCCGGCTACCTAATTAAGGTAAGATTTCTCAGCTTATTCAGAATGATGTATCAGGGCCATGACGCAGCATTGCTGACGTCCAAAATTTACCAGGTTAACTTGACTGCCAATTATTGAAAGGTTATAGGTTTGTCACATTGTATTATATTTTCACTGTTGGATAGTTACGCTAAATGAGAGTATTATTCATATTATTTTATTTTTGTGGGGAGGCTACAACGGGTAATAAACAATATGTACAAGAGTCAAGAGGGAATAGCAACAGTGGATGACCAAGGACGAAGTGAAGGATTAAAATGAGTATAAGACGGAGATGTTGTCTTTCGCCCCTACTGTTCAATCTCTGCATCGAAGAAGCAATGATGGAATTTAAAAAAAAGGTTCAGAAGCTGAAGTCAAATTCAAGGTGAAAAGATTTCAACAACACCGTTCGCTGATGAGATTGTTATCCAAAGTTAAATAAAGGAGAAATACGTGAAGTGCTTAATGGAATGAACAGTTTGATGAGTACAGAACATGGCTTGAGAGTAAACTGAAACAGTACGAAAGTAATGAGAAGTAGCAGATTGATGGTCACGAAGTAGATGAAGTTAAAGTATTCAGCTACCTATGCAACAAAATAAACAGTGACGGATGGAGCAAGGAGGATATCAAAAGCAGACTAGTACTGGCAAAAAGGCCATTTCTGTCCTAAAGAGGTCTACTAGAATCAAACGTATGCCTTAATTTGAGGTAGAAATATCTGAGAATGCAAGTTTGGAGCACAGCACTGAATGGTAGTGAAACATGGGCTGTGGGAAAACCGAAACAGAAGAGAAACGAAGCATTTGAGTTGTGGTGCTATAGACGAATGTTCAAAATTAGGCGGACTGAGAAGGTAAGGAACGGGGAGTTCTGCACAGACTCGGAAAGGAAACGAATATGTGGAAAACACTGATAAGGAGAAGAGAGGGGGTTATAGATTTGTTAAAACATGACAGAATGAGGGCAAAAACTGTAGAGGAAGACAGAGACTGGAATGCATCCAACAAATAATTGAGGACGTAGGTTGTAAGTGCTACTCTGAGGAGAAGAGGTTAGCACAGGAGAGTAATTTGTATCGGGTGCATCAAACCGGTCACAAGGCTGATGACTACTAAAAAAAAGGAAATAAAAAGAATATGGGTACCCTGGAGGAGGAAGAAGAGCGGGACATGAGACTGTCAGCCACGGACTGTGCCGGAACCCCTGAAACTGCATTACGATAAAGTGAAGCACCCCGAAGGAAGCAATCGTGAACGGATGGAAAAATTACTTTTGGAATTTAAGGATTTATTTTTTCCCCAAAGGGGCCATTACTAGCTAAGCATGTTACACAGCGCTGCATACTAAAAGGGAAAGGATCACCATGAATCTAGTACAAACTACACACAGCACCTAGGTACTGTAATGGATCTGGGAGATGTATTATTTTCAACTGAAGTTATCGATACCGAATTTAGTGGGCGAAGTGGTGAATGTTTTTCTCTTATATTTTTTTAGGAATTTTATAAACTATAATCTGCTTATTTTTTTGTTAATTTACTATTATGTTTAAAATTGCAATATATTGATTGATATTGGTGGATATGACGAACAATATCAAAGAGACTTATTACAAGCGGAAGTTTGGGTGTCGAGTGGAATATCTTTGAAGCTAGAGTCATTCTTTGTCACTTGTAGAGTCGGCTGTGGTCGGTTGAGACGCAGTCGTGGAACAAAGTTGTACTTCCCTGTGAAATAAATCGAAAGTGAATGATGAACTTATGAGTTTTTCGTATTACTTTTTATATCAAGTAGCAGCAAGCAAGCACATCCAGAAAGAAAAATGGTATTAGAAACACCCAAATTGAGACATACACAGTGAACAGCGGAACTTGTGCATCCAACAAACAGCACTATTGGAATCATACTGATATTAGACAACTGAAGCCACCTGTAGGAATTTAACTACTATATATATATATATATATATATATATATATATATATATATATATATATATATACAAAAAAGTGACTACTTTATCTGAACTATGTCACGTGTTATTAGAAAATAACAATAGTGGAACGACAGTTTCAGTACGTACAGCAAATTTTGGAATAGTTGAAGAATGTAACAGTCCATGAGGGGCAGGAATTGTCCTCGTGCCATAAAAATCAACTAATGAAACATTAAAATAAAGGTTTTGTTGTAATTACAGACACCTACACTCCTGGAAATTGAAATAAGAACACCGTGAATTCATTGTCCTAGGAAGGGGAAACTTTATTGACACATTCCTGGGGTCAGATACAACACATGATCACACTGACAGAACCACAGGCACATAGACACAGGCAACAGAGCAGGCACAATGTCGGCACTAGTACAGTGTATACCCACCTTTCGCAGCAATGCAGGCGGCTATTCTCCCATGGAGACGATCGTAGAGATGCTGGATGTAGTCCTGTGGAACGGCTTGCCATGCCATTTCCACCTGGCGCCTCAGTTGGACCAGCGTTCGTGCTGGACGTTCAGACCGCGTGAGACGACGCTTCATCCAGTACCAAACATGCTCAATGGGGGACAGATCCGGAGATTTTTCTGGCCAGGGTAGTTGACTTACACCTTCTAGAGCACGTTGGGTGCCACGGGATACATGAGGACGTGCATTGTCCTGTTGGAACAGCAAGTTCCCTTGCCGGTCTAGGAATGGTAGAACGATGGGTTCGATGACGGTTTAGATGTACCGTGCACTATTCAGTGTCCCCTCGACGATCACCAGAGGTGTACGGCCAGTGTAGGAGATCGCTCCCCACACCATGATGCCGGGTGTTGGCCCTGTGTGCCTCGGTCGTATGCAGTCCTGATTGTGGCGCTCACCTGCACGGCGCCAAACACGCATACGACCATCATTGGCACCAAGACAGAAGCGACTCTCATCGCTGAAGACGACACGTCTCCATACGTCCCTCTATTCACGCCTGTCGCGACACCACTGGAGGCGGGCTGCACGATGTTGGGACGTGAGCGGAAGACGGCCTAACGGTGTGCGGGACCGTAGCCCAGCTTCATGGAGACGGTTGCGAATGGTCCTCGCCGATACCTCAGGAGCAACAGTGTCCCTAATTTGCTGGGAAGTGGCTGTGCGGTCCCCTACGACACTGCGTAGGATCCTACGGTCTTGGCGTGCATCCGTGCGTCGCTGCGGTCCGGTCCCAGGTCGACGGGCACGTGCACCTTCCGCCGACCACTGGCGACAACATCGATGTACTGTGGAGACCTCACGCCCCACGTGTTGAGCAATTCGGCGGTACGTCCACCCGGCCTCCCGCATGCCCACTATACGTCCTTTCTCAAAGTCCGTCAACTGCACATATGGTTCACGTCCACGCTGTCGCGGCATGCTACCAGTGTTGAAGACTGCGATGGAGCTCCGTATGCCACGGCAAACTGGCTGACACTGACGGCGGCGGTGCACAAATGCTGCGCAGCTAGCGCCATTCGACGGCCAACACCGCGGTTCCTGGTGTGTCCGCTGTGCCGTGTGTATGATCATTGCTTGTACAGCCCTCTCGCAGTGTCCGGAGCAAGTATGGTGGGTCTGACACACCGGTGTCAATGTGTTCTTTTTTCCATTTCCAGGAGTGTATATACGAAACCGGTAATGGACGTCTACCCTTTGGCAAACTTCACAGAAATCTTAGATTATTTAGGGCAATGCAAATATTTTTCCACAACCTATTTAAAGAGTGGTTGTCGCAAGGCAGAGGTTACATTGCAAGATGCACATAAAACAGCGTTTTCAGCACCCTGGGGAAGTTACCAATTAAGAAGAATGCCTTTTAGATTAAAAAATACACCTTCGACCTTTCAGAGATTGCTGGACAGAGTACTCAGAGGGTTAAAACCATGGCAAAGCTCAGTGTGTCTCAATGACATAATTGTCTATGGGAGTGACACGGAACAGCATATGCAGCGATTGAGGGATGTATTTCTAAGGTTAAAAGCAGCGAAGTCAACACAGAATAAAGAGAAGTGTAATTTTATGATGGAAGAGGTAGCATAGCTTAGTCATGTCATAAGTAAAAATGATTTTAACACAGACCCAAGCTTAATTAGAGTTGTACGTGAATTTCCTGTACCAGAATCAGTAAAGAAGCTACAATCGATCTTTTAACTAGCTAACTGTTACTGCCGGTTCGTGAAAGGATTTGAGGGTATTGCCAGACCATTGACACAATTTTTAAAAAGGGATTAAGATTGCCAGAATGCTGAAAGAAGCTATAACAACGAGTGCGACACTGATATTTTCGGATTTTAATAGAAAATTTGCTATATAATGCGATTTATAAAATTATGCACTTTGCTACGTGTAGTCAAAAGATGTAGAAGGTGTAGAATATCTAGATGCTTGCACATCAAGCCAACTAAATTTTGCGGAAAAAAATTAATCCACAACGGAGAAAGAGATATTAAGCCTTACTGATTGAATCGCATATTACAAGTGTTAGCCGAGCGGTAAAGAGTTTAGAGTAATAATAGGTCATGCGGTATTAATATGATTGTTGGGGTTAAGGGAGCCATCCAGTGGGTTGACACGATGGGTAGTAAGACTAAATGAATTTGATTCCGATGTCATGCATAAACCTGGGAAGAAGCACGGAAATGTGGATGGCTTAAGCAGCAAAGTAGTAGTATTACATATTGGGCGTAATGAACATAAGGAATGGCGGACTGCACAGAGTGTGGATGACGAATGTGAGCAGTATTCTAAGCAGTCACAGTTTTGTATACAGGATGGGTTGCTATGCAGAGAAACCAAGTTGGGACCACAGGTAGTGATATAAGCGAAGCTAACGAGTAGAGTGCTACAAAAGCTCATGATCACATATTAACGGTTCATGGAGGTTGCAGATCTACCAAAAAAACAGCAACAGGAAGGTATTGGTGCAAGAATAGAGATTGACGTAAACTAAAATGTACGGAGTTTCATACGGCGCGCGCAGAGAACGGATTTGTGTAGAACAAGAGTACCATTGCTGAGGTTACTTGAAGAATTAGCAACATTCAAATTTCTGGGGACTGTTTTTTTAGGTTCACTTAATAAAACACCAGCGGGGAATAAGTATTTACACACCGTTATGGATCATTCTTCGAGATGCCGAACTAGGAGGCAGCAACAGTGGCACAATCACTTGTGAATAATTGGATGCTGAAGTTTGGAGTGACTGAAACAATAGTGACAGACCAGGGAACGAACTTCATGTCTGTGCTATCCAAGGAATTGAGTAAGTTATTGAATGTGAAGAAGATAAGGACAAGACCATCCCATCTACAGATCAATGGAAGAACTCAAAGACTGAATAGGCCAAGCGGGAAGATGCTTGGATATTACTTTGACTCACATCACACCAACGGGCTTGTTTATCTGAAGTATGTCCCCTCAGTGTGCAACTCAAAGCAGCATGTGAATACAGGTTTATTGCCATATGAAGTAGTACATGGTCGTAAAATGCCGTCACCATGCGAGATATTGGAAACGAAAAGGAAGACTGGAGAGTTTGTTAAGAAGTTGCCAAAGTGATTAGTGAAATTTGGAATAGAGTACGGAGGGCAAATACATAAGCACTGGAGAAACAGGAACAAGCAGTAGAGCGTACGACAAGAATACTACAGTAAAGAGTGTTCAGTGGGTGATGCTGTCACCTTCATTATGCCCAAGGAAAAGACAAATGAGTTTTTTGTTAAGTATTAGGGGCCATATCAAGTGACAGAGACTAAGTCACCAGTAAATGTCAAGATTAAGTTGCTGACAGTTGTGCATGTAGGACGCTTGAAACCTCAAGGAAGTCAGGAAATTGTTCCAGGCGTAGGAAATGCTGACCGGAAAGGGAGACTGAGGAGAAAGGTATCAGACGAAAAATAAGTGACTGTGAATGAAACGGTTACGAGGAAACCGTATGGATTAAGGCCTAGGACATAGTCATTTAACATTTTCTTTCAAGTTAGATAAAGGATTAATGTAATTAGCTTAAACAGCTGTGGAGCAACAATAAATTAAAGGGGGAGTGGAGTAATAGTAGGCGAAATGATGAGGGTCATAGAGGAACCATGATCTTCGTGGAGGTCGAAGCGTTGCGGAACCTGGACCTAGAAGGTGGAGTGCAAGTCGACAAGCAGTAAGACGTAATTATCACCAGGCATTGCTGGGCGATACAGGAGGTATTCATCGCATGGGAGATGTTTTACGAGGCGAGAACATTGGAAGAAGCATTCCAAAAATGCCATCAGGCATCGGAAAGGCACGGGATACTCAAAGAAAGTAACGGGGTATGTGAGAGAGTACATGAGGCGTACATGGAATTAAGGAGTGATATGACGCAGGTGCTGGGGATTTTTCTACACCCGCGAAGTAAGAGGGGTTGGATGGACGCTAGAGGTCGGCTTATGAAAACAATATTTGGCACTGCGGATGAGAAAGACGTTGGGAAGGTGAACGACATCGTAGAAGAGGTAGTTAATCAGAATATCAGGGTACTACAAACCGAAGTATAAGTCTTAGATAGGGAAGTAGGAATGATAAAATGGTTGCAGTCCGTAGAAGATAGTGTTTGGGAGACAGGAGGGGAAAATAACTGTAGGCTAAACAGCAGGCTGTAAGGGATCAGCTACAGGAAAAGTTGGAATCGCTATAGCAGTATTTAGAGGGTCTAAGGAAAGTACAGAAGAAACTACCGTCGAAGTTGGGTTTAGAACCTCAGCATAAAAACTTACCTTTTTATTTCAAGGTAGCCACAGTATCGGTGTGAACAGATTGGGCGAAGGTTTACATTTCCGTTTCTATACTAGTAGCAGGGAAAGAAGCACGTTACGAGAGCTACGTAGTTCTCGCGTATTCTGTCAAGTGGGGGATATTGAAGAAACTTGTAAGAGTAAACACGCAGCGACTATTGTTAATTGCAAACGACAAGGGAGGATATGTAGAAATGCTGAAAGGAAAGTTGCAAAATTGCCACCTAGGGGAAAACACAGTCTGTCCGAATGTGGTAATATGGGAGCGGCAAGATTCCTGTGCAGTGAAGTTTGCTAATGCGCCGGCAGGTGTGGCCGAGCGGTTCTAGGCGCTTCAGTCTGGAACCGCGTGAAAGCTACGGTCGCAGGTTCGAATACTGCTTCGGGCATGGATGTATGTGATGTCCTCAGGTTAGTTAGGTTTAAGTAGTTGTAAGTTCTAGCAGACTGGTTACCTCAGATGTTAAGTCTCATTGTGCTCAGAGCCATTTTTCCTACTACGACAAAAGGAGGTAAGCGAATGCAATAAAAAGAAGTGAACTAGCCTGAATTGTATTTTCAGCAGGTCGATGCGTATTGGTTGTCTCAACCTTTGACAAGATGGTAGTAGTGGCTAGTTATTGCGAGCCGGGGAAACTTAAGGCTGCAAAGAGGTTAGAATTAAACTGCCGTGGTTTACTATTAAATTGAAGAGAATGCGATGTAATGGGGACTACTTTCGATCTGCCCGCCACGATTTCAAGGATAAATCACCTGAATATTTCGCAGCCTCCTTTGTATTGGCCAGAGAAGCCTATGGAAGTGTTAGCTGCCCCAAATATAATCAGATGAAATCAAACTTTAGGGACGGTATTAATGCAGTCTATAAACACGCTTCTGAACTAGCAGGAGGGGCCAGATTCTCTGGAAACCTTATTGCAGCATGTAAATTTATATCTGTAAAATCAGTCTCGGAAAGTGACAACATTGACTATTGTCATACCAACCACCATATTGAAACTTGTTATAGTGAAACTTGTTCTGCTGAGCGTAGTCCTTGTTTTGGTACGTAGAAGGTGTAGCACAATACTGCGTCCAGGTCCAGCTGTAGTTCGGATTTCATCGTATTGGATGCCCCAAGCATAAAAGCAGCAGAAGGAAGATGAACGCACAATGGAGTAGTATTAAGAATAGCTGACAGAAAAAAAAGTTAGCTTGTCAGTTGGGAATAGAGAAACAGAGTTAGTGTGCGAGAAGACTACTAATGAAGTAAGTTCCATGGTGTTTAAGTTATGGAGCAAGGCAAGTGACCCTATAGAAACGTGTAAGAATAAGTGACAGGGTTAAGGAAAGCAATTAATAGAATAGTTCTTAAGAGGTTAACTCTAGTGTAAAGGATAATCTAATTTGGTCGAACCAAGAGACCAGTTATTGGTAAAAAAGAGGACAGTGTAGTGAATCGACTGTAATCTGTCAATAGTATGCCAGAGCGGAAGTGAGTTTTAACAGAGTCAGCCGCAGGCAGACAACAGTGTGATGTTTTATACATTGAGAAGCAAAACACAGCCAACAGACGTTGCGAAGCAAAGCCACCTGGGCGCGGTATAGCAACAGCCGAAGTGTCAGTATGATAGTGGAAAGACAGAAGCCTTTCCCCACTTGCCACCACAGAAGTGTTTAAAGTGCCAGCCTTAAGCCCTAAACTAACATAGTCTGGAGCTTATAAGTACTCAGCCACTCGTGTACTAAAATATTCTCGTCTCATGATCACAGCCTGCACTACGAAACTGTGACGGCTGGAGCAACAACTCTGAACGCTCTACGAGGTACGCTGTTCGACCACAGGATAGGGCAGCCTGTCCTAAGACCAGCCGCCACCAGTGTAATATTGTGGAATGCAGTATTGGGTCCGCTGTTCGACCATGGGACAGGGCAGCATGACCGAGTCATGGGGGAACCACCGCCAGAGCAGAGAACAGCCCACACAGTGGGGGAAAGTCACGGCCTTGGTCAGCAGCTCCACCGCAGTGTCATCACAGTCACAGCTGGAGACGTCACTAATAGAAGCATTTTAGTCACGCCATTCTCGGCCCCACTTTTTGCACTTCAGCATGATGAATGTATATTGTTTCACTTGAGAGGCCACTAGACGAATCCACCATGTTATTCCTGATGTCCTACAGCCGAGGGACAGAATTTTTTTATTTGGGTCGTCAGTCTTCTGACTGGTTTGATGCGGCCCGACACGAATTCCTCTCCTGTGCCAAGCACTTAATCCCAGACTAGCACTTGCAGTCCTCAATTATTTGCTGCATGTATTCCAATCTCTGTCTTCCTCTACAGTTTTTGCCATCTGTAGCTCCCTCCCGTAATATGAAAGTCATTCCCAGATGTCTTAACAAATCTCCTATCACCCTGTTCCTTCTGCTTGTCAGTGTTTTCCACATATTCCTTTCCTCTGCGATTCTGCGCAGAGCCTCCTCATTCCTTACCTTGTCAGCCCAACTTATTATCAACATTCGTCTCTGTAGCACCACATCTCAAAGGCTTCAATTCACTTTTGTTCCAGTTTTCCCAGAGTCCATGTTACACTACCATATAATGATGTGCAACAGACGCACATTCTCTGAAGTTTCTTTCTCAAGTTAAGCCCTATGTTTGATACTAGTAGACCTCTCTTGGCTAGGAATGCCAGTGCTAGTGTGCTTTTCATGCCCTCCTTGCTCCGTCCGTCATTGGTTATTTTGCTACCTAGGTAGAAGAATTTTTTAAGTTCATCTATTTCGTGACCATCAATTCTGATATTAGGTTTCTCTCTGTTCTCATTTCTGCTGCTTCTCATTACTTTCGTCTTTCTTCGATTTACTCTCAATTCATATTCTGTGGTCATTAGACTGTTCATTCTACTCAGCATATCACGTAATTCTTCTTCACTTTCACTCAGGATAGCAATGCCATCAGCGAATCGAATCAGTGATATTCTTTCACCTTAAATTTTAATTCCACTCCTGAACCTTTCTTTCATTTCCATCATCTTGTTCGATGTTCAGATTGAACAATATCGTTGAAAGACTACGTCCCTGTCTTACACCCTTTTTAATCCGAGTTCTTTGTTCTTGGTAGTCCACTATTATTATTTCCTGTTGTCTCTTGTACATATTGTACATTACCCGACTCTCCCTATAGTTTATCCATATTTTGCTCATGATTTCGAACATCTTGCACCATTGTTTACTGTCGAATGCTTTCTCCAGGTCGACAAATCATATGAACGTTTCTTGATATTTCTTTAGTCTTGCATACATTTTCAACCGCAACGTTAGAATTGGCTTTCGAATACCTTTACCTTTTCTAAAGTCAAACAGATCGCCAACCAGCATATTCTCAATTTTCTTTTCCATTCTTCTGTATATTATTCTCGTAAGCAACTAGGATGCATGAGCTGGTAAGCTGATTGTGCTATAATTCACACACTTGTAAGCTCTTGTAGTCTTCAGAATGTTGTAGATGATATTTTTCCGAAAGTTAAATGTTATATCACCAGACTCATACATTGTACACACTAACGTGACTAGTCGTTTTGTTGCCTCTTCCCCCAATGATTTCAGGAATTCTGATGGAATGATATCCATCCCTTCTGCCTTATCTGAACCTATTGTATCTAGATTGAGCCTTTGCACTTCCTCGTTCAGATTTTCTTGCTTTCCTACCACATTCAAGCTTCTGACAATTCACGTCCAGACTCGCAGAACGTTATCTTTTCGTTGAGTATTCAACCTTCTTCTCATGGTCACCTCCCCCTTGGCAGTACCCTCCCGGAGATCCGAATGGGGACTATACCGAAATCTTTTGCCAATGGAGAGATCATTATAACACTTTTTCAATTACACGTCACATGTCCTGTGGGTAAACTTGATGTGTCTTTAATGCAGTAATTTCTGTTGCCTTCTGCATCCTCATGCCTTTGATCATTGTTGATTCTTTCGCCTTTAGGGGCGGTTCCCGACCCCAAGGACTAGAGAGTGCCCCGAACCTCCGTCCGCACCACCGCCCTCTTTGACAAGGCCGTCGGTATAATGAGGTTGAGTTCTTATGCCGGAAGTCTTCGGGCGACAATGCGATAATGCTGTTTAATAATTAAAAGTTAAGCACTGGCGGCTTTCGAACCCCAGATCAAAGACGTTGTGATTACTAATCAAAGACGCTCCCCCTAGACCACAAGTGCCAGAGCCAACAAGTAAATTAAACAGGTCCACTGTCATCCTAACGTCACTATGCATTGGTGACAATCCATGAGGCATCTGAGGAAATACACTCACAGTAACATTAATAAAATGCTAGCGAGCAATACTAAGTAAGAGAAAGGTAAGGGCGGCATGCCTCAAAATAAGTCACTTCATGAGGAATCATGCAATTGAAATCATGCCAAATGGTCAAGGAAACTGTAGACTTTCCCAGGAGGCACATGGCGTTCACGTTATTATCTTAGGCCGCTAGGAATGTGGTGGGCGTATCAACTTGGCCCGTGAATGGATGCACAAAAAACACTTTTCCAGATACTGAGCTTTCTAGGTTCCCCATGGATCAACCTTGATAACGGTTCCCATGTACAAGGCAACAGGCTATTTCCGCCTTATGCCACAACCGCCACGTCTTCCCTTCTCCCTCTCCCCAAGAGACCAGTTTCGCCCTTGATCAAGAGATCACAGAAAAACTCGCAAAGAACGCAGCTGTGCCAACTCGATGCATACCTGAAGGGTGAAGTCACGCCAGCAGGCCGTGAAGCAGATATCCACGTGAGTCGGCTTGGCTCATGCTCCTATACTCTAACTAGAAGAACCCAGTCCTCCATTTACGAAGATATAGATAGAGGGGAGGAAACCTATTGTACCTGTTTGAATTGTGGACCCTGCAAAGCGGTCAGCTGTTCCACTTAGCCCATGAATGGAATGCACGGGAAAAACACATTTCCAAATACCAAGCACTCTAGATGCCCACAAAATTCAAGTGGCTCTGAGCACTATGGGACTTAACTTCTGAGGTCATCAGTCCCTTAGAACTTAGAACTACTTAAACCTAACTAACCTAAGGACATCACACACATCCATGCCAAAGGCAGGATTCGAACCTGTGTGGTTCCAGACTGTAGCACCTAGAACCTCTCAGCCACACCGGCCTGTAGTGCCCCACAGTTCGACCTTCTACCGTAATGGCATTATACGAGTTTCATTTAATATATGTTAATGTTTTAATATGTTCTGGTTTTACTAACTGTCTGGATGCGTGGCCTGAACAGATCCTCAAGGAGCTTATTGAAGCCATTAATAAGGAGAAATTAGTCACCATTGGTGTTTCATTTTGACTTTTTTAAGGTCTTGTTTGGTTTTCTTATGTGACTGCATCCATCTTTGGGATTACATTGATGCCTCAACATCCAAAAATTATGGTAGTGCAATTTGACTTTTCTTTCTATCCCTCACATATATTAATTGTAACTGTTTTCAATTTAGTTAACTGTTGTTGTAAATTGCATTAACTTTGGTTTTTCTCTTTTAGAGAAAAAAAATTATTTAATAAATAACTTAATGGATACTCAAATTTAACTTTGTGGTCAAAAAGTTGATTCAGTTAGCTTTTAAAAATTGCCACTTAATTGCACGTTATTGAAGGGTCTTAGGTATCTATTTACCTTGTGTTTCCTTTGGTGAAGTGGTATTGTGGTTGTGGGGACCCAGTACTAGAAAATCTGTGTATTGCCGCAATTGTCTGCTGAGTGTCGTGAAACACCAGTTTGGTGTTAGTTCGGCAGCACAATGTCTGACACCACTTACCTCTGTAGGTACGTTTGATGCTGCTTCTCTTGCAACAATGGAGGGTGTCTCAGCATTGTATGGAATATGCTACTACCAATCTATATTACACTGCTCGTTGATTGTGGCTTTCCTCTTTTCGCTGTATTGCTTGTTGGCTTCTGTCTCTATGGCTGTTGGGAAGGAGGTAAGCCAAGGTCGAATTGAAGGTGCTCTCAGGATACGTCTTCCTCACATAGTCCACGCACTACACAGATACTTTGTACCTTCTACCATACATCTACGACAGTAAATTCTAGACATATTCATGTCATAAGCCAAAATATCTCATGAAAATTCTTCTCCGAGTTGTATGTAGTCCCCACAGTGGACCATAAAATACCTTGTTATTGACTTTGCAACAATAAGCAAGTAACTGGCATCACAATACAACAGTAATTATTTAATGGCTACCAAACTGCTGTAGGGTCTACGCTGTATTCTTCCCTGTCTTCGAATTTTGCCATCTATGGACCACGTGAAGTAACTTCCGCATGATTTTGTTTTCTACTCTGATTTTAGGTCTTTCCAGTACTTATTCATTCCTTCACTATGTTCTTTGCTTCGTTCGCCTCTGCATGCTATAGTTCATCTTCCGACTATTTCCTTAAAACCAGCCAGCTTGGCCGACACACCAGCCATCGTTGTTAACAGGCCAGGATGCTAGCCATGGGTAGCATTGCTCCTCGAATCCATCATGTGGAGTGCTACACGGACAGCTATCCAGGCGGTTCAATGAACCATACGTATTTACATTTTTACATTTAGTTATTGTCAAGTAGAAATGGAAAATGTTTCCCTAATGAGATTTTCACTCTGTAGCGAAGTGTGCGCTGATACGAAACTTCCTGGCAGATTAAAACTGTGTGCCAGACCGGTACCTTTGCCTTTTGGGGGGCAAGTGCTCTACCAAGTTTTTTTTTTTTTTTTTACTCATTTTGTTCGATATAGTTCGTTGCGTTTGGTCGGAGCGGACGTCACAAGACTTCCGTTCAGATTGATCGTTGGTTCCTTGACTCAGTTTTTTTTTTATTATTACAGAGAGCACGCAGCACTCTGACCGAACACGCTGAGCTACCGTGCCGGCTACCAATTGAGCCACCCACGCACGACTCACGCCCCGTCCTCATAGCTTACTGGCAGGAGATGATGATGGAAAATCGTATTTTCAGTGATGTACATTGAAAAATCATTAAAAAACAAACACTATTAGTATAGCTTGGGGTCCAACGATAATGATATTCGAGCGACTGCCGATTTTGAGCCTCATGCTATAGCTTGAATATCGAACATTCAGTCTCTAGAAGAGCGACGTCGGCAGTCGAGTGATCAAGGCTCAAGGCTAACAGACCATTGGTTTCCTTTTTTTCAGTAAAACATCAGGAAGTGTAATTAATAGAATAACCAAAGAAATATATCTATAATTTATTGGCAGTTACTTTCAAAGTGACTCATGATGCGCTAGACAGAAATTTCTTACATGATGATTGCTCAACCCATCTGCACCATGAAAGTGATGTCACAGAAATGTACCTCTGTTTGTGAAAAGTGTGACGTTTACTACACACATCAAAAATCTTTTCGACCATCTAAGTTTCGTGAGCACCGGAACTTGTACAGAAAATATCCGCCATTTTTATTCCTCATGAAAACCACACATTGCATGTTGTACCACCACACAGTGAGACCTTCACAGGTTGTGGTGGTCCAGATTGCTCTACACACCAGTACCTCTAATACCCAGTAGCACGTCCTCTTGCATTGATGCATGCCTGTATTCGTCGTGGCTTACTATCCACTAGTTCGTCAAGGCACAGTTGGTCCAGATTGCCCCACCGAGCAGACGACCAACCAACATTGTTCCTACTTCTTAGTAGGCGAACTACTACAGATTTTGCCTGAGTGACTTTTGATAGCTTTAATACATCCGGCTTCTCAAATGGTCCAAATGGCTCTGAGAACTATGGGACTTAACCATCTGTGGTCATCAGTCCCCTAGAACATAGAACTACTTAAACATAACCAACCTAAGGACATCACACACCTCCATGCCCGATGCAGGATTCGAACCTACGACCGTAGCAGCAGCGCGGTTCCGGGCTGAAGCGCCTATAACCGCTCGGCCACAACGGCCGGCCGGGCTTCTCACCTACGAGCTCATATTTACCAAAAGTTACCTATATGTCATTTACTAATATTCTCTATTGAATGTACTGCTACAGTAAAAGCAGTATCGAGATTTTTACCTCAACTGCTCTTACTCTCTTCCAACATTCGGCCTACCATTCAGTTTACAAGAGCACACCCACGAGCCTCCTTTCAGGCGGGATACAAAGGCTTGCGACGAGCAGGGACTAAAATTTTTTTTTACTCTCCTCTTATCTTTTTCTTTTTTTTCCCTCGGTACTGCTTTCTTTTTGTGCTAGCCCAGTGTGACTGCTTCCAAACTTCACTCTAAGACTTTCATTTGTAACAACCATGGCTTCGCCACAGGAATAGGCTTTGCCTTCCGATCTCGTACGTTTTCAGGCTCAGGGAATGACGCAGCTGCTTGCTTCCATAAATGGACTGGTCACACTCCAAACTGCAGGTACATCGGCGCCTCCGACGTCTCCACCTGTGCCAACGATGCCTCCGGCGCCGCCATTTCGTGCCTTTAATCCTGACGTTAAACGCTGGCCAGAGTACATCCCCCAGCTCGAGGCACATTTCGCAGCACACAACATACCAGGCACAGAGCGGCTTGCCTTTTTCAGTTGGCAACGTGGGTGTTGTGTTATACCGTGTGATCGTAAAATTGTTTCCCACCACACGCCCAGAAACAAAAATATTACGACAAGGTGACTGACGCTCTGAGTTCCCACTTCTGTGACAGTGTAAATGTGATAGCTGCATGCTACAAATTCTTTCGTCTCAGGCGTGGCCCCACTCAGTCAAATAAATCATGGTTAGCGGATATTCAGGGACTAACTTCTGATTGTGACTTTACTTGCTCATGTGGACGCTCGTATGCGGATATAATCATTAGAGACGCTATTGCGCAGAATGTGGCAGATCACCGCATCCGTGAGCAGATCCTCAAATTTAAAAACCTGTCTTTGCAGGAGGTAGTGGACTTGCTAGACAGACAAGGCACGTTAGATACTTCCGCGTTAGACGTGACTGCGGGTGTGTTCAAAAAATGGTTCAAATGGCTCTGAGCACTATGCGACTTAACTTCTGAGGTCATTAGTCCCCTAGAACTTAGAACTAATTAAACCTAACTAACCTAAGGACATCACACACATCCATGCCCGAGGCAGGATTCGAACCTGCGACCGCAGCGGTTGCTCGGCTCCAGACTGCAGCGCCAACCGCACGGCCACTTCGGCCGGCGACTCTCTCTCTCTCTCTCTCTCTCTCTCTCTCTCTCTCTCTGTGTGTGTGTGTGTGTGTGTGTGTGTGTGTTTGTGTGTGTGTGTGTGTACTGTTAGCGTGGCACAACACATGCCCTCCCGCCCGGCCCTACCACAGCACGCCATGCCGTGCTGCTCGTGCGCATGTAAACACGTTTCAAACGAGGCATCCACTAAGAAACTGAAATCCTGTCCGAACTGCTTTCGTACCCACCCACGGCACAGTTGCCCATCCCGTCAAGCACAGTGTTATTTTTGTAATAAGAAAATACATGTGGAAGCTGTGTGCAGTAAGGGAAACTCTAATTCCCAAGTTGTCTCCTGTTCGCGTGCCTCACGTGGGCGCCACTACAATGGCAACCGCTGTGATCATGATTCACATCAACCTATGGACGTTAATGCAATTTATTCAAAGCCTTTTGATTCACGTGCGTCAACAGCTTGTTGTGTGAATCAAGTTTTGCCAGCCACTTCCTCTCGCATTCAGTGCGATGCGAAGAAACTTTTTGTGACTTTGAACATTTATGGAAGTTCTGTTCGCATGCAGCTGGACACTGGTGCATCAGATTCTTTAGTGAAAAAAATCAACGAATGACTTGCTTGGTTCGTCCCCGCTTCGTGATTCACATTCCACATTGATTAGATTTACTGGACAGGAAATCTCAGTGCTCGGCACGTGTAGTTTGCAAGCCGCGTATGGTGCAACGACACGTACAGTGTCTTTCCATCCGCTCTAGTGATGCTACGAACATTTTTGGCATGGACGCATTTGACCTTTCTGGCCTCGCAATTCAGGACAATGTGTTTTGCATCAACGCTAGTGACCATGCAGACAGTGTTGCTGCACTATGCAATGATTTTGGTGAACTCTTTTCTGATGGCCTTGGTTGTACCACAGACTTTGCAGAGCTTGTTGTAGTTACAATGCTTTGCCTATTTTCCGGCGTGCACGCCTGGAACTGCATGCACTGTGCGACACCGTAGCTGCTGAACTTCAGCATTTGCAAGACAGTGGTGTCATTGAACCTGTTTCTGCTTCGCCATGGGCTTCGCCTATAGTGTGTGTAAAAAACCAAACGGTCGTCTACTTTTTTGTGCTGACTTTAAATCTACAATAAATCTCCAGACAGTGGTAGCTACGTTTCCCTTACGGCGTCCTGAAGATATTTTTCATAAGCCTGGCGCGGGAAAATTATTTTCCATGATTGACTTGCGGAACGCATACTTTCAAATTCCCCTTGACGAACAGTCGCAGCGCTATTTTGTGATCAACACCTACCTTGGATTGTTCAAGTTTCGCCGCCTTCCGTTCGGTTGTGTTTCGGCTCCTGCTATTTTTCAGTCTTACTTGCAGCATTTGTGTGCCACTGTCCCTGGTTCTTCCAATTATTTGGGCGATATTGTCGTATCAGGTTACAGCCCTGACGAACTTTTGCAGAATTTGCGTGCCTTATTTACTGTACTTCTGCAGGCAGCACTGAAGTGTAACAGAGACAAGTGCAAATGTTTTCAAACTGAAATTCAGTATTTAGGACATATGATTAACGGACAGGATATCCACCCCTCGCCGTCACATCTCAGTGCGATTAGAGACTTCCCAGCATCCAGGAACTTGAAAGAATTTCAGTCCGTGTTGGGCAAAATTACATACTATTTTCACTTTATACCAAATGCAGCGCAGATTGCAGTGCATTTGCATCGCCTTCGGCATAATAACGTTCCTTTTGTTTGGTCTTCAGAATGTGTCGCTGCTTTCCACAAGCTCAAATCTGCTTTGTTGAGTGATCGCTGTTTGATTCCTTTTGATCCCTCCAAACAGGTTGTTTTGGCTGTCGATGCACCTTCTCACGCCATCAGAGCGGTTCTCCCGCACCACATTAATTCTGTCCGATCGTTTCTGCGTCTAAGTTGCTCAGTTCTGCCCACCAAAACTATTCTCAAATCGAGAAAGGAGCTTTAGCTATTGTCTATGGAGTGACAAGGTTTCATGATTTTTTGATGGTCGGAAGTTCTATTTGGTCACCGACCATAAGCCTTTGAAGTCTTTGTTTGACTCGTCAAAGCCAGCTCCGGCCCATACTGCCCAAACGTTGGAACAATGGTTTTTGTTTTTGTCTAACTACAACTACGAAATCTTGTTTCGGCTTAGTGCCCAGCATGGCAATGCTGATGCTTTGTCTTGTCTGCCTGTCCTGACGAAGTGTTTGATTCTTCCGAATTGCCATGCATGTTTATTGATTCACAAGATAAGGAATTAGCTGATGGTTTTCGTGGCGTTGCTGCCGCGACCGCCGCCGATGCTTCTTTGGAAATTCTTTTGCAGTATATTCGTACTCAGTGGCCTCCATCTGCTACTCAGATTCGTGATCCACTTGTTCGACGTTATTTTGCGCAACGTCATAACTTCGTTCTTGTTAAGAACTGACAATGATCAGTCTCGTGTGGCTGTATCTCGTTCGTCGCAGTCGGAAATCGTCCGATTACAGCATGCTGGTTATTGGGGTATAGTGCGGACGAAGAAATTACCGTGTCGTCACTGCACTTGGGTTGGGATTGATAAACGATTTGAGAATTTGCTTGCTAATTGTCGCTCTTGTGCGGAGCATCGATGTGCTCCTCGCCAGAGCTTCTTTGCATGGCGGACTACTACTGCGCCTTGGCAGCGCATTCATATTGATTTTGCACGTCCTTTCCGGGACACCTGCTAGTTGATAGTTATTGATGCGTACAGCAAATTCGCTTTTGTTGTGCCTATGGCTTCTACTACATTTGCCAGTACTGTTCGGGCTTTAACATCTATTTCCTACATTGAGGGCCTTCCTGAAGTTATTGTGTCCGACAATGGCTCCCAGTTTGCACTCAATTTGAAGCGTTCTGTACTGCTAATGGCATTCTCCACCTGACCTCAGCCCCGTTCCAACCCCAGTCGGACGGCGAGGCTGAACGCCTTATGAGTACGTTTAAGTCTCGGATGAACAAGTTGCGCGTCACTCACTCTCGCGAGCACGCGCTGTGGACTTCCCTTGTTTCACATCGCTCCCAGCCGCGCCACCCCCTTTCCCCAGTGGAATTGCTACATGGCAGCGCCCATCGGTCGCTCCTGCAGCTATTGCACCCGCCGCCGCGCGCTCCCGCTGCTTCGCCTCGTTCTGGCTTGGCGCCGGATAATTTGGTATTCTATCGCGTTTTCTCTGGCAGGCAGCGCTGGGAGCAGGGGTGAATTCTTCCCCTGCCAGCTTGGCCGCACCTTATTTGTCATTTCTGGTCCCTTTGGCACTGTCAAGCGACACCGGAACCAGATCCATTTGTGCCGTCCGTGGTTTTCTGCCGCTGGTTGTTTTCCAGCAGAATTGGAGGCTTCGCGGCTTCCGAGACCCTACCGACAGCGCTTCCGCCGCTCGCGCCTCCTCCGCGGGCACTCCTGCTATGGCCGCCACAGTCGGTTCGGTCTCCTGTGCCGGGCGCGCGCCTCTCGCCACTGCCACAGCTCCACCTCCGGCCGCCCCTCCCGTCGCCGCCGGAAGCAGTAGGTGCTCAGGCTGCCGCCACGCACCCGCCGTCGCCCGTGGTCTTTGCTCATCCGAGCATACCCAGTGGCGGTGCGCGGCCTGGGCAGGTTTTCCTAGCCCCCTCGCGAGGAATCTGGAGTCGGGTGGACAGCGCCCCGGCAGTTCCGCTGTCCACCCCCTCAGTTGCGCCGCCTCTGGGTCTCTCCACCCGCCGTCGGAAGCCCTACGCAACGACGGTGCGCCTTTTCAGGGAGGAGGAGTGTGGTATCGATAGCTACGATACCACAGCGTAGGTGCAAGTTCTTAGGTAGGCACTGCGACAAAGACACCGACGACAGTGCCCTCTAGCCGCCGCTGTGCAGCTCTACCAGCACCGCTCCAGATTCAGCCCATTTGATTCCGGGCACACGACCAACCATCACGTTTTATTTTTTTCGCTTCTAACTGAGAATTCAAACACCAATTTCCATAGACGTATCTTTAAAAATATTTTAGTAGTTAACAATGATTTATTTTTTTAAAAAATTCCACCGATTAGTTATCCCACATGGTGTTTAAATTACCAAAAATGCTGACACATGTACTTCTCTATTTCTGACTGGGAAGCAAAATATCAAATTTCATAGGTCTAGCTTCAAAATTGCCTTAATTTCTCTCCTTTACCGCCTTTGAGGTGGAATTTCTTTAACGACATCCCCAGTATAAGATGAACATTCTCTCCAAATATGAATGCTTAGCGGTTTCTTCTGGGGGTAATGAACCAATGTTTGAGTGAGTAAGTTAGCCAGTCGAACACTGCTTTTTATATATACAGATACAGTAATTATTATTGCTAGTAGCTTCTGGTAGAGAAGGAGCAGTAGTGCTATCTTTTGTATAACGTTTCATAATAGGCTGCAGCTCGAAGGAAGTATGAGGGACATCTGCAGGTAGTCACCGACTGAACGCATGCCGCCGGCCTGGGTGGTCGAGCGGTTGTAGCCGCTTCAGTCTGGAACCACGCGACCGCTACGGTAGCAGGTTCGAATCCTGCCACGGGCATTGATGTGTGTGATGTCTTTAGGTCAGTTAGGTTTAAGTAGTTCTAAGTTCTAGGGGAATGATGACGTGAGATGTTATGTCCCATAGAGCTCAGGGCCATTTTTCGAACGCATGCCACAGGTAGACTCAGGACAAGCAATAGTAAGCAGTCCAGGTGCACTCCACGTGAACGCAGCGCCCTATTGAAATGCCGGCGGTGGTGGGAGTGTGCAGGCGCGCAGCAGGCGGCAGATAAGTTGTCATTAGGATGGAGCACGCCCCGAGAGCCTGCCAGCCCCATAACGGCTCTTTCTGCAGGCCCGTCAGGAATTTAATACCGCATACACGCGCCGCGTGGCGCCACCGCTGCCGCTGGCGGCCTCCGCGAAACTAATGCGGCGAAGGGTTGGGGAAGTGGGGGGGGGGGGGGGGGAGGTAGAACTTTATGTCCGCCGCTCGCTTATGGGAAATCGATGGCAGGAAATACGCCAAGGAAGAATAAAAGAGAAATATGTAGCGCCGAATGTATTGCACGAGTCAGATAGGAATAATATTCACGTCGGCGCGAATACTCGGCGTAAATTGGATTTCCAGAGACGCGCGTGGAGGCAGTAATAACAGATGTCGCGCAGCCATTGTGGGAATGTTGTAACCCGTGCTCGCTGTTGCTCAAAGGACGAATCTACAGCTGACCAGCGGTAAACAGATTTGCAGGTTGCAGGAGGAAAGAAATACGTTCATTGCTACTGACGAAACTAATTAAAAGAATAGTTATGGGAGAAGATATTTCACTCCAGTCCGCCCGGATAACCATGCTCGACTAAGCGCTCTATTGGAACGGATCCTCCCCCGTAACCAGCTTGGATGTGGTATTCCCCATATCGCACTGGATGAGTACTGGGCTGGCACATGACCCGCCTGAGAAACACGCTACGGAAACATTTAATGCACTTTCGCATATTTGGACATAACACTTACGGATAACCGTCCTGAGGGTGATGAGTCAGATGACAGATATTTAGTCTCCTTAAGCCTATTATCAGAATCAGCACGTTTCATTTCATGATAAATAACTATAATTATTCCAAGTTATGTTCCACAAACAGGTGGCGTAGTGAAATTTATTGAGGGTTAGGAAGCGTTAAGATTATTGTACCTGTTGTTCAGTGGACTGGTGCCTTACAACACTGGTTGCACGCACAGTCACGCTAATGTAAGCTTACTGATCACTTAAATCACGCACCGATCTGTGAACAAATAATATCATTTCCAGTGCACCAACCGCCATAAAATTGTTTATAGCCTTCCAGAATAACGAAAATTAGCTGCACTAGGAGTATCAGTTCCACACTTTAAATGATGCTGGCCATATTAAAAATATTGACCAACTACAAGCTAATATAAAAAATTATCAGCAAACTTAATCTCGTTACCTTTTATTAAAATCACTATTCTGACACTTTAACAGCCGGCCGGTGTGGCCGGCGGTTCTAGGCGCTTCAGTCTGGAACCGCATGACCGCTACGGTCGCAGATTCGAATCCTGCCTCGGGCATGGATGTGTGTGATGTCCTTAGGTTAGTTAGGTTTAAGAAGTTCTAAGTTCTAGGGGACTGATGACCACAGATGTTAAGTCCCATAGTGCTCAGAGCCATTTTTGAATACTTTAATACGTTTTATTAAATTCAGCCTAGGTTAGTTTAAACACTTTACCGCTAAAATTTTAAAACAACAATATTCTATTCGTAGCAGTAAAAGACATGCAACTATTCGGGTTTCAAACTGTAATCAATATTTTTAGTGTTTAATATTATAACTTTGATTTGTTATGCTATCGTACTGAGTGGCGATGTAGGTATTAGCAATCACCTGATGTATGAAACTTGTATTTTATTAGCAAAATTGTTAGATACACTTACTTTCACTGCCATTATCCTACATTACAATCCTCTACAAACATGTAGGATAACTCTTTGCTGACTGTTTTTTTTTTGGTCACTGTTAAGGGGCTGCTACTTTGTACTACGTTCGTAGGAGTACTTCAGAGTCCTACTGGATATGTCTGTCTAGCAACGGCATCGGGGATTTCATGCAGAATGCACTTGTATAAAAAGAAACGATAAAACGGTCTGTGTAAGTCCATCTTTATACAGGTGGTCGAGAGACCTCGGCTTTTGAATAAAAAACGACGAAACAAACCATCTTTCAGGTGTCTAAATTTCCAGTTGTTACTTTATTTGAGCAAATAGTTTCGTCGCTATATTACGCTATCTTCAGTCACCTGATAGACGTGAAGGAGAGGTCCCAGCTCTGGCCCAATCAAAATAGTGGCCAGCATTCAGTGACTAGAATACGTAGTTTTCTTCTTACAATAGTGATCCCTTAGATCATCACTTGCCGACTGTAAAATTGTGGTTTCACGCAGAAACCGCAGATATGCAAGTGGTTAAGGACGTCCTATCCCATCGACAGCTACATACAAAGTGAACACTCATTCAAGAGATACAGAAAAAAGTCAGTCGTGGTTTTAACGAATAAGTCATCCAGAAAACACAGTTAAGTCGTTTAAGCAAAAAATATTATCAGCCGATCACAATTTCCAGTTGTCCCCGCTCGCTCGTAGCCTGTTCTTCTGCCTTTTTGTTGTCCAGCTCTGCATCATCCTCCACTTCCACGTCCTTTTCTTTCTATCCTAAATTCCCCACATACATTTTTTATACGTTACTGACTACGAAATTAATATAAATTTTAAAATATCGAAAGAGAACAAAAATAATGGGTTGCTACTGATAAACACTAATTAAGTAACTAGTAATATTTTATAAAATGTGTGAATTACAAGTCTCAGTCAAGTTCAGTACACTTAAAAAACCTACCAATGAAAGAATGGTATAGCCTCTTACAGAAAATTTGTCACAGAAATTGTGTGCTTTGTTCCAGATTGCATGGAAATTTAATAAATAAATAAATTCATTTTTGGGTAAATTAAAATTAATGTAATAACTAATATCTCAAAAACTTCTACCTATAACCTTGGAATATAGTTTTACCTTCCAAAGTTCGTAAAACACAGTTTTTTGTGACATCCATAACATTAATTTGCTAAGTCCTGTCTTGATGAGCATGAAAGAGTGTAGTTGGTTGAGTCGACTGTGTGTTTGATGATCCGAGACAAGTTTGAACTCGTCACAGTGCGCTGATTGGCCTCTCAGAGGGTTCTGACAGTACTGGAACTGTAGTAATAGTGAGAATGATCGGCCGAATGACGCCTAGGGAGAGTTGTTAAGCTCTGTCACGTACTGCACTCAATTGTCTCACAATAGAGCATAATTTTCATCGATGCACATGATTCGCAATGTTTCAAGCATTTCGAGCTATGGATGAAACGTGTGTAGCTTAAAGACTGCTGTATCTTCTCGCAGCAACTCTTCCAAACGTTGTGGAGTTGGACGTAATCAATTTCATTCAGAGTAGGTTCAAGAACTTCAAACACGTGTTTCTTAATTCTTCATTCGTGAAACAAATATTCAATGACACACAATGTTTCTGTGTGTTTCAGTCTCACTGGCATATTTCATGGTCTTGAGACAATCAGTTGATTCAGATTTATAGTTTTAAATAAATCATTGGCTTTCTTTAACCGCATATCAAACGCTTTTCAGCCATTCGCTTCCAACGCTTACCATTGGACATGTTCAGTAAAAGTCTTAGGATGTGGAATGTTAGAATACCATGGACAAGATCGTTGGAGGCTCCGTTGCTATATGTGATTTTCTGGGACGTTTCAGTTAAGTGCAGTTTCATTCAATCAGAAGCAAAAAAATGCTGTCGACGGAAATAGTAATCGCACATTTCCTGAGATCCAGTAAAATTTTTATCGCTGGCTCCATCTGTAGTTGTCCGTCCCTTAGTCAGCTGGTCATTCGAATCGCACCCTCGGTTAGGGAAAGACCTGTTGTGGCAGCAACTGGCGTCTGCATCTAAAAAGGCTGTGTCGCTATCTCTAAGATCAATCTCAACCTCTTCTTTTGCAATTCTGGCTTCGCTTAAAATGAACCAGTAGACATAATGAATACGATTAATTTGCAGAGAAACGATATGATACAATTTACTTTTGATAGGACTTTTGTGAGACCGAAAGTTTTGAGATTAAGCAGTGATTAATGGTCTCTAGTGTTTTATATATGTCACTGACATATAATGGGAAAAAATTACGGAACTTACAAATGAAACTCTGAATGGAGAGGCTCTCCCATCAGATTTTAGTATCACTGTGCTGTTTTGAAAAGTTAGAAACAAAGAAGATGAAGGAGATGGTACATATGACCTTAATGAACTCGGTTTGTAAAATAATAGTGAAGGTTACCAAAGAGAGAGCCCGTCGTAAAAAAAAAAAAAGATGATTGGGTGCCATCACACCTGTCTGCAGAGCGCATGCCAGCATCGGAAATGAAAAACATTGCTAATGTGTACGCTGATGTCGCTGGTGTGATAATAGGAAGCTAATCTTAATGGTCTCACAAACGTACAGTTTGATTGGTAAAATGCGTGGAACGTAATACAATATTTGTTGTAACTCGTTATAGTTGCCCTCTTCGCACAATAGTACCTAACATCAAAAGGCTCTATAGAATATATGAGGTATCCTCAAATTAAGTCGTATGAGAGAGATATGTAAACTAAATAATTAATTTAGAGATGTAAGTAAATTAAAATAATTAATTGCGATGAATGTAGGACAAATACACTCCTGGAAATGGAAAAAAGAACACATTGACACTGGTGTGTCAGACCCACCATACTTGCTCCGGACACTGCGAGAGGGCTGTACAAGCAATGATCACACGCACGGCACAGCGGACACACCAGGAACCGCGGTGTTGGCCGTCGAATGGCGCTAGCTGCGCAGCATTTGTGCACCGTCGCCGTCAGTGTCAGCCAGTTTGCCGTGGCATACGGAGCTCCGTCGCAGTCTTTAACACTGGTAGCATGCCGAAACAGCGTAGACGTGAACCGTATGTGCAGTTGACGGACTTTGAGCGAGGGAGTATAGTGGGCATGCGGGAGGCCGGGTGGACGTACCGCCGAATTGCTCAACACGTGGGGCGTGAGGTCTCCACAGTACATCGATGTTGTCGCCAGTGGTCGGCGGAAGGTGCACGTGCCCGTCGACCTGGGACCGGACCGCAGCGACGCACGGATGCACGCCAAGACCTTGGGAATCTATGCAGTGCAGTAGGGGACCGCACCGTCACTTCCCAGCAAATTAGGGACACTGTTGCTCCTGGGGTATCGGCGAGGACCATTCGCAACCGTCTCCATGAAGCTGGGCTACGGTCCCGTACACCGTTAGGCCGTCTTCCGCTCACGCCCCAACATCGTGCAGCCCGCCTCCAGTGGTGTCGCGACAGGCGTGAATGGAGGGACGAATGGAGACGTGTCGTCTTCAGCGATGAGAGTCGCTTCTGCCTTGGTGCCAATGATGGTCGTATGCGTGTTTGGCGCCGTGCAGGTGAGCGCCACAATCAGGACTGCATACGACCGAGGCACATAGGGCCAACACCCGGCATCATGGTGTGGGGAGCGATCTCCTACACTGGCCGTACACCTCTGGTGATCGTCGAGGGGACACTGGATAGTGCACGGTACATCCAAACCGTCATCGAACCCATCGTTCTACCATTCCTAGAC
Organism: Schistocerca gregaria; assembly: GCF_023897955.1. Lineage (NCBI taxonomy): Eukaryota > Metazoa > Arthropoda > Insecta > Orthoptera > Acrididae > Schistocerca > Schistocerca gregaria. The sequence goes on from NC_064922.1 coordinate 464,839,655, forward strand.
CGGCAAGGGAACTTGCTGTTTCAACAGGACAATGCACGTCCGCATGTATCCCGTGCCACCCAACGTGCTCTAGAAGGTGTAAGTCAACTACCCTGGCCAGCAAGATCTCCGGATCTGTCCCCCATTGAGCATGTTTGGGACTGGATGAAGCGTCGTCTCACGCGGTCTGCATGTCCAGCACGAACGCTGGTCCAACTGAGGCGCCAGGTGGAATTGGCATGGCAAGCCGTTCCACAGGACTACATCCAGCATCTCTACGATCGTCTCCATGGGAGAATAGCAGCCTGCATTGTTGCGAAAGGTGGATATACACTGTAATAGTGCCGACATTGTGCATGCTCTGTTGCCTGTGTCTATGTGCCTGTGGTTCTGTCAGTGTGATCATGTGAAGTATCTGACCCCAGGAATGTGTCAATAAAGTTTCCCCTTACTGGGATTATTTCAATTTCCAGGAGTGTATTACCCACGATACGAAAACAGCAAAATCCTTTGTGTTTACAGCTTGTCGATATTTTTGGCCAGGAGATATTTTTAGAGTGGCAGTAGGAAAAATTAAAAGCGGAAGAGGGGGGACTTGAAGTAACAGACAGATGAAAGAAACTAATGATTTATTTATAAAGAGTTCCCTGATCTCACTGAAATCCATTATAAGAGCAAACATCTCAATTATTTCAAACAGTAAACATAAAAGATTGCAGGCATCTGTAAATATAAGTACAATAAATTTCACACTGAAACACATTACATTCTATATACTAAGATGGTATCCGTTCTTTCTAACATACCCGAAAGAACGGATTAAGATTAAGGGCAACCAAAATAAGATGGAGGAAAAGTTCCCAAATAGAATTTGGAAAATTATTTGGACAAAAAATAAGTAATTGTCAATTTCATCGTTATTACTAACGAGAAACGATATTAAGTAAGCGTCAGCGACACAAATAAGTGCCTAAAATTCAATACAGCTGCCACATTGTGCCACTTATTCATTTGTTAACGATGTAGAGAAATGTGGCAGGAACATAAAAAGGATGTGTCTCTTTCTAGGCGAATTATGGGAATGAAACTATTCTGAATGCTATATGTTTTTAAAGAGCAGGTTTCTTTCCCTGATAAGTAAAAGCAATACAATGGCTACTTGAACCCTATGAGAACTACATTGCAAATAAAAAAAAAGGAAATTTATGCGAGAGTCATATCAGAAACTGTACCAGAAGAAAATCAGAGATAGGGCTTTGTCAATATAATGGGAATTCTGTTCGAGAAAGAGGGAGTAGGATAATGACAATCAAACAACACATGTTGTAGGGACTTGCTATTGTAGGCGACTACTGTTGATGCTGACGTAAGGAGCAGACTTTATCGACCCAAGACCGCTTTGGTAACTGAGTAGACCTCAACAGAATTCCAAAACTGCGTTGCTCAAAGGAAGTAGTCAGAAGGCAGTAATTGGAATTATTCCACTATTGGAATTTTTGCTCAAATTACATGTTTTATTTTTAAGAGCATTAAGTTAACAGATGAGTGATGAGTAATTGTAAATAAATGGCCCAGCTGAGGAACAAGGGCATTATATTACAAACGATACTTGATCTTCGCTAAAAATAAAAGTCAGAAGAAGAAAGTTTCTTTGAATTACTATACATTGTGAAGAAACAAATATTATTTGAAGTTTGAATGAAATTTTAATTTTTATTACAAGAGTGAATTTTCTAAAAGTAATAATAATACTCAAAGTAGAAAAGAAGAATAGCAGAAATAAAAGAAAAATGTAATATTCAAAGAACATAAAATAAGTAAAGCTAAGAAGACATTTGACAAACGCACAAAGGAGACACCATCTCCAAAGAAAAAAAAAAAAAGAAAGAAGTAATGATTGATCCTGGTGACTGCCATGATCGGGTGTTCAGTACCACTACCGACAAGGATATTTCCTTGGTGGGAGGGCTGGAATGATGTGCACTCAGCCTCTTGATGCCAGTTGAGGAGCTACACGAATGAGAAAAATATGTTGCCTGCGATAATAAATCGGCGCCCAGAATTATTTGGTTTACTTTTAAAATAGCCCAGATATTTCCACGAAACTTTCATCTTTGTTTACTTAGAACGCTGCCAAAAAATTAGGTTCTGAAGATATATTAATCTTACTTGATGACACATTTTGATGTTGCAAATGGAGTTGTGTTGTACATCTATAGCCTGTTAAACGGGGTTAAATGTCAGTTTCGCTAAAAGACGGACATATGTTTCATAATCTACCAGACCCAAGTTACCGATCCCCTTGGAAAGCACACTACTAAAACTACAGGTAATTTAAGAGTAACTGAATATCCGACCTTCATTTCCTAAGGATTTATTATTTAATGTATACGGTAGCATGTCGTGGCTTGGAACGTTGAAAGCGGTAGGAAAATTAGGAGGACAGAAGTAAAAACTATCGTTAAACAATGTTGACATAAAGAAGAAGTTAGGAAATAAAGACTCATCTTGCCATTGCAGACGTAAAGAAATCCTGTGATTCGACACTTGACAAGAATACTAAGGAATAAATACGATGATATACTAAAAGTTTAAAACACGTCCAGAATAAAGTGGTAGTTGGGAGAAATAATTTCACATTTTAAAGTGTGTGGGAGAAGCGTATGTGATAATTTCTGCTAATTAATGTCTATGCCAAAGTCGCTAACATAGAAGAGCATTTTTAAGGTAAGAGATAATCAGTCGTCAACAGTATAAATTTTTATGAAATTAACTTCTTGAGTAGTTTTGGCAAGTTTATTTTCCTTCGTCAGACGTTAGTACAATAAAGCTTAAGTTGAAAAGCAATTGTCAATCAAACTATGGCCTATAGAGTCCTACAAAAAATGGATACAGATTAAGAATTTAATGTTTACGACTGTTAGTTCACAATTAACAGCAGATTAATAACGATAAGCGTCAGTAATAAACAGATTATAAACGTAGCTTAGCTAAAAGCTTTTTACATAGTACTGGCAAACAATTAAAAATAACGTAAAAGTGCTAAGATACGGTGACAAAAAAATCTTCACATCATAAATAAAATATTAAAAAATGATGATACCACCAGCAGAGTGATAGTTTGACTATCAAAGATTTCTCTTATCTAAGAAGCAACGAGAGCTAGTGCGCCTAAAAGCTTACTAAGACCAACCACAATGAGGCGCTCGAGTCTATAACATAGGTCACAGGACACTGAACAAGAATCTTAAGTAAATGCCGGCCGCGGTTGCTGAGCGTTTCTAGGCGCTACAGTCTGGAACCGCGAGACCGCTAGGGTCGCAGGTTCGAATCCCGCCTCTGGCATGGGTGTGTGTGTGTGATGTCCTTAGGTTAAGTTAGGTTTAAGTAGTTCTAAATTCTAGGAGGCTGATGACCTCAGAAGTTAAGTCCTATAGTGCTCAGAGCCATTTCAACCATTTTTTTCTTAAGCGAATGAAACACCAAAGACCTTAAGTCACGTGCTAATCAAGCGTATAAATTTTTACACGGAAAAGACGTAACTTGTAAAAAGGGCTGAAGAATGGGTACAATGTTATTTAATCATCAGCTGAGGGTGTCGCCATCGGCCGATGGGGAAACGGCACTAGATTGAACTTTCCGGTATCTTGATGCAGAGGCCGGCCGCTGGGTACGCCTTTTCAGCGTCGCAAGTTATGTGGGTCCGCCCCTGTTTGTATATCCGACTCAACGCCAGTGCGTATTTAGAAGCTATCTTTCCGTTTAGGAGCCTTAACTACAACGTCTATAAATACTAGCCACAGCACAGTATATCTATATTAATAGCATAAAACATTATCCAGACAACGGCGTAACATAGGGAAATGTATTAGTCACACTGATAAGACATAACAGTTAAAAACACAATTAAAAATTATAAAAACTAAGACATTTTGGCTAACAAACAAAGTTGAGGAAGAAATGAGGAACAAAAGATGCAAATAGACGTTTATAACATGCTGTAAAAAGCATTAACCAAATAGAGAGCTTACAAGTCATCTGAATTGACAGGTACAAGAGAATTTCAGGTCAAAGCCCAAAACGCAAGAATATAGGCATTGGAGGACAGAAGGAAAGGGAGCGAAGATTAAGACAAATGGAATAGTAAGAACACACCTAATGATATCAAAGAAACCATAGCAGCAGAAGTGAAAGTAAGGATGGAGTAAACACAAGTATTAGTACTGCTGTAATTCCGAAACAAAAGAAGAAAAGGGGGCCATAGTTGAGAAATGTAAATAACTAACGTTCACACAGTAAAATTAAGGAAAACATGGCAGAAGCCTCGAATGTGCATATAAAGCAGATGTAAAGACTAAGCTCTTGTAGTTCCCAAACAGAAACAAAATGAACAAAAGTCTACTTAAGGTTGACTAAAATATTTTTGAATTACCGTGATCTAAGGAAGATGCTCGTGGCCGTAAATTCATAAATGGGGAAAGTAACAATAATTGCCTTCAGATGTTACAAAAGATATTCAAAATAAAGTGACATTGAAAGTAGGGAAAGATAAAGATGAACAGCATCAGTCAGAACCGAGAGAACAATTCAGTTACCCACAATAAGAAACACACCAAGGACATATAAGAAACATGTATATAGCTTCCATCAGAAGATTACGTTAAATCCATTAAACCAGATTACTTTTCATCGTTGCAGATCATGCTGTTACAATGTTCTTCGTTACAGGCTATTTCTTTTTTCAGTATTTAATTATAAACCAAAATAAAAGGCAAGAAATGTATTGAACTTTTGAAAATTCACTCAAGAGGCATATGATTCTGAATATTAACATTGTTTTAGTAAATATTGTCCAGTAAAGTTGCAACTGCGGTTTACGTGCGTTTACCCGTCTGCGACTTTCCAAAACTTTCCAAAAAATTCCGATTTTTGGTGGGAAACTCAGAAATGGTGGGAATTTAACAAGTGGTGGGAATATCTTTGTGCAAAGCCACCGTCCACCCAGGACCTGGGAGGATATTTAAAATGGCATGTGCCCCTTCTGGGACTCCAGTCCTGGCCAGAAATCCCAAGCACACCTACACAGGGAACCAGTCTGTCTCTGTCCAGCTGCAAGAGAGGAAGGCTAGGAAAATGTCCTTTATTTAGTTTAGGTGGCAAAATGATGTAAAAGTTAGTCCTAATTACATAATTAACGATAATGATTGAGCATAATTACACAACTCTATGCATAGCGCTATATAAGGAGCGCCTAAAATAGCAATACAGTTTAAAAAATTATGATGTGATACAACTGGTATTATGCCGCTGGTGTAAAATTTCACTGTACCACTCAAAATACCTACTCAAAATAAACTCTACATAGGAGGATCGCTTTAGCTACAAGTATAAATAAATCTCTTTATTCCACTTCTGAACTGGTGGGAGAAAGCCCGAAGTGGAAGGCAGTATCTTTGCTGTTTACAGCAAGTGTGCTCAACTGATGAGATGTTTGTGTTGTTTAATAAGTGTATTACCTGTAAGCATACAGCTGAGTACTGTGTCTATAGTATCCTACACAACTAATGGAAGAAGGTGATAATGGATGAGCCTAGGGGAAATACTTTTCAGCAAATAATGGTGACGCAGCGGGATTGACTGACCATTGCCGGTGCTGGAGCTATTTCTGTAATGGTCTATCAGTCCACTGTGAAGGAGAAGACTTCACACGCCAACTGCCACCCCTTATTACCGACCACATGTGTATCTTGCCGTTTAGATTCGGAGTTTGCTACAAATGCCTCCCAGTGCATTTCTTGACAATCACGCTGCAGCCCTGGTGCTCGAAATTCAAATCAATGGTGTTCTCTTTATTTCTCGACAACTTCATATAGATCCACTGCCCCTGAGAGGCCACCTTGGTATGGCTGCTGTGTAACATGTACACTGAAATATGGCAAGAAGGGATAGAGCAAACCTGAAGTGTTATGAAGACCAATACACAAAATTTATGCAAAATGCTTCGCTGTTCGAATTACACATCGAAATTGTCGCAAAAAAACAGCACTTGAAAACAATGGCTCATAATGCAATACATGTCCTGAGAATTTAGGAAAATCATTGTAATAACACAACTACTGCAAAAACTGACCCCAAAAGACTGCAGCAGGAGGGAGGGGCAGAAGCTGCATGCGTGTTCTCCTTGATGTGTTGTCACAAACTAGCCACCTTAGAAGCAGTCTTACCCCCCTCCCCCCCTTATCACTCTCCATCCGTCGCTCTCCTCACCATAGGTCGGGATACAGGCCTGTTATATCTTTTCACTGATGGTCCACAAAGCGATCCATCTTGTCAGTGATATACTGTCATCAGACTGCAGAATTAAGTCACAGATGGAAATGATACTCGAGAACAAGACTTGCTGGAAGATTTTTAATGTATTTCTTGGAAAGACTGCCCCCCCCCCTTAGAACAACAAAAAAATTCTGGGGAGCTCCCCAGAACGCTTTTTCTAACGTCTGCTCCTGTCTGCCACCGCCATCCACCACCCACCACCAACTGCCACAACTGAGAGCACAGTCTTCAGCCAGCAGTGGCCAGAGGGACCGTCTCCTGCCGAGTATGAGACTGGGAGCAGTCAGCGCTGTTGATGGCAACAGAAGTTACGCATACACAGTAGCCCGTGAGTTCAGCAGCCCACAGAACAAAGCGAGATGAATGACAGCCATCCCGACCACGTGTTGTTTGTCTACATGTGCAGCTGCAGCACCATTCACTCTGACACGATCGAATGCTTCCACTGGCGCCCACCATTATGCAAGAAACGTTTCAGTGTAACATTTGTATTTAACGTCAATGTATCTCGCAAGTGAGCATTTATTAAAAGATCACAATCACGATGACAATAAAAAGACTATCATGTTTCCACGAAAATAGGTACAGTACGTATTCTTTATGCTCTATGAATAAAATCGGTATAGTTTGAGAGCATTCCTCTTTTTCAAACTATAACCTGTCATGCACAGGGACATTAAATTCTTTCCAGACGATTGAGTTATCGATAGAGAACGGCATCTATACAGTCGTTCTTTTACGTTTAACTGCAGGAGACAATTCACATCTCTCTCTCTCTCTCTCTCTCTCTCTCTCTCTCTCTCTCTCTCTCTCTCTCTCTCTCTCTATCTTTCTGTCTCACTCCCTCCCCTTGCCTCAGTTATTTTGTAACGTCAAACTACGTGAGAAAAGAACAACAGCACCGCTACTGATTAGAGATGACCAGAACGCAGATGTTGGAGATCCATAGCGATATATATGCCAGACGTATTAACTCATCTCACATCTCCTATACAACCCCACCTTGCGTAAAAGCGAAAAAACTTACATATTTTGCTGTGAAAACTACCGAACACTGCAAGATGTCCTCGCTATTTTGAAACTTTCATCGGAATAAAGAAAAAGGGAGAATTTAAACGCCGGAGAACGAAATAAGCCTACAGTCTAACGAAATACCTAAGTTAAGCGATTTTTTTAGTTTGATGGACAACATTACATGGCTGGATAGTGTCCCTGGCGTTCAAGTCAGTGTCCATAGATAAACAACAAGTTTAACGCAAGAGGACATTGTTGTTTTGTACACTTTGACAAGCCCTGTTTTACCATCCTAGCGTCACATAGTAGAGAACCTTATAATATTACTGAGTGCGATGGCGCAGCGATTAGCAGATTGGAGTCGCATTCGGGGGGATAAGGGCTCAAACCCACATTCAGCAATCCTTAATTAGGTTTCCCATGATTTCCCTAGATCGCTTCAGGCAAATTCCGGGATGGTTCCTTTGAAAGGACACGGTCGATTTCCTTTCCCATCTTTCCCTAATCCAATGGTCCCAATGACTCACTATTGGTCCCATCCCCCATATCTACCAAACAAAGCTGAATGATTTCATCCGTACATGTGCATGCTGACATTTGATAACTGTGCTCCATAACTCCCCTCCACTGACCTACGAGTAAAATTTCTGTCACCCATCCCTGAAGAAGAAGACTGCACCCACGCATGCTGACATCTGACGATTTTGCTCCATAATTCGTCTCTACTGACCAACGTGTAAAGTTCCTGTAACCCATCCTTGAAGAAGACTGTACCCAGCAGACCATCACTCTTAATAGTAATAGATTCTTGCTTTGCAGTTTTGTAAGCAATTTGGTCATCACAGAGCAGCCAATTTCATACAATCTACTCACATTTCGGGAAAAACACTAGCAATTCTAAGTTCCAAACGAGCTATAATTGAAGTGGTGGCAAGTTTATAATTAGAGGTTGTGAAGTATTTTTAAACATACAATCATGACAATCACAATAAAAAAACAATCATGAATCCCTGAGAATATAGGCAGTAGATGTCAGTTTTTTGAGAAGAATCGGTCGAATATGAGAGCATTGTGCATGTTCAAATTACAAATAGTCATACACATGGGCATTACATTCATTTCAGGTGTGTGGAATACTGATACAGATCAACATCTAAACAGTCATTTAAGCCAATATGACCGATGATCTCGCTGTTTGGTCCCCTCCTACAAATCATACGGTGCATGGCGGAACGTACCTTGTACCACCACTTGTCGTTTCCTTTCCTATTGGACTCGCAAAAGGAGCGAGAGAGGGAAGGCTGTCTGTATGCCTAAGAATGATCTCTAATTTCCTTTACCTTATTTTCGTTGTAACAAATCGAGTTGCTAGATTTGTTACCGGCAGGTTTCAACAACAAAGAAACGTTATGAGGATGCTTCGGAAACTCACATGCGAATTCCTGGAGGGAAGGTGACATTCTTTTTGAGAAATGCTATTGAGACAAGTTAGAAAATAGGCATTTGAAGCTGAATGGTGCCAACACATATATGTTGTTGTTGTCTTCAGGCCTGAGACTGGTTTGATGCAGCCTCAGGACTGAAGACAACAAATCTAGCAACTCGTCTCAGAATTGATTCAGTGTCATCCTTCAGTTCGAACTGGTACGGATCCCGAGCAGTACTCAACATTAGGTCGCACCAGCATCCTATATGCGGTCGGCTTCACAGGTGAATCACTCTTTCGTAAAATTATCCCAATAAAAGAAAGTCGCCCAATCGCGCGTCCCTACCAGAGAAGACTCGTTGCGTCTCAATCGCATTGCCCAGATATTTAAACGACTTGATTGTGTCAAGCAGGACATTAGTAATAATGCATCCAAACGTTATGTGTTTGATCTCCCTACTCATCCACATTAACTTACATTTTATCCATATTTAGGGCTATCTACCCTTCATCACACCAATTGCAATTTTTTTCTAAATCATCTTGTATCTTCCTACAGTCACTCAGCTTCGACACCTTACCGCACACCATGGCGTCATCACAAAACTACGGCAGTTTGCTGCCCGCTCTGTCAGCCAAATAATTTATCTACACTCCTGGAAATGGAAAAAAGAACACATTGACACCGGTGTGTCAGACGCACCATACTTGCTCCGGACACTGCGAGAGGGCTGTACAAGCAATGATCACACGCACTGCACAGCGGACACACCAGGAACCGCGGTGTTGGCCGTCGAATGGCGCTAGCTGCGCAGCATTTGTGCACTGCCGCCGTCAGTGTCAGCCAGTTTGCCGTGGCATACGGAGCTCCATCTCAGTCTTTAACACTGTTAGCATGCCGCGACAGCGTGGACGTGAACCGTATGTGCAGTTGACGGACTTTGAGCGAGGGCGTATAGTGGGCATGCGGGAGGCCATGTGGACGTACCGCCGAATTGATCAACACGTGGGGCGTGAGGTCTCCACAGTACATCGATGTTGTCGCCAGTGGTCGGCGGAAGGTGCACGTGCCCGTTGACCTGGGACCGGACCGTAGCGACGCACGGATGCACGCCAAGACCGTAGGATTCTACGCAGTGCCGTAGGGGACCGCACCGCTACTTCCCAGCAAATTAGGGACACTGTTGCTCCTGGGGTATCGGCGAGGACCATTCGCAACCGTCTCCATGAAGCTGGGCTACGGTCCCGCACACCGTTAGGCCGTCTTCCGCTCACGCCCCAACATCGTGCAGCCCGCCTCCAGTGGTGTCGCGACAGGCGTGAATGGAGGGACGAATGGAGACGTGTCGTCTTCAGCGATGAGAGTCGCTTCTGCCTTGCTGCCAATGATGGTCGTATGCGTGTTTGGCGCCGTGCAGGTGAGCGCCATAATCAGGATTGCATACGACCGAGGCACACAGGGCCAACACCCGGCATCATGGTGTGGGGAGCGATCTCCTACACTGGCCGTACACCTCTGGTGATCGTCGAGGGGACACTGAATAGTGCACGGTACATCCAAACCGTCATCGAACCCATCTTTCTACCAGTCCTAGACCGGCAAGGGAACTTGCTGTTCCAGCAGGACAATGCACGTCCGCATGTATCCCGCGTTACCCAACGTGCTCTAGAAGGTGTAAGTCAACTACCCTGGCCAGCAAGATCTCCGGATCTGTCCCCCATTGAGCATGTTTGGGACTGGATGAAGCGTCGTCTCACGCGGTCTACACGTCCAGCACGAACGCTGGTCCAACTGAGGCGCCAGGTGGAAATGGCATGCAAGCCGTTCCACAGGACTACATCCAGCATCTCTACGATCGTCTCCATGGGAGAATAGCAGCCTGCATTGCTGCGAAAGGTGGATATACACTGTACTAGTGCCGACATTGTGCATGCTCTGTTGCCTGTGTCTATGTGCCTGTGGTTCTGTCAGTGTGATCATGTGATGTATCTGACCCCAGGAATGTGTCAATAAAGTTTCCCCTTCCTGGGACAATGAATTCACGGTGTTCTTATTTCAATTTCCAGGAGTGTATATGGAGAACGACAGCGGTCTTACCACACTTCCCTGGGGCACTTCTGACGATATCCTTGTCTCTGATGAAGACTCTTCGTGAAGGTCTACATACTGGGTCCTATTACTTAAGGTGCCTTCGAGCTACTCACCTATCTGTGAACTTATTCAATATGCTCGTACATTCGTTAACAGCCTACAATGGGGCACCACGAAGTTTGATTTCCTACATCTAGAAATATGGAATCTACCCATTGCCCTTTATCTTCAGTTCTCTGGATTTCATGTGAGAAAAGTGGAAGCTAAGATTCGCACGAGCGATGTTTTCTAAAACCATGTTGTTTCGTGGACACAAGTTTCTCAGTCTCAAGAAAGTTTATTGTATTCGAACTGAGGATATGTTCAACGATTCTGCAACAAACAGAAATTAGGGATATTGGTATGTGATTTTGCAGGTCCTTCCATTTATTCTCCTTGTATATGGAGTCACCTGCGCTTTTTTCCTATCGCTTGGGGCTTTGAGCTGGGAGATTCACGATAAATGAAAGCTAGGTAAAGGGCTAATGCCGTAGAGTATTCCTTGTAAAATCGAGCTGGAATTCCATCCGGACTTGGTGATTTATTTGTTTTCAAATCTTTCAGCTGTTTCTCTGCGCCAGGTATGCTTATTGCTATGTAGTCCATATGGAAGCCTGTTCAATGGCCAAATGACGGTTTGTTTATACGATTCTCCTGTGTGAACGATTCCTTGAGCGTGAAATTTAAAACTTCGGTTTTCGTTTTGCTACCTTCAACTGCCACACCAGACTGGTCAGCAACAGACTGAATGGAAGCCTTAGACACGCTTTTGGAATTTTCTCGGGTTCTCTGCCACATCTGTTGCTGAGATGTGACGTTGGTGGTAGTCGTATGCTTTGTCCATAGATATTTCCACAGACGGACAAACCTCAGCTAAACTTCGCTTGTCGTCTTGTGCGCGCTCGCTTTTGAACCGAGAGTGCAACAGCTTTTTTCCCTCACCATCCACTGAATCTCGTTATTAAACCATGATGGGTCTTTTCCACCTTTATCGATTTACTAGGCACATAACTCTCCAGACAACGATTTGCAATCTGGTTAAACTTTGCCCATAATTTCTCAAGAACCATCTTACTGGAACTACTTTTGGCCAATTCACTCTCTATGTCAGATACTAGTAACTGCTTATTTCCTCTGTCTAGCACAAACACTCTCTTTCTAGCAGAAACAATTTCCTAGCCTTCTTGACTGATTTACTAACTTTCGTAATCACAATTGCTATAATGACATCATTATCACTAATCCCCATTTCCATACTGACGTTGTCGATAAGGTGCAGCCTATTTGTAGCTACAAGGTCTACTTCCATTTCATACGGGCTGCTGAGCTAGCTGCTCAAGACAGTTTTCAGAAAACATGTTCAGAAGTATTGAGGATGACTGTCTGTAACGCTGCAGTGAATCCACAGATACGCCCATCTATACACAGCAGGTTAAAGTCGTCTCCAACTACTACTGTATGGTTTGGGTACTTCCTCGCTGCTGACTATAGACTTTTCTTTGAATGACTCTGCAGTTGTCACAGAGGCTGGAAAAAACTCCACCAACTAATCTGAGTTCACCTACACCTGTTATATGCGACCAGATAAGTTCACTGTCACACCGAAATTCCACCTCAACAGAGAGAATATTTTTGTCAACAGCAATGAACACCCCCCTCCTATGGCCTCTAATCTATCTTTCTGGTGTACGTTCAATGACTCGCTAAATATTTCAGAGCTTTGCACCTCGGATTTCAGCCAGCTCTAAGTCCCAGGAATAAATTGAGCGCGCCAACTTTCCTGGAGGGCAGTAAATTCGAGAACTTTATTACGAATGCATCTTGCTACCTTCCTGATATATCACCAACGGATGCAGATGCGTTAATGAGCTATGGAGCTGGCTGTTCAGTGAACAACTATTGGGCTACAGACTGATTGAATTTACGCTTACAGAAACGTGAGATTAAACCTCTTAAACACAGAATGACACACGAAATTTAATAAATGTACAATGAGAAAAACACAGAAAAAGATAAACACTTGTATTTAAGCCAATAGCTGGTGCCTGACTGACTGGCTTACTAAATGAACAGATGGTTACTTAAAAAAAAAATAATGAGAAACTACTGTGCTACAGACTGCATGAATTTATACTTATGAAAACGCGAGATTAAAGATCTTAATCAGAGAAACATCCACGAAATTTAATAAATATAATAAGAGGAAAACGCAGGAAAAGAGGAAGACTTAACTTGCAGCTTTGTAGTTGTCCTCATATACCAACCACGAGCCGGGTGGATCTTTCTCTCCTGCAACTGGATAGAGACAGACCGTTTTCCTGCATAGGTGCACTTGGGCTTCCCACTACGAAGGACTTGCGTTCGAATCCCAGAAACGGCACCTGCTGTTTCGAATTTCCTGCCAGTTCCCACGTGGTGGGTGGGGGTTGGGGGGGGGGGGAGGACGTCAGCACAGCCTTGAGACGAAGAAATTCCCACCATTCTTGAAATTGCTACTATTTTTTGAATTTCCCAACAAAATTCGGAATTCCAGCCAAATTTCGAAAATCCCGCCCATAGACTAGGTGGGGGATGAGGAGGGGGAGTGGAGGGTTTGGGAGGGGAGTGAGAGGGGGCAGGAACCCAAGTACCAGCTGGGCAAAAGCCATCACATCATTGGGGGGAATTAAATGGTAAATTAATTAATTTGCATATAAATTTGATATGAAAATTGAGATGGTATTGGCTTTGACCCACTACTGCCAATAACAGTACTTGAGAAAGACACTCAAGATTGGCTAAATGTACTTCTGCAGAACGTTCAGACACAGCAATGTCTTCCACATAGTTTGAGCAAGAAGGCACTTACGCAGATAGTTGTTCTAAAAAGCGCTGAAAAGTCGCTGGTGCTGAGGGTAGGCGTTGAAATGCAAAGAACCCGAGATGAGTGTTAAAAACCAAAAATTTCTTAGAGAACTCGTCCAAAATCTGGTGGACATAAGCATCTGGCAAGTCTAGGTTGGAAAAATAACTATCGTCGCCTAATCTGTCCACCTGTTCCTCTGAGCGGAGCAAAGGGTACGTGTGTACCTCTGTCTGAGTGTTCACAGTCGATGTATTAATAACACACCGTCGAAGTCGTCTTGAACGTTTTGCGAAGGATGGCCAATGGGGAAGTCCACTGACTTGTTCTGATTGTCTTGATGACCCCATCACCTTGCCATTGCCGTAATTGTTCAGTGACCTGTTAGCTAATGGCAATGGGAGCGTGCCTAGTTCGACACAACTTGGTTTTGTGTATTGTCTTTGAGTGGCACATAAGCTAAAAAATTGTCCGCACAACCGGGAACGTTCTCTAATAAATTGACTAAATCTGTTACACAGAGCTTGAAGCTAGTCTGTAGACACATATGTTAAAATTTGCAAACACTGACTTGGGACTGCCATTTTGTAAATGTCAAAGAATGTTAGCCAAAAATACAGGGTGTCCCAAAAAGAATGACCCAATTTTAACTTGTAATAAAATTGAGACAAATGTCATTAGGTAACTGAAACAGCGCTAGATGTAATGGCCATGGTGTAGAGTTCCAGAAAAAATCCGCTACAAGTAGCTACGACCGATGACTTGGAGAGTGCAGCCAGTCCCGCCAATATGGCGTCCGCGCAACAGAAGGCATATTGTGTTATTGAATTTAGTCGCACTCAATCAGTGACCGCAGTTCAGTGGGCGTTTCATATTCGATTTCGTGATAAACCACCATCAGCGAAGAACATTTGACGGTGGTATAAACAGTTTGAGGAAACAGGGTGCCTGTGTAAAGGCAATAGTCCTGGCCGGCTACGAGTTCCTGACCAAACGGTGGAACAAATCCGACGAGCATTTGAGCGGAGCCCCCGCAAGTCTACTCGTCGTGCTAGCCGAGAATTTGCGTTACTACGCATGACAGTGTGGCGTGTGTTACGGCGTCGTTTAGCCCTCAAACCATACTGATTACAACTTGTACAAGCTCTTAGAGATACTGACAAAGTGAAGCGAGTGGACTTGAGCGATGCTATTCTAGAGGACACTTTTATGTCACGGTTGATATTCAGCGATGAGGCAACTTTCCATATTTGCGATAAGGTCCACCGTCATAATGTGTGTATATGGGGGCTCTAAAATCCTCATCAAACAAGTGAGCACGAACGTGATTCACCAAAATTGAATGTTTTTAGCTCTGTTTCGCAAAGTAAGGTTTATGGACCTTACTTTTTTTGAGGAAGAAGCCACAACAGGACAATCATATCTTGCAATGCTACGGAACTGGTTATTCCCACAACTTGACTCTGACAATTTCATCTATCAGCAAGATGGAGCACCACCGCATTGGCACAACAACGTGTGCAGTTTCCTCAACGCCAACGTGTCTCAACGATGGATACGGCGTACAGGACTGCGAGACCAGGCTTTACACTCTTGGCCTCCCATACCATGTGATATTGCTGAACTATAAACCAGAATATCAGCTGCTGTAGCTTCAGTGACAGAAGACACCTTACGCTCAGTTTGGGATGAATTCGGGTATAGGCTAGATGTGCCCGTCCAGCCAGTGGAGGACGTATTGAACATTTATGATGAATTTTTATGAACTTCTGTCTTTTCTGAGTAATTTAGTATGCAATTTATTGGTGTTAAGCCCTACTTCCTAATAAATCATTCTATTTAAAATCAAATCATTCTTCCTGGAACATCCTGAATACTGCGAAGATTTGGCTGAAAGTACTGTGAATACAACCGCCTTCGCCGGCCGGGGTGCCCGAGCGGTTCTAGGCGCTGCAGTCTGGAACTGCGCGACCGCTACGATCGCAGGTTCGACTCCTGCCTCGGGCATCGATGTGTGTGATGTCCTAAGGTTAGTTAGGTTTTAGTAGTTCTAAGTTCTCGAGGACTGATGACCTCAGATGTTAAGCCCCATAGGGCTCAGAGCCATGTGAACCATTTTTTCAACTGTCTTCGTTACAACTCTGGCATACTGAAAGTTCCTAAAACTGGAATTTCCCGTACGTTATAAGGTGACAAAATATGTGTTGCTGGAATCGGTATTGGTGAACCCAGTCGTTCATAAGTAAGTATGTTCAGAAGTGTACCTTAAGCAACAGTAGCCCGTTGGAGTGTACCTCTTTCTTAGCCACTGACAAAATAACAAACACCTTGTCTGCCTGTGTTCCACATCTAAGAGAGAACTATTACTTCCTGCCTGGCGTTGTTCGCCACTACAATGTTGGATACGTGAAGTGGAAAAAGATTTTGTAGTGGACCTTTTCTTGTGTCGGCGTGACTTGTTTGGCACATGAAACACAAGTGACTACTGTTTGCTAATTTTTGTACTTTGGAGACCTTTCACAAAGTTTATTACAGCCACTCTTCCGTGGCTGGCCTTGCCGTGACAGCATTAATATCTCAACTGGTTTAGTGACTTGTTACTAAGGAATTTGCTGTCCACCCAACTGTTTCAGGCACACTCAACAGGACCTTTTGTGTTGCAAAAATAACAAATAGCGTCGCGACTTAGGCAATGAGCACGCTTTTGGATACTAAAGTACGTTGGGCAAGAGTTTTCTTTCTTACTCTGTCTAGTGTCATTCAGCTGGCGCACCATGGCACTCTTTGACCCTGTATGTAACCTCAGACGTGGTGTCACACGGGCCGGGCAGGCAGGAGACAGTTAACGTTCTACAACACTACTAAAACTGTCACTCTGCAGTTCGTTACCATTTCACATTTGCATCTCACATTTACGCACATTATAAGCATCCGGAGCCTCAGTTAACTGTAACAAAGTATCTCAAGGAGGATCAGGTTGTTTCAAAGTAGCAGCACGAATTCTATCGTCACAAATATTTTGACTTATAGCGTCACGCCACATGACATCACTGTATGATTGCCCACAACGATACAAAATCTTGCAGTGCCAAGTTAAATCTTGTAACAAAGTGATTCACTGTTAACGAGGCTGACCAGCTGCCAGCTGAAGGCGGAAGAAATTGGACCTTGCAGCAGCCGCGAATGTTCGTTCTTCAAAAGAAGTGATTCAGTTGCTAACTAAAGTCTCAATCTCTAACTGTTCTGGTTGTTCGTTAGGAAACAATCTCACTAAGAGCTTGTAAACTTCCGTGCCCATTATGGAAAGAAAAAAAGCTTTGCTCTTCGTACCTTGCAACTGATGTGCCTTCATTTGATTCATAAATTGAGCTAAATATTCCGACTAGACCTCGTGCTGTTTGCTGGAACTGCGGAATGGTGGAGTGGCTGATGAAGATGGAGGCTGAGGCTGCCGTGCTGCTTCTAGAGTCGCCATTGTTGTTGTGTCAGCTGCATCACCAAAAATGGTTCAAATGGCTCTGAGCACTATGGGATTCAGTCCCCTAGAACTTAGAATTACTTAAACCTAACTAATCGAAGGACATCACACACATCCCTGCCCGAGGCAGGATTCGAACCTGCGACCGTAGCGGTCGCGCGGTTTCAGACTGAAGCGCCTAGAACCGCTCGGCCACAGCGGCCGGCTAGCTGCATCACGACCAGTAGCAGCTGCTGGAGTCCTCGCCCTGTAGCTGAATAGTACGCACTGGAGAATCGTTTTGTGACGCAGAAGCCATACTTGTAAGGAATTTGAATTAGACGCCGCACAGAACACACTCGTCTCAGTAGTAGTAGTCCTGAGTTAAAGTCAACACACTAATGTACTAAACATATAAAAAGAAACAGCACGAAATAAATAACCGGTAACAAGGGTTGGAGGGTGGGTGCGCAAAACCAAAAATTAATTCTGCCACTTCCGCAGATCCTTTCCCTCCTTGGTGCCAGCTGTTGTATCGTTCCTTTGATACAACCACAGTAGGCCATTTTACTCACTTGCCGTCCTCGGGAAATGCTATGAGAGGAGGGCACTGAAACACTGGTAACGATTAGTGAAAAGCATATACATATTTACTGACGAATATTCCACTTTGTACAAATCGGCTCAGGCAGCAGATCCTGAGGTTCAACTACTATTCCAGAAGCTAAGGCTGGATAGTAAACAGTTCTTGTCCCACTATAATACTCACTGAAGAAGGGCAATAAGCAGACGATGCGACGCAAAGTACACTAGTAGAACGCTGTCATCTAGGTAGTCGAGTTGACTTGGAAATGACGGCTCTGTTGTGGTGCTGGCGCTTATCACTTCTCTTGGTGCGGCAATCTCTGTGTGTACGCCATGTCTGGAGTGGGTTGTCAAGCTGTCGGCGCCTGGTTCTGCCCGGTGGTGGGTGCTGTGCTTACGACGCAATAATCCACATTCCTCCAAATGTTCATATTTAGGCGTAATTTGGTTTATTTACGTATCTAGGAAGTTAGCTGTAAGTATTAATGTTAATTAATTACCAAACCTGTCCAAGATGATAGTAAGCAGGTTCAAAAATATAAAAAGTATTATTCTTTCTGAAATTATTTTTGTTTATTTACATACATTTACATATTTTTATGGTTTCTTGCGTACCATGGAAGATGGTCGGTGGGAGGAAAAGTAGTGCAATTCTTCGTCTTCTTCTGGAATGGTGTCTAAATCAATGTCAATCTCATCGTCGTTTTAGGTCAAATCAAGGAAGATGTCCCCCTCAGTTAGAGAGTTAAGGCATAAAAGGCCATTGCAGTCGCAACATATACCCAAGTACTTTATAGACACCTTCCTGCAGGAACAAGGCTCTTGGTATCCCTTCTTGCATGTGCATGGTGCTGTGTTGAACAATTCCCAGGGCTCTGGAGGTTGGGTGGCTGCATTGGGGATCAGGCCGTATTTTTCGTTCTTCCATTCCCATGTTAGTGGATTCAGCTGATTGTTTCTTTTGATCTAAACGTGCAAGTAGACCCTGAAAGAGTGCTGGCGAGTGGCTCATTCTGTCGGAGGTAAACATGTCAAACTCAAGTTATTATTATTCGGAAATGTTTCTGAAACAATTCCTGACGAGTTTCAATCAAAGGTTCGGAGCAGACAACACCCGTGTACAAGGACAAACCTAGTTTCACTTCTACGTCAGCGATCTTACCAGAATTAGCTTTGGGATCCATGAAGTCTGATGCGACACGTGGGAGGTTCGCGTTCTTCTGAAATGTTATTGTCAAATTTACTTTCAAGGATCTTTCGTAATATCCAGCCGAACATTAATGAATGGCCTCTTTAAGCCTGCATGCAAGGATTTTCATAATAACTGTGAATTCTATATTTTGCTGTCCAGTGTCCCACTCTTCTAGGAACTTCCAGCCGTAAAATATCTATGTTAACCAATATATCTTCATTTCTATTATATGGGTATTCCAGTTATGTAGAAAATTTTCTATTCCTCATTTTATTTAAGGTATTTCTCACTCTCGTCTTATGTCATCGATTCTTTCACTACGATGCTATACATATTCAGCAATGCGTCGAAGAAAATACTTCAGCTGCTTCATATACACCCCTCGACCATAGAGAAAAGCTGTTATCGTTACGGTTTACAATATTTTCGTACATTTTCTTTTGAAATTTGCTTTGCAGTGATAATTCTGTTGTGTTGCTACACTATTTTTTTCTTTTACAAATTGACGCACTAAGTTCTGTTTATCTGGAAAATGGATTCTATACCACATAAAATTGATTCTTTAAACGTTTAATATGGTTTTGCCGTTTACTATAAGTTTTGACCTGATATAGGGTCTTTCATTTCAATTCATTATTGAAGTCAGACATTACTTGAGTTTGAAATTTCATTTTTTGCTACTGTGTTGTAGATTTGGAATATATCATGCAGCATAGTATCTTCATCATCATGTGTAATAAGCTGGTCGTTTGCGTAAAGAAGGAACATTGTGAGATATGGAGAAGAGTAACCAAAAGGAAATAGCTTAGAGGTAAAGAAATCAACGGGATCTGAAAGATACTAATGGACGGAGACAACTTCTCAAGAAAATAGAAACGTAAACGATCAGAGAATTGTTCCATATGCTCAAGTATATAATAGGCACAAACAATATTTTTTAAGGTAAACTGCTGACTGATATGTATCTAGGTATATCAGCTGCAATAATTCTCATAAGACAAGAGGACAATGGGCCATAGTAATTCTAAAGTGCAAGTAGCGTAGTAGCGTAATAGATCACCAGTGAATGAAATGGTAGTGGCAAGTCTTCGCAATTGGAACGTACTGATGATGGCGATGTTTAAGATGATGAAAAAAATAAAAAAAAATATCATTGCGTCTAGACATGGCCACAATGCAAATACACCTCCAAGACTTCAGTTTATTTAAGCGTAGCAGTGACAGTGTGTGTGTCGATATTCTCCTTACCACTATAGGGATGCTAACAGACCAGCGGAATCAAAACATTTTTACATGTTAGACATCAGGTGCGTTCGAGCGTGGGGTTTGTTTGACTTCATGATACGTAATATTAATATAAACGATTTGTATCTGTCAATTACAATGCTGTAATCAGTACGTTGAGAACATTTCTTCTTAGGGGCTTATAGAAGAAACATTTTGGTACTTGTTGCAAGGGAATTCATTGCTTACTTTTAGATGTCTGCATCTGTAGAGGGCAATTTTTGTTGCAACAAATTGCATGTCTTACTGTAACGCAGCGCAAAATCCCCACAGCCCTCAAGTTCTTGGCCGCTGTTAGTACTTCAGTTTTGTTGTCCTCTGCAACGCCACATAACACTTTGAGACAGCAGCAATTAAAACTTAATTCACCGAGAAAGGCGAGCTGGGACGCGGCAAACATCCGCCACTCTACGTCCTCTCTGGTAGTCTTCTTTTTCTTTTCTTTTTTCTTTTTTGTAACAATAAGAAGAAAGGCTTTACAGAATTTTTTAAAAGACTCACACAGTCGAGTAACGTTTGTGAAGGGATGGGAAGTTTAAAACTCTAAGCTTAATGAGGTCTTTTGTTTCATACTTTTAAGCGAAATTAATACCGAGAAATGTTGCCTGTCAAGCTGGGACGGATTTAGCTCCCTTTCTCGCTTATAGTGGTACTGCTATAATTCCAGAAATTTCAGCATTTTAGTGTATGTTATATGCAACTCCAAACTTTAGGTAACCGTTTTATATTATTAAAATGATCTAGCTCTTTTGCAGGGCTATACTAATAATTTATAGTTAAATCATGCCTACAGAAGACAGAAATAGAACCACAACATTTTTCAGAAAAACTATACTGCCAGAAGTCAAAATGAAGTATATAGAAAAACGAACGAAAATTCGAATTTCTCTAAATTCTCAACATTAGTTATGATGAACTTCGAAGAAACATTTCCAAAATTACCGACATCACTATCAATGCGTCAAAAAACGAATGGATAACACACCCAAACCCTTAACTGCCTCAGTTCAATAAAAACGAGTCGTAACGAGCCATAGCTCTTAAATTTATGTCATAGGTTCGAAAACATTTAGAGGAATGTGCTAATTTCTGCAAAAGTATCATTTTATGACAAAATAATATAGAATACTGAGAATGAAAGCAAAGCACTCTCTGATATAATTAAACAGGAAACATGGAGAGACAAAAGTGCAACAACATACTGGTAAGAGAGAAAGTAATAAATCATTCGGACCACCTAGCAAACTTTGGAAATGAGTATTTTTCAAGTGCTTCATTGAGATTACAACAAAAATTCCCAAAAGAAATATAACACCAGTAAATAATTGTACTCTATGTGCCAATCACAGAACAAGAAGTTAGTATAATTACACAAATCCTAAAAAATAAACCCTCAATAAGCTTAGATGAAGAACCAATACGCATGCTAGTACAAATCATGCAGATTATACAAGTTCCCTTAATTCAATGAAAAATTCCCAGAGAATTAAAACAGCAAAGTGTTGTGCCTCCACAAAATGAAGGCAATACAAAAGACATAAAAAAATTCCTCACCTGCGTAATTAAAAAAAATAGAATGACATGTGTAAGGCACTTTAATTATGTCAGCATGTGCAACCTTCTAAGTCAATCACACTTCGGTTTCCTAAGTGGCCAAAGTGCATAATCAGCGACAGTAAAAATCACAATGGTCTTATTCGATGATCTTGACAAAGATGAATGTGTCACAGTAGTATTTCAGGTATTTCAGGATGTTCCTAAGGTTTCTGATACTATTCACGGTAAGGTTCGACGATGTGAGTAATAATCGCGAGGAACAAGGCAGTGTTGTAGCTAATGACTGGTTCTGGTCATACTTAGCAGACAGGTTGCAAAGAGTTGGGATAACACACAACCCAAACGAGTCTTAAACTCTAGTGAAACATTTGTCAGAAGAAAAATACCATAACACAGGATTACCACAGAGTATCATTTTATATCATCACTGTCCCTGATACACATCAATCTCTTTTGCAATAGAGACAGTCATGGGGAAAATATAGTCTTTGCAGGTGACAGCAGTAGTACAGTCACTGATAAAACAGTAGAACTGATTGCAGAGAAACAAAATGAACCAATGAAGGCAGTTTACAGCTGGCCAATATGCTATAAGGTGGCACTGAACGTAAAGAAAACAAATATATGAAATTCAGTTTGAAAATGAAACTGTTATTTAAAGGTCGATGGTGCCTGTATACCTTGTATAACAAACAGGAAATTTCTGAGAATGGATTCTAAGCTTCACTTGAAGCATTGTTATGCTCTGTCAGTCTTGCCATGATTGTGTACAAGCTAGTGACTTTTAGCAACATACTGTTCACATACACACTTAATTCTTAGCTTTAGAATTCTTTTGTTAGGTACAAGTGTTCGGACTTCCCGCGCAATTCTCTATCAGCTAATGGTACATGCAGTAGTATCAGTGGGGAGAGACTGTGGGAAACCGACCGACCATGATCGCTAGCTAAACCGAATGAAGTGGCACTTTTTAAAGTAGACTGGCTTTGTGTCCGGGAGGGTGGAGACTCCAATCTTCATCCAGCCATCCTGAGTTTGATTTTAACTGGTTTTCATAAATTGCCTCAAGAAAATGCCGTGATGGTACCTACTTTAAAACCACGACATACTCTCCAAGTAGCATCGGTTTCTTGTTCGGGCAGTGGCATGATTAGTCTTATTATTTTCCACTCTGAACAATACTGAACTGCCGGTGATATAGGCTACAGGAAGCGTAATTGTGGAGTTGGTGAGAGGAACAACATTGACTATAAAACACATGACGTCATTTAATGTCATGTGTCTTTTAGTCGATGTTTAAACAAAGCACGTTCACTGTACGGCCCTGCCTCGGTGCAAACGAGTGGATAATGAAATGTTTGTGATGTAAGAACATAATCACAATAATTCGTCCCTGAGGATTACATTTTGTATTAGAAAATGATATTTAATACAGTACGGGTAATCATAACTTGGACAAGTTTTACTTTGCACCCTTTCTTGTCACTTGTTCTTCTGTATATTGTGACAAATGTTTTAAAATTATTTAATTTATTATTAACATCACTTTCACCTTCAGAGCCAATATCGCAGCTTAACTACTGAATATGTGACACCTGACCTAGTACTATTTTGGAGGACATTTTAAATTTCCCTTTGAAGGTAATCTTTTGATATAATTCTTAGATGGTAGATGGTATGTAGTTCATTTACACGACATGTCGAAAATCGTAGTTTATTTTATGTCCTGAAAATTACATGGCCGTCTAAAAAGAGTAGAGATTTTATGTCTCTAGGTCCTGGCATCTATCAAACACCGAGTTCAACTTGCCATTTCCACTGTCTAGCGGTATTAATTATTCATCGAATGCAGGATATGAAAGGTTACAAAAAATGGTTTAAATGGCTCTGAGCACTATGCGACTTAATTTCTGAGATCATTAGTCCCCTAGAACTTAGAATTAATTAAACCTAACTAACCTAAGGACATCACACACATCCATGCCCGAGGCAGGATACGAACCTGCGACCGTAGCGGTCGCTCGGTTCTAGACGGTAGCGTCTAGAACCGTGCGGCCGAAAGGTTACACACTTGTCTCACTCTTGCGTTAATCCTTGTTGGTTCAGTGTTCTCTTCATTATAGTTACTTCGTCCTTAAACAAAAACTCTTTATTACTTGAGTAAAATTTATCGGACACCTTCATTTTCTCATGATGATAGACACTTTGTCTTTCACTTTGTTGAAAGCATTTTCATAATCTATGATGCGACGTGAGTTTATAAATTGTACGCTTGTCACTTTTCGATTAAGCGGGGTGAAACAGTACCAATATCGCTACAAAATGACTACTTTCAACCATTTGGAAGGCACCAGCTACACTTTTTATTCTGTTGCTAATAATCCTTTCGTAGAGTTTGTAAGAATCACTTAGCAGTATTGTTGCTCTACAGTTCTCATTGTATACTCTTCCACCTCTTCTGTAGAGCGCTATCATCCGTGTTCTAAGGTTGGGAGAAATCTGCCCGCTCTGTCGTAATATCAAAGTGAATGCTATCAACTGGGCACAGTGCACCCGGACGATCAGAAATTCAAATGCTGGTCTCGTCTGAAGGTGCTTTACTTCTTTGATCTGACAGGGATCGGTGTATCCATGTCAGGACGGCCGTTGACATGACGGACGAAGCATTTTTTTTTTTTTGGGTCATCAGCCTACTGACTGGTTTGACGCGGCCCGGCACAAATTCCTCCCCTGTGCTAACCTCTTCATCTCAGAGTAGCACTTGCAACCTACGTCCACAATTATTTGCTTGACGTATTCCAATCTCTATCTTCCTCTACAGTTTTTGCCCTCTACAGCTCCCTCTAGTACCATGGAAGTCATTCCCTCATGTCTTAGCAGATGTCCTATCATCCTGTCCCTTCTCCTTATCAGTGTTTTCCACATATTCCTTTCCTCTCCGATTCTGCGTAGAATCTCCTCATTCCTTACCTTATCAGTCCACCTAATTTTCGACATTCGTCTATAGCACCACATCTCAAATGCTTCGATTCTCTTCTGTTCCGGTTTTCCCACAGTCCATGTTTCACTACCATACAATGCTGTACTCCAGACGTACATCCTCAGAAATTTCTTCCTCAAATTAAGGCCGGTATTTGATATTAGTAGACTTCTCTTGGCCATAAATGCTTTTATTGCCATAGCGAGTCTGCTTTTGATGTCCTCCTTGCTCCGTCCGTCATTGGTTATTTTACTGCCTAGGTAGCAGAATTCCTTAACTTCATTGACTTCGTGACCATCAATCCTGATGTTAAATTTCTCGCTGTTCTCATTTCTACTAATTCTCATTACCTTCGTCTTTCTCCGAATTACTCTCAAACCATACTGTGTACTCATTAGACTGTTCATTCCGTTCAGCAGATCATTTAATTCTTCTTCACTTTCACTCAGGATAGCAATGTCATCAGCGAATCGTATCATTGATATGCTTTCACCTAGTATTTTAATTCCATTCCTGAACCTTTCTTTTATTTCCATCATTGCTTCCTCGATGTACAGATTGAAGAGTCAGGGCGAAAGGCTACAGGCTTGTCTTACACCCTTCTTAATACGAGCACTTCGTTCTTAATCGTCCACTCTTATTATTCCCTCTTGGTTGTTGTACATATTGTATATGACCCGTCTCTCCCTATACCTTACCCCTACTTTTTTCAGAATACTGAACAGCTTGCACCATTCTATATTGTCGAACGTTTTTTCCAGGTCGACAAATCCTATGAACGTGCCTTGATTTTTCTTTAGCCTTTCTTCCATTATTAGCCGTAACGTCAGAATTGCCTCTCTCGTGCCTTTACTTTTCCTAAAGCCAAACTGATCGTCACCTAGCACGTTATCAATTTTCATTTCCATTCTTCTGTATATTATTCTTGTAAGCAGCTTCGATGCATGAGCTGTTAAGATGATTGTGCGATAATTCTCGCACTTGTCAGCTCTTGCCGTCTTCGGAATTGTGTGGATGATGCTTTTCCGAAAGTCAGATGGTATGTCGCCAGACTCATATATTCTACACACCAACGTGAATAGTCGTTTTGTTGCCACTTCCCCTAATGATTTTAGAAATTCTGATGGAACGTTATCTATCCCTTCTGCCTTATATAACCGTAAGTCCTCCAAAGCTCTTTTAAATTCCGATTCTAATACTGGATCCCCTATCTCTTCTATATCGACTCCTGTTTCTTCTTCTATCACATCAGACAAATCTTCACCCTCATACAGGCTTTCAATGTATTCTGTCCACCTATTTAACAGGGGATTCCCGTTGCACTCTTAATGTTACCACCGTTGCTATTAATGTCACCAAAGTTTGTTTTGACTTTCCTGTATGCTGAGTCTGTCCTTCCGACAATCATATCTTTTTCGATGTCTTCACATTTTTCCTGTAGCCATTTCGTCTTAGTTTCCCTGCACTTCCTATTTATTTCATTCCTCAGCGACTTGTATTTCTGTATTCCTGATTTTCCGAGAACATGTTTGTACTTCCTCCTTTCATCAATAAACTGAAGTTTTTCTTCTGTTACCCATGGTTTCTTCGCAGCCACCTTCTTTGTACCTATGTTTTCCTTCCCAACTTCTGTGATAGCCCTTTTTAGAGACGCCCATTCCTCTTCAACTGTGCTGCCTACTGCGCTATTCCTTATTGCTGTATCTATAGCGTTAGAGAACTTCAAACGTATCTCGTCATTCCTTAGAACTTCCGTATCCCATTTCTTTGCGTATTGACTCTTCCTGACTAATGTCTTGAATTTCAACCTACTCTTCATCACTGCTATATTGTGATCTGAGTCTATATCTGCTCCTGGGTACGCCTTACAATCCAGTATCTGATTTCGGAATCTCTGTCTGACCAGGATATAATCTAATTGACATCTTCCCGTATCTCCCGGCCTTTTCCAAGTATACCTCCTCCTCTTGCGATTCTTGAACAGAGTATTCGCTGTTACTAGCTGAAACGTGTTACATAACTCAATTAGTCTTTCTCCTCTTTCATACCTTGTCCCAAGCCCATATTCGCCTGTAACGTTTTCTTCTACTCCTTCCCTTACAACTGCATTCCAGTCGCCCATGACTATTAGATTTTCGCCCCTCTTTACATACTGCTTAACCTTTCAATATCCTCATACACTTTCTCTATCTGTTCATCTTCAGCTTGCGACGTCGGCATGTATACCTGAACTATCGTTGTCGGTGTTGGTCTGCTGTCGATTCTGATTAAAACAACCCGGTCACTGAACTGTTCACAGTAACACACCCTCTGCCCTACCTTCTTATTCATAACGAATCCTACACCTGTTATACCATTTTCTGCTGCTGTTGATATTACCCGATACTCATCTCACCAGAAATCCTTGTCTTCCTTCCACTTCACTTCACTGACCCCTACTATATCTAGATTGATCCTTTGCATTTCCCTTTTCAGATTTTCTAGTTTCCCTACCACGTTCAAGCTTCTGACATTCCACGCCCCAAATCGTAGAACATTATCCTTTCGTTGATTATTCAGTCTTTTTGTGATGGTAACCTCCCCCTTGGCGGACCCCTCCCGGAGATCCGAATGGTGGACTATTCCGGAATCTTTTGCCAATGGAGAGATCATCATGACACTTCTTCAACTACAGGCCACATGTCCTGTGGATACACGTTACGTGTCTTAATGCCGTGGTTTCCATTGCCTTCTGCATCCTCATGCCGTTGATCATTGCTGATTCTTCCGCCTTTAGGGGCAATTTCCCACCCCTAGGACAAGAGAGTGCCCTGAACCTCTATCCGCTCCTCCGCCCTCTTTGACAAGGCCGTTGGCAGAATAAGGCTGACTTCTTATGCCGGAAGTCTTCGGCCGCCAATGCTGATTATTTATCAAAATTTAGGCAGTGGCGGGGATCGAACCCGAGACGAAAGACGTTTTGCTTATGAATCAATGACGCTACCCCTTTTTTAAAAAAATTTTTAAATCTCTTTTTGTTCACTTGTGTTCGTTTTATCTGCTCGGGGCGGACGTCGTAAGACAGCCGGTTAAATTCGTTGTTGATCGATTAACTCAGTTTTTTATTACTTATTACAGAGGGCAGCTAACGCTCTGACCGAACACGCTGAGCTATCGTGTCGGCGACCCCTAGACCACGGGTATGTATAAGCGTCTGATGAATGACATAATTAACAAGTCACGAATCTTGCGGTGACGAATTAAGTTCTCATATTCTTGAACGTCGAATCCGGTGGAACGGAACTACAAAGATTTGATGGCAGCAATGACTGAGCTGCAGACGATGACTAACATCGGCGCTGGCTGACCGCTGAGTGCGGCTACCAACTGTTGACTGGCACAACTGCACTGCACTCTTTGGCCAACACAGCCGTTCTTCTGTCCCGTTCTTCGAGAGAGTCGCATTCGGTGGATAAATCTCGCAGGCGGCAGTGTGGTCGTATGACTGTCGACATCACAGAGAAAAGGAAGCAAGCACCCCACACAGAAACTAACGGGAAAACGTTAGCCCTACCGTGTGTATCAACAGCGCCATCTGAAGTATTTAACATCTGAAATATTGATCTGGCTAGACCAATGCATGATTATTGCGAGATTATCGTTTGAGATAAAAGTCTTATCAAATGAGAATAGTTCCTAAACGTCTGAACACATTGGGCGATATTTTTCGTTAGGTATTTTGAGCTAGACAATAAAATAATTTTTTTTGGTAACCTGTTCAGTTTAGGAATTTAGTTTTAAATAAAAACCACGGTTTACAGCCAAACACTGCTCATAGTCTTTAGTACAAAGTCGTAAGGCATTGTTGGCTGGGAGATCAGGAACGACAGATATGCCACCTAATGGTACTCGTTTTTCTGTCATTCGCGCAAAATGGCACCTTTGTTTCGTGTGAGAGCGTACCTGATCAGTTAGGTGCCTGTAATGACTCTGTGGAATGTAGCGATTTGTTTGTGTTGGATCATGATGAAAGAAAGCCGTGCCGTCATATAGGTCTGTTTCTCTTGAATAGCAGTTAGGGACCACCGAGCTTGACATCCTTATCTGACGAAAGGAGCAGAATCATCAGAGCCACCAAGCTCTCACTTCATGAGACACTGCGGAGAGGCTTGGAATTTAATCCAGGACAGTGTCGTTAAGTCTCGTAACGAGGACCTTCATGCCACCAGCTGTCCTCTTCTTTGCCAGAAACGCAAAGTGAAGGCAGCCAATAACATGTGGCCTTCTCAGGCGGTAAGCCATCCAAAATTTGGCCACTTCCAACGTTACACAACTTTGGTCATCAGACGAGAACGGGTGTACTCAACGAGAAAGTTCGTTGGCATTTTTACTTTATCATCAGGGTATCCTTAACAATTTCTGCTGATCCTTACGTATGGAGTGTTAATACAAAAATTGTGTAAATTAGAAGAAACGGAATGCAATGCTTCAGTAAAACGAATTGGTTGCATATGGGCTACAATAAATTTGGAGTCTTTGTAACAAGATGCCCAATTGTTGATGTTGTTGTCGTCTTCAGTCCTGAGACTTGTTTGATGCAGCTCTCCATGCAACCCTATCCTGTGCAAGTTTCTTCATCTCCCAGTACTGCAACCTACATCCTTCTGAATCTGCTTAGTGCATTCATCTCTTGGTCTCCCTCTACGATTTTTATCCTCCACGCTGCCCTCCAGTGCTAAATTTGTGATCCCTTGATGCTTCAGAACATGTACTACCAACCGGTCCCTTCTTCTCGTCAAGTTGTGCCACAAACTCCTCTTCTCCCCAATTCTATTCAAAACCTCCTCATTAGTTATGTGATCTACCCATCTAATCTTCAGCATTCTTATGTAGCACTAAATTTCAAAAGCTTCTATTCTCCTCCTGTCCGAACTATTTATCGGCCATGTTTCACTTCCATACATGGGTACACTCCATACAAATACTTTCAGAAACGACTTCCTGACACTTAAATCTATACTCGATGTTAACAAATTTCTCTTCTTCAGAAAAGCTTTACTTGCTATTGCCAGTGTACATTTTATATCTTCTCTACTTCGATAGTCATCAGTTGTTTTGCTCCCCAAAAAGCAAAACTCCTGTACTACTTTAAGTGTCTCACTTCCTAATCTAATTCCCTCAGCATCACCCGACTTAATTCGACTACATTCCATTATCCTCGTTTTGCTTTTGTTGATGTTCATCATATATTCTCCTCTCAAGACACTGTCCATTCCGTTCAACTGCTCTTCCAAGTCCTTTGCTGTCTCTGACAGAATTAACAATGTCACCGGCGAACCTCAAAGTTTTTATTTCTTTTCCATGGATTTTAATACCTACTCCGAATTTTTCTTTTGTTTCCTTTCCTGCTTGCTCAATACACAGATTCAATAACATTAGGGAGAGGCTACAACACTGTCTCACTCTCTTCCCAACCACTGCTTCCCTTTCATGCCACTCAATTCTTATAACTGCCATCTGGTTTCTGTACAAATTGTAAATAGCCTTTCGCTCCCTGTATTTTACCCCTGCCACCTTTAGAATTTCGAAGAGAGTATTCCAGTCAACATTGCAAAAGCTTTCTCTAAGTCTACAAATGCTAGAAACGTAGGTTTCCCTTTCCTTAATCTTTCTTCTAAGATAAGTCGTAAGGTCAGTATTGCATCACGTGTGCCAATATTTCTACGGATTCCAAACTGATCCTCCCCGATGTCGGCTTCTACCAGTTGATCCATTTTTCTGTAAAGAATTCGTGTTAGTATTTTGCAGCTGTGTCTTATTAAACTGATAGTTCGGTAATTTTCACATCTGTCAACACCTGCTTTCTTTGGGATTGGAATTATTATACTCTTCTTGAAGTCTGGGGGTACTTCACCTGTCTCTTACATCTTCCTCACCAGATTGTAGAGTTTTGTCAGGACTGGCTCTCCCAAGGCCGTCAGTAGTTCTAATGGACTGTTGTCTACTCCCGGTGTCTTGTTTCGGCTCAGGTCTTTCAGTCTCTGTCAAACTCTTCACGCAGTATCGTATCTCCGATTACATCTTCATCTACATTCTCTTCCATTTCTGTAATATTGTCCTCAAGTACATCGTCCTTGTGTAGGCCCTCTATATACTCCTTCTATCTTTCTGCTTTCCCTTCTTTGGTTAGAACTGGGTTACCATCTGAGCTCCTGATATTCATACAAGTGGTTCTCTTTTCTCCAAAGGTCTCTTTAATTTTCCTGTAGGCAGTAACTATCTTACCTCTAGTGAGATAAGCCTTTACATCCTTACATTTGTCCTCTAGACATCCCTGCTCAGCCATTTTGCACTTCCTGTCCATCTCATTTTTGAGACGTTTGTATTACTTTTTGCCTGCTTCATTTACTGCATTTGTATATTTTCTCCTTTCATCAATTACATTCAATATTTCTTCTGTTACCCAAGGATTTTGGCTAACACTCGTCTTTTTACCTACTTGATCCTCTGCTGTCTTCACTATTTCATTCCTCAAAGCTACCCATTCTTCTTTTACTGTATTTTTCCCCTTTTCCTGTAAATTCTTCCCTTATGCTCTCTTTGAAACTCTGTACAACCTCTGGTTCTTTCAGTTTATCCAGGTCCCATCTCCTTAAATTCCCACCTTTTTGCAGTTTCTTCAGTTTTAATCTGCAGTTCATAACCAATAGATTGTGGTCAGAGTCCACACCAGCCCCTAGAAATGTCTTACAATTTAAAACCTGGTTCCTAAATCTCTGTCTTACCACTATATAATCTATCTGATACCTTTTAGTATCTCCGCGATTCTTCCATGTATACAACCTTCTTTTATGATTCTTGAACCAAGTGTTAGCTATGATTAAGTTATGCAAAATTCTACCAGACGGCTTCCTCTTTCATTTCTTAGCCCCTATCCATATTGACCTACTATGTTTCCTTCTCTCCCTTTTCCTACACTCGAATTCCAGTCACCCATGACTATTAAATTTTCGTCACCCTTCACTATCTGAATAATTTCTTTTACCTCATCATACATTAAATCAATTTCGTAATCATCTGCAGAGCTAGTTGGAATATAAAATTGTTCTACTGTGGTAGGCGTTAGCTTCGTGTCTATCTTGGCCACAAAAAATGCATTCACTATGCTGTTTGTAGTAGCTTACTCGCACGCCTATTTCTTTATTCATTGTTAAGCCTACTCCTGCATTATATCTACTTGATTTTGTATTTATAACCTTGTATTCGCCTGACCAAAAGTTTTGTTCCTCCTGCCACCGAACTTCACTAATTCCCACTATATCTAACTTTAACCTATCCATTTCCCTTTTTAAATTTTCTAACCTACCTGCTCGATTAAGAGATCTGACATTCCACGCTCCGATCCGTAGAAGACCAGTTTTCTTTCTCTGCCCGGAGATCCGAATGGGGGACTATTTTATTATTAACTCAAATTGTTACATTAAAATTAGGTTATAACTCCACGCCAGTATGTGAACAGAAATCACATCTGGTAACAAAGTTCAGCAAAGCAATATAGCCGTAATGCAAGCAGTTTACTTAATCTCCAGCACAAACGGTCAAAAAATGATACCCCTAAATACGTGTGAATCTTCTGACCTCTGAAACCAAGAACTGCTTTAAAAATTCAGATTTCTCCGAATGAACAATTTAAAGGAGAGCCATTTTCGTTTCATAAAACATGTAACTTAAAACAGAGAAGACTAACAAAAATGTAGCAAAATATATACTTTATTTTATTTAGTAAACGGTTGTTTTCAGTTATGAATAATCACGTTTTCAGCAAAGTATTTTCTATTGGTTTGAATCGATATCCTGAAATTGCCGAAATGTGTTATGCAGAGATTCTCCTAACTGCCAGTTAATTTACTACTGAAATTATTTTCTGAAATTCACTGCGTTGAAAGTCGAACGAAATTTCCTCAGAATATCCCACAATAGTGTCGAAGAGCTTACGAACAAACTAGAGTGAAAAACGTCATTTCTGCGCAAGCGTACTGTATGCTTTAGTGATATAATCGTGTAATCATATAACTATCACAAACACATCAGTTTTTTCTTGAAAAAGTTGTTCTTTATTGCTGATAACCGCATTGCGCGTTTTACCAGTGACATTACAGCTGACACACCAGTAATTGACAAATGAGATTGGCTTTCTGTCCATTATACCGATTTTGCACTAAGCAGCTTACGACAGGCCATACGTGTGCATTTGAGAGCAGCCTTTTCACGTTGCATCTCATTTTATCGACGTTTCAAAAACCGAGACACTTGAAAATTTTCAAAAAGGACAAGCAGTGCATTATACCTGTTAATTACAAGCGAAAATATGTAGCGTCGTTTATGAAAAAAGTGTAAGCAATAAAATATACATCGGTAGTGGAAGTTCAAAAGTTAATGAGGTACGGAATGAGGCAACTGAAAATATGAAACTGTACTACTGATCCAGTAATGTAACTGGCGTCGTGACACATAAAGTACAATAGAAAAATATCTGTAGGGTCCTGATATTAGTGTGCAACGTTAGACTAAGTGAATTATTGTGTTCTGACGTTCGTTCTCTTAGGCATACAATAAATCACCCCCATTTTTTTGAAAAAGTTTCTGTACTGTCATACTGCATTGTTCTGGAGCTTATTTTCTTCAGTTGTATTTATCCCTATCTCCTTCTTCTAAAGAGTAAACTTTTATATTACTTTCTTCCCCTTTCAAACCCTTCCCTTTTGAAATCCTCCCTGTGTTAAACTCTTATCCCTCTGTCTACATCCTTCCACGAAATAAAATGTTTCTCGCTTTCCTTAAAAATTCAATTCTCTCTCTTAATTCTTACCTCCTAACAATCTTTTATACCTATTTCCTTTACATATTATTTTAATATCAACTTGTGGTACCTCCCACAAATAATAAATGCTTGTCATTTTGCCCCAAAATATCTTGTCCGCTAAATGTTCACCCTCCACAACGGAACAAACCACAAATGAATATCTCCTTCTTAGTTAATTTTTTACTTCCTTCCTAATTCTTGGCTGTCTTTCAACCACAAAAATAAACGTCTTTCTACTTTACACTACATTTTAAGAGAGAATCTACAACTATTTCGTCAAACTATCCACATGCTACTCTCTATGTTACTAATTGCTTTCTACTCTTTCCAGAGAATACATTTCGTTTGCAGAAGATTTCCTTTAGTTCTTTCCTCACAACTACTGAGAAAGCTGGCTTACTTATTTTAACGAGATAAGCACAAATTAAAAATTCTTATGCATATTCTTAGCTTGCCTACTCTGACTACTAGATTTTGCTCTTATTGGTATCTGAACATTTGATACAATTAATTTTTCTTGTGGAATTAATATTTGTTGTTTTACTCTTTATACAATTTCAAGTGACTCAAATGGTATAAGGCCAATGATTTTCGTGTTTTTGGATTAATCATTTCGACTGCATTGTTGTGGACCACTTTACTTACTTCCATAAGGCCTCTGCATACCGTAAAGAACTTGTGGCATTGATGTTTTTTCTTGCTAGAGAGATGGTGGGTTCTTACAAGTACCTTTTGTACTTGTGAAAATACTCGTGAGGCTACTGTTTTGTCTCCTCGGTTCTTTCTATTTAACGCCGCAGCCTTCAAGTTGCTCAGTGCCAAGTTAAGTATTTCCGAGAATTCATCTGGTGTCGGCTTATTATTCAGAACAGTGATTGGAGGTAATAACGTACTGCTATGCGGCATTTCGTTTAAATCCTAGAAGTCAGACAAATGTCTGTCCAACGTATTATTCTGCTTGCTACAATATAAGCAACAGAGGGTTCCCAAAATGATTCATCGTTCTTTCAGCTTGGATAGCGCTTGGCATATATTTGTAAATATAAATAGGTTTGATTTTATGCCGGCGCAGCCTGTTTTGTCATTGTACTGAGCGATATTGTGGTCCATTGTCTGACAGCATTTTTTCGACACGATCAACTTGCTTATACTGCTCCCCG
Source organism: Schistocerca gregaria (assembly GCF_023897955.1). Lineage (NCBI taxonomy): Eukaryota > Metazoa > Arthropoda > Insecta > Orthoptera > Acrididae > Schistocerca > Schistocerca gregaria. Next base: position 464,874,437 of record NC_064922.1, read on the forward strand.
TTGCTTTCTTCAAGGGAAAAAAGTCACGCATTTCGACATTAATTCTAGGACCACGAATATGAATACATAACCTCTCTGTGTACGAGGTATTGGACCCATGAGATCCGTTGTTGCTGTGTCTCAATTTCTTCGGAATGATAGTAAGGTCTCGTTCGATAAGTCACATGTTTAGGTCTCTGGCATTTCTTACGCTTAACCAGAACCTGTCTGATTCTTCGCTCCATATTTGCAAAGTGAGAAGACATCTGTAATTAAAAAAAACATTTCTTAGGAACAAAATAACTCTTATTCAAATGAGTGTACCACATATACTTATTTATCAGTTCCTGTGGTGTACATGCAACCCATAAACTTTGTATCCGTATTACGTATGTAGAACAAGACGTTGTCCTTTATGACATAGAATTGTCTAGTGTCCCTTGATTCATGGTTTTTCCACTTATCTTTAACCAAAGCGAGATCACTGTCTTTATCTTGTTACCTGCCTCATTGTTTTAATGTATTGGTGACGTAATGTTCGAGTGACAGATTTTTGAAGTAATACATGGCCACTTGCTCTTCTTCCGTATTACGCACTCTGTTTTCGTTAACTCTTCCCGGCAATCTGGAGAGGATATCACCTACTATATTTGATGGTCCAGGCACGTAGGTGATTCGATACCCATATTCCTTCAGCGTTAACATCCATCGACCTAATCTTCCTGGCAATAGTTTTGCACTTAACAGAAGTTCTAGTGCCTTATGGTAAGTAAACACATTTGTTTTTCGACTAAACAAGAAGTATCCGAATCTACGAAACCCCCACACAACTGCCAAGGCTTCTAAATCTGTGATCGTTTATTTTTTTTCCACATTTAGTAAGTATTCGATAAGCGACTAGCGAAAGTTATCGTCTTTCTTATCTGCTGTCTTCATATTGTTGAAAGAGTACCACATCTAAACCTGTTTTAGCACTGTCGGTTGCCATACAGAATTCCTTCGTCAAATCGGGATTCGCTAAAATTGGTGCCTTTACCAGTGGCTTTTTAAGTTGTTGGAGCCCCTGTTCTGTTTGGGCATTCCACACCTAGAGAATCTTTTTACTACTTCACGCTCATAAACGTGGGGGTAGCGAGGAATTCTATCCAAACCAACCCATTATAGAAGTTAATAAGTCCCAAGAAGCCATGCAACGTATTTCTGTTGTATGGAGTGCCTACATTATGTATTGCTTGCCTTTTTCTAGGGTTAGGTTCAATTCCTTGTTGTTTGCTAATATGGCCTAAACACTTAACCTTTTTATTTCCAGAACTGGACTTCATTATGTTTACGGTTATTCCATATTCTTTCAGTAATTTATTGTGCACCTCATTATTGAAGTTTCCATGATGGTTCAGTTACTAATATGTCATCGACGTAACAGGTGAGATGCTGATGGAGCTCTTTATCCAATACAGTTCCTAAATATCTTATGACAACAGTCCGAAAGGGAGCCTTTGGAGCTGACAACTTCGGACAAGCGATAAAAGCCGTATACCTTCTACAGTCAGGTGTTAGTTCAATTGGCCAGAAACTAATCCTGAGATGAAGGTAAGAGAAAATCTTAACCCCATACAACTTTCGTATAAACTCTTCCAATTTTTCTGGGACATCGGTCTCAGGAATGATAGTGGAATTTATCTGTTGTGCATCAGTGACCAATCTAATACTTCCATCCTTCTTATCTATAATTTGCAAGGGACTGTTGTATGTTAAAGTTTCAATAATGTCGTCATCTAGCATCTTGTGTACTCCCAGCAATACTAGTCTTCAGTAACACATTGGAACAGTTTATGGCGGTACTCTAAATGGTTTGTGATCTCTAACCTTGAATTCGTATTGACAATTTTTAATGGCGCCCATTTTTGGCCGAAACACTTCGACATCTGTTCAGTTTTTCACGGTCTCAAACTGTGATACCAATCGCGAAACTGCCACCATTCCCTCTGCATTGTCATTTCGTTCGGTATCGTGACTTGCACTCCATGCTTTTTGTTGTACGTCAATTTCTATCCTATCAAGATCTTCAGTTTGCCCTATATGCTATGATCCACGTCCTTCAGGCCATGTCAGACCGTCTGACTAACCTCAGTCTTTCTCGATTTGCACGAGTCTGAGATCTAGTCAAGATGAAGTGTTATGACCCGACACGTCTCCAAAATATCATAGAAAATCTCTGACGCTATTAATGCATCACTAGAAACGCCGTTCACTGTTTCTGGATATTCAAATCAACTCAACAACACCTTGAATAACTTCGCACGCGCCAGAAAGGTCAAGCACAAGCTACTTTTACGTAAAACACAAAACTTTTTCTTCATTCGTTAATGCAACTTTTTCTACTCTGTGGATCATAAATTTACAGTAATTTGACCAAACCCTGCCTTTGCTACCAATGTCTCTGCTTATCATCCCAATCCGAAAACAAAGGAAGTAGGTTACAGTACGCTTGTTCGCCCACTGCTTGAATACTGCTCAGCAGTGTGGGATCCGTACCAGATAGGGTTGATAGAAGAGATAGAGAAGATCCAACGTAGAGCAGTGCGCTTCGTTAAGGGATCATTTAGTAATCGCGAAAGCGTTACGGAAATGATATATAAACTGCAGTGGAAGACTCTGCAGGAGAGACGCTCAGTAGCTCGGTACGGGCTTTTGTTGAAGTTTCGAGAACATACCTTCACCGAAGAGTCAAGTAGTATATTGCTCCCTCCTACGTATATCTCACGAAGAGACCATGAGGATAAAATCAGAGAGATTAGAGCCCACACAGAAGCATACCGACAATCCTTCTTTCCACGAACAATACGAGCCGGGAACAGAAGGGAGAACCGATAGAGGTACTCAGGGTACCCTCCGCCACACTCGTCAGGTGGCTTGCGGAGTATAGATGTAGATGGAAATGTAGATGTAGATCTAGATGTTGGCGGACGTAGTGAAAAATTACATACTAGGACCGTTTCTTCTGTATTCCCGCCAGGGTACACAGTGTACACCAGAGACATTCTACTGAGATTTTTGGAACATTTCGGGTGCTTTTTTGTCAAGAGATGTGTTTCCAACGTTATGGAGCCCCAGTGAAGTTTCTTCTGAGGGTTCGTGAAAGCATGGATTACAAATTCCCTGAAAAATGGATAGGCAGAGAAGGTTCTGTTTCGTGACGAGCACTTTCAATTGATCTCGCCCTACTTGATTTCTTCTTGCTGGGGGATGTGTCATTGCCTGATGAGAGTCTTTGGATATCTTCGTAAGGAATATAGTGCCTAATTCTGTCGAATTGGCGCGTCAGATCGTCTGGACTGTGAGGAAACCGGCACAGAAGAGAATCGAAGAATTTGAGATATGGTGCTACAGACAAATGTTGAAATTAGATTGACTGAAAAAGTAAGGAATTGGAAGGATCTACACAGAATCGGAGTGGAAAACACTGACAAGGAGAAGGGACAGGATGGTAGGACATCTATTAAGAAATGAGGGAACGACTTCCATGACATTAGAGGGAGCTGTAGAGGGCAAAAACTGTAGAGGGAGACAGCACTGGAAAAGATCCAGCAAATAATGAAGACGTAGTTTGTAAGTGCTACTCTGAGATGAAGAAGTTGGCACAGGAGAGGAATTCGTGGCGGGCCTCATCCAACCAGTGAAATAGGTCAAAACTCCAAGATGGTTGAAGGCCCTCTGCCCATAACGCTCCACACATTTTCAGTAGGGGAGAGACCTGGCGACCTTGCTGGCTTTGGCAGGCACGAAGACAAGCACTAGAAATCCTTGCCGGGTGCAGCTGGGCGTTACCTTCCTGAAATGTAAGCCCAGGAAGGCTTCCCACAAAGGGCAAAATAATGGGGCTTAGAATATTGCCAACGTACCGATGTGGTGTAAGGGTGCCACGCACGAGCACTAAAAAGTCTTACTATGAAAAGAAATTGTTCCCAGACTAACACTAATGTTTGTCGGGCCGTATGGTGGGCGAGAGTCATGTTGAAATTTCACTTCAGTCCGGGGTGTCTCCCGTTGACAGGAGTAGAATTGTCTTGAGTGATGAGTGTCTCGCTTCGAGCTGACTCTCAATGACCAGCGAAGACGTGTCTAGAGACGTCCTGGAGAGCGCTGGGATACCAATTTTATAGCTGCCATACGGCCTGACAACCATGAGTGACGGTCAGAGGTTCTGTTTCATTTTGTACCAGGACCCTTGGTTGTCATCCACGACACGCTTACAGCACAGGGGTACGTCGATATTCTACGCTCTGTTATGTTGACCCATTTGGTAAGCCATCCTGACGTTAAATTCCATCAAGATAATGCCCGTCCACAAACTGCGTGAGTTTCTGCAGCTTGTCTTCAAACTTGCCAAACCCTGCCTTGGCGAACAATGTCTCTGCTTATCTCCCCAATTGACAACGCTATATCGACTGCAGGGCTCTCCAACCAGCTCGGGATTTTGACGATCTAAGGCGTCAGTTGGACAGAATTCTGCACGACATCCCTCAGAAGGACATTCGACAACTGTACTAATCATTTCCAAACAGAATAACTGCTTGCATGATGCCCAGAAGCGGGCCAAAACGTTATTATCTGCGCCTGGGAAGCAGGTTAGCATACACCGATAGTTGCCATAAGCATTGTCCACATAAGTTCAATGATCTGGCATGACGTCTTCATCGACTTACTTTTATCAGCCTATATTTTCCTCAGTTGCACTTTTGGGTTTACATAATTCCCAAAACACCCCGAAATTGTTTTGGAAATGATTATTCTTAAGCTCTTATGAAGGGGAGTAACGTCAAAATAAAACAAGATCTGAGCTTTGGTGTTTCAAGTCCCAAAACGCCTCCAGCAAATAAAGACGGGTTGATATGGAAAGGCTGTCGAAACAGAGAAGGAAAAACCAACGGAAAAGTCATAAAGCGAGGTAAAAGTACACAAGTACCAACAGAAATATCTGAAATATCAAAATAATACAGACCCTAAAGTGATGGAAGTTAAATCTCGTCGCTCTGTGCCAACAGTTTTCTAAACACTCCCCTAAGGATCCAGACTCACGACTGTTTCGACGACTGCACGCGCATCTTACCACTGAGTTAATCAAATCTTTCGTAGCTGCAAACATTATGATTAATTAAAGATTTCAAAGTGAATTTTCATTCGCAGCGGGGCGTATGGTGACATGAAACGTCCTGGCAGATTAAAACTGCGTGCCGGATCGAGACTCGTGCTAGGGACTTTCGCCTTTCCTGGGCAAGTGCTCTGCCGACTGAGCCACCCAATCGAGCCTCCCGACTCGTCCTCGCAGCTTCACTCTCACCTGTTGCTAATCTCCTGGATTCCACACAGTTTTAATGTGCCAGAAAGCTTACTAGTTAAAAATTGTTTTTCAGGGACATGAATTTGTGAGATAATGTGAATGTTATTGTAATACTGTTCAACTGGTTATCTCATATTTTATGTGAACTTTATTATGTTTTCTGTTGTTTTGTTTACCTTAAGTGTAAGAAAACGTGCTTTACAACTAAATAAACTTGGTTAGAAAACTCATGTACAGAATACTAGGTTCTTACATATTTGCATTTTGATTTACTTGATGAAATAACGGAATGTTTTGAAACAGCAGAGGAGCAAGTTGAAATAATATCTGGTCGCACTCACATACTGGAAGAAATAAGGAATGGTATAAATTTTGAGATAAATGTGAAATTTAGTTAATAAATATTTAGCAGACGTAATTTAAAATTTTTTATGAGGTAGTGTATTCAGAATACGCAAAGCTGTTTTCAGAGAAGGACTAATGAAATACGTTGAAGTTTCTTTTGTTATCGGTCTTCTGATTGTTTGATTCGGCCCACCATGAGTTCCTCTCCATCGCCGATTTCTTCATCTCAGAGTAGCTCTTTCACCTAACGTTCTCAATTGTTTGTTGGATGTAATCCATTCTCTGGCTTCCGCTACAGTTTTTAATAAATGTGAAATTTAGTTAATAAATATTTAGCAGACGTAATTTAAAATTTTTTATGAGGTAGTGTATTCAGAATACGCAAAGCTGTTTTCAGAGAAGGACTAATGGAATACGTTGAAGTTTCTTTTGTTATCGGTCTTCTGATTGTTTGATTCGGCCCACCATGAGTTCCTCTCCATCGCCGATTTCTTCATCTCAGAGTAGCTCTTTCACCTAACGTTCTCAATTGTTTGTTGGATGTAATCCATTCTCTGGCTTCCGCTACAGTTTTTACCCTCTACAATTCCATCTATCACCATCTAAGCCACTCTCTGATGTATTATCACATGTCCTACCATCCAAACCTTCTTCTTGTTCGTGGTTCCGTATGTTCCTTTCTTCACCTATTCGGCGGAGAATCTCTTTGTCCCTTATCAGCCTACCCAATTTTCGACATCCTTTTATAGCACAACGTTTCAAGATCTTCTGTTCCTATTTCCCAGAATCCACGATTCACTTCCATACTATTCTCAACTGCGAGCATACATTCTTAAAATTCTTTTCCTCTAGTTAAAGCCAATGACTGATATCAGTAGATGTTTTTCAGCCGGGAATTCGCTCTTTACCTGTGTTAGTATGACTTACCCTCATTTATTTACCTGTAATGTGTTATAATTCTTCAAAGGGAGCAGGATTCCTTAATGTCGTGTACTTAGTAGACCAAAATGTTGACGTTAAATTTACCGCTAATCTCTTTCTCTTAATCGTAATTACTTTCGTCTTTGGTCAGTTTATTCTCAATCGATGTTCTGTACACATTAGACTATTCGTTCCATACAACAGTTCCTGTAACTGAGGATAGAGATGTCCTTTCAGTCGGAATATTCCGCATTCGAGTTTAAAAGTTATGAAATTACAAACTGGGTGCCCTCGCTTTTTATTAAACTTCTGATCTTCTTATCTCAGTAACTCAGCTGATCCGTGCAACTGCACTCCTCACTGTGGGATGTTGCTGGACAGATGTCGATGAATAGTGAAAAACGTAGAGGGATGTTCCTAATGCCTGTTAGAATAAATTTGATCATAAACGTGTAAACCTGTTTTCCTGTTTGCTCTCATCGTAAGCGGAATAGGTGTAGTACTGCTGGGACCTAGTGAATACAACATGATGTAGCACAGTGTATGAACCGCATTGCAAATGAGCATCGTGTTTCTATAGCTTATGTTTGTCTCTCTCTGCCGCTACTGCCCTTAGCGTTCCCTGCTGTGTTGTGACAGGTGCGGCCACGTTTAATGCCACCTAACGTGCTTATGTTGTCTAGACGGTTGTCAAAAGTTCCACTTGCTGTCCGTCAGCGTATAAATGCATTTCATGTCGAATCGCTGTCCTAGAGATGGCAGTGGTCCGTTTTACACTACTTAGTGCTGCCGAATGACCTACCAGTCATGGATTTCCTGTCTCCAAGTAATACCATCTAGCAGAAATTTGTACAGTGAACAATTTAACATCAAAGTAGGAACCATGAAGTAAACGGGTGAAGGAATTATTGTAGGCGAAGCAAGTAAAACGTGTTCCTATTTGTTTAAGCTTGTGTAAGTGTGAGGTTGGTACCTGAGAAGTGTGTAAGACTTATTTTGATATCGAAAAGTGTAAAGCTCAGTCCAGGGCAACAGAATTGTCAACATTTAATTTTGAATGGAAATTTGTGAGCGATGCGAAATCCAGACTAACCGGTACATGAAATAATTCGCCTGCGAGAAAGCATTCCGCTGTCATTAAATTTACACATGCTATCTGACTACCAAACGAAGTGACTCAGATTAAAATGTTGGCCCTGTATATAGCTTATCCTTATCTTTAGCCTTCCAAACAATTACTAAACCAGAACAGGTATTCTAAAAATACACTGCAAATGGACAAGAAATTTAACGCTTCTGAGTTTGTGGTAAAATTGCTTGAAAGTTCAGAAGAACACATTATACTGAAATCTTTTGCTGGGATTAGGTCTCTGAACTTACGTCATATTATCGTCAGAAGTACACTCTGACAGCCACTGTGTCTTTTAATGAACAAGTACTTTGATGGTAATTAAATTTATTAACCCACCTGTGGGCACAGAACGCTCGACTGCTCTGCAGCCTGATGCTAGTAAGATAATCATGACATTGTCACAAATCAAATTTCATTTACCATACATGAGATGTGCAATCTTACCAATTTTCACAAAACAATTCGCAGTGCACAACTCGCAATGTGCAATGAGAGTATGCAAACACTGTCCTGAAACTAAAGAGTGTGAAATGAAGAACTAAACTTAAAGACTGAGTAAATGACAACAAAGACTAGGTAAGTATAAGTATGGTTCATTGACCTATGACAACAATACACCTTTAGATAATGTTCTCACATCAACACAAATTAGCAAAATATTTCTTAGTAATTTCTTGTGCCTTTCTTTACACTTATTTCAACCTAGGGACAAGCCCATGTGCTTCAGTACACAATTTCTACAGCAGACATTCACTATAAACGTTGTTCTAAGAGTAAGAAACTACAGACTTACAAATATATATTAATATAAACTGGATTACCTCAAAAATTGTCTCTTTGGCATTCTGCCATTCACATCATATCATTTCCTTAAAATTTTTGCTCAAAATATATTATTACAAAATCCTTTTAAAATAATACTGCCTCCACTACACTGCAGGTCAGTCTCCATCCTTTTCAAACCAAGTACGTAGCCAAACAGTCTAACACATACTGCTACTGCTGCCTTCGAAAGAAGTTACGTGTGTGACCAACATCTGTGTTCTCAACAACAGCCTTACAAAGTAGATGGTTATATAGACACTACAGAGATTAGTAACTTCATTCACAATTACGGCAAAAAATTCTTGAAAATCGGTATGGTAAATAGGACAGGCCCCTTTTATAAGGAGTAAATAAAAACCAGAATTGCTCAGGCACACATGGCGTAAGTGTCATAAGAAATCAACTAGTATCGGTATTGATTTATGAAGCAATGTACGTTTGAACACAGCAGTTTATGGAAGTGAATCATGAGGTGTGGACACTGTGAAAAAGCGAAGCGTCTGATATGTTATGCAGTAGAAGAACGTAGAAAATTAAGTGGATTATTAAAATTAGGAACAAGGAAATTTTCATAGAATCTGTGAGTGTGAAAAACACTAAAAAATAGAAACGGTCGAATGGTAGTTATCAGGGGTAATCTCCATGATTTATAGTTTATGAAATAGAGGAATGGGAAGGAAAGGGAAAGTGTGGGTTGAGAAATACTAATTTCCATCTCCAATAACGGAAGTCGAAAATTTGCTTAGGACTGGGACTAAAACCAAGATTTATCATTCGAACGGAAACTTTTTCATCGCCCCTTACAAAATACAAACGAGTAACGGATTATAGTAATTTTAAGTCAAAACTGATTTGATGAGAGAGTTTTGTTCTGATGTTATCTTTCACCGCTACAGGGCAGAAGAGTGAGGTCAGAACATTTGCCAATAATTGGCCATCGACAAAGTCATTGGGGACGAAGTGCTTTCTCTCACTGGCGTACGTGTCGTTTACAAAGGAACCATTTATTTCAAGCGATGTAGGAAAACCAGGAACAACACACATCTGGAAAAGGGTATGTGAACCGATGTCCCCCAAATGCGAATCCAGGTGTAGTTAAGTACCCCACATCTTTCCATATTGATACTTCCTGGCGAATCTCTTAAACTTCAGCCTACTCTTAATCACTACTGCATTGTTATCTGAGTCTGTATCTGTTCGCGGGTACGCCTACAGTCAAGTATCTGCTTTCGGGAACTCTGCCTGATCATGATACTGTATAATCTAGATGAAATCTTTAAGTATCAGCTTGCCCTTTCCACGTATACATTCTCCTCTTGTGGTTCTAGAACGGAGTATTTTTTTAAGTGCTTTATCTGAAAACTACCTTGAGCAGTTAAACAGAGAACCGACTCGTGGCCATAACATATTAGACCTTCTGGTGACAAACAGACCCGAACAGTTAACGCAGAACAGGGAATCAGCGATCATAAAGCGGTTACGGCATCGATGATTTCAGCCGTAAATAGAAATATTAAAAAAGATAGGAAGATTTTTCTGTTTAGCAAAAGTGACAAAAGCAGATTACAGAGTACCTGACGGCTCAACACAAAAGTTTTGTCTCAAGTGCAGATAGTGTTGAGGATCAGTGGACAAAGTTCAAAACCATAGTACAATATGCGTTAGATGAGCAGGTGCCAAGCAAGATCGTAAGAGATGGAAAAGAGCCACCGCGGTACAACAACCGAGTTAGAAAACTGCTGCGGAAGCAAAGGCAACTTCATACCAAACATAAACATAGCCAAAGCCTTGCAGACAAACAAAAATTACGCGAAGCTAAATGTAGTGTGAGGAGGGCTATGCGAGAGGCGTTCAATGAATTCGAAAGTAATGTTCTATGTACTGACTTGGCAGAAAATCCTAAGAAATTTTGGTCTTATGTCAAAGCGGCAGGTGGATCAAAACAAAATGACCAGACACTGTGACCAAAACGGTACTGAAACAGAGGATGACAGATTAAAGGCCGAAATACTAAATGTCTTCTTCCAAAGGTGTTTCGCAGAGGAAGACTGCACTGTAGTTCCTTCTCTAGATTGTCGCACAGATGACAAAATGGTAGATATCGAAATAGACGACAGAGGGATAGAGAAACAATTAAAATTGCTCAAGAGGAAAGGCCGCTGGACCTGATGGGATACCAGTTCGATTTTACACAGATTACGCGAAGGGACTTTCCCCCCTTTTTGCAGTGGTGTACCGTAGGTCTCTAGAAGAGCGTAGCGTTCTTAAAGATTGGAAAAGGGCACAGGTCGTCCCCGTTTTCAGGAAGGGACGTCGAACAGATGTGCAGAACTACAGACCTATATCTCTAACGTCGATCAGTTGTAGAATTTTGGCACACGTATTATGTTCGAGTATAATGACTTTTCTGGAGACTAGAAATCTACTCTGTATGAATCAGCATGGTTTTCGAAAAAGACAGTCGTGTGAAACCCAGATCGCGATATTCGTCTACGAGACTCAGAGGGCCATAGACACGTGTTCACAAGTAGACGCCGTGTTTCTTGACTTCCGCAAGGCGTTCGATACAGTTCCCCACAGTCGTTTAATGAACAAAATGAGAGCATGTGGACTGCCAGACCAATTGTGTGATTGGATTGAAGAGATCCTAGATAACAGAATACAGCATGTCATTCTCAATGGAGAGAAGTCTTCCGAAGTAAGAGTGATTTCGGGTGTGCCGCAGGGGTGTGTCATGGGCCGTTGCTATTCACAATATTCATAAATGACCTGGTGGATGACATCGGAAGTTCACTGAGGCTTTTTGCAGATGGTGCTGTGGTGTTTCGAGAGGTTGTAACAATGGAAAATTGTACTGAAATGCAGGAGGATCTGCAGCGAACTGACACATGGTGCAGGTAATGGCAACTGAATCTCAATGTAGACAAGTGTAATGTGCTGCGGATACATAGAAAGATAGATCCCTTATCATTTAGCTACAAAATAGCAGGTCAGCAACTGAAAGCAGTTAATTCCATAAATTATCTGGGAGTACGCATTAAGAATGATTTAAAATGGAATGATCATATAATGTTGATCGTCGGTAAAGCAGATGCCAGACTGAGACTCATTGGAAGAATCCTAAGGAAATGCAATCCGAAAACAAAGGAAGTAGGTTACAGTACGCTTGTTCGCCCACTGCTTGAATACTGCTCAGCAGTGTGAGATTCGTACCAGATGGGGTTGATAGAAGAGACTGAGAAGATCCAACGGAGGGCAGCGCTCTTCGTTACAGGATCATTTAGTAATCGCGAAAGCGTTACGGAGATGATAGATAAACTCCAGTGGAAGACTGCAGGAGAGACGGTCAGTAGCTCGGTTCGGGCTTTTGCTAAAGTTTCGAAAACATACCTTCACCGAAGAGTCAAGCAGTATATTGCTCCCTCCTACGTATATCTCGCGAAGAGACCATGAGGATAAAATCAGAGAGATTAAAGCCCACACAGAAGCATACCGACAATCCTTCTTTCCACGAACAATTCGAGCCGGGAATAGAAGGGAGAACCGATAGAAGTACTCAAGGTGCCCTCCACCACACACCGTCAGGTGACTTGCGGAGTATGGATGTAGATGTAGATGTATATTCTCTATTACTACCTGAAATTTATTACACAACGTAGTCATTCTGTTTCCTCTCTTATTCCTTGTCCCAAGCCCATATTCTCCCGTAACCTTTCCCTCTGCTCCTTTCCCTGCAGCTACATAGCAGTCCCCTATGACTACTAGATTTTCGACTCGCTTTATATACTAAATGACCCTTTCAATACCAAGTATACTTTCTCAGTCTCTTTATCTTCAGTTTGCGACGTCGGTATGTATATCGAATTATCATTGTCGGTGTTGGTTTGCTGCCTACTCTGCTAAGAAAAACTCTGTCACTGAATTGATCACAGTAACACACTCTCTTTCCTACCTTACTATTCATAACTACTTCTACTCCTGTTATACCACTTTCCGCTGCTGTTGGTCTTAACCTATACTCATCTGATCATAAATCTTTGTCTTCTTTCCACTTCACGTCACTGACGTTTGTATCTAGATTGGGCCTTTTCATCTCCCTCTTCAGATTTTCTAGCTTCCGTACCATGTTCAAGCTTCTGACACTCCCGGCTAGGCTCGTAGAACGTTATCCTTTCGTTGGTTATTCAATTTTATTTTCATGGTCACCTTCCCCTTGCCAGTCGCATTCTCGAGATCCGAATGGGGGAATATTCCGGGTATCTTTTGCCAATGGAGAGATCATCATGACACGTTTCAGTTATAGGGCACATTGTCTTTAATGCAGTGGTTTCCATTGCCTTCTGCATCTCCATGTCGTTGATCATTGCTGATACTTCAGCCTTTAGAGGCAATTTCCCACCCCAAGGGCAAGAGAACGCTCTGAATCTCTGACCGCCACTCCGTCCTCTTTGACAAGGTAGCTGGCAGAATGAGGGTGACTCCCTATGACGGAAGCCGCCAGTGATGATTATCAATCAAAATTAAGCAGTGGTGTGCTTAGAACTCGGTACCGAGGACGTTCCGACTACAAATCGAAGACACTACTCTGAGACCACGGATTCACCTCGTGCCTTGGTAGTTCCTAAAGCCAAACTCATCGTCGCCTAACATATCCTCAGTAGTTTTCCATTCTTCTGTATATTATTCTTGTCAGCAACTTGGATGCACGACATGTTAAGATGATTGCGCGATAGGTTTCGCACCTACCTGCCTTACTGTCTTCAAAACTGTGTGGGTGATGTTCTTCCGAAAGTCTGATGATACGTTGTCATAGTCATACACTCTACACTACAAGTGAAATTGTTTTGTTACCGCTTTCTCCAATGATTTTAGAAATTATGATGGCATGTTATAAGTCCCTTGTGCCTTATTTGATCTTATAAATTCTTATTCTGATATTGGATCCACTAACTCTTGCGTGTTGACTCCTGTTCCTTCTTCTATCACGTCTTCAAACAAGTCTTCACACTCATAGAGGTCTATCCTTTCTCCCCTCTGCAGTTCAAATTCCCAATGCATTCCTGATGTTACCCACTTTGCTATTAATTTCATCGAAGGCTGTATTGACTTTTCTGTACCCTGAATCAGTTCTTCTGAGAATCATTCCTTTCCCGATTTCTTCATATTTTTGATGTAGCCTTTCCACCTTAGCTTCCCAGTACTTCCTACTAGTTTGATGCAGCTCCCCATGCTCCTCTACTATGTGTAAGACTTTTCGTCTCCAAGTAACTACTGCAGCCTACATCCTTCTAAATCTGCTCGCTGTTTGCATCTGTTTTCATCCCGCTATGGTTTTTAACTTTTTAACCACCCCCCCCCCCCCCCCCACGCTTCCCTCCATCACTTAATTAGCGATCCATTGATGTCTCGGACTGTATCCTATCAATCGATACCTTCTTCTAATCTGACTGTGCCACAAATTTCTTTTCTTCCCAGTTACGTTCGCTATCCCCTCATTAGTTACGTGATATACCCATCTAATCGTCAGCTTTCTTCTTTAGCACCATATTTCAAAAGACTCTGTTCTCTTCTTCTGTTAACTATTTATCGTCCACGTTTCACTTCCATACACTGCTCAAATAGCAAAACTCCTCTACCACTTTAAATGGCGTATTTCCTAATCTAATTCTCTCAATATCACCTGATTTAGTGTGATTAAATTTTGTTGCTTTTGTTGATATTCATTTTATCTCCTTATCTTAGATCCTTCTTTCAAGACATCGCCCATTCCTTGCAACTGCTCGTCCGGGTCCTTTGCTGTCTCTGACAGAATTACAATATCGTCGCCAAACCTCAAAGTTTTTATTTCTTCTCCATGGATTTTAATTCCTATCCAGATTTCTCTTTTGTTTCCATTATTGCTTGTTTATTATACAGATTGTATACCATCGGAGATAGGCTACAACACTGTCTCACTCCCTTCTCAACCAGTGCTTCCCTTTCATGCCTGTCAACTCTTATAACTGAATCTGGTTTCTGCACAAATTGTAAATAGCTTTTCGCTCCATGTATCTTACCCTTGCCACGTTTAGAATTAGATAAAGAATATACCACTCAGCATTGTCAAAAGCTTTTTCTCTGTCTATAAATGCTATAAACATAGGTCTGCCTTTCCTTAACCTATCTTCTATTGAAAATATTAGGATCAGTACTGCCTCGCGTTTGCTACATCTCTCCGGAATCCAAACTGATCTTTTCGGAGGTTACCAGTTTTTCCATACGTCCGTAGAGAATTCGTGTTAGTATTTAGCAATCGTGACATTGTAAACTGATACTATGGTAGATACTACGGTATACTTCACATGAGTCAGCATCTCATTCCATTAAGATTATAATAACTCCAAGTCCAAAGAAATTTCATTCCCAACTGACTGGTATATGTATGGCCCTAATTTTCACTGACCATTTTTATACTTTCTTCCTTCGTGGATCAGCTAAAATATTTCTTCTGTTACCTATAACGCCTTCGCAACTACGTTCTTTGTGCTAGTGTTTCTCCTTCCAACTTCCGTGATTTTCTTCTTTAGAAATGTCCTTTACGAAGGACAGACAGCTCTCTGACCAAACACACTGAGCTACCGTGTTGGCAAAGTGACCCAGCCCGGATTCAGTCTTACAGTCCTACAACCATGCTCTACTGCTACACCACCGCACAAGATTCGGAACCCTAGATCGCGGGTGCTTCATGTATATCATTCAGTAATATGGCTACATTTCGTAACAGAGAGAGGGTGTGGAAAAGTGGAGGTTAGTGAAGAGGGAAAAACATGCCATAGTGAGAAGTGAGGAGAGAACGAATTTGACAGTCAAGGGTAGTAGGGCTGCCATCAGTTCATACAAGGGTGTGTTAGTGGTGAGGCAATTATCATTGTTGGTGGGCACTGACGATGCCTTCTGGGGCAACCGCAGTCGTCTCTCTCTGATTATAGAATAACTGTTGATTCACTAATTGTACGGTAGGATTTGGGTGGGATTCGGAATGGAGGTTGTCTAGGTATGGGCTCAATTTAACAACTAGTTTATTAAACGTGAAACAGAAAAATAAAAATTAAAGAGAGCCCAACATGAAATAGTTCGAAAAATGTGACTCAAACAAGAGAACAACAATCAAAATACCTTCAATAAAAAGAACTGAATTCATTGCAACAGAATTAAAATCTACTTTGCCCCAGCATACAGTAACCATTACAATACATGGTCATTGGTCACAGACAGGAAACGACAATAAGTATAGCTTCTGGAAATGGCTGTAGGCCATTCGGACACTAAGATTAACCCTATAGCTCACAGTCAAATATTGTTCTGTCGCTACTTCCACCACCAACTTGTCATTACCAGAAGCTGTTATCAACTGTGTACAGAACTAACTATGCATATATATCAGTACAATCTTCCACACAATGAAATAGAAACGAATCACTCTCACAGAGTAAAATAACAAGGCAAATGTCTTTGAATAAATGGCATAAAACAAATTAGTCCCGCTCTCGGCATAATAAAAAGTAGACCACCTCCTTAAAATAAAACGTACAATTCAGGCACGTTCAAAGTGTGTAATTGACGAACCCGAAATGGCTATCTGCTTCAGAGAACAGATTCACAAGTTCGCGATGTGCTGCAACCAGCTCCTTCGTGTAGCAGCTTCAAGTAGGCTCCCCATTCTCGGCCGTTCACCAGCTAACTTACTCTCGCCCGTCACGGCTCCTCCTCGTCCCCATTGGTGCTCACGGCGATGACACGTGTGTGTGGCCCACCCTCGCACAGCGACAGTGCAACACGCCATCAAAAATGAATCTCTGGTGCGACCAAGACACACATCGATCGACACCACCCATAAGAAAGGAAATTAATTTCCTTTCTGAGACCGGAGTTATTATGGATATTTTGGAAATAAAACCATCTAGATCGCTTAATACACGTTTTCATTTATAACATCGTTGTGGCGACTGCCATCATTATATCGAAACTTTGAACTTGTAAAGGAACATTCAGTCCCAATAGCAATTGAACTTAGTCCCGCGTGGGCAATTGTCATCCGGCTTAGGCGGAGTTTCTGTTACTATTGTTCCATAAGCTCAAAGTTTTCATCCGATAATAACGCTAACGTCAACTAAAGGCAATCAGTGAGCGATGCAGACGACTTTATTTACAAAATAAACGTTGATTATTGTGTAGGTTTAGATGAATGGGCAAAATAACAGAACATTTGCACCTGAGGACAAATCACAAAATATGCGGATTTGTTGCTGATGAAATATTAAAACTGTCAGTGAACTACAACATACATTAGGCTGGTAATAATCAGAAAGATGCACCTTGAAGGAGTTACTCCAACTGGACGGCAGTGAGATATCTCTGAACTTTTATTTTTTTTTAGTCATCAGTCTTCTGACTGGTTTGATGCGGCCCGCCACGAATTCCTCTCCTGTGCGTACCTCTTCATCTCAAAGTAGCATTCGCAATCTATGTCCTGAATTATTTGCTGCGTACATCTACCGACAAACAAATAAACACAATTTCAGAAAAAAATTGGTTGATTTATTCAAGAAAAAGTTCGTTAGTAACGCGTTGGCCCACTTTTAGCCCCTTAAGCATTCAACTATTTGGCTTGGCATTTATTGATAGAGTTGTTGTCTGTCCTTTTGAGGGATATGGTCCCAAGTTCTGTCCAGCTGGATCTTTACGTCGTCAAAATATGAAGCTGGTTGGAGGACCCTGCTCATAATGGTTCACACTTTCTCAATTTGTAGGCACCCGGTGACCTTACTACCGAGGTAGGGTTTGGCAAACACGAAGGCAGCAGTAGAAGCACTCTCTGTGTGCAGGCGGGCATTATATTACTCAAATGTAAACCTAGGTTGGCCTACGGCAAACGGCAACAAAGTTGAGCGTAGAATATCCTCATTGTAATGCTGTGCTGTAAGGGTGTCCTGGTATAAAAAGAAATGGCCCCCCAGATCATCCCTCCTGGCTGTAGGAACATAAGGGCGGGATACATTCAGGTTGGTATCCCACTGTTATCAGTGGCATCTCCAGACAAGTCTTCTCTCTGGAATTTCATTCACTGATGTAGAAATATCTTCATTGATTAGTTCAGCTTCGTAGTGAGCCCCAATGATCGGAGAAGAAGTGTTGGAGAATCCCCGAACAGCAGTGGGATACCACCGCCGCCATTTGACTTCATATCAGACCTCCTCAGTTGTTATCCCTTACCACACATCGGTACTCTTACATCACAACCGTACCTCGACGATATTCTAGATCTCGTCTTGTTGCTCTTCATGACAAGCCTTCATGAGCTTACATTTCAGCAAGATAATGCCCACTGGCACAGGGCAGGACTGTATACTGCTTTTCTTCGTGGTTGCCAGCAAGTTCGTCAGTTCTCTCCCCAACTGAGAGCGTTTGGAACATTATGGGTAACGCCCTCCAACCAGTTACTTTAAAAATATCACGCCCATTTAGGAAGTTTGAAGAAGAATTGAAGAAATATTATCTTCTCAGAACAGGGGTGCTGAAAAATTGTGCGCAGGAACTATCTCTCTTTCAGTCTTCTGATCTATTTAGACTACAGTGTGTTGACTGTGATACAACACGTATCATTCAGATGAGGCAGTCGTTGGTACTAGGTTCAATGATCATGTAACGTTAAATAACAGTGCACATTCTGTTGCGACCCCGTGTCGCGACCACTGATAAACAGACTTCCTTCCAGATAGACTTACTCACACTAACATAGGGTGAATGAGAAAGCATACATGAGCAGGCGAAGCAAGTCCACAAGCGACCATCTGCAGAGGTGCCGTGTGTTTTGTTACCAACGTCATACTTTGCAACAGGGACTACCTATATCAGTAAAGTTTTGGTCATTAAGAAATTCTTCTTAGTTACACTATTTATAACTCAAGAACGGCTGGACCGATGTGGCTGAAAATTGGTGGAGAGGAAGCTTAGAACCAGGAGACGGACATAGGATACGTTTTATCCCGTTCGACCGCTATAAAACGTGGTATAACAAAAACGCATCTGGCATGGAATAACAAAACGCAAATGTCAGCTAAATGTCACTATAAAACGTGGTATAACAAAAACGCATCTGACATGGAATAAAAAAACGCAAATGACAGCTAAAAGTCTATGGATAAATATCAGTATATATCATTAATTAAAAATTTAAAGTAATAATTTGTATTTGCTTTGAGTCATCATTAACATTGGCGATCGAATATTTCTCGACAAAGCCGTAATGCAAGAAGGATACAAAACGTTGCGAATGAAAGGACTGAAGAAGAACAACAAATTGCCAGTGAAGGGCGCAGCGTTAGTATGGCTCGACTTCGTGCTTCTCAATCACAAGAGCAAAGTGAGGCAGCCATTGGAACGGCTCGGTTGGCAATGCGAAATCGTCGTGCGAACAACGGAGATCAACATGTAGATAATTTTCGACGCACAAGAAGAGATTTATCACGTGATGATTTGAATTGAGCAGCGCTCAGACACGATTGCAGCACTGATTACTAGTTGCATCCTTGCGTTTGTCGATGGACGTTGTTTGCGAGTGTTGTGGCGCATTGAAGTTCTCCTGAGAAACGCACGGATTGTGCTTCCTTAGTGGCAAAGTGAAATTGCCATGACTGACTCCGCCACCTGAGCATTGAATTCATTGCTTTGTGGCTTAACACCCGAATCACGTCATTTTCTTGCAAACTCCCAAAAATACAATAGTTGTTTCCACATGATCTCATTTGGGGCAGAAATAATTCAGAATGAGATCATTGGTAAAATGTATTCATTCAAAGCTGTTGACTGTGTAACAAATGAAGATGAAGCCACCAACTATCCATTTGAATTCTTAAACTCCTCGGATGTGCCTGGCTTACCACCGCACAATTTACGCCTAAAAGCTGGCTCCGTAGTAATCATGCTTCGAAACATAAACCAACCAAAACTGTGCAACGTCACGCGTTTGGAGGTAAGTAAATTGATGAACAATGTTATTTACGCTACGATACTCAAAGGAAAATTCGAAGTTTAGGAAGTTCTTATTCCGAGGATCCCGATGATCTCAACCGATATGCCGTTGAGTTTAAAAGACTTCAATTTCCGATCCGTCTTGCATACGCCATGGCCATTAACAGATCACAAGGCTTGTCTTTGAAAGTTTGTGGTTTAAATCTGGAATATCAACCATATGTGGCATGTTCACGGGTCGGAAGGCATTCTGCGTTGTTTGTTCTTGCGCCTGATAATAAAAAAAATGTCGTGTATCACAATGTACTTAATTGAAGAGTGGAAGCTATGCACCCAAAACCATAAAGAATAAAGAAACATTAAAATACTTAATTTTTTATTTGAATTTCCGAATAAAAAATTGAATTTAACATCCAAAATCTGATTATTTATTTGCTTTAAGGCGGAACAGAGTTCGCCGGGTCAGCTAGTAAGGTATACGGGCAACTCCGATCCTACGTTTGGACGGATATACGGACTATATGACAGACTCAGTGCAAAAGAACTGTCTGTGTACATCGTTAATAACTCAAAGGCTTAAGATGGCAGAGTATCAAGAACTTTCGAACATCTTTAATGCGTTGAACTTCATTTGAGAAGTTTTAGGCCCAGCCTGTGTAAAAAGTTCGCTGTGTAATCAAAATTTTTTTCAGGCAACAAAATGAAGAAAAAGGATCTGTTTCGAGTATATTCTCTGATGGCACAACAACCTGACATTACGTTGCAAATACTGCGTCTCATGCAGTACACACGGAAAGTTGCTGCGAAAGCTTAGCAATTGGGACCAAGGACAAGAGGAAGTCAGGGAAACTTTGCTCGAATTCTATCCAATTAACTAGAAAAAGGAAGAATGAACAATGAACATCACCCGGACGGAGCAGCGTTTCACGGCGCACAGAAAAACAGTCGAAGTCATGCAAAGAGCATTTCTTTCACCTAATACCCAAGCCGAAATTTATGGTTTAGTACTCAGGTGTCTCTGGACAAGGATGCGTTAGGCTATACAGAAATTGACGAAAATTGTTTGAATACTTTGAAATAAAATTCTGATAGCGGCAGCACGCCGTAGCTTTGGCAAGGCATATTTGAGAACCAGTCACAGTTTTAAGGAATGGGTCACTACGCTTCAGATATAACCAGAAACTGTAAATTTAAATGTGATAATCCTAACTGTAATCTTTCATTTCCCTATAAGGACTTGAGGGACACGCTAATGGCACATGCTCCTGGCTCCAGTTTGAGGAACGATCTAATTATATTAAATAAACCAACAATTTGAACAATATTTAACCGTCACTCAGTCATATGAAACGATTAAACAAACACAAGGCGCTCTCAGTGATGGGGGAAAACGTTCCCAGAATGAGATTTTCACTCTGCAGCGGAGTGTGCGGTGATATGAAACTTCCTGGCAGATTAAAACTGTGTGCCCGACCGAGACTCGAACTCGGGACCTTTGCCTTTCACGGGAAAGTGCTCTACCAACTGAGCTACCGAAGCACGACTCCCGTCCGGTACTCACAGCTTCACTTCTGCCAGTATTCGTCTCCTACCTTCCAAACTTTACAGAAGCTCTTCTGCGAAACTTGCAGAACTAGCACTCCTGAAAGAAAGGATATTGCGGAGACATGGCTTAGCCACAGCCTGGGGGATGTTTCCAGAATGAGATTTTCACTCTGCAGCGGAGTGTGCGCTGATATGAAACTTCTTGGCAGATTAAAACTGTGTGCCCGACCGTGACTCGAACTCGGGACCTTTGCCTTTCGCGGGCAAGTGCTCTACCAACTGAGCTACCGAAGCACGGCTCACGTCCGGTACTCACAGCTTCACTTCTGCCAGTATCCGTCTCCTACCTTCCAAACTTTACAGAAGCTCTTCTGCGAAACTTGCAGAACTAGCACTCCTGAAAGAAAGGATATTGCGGAGACATGGCTTAGCCACAGCCTGGGGGATGTTTCCAGAATGAGATTTTCACTCTGCAGCGGAGTGTGCGCTGATATGAAACTTCCTGGCAGATTAAAACTGTGTGCCCGACCGAGACTCGAACTCGGGACCTTTGCCTTTCGCGGGCAAGTGCTCTACCAACTTTTTTTTTTTTTTTTTTGGTTTCGTACTGCTCAATTGCTACATTAAAACGGTATGTTTCTTTTTCAGAACTGGAAAAACACGAGCGTGACAGCATTCGAACCTGTAATCTTCAGATCCGAAGTTCGACGCCTTATCCATTTTTTTTTTTTTTAGCAACGGTGGGATTCGAACCCACGCCTCCGAAGAGACTGGTGTCTAAAACCAGCGCCTTAGACCGCTTTTTTTATTTTAATTCATTTATTTTTTTTTAGGACGCAACCCCTTTTTTTATTTTTTTAAAGTTTTTTTTTAGGAAGGGAAAAATAAACATGTGCTCCGATTTGTAATGAAAATAGAATGAACATAGTATTTATGAGTTCTAGGCTGCCGTTGCGCAATATAAGAAAAGAAAGGAAATGTCTTCTTGAGGTGCACAAAAGACTATCACATCATTGTCGAAAGGAAAGTTGCTCCGCTGCTCTGCGAGAGAAGGAAAATGTTGAGAGAAAAATGGGAAGGAAAAAAAAAATGCCTTCTGCATTGGTGAGCATCTGAATAGTATCTTAAAATTCCGGCAAGAAATAAAGTCCCAGGAAGCAAATAGGATTCATACATACAGGCAACTGGCAACCTCTACTATCCAAATATTGTATTTGAATTATTTAACCGTTGATTATGATTTTCAGCATATTTCCAAATATCCTCCTGTAGTCACAATGTTGGCTTATTTTAAAGTGTTCAATTTCTATGTAAGAATAATAGTCTAGAAAAGTAGCATGCCTATTCTGCATAATAAACGATGCTGTGTGGCCCATGATCCACGTTGTAGCGTTGTTTTTTGCTCGTGGATACCTCAGTTTTTGTGGCTGAGTGATCTCTAAAAGTTCTGCACCACGGGGCGTCGTACGGTCTATCACTGACAATCGTTGGCGAAGAAATGTTGTAATTTCTTCTGCATGTCCGCAAGTGAACCTATGAAGGAGCGTATCGACTCTTCCGCATGCGTCACAGTTGGGCGTTGGTTGAAGGCCTATTTCATGTAGCTTTTCATTCGTTGCTTCTTTATCGTTGACTGTGAGATACCAGTCTGCTATGACGCGTGATGGTAACATGTCGTTGTGCACATTCCGCCATATTATACTCCAATGTGTATGTGGATATTTTTCTTCGAGACGATTCCTGTGGTTTGTTGTCATGAGAAGGTCATAAAGCTTCCTGTTCGTCAGGCTTCCGGTATCGACGATGTTGTGTCGAATGTAGCTCATATCCATGTAGTATAGTCGCACATGTCGGTAAGAAAGTGGAATGCCGCCGATGTTAACGGGTGGGTCCAAGCTATGAGGTTTCCACCGCTGAATGAGGTTTCTGATGAGACTGGTCCTCCAGGTACGAAACTCCTTCCTGATGCGATTTAGGAGCAGGGTGACACATTTTTTGTGTACATTAATGAGGTTAAGGCCACCTTTGGACGAAGGTAAGGTTAAGGTATCGAACTGAACTTTGAAAATATGCCCCCTAAAAATAAACCAACATAACGCTTGTTGTATACTCTTGGCTAGGTGGCCGGAGATTGGAAGAATTTGCGCCAAATAATTCATCTTGCTCGTAATGGCGATCTCGATGGTCTTTACTTTCTGTAGTATGTTCAAGTCACGGTCGGAGTGAAGCATCAAAGCAGCACGTAATTTATGAAGCATGTGTGACCAGTTCTTCGTCAGGAATTTGTCTGGTTTGGCTTCAAAAGTAACACCGAGGGTTGTGTGAGAATCCTTTACCTTGCACCAGGTAACATGGGATATGTCTCCGATACCGCCACCGATTTGCAAAACTGTGGTTTTAGTTCTATTGAGTATTGCTCCTGAAAGAAACGTGAATGTTTGTAGAAGAGTTGCTGCTGACAGAAGTTGTTGCGATGATGACACAGTTACGCATATATCGTCAGCATACGCAATGCATGGGATAGTGACAGACTCGATCCAGCTATGCACTAAGTTGTTCAGGAGCGGCTCTACTGCAATGGCGTACAACATCATTGAGAGAGGACATCCTTGGCGGATGGACTGCTCGATGGAAACTTCTTTTGTAAAATGGCCATTAATGAGAATCCGTGAAGAGGCGTTTGTAGTAAGTTTGCGAATTAATTCTATGAGATGAGGTCCAAATCCTAGTTTCTTCATGCTTTGAAAGAGGAAATCATGACGTACACGGTCATAAGCCTTCTCAAAATCTAGAAAGATCAGAGCGCCCTGTCCTTTAGTTTCAGCATATGAACAGATGATGTCCCTCAAATCGCAGGCAGCTGAGACTGCACTTCGACCTTGCACTGCACTGTACTGGTAACTGCCTAAAACCTTGTACATAACGGTTTGCATCCTTAGCTTAATCGATCTGGTGACGATTTTGAAGTCGGCATTCAGGAGTGTGATGGGTCGCATGTTTTCGACCTTCCTGCTGTTCCCTTTTTTCGGTAAGGGCAGGATGATACCTTCCGTAAATGCCTTCGGTATGACTTCCAGGTGCCAGAGTTCATTCGCTATCTCGAGGAGTGTCGGACCGAGGACGTTCCAGTATCGCTGGTAAAACTCAGCGCTGAGACCATCAGGTCCTGGTGATTTCCCTTTCTTTGCATTGTGAACCGCCAGTCGGATTTCGTCCTGTGTGAAAACAGATTCCAACTTTGCATTATCCTGTTGTGACAAGCGACAGCTCAAGGTCCTAAGAAAATCCTCGCACGAGTGTTCATCAACGAGTTGCTTCTTGTAAAGTTGACTATAATAGTCGTAGACGTGCGCGATGATGTCACGTTGCTTCGTGATGGCATTCTCAGCGTCATCAACGACGGTTTCAATCAACATGGCTTTACACCGTTTCGTCGTTCTCGGGATGTGATACAAAGAGGCCCGTTCTTCGGCGGCAACGTCCTTAGGGTGGGCTCGCACGATGATGCCATGCATGCGTTGGCGTTGTATCGCCGTGATTTTCGCTTTATATCGTTTGATCTTTACGTCGATGTCTCGAGAAGGATTGTTAGTGCGACTGTACAGTTCTCTCAAACAGCGATAATAAAATTCAATAGTCTGTTTCTGCCAAAAGCTTTTTTGTCGGGCGTAGCTCATGACGGTCAGGCGTAATTTAGGCTTAGCACACTGAATCCACCACTGTAGAACGCTAGCGTAACGACGTCGGTGCCGCTGGAGCTGTTGCCACGTTAAGTTCACCTCCTCTTCAAGTTGGGCATCCTGCAGAAGGCTGACATTCAATTTCCAGTAGCCCTTCCCGCGGTAAATTGGCTGGCGGTGTAGGTTGAGGTAACACTGATATGCACAATGGTCGGAGATATTGACGGGAGCTATGTCACAGTTCACAGTGTGTCGCTGGAGGGCATCGGACACATAGATCCTATCCAGCCGACTGGCAGAATGACTGGTTACGAAGGTGTACCCTACCCGTTCACCGTGCAGTTGTTCCCATGTATCGTGAAGACGCATGCCATGAATTAAATGTTCAAGTTCGATACATCTGTTCGTGTTAGGAGTTTGGTCTCTGTCATTGAGCACACAATTGAAGTCACCACCAAGGATGAGATGTTCACGATAACCGCTAAGAAGAATGGGAACCTCGGTTTTATAAAATTTTGAACGATCTCTCTTATGAGTGCTACCTGAGGGGGCGTACACGTTAACAATCTGCACACCATTCACTGGAAGAGAAATGCCACGACCACTGGGCAGCCGCTGCACATCCGTAAAGGGTATACCGTCGCGCAGAAGGATGGCAGTGCCTACAGCATTCTGAAGATTGATGTTATCAATAAGAACGTAACCGGGCACTTCTAAGGCTGTGACTACCTCCTGTAGGAGGGCAATGTCAACGCTGGTACCATACAAGAAATCATTTAGCGAACGGAGTTTCACCGCACTTTGAATTCTATTGACGTTAAGTGTGGTAATGTTGTAGGTTTGGCTGTCACCCATGATGGTTCAGAGGACAATGAGCTGTGAGTTTCGCATCGTCCTTCTCTCCGGCTTTGTACCAAACTCGTTGGTAACGTTTGGAGTACGAAACGAAATGTCAACACCAATAACGGACCAGGGAGGGGAAGGTCGCAGCGCGATGGTCATGCGCGAGAGCAGCTACTGCTGCATCTCCTCGTTCTGCTGCCACCACGGCTCATTGCTGTCGGGGTGCTGCGCGGTGCGCGCGCCGCCCTGCCCGCCACCGCCGGTTGAGTCTGTCAACGTGGTCGCATCCGCCTGGCCACCACGCGGGGCTGCGACTGACGTCAGCGAGTTCCTGCGAGACCGCTGCTGCAGCTGCTCGCTGCTCTGCTCGCTCTTCCTCTTGGCCGTTACGGTGCTCTGATCCCTTTCAGCGCTCAGTAGTGCCTTCAGGTGTTTGGTTTGTTCACGAATGCGTTCTTGCCTCGCGGTGTCCTCGCAGCGCACGGGGCAAGAAGATTGAGGTCCAGTCTCGCTGCCACTTTCTGACATGTGCACGGGTCCTAAATCATTCGACTTTTCCTCTTTGCTACTATTCCCTTTGCTTCTCCTTCGGCGGCCTTTCTTCGTGTCTGCTACAGTCTCTACCGATAGGGGTGGTTCAGGCAAACTGATGTGCACCCGCTCCTGTATCTCACACGGCTTAGTTTCAGAGGTGGCTGGCGCATCGTTGGTATCCAGCGGTAACTGCCCCGGTGAAGATGACGCTGCCGAATCGACGTCCGTCCTACCGCGAATGTCTTTGGCACTGCATTCCACCTGAACTGGCATCTCCGCCTCGCTAACATGTTCCGGCTGCCGGCAGTCCCTGCGACCACCTCACTCAATAGTGGTACTAGCTTTTCACTACCGTCTGCAGGACGCTCCCGTGGAAGTTGAAATGGACGTCTACGTGTACAGTTCATCCGCAGATGTTCAGTTGAACGGCAGATCGAACAGGTAGGGGGTTGACCAATGTAAGTTACCTGTGCACGACAGCCGCCAATGGCAACATACGAAGGTCTATGCTTTTTCAAGTCTACACGTACACTGCGCACCCCGCTGTTAACTTGGTAGCGATAGGCACTCGACCATTTTTCATTTGTAACTGACAAAACAGCGCCGTACAGTGACAGAGAACGTGCAATCAGATCATTAGCGCACTCAGGTGGCACATTAAATACCCTGACGGTTCTTACTCCGTATCCCGAAGGCACGATTTGGACACTACTAATACTGCCATCATTATGACGGAATGGTCTCACACCAACATGCTCCTCAGCGAATTTCTCGTAAGTGTCACTCGAAATAAATTTGATAAATAACGAGTACTGCACAAAGTCCAACTGGAATGTGTCGACTATATCTTCAGGCAATTTCAAATCCTCAAAGATCCACTCATGAATTTCAAACGCCGTCGGTCGCAAGGCAGCGCGATCGAAAACGCACTGAACGCTGTTCGCTCTGTTAATTGTCGACATCGTACTTACAACAGTTATACAGAAACACACGTTAACAGCGCTCGCACACGCTGCTCAGCTCTCCACCTCAGCACTGCTCGCGACGTAAACACTGGCCCGCGCTACCGCCCGTCACTGCGCGATGTGCACTGGCCGAGTGCCGGAACACGACTGATGTAGAGCTACCGAAGCACGACTCACGTCCGGTACTCACAGCTTCACTTCTGCCAGTGTCCGTTTCCTACCTTCCAAACTTTACAGAAGCTCTTCTGCGAAACTTGCAGAACTAGCACTCCTGAAAGAAAGGATATTGCGGAGACATGACTTAGCCACAGCCTGGGGGATGTTTCCAGAATGAGATTTTCACTCTGCAGCGGAGTGTGCGCTGATATGAAACTTCCTGGCAGATTAAAACTGTGTGCCCGACCGAGACTCGAACTCGGGACGTTGTTTTCAAAACAGAATTTCATGGCTCAGGCAAGTGTACTGAGGAATCAAGTAGGTAAAACTGTAAAACATCCCTAAAAGGGAGGAAATGAAATTAGAAACACCAATCTTGATAGACAAAATGAAATAAAATTATATGCAAAGTTGGGACATGGTAGTCACATAGCGTTGTCCGATATTGGTATTTCTTAGCTATTTTTGCAGAAAGAACAAATGGACCCAGGTGTTAGTCCCATAGTTTGGCTTGACTACAGGACGTCAGTCATACAGGCTCTAGCGAACGGTTGAAATGGTTCAAATGGTTCAGAGCAGTATGGGACTTAACTACTGAGGTCATCAGATCCCTAGAACATAGAACTACTTACATCTAACTAACCTAAGAACATCACACACATCCATGCCCGAGGCAGGATACGAACCTGCGACCGTAGCGGTCACGCGGTTCCAGACTCTAGCGCCTAGAACCGCTCGGCAACGTGGGTCACAAGAGCACAGCTTTTTGTGGAAGTCAGTTGTGGTAGGCCGATGCTCAGCGGTTTAATTACATCTTCATATAGTCTCCGCAAGCTACTGCACGGTGCGTGGCGGAGGGTACCCTCTACCACTACTACTCTTTCTGTTTCCTGTTCTATTCGCAAAAGATAGTGAAGGAAAAGCGACTGTCTTCATCCTCCGTTGAGGCCTAATTTCTCGTATTTTAACTTCTTGGTCCTTAGGAGTGACGTGTATATTGGTTGCAATAAAATCGTTCTGAAAATGCGGTTTTCTTCTTTGTAGGCTGTCTGCCATAAACCCAGCGCTAGTCCCGAGAATATCACTGAGCGTGACGAATTCACCTTCCTGTATGCAGATACAGTATAAGGACACGCAGCCGCGGCTCTACTATACCACCGGGAGAAAATTCGTAGTCAAACATTGGAGATTTTAGTGTCCAGTCAAACTGTCTTCCCCGTCACAGCATTGAGTTATCACTTCCACGCAGAATTTTCAAAAATTTAAGAGTTAGGTTTAGAGTAGAGTAATTTCGGTCACTTCAGTCCTGCCGCAGAGTAAGAGGCATTTTTGGTCCTGGCGCTGAATGGGGAGCACGTTTGCTGCCGCCGACTGGGGAGACCTCTATCCGGTGGCGATAGGGGCGGTCTGGCACAAATTTGACGAGTTAGAAACTAGTGACGCGTTTTGCATTAGCATTATCCACTTCCTGAGCAGATAAAAATTTGCAGAATTTGTTACGAAACTTGCATTACCTGAGTAATTGTATTGTTTCGTCGGTCTTGGACTCGTTCGCTTCGGTTTTGCGATCTGTGCAGGTCAGGGAAGCTTGTAGGGATTCCCAAACAACTCTCACGTAAACAAGAAATTTTTCTAGGACATAAAGTACTCTGTCTGCAGGCCACGAGCGACCTACCGGGACCATCCGACCGCTTTGTCATCCTCAAAGGAGGATGCCGATAGAAGGGGCGTGGGGTCAGCACACCGCTCTCCCGGTCGTTATTATGGTATTCTTGACCGAAGTCGCTACTATTTGGTCGAGTAGCTCCTCAATTGGCATCACGAGGCTGAATGCACCCCGAAAAATGGCAACAGCGCGTGGCGGCTGGATGCTCACCCATCCAAGTGCCATCCACGCCCAACAGCGCTTCGGTGATCTCACGGGAACCCGTGTATCCACTGCGGCAAGGCCGTTGACTTCTCTAGGACAAACCAGATTAAATTGAGCTTGCTTTGTGTTTCAGTAGCTGAGGTGACTGTGATTTTGAGTTGTAGCATTTTCTGTCAATTTTGCTAGAGTTTTTGATAAATTGTTCTTTAACATTTTAATGTTGTATGTGTTGAGATATTACAGTAAGTTGAGACTTGATCTAAATCTCAGAAAGAAAATTTCGTTCCAAAACTGACTCTGGTTAAGCGAGACAATAAAAATATACTTAATTTACCTAAAATTTTAATTTCTCTGTCTTATTGTGACGGTCTTCCGTTACAGTACAGTGGCCACATCTTCTGATCATTCTGATTACACGCAGATATTGTAATCATCTACTTGACTGATGTATAACGAGCACTACACTCGCTCGTCTAGCATGCTATAGACGATATCGTATGTAAAGTCTGACTGCACATGTACATGCACCACAAACGGAAGAAACGACGCGCACGTTTCAGTGTCTTTATATTACGTATGGTATTATACATTGAAGCGTCAAAGAAACTGGTATAGGCATGCGTATTCAAATACAAAGACATGTGATCAGGCAGAATACAACGTTGAGGTTGGTACCGCCTATATAAAACATCAAGTGTCTGGCGCAGTTGTTAGATCGGTTACTCATGCTACAATGGTAGATTGTCAACATTTAAGTCAGTCTGAAGGTAGTGTTATAGTCAGCGCACGAGTAATGGCATATAGCATATCGGGGATAGCGATGAAGAGATTATTTTCCCTTACGACCATTTGACGACTGTATCGTGAAAATTTGGAAATTTGTGGTAAGGTCTTATGGGACCAAACTGCTGAGGTCCATAAGCTTACACACTACTTAATCTAACTGAAAATAACTTACAATAAGGATGACATACACATCCATGCCCGACGGAAGACTCGAACATCCGACGGGTGTGTGTGTGTGTGGGGGGGGGGGGGGGGGGGGTGAGGGGGACCCGTGCGCACCGTGACAAGACGCCAGATCGCGCGGCTATCCCTCGCGACTTGTATCGGGTAACATATCAAATCCCGTACATCGCTGTGGTCGGGGAAAGATTCTGCGAGTACGGGACCAACGACTACTGAAGAGAACCATTCAATGTGACAGAAGTGCAACCTTTCCGCAAGTTGCTGCAGATTTCAATGCTGGGACATCAACAAGTGCGATCCATTCAAGGAACACCATCGATACGGGCTGTCGGAGCCGAAGGCCCACTCGTGAGTAAACGAACTTTAGTAATTCTTTGATATCATAGCATGTATACACTGCGTAGAAACGAAAGTGGAACACTCAGATGGCATGCGGTATGGTGCCGTACTGTAATATAGTCGACGTCATCATAACAAAGCTGTGGTGAAATGATAATTTTACTGTAGCCCGATAAATTGCGAGAAGTGCAGTACGAGTGGAAATGACTTCGATTGATTTTGAACTGAATTAAGTTTTGAGTAAAATGGCCGCTATAACTGACTGAGCGTGTTATCGTTTCTTGATTTTGTCCGGACGAAGTACGGTGCGAAGATCGCTGTTGGACAGCGGGAAGTTCACTCATGTGTGACTGTATGAAACTTCAATACAGTGCGTTGAAGTATGTCATAGTGCATAACCTGAATAATCCGACATCATGTCTAAAACAAATCCGATTCCAGGTTCTAAAATAAATGATTTAATTAAGCATGTAGTAGTTTGCGGATGGAGCGAAATGGTCAAATCATCGAACTTGTTGTTCACGACGGAAATAGAGCTGAAACATATAACGCACATATACATACAATTATTCATACATGGCGAGAACATCTAATGAACATTTACTCATTGTATCTATAAAATACGGTTATCATTATCAATTAGTGTAAGATGAGGTCGAAGGATTCGAAAGAAGCTCGTTTGTTTTACAAAAAAGACGAATGAAAATATGGAATTGACGTTATTAGAATCAGATCAGGGATGTATTTTCATAATATTAAATTGAATCGATGATAACTGATACGCTTCAGTAGACATACATGCCATTAGCAGGTATGTAAATCAAGAGAATTGGAATTGTCTGTGACAAGCAGAAAAACGCTACCAGCCTACATTAGTGCTGCTCGTGTTTAGTGTTGTTACCAGTCCTGGCACGATATATAGGGGGCATGAAAAGCGTCAGATGTGTGGTCAGAGAGAAGGACACGTAGATCTAAAAATGGTTCAAATGGATCTGAGCACTATGGGACTTAACATCTGAGGTCATCAGTCCCCTGGAACTTAGAGCTCTTAAACCTAACTAACCTAAGGACGTCACACACATCCATGCCCGAGGCAGGACTCGAACCTGCAGCCGTAGCGGTCGCGCGGTTCCAGACTGAAGCACCTAGAACCGCTCGGCCACCACCCCTGGCATGTAGATCTCACGTACTCGTTCGTGACAGCATCATTAACCCAGCAGGTCAAATCTTGCAGTATGCAGGTTTGTACGATGTTCGGTAGGACAATGTCGCCATGGTGGACTGCGTGGGAAGGTGAGGGCAGACTTACTCGTTGTCATGATTCGGAACGACCTCTCCTGACAACAACGAGGAAGAATCGCCGTATTGTGCGGCAAGCACTTCGTAAAACTATCACGTCTTAATTTCGTATCCCAGATTTGTAACGGACTCTCTGAACTTTTGATCATAGACTACTAGATGCCAGACTAGGAAATTAGAGTCCCATTTGTAGAGTGGCATTAGACAAGAACACAAACTTGGTGTTTGGAGTGCTATTGTGACCGGGAAGCATAGACTACTGTTGAAAGTCGTTGCACCGTTATCAGCGGAGAATTGTGGTTCTGGACTATTCTTGATGACCATCGTCGATGGGTACGACACCGACCTAGTAGGAGTTTCCCAACTTACATAGTTTTGGAAAGATTCAGTAGTGTTGCTCCTAGCTTCATCATGTCGAAGGCCATGGCAGCATGGCACAGGTGATAGTGACTAAGGGAATTCTGACGGCGCAGTGGTAAATTATGGGCATCATACATCTTCATGTGTGGCCTCCCCTCTGGAGATATAATGGTGAAATTTTTCAAAAGAATATGATCATACATTCACGTTATGTTTCTCTATGGGCTATTGCCTTGACAGTAACGGCCCCAGAGCTGTTCACAATAGAACATCATGCGGCACCAGTTCGAAAGTCAACTCTGTCCCAGTGACAGTATACAGGGTTGTTATGGGAATCCATGACAGCAGGAAATGGGTGGTTGTGATTAAGGAAACTGTAATGGCACAATGGTACATTACAGACATGATGCATGCCCATGTGTTACCTCTCGTGTCGCAGTGTAGTGGGGCCATTTGTCAACAGGAAAATGCTCGTCCGTTCAGTTCATGGTTCTCTATGACCTATCGAGTTGACAGCAAGACCCCAGGGCTGTTGACTATACATCATGTCGGACCGTCCGCAGCTCGTGATCTAGTGGCTGGCGTTGCTGCCTGTGAATCACAGGGACCCGGGTTCGATTCCCAGCCGAGTTGGGGAATTTCTCTGCCCAAGGACTGGGTGTTTGTGTTGTCCTCATCATATTATCACCATCAATATTTGTGACGGTGGCTAGATTGGACTGCGTAACAATTGGATGGTATAAAAATTTAAATTTTGTACGGGCTCTGATGAGCGCTCAGTTGAGCGCCCCACAAACCAAACATCGTCAGGTGGGACCATTTAATATGATCATATTAACGATAAGCTACAACGGTTGCAGGTCAATTGGCCTCAGGAGCAGCTATAACGACATTATCACGTCCTTCGCCAACGAATTAAGAGAAACATCTAGACCAATGGCGAGGCAACGTCATACTGATAACTGGGTTCATACTGCCAATTTATTAGTAAATTAGTCTCGATTCTGTAATTTCTGAAATAATATATCATACTACCGCAACGTATGAAGTTTTTCCCGTTCCCTGCTTCGCTTCTGGGTAACGCTCTATTGCTGTCACACAGTGTAATGACACACTCACACACACACACACACACACACACACACACACACACACACACACACATGCGATCAGCCCGCCCTGCACTCTCAAGCTGAGAATGAAACAAAATAACATTTCAGAGGTGGATTTACCGTAAGTAGGATTTTTTACAATTACATTCTATGCAAATGTCATAGGTAGTGTTATTTGTAAACGTGTTATTTCAGCGCCCCGTCACCTTTTCCTGTATGTACACTGTCTTGATCAATACCTGCAACTACGCTGTGAATGTAATGCAGATGACAACATGTGTCTTCTTTGATTTATGTACCTGAAGATGAGACAATATTATCACAAAAGTAACAGTAGATAATAAGATAAAAATGAAACTGGAAGTACCGTCAGAGGGATATTGACTTCCACTGAAAAAAAATAGCAGCACATAACGATGTGGATATTTGGTATGGAGTCTTATCTACGATAATAAACAATCCAGTTACATTAATATGACCACGTGTGTAAACCATGAACAATCTGACCGCTGTGAGACGTGCAGGTAAGGAACCGACGGACATGCGGTGCCATGCTGACTCGAGGGCTGGGGCCAGTCATGGTAGGTTTCTCGACAGGATCCATGCCGCGAACACCCTGGTCTGAATGGTCTCATAGATTTTCGACTGGGCTTAAATCCGGGGAGTTCGGTGGCCAGTAGAGTACAGAAAATTCATCGTGACGCTTTTCAAACAAAGACGTACACTGAAGCTGTGCAGCAAATTTAACTGACCTGCTGGTAGATGTCATCGTGTCGAGAAAAAACAAACTCCCTGTAGGAGTGGACATAATTCCAGAGGGTGGGTGCACACTTCTGTGACCCATTCTGCCTTCCACAATGACGGGATCAACCACCGAATGACAAGAAAATATTCTTCAAATCAGATCGCTGCGACAATAGATGCAGATTGTTTGCTTTCAGACGTTTCACGACACACTTTGTAACACCTCCGTTTTTATCCCGACATGATCTGATCGAATAGCAGCCCAATATTTATTATTAACATGACCGTGAACCTAATGGGGCTGGTAATCGGAATTGACTGTTACGGAAGTTATTACTTTCCAGTTCGTCCTGTTCAATACTATAATACTGAATGTATGGTAATAAGGAACACCAACACAGTTGTACTAATTACGAACTTATATTCTTCTCAAAACACAAAAGGGAGACAGCCACTGCCTTCTTCATACATGTCTAATTACGGCTAATCTCAGCACAAGATTTCTTCATTTGCCATACAACCACAACGGAGGGGTATCTGTTGAGAGGGCAGACAAACATGTGGTTCCTGAAGAGGGGCAGCAGCCTTTTCAGTAGCTGCAAGGGCAACAGTCTGGATGATTGACTGATCTGGCCTTGTAACAATAACCAAAACGGCCTTGCTGTGCTGGAACTGCGAACGGCTGAAAGCAAGGGGAAACTACGGCCGTAATTTTTTCCGAGGGCATGCAGCTATACTGTATGATTAAATGATGATGGCGTCTTCTTGGGTAAAATATTCCGGAGGTAAAATAGTCCCCCATTCGGATCTTCGGGCAGGGACTATTCAAGAGGATGTCGTTATCAGGAGAACGAAAACTGGCGTTCCACGGATCGGAGCGTGGAATGTCACATCCCTTAATCGGGCAGGTAGATTAGAAAATTTAAAAAGGGAAATGGAAAGGTTAAAGTTAGATATAGTGGGAATTAGTGAAGTCCGGTGGCAGGAGGAACAAGACCTTTGGTCAGGTGACAACAGGGTTATAAACACAAAATCAAATAGGGGTAATGCAGGAGTAGGTTTAATAATGAATAGGAAAATAGGAATGCGGGTAATCTACTACAAACATTATAGTGAACGCATTATTGTGGCCAAGATAGATACGAAACCCACACCTACTACAGTAGTACAAGTTTATATGCCAACTAGCTCTGCAGATGACGAAGAAATTGAAGAAATGTATGATGAGATAAAAGAAATTATTCATGTAGTGAAGGGAGATGAAAATTTAATAGTCATGGGTGACTGGAACTCAAGTGTAGGAAAAGGGAGAGAAGGAAACGTAGTAGGTGGATATGGTTTGGGGCTAAGAAATGAAAGAGGAAGCCGCTTGGTAGAATTTTGCACAGAGAGCAACTTAGTCATAGCTAACACTTGGTTTAAGAATCATGAAAGAAGGTTGTATACATGGAAGAACCCTGGAGAAACTGAAAGGTATAAGATAGATTATATAATGGTAAGACAGAGATTTAGGAACCAGGTTTTAAATTGTAAGACATTTCCAGGGGCAGATGTGGACTCTGACCACAATTTATTGGTTATGACCTGTAGATTAAAACTGAAGAAAGTGCAAAAAGGTGGGAATTTAAGGAGATGGGACCTGGACAAACTGAAAGAATCAGAGGTTGTACAGAGTTTCAGGGAGAGCATAAGGGAACAATTGTTCGGAATGGGGGAAATAAATACAGTAGAAGAAGAATGGGTAGCTTTGAGGGCTGAGATAGTGAAGGCAGCAGGGGATAAAGTAGGTAAAAAGACGAGGGCTAGTAGAAATCCTTGGGTAACAGAAGAAATACTGAATTTAATTGATGAAAGGAGAAAATATAAAAATGCAATAAATGAAGCAGGCAAAAAGGAATACAAACGTCTCAAAAATGATATCGACAGGAAGTGCAAAATGGCTAAGCAGGGATGGCTAGAGGACAAATGTAAGGATATAGAGGCTTATCTCACTAGAGGTAAGATAGATACTGCCTACAGGAAAATTAAAGAGACCTTTGGAGATAAGAGAACCACTTGTATGAACATCAAGAGCTCAGATGTAAACCCAGTTCTGAGCAAAGAAGGGAAAGCAGAAAGGTGGAAGGAGTATATAGAGGGTCTATACAAGGGCGATGTACTTGAGGACAATATTATGGAAATGGAAGAGGATGTATATGAAGATGAAATGGGAGATACGATACTGCGTGAACAGTTTGACAGAGCACTGAAAGACCTGAGTCGAAACAAGGCCCCTGGACAACACTCTACTGGAACTACTGACGGCCTTGGGAGAGCCAGTCCTGACAAAACTGTACCATCTGGTGAGCAAGATGTATGAAACAGGCGAAATACCCTCAGACTTCAAGAATAATATAATAATTCCAATCACAAAGAAAGCAGGTGTTGACAGATGTGAAAATTACCGAACGACCAGTTTAAGAAGCCATAGCTG
Source organism: Schistocerca gregaria (assembly GCF_023897955.1). Taxonomy (NCBI): domain Eukaryota; kingdom Metazoa; phylum Arthropoda; class Insecta; order Orthoptera; family Acrididae; genus Schistocerca; species Schistocerca gregaria. The sequence goes on from NC_064922.1 coordinate 464,910,879, forward strand.
CTATATACTAACACGAATTCTTTACAGACGAATGGAAAAACTAGTAGAAGCCTACCTCGGGGAAGATCAGTTTGGATTCCGTAGAAATAGTGGAACACGTGAGGCAATACTGACCTTACGACGTATCTAAGAAGAAAGATTAAGGAACGGGAAACCTACGTTTCTAGCATTTGTAGACTTAGAGAAAGCTTTTGACAATGTTGACTGGAATACTCTCTTTCAAATTCTAAAGGTGGCAGGGGTAAAATACAGGGAGCGAAAGGCTATTTAGATTTTGTACAGAAACCAGATGGCAGTTATAAGAGTCGAGGGACATGAAAGGGAAGCAGTGGTTGGGAAGGGAGTAAGACAGGGATGTAGCTTCTCCCCTAATGTTATTCAATCTGTACATTGAGCCACCAGTGAAGGAAACAAAAGAAAAATTCGGAGTAGGTATTAAAATCCATGGAGAAGAAATAAAAACTTTGAGGTTCGCCGATGACATTGTCATTCTGTCAGACACAGCAAGGGACTTGGAAGAGCAGTTGAATGGAATGGACAGTTTCTTGAGAGGAGTTTATAAGATGAACATCAACAAAAGCAAAACGAGGGTAATGGAATGTAGTCGAATTGAGCCGGGTAATGCTGAGGGAATTAGATTAGGAAATGAGACACTTGAAGTAGTAAAGGAGTTTTGCTATTTGGGGATCAAAATAACTGATGATGGTTGAAGTAGAGACGATATAAAATGTAGACAGGCAATGGCAAGGAAAGCGTTTCTGAAGAAGAGAAATTTGTTAACGTCGAATATAGATTTAAGTGTCAGGAAGTCTTTTGTGAAGGTATTTGTATGGAGTGTAGCCATGTATGGAAGTGAAACATGGACGATAAACAGTTTTGACAAAAAGATAATAGAAGCTTTCGAAATGTGGCGCTACAGAAGAATGCTGAAGATTAGATGGGTAGATCACATAACTAATGAGGAAGTATTAAATAGGATTGGGGAGAAGAGAAGTTTGTGGCACAACTTGACCAGAAGTAGGGATCGGTTGGTGGGACATGTCCTGAGGCATTAGGGGATCACCAATTTAATATTGGAGGGCAGCGTGGAGGGTAAAAATCGTAGAGGGAGACCAAGAGATGAATACACTAAACAGATTCAGAAGGATGTAGGTTGCAGTAGGTACTGGGAGATGAAGCAACTTGCACAGGATAGAGTAGCATGGAGAGCTGCATCAAACCAATCTCAGGACTGAAGACCACAACAACAACAATCACTTTCCCGGTATTTATTTATTATTGAGGTGTCTAACCACTGAGATGGTGACACACTTTTCGGTTAAAAACCCTGTATTCCAATAAAGGCTTCCACACAAAGCAAAACGAGGATAATGGAATGTAGTCGAATTGAGCCGGGTGATGCTGAGAGAATTAGATTAGGAAATGAGACACTTGAAGTAGTAAAGGAGTTTTGCTATTTGGGGAACAAAATAACATTCCAGCCAACCACTCTTGCGCATCTCGACACTCGCTCTCGCAACACGTCACAATCGTTTGTTCGCCCTATCAACCTGTGCCGAGTGGAAAGTTATATTAAGAGCCTACGGACCCCTTACAACACCCACGGCAGTATGTCCGATGGAACATAAAATGTGATTCATCTAGAAAGGCCACCTGCTTCCACTATGCAAATTTCAGCCAAGGTCGCCGATAAACAGCAGTCAGAATGTGTGCATGAAACAGGCGCTCGTTGCGGCGGGCCATACATAACACCTTTCTTTAAGAATCTTTGAGCAATGACTGTTATTAGCCTCTCGGTTCACCTGCGCGGTCAGCTGTTCAACAATTGCACGTCTACTCGCATGCTCACATCTCTGAAGCAGTCGTTCACGCCTCTCATCGACTGCCCGTCGTGCACTCAGTTGCCTGGCGCCAGTTTTGGATAGCGTCATTTTGTCATGCTCGGTATACTTTAACCACGGCGGCACGCAGACTGTTTACATACACTCCTGGAAATTGAAATAAGAACACCGTGAATTCATTGTCCCAGGAAGGGGAAACTTTATTGACACATTCCTGGGGTCAGATACATCACATGATCACACTGACAGAACCACAGGCACATAGGCACAGGCAACAGAGCATGCACAATGTCGGCACTAGTACAGTGTATATCCACCTTTCGCAGCAATGCAGGCTGCTATTCTCCCATGGAAACGATCGTAGAGATGCTAGATGTAGTCCTGTGGAACGGCTTGCCATGCCATTTCCACCTGGCGCCTCAGTTGGACCAGTGTTCGTGCTGGACGTGCAGACCGCGTGAGACGACTCTTCATCCAGTCCCAAACATGCTCAATGGGGGACAGATCCGGAGATCTTGCTGGCCAGGGTAGTTGACTTACACCTTCTAGAGCACGTTGGGTGGCACGGGATACATGCGGACGTGCATTGTCCTGTTGGAACAGCAAGTTCCCTTACCGGTCTAGGAATGGTAGAACGATGGGTTCGATGACGGTTTGGATGTACCGTGCACTATTCAGTGTCCCCTCGACGATCACCAGAGGTGTACGGCCAGTGTAGGAGATCGCTCCCCACACCATGATGCCGGGTGTTGGCCCTGTGTGCCTCAGTCGTATGCAGTCCTGATTGTGGCGCTCACCTGCACGGCGCCAAACACGCATACGACCATCATTGGCACCAAGGCAGAAGCGACTCTCATCGCTGAAGACGACACGTCTCCATTCGTCCCTCCATTCACACCTGTCGCGACACCACTGGAGGCGGGCTGCACGATGTTGGGGCGTGAGCGGAAGACGGCCTAACGGTGTGCGGGACCGTAGCCCAGCTTCATGGAGACGGTTGCGAATGGTCCTCGCCGATACCCCAGGAGCAACAGTGTCCCTAATTTGCTGGGAAGTGGCGGTGCGGTCCCCTACGGCACTGCGTAGGATCCTACGGTCTTGGCGTGCATCCGTGCGTCGCTGCGGTCCGGTCCCAGGTCGACGGGCACGTGCACCTTCCGCCGACCACTGGCGACAACATCGATGTACTGTGGAGACCTCACGCCCCACGTGTTGAGCAATTCGGAGGTACGTCCACCTGGCCTCCCACATGCCCACTATACGCCCTCGCTCAAAGTCTGTCAACTGCACATACGCTTCACGTCCACGCTGTCGCGGCATGCTACCAGTGTGAAAGACTGCGATGGAGCTCCGTATGCCACGGCAAACTGGCTGACACTGACGGCGGCGGTGCACAAATGCTGCGCAGCTAGCGCCATTCGACGGCCAATACCGCGGTTCCTGGTGTGACCGCTGTGCCGTGCGTGTGATCATTGCTTGTACAGCCCTCTCGCAGTGTCCGGAGCAAGTATGGTGGGTCTGACACACCGGTGTCAATGTGTTCTTTTTTCCATTTCCAGGAGTGTATTTAGCGGTTTCGAATATACTTCTACTCGTGACCCGAAAGCCAAGAATAATGTTCTTTTGGACGTCAGATAAACCGCTCCGTTTCCCCATTACGACAACGGCTGCACTATTTTTCTGCGCTCCAGCGACACTCACGCTTTATAGTGCTACTACCCACAAGCTGTGAGTGGTTATTTCACGCTGAGATCGAGCATTTGCGGTGGTCACACGAATGTGACAGGACAGTGCGTGGATCTGTTTCTGCTTCGTAGCAACTGCAGGAGTGCGGGGAGTGGTTACAATTCTGCTGGCTAGACAGTTGCGGCCACCTGTGCCTTGTGTCAGCTGAAACTCCCGCGCTGTGGCGGCAGACACACGACCGTGCAGTGAGCCGCCTGCCGACTCCCCCCCCAGACGCAGCGCCACGCGCCGCGGCGACAAGGGAAGGCTTCTAGGCTTCTACTAGGAGGCGCCGTAAACAGGGCGGCACTAAACCACTAGACGCGCGCTCCGGCATGCGCCGAGAATCGCTTTCCACCGCCTCCACCGGCGCCGCTGCCGCTGCCGCCGCCCCGGGGAGAGCCGTCTCCACCGTGGGCACCGTGCACTGTCTGGCACACGACGCTCTCCCTGCGATAGGAAGGAACCTGTCGTTTCTGCTGGCACGTTGCTCTGCCTTGTCTTGCTGGTCTAATTTTATTTAAAAAATAGCACGAGCATTGATGGACGGGGAGAGGGGGGGGGGGGGAGGGATGTTTCGCCATTTGTATCTCCCGTAATTGCGCCCTCGCAATATGATACGGAATGAGTCACTTTTCCAACCACGTGTATGCACTTCCTAATCTAAATTTAGACGTATCTATTGTGAACTCATTTTACAACTGTCTCACGTATCAGTTCTAAAAATTTAACGCTCCAGTTGTCAAACGCGTGAAATATTTCTCATGGCGTGTTTCGGAACTACTTTATCTCATTATCAGGTGCTGTAAAACATGGAAATAAATCAATAAGTAGCAACAGTACAAATATTGGCGGCTATGTAAATGTTTATGTCGTCTTGACATTACGCACCCTCAAAAGTAGGAAGCCAGTAGCAAACATGCATTGTAAACGTCAAACGTTTCCTAGCACACCTCATTCTGCGTATCATGCTCTCACAAAGCTCAGTTGAAGAGTTAATAAACTGTCTTCGCCTCCCAAATATGGACCATGTATATACACTATATGATGAAAACTACCGGCACACTTGACAAAATGACTTAAAAGGTCGTGGAGCCCTTCATCGGGAATGCTGGGATCTAATATGGTGTTAGCCCACCCTTAGTCTTGAAGACAGATTCCACTCTCGGGGGCATACGTTCAATCAGGCGCTGGAAAGTTCCTTGGGGAATAGCAGCCCATTCTTCACGGATTGCTGCATTGAGGACAGGTATCGACGTTGGTCGACGGGGCCTGTCACGAAGTCGGCGTTCCAAAACATCCCAGACGTGTTCTATGGGATTCAGGCCAGGCCATTACAGGTATTTTATTGTCGTGTAACCAATCCGCCACAGACCGTGCATTATGAACAGGAACTGAATCGTGGTGATAGATGCAGTTGCCATCCCCGACTTCACTCTTCAACAGTGGGAAGCAAGAAGGTGCTTAAAACATCAATATAAGCTTGTGCAGTGACAGTGCTACGCAAAACGACAACGGCTGCAAGCCCCCTCCATGAGAAACATGACCACACCACTATCTCCGAATTTTACTGTTGGCAGTACGCTGGTGGATGACGTTCACCGGGCATTCGCCATACCCACACCTTGCCATTCGATCGCCATATTGCCAACCATGATTCGTAACTCCATGCAACGTTTTACCAATGTTCAGTCGTCCAATGTTTACGATCCTTGCACCGAGTGAGGCGTCGTTTGCCATTTGCAGGAGTGAAGTGTGGCTTATGAGACCATCAAATCCGAGTTTTCTCACCTGCCGCCTATCACAGTACTTGCAGTGGATCCTGACGCCGTTGGGAATTCCTGTGTGATGTCTGAATACAAGTCTTCCTATTACACATTACGAGCGCCTTCAACTGTTGGCAGTCTTTGTCAGTCAACTGATGGGGCCAGACTGTACGCTTTCTGCTTTACGTGTCCCTTCACTATCAAATCGGAAACAGTTGATCTAGGGATATTTAAGAGTGTGGAAATCTCGCCTACAGACGTATGACACAAGTGACTTCCACTCACCTGACCACATTCGAAGTCGCTGATATGGAGTACCTGGCAGTAGGTAGCAACACAATGCACCTAATATGAAAAACGTATGTTCACATGGTGTATACAGGGTGGTCCTTTGATAGTGACTGGGCCAAGTATCTCACGAAATAAGTATCAAAGGAAAAATATTTGTTTGACCTATGGCAGCGCCACCTAGCAGGCCAATCGTAGCGCCATCTGGTTTCCCCCTTCAAGCTAGACAAGTTTCGTTCTTTGTAGTTTTTTCGTTTGACGCATATTTCGTGAGATATTTGGCCCGGTCACGATCAATGGACCACTCTGTATATGACAGACACCATGAATAGTACTTCTGATTATAAAATCTATGAACGTTAAGGTCTAAGTCCGCGCTGATTCAAAGACCAATTTTGTAAAATAAATAAACCGCTCAACACTTGCATGATCGACAATACTTTACTGTAAGCATGACCGGTTTCGTAACACTTAAACTTTCATCAGTTGCTGTAAACTGTAATAATGAAAATTCTGCTTTACGTGACAACTGGAAGACATCCTCTAAATAATAATAAAATAAACTGAATCAGAGAGAACAGTACGTTACTTACAGATAAAATGAACTAACAATGTGAGGTTATCCTCCCCCCCCCCCTTTCCCTGCCCCACAATGTTATCATGGAATCAAATATTCCGTGTCGAAAATATAAAAGACATCGAAAAATCCCAAAAAACGAACATCACGACCGGACACCAAAATCACCCATTTCGCACTGCTTACACTTGATTATCAGTTTCATATGCCACTGATGTGAGAGGTACGTTATTTAACCCGTTTCAGAGCCAACAGTTTTATATCTAAACGGGTACGTTGATGTTACATCAGAGGCATATGAAACGGAGTTCGTTACCAATTAAGTAAACAGCAGCGTGTAACAGGTATCCGACCCTCATGTTGCCAAGGTTATTTCGACTACGTTGCAGGAGGTTTTCTGGTAATCCGTTACACATCCTCCATACAGCCCAAACCCTCTCCATGTGGTTTCTATATTTTTGGAGCCCTGAAAAAAGACATTTGTGGCCGTATATTTTCTTCAGGCGAAGAGTTGCAGGCTTGGATACTATCATAGTTCCGCAGGTAACTCCAAACATTTTCCAGGGAAGGCACTGACCATCTTGTCCCACATTGGGATAAATGTATTAACGGCTCTGGTTATTACTTTTGAAATAATAAACAATCAAATTAATTTACTCCATCTGTCTCGGTGTTCATCTGACTGTCCCTTACAGCCATACTAGCGAAGATGGTAATGCTACGCAACTGCTAAATTTGTATGGGTATTGGTTATACACTGTCGGAAAACAATATACCAGAACACCAGGAAAAACAACGTCAAATTTGATCTGATGATGGGATATGCTATCTGGGGAATAGTAAATTACTTGGAATGCTTGCAAGGTCGACCACCAACAAAAATTATAGTAACATAGCTACCACAGCACTATTTGTGTCTACCCTTTAATAGGGAAATCAAACAAGCCACAGTGCCAAGGAGAAGCGCTTGTGCTTCCTATAGCCAACTGACTGAGATAGAAAGGGGTTTCCGAGTGGCGGGATAGTCCTTTTAGAGAACTGTCACGCAGATTTGACATGCTGCATATGGTCAAGTAAACATTGTCAAACTGAAACGGGACTGGTTGTCCCGTTCCATATTTTCTCAATAAATTCCAGTAATGAATAAATATAGAGAGAATGTACTTTTTTACTCTGCAGAAATAAGTCTGTGAGTAACAAGCAGACGAGAATGGAACAAGCGGTGTTTACTTATGTATTCATTGATTTTTATTTTGGGTATGCCACGTTTCCCTTCATCCTTTCCCTTATGCGATCTGGACTGTATGAATGAGATATTATGTGAAGCAGCAGAAAGTTTTGGTCAGAGGTCGTAGCATTGCATGAGTAGAGTGGTTCCGTGGAAAGATAGTATCAACCTCCTAAACACGAACAAGTTTGGGAAAGATAGTGAGCAAGTCAGGTCAGAGAGGTCTCAAAGGCACTAGTATTGGCTCTGTCAGGTTGGCGAACCATCCCATCAGCCATATTTTGTACGAACAACGGTTAGGCGAGGTGCCTGCCAGTCCACTTGTTCCTCAGTAGCGGCGCTGGACAGACGTGGAGACGCAGCTCTCGATTTTGGCAATGTTAACAAAGGTATCTAGAATGTTTCAAAACTGCTCCTTAATAAAGTCCAGACGTTGTAATCAAGAGAGATAACCACCAAAACGCCATAACGGAATTTATTTTCATAACTTGATCAAATTTCAGTAAGAATTTTGCGTTTGTGCCTTGGTCAGGGCACTCACCATGGCCTTAAGCTCAAGGTCATATTATGGCTCTGTATTTAGCGGAAGTTCACTCATTTAATGCGTTTTAATGTGGTCTTTCATTTACAGTAATATTTTGGGGGATTTTTAATTATTTTCCATATTTTTTCTTTGTGTACTTCCTTTCCCGCCACCTGGTCAGTTAGAGCAACCGGAACATTGGTAAACTGCAGTTTCGGTCTGAAAATGTATGGTAGTCAAGTGAATAATCATACCGTTGTAGGTGAGTGTAAGGTAGAAAAGGAATAATCTTCTGTGTCCATAGTTTTTGCATTTCTGTTGGCTACCACCGCCTGGCCCCGTGCGTGGAAGATGATATAACTGTCAATACGCCTTTTTTCACAAACACAAATTTAATTGATGTAAGTTCTCAAAGTTGATGACTGAACAACAAACGAAAGGTAACAGTAACGATTCCAGCAAAAGTCTCCTAATTGAGGCAAACAAAAGTTCTAATTTCCCCCAAGGGTTCGCGGAAACACGCACACAATAGTAAGAGTCCAATTCAGAGACGAGGACGTAATCTTCAGCGGTCGAAGTAGACGAGATCGGCATGCGGAGTGAACTGATCTTAGGGGCTAGCCCCTAAATAGCTGTCTCCGGCCAATCAGGTTTCGGCGTAGTGATACTTTCCGCAGGCCGTGGCTCGAGCACCCCCTGCAGGAAGTAGTGCTCGGAATGTCTGTTTCCATTATCTTGCATGTAAATATCCGGCGTTTACCATGGTGCTTTTGGTACGCCTTGAACATAGGCAACCTCTTTCTCTGTGGTTCGCACGCACTCAGGGGCTACCTTGGCTCTGGCACAAAAGAATAGTACTGATGTGATAGTTAGGTAATGTTTCTTGTACGCCCCCCCCCCCCCCCCAATAACCATTTTATTCACCTACAATGATGTTAGTTACGCAAAATACGAGGTTTAAACTCTTGCATCTATGAAAGTTCAGATTTTAATGCCCGTTATGGAAAAAGACTGGCAAAATTTTCCCGCCATATGATAGTAAATGTTATTCCCCTCTATCTCAGTGACGTGGTGTTTTTTCTGAAAGCAAGATTAAACCAGAATTGGCAGACATAGTTAAGTGCATCACTTGCTACCCTTTCTTCAGCGTACGTTTTAACGAAAATTGAAATATTTAGGCAAATGCTCTTCCACCTTGACCGAGTTCACTTGTAGTGTCTATGCGCAAATTGTTCTGCGTGACCTATAGTAATTGATTGTAATAGCATAGGTTTAGGCATAATTGCGTGCCCGCGTAAAATTACATTGAAGCCAGATCTGCACTCCCCTCTCCCTTTCCGTAATTACTTGGCTAAAGGGAGTCATGTTAACTAGAGAGACCAATTGTGATGATGTACATTCCAACAGACACAAGGCTACTTACTGAAAAGCCATCGGTATTGAATAAATATCAATTAACCTATACCCTGGTCTGATTATTTCCTCCCTTCATCGTAAAGAATACGTGAAAGTCATTTCCACAATTGAATGCTGTGTCATGAAAGTAACTAATGGCCCTTTGCTTCCTATTAAGTCCTGCGTAGGTGCCTTCTGAATTGGTTCTAAAATATATTGCGTTATCCGTTGAGTTCAAATTTTCACCGATTGAATGAACCCTCCCGATGGAAGTTATTAATACGCGGCAATAACTCGCTGGGACCTGTAATTTCGTGGACTATACGAACTTGTTAAAGCATTACTACAGAGGGTAGTTTGAAGGAGCTGTAGAACATGATAAGCGACTGTAATCTTCCTACCAGGTCGAGTTTTAACATTAACTATACCATCGCTAATACTGAAGGTTACATTGGAACACTTGTAGACGAGATTCTGGACGTCCACACAGCACAGACGCCCACCAGGATCGTAGCAAATAGTGCAAAATAAACGACAGGGTACACCATGAATTTTAACAGTTATCTGGCGAATGAATATCCCTGACTACAAACGTACATAAGGTTATGGTCGTTTGCACGTACGGCGTTGACCTAATGAGCGCAGTGTCGTAGAGTGCGTTTGTCCAAGACACCCTGGCAGCACGACAGGTCTTATTTCTAGGGTGCGATAAGATAAAACCCTCTTTCATCTTGGTGTTTCTGTAGAGGAACCCAACCGCTGCTCGGTATATGCAGAATGTTTCTAGACACATTATTTTGCCGTTCTTGCAACATGAAGATGAAGTGCTATTCCTACAGTTTAACGTTCGCCCACACACTCTGCGTGAAACTCAACGTGCTTTGCAACACGTGCGCTAACTTCCTTAGCCAGCATGATCTCTGGACTTGTTTCCAATCTAACGTTTTGGATATGATGGGACGATAAGTGACTCGTGCGACTCGACAACCGCCAATTCGTGCAGAACTATATGAACAAATCGATCAGGGGTGGCGGCATAATGTAAACCAGGACACTATTCGCTATCTGGACGATCGGCTGGATGCCAAAGTCAGCGCCTACACTGTCGCCTGTGCAGGTTACACCACTGGTGTTTCAGCATGGGTCGATACCTGGTTCCTCAGAACCGCTTATTGATTTATAAATGGAATTCATGTACTCTATACACACTGTTGCAACAATAAATACTGATTGACATGGAAGCCTCTTCCCTCAGGGGGCTCAGCATTCGTTTGCTGGGTACGGGCTTGGCGAACCCGGGGTCCTCGAGCTGTGGACTGATGTGCGCCGCCAGTCTGCTGATACCGTAAGCTCTGGGCATGCTTCAGCGACCACCGTTTGGCGCAACGGTGGAACGTTGTGTGTCTTAGGGACCGGGGATCTTGGCTTGGTTGCCTGGATCGCGAGGACGGTACATACCTCTATAAAAAAACCTTCAATCTTAAGGTGCGCTGCGCGCCGATAAGATGCATGGTTGTTGAGGTGGAACAGTCGCTAGCGGGCAACCTCTGGGGAACCTACCGCACCTCAGTTGTACAAGGCTTATCCAGGCATGCGGGGCTCTGTCTGGATGGACGGAAGTTTCCCTAGCTGCTCGTGGGACGACCTTGACTACCACGAATTCTTCCTCTTTTCCTCCTTCTAATTTTTCGCTGGCCAGTGGGATGGGTGGACCGCTGGTAGGCACTACCGCCCAATCCAACAAGAGGGCTAGGTTAGCCAGTCCTCCTGACTCCGGCGTCAGCAAACGTACAGCAGTTCAGAGTAACAGAGCACATACTGAAAACCAGAATGTGTTTTTAATTATAAAACGGAAAAGGGTTCCTTTGAAAAGGTTTCGCCATTCTATATCCAAAAGGGTCTAGAAGGAATAGCTGGAACTTTAAAATCAGTGAAGCGTTTACAGAATGGGACACTGCTTGTTGAAACATCAACTGCTCAGCAAGCAGTTAACCTTCAAATAGCTGAAAGCTTGGGGGAATACACTATCGATACAGAGCTTCACAGCACCCTGAACTCCAGTAAGGGTGTTGTTACCTGTAGGGATCTCGTGAACATTCCTGTAGACAAATTAAAGAGTGAGTGGGCTCAGGAGGGAATTGTTGACGTTCAGAACATCATGAAAAGGGTGGATGGGAACCTGGTGAAATCAGACTCCTTCATTCGTACTTTCAATACCCCCAAACTCCCAGAACACGTCAAGGCAGGATTTCTTCGACTGAACGTCCGGTCTTATGTCCCAAACCCAATACGCTGTTTCAAGTGCCAGCGTTTTGAGCATACGACTCTAGGGTGTAAGGGGGAAGCGATGTGTGGCAACTGTGGTAAGGCTGCCCATGACAGTATTGACTGTTCGTCGCCTGTCAGATATGTAAACTGTTCTAAGAGCCACCCTGTTTGGAGTAGGGACTGTAGAATCTTCCTAAAGGAACGTAAGATACAAGAAATAAAAACAACTAAGCGTATCCCCTACGGTGAAGCCAAAAAGATCTTTAAGGCCATGCAGCCCCCCCACATTCGTTACGTCCTTTGCTTCCATTGTTCAGAAGCCGCCTCTGAAGGTCGATGCATCTACACAGACGGAGGTTGTTAGTGCTGGCACGAACACATGCACATGTCAGTGCACTTGCAAGGCAGCAACTGTATCAGAGCCTGTAGCCCCTCCTAGAACAGCAGAGAAAGGTACAGTAGCTCACATTGAAGAGCCCCAGGCATATCCGACTGCTGAGGCTGTTCCAAAGCCCAGCATGGTCATAAATGCCCCAGCTCCGGTTCCAGCAAAGCCCTCTAAACAAAGGAAAGCACATGTGAAGCAGCACCAACAGATTAATTTTGCTGGTAAACCCACGGATCATGTTAATGTGGTCCCGCTAGACGCTTCATCAGACTCTTCCCCAGAGCTGATGGAGTCTGAGAATATGGGGCAATCATCTTTCCCCAAGACTGAGCCTCCACCCGCTACAGTCTCCCCACCTCGGCGGAAAGAGAGGCAGAAAATACAACCACCGTGATGGCTCCCATACTACAATGGAGCCTGCAAGGGTTCAGGACACATGTGGAGGAACTACGTCTATTGATTCAGGATAGACCTATGTGTGTATGTCTGCAAGAGACAAATTTCAGTGAAACATACACCCCAGAGCTACGTGGTTATGTCCTCCACAAAAAGAACGACCTGAGTGGACAGAGAGCTCGAGGAGGAGTAGGTATCTTCGTCAACACCGACTACCACTCCTCGCCTCTCTCCCTCACGACGGATTTACAGGCAGTTGCAATATTACTACATGTGCGCCATATGCTAATAGTATGTTCGCTTTACCTGCCCCCACATGATGTGCTTGACGAAGATGCTCTCAGTGATCTTCTTACACAGCTCCCCCACCCCTTCCTCCTCTGTGGTGATTTTAATGCACACAATATGCTTTGGGGCTCTGTGAGTACTTGCCAAAGGGGTAGAGCAATTGAGAGGCTTCTTCTGTCTACCAGTGCCCATTTGCTAAATACAGGTCAAAGCACGCATTTTTGTATTGCAACTGGGTCGTTCTCTGCCATTGATCTATCGCTTTGCTCTCCAGCCATCGCCCACACTGCTGCATGGGAAGTGGTTGATGACTTACATTGCAGCGATCAATTCCCCATCCGGATTCACCTGCCACATGCAGTGGAACCAGGAAGGAAACCGCCTCGATGGGTACTCGGTAGAGCCAACTGGGCACTGTATAGTCAACTCGCCCAGTTTGAACATCGGGTCAGTGTCCAGGAATGGGTGGATCATATAACTGAAGTGATCCACCGCGCCAGTGAAGCGTCGGTCCCACAGTCCACGGGAAAACCGAAGCGGCAGCCTGTCCCTTGGTGGAACGACGAATGCCGCTGTGCAATCAGTGCTAGGCGGGCAGCTCTGCGTAGATTCAAATGCCGGCCAACTGTAGAGGACCTTGCAGCTTTTCGGGTGGCGAGGGCAAAGTGTCGTCTGATTATACGAGAGAGCAAGAAGAGGTCGTGGCAGCAGTTCCTTAACACCATTAACCGTTCTACACGAAGTTCCATTGTATGGGAGACCATCAGGAGGATTTCTGGGAGAGGTGAGAGGTGCCCTATGGCTGCTATAATGTGGAATAGTACTCTCCACACGACCCCAAAAGATATTGCCCAGTCTATGGCTGCTCATTTTGCAGGTATTACTGCAACCGCCAGTCAGAATCCAGCTTTCCAGCCCCACAGAGTGGCTTCTGAGAGGAGCAGTTTTGACTTCCGCTCACCCAATACAGAAGAGTACAACTGCCCGATTTCCATGTGGGAACTGGATTCTGCATTGTGTGGGGCTCGTGATACATCCCCTAGTCAGGATATAATCCACTATAGCACGCTGCGGCAGCTCACAGGGAGAAATAAAGAAATCCTCCTCCGACTTTTTAATCTACACTCCTGGAAATTGAAATAAGAACACCGTGAATTCATTGTCCCAGGAAGGGGAAACTTTATTGACACATTCCTGGGGCCAGATACATCACATGATGACACTGACAGAACCACAGGCACATAGACACAGGCAACAGAGCATGCACAATGTCGGCACTAGTACAGTGTATATCCACCTTTCGCAGCAATGCAGGCTGCTATTCTCCCATGGAGACGATCGTAGAGATGCTGGATGTAGTCCTGTGGAACGACTTGCCATGCCATTTCCAACTGGCGAATCAGTTGAACCAGCGTTCGTGCTGGACGTGCAGACCGCGTGAGACGACGCTTCATCCAGTCCCAAACATGCTCAATGGGGGACAGATCCGGAGATCTTGCTGGCCAGGGTAGTTGACTTACACCTTCTAGAGCACGTTGGGTGGCACGGGATACATGCGGACGTGCATTGTCCTGTTGGAACAGCAAGTTCCCTTGCCGGTCTAGGAATGGTAGAACGATGGGTTCGATGACGGTTTGGATGTACCGTGCACTATTCAGTGTCCCCTCGACGATCACCAGAGGTGTACGGCCAGTGTAGGAGATCGCTCCCCACACCATGATGCCGGGTGTTGGCCCTGTGTGCCTCGGTCGTATGCAGTCCTGATTGTGGCGCTCACCTGCACGGCGCCAAACACGCATACGACCATCATTGGCACCAAGGCAGAAGCGACTCTCATCGCTGAAGACGACACGTCTCCATTCGTCCCTCGATTTACGCCTGTCGCGACACCACTGGAGGCGGGCTGTACGATGTTGGTGCGTGAGCAGAAGACGGCCTAACGGTGTGCGGGACCGTAGCCCAGCTTCATGGAGATGGTTGTGAATGGTCCTCGCCGATACCCCAGGAGCAACAGTGTCCCTAATTTGCTGGGAAGTGGCGGTGCGGTCCCCTACGGCACTGCGTAGGATCCTACGGTCTTGGCGTGCATCCGTGCGTCGCTGCGGTCCGGTCCCAGGTCGACGGGCACGTGCACCTTCCGCCAACCACTGGCGACAACATCGATGTACTGTGGAGACCTCACCCCCCACGTGTTGAGCAATTCGGCGGTACGTCCACCCGGCCTCCCGCATGGCCACTATACGTCCTCGCTCAAAGTCCGTCAACTGCACATACGGTTCATGTCCACGCTGTCGTGGTATGCTACCAGTGCTAAAGACTGCGATGGAGCTCCGTATGCCACGGCAAACTGGCTGACACTGACGTCGGCGGTGCACAAATGCTGCGCAGCTAGCGCCATTCGACGGCCAACACCGCGGTTCCTGGTGTGTCCGCTGTGCCGTGCGTGTGATCATTGCTTGTACAGCCTGTCGCAGTGTCCGGAGCAAGTATGGTGGGTCTGACACACCGGTGTCAATGTGTTCTTTTTTCCATTTCCAGGAGTGTAGTTTGGATGTCCGGTCACTTCCCCGACTCGTGGCGTGAAGCAATTTTAATTCCTCTTTTAAAACCTGGGAAAAACTGCACGTGCCCGGGTAGTTACCGTAGTGTTGCCCTCACTAGCTGCGTGGGAAAGACTTTGGAGCGGATTGTCAACCGCCGCCTTGTCTGGATGTTAGAATCCAGACAACTCCTTAGTCGCTTTCAGTGTGGGTTCAGGAGGTATCGCTCCACCTTTGATAACCTGGCCCTCCTGGAGGCGGCCATACAACAGGCTTTCCTTCGCCAGCATCACCTGTTGGGAATATTTTTTGACATTGAAAAGGCATACGACACTACTTGGAGGCATATTATTATCAAGGAGCTCCACGAATGGGGTTTTCGTGGATGTCTACCCAATTTTATTCGGTCCTTCCTGTCGCCACGTTATTTTCGGTAGCGAGTCGAAGACGTACTGTCTAGTCGCTTTGAACAAGAGAACGGTGTCCCTCAAGGTAGTGTTTTAAGTGTGACGGTCTTTGCTATTGCTATTAATAATATTACGTCTGTTGTGAAAAGTCCTGTGCAGTGTTCCTTGTTTGTGGACGATTTCTCTGTATTTTGCTCCTCTTCAATCCTTGCAACGACCACTCGTCAGTTGCAACTCACTCTCCGACGTTTGGATGACTGGGCACAGAGGAGTGGTTTTCAGTTTTCAACTGATAAGTCGGTGTGTGTTCTTTTTAACCGTTCTCGTTCCATTTTTGACTTGCCTGAGTTGAGGATGAGGGACACCGTTCTGAATTTTAAAGACACGGTGAAGTTTCTGGGCCTCACTTTTGATTCTAAGCTTACGTGGCTGCCACACATTAAGGAACTGAAAAAACGGTCTCTTAAGGCGCTGTCTATTTTAAAATGTCTTAGTCACCTCACATGGGGAGCAGATAGGACTTGTCGGCTCCGGTTTTACAGAGCCTTCGTGCGGTCCCGGCTTGATTATGGATGCACGGTGTATGGGTCTGCAAGACCCACTTATTTGAAGCTGTTGGATGTGGTGCACCATGAGGGGATTCGGCCGGCCACTGGGGCGTTCAGAACGAGCCCCATACCGAGCCTGTGTGCAGAGGCAGGTGAACCGCCACTTCACCTCCGGCGGCGTCTACTAATGGTGCGCCAGGCCTATCAAACATTATCCACACCATACACGCCTGCATACCACACTGTTGCTCAGCCTCCACTGGAAAGGCTTTTTCGCAACCGGCAACGAGCAACAAGGCCCTATGGGATTCGTGCAAAGGACTGCATTTTAGAGATGGGTGTCGCTGGTTTTAATGTTTTATGTCGAGGTTGGAGCAGATACCCACCTTGGCTCCTCCAGAGGCCCAGACTGATTTTAGATTTGGCAAATTTTAAGATAGACAGTACATCAGATTTTACTTTCAAATCTTTACTTTTTAACATTTTAGATAGGCATCATGATTTTACAGTAGTATACACTGATGGATCCCAACAGAGGGATTTTCTTGGCTGCTCAGTATTGTTCCCCGAACGTGTCATCAGGATTCGCCTTCCCCAGGAATACACTGTTTTTTCCGCAGAACTTCATGCGATCCTGAAGGCATTGGAGCAGATACGGTGTACTCAGGGCCAAAACTTTCTAATTTGCTCTGACTCAATGAGCGCATTACAGTCACTGCAGAATCTGTACACAGCGGAGAAGTTGGAACAGCTGATTTACGACCGATTGTACATCCTCCAACGACAGGGCAAGCAAGTGTCCTTTTGCTGGGTGCCAGGGCATGTGGGCATACAGGGAAATGAATAAGCTGATAGAGCTGCCAAGGACGCCTGCAGATTACCGGAAGTTACAAAATGTTCTATTCCTTTGCAAGGTATTGTTTCTGTGCTGCGGCGGAAGTATATGCAATTATGGGAGGAGGAATGGCTGGCGGTGAGGGAAAATAAGCTGCGATTGGTGAAACCCACCATCCAGCCGTGGTGTTCCTCGTGCCGGTCTCCTAGGCGTGACGAAGTGACCCTTACACGTCTTCTCATAGGGCACTGTCCTCTTACGCATGCCTTCTTACTACGGCGAGAGGAACACCAGCTATGTGATGGGTGTGACGTACGAATCACTGTACGCCACATTTTAGTTGAGTGTGATTTATATCGTTCTGTCAGGGTGGAAGTTAATATTAGTGGGGATCTGCCCTCGATTCTAGCCAATGACGAGGCGAGTGTCAAGAAAGTTTTAAGGTACTGTGATGTTTCTGGCCTTCAGCCAAAAATTTTAGGTTGGAATTTTTAGTGTGTTGCCGAGTGGCTTACCACTCCTTTTATACTTGTAATAGGCCAGGTCCAAACATGTGCTATGTGTTTCATTTTAACCCTTTCACCTACGTTCTCTTGCAGTTATCCTCTTTATGTGCTGCATTCCACTTTGCAACTGTTGACGTGCAAACTGCCTATGTAGCCTTTCACCTTTAATTTTAGTCCTATTTTAGCACTTGCTGCATTTTAGTGACACTTGTCCGTTGTTATTTCCGTTCGGGCGCTAAAGACTACACTGTTGAGCGCCCATTTCCACCATATCCATCCATCCATCATGGAAGCCTCTGAAAGGGTGTACCAATTTTCTTCCGTCATTGTATGTCCTAATCTCCTTCTGCCCGCTTTCTGTCCATCTCCTCCAACACTCTCTGTGCATCACCTCCTCCGACCCTCTCTATTCGTCTCCTCCTACCAATCTTTCTCCACTTCCACCTCTCCCACATCTCTGTTACACTTCCTCTTTCCTCCTTTATTCTAGGTCCACTTCGTCCCCCCGCCCTCTCTCTCTCTCTTACTTTGAGACTTTTTTTATTGTTATTATGACTGAAGCTTAAAGTGCATGGGTAAATCTGTTAGGATCATTGGTATACGCGATATGAGAGACGTCTTCTGCTGCTGGATCTATGAGGATAGCAGCTTCAATTACTCTATTTCACGAAGTTTTAACCTGCAAATTTCTAAGACTATAAAGTGTCCGGCGATTATGATTCCCCAATAGTATTGTAATCATAACTCGATAAGCCATAAATACAACTGTCCTCTTTACAGTGAAAACCGACAGCAAGGAAGAAAACGAAAGAGCACATAGTTACGTTGACAGTATTTTTTAAAAAATAAATATAAGGAAAAAGAACATATATGGGAAAAATTTCTCTAATGCTATTATTGCCATACAACCGCAGTTACAGCTGACTGTGAGAAAGAAAACTAAACCGAACATTTTCACACCACAGCACAGCATAGAAATTATTTATCTCAAAGTCGGTTTAATACAAAACTACACTGAAGTGACCAAAATCATGTGATAGTTATATGAACATGTACAGATGGCTGCATACCTCGTACAAAAGGTATAACAGGACAGTGTTTTGGCGGAGGTGGCATTTGTACTCAGGTAATAGAACTGTAAAGGGAATAACCGACTTACAGCGCGGTATGGTTGTAGGAGCTAGGTGCATGGGACATTCCATTTCAGAAATGGTTGAGGGGTTCGATATTCCGAGATCCGCCGCATCAAGAATGTCTCGAGAATACCAGATTTCAGCCACTACCTCTCACCACGGACAATGCAGTGGCCTTCACTTAACGACCGAGTGCAGTGGAGTTTGCGAAGAGTTGTCAGTGTTAAAAGACAAGCAAAACTTCCTAAAGTAACCTTAGAGATCAATGTGAGACGTACGACGAATGTATCCGTCAGAACAGTGCTGCGAATATGACGATAATGGGCTAAGACAGCGGACAACAGTCCCGAACACCTTTGCTAACAGCACGACATCGTCTTCAGGACCTCTCCTGGGCCCTTCGCCATATCGGCAGACCATAGGCAAGTGAAAAACCGTGACCTGGTCAGATGAATCCCGACTTCAATTGATAAGAGCTGATGGTAGCGTTCGAGTATGGCGCAAGGCCCGCGGTGCCATGGGCCCATGTTGTCAAGAAGGCACTGTGGCAGCTGGTAGTGGCTTCATAATGGTATGGACTGTATTTATAAAGAATGGACTTGGTCCTCTGATCCTACCGTATAAGTCATTGACAGGAAATGATTATGTATGGCTGCTTTGAGACCACCGACAGCCATCTGCAAAAGAAAGGCGTTTTTCGATGCGACGGAATATTCTCACGAAATTCCAATCACCAACTTTCTCCTCCGAATGCGAAAATATTTTGTTGACGCCGACCTACATAGGGCGGAACGATCACCGTGATAAAATAAGGGAAAATAAGGGAAATCAGAGCTCGTACGGAAAGATAAAGGTGTGCATTCTTTCCGCGCGCTATACGAGATTGGAATAATAGAGAATTTTGAAGGTGGTTAGATGAACCCTCTGCCAGGCACTTAAATATGATTTGCAGAGAATCCATGTAGATGTAGATCCATGGACTTCATGTTCCCAAACAATGATGTCATATGCCCAGTCCTCAATTGCCTGCGATTAGTTTGAAGATTCTGGACAACGAATGATTTGTCCAACATGAATACCATAAGACACTTATGAGGCATAATTGAAGGGTCAGTTAGTGCATCGGCAAAAGTGTCACAATTATTGACACTGTAGACGCATCTTGGCTCCACACTTTTTCAAGTCACTTCCAACAACATGTTGAGTGCATGCCACGTCGAACTGCTCCACTACCCCGTGCAAAAGAAGTTCCTAGAAGCTATTTGAAGGTATCGCATGATTTTAGTCTATTCAATGTATACACACCCTACGTACATCTGTATGTTGAGGTGTATGGTGTAACAATTGGAAGTAAATCGTTCAAGAACGTTCTGAGATGTTTGCTAACGAAGTCTCGCTGTCATGGGATGTATAATTATATTGGCATAAAGGAAAGTCTAAGCCTCAAGAAAGAGTGGTGTGACATAAAAGAAAGTTGGTAGGCATGTTTCTACATTTGAAAGATGATGTCTATTTAAATTTTCCATCAGTCGCATAAGACTGACGCCAGTACGAACGAGGAAGCAAATCAGGTTTTGCTTTAAATACATTCTGTCACGGTCTGAGCGTTAGATACCTCGGCAGTTAAGACTTTGTGAGTTCATGTTAGTGAAGAATGAATTTAAGGCGACAAAGACGTCATTATCAACACCTAACTGAGTTTGAAAGAGACCGTGTATTAGGACTACTATTAGCTGAACGTTCCTTTTGAGATACAGAAGGAAGTATTGGCAGTAATGTAGCCACTGTACGTGATCGCTGGCAACAAAGGTCACGAGAATGTATAGTTGCAGGAATATTGGGCTCCAGGCGGTCACCCGTCACTGACGAGAGAGGGGACCTTCGCTTTCCGCGTAAGGCTCTCACGCATTGTAACGCATCTGTAGCAGAAACTTGAGCAGCAGTTGGTACCACAGTGACAAAACTAAATGTTGCAGATCGGTTACTTTAAGGACAGCTCTAGTCCAGACTCCTGTAGCGTGCTTTCCGTCGACACAAAAGCACTGCCATTTTCGACTTCAATTATGTGAAGCGAGAGCTCATTGGAGGGCAGGGTAGAAATATGTTACATTTTCTGATAAAAGCTGGTGCTGCCTCGGTGCCAGTAATGGCCTTCTGATGGTTACAAGGAAGCCAGTTGAGGGCCTTCAACCAACCTGGTTGCGTGTTGGACATAGTGAAGCTACACCTTGAGTTATGGTCTGGGTGCGATGTCGTATGACAGCAGGAACACTCTCGTGGTTATCCCGTGCAACCTGACTGCATAAATGGAAGTCAATCTGGTGGTTCGATCTGTCCAGCTGTCATTCATGAACACAATGCCAAGAAATGTTTTCCAACAGGATAACGCTTGCTCACATACCGAAGTTGTCACCAAACGTGCTCTACAGTGTGTCGACATGTAGCCTTGGCCTGCTAGATCATCAGATCTGTCTCCAGTGAGCACGTATTGGACATCATCAGATGACAACTCCAGCATCATTCAAACCACATCCACATCCCTGTATCGATGGACCAAGTGCAACACGCATTGAAATACATACCACAAACTGTCATTTGGTAACTGTACAGCACAATTCATGCACGTTCTCATGTTTTCAATCAATAGTCTGATGGTTACACAGGTTATTAATGTACCAGCCTTTCATGTTTACAATGGCTTGTTTCCCGCTTACAGTAACCAGTGACCTGGCAACGTTAGTCACTGAAAGATGGTACCTAGACAAATGCATTCTCGAAATTTCATCACTCTGTGTTAATAATTTTTTGCGTTGATATATGTTTCCTTCATTGTAGTTATACAAGGTGAATCACCTGAAAATTTCACCGCAAATATTGCGGAAATGGAAAGTGCTATTGATGTGCGGTTTTCACAGGGTGATTGGCAGTATGGGCCTCATATTGTAGCCAATTAACAGATTGTAGTAATATTTAATAGTGTATTTGTTCCAAACATATAGATTTTTTAAATTGAACAATATCTATTGACGTCGACAAACTGAAAGTAGGGTAAATTAGACTGTCAGTAGTGTTTGTTGCACGATTCTAATGCAAGCCGTTTACAAGATATCGTTTTTGAAAAGTTCCCACACTGACCCTTGGTAGTACACACTAACGAGCAACAAAAGTGAATACACTAGGTACTGTATGTGCATTCTGACCAGTAATGAGACAATTTATCATCACAGGTTGTGTTCAATATGACCACTGGCAGCGGCATTACACGCTTCAAGTAGGTACTGAGCGACTGCTGCATACGTGCTAGCATTTCAGCGGAGACGTCCGAGCAGGCTGCAATAATACATCGTTGCATATCATCGGGTATAGTTAGTATGTCCTTGCACACAGTGTCTTTCAGCTTTTTCCAGAAATACGACTCTATAGGCATCAAATCTGGGGATCTGGCCACGTAAGGTACAGGTCTTCTCTATTCAGTCCAACAATTTTGAAGCAGTTCGCGAAGACATGCTGTACTATTATGAGCACTATGAGCTGGACAGCCATCATGTTGGTACCATAGATTCCTCCATGTCTATAGAGGAACGTCTTCTAGCATCCGTGGAAGATAATCTGTTTGAAGACTGCGATACTTGTGCACGTCCAGTGTTCCGTCTATGAAAAACGAACTTCTTTGCTCTGTATTCCCCACCACAGACTTGCACTCCATGGACGCAGACGTTCCACCTGACAAATCGAAGGGATTTTCAATAGATCAGTAGTGCATGTTTCGGCGGTTTACCTGGCCATGGTTTGTAAATGTGGCTTTATCACTAAACAGCATCCACGATACCTCTGGAGTATCCTGTCTTAATGTCCATGTACATAAGTTAACACGAATCTGATAATCTTTTCCCTGTAGTTGTTGATGGAGAAAGAAGTGATAAGGATGGAACTTATGTCGATGAAGAGTGCGTAGGACACTTGCCAGACTCGTGCCACGACGGCGTGCGATTGCGTGAGAACTAACATGGGGATCAGCAGTTACTGCAGCAACAACATTAATTCCTCCCTCTTCTGTCGTCGCTTCTTTCCTTCTGCTGCATCGTTTAGATGTTACACTACCACTTTCACGAAACTGGCTAAAGAGGAGATAAATAACTGCCGCGGTGTTTGACGTCTAGTGGGATATTTTGCAGCATACACTGTACAAGAACCAAACACATTATTCCTGCACTCTCCCTACACCACGAACGTAACGGCTATTTCTACATTAGTAAATTCCATCGTCCACCCACGACCTGCTACTTGGTCTGACTGACAAGTAGCAGTGAACTCAAGGGACACACAAGCACTCTGTAAGCAAACATAACGACGTAGTACCTAGCAACTATTCAGGTTGATTGGCACGCAAAAGTGTCGATGCGGAAACTTTTCAAAATGCGGTATCTACTAAACGACGCGCATTAGAATACTGCAACAAACACCACTGGTATTCTAATTTACACTACCTTAACATTGTTAATGTTTATAGGCATTGTTCCATTTTAAAAGTGTATGTTTGCAGAAAAAATGATAAGAATGTTTATTTTCTAACAGTACGAGCCCCTGACTACTGATACATTATGTAAAAACCGCTCAAAAGCATTTCAAATTTCGCAGTTTTAGTTAATTCACACTGTGTAGCATATGTATTAAAAACATAATATATATGCTCGTCCAAATGTTGCTTCGCTAGTTCTGATGATAGAAATTTAGAACTAGAAGCAGGAGAACGTTGTTCCTAAATTCTGTGATCAACATACATTCAATAAAAAATTTGTAAATACACTGAGGTGCAGAAATCGTGGGATACCTCCTAATATTGTGTCTACCGCTTTGCCTAACGTAGGACAGTAACTCGACGAAGCATGGACTCAGCAAATCGTTGGAAGTCCCCTGCAGAAATATCGATTCGTGCTGCGTCTATTGGCATCCATAATAGGGAAAGTTTTGCCGGTGCAGGATTTTGTGCACAAACTCACATCTCGATTATGTCCCATAAATGTTCAGTGGGACTGATGTAGGTCGATCTGGATAGCCAGATTATCCGATCAAAATGTCCAGAATGTTCTTCGAACCAATGGGAAACAATTGTGGCTCGCTGACATGGCACCTTGTCATCCATAAATATTCCATCGCTGTTTGCGAACATGAAGTCCAGAGGTGCAAATGGTCTCCGTGTAGCAAAATATAACCCTTTCCAGTGAGTGATAGGTTCGGTTTGACCAGAGGACCCAGCCCATGCCATTTTGGAGCCACCAGCGGCTTGCACCGTGCCTTAACATCCTGCGTCCATGGCTTCGTGGGGTCTGCACTACACTTGAACCCTTATCAGCTTTTACCAACTGATATACCTACGACTAAGCTGATCAGGTCAAGATTTTCTAATCATCTGGGGTCCAACCGATATGGTCACTGACCCAGGAGAGGCGCTGCAGGCAATGTCGTGCTGTTAGCAAAGGCACCCGCCTGTGTCGTTCGCTGTCATAGCCCGTTAACGCCACATTTCGCCGCACTGTTCTACCGAATATGTTCCGAAACCGCTTTACGCGGTTATTTCACGCAGTCTTTTACCACCCAAACGTCACTGTTCTGGGTCGTTAAGTGAGGGCTGTCACCGCTGCGTTGCCTGTGGTGAGAAGTAACGTCTGAAATTTGTTATTCTCGGTACACTCTTGAGTCTGTGGATCTCGAAATATTGAACCTACCGACGATTTCCGAAACGCCATGTACCATGTGCGTAGCTCGGACTACCATTCCGCGGTCAAAGTCCATTAATTCCTGTCGTGTGACAGCTATCTACTCTTTTTTATATTATTTGGATAGTAGACAAATATTTAATGGTTGAATACTTCACTCCATGTAGTGGCACAACAACGCTGACGGATGTATAGTTTAAAGTATTCCTTCTTCTAGCACTGTATCTATAATTTTGCTGTTGTTTTGAATCTGTGACAGATTCTTGACAGGAAACTTCGTAACATAGTATATGAGGCTGTTGTCTGGTTGGGCAACTGTTTAAAAACCTGTCTGGAAGATCTTCTAGAGTGGACACCAAATAATACCTAATTACGAGATACAGTTCGATAGAATCGCTTTTTCCTTGGAGATGAACACAGCAGAATTGGATGCCGTAAGGCATTAGTAGGAAAGCAGGTAAAAGTAAGTCAAATTTCTGACTTGATCATTTGCAAAGATTAGACAGATTAGATGTTTTAGGATATCTGTAACATGTAAATTACAGTTCAGGTTCTTATAACAATATAAATTTAAAACAATATAAAAGAGATTCGGATATGAAGCTTTTTATTGCCTTGACAGTAGGTACGTACACTACATCCCCAATTTCGACAGGACTAAGCTGCTATTCAGTACATGCTGTATTATGCTGTGTGGCTTTTTGATAAACCGCACGTTTGTATTCGTACCATCGTAAGGGTGTTATAATGAAAAGAGAGTCCACTACAACGGTACGAATACAAAATTGCCTTTTGTTGCACAGCATTATTTACTAACCTGTACTTTGTGGATCTGAAGGTGGCAGCTTAGTCCTGTCGAAACTAGTAACCCAGTGTATATACACGCCGTCAAGGTAATAAAAAACTTCATATCACACTCTTTCTTTACACTGAATTAATTTACCGCTCTCCAGCGGACAATGTCAGATATTTGTAGATTTAAAACATACTGTTGGAAAGAAAAATAATCTTTGGCTCCTACAGCACATTGCAATACTCATGAAACAATGTTTTTAGTTTAATGAACTACAGTGCGTTGCGTGGATGGTTCTCGGACGTTACACTGGACATTCTAGGGGAAACTGAACAGTATTTAGATGCGACAGAGTCCATAGACGAAATGAATTTTCCAACAATAATCTGCACACTGACTGTCTCAACTTGAATGAGAGTATCATTTTACTTTTCCTTTTTCCTTACGATATACTATCGGTTATGTTACCACTTATATGCGACCGGAATATAAACCATATATAACATCGTTAAATAGTTTAATCGATAGCATTTAAATGAAGCGCAATAAGGGGAAGGTTACATGGTATTATTCTTCAAACAGACATTCGTTTTTGGGATAATAGGAAACATAAGCAGGTTGTACATCGTAAAAATTATCTTAGTGGATAGGTGAACCAATAAAATGTAGCTATAACTAAAAAGTGACCGGCATAGAATAGAGAAATGCATCATATAATTAAAAAAATTGCTATTGTACTGGACTTGGCCGGCCGGAGTGGCCGTGCTGTTCTAGGCGCTACAGTCTGGAACCACGCGACCGCTATGGTCGCAGGTTCGAATCCTGCCTCGGGCATGATGTATGTGATGTCCTTTGCTTGGTTAAGTTTAAGTAGTTATAAGTTCTAGGTGACTGATGCCCTCATAAGTTAAGTCCCACAGTGCTCAGAGCCATTTGAACCATTTACTGGACTTGAATATAAACATGACACCGTAGAATTTTGCACACAGCATAACTTAAACATAGCTAACACTTGGTTCAAGAATCATAAAAGAAGGCTGTATACATGGGACAATCCTGGATATTCTAGAAGGTATCAGATGGATCATATAATGGTAAGACAGAGATTTAGGAACCAGATTTTTAATTGGAAGACATTTACAGTTCAGATGTGGACTCTGACCACAATCTATTGGTTATGAACTGTAGATTAAAGCTGAAGAAACTGCCAAAAGGTGGGAATTTAAGGAGATGGGACCTGGATAAACTGAATAAACCAGAAGTGGTACAGAGTTTCAGGGAGAGCATAAGGGAACAATTAACAGGAATGGGAGAAAGAAATAAAAACGCAGTAAATGAAGCAGGCAAAAACGAATACAAATGTCTCAAAAATGAGATCGACAGGAAGTGCAAATTGGCTACGCAGGCATGGCTAGAGATCAAATGTAAGGATGTAGAGGCTTATCTCACTAGGGGTAAGATAGATATTGCGTACAGGAAAATTAAAGAGACCTCTGAAGAAAAGAGAGCTACTTGTATGAATATAACGAGCACAGATCGCAACCCAGTTCTAAGCAAAGAAGAGAAAGCAGAAAGGTGGAAGCAGTATATAGAGGGTCTATACAAGGGCGATGTACCTGAGGACAATATTATGGAAATGGAAGAGAATGTAGATGAAGATGTAATCGGAGATACGATATTACGTGAAGAGTTTGGCAGTGACTGAAAGACCTGAGCCGAAACAAGGCACCGGGAGTAGACAACAGTCCATTAGAACTACTGACGGCCTTGGGAGAGCCAGTCCTGACAAAACTCTACCATCTGGTGAGGAAGATGTATGAGACAGGTGAAATATCCTCAGACTTCAAGACGGATATAGTAATTCCAATCCCAAAGAAAGCAGGTGTTGACAGATGTGAAAACTACGGAACTATCAGTTTAATAAGTCACAGCTGAAAAATACTAACGCGAATTCTTTACAGACGAATGGAAAAACTGGTAGAAGCCGACCTCAGCGAGGATCAGTTTGGATACTCTCTTTCAAATTCTGAAGGTGGCAGGGGTAAAATACAGAAAGCGAAAGGCTATTTACAATTTGTACAAAAACCAGATGACTTTTATATGAGTCGAGGGGCATGAAAGGGAAGCAGTGGTTGCGAAGGGAGTGAGACAGGGTTGTAGCCTCTCCCCGATGTTATTCAATCTGTATATTGAGTAAGCAGTAAAGGAAACCAAAGAAAAATTCGGAGTAGGTATTGAAGTCCATGGAGAAGAAATAGAAACGTTGACGTTCGCCGATGACATTGTAATTCTGTCAGAGACAGCAAAGGACTTGGAAGAGCAGTTGATCTTAGTGGACAGTGTCTTGAAAGAAGAATATAAGATGAACATCAACAAAAGCAAAACGAGGATAATGGAATGTAGTCGAATTAAGTCGGGTGATGCTGAGGGAATTAGATTAGGAAATGAGACACTTAAAGTAGTAAAGGAGTTTTGCTATTTGGGGAGCAAAATAACAGATGATGGTCGAAGTAGAGAGGATATAAAATGTAGACTGGCAATGGCAAGGAAAGCGTTTCTGAAGAAGAGAAATTTGTTAACATCGAGTATAGACTTAAGTGTCAGGAAGACATTTCTGAAAGTATTTGTATTGAGTGTAGCCATGTATGGAAGTGAAACATGGACGATAAATAGTTTGGACAGGAAGAAAATAGGAGCTTTCGAAATGTGGTGCTACAGAAGAATGCTGAAGATTAGATGGGTAGATCACATAACTAATGAGGAAGTATTGAACAGAATTGGGGAGAAGAGGAGAGTGTGGCACAACTTCACAAGAAGAAGGGACCGGTTGGTAGGACATCTTCTGAGGCATCAAGGGGTCGCACATTTATCGTTGGACGGCAGCGTGGAGGGTAAAAATCGTAGCGGGAGACCAAGAGATGAATACACTAAGCAGATTCAGAAGGATGTAGGTTGCAGTAAGTACTGGGAGATGAAGAAGCTTGCACAGGATAGAGTATCATTGATAGCTGCATCAAACCAGTCTCAGGACTGAAGACAACAACAACAACAACAACAACAACAACAATCATGCGTTTCTTGAATCACTGTGAGTTAGCTTTCATTAGCAAATACAAGGTCGTGCTGCGCTACACACAGCGTCTCATCGTGTACAGCTGGTAAGAGATAATTGTATTTCCACTGTTCATCACCTCCAGTGGCAAGAGTGCACGGATCCAGTTTATGTGCTAACACGCAAAGCAAGTGCTTACGTTCAGGCTAGTGGACATTCTGTGACATCCAGAGAGATTCCTGCCGGAGGAAAGGGCTACGATCGGCGCGGAGTGTTAAGTGCACCGGAAGACGTACAAAGTTAAGTGTACCGTAGGCCCTGTTGCTGCTGTTAAACCGAGAAGCCTTGACTTCGAATCCCTATGGAGGTGTTCTGCTAAAATTCGTTTCTGAGGGACCGACGACATTTTATCAGAGCAAACACTGTTTCCCATGCTCTACAGACCTGAAATGCTCTGTATCTCTTGGGCAAGCGGTAGCAAATGTGAATTACCATTGCCCGAATGGCTTTGGAATGTCATTGGTTGAACATAATAGTTTGTTGTAAGTGGGTAGCTTACTCTTATATCGTACTACACTCAGCAGAAAACACTCTAAAGTAACAAGTAACGTTGCACATTCATTCGTTTAACCACAGGCAGCTCAGTCGAACCGTCGTTTATCACCAACTTCATCTCATTCAGAAATATAACTTACTAAGTAAACAATTCTGTGGAGCAGTCACCTATTGATCAGAATAAAAGAAAGTATACAGTTAGCGAACTGCTGCTTGGTACCTGTTGGGTGCCAGATTCATCAACAGCGATGGGCAGTTTGTCTGCTTGAGGATCCCCACCCACGGGTTAACATTGGACAAACAGCGCCCGCCCACTGGTGTGATCAATACATTGGCTCGTAAATTATTGATGCATGTAGAGGGTACAGCGTCCCTAACTGCCAACCACTGGACACATACCTGGGCAGAAACAACCCAAACAAGGAATAAAACAGTGAACGATAAAGTCATTACAGTTAGATCACATGCTCAGAGTGGCGTAAGAAGTCGGAGATGTTCTTTTGGAAAGAAACTCACTGACAATTTTAGAGTGACGAAAACCTGACATGAAATGACCAAAAAACGTAAGGAAATGCTCCAAAGCGAAAGCAAAGTTCGTTTGCTGTAGAAAATGAAACAAAGGAAGAAATGGAACAGGTGTTGCTATAAAAGTGATCCATTTACAAAGAAAAAGTGAGAATTGAATAATTTAGCACTGCAGCACCTTCTAGGAAATGAAGAACCAGGTTTACTTGGAGGAGGAGAAGTAGGAAAGAGAACACTGGATAATATATGACGGCTTAGAACTTTTTTATACTTTCTGAAGTGGTTTGTAGTGTTACCATGCGATTTATAGGAACATCAGCTGGCTTTATGGCAATAGCTACTGGTTTTGTACATGAGGTTTTTATCGGAATACAAGACATTAGGAGGTTACTGACTTATTTTTCAAAACCTATCTCATACAATTGGCCAACCTGTTTGAAAATTTTTGCAGTGTTTGTGTCTAAATATACTAACTGGATCCAACACGCTATGTGACGGCATCCGGTTCAGGGTGAGTTACTTTGCTGAAACCTGCTAAAGTAAAAAAAGCAACTTATCGCAGACATAGAAAACCACATTTTGTTCAGCGTGGGCTCACTATCTCCACACATGTCCCATTGCAAGAAATAAGTACTGAGCTGATTATAAAGAGAAAACAACGAACCTTTTGTGATATACATCGAGGTTAATGGTCTCTGCAGCTGGGCAGTTCTGCAACTTGTACCAGGTTCTGACTTTGCGTTTCTGTTTGTGCACACTTTTAGTGTAGTCACTATATCTGATGCTTTAGACGTGGTTTACATTTTAGGGGGAGACCTTGAGTGTTCTGAAAGTATCAATCAGCATCGCTCTGATCTACCATTATGCCCACAGAAAATAGTAGCACCGCCTGGCAACAAGAAGCCAGAAGTTCAAGAAAGCTGATTTCCTCAATATGCGACAAAAAGCAGTGTCTGAACATTAATCTTATTCTAAGCGAAATACGCCTCATATTGTCATTCCGTCATAAATGAGTGAAACTAGAAACATGATGGGGAGTAACATACGGAGCTGCTGCTCTGACTGCAAACCAAATTTCAAGCAGTGTGTCGTATTTGAGGAAAATTTAATTTCTGTTGAATTAAGCAGACTTAATATTGTTTTTAACAAATCTATTGCTGCAGGAATAGCTATTTCAGATACGTTTGATGGTTCAAATGGCTCTGAGCACTATGGGACTTAACATCTGAGGTCATCAGTCCCCTAGAACTTAGAACTACTTAAACGTAACTAACCTAAGGACATCACACACATCCATGCCCGAGGCAGGATTCGAACCTGCGATCGTAGCAGCAGCGCAGTTTCGGACTGAAGCGCCTATAACCGCTCGGCCACACCGGCCGGCAGATACTTCAAGCTGCTTTTTGTCGGTGCCCATTACTGGCATACTTCGAAAACCTTTGGAGCAAAAATTTTAAAATGTGCAACACAGATTCGGATAGCTTGATTTACCATGGCATTACCTCAGATACACTAAGTGATCAAAAGTGTCCGGACACGGCTGAAAATCACTTACAAGTTCGTGGCGCCCTCCATCGGTAACGCTGGAATTCAGTACGGCGTTGGCCCACCAATAGCCTTGATGACAGCTTCCACTCTCGCCGGCATACGTTCAATCAAGTTTCAGCGGGAAGGTTTCTTGGGGAATGGCAGCCCATTTGCACGGATTGCTTCACTGAGGAAAGATATCGATGTCGGCCGGTGAGGTGTGGCGCGAAGTCCACGTTCCAAAACATCCCAAAGATGTTCTATAGGATTCACGTCAGGACTTCGTACGTGCCACACCATTACAGGGATGTTATTGTCATGTAACCACTCCGCCACAAGCCGTGCATTGTGAACAAGTGCTCGATCGTGTTGAAAGATGGCATCGCCATCCCAGAGTTGCTCTTCAACAACAGTAAGCAACAAGGTGCTTAAAACATCAATCTAGGCCAGTGCTGTGCTACGCAGAGCAACAAGGGGCGCAAGCCCATTCTTGAGAAAGACAACCACACCGTAACACAACTGCCTCCGAATTTTACTGTTAGCACTACACGCGCTGGCAGATGGCGTTCAACGGGCATTCGCCATACCCACACCCTGTTATCGGATCGCCAAGTTGTGTACCGCTATTCAACACTCCACTAAACGTTTTTACCTTGTTCCATGGTCCACTGTTTACGCTCCTTACACCAAGCGAGGCGTCGTTTCGCATTTACGAGCATGATGGATGGCTTTTGTGCAGCCGCTCGACCATGAAATCCAAGTTTTCTCATCTCCCGCCTAACTGTCATAGTACCTGCAGTGGATTCCGATGCAGTGTGGAATTCCTGTGTGATGTCTGGATAGATGTCTGCCGATTACACATTACAGACACTTCAACTGTTGGCGGTTTGCGTCAGTCTAGAGACGAGGTCGGCCTGTACGCTTTTGTGCTGTGTGTGTCCCTTCACGTTTCCACTTCACTATCACATCGCGAACAATGGACTAGGGATGTTTAGGAGTGTGGCAATCTCGCTTAAAGACGTATGACAGAAGCGACACCCAATAAGCCGACAACTTTCGAAGTCCGTGAGCTCCGCTGAGCACCCCATTCTGCTCTCTCGTGATGTCTAATGACTACTGGGGTCGCTGATATGAAGTACCTGGCAGTAGGTGGCAGTACAGTACCCCTAATATGAAAACCTCTGTTTTTGGGATGTCCGGATGCTTTTGATTACATAGTGTACTTACGAAGTTATTAAATGTGATGCGCATAGATAATTTCACAGTTCGGATTACCCCAATTATTTTTACAACATCCGACACATCCTGGGAGCTGTTTACAAAATTCATAGAACAGAGAAAAAAATAAACATTTCAAACACTGAAACACGCTGTGTAATGTGCAGATTGGATATTTTCTGAAGCTCATCAGTCAAGGGAATAAAAAAATGTTGATAAACTTACATTTACGTATATGATTTGTTTCAAGCTACATAAGATTTTCAGTATCAACTATTTAAATTGGCCTTTTCTTCAAAAGACGTTGACACTACAAGCTCACTGATAAAGTGAGCACTACAGCATGGGGTCATTTCGGAGAAGACAGTGCTAGTCAGCATAACAACGTGCGCAATAGCAGGTGTTTGGAACTAATTTAGCGGTAAAACACTGGTTGTGGAAGAAAATGAAACTCTATCCTACTAGTTGTGAATGTAATCTACTGAAACCGTAACCAACGAGCTCTAGAGGGCCGAAAGATGCAAGCTGAAATTGCAAAACACATATGACATAGTATAAAGTACTAAAAATGTAATCCATATTTTGTAGATACAGAAACGGTTTGATGGTAGCAGTAACTGAAATACACTCCTGGAAATGGAAAGAAGAACACATTGACACCGGTGTGTCAGACACACCATACTTGCTCCGGACACAGCGAGAGGGCTGTACAAGCAATGATCACACGCACGGCACAGCGGACACACCAGGAACCGCGGTGTTGGCCGTCGAATGGTGCTAGCTGCGCAGCATTTGTGCACCGCCGCCTTCAGTGTCAGCCAGTTTGCCGTGGCATACGGAGCTCCATCGCAGGCTTTATCACTGATAGCATGCCGCGACAGCGTGGACGTGAACCGTATGTGCAGTTGACGGGTTTTGAGCGAGGGCGTATAGTGGGCATGCGGGAGGCCGGGAGGACGTACCGCCGAATTGCTCAACACGTGGGGCGTGAGGTCTCCACAGTACATCGATGTTGTCGCCAGTGGTCGGCGGAAGGTGCACGTGCCCGTCGACCTGGGACCGGACCGCAGCGACGCACGGATGCACGCCAAGACCGTAGGATCCTACGCAGTGCCGTAGGGGACCGCACCGCCACTTCCCAGCAAATTAGGGACAATGTTGCTCCTGGGGTATCGGCGAGGACCATTCCATGAAGCTGGGCTACGGTTCCACACACCGTTAGGCCGTCTTCCGCTCACGCCCCAACATCGTGCAGCCCGCCTCCAGTGGTGTCGCGACAGGCGTGAATGGAGGGACGAATGGAGACGTGTCGTCTTCAGCGATGAGAGTCGCTTCTGCCTTGGTGCCAATGATGGTCGTATGCGTGTTTGGCGCCGTGCAGGTGAGCGCCACAATCAGGACTGCATACGACCGAGGCACACAGGGCCAACACCCGGCATCATGGTGTGGGGAGCGATCTCTTACACTGGCCGTACACCTCTGGTGATCGTCGAGGGGACACTGAATAGTGCACGGTACATCCAAACCGTCATCGAACCTATCGTTCTACCATTCCTAGACCGGCAAGGGAACTTGCTGTTCCAACAGGACAATGCACGTCCGCATGTATCCCGTGCCACCCAACGTGCTCTAGAAGGTGTAAGTCAACTACCCTGGCCAGCAAGATCTCCGGATCTGTCCCCCATTGAGCATGTTTGGGACTGGATGAAGCATCGTCTTACGCGGTCTGCACGTCCAGCACGAACGCTGGTCCAACTGAGGCGCCAGGTGGAAATGGCATGGCAAGCCGTTCCACAGGACTACATCCAGCATCTCTACGATCGTCTCCATGGGAGAATAGCAGCCTGCATTGCTGCGAAAGGTGGATATACACTGTACTAGTGCCGACATTGTGCATGCTCTGTTGCCTGTGTCTATGTGCCTGTGGTTCTGTCAGTGTGATCATGTGATGTATCTGACCCCAGGAATGTGTCAATAAAGTTTCCCCTTCCTGGGACAATGAATTCACGGTGTTCTTATTTCAATTTCCAGGAGTGTAGTAATGCTGATGTCACCGGCAAAAGATGGTAATGATAATGCAATTGTTATACCCCGGTTATAGACGTAGAAGAGATGTAAGTGATATGCTATAAAAATGTAGCGAAAAGCTTCTGTAAAACTCTGCGTCTATAAACTGTCTTTACAACTTGAGACCTTAATCCCCTTAAAACTAAACTTAAATCCCTCAGAACAGTCCTTGGAAGGCCCAACGGTACCGAACGGCCACCTTATCATCCACAGTCCACAGGCGTCACTTCATGCAGATAGGGAGGCGGAGGTGGTCAGTACACAGCTCTCCCGGCCGTATGTCAGTTTACGAAACCCGAGCCGCTACTTCTCAATCAAGTAGCTCCTGAGGTTGCCTCATATGGGCTGAGTGCACTCCGCTTGCCAAAAGCGCTCGGCAGACCGGATGCTCAACCATAAAGGCTGACTGCCCATAACTTCGATGATCTGATGGGAACCGGTGTTATCACTGCGGCAAGGCCGTTCTCTACGGTGATGTGTTCAAAGCATTGCGAATGCTTGCCGTCAAATTGTGTACGTCTCTAGTCTTGGTTCGGTACACCAGATCTTTTACAAAACTGAAATCTTGTGATGTGAGGTAAAGGGATCTTGGCTGACATCTGGACCATCTCATCCAGTCCATCTGACCTGATACTATTCATCTAGAAACTGATGGAGTTTTAGGGACCAATGAAGTGGTGCCCCATCCCGCTGGGTAATGGCGTCAGGTTGCAGCTGATCCAGTTTTGTATAGTAAACTCTCCACCGTTGAAGGAAGACTCGATGAAAACCAATAGACCAGTGAGGCAATTGTGTATGAGTACGAGCCAGATATTGACCGAGAGACTGTATGTTTGCATTTCACGTGTACCATGAGGATCCTTTGTACCCCAAATACGTATGTTATGGCGATTTAGTCTGCAGGATACGTGAAACGTTATCTCATTGGAGAAATAACACTTTTCCGAAAAGTCATTGTTTGCGTCAATCTTGTGTAGCATATCAATTGCAAACTATTCCGCTGAGGTTTCTCCGTAGGCTTTAATGACTGAGGCTGCTGCACCTTGTAGGAATGCAACCGTAAGCTTCTACGCAAGAAATTGTGCGCTGTTGAAAATCTCATTTCCAACTCTCTGGCCGCAGAACACATCGATTTTGTCGGACACCTGCCGCACCTTGTCCACATTCGCGGCTGAAACACATGGACGACCATCTCCATTTTTATAAGGAACACTTCCTTTATCCACAAATGGCCTCAGCCAAACCCGAATAGTTGATTGTGGTGGTAATTGCCTTCCATAACGTTTCTAAAGTTGGGTATCGGATGTCGTCTGTATGAACTAGGCTACACAATGAGCGTTTCCTGTGGCAATCATATTCCTAGTTCATCTTTGTGTAAAAATTGCGTTACTTGGGAGGTAAAAATAGTTTATTAAATGTTGGAAACCATTTGTTAGAAGCTAATATAATTTAAGTTTATTAAGGTATTAATTTGAAACACAATCTATGCAAACCCTGTATATCTGAGGGTGTTTCATGTGACCTATAATTATCATGTCTGATTGGTCTTGCACGGCAGACAAAAGCATCTCTCAAGATAGATTTTGTGAAATTCTTTGTATT
This sequence comes from Schistocerca gregaria, assembly GCF_023897955.1. Lineage (NCBI taxonomy): Eukaryota > Metazoa > Arthropoda > Insecta > Orthoptera > Acrididae > Schistocerca > Schistocerca gregaria. The sequence goes on from NC_064922.1 coordinate 464,946,587, forward strand.
GTAAGAGAATATGAGTATAATAATTTGACTGCGTACAGACAAGCGAAGTATATGCTTTCTTCAACCTGCTGGCGGACAATTTCTGCAATAAAATACGAGGGCTATTCGGAAAGTAAGGAACGATAGGTCGCGAAATGGAAACCACAGTGAAAATCAAAACTGTTATATTTGCAACGGATGGCTGCAACTTCCAGCTACTTCTCTACACAGTCGCCGCTTATACTTAGACATCTGTCGTAGCGTTGTACCAACTTTTCAATACCCTCGTTACAGAAGACATCCGCCAGTGCTTTTCGACAATTCTCTACTCTGGACTGCAGCTCGTTGTCTGTGTCAAAATATTGTCTTCATAGCCAGCGGTTCAGAATGAAGCTCAGGGGTAGCCAATTACGGGCTGTATTGTGGGTGACAAAACGTTTGCCATCGAAAACGCTGCAGGAGCATCTTCATTGCCCCTGCAGAGTGCGGACACGAATAGTCGTATATAATAATCTGCACGAGAGTTATGTTATGTGGATTGCATAGCCTCAGGCGAAATCTTTCACCAGGCTCTCATACTTAGCGGGAGACGCTAATTTCTAGCTATATTTACGTTCTCACTGTGAGCTCAGAGCTGAAAAGAGCGACATGATGCGATTGACAGGCGTAATAGACACAGTGCTCAACGGCCTCGCATTCAAACATACGCCGATATTACGCAATTTCCAATACCATGATTGTCCATTTTTATGATAACTTTGTTAAAAAAAGGATGATAAAAAAAAGACGTTGGTAAGTTAAGTGGAAGGGAAGGGGCGTGTAAAAGGTCAATATACCTTCATGCACAAAGTAAATCGAAAACTGTCGCAAATGCGGTAATGAATAAAGTGCCAGATATGACATGAGGACACAATTACAGACTTCATCAGTTGATAAAGATTAGTGACCTAAGGACATAACTATTCCGTATTGCACACTGCAACTTTAGGAATGCTTCACTATCGTTTTCGCAATGTTTCCAGTCACGTTCTGAATCCTCTTCTTCCAGTGGATGTGGCACCAGAGGGACGGGGTAGGAGAATACTTCCGACTCTTCCTTTCTATCTGAACAAACTTTGCGCTGCCGCGCGGTCGGTTCCCACAGGAGCTCTTGCCTCTATTGGTCGACACTACGGCCTTTTCTCTTGCGATTTCTCCTTCGATTGGAGAAAGTAATACGTCTCCGCGAGACAGTCCCAACCCCTCTCTCATTTCTGTTTGTGTCTTTCCTACATCGTTTATTTTGTTGGTCATGATCGGAAAGGTCGAATATATAACTTAACACAACGTTATTGAATGCTGTAAGGTGTTCCCTTCCGCGTGCCAAATACAAATGAAAGTTGCCAGTGAGTAAAATATAATGGATGCCAGAAATATTACACCATTGATATTTCTTTTTGTTTATTTGGCTGTCAGGTGTGTAAAGACGACGTGTGAGCTGATGCGCAAAAAACATTAGAACATGGTGTATATGAAAAAAAATGAATTTATGTTACAGATTTATTGCCCATTGCGCACACCAACATAGCTAGTATGAGGTTACATTGATAGACTTGGTATTGCGGAAATCATTCTTGTTCTGTTACACACAAATGTAATATTGTACGAGGGTTGTTTGGAAAGTATGGAACGATCGGTCAGGAAATGGAAAGTACAGTGAAAATATGATGACGTTTTGCATAGATGCGTTGGGCACTGTGTCTAGTACGCCCGTCGATCGCGCCCTGTCGCTCTTTTCAGTTCTGAGCTCTCAGTGAGAACGTAAAGGTGGCTAGAAATTGGTTTCTCAAGCCAAGTATGAGACCTGGCAAAAGATTTCGCCTTAAGCTATGCAATCCACGTATCATAACTCTCATGCGGTTCGTTCTACACGACAATTCTCGGCTGCACTCTATAGGGGCAATGAAGATGCTCCTGCAGCGTTTTTGATGGGAAGTGTTTGATCACCCACAATACAGCCCGTAATTGGCTACCCCTGAGGTTCATGTCTGCTCAAATGAACCGCTGGCTATGAAGACAATATTTTGACTGACAACGAGCTGCAGTCCAGAGCAGAAAATTGTCGAAAAGCACTGGCGGCTGTCTTCTATAACGAAGGAATTAAAAAGTTGGTACAACGCTACCACAGATGTCTAAGTCTGAGCGGTGACTGTAGAGAAGTAGCAGGAAGGTGTAGTTAACCGTTGCAAATAAAACAGCTTTTGTTTTCACTGTGGTTCCCATTTCGCAACGTATCGTTCCTTACTTTCCCAATAGACCCTAAGAGCCACAATCGTGAGCCCAATACACACACACACACACACACACACACACACACATTTATTAGTTATAATTTCTTATTGCCAACTTCAATCAAAATCGCACAAAAGTTTATTTAAGCAGCAGTAGTGAATTCTGTTTGGCCCAAAACTGGGACGTGTAACTACTGTAATGGGTCCCTAGTTGAGTCACAAGTTAGAATTAACCATCAGTTATGAAACACTAGTTCTTGACTGCGACATTTGCTATTAATAATGCAGTTGATCTAAGCAAATCGCAGTATACCAGTAATGCGAACGTACTGCGTGCTGGGTTCTGAAAAAGCTGTTGCATAATATTTGAATAAAAATCATAAGGGATAGCGTCCGAAGATATCTGCATGGGAATGACTCATTTTTATGTAATGGCAGTTTCCAAAGAGGCGAAAGAGACGACAGAATTTCAGGGCAAGCTCTTGCCCTTGAGAATGAAGACTGCCATTGAAATGCGGAAAAAAACAGAAATGGTCAACGGCATGAGGATTCAGAAGGCGCAACAAACCACTCATTAAAGATACGCACTGTATATCCACAGGACATGTTGCATGTAGTAGAAAACATTTTATGATTACCTGTCCACTGGCAACAGATTCCGAATTAGTTTCCCAGTTAGATGCCTGGGAGGGACTGCCAAGGTGGATTTAAGCATGAGCATAGGTTAAATAACCAACTGAAGGGTAATCTACTGTGATTCAGTGCAGGGAATGCTAAAAGTTTGAGCATGGTAGGACATCTAGAAAACCTGAACAGGGAAATGCAAACCCTCACTGTACATACAGAGTGGGTCAGTGAGGTATAGTGTAAAGGGTTTCTGGTCAAATGAATATGGGGTAATACCAACATCAGCAGAAAAAGGTGTAACGGATATAGGCTTCGTCATGAATAGTTACAATAGACAGTTCAATGAAAGCGTTTTCACATTACAGTCAATAGTAAACCAATGCCAGCAGCACTAACTCAGGTATACATGCCAAAATCACAAGCAGAAGACGAAGAGATAAAGTCGGTATATGGGAGTTCTGATATAACAGTTCAATATCTAAAGGTATCTCGTTTGAAAGCAGCAGATTTTGCGTTGTTATCCCACACACCCTGATTGCAAATTTTCACGTCATTGTGGTGATTCATCCTGTCGTGCTGCCATTAATGAACAACATGCAAGGGGGTGTTTTCCAACCGGATAACGCTCACACACATATCGATGTTGTAACCCAAATTGGTCTACAGATTTCGCCATCTTGTCTTCGCCTGTTTGGTCACCATATATGTCTTCAATCGAGCACATATACCACATCATAAGATGTCGATCTTGCAACATTAATCGCTTGAATGTATTACCTACATTACTGTATTACCTAATTTTCAATACTCTACATTTATTACTTTTTTGGTATTGCGATAATTTTTCCATCAGCGTATTTTAAAAATTAAAGAAATTGCAACCAACGTGAAAACGATATGGATTGACCAGCTATACGTAATTACTATCATATTTTAGAGCACATTACGGTTAGCCAATTCTAGTGTTTCAGTTGAGTCTATTTAGTCATCATCACATTATTTCTTTTTGATTTAAACAGTGATCTCGAGCTCTGAATATGGAAACATGTACATGAATGCAAACCTTCTGAAGAGGTGTGTTAAATAAACTCACTTTCTATCTTGACTGGGTGTGTTATTATTCTACTCCATAATTTTGAATGAGGTGAGCGTCATTAACATTAGGGGCAGTTTTCTCAAAAATAAGGGGGGGGGGGCGGCGGGGGGGACTGAGACCAAATATTTCAGTCTTTCATTTTGCATGCTAGTGACCTACCAAATGTGAACCGATAGACTGGTACTATCTGAGGCCTTCGCCTCGGAAGAGTCTGCAGATCCGGAATCGTAGCCGATGCATCAGGTAACAGGTTGCCGAGCACCGCCTGGAGCAAGATCGCGTGACGCGTGCTTTCGGGGAACCCCCGTCTGCAGTCGCTACCCGGCGACCGCGCGCAGCTCCCGGGCGACTGCTGAGCGGCAGCGCATTTGCAATTCGGATGCGCGGCGCGGCTCGGCGCGGCGTGCCAGGAGAGCTCGGATGGCGCCGCTTCGGCCCGGCGGCCGGGCGCGCGCCACTTGCCAGCCCAGCTCAATTGACTCGCGGCTGCGTCGCCAACTGTCCCGGGCCGGCTCCCAATCCCGTCAGCGTCTACGACTGTGATCGACGTCCGCTAGCGGATGCCGACTTCCACATTTATATTACGGGGGCGTTCAATAAATAATTCAACACATTTCTTATCTCCCAGTTGCTGTCGAATAAATCCGGAATTTGTAGTGCGACATCGTGAAATAGTCCTGTTTCACTCCTATATTTTCATGAAGAACCGATAGGTGGCAGCTCTGTACATAGACTTCGAAATCGCATCTTAAACGCAGGTGCGTTCTCAACAGAACACTGTCAATGAGTTTTCTTTGACAGAAAACCAGAGGGTCGCAGATATTCTTAGGGGTTTGTAAATTGTCAACTGAGATATGGCAGTGAATAAAAGCACGGTAAATAATTGGACGAGGCGTCGGTCACATTCGCAACATGGTTAGGAAAACATTTCCAACGTACCACGTGCTAGCCGGCCAAATGTAGTTCTGACACATGCAGTGCTGGAACGTGCGTACACTTTCATCCCAAGTGATCGAGAGCTCACAATGAAACACATCGCTGCTCAAAAATTTAACGAAGAAGCGGCAACAAAATTCTAGATATTCTAGATACGATCAAACGGGAAGCGTACTGAGGTCTCCCCATGGTTAGCCTACTCCTATTCCAAAGAGACGGCTTGCATACAGTTTGGAGCACTGACATTTAAAGAATATATAGCTCTAAAAATGTCCCAACTGTTGGGGCCTTGGACATCCACCTAAGCATTGTGACAAGCAGCTGGTGTGTGTCATAAAAAGGCAAAATGTCACCAGGAGATAACCATCGTCTGCATTCGAAGTAAATACCGAAACAGAGTCTACGATAAAGTAGTGACAGTTTTCTTTAAGGATGTTAGGGCGTTGCAGATGCGCGTGTTGGGCTGATGAAGAACCCCTGTATATGCTAAAATGCGGTTGGCGGGAATTTACAACTAGACATTGAGTTCGAAGTGTGGGCCACTGGATCGTGCCAGCGATACCAGATGCAGAGCAGTGAGCGATCTTTTCGGGAGAAATTGAGTACGTTGTCGATGTAACGCAACCAGTCTGTGGATGCATTCTCGGACACAATATGTAAGCTAAAGGCAAAGAGATACAGAATCTAAGAGGGCCCCGTTACAGGAGGCGGGAAATAGAGCAATGAATTATTTTTGTGTGGTATATGCGCTGAAATGTCACGCAGGGTGTGAATGGAGAACACAGAGATCTTAGTCAGCTCTTGGGATCGCAACACTAACAGAGGAAGTGGAAATGGCCACAAAGCATAAAGTGAGTCATCTTGTGTTTGCTTCTGAAGTCAAGTGTTATACACACATTAAAAAAAAAGTTTTTCATCACCTCAGTTCAGAGAGTTCCGGAACCTGTACAGTAAATTGGAATAGAGATCAACATAACCATCATTTCCGCCCTTTTTATTGCTCATGATAACCACATATTCCATGTTGTACCACGATACTTCGAGTCTTCAGAGGTGGTCGTCTATGTCGCTGTACACACGGGTACCTCTAATACGCACCAGCATGTCCTGTAGCATTTATTCATTCCTGTGTTCGTCGTGGCATACTATCCTCAAGTTCATCAAGGCACTGTTCATCCAGATTGTCCCACTCCTCAACGGTGGTTCGGCGTAGATCCCTCAGAGTAGTTGGTGGGTCACGTCGTCCATAAACAGCCCTTTTCAATCTAGCCCAGGCATGTTCGATAGGGTTCATGTGTGCAGAACATGCTGGCCACTCTAGTCGAGCGATGTCATTCACAAGATGTCCACGATGTGGGCGCGAATTTTCGTCCATAAAAACGAATGCCTCGCCAATATGCTGCCGATTGGGTTGCACTATCGTTCGGAGGATAGCATTCACGTATCGTACAGCAGTTACGGAGCCTATCATGACCACCAGCGGCGTACGTCGGCCCAACATCATGCCATCCCAAAACAGCAGCGAACCTCCTCCTTCCTACACTTGCTGGACAGTGTGTCTAAGGCGTCCAGCCTCAGCGGGTTTCCCCCCCAACACGTCTCCGGCGATAGTCTGGTTGAGGGCATATGCGACACTCATCGGTCAAGAGAACGCCATGCCAATCCTGAGCGATCAATTCGGCATTTTGTTTGGGTCATCCGTACCGCGCAGCATGGTGTCGTGGTTCCCAAGATGGAACTCGCCATGGACGTCAGGAGTGAAGCTGCGCATGACGCAGCCTATTGCGCACAATTTGACGTCCTGTGGCTGGGCGAAAAAGCATTATTCACCATGGTGGCGTTGCTGACAGGGTTCCTCCGAGCCATAAACCGTAGGTAGCGGTAATCCACTGCAGTAGTAGCCCTTAGGCGGCCTGGGCGAAGCATGTCATCGAGAGCTCCTGTCTCTCTGTATCTCCTCCACGTCCGAACAACATCGCTTTGGTTCACTCAGAGGGTCCTCGACACTTCCCTTGTTGAGAGCCCTTCCCTGCATGAAGTAACAATGCGGACGCGATCGAACCGCGGTATTGACCGTCTAGGCATGGTTGAACTCCAGGCACCTCCTTCCTGGTGGAGTGACTGAACGGCTGTCGGACCCCCTCCGTCTAATAGGCGCTGCTCATTCATGGTTGTTTGGGAGGGTTTAGTGACATCTCTGAAAAGTCAAAGGGACTGTGTCTGTGATAAAATATCCACGGTCAACGTCTATCGTCAGGAGTACTAAGAACAGGGGTGATGGAAATTTTTTTTTTTTTTTTGATTTGTGTAGATGTGGTCCGGAGGGGCAAGTAAGGAAAGAGTATAGGGAACCAGAGTGCTACGCTTGTGGCATTGTGGGCCATCGGGCATTTGAGTGTAGAGGTAGGAAAGGTGGAAAGCACCGGCGTGGGAAGCAGGTGTTAAACGCTAACGGTATTGCTTCAACCGTCGGTCGGCAGTCCCGATAGGTCGTAAGGCACCCTAAGTAAGTGCATAGACGGAATGTAGTTTAGTAGGCATAATGAGTGGGAGGAAACAGACACTCTTGATAGACACAGATGTGAATGTATCGGTTATCAGTCTGGAACTCGTAGGAAAGAAGAGACTGGGGCCACTACGGTATAGGTTACGTGAGGTTCGCAGTAAGGCAGTACTGGAGTTTTCATTCGGGAAAACTAAGTTCAGTGAACGCATGGAGGTGTTCCTTTGCGTAGGCGAAGGTTATTCAGTGATTCTCGGGCTAGACTTTATCAAATGGTTCAAATGGCTCTGAGCACTATGCGACTTAAATTCTGAGGTCATCAGTCGCCTAGAACTCAGAACTAATTAAACCTAACTAACCTAAGTACATCACACACATCCATGCCCGAGGCAGGATTCTAACCTGCGACCGTAGCGGCCGCCGGGTTCCAGACTGTAGCGCCTATAACCGCTCGGCCACTCCGGCCGGCTAGACGTTATCCACAAACATCACGCTCAGAGTGATATTTTGGAATGCACATTGCAAATCAGTGGATCTTTGTTTCAACTGCGGAAAACAGTTGTAACTGAGACCAACTAAACTGCATACGTTTCTGGTAAACATCGACCAGCAGGATGAAATACCAGCAGGTACGATAAAGATAGTGTATGTTTCATTGGATACCGATTTGCTGAGGGAAACGTTACGTGCACTCGCAGGCTAGAAGGCCCAGACTGGCTAGCACTGTAGACGAGTGTGAAGTAATCAGAGCAGCACACGGCACTGACCTGCTGTGGAGAACCCATGCATTGCGGTCACAACAGCGCCTAGTGACCTGTGTGTAGGGGCTGAAGTGGGCTGAGGGAAGCTGACGATGTAATTATTAAAGAGCACTCCACTTGTACCCTCCAGATGAACTTCGTCAGAGAGTACGGAAAAGACGTATAAAAAATCGAGCCCGGAGGCACAAATCATGCAGTTATGTCGCCTTTCTGTAAGTTTCTGGAACCAGAGAGAATGAAGATTGTTTAAGTAGTAGGACAGTCACGAACACATTACTGAGACTGATATCGGAGGCCAACTGGCCTGTTCAAACTACCGTGAACCACCAATGCATGGACGCGTCGTAGCTGTGGCGGGGCGCGCCGCATCTAGGAACTGCATCTGTGCGAGGAGCTACGATCTCCGTTCTCTGGGTGCCATCGCCTAGCAGACTGCAAGCTGCCGTCCGTGAGGGCGGGGTCGGGGCAAAAACTCTTGGGCCATCTGGTGCACAGCTGTGTACACTCACTGACTCAGCTGCCCTGCGTGGACCATCGGAGCTTCTATGGCTCACTACAACGACGGCGGTCGGCTGCCATCCTTTGGCGCTCCACAGGGGGTCCTCAAGTCCCGCTTAAGGCAGCTGTCCGCCATAATTCCGGACCACGGGTGCACATACGCGCTCACTTAGCCTGCAAGCAGGGTGACCGGACGCCGACGTAGTAGATTCCGGCACTGGCGCTGACCCACGCACGAACGCCTTGTGGCTCTGTCGCCGAGTTGAGCGAAGATACCTTCGATGTAATATAAAATCAACAACACACTTGTCTCTGTTTCTTTGCACCCTTCTCTCACAGATCATATCTCTCGGTCGTTCTGGCATATTACAACCTTTGAACTTTGGAGGTTGTAACATTATTGTATTGTTTTGTATGCTTGTTTTAGTTGTTGTATTTTTTAGTTTGAATCTTTTTGTACTACTTCATCTCGTGACTGGTAGATAAGCAATAAATGTGTATTAACGTCCATCAGATGCCTTGGTGTATTTGCATGTTTGTCTAATTTATGTGATTTCGTTTATTTTTCGATGTCCCTGCAGACTGCTTCGTCTTCCATCACGTACAATCTTAGAGGGATCGTTGTGTGGAAGGATTCCCACTGTGAAAATCATCATCAAGCTGCCTAGCTACGTAAATGTCAGTGGCACCTTGTATACACTTATTATGAATAAAGTCTGTAATAGGAAAATATTTGTTCTGTTGCACATAGATGTAGATGGCGCTGTCTCGATATCTGGGCAGTGGTTTCCAGTAGCCTCTTTTCCCATCTCAAGGCTACTACACTCCGACAGGCTATACTTCTGGTGCATATTGATTTGTGTTTGCACCTAATATTGTGTTAGAGGGGTGAAGTGTCTTCCATGTACTCTTATCCCATATTAGTGAACGTTGTTGACATTGTATCCTGTGGACTGAATTTCCTGCTCATATAGCTGTTTAGTAGTTGGGCGTTCTGGTCCCTTGCTTTGTCACAGACTCTGCTTCAATATCTACATGGGATGCTGCCTATGGGTACCTCCTCCTGAAAATACGACTTCGTCGCCTACCGATCCTAAAGAACAGCGAAGGACTGTTTCTGTGGAATTGCTTGAGCTTCAAGAGGCTTATTGTAACAACGTGTTATTGAACGTCGCCACTGGGAATGAATGAACTGGGAAGAAAATGACATTCCATGAAGTGGCGCCACACCACCTCTCTTCTAAAGGAAAAGTTCAAAGCAGCACCCTCATACGGTGACGTCATGGTGACTGTATTTAGGGACTCTGAATGGGTTATTCAGTTTGACGTCCTCCGCCATGATGCAGCGACCAACTCTCAAATGTATTGTGTTACCCTCAGGAAACTAAATGAACGACTTCAGCGTGTTCGTTGCCACGAAAGTGCAAACGAACTTCTCCTGCTCAACAGCAGTGCAAGGCCTCACACAAGTCTGTGCGCCCTAAAGGAGCTGCTGTGGACTGGTCGTTCATCTGACATGACAAGCAGATGACTAATGATGTTGCCCGTATTTCCCCACGTTGAAATCAGTAGTTAATTTATATCAATAATTATTTAATTATAATTAAACTAAATCAAACACAAAGGGTACGAAACTAAGGGGTCGATGTATGAAGGTAAAAGAATTGTTTGGATAATTAAAAGATAAAATAAATCTATTTCAGTGCTGTTGACACAAACCAAAACGAAATTACAGATCTCAGGGCTGACTTGACATGGCGTGGACGCGAGGGGATTACAAATCGTCCCACCATTATACGTTGTCACTCGTCATGTACTGCTGTCGGCAGCAGGGGCTGCTTCGGGACGGCGCGTCGACTTGGAGCTCTGCAGCGCGAATCGGTTGCCCTCACTAGCAGTCGCTAGGGGGAAGGACCAGGAACGATTTACGTGTTGTCTGCCCGTTGTATGTGGCCGAAGTTGTGATATCACGGTATCGGAAGGCGGATGTCGGCGACTGATGGAAGAGACCTGATGTCCTCCTGTTTCTGCGCCGTCTCACCGACTGTCCCTTTTCGTTCGTCATCCATTTCTCAGCTCAACTTCTGTTGAAATTTTCTTCCTTTCGGCATTCTCATTGGCGGACCAAATTTTCAGTGGACTCCAATGACAGATCGCCGTTTCGTGGCCACACCATACCGTGCACGGTGGAAATATATGGTGTGCACCTCGGGAACGGGCATCTTTCTCACGATTTCACATTCTTAGGAGCAACCGGAGTGGCCAAGCGGTTCTAGGCGCTACAGTCTGGAACCGCTACGGTCGCAGGTTCGAATCCTGCCTCGGGCATGGAGGTGCGTGCTGTTCTTAGGTTAGTTAGGTTTCACTAGTTCTAATTTCTAGGGGACTGGTGACCTGAGAAGTTAAGTCCCATAGTGCTCAGAGCCATTTGAACCACATTCTTAGGATGTTTTTCTGCACTGTGAAGTTGTTGTGAGAGTAGCTACACATAACTTATTTGTAACCGCTCTCTCTGCGTGAGGCCTGGATAGACTCATGTTTGGACTTTATCTGAGTCTGCCGGCGTCCGTGATTTATAAGGACCGTCGTTACTATCGAGAAAAAGAACGCTGACTTCTTTCACACGCCGCCCTGGGCGAATTCTCCGCGCTTTGTGAACGCTAATCACTATGTCCTTCGGGTGATGGAATTGTCGGCACATTGCTGCATTCTAAGGCACGTAAAATGACTGCTGCCAGGCCAGAAGAACTCACATGCTTTCGTGGGCACATTCTTGATGTTCCGTACTAACGGCTGCATTTCTCAGTGCGCTTCTTATTGTCTGCCAGGCTCTTTAGACTTTATCTCTTCTTGAGCCCAAATTTCGAGCTTTCCAGTTGTATCTGTTTGTCTTAATGATGGATACACTCCACACGAAGCTGTACGTGGATGGCAGCGAAGTTATTCAAGCAACAACACGTTGGCTCCGACGTCGAACAATAGAGTGATACAATGCATGCACACAGGCCCTTCCAGTAAGTTAACGTAATGCCATCTCACTGAACGGATGTCAAGTTGAGAAACAGATATTTATAGCCGAAAGAGTGGGAAATAATATGATCTATTTACATTCTGAGTAAATCAGCCTGAATTCAAGAAAACTGTGTTGCATTACTTACCAAACAACCATCGGAAACATATGTTGTGCACACGTAAGTCTCAATATGGTTTAATAGCTTACAAGATCTACATTCTGGCAGAGTACAGCAGTGCAATCACTACCCATCTGGAAAAGGCGTCCTTGCATCCTGTAAACAGAGCAAAGGTGGTATGTGGAAGCTACAGAGCGTGGCCAAAAATAATTTACAGATAAATCGTAAGCATTCTGTGCAGCTCCAAGTCGTTTCGACATAGATAAATGTAAGTCCTGTATACTTTTTAATGAATTTTGAGACGGACCTGTTAGTACCATCCCATTATTTTCCCCTCAAGGTATTCCCAAGTTCGTTTGTATTAATGACAAATTGCTCATCTTCATATCTTGTTCAGGTACTAAGAGTCTTTGGCGAACGAATGGACACGACCGTGTTTGTGTAGTTTATAATGCACATCCCTTGTTCCTATTACTAATATGTTGCTATCACTAATGTGATCAGTGAGTGAGTTGGTTGTGGTTTCGTGAGTATAGTAGCTGTAGTGCAGAGATACTTGTTTACTTGAGCTTTACTGCTAACTTAATATTTGGGTCAAACGTTCAAAGCACCTCGCCAACCTCTCAACAAAGCTTAGAGTGAATTTTAGGCTGCTCTCTGCCATTTTCGACACTCGCTTTTCTGCTGACTTGGACGGTGGATAAAACTGCACGCTTGGCCGCGGGGCATGATGGTAGTTAATATGTGAATACGGTTTGGTTTAGCGACGAAGCCCACTTTTACTTGGATCTGTTCGTCAAAAACAAAATTGTCGCATGTGGGGAACTGAGAATCCACATTTCGCGATTCAGTAGTCTCTTCAAACTAAATGGGTGACTGTGTGATGTGCAGTGTCCAGTCACGAAATAATCGGTGCGGTAATCCTTGACTACCGAACGGTACATGAGGTTTCTGGAAGATGATTTCATCCCCATTATCCAAAGTTATTCTGATTTCGACAAGATGTGGAGAAAGACGGAGCGCGATCCCATCGAAGCAGGAGAGTGTTTGATTTGCTGCAGGAGTACTTTGGGGACAGCATTCTGAGGTACCCAGAGGCCACTGGCATGAACCGCGACTGGCTGCCATATTCTCCGGAACACATGCGACTCCTTTTTGTGTGGCTATATTAAAGACAAGGTGTATAGCAATAACCCCAAAACAATTGCTGCGCTGAAAACAGCCATTCAGGAGTTCATCGTCAGCACCGATCTTCCGACACTTCAGCTGGTCATGCAGAATTTCGCTCTTTGTCTGCGCCACATCATCACCAATGATAGTAGACGTAAATCCGAATACGCGTAGTGACGTTCAAATGTTGAATAAAGTTTGTAACTAATTTACGTTTTTCTTCATATTGTTCAGTAATTGTCACCCAGTACCTGAGAGCTACGTCTATATTATCCAGCGATTTTCTCTGATGAGTTCCTCAAGCCCATCTCGATGAGTCTTGTCGGTTGCCGTATTCGGTCGTTCACTCTAAGCTCTGTCACACACAAAAACACACACACCCACACACTGAGGTTAGCACCGTCCTTCAAGTGGGAACGACGGGGTGAGGGTCGAAAAAACTTGGCATCTTTTTAACTCCGGAATTCAATGTATATATACTCAAGAATTATTCCCCAAAATATTATGCGTGAGTGGCCGAGAGGTTCAGTCCGGAACCGCGCGACTGCTATGGTAGCAGGTTCGAATCCAGCCTCGGGAATGGATGTGTCTGATGTCCTTAGATTAGTTACGTTTAAGTGCTTCTAAGTTCTAAGAGAATGATGATCTCAGATGTTAAGTCCCGTAGTGCTCAGAGCCATTTAAACTATTATGCGTGAACTCCAAAAAAGCAACGGTTCTCTCATAGTTTGAAGCCGATCGTGTACGGAACACCTCAGCGTTAAGGAACCGGTTGCCATAAATCATTATCGATGCCATCACCCCTAATTATACTAAGTTGAGTAAACCTCGTTTGCTGGAGCGTTGTTTTGGCGTTTTTACTCAAAGTTTGAACGATAATTTCATTTGGAGACAAGCTCCAAGAATAAAATCCAGCCGAAGCGAAATAGTCTACATTGCTTCAAATTTGGCCGTATGTCTATTCAGTATAGGCCATACTGCATTAATGCACGAGGCAAACGGCCTTCAAATCAAAATCGGTGATGAAAAGCGCCGATTCTGTGAAGATACAGACGTCAGTGGACAAAGAGTTCAGCGACAAAAAGGGCTTTGAGGACGAAAATGAGAGCTTGTAAGTTCAGAGTAGCAGAAAGCGGCCATCCACTAGCAGAGGCGATAGCTGTTATGGACCAGGCATCGAAGATTTCCCGTAAGTGTCAAGCTTTGTACCTTCTTTATATGTTAATACTTATTTTACATTGATATTTAGTATTTTTCGGCCAAAAACGAGGGGTGGAAAAATGGCCAATTTTTAAAATATTTATAATTTCGCCAAAACCATTTTTTCGAAAATGCCTACGACGCAATAAAATTACACCTATAAGGATCAGAGTGATTTGTTAATTTCATATTTCAGATAACCACAGCCGGAGTTACACCGATAAACGTCGATCTTCCTCCTTTCACAGCTGCTTCAAAATAATCCCAATTACGCAGTGGGGATATTAATATTTTTCAATAAAAATTACCAATCAGAACTTAAATGTATGCTTTATTCTTTGCAGCAAATCCAATTTGTCTACTACATTCCAATAAGGAGAAAAAAACTTCAATTTGAGCAATATTTCCGCCCGTTATCCTGTCGTTTCCCCTTAACGCATTACGAGTACCAACAACCCAACGTCGCACGTTACTGGTGTCAGTGAAATCATCACCGTACACACCTTTCATTCCTCTATGGACCTCAGTTGGAGGCACGTTTTCTGCGGTTAGACACTTGATTTCAGCACGCTGTTTCGCACATACCGAGATAGTTACGTTACACATCACAATGTTACACGCTACGAGTCACAGCAGTTTAGCAGGAAGGGGCTGTTACCTGCGTCAGCGCAACGAGAAAGTCGACCAACGAGATTAGCCGAGCGGGATTAGCCGAGCTGCAGTCATGGACTGTGCGGCTGGTCCCGGCGGAGGTTCGAGTCCTCCCTCGGGCAAGGGGCTGTGTGTTTGTTCTTAGGATAATTTAAGTTAGCTAATGTGTAAGTTTACGGACTGATGACTTTAGCAGTTAAGTCACATAAGATTACACAAACATCTGAATATCATCTACGTAGCATGCACGACACGTAAACCACAACAGAAATTGATAACTGAATAAAATATTTGGAGGAATTAATTATCAGCGCACCCTCGTATTTTTCGAGTTTTGAGTTTTGAGCACAGATTCAGGCGCAGGCTGGAGCTGAATGCTGCCGCGTTTGTGAACAGTTGTTTTAATAGCTTGAATTAGAAACACTTAAGATCGTGGAAGGTCATGAGTGTTAAGTCACTGTAAAATTGTGTTAAAGTTTTGATAGAAACACTCAGGTCCGGGTCAGAGCCGAGTGGCGTAGCGTATGATTAGCAAGAGTATAAAATGGTTTAAATCTGTTATTATTGTTGACCAGTGTCACGTAATGCCTGTTGTCTAATACCTTACCTCGTGTATAAAGAACACCACTGTGTCAGTAAGTGCTTCTCACTGAAAACTAAACAAAACTTCTCCCGAACAGGCCACGTAGGCCCAACGGTACTGACCGGCCACCACTGTCAGCCTCAGCCCACAGGCGTCACTGGACGCACATATGGAGGGATATGTGGTCAGCACACTTCTGTCCCGGCCGTATGTCAGTTTCCGTAAACGGAGCCGCTGCTTCTCAATCGAGTAGCTCCTTAGTTTCTCTCACAAGGGCTTTTCACTTTCCTCGACTGTCGCAATTACAGCACCACATCATAAACGAAGCTACGACGATGCGTTATCTTCTGGCTCCAGAAGAACACCTTAAGAAGGCGGCAAGTAGGAGATGTAGAAACACTGTGAGGTCTGCCTGATGTTGTAGATCCCCAGCGACACACCTCACTTTTACAGTCTGTCTGCTACAGCTACCTACGGAGGCAGGTCTTACACAGAATGGAGGTATTGCAGCCTTTGGCTGTGAGGCACTTCCCTGTGTTCTGAAATTGTGTAGGCAGTAGTGCTAGCCACCGGTTGGATTTCCTACAACCGGAGGGCTCGTGCTAAATGGCTCGGAGACTCCGCGATTGGATGGGAAGACCGGGAAGAAGAAGTAGGTGGACGTAGCTGACTGCTTTCGGTTTTTGTCAGAGGTTTTTGGTTCTTTTGCACACACGAAGTTTTCAGAAATAGACATATTTCTGTGTCCTTTGATCTCTAATGAAAAACATTTACAAAGCCACTGAACTAAATAACTCCACAGTTTTAATATAATCTGAATAGGCAATCGCTGTACCGTAAGTGCATAAAAAAGTTCAGTTCTCGTCCCAATAATCACTTTACCTTATCTGTGGACAAAGATACAACAGCTTTACCTTGCGACCATCTAACTGCAATAAATTACGTTGCTTGCTGCTATTTAAATAAACTTTGCTATCCAAGATACATATTTGACAGTCGAATCTCGTGAACTGCAGTGCGAGTCAAAAATACTTTTGTTTTTAAATTTTTGAAAGAAATTTGGATGTGGAGACTCTGTGTCCAATAACGGGAAAACTAATTTCAGATTAATTTTCTATTGCTTAGTGGAAGCCAAATATGACACGCCTGCATCATGAGATATTGTTGTTAACAAATAGTTGAAATTTGGAAACAGACAATAGATTACAAAGATAGCTCTTCGCGGATCTTCCATTAAACAAAATTTTCATTAAGTATATATAAATGAAAGGGAGCCAAGAGGGATGTGTTACTTTCATGAATGCATGCATTTCCCTGAATTCTTGCTTTTACAAGATAATGAAACAATGGTACCGAAATAACCAAACAAGGAAAGTTACTAGAATGTACAGCACAAAACTGAGAATGTTCCCTAAATGCCACATATGGAAAGTTAGACTATGTGGAAAATTAACTCATTAATGTCTTACAAATTACAGCAACAGCATTCCGAAATTAGACCTCCACACCAGTAAATATGTCTACTTCCGATCACTTTCGACAACCAGATTCCCCCCCCCCCCCCCCCTCTCTCTCTCTCTCTCTCACTGACTATTTGACGATGGAACAAACTCTGCAATCAAGATAACCTCCTTTATACGTGGGGCAGTTGGAAAATAAGTTTCCCCTGTCGACTGTGGTCAGACTTGTGTGTGAAGGAAAAAAAAAGAGAATGAGACATGAAAGAGAGGACGTATTCTTATTGTTCTACATAATTTCCGAGTACATTGAGACATTTGTGATGCCGCTTTATAACATTCAAAAAGCCTTCCAGGAAAAAATCAGGGCGTTGCATAAGGCAGATGCTTTGAACGGCTTGTTTGACGTCAGCATTGCTGCCAAAAACACCTACCGCCGAGCGTCTTCTTCAAAGCAGGAAACAGATGGAAGTCATTTGGTGCGAGATCCAGACTGTAAGGCGGATGGTGTAGGCGCTCCCAACCAAGAGTTGCAATATGGTTTTGCGTTGCCGTCGCCGTGTGAGGCCTCACATTTTCGTGCAACAACAGAACGCCACGTCTGAGAAAGCCAGGCCGCTTTTTCCGAATCACCTCTTTCACACAGTACCGTGCAGCATTGATGGTTGCATCCTCCAGAAAGTCCAGCAGCAAAACTCCTCTGGCGTCGTAGAAAACGGTGAGTAGCACTTTACCTGCTTTTGAACTTCTTTCGGACAGGTGATGACGGATATTTCCACTCCATGGGTGCGGCGTTTCGTCCATATCACACAACTCCTCACAGTCGACATGGGAAACTTATTTTCCAACTCCCACTCGTACATGTCTTCAGGAAAACTGTATACTGTGGCCAGTATTGCAGATAACACTGCCACTTCGGACGCTGTAACAACATTTGAAGTTTAATGTGGACCCTACACCACGGTACAACTTGGAATATTTTCACATTTACAAATAACTGGCTTGAATGAAAGAAAAAATGGTGTTCTCTGTGGCACTTACAGTCGGTAACTCGGCATCCACACAACAGATCGGCTGCGTTTATATGGCCGCCTACTTCTTTTGGTTGGGCTGCGCCTTTACTTTCTCATCGCCTCCTGCGGTACTACTGGACATAACAAGAGTCAGCACACTGGTTTTTAACATGAGTTCAGTCGATTGTCAAGCTGACCGGCTTTGTACCGTCCACCTTCTCCTTTCCTTGTTTTCTCAGTACCCACCGTTCATTCACTCTCATGTTCACTGTTTGGGTGTAAGATTCAGTGTCGCAAGCTCTGTTGTAGAATCCATGGACCACTATTTGTGCCTTTGGTATGTGAACAGAGGTTACAAGCTGCATTAAGTTTTTCTTGGGGGTGGGGGGGGGGGGGTGGGGAGGTGAACAACCGAATGGAAACAATCGATTGAGTCGATTGTTGGAAAACAGTCACACATTTGGTTGTTGTTTTACGGATCCGTAGGATCATTATTCATTCATTTCTTTCAAGTGAAAGCAGTCCGTGGAAGCAACAGAACAAAAACGGTCATCGTAGCCTCATATATTCGGTTTTGAGCGGAAACAGTCCATCGTTTTGACGTCACTTCCTTCCTTACTCAATATTTATTTTCTCCATTGTTAAATATTTATTGTTGACTGCACTCTGTTGTGGCCTACAGTCACTATTACAGACGTTCCTAATATTGGCATTTTACTGTGTGCCAGTAAGCAGCTTTCAGTTCTATTTTGTTCATGTTTATGGATAGGCATTATGTATCTCAATAGTGTACTTTGTGTCTGGATCAGAGTGCCGAAACGCTCTGTGGCATGGAAATGGAAGGAATGATATGACTGGACAGAAAGTGATCGTCAAAGTAAGTTCAAGGCTATATACAAGTATAAGTAAGGATGATCGATTTTGTGTCACTATATTAAAGAAATTCAAGAAAATTAACAAATGATGACAATTACTTCTCATAAACGTAACAGTTCCGACAGGGGACAGTGTATGCTTCAAAAACAAGTGATTAAATCATCAAACAAACCATTATATGCTTTCGTTTCACGTCACCTTAGATTTACCGAAATGGAATTTTAGTTGATTGGTGCAAATGCGATGGAAGTCAGAAATTTAAATAAACGAGTAAATAAACGAATTTCCAATGTAAAACCTGTTATAATCATTTTAAAACCAATAAAAAACCCATATTTAATCGAATATCAACGAAAAAGATTCTTATTTAAGTAAATAAATTTTGAAAATACTTCTTTGTTACGAATTTGCTTTTTATTCAAGTGAAGGTAAAAGGCATTTGATCCCAGGCTGTACTCAGTAGTTCTCGTGTTTTCGTAGATGGTACTTTGAATTTTGCACTTTTTGATAATGAAAAATTTTGCTAGGGTAATGGATGGCTTACTGTTGTTGTCAGTCGCCTTGGAAATGTTGATAGCGCTGGTAGCCTTGAAATTTTTAATAACCGTTGCGTTTCAATGTGGGTGTAGGTTTTAGTAAGGAAATTGGTACGTCTGATTGTTATTCGACGATGCCTTTTGAAGTAAGGACCCATGGATGTCGCAAGGTGGATCAAGATGAAGCTATTTATGTATGATATACATGACCTCAGTTTGTGAAAATGTTAAACTTGTGTGATTTCACTCTACATTATCATAAATAAAACGCTCTGATCCCTCCTCCCCCCCCCCCAAAAAAAGAACTACACATTGATTGATATTGCCAAAAGCCGAGAAGCCACTCTTAGTGTTGTAGCTCTCAGGGCCACTCTGGGATGCTCTCTGTTTGGGGCTCCCCTGTGCATCTCTGTGAGTCGCAGATCGATTGCGCAGAACAACTCAGAACTATTTGTGTCTCGTGGTGTGGGACTTTGAGACTCTAAGAAACTGTAAACCCCAGACATGTTTCACGTATAAGAGCAAAGTCTGCAGAATATGTAAAAGAAATCAATGAAACCCAGGGACTGAAGGAAAAATTCATGTAATTGCCATGTCAGAGACGTTCGTCAATTGTCTCACTAGTTATGTTCTGAAATAACAGAGAACAGTTGACCAAATGGTTGTTAAAATCGGATGGTTATCCCATCACTAACTACAGAGTCTAAATGATATCTCATCACAGTTAATGTAATGTTACAACATTAATATAAATTGAAGGTAGTTACTGTGGCAAATCAAGACAATAGTAATGAGCAAAGACTCAGATTATTTTCAAGGTCAAGAAGGAAATTTGATAAATAACATCGGACGAATTAATTCTTGGAAAATTTTCAGAAGGCAGAGTGCTTTCTATAAATTTAACAGTGATGGATTCTACAAAACAAGTTGACAATTTTCCTAATTCTACATAAGATTGAATTTCGGTCACCAAAAGGTGCATATATGACATAGATCATGTAAATGCCTCATGGGCTATATCAACAAATTAATGTGGGTTTCTGAAATGGTGTGTCACGATAGACACAATTTTTTGCTGCCGCCTGTCACATCTGGCCTTTATTGACATTGAGAAGGCATTTCATCGAATACCACGTCGGATGATTTACTAAGCCCTTCGTGATCATCTAGCTAAAAATTCTCTACAAAAGCACCAGCAGCCAGATGTGATGCTTCACAGGACTGACTGACAGATTTCCTGTGACAACGGGGGTTCATCAAGTCTCCATTCTGTTTCCGCTGCTCCTTGTTACCGTAGTGGACACCATAAGGTGCAACGTACAGTAGAGTGTATCATAGACGGTGCCAATATGCTTGTGGCAGATAGAAGGGAGATCCTGAAATTCAAGCCAAAGTGCTATTAGCGCCTAAAATGATTTGACCTTCGGCAAAACATTCGTAAGATTGAGTACCTCGAAACGATTCCATTTCCTCCAACTGTACAAATTGCTGTTCCTAAGGTTTTCGATTACAGAGAGATAGCTATGTGAACGAAGATGTACGAGCAAGAATCAGAGCGATACTAGATGCGATTCACAGACGGCACTGGTATTATTTGTAACAATGAGAAGCTGTGACGGTACAAAGCCGCGTTACTAGATGAATATTTCTAGTATGCAAGGATTGCTTTATGGAGAGCGAGCGCGCTCCATGGTGCATGATTCGCGGAAGCACGTGGCGAACCCGCGCGAGGCTTGCAATGGTCTGTGGCATGTCTCTGCCCGGGGGGCAGCCACGTGCCCTGCAGCTTGGGGCATTGTTTGGTTTCTCGCGCATTACGCGAAAACTATGTAACTTACGGCAAAGAGTGATGTGGCAGTGGATTGTGGTCAGCAATATGGACCTTCTGAAAGATCGATCTTTATTTTAAGTCACAAGACGCAAAAGTTATAGTAGCCTCAAAATCGGTTAATATTACGAATACTTAATTGTTTATAAAATTCAATAGAAAATCCGTGACGTAAAGAACGGCGGTATATAATATTTTGGGTGGCATCGCATTTATTTCATTCTAGTTAATTTATACTATACACTTAACTTGGAATATTTTTCATTGTTGCAAACTATTATTAACATTTATCGCCCTTAATTAATTATTATAGATATGAAGATTTTGAGCATCGCAATGTGTAGATCGCTATAGATTATGTGTGAAAATGGTGCAATATGCAGTTCAGTGTCAAAACTGAGCAGAACAGATGTCAACAAACAAATCTGTGCTAAGTGGCGAAATTTTGCAAAAACTAAAACTTGTTTTATGGGCGATACAATAATCCTAGAAATTAATGTAACATAGTAAATAAGATGTACTTTTTAGCGTGATTCCTATGGTGTACTTATTTCTGTCGACGGGTGTATGTATCAAAATTTGTATCCTTAACTGGTGAGACTGGTAATTAAATAACCAGAGGGTTGGACATCCGAGCGGCCATCTTGGCCAGAGGTCAATCGTTGGTCAGTTGCTTTGGAGGGTGAGTGGCCCATGTGGTAGTTTTAGAATTCTTTTTCTCGTGCCGGTTTATTTTGACAAAGAGTATTGTTTAAGTGGAAGTGTGCAAGCATATATTTGGTGAACTGGAAGTGCTACGATTATTTGTGTGAGTGCGATTTACGAGGTATACATCGTCGAAAGTGAACATGTGGCGAACTGTGATTTCGCGCCAAAATTGTTAGAACAAAAGGCAGTGGGACTTGTGATTCTGTTCGAAGTGACTGAATAACTTTCGATGACAGCAGCCTACATTACTGCTATTGGGGGCTCGGAGTCAAATTATTATTAAAGTAAAACTGTAAACCGTCTCACCAGTGATAATTTCATTGTGTGAAAGAAAAGGGCAACGCCAATAAATAGTGACTGAACTGTGCCGTAAAAAACTGATTTTAATATAATAATCGCCTAATTCTTGTTCCCTAGCATAAACTGTACTTATGTCTGTGTGAATAATTAATTCAAAAACTGTAATTAATGCGCTGGTGTGGAAGTATACCAATGCACCAAGTGTGGAAATCATCCCCTGAGACTCACGTGAGAGCCAAAATTTGCAATAACATTTTTTGACCAACATTTGTAAATGCATTTTCGGGAGAACGCTGCAACCGCACTTCTTCTTCTTTATTTACCGCCCCGTCGCAAAGGCTACCCATCATAAAGTAAAGATATACCGCTCAGTGCTGACACTGATTGCATTATGCAGTACCGAATGTTGCCCCACCCCTAGAAGCGCTGAACATTCACTACATGCCACAGAAGTGCGGATACTGAGATCATTAGGTGGTTCCCTGCGTGACAACATTAACAACCATATGGAGTCGATCCAGTTAATCAAAGCATCCGAGAATGGAGACATCGGCTGTGTAGACACATCATACGGGCACTACCTACTTCAGTCAGCAGCTCACTCCATCATCTCACTGTCGAAGGACGGGGAAAAACTGGAAGAACTAACCTACATTTGCTAGACACTATAAATGCAGATCTAAGATCAAGAAGACTAAATACAATGGAAGCGTTAGACCGTTAGAGAAGGCGTGCATTAACTCATAAAGTGGACGCCACTCCAACAATGTGGCGCTGAGAGGAAGAAGAAGAAGTAACAGAACCTCCTTATTTTTTCATTGTAGTGAGAAATATTTCTCCTGCAAACCTCAAGCCAGCCCCAAACATTATATGAGTATGTCCTCAGAGGCTTTCACGGTGGCATGTAGTAATAACATCCTCTCAGTTTTAAGCCACATCAATTCGAATAAAATTCTCAAAAATTCTAGAAATTTTGATCTGCCATCGTCGTCAGGAGTAAAACTCCTGTCTGCTGAAGCAGTCTACGTTTTTTTTTTCTTTTTTAGTTTAAGGTACCGCGTCAACGATGGATCTCGGTGTTAATGTCTTGGTGTAAGGGTAAAATTGTTCTATCGTATAATGATATCATTCGCATGATATCATTGGAGTGCACCTTAAAGGTGTGGAAGGTGTAGCGGTAGGACTTGAAGTCCCATACCACCCTGCGACGGGGTAAGTGCAAGGTAGAAGACAATAGGTTACACAACTATTTAGGTACTGATACTGGTGATCGTATGATAGTCAACACACATCGATTGGTTGTATCAAGACTGACCCTTCAGCTGGGCCTGTTTTTTTTCCTTCATTGTGATTTCATTCCCCTGCCCATATCGGCAGCTGCACAATCCGCCGCTCTTCAGCCGAGTGACGTAATTGTTATGAGAAGATGAAACATATAAAAGGGAATAAAAAGGGGAACATAAGAGCATAGTAAGGGGAGACAATGGGGGTTAAAGTATACAATTACATGAAGAAATTCATTGTGGAACAGTAAAAAAGTACACATAAGGATAAAAATCACAGTTGATGATGGGCATAGCACGTAAAATACACTGACATCACATGCATAAGTTAAAATTTGGACACAGTATTATAACAGACCAGAACGACGACGCTTTAAAACAACTGCATGGGACAGAGCAATGAAGAGTAAAATCTGCCAGGAGGGACCAGCCAAGGGAGGGAAGACTGAGAGGAGAAAAAAGAGGGGACAGGAGGGGGCAATGTGGGAGGAAGACTGGAGAGGGTTGGCAGAAAAGAGCGGTTGGGAGAGGTTTGGGCTTATCTGAAGTACACAGGAGATAGAGGAGAGGGGAAGGGATAGAGCCTTTGGGCATGCCCACGGTGGGACAGAATGTACATGAGTTAGTATTTTGAATAGTGAGGTTGGAGGGATTATGAAAAAGGAAGGACGCAACAAGATGGACGAAATTGATAGGAACGGTGTAGGCCTGGAGTTTAAAGAGGAGCCTGGGATGACAGACAAGTCTTCCACAGGCCAGGGTAAAGCCCGTGGACATGACAGCCAGGAAGGAGGAGGGGTGGATTCCTTGAGGTGGCAGTAGCTTACATAGTCGTGACTAGTGACGATATTGCAACTGGAGTATGAATTTGGTGTCATAAGATGTACTGAGAGTGTTTAAATCTGAGGGGGTAACTGAAACAAGTATGGTAAATGAGGGGCAAGTGGCGGGACAGAGGTATCAGAGCATTCAACTGCTATGGTCACTCCATCACTGGGAATGGAGAAGACCTCAGAGAGGTGGGAAGCACAGTGATTATTCTAACTGAGGTTATCAGGGAAGGGGCATTCGCCGTGGAGAAGGGGGTAATGTGGGGCAGAATGGCTACCAGTAAGGGGATGGTTTAAGGCACACCAGTACCTACTTACCTGCCGCCAGTCCTGGCATTTGTTTCCTATAAAAGTGGCGGATGTGTCGCTGTAATTGCCAGTGCTGGAGGGCTGTACCCTGGTCATGGGCGCAGAGGAAGGCATGGTAGAGCCTGCACGATTCTCAGAGGAAGACAGCCTATGGAGGAAGTTTGGTAGGAAAGTGGTCTTTTGGAGGAAGGAGGAGGCATGGGTGACGTCAGGAGGATGATGAAAGGAAAGTTGTTGCTTTCGACCACGGAGGCAATCGATTCCTGGAAGGCATGCAAGTTGCCTTTGAGGTTGCCATGGAACGAATTTGGAGTGACAGTGGGGCAGGGGGCAGGAGGTGGGAGATGGGCTGAGGAGATGGTGAGAATAACTGGGAGGTGGTCACTACCAATGGAGTCAAAGATGTCCATGGCAATACAACCAAGGAGTTTGGGGGAAACGAGATCAGGGGTGGAGTTCCTTTTATGATGTTTGTCCTGTGGGAAGGGAAAAAGGTCACTGCAGAGGATAGTGAGGAACTGATGCCACCACTGAAGGATGGCTGGTTGTGGCTGTGGACATTGAGCTCTGTGACAATCACATTGGTGGAGAAGGGTCGTTCGACATGGGAGATGAATTCATAGGGGAGAAGAGCTGCAGGACAGACATAGATAGTGTCACAGATGATAGTGAGTCAGGGAAAAAAGACGCTGAGGATGAGGTGTTCAGTGATGTCATTGAGCAGGCATTGTGGCCAGACAGGGATATGCTTTAAGTGGCCAAAAGTGATCCCACCAGTGTAAGGGGAAGGAGATTGTTGGTGTGGAGAAGCAGATAGGCAGAGACACAGAAAACATGGTGTAGTTGGAGGAATGTTTCATTAAAGGTGAAGGAATCGACCTGATACAAGGACAGGATATGCATGAAGAGGTATTCATTGACAGGGAGGGAGCAAATGATTAGGCATAGGAGACCAAAAGTAAGATCTGCCTGTGGGGTGGGACATTGGAAGGGGTGGATATTCTGGAGGACAATGGTCAGGAAATTGATGATGTCTTTGATGTAGAGGGTGAGTAGAGGGAATTGTTTGGGTGGATGAGCTGTTCAGTGGGGTGAACAGTGTTGGTGGGAGGGCTTTGACATTGCATTTGGAGGAGAAAGTGGGGTGCAGTTCATTGCAAGTGTTACGGGAAGGCGTAGAGACAAGATTAGGACTCTGTGTGATGACGTGGAAGGATTTACAGTAAGGACTGGAATGGAGGGGGAGGTTCCAGCTTTTGGTGAGGTGGTCAAGATAGAGGAGACAGCATTGGCAGTGGTAGGACTGAAGAGGGGAATGGGAGGGGACAAGATGGGCTGAGGAGATAGTGAGAAGGCGATCTATGAAGGATGCACACTGTGAACACACACACCAGGAAGGTAGGTCCGAAGTTGCTGTAGATGCGTTGGGATATCTAGGGTGGGGTAGGCATTCATTTCTGCCAACACCTTGGCTTCTATTACCACAGGGCTGAGCTTTTTGATCATGGTTGGGAGGGTTTTTGGCTCATGGGAAGAGGAGGAGGTAAGATGAGGTGTGAGAGATGCGTGTGAGCCAGAGGTGATGTTGGCAAGTTTCTGGAGGAGGGTAGTATAGAAAGCGGGAGAGGGAGATTTGATAAGGACAGAGTTTTTGCAGGGGATAAGCTGAGAAATTGGGGCTCTGGAAATTTCTAGTGTGGGAGTGTGGTATGGGGTCAAAGAAGAATTTGGGATGGGATGGAAAAGACGAATATATGCAGGGCAGGGGCTGGGGATGTAGGAGGAGGGGTTGGTGTTCACCAGGGGATGAGAAGGAAGAGCGGTAGGTGGTGGTTTGTTGGAGGAGGGCGTGGAGGCGAGTTCGGCATACTCGCATTTGGGAGGTCTTTTGATGGGGTTGGCTAAGGAGTAGGGATGAGGAATGGTTGGAGTGGGTGGTGGCACGAGGAAGGCTCCTTGTGTGTGTTGGAGACATGTTTAAATGAAGGTGGGAGCCCTTTGTTCCAACTGAGGTGCAGCAGGTGGTGACATGGGTGGGGAAGAAGAGGAGATCATAGCAGGGTAGGAGGGGAGTGGTGAAAAGTCATCCTGAGTGGGCTGTCATGGCAGAATGGGGTGGGGCAGGAGCATGATCAGGAGCAGTAGGAGGAGTAGGAGCAGGGGCAATATATAGGTGGGATGTAAGGGACGGTAGGAGATGGGAGGATACTGTGTGGGGGGGGGGGGGGGGGGGACACGGAGCAGATGGGGAAAGCTCAATGGAGGCACTCCAGGAGTTTATGGTGGGTGGTTGTAAGGTTGTCTACGGTTGACTGTGCGATCTACCAGCGACAGATGTCGCCGAGGTCGGCAAAGGGAACGATGATGGGGTCACCGAGGGACGGGAACAGGCTGCCGTTGGAGGCAGTGATGGCGGCGGGCTGCAGCGGCGGCGAGCATCGAGCGGCAGCGGCGATGGCAGCCGGACGGGTGGAAGGAGAGAAGCAGACAGCGACATATGGCTGCAGTAGACGCCTATGAAAGGCAGCGGCAGCAGACACCGACGGACGGACGGAAATCAGCATATGGCGACGTATGGCAGCAGCAGACGTCGACGGACGGGAGCATCAGCAGGTGACAGTGGACGGCAGAGCTTCCTAAACGTCGATTTTTCCCATGGTGGTAGCCCCGGCAGCGAAAATCTTCTGGTTTGAAAGTTGTGGGATTCAAACCCAAACGATGTCCGGGGCTGGCGCTATTCCCCACTTATATACCTATGATTATGGCTGCTGGAACCAATCAGAGGGGCTCGAAATGGTGCATGTGTGGAAGATGAGTTGGACAGCTCATAGTAGCTCCAGATGTTTTGGCCCAGCGGTTTGCATCTATGAATGTCATGTTGTTCCCTTATGTTCTAACGACGATGTACTTTATGTACTGTGACGAATATTATGAAACAGCGGATGGCACGGCAATGGGCTCACCAGTATCGCCCCCTGACGAAATTTCTTTATTTAGCACACTGAGGAGCACGTTCTGAATTTTTTGATGTAACATCCATGTAGCTACCTAAGGTACGTCAGTGACACCTTCCTAATATGGTCCCATACTGCAGCAGTTTATGGATCACATGAACGGTGTCCATCTCAACCTTAAATTTCCGTCGATATGGAGATAGATGGCAAGCTACCCTTCTGAAATGTTTTAGTTGAGTGGAAGGCAGGACACCGGCTTTGTCATTCAGTGAACAAGGAACTAGTCGATATTTGAACTCCTATTGTTTTCCACCACCCTGTACACAAGAAAGCGGACCTAAACAAGTTATTTCTCAAGGCCCAAGTTATTTCTGACGACAGCCACCTACAGACTGAATTGCAGCACTTTAGACACGTGTTCACAGAGAATGGTTGCAGCAAAAGAGACATTGAAAACGCTTTCAGGTGTCTCCGAAGAATAACGCCTTGTGAAGAAGAAGCCAAGCCTGCGACTTTCCTGCTATCCTGTGGGGGAACGAGCAACAAGACAGGGCGCATACTGCAGGGACATGGACCGAAACCAGTGTTCCAGCCCGCCCCAAGATATGAGGTGTGTTGCGCCCTGTCAAACACGACGTAGTTCTTCAGGTGCCCAGTTTGTACGGTGTCCCTTGAGAGTGCGGCAGCATCAATATATCAGACAATTCGCACAGTTGCAGAGCACTGTACCGAGGACAAGAGACGTACTAAACAGAAGGAGCTCGACAAATCAGCCACAGCTGAGCATTTCCTGCAAAACGGACACAAAATGCAGCCTGAGAGCACGAGAGTCGTGGCTCATGCATCAACATACCCGTATTCCGTTTTCGGAAAAGCGGCTCTGATTAGAATGAACAGCAACAGTTTTAGCAGAGACCAGGGGTACATACTGAGTGAGGCATGGTGGTGGGCTTTGGATGTTGAAATGAGGCCACGACGGATGCTTAACGCTTGTAGGGAGGCGGGAGTGGCAGATACAAATGTGGCGTCGATCCCTCGCGCCACTTAACGTCACTCAGTCCCGCGCGAGGCCTACGACAAAAACAGGACACGGTGTGTACAGCATGGATGTAGGCCTGAACCTGCTCGCTTGCTCAGCTCAGCAGACGGAAGGTATTTCTAAACCTGTAAACTAGCAGCTGGGTGTGTACGTACTAATGTGAATTGCATCTTCTACTGGCATCTGCTGTTACGAAATTCTTCTGATTATCAGTACTACCAAAAATTTAATTTAAGATCGATACTCGACATGAATGGTATAACAGTGAGAGATCTCAGGGCACTCTGACTTTTAATACTGTGTCATGCTTCTTAATGTTCTTAGGGAAGACGATCTTCGTTACTTGGTTGCTAAATTTGATACGATCTGACTTCAGTCAGATGATAAAATGGTTGGCAGGAATTAACGCTCATGCTTATGTGCTATAGTGAAGAAATATCAATAAGCTTTATTTGTGTTCAAAGAAATAGGGTGCCGAGTTAGTTGACTGCAGCAAAAGCGTACGGCGGCTGAGGGCCAAGGAGAGCGTTTTTTCCCCGCAGAACCTGGGTGAAAATGTTTGCGGACTGCCAAGTCCCTCGCTCTCATTGTGCAGACACACTGGGTGGCGCCGGTCGTTCGACGGCCACGTCAGGTAGGAATCTGATGAGACGGCTGTGAGTTTCTGCGAATTTCCATGGGACAGGACAGTGGCACCCGGGTGTCGAGACTCTGCTACAAGACATATCTGGGAAGGCACACGGCTTTTAGCGAGTTTATGGCCGTTCTTTGAAAAGTTCGAAATGGGCTACCTAACAGATCAAAACGAAAATTTCTGTTCCGACACTGACAATGTTGAGTGTTTATGGAAAAAGTGCAAGGCAATCGCAAAATGCGTTTTAGACAGGTACGTGCCGAGTAAAACTGTGAGGGAGGGCAAAAACCCACCGTGGTTCAACAACAAAGTTAGGAAACTACTGCGAAAGCAAAGAGGGCTTCACTCCAAGTTTAAACGCAGACAAAACCTCTCAGACAAACAGAAGCTAAATGATGTCAAAGTTAGCGTAAGGAGGGCTATGCGTGAAGCGTTCAGTGAATTCGAAAGTAAAATTCTATGTACCGACTTGACAGAAAATCTTAGGAAGTTCTGGTTTTACGTTAAATAGGCAAGTGGCTCGAAACAGCATATCCAGACACTCTGGGATGATGATGGCATTGAAACAGAGGATGACACGCGTAAAAATGAAATACTGAACACCCTTTTCCACAGCTGTTTCGCAGAGGAAGACCGCACAGCATTCCTTCTCAAAATCCTCGCACAAACGAAAAAATGGCTGACATCGAAACAAATGTCCAAGGAATAGAAAATCAACAGAGGAAAGTCCACTGGCCCTGACGGGATACCAATTCGATTCTACACAGAGTACGAGAAAGAACTTGCCCCCCTTCTAATAGCCGTGTACCGCAAGTCTCTAGAGAAAAGAGCACAGGTAGTCCCAGTCTTCAGGAAGGGTCGTAGAGCAGATGCGCAAAACTATAGACCTATATCTCTGACGTCGAACTGTTGAGGAATTTTAGAACATGTTTTTTGCCCGCGTATCATGTCGTTTTTGGAAACTCAGAATCTACTCTGTAGGAATCAACATGGATTACGGAAACAGCGATCGTGTGAGACCCAACTCGCTTTATTTGTTCATGGGACCCAGGTAGATGCTATTTTCCATGACTTCCGGAAGGCGATCGATGCAGTTCCGTAGTGTCGCCTGAAAAACAAATTTAGAGCCTACGGAATATCAGACCAGCTGTGTGGCTGGAATAAAGACTTTTTAGCAAACAGAATACAGCACGTTGTTATCAATGGAGAGACGTCTACAGACGTTAAAGTAACCTCTGGCATGCCACAGGGGAGTGTTATGGGACCATTGCTTTTCACAATATACACTCCTGGAAATGGAAAAAAGAACACATTGACACTGGTGTGTCAGACCCACCATACTTGCTCCGGACACTGCTCCGGATCACACGCACGGCACAGCGGACACACCAGGAACCGTTGTGTTGGCCGTCGAATGGCGCTAGCTGCGCAGCATTTGTGCACCGCCGCCGTCAGTGTCAGCCAGTTTACCGTGGCATACGGAGCTTCATCGCAGTCTTTAACACTAGTAGCATGCCGCGACAGCGTGGACGTGAACCGTATGTGCAGTTGACGGACTTTGAGCGAGGGCGTATAGTGGGCATGCGGGAGCCCGGGTGGACGTACCGCCGAATTGCTCAACACGTGGGGCGTGAGGTCTCCACAGTACATCGATGTTGTCGCCAGTGGTCGGCGGAAGGTGCACGTGCCCGTCGACCTGGGACCGGACCGCAGCGACGCACGGATGCACGCCAAGACCGTAGGATCCTACGCAGTGCCGTATGGGACCTCACCGCCACTTCCAAGCAAATTAGGGACACTCTTGCTCCTGGGGTATCGGCGAGGACCATTCGCAACCGTCTCCATGAAGCTGGGCAACGGTCCCGCACACCGTTAGGCCGTCTTACGCTCACGCTCCAACGTCATGCAGCCCGCCTTCAGTGGTGTCGCGACAGGCGTGAATGGAGGGACGAATGGAGACGTGTCGTCTTCAGCGATGAGAGTCGCTTCTGCCTTGGTGCCAATGATGGTCGTATGCGTGTTTGGCACCGTGCAGGTGAGCGCCACAATCAGGACTGCATACGACCGAGGCACACAGGGCCAACACCCGGCATCATGGTGTGGGGAGCGATCTCCTACACTGGCCGTACACCTCTGGTGATCGTCGAGGGGACACTGAATAGTGCACGGTACATCCAAACCGTCATCGAACCCATCGTTCTATCATTCCTAGACCGGCAAGGGAACTTGCTGTTCTAACAGAACAATGCACGTCCACATGTATCCCGTGCCACCCAACGTGCTCTAGAAGGTGTAAGTCAACTACCCTAGCCAGCAAGATCTCCGGATCTGTCCCTCATTGAGCATGTTTGGGACTGGATGAAGCGTCGTCTCACGCGGTCTGCACGTCCAGCACGGACGCTGGTCCAACTGAGGCGTCAGGTGGAAATGGCATGGCAAGCCGTTCCACAGGACTACATCCAGCATCTCTACGATCGTCTCCATGGGAGAATAGCAGCCTGCATTGCTGCGAAAGGTGGATATACACTGTACTAGTGCCGACATTGTGCATGCTCTGTTGCCTGTGTCTATGTGCCTGTGGTTCTGTCAGTGTGATCATGTGATGTATCTGACCCCAGGAATGTAGTCTATCGACAAGGGAGGTGGCTTACAAAACACTCGTTCGACCTATACTTCAGTATTGCTCATCGGTGCGGGATCTGTACCAGATCGGGTTGACGGAGGAGATAGAGAAGATCCAAAGAAGAGCGGCGCTTTTCGTCGCAGGGTTATTTGGTAACCGTGATAGCGTTACGGAGATGTTTAGCAAAATCAAATTTCAGACTCTGCAAGAGAGGCGTTCTGCATCGCGGTGTAGCTTGCTCGCTAGGTTTCGAGCGGGTGCGTTTTTGGATAAGGTATCGAATATATTGTTTCCTCCTACTTATACCTCCAGAGGAGATTAAGAATGTAAAATTAGAGAGATTCGAGCGCGCACGGAGGCTTTCGGACGGTCGTTCTTCCCGCGAACCATACGCGACTGGAACGGAAAAGGGAGGTAATCACAGTGGCACGTAAAGTGCCCTCCGCCACACACCGTTGGGTGGCTTGCGGAGTACAAATGTAGATGTAGATGTAGATATTACAGGGGAGATAACGGTCTTTTTATGGAAGGCTGTGGTTGCATCCTGGTCATGATTTTTAGCAAAGATTCGACGTAAACACCTGGGAAAGAGGCCGCGAAGATGAAATCTTTTTTTCCTTTTCTCCCAATTAATTTTTGAAGTTGCTGGTTGGTCAAATCTGTCTATGCAGAGCAGGGGGCGGTCTCCCAGCTTCGAATGCTAGTAAATGGCTTGGGCTAAAGTGGGCCTAGTCTAAGCATGTAAATGTGCTATCCTGCCGAGCTGGCGATTAAAGCTGAGAGACAAAGAAGAACTCACTCTTGTACTGAAGCTTCGCTAGTAAAGAATGGCAGGTCTTTACCTAAATGGCGTGTCTTGTGTCCTTTGCTAGTGTGCCACTTGGAGCCTGTGCCAGTCACCATCTGAACCGTCAGAGGTACTGCTTCTTGCATCGCACACACGAGTGATGCGTGGGTGTACTAATTTCTTTGAAGTCGGTCATCTAAGCGCTTGGAATATTCCATCATGCATAGTCGTGTCACGGAGTCAAATTGGTTTGGCAGACCATCAAACGGGTCCATCTGCGCACTGGAATCTATTGGGATTTCAGAGGCCCATAGGGACGTATCTGCATATCGAATCATCCGAACATGAGACGGCATACTTGCATTTTTTCGGACACGCGTCATTATTAACAGATTGCTGCCAACCATGACGGTAGTCACCGATCGCATCGTGTTGTGCCTCCCTGACCAGCAGAAGGGTAAAGTATTCGCTGCTACGACCTAGGGCTCCAATATATGCTTCTCAGCACCCTGCTCTTTGGAACCATATTTTAGTTTGTGGAATAGTAAAGTATAGAAGCTTGATAGTGGCGTAGTTTTTGGGCCATAACACGGATTCGAATCTATGAAGTCAGACAAAGCGATTAGTTCCGGTTAGTGTGGTGTGTTGATCCCCAGTTGATCACTTTGTTAACCATAGACCCCGTATTATTGAAAGCGTTTGTCAAAAGAAAAAAAAAAAAAAAATTCTGTCGCGTTTCTTTAGCCATCTTTTGTCAGGTGATGTTAAGAATGAATAAATCAATTGTTATTTAGATCAAAACTCATCCTAGTGTTCTGACTAACATTAACTTAGCCATTTTTATTCAAGTCCTGATCGAAATTGAAAGAGCGGAAGCTTGCAACAGCTTGTTGATAGCATTTAGTCAATTCTGCTTATCAGTCCTCATTCCATACAAGAATGCAACTGATAATCATTTTGGATTGATTTTAATTTTATTGTACCCCAGTACAGCCGTAACAAATTATAAGTAGGCCTATGGACTTCGGATCATTGTAGGGCTAATAACAATAAGACTCTATAACAGCGAATTGCAGTAGAAGATGTAATTCTCAAATGTTTTTTATTCCAGTCTTTGATCACAATATCAATTCTTTTGACGATGACCGGTTTCGTCAGAAATTACCATCCTCAGATCTTTCCTACACGTTGTTCTAAAGCGATAAGGCCGTAATGGCATCGTCAAGACATATAAATATATTCAGCACAGCATCGTCACATAGATCTAAAATAAGGTGTAGAATTGAAATTGTGATCAAAGACCGGAACAAAAAACATTTGACAGTACTGGATCACTGATCATATGCGTGATTATGTCGCTGCTAGTGATGCAATTCTCGTTTGTGTGTACACTCCTAGTTAGGAGTTAACAGGTGTAGAAAAGTAGTTTGTTTGCTGACCTGAGCGAGTGAGCGATCTCAGGCGTACCTTCATGACGTATGCGGCACGGCCTGTCTTTCTAGTAGGCCTCGGTTCCGCGGTTTACTGGAGCTGCTATGAGCTGTCGTACATACCCTCTGCGCACTCGTTGTTTCGGCCCTCTCTGATTGGAATCAGCTTGTGTAATGGTATATAAGCAGGAAATCGTGCCAGTCTCGGCGTTACGGCCACTAATAAAGTGTCAATCGGGATACCACCACTCGATATATGTCGACCTTCATACAACCACCAATGTAAGTACGAATGCAGTTACGTTAGCCGCGCGGGATTAGCCGAGCGGTCTTGGGCGTTGCAGTCATGGAGTGTGCGTCTGGTCCCGGCGGAGGTTCGAATCCTCCCTTGGGCATGGGTTTGTGCGTTTGTCTTTAGGATAGTTTAGGTTAAGTGGTGTGTAAGCTTAGGGACTGATGACCTCAGCAGTTAAGTCCCATAAGATTTCACACACATTTGAACATTTTTTTTGTAGTTACGTTACCTATTGCCAGTTACTTTGAACTTCCACCATCTGAGGATGGTATGGGATTCACCTCCAAAGTGCACTCTAATTATATCATTGGAGTGGCTCATTGTAGGATAGAACAGCTTTACCCTTCCACCAAGACAGTAAGACAAGACTCATCGGTGATACTGTACAACCAACCTACAAAAAAAAAATAGAAAGAAAAGTCCTGGCAGTCAGTAACCTTACTCCTGACGACGATGGCAGAGCTAGCCATCGAAAGCTCCATAGTTTCATTCAGAATATGGGTGAGGATACATTGAAAGTGAGCTTTAATATATATTCGTGTGGCTCAGTGGCCAGGAGCTTTTTCAGTTGGGTTTCTCTTCGGTCATTTGTGTGTTCCTAATCTACCTCAGTTCTCCAACTGGGGTAAGGGGACGCACAGTTTAACCTGAAATCCAAAAAACGCGTCGCTCCTGACCGACTCCTAAATTCGTTTAGCGGTGAAGACTAAATTAACGGCAGAACGAACATTTCCGTAGTCTGACTGGGATCCTATCCCACAACCTCTCTGTATCCCAGTACACACTTTATCACTAGATCACAGGGCCCTACATTAATTTCAAGCGAAACGGACAACGAAACCATAACGACCTCTGAAGTATGTGTACACCACGCACCCTAACTGCCGACCTAGTTTTTACTCTACTACGCAAGTGCTTGAGAGACTTCTCTCCTCCTTGTGGGTAATCAGTTTCCAAATCTTTTTGCGAAATATAATTAAAGAATAGCTTGTTATTCTGTTCGCTAAGGTGGGGGGAGGGGGGGGGAGGGGGGGAGAGAGGGGAAGTCTTCGCGTGCACCACTTGTCTGTGATTTTCGTATCCCTTGTTCTTTGTGTAATCGTATTATAAATAACTGTTTATGTATCGTATTGGACCAGGCGTAAATTAAGGGCAAGCTCAAGTCATTTTCGACAAAATTTCTAGCTGCACTGCGCACCTTCAAGTGGTAAGAAGTGGGTACACGTAATACACGCAGAAACATAGTCACACATGATCGTTTTGACGTTCCATCTATCACGGTTGTGGGACGACATAAATGTTAACAGACCGTACTGGCTTCTAAACACGGTACGCTCAGTGCTCAACGTTATTGCGACTCTGCGCTCTTTACACCAGCACGTCTTTTCAGGCGTGCATGCTGCGCTAACTTTCTTCCTTTTTATGAAAATGTGCGACCACATCGATTTGGGCAGGTAGAGGAGCTCTTGGAATGAGATGATATTGACCTATGGGTTGGCCTACCCGTCCCTACAACTGAAATACAGTCGATCACGTGTGGGGTGAGCTAGAGAGACGTATTGACGCACGTCCATATGCACCAACGACTATTCATTAGTTGTCAATCGCGTTGTTGGAGGAATGGAACTCTCTACCAGTAGAACTGTGTAAATACTTTATGACCAACAGGGAAGCAGGCTGCAGAGCATGGATGGTAGTACATGGTACTCACACCCTATTAAGAACCATGCCTCGCCTTTTGTAATGTTCAAGGGGTCTTCATAAACCGCAGTGAATTACGTGTGAACATTGCCTTAGAATATTTGTGCCATTTCTCATGGCGTATTTCTCTCTGTTACCTTATGCACTTTACTAGATAAGTTCTTTCTGTGCATAGTTCAAGTGCCAGCCAGTTTTGTTACTTGACACTGACACCTCACGTTAAAATGACTTTTCTCCTTAAGTTTTGCAAACAAGTGTAGGCCTACATAGGAAATAAAAGGAATAAAGAAGACAAACGAAAAGTTCTTTGTATAAAGAGTTTATTAATGTTGAAATTCATATAATAAATCACAGTGATGTTTGAATTGTAGCATATATCGCTTTTATGCGGTAACACAGACAATGGAAACTTACCGATTTAATGATCATCTTCATCAATTTTTAGAATATAATCTGTTCCTAATAGTGGGTTGTTACAACTTAAGTATGTATTTGAAATATAGCCATTACACACCAAAGTTTTGAGAGCTGGGTGTGTTTTCATAAAATCGAAATGGCACTGAACTACATTATGCCAGAAAACAGTGTACAAAATGAGTAATGTGAACTTAACAACTAACCATTTTTTCATACTGAACAGAAACACTTCAGTATATTAAATACATTGATTGCAATGATTGATTTCAGGAACAAGAAAGTGTTCAGAATCTTAACCTTTTACTGGCATTTCCCAAGTCTCATTTGGGCGCTATCTACGACAGTGCCCAGGTTAGACTCAGGTGATGTCTGGAATGTATTGAAACACTCCTTCTTAAGCAAATGTAGTGTTTTTACACCCACTTCTGAAATAGCATTTAAATTACAACCAAAACCGATAACTCTGTGTGTGAGACAAAGCACACTTGCAAATTCTACGCGGAGTCACAACATATTCAACCTATTCTCATACAGGTCTAATATTGATATCGCTAGTAGTTACACTGTCTGATACTATATGATTAGAAACCCACATCTCTACATATGTAATTTCCCGCTAATAAACACTTACAGACAATACGTATCATTAATTTAGAAGTCAGTTGTGTTCACTTCATTCACTCTTCCGTGGTAAATCATGTACACAGTTCCGCTACTGAGAATGTCAAGCTTACCAGCAATGATAGTTGGGAATCCTAATACCTTCTATTCAGGTATAATCCACTCCGTGCACGCTCTTCAGTAATTCAGTTATTAGGGATTTGTTTCACTGGTCAGTAAGCTTTTCAGTTACCTCGATCGGCGGCCACAGTTCTTTCAACAAAATGGATTCTTAAGTTACAGGGTTGTAGAGAAACATGCCTTCCTTATTCTTGCTTTAAGCAATGAGGCACATTTTTTTTCATGAAGTATGCCACGAAGTTGTTGGAACGTATAAAACTACATTTTATGTGGTTAAGAGAGCCCTCTGTGTTATATTTATTGGATGTTTTGTATTTTTCGTGTTCCTTGCAATCATAGAAACAGGGCCAGAATTTATTTTATTTGTGTTTTCCACTGCTTTCAGAAATTCATCGATATAAATGTGGTTTGCAATTCGTTAGATTATGAAATACAGCAGCTACCATAAAAGTGAGTTATATTACATGTGACTAATTTCTGCTGTTCGAAAAGCCTCTTCCGATCTAACAATCATCTGATTGTTCTGCAACAAATAACTCAATTACGATCTCAAGCCCCCAGGGGCTCAGCATTCATTTGCTGAGTACGGGCTTGGCGACCCCGGGGTCCTGAGCTGGGGACTGGTCAGCGCCGCCAGTCTCCTGTCACCGCAACCCCCGGACATGCTTCAGCGACCACCGTACGGCGCGGCGGTGCAATGTTGTGTGCTGCGGGGAATGCTAATCTTGGCTTGACCGCCTGGATTGAGAGGAAGGCCAACCTCTATAAAAACCCCTCAATCTTTCGGTGTGCTCCGCGCTTACAAGATGCATGGCTGTTGGGGGTGGAACAGTCGCAAGCGGGCAACCTCTGGGGCAGGTGCCGCACCCCAGTTGTATAAGGCTTACTCAGGCACGCGGGGCTCTGTCTGAGCGGACGTTTAGTTCCCCAGCTGCTCGTGGGACCACAATGGACTCTTCGACCTCTACATTTCCCCCTACCAGTGGCTTGGGTGGGCCACTGGTAGGAAAACACACCCCTTCGAAAAAGCGGCTACGCGCTGCGAATCCTCCAGCGCCTGGTGTTGCTAGAGATTTACCAGACTGTCGTAACGGAGCACATGCTGATAATCAGAATGTGTTTTTGATTATTAAACGGACGGAGGGTAGCTTTGAGAGGGTTTCTCCCTTTTACATCCACAAGGGTCTTGAGGGAATTGTAGGAACACTGAAATCTGTGAAGCGACTGAACAATGGGACTCTGTTAGTTGAGACTTCTAGTTCCCGTCAAGTCGCTTCCCTTCGGAAAGCAACCTGTCTAGGAGAGTACGCTATCGAGACCGAGCTCCACTCCACTTTGAATTATAGTAAGGGTGTTGTGACGCGTAAGGACTTGGTGGATATCCCCATAGACGAGTTAAAATCTGAGTGGGCCGACGAAGGTATTGTTGATGTGCGCCGGCCGCGGTGGTCTCGCGGTTCTAGGCGCGCAGTCCGGAACAGTGCGACTGCTACGGTCGCAGGTTCGAATCCTGCCTCAGGCATGGATGTATGTGATGACCTTAGGTTAGTTAGGTTTAAGTAGTTCTAAGTTCTAGGGCACTAATGACCACAGCAGTTGAGTCCCATAGTGCTCAGAGCCATTTGAACCATTTTTTTTGTTGACGTGCAGCATATTATGAAACGAGTGGATGGGGACCTCGTCAAATCTGACTCGTTTATTCTCACGTTCAGTTGCCCGAGACTCACAGAGCATGTTAAAGCGGGGTTCTTACGTTTGCCAGTACGGCCATATTTCCCCAACCCAATGCGCTGTTTTAAATGTCAGCGTTTTGGGCATACTACGTTGGGGTGCAATGGGATAGCCACTTGTGGTAAATGTGGTCAGCCTGCCCATGACGGAGGCGATTGTTCATCGCCTGTGAAGTGCGTGAATTGCTCTAGGAGTCACCCTGTCTGGAGCCGAATCTTCCCCATCTACACTCCTGGAAATGGAAAAAAGAACACATTGTCACCGGTGTGTCAGACCCACCATACTTGCTCCGGACACTGCGAGAGGGCTGTACAAGCAATGATCACACACACGGCACAGCGGATACACCAGGAACCGCGGTGTTGGCCGTCGAATGGCGTTAGCTGCGCAGCATTTGTGCACCGCCGCCATCAGTGTCAGCCAGTTTGCCGTGGCATACGGAGCTCCATCGCAGTCTTTAACACTGGTAGCATGCCGCGACAGCGTGGACGTGAACCGTATGTGCAGTTGGCGGACTTTGAGCGAGGGCGTATAGTGGGCATGCGGGAGGCCGGGTGGACGTACCGCCGAATTTCTCAACACGTGGGGCGTGAGGTCTCCACAGTACATCGATGTTGTCGCCAGTGGTCGGCGGAAGGTGCACGTGCCCGTCGACCTGGGACCGGACCGCAGCGACGCACGGATGCACGCCAAGACCGTAGGATCCTACGCAGTGCCGTAGGGGACCGCAACGCCACTTCCCAGCAAATTAGGGACACTGTTGCTCCTGGGGTATCGGCGAGGACCATTCGCAACCGTCTCCATGAAGCTGGACAACGGTCCCGCACACCGTTAGGCCGTCTTTCGCTCACGCCCCAACATCGTGCAGCCCGCCTCCAGTGGTGTCGCGACAGGCGTGAATGGAGGGACTAATGGAGACGTGTCGTCTTCAGCGATGAGAGTCGCTTCTGCCTTGGTGCCAATGATGGTCCACATCTTTCGCTTCCGCTCTCAAAAAACCGGTACAAATAGCCACTGTTGCTACGCAAACGGAGGTTGCTAGTGTTAGCACTAATACCTGCGTCTGCCAGTGCACTTGTGCTGCTGCGCTTGTTTTGCAACGTGCGGTTCTCCCCGCTACGTCGGACAAGGCCATGGTTGCTGACATTGGGGTACTTCCCGCCTCTCCCCATATGGCGCCTTCTGCCCATGCGAGTAAATCTCCAAGGCTGTTGGCAAGGCTCTGCATTCTAAGCCCCCCAAGACAAAGACGCAGTAGGTGAAGGTTTTGCCACCTGAGGAGACTAGTCAGGGTCGGTCCGATGTACTGTCTGACATCTCCCATAGGTCGTCATCGGAGCTTATGGACATTGATGATATGGACATTGATTCTTCTCGCCCCAGGAATAAATCTCCAGCCAGAACGGCCTCTCCTCCAAAGCACAGAGGCAGGGTGAAAGTTCAGCCACCCTGATCACTGGCCCCCATATTACAGTGGAACGTGAATGGGTTCAGGACGCTTGTGGCCGAATAACAACTCCTTGTACGAGAGTGCCCTTTTTGCTTATGTCTCCAAGAGACACATTTTCGGTCCACTGATGCTCCTTCTTTACGGGGCTATTCCGTATATCGAAAAGATTATCTGACGGGGGAAAGGGCAAAGGGTGGTGTTGCGGTTTTTGTCCGTGACATGCACCCCTCATCTGAGCTCCCTCTCGTCACCGACTTGCAAGCAGTTGCAGTTGACATTCTTGTGGGTCGGAGGCTCACAGTCTGTTCAGTTTATTTACCGCCTCAGGATGCAATAGACTCTGAGGCTCTCACAGACCTTATTAGCCAACTCCCCCGCCCATTTCTTCTTCTGGGGGACTTCAATGTTCATAATGTGTTATGTGGCTCTCCGACTACTTGCCCCAGGGGTCGCATTCTGGAAAGCCTCATGATGTCTGAAGAACTGTGCATCCTCAGCTCTGGTGCTCCCACTCATTTCTGTACTGCTTCTGGGTCGTCATCGGCTATTGATCTTTCCTTTTGCATTCAAGCACTCGCGGATTCTGCTCTGTGGGAGGCTGCTGCTGACCTCCATTCTAGAGACCACTTCCCCCTTTGGATTCGCCTCCTGGATGAGGCTGTGGCATTACCAGTACCGCCACGGTGGCACCTCTGCAGAGCTGACTGGACACTTTTCAGCCAACTTGCTGTTTTGGAACACCGTGCCAGCGTCCACGAATGGGTAGGCCATGTTACAGCTGTGATCTCCCATGCTGCTGAATTGTCAATCCCACGGTCATCCGGTCATCCCAAGAGGCGTCCTGTCCCTTGGTGTACCACTGAGTGCCGCTCAGCCATCCGAGCCCGCCGTGCAGCTCTGCGCCGTTTCAAGTGCCGTCCTTCAGCTGACAATCTTGCTGCCTTCCGGGTGGCAAGGGCCAAAACGCGGCGAGTGATTAAAGAGAGCATACGACGGTCATGGCAATCGTTCTTCAACTCCATCTCTCGCTCCACTACTTCTACGAAAGTATGGGAAGCCATCAGGAGGATTTCCGGGAAACTCAACCAGCTACC
Organism: Schistocerca gregaria; assembly: GCF_023897955.1. NCBI lineage: Eukaryota > Metazoa > Arthropoda > Insecta > Orthoptera > Acrididae > Schistocerca > Schistocerca gregaria. Next base: position 464,988,028 of record NC_064922.1, read on the forward strand.
TGTCACGGCATTGCTGCATCAGGTATGTCTCCTCACGGCGCCTAGAGACATTGCCCAGACACTGGCCATGCATTTTGCGGACTCTACCGCCACTATTAACTGTGATCCAGATTTCTGCCGCTACCGCACTGCCATCGAGAGGGGTCACTTGGACTTCCGGTCTCTAAATTCTGAACCCTACAATTGCCCCTTCACAATGTGGGAACTGGATTCGGCGCTGTCTGTGGCTCATGATACTGCGCCTGGTCATGATCAAATCCTGTACAGCATGCTGCGGCACTTGTTGCTGCCATCCAAGGAAGTTCTCCCGAACTGTTTTAATATGATATGGTTATCCGGCACGTACCCTGACTCGTGGAGGGAGGCGATTTTGATTCCACTCCTCAAACCAGGGAAGGACCGAACGCATCCCATTGGTTATCGAAGTATTGCTTTGACGAGCTGTGTCGGGAAGACGTTGGAACGCATGGTCAACCGTCGACTGGTTTGGCTGCTCGAAACCAGGCAGCTCCTTAGCCCCTCTCAGTGTGGCTTTTGGAGATGTCGTTCCACTATAGACAACTTGACCCTGCTTGAGGCCGCCATGCAGCAGGCCTTCCTACGTAACCAGCATTGTCTAGGTGTATTCTTTGACATTAACAAGGCGTATGACACTACCTGGCGCTGCCTTACTCTCAATCAACTGCATGAGTGGGGCTTTCGTGGCCGTCTCCCCATCTTCATTTGGTCCTTTCTTTCACACCGCCTCTTTCGGTATCGGGTTGGTAATGTGCTATCTGATTTGTACGTGCAGGAGAATGGTGTTCCTCAGGTCAGCGTTTTAAGTGTCACCCTCTTTGCCGTCCCTATTAACAATATCACGTCCACTATCCGGAGTCCTACCCAATGTTCCTTGTTTGTGGACGATTTTGCTGTTTTCTGTTCTTCCTCCAGTCTTTTCACTGCTAGTCGGCAGTTACAGCTTACGATAAAGCGCTTAGAGGCATGGACTGCAAAGACGGGTTTTACCTTCTCTGCAGACAAATGTGTGTGTGTTTATTTTACTCGTTCTCGGCGTCCGTTTACCTCCCCTGAATTGCGTCTGAGGGACACCGTTCTTCCTTTAGAGACACTGTGAGGTTCTTGGGCCTCACTTTTGATTCTAAGTTGTCGTGGTTGCCTCACCTTAAAGACCTCAAGGTGCGGGCCCTGAAGGCACTGAATATTTTGAAGTGTCTGAGCCATCGGTCCTGGGGAGAAGATCGGGCGCGTCTGCTGCAGTTTTATAGGGCTTTCGTCCGATCGCGTCTTGACTATGCTTGCACCGTGTATGGGTCAGCAAGGCCTTCGTATCTGAAGGTTCTTGACGCAGTACACCATGAGGGTATCAGGCTGGCCACTGGTGCCTTCCGTATCAGTCCCATCCCCAGCCTGTGTGCTGAAGCAGGGCAACCGCCGCTCGCCATCCGGCGGAAACTCCTCATGGTGCGACTGGTGTGTGAATTCCTTGCCTGTCCTACCTTCCCTGCGTACCCTACCGTTTCCCGACCGCCTATGGAACGTCTCTTTTCCAGTCGTCCCAGGGCAACGAGACCATTTGGGATTCGTGCCAAGCATTTGCTTGAGTCCCTTGGTGTGGAGCGTGTGGTCACCCAACGACAAGGTTTTACTCGCCTGCCTCCCTGGTTGCTCCAGAGGCCCAGCATCCTTCTGGACTTGTCGGAGTACCGGAGGAGCTGCACTCCAGCGTTTGTTTTTACCTCCTTATTTTACGATATTTTATACCAGCATCCGGACCATGTACCTGTATTTGGATGGCTCTAAACAGGCGGACTCTGTTGGTTGTGCTGTTGTTTTCCCTGATCGAGTCGTCAAGCTATGGCTTCCTGCGGCGTTTACCATCTTTGATGCCGAATTGTTTGCGATGTTGCGGGCATTGAAGCAGATGAGAAGCGTTCCCAGTCTTAAGTTCCTCGTCTGTTCTGACTACCTGAGTGCCCTTCAGACCATACAACACTTGTACCCAGCGGATATGGTCGTCCAGAACATCCATGATGCCCTACTCCACCTGCAACGGCAGGGCAAGGAGGTTTGTTTCTGCTGGGTGTCAGGGCACGTGGGCACTAGGGGAAACGAACAGGCGGATGTGGCTGCCAAAGACGCATGATCCCTCCCTCACGTTGCTGACTGTGCCGTCCACCTCCATGCTGTTACATCCCTCCTGCGTTATCGTGTTATGCGTCAATGAGAAGAGGAGTGTCTGGCAGTTGGTGACAATAAGCTGCGTCTGGTCAAGGCCACTACGCGGCCATTGGTGTACGTCCTACCAGTCATGCAGGCGAATGAGGTTCTCCTCACTCGCCTCCGCATCGGGCACAGTCCCTTAACGCATGGTTTTTTACTCCGGCGGGAGGAGCCCCCAATCTGCAGTGCTTGTGGCGTCCAGATTACTGTCCGCTACATTTTACTTGACTGTCTTTTATTCTCTGACCAGAGGGCGGTGGTTTCCTAGCCACCGGATTTGCCCTCTATTTTGCAAGATGACGCAACGACTGTGGTTAAGGTCTTAAGGTTTTGTGTCCTGTCCAATTTGTTACCTCGGATTTTAGGGAGAGGGTTTTAATGTGCTGCTGGGTGACTGGCTCACCCAGGTTTTAGGTAAGAGGTCCGCCAGTCACGATTACCTCCTTGTTTTCCTTCGGTTTCCGTTCTCTTTTCCTTGTGTTTCCTTTCCTTTTTTAGTGTGTTCCTTCTCCTCTTGTTTTGCCTCCGTATGTGGGGATTTGGAACTGCGTCAGGTCTGCGTCTTTTAGCCATTCTCCTTTATCGCTGTTAGTCTTAGTCCCTTCACTGCATGTGTTCCTGTTTTTATGTGCTTGGGCGCTGATGACCGCGCTGTTTAGCACCCGTAAACGTCAAACGCACACACACACCTTCTCAACAATAAGATATAGTTGTTTTCTAAACCATTGAATGCAATATGATCTGCACTGCAGTTGAAACGCTCAATATTCGTCGCTGTAGCTGCAGTACACATAGACTGCTATAGTGTACATTTTGTCCACATGAATTTCGTTGGTAACTCTTCCTGCAGCGAGTATTCGATCATAACGAACGATAACTTCAGTTGTGTGTTGTATGACTCAGATATTATGAACTATTTCCCTGCTTTGGGCGTAATACTAGTTACTGATCTGTGCCATTAACAATTATTGCTAAAGCACGAAGTCGTTGACTGTAAAATGAGTCACTTCAGTAGCAATTGTACGAAGTTATTACGCCAAGGATTCCTCAGGCAAAGTCTCCATTAAGAAAACGTACCGTTAGTTGTTACATGAATAGCTTACAAAGAGTGTCAAGAGATAGGTGCTGTACTACTAGCGTGGTTTCAAAACTAAATCACTGATGTTGCTTTATACGGGAAGGGGGCGGGGAAATGATGGTCATCCTTTCGTCTACCAATCATTCGTGAGCACAGCCTAGCAGCAGTTTTATACATTCATATAGGCATAATGCGAGCCATCTCATCAGTTTTTGTTTGGAATTCTGGTGAGACAGAGTATTTAACGCAAGCTACACAAATAGCTGCTAATTTCACTGCTTCTGCTACCGTATCATACCATCAGGATAAATCCTACAATGCACCACTAAGTTGTTTTTTAATTTTCGAAAAAAGCCATACCTTTGATAAATAATGTCGTAAACCCGCAACACACAGTGACCTTTTCAGGGTAAAGTGGAACTGGTTGATTTGCGTGTGGATTTTCCGTTGCCCATATTCGACAATTCTGTATATTGACATATCGTGTCAAATGGAAGTGGGCTTCGTCTGTCCACAAAATTTCCCACGGACGATAGTTGTCCACTTCCATAAGAGCAAGAAAATTTAAACGGAAAGTCTCTCTTGCTGGCAGATCAACGGGAAGCAACTCGTGCTCATGGGTAATTTTGAATAGATAAAACGAAGGATGTTTCGTAGGATTTTACGCACTGTGCTCACGGGTTTGTCCAATGTCCATTGAAGTCGAGTCAATTCTTTTCCACCCTCTACCAGGTTGCTTCGGGCAATTCTCCGTGTACTACATGTTTACACATCACCACTTGTATCCTCCGACATTTGTGGCCACTGATTCCATTGAAGTCGAGTCAATTCTTTTCCACACTCTACCAGGTTGCGTCGGGCAATTCTCGGTGCACTTCCCGTTTACACACCACCACTTGTATCCTCCAACATTGGTGGCCACTGCTTCCATTGAAGTCGAGTCAATTCTCTTCCAAACTCTACCAGGTTGCTTCGGGCAATTCTCGGTGCACTGCCCGTTTACACACCACCACTTGTATCCTCCGACATTGGTGGCCACTGCTTCCATTGAAGTCGAGTCAATTCTTTTCTACCCTCTACCAGGTTGCTTCGGGCAATTCTCGGTGCACTGCCCGTTTACACACCACCACTTGTATCCTCCGACATTGGTGGCCACTGCTTCCATTGAAGTCGAGTCAATTCTTTTCTACCCTCTACCAGGTTGCTTCGGGCAATTCTCCGTGTACTACATGTTTACACACCACCACTTGTATCCTCCGACATTGGTGGCCACTGCTTCCATTGAAGTCGAGTCAATTCTTTTCCACCCTCTACCAGGTTGCTTCGGGCAATTCTCGGTGCACTGCCCGTTTACACACCACCACTTGTATCCTCCGACATTGGTGGCCACTGCTTCCATTGAAGTCGAGTCAATTCTTTTCCACCCTCTACCAGGTTGTTTCGGGCAATTCTCCGTGTACTACATGTTTACACACCACCACTTGTATCCTCCGACATTGGTGGCTACTGCTTTCATTGAAGTCGAGTCATTTCTATTCCACCCTCTACCAGGTTGCTTCAGGCAATTCTCTGTGTATAACATGTTTACACATCACCACTTGCATCCTCCGACATTGGTGGCCACTGCTTCCATTGAAGTCGAGTCAATTCTTTTCCACCCTCTACCAGGTTGCGTCGGGCAATTCTCGGTGCACTACCCGTTTACACACCACCACTTGTATCCTCCGACATTGGTGGCCACTGCTTCCATTGAAGTCGAGTCAATTCTTATCCACCATCTACCAGGTTGCTTTGGGCAATTCTCGGTGCACTGCCCGTTTACACACCACCACTTGTATCCTCCGACATTGGTGGCAACTGCTTCCATTGAAGTCGAGTCAGTTCTTTTCCACCCTCTACCAGGTTGTGTCGGACAATTCTCAGTGCACTACCCGTTTACACACCACCACTTGTATCCTCCGACATTGGTGGCCACTGCTTCCATTGAAGTCGAGTCAATTCTTTTCCACCCTCTACCAGGTTGCTTCGGGCAATTCTCCGTGTACTACATGTTTACACATCACCACTTGTATCCTCCGACATTGTTGGCCACTGCTTCCATTGAAGTCGAGTCAATTCTTTTCCACCCTCTACCAGGTTGCGTCGGGCAATTCTCGGTGCACTGCCCGTTTACACACCACCACTTGTATCCTCCGACAATGGTGGCCACTGCTTCCATTGAAGTCGAGTCAATTCTCTTCCACCCTCTACCAGGTTGCTTCGGGCAACTCTCGGTGCACTGCCCGTTTACACACCACCACTTGAATTCTACGACATTGGTGGCCACTGCTTCCATTGAAGTCGAGTCAATTCTTTTCCACTCTCTACCAGGTTGCTTCGGGCAAATCTCCGTGCACTGCCCGTTTACACACCACCACTTGTATCCTCCGACATTTATGGGCACTGCTTCCATTGAAGTCGAGTCAGTTCTTTTCCACCCTCTACCAGGTTGCTTCGGGCAATTCTCCGTGTACTACATGTTTACACACCACAACTTGTATCCTCCGACAATGGTGGCCACTGCTTCCATAGAAGTCGAGTCAATTCTTATCCACCCTCTACCAGGTTGCTTCGGGCAATTCTGGTTCACTGCCCATTTACACACCACCACATGTATCCTTCGACATTAGTGGCCACTGCTTCCATTGAAGTCGAGTCAATTGTTTTCCACCCTCTACCAGGTTGCTTCGGGTTATTCTCCATGTACTACATGTTTACACATCACCACTTGTATCCTCCGACATTGGTGGCCACTGCTTCCATTCAAGTCGAGTCAATTCTTTTCTACCCTCTACCAGGTTGCTTCGGGCAATTCTCCGTGTACTACATGTTTACACACCACCACTTGTATCCTCCGACATTGGTGGCCACTGCTTCCATTGAAGTCGAGTCAATTCCTTTCCACCCTCTACCAGGTTGCTTCGGGCAAATCTCTGTGCACTGCCCGTTTACACACCACCACTTGTATCCTCCGACATTTGTGGCCACTGCTTCCATTGAAGTCAAGTCAGTTCTTTTCCACCCTCTACCACGTTGCTTCGGGCAATTCTCCGTGTACTACATGTTTACACACCACCACTTGTATCCTCTGACATTGGTGGCAACTGCTTCCATTGAAGTCGAGTCAATTCTTTTCCACCCTCTACCAGGTTGTGTCGGACAATTCTCAGTGCACTACCCGTTTACACACCACCACTTGTATCCTCCGACATTGGTGGCCACTGCTTCCATTGAAGTCGAGTCAATTCTTTTCCACCCTCTACCAGGTTGCTTCGGGCAATTCTCCGTGTACTACATGTTTACACATCACCACTTGTATCCTCCGACATTGTTGGCCACTGCTTCCATTGAAGTCGAGTCAATTCTTTTCCACCCTCTACCAGGTTGCTTCGGGCAACTCTCGGTGCACAGCCCGTTTACACACCACCACTTGAATTCTACGACATTGGTGGCCACTGCTTCCATTGAAGTCGAGTCAATTCTTTTCTACTCTCTACCAGGTTGCTTCGGGCAAATCTCTGTGCACTGCCCGTTTACACACCACCACTTTTATCCTCCGACATTTGTGGCCACTGTTTCCATTGAAGTTGAGTCAGTTCTTTTCCACCCTCTACCAGGTTCCTTCGGGCAATTCTCCGTGTACTCCATGTTTACACACCACCACTTGTATCCTCCGACAATGTAGGCCACTGGTTCCATAGAAGTCGAGTCAATTCTTATCTACCCTCTACCAGGTTGCTTCGGGCAATTCTGGTTCACTGCCCGTTTACACACCACCACTTGCATCCTTCGACATTAGTGGCCACTGCTTCCATTGAAGTCGAGTCAATTCTTTTCCACCCTCTACCAGGTTGCTTCGGGCAATTCTCCGTGTACTACATGTTTACACATCACCACTTGTATCCTCCGACATTGGTGGCCACTGCTTCCATTGAAGTTGAGTCGATTCTTTTCCACACTCTACCAGGTTGCGTCGGGCAATTCTCGGTGCACTTCCCGTTTACACACCACCAATTGTATCCTCCAACATTGGTGGCCACTGCTTCCGTTGAAGTCGAGTCAATTCTCTTCCAAACTCTACCAGGTTGCTTCGGGCAATTCTCGGTGCACTGCCCGTTTACACACCACCACTTGTATCCTCCGACATTGGTGGCCACTGCTTCCATTGAAGTCGAGTCAATTCTTTTCTACCCTCTACCAGGTTGCTTCGGGCAATTCTCCGTGTACTACATGTATACACACCACCACTTGTATCCTCCGACATTGGTGGCTACTGCTTCCATTGAAGTCGAGTCAATTCTTTTCCACCCTCTACCAGGTTGCTTCGGGCAAATCTCCGTGCACTGCCCGTTTATACACCACCACTTGTATCCTCCGACATTTGTGGCCGCTGCTTCCATTGAAGTCGAGTCAGTTCTTTTCCACCCTCTACCAGGTTGCTTCGGGCAATTCTCCGTGTACTACATGTTTACACACCACCACTTGTATCCTCCGACATTGGTCGCCACTGCTTCCATTGAAGTCAAGTCAATTCTCTTCCACCCTCTACCAGGTTGCTTCGGGCAATTCTCAGTGCACTGCCCGTTTACACACCACCACTTGTATCCTTCGACATTGGTGGCCACTGTTTCCATTGAAGTCGAGTCAATTCTCTTCCATCCTCTACCAGGTTGCTTCGGGCAATTCTCGGTGCACTGCCCGTTTACACACCACCACTTGAATCCTCCGACATTGGTGGCCACTGCTTCCATTGAAGTCGAGTCAATTCTTCTCCACCCTCTACCAGGTTGCTTCGCTCAATTCTCCGTGTACTACACGTTTACACATCACCACTTGTATCCTCCGACATTGGTGGCCACTGCTTCCATTGAAGTCAAGTCAATTCTTTTCCACCCTCTACCAGGTTGCGTCGGGCCATTCTCGGAGCACTACAAGTTTACACACCACCACTTGTAACATCTGACATTGGTGGCCACTGCTTCCATTGAAGTCGAGTCAATTCTTTTCCACCCTCTACCAGGTTGCTTCGGGCAAATCTCTGTGCACTGCCCGTTTACACACCACCACTTGTATCCTCCGACATTTATGGCCACTGCTTCCATTGAAGTCGAGTCAGTTCTTTTCCACCCTCTACCAGGTTGCTTCGGGCAATTCCCCGTGTACTACATGTTTACACACCACAACTTGTATCCTCCGACAATGGTGGCCACTGCTTCCATAGAAGTCGAGTCAATTCTTATCCACCCTCTACCAGGTTGCTTCGGGCAATTCTGGTTCACTGCCCATTTACACACCACCACATGTATCCTTCGACATTAGTGGCCACTGCTTCCATTGAAGTCGAGTCAATTGTTTTCCACCCTCTACCAGGTTGCTTCGGGCAATTCTCCGTGTACTACATGTTTACACATCACCACTTGTATCCTCCGACATTGGTGGCCACTGCTTCCATTGAAGTCGAGTCAATTCTTTTCTACCCTCTACCAGGTTGCTTCGGGCAATTCTCCGTGTACTACATGTTTACACACCACCACTTGTATCCTCCGACATTGGTGGCCACTGCTTCCATTGAAGTCGAGTCAATTCCTTTCCACCCTCTACCAGGTTGCTTCGGGCAAATCTCTGTGCACTGCCCGTTTACACACCACCGCTTGTATCCTCCGACATTTGTGGCCACTGCTTCCACTGAAGTCAAGTCAGTTCTTTTCCACCCTCTACCACGTTGCTTCGGGCAATTCTCCGTGTACTACATGTTTACACACCACCACTTGTATCCTCCGACATTGGTGGCAACTGCTTCCATTGAAGTTGAGTCAATTCTTTTCCACCCTCTACCAGGTTGTGTCGCACAATTCTCAGTGCACTACCCGTTTACACACCACCACTTGTATCCTCCGACATTGGTGGCCACTGCTTCCATTGAAGTCGAGTCAATTCTTTTCCACCCTCTACCAGGTTGCTTCGGGCAATTCTCCGTGTACTACATGTTTACACATCACCACTTGTATCCTCCGACATTGTTGGCCACTGCTTCCATTGAAGTCGAGTCAATTCTTTTCCACCCTCTACCAGGTTGCGTCGGGCAATTCTCGGTGCACTGCCCAATTACACACCACCACTTGTATCCTCCGACAATGGTGGCCACTGCTTCCATTGAAGTCGAGTCAATTCTCTTCCACCCTCTACCAGGTTGCTTCGGGCAACTCTCGGTGCACAGCCCGTTTACACACCACCACTTGAATTCTACGACATTGGTGGCCACTGCTTCCATTGAAGTCGAGTCAATTCTTTTCCACCCTCTACCAGGTTCCTTCGGGCAATTCTCCGTGTACTCCATGTTTACACACCACCACTTGTATCCTCCGACAATGTTGGCAACTGGTTCCATAGAAGTCGAGTCAATTCTTATCTACCCTCTACCAGGTTGCTTCGGGCAATTCTGGTTCACTGCCCGTTTACACACCACCACTTGTATCCTTCGACATTAGTGGCCACTGCTTCCATTGAAGTCGAGTCAATTCTTTTCCACCCTCTACCAGGTTGCTTCGGGCAATTCTCCGTGTACTACATGTTTACACATCACCACTTGTATCCTCCGACATTGGTGGCCACTGCTTCCATTGAAGTAGAGTCGATTCTTTTCCACACTCTACCAGGTTGCGTCGGGCAATTCTCGGTGCACTTCCCGTTTACACACCACCAATTGTATCCTCCAACATTGGTGGCCACTGCTTCCATTGAAGTCGAGTCAATTCTCTTCCAAACTCTACCAGGTTGCTTCGGGCAATTCTCGGTGCACTGCCCGTTTACACACCACCACTTGTATCCTCCGACATTGGTGGCCACTGCTTCCATTGAAGTCGAGTCAATTCTTTTCTACCCTCTACCAGGTTGCTTCGGGCAATTCTCCGTGTACTACATGTTTACACACCACCACTTGTATCCTCCGACATTGGTGGCTACTGCTTCCATTGAAGTCGAGTCAATTCTTTTCCACCCTCTACCAGGTTGCTTCGGGCAAATCTCCGTGCACTGCCCGTTTATACACCACCACTTGTATCCTCCGACATTTGTGGCCGCTGCTTCCATTGAAGTCGAGTCAGTTCTTTTCCACCCTCTACCAGGTTGCTTCGGGCAATTCTCCGTGTACTACATGTTTACACACCACCACTTGTATCCTCCGACATTGGTGGCCACTGCTTCCATTGAAGTCGAGTCAATTCTCTTCCACCCTCTACCAGGTTGCTTCGGGCAATTCTCAGTGCACTGCCCGTTTACACACCACCACTTGTATCCTTCGACATTGGTGGCCACTGTTTCCATTGAAGTCGAGTCAATTCTCTTCCATCCTCTACCAGGTTGCTTCGGGCAATTCTGGTTCACTGCCCATTTACACACCACCACATGTATCCTTCGACATTAGTGGCCACTGCTTCCATTGAAGTCGAGTCAATTGTTTTCCACCCTCTACCAGGTTGCTTCGGGCAATTATCCGTGTACTACATGTTTACACATCACCACTTGTATCCTCCGACATTGGTGGCCACTGCTTCCATTGAAGTCGAGTCAATTCAATTCTACCCTCTACCATGTTGCTTCGGGCAATTCTCCGTGTACTACATGTTTACACACCACCACTTGTATCCTCCGACATTGGTGGCCACTGCTTCCATTGAAGTCGAGTCAATTCTTTTCCACCCTCTACCAGGTTGCTTCGGGCAAATCTCTGTGCACTGCCCGTTTACACACCACCACTTGTATCCTCCGACATTTGTGGCCACTGCTTCCATTGAAGTCAAGTCAGTTCTTTTCCACCCTCTACCACGTTGCTTCGGGCAATTCTCCGTGTACTACATTTTTACACACCACCACTTGTATCCTCCGACATTGGTGGCCACTGCTTCCATTGAGGTCGAGTCAATTCTCTTCCACCCTCTACCAGGTTGCTTCGGGCAATTCTCGGTGCACTGCCCGTTTACACACCACCACTTGTATCCTTCGACATTGGTGGCCACTGCTTCCATTGAAGTCGAGTCAATTCTCTTCCACCCTCTACCAGGTTGCATCGGGCAATTCTCAGTGCACTGCCCGTTTACACACCACCACTTTTATCCTCCGACATTGGTGGCTACTGCTTGCATTGAAGTCGAATCATTTCTATTCCACCCTCTACCAGGTTGCTTCAGGCAATTCTCTGTGTACGACATGTTTACACATCACCACTTGCATCCTCTGACATTGGTGGCCACTGCTTCCATTGAAGTCGAGTCAATTCTTTTCCACCCTCTACCAGGTTGCGTTGGGCAATTCTCGGTGCACTGCCCGTTTACACACCACCACTTGTATCCTCCGACATTGGTGGCCACTGCTTCCATTGAAGTCGAGTCAATTCTTATCCACCATCTACCAGGTTGCTTCGGGCAATTCTCGGTGCACTGCCCGTTTACACACCACCACTTGTATCCTCCGACATTGGTGGCCACTGCTTCCATTGAAGTCGAGTCAATTCTTTTCCACCCTCTACCAGGTTGCTTCGGGCAATTCTCATTGCACTGCCCGTTTACACATCACCACTTGTATCCTCCGACATTGGTGGCCACTGCTTCCATTGAAGTCGAGTCAATTCAATTCTACCCTCTACCATGTTGCTTCGGGCAATTCTCCGTGTACTACATGTTTACACACCACCACTTGTATCCTCCGACATTGGTGGCCACTGCTTCCATTGAAGTCGAGTCAATTCTTATCCTCCATCTACCAGGTTGCTTCGGGCAATTCTCGGTGCACTGCCCGTTTACACACCACCACTTGTATCCTCCGACATTGGTGGCCACTGCTTCCATTGAAGTCGAGTCAATTCTTTTCCACACTCTACCAGGTTGCTTCGGGCAATTCTCGGTGCACTGCCTGTTTACACACCACCACTTGTATCCTCCGACATTGGTGGCCACTGCTTCCATTGAAGTCGAGTCAATTCATTTCCACCCTCTACCAGGTTGCTTCGGGCAATTCTCCGTGTACTACATGTTTACACATCACCACTTATATCCTCCGACATTGGTGGCCACTGCTTCCTTTGAAGTCGAGTCAATTCTCTTCCACCCTCTACCAGGTTGCTTCGGGCAATTCTCGATGCACTGCCCATTTACACTCTACCACTTGTATCCTCCGACATTGGTGGCCACTGCTTCCATTGAAGTCGAGTCAATTCTTTTCCACCCTCTACCAGGTTGCTTCGGGCAATTCTCATTGCACTGCCCGTTTACACACCACCACTTGTATCCTCTGACGTTGGTGGTCACTGGTTCCATTGAAGTCGAGTCAATCCTTTTCCACCCTCTACCAGGTTGCTTCGGGCAATTATCCGTGTACTACATGTTTACACATCACCACTTGTATCCTCCGAAATTGGTGGCCACTGCTTCCATTGAAGTCAAGTCAATTCTTTTCCACCCTCTACCAGGTTGCTTCGGGCAATTCTCGATGCACTGCCCGTTTACACTCCACCACTTGTATCCTCCGACATTGGTGGCCACTGCTTCCATTGAAGTCGTGTCAATTCTTTTCCACGCTCTACCAGGTTACTTCGGGCAATTCTCCGTGTACTACATGTTTACACACCACCACTTGTATCCTCCGACATTGGTGGCCACTGCTTCCATTGAAGTCGAGTCAATTCTTTTCCACCCTCTACCAGGTTGCTTCGGATAAATCTCTGTGCACTGCCCGTTTACACACCACCACTTGTATCCTCCGACATTTGTGGCCACTGCTTCCATTGAAGTCGAGTCAGTTCTTTTCCACCCTCTACCAGGTTGCTTCGGGCAATTCTATGTGTACTACATGTTTACACACCACAACTTGTATCCTCCGACAATGGTGGCCACTGGTTCCATAGAAGTCGAGTCAATTCTTATCCACCCTCTACCAGGTTGCTTCGGGCAATTCTGGTTCACTGCCCATTTACACACCACCACATGTATCCTTCGACATTAGTGGCCACTGCTTCCATTGAAGTGGAGTCAATTCTTTTCCACCCTCTACCAGGTTGCTTCGGGCAATTTTCCGTGTACTACATGTTTACACATCACCACTTGTATCCTCCGACATTGGTGGCCACTGCTTCCATTGAAGTGGAGTCAATTCTTTTCCACCCTCTACCAGGTTGCTTCGGGCAATTTTCCGTGTACTACATGTTTACACACCACCACTTGTATCCTCCGACATTGGTGGCCACTGCTTCCATTGAGGTCGAGTCAATTCTCTTCCACCCTCTACCAGGTTGCTTCGGGCAATTCTCGGTGCACTGCCCGTTTACACACCACCACTTGTATCCTTCGACATTGGTGGCCACTGCTTCCATTGAAGTCGAGTCAATTCTTTTCCACCCTCTACCAGATTGCTTCGGGCAATTTTCCGTGTACCACATGTTTACACATCACTACTTGTATCCTCCGATAATGGTGGCCACTGCTTCTATTGAAGTCGAGTCAATTCTTTTCCACCCTCTACCAGGTTGCATCGGGCAATTCTCGGTGCACTGCCCGTTTACACACCACCACTTGTATCCTCCGACATTGGTGGCTACTGCTTTCATTGAAGTCGAGTCATTTCTATTCCACCCTCTACCAGGTTGCTTCAGGCAATTCTCTGTGTACGACATGTTTACACAACACCACTTGCATCCTCCGACATTGATGGCCACTGCTTCCATTGAAGTCGAGTCAATTCTTTTCCACCCTCTACCAGGTTGTGTCGGGCAATTCTCGGTGCACTACCCGTTTACACACCACCACTTGTATCCTCCGACATTGGTGGCCACTGCTTCCATTGAAGTCGAGTCAATTCTTATCCACCATCTACCAGGTTGCTTCGGGCAATTCTCGGTGCACTGCCCGTTTACACACCACCACTTGTATCCTCCGACATTGGTGGCCACTGCTTCCATTGAAGTCGAGTCAATTCTTTTCCACACTCTACCAGGTTGCTTCGGGCAATTCTCGGTGCACTGCCCGTTTACACACCACCACTTGTATCCTCCGACATTGGTGGCTACTGCTTTCATTGAAGTCGAGTCAATTCTTTTCCACCCTCTACCAGGTTGCTTCAGGCAATTCTCCATGTACTACATGTTTACACATCACCACTTGTATCCTCCGACTTTGCTGGCCACTGCTTCCATTGAAGTCGAGTCAATTCTTTTTCACCCTCTACCAGGTTGCTTCGGGCAATTCTCCGTGTACTACATGTTTACACATCACCACTTGTATCCTCCGACATTGGTGGCCACTGCTTCCATTGAAGTCGAGTCAATTCTTTTCCACCCTCTACCAGGTTGCGTCGGGCAATTCTCGGTGCACTGCCCGTTTACACACCACCACTTGTATCCTCCGACAATGGTTGCCACTGCTTCCATTGAAGTCGAGTCAATTCTCTTCCACTCTCTACCAGGTTGCTTCGGGCAATTCTCGGTGCACTGCCCGTTTACACACCACCACTTGATCCTCCGACATTGGTGGCTACTGCTTTCATTGAAGTCGAGTCAATTCTTTTCCACCCTCTACCAGGTTGCTTTGCGCAATTCTCCGTGTACTACATGTTTACACATCACCACTTGTATCCTCCGAAATTGGTGGCCACTGCTTTCATTGAAGTCACGTCAATTCTTTTCCACCCTCTACCAGGTTGCGCCGGGCAATTCTCGGTGCACTACCCGTTTACACACCACCACTTGTATCCTCCGACATTGGTGGCCACTGGTTCCATTGAAGTCGAGTCAATTCTTTTCGACCCTCTACCAGGTTGCTTCGGGCAATTCTCGGTGCACTGCCCGTTTACACACCACCACTTGTATCCTCCGACATTGGTGGCCACTGGTTCCATTGAAGTCGAGTCAATTCTTTTCGACCCTCTACCAGGTTGCTTCGGGCAATTCTCGGTGCACAGCCCGTTTACACACCACCACTTGAATTCTACGACATTGGTGGCCACTGCTTCCATTGAAGTCGAGTCAATTCTTTTCCACCCTCTACCAGGTTCCTTCGGGCAATTCTCCGTGTACTCCATGTTTACACACCACCACTTGTATCCTCCGACAATGTTGGCAACTGGTTCCATAGAAGTCGAGTCAATTCTTATCTACCCTCTACCAGGTTGCTTCGGGCAATTCTGGTTCACTGCCCGTTTACACACCACCACTTGTATCCTTCGACATTAGTGGCCACTGCTTCCATTGAAGTCGAGTCAATTCTTTTCCACCCTCTACCAGGTTGCTTCGGGCAATTCTCCGTGTACTACATGTTTACACATCACCACTTGTATCCTCCGACATTGGTGGCCACTGCTTCCATTGAAGTAGAGTCGATTCTTTTCCACACTCTACCAGGTTGCGTCGGGCAATTCTCGGTGCACTTCCCGTTTACACACCACCAATTGTATCCTCCAACATTGGTGGCCACTGCTTCCATTGAAGTCGAGTCAATTCTCTTCCAAACTCTACCAGGTTGCTTCGGGCAATTCTCGGTGCACTGCCCGTTTACACACCACCACTTGTATCCTCCGACATTGGTGGCCACTGCTTCCATTGAAGTCGAGTCAATTCTTTTCTACCCTCTACCAGGTTGCTTCGGGCAATTCTCCGTGTACTACATGTTTACACACCACCACTTGTATCCTCCGACATTGGTGGCTACTGCTTCCATTGAAGTCGAGTCAATTCTTTTCCACCCTCTACCAGGTTGCTTCGGGCAAATCTCCGTGCACTGCCCGTTTATACACCACCACTTGTATCCTCCGACATTTGTGGCCGCTGCTTCCATTGAAGTCGAGTCAGTTCTTTTCCACCCTCTACCAGGTTGCTTCGGGCAATTCTCCGTGTATTACATGTTTACACACCACCACTTGTATCCTCCGACATTGGTGGCCACTGCTTCCATTGAAGTCGAGTCAATTCTCTTCCACCCTCTACCAGGTTGCTTCGGGCAATTCTCAGTGCACTGCCCGTTTACACACCACCACTTGTATCCTTCGACATTGGTGGCCACTGTTTCCATTGAAGTCGAGTCAATTCTCTTCCATCCTCTACCAGGTTGCTTCGGGCAATTCTGGTTCACTGCCCATTTACACACCACCACATGTATCCTTCGACATTAGTGGCCACTGCTTCCATTGAAGTCGAGTCAATTGTTTTCCACCCTCTACCAGGTTGCTTCGGGCAATTATCCGTGTACTACATGTTTACACATCACCACTTGTATCCTCCGACATTGGTGGCCACTGCTTCCATTGAAGTCGAGTCAATTCAATTCTACCCTCTACCATGTTGCTTCGGGCAATTCTCCGTGTACTACATGTTTACACACCACCACTTGTATCCTCCGACATTGGTGGCCACTGCTTCCATTGAAGTCGAGTCAATTCTTTTCCACCCTCTACCAGGTTGCTTCGGGCAAATCTCTGTGCACTGCCCGTTTACACACCACCACTTGTATCCTCCGACATTTGTGGCCACTGCTTCCATTGAAGTCAAGTCAGTTCTTTTCCACCCTCTACCACGTTGCTTCGGGCAATTCTCCGTGTACTACATGTTTACACACCACCACTTGTATCCTCCGACATTGGTGGCCACTGCTTCCATTGAGGTCGAGTCAATTCTCTTCCACCCTCTACCAGGTTGCTTCGGGCAATTCTCGGTGCACTGCCCGTTTACACACCACCACTTGTATCCTTCGACATTGGTGGCCACTGCTTCCATTGAAGTCGAGTCAATTCTCTTCCACCCTCTACCAGGTTGCATCGGGCAATTCTCAGTGCACTGCCCGTTTACACACCACCACTTTTATCCTCCGACATTGGTGGCTACTGCTTGCATTGAAGTCGAATCATTTCTATTCCACCCTCTACCAGGTTGCTTCAGGCAATTCTCTGTGTACGACATGTTTACACATCACCACTTGCATCCTCCGACATTGGTGGCCACTGCTTCCATTGAAGTCGAGTCAATTCTTTTCCACCCTCTACCAGGTTGCGTTGGGCAATTCTCGGTGCACTGCCCGTTTACACACCACCACTTGTATCCTCTGACATTGGTGGCCACTGCTTCCATTGAAGTCGAGTCAATTCTTATCCACCATCTACCAGGTTGCTTCGGGCAATTCTCGGTGCACTGCCCGTTTACACACCACCACTTGTATCCTCCGACATTGGTGGCCACTGCTTCCATTGAAGTCGAGTCAATTCTTTTCCACCCTCTACCAGGTTGCTTCGGGCAATTCTCATTGCACTGCCCGTTTACACATCACCACTTGTATCCTCCGACATTGGTGGCCACTGCTTCCATTGAAGTCGAGTCAATTCAATTCTACCCTCTACCATGTTGCTTCGGCCAATTCTCCGTGTACTACATGTTTACACACCACCACTTGTATCCTCCGACATTGGTGGCCACTGCTTCCATTGAAGTCGAGTCAATTCTTATCCTCCATCTACCAGGTTGCTTCGGGCAATTCTCGGTGCACTGCTCGTTTACACACCACCACTTGTATCCTCCGACATTGGTGGCCACTGCTTCCATTGAAGTCGAGTCAATTCTTTTCCACACTCTACCAGGTTGCTTCGGGCAATTCTCGGTGCACTGCCTGTTTACACACCACCACTTGTATCCTCCGACATTGGTGGCCACTGCTTCCATTGAAGTCGAGTCAATTCATTTCCACCCTCTACCAGGTTGCTTCGGGCAATTCTCCGTGTACTACATGTTTACACATCACCACTTATATCCTCCGACATTGGTGGCCACTGCTTCCTTTGAAGTCGAGTCAATTCTCTTCCACCCTCTACCAGGTTGCTTCGGGCAATTCTCGATGCACTGCCCATTTACACTCTACCACTTGTATCCTCCGACATTGGTGGCCACTGCTTCCATTGAAGTCGAGTCAATTCTTTTCCACCCTCTACCAGGTTGCTTCGGGCAATTCTCATTGCACTGCCCGTTTACACACCACCACTTGTATCCTCTGACGTTGGTGGTCACTGGTTCCATTGAAGTCGAGTCAATCCTTTTCCACCCTCTACCAGGTTGCTTCGGGCAATTATCCGTGTACTACATGTTTACACATCACCACTTGTATCCTCCGAAATTGGTGGCCACTGCTTCCATTGAAGTCAAGTCAATTCTTTTCCACCCTCTACCAGGTTGCTTCGGGCAATTCTCGATGCACTGCCCGTTTACACTCCACCACTTGTATCCTCCGACATTGGTGGCCACTGCTTCCATTGAAGTCGTGTCAATTCTTTTCCACGCTCTACCAGGTTACTTCGGGCAATTCTCCGTGTACTACATGTTTACACACCACCACTTGTATCCTCCGACATTGGTGGCCACTGCTTCCATTGAAGTCGAGTCAATTCTTTTCCACCCTCTACCAGGTTGCTTCGGATAAATCTCTGTGCACTGCCCGTTTACACACCACCACTTGTATCCTCCGACATTTGTGGCCACTGCTTCCATTGAAGTCGAGTCAGTTCTTTTCCACCCTCTACCAGGTTGCTTCGGGCAATTCTATGTGTACTACATGTTTACACACCACAACTTGTATCCTCCGACAATGGTGGCCACTGGTTCCATAGAAGTCGAGTCAATTCTTATCCACCCTCTACCAGGTTGCTTCGGGCAATTCTGGTTCACTGCCCATTTACACACCACCACATGTATCCTTCGACATTAGTGGCCACTGCTTCCATTGAAGTGGAGTCAATTCTTTTCCACCCTCTACCAGGTTGCTTCGGGCAATTTTCCGTGTACTACATGTTTACACATCACCACTTGTATCCTCCGACATTGGTGGCCACTGCTTCCATTGAAGTGGAGTCAATTCTTTTCCACCCTCTACCAGGTTGCTTCGGGCAATTTTCCGTGTACTACATGTTTACACACCACCACTTGTATCCTCCGACATTGGTGGCCACTGCTTCCATTGAGGTCGAGTCAATTCTCTTCCACCCTCTACCAGGTTGCTTCGGGCAATTCTCGGTGCACTGCCCGTTTACACACCACCACTTGTATCCTTCGACATTGGTGGCCACTGCTTCCATTGAAGTCGAGTCAATTCTTTTCCACCCTCTACCAGATTGCTTCGGGCAATTTTCCGTGTACCACATGTTTACACATCACTACTTGTATCCTCCGATAATGGTGGCCACTGCTTCTATTGAAGTCGAGTCAATTCTTTTCCACCCTCTACCAGGTTGCATCGGGCAATTCTCGGTGCACTGCCCGTTTACACACCACCACTTGTATCCTCCGACATTGGTGGCTACTGCTTTCATTGAAGTCGAGTCATTTCTATTCCACCCTCTACCAGGTTGCTTCAGGCAATTCTCTGTGTACGACATGTTTACACAACACCACTTGCATCCTCCGACATTGATGGCCACTGCTTCCATTGAAGTCGAGTCAATTCTTTTCCACCCTCTACCAGGTTGTGTCGGGCAATTCTCGGTGCACTACCCGTTTACACACCACCACTTGTATCCTCCGACATTGGTGGCCACTGCTTCCATTGAAGTCGAGTCAATTCTTATCCACCATCTACCAGGTTGCTTCGGGCAATTCTCGGTGCACTGCCCGTTTACACACCACCACTTGTATCCTCCGACATTGGTGGCCACTGCTTCCATTGAAGTCGAGTCAATTCTTTTCCACACTCTACCAGGTTGCTTCGGGCAATTCTCGGTGCACTGCCCGTTTACACACCACCACTTGTATCCTCCGACATTGGTGGCTACTGCTTTCATTGAAGTCGAGTCAATTCTTTTCCACCCTCTACCAGGTTGCTTCAGGCAATTCTCCATGTACTACATGTTTACACATCACCACTTGTATCCTCCGACTTTGCTGGCCACTGCTTCCATTGAAGTCGAGTCAATTCTTTTTCACCCTCTACCAGGTTGCTTCGGGCAATTCTCCGTGTACTACATGTTTACACATCACCACTTGTATCCTCCGACATTGGTGGCCACTGCTTCCATTGAAGTCGAGTCAATTCTTTTCCACCCTCTACCAGGTTGCGTCGGGCAATTCTCGGTGCACTGCCCGTTTACACACCACCACTTGTATCCTCCGACAATGGTTGCCACTGCTTCCATTGAAGTCGAGTCAATTCTCTTCCACTCTCTACCAGGTTGCTTCGGGCAATTCTCGGTGCACTGCCCGTTTACACACCACCACTTGATCCTCCGACATTGGTGGCTACTGCTTTCATTGAAGTCGAGTCAATTCTTTTCCACCCTCTACCAGGTTGCTTTGCGCAATTCTCCGTGTACTACATGTTTACACATCACCACTTGTATCCTCCGAAATTGGTGGCCACTGCTTTCATTGAAGTCACGTCAATTCTTTTCCACCCTCTACCAGGTTGCGCCGGGCAATTCTCGGTGCACTACCCGTTTACACACCACCACTTGTATCCTCCGACATTGGTGGCCACTGGTTCCATTGAAGTCGAGTCAATTCTTTTCGACCCTCTACCAGGTTGCTTCGGGCAATTCTCGGTGCACTGCCCGTTTACACACCACCACTTGTATCCTCCGACATTGGTGGCCACTGGTTCCATTGAAGTCGAGTCAATTCTTTTCGACCCTCTACCAGGTTGCTTCGGGCAATTCTCGGTGCACTGCCCGTTTACACACCACCACTTGTATCCTCCGACATTGGTGGCCACTGCTTCCATTGAATTCGATTCAATTCTCTTCCACCCTCTACCAGGTTGCTTCGGGCAATTCTCGATGCACTGCCCGTTTACACACCACCACTTGTATCCTCCGACATTGGTGGCCACTGCTTCCATTGAAGTCGAGTCAATTCTTTTCTACCCTCTCCCAGGTTGCTTCAGGCAATTCTCCGTGTACTACATGTTTACACATCACCACTTGTATCCTACAACATTGGTGGCCACTGCTTACATTGAAGTCGAGTCAATTCTTTTCCACCCCCTACGAGGTTGCTTCGGGCAAATCTCTGTGCACTGCCCGTTTACACACCACCATTTGTATCCTCCGACATTTGTGGCCACTGCTTCCATTGAAGTCGAGTCAGTTCTTTTCCACCCTCTACCAGGCTGCTTCGGGCAATTCTCCGTGTACTACATGTTTACACACCACCACTTGTATACTCCGACATTGGTGGCCACTGCTTCCATTGAGGTCGAGTCAATTCTTTTCCACCCTCTACCAGATTTCTTCGGGCAATTTTCCGTGTGCTACATGTTTACACATCACCACTTGTATCCTCCGACATTGGTGGCCACTGCTTCCATTGGAGTCGAGTCAATTCTTTTCCACGCTCTACCAGGTTGCATTGGGCAATTCTCGGTGCACTGCTCGTTTACACACCACCACTTGTATCCTCCGACATTGGTGGCCACTGCTTCCATTGAAGTCGAGTCAATTCTCTTCCACCCTCTACCAGGTTGCTTCAGGCAATTCTCGATGCACTGCCCGTTTACACTCCACCACTTGTATCCTCCGACATTGGTGGACACTGCTTCCATTGAAGTCGAGTCAACTCTTTTCCACCCTCTACCAGGTTGCGTCGGGCAATTCTCGGTGCACTACCCGTTTACACACCACCACTTGTATCCTCCGACATTGGTGGCCACTGCTTCCATTGAAGTCGAGTCAATTCTTATCCACCATCTACCAGGTTGCTTCGGGCAATTCTCGGTGCACTACCCATTTACACACCACCACTTGTATCCTCCGAAATTGGTGGCCACTGCTTCCATTGAAGTCGAGTCAATTCTTTTCCACTCTCCACCATGTTGCTTCGGGCAATTCTCGGTGCACTGCCCGTTTACACACCACCACTTGTATCCTCCGACATTGGTGGCTACTGCTTTCATTGAAGTCGAGTCAATTCTTTTCCACCCTCTACCAGGTTGCTTCAGGCAATTCTCCATGTACTACATGTTTACACATCACCACTTGTATCCTCCGACATTGGTGGCCACTGCTTCCATTGAAGTCGAGTCATACTTTTCCACCGTCTACCAGGTTGTGTCGGGCTATTCTCAGTGCACTACCCGTTTACAAACCACCACTTGTATCCTCCGACATTGGTGGCCACTGCTTCCATTGAAGTCGAGTCAATTCTTTTCCACCCTCAACCAGGTTGCTTCGGGCAATTCTCGGTGAACTGCCCGTTTACACACCACCACTTGTATCCTCCGACATTGGTAACCATTGCTTCCATTGAAGTCGATTCAATTCTCTTCCACCCTCTACCAGGTTGCTTCGGGCAATTCTCGATGCACTGCCCGTTTACACACCACCACTTGTATCCTCCGACATTGGTGGCCACTGCTTCCATTGAAGTCGAGTCAATTCTTTTCTACCCTCTCCCAGGTTGCTTCAGGCAATTCTCCGTGTACTACATGTTTACACATCACCACTTGTATCCTCCGACATTGGTGGCCACTGCTTACATTGAAGTCGAGTCAATTCTTATCCACCCTCTACGAGGTTGCTTCGGACAAATCTCTGTGCACTGCCCGTTTACACACCACCATTTGTATCCTCCGACATTTGTGGCCACTGCTGCCATTGAAGTCGAGTCAGTTCTTTTCCTCCCTCTACCAGGCTGCTTCGGGCAATTCTCCGTGTACTACTTGTTTACACACCACCACTTGTATCCTCCGACATTGGTGGCCACTGCTTCCATTGAAGTCGAGTCAATTCTTCTCCACCCTCTACCAGGTTGCTTCAGGCAATTCTCCGTGTACGACATGTTTACACATCACCACTTGCATCCTCCGACATTGGTGGCCACTGCTTCCATTGAAGTCGAGTCAATTCTTTTCCACCCTCTACCAGGTTGCGTCGGGCAATTCTCGGTGCACTACCCGTTTACACACCACCACTTGTATCCTCCGACATTGGTGGCCACTGCTTCCATTGAAGTCGAGTCAATTCTTATCCACCATCTACCAGGTTGCTTCGGGCAATTCTCGTTGCACTACCCATTTACACACCACCACTTGTATCCTCCGACATTGGTGGCAACTGCTTCCATTGAAGTCGAGTCAATTCTTTTCCACCCTCCACCATGTTGCATCAGGCAATTCTCGGTGCACTGCCCGTTTACACACCACCACTTGTATCCTCCGACATTGGTGGCTACTGCTTCCATTGAAGTCGAGTCAATTCTTTTCCACCCTCTACCAGGTTGCTTCAGGCAATTCTCCATGTACTACATGTTTACACATCACCACTTGTATCCTCCGACATTGGTGGCCACTGCTTCCATTGAAGTCGAGTCATTCTTTTCCACCCTCTACCAGGTTGTGTCGGGCAATTATCAGTGCACTACCCGTTTACAAACCACCACTTGTATCCTCCGACATTGGTGGCCACTGCTTCCATTCAAGTCGAGTCAATTCTTTTCCACCCTCTTCCAGGTTGCGTCAGACAATTCTCAGGTTCACTGCCCGTTTACACACCAATACTTGCATCCTCCGACATTGGTGGCCACTGCTTCCATTGAAGTCGAGTCAATTCTTTTCCACCCTCTACCAGGTTGCTTCGGGCAATTCTCCGTGTACTACATTTTTACACATCACCACTTGTATCCTCCGACATTGGTGGCCACTGCTTCCATTGAAGTCAAGTCAATTCTTTTCCACCCTCTACCAGGTTGCGTCGGGCAATTCTCGGTGCACTACCCGTTTACACAACACCACTTGTATCCTCCGACATTGGTGGCCACTGCTTCCATTGAAGTCGAGTCAATTCTTTTCAACCCTCTACCAGGTTTCTTCTGGCAATTCTTGGTGCACTGCCCGTTTACACACCACCACTTGTATCCCCCAACATTGGTGGCCAGTGCTTCCATTGAAGTCGGGTCAATTCTCTTCCACCCTCTACCAGGTTGCTTCGGGCAATTCTCGATGCACTGCCCGTTTACACTCCACCACTTGCATCCTCCGACATTGGTGGCCACTGCTTCCATTGAAGTAGAGTCAATTCTTTTCCACCCTCTATCAGGTTGCTTCGGGCAATTCTCAGTGCATTGCCCGTTTACACACCACCACTTGTATCCTCCGACATTGGTAGCCACTGCTTCCATTGAATTCGAGTCAATTCTTTTCCACCATCTACCAGGTTGCTTCGGGCAATTCTCGGTGCACTCCCCGTTTACACACCACCACTTTTATCCTCCGACATTGGTGGCCACTGCTTCCATTGAAGTCGAGTCAATTCTTTTCCACCCTCTACCAGGTTGCTTCGGGCAATTCTCCGTGTACTACATGTTTACAGACCACTACTTGTATCCTCCGACATTGGTGGCCACTGCTTTAATTGAAGTAGAGTCAATTCTTTTCCACCCTCTACCAGGTTGCGTCGGGCAATTCTCGGTGCACTGCCCGTTTACACACCACCACTTGTATCCTCCGACATTGGTGGCCACTGCTTCCATTGGGGTTGAGTCAATTCTTTTCCACCCTCTACCAGGTTGCTTCGGGCAATTCTCGATGCACTGCCCGTTTACACTCCACCACTTGTATCCTCCGACATTGGTGGCCACTGCTTCCATTGAAGTTGAGTCAATTCTTTTCCACCCTCTACCAGGTTGCTTCAGGCGATTCTCGGTGCACTGCCCGTTTACACACCACCACTTGTATCCTCTAACGTTGGTGGCCACTGGTTCCATTGAAGTCGATTCAATTCTTTTCCACCCTCTACCAGGTTGCTTCGGGCAATTCTCCGTGTACTACATGTTTACACATCACCACTTGTATCCTCCGAAATTGGTGGCCACTGCTTCCATTGAAGTCAAGTCAATTCTTTTCCACCCTCTACCAGGTTGCTTCAGGCAATTCTCCGTGTACTACATGTTTACACACCACCACTTGTATCCTCCAACATTGGTGGCCACTGCTTCCATTGAAGTCGAGTCAATTCTTTTCCACCCTCTAATAGGTTGCTTCGGGCAAATCTCTGTGCACTGCCCGTTTACACACCACCACTTGTATCCTCCGACATTTGTGGCCACTGCTTCCATTGAAGTCGATTCAGTTCTTTTCCACCCTCTACCAGGCTGCTTCGGGCAATTCTCCGTGTACTACATGTTTACACACCACCACTTGTATCCTCCGCCATTGGTGGCAACTGCTCCCATTGGACTCGAGTCAATTTTTTTCTACCCTCTACCAGATTTCTTCGGGCGATTTTCCGTGTACTACATGTTTACACATCACCACTTGTATCCTCCGACATTGGTGGCCACTGCTTCCATTGAAGTCGAGTCAATTCTTTTCCACGCTCTACCAGGTTGCATTGGGCAATTCTCGGTGCACTGCTCGTTTACACACCACCACTTGTATCCTCCGACATTGGTGGCTACTACTTTCATTGAAGTCGATTCATTTCTTTTCCTCCCTCTACCAGGTTGCCTCAGTCAATTCTCCGTGTACGACATGTTTACACATCACCACTTGCATCCGCCGACATTGGTGGCCACTGCTTCCATTGAAGTCGAGTCAATTCTTTTCCACCCTCTACCAGGTTGCTTCAGGCAATTCTCGGTGCACTGCCCGTTTACACACCACCACTTGTATCCTCCGACATTGGTGGCCACTGCTTCCATTGAAGTCGAGTCAATTCTTTTCCACCCTCTACCAGGTTGCTTCGGGCAATTCTCGGTGCACTGCCCGTTTACACACCACCACTTGTATCCTCTGACATTGGTGGCCACTGCTTCCATTGAAGTCGAGTCAATTCTTATCCACCATCTACCAGGTTGCTTCGGGCAATTCTCGGTGCACTACCCATTTACACACCACCACTTGTATCCTCCGACATTGGTGGCCACTGCTTCCATTGAAGTCGAGTCAATTCATTTCCACCCTCCACCATGTTGCTTCGGGCAATTCTCGGTGCACTGCCCGTTTACACACCACCACTTGTATCCTCCGACATTGGTGGCTACTGCTTTCATTGAAGTCGAGTCAATTCTTTTCCACCCTCTACCAGGTTGCTTCAGGCAATTCTCCATGTACTACATGTTTACACATCACCACTTGTATCCTCCGACATTGGTGGCCACTGCTTCCATTGAAGTCGAGTCATTCTATTCCACCCTCTACCAGGTTGTGTCGGGCAATTCTCAGTGCACTACCCGTTTACAAACCACCACTTGCATCCTCCGACATTGGTGGCCACTGCTTCCATTGAAGTCGAGTCAATTCTTTTCCACCCTCTACCAGGTTGCTTCAGGCAATTCTCGGTGCACTGCCCGTTTACACACCACCACTTGTATCCTCCGATATTGGTGGCCACTGCTTCCATTGAAGTCGAGTCAATTCTTTTCCACCCTCTACCAGGTTGCTTCGGGCAATTCTCGGTGCACTGCCCGTTTACACACCACCACTTGTATCCTCCGACATTGGTAACCATTGCTTCCATTGAAGTCGATTCAATTCTCTTCCACCCTCTACCAGGTTGCTTCGGGCAATTCTCGATGCACTGCCCGTTTACACACCACCACTTGTATCCTCCGACATTGGTGGCCACTGCTTCCATTGAAGTCGAGTCAATTCTTTTCTACCCTCTCCCAGGTTGCTTCAGGCAATTCTCCGTGTACTACATGTTTACACATCACCACTTGTATCCTCCGACATTGGTGGTCACTGCTTACATTGAAGTCGAGTCAATTCTTTTCCACCCTCTACGAGGTTGCTTCGGACAAATCTCTGTGCACTGCCCGTTTACACACCACCATTTGTATCCTCCGACATTTGTGGCCACTGCTTCCATTGAAGTCGAGTCAGTTCTTTTCCTCCCTCTACCAGGCTGCTTCGGGCAATTCTCCGTGTACTACTTGTTTACACACCACCACTTGTATCCTCCGACATTGGTGGCCACTGCTTCCATTGAAGTCGAGTCAATTCTTTTCCACCCTCTACCAGATTTCTTCGGGCAATTTTTCGTGTACTACATGTTTACACATCACCACTTGTATCCTCCGACATTGGTGGCCACTGCTTCCATTGAAGTCAAGTCAATTCTTTTCGACGCTCTACCAGGTTGCATTGGGCAATTCTCGGTGCACTGCTCGTTTACACACCACCACTTGTATCCTCCGACATTGGTGGCTACTGCTTTCATTGAAGTCGAGTCATTTCTTCTCCACCCTCTACCAGGTTGCTTCAGGCAATTCTCCGTGTACGACATGTTTACACATCACCACTTGCATCCTCCGACATTGGTGGCCACTGCTTCCATTGAAGTCGAGTCAATTCTTTTCCACCCTCTACCAGGTTGCGTCGGGCAATTCTCGGTGCACTACCCGTTTACACACCACCACTTGTATCCTCCGACATTGGTGGCCACTGCTTAGATTGAAGTCGAGTCAATTCTTATCCACCACCTACCAGGTTGCTTCGGGCAATTCTCGGTGCACTACCCATTTACACACCACCACTTGTATCCTCCGACATTGGTGGCAACTGCTTCCATTGAAGTCGAGTCAATTCTTTTCCACCCTCCACCATGTTGCATCGGGCAATTCTCGGTGCACTGCCCGTTTACACACCACCACTTGTATCCTCCGACATTGGTGGCTACTGCTTCCATTGAAGTCGAGTCAATTCTTTTCCACCCTCTACCAGGTTGCTTCAGGCAATTCTCCATGTACTACATGTTTACACATCACCACTTGTATCCTCCGACATTGGTGGCCACTGCTTCCATTGAAGTCGAGTCATTCTTTTCCACCCTCTACCAGGTTGTGTCGGGCAATTCTCAGTGCACTACCCGTTTACAAACCACCACTTGTATCCTCCGACATTGGTGGCCACTGCTTCCATTGCAGTCGAGTCAATTCTTTTCCACCCTCTTCCAGGTTGCGTCAGACAATTCTCAGGTTCACTGCCCGTTTACACACCAATACTTGCATCCTCCGACATTGGTGGCCACTGCTTCCATTGAAGTCGAGTCAATTCTTTTCCACCCTCTACCAGGTTGCTTCGGGCAATTCTCCGTGTACTACATTTTTACACATCACCACTTGTATCCTCCGACATTGGTGGCCACTGCTTCCATTGAAGTCAAGTCAATTCTTTTCCACCCTCTACCAGGTTGCGTCGGGCAATTCTCGGTGCACTACCCGTTTACACAACACCACTTGTATCCTCCGACATTGGTGGCCACTGCTTCCATTGAAGTCGAGTCAATTCTTTTCCACCCTCTACCAGGTTTCTTCTGGCAATTCTTGGTGCACTGCCCGTTTACACACCACCACTTGTATCCCCCAACATTGGTGGCCACTGCTTCCATTGAAGTCGGGTCAATTCTTTTCCACCCTCTACCAGGTTGCTTCGGGCAATTCTCGATGCACTGCCCGTTTACACTCCACCACTTGCATCCTCCGACATTGGTGGCCACTGATTCCATTGAAGTAGAGTCAATTCTTTTCCACCCTCTACCAGGTTGCTTCGGGCAATTCTCAGTGCATTGCCCGTTTACACACCACCACTTGTATCCTCCGACATTGGTAGCCACTGCTTCCATTGAATTCGAGTCAATTCTTTTCCACCATCTACCAGGTTGCTTCGGGCAATTCTCGGTGCACTCCCCGTTTACACACCACCACTTTTATCCTCCGACATTGGTGGCCACTGCTTCCATTGAAGTCGAGTCAATTCTTTTCCACCCTCTACCAGGTTGCTTCGGGCAATTCTCCGTGTACTACATGTTTACAGACCACTACTTGTATCCTCCGACATTGGTGGCGACTGCTTTAATTGAAGTCGAGTCAATTCTTTTCCACCCTCTACCAGGTTGCGTCGGGCAATTCTCGGTGCACTGCCCGTTTACACACCACCACTTGTATCCTCCGACATTGGTGGCCACTGCTTCCATTGGGGTTGAGTCAATTCTTTTCCACCCTCTACCAGGTTGCTTCGGGCAATTCTCGATGCACTGCCCGTTTACACTCCACCACTTGTATCCTCCGACATTGGTGGCCACTGCTTCCATTGAAGTTGAGTCAATTCTTTTCCACCCTCTACCAGGTTGCTTCAGGCGATTCTCGGTGCACTGCCCGTTTACACACCACCACTTGTATCCTCTAACGTTGGTGGCCACTGGTTCCATTGAAGTCGATTCAATTCTTTTCCACCCTCTACCAGGTTGCTTCGGGCAATTCTCCGTGTACTACATGTTTACACATCACCACTTGTATCCTCCGAAATTGGTGGCCACTGCTTCCATTGAAGTCAAGTCAATTCTTTTCCACCCTCTACCAGGTTGCTTCAGGCAATTCTCCGTGTACTACATGTTTACACACCACCACTTGTATCCTCCAACATTGGTGGCCACTGCTTCCATTGAAGTCGAGTCAATTCTTTTCCACCCTCTAATAGGTTGCTTCGGGCAAATCTCTGTGCACTGCCCGTTTACACACCACCACTTGTATCCTCCGACATTTGTGGCCACTGCTTCCATTGAAGTCGATTCAGTTCTTTTCCACCCTCTACCAGGCTGCTTCGGGCAATTCTCCGTGTACTACATGTTTACACACCACCACTTGTATCCTCCGACATTGGTGGCAACTGCTCCCATTGAACTCGAGTCAATTTTTTTCTACCCTCTACCAGATTTCTTCGGGCGATTTTCCGTGTACTACATGTTTACACATCACCACTTGTATCCTCCGACATTGGTGGCCACTGCTTCCATTGAAGTCGAGTCAATTCTTTTCCACGCTCTACCAGGTTGCATTGGGCAATTCTCGGTGCACTGCTCGTTTACACACCACCACTTGTATCCTCCGACATTGGTGGCTACTGCTTTCATTGAAGTCGATTCATTTCTTTTCCTCCCTCTACCAGGTTGCCTCAGTCAATTCTCCGTGTACGACATGTTTAAACATCACCACTTGCATCCGCCGACATTGGTGGCCACTGCTTCCATTGAAGTCGAGTCAATTCTTTTCCACCCTCTACCAGGTTGCGTCGGGCAATTCTCGGTGCACTACCCGTTTACACACCACCACTTGTATCCTCCGACATTGGTGGCCACTGCTTCCATTGAAGTCGAGTCAATTCTTATCCACCATCTACCAGGTTGCTTCGGGCAATTCTCGGTGCACTACCCATTTACACACCACCACTTGTATCCTCCGACATTGGTGGCCACTGCTTCCATTGAAGTCGAGTCAATTCATTTCCACCCTCCACCATGTTGCTTCGGGCAATTCTCGGTGCACTGCCCGTTTACACACCACCACTTGTATCCTCCGACATTGGTGGCTACTGCTTTCATTGAAGTCGAGTCAATTCTTTTCCACCCTCTACCAGGTTGCTTCAGGCAATTCTCCATGTACTACATGTTTACACATCACCACTTGTATCCTCCGACATTGGTGGCCACTGCTTCCATTGAAGTCGAGTCATTCTATTCCACCCTCTACCAGGTTGTGTCGGGCAATTCTCAGTGCACTACCCGTTTACAAACCACCACTTGCATCCTCCGACATTGGTGGCCACTGCTTCCATTGAAGTCGAGTCAATTCTTTTCCACCCTCTACCAGGTTGCTTCAGGCAATTCTCGGTGCACTGCCCGTTTACACACCACCACTTGTATCCTCCGACATTGGTGGCCACTGCTTCCATTGAAGTCGAGTCAATTCTTTTCCACCCTCTACCAGGTTGCTTCGGGCAATTCTCGGTGCACTGCCCGTTTACACACCACCACTTGTATCCTCCGACATTGGTGGCTACTGCTTTCATTGAAGTCGAGTCAATTCTTTTCCACCCTCTACCAGGTTGCTTCAGGCAATTCTCCATGTACTACATGTTTACACATCACCACTTGTATTCTCCGACATTGGTGGCCACTACTTCCATTGAAGTCGAGTCAATTCTTTTCCACCCTCTACCAGGTTGCTTCGTGCAATTGTCCGTGTACTACATGTTTACACACCACCACTTGTATCCTCCGACATTGGTGGCCACTGCTTCCATTGAAGTCGAGTCAATTCTTTTCTACCCTCTACCTGATTTCTTCAGGCGATTTTTCGTGTACTACATGTTTACACATCACCACTTGTATCCTCCGACATTGGTGGCCACTGCTTCCATTGAAGTCGAGTCAATTCTTTTCCACGCTCTACCAGGTTGCAATGGGCAATTCTCGGTGCACTGCTCGTTTACACACCACCACTTGTATCCTCCGACATTGGTGGCTACTGCTTTCATTGAAGTCGATTCACTTCTTTTCCACCCTCTACCAGGTTGCTTCAGGCAATTCTCCGTGTATGACATGTTTACACATCACCACTTGCATCCTCCGACATTGGTGGCCACTGCTTCCATTGAAGTCGAGTCAATTCTTTTCCACCCTCTACCAGGTTGCGTCAGACAATTCTCGGTGCACTGCCCGTTTACACACCAATACTTGTATCCTCCGACATTGGTGGCCACTGCTTCCATTTAAGTCGAGTCAATTCTTTTCCACCCTCTACCAGGTTGCTTCGGGCAATTGTCCGTGTACTACATGTTTACACATCACCATTTGTATCCACCGACATTGGTGACCACTGCTTCCATTGAAGTCAAGTCAATTCTTTTCCACCCTCTAATAGGTTGCGTCGGGCAATTCTCAGTGCACTACCCTTTTACACACCACCACTTGTATCCTCCGACATTGGTGGCCACTGCTTCCATTGAAGTCGAGCCAATTCTTTTCCACCCTCTACCAGGTTTCTTCGGGCAACTCTTGGTGCACTGCCCGTTTACACACCACCACTTGTATCCCCCGACATAGGTGGCCACTGCTTCCATTGAAGTCGAGTCAATTCTCTTCCACCCTCTACCAGGTTGCTTCGGGCAATTCTCGATGCACTGCCCGTTTACCATCCACCACTTGTATCCTCCGACATTGGTGGCCACTGCTTCCATTGAGGTTGAGTCAATTCTTTTCCACCCTCTACCAGGTTGCTTCGGGCAATTCTCAGTGCACTGCCCATTTACACACCAACACTTGTATCCTCCGACATTGGTGGCTACTGCTTTCATTGAAGTCGAGTCAATTCTTTTCCACCCTCTACCAGGTTGCTTCGGGCAATTCTCCGTGTACTACATGTTTACACACCACCACTTGTATCCTCCGACATTGGTGGCCACTACTTCCATTGAAATCGAGTCAATTCTTTTCCACCCTCTACCAGGTTGCTTCGTGCAATTGTCCGTGTACTACATGTTTACACACCACCACTTGTATCCTCCGACATTGGTGGCTACTGCTTTCATTGAAGTCGAGTCAATTCTTTTCCACCCTCTACCAGGTTGCGTCAGACAATTCTCGGTGCACTGCCCGTTTACACACCACCACTTGTATCCTCCGACATTGGTGGCCACTGCTTCCATTGAAGTCGAGTCAATTTTTATCCACCATCTACCAGGTTGCTTCGGGCAATTCTCGGTGCACTACCCATTTACACACCACCACTTGTATCCTCCGACATTGGTGGCCACTGCTTCCATTGAAGTCGAGTCAATTCATTTCCACCCTCCACCATGTTGCTTCGGGCAATTCTCGGTGCACTGCCCATTTACACACCACCACTTGTATCCTCCGACATTGGTGGCTACTGCTTTCATTGAAGTCGAGTCAATTCTTTTCCACCCTCTACCAGGTTGCTTCAGGCAATTCTCCATGTACTACATGTTTACACATCGCCACTTGTATCCTCCGACATTGGTGGCCACTGCTTCCATTGAAGTCGAGTCATTCTTTTCCACCCTCTACCAGGTTGTGTCGGGCAATTCTCAGTGCACTACCCGTTTACAAACCACCACTTGTATCCTCCGACATTGGTGGCCACTGCTTCCATTGAAGTCGAGTCAATTCTTTTCCACCCTCTACCAGGTTGCTTCGGGCAATTCTCGGTGCACTGCCCGTTTACACACCACCACTTGTATCCTCCGACATTGGTGGCTACTGCTTTCATTGAAGTCGAGTCAATTCTTTTCCACCCTCTACCAGGTTGCTTCAGGAAATTCTCCATGTACTACATGTTTACACATCACCACTTGTATCCTCCGACATTGGTGGCCACTACTTCCATTGAAGTCGAGTCAATTCTTTTCCACCCTCAACCACGTTGCTTCGTGCAATTGTCCGTGTACTACATGTTTACACACCACCACTTGTATCCTCCGACATTGGTGGCCACTGCTTCCATTGAGGTTGAGTCAATTCTTTTCCACCCTCTACCAGGTTGCTTCGGGCAATTCTCAGTGCACTGCCCATTTACACACCAACACTTGTATCCTCCGACATTGGTGGCTACTGCTTTCATTGAAGTCGAGTCAATTCTTTTCCACCCTCTACCAGGTTGCTTCGGGCAATTCTCCGTGTACTACATGTTTACACATCACCACTTGTATCCTCTGACATTGGTGGCCACTGCTTCCATTGAAGTCGAGTCATTGTTTTCCACCCTCTACCAGGTTGTGTCGGGCAATTCTCAGTGCACTACCCGTTTACAAACAACGACTTGTATCCTCCGACATTGGTGGCCACTGCTTCCATTGAAGTCGAGTCAATTCTTTTCCACCCTCTACAAGGTTGCTTCTGGCAATTCTCCGTGTACTACATGTTTACACACCACCACTTGTATCCTCCGACATTGTTGGCCACTACTTCCATTTAAGTCGAGTCAATTCTTTTCCACCCTCTACCAGGTTGCTTCGTGCAATTGTCCGTGTACTACATGTTTACACACCACCACTTGTATCCTCCGACATTGGTGGCCACTGCTTCCATTGAAGTCGAGTCAATTCTTTTCCACCCTCTACCAGGTTGCTTCGGGCAATTCTCCGTGTACTACATGTTTACACATCACCACTTGTATCCTCCGACATTGGTGGCCACTGCTTCCATTGAAGTCGAGTCAATTCTTTTCCACCCTCTACCAGGTTGCTTCGGGCAATTCTCCGTGTACTACATGTTTACACATCACCACTTGTATCCTCCGACATTGGTGGCCACTGCTTCCATTGAAGTCGAGTCAATTCTTTTCCACCCTCTACCAGGTTTCTTCGGGCAATTCTTGGTGCACTGCCCGTTTACACACCACCACTTGTATCCCCCGAGATTTTTGGCCACTGCTTCCATTGAAGTCGAGTCAATTCTCTTCCACACTCTACCAGGTTGCTTCGGGCAACTCTCGATGCACTGGCCGTTTACCATCCACCACTTGTATCCTCCGACATTGGTGGCCACTGCTTCCATTGAAGTCGAGTTAATTCTTTTCCACCCTCTACCAGGTTGCTTCGGGCAATTCTCAGTGCATTGCCCGTTTACACACCACCACTTGTATCCTCCGACATTGGTGGCCACTGCTTCCATTGAATTCGAGTCATTTCTTTTCCACCCTCTACCAGGTTGCTTCGGGCAATTCTCGATGCACTGCCTGTTTACACACCACCACTTTTATCCTCCGACATTGGTGGCCACTGCTTCCATTGGAGTCGAGTCAATTCTTTTCCACGCTCTACCAGGTTGCATTGGGCAATTCTCAGTGCACTGCTCGTTTACACACCACCACTTGTATCCTCCGACATTGGTGGCTACTGCTTTCATTGAAGTCGAGTCAATTCTTTTCCACCCTCTACCAGGTTGCTTCAGGCAATTCTCCATGTACTACATGTTTACACATCACCACTTGTACCCTCCGACATTGGTGGCCACTACTTCCATTGAAGTCGAGTCAATTCTTTTCCACCCTATACCAGGTTGCTTCGTGCAATTGTCCGTGTACTACATGTTTACACACCACCACTTGTATCCTCCGACATTGGTGGCCACTGCTTCCATTGAAGTCGAGTCAATTCTTTTCCACCCTCTACCAGATTGCGTCAGACAATTCTCGGTGCACTGCCCGTTTACACACCAATACTTGTATCCCCTGACATTGGTGGCCACTGCTTCCATTGAAG
Organism: Schistocerca gregaria; assembly: GCF_023897955.1. Taxonomy (NCBI): domain Eukaryota; kingdom Metazoa; phylum Arthropoda; class Insecta; order Orthoptera; family Acrididae; genus Schistocerca; species Schistocerca gregaria. The sequence continues at coordinate 465,023,371 of NC_064922.1, forward strand.
TCGAGTCAATTCTTTTCCACCCTCTACCAGGTTGCTTCGGGCAATTCTCCGTGTGCTACATGTTTACACATCACCATTTGTATCCTCCGACATTGGTGGCCACTGCTTCCATTGAAGTCAAGTCAATTCTTTTCCACCCTCTACCAGGTTGCGTCGGGCAATTCTCGGTGCACTTCCCGTTTACACACCACCACTTGTATCCTCCGACATTGGTGGCCACTGCTTCCATTGAAGTCGAGTCAATTTTTTTCCACCCTCTACCAGGTTTCTTCGGGCACTTCTTGGTGCACTGCCCGTTTACACACCACCACTTGTATCCCCCGACATTGGTGGCCACTGCTTCCATTGAAATCGAGTCAATTCTCTTCCACCCTCTACCAGGTTGCTTCGGGCAATTCTCGATGCACTGCCCGTTTACCATCCACCACTTGTATCCTCCGACATTGGTGGCCACTGATTCCATTGAAGTCGAGTCAATTCTTTTCCACCCTCTACCAGGTTGCTTCGGGCAATTCTCAGTGCATTGCCCGTTTACACACCACCACTTGTATCCTCCGACATTGGTGGCCACTGCTTCCATTGAATTCGAGTCATTTCTTTTCCACCCTCTACCAGGTTGCTTCGGGCAATTCTCAGTGCACTGCCTGTTTACACACCACCACTTTTATCCTCCGACATTGGTGGCCACTGCTTCCATTGAAGTCGAGTCAATTCTTTTCCACCCTCTACCTGGTTGCTTCGGGCAATTCTCAGTGCACTGCCCATTTACACACCAACACTTGTATCCCCCGACATTTTTGGCCACTGCTTCCATTGAGGTTGAGTCAATTCTTTTCCACCCTCTACCAGGTTGCTTCGGGCAATTCTCCGTGTACTACATGTTTACAGACCACTACTTGTATCCTCCGACATTGGTGGCCACTGCTTTAATTGAAGTCGAGTTAATTCTCTTCCACCCTCTACCAGGTTGCTTCGGGCAATTCTCGATGCACTGCCCGTTTACCATCCACCATTTTTATCCTCCGACATTGGTGGCCACTGCTTCCATTGAAGTCGAGTCAATTCTTTTCCACCCTCTACCAGGTTGCTTCGGGCAATTCTCCGTGTACTACATGTTTACACATCACCACTTGTATCCTCCGACATTGGTGGCCACTGCTTCCATTGAAGTCAAGTCAATTCTTTTCCACCCTCTACCAGGTTGCGTCAGGCAATTCTCGGTGCACTACCCGTTTACACACCACCACTTGTATCCTCCGACATTGGTGGCCACTGCTTCCATTGAAGTCGAGTCAATTCTTTTCCACCCTCTACCAGGTTTCTTCGGGCAATTCTTGGTGCACTGCCCGTTTACACACCACCACTTGTATCCCCCAACATTTTTGGCCACTGCTTCCATTGAAGTCGAGTCAATTCTCTTCCACACTCTACCAGGTTGCGTCGGGCAATTCTCGGAGCACTACCCGTTTACACACCACCACTTGTATCCTCCGACATTGGTGGCCACTGCTTCCATTGAGGTTGAGTCAATACTTTTCCACCCTCTACCAGGTTGCCTCGGGCAATTCTCGGTGAACTACCCGTTTACACACCACCACTTGTATCCGCCGACGTTGGTGGCCACTGCTTCCATTGAAGTCGAGTCAATTCTTATCCACCATCTACCAGGTTGTGTCGGGCAATTCTCGGTGCACTACCCATTTACACACCACCACTTGTATCCTCCGACATTCTTTTCCACCCTCTACCAGGTTGCTTCAGGCAATTCTCCATGTACTACATGTTTACACATCACCACTTGTATCCTCCGACATTGGTGGCCACTGCTTCCATTGAAGTCGAGTCAATTCTTTTCCACCCTCTACCAGGTTGCTTCGGGCAATTCTCCGTGTACTACATGTTTACACACCACCACTTGTATCCTCCGACATTGGTGGCCACTACTTCCATTGAAGTCGAGTCAATTCTTTTCCACCCTCTACCAGGTTGCTTCGTGCAATTGTCCGTGTACTACATGTTTACACACCACCACTTGTATCCTCCGACATTGGTGGCCACTGCTTCCATTGAAGTCGAGTCAATTCTTTTCCACCCTCTACCAGGTTGCGTCAGACAATTCTTGGTGCACTGCCCGTTTACACACCAATACTTGTATCCTCCGACATTGGTGGCCACTGCTTCCATTGAAGTCGAGTCAATTCTTTTCCACCCTCTACCAGGTTGCTTCGTGCAATTCTCCGTGTACTACATGTTTACACATCACCACTTGTACCCTCCGACATTGGTGGCCACTGCTTCCATTGAAGTCAAGTCAATTCTTTTCCACCCTCTACCAGGTTGCGTCGGGCAATTCTCGGTGCACTACCCGTTTACACACCACCACTTGTATCCTCCGACATTGGTGGCCACTGCTTCCATTGAAGTCGAGTCAATTCTTTTCCACCCTCTACCAGGTTGCGTCGGGCAATTCTCGGTGCACTACCCGTTTACACACCACCACTTGTATCCGCCGACGTTGGTGGCCACTGCTTCCATTGAAGTCGAGTCAATTCTTATCCACCATCTACCAGGTTGCTTCGGGCAATTCTCGGTGCACTACCCATTTACACACCACCACTTGTATCCTCCGACATTGGTGGCTACTGCTTTCATTGAAGTCGAGTCAATTCTTTTATACCCTCTACCAGGTTTCTTCGGGCAATTCTTGGTGCACTGCCCGTTTACACACCACCACTTGTATCCCCCAACATTTTTGGCCACTGCTTCCATTGAAGTCGAGTCAATTCTCTTCCACCCTCTACCAGGTTGCTTCGGGCAATTCTCAGTGCACTGCCCATTTACACACCAACACTTGTATACTCCGACATTGGTGGCTACTGCTTTCATTGAAGTCGAGTCAATTCTTTTCCACCCTCTACCAGGTTGCTTCGGGCAATTCTCCGTGTACTACATGTTTACACATCACCACTTGTATCCTCTGACATTGGTGGCCACTGCTTCCATTGAAGTCGAGTCATTGTTTTCCACCCTCTACCAGGTTGTGTCGGGCAATTCTCAGTGCACTACCCGTTTACAAACCACGACTTGTATCCTCCGACATTGGTGGCCACTGCTTCCATTGAAGTCGAGTCAATTCTTTTCCACCCTCTACAAGGTTGCTTCTGGCAATTCTCCGTGTACTACATGTTTACACACCACCACTTGTATCCTCCGACATTGTTGGCCACTACTTCCATTGAAGTCGAGTCAATTCTTTTCCACCCTCTACCAGGTTGCTTCGTGCAATTGTCCGTGTACTACATGTTTACACACCACCACTTGTATCCTCCGACATTGGTGGCCACTGCTTCCATTGAAGTCGAGTCAATTCTTTTCCACCCTCTACCACAGTGCGTCAGACAATTCTAGGTGCACTGCCCGTTTACACACCAATACTTGTATCCTCCGACATTGGTGGCCACTGCTTCCATTGAAGTCGAGTCAATTCTTTTCCACCCTCTACCAGGTTGCTTCGGGCAATTCTCCGTGTACTACATGTTTACACATCACCACTTGTATCCTCCGACATTGGTGGCCACTGCTTCCATTGAAGTCGAGTCAATTCTTTTCCACCCTCTACCAGGTTTCTTCGGGCAATTCTTGGTGCACTGCCCGTTTACACACCACCACTTGTATCCCCCGAGATTTTTGGCCACTGCTTCCATTGAAGTCGAGTCAATTCTCTTCCACACTCTACCAGGTTGCTTCGGGCAACTCTCGATGCACTGGCCGTTTACCATCCACCACTTGTATCCTCCGACATTGGTGGCCACTGCTTCCATTGAAGTCGAGTTAATTCTTTTCCACCCTCTACCAGGTTGCTTCGGGCAATTCTCAGTGCATTGCCCGTTTACACACCACCACTTGTATCCTCCGACATTGGTGGCCACTGCTTCCATTGAATTCGAGTCATTTCTTTTCCACCCTCTACCAGGTTGCTTCGGGCAATTCTCGATGCACTGCCTGTTTACACACCACCACTTTTATCCTCCGACATTGGTGGCCACTGCTTCCATTGGAGTCGAGTCAATTCTTTTCCACGCTCTACCAGGTTGCATTGGGCAATTCTCGGTGCACTGCTCGTTTACACACCACCACTTGTATCCTCCGACATTGGTGGCTACTGCTTTCATTGAAGTCGAGTCAATTCTTTTCCACCCTCTACCAGGTTGCTTCAGGCAATTCTCCATGTACTACATGTTTACACATCACCACTTGTACCCTCCGACATTGGTGGCCACTACTTCCATTGAAGTCGAGTCAATTCTTTTCCACCCTATACCAGGTTGCTTCGTGCAATTGTCCGTGTACTACATGTTTACACACCACCACTTGTATCCTCCGACATTGGTGGCCACTGCTTCCATTGAAGTCGAGTCAATTCTTTTCCACCCTCTACCAGGTTGCGTCAGACAATTCTCGGTGCACTGCCCGTTTACACACCAATACTTGTATCCCCCGACATTGGTGGCCACTGCTTCCATTGAAGTCGAGTCAATTCTTTTCCACCCTCTACCAGGTTGCTTCGGGCAATTCTCCGTGTGCTACATGTTTACACATCACCATTTGTATCCTCCGACATTGGTGGCCACTGCTTCCATTGAAGTCAAGTCAATTCTTTTCCACCCTCTACCAGGTTGCGTCGGGCAATTCTCGGTGCACTTCCCGTTTACACACCACCACTTGTATCCTCCGACATTGGTGGCCACTGCTTCCATTGAAGTCGAGTCAGTTCTTTTCCACCCTCTACCAGGTTTCTTCGGGCACTTCTTGGTGCACTGCCCGTTTACACACCACCACTTGTATCCCCCGACATTGGTGGCCACTGCTTCCATTGAAATCGAGTCAATTCTCTTCCACCCTCTACCAGGTTGCTTCGGGCAATTCTCGATGCACTGCCCGTTTACCATCCACCACTTGTATCCTCCGACATTGGTGGCCACTGATTCCATTGAAGTCGAGTCAATTCTTTTCCACCCTCTACCAGGTTGCTTCGGGCAATTCTCAGTGCATTGCCCGTTTACACACCACCACTTGTATCCTCCGACATTGGTGGCCACTGCTTCCATTGAATTCGAGTCATTTCTTTTCCACCCTCTACCAGGTTGCTTCGGGCAATTCTCAGTGCACTGCCTGTTTACACACCACCACTTTTATCCTCCGACATTGGTGGCCACTGCTTCCATTGAAGTCGAGTCAATTCTTTTCCACCCTCTACCTGGTTGCTTCGGGCAATTCTCAGTGCACTGCCCATTTACACACCAACACTTGTATCCCCCGACATTTTTGGCCACTGCTTCCATTGAGGTTGAGTCAATTCTTTTCCACCCTCTACCAGGTTGCTTCGGGCAATTCTCCGTGTACTACATGTTTACAGACCACTACTTGTATCCTCCGACATTGGTGGCCACTGCTTTAATTGAAGTCGAGTTAATTCTCTTCCACCCTCTACCAGGTTGCTTCGGGCAATTCTCGATGCACTGCCCGTTTACCATCCACCATTTTTATCCTCCGACATTGGTGGCCACTGCTTCCATTGAAGTCGAGTCAATTCTTTTCCACCCTCTACCAGGTTGCTTCGGGCAATTCTCCGTGTACTACATGTTTACACATCACCACTTGTATCCTCCGACATTGGTGGCCACTGCTTCCATTGAAGTCAAGTCAATTCTTTTCCACCCTCTACCAGGTTGCGTCAGGCAATTCTCGGTGCACTACCCGTTTACACACCACCACTTGTATCCTCCGACATTGGTGGCCACTGCTTCCATTGAAGTCGAGTCAATTCTTTTCCACCCTCTACCAGGTTTCTTCGGGCAATTCTTGGTGCACTGCCCGTTTACACACCACCACTTGTATCCCCCAACATTTTTGGCCACTGCTTCCATTGAAGTCGAGTCAATTCACTTCCACACTCTACCAGGTTGCGTCGGGGAATTCTCGGAGCACTACCCGTTTACACACCACCACTTGTATCCTCCGACATTGGTGGCCACTGCTTCCATTGAGGTTGAGTCAATTCTTTTCCACCCTCTACCAGGTTGCCTCGGGCAATTCTCGGTGAACTACCCGTTTACACACCACCACTTGTATCCGCCGACGTTGGTGGCCACTGCTTCCATTGAAGTCGAGTCAATTCTTATCCACCATCTACCAGGTTGTGTCGGGCAATTCTCGGTGCACTACCCATTTACACACCACCACTTGTATCCTCCGACATTCTTTTCCACCCTCTACCAGGTTGCTTCAGGCAATTCTCCATGTACTACATGTTTACACATCACCACTTGTATCCTCCGACATTGGTGGCCACTGCTTCCATTGAAGTCGAGTCAATTCTTTTCCACCCTCTACCAGGTTGCTTCGGGCAATTCTCCGTGTACTACATGTTTACACACCACCACTTGTATCCTCCGACATTGGTGGCCACTACTTCCATTGAAGTCGAGTCAATTCTTTTCCACCCTCTACCAGGTTGCTTCGTGCAATTGTCCGTGTACTACATGTTTACACACCACCACTTGTATCCTCCGACATTGGTGGCCACTGCTTCCATTGAAGTCGAGTCAATTCTTTTCCACCCTCTACCAGGTTGCGTCAGACAATTCTTGGTGCACTGCCCGTTTACACACCAATACTTGTATCCTCCGACATTGGTGGCCACTGCTTCCATTGAAGTCGAGTCAATTCTTTTCCACCCTCTACCAGGTTGCTTCGTGCAATTCTCCGTGTACTACATGTTTACACATCACCACTTGTACCCTCCGACATTGGTGGCCACTGCTTCCATTGAAGTCAAGTCAATTCTTTTCCACCCTCTACCAGGTTGCGTCGGGCAATTCTCGGTGCACTACCCGTTTACACACCACCACTTGTATCCTCCGACATTGGTGGCCACTGCTTCCATTGAAGTCGAGTCAATTCTTTTCCACCCTCTACCAGGTTGCGTCGGGCAATTCTAGGTGCACTACCCGTTTACACACCACCACTTGTATCCGCCGACGTTGGTGGCCACTGCTTCCATTGAAGTCGAGTCAATTCTTATCCACCATCTACCAGGTTGCTTCGGGCAATTCTCGGTGCACTACCCATTTACACACCACCACTTGTATCCTCCGACATTGGTGGCTACTGCTTTCATTGAAGTCGAGTCAATTCTTTTCCACCCTCTACCAGGTTGCATCAGGCAATTCTCCATGTACTACATGTTTACACATCACCACTTGTATCCTCCGACATTGGTGGCCACTACTTCCATTGAAGTCGAGTCAATTCTTTTCCACCCTATACCAGGTTGCTTCGTGCAATTGTCCGTGTACTACATGTTTACACACCACCACTTGTATCCTCCGACATTGGTGGCCACTGCTTCCATTGAAGTCGAGTCAATTCTTTTCCACCCTCTACCAGGTTGCGTCAGACAATTCTCGGTGCACTGCCCGTTTACACACCAATACTTGTATCCTCCGACATTGGTGGCCACTGCTTCCATTGAAGTCGAGTCAATTCTTTTCCACCCTCTACCATGTTGCTTCGGGCAATTCTCCGTGCACTACCCGTTTACACACCACCACTTGTATCCTCCGACATTGGTGGCCACTGCTTCCATTGAAGTCAAGTCAATTCTTTTCCACCCTCTACCAGGTTGCGTCGGGCAATTCTCGGTGCACTACCCGTTTACACACCACCACTTGTATCCTCCGACATTGGTGGCCACTGCTTCCATTGAAGTCGAGTCAATTCTTTTCCACCCTCTACCAGGTTTCTTCGGGCACTTCTTGGTGCACTGCCCGTTTACACACCACCACTTGTATCCCCCGACGTTGGTGGCCACTGCTTCCATTGAAATCGAGTCAATTCTCTTCCACCCTCTACCAGGTTGCTTCGGGCAATTCTCGATGCACTGCCCGTTTACCATCCACCACTTGTATCCTCCGACATTGGTGGCCACTGATTCCATTGAAGTCGAGTCAATTCTTTTCCACCCTCTACCAGGTTGCTTCGGGCAATTCTCAGTGCATTGCCCGTTTACACACCACAGCTTGTATCCTCCGACATTGGTGGCCACTGCTTCCATTGAATTCGAGTCATTTCTTTTCCACCCTCTACCAGGTTGCTTCGGGCAATTCTCGGTGCACTGCCTGTTTACACACCACCACTTTTATCCTCCGACATTGGTGGCCACTGCTTCCATTGAAGTCGAGTCAATTCTTTTCCACCCTCTACCTGGTTGCTTCGGGCAATTCTCAGTGCACTGCCCATTTACACACCAACACTTGTATCCCCCGACATTTTTGGCCACTGCTTCCATTGAGGTTTAGTCAATTCTTTTCCACCCTCTACCAGGTTGCTTCGGGCAATTCTCCGTGTACTACATGTTTACAGACCACTACTTGTATCCTCCGACATTGGTGGCCACTGCTTTAATTGAAGTCGAGTCAATTCTCTTCCACCCTCTACCAGGTTGCTTCGGGCAAATCTCGATGCACTGCCCGTTTCCCATCCACCACTTTTATCCTCCGACATTGGTGGCCACTGCTTCCATTGAAGTCGAGTCAATTCTTTTCCACCCTCTACCAGGTTGCTTCAGGCAATTCTCCGTGTACTACATGTTTACACATCACCACTTGTATCCTCCGACATTGGTGGCCACTGCTTCCATTGAAGTCAAGTCAATTCTTTTCCACCCTCTACCAGGTTGCGTCGGGCAATTCTCGGTGCACTACCCGTTTACACACCACCACTTGTATCCTCCGACATTGGTGGCCACTGCTTCCATTGAAGTGGAGTCAATTCTGTTCCACCCCCTACCAGGTTTCTTCGGGCAATTCTTGGTGCACTGCCCGTTTACACACCACCACTTGTATCCCCCAACATTTTTGGCCACTGCTTCCATTGAAGTCGAGTCAATTCTCTTCCACACTCTACCAGGTTGCGTCGGGCAATTCTCGGTGCACTACCCGTTTACACACCACCACTTGTATCCTCCGACATTGGTGGCCACTGCTTCCATTGAGGTTGAGTCAATTCTTTTCCACCCTCTACCAGGTTGCCTCGGGCAATTCTCAGTGCACTGCCCATTTACACACCAACACTTGTATCCTCCGACATTGGTGGCTACTGCTTTCATTGAAGTCGAGTCAATTCTTTTCCACCCTCTACCAGGTTGCTTCGGGCAATTCTCCGTGTACTACATGTTTACACATCACCACTTGTATCATCCGACATTGGTGGCCACTGCTTCCATTGAAGTCAAGTCAATTCTTTTCCACCCTCTACCAGGTTGCGTCGGGCAATTCTCGGTGCACTACCCGTTTACACACCACCACTTGTATCCTCTGACATTGGTGGCCACTGCTTCCATTGAAGTCGAGTCAATTTTTTCCAGCCTCTACCAGGTTGCGTCGGGCAATTCTCGGTGCACTACCCGTTTACACACCACCACTTGTATCCGCCGACGTTGGTGGCCACTGCTTCCATTGAAGTCGAGTCAATTCTTATCCACCATCTACCAGGTTGCTTCGGGCAATTCTCGGTGCACTACCCATTTACACACCACCACTTGTATCCTCCGACATTGGTGGCTACTGCTTTCATTGAAGTCGAGTCAATTCTTTTCCACCCTCTACCAGGTTGCTTCAGGCAATTCTCCATGTACTACATGTTTACACATCACCACTTGTATCCTCCGACATTGGTGGCCACTGCTTCCATTGAAGTCGAGTCAATTCTTTTCCACCCTCTACCAGGTTGCTTCGGGCAATTCTCCGTGTACTACATGTTTACACACCACCACTTGTATCCTCCGACATTGGTGGCCACTACTTCCATTGAAGTCGAGTCAATTCTTTTCCACCCTCTACCAGGTTGCTTCGTGCAATTGTCCGTGTACTACATGTTTACACACCACCACTTGTATCCTCCGACATTGGTGGCCACTGCTTCCATTGAAGTCGAGTCAATTCTTTTCCACCCTCTACCAGGTTGCGTCAGACAATTCTCGGTGCACTGCCCGTTTACACACCAATACTTGTATCCTCCGACATTGGTGGCCATTGCTTCCATTGAAGTCGAGTCAATTCTTTTCCACCCTCTACCAGGTTGCTTCGGGCAATTCTCCGTGTACTACATGTATACACATCACCACTTGTACCCTCCGACATTGGTGGCCACTGCTTCCATTGAAGTCAAGTCAATTCTTTTCCACCCTCTACCAGGTTGCGTCGGGCAATTCTCGGTGCACTACCCGTTTACACACCACCACTTGTATCCTCCGACATTGGTGGCCACTGCTTCCATTGAGGTTGAGTCAATTCTTTTCCACCCTCTACCAGGTTGCCTCGGGCAATTCTCAGTGCACTGCCCATTTACACACCAACACTTGTATCCTCCGACATTGGTGGCTACTGCTTTCATTGAAGTCGAGTCAATTCTTTTCCACCCTCTACCAGGTTGCTTCGGGCACCTCTCCGTGTACTACATGTTTACACATCACCACTTGTATCCTCCGACATTGGTGGCCACTGCTTCCATTGAAGTCAAGTCAATTCTTTTCCACCCTCTACCAGGTTGCGTCGGGCAATTCTCGGTGCGCTACCCGTTTACACACCACCTCTTGTATCCTCCGACATTGGTGGCCACTGCTTCCATTGAAGTCGAGTCAATTCTTTTCCACCCTCTACCAGGTTGCGTCGGGCAAATCTCGGTGCACTACCCGTTTACACACCACCACTTGTATCCGCCGACGTTGGTGGCCACTGCTTCCATTGAAGTCGAGTCAATTCTTATCCACCATCTACCAGGTTGCTTCGGCAATTCTCGGTGCACTACCCATTTACACACCACCACTTGTATCCTCCGACATTGGTGGCTACTGCTTTCATTGAAGTCGAGTCAATTCTTTTCCACCCTCTACCAGGTTGCTTCAGGCAATTCTCCATGTACTACATGTTTACACATCACCACTTGTATCCTCCGACATTGGTGGCCACTGCTTCCATTGAAGTCGAGTCAATTCTTTTCCACCCTCTACCAGGTTGCTTCGGGCAATTCTCCGTGTACTACATGTTTACACACCACCACTTGTATCCTCCGACATTGGTGGCCACTACTTCCATTGAAGTCGAGTCAATTCTTTTCCACCCTCTACCAGGTTGCTTCGTGCAATTGTCCGTGTACTACATGTTTACACACCACCACTTGTATCCTCCGACATTGGTGGCCACTGCTTCCATTGAAGTCGAGTCAATTCTTTTCCACCCTCTACCAGGTTGCGTCAGACAATTCTCGGTGCACTGCCCGTTTACACACCAATACTTGTATCCTCCGACATTGGTGGCCACTGCTTCCATTGAAGTCGAGTCAATTCTTTTCCACCCTCTACCAGGTTGCTTCGGGCAATTCTCTGTGTACTACATGTTTACACATCACCACTTGTACCCTCCGACATTGGTGGCCACTGCTTCCATTGAAGTCAAGTCAATTCTTTTCCACCCTCTACCAGGTTGCGTCGGGCAATTCTCGGTGCACTACCCGTTTACACACCACCACTTGTATCCTCCGACATTGGTGGCCACTGCTTCCATTGAAGTCGAGTCAATTCTTTTCCACCCTCTACCAGGTTGCGTCAGACAATTCTCGGTGCACAGCCCGTTTACAGACCAATACTTGTATCCTCCGACATTGGTGGCCACTGCTTCCATTGAAGTCGAGTCAATTCTTTTCCACCCTCTACCAGGTTGCTTCGGGCAATTCTCCGTGTACTACATGTTTACACATTACCACTTGTATCCTCCGACATTGGTGGCCACTGCTTCCATTGAAGTCAAGTCAATTCTTTTCCACCCTCTACCAGGTTGCGTCGGGCAATTCTCGGTGCACTACCCGTTTACACACCACCACTTGTATCCTCCGACATTGGTGGCCACTGCTTCCATTGAAGTCGAGTCAATTCTTTTCCACCCTCTACCAGGTTTCTTCGGGCAATTCTTGGTGCACTGCCCGTTTACACACCACCACTTGCATCCCCCGACATTTTTGGCCACTGCTTCCATTGAAGTCGAGTCAATTCTCTTCCACCCTCTACCAGGTTGCTTCAGGCAATTCTGGATGCACTGCCCGTTTACCATCCACCACTTGTATCCTCCGACATTGGTGGCCACTGCTTCCATTGAAGTCGAGTCAATTCTTTTCCACCCTCTACCAGGTTGCTTCGGGCAATTCTCAGTGCATTGCCCGTTTACACACCACCACTTGTATCCTCCGACATTGGTGGCTACTGCTTTCATTGAAGTCGATTCATTTCTTTTCCACCCTCTACCAGGTTGCTTCAGGCAATTCTCCATGTACGACATGTTTACACATCACCACTTGCATCCTCCGACATTGGTGGCCACTGCTTCCATTGAGGTCGAGTCAATTCTTTTCCACCCTCTACCAGGTTGCGTCGGGCAATTCTCGGTGCACTACCCGTTTACACACCACCACTTGTATCCTCCGACATTGGTGGCCACTGCTTCCATTGAAGTCGAGTCAATTCTTATCCACCATCTACCAGGTTGCTTCGGGCAATTCTCGGTGCACTGCCCGTTTACACACCACCACTTGTATACTCCGACATTGGTGGCTACTGCTTTCATTGAAGTCGAGTCAATTCTTTTCCACCCTCTACCAGGTTGCTTCAGGCAATTCTCCATGTACTACATGTTTACACATCACCACTTGTATCCTCCGACATTGGTGGCCACTGCTTCCATTGAAGTCGAGTCATTCTTTTCCACCCTCTACCAGGTTGTGTCGGGCAATTCTCAGTGCACTACCCGTTTACAAACCACCACTTGTATCCTCCGACATTGGTGGCCACTTCTTCCATTGAAGTCGAGTCAATTCTTTTCCACCCTCTACCAGGTTGCTTCGGGCAATTCTCCGTGTACTACATGTTTACGCACCACCACTTGTATCCTCCGACATTGGTGGCCACTACTTCCATTGAAGTCGAGTCAATTCTATTCCACCCTCTACCAGGTTGCTTCGTGCAATTGTCCGTGTACTACATGTTTACACACCACCACTTGTATCCTCCGACATTGGTGGCCACTGCTTCCATTGAAGTCGAGTCAATTCTTTTCCACCCTCTACCAGGTTGCGTCAGACAATTCTCGGTGCACTGCCCGTTTACACACCAATACTTGTATCCTCCGACATTGGTGGCCACTGCTTCCATTGAAGTCGAGTCAATTCTTTTCCACCCTCTACCAGGTTGCTTCGGGCAATTCTCCGTGTACTACATGTATACACATCACCACTTGTATCCTCCGACATTGGTGGCCACTGCTTCCATTGAAGTCAAGTCAATTCTTTTCCACCCTCTACCAGGTTGCGTCGGGCAATTCTCGGTGCACTGCCCGTTTACACACCACCACTTGTATCCCCCGACATTGGTGGCCACTGCTTCCATTGAAGTCGAGTCAATTCTCTTCCACCCTCTACCAGGTTGCTTCCTGCAATTCTCGATGCACTGCCCGTTTACCATCCACCACTTGTATCCTCCGACATTGGTGGCCACTGCTTCCATTGAAGTCGAGTCAATTCTTTTCCACCCTCTACAAGGTTGCGTCGGGCAATTCTCGGTGCACTACCCGTTTACACACCACAACTTGTATCCTCCGACATTGGTGGCCACTGCTTCCATTGAAGTCGAGTCAATTCTTATCCACCATCTACCAGGTTGCTTTGGGCAATTCTCGGTGCACTACCCATTTACACACCACCACTTGTATCCTCCGACATTGGTGGCCACTGCTTCCATTGAAGTCGAGTCAATTCTTTTCCACCCCCTACCAGGTTGCTTCGGGCAGTTCTCTGTCTACTACATGTTTACAGACCACTACTTGTATCCTCCGACATTGGTGGCCACTGCTTTAATTGAAGTCGAGTCAATTCTTTTCCACCCTCTACCAGGTTGCGTCGGGCAATTCTCGGTGCACTGCCCGCTTACACACCACCACTTGTATCCTCAGACATTGGTGGCCACTGCTTCCATTGAAGTCGAGTCAATTCTTTTCCACCCTCTACCAGGTTGCTTCGGGCAATTCTCGGTGCACTGCCCGTTTACACACCACCACTTGTATCCTCTGACATTGGTGGCTACTGCTTTCATTGAAGTCGAGTCAATTCTTTTCCACCCTCTACCAGGTTGCTTCAGGCAATTCTCCATGTACTACATGTTTACACATCACCACTTGTATGCTCTGACATTGGTGTCTACTACTTCCATTGAAGTCAAGTCAATTCTTTTCCACCCTCTACCAGGTTGCTTCGTGCAATTGTCCGTGTACTACATGTTTACACACCACCACTTGTATCCTTCGACATTTGTGGCCACTGATTCCATTGAAGTCGAGTCAATTCTTTTCCACACTCTACCAGGTTGCATCAGACAATTCTCGGTGCACTGCCCGTTTACACACCAATATTTGTATCCTCCGACGTTGGTGGCCACTGCTTCCATTGAAGTCGAGTCAATTCTTTTCCACCCTCTACCAGGTTGCTTCGGGCAATTCTCCGTGTACTACATGTTTACACATCACCATTTGTATCCTCCGACAATGGTGGCCACTGCTTCCATTGAAGTCAAGTCAATTCTTTTCCACCCTCTACCAGGTTGCGTCGGGCAATTCTCAGTGCACTACCCGTTTACACACCACCACTTGTATCCTCCGACATTGGTGGCCACTGATTCCATTGAAGTCGAGTCAATTCTTTTCCACCCTCTACCAGGTTTCTTCGGGCAATTCTTGGTGCACTGCCCGTTTACACACCACCACTTGTATCCCCCAACATTGATGGCCACTGCTTCCATTGAAGTTGAGTCAATTCTCTTCCACCCTCTACCAGGTTGCTTCGGGCAATTCTCGATGCACTGCCCGTTTACCATCCACCACTTGTATCCTCCGACATTGGTGGCCACAGCTTCCATTGAAGTCGAGTCAATTCTTTTCCACCCTCTACCAGGTTGCTTCGGGCAATTCTCAGTGCATTGCCCGTTTACACACCACCACTTGTATCCTCCGACATTGGTGGCCACTGCTTCCATTGAATTCGAGTCATTTCTTTTCCACCCTCTACCAGGTTGCTTCGGGCAATTCTCGGTGCACTGCCTGTTTACACACCACCACTTTTATCCTCCGACATTGGAGGCCACTGCTTCCATTGAAGTCGAGTCAATTCTTTTCCACCCTCTACCAGGTTGCTTCGGGCAATTCTCCGTGTACTACATGTTTACAGACCACAACTTGTATCCTCCGACATTGGTGGCCACTGCTTTAATTGATGTCGAGTCAATTCTTTTCCACCCTCTACCAGGTTGCGTCGGGCAAATCTTGGGGCACTGCCCGTTTACACACCACCACTTGTATCCTCCGACATTGGTGGCCACTGCTTCCATTGAGGTTGAGTCAATTCTTTTCCACCCTCTACCAGGTTGCTTCGGGCAATTCTCAGTGCACTGCCCATTTACACACCAACACTTGTATCCTCCGACATTGGTGGCTACTGCTTTCATTGAAGTCGAGTCAATTCTTTTCCACCCTCTACCAGGTTGCTTCGGGCAATTCTCCGTGTACTACATGTTTACACATCACCACTTGTATCCTCCGACATTGGTGGCCACTGCTTCCATTGAAGTCAAGTCAATTCTTTTCCACCCTCTACCAGGTTGCGTCGGGCAATTCTCGGTGCACTACCCGTTTACACAGCACCACTTGTATCCTCCGACATTGGTGGCCACTGTTTCCATTGAAGTCGAGTCAATTCTTTTCCACCCTCTACCAGGTTGCGTGGGGCAATTCTCGGTGCACTACCCGTTTACACACCACCACTTGTATCCTCCGACATTGGTGGCCACTGCTTCCATTGAAGTCGAGTCAATTCTTATCCACCATCTACCAGGTTGCTTCGGGAAATTCTCGGTGCACTACCCATTTACACACCACCACTTGTATCCTCCGACATTGGTGGCCACTGCTTCCATTGAAGTCGAGTCAATTCTTTTGCACCCTCCACCATGTTGCTTCGGGCAATTCTCGATGCACTGCCCGTTTACACACCACCACTTGTATCCTCCGACATTGGTGGCTACTGCTTTCATTGAAGTCGAGTCAATTCTTTTCCACCCTCTACCAGGTTGCTTCAGGCAATTCTCCATGTACTACATGTTTACACATCACCACTTGTATCCTCCGAAATTGGTGGCCACTGCTTCCATTGAAGTCGAGTCATTCTTTTCCACCCTCTACTAGGTTGTGTCGGGCAATTCTCAGTGCACTACCCGTTTACAAACCACCACTTGTATCCTCCGACATTGGTGGCCACTGCTTCCATTGAAGTCGAGTCAATTCTTTTCCACCCTCTACCAGGTTGCTTTGGGCAATTCTCCGTGTACTACATGTTTACACACCACCACTTGTATCCTCCGACATTGGTGGCCACTACTTCCATTGAAGTCGAGTCAATTCTTTTCCACCCTCTACCAGGTTGCTTCATGCAATTGTCCGTGTACTACATGTTTACACACCACCACTTGTATCCTCCGACATTGGTGGCCACTGCTTCCATTGAAGTCGAGTCAATTCTTTTCCACCCTCTACCAGGTTGCGTCAGACAATTCTCGGTGCACTGCCCGTTTACACACCAATACTTGTATCCTCCGACATTGGTGGCCACTGCTTCCATTGAAGTCGAGTCAATTCTTTTCCACCCTCTACCAGGTTGCTTCGGGCAATTCTCCGTGTACTACATGTTTACACATCACCACTTGTATCCTCCGACATTGGTGGCCACTGCTTCCATTGAAGTCAAGTCAAATCTTTTCCACCCTCTACCAGGTTGCGTCGGGCAATTCTCGGTGCACTACCCGTTTACACACCACCACTTGTATCCTCCGACATTGGTGGCCACTGCTTCCATTGAAGTCGAGTCAATTCTTTTCCACCCTCTACCAGGTTTCTTCAGGCAATTCTTGGTGCACTGCCCGTTTACACACCACCACTTGTATCCCCCGACATTTTTGGCCACTGCTTCCATTGAAGTCGAGTCAATTCTCTTCCACCCTCTACCAGGTTGCTTCGGGCAATTCTCGATGCACTGCCCGTTTACCATCCACCACTTGTATCCTCCGACATTGGTGGCCACTGCTTCCATTGAAGTCGAGTCAATTCTTTTCCACCCTCTACCAGGTTGCTTCGGGCAATTCTCCGTGTACTACATGTTTACAGGCCACTACTTGTATCCTCCGACATTGGTGGCCACTGCTTTAATTGAAGTCGAGTCAATTCTTTTCCACCCTCTACCAGGTTGCGTCGGGCAATTCTCGGTGCACTGCCCGTTTACACACCACCACTTGTATCCATCGATATTGGTGGCCACTGCTTCCATTGAGGTTGAGTCAATTCTTTTCCACCCTCTACCAGGTTGCTTCGGGCAATTCTCCGTGTACTACACGTTTACACATCACCACTTGTATCCTCCGACATTGGTGGCCACTGCTTCCATTGAAGTCAAGTCAATTCTTTTCCACCCTCTACCAGGTTGTGTCGGGCAATTCTCGGTGCACTACCCGTTTACACACCACCACTTGTATCCTCCGACATTGGTGGCCACTGCTTCCATTGAAGTCGAGTCAATTCTTTTCCACCCTCTACCAGGTTGCTTCTGGCAATTCTCCATGCACTGCCCATTTACACACCACCACTTGTATCCCCCGACATTGGTGGCCACTGTTTCCATTGAAGTCGAGTCAATTCTTTTCCAAGCTCTACCAGGTTGCTTCGGGCAATTCTCGGTGCACTGCCCGTTTACACACCACCACTTCTGTCCTCCGACATTGGTGGCCACTGCTTCCATTGAAGTCGAGTCAATTCTTTTCCACCCTCTACCAAGTTGCTTCGGGCAATTCTCGGTGCACTGCCCGTTTACACACCACCACTTGAATCCTACGACACTGGTGGCCACTGCTTCGATTGAAGTCGAGTCAATTCTTTTCCACCCTCTACCAGGTTACTTTGGGCATTTCTTGGTGCACTACACGTTTACACACCACCATTCGTCTCCTCCGTCATTGGTGGCCACTGCTTCCATTGAAGTCGAGTTAATTCTTTTCTCCCCTCTACCAGATTGCACAGCAAAAGAACCCGTCTTATAGAATTTCCGAATCATTTTCTCCAGACCCACGGCAGTCATCGGACCAATGCCTTTCTTCAAACCCTTCAGTGTCCGGAACTTCTGCAGAGCGACGTGTGCACAATCATTATTATTGTAATATAGCACAGAGATATCCTTCATTAAAACAGTTATGGCATACGTTGCAGATGAGAAAGGAGGCAAAGCCGTGTACCCGGCATGTTTTCATTTATGTATTCTGACGAATACAGCGCCATCTATTGATCAATTTTCACAGTATTATTTTTTCTTCTGCAATACGTTTTCCCCCTTCTCTGATAATATTTCGTTGTAATTTGAGGTCATTCTCACCAGTGGCCTTATTTCTACAGCGTTTTGAAAGTTTAACAGTAACTATAATCACCCTGTGTTCCGTGAGAAACTGAAGCATGGGAAGGGAACAGAGGACCTGATGTTAGAATTTCAAGATTTGTTTTCTTCTGCAAGGGATATTGCCTGCTGCGACAGTAACACAATACGATATCGACAGGAACCGAAGCATCAGCGTATCAGAGGTTGCACAGAATCCCACAATAGCCAGAAATTGTTTGAGGAATTTATGGACCAACAGTTCACTGACGCGATTGCACAAGAGATTACCAATCCCTAGGAGGGGAGGGGGGGGGGGGGGGAGGGAGCAGGAATTGTAATCATGTCAAAAAAGTCTACAGATAGCCCAAAGAAGCATTGGGTTTATTGTGATTGCTGCCATTTGAATAGTAAGACTACAATAGTCGCCTATCCAATTCCTAATATTACGGAGACAATGGATAACCTCGAACAAAGCCTGTACTACCCCACAGTGGGTTTGGGGAGTGGGTACAATATTACTCCAACAGTCAGATAGAAAACAGTGTTTTCAACACATTGGGGACACTATCTGTATGGGGTCATATTCGCTTTTTACTCTAGAAATTATTTATTTCACGATTGATATTTTGGCCTTTGGGCCATCTCTGAGTGATACTGCAAAGGATTTTGTTCAGCACTTGTCAACATTTAACAGTTTGCGGGGCTTCGCATACGTCTGATGTTATTACGTTTTGACAAAGAAAAGGTCTATTTTTGGTGATGATATATATAGGTGTCAGAGGATTTTAAAGTCTCACATGTGTTGAAGCAAAATATTTTGCAATAGTTGTAAGGTGTCAGGCAAATCCAACACCTTCCATGAATACCCTGACATGATAAGCAAATCCAGTAGTATGTCACATAGCTCCGAATAAATCGTGACGTTAAATTAACCAAAGTAATACGAGTAACGAGTGAGCAAATGATATACCACAGACTAACATAAGAACTCCTAAATGCATGTCAAACCTTCCCACCATGAGAGAGACGCAGTTCTGAGGGGAGAAACGAGAACATAAGCCGAGAGCAGAACCGTGTTAAGCTAGAAGGCCCTACGATAAAGGACGGACTGGACTCCCTCGTTTCCAGCTAACCACTAGGACCACCCCAGCTGCAAGTTTTTGTTTGAGACTTTTTCGCGTCTCTGTTACGTCAGGACCACCCCGCAGCCCATATTAAAAGCTAGAACCCTCCAGAAGAACAGTATAGATCTTACGATAACGCTAAAAGGACCACACCAGCTGCAAGTTTTAGCGTGAGACTTTTTCGTGTCTCTGTTACATTGCAAACTTTAAAAATTTTGCCCCACCACGAAAAGTATGACGTTTCTCATTGGATTGATAGAATTTTTGTAGTCGGAGCTTAAGGTTAACTTTGAGACCCTGATTGGTCAGATGAAAACACAGCCATATAGTTTTTTTGAAACCAACTTCGGTAAATTGTCGTAAGGAGAAGTGAAGGGAGAGTTGCTTCCGAGACGGCGAGTTGAGCTGAGCTGTGCTGCCTGCCGCACCCTGACGAACACCGACAAGGTAATGAATGCATGCGATGCCACATAACAGTGCATGAAGCTTGACTCAGAACTGCAGAAGTCTCATCTGTTACACCCCCTTTTTGCGTAATACTAGTGTCGATCGTCAATTAAAGCTCATGGTGTTCACATAGTTATTGAGAAGCCACATCAGCCACTGTAATTTAGGACAAGTTAGATAAGCAATTAAAGATAATTGAGGGTCACTGTAGCCCATTTTGATAGTTTTCTCTTTTGTGAAACTTAATTTAAACCTAGATTATAGATGTGATACGGCATAGGTCATCCTTCGATCCGTTGTAGAACTTGGAAACCCATTCAGGGAATGTTCGTTCACATTTTTGTTGAACGCAGTTGGTTTCTACCATACTGTATTGAAACATTTCCTTTTATGAATAGTGCAAATTATAAACAATGTTTTGTGAGTAGAATAAAATTTCCAATGGTAAACTTAACTGCTTTTTTGTCTTTATTTTACCAGCTAACTAAAAATAGGAAAGCCTTGAACCCCTTCCACTAAATTTAGTTAGTATTAAGATTCTTTTACAGGGAGTGCAGTGGGGCTGACACTGAAATAAATAAGTATTTGGTTATATCATCGCTAGTCTCACTGAATTCTACATGTCATGTGTGGTCTGGCGTCTCCTTACCAGCAACAGGTCCCAGGTTCAAACTAGTCAAATACCTAAAAAACACGCTCAGAGCGTCGTTGCGCTAAAGTGGTAGGGAGACACTATATAGAACAAACAGACACCACGCAGAATTTTAGATTGTAGAATAATTAATATTTACAGTCAACAGTGAGTATGGTGTCCTTTAAGAAATTACAACTGTACCACTCGAGCTTGTGGCAAAAACTACCTACTTTTGGCACGTATGACAAACGATATACTACAGCATGACGTTCTACATTTTTGTAGTACGGGTAGTGGGTGATACAAACTTTTAAAGCACAGTTTTCTGCCTACATGAATGAACAATTACAAAGGAAACACGCCACTTAGGGTTAGTAAAATTTTTGAAATTAGAAATACATTTGTATATCAATGTACAGTACTTTGAAGTAGAGTTGTCCAATTAATAAACATTTTTAATTTTCTTTCATAAGACATTTTTTATGAAAAGTTGACATCTTTTTCGAAAAATAATAGCAGTTCTTATTTAAAAGATAATAAAATGTTACTATAAATTTCGTTACTAAATACTGCAAAGAGCTAATTATACCATACTTAAGGTCAAATACCACAAATATAATGTGTAGTATACCTTGCATCATTAAAAATCAAAAGTTAAAATAAAGTTACAGTGTATTACAGAGAACCTGGAACATTATGAAATATAAATAACTATTTCCATACGATGTTCCCATAGGATGGGCTGTTGCACACTTCTGACTCGCAACAAGGTAAAATATATCTGAAAAGAGAATGGGATTGCCCGGACAGGCTTAGTATCTTAATATGCTACTGACCAAAGATAACAATAATTCTGCCTCGTTATAACTGCTCTCGTAGCAAAATATGAGTTCATCTACTTTTATCACATCTTCACATTCTTCCGCATTTATCTCGCCACGGAACACTCTTAGCAAAAGCTTCAATTTCAGTCGGCGAAACTATGAGGAGAATACACATTGTTCCAGTGTTAGAAGTCCTTATCTAATAGGTACGACATCCCACAGAACTTAAAGGAGAATCGCTGGAAGCAGCAAGACACAGTTTTCGCAAAATCCTGTTCGGTAAATTAGAGATCTTGTGTGTGATTATTATACTGACCACTATTGTATGTCGGTCGTAGGTTATAGCACATACATAGGCGTATTCCCTTGTTCAGTAAGCTAGTGGAATAGGAAAGGAAACGGACATTATTGGTACGATGTACCTTCCACCGTACAGTTAGTTAGTTACTTAGTTAAATGTTCCATATACACTCCTGGGAATTGAAATAAGAACACCATGAATTCATTGTCCCAGGAAGGGGAAACTTTATTGACACATTCCTGGGGTCAGATACATCGCATGATCACACTGACAGAACCACAGGCACATAGACACAGGCAACAGAGCATGCACAATGTCGGCACTAGTACAGTGTATATCCACCTTTCGCAGCAATGCAGGCTGCTATTCTCCCATGGAGACGATCGTAGAGATGCTGGATGTAGTCCTGTGGAATGGCTTGCCATGCCATTTCCACCTGGCGCCTCAGTTGGACCAGCGTTCGTGCTGGACGTGCAGACCGCGTAAGACGACGCTTCATCCAGTCCCAAACATGCTCAATGGGGGACACATCCGGAGATATTGCTGGCCAGGGTAGTTGACTTACACCTTGTAGAGCACGTTGGGTGGCACGGGATACATGCGGACGTGCATTGTCCTGTTGGAACAGCAAGTTCCCTTGCCGGTCTAGGAATGGTAGAACGATGGGTTCGATGACGGTTTGGATGTACTGTGCACTATTCAGTGTCCCCTCGACGATCACCAGAGGTGTACGGCCAGTGTAGGAGATCGCTCCCCACACCATGATACCGGGTGTTGTCCCTGTATGCCTCGGTCGTATGCAGTCCTGATTGTGGCGCTCACCTGCACGGCGCCAAACACGCATACGACCATCATTGGCACCAAGGCAGAAGCGACTCTCATCGCTGAAGACGACACGTCTCCATTAGTCCCTCCATTCACGCCTGTCGCGACACCACTGGAGGCGGGCTGCACAATGCTGGGGCGTGAGCGGAAGACGGCCTAACGGTGTGCGGGACCGTAGCCCAGCTTCATGGAGACGGTTGCGAATGGTCCTCGCCGATACCCCAGGAGCAACAGTGTCCCTAATTTACTGGGAAGTGGCGGTGCGGTCCCCTACTGCACTGCGTAGGATCCTACGGTCTTGGCGTGCATCCGTGCGTCGCTGCGGTCCGGTCCCAGGTCGACGGGCACGTGCACCTTCCGCCGACCACTGGCGACAACATCGATGTACTGTGGAGACCTCACGCCCCACGTGTTGAGCAATTCGGCGGTACGTCCACCCGGCCTCCCGCATGCCCACTATACGCCCTCGCTCAAAGTCCGTCAACTGCACATACGGTTCACGTCCACGCTGTCGCGGCATGCTACCAGTGTTAAAGACTGCGATGGAGCTCCGTATGCCACGGCAAACTGGCTGACACTGACGGCGGCGGTGCACAAATGCTGCGCAGCTAGCGCCATTCGACGGCCAACACCGCGGTTCCTGGTGTGTCCGCTGTGCCGTGTGTGTGATCTATGCTTGTACAGCCCTCTCGCAGTGTACGGAGCAAGTATGGTGGGTCTGACACACCGGTGTCAATGTGTTCTTTTTTCCATATCCAGGAGTGTACATTCAAATCGCAAATTAATTTTTGCATTCGTTCACGTTCTGAACATTTATAAGGTTTTCTTCCTTTTCTTTTATGTTTTAGAAAGAGAGAAAATTTATACAGATGTGAGATAGCAATTGCTACATACCATCATTTGCACATCTACTAAAAGAAATTCTTCTGCAGAATAGGAGTTGTCAAAGAGCTACTTTCTCAGTTTGTTATCAAATGTTACTTCTCTGTCTGTCAGACACTTTATATCACAGGGTAAGTGATCAAATATTTTTGTTGCAGCACTGTGCTCCCCTTTTTGTGCTAAAGATAACCTTAGTGCGCAGTAACGAAAGCCAGTTTTCTTTCTAGTATTGTAATTATGAACCCCATTATTTCTTTACCCCAGAACGTAATTCCTTGTGACGTTATTGAATGATTGTCTGACTACATTTGTAGATTTACATGAGAGATGCTGACATAATGCCACAACGATATTTTATATGTTTATCAGGATGGCGACAGGTCACAATCAGTATGTCGTATTTTTACTGGTTTTGCTCTGCAAGTTTACAAGAGCGTCATCAGAAAATTTAGAATTTAAAACAACGATGTGTGACAGTATGCAAACTTACATTGACATCAAAGAAACATTCGGTGAAACGAAGCAATATGGTATCTTACGTTTAAAATATAGTTAGCTGATAATACTACCAGCATCAGAGATTAAGTTAGCTGTAAAACGATGGTTGCAACGTCTGTGGCATTATTTATCCAAGTTGACGTTAAAGTGTTATTGAGCGAGATAAGGTTCTATTACTTGTATATACTCATGGGTTCGAATTTTTTTCTCGACTAATCAACACATTTTCACTACTACACTTATATCGAAATATGGTGAACTACTGTCATTTATTTAGAAAATTCATATTGCTACCAGAATCAAAATTTACATTTCAGTTTCACTTTTATGGGTGCCTATATAGAAAGGTAGTTCCTGCACTGTCCTTCTTGTCATTGCGCTACAAAATATGTCAATGTATTGCAATACACGTCATAAAAATACATCTTGCAGAGTATCTTCACAAATAAATCGCCAAAAACATATATCCAGAATTCCAATTTTTTAACAATATGTCTGGATATTACGGCAAGTAGTCGAGAGCATGTCTTGAGTGATTTTTACAGCACCTCTTCTAACCACTGGAAGAATCTATGTAAGTAATATTTATATTTTTATTTGAAATGTTTTAGACATATAGGGCACCACAGTGAAATTATGTCCAGTGCAGAAATGAAGTTTCTATACACACGCCTATAAAACGTGACGATTGAAAAGTTAATTTCTATTTCCGGTAGCCGTATGGATTTCGCAACAAACGGCTTCAGTTTACCATATTACAACGTTAGTATATTGTAGAAATACATTGCTTTTTGGACCTTACCTCGCTGTATAGGATTACTAAATCATCTTTGAATGCATGTTATCATAAACATTGCAACCACTATTGTGCAACAATGTTCGGTTATCAGGCATCTACTGCATTCTATGATATTACAGTGTTTGTGTTGCTAAGAAGAACGATGGAGTGGTCCTTCGGAGATTTCATCTACTGCATTTTAAACTAAGTTGCCACATTGTAAATGAAGAGTATTCTTTAATATCAGTGTAAGATTCTATAACTCCTCGCTTTGTTTTAGACTGAAGCGCCAAAGAGACTGTTTTAGGCATGCGTATTCAAATACAGAGATGTATAAACAGTCACAATACGGCGCTGCGGCCGTCAACGCCTATACAGGGTATTACAAAAAGGTACGCCCAAACTTTCAGGAAACATTCCTCACACACAAAGAAAGAAAATATTTTATGTGGACATGTGTCCGGAAACGCTTACTTTCCATTTTAGAGCTCATTTTATTGCTTCTCTTCAAATCACATTAATCATGGAATGGAAACACACAGCAACAGAACGTACCAGCGTAACTTCAAACACTTTGTTAGAGGATATGTTCAAAATGTCCTCCGATAGCGAGGATACATGCATCCACCCTACGTCACATGGAATCTCTGATGCGCTGATGCAGCCCTGGAGAATGGTGTATTTTATCACAGCCGTCCACAATACGAGTACGAAGAGTCTCTACATTTGGTACCGGGGTTGCGTAGACAAGAGCTTACAAAATGCCCCATAAATGAAAGTCAAGAGGGTTGAGGTCAGCAGAGCGTGGAGGCCATGGAATTGGTCCGCCTCTCCCAATCCATCGGTCACCGAATCTGTTTTTGAGAAGCGTACGAACACTTCGACTGAAATGTGCAGGAGCTCCATCGTGCATGACCCACATGTTGCGTCGTACTTGTAAAGGCACATGTTCTAGCAGCACAGGTAGAGAATCCCGTATGAAATCATGATAACGTGCTCCATTGAGCGTAGGTGGAAGAACATGGGGCCCAATCAAGACATCACAAACTATTTCTGCCCAAACGTTCACAGAAATGAGTCGTATGTCAACACAAGCATCGAAGTCAACAGTAACTTCCTTCAATTGGGCCAACTGGCGGTGAATCGAGGAAGTACAGTACTTACTGACGAAACTAAAATGAGCTCTGACATGGAAATTAAGCGTTTCCGGACACATGTCCACATAACATCTTTTCTTTATTTGTGTGTGAGGAATGTTTCCTGAAAGTTTGGCCGTACCTTTTCGTAACACCCTGTATATGACAAACAAGTGTCTGGTGCAGTTTTTAGATCGGTTAATGCTGCTACAATGGCAGGTTATCAAGATTTAAGTGAGTTTGAACGTGGTGTTATAGTCGGCGCACGAGCGATGGGACACAGAATCTCCGATGTAGCGATGAAGTGAGGATTTTCCAGTACGACCATTTCACGAGTGTACTGTGAATATCAGGAATCCGGTAAAACATCAAATCTCCGACATCGCTGCAGCAGGAAAAGGATCCTCAAGAACGGAACCAACGCCGACCCAAGAGAATCGTTCAACGTGACTAAAGTCCAACCCTTCCGCAAAATTGCTGCAGATATCAATGCTGGGCCATCAACAAGTGTCGGCGTGCAAATCGTTCAACGAAATATCATCGATATGGGGTTTCGGAGTCGAAGGCCAACTCGTGCACCTTTGATGACTACACGGCACAAGGCTTTATGCCTTGTCTGGGCCTGTCAAGACCGAAATTGAACTGTTGATCATCGGAAATATGTTGCCTGGTCGCATGAGTGTCGTTTGAAATTGTGTAGGATGAATGCACCTATACGGGTATGGATACAAACTCATGAATCCATGGACCTTGCATGTCAGCAGGGGACTGTTCAAGCTGGTGGAGGCTCTGTAATGGCATGGAGCGTGTGCAGTTGGAGTGATATGGGACCCCAGTTGCGTCTAGATACGACTCTGACAAGTGACACGTACGTAAGTATCATGTCTAATCACCTGCATCCATTCATGCTTATTTTTCATTCCGGTGGACTTGGGCAGTTCCAGCTGGACAATGGGAGACCCTAAACTTCCATAATTGTTATAGAGTGGCTCCAGGAACAATATTCTGAGTTCAAACACTTCCGCGGGCTACCAAACTCCGCAGACATGTACGTTATTGAGGGTACCGTGCAACATGCTGTTCGGAAGAGACCTCCATCCCCTCCAATTCTTACCGATTTACGGACAGCCGTGCAGGATTCATGGTGTCAGTTCCCTCCAGCACTACTTCAAACATTAGTCGAGTCCGTGCCACGTCGTGTTGCGGCACTTCTCCGTGCTCGCGCGGACCGTACACGATATTAAGCAGGTGTACCAGTTTCTTTGGCTCTTCAGTGTATTTAATGCTTTCTGTTGTCGTGCCAAAGATTATTTTTATGCCATTGTAAAATTATAGAATGAAACCAGTAAAATAAATCATACTGATTGAGACTTGTGGCTGTCCTTGTAAATGTAATTTCAGCAGTCGCAGTTTCCCCCGCAAGGATTGAATTCTTTTGTAAATTTTATAAGTTAAAAATACTGCATTGTTAGAAACGAATACGTTTCATTAATTTGACCACTAGATAGCGATACCTGTACGGAATATGTAACAGATAGGATTATCTCTCGCCCTCATCTCTATTGATGACACCGTTCTGATTGCGTGATTAAGTGCGACGCATACACCACAGGGGATTCATTTCAGTTCCCGTCGTCGCACGGGTCAACCGCGCGCGGAGCAACCGATGAATAATCGGAAGCGATCTGCATGTCATATTGCGTGCCGATTGTGTTGACACGGATAACTGCGTCAATATGTATGGATGTGTAACGCAGAGCAAAGCTGTTTAGGAGCGTCCGAAAATATCCCACTCCAGAGCAAACGGCAGCTGGATGCGTATTCACGGAGACAAAGCTCTGGGCCTGGCACGCGACGTGTTGCGGGGAGGTATCGCAGATGGCGCCCGCAGCGTCCTCCAACCACAACTACGGCCCGTCATAGAAGATTTAATCGGTGACGACAGACAAAGACACTGAATACCCATCAACACGATTATGTCTGTCAGTGATATTACTACAGTATTGATGATTTCCCAACCAACGAGAGGTTATTTTATCAATACTACAGTGTTGTTTGGTAACTATTGGGAACTGAAAACTGATACTTGTCAATCTGATGTGGCTTTGTAACTTCTATACCATATTTACCAGATACTACCGTCTTTTCAGTCACTCCAAAAAGGCCGTAGTGTGAGTTATTTGATGATGTTTTGGATCTGATTTTTTTAACGCCCTTTTTTCCCTCACTTATCTATTTCATCGTTGATACAATATTTACTACCTTCACTTGTGCAAAGAAAATTTCGTGGGATGCATTTTGGTTTTTATTCATGAAAGTTTCGCCACTCACATGAACTTAAATAACGTTTTTGAAGAATTTCCTTTCGTAAGTTATATTATCTACATTATAATATTTGTTACATTTCTGGCAAAAGCAATTCGTTTAGTTTCTTTCTTAGCAAGAATGTTTTTATTTCCTTTCGCAGATGTTCCATGAGCTTACATTTGTGCTGTCCCATAATTTCATGAGCTTTGCAAATCTGCATAATACAGTGGAAGTACCTCACAGAACTTACTTTCTTTTCTGGGCTACAGATGACTACATGCTTTACATTTCAGTGTTACGTATTATTTGTGACGGTTATCAAGTAGAGAGTGAATAGGAGAAAAGGGTACATTGAAGGCCTATATGAGGGGGAAGGTTCGTCTGATGTGTTTGAAGCAGAAATAGGAGCCGATAGGGAAGAGAGAAGCGAGCCAGTATCAGAAACAGAACTTAAAACAGCAGTGGAAGGCTTAAGATCAAGTAAGTTAGAACGGATAGATAACATTCCATTAGGAGTTTTTGAATTACTGAGGGAAGTAGCAATAAAATGACTATTCAAGTTGATGTGTAGAGTGTAGGAGTCTGGTGATACACCATCTGACGTTCGGAAAAATATCATCCACAAAATTCTGAAGACTGGAGGATCTGAGACTTAGGAAAATTATCGCACAGGAGTAACAGAAACGAGAACAGGACAAAACTTAACAGTAGGACTGATGTGGTACCTGAGCTTCTCCTGGCGTAAACTATGTTCAAAGTACTTACGGGCATTCAGCCAGGTTGAATTTTCGACAACTGCCGATATTTCGGCGGATGCACACTCCGCCATTTTCAAGGCTTAACTGCAACGACCAGACGAAGTGCAGAAAACACGAGAGCTCGGTTCTGCGAGTCTAACAGAAAACATAACACACACCTAAACAAAAGCCACCAAAGATGAACGAAGTCAGAGCTATCGATAGTAAGAAACTATGGACTGGTAGTTGAGGAAACGTTAACTCTGTCCCTATGTTTTTTAACAAGTGAAAGAGCAGGATTCCAGGCCGAGTTTAAACAAAAGCCTCCATCCCTATTCACAAGGTTGCTAGCCAATTTAATTTCAACAGACTCCTTAATCACACTGTCCCAATAGCCGGACGTGCATGCTAATATCTCGGTATTATTATACCACATGGGGTGACCAGTGTCCAAACAATGTACGGCAATAGCAGATTTGCTAGGCTGCTGTAGTCGCGTGTGCCGTTTATGTTCAATACACCGGTCCTCCACGGTCCTGATGGTCTGACCAATGTATGCCATGCCACAACTACAAGGAATGCGATAAATAACTGCCTTACGTAAACCAAGATCATCCTTAACAGACCCCAAAAGTGCTTTAATCTTAGATGGAGGTCGGAAAACACATTTCACATTGTATTTCCGTAAAATACAACCTATCTTGTTTGAAGTGCTTCCTATGTAGGGCAAAAAGGCAATAGATTTAGGAGTCAACTGAGAATTATCATCAGTCACCTGGCGCACAGTTGGTTGATATCGCAACGCCCGTTCAATCTGTCTTTCACTATACCCATTGTGGCGGAAGGTAGCCTCAAGATGGGCCAGCTCAGCAGGCAAAGTCTCAACGTCGGAGATGACATGTGCCCTGTGTACCAGGGTACGAAGTACCCCTTCACGTTGGGCCGGATGATGACAACTGTCCGCCTGCAGATACAAGTCAGTGTGAGTATGCTTCCTATAAACTGCATGTCCCAACGATCCATCCACCTTCCTCCTAACCAAAACGTCAAGAAAGGGAAGGCAACCATCCTCTTCCACCTCCATGGTAAAACGAATGTTGGGGTGGATCGAGTTTAGATGTTCTAAAAAGGCATTCAAATTCTCCCTGCCATGCGGCCAAACAACAAAAGAATCATCAACGTATCTGAAAAAACAGGCAGGTTTCAATGGCGCCGACTCCAATGCACGCTCCTCGAAGTCTTCCATGAACAGATTTGCAATCACAGGAGATAACGGGCTACCCATCGCAACTCCATCTGTCTGCTCGTAATACTGGTCATTGAATAAGAAATACGTGGACATAAACACATGTCGAAACAAATTAGTTAGTTCCAATCCAAACTTCATTTCAATTAACCGCAACGAATCAGACAAAGGAACACGAGTAAAGAGTGAGACCACATCAAAACTTACTAACATATCAGAGTCATTCAACTGCATTCCCTCCAAACGCCGTAAGAAGTCAGCTGAGTTCTTAATATGATGTTCACAACGTCCAACTTGTGGGCTTAACATTGAAGCAAGGTGCTTAGCCACACGATATGTTGGAGCACCGATATTGCTGACTATGGGGCGGAGAGGGACCCACTCCTTAAGTAGTTTCGGAAGGCCATATAACCTGGGGGGAACAGCACTATAGGTGTTAAGACTCTTGATAGTGTCCTGTGGCAAACCACTTTTCTTCAGGAGGTGGTTGGTCTTCCTCTCAACGCTTTTCGTGGGGTCAGCATCGATCCTGCGATACGCTGAGTCAGATAATAAACAATTCATCTTTTGTACATAGTCATGTTTGTTCAAAACAACGGTGGCATTTCCCTTGTCCGCAGGTAAAATGACAATGTCCGGATCAGCTCTGAGAGAGCGTAAAGCAGCCCTCTCCGCTGATGTCACATTGCTCTTGGGTGGACGAGCCCTAGTCAAAACACGACATGTCTCCCTCCTGACATCCTCTGCATCAACTGGAGGTAGTTTGTAAACTGCCTGTTCAATCGAACTGATAAAATCCACTACCGGCAAACTCTTCGGTGTTGGTGCAAAATTTAAACCCTTCCCTAGCACGGATAACGCTGCGTCATCAAGGGATTTCTCTGTGAGATTTATCACAGAACGTCGGGAGATAGGATCAGCCTCCGAGCCACGGAAACGTTCAAACTTAGCCAGATGCCGAGCAGTGACAGAACGATATTCACAATCAGCCTGAGTCCATGAGGCACCGTCCAACAAATCCCAAGAGCAATGTGACATCAGCGGAGAGGGCTGCTTTACGCTCTCTCAGAGCTGATCCGGACATTGTCATTTTACCTGCGGACAAGGGAAATGCCACCGTTGTTTTGAACAAACATGACTATGTACAAAAGATGAATTGTTTATTATCTGACTCAGCGTATCGCAGGATCGATGCTGACCCCACGAAAAGCGTTGAGAGGAAGACCAACCACCTCCTGAAGAAAAGTGGTTTGCCACAGGACACTATCAAGAGTCTTATCACCTATAGTGCTGTTCCCCCCAGGTTATATGGCCTTCCGAAACTACATAAGGAGGCGGTCACTCTCCGCTCCATAGTCAGCAATATCGGTGCTCCAACATATCGTGTGGCTAAGCACCTTGCTTCAATGTTAAGCCCACAAGTTGGACGTTGTGAACATCATATTAAGAACTCAGCTGACTTCTTACGGCGTTTGGAGGGAATGCAGTTAAATGACTCTGATATCTTAGTAAGTTTTGATGTGGTCTCGCTCTTTACTCGTGTTCCTTTGTCTGATTCGTTGCGGTTAATTGAAGTGAAGTTTGGATTGTAACTAACTAATTTGTTTCGACATGTGTTTACGTCCACGTATTTCTTATTCAATGACCAGTATTACGAGCAGACAGATGGAGTTGCGATGGGTAGCCCGTTATCTCCTGTGATTGCAAATCTGTTCATGGAAGACTTCGAGGAGCGTGCATTGGAGTCGGCGCCATTGAAACCTGCCTGTTTTTTCAGATACGTTGATGATACTTTTGTTGTTTGGCCGCATGGCAGGGAGAATTTGAATGCCTTTTTAGAACATCTAAACTCGATCCACCCCAACATTCGTTTTACCATGGAGGTGGAAGAGGATGGTTGCCTTCCCTTTCTTGACGTTTTGGTTAGGGGGAAGGTGGATGGATCGTTGGGACATGCAGTTTATGGGAAGCGTACTCACACTGACTTGTATCTGCAGGCGGACAGTTGTCATCATCCGGCCCAACGTGAAGGGGTACTTCGTACCCTGGTACACAGGGCACATGTCATCTCCGACGTTGAGACTTTGCCTGCTGAGCTGGCCCATCTTGAGGCTACCTTCCGCCACAATGGGTATAGTGAAAGACAGATTGAACGGGCGTTGCGATATCAACCAACTGTGCGCCAGGTGACTGATGATAATTCTCAGTTGACTCCTAAATCTATTGCCTTTTTGCCCTACATAGGAATCACTTCAAACAAGGTAGGTCGTATTTTACGGAAATACAATGTGAAATGTGTTTTCCGACCTCCATCTAAGATTAAAGCACTTTTGGTGTCTGTTAAGGATGATCTTGGTTTACGTAAGGCAGGTATTTATCGCATTCCTTGTAGTTGTGGCATGGCATACATTGGTCAGACCATCAGGACCGTGGAGGACCGGTGTATTGAACATAAACGGCACACGCGACTACAGCAGCCTAGCAAATCTGCTGTTGCCGAACATTGTTTGGACACTGGTCACCCGATGTGGTATAATAATACCGAGATATTAGCATGCACGTCTTGCTATTGGGATAGTGTGATTAAGGAGTCTGTTGAAATTAAATTGGCTAGCAACCTTGTGAATAGGGATGGAGGCTTTTGTTTAAACTCGGCCTGGAAACCTGCTCTTTCACTTGTTAAAAAACATAGGGACAGAGTTAACGTTTCCTCAACTACCAGTCCATAGTTTCTTACTATCGATAGCTCTGACTTCGTTCATCTTTGGTGGCTTTTGTTTAGGTGTGTGTTATGTTTTCTGTTAGACTCGCAGAACCGAGCTCTCGTGTTTTCTGCACTTCGTCTGGTCGTTGCAGTTAAGCCTTGAAAATGGCGGAGTGTGCATCCGCCGAAATATCGGCAGTTGTCGAAAATTCAACCTGGCTGAATGCCCGTAAGTACTTTGAACAGTAGGACTGATGGTAATGTAAGAGATGAAGTTAAGGGATTCTAATATGTAGGCCACAAGATAACCCATGATGGACGGAACAAGGGGAACATCAAAAGCTAACTAGCAGAGGGGAAAACAGCATTATTTGCCAAAAAATTTTACTAGTATGAGACAGAGATTTTAATTTGAGAAGTAATTTTTGAGAATGTGTATTCGTAACACAGCTTTATAGTAGTGAGACATGGACTGTGGGAAAACCGGAAGAGAAGTATTTGAGGTGTGTTGCTACAGAGGAATGTTGAAAATTATGTGTACTGATAAGATAATAAATGAGGAGGTTCTGTACAGAGTCGGACAGGAAAGGAAAATATGGAAAACACTGACGAGAATAAGGGACACTGTGATAGAATAACTATTAAGACGTCAGAAAATAACTTTTATGATAGTAGAGGAAGATGTAGAGGGTAAAACCTGTAGAGGAAGACGGAGCCAGGAATACTTCCAGAAATTAATTGAGGACATAGATTGCAAGTCCTGCTCTGAGGTGAAGAGGTTGGCACGAGAGAGGTGGGCCTCATCAAACCGGCCAGAAGACTGATGACTAAAAAAAGAACCCACATTTTCCTAATATACGTATATCTGCTAGATGATAGACGCTGAAATGCTGACCATTGCTCCACCACGGCACTATGGTCAATATTGCTGCACACAAATACACCAGTCGAGTGTCCTCCCCAACACAATAATGTCTCGGGGAAAATAAAAGATTTATAAGGTCGTCTGTAGTACAGGACTTCCCCATTATGTCCAACGCTGGGATGCTACTCCAATGCCCGAGAGCCCTGTCAGTTGTGACAATGTAAGGGGAAAATAAGCTGCAGATATGAAGTTTGTGATCCGGAGGGATTTAACCTAAGAGCTACGGACGCCCTGGTAGGCATTACGTGCTATGTTAGGGGAACGCTGTTTTGGCGAATTGTGGTGTACAGAATAATGTTGGTTGTGATGTGCCAACATATTGCTCATTTCATGTTTTATGTAAGTGGAAATGCAATAGGAAGATTTTGTGTGTAGGTGGCACAAGATGTTTGTAATGACCTTCATGAGTGTCCAAAGATAGTAACATGGTTTTACCGAAACCGATTTTTTTATAGTGATCTCGGTTATGAAGTCCTTCTTTGTTCTGGCGTAACCACAAGCTCCGGCACGAAGACGAAGAAAGCAAGAGCAAAGGAAGCTGTGAGACGACGTCAGCCAATAGCTTGCTCACTAGGACCGCAGCACGACAGGAGCGGCCTCTAAAAGAAAATAATGTAAGCGCCGCTCCTGCCAGCCTCGGCCGTAGAGTACTAGACCGGCACTAGGAGAGCACTGCGATAGCATTTATTAGTGATCCACATCCACTGTTTGTATCGACATGTTATAAAGAGAAAAACACTGACTGCTTGCCTATCGCCCATAGCTTGCGACATGTTCTTGTAATACAAAGTCAAGTATTGTCTATCTTCTTTGTTGTAGTAAAAATTATTAATTTGAATTGCTTACATTCTTGTATAGCATTCTGAGAACGCAGCACCTTTTAGGCACCCTATATGAGACGAATGGGCAGGACCCCATATTCGTCTCCTAAGTAATCCTACAGATCGCTAAAAAAACTAATTCATAGTGACATTATCTTTTAATTCATTTTCTAACATTGTTTCTGAATATGTCGTCCTATTTTCCTAATCTTCCCACCTCTGTGTACTTGTAGATATTCGTTTTGGAAGGGAAAATAATTCTTGCAATTCTTCCAGTTCCTTAACTATGTTTCTAAGACAATCTATTTTCAGTAATTGTTTACTTAGTTATATTTTTGATTAACTTGCTCTAATTATCTTTAGGAGACTCTTAATTATCTTGAAGTAATGTAGTCTGCTGTTCCCTGAGAAGCCTCATGATTCTAGTAGTATTACCAATTTTTTTACTCACAGATTTGGCTTTACACGTAAATTAATCATAATAGTTGTGTGAACTGATTTTTTACTTGCAATTTGCGCTCCCTTCTTAGCTATAACTGGTTTCATTACTGCTGTCTATTCAGCTGCGCTGTTTGGCTGTAATTTTAGAGCAGGAGGACTTTGGACGAGCCGTGTCGCGTGCCGAGTTGCTTCGTGATGGAGGGCAGGTTGCCGTTCGCTGCGTGTTAAAAGATTGCCGCTTGCCGTCCCCGCTGCCGCGGTGGCTGGTTCAGCTGCTCGCCTGCCGCGCTACGCCGCCCCCGCCGCGTTCGCTGTGTCAGCGCCTCGCTCGCTACTGCCACGCTGCCCGATTTCGTCACGATCAGTAAGTACACATTACGGGTGTTTACAAATTCTTAAATTCAGATAAATATGGGAGTGTAGAATTAATAGAATCTGCTGCATAACAGTTATGCTGATCAACGTATTTATACAACTTCAGCTACTGTTAATAATAATAATACTACTACTACTAATAATAATAATATACGTAACCTGTCTGGAAAAGAAAACAGGAGATAGCGGATTCGAGTCCCGGTCGGGGCACATATTTTCAACTGTCCCCGATGATTTTATCAAAGTTTGTAAGCTGCTAAGGGTCTACACTCATTGTAATTTCACTCTTCCAGAGCTGCAAGATCCCAATGGTATCTGTTCTTTCGGACCAAACAGTTAAGGGTTAACGGCCAATGATCATTTTCAGTGCAGATGCACTCACATTGCCCGAACTTTTACGGGGATCGGTAGATTGACTGCCACGAGTAATGAGTACAGAGGGCAGGGGCACTACAAATGTAGTGTGTGGACAGTAAGCTGGGAATGTAGGTTTCACGGGGAGAGTGCCAGAGATAATTACCTGCAGTCGCATAATTTTCTGTGTCCTCGGGAGCGCAGACGGATATAACGTCTGCCATGTAAGCAAGAGATCTCGTGTTCGAGTTCTGGTCGAGGCATACATTTTCAACTGCCCCGTTGACGTTTATCAACGCCTGTAAGCAGTTAAAAGTCTATATTCATTGTAATTTTCTTGTTTCGTAAACAATTAAGTATTTTTATGGCACAACGAAATAATGTTTAACCTTTCACTAGTCTCAGTTTTGCATTTTTGTGTAACTGAAAGTTTGCGTGCTTTTTTATTTTTACGGACAAATGTGCAAGATCCCTATTTCATGCATTAGTTAACTAATTAACATCCGGTCTGGAAAATCAGACATTCTTACCTGGCACTCACACAAGAACTTGATCTTATTATGCACTTATTTGTTAAATGTTCGCTTGTAGTCACACCTATTTGATTTTGTCACTTTCTCAAACAATGTATCTGGTCTGTGTGACCATAATTACTTTGCAGCCTACTTTTCCTGGTAATTTTCTTTCCTGCAAGCACTTAAAACAGATTCAACAGAGTTCAGGATGGTACTCCACAGGAAAGCCGATTTCTGCACAGTAAACAACCAACTCCAATTAGAAACTGCTGTTGCGGAAATGACTAAATTCAAGCAGTACGATCTACAAACAAGGTCACATGACTAGGATAAAAATAGGGCGCTGACAGCCATAAGGACCAAAAGCACACCGACTTCGACCCCACATTTAAGGGAACATCGGAGAAACCAGTGAGAGAGCTTTTCGTGAACTATTATATATACATACCATGTGGGCCTACAGTATTGATAAATCGGACCCACCATGTGCTCAACAGATGTCAGAATTATGAGTAAATGCTGCAGTCTCACAGTCGATGATGATGTGCTTTATGGGTCTCAGGTCCTCAAATGGATTACTGTATGATAAAATCCAGAACTTAATAGGATATGTCCGATTCAGATCCTACAAAATAGGTTTTTTCTCAGTATAACTATAACATATACTGATGTCCGACGTAGTTTTACTGTATAGTAGGTTTATTAGCATATCTGAAGGTATGCCAAGGGAACACGGATAAAAGTTAGTTGCAGTGTGCTAGCACCTACCATGCTACCACCTAGTGGCACTGACGCAAACTTTTAGGTGAATGGTAAGGTTTAGCTGTGCACGCCGTGAACCGTGCAAGTTGTTTCTCAAATCCGTCTGTATTCGGCCGACAAGGCAATTGCGTCACGCCAGTTCCGCATGCGCAAAAGCCCCTAGAAACGTGCCCAACTGAAGGTGTACCCGCTACCCTGATGCCAAGTTTCACCACGTCTAGAGGGGCAATGTAGCAAGGCGCCGTAGATTGCCGTATGCAAATTACTTTTAACAGCATTCAAAGAAGCATAACCAAAAAATCTGCGAGGTATGACAAGTTAGTGTACTCACATGTTCTTGTGCTCTTACACAACAGCTACCAATGGTCACGAAGCACGCACTATCCTGCGTTCCGTTCTCGACATCAGTTTATTTACTCATTACTGTTCATGACACATGGTTTTACATTGTTTTTCACCACTTCTTCACTTTTCGAAACGAAAGATGTTCCGAACAATAATTTTTCTGCTTACTTTATGCACTGTTACGGTTGGTATCCATCCATTCTGTCCATATTTATTTACCCATTCCCGTCAGGGGTTTCATGTTCAGCATTACTCTTGTGCTTGGCCACAGAACCTGTTAATGATAGAGTGTGTAAAATCGGCGGGGTTGCTTGCGGAGATATGCACCTTCATCGTATCTTGTTGTCGGTACCTGAAATACACGGTCCTCAATCTTTCAGGTGATGGTATCACCTCTTCACAGGAGAAGCGCTGGTGGTAGATTCCCCAGACTTAGGATCTAGATTAACAGCTGCAACGATATAGAATGATGTGAAGTCTGATACTAATTAGTGATCGAATTATAGCGCCCAAGTTCCTAGTGATTGTTTACAAAACATGTTTACACAGTCACTTATCATGCACGTGCGCCATATGCAGATTAAAACGGCCTTACATTATCATATCATGGCAAATAAATGACAGTTACATTTAACGGGATTTAAACACTGCCACAATTAAACTGATACGGCACACACTACCGTTATCAGCGGGAACTACGTCCAACAGGCAACCGCTCACCTCGAGCGTCACTTCCCGACCGCCGCTTTTTTAGCTTCACACAGGTTATTAAAGAGTTCCCTTGTGTTTTGGGCAAACAGAGCCCTCTATTTTGTTACATATATGTTGCCTTCTGTAGTCGAACATTGGCCGTCTTCTCACTTGGATGATGCAATGCCACGTCACCAGGAACGCTGCGCTGGGTGCTCTCTGTCCCCCAGTTCCTTTACTCTCTCGTTCTCCCTCACTATCCAGTGGCAACATATTGCCCAACATTATTTTATATTAGGGATCACTCATAGAATACCGCTACTAACACAATCGTGATAAACAGCAGCTCTGAACACTATGGGACTTAACTTCTAAGGTCATCAGTCCCCTAGAACTTAGAACTATTTAAACCTAACTAACCTAAGGACATCACACACATCCATGCCCGTGGCAGGTATCGAACCTGCGATCGTAGCGGTCGAGCAGACTAACAGTTACCAATCTAAGGCACCACTGAACTAACACGACAGCGTCAAGATATAGTATTTTCAATACTTCCTAGACCTGATGGCATTGATATTTAAACAATATGGGGTGAACCCGAGCTCGACCGGAAAAACTACTAATTTTGCTTAGCAGTAATTTGTAATGGTATATGATATCCATTACCTTCATTAGCTTTTTACATAGTAATTACGCCTCGTTTGATATTTTATTCCCACTTATTTTCATATTTTCATTATACTAAAAGTAACTGCAAAGATGTCGATCATATGTATTCCTTTTTATGTTTGGAAACAAACATGTTCCATTCTCTCACAGCACGTGCTGCTTTCAACATTAGCGCCCATTTTACTCTTCGCCATTAGGCTTGTTTGGTAATGCCTCTCGTTTATTTTACCGGCAGTCTTAATCATTCTTTTAACAATGATGGCCAGCATTGTGGTTGACTGATGGAGAGTTAGTAGGCTTGAACATCGGTTGTAGGTTTACTGAATGCAATGGAAGGCAGTGGTAATGAGGTTTTGTTGAGCTGTTCACACGACAACGGCAAACACATAACTGTAATTAGCATCTGTACATAGCCGTCGATAAACCAAAGCCTTGTGTTTCACTGTTTGGTGATTACGTTTTACAGGATATATCAATGTTCTGATGATGTTTTCACAGTAACAAAGGTATATGGAATAACTGCCGGAATGAAATGTAATTGCAGTTATTTAGTAACCACCGTCGTAGTCGCTTATATGTTACTACTTTTTATTTGTGGATGACTGGTTTCGATCTACTACAGACAATATTATCAGATCTACATTTCTTGGTGGAAGCAGGAATCCCTGATGTGGAGCAGGCCTGGACGTGCTGACGTTGAGAACACTATTCTATATTTCTATCTTTCATTTCTTCATTTTTTCTTTGATATCTCTTATGTTCACACTATCGGTTCGCTGCACCTGTTTGCAGAATGTTAAGACCTAGGACATCTTCTACAGGATGCATTTCTGTGATGTTCTTCTGAACCTATAGAAATCAGGAGCTATCAGCTTAACAACCTCCATATATTTCTGAACAATTTCACTCAAAAAAGTAAAATATCTTAGTCGACAGTTTATAGTATATACTCGTTAACGCCCTCATACACACGCCAAATGCATATGCATGTACGCAAAACAGGCGTTATAGGAGATATAGATGCAGTAATATGTCTATAAATAGGTAAATTGACTTTAGTTGGTATGATTTTCAAAGTATGGATACAGCTGTTGATAGTTCTTTACGAGGAACGAAAGCAAGCGTGTCAACAGTGTTGAGGACGGTGTCTGATATGCAGGTCACTGCACTGTATCGTAAACACCTGTAAACTGTTGGAAGCGCGTGACTTAACATAATTTACTTGCGTAATGAAATATGCCCATTTATTTGATTAGTAACACCTTTTGCTGTGCATTTCCGTTCAGGAGCATAACAGCGCCAAAGTGTGACTAATGGAGTACAAAAAATGCGACTATGTTCCTGTATATTTGTAAGCTCCTGACTGAAAATTGGGCACCATCTGCCTTATTCTACCTTCCTAGGCACCTTTAAAAGGTGTAAACCTATTGCCGCTTTTTTCTGACGAGCAACTCACATCAGACGCACACGAGCTCCCCTAACTGTAACTCTTTCACACCCAATAGTCCATCGCTCATACCCACCCACTCCCTCTTTCCCTCTGTCTCATTCAGTCCCACTCATTGTCTCTCTGCCATTGTCTCCTGTGTCACAGTCAAAGTCCGCTTCGTTCTGTCCTACTAATACAGTCTCCTCCCATTGTCACTGTCTGCCTGTGGCTCTGTCTTACTGGAATTATCTCAACCGTTCCTGCCTACTGCTGCTGCCTCGTCTCACTGTCACTATGTCTCTTTTCCTAGTAGTCATTGTCAGATATTCTGTCACTCATTAACACCGGCGCATACCCATTTCCACTTTTTCTTTCTATTTATTCCTCACCTTGGCATCGCCTCCTTCATTCCATTGTTAGCACAGTTCTGTCACTGTCAAAAATGTTCGTGTGACTAAATTTTTGGGAACATTTTTAAAAACAGTAAGTAATCCCATTTTTGTAAAAAAAATTGTTTATTTGTAGACGCAATCACATTCTTATGACACAGTCATAACCGGTTTCGGCTATACAATGACCATCTTCAGATTCTAAAGGCGGCATACACTGAACACGGGTTCATGCGTTGTAGTTTGACACCTCAGATCGTCTTTCATGTGCAAAAATTTTTTGCGTGTGTTTCAGTACTTCAAGAAGGGGTTGCAAGATGGTAACGGAGACACTGTACAGCATATTGCTCGGTGTCATGTCACTATTTACGTTTTTGCCTCACACTGGAATTTACGTGCATATTTTACGTGTACAAGTAACGTAAATTTGAACAACTGTATCTCGGGAATGGATAGACATCAAGAAAATTTTCAAGTTTTTTCGAAATCTAGGTCTTAGGCATACATTGAAAAAATTACACCTCGTTTTCTGTGTATAGACATCTCGAAATCTGCGGCTGAGTTCACCCAAAAGACCAATTTTAGTTGTGTTTCTCAATAACGGATAAAGATTTTTTGAAAACAGAGAGGCGGCTCTTCTAGATAATTGCCTAGATAATACAGCGTTAAAATTTGAGCGATATGCTGTTGTTATCTAGGTTTTACGTCGTACTGCATTTTACCTACAGAAGTAGGATAACTTGAAACCTCTTTATCTTGAGAATGGATGAAGATATAGAGAAGATTTTCAAGGTTGTTCGAGGTTGATATTTCAGTCTTTTTTTTTTTCGAGGGTCACTTCGAAAGAAATGCACACTATTTTTTAAATCCATCTTTTATTCTACATGTTTGAAAGTTTTACAGTGTGTAGATGCATACTTTAGGAACAATAATTTCACTTCTCCACATAATTTCCATCCCTCGCAACTGCCGTAAGCCATCTTGCAGCTAGCGCCTGTATACCCCACGTAAAATTCTTCACCAACCTGTTGGAGCCACTGTTTGGCAGCGTGCACAAGGGAGTCATCATCTTCAAACCTTGTTCCACTAAGAGAGTCTTTCAGTTTCCCAAAGAGATAATAGTCACATGGAGCCAGATTAGGACTGTAAGGCGGGTGTTTCAGTGTTGTCCATCCGAGTTTTGTGATCGCTTCGATGGTTTTTAGAATGACGATCAAGAACGAAGGGCTCGTATTAAGAAGGGAGTAAGACAAGTCTGTAGCCTTTCACCCCTATTCTTCAATCTGTACATCGAGGAAGCAATGATGGAAATAAAAGAAAGGTTCAGGAGTGGAATTAAAATACAAGGTGAAAGGATATCAATGA
Organism: Schistocerca gregaria; assembly: GCF_023897955.1. Lineage (NCBI taxonomy): Eukaryota > Metazoa > Arthropoda > Insecta > Orthoptera > Acrididae > Schistocerca > Schistocerca gregaria. The sequence goes on from NC_064922.1 coordinate 465,065,464, forward strand.
TATGATTCGCTGATGACATTGCTATCCTGAGTGAACGTGAAGAAGAATTAAATGATCGGCTGAACGGAATGAACAGTCTAAGGAGTACACAGTATGGTTTGAGAGTAATTCGGAGAAAGACGAAGGTAGTGAGAAGTAGTAGAAATGAGAACAGCGAGAAACTTAACATCAGGATTGATGGTCACGAAGTCAATGAAGTTAAGAAATTCTGCTACCTAGGCAGTAAAACAACCAATGACGGACGGAGCAAGGAGGACATCAAAAGCAGACTCGCTATGGCAAAAAAGGCATTTCTGGCCAAGAGAAGTCTACTAATATCAAATACCGGCCTTAATTTGAGGAAGAAATTTCTGAGGATGTACGTCTGGAGTACAGCGTTGTATGGTAGTGAAACATGAACTGTGGGAAAACCGGAACAGAAGAGAATGAAGCATTTGAGATGTGGTGCTACAGCCGAATGTTGAAAATTAGGTGGCCTGATAAGGTAAGGAATGAGGAGGTTCTACGCAGAATCGGAGAGGAAAGGAATATGTGGAAAACACTGATAAGGAGAAGGGACAGGATGATAGGACATCTGCTAAGACATGAGGGAATGACTTCAATGGTACTAGAGGGAGCTGTAAAGGGCAAAAACTGTAGAGGAAGACATAGATTGGAATACGTCAAGCAAATAATTGAGGACGTCGGTTGCAAGTGCTACTCTGCGATGAAGAGGTTAGCACAGGAAAGGAATTCCAGCAGAAGGTGTGGTTTTGAATTTTTTTCTTGGGTGAATTTGCATTGTGTCACTCCATTAATAGCCTCTTCGTCTCTGGTGAAAAATGATGGAGCCCTTTTTCATTACTTGGTACAGTTCTTCCAAGAAATTCATCTCCACCATTCTCTTACTGCTCCAAAAGTTCGCTGCATACCGTTTTTATTGTTTCTTTGTGAGCCACTGTCAACATGCTGGGAACCCACGTGGCGCAAACCTTTTCTAACGCCAACACTTTCAGTATTCTGCAAACATTTCCTTCCCGTATCCCAATGTAGCATGACAATTCGTTCACTGTGATGCGTCTGTCAGCAGTCACCAATTCGTTAAGTCTCTGCGCATTGTCTGGAGTGTGTGCTGTACGAGGCCTGTCGCTGCGAGAACAATCCTCAATACTGCCGTGCCCGCTTTCATCACGTAACCTGCTTGCCCACCGACTAACTGTACTGCGATCGACAGCAACATCTCCGTACACCGTTTTCAACCTCTTGTGAATGTTTCCCACTGTCTAGTTTTCACAGCACAGGAATTCTATGACAGCACGTTGCTTCTGACTAACATCAAGTGTAGCAGTCATCTTGAATACATGCTGTGACGGCGCCACTCACGGGGAGTGAACTAAGTTTGAAAAGAAGGTGGAAGGATGTATCTACACACTGAAAACTTTCACATATGCAGAATGAAAACTGTATTTTTACAAAAAACAGTGTGCATTTCTGTTGGAGTGACTCTCGTATCTTATTAATTTCAGCCATTTGCTACGCATAGTAGTCTTGCAATCATCGGCTGGATTTTGGTCCTCCTGTGACGGCAAAAACATAGCAAAATAACCATTTTTGGTATCTTCGGAGGAACTGCCCATTGTGCCTCCATAAACCCCATAAAGCCCACCGTTGACATCATCAAATACAAAAGAACCAGCCGATTTTCTCCAAATGCATAAGCAGAAGGAAGTGTGTAATATTGAAAAACATTACCCTGTGCTGTATAATACAGTCAGTAACAAGATCCTTCTGTTGGATATATGCATGGTCCCTAGCCCAAGGGCTATCAGAAACACTTGACTCCCCATTTTTATGACAGGAAGAACGAGAGGTGTGAATAGCGGAAATTCCATTCTCGTGTACGGTGGTTTGGAACAGATACGCATGGTTTCGCATACATACCGATGCAAAACCTTTACTGGAGTCATCTGTATTCACATTATTCTCCGATCAGTATTGCTCTTTTCTGAAAATCATTTTCTTGCTGCGACCACCGCTCACGCTACGACTACAGCCTTGTGTCTGGCAGTTACCGCCGTTTACACGCACACATATTGTCAAAGTCGCCACTGACTAGAATCTCAGTTTCGATACAGAGCTGCTATCCTTTCGATTATCGTGGAACTTCCAACTAAGAGAACTAAAGCATATCGTTTGTCCAGTGCTATATTCTGAATGCAATAAATCACTGTTAACAAACAAGCTTATCGTAATATGGGAATAAACTTCTTCAAATGAATTCTCTGTTATCTAGCGTTACATCCTGGTCACAACACTTGTAATCACGATAAACGCTTGATAATAATAGTAAAAATTATTCATACACCCCATTTTCAGCTAATGATTTGGCCCTGGATGCTGATGGTAGCGAGATTTTTCTGAAGGTGGCCAGTAGGATATAGAGTGCTATATATTCTTTCTCAGAACTTCCATTTGTTTGTGTTCATGGTCAGCGTTGAGGAACAACAGTGCATACGCTCAGTAATAAGTGTATTCATATGTTGTATCATTTGGGATATAATATTTTCGATATTGGGTTAGTTTATTTGTGTATAAAACATCTATGTGCTCTCATAACAATAATTTTTGAAGGAACTGCTATTTTGTATTCGGCAATATGGTTGTGTAATTTTTTCAGTGATTCGAATATGTTCACTTGGGTAATGTTTTCGTAAGACAAGAGGACTCACTATAGGAAAGACTATTTCAGAGTCGCCACGGCATGTCACGGTGAAGTTGAGTAGTCACGTGGAAAAGAATTCGCCGACGCCACGATTTCCGGTAGGCCGGAAGACCCTAAGGACAATGGTAGAATGTGAGAGAGTACTTTAGCGGTCAAACTCCTGGGGAATCACCAGTCCAAGTTGAAGAAGTTGAGATGCTGGCTGTTCCGGCAATCTGGAAAGCCATTTGCTTATTTTACAGGTTCTTATCAAAATCAGAAGTTTGGTGATGAAAGCGACATGGGGAAGAAAAGGAAAGTACTGGTAAAAATTATATGAACAGAAAGTGGAGATTAAGAAACTAATTGATTAACAGAGAAAGGTATTAAGTGAACGGAGTAAGTAACTTTATGTGCTTTGAACTATGTAAACTAAGTTGGACTCAGTAGTTCCAGAATGTCGAGCCACCACGAAAAGCGTTCGCCGAGAAATGGCCGGTAAATCAGTGAGAGGACGAAGTGGAAGGAATAATCAGTGAAGCTCAGAAGACTCAACATGAAATAACAAACCGACTTGACGGCCAGGTAGCGGTGACTGTGAATTTGATGGTTCATTCTGATGGGGTACAGATGGATATTGGTCGAATTAAAGCAATAGTGGGCGAGATTTACACACGACAACAAAAGTTATCTGAGCATTTCAACCAACAGGTCGCACACCGGGAAGTAGTATTGCAGAAATGAGGATTTAAGGTTGCAAAAGGTAACTAAAAAAGAAAAGTGTTTACGAATGCAATTGAATGGATTCCATTAAGAATGTGATGATGACCCATTCAGATCGTACCTGGCGATGCCTGTGGGTGGTAGCGATGAGTTTAAGTCGTTACTAAACTTCAAGCATACGCAATCAAAAACCTACAGAAGCAATTGTGAAGCACTGTTTCGATTGCATACAAATGTAAGCGTTGACGAATGGGGAACGCTAAGGACTGCTGATCGGAGACATGAGGCGATCATAACAAGGGAAACAGGATATAATTGGAAGACTTGTTTGATCTACAAGAGAGACTGTGTAATGTGCGCATACCTCCGGAGTCGTTAAACCTAGTGGAAGACACGTGAACACGGAGACCAATGGCGGTGAATGTAGTCAGTATTTGTCTCAGTACAGAAATGTTCTTTATCACATCATGCTTCGTTAGAACAACTGTAAGAGATGTTGGATGAATTTTAATTTGCATTACACTCGCATGGGCGAAACTACTGACGATTAATTTTGCTGCAACCACCAGTGAGAAGCGGCAGCTGCACGGATGAAGATCTTAGTCAATAATTGCAAAAGAATATGAGGAATTTCTGAGATCTTTCTTGAACTGTATTATTTCTGGTAAAGTAGCACCCAAGACCGCATAAAATTGAGCACCTTAATGGTCGATAATTACAGTGATACAGATCACCGTAACCCTATCGTTTATTGCAAGGAAATGGTGAAGTGCAGCCAGTGCTTGGACATAATATACATTCCACTAGAGTTAATCACAGTTTGTGTACGTTGTGATGGGGGAATGAGATACGCGGACGCAACATGCAGCATGGCAATTCATTCCAGAAAGTGTTACAAGAATCGGTCTTTGATAGGGACTAATACTACGGAAGATGGTCGGGAGGAGATTCTCACCAAAATACTGACAATCGCAGGCAGACGAATTGGAGCGTAGACTGTACGCAGAATTATAGCTACTGGTTCAAATGGTTCAAATGGCTCTGAGCACTATGGGACTCAACTTCTGAGGTCATTAGTCCCCTAGAACTTAGATCTAGTTATACCTAACTAACCTAAGGACACCATGCACATCCATGCCCGAGGCCGGATTCGAACCTGCGCCCGTAGCGTTCTCGCGGTTCCAGACTGCAGCGCCTAGAACCGCACGGCCACTTCGGCCGGCATAGCTACTAGTGATAGGATCGCAAGCGTGGACATGTTTCGTGGAGTCCACATCTAGATTATAATGATCGGTGTTGTTTTAACTAGAATGTGCAGACCATGAAGAATTGACCTTCCTCACATATCACAGAAATTCAATCTGCTGGTCCCCTTAGTAACAAGAGTAATGTGGGAGAGGCTGGAACCCAGTAAACTGACTAATGGATGGTGAAGTGTGTGATGATTGTGGTACTGAAAAGGGGGAAAGAGACAGATGTTTTGATAAAGGAAGGAACAGGAGTCGACTGGGTAGAGTTAGGGAATCCAATATTAGAATTAGAATCTGAAGGATCTTTGGACGACTTAAGACCATATAACTCGGAGGGGATAGGCAAATTCCGTCGGTATATCTAAAACAACTGGGGGATGTGGAAAACAACTTCCATTCATGTTAGCGTATAGAATGTATGCGAGTAGCGATATATTATCAGACTCTTGGCAAAACATCATTCACACTACTTCGAAGATAGCAAGCGCCATCAATTGTGTCTATTACCGAACAATTAGATTAACAACTAATGCTGACAGGAATAACATACAGAAAAATTGGAGAGAAAATTTAAGATGTGTTAGCTGACGATCCGTTTGGCTTTAGGAAAGGTAAAGGTACAAAAGATGCAGTCCTGACGTTGCGTTTTATAAAGGATGCAAGAATGAAGAAGAATCAAGACATGTTAATAGCATATGTCGAACTGGTAAAAGCGTTCTACAATTTAAAATGATGTAAGTTGTTCGAAATTTTGAGGAAAATAGGTGCAAGCTGTAGGGAAATGTGGGTAATACACAATATGTACATGAACCAAGAGGGAACAATGAGACAGGAAGACCAAGAACGAAGTGCTCGGATTAAAAGCGTCGTGAGACAATGATGTAGTCTTTCACTCCTACTGCTCAATCTACGTATTGAAGAGCCAATGACAGAAATGGGAGAAAGTTTTAAGTCAGGAGCTAAAATTCAAGGTGAAAGGATATCAGTGATAAGATTCGCTGATATCATCGCTATCCTCAATGGTAGTAAAGGAGAATTAAAAGACCTGTTGAATGAAATTAACCGTCCAATGAGTTGACAATATCTAATGAGAGTAAATAAAAAAAAATTTAAGTAGTGAGAAGTAGGAGAAATGAAGCAGCAAAACATTTGTCAGTATTGGGGATTAAAAAATAGATAAAGTTAAGGAAATTTGCTCCCTAGGTAGCAAAATAACCATGACGGACAGAGCAAGGAGGACGAAAATAGTAGACTAGCACTGGTAAAAACGCCATTTCTGCGGGCCATACAAGTCGACCAGTATCAAACAAAGGTCTCACTATGGGGAATCTGCACTGTGGGGAAACAAGAACAGAAGAGAATTAAAGCATTTGAGATGTTGTGCTACCGATCAATGGTAAAAAATAGGTGGGCTGATAAGGTGTATCATGAGGAGAGTAGCTGCAGATCGGTTAGGAAGGTAATATATGGAAAACGATTACAAGAAGGGTCAATAAGAGAGAACATCTATTCAGATATAAGAGAATAACCTCCATGTTATTATAGGCAGCTATAGTCCGCCCCGATAGCTGAATGCTCAGCTTGACGGATTGCCGTCCAGTGGGGCCCGGGTTCCATTCCCAGCTAAGTCGGGGATTTTCTCCGCTCAGGGACTGGGTGTTGTGTTGTCTTCATCATCATTTCATCCCCATACGGCGCAGAGGTCGCCCAATGTGGCGTCGAATGTAAGAAGCCCTGCACCAAGGCGGCCGGACCCGCCCAGTAAGGGGCCTCCCGGCCAATGACGCCAAACGCTCATATTCATTTCCATCAAACCTATGGCGTGAAAGTAACACTGAGATGAATTCAGCTGAACTGATTAACAAGCTAGTGCAACATAAAAAGATTCAAAGACAACCAGAAGAATTAAATGCGATGTTAATGTCACAAATGGATGTGTTTTCTGAACCACCATGGACTATTCAGAATTCCGTAAATGAGTTTCATGAGCGGGAGCGTCAAAAGCGGATTTTACACGCTATCCCATACTACTGGTGTGAAAGGCAATGTTAGAGCAGAAATTCAGTCTGTGTTTTTAATGCAAGTTATTATTGTGTCTGCAGTAAGCTGATGTAATAGCCAATTACTTTGTGCTTCAAAAAGTTACTTGAGACAGATTAGTACTATCATTCAAATGGAAAGAGATCAGTGAGTAACATTAGATGAAGTGATCCCAAAGTTTCCAATGAGTTAAGATCAAACTGAGGGTGCATTCTGGCAAGCTGAACTCCACCCTTCATACTGGGAGTACGCTGCATTTCTGAGCTATGGAAAGTGTTATCAATTTAGAAAGCTGCCCTTTCGACTGAACTTGACTTCGTCGGTGATTATTAGACACAGTAATACCTTAGTCATTGTAAAAACAAGTTACATTGTATGTTGACGCTGTACTATTGACCGAGAAATCATCAGAAGCAGCAAACAAACTTGTGTTCCTTTCTACATGTATTTCACATATACCATGTAACTATAAATCTAGGAAAATCGATATTTGGACAGAAAGGATTAATTCTTTTCAGCTGTATTCTCTCATCAGAAGGGACCCGTCTAGAATCAAAAAACTATAAACAATTAATGTATTTCATGTGCACCATGGTAATGAACAAGTGTGACGATTTATCAGTCTAACAGGTTTCTACATAATATTTATTCTAATGCCACCAGTCTTAATAACCTGACAGGAAAGAATCGATTTCGAACTTGAGTGAGGATCAATTGGTGGAACTGAAGGGACATTATTGTCAGCTCGAATATTGGATCATCCCGACCTGAGTGACTAATTCCGTATCCCAGCGGATAGTTACCAAAGTGGACATGATATTCTTTCTCATATCTAAACGAGACGGAGTGGCTGTTCCACGAACAATCGCATTTGCAAGCAGAGTTCTCAACAAAATCTGGAAAAACTACTGAGTCACAAAGCTGAAGGCACTAGTCATTATGTAGGGCTTCATAAAATTTAGGTGTTTTCTTTTTGGTTGAGTATCTAAATCCTATTCTTATCATAAATCCCTGCCGTTCCCGAAGGCAGGCAAATTTTCTCGTGTACGCAGAGCACACTGGTTCCCTAGCTCTTTCATAACTTGTTCGAGCAGATTGGAACTGGTTGTTATCGAGAAGTAAATATTGGTTCTATTCATTGACGCTGGAGGTAAGTTTTCCACTGGTGCGACTGGAATAGTGTGCCACAGTCCACCTTCTGAACTGCTTCCCCTTTCCACAAAAGTGATAACTAAACGCCGTAACTAAATTTTTGCTGCCGTGCTACAGAACAAGATGACTGTAACGAATTTGGAAACAAGCTCCCCTCAACGACAGACTGGAAACGTGATTTGTGGTAGTGGTTCACTTAGTCCATGATCATGCCATGTGACACCACAGCGTCTCTACGATCAGTTTCAACTAATTACATGGAAGAATTAGTCCCTTCAGCTACTGAGTTTCTTTTATTCCGTACTCGTCTTCATTGAAATATATTAGTGGTTACAATAATTCTTTTACATGTTGATGATAGTCGTGGTGAGAGGCCTGTATTTATTTATTTTGCGTCCGGCAAGTAACGCTCTGTTCCATATTGTAATACATTAAATTACGTTCAGGAACACTACCAACATCCATAATTATTTATTTCTCATTTCTTATTCATAGAATTCAGCGCATTCTTTGCCACTACGGTACTTGGGTAGTAACAAGCCTGTGCTCTCCGTCCTTCTGCGTGTTTGATTACAATAGCTTAGCACAAGAACCAACTTACAACGTCTATTTCTGAGACTTCGTGCAATTTATTCCAATACCTCTTGTCCCACATCCACAAAGTACATGAGGTGGACCACTTCTGTAAAATCGAACCATCCCCTTTAATCGTATTTTACTAACTGAGTTGAGATACCGTTTAATTAAGATTACATTACTATTCTGGTTGAAAGTGTTTACAAGTTGAAGACTTTACCGTATTTCCATTGTCAGTAGTCGAAGCAAACTCACGTTTTATGGGTAAATATACTGCCATTTTCTGATATTACCGACCTCCATCTGTTACTGATACCAAACTTTGTCCTTTCCCATGTGTTTAATTTGCTCCAAGGTCTTCAGAATTTTTATTCATATAGGTAATGATCCCAATTGATCATACTGCATACTGTGTTATTCCGCATGTTAATATGTGCCACTGTGCCGGCCGGAATGGCCAAGAGGTTCTAGACGCTACAGTCTGGAACCGCGCGACAGCTACGATCGCAGGTTCGAATCCTTCCTTTGACATGGATGTGTGTGATGTCCTTAGGTTAGCTAGGTTTAAGTAGTTCTAAGTTCTAGGGGACTGATGGCCTCAGAAGTGAAGTCCCATGGTGAAAGAAACAAAAAAAAAAAAAATATGTGCCACTGTGTTTGTGTAGTAAGGTTACCTATATCCCCACACAATCAGTATTAATGGAATAATAGGGCCGATGCAGTTCAATCATTTCGCGAGAGTTAGCTAGGACGTGAACATAACATGAATATCGTGATCATATCTCGTCCTTGTGCTAGGTAACCTTATTCTTCCTTTTTACGCTATTTTTAATTTCTTATTTTACTTTTTTTCAGTCACTAGTCTTCTGACTGGCGTGATGTGGTCCGCCACGAATTCCTCTACTGTGCATCCTCTTCGTCATAGAGTGGCAGTTGCAACCTACATCTTCAATTATTTGCTGTATGTATTCCAATCTCTGCCGTCCGCTACAGTTCGTATCCTCTACAGCTCCCTCTACTAAAATGAAAGTTATTCCCTGATGCCTTAACAGTTATGCTACCATTCTGTCCCTCCATCTGTGAGTGTTTTTCGCATATTCCTTTCCTCTCAGATTTTGAGCAGAACCTCCTCATTTCTTACCCTATCAGTCTGCCTAAATTTGAACATTCGTCTGTAGCACCACAGCTCGATTGCGTCAATTCCCTTCTGTTCCGGTTTACCCACAGTCCATTCCATACAAAGCTGAGCTCCAGACGAACATTCTCAGAAAGTTCTTCCTGAAATTAAGGCCTTTATTTGATACTAATAGACTTCTCTTGGCAACAAATGCCCTTTTTACCAGTGCTAGTCCGATTTTGGTGTCTCCCTTGCTCCCTCCTTCACTGCTTATTTTGCTACTTTGATACACTACTGGCCATTAAAATTGCTACTCCACGAAGATTACGTTCTACAGACGCTGTGATATGCAAATGATCAGCTTTTCAGGGCATTCACACAAGTCTGGCGCCGGTGGCTACACCTACAACGTGGTGACATGAGGGAAGTTTCCAACCGATTTCTCATGCACAAACAACAGTTGACCGGCATTGCCTGGTGAAACGTTGTCGTGATGGCTCGTGTACGGAGGAGAAACGCATACCATCACGTTTCCGACTTTGATAAAGCTCGGATTGTAGCCTATCGCGATTGCGGTTTATCGTATCACGACATTGCTGCTCTCGTTGCTCGATATCCAATGACTGTTAGCAAAATATGGAATCGGTGGGTTCAGGAGAGTAATACGGAACGCCGTGCTGGATCCCAACGGCCTCGTATCACCAGAAGCCGAGACGACAGGCATCTTATTCGCATGGCTGTAACGGATCGTGCAGACACGTCTCGATCCCTAAGTCGACAGATGGGGACGTTTTCAAGACAACAAAGCTCTACACGAACAGTTCGACGACGTTTGCAGCAGCATGGACTATCAGCTCGGAGACCATGGCTGCGGGTATCCTTGACGCTGCATCACATAAAGGAGCGCCTGCGATGGTGTACTCAACGACGACCCTGGGTGCACGAATGGCAAAATGTCATTTTTTTGGATAAATACAGGTTCTGCTTACAGCATCATGATCGTCGCGTCCCTGTTTGGCGACGTCGCGGCGAACGCACATTGGAAGCGTGTATTCGTCATCGCCATACTGCCGTATCGCCCGGCGCTATGGTATGGGATGCCATTGGTTAAACGTCTCGGTCACCTCTTGTTCGCATTGATGGCACTCTGAACAGTGAACGTTACATTTCAGATGTGTTACGACCCGTGACTCTATCCTTCAATCGATCCCTGCGAAACCCTACATTTCAGCAGGATAATGCACGACAGCATGTTGCAGGTCCTGTACGGGCCTTTATGGATACAGAAAATGTTCGACTGCTGTTCTGGCCAGCACATTCTCCAGATCTCTCACCAACTGAAAACGTCAATGGTGGCCGAGCAACTGGCTTGCCACAATAGGCCAATGAACTGTGGTATCGTGTTGAAGGTGCATGGGCAGCTGTACCTGTACACGCCATCCAAGCTCTGTTTGACTCAATGCCCAGGCGTATCAAGGCCGTTATTACGGCCAGAGGTGGTTGTTCTGGGTACTGATATCTCAGGATCATGTGTCATTTCTAGTATGATATATTTGTGCAATGAATACCCGTTTATCATCTGCATTTCTTCTTGATGTCGCAATTTTAATGGTAGTGTATTAGAATCCTAACATCATCTACTTCGTGACAATCAGACTGGATGTTAAGTTTCACGCTGTTCTCATTTCTGCTATTTGCCATTACTTTCGTCCTTCTTCGATTTACGCTGAATCCATACTCGGTGTCCATTCCATTCAGCAAATCTTGCGTTTCTTCATTTTCACTGAAGATAGGAACGGCATCAGCGTATCGTATCATTGATATCCTTTCACCTTGAATTTTAATTCCACTCCGGAACCTTTCTTTTATTCCATAATTGCTTGTTTCAAGTATGGGTTGAACAGTAGCGGCGATTGACTATGTCCCTGTCTTACACCCTTTTTAATCCAAGGATTTGGTTCTTGATCTTCCACTCTTATTATTCGCTCTTGGCTCCTTACATAAACTGGAAGTAGCCTTGATCGTTTAACCTTTCTTTTAATGGTGACAGGTTTAGATCCTTTTATCAGTACACCACCAGCCACAAACAAGAGCATTGCCATGCGACACCGTCTCCGGCAGACATTCATGGTCCGAAGATGATCTGATAAAAAGATCGAAACCGGTCACCATTAAAAAAAGTTAAGCGATCAAGACTGCTTCCAGTTTATTTATGGTAACTACATATCGCTGTTTTGCTATGTAAGAACTATGTTCTTGAAAATCCTGTACATATTGTTTGTTACCCGTCATTCCCTATAGCTTACCCTTATTTGCCTCAGAATTTAGAAAATCTTGCACTGTCCGACACTGTCGAACGCTTTTTCCATGTCGACAAATCCAATGAATGATTTTTATTTTTCTTCAGCATTGATTACAATAACTAGCGCAAAATCTGGTGCCTTTGCCTCATCCAAACCCAAACTGGTCGTCATCTATTACACCCTCTGTTTTCTTTTCGATTCTTTTGTTTATTATTCTTGTAAGTAACTTGGATGCATGAGCTGTTAAGCTGACTGCGCGATAATTCTCGCACTTGTCAGCTCTTGCGGTCTTCGGCATCGTGTGGATAATACTTTTCCGACCGAAATTCAGATGGTATGTCACCAGCCTCATATATTCTACACACCAAAGTGAGTAGTCCGTTGGTTGCCACTTTCCACAATAATTATAGAAATTCTGAGGGAATGTTACCTGTCTCTTCTTCATTTGATCTCTAGTAAGTTCTAATTCTAATACTGGATCCGCTACCTTTTCAAAATGTGCTGCTACCACTTTTTATATCACGTCAGACAAATTTTCTCCTCATAGAGGTCTTCAATATATACTTTTTTCGCCTATCCGCCCTCTCCTCTGCGTTTAACAATGGGATTCCGGTTGCACTGTTAATGTTATCACAATTACTGTTAATTTCAACGAAGGTTGATTTGATATTTCTATACGTTGAGTGAGTTACTCCGACAAGCATTTCCTTTTCGATTCCTTGACATTTTTCATTTAGCCATTCTTGCTTACCTTCGTTGCCCTTCTTGTGTATTTCACTCCGAAGCGACTTGTATTTCTATATTTCTGAATTTCTCTGAAAGTTTTTGTTCTTCCTTCTTTCATTGATAAACTGAAGAATTTCTTCTGTTACCTATGATTTCTTGGCTGTTACTTTCTTTGTACCTACTTTTTTCTTTCGAACTTCTGTGACTACCCTTTTTATAAATGACCTTTTCTCTTAAGCTGAACTGCCTACTGAGATATTACTTGTTGCAATATCTGTAGCGTCAGCGAACTTCAAGTTTTGCTCTTTATTACGTTATACAGTTCTCCTTTCTGTACATTTGCCCTTCTTTAGCTGTTACTCTAGTCTAGGCAACCTCTTTGTAGTCACACTAGAAGTGTCACAATAATATAGATTATAATTCATGATCAACTTTCATCAGTTTAATTTGTTACTAGGGGATACTGCGTGGACGTACACTAATCTTTCGAAGTATAAGAATTCGAAGTTTATAATGACTATGAGCAACATAATTGATTCAATGTCACGTTACGTTAGTGGTTGCAATCTGTCGCAGGCTAATGTCCAATTTTAAGTATACAGCCCTAAAAGCGTAAACACGGAAATTACGTCGTACGTTTCCCGGTTTTTACAGATGTGTAGATCAGCATCGTGACGAGGGGAAGTCTGCCGCTCGGCTGCTAAGTAACAAGGTCACGGAGTGAGGGCGACTGGAGAGGCGCTGACGGCACCGTCTGCGGAATCTGCGCAGGTGTGAAGTCGTCACGGCGGCAGGTGTCGGCGGTGGCTCGCCCCGCGGCGACGCCGGAAGCTATTCCCGGAGCGGAAACCGCCACCCGGTCGTTTGTGCTCGTAATTACTGCGGAAATTGAGTGCCGCCATTTATTTACATTTAAACTCGATATTTCGAGGAAACGAAATTGCTTAACTCGCCCGCGCGCGCGCGTCTTGTTTACTGTCGCTTTTCATCTGGAAATGCGAAAGGGAGGCGCCTCGGTTCGCGGCAACTTTCCAGCAGCTTTCCGTGTAGCGAGTGGCTAATAATTTCGAAGCGTCGCGTATTAGTTACGCTGCACTCTGCTGCCAGCTACGGATTTACGGCTCTCCGGGGCGTGCGTCTTGGGAAATGAGCGTGGTGTGGTGCGAGGTAGTGAACTATGTCCACAAACCTACTACTTACTCCTAAGGATAGAGGGCCGCGAGAGGAGAAAATACGTCTTATATCGAAATGAAGGGGGATATGTCTACATGTGAGAGTGCGTTTCTCTATGCATTACTTCTCTCCACTGAGACATCGACTTGTAGAAAGGTTCCTGAACATAGGGAAATCAGTTGCTCCCTTCTTATTCTCTGCCAAATACTTTATACACTTTAACCGTTTTCCATAATTTAGTGTTCGAAATATAAAGTTTGTATCGGAGTTGTGTTGTTTTACTGATAAGGAACCTTACACATAGACGCCTTCCATTTTCTTCACGTAAGACTTCAAGGTCATTGCCAGAACATCAATTTCCTAAAGTAGTACGACAGAATTCTAAAACGACATGGCAAAAGTAACTTTTGTGGAGTGAAAGATTTCCAAGCACCGATTAATATGATACAGCCATAACTTATTAACGTAGTTGTTGGCAGTCGAGAACTGCATGTAATCGCAAAATTACTGGCTGGATTCCCACTAGTAGCAAGTTTTGCTTTTATTTTTATTTAAATTCCGTATTTGTAACAAATATAAGTGTTTATTAAGTGTGGTTTTATTTGTAACAAATATAAGTGTTTATTAAGTGTGGTTTGGAACATCTAGTTGGATGCAAGTATAGAATGTTCTCAGATATGTGAACGCAGAAAGTCGTTCTGAATGATAGGAATAGTTTAGTAATATGGGCTGCACATAACAAACGGGATTTCCTCGAATGTACAAACTATGGGGGAACTACATTACCTAACATCGAGTATAAATTACGTTCCTCAAAGCTTTGTACCCTGTAGAACATGTGGCAGAGAAAGAACCTGGAAAATATCAGGCAGGCTTCGGACGTGGCAAACCAACTGCTGTCGAAATATCCATCGTGAGACAGATATTTCAGAAAACAAGGGAATACAATATAGAAACGTATTACGTATTTGCTGGTTTTAAAGTAGCATTTGACACCATAACAGGTAATAAGCTTGCTGAAGCCGTTAATGAACTACGCGTTCCACAACATGTAATTCGCCTCACAGCTTTGACTGTGAGAAAAATAGCATGTAGAGTACGGATACAAGGAAATTTAATACCAAGTTTTGAAACTAACTGCTGATTATCATGTACGCTTTTTAATACAGCACTAGAGTAGGTAATAAGGACAGCTCAGATCAATATAACAGACGCAATGTAAGTAGACTGGTGTAGGTTCTGGGTTATGCTGGTGATGTGGACATTTTTGTATGAACACAACTATCTGCTAAGGAAATATATAGGGCATTAGTGGCAGCAGCAATAGAAACGGGACTGGAAGAGAACATCAATTAAGCCAAAACATGCGAATAATACAAGTACAAAATGCAACGTCGGTAATCGACCAGGCGCAAACAGAATATTTCTGCAAAACATGCAAATGATACGAAAAGTACAAAATACAACGTCGGAGATTGACCAGGCGCAAACAGAACACTTTAGTGAATTTGTCTGTCTGGGTAGCACAGAATGGTATTAGTGTGGAAATAAACCGGCGCATCCACCTAACTAATTAATGCTATTATGTTCTGACACTGCAGATTAAGTCCAGAAAAACAAGTCAACTATATAACGCTTTAATACGTCCAGTATTATTATATAGCTCAGTAATCTAGATACTGATACAACAGTGTGAATATTTAATAGGATGTTTTGTACGAAAAGTGTTAGGCGTAATCTTTGGGGCGACCAATGGAGATAGAGCATGTCGTAGACGATATAACTTTAAAGTAACTTTAAAGATTACATAAAGATCTTGAAATCATAAAGTTATTTAAAATAAACCGCCTGAAATTAGTCGGTCATGGTATTCGCATAGAACAAAAATAGCGCTGGTGCAAAACCCAGAGGGACGAAGCAGCACGAGAATACCGATACTTCGATACTTGGATGACATACAAGAAGAATTAAAATCATTAGTGTCAGAGGATGAAGACGCAAGACTTTTCACTTCGACCCCCACCCTTTTGATAAGTAGGTGGTTCTTACGCCCCCCCCCCCCCCCCCCCCCCCCGCACGAGGATTATCGCCTGAGAGTAAGGTACATGTGCACCAAGTTTGGTTGAAATCGAGTCACTGTTTTAGGAGGAGGTATAGGACACACGCGTACACACATACACACACACACACACACACACACACACACACACACACATACACATACACATTTTTAAAATATGTATGGGTTTGGATATCTTTGCTTACAATCGCCTTAATCACTCTCTTTGGAGTACCCAATTACTGCGGGTGATCACCTTAACCACGTTTCTTTCTGTCGCCTTAACCGCTTTTGATTTTTTTTTTCAATTAAAATTTACAATTGTGAGTTTCCAGTATTACAAAAAAATAACAATATTTCAGTTAGAAAAGCTGATAGCAAAACAAATTTATATGCATGAACATAATAATCGTAGTTTTTTTAGTTATACAGTGTAAAAAATACAACATATAACAATAGGAAATAGAAAAAAAACAACTCAGAGATGCTCCTGGTGTGCAAAAACGAATCGGTAACCGGTCGTATTGAAGATTGGGAACTCGCCTTGGTGAAAGCAACTCTGAGCGTTTGACGATAACGAGAATAGAGGTCCACTTGTCAAGCCCCGGGGAGGTTCCAACCGCAGGGTGGATTGCAAGAAATGCTTCCTGAATGGAGTCTATGAGACTGAGCCGACCTACTACGCAAAGGTAATCGGGAGAGGCGGTAAAATTCGGATGTTGGTCCTTCCTCGCGAGAACTCCTGAGAAAGCGGCATGATTGTTTCAGAATAAAACTGTGAGCACAACTCGATAATTTTTTGCTAGATATCGGACAGAATTTCACTTGTCTGATTCCGTATACTTTTAGTCCTAGTTCTTGTACTGGCTCCGAATATGTGGCGTCTTCCATTGGAACGCCTTCGCGCTCGATAATCACTGCTCAGGTAACTCCGTTGTCGGCTCGGGTGACGTACGCAGTATAAACATAAAAATCGACCAAATCGCCGTCTGTAACTCTTGAAACGGGACTCGTAACGTGTGACGTAACAATTGAAGTTTAACATACTGTAGGACCAAATCGTATTTAAATTGATGGAGGGAACTATGTACGGCTGCATCAGAAGCAATTTGCCGTGCGCGGTCATACCTGTGAGAACGAATGTCACACTGTCTTAAGCACTGTCTGTCTGATTCTGATGTATGGTTCACCAAGGCAGCCGCTGCATTTCTTCTTCTGGTGCGGGTCCAGGAACAACGTCGTCTGCACGCAGAATGAGGCATCTAGCCCCGATCAACACTGATGTAGGAAGAGCCATTGTCATCAGGGTGACCATGCTGGCGGCTGCCATTGATGTCATCCGCCTATTGTTACTTAAGTTTTCATGATCTCTGTCGGTGGGGATCTTTTTCAATTTCGGATGATGGTATGGAGTCACAAAACTCAGGAACGAAGGTGGCCGTAGAAACAACCACGGCATCGACATCCACATCATCCTCACGTCTGTCAACATCTTCATACAGCAATGGGATCTCCGGGCAAGGGGCCGGTTGCTGTTGTAGACGGTCGGCCTCGTCGGCTCTCTGCAGACTGTGAAAGACCGTGTGGAAGTTGCTGTGCGGGCGTCTGGAGGGCATCGGTTCTCAGTGCCGCCGCACAGATTTGTGGAAGGGAGGTCATAGCTGGAAGGGAAGGAGCGTCGTCGGTCCACGTAATTCTGCGTTGGAGGCATTCATTTCGCGCATGTCCTTTCTTACCACATCCAGAACAGGTCGTTCGCTGCGCATTTGAGATGAGCATTGTATATGACTATGGACGGGCAACCGCCAAAGAAGAGGTTGGATGGGAAATGTTCTTCTCTGTCAATGACTACTTGCCACACTCCATCCAAAACTGTGTATGCAGTGAAGTGTCTCTGCTACATGCCCCAGCACTGCTCCATAAGTACGCAATGCCGCCATCATGTTTTCTGCCAACGTTTAAAACGGATCGTGCATAATCTCAGGCTGGCATGTTTAACAATTACTGGGTCAATATAACTGTCCAAACGCCTGAATCAGAGGCCGTGTTTCGTTCGTGCGAAGATCATGTCGCAAGCTGCGTCGTTTGTCAGTTTGACGTAAGCCACGCTGCTAACGGTGGTCAGGTGTATTCCGCTCACGTCTTAACAGTGTGCACCACTGCGTCACGTAGGAATTGTTAGACAGCAAATACTTTCGGTTGCACTTATTCGTTTGAAAAGATGACCATCAATATGGTTCTCCGGCAGGACTTCGCTATTCATTGATCGTAGCACGCCTGAATATCGCTGTGAAAGTAAACAACCATGAGGCACACGCCGCGGCGAGACCATATACAGCTCCATTTGCACCGCTGCACTGCTGAAGGCAAATTGGCCACTTCAGCTATTCGCGTATGCTCCGCAGACTGACCCAGACCTTCTCATATCGTATTCATAATGTATCGAGAATACTGTTAGTAGTAAAGAAGTAATGAACTATAACGTCATGCCGCATGCGGTAATTTTACTGACTGGTGGGAAAGTATTAAGGGATAAAATTTTTCCATTCATCGTTTTGTAGAGGTTTTCAGAGAGTAAAGTTTCTTAAAGGTTTGAAATTATGTGTAATCTTTGTTGCAAGTCGCTAAGTGCTCCCTTTTTTCAAATACTGAATCAATAAAATCTGGAATTCGCTCATCATGGGCTGTGAACCTTCTCACGCCGACACCCACCCATTGTTAGGTAGGTGGTTCGCACCCCTACAGTGATTGCCTCCTGACACTAAGATATACGTGTATCAAGTTTGGTTGAAATTTTTCCAGTGTTTAGGAGGAGATGTGGAACATACACACACACACACACACACACACACACACACACACACACCACACACACACACACACACATTTTTTTAAAAAATATATGGGTTTGGATTTCCTTAGTGCCTTTATGTCTGACAATACACAGCTGTAGGAAATACTTCGTAACTGCTGATTGCGAATTCCTAGGTATCAACTGTATTAAGTACGGGTATATTACCCAATAGTGACACATGAAAATTTTTACCATACCGGGACTCGCACCAATATATCCCATTTATCGCGAACGGTCACCGTAACCACATGAGCCATCCGTGCATGCTCGCCGGACCGACCCATATGTTGCTCTGTTCACTATGACATAAGGATGTAGACAGTGTGTATTATATGGAGGTTTGAGTCGGTCTGGGTACCAGATCTGGGTTCAATCCCAGTTCGACACATCTTTTTAGTAACTACAACTAATTGATCTATCGCCAAAACAACGAATATATTTCGAATTATAATGCCATTATGAATAAAATACTCACGGATTTCAAGCCGCGTCAGTTCTAATTCCTCATGACGACGGTGGAGATGGCCATCAGAAGCTCGATAATTTCTTTCTAACTGGCGAGACAAGAAAATTAAGATTTTATTCAGAAATGCCGCCGCGAAAAACTTCGTGGACACATATAACATGTTTCATTTAACAAAAAGGGGTTTCTTATGCCAATATAAATTTTTAATTTATATTCATTCATCCTGCCATAAAAAACAAGATGTTATTTTTATTAAAAAACCGGCGAAGCGCGACAGCTTCGCACGAACTATGTACAGTGTGAAGACTTATCTTGCATAGCCGTAATCTATATATAAGGAATTTTATTCGGATCATCATGAAATTTGGTATACTTTACGCTGCAGGAAAGGGGGAGTTCACTGTCTACATAATATTTTGTAATTTTACTTGAAACACATATGTATGTAATGTATAAAGGGTAAAGGGAAAAAGGCTGTCGCCAAAATCTCTGTAAGTTCTTAGCCGGTCTACTTCACATTTCTGCACGATCCCATAATGATTATTTGGACGAACAATATATACCCTCCATGTTAGAACTCATTTTAGTTTCGTGAGTATGTACTGTACTTCCTCGATTCACCACCAGCTGGCCCAATTGAAGGAAGGTAATGTTGACTTCGGTGCTTGTGTTGACATGTGACTCATTGCTCTACAGTACTATCATCAAGCACATTAGTACGTAGCATCAACAGGTTAGTGTTCATCACGAACGTGGTTTTGCAGTCAGTGCAATGTTTACAAATGCGGAGTTGGCAGATGCCCATTTGATGTATGGATTAGCACGGGGCAATAGCCGTGGCACGGTACGTTTGTATCGAGACAGATTTCCAGAACGAAGGTGTCCCGACAGGAAGACGTTCGAAGCAATTGATCGGCGTCTTAGGGAGCACGGAACATTCCAGCCTATGACTCGCGACAGGGGAAGACCTAGAACGACGAAGACACCGGCAATGGACGAGGCAATTCTTCGTGCAGTTCACGATAACCATAATGTCAGCGTCAGAGAAATTGCTGCTGTACAAGGTAACGTTGACCAAGTCACTGTATGGAGAGTGCTACGGGAGAACCAGTTGTTTCCGTACCATGTACAGCGTGTGCAGACACCATGAGCAGCTAATTGGCCTCCACGGGTACGCTTCTGCGATTGGTTCGTCCAACAACGTGTCAATCCTCATTTCAGTGCAAATGTTCTCTTTACGGATGAGGCTTCATTCCAACTTGATTAAATTGTAAATTTTCACAATCAACATGTGTGGGCTGACAAGAATCCGCACGCAATTGTGCAATCACGTGATAAACACAGATTTTATGTGAACGTTTGGGCACGCATTGTTGGTGATGTCTTGATTGGGCCCCATGGTCTTCCACCTATGCTCAATGGAGCACGTTATCATGATTTCATACGGAATACTCTACCTGTGCTGCTGGAACATGTGCCTTTACAAGTACGACACAACATGTGGTTCATGCACGATGGAGCTCCTGTACATTTCAGTCGAAGTGTTCACACAACAGATTCGGTGACCGATGGATTGGTAAAGGCGGACCAATTCCATGGCCTCCATGCTCTCCTGACCTCAACCCTCCTGACTTTCATTTATGGGGGCATTTGAAAGCTCTTGTCTACGCAACCCCGGTACCAATGTAGAGACTCTTCGTGCTCATATGGTGGACGGCTGTGATACAATATGCCATTCTCCAGGGCTGCATCAGCGCATCAGGGACTCCATGCGACGGAGGGTGGATCCATGTATCTTCGTTAACGGAGGACTTTTGAACATTTCCTGTAACAAAGTGTTTGAAGTCACGCTGGTACGTTCTGTTGCTGTGGGTTTCCATTCCATGATTAATGTGATTTTAAGAGAAGTAATAAAATGAGCTCTAACATGGAAAGTAAGCGTTTCGGGACACATGTCCACTTATCATATTTTCTTTCTTTGTGTGTGAGGAATGTTTCCAGAACGTTTGGCCGTCTCTTTTTGTAACACCCTGTAAAAAGCGTTCGACAGCTTAAACTGCTAAAAGACGTTCGAAATTCTGGGAAAAATATTGGTAGGTTATAGAGAAAGACGGGTAATTTCAATATTTAGAAGAACCAAGAGGGAAATATAAGACTGGTAGACCAAGAATGGTCAGATTATAACGGTGTAATACAGATATGTAGGTTCTCGTCCCTACTGTTCAATCGATACACTGAAGAAGTGATGACGAAAATAAAAGTTCAAGAGCGCACTTAAAATCCAAGATGAGATGATATCAAGTGACAATATTCGCTGATGACGTTGCTATCCTCAGTGAAAATCTAGTAGGTCTACTAGATTTGTTGATGAGATAAAAGTAGTAATGAGTGCACAATATAGTTTTAGAATAAATCGTAGAAAAACGAAAGTTATGAGAAGTTGCAGGTATGAGATTTGCGAGAAATTTCATATCAGTATCATCACGAAGCAGATGAAGTTACAGATTCCTGCTATCTAGGCAGGAAAATAACCCATGACAGATGTCCCAAAGAGGACATAAAAACCCGACTAGCACTTGCAAAACGCATTCCTTCCCGAAATCTGCTAGTATGGACATGTATCTTTATTTGGTGGAGAATTTTCCGAGAAAGTGCGTTTCGAGCACAGAATGTATGACAGTGCATCTTGGACAGTGGGAACACGGAACTGAAGAGAATCGAAGTATTTGAGGTGTATTGGTGTAAAAGAACGTTAAGAATTAGGAGGGCTGATAAGAAAATGAATGAGGAGATTCTCCGCACAAACGACGAGGAAAAGGGTAAAAGTAAGAGACTGACAAGAAGAAGCAAATAATTTATGACGTTGGTTGTAATTGCAACTCTGATATGAGAAGTTTAACACACAGACTGATGAAAAGAAGAACTGTCTTTGTCTTGAAGACGTTGCACTGTCGTGTAGCATCGACAATTCCAGCTGTTTTATGCGTGTAGGGTCAATAGCGGTTTCGAGTTAACATTTTTGGAACGACACCTGGAATACGTCAAGTGAACTAAAAGAGGGAATGATGTAGTAGTTGTATTTTATACGTGGTGGCTTATATGAAGACAAAGGTTGAAGAGTGTTTCGGGTTAAGCAGGAGTTAAATTGCGGGACCAGATGACTTATGCGATTAACTTAATACACATGGTCGGCATGGTTAAGTAACGGGTGTGGCATGGTTAATTTAAGGGGTGCCAGGATGTCCTTACTGTCACCATCGCGAGACTCCTGGGACGGAATATGTGCACCCCAACTGTCTGTGTGCAGTGGAAAGTATATGAAAGTGAGCCAAAGTTTGACAATGCTTACGAGACATCTAACTCAGGCGGACCTTGGGTACCAACCCGGTGTCCACCAAGTCGGATATGGAAAACCCCTAAGATCCACATCCAGGCTGCGTGGCGCAACTACCCTCCTCGTTAAACGGCCAGGTCAACTAGATGCGGGGGCGGCGCACCTCCCCGTCCCGGAAGCGGTGCTTCAACACGTACGGCTATCCAGTGGGGTAATTTGTAGGAGTTTAATGTTTTTATAATCAAGCACGTAGTGAACTTACTTGAACGGACTATGGCTGCTCTGAATCAACGGACTAGGATTTGTGAATTGCATCAATGTGAATGAGAAGGATATGGGTGTCTTTTCTTTTTTAAAGATCATTAAACCAAATAAGTGGACATCATATGTTATTGCAGAAGAGCTTTTCCCTCATTTGTTATTAATTTTATGTGCTAGTTAATTATAGACCCATCACGAATAATTAGGTCCACAGTATATCTCCCATGTCACTCGTGGTCAGTTGTAAGTCATCTCCCGCAAAGGTAAAATCTCCAAACGTTCGAGAACATGGAAATTTGCCATTTAAATACAATTTTCAAGGAAGATCTTAGATCCTACTGGAGAATGCCAACGTTTTCCATTGCTATGAAGTTACTGCATTGTCTACATGAAAGTTATCACAACGTTATGTAACTGTTGAACAGAACAGACTATTCAAGTTTCTGTTTCATAGCGTTACTTGGCTCGCTACAGGCTTATATCGGATTCTATCACTTCTAGTAGCTGTATGGAAAGAAATCTCTATACCACCGTGTTACCCTATGTTTCAATTCCTACCACATTGACAATCAACTTCTTTAATGAAAGAGTTGCCGACTCGGAAATTCACATCGTTGCTACTCATGCCAAACTCGACATTAGAATATGTCTGTGAGGACTTTGGAAACGACTGGCGGAAGAATTTCTAGATGACTCTGAGAAATGACTGAGTTTCAACAAAACCATAATAAAGTGAACGCTTTCCGGTACTCCGCACTTACCCAGATATTGAACGACGGACATTTTATTAGTATTAATAGACTATGAGAATTTAAGATTCCTTCTGGTCAGGAACCTTCCAACTAGGAGTACAAGGTTCATGTACGTGATTTATAAATCTTATAGAAAGACTTCAAACGTATTCTCCTGAACTTATTGTGTATCACGATAATGAAAAATCTCAATAACAATTTGTCCATTTTATTTGGACTGTTGAGCTCCGTGGCCGTGGATAATGATATTTCACTGAAAAAATACGGCAACCAGCCACTTTTTAATGCGTTTTTTATTTACGCCAATATGCATTTCGGGTTTGCACCCATCTTCAGCTGGCAAATTACATGGAAATGCATATTGGCGTAAATAAAAAACGCATTAAAAAGTGGCTGGTTGCCGTATTTTTTCAGTGAAATATCAAAAATCTCAAGTTCAACCACAAGAAAATTAAAAATAACTTACAAAAATTCGAGAAAGGATAAAAACCGTATGAAGTAAGGCCCCACGTCCATAATAGTGACGCCGATCGTTGGATCGTGAGCAGTATGAATTTCGAGAGAAACATCGGCAGATTGGCGTCGATACTGTGCCGGACCCTTACTGTGTACACTAATGATGCGCAGAAGGGCAAGCTCGACTGGGCTGGAGTCTCGAGTTTCTGCTGCAGGCAGAGCAGCGGACCGCTTTTATAATTGCTGGCGATAGTTCGGGGAAGCTTCACAGAACCAGTATCTGCTTACAGCGGCCAACAAGCACTGCGCAAGGTGTTTCATAGCAGTTAAATTACACACTGAGTAAATGATCGCTGTACACTCTGACAGTAACATTCGTAATATAAAATGGAAATTGGATAGTGGCGAACCATACGGAAATATACTTGTTCCTCAGTCACTGATCGCACTACAAATGGTAACTAAATTTCAGTTTCACAAGGAAAGTCTCCACACTCCTTTCTTTTAAGCTCAAGGTCTTGGTCTTTGGTGTTTCTTCCGTGTTCCATATCAGTCCTATCAACTATAGACATTGAGCTATTTCCAAGTACTCTACAGATAAGTCATAGTTAGTAATTTGTATTACAGTTCGAATTTCATTGCACTTCAAACCTCGAAACTTGTTTGCTTCTCGATATATGTGTGCCTTCACAAACTCTACCTGTGAACTGTTAATTACGTAGTAAAATAGTATTTCAGTTTCATGCTTTGTAGCTTCGGGGTGGTTATTGAACCAGCTGATAACTGGTAAAGATATAACTGGCTAATAACAAAATATATATTTAAAATTAAAATCCTTTTTTTTTTTTTAGAAAAGAAGCTTTGCTGCTATTCACTTCAGGCCATACTTTGTCAACACATATGCCAACACTAATTTGTTGTCAAAATTATTCAGGGTGTAGCGGAAGGAGCTACGGTAAGACCTCCTACGTTATTAGTATATGTACGGTCATTCGGTAGCACATCATGCGGTACTGTTTCTTCCTTGCCTTACCATTTCCACGTGAAAGTGTTAGTACAGGTTGTCGACGTGCAGGGGTGATGACGTGACGATCCAAGAAGGCAGTAAGCCCTAGTTTCCTTTATCAATAACGTCAACAACACGTGACAAGCCATGCTACTTTCACCTCTCCTTCCCTTGCCCCTCTCCAGCCAAAATCATACCGGATTATTAAAATGAGGGAGCCAGACAGAATGTAGCTGTGAAATTATGTACTTCATTTGAATTGGAACCAAATTCAGATGTATGAATTGTTTCTGAAAAAAATGTAACCTTTTACAGGAATACTTTAGTCATAAAGTCAAAGATATTTGCATCAAAATAGAGCTACGGTCAAAGATAGTCAATTGCGCACACATACCTCTGCATTTCCTCAATCTCATATTAAAAACTGGCACTCAGTCTACTTGCAGAATACAGCAATACGTTCGTACATATTTGCTTGCACATTGCTATTGCAACATTCCCACCCCCTCTCCCCTCACACACACACAATCAGCACAATATTAAAATGAGGCACTCATTCATTCGAAAAAATGGCGCCAAGTTCAAAGATATTCGTGTAATATAGGTAGCTTTATGTTCAAAGATATTTGCCTGTGAACTGTGTAATCACACACACACACACACACACACACACACACACACACACACACACACACACGCACACACACACACATAAATACAAAGTGTCGCCATTTGATGTAAGACACAGACCTAATGAGGGTTAAGCTCGAAAGGTAGAGATATCTCCTCTTGTCTCAGGAATTGGTAACACATTGCCTTGACGGCCTGCCAATGGATATGATGTATGTCTACTTCCAAAAGTTGTGTCCATGGACCACAAATGATATATTATAGGTGTAATGAGAAGGGAAAAAAAAGAAATCTATAGATATAAAATTTATTATAAGAACCATTTTTACTATGTTTCCACATAAAATTTTTTAGCATATCGTGTTTTTACTTTTAATGTGCTTTAGATTCTCAGTGTTCTGATACTCAACGTTTTCACACATCATCATTGTCTTTTACTTGCTCTATAGCTGCAACAGGGGATATTCATACATTAAATTGTACACAGTGTTCATATTTTTCGCCATCTGAGCGAAAATTTTTAAGTATTCAAAGGCACGACAAATAGTTTTGATCTTTTTCGTGGATCATCGTTGTATTAATTACCGATTCAACAGTTTTTCCCATGATTTTCGCGGACTAATTTTATCTCTTCGTTTCCTGTATGTAATGACATACCGTCCACAAACGAGTTATAACAGAACAGCGAATTCTCTCACTTTTACAGGCAGACTACGCAACTTGAGCGCAACAACAGCTGCAATCTTACTAAACCATCCCGGACTCCTCTACTAGACCGCCGCAGCCTGGTGTTTATCCACCGCGTGATGGCATAATGCTTGTATATTCTGTAATACTGAAAAGGCATTATGAAGCTGCACTCACACAAGAGACAAGAACATAAAAAATCCCTGAAATGTATACTGCGTAAGCAGAAAGAGACTTACCTTCCTTTGTAGAGAGTTGCCATGCACGTTCAGTTTCAGTGTATTTTCCTAGGAGATAACCGACAGTCGATATTCCATATTTTTTTGAAAAAAGGTAGTCTTAATCACACATACACATTTATTTAAAAACGGTGACGTGTTTCAGTATGTTTTACATCGTCATCAGACAACAGTGCAAAGATGGCAGACAGAAACGGCAATATGGAGTAGTCACAGTATTTCGAGGAATGCATGTAAACAGCTTTCTGTGAGGCATCCATCCGCCTTTTGATTTTTAACAAGCAAACAAGTTTTGGAAAGACCATTACTACACTTTCTTTCCGACACATACGATCTACGCGCTTCAGTCCGAAACCACGCTGCTGCTACGGTCGCAGGTTCGAATCCTGCCTTGGGAATGGATGTGTGTGATGTCCTTAGGTTAGTTAGGTTTAAATAGTGCTAATCAAGGGGAATGATGACCTCAGATGTTAAGTCCCATTATGCTTAGAGCCATTTGAACTTACGATCTACATTAAGTCATCAAAAGTATCCGGACTTAAAGTTCGTGGCGCCCTTGATCGGTAATGCTGGAATTCAATATAGTGTTGCCCTACCTTTAGCCTTGATGACAGCTTCTACTCCCACAGACCTACGTTCAATCAGGTGCTGGAAGGTTTCATGTGGAATGGCAGCCCATTCCGCACTGAATGCTCTACTGATGTGAGAATCGATGTCCATCGATGAGGCCTGGCACGAAGTCGGCGTTCAAAAAGATCCAAAAGGTTGTATAGGATTCAGGTCAGTCCATTACAGGCATGTTATTGCCGTGTAACCACTCCACCACAGGCTGTGCATTATGAACAGGTGCTCGATCATGTAGACAGGTGCAATCGCTATCCCTGAATTGCTCTTCAACAGTGAGAAGCAAGAAGGTGCCTAAACCATCGACGTAGGCCTGTGCTCTGTCAGTGCCATGCAAAGCAACAAGGGGTGCAAGCCCCCTCCATGAAAAACAGGACCACACCATAACACCAATGCCTCCGAATTTTACTGTTGGCAATACACACGCTGGCAGATGACGTCCATTGGGCATTCGCCATACCAACACTCTCCCATCGGATCGCCACATTGTGTACCGTGATTCGTTACTCGACACAACGGTTTTCCACTGTTCAATCTTCCAGTGTTTACGCTCCGTACACCAGGCGAAGCGTCGTTTGGCATTTACCGAAGTGATGTGTGTCTTGTGAGCAGCCGCTCGACCATGAAATCCAAGTGTCACACCTCCCACCTAACTCACAAAGTACTTGCACTGGATCCTGATGCAGTTTGCAACTCCTGTGTGATGGTCTGGATAGATGTCTGCCTTTCACACATTACGACTATCTTCAACTGTCGGCTGCCTCTGTCAGTCAACAGACGAGGTCGGCCTGTACGCTTTTCTCCTGTGCGTGTCCCTTCACGATTACACTTCACTGTCACATAGGAAACAATGGACCTAGGGATGTTTAGGAGTGTGGAAATCTCGCGTGCAGACATATGACACAAGTAACACAAAATCACTTGACCACATTCGAAGTCCCTGAGTTCCGCGCAGCTCCCCATTCTGCTCTCTCATGATGTCTAATGACTACTGAGATCGCTGATATGGAGTAACTGGAAGTAGGTGGCAGCACGATGCACCTAATATGAAAAACATACGTTTTTGTGGGTTTCCGGATACTGCAGATCACATAATGTATCAACTGTAAGCCAATATACGAGGTGCATTCAAGTTCTAAGGCCTCCAATTTTTTTTCCTAATTAACTACTCAACCGAAATCGATGAAACTGGCGTTACGTCTCGACGTAATCGCCCTGCAGACGTACAAATTTTTCACAACGCTGACTACATGATTCCATGGCAGCGGCGAAGGGTTCTTTATGAGTCTGTTTTGACCACTGGACAGTCGCTGAGGCAATAGCAGCACGGCTGGTGAATGTGCGGCCACGGAGAGTGTCTTTCATTGTTGGAAAAAGCCAAAAGTCACTAGGAGACAGGTCAGGTGAGTAGGGAGCATGAGGAATCACTTCAAAGTTGTTATCACGAAGAAACTGTTGCGTAACGTTAGCTCGAAGTGCGGGTGCGTTGTCTTGGTGAAACAGCACACGCGCAGCCCTTCCCAGACGTTTTTGTTGCAGTGCAGGAAGGAATTTGTTCTTCAAAACATTTTCGTAGGATGCACCTTTTACCGTAGTGTCCTTTGGAACGCAATGGGTAAGGATTACGCCCTCGCTGTCCCAGAACATGGACACCATCATTTTTTCAGCACTGGCGGTTACCCGAAATATTTTTGGTGGCAGTGAATCGTTGTGCTTCCATTGAGCTGACTGGCGCTTTGTTTCTGGATTGAAATATGGCATCCACGTATCATCCATTGTCACAACCGACGAAAAGAAAGTTCCATTCATGCAGTCGTTGCGCGTCTACATTGCTTGGCAACATGCCACACGGGCAGCCATGTGGTCGTCCGTCAGCATTCGTGGCACCCACCTGGATGACACTTTTCGCATTTTCAGGTCGTCGTGCAGGATTGTGTGCACAGAACCCACAGAAATGCCAACTCTGGAGGCGATCTGTTCAACAGTCAGTCTGCGATCCCCCAAAACAATTCTCCCCACTTTCTCGATCATGTCGTCAGACCGGCTTGTGCGAGCCCGAGGTAGTTTCGGTTTGTTGTCACACGATGTTCTGCCCTCATTAAACTGTCGCACCCACGAACGCACTTTCGACGCATCCATAACTCCATCACCACATGTCTCCTTCAACTGTCGATGAATTTCAAATGGTTTCACACCACGCAAATTCAGAAAACAAATGATTGCACGCTGTTTAAGTAAGGACAACGTCGCCATTTTAAGTATTGAAAACAGTTCTCATTCTCGCCGCTGGTGGTAAAATTCTATCTGTCGTACGGTGCTGCCATCTCTGGGACGTATTGACAATGAACGCGGCCTCATTTTCAAACAATGTGCATGTTTCTATCTCTTTCCAGTCCGGAGAAAAAAAATCGGAGGCCTTAGAACTTGAATGCACCTCGTACAAGTGCGTTTGTATTTTTGGGCCTGCTACGGGGGAACATCACTTCTCATCATCCTTATTCTTGACCTCTTCACGAGTGTAGTGAACTGCGTTCTGCCCCGGAAACCATTAAAACTCAGCCATCTTCAACAGTTGGTCGGTTTCTTTTTCTTTTACTGCAGTTTAATCTCTGATATTTCCATTGTCAAAGTAATGTAGAGGGTCACATATTTTCTCTTCACCTGTCCTAGGTAAGTCAATTCCTTTCAAAAACAAACTTCTTTCATGTGATTAACATTTTAATACCTCTGTTATCTTCCGATGTCTTGAAGGTTCTTCAAACACCTCTTTAAATGTGGTATATGTTGCAATGCAATTCATTTCCCTCTTTGTTTTTTCCCTGTTGCTGATTATTTAATCAGCTTTATGGAAACCTCTTAGCTAAGCAACATTCAGTGCCTCTACAGCAAGATGGCTCTCACAGTTTTCATTTTCAGATAACTGTATTTCCTATTTCTTGCTCTTTTTAACACACCTGGATTACATTAAATATAAATTGTGTGCTTCAAAAATATATGCTGTTTTTTTATAAAGTGGTGCTTGAATTAAAACAAATACTCAAAGGACGTTTTATCTCGAAAGGGTTAAAGTCTTAACAATATCTGCCATGCACAGAATAGTTCCAGACAGCATCGGTTCAACAGCAGCCCTTACGTCATTCTGCGTAAGGAAAGTAATTTTGGCTTTTTGTGCTCTTCTCCGAACATTGTTAATGACTTATAACGTTATGTCCATATTTATAAGCACTGGCTTATGTTCTGCTTCATCAGTTTCCAAATATACCATTTTAGAGGCAAGTAGCTAATTTTTATCAACGTAGAACGTAATGGGGTACACAGTAACGATGTCACACTGTGTCCCACATTAAACTGTCACACTGTGCCTCAATGTGCAACTTCATATAATTTCGCAAGCTTAGAAACAATTGCAAAACACAACGAATTTTTATAAATGCAGTATAATACATAGTTTATCACTATGTTAATAACACTAAGATTTATAAGTATCGTAGTTGCTGTAAACAAAAGGAAGAACGTTATACAATGCCAAAAATTTTCTTCACATACCTCAAAACACGTTTTGTTCACTACACACCAAAGCTGAATTTTACTTGCTTCCAAGGTACATCGGCCACAACAGAAGGCAAACGAAGATCATAAACAAGTAAAGGAAAAAAGAAAAAAAAGATGCCATCATGATAACATTAAGACAAATCGAAATGTTACTATGTACAGTTTTACACTGTACTGCACCTTCCTCAACGCTTATCTATTCACATTTGCAGAGATTGACTTTTGTTGATTATGCGGCTATCTTGGAGCTTGTATTCCCCGAAGAATATGTTCTTAGCGAACGTGGGTTTTGGAAAATATTATACGTCAGTGTCATAGAACTTGCTGATCTGTGCTGAGTAATCACATTTTTACCTTGTTGAATCAGTACGGTGAGGTGTTGTAAAAGCTGGAATACTTGATGGAGTAGCTTATAATTTTTGCTGCACCACCCGAGATGTGATCGTCGTCTAGCCAATGTCATAACTTTCTTTGTAAAGTGCAAGTACTGTACAACATATATTAGATCTATATTTTTGCTCCTCAGTTGCTTCATAGAACACAAGAGAGCAGGGTTACTTCAGCTTCTGCATTACGGAAGAAGTATCTGGGAAGCACAGTATGTAATGAAGCACTACTGGCATCGGAGAAGGAACAACACCATTCAGGACTGAGAGGTAGGTGTACCAACACCACATTTGGAGTGGGAGTACTGTGGGTCTCCTGAAAGTCTGAGGTATATCTCTGACCAAGAATCTTGAGTATCAGTGCCAATGAACTTAACTTTCATCACAACAATAACATGTGGATGATTTATTATGGAGGAGTGATCGACGTAGACTCAGCTGATTTCGAAAAATTTGATAATTGATTTTTGTGACTAGTAAAAAATGTCAGTTCCTACTCACAAAGTGACATGCAGTGGATCTACAAGAGATATTAATTTTAGATGTCTAAAAGAAAATGGTTGTACCTTGTTGTTTAATTGACAAGAGTCTAAAATTTTCATGTGCTAAGTCAATAAGGTCACTGTATTTTACGGCAGTTTCAGTGTT
Source organism: Schistocerca gregaria (assembly GCF_023897955.1). Taxonomy (NCBI): domain Eukaryota; kingdom Metazoa; phylum Arthropoda; class Insecta; order Orthoptera; family Acrididae; genus Schistocerca; species Schistocerca gregaria. The sequence goes on from NC_064922.1 coordinate 465,097,158, forward strand.
TTCTCAGAAGTGAAAGGGAAAACTATGCACTCGCTTGAAAGAGACTGCTGTACAATTTCTGAACAGTTTGATATTATCGAAGTGTACGGTGGGTAAGAATACACTTATTGCACAGAACTATTTCTGTGTCGGTAACGAATTTGTTAATTGTTACATTAAGGGCATATTAATCACACTGCTTTTTTGCCCGCAAAATGCAGTCCAGTTCCACTTAAATTTTGTTGAAGCGGGAAGAGCAGTAAAAACTTTTCGACTTTACAGGAAGGTCTCAAATATTTACTGAAATCATAAGAAGCCACTGTTTGCAGCAAGTGATACGGTGGAAAATTTGGAAGGTGAAGATTAAATTCGTGTGATTTCACAGTGTGTGATAGCATGAAATGTCAAACTTCTTGGTGATTTATTACACGAAAATTTGTCAAAATAAAAGTTAATCTAATGTTTTTTTTTTGTTTTTTTTTGTTTTTGTGTCATTCTCTCTGTAACACTATATTAAGACAGATATGTAAACAATTCTCAAAAAAATCGACAGCAAACACCGACAACAATAGTCCAGGTAACATGTCGACGTCGAAAGCAGAGGATAAAGAGATAGAGAAAATATATGATGACATTGAACAGTGTTGTGTCTCAGGTATAAACTACGAAATGGAAAGTCGGAATTTATTACAACTTAGAAGATTTATTCAGAAAATAATGTGAAAAATAACTCAGCGTAATCACTCTTGTCCAGGTCCGTAGCCAGAGTTCATCTCAGGTAAACACTATCACAGTGAGAGAGTCGTGACTGAGAGAAGGCCTGCACCGCACTGCAGAAGGCACACCAGAGGACTCCCCTACCAGGCCGCGACAACGAGACTTAAGTCACGTGGGGCTGCATCCTGACTGGCGCCGTCGACTCCAAGGATATGACTGCTGTATCCCTTGTGGCGACCCCACTGTGAGCACTGTGAAGTTTGCCAAGCTGGTGCCGTAGGAGCGTTGGCATACAGTGTTCGAGAAAGCGGTGGGCGCGTCAAACGTTCCGTCGACCGCGCTGTATGAACGCACGGCACTCAATACGGGTAATTCAGTATGTAAATGGAAATTAGATTCTCATAGACTTGGGAGGCAGGAATATAGTTGTAGAGGAGGGAGTAGGAGAAATGGTTGCGGGAGAGGAAGTGTTTGGTAGTAGGAATGTGTGAGAGAAAAGACTGAGCTCTGCAAGAAATATCAGTTAGTAATAACGAATACGGTGTTCAAGAATCACAAGAGGAGAAGGTATAACTGGAAAAGGCGAGTTACATTGCACGTAGTCAGTTAGAGATTCCTAAATCAGTAGGAGCAGTTTTAGATTTACGAGGACGGGTCCCCCATGGTGCAATCGACATTTTGAAAGCACCTATATTGTCGTATAGTTTAGGAACCAATGTATCACACCCTGAAACCATTTAACCTGGTGGGCCCTCATTAGGAGTAACAACTGAAAAACAATTTATCCTATTCCTCTAGATCATTAAACGAACACTAGAATTTCAAATGCCGGCGGAGCGTAAGGGAGAGGATAAAAGACGGAAGAACTCAAGGTGGCGCGCTCGACTCTTATAGTTTCTTTTTAATTTTCATTTTTCTTTAGTTATTTAGCTCAGAAGTAATGTTATTAAGATTTCTAGTCCTTTGACAAGTCAGTTTAACCACTGTATTAACTTCTTTATTTCCTTTCGTATTGTCTTCCTGTCATTATTTTCTATACATTTCGAGTCTTTGTTCATATTTTTTAAATTCGTTTTTATCTCTATATTGTAATATTCAATCATTTAAAAATAACGACCACACGACTAAAAAAGAAACAGTAATTAATATTCGTATTGATTGTGCAATAGTCAGAAAAAGTTCTTTTCATTTGCGGGATGTACAGTTTTTTGAGTGGTAATCGTCATACAAATATTTGAAACACAACTTTCTCTCGCACAACTGACAAACTATTATCTACATTCATATAGTTTTTTCATGAAACTAGAGGGGAAGTTCACTTCATTCGCGTTGCTAAATACTATATTTTCATTAGATAACTTCGATCCGTACCTTCCTGGTCACTGGGGCTCAGTTCGATGCGGGACTCATCACTGAAGAGAATTCTACTGCAGTCAATGAGACTGGAGGCCGAAGACATGTCTGAAGACATCCCAGACAGCGGTGGAATATGTAGCTGAATGTCGCCCGCCATATGGGCCGACAACCAGAGGTGATGATCTGCGGTGCCATTTTATATCATAGCAACACCTCTTTGATTGTCATTCCCTACACCTTACAGAAGTCAACGATATTCTACGCCTCGTTCTGTTTGCCATTCATGGGAAGCCATCCTGGGCTTACGTTGCAGCGCAATAATGCCGGCTCGCACATGGTGAGAGTTTGTCCTGCTTGTCTTCGAACTTGCCAAACCCCACCGTGGTCAGCAACATCGCCAGACATCTCTCCGCTTAGAGCATTTTGGATAAGGTTCTCCATTCAGACTGGCATTGTGGAGGTCTAACTTACCAATTGGACAAAATTTGGCGAAGTATCCCTCAGGAGGACATCAAACAACTTTATTAGTCACTGAGAAGCTAAATATCTGCTCCATTACAGGCAGAGGTGGACCAACGCGTTATTAATTTTGGCACTTTCTGGAGCCTGTCTCTTGAATAAACCACCAATAGTTTCTGAAAATATAATCATTAGTTTGCGGACATGTACGAGTGCATCACATCTACCAATTTACTTCGAATTTGGATAATTCCCTCGTGGTGCCTCTTTATTTTCTTTTACTTAGAGTATGCCGACAGTATGGACTTATATGGCAAAATACACGCAAGAGTTATAATGTTTACGTGTAATCAGTTTAGTAACTAAGTTATCTTTGTAAAACAACAGCCGTCTGTCGTCCTACATACTTCATTTGTCTTTCCCTTTCCCCGTTTTCGTCCTATCTCCCCCACTCCCCCAGCTGCTGCCCTTTCAACCTCAGTTGTTACTTTTTTTTTTTGGTTAATCAGTCTTCCGACTGGTTTCTGGTTTGATACGGGTCCACCACGAGTTCCTCTCATATGCCAACCACTTTATCTCGAAGTTGCACTTATAACCTACGTCCACAATTATTTGCTGGAAATATTCCAGTCTCAGTGTTTACGCTCAACAGCTCCATCTAGTACTATGAAAGTTATTTCCAGACATCTCAACATTTCCTATGACCCTGTCACTTCTTCTTGTTAGTGTTTTCCATATATTCCCTTCCTTTTCGATTTTGAGCAGAACCTCCTCACTCCTTACATTATCAATCCTCTTCATTTTCAACATTCGTCTGTAACAGCACATCTCAAAGGCCTCGATTCTCTTCTGTTCCGGTTATCCCGCAGTCCATTTTTCGCTACCTTGCGGTGCTCCAAGCGTACATCCTCATAGATTCCATCCCCAAATTAAGGCCTATTAGACTTCTCTTGGCTAGAATGACTTTTTCTATTTTTTATTTTTATTTATTTATTTATTTATTTTATCAATGCTAGTCTGCTTTCTGCTTTTGATGTCCTCCTTGCTCCGCTTGTCATGGATTATTTTGTTGTCTAGGTAGCAGAATTCCTTAGCTTCATCTACTTTATAACAATCAACCCTAATGTTAAGTTTCTCAAAGTTCTCATTTCTGCTACTTCTCTTTATCTCATTCTTCGATTTATTCTCAATCCATATTCTGCACTTATTAGACTGCTTCCATTACCAACTGCATCGTCAGAGTTGTCTCTCTGGTGCCTTTATCTTTCCGAAACTCAGATGGTATGTCATACCAACATGAGTAATAGTTTTGTTTCCATTTACATCAATAATTTCAGGAATTCTCATGGAATGTTATCTATCCGTTCTGCCTTATTTGATCATAAGTCTTCCAAAGCTCTTTCAAATTCCGATTCCTATACTTGATCACATGTCTCTTCAACATCTACCCCTGTTTCTTCTTCTGTCACATCAGACGGGGCTCACCCTCATAGACACCTTCAGTGTTGTCTTTACATCCATCCACTCTCTCTCTCTATTTAACACTGGAATATTCCTCATGTTACCACCCTCCCTTTTCATTTCACCGATGGGTGTTTTCACTTTTCTGTGTGCTGAGTCAGTGTTTCCGACGATACTTTCTTTTTCGATTTCTTCTCATTTTTCATGCAGCCATTTCGCCTTAGATTCCCTGCACTTCATTTCGTTCCTGAGCAATTCATGCTGTGCTTTGGGACGATCGGTACGGTTGAAAATACACTTCATACGCGGTGAAAGTAATGTAGACACTTTTACAGCTCCAAGATGGTCGGTTTCAACAGTCTTGATGCTACCGTCATCCAATCTTCTGAACTTGCCATAATATAGTATGCTCTGTAATATATACTAAACTACGCTGTATAATGTAACATGGCAATTTTGTACCGAGTTCAAGAAGATCACATGATGGCAGCATAAGTGTGTTGAAACCAATCATCAGAGAGCAACAAAAGTTTGAACACTGCAATCGCGGCTTATGAAGTATATTAATTTCATTTTCAAGAGACTTTTAGTTCTGTATTCCTGAATTTTCTTTCATTGATCAGCTGAAGTAATTGTTCAATTACCGTCTTTGCTCCTACCTCTATGTTATTGTTCCCAACTTCTTAGGTTTCCTATTTTAGAGATGTGCATTCCTCTTGAACTGGACTGCCTACCGAGTTATTCCTTATCGCGGTATCTGTAACCTTACGGAATTTCAAGCCTGTCTTCATTTCGTACCACTTCTGTATCCCACTTCATAGCGTATTGACTCTTTTTGATTAGTCTCTTCAACTACAACACATCCTTTATCATCAATAAAAACTGATCCGAGTCTATATTTGCTCCTGGTATGCCTTACATCCCAGTATCTGATTTCGGAATCTCTGTGTGACCATGTAACTGAAATCTCTCGGTTTTTTCCTAGTATACGTCGCTCACGTACGATTCTTGAAAAGAGTACTCGCTATTACTTGCTGCAATTTTTTGCAGAACTCAATAATTCTTTCTCATTTCCCATGCCAAATGTGAACGTAACGCTTTCTGCCACTTCTTCCCCTAAGAACGCATTCTAGTCCGTCATGGCTATAACGTTTTCTTGTCCCTTATGTACTGAATTATTCGTTCAGTATCCTCATGTATTTTCTCTATGGGTACAGAGGAGCAGGAAGTCAGCAAATCACTCTCGAGGCCGTTTTCAGACTGTTCCTCTATCAAGTAGCTTCTTAGCTGTCCCTACACTTGCCAGCAGTGTTCGACATACCAGTATAGTCACCTGTCCACGTTCTAACCAAGCCCGACAGAGTTCAGTTTCTCTGACTTCATGGGCACTGGTGTTACTACTCTGGCAAGGCCAATGGCTAGCATGATGTCTCATGTACGAGTATTAGATTCATTTATCCAGACAGCTTATCTGATATAATTTTATTGCATGTTTCGGACGAAATCGTCTTTCATCTATTACTGCACAGTATCAGACTCCTATCCAACCCCCTCCCCCGTCCCTCTCACCAATCACACGCCACTGGGGATTACTAAACTGATGGACACAATTGAATAGAACGGAACGTGTCTAGCTTATATATATATATATATATATATATATATATATATATATATATATATATATATATATATATAGTCTAGCTTATATAATACACAAATTTTAAATGTTCAGTACTCGTGCAAATCAGGTATAATTTTAAGAATTTTAATTACTTTCGTTCTATGATATTGGATAAAATGCTTACTTAATAAGCTTTATTTTTCTTCTTAGATTTCATTAAGTGATCGAGGTCATTTATCGTGGGTGACATACTGCAACTGTGACTGTGACAACATTTTCAAAAAAAAATAGAACTCTGCGAAGCCCTCATGATAATATGTTATCCGCCATCACTATGATGGAAGTAGGCGGTGCAAAACAGGCATTCGCAATGAATCTGTCAGTCGATTAAATTCCCGTTCAAAAATGCAGACTGGTTCCTGGAAAATCTCTAAAGTCAACATCAAACTTTTTAGTTGTCAGAAGAAGCTATCTCGACCTGCTCCCTCTCACCTCACCCCTCCACCCATCCCCACTCTTCCTTTTGCTGTTTCCATCCGTTCCCCATCCCAGAATAGTAGTTCCAATGGGTGTTTCATGTTCCCATCTACCCATCTAGCCAACAAGTGACAGGCGGAAATAAAGGAAGGGTGCAACTTCTAAACAGTGACAGAAGGAGAAAGAACATACAGTGACCGCAGGAACAAAAGTAAGAGTAATTCTGCGTCAGGCAGTGACGTATATAACGTTTGTTCGAATCCGGCATCACTAACACTTTCGCTGTTATTGCTGTTCGTGGGTATTTTCTTATTCGCATTTCGTTCAGCAGAATTCTCTGGCTGTCGGTCACCCTATTGACCACAGAGCGATTGTCAGGTGCAATCACATCATTTTACGGGCCAAATATCATCAGAAAAGCCACGTGTAAGGAAATTTATAGTTGCTAACATATTCTGCTTTTGGATTCAAAAGCTCGAGACAAATAAATGTACACAATGGATTTCCTTAAAAGTCGGTGAAATGCGCCTCTTTTCTTCTTCAGCCTACAAAATTAAAATCTGACACAAAAGTAGTAGTTTCAAGGAAAAGAAAGTATGTTTATCTTTACAACAATTTGCTTAACGTAATACACTGCATATTATAGATTGTGACAAATGTTGTGCTTGTCCATTGTATCACTTAATTGTATCTGGTTAATAAACGTTACTCTATTCCCACCTCACTTGTAACTTCGGAGTGATTTAATACATAAAATTTTACGCAGTTGTTTCTAATTTAATTTATATATCAGGCTTCAATACTGTTGTTTTCACTCACGATACTAAAACCCATTTGGCAGCTGCAGCACGAATTACATTTCGGCTGTTATTATGATCGTTCATGACCAGTTACGTGTCTCTCTTTCTTATGTTTAATAATACGAGTAAAATCGTGTCTTCTAAATCAACAGCAAAAAAAAAAAAAACGAGTTTGGATACTCTCAATTATAATTTAATCGCCATGCTGTTAGCGTGTTACGAAAAGATTCTAGGTTCCAGTAGTCAGAGTACGTCTCCCCTGGATTCATCCACTCTTGGGACTGGATGTTCGATTAGCCACGTTAAAGACAAAGATTGTGCTAAGCCTGACATAGCATAGTGCGAATCACCAAGAGTTTGAGAACGGAGTCTTTCGCCGCCAAGGGTCTGTTGATTGTAGCATCATAATACGTGATGAGGTAAACGCAGTACACCAAATTGAATGGGTCGTGACCCAGTAGACGCTTCATGAAGCACTAGGACAGTACAATTTTAGCAGATCCTTTACAATCACGCTCTGGGGGCTGCGCTTATGTGTGGAAAGAACGACGAGCGGACAATTGTATACTGAATCCTGGAAAACATCCTTAGGGCACATAAGTATCGTTCTTGACCTACTGATACCTCATTCAGTATTTATTATAATCTTAACTGTTCTGTTTTTCTCATTAGGATGACAAAGAATCTTGGATATGTTTTTGAACGTTCTGTCTCGCTTTAAAAACACACAAAACAAGTGAACATAGGACAACAATGGTGTACAACTATATTACTTGCTTAATTAGTACTGTAAATCTAGTTTTCAACATAGTAGAAGGATATGACTCTTCATAATACAACTGTGTGATATGTGTCTTTAGCTCTTCCTTATAAATAAATCTAGATTTATGTCGAATCCCTTTTGAAGCTTTACAAGAATATATAATGAAACAATAATTTTGTTACGAAATAGTAGCCAACGGTGCACACTGAAACTATGTATGGCTAGAATAAAAGTAAAATAACTGTGACGTGCATGAGCCGGAGTTTCCCTCCTACTTTCAATTTTTGACTGAATGTAGAAAACATTTCCTATTTGTCCTTCATTTTAAGTGGTGCTATTTGCCTTGAAAGTGAATGCACTTGTTTGGAGGTGAATTATTGGCTGTACATTTTGTCAGTTAAATAACGGTTATGGTTTCTTTTCACACGGTTCTATACATTAAACAGTAAATCAAAATTTTGCAAGTGGTTGAAGCATAAATGAATTCTCAGGCAGTAAAAGAGTATATCCTGCGTAGGAGTATAAAGAAGCGGATTTTCACAGTTCAAAGGATTTCATGCGCCAATGGTTTACCTCAAAGAAACGAATTTCACAAGAGAGCTGCTAATATAGCACTTCAAATAGACGGTTTTTACAGCGAACATCTAACGAAAGATTCACTCGAGGAATTGGACATAACCTACTGAAGTCATGCAGCTGCTGTGTGTTATAAAGAACTGTTCATTATACTTAAATATGGCATATTTTGGGGAGATGTTCGTTATGGATTGCGATACTTTGAAGGACGGTGTATTACTTTCTTAGTCGAAAAGACGAGAATGCTATTGAACACTCTGTATTTTGTAATTGCGACGTTTTGTTTCTCAAGCACTTTTCGCTTCAAAACTAATAAGTTGAAAAAACGAAACGTCGCAATAACAAAATACAGAGTGATCAGTGTTGAAGAAGAAACTTATATTCTTCGTAAGCTTACCTCAAAGAGAACCAAGTGACGATCCTGTTTCCTAGTAAGCTAGCTATACGGGAGAGTAACGTTATCGCAACGCTCCAGAAAGTATATATTGCAAGCATTTTTTAGTAGTAGACATTGCATGGGAGCATTTCTCAATATTTGAATACCTGGCATAATCACCTTAAAAGTAACAATATTTTATGTGAAAACAATATGCTTCTGTTGTGGCATATTTTCAGTTCCAATCCTTTCAGAGTTGGTATTTGAAACATTAAGTGTTTATTAACAACATAGCTGCCTAAAATGCTGTTCACAATGACATTTATTTTACATTTTTTCTGAATTCGTAATTTACTAAATAAAAAGAAACTGAGTTATTAGGAGTTCATCTTTGGCTATTTTCTGCCCTAATTTTGTGGGTTTTCTTTTTTTTTCCTGCGCTTTCCTATGTTTCCAGTACCATAGCACAGCATACCAATACCATACCATACCACACCGTACTAACATTGACATCATACGTGTTAGGTCCAGGAAACACTCCCAACCGCTTTAAAATTGCGCAAAAACTTAGTGTCCCTTCGTTAAAACAGCTTAAAGCTTGTATGTACCTAGTCTTATGGTATTAAAACAGTAAATACTATTTTTGGTAGCTATTGAGGAAAGAATTATATTGCGTGGTTTCCCGCGTAAGTAAGATGATAGCAATTTTATTTAATCTATAAGGTCACTTTACCCTATCTTTACTGTATCAACTTTGCAGTTGGGTATAATTATCAGGAAAGTGAATTTATGAGTTCGCGCCATGACACTAATGTACTGTCAAATGGCCTATAATATGGATCGCCATTTACAAATAAGCTCTATATATTTGCTCTGTATTTTCTTGTAAACAAACTTCATTCATTCATTCTACATATGTCTTTCCGAAGAGTGATGTATTTGATGACGTTTCATTGAATTAAAATAGAGTTTCGTGAAACTCACCAGCTTTTTTTTACCTTGCCTCTTCTCGATAGGCAGATTAGACTAGATTATATGTATATTTCGGTCCAATAGAACCATAGTGACGAGATGTCCCAGGATGTAGAAGATCTAAAAAAAGGGAATCACCATTAAATATTTACAAAGAAAAACAAATTTGCTAATGTATCTTCCACGGATCACAAGTGAAATAATCATCATGAATGTGGAATAAGTAAACGAATTCTCGTACATATTTTCATTAAAAAGATAATAAAGAACTTGTCACAAAACATGTTAATGTTCAAAATACTCCGATACATATGATAATCGTTAGGATATTGTAGCCCTTATAATAGCTCTTTCCTTTTAATAAGTTGTTAATATTGCTTGTAGTGAGTACAAAAGTGAAAAGAGAGAAAGGGCCATTAAAATGATGCGATGAAAAACGATAACCGGCGAAGCGTATTTTGTTGGTCCATCTTTAACACGGTGACACGCATCCGTGGAAAGATGATTAAGCACTTTGTGCATCAGACTAACTCTGTAACAAAATGATGCTCATATATCAGCACTGAACTTCGTTATCATGCAACTGAATGAAGATAGGTTAGCTCTCTGGAAAGTACTGGGAGCACCTTAGACTGCGATAATTTCGGCCGATTAAATTGCACCATTGTATTATGATAACCAACTAGGAATGTTTTCTGAAATACATTAAAAATTTTCTGTTGAAGAGATGGAGTAAATTAAATGATACAAACGGATAAACGAACTCTTCGTAATAGTGTAATTCAGCTTATTTAAAGTGAAATTATAAGACTCCGGCTTTTATTCCATCCGTTCCATAAGACGGCTGTGACAGAATAGAGTGCAAGAAGTAATTGAGACATTAGCATTTATCCTAAAAATAGATACGAAGCGAAACGAAGTCATAGGACATATCTCTGAGAGCGGGAACCTGTGATTATGATAATACATTGCTGGACTACACACGTACTGAATAGCGTTGACAGAAATTTTCACCATGAATTTACAACGCCATCCAACAATTTATTACAAAATGTACAAAATGTCTGTTCATTCCTTTTATTCTTGAACTCACGTAACAGTTATTACATATTATCACATATACGAAACAATAAATATACTAATTTCACTTACGTAGGTAGAAATTGTACGTACACTCGGGAAAGTATCTTCCTTCTTACTTTTGAATGGGTAGCTTTTCATTTCTTTTCACGCTTTAGAATTTAAGTGCTTTAGATTAACTGACACCCTATGTTTTGTCACTGTTCGGTGAATAGATAAATCACATGCCCAGGGAAGTCACAGATGTCACGACTCGACCAGGACATCATTCAGGTGGTCATGAATTCTTCCATGGAAGCCCGGGCCATGAAAAAATTGTACGATAGAACGGCAATGCTTTTGCACAATTCTAGACGGTGGTGCTGAAACAAACGTTTTAAAATAAAAAGAGTACAATGTTACCATTTCTAAAATAACATCAAAATAGATATGTACAGTTGTTTATATAAATTTTGGTAAATCCTAAAGTATTTTAAGAATGGTTTTGTAGGATATTTCAACAAAAATAGTGCTATAGTGAACCGAATGAAGCAGTGTGTAAACTCCTGTATACCTCGTGTGCCAAAGTATCCAACAATAGAACCCGTAAATATGGCAGAAGGAGAATTCACGGATGGGATTCGTACGCGGGTAGTTCCATCAAGTTGCTTGAACACCACAGAGGCTGAGATTTAAGGCCTACAGACGGCAGCTGTTTGGAAAGCTTGGAGTTCCGCTATGTAATGTACGTAAAGTGAATAAAGATTGTTATATGTATATGTAAAGTGTGAACAGCTATTCTTTTTCAGTCTACCGTCGTCTATGTCGTAACTAACAACGAACTGAAAGAATACATAGCTTTATCACACCGGCAGTCAGAGACGCCGCCGTCACCGCAGGTACCAGTACCGCCGCTGGAGGGTTGGTTTCGCCACCAGGGACGCTGCCACCGCATGCCAGGACGTCACCGACTCGATCGGAACTGAATGAGTGTCAGAAATAAGGACACGCTGAGACAGCCGCTCGCAGGGGGTCTATCAGCCCCCTGATAAACACCCTTAAAGGTAGACAAACAGGGACAGAACGAGCGAGCGAGATCTAACTGTTTCTCATTGAAATAAGAGTTGTGGTATGGCAAACGTCTACGAAGGAAATACACAAACTAAGTGGGGAACAAAATTATTCATTGTTTTCCATTTTACCGCCAACAATGTGCAGTTTAATGGGTTGGTGTCCATCAGTCTCGCATCGTGCTCTCACATCATAATGTTTATAGCAGGCCACATACAGAGAATGGAGTTCATTAGTTTTAAAGACTTCAGGAAGTAAATTAAATCTGTGTGACATGTCATACAGCCGTGGTACAAGCTGTGTAGGAAACACATAATATGTCTACTGATTTTAAGCTGTCTTAATTCTATAAGTTTGCTGTAAATTCCCAAAATCCCTTTACAAGTATTTCGTAATTTCAGTCACTCGAACATGGAATAAGCAGTAGAAGGTCACTCGGCGTCCTCTTGAAACCCGTAATCCTTCAGTTGGATAATAGTAAACTTCTAGGATAAGTCATATCCTTGAATAAACCAAAGTTGTGCAGGTCACTAAAACGTATGCAAATGTAATAGTCGGCACATCAACGTATCGACCTGCAGTATACACTCACTGCTCTCATTTAACAATCTTTACTTTCTTCATTCTGATTGTGAACTGGCAGTAGAGGTCTGCGTATCAGTAATTTACACAAAATTTTCTTTTAAAAATTTCTCACGCTGTTGCAAATAAATGAATATAAACAGTGATAACTTACATGATTTTCTCACGCAGTACTAAGAAGTCGGGGGCTTAGTAGCAGCATGGCAGATGAAGAGATCACGTGATGTGTTGAATATGTTGTTTAACTTTAGCTACAGTTTAAACAACATAGAGTGTAAACTCCTTACTATCGGTAGTATTTCCAGTGTTCATATTTGGAAATCCACGATGTTATGACGTGAAGTGATATTGTCAACGGATAAATTGGTAACGAATATGTGATACATCGGTGCATATTCCTCCACTGTTCCACAACAACGTTTATTCACGGTCAGAAATTCTGGACGATCGTACTGTCAATTTGGGGTCGTCCCTGGAACAATTAAAATATTTAAGAACAGAGAATGCATTCATCTGCAGGAACAGACATTTAAGAATCTACTGTATACACAAATACTATAACGTAGGGTATAAGATGGAAATCGTACGCCAACGATTCTATAAGGCACTGAGGGGTAAGCGTATGGAGTCAGCTCGCTGAACTCTGCGACCATTGGAAGAAACTGTCGCTTAATTGTATGATTCTTGTTGCACTGGATTGGAAGTGGAAATGTATAAGTCAAATGTTACAGGTATAGTCGCAGAACTACACTCATATTTAAGTCTGTTCATACATCCTGCGATGTGTGGATGTTTATAAAACAAGTTAGCGTGTGGTTTCTATAAAATGCTGGATATGTCAACATGAACATCTACTTGTCGCCACTGCAGAGTGGTCAGAACATCCCCTTCACAAGAGTCTTGTGGTAACCGGTCAGTCCTCCATTGATGATGATAGAAACCAGAGCAGGAAGAAGAAAAATGTTTGCCGATAACATTCGTGGTTTAATTGTGAGTTATAAAGGTTGATGGAAAAACTAGTTAAAAGTCTAGCGCTATTGACACATCCTGGAGTGGTCCGCTAGGAGGATGCAATATTGTTTTTTTAAAAAAACCTTGCTTCACTAAAATAGGAGTTATTACAGGAGATATTCCACAGCTGAGGGGGTAACGTACTAGACGTTCAGCAAAGGTAGCTATATTCCACCACCTTAAAAAGTGAAGGCAAAGAGTGTATTCGTATGTGACGATGTTGCGGTGGAAATCCTGAAAGAAAAATTTGTGTTTTGGTCCTCATATCAAAATCGATATATTTTATTTGAGCCAGATGTACTCAAGGATACAGAAGCAGTTGATCTGAGATAATGCATATCTTCTTATCGCTTTCAAGCAGGACAATCTGAATGTAATGCATATTTACCAATATCATGTAGGGATCGACATATCATTCAGTGAAATCGTCACTACATGTGGGGATTGCTGGAATAGCTCGCTGTGTGGTGTTCTGGCTATTGACAAAACGATAAAATTGATGAAATTTCAATGACATTCTGTATAAAAGGCAATGTACTAAAACTGAACCTCTCAGTGTATTATAGGCTATGGACAAATTCCCAAGGATGCAGCATGCTCATCCCGATGGGATGAAGCAAAATTAACCTAATTGAATAATAACTTCAAGACAGCGCCTGTGAAAAGAGACAATAGCTGACTGATGAGATCCACCAAAGCGAACAATCAATCAGCACGAGGTTAACGGAATGTGGAAGCTTCATCAGTTCAGCAGTAAATGTTAGTCTCAGGTGCAGCGGTTGAATGACAGAATACAGTCGTACATCGAGACGACAAACACAAAGATCAGCAAGGCTCTTTCAGCGACTGTTAAGGCACAAAACATTAGAAAAGAGGACAAAATCCCCTCTTATAAATATCACGGATAAAAAACTCAGTAAGGAACTAATGAAACCGTTCTGTGGTTAATCAATGAATTAAATGGAAAGGTTGACCAGGTTGAGAAGGCTGTCAACAAGACTATTTGAGATGTGTAGTATGTCGAAATCTGATCGAAATGTGACAGGGTGGCCGGCCTTGGTGGTCTCGCGGTTCTAGGCGCGCAGTCCGGAACCGTGCGACTGCTACGGTCGCAGCTTCGAATCCTGCCTCGGGCATAGATGTACGTGATGTCCTCAGGTTAGTTAGATTTAAGTAGTTCTAAGTTATAGGGGACTGGTGGCCACAGCAGTTGAGTCCCATAGTGCTCAGAGCCATTTGAACCATTATTTTGTGACAGGATGTTGACAAAAGCGCAAGGTCTTAGGGATGCGGAATAATGTTCATCGCAAACTGCGACTCTCGAGACTGAGGTCACTGGATTGTGAAGAGCCTATCTCTGAAATGTTTAGACACATAATAGAAAGTATTAAACAGCAACTGTAGCAGCGTTGGATGGATGTACAAGGAGAAGATGATTAGGAAGAAGAAGGATACTCTAACTCCGATTTCATCATCCCGTCAGAGTGTTAGTGAATTAGATACAACGTATGGGGTCGGTCTAGGTTGGAAACGCTACCTACAGTATCAACGAAAGAGACCATACACGTAAGAGAGAGGGAATCTGAGAAAACACCTGGTTTAGTGGAGCTAATATTCCTAAAAACATCGAACCCTCAAAAGTATAAGTCGTTAGAGAAGAGATCATACTTTTAAGTATTACATGTAGCTAACATACACTCCTGGAAATTGAAATAAGAACACCGTGAATTCATTGTCCCAGGAAGGGGAAACTTTATTGACACATTCCTGGGGTCAGATACATCACATGATCACACTGACAGAACCACAGGCACATAGACACAGGCAACAGAGCATGCGCAATGTCGGCACTAGTACAGTGTATATCCACCTTTCGCAGCAATGCAGGCTGCTATTCTCCCATGGAGACGATCGTAGAGATGCTGGATGTAGTCCTGTGGAACGGCTTGCCATGCCATTTCCACCTGGCGCCTCAGTTGGACCAGCGTTCGTGCTGGACGTGCAGACCGCGTGAGACGACGCTTCATCCAGTCCCAAACATGCTCAATGGGGGACAGATCCGGAGATCTTGCTGGCCAGGGTAGTTGACTTACACCTTCTAGAGCACCTTGGGTGGCACGGGATACATGCGGACGTGCATTGTCCTGTTTGAACAGCAAGTTCCCTTGCCGGTCTAGGAATGGTAGAACGATGGGTTCGATGACGGTTTGGATGTACCGTGAACTATTCAGTGTCCCCTCGACGATCACGAGAGGTGTATGGCCAGTGTAGGAGATCGCTCCCCACACCATGATGCCGAGTGTTGGCCCTGTGTGCCTCGGTCGTATGCAGTCCTGATTGTGGCGCTCACCTGCACGGCGCCAAACACGCATACGACCATCATTGGCACCCAGGCAGAAGCGACTCTCATCGCTGAAGACGACACGTCTCCATTCGTCCCCCCATTCACGCCTGTCGCGACACCAATGGAGGCGGGCTGCACGATGTTGGGGCGTGAGCGGAAGACGGCCTAATGGTGTGTGGGACCGTAGCCCAGCTTCATGGAGACGGTTGCGAATGGTCCTCGCCGATACCCCAGGAGCAGCAGTGTCCCTAATTTGCTGGTAAGTGGCGGTGCGGTCCCCTACGGCACTGCGTAGGATTCTACGGTCTTGGCGTGCATCCGTGCGTCGCTGCGGTCCGGTCCCAGGTCGACGGGCACGTGCACCTTCTGCCGACCACTTGCGACAACATCGATGTACTGTGAAGACCTCACGCCCCACGTGTTGAGCAATTCGGCGGTACGTCCACCCGGCCTCCCGCATACCCACTATACGCCCTCGCTCAAAGTCCGTCAACTGCACATACGGTTCACGTCCACGCTGTCGCGGCATGCTACCAGTGTTAAAGACTGCGATGGAGCTCCGTATGCCACTGCAAACTGGCTGACACTGACGGCGACGGTGCACAAATGCTGCGAAGCTAGTGCCATACGACGGCCAACACCGCGGTTCCTGGTGTGTCCGCTGTGCCGTGCGTGTGATCATTGCTTGTACAGCCCTCTCGCAGTGTCCGGAGCAAGTATGGTGGGTCTGACACACCGGTGTCAATGTGTTCTTTTTTTCATTTCCAGGAGTGTATATAGGGAATGGAAACGCTCCAAAAGGACGATTAAACAGCACAAACACAAGAAAATACATTAATATTGTTACACTGGTGTTAAGTGGTGAACTTACCGAAAGCCATGGTGTTCACAATCAACATAAAAGCTAAACATACTATTTCTGGATTATACACACATAATGACCGAGCGAGGTGGTGCAGTGGTTAGCACACTGGCCTCGCGTTCGGGAGGAGGACGGTTCTATCCCGTCTCCGGCCATCCTGATTTAGGTTTTCCGCGATTTTCCTAAATCGCTTCAGCAAATGCCGGGATGGTTCCTTTGAAAGGGCACGGCCGATTTCCTACCCCATCCTTCCCTCACCCGAGATTGCGCTCCGTTTCTGATGACCTCGTTGTTGACGGGACGGTAAACACTAATCATAGACCAATATTATGGAATAATAGTAACGGAGACGATGATCCGTGAAATTGACAGGCCCGCTCACAGATGTTTCAGTGCAGATAAGTTATATAGTGTGGTCTGGATTGTTCATAATATTGTCAGAATGCACCAGAGGAACAGAGCGTTGCTGAATTGGTTTGGATTTCCAGAATCAGGAAACTCCTGGATTAAAGTTTGAAATTTATACGTAAAAGGGTGTGTAAACCTCAGACAGTGCAGTAGCACACTACGAGTGACAGGAAGCGCATCAGCAGATGAGGTCGTGGCATTCCCGATAAATTGACAGCTGAGCTTCACTTTTCTGGGTATAGTTTCTGTGGCCCTGGAACGAAACTGGAAAACAGGCTGGCTTGTGATGATAAGATTAATGTACGTAATGAGGCATGCAGGGAGCATAGCTTACGCTGGAAACCAAGGTTTGGTAGAACGCCATGCTGCAGATCGAATTTTTGTCTGTAAGGGGAACCGAATACATTGCAGAAGGAAAATAGGCACAGGACAACGTTTTGCAGCATTCGCAGTTGATACAGCAACACATGTAAAACTTACTAGGTGTGGGTACGATTTTAAATTTCAAACAAATAATGTATGTTCCTCACTGCACATTGAAGAAGAAACCTACAGGGAGTTTAAAAAAATTGCGTACTGTCAGTGATGGTGGCGGCAAAAAGTATAATGAAGAAGAAGCAAAAGGAGTAAGAAGAAGGTGTGTTAAAACATCCACACAACCTTCATTCCCAGTAGTCCAACGTATCTCCCAGCGACTATTCACACATTAGGCCATCTGGAGTTGAACATCATAGTAAAGGGTGGGAAATTCGTTGAATTTCGAGAAGAGTAAGTCGTGGTATGTCTTTATTTGAAACAGCAACATGGATTTAGGTATAAAAGCAACCCACATACCAGTGAGACTGGCGCTGTGCAGCAGAAGGACTAAGCCATAGCACATCAGAATTACAGGTTGCTCAAGTCAACTACACTGGAGCCTTGCAATGTCATCGCGTGAATTGACAATATTAGGAACGAATCATTCATCAGGAATAGGACAAACATATAGTTTCAACAATAGTTATAAGTAATGACGAGACAAATTTATTCATCCAGCACCGAAATGAGGTACCAATTACGAGCAGAAGTTTCTTGTACTTGGAAGAAGCATTTATGAAGAATGGTGGAAGTGCTCCAGCAGAAACACTGAAACACGTTCACCTTCCTGTTTTAAAAGATACGATACAAAGTTAACGTCATCGCGGTGACCAAACAAGAAAAACTGAAGTCACATCAACAATCAAGTCTTATGCTTCTGCGTCAGGTTCAGACCTGAACATTCAACAAAACTCAGGATGGTTCGCTGACGGATCTGTAAGTAATGGCGTTGATCCCTCTCAAAATGATTATGGGGTTCTTTGAGGCCAGTACAAGGGCTCTTTGGATTGTAAACAAAAACTGATTCGCATTCGAAGAGCAACAGTTAATAGTGCGTACATTTAAGAAGCGCTCGCACGATATAAAAATTTTATTTTGGATAACTTTGTGTGGCATGTACTGCACATTTCTGTATCAGATGAAACCAACCTGAAACTTTTACATGTGCTGAATTCTGGAGTTCAGCTACCACTAAGTTTCATTTCTTGAGACTCAGAGTATCCAGCTATACTGATGACTTCAAAAAGTAGCTGGTTCCTAGCTATTCACAGAGATATTCTGGGGTTGCAGACAGATGGGAGAGGGAATTTGACTAAGTACTCCAGCGTATCCGACAAATGCGTCCTAATCAAAGCAAAAGTGTTACTGTATTCGTCATATTAGCGATACAACCAGCAACAACTTGACTAGAACAATCACAATTTTCGTCTAAAGTACGATACGTACTCGAGATTTCGTTTTTCTTACTAATAGGGTGACTAACTAGGATGTACGCTCAATCTGCAAATGTTTAAGGAACTAACACCAGTTGCTATCATTAACTGCTCAAACCAAAACGAAAGTATCCAGACAAGCCCTTTGGACATCCGAAAGGACTCTGAATCACCAACAACTTCCCACCAAACACAGCAAAGTAACCATTGTTGTTGTATGATCCTATTATTAGATACTCAAAGGAAATGCTCAGCAAATGGTATAAATGTGGTGATTCTGCTTCGCACTATGGCACACCAATTGGCTCCTAAAATTGTAAGTATCCTTGAAGATGTGAGGGGCCTTCGCGACAAAAGTGGACAATCTATGCTCAAAGATGTTACATTAATTGCATGTGGAAACAATGGACGATTATTGACAACCTACTAAACAACTGTCACTTCATCCAAGGCATTCAGAACAGTGCAGAATGGCAAGATCCGTCGGACAACAGCCTGCTTATCCCTTAGTCTTGATGGGAAGGCCAGCAGTCGAACATTTTCTGTTTCCAGAAAGGCCCGTAAAGGACCTGCAACATGCGGTCGTGCATTATCCTGCTGAAATGTGCGGTTTCACAGGGACCGAATTAAGAGTAGAGCCACGGGTCGCAACACGTCTGAAATGTAACGCACACTGTTCAAAGTGCCGTCAGTTTGAAGAAGAGGTGACCGAGAAGTGTAACCAATGGCGCCCCATACCATCACGCCTTGTGATACGCCAGTATGGCGATGACGAATACATTCACCGCGATATCTCCAAACACTGGTGCGACCATCATGATGCTGTAAATAGAACCTTAATTCATCCGAAAAAATGACGTTTTGCCATTCTTGCACCCAGGTTCGTCGTTGAGTACACCATCGCAGGCGCTCCTGTCTGTGGTGCACCGTCAAGGGCAACCGCAGCCATGATCTCCGAGCTGATATTCCATGCTGCTGCAAGCGCCGTCGAACTGTTCGTGCAGTGGTTGTTGTCTTGCAAACGTCCCTATCTGCTGACTCAGGGATCAAGACGTGGTTGCACGATCCGTTACAGCCATGAGGAAAAGATACCTGTCATCTAGACTGCTAGTGATACGAGGCCGTTGGGATCCAGCACGGCGTTCCATATTACCCTCCTGAACTCACCGATTCCATATTATGCTAACAGTCATTGGATCTCGATCAACGCGAGCAGCAATGTCGCGATACGATAAACCGCAATCACGATGGGCTACAATCCGGAAACGTGATGGTACGCATTTCTCCTCCTTACACGAGGCATTACAACAACGTTTCACAAGGCAACGCCGGTCAACTGCTGTTTGTGTATGAGAAATCGTTTAGAAACTTTCCTCGTGTCAGCACGTTGTAGGTGTCGCCACCGGCGCCATCGTTGTGTGAATGCCCTGAAGAGCTAATCATTTGCATATCACAGCATCGTCTTCCTGTCGGTTATATTTAGCGTCTGTAGCACGTCGTCTTCGTGGTGTAGCTATTTTTATGGCCAGTAGTGTAATTATACGCTGTCCGTGCATTTCACTGAGTGCTGGACTTACACTTCTAGAAATCTGCTCTGTACGTTGCTGGCAGTGCCAACTGTCAACAGCTGCTGACATCTAATGACCCACAAGAGGCTATCTGTAGAAGGCAGGTGGGCAGTCATCTAATTCGTGAACTGATATGCACACCTGTACTGGAAAATGTACGTTCTTCTGGGCATCATTGCCATACCACATGTGCGCTCTTAGCGCCTCTGGCGGTCCAGCGCAGAGCTAGGCGCACGGCAGGCAGAATCGCAATAGCCGTCGGCGGTATGGCGGTACTGTGTGGGCAGTATTCTTCAGATAGTATCCAGCTTTCAGCCGGGGCCCAGAGCAGCTCATCCTTATCTACTCATGTGAAAAGGACTCTCAATATAATGGGGGAAGCTCAGTTGCTGCTGGCACGTGACTACTGCCCACGGCATTTACCGTTAGTGGTGACGTTCGCCACTGGTTGTGTGACGACCCACGTATGTATCTCAAAATGTCATACCTCGCATCTGCACTGAAATATAATAACACCCACGCTGTGCTGCAGAGCAGCGGTGAAAAATAGAATTCTTTTCTTCTGCAGGAAGTGTTAAGGCTATGCGCAAAGCACCTGCATGATTGTGTTGCCGCACTGGCGCACTGCTGGAATGTGGCGATCGTTTGATCACAGGATGCTGCAGGCAGGCCCCCACGCACCTGTGCCTACAGTATACAGCGAAAAATGTTTCTGGAGTAAGAAGCGCTCGCCTATATAAAGGGGGCGCTTTAGCGCAATCAGTCATTTGAATCTGCTCCATGACAGCGTAAGGTGGCGTGGTCTCCTGACCTTCATTTCTTACATATTCCGTCCTCACAATCGTATTCTGCACATCAAGACGCTTCATTCACACCCAAACTCGATAAGGCAGAGTCAATTTTGTATGAATCATGTAAGCGATATGCAAATCTAATAAGTAAATCGCAACTGCACACTGGCGTTGAAACAGTTGAGGCTGGCTTACACAACATGACGGCCACAGGAATTTTCGTACTAAAGAGGAAACCAGCCTGTTGGGAAGACTGTCCCTTCAGAGGGCTGGGTCAACAACATACCTACTTCGGACGAAGCGACCTGTCAGAGAGAAGACAGCTTTTGCCAGAGCAAAGGGATAACGGCCCCCGTTTTCGACTTAAAAGCACATTCCGCTACATGGTGTAGGAACGCCCAGATCAGGAATTTTTTTCACGAACCGGCTGCGCAGTTACGGAGTTCTCACAGGAGGACAGTATATGCCTAACGGAGATGCTACAGATTTCCGCACTGGTCGACGAAACGTCATTCTCCCATTTAGAAGAGCAACGCTGATTGGCAGAATATTTCTGACGCAAAGAGTCAGAGGAGGGAGGGAAGGCAGCGAATGCTATACCCTTGCAAACTTTTCCAGAAAAAGGGGCCGTTCCATTGTCGCTCTTGGGGCGGGAACACGTAACGAGAGCAAGTGTGATCGTACGTGTACGCAAAGAGCGAGGAACAAAGTCTCTCCTCAGTACTTCACTGGGAGAGCACCTCTGTCGTTAGCGAAATGGAGTGACACTCTAATATAGAGTCGCTCGCGATTAAACATTGTTCACTGTGTTGGCCGTCACACTTACTTTGCGGTGTGAACACTGACAGAGTACTAGTAAAACGCCTGCGAGCGAGTATTGAGTGGTATCGCGGTGGACTGGTTAAGAGACCGGTGTACCACGCCAATAGTTAGACTAGGGGCGGATAGGTGTCCTTGACTCCATCAAGGCGTACGGAGAGTTTGATTGACGAAGGTCAAGTCAGATAGAAAGAGATAGATGTGTTATTTGTCAGCAGCGAGCGACGCAGGCAGCAGTCGTTGCAGCTCATGGTATTGTGCGCTGCAGCGTATGCGAGGCCCATCTGTCCTCCATAACAGTATACTCCATTGCATTTCTCATGTGACAGCCTTGGCCGTAGCTAGAAAAGTTATTCAAGTTGTGTAGGTGCGGCTCTCAGCCATTCTTCCGTACAAATAACATTCTTAATGAAAAGGGAGGAAAGAACCATTCCATACTTTAAAAAAAATAGCATTCCTATTCATAAGGGGCAATCTACTGTTCCGAAAAGAACCAGGAGATTTATTATTAATTTATAAGAAAAAGCTTCACTTGATTTCTCAGAATTTTTTGTAATAAATAATATTTTTCGTTCGTTTAATGTTTTTCTTACATTAACTAGCATTACTTCCACACCCAAGCAATCCACTAGTTATGCAAGAATATAGAATATTTCTGTGCCTTTTCCTTACAGTGGACGACTCCAGAACATATTTGTTGCCGAATGTTTTTCAAGCAGTTCTTGTTGGTACATTAGGAGCGTCTGTATGACTTCTGTAGCAGTGTGAGGTGGAAATTGTTTCTTGCAGGACCCAAATGGTACTTGTTGGATCAATCCATTGCGCAACTTGACAGAACAAAACCCATACGCACAAGGAACAGGTGTTCTTAATTCCTTCTAAAGAGGTCGAAGTTAATGTTCCCGAACTCGAATCAGAATCAACTGACAATATGAGTAAGGTAGAAATAAATATTCTTGGTGTAGCGAGGCAGCTCAGAACACGTAAAACACATAAGAAAGGCAGGATATCCAGTCCAGACTGCATACCAGTCATGTTTCTTTCAGAATACTCGTAGCAATCATATTACAACGCCTGCTTCTAGAGAGATCCGTACTCAAAGACTGGAAAGGTGAAAAAGTCGCATCAATACCGCCGAAAGAAAATAGGAACAATCCTCTGCATTCGAGACCCGTATCACTAAAGTAAATTTGCTGTAGGGTTTTGGAACATGCACTGTGCTCGAACATTAGGAATCATGACGAAGAAAACAATATGTTGGCAAATAGCCAAAACGAATTCAGAAAATACCGTTCTCGTGAAATACAACTTTCCCTTAATTCTCACGAAGTAATGAGTTCTACATGAAGGGAGCACCAAATTGTTCCATATTTTTAGATTTCCAGAAATAATTTTACACTGTTCCTCACAAGCGATTTCTAATTTACTTGTGTGTCTAAGGATTATCGTCTCAGGTGTGACTGGATTCGTCATTTCCTGTCAGAAACGTCACAATTCGTATTAATTGATGGAAAACAGATGTAATATCTGGCGTTACCCAGGGAAGTCTTATAGGACCTCTGTTGTTCCTTATTTACATGAACGGTTTAGGAGACTATATGAGCATGTCTCTTACAGTGTTTGCAGGTTATACTGTCCATTTACCATCTTTTAAAGCCATCAGATGATCAAAATTATTTGCAGAATGATTCAGACGAAATATCTGTATGGTTCAAACACCAGTAACTGACTCTAAATAATGAAAAATGTGACGTCATCCAAGTGAATAATAAAAGGAATACTCTAAATTTCAGTTAAACGTTAAATCAAACAAATCTAAAGGCTGTAAACTCAACTAAATACCTAGGGATTAAAATTATGAATAGCCGTATTTGGAACGGTCACACAAATCATTTTGAGGGTGAAGGATACCAAAGACTGCGATTTATTGTCCAAACACTTAGAAGATCTAACTAGTCTATTGAAGAGGCTGCGTACACTATGCTTGCCTCCTCTCTTCAGAAGACTGGCGTGCGGTACGGAGTCTGCATTAGATGGGTCTCACGGAGGGCATCGAAAATGTTCAGAGAAGGGCAGCTCGTTTTGTACTATAGCGAAGTAAGGGAGAGAAGACCATGGACATAATATACGAATTGGGATGGCAGTCATTAAAGCATATGTGTTTTTCACTGCGGCAAGGCCTTCTCAAGAAATTTGAATCAGCAGCTTTCCGCTCAGAGTGTGAAAATATTTCGTTGACGTCCGTCTACATAGGGAAAAATGATCACCATAATAAAATAAGAGATAAGGGAGCTTGCACGGAAAGATTTAACAGTTCGTATCCCCGGAATGGTTTTTGAGAGTGTAACGATAGAGAAGTAGCTTGAAGGTAGTTTTATGAACCATATTCAACGCACTTAATTTTGAACTGTAGAGTAATCATGTAGATGTAGATGTTGATGTCACATCCTGGAACTAGTGAGTTATATTGGTCAAAGTCACTCTTCGGCGCTTCTCACAAGCTATCCCTTCATTTCTCTCTTTCATTCCCTATTGAGTAGCCTAGTTATTGTTTTACAGTAACCATCCTCTCTTTGATTCTCACTGCTTTTATCTTTATTCTTCTTTTCTCCATACTAGTGTCAGCACCATGAAGCACCGTGTTACCGTTGCTAAATGATAGTGTCGCTAATAAGTGGCCCAGATCGACCTGTGGTATGTAGAAACTATTTCTGTTGTTTTTCTCTCTGTGTATCTGTGTTTCCTTTCTTTTTAATACTTGTATTTCTCCGCCTCATTCATCTGTTGGAGATCTAAAAATCCTGTCACCAGCACAGTTGAGGATCTTTGGAGAAATCTTGGCGCTCCAGAGGATGACATCTGTATATTCATGTGAAACTGAGTACTAGATACCTCTCCGTTTCTCCCACAGCTACTTAATGGTGTTTTTGTTTCTAACTGTTGTAGAAATATTCAGTAAGCTCGATGAAACTGGCCCTGCAACGCAATGGGGATGGAACTGGTCCAGACACCGAGTCCAGTAACAATCGAATTGACTCCGACTTAGTTTATCATCTGTGCCGGAGATCCCTGTTGAGCCAACACCATTCTCTGCAATGAGCTCGTGAGGAGATGACACCCATAATCGAGGAAACGAGGAAAGCGCATGTGTGTAGGGGTTCTCTCTCTTCTTCTTTTAACACCTAACATACACACAAATACAACTGCATGCCTGCTTTACTAACGCTTCTGCTATGATTCTGCTAAGCCTAAGTTCGCCGCTCCCAAGGTAATATTTTTGGATACAGGTAGTTTCATCTACTGTGTGAAAGGCTACGATCCTTATGAAGTAATTAGGTACAACCAAGAAGAACTCAGCACTTCTATATATGCGGCCAAAAATACTTTTGGTATAATGCCTCAAAACAAAAAGGTTATCGGACTGATGAAAAACGAGGTGAATGGTTCGTAGATTGTGGAGTTTGTTGGGCTTAGGTCCAAGACGTACACCTACCGTGCCAGCCAGACACCAGATAAGGGTGTGCAGCGTGTGGCCTCATAGGCTCTTACTCTCAGAGATTACAAGAGATGTTTTCTGGAGGGCACTGGCATAGCTCTAGGTGTTGTGTCCCAGGTAATGTTGTAACAAGAGTCTATGAGGTGCACACTACACTCTAGATGGAAGTGAGGTTTTCCCGTGTTGATGACAAAAGGATCATCTGTGAAGATGTGATCGGGACCTCCCCATAGTCACACGATGCACTGGAGTTATTCAGTGTATGGCTCTGCATTCATTTGTAGCTAGTGGATGCGTATACATGGACTAGTTTGAAGAGTCATTTGCCATGGTTTTGGTATGAGTGAGTATGAATGTCTCACTGCACGCTATGTGTCCGTATACATTGTGTACATACTATGAGTCCTTGTAAAAATGCTGCAAATGCTTATGTGTGTCTGTGCGTCTTTCTTTATCTGCTGCTGTTAACCACATGTACAGGTTTAACATAGGTAGTAATGATCAATTAAATCTAAATAGGAAGAAAGAAATCATTAAGAAAAGTGTAAAGAATGATCCAAAAGAAGAAAGATAAATAATAAAGAGTGATGAAATGAATCAGAAATCAAATGAAAATATAAAGAAGAATATATGTTTGCAAATAAAACCAGTGTATATGTAAGGAAAAAGAGCAGCGATGCAAATATATCAATAAAGAATTGTAATAAATTAGCTTCGCAATTTATTGTGTATACAAAAAATACAGCTTTGCTTACAAAAGCCCTGTGAGATATTTAATCAAAAACTATCGTAAACAGAAGAACAAATTTCCAACAAAATATATTTTCACTGAACTATAAGTGATTTTTTAAACCTGTGTTGTTATTTACAAACGCTTTCACTACATAGTACAACTGACTAGGCTCATGCATCTGAACTATACAGGGGAAAATAATTTTTGGTAGCCTGCTATTGGTGATAACAATCCTGCATCTCTTCCTCATGACGCTCTGACCTGCGAAGAGCTAAGTACTGTTGAGCCTGTTATAAAAGAAGATAAGGGAGAGGGGGTGGCTGATCCCCATTCACCCATCAGGACGGCTGGGACTTCATAGTGCCCCACTGGCTGTGACGGTGAGAAGGACTTTATATCACATTATCAGTATCGAGCCCATATGAACGAGGTAGCAGAAGCACGCGACCAGTATGGAGTTGCGTCCTGACTTTGAATGTAAGTCACACATTGCCTAGGTGATCCTCCTGGGCGACATGGAACAATTCCAGATTGTTCCCTGTGAGAGGGGGAGTGGGAGCGCCAACGAGTCCAAGTATGTAGCGGATATCCTTTCTTATCTAGAGATAAAAAAGTGGTTACAACCGATGGAGACCTAGAATCCACAGTGCTATTCTACTCATACATACATTATCTGTATAATATGTCACAGTAACAGTTATAGTAGTGTAAGGAGATCCGATTGTGTTGCATCTACATCTACATCTACATCTACATGACTACTCTGCAATTCACATTTAAGTGCTTGGAAGAGGGTTCATCGAACCACAATCATACTATCTCTCTACTATTCCACTCCTGAACAGCGAGCGGGAAAAACGAACACCTAAACCTTTCTGTTCGAGCTCTGATTTCTCTTATTTTATTTTGATGATCATTCCTACCTGTGAAGGTTGGGCTCAACAAAATATTTTCGCATTCGGAAGAGAAAGGTGGTGAGCGAAATTTCGTAAAAAGGTCTCACCGCGACGAAAAACGTCTATGCTGTAATGACTTCCATCCCAACTGGTGTATCATATCTGCCACACTTTCTCCCCTATAATGTGATAATACAAAACGAGCTGCCCTTTTTTGCACCCTTTCGATGTCCTCCGTCAATCCCACCTGGTAAGGATCCCACACCGCGCAGCAATATTCTAACAGAGGACGAACGAGTGTAGTGTAACCTGTCTCTTTAGTGGACTTGTTGCATCTTCTAAGTGTCCTGCCAAAGAAACGCAACCTTTGGCTCGCCTTCCCGACAATATTATCTATGTGGTCCTTCCAACTGAAGTTGTTCGTAAATTTAACACCCAGGTACTTAGTTGAATTGACAGCCTTGAGAATTGTACTATTTATCGAGTAATCGAATTCCAACGGATTTCTTTTGGAACTCATGTGGATCATCTCACACTTTTCGTTATTTAGCGTCAACTGCCACCTGACACACCATACAGCAATCTTTTCTAAATCGCTTTGCAACTGATACTGGTCTTCGGATGACCTTACTAGACGGTAAATTACAGCATCATCTGCGAATAATCTAAGAGAACTGCTCAGATTGTCACCCATGTCATTTATATAGATCATGAACAGCAGAGGTCCCAGGACGCTTCCCTGGGGAACACCTGATATCACTTCAGTTTTACTCGATGATATGCCGTCTATTACTACGAACTGCGACCTTCCTGACAGGAAATCACGAATCCAGTCGCACAACTGAGACGATACCCCATAGCTCCGCAGCTTGATTAGAAGTCGCTTGTGAGGAACGGTGTCAAAAGCTTTCCGGAAATCTAGAAATACGTAATCAACTTGAGATCCCCTGTCGATAGCGGTCATTACTTCGTGCGAATAAAGAGATAGCTGCGTTGCACAAGAGCGATGTTTTCTGAAGCCATGCTGATTACGTGTCAATAGATCGTTCCCTTCGAGGTGATTCATAATGTTTGAAAACAGTATATGCTCCAAAACCCTACTGCAAACCGACGTCAATGATATAGGTCTGTAGTTAAATAGATTACTGCTACTACCCTTCTTGAACACTGGTGCGACCTGCGCAATTTTCCAATCTGTAGGTACAGATCTATCGGTGAGCGAGCGGTTGTATATGAGTGCTAAGTAGGGAGCTATAGTATCAGCGTAATCTGAAAGGAACCTAATCGGTATACAATCTGGACCTGAAGACTTGCCCGTATCAAGCGATTTGAGTTGCTTCGCAACCCCTAAGGTATCTACTTCTAAGAAACTCATGCTAGCAGATGTTCGTGTTTCAAATTCTGGAATATTCCATTCGTCTTCCCTGGTGAAGGAATTTCGGAAAACTGCGTTCAATAACTCCGCTTTAGCGGCACAGTCGTCGGTAACAGTACCATCGGCACTGCACAGCGAAGGTATTGACTGCGTCTTGCCGCTTGTGTACTTTACATACGACCAGAATTTCTTCGGATTTTCTACCAAATTTCGAGACAATGTTTCGTTGTGGAACCTATTAAAGGCATCTCGCATCGAAGTACGTGCCAAATTTCGCGCGTCTGTAAATTTTAGCCCATCTTCGGGATTTCGCGTTCTTCTGAACTTCGCATGCTTTTTCCGTTGCCTCTGCAACAGCGTTCGGACCTTTTTTGTGTACCACGGGGGATCCGTTCCATCTGTTACCGATTTATGAGGTATGAATATCTCAATTGCTGTTGCTACTATATCTTTGAATTTGAACCACATCTCGTCTACATCCGCATAGTCAGTTCGGAAGGAATGGAAATTGTCTTCTAGGAAGGCTTCTAGCGAAACGTTATCCGCTTTTTTAAATAAAATTATTTTGCGTTTGTTTCTGATGGATTTAGAAGGAACTGTATTGAACCTAGCTACAACGATCTTGTGATCACTAATCCCTGTGTCAGTCATGATGCTCTCTATCAGCTCTGGATTGTTTGTGGCTAAGAGGTCAAGTGTGTTTTCGCAACCATTTACAATTCGCGTGGGTTCGTCGACTAACTGCTCGAAATAATTTTCGGAGAAAGCATTTAGGACAATCTCGGAAGAGGTTTTCTGCCTACCACCGGTTTTGAACAAGTATTTTTGCCAACATACCGAAGGTAGGTTGAAATACTTTAATATACATAACCATGAATACCTGATGAGCACCACATAGTGATATTCGGACGCCTTCAGCTCTTGGAGACACACAGAAATTCTCTTCAAATATAGCAATGTTAATCTCATGCATTGCCTTCTAATCTAACCTTAAGCGATGAAGTCCTTGTACGTTATGGAAAGCCGCCATTAGATGAAATCTTAATTTAATAAACTTTCAGTCAGAATATTGACCATATAAATAATTATTTCTAAAAGCAGGTAATTGGAGATTATTGTTCAGAGAATACCTCACAAGTTCTATCATTTTCAACGATTCCCTAAACATTTTTATGAATAACATTGTAACTTCTCTTACGTCTATCTGAATTAACGCTAACTAATTTGGTGGACGAGCATGAGCGCGGTCTCCGCTATAACAAGGGGATCGCGACACCACTGGAGGCGGGCTGCACGATGTTGGGGCGTGAGCGGAAGACGGCCTAACGGTGTGCGGGACCGTAGCCCAGCTTCATGGAGACGGTTACGAATGGTCCTCGCCGATACCCCAGGAGCAACAGTGTCCCTAATTTGCTGGAAAGTGGCGGTGCGGTCCCCTACGGCACTGCGTAGGATCCTACGGTCTTGGCGTGCATCCGTGCGTCGCTGCGGTCCGGTCCCAGGTCGACGGGCATGTGCACCTTCCGCCGACCACTGGCGACAACATCGATGTACTGTGGAGACCTCACGCCCCACGTGTTGAGCAATTCGGCGGTACGTCCACCCGGCCTCCCGCATGCCTACTATACGCCCTCGCTCAAAGTCCGTCAACTGCACATACGGTTCACGTCCACGCTGTCGCGGCATGCTACCAGTGTTAAAGACTGCGATGGAGCTCCGTAGGCCACTGCAAACTGGCTGACACTGACGGCGGCGGTGCACAAATGCTGCGCAGCTAGCGCCATTCGACGGCCAACACCGCGGTTCCTGGTGTGTCCGCTGTGCCGTGCGTGTGATCATTGCTTGTACAGCCCTCTCGCAGTGTCCGGAGCAAGTATGGTGGGTCTGACACACCGGTATCATTGTGTTCTTTTTTCCATTTCCAGGAGTGTATGTACGACTATAGACGCAGAAAGGCTCAATATTTCTACAGGGAACATCAAACGACTTGTTGAAGCCGTGCCAAGTCGAGTTGGTGCACAACACCGTGGTAAAGAAGATCCGACACCATATTAGGAGGTATCCCGTAACGTTTGCCACCTCAGTGTAATCAACGTTTGTAATAGCTTGAAATTTTTCAAGATACTCCACTCCCATCAATTAATTTTGGAAAAGCGGCAGCTTTAGTTACAACATAAGTTAAATAACCCTTCAACCCACATTCATCCGTATGTAACACAGCTGGTGTCTGAAATATTATTTTTGGAAAATAAGTTGTAAATCGTGCGCTGTTTAAATATTTTCAATGTACTATTTTCAACGCAACTAATTAAAATATCTAAACATTAGTTATTATGCAGTTACTTATTTCATTTATATATCTTTTACTTTTAAATTGTTATTTCAAGTTTTACTTTTATGGTTGCTTTTTTTCAGTTTTCCTTTTTACACACGTGTAATTCGTGAACTGAAAATAATATGTAACTCATTATTGTGATACAAAATTACAACAATGAGTCTCTAAAGACATGCTTAAGCCATAATGTCTTCTTGCACTATGCACACAAAACGAACGACATTTCACATAATATACACGGCGGGGAACACAATATAAAACAAAATTCAGCAGGAATTCAAACTGTTAGAAGTGATCTTGTAAATACCATGTTCGTATCAGGTATAATTCAGTCCATTGTTAAGCCTTGACAATGAGAGTTGATTATGTACTAGTGCCTACAGCTAGATTACGGTATTTCTTATATGGATATTGACATAATAGTCACTCAACAGAAGTAGATCTGAAAATCTTCTCATGAAGTACTTTCAACATCTACAGCCGTATATGTCACATGGCTGTACCTATACCGTAGAGCACTTCGCGATCACCAGACGAACAAGTTCCTTGTCCTCGCGTACGATGATTAAAATGGTTTTTTCACACTGACCAACCGCCTTTTCATAGCTTTAAATGAAGATAATGGTGATTTTTGGACAGGCAATTCGAGAATTACTTTTTGGAGCCCCAAACGTCCTGATGACAATATTGAACTCTGGAAAACAAAGTGCTGATCAGGTGAAAAGATATTTGAAGAAGGTTTTCTTCTCCAGTGTCACATTATTTGCTGGTGAACGTGAAAGGACAGTGGAGAGCATCATACCTGGGTATAAGGTACTACTTGTTGATCTGCTGATCGCAAAGGGCCTGACTGCACAGGGGACGTATGCTGCTGTAGATGTTCGAAGAGCTGTAAGACTATACCGGACTTGCGGTGCGATTTGAAAGGCTGTAGGCAACTGTGAGTTTACGCCCTGACAGCAATTGATTTTTCTCTTTGTCTGTGTTCGTTGTTGTTAGCCTGCATTAGAGGTTATCACATTTTTCAGAATGTAAATGAGCTTGAAGCAGAAATAATATTAATGAAATGGTGGCCCTGTTATTATTGTAGTCAATTGTTGATGGGTGATTAATATATCAACACGGTATTGCTATTTTACAAAAGTTATGGCACCAGTGTATTGATAGTAAAACAGGACAAATAATACATGTCAAGTGCGATGACAAACAAATCACAAACTGTTGGTAACACAAATAGGCACAACAAGTAATTAACTAGCGACTTGGTGGCGACTGGTTGGCAAAGACTAAGATTTGTCTGATTAAACTATTTACTGTCGCTCAAAACGTGGATCACACAATCTGAAATTATCTAACGCTTAATAGTCTTTGATGGATTTATTCTACACAATTCGTGCAACAGGGGACATGTGGCGAGACTGAGTTTCTGTTTGCCCTAACAAGCCGGAGCAGCAATACTGCACAGCTTTCTTGATGTGTAGCGCTGTCTCATGTGACGGTCATGGTTCTAGGCTCTGCAGAGTAGCGATCTGCGGCACCTGTAATTCGTTATCAAGAATGGCTCTGAGCACTATGGGACTTAACATCTGAGGTCATCAGTCCCCTAGAACTTAGAACTACTTAAACCTAATTAACCTCAGGACATCACACACATCCATCGGCCTTAGCTGGCGAGGCGTGCGCATCGCTGCCGTTGCGCGCTACGCTAACTCGGCCGTTGAGAGCTCGTGAAGAGGTTTCTGTGCTGTGGGAGCCGCGCAGAGCAAATTGTCGTGCGTTGTTTTGATAACGCGTGCAGATTGTCGTGTTTCGCGCCTCACAGCATGGGAAAGAAGGGTGCGCAGAGGAAACCTGCCGCTACGAAGGGTCCTTCGGTTGCGCAACTCACTAAGTCTGCCGACCATGCAAGGAACTCCAGAGAAGACGAGTCGCGGCCTGTCCCCCCTTTATACATCAAGTGTAAAGGTGGGTGGACAGCGCTGTTCGACACCATGACGAACTGCGCACGGAACGAAGTGGTCTACGAGTCTGTCGATACAGACTCGCTGATCTGCGTTCGAGCCGCAAACGTGGCCGACCACAGGGCGATCAAGGTCGCAGTGGCCGACCACATCGTCGACGCGCCGCCGGCGCGTGAGAAGGCACCTTCCGCAGGAAGGATGAAGACGACCAAGGCACTCCTCAGGGGGCTACCTTGGTGCTGTGACGAGGCAGCGGTCCGGGAAGGGCTGCTGCGAGCCGGGTTTGGTGGTGTAACCGCAAGGCTGCACAACCGGACCAACAAGAAGAGGGCGCCGCTCTATGCCGTTACCGTGCATACGGTCGACGGCGGGAGCGACATCTTCGACTTGCGGAAGCTGCTGGGCTTCCCGGTGACGTCAGAGGCTCTTCCGACCGCCATGGACCCCCAGCCCCAGTGCTTCAGGTGCCAGGGCGAGGGCCATGTTGCGAAGTATTGCCGCAACGCGGTGCGGTGCGTCAAGTGCTCAGGGGAGCACGACAGCCGCGCCTGCGACCGCGGCAGCAACGTTCTGCCGACCTGTGTCCGGTGTGGCGGCCCGCACGTCGCCAGCTGGCGCGGCTGTGCTGCTTTTGCAAGCCGCAGCCGTGTCGGGGGCGGCGAGGCGGCCGCGGCCGCACCGACGCAGCGGAAGATGCGAAGACGACGTCAGAAACGGCGTAGGGCGCAGAACAGCCCGGCGCAGCAGAGGGACGGGGCAGCAGCAGCTCCACCTGCCAGGAGCAGGGAAGACCGCTTGGAAACGGGCGGCCAGGACGCAGCCCGCGCTCCCGAGAAGATACGTGACCTCGAACTCGGCAACGCCGTGAAGGAGGCCACTGCAGCCCTCAGAGCCGTCATTGCGACGGAGAGGGCTGCCTTCGCAGCCGCCGTGGCTGCAGAGAAAGAAGAGGCCTTAAGGCAGCTGCGAGCAGTCTTCGCCCGAGGCCTCGGCGCAGTAGTACCTGCGAACACTCCTGCGACCTCGCAGAAGGACGTCCGCGCGCCTGAGCCAGCGGTAGCCCCAGCAGCACCGCAGGTGAAAGGTGCTGAGAAGAAAAAAGCCGCTCCAGCTGAACCGGTGGCAACGCCGACCGCGACGGGAGCGGGTCCCCCAAGGGATCGAGAAGCCAAAAGGGCAGCCTTTATCGCCCAGTCGCGAGCGAACGGCAAAACTTCCTCGGACGCTGAACTGACGCAGCTCTTCGAACAAACGGAGCTCTTTGAAGCTACATTGCGAAAGAGCTGCGGCCTGCAGTAGAGGAGGACGCTGAACGGTAGCCGATCGCTGTCGTTCTGCACCAGCCTGATGAAGCTGCACCAAGTCACCGACGACAAGGCGCAGCAGAGGGCCCAACAGCAACGCATGCGTTGCCGCGCCGAACTCTTATGTTACAGGGAGGAAGCCACTGCAGCCGGCCCAGGGGACTACAAGCGAGCCCAGCCGCAGCACTCGGACTGACCCAGCTAACGGACACGCAACACATAGGTAACGATGCATGATACCTCACGCTAACCGACCTCACCTTGCATGCTCTATCGCAGCTAGCAAGCCGCTACTGCCCTTACTACCCGTCCTACTGTCGCAGAGGTTTTTTTTCCCTTGGCTCTGGCCTTGGCACTTTTTTTCCCTCTGCCCTTACAACCGCTACCCTTCAATCGCTTTCGACCACTTCTATCTCCTGATGGACCATGTAAATGAGTAATCTTACCCAGACGCATGGACAACATCACAGCCTGCATCCTGTGACACCTGATTCAAAACTAACATGCTTACGGAGGTGACAGTAGAACTTTTGGTTTGGTCACCACGTTGATGCGGGCGTGGAGGGGCCCCATCCTTTATAAAAAAAAAAAAAAACACACATCCATGCCCGAGGCAGGATTCGAACCTGCGACCGTAGCAGTGGCGCGGTTCCGGATTGAACCACCTAGAACCGCTCGGCCACCACGGCTGACAATTCGTTATCGTAGGCACGAAATATGAAAAGTTAGATCTGTTAGACATGTCCCAATTACTCCTTAATAGAGTCCTGAAATCTCGATCGATTCCTGTGTGTGACACTCCCATCCGCCGGCCGTACCATGGAACAATTAGACTCTTTTATACGGCCATGCGCACAACCATGGTTAGGGTACTGGCACATTATCTGCATATCCAGTTATGCTGGCAACTGATGCGATATAATATAGGGATCGTATCGACCCGTTCCGCATCAACTACTGCCTGAAGATGGAGCAGTGAAGCGCCAAAACTGGTTGTAATAAAATGAACAACAGCAAACGGCCGTCGTCGCTAAGACCTCCTGCCAAAATGATTGACAAAAAAAAAAAAAAAAATGCTAGTCAATTTAACAATTCTCTTTTCTGGAGAAGCATCCAAACCCTGAGTCAGAAATTCCTGCACAGAGGAGACATTCGGTTCTAGTTTGTGCCATTTTAGGCAGCTTGTCTAATGTTTTCATTTAGCGCTAAAGTAAACAAGACATTTATCACTGAGATACTTATCTGGACGGCCAAAACATTGCAGCTTGTCTGACCAGGGGCGTCGTCTAAGCTGAGAGGAGTGCCTTTGTGTCTCAACATAGACCATTTCAAAGGCGCCATATAAGTTGCGTTCCATCCTACAATGGTTTCAAAGCCCTGAGGCTTCCCAAAACTCTCGGCAGGCAAAGGGACGAGGCAACCTGATGGTTCACCCTATTGTGTCTGCTCCATGGTTCAGAATGGAACCTCCGCGCTCCCTGTTCACAAAGGGCTTTTACAGCACTGTCAAAACGCATTGACTGGGCGACGTAGACCTAGATTTCTCTCACGACCCTGTCCCTGACGTGGCTAGGTATGCCAAACGACTAGGTCCTGCTATTCACCTCCTTCGCCGAAAATATTGTCGGCACATCGATCCGAGAAATTCTTGGGACCAGCATTCTGTCCATAGTTATTGCTTTGTTTCTTACCCTAACAGCTGCACGTGGCTTCCAAGGCCCAAACGTCCACCGCAAGATTTACTATTAAATCACCCAACTGCCTGCTTGTTCTCAACTACATGAAATACCATACAAAAGACAGCCACCATAAAGATCGCACTTGCATTAACAACGTACATGTTCCTGCCACTGTCTGCTCATGTCGATAACTTCCTGTTGTCTCACGTAAATAATGTCTTGGATGAAAATCATCATCAAAGAGTAGCCTTGAATATGAAAAAAAGTGAGAGAGTGACTTGACCTCTCTCAGAACTTTCAGAGAAGATATTCAGGTTTAGTTCTTTTGAATGATTATGATGCCCATCTCTACTTGACAAACAATATAATCAAGCTGCAATCACTAATAGACAGCCAATTGTCTTCACCAAGATTTACAGATGTGTTGTGTCCTCTGGTGTGTATATTACGTGTCGACACGCTGGGTAGCAGCACGGACTAAGGCGTCTTGTCACGGACCGCGCGGCCTACCCCCGTTGGAGGTTTGAGTCCTCCCTCCAGCTTGGGTGTGTGTGATGTCCATAGCCTTAGTTAGTTTAAATTAGATTAAGTAGAGTGTAAGCTTAGGGACCCATGACCTAAGCAGTTTGGTCCCATAACATCTTACACAAATTTATGATTTTTATTTACTATGTGCTGTAACAGTTCTGATACTAAATGTAACACTTCTGTCACTAAATGTAACTGAGTTTTCTCTTTTGATGCTAGTCAGTTGTAAGGATGAGCATTACTGCAACAATGGTCATTTAATTCCAAAGCATTATGTCAGGGTGAAAATCCTAAATAAATTAATTTTTCTCTCTTAACAACATGTGGGCAGGGTGGGTTCTTCCTTGCTCGGGTATAAGGCAGAATGAAACAGCATTTTTACAAGAAATAACTTTTATTGCAAGTTTCGTACAACTGTTTCCTTACTCGATATTCTGGCTCGGAGAACGACAGCTGTGTCGTTTGCGAAGCCTTCTGCTGCGGCAGCGGCGGCGTCTGATTACGCGTTGCAGTGTGTATCTCGTGTCGCCGTCTCGCCCAGTTGACTGTAGACGCGCAGCGCGAGTTGGCCCGTTTAATTATTGCGAGCGAAGTCGTGCATCGGATGGTGATACCTTGTATGTGGCGTCCCAGTGATTCTCTTCTCTAAGCGGTCGCGTGTGTTGTGCGTCGGCCAGCGGAGCGGCGCGGCGGGGGAAGGCCAGTGTCCCGGACTCGAACAACGGACTCCCGCTTGCCAGTCTTCGGCTGTCAGATCTTCATCACAGCTTACAGGTGACTGCTGATGTGAGGCCGTCTCCTTCCCGTCCTCACGAGTCATCCGGGTACGTAAAAATCAGACTTCAAATGCCTTTCAACTTCTGCCTTGGTCGCCGAGACTGCTGCTTGCTATTCCATTACAGCGGCGGACTTGGTGCGTCTGTGTATGGTGTAGTCTCTTCTTGCATGACGGTCTTCAGCACCGAAACTGACTGAAAACAACTGCTATTCTTCTCTTCTTCCTTCGTCTGTCGGGCCCACTGCGTCTCGCGTATTTATTCAATTCAGTTTACAGGAGGTGAAAGACTTCAAGGTCATTGCATCATGTGTCACGTTGAAAAGCTTCTCGAAGAATCTTCTTAACGTCCGTCATTGGCTCTTGGAATGTAGGCGAGGGCCTTTGATCACTTGTGACAACTGAGAAACACGTGAGCCAGTCGGGCGATGCTCTGACGGCTGAATCAACAGTGTCCGCTTATGTGGAACTTCCTGATTTCACGGTCATTGTCCCATCTGCTCTACTGTTCTGCCCGCTGTTTGCCGGTATGTAACTCTCTAAACTAAACCAAGATTTTCATTTATTTTCTAATTTCTACTTCACTTTGATTTCACTAATTTATTTACTTATCTTAAGTACCACTCAACATTCCTCCACTCTTCGGAGAAATTCACCCTCGAATTTACCACTCAACATTCCTTCACTCTTCACACGGCAAAAACACTAACACAAGCAATGAAAGCTCTCTACTTAGACGATTACACACGCTTCACATTAAGTATGTTGAAAATACTTTATCACTTTACTAAAGCACTGTACGCTTATGAATCACATAGTTCACACATAAATCGTTGTAATAAGTGTAACAAATCTTGATGACAATGAATAGACAAGAATAGATTTTTCACTTAGAAAATTAGATAGCAACACCTGTTTACTCTATATTAAAGCAGGAATTTCTATTCTACAGTATTGTTTATTTTAACATGAGACTCTTTAGTATAGAGTGAAGTAAAATAAACAAAATTAATACACTAGTGCTCAAAAGTAACCACTGAAGTACGCTAGTTAAGAGTGTAGTATACAGTTAACAGGGATTTGATGAAGTGTCATACTGTGATTGGCTTATTTTTTCGTCTTAAATAAAAGAAAACTGTACAAAGCAGAAACACCAACACAAAGGTTCCAGATATACCCGTTCCTAACATTATAATTTTAGATTTATGTTCAATTTTTAATTTTAAGACATGTTGCATCATAACATTGGCATCAATTCTGCCTTGCTCTGACTTTATGAACATATCTAATGACTTCAAAAGGGAACTGTCAAGGGAGTCATTGAGGTAGGATAGGTTTTGTGCAGGAATTGCTTTGCATAGCGTTTTCTGAAAAGAGCAAAGAACATGGTTATGAACCTACCAACCTAGTAAAAACAAAAACAAGGAAAAGAAGGAATACATTGTTAACCACAGGATCAACATGTCTCTATGTTCAATTTATTAAAAAAAACCATTAACATTTGTTAATTATTTACATTTGTATACTATCCACAGTCTACTAAGATTCAACTAGGAAATTCGCACCCTTGGTCGAAGATTGTATGGTGCCATGTCTTTATGTTATGCTGGCGTGGCCACTATTTTTCCTTTTTGGGAACTTCCTCCACCCTTCGGAAAAGCAGACACTATTGTTGAAGGAATTACATGTGGAGCGCTCTTAAAAGGTTTTAAACGACTTGCATGCACAATGGTAGTTCGGGTGGACAGTTGCAGTTTAACGTTGACTGGCCGAGATAATTTGATAAGGGCCTCCGAAGTTTTTTACAAATTTCTTCGTTTCCCTTTCGCAATGTATGGGGTTGACAGCATCACCCACTGACCGATTTTGTAATTTGAATATTTAGCTTGGGCATTACCTAATCTTTCCTGTCGTTCCAAAGCCTTTGTATTAGATTTTTGAACCTTTTTCCATACATCCTTCATCACTCGACTGAAATCTCTTACTGTATCTCCGACTTTTCCGTTTTTCTGCCTGATTGCATCAAAAGGGGACGGCATTTTTCTCCCATAGACCACTTCATAAGGTGACATGCCAGTTGCTTCATGCGTTTTGGCGTTATATACCGACACGATTGTTCCTAAATACGTATCTCAATTAGAATGTTGTTCGTTAATATAGTAACTAAGCATCTTGCCAATTGTCCGATGAACTCTTTCTGTGCTTCCGTTGCACTGAGGGTGTAACGGAGTTGTGCGTAATTTAGGAATTTTTAGTAAGTGGCATAGTTGTTTCATTAATTCAGACATAAAATTAGATCCCTGATCTGTGATAATAGTTTCAGGTACGCCAAATTTAAGTATGCAGTTTTTAACTAAAGCTTGGGCAACTGTATTTGCTTGCTGATCTGGGAGACTCACCATAGCTAGAGAGCGTGAAAAGCGATCTATAATTGTAAGAACATACTTATTACCATCAGGTGTTTTATGAAATGGCCCGTAGAGATCCACTCCGCAGATTTGGAATGGGCATGAAGCATCGGGGAGCCTCTGTAAGGGTACTTTTAAACGAGAAATTTCAGCTCGCTGTGCGCACGCAGTGCAATTACGAACGTACTGCGCAACATCCTGCTTTCTGGTTTGCCACCAAAATCGCTCTGCTACACGTCTTTCGGTTGTCCGCTGGCCACCGTGTCCTTCAAGGATATGATCGTGGGCCTCTGCCATTATTTCTTGTCTAAGATGTTGGGGAACAACAATTCGCGGTCCAAGTTTTGTTTTACGGCATAAAACACCATCTTCAAAACAAAATTGTTTTTGAGTTGCGTATTTGTTGCATTCTATATCCTCATCTTGTGCCTTTCTCCAGTCCTCAATATCTCGGCCTGTTGCTTCAAAAAGTGATATTCTCCGACTTAGACAGTCTGCATTCCACTTCGGAAAGACATAGGGCCCAACGGGTGAGACGACTAGATGGATCCTTTAATCCTAGCAACCATTTTAAAGCTGCGTGGTCTGTAATAACCTTGAATTTTCTACCATACAAGTAGCATTTAAAGCATTTGATGCCATAAATATCACTTAACAATTCTTTCTCCATCGTGGAATAATTTGTTTTTGCCGTTGTTAGTTGTCTCGAAGCGTAGGCTATGGGGTGTTCCGCGCCATTAATATTCTGACTCAAAACAACTCCTACTGAATGACCGCTTGCGTCACCGGATAAAATAAATTCTTTATTATAATCTTGGTAGGCTAATACTGGACTGTGTGTTAACTTATCTTTAAGGCTTTGAAATGCTGATTCACAATCTTCAGACCAATGAAATTTTGCACCATTTTTCAATAATTGGGTTAAGGGTGGGGCAATTTCAGTAAAATTTTGAACATATTTTCGGTAATACGATGCGAGTCCAATGAAACTTTGTACTTCCTTAACGCATTGTGGTGTTGGGAAGTTCTTAACTGCCGAAATTAATCGAGGATCTGTTTTAATTCCTTTTTCACTAATTATATGCCCTATGTATGTAACGTCTGTCCATGCAAAACTACATTTTTCCGTATTTAATGTTAATTTAGCTTTTCTAAGCCTCTGAAAAACATTACGCAAACGCACAGCATGTTCATTAATGTCTTTGGAGAATACAATAATATCGTCTAGATATACACAACATTGCTGAGTTTTGAGTCCTCGCAATACTCCATCGAGTAGTCTTTGAAAAGTTGCTGGTGCATTTTTCAAACCGAAACGCATTCTTTTAAATTTCCAGTGGCCTTAGGGACCGATGACCCGCCGTTTGGTCCCATAAGATCTTACACAAATTTACGATTTTTATTTACTATGTGCAGATGTTTCGCTCTACCAAGCAAGATACAAGAAGCAGTTCTTTTAAAAAGTAAATGTAGGTACCATTGTCTTAAACCTATCCCTAAGACAAGGGCGAATAGGTTATCTGAGTAGCACCGGGAATTTGCTTCAAAGACATTATGTACCATTTGTCCATTGGTTTGCAGAAAAACTCTTTCAGGTCGTCTCACTAGTAGGAGGCTCGATGTCACTGTCACCTGAAACACTCGAATTTTCATATGATGGTAAAGAGCTTGCCATCCGAAATAATCTAGTCCATACCAAACATTTATAATCGTAAATACGAAGATATGCCAATATAATCATATGTGTTATAAATAGAACTACAGGTTGTGGTCATTCATTTTACTACCACGGGGAAAAATTGCCTGCACGCTAAAGTATAAGTGGGACACACGAGGGCTATCCTTAAAAGTGACAACGTTATGGTTTTGAAAAAAGAAGTCTAGAAAAAATTATATTTTAGTTATTTGAAAGTGACGCTTAAACACCACTTTTCAATATAGTCTCAAAACACATGTAGGCACTTATTATAGTAGCGAACGAGGTGTGAAATTCCAATGTCACAAAAATCTGTGGCCCGAGACTTCAACCACTTAATCAAGCCCTCTGGCAGTTCCGCATCGTCATCAAAGCACTGCGCTGCGAGCAAGGCCATCGTAGTTGGAAATAGATGGTAGTCACGGGATGCAAGATCAGCCATGTAATATGAATGAAGAAACACCTCCTCCCACTTCAAAGGGTCGAGTACTTCTCGTGGGTGATTGCCTTGTGTGATCGAACGTTACCATGAAAGAAGAAATTTTTTCGCTCTGCTTCCCTCTATACTCATTCTGAATTGCTTTTCCTAAGTTTTCCAATGTTCGACAATACCTCGCAGAGATTACTGTTGTGTTCCGCTCAAGAAAATCGAGAAGAAACTTACCTTTCCTACCAAAAGTCAGTCGCTAGAATCTTTCTTGCAGGCGGCGTTTAGTTTTTGGCAGAATTTGTGTCGTCCCACATCATATACTGCTATTTCGTCTCATAGTTTACATGTTTGTCCCAAGTCTCATCTCCAGTTACGATTGTATCAAGTAATGAGTCTCCATATTTTCTGTAAGAATCGAGAAATGTTAACAATATGGCGTAGCTGTCGCGCCGTTCCAGACTGAAGCGCCTAGAACCGCTCGGTCACACAGGCCGGCTCTCGTTTTCTGTGAAGATTACGCATATTTCTCACAATCTGTGACAGCATAACTTCTGTGGAACAATTTTATGCAAGAAACAGCCTTAATTATTAGTTTCTCCATATTTGGATGCCGATGCTGATTCCATAACTGATGTTCAACTAGTGAAAAGCCGTTATAGTTTTATACAGAACTTTAATAAGTTCACGGGACCAGTTTCGGCCTTTTATGGGCCATTTAAAGTGCATCTGTACATTACGCTGTAGAGAATCAGTGTCAAGTTATCATTTGACGCAACTTCTCTGCAGCATAACTTTCAGATGCACTTGATAATCGCCTGATACAAAGCCCGAAAACTGTCGAGGGGAAAAAAAATCTAGAGTGACTTTTCATTAAGTGAATTGAGTGAAATTTGTGGTAAACTAAACTACAGATACGTCATTGTGACTCGTCTCCTCAAATTCTGCAACAAGTTGATAGGTCACTATTTTTAGTCGACCACCTTGCTCACCATCATGAATACTAGTTCGACCACTTTTGAGCTTAATGCACGATTGGTGCACTTCCCCTTCATAGATTACATTCTTTCCCTACACTTCCCGCCGTTTTTCTATAAAGTTGAATCGATTTGTGTTTTTACCAGTAAATACCCTATTACTGACAGCAGTTAGCTGGTGGTGGGGTTTTCAGTTACGGCAGACAGTTAAAGCTTTTATTGTGAAATAAAGTGAACTGACACTAACATCATGCTGCCGTCGCTGGATGTCGACCGAACTGACAAACGTGCTAGTCCCACTCATTGTTGCTGCAAGCGCAAACGTAATCTACTTTCTGTATAGCCCTCGTACGTACCACGTTTCCACGCAGTGGAAAACGAAACAATAGAAAATATTTTTTTCTTATTGTTAATTCTAACAACGACATTTATTGAAATAAGTATACTTTATTTTCTTTCAATCATTGCAAAAAAAAAGAAGTTCTTTGAATGACTAAAGCGGATGTGTTCCCTATCGTAAACACGTGCCTCGTGTAAGCAAAGTGACTGGAAGTGCAGAGCCAGACGCAGGACGAGCAGCAGACACGACCACGAGGCAGGCAGGGGCGTGTCATTAATTAATAACCGGCGGGGTCGCGCCGGTGTGACGGCGA
Organism: Schistocerca gregaria; assembly: GCF_023897955.1. Taxonomy (NCBI): domain Eukaryota; kingdom Metazoa; phylum Arthropoda; class Insecta; order Orthoptera; family Acrididae; genus Schistocerca; species Schistocerca gregaria. The sequence goes on from NC_064922.1 coordinate 465,140,266, forward strand.
TTAATGGCTGGTGGGCGCGTGCCGGCACAAGCGGCCAAGGGCTGACGTTCTGCTCGCCAGCATAAGCGCCGCCTTAATGCGGCTAGCCCGCGCTACGCGCCGCTAGGTCGGCCTGCCGGGGAGCGGTGGAGTGCCGGCAGCTCGGCCTGCCGAGTACTGCGGCCAAGCGGTCTCACAAGCCGCTGACGGTGTCAGTTACCTCTGTGTAACCAAGCCAGCAGTGAGGCAGGCCTACACGAGAGTCTACAAACCCACTAGCAGCCAGCCGAGTCAATGGAGGTAAAAGGGAGCGGTGTAACAAAGAGATTAACGTCAAGTAATATCAAGCAGCGGAAAAATGTTCCTACCGGAAAACAAAAAAAGTGAGTATGCCCCTGTTCTAAAGACTAACTGAAAAATAAAGTCCCAACGGTCTCATTCTACCTTCCTCAGCAGCTTTAAAAACTCTCAAAATTTTTTGCATGCGAACATAACCGCGTTCTTTATAACATGTAGCTCATCTCTAACTCCCACAGCCACGAGTCCATATGTGTAAGTCCGTCAAACCCATCAACTCCCACTTGCGCATTCTCTCTCATTTATTCAGCGCATCTCATCATTATCACAGTGTGTCTGTCAATGTCTCCTGCCCCACAGTCTCCTTCCTTCAGTCCTACTACTACTGTCTCCTCTCATTCTCACTGTCTTCTGTTACTCTCTCTTACTGGAATTATCTCATTCATTCCTTCCCATTGTTGCTCTCTCTTCTCACTGTCACTATCTCTCTCACCCTCTTTGTCACAGTCATAGACTCTATCATTATAACTCCCTCACAAACATTTCCATTTTGTCCTTCTATTTATACCTCTTCTACTGGCATTTTCCCCTTCAATCTTTCTCAGCACTGTTCTGTCACTGTCAACAATGTTCAACTGCCACTGCGTACCTCTCTTTATTTCACACTTCATTTTTTCTGTACTACAACCCCTGTCTACTACCTTTCATTGTTTATCACTTTTCCGTCTCTTCCCCACTGTCTCTTCTCTTAGCATAGAAAAAGATAATACCTTCTAATTTCACAATGTTTAGGAAAGTTAGTAAATCTGCTGACAAAGGTACCATGAGGCAGTTGGTATCCCACTCTACAGTCGGTGGCTTTTAAACAGGAGCATATTCATCTATTTTGTGCTCCCGTAGGAGCATTTTCAGACTGGTCCCCTTTTATCCTGCCACAGTAGGGCATACCTTCACTTATCCTCATTATTTTGGTGATCCTTCTCAAAGTAGTCTCTCACGAATGTGATGTACTTGTCCCAGCGTTTCTGCCAGTCTTCAAAGACGTGCTGGAAACCATTTTTTGAGAGGTTCTTCAAAATCGCCACCGCAACCTTCACCTCTGCTTCTGATGATTAATAATTCCTCCCCTAAAGGCGTTTCTTCATGTTAAGGATAATGGCTGCACTTCGCATTGCTTTTTGCAAGATATTCAGCAACAACATTGGCACTGTACGACCGCACATTATCGTGGTGCAGCATCCAGCCTGCTTCACGGAAATGTTTTCTTTGGCGCCTGATTTGGACTTGCGATGTTTTCAGGACATCCCTGTGGTATTGTCCAGTTACTGATGTGTGTGCAGGTACAACATGCTGATAAATCATTCCATGACTATCAAATAATGAGACGACCATAGCATTCCCAGCAGAACATTTTTGGGCGTTGATGATGAAGGGGATTTCTAGACTGAGATTTGCTGTTTGCTCTCAGGATCAAACTGATGTCACCAAAATTTATTAGCAGTGATTATATTTTATAGAACTCCGCAACTTCCTCTAACATCCAATTTAACTGCCTGCAGACCTGCACGCGAATGTCTTTTTGTTCGGTAATCAACAGTCTTGGAACCCATCGCGCACAAATACGTGTCATGCGCAATTTTTCTGTTACTAACGTGTGCGCGGCACCCAATGAAGTGTTCAATATTTCAGAAAATGATGTTAAGATAGTTCGTCGATCCTCTCTCACATTAACAGCAGCGGTGTTGTAGTTTTCTTCCGTAAGAGCAGTAACTGGCGCACCGCGTTCACCTTCCTTTGAAATTGATTGTCTCCTCTTTTTAAACATTTTAAGCGGCCTTCGAGCTATGCTGTAGGGAAGAACAGGCTCTCCATAGCCCTCCTGTAATATTGTGTAGGCTTCCACTGAAGATTACGTGAGATGAAAGCACAATTTGAAAGCCGCATATTGTTTCTCACATGTTACCTCCATTACAGCAGTAGGCGATACTAAACATGACTGACCTCGCCTGCCTCTCACAGTTGGGAACCAGGAGTCCCAACAATGAAAGTACTGCGGCGTCTTTGTTACACATTAAGCTAACAAAATATCATAAGATTAAAATTTAGCTTGAGAAATACTGACCATAAAAAAATTATGATTATTCTTTATTGAACAGTCCTCGTAGATTAGTTATTCACCTAACGCCGGATTTTAAGTGCGTATTTTATGTGTACAAGTGGGGTAATTTTGAAGCTCTGTGTTTCGTAAACGGATGAAGATATAAATTATGTTTTCAAGATGGTCTGAAATCGGCATCTTAGGAATATATGTTTAAAATTACAGAAATTTGCTTTACAACTCTGTCTTGCAATCCTTTTGGAATCCAGAAACTATGTTATGTGGGTGCTTCTCTATAACGGATAAAGATCCATGTCATGATCTTCAAGCTGTTGTGCTGACGATAATGGTGAACAAGATAAATACTGCTGTTGATCAAGGGTCTGAAGAGACAAAACATCTAAGATCGTCAGTCTCTTATTGACCTCACCAGAGCGAAATCTGTGTACCTCGTATATCTGAATTTAGTGTTAATCTTGCGAACATGTGTAAGAACGTTTCCTAAATGATTTTAGAAACATGTATCTCAGGCGAAACCTAAGTACGAACCTCATATTCACCTAGTGGGACGTGGGATACCGCCGAAAAACAACAGCCGAGTTGAATGGCTGACCAGGTCCCGCCGTTAATCCACGAATGACCAATATTCCGCAATCCGTGCTAAAAGTATTGCACAGCTCTCCTGTGAGTCATTGCCAATTGGATTTGTGTTTACCTAATAGGATATGCCATTTATGTTCCTGTTTGGGTCACCAGTTCTCTCACTGGTTGAATTCGGCCTGTCAGGAATATCTCCCCTGTGAAACTTGTAAAACTACCGTAGGCTACTGTAGACTATCATAAGTAATCAATGGCTACGGTAGCTCTGCTTGTAGCCTTGATTAATTAAGATGTTAATCACGTTACATCTACATTAGGGGTGTTGCATACATATCTTCTATTACCTCATTTAGATCGCTTTGTTTTGATATGCGGTGTCTTATATATCATAGATTCCCGTAGAAAAAGTAACCAAAAACTGGGGATCTATAAAGAGCATCATAACCTACTGAACAGTGGGATATTGTGGCAGAAATACGGATTTATCATGTGGCACGATGGAACGCAACTTCCTCAAACAAAGTAAAATTAAAAAAAGGAGAGAAAGCACAACAGAAATATGTGAAACATCGCTTCAGTTCTTCGTCGAGCTTGTATACAAAAAGTTTCTGTTAGTCATAAACAACATTCGCACTTAACCGTAACAACAGGAAACTCTACCCTTCGATAATGATGATTGACGTACCATTGATTACAACATAACAATAACTTGCTTCAGAAATCTGGACTCGTCTGAACAGCCCACGGTTTCCCTGTCGTCTACCATCCAAACAATATGGTCACGAGCAAAGGAGGGATGCCAAGCGGTGTCGAGCTGTCAGGAAAAACACTCACGTCGGTCGTCTGCTGCCATAGTACATTAACACCAAATTTCACCACATCCTCCTAACGCACACACTCGACGTATATTGCCCAATGATTGCTGCTGTTATTTCACTTAGTGTTGCTGTGACAACTCTACGTAAACGCCGTTGCTCTCGGTCGCTATGTGCAGGCTTTGTCCATCGCATTGTAGGGATAATAGGTAATGTCTCATATTTGGTACAGTCGGTGCACTCTTCACACTGTGGATCTCAGAACACTGAATTCCATAATGATTTACGAAATGGAATGTCCCCTGCGTCTATCTACAAGTACCATTAAGAACTCAAAGTCTGTTAATTCCCGTCGTGCGGCCATAATCACGTCGGAAACATTTTTCACATGAATCACCTGAGTAGAAATGACAGCTACGCCAACAAACTGCCCTTTATACCTTGGGTATGCGATATTATAGACATCTGCATCTATACTTGTCGCCATACCATGAGTTTTGTCGCCTCAGTGTATTGCAGCTGGGCAACATATGAATCATTTCATGAGGGCCCTAAAGGGAGTGGAAACGATGGACTATACCATAATGGAAAGTAGTGACCCGTTGACTCAGCTCCTGGAATCCACTCGCCCCTAAAGGCACTGCCAGTGGCGGAGAAAGACCGCGGACCGCCATATAAATGAAGACTGAGAGAAAAGAAGAAGGAGTGCAAATTACAGTTTATTTAAAGAAATGCTATAGTACGATAAGAGAAATTGGGGACAGATTAGTGAAGTGACAAGTTGCTCAAGGAATTTAAATTAATATTTTCAATTGGTGGATTTATTTTTGTTGCTTAAGCCGTAAATTTCAAAGAGAGGGCAGCAGCTGCTCTGTCGCACCAGTTTCAGAAATAAAGTGCCGCAGAACGTTTATGTAGCATAGTTCACATAATTTATTTGTAATACATGTGGGCCTGTTTCCCTGTTGACGTTAGTTACATTTTTTAAAGATTATTTCCCTGCCTGACTTGTATCGTCAGTGTACTAATCATTCTTATTTTACTATTGTTGTCTCAAAACACTACGCATGATATTTGCATCAAAATAATCCGGTCTGGAGTAATAAACGTTTAGTCAGTGATACGACAGTGTTAGCAACAAGTATGAGGGGCATTCAATAAGTAATGCATCACTTTTTTTCTCGGCCGATTTCAGTTGGAAAAATTTTAAATTTGTTGTGGAACATCGTGGAATATTCCCGCTTCAGCCGCTATAGTTTCACGAAGATCGGTGGTCTGTTCCAAGCCAAGACCAGTAAATGAGTTCCTTTTGGCGGAAAACGAGTGCTTCGCAGGTATTCCTAGGCTCTTGCAGACGTGGCAGTGAACGAAAGCATGCTAAGTCAGCGGGCGAGACGTCTTATCATCAAAGCAAAGTCACACAAACCTGTCCTTTCTCTCGCGTGCCAGCCGGCCGCACATAGTTGTGACTCCTGAATTGGTGGAACGTGCGGACACACTCACTGTAGGTGATCCACGGATCACAATGAAACAACACACTGCACAGCTAGAAGTCTCTATAGGCAGTGTTGACACACTCGTCCACGAGTTGTGGTACTAAAAGATGTGTGCCCACCTGAGTCCCATCAGCCTAACAGATTCTCATAAAAAGCAACGTAGGACAATTTGTACGGAGTCACTTGTGCATTACGAGGTTGATCGTGGCAATGTTTTGTTGAACGTGGACACAGACAATGAAATAAGGGTTCATAATTTCTAACCGGCAACAAAAAGACAATCCATGAAGTTGCGCCATATCATCTCGCCTCCAAAGAAAAAGTTCGAAGTCGCATCCTCAGCTGTGAAAGTCATGGCGACGATCTTCTAGGACTCTGAAGGGATGTTCTTTCGGATGTCTTCCCTCATGGTGCAACGATCAACTCCGAAGTATGTTGTGCTACTGTCAGGAAGTTGAAGAAACGACTTCACCGTCTTCGTCCTCACAAAATTGCAAACGAACGTCTACATCTCGATGACAACGCAAGGTCTCACAGATGTCTGCACACCCAAGAGGAGTTCACGGAACTTTACTGGACTGTTCATCTTCATCCGCCCTACAGCCTGGATCTCGCAATTTCCGACTTCCATCTATTTGGCCCAATGAAGGATGCACTCCATGGGAAGCAGAACGTGGATGGTGGGGAGGTTATTGATGCAGCAAGACGATTGCTGCGACGTCGACCAGTGGAGTGGTACCTTGCCGGCGTACAGGTCATCCCAGCAAGGTAGCTTAAGTCCCTCGCATTCAACGCAGATTACGTTGAAATATATGGAGTTACGTTAACTAATACTATAAGATTTTCACCAGTTAAGTTAATGACAGATCGCGCGGCTTTATCGGACGCCGTTTATGACAAAATACTGCTCAGGTAGTGCAATAGTTCGGCACTGTTAAATCACCCAAAGCACACAAAAGTTAGCGCTGACACTCCCATTAACTTCTTGTTTGTTGGTCATAATTGGTCCCAGCAGCACATTCGTGGCGAAATAACTTCGCTTCAGCTCTTTGAAAGTTCCACACCAGCAGTGGACATGCTAAGAAGAAAATGACAACTCCGATTGCTGCCACCCTTCACGTAGGCACTTCTAAAGAGGAAAACCTATTGCCCATCCATATGAACAATCTCCGCTGTCAAAGACAATCTTCGCAAGTTTCGACTGCTGGCGAAGTGACTACCACGGTGCGGCCAATCCACAGACTCCACTTCTGCGCTTGCGTGGCATCTCCAGACCGCATCAAGAAGCGATTTGCTCTGGTGGCGCGCCAAAGAACCCAAAGCCAAAACACCGCCGCTCGCTTACCCACAATGTACACATACAAACGTATCAAATTCAAGATTACTTGCTATTTGTGAACTAGAAGTTTAAACCATGTATTTATTTCCTGAGTACAGTGTAACATTTGTTTTGGGAGCCTATTTTAATTTATAAAATATTCCTGTTAAGAAAATACATCAAAAGAATTCAAAATTTGGGTCATGTACTTTCAGACTTCTCTGTTGTCTTGGTGCGCTTCAGTAAAAAGTGCTTATCTGGTTTATAATGGTCAATTTTTTCCCTGCGTTTCTTTTTTGTGATGATGTCTCTTTAATTCCAAGAATTCTCTTACCTTTCATGATTGCGTTATACAGGTCGTATATACTAAACTTTCAGCGTCACTCTTAACAACTATTTTGGCTGTTAGAAGTTTAATCGACTTTAAATCTTGCTCATTTATCAAATTTTACTACAAGCCTTTGTTCAGAAACTAGCTCTGATTATCATATCTGTTTAATGTCATGTGTCAAGTTTATTAAAACACTATGTTGTCGCTTCGAGTAGTTAATTGTGATAAGATATATTAATGATTGCCTCAACTAACATAAAATATATCTATATTACCAAAAAAATCAAAGAAAATATTCACAAATATTTTATTCAAAAATGTCGTAAAAACATAAGGAAAATGCTTTAATAAATAGGAATTTTTTCATTAATATTGGTCTGAGGCAACTTGTGATATGCCAAATCTTGCTTCTGCGCCCATAAACGTAGCGGTGCCTTGGTGGTGTTATTCATATTAGCTTAGGAATCGGAATTTCTTTATAGTTAGAGGAGGTCCATAATCAGTGTCTTATTCTGCGTAATATACTAGTTCATATGACTACATTACAAAAAACTGGAAGGTCTATAAAAGACCGGATATTAACATTTGAAAGATTTCTGTGCGACCATTTCTTAGAGACAAAATGAGAGCTATACATGTAACTTTAAGAAATATCTTTAATGAAGACAAAATACTGTTGTCCATTCTGCCGCTGATATAATTCCTATATCTCAGTTCGATTTCTGTATCACGAACAAATTCTCCTTGACTTTATATGATCTTCATTGGGTGTACAGGTGTGATTGATCTGGCTCATTTTCTTAACAAGGCTACATTATGAAATACGAGTTATTTTGTCTGATGTTTTTAAGTAAGTAAAGATGTTTCTTTACACGTTCTTTTCACTCGTAGTTGATACTATAAAACGTGGAGCTGAAGACGGTTTCTAGCTTCAGAACTGTATTTTACGGGAAATTGCAATATAAGACTGGTTATCTGATTTTCTTTCATTCTGAACATCTTAGCGCTGAAACAGTACTACAGGTCTTCTGTGTATTAATTGGGGAATTGAAGAACACACGGAGTTTATAAAGTTCTATTAAATGGCTCTCAGTTACTTCGCCAGAAAGCAGAGTTCTGAATTATTGAGGAACGGATCGCGGGAATATTGCGAACAGCATCGGGGAGTCGTCTGCTGCAGCTCGCAGGACGAGATGAAACATTCATAAACGACGCTGCCGGCACTCTTAAGAAGCTTAATGGAATGCGACTCACAGGCCAAATATTCCCCCTTGGACGGAATCTCTCACTTGTGGCCAATCTAACAAGTCCTGGCCCCTTACCGTTTACTTATGCGAAATCCCGAGATGGGAAATAAGCACAAAGGAGTTATTTCATGCTCCATAAATATCAGAAGTAGCTGCCAAAATAAGGGAGATGCTGTTTATAATAACCGCACAGTTTCGGCCGGCAGAGACAGCACTCATTCCCTGTAGCATCGTAAGGAGAGCAGAAATGTAAGAGCCAGGTTCATCGGGAATGCAGCGCTTCATGTTTAGATTTAGTTGTCATACGAGGAAACAATGAAGAATCGTCAGTAATGTGCAAAAATTTTATTTTATCTTAAGCCACATTAAAAAATATACATCGCATGTACCAAGCAGCTTTTGATTAGCATTAGCTACTCATGATCGCTCTTTATTCTCTCAATGTTGTGATAAGCTGTATATTGGATACAATTTAAGAAAAAAGGGATATATTAAGTGCGAAGAAAACTTAGTCCACTTGGGATTCGAAACGCAATTCCTCACAAACTAGCAACGCAGAATCGTCCCTCACAAAATTTCATGCCGCTCCAAATTTCCGGCAGTAAATGGAAGATAACGATTGGCAATCTGGCAACACTATGACCACATGTACTCGAAGTACCTCTGTTACCATACATGAGTAGTTCTGTGCAACTGGTGCAACGGATAGCGTTTGGGTTACCTGTAGGAGGGTGAGGGTTCCATTCTGGGTCCAGAAGTATTTGTTTTTATTTGCAAAATGTAGTCTGCGGGGAACGGTACCTGGTGCCTTAATCATCATGCAGTGATTACAGTGGGTCTCCAACAAAATATTTTAACTTACGTACTACGAATACAGAAACGGAAGTAGAATCATTCTGATTGCTCATCTTTTGAAAAAGCCCTTAGCATGTCGTAGACGCGAATAGTTTCACACCTCCGTATCTACTAGATTCGAAACCTGTTTTCCGTGTAACCTCCCCCAATGGTCTCATCGGTTAGCACTAACCATTATTCGTGCCACGTTCAGGACCATTGCGTTTGTTTAGATCCTTACATCACCAGCAAGTCAAGCAACGATGTTTTCAAATAACTTCCATACTGTGTTACTATTTGCATGTGTATCAACAAGGGACCAATAAGTATGGCTTTCAACATTGAATCTGATAAGCGTATGTTGTTCAATAAGTTTCTCCATGAATTTCTATTACTGTTGCTATTGCTACTATTAATACCGTTATTATTATTATTATTATTGGCAAATAAAAATAAATAAACCTCAATGCAGAATTCATCCCTGCACCTCGCGCGTGCTAATGCAAAACGGTATCCCTTTGCACCAACAGCACAGCACCACTCCTACGCCCTGAGAGAGATAGTTACCGTACATGTGACTACAGTATTGCCACATTTCAAATAATAAACGTACATTTACTGTCGCAAACATGCGCAGGATGAAATTTTGTTACAGACATTTTTGTATTGCTAGCATTTGAGCAATCGCTCTACGAGGCCCAAGCGCGCCGATTTTTCTTCACCCTGTAGACCATACTATACTTGACAATAGCAGATTCAGGTTGCACTTAAAATTTATTTACTCGTCATTCATGGATTCAATTAGATAGGACCGCTTCCACGATGTATTACTGTAGTGGAGACCACTACTGCATCCAAATGTTCCATATTCCAGTTTGCTAGTGAAGATTTTCTAAATCGTCTTGAAATTTTTAAGACATCATACTAACTAAGAAACACTAACATTTCCCGCGAACATGTTATGCCATATTAGTATTTTCCATGCGTTTTATTTGGGTGGATGTCATTTGAAATTGTAGGAAACTCGCATATTTATGTGAACTATTTTGTACTGGATTATTACAATGAGTTGGCAAGGCTCCGCACATATACCAGCGCCTAATATTAGACAAAGACGTTTGATATTCATCTTGTTTGGGGTGCCCCACAGTGCTGATTACAGCGTAAGACTGAGTCTCCTATTTCTTTTGGAGTCATCAGTCTTCTGACTGGTTTGATGCTTCCAGTCATGAATTCCCCTCCTGTGCCAACCTCTTCATCTCAGAGGAGCACTTGCAACCTACATCCTTAATTATTTGCTAGATGTATTTCACTATCTGTCTTACCCCACAATTTCTACCCTTGACAGCTCCTTCTAGTACTATTGAAGTTATTCGTCAACGTCTTCATTATTCCATGATGTCTTAACAGTGTCTCCTTGTCAGTGTCTTCCGCATATTAGTTTCCTCTCCGATTCTACGCAGAACCACCTGATATCTTACCTTATCACTCCATCTAATTTTTCACATTACTGCTGCCTCTCATTACTTTCGTCTGTCTTCGATCTATTCTCAATCCATATTCTGTGCTTATTAGATTGTTTATTCCATTCAGCAGATCATGTAATTCTTCTTAAATTTCACTCGGATAGCAGTACTTTCCATCAGGATAGCAATATGATCCGCGTATCGTATCATTGATATCTTTCACCTTGATTTTTAATTCCACTTCTGAACCTTCTTTTTGTTTTCACCGTCGCTTCTTCGATGTACTGATTGAACAACAGGAACGAAAGACTACTTCCTGGTCTTAAACCATTTTTAAGCCGAGCACATCGTTCTCGATCTTCCACTCGTCATTTTCCCCTCCTAGCTCTTGTACACGTTGTATATTACTCGTCTTTCCCTATAGATTACCCCTATTTTCCTCACAGTTTCCAACATCTTGGACTATTTGATAATTTCGGGCGCTTTCTCCAGGTCTAAAAAAACTATGAACTTGTCTCTACTTTCTTTTAGTGTCGCTTCCGTTATCAATCGTATTGTCTGAACTGCCCCTCTATAGCCTTTATCTTTCCTAAAGTAAAACTGATCGTCAACTAACATATCCTCAATTTTCTTTTCCTTCTTCCTTATATTATTCTTGGCAGAAACTTCGTTCATTAAACACTGAACTGACTGTGAGATAATTACTGCCCCTCTGTAGCCTTTATCTTTCCTAAAGTCAAACTGATCGTCAACTAACATATTCTCAATTTTCTTTTCCCTTCTTCCTTATATTATTCTTGGCAGAAACTTGGTTCAATAAACAGTGCGATAATTCTCGTACCTCTCAGCTCTTGCAATCCTCGGAACTGAGCGGATGATATTTTTGCGAAAGTCAAATGGTATGTCGCCAGACTCATACATTCTAGACATCTAAGTGAATAGTCATTTGGCTGTCATTTCCCTCAAATCATTTTAGAAATTCTGATGGAATATTATCTATTCCTTCTACCTCATTTGATTTTAAGTCATCCAAAGCTCTCTTAAATTGTGATTCTAGCACTCGATCATCACGCTCTTGTAAATCGACTCCTGTTTCTTCTTCTATCACATCAGACAAATCTTCCCCATCACAGAGGCCTTTAATGTACTCTTTCGACCTATGCACTCGCTCCTTTGAAATTAACAGTGGAATTCCCGTTGCATTCTTAATGTTATCATCCTTGCTTTTAGTTTCGCTGAAGGATTTTTTGACTTTTCTTTGTGCTGATTTATTCCTTCCAACGATCAATTCTTTTTCGATTTCTTCACATTTTTCATGAACCCATTTCGTCTTAAAGTCCTTGCATTTTGTATTTCTTTCATTTTTCAGAGACTTGTATTTCTGTATTACGAATCTTCCTGAAAGTTTTTGTACTTTCTTCTTTCATCGATTAAATGAAGCATTTCTCCTGTTATCCAGGGTTTCTTCGCAGTTACCTTCTTTGTAGCTATCTTTTTCTTTCCAACTTCTGTGATTCCCTTTTTAGTGATGTCCATTCGTCTTCAGCTCTACTGGGTACTGAACTATTTCTTATTGCTGTATCTATAGTCTTAGAGAAATCCAAGCCTAAATTGTCATTCCTTAATACTTCGATATTCCACTTGTTTGCGCACTGCTTCTTCCTGACTGGTCTCTTACATTACAACCTTTTCTTCGTCACTACTACATTGTGATCCGCTCCTGGATACGTCTTATAACGCAGTGTCTAATGTCGGAGTCTGTGCCTGACCTTGACATAATCTAACTGGAATGTTTCAGTATCACTATGTCTTTTCCAAGAATACCTCTTCCACTTATTGTTCTTGAACAGAGTACTACTTATTTGTAGCTGAAATTTGTTACAGAACTCAATCAGTCTTTCTCCTTTCTCATTCCTTGTTACAAGCCCATGTTCTCCTAAAACCTTATCTTCAACTCCTTCCAATATAACTGCATCCAAGACCTCATGATTATTAGATTTTCATCACTATTTACGTACTGCACTACCCTTTCAGTATTCTCATATTCTTTCTCTGTCTCTTCATCTTCAGCTTGCGACGTCGTGACGTATACCTGAGCTACCGTTGTCGGCGTTGCTTAGCTGTCGATTCTGATAGCAACAATACTATCACTGAACTGTTCACAATAACACAGCCTCTGCCCTACCTTCCTATTGATAATGAATCCTACGTCCGTTAAACCATTTTCTGCTGCCGGTCGGATTGGCCGTGAGGTTCTAAGCGCTACAGTTTGGAGCCGAGCGACCGCTACGGTCGAAGGTTCGAATCCTGCCTCGGGCATGGATGTGTGTGATGTCCTTAGGTTAGATAGGTTTAATTAGTTCTATGTTCTAGGCGACTGATGACCTCAGAAGTTAAGTCGCATAGTGCTCAGAGCCATTTTGAACCATTTTATTCTGCTGTTGATATTACCCTCTTCTTATCTGATCGGAAATCCTTGTCTTCTTCCCATTTGACTTCAGTGCCCACTACTATATCTAGACTGAGAGTTTGCATTTCCCTTTTCAGATTTTCTAGCTTCCCTACCACATTCAAGCTTCTGACATTCCACTCCTCAACTCGGTGCAGCACACAGTTTTAATCTGCCAGGAAGTTTCATATCAGCGCACACTCCGCTGCAGAGTGGAAATCTCATTTTGGAAACATCCCCCGGGCTGTGACTAAGCCATGTCTCCGCAATATCCTTTCTTTCTCGAGTGCCCAGTTCTGGAAGTTTCGCAAGAGAGCTATCTAGGATCAACAATGTAACGAGTAAAATTCTGAATCCAAAGCTACTGTTTCGTCAAGCAGACGGCAGAGGTTTTGCCAGCACTCAAAAGCATCGCGTGGTTTACGACCACGTTGCCTCCCTAACTGTGTGTCACCCCGTAACAATGGGATGGTGACAAGGAAAATTCTGTACCCTAGAAGCGCTTCTCTCAGTATGTTCATCTGATGCATTCCATAGCTATCATTGTTGGGGGAAGTAATAATAAAGCTCAGCGATGGGTATGAGCTTGGGCGTACGGGAAGAGGGGGCGGCATTAATTGTTAGCAACTTCTATCGAAAATGTTTCTCCAGTACAAAATTAAATGACGTTAATTCGATAAAGTTTCTATTCATTGTCCGCTGAGAGTAGTAGTTTTCACTTTGCAGGGGATGGAGTGCCTGCTTATTCCCAAACACAGTATTTCAATGGTATAAATTAAAGTTTACTGTTAAATAAAGTGGGTTACCAGCTAGTAATAAATTTGTGAGAAAAGTCTAAGTGCAGCAGAGCAGTGTTAAAGGATAAATTGTGTTCCAGACTTGTAACAGGGTGGGGATCGTGGAAGTGTGAGGCAATATAGGTTGCCAGATATTGGTCATGCACTTCCCTACTTCACAGACGTCCAAACAGAAGAGCGAGCTGGTGACTCTCCAATCTATGTAGCCCACTACGTTGCAAGAGCAAATACAGGGCCTTTCACATAGGTACACCTATCCTGAGCCGTGCGATTAATGACTCATGGCGGCGCAGTGTGCAGACATGTCCGGTGAGTGTTTATTTTCCGCATAGCGCATTAACAATAAATGGGATACAGATACGACTTACTGATAGTACTGACAAACGAATCGTTGATAGACAGATTCTACGTAAATCACTGCACACTACACCGTTAGAAGGGAAACTGATTCCTAGTCATCCTTACAGCAGCTGTAGCGTTCTTCCGGGAAAGGCAGAGTCTCTCAACATGAGCACTGCTCGGCTTTTCGTTTTGCAGACAGACGGTACGTCCCCATTCCCTGTCTAGGTCTCTTACGTGAGTGGACAAAGTATTTTCACTGAGCTGGTGTTTATATGGTGGAGCTACTTTAAGTTTACTAAATGAGTGCTGATTTGCCGTTGCTAGAGGAGTTAGTGCGTAAAAATGTTCAACAGCTGGAGCTGTCAAATGTGTGCCATACTGAAGAGCCTGTTCCAAGTGTAACATGCAGTCAAGATTAACTCGACAATGTCGATATCATTGTCTCTACTATCACTGGCTCGAATACTTTTCACAACACGAGGGGTATCAAATGCATCACCAAGCCTCCGTTCCCCTAACATATGAAGAGTTACAGAGGCATAAATTCCTCCATGTGCAATACAGCCAGGTCATCTAGGTTTATGAGAGTTCAGGTATTTCAGCATAGGTCAATCAATGCATTACAGTAGATTACTGTTCTGCACTTGAACATGATCAGCTTGTTTCCGTCAGACATATACACACGAACTGTGGAAGATATACTTTGTGAATTTTCTAAGTGCCTCCACTCAGTGCGGACCGCTCTGAAAGGCCAGCAATTTCTGAATGGCCGGCCGCTGCGGATGAGCGGCTCTAGGCGCTTCAGTCCGGAACCGCGCTGCTGCTTCGGTCGCAGGTTCGAATCCTGCCGTGGGCATGGATGAGTGTGATGTCCTTAGGTAAGTCATGCTTAAGTAGTTCTACGTGTAGGGGCCTGGTGAGTTCTGATCTTAAGTCCCATAGTGCTTGGAGCCATTTGAACCATTTTTGAATTCCTGAATGGAAGCGATTTGTGTTGTTTTCGAGTAACAGGATTAATGGTGAGAGAAGTACAGTAACTTTCTTGACAGAGGCACAAATTCCTCCCTGTGCAATACAGACATAGCAGATAACTCTAAATATAGATAAATGTAAATTAATGCAGATGAATAGGAAAAAGAATTCTGTAATGTTTGAATATTCCGTTAGTAGTGTAGCACTTGACACAGTCACGTCGATTAAATATTTCGGCGTAACATTGCAGAGCGATATGAAGTGGGACAAGCATGTAATGGCAGTTGTGGGGAAGGCGGATAGTCTTCTTCGGTTCATTGGTAGAATTTTGGGAAGACGTGGTTCGTTTGTAAAGGAGACCGCTTATAAAACACTAATACGACCTACTCTTGAGTACTGCTCGAGCGTTTGGAATCCCTATCAGGTCGGATTGAGGGAGGACATAGAACAACTCAGAGTCGGGCTGCTAGATTTGTTAGTGGTAGGTTTGATCATTACGCGAGTGTTACGGAAATGATTCAGGAACTCGGATGGGAGTCTCAAGAGGAAAGGAAGCGTTGTTTTCGTGAATCGCTGCTGAGGAAATTTAGAGAACCAGCATTTGAGGCTGACTGCAGTACAATTTTACTGCCGCCAACTTACATTTTGCGGAAAGACCACAAAGATAAGACAAGAGAGATTAGGGGTCGTACAGAAGCATATAGTAAGTCATTTTTCCCTCGTTCTGTTTGGGAGTGGAACTAGAAGAGAAGATGCTAGTTGTGCTACGAAGTACCCTCCGCTACCCACCGTATGGTCCATTGCTGAGTGTGTGTGTAGATGTAGATGTAGATTCATTAATTCACCGCGAAGCTACTGCAGCACAGTTACATGACTTCACAACACGCTGTCAGAGATAGACAGTAGCAAGATGCCATAGTTACCAATCCAGTCCATTTCCCTCTGATACTATATACGTCACTAACACTTCTCGGCCTTTGTTTATAAGAATGTCTTTTACATAGAAAACCACTGGTGAGGATCGTTAGTATGTTATTTATAATAGATCTAGAAGTCTCCAATAAGCAGTGACCACTGGATATTTCCCCTAATTTTCCTTCGTTGACTGGATTCATAGGGCGGTGCCCGGATTCTCGTGTGATGCGGCATTCGCCAACGCCATCTTGTGTTTTTGTTTTTTTGGGGTACTGTAGCGATGTGTCCTATGCGTATCTACAGACCCACGTTTCGATTGGTGAATAAATGTCCGGTACACAATTGTTATCAAGTTGGACATACTCCCGTCAAGACACCGTAAGTCTGGAGTTGTGATAGCACTCCTCGAGTTTAAGCCTGGTTAAATGTGTATGCGATGCTCTACTACGAGGAACAGAAAACAGAAAACTTGCTCTATGCGCCTGTGCTGAACTCTATAGGGCATTTTAGGGCATTTTTCCTGCATCAGGAAACCGGTGAGCTGTTAGATGGTCGGTTTGGTTTTGGGGAAGTTCAATAAACAAGAGAGCCAGTTCTGATGTTCTTGATTATTGAATCAAGAATGAAGAAAACGTATCTCCCCTTCGCAAAGGTTGTTGCCAAAGAAAAGGCGTTAGACAATTTAAAACGGTGCAAGATATATTTCCTGCAGAAGTAGTGAACAGCCAATACAAGTTGTGGCAAAGTTACGTTAAAACATAGCTGAAACGCATCGTCGAATTCAAAACATCCGCACCATTGTAAATTAAAACGTGAAAAACATGGTTGTTGTTATACGGTACTTCCACACCAATTTATGTATTTTTCATTTATACTGTCCCCTCTCTCTTTTGCTCACACTGCTCCCATCTCCATTTCTTTCCTTTTACTGCCACTGTCTTTCACTGATCGTAAATGTATTCTTTTTCTTTAGCTCCCACGGTTATTGTCTTCATTCCTTTTTCTTTGTCTTTCACTGCCACCTGCTTTCTCCAAACATGTCTGTTTTCCCTCTCTTTCAGTGCCAATGGGAATGTCTCCTCTCTCTCCAGCCGTCATTGTCTCTCTGCTAATCTCGTTCAGCACAAAAAAGCGCACATATGTTCGCATGACAAAATTTTTGGTGAAGAAGGCCGAATGAGCATTAGGCAACCGATTCCCCATTTCTCTGTCAGAGTCTTCTTAAAGGGGATTGTATTCATCCTTTTTGTGCTCAGAGAGGACTAATTTTCCGGTGGTCTCCTTCTTTCTGCTGCTACAGAACACTGCTTTGATTATTTAAAACAAAGTTGTAGAGGTCAGATGCTTACCGACAGCATACCTTCGAAAACGTCCGGCTTACAATTTACATATTAAAAAAGTAAAAATTTTATTGGAAATTTGTAACTGGATTTGCATTGTTTCAAGATTTAGATTAAGTTGCCGGACATTTTAAGTTCTCTTAGCCATGTTAAGATGCTTTTCGACCTTTTTTCTTGTCACTACAGCAGTTATTTGGGCATATTCATACAGTGCCAGTTATACTGGAGACAGCGCTTCATAAACTTATGTTGATTAAAAAATTCTGACTGAAAACATCCTGCGATGGAACCCTTGCCATGTCATCACATGTCAGCTAAAATTACTTTTACACCTCAGACGGAATTTTTTTTTCCTCTTCATCTCAGAGTATCACTTGCAACCTACATCCTCAATTATGTGCTGGATGTAATCCAATCTCTGTCTTCCTCTACGATTTTGCTCTCTACAGCTCTCTCTTTGACAAAGCTGTCTGCAGACTGATAGTGACTTCTTATGCCGGAAGTCATCTGATGCCAAGGCTGATGATACCTGTAAAAATTTTAAGCTTTGGCAGGGTTCGAAGCCAGGACCGAGGATGTTTTGATTATTAATCAATACGCTACCCCTAGAACATGGGTTCCCTTTAGCCGAGATGTGGCCCCCTTAAATGTTACCTTTTCGCTCACGGCTCTTTCGAAGATATTGGTACCTTGCACTGTCGTGTACCGGCAGATACAGGGAGGATCATTGAATGTAAAGCACGTTGTTGTCATACGAAGTTTTTTTCGTAGTCATTCATGTACGACGGGACTACTTATTTCGTCAATTTAGTTGTGAACCTATATATGCGTACTGCAGTGTGTTACTTCGTTTATGATGTCTTACGACGAAAATTGCGAATCCCGAGAATGAATTGTTACTGGGCAAACCACTCACAGTAATGCCCATGTCACACATTAGTCAATGAACCTGCTTCTAGATTAAAGCTGCCATGTATAGTCGTAGTCCAAGCAATGAAAGACAATTTGCAACAAGTAGTGGCATCATATATGTCCTTCACTACTCAATCCTAATAGCAAGAATTTATCTTCTTTGGGTCAACCATTATAATCTGTCAGTCAAGGGAAGGCAGAATTTCGGTTACGATTGCTGACGGGGCCATAATCAGTTACTATTGCTTGGCTTTCACAGTTACACCCATTTGTTTCTAAGACAGTGGTTCCAGACTCAACAATAAATTTAAAAAATACCACACGTTATTAATGAAAGCATAAACAACTGTGTAAATAGTAGTGTTTTCAGTGTGTTACAATTCAGCAAATTACCATAAAATACAGATAAAGATAATGTTCAAGAAACAACAAGCCACTGTGATCACGGCTGAAGGTCGTACACGCCAAGGACGGCAATAAATTAAGAATGTTTAGGAACTCGCTGCGATTACAACTTAGAGGTATTGAAATACTAAAAGGAAGTGGCCAGAAACAAAGCAGAAGGTATCAGGCGCCAGGAACATCAGTAAACAAGGTTTTTACTGCTAAAATACAAATATCGAATTATTTTTTCAAAGCAAATGACCACAATCACAACTGAAGGCACTACACACCAGGAACGGCAATTATATAAAAAAATTAGAAACCTGCTGTAAAACAGCAAATGTAAGCAAAGGTTAATTAAAACGAACAAGCAACTGACAACCAAAAGGGCGAAATAAGATGATGGTAACTTGTAACCCAGTCATTACACTGCCAGATTTCATCCGGAAGGCTACCGAAACTATTAACTAGACACACATAACATTTAACGTAGGCATTACGGGGTATGGTGATAAATAATACAATAACAAAAAAACACAACGACGAGTCACAGACAGTGCACCAGGAGTCGACATCTGAGAAGGTCCGCCAACAAACACTTCCACGAGCCGTGAGATAGGCAGCCAAGTGTTGCAAATGTTCAAACGTGTGTGAAATCTTATGGAACGTAACTGCTAAGGTTATCAGTCCCTACGTTTACACACTACGTAACCTAAATTATCCTAAGGGCGAATACACACACTCATGCTCGAGGGAGGACTCGAACCTCCGCCGGGATCAGCCGCACAGTCCATGACTGCAGCGCCTAGACCGCTCGGATAATGCCGCGCAGCCCAAGTGTTGCATTCACTTCACAAGACGGTAACTCAGACTAGTGGCAGTCCAACGAATGACTAATGATAATCTTGCTGAAGCTACCTGCCGTCCAATAAACCAAATGCAAGAATGGAACAACACGCCAAAGCCGGAACCGGCAGACTGCACTTTGCCCACAGAATACTGTGCTTAGAGTGCTCGGAACGGAAAAGAATCAGTACCACCAGAGTAGAAGAATCACAAACGGCCTACAATCAAGAAAGCTGTCAAAACTACACGCCTTACCCGTCTGCAGCTATTACATGCACTGACCCCCATGGCAGGTAATTGGGGCGTTAGCGGCCAATAGGCAGGTAAAATACCGCTGGTTGAACTTAACAAATTGTAACAAGCTGAACGCAATAAATCATAATAAGAAGTCGAGGAAAGCTAATCAGGTCCGCTCCCCCAAGCACTCCACCTGCTGCTCTTCACCTCGGCGACACTACGAGCAGCAACAAAAACCCAAGTCACTGGAGAATCGCGAAATGTGACAATGGTGGAGGTTTCTCTACTTCAATTGAACTGCACTCATGTTAAAGCCCGTAGGATCTGGTTTAAGACGAGATCATGCACTTTCGTAACAACAGAACTTCCATCTGGCAGTCCATGCGCGCTCCGCGCCGCTAGTGCACTGCGCGGACCTGGCTCCTCCTGAGTCTCCAACCGAACTGCCACAGTCACACGACACGGAAAAAACAAAAAGATAGGGCAACAGTTACTACATATCGATAACCGCCCCTGCTGCCCCTACCGGACAGGCAACGCTTGCGAAACGAGTGGCGCCAGTCAGAACGGGAAGAAGACAAACAACCGCAACCATGCCAACTAATTGGTACAGTCTGGCCTCCAACAGAGGGCGGAAACCTACAAACCACACCAACGCAAGCCGCAGCACAGCTCAACCATTTCCAAGAACGCCTGAATTGCACACTCCTGGAAATTGAAATAAGAACACCGTGAATTCATAGTCCCAGGAAGGGGAAACTTTATTGGCACATTCCTGGGGTCAGATACATCACATGATCACACTGACAGAACCACAGGCACATAGACACAGGCAACAGAGCATGCACAATGTCGGCACTAGTACAGTGTATATCCACCTTTCGCAGCAATGCAGGCTGCTATTCTCCCATGGAGACGATCGTAGAGATGCTGGATGTAGTCCTGTGGAACGGCTTGCCATGCCATTTCCACCTGGCGCCTCAGTTGGACCAGCGTTCGTGCTGGACGTGCAAACCGCGTGAGACGACGCTTCATCCAATCCCAAACATTCTCAATGGGGGACAGATCCGGAGATCTTGCTGGCCAGGGTAGTTGACTTACACCTTCTAGAGCACGTTGGGTGGCATGGGATACATGCGGACGTGCATTGTCCTGTTGGAACAGCAAGTTCCCTTGCCGGTCTAGGAATGGTAGAACGATGGGTTCGATGACGGTTTGGATGTACCGTGCACTATTCAGTGTCCCCTCGACGATCACCAGAGGTGTACGGCCAGTGTAGGAGATCGCTCCCCACACCATGATGCCGGGTGTTGGCCCTGTGTGCCTCGTTCGGATGCAGTCCTGATTGTGGCGCTCACCTGCACGGCGCCAAACACGCATACGACCATCATTGGCACCAAGGCAGAAGCGACTCTCATCGCTGAAGACGACACGTCTCCATTCGTCCCTCCATTCACGTTTGTCGCGATACCACTGGAGGCGGGCTGCACGATGTTGGGGCGTGAGCGGAAGACGGCCTAACGGTGTGCGGGACCGTAGCCCAGCTTCATGGAGACGGTTGCGAATGGTCCTCGCCGATACCCCAGGAGCAACAGTGTCCCTAATTTGCTGGGAAGTGGCGGTGCGGTCCCCTACGGCACTGCGTAGTATCCTACGGTCTTGGCGTGCATCCGTGCGTCGCTGCGGTCCGGTCCCAGGTCGACGGGCACGTGCACCTTCCGCCGACCACTGGCGACAACATCGATGTACTGTGGAGACCTCACGCCCCACGTGTTGAGCAATTCGGCGGTACGTCCACCCGGCCTCCCGCATGCCCACTATACGCCCTCGCTCAAAGTCCGTCAACTGCACATACGGTTCACGTCCACGCTGTCGCGGCATGCTACCAGTGTTAAAGATTGCTATGGAGCTCCGTATGCCACGGCAAACTGGCTGACACTGACGGCGGCGGTGCACAAATGCTGCGCAGCTAGCGCCATTCGACGGCCAACACCGCGGTTCCTGGTGTGTCCGCTGTGCCGTGCGTGTGATCATTGCTTGTACAGCCCTCTCGCAGTGTCCGGAGCAAGTATGGTGGGTCTGACACACCGGTGTCAATGTGTTCTTTTTTCCATTTCCAGGAGTGTATATTAGGAAAAAATAAGCACTTGTCCCCTTTACAAAATGTTACGCCGGTAACTGCGAATCCCGGGGAAGGAATTTTGTAGCGCCAACGACTGGTAATAACGCCCTTATCACTAATTAGCCAGCGATCTATCTTCAAGAATAAAGCCACCACTAATAATCAGTCATATTCGAAGACAATAAACGACCACTTTCAGAACGCAGTGGCATCTACTATTCTTTTCACTTTTCAACGTCAGTTCCAAGAATTCGTTTTACTTAGTTAACCAGTTACAAGAATGCCTGCATATTATATGAGGGGAAAAGAAACAGAGCAGCAAATCCAAGGA
The DNA here is from genome assembly GCF_023897955.1 of Schistocerca gregaria. Lineage (NCBI taxonomy): Eukaryota > Metazoa > Arthropoda > Insecta > Orthoptera > Acrididae > Schistocerca > Schistocerca gregaria. The sequence goes on from NC_064922.1 coordinate 465,162,394, forward strand.
GACAATTCCTCACTAAAATGTGTTTCCTAGTACCAAATGTAAGTTTCAGTTTGAGACTGACATTTGGAAGAACGTTTTATCCAGTACAAAATCGTACTGAGTTGTGGGAAAATCACGAAATAAAAGAATCGAACGGTACGAGACGTGATGATCCGGAAGGATAATGACAGTTTGATGGACAACAGACATGTGGTGAGTCTCCACAGATCCGAAGGGGAAACGAATATATAGAAAACGCTAAGTGGAATATGCTTTGTGGAATCAGTGAATGGTTGTGTCGATAAAAAGAAGCGGCCTAATGGGTGAATATCTGGTGCGTTGAGACATTATACGTCTGTAGTAATGAGATCTCTGCCCGGATAGGACTGTTGAACATGGCCTCAGAGAGATCAAAGCTATAAACTGGCCAACACAGGCCAGTGTGTATTTTTTCGTCCATTAGAGAATTTGTGCACAAACCATGCTGGACTTCCTAATCTGTAGTATGACGATCCGCTGTGCTACTTTACACTGCCGTGGGATGGCAGCATATGCTCGTTCGGACGTTGTGCAAATTCGAAGGAGAACGTACACTGTAAGATATATCAGAAAAGGAAACGACGGACCATGACCATGACGGAAATCGGCAGATGTAGTGGATGTACAGGCAAATAAATTTCAGAAAAAAAATGCATGATCTATTCAACAGAAATAGCTTCACAAATGGAGAAAATTAATAGTGCGTAGATTTTCCTCTGGCCCTTACGCAAGCAGTATTCGGCTTGGAACTAACACAGCTGTTGCATAACCTCCTGAGCGATACCATCCCACCTTTCCCCAACTGGCGCGTTATATCGTCAAAACCCCGAAATGTTTAAAGGACCTACCCACAATGCTCCAAACGTTCTCAAGTGGGGAAAGGTCCGGCGACCTCGCTGGGCAATGCAGGGTTCGCCAAGAAAAAAGGCAAGCAGTATAAACTCTCACCGTGTGCTGGCTGGCCAGAATAGCTTGCCAGGAAGGTAACAACACACATAACTAGTGAAAATGTGCCTGGAGACATTCCCGACAGCCATTAAGTGTTCGTATCTTGCTCGACAGGCCCACAGGAACATATTTTAAACGGTAAAGTGATGAAAATTCGTAATTTTAAAATAGACCGGACAGTCATCATTGATGACGGTTCTCATCAATTGAGAGGAGGCTGAGAACTTTGCCTAGACACGCCAGCTGTTACTCAAAGGTGTTCTGTAACAACTCCCTATACCATATGACATAGCATTTATACACACCAGAAAGTGCAACTTAAAAGTTGCGAAACCTGTTGAATGAGTCTGAAATCGACTGAAATAAATACAGTTACGGCGGATTATTCGATTTTCATTCATATTCATATTTTAACAATTTAGACACCAGTATGTAAACACCTTTTACACTGTCTGTATTGGTCAATCTATTATATTTTACAGCGTGTCTATCGAAAAATAGGAATTTTTAACTCATTCACCTCCATGCATTATCGTAAACGACGCATTACAGTGTTGTACAGTTCACAATAAATGTTCGAATATCCCAAAGCCGACTTCAATGCAATTTTATAATCATGGGAGGAAAAACGTTGTGCAGCTTGTTTCAGTGCCTGTGCACGTTCCGGAATGAGGGCTCGATGATCGGATAACGTAGTTCATCTCGCGTATTCACCTTCGGTTTGTATACCTCAGACCATATCCAACCCCATAAACCGAAATCTAGTAGTGTAAGGTAGTGAGATCCTGGCGACCAGTTAATTGCACTACCAATTACGGTAAAACACATAAAACGTGCAACTACCCCAAAAACGAATGTATGATAAATCTTTTCTGTCTCAAGAACCATTCGGAATAGGGTATATAACCATATGAATTTTTTGCTTCAAAAGTGTGTCTCTGTCATATCCCTGAATATTGTCCATTTCTCGTGGGACATCCTGTGGACTATGTGATGGTGAGAGCAACTGTCAAACAGTTTCCTTATCTATGTGGAATGGCGCCCGTGGTTTAGGAGTAGCGTCTTTCATCAGTAATCAAAAACATCCTCGACCCTGAGTTTGATTAATAATCAACATTGGAAGCCGAAGACTTCCACCAAAAGTCACCCTCATTCTGCCAACGGAATTTTCAAAGAGGGTGTAAAAGCGGACACAGGTTCAGGGCACTCTGTTGTTCTGGTAACTGCGCCTAAAGGTGGAAGAATCAGCAATGGTCAATGGCATGAAGATGCAGAAGGCAACGGAAACCACCGCATTAAAGACAAATATATCAACATGACATGTGCCCAGTAACTGAAAAAGTGTCTTGACGTTCTCTCCATTGGCAAAATTTTTCGGAATAATCTCTCGTTCAGATCTCCGGAGGGGACTGCCAAAGGGTAGGCGCCCATGACAAAATGTTTGAATAACCGACGGAAGGATAACGTTCTACGAGTTGAAGCGTGAAATGGCCGAAGCTTGAACGTAGTAGGGAAGCTGGAAAATCTGAAAAAGAAAATTCAAAGGGTCACCTTAGATATATAGGCGTCAGTGACGTGAAATGGAAGAAGACAAGGACTACGGGTCAGGTAAGTAGAGGGTAATATCAACAGCAGCAGAAAATTTTATAACGGGCGCAGGATTCGTTATTAACAAGGAGATAGAGAAGACAGTACGTTACTGTGGACAGCTCAGTGACAGAGTTGTTCCTATCTGAATCTACAGCAAACCAACATAGACAGCGATAGTTCCGGTACACACACCGACCTCGCAAGCTGAAGAATATGAGAATAATGAGAGGGTATTACAGTACGTAAAGAGAGATGAAAATCTAATAGTCGTAGGTGATTGCAACGCGATTGTAGTGGAAGGAGTATATGAAAAGGTCACGGCAGAATATTGGCTTGGGACTAGGAATGCGAGAAGAGAAATGCTAACTGAGTTCTGTAATATATTGCAGCTAGAAGTAGTGAACACTGTGTTCAAGAATCACAAGCGGAAAAGGTATACTTGGAAAGTGCCGGGTGGTACGGAAAGATTTCAGTTAGATGACATCGTGGTTAGACATAGATTCCGAAATCAGATTGGAAGATTGGACTGTAAGGCATACACAGCAGCATATGTAGACTCTGATCACAATACAGTAGTGACGAAGAGGAGGGTGAAGTTGAAGAGATTAATCAGAAAGATTCAGTAGGCAAAGGAGTGAGATACGAAAGTACCAAAGAATAACGAGATACCCTTGAAGTTTTCTAAGGCTATAGGTACAGCAATAAGGAATAGCTCAGTAGGCAGTACTGTTGAAGAGGAATGGACGTCTCCAAAATGGGCAGTCACAGAAGTTTGGCAAGAAAAACGTAGGTGCAAAGAAGATAACTGTGAAGAAACCGTGAGTAATAGAACGTCTCTAAAATAGGCAGTAACAGAAGTTTGGCAAGAAAAACGTAGGTGCAAAGAAGATAACTGTGAAGAAACCATGAGTAATAGAAGAAATATTTTGATTAATGAAAGAAGAAAGTGTAAAAATATTCAGGGAAATTTAGGAATACAGAAATACAAGTCGCTGAGGAATGAAGTAAACAGGATGTTCAAGGAAGCTAAGACGATATGGCTGCATGAAAAACGTGAAGAATTCCAAAAAGAAACGATTGTCGGAAGGACTGACTCAGCGTATAGGAAAGTAAAAACAACCATCGGTGAAATTAAAAGCAATGGTAGTAACATTAATAGTGGAACGGAAATTTCACTGTTAAATCGAGAGGAGAGAATGGATAGATACAAAGAGTACACTAAAGGCATCTATGAGGGGGAATATTTGTCTCATGAGGTACAAGAAGAAACAGGAGGTGATTTAGAGGTGATAGGAGATCCAGTGTTAGACTCACAATTTAAGAGAGTTTTGGAGAGCTTAAGAACAAATAAGGCAGAAGGAATATAATATTTCATAGCAATTTCTGAAAGCTTTAGAGGAAGTGGCAACAAAATGACTATTTACGTTGGTCTGTAAAGTGCGTAAGTCAAACGACATACCTTCTGACTTTCGAAATAATGTCATCCACACTATTCTGAAGACTGCAAGAGCTGACATTTGTGAGGATTATGGCACAATCAGGTTAACAGCACATGCATTCAAGTTATTTACACGAATATTACGTATACTTAAGAACGGAAAAGAAAATTGAGGTGATGTTAGACGACGATCAGTTACGCTTTTGGGAAGGTAAAGACACCAGAGAGGCAATTCTGGCATTGTGCTTGATCATGGAAGCAAGAGTAAATAAGAGTTAGCACACGTTCATAGTATTTGTTGACTAGGGAAAAGCGCTTGACAGTATAAAATTGTGCAAGAGACTCCAAATTCTGTGAAAAATAGAGGTAAGCTACAAGGATGTACGGGTAATATACAATATGTGTAAGAGCCACAAGGGAATAATAAGAGTGGACGACTAAGGACGAAGTGCTCGGATTAAAAAGTGTGTAAGACAAGGTTGTAGCCTTTCTTCAGTACTGTTCAAGCTGTACTTCGAAGAAGTAATGATGGAAAAGAATGTAGTCAGTAGTCGATTCACAATTCAAGGTGAAACGGTATCATCAGTGAAAGTGATAATCTGCTAAATAGAATGAAAAATCTTATGAGTACAGAATATGGACGGAGAATAACTCGAAGAAAGACGAAAGTAATGAGAAGTATCAGAAATGAGAACAGCAAGAAACTTAACATTAGGATTGATGATCACGAAGTAGATGATACTAAGGGATTCTGCTACCTAGGCAGCAAAAAACCAGTGTAGGCCAGAGCAAGGAGAACATCAAAAGCAGACTGGCACTGACTAAAAGGGCATTCCTGGCTAGAAGAAGTGCATGTCATACCTTCCCACCGTGAAACAGACACAGTTCTGAGGGAAGAAATGAGAACAGAAGCCATGAGCAGAGTCGTGTAGGCTAGGACGCCCTACGATAAGGGACGGACAGCCACGTTGCCACCCGATCACCAGGATCATGTTAAAAGATAGAGCCCTCCAGAAGAACAGTATAGATCTTACGATAACACTGAAGGACCACACCAGCTGAAAGTTTTAGTGTGAGACTATACGCATCTCTGTTACGTTGCAAACGTTAAAAACATTGTCCACCATGAAAAGTATAACGTTTATTATTGGATACACAGACTTTTTGTAGGCGGACCTTAAGGTTAACATTGAGACCCTGATTGGTCAGTTGAAAACACAGCCAGATACCTTTTTTCTTCTTAACCCAACTTCGGTAAATTGTAGTAAGGAGAAGTTAGGAGAGATTTGCTTCCGAAAAGGCGAGGTGTGTGGAGCTGCACCGCCTGCCACCCCTTGACAGTGCCTAAACACCGACAAGGTAATAAACGCACGCGGTGCCGCCATAAGTCTTCACTCTGAACTGCAGAAGTGTCATCTGTTACATCCCCTTTTTATGTAATACTAGTGTTGATCGTCAATTAAACTTCGCGGTATTCATATTTGCTACTAGAGGTTAAAATCTGAAACGCGATGATTTTTTCTGTTATATAATTATTGAGAAGCCACATTAGCCACTGTAATTTATGACAAGTTAAATTAGTAATTAAAGATAATTCAGAGTAACTGTAGACCATTTTGATAGTTTTCTCTTTTATAAAACTTAACTTAAATCTATATCATAGATGTGACATGGCATATGTCATCCTTCGATACATTGTAGAACTTGGAAACACATTCAGGGAATATTCGTTCACATTTTTGTTGAACGCAGTTGGTTTTTATCATCCTGTATTAAAATATTTCGTTTTATCAATAGTGCAATTTATAAACAATGTTTTGTGAGTAGAATAAAATTTCAAATGGTAAACTTAATTGCTTTTTCGACGTTATTTTACCAGCTAACTAAAAAATAGGAAAGCCTTGAACCCTGTCCACTAAATTTAGTTAGTATTAAGATTCCTTTACAGGGAGTGAATTGGAGCGGAGGCTGAAATCATTAAGTATTTGATTATATCACGGCTAGTGTCACTGAACTCTTCTGAACTCTACATGTCATGTGTGGTCTGGTATCTCCTTACCAGCAACAGGTCCCAGGTTCAAACTAGTCAATTCCCTAAAAAGCACGCTCAGATCATCGTTGTGTGAAAGTGGTAGGGAGGCACGACTTGGAACAAACACACACCATGCAGAATGTTAGAGAATGGCGGCCATGCCAGGATGGTGAAATACCATGATTGAAGGTCGACCACATTCCCAACTAGGTCAGAAAAATATCCTCATGAAAATTTTTTGTAACAACATTTTTTTCTGGAAGTTATAAACAGCCGAAAACAGTAGCTGCAGCAATAGATAGTAAGAAAGTATTTAATAGAAAGTGAGACATTCTAGCAGAGACAATAACATAATTAAGGTATAAATTTTAATATTGTTAGAATTAAGTTTTTTTCTCCAATGCAAGCGCACAGGTGGCGGATACATTGTTGACCAGTTGGTTCTGACCTAACAAGTAAGTGAATGTATTGTCAGTCTTGGGTATAATTAAGGTCAAGTCCTATGACCAAAAAGTTTATGAAACATGAGTGCATGTTGATGCAAAGTAGTGCACGTAAATTGCTTTTAAAACAGAAAATAAGGGATTCGGAAAGATAAGTAATGGCAGATCGAGACATTGACCAAATTGAGTTAGAGACCCAGCATGAAGATGGACAGAGAATAGAGGACAGTACAACAGAAGATGCAGTATCGCGAGAAATATGACAGATAACGCACGACAACGAGGGTAATGTAAGCAAAAGCATAGAAAACGTAGGTCAGCATACGACAGAGGAACAGGAAAGTAGAGAGACAGTCGATGAGGATTCTAACCTGCGTCTTGAATACGTAGAACCCATAGTACACGTAATCAGACTTCCCTCACCACAGTCTACAAGGAACTCGAGCAGAAACGTGTCACCGCACACCTCAATGCAATCGGTTGCAAAACAACACTTGGGTGAAAGTACAGAGCGTAGGCCGTCGGAAGAAACGCAATAGGACCCACCAATCTGGCAGAATTATTACATCAAATGACGGAAACCATGACAAGACAAAATAAAGAAGTTGCGAACCAAATCAAAATTCAGAATATAGAAACGACGAAGCAAATTGAAGAAACAACGAGACAAATACGTGAGATTAAAGAACAAATCAAAACAAAAATCAGTTAGACCTAAGTCATATTGAAGACAAGGCAAAAGAATCTAGACAGGTGATAGGAAACTTAATAACACGTCACAATCAATTGAGAACAGACATTGACAAGGTACAAGCGGACGTACAAACATTGCGTAATGACATTCAGGACGAGATCAAAACATTACGTAACAACACCCAGGGAGAAGTGAAGAAACTAGAGAAACAGATAAACGTAATTACTAGACAAGCAGCAGGTACAGCGCCTTAAATTGTTGAAAACAGTGTGTTACACAAACGTATCACAAAAGCAGCGCTGAAAAGATATAATAATCGCATTGTCAAAATAGAAGCCCAAACGAAGCAACAATTTCAGAAATTGCGAACAGAGTTGTAGCAAACTATTGAAGAGCGTAGTGAACCGGATCGAACAAGCACTGAGTCTGTAACCACATCCGTATCTGTAACAGCACCGGAAAAACAAGCAATTAACGAAGATATTATTGTAATTCCAATCACAGGCGGGAAGCAACACACGTGAAGTCAGACAGCCTGCACAGCAACAAACACGTTTCGAAATTCTTGATGGACAAACGGCACCACAAACACATGCAGAGCCACAAATGTATGTTTCAAGACAGTCTGGATCGTGCAATGAAGCGTCAAGGTTAGCCAGGCAAGATACCGAACCAATACGTGGCAATGGAAAGCCAGGTCGCGAAGAGTACAGTGCAATGCACTCAGCTACACGTTCACAGCCGATGGAAGAAAATTATTGCGTACCACTCCAACGATACCACGCAAGGGTAGGCGAAAGCTACAGTGAACAATATGCAATGGATCTACCACAATCGGAAAGAACGACGGGGGAAATGATCAGAAACAAAGGTGGCGAAGAATCGCGAATTTCATATGGAACTATGACAAAGTACGACAACGATAATTTCCTCACAGTCAGAAAACTTCAACACTTTCGAGAAGGAAACTCACTACATCCACGAACTTTTATTGACAATTCCGAGTAGGATTACCAGAACACTGGACGATAGCACAAAAATTTGACTTAATATGTGCACACATGTCAGGAACAGTCGCAGAAACCATGCAGAATGTTGCAGCGACATGCCGATCGTACGAAGAGTTCAGAGAGAAGCTTCTCTCACGATATTGTTCCAGCGAAGCACAGAACAGAGTGAAGTACGAATTATTACAGAATCCATATTTTGAAAATTTAGGAGAGAAGAGTCCCGTGGAATTTTTCGTATTAATGCACTGAAAAATCAATGCTTAGATGTACCATACAGTGACGGAGAGTTGATTAAATAATGCGCGATGAAGCTACCATTGAAATACCAGCAATCATTAGTAGGTCGCGGAGGCAATGACGTCGAAGCATTTAAAGGTATTCTAAGGGAACTAGAGTTCATATTTTCGGAATATGACGCAAGGAAAAAACGAAGCGCACGTGAAAACGAAAGCAAAAAGCAGTGGAATCCACAAGACACAGTACGAAGAAACAATAATTACGAACCATGTGATAACTTCGCACCAAGAAACGACAATAGATTTCAACAAAGAACCGGTTATGGATTTAGAAGAGAATATGGCAATAACTATAATTCACCCAGGAACGGCAACAACTATTACAGGGGGAATAACGACAACCGGAATGGGTATTGGAGAACCAATAGACCGACAAATTATCAACAAAGAAACCAATATCAACAAGCGGAGCAAGAAAAGATAATACAGATAGAAGAGGTGGAGGTAAGACCACCAAACCGCGAAGAACGTTCGAATTAACAGCTAAGCGCCCATGCCAAAGAGAATGATGCACCGACCCAGGATAATTGCAGCACCTTGAACAGAGAAGTAAAAATCTTATCACGAGAAGAAAAGAAGGAAAAACAAATACGCAGGGACCAGATGAAACCGAAGACAGGAAAATAACAATATAGTGTTGGGACGAAATTAACTGGAAGAATACTGACGAGGAAGATGAATTACCAGAGGCATGCACAACGAATGTAGGAGGAAAAGCCGAAGTAATAAATATTGCGGAGCTATTTGAGATGGAAACCACGGAAAGCGAATTCAATGAGGCTAATGCGCAGTCGACAGAAGTTGAAAATAAGTTACTAGTGGGCACGCAACCCAACGTATACAATGAATAAAGTTATGAAGCGATAATTAGAACATTTAAATACGATTATGTGGAAGTAGCGGGGAAGAAGGAGAAGATAGACGAGGATGAGGAAAAAGTAGAGGATGTTGAAGAAAGCGTAAATGAAGGAAGAAATAGAGAAGAGGAAATAAAAGAGCGATAAGTAGCAGTCGAGGCTTATCCTACAGAGAGCTCGAATTCACAGAAGAAAGTCCCGAAAAGACTTATGTATGTTTCAGTGGAGGATTCGTTGATGCAAGAAGAAGAAGAACAGAACCAACCCTTTCAAATTCAACCAATTGTGAAGGCCATGGTAAAACAGATCACAGTCAATATTGTAATTGATAGCGGAAGTGAACTGACCGCGATCTCAGAAAATTTATTCATGCAATGTAATGCCAATGAGGAATTGCCAGTTCAGAAAACACGTAAGATTAAAGTTAGAGGTCCTATTAGAAACAATGCTGCGGAAGTTACGAAACAAACAAGGTTAACTCTTTCGTGCGAAGGTCAAAAGATCGAAGCCAACTTCGTGATTATACCTAAACTATCTGTAGATTTGTTTAAAGGTGCTTATTTTTTAAATGAGAGACGAGCGATAATAGATATGGGGAAAGATAGCGTACCATTCTGGAATGTCACACTTCTTTTTGAACAAAAGCTAAAATTAGAAAAAAACAGTTATAAACAAACAATTAAGAATGATGCGAGATAAAGAGGATGAAGAATTAGAATGCTGTGCACAAAGGGGGAATCGCCTCAACTCATGTCAGAAGTCCATAAAGAAATCGACGAAAAATTGCAAGAAGTTCAAGGTATTTCGGAATACAGCGAAAGAGAATTAGAGGGTATTTTACGAGATAAAACAGAGGTATTTTTACCTAAGAGTGGCAGTATTAAACACATTCAGTACAAGTTTGAAGCAAAACAGCACAAACCATTAGAGTGCCACCCTATACAATCCCATTAAGCTATAGAAATAAAGTATTCCAAGAGATATCTAAAATGTTAGATGATTATATTATTGAACCAGCTACCACCACATATACACAGCCGACTACATATTGTACAAAAACAAGATGGGAGCATGAGGTTAGTGCTTGATGCCAGACAGATCAGCACAATGATAATCACTGACACAGATCGCCCAGAAAAATAAGAGAAATTGATACAAAACTTCCACGGTGCTAAGATATTTTCATCAATTGACTTACAGAGTAGTTTCTGGCAAATAGAATTCGCCCCAGAATGTGGAAAATTTACAGCATTTATCGTATTCGGTAGATGTTACCAATTTAATTGATTGCCATTTGCTTTAAACATATCATCAGCAGCGTTTATTGGGGGATTTAATACTATATACGATCCTGAAATTTTACAAAAAATTACTTGTTGTGTTGATGATGTGATTATAGCAGAACCCTCTTGGGACTCTAATGACCTCGTTGTCGACGGGACGTTAAACACTACCCTAACCCTCTTGGGAACATCAAAACGACACATTAAATCAGTTTTTACAGATCATGAAAGAGCATGGGGTCACAGTAAATATAACAAAATCCAATTTTGGAAGGTGAGAGGTCAAATTTCTAGGACACATAATTTCATAGAAATGGGTAACGCCCGACCCAGAAAAACTAACGGCAATTGAAGAATTCTGTACTCCATATAATAAGAAAACTCTCAGAGGATTTCTAGGTCTCACCGGATTCTATAAAAAATTTACTTTGATCGACTCTCTCGCAACACTACTCCTATATGCATTGACTGGAATGACGCCATGGCTATGGGATCAAGAAGCCAATGAAGAATTTTTAGAAGAGAAAAACGCACTAACAACAGCAACGATTTTAGCACATCCTGATCTAACACAACATTTTTATATGGCCACTGATAGCGCGAAAACAGGTTTAGGAGTTGTTTTGTTCCAAAAATATGAACAGGCAGAGCTAAGATAATAAAGAACAATTGCATTTGCCAGTCGGGTACTCACAAAAAGCGAAAAAAATATTCAGTCACTGAGCTGGAAGCATTGGCCATTGTATGGGGCTTCCAACGTTTTTGATACTTCCTATTCAGTAGAAAAACAAAAGTATACACTGACCACAAAGAATTAGAATTTCTGTTATCCGCCAAAGTAACTCATGGGAGGTTAGCCAGATGGGTGTTAATAGTACAAGAATTTGACTTCACTATTACACACATACCAGGACCAGCGAATGTATTAGCTGATGCTTTATCATGATGTTCACGGGGTGAATCCAATAACATAGGTTTGGAAGCACCAGAAGATCAGTTTACAATGTACTAAATGAAACAAGTACCTTTCGAAAACTACATTAAGACAGCATTGAAAACCATAGGCAAAGAACAGGACAAGGATCCCGAAATACTAGGAATCAAACACAAGTGGAGAAGTAAGAATTTTCCAGACGTTCGATAGCACTATCTCATAAAAAGCAATGTTTTATTTTTTAGACGAAATGTTGCAACGAATGAATGGTTAATTTATATCCCAGATGAACTAATTAACAAGTACATATGGTATACACATTTAAGTTATGGCCACTTTGGACCAAAGACATGCTTTTTAAAAATAAAACAAACAAGCCATTTTCCTAATATGGAAAGACGAATTAGAACAGTATTAGTCAAATGCAATAGATGTATGTGGGCTAAACACGTCACTTTCCAAAACATACGACCTACATTTCCAATAATCTCTAAAAAATTAAAACAAATAGCTGCAACAGATTTGATGGGGCTCCTCCCATGCTCAAAAAATGGATATATTTTCATATTTGTGGTTTTGGAACTTACTTCTAAATATGTTACCTTGACACCATTAAAACGGGCAACATGTCTAACGACAGGTAAAGCATTTAGACAAGATTTTCTCAGACAAGTAAGTTGAGTGGAACGAATAATTTCGGATAATGGCCCACAATACAAATCAGTGCAATGGCAGAACACATTAAAACAACCCAAAATAAAACCCATCTACATATCTAAGTACAAACCTAAAGTAAATCCAGCAGCATGATCTATGAACGACATAGGCACTTTATGCCGATTATATGCAGCCAAGAGACACAACACTTGGGATATATTCCTTAAAGGTTTTAAAGAAGTAATAAATGAAATGCCACATAGCACTACACTAATACCTCCAGTTACTGTACTTAAAAATATTGAACCCCCAAACATAACCAGAGAAAATGTTAGATTTCCTATTGTACCACGTAGGAAGCACAAACAAGTCATAGCAACAGCACTCTCCAACATCAGAAAGGCAGCAATTAAAAGAAAAGAAAGAGGAGATAGAACAGCAATTAAAAGAACATTCTCTGTAGGCCAGAAAGTATTTGTAAAAACACACCATCTCTCCAGCAAACAGCAACACATAATACATAAGTTTTGCGCTCCATACAAAGGACTGGTTATAATTAGCCGAATTTCTCATGATAGTGCTGTGGAACTAATGAACCCAAAAACAGGCAAAACCTTAGGACTTCACCATGTAAGCCATATCAAAAAGTTTGAATATTAATTTTATTAATAAATAATTAACACAACATTTCAAGTTTATGTTACAGATAAGATCGTCAGGAGAAAGAAGAATGAAGAGAGAGGAAGCTGGGGAAAAGAAAGTAGTTTCAATAAAAACAAAAAACAAAAATAACACCAATAGTACCATAGATTAAGGTGATGGGAGAATGTGTAGATAGTCTAACAGCATGAAATACTAAAATGCTATACACCAAGACACTACACAAAAATAAGAAACGAATTTGAGGATTCCTGTAGAAGTTAAGACTCAAAATATCTTAGAACTGTAACATGGGAAGGGCGCCGAAATTTGTAAAGCTTTTTAAAATGGCGTAAAACAATGTAGGTACTAATATATGTTACATGATTATAAGTAAAACTTTTTGTAAGAACCATTGTAAGAATTCCAGCAAGACGGAAATGCAACGACCCCCAGGTTGCAACGAGAGAAGTGTCAAGAAAGGAAAGGACATAATTAGCAAGACACTATTCCTACAAGGCAGAAGCGTCGAGAGACGGGAAAGGATAGCGAAACCAACAATGGGCACTTGTATCCGAAGTCGGCAGTAAATCTACAGCTAAGGCGAACCCTGCTGGGACACGACACAACATGGATGGCCAGAAAGGTCCCGGGACGCCTCGACTCAGCGAAGCGAGCAAAAAACGACCTGACGAGAAGACCGCTTGGGCAAGCTACCACTGGCAAAAAAAGTGTAAAAGTCACACTACTGCTATTAAACAGCAAACTGATTCACGAAACTGATGAATACTTCAACAAAGTAGACATGACATGTCCAAACAACTTATCAAACTCTTACTAAGAGGAGAAATTCAAAGCGACTAGTTATCAATAAATATTCCCATATCCTGCCCAGAGAAGAAATATAGATAAAGGAATAATTTTCGACTGACTTAGGCAGTGATTCAATCATTGACTAACTTCAGTTCAAAAATTAAGTTCGAAGAGTGGTGATATGTAAGGTGTCAGGCAAATCCAACACCTTCCACGAAAACCCTGACATGATAGCAAATCTGACAGTATGTCACATAACTCCGAATAAATCCTGACATTAAATTAACCAAAGTAATACGATCAACGAGTGAGCAAATAGAATACCACATACTAACACAACAATGCATAAATGCATGTCATACCTTCCCAACTTGAAATAGAGTCGGTTCCGAGGGGAGACATGAGAACAGAAGCTGAGAGCAGAGTCGTGTAGGCTAGGAGGCCCTACGATTAGGGACGGACACCCACGGCGCCAGCTGACCAACATGTTAAAAGATAGAGCCCTCCAGAAGTACAGTATAGATCTGACGATAACACTAAAAGGACCACACCAGCTGAAAGTCTCAGCATGAGTCTATACGCCTCTCTGTTATGTTGCAAACGTTAAAAACATTGCTCCACCACGAAAAGTATAACGTTTCTCATTGGATAGACAGAATTTTTGTAGGCTGAGCTTAAGGTTAACATTGAGACCCTGATTGGTCAGTTGGAAACACAGCCAGATACGTTTTTTTTTTTTAAACCAACTTCAGTAAATTGTAGTTAGGAGGGGAGAGAGTTGCTTCTGAGACGGCAAGGTGCGTGGAGCTGCGCTGCCCGCTGCCCCCTGATGCTAACTAAACACCAACAAGGTAATGAACGCACGCGGTGCCGCCATAAGGTTTCACTCAGAACTGCAGAAGTCTCATCTGTTACATCCCCTTTTTACTTAATACTAGTGTTGATCGTCAATTAAACTTTGTGGTATTCACATTTGCCACTAGAAGTTAAAATCTGAAACGCAATCATTTTTCTGTTACATAATTATTGAGAAGCCACATTAGCCACTGTAATTTATCACAAGTTAAATAAGTAATTAAAGATAATTGAGGGTCACTGTAGACCATTTTGATAGTTTTCTCTTTTATGAAACTTAACTTAGATCTAGATTATAGATGTGATATGGCATGGGTCATCCTTCGATCCATTGTAGAACTAGGAAACCCATTCAGGGAATATTCATTCACATTTTTGTTGAACACAGTTGGTTTTTATCATCCTGTATTAAAATATTTCCTTTTATCAATAGTGCAATTTATAAACAATGTTTTGTGAGTAGAATAAAATTTCAAATGGTTAACTTCACTGCTTTCTCGACGTTATTTTACCAGCTAACTAAAAAATAGGAAAGTCTTGAAGTCCTTCCACTAAATTTAGTTAGTATTAAGATTCCTTTACAGGGAGTGAAGTGGAGCTGACGCTGAAATCATCGCTAGTGTCACTGAACTCTTCTGAACTCTGCATGTCATGTGTGGTGTGGCGTCTCCTTACCAGGAACAGGTCCCAGGTTCATACTAGTCAATTCCCTAAAAAACACGTTCAGAGCGTCGTTGCTCGAACTTGGCAGGGAGACACGACGTAGAACAAACAGACACCACACAGAATGTTAGAATGTGCTACTGTGAGATGAAGAGGTTGGCACAGGAGAGGAACTCGTGGTGGGCCACATCACACTTGTCGCTCTGAAGGGTATCATCTCAGAAACCTTGAAGGTAAAACACGGGCATCGGCCTTAACATTTCAGAAGTGCTAACAAACCAGTAGAGTTACATCATCTACTGCCCAAATTACTGACTGTGGGTACCAGGTGTAGTCGCTACATGGACAGTGGTACGCCATAGCATCATGTCAAGTGCTGGATCAGTCGAACGACGACGTATCTGCATCAGGGGAAGTGACAACAATGGTACGCCATACTGATAATCTGATGTGCTCCAGATGTTGTGGCATTGGCCCTCTGGATGCTGCAAACCAGCCTATATTCACTGTTCTAGGTGTACAACTGCACTGTCGAGCGTGCAATACGCCAGTCCTCTTGGGAGCAAGACAAGTGGGCCTATTGAGATCGATCAAAACACTTAGTAAGGCCCTGATTCGGTATGGGCTTGATAGCTGTGAACTCATGGTAGATGCGAACAGCAGTGTCGAATGACAAAACGGCGATCACGATGGGTCAGTGTCCATCACGTGCTGGTAGATAGATTCCCTTCTCACACATAATACCATAGTCTCACGAACAAACAAAATTCATATCCTCTTTCTCAATGTGATTCCCCATGCGTAACTTTCCCGTATATACAAATTGTAGACGGCATTATTCTTAACTACTTCATGCAGTTGCATTTAAATCTTATTCATTCGGGTATCCAAGCATATAGAGCAATTGATGCTAATTTGATGTTTGTTGCACGTCGCCTTTACAGTGCTGCAGTTTTGATGGTCAGAAACGTACATTATACCAACTGACAGATAAAAGCTACAGGCCGGATAGAGCTAGGCGTTCTCCGAAATGTGACCGTCAAGCAGTCGTTATAACAGTGAAATTTTTTGTTTCTGACCAATAGGATGGTTGTCACAATAACAATCAAAACACAAGCCGCCATGTTAAAAGTAAGTTCTTCAGCTGGATGGGGAGAGTTATGCGGAGGTTGATTCAACAGCTACAGCTGTGACTCGCTTCATATGGAAATATGTTTTCAGTTATGAATGAAGGAAACCATATTCCAGTAATGCTTATGTATTTTTTCTTTTATTTTTCCTGCAGGCTAAACACAAATAAATGTTACTTTAAGTCTTGATTTATTATCCAAATCACATGGGAAGATACGCTCCCTAGAAAAGACAACAATTAATTTTCAGCATTCACTACTCGTTTTGTTGTTATGAGACGTGAGGTTATGTTTTGTGCAGCGTTAGAAATAACAGATCTGCATACTGCCTCTCACCTGCACTGCATCAGGATAGCTGAGACGTGCAGAGATGTCTCCCAAGGCAGCACACAATTTTTGCCTCCGTATGTGGAGACGATAAGGCAGTTGGGAGCCAGCATGCATTTGTGGAAGATTCATTTTCCTTTCCATGGTTGGTGGTGTGTAAGAGTGCATGAGCCAGTTTGTGGTGAGGGCCTGTATGTTTATGGTGGCCTTTGAGTACAGTCAAGGTTGTGGACGGGTCACGGCGGGCCTACTGTCGTGGCTGTAATTGCAGGAGCAGTGTCTTGTATGGGGATATTGTTTGTTGATGAAACAATGTGAAGCCGTGTGATTTTCAAGCAGTTATTATCGTGTTGCCTTTCAGCGTACCTTAATAACTGATGTACGGTTGGTTATTATTGCACAGCAAATTACGTATGTTTCTTCCCGCATAGTTATGTTGGATGATTTATGCATATTAGGTTAAGATTTTATGAATGAATTTAGATTGGAGTCCCCCTTAAGGTTTTATTCATATTTTGAGGTGAAAGATTATTTCCCTGAAATTTTATGCCTTTGTATCAGGTGTTTCACATTTGCAAAACTGAGTCCAGACTCCTAATTTCTTTTGTCTTATGCATGTCTCTACTGAGTGTTTAGCTTTTACTGTTAATGTAATTAAATCACAGTTGATCAAGAACCTGCTCTTACGCAGCACCCAGCCCGGTTCCACTCCCACAGAAATCCTAAACTGCAAATGTCAAGGCGTCTGCAACACTTGTACGAGAAAACGCGTAATCGATCCGGAATTCGAAAATCCGGAAGTGATGAATCCAGTTTGCAACTACTAGTAGTTGATTTAGTTCTTGGCAGTATGAATTCGCCGAAACTATAAAGTGGCAATGGATTTCTAAACTGTACTATAGGTTCCTTCACATCTCAATACAATGACAGTAACGAAAGAAATTACACATCTTAGATAAGCAATTAGCTCTTTTCGAACTTTTTGTGTATTTAACATTAAATTTCTGCCATCTTTCGTTTGAAGGATCATTAAAAATACATTCATATGTTTCGGTTTGAAAGTGACGCATTGTTGCACGTGTTTCATGCTTAACGACCACTAATGTATTCCTTCTGCATCCTGAGCATTCTCGTTTCGATAAGTCTGTCAGACACCAGTTTTCATAATTCAAACAAACTCCTGGAATCGCTTCGGAAGCACAGCTTTACCGATAACACGAACCAAGTACGGCCAGTTCCATGGGTTTCCGCCTAGGCATCCCCAGATGATAACAAGAAATGGCAAACTATCGTTAAAATACTGTTGCTTTGAAGGACTCAGAAATTGGAAATAGGTTTACCGACAGTAGCCGGAATCCCATTGCTTTAAAGGAGCCTGTGACCTCTGAAGACCGGAAGCAATTTATAAGCTGATGGCTTTTTCGAAACATTAACTGTTATTGCTGTTCCAGTAATGGCACTAAGGGCTTAATTGCTAAGATGATATACTGCACGAGTAAGCTAGCAGTTATTAATTAACTCTACAGAGTTAATCAATAACTCGTTATAAGTCAAACTTTCATATCGTTTTCTCCCACCGAAACGTCTAGTTTTCTTTCAGCGGCTCATAATTTTCATTATTTTATCAGAACAATGAATGAAATTTATATACGAGTTACTGCTCTCACTACAGCTGAAACAAAATAATAATTCCGAACTCTCGTTTAACAAATGACTCCTTCTGCATGATACTGAATAGCGTGAGCATTGCGCAAGACTCCACTGATTACTCTAATGAGGGGGTTCCCCAAACTGCGTTCCATAGAACACTGGTATCGCGCAGGAAGTGAATGAGTGTTCGACGAAAAACTTACTTACACGGCGTTTCTCTTTCACGATGTTTGACGGTGCTGATGGATTTTTAAATTTTATTCTGATTTCTGTGTCATTAATTAAGACTTAAAATTGAAGAAACAACAAACAGGTGTTATTATCTACTTAAATTTTGTTAACTTCGAAATGAATAGGGTGCTCCACCAAAGTACCAGGACACTCGATCAGAGGAGAAGTTCGGGAACTTCTCGTCTAATGAGAAACGCCTAGTTCATAAGTTTGTTTTCTGCTTTAGTACTTCACTGTTTTCTCCCTCTCTTTCTCTCGCAAGTTTCGCCATTAAAATTGCTACACCACGAAGATTACGTGTTAAAGACGCTAAATTTAACCGACAGGAAGAAGATGCTGTGATATGCAAATGATTAGCCTTTCAGAGCATTCACACAAGGTAGGCGCCGTTGGCGACACCTACAACGTGCTGACATGAGGAACATTTCCAACCGATTTCTCATACACAAACAGCAGTTGACCGGCGTAGCCTGGTGAAATGTTGTTGTGATGCCTCGTGTAAAGAGGAGAAATGCGTACCATCACGTTTCCGACTTTGATAAAGGTCGGACTGTAGCCTATCGCGATAGCGGTTTATCGTATAGCAACAATGTTGCTCGGGTTAGTCGAGCAGAATATGGAATCGGTGGGTTTAGGAGGGTGATACAGATCACCGTGTTGGATCCCGACGGCCTCGTATCACTAGCAATTCAGATGACAGGCATCTTATCCGCATGGCTATAACGCATCGTGCAGCCACATCTCGTGCCCTGAGTCAACGGATGGGGACGTTTGCAAGACAACAACCATCTGGACAAACAGTTCGACCACGTATGCAGCAGCATGGACTAGCAGCTCGTAGACCATAGCTGCGGTTACCCTTGACTCTGCATCACAGCGCCTGCGATGGTGTACTCAACGGCGAACCTGGCTGCACGAATGGCAAAACGTCATTTTTTCGGATGAATCCATGTACTGTTTACAGCATCACGATGGTCGCATCCGTGTTTGGCTTCATCGTGGTGAACGCCCATTGGAAGCGTATATTCGTCATCGTCATACTGGCGTATCATCCGGGATGATGGTATGGGGTGCCATTGGATACACGTCTCGGTAACCTCTTGTTCACACTGACGGCACTTTGAACAGTGGACATTTCAGATGTGTTACGACCGTGGCTCTACCTTTCATTCGATCCCTGCGAAACCCTACATTTCAGCAGGATAATGCACGAGCGCACATTGCAGGTCCTGTACGGGCCTTTCTGGATACAGAAAATGTTCGACTACTGCCCTGGTCAGCACATTCTCCTGATATCTCACCAATTGAAATCGTTTGGTCAGTGGTGGCCGAGCAACTGGCTCGTCACAATACGCCATTCACTACTCTTGATGAACAGTGGTATCGTGTTGAAGCTGCATGGACAGCTGTACCTGTTCACGCCATCCAAGCTCTGATTGACTCAATGCCCAGGCGTATCAAGGGCGTTATTACGGCCAGAGGTGGTTGTTCTGGATACTGATTTCTCAGGATCTATGCACCCAAACTGCGTGAAAATGTAATCACATGTCAGTTCTAGTATAATATATTTGTCCATTGAATACCCATTTATCATCTGCATTTCTTCTTGGTGTATATATGATCTGGGCTGTGTGTTGGAATTGTCCAAGTAAGTCAACGCAGTTTGCTGGGGATGTGCTTGATTCTGATCTGGGATCCTGGTATTTAGAAAGTTTCTTTCAGTTCTGTGACAAACAGTGTATCGGTGTCTCTAGATCTACGAATTAGAGTTGCATCTCCCCTTGGTCTCCTGTCATTTAGTTCGGAACGATTGAAAAGAAGAGAGAGGTCTGTACAGGCGTGACCTTTTTATGTAGGATATAGATTGATGTACAAGGGGGTGAAGTAGTACAGTCGCATCCACAGCACAACATCTCGCATCACTCCGAAATATGACATTTATTCGACTGTCATAGCAAACGATAAAATTCACATTTGATAAATTCCTAGAATTGATTGAAATCATTGAAAGCGGAGCACATATTCTATACGCCATTGGGACGACATATATTAATTATTACACTTTAAGTTGAAGAGTTTCATTCCTAGAACAGACTGGAAACAACTACAGATGTTGTTGTTGTTGTCTTCAGTCCTGAGACTGGTTTGATGCAGCTCTCCATGCTACTCTATCCTGTGCAAGCTGCTTCATCTCCCAGTACCTACTGCAACCTACATCCTTCTGAATCTGCTTAGTGTACTCATCTCTCGGTCTCCCTCTACGATTTTTACCCTCCACGCTGCCCTCCAATGCTAAATTTGTGATCCCTTGATGCCTCAAAACATGTCCTACCAACCGATCCCTTCTTCTAGTCAAGTTGTGCCACAAACTTCTCTTCTCCCCAATCCTATTCAATACCTCCTCATTAGTTACGTGATCTATCCACCTTATCTTCAGTATTCTTCTGTAGCACCACATTTCGAAAGCTTCTATTCTCTTCTTGTCCAAACTAGTTATCGTCCATGTTTCACTTCCATACATGGCTACACTCCAAACAAATACTTTCAGAAACGACTTCCTGATACATAAATCTATATTCGATGTTAACAAATTTGTCTTCTTCAGAAATGCTTTCCTTGCCATTGCCAGTCTACATTTTATATCCTCTCTACTTCGACCATCATCAGTTATTTTACTTCCTAAATAGCAAAACTCCTTTACTACTTTAAGTGTCTCATTTCCTAATCTAATTCCCTCAGCATCACCCGATTTAATTTGACTACATTCCATTATCCTCGTTTTGCTTTTGTTAATGTTCATCTTATATCCTCCTTTCAAGACACTGTCCATTCCGTTCAACTGCTCTTCCAAGTCCTTTGCCGTCTCTGACAGAATTACAATGTCATCGGCGAACCTCAAAGTTTTTACTTCGTCTCCATGAATTTTAATACCTACTCCAAATTTTTGTTTTGTTTCCTTTACTGCTTGCTCAATATACAGATTGAATAACATCGGGGAGAGGCTACAACCCTGTCTCACTCCTTTCCCAACCACTGCTTCCCTTTCATGCCCCTCGACTCTTATTACTGCCATCTGGTTTCTGTACAAATTATAAATAGCCTTTCGCTCCCTGTATTTTACCCCTGCCACCTTTAGAATTTGAAAAAGAGTATTCCAGTCAACATTGTCAAAAGCTTTCTCTAAGTCTACAAATGCTAGAAACGTAGGTTTGCCTTTTCTTAATCTTTCTTCTAAGATAAGTCGTAATGTCAGTATTGCCTCA
Organism: Schistocerca gregaria; assembly: GCF_023897955.1. Lineage (NCBI taxonomy): Eukaryota > Metazoa > Arthropoda > Insecta > Orthoptera > Acrididae > Schistocerca > Schistocerca gregaria. Next base: position 465,184,165 of record NC_064922.1, read on the forward strand.
CGTGTTCCAACATTTCGACGGAATGCAAACTGATCCTCCCCGAGGTCTGCATCTACCAGTTTTTCCATTCGTCTGTAAAGAATTCGCGTTAGTATTTTGCAGCCGTGGCTTATTAAACTGATAGTTCGGTAATTTTCACATCTGTCAGCACCTGCTTTCTTTGGGATTGGAATTATTATATTCTTCTTGAAGTCTGAGGGTATTTCGCCTGCCTCATACATCTTGCTCACCAGCTGGTAGAGTTTTGTCATGACTGGCTCTCCCAAGGCAGTCAGTAGTTCTAATGGAATGTTGTCTACTCCGGGGGCCTTGTTTCGACTCAGGTCTTTCAGTGCTCTGTCAAACTCTTCACGCAGTATCGTATCTCCCATTTCGTCTTCATCTACATCCTCTTCTATTTCCATAATATTGTCCTCAAGTACATCGCCCTTATATAAACCTTCTATATACTCCTTCCACCTTTCTGCCTTCCCTTCTTTGCTTAGAACTGGGCTGCCATCTGAGCTCTTGATATTCATACACGTGGTTCTCTTCTCTCCAAAGGTCTCTTTAATTTTCCTGTAGGCAGTATCTATCTTACCCCTAGTGAGATAAGCTTCTACATCCTTACATTTGTCCTCTAGCCATCCCTGTTTAGCCATTTTGCACTTCCTGTCGATCTCATTTTTGAGACGTTTGTATTCGTTTTTGCCTGCTTCATTTACTGCATTTTTATATTTTCTCCTTTCATCAATTAAATTCAATATTTCTTCTGTTACCCAAGGATTTCTAGCAGCCCTCGTCTTTGTACCTAGTTTATCCTCTGCTGCCTTCACTACTACATCCCTCAGAGCTACCCATTCTTCTTCTACTGTATTTCTTTCCCCTATTCCTGTCAATTGTTCCCTTATGCTCTCTCTGAAACTCTGTACAACCTCTGGTTCTTTCAGTTTATCCAGGTCCCATCTCCTTAATTTCCCACCTTTTTGCAGTTTCTTCAGTTTTAATCTACAGGTCATAACCAATAGATTGTGGTCAGAGTCCACATCCGCCCCTGGAAATGTCTTACAACTTAAAACCTGGTTCCTAAATCTCTGTCTTACCATTATATAATCTATCTGATACCTTTTAGTATCTCCAGGGTTCTTCCACGTATACAACCTTCTTTCATGATTCTTAAACCAAGTGTTAGCTATGATTAAGTTGTGCTCTGTGCAAAATTCTACTAGGCGGCTTCCTCTTTCATTTCTTAGCCCCAATCCATATTCACCTACTATGTTTCCTTCTCTCCCTTTTCCTACACTCGAATTCCAGTCACCCATTACTATTAAATTTTCGTCTCCCTTCACTATCTGAATAATTTCTTTTATTTCATCGTACATCTCTTCAATTTCTTCATCATCTGCAGAGCTAGTTGGCATATAAACTTGTACTACTGTAGTAGGTGTGGGCTTCGTATCTATCTTGGCCACAATAATGCGTTCACTATGCTGTTTGTAGTAGCTTACCCGCATTCCTATTTTCCTATTCATTATTAAACCTACTCCTGCATTACCCCTATTTGATTTTGTGTTTATAACCCTGTAGTCACCTGACCAGAAGTCTTGTTCCTCCTGCCACCGAACTTCACTAATTCCCACTATATCTAACTTTAACCTATCCATTTCCCTTTTTAAATTTTCTAACCTACCTGCCCGATTAAGGGATCTGACATTCCACGCTCCGATCCGTAGAACGCCAGTTTTCTTTCTCCTGATAACGACATCCTCCTGAGTAGTCCCCGCCCGGAGATCCGAATGGGGGACTATTTTACCTCCGGAATATTTTACCCAAGAGGATGCCATCATCATTTAATCATACAGTAAAGCTGCATGTCCTCGGGAAAAATTATGGCTGTAGTTTCCCCTTGCTTTCAGCCGTTCGCAGTACCAGCACAGCAAGGCCGTTTTGGTTAATGTTGCAAGGCCAGATCAGTCAATCATCCAGACTGTTGCCCCTGCAACTACTGAAAAGGCTGCTGCCCCTCTTCAGGAACCACACGTTTGTCTGGCCTCTCAACAGATACCCCTCCGTTGTGGTTGCACCTACGGTACGGCCATCTGTATCGCTGAGGCACGCAAGCCTCCCCACCAACGGCAAGGTCCATGGTTCATGGGGGGAGGACTACAGATGTAAGACCTATGAAAATAAAATATTTACATACACTATGAAGTTTTAGAGATGGAAATCTCTAAGACTGAAATATGACAAAAAAGGAAGATATTTCGATGTATGTAGATAGTTAGTGTTTCAGACTACTAGACGTCTGTTAATGCGCTATTAATGCGTAAAACTGTTACCACAAACGAACACAGATATTTCATAATCTGAATACATATTCTTTACTTTCTATTCACGTATGGCACGAGGAGAAAATGAGTAATTGACGCCACAGGCCTCTGGTCTGTGTTAGTGTAATGATCTGCACGCAAGGTATACTTCGGTAGAAGCATAATGGTACCACAGTCTTCTTCCAATACAGAATCTGTGAATCTATGTAACAACGTTTCTTAGTGAATACGCCGTCTTTGCTCAAAGAATTCTCTTTTAAATGCGTCGTGCTTTTATTTTACTCTCTTGTATGGACTACGTATACCCGATACGTTCCCAGTGGCACATCTATATCTGTTGCCAAAACTTTTTTGACGACACTGAATATTGGAACAATACCCTACAAATGGTCGCACCAGCATCTCGTGTGCTATTTATTTCTCAGATGCGTTAATATTCACAGGAATTCTCCTAAAAACATTCCATTCACTTTCTGTAATACTGATCTACGTGTTATTTACATTTCCTTCCAGTAATGTTACCTTCAATACTGACGTGATGTGCCCTATTCACGACACTAATCTTGTAAACAAGTACTACGTACTTGTGTTTCTTTGTTATTGTTGTTATCTTACCTTTTCTTCTAACTGGTTCGACGCAGTCCAACACGAATTTCTCTCCTGTGGCTACCTCTCCATCCCAGAGTAGCACTTCCAGTATACGTCCCCAATTATTTATTGGATATATACCAATCTCTATCTTTCTCTACAGTTTTTACTCTCTATAGTTCCCTCTAATACCATGGAGTTTATTCTTAACACATGTTCTGTCATCCTGCCCCTTCTTCTTTTCCATATAATCCTTTCTTCTGCTTACTAGCCCACCTACTGTAATTTTCAACATTCTTCTGTAGTATCACATCTCAGACGCCTCGTTTCTCTCTGTTCTGGTTTTCCCACACTCCATGATTCGTTAATACACAGTGCTGTGCTGCAAACGTATATTTCCAGAAACTTATTCCTCAGTTTAGAAGCTATGATGCTAGCAGACTTCTTGTAGACAAGAATGTCGTCTTTCCCTTTGCTATCCTTCTCTTTACGTATGTCCTCGATGCTTAGTCCGTCATGCGTTACTTTTCTTCCAAGATAGTAGAATTCCTTCACTTCGTCTATATCGTGAACACCGATTTTGATGCTAAGTTTCTCGCTATTTTCTTTCCACTAGTTCTCACTACTTTTGTCATTCTTTGGGTTACTATCAGTCGACATTCTGTACTCATCAGGCTGTTCATTTCATTCAACAGATTCTCTAAATGTCCTTCACTTTTGCTAAGGATAGCAATGTCAAATCAAATCTCACGATTCACATTCTTTCATCCTGAACCATAATTCCTACTAGATATTTTCAGTTATTCCTTTCATTTCTTGTTCAAAGTATAGACTGACCAATAGGAACGCTGCATTCCTGCCTTACACACCTTTAATCTGAGCACTTCGTTCATGCTGGTCTTTCAGTTATACATTTCGCTCATTGTTGGAGCACATGTTCCATATTACCCCTTTTTGCCAATAGCTTACAGCTATTTTCCTCAGAATTTGGAACGCGTTGCACCACTTTATATTGTCGAAAGCATTTTACAGGTCGACAGATCGTATAAACGTGGTTTGATTTATTGTCAGTCTTGCTTCCATTATGAAGCACAACGTCAGAACTGCCTCTCTGGTGCCTTCACGTTTCCTAAAGCCAAAATAATCGTCGTGTAACTGATCTTCAAGTTTCTTCTCCATTTGGAACTATGGACAGATGATCTATTACGGTGATTGTGCGATAGTTCCCGCAGTCATGTGCTCTTGCAATCTCTGGAAGTTTGCTGGAATGCTCGTTTGTTTGCCACTTCCTGAAATGATTTTAGAAATTCCCGTGGAATGTCATCCATCTTTTATGCTTTATTAGATTTCATTTAATTTCTTTTAAATTCTGATTCTAATATTGTATATCCAATGCCTTACAAATCGACTTCACTTCGTCAGAAAGCTTCAAACACGTCTCATCTTACATGTTTGATTGATGAATTCATACGTATCATAGGTCTTCACATATGGATGTTAAAACTATTAAAATATAAAGCTGAGTGAAAAGCCGTATAGTCCGTATACACAGCCGGTTTTATAACTTTTAAGTTGCATCTTTTTGTGGTGTCATATGGTATAGGGAGTTATTACAGTTGGCGTGGCAAGGCTTACAGTTTTTCCTTGCCATTGCAACTGTTACACAGCGTCATTCTGCAATAGCTCCACGTATCGTATTACATAGCATTGTATACACCAAATGACACGTTTTAAAAGGTGTGAAATCGGTTATGTGAGTCTCTAATTGACTTAAATACATACAGCTACAGCGGGCTATTGGACCTTTTATTCAGTATTATGTTGCAACAGTTCTAATACCCGTAAGAAAACTCGTGCTATACCGTAAGAATTAGTAAATCAATTATGTGTAATATATTTTGTTGTAGCTGTTCTTGATTTAAAATTACCTGCAGCGTCTCATTTTTTCTCAGTACTTCAGTATCTCCATATCCTTCCAAGCCCACTGCCTCCCGTAATTCTTTCTTCCACTCCTCCACGTCACAACTGTTTGTAATCCCACACGATTATTAGATTTTTTGTAAACTTTCCCTATCTCTTTATTTTCTTTTTGTGACCTACCCATGTATACCAGAAATATTGTTGTTGGCGTTGGTTTGGTATCAGTTCTCATACGAACTACAGTGATGTGATTACAATAGTCCACTGTCTGTCCTGGTTTCCTACTCACAACGAATCCTACTGCCGTTATACCTTTTTCTACTGCTGTCGATATGCCCCTATATTTGTCTTACCAAAACTTATATTCTGATTCTCGTTATATATAGATTGGGGTTTTGCGTTTCCCTTTCAAGTTTTCTGATTTCCCTATCAAGTTCAAACTTCTGACATTCCACGCTACGAGTCGTAATATGTTACTCTTTCGTTGGTTATTCCATCTTTTCCTCATGGCCACTTCACCTTTGGAAGTCCCTTGCCGGTGATTAGAATGGAGGACTAATCGGTAATTATTTGCCAATAGAGAGATCATAATGAGACTTTTCGATTATAGGCTACATGTCTGATGGGTACACACTGTGCATCTTAAATGCAGTGAAATCTATTACCTTCTGCATCCTCATGCCGTTGATCACTGCTGATTCTCCCATCTTGGGCACGATTTCCCACTACAAGGGCAAGAACGCCCTGGCCCGTCCGCTCCTGCGCTTAAGTTGACAAGGCCGTTAGAAGTACGTGAGAGACGTTTTATCCCAGAAGTCTTCGTCCGCCATGGCTGATGATTTTTATTTTAAATTTAACCAGTGATTAACTTAGAAACCACTACCCCGGCCGTTTTGATTACTAGTTAAAGGCATTAGTCTTAGACCATAAATACCCACGCTTAATCAGATTTACGAGAGCTGCTATTTGCTTAGGCAAGAGAAAGCATTTGGGAAAGTTGTCTGCACACAGAATCGTCAGCTAACGGTCATACAGCACAGCTCATCATATCTGAAATCGTTTATCGGTATTGAGAACACTAAAAGTTCTGTTATGCTTCTTGTGACACATTCGTCATTAATTTTGTGTCTATATAATATTTGCCTTCCAGAGTAAACTACTGGGTTCCAGTAGTCAAATATGAAACCAGTCAGTTACCTCTTTGAGGAGATATTCCGTATCATCTGTTCCTGGTTAGTGATCGATGATGTGGTACAGCTTAGGACGCATTTTGGAAATACAGGAATGTGGAATCTGTCTGTTCAACTGCATCTATTACTTGCAAAACATCATGTGTGAATAAAGCAAGCAGTCATAATTACTAAGACTTCCGTTGCTGGCGTCAAGACGTTTTAAATACTCCTATGTGTTTAACTGGCTTTAAAAATAGATATTACATAGCTGAAGTTTCGGCCGTATTAAAACGGCCTTGCTCGGGACGAGTCTAGTTTACTGGAGAAAAATGTGCCCTTATTTATAGCAAACGTTTCGTGTCAATACGTGAAATACGTACTTGGAACTTTACTGGGCCTAGAATATAATAAACTAGCCCTTACGAGAGGGAAAATGTAGATTGAAGGCTACTCGTGGGCTGTTCGGTCTGCCAGTGGGTAGCGTGTCTGTAAATATACTCTTAGCTTCGATTTTAAGTTGCAACTATACTCTGCGCTGACACTTTCAGTACTCTTTTGCAGCACACTGTCTTCCTTCAAGATCACAGGTTGTCCATATCAACGTCGATTTGTAATCCCGTTTCATTGCACATAGTGTCTATGTCCTGCAACTCCTGTGTGGACTGGCCTCACTTTCTCCACTGTGTAGAGAGCTCCGCACTCATACCGTAGCTCGCTTATTCCTGCTGAGTTAATATTATTCACCGCATCCTCGGTGGAACGTACCATGTCGTGAATGCTATGGCTGCTGCTGAAAATCGGTTTGAAACCTCATCGGCGGAGAAGGTTGTCTAGCCTTTCACTGAAGCCCTCCACACACGGTAAGAGCACTATCGGAATTCTCATCTCCTTGCCCTCTCCTCCTTTTGTCTTAGTTGCGTTCCTTGCAGTGTTGTTGACACATTCGTTGGCATGAAAAGTGTGGTACTGCAGCGTCAAAGGTTGTTTAATATTGTTAGCGTCACTTATCTAGTGGACACGGACAGTCGCGTGCAGTGGACAGAATACTTCTGACAAGAGAAACTCCCCACCACGACCTCCTCAGATTTAGTGATAAAATGGCCTAGTGGATAGCTCGTCATACATGAAAACAGGAATACTGTATACTGAACTCCGAAAAAAGAAGCAGGAAGTAAACAGTGAACGGTCCAAGCTCAAGATGTGCAATATCGAGTATCGTTGTGCAGGTGCGGATCGTGGTTATGTGGGGATATCTGTGATAAAATTTCGGTGGTGACCGAAAGGTTTTTTCAAAAAATTATGAAGTTTCCATCAGGCCGTTGATTAGTACCTCTTCTCCGTGGCAACTGCCATACTATACATTGTTTACAGACTATGTCATTTCATAAGAATATAATTCCGTCGCAAGTGTATGTGATGAATAGTGAGAGAAGGTGAGATGGGACATCGACCTTTCATAGAAAGAAAAACAACAAATATACGGGTGTGAACTATGTTGCAACAAAGGAATTCAAAGATCAAAACTTACAAAACGGACCGTAAGATCATAACATGGTGGTTCATTGAAACCTCTGCCAAGCACTTTATTATGAATAGCAGAGTAATCAGGTAGATGTATATGTGGCATTTGTGTAGAACAAATAGGAGGTACGTACGTCTGGAGGTCCCTTCCTTACACCTGGCCTTTGTAAACACCCGTTACACCTCGACACAGACACAAATCTGAATACATCTAACAGACACGTCAATAATAGGACTGAAAGTACATAATTTTGTGAAAAAAAATTAGTGCATTAGTGAGATTTGAACTCGGATCTCCCCCTTCGCATTTGAACACCGTAAACACTTAATCACGGCGCCATACCTACAGAAGTATTCTCGATGCGGCACATCTGGAACTTTGAAGTTCACTGTTTCTATTTTGCTTCTTTTTTCACAGTTCAGTATACCTTCTTCCTGTCTTCATGCTTTATCTGTGTTCAGTTTTTGAAGGGCAATCTACTGGGCCATCTTACGACTAAATCTGAGGGGGGAGTTTCCCTAGTTAGGGTTGTGATGGTGACAGCGTGTAGGTACCAAGTGGCATGTATTGACTTCAGTGAACCTTGTGTTCCAGTCTATCACTTGAGGCTCCATATACGTCCATGACCAAAACTTTTATGTTACTGTGGACTACGTATCATTATGCAGGCTGTTTAATTAACTGCAAACATGGAGTCACGTGAGAGCTAGTCAGTAAATGCACAGTGTAATTTGGCATCCATTATAAGACAAGATATGTGCGATTACCTTATGTGGTTGTTCACACTAATAGGAAGTCACCACGGCGACGAGGAATCTCCTGTACCGGAAGGCCGTGGTCTTGATATAGTGGACCATCAGGGAATCGAAAGCGAGTCAACCTTGATTCATCATCTCGTTATTAAGAAAATCTGTAATTTTCGTGTTATGTACATAGTTCCGCGTAGTCAGCGCGTACACATCTTTCCCACTAGAGCGCGCCCCGCTAAGCACAACAGCACAGGCGCAGCGCTCGTCCGTCGCCGCACTACGAGATGGCGCTGCCATAGAGACGGACCAAATTCTGCTTCCGCCGATCCGCGTGTTAATATGTAATGCAGCCAATGAGATTGTTGCTAACGTAGACATTTTTCTCCTCACGGATCACACTCGCGCAGTGATACCTGAATGCCCAAGGTATTATAAAGAGTGTAGAGACCTCCGTTTAGTCAGTCTGCATTAGTCTACATCAGTCTGCATTCAAGTTTCAGTCTGCGCCTAATAAGATTATCATATTCCTGTACATAGCCATGAAGAGAAATGTATAGACACTTTGTCAAGTATCAGAGATATGTGAGAATAAGATTAACGTACCAAGACCAAATGAACTTCAGATTGTCAATTGTAAATAGCATCCAGAATCAAGGGTTAAGTAAGGTTTATGATTGTTATTATTTTAAGAAATGTGTGTGAAAATTAATCAAGTTCTGTTTAAAGTTGGTCACTGTCAGTCTGCTACTCTAAGCGTGTAAGTGGCATTTCTATCGTCTGACCGAACGGCAGAAGATAAACGCGCCACGATGAGACCACGAGACATATTGCTGACACTTGCTTACTTCGTTAGAGCGACAAGTCAGGTAATCTGATGGTTTGTGTACCGAAGGTCTTATAGTACGCACACCACATTACGTTTGTGTGGCGACAAAATAGCCTTACAAAACGTTAAACTGACAATTGCTACAGATGTAAAGATCTTGATGAGGCAACGCATGCTGAAGCAGACGCCGTTGTTCAATTTCATCATCGTTGACGGACTACAAAGACAGGCGAGCTCCCTGCCTTTGGGCGTAACGAGTGTGAGATGAGACTGTGTAACTCCCTCTGCTACGCCCGCAGATGGCTGAGGGAGGCACGGGTTCGGTCTGCCACTGGACTGATGACGGTGTGTCAGCGCCAGCAGATGGGACGAATTTATTTCGGTTGTTACTGCGCCGTAAACAAAGTTGGAGTGCAGCGTCAGCAAGTGAAGAGGTATTCATCAAGAGGAATTATCGGATTAGCGCCTCCATCGCGCGATGTGGAACGTAAATATATAAACATAACGGCAACGCGTGGCTTTCTGCGGGATTTTACTGGTTATCATTAACGGAATTACTGCCATTTTTACACCAGAGACTACATTTTGATCGCATTATCGAGTCCAGTACACGTTGAAACTACTATTAATAGGACAGTAGTGTCTAGTGGCAGTTATGATGGAGGAAAGAGAAAGATTAAAAAAAATTTCAAATCAAAAGGAGACAAAATTAGACTTTTTGCACTTCATTAGTATCGGGGTAATAATAAAAATTTGTTTGTATTAAGTTTATATCAACAGTAGCTTGCAATTCACACAGACTTATTTTTTTTCTGAATATCATTTTATCATTGATATATTGAGTATTCATGGATATAACTTAGCAATTGATCACTGCCGATCAGTTATGGAGGATCGATGCGTTGCCAGTTACACTAACAAGGAATGGAAATGTATTACAGTAATAACGGATTCTGCGATGATCAGTTTTTTGAGTCTTGCGCTGCTGAAGTAGAGTTAGAAATTAATTTAATACGCTCAATATACTGTTCACCATATGGAATATTTAGAATAGCTTAAAAATAAATCGATGCATTACTTATCTTCTTACCGTCCAAACAGAGTGAGGGAATTCCATATGGATACTGTAACGTTACATTTTAGAACACACATGTTATAGAAGTATAAATGACTGCCAGACCATCTAATTTGATTTTTCTATCCTCACACAACTTGAAAAATAGAGAACACCACTTTGCATGAAGGGACACATACGATGAAAGGGTCCGAATACGTTACGTACTGTACCATAAAACTCTAACCAATGTCTTCAGAGCATCAGAACAGTTGTACATTCAAGGACAACGTAAGCTCCTCCGCAACAACATAAAGTAATATTAGGAATACAGTGAAAAATGAGACGAGAAAAACGAATAAGGAAAGTGAAAAATTTCTGTAAAGCTAGACAACATAATTTATCAGACAGCTCTATCAGTATCATAAAATTCAGGTTTCTTCACTTAGTAGAGGGACTACATTTTCCATGAAAAGAATTCCGCAACATTTTGATGAAATTAAGTTCTCGTATTCTTTTGGTGTTCGGCTTATCTTTTCCATTACTGAATTGTTGGTGTAGTCAATCTGAATGGCGGCTATCAGTAAACCGATCAAACAATTTTTGGAAATTTAACACTGGTTAAGAGCAGTGCGGAATTCTCGAAAGTGATGATTACAGTATCGCCTTATGTAAATTCAGGTGGAACTGTGTTCAATGCATAATCGGTGATGATGCGTTTCAGGTATCGTTGGCCAGGATAGTTGTCATGATTCTTTTCGGTGCGTCGAAAACTTGGTTTCATGATTCATTTATCAATATAAAGTGGTCAAGCTTGCATTCGAATATCTGTGTGTGACTACATGCATGCCCAAGTTGCATTCCTTAGTACATAAATCCTTGCTGTTTAATAATCACTGGTACGTTATTACCATTTGTTCGTATGGAACCACAGGACTAGTATTTTTTACTTGTGTTCCGTGTAAATTCAGTCTTAGAATTGCACCACATCTACTGAATACATATTCGTAATTCATCTAATTGGTTCGTTAAGCTTTGGCCGAACGTGAAAAACAGCACCGTTTCACCCCTTTCCTGCATATCTCTAAATAGAAGTAACCCGTGAGAGAAAATTACTTAATATGTTTAGTAATGTCCATATGCTGACTGGTTGATCTGGATTTCACATAGAATTAGTCCGTTGCGCAGTTTTCTCTTTACTGACGATAATAATCAATTAATATTCATGGAACTTGACATTCAGTATCCGATTCTAAGCACGGCGACTGTGAAACATGTCACAGCGCGAAGTGAACTTCTAAATCTAATCATTGTCACAATTTCACACACGTATTCAAATATGCTTTTGTGAAACCAATTCGGTGAACTGAAACGAAACATAAACTTGTCTGATTATTGAACGTACTTTCAAAAGGGTCCTAGAAGAACATCCACAACACACTTTACGTAAATGTATTGGAGAGAAACTCAATAGCAAACGATGTGGATTTAAAAAGAGGACTACATTTAGTAACGTGGCTGTTAATTATGAAAACCATAGTTTTCTATGGGAAAGTAGAAACAATGTGGAATAGTACACAAGGCATGTTCAAGATTTTATCTTTGCAGAGTATTGGAAAGTATAATTGTATCACTTCACGTCGAACGCACAACAGTGACTCGAAATTTGAAGCCATCAGACACAGTATATCACAGTCAATCTTCCAATGGCAGTGTCAGTAGAGAGATATATTTTAAACCAAAAATACGTGTTTCAAGGCAAATGGATTATGATTATCATTTTATTCACTTGATTTAGTGTCACTTGGGTAGGTCCAAATGCTACAAAAGTAGTCTTCTGAGGCGATGAAATATGGAAAGAAAGAAGAAGGTTTCGAGATTACAGATGAATCACAACCTTAATTGGAGGACCCTTGGTGTACATTTACTGAAGTGACTTACTTCAGCTACAAGTATATTTAGCATGCACCTAATTACTGCTATGGGTGATTTAAAAGTCAATAAACTATATCCCTCTGTTACTTTCATTCAGATGTCTCCGAGAAACTTGGTTTTTTGACAATGTAGTTGATGTTTCTGTTTCCCCAAATCGTTTGGGGTAGTCAAAAGTATAAATGGAATACTAAGACCCAAACCAACATCTATGGAGTTTTGTAAGTCTTGTGATTAGTGGAGTAGGAAGTCAGATTCATGGACAAACACCCATTCAGCAAGCTCACAGAGTATATTAACTAGCATGTAAACACTGTAGCGGAGTTTAAGACTAGACTATAGAAATTTCCTGTGAGGAAATACTTCTGCTCTGTTGAAGAGAAACTATCAGTTTTAATGATTTGGAATCTTACAACATTTTATTAAATAGCACCCACGGTCACTGTACATATTTGACTGCTTCCCACATCTCGCAGACCCCTCTGAATCGGATCCATGAAGCGTAATGATATCTAACTCTATAGGAAATAATGTTTTCATCACTGTAGTGGGAAGAGATCAAACACTGTGCATCCGTAACAAATGCTTTTAAGAATCTAAGAAACAGTAGTTTCTTGTGAAAACACAATCCTTGCAAAAGCATGTACACGTGTATTAGAATACAACGTAAGGGACTGCAATTGATATCAGGTTGGAGAAACTGGGAAAAATGGACCGCCTATATAAACTACCTTGCAAAAGGCCACCGGGCAGCTTGCCTTGCAGAAAATCTTAAAAGAGATGCTTCAAAAACTAAATTTTAAGAAGAAAAATTTACACTGCAAACCTAGAAGGAATATACCGTTAACCAGCTTACACACAGGAATACACAAATTATTTTCTAAATCTGTTCTGCCCCCTCCCCCACCCCACCAATCACCAGCTCCCAACCAAGCTCATGTAGAGCTCACAGATGTAAAATCAGAACAAAAAAATTGTCACTAAAGCTAAACAATCTTTCTTCTCACCCTGTACAGGTAGCCACATCCGAATAGTTCCACTGTTGTACTTTCGTTTTTAATCAAGTTATTGACAGTTGCTTGAGAAACAAAATTTCAGGGTGTGGTAGATATACGGACTATAATTTATTAAAATAACTACTTGGGCTATTACACAAATGACTTTATACAAGCCGAAAGAGATTATAGTATTTATTCTCCGTTCGAAACTGTATAAGTGCTTTAAAAGTCCTTTAAGTATCAACATAGCTGCAAAAAGGCGGTCTACTTCTCTGTTCACTTGGTACCACCAGGGATACACTGCCTTATACGACCACAACGCTGGAACGGGATGTAACGATAAGGTGTCATGGACAGTCTCGAATATGGTGGCTGTATGTTAACTGAACATAAATACAGATAACTGCGTTCTTCACACATACAATAATTATTTCCATTTATAAATTCCTCTGGTTTTCAGGCTCATCTTCTGAAGTTGGTCTGTGATGGGGAAAAAAAAAAGAAAAACGGAGACACTCTAATATATTACTCTGAGTCCTAGTAACGTGGAAATCTGTGGCGAATATCGAATATTATTAATTCTGTGGCATACAAGCAATTGAAAAGGAAACTGTCAAGTGTATTTCAACTACAGTACCAATCGCGCTGCTACAGTGAATAAAGGAATTCCTTTTTTGGACGAAACTTGCCTTCTACTTAACACTCAAGACGACATATTAAAGTATTTCCTATTTTGGAAGAGAAGATTGGGGATATCAGCGACCAAAATAAAATATTTGAAATTAATAATGTCTAGATCGCAAGGCACCACTATTAAAAGTGATCGATTATGAGCATCAAATGATAATCTTCAGAGTTATAGCCCTATTGATGGACAACTGCTGTGCATGGAGCAGGAACTGATCAATCCCGATAGTGAATTGCTGTGACTGGCAGTCGACGTCATTCAGCGGTTCCTGCTCCGTGCACAGGCATTTTCCATCAATAGGGCTGTAACTCTGAAAATTATCATTTGATGATCATAACCGATCACTTTTAATAGTCGTGTCTTGCGAGCTAGACTATTGTAATTAAGGTTTTCCTACCTACTGTTCTCAAAGGAACTACGAGAATCGCGCTACAAATGTAAATATGTAAAGTGTGCACAAAACTAGTTAGTGGGTATATACAAATATTTCATAAGTGAGTGGACGCAGTTGCCTTTGTTCATATTCTGGTAAAAGGTTATTTGTCACAAACAAAATAAATGACGCTTCAAAAATGAATGTAACGTGCTACATATCTCATGGCATATATTACTATACTAAAGGGAAGTAATCTAAAGTATCGTAAATGTTAACAATATCGCTGCAGAGGTAATTAATTTGATTTGTATCAACTGACTATGACTATATTGGCTGCTGACGTGCTATCTGTACGTTTAAAAACGCACTCTTAATGTCACTGGGGCTGTACGTATATTCCAGATCCAGGCTAGAGGCAATAGACTGTTACATTCTTTCTGAGAAGACGACCTGAAGGCAAAGGGCAAAGTGGGAATATTGGAAGCGCAGTTCTTCCGCGGAGTTTGGAACGAAAGAACGTGTTTGGAGAGAGGGAAATGGCTGGGTTTGGAGGCGTGCGCTCTCTGGATAGATTGAAACTCCGGCAGCGTGTTATGCGTCCGCCACTGATGGATGCCGCCAACGTGCCTCCGTTCCTGATATCGACGCGTCGGCGTGGTGCCGCGAGAAAATTGTCCGCCAGGAACACGAACAGCTAACTCGCAACGTTCTCAATACAACAATTTTGAAATTACCTTATGCTATAGTAAAAATGTGCTCCTTTTATTCTATTTATAATCAGTTACGTTGAGCGTGGTTAACTGTTTTGGCTTGTTGAAATTGGATGTAATTTTCAGTTACGAGGGCAAGCAGAAATAGTCCGTATCTGCCATTTTTTATCAGACTATAAAATAGTCATCTGTGACGTATTTCCCTGTACATCAAGACTGTCTACACGAGACATCGATCAGTCTTTTCGTAACATTGTGGTGAGCAGAATAGATGTAGCAACAGCTAATTTTATGTATTTAGTCTTTTCGTATTTAGTCTTTTGCTGTCCTCTGGGACCCTTCACCAATATTAGTTAGCAAACGCCTTCTCCATACTATGAGATACTGCCCATAACATCCTCGCCACTTAACGCAAAAGTATTACATTTACCGTTTCTATAATGTGTTATTTACGATGAGAAGGTCGGCAGTGATTATATCAGTATACACTGCAGAGCTAAAGGGCCCCCACGAGCACGCTGAAGTACCGCAACACGACGTGGCATGCGCTCGACTAATGTCTGAAGTAGTGGAAGGAAATGACGCAATGAAACCTGCAGGGCCCTCCGTGAATTCATCAGAGTACGAGGGGGTGGAGACCTCTTCTGAACAGCACGTTGCAAGGTATCCCAGTCATGCTCAATAATGTTCATTTGTGGAGAGTTTGGTGGCCAGAGAAAGTGTTTAAACTCAGACGAGTGTTCCTGGAACCACTCTGTAACGATGCTGGACATGTGGGGTGTAGCATAGTCCTTTTGGAATTTCCCAAGTCCGTTGAAATGACGAATGCATGTGAATGGATGCAGCGTATTAGACAGGATGCTTAGTATGTGTCACCTGTCAGAATCGTATCTAGACGTATCGGAGTCCCACATCACTCCACCTTCACACGCCCCACACCACTGCAGAACATCCACCAGCTACAACAGTCCGCTGCTGACATTCAGGGTCCATGGATACATGAGGTTTTCTCCATACCCATACATGTCCATCAGCTCGAAACAATTTGGAACGAGACTCGTCTAACCAGGCAACATGTTTCCTGTTATCAACAGTCAAATGCTGATGTTGACGGGCCCAGACGAGGCGTAAAGCTTTGTGTCTTGCAGGCATCGAGGGTACACGAGTGGCCCTTCGGCTCCGAAAGGCCATTACGATGTTGTTGAATGGTTCACACGCCGACACTTTTTGAGTGCCAAAACTTGAGACCTGCAGAAATTGGTGGAAGGATTGCACTTCTGTCATGCTGAACAACTCTCTTCAGTCGTCGTTGGTCCCACTCTTGCAGGATCTCTTTCCGGCCGTCGTGATGTCGGAGATCTGATGTTTTACCGGATTCGCGATATTCACTGTACACTCATGAAATGGAAAAACCCCACTTCGTCGCAACCTCGGAGATGGTATGTCCCATCTCTCATGCTTCGGTTATAGCATCACGTTCAAACACACTTAAAGCTTGGCAACCTGTCACTGTAGCAGCAGTAACCGATCTAAGAATTGCGCCACACACTCGTCGTCTTTTAGAGGCGTTGCCGACCGCAGCGCCGTATTCTGCCTGTTTACATATCTCTCTATTTGAATACGCATGTCTATGCCAGTTTCTTTGACACTTCAGTGCACCTCTGTTCTTCTCCCGACTACAGAATAACTTGCTGAAGTATCGAAGTATGGGAAAGGCTGCGCCTTTTGCCATGTCTTTCCGTACGTTTCCCTCTTGTTCTCTGGACGAGGTGCGCAGCGAGCAGGCAGCAGTGGACAAAGTCTCCACCAGGAAGTATCGGAGTTCAGTTCACGTAAAAGTGTGTTCTACCTGGAGCTGATATTTGCGCAGAAAAATGTTGTAATTTTTGAAAATGGTGTTTTAGCATCTCGTACATCAATAAGCCATCTCATATAAATTGTAGACTTGACTGCAAGATATTTCTAGGCGAATTCTGTACTGCAATGGGTTGCCCTACACTTACATCATGCATTGTTCAATGACGTAAACAATACAGCGTGCGTTGTCTGTCTACCTAATAAGATGCGTGAAGCTACTGTGAGAGCTAATGGGCACCATACTGACAACTGCACACCGGCTTAAACG
Source organism: Schistocerca gregaria (assembly GCF_023897955.1). Classification (NCBI taxonomy): domain Eukaryota; kingdom Metazoa; phylum Arthropoda; class Insecta; order Orthoptera; family Acrididae; genus Schistocerca; species Schistocerca gregaria. Next base: position 465,201,134 of record NC_064922.1, read on the forward strand.
CGATATCTCGATTTTCACTTCTGTGTTTCAGTTATTTATGTTACAGGAGACGGGCATGTTATGGAGAGTGTGAGGATATTTTTAAACAATACTGTGAACTTTTTACAGTAACTAGTATTATATTAATTCAGAAGGGTGTATTGTCCATTTATACAAATCCTCTGAAAATAAATCCTTGTCGACGTATCGACTTTCGGGGTCGAGCCTTAGCTTTTGGCCTGTTTTTGGAGTCTTGACCTGAACAACTGGCCCGTATAATCGGTATCCGAGTGTCGTAGAGGGAGGGCAGAGGGAGCTAAACTGCAGAGCGGAGTTGAGAACAGAGCGGCGTGGCTGTCTGTCTCCAGGTAAGTGTAGGTAGTTCGGTAAGTCTGAACAGTACGGTAACGCTGGGCTTAGACACACGCAGGATGGAGAGCGCTGAACTCGCCAGCTGGTGTCGAGGTGGACAGAGCGCGGTCGGAAGCTGTATTCTTTCGTTGCTTGTGACCGTGCGTCGATGGACAAGGCATCAGGGACGATAAGGGAATGCGCACACGTGCTAAGGCAGGCGGTATGTGAGCCTAAGGAATCGGCAAGTTTAATAACCTATGAGGCGGCGTTTTTGCCAAGTGATTGTGCTCGCGAACACAATCAGTACAGGTACAATCTAAATATAAAGCAAGTAGGACGCTTGCCCTACTGTAGCTGACGATTGGTAATTTGGTCAACCATGTGCAACTGAAGATATGCGCAGAAAAGTGGGCTAACCCTCATATATAAAATATAGTTCCCATAACATGCAACAGATGGCAACACTTCTCTTTAAGATTTTACATTTTGGGGTTAGCTCGTTTTTCCGCACATGTCTTCGGTTTTGTTGTCTTGCTCAAGTGAGGTCAGAGAGAAAGACAATCGTCGTTGAGAAACAGACCGGTCAAAGAGGTTGATAGTGCTTAAGAATGAAACTGCTTTTAACTATCATATATAAGATAAATGTTAAGTGTATATTTTATATGGTTTTTAAATGAGTGTACACGCTTGGTAATCACAAGAAAAGCTTTATAAATTTGCTGCCTTGTTGTACAAATAGTATGATTAGAGCGAAGTTGCTCAGAGCTCTGTGTGATTTGTGAAAATCGAATAAGACAGTAAATAGCATACGTGGCTTGTTTTTATCAATTCGTATTCTACATAAAACTGAAAAGAAAACTTACTTATGTAGACAATGTTGTCGGGAATTAATGTCTTTGCTAAGAATTAAGTAGTACCATAGAATGTGGTATAGCAGTGCAGCAATGTTTGATTGTTGTTAGGGATACTGATGTGAAACAAACTTTTTTAAAAGCTTCTTTTGACATTCAGTAAACCCCCAGTATGCTCTTCTTCCCCAAATCATTGTTCAAGTTTTCTCTGGTAATTCCAATAATTATTTCTTCTGAACATAATATTATGCTACAGCTGTGAGAGAGCATTTTCCAAAGTTGATTGTTGAATTCCAACTGCTTAGCTTCTCAAGTTTTATTAAATTTAAAGCAAAAAGTAATAACTTCATTTCTATTTGAAAAGGTTCATTAATCTGATTACAGAAATGATTGATGCTAAATACACTCCTGGAAATGGAAAAAAGAACACATTGACACCGGTGTGTCAGACCCACCATACTTGCTCCGGACACTGCGAGAGGGCTGTAGAAGCAATGATTACACGCACGGCACAGCGGACACACCAGGAACCGCGGTGTTGGCCGTCGAATGGCGCTAGCTGCGCAGAATTTGTGCACCGCCGCCGTCAGTGTCAGCCAGTTTGCCGTGGCATACGGAGCTCCATCGCAGTCTTTAACACTGGTAGCATGCCGCGACAGCGTGGACGTGAACCGTATGAGCAGTTGACGGACTTTGAGCGAGGGCGTATAGTGGGCATGCGGGAGGCCGGGTGGACGTACCGCCGAATTGCTCAACACGTGGGGCGTGAGGTCTCCACAGTACATCGATGTTGTCGCCAGTGGTAGGCGGAAGGTGCACCTGGGACCGGACCGCAGCGACGCACGGATGCACGCCAAGACCGTAGGATCCTACGCAGTGCCGTAGGGGACCGCACAGCCACTTCCCAGAAAATTAGGGACACTGTTGCTCCTGGGGTATCGGCGAGGACCATTCGCAACCGTCTCCATGAAGCTGGGCAACGGTCCCGCACACCGTTAGGCCGTCTTCCGCTCACGCCCCATCATCGTGCAGCCCGCCTCCAGTGGTGTCGCGACAGGCGTGAATGGAGGGATGAATGCAGACGTGTCGTCTTCAGCGATGAGAGTCGCTTCTGCCTTGGTGCCAATGATGGTCGTATGCGTGTTTGGCGCCGTGCAGGTGAGCGCCACAATCAGGTCTGCATACGACCGAGGCACACAGGGCCACCACCCGGCATCATGGTGTGGGGAGCGATCTCCTACACTGGCCGTACACCTCTGGTGATCGTCGAGGGGACACTGAATAGTGCACGGTACATCCAAACCGTCATCGAACCCATCGTTCTACCATTTCTAGACCGGCAAGGGAACTTGCTGTTCCAACAGGACAATGCACGTCCGCATGTATCCCGTGCCACCCAACGTGCTCTAGGAGGTGTAAGTCAACTACCCTGGCCAGCAAGATCTTCGTATCTGTCCCCCATTGAGCATGTTTGGGACTGGATGAAGCGTCGTCTCACGCGGTCTGCACGTCCAGCACGAACGCTGGTCCAACTGAGGCGCCAGGTGGAAATGGCATGGCAAGCCGTTCCACAGGACTACATCCAGCATCTCTACGATAGTCTCTATATGGGAGAATAGCAGCCTGCGTTGCTGCGAAAAGTGGATATACACTGTACTAGTGCAGACATTGTGCATTCTCTGTTGCCTGTGTCTATGTGCCTGTGGTTCTGTCAGTGTGATCATGTGATGTACCTGACCCCAGGAATGTGTCAATAAAGTTTCCCCTTCCTGGGATGATGAATTCACGGTGTTCTTATTTAAATTTCCAGGAGTGTATGAAGAGATTCACATCTAGAATGTGATTCTGTGCCACAGAAGCGCACGCAATTTTTGAAAACAAACATTGACTGACGGGAGAAGATTACGTTGGGTTGTTTTGGGGAGGAGACCAAACAACGAGGTCATCGGTCTCATCGGATTAGGGAAGGAAGTTTGCCGTGCCCTTTCGAAGGAACCATCCCGGCATTTGCGTGCAGCGATTTAGGGAAATCACGGAAAACCTAAATTATGATGGCCGGACGCGGGATTGAACCGTCGTCCTCCCCAATGCGAGTCCAGTGTGCTAACCACTGCGCCACCTCGCTCGGTGACCGGAGAAGAGCGTGTGTCTTGTCCGGCGGGGAAGGAGAGATATGCTTGTGTGACGTCGACGAACTTAAATGGCGGTTCTCTCTAGTAGGGTGATGGACGGGGTATTATCTGTGGCGTAACGCACGTCTTGTGGGAGGGAAAAGAGCACAGAGGTAAGCGCAAGGAATGAGAATGGGCGAGATGGGCGAAGGGGAAGTGGCAATGGAACTCTCAGCACTCGGTACAGCACAGGTGTGCATTATAAGGCAGTCTTGAAGCAAAAGTGTTTTGAAGCACAGCTGGCGGCGTATACCGGCGGTATAACGCAAAGTATGCGTTAAAACAGAGGAAGACAATGCAGGCTAACAGACTGTCGAACCCACACACAGCGACACCATATTTGTACATGAAGATATCCTAACTGTTGTAGGGCAAAACCAAATTTATGGAAGCACAGTAAACAACGTTTAAGAAGGCTCAGTTAAGATCGTTAGTACAATACTTGCATTAATTCTTAAACAGATATTGGAAGACAGCGTGCATCTCTGAGTTGATTTACAGCAAACACAAAATTCATAAAACGGTGGCCATCCGTTTTAGGAATTTGTTGTCTGCATAACGACTACAATAGTGTCGCCTAAAGACGACGAAAATTGTGACACGTAACGGTCGGAGCGTGTGACAGTGTACTGCAGCACTTAATATACCGTGCACAAGACGTGGGTAAGAAAAAGTAAATGTTAATTTCACTGGACAGAGGTTAGGAAAGTTTTATAAAGGGGGACTGAAGGGAAACAGTCATTTAGGCAGACATGACAGTTAAACTCGCGTAATCATTTTTAACTCTTAGTGACAGCTTCAAAGAAAACAGGAAAATAAACACTTCTAAACCGAAAATGTACTTAGTTCATCTGCAAAGCAGTGGAACATTAGTTCCAAAAGTTAGATGAAGCTTCAAAGTATCACAATCCATTGAACAATAAAAGACAAATAGAATAGACACCAGAAGGAGGAGCTCCACATTCTGGGTTTGACAACAAAACGAAACGTTCAACTACGTAAGATTGGTTCAAATGGCTCTGAGCACTAGGTCATTAGTCCCCTAGAACGTAGAACTACTTAAACCTAACTAAGGACAGCACACATCCATGCCCGAAGCAGGATTCGAACTTGCGACCGTAGCGGTCGCGCTGTTCCAGACTGAAGCGCCTAGAACGGCTCGGCCACTCCAGCCGGCAACGATGTACGCTTGTAACAAGTAGCACTGTAGAAAAAAAGGTAAACTTGATGCATTCTTTCGAAACTCAAAACAAAATCCTTGTCAATAAAAGAGATCTACAAATGAAATACATTACAACACCAAAACTTTGCAACAAAGCTGAATAATGCAAGTAGCTCAATTCACCACATCGCAAAGACCTATACAGTAGTGGAGAGAGGGTACCTTTAAACAAGTCAAATTCTTCAAAATCTCTAAACTACCCACATAATAAAAATACCGTAGGTGTGCACCTGGTTCATCCTTCTCATGCGATATAATAGCTGTTACTTTCAACCACTTAATATTTATACTCTATAGATTACTGTCCGTACATTGTCACTCAAAACTTACACAATAAGTGATTTATAAATCACATGAAAAGTAGACTTAATTATGGCAGACAAGATGTGAATAGGTAGAGAAGAGGTAGCATTTGCGGGCGTGACTGGCTTGTCGCAAGGCGACAGCTGTGTCAGTCTACGTGTTTGGACCATGCTCTGATTATAGTAAGCGTTAACTGGTAACATAACATGCAAACGACTCCAAAATTTTGTATCATCTGGAAACTCGCTGCATGGTAAAATGAATCACGCCTGACGGTTCTGCTCTGATGTCTGGGGTGGCAGCATAAAATAGACTATTTAACATCACCTACAACATCGTAAACAGTAACTCTTGCCTGTAGCTAATTATCTTCAACCACATGACCACAGGACCTCGTGCCTGCTCACAAATAACCTCTATAAAACAACACACTACACATCTTCACCGAGCGAGGTGGCGCATTGGTTAGCACACTGGACTCGCATTCGGGAGGACGACGGTTCAATCCCGTCTCCGGCCATCCTGCTTTAGGTCTTCCGTGATTTCCCTAAATCGTTCCAGGCAAATGCCAGGATGGTTCCTTTTCAAGGGCACGGCCGATTTCCTTCCCAATCCTTCCCTAACCCGAGCTTGCGCTCCGTCTCTAATGACCTCGTTGTCGACGGGACGTTAAACACTAACCAGAACCACCACACATTTTCATATCAACAAAACTTCGCTTCCCTCTGGGGGATAACAGCCGGAAGGCATCTATCCTCTCTTATCAACTTACAGGAGTAGAACAGATCAATTCCCTTTCATTACTATAACTCTTATTACCTTACATCACGTAATACATTGTAGCTTCGTGCATTGAGCTAACCAATCAAGGAACTACCACTTACGAAAAACAGAAGGCATGGACAGAAAAAGAATAAATGGACGGGAAAGAGAATGCAGAGAGACGAGAAAGAGAAGGTAGAAAAGTTCATTCCTTTCGATCCACGTTCTTGCATATCACACAACGTCCTATCGGTTTCGGCAACACAAGTGCTAATCGCGTAATTTCGACTGTGTATGCGCTTGGGGCCTAAAGTTTCCTAGTAACAGTTGTAAACAGTGGTCATCACCAAGACCGTCAGAATCCAGTGGTTTGTCGCTTTTCTTACAAGTCCTAAACGCTGAATTTGAGTCTGTGCCTGGTTTCGCAATAAAAACAAACTCCGATCAAGGTCAAAAGATTTAGTGCGTCAAAAATTTCGGAAACCTTGCAGACGCGGTATGGCGGCACAGGGTATTACGAAGCCCGACAGCGCTCATGTCTGTGGAGCAGGGAGAAGGGTCCGACTTTCGTCATAGGGCGGAAAAACCATGATTACAGAGAAGATGAAAAAAAAAAAGAGTTGATCATGACACGAAAACGAAACGGAAGAAAATGCCGTGAGCAGCTGGGAGACTGTGGTTCCCAAACACTTTGTGCAAGCTGCACATCGAATTGAAAGGTGTAAAAAGATCTTTGAAAACGCTTTTTAACTATCCACCCAACAGGCAGGTGAACAAATACACATTCAACATACCTTATAGTTAATCAGGCTCACAAAAACTCAAAGTTCAAATTGTCGTAGGTAAAGATACCTCCAAAAAACACGCAATAACTGCATAAGGTGCAAAATTGAGCTGTTTACTGTAATTTACCGATCACTTCTGTGAACAAATGGCTGCAAGTGCCTCACTACATTTCGACACACACAGTACAGTCGTTGCGTCGCGACGCGCAGAACCGGCGGCGCCGGTGGGGCGGCGGCTGAGGGCAGTACGCACGCGGTCCCCGCGTAGCAGCGGAGTGGGCGACGGGGCGGCTGGCTGCACGGCGCTGAAAGTACGCGCCCCGGGCGTTGAGGCCAGGACCCAAACTCAGATGGCTGCGGGCAGCTGACCGGCAGCTGGGGCGGTAGGTGGGCGGCGGCAGCGGCAGGGAAGCCGCGCCCGTGCGCTCAGTGATCCACAGCACCGGCGTTTTCCTGTCATGCTTACACGCCCACCTCAGAGTTAGCTGGCCGTGACCGAGAAGCTGTGCCAGTTGGACCGTCAGCAGAGGCCAGAGCGCACAAACTAAGCACGTGGGCTGTGAGGCGCAACGAGCTGTACTCAGCGCGCACGTGTTGGTGCGGCGCGCTGTGAGGCAGGCAGTAGACTTTGGCCCAGGCGCTGGTATGTGCGTTTTCGGAGCGGCACCATAGCCTATGCGCTGCAGCATCCACTCTCCGCTCGCAGCGGAATAACAGTGGCGAATAATGACCTACCACACAACGTCAAACATGAACCAAAAGTAAATGGCCACTCTTGGACCGAACGGTGGGAACGAATCGCGGTTCTGACACCAATGTATATGGGCAGGGAAGGAGGGAGAAGGTTGTTACATATGGCTCGCGATGACATTGTGCAAGAGGTCGAACGGTCACGACTTGAGAGTGGGCACCCAGGGTTGCCGTTAAATGACAGAACAGGAGATTATATACTATAAAGAGGACATATTTCAGTGTATGGCATACAAGGAGCGCGCCTAGGGTCGGAAGTCACCAGGTTTAGGGCCGTCTAGGAGGTTGAACAATTAACTGAAATGTGCAACGGGAGGGTGGCCGGTTGTGAAAAGCAGAGCCAGAGGCTTTGCCTTCCGAAAAGACCTGTTCTGCTCGAGGTCTGGGTTACAAGAGAGAGAGGCAACTCTGTTCCTGACCGCAGAGACCTCCAGCGACCACAAACGTGACGTGTGTAGCACGCACGATATTCGCTACAACCAACGGCGTGAATTTGCTAGTAGTTTCAGCAGAAGCCTTAGGGCGTCACTTGTCAGCAGCTTTAACTGGGCAGAACTGCCTCGGTTTTGAAAGACAGGCAACTTGTCTCAAGTAGGCACAGGATAAGTTGCTCTAGGAGTAAACCTGTACAGATTTGACTAGACCTTTGAAATAAATTTTTTAAATCAATTCTCTAAAATATTCCTGGACTGGCTGCCACCATGTACATTTCACTCTTCTCCCAAACGTGAAGTTGAAAATTTTAATAGCTGTTTCAGTTTGTATTAGAAGAACTTTTCAAAAAAAATTATTGGCGATCGTTGAAGGTGAATTTGCACTTCTTCGAGAATCAATTGAAAATACTGGCATTGTGCTTTAGTGGAAAATATTGTGTTATTTAATAAATAAATATGGTAAGCAGCGATGTTATGGAAGAATGATTCTTTCCTAGTGCACCCCCTGCCGCCCCCCCCTTTTTTTCACAAAATTAGCTGAAACATACCGCATGATGATAGTTTTAGCAGTAGTCAAACAGTTTTTGCACCCGGTTAACTTTTACTGAGATTAATATCAGCCAATCCTATTCTCAAAGACGTCAAAGTGTAAATTTAGTAATCTTTTCGATAACAGCTAAGGGCTTCAGGAAGGTTACACTAATAAGCAGATGTGACTAGCCACTCTTGATGCAGCCGATGAAATAACACGATGTTTAGAGAAAGAGAAAGCTTGTTTGTCAAAGGCGCACTACATAAGTCACATTACCTTCTTATCACTGCTCTTAATGTATGATTTCTGCCATGTAGAGAAGAATACACAGCTCACTCTCAAAATCAATAGACTCACTAAATAAGTTCGCTTGCTACTGAGAAATATGAAATCAACAATATCCTTACTCGTTAGCAATATTTCCTATTTTCTCAAAACATAGTGAGATGAATAATTATAACACTAGGATCAAAAAGCTGAGAATTTCGTTTTCAGAACTTCATCTTGTGCGTCCTCAACAAATCAAACGTTAAACCACACATGGAGTTTTAACATATTTAAATCACTTGAGAACGGTTTAATCTTTCTGGGATATACCGACGGCGTCAGTTACTTGATGTGCCTTGTGTGAAAAACTTCAGGACGAAAGTAAGTTTTCATGATTTTTCAGTTCCAGGGTACCATAGCTATATGACACCTGGACCATACATAGTAAAAACTGCTACAGAACAGCATAGAGGATACTTGAAAAAAAAAAAACCAGGCAGTCAGCAAACAGGAATTACCCTTTTATTCGAAGATAATAATTATACTTAATTCACCGTCATTCGTGGTTGACTCCTAGACATTACAAAAGGTTTGACTTGGATCTTAATAGGATGTTCCATAACCACAGTGGCAATGTATGGTCTACAATATGCTCCCATGTTGACCACAGGGCTGGGACGGAGTTCTCGTGCCGGGGTGTTCCATTCCTTCACCAACGCGGCAGACAAATGACGGATGGCCGTTTGTGGATGTAGACGTGCTGCAATGCATCGCACATGTGTTCGATGAGATTTACGGTGGAGTAAGAGGCAGGCCAGTCCATTGTCGTCTCAAGACCTGTCCCACCTGACCTGTTTGGCAGGATCACGCGTTGCCATCCACAAGAAAGCTCCCCTCAAAAGACGCACTTAGGGAATGTGTACAACTTCAAAATAACTTTGGCCAGCGAGTGTAGCGTGTTCAGATATTTGTATTACAATAAGCTCTAGCAACATTATACCTCTCCACGACGTGATACCTGGATCACCAAAACGATGACGTTGGACAATGTTCCTGGGTTTATTGTGTGTTCCCACCTCTGACCACATGAGGGGATGTTCTGCATGTCGAGCATCTCCGTGATAGGGGGTGATGTCGCGCCTTAGAAAATATCAAATTTAAATCGGCTGAATATATGATGGATTATGATTATTCAGTAAGAAGAGGTAAGATCCATTAATTTTGGTCAGCGTGCTTGGAACGATCGTATGTAGTCGGCCGCTAGGATTAGTACAAGACGGCGGTAGCCGACTGAGAATGAGCACGAAATACGAAGCGGTCGAGGGAGATTAAGTACCTTCATATGACGCCTTAGTACCAAATGATTTAGCATCAAATAGCCCTGCTTAATGAAATCACTAAACAAACAGGATTGAGAAAAACGTATGGGTAAATTGAAGTAACGAATATCACTATGATAATGCCGCAAATCGCCGCGTGAAATATAGGAGCACCAATAAATATGGAAATAAATTAGGGATGCCGTCATACAATGCAGACAGAAAAAAAAGGCATTCACCACAAATGCCGTATCTCCTAAAAACCTTCTGTCACCACGAACATTTTACTATACACGTAATTGGACGAATACCTCGCTGCCATGTGTACAAACATGAACTTGTGCACTATTATAACCAAATATTTTTGTTGTAATTGAAATGATGAAAACCAAAGCAATTAAATGTAATCACTGATTTTTGCTATGTAAACACGAGAATTGGATCCAACCTACACTCTTTTGATTGCTCTTAGATGAAACAATTATTGGTAAGTATTTCATTAACAATTGGTTGGCGAACTCTGTTGAAAATTAAAGAGATGGTTAACTAAATGTGCTTAACTACATAATTACTAGCTCTGATGATTTGGTCGTTAGTAGCAATTAAAAGAAAGACCCTGGAACAAGTCGTTAGTGTGATTTTTAATGAAAGGATGAGTTTTGATTAATGAAAGTAGTTTATGTAATTTTATGAACACCAACTTTATAATAAGGTTGAAATAACCTCACCAGTTAAGGTCAGTAGCTGTGCTCTGTCGTTGATATTCCAGTGGCATTATCATTCAGTAAGGTAACGCAAAGCAGCTCGTTGTGTATTCTATTTTCACCTACTGCGACACTTTGTCAGGATATGTTACTCAATGAAAACTCTTTTCATGATTTCTTAAGGCTATCACGCTCGCCCTTCATTTTGAAACTATTTATTTATAAATTAGACAATTATAATCAGATTAATTCCCTGGCAACTAATATACTGCTTGTCATTAAAATTACAAAACAGGAGAGGCGGCATGCAGCGAACCCCAAACTGATATGAAGTGTACAACATGTCTGGATGTGGAAACAATTGTGCGCAACATCACGATGTAAGTGATTGTAATACCACGTCCATTCTCTATGCAAGGAAAGATTGCGTTTCCTCATTCATAATTCGAAATTCACTGTTGTTTATTTGTGAGAAGACTGAGTTCTGCGTCTTGGTAATAAGTGGAACCGTCTACCAGTGCTCGTTGTGGCTTGACAACGGTAGAACGGTGGACTAGTCAGACTTACACTGATCCTTGTGCAATAATACTGCTTGCGCTGATCGGGGTGCTACGACCGTTATGCGAAGGTGGGATAGGTTCCGCAGGTCTGCTGTCAAGGTGATGGATCAAAACGATACCACTCGAGTTGCGTCTAAGAAGACAGAATTACCCTTTGCTCGGCCATGAAGAATCGTACAACAACGCCCCACATTTTAGTCAAAATATGTGCATTTCTGCAGCAACACAAGTACCCAGTTGTCGATGTGTGGAACATCACGGGTTTTCAGATATCTGCTATTGTTGCAGCTTCCCTTGACGCTGCATCCGACTGAACCGCACTGATAGTGGTAAGACGGCCGCAGTGGCCGAGCGGTTCTAGGCGCTTCAGTCTGGAACCACGGCCACTATGGCCGCAGGTTCGATTCCTGCCTTGTGTGTGATTTCCTTAGGTTAGTTAGGTTTAAATAGTTCTAAGTTCTAGGGGACTGATGAACGCAGAAGTTAAGTCCCATAATGCTCAAAGTCATTTGAACCATTTGATAGTGGTATGCCCAACGACAGCATTGAACCTAGGAGTGGCGACACGTCTTCTCCTCAGGTGTTTTATCGTACATCATAGCGGCAGACGTATCAGTGTGGGGAGGCTCCGAGAAGAACAAACATTCCCAGCTTACATTAGTCATCTTCAGAACGATCCAGCAACTGTCAAGATGGTATGGCAGTTTGGACGACAGCCGTGGCATATTTCAGCAGTTGAGGTTAGTGCCTGTGCTCTGTCGTTGATATTCCCGTGGCATAAACGTTCAGTAAGGTAACGCAAGGTAGGACGTTGTCAATTTTATTCTCACCATCTGCTACAGTTCTCTTGGACAGCAAGTTCTCCCGATATCGTAGGAAATGGGAAGTCTGGTCATGATCTCTTACGCAGATGACGCTCGCCCTTGATTCTGAAACTATTTATTTATGAATTTCACAATTTATAATCAGATTAATTTTTCGTCGATGGAGTTCACAGCATGTAAATTTTTTTAAGGATATCAAGGTCGTCTTTGACAGTGAAATTGTTTATAAATTTCACAATAACACATTGTTCACCATTACAAATTAGCATGGTTAAGAATCGTTAATAACATAGCCGGCCTTGCAGGAGGCAATTATTTTTATAATGCGTACAGAGTACACAGGAAATAACATGTTAAATTTGTTGGTGATTTGCTGGATTATAAGAGCTGGGTATCGAATCGAACTGCATTTGGATGTCATTCTATCCTGCTGCAACTCTCGGTAACCATTATGGTTAGTGACCACTGGCACAGAGTAGAAGCAGTCTGGAATGACATCCAAGCTCAGTTCGACTCGATACGCAGCACCTCTACTCCTACAAACGACCAACAAATTTAATGTGTTTTCTCCTATATTGTAACCGAACAATAAAAAAATCTCCACCTGCAAGACCGACTACGTTATTTCCTAAGTTTAATCTTGTTGCATTCTTAATGGTAAACAGTGCGTTATACTGAGAAACATTCTGCCAGATTAAAACTGTGTGTCGGGCCGAGACTCGAACTCGGGTTCTTCGCCTTCCACGGGCACGACTCACGCCCCGTCCTCATAGCTTTACTTCTGCCAGTACCTCGTCTCCTGAGTGCGTTATACTGTTTGTAACTCTGGTAAGTAAGTCCACTGGAACGTGAGATGTGAAGAATTAACAAATTTGTTATTAATTTTTAAATTCAAATGGCAAGCGGATCGTTATTTTTTTCCTATTTTTGAAACGTTATTATTAGTGAAGGGGATATCTGTCCGTGCTGCAACTGCCGACCTTCTAATTACCTCTCTCGCATTGTCCGTCTCAACATTTGTATTTTCAAATGTAAAACCTCATTTTACTGCATAAGCAGATTTTACGCCAAAAAATACATGCGGTTCACTCAAAGCATTGTTTTCCGTTCGTGGTAGATGACACTGTAATCGACGAATATCTAGTGTGCCTGTTTTCGCAATTAAGAATCGACGCAATTGATTCTACGTTTCATTTACGACTATATGTAAACCTAACTAACTAAATGTAAACGATTCATATTTATGTTCTAAATTTACTTTACTGTTGGAAACTTGATTATACGGTACAATATGTTTTCACTATCTGATTAGATACTACTTTGCCTTGACCCAGGAACAACGGCGTGGATGTAATAGTTTTCTGTTCCCATCGAGATGCTTAATATCGGCGAGGCCCGTTGCCTCTCACCACCAGAATGATTGATTTCGGTGGGAGTTCGAGGAAGGTGCACCTGTCACTATCACTTCATGGGTATTTAACCTTATTACGATCGTTGTGGTTTGTATTACACCAGTAGCCGCGCATCAACCAGCGCGAGAGTTACTTGCGGCAGCTAGATGAAACCGCACGCCGAAATCAGTGACCCTGATGGCTGGTTCGCAGAACTAAAGCCGTCCGATAGTTAGGGGACATCACAATCAACACTGTAGGGAATAGAAAACGGTACAGGTAACTTAACTGCCAGAAATGTCAATGTCTAGCCATATTATTTGTACTGCAGAATCTAATTCGCACACTGAAGTGAAGTTTGAACATCAGATTAACCGTTAGAACACAAACATTTATATTTACATCGTAAGCGAAATGTAGGCTAAGATGCACTGGTTCTTAATTGCAAACACAGGCACATTTGATATATGTCCATTACAACGCTATCTACCACAAAAGGAAAACAATGGCAAGAGTAAACCGTACGTATTTTTAGCTCAGAATTCTCATACGTAATAAACATATGTGGTTTCCATTTCCAAATACAGACTTGCCCCACCCAGGCAGAAATATTGGTTAGGAATTGGCCATCTGTAGTGCAGACAGATGTCGCCTCTACTGATATTAACTTTTCACCTAGAACAATTTTCACCTAAGATGTCAGCATAAAATAAACACCCTGTGTAAATTAAGAACCTGTCCAGCATATGACGAACTCACTTTGCATTAATGAATTATATGAAATTATGTGTATAGTAAAACATACTTACTTATCCTCGTTTCTCCAGAACTGCAAACTTCTGATCAACTGAAGTCAGGACTGAACTTTGTTTTGAAAGCAGGTTGCCTGATTTAGAAGCTCATATTTTAGGAATTACAAAACAAAAACCGGAGAATAATACTACTGTTGCCTAAGGAAAGGGCTTTAAATGGTTCGCAGTCATATTGCGCATCCGTGGCCGAGCAAGACCTTTTTTCAGACCTTAGCATGTTTCTCCGATTACTCTCACGTAATTCTCAGAATGAAAGAGACAAAATTGGTTTTTAGGTTGCAGCAGTAGACAAGAGTGTTCCGTCAGTTTGAGGCCGGCAGTATGCAGAGCTCTCGTACGCACTGCCATTCATTGTATTTCTTTGTGTGCTGCTGATGGGAGTGGTACTAATTACAGTTGATTCATTCACAAAAACAAAACGTAAATTGAGTCCGCTGAAGAGAACACGTCATATACAGTAAATATTGTGACACTGTGTATGAGAATATTCAATCTTGGTGTTATTACAATATCTACTACACAGTTTCGTTGGTCGCCTCATGGAAACCCACCAAGTTCGAGACTCAAAGTTTCATATATCAGTTTGTGGATATTAGACTTACTTAGCAGAAATAAGCTGACTGTCAGAGTGTGTTGCAATATTTACTGTTTTAGTTGTACAATTGACACAAGTGAAGACGTTCTGATAATACACCAGTACTGTGTATGGGGATGACAACTTATTACGTATGATCACCTAACGTACAATATCTTACGTGTTTGACATGCCTCGGTGGTGCGTACCATGGGTTGCATAGCGGCATGTATTGATGCGTTAGAAGCTCGCATCGAAACAAAAAATAACTTCTTGTTTTCGTGATTCATCCGTCAAACAAATCAAGAAGAAATCATAATACAGTAAACAGGTGTTACTTACAATAGTAACACCAGTAAGGACAGCAAGTAAAGAAATTTTTTATTCTGATTATATCGAATAGTAAGTAGGAAGAGAAATGTTATAGATGTGGTCCATACGGACACATATGATGATCACAAATGGTGTCTGGCGACGTTCGCCACCCTCGGACCCTCTCCATTCACGTATACATCCAGCTTGATGCTGAACATAACAGTAGGACTCATTTAAAAATATGCTATGATAACGTTATTATCTGCAGTTTCATCGTTAGGCTCACCATTACTGACATGCTTGTCTCCGAAAGCCCCAACATTGACCCCCTTGCTGATGAGGGGTGGTACTCCGCAAGTCGTCACACTATTGACAGAGGTAACTGCCTTGTAAACAAGCCTATCTCCTTATTCAAAGGACATGGTGTGGCTGTACGATCCTGCCATACCGTATGAACAATATGTCTGCTCTCTCTGGCGCTACTTGAGTGCGGCTGTTGAGGTCCTGCGTGATCGTCTGGTCATCGTCTGGTGCTCATCTACGGCATCCTTACAACGCAACGGTACGTACACGAAGTTCTACACCTGTTTTTGTTCTCTTCATGGCCATCTTGGGCTTATAATTCAGTATCATAATGTCCGCCCGCAAATGGAGAGAGTTTCTACAGCATGTCTTCGTGTGGGTATTTTTTCTGTCGTTGCAACTACAAAAATGCCTGATTTTTTCACCAGACTCGTTGGAATTTATTGAGGTAAAGGATCATCAGTGGTCTGTAATTAAGTTATTTGTAATTTGATTTTCTCTTAGATCGAAAAACAGTTCGTTAGGAATATATTGATTTGTATTTACGATGATTTTTCAGCTGATTTCTCACTTAAATTGGCAAATGCCGTCTTATAGCATATCGTTGTTTTTCTGCGTTAGGTGCTGATAATCTTGATCTAATTTGTAGATGTTGGACCAAAATTATCAGCGCCTAACACTGAAAAACAACGATGTGCTAGCAGACGGCATTTCCCGATGTAAGCGACAAATCAGCTGAAAAATCACCGGACGTACTAATCAATCTATTCTTAACAAACTGTTTTTCGAGCTAAAAGCAAATAAAAATGTACATAACTAAATTACAGACCACTGATGATACTTTGCCTCAATAATGCGAAACGTATCAGGCGAAAAAATCACGCATTTTTGTAGTTGCAACGAGAGATAGAAAAATACCCTCAAGAGTTGTACATTAACTACGGCCACACAAATGAAGAACTGCATGTCTCTGTTCTTGCCAAACGGGACGTCATCAGATTTCTCTCCAATTGAGAACGTTTGCAGCGTTATGGTTAGGGCCTGCAACCCGCTTGGGATATTGACAATCTAACTTGCCAATGGCACAGTATCCATCTGGAAGACGTCCAGCGACTCTATCAATGAATCCCAAGCTGGATGATCGTTTGCGTAAGGACCAGACGTGAGCCACGGCGTTATTGACTTGTTCAATTTCTGGAGCTCTTTCTCTTGAATGAACAATCAATTTCTTCTGAAATTGTAATTATTTGTTTGTCTGTACTTGTACACCACATCTACTGATTTCCGTCTGATTCGTATAATTCCTTGGCGGTGCGTCCTTTCTTTCTTTGTCTTAGTATGTAATTGTGATTAAATCCGGTGCCTTGCGATTGACAATTTTCACCTCCTTCTGTCCGAAGCGCTTTGCATCCTCTACTACGCTCCCTCACCAGAAGCAATTCACACTCGCGGCTTTTCTAAACACTTATGGAGCACGGTTTCATTCGGATTATACGCGCAGTGGGTGGTGGGCGCTACTGATAGATGACTTTAGTGAGCCACCGAGTGTCTCACTGGGCAGTGCTTAAGGCTAATCATCGCCGTACAACGCGCGTGGGGTACACAATTACATACTCGAAGCGTAATCTTAACTGTATTTCTCCTACCAGCAGCAAAACCTGCAACTATGTCTTCCTTCAATTTCAGAACTGTAATTATTTTGTGTTGCTGTCTTTATTACTATAAAATTAAACCTGTTTTGATGATCTCTTTAGCGTAGCTACAAAGTTTAAAGGAGAACGAAAACGATGAATTTGAATGTGAGTGTACCGAGATTTTCATGATTACCCAAATCCTAAATGGCCTTCCGACCTGCCTCGCGTGTGGCGAAAAATTAACTGATTGCAAGAAGTTGGACTTGTCGGGACCCTTTAGAACTAAACACTTGACATTTAGTATTAAATATACTGTCGGAAGGGCAATGAATGAACCGGTTGTGGATCTTCAGAATAAACAAGAAATATTAAGTGCTGTGCTTAATTACTGGTGCAGTCGTCCAACAATGTTAAAATTTCAAGTTTCGTGGTTAGTCAAGAGATTCAAAACACAGGGAAACTATAGTCGGCGAATACATAAAAAGTTGCTTTATAAATGTATCCAAAGAGGTATTTCGCGGGTTTCATGAAAAATACAGATATTCTAAAAAATGAGTAGGTACTACTGCTTCCTAAAACAGTGAAAAGTAGAAGTCAAAACGTCTTCGAACATTACAAACCAGCATGTCGAAGATTTTAAATCGGTTTCAGATTTATCACTAGGCTTCTTGTAATCGATAATACAGCTCAATTTCAGTTTCCTTTTTTTTTTTTTTTTTTTTTTTTTTTTTTTTTTTTTTTTTTTTTGGGGCGCAGAAACAAGTAGGGTCATATCACTTTCTGTATGATTTATTTCAGATGCTGGTTCTAAGGAGGAACTTTAGGATTATTACCAGTCAAAGGAGAAGCAACTGAGACAATACGGCATATACTACAAACTGAGTGCATTGAAAAACATCATATTCCACTTGGTAAAGCTGTCAGAGTTTCAACAGTCGTGGCAAGAAGTATCACCAGTGTAAGAGAACAATTCGTTGCTGTTTCAAAGAAAATGAATAATCACGACATATTTATTTACTATTGAATCATTCGTCTGGAGTGTTTTGCGCTCACATATTTCCAGAAGTTATTTGAAAAATTATGCAGTTGGTGGTTAAGGTTGTCAACTACATTATAATAATATTTTTAATTATCGCTAGTTTAAAGAAGTTCTAGTTTAAATGGAGGGTGAGTACACATTATTCCGCTACATAATAATGTGCATTTGGTATCATGAATAAAGGTTTTGGAATGTTTCGCATCCTTATTATTATTAGTAGTAGAAATTAAAGCGTATCTGCTTCAGAAGTATGTTCACTACCCTTAACTAACGAACGATCAGTGTGTCCAAAATTTTTATTTCCTGGTAACGTTAACTCATATAGAAATCTGCTTAATCGTCCACTACAGAGCAAAGGTAACACAAAGTTTTGATGTTAGAAGTTATTTTATTCGAAAAAAAATTGTCATCTTGCTGAAGAGTTTGAAAGATAAACTTTGATTCACTTTCCACGCCTATTAAAACATCACAAATAAATAATTCTGATACTGACATTTGCTGTTTCAAAAACTATTTTAAATATCACGGTTGATTTCTGAACTGGTTTCAAGTATTTAGAAACAGCAAAGTGAGATTAGCTTTTGTTAAAAAACCTCTTAACGTTACTGTAGTATTGACTGAGTTTAAAAACGAAGGGCTTGTGCAGCTCGAAATTTTAAAATCTTTCTGTTGGTACAGAAATATTGGAGAGAAACAAATGTCAAAGTAGACTTGGAGATGGGGATATGTTGACATGCAACAAGTGATTTTTGAAGAATTAAAATGTTTGTAGCAAAATATGACTTAATTGCAGTACTTCAAAAGTAAATAACGCTATCTCTGTCTGTATACATCAGCTCCCGGTCTTCAAAAATGGTTTTCGCAAACTCATAATGAAATTCATATCATTGGTCGGTACAACACTCAAATACCAACATAGAGAGGGGGTTTGAAGCGGCCCGCTGCGAATTCCTCTCCTGTGCCAATCTCTTCATCTGAGGGTAGCATTTAAAACCTACGTATTCCAAACTCTGACTTCCTCTGCAGTTTTTACACTCCACAGCTCCTTCTAGTATCATGGAAGTTATTCCGTTATGTCTTTACAAATGTCTCTTCTTCTTGTCAGTGTTTTCCGTATATTTCTTTCCTCGAATATTCATTGGAGAATCTCCTCATTCCTTACCTTATCAGTCCAGCTGATTATCAACATTCATCTGTAACACCTCATCTCTAATGCTTTGACTATTTCCCGGTTTTCCTACGGTCCATGTTTCACTACCATACAATGGTGTACTCCAAACGTACTTTCTCAGCCATTTCTTCCTCAAATTAAGGTCTACTTTTGACCCTAACAGAGATCTGTTGGCAAGGAATGCTCTTTTTGCCAATTCTAGTCTGCTTTTTGTGTCGTGCTCCCTGTTCTGTATGTGGGTTCTCTAGTTAGCAGAATTCTTTAGCTTCATCTACTTTGTGGTCATCAATCCTAATGTTAAATTTCTCGCTGTTCTTCTTTCTGCTACTTCTCATTTTGTCTTTCCTCGATTTGCTCTCAACCGTTATTCTCTGCTCATTAGACTGTTCATTCCATTCAACACATGCTGTAATTCTCCTCCATTTTCATTGATGATAGCAATGTCTTCAGCGAATCTTTCATTAAAACTGAATGTTAATTATACTCTTGAACTTTTTTATTATTTCCATCATTGCTTATCCCATGTATAGAGGGTTGGGTTGGGTTGTTTTGGGGAAGGAGACCAGACAGCGAGGTCATCGGTCTCATCGGATTAGGGAAGGACGGGGAAGGAAGTCGGCCGTGCTCTTTGAAAGGAACCATCCCGGCATTTGCCTGGAGCGATTTAGGGAAATCACGGAAAACCTAAATCAGGATGACTGGACGCGGGATTGAACCGTCGTCCTCCCGAATGCGAGTCCCGTGTTTAACCACTGCGCCACCTATCTCGGTTCCATGTATAGACTTAACAGTAGTTGAGTTTACGCTTCTATAGAGTTACCAGACAAGTATTCCAGCTCATAGAGGCCTTCAGTGTACTCTTTCCACCTTACGCTAACCTCTCAGTGTTTAACAGTGGAATTACCACTAAACTCTTAATGTTGCCACCCTTGTTTTTAATTTCACAGGAGGTTATTTTGGATATCCTATATGCTGAGTCAATCTCTCAGAAGATTATCTTCTTTAGATTTCTTCACATTTTTCACGCAGTCATTTTTCTGCAATACCAGATTATTTCATTCCTAAGTTACTTGTATTTCTGTTTCCCTAGATTCCGCTGAACATTTTTGTACTTTCTTTCTTTGTCGATCAGCTGACGTACAGCTTGATTTACCCACTTTTTCTTGCCACTTACCTTCTTTGTACCTATGTTTTCCTTTTCAAGATCTGTGATTGCCATTTTTAGAGAAGCCCATTCCTCTTCAAATGTACTGCCTACTGAGCTACTCCTTATCGCAGTGTCTATAGCCTCAGAGAACTTCAAGCGTATCTCTTCGATCGCTAGTATTTGCGTATCCCACTTCTTTGTGAATTGAGTTTTGCTGAATAAACTTAAGCCTACACTTGATCACTACTAAAGTCTGATCTGAGTCTATATGTACTCCAGGATACGCCTTACAATTCAGTAGCTCAGACCTCAGAAGTTAAGTCCCATAGTGCTCAGAGGCATTTGAACCATTTTTGTTAGCTTTCTCCAATATAATCGAAATTGCATATATGTAAATTTCTTAGGCACAGTTGTCGTATTTTAAAGCTATGTATGTGGAGAAGCCAATGTCTGTAACTGTGAAAGTGCTCAATGAACTGTTTCTGTGAAATAAAATCCTCTTGCTAGATCATTATTAGTTCATTGTGAGAAGCTTACAACTCCACCGTGAAGAACAGATATGATGCCATGCTATTAGTATTGTAATCACAGTCTGTAACAGTAATGGTGTTATTGCAACGACCTATTGCACTATTTAACTGTGTCACTGCCATAATCTCTATATTCGTTGTAAACAGATGAAATCTAAAAAACGGACGTGATGAGTTTTGTGTAAGGAGCGGTCCGCCACTCTACCAGCCACCCTTCTCACACCATCGCCACCTGCAGATGACAGAAAGAAGACCAGTGGCAACATTAGGGCCACCAGAGGTTGGCTGCCCCCGGATCTGCTTGCTTCCGCAGGCTTACATGCCTACACGTAGATCCACCTGTATTCTGGCGCCGCTGAGGACTTTGGACTAACGTCGAGCTGTGCCATGTCAGATATTTCCTTCGAGGTCCATGACGCAGGCGCCGACCGCAATTGTACTCCGCCTATCAGAGCGCTCGTTAAAGAAAATGCTGGTATCTCCGATACTGTGCCACCACAGGTCGCCGTTGGTCCTGGAGCTGCCAGTGACTGCCTCAGGTATCGCCAGGAAGAGGCCTCTACACCACAGACTTCCGAGGACTTCGGTATTGGCTGACGCTGTTTCTTTATGTTGTTACTGTTCAACTCCAGAGTGTAGTAAGACTTTGTCCAATATTGAAGCCATCAGCCTGTTTACCACGATCTACCACAAACAGATCTTGTAAATAACTTACTACAAGAAGGTGCTTTTGTTTATACGTTCCTAAGCAAACCTGTACTGCGTCGTTTACCAGCCCTGTGCTCTCATTACGCATCCACTGGCGTGGTATGTTTTAAGAAAGAACGAAATATATGTAAAGTGCAGGGAAAAAATGGTTCAAATGGCTCTGAGCACTATGGGACTTAACTTCTAAGGTCATCAGTCCCATAGAACTTAGAACTACTTAAACCTAACTAACCTAAGGACATCATACACATCCATTCCCTATGCAGGATTCGAACCTGCGACCGTAGCAGTCGCGTGGTTCCAGACTGTAGCGCCTAGAACCGCTCTGCCACCCCAGCCGACCAGTGCAGGGAAGTTAAGACAAAATGGCTGTCTGACAAATGAAGAAATCGAGAAAGATATGATTGTCCGAAGGACTGACTCAACACACGGAAAAAAGTGAATTCGATGAAATTAAAAGCAGGGAAGTAACACTAAGAGCGCAATGGGAATTCCACTGTTGAATTCATAGGAGAGATCGGGTAGCGGAAAGAGTACATTGAAAGGCTTGGTTGATGACGTGAGAGAAGAAGACGCAGCAGTCACAGGAAAGATACAGGTGAGCCAGTATTACAACTATTATGTAAAATATCTCTGGGCGACTTTAGATGAGATTAGGGAGCAGAGACAGGTAACATCCTATCAGAATTTCTCAAATCACTTAGGGGAAGTGGCAACATATCGACTATTCACGTTAGTGTGTAGAATGCATGAGATTGGCAATATAACATCAGACATTCAGAAGAACGTCATCCACGTAATTCCGAGGATACCAGTAGCGAAAAGGACAAGAATTACCGCACTATCAGCTTAAAAGATGATGCATGCAAATTGCTGACAAGAATAATATACCTTGGAACGGAAATGAGAACTGGGAATGTGTTAGATGACGATCACTCTGCCTTTAGGAAAGGTAAGGAAAGTAGCAAGGTTGTTCTGACGCTGTTGATAATGTATCCACGATAAAGACAATACAGACATGTTCATAAGATTTTTCGAACGGGAATCTGCGCTCGATGATGTCAAATGGTGTAAGGTTTTCGAAATTCTGGGAAAAATAAGGGAAAGCTACAGGGAAGTCAAGTAAATTACAATATGTACAAGAACCAAGAAGGAACAATAAGACTTGAAGACGAAGTAGAAAGTGCTCGGATTGAAATAATACTGTTCAACCTACACATCGGAGAAGTAATAACGGAAGTAAAAGAAAGGTTCAAGAAAGGCATTAGCATTCAAGGTGAAAGGATAACACCACATAACACATAAATAAAAGCTATTCCTTGAATTACTTTATTTCCAATAACTGTTTGTGGTAGACAAATGCAATACCCACGTTTACACGAAGTTCATAAATATGTAGATGGCCGAATAACAGATTCCACTCTGGAGCTGACGTCGACGGCCAAAAGACGAACACTAATGTCCTCTGCAGTCTCTGGTGTAAAGGCCATTTCCTGTCTATGCCTGTGGTAGTCACTAGCAGCTCCACATTTGGAGGTGACTAACGATTGCATGGCGTTAGCGATTTCAATGGTTTCGTTAGTGAGGGCTGGGATCCACTTCTACTACGGACAGCGCCTGGCCCTGAGTGCTCAATGGAAACAACTGACATCGTGCAGTACGATGCTAGCCTAAATACTCTAGTGGCATCAGAATGTAGCTGTATTTATCTGCGTCCATATGACCCTACGAAAATAAGGTCTGCAGGGCTAGTGAAATTTGGTGGCACTTATGTTGCCACCTGTCAGCCTGATTACCTCTGAGGTCTGCATGAGTGGTTTCAGTGTCTTATGTAGGCAAAGGACAGGAGTATGGTTGCTGAGACACAGGGCGAACGGCCTATACACAGCACCCTCTCCCCTCGACTGGTATGAAGGTGTAGTGCATCTCAAATTCCTACGACGTGCTTGCAGAGGACTGTTGTGAATTTCAATAGAAGTGGGCACCTGGATGTGAGGAGGGCTGACTTCCTGGGAGCTGCGTGACCTCTTGAGGTAGCTGCTGGACAGTGTCATCGACAGTAACTCTGTAACAAGAGGCTATGAAAGCTTTCGGTGTGCTATATGGCCACACTAGGATAATGCGTTTTCGTTATGTGGAGTTGCACCTCTAACACGGCCTGACCCAACAGATGTATGACAATCGCCAGCAAACAGCATCGGTGGCAACTGGTTAAGACCAGCATCCAAATCTCATCCTTCGTACAGGGACAGAGACAGCTTGACTGCATGAAGAGGTGTGCGATCTGTTTGGGTGAAAGAAGGAGAGTAGCGAATGGTCTGGCCCATCATGTAGTTTGCCAGAAGCTTACGCAATACTTAATCTAACTTGCGCTAAGGACAACAAACACACCCATGCCTGAGGGAGGACTCGAACCTCCGACGGGGGCAGCTGCGCGAACCGTGACAAGACGCCGCTAACCCGTGCGGCTCCCCCGCTTGGCAACTCTGGATGAAAGGATACCATATGCTATACTAAGGGAATATCATTATTGGTAAACAAACTGAAACATTCGGATGAAGTCAACTGAGGGCTGGTATTGGTAACTGTGATTACGGGAAGAAACTCTACGTAAAAGTATGAAAAAATCCAGAATTACACAAAAGAAGGGCCCACAAAATCTAAACGGAAGCATGACCACGATGATTATGTATCTGGCCATGGGAAATATTGCTAAACTGGCGCACTGTGCTTACTCTGATACATGACTCATGCTGCAACCATGTTCACAATGTTGGTGCGAAGGCCACTTCACTACACATGTTACCGAGCCAGTCGGTCAGGACAACCCTCAATATCCTTTATGGAGGAGTGATAATATGCGTCACTAGAGGGTGTGAGGGACTACTAAGTGAGTGATACTGTAATCCTCCAGCAATAAGAAGCTTTTCAGGGTGAATAAGTCATATTGACAATACTCTGTTTCCCATCCGCCAACCAATTGTGGTTCGCTAGGCGGTGTGCTCAGGTGACTGGGTCTACAGAGAAGTGGCGGGGGTTGACTGCCGCATCTGAGGGGAAGGCGTTCTCTGCTTTTTCTGCTTCAGTATGTGTGTGGAAAGAGGCCTCCAGTACTGAATCAAATTCTGTGACCTGTCCTAGTGATGGTAGATAAAGCATATCGGCAAAGGCACACTGAGCTGTGGAATGTTAGTTGATGTCATAGAAGTAATTGGACAAAAACGATGCTCGCTACAGAACTGGACTATGCGCCATCCTAATAGGAATATTCGAGACAGCATTGAACAATGGCAAAAGAGGTTTATGGTCAGTTAAGAGTGTAAACCGTCGGCCATACACGTAACTGTGGAGCTTCGTCGGTGCAAAAGCAATAGTCATGGCCTTTTTCTGTGTCTGGATGCACTTGCGTTTCACCTCTATTAATGTTTTACCGATGAATGCTATGGGGAATTCCACTTCGTCGTCTTTATGAGACCAGGTCATGCCCAAGCTGCCAGTCAGTGACTTGCTTGGGTTGTAGACTGTAAAGCATATTGGACAATGATGAGATTGTTTTAGGTATCTGAAATTTGTCAGATGTGACAGTCCAGGTCCATTTGAAATTTTTCTGTAGTGGGTGGTGGTGGAGGAGTTCTGCTTTGGCTTCTAGGTGGTGAATGAATTTCGTGCAGCAACAGTCGTCCCAGCTCGGACTGGTGTTTACTGTACATAGGGCCTGGAAGTTATTGGGCGGTTTGAATTTAATGCAGGATAGCCCACACTCCTGAAGCATTTAATACGTGGCCTAGATAACTGACATGTAGTGCAGAAAAATAGCGTTTTTTCTTGTCGCACTTTAGATTGGACTATTGGAGCACAGTAAATAAGGCGTCTAGGTATCTAGCTAAGTATTGAGCATTTTTGTCCTCAACAATGATTTCGTTAAGTTGGTGGCAGCTGGAACAGGCACACCCTATGTCTGATTTTCTCGATAGTGAAAAGTAGCTGCGACACTGGCAACGCCAAAATGTGGCCTCTCGATCAGTGAAATGTTTCATGACGCCTCCTCCAAGGCGAGTCGAAGGAGAGTGTCCCATAGATTAATATCAGTGAATAGTGGAGATGATTCTGTCAAAGGGTGCAATATTACCCTCTTTGGAACACTTAGACTATGAGGGCTTCGACAAGCGGAGAGCCTGGAGAGAAGCCACAAGCAAACTGTCGATACGGAGGTGTTATGAGAGAAAGTAGATCACTTGAAGGGCAGTGATCGGTTGGCGATGGAGAACTTGTTGAAGTTGAGTGATTTCTTTTGTGCAAGTGGAAGGTTACCGGCAACTGGGCTGTCAACATCACATCCCAACAGATGACGGCGCACCATTTTATAGCAAGCCATAAGATCAAAGCAGCTGCAACGACTAGTAGAAGAATTTATTGAACAACCTTAACGGGATGGGACTATAGACACGAGTCTTAGTCACTGGAGCACAAATACCGTCATCGTGCTACAGAAATTGGTGAATGGGACACGGAAATACAGATTTTGCTGTGACTACACATATCTAACAAAACACGTGTACCATTTCCGATGCTTATCCAGTTCCAAACATCACGCGAAGTTTGGATAATCTATATCAGTATCGGTTCCTTACAACTATGGACATCAGGAGCGGATACCATCAATTGGAGGTAGCATCTGAAGAGAGGCCGAAAACAGTGTCTACTGTCCAAGCAGGACATTTTCATTAGAAGTGCATGCCATTTGGATTAAGAACCCACCGAAAGCTTCTCAGCGATTGTTAGATGGGGTAATGAGAGGATTAAAACCGAAAGCTTATGTAGTCTATCCTGATGACATAATTTTCTATTCAAAGGATTTTCCGCAGCATGTGAGACGTTTGGAGGATGTTTTTAGTAGACCACGATCGGCACGTTCGACGTAAAGTGTGAGGAAGTGCCATTTTGCGCAAACTCATGTTAGCTACCTGGGCACGTAATTAGCAAGCGCCATGTACAGACCGATCCTCGTCTTATAGGTGCAGTTCAGAATTATCCGATACCACAAACAAATAAGCAGGGACAGTCGGTCGTCGACCTCTGTAATAATCACAGACAGTTAGCGAATGACTTTGCAAAAATAGCCGGACCCTTGAACAAGCCACTGAAAAAGAGAAAAAGGTTCAATTAGTAGCAGGAATGTCAGTATTTTGTATACAGTTTTCAACGTCGTTATTCACTTCTTAACACAACGAAAGATAAAACAATACCTATCCCTTAGGATGAGCCGGTAGTTGGCATTTTATAGCGTTTGTTAAATAAAGGTAAATATCGTATAATTTATTTTTAAGTTTTTACTACCTTTGGATAACAAGCTACTAACAAATTCCTGTGTTAGTAACACACATGGTGCTTGAGAAAATTGCTAGCAGTGGTTAAGTTACACACGGCCCCTGATGTCATCGAACTGTGAGAGCACAGCAGCACAGCTCAAACAACGTTATCAAAGGCGCCACTCAAATCTAATTAGAGTAATGCGATTACCGCGACTGAGAACTCGATATATCGTCCAACTCCTGTGGCACGGGTAGACAGGGCCGACGGGAGGCTGTGCTGGCGTGATACCGCGGTGGTGACTCCGTGGAGCAGTGTGTTACCACCCAGCGGTGGGCAGAACGCACGGAAGTAACTCACTGTCAAGTAACAAAGCTCGATGAAGTTCGGGCCATAAATGGAAAGAAGTTCTTGATTATGGTTCAGAGGGGAAACTGAAAGAAATACGCAGTGATACGAACAGATATATCAGTTTTTATTGAAAGGCAATAATTACACGGAACTCATTGTGACTTATCATTATACCCTGGAGATTACAAAAAGGGAGGACATAGTTATTAATAGGATGTGTAATGAAGGGAGTTCATCCTTTGCAACGTGGTCAAATCCCAGCCGAAAGTTGCTAAGGTCTATGTGTGGTAGGATATGCCACTGCTCCATTAGCGCTGTTGACAGCTGCTGGATGGTCGTTGGTGCATGTGCATGTGCATGTGCACGTGCTGCAGTACATCTTCCCAACGCTTCCCACCCGTGCCAGATGAGGCTCAAGTCGGTAGAATGGGCAGGTGAGTCCATTCACCGGGTGGCCTCTCGTTCCTAGAGCTCCTCCTCCTGCGCTGTTCGAAAGAATCGCGCGCTGTCATCCGTAAAAATATATTCAGAGCCGAATCGACCTCTGAAAAGCTGCACGGGGCAAAGGCTACAGTGTCATAATGATGACCACTGTGTGTGCCATGGTCAAAGAGAGATCAGTGCGTCCATGTTACATTACAACTTCCCACATCATATACTCGGAAAACAAAAACGTTCGTGTTCGACAGTGTTCTTGGGTGCGTTCAATGCCATATGAAGGAATATCGAGCATTGTCGAAAATGATCGTTTTGTTGGTACAGGGGTTATAGTGTTGGGTGACGTAACACCCAAATTTTTAACGCGGTACACTCACCTTTCAGTGTATGAGAAAAAGGGATTGATACCCTAATAAAAGCCGTAGTTTAATAAGTTCACTGTGATTCTTCTTCTGTTTAATTGCGTGTAGCATCCATAGTAGCTCTGTCACAAATCACCTTATAAAATTTCACATACGAAGTTGGCACACACATGTTGGCAAGCTTCAAGATATTTTTACATTCTCAGATTTAGCAGGAAGAGGCACTTTATAAAGTTTATAAAATTCAATCTACTTTAGAGTTTCTGAATGACGAAGTCAGGAAAGACAGACAATGATAATGATCGTTACAGCGAACTTTTTCTTGTGTGCAGTGGAGTACTCAAGGATTCTGTACATCGAAACAGAAGGCTTAGCAGCATTTTCAGTGTTAGACCGAAACAGTCTTTTTGGGTGGAACAAGAAATCTAAAAAATATCTTGTGTGACATTAAGCACAACGAACGTCTTGGGTGTATTTCACATTCCAGACTCTGTTTAGTGCAATAACAAAGCAAACCCTGGACATGCCTGGTTCTTTCATTCCATGAATTATTTTCAACTGGGAAAATTTCATTCTTGCACCACTTGATACAACCATTTTTCAAAGCGCACAATGGTAATAAATTTCTATTTTTGGCCACAAAAGTGGCATATCTGTTTACTGCACAAACGCCTTAAATTTACGTGAGCTCGAGAGTGTTCAATAACACATGGGACCACTGTCACACGCATGATTACAAGGGCCCAAAGAAAACGTCGACGTCATTCTAGCAGTCTAGTATCTCGTACAATTCTCATACAGGTAGCGCATGATTGAGAGGTGAGGGAAGCCACAATTAGTTTAAGAAATCTTCGTGAGGTGTACGTAACGAATTTAGCATGCTTTATATTTCTCTGAAAAGGATGATGCCTCATGCAGCTCATTAGATTTCATCAAGACATTTTCTGAATCGATGGCCGTTAGGATGGTGTGGTTGAAGCTGATTTTAACGCCTTTTCAGAGTACCGTCCTCAAAGGTCTTCGTACGTTCAGAGCCCCATGGTTAGCACGGATTGGACGTGTATCACCCAAGCATTCATAGTCAGAAGAAAAACCCAGGTGTAAATGGGGAGGTCCGTTCCGACCTCGGCCAGTTTCAGCAATGGCCATGACTGCCATGGAGGACTTCACTAGGCCGTTGAAGAGAACCCCCTGAAATTGTGATAATTACGTGCCCTTAAATCAGCCAGGTAGGAAAACAGGGAGAGACTGGACCAGCGGGAATTTTACACACTTCGTTCACTGGCAGAATACAGTTTCAGTCACATAGTAGCCACCTAAGCTTATTTTACGTATTAATTAGAATGCCAAGCAATGAGATTCTCATTTAAAATTCAACGCCAATTTAAACAATTTTCAGAAAATTTAAAGTTTAATGTGATACTCGCCTTATAAAACACAGAATGAAATAAGGGTAAACTCGTAAAAAAGCAGACGTAAATCTAAAAAATAGTACCCGAAAAGATCGGAAAGGCCTTAGTTACCTAATGGTGAGAATAAAACTTGACTGATCACAAAACCTAAAACCATACGTAAAACATCGAAAAACAGTTTAACACCAATATCTACGCGAGATAATTTTAAGCCTCGAAACACACATCGATTGGAGATTTGAAACATTTTTCAATGAAACAAGAATAATTAAGTGACAACAGATTAAGGTGTTTGTTGGGCACCAGCGCACATCAACATTCTCTTAAAATGACGGCCACAAGCTAACAGATACAAATTCAGAATTATTCCAAGTATCAACTTAACTTGGACAGGAACATTAAGCAGTGCGGCGACGGTTGGAGGAAACAGCGCGGAAGACAGACAGCGCCGAGAGCTGTCGAGTGTATGCACTCTATATTATCTAAACTGCCGGATACGTTAGCCGACGGAACATAAGTAAATGGGACCAGATCCTGGGTAACACGTACCAACCATGGAGTACAAAAGATCATTAACGACAGTTTCTTGCAGCACATGATTTTAATTACACAGAATTCCAACACAACCGCGCATCAAATAAATAACTCTTAGAATAGAAATAATTAATCTAAGCTCTTACCAAAACCCAAGACAACTTAACTGCTTTCTTAATAATTCAACCACAAGATTTAAGAAACCAACTACAAATATTTTTATAAAGTTGTTTCAGCAGTAAAATGGTAATATTATATTTCTTTATTTCTAACAAACAATTTAATCAGCCACAAATGGGTCCTAGAACAGATAATAATATACCTGAGCCACTTGAATAGCACAAATTTAGTATATAATTCCTTAGACAGTATAGACCTTTAGCATTAGCATGAGAAAAACCAGAGCAACAGCAAATGATAAATAGACCAATAAGAAAGCGAAACCGAAACACATTCTGACATGAACAATTACACATCGGTGGTAACTGGTAACACTAAACATTTCACCGTGCTTCCAATTGAAAATAAGATGACCAATCATTTGCTTTATAAATCAGAACAACTAATGGCAGGCAGACAAGAATTGGTAAAACATACACTAGTGCACACCGCCAGACTTCCAATTAAGCTTTCTTCTAGTAGACGGCGCTTTACACTTGCTAAGCGTTCGCAGGCACCACTGATACATAAGGTTAATACACAAGAGAAATTATAAGAAGACTCAGCCAATGAATCAGTCTAAAGTGTCAAAACTATCTTGGAACCACATTGCTTTTGTAATACTATGGAGAAGAGGCCGCCCGTACCCAAAAAACTGAAGGAAGGCAGATCAAAATGACAGTTAACACTGCCCTAACAGATCAATGCCTTTCCGATAAATCACAACACGAGCTACGTCGATATTTGATAACTTACAATGGGTAACATGACCCCAACATTGGTCGCCCGACAACAGCTAACACCACGGGGAAGAGATCCAAGGAAAGCTCATTACAGCCTAATTCGTCAGCTGATACTGCGCACCAAACTGACCACCACGCCTGGAGCCGCCACACTCTCCAACGGCAACATGTTAAGATCATTAGACTAGTAATACCGATATGTTGCGAGAAAGTCGCCACGGCTCAGCCTCCCCATTCAAATCTCCTAGGTCGCACTATAGTGCGGTTTAGGGCTAAAATTCACAACTTTCCTTAACCTGACTAACATATACGCTACATAAACTGCCAGTCTTAAGGTTACGCACTAGTAAACTGACTGAGCTCGATAGCTGAAGAACCTAACAAGTTCCCCAAACTGGTCACGCAATAACCAGAACGTTCTAGCTGTCATTCTTGGCCCACGGCGAAGTTACGTATAAAATTATCACCAATTTTAATCTTACAGTGGTGCTTTCCGCAGTTATATCCCAGACGCTACCATCGATGGGCTAAGTCAATGTTCTTCCTGGCCTTACTCCACTTACTTTCTATAACCCCCGATTCGATCTTGTTGGTCAAAACTTCATCAAGAGACCATAAACTGGCCAAAAAAGAATTAATAGGAGAATAAAATTTCAAAGATGCTGGGGTGGGTTTAATATCTTAATGCTGAGCTGTATAAAACGCAATAGGAAGCCACGGGATAGAACTGTCTCACTTCTTCTGGGCCGTATCATGGAAGATGATAAGCAACGATTTAAGGTTTCTATTAACCCTCTCCGCAAACGATGGCTGGGAATTTTGAGTGGTTTTTTAATGCTGAATGTCATTTTGAAAACAGAATCTTCTGAACTCGAGACAAATGCGGGAGAATTGTCGCTAACTATGCTACTGGTGAACTGAAGACAGAAAATATCTGTTATAGATGGTAAATGTTCAAGTCAGCAGTGACTCCCCGACTAGGAATCAACCACAAGAATATAGCACCAATTCCGGGTATCAGGGAGAGGACCTACATTGTTTTTGTCCATGGGGCGGTCGTCCAGCCTAATATGCAAGAAAACTCTTTCGAGAACTTGGATTAGGCTTAGCTATTTTGCAACAATGGTTTTATGTTGTCTCAAGTGACCTCTATAACGGAGTTACGAAGATAATAAAACAAGGCAGGTATTAACTCACTAACGAGATAAACCTTTAATCCTTTGCCTTGGTTATCCTTAAGACAAACAACGCCCTTGCTCAGAATATTTTAGTTAACCTGCTCTTCCTCTTGTAAGCGGCATTTAATAGGTCAAATAACTGGGTCTTAGCCTTGCTGAAGTTTAAGATCGGAAAACAACTTCGGACTTCATGAACAACATCCGTTGGCTCAGTATGGTCATGTTCTTCGAACATGTTGCTAATAGCACCGGTAACCTGATTGTCACTGCCTTTAATGTGCCTAAACGTGAACTTAAATGCGGATATACGGACGGCCCAACCAGGCGATTCTTTCCGTTTAGTACCTTGCCCCACAAAACCACGTAAATCAATTGTGGATGTCTGACAGGCGAACCGACTGCCAAATTACCTTTCCGTTGACCAGGCGATAATCGACTAAAGGCCGAAATTCTCTCTTGTTAGGCTTAGGGAGCCAGAACATAGGAGATGCATACGGAGAGGTCGAAGGCCTTATAACCCCTTCCTTTAGCATGCCCTCTATTAACCAACGCAAACTCTTCATCTTCGGACGTTACAATCGATAAGCAGATCGTCTAACCGTTGCGTCGTCCTTCAACGTAATCCTATATTTGGCTTATCATTCCAAACTTGTTGGTCAGCACTTCTGGAAAATGCACAAAGGGCTGCAAGAGGGACTCCCTCCACTGATTATCAAGGTGACGCATGTCATAGTTCTCTGTGGTACAATTTATGAAACAAACCCGGAAATGACACCCGCCATGAACAAAGAGCAATGCGTTCTTCAGGCCGAAATTTTAAATTGAACACATTATTGGCCATCCAACACTAAACCGGCCATAAAATCACAGCCCCATGGTAAATCCTGGTCCAGTTTCTTAACCACCAAGAATCGAAATTACCATGTAAAACGTCCTATGCCCACACCCCTAGCCACAAATTCCCACACTATGTCTAAGTTTCTCCGTTGACCGAGCGAAAAACCCAGGACGACTTACACATGGGAACCAAGCGACATAATGTGTGAAATTCCAATAACCACTGATAGTCCACTGCTGATATGGCACTACCCGAAACCAGGAGAGCACAGACGGGTCCGTGATTGAGCTGGGAGCACACGAAAGGCAACTAGGTGCCCGTAATTCCCACTATTCGTCGAAAACGCTTGGGAATCCTAACCCGCATACGGGCAGTCACGCACAGGGTGACCTTCCTTGCGACAACAGAAACATACTCTTGGTTTCGAAATTATCGGTAGCGCCACCTCCCCCTGAAGTAAATAATAATTCGGTTGTCGATCTCTAATTTGAGAGCTCACTGGCTGACTGTCAGCATACGAAAGTTTCTCAATCTCTGATACACTAAGTTCGCCCAAGGTGGCAGGTATCTTGGCAAATGTCATCCTTGACCTATCTCTTGGTCTAACTGCCGCCAAAATGATTCCGGCAACCTGTGTTTCCGACACCTGTAGATCCAGAACTAGATGTTCGCACACTTTCGGTGACTTTAGTCAAGGGTTAATTATCCCCTCCTCTACATATCAACAATGCTTATGTTGGAAGTCATTGAATAAACGAGGGGCGCCATAAGTGCAATTATCTGTTTTACGTAGTTCCCTCAACCTCTTTCCATCCTGCAAAATTTGAGCAACAACTTTTCTAAGGGTCCCATCGCTCACTGGATATAGTAGATGGACCACCTGATCATGGTGAAAGTTCAAGGCGTCAGTGTGGTGTTCACACTTGACAGAAACCCACCACAAATGTCCAATTTCCGGCATCGATTCCATTCATAATCTATTTATTCCCTTTAGCAAGAGCCCCATGGGATGAGGCAATTTAACAAAACTCGAAACAACGTACACTGAAAATCTACTTTCGCCTTGTATTACCGGTTCCTGTATGCAATGCACAACGGAACCTTGTTCCCCGCTCTCATTTGTAGCCTGCTCAACATCTAATTGATCCAATGTCGTCCTCAACGCCAAAACGTAATATCGCAGTTTCTGCTCCTCCAGCGCTTGCTCTCCAGAAAGCTGAATTTCACTTAAATCTTTAACGCGCCAATCCCAATGCGCAGTTGCGCTTGAAGACGCGCAAGCTGTTTAGCAGTCGCTGCAACATTCTCAAAAGACTGAACCTGCCACTTCAACGAGGAGAACGATGTAAAGGCAAAGCTCAAGGCATCACCAACCTCACCGATGACTTGTGGAGAAATTACCACCAGATTTTCCAAGGACGATTTTACCTGCGTCAGTACTTCAGGCACGCCTCCCTCGCCCGTCTGTCTGTGCATACGTTCTTCATATTCTAACAGTTCACCCTGTTCAACGCTGCACTTCCATAACGGCTTAGCCGGCCTGGGTGGCCGAGCGGTTCTAGTCCCTACAGTCTGGAACCGCGCGACCGCTATGGTCGCAAGTTCGAATCCTGCCTCGGGTGTGGAAGTGTGTGATGTCCTTACGTTAGTTAGGTTTAAGTAGTTCTAAGTTCTAGGGGACTGATGACCTTAGAAGTTATATCCCATAGTGCTCACAGCCATTTGAACCATATTGGTATAAACCCGAAAATAATTTAATATTAGTAAAAATCCAAGTAAAACAAATACGTAAAATTTTAATATTTCCCAAATCCTAATAGAGCGAATACTCAACAGTTTATTATTATTGGCCAAATCCTGATAAAATGAGTACTTAACATCTTTCATAGAATTTACATAACTTGTCTCCTATAATGCCTCCAACCCAGGTTACTGATGATCGAAACCTCGTTCTGCTACCATTTGACATGGCCCCGCAGGCGTTAGCTGCGATAGATTCCTGGGAAAACATCAGACAACGCCTGAAGCCCAGTATCTTGCATACGTGGAAGTTCTGGGGAGTGCGAGCAGCCACCGTTCCATTAATAAGGTTTTTTTCAACTTTTTAATTTTACAGACTTTTTAACTTGATATTAAAATAGTAAGTGAACGTTCGTTATTATGAACAGCAAGATCCTCAATATGGCTTCTTAATGAAAGTTCCTGAAGCATTATTTAACCAACAGTCTCATGAATAAAAGACCAAACAACAGCTCTCAAAATCAATTTACAACGCTTAAAACTCAAAATCGCTTTTTAAGCAAAGAAAGTAACTACAAATTACGTATTAAAGGTTAAATGAAAGAGTCTACCTCCACATGGCAATACCAAAATTTCCCTAGATATAACCTGTGATCTCTGAAGGCAATAAAATGTCACAAAATTTTAATTAAAACTACTTAAATGCAGTAAAATCTGATTACTATCAACGTATTCAAACTCCGCGCACTTTACACCATAAACCTCTCTGCATGTTACGCATACAACACGCAACGAATTGTTGTTGTTGTTTTCTTCAGTCCTGGGACTGGTTTGATGCAGCTCTCCATGCTACTCTGTCCTGTGCAGCCCTCCACGCTGCCCTCCAATGCTAAATTTGTGATCTCTTGATGCCTCAGGACATGTCCTACCAACCGATCCCTTCTTCTAGTCAAGTTGTGCCATAAATTTCTCTTCTCTCCAATCCTATTCAACTAGTTATCGTCCATGTTTCACTTCCATACATGGCTACACTCCATACAAATACTTTCAGAAACGACTTCCTGATACATAAATCTGTATACGATGTTAACAAATTTCTCTTCTTCAGAAACGCTTTCCTTGGCATTGCCAGTCTACACTTTATATCCTCTCTACTTCGACCATCATCAGTTATTTTACTTCTTAAATAGCAAAACTCCTTTACTACTTTAAGTGTCTCATTTCCTAATCTAATTCCCTCAGCATCACCCGATTTAATTTGACTACATTCCATTATCCTCGTTTTGCCTTTGTTGATGTTCATCTTATACCCCCCTTTCAAGACACTGTCCATTCCATTCAACTGCTCTTCCAGGTCCTTTGCTGTCTCTGACAGAATTACAATGTCATCGGCGAACTTCAAAGTTTTTACTTCTTCTCCATGAATTTTAATACCTACTCCGAATTTTTCTTTTGTTTCCGTTACTGCTTGCTCAATATACAGATTGAATAACATCGGGGAGAGGCTACAACCCTGTCTCACTCCTTTCCCAATCACTGCTTCCCTTTCATGCCCCTAGACTCTTATGACTGCCATTTGGTTTCTGTACAAATTGTAAATAGCCTTTCGCTCTCTGTATTTTACCCCTGGCACCTTCAGAATTTGAAAGAGAGTATTCCAGTCAACATTGTCAAAAGCTTTCTCCAAGTCTACAAATGCTAGAAACGTAGGTTTGCCTTTTCTTAATCTTTCTTCTAAGATAAGTCGTAAGGTCAGTATTGCCTCACGTGTTCCAACATTTCTACGGAATCCAAACTGATCCTCCCCGAGGTCCGCATGTACCAGTTTTTCCTTTCGTCTGTACAGAATTCGCGTTAGTATTTTGCAGCTGTGACTTATTAAACTGATAGTTCGGTAATTTTCTCATCTGTCAGCACCTGCTTTCATTGGGATTGGAATTATTATATTCTTCTTGAAGTGTGAGGGAATTTCGCCTGTCGCATACCTCTTGCTCACCAGCTGGTAGAGTTTTGTCATGACTGGCTCTCCCAAGGCAGTCAGTAGTTCTAATGGAATGTTGTCTACTCTCGGGGCCTTGTTTCGACTCAGGTCTTCAAGTGTTCTGTCAAACTCTTCACGCAGTATCTTATCTCCCATTTCGTCTTCACCTACATCCTCTTCCATTTCCATAATATTGTCCTCAAGTACATCGCCCTTGTATATCTCATTTTTCAGACGTTTGTATTCCTTTTTGCTTGCTTCATTTACTGCATTTTTATATTTCCTCCTTTCATCAATTAAATTCAATATGTCTTCTGTTACCCAAGGAATTCTAGCAGCCCTCGTCTTTTTACCTACTTTATGCTCTGTTGCCTTCACTACTTCATCCCTCAGAGCTACCCATTCTTCTTCTACTGTGTTTCTTTCCCCCATTCCTGTCAATTGTTCCCTTATGCTCTCCTTGAAACTCTGTGCAGCTTCTTTTTCTTTCAGCTTATCCAGATCCCATGTCCTTAAATTCCCACCTTTTTGCAGTTTCTTCAGTTTTAATCTACAGGTCGTAACCAATAGATTGTGGTCAGAGTCTACATCTGTCCCTGGAAATGTCCTACAATTTAAAACCTGATTCTTAAATCTCTGTCTTACCATCATATAATCTATCCGATACCTTTTAGTATCTTCAGGATTCTTTCATGTATACAACCTTCTTTTATGATTCTTGACCCAAGTGTTAGCTATGATTAAGTTATGCTCTGTGCAAAATTCTACCAGACGGCTTCCTCTTTCATTTCTTAGCCCTAATCCATATTCACCCACTATGTTTCCTTCTCTCCCTTTTACTACTGACGAATTCCAGTCACCCATGACTATTAAATTTTCGTCTCCCTTCACTACCTGAATAATTTCTTTTATCTCATCATACATTTCATCAATTTCTTCGTCAGCTGCAGAGCTAGTTGGCATATAAACTTGTACTACTGTAGTAGGCATGGGCTTTGTGTCTATCTTGTCCACAATAATGCGTTCACTATGCTGTTTGTAGTAGCTTTCCCACACTCCTATTTTTATTAATTATTAATTATGACAAGTAATTAAGCATAGATGTTATAATTAACCAGGTACGTAAACCTTTTCCTTTCAAAATAAATAAAAAAAACAAATCAACTCTTAAGTTCTGTAGTTACATGCGTTAAAAAAATAATACACAATACATATCTTTTGATTTCGGCGTGGTCATGGGCTGTTGAACACATTGCTGTCCTTCAGGATCGTATGTGGCACGGGAAACATTTTGACGATGTACAAAACGTTAATAAGGCGCAACCAACTTACACAAATTGCATACTGAGATTATATGTCGATATGGATGAGGCGTGGCGTTGAATGTCAGAAGCTTGAACGTGGCAAGGGAACTAGAAAAACTGAAACGGGAAACACAAAGGCTCAATGTAGATATAGTAAGGGTTAGAGCAGTGAAGTGGAAAGAAGACAAGGAATTCTGGTCAGATGAGTGTAGGGTAATATCAACAGCAGCAGAAAATACTATAATGGAAGTAGGATTCGTTATGAATTGGAAGGCAGGACTGAGAGTGTGTTGCTGTGAATAGTTCAGTGACAGGGTTGTTGTTATCAGAATCGACGACAAACCCACACCGACAACGATATTCAGGTATACATGCCAATGTCGCAAGATGAAGATATAGAGAAAGTGTATAAAGATATTGAAAGGGTCATTCAGTACGTAAAGGGAAATCAATATCTGTTAGTCATGGGGGACTGGAATGCAGCAGTAGGACAAGAAGTAGCAGAAAAGGATACAGGAGAATATGGGCCTGGGACAAGGAATGAGTGAGGAGAAAGCCTAACTGAGTTCTGTAACAATGTTCACCGCGTAATATAGAACATTCCGTTCAAGAATCTCAATAGGATGTGGTATACTTGGAAAAGGCCGGGCGATAAAGGAAGATTTCAGTTATATTACATCAGAGTCAGACACAGATTTCGAAACCAGATACGGGATTGTAGGGTGTACCCAGATGCAGATATACACCCAGATGGCACTATAATAGTTATGAAGAGTAGGCTCAAGTTTAACATTAGTCAGGAAGAATCAATACGCAAAGATGTGTGATACGGAAGTACAAAGGAATGACGAGATATGGTTGAAGTTCTCCAAGGCTATAGAGACAGCAATAACGAATAGCTCAGTAGCGAGCACAGTTAAAGAAGAATGGACATTTCTAAAAAGGGCCCTCAGAGATGTTGGGAACGAAAACATAGGTACAAGAGAGGTAACTGCGATGAAACCATGGGTGACAGAAGAAATACTTAAATTGATGGATGAAAGGCGGAAGTACAACAATGTTCCAGGAAACTCAGGAACACAGAAATACAAGTGCTAAGTAATGAAATACATAGGAACTGCAGGGAAGCTAAGATGAAATGACTGCAGGAAAAATGTGAAAGCATCGAAAAAGTAATGATTGTCGGAAGACAGGCTCAGCATACAGGAAATTCAAAACAACGTTTGGTGACATTAAAAGCTACAGTGATAACATTATGAGTGCAACGGGTATTCCATTATTAAATGCAGAGAATAGAGCGGTAGGTTGAAAGCATCTATGAGGGCAAAGATTTGTCTGATGTCGTAGGAGAAGAAACAGTCGATTTAGAAGAGATAGGGGATCCAGTATTAGAATTACAATTTAAAAGAGGTTTGGAGGAGTGAAGATGAAATAAGGCAAAATGGATAGATAACATTCCATCAAAAATTCTAATATCATTTAGGGAAGTAGCAAATAAAGGACTATTCACATTGGTATGTACGACGTATGAGTCTGCCTACATACCATCTGTCATTCGGAAAAATATCATCCACACAATTCAGAAGACGGGAAGAGCTGACAAGTGCGAGAATTATGTGACAATCAGCTTAACAGTTCATGCATCCAAGTCACTTACAAGAGTAATATACAGAAGAATGGAAAATAAAACTAAGGATGCGCTAGATGACGATCAGTTCGGCTTTAGGAAAGGTAAGTGCAAAGGTGAGGCAATTCTGACGTTGCATTTAGTAATGGAAACAAGAATACAGAAAGAAAAAAATCATAGGATCTGCCGACCTGAAGAAATCGTACAACAATGTAAAATGGCGCAAGATGTTCGAAACTCTGAGAAGAGTAGGGGTAAGCTATAGGGAGTGATGGGTTATACGCAATATGTACAACAGCCAAGAGGGAATAATAAGAGTGGGCGATCAAAACGAAGTGCTCATATTAAAAAGGATGTAAGGCAAACTCGTAGCCTTTCGCTCCTACTATTCAATCTGTACATCGAAGAAGCAATGATGGTAATTAAAGAAAGGTTCAGGAGTGGAATTAAAATTAAAAATGAAAGGATGATGTGATACGATTCGCTGATGACATTGCTAACCGGAGTGAAAGTGAAGAAGAGGTACATGATCTGCCGAACGGAATGAATAGTCTAATGAGTGTAGAGTATGGTTTGAGAATAAATCGAAGGAAGACGAAGATAACGAGAAGTAATAGAAATGACAACAGTGAGAAACTTAACATCAGGATTGATGATCACGAAGTAGATGAAGATAAGGAAACATGCTACCTATGCAGTAAAATAACCAATGATAGATGGAGCAAGGACGACATCAAAAGCAGACTAGCAATGGCAAAAAGGGCATTCCTGGCCATATGAAGTGTCGGCCTTAATTTGAGGAAGAAATTTCTGAAAATGTATATCTGTAGTACAGCATTTTAAGGTATTGAAATATGGACTGTGGGGAAACAGGAAAAGAAGAGATGTTGTACAACTGACCTTTATATCTGCACAGTTAATGTACTAACGAATGCAAACTTAGCTTATCACTTAGCACGCAAATGGACAAAACATCTGATCTGTCTCCTCAAGCCCAGGGTATCAAACAGAAATTCTAAATAAATATGACACAGGCCCCGAAAAGCAGCTAATATCAATTGTGGATCATAACAATAATTATTGGCAATGCTGCTGCCACGTAATAGAATGTATGAATTAATGATAGTGAAAGTTTTGGGTCTACTCTAGAAAGACAGTGCAGCTATTCCCTTTCTTATTCTACATATAATTTATCAACTGTAGCTTTCAGGGTTCAGATGATAAATAACAATCATTTTCAATTGCTTTTGACTCTCAGTGACAACATATTTAAGTATTGGACATATTGAAATGACGATTATTAAATTGCTTATCTCTGCACACGAAATTCTTTTTATCACGGAAAAGAATTATTATTAAAGTTCCTCATTAGCTAATTTAAATCTACATTGTCAGAGCTGGCCAATGCATTGAGTTGGTGGAGAACAAATTTCCTTTTCGAATCAATGGAAAAACTCTGATGTACTCAATGTGAGGGTAGGTTAGTATCCTAACTTTTTTATGTTCATCGGTCAAACCGTATGAGCCGTGCGTGGCTCGTGTTCCCTCCATCATGTATTTTACACCCTGTTTTAACGTACGTCCACCTCACTAAGTTAATTTAAATTACTACTGTCACTGAGTTGCTGCTTTGCCTGACCGCGAGTGGCGTTAGCAGCGCGTATCGATGTATTCCCTCTCGTAGTATCTTTGCTCAACTGCATTAACTTCGCAGTTCTTGTCTGTCGTAGTTCAGTTCGGATAGGGAGTTCGGGTCGCGAGGCTGGGGCTGCCAGTCGGTTGGAATGCGTCTGGAGCGCAGTCCGGACCTGTCAGTCGGGGAGTTGCAATGCGGCACTAGTGCAGTCGGGATGGAGCAGTGAGGTCTGCATCGTCATGGCTCGCCCGACCATTGCCCCCACGCATCGCTTGAGCCGGGTCACGGTCTTGGTGGATCGTCGGTTGGTCGTCCTACCGCACGACGCGTTTTGGGTCACCGATCGTTCATGAGTCGCTTGTGTGTGTGCATCGACTCCCGATTTGTGCTTAGTTACTGTTGGGTATCGTTCTTCGTGCAAGTGTTAGTCAGATTCTGTATCTAGCTGGCGTGATTTTCTTTGACAAGTTATTTTAAATGTTGTCGGCATACTGGCTTTGAGAGGTCGGTCGTCTCATCGGGTGACGTGTAAAAGTTTCTCTGAGCGCTTCTGGCCCCCTTCAGTTACCATCTTGTGGAACTTAGGTCGGTCCTTCCTCGTGAAGAGATGTCGTTTGGCGAGTGCGAGTGTTTCCTCTGCATGGTTGGGTCCGAGCTAGTATTTCCTCCGTCTACCTGGAAGTGAGTAGGAGACGCATCAGCAGTTCAGTCGCGACGGAGCAGCAGTCGCTGACGGATCAGCAGTGAGTAGGCAGCTGGTCGGTTGGTACTAACCAGGGAGGACATCTCCGTGTGGTGCCCGCCTGGGTCCGCTGCCGGTCCCTGCGCAGTGTCGCAGAGTGTGTGGAGCTGTCCGATCGCTACTAGCTTCGTGGTTCACCGACCCAGGACGTCGAAGATGAGTGTAGTTTTGACAGTTAACGCATATTTTGTTGTGGATAATCACGTTTGTAACCTTTTGTGTTTGAGTTCTCATGTACTGATTCGTGGCAAGCAATTCGAGTGTCGGTCCGTCCGTGGCTGTCCCGTGGTTGGGCTCACCATCTGTCTTACCTAAGTGAACGAGGGCAGACCGACCTCCCTGGAGGCTTCTGAGTGCCACAGTTGTTTAATTATCTGTTCAGCTGCTTAAAATTTAAGGCATATGGTTATTTTCCTTTGGTCTTCAAATTTTGCAAAATTAATTCATAAATTTATCTTTGAAGCTTAAACCTAGTAGCCTTCTGCCTTCAGAAGGTTATGGATACATTTTAGAATTTTGAAACTTAATTGTGGCCTTCAGCCGTTGGTATTGCACCTTGCATATGTGTCTTATATCTGCTTAGTCTTAAGGCTTTCCACGTAGCCGTGATACTTTTTTATTTATTTATTCGATTTGCCTCTGTATTATTGTTGTTGTTGTAGTCTTTAGTCCTGAGACTGGTTTGATGCAGCTCTCCGTGCTACTCTATCCTGTGCAAGCTTCATCATCTCCCAGTACCTACTGCAACCTAAATCCTTCTGAATCTGCTTAGTGTATTCATCTCTTGGTCTCCCTCTACGATTTTTACCCTCCACGATGCCCTCCAATGGAAAATTGGTGATCCCTTGATGCCTCAGAACATGTCCTACCAACCGATCCCTTCTTCTGGTCAAGTTATGTCACAAACGTCTCTTCTTTCCAATCCTATTCAATACTTCCTCATTAGTTATGTGATCCACCCATCTAATCTTCAGCATTCTTCTGTAGCACCACATTTCGAAAGCTTCTATTCTCTTCTTGCCCAAACTACTTATCGTCCATGTTTCACTTCCATACATGGCTATACACCATACAAATACTTTCAGAAACGACTTCCTGACACTTAAATATATGCTCGATGTTAACAAAAATCTCTTCTTCAGAAACGCTTTCCTTGCCATTGCCAGTCTACATTTTATATCCTCTCTACTTCGACCATCATCAGTTATTTTGCTCCCCAAAT
The DNA here is from genome assembly GCF_023897955.1 of Schistocerca gregaria. NCBI lineage: Eukaryota > Metazoa > Arthropoda > Insecta > Orthoptera > Acrididae > Schistocerca > Schistocerca gregaria. Next base: position 465,244,152 of record NC_064922.1, read on the forward strand.
AGCAAAACTCCTTTAGTACTTTAAGTGTCTCATTTCCTAATCTAATTCCCTCAGCATCACTCGACTACATTCCACTATCCTCGTTTTGCTTTTGTTGATGTTCATCTTATACCCTCCTTTCAAGACACTGTCCATTCCGTTCAACTGCTCTTCCAGGTCTTTTGCTGTCTCTGAGAGAATTAAATTGTCATCGGCGAACCTCAAAATTTTTATTCTTCCCCATGGATTTTAATACCTACTCCAAATTTTTTATTTTGTTTCCTTCACTGCTTGCTCAATATAAAGACTGAATAACATAGGGGAGAGAATACAACCCTGTCTCACTCCCCAACCACTGCTTCCCTTTCATGCCCCTCGACTCATGACTGCCATCTGGTTTCTGTACAAATTGTAAATAGCCTTTCGCTCTCTGTATTTTACCCCTGCCACCTTTAGAATTTGAAAGAGAGTATTCCAGTCAACGCTGTAAAAGCTTTCTCTAAGTCTACAAATGCTAGAAACGTAGGTGTGCCCTTCCTTAATCTAGCTTCTAAGATACGTCGTAGGGTCAGTATTGCCTCACGTGTTCCAACATTTCTACGGAATCCAAACTGATCTTCCACGAGGTCGGTTTCTACTAGTTTTTCCATTCGTCTGTAAAGAATTCGCGTTAGTATTTTACAGCTGTGACTTATTAAACTGATAGTTCGGTAATTTTCACGTCTGTCAACACCTGTTTTCTTTGGGATTGGAATTATTATATTCTTCTTGAAGTCTGAGGGAATTTCACCTGTCTCATACATCTTGCTCACCAGCTGGTACAGTTTTGTCATGACTTGCTCTCCCAAGGCTGTCAGTAGTTCTAATGGAATGTTGTCTACTCTCGGGGCCTTGTTTCGACTCAGGTCTTTCAGTGCTCTGTCAAACTGTTCACGCAGTACCGTATCTCCCATTTCATCTTCACCTACACTCTCCTCCATTTCCATAATATTGTCCTCAAGTACATTGCCCTTGTATAGACCCTCTATATACTCCTTCCACCTTTCTGCTTTCCCTTCTTTGCTTAGAACTGGGTTTCCATCTGAGCTTTGATTGTCATACAAGTGGTTCTCTTATCTGCAAAGGTCTCTCTAATTTTCCTGTAGGCAGTATCTATCTTACCCCTAGTGAGATAAGCCTCTACATCCTTACATTTGTCCTCTAGCCATCCCTGCTTAGCCATTTTGCACTTCCTGTCGATCTCATTTTTGAGACGCTTGTATTCCTTTTTGCCTGCTTCATTGACTGCATTTTTATATTTTCTCCTTTCATCAATTAAATTCAACATTTCTTCTGTTACCCAAGGATTTCTACTAGCCCTCGTCTTTTTACCTACTTGATCATCTGCTGCCTTCACTACTTCATCCCTCAAAGCTACCCATTCTTCTTCTACTGTATTTCTCTCCCCCATCCCTTATGCTCTCCCTGAAACTCTGTACAACCTCTGGTTCTTTCAGTTTATCCTGGTCCCATCTCCTTAAATTCCTACCTTTTTGCAGTTTCTTCAGTTTTAATCTACAAGTCATAACCAATAGATTGTGGTCAGAGTCCACATCTGCTCCTGGAAATGTCTTACAATTTAAAACCTGGTTCCTAAATCTCTGTCTTACCATTATATAATGTATCTGAAACCTGTCAGTATCTCCAGGTTTCTTCCATGTATACAGCCTTCTTTTACGATTCTTGAACCAAGTGTTAGCTATGATTAAGTTGTGCTCTGTGCAAAATTCTACCAGGCGGCTTCCTTTTTCATTTCTTTTCCCCAATCCATATTCACCTACTACGTTTCCTTCTCTGCCTTTTCCTACTACCGGATTCCAGTCACCTGTGACTATTAAATTATCACCATCCTTCACTATCTGAATAATTTCTTGTATTTCATCATACATTTTTTCAATTTCTTCATCATCTGCAGAGCTAGTTGGCATATAAACTTGTACTACTGTAGTAGGCGTGGGCTTCGTATCTATCTTGGCCACAATAATGCGTTCACTTTGCTGTTTGTAGTAGCTTACCAGCATTCCTATTTTCTATTCATTATTAAACCTACTCCTGCATTACCCCTACTTGATTTTGTGTTTTTAACCCTGTAGTCACCTGACCAGAAGTCTTTTTCCTCCTGCCACCGAACTTCACTGATTCCCACTATATATATATATATATATAACTTTAACCTATCCATTTCCCTTTTAAAATTTCTAACCTACCTGCTCGTTTAATTGATCTGACATTGCACGCTCCGATCCGTTGAACGCCAGTTTTCTTTCTCCTGGTAACGACATCCTGTTGAGTATTCCCCGCCCGGAGATCCGAATGGGGAACTATTTTACCTCCGGAATATTTAACCCAAGAGGATGCCATCATCATTTAATCATACACTAAAGGTGCGTGCCCTCGTAGAAAACTAAGGCTGTAGTTTCCCCTTGCCTCTTTAATTGTCTTTAATCTTGTTGATTTTTAAGATTTCTTGTTGTTCAACATTCTGACCTTCTGACTTTTAAAGTCTATGGTAATATTGATTAAAATTCTTCTGGGTAATATGCCGCATCATTTCTAAAAAACTAACAACAATAATAAATTAAAACCGACGTTTCGGCCGAATTGCAACGGCCTTCCTCAGGGCACGACTGGTTTTGCATGGGGTAGGTGCTACTATTTATTACAGACTATCGATGTCTGACGTCACAGTTGTAGAATTTTAATTGGCCCTTTAAAATGATTGGCTAGTCATGACGTAAGGGAAGATGGAAGGAAAGGGCTATTCGTGGATATCCATGTCGTCAACGATTGGTAGCTGACCGCCAATCAGCGTTCCGCTTCTGGTCGGCAAGTTTTCCTCCTGTTGTGCGCGGAAGTGGACTGACAGTTGCTCTACAGCTGTTTGTGTAGATACGTCCGTGTCCCGTGTAGCTTCTGCCCCGCGGCCGCTCGCGGCCCGTTGGACTGGGATGGCCGGCAGCCAGGACGCTGGGAGTTTGTAGCCATCTTCTCTGTTGATGTTGTCAGGCTGCTTAATAATTTCGATCGCCTCCCGAATTTTGCGTTCCCGCATCCACGATTCTTTCGCCAGTACTCGTGCTTCCTGGAACCTGATAGGTTGTCCACAGTCACGGTGGTGTTCCGCTATAGCCGATTTATTGTGTTGTTGTAGTCGTACGTAGCGTTCATGTTCTGCTACTCGTAAGTTGATAGGTCTTCCTGTTTCTCCTATGTAGGCAGCTCCGCATTCACACCGTAGTTCGTAAACACCTGCAGTGTTAAGATGGTTGACTGCATCCTTAGTGGAACCTATCATTTCGTGGATCCCGTGACTGCTTCGAAACAGGAAGACCTATCAACTTACGAGTAGCAGAACACGAACGCTACGTACGACTACAACAACACAATAAATCGGCGATAGCGGAACACCACCGTGACTGTAGACAACCTATCAGGTTCCAGGAAGCACGAGTACTGGCGAAAGAATCGTGGATGCGGGAACGCGAAATTCGGGAGGCGATCGAAATTATTAAGCAGCCTGACAACATCAACAGAGAAGATGGCTACAAACTCCCAGCGTCCTGGCTGCCGGCCATCCCAGTCCAACGGGCCGCGAGCGGCCGCGGGGCAGAAGCTACACGGGACACGGACGTATCTACACAAACAGCTGTAGAGCAACTGTCAGTCCACTTCCGCGCACAACAGGAGGAAAACTTGCCGACCAGAAGCGGAACGCTGATTGGCGGTCAGCTACCAATCGTTGACGACATGGATATCCACGAATAGCCCTTTCCTTCCATCTTCCCTTACGTCATGACTAGCCAATCATTTTAAAGGGCCAATTAAAATTCTACAACTGTGACGTCAGACATCGATAGTCTGTAATAAATAGTAGCGCCTACCCCATGCAAAACCAGTCGTGCCCTGAGGAAGGCCGTTGCAATTCGGCCGAAACGTCGGTTTTAATTTATTATTGTTGTTAGTTTTTTAGAAATGATGCGGCATATTACCCAGAAGAATTTTAATCACTATGACACCGGCCGCGGAAGCCTACGTTCTTATATCTATGGTAATATGTTCTAAAATTTTGATATTTAGTTGTGGCCGTTAGCCATTTGTATTGCACTTTGCATTTGTTTGCTGTTGTTATTTTTTAAATTATCTTATTGATATCTTAATTGGATTTTTATCTTGTTGATTTCTTAAGATTTCTTGTTTGGAGGCCTTGTGACCATGAAAGAGTTGCATTTGGTAAAGGTCCGGCTATGTGCCGTTTTCGTTGTAAAGGTTATTAAATTACAATAAATGACAATTACAAGCAGAAACTGACCTCAACCGTTGTCCATTTCCACAATCCTATTACCTGTTCTGCCCAGCGGGTTTAGCGAGCGTATCACTGTACACAAGATGGAGTGAGCAAAATTTAGACTCCATATTTACTGTGGCCTAATGCACATTGGTACTTTACAAAGCCACATCTGCAACGGCATTGTCTCCGTGCTGGATCTACTCTGACCTTGACTGAATTCACTTTGCTGTGTTCCATAGAACGATTATCTTTTCCTAGTCGGAGTAACGGCTATTGCACACTAGCTATGGGTTGGAGCGACGTGCACAAATTCATTGCCCGATAAAATTCCCCCAGGAATGATTAACTACCACTTCACAGAAGCAAAGCTCTCAATGCCCTCGCTTATTTACATATACTTGTGCAGTCAGCCGCCAGTTGAGAGAGGGAGATAGACCCTAAAGGTCTCAAAATGCTTTTATTTAATGGGGATCTCCCCACTGCGTAGCGTCTGTGTCGCCAAGTTTGGTTTCAGTCAGTCACCGTCTCGCTAGAGGTGAATACATTTTTATTTTTCTTGCTGGGTTGCAACCTAGCCCTGTTAATATCATCTGCGCTGAAGCTCGCCGTTCTCTTGTTAAATGAGAGTTCTACAATATCATCAGCTACCTGCTTGGTTAGTCTCCAAAATGCGTTTCGCTTTAACTTCTTTGTTCCATACCATTGCCCATATTGTTAGAGATTGTTTTGTTACTTTTAAGTACATGAAATTAACTGCCTTTTGTTGATATAATGCAATTATTCTTTTCTGAGGATCACACACTGTATTGTCCTATCGTTATGGTCGGCCAAATCCAGACACCATTCAGAGAATTGAAGCATTTGAGATGTGGCGCTACAGATAAATGTTGAAAACTAGGTGGCCTGATAAGGTAAGGAATCAGGAAGTACTGCACAAACTCGGAGAGGAAAGGAACATGTGGAAGACACTGATAATGAGAAGGGACAGGATGATAGGATATCTTTTAAGACATGAGTTAATGACTTCCATGGTACAAGAGGGAACTGTAGAGGGCAAAAACTGTAGAGAAAGACAGAGATGGTAAGACATTCACCAAATAATTGAGTACGTGTATTGCAAGTGCTACTCTGAAATGAAGAGGTTAGAACAGGAGTGGAATTCACGGTGGGCCGCATGAAACCAGAAAGAAAACTGATGGAAAAAAAAATGATGACGCTCACAAACCGTAAACCGGGGTAGGGAGTGGATGCGGTATTATTGAACACTTCGACTGTACCCAATCGCACCAAACACCAGTACCGTGTGGTAGAGAAGCGGCATATCAACAACTGTTGCAAAGCAACCTCAGCAAAGGAAATAAGAAAATATTTGGGGCTTTAAACCCATGGGAGAGCCACACCGAACCACAGAATGACGTCCCAAGCTTAATTATGAAAATACCATGGGCGATTTCGCCACGACAAGTAGAACCATAAAATACCATAAGAAGTGAACTGCAAGTAATACGAATCAAAAGGACCTGACTGAAAAGCTCAACAATCAATCTTTCCATTATTACAAACACTTAACAGTACCTCCAAAGTTCACTCGTGGACACTACCAGAGAGCCAAATTACTCGTAACTATAGATAAGGGAGTTCAACATGCTGGGAGTCAACTTAGGTTTCTTAATAAGACAAGCATTGATTCGGTCCCTCACTTGGATCCACCTTCGATCCAAAAGAGTCATTTACTTTAAAGCAACTAAATAGGTGACAATGCCGATATCATCGCTCACCTCCCAAGCAGCGCTCAAGCTGGAAACTGTAGTACCGAATTAAAGGGAAGCCAACTTCTCAACAATATATGGCGACCAGAGACTCCGATCTCAATATTAACATCATGGCGAGTACTGGGAAGGCGGGTGATTAAAAAAAAATAGTGAGCCTTACCGCCTCAATATGGAAGTTGCCTAACAGGTACATCATCTTTCAAATGGATCTTATAACCACATTTTAAAAAAATTTCCATCACCCAGTTCCCAGAAATCCTGAAGGCAGACGTTGACTGTCTATATTTTATCACAGACCCACTACCTTTGACTGTTCAGAAATGCCGTTAAACCCGCCAAAGGATGTAAACAACCATGCATGAGCAGAGTCTGTTAGAAGGAGAGAGTCCGACAGCCTATCACTTCTAGTCATTCCACCAGAAAGGAGGTACACGGCTCGTGTTGTCTGTAGTTCAACCATGGCTAGAAGGTCAATAGCAATGTTCGATAGTGTCCGCATTGTTACTTTGTGGCAGGAAGGGCTCTGAATAAGGGATGTGTCCAGTCATTTCGTAGTAAACCAAAGCGATGTTGTTCTGACATGGAGGAGATATAGGCCTAACTCAGACCACCCAAGGGCTACAACAGCTGTGGACGACCATTACCTACGGATAATGGCTCGGGGGAACCCTGACAGCAACGCCGACATGTTGAATAATGCTTTCCCTGAAGGCAGGACGTTGAGTTTTGACAATAGGCAGCGCGATGCGCAACTTCACTCCTGGCGTCAATGGCGAGGTCCATCTTTGACAACCATAAGACCATTCAGCGCGATGTAGATTGGCCCAACAAAATGCCGAATAGACCGCTCAGGATATGCATCACGTTCTGTTCACCGATGAGCGTCGCATATGCCTTCAACCAGACAATAGTCGGACACGTGTTTGGAGGCAACCCGGTCAGGCTGAATGCCTTAGACACATTGCGCAGTGAGTGCAGCAAGGAGGTTCCCTTCTATTTTGGGGTGGCGATATGTGGAGCCACCCTACGCCGCTGGAAGGCGCCATAACGGCTGTACGATATGTGAATTCCATCCTCCTACCAATAGTGCAACCATATCGAGACGACGTGACCCACCAACCACTGTGAGTATCTACGCCGAATCGCCGTTGAGAAGTGGGACAGTCTGGACGTACAGTACCTTCAAATTTCGGATAGTATTCCACGACGAATACAGGCATGCATAAATGCAAGAGGACCTGCTACTGGGTATTAGAGATACGGATGTGTACAGCAATCTGGACCACCACCTCAGAAGGTCTCGCTGTATGGTGGTACAACATACAATGTGTGGTTTTCATGAGCAATGCAAATTACGGAAATATGTTTACGTTGATATCTATTCCAATTTTCTGTAGAGGTTTCGGAACTCTTGGAATCCAGGTGATGCAAAATATTGTTTAATGTGTGTACTTAATTCTACTAATAATAACAACTCTGTCAGTTAGACCGTCGGGAAAACTTCCTACTTCGGTCAACGTCCAAGTCTGCATGGTCGACACCATGAGCTGGTTCGTGCATCATATTAACAAGAAACCACGCCTGACAAGAGCAAAGAGCAAAACGTACATTAGAACAAAACGTGGGAACGTGTTACCCCCGTAATCAAGAAAATGTCCATCACGGCATATAAAAACGCACGCTGAAAGTATTTTAACAGCGAGACCATCAACTACTAACAGATTAACTGGCCATGAAAATCCTAGGATACTAAGTTCCCCCGTACTTCACCTATCTCAGGCAACATTTACACACTGGCAGCACAACATCCCTGATTGAAATCACGAAGGAGGCAACTTGAAAATGTCGTGAAACTCGAGATACCATTGATAATCGAGCAAGGAAAAAGAACTACCAGAGTCAAGGAGATCACAAAGAGGCTCCTGATTAAAACATACATAAGGAAGTCTTCCACCCGCAGCCGGTCTAATATGGGCTCATTAGTTAAGTGGTTCTGGCGTCAGCTGCTTGGATATATCCACGCTTTGCCGTGTAGACACACACCAAATGCCTTGGATTACCACGTCGGTAACAGTTCTTGACTTTAGGCTGGATATAAGGAACTCTTTCCGAACTCTGAAGATTGCAGTAAACACTTGGACAGGCATTCCCGGCTTTGTCGGGGCATTTATCGGCCCACTGTATTTATTCAATAGAGACAAGCAAATAATCAACTTCATCCAGAGAAGTGGGTTTAGTTGAAAGGTAACCCGCGAACGATCCTCCGGTTCCATCTTCCCAAGAAAATTACTATCTATGGCTAACTCTGTGACGGAAACTCCAAAGCCGTCACGGCGATGCGAACCCTCTCAATATAATCAGCTAAGTCCTCATCCATAGATTGAAGACGCCGCAAATATTTATTCTTAAGCTCTTTTAATTCGAGGTGATAATTCAAGCTATATTTTTCTTTTTCTGAGTACACGTGAAGAAGCCTGATTAGAGAGTAAATGCTTCTGAGCACTATGGTACTTAACAGCGGAGGTCATCAGTCCCCTAGAACTTAGAAATTCTTAAACCTAACTAACCTAAGGACATCACACACATCCATGCCCAAGGCAGGATTCGAACATGTGACCGCAGCGGTCGCGCGGTTCCATACAGAATCACCTAGAACCGCTCGGCCACGATTAGAGAGTATCTAGGAAAAAATCATAGTTAACATCTTCCGAGTTAATGGCTACATTAACTGCGTGATAACTGGTTAAGTTGCTCTACCGAAAGATCGGTGAACCTTCTCAATAGCTAAAACAGAGAAGTCTGTAATTTAACATACTCTTTACCAACAGACCCACTTGGTAATCCGACGAAGTCAACGGTATCCTGCAAAATCAGGGTAATTATTCAGTCCTGATCCTGAGCCGAACTTCCCCCAATCTTCTAATCCAAGAAGACTAGCCTTAATTTGAAATTCTTTAATTTGGCTAAGCATTTGTTTCACCGAGCTACGCTGCGCAGTTGTTAGCTTTAATTGTTTTAAGCCAGGCACTCAGTTACTCCAAAGCACCAGTTACACTTGCACCTGAAACCACTGTCAACGGATAGGGTGATTCTCATCAAAAAACGCAATATTTTGACCGAACTCTAAAGAACTGAAGATTAAAAATTGATAGTCGAACCTCCCTCACCGATTCTGTCAGGAGCGATGCTCACCCGGTGCTCAGCAGCAAAACACAGACGCGCTGCTAGTTCATTTACATTCCCATCAGTCACCTGGCCAAGCATTTTTAATTTGCATCCAAGAATAATTAAGTTACATCAGATTAAGATATATGTATGGCACCAGCGCACACCAACATTTGCTTAAAATGAAGAACACAAGCTAACGGATACAAATTCAGAATTATTCCAAGTATAAACTTAACTCGGACAGGAACATTAAACAGTGCGGTTAGAGTTTGAGGAAATAGCGCGAAAGACAGACAGCGGCGAGAGCTGCCGAGTAACCAGCCGGCTAAGCAAGCCGACGGGGCATGCGTAAGCGGGGCCAGATCCTTGGTAACTCGTACAAAAGATTATTAACTACAGTTTCCTGCAGCACAAATAACTTTAATTAGACAGAATAGCAACACACACCCGTGCAATAAATAAATAACTCTTGGGGTAGAATTAGTAATGTGAACTCTTACTAAATTTCATGACAACTTAATTTCCTTTTCAGTAAGTTAACCACAAAATTTAAGAAAAAAGCTACAAAGGTTTTTTTATTATTTCAGCAATAAAATACTAGTATCATATATTCTTCTTTTTAACAAATCATTAGAACAGCCAAAAGAACACACGCATGCCATTCAAAGCTCAACCGAACGCGGATTAGTCCATAGCGATTCGGAGAGAACGAAAGCGTTCTGGAACAGACATAGGCCTCTAGCATTAACTTTAAGAAAACGAGAAAACAGCAAATTATAAATATGCCAATAAAATATCAAAATCGACACACATTCTGACATGAAACAGTAAAAATGGGTTGGAACCGATAGTACCAAACATTTCATTGCATTCCAATTGAAAATAATATGACTAATCATTTAATTTAGAAATGACGAAAATTAATCATAGTCGGACTAGAACAGGTATCACACACACTAATGCACACCGCAAACCTCGCAAATAAGCGTTCCTCTGGAACATGGCGCTTTACACTGGCTAAAGGTTCACACGCATCACGGACACATAATGTTGATACATAAGATAAATTTTAATAAGATTTCAGTCCATGAATCAATCTAAAATGTCCACCAGATTATGAAATCACATTGTTCTTCGAATAACAATCCGCAACAACAATCAGAAGGAAGACAGATCAAAATAAAAGTGGACACTGCCCCGGCAGCTCAGCGCCCTTCTTACTACTGGTTTGTCACGGCCAGCCGCGAATTCTCCTCCTCTGCCAGCCTATTCACGTCATAGTAGCACTTGCATCCTACGTCCTCAATTATTTCGTTGAAGTATTCCAATCTGTGTTTTCCTCTACATTTTTTGCCAATGACAGCTCCCTCTAATACCATGGAAGTCACTCCCTGATGTTTTAACAGATGTTCTGTCATGGTGTCCATTCTCCTTGTCAGCATGTTCCAAATATTCCTCTCCCCCCCGAATCTAAGCAGAACATTCCCATTCGTTACTTTATCTGTCCACTTAATTTTCAACATTTGTCTCTAGTGTTACATCTCAAATACTTAGATTCTCGTCAGTTCTGGTTTTCCTATAGTCCTTGTTACACTACCATGCAAGGCTATGCTTCGAACGTACATTCTCAGAAATTTATTTATGAAGGCCAATGTCTGATACTAGTTGACTTCCGTCGGCCAAAAATTTCCTTTTTGCCACTGCTACTGTGCTTTTCATGTTTTCATGTCCTCATGTCCTCCTTGCACCGCCCGTCATTGGTTATTTTGCCGCTTAGGTACTAGAAATCATTAACTTCGTCTTCTTCGTAACCATCTAACTGTTCTCATTTCTGCTACTTCTCTTTGCCTTCTTCATTCCATTTGCTCTGAATCCGTATCGTGTACTAATTAGTGTGTCATTCAATTAAGCAGATTATATAATTCTCCTTCACTTTCACTCAGGATACTAATGTCATCAGTGAATCGTTCCATTGATATCCTCTCACAATGAATTTTAATCCCACTCCTGAACCTTCCTTTTATTTCCATTATTGCTTGTTCGATGTACAGACTAATTAGCAGGGGCAAAAGACTACAACCCTCTCTTACACTCCTTTTAATTTTAGCACTTCGTTATTGTCCATCCACTCATAATATTCCGTCTTCGCTCTTGTACATATTGTACGTTAGCTATCTCTTCCTATAACTTCACCCTATTATTCTCAGAATTTCGAACATCTTGCACCTTTTTACATCGTCGAGCCCTTTGTCTAGGTCGAAAAATCCTATGAACGTGTCTTGATTTTTCTTTAGTCCTGCTTCCATTATCAACCGTGTCTCTGGTGCCTTTACTTTCCCTTAAGTCATATAACATATTCTCAATTTTATTTTCCATTCTTCTGTGTAATAAACTCGTCAGCAACTAGGATGAATGAGCTGTTAAGCTGATTGTGCGACAATTCTTGCACTTGTCAGTTCTTACAGTCTTAGGAACTGTAAAGATGATATTTTTCCGAAAGTCAGATGGTGTGTCACCAGATTCATACATTCTACATCTACATCTACATGACTACTCTGCAATTCACGTTTAACCACAATCATACTATCTCTCTACTATTCCACTCCCGAACAGCGATCGGGAAAAATGAACACCTAAACCTTTCTGTTCGAGCTCTGATTTCTCTTATTTTATTTTGATGATCATTCCCACCTATGTAGGTTGGGCTCAACAAAATATTTTCGCATTCGGAAGAGAAAGTTGGTGACTGAAATTTCGTAAAAAGGTCTCGCCGCGACGAAAAACGTCTATGCTGTAATGACTTCCATCCCAAGTCGTGTATCATATCTGCCACACTCTCTCCCCTATAACGCGATAATACAAAACGAGCTGCCCTTTTTTGCACCCTTTCGATGTCCTCCGTCAATCCCACCTGGTAAGGATCCCACACCGCGCAGCAATATTCTAACAGAGGACGAACGAGTGTAGTGTAAGCTGTCTCTTTAGTGGACCTGTTGCATCTTCTAAGTGTCCTGCCAATGAAACGCAACCTTTGGCTCGCCTTCCCGACAATATTATCTATGTGGTCCTTCCAACTGAAGTTATTCGTAATTTTAACACCCAGGTACTTAGTTGAATTGACAGCCTTGAGAATTGTACTATTTATCGAGTAATCGAATTCCAACGGATTTCTTTTGGAACTCATGTGGATCATCACACACTTTTCGTTATTTAGCGTCAACTGCCACCTGACACACCATACAGCAATCTTTTCTAAATCGCTTTGCAGCTGATACATTCTACGCACAATGGTTTTGTTGCCACTTCCCCCAATGATTTTAGCAGTTCTGATGGAATGTTACTTACCACTTCTGCCTTATTTGGTCTTAAGTCCTCCAAAGATCTCTTAAATTCTGATTCTAATACTGAATCCCCTACCTCTTCTAAATCGTTTTCTTTTTGTTCTTCTACCATTTCAGACAAATCTTCCCCCTCACACAGGCCTTCATTGTACTCTTTCCACCTGTACGCTATCTTCTCTGCATTTAACAGCCAAATTGCCATTTCAGTATTAAGGTTACGACCCTTTCTGTTTATTTCAGACAAGGTTGTTTTGACTTTCTTAAATGCTAAGTCCGTCCTTCCGTCATTCGTTTTCGATTTCTTCACATTTTTCAGGTAGCCATTTCGTCTTGCCTTCCCTGCAGTTCCTGATAATTTCATCTCTTTGTGGTTTGTATTTATGTACTCCTGAATTTCTCTGAACATTTATTTTACTTCCTTCTTTCATCGATCAAGTGAAGTATCTCTTCCTTTATCCATGGTTCCTTCGCAGTTACCTTCTATGTACCTAAATTTTTCATTCCAATTAGATGTTCATTTCTGTTCATCTGTACTGCCTACTGAGCTTTCGTTATTGCTGTATCTATAGCCTTAAAGAACTTCAACCGCATATCGTCATTCCTTAGTACTTCTGTGTCCCACGTCTTTGCGTACTGATTGTTCCTGACTATCCTCTTCAACTTCAGGCTAGTCTTCGTCACAAAGATCATAAGCATAGTGATAACGATACATAGCTAGAAACCGCCACGTCTCAACCATCTACAAAACTTAACTCCGCCCGAAAAGACCATGAGGTCCATGAGGTCCCAATTCACCGACCGGCCACCGTGTCATCCTCAAACCACAGGCGCCACTAGGTACGGATATGGAGGGACATTTGGTCAGCACACTGCCCTCCCAGCAGTATATCAGTTTACGTGACCTGAGCCGCCACTTCTCAATGAAGTAGCTCCTCAGTTTGCTTCACAAGGGCTCAGTGCATTCCGATTGCCAACAGCCACCTACAAGTACCAATAATAAGTGTTATCTTTCTTCCGTAGATATCCCATTTCTCCCACTTGGTCATATGTGTTGATTTTTCTGTGCCTCACCGCTCTTTCCCGATACATTATAGCGAGAAAGAGAGGGACGTATGACGTATGTTATTATTTACGAAGAAATTTTAATTTAGTAGTATCTGAGGTCTATTGTCGGATAGATTTTTGTGTGGGAGACCTTCGAATGAAAATTCTTTGGGGCTAGTGTAGTGTGCTTCTGCTACGTATTTTAGCGTATATTAACTACATATGCGCAACTGGAACTGGCATCTACCATTATTATGTATATTGATTTAAAAAAAGAATCCCTCAGAGAAGTTCATGTAAATCTTCTACCATGGCTCTATTGGATTTGGCTATGAGGCAACGCCGTACAGTATACCGTACGTCGAATTTTAACATCTTTCTGTTCACTTCTTAGGTTCTCTCTTGCTGTCCTTGCTTTAGTTAAATTCTCTAACTTAATCATTTATGTACAGTTTCAGAACTTCTTCTTCCAATACTTTTTACTCTTCAATAGAAATAACGTTATCTTTGTTGACAGTCATCCCGTGTAAACTGGTTTCATTAGTGGAATATAGTTTTCACTTTTGTTAATATTATCAAGAGCCGTCACATACGTACTGACGCACATGCGCTATCTCCATTTCCTTGCTATTCTTTTTTCCTTTTGTTAAGGTAAAGTGAAATGTAAAAGACAAAGCGAGACTTGGAAAGAGACTGGAACCAGTTCTAAATAATGTAAAATTTTAAGCAACAAGCAAACAGTGTGCCAGATATCATGCAAAATCGCACAATGAGTAGCAGCGCTAAGAACTCTGAGCCTTGGCAGGTCTTTTCACCTGCCCACTACTGACAGATTCTAACTGGCGTTTCAGTTGGTGGCACGTATCACTTACTTCCTTGTGCGGTTATCGCTGCCCCGCTTAGGTTTAAGCGGCGTCGAGAGAGGCCTTAGTACAGTTCGGTGCAGTCAGTTTACATGTAGTTTCACGCAGTGTGTAGGTGGGGCCAACGGCAGTGCTTCAAGCAACGGACACGCGGTGCAATTCGGCACGACGTCTTTTACGAAGTCGTCGTTCACTATTCTTCGCCAGGGCTGCGTAGAAAACAAAAGTTTTGGTTCACCTATACCATGCATATCTGGTTGTTCAGTTCTGTGCACATATTTCCCACTCCGCAAGCTGTTTAAGCCCATTTTCGTGTTTATACAGATTGACTCACGAGGTGTTCCTCAGGTTGCTGGAGGTTTTTCATTAGGCTATTTGGAAAAAAACATGTAAATACTGTAATGCGATCAGGTCCATTATTAAGGAGCTACAACAGAGTTCCGAAACATGCCACAGTACATGGAGCGCTACGGTTGTGTTCAGAGGACACACGATCAGTCTTAAGTAGACAAGTAGACAAGTACAGTGAGTGGTACATTTGCATAACAACCACAGTGTCAGTATTGCAGTCACTGTTTACAGTTATTGTCTCCTGTGTACAGGACACTTTGCGATGCCGTACAAGTTTCCAGTCCAGGAGTATGGAGAGATGTTGTACATTTTGGGCTTCTGTCATAGTAATGCGAAAGCTAATCGGAGGATTTCGAGTGCCAAACCATTTAGTGGAACATATCGAGCATTGCTAGAAACTAGTACACTTCCCAGTACTCGTATTCACTACGAAAGACATCCTGACGTTCAAGAAGGGGAAAACATTCTTAATTGAGAAGAGCGCAGTCCTCGTTCAATTACAAGACGCCTAGCTACTCGATTGAACGTTTCACTGTCTGAGGTACTTAGGATTCTTCATGAGAGTGGACCGTACCCTTTTCATGTGTAGAAAGTCCATCATTTAGAGCCACATGATTGTGACAACTGTTTTCACTTTTATATCTGATTAAATGGAAATCAGCAACTCTATCGCTTCATAATGCTCAGTGATGAGGCAACATTTACAAGAGACGGCATCAACAACATGTATAACATGCATGTATGGGCAGACGAGAATCCCCATGCCACGGTAGTATCTCAATTTCAAGGCATACTCAGTGTTATTGTCTGGTGTGGTGTTGTGTGTGACCAGTTACTGGGGCCGTTTATTTTCCCGGGAAATGTAAATGGTCAGATTACTTTTTAAGAGACGACTTACCGCAGCTTCTTGATGTTCCTCGGGAAACAAGACGCCACATGTACGTCCAACATGACGGGGCCCGTGCACACTTCCACCAGGTGGTAACAGCTTATCTTACTCAGCAATTCCCACATCGATGGATAGGTTGGGGGGCCTATCAACTGGCCTGCCAGATCACCAGATTTAACACTCTTAAATTATTGCACTTTGGGGGTGGATAAAAGCATCGTGTACGAAGTTAATGTGGAAATGTGGAAACAGGAGAAGTATTGATACAATGCATTTTCGATGCTGCAACGTCAATAAGGAATCATCATGTGAAATTACGAAATGCTGTTCGCGCGATTCACTCCCGTGCGAATCTTTGCCTTCAAATGCAGGGAGGAAGTTGTAAACGCTTCCCTTAAATCCAGAAGTTTATTGCAGAAGTTCAGGAATGTTGCACAAGATGATTTTAATAAGCTTGTGATTGACATTGAATTGATTTAATAACTAAGGGTGACGAAAATGTGTTTGATGATAGGACACTCAATGGCTGTGCCGTATGTTCATCCACCAGATAAGATATGGAATATTTTTCAGAAAATGTTTTGCAATAACTTTATTAAGATCAAATGGAGTCAGATCTGTGTAATTATTCTTAGCAGATATGAGTACTAATCCAGTTTCTGTACAGATTAAAAAATATCAAATCCCTTCCTCCCGTTTGATGTACACTCCCCATAGCCTTGGGGGTGGTACCAAAAGAATAAAATTTCTGCCCCAATGATCACTTAAGTTCTGATTATTCCACACACGTCAGTATCCTGTATGACTGTCACCCTACATTTTTCTCCACCAAGCTCCGGTTTATCCTCATCTTCATGCTGTCTTTTTCATGACATCTTGCTGACACAGATACACAGTACTAATGTTCTTGACTATAGCACATTCCTATACACCAATATATGGCATATATTTCTAGTAAATAATACAAAACATGAATTTGCAAACCCTTGACACTTCTGAAAAATCTAGCAATATTACAAAGATGTACACTTTAACAAGGTCACTTGTATACTCATTACTACTTGGAACAAACATCTATTCTGCTTTTCTTGTGTACAATAACAGTTTATAGTTTCGATATGTTATTGGAGAAACATTAGGTCAACCACGAAACGTAAACCAAGGTTGATCGGTTTTTGGTCAAGGTTTCTCCATTTTGACCCACTGTCAGGTAAGAAGCCCAGAATTATTCAATAAAATCCACAGTTACATCAGCAGCTCATGAAGTAAAAATGTGCTAGCTGCAAAATATTTACTTGTCAACCTTGGTAAAATTCGGTAGCCTATGGTAATTCACTAATACTAGTCGTAATGATCATAAGATAAGACGAAAATTTACAGTTGCACAGCAACTAATTTAGAACAGATATAAATTCTATAAATGATAACTCATGCAGAATTTATGAATATTGACGTACAGTACTATTCTACTCTGTTATACACAAGTACACAAGTTTGGTGGGTATTTGTTCATTTGATACTGAACAAGTTTCGTTTATAAATGATGATCATTATTCATTGCAGACCATCACTCATTTCTTGTGTACATAGTTTACTGTTTTTTTACTTGTATTTTTTAATGTTTCGCGTGGGCTTTTCGAACATCCTGCATCATCTCACGCTCCTCAAAATTTCAGTAGATGACGAACTGTGAGGAATCTATGTTGTCCTTCCAATCCTGTGGGCACCGATATCCTTCGTTTAATTTGTAAATGAAAATCATTAGCTGATTTCCGATAGCAGAAACAGAGAATTCCAGTCAAAACTAACACATAGTTGCAGAATTTAGGAGAACGTACTGAAAAGTAGTAGAACCGAATTTTTTATACGATAACTCTTATAATTTAATTAAACGAAAGTCTTATTAACTTTTATTTGTCAACATAGTCATTCTGGCTACACTCACATTCCACCCAGCAAGAAACTAGTTTATTGGTTCCGTCTCTGTAGAATGTTTGCCTTTTTTGGCGGAGACTCAACCTCACCTCAGCCTGGTCCGCTTCATCAGTATTACAAACTATGATTATACAAAATAATATGATACAAATTTTTAATCAAATTATTATCGTAAATAAAACAAATAAATAAAAAATAGTGAAGTTGTCGAACGTGTTCTTTAATTTCAGGAGACATACGAAAATCAGATGAAGTCATATTGGTGTGGATGAATTCTTCTGGGATTAGAGACTGTAATGCAACATGCTATTTCTCTGTGACAACATAGTCACGTTACACATCGCCGTGTTACATGATATAATTCGGAGGTCTAAGTCAGCAGATGAAAGCAACTTGCATGTGAGCAGGTAGGTCAACCGAGTAACATGCATAACACATAATTCTCAACCGATATTGAGAACAGAATAAAAAATTCAGAGGCATTGCTTTTGAGCTCTCCCTCAGAATGCCAGTTCGCAATAAACAGAAAATAAAAGTTTTTAATCTTGTGCTCCCCTAAGATTTGAGGTGAATAATGGGATGATTCGTTGAACAATACAACAGCTAGTTCGTTTTACCACACTCTTCCAGTTATAACTCGTGCTCCACAACTTGGGTGCTCAAAGCGAACACTGCGCTGAACCCTGACCTTGTTTTCCTCTTTACATATTCCTCTAGGGTTATTAGTCAGTTCTGATGCTTCGTTTTCCTGGAGGCCTTACAACAAACACATGCAACATTAAGCAACATCATACCACGCACAAGGGGATGGATGTTACGATATACAAGAATGCTTCCTTGAAATACATTTGTTTATGTTACCTCATCGGGAAAATCAAGCCTTTTTTATGGGCGTATACCAATCTTATTATCGTTCAAAAAAAAAAAAAAAAAATCGTTCAAATGGCTCTGAGCACTATGGGACTCAACTGCTGTGGTCATTAGTCCCCTAGAACTTAGAACTACTTAAACCTAACTAATCTAAGGACATCACACATATCCAGGCCCGAGGCAGGATTCGAACCTGCGACCGTAGCAGTCGCACGGCTCCGGACTGCGCGCCTAGAACCGCGAGACCACCGCGGCCGGCTGTTATCGTTCGGCAATAGTCATCTTCTTCCGAACGTGTCATTAGAGAAGCTGACATTGACGCTACCTACGTCTACATCTAGGTCGATACCTTGCTCGGAAAGCCACTTAATGGTGTGTGGCATCGTGCAAGAAATTAATTCTCCCTCCCCCCCTTCCGCAGCTGCCCTGTTCCACTTGCGAATGGCGCGTGGGAGAATGATTGCAGGTAAGCCTCTGTTTTAGCTCGAATTCCTCGAATTTTCTTGTCGGTTATTTTGTCAGTTGTGAGATGTACATTTCTCGAAATTCCTGTAGTAAACCTCTTGGTGATGCGTAACATCTCTTTTGCAATGCGTTCACTAGAGTTTGTTGAGTATCTCTGTACCTCACTCAACCCGACTAGACAGAACAGTGACGAAACGCAAGGCGCTTGGTCGATCTTGTCTATGTCTTCTATCAGTTCTACCTGGTAAGGCTCTGAGATTGGTGAACAGTACTCAAGAATCGGTAGAGCAAGTGCATGTAATCCGCCTTCTTCGTGGATGAGTTACACGTCCATAAGATACTGCCAATGAAACATAACTTGGCATCTTCTCTTCCTACTGTTTGTTTTATGTGGTCATTCCACTTAAGGTTGATCGGAATAGATACTTGTAGGTACGTAACGTTAGATTCTCTTTCCAGTAATTTGTCATAAATAGTTAGCTGTACTCTAGTGAATTTCTTTTCTTATGTATGTGTATTATGTTCAGTTTATTTATCTTCAGGTGCAACTACAACTCATCAGTCTTCTGTAGGTCATTTGGCAAATCAATACTGTCTGACAGCGGCGTTCCTTTCTTAAAGACACCCAAATTATCCACTAACATTCTGAAAGAGTTTCCTACGCTTTCTACTAGATCATTTACAGGGTGACAATTATTGAACTATATGAGTAAAAAACGGAAATTAGTTACAAACTACGGTTAGCATTCAATTTATTCAACATGTAAACGTCACTGCTAATATTCGGATTCAGGCTATGACATGTTCGATGTGTCTATCACCACTGGAAATGAGGTGGCGCAGATGAATAGCAAAATTCTGCATGGCTAGCTGAAGTGTCGGAACATCGATGCTGTCGATGCCTTCCTGAATGGCTGTTTTCAGCTAAGCAGTGGTTTTGGGGTTATTACATGTCTTTAATATATGCCCACGAAACTGCGTCACAGGTCTTCAGATCTGGAGAACATGGCGGCAATCGAGATCCATGCCAGTGGCTTCTGGGTACCCGAGAGTCAGAAATCAGTCCCCAAAATGCTCCTCCAGGACATCAAACACTCTCCTCCATCTGTGGGGTCTAGTTCGGTCTTGCATGAACTACATCCTGTCGAAATCAGGATCACTTAGGATTTTTTGGGTCATCGGTCTACTGACTGGTTTGATGCGGCCCGCCACAAATTCCTCCACTGTGCTAACCTCTTCATCTCAGAGTAGCACTTGCAACCTACGTCCTCAATTATTTGCTTGACGTATTCCAATCTCTGTCTTCCCCTACAGTTTTTGCCCTCTACAGCTCCCTCTAGTACCATGGAAGTCATTTCCTCATGTCTTAGCAGATGTCCTATCATCCTGTCCTTTTCCTTATAAGTGTTTTCCACATATTCCTTTCCTCTCCGATTCTGCGTAGAACCTCCTCATTCCTTACCTTATTAGTCCACCTAATTTTCAACATTCGTCAATAGCACCACATCTCAAATGCTTCGATTCTCTTCTGTTCCGGTTTTCCCACAGTCCATGTTTCACTACCATACAATGCTATACTCCAGACGTACATCCTCAGAAATTTCTTCCCCAAATTAAGGCCGGCATATGATATTAGTAGACTTCTCTTGGCCAGAAATGCCTTTTATGCCATGACGAGTCTGCTTTTGATGTCTTCCTTGCTCCGTCCGTCATTGGTTATTTTACTGCCTAGGTAGCAAAATTCCTTAACTTCATTGACTTCGTGACCCTCACTCCTGATGTTAAGTTTCTCGCTGTTCTCATTTCTACTATTTCTCATTATCTTCGTCTTTCTCCGATTTACTCTCAAACCATACTGTGTACTCATTAGGCTGTTCATTCCGTTCAGCAGATCATTTAATTCTTCTTCACTTTCACTCAGGATAGCAATGTCATCAGCAAATCGTATCATTGATATCCTCTCACCTTGTATTTTAATACCACTCCTGAATCTTTCTTTTATTTCTATCATTGCTTCCTCAATGTACAGGTTGAAGAGTAGGGGCGAAAGGCTACAGCCTTGTCTTACACCCTTCTTAATACGAGCACTTCGTTCTTGATCGTCCACTCTTATTATTCCTTCTTGGTTGTTGTCCATATTGTATATGACCCGTCTCTCCCTATAGCTTACCCCTACTTTTTTTTCAGAATCTCGAACAGCTTGCACCATTTTATATTGTCGAACGATTTTTCCAGGTCGACAAATCCTATGAACGTGTCTTGATTTTTCTCTAGCCTTGCTTCCATTATTAGCCGTAACGTCATTATTGCCTCTATCGTGCCTTTACTTTTCCTAAAGCCAAACTGATCGTCACCTAGCGCATTCTCAATTTTCTTTTCCATTCTTCTGTATATTATTCTTGTAAGCAGCTTCGATGCATAAGCTGTTAAGCTGATTGTGCGATAATTCTCGCACTTGTCACCTCTTGCCGTCTTAGGAATTGTGTGGATGATGCTTTTCCGAAAGTCAGATGGTATGTCGCCAAACTCATATATTCTACACACCAACGTTGCCACTTCCTCTAACGATTTTAGAAATTCTGATGAAATTTTATCCATCCCTTCTGCTTTATTTGACCGTAAGCCCTCCAAAGCTCTTTTAAATTCCGATTCTAATACTGGATCCCCTATCTCTTCTAAATCGACTCCTGTTTCTTTTTCTATCATATCAGACAAATCTTCACCCTCATAGATGCTTTCAAAGTATTCTTTCCACCTACCTGCTCTCTCCTCTGCATTTAACAGTGGAATTTCCGCTGCACTCTTAATGTTGCCACCGTTGCTTTTAATGTAACCAAAGGTTGTTTTGACTTTCCTGTATGCTGAGTCTGTCCTTCCGACAATCATATCTTTATCGATGTCTTCACATTTTTCCTGCAGCCATTTCGTCTTAGCTTCCCTGCACTTCCTATTTATTTCATTCCTCAGTGACTTGTATTTCTGTATTCCTGATTTTCGCGGAACATATTTGTACTTCCTCCTTTCATCAATCAACTGAAGTATTTCTCCTGTTACCCATGGTTTCTTCGCAGCTACCTTCTTTGTATCTATGTTCTCCTTCCCAACTTCTGTGATGGCCCTTTTTAGAGATGTCCATTCCTCTTCATCTGTGCTGCCTACTGCGCTATTCCTTATTGCTGTATCTATAGGGTTAGAGAACTTCAAACGTATCTCGTCATTCCTTAGAACTTCCGTATCTCTTTGCGTATTGATTCTTCCTGACTAATGGCTTGAACTTCAGCCTACTCTTCATCACTACTACATTGTGATCTGAGTCTATATCTGCTCCTGGGTACGCCTTACAATCCAGTGTCTGATTTCGGAATCTCTGTCTGACCATGATGTAATCTAATTGAAATCTTCCCGTATCTCCCGGCCTTTTCCAAGTATACCTCCTCCTCTTGTGATTCTTGAACAGGGTATTCGCTATTACTAGCTGAAACTTGTTACAGAACTCAATTAGTCTTTTTCCTCTTTCATTCCTTGTCCGAAGCCCATATTCTCCTGTAACCTTTTCTTCTGCTCCTTCCCCTACAACTGCATTCCAGTCGCCCATGACTATTAGATTTTCGTCCCCCTTTAAATACTGCATTACCCTTTCATTATCCTCATACACTTTCTCTATCTGTTCATCTTCAGCTTGCGACGTCGGCATGTATACCTGAACTACAGTTGTCGCTGTTGGTCTGCTGTCGATTCTGATTAGAACAACCCGGTCACTGAACTGTTCACAGTAACACACCCTCTGCCCTACCTTCCTATTCCTAACGAATCCTACACCTGTTATATCATTTTCTGCTGCTGTTGATATTACCCGATACTCATCTGACCAGAAATCCTTGTCTTCCTTCCACTTCACTTCACTGACCCCTACTATATCTAGATTGAGCCTTTGCATTTCCCTTTTCAGATTTTCTAGTCTCCCTACCACGTTCAAGCTTCTGACATTCCACGCCCCGATCCGTAGAACGTTATCCTTTCCTTGATTATTCAGTCTTTTTCTCATGGTAACCTGCCCCTTGGCAGTCCCCTCCCGGAATCCGAATGGGGGACTATTCCGGAATCTTTTGCCAATGGAGAGATCATCATGACACTTCTTCAACTGCAGGCCACATGTCCTGTGGATACACGTTACGTGTCTTTAATACAGTAGTTTCCATTGCCTTCTGCAACCTCATGTCACTGATCATTCCTGACTCTTTCGCCCTGAGGGGCAATTTACCACCCCTAGGACAAGAGAGTGCCCTGAACCTCTATCCGATCCTCCGCCCTCTTTTACAAGGCCGTTGGCAGAATGAGGCTGACTTCTTATGCCGGAAGTCTTCGGCCGCCAACTCTGGTTATTTATCAAAATTTAGGCAGTGGCGGGGATCGAGCCCGTGACCGAAGACGTTTTGATTATGAATCAAAGACGCTACCCCCTTTTTTTTGCTATTTTTTATTTTTTTTACCTTTTTAGTAATTTTCCTTAAAAAGCCCCTTAGGAAAATGGAACTAAAAAAACCCCTAAGTGCCACCGCCACTTTTCATCCTATAACAAAAAATCTGATCCACTTCAGGCGTTGGCTCCTGAGTCAACCCACCCCAGAGAGCAGCCTATATATCAGGGGAAATACGGGAAATCAAGGTTAGGGCTATCCTTTGCCACTTTTTTTTGTTACATGATTACATTTAGGGAACGTGTACAAATGAGAATTCTAGTAACTAAGTGTTACAAGTAAGTGTTACAACAACAAAGGTGGCATAAAAGAGTAATGTAGAAATTAAAACATAAATCACTGATGTAATTCCAACTAAAAGATTCTTCAATAATTTAACTGGTTCCACTTGGAGCCTCGTCATCGTTATCTGATATCTCCAATTGCGCCTTTGAAGGGCATCTGCAACGGAGGCATTCAGCTTCGCTAGTGCCTCAAGGAAAACAGCATCCTCGCAGCAGCTTGTCTCTTCCTTCGCTCATGGCTGACAAGGCAGAACGTTCAGCCGTTTGTGTCATGCGGCACAGAACATTAACCGCAGCTCGGCACTCCCCAGCTGAGTGGGGGGTTAACGAAAACGCTGCGTAAATAATTTTCGAAGAGCGTACGGTATTTCGGTGTGCGTTCGAGGGCATTGTGAGCATTTTGCAGGAACCACCAGTAATCAAGCTGCTCTTTCTCTCCGTCGCTAAAGATGTAGGCGACGGTAAGTTCTTTGAACCATGTAAGCGCATGGTATTTTGCAGCCGGAAAGTAAGTTCCATCGAGACAGAGTAGGGTCTGAGGGTCAATCATTTCAGGTGTGACCCGGAGGTAACAAGCCAATATCTTCTGTGTTAGTCGCCAAACTCCGGACGATGATGCGCAAGTAAAACGATGTTCATCAGTATCCAAAAGGTGACAATCTGGGCAATAAGGGGAGTATGCCAGTCCAATAGTGTGAAGTCGCTGTAGTGTGGCATATTTTTTGTTAGCGATCTGATACCACTTCGAACGCACCGTGGAGGACAGAAAGTTGTGGTGTATCGTTTTCCACACTCTTGGCCAGTGAACCGTAGGGTACTTGTTTTCCACCACGTTATGGAGAACAGCACGCAGAAGGTTGGTATAAAAATCTTTCGCCTTTGGTGGACGCGTGGCGGAGAGGTTCGAGCTGACATAGCTGTAATCAAGAATGAAGGTCGACACATGGGAGAGCTGTGGTGCGACGTGCGCAACCGACACCGGCGGGACGTTAGAGACTGGCATCAGAACCTGTAGTAAACGACCCGTGAGAGAGGTATATTGACTTTTCCATCGTTTCCTCATGTTGCTAATGTAAAGGCTAGCTGCTCCCGCTGACGTTGACCAATCCCAGCCCTCCTTTGTGCACTGGGAGGGTAAGAGTGTCGTATCGTACTTTAAACGTAGTAACTGAAGGCCGCCTGAAACCGGCGACCTATCTGCATCGGTAGTAGGAGGACTTGTGCCACTTGGTTGAGTTTTCATGCCACGTAGAGGTTCAGGTATTCAACACGTTGTAGCTGATTCAAGTCCCGGAGCAGGTTCTGTCGCACAATTGAGCGTATGATCTGTAATAACCGTCGGTAGTTTGCTGCACCTGTTTTACGTACATATTTCTTGAACGTGATTCCCAAATATCTCAGATCAGAAACTGGTGGGAGGGGAGCGAGGACTTCCGGTCCGAGACCAAGCCCAATATCCAACGCCGCCGACTTGATGTTCAGAAGACTGCCTGCGGCCTGTCCGAATCGCTCAATCCAGGTTAGTACGCTTTGAACTTCGTCATTGGAACGAACCAGCAGTAGCAGGTCGTCAGCGTATGTCCTACAGCGAAAGGTGACGTCCCGCAGCGTGATGCCAAATAGGCGGTGGTTAAGGCCCCCTAGGAGTGGCTCGAGTGCGATGGCATAAAGGTAGGTAGAAAGGGGACAACCCTGTCGTACACCTCTTAATGAGTACTGGACCTACCGTCCTTCCATTGACCTGGACGTGTGAGCTGGCTGCGGTCCAAAGACGCCGTAGGGTGTTGATGAGGCCCGGGGGAAATCCCATACAGTCCATCACTCGTAGGAGGAAGTTGTGGTGCACTCTATCAAAGGCGCGGTTGAAATCTACAGAGAGGATCGCCGCTCTCAGACGGCAAGCAGAAGCGATTGCTATAAAGTCCCTGCAGTCACCGGTGGCAATGTGTATGTTGGCTTCTCCCCCTGCGACGTCTGTTCTGGAGCGAGGATCATCGGCAAAGTCGTCTTAATACGGCTCGCCATAATCCTAGTGAAAATCTTCTAATCGGCGTTCAGCATTGTAAGCGGCCGATAGTCGTTGATCGATAGCCCTCCACCTGGCCTGTGTACCGGTATGAGAAGACCTTCTACAAACGCTGGCGGCACAACACGGTCTGGAGACATAAGTTCGTGGAACATTATAACCCAGCGAGGCATCATGATGTCACGGAAAGTCCGGTAGAATTCGATGGGCAATCCATCAGGTCCAGGCCGCACCTTTGTCCACGGCGTCTTCGACTTCTTCGAGTGAGATTTCCTCTGTTAGTGCATTCACGGTAGCCTCCTCGATAGTACGTGTTACCTGCTGTAACACTGCAGTAGTGGCTTCGTCATCGACGATTCTTTCCTTGTAAAGTTGACGAAAATGATCCACCAGCGCCTTTACTATGGTTGCTTGGGTCGTACATAAGCGACCGTCGTGCGTCCTGAGTTGTCTGATTAAATGTTGGCGTTGTCGGCGCTTATCCGACACAGCGTGGTGCATAGTGGGTTCCTCTGGAAACGTTCGGTCGTGCCGTCGCGAGCGGACGACTGCACCTTCTAGTCGGCGCTTCGTCAATGATAGTATGTGAGCCTTGATTCTGCTTTGATCATGTTGTCTCTCCGGGGAAGGGGGTGAGGCGTCGAGGTCCCTGAGTGCCGCGTAGTAAAAATCGAGGGTCTGTCGATGCCACGCAGTCACGTCCTTGCCATATTGCATAAGTGTCCTACGGATTACTGGTTTGACACAGAGGAGCCACCACTCCAGGGTCGAGGTGTATCGAGGGTGGTGGCGTTCACAGTCAGTCCACGTTGCTGCAACTTGCCGACAGCAGCCCAGGTCCTGGAGATGAGTTATGTTGAGGTTCCAAAAGCCATTGCTGCGCCAGACTTGTTGGGGGCGTAGGTGTATAGTGCAGATATAGGCGCTTTGATCAGAATAGGCTTGAGGCCATAGTTCGGCGTCCACCACACCTTGTGTGAGATCTTGTGACACATATATGCGGTCGAGTCGGCTGGCCGAATGACTGGTAAGATGAGTGTGGCCAGAGCGGTTACCGTGGACTTTTTCCCACGTGTCGCACAAGTGAAGTTCTTGGATCATCGCACCCAGTTCCGGACAAGGCATGTAATGTAGGATTTGGTCCTTGGGGTGAAGTACACAATTAAAATCGCCGGCGAAGACGCTGTGGTCGTATCGTCCAAGGAAAAGGGGAGTAGAATCTGGCGCGGTTGTGACGTCTTGTGGTACCCGACGGCGCGTAAACATTAATGAATCGGGTGTTGAGTGCCGTAAATGCTATTCCTCGCGCGGAGGGAAGAAACGTGACGTCGGTAACTTCAATACCTTCACGCACTAATATTGCCACTCCGGTATCTGCAGGGCTACCGGGCGTCACATGTGTGGTATACCCGTAAAAGTGCGGGAGTGCAGTCATTTTCACTTCTTGTAGGAAAGCAAAGTCAACCCCCATGGCTCGTATGCTTTCTTTCAGAAGTTGGATCTTGACAGGAGAACTGATCATGTTGATATTCATTGTCGCCAGGCGGTAAGCCTGGCAACGAGTCGTTTGGGCTAGGTTACCCATGGTGAAGGTGGAGAGAAGCGAACATCGGAAGTGATGTCACCCCCCGCCGAACGCGGTCCTCCTTGTGCTGCTTATGCTGCATGATCCGGCGGCGCCTCAGCTGGCCGCGGGTCGGGATCTTGTGTCTCGACGTCCTCGGCCCACGAAGCGGGCGCGGATGTCTGTTCATGGTCCAAGCCTCGGAATTTTTGATAGTAAGGGACCGGGCGACTTCGTTGCCTGCACTGGTACCTTCCCGCTGCTCACTGTTTCTGTCAATGGGCTGATGGTCGAAAGCTGCATGTTTTTCTGTCTGTTCTGCAAGGTTGGAGTCAGTGGAAACAGCTTCAGCTTCGCGGCTGGCTTCTTGTGTGGTCAGTCGTTCTTCCCCGGCCGAATGCGAACCGCTGTGTTGCGACACGGTCCGACGACGCCTCTTTCGGCGTTTCGGTGATCGCTGTTTCCGTAAGTGGCCTTCATTGTCAGAAGACGGCACTGACTGATGCTCCGCCGGAACAAACGCTTCGGTAGGTACAATAAGAGAATCAATAGCCATCTTACTGGCGTCAATGTCTGTCGCGTTCGGTAGCTCCAGAGTCGTAGTACTATTTTCCACCACTGGCCAGGTCGGCGGATCATCCAGGTCTTTGTCCGTGGAAAGTGATTCTTGTACAGTTGAAGCGGTCGGCCGTGTCTGTTGTGTGGAGAACGTCGTGAGCGCCGCCACGTAAGTAACGGGTAGAATAGTCTTCGCCGCTGGTGGTGCAACGTCCTTCGGTGGGAGTTGTGTGATCCGACGCTGGAAGCACTCGGAACGAAGGTGACCTTCCTTACCGCACGTCTTCGGTTGGCCATCATAAATAACTATGGCCCGGCATCCACCTATCTGTAGATAGGATGGCACGTGTCGTTGGAGATCTATGCGCACTTGGCGTACTCCATTGAGTACTGGATACGTCTTAAACTGGGTCCATTTTTCAGCCACGTGTTCGTGTACCGTGCTGTAGGGGCGGATCGCCGCTATAACTTCTGCCGCCGGGAGTTCAAATGGAAGTTCGAAGATGCGTATAGTCCGCAGTCCCATTGCGGCATGGCCGACCTCGACGTTGCTAACATTGCCATCTGCGTGGCAGAAGCGGAGTTCTTGTTTCACCTCTCGAAGCACCTTGTCGCAAGTAGTTTCGTTTATGAGCTTTACATAGACCGTGCTACTGACGATCGAAAAGTGAATGCCGACAATGTCGGCAGCCGGGATCTTGGCTTCCTCTTTTAAAAAGCGTTCGACTTCGAGCGCCTTTGGTCGGGTAAAGTCGTTCCGAAATGTGAATTTCAAGGTTGATCTTCTGTATTGGTTTGCCATGGTCTTGTAGCGCTACGGCGTCACGTTAGTGTCGGCCGAAGAAAGTAAACAAGGCGCGCGGGCCCTCTTTGCCAGCGGAGAGCACACACCGCACGTCCGCTTCGCTCGGCTGCGAGAGCCGCACTGAAGAAGTATTTCCTGCCAGATTAAAACTGTGTGCCCGACCGAGACTCGAACTCGGAACCAAACCCTAGACCACGGGTACAACTTAGGATAATAGAAATGAAATCATCTTCCAAAACCTTCACGTACCGTTCAGTAGTCACCGTGCCCCAAGGAATAACGCACCGATTGTTCTGTGACTGGACATTGAACACCACACAGTCACCCATTGGTGAAGAGACTTCTCGATCGCGAAATGCGGATTCTCAGTCCCCTGAATGCTCCAGATTGGCTTATCGACGAACCATCCAAATAAAAACTGGGCTTCATCGCTAAACCAAACCATGAATGGGCGTACTAATTCCCATCATGCCCTGCTGCCATCTGTGCAGTGAGAGCGTGCTAACGCATACAGTATAGAAGTTATGATGATTTTATTTCATATGCTTCAATAATTGTCACCCTATATACAGCGTGGTCCATTGATCGTGACTGGTCCAAATATCTCACGAAATAAGCGTCAAACGAAAAAACTACAAAGAACGAAAGTTGTCTAGCCTGAAGGGGGAAATCAGATGGCGCTACGGTCGGCCTGTATATATACAGGGTGAGTCATAAATGAGGAAAAATATGTCGAGGACCGCATGCTGCTATGAATAACACGTGACGCACCGTTGTTAATTTCGTTCTCCTCGGTGTACGTACAACAGAAACACTTGTTGACCATTGAACGCGATATCGACGAGCCACACGATCACGGCATGTCATTCACCCACAGGTACAATACATGACACGCCAATGAGCTGATGTGTATCTGCCAGCATTTGAAAGATACGAGAAAGAACAAATCGGATCCTAATGTAAGTGAAATTCTATCAGAAGTTGTGAATCACACGTTGCCGGCGGTAATGTAGTGTAAAGTCGCATGTTAGGGAATGTGTGTCCTGTAAGCGAAAGAGTGGTCAATGGCGGAAGTTAATCCGCGGCGTGCATGACGTGTTTACAGCACCTCTGCGCTACTCACTCAGACCGATACTCGCCGTGTCGACAGCTGCTAACGGGCGTGTCGCATTATTACTACAGTAAATCCCAATTGCCGTGACAATATGAACGTCTCTTAAAGTATATCTATTTGGTAGATCCAGAGTGTGTGGTAGGTCGAGTTAGAAAGCAGCCTGTCCATATGCTATCACTAAATCAATAGATCGATGGCGATCGGTAACTGAAGATAGTGTTTTCGATGGCTAGATGGTGATCCTAATGTACACTATTTTACCTGACTGTTAACAGATTTACTTACAAGCAATGAATAAAACGTTAACAGTGGCTCACAGCCAGAACTTTTGAAAATGAAGTGTATAGAGTGTAAAATACGGAAAACAGAGCTACCATTTTGCAGTCAAAACATTATTTTCATGGTTATACACTGTCGCGTCACTGTTGGTCAATCTTGATATACATTAAAATTGTGTGATCACCAAAGAATTAACTATGAGTAATACAGATTAATGATTAATCTGAAACCGTGATGTACTAGCAGAACTATGTTAATCCCCTACGCCGGAAGTCATTGCACACTGGGAGTCGAAACTGACCTCTGTCTGTATTGGTAGCTGTACACGAAGAAACGATAAAAATCTATACTATTGTTTTATAATATTTTTGTAGCTGGCCCGGTTTTTAATCCAGACAGACACGTTTCGTGAAGATTTTGAAGAATTTGTAATCGTGTGGAAACAACGCAATAATGACACTGTATCGACCTTAAAGGGGCAGAACTCTTGAAAGGACAGGTCAGCCCGAGTTCCATTCGAGTACCGATATTTTCAACATCTCATAGTTCAAATAAAGCAAGAAATGCATGCACTATGACTTGACATGTTTAGTGGTTCATTAAATAAAATGAAATTTCTAGTGTAACAAAGCTTACTGGTGACAGAGTTTCTGCTTGCCAAGAATCTGCCTCCGTCATGGCCAAATCTAAAATCGTTCTTCTCCATTCTTTAAGAAAACGATGTGATATTTATTGTAGATTCGGAGCCACTGTGTAATCGTATGTTATACACTTGGTGATACCGGAGGCGAAGAACCATCAAACTACGGTTTTGGCACCATCGTGAGTTTGACATAACGGAGGATGTGCCATGCTGGATAAGAATTCTTCCTCCTTGTAGAAGGATTGCAGACTGTTCAGTACCTAGATTTTCTTGCTTTATCAAATTGTCATTCCTCAGTTGCCTCGACTCATGCCTCTCATTCTTTCCACTTGATTCTTTAATCACTGAAATAATGCACTAACTGGTAACGCAGTTGAATATGGACGTTTCGACAGGACACATCATGTACTTATGCTGTTCTTACTTGCATCAGTTCATCGTACAGTAGCAAACGTCATGCAGCGTACCCCCAAAGCTTGGAAATCAAGCTCACTTCTTTTAAATTCGAAACCGTAATTCGTATATCTGCTGCAGGTACACTATGTTATCAAAACAATCCGGACACGTGGCTGAAAATGATTTACAAGTTTTTGGCACCCCCCATCGGTAATGCTAGAATTCAGTATGGTGTTGGGCCACCCTTAGCCTTGATGACAGGTCCAACTCTCGCAGGCATATGTTCAATCAGGTGCTGGAAAGTATGTCGGGAAATGGCAACCCATGCTGCACGGAGTGCTTCGCAGAGGAGAGGTATCGATGTCGGTCGGTGAGCCAAGTTTCATAAACGAGGAATACGCCGAGATCCACCTCACCTACGGGCTTGCAGATGGAAGAGCTGAAGTTGCAAAGCAACTGTATCACGAGAGGTTTCCTAGCCGGCGCCTTCCATCCGAAAAATGTTTTACTCTGTGGGCAAGAGGTTGAGAGAGTATGGCGCATGTGTAGCACCTCCAGGATGTAGTGATCCTGGCCGACGGTCAACGTAGAGTGCGGATGACGAAGAGAAAGTGTTACAAACTGTTGCGGAGGACCGAACAATAAGCATCAGGTCTTACGCCACTGCAGGCGGCATGTCACAATCTACCATTATGCGAATACTCCATAGAAACCATTACCTTCCATTTCGCATGCAGAAGGTACAGGCAATATTACTGGAAGACTACGAGATGACGCTGAACATCTGCAACATTATCCTACGGCGTCAGACCCACGACCAGCATTTTTCACGAACAATACTGTTCACCGACGAAGCCTATTTCACGAAGGAGGGTATACTGAATTCGTGTAATTGGCACGAGTGGTCGGAAGAAAACCCCCACAGCTCAGTGATACGAGGGTACCAACAACGATGCCGTGTCAGTATCTGGTGTGGTATTATTGATCACCATTTCATAGGCCCAAATGTGCTACAACAAAGCCTTACAGGAAAGCGGCACCTGCGTTCCTGGTTGTTACATTACCGGAATTGTTGGAAGACATTAGTTTGGCCTCTCGTATGGACCTCTGGTACATGCGTGATGGTGCACCCGCTCACTTCAGCGGCACAGTGCCACGCCACCTGGACAATGCCTTCCCTTCAAAACGGATTGGTCGTGGAGGCCCTGTAGCATAGCCAGCAGGATCGCCAGACCTTAATCCACTGGATTTCTTTTTGTGGGCCATCTGAAATTTGTGATTTCTGAAGGAGAGGTTGTTGATGACAACACCCTTCAACGCAGAATACAATATGCCTGTGATATTACGCAAAGAGATGCAGACATGTTGGATCGTGTTAAGCAATCCTTCCTGCGAAGAGTTCAACTTTGGCACACACATTGCGGTCGTCATTTCGAACAGTAATTATAAACCGCCACTGCAGCTTCTGGTCATGTGTTTCTATGTTAGTTTCGATTTGTACAGCTGTACAGCTGTGTTCGTTTGTATTAACAGCCACATACCTGTGTAGTTGTATTTTTTGTTCTGCATCTATGTGCTCATTTCTTAAAACTAAGTCTGGGACACAAAAACCCAATTATAAAACATGCATGTACAGTAGTGCAGCCCCTCCTCACATTCCTTTAGCTATGCCAACTAGCCACGATACATAATACCGGCCAGCGTAACCAGTACGAGACAGATGTGGGCGCTGTCATTGCTCTCAGTGTCACGCAGAACGTCACTTGACGCTGCATGCCTCGCCTTCTCGTGAGCGGGTAGACTACCTACAACACTAGCGTGTTGTGCCATGTTGCCGATCTGTCCCCTCGGTCAATGTCGGCGCACAGTAACACCCAAAAGTGTACTTCATATTTCCAGATTTTTACCATTCAATTGCATTGTTACTTATTGACATAGGAACTTGCGGAAAACGAATTTATGTTTTTAGCTCAGTGTGTGACAATTTGCATGACATACTTTTCCTCAGTAAATTTTAGCACTGATATCGTTTCACCTTGAATTTTAGTCATGCACTACAACGTTTCATTTATTGCCATCATTGCTTCTTCTATGTATAATCGTAGATTGAACAGAAGCGGTGAAAGACTACCTTCCCATCCTATATGCTTTATAATCTGAGCACTTCGTTCTTGATCCGGCATTCTTAGTGTTCCTTCCTGGTTCTTGTACCTGTTGTACATTACCCATCTTTTCCTACAGCTTACCCCTATTTCTCTTAGAATTTCGAACGTCTTGCGACATTTGACACTGTCAAACGCTTTTTCTAGATCGACAAATCCTATAAACGTGTCCTGATTTTTCTTTAGTCTTACTTCTATTATCAATCGCAACGTCAGAACTGCCTCTCTGGTGCCTTCACCTTTCATAAAACGTAATTGATCGTCATCTCTCGTGCCTTTGCCTTTCCTAAAACCTAACTGATCGTCATCTAAAGCATCCTCAATTTTCTACCGATTCTTCTGCAAATTATTCCTAGCAGTAACTTTGTTGCATGAGCTTTTAAACTGATTGTGCGATAATTCTCGCATTTGTCGGCTCTTGTAGTCTTCTGAATTCCGTGTACGATGCTTTATCGAAAGTCAGATGGCATGTCGCCAGTCTCATACACTCCACACAGAAACGTGAATAGCCGTTTCATTGCCACTTCTCCATATTGTTTTACAAATTCTCTCTCCTGCCTCATTTATTCTTAAGTCTTCCAAAGTTCATTTAAATTCTGGTTCTAAAACTGGATCCTCTATGTCTTTCCTCTCGACTTATTTTATGACGTTATCACACAAGTCCTAATCCTCAATAACCCTAATAGAGCCCTTGCGTGGACTCTTTCAACCTAGCCGCTCCCTCTCTTCTGCATTTAACAGAGGAATTCCCATTTCATTCTTAATGGTGGAGCCCTTGTTTTTAATTTCACCGAAGGATTTTTTACAATCCTTGTACCTGTGTTTTCTTTACATTCTATTAGTTTTAGAAGTGTCCTTTCCTTCTCCAACTGAGCTGCCTATTGAGCTATTCATTACGGCAGTACCTATAGCCTCAGAGAACTTCAAACATGTCTCTTCACTCCTTATTATTTCCGTGCAGACTACTTTGCACATTGAATTCTCCTGACTAGTCACTTAAGTTTCAGCTTACTGTGCATCATTAGTAAATTGTGACCTGAGTTTACATCTGATTCTCGATACGCTTACAATCCAGTATCTGATTTCTGAATTTCCACCTTACTATGACCTAATATAACTGAAAACTTGACATATCTCCTGGCCTTTTCAAAGTATGCCTCCACTGCTTCTAATTACTCAACAGAGTATTCGCTATTACTAACAGAAATTTATTACAGAACACAGTTACCCTTCCTAATCTCTTATTCTTATTACCAAACCCATATTCTCTCATAACCATTTCTTCTACTCCTTCCTCTACAATCGCGTTACAATCCCCCATGACAATTAGACTTTCATCCCCATTATGTACAAAAAAGTTCAGGTGTGTGTGAAATCTTGCGGGACTAACTGCTAAGGTCATCAGTCCCTAAGCTTACACACTCCTTACACTAAATTATCCTAAGGACAAACACACACACCAATGCCCGAGGGAGGACTCGAACCTCCGCCGGGACCAGCCACACAGTCCGTGACTGCATCGCCTTAGACCGGACGTCTCATCCCGCGCGGCATTATGTACAGAATTATCATTTCAATATCCTTAAAAATACTCTCTAAATTTTCATCTTCTGCTTGAGACGTTGGCATATGTAACTGAAATATTGTTGTCGGTGCTGGTCTGCTGTCAGTTCTGATGAGAACAACTCATCACTGAACTGTTCATTGTAAGTCATTCTCTGACCTGCCTTCTCATTCATAACGAATCATGTTATACCATTTTCTGTTCTTGTTGATATCACGCTTTACTAATCTGGCCAGAAATCCTTGTCTTTCCATTTCACTTAACTGACGTCCACCATATCTAGAGTGAACCTATTATTTTCCTGTAAAGATTTTCTAGCTTCCCTACAACGTTCAAATTTCTGACGCTCCATGCCACTACTCGTACCATTTTACCCTTTCGTTTATTATTCAGTCTTTTCCTCATGGGTACGTCCCGTTTGGCAGTCACCACCCGAAGATTAAAATCGGGGACCATCCAGAACACTTTACCAAAGGGGATGCTGTGATTTTACAAGGAAGTGCCTATATGGGGAAATCATTTTAAGTAAATGGGTGAAAAAAATGAAGCGTGTTATACATGGGAAGACAAAATTAGAGCAGTGTGGCATATTTCACTTTTGAAATAAATGATAATTTTATAAATAAGAGACTAGTTGATTTCCTATTTAGCACGGAAGTGACAAACGGAGACATTGAAAAACGAAAGGAAAGGAAAGGATTATACTGAAACATTCCGAAATACTGGCTGGTATAGAGATGTACTCGTAATGTTCTGGGATCTGACGGAAGTACGACTGAAGATGACTCCTAAAACCAACACAAATGTGGTGATAAGAGTCTACTGTCCCAAATCGACCGGGCTCCGTACGCTCACGTGGCACTACATAGAGGGAAGACCATCATGATCGGAGTATGGCTTTGTCGCATCATTCTGCATCTGTAGTAGCAGTCTGAGCAGCAGCGGCCACCATATGACACAACAAACTATTACGAATTGGTTACTTCACTGACAGATCCTATCAAATGCCCTATAGAGTGCACTCCAAACCACCGCCATTTGCGACTTCAGTAGTGTCAAGCGAAAGTACATGGTAGGGGAGGGTGGAGATCTGCTGGATTTTCTGATGAAAGCTAATTCTGCCTCTGTGCCCGTGTGTTGGTTAGGAGGAGGCCAGTTGAGGGCATGCAACAACCGTTTGCGTGCTGGACACACCAGCCTACACCTGGAGCAATGGTCTGGGGTGCGATGTCGTAGGAGTACTCTCGTGGTTATCCCAAGCTCCCTGAGTGCAAACTTGTACGTCAGTGTGGTGATTCGACCTGTTGTGCTACCATTCATGAACGGAATTCCAAACGGTGGTTTTCACCATGGGAACGCTCGCCCACATTCCCATGTTGTAACTCATGTTCTACAGAATGTTGAAATTTAGCCCTGGCCTGTTCGATCACCAGATCTGTCTCCTGTCGAGCACATATGGGGCATCATCGGACGACAACTCCAGTGACATTCACAACCAACATTATCAGTCCCTGTATTGTGCAACACACAACCCCATCCCCCTAAACTGACATCCGACTCCTGTTTAACGGATTGAAAGCTCGCATGTATGCTCCCATTCAATATTCTGGCGGTTACACTGGTTGTTTCTGTATCAGCATTTTGCGTTTGAGATTGCATGTGTGGAGTTTGTGAACAAGCAATGTTAATCACTGAAATATGTTATATAGACAAATGTGTTCCCGAAATTTCATTACTGGACATGAATTATTTTTTGGCGTTGCGATTTTTTACTGTTAGTGTAGTAACAGAGGCCAATTTTTGTATTGCTATGATATCAGCTTTTACTTCAAGGGTCTTGTGTAAGTACTCTATTAAGCACTCTCGTTTCCCACCTGAGTACTTGGCTGAATTGGTTGAGGTCTTAAGTAGATGGAGTGCATTGTGGAAGTTTTTTAGGCATTCTTCGTATCTTTTATTTCTGTTTGATTTTGATCCAGCAGGCACTCGCCATTATCGTTTTATTTTGGTTGTATCTGAGTTATCTGTTACGATGAGTCTTACATGGTACGTCAGCAGCAAGGCTCTTCTGCTAAATTAAATTATGTCGTGAGCACAACTTCTTTCGTTTGGTTCCCTCCAGTTTACGAACACCTCTTTCGAGCTTTTCGCTTACTTCCTAAACTCTCAGACAGCAGAAAACGTGAACTTCTGGATTCCTCCATACCAGTTTCTAAGAGCATCCCTTCCTAAAGTACCAAAATCTCTGAACACTGCATATCACGTACACCGAAGAATTTTCTTTATGAACTGGCAGGCTAACATTTGATTTCGTGTTATACGGCTTAGAACAACGACAGAACACGCCAGTCTAAAATTTAAGTGACATTATATACATATGTACAAAATAGCATTTCTCGTAATGAGAGAACACTGTAATCAATTGCCCGCATCTCGTGGTCGTGTGGTAGCGTTCTCGCTTCCCACGCCCGGGTTCCCGGGTTCGATTCCCGGCGGGGTGAGGGATTTTTTCTGCCTCATGATGGCTGGGTGTTGTGTGATGTCCTTAGGTTAGTAAGGTTTAAGTAGTTCTAAGTGACTGATGACTATAGATGTTAAGTTCCATAGTGCTCAGAGCCATTTGAACCATTTTTTTTTTGTTGTAATCAATTTTGGTCGTATATAGTCTACGTGAGAAGAATCGCTTCCTAAATATAATCCTTCGTTTCTGCAGCTAACTACTGCATGTCTTGTGTTAGTAATTTCTTGTTTTTCATATCTACTTTGACGTGAGGGCCGTTTTATGGAGACCGTTATACCGTCTGTGAGTGATGTATTTTCGTCTGTCCAAACAATCTAATTTGTGTCTATCTTACGATATGTATATCTTATTCTTGTTTTAGGTAGTTTATTCTAAAGTCATATTGACACCTCGTTATGGCTTATTCAAATTTATTCTGGAATTCATTTGATGATCCGATGTTCCGTAAACGATTCCATGATCGTCATCTCAAGAAAATTTATTATTTGCTCTAAATATTACTGGTGTTCACAAATGGTGTGTGCAACTTATAATTACTGTGATTAAAATGTTTTGTTGTTACCGTGTAAATAAAAGTGTCCTTCATTAAAAAAAGTTCTCCTATTCTGCTTCTGAATCATTCCTGAAAGCGTGACCCTTTGCAATGGAGAAACTAATGTTTCTGAAACACAATTTGAGGGCTCATATCTTCAAGGCATTTCATTTATGTGTGTCACTTGTGGGTCTTTCGAAGGCAAGTAACATATACCTGATTCCACTTATACATTAGCATTGCCATCCTCACCACAACAACTATGATGTGATAGAACTGTAGCATACGCTGACACGCGTCTAAGGCTGTATTACGGGGGAATATTCCCAGTCGGCTGTTGTGTTGTTTTTGGAGGTGCCTTCGACAAAGGGCGCAAGAAAGTCCTTGATGCAGCGCTCGCCTTTGATTAGCAGCTAACAGCGTTCGCATTTAGCACTGCGGGAGGGGGAGAGGGGAGTCAGAGGACACTTTACTTAACGGTACGCCTGTTTCTATCCAGCAGTACGCAGCGACCTTAAAAATAATTTCTTTTACATATTGAGTATGTCATAAACCCTCATACTTTGGAATAAAAGGAAAGGTGTAATATGAAAAGAGATGTACACAGAGGTCAGTACCATTATATCCTATAATTAAGTAATTAGGCCTAAGTGTTCCCCTGTGTTCACAGTCGTAAGACACTCCTGTGGATTAAAATTTGAAACTTATAAAAGAGCTAATAACATCAAAAGCTAACTCGTACAAACACAGGAAGTTACTATCTGGACAAAGTTAGAAATTAAGTTTCTATAAGACACGATAGCAGGAGGCGCAAAA
The DNA here is from genome assembly GCF_023897955.1 of Schistocerca gregaria. Lineage (NCBI taxonomy): Eukaryota > Metazoa > Arthropoda > Insecta > Orthoptera > Acrididae > Schistocerca > Schistocerca gregaria. Next base: position 465,282,898 of record NC_064922.1, read on the forward strand.
TTCCTCAATCGGTAGTCCACTAAACATGGGTTCTAACATGCTGCTTTAAAGAGCTATGAGCACTTGTTCATCTTCATGAATTCCACTGCAAGTGCTTTGCTATTAAGAACGCGCTACAGTATGTAATAAGGAAATAACAAATGAGGACGCATTATTCTGTTTCTGTGGAACGGCAGAGCTACTAAGGTAATGTCTTTGTCACTAAATATGATCTGCACTTCTGAGACATCGCTGAGGATGGTGCTCAGTGTGCTGTCCATTCATAGTAGGCCACGCTTCTGGCCGACTTTTTAGGGATTCATGCACACTCTGGAAAATTCTTAGGCTGGTCGTGGATTCACTGGAAGACGCAGGTGACGCGGTCGTGCAGAGGCTGTACATCATTGATCAAAGATTTAAAGTATCCTCACAATCAAAATTCCGAGGGATTGACATCGGGGGAATGAGCAGGCCAGCGTATTGTGGCTTCCCGACCAGTCTATGTGATGTGTTCTGAGACATATTGGAGAAAATGGGTTGGTGATCCGTCAAGCATGAACCACATCTCCTGTCGTTCTCGGAATGGTGCCTCATGAATAGGCAAATCCTTTGATGAAACTGACGATACACTGCACCAGTGGATCCGTTTGGTTGAATGTTAGGTCGAATTAGTCTATCGCCAATAATTCCTGCTCTTGCATTAATTTAAAGTCAACACTGATGCCTTGCATCTTCAACAGAGTGCTTTTTGCATCAGCTCACACTTGCTGGTTATCAAAACTGACATCCCACATGCAACACCAACCTTGTCTGTGAACAATATCCTTGACGTGAAAAGTGGATCTTCAACACATCTTAGCAACAGTGTTTGGTAGGACCACATTCTGATAGGCTGATATTAAGGTTGCTAATCACTGTAGAGACGGTTAAATAATTAACGTAACTGTGGCATAACATCACAAAGAAGGAATGTGACAGTGTTGAAAAATAATTGTAGTCTGTAAAATGGTGAATAGGTCGCTAAGGATAAAGTTACACATTGTTGTTTAAGTATTACGCGTTTCGGACAACGTCATCAACGGATATCGTGGAACATAATAGCGTACATAGACAACAACAGGTACATGGTGTAGTGATAACAAGCATAAACAGATGATTAATTGTGCGGATACTACCCTAAGTACTGAATTATGTTTCTGTAAGGTGGACACCAGCTCGATGATTGCTTCTATTTGTTCGATCTTAACGGAAGACCTTATCTGCTATTTTCCTTGCGAAACAATAGGCTTTTATTGTGCTGGTAAGTGCAAAGATAAAACTATAATTCAAAAGCATTTCACAAACTTATCGAAACAAAAACTGCTTCTTTTACAACTAATCTATACGCTGCGGTTACCCATAACTGTGAAATCGATTTGTAGAAACAACACTAACGAAAGTTTGCTGAGTGCTGTGTGTACAGATAGTCACAGAGGAATACGTCCTCATTCGTTTGCTGTATTCCGTAGATTGTACACAACAGCAAAGAATTTGCCATAGGGGAGACGTGTTTCACAGTAACGAAGATGGGCAAGTGTTCATAGCTCTTAAGGTATGAAGTTAAGCGCTCGTGTTTACTGACATATTTGTCTCGTTTTCTTTGGTACTACCACATCTCAAAATGTGTAATGTTTATAACAACCTCTGCAACACGGATACTTTTAATAAGCTAAAATGAAGATCAGTCAAATAATAACGCGAGAATTAGAGTTGGTAGTAGGAGCGATGCGTAATGGATGGGCTTTTGGTAGATCTGGTATCAAGAGAGCTTTCAAGAAGAAATGAAATATTCCTACATCTGTTACCTCCGTTCCTGATTAAGAGTACTCTTAAGGTGATATTAAACTGTTTAGAGAACCTCGAATTACATAGGAAACTGTTGCTTTGCAATTGTGTGTGGACTAAACTGTACTAGGGGCATATAGAAACCCTTAACACACCAGAGGGAGACTGATTAGGGCATCATCAAACGTAGATGTGGGGAGAGACTCTCAGTACGAAAGTTAGGGTTTGGTGGTGGGTGCATTCGACAGAAAGATTTCCGGTTGTTGGCAATCAGAATGACACAGTTAACGTATCTGGATTGATTAGGAGTATTTTGAAACATGTTTGTTGAGCAGAGATGATACTGGGTGGGCGAGAAATAGAATGATGCTTGTAAGCCCTTAGTGTATGAATATCTCTTGTAGAATATAGGATACATTCGGTAGTAGTACAAGTGCCTTACTGTTAGACCAGCTGTAGATATTAAATCAGAACACCATCATCACGGTTTATTAGACTGCTTCTGCGTCATAATCAGGGTATCGTTGCCTGCGAGAGGTGATCTGAATTCGGTGTCGTTGGGTGAAATCATTCTACGTGAATGCATCACGTACTGTCTTATCCATCATGTGTGAGTCCAATGATAGGCAGAAAGCTATCCACGATAAGACAGTTTCGGAAGTGTATAGGCAATGAAAGCGTATGATGTTAAGTTTGAAAACTAGAATGAAAACATCTTGCGAAACAGCTCTATGGACAGGCGGATAGAAAAGATTGCTCGTAAATCTCAATTGCCGTGACAATCAAAACGTCTCTTAAAGTATATCTATTTGGTAGACCCAGAGTGTGTGGTAGATCGAGTTAGAAAGCAGCCTGTCCATATGCTATCACTAAATCAATAGATCGATGGCGATCGGTAACTGAAGATAGTGTTTTCGATGGCTAGATGGTGATCATAATGTACACTATTTTACCTGACTGTTAACAGATTCACATACAAACAATGAATAAAACGGTGACAGTGGCTCACAGCCAGAACTTTTGAAAATGAAGTGTATAGAGTGTAAAATACGGAAAACAGAGCTACCATTTTGCAATCAAAACCTTATTTTCATGGTTATACATTGTCGCGTCACTGTTGGTCAATCTTGATTTCCATTAAAATTGTATGATCACCAAAGAATTAACTATGAATAATACAGATTAATGATTAATCTGAAACCGTGATGTACTAGCAGAAGTATGTTAATCCCCTACGCCAGAAGTCATTGCACACTGGGAGTCGAAACTGACCTCTGTCTGTATTAGTAGCTGTACACGAAGAAACGATAAAAATCTATACTATTGTTTTATAATATTTTTGTAGCTGGCCCGGTTTTTAATCCAGACAGACACGTTTCGTGAAGATTTTGAAGAATTTGTAATCGTGTGGGAACAACGAAATAATGACACTGTATCGACCTTAAAGGGGCAGAACTCGTGTAAGGACAGGTCAGTCCGAGTTCCATTCGAGTACCGATATTTTCAACATCCCATAGTTCAAATAAAGCAAGAAATGTATGCACTATGACTTGACATGTTTAGTGGTTCATTAAATAAAATGAAATTTCTAGTGTAACAAAGCTTACTGGTGACAGAGTTTCTGCTTGCCAAGATTCTGCCTCCGTCATGTCCAAATCTAAAATCGGTCTTCTCCATTCTTTAAGAAAACGATGTGATATTTATTGTAGATTCAGAGCCACAGTGTAATTGTATGTTATACACTTGGTGATACCGGAGGCGAAGAACCATCAAACTACGCTTTTGGCACCATCGTGCATTTGACATAACGGAGGATGTGCCATGCTGGATAAGAATTCTTCCTCCTTGTAGAAGGATTGGAGACTGTTCAGTACATATATTTTCTTGCTGTATCACATTGTCATTCCGCAGTTGCCTCGACTCATGCCTCTCATTCTTTCTACTTGATTCTGTAATCACTCAAACAATGCCATATGGAGGCCATCTGCTCTAACTGGTAACGCAGTTGAATATAGACGTTTCGACAGGACACATCATGTACTTATGCTGTTCTTAAGTGCATCAGTTCATCGTACAGTGGCAAACATCATGCAGCGTACTCCCAAAGCTTGGAAATCAAGCTCACTTCTTTTAAATTCGAAACCGTAATTCGTATATCTGCTGCAGGTACACTATGTGATCAAAAGTATCCGGACACGTGGCTGAAAATGACTTACACGTTTTTGGCACCCCCCATCGGTAATGCTAGAATTCAGTACGGTGTTGAGCCACCCTTAGCCTTGATGACAACTCCCACTCTCGCAGGCATACGTTCAATCAGGTGCTGGAAAGTATGTCGGGAAATGGCAACCCATGCTGCACGGAGTGCTTCGCAGAGGAGAGGTATCGATGTCGGTCGGTGAGGCCCGGCACGAAATCGGCGAACCAAAACATCCCAAAGGTGTTCTATAGGATTTAGGTAAGGAGTGTGCAGGCCAGTCCATTACATGGATGTTGTTCCGTAAACACTCTGCCACAGGCCGTGCATTATGAACAGGTGCTCGATTGTGTTGAAAGATTCTATCTGGTTTGCTCTTAATCAGTGGGAAGCAAGAAGGTGCTTAAAACATTAATGTTAGCCTGCGGTGTGATAGGACCACGCAAAACAACAACGGGTGCAAGCCCCCTCATTGAGGAACACGACCACACTATAACACCACCGCCTCCGAATTTTACTGTTGGCCCTATGCACGTTGGCAGTAGACATTCACCGGGCATTCGCCATACCCACACCCAGCGATCGGATCGCCGCATTGTGTACCGTGATTCGTCGCTCCACACAACGTTTTCCACTGTTCAATCGTCCAATCTTTGCTCTCCTTACACCAAACGAGGCGTCGTTTGACATTTACCGCCGTGATGTTTGGCTTACGAGCAGCCCCTCGACCATGAAATCAAAGTGTTCTCACCACCCGCCTTACTGTCATAGTACTTGCAGTGGTTCCTGATGCACTTTGAATCCATGTGTGATGGTTTGGCTATATGTCTGCCTATTACACATTACGACCCACTTCCATTACCGGTGGTCTCTGTCAGTCAACAGACGAGGTCGGCCTTCGCGCTTTTGTTCTGTACGTGTCCCTTCACGTTTCCACTTCACTATCACATCGGAAAGCGTGGACCTAGGGTTGCTTAGGAGTTTAGAAATTTCGCGTACATACGTATGATACAAGTGACATCCAATCATCTGACCACTTTAGAAGTCCGTGAGTTCCGCGGAGCGCCCTATTCTCCTATGTCACAATGTCTAATAACTGCTCAGGTCACTGATATAGAATACCTGGCAGTAGGTGGCAGCAAAATGCACCTAATATAAAGGTATGTTTCTGGGGGTGTTCGTATACTTTTCATTACGTAGTGTACGTCTGACAGTTTACTTTATTTTCTAGTCCGTCAGTAATAGCAAAATATACCAAAAACGATTCTGCGCCAGAACTCGTTGTTGTCTGTTACAATCAGAACATTTTGTGGCAGAAAACTTCCTCTTGCTGCAACCGGCGCAGCTCACCGACCACTGATGTAGGCCCACAACACACATGTAAACTCACATTGGCAAGCAGAAAGTTATTTAATAGTGTGCACTATTTGTATTTGTAGTTTGATTTTCAGCTCCAAATAAATAAACCTAGTGAACGCCACGCTGTAACTACATCATTGTGACTATTTCTGATTCAGCTTATGGTATAAGGATTATTGAATTATGTCAAGATAACAAAAAATTTTACAGGTAGCCGCTCCTGGATAATATGCTGGCATAGTCATAACCCGATGTCGTTACTAGGGAGAGAGTAGTGTCGTAGATGGTACGTCGTCGCGATAAACGGTAACCGCGATGTTGTTCTTAGGCATATTTCTCTTCCGGCCCATAAACAGTGAAATATTTTACCTTTGCTACATGATAAGAAAACTACTGATCTAATTTCTTACATTCTTAGCATAGTATAACAAGTGTGTTAGAAAGAGAATGTTGGTTTCTCAAAGTAGGAGAATATTGAACAGCTTGTTTTACTGTCTCTCACACTTTGAAGTGTTTACCGTTTATAATAACTACTAACTCAGTGGGAATAGAATGGGTTATGGAAATTATTAAATGGTGGTGACGTACAAGTGAACAATATCTGAGAAAATATTCTCGGGTACTACCAATATAGTCTGCCATTTAAGTAATGGAAATGTTAGATCTACTTTAGAAATAACCATTATGTAGTCATGACTCTCTGGATTATTTCGCAACAAACTGACCATTTCTTGTTTGCCCTCCGAGTGAACGTTCAAATATCTTGCATTTAACGAGGTCAGGTACTTCAGTCTACAGAGAGCCACATCTTTATTTGGATATGCTGAACAATGGTACCTAATCTTTAACATGTGGTCTGTGCTCGCTCCAAGCATGGACATGGTTTACACCATGGAAGAGGTACGTATTATTAACTGATAAAATTAACGTTGGTAACATTTGATGGTGAACGAAAACTTCCCTGCAGCATGGAAGGGACCACCACGTTACGATTTTGATGCCACAATGATTACTTAGCTCTTTTAACTAATAACAAACCACTGAGAAGAAAGGGTCTTTTACTGAGTGTCAAAATTATGTATAACTCACTGGCGAATTTTATACCACGTTATGATGTTCAGTGTGCGTAGCTTGAATACTTATATATCATGGCGAAGGTCAGATCATATCTCAAGATGGCAGTAAACAACCGAAACGCGTATTATGAAATTGTACCTATAAGTAAAGCTTTCGTATAATAATTTATTGCATTACAAGGAAGGGCTAGTGTAACTGCACAAATTGTTATGTTATGCATTTGATGGCACAACATTGGTGTTTTGTATTACGAGTTGCTCCTCACACGTGTGTCCATTGCAGATAGCATTTATTACCTAGCCGGCCGCCGTGGTCGAACGATTCAAGGCGCTCAGTCCGGAACCGCGTGACTGCTACGGTCGCGGGTTCGAATCCTGCCTCGTGCATAAATGTGTGTGATGTCTTTAGGTTAGTTAGGTTCAAGTAGTTCTAAGTTCTAGGGGACTGATGACCTTAGATGTTAAGTCCCACAGTGCTCAGAGCCATTGGAGCCATTTATTACCTACAGCTGAAGCATATTGTGGACGTAACACAAGAAAAGTAACCACTGAGACTGCATTTAATGTTGCTACTGCTGATGTGAGTGCTTATTTCACACAAGAGATTCTTCAGGAGCTTATCCGGGAAGCCATCAATTACTGCACTTAATTTTCTGATCTTGTAGCCTCAAACGGTTACCTTCTTGAATTATTACGACTAGCAAAAAAAAAAAAAAAAAAAAAAAATGTTTGCGTACTAAGACGTGCTTCAAACATGTCTTTATGATAACGTTAACTCAGGATCAGTGTTTCTTACAGAGGAGGGATTAAAAAATTGCCTGAGATAACGTGAGATGAATGTGATGATTAATTTCACTCTTCCAACATCGTTTATTACGTTTTTAATATCTTGTCGAAGAAGGGACAAAAACATGCGCTATAATAATGCAACTCAATTAAAAATTATCACAATAACCTTTTGGACAGAATTATAACTTAAACATCAAAAGTATCCGCAGTATGAGTGTGCCAAAATCGTCGTGATTGAGTATTTTTGGCTCAACACTATCTGTGCACTTATGTGTGAACTCGAGTAGCTTTACAGGACTACCATACAAGTGCGTAAATGTGGCAGTGGGAGTAGATGCATAAAGAAACACAGTTAAATTATTCAGCGTCACAATTTTATCGACAAAACTGTATTCACAATAAAACTCAAAATTATCTCAACAAATGTAGAAACGTAGAGGCATTGTAAAATTAACAGTACTGCAATTTCATAAAGTTATTTCTTTTAGTTCTACTTGTTACTTAATGTAGGGAGAAGTGTTTTAAGTGAAACATTTTCATAAGTTTTTCTTACTAATTTTCGTTCTGGTTACTTGTAGCTCTGTTACTGAAGATTGGAAATGATAGCTAATGCCGCCTTTGCTCCAGAATGTGAGCACATTGCCACAAATGGAGTAAACAACTGAAGAATTCAGCGTTCAAACATTGCGCTCATGGTGCTCAAGACAACTACCACAGCAAATTTACAATGTGAAAAAGAAAATTTATTGTAGTTTCTGTGTGGAACAACTTTCCTGTATTCAGACACATGCATTGATCACTTTACGAACCATGCGAAAAATACTTCAGCGTATTTCCTTCGAATGCCAAGAAAAACTGAAGTCAATTTAGCAAGATTATTTTGTGTTACTCCAAGAAGCAAGTTGAGTATCATAAAGTTGCCAAATACTTTCACAGCGTTTCTAAATTGCACTCATATTATTACCAGGAAAAACAATTGTACACAGAGATGAGTCAGTGTGATTTTTGTGCAGGTTAGCAATCAGGAATAAAACTTGCGCTTCAGACCGCACGTAAACAGGTAGAGGGCTGAAACACGAAGAGTCTTAGCCAGACAGTACAGACCAAATGCAACAGCAGGAATTAAGAGTGGGACGAATTAGTTTGGTGGTCTTTTTCTTGTTTCAATCTACGTAATCAGAACATTCATAGAAGAATTACTGACAGATAATTTTCACAATACACTCGCTACTTTCAGTGCAAATAAGAAAATAACTTAGTGCTCATTCTGCTGAAGGATTCAACGACAGCTAGCAGATAAATTAAAAACTATTTTAGAAAAATAGTTTCGAATGGCATTTACGCAGCAACCATTATCTGTACTGGGACTCATCTAAACCAAAGTCAAACACTACTCCGAATTAGTCGTGGGTAAACATTATGATGATTTAAGATTTTTTAAATGTGAAGAACACTTCTAACACTTATGAAATCATTCTAATTTAACGATTTTTCCCTAGGATAAATAAAGGGTGAGAAGTCAGGAAGTCAGGTTTTTTTATGAATCCGCCGTAAAACTGACATTTTATAATCATTTTTTAGGGATCGACATTGTGCCAGTTGCTTCGCTATATTCTTGCGTTGGTTTCAAACTGTTCTCGCTTAACATGGGAGTCCACCATTCTTCTATCTGCTGAAGACAAGATTCCTTAAACACAGCGACTGATATGACGTTCTTGCTTAATGCATATTAATGTTTACATATTCATAGTTAGATCACTGGGGAATTTTATGAAATAATTGCTCTACCTGAGAGCAGAAAGTTCATTGAGCCTCACGCAATTCATGAAGCTAAACTGCTTTCTTGACATAGGCTAAAATAAAACCTCAGTGGTCATCATATTCTTAGATTCATAGTTTTCAAGAGGCACTCGTTAGATGTCATCTTGCACGCGGTGTTGCAAATAGTTCCCTTGTCTAGGGAAGTGGGCGTTAACCTGAAATTGAGCGTTCACTGCGGATTTCAAATCGTCACAGCTCTAAAATTACTGAAGGTGTGGTTCAGTGGTGAACATAAGTTTTAACTTGGTGTCTTTGCGATCATTCTAGCTCTTTTATAGGTCATCCTACCGAAGAAAGTGTTTTGATCTCGACGTACAGAAGCTCGGATACTTTCTGTTCTTTGTGCTATCCGTCTATGACAGTAAAATGACACACACATCTCATATGTTTAAGTGTCACGTAAATCTCCGAGTTGTAGGTAGTTCGAACACTGGAGCAGAAAATGCGTAATTATTCACTTCGAAACAAATAAATGGACAAATAGACAGCACAATGGGAACTATGAGGGCTGTCAAATGAAAATAAGACAGAAAGACAAAATAAGTTAACTTTTATTATTTCAAAAGTAATCTTCCTGACTGTTAGTACATTCATCCCAAGCAAAGACGACCAGCACATTCATGGAAATATGTGCGCGGTTGCCTAAAGAACCACGATTTTTGCACAGCCGTCGACGGCCACCTGTGCCTTTCTTTAGGACACAAAAATATGGAAACTGCATGGGGAGAAGGTCTGTATGGAGGACGTGTAAGAGCTTTCCAGTGAAACGTCTGCATCTCAACCTTGGCAACATGTGGGTGGAACCCAGGACGAATAGGTGCATGACTGGCTACAATCTTGGTTCCACAGGCATCGGCAAACGTTTCTCTATGAGGACATTGATCATCTTGTCTCACAATGGTATATATTTATTAAAACATTTGTTAACACTAATGACAATTACCTTTGAAATGGTAAACAGTCCACTAACTTGCCTGTATCCGACTGCCCCTCACATGCATTGGATACAACATAGCTCTATGGCTGACACACTATTATTATTATTATTATTATTTCTGCCACTTTAGCAGCAATCTCATGTGGAGCACACATTTTAACCTCATTCGTTTTGAATGAGGGTGCATGGTGAGGCAAGTGGCACTGGGGCAGTGGGAGAATGTTTTGTAATAAGTGTCTACCCTCAATAATGTGGATAGCTTCTTTTAAGAGAAGAATTTATAGCTAGCACTAATCATGCACTGAGAATTGCTTCATCATTTTGAAAAAACAAGTTGTCATGAACAAACAGCGCCAGTTGTCTCGTTGACATATGTACAAAAACTGAACTACGTTATTTTAAAAATATAAATTAATTTATTCATGTGTACTCATATCCAAAACAGAGGCAACAGCAACTATTATCACATATAGATATTAATGTTAGCAAAAAATTTCTGATGGTGGACTTTTAGAGCACAGCATTTTATGAAACGGAATTGTGGAACGTGGAGAAACTGGAAAAAAAAAGAGAATCGAAGGGTTTGAGATGTGGTGAATCAGAAAGATTTTAAAAATTGGATAGAATGATAATTTAAGAAATAGGAGTTACCTGGTAGATTCTTCGAGGAAAGAAACGCTTGGAGGACGTGGTGTTAAATATCAAGTAGTTACTTCCATGGTACTTGGAGTAGCAGTAGATGGTTAAATCTGCGGGGTAAGACATTAGTTGGAATATTTCCCACAAATAAATGAGAATGACTGTGAGATGAATAGATCGTACATGAGAGGAATTCACGTCTGTTTCTATCAAACCACTTGGGTGAGAGATGACAAAAAATTAAAGATTCTCTAACAAAGCGGTAGACCCCGATAGTATCCGGTTACAAGTTTAGTGGTGAAGATCCTTGGCATGAGTATTAGAAGTGATACAAAGAAGCTACATGAAAAGAGACGATCATATGAAATTAATGTTGGAGAAGGTCTCTGGGGAAGCTCTGTGAACGTGTAAATGAAATAGCATATCAGACACTTGTGTGACCGAATCGAGAATAATGTTCCAGATTTGTAACACTTATCATTTAGGCGTAGATAACAGATGTCGAACGGATTCAGAGAGGATGATATACACACATCAAAAAAAGTTTCCCATCACCCCAATTCCCAGAATTCCTGAAGATAGACGTTGACTGTTGATATTGTCACGTACATAGTCCCTTTGACTGTTCAGAGATGTCACTAAACACGCCCAAAGATTTAAATAACCATGAATGAGCAGCACCTATTAGACGGAGGGAGTCCGACAGCCGATCAGTTCCAATCATTACACGAAGAAGGAGGTAGCTCGTGTTGTCTGTAGTTCCACCACGCCTAGACGGTCAATACCGCGATTAGATCGCGTCCGCTTTGTTACTTTGTGTCAGGAAGGGCTCTCGACAGGGGAAGTGTCCAGGCGTCTCGGAGTGAATCAAAGCGATATTGTTCGGACATGAGGGCGATACAGAGTGAACTGTCGATGACATGCCTTACTCAGGCCGCCCAAGGGCTACTGCTGCAGTGGATGAGCACTACCTACAGATTATAGCTCGGAGGAGCCCTTGCAGCAACGCCACCATGTCGAATAATGCCTTTCGTGCAGCCACAGGAATTCGTGGTATGACTCAAACTGAGTGCAATAGGATGCACGATGCACAACTTCACTCCCGATATCTATGACGAGGTCCATTTTTGCAAACACTAAACCATGCAGCGTGGTACAGACGGGCCCAACAACATGCCGAATGGACCGGTCTAGATTGGCATACGTTCTGTTCACCAGACAATCGGCGGAGACGTGTTTGGAGGCAACCCGGTGAGGTTGAATGGCCTAGACACACTGTCCAGCGAGTGCAGCAAGATGGAGGTTCCCTGCTGTTTTTGTCTGCCATTGTGAGGGGTGACGTACGCCGCTGGTGGGCATGGAAGGCGCCGTAACGGCTGTATGATACGTGAATGCCATCCTGCAACCGATAGTGGAACCATAACGGCAGCATATTGGCGAGGCATTTGTCTTCATGGACGACAATTCGTGCCCCCATCGTGCACATCGTGTGAATGACTTCCTTCAGGGTAATGACATCGCTCGACGAGAGTGGCCAGTATGTTCTCCAGACACAACCCCATCGAACATGCCTGGAATACATTGAAAAGGACTGTTCATGGACAACGTGATCCACCAACCACTCCGAGCGATCTACGCCGAATCGCCGCTGAGGAGAGGGACAATCTGGACCAACATTATCTTGATGAAATTGTGGATAGTATGCCTCGGCGAATAAAGGCACGCATCAATGCAAGAGGACGTATTAGAGGTACCTGTGTGTACAGCAGTCTGGACCACCACCTCTAAAACTCTCGCTGTATAGTGATACAACATACATGTATGGTTTTCATGAGGAAGAAAAAGGGCGGAAATGATGTTTATGTTGTTTTCTATTCCAATATTCGGTGCAGGTTCCGGAACTCTGAACCGAGGTGATGCAAAACTTTTTTGAGATGTGTAGTCGAAATGAAAGTGTAATTGAGATGTATGACCAACAGAAATACGAATCCTTCGAATAAAGGTGATCTATCCCTCGAAAGACTTCCAGAACAATTTAGAAAACTGTATTCGAGGGAGAATGTCCATACATTCTACTGCCGCCATCGCGTATCTCACGCACGGTTTATGACAGTCAGGGAAGCGAGAGTAGTGTTCGTAAAAATGCGTAGAGATGTTGGTAAGTAGCACAGGACACGAAGGGAATAGAACAGAAAATCGATAATGTTGACATGAAATATCCATATTGATATGAAATAGATTACGTCATGCACTGTACCTCTGCTTTAAACGTTTACGTGTAGATGTACATGTGAAATTGTCGAACAAGTAGCAAGGTGAATGGCTTCAACGGAAATACACTTTGCTCGACCAGGCCTCAGAAGACCCAACGGTTCCAACCGACCTCCGTGTCATCCTCTGCTTTTAGGCATCACTGCACACTAGTGTGCACTACAGCACGACCTGTGGAGATGGATGAAATCACGTGGGAGGAGGTAGGCACTGCGTTTATTCCATATACAGGCGCACTCTCGGGGAAAATCGCCCGCATTTTGAAGAAACACCGGGTCGGAACTGTGTTTTGACCTCCGAATAAATCTCGTACACTGGTGGAGAGCGCCAAAGATGACCTCCGTTTGAGGAAGGCCGGCGTGTACCAGATTCCGTATCAATGTGGCAAGTCGTATATTGATCAGACGATGCGTACCGTCGAGGATCGATGCCGTAAACATCAGAGGCACTCTCGACTGATGTGTCCGAGCAAGTCGGCGGTGGCTAAACAAGGTTTGTCGGAAAAGCACGCCATGGAGTATGAACGCACGAGGATACTGGTACAGACGTCGAGATAATGGGACAGCGTTGTTACTGAGGCCATCGCACCAATGACGACCTCATAAACCGTGACTGTGGCTATAATCTTAGCAAGGCTTGTGAACCAGCGATTGGGTTAATCAAGAGTAAATCGAGCAAACGTATAGTTGTGACGACCACGGCGGACAGAGCCATCACACCGACGTCATCTCAGCCGCCGTGGCAATCTGTTCCATCGCGCGACCGTGGCGCGGGGCGCGGACAGCGGAGGGAGCGCGGCGCGGGCGGAGGGTACTTGAATCGGCCGCCGCCGCGAACGAACTCAGTTGCCTCTGAACAGCCATAGCGTACGGATCTCCGTGGCGGCACGTTCACAGGAGCTCAGTCCGTCAGTTCACCTGATGATAGCGAAATGTATGATCGCCGAAATATTGTGCCCGTTGGACACTGTAGACCTGCAGTACACGCGTGGATATTTTAATTATCATACACGCCTGGAGAAACTCAATAATCACAGATAAGTGTTGCCTTTAATCCACTAGAGCAATTGGAATAGTGAAATAGAATTACAGCGGAGTTACTACTTTATTTTCAATGCTACATACACAATGCCAAACATATTGTTACATCAAAGGTGTTGTGGTTGGCAGGAGAGCTACCCGTATTGCTAAAGGAGGCCGAAATGCACGCGTTTTAGCTCACGCAGGCTGGCATGAGGTCTGGAAAATGACAAGAGAATTCGAATTGAGAAAAACGGACGTAGCTGGTGGAATACTTCACTTTAATCCATCAATGACGAACGTCGCTCTTGACGGTACATGATTTACAATATCAATAGAAACTGATCATGGCGCCTTGCTAGGTCGTGGAAAATCACGTAACTGAAGGCTGTGCTAACTATCGTCTCTGCAAATGAGAGCGTAATTTGTCAGTGAACCATCGCTAGCAAAGTCGGCTGCACAACTGGGGCGAGTGCTAGGAAGTCTCTCTAGACCTGCCGTGTGGCGGCGCTCGGTCTGCAATGACTGATAGTGGCGACACGCGGGTCCGACGATACTACAGGACCGCTGCCGATTTAAAGGCTACCACCTAGCGTGGTGTCTGGCGGTGACACCACAAAAGGATTACGTGGTAACGGTATAATTAGAATCGAGATAGGGTGGTAGCAGTAATAGGTGAGATACCCAGTAGATTACTATGTTTAACGAAATTATGACGTAACACATTACTCTTGTTTCACCAATCTACGTTATTAACATAGTTTTACAGAAATAACTGCCTGGAGATAAAACAGGGTTTTGGAAATTGCCAGTTAATGGAATCGTTCCGTTCTGGTTTTGATCTTAATTATTTCTGGGTATGTGCCATCGATATTAAAAATGTATTAAGATCGACTTGGAACACATGTGCATGTAGCTTAAGTCGGTCAGGTCCTAAATTCCAACCTTGATTACGGTAAATAAACTTTTGTTATTGCAATTGCAGACGGCTACTTTGTAAATAATGTAGGCACTGAAGTTACATACATTATAACGGACTGTCATTGAAGAATTTAATGTGACGCCCACAATTCTCACATTTTTTAATTTTTGTAATTGAAAGAAACGTAGGCCCTCATTAACTAAACGCCCTGTGGCAAAGCTACAGCGGTCAAAATGCAGCAATAACTGTGCACGAAGATAACTGTTCAGTACTGCACAAGCAGAAGGATTTTACGTTCGTAAAGACTGAGACAGAAAGAGAGGTTGTGAAAATATTTAAAAACAGTTCGCATTCCATGGCTGCCATATGTAACTGTCTTGAGACCACAGCTGAGGTTTCACCTCCACGTTTACACATTATAGAAATATCAAGAGCGAGACTTGGTACTTGCCCTACCGAAATTAAATCTTTGATCATAAAATCGTCTTATACTATTGTCCTCCCGAACGTGATTATCGTAAATGTCAGTATCTTGACATATGAAAGCGAGGTAAGACGGAAGCACTAAACTCGTTAAGTTCTGCCTTAGTACCCGAATCGCATTTCTATGCGATCAAAATTCTCAGTTATGTAAACTGAAGGTGGAAGTGGGAGAAAGAAAAAGGAAAGGAAGAAATTACTTATGTCAGCCGAATCAGGATTTTATGTGGAATAAAGGGTGACTTGAGATAATGTATGATAGACGGAATTCGAACCCAGGATACCCTGCTTACAAGACACTTGCGTTAACCGCTGTGCCATCCGAACACAATGTTTATCGAAATTACGCTATCCCGTTACGCCTCCCCGCGGACCCACATTCCCACCTACCGACAAAGATGCGTAGTACATGTCAATGTCCTCAGTGCTGGCTGCTCTGAGATTCCCACAGATGGTCGAACGTAACTGTGCATCACAATGAACGCAGTTACACTCACTCACACACACACACACACACACACACACACATATATATATATATATATATATATATATATATATATATATATATATATATATATTGTCTGCAAACCCCATTCGCTAATCATTAATTATTTGATTATGTCTTTTATATGTCTCCCCTAATTTATCAAATTGTTTGTATGTTGCTCTTTCCAGTATTCTCAACCTAAAGTCTGTCAGTGATACTTACTGGAAAGGCGCATATATAAAAACATATTGTTTCACTTATTCCGTATTCCTACTTGCAAAGTACGTGCTGTGTCACCCATTACTTAATTGTATCTACATGTTTTTGTATCGAACTGATTTGGAGGCGTTCTGTAGATCGGTTCCTGTCAGCAGTTTCCTATCCTTCGCCGTATAAACGTCAGGAAACTGCGTAAAATTCTGTGTTGTAGCAGGCCTGATCATCACCTTCAGCCTAATGATCTTTTTTCCTGAAACGATTCCACTGAACAGACATATGCCAGTGAGTAAAGGTTTATTTAATTGTCTTGTTAGTGCAATTTAGTTTAATTCTATAATTTTACTGTTTCACTGACGATAGCCCTATAATTATTTGTATTTTAAGAAAAGTGAAACAAAGAAAAAACTAAATCTCATCAAATTACCAACTTTGCGACAAATGCTGTTCTGTGTAATGATGAAAGAAAATTCATAAACCAGGGAAAATTTGTAACACAACTTTGATTCATGAAGGAACGCTAGGCCAGCCTGCAGTTGTAAAATACGAATTCAGCTGCACATTTCCCTATCTTAGACTACACGTCATGTTGCTGCCCTGCGATGGGTGGGGAGCGAGAAGTTATTTAGAATTATTTCATGTTCCAAATTTCTCATTGCATATAAAAATAGCTATCAAAATTTAAATACGAAGGCTATAAAATTCCATTCATGTGTTAACGTCGCAGCACATATTTGTATAATCATATATAACGAAAAGTGTTAAATGTGTCACAAGTTGTCCAGTTGTACGGTAACGAAATGTACGAAAGCTCCGTTGTTGTGGACAATCGGATTGTAATGGTCTACAGTGAGTGGCATAACTAATGCGTAAATGTTCGAAAATGGGTCTCGCTATAAGTTATACAACGCAAAATATTTACATATGTAAAATAGTCGTAGTAGGAAAGCCATTTTTAAAAGACTACAACAATTGTTTTAAATTTTGTACCAATAGATTGATTTATCAGAGTAAATCAGCGAAAGTGTTTAAGACAGACAAAGTGATTAAGACAGTATCTTAAAGGCATCTGAATTCTCAGTTGAACTTGCCCTACAAAATAAAAAAAATCGATAAAAAATCAACACACATAGGGTCGATTAATATTCACATGAAACTGTAATTGATAGTCACATAACAGGGTAAGAATATGAACAAAAACCATATATATAAGCATTTGAACTGGCCTGTCATAGACAAACCGCCATGACGAAGAAATAAATTGGGTGAACATCACAGGAAAAATAACTGAAAGATCAGAAAAAAAGAATGTCAATTTCAGTATGGATATACGCTGGTTAACCAAACTACTAAGGTCTTTGACAAACCGATTTCGTCCGCTTAATGCGCACAACCTAAAACCTAAACGTTCATATCTAGACAGCCTACAGCACTATCCGCCCGATCTTACGAGGCCTGCTCAAGACCCCACTCAGTTATCGATCTCGAGCTGAATGGTGGTTTTTCCGACATATTAGCGGAAGTTTTCCAGGGAAAAAACAAATGCCAGCACCTCAAACTCATAAAACGAGTAGCTTCTCCCCATATCAGATAATCCCCTCAGTGCATAAGCAACCGTTTATTTACCTTGATCTTCTTCCTGTAATAACACAATTGCTAGGCAGCAGATACAAATGTCCTGTGGCAAAATTATTTTTTTTCTGCTTTAGGCGATGCTAATATAGGAGCTGAGACCAATGCTTCTTTCAGTGCATGACCAGGCTCAAACTTTTGTCCTTTCGTCTATGATTGTTTCGTGTGGCTGCTTTTTGGGCGAATTGAGGGACAAATTTCCTAAAGAATATGAGGATGCCAATAAAACTGGAAATGCCTTCGACGTCGGTAAATCTTTAACAACTAAGATCTGCCTGTACCCTCTCGGGGTCGATAACTATTTCCTCTGCAGCCGCTATATGACGCAGAATCTGAATTTGCTTCTTGGCTAACTTCATCTTATCCGGAATGAAATTTCACTCTGCAGCGGAGTGTGCGCTGATCTGAATCTTCCTGGCGGATTAAAACTGTGTGTCGGAACGAGACTCGAAGTCGGAATCTTTTCCTCTCTCTGGCAAGCGCTCTACCAACTGAGCAACCCAAGAACGACACACGACCCGCCCTCAGAGCTTTACTTCCGCCAGTACCTGGCCTTCCACCTTCCACACCTCCGAGTCTCGGTCCGGCACACAGTTTCAATCTGCCCGGAAGAAATCATCTGATCTGGATTATCAGTCAACCCAGCAACACGTATCTACCAAAGATTGGTTCAGATGACCCCAGTGCTCTTCTACAGTCTTACAACATACAAGCAGATTATCCCGATTTTGGGACAAGAACTTGAACTTAATGTCTGAGGAGATGGAGTCCATGTTCGTAATAATACTGGTGTCCCGTGGCCAAGCCATATAGCACTCTCGTAAATTCAAGTAAATTGCAGTCTCCAATAAGTGCAGTGATTCTCCTATTGTCCCTATGTGAGGAGCTATGGTATGTGCCTGGTTCAAATCATTTATTTTATCATTGCTGTGCCCTTGAACCAGGCGAAACAAGAATGAAGATCAGGTAACGGAGCTGATCTATGAGGAATCTTTGTCTAAAGCTCACTATAATCTACAACCAGATTGAGAGATGAAAAATATTGGCGCCACAAAAGGAGTTGTGGACAGTGTAATGACGCCCTGCTGTAACATCATTTCTTTGTACCCCTTAAGCTCCTTTAGTCTGGGATAGAAGATCGGTATGGCGCCTTCCTCATGGGCACTTGATCTGTCAGCTTTACCTTGTATTCCAGTAGCACAGTGATTCCCACTCCGCTGTTATACACCATTATAAGGCCTACAAAGTACACGTGCTTGGAGCCTCTACTTACCACTTCAATGCTGCAAATCATTCAGTACCACGTGGCTTACTGGCGTTGCCTCCGATTGCATCTAAGAGATATTTCCTTGCATTACCTCTGTTTTCACACCATCTTTTTCATACAACCAATACTTGAGGTTTTAAGCAAACCTGAAATAATTACTACTGTTGCCCAATCAACAACCGCCCCGATCTTCATTATCATATGTGAGCCCGTAAAAATTGGAGTTGATTAACTTGCAACTATCCTAACCATAAACTCCAACGTATAGCCCTGTATTCTTAATGCAATAACCAGCATCTCTCGGACACCCATCTGGCTGTTGTTGGCTGCCATTACTTGCTTTGGTTCCCATTAAATTTTTCTCCATTTGCTATTGCTATAAACCAACTCCAGGTTGAAACTCGTCACGACACTACCTGCATCCACCAAGTGGTCTGCCGCAGAGTGTGGCTACTGATTTAAAGGGATGTGAGTCTGGTCTAGCCGATTTCAGTGTGTTCTTGTGAAGATACACTAAAAAACTGCCAATGGAAGCATGCTGAGCAAAAACCCAGATGCAATGTTCTGCTAACTCTTGTAACCCAAGTTCAGTTCCAATTACAGTACCTTAACAACCACTTATTGCACCAACCAAATGAGTGGCCACAACCAACAATTGAGTTAGGCCACTGGGGCACACCCTGTTCTAGGTAAGCAAGGCTGAAGGGTTCAGTTGCTCCACAGCAAGCTAAAACTACTATCATCCGCGACGTCCAAAATGAAAACACATTTCAATTCAATACTAATACGCGACTGTTTCGTAATCGCTGACGTATGATCTCGATGGTGTCAAAATCTACTAACGCATCCTTAATAGAAATGGAAAATATCGAAAATAGCTCCCTTCATTTCACAAATGACATGAGGACCTCCAACATAAACCTGTAGCCTCATTAATCAATTTAGAAGCTGCTAGCGTGAGATGTCCAGCAATGAAACCCACATCTATATATGAGAAGCAAAATCTGGAGCAACGTCGACCATTCCAGCTGCTGCCTGGCTATTCTGTGCACCACAATCAACAACTACAATATATATAAACAACACAACAGCTGCCCAGCTGTTCTGAGCAGCGCATAAAACCACTGGTAAATTTAAGTAACAAACTGCTACAAAGCTGATGATCAAAATGTCTGCCCAGCTGATTCGTGCAGGGCTTAAAACATTAAAATTTAATCATTAACTACAACTGCTTAGACGAGCTGAATAACTGCGCAAATGATCCTTGCAAACACTTGAAAGCGCATTAACATTTGAACACATGTCCAAAGCCGCTCAATACCACTGTAAAAGAACTCCCTTCGGACTAAAAAAAGCGAACATAACAATCTCGAGTTGGTCAAAGCACAACCTCTAAGGGAGGCTCATCGACGGCCACCCGCCTCCTCGTTGCCACTGGAGCCCCACACATCCGCCGAGGCCTGCTTACCTTGCGCGCTACAGATCGAACTAGCTTGTCTTTCAAAGTAAACCTCTAGCTGACCAGAGCCGAAAGCCGAGACATGCTGCTCACGGCAAGTGCCATATGACAAATGCAACGAAGTGAAAGTGAGAAACCGCCGACGCACTGGGAAATGGAACAGATTTTGTCACATCAGGCGTGACGTATCAATTTATTATCTCGTAACTCTGTATTCGCATCACAGTTTTCAGACAGTGTCCACATATATCGTTGAACGTATCGGCAAAGTTATAACATTATACGATATATATTCCTGAAAGTATGACACCATAAACATTTAAAGGAGTGAAAAACAGGCTTCTATCAAAACTGCGTAGAGTAAAACATCAACATTGCGCACGACATTTTGAATCATTACATCTTCGCCTCTAACTTTATTGGCAACACTCTTTAGATAGTATCTACACATATCTGTGAATGTCCTTGCAAAATAATATCATTGTAGGATACACAGTTCCGCAGGTATAGGGTCTTGAACACTGAGATGCATGAAAAATCAGCTTTCCCTTAAAATGCAGCGTAAATTACCTACACTATATTCGTCCATTGTTTCATAATGAGACCACTTAGCCACCACTAAAAAACGTTAAGCATAATGTCAAATATTTCCTCAACTTTTCTCTCTTACATACCTCGAGTAAAATATTTAAGTAATCAGACGTTTGAAGTTGTTTCACCCATAGGAGTACTTTTCTTTAAAGAATCGGGGATTTTCTGGTGCACAGCTAGCGGGGGAATATCTCCTTAACTTCAGTAAACTGCCTTCCTCACTGCTACCATAGGTCCTGAAGTGCAAATCAAATAAAATTACACATAAGACCAACATCCAGTCATGTGACGATTTTTGCTTATGTTACTTTCAGGGAAATAGAATAGATGGAGGGAAGATAGTAAATTACTGCTGTACTTGAGCAGGACTATAACGTTACAACCAGTTTAAGTCATAGCTCTTGGCATCTGGGCTCTGACGCAGCTTCTGTTCATACAGTATCCACGACATGTCTTAGTGCTATAATACGTTCTCACACCACAATTGGTTTTGACGAAATACAGTAAATTGTCTAAAAAGGAGGAACCAGTTTTATTTACGTTCTTTAGTTCTGAATAAGAATGTGACACACCGACTGCTGTAACATCAGGGATGTACTTCATACAGAAAAACAGCAGCTACTAAATAAATTAAAGAGCCCACTCATGATTCCGTCTGATTTCATATCTTTCACTGTTTCCACGTTATAGCGACTTTTGTTGGTACTATCTCCACGAGAGGTCTTGAGCAATAATTTATTCTGAAATTTGTAATTACAAAGCGTATAATAAGATTAATTACGAATATTAGTTATTTAAATCGTCATTAATTTCTTTTTGTGTTTCACGTGAATGTTATCTCACCTCGTTTTTAAGTTTATGTAAAACTAGAAACATTATAACCCATTTCTCGAATGCTGGGTGTAATTTTTATGAGTGACGATATTTCTACTGGTGGCTGACGTCGGTGTACTGGACAACACTACATATGCATTTACGTCATTTGCAAACTGATTACCATTATAAGTCGTACGTTTTTAGGTTGAGTCGTACCTCAGCAAGCCATTGATGTTTATGTAACCTGGGCTGCAGGTCAGGTGTTGAAGTGTCGATGCATGGACGCAAAACAGCTCGTCTATACTGGCAGGCAATGTCACATAGTGGTTCAGTTGCGACAGTGCAGAAAATGTGAGGGTCTAAACAACGTAACGTGTTTGTGGGAAAACTTTTTGACGCAGATAAATAACAATTAACACAGTGATATGTGTACATATTAAGATATCACATATGAAAATATCTGCACTTATACCCTTCACATCCTGTCTGTGAACAGGGATTTAAATGATTTCAGCCCACTGCTATATCGTTATAGCATCTAACGACCAAACGAAAAACTGTTTCTTCTTGTCATGGGTTAAGAGATAAGTAATATTTTTTTGGAGGTTAGCCGGCTGTTAGGTTTACATAGAGATCATTGTGATTGTTTGCATATCTGTTCAACTCATATTACAGATAAAGCTGTAGTTTGAACTGTGATCGAATTTAATGTTTACCCTCCTGTCACACTACGAGCAGCATAATTCTTAAGACAGCACTTGATAGCGTACCGATCTCTCTGGTCTTTCGGCACATCTCGGGCCCGATCGTTCGAAAAGCCATTCACTATATTCTCCGAGTAGTACTACAGACCCTGAAAAAAGACAGTTGCAATAATGTTCGAAAAGTTTGTTGATGATCTTACAACGTGGCGTAATCTACGAATGTTCAAATTATCACCTCGAAAAATCCAGGCTGTGCTAATGAAATTTTATGAATTATTCCTTCTCTTACATTTTTGCCCCTCAATGGCACGCATATTTATTGATACTATTGCTGACGTCATGGAGAAGTCTACAACTTGGCATTTCAGGAAAATTCCCACCTCTAAAATCACCTCTTAGTCGTTTCGGGAGTGCCTACCACAAAGTAACCGAGTGAGGTGAGGCAGTAATAAGCACATTGTACTCTCATTCGGGAGTACGATGGTTCAATCCCGTGACCGTCCATTCAGGTTTAGGTCTTCCGTGAATTCCCTAAATCACTATGCAAATTCCTGGATGTTTCCCTTGAAAGGGCATGGCCGATTTCCTTCCCCATCCTTAACATAATGTGAACTTGTGCTCCATCTCTAGTGTTCTCGATGTCGACGGCGAGAAACTTAATCTTCCTTCCTTCTCTGCCAAACACACAATCGTTTCTTCATCTGAGAAGAGAGGAAAAAAAAATTGCTGCGTATCAAAATAGGAAAATACGAGGTTTAGGACAAAATTTTATAGGTCAAATAATCAACACGTGCGACTGGGTCCTATTCGTATGGGGCACTGTCCTGGTGCAAAGCCCATGGGTCAACTTTCTCCTACGCGTAGCCATGACACCCTCCGGCAGTTAAGTTAAGTAGTATGCTCTCGCTACGGTTTGCCCCTTACCAGCATAAACTGCTCCCCAGAAAGATATTCAGCACCACCTTGCAATGTGATAGTTGCGTCTTTAGCTATTTAAGCGACGGTGGATCCTCGTATTTGTTTGTTTTGCTCTTTTGTCAAGGGATGAGAGTGGTACAAGCAGCTCTAATCGATGGAGATAAGGCAGGCAAGCTAGTCATCGGGATTGGCCTAAAACACGTGCAACATTTCGAGTGCCGTCTCGTTTCAGCAGTCGTGTTGAATAGGTGTGAGTCTGGTCTTCCAGCTCAAAGCACTTCACATGTCTTTTGATTCCCGATTCTTCACAAGGGAGTGATCCTCCTAACAGTTATGTTATGTGACAGTGTGATGCTTCCGTATACTTTCGCGAAAGCAGGGATTGCTGCTCCGCAGTTTTCCTTCAAAGGCACAAAACGAATCACAACGCGAAACTCCATCAGCTGGCTGCGTCAATTTGAGAAGAATTGCTTCAAATCATATTAAAAGCAGTCGAGGTGAAAACGTAGTTTGATGTGTTTTTATTCCAGCTGTAGTATGCAATTTAATGCTTTGAGTAAATAGGGACATTTCGTATTCTTTGCCATAGTAATTTGGTACTGAAAAATATGGATCAGATGATAGCATCTACACCGCTTCCAACGGTTCAAAAGGTATTACTTTCAGTACATTTTTGTAAGCCTGCATTATTAACGCGCTCTTCTGTTGGCTGTTCCAACCATTTTTATCCTGCAGCTCACAGTGTGATGTTAATTACAATTCTACTTTCTTTCAATAACGATGAAGGGCTATTTACCCATGGGAGAGCGATCGAAATGAAGAAGAATGAGAATTATAGATACGAAAACGAAAATACATCTTCAAAAGGAAGCCCTATAGGTAATAACCCTTGATGTACTTTACGAATGATTATTTTCAGAGAAACTTGCAATTAAGGTGCACTGATGTATTAATCGTGTGGGAAAGACTGCATAAAAGCATGTTTTTACACCTAGTCGTAGCTTTACTCTTTGTATTTCGCTTTTGGTTTGTAAACAGGGATCCATATTTAACTCATTTTAAGTCTCCTTGTGATCATGAAGAAAGCAGATTCAATAGTGGAAGCGTCCCAGTGTCTATCTAGTGAAACCAAAAAACAAAGTTAACAGTGCCCTGAACAAAGTTGAACAAGATAGCAGACTCAATTATTTGATGAAAATCCCCACTTCATCGCTACCTCAGAGATACTTGTCCCATCGCTCATCCACCGGCTATAACACAGCCTTCAAACTTATTTAAATCTTGATAACCGGCCACTGTAGCAACAGTAACCGATCTAACAACAACGCCAGACTACAATATAGGCGTTGCTGACCATGGCGCCATATTCTGCCTGTTTATATAAATCTGTATTTCAATACGCTTGCCTATAACAGATTGTTTGGCGCTTCAGTGTATAATGCATCGATGTACCATCAACGGTGTTTTATTAACGTTATTGTCTTACGTGATGGGCTGAGTCCAACAATAAAACCAATAAAAAATGGAAACGACCATTTTCAAACAATATTATGTGAAAATCTGATTGGATCAAAGTGTTCAGTGGATTGTTTCAAAACATATTAAGTGCAATTTAGAAATTAAAATGACACCTTCTTAAATCGGTAAATGATTTCAGTCATGACTGATTCTGGAATTTAATCTAAATATCTCGACTGCACAGTCGAGAGTTTTGACATATTTCATTTGGTTAGTAAGGGAATTTTTTTTTCTTTTACTGCAAAATTTTGATCTGTGCCCATAATACTATTTTAACGATGCTTCTCATTTGTTTTGACTCCTCTAGTGGCGTGCTACGGTACTGTGCCTCGAGGATTTCAGTGTTTCTCAGGTTTGCAGACAAACCAAAACTGATCTTAATTATGTAGGTTAAAGATTCCAACGTGATAATTAAATCTTTATGGAAGCCGCTCATACAATCCAGAAGAATTCCATGTCGTCATATACATGTTGTTCCTCATTTCGTATTCACGGGTTTGGCTGAGAATGCATGAAGCCACTTACAGACTATTTCTGGACCATTCCAGTTTATAATAGCATATGGAATGAACGAACACCTAAATCTTTCCGTGAGGGCTCTGATTTTCCGTATTAAGGTGATCAGTTATCCCTGTGTAGGTCGAAATCAACTACATATTTTTGAGTAGAAGGATACTCACAGCAGTTGCGTTGAAAGATCTCGTCGGAACGATAAACTCTTCGTTTTAATGATTAGCTTCGCAAATCAGTCATCATACCTGGTGCTACTCCGTCCCTATTCAGCGACAGTACAAAACAAGCTACTTTTCCCATGTTCTCCGTCAATACTATTAGGCAGGATCCTATATTGTACAGAAGAGGATCGACAATCACAGTATAGGCAGTCTATTTAAAAGATTTGTTGTATCATCTAACTGTTCTGCAAATAAAATACAGCGTATGGTTCCATTTGTCCCAAAATTATTATGGTTCCAGTTGTAATTTCAAGTTGTTTAGTTGAAGCGACAACGGTTAAAGTTGTATAATTTATCGTATGATAACGCTCAGGGGAAAGGTTTCAGAGAGATGAAAACCAGGCATGCTGAGGGACTGTCGGCTTTGCTTTTCAATTGTATACTTGATAAGGTGACCAGGGGATGACGACGAGAATCGGAAGGAGTGCGGGAAACAGGACTGGGGCGAAAAAAAAAAATTAAATGGGACGTGGGTGAATTGTGTTCAAAGACGCTTCACAGTGTCCTTCAGCTGCCCTACTGATGCGTTTTATGCAGCCTGCAACGCCTTCAAATACCATTTGCAAGATTTTCATATTCTTTCGCTTGGTACACAACAATTATCGGTTTTACAGGGAAAAAGAAGGTACATTATCGTAGGAATATTAATGTAATCAAATTTAGTACTGGGATACACTTTTACTGGAGGCAAAGGTTTTCGAGTTGTCCAAGGAAAACACATCTGAATGTTAATCTTATAGGTTTCTCTCGAATAATTTGAAAAATACGCGTTTGATGGAAAATTGTTCTAGTACAAGATTTAACTGCTTTAAATTCCCCATACAAGAAATTCTGTTCATTTCATTCTGAAGGACTAACGGCTTGTGCATAGCAAGCGAGCATATGTGAAAATCTTACATGTGGCACTTGAAAGTGTTGCAGGCTGCATAAAACGCAGGTGTATTGGCAGTTACTCACTCCACATGTTGTGATATTATCTGCATCGTCAGAATCATTAAATGATGAGGCAACTACGTAGACAAGCGTCTAAAGGCGGCTTACAAATCCCTGTCAAGAAGGTACTCTGTGTGAGAAATATCAAGGAAGTTCTTAGACGGATGGACAATGAATAAGGGAAATGTGAGAAGATGGATATATTAAAATATCTAGGAGAATGGATAGAAAATGGCCTGACAGAAAAATTAGGGATGAGAGAGCAAATAAACAACATTAATTTAGCAAACAGACCAAATATTAACATCTTCAATAAAGAAAAGATTTCAATCATCGCAAAATGGAGACACCACCAGACAGTAATATCCCATGAAGCCCTAAAAGTAGAAGGCAGTATAAATATACACACATCAAAAAAGGTTTTGCATCACCTTTATTCCGAGAGTTCCGGAACCTGTACAGAAAACGGGACGAGAGATCAACATAAACATCATATTTGCCATTTTTATTGTTCATGAAAACGACACATTGCATATTGTACAGCTATACAGCGAAACCTTCAGAGGTGGTGGTCCAGATTGTTGTACACCTCTAATACCCATAAGTACGTCCTCTTATATTGATGCATGCCTTTATTCGTCGTGGCATACTATCCACAAGTTCATCAAGGCACTATTGGTCCAGATTATCACACCTCAACGGCGATTCGGCTTAGAACTCTCAGAGTAGTTGGTGGCTCACGTCGTCCATAAAAAGGCCTTCTCAATCTATCCCAGGAATGTTCAATAGGTTTCATGTCTGGAGAACATGCTGTCCACTCTAGTCTAGCGATGTTGTTATCCTGAAGGAAGCATTCATGAGATGTGCACGATGGGAGCGCGAATTATCGTCCATGAATGCCTCGCCAATATGCTGCAGACATGGTTGCAATATCGATTGGAGGATGGCATTCACGTATCGTACAACCGAACGGCGCCTTTCATGATTGACTGGTTGAAGGCATGTGAGACACTCATCGGTGAAGAGAACATGATGCCAGTCCTGAGCGGTCCATTCGGCATGTTGCTGGGGCCATCTGTACCGCACTGCATGGTGTCGTGGTTGCAAAGATGGATCTCGCCTTCGACATCGGGAGTGAAGTTGCGCATCATGCAGCCTATTGAGCACAGTTTGAGTCGTAACAGGACTACCTGTGGCTGCACAAAAGCATTATTCAATATGATGGCGCTGCTGGCACGGTTCCTCGGAGCCATAATCCGTAGGGAACCGTCATCCAATGCAGTAGTAGCCCTTGGGCGGCCTGAGCGAGGCATGTCATCGACAGTTCCTGTCTCTCTGAATCTCTCTGAATCTCCTCCATGTCCGAACAACATCGCTTTTTTTGACTCCGATAAGCCTCGACACTTCTCTTGCTGAATACCCTTCCTGGCATAAATTAACAATGCTGACGCCATCTAATCTCGGTATTGACTGTCTGGGCATGGTTGAAGTACAGACAACACCAGCCATGTACCTCCTTCCTGGTGAAATGACTGGAACTGATCAGATGTCGGCCCCCTCCGTTTAATAGGCGCTGCTCATGGATGGTTCTTTACATCTTTGGGTGGGTTTAGTGACATCTCTAAGCAGTCGAAGGGACTGTGCTTGAGATACAATATCCACAGTCAACGTCTGTCTTCAGGAGTTCTGGGAACAGGGGTAATGTAAAACTTTTTTGACGAGTGTATTAAGGACAGAAGTACTTAACAGAGTAGAACACGTGGAGCGAATGATTCTGAGGAAGATTTTGGGATCTTGAAGAATAGGAAGCGGTAAATATAGAAGTTGAGTGAACCAAGAACTATAAACCCTGATTGGGAGAACCTAAGACGTCATGTGGAAAAGAACCTTAGTGTTTTCTCGCATATCAATGCCACCCTAAAGGTGTCAGAGTTGGCAACGGAATTGCAAATTCCGTTCAACGCTGACATCAGTCATGCGGGATCCAGCGGTTCCAATGGAGAAAGTCCAGTGAGTAACGCCTCCAGCAGCTACATACCACGAGCAGCCTCTGCCGTCGTGATATAGGATGGTCGACGGCAGCCTCTTCCCTGTGTGACACAATGCAGATGCCACCTAGACATGGCTCCGACCTCATCGTTCGTGCTTTGATTCCATAAGCTTGATCCTTGATGACATGGTGATAGCTGGACTTTGTTTCTTGCTGCATTACTTGCATTGAAACTTCGTACACCTGGAGATAAACAAGTATATCTTCTGTTTTCTGTGTTAACTTGTTCGCTAATTATTTCCACTCCCGTCCAGCCTTCTACCACAACAGTTGCCACCACTCTGTAGCGCACCTCCCCTTTCTGCTGTGTATAAAGTCATGAACAACATAGACAGCAACGAGCGGTCGTTCGGGCGTGTGACACTCTTGTTGCTTCTTCCTGTTCTCTCGTCGATTTCATTGTATTTTGCTGTTAATGGTTGTCTTCTGTTTCCCCAATGTTCGCCTCGCTTGTGCTCTTTATTTTTTAGGTTCTGCAACTGCTGCCTTTGCATCCCTTTTCGCTTTCTATGTGCTACTTTTACTTTTAGCTATTTGTATTTGTGCGTTGCTTAATTGACTGTGGCTACCAAGCCGCATTCGCCTGCTGTCCCGCCAGCAGTTGATCTACCTCAGTTTATTCAGATTCATAGTAAATAAATGGCTCAACTGCTTGAAATAGTGAATCGCTTCACGATGGTGCAGATGACTTCACCCAAGACACTGGACCAAACCGCGACACCATAGCCTGAACCACTTGCGTTTGTCCCGCCATTTCGTGAGGAAGACAGGACAGAGTACCTCTCACAGTTCATTGCGCATATCGCAGAACATCACATCACAGACGAGGTACTGACAAATATTCTTAATTAATGGCCATAGCAGGGGTGACTATTTACAGGCTTAACGCAAAACTTTTTCCCACGTCGCGCCATGAACTAGTGCAAAATGAGGACCTACAGTAGGCGCTTAGAAAGTCTTATGAGAACTGAGTTCAGGTGGCGGCTGCCGTTATAAGTTCTTCAAGTTTAAATAACGAGGACAGACATATCGTCAATGAGTGACTGATATGCAAGACATTACTAGGCAGTGTAGATTCAAATATGACTGTGACAAATACCAATGCGTGATGGCCTCACGTCTAATGTAGTTGACTCTCTGATTCGGTAACATACATTTAAATACGCAGGCCCTCCCTTGCAACATATTCTGCAGATTCTAGACTGTCAAGATTCCTACGAAAGCGCTGTAGACAGTTTTGAGGAAGCGCCTGTTTATGCAGCAGACAGCCACGGCACACACACCTCGGGGTCAGCTTGTGAACAGTGGCCGGGCCGCTCACATAAACATGCGTACCGTGGTAGCGTCGAGCAAGTGGTGTGACATCGTGCCCTCACTGTAATACGGCACCTGATCTCTGCTCTTGCCCCTAACGTAAAGCGACCTGTTATACTGCAGCGAGTAGAGACATGTACAGTCTGTGCGCGTACAGAAACGTAAGGTACCCACTTCTACTCCAAGTCTGACACAAACGAGTATAGTCTGTTTTACAAGCCCTCAGAGCGGTTAGACCAATACAACAGTGCAATAAACATTCAGCAAACGCTCCCAACTCAACTCAACAGTGCTATGTGAGGATAATAAACTTTTTCTGTCTCTTACTATTGATGGACAATCAGTCCGTTTTCATTTTGGCACTGGAGCTGCAGTGACTTTGCTCAGTCGTAGATCTCATGAATTGCTTGGCAAAACTAAGTCGTGGATGTTGCCCCGTACGCTGACGGCGTATAACGGACAATGCACTCCTGTCTTAGGCACGTGTCATCTTCCAGTAACTTTCCGAAATTTGACGAAGGCAGTGGCATTTAGAGTGCTTGCCTCCCGAGACAGTGATACTACTTTTGGTTTAGGTTCTTTTGATTTGCTTAGGTTAAACGTTCAGGACTATATACTTTCTGTTTCGTCCACTGATCCATGGGACAGTGTTGCTAAGTTATGTGCAGAATATCAGGATCTGAGTGACAAGGCTCAGCCACATTTTGTTAGCCTGTCCCTCAGGCTCTTCTAGATTAGGTGGCTCAGGAGCTTACTGCTCTGCCAGACAGTAAGATCTCAGTACCTATTACTGCCAGTCAATGGTCCGTCCGGGAGACTCCAGTTGTTTTAAGAAAACTGTCTAGCCTCATACAAATATACAGTTATCTGGACAAACAGTCACAAGATGTTTCTGTTATTAACACACGTCTGTGCCTCTACAGATTTTTCAGTTTTCCGTTTAGCATTTCTTCCGTACCTGCCATGTTAACGCTTTCTGGAACAACTGACTACATATGTTCCTTTTTCCTCGAATTATTTAGATCTATTTTCTCAAATGTAAAAAAGACAAATGTTTGCTATTTTAGACTGAAACGGAGCAATTACGACATGGCACTAATAGCCAATTGTTCACCGATTTCAGTCATATTTGCTTCCTACCTGTGACCTTTCATCAGCATCCAATGTTTGGGAAAGGCAGTCTGTGTTACGGACGCTCACATGTTACATGCGATTTATTCCTAACACCGCTCAAATCGCAGTTCTGTCGCTTCGCTTGTGCAGGAAGAATGCTCTTTTTGTTTGGTCACAAGTGTGATCTTCAGAAGCTGAAAGATGATTTACTTAGTGATCGATGACTTGTTCGTTTCGCTGCAGTCAAACCTGTGATGTAGTTGTAGTTGCTTTCTCTTACAACATCGGTGCAGTTTGCGCAAAATTTTGGGGCAGTTGACCGGCCGATTGCTTTGCCTCGAAGTTGTTGAACAAAATTCACTGAAATTATTGGTAAATTGAAAAGGAAACTCTCGCCATCGTCTGTAATGTCACTAACATTCACCAGTATCTTTTAGAAGAAAATTTTGCTTGTTGGCTGATCATAAACCTCTACAATCTTTGTTTATCCCTTATCAGTCAGCCCCAACTCGCAAAGCACAGAAGCTGCAATAGTGGGCTCTTCTTTTGTCAGATTAATAAAATGAGATTGTATATCGGCCCACCTCAAAGCATGCCAATGTAGACGCAAGTTCTCGTCTCCGTGTTCGCACAGATTCCACATTCGACGAGGTTTCTGCTTCTCGTTGTAAAACTGATGTACGAGATAGAGTTGCTTAGCTTAGCTTTCATCTTAATCACCGAAAATTACCAAAGCCACAGAAGTGGACGCTGATTTGCAGATTCTGTTGCACTATATCCGCACTGGCTGGCCACGTTCAGGAAGACAGATCCGTAGCTCTGTGGTTCGTCGATATTTTACCTGTCAGCACGCCCATGCTGTTCAGCAAAGTGTCAGTTTACTCATCACCGATAATGGCCTGTCACGTGTTGTGGTTCTCCGGGTTCTCCGGGTTCTCCAGCCTGGCGTGTTACGTTTGCTGTACCAGGGTAATGCGGCGTCGTTCGCACCAAGCAGTGGGCGCGACGGCGATACACTTGGCACGACATGGGCCGGCAAACCACACAGTTGACTTCCCAGTACCAAGCCTGTGACGAATACGTCATCCCCACCTCAACAGTTCTTCGTATGGCGCAAACGTCAAGCACCTTCGCAACGTGTGCACGATGACTTCGCCGGTCGCTGCTGGAATACATGTTGGCTCATCGTCGTTGACACCATCAGCAAATTACTCTTTACGATTCCTATGCGCCCTACTACGGCTTGTTCCACAGTTCAGGCTTTGTGTTCGATCTTTCGCCTCGAGGGACTGTCTGAAGTTATTGTAACTGACAAAGAAGCTCATTTTGTTGCCAACAAATCTGAACAGTTTCACACCGCCTCTAGTATCAACAACGTCATAACTGCACCATTACATCCGCAATGCAACCGTGCAACTGAACGCTTAGTAGGAACATCCAAGCAACAGAAGGACAAGCTTTGTGCAACCCTCACATGAGATCTAACTCTGTATTCTCGTCTTTCTGTCACTCACTGCCACATGACAGACCATCCCCAATGTAGTCATTACATGGGCTGCACCATCGCACCTTCCTACAGTTGGTGCACCCGTAACGGCAGGCGGAATCCACTCTGCCCAGACAGGCAAAGAGTCACACTAACGAATCGGTCTTCTAAAGATTGTATATAGGGCAGAGACGCTACGAGTAAGGCACCATTGTGTAACTCCTCGAACGTCCTGTGTTTCTACTGCAGTGACCAAGAGGACTGCTGAGACGCTACCAGAATCAAATTCATCCGTGTGATATGTGTGATCCTACACCAGCCTCTGTGTTTTCAGATTCTGTGCCTGTCTGGACGCAGCAGCCCTCGCTGAATCCGGCTCCTGCTAATCCTGCCCATAGCTCTGCAGTCGTCGACGTGCCACTGTCTTCGTTTTCAGCTCCACCTCTGGATGTAGGTCCGTGCTCTCTGCCCAGTTTGTCGGCTGGTGTTTCCAGGCAGGCTTAGGGTGTACACTGGATTGCAGGCGGTAGTTCAGCACCTGCCTTAGTTTCAGCTCCCTTCTGCTCACTATTTCCTGCGTCTAACCCTCCGCCCTCTACTCCCCCTCTACCCCCCCCCCCCCCCAACCGCTACGTACACTCCTATACACTACACGATGATGGCAAGGCAGTTTGGGGGCGGGGATGTGGTATCAAGTATCGATACCACATTAAAGGCGTCAAATGTCTCCGTAGGACTAGAAGTTTCTATCAGATATCAATAATGGTCATGTGGGATCTGGAGGACGCAACGGAGTACGCCCAATAAGCCATGCCTCTAGCAGCTCTGTACCATCATCGCCTATGATACACACCGTAGCCTCTTCGCTATGTGACAAAGCAGACGCCGCCTAGACGCGTCTCTGTCCAGCGTCGCTTGCAGCACCGTCCCTCACATTCGACTGTAAACTACTAGAAGTCTTCCCCCTATCTATTTATCAAGTGCACGCTTCCATGCATTTCTGACCGCATAGCCGGTGTCCCTAATGAAATTTACGGATATTAGGTGAGTGGTGTCGGGGAAACGCTTGCCGTTCAACAAAGTCAGGAGGGCCAACACACAACTTGGCTTCCATTCTGCGGTGCAATACCTAGTGAGATAGGGAGAGTCCATTACAGGCAAGGAATTACACCGGTGTTTCACCGGTCCAGGAAAATTAAGGAAATCTTCCGACCCGTTAGAGATAACTTCGGCTCTGAAACGCCAGCGATTTATCGTGCTCCTTGCAAGTATGGCAATGGGTATATGGGCAGTCTATACGGCTGTTTCGGATTGCTGTGTTGAACATCTGGAATTTGAAAACTCAACGCTGGCTGAAAACAGTATGTTAAATAAACGTAAGGTCATGTTTAATCACACGAGAATTCTAGCTCACAATTCCATTTGCTAGATAGGATTCCAATGAATTACTAAACGGTGGAGGGTATCGACTAACTCTTACCTTTCAACCAAATCCTCTTCAATGATTGATCATGCGTTATGATCACTAAACGAAAACCTTCGCGCTCGTTACGACTTACCGCACGATGTTTACCCGTTTCCCTTGTATGCGGTACAAGTCTACGATATCGTGCAACGTGAACTTAACTAATAATTTTCCAGCTGGTAATAAATGTCCAAATTATTTATGAATGGAGTATTAGTTATCACTATTAACATATGCAAGTAAGAAGACAGGAAAGATATGCCTAATTACAGAGGGATGCTCTACTCATTTCGGCTCCTAAACCCATTAAAGAAGAGGAGCGGTATGGCTTTAGATCTTGTGAGTCACGCACAAATTTTGGTTTTCATATTTATTCTAACAACTACATCCAACCGAAAATTGATTCCAGGTTGTATAGGTGTGTATCATATAACAGTGCTACAAGAAAAAGTGACTCTTTGAGCTCGGTACTTTTTTGTGCAATCATGGATGAAGTGATGATAAAATATTCGCTGGTAGTGCTTACAGAATGCGGGAAGTGAAAAAATCATTTTCTACACGAACGATGCAGTATTTCTGGCAAACAGTGAAAATAACCGGCAAGAACTTTCCCATATGCAGTTGCTGGACAAAAATATGGAAATACGGCGAGAAATGAGTCCTTGAATAAAAATCTGGTTTCCAGAATGAGATTTTCACTCTGCACCTGTGACTAAGCCGTGTCTCCACAATATCCTTTCTTGCAGCAGTGCTACTCCTGCATGGTTCGTTGAAGAGCTTCTGTGAATTTAAGAAGACGAGGTACTGGCAGAGTTAAAGCTGTGAGGACGGATCATAAGTCGTTCTTGGGTAGCTCAGATGGTAGAGCACTTGCCAGTGAAAGTCATAGGTCCCGAGTTCGAGTTTCGGCCCGCCACACAGTTTTAATCTGTCAGGAAGCTTCATAAATCCGGTTACTAGCCAAACATGCAGGTTGAGGTTGCGCTGTTATATTTGACCACGAACGGGACCTGTAAAGTCTCATCAACACGTTGCACCGTATCAAAGACTTAAAATGCATACAGGGAAAGCGAAAAAACATCACCCGGTAAGTCATAACACTGACCAAAGTCTTCGTTGAGTGATTGTTACGGGTGATCACTGAAGGCAGTTGTGATGAAAGATAAGAGAATGACAGCTGCGAAAACGACTGAAGAACTGAAAGTTGCTATCACAAACCCTGTCAGCAATAAAACAACGTGAAAGGAGCTCCATAAACAGGTAATAGGAGGTCGAGTTAGAATTCGTCAATGATGGAAATGACGGTCTTTGCGAGCAATAGGAGGGTGTAATTTCGTCGAATGAGCCTTGATTCACACATTTTCTAACTCCTAGCAGAGTTTATGAGTAGGGTACGAATCGCGTTAGCTTCCAAGCAATTTATGACCGTTTCGGCTGATCAGGTCCATTCCATAGTACAATGTTTGTCACAATGGCGATGGTCTGCTCTAAGAAAGCAGGACTCCTGTCTACACAGACTGGATCGCTCGAGACTTTTTGGGTGAGCACTTGGATGAAATGTCGAAACTTCCCCCGGCATCAAAGTCACAAGCTCTCAATAGCATTGAGCGTTTGTGGTCTACTTTGTAGAGAATTGTGCGTGATAGCCGTCCTGTTCCATCATCGTTATGTGAAGTTGCCACTACTTCGCAGTGAAAACCATATAACATTCTCTTCTAAAGAATACAGGACCTGCACTTACTCCTTTCAAAATGACTGGAATCTGTACTGAACGCCAATGGTTTTTCTGTACAGTATTAGGTAGAGTAAAATGTTGTGATCGTATGTTTCCATATTTTTGTCCACCCCCTCTATTTAACGCGACAGCCAAATACCTAAATACCTTCATGTCCCCAGAAATACCTAATGTATGACAATACCTGTGGCTGATTTCAGATGCAGACTGGAAGTGGATGGAAAAATTACTCCGTAGGTAGTGTTATTTAAACTCCTTGATAATCAATTGTCCAGTACTCGAAGTGTCGATTAGGAGCCTAGATAAAAAGGAGCCGAAGTATACGAAGTAGCTGGATGTTTGAATATATAATTTGGAAAACCAGAATTGTAGGAAAAGAAACAAAGGCAAGACAGTACAAAACAGCAGTGAGATCAATTATACGCAAGGCAGATAGAAGACCTGAAAAACCGACATCTAGAAGACTTTTGCGAGACACGCAAATAAAAATTCTGCAAAGGATTCAAGGCAAAACACTGCGAGATAGGCAGAGAATTGAAAGCGTTTGAAAATAATGTAAAATGGACTCTACATCTACATCTACATCTACATGACTACTCTGCAATTCGCATTTAAGTGCTTGGCAGAGGGTTCATCGAACCACAATCATACTATCTCTCTACTATCCCACTCCCGAACAGCGCGCGGGAAAAACGAACACCTAAACCTTTCTGTTCGAGCTCTGATTTCTTTTATTTTATTTTGATGATCATTCCTACCTATGTAGGTTGGGCTCAACAAAATATTTTCGCATTCGGAAGAGAAAGTTGGTGACTGAAATTTCGTAAAAAGGTCTCGCCGCGACGAATAACGTCTTTGCTGTAATGACTTCCATCCCAACTCGTGTATCATATCTGCCACACTCTCTCCCCTATTACGTGATAAATCAACACGAGCTGCCCTTTTTTGCACCCTTTCGATGTCCTCCGTCAATCCCACCTGGTAAGGATCCCACACCGCGCAGCAATATTCTAACAGAGGACGAACGAGTGTAGTGTAAGCTGTCTCTTTAGTGGACTTGTTGCATCTTCTAAGTGTCCTGCCAATGAAACGCAACCTTTGACTCGCCTTCCCGACAATATTATCTATGTGGTCCTTCCAACTGAAGTTGTTCGTAATTTTAACACCCAGGTACTTCGTTGAATTGACAGCCTTGAGAATTGTACTATTTATCGAGTAATCGAATTCCAACGGATTTCTTTTGGAACTCATGTGGATCATCTCACACTTTTCGTTATTTAGCGTCAACTGCCACCTGACACACCATACAGCAATCTTTTCTAAATCGCTTTGCAACTGATACTGGTCTTCGGATGACCTTACTAGACGGTAAATTACAGCATCATCTGCGAACAATCTAAGAGAACTGCTCAGATTGTCACCCAGGTCATTTATATAGATCAGGAACAGCAGAGGTCCCAGGACGCTTCCCTGGGGAACACCGGATATCACTTCAGTTTTACTCGATGATTTGCCGTCTGTTACTACGAACTGCGACCTTCCTGACAGGAAATCACGAATCCAGTCGCACAACTGAGACGATACCCCATAGCTCCGCAGCTTGATTAGAAGTCGCTTGTGAGGAACGGTGTCAAAAGCTTTCCGGAAATCTAGAAATACGGAATCAGCTTGAGATCCCCTGTCGATAGCAGCCATTACTTCATGCGAATAAAGAGCTAGCTGCGTTGCACAAGAGCGATGTTTTCTGAAGCCATGCTGATTACGTGTCAATAGATCGTTCCCTTCGAGGTGATTCATAATGTTTGAATACAGTATATGCTCCAAAACCCTACTGCAAACTGACGTCAATGATATAGGTCTGCAGTTAAATGGGTTACTCCTACTACTCTTCTTAATCACTGGTGCGACCTGCGCAATTTTCCAATCTGTAGGTACAGATCTATCGGTGAGCGAGCTGTTGTATATGAGCGCTAAGTAGGGAGCTATAGTATCAGCGTAATCTGAATG
This sequence comes from Schistocerca gregaria, assembly GCF_023897955.1. Lineage (NCBI taxonomy): Eukaryota > Metazoa > Arthropoda > Insecta > Orthoptera > Acrididae > Schistocerca > Schistocerca gregaria. The sequence goes on from NC_064922.1 coordinate 465,320,659, forward strand.
GAACCTAATCGGTATACAATCTGGACCTGAAGACTTGCCCGTATCAAGCGATTTGAGTTGCTTCGCAACCCCTAAGGTATCTACTTCTAAGAAACTCATGCTAGCAGATGTTCGTGTTTCAAATTCTGGAATATTCCATTCGTCATCCCTGGTGAAGGAATTTCGGAAAACTGAGTTCAATAACTCCGCTTTAGCGGCACAGTCGTCGGTAACAGTACCATCGGCACTGCGCAGCGAAGGTATTGACTGCGTCTTGCCGCTTGTGTACTTTACATACGACCAGAATTTCTTCGGATTTTCTACCAAATTTCGAGACAATGTTTCGTTGTGGAACCTATTGAAGGCATCTTGCATCGAAGTCCGTGCCAAATTTCGCGCGTCTGTAAATTTTAGCCCATCTTCGGGATTTCGCGTTCTTCTGAACTTCGCATGCTTTTTCCGTTGCTTCTGCAACAGCGTTCGGACCTATTTTGTGTACCACGGGGGATCCGTTCAATCTCTTACCAATTTATGAGGTATGAATCTCTCCATTGCTGTTGCTACTATATCTTTGAATTTGAGCCACATCTCGTCTACATTTGCGTAGTCAGTTCGGAAGGAATGGAAATTGTCTTTTAGGAAGGCTTCTAGTGACACTTTATCCGCTTTTTTAAATAAAATTATTTTGAGTTTGTTTCTGGTGGATTTGGAAGAAACGGTATTAAGCCTAGCTACAACGAACTTGTGATCACTAATCCCTGTATCAGTCATGATGCTCTCTATCAGCTCTGGATTGTTTGTGACTAAGAGGTCAAGTGTGTTTTCGCAACCATTTACAATTCGCGTGGGTTCGTGGACTAACTGCTCGAAATAATTTTCGGAGAAAGCATTTAGGACAATCTCGGAAGATGTTTTCTGCCTACCACCAGTTTTGAACAAGTATTTTTGCCAACATACCGAGGGTAGGTTGAAGTCCCCACCAACTATAACCGTATGTGTGGGGTATTTATTTGTTACGAGACTCAAACTTTCTCTGAACTGTTCCGCAACTGTATCATCGGAGTCTGGGGGTCGGTAGAAGGAGCCAATTATTAACTTAATTCGGCTGTTAAGTATAACCTCCACCCATACCAATTCGCACAGAGTATCTACTTCGACTTCACTACAAGATAAACCACTACTGACAGACACAAACACTCCACCACCAATTCTGCCCAAACTATCTTTCCAGAACACCGTCTGAGACTTCGTAAAAATTTCTGCAGAACTTATTTCAGGCTTAAGCCAGCTTTCTGTACCTATAGCGATATCAACTTCTATGCTTTCTATTAGCGCTTGAAGCTCAGGGACTTTTCCAGCGCAACTACAACAATTTACAACTATAATTCCGACTGTTCCTTGATCCAAGCACGTCATGTATTTGCCATGCACCCTTTGACATTGCAGCCAACCCCGTACTTTCCCGAGGCCTTCTAACCGATAAAAAAACCGCCCAGTCAACGCCACACAGCCTCCGCTACCCGTGTAGCCGCCAGCTGAGTGTAGTGAACTCCTGACCTATTCAGCGGAACCCGAAACCCCACCACCCTATGGCGCAAGTCAAGGAATCTGCAGCCAACACGGTCGCAAAACCGTCTGAGCCTCTGATTCAGACCCTCCACCCGGCTCTGCACCAAAGGTCCGCAGTCGGTTCTGTCAACGATGCTGCAGATGGTGAGCTCTGCCTTCATCTCGTAAGCAAGACCGGTAGCCTTCACCAAATCAGATAGCCGCTGGAATCCAGAGAGAATTTCCTCAGATCCAAAGCGACACACGTCATTAGTGCCGACATGTGCCACCACCTGCAGCTGGCTGCACCCTGTGCTCTTCATGGCATCCGGCAGGTCCCTTTCCACATCAGGAATGACTCCTCCCGGAATGCACACGGAGTGCACACTGGATTTCTTCCCCTCCTTAGCCGCCGTATCCCTAAGGGGCCCCATTACGCGCCTAACATTGGAGCTCCCAACTACCAGTAAGCCCACCCTCCGCGATTGCCCGGACCTTGAAGGCTGAGAATGATCCTCTGAAACAGGGCAGGCAGCTGCATGTGGCTCAGCCAGAGACAGTGCCTGAAACCGGTTTGTCAGACGCACCGGGGAGGCTTTCTGATCAGCCTCCGGGGACGCCTTTCGCTGCCTGCCACGCCTTGGAACAACCTCCCAATCAACCACAGGCGAGGTCTCAGCCCCACTGCGGGCAGCAACCGGGGTAACCACAGCGGCAGACCGATCTGGGGACAGACGTGACGAGGTTGACATCCCCGTGATACCCAAGTCCGGCTCCCCACAGTGGTGCCCATTGGCAACAGCCTCAAGCTGCGCGACCGAAGTCAGCGCCGATTGCAGCTGTGAGCGAAGGGATACCAAGTCAGCCCTCCTCCGAACACAGCAATCGCAGTCCCTGTCCATTCTAATCGATGTTGAACAACAGTTACTGAAACACGAGTCCGTGCCTAGATAACGCAAGCGAAACACGCAAAGAATGTATCAACTAACCTGTACAAATGCCTAACGACTGCGCTACAATCTGCTGAATTTACGATTACAGTAACTAAAACTCGAAATTGCACCTCCTATACGAAACTCACACGCAATTTAAGTAAGAATCTACCAAGTAAACACTAAAGCGCGATGCTACAACTGTCAAATACTATAATACGCCCGAAATATGAATGAAACAGTACAAGTACCCAAAAACACGCAAAGAAATTAATTAAACTATCTAACAAATAAGTAAGCTAGGATTATACGACTTGCTGCTGCAGCTGCTTATCCAACGTCGGTAGGGAGCACACTGGCTGTTACCAACCGACACTGGCTGTTCAAAACAAAAACAGAAGACAGACGACTACGCGAATTTACACTATTCAGGCACTAAGGCGCGATGCTACAACCCTCAAATACTATAATACGCCCGAAATATATGAATTAAACAATGCAAGTACCCAAAAACACGCAAAGAAATTAATTAAACTTTGTAACAAATAAGTAAGCTAGGGATATACGACTTGCTGCTGGCAGCTGCTTATCCAACGGCGGCAGGGAGAACTCCATTAACTAGTGGATACATAAGAGAAAGAATGAATGGAACAAACACACAAAAAGCTCAGCTGAACTAAGGTTGCGAGAGTCAAAAAGCCGGCCGCGGTGGTCTCGCGGTTCTAGGCGCGCAGTCCGGAACCGTGCGACGGCTACTGTCGCAGGTTCGAATCCTGCCTCGGGCATGGATGTGTGTGATGTCCTTAGGTTACTTAGGTTTAAGTAGTTCTAAGTTCTAGGGGACTAATGACCACAGCAGTTGAGTGCCATAGTGCTCAGAGCCATTTGAACCATTTGAACCATTTGAGAGTCAAAAAGAAATCACAAATATTATAAGAGGTACAGACAGAGGTGACAAAAAGGCATGGGATAGCGATATGTAAATATACAGTATCGCTAACACAATGTACGGGTATAAAAGTGCAGTGCATTGGCTCAGAGGTCATTTGTAATCAGGGGATTCATATGAAAAGGTTTCTGATGTGGTTGTAGCCGCACGACGGAAATTGACCTTGAATGTGGAATGGTAGTTGAAATTAGACGAATGAGACAGTTTATTTCGGGATTCAGTATGCCGAAATATACAGTGTCAAGAGCGAGGCGAGAACACCAATTTCTGGGTAGTACCTTTCATCACGGACAACGCAGTGGCTTACTTTCTGCACTTAAATAAACACAGAACTAACAGTAGAAATCAAAGTGGGGGCATAAAACGAACGTATCCCTTAGGACAGTACGGCAAAATATGGCTTTAGTGGCAGCATTGTTAACAGCACTACATCGCCTGCAGTGCCTCTCCTGGGCTCTTGAGCATATCGGTTAGACCGTAGATGACTGGAAAACCGCTACTTTATCAGTTTTACGATTTCGTTCCGTAAGAGCTGATCGTAAGCCTCAGGTGTGGCCCTCACACACGAAGCTATGGACAGTACTTATCAATAAGGCATTGTGCAAACTCGTGATGACTTCATAATGGTTTGGACTGTGTTTATACAGAATGGACTGGGTCTTCTGGTCCACCTGAATCAATCACTGACTGTAAGTGGTTATGTTTGGCCACACGAAGGCCAACTGCAGTCATTCAGGACTTTATGTTCCCAAACAACGAATGAAGTTTTGTGGATGATACTGTGCCACAACTGTTCGTCATTGATTTGAACAACATTCTGGACAATTCGAGCGAATGACTTGGCCGCCCAGATCTCGCGCCAAAAATCCCATCGAAAATTTATGGGATATAACCGGGACGTCAGTTTGTGCGCAAAATACTGGTCGGGCAATTATGGACGCTGTAGAGGTAGCATGGCTCAATATTTCTGCAGGGGACTTTCAACGGCTTGTTTAGTCCACGCCTAGCTGCTGCTCTATACTGGGAAAAAGAAGGTCTGAAACGATATTAAGAGGTTTACCGTGACATTTCTTACCCCTGGGGAGGCCGTCCACGGAAAAGATGGAGTAACGTCCTCAAGGTAGATTGAGGTGTAGTGAATCCTTTAATCCTTTAGTCTCAACAAAAAGGAGGAAGAACAAGAGAAAGAAGGTCAAGAACACGAAGAAGTATTTTACCGAGAACTTTCTTTCGCTGCCTCCGTGGCGAAAAACCTCATAGCTCTCTTCCCTCCAGATTAACGTGACACTTTTCCATCATCTCTGACAGGGAGCCATGTTTCATGGAGGACCTCTGGCGCTGGAGTGTTCCGCTGAACACCCCTGCCACGGATGCGTACGGAGAGGCGGGAGCAGAGCACGCACGGCGTGTTGCAGACCTGTTGCACGGCCGGTTACACTCGCTAATGGGCAGCGGAATGTGAGCGCCGCGTGTTGCAAGCGCGGCTGCCATTAGCGGCTAACAAGTTGGCTGCGCGTCAAACTTGGCCCCGATTAAGGCTGCCCCCGTCCCGCTGGTCGATACCGCCGCGGGGAATCGCGGCTTGCTGCCAACTTGGCTGATTAATTAATGAAAGCCTGGCCTCTTGGGCCTCACGGCCGCCGACCGCAGGGTGCGCGAACAGACCTGCCCTCCTGCTGTTGCTGTGCGCCCCAGATGTACGTCTCGCGGCCACCGCCTCCCTGCCACACTGAGACGCCGCAGCAGAGTCTCACAGAGCGACTACCCGCAGTGTTCTCCGGCGGGAAGCTCACTTCCAAATTTGAGAGTACTCGGAGAAGCGTTAATCCCTTCCCTGCTACAAACGTGCTCTTCGCATTCAATGCTGAAGCTGCTTTTGTTGTGGCTGTACTGTCAGTCAGTTTCTGTTGCCTGTGGTGAAATAAAGCATTCCGGTTGACATGAAATATTTATCATCACATTTTTCGGAAATTATGAGGTGAAAAAATTTGTTTTTCGCCGAGCTTTCAGAGTGATATCTTCTCTCGATAAAGAACTGAATTCCTTTCCGTTATCCGTCATATTTACTGCGCTGCATCAAAATAAGTAAAACATTGCATAAAATTTTAAAGAATTCAACATTGCTGTGAATGAAATGTTGATAAGGTAGATATATTTTATTTAAAATTAAGAGCAGAGTAATATCTCTCCAAGTACATCTAATGGCGAAGCTTCTTTAATACATATATTTTAGAATAATAACAGGACTCTTTATAGTATTAAAGAATTGTTTATGGTAAGTGATAAAGAGTATTATCTTTGTGTAATAAAAAGTAGCTGTAATGCTACACCTTAGTTTACAGCTAAGGATGTGACTGAAATTTTAGAATTCAAGAAATTTTATATCATACGAGAAATACAGAAAAAGAGTGTAAAGGTACAGGAAATAGCGATTTGACACCCCCTTCAAACATGCAGCCACACACTATATTTATTAATCAATCAGGTTTATATTCATTAAATAACTAATCAGATTAAATAAAAACTCTAATAAAACAGTTTTATATCAAATGGAACCAACGCCAAATACATCTGCTACAGCTGTCACAGCATTAATGAATATATATGGTGAGTCACTAAGTATTTCCACGTAGAATAACTCCGAAAGTGTGATAGTAACTCAAAATTTTGTGGGAGAAATGATGCATGGGACAGTGTGTACAATAATATGCCGTTGGCTTTTTGTTGCTAGGTGGGGTCGCGTCAGAAATATGAAGGTCAACTTAGTTTTTCTAAATGGGATGCTACTGTTTGGTACTTAGTTTCTGATAGCGGCTATCTAGACGAACCCAATGATGTGTAACAGTAAACTATTTGAAGGTCAGCGAAGATCAAAAATGTATAATCAACGTCCATTTACAGAAGATGTTCGAAGTGATGATATTGCTACCAACGCAGTGCTGCAATCTTCTTATCATGGACTAAAAAGTATTCCTTATAACATAGGCACTTAGCGAAGCATATGCTCTTACAATTCTCTAACGCATATCTTCATGTGTAGTTGGAATGTCTTTATAAACGATGTATTTTACGAAAGCCCACAAGAAACACTGCAGAGGCGTCAAGTCTGGCGAAAGAGCTGGCCAATACACATCTCCTCTGTGTCCAATCCAGAGATTTGGGAATTGTCTGTGCAACTCATTCCTAGCCATCAGTGAAAAATACTATCAGAAAATAAGTACAAAAGTAAGCATCCCATTTCCAAAACCAAAGTTGACCTTCATATCTCTGAAGCGACCCCACATAGCAACAAAAAACTAACGTCATCTTACGTCTCCCGTTGTCCCATGCAACATTTTTCCCACAAACGTTTCAGATACTATCATACTTTTGGAGCTATTCTTGGTGGCAAGAGTTGGTTGTGTATCAGAATACACCAGGACTGTTTATAACAATGAAAAAGTTCTTGTAGTAATTGGTAAAGAGAATAATCCATGATTTAAATCCAATAGTGTTGCAGAGATGTTTGATTATAACGACAGTGACTATACAATTAGAAAACATATTGAAAGAAAAGATAAAAAAGGTGGAAATTTTAAAGCTCAGGAATTCCTTGGGATTAAGAGGTAATGAAAAAAAAAATGTTTTTATCAGTGAAGCTGGTCTGTATAAAAAACAATTCACACGCAAATTCTGAAAAAAAAACGATTACTGTTAAGAACTAATTAAACCTTTATTTACTTCTGAAATTCCCTACAATTTACCTGAATCTGTTTCTACTAGATCAGCTTGCCATAAGTCATCATTTTTTCTAATTGGTTTGTGTAAATTGATGTTATTTATCTTTTTACAATCATCTTCTCTAGTACTATCACGGATCATATTTCTTTTTTGGAAGTGTGTTAGAATACTTGTATATTCAGCTTTTGTAAGAAGATTGTTTATTAATAGAGTAAGTTGCCAACTATAGTCAGCTACGGCTGACGCTACAGATCAGTTTGCGAATAAAGAATTAATTATGAAAATATTTTCTAAATATTGTACAAATGTTCAAAAGTGTGTGAAATCTTATGGGACTTAACTGCTAAGGTCATCTGTCCCTAAGCTTACACACTACTTAACCTAAATGATCCTAAGGACAAACAAACACACACCCATGCCCGAGGGAGGATTCGAACCTCCTCCGGGAGCAGCCGCACCGTCCATGATTGCAACGCCTGAGACCGCTCGGCTAATCGCGCGCGGCTTCTAAATATTATTTGGTAACTGCATCATCACAGTTTACAGGATCTTTTATATCTACCAAACTTTTATCTTTAAAACCAATATAGCTTTCAGATGTGGGACCTTAACTTTTCCCGGCGAATTGAATGTTCAAATAATTTACGGGTTTGCTGCCAGGTGACGTCGTTGACCACCGCCGATATTTCGAGAGGAGCACACCTTGCCATTCTCAAGGCACAACTGCATGGAGGAAGAGAATTTAATACCTCGGTACACAGAGGAGAAACAAGGAAGATGCCACATACAGAACAGGTCACCGCAGAGTCAACACATAACCAAAGACAACCAACATCAGAAATATCGATAGTGATTATTAATGAACAGGTGAGCTAGCATTAATTCTGTCCCTCTGTTTTTTGATGACAGACAGAGCCGGATTCCAAGCAGCATTTGAACAAAATCCACCATCTCTGTTTACAAGGTTCCTTGATAGTTTGATTTTAGCCGCTTCCTTAATAACACTATCCTAATTGCTCGTCGTGTAAGCCAGAATCTCCATGTTGTTGTATTCCATAGGATGACCAGTGTCAAGGCAATGTTCTGGATGACCGGTGTCAAGGCAATGTTCTGCAATAGCGGATTAGCTCGGCTGTTGTAAGCGTGTCTGACGCTTATTTCAATACACCGGTCTTCCACAGTCCTGATTGTCTGACCAATATATGACATGCCACAACTGCAAGCAATACGATAGACACCAGTTTTACGCAAACCAATAGGGCCTTAATCTTAGAAGGTGGTCGGAAAACACATTTCACATCATATTTCAGCAAAATATGGCCAATACTGTTGGAAACGTCACAACTATGGTATGCGTCTAGTGCCGTAATTAGTTGTTCAAGAGAATCGTCTGATGGTAACACTTATATTCAAACGTGTTACCCATAACATCTCAACAGCATTCTAGTCATAAAATCATGACACTGCGACTATGGGGAAAGTAATTTGTTCCCAACTGTTCGTGGTGACATTCAACCAGTAACCTTTTGTGAGATTTCAGCTGTTTTCATACGTATATCCGCCAGAGACCGTTGAACAACGCTACGATCTCGTGTTTAGTCCTCCAGAGAGGATCGTCGCCTAGGCTTCTTGATAAGCTGCGCTCCTGAGTCCATCTCACCACCACTCTCTCTGCAGGTCTTACACCACAATTTTTCGCGCGTTCGTTCGCCATCATGCTCGAGACAATGATTATACCTTTCTGAAAGTCCGAAAGATGGCGATAAGCTACATGTGTACATCTTCTGAACATGCTGTGCTTAATTCTATGTACTACTGAGGTAAAAAGTTAAAAAGTTGAAAAGTTCTAGTAACTGTAGACACAACCAATAACCGTCATGTACCGATACCTTTATTCAGCTAAAGTAGTGGTTTCTTTCTTCAAGCAAAATATTGAAACTCGGGGCATATAAAGCGGAAATTGTAGTCAAAATTCTTGTAACTGCATTAGGCCAGAAGGTGTATGTCAGTAGTGTTGACCAGCCTATGCTTCCTTGAGGACATCTTTGAACGGTTATGGCACGGAATGAGTCGATTCACTATAGTTTCTCTTCTTGTTATTTCAGAGTGAAGTGGCCGAACGGTACGAGTTATGTCTTATGCAACTATAGGTAGCAGCTAGAAACTTTCGACAGTCGCATACTCCATAGATCAATAAGAAATCATTTTGTAGTGTCAAATTTATCCCATTTCATTTGTACAGAATCTCATTATCAGAATTAGTATGTTACCAGACCTCTTCCTCTTCCTAGCTGAACCCTGGTAATGAAAATGTCTGATAGTCTGACCTTAAGGTCTCCAAAACTGTTAGTCAGCAATACATACAGTATTTCTCAGTCTCTGACGTGGCGAATTTGCAGGTGTATCTCCATCTTCTGCAATGGAGCTTAATCCTACAACCATGCCCCTTCTTCTACACATTGTTTTAACAAGTTACTTTCGTAGCCCACTTAATTTTCAGTACACTCCAGAGTACTGATTCTGAGTCATTTCGATTTTCTTCTTTTCACGATTTCTAAAATTCATGGTACACTTCTGTACAAAGCTGCACTCCAAACATATACTCTCTTACAATGCTGCACTCCACTCATAGACTCTCATACCTTTGATTTTAAAAGTAATGCCTAACTATCGTATTACTACGTTTATTTTGCCGAGAAATGATCACTTACTCTGCATGCATTAGACTGCTTCTGATGTCCTAATTGCTTCATCCCTCACACGTTTTTCTTCCAACGTATCAAAACTCTCATCTATTACGTGGTCCCCATCCCAACGGAAATTTTTCGCTAATCTCAATTATGCAAATTCTCGATACCGGTGCATTGTAGCAAGATGGGACATAAGTAACTGCACGTTTACGTACGTAAAACTCCAACGTACGTAACTGAGCTCTAGGCGTTTAATAGTACTCATAGTAAAAGTTGAAATGACCAAACAAATGATCTACCGGCTGTCTCAAGCATTTTGGGTAAAACTGCAACTCGTGGTAGCAAGTCCACAACCGATAATACACTGAGGTGACAAAAGTCAAGGGATACTTCATAATATTGTGTCAGACCTCCTTTTGTCCGGCGTAGTGTAGCAAGTCGACGTAGGATGGACTCTGCAAGTCGTTGGAAGATTCCTGCAGAAATACTGGGCTGTGCAGCCTTTACAGCCGTCCATAATTGCCAAATTGTTGCCGCTGCAGTATTTAGCGCACGAACTGAAGTCTCGATTATGTCACATAAATGTTCGATGGGTGCCGGCCGTAGTGGCCGAGCGGTTCTAGGCCGTCTGGAACCATATATATGCCTTAATGTGTCATTACCGAATTCCATGGACGATAATTTTCTTACTTCATACTATCCGTGTAACGTTTTGTTTATTTTATTTTGTAATTTGTCCCAGGGAACCTAATGGTTTATTTTCAGTGTCAGAGCCCTTGTGTAATAAAGACTATTTCGTCTGAGCATCTGAATGATACAATGATGAAAAAGTTTTGATATGTCTTATGTCTGTAAGAAACTACATGCACAAACTAAGTTTTTCACAGAGGATTCTGCTTCTTGACGATCACGACTCCCAAAGTGTCTGTTAGGAATTTTCGACGTCAATGTACCATATTTCCCAATAGTATATAAAATTTCAGAGCATCAGTAGACATATCCAGAAGGCCGTAGATATAAGACTTATTGCGCAATGAAAACAAAAGCTTTTTCTTTTCTTTTTGTCCTTTTACAGTAGTTACTGAATCTTATAACGAAGTTAGCATTACAGTTGAATAGAAACTACAGATCATTAAACTCCACCATTCAGCACGTATTTGAATATCGTTAATAAAATATATCCCAGTGCATCACGTGTAATTAATTTATACACTGTTTCTGTGACAAACTACAATCTCTTTTTCTACTTTTTAAGGAACTCTTGGAAACGTTTCCGGGCACCTCATTAAAAGTATAACGTTCAGCGCAAGGGTGTTTCTTTTAGAAAAGCCAGATTGACTGTGCGTCAAAGACAAAAAATTATTAACTAAGGTAATTAATAATTCTTCCAGTTCATGCAGTAATATTTATTGCGCAAATCAGTTCCAATTGCGTGTAGCTAGCTCAAAAAATTCGCACTAATTGCTGACTTCAGTCTACGTTACCTCGTCAAAGTAAATTGAATGCTGTCGCTTTTAAGTTAAAACTGTCGTCAATGTGGACTAATTAAAGTAGAAAACAATTTACCTATTAAATTTTAATAAAGTGTCAGCTTTTGTGATAGAATGAAACAGAACCTACACCGAACATGAAGAAAATTAAATCATAATTGACCGACTGGATTACGAAAGCGAACATGCAATAAAATAGCGTATAAGGAGAAAATTCAGTCAAATTATTCATATGTGAAATTGTAAAATTGACAATCTTTGATCCGCTTTGTGGTCTTTAAAATGATGCCTGGGACTTTACGTGCTTTGTCAGTTTAAAGAAAGTAAAATCAACGAATGACAATGCACCACATTACAAATACCTTATTCAGATATATTTAATTACTGGAGTTGCAGTGATACTACCGAACGAACGATTTGCCCTTACCAAAGACATTTAAAATGTCGTAGTAACAACAATCCAAAAATTATCTATGTACCCTTCCTACCAATTAGGAAACGAGTGTTTTAACGACTGCTGCTTGACACATTTCAAGACAGTTTCTAGTGCACACTATCTTACTGTATGTATATTGTTCATCCTTGGTTCACACAACAGGTATCAAGACCGGTTTCGATTATGTGAAGTGAACTCTTTGTAAGTCACCGAAACTGGTTATGACAGTGGTATGACGTTGGGGTTGAAAAATCCGTAAATGAATTTTCTTTGAATAATGGTCACTGTGTTCCTGTTAGGTAGTGTCCCTCACTTATAGGAATTGTCATGTTTACAAAAAAATTAAATCAGAATAAATTGGAAATACAGTTTGGAACCTCTGGTTATTTTAATTGCTCCGTGTCTCTGAATATTCGGATATCTGTACCACATACGAGTAAATAAGGAGTACGTTTGAGATTGAATTCTCAAATTTTCTGACACTCTTACAATGTTTAGCAACATTAATAACAATTGATTTTGGTCACTGATAACCTCGGTCGGCATCACTGATCGTAATGAACGTCACATAATTGAAAGGAGACAGCTGGAATGTACGAAAGTTGCTATTGTTATACCTATGTACAACCCAGCACCATTTATTTTCGTTGCCATAGTAAGCCATTTGCCGTGCTGAAAAGTGTCATGAAACATCAAGATACTGCAGGTACGAGACACCGTGCACTTCCAGTGGAAATTTAATCACACGGAATATGTTTTCAGGTAAGACCCCGCACTATCATCTACAGCACGATGATATGTTGACAAGCCATTACCACAAGGAAGATTACGGGAAGTGGAACAGGCTTTTGGACTGTTGATCGTGTATCTGACATTGGACATTATTGAGCAAAATTAGTAATGCTACACGACTAATAGTACGTAATGTCTCGTTTCAGGGAAGTTCCTACACCGCCTTAGACCCGTAACAGTATCTTACTCATAAGCTGTGTTGTAACAGAGGAGATTACTGGATTGGAAACTATTCATCACTTAGTGGTCAAAAGATCCCATTCGGACTCGCAAGAGTATTATAGTCAGTAGAAGCTCTTCATTCTCTCTCGTTTTCGTAAAATGTTTTAGCGTACTGCGAAATTACACAGACATCGATACAATGAAAAGTACGCACCCCATCATCCCCAGTCAGAACTTGTGATCGAGAGACCATTTCATTCGACAGACCTAATACCTCATTCTGATTTCCCCTGAAAATAACAATCAGTGAATGTTAACATTGATACCCATTTGGTCTGAATTATAATTTCTCTCCTATTAAGGCTTAACAAACCGTCAATTACGAGATCTTTAGCGACAGAAATCAATCTTGGATGGGGAGGGGTTGGAAAAGTAAGCAGATGTGTCTTTAAAAAGGAAGTATCCCGGATTTTAAGGGTCATGACATGAACGTAAATCATAACGATCGGATGTGGATTTCAATCGCTGTCCTACAGGCCGCAAGTCAAATGCGTCACCCATGCACCATCAACTTTTTTAAAAACTTTTTTGGCGTCGATTCTTCGAAGTTCTAAGCGTAGAAAAAAGGACGGCATTCCTGTCTCACTCCGTCTTTAATCCGAATCATGATTTCTCGGTAGTCATTTCTTACACTTCATTCTTGGTCCACACATATTTACGCATTTCGGCACTTTCCTACAGCTTCTACCTTTTGCGTTGTGAAACCTATTTTAAAAGTCTTCAAATTTTGTGGAAGTCTTATGATACATCGTAAATCTTCTCTTATCAAACACAACGTTGAAACTGCCAGTTCGGTGTGCTTACGTAACGTGAAAGCAAACAAAATATTACCTAAGAGATCCTCCATTTTGTTTTCCATTCTTCTATATATGAGTTCCGTCAGCAACTTGCGTTCATGAATCAAATTTATCTGCTTCTACTACCTCCAGTAGTGTGTTGATGATATCCTCCCGAAAGTCAAACGTTCACTCAGATTCTGCAGGGTACCTTAAATAATCGCTCGGGTGTAACTTTATCATTACAAGTGGTAAAATCGGTCAGATCAGTGACATCCATTACATCCAGTCAATAAAACGGATTTTGCAAATGCAGTTGATGGCGATGTTATTAAAAATGGACGCTAGCGAAGCTGTTCTGAAACTCCAGTGTCGTTATTCAACGCCATATAAGATCTTGTTACTAGAGTCAACGATATGAAGAAATTCCGATTTATGCAGAGCTACGGCGAGTGACAGTGTAACGATCTGCTTTGGAATCATACCATGGGTTATAAGATTCCTTATTACTGTAATACAGTACGCTTTACGAATATGACAGTGAATATTGTGTATCATTTTCTATCTGGTCTAGCTACTTGAAGCCAAAATTATCAGCACATACATCATCTGAAGATCGTATCTGCTCGATTAATAAGAGTGTGTCTACGCTGGAGCCTGATAGGGATAAGCTAGTGTTCTTAGAGATGGCGTTTTGGGACATCTGATGTCCCCCAGACGGAGTTAGGGTTGTCCCAAGTTGAGCTCAGCCAATAAGGGAACGTTATACCAATGCGTCCGAAAAAAACAGACTCCACGTGGGACTAGCAGCTGTGACACTTGTTATTTAAATTGAAGGAGGAGAGGGGAGGCAGAAAAAGGAAGGAATTCATGATACCGGCTGCATCAGGAATCGGTGCCGAACTGGTACTGGAACCCGGGATCTCCTGCTTTCTAGGCAGTTGCGTTGACCAATCCGCCACTTGGACACTGTTTATTGGAACTGTGAGGCTATCCCGGCGTGGTCCGCGGACGACGTATGTTACAACCTAGAGCCACCTGTCCACAGTCCCCGTCTACGTCCCCCAAGCTCGCTAATTTTAGATTCCCACTGGAGGTCTGACGGAAAGTATATTTTTAAAAAAATTCAGCCCTGTTTTGTTCATCAAACCATGCCAGTAAGACTTTCCCTAATTGTGGGTCTCAGATAGCTCTTGTTGAGAGGCTGAAGTACGTTTCGGCGTGTACCCTAGTGTTGCAATTTAATGTCTGATCCGATGCTTTATTGGCTGTCTCTGACCCGATGCTTTATTAAATGGCTTTGTGGCTACAGGAGAACTGTATTCTACGCCTCTCAGACTGCTACCACTGGAATAAGATTCTATATTATTCTCGCTAGTCAAAGTAGTGATTAAGTGCTCCTAGTTGTGAGTATACTACGTCACACTGTCCGACTGGATAGCTTCTGTTCCGCCTGCCCTTTGGTCTCTCTTAATGGTTGGTGCGGGACACTTTCACTGGCCCAACATCTGTTTGCCGTACCATTGCGCTAGTAAGACTATATCACGTGATACAGGGTGATAATTACTGAACTATTTGACATTAAATCGTCAACTTCTGAACGCTTAGTGTTAGAACGTTCAAACTGCCCGGTTGGCCGCGGGGAATGATGGGAATCAGTATGCAGGGTACGGTTTGTTTTAGCTTCTAAGCCCAATTTCATTAGGATGGGTTCGTCAATAAGCAAAACTGGCGCATGTGGGGACTGAGGATCCCCATTTCGCGATCGAGGATCCTCTTCACCCTCAGCGGGTGACTGCGTGGTGTGCAATGTCCAGTCACGGAATAATCGGTGCAATGTTTCTTTGATAGCACATTGACTACCGAACGGTACGTGAAAGTTTTGGAAGATGATTTCATTCCCATTATAAGTAGCCAGCCTGATTTCAACAAGATGTGGTTCATCCAAGATGGATCTCGATACCATTGAGGCAGGAGAGTGTCTGATGTCCTGGAGGAGCACTCTATGGACCGCATTCTGACAGTGCGGTACCAGAGACCACTGGCATGGGCCTCGATTAGCCGCCATATTCTGCACATCTGAACTCATGTGACTCCTTTTTGTGGGAGCATATTAAAGAAAAGGTGTACAGAAATAACCCCAGAACCACTGCTGAGCTGTAAACAAACATTCAGGAGATCATCGACAGCACCAATATTCCGACACTTTAGCGGGTCACACAGAATTTGGGAATTCGTCAGCGCCGAATCATCGCCAACGATGGAAGGCATATCGAACATGTCATAACCTAAATCCGAATATCTGTAATGATATTTGTGTTTTGAAGGAAGTGTGTGCACGTCGTAGTCTAACTAATTTAAGTTTTTTTTTTCATATAATTCAATAATTGTCACCCCGTACATTCTGAAACGCCCGCTAAACCCGCTGGGCAGAACAGGTGATTAGGATTGTGGGAAAGGCCAAACAAGGTGGCGATCAGTTTCACTTCAAAATTTTAATTTAGCAACACATTTAAACCAAAATGGAACATAGTCGAACCTTCGCAACCACGAGTTTCAAAATACAATTTTTTTTCACTGCTGAAGTCCTCCAAACAAGAAATCACAAAAATCAACAAAATAAATTTCAAATGACTAAACACACGCACTTAAAATTGCAATATATATTGCTTCTAGCAATAGTGGAAATAGTGGACAGGACAAACATAAACAAGGTGCAAATCAAACGGGTAAAGGACACAATTAAATTTCATAATTTTAAAATATATTACCATAATCTTTTAAGGCAGAAGACTGCAATGTTTTCGCTTAAGGGGAAATTTTAAGAATAAGGATTTAAGCGGCTGAAGACCTATAGTTGATTTTCCAAAATTTCAAAATACCTTAAAACTTTAAGTTTTAAGTGGCTGACAGCGCACTAAATGAAAAAATAGCACAACAGTAACCTTCAGCAAAATATTCACTTGCCAGAAATCAAACTTACTTATACGAGCTGAAAGCCTTGATTTACAAAAGCACCATAATTTTTTTTTCTTTTAAAGCATTGGCTGTAGCACATTACCAACATACCATTAAACACCCATGAAAAGGACAGTATAGACAACGGCACTCACCCCCCCCCCCCCACCCACCCGGAGGGGGGGGGGGGGGGTAATCTGTCCTCGATACATTAACGTTCACTTATATGAGATAGGTGGTGGGCCCAACTACACTAGAACCGTCGATAACCCAACCAAGAGACAGTCACGGACCGACTGACCAAACTACTTGCTAGCCACCAATCGGTACATGAACTCAAAGACCAAACTGTTACGGCCTTGATTATCTACCATGAAATATGTATTAAGCTGTCAACACTACACACCGTGCTGGACAGCGACAACAAGTGAGGAAAGGACACTGCCTGAAATTACGTTAGCGCCCCGCTAATAGACACGAGACAAAAAATTCCGCTGATACATTTGAATTTGAATTAAGGTAGTATAGTTAACTCCACCAAAAAAGGACACTGCCTGAATTTATGTCAGTGGCCGGGGCAGATAACCAGAACACTAACGGCCAGAAGACAGAAAATTCCGCTGGCGCACTTGAATTGTAGTGAACCAATACAGTTCATTCCACCGCACGGCGTCTCGATTTCACCAAGGCAAACACTGTGTTCCCCACAAGAAAAGCTCCCCACCAGCGAACCACCGAAACACATGAGCGGACGTGGCTTGGGTACTTAAGACACCACTCAACTTTGACGCCCTGGGCCGGTGAGCCACGAAGCTCGTAGGGATCGGACAGCTCCATTTACGCTCCGACACACTGCAGGGACCGCCAGTGAACCGAGCAAACCGTGCCGCACCGACCGACTGCCCTCAGAATGCCGACAACGTCTAAAACAGTCGTGAGTGGAAATAACGCCAACTTCACACACAACGTGACAAACACTTCAGAAGACCTGAACGACACCCAACAATAACTAAGCATGCGCGAAGACAAGTCTGGAGTCGATGTAAACACACACAGCCGACTCATGAACGATCGGCCAGCCAAAACTATCCACGAAGACCGTGGCCCGGCTCAAGTGACGCGAGGCGGCTATGGTCGGGCAAGCCGTGTTGACGCGTACCACACTGCTCCTCCAAACCGACTGCACTAGTGCCGCATTGCAACTCCCCGACTGGTAAATCCGAACTGCGCTCCAGTCACGTTCCAACTGACTTGCAGCCCGAACTCGCGACCTCAACTGCTTACGTCAGACAACGACCAGGAAGTAATAGCAGTCGAGCCAAGATACTACGAGAGCTGATATATTGGTACGCTCTGCTAGCGCCGCTCACGGTCAGGCAAATCAGCAACTCAGTGACTCCAATAATTTAAATTAACGTAGTGAGGTTGAAGTAAGTTAAAAACAGGCTGTAAAATACATGATGGCGGGAACATGAGCCACGCACGGCTCATATTCCACACAGTTATCATTATAGCGCCGCAACTAATCACGTTAGCACTGACAATTTTCATCGCATATCCAGCCGTTCCATGAAAATACTTTCAGCGCCCTCTCCAAATAAAACATTTTTATTTTCTATTTTTGCAGTCAAGTTCTGAAACACGGCTCTATAACTGCAAGTTTCACGCATCACCAGTTTGTCCTAAATGAATGGAACACTCCGTTACATTTCGTTCGCCACAGAAGTGACTATATTCACTGAATATTATAAATTGTCTAGGAGCGATGTGTATGCCTATGGTCGTATAACGTTGCGAGCATATTTGAGATATTCCCTTACTAATTTTAATATCCACAAACTGGTGACACTGTACATTGATCTTTACCATGTGCGTTGCAACTGATGATGCGGCTTTAGGCCGCGAAACAGGTTATGTTTCAATAATCAACAAATTTACCAATCATTAGAGGGCTAATTATTAATATGATGCGTTTCAGCAACTACTGATAGCTAGAACATAAAACTGAGTGTGATTTAGTAATGAAATGAACCAGAAATGCAGGTGAGCCAAGGCGAAATGGCTTCAGAAAAAATGGGGAGAAATCCAAATAGAAAAGATCGGCGTAAGTACTGACTCAACATATGGAACAATCGAAGCAGTATTCGGTGAAATTATAAAAGTGAGGATAGTAACATTAAGTGTGCACTTGGAATTCCATTGTCAAACGCAGAGGAATAAGCTGATAGGTAAAAAGAGTACACGGAATGCGTGTATGGGAGGGAGGAGTTGTCTGACGATTCAAGGTGAAACTGGAGTCGATAAAGAAGACGCAGCGGAACGAGTACAACAGTCAGAAATTAAACGAGTTCTGGAAGAGTTCACATCAAATGAAGCAGGAAGGGCAGATATCAGTCCACAGGAATTTCTAAAATCGTTCGGGAAAATGACAACCAAACGACTTTTCAAGCTGTTGCGTACAGTCTATGAGACTGGCGACAAACCATCACACTTTCGGAAAAAAACATTCTCAGAATTTCGGAAAGAGTAAGAGCAGATCGGTGTGAAAACTATTGCACATTTAGGTAACAGCTCATGCATCCAAGCTCGTTATAAGGGCAATATACGGAAGAATGGAAAAAAATTTATGTCCGTCAGATGAGTATCAGTTTGGGTTTAGAAGTGAGTCAGATCTGACGTTGAGCTTGAAGACTGAAGAAAAATCAAGGTAGGCACATAGGATTTATCGATCTAGAAAAAGCATTCGACTACGTGAAATGGTGCAAGAGGTTTGTATTTCTGACAAAAGTAGCATAAACCTGCAACGAAAGACGGGTTATAGATAATATACAAGAACGAAGAGGAAACAAATGACTAGAAGACCAAGAAGCACTGATTAATGAAGGCAGTCTTTATCTCCTGCAACTCAATCAATACATCGAAGAAATGACTATAAATGGGATTAACGTTCTGGCTGGAAAGATATCAGTTCCTGCAACCTGGGGAGATGGGGTTGCATTGTGAAAAGGTGGAGCGCGTACTGTGGGTGATTGGTCCAATCTGTGAAAGGGCTAAGTCCATTGTTCTTTTATTGTTGTTGGAATGATTACAATAGTAAGACGACGCTGAATAAGTGTACCAATTACCATCTTATTACATTTTAAACGCATTTAACCAAATATATCATCTTAAAACTGCCTGCGTTCTTCGGGTAAATATGGTATTATACTAAACAGAGCCTTCTTATTCTCTCGCGATAAGCACTACAGTTGTCAACTCGCTTAATTCCATACTTTGGAAATCAGAGACTGATTTGCCCTTCTTCAGTCATTTAACGTTATACACTCTTCCAGCACGTTACGGGTTCTTCGTATTTTGCTTCTCCAGGCAGTTCTTGGAATCTGCTATGCAGCTTATATCAACAGTTTGTTGTTGGTGATCAAGTTTTCTGCAGTTGTGTAAAGTCAAGGAACAGCGAGTCATGTATTTCCCGAACATCGAAAGACTTTGCATGACGTGATGTAGTCACTAACTTCATTAGATCACACAGAACAAAATATTTCACTGTCTTCTTCCTTTTTTCAGTGCGTACAAAATTCTCTATCGCGTGCCAGAAAGCTATGTCCAGAAACGAGATATTTATGGTCAACACATATAAACATACGACAAGACACTAAAATATGAACACGAATAGAAGAATTTTGTTTTATTTTTTGCGCAGCAGTTTTCACTCCATGCACACAGTTTTTTCTTCATTGTGATTCTAGGTACTTGACTGAGAAACACAAATAAATAGGATGCGATTGGATTGGCTCCCCTGTCACCTCCCGTCTTATTCCACAAACACATTGTTGCATCACCGGTGCCATGTAAATGTACATCGAAATCGTAACATGAGCACTGACTCAGATGGAACATACCTAAATTGTGTAAGGAAAGGTACGAACATTACCTGTAGGAGGTCTATGGACAGCCAGCAAATATCACCTTTGGTAACGTTAGCAATAACTGTGAGGAGGCACTTCCAGCTTTGCGATACTGCAATTCATATCCTTAGTAAGCTTCGTCAGCATTCAAGCATTCAGGTGGTTTGCCTACCGTCTAGAACTAATCAGTCACATTTTCGGCATGTATCTAATTGTTGCTTTCTGACATTTTTAAATTTTTATTTTATTTTGGGTCGTCATTGTTCTGACTGGTTAGATACAACTCGTCACGAATCCCTTTGCTGTGCCAACCTCTTCATCTCAGAGTAGCACTTGTAACCCACGTCCCAAATTATTTCCTGGATGTATTCCAATCTCTCTCTTCCTCTCCAGTTTTTGCCTTCTACAGTTTGCTCTAGTACCATGGAAGTCATTCCCTCGTATCTTAACAGATATCCTATATTCCTGCCCCTTTTGCTTATTATTGTTTTCCACATATTTCTTTTCCCTCAGATTCTGTGCAGAACCTCCTCATCCCTTACCTTATCAGTCAACCTAATTTTCAACATTTGTCTGTAGCACCACATCTCAAATGTTTCGATTCTCTTCTGTTCCTGTTTTCCCACACTCCATGTTTCACTGCCATACAATGCTGTACTCCAGACGTAAGTTCTTAGAAATTTCTTCCTCAAATTAAGGCCCATGTTTCATACTAGTAGACTTCTCTGGACCAGGAATGCACTTTTTGCCAGTGCTAGCCTGCTTTTGATCTCCTCCTTGCCCCGTCCGTCACTGGTTATTTTACTGTCTGGGTAGCAGAATTCCTTAACTTCATCTACTTCGTGACCATCAATCCTGATGTTAAGTTTCTCGCAGTTCTCATTTGTGCTGCCTCTCATACTTTCGCCTTTCTTCGATTTACTCTAAGTCCATATTCTGTACTTATTAGATTGTTCATTCCGTTCAGAAGATCATGTAATTCTTCTTCAATTTCACTTAGGATAGCAATGTCATCATCGGCGAATCGTATCATTGATATCTCTTAACCTTGAATTTTAATTCTAATCCTGAATATTTCTTCACGTATCGACACCAAAATTTCGTTTTTCACAAAAATTATGATTAGCCATTTTTGAATTTCCAATCTTCAATTATTCTGCCGCACATAATAATGACAAGTTTCGCTGATGGCACTGCTATGATCAGTGAAAGTCTAAAAGGCTTACTGGATCTGCAGAATCGAATGGACACTCTAGAGGGTGTAGAATATGGTTTGGGAGTAAATCGAAGAAAGATGAACGTAATGAGAAGGAGCAGAAATGAGAAAAGCGGAAAACATCTGTGATCACATAGAAGATCTGCCTGGGCAGCAAAATAATCCATGAAGGACGGAACAGATTAGTACTGGCGAGCAGGGCGTTCCTGGCCAACAGAAGTCTACTAGTATCAAAAATGGCTCTTAACTTGAAGAAGAGGTTTCTGAGAACGTCGGTTTGGATTCAAACATAGTGTGATAGTGAACCATGGACAATGGAAAAACAGGAAAAGAAGAGAATCGAAGAGTCTGAGATATTGTGCCACAGACGAATGATGAAATTTTTAGACTGATGAGGAATAAGGAGGCTCTTGACGAAGAAAAGAAGATGATGTGAATAGTGACAGGAAGAAGGGATATAATAGTAGAACTTATGCTAAGACGTCAGGAAGTAACCTCCATTGTACTGGAGCAATGACTCCTAAAGTAGGTACACGGACTAAGGGGTTCCGTGGAAAAGTAGCCGGGGTTCCGCGAAATTACGTTCATCTTGAATCATTCGATTATTTTAGGCTGTTATATACTTCCAGAGTCACGAAATCATTTTGTAACAGCGTAAAAAAAATTTGCCGAACCCACGACCATAGTTTGCGAGAAGTCGGTTCCAAAGTTCAGCGCGGGTGCAGCTCGGCAGTGGATTGTGGAGAATGCCAGGTGGACGTCTGCAGCCTGCCCCCTGCTAAGACATTCATTTGCTTCATTTCATTCTTTTCACGTTGACTGTTGAAGCATCGTTTCACCGCAATGTAGAAGATTTGGTCCGTTAATCACAGCGACTGTAAGGTTGATATTAATGAATCCACATACGTACTGCTGTGTGTGTGTGTGTGTGTGTGTGTGTGTGTGTGTGTGTGTCTGTGTATGTGTATACTGCTAATATTATCAAAATGTAGTAATGGCTGGAACAAAGTGTAGCTACAGATACTAATTCTGATTGCTATAAAGTTATTTCCGCATTGATAGGTACGTACTTAAAACTGTCTTTATGTTCCAGTTCATGAGTAAATGGATGAGGATTGGACGGATATTACACGAGATTTCAAGCTCAAAGGCAAGACCTGATAGTGAATACGTTTTAATGGCAGAAGAAAATTTTCCCAAGAATGTCTTGCTAGTTATTTGTTTGTATTATACATTTAATATTGACTGGATACGTTAACACTTATGATTTAATAGTTCTAGATTAAGGAAACATAATTTTTAAAAAGCTGCTTGTAATTGTATTTTTCACGTTTGTATTACCGTTTATGAATGTAGGTATGCATCTTGGTAATGGAATTTTTCGAATGAATGTTCACTCACTTCCAGACGTTTCAATATTTTGAAATTGTACCCATACGTTAAGACTCGATGGTGGAACAATAATTTCTTAACTTTAACCTAATATCCTGTTCAGGATCATCGTGACAAATGGTGACAAATTAGTTGGAATTTCTTGGCTATGAAAATGAGGTTGTATACTCCCTGGGACGACTAGGAAATCCGGGAAAAACGAAGAAATCTTTTCATTCAGGATAATTGTGGAAACACTGGGGAAATATTTTACATTTCCGAAAATTTTCATAGCTTTAGGTCGCAGTTCAATTTTTGTACTTTGGACTGTTAAGATCTGACACTTTAACACAGAATTTACTTTAGCCATAGTGAAAGGTGTGCAAGGCCTTAGGACGAAGACTTTGCAAAAGCTCATAACAGCAAACTACTTTGCATGAGTGTGACGTCACAACTGTTCCTAGTCGGCTGTGTTTACATTTGTAAAGCCTACTACACACTGCCACCGCACACATATTTCTGTTGGATAAGTGTTTCCTGTGTTGTTCTGCAATATCTTAACGACAGTAGTGACAAACACTTCTCGTTGTGTATTCATATCGTCTGCAACACTGTTTGTCGTATTATTTTCCTTTAGTATGCTACGTTATGTCTAGAGACGAGGAAATTGTTATGATACGTGGTGGTGCAATATTCATACTCAAAGATGTACCCTAACAAGATGAAAGGCTTCGTCGTCTTTGATGGGCGAAAAGAAGTTATGGAACTGGCGCGAATAATCAGTTGAATTTCACTCTGTCGAATTTGTGGAAAATATGTTAGCACCATTTGTTTCACGAAGGAACGCAGATCTGAGGAAAGCAATTGCATTCAGCTAAAGACATGCTCTTACTCCACCTTTTTTGACTACAATAGATTCATTTCAGAGCCTTGAGCATTTATGACTTCGAAGAAAGCTACGACTGTTGATCTTATTTTATTTCTGCATAGTTTTTGTCGTATTCTACAAAATGTAGGAACAATTCTCTGCAGAGTGTCTTGCTTTCTATTGCTGTACTTGTACTGGCTGCCTGGTACATTCCACAAGTAGCCCTGAGCCTGTTGTTGTCGTGTCAGCTCGACAGTCTATTATCTAATTATTTATATTTGTTCCCGAAAAGTTTAATACAGGAAGCTAAAATACAGTATCTATCAACAATATACAGCAGACGATGCAATGCGGCTTTCAGTAGCACCGTGCAGCCGTGACATGTGGTAACTAGTCTGAAACATTGTTTCCTTTTATCTGTGTCGACACTGGTACGGACAAATGTTTCCGTGTTTAGAAATAAGTTTTCAAACGACGTCCACATCCAGTAGTCGGAAACAGGTTCCAGATACATATTTCAAGCTCACTGTGTACGCGGCTTAACGTGTCGCTGCAAAACATTGTTAGTGGTGGTTTAAAAAAAAATGGTTCAAATGGCTCTGAGCACTATGGGACTCAACTGCTGTGGTCATCAGTCCCCTAGAACTTAGAACTACTTAAAGCTAACTAACCTAATTACATCACACACATCCATGCCCGAGGCAGGATTCGAACCTGCGACCGTTGCAGTCGCACGGTTCCAGACTGCGCGCCTACAACCGCGAGACCACCGCGGCAGGCTGGTGGTTTCAGAAGCGGTTTTTTTTTTTTTTCAAAGTAAACGCTCTTTTACGCAAGGTGGGTGTGTTAAGTGTGAGAATGTACGACATATTTGGAAATTACGGAGGGTTTGACTCTCATTAAGAATTTAACACCAGCTATATGGAAGAATTTAGGGCTTAGTAGATCAGTCATTTATGCCATTATTTAAAAATTTGCTGGTATATTTCTGTTTTATGTATCTTAAACAATAAGACGTCAATGTTAGCTTTTGTCTTGTAGTGAAGTTGAAATTGATAGTTCCTGCGAATTACTATAGATAGTGGTTGTACTCAATAGCTGTACCAAAATAATAATTGGCTCCTTCTACCGATCCGACGATCAGATGATACAATAGCTGAAAGGTTCAAAGAAAACTGGAATCTCATTACAAATAAGTATCCCACTCATACCGTTATAGTTGCTGGAGACTTCAAGCTACTCTTGATTTGTTGGCGAAACCGATCGGGTCTAGCCTAGCGGTCTGTGGCGCTGCAGTCACAGACTGTGCTGCTGGTCCCGGCGGAGGTTCGAGTCCTCCCTCGGGCACGGGTGTGTGTGTGTTTGTCCTTAGGATAATTTAGGTAAAGTAGTGTGTAAGCTTGTGGACTGATGACCTTAGCAGTTAAGTCCCATAAGATTTCAAAAACATTTGAAAATTTTTTGTTGGCGCAAATATATGGTCAAAGCCAGTGGTAAACAGAAAACATCTTTCGAAATTGTATTAAATGCTTTCTCTGAGAATTACTTTGAACAATTAGTTCATGAGCACATACGAATTGTAAATGGTTGCAAAAACACACTTGACCTCTTAGCTACAAATAATCCTGATCTAATAGAGACCGTCTTGACGGATACAGGGATTAGTGAACACGAGGTCATTGTAGCGAGGCCCAAAAGCAAATCCAACAAAACGCGAAATATATATATGTAAAACAGCAGATAAAAATTGGCTTGATACTTTCCTGACAGAGAGTTTCCATGCTAATTATGTAAGTGTAGACCACATATGGTTCAAATTTGAAAGATACAGATCAAAGATAGATCCATACCGCGTAAGCTAATAAGAGATGGGACTGACCCACCATAGTACACAAAACATGTCAGAACACTGTTGCACAAGCAACAAAAAAGCATGCCAAATGCAGAAGATCGCAAAAACCCCAAGATTGGCTTTTACGGAAGCTCGAAATTTAAAAAAGTGCTCTGAGCACTATGGGACTTAATTTCTGAGGTCATCATCCCCCTAGAACTTAGAACTATTTAAAACTAACTAACCTAAGGACATCACACACATCCATGCCCGAGGCAGGATTCGAACCTGCGACCTTAGCGCCTCGAGCCGCTCGGCCACTACGGCCGGCCTCGAAATTTAGTGCGGACGTCAATGCGAGATACTTTTAATAGTTTCCACAAAGAAAAATTGTCCGAAAATATGGTAGAAAACCCAGGGAGATTCTGCTCCTATGTAAAGTACACCAGGGGGAAAAGAAAACAGTCAATACCGTCACAGCGCGATAGCGATGGAAATGTTGCCGATGATGGTGCCACTAAAGCAGAGTTACTAAATACAGTTTTCCGTAAATCCTTCACGAAAGAAGACGAATCAAATATTTCAGAACTTGAAAACAGAACAGCTGTTAGCATGAGTGACGTAAAAGTAGATATCTTAGGTATTGGGATACAACTCAAATAACTTAAGGAAGGCAAGTCTTCCGGTCCAGATGGTATACCCATCAGGTTCCTTCAGAGTATGCTGACACAATACCGCCTTTCTTGGCAATCATACACAACCGCCCACTTGACGAAAGGTCTGTTCCTAAAGACTGGAAAGTAGCAAAGGCCACACAAAGAAAGGAAATAGGAGTAACCCATTGAATTACAGACCCACATCACTGACCTCAATTTGGAGTAGGATTTTGGTGCATATACTGTACTCTAACATAATGAATCACCTTGAAGAAAATGGCTTATTCATACATAACCAACACGGATTCAGAATATATCGTTCTTATACAACACAGCTAGCTCTTTATTACCATGAAGTAATGAGTGCTGTCGACAAGGGATCTCAGATCGATTCCATATCTCTAGGTTTCGAAAAGGTTTGTGATTCCATTCTTCACAAGCAACTATTAATCAAATTGCGTGCATATGGAGTATCGTCTCAGTTGTGTGACTGAATTCGTGATCCTTTCTCAGTGAGGACACAGTTCGTAGTGATAGACAGTAAATCATCGAGTAGAACAGAAGTGATATCTGGAGTTCCGCAAGGTAGTGTCATAGGCCCTCTGCTGTCCCTTATGTACATAAATGATGTGGGTGGTGGTCTCAGCAGCTCCCTTAGATTGTTTACTGATGACACTGTAATTTATCGCCTAGTAAAATCATCAGACGATAAATTCCAATTACAAAATGATCTAGAGAGAATTTCTATATGGTGCGAAAAGTGGCAATTGGCACTAAACAAAGGAAAGTGCGAGGTCATCCACATGGGTACTAAAGGAAATACAATAAACTTTGGGTATACGATAAATCGCACAAATCTAAGGGCTGTCAATTAGACTAAATACCTAGGAATTACAATTACGAGCAACTTAAATTAGAACGACCACATAGATAATATTGTGGGGGAGGTGAAACAAGGACTGCGCTTTGTTGGCAGAACACTTAGAAGATGCAACAAACCCACTACAGAGACAGACTACATTACACTTGTCCGTCCTCTGCTGGAATACTGTTGTGCGGTGTGTGATCCTTATCAGGTAGGATTGACGGAGGACATAGATGAAGTGCAAAGAAAGGCAACTCGTTTCGTGTTATCGCTCATTAGGAGTGAGAGTGTCACTGATATGATACGCGAGTTGGGGTGGCACTCACTGAAACAAAGGCGGTTTTCTTTGCGGAGAGATGTATTTACGAAATTTCAGTCACCAACTTTCTCTTCCGAATGCGAAAATATTTGTTGACACCCAACTACGTAGGGAGGAATGATGATCAAAATAAAAAGAATATTGTCACTTAGCACGGAAAGAAATGTGTTTTCACCAGGGATGAGGTGTAATTCCACCCACGAAAAAGTGTATGTTTAGTCGCTAAATTCGGGAAAAGTCGGGGAACTTTTTACCAAATCCCTTTATACTCCCTGGAAAATATGAATTAAATAATTTTGTGATTATTATCACATAGAGTATGCTAAGTCTTGAGTCTCCTCATAGCTTTTACAAAATACACTCCTGGAAATGGAAAAAAGAACACATTGACACCGGTGTGTCAGACCCACCATACTTGCTCCGGACACTGCGAGAGGGCTGTACAAGCAATAATCACACGCACGGCACAGCGGACACACCAGGAACCGCGGTGTTGGCCGTCGAATGGCGCTAGCTGCGCAGCATTTGTGCACCGCCGCCGTCAGTGTCAGCCAGTTTGCCGTGGCATACGGAGCTCCATCGCAGTCTTTAACACTGGTAGCATGCCGCGACAGCGTGGACGTGAACCGTATGTGCAGTTGATGGACTTTGAGCGAGGGCGTATAGTGGGCATGCGGGAGGCCGGATGGACGTACCGCCGAATTGCTCAACACGTGGGGCGTGAGGTCTCCACAGTACATCGATGTTGTCGCCAGTGGTCGGCGGAAGGTGCACGTGCCCGTCGACCTAGGACCGGACCGCAGCGACGCACGGATGCACGCCAAGACCGTAGGATCCTACGCAGTGCCGTAGGGGACCGCACCGCCACTTCCCAGCAAGTTAGGGACACTTTTGCTCCTGGGGTATCGGCGAGGACCATTCGCAACCGTCTCCATGAAGCTGGGCTACGGTCCCGCACACCGTT
Source organism: Schistocerca gregaria (assembly GCF_023897955.1). Lineage (NCBI taxonomy): Eukaryota > Metazoa > Arthropoda > Insecta > Orthoptera > Acrididae > Schistocerca > Schistocerca gregaria. Next base: position 465,349,146 of record NC_064922.1, read on the forward strand.
AGGCCGTCTTCCCCTCACGCCCCAACATCGTGCAGCCCGCCTCCAGTGGTGTCGCTACAGGCGTGAATGGAGGGACGAATGGAGACGTGTCGTCTTCAGCGATGAGAGTCGCTTCTGCCTTGGTGCCAATGATGGTCGTATGCGTGTTTGGCGCCGTGCAGGTGAGCGCCACAATCAGGACTGCATACGACCGAGGCACACAGGGCCAACACCCGGCATCATGGTGTGGGGAGCGATCTCCTACACTGGCCGTACACCTCTGGTGATCGTCGAGGGGACACTGAATAGTGCACGGCACATCCAAACCGTCATCGAACCCATCGTTCTACCATTTCTAGACCGGCGAGGGAACTTGCTGTTCCAACAGGACAATGCACGTCCGCATGTATGCCGTGCCACCCAATGTGCTCTAGAAGGTGTAAGTCAACTACCCTGGCCAGCAAGATCTCCGGATCTGTCCCCCATTGAGCATGTTTGGGACTGGATGAAGCGTCGTCTCAGGCGGTCTGCACGTCCAGCACGAACGCTGGTCCAACTGAGGCGCCAGGTGGAAATGGCATGGCAAGCCGTTCCACAGGACTACATCCAGCATCTCTACGATCGTCTCCATGGGAGAATAGCAGCCTGCATTGCTGCGAAAGGTGGATATACACTGTACTAGTGCCGTCATTGTGCATGCTCTGTTGCCTGTGTCTATGTGCCTGTGGTTCTGTCAGTGTGATCATGTGATGTATCTGATCCCAGGAATGTGTCAATAAAGTTTCCTCTTCCTGGGACAATGAATTCACGGTGTTCATATTTCAATTTCCAGGAGTGTAAAAATAAAGATTAAAAACTTACAAAAATACACAGTTTTGTAGCGATAGGAACTAAAATATTAATTCAAACATAAAGCTCCCATTCGAAAGCAATAAGAAGTCACTCAGCCCGATATATATTTCTTTAAATAATGTTGCAAGTTAATAGTTACGATGTGTGAATGTATGTGAATATCATGATTACTACCATTAATATTACTATTATTATTATTATTAATCTGACATTTACAATTAGCTATCGATATTAAATCACAACTACTTAACGAAGGCACTTGTTGCTGCTGATGAACATGACAGGATAACGTGACCTAGAAAACCACATTCAACTGCAGAAAACGTGCTTGGACAATGCGTGTTAGAAACAGTTGTGTACTTGCGGCAAAGAAAGCTGCAGCAGTACATTGTTCAAACAGTACTGTATCTGACTGCATTCATAAACTATCCGATTACAATGAAGACGAAATCATGTGGAGACTGAATGCTTGTAAAATGTTTGCAATGCAACCAGGTGAAAATACTGACGCAGCTGTTTTATTTATATTACTGGTAATCGTCAGATATACCTTCGGTACCTTTATCGAACAAAATTTACTGCTCTAAACACGTCTAGGAACCAATACACTGGAGAAAAAATATTCGAAGTCATAGAATGTTACATGAATAAAAACAACGTTGATTGTAAAAAAAATGTATTGATGTATGTAGCGAAGGGATCGCAGCAATAGTAGGAAAAATAAAAAACACCGTATCAAAATTAAAAATGTTGCTCCAGGATGTAATAGCAATGATTGCAGTTTGCAATTTTGCGCTATTGTAGTAAAGAAAATGCTATCTGATTCAAAGATAATTCTTGATGAACCCGTGAAGAACGTTAATTACGCGAAAAGACGTCCTCTTCAGTAAAGATTGTTCAAAACCGTTTGCAAAGAAATGGGCTGTTTGTATGAATTACTTCTCCTGTACACTGAAATCTGATGGCTTCCAAAGGCAAAGCTATTGCCTGGCTATATGTATCTATAATTATAATAGGTATCTCTCGTGTATAAACCAGTTCTGTGTATTATTTTACGTTGTTGTTTAATAACGTAAATTTATACATAGATACCTATACAAATTACGTCCCCCAAAACACCCAGCCACTATTATTACCCTGCATATACAGCAGAGAACGACTTTGGTTCGCTTTTAAAGTTCTGTAGGATCATAGTTAGAGTAAAACTCATCGTTGGGGACTGCATATTTCTGTGTCGTTAATTACACTGCATAAGCGTGTATTGGTTCACAAATATTTATGAAGAATTTGTTTCATAGTGATATTTATATGCCATGTAATATATATAGACATGTTAGATGAAATTTACTGATGAGATACTCGAGATAAGTATTATTTTAGCGAAGTATGAAAACAAAGTACTACATTTTATCTTAATGCCATTTTATGCAGATCAGGGGGTGTGCATAAGTGCGTATGTTTATGTGTGTGTGGGTTGCTGATGCATACGACATGTTGCGTCCTGTACACAATTTTGAGGGTAAATCATTTTTAACATGGCACAAAAAGCTCTGATCGCTCAGATGCTTTTGAGCACAGTCAAGATAGTTGCTCTGGGGGCTACCCTGTGACTGCCTGTAATAATACGCTTTCTGTCGTTGGAGGGGCCTAGGGAAGTGGAAGGGGGAAGAAGAGGAGGCATGGCTTATACCGTCACCGATAAGGGGGAAGGGCCTGCCGACATGTTGGATTGTGACTTCATTGCCCTGCATATAGGCAACCTGCACTAGCACTTGCAGAAGGTCGGTGATATCGCAAGTCTGAACTCCGTATTTAACTGCAACGTAAGCCAAAGTCGGCTCGGATATATTACTATCTTCGTATCACCTTTTCTGCTCCTTGTGGAAGAACGTTCAAGAAAATTCCTTTCCAGGACTTGAAAAGAGCAGGTTTTAAAATTCATGAATTTATAGTTCAATGTGCTCTGACATAGATAATATAAAACACTTTAATGTTAGTGATTAACTATGTTCTTATGTATAATTGTTCAAAGATGTATGAATAAGCTATTATCATACTGGATAACAAATTTAAAGCCGTTATCCTATGGTGAAAGTACATTAAAATGTAACCACAATATGAGCCATCTGTGCCTGCGCAAAACTTCATGGATCCGTAACTCTGTAGGATATGAAGAATAATTGACCTCCAAACAGTGTATCTGCTAGCAGACGTATGTTAGACAGAAGCATCATCCCAATACCACCACGAAAATACAGAAATCTGAGAGTGGGACTGGATGCATAAAAAACCACTTAAGAAACTGTTGAATTCTACACAGAATCAAACAATTGAATATCCACAAATTTGGTTTCGAACAAGCTTTTTGCGTCTCGGGTTAAGAATAAGATACGATTCCCATGTGAGATTTGTACTGATTGCTAAGGGAGCTTTAGCTTCAGAAACAGAACATCCTACCACTGTGATAGAGAGCCGAAGCTAAGCTTCTCACTGCTACGGTAAGAGCTAAAATGGATTACTCGAATCATGGACGGTGATATTACATGTGGGATAATGCTCCGAATGACTACCAGAGCTGGAATACTTTCATTTAGTAGGTCTATAAACTGAATTTTGTTCACCGTCGCAGCAGTAAAAGGGCGAAACATAAACAAACGGACGCAGCACTCCACACAACTATCTAATGCTACATAGGAAAGTTAAAACACACTGACATCACCATTACACTACGGGAGACTGGAGTTACATAAAACTGAGGCAAATATGAAATAGATGGTGAGATCTCTTAAGCCTGTTACTCACAGAATGCTGTAACAATTTTATAGAGTTCTCGTATCAGGAGCTTTCAGGAATTTTTTGAATGTCATTGCCTTATAATTTATAGCAGTATGGGCAAGGTGCAACACTTCGTTTACATTTGTTACGTCGTCTTCATTTGTTACGTCGTCATCATTAGTGGTATCAACACCCTTATAAGTGGGAAGCCAGTCCCTCCTTATCTAGAGCCATTCACAGTGCACGTTTAGAAATTCAAGATGGTGGGAACAGTCAAACTGTGTAAGTGGAAAATTTAAAAACTTCCCTTGACATATCTACCACCAATCCAAAAGTGCAGTTCTCTTTATCTCAAGCCAATCACAGTGGAAAAAAATCCAAGATGGTGAAAATGGCCCAACTGCGTTGATAGAAAATTTAGAAATCTCTCCATTCTTTGCCTCTCACCTCCCGAAATCTCCAACTAATTTCAATACAGTATTAGATGTCCAAGTTGATGGCAACAGACGAACTCTATGCTCCACCGAGTCTCTTTCCAGCCAATGAGAGTTTAGTATTTAAATGATGTGAAAAATTGTGTCAAATTACATTATTAACGACGTACACTTCACTGTCTTGAACTGATCAGTTTAGAATGAAAAAAGTGTCAAATGACATTACTTATGTACACATGAATAGCTCTGATGTAATACTAAAATGTGAATAAGGAAAAAATATATGCTTTATATATGTTGAGTAGTGCAGATAGACATTCCATAGTGTTCGGCTTCCCTCTCCTTTCCTCCAATCAGACCCTAATATTAAAATGCAAAATCCAGTTGCAATGTAACCCCTCTCTCACTTCCAAACAAAACGTTCTATAATAGCCAATTACAATGTAGCCCTATGTCTGCACTAAAAAGTGTGTATATACAATAGATATGTACATGAGGACAATGTTACGTAATTGGAAGAGGTCGTAGATGAAGGTGAAATGGGAGCTACGATACTGCAAGAAGAATTTCACAGAGCCCTGAGCGGCTAAGTCGAAAAAAGGCCTCAGGGGTAGACGACATTCCATCGGAAATACTGATAACAGTGGGAGAACCATTCATGACAAAACTCTGCCATCCGGTATGTAAGAGCTACGAAAAAAGCGAAATATTTTCAGACACCAAGAATATTGTAGTAATTTTAGTTACAAAGAAAGCAGGTGCTGACAAGTGTGAATATTACCGAATTAAAGTCTAATAAGTCTAGGTTGCAAAATACTAACATGAATCCTTGACAGAAGCATTGAAAAGCTGTTGGATGCTGGCATGACGGAAGATCATTAAGATTCTGGAGTAATGTAGGAACATGCGAACGATAATGATCCTACAGCTTCTAATAGAACGACTTGAAAAAGCAATGGAACACAACAGGTGGTGTCTTGAAAGTAAAACAAGGATAACGGAATGTAGTCGAATCAGGTGATGCTGAAGGAATTAGATTAGGAAACCAAACACTTGAAGTAGTAAATGTGTTGTTGTTTGAGCAGGAAAACAGCTGACAGTGGCTTAATCAGTGAGGATGTAAAGCGTAGACAAGAAACGGCAAGAATAGTCTTTTTGAAAAGGGGAAATTTGTTAACACATAATATAGACCTAAGCGTCAGGAATTCTCTTCTGTAAGTATTAGTATGGATTGAAGCCATATATGGCAGTTAAACATGGATGGCAAAAAAAAGGGTTCAAATGGCTCTGAGCACTATGGGACTTAACATCTATGGTCATCAGTCCCCTAGAACTTAGAACTACTTAAACCTAACGACATCACACAACACCCAGTCATCACGAGGCAGAGAAAATCCTTGACCCCGCCGGGAATCAAACCCGGCAACCCGGGCGTGGGAAGCGAGAACACTACCGCACGACCACGAGCTGCGGACGATGGCAAACAGTTGAGATAATAAGAGAAAAGAAGCTTTTGAAATATGGTGTTACACAATACAGCTGAAGATTAGATAAGTAAATGATGTAACTAATGAGAAGTTATTGAAAAGAATTTAGGAGGACAGAAATCAGTTGGCAGGACATAGAGTTATCATTAGTTTACTTCTAGAGGGGATTAAACATTGTAGAGAGAGAAAGACTACGAGATGAAAACAGGTTTTGACACTCTGAGAACAATATTAAAGTTTATAACAAGAAAACACACAAAAAAGAGTTAGGAAAGATAATAAGAAAGAAAAATTAAACGACTCTAAAATATCTACGAAAAAAAGAGAGCGTTAAGAGCAGAATACAATTGGAAAAGAGAGGTTTTTAAACAATAGTACTGAAAAGCACAAAGAACAGTTTAGGACATATATATGTGAGTAATCCAGAAACTGACATTCACAGAAAGCAAGCATTTGGCCCTTTAAGCAAACATTTAAACAGATAAGGGAAAGATACGTAACACATTGAAGCAATCGATGCAAAACAATGGGAAAAACATTACAAAAAAAATGGTGTAACCAAAACGTAATGGATCGGGCAGAAATATACAAAGATTGGAAAAGGTTAGATGTACCTACATTAGTAGAATTGAAAATCAGAAATGTAGCATTACAAGCGAGCTATTAAAGTACTATGCAGTTCTCCTGAAACAAAGTTAAACAGTTTTAACTGATGAACAGAGTAGAATTACATTTGAACAAAATACGATGGATTCTGTATTCACTTATTTATAAATGAAAGACGAGAATTTTGTAATAAGAAACGTATAGCTTTCACGTCCAGTGTCAAGGCATTTCACATATTAAGCCGGGCGAATCTCTGGTCAGTATCACAAAAGAAAGGAATTCTGTGACTGGTTATGGACCATAGAAAGCATATTCAGTGAAACTAAATTTTATGTAAATTGAAGGAGGAGGGGGAGGGGGTTGTGGGAAGTGAGGGAAAGGAAAAAGAAGAGACTACTGATATCAGCTGCATCAGAACTTTGCGTGGCATCAGCGATGTGGAGTGAAAATGTATGCCTGACCATGATTCGAACCTCCGATCTTCTGCTCACTAGGAAATTGTGCCATATAATTGGAACTAAATTTGTAACAGAAAAAACAGGAACAAAATATGTAAGCTTGGCACTATTACTAACTGACGAATTTAACAAGTTTGCAGTCTTTCCCTTTATTTATTCAATTTAAGTATAAAAGACGTGATCAAAAAATGGAATGAGGAAATGAAAAATAAGAAAGGCGTAAAAACAGATAAGGGCTATTATATACTAACCATATACGCTCTCGATGAGACTAAAATGGCCATTTCAGACGTAGAATTAAAAATACATATTATTTTTAAGTGAAACCAAATTTATCAAAGTTATAATTTCAAAGTATATACAAGGGAGACGGACGTAATGTCATTCTGAAGAAATAAGAAGTGAGCTCTAAACCAGTGTCAGAAAAAAAATAGGCTATGATATTTCTTTTGATCACGAAAAATATTTTGGCATGATAAGTATACAAAAAACAAAACTGCATAATTTCATTGTGTCTGTGGATCAATAAAAGGATAACTAAGTAAACACAACTGAAATTATATAAAACACTAGATGTTCCATCGCTACTTTACGGAACTGAGGCTTGAATGTAAACAATGTAGACATACATGGAATAGTGTCATCACCAATAAAATCCATCTGATCGTGTAAAGCATGTAAATTGGAAGATAAATTAAGAATCGAATATATTAGAACAGAGCTTGAAATTTTTGCAATAACATGAAGAATCGTTACATACAACAGAAATGGAAGAAGCATGTAAGCAGAATACAACAATGCAGCTTTTCTAAAAGGTTGTGGCAATGTGTACCAAAGGGTAAGGAACGTATGTCGACCCAGGAAACGATTCAGCTAAGAAACTGTAGCCGGAACTGGTCTCTCGAATCTAATTCGTGAATATAGATGATCATCAGAATGATCACACGACGAACCTAGGAATATCCGTGTGTGCACTAGGCAGAAGAAAAGCACAGAATACTATGCAGATTATGCTTACAAGATATTTCGTCCTGATGAACGTCCACTAAAAAGCAGCTTTTTTACTATTCGAAAATCCTTGAACTTTTGGAATAATACTGTACATGTAGAAAAAGCCGAAAAATTGCAGCAATTGAAGGGAGTTCCTTTTATTAAAGAGACTGTAGAAAGTAAACACAGGAAAATAATACGTTGAAGACTTCATAAATACGTCCCAAGGAATTCAGACGTCTATCGAAATCAAAGTTTCAGTGATCTCAGAAGAAATAAGAAACATTTAAACGAACACATAAGTGTAATTTCAAGTAAATACAGAGAGAAATTATAAACGTGAATTGCGGTTCTTAGTAAATGCAGCTGCAAGGAAAGGAGAACGATTGAGAGTGGGCTCTTTCTCTCATCGTCCTCGATAATTGGCTGTTTGCCAGGGGCGCTGTTTTCTGCCCGAAAATGTAGCTAACCATTCTCACGACAATTGGGGAACGGACATGATGTTGGGAACGGCAGAAAAAAATTTCGCTTCTTCAAAAACCTTTCGCTTTCTGACTCTAGACTGTCGCTAGGGGAGCGCATTAGGAATGGTGCCGCAAAGGTAACGACGCACAAAATGGGGTGGATACAGACACTAGCCAATCAGCCTCACACGTTGTTTACGTGCAGTGTGGGCGGCAGTCTGCGACCGCAGACAATGTGTTCTGCCTTCCTTTGTCGACCGTCTGAGACGAGGGGCCCGTCAAAGGCCGCGCAAATAATAAGCACCTGTCGGTGGGCTTGTTTGTTCTCGCTGGTTGCCCCGGCTACGGCGGAGTGCGTCATCACAAGGTGGGAACTGTGTGTGACTTGCAGCAGCAGCAGCAGTAGCCGCAGCGACGCTGTGTAGGAGACTTCACTACTGATGTGTCCATTGAAAGGGAGAGGTAATTAAATATTCAGTGACAATGAATATGTAGACCATAATGTAAAATAATTTTAGAGCAAAAAGGATGTTTGCTTATACCTTTCACAGCCAATTGAAAATGATTTAACATTTGTGAACCTCATTTTCACTTTTACTATAAATTTCTTTCGAGAAGTTTGGTTCAATTATACACAGATAAGGATCTTGTTAAGAACAATAAGTCACTCGAAAATAATGCATTCTTCTCAATTTCAAGCTTCTAAATTTTGGAGTTTTGCTGCTTTAGTTAAATCACTGTATCTTTATATGTGTGCCTCTTTAAAAACATAACTAACAGAATAACGGTGAAATTTATGGTGTAATTTGGAAAATACCAGGACACAGTCTAATCAAGCAAAATTTTCACTTAATTTTAAGGTTAAAATTTTTTTTATTTAATTATGATCCTCAAATATAATATTTTTTCTTTTTGCTGATGTAAAATATTAAAAGAGCTAACCTGTTGAATTCTTTATGAGATAGCTTGGAGCAATAACATGCTAACCTCAAAATTTCATTCAATTCTAATGAGAGGTTTCTGAGAAAAGGTATGCAAAAGCAAAAATGCATCTAGTGGGGATAAAAGTGTTTAAAGATGAACAGGCAAAATTCATTTATTTAAACTAATTCTTAAATCTGTTACATTCGTAGGCCTTCGCTGCAGGCTGTATTTTTCCACTTTCTCTACCTTTTTTTCTGTCTGAGTACTTACACAAACTTACATAAATAATTTTTCGCACAACATCAAGATTCGCAGAGTGGCAATACATTAAAATTCTGTTTTCTCATCCATGCTCTATAGTTCGAATTTGGAAGATATCTAACCGTCTTACAGAACCATCTCACAGAAAGTGCTTACAACATACAAAAATATAGAGAATCTTTGTAATTTTTTTGGGGGGTACCTTTTCCATATAACCACACTAAATGAATAATTTTTATCATTCTGTACATCCAGATAAATATCTCGAGAACCAAAGATAAAGTTTAATATAGAAATTGGGCGTGTCTTTCACTCATGTCTACCCTAATGTCAAAATTCAAAACGACATAACTTTAACTCGAGATATTTTCATAATGGCAACATCGTTAGAATTATAAAAATCACAAAAATTTAAAAAAACAAAAGAAATTAAAAATAAAGAAAATGAAATTCAGTTGGTTGAACGTAACAACGCCTTCTGGACACCACACAACATGGGAACCACTCACATTGCTTCAAAAAGACCTGTGTGTCAATCTCCTTTGGAAACCTCAATAACATAATCGTGGTGGTTAAGACACTTCTCTCGTCTTGCGAGAGTCGGTATTCATTTAATTTTACTTTAATTTTTATTCAGGTAGACATGTAAAGCATACGCAAGGCCAGGAAACCACTAGTTAGCCCTTGGCACTTTCAACTCATATGTAATTAGGACAACCTGAGCAGCAACCAGTGCACAGGAAGGCTTTAGCCGGAGGTTGTCCCAATGTCAATTAACTGCATCAATAGGCCCATGGCCGACCACGTGTGGGAATAACAGCATCTTCCAAGAACAATGGAATTACAGCACCCTTGGCTTGCACGTCAAACTGACACGATACGCATCGAACATGATTTGGTATTAAGTAATATGCAAATTTCTCCAGGGGTGATACCTTGTGGGCTCGAATAAAAGCACATTGAATGAAATTCCCAGAAACAAATCTAGTCTACATTTATTTTCGCGCCGAGGAATAAGACTTACGGTAATAGGGCAGGGACATCATACTGTACTAAGACTTTTGTTTTACTAGACCCTTTCTTGGTATATACTCCTGGAATATAGTCCATCGACATACGATCTCGTGACAGTGATAAAGTTCACCGAAAGATAACACATGTGACTTTGTCAACAAACCAAAGTAAAATTTTAATGCACCACTAAGGTGGTAACAACACACCGTGTCACCACTGTGTTGACATCTGTGGCAGCAAATTCATTTTTTCACTTTCATCCCACTAGCGTAGGTTGATGAGAACATTCTAAAATTCAGTACTTTATGAAATAGTTAGGTAGAGAGGTAGAAGTTGACATACGTAGTTGAAACGACAGGGAGTTTTATTGAAACAAAAAAGTGCGCAAAATGTCTAACGAATAGCGCTTTATATGATACAAGACAATAATTAGCATACAATATATTTTTAGCAAGGAACATGTTCTTTATAACATATGCTTATCATGTCAGCCCTCATTAGTCAGCAATAACTGTAGTCGAGGGACAGTATGGTGCGATACTGCCATTGGATGTTGTCTTTCAGCATTCCTAATGACGTCAATGAGCGCAGTAGAACTGCAACATCAGGTACCCCACAGCCAATAATGACACGGGTTGAGATCTAGAGACATGGAAGGCCAAGCATGACGGAAGTTGCGGCTTAACACGCGATCCTCACCAAACGTTGTGCGGAAGAGCTCTTTCCGATGCCTGGCAGTACGGGGTGGTAAATCTATCTTGCGTTAATGGTCTACCTTCCGTCAGATGTTTATCAGCCGGGCTAGGGACAATGCGATTCTATAACATATCGGCCTACCTCGCACTCGTCACAATGCAGCGTCATGGACATGTTGCTGTCCAGCACCTTCTATTGGCCGGTTTTTGCCTTTTGTTGTTCGATTTTAATAAAATCTCTTTTCGTTCCAGGCACGTGAGTCAAGTTTTATCTCTAACGAAATTACTCCACTAGTTGCTGCACTTTCAAATGTTGACGAACTTCTTGGTCACCCTGTAAGTTTCTGATTCATAGTCCAATTGAGGCTGGACAATATCCAGTATATAAATATTCGTACATTGGAGAGAATTCATGAAGTTCAATTGAAGTTTACTCAACTATTACTGCTGGGCGTCTTATGGAAAACACCTTCTAGAAGTAGGCTGCCGCATGGCTCCATAGTAGCAAATTGAACTGTGACTGCAGTGAAGTGAAGTGATCAGCAGTTACCTCCGAGGTAGCTTCGCACGTGTGATCACTGTAAGAAAATACGAGTAGTAGAGTGACGTTGACATTCCTTTCACAAGCCTGACCGTAAACATGTTGCTGATTTTATGTTATTGACTTCTAGCAATCAGACAACCTCGGACACCTGGCTGTACTACGATGAAATAGGATACGCCATGACTTTCCGGTCTTTCTTATGTCTTGGAACGCAACACATAATTTCCTTGCACAGTATTCCACCCTGCTCAGTAGCTACCTCTCATGTCATTCTCCATTTAATTTTCATAACGTTTTTAATAACGCGTACACTCAAGTCTCTTCCATGATCAAGTCGTTTGTTTTCTTGTTACTAAGAGGTTGTACAGAGTTTCAAGGAGAGCATAAGGGAACAATTGACAGGAATGGGGGAAAGAAACACAATAGAAGAAGAATGGGTAGCTCTGAGGGATGAAGTAGTGAAGGCAGCAGAGGATAAGGTAGATAAGAAGACGACGGCTGCTAGAAATCCTTGGGTAACAGAAGAAATATTGAATTTAATTGATGAAAGGAGAAAATATAAAAATGCAGTAAATGAAGCAGACAAAAAAGGAATACAAACGTCTCAAAAATGAGATTGACAGGAAGTGCAAAATAGCTAAGCAGGGATGGCTAATGGACAAATATAAGGATGTAGAAGCTTATCTCACTAGGGGTAAGGTAAATACTGCCTACAGGAAAATTAAAGAGACCTTTGGAGAGAAGAGAACCACGTGTATGAATATCAAGAGCTCAGATGGCAACCCAGTTCTAAGCAAAGAAGGGAAAGCAGAAAGGTGGAAGGAGTATATAGAAGGTTTATACAAGGGCGATGTACTTGAGGACAATATTATGGAAATGGAAGAGGATGTAAATGAAGACGAAATGGGAGATAAGATACTGCGTGAAGAGTTTGACAGAGCACTGAAAGACTTGAGGCGAAACAAGGCCCCCGGAGTAGACAACATTCCATTAGAGCTACTGACGGCCTTAGGAGAGCCAGTCCTGACAAAACTCTACCATCTGGTGAGCAAGATGTATGAGACAGGCGAAATTCCCTCAGACTTCAAGAAGAATATAATAATTCCAATCCCAAAGAAAGCAGGTGCTGACAGATGCGAAAATTACCGAACTATCAGTTTAATAAATCACAGCTGCAAAATACTAACGCGAATTCTTTACAGACGAATGGAAAAACTGGTAGATGCGGACCTCGGGGAGGATCAGTTTTGATTCCGTAGAAATATTGGAACAGGTGAGGTAATACTGACCTTACGACTTATCTTAGAAGAAAGATTAAGAACAGGTAAACCTACGTTTCTAGCATTTGTAGACTTAGTGAAAGCTTTTGACAATGCTGACTGGAATACTCTCTTTCAAATTCTGAAGGTGGCAGGTGTAAAATACAGGGAGCGAAAGGCTATTTACAATTTGTACAGAAACCAGATGGCAGTCATAAGAGTCGAGGGGCATGAAAAGGAAGCAGTGGTTGGGAAAGGAGTGAGACAGGGTTGTAGCCTCTCCCCGATGTTATTCAATCTGTATATTGAACAAGCAGTAAAGGAAACAAAAGAAAAATTTGGAGTTGGTATTAAAATTCATGGAGAAGAAGTAAAAACTTTGAGGTTCGCCGATGACATTGTAATTCTGTCAGAGACAGCAAAGGACTTGGAAGAGCAGTTGAACGGAATGGACGGTGTCTTGAAAGGAGGATATAAGATGAACATCAGCAAAAGAAAAACGAGGATAATGGAATGTAGTCAAATTAAATCGGGTGATGCTGAGGGAATTAGATTAGGAAATGAGACACTTAAAGTAGTAAAGGAGTTTTGCTATTTGGGGAGCAAAACAATTAATGATGGTCTAAGTAGAGAGGATTTAAAATGTAGACTGGCAATGGCAAGAAAAGCGTTTATGAAGAAGAGGAATTTGTTAACATCGAATATAGATTTATGTATCAGGAAGTCGTTTCTGAAAGTATTTGTATGGAGTGTAGCCATGTATGGAAGTGAAACATGGACGATAACTAGTTTGGACAAGAAGAGAATAGAAGCTTCGAAATGTGGTGCTACAGAGGAATGCTGAAGATTAGGTGGGGAGATCATATAACTAACGAGGAGGTATTGAATAGGATTGGGGAGAAGAGAAGTTTGTGGCACAACTTGACTAGAAGAAGGGATCGGTTGGTGGGACATGTTCTGAGGCATCAAGGGTCCACAAATTTAGCATTGGAGGCCAGCGTAGAGGGTAAAAATCGTAGAGGGAGACCAAGAGATGAATACACTAAGCAGATTCAGAAGGATGTAGGTTGCAGTAGGTACTGGGAGATGAAGAGGCTCGCACAGGATAGAGTGGCATGGAGAGCTGCATCAAACCAGTCTCAGGACTGAAGACAACAACAACAACAACAACCAGTAATTTCCATGTCACCGTTCAGGGCTGTGTAGTCTGTATTAAAGTAACATTTGTGACACACGTAAGTTAAAAATGGCAGTAAACTGCAAATTTTAACATTCTATTCCACAAACACTGAAATCTTATTTTTGTTTTGGAAACTCTGTAGCTCACAGCCCCATTCCAGACATTTTTCACTTTTCTCTTTCATTAATTACCTGTCTACCCATCCTCGTCTTCTGCTGTTCTACGTAAGACATGAAAATGCTCCAGTGTGCTCTACCTACTACTAAATCCAGCATTGGCTCATCAAAATCCAATTTTTCTGTCTGCGCTTGTGATTACATAGTGCATTACGTTTCAATAAGGTTTGTGTATCCCACCCGCCACATCTGAAACCTAACTTGATTGGAGACTCAGGAAGCGGTAGTTAGTCACAAAGAGTAGAGGAGAAACCCCTCTGATGTTTATACGTTTATCAAGTATCGCGGTTCTACGCTGCGGCGTCTTTCATATTAACGCAAAGTAAATGACTTCTATGTATCCCATCCCAGCCCAAAATATTTTCTTACCAACATACAAGAAAAGTGATGTTTTTGAAGCGCACCTGCTGCATTCATTAAATAAGCCATTTTAACTAATGCTTCATAGAATACTTCATTTCACCTTTACCTCTATGACTGATTACTTTTTGTACGTTCCTGAAAACCTGTTTATTTTCAGCTTCTTCTCAGAGAGATAATAATCACTATGACATGTATAAACCACTAAGAACACCAAGAAAATCGTCTCACCTTGTTCACATTAGCGAGAATGAAATCTCAACAATTGTGAAATCTTTCATAGATAAAGAGATTATTCACTGTACTGAATTCTACCTAGATAGTATTCTTGTGTAGAAGTAATGAATCGTCTGAATGAAGTAACAAACCTGAAAGTGCTAGATCTATTTTTAGGGAAACTGAACTAGTATGAGCCAAGTGTGACGTTGCAAACTTGTGGGTTGATAGCAGCAAACGTGACCAACACAGTAATTCAGGAAGTACACTTGTAACTGATCATGAAGTTGTTGAGTACATTATTGCAAGTCTTTGAAGCTATAACATCGTATAACCATCCACAATGACGATAAAACGAAGAATGTAATAAAAAGTGGTTACTCTGGCATAAATTTACGCCGACAAACTTAGGTTTTCCCATAACCGATTCTTATGCAAAACTCTCGTTATCAGCTGTATCGATGATTTGAAGGGGACTGTCCTCTAGAAAATACACTACTACGAATTACCGTTCTACAAATATGGTACAATCACATGAAGAAGAATATCGCAGGATAGCCACTGCTAGAGATACGTCTGGGGAAACTGCGGGAGAGGATCGCCAGAACTGCGATGAGTGCAAAGTCAAGAATGGTTACTCAGTAATAACATTCCTGCAACCAAAACTGCGGGGTACCTGATGAGAGGCCAGACATACGTTTTGTTCCTGAAGACGGCAGCAGCCTTTACAGTAGTTGCAAGGGCGACAGGCCGGATGATTGACTGATCAGGCCTTGTAACATTAACCGAAACGGCCGAGCTGTGCTGGTACTGCGAATGGCTGAAAGCAAGGGGAAACTACAGCCGTAATTGTTCCCGAGGGCATGCAGCTTTACTGTATAGTTAAATGATGATGGCGTCCCCTTAGATGAAATATTCTAAGGTCAGAGTAGTCCCAAATTCGGCACTCCGAGCGGGGACTAATCAGGAGAGAAGCAAAACTGGCGCTCTACGGATCGGAGCGAGGAATGTAAAGTCCCTTAATCGGGCAGGTAGGTTAGAAATATTAAACAGGAAAATGGATGGGTTAAGTTACATATAGTGGAAATTAGTGAAGTTCGATGGCAGGACGAACAAGACCTTTCGTCAGGTGGATATAGGGTTATAAATACAGAATCAAATAGGGGTAATGCAGAAGTAGGTTTAATAATGAATAAAAATATAGGAGTGCAGGTAAACAACTATAAACAGCATAATGAATGCCTTATTGTAGCCAAGATACACACGAATCCCACAACAGTAGAAGTTCATAAACCAACTAGCTCCACCGATAACCAAGAGAGTGAAGCAATGTATGACGAGATAAAAGAAATTATTCAGATACTGAACGAAGACGAAAATTTAAAAGTCATGGGGGACTGGAATTCGATAGTGGGAAAAGGAAGAAAAGGAAAACTTGTAGGTGAATAAGAAATGGGGGTAAGGAATGAAAGAGGAAGCCGCCTAGTAGAATTTTGCACAGAGCGTAGCTTAATCATAACTGGCGCTTTGTTTAAGAATCATGAGAAAGAGGCCTGGGGATACTAGAAGGTTTCAGATAGATTATGTAATGGTAAGACAGAGATTTCTACATCTACATAAACATTTATACTCCGCAAGCTACCCAACGGTGTGTGGCAGAGGACACTTTACGTGCCACTGTCATTACCTCCCTTTTCTGTTCCAGTCGCGTATGGTTCGCGGGAAGAACGACTGTCTCAAAGCCTCCGTGCGCACTCGAATCTCTCTAATTTTACATTCGTAATCTTCTCGGGAGGTATAAGTAGGGGGAAGCAATATATTCGATACCTCATCTAAAAACGCACCCTCTTGAACCCTGGCGAGCAAGCTATACCGCGATGCAGAGCGCCTCTCTTGCAGAGTCTGCCACTTGACTTTGATAAACATCTCCGTAACGCTATCACGGTTACCAAATAACCCTGTGACGAAAAGCACCCCTCTTCTTTGGATCTTCTCTATCTCCTCCGTCAACCAGATCTGGTACAGACCCCACACTAATGAGCAATACTCAAGTATAGGTCGGACGAGTGTTTTGTCAGCCACCTCCTTTGTTGATAGACTACATTTTCTAAGGACTCTCCCAATGAATCTCAACTTGGTTCCCGACTTACCAACAAATAATTTTATATGATCATTCCACTTCAAATTGTTCCGCACGCATACTCCCAGATATTTTACAGAAGTAACTGCTACCAGTGTTTGTTCCGCTATCATATAATCATACAATAAAGGATCCTTTTTTCTATGTATTCCCAATACATTACATTTGTGTATGTTAAGGGTCAGTTGCCACTCCCTGCACCAAGTGCCTATCCGCTGCAGATCTTCCTGCATTTCGCTACAATTTTCTAATGCTGCAACTTCTCTGTATACTACAGCATCATCCGCGAAAAGCCGCATGGAACTTCCGACACTATCTACTAGATGATTTATATATATTGTGAAAAGCAATGGTCCCATAAAACACTCCCCTGTGTCACGGCAGAGGTTACTTTAACTTCTGTAGACGTCTCTCCATTGGTAACAACATGCTGTGTTCTGTTTGCTAAAAACTCTTCAATCCAGCCACACGGCTGGTCTGATATTCCGTAGGCTCTTACTTTGTTTATCAGGCGACAGTGCGGAACTGTATCGAACGCCTTACGGAAGTCAAGGAAAATAGCATCTACCTGGGAGCCTGTATCTAATATTTTCTGGGTCTCATGAACAAATAAAGCGAGTTGGGTCTCACACGATCGCTGTTTCCGGAATCCATGTTGATTCCTACAGATTAGATTCTCGGTTTCCAAAAACTACATGATACTCGAGCAAAAAACATGTTCTAAAATTCTACAACAGATCGACGTCAGAGATTTAGGTCTATAGTTTTGCGCATCTTGAAGACTGAGACTACCTGTGCTCTTTTCTAATCATTTGGAACCTTCCGTTCCTCTAGAGACTTGCGGTACAATTCTGTTAGGAGGGCAAGTTCTTTCGCGTACTATGTGTAGAATCCAATTGGTATCCCGTCAGGTCCAGTGGACTTTCCTCTGTTGAGTGATTCCAGTTGCTTTTTAATTCCTTGGACACTTATTTCGATGTCAGCCATCTGAATCAAGTTTTAAGTTGTGGGACACAACCGGGGACAGATGTGGACTCTGACCACCATCTATTAATTATGAATTGCAGATTAAAGCTGAAGAAACTGCAAAAACGTGGGAATAAAAGGAAGTGGATCTGGATCAACTGAAAAAAAAAACCAGCCTCTGTAGAGAGTTACAGAGAGAGTATTGCAGAACTATTGACAAGAATAGGGGAAAGAAATAGACTAGAAAAAGAATAAGTAGCTTCGAGAGATAAAATAGTGAAGGCAGCAGAGGATCGACTACGTGAAGAGACGAGGGCTGGTAGAAATCATTCGGCAAATGATGAGGTATTGAATTTAAATGATGGAAGGAGAAAATATAAAAATGCAGTAAATGAAGCAGGCAATGAGGAATACAATCGTCTCAAAATGAAATCGACATTAAGTGCAAAATGGTTAAGTATGGATGGCCAGAGGGCAAATGTAAGGATGAAGAAGCATATTTCACAAGGCGCAAGATAGATACAGCGTAGAGGAAAATAAAAGAGACCTAGGGAGAAAATAGAATCATTTGTATGTGTTAAGCCATGGATGACTCATGTTACGCGTTGGGTTAAACCCTCATTGCTATTCTTGTTTAGTCGCCCGCGGTTATCGGGATTATGCTGTTATCCCCTCTCTCCGCGAGTGGCAGCAGCGGTGTGTATCGATATTCGAACCTTGTACCATCTTTGGCCTGGTGCTTATACTTTCCGGCTGTGTTGTGTGCAGAGAGTTGGTCGGTTGGCGTGGAGCACCGAGTAAATCTGTGCGGCGAGTAGTTTGACCGAGGCCGCTGGCGGCGTCCCGCGCGGTCGGAGTGTGTGGGGCTGTTCCCATTGCTATGAGATCCGTAGCCCACCAATCCTGGACATGAAAGTTGAGCTTTGACTTAATCTGCCAGCAAGTCAAGACTGTTCACACTGTGTCGTGTGGATTTCGTTGCCGGCTATTGGGACATTCCCGCGAGCAACAACGTGTGTTTTCAAGTTGGCAAATTATAGCCTCCCGCCGGTGGAGTTTAACTGTACTTGGTTATTCTGAAATGAAATGCACCAGTAGAATTGTGGCCGTTAACATTCTGGTTACCTGCCCTTGCCGTTGACGTAAATTCCGGTTGTGTATTTTCCTCATCGTATTGTCGCTGTCCAGCTGGGTTTGACAGCTCAATGTACAATTGGTTGTGGGCTCCAACACCTTCTACGTTGTTCCATTGAAGTCCCTGTTGTGTGCTGGTCGGTGGGTCCACTGACTGTCTGTCGGTTGGTTTGTCGTCGTATCGAGAATTGTTGGGTCGACTGCCTGTCTCACGTAAGCGAGCGTTAGTGTTTGAATTCCAGGCCGACCCTCGGAAACTTCTGAACACCTTTGTGTGTACTGTCTTTACTTATTTGTTCTTGTTGTTTAGATTTGAATGGCTTCTAGCCGATTTTTAAATTAAGTTCCCTTTGTCCTTAAGGTGTATGATTGTTTGGGCCTTCAGCCTACTTAAAAGAAATACACTCCTGGAAATGGAAAAAAGAACACATTGACACTGGTGTGTCAGACCCACGATACTTGCTTCGGACCTTGCGAGAGGGCTGTACAAGCAATGAACACACGCACGGCACAGCGGACACACCAGGAACCGCGGTGTTGGCCATCGAATGGCGCTAGCTGCGCAGCATTTGTGCACCGCCGCCGTCAGTGTCAGCCAGTTTGCCGTGGCATACGGAGCTCCATCGCAGTCTTTAACACTGGTAGCATGCCGCGACAGCGTGGACGTGAACCGTATGTGCAGTTGACGGACTTTGAGCGAGGGCGTATAGTGGGCATGCAGGAGGCCGGGTGGACGTACCGCCGAATTGCTCAACACGTGGAGCGTGAGGTCTCCACAGTACATCGATGTTGTCGCCAGTGGTCGGCGGAAGGTGCACGTGCCCGTCGACCTGGGACCGGACCGCAGCGACGCACTGATGCACGCCAAGACCGTAGGATCCTACGCAGTGCCGTAGGGGACCGCACCGCCACTTCCCAGCAAATTAGGGACACTGTTGCTCCTGGGGTATCGGCGAGGACCATTCGCAACCGTCTCCATGAAGCTAGGCTACGGTCCCGCACCCCGTTAGGCCGTCTTCCGCTCACGCCCCAACATCGTGCAGCCCGCCTCCAGTGGTGTCGCGACAGGCGTGAATGGAGGGACGAATGTAGACGTGTCGTCTTCAGCGATGAGAGTCGCTTCTGCCTTGGTGCCAATGATGGTCGTATGCGTGTTTGGCGCCGTGCAGGTGAGCGCCACAATCAGGACTGCATACGACCGAGGCAGACAGGGCCAACACCCGGCATCATGGTGTGGGGAGCGATCTCCTACACTGGGCGTACACTTCTGGTGATCGTCGAGGGGACACTGAATGGTGCACGGTACAACCAAACCGTCTTCGAACCCATCGTTCTACCATTCCTAGACCGGCAAGGTAACTTGCTGTTCCAACAGGACAATGCACGTCTGCATGTATCCCGTGCCACCCAACGTGCTCTAGAAGATGTAAGTCAACTACCCTGGCCAGCAAGATCTCCGGATCTGTCTCCCATTGAGCATGTTTGGGACTGGATGAAGCGTCGTCTCACGCGGTCTGCACGTCCAGTACGAACGCTGGTCCAACTGAGGCGCCAGGTGGAAATGGCATGGCAAGCCGTTCCACAGGACTACATCCAGCATCTCTACGATCGTCTCCATGGGAGAATAGCAGCCTGCATTGCTGTGAAAGGTGGATATACACTGTACTAGTGCCGACATTGTGCATGCTCTTTTGCTTGTGTCTATGTGCCTGTGGTTCTGTCAGTGTGATCATGTGATGTATCTGACCCCAGGAATGTGTCAATAAAGTTTCCCCTTCCTGGGACAATGAATTCACGGTGTTCTTATTTCAATTTCCAGGAGTGTATTTTAAGGTAAGGCCTTGTGGCCTTTTAAAAATTTATTTTGGTTTCAGTCTTAAGTGATACGCCTTCAGCCGATTTTCAAATTAAAGTTGTTTTGCTCTTAGTGTGTCAGATTGTTTGGGCCTTCAGAATAATTAAAGAACTGCCTTTTACATTTCTGATTTTGGTTTGACTCTTAAGTTATTGGCTTTTGAGGTTATTTTAAATTAATTTGGTCTTCCCCTTAAGGCATGAGATTGCATAGCGCAATCAGCAGGTAATTAAGTTCCAATTTTTTTAAATTTTCATGGCCGTTCAAATGTTTGGTCAAATAAATAAAGTTGTATGTTCGAATGTAACTGACAGCATCTTCTTTTGGCCTCTTTCTACAATTTAAACTACCTGTCCTGTCGGTTTAGCAGGGACTATCACTGGTAGCAGAGCATGGTTGCGCTTGTGCTTGCCATTCTGGTTGCTGTGAGTTTCACTTTTGTTTCGTTTGTGATCTGTAGCAACATATTTTTTGGCTGTTACTTGTTTCAGGTACTTACCGTAGTGAGTGAGATAGTGTCCGGGGATTGGCCTGCTCAGAAAGGACCAACTTTTTTTACAAGTTGGCAATAAGGCGCCAACCGATTGAGGGCAGTGTTCCGGAATTTGCAAGCTGTCATTGTTTAGCCGGTTGACGTCACTTCGACAGTGGTGGGTAAGACAGGAGCGGCAACTGAATATTTGTTTGAGCCTATTAAATGCCTTCAGAAGACTATTTGTCTTTTGGAGGGAACCCAACGTAGTACCGAGCGACGTGGCGCAGTGGTTAGCACACTGGACTCGCATTCGGGAGGACGACGGTTCAGTCCCGCGTCCGGCCATCCTGATTTAGGTTTTCCGTGATTTCCCTAAATCGTTTCAGGCAAATGCCGGGATGGTTCCTTTGAAAGGGAACGACCGATTTCCTTCCCCATCCTTCCCTCACCCGAGCTTGCGCACCGTCTCTAATGACCTCGTTGTCGACGGGACGTTAAACACTTATCTCCTCCTCCTCCCAACGTAGTGACAGTCAGCTGGTTAGGGTGCGGGGCGCAGTTCATGCATTTAAGTAATTGGATAGACATTTTAAGCATGTCAGATTTGAAAGATCAACACAAAAAAACTAATCGTTGAATTGGGAACTTGGGTCAGCACATTACAGTTCAAGCTTAGGTGTTTGGGGTTGGATGGCTGCAGGGTTGAAGATGGAGACTTGCGCTGTCAGGGAGAGGGCGAGAGCCAGCCCGGGGTTGGTACCGTTACATTCTCTGTCAAGTTAGATGCTGTGTTTTCCATGTTGCCTAATCCTCTCACCTGTTTCTTCCGAGATCTTACTGAACTGGATTTGGAGCGACTTGATCAAGTGGAAAAATTATTATGGTTATTGGTTCGCCTAGAACAACTTGCGGCCACCCTACGCATTCCGCACCAAGTAATTTTGTCGTTGTTGTACCCGTTAGCTAGAGGCGAATTGTACAACCTCCTATCGTGAGCCATATCGGAAAGAGTTTCCTTGTAGAAATTAAGGGAACTCGTAATTAGGCAGAAGTTGACCACCGAGGTTCGTAAACAGCTTGAGTGTCGTTACATTTGGGCAGAGCAGCGGGGTGAGGAGCAGTTACATCAGTATGTCGATAGAGTCCAGACAGCCTCTTTGGCCGTGCTAATAGATTTACCTGAACGAGGATGTATCGTTCTTAGGGGAATGCTTGCGGCGGATAACTCTCATCTTGTCTTCCATAAGCAGCCTTCAATCTGGGAAGAGCTCCGTGACGTGGTCATAACAGCATCCGCATTACCACTTGAGAACTATGTACGTCACAACCTTAAGGGGGTGGGACGTCGGCGCTGATTCCGGAATACCTACATCTGCTGACGTTATGAAAACGGAATACCGGCGTTGTTTTTGGGTGGCAGTACGCCTCATTTGGTGCGCTCTTGTGTTCAGCCTCGTGCACCCAGAGGCAATAGATGACGTCGGGTTGGGCCGCGAACTCGAAACGAGCTTTTAGAAATTGGCGTACTCAGGTGGTTGCACCCTCATCATCCCCCTTGTCTTACGTTTGTTCTCGGGTAGGTGGCGAGCCGGTTTGTGTTCTTTTGGATTCTGGTAGTTCCTTTTCATTATTGAGTTTGGAGTGGTTTTTGTAATTTAGGCATCTTACGAAACTTCGGTCGGTCCATTCGCAGGTGCACAGATGTCGAGTGGAAAATGGACAGGTGTTGTCTCTGCATGGTTGGGTCCGGGGGAGTACATCAGTTGGCGATTTTTCGTGGCCTATGCCTTTAGACTTGGTTGAGGAACTGCCCGTTAATCTAATTATGGGGTTTGATTTCATCAATAAATCCGGGTTGGTTTTGGATTATTCCGAACACACCTTTTCCTTTAAGTTCTCTCATGAATAGAAGTTTGGCAATTGCAAATGCGCTAAACCTATTGTGCATCAAACTGCTAGGGCGTTGGCCGTTAGGAACGTAGCTAATAAGTTTGATATGGCCCATCTCTTGCCCCGTCAGGTTTCTCAGTTACGCGATTTGTTGCACAGTTTTCCCCAGATCCTTAATGATAAGTTGAGTGTTATTAAGATTTGTTATTAACATTCTTGATTATCATATCCGACTGTCCGACAATATTCCCGTTAGGCAGTCCCCACACCGCCCCTCTACCCCTAATGTGAAGATACTCAAGGCTAAAATTTCTCAGATGTTCCAACAAGGAGTGATTAGGCCTCTACATCTGCTTATGCTTCCCCTATATTTCTTGTACCTCAAGATCAGCGGCGCGATTTTAGACCTGTCGTTGACTACCGCCGTTTAAACGCTAAGGATGTCCTTGAATCGGTACCCCTACCTGATCTGCATAATTATTTTACTTGGTTTGCCTGCGTTAATTGGTTTACGGTCCTTGCATTGAATCAGGTCTATTATCAGATTCTGTTGGGTGACGATGTAAACATGTTACCGCATTTTGTACTGATTGGAATTTGTTTGAGTTTAACAGAGTTCCTTTAGGGCTAGCAAATGGAGCGGCTGTGATTACTAATATTTTGGATAATATCCTTGGCGACTTGAAGTTAGTCTGTGTGTATAATTATTTGGAGGACTTGGATATCTATAATAGTTCGTTTGAGGATCATTTGGAGCATATCCCGCAAGTTCTTTTGAGATTACAGGGAGCGGGCTGACCATTAAGTCTAGTAAGATGACGCTAACAAAGCAGCAGGCATCTTTCTTAGGTCATATACACTACTGGCTATCAAAATTTCTACACCACGAAGATGACGTGTTACAGTCGCGAAATTTAACCGACAGGAAGAAGATGCTGTGATATGCAAATGATTAGCTTTTCAGAGCACTCACACAAGGTTGGCACCGGTGGCGACATCTACAACGTGCTAATATGAGGAAAGTTTCCAACCGATTTCTCATGCTCAGACAGCACTTGACTGGCGTTGCCTGGTGATGCCTCGTGTAAGGAGGAGAAATGCGTACCATCACGTTTTCGGCTTTGATAAAGGTCGGATTGTAGCGTATCGAGATTGCGGTTTATCGTATCGTGACCTTTCTACTCGCGTTGGTCGAGATCCAATGACTGTTAGCAGAATATGGAATCGGTGGGTTTAGGAGGGTAATTCGGAACGCCGTGCTGGATGCCAACGGCCTCGTATCACTAGCAGTCGAGATGACATGCATCTTATCCGCATGGCTGTAACGGATCGTGCAGCCATGTCTCGATTCCTGAGTCAATAGACGGTTACGTTTGCAAGACAACAACCATCTGCACTAACAGTTCGATGACGTTTGCAGCAGCATGGACTATCAGCTCGGAGACAATTGCTGCGGTTATACTTAACGCTGCATTACAGACAGGAAAGCCTGCGACGGTGTACTCAACGACGAACCTGGGTGCACGAATGGCAAAACGTCATTTTTTCTGATGATTCCAGGTTCGGTTTACAGCATCATGATGGTCGCATCCGTGTTTGGCGTCAACGCGGTGAACGCACATTGGAAGCGTCTATTCGTCATCGCCATACTGTCGTATCAACCGGCGTGATGGTATGGGGTGCCTTAGGTTACACGTCTTCGTCTCGGTCACGTCTTGTTCGCATTGACGGCACTTTGAACAGTGGACGTTACATTTCAGATGTGTTACGACCCATGGCTCTACCCTTCATTCGATCCCTGCGAAACCCCACATTTCAGAAGGATAATGCACGACTACATATTGCAGGTCCTGTACGGGCCTTTCTGGATACAGAAAATGTTCGACTGCTGTCCCGACCAGCACATTCTTCGGATGTCTCATCAATTGAAAGCGTCTGGTCAATGGTGGCCGAGCAACTGGCTCTTCACAATACGCCAGTCACTACTCTTGATGAACTGTGGTATCGCGTTGAAGCTGCATGGGCAGCTGTACCTGTACACGCCATCCAAGCTCTGTTTGACGCAATACCCAGGCGTATTAAGGCCGTTATTACGGCCAGAGGTGGTTGTTCTGGTTACTGATTTCTCAGGATCTATGCACCCACAGTGCTTGAAAATGTAATGTCAGTTCTAGTATAATACATATGTCCAATGAAACCCATTTATCATCTGCATTTCTTCTTGGTGTAGCAATTTTAATGGCCAGTAGTGTAGTGTCGGGCCAGAGTATTCGCACTGACCAAGAGCGAACTAATGCCTTACGGTCTTTGCCTACGTCTACTGACAAGCGGGTAACTGCTAAATTTATAGCCTTGGCAAATTACTTTAGGCGTTTCGTTCACAATTTTGCTCAGCTGGCGGCACCTTTAATTAATCAGTTACGCCTGGCGTTTTGAATACGGAGGATACCTTTGAGCAAATTAAGGCAGCAATAGCCAGTCCTCCTGTTCTTGGCGTACCCCATTTAAATAAAAGGTTTGTTATTCAAAGTGACGCTTCTAGCCGACCAGATTGGCCGAGCGGTTCTAGGCGCTACAGTCTGGAACCACGCAACCGCTACGAATCCTGCCGCGGGCATGGATGTGTGTGATATCCTTAGGTTAGTTAGGTTTAAGTAGTTCTAAAGTCTATATGACTGATGATCTCAAAAGCTAAGTCCCATAGTACTCAGAGCCATTTGAAACATGTTTTGACGCTTCTAATGCTAGTATTTCAGCTGTTCTCCTCCAGGTGTTTGAGGGGCAGAGACAGCCATTATCCTATGCGTCTGGTCGGTTAACTGATGCCGCGCGGGATTAGCCGAGCGGTCTAAGACGCTGTAGTCATGGACTGTGCGGCTGGTTCCGGCGGAGGTTCGAGTCCTCCCTCGGGCGTGAGGGTGTGTGTTTGTTCTTAGGATAATTTAGGTTAAGTAGTTTGTGAGATTAGGGACTGATGACCTTATCAGTTAAGTCCCATAAGATTTTACACACATTAGAACATTTTTCTTGGTTAACTGATGACGAACCCATGTACTCTGTCTACGAGTGCGAGGCTTTGGCCGATTTACACTCCTGGAAATGGAAAAAAGAACACATTGACACCGGTGTGTCAGACCCACCATACTTGCTCCGGACACTGCGAGAGGGCTGTACAAGCAATGATCACACGCACGGCACAGCGGACACACCAGGAACCGCGGTGTTGGCCGTCGAATGGCGCTAGCTGCGCAGCATTTGTGCACCGCCGCCGTCAGTGTCAGCCAGTTTGCCGTGGCATACGGAGCTCCATCGCAGTCTTTAACACTGGTAGCATGCCGCGACAGCGTGGACGTGAACCGTATGTGCAGTTGACGGACTTTGAGCGAGGGCGTATAGTGGGCATGCGGGAGGCCGGGTGGACGTACCGCCGAATTGCCCAACACGTGCGGCGTGAGGTCTCCACAGTACATCGATGTTGTCGCCAGTGGTCGGCGGAAGGTGCACGTGCCTGTCGACCTGGGACCGGACCGCAGCGACACACGGATGCACGCCAAGACCGTAGGATCCTACGCAGTGCCGTAGGGGACAGCACCGCCACTTCCCAGCAAATTAGGGACACTGTTGCTCCTGGGGTATCGGCGAGGACCATTCGCAACCGTCTCCATGAAGCTGGGCTACGGTCCCGCACACCGTTAGGCCGTCTTCCGCTCACGCCCCAACATCGCGCAGCCCGCCTCCAGTGGTGTCGCGACAGGCGTGAATGGAGGGACGAATGGAGACGTGTCGTCTTCAGCGATGAGAGTCGCTTCTGCCTTGGTGCCAATGATGGTCGTATGCGTGTTTGGCGCCGTGCAGGTGAGCGCCACAATCAGGACTGCATACGACCGAGGCACACAGGGCCAACACCCGGCATCATGGTGTGGGGAGCGATCTCCTACACTGGCCGTACACCTCTGGTGATCGTCGAGGGGACACTGAATAGTGCACGGTACATCCAAACCGTCATCGAACCCATCGTTCTACCATTCCTAGACCGGCAAGGTAACTTGCTGTTCCAACAGGACAATGCACGTCCGCATGTATCCCGTGCCACCCAACGTTCTCTAGAAGGTGTAAGTCAACTACCCTGGCCAGCAAGATCTCCGGATCTGTCCCCCATTGTGCATGTTTGGGACTGGATGAAGCGTCGTCTCAGACGGTCTGCACGTCCAGCACGAACGCTGGTCCAACTGAGGCGCCAGGTGGAAATGGCATGGCAAGCCGTTCCACAGGACTACATCCAGCAACTCTATGGTCGTCTCCATGGGAGAATAGCAGCCTGCATTGCTGCGAAAGGTGGATATACACTGTACTAGTGGCGACATTGTGCATGCTCTTTTGCCTGTGTCTATGTGCCTGTGGTTCTGTCAGTGTGATCATGTGATGTATCTGACCCCAGGAATGTGTCAATAAAGTTTCACCTTCCTGGGACAATGAAATCACGGTGTTCTTATTTCAATTTCCAGGAGTGTATTTGCATTCGAGAAGTACCGCTACTACCTTGAAAGTCGGGTGTTTCCAATTAGAAACCGACAATCAGGCTTTAAGTTGGGTGTTGGCTAGGCCGCGTAGAACCGGCCGTATTGCCAGGCGGGCAATATGCATTTCGGCATTTCGGTTTGAAGTTAAACTAGTGAAGGGTTCAAAAATGGCTCTGAGCACTATGCGACTACGTAGGTCATCAGTCGCCTAGAACTTAAAACTACTTTAACCTAACTGACCTAAGGACATCACACACATCTATGCCCGAGGCAGGATTTGGACCTGCGACCGGAGTGGTCGCTCGGCTCCAGACTGTAGCGCTTAGATCCTTACGGCCACTCCGGCCGGCCATTCGAAGGGCTCTGAAAATATCCTTACTGATGTCCTCAGCCGAATTTTCGCCGCAACTACACCTAGTGAGAGAAACCAGCAGGTAGAGGGAGACAGTCTTAATTGTATGGTGTTCGGTGAATTTCCCCTATTGTTTGAAGATGTTGTTCAGCATCAGGATCAGGATCCTGTTTGGGCCCCCATTAAGCAACACGTGTTGGCAGGAGAGCTGTCGGATGAGCAGCATATATTGTTAAGAGTGGTATTCTCTGTAAAAGGGTGGGAGTTGTTAAGCAGTGCAAGATCTGTTTGCCTGTAAGCTCGTGCCTCCGGTTTTTCGTTATTTTCATGATTCGTTGGTGGGTGCCCATTAAGGTACTTATAAGACTCTCCAAAAATCAAGGTGCATTTAACTTTGGCCGGTCCATGGACCGGGATTCGAGAGAGATGATATCCCAATGCCACTTGTGTAATGTATCCAAACCAAAGAATGCTCTTTAACAGGGTTTGATGTCATATGCACAAGATCTATACTGATTATTTAGGACCTTTACCTCGTACTAAGAAGGGTCATCGATATGTACTAGTTATTATCGACGCGTTCTCAGATTTACTTGGCGCCTCCCGAGCCGTAACATTACCGCTGACTCCACTATTTATCATTTAACGAATGTCTTCAGTGTTTTTGGTCTACCCAAGCAGTTTGTTTGCGACAGTGTTCGTTCTTTTCTTTTGGCCTCTTTGAAGACCGTCTGTTTTCAGAATGGTGTCAAGCATATCACGACAGCCCATTATTATCCCCAGGGGTCCTTCCCGGAGAGTGTTAACCGAAATCTTATGTCCGCTTTATTATTTATCATCAGAAAACCCAAAGTAAATGGGACTTCAGTCTTCCCTGGCTTAGTTTAGCCTTTAAAACCGCTAGTCATGAAGCGTTGCGAACTGCACCCGCCTCCCTGATTCTCTCCTATGAAGTTAATTCCCCTCTTTCTAACTTGTTGGGGAACTCAGGATCTTATTTCAGGCGATATTAGTACTCGAGTTATCAAGGAAAACTAGAACCGGGCCAGGCGTATTGTACTCAGAGCCCATAATAAACAAGATGAGCGCTATAATCGTAACGGAGAAACTCTTAAGGGCAGGCCGGGGATCAAGATTATGTGATCAATTTCTCGGGGAGGCAAGTGCGTGGCGGGAATCTTAGTAAATTTCCTCCTCGTTTTCTGGGCGTCTTGCACTGTCGTCCGTATTTTAGGCTCGGTAAACTTGTTGGTAGAGGAGAACACTTCAGGTAAGCAGTATCGCTTTCACCTTAGCCAAGTTCAGGTAGCTCAGGGGTTGAATCACCCCCTCTCTGTGTTAAGTTGGAGGGTGTGAGGTTGAGCCATGGCTGGCTCATGTTATGCGTTGGATTAAACCTAGATTGCTATTCTGTGTTTAATCTCCTGCGGTTATCGCGATTATGCTGTTATCCTCTCTCTCCGCGGGTGGCAGCAGCGGTGTGTATCGATATCCGCACCTTGTACTATCTTTGGCCTGGCGCTTATAGTTTCCGGCTGTGCTGTGTGCAGAGAATTGGTCGGTTGGCGTGGAGCAGCGAGGAAATCTCCGCGGCGCGTAGTTTGGCCGAGGCCGCTATGAGATTCGTAGCCCACCAATCCTGGACACGAAAGTTGAGTTTTGACTTAATCTACCAGCAAGTCAAGACTGTTCACACTGTGTCGTGTGGATTTCGTTGTCGGCTGTTGGGACATTCCCACGAGCAAGTTATCAAATTTTAGTCAGGTTATTTTGAACTGAAGTGCACCAGCGGAAACTTCTGCCTTGTGGCCGTTTACGTTCCGTTTACCTGCCCTTGCCGTTGATGTAAATTCAGGCAGTGTATTTTCTTCGTTGTGTTGTCGCTGCCGAGCACGGTGTGCATTTTGACAGCTCAATGTATAATAGGTTGTGGCTCCAATTCCTTCTACGTTGTTCCATTAAACTCCCTGTTGTGTGCAGCACGCGTGGAGCGGAAGTTATCTTGTCGTTGGGTCCGTTGACTGTCTGTCGGTTGGGTTCTCGTCGGATCGAGAATGGTTGGGCCGAGTGCCCGTCTCACCTGAGCGAGCGTTAGTGTTTGAATTCCAGGCTGACCCTCGGAGACTTCTGAGCACCGCTTGGTGTACTGCCGTTTCTTATTTGTTCTTGTTGTTTTTATTTGTATGGCTTCCAGCCGAGCTCTAAATTAAGGTTGTTTTGTCCTTAAGGCGTCAGATGGTCTGGGCCTTTAGCCTAATTTAATGAACTGTTTTAAGGTAAGGCCTTCGCTCTTTGAACCTTTTTTTTGTTTGAGTCTTAAGTGATGGGCTTCCAGCCGATTTTTAAATTAAAGTTGATTGGCTCTTAAGGTGTCAGATTGTTTGGGCCTTCCACCCAATTAAATAAATGATTTAATATAAGGCGTTTCTACATTTTAAATGTCTGATTTTGGTTTAAGTCTTAAGTTATTGACCTTCAGCTAATTTTAAATTATAGTGGTCTTCAGAATGAGATTTTCACTCTGCAGCAGAGTGTGCGCTGATGTGAAACTTCTCATTCGGTTACCATTCTTCAGGCTTTGGCTAAGCCATGTCTCCGCTATATCCTTTCTTTCCTGTTCTGCAAGGTTCGCAGGAGAGCTTCTGTGAAGTTTGGAAGGTAGGAGACGTTAAAGCTGTGAGGACGGGGCTTGAGTCGTTCTTGGGTAGCTCAGTTGGTAGTGCACTTGCCCGCGAAAGGCAAAGGTCCCCAGTTCGATTCTCCGTCAGCCACACAGTTTTAATCTGCCAGGAAGTTTTATAGAGGTCTTGCTCTTAAGCCAAGAGATTGCATGGCACATTCTGCCGGTAATTAAGTTCCAAAATGAATGCTGTGTTTTCTTAAAAAAAATTCTTGGCTCTTTTAACGTTTGGTCAAATAAATAAAGTTTTATGTTCGAGTGTACTGACAGGCGCTTATTTTGGCCCCTTTCCACAATTTAAATTACCTGTCCTGTCCTGTCCTGCGAGTTTAGCAGGGCGTTTCATGTGTATCAGTAGCTCAAATGGAAAACCAGTTCTAGACGAAGAAGGGAAAGCAGAAAGGTGCAAGGAGTATGCAGAGGGTCTATACAAGGGCGATGTACTTGAGGGCAATATTATGGAAATGGAAGAGGAAGTAGGTGAAAATGAAATGGGTGATATGATACTGTATGAAGAATTTGATAGAGCTCAGGAAGACCTAAGTCGAAACAAGGCTCTGTGATTAGACAAAATTCCATTAGAACTATTGATTCCCTTTGAAGAGCCAGCCCTGACAAAACTCTTCCATCTGCTGAGCAAGATATATGTGACTGGAAAATCACCCTCAGACTTCAAGAAGACTATAATAATTCCAATCCCATAGAAAGCAGTTGTTGAAATGTGTGAAAATTACCGAACTATCAGTTTAATAAATCATTACTGCAAAATATGACATGAATTCTTCTGAGGCGAATGGAAAAACTGATAGAAGCCGACTTTGGGGAAGATCAGTTTCTGTACGTATAAACGTTGGAAGCCATGGGCCAATACTGACGCTATGACCCTAAGACTTATCTTAGAAGATAGATTATCAAATGTAAACCTTCGTTTCTAGCATTTGCAAAATTACCGAAAGTTTTTGACAATGGTGAATGGAATACTCTCTTTCACGTTCTGAAGGTCGCAGAGATGAAATACAGGGCGCGAAAGTCTATTTACAATTTGTACAGAAACCAGATGACAGTTATATGAATCGAGGGGCATGAAGTGGAAGCAGTGGTTGGGAAGGGAATGAGATAGGTTTTTGCCTATCCTTAATGTTATTCAATGTTATTATTGAGGAAACAGTAGAGGAAAATGTCGTAGCAGCCCCTTATCAGCTAGAGAGCCCACACAACAGACACACAAAATGGATTGCAGATCCTCTTTCAGGAGCGCGGTGAGAAACATCGCCAGCGGACAGAAACAATAACAGACTTCCCAAATAAACAAGTAACTACTTTGCCAGACAACATGTGACAGTATTCTACCAATCGGAACTCATATGATTCATGTAGCACTCCGCCGACGTGGCTTTTAAAGCACGTCTAGACCGTCAGACCGGCAGTGTTTAGCAACCGCTAGGAACAGCTGCGGCCAATACTTACGCTGGCCCTCACCTTGTATTAACTCGCTTTAGCATTGTAGTAACACGTTGTGTTTGGTACGGTAGATTTTGGTCAGTATTCTCTTCCATTGCATACTTCCCGTATCTGGTTTGCTGCCACAAGAGTTGTGCTGTTGTCTGGTTGTTCTTTCGTTTAAAACTAAGTGTATGCCAAGAAGGCGCTTGTGTTTAATTATAGTAAAGTGTGTTCAAATTGATTGTAAGTTCTTTCCTGTCGACCGCAATACACTACAAAAACAAAAGAAAAATTTGGAGGCGGCATTGAAATCCATGGAGAAGGAAAGAGACGTTGAGGTTTGCCACTGACATTGTGTTGTGTACATAGTTCCGCGTAGTCAGCGCGTACACAACTTTCCCACTAGACCGCGCCCCGCTAAGCACAACAGCGCAGGCGCAGCGCTCGTCCGTCTCCGCACTACGAGATGGCGCTGCCATGGAGACGGACCAAATTCTGCTTCCGCTGATCCGCGTATTAATATGTAACGCAGCCAATGAGATTGCTGCTAAAGTAGAACCCTTCTACTCGCGGATCACACTCGCGAAGTGATACATTTATGCGCGAGGTATTATAACGAGTGTACAGACCTCCAATTAGTCAGTCTGCATTTGTCTTCACCAGTCTGTACAAGTTCTACATTTGTCTGCACCAGTCTATAGTAAACTTTCAGTCTGCGCCTAATAAGATTACCATATTCCTGCACATAGCCATGAAGATAAATGTATAGACACTTTTGTCAAGTATCAGAGATATATGTGAGAATACGATTAACGTACCAATACCTAAGGAACTTCAGATTGTCAATTGTAAATAGCATCCGGAACCAAGTTAAGTAATTTTTATGCTTGTTATTATTTTAATAAATGTGTGTGAAAATTAATAAAGTTCTGTTTAAAGTTGGTCACCGTAAATCTGCTACTCTAAGCATGAAAGTGGCATTTCTATAGTCTGATATAGCTGCAGAAGATAAACATGCCACGATAAGACCACGAGATATATTGCTGACACTCGCCTACTTCGTTAGAGAGACAGGTCAAATAATCTGATGGTGTGTGTACTGAATGTCTTACAGCGCGAACACCACACATTGCAGCTCTATCGGAGATAGCAAAGGACCTGGAACGGCAGCTAAATGTAATGGAAAGAGTCTTGTAAGGGGGATATAAGATGAACATCAACAAAATCAAATTGAGGATAATGGAATGTAGTCGAACTAAATCAAGTGATGCTGTGGGAATTAGATTAGGAAATGAGACACTTGAAGTAGTAAATGAGTTTTGCTGCTTGGGTAGCAAAATAACTGTTGATGGTCAAAATAGAGAGGAGAAAAACGTAGACTGGCTATGGCAAGGAATATGTTTCTGAAGAAGAGAAATTTGTTAACATCGAGTATAGATTGAAGTGTCAGAAAGACTTTTCTGAAAGTATTTTTATGGAGTGTAGCCATGTATGGGTGTCAAACATGGACGATAAATAGCTTAGACAAGAAGAGAATAGAAGGTTTTGAAAGGTGGTGCTGCAGAACAATGCTGAAGATTAGATGGCTAGATTGTGTAACTAATGAGGGAGTACTGAATATAATCGTGGAGAAGAATAATTTGTGCCACAACTTGACTAGAAGAAGGGATCGGTTGGTAGGACTTGATCTGAGGCGTCAAGGGATCGCAAATATGGTAGTGTAGGACAGCCTGGAGGGTAAATATAGAAGAGGGAGACCAAGAGATGAATACACTAAGCAGAGTCAGAAGGATATAGGGTTCAGTAGTTACTTGGAGATGAAGAAGCTGGCACAGGATAGAGTTGCATGGAGAGGTGCATTAAACCAGTCTCTGGACTGAAGACAACAACAACAACATTATTCGATGCTTCTGTACAGGGCGTCACCGGATGCGGCAAAAGAGCCGACCTTGCGGCTAGGAACAGCCCATGTAGTGAGGCAGCATAAGGCTGCGGTGGCAAAAGAGCAGCTGACGTCGATGGCGTCAATGCTGATTCAAGTCTGATGTCATCTCTACAGTGTGGCGAGGCATCTAGCTTGATATGGCATCCACACCAATGTGATTGGCAGGAACGTGCAGACTTCTCGGGTTGAACACAGGACCTCAGAGCCTGAGTAGAGTGTCAGATGATGGCACGCACTGGGCTTCCTCGCCTCAGCAGATCCAGTTTGGTGCCCAGAACGATAAGGGCTAGTTGACACTTCGTAGTCTCGTGGCTTCGCCTAATGGATGACAGAGCTCAATAAGAATATAGAAGCTTAGCTACACAGTCGACTGATGGCTGGCGTGGAGACTGCAATCCAACAGCTCGAGGTCTGTGGAATGCTTCTGGAGGCAGATATACTCGTGTCTAGTTATACTGTGTCGGGAGCTATGTATTCCGTGACATATCTGCTGTGAAACTGCTTCTTGGGTCTTTGGTGAAACGCTATCTAGCTGAACGTCCGTATTATTGCAGCACCGATCTGTAGAATTACATCGGCGGGTGGCCCAAATATCTCCTTCCTTGTTGTGAAGGCCTGCTGATGATTGATGGAACAATATAAGGTAGTCATACCGTAAACAATAAATGGCCACCACTAAAGAGTCAACACTAAAATGTCACCAATAAAGAAAGTCATTCACGGTAAGAACGTCATTGATGGAACACAGCTGTCCTTAATAGTAGAGGTCGGCCAGTTGCAGGTAACACTGTTATCACTTATCCAAGAATGTGGAACAAAATAAATGAACAGCTTTCTGAATAACTGAGAACACCTCAGTGTATTTGTGTAATATACATGGTGTATCACTAAATGTGTTTGTCTCTGTAAGTTAGGAAGTAATAGGCAACGGTCGACATAAGAAACGTTACACTGTCTTCGGACCTATGAATATAGTTTATTGTGTTATTATCCAAAGAGTTACAGCAAAAAGATACGATTTTTTGGATGGATCAATAGTTGTATCTATCATGCACTGGAATCAGTAACATCAACTGTGTATACATCAACTTAAATTACATTCCTATCACTTTTAGTCTGGGAACTACAACCCTTCAAAGTTACATGGGGAGGTACCACACACTGTACATAATACGTGGCTGTGTGGTGGGTGATTTCTGGCGATGGGAAGTTGATTTAAATGAGATGTTCAAATGTGTGCCCATGTTCCTGAATGCATAATGCAAAGCGCCTTCTAAAGGATCATCATAGTACTCGTCATATTCTTCTTCTTCCTCTAATGCTCCACCTTCGACTTTCTGGAAAGATTCAATATTTTCCAACAAGCAAAACCAATAGTCAGCAAACTAAGACTTTTCACGACCCTTTCCCACGAGCGGGAAGCGTGTCAGCTACAGGAGATGTCAGTTATTTGTTTTGTGAGGGTGTCAGTTATTGTGGAAAACTATACCAAACATTGTTGTCCTATTAACGTAAGCATTAAAGGGGTCGTAGAGGGACAGAGAGAGGAAATGACTGTAGTGCATAAATCACAGAACACTTAACATGTGGAAAATAAATGATTTGAGCGGCCATTGAGATTTCTATCATCTACAGTACAGAAAATAAAATTTACTCATTTCCTAGTGCTGCTTAACACTCAGTTTACGTGTGTGTGTGTGTGTGTGTGTGTGTGTGTGTGTGTGTGTTTGTGTGTGCGTGTGCTCTGCTGACGCATTTTAAATGTAGAAATATCACAAAACTTCAGGCTGCATAATTTTGAGGACAGCGATGGCTCCTCTAGTGTTACATTTTGACTTCATTTTAATGCTCGCCAAAATTGTTGAGATTGACTGTTTTGTTCTAATAGTACACCGATATAGGCTGAAGAGAGAGATGAAGGGGAAGGGGGCAGGGGACTCGGAGAAGGGTGGTATGTCAGTTGATGATGATTGTGTCATTGATAACGGAGACGGCATCATTGATGAAAGTGATGATATCGTCACTGATTAGGGGCGTAGGGCTTGTGAAGTCAGGGGTTGGGCACTGATCTGCTAGTGTGATGCCTGAAATGTAAACAAAGCGTTCTGGAGACCTAATAGACACACATGTAATGATCATTGGTTCATATACTTTGCTGCAAAATTAACTTGTGCTTATTCTACTTTAAATTTGTTAGAAATCAAGATGAAGATTACAATGTCAGGAGGCAGTCATTGGTGAGATATTTCTTCGTGCTCTTCCTAGACCTGTGACAACAGTCCTGTTCAAGGCAGCAACAGTTCAAATGATTCTTTAAATTATACATTTTTCTCCGTTAAATCACTATGACATGCATTTCAACAACAAAAAACATTAAATATGCGGTACATCTCTATGGACTTCACAAATTTTCTTTGTCTCTTTGTCACGTCAAACTTCAGTATAAATTTAAATTTTGACATGGTGCTTACGTTAACTTCAATTGCTTTATACTTCAGAGGCAAACGCCTGTGTCATATTCGAAAGATTAATCCTTCTATCAGAGATTTCTTTAATGACAGTGATGGAAAACCCACATCAGTGGTGCATAACAACGGACACTTCAGACTGGGAGACTGCAAGAGATGTCGAATACTTTACAGAAGGAAACCTTTATCGAAAAACACTTACCTAGGGCAGTGGATTTGGAATCGCTTCCTTGACATTCAGCGAGGGAATTATTTCCGATATCAACTGGCATATCGAATAATTGATCTCCCAATTAATAATACCATCAGCATCCTTTTCTCACTGGTATCACTCTTTCGTCGACAGCTTAATAGCGTCTATCGTAAAATGCTGCTGTAACAATGTCTGCGTTAAGTGAGATGTGTGGAGTTAGTTTTTATTAGAATTTTTTCCAGTTATTTTTTGGCAAGTTCATAACGTCACACTGTTGACTTTAGTTCTTGCATGGAAGGTGAAATGGGTAATTCATCAGGTCGGAAGGCACTATAGATGGTAAGCTTTATGTAGTGTACAAGAGCTCTCTCTCTCTCTCTCTCTCTCTCTCTCTCTCTCCCGTCCTATCTCTCTCTCTCTCTCTCTCTCTCTCTCTCTCTCTCTCTCACTCTCTCTCTCTTTCTCTCTTGTGGGTAAAGCTTACCGAGGAATAGATAGAGAACATAGAACGTATGACTGCTAGTTCAAGGCCTGAAATATTATTGGCTGTTTTCAAAACACGTTTTCTGTGATGGGAGCTAGCAACCAACAAACATGAATCGTTATGCTGTGAATCACGAGTTTCAGCACGTTCGTTACTATCCAAACTACTGTGAAATATGCGACTACCGATAACACACTTCTCACTGTAAAACCTGGATCAGGAAAATGGCTCATAATATGTGTACAAATAGACAGTTGCCGTTCTCCATCTTCGTAATGTTTACTAATTTCGCACTAACAGGGATTTCACCATTATAGACAAGTTATGTTATTATTACTGACATCACACGGATTCTTTATTAGAACGGGTGGGCTGTAGGTAGTCTCGAGAAAATGAGGTTAGTTTCTATAGGATATTTCACAAAGTTGATCATTTCTTAAGAATAATGAAAACAATGCTGGGATGTCTAAGAATACTATAATAGTAAATCACGTGGCTTAGCGAAGAAAAAGTGAGAGAACCTGCAGCATCATTGCTTCTGAAATGTATGTGTAACATCAATAACTACTCCAGTAGTGAAAGTATGTTATTAGTTACGTAACTATTAAATTTTGTTTCTCTTTGTAGAAATGTGTGAAACATCTTCAAAACGTATGAAATTATGTCGATATGATAAAACAATGAGCACTCTTCAATGTAATTAATAGTCAGTCCACTGGCATAACAATAACTCAAATCAGTTTGAAGGTCTCTAACACTGATTGAATACTTGTTTTCTGTGTGTATAAATAAGCTACCTGCGAGTAATCACTGCTTATATATAACAGAGAAATTAAATTTTGTAGGTAGATTTCATTTATCTAAACTGGTAAGTCAAGGAAATATATTTGAATACAAAGAACGCGCTTCTATAATTCTCTAATAAAATCAAAGAGTGGTATTCTATCAAATATGAATAGAAACTCTTCAGAAAGTGACTTTCCTTGAACCATTTAGTGCAAGAATTAATATAAGTCTGAAAATTGTTCGTAATTAAATTTCAAAACCATTCTTCCTCCCACCAAATTGAGATACGTCCATATACGATGAAAATCCTAACGTGCCTGTAAATGTGTATCGCATTAAGTACAGTAAAGATAAATCGATGTCTATGGAATGGAGACAAGAACAAAATACGAAGAAACAATATACAGGCTGATGGTTTTAGCTTGAGACAACTAAATATCTCGAAAATGAATCATCGGAAGAAAAAAATGTTCTAGGTGAAAAGTTAATAGTAGAAGTTAATTAGAAGTTAATATCCATTCGTGCTAGATTGCCCTGAAAGCGCCAAGCATTGAGTGAGACAGTTTTTTCAGTAAAGAATCGACGAATTTATTTTAAGTTTAATTTACAATTTAAATGTAAACCTTTGTGTACAGAGGATTGATATCTATTTTCTAAATTTACTTTAGTGTTGTAAATTTGCTTGTACAGTGCAATATGATTAGCTACTTTAATATCTGGATAGAAATTGCGTCTAGAGTGATCCAAGAACAATATCGTGGAGATAACAGTTTTCTGTTCCAATCTCGATGCTTGATTACGGTGAGTCCCGTTGCCGCTCATCATAGCTGTAATTCACAATAAATGCTCAAACTGACGACCTTCCATTTATATTCATTTATTACTTCGTGAGAAGAATACATGTACACATCTTAAAAGCGTAGTGAATTACAGTTATGATGAGAGGCAAGGGGACACGCCGAAGCCTGGCCGGCCAGTGAGGCCGAGCGGTTCTAGGCGCTTCAGTCTCGAACCGCGCGACCGTTACGGTCGCAGGTTCGAATCCTGCCTCAGGCATGGGTGTGTGTGACGTCCTTAGGTTAGTTATGTTTAAGTAGTTCTAAGTTCTAGAAGACTGATGACCTCAGCAGTTAAGTCCCATAGTGCTCAGAGCCATTTGAACCATTTGACACCCCGAAATCATGTACCCAATGATGAGAGGCAAGGGGACTCAACGATCAAGCACCTTGAAGGGAACAGGAAACTATTACACCCACATCTCTGTTCCTTGATCACGCTAAATGTAGTTTCCAACCAGACACTGAAAGGTCTAACCATATTGTACAGTAAATTCAAATCTACAACAATATAGAACATTTCTGACTTAAATATCCACCGTTTGAAACCAAAGGTTTACATTTACATGTTAAAAGAAATGTAGAATCAAATATTTCGGTTCTTTATTACAAAAAGAGACACACTTGATATTTGTGTATTACAACATTTTCCACGAATTCGAAGAAATGGTTTGATGTAGATTGCGGGTGGTTGGGAATATGGGTCTCACAGGAAGCGTGCAAAGGATAACTTCCTGCAGTCGCGCCATTCATCTGTGTCCTCGGTGGCTCTGATGGATATAGCGTCTGCCATGTAAGCAGGAGATCCCGGGTTCGAGTCCCGGTCTGGGCACAC
This sequence comes from Schistocerca gregaria, assembly GCF_023897955.1. NCBI lineage: Eukaryota > Metazoa > Arthropoda > Insecta > Orthoptera > Acrididae > Schistocerca > Schistocerca gregaria. The sequence goes on from NC_064922.1 coordinate 465,388,822, forward strand.
ATTTTCAGCTGTCCCCATCAAGGTATGTACGTCAGTCGGCAGCTTAGGGTTGCAATTAATCATCATTTAAACCGTAAGTGTTTTTCAGCATAGAATCCCGATGTGTAATAGAAATGGGTGGTAGAGGGTGGGTGAGTACAAAGTTCACACGGCCCTTGCGGCATGCAGGTGGGGAGGCTAGGAAGTGGCTAGTTGTATTACATACCGATTTCCCCTTTACTGATATTAATTTTTCATCTAGAATGTCTTTTGCATACGATGTATCGTTTTCGAGATATTTAGCTCTAACAAGTTAAGACAAACACCCATTACAGTCGTTTTCCATACGTCACAAAACACCATCAACGTAAGAAACATCTGAATAATCTCATGCTGTACACTGAAATTAGGGGTATCTAACATTCCACTAAACAAAAATTCATTCAAGATGAGCTCGTTCTAGCATTACTACTAGGGCATTATCTCTTCCACTTTCACTGCACAGACAGATCAGACGCTCAATTAATGGGCACCACCCTGTTTAAACAAGTTACGAATAACTTGAAGAGATGTGATATGTAACTGTGTCCCACTTATTTTACTGATTGTAATTGGTGTCGTCGTGTTTGGGTGTCTTCTAGTAATGACGTCTGTAATTGAAACCATAAGTAATACCTACTGAAGTGAAAGAAACAAAGAAATGTTGAAAATGTACTTTTATTGTTGTGTTACAAATCAGTTTCATTCGCCTGAAGTTTAGTTTAATCTGAGATCACCTTTAAATTTTCATTGTGAGAATAAATAAAACTTTTTACTGCCTCAAGTTTATGATATTAATTTATCTGTAGTGAAAGGGACAGTTGCGTTCTGTACACTAAATTAATTATGCAGAGTCTTATCGGTAATACGATGGTAGCAAATCTGATATGTCTGCATGTAAATTGGTCGTAATGTTATTGGAGCTGCACACACAGATATGCACAGACACATGGATACACGTAGGTGTTGAGGCACGCATAGGCATGATGCCTTTATGCAAGCCTTCGTAGTAAAATTAGGATAGCAATAAATATAACATATAAAAGTAGTGATTACTTGTAAGATTTCAACATACTTTGCTGATGGAAATAATTTCACAGTGTCTGAGCGAGGTGATGTGGTGTTAAGACACTGGACTTTTATTCGGGAGAGCAGCTGTTCAAATCCCCGTCTGGCTGATTCAGGTTTCTCTGTTTTCGTTTTCTACTATAGCCTTAAAACGTATAAAACGAATTGTTTCGCAGCCAATTGCCTCAACCTTACCTCCTTGTGCACCGCTTCTAGAGACATCATCCTATTTCGGATGTTAGAAAGCTGATCCTCGCTCCTTCCTACCACAGTTATTAAAGTACACAGTGGTTGCTAAGCTTGAGCACGTAAACTTCCTGATTACCACACAGTTCAGAAATATGCGTACGTTAACAAGGAAAACTATAGAATGGAATGCTTCCAAAACCTTATAAAAAAGAAAGCTATTACACAAACACTAAAGGAGATTCAATGGTCCCAATAGCACTTAGGTAAATTAATTGAACCTTTGTCTGATGAGAGATATACTGCTAGTGTACTAACTTGCATCGGGTACCTGTGGTTTTGTCAGTACAATACATAAGTGAAGTTTGAACAAATGATTTGTAAAGACAACAATAACGATATATATTCATCGTTTGGATTTGCAGCTCCTTGTGCTGACCGTGTTTGCATTTAAAATTGTAGGATGTGAGGCTCGCCACAAACGCAAAACACCGTTTTTTCTCAGTACACAAACATGCTCCAGCACCACTGTGCCATCATCAGTGGGTTTCCGTTTTATTTATTCAGGAATGTGAATATTTTTATTAAATGATTACGAAATTATTTCGATGTTTAGTTCAAACAATACTTCTTTTCTTTTTGTTAATACCTTTACTCTTGGTGTGCATGATTTTTCCGAATCACTTGTGTATTATTTACTACAGGTAGACTGTCATCCCCAACCAAATAATGTTGATGAGAAATTTTTCTGGGAGTTAAAATATCATCTAAAATGTAATTCTGTTGGTCGCGATATTTGGTTCATATATTCGTTTTTACTTACGTTTTCGTGTGGCAATCCCTTTTATTCTCCACGTGAAGGTTAGGTGTGATTGTGGTTTGTTTTGTGTGTCTCAGCCCTGACAGTGTTCATTTGTTCATCATTGACGAACCTGATTCACGAACCACATACTCACCCAGAACAGTTACACAATGAGATAAATAATTTACATCAAAAAATTGACTTCAAATTAGAAACAAAACTAACAAACCACCACATTTTCTAGATCTCACCATACATAAAACAAACAACACACACAACTTCACAATATTCAGGAAACCGATAACCACAAGCACTATCATTCACAACCCATCGAACCACCCATTGACACATAAGCAAGCAAACTTCAGGTTCATGCACCATAGATTAAAAAGAACACCCATGAACAAACAGAACTACACACAAGAACTAAACACAATAAAACAAATAGCAGTAAAAAAAGGTTATGATACCCATATGGTAGACAAGTATATAACAGTATGTAAACAGTAAATGTAAACAGTACGAAAATAAACATACCACATATATAACAGTATGTAAACAGTAAATGTAAACAGTACGAAAATAAACATACCACACACACAGAACGCCAACACAGAAGAAAAGAAAACACAAACAATGACCACACACAAGGCACAACAGAGCAACAAGACATACACAAAACGAAATGGCACTTACTAGCCTACAATAACAAGATTGTTCACAGAATAGGCAACATAATAAAGAAACAGAGACTCCAAATAGGATACAGGACAGAGAACACATCACAAAAATATCAGAACGCAAGAAACTCCCACGGATAAATAAAACGGATCAGGAATATAAGTACTCGCATGCAACAATTGCCAGAAATCGTACGTAGGACAAATCTGCAGAAACTTATAGACCAGATATTCAGAACATCTCATAGCTTTAAAAAGCAACAGCTCCCATAACACTTATTCTGACCACATTGTAGCCCACAATCACCAACCAATTACAAAAGAAACAGACTTAAGAATACTAAAACCCAACCACAGCCTATACAGGAAACTGAATATCGAGGAAACCTTTTACATACACAAGGCAATAGGAGAAAGAAAACAGGTCTTAAATGTATATGCTACTCTCTGCAAGGGCACACTATTTAACACATTAAAGGAACTTCAGAGAAAAGAAAACACAAACAGATAAAATCTAACCCGACCTCCCCCCCCCCCCCCCCCCTCCACACACACACACAAAGCGCGCACGCAAAATGGGTACACTACAGTATGTACACATTCATCATTTACAACCAAAAGGAACACCATGTAAAAGACAGCACAAGCAACTAAGCACCATACAGAAAAAAAACACACACACACAAAGATAAAATATAAACAAGTTCAAATTTGGCGCAGAACTGTCTGGTGATCAAATGAGCACTGACTGGGCTGGGACACACAACAAACCACAATAACACTGTGTTGTGGTGAAGTGAAAAGTGTTTACGACCTTTTGTTGAAAATACGTGTTTTACTTACGTGAGTATCACGACACCCCACCATGATGCGGAGAATAAAAGTGATTGCCAAACGAAAACGTAAGTAAAAACAAGTGTAGGCGTGACATATCTCGACAAACTAAATTTCATTCTATATGATACTTTAACTCCCAGAAAAATTTCTCAGCGACATTGTTTGGTTGCAGATGACAAGCTACCTGTAGTAAATAAAGTCCAAGTGATCCGGTAAAATTATGCACTCCAAGTGTAAAGGTATTAACAAAAAGAAACCAACTATTGTTTGAACTAAACATACACATAATTTTGTAATCATTTAATAAAAATATTCACATTACAAAGTAAATAAAACGGAAACCTACTGATGATGGCACAGTGGTGTTGAAACATGTTTGGGTACTGAGAAAAAACGGTGTTCTGCATATCTGTCGGCCCTCACATCCTACAATAATAACGAGATACTTCGGATCACTCTATTTCAACGTGAAAAGTGACATAAACGTGTCAGAAAATTAATAAATTTTTTTGAATCAGGACAAATGCGCCATTAACCTACAAAAAGAAATTTCTCCTCACTGAACAAGGCCCATTTCGCTGCATCATGGAAAGGACAATTTTATTTCAGTACTGTTCAAAAAAGGTTCAAATAGTGTAAGTAGGCTGTTTAGGTTTTTTTATTGGTAACGCCACATAGCGCTCTGTATGAAAAATCACTGGCTGTGCTGTATGCAGTCAGTGGCTGGTTGGCATTGTTGTAATACTCGCCATTCTAGTGTTGGGCAGCTGGATGTTAAAAGCGCGTAGCGTTGCGCAGCTGGAGGTGACCCGCCAGCAGTGGTGGATATGGGGAGAGAGATGGCGAGTTTTGAAATTTGTAAGAATGGATGTCATGAACTGATATATATGTTATGACTATTAAGGTAAATACATTGTTTGTTCTCTATTAAAATCTTTCATTCGCTAACTATGCCTATCAGTAATTAGTGCCTTCCGTAGTTTGAATCTTTTATTTAGCTGGCAGTAGTGGCGCTCGCTGTATTGCAGTAATTCGAGTAACGAAGATTTTTGGTGACTTAAGTGATTTGTGAAAGGTATAGGTTAATGTTAGTCAGGGCCAATCTTTTGTAGGGATTTTTGAAAGTCAGATTGCGTTGTGCTAAAAATATTGTGTGTCAGTTTAAGCACATTCGTGTATAAGTGTTCAAAGAGGACGTTTCATATGTCTACACTTAGCCGAAGATACCTCACTTGAATCTTCTGGTTTTTTTCTTGTCGTTTGTGTAAATAGTGTAGCTTTTGTTTATTGCTAGCGCGTAATTATAGAGAGAATTTCCTTTGTGGTTGTAGTTTTTCATTGTTGTACAGTAAAACAGTTGTGGCATGCATGTAGATTTGCAGGAAGTATTTCGCAGCTGCGCTTGCAATTAACGAGATATTATTTTCAGTGCTACGTTAATGTGTTTTCTTATTTTGCTCTTCAAAGTGTGCTTTTCTATGTTATCGTGTGAAATATCGTGACAATAATGGCGTGTGAAAAAGTAATACTAGGCACAAAAGTAAACTTAGAAATGACAGTGAAGACAAAAGCAGTGTGTTAGCGCCACCGAGTAGTGAAGTAACTAATGTTCAAAGTAGTAATTTGGTAATTGTACATAGGGAAATGGAGCGGGCTGCAAATAATGGTGTAGGCAGTGAAACAATTAGTGAACAGGGAAGCATTATCGATCAATCGGTCGGATACAGCTCGCCTCAGGATTCCGAAATGACAGAACACAATCTTGCAAACACTATAGATTCAGGTTTTGCGTCCTCACCGCTTTCTCAGATAAGTCAAGACACATTTTCTGCTTGTCAAAATGTGAATGTTGCCTGTGCAAATGCACTGCCGAAAAACATAAAGGAACAGATTCCAGACACTAATACATTATTATTCCAATTAATGCAACAAATGAAACAAAATCAGAGAGAAACACAACAAAAGCTTCAAAAGTTAGACACAATGGAACAAAAGCTTCAAAAGTTAGACTCAGTGGAACATACGCTTGAACAAACAAGTGAAGATTTAACTACTGAGTTGCATGAAATCGAATCGAAATGTCAAAAAATCTGTAATGACGTAAAAACACAAATTTGTGAGCATTTTCAACCTATTTTTTCGCGGCATGAAAATGCATTACAGAAACACGAATCAGCCATAAAAGAACTACAAACTATTGTTCATGAAAATCATGAGACCTTGCAAGCCAAAATAGACTCAGTTGCATCTACTGATTCGGTTACACAACTTGCAAAAACTCAGCAAAACTTAAAGGACACAGTAGATACGATTTCAACACAAATGGACACTCTGAAATTTGGTTCAGAAAAACACACAGGAAATAAGTACACTATCGGAGAAAGTAGCCGAACTTTCGGATCAGTTCATTGACTTATATGCAAAGGTAGATGATGATCTGAATGACATAGAAGAGTGCGAACAAATTAGGAAATTCAAACAAAACGAGAATCAAATTAATACGCAACACCGAAGAGATATCTGGGAAGTACAAGATCAGCTAACACAGGTAATACAAGAATTACGTATTTCAGAGGACACTGGCGCTCCAACGCGGGAAGAGGAACTTAGAAATACGGAAAAGCTACAAAATAATAACACAGGGCATTTCGGAAATCATGACAGGTTAAACGTTGGGCATTGTTTCTGCAAGAATTCCACTTCACAATAGTCTACATTCCCGGCAAGGAGAACATTGTTGTGGACGCGCTGTCACGCGCACGTGCTGGGCTTGAGAAAAGTAACGCAGAAAGCAACCTCGAGAAAAATTTCAGTATTCTTTACATTCAGAAAGTCGCCTTTGAAAACTTCATGACCACATCTTTAATGGACATTGCTCATGAACACAAGATAAAGATCCGATTTGGAAAGACATCAAAAGTAAATGGCATGAAAAGACACACACACAGATTCGGCATTATTATCTGGTTAGAAACAACACACTGATCAAACGCTGCACTGTTGATGACAAGCTATGGGTACTTTGCATTCCAGACGATTTCGTTAATAAGCTCATTTGGTACATTCATTTCAGCTATGCACATTTTGGTCCGCGAAAAGTTATCATATTCTTCGAACGACTTCTTATTTTAACAATATGGAAAAGATAGTTCGAAGAGTCTTGTCTATTTGTAAACTTTGTCAAAAGGCGAAACCATCTACTGTCTCGCATCGTGCTCCATTGTTTCCTATCATTCCTTCCAAATTAAAAGAATTTGCTGCTGTTGCTCTCTTGGGACCGCTTGTCAGAACATCTAATGGATTTTCGTACGTTCTAGTCGCTGTTGAACTTACTTCAAAATTTGTTTCTTTCACTCCGTTACGTAAAGCCACTGGACGGTCTGTATCCATCGCCTTTGTTAAAAATTTCTTACTTGAAGTTGGACACGTTAGTAAAGTCATTTTAGATAACGCACCGCAATTCAGATCTGCTGTTTGGTCACGCATGCTTCGTAACCATAAAATCAAATCTGTTTTTAATTCATTGTACTCACCACATTGTAACCCGTCTGAACGGATTATGAAAGAAATCAATAAGCTTTGCAGACTTTATTATCGCAGAAAGCATCAGCATTGGGACAGATATTTACACTTATTTCAAAACGAGCTGAATGAAATGCCTCATGATTCCACTGCTTTACCACCTGTTCTTGTACTGAAGAATAAAGAACCACCGAACAGAATCAGAGAGCTTGTACCTTTTCCGAATACACGTAAACTTTGACACAAAGACATAATTTATTTGGCTATTAAAAATATAAATTCTGCTGCAGACAAAAGGAGAAAAATACACAGCAAATCAAATGCAAAGAAATTATATATTGGTCAGAAAGTTCTCATTAAAGCTCATTCATTGTCACATAAGAAGAAACACTTGAGTCACAAATTCTTTCTAGTTTACAATGGACCTTACAGAATCCGACGTATACCACATGATAATTACGTTAAAGCTGAAACTCTGCGTACTAGGAAGAGTAAAGGTTTACACCACATTTCACATGTAAAACTGTTTATTGAAACATAATCTGGTTTTAAACTTTGTCTTTGCCATATAACTTTTCACTTTACATTACTAGTATGCTTTGTCACACTGAGAAACTGTTAACATGCAACAATGTTTTGAAGTTAACTATCCAGTCTAGAACCTAGGGAACATTTTTAAACATAAATTACGAATGCCTTGTTGTAGTGAACAGACGACACAGTGTTGTTATTTGTACATTCTTGCTTGTTAGTTGCACGATTACGTAACGACTATAAGGCTTACATACTTAGAACATATACTGTTAATGAGATTTTAATGCAACATTTTGGTTTAGTTGAAAGGACATTCCTTATTTCTTGTAGTTTTTGTGACATTAAAGATGACTTAGTATTTGGTTTATTTGACAGCTACATGATTATATCACGACGCTACTAATGTGTGACACAATTTACGTTGTGTTTTTGTGGTGTATCTGTTTTATATCTGCACAGTTTTTCTGAATTCTTCTGGAAAGGAAAACATGTTTTAGTAGTAACTTTGTGGCATAGCTACAATGAGACAGCCTTTTCTGTAGCACAACAATACGTTACAGTACAGTACTTACTTCATCACGGCAATAAGCTTAGTAACTACGATATCTATACGCAAAGCATTTCACTTTTCTTTATCATGAGGTCAGTACATTGACTTTTGCAGAACTTAGCTTTCGGAGGACGATAACTACGACATTTCCACAGAGATTATCTTACAAGACGCACAGTTTAGCGCTATAGTACACGTATTTGAGTGATTAATTTTGTACTTAAAACATTTATTTTTAAAGATATTTGAAGTACAATGATACAAGGGTTTTCCATGATACATTTCATTCCATTGCTGTAATCTGTGACACCTGAGGATATAATTACATTAATTCTCAGGCGGTACACGCATACTTTGTGTACCATGTGGATGGCAAGCACAAGGAGCCCTAGCTGGTGTGGTATTTGCTTATACAACTTCACACATCGGTACCATATTTCTCCAACACAGAATTACACAGCTATCTGATCATTTAACTGAGAGAGACAAATATTTATTTTACTACATCAGTGACAGACGTTTACGTAATTACACGGTTGGATAACTTCACACTTATGAAATTGTATTTTGTCTGTACTTTGTGAAATTTTCATATTTTTCGGAACCATAGTGATACTATGAGAGCTTTGAATGATGTATTTGGTATGGGACCATGATTTTTAAAGTACATTTGAGGCAGATGACACTTTTGACATGAGCAGAGAATTTTTTTTTTAGGTTTTGAAATTATTTGAGGAAACTACGACGATTTTGAGAGTTGACTGAGGTGTTATGATGTTATTATTATGATGACTATGTGTATTATGCTGTTGCGATATGTTTATGATCAATAAGCTGATGCTATATGAGTTATTTGATTATGCTATGTATCTGTTATGATGAACTATTGAAGAAGTGTCGACGAATAAGGTAAGGAATAATGAGTAGTGGTTAGGGACTCTGGTTTGTGAAAAAGGTTGTTGGAAACCAAGAATAGTACTTTAAGAGTTATGAAATGTATGTAAATGCATGAATGTATTACAATGCCAACGAAATTTTTTGGACACTTACATCAATAGGATTTTCTTTCTACAGATGTGTAACGCAAATTCTTGACCTGGGAAATTCTTTATATGAGACTGCCACTGTAGCGGAAACTGGTATCGTAAATATTTCGGTAAGACAGTTCAGTGACCACCTGCACGTAATGCGTCGTGGGCACCCAGCTGCGCGACAGCCACCTGACAAAAGAAAGCCATTAGGTGAAAAAAAAGAGGCCATTATCCTCACTATTGACATTCCTTTGTAGAAAGCATCGCAAAAACGACACGCTCATTACTGGGAAATATATTTTCTTACATCTGCACACCTGATAATGACAAGCGTCTTTCTACGAGAGTTGAGAGAATTTGTACTAACTTATGAAATGTCACATGACTATTGAATGATATTTTTATGCTTTGCCTTTCATAGTTGCTTATTTCATTTGATATCTGGTTTCCAGCTGTGTTGCAGCATTGGTTCTATAAAATAAAATTTAATGCATTTGCTAATGTAAACACTTTCTGTCAACAGATCTAGTAATTAATCATTTTATGATCCACGTTGTTCGAAAAAGGAGCACTTGGAAAGGAAAGAACAATAAAAAGGGATTACTAACAGTTACTGCATACATAATTTTCTTTCCAACTACTTGGTAATATCTTTTGTAGAATTAGTTTTGTGGTGCACCACTTTAATGGCATAGATATTAATATGTGAATAGACATTTCCCTTTTCTGCATTGTTGTCTTTACTGTAATATTTTTTCTGCTTGAGCTTTGTCATGTTTAGATATAAAATATTGCATTTGCTGCTGCTGTTTGCCAGACATAATGTTACTGAATTTGACTTTGTATTACTCTGTTAAGCCAGTTTTAGTACGTATTTATTTTTCTTGTTTGCACTATGGGGCTTAACATCTGTGGTCATCAGTCCTCTAACCTAAGGACATCACACACATCCATGCCCGAGGCAGTATTCGAACCTGCGACCATAGTGGTCACTCGGTTCCAGACTGAAGCGCCTAGAACTGCACGGCCACACCGGCCGGCTTCAGTACTGTAAAGTAATGTATAGAAAAACGTTTTTCTTATTGTTGAGTTATTTTGCAGACTCTGAAAAGTAATACTAACTCAACTTCGTATCTCTGTCTTCGTTAAATACAAATGCTTCCGTAGCTTCCATTCCGGTACGTTTTCATTGGATATTATAGTGGCATAGTATTCTCCAAGTACTGTGATTTATTCTCAGTACAGGCATCTGTTTTTCTGAAACATCTGCATGTTCGTTTCAGAGTTTTAAATAAACGTTCAATATACTGACTCAGTTCCTTAGGGGATAATATAAATGGCTAGGGAAAGTTCTGTTTGGCTTATGAAGAAAAGTAGTAACGTGTGAGGCATTATTGGCCCTACGATATGTCTCAGAATGTAGGGTGAAAAACGCGAAATTATTTTTATAACATTTGTAGACCTAGAACAAGTCTTTGACAAATTTGAGGAAAGCAGGCAGTAAGTATGAAATTCTATTAGCCGAAAGGAATCTACACCTTTACAGAAACCAGATTTCACTTACAATGTAAGAGAAAAAGGAAAGGAAAGAAGTACTTAAAGAGACAACGAGACAGGGTTGCAGTCTGTCCTCGAAATATTATCACTCTACACATGAAGCAAGTGGTAAAGTAAACGAAAGCTAATTTCGGGCAGGAAATTAACTTTAAACGAAGAGAAATAAGAACTAAGATACTTGCCGGTGACATTGTGTGAGAGACGATATAGGACTTTGTGGTCAGGGATAGATAGTGTCTTGCAAATAGGATGTAAGGTGAATATTAACAAATGTAAGAGGAGGTGAATTTAATGTAGTCTAGTTAAATCAGGCAATGTCTAGGAAATTAGAGTAAGAAAAGAGAATTTTAATATTTGGCCAGCAAAATAATTGTCGATGACCACAGTAGACAATTTGTAAACCGAAAACTGGCAAAAACAGAGAATCGTTTCGGAACAAGAAAATGTTGTCGACATTGAATAGACATTTAAGTTTTAGGAAGACTTTACTGAAGGTACTTGCTTGGAATGTTGCTTTTACTGATATGGAAGGTTTGCTGCAAACAAGTGAGACAAAGAGGAAAGCTTATAATTAAATGTTTCCCTGAGACATTTCTCTTTTTATTAGCTACAATAATGATCGAAGCAGATGAAATGGATTAAAATTTGTGCTGTGTCCAGGTCTTCTTCCTTGCTAGGCAGAAATGCTTTGCTGCATCTACTACCTAAGCTTAGTGCTCTCCCGAACTCAGCTTTGGTAGTTCGAGCAGCAATGTTGACCACCGTTCTGTGCTAGTGTAATGGTTAGCATTTCTGCCTAACAAACAAGAAGAGCCGAGTTCGAGTCCCGGCTGCAGCACAAATTTTAGTTCGTTTCGTCTGCTTTGATCATTATCGAAGAAGGAAAGCTTTTGAAAAGTGGTGTTACAAGAGAGTGCCGAACATTAGACGGAAGATAGTTCAACTATTGAAGCTTATGGCACAAATGGATCAAAAGAAGGCATCGGCTGATAGACATCTCCTGATGCATGGACAAAATACTAATATAGAGAAATGCATGTGGAGATCAATGCTTATTATAGTGAGCAAGTTCTAATGGATCAAGTTTACTGCAGAGATGGATTTGTGTGGAGAGTAGCGTCAACAGATGTTCGAAATGAAGGCCACAGCACTAACAACCTTTACTGCAGATATAAGCATATACCTGATGGAGAGATAAGTGGGATTAGGATTGCTGGAGTGAAAAAACTGAACCCATGTCAGAGATAACTCATTTTATTTTTTCCTTATTTGCCAAGACACTTCAGCGTACAATGGTGGCACACATAAAACGATTAAGCAAAATGCGGTTTTACAGACAAGGTCAGTAATTTGAATGGTAAAGTAGAGACACAGAACAAATGTTTAAACAGATTTGAACTAAAGCAAAATCCATCAACTGTTTGCTCAATAATTATATCAAAGTTTCTTACAATGTCAAAAACGACGTATGACATGGTGATCAGGCATTGGTTCTTTTAACTGGTGTAGGCACAGGGATATGTCTTGAATAGCTTCACCTATATGACATAAACACTTGTAGTTTATCTAAACACACAAAATAGGAATTAACACCGCATAGTCTTATTGCTGTTAAACAACAAGCTAGTGTGAACGAAGTGATCCAGACTTATGCATAACCTTAACACAACCACTAACAAGACCATAAAAGGAAACAAAGTTTACTTTAAACCAATGCTTACAAAAGAAGCAATTCAACCGAGCCATTTTTATCAAGTGGACTAAAAGCTTTTGAAAACTTTAATCAGACCTTCATACTAGGCAAAATTTACTCTAAACCAGCCTTCAACAGTGGATTAAAGTAGAGAAAAATTTATCCTGAGGTGACTTTAAACATAAATTACATTTTTTGTCTCGAACTCTTAAGCAAATATTTATAAAGGTAAAATTACACTGAAACCCCCTTTCCAGAGGGAATAAACTTTTCAAACTTGAACAATGTTCATGATTTGAAAACAGTAAGGTTACACTGAGCCTGCTTCAAAGGGAAGTTCAAACATTTCAAAGTTTCAACAAAGTTCACAGAAGTAATCCTACAAACAGCCATTCTCAAATGCTGAATACAATATATTTCAGATCGCTCTCAGTTCAGGGGTAAAGTTCCAGAATAACAACTACTAACTATTAATTAGCAAGTAAGAAGATCCGTAGAACGTGAGACGCTGGAAGGGACTACGAACGCAAGCACAATGAAGACAACTTAAATAGGTGATGTTGAGAAACACAGTATACTGCGGACAGGGGAACTTCAGCAGTAACCAACAATGGTGAAAGCTGAAGAACACCTTCCGAACCAGAAGTGTTCAAATAAAGAGGCACACCAATAAGGGCAATAGTCAACAGAGCAGCTCAGCCCATAAAGTCTCAATAGGTCAAGCAATTCCGTGAAACGCCACACACTACCCCGACGAAACCCAGTTCCGCCACACAACGCGCTGTTGCTGCATAGCGTTCCGACAGCAACTGGCGGCTCCGAAGTCACCACCGCAGCTCGACAAGGTGACTCTCCGCCGGGCCTGGACTGCTGCTTCACAGCCCTGTCCTCTGCGTGTCACTTACGAACATTGTCTGTCCTTGAGCTGCGTCTTCCAGACTTTCTTCGCAACTCCGCGATGGCTCAGAATTGAGATTCCGAAAAAACCAAAGAGACTAGTGACTGACTTATACTCGAAAGATAATATCACTGGCCCGGGTAGGGACGTGGTATTTATCAATACCATGCGAAATAGCGCAATAATTAAAACACTGGACCGGTACCTGCAAAGACAGTTCTCCAAGTAACCATCCGCTCATCCATGTTCATGCCTTATGTGATTTTCTTGTCTTAAAGCGAAAGACTTGATAGTTTCTTTTGAACGTCATAGCCACTTTCCGTCTTCATTCTTTCCCGTTAAGAGCTTGTTTCCTGTCCCTAATGGTCTCGTGGGCGTCTTTATATCAAAACAAATCTATCTCTCATCTTATATACTCCCCATACTTGCATAACGCTCATTAATACAGCCCACTCTAGGGTCGTTTTCCATGTTTGCCTTCATGATTAGGCAGCATATAAACAAAAATAGCTTTGCATATGTTGAAGGAGATATGCAGGATGAGGAAAATTAAACTGCTCCTGAAAACATAAGTCTGACGCGGAACTGATACCTGTTGGTGGCATTGAGAACTGCTTATTGTATACAATGCTGGAAACCGATAATTCGTTGTACCTATCGATTGCAGTCATATGTCCATCCATACCAATCTCCAGCATGCTCTGTCATTACATCTGAATGACGAGCAGATGTGTTTAGTGACCATCTGAATGCAAAACACAATTGTGCTCTCGATGAAACATTGCATGTTTATTGTCGTGCGTTATCAGAAGCACATTTTGTGGGAAACGTGTGAGGGGATATTTCTGCAATAATTTAAGGCTAGACACTTTAGGCAAAATTTACAGCAAGTCTGCAACGCAAAAAATAGTGGCAAGATGCCGCCAAATTCATTCCGTAGCAAATAATTTTTCAAAAAAATGTAGAACTCCAGATAATATTGCTGAATCAAAGGAAATCAGGTATCAAATACCGACGAAAACTCAAAGTCGTTTGTGTATGCAAGTGGGAATTAACACATTTTCATGTTGAAACATTGTCAAAAAGGACTTGAATTTGTAATATTCTTTTGTGCATGAACTGAAGCGTCCGAACGAACTTTAACGTGCTGAGTTCTGCCGGTGTTTTCTGAGTAAAGTGGAATTGTAACTTTGGATTTCTCTGCACGTATTTTCTGCGTGAAGTGAAATTATACTTCTGGTTTCTCTGTTCTTCATTCTTTCACATGCGGCAGGATTATCACGTCAGGGTATGTGAACTCGCAGAACAAGCCCAATTACGCAACAGGGTATCCACATCAGTACTCTGAAGAACCGTCGCATAAATCAGTAATAGTGTTTGGTGCGATTCTTTCACCGAACTATTAATTTCAAACGGCATAACTTTTTAAGTCGTGTATGGATCATCCCACCGTATGGATGGCTTGAGGAAGACGGAGCAACTGCACACACCACCTTGTCAATCTTGTCACAAACGCATAAGTAATTCGGTGAGAAGAGGACAATCAGCAGAGGAAGTGCAGTCCTCCGATCACCTCCTCGATCCTCTGATCTCTCTCGACCCCCCACCTCCCATCCACGTAATTTTAGTCTGTAAGACAAATTGAAGGAGTAGGTGTACGGAAATGATCCACACACAAGGGAAGAGCTACCTTGATACACTAAAGGCTCTGTTGCTGTTATGTGCGTCTCACAGTGTGATAAATCGAACACAGCGCTACATCGATGTCCACCGTGGCTGTTTCTGTTATCTCCTCTGATGTTCATTGACTAAGGACAGTCCTGAGTCAGTCATACTGTAAATATTTTCCGGGTCAGATTTGTTTTGTCCACTAAGTAAAAAAGAAAATGAAGCTGAGCTTATCGGATAGTCGTTCATTTTACTTATGGGGAGATAACACGGACCCACCTATGGAATGAACTGCAACATACTAAGTACATCAACAAACTGTTAAACACAAGGGTGAGCAGATTCCTCAACTTGTGCCGTAAGGTGGTTGGGTTTGGGGTTCCGCTAGATAGGTCAGGAGTCCACTACACGCAGGGACGGTTACACGGGTAGCAAGGGCTAAGTGGCGTGCACTGGCCGACTTTTTAGGTTAGAGTGCCTCAGGGAAATACGAGAAGGGCTGCAGTCTAAAGGATGCAGGTCGAATATAGGAAGAACGCAGATACGGGAACCATCCCTATAACTATTGTACATTGCTGTAGCTGTGCTGGGAAAGTACCAGAGCTCCAAGTGCTAATAGAAAGCACTGATGCTCAAATCGTTATATGCACTGTAAGCTCTCTGAAGCCACAGATAAGTACACTCGAAATTTTTGCGAGAAACCAAACGGTGTTCCGGAAGGATAAGCAAAACACAGTTGGCGGTGACGTGTTTGTTGCTGATTGAAGTAGTTTATATTGTAGCGCAACTGAAGCAGATAGTTACTGTGACGTAGTATCACAACCAGAATAAAATAATAATTGGATCCTTTCACCGACCTCCCAACTCAGATGATAAAATCAGTGAGAGGTTCGAAGAAAACTTGAGTTTAATTTCAAACACGTACACGGATCATACAGTTATAGTTGGTGGTGACTTTAAGTTGCCCTCGATATGTTGGCGAAAATACATGTTAAAATCCGGAGGTCCGCGCAAAACATCATCCGAAATTATGCTAAACGCATTCTGTGAAAAATATTTCGAGCAATTAATTCATACGCCCACTCCATTGGTAAAAGGTTCTGGAACACACTTCACATCTTACCAATAAGTAATACTGAGCTAATAACTAGCACCTAAACGGTTACAGAATTGTCGTAGCGAGAATGAATACCGTAACTGGCAAATCTTCCATAATAAACGAAAATAAATTTGTTTTGAAAAGTAGATAAAAATTCACTTGACGCCTTCGTGAGAGACAATCTCCAATCCTTCCAAATTAAATGCATGTGTAGACAAGATGTGGCTTTCATTCAAAGAAATAGTATGGACAGAAATGGAAAGATTTATAACAAACAAATTAACAAACGACGGAGCTGATCCCACTTGAAACACGTAACGGATGAGAACACTGCTGCAGAAACAACAAAACACGCATGCCAAATTGGAACGAACACAAAATAACCAAAACTGGCGATCTTACACAAGTTCGAAATCTGGTGCAGGCCCCAATCCGCGATGCTTATAATAGTTTTCAGAAAGAGACTATATCTCGAAACCTGGAAGAAAATGCAGAGATATGCTAGTTGTATGTAAAGTATGCTAATGACAAATACACATTCAATGCCTTCTCTGTGCGATAACATTGGAAATACTATCAACGACAGTGCTGCGAAAGCAGAGTTATTAAATTCAGCCTTTCGACATTCCTTCACCAAATAAGACGAAGTAAATATTCCAGAATGCGAATCAAGAATAGCTGCCAGCAAGAGTAACGTAGAAACATACTGAAGAGCCAAAGAAATGGGTATAACCATGCCTATTCAAGTACAGAGATATGTAAACAAGAAGATTACGGCGCTGCGGCCGGCAACTCCTATTTAAGAAACAAAAGTGTCTGGCACAGTTGTTGGATCGGTTATAGTTGCTACAATGGCAGGTTAACAAGATTTAAGTAAGTGTGAACGTGGTGTTTTATCCGGCGCACGAGTGATGGCACACATAAGCTGCGAGGTAGCAATGAAGTGAGGATTTTCCCGTAAGACCATTTCACGTGTATCAGGAATCGAATCCGGCATATCTGACGTCACTGCGGCTGGACAAAGATCCTGCAAGAACGAACCAACGACGGCTGAAGAGAAACCTTCAACGTAATAAGTGCAACACTTCCGTAAAATTGCTGCAGGTTTTAATGCTGGGCAATCAACAAGTGTCAGCGTGCGAACTATTCAACGAAACATCACCTATATGGGCTGTCGGAGCAGAAGGCCTACTCGTGCACCCTTGGTGACTGCACGACACACAGCTTTAGCCTCGTCTGGGCCCGTCAATACCGACATTGGACTGTTGATGACTGGAAACATGTTACCTGGTAGGACGAGTCTCATTTCAGACTGTATCGAGCGGATGGACGTGTACGGGCATGGAGACGACCTCATGAATCCATGGACCCTGCATGTCAGATGGGGACTCTTCAAACTGGTGGAAGCTCTGTAATGGTGTAGGGTGTGTGCAGTTAGAGTGATATAGGACCCCTGATACGTCTAGGTACGGCTTTGATAGGTGACACTTACGTAAGAGTCCTGTCTGATCATCTGCACCCATTCATGTTCATTGTGCATTACGACGAAGCTGCACAATTCCAGTAGGACTGAGGTTAAACACTTCCGCTGGCCCCCAAACTCCACAGGCATGAACATTATTGACCACATCTGGGATGCCTTGCAACGCGCTGTTCAGAAGATATTTCGACCCTCTCGTATTCTTATGGACTTATGGATACCCCTGGAGGATTCATGGAATCAGTTCTCTCCAGCACTACTTCATACATTATTCGAGTCCATGCCACGTCGTGTTGCGGCACTTCTGCGTGCTCGCGGGGACCCTATACGATATTACGGCGGCATAACAGTTTATTTTGCTCTTCAGTGTAGATACCATTGAGTAGTGAAGCAACTTAAATCATTTAACAAAAGCAAATCTTCCAGTCCAAACTGCATACTAGTTACCTTCCTTTCAGAGTATGCTGATACAATAACTCCACGTTTAACAATTACATACAACCGGTCGCTCGACGAAAGATCAGTATCCAAAGACTGAAAAAAGACTCAGGTCACACGAATATTCAATAAAGGTAGTACGACTAATCCACTGCTTTACAGACTCATATCATTAACATCGATATGCAACAGGATTTTTGAACATATATCGTGTTCGAACATTATGCATTATCTCGAAGAGAACGGTCTATTGACACACGGTCAAAAAGGTTTTAGAAACATCGTTCTTGTGAAACGCAACTAGCTCTTCACTCGCACAGAAAGTTGAGTGTTATTGGCAAGTGATTTCAAACTGATTCCGTATTTGTAGATTTCCAAAAGGCTTTTGACACTACCATACAAGCGGCTTGTAGTGAAATAGCGTGCCTATGGGTTATCGTCTCTGTTATATGACTGGATTCGAGAGTTCCTATCCGAGAGGTCACAGCTCGTAGTAATTGACAGAAAGTCACAGAGGAAAATAGATGTGACTTCTGGTCTTCCCCAAGGCACTATTATAGGCAATCCTCTGTTCCTTATCTATATAAACGATTTAGGAAACAATCTGAGCAGCCGTCCTAGATTGTCTGCGCAAATGGTTCAAATGGCTCTGAGCACTATGGGACTCAACTGCTGTGGTCATCAGTCCCCTAGAACATAGAACTACTTAAACCTAACTAGCCTAAGGACATCACACACATCCATGCCCGAGGCAGGATTCGAACCTGCGACCGTAGCAGTCGCACGGTTCCGGACTGCGCACCTAGAACCGCGAGACCACCGCAGCCGGCAGACTGTCTGCGAATGATGCTGTCGTTACTGTAGTACAGTCACCAAAAGATCAAAAACAATTGCAAAACGATTTAGAAAAGAATTTGTATAGCGCTAATATTGACACTTAACGCTAAATAATGAAAAGTGTGAGGTGTTAAAGGCAATCCATTAAACTTCGGTTACACATGAATCAGTGAAACTTCAAGGCTGTAAATTCAATTAAACGCCCAGGGTTTACAACTGGGAACAGCTTAAATTGGAAAGAACATTCTGGTTCCGCGCGCCACCGAATTTGAACCCCCGCCAGACGTGATGGACGTCGAAGGCCCCTAGAGGTCTCTGCACCATCGCGCCGTAAGCTATGACGGCGTGCTCCTCCTGGCACGCATCGAGTGGACACATCGCCTCCCGTTAGACAGCTTATTTACTTTCTTGTCCTGTGTACTAGTGGACGTGGTTGTTAGATTTTCTTGTGACTCCGTTGTTTCGATATCGTTGTTGTTCGTTCTGTCCTTTTTTGGTCGTCCATCCTCTCCCTTAGTGTTGTTGTTCGTGTGCCGCTCCACGGGTCCCGCCGCACTTTCTCTCACCTCAATCCCGTGACCATTCCAGTCGCCGTTCCAAACATATACAAAATTTTGTGGGGAAGGCGAACCAAAGACTGTATTTTATTGGCAGAACACTAAGAAACTGTAAAAGATTTACTAGAGAGACTCCCTACAATCCGCTGGTCCATCCTCTTTTGGAGTACTGCTGCACGTAATGGGATCCCCACCAGTTAGAATTAACGGAGGACAAAGACGAACACCACGTTTTGTATTATCGCGAAATAAGTGAGAGAGCTTAACTGACATGATACAGGATTAAGAGTGAACATCATTAGAGCACAGGTATTATTCGTTGTGGCGGAATCTTCTCAAGAAATTTCAATCACTTTTTTTCTCCTCCGAATAATAAAATATTTTGTTGACGCCATCTACATAGGGAGAAACTTTCATAAAAATAAAATATGGAAAATCGGAGCTCGAACGGAAAGGTACAGGTGTTCGTCTTTGCTGTGGGCTGTTCGAGAGTGGAATAATAGAGAATTATTATGAAGGTGGTTCAATGAAACCTGAGTTGCAGAATTTTGGAACACGTATTATGTTCGAGTATAATGACTTTTCTGGAGACTAGAAATTTACTCTGTAGGAATCAGCATGGATTTCGAAAATGACGGTCATGTGAAACCCAACTCGCGCTATTCGTAGACGAGACTCAGAGGGCCATAGACACGGGTTCACAAGTAGATGCCGTGTTTCTTCCGCAAGGAGTTCCATACAGTTCCCCACAGTCGTTTAATGAACAAAATAAAAGCATATAGATTATCAGACCAATTGTGTGATTGGATTGAGGAGTTCCTAGATAACAGAACGCAGCATGTCATTCTAAATGGAGAGAAGTCTTCCGAAGTAAGAGTGATTTCAGGTGTGCCGCAGGGGAGTGTCATAGGACCGTTGCTATTCACAATATACATAAATGGCTTTATGGATGACATCGGAAGTTCACTGAGGGTTTTTGAAGATGATGCTGTGGTGTATCGAGAGGTTGTAATAATGGAAAATTGTACTGAAATGCAGGAGGATCTGCAGCGAATTGACGTATGGTGCAGGGAATGGCAATTGAATATCAGTGTAGACAAGTGTAATGTGCCGCGAATACATAGAAAGATACATCCCTTATCATTTAGCTACAAAACAGCAGGTCAGCAACTGGAAGCAGTTAATTCCATAAATTATCTGGGAGTACGCATTAGGAGTGATTTAAAATGGAATGATAATATAAAGTTAATCGTCGGTAAAGCAGATGCCAGACTGAGATTCATTGGAAGAATCCTAAGGAAATGCAATCCGAAAACAAAGGAAGTAGGTTACAGTACGCTTGTTCGCCCACTGCTTGAATACTTCTCACCAGTGTGGGATCCGTACCAGATAGGGTTGATAGAAGAGATAGAGAAGATCCAACAGAGAGCAGCGCGCTTCGTTACAGGATCATTTAGTAATCGCGAAAGCGTTACGGAGATGATAGATAAACTCCAGTGGAAGACTCTGCAGGAGAGACGCTCAGTAGCTCGGTACGGGCTTTTGTTATAGTTTCGAGAACATACCTTCACCGAAGAGTCGAGCAGTATATTGCTCCCTCCTACGTATATCTCGCGAAGAGACCATGAGGATAAAATCAGAGAGATTAGAGCCCACACAGAAGCATACCGACAATCCTTCTTTCCACGAACAATAATAGACTGTTATAGAAGGGAAAACCGATAGAGGTACTCAGGGTACCCTCCGCCACACGCCGTCAGGTTGCTTGCGGAGTGTGGATGTAGATGTAGGTGTAAATGTAGATGCCAAGCACTTCATTGTGGTCTACAGAATATCCATGTAGACGTAGATGTACAAAGGGATGTAGATGTACAAATGGGGAACAAAACAATTTCACTTTCGCGAAGTGAGCTGGCGTTCCTACACTGGTCCGCACAAACATTGTCTATACACATTAGGCAAAGCTTTGAATTTAAGGTTCATTTAAGTGGGAAGTCAACCACAAACCAATCAGTGAATATCGTTCCTGCAACATCAATACAGTCACCGAAGCCGAGGTAAAATATTAGGCTTCTCAGGGCACGGCGATCTGCCTAACAGGCACGACAAAGTAGCTTTTTATCTGTCACGTGTTATAGTGCTTCGGAAAACTGGCTGTTTTAAGTGGCAGTTTAATGCACCTCAACAAATTGTCCATAAGCTCCACCAAAACTTCAGAGCAGCACTGAACTTTTTTCTTTACATGTAAACATGCACGTGTCAGAGGAAATGTCTCACCAGATTAAGAAACTGAAAGTGATCACATGGATTGCGAAGAGGTCCAGGATGGAAATGAGCACCTGAAGTCTATCGCTCCTTTCAGCAGTGATATTGGCGTTAAAATACTACACATGACAACATGAAGCTCCCTCTCCTCAGCTCCCCACACGACACTCCGCACATCCACACCGAATTCCTAAATGCCTCTCTTGTTAACAATTTGGCGCTTACTCGACATCCCGAGGTCCCACTTCTTGCCGACATGCCACTGGAGCCCTCTCTCGGACCTTTCCCATACCATCAGACATCCAATTCTTCATGTAACGATCGCTAAACAGCCAACTAGGAATATATCGTACCTAGTGGCACAATTCACAACTATCTGCCAGAACATCAGAGAAAATTCACATAAATTCCCATAAGAGAGAAACCCCATATGTCTGGTGTATGTTCTGTCTGACATGTCCGACAGAACAGATACCACACCCATTTGTAGTGCATCCTTAGGAATGACTGCCTTGATAAATTCACTGTGGAAGTAGAACATAGGTTGTGCTTCTTGCGTGGATACAGGACTTCTTTCTAGTAAGTAATTGGATACACATTGGACCCCACTAGCATGTGTCAAGTTGAGAAGTTGGGTAGACGGAAAGTGTGTGTGGTTAGCCGTGTAGATTATGAGAACCGCTAGCTTCAACCGGATATCCGGCCAAGTCATGGTCCGGCAGAAATTTTTAACTTTCACCATCGACTTCTTTTGCTGCCCGATTTCGGCTGGAGTCAGCTTCTCCTCCGAAATTCTTCATTAGTCATCCGTGTGCTGTGATGCCATCGTTCTTGCGGCTGCCAGCTCCGCTTTTGCCGCGGCTGCCTCAAACGCCGTGTTGCCACGAGAGGGCGCGCGACATCCGCTCTGTGGAGCAATGAGGACTGCCAGAAGAAACGACTGCTGTGACCGAGCTGACATGGTCCATATTAAACTGACAGGCAAGCTGGTTGTTGCTGGTTGCTGCTGCTGTATCTTTTTGGAAATCTTGATTATATGGTTAGACCGTCCCACATGGTCAAGTCAGTAGGAGTCCGGCCTGGCCAGCTAGCCGCGCGCTCTAACGCGCTGCTTCCCTAGCGGGAAGGCGTGCCGGTCCCTGGCACGTATTCGCCCGGCGGATTAGTGTTGAGGCCGGTGTGCCGGCGAGCCTGTGGGCGGTTTCTAAGGCGATTTTCCGTCTGCCTCGGCGAATGCGGGCTGGTTCGCCTAATTCCGCCACGGCGATTGCTGCGCCAACACTGTCTCCACGTACGCGTACACCATAATTACTCCACCAAGCAAACATTTGGGGTTACACTCGTCTGGTATGAGACGTTGCTGAGGATGGGTCCAGTGGGGGCCAGCCGCTCAGTATGGGGCGGCGGTGGGGTGAGTGGACTGCTGTGGTGTGTTATCGGGTTGTGAACCGCTGAGAGCTACGGCGAGACGAGGCCTCTCCGTCGTTTCTAGGTCCCCGGTGTAATACACACACAATACACACAGTAGGAGTTCTGATGTAACTGTCAGTTACTCATTGGGATGCTTGTAGCGTTTCCATGGAACATTACAGTTAAGTCAACGACTGAAATGGACTATGCGCGCTATTATTGATCAAATTTACATGTTAAAGGATTTCTGTGTTTTATATTGCTCGCCAAAGGCAGTTTTAGTGTAGGTTTAAAATTTCTGGTTGTGGTGCATACTTTACACAGTATTCATTAAAATTTTGGCAATTGGGGCAACACCACTGTTTCTTGTTTACTGAAAACGATCACTGGACCTTACCTTAAATGTATTTTTATTTATGCCTACTGGAGGCGACTAAGTTTTGTTCTAATTTATATGTATTAATAAATGTTGCTACGAATAACCCACTTCATCAACCAGTCCTTCCACTCCACTTCAAGAAAATATCCCTAAACCTTACATTTGTATTCAGTACCGATATGTTCTCATTTCCAGAAACGTTTTCTTGTTGTTGTCAGACAGAATTCTGTGTCCTCTCTAGTTCGACCATCATCAAACTGTAAAGAGTAATCAGAAACAGTCTGAGTGGCTTTCAAGGGTGTTGCAAGGTAGTTTTTGCCGAGAAATAATTGTTAAGAAAAAGTTCAATACGTTGAGCCGTTTCAGAATTACTTAGCATTGAGTTAGCCAATCAGGTGGTTGGGGGCACAAATTCAAGGCGCCCCGTCTGAGATGCTGTCGACAAACGTGTCCTTCGTTCGGTTTCCTGAAACCGAACTAGAGACCGATACAAAAAAAAACAACAAAAATGGTTCAAATGGCTCTGAGCACAATGGGACTCAACATCTGAGGTCATCAGTCCCCTAGAACTTAGAACTACTTAAACCTAACTAACCTAAGGACATCACACACATCCATGCCCGAGGCAGGATTCGAACCTGCGGCCGTAGCGGTCACGCGATTCCAGACTGAAGCGCCTCGAACCGCTCTGCCACACCGGCCGGCAGACCAATACAAAAATTGGATATTGGACGTTAGTAAGGCTCGAACACGAGGCAAAGGCGAAACTGTCTCGTACGCAGTTATCTACACTATGAGAACAACTGACGTGAAGTTTATCTGGCGAGCTGCTTGAATTTACGCACATAATAGCCTTTCTATGTATGTCCAGTGCTAATTAATTCGGAAACTGCTCAGCATATTATTTTCAACAATTATGTCTCATCATAACTTACCCTGCAACACCCTTACAAGGTTTTCAAAGTGTTTCTGAACATCCTGTGTGGCAGCCGAAATAATAAAAGCCATGTACTACTCTGTGTGTCTCATTACCTACGATAAATCCCACAGCTTCATGTAACTTGAACGGATAGATGTACAGTTGAATTGTCGATAGACTACCAATCATAAACTTCGTAAGAAAGTGAAATCTCATACGTTGGACCAATCTTAGTACTCAGCTATCCCATAAACAATTGAGGATAAAACAAAAATTTCAAGTTTTCGATTGGATGCTAAGCTGTTCACCGGCTGCATTCAAACTATTGATCTAAGCGTAGCTGGAGCATGAATGGCAGTTACGTGGGCCACAGCAACTCCGATCCACTAATTTTCAATTCGAGAGACATTTATATTTATATGTGTGAGATTCGGTCGACGACGTCAGTTTGAGTCAAAATAGCACTATGTCATTGAAAGGCTTTTACCCTTTACACCTGCAGCTGCATCCGAAACATTTCAACATTTTATGCAATACCGTGGTCAGCCACCCATCTTGGGTCTTCGGCTCTCTGGAATATGCCTGCAGTCACCAGTAATGCATTGCTCAAGAGTCTGGAAGGCGCCGATGGTAGGCAGCGCGTCCCGCTGACGCGCCTGGCCGCCCTCGCGTGTTTCATTAATTAAGCAAACAACTTTGACGCCGGCCGGTATCGACCACTAGGCCGCGCTTAATCGAGAGGGAGTTTCCGCGGAGCCTCTAATGACCGCCGACTCTCCTTCCTCGGGAAGGAAATGCTGGTCGCTGCCAGAACGTAATGATGCAGGCTCGCCTCACTCACACTAGACTCATGGGTGCCCTAGGCAGGTCAGCTGTATTGACTGTGGGGACATAGGTTGCAGCAACATCTAATTCATTTTGCCAAGTTGTTCATGCGTGTGAATTCACATGACTGTATTGCCTGATGAGTGTCAGGGAGAGAATCACCTTTTACCTTCCCATTTGTTCCGCCTAATGGAATCTTGTAAGGTTACTGGCTTACTTCTAGGTATTCTGTAGCAGTGACGTGAGCTTTATTTTCATTCGATGTGTTGTACATAATATTTGTACACTGAATATTTTGCGGAAAGGAGACTTCAATAGTGGTTAAATTAGCCCACAGAGGACCAGAGTACAAGCAACGTGATCTTTGATTGACAGTAGCATTGTCGTTGCCTGTAGCGTTCAGTGAGAAGAAAGTCAGTGACTCAGATATTGGTTACATTACTGAGTGCGCTGATAATTGCTCACAGGGAACAGACAAAGATACAGAGGATGATGTTCAAATGTGTGTGAAATCTTGTGGGACCTAGCTGCTAAGGTCATCAGTCCCTAAGCTTACACACTGCTTAACCTAAATTATCCTAAGGACAAACACAGACACCCATTCCCGAGGGAGGACTCGAACCTCCGCCGGGACCAGCCGCAGAGTCCATGACTGCAGGGCCCTGGACCGCTCGGCTAATGCCGCGCGGTCAAGAGGATGATGAACGTTGGAAATTTGATTTGGTTATATTAATTTGATTTTCAGGTAATGTAGTTCCTGTATTGTTTCCTTGTGAATAAGTAATGACCTGTTTGGAGAAAGGAAAGCTTTAGTGGGACTTCTTCTTCATTGGTTCATGTCAGTGTGCTTGTCGAAACGTAATGAAATAAAATTACCCGTTCACATGAGTTCTACTTAGAAGTCATAGATTTACGTCTCCTGTACCATTTCAGTAATTGTTAATAACAGGTGAGTTTTTCAAAGGTGTTTGGAATTATTAAGGAAGAACCCAGAACTTCATTATAAGTTTTCAATTGTAATCTCTTTTTGATCATTTATCAAGTTTAAATTTCGTCATCGTATCCTCACGAATTTTATTTTATGATTACGTGTGTAGTGGAATTTCGCTTTGCGGAACATACTGATCGAAGCGTGATGTGCTTAAAATAGTTGTACGTCCTTGAATTACACTATCACCGTGCTTTCATTTCCTTCAGCTGGTTTGCTCCTGCTGAGTATTTTAATGTTCATCACTATCGCACAGTACCGAGGTTCCGTTGCCACAAGTAAGCCATGAACATTAGTTAGCGTCAGTTTAATGTTACAATCATAACATTAAAATCACTGATAGGCAGCCGTTGCGTTTCAAAATTAATATCAAAATCAGTTTACACGAGGCACAGTTCAATTGTTATTTCTTCAGCAGACAATCTTATTCTTACTGTGTAGTGGCACATTTGTGTATGGGTCCTTTAATGTTTGGAGTGTCATTTGGTCAATTTGTGTATGAAAAATCGAACGACATTTTCGCAGACACAGTTTGGTTACACAATAGTCAAAAATTCAATTAGAAACCTAACGTAACACTTTTATTGTGTTAGTTTCGTGTACTGGAACTGCAAATAGCGTATTAAGGCGACACGAATTGTGTCGTCGAGTACTGAGGGGCCACGCATAGAGACGTCACGCATTGTAGCACTGTTCACTGCACTCACAGTACAGAATTTCACAGGATAGTTTTTTCAGCATATAGTTTTAGGTTTCTGATTAGTTTGGTAAAAGAGTATTAAAATACAGTTACACCAATTTCAGATAGATTTGTGCCTCATTTTATCCGGTATTATTTTCGTAATTCCAAAACTTGCACTGTTCAAAATTATAACACAGACATGCACGGAAGTTAAAGAATAGGGACCAGTCCAGTTAAAAAAAAAATGGTTCAAATGGCTCTGAGCACTATGGGACTCAACTGCTGTGGTCATCAGTCCCCTAGAACTTAGAACTACTTAAACCTAACTAACCTAAGGACATCACACACATCCATGCCCGAGGCAGGACTCGCACCTGCGACCGTAGCAGCAGCGCGGCTCCGGACTGGAGCGCCTAGAACCGCACGACCACCGCGGCTGGTCCGGTCCAGTTCAAGTTTAGTTCACAACATAAAACCTAACCAAACCTTTTTTTTATATGTGAACGCATTACGAGCTAATGTTTTCTTTTTCCTCCGTTTTCTGACTGGTTTGATGCGGCTCTTCACGAATTCCTCTACTGAGCCAACCTCTTCATTTAAGTGTAGCACTTGCAACCTACGTCCACAATTATTTGTTAAACGTATTCCAATCTGTGTCTTCCTCTACAGTTTTTTCCTTCTACAGCTAAGTCTAGTGCCATGGAAGTAATTCCCTGATGTCTTAAATGAAGTCCTAGAATACTACCCGTTCTCTTTGTCAGTGTTTTCCACAATCTCCTTTCCTCTCCGATTCCGCGGTGGACCTTTCATTCCTTATCTTATCAGTCCACCTAATTTTCAACATTCATCAGTAGCGCCACATCTCAAATGCCTCGATTCTCTTCAAATCCCGTTTTCCCACAGTCCGTGTTTGACTACCATACAACGCTGTGCTTAAACGTACATTCTCCGAAGTTTCTTCCTCAAATTAAGTCCTATATTTCATACTAGTCGACTTCCACTGGGCAGGAACGCCCTTTTTGAGCGTGTTACTCTGCTTTTTATGACCTCCTTGCCTGTCCGTTAAGGGTAATTTTGCTGTTTGGGTAGCAGTACTTCTTCACTTCATCTACTTCGGGACCATCAATCCTGATGTTAAGTCTCTAGCTGTTCTAATTTATGCTACTACTCATTACTCTCTTTCTTCGATTTACCCTCAATTCATATTGTAAGCTCATTAGATGTGACTTTACCTACGTTCGTCTAAAGCGAAAGCGATCGTCATCTAACACATCCTCAATTTTCTTTTCCATTTTTCTGTACATTATTCCTGTCAGTAACTTGGATAAGTGAGTTATTTAGCTGATTGTGCGATAATTCTCGCACTTGTTAGCTCTTGCAGTCTTCGGAATTGTGTGGATGACATTTTTCCGAAAGTCGGATAAAATGTCGCCAGTCTCAAACATTCTACGGAAAACGCGCTATGTTATCCGTCCTCTTACTTCATTTGTTTTCAAGTCCTCCACAGCTCTTTCAAATTATGATTATAAATCGATTCCTGTTTCTTCTTCTATCATGTACGACAAATCTTCCCCTCGTAGAGGCCTCCGATATATTCATTGCACCTACCCTCTCTCTCCTCCGCATTTAACAGTGTTCCAATTGCAATATTTATATTACCACCTTTGGTTTCAGTTTCACAATTGGCTGTTTTGTCTTTCTTGAATGCTGTGTCCGTCCTTGAAACATTTTTCATGCAGCCATTTCGTTTTGTTTTCCATCACTTCCTATTTATTTATTTCCTCAGTGACTTTTATTTCTGTATTCTTGAATTTCCAAGAACGTTTCTGTGCTTCCTTCTTTCATCGACCAACTGGAATATTTCTTCTGATATCCATGGTTTCTTCGCAGTTAACTTCTTTGCGCCTATGTTTTTCTTTCCAACTTCTCTGATTGCTCTTGGCTCTTAGCACTATGGGACTTAACATCTGAGATCATCAGTTCCCTAAACTTAGAACTACTTAAACCTAAGTAACCTAAGGACATCACACACATCCATGCCCGAGGCAGTATTCGAATCTGCGACCATAGCAATCGCGCGGTTCCGGACTGAGCGCCTAGAACCGCTCGGCCACCATGGCCGGCTCTGATTGCTCTTTTTAGAGATTTTCTTTTCTCTTCAGCTGTACTGGCTACTGAGCTATTCCTTATTGATGTATCTATACACTTAGAGAACTACAAGCATATCTCGTCTTTCCTTAATACTTGGGTATATCCCTCGTTCTTCATGACGAATCTCTTGAAATACAGCCTAATCTTGATCACTGCTACATTTGAATAGAATATTCGCTATTACTACCTGAAATTTATTACAGCAATTCGTCTTTCTCCTCTCTCATTCTTTGTCCCAAGCCCATATTCTTCTGTAACCTTTCCATCTACTCGTTCCCCTAGAAATGCATTCCACTCCCCCATTATTGTTAGATTTTAGCCCCCCCCCCCCTTTATGTAATGTATTACCCCTTCAGTTTTCTCTTATATTTTCGTTATCTCCTCATTCTCAGCTTTCGACGTCGGCATGTATAACCGAACTATCGCTATCGGTGTTGGTTTGCTGTCGATTCCGATAAGAGCGACCCTATAGCTGTTTTGTTCACCGCAAGACACTCTCTGATCCAGCTTCCTGTTCGTAACGAATCCTGGTCCCATTATACGATTTTACTGATATTACCCAATGCTCATCAGCCCAGAAATCCTTGCCTTCCTTCCATTTAACTACATTGACCGGTAAAATATCTAGAATGAGCCTTTTCATTTCCCTTTTCAGATTTTCTAGCATTCAAGATTCCGACATTCCACGCCCTGACTCGTAGAACGTTATCCTTTCGTTGGTTATTCAATCTCCTTGTCATGGTCACCTCCCCCTTGGCAGTCCCCTCCCAAAGATCCGAAAGGGGACTATTTCGAAATCTTTTGCAATGGAGACATCATCATAACATTTTTTTCAATTAGAGGGCACATGTTCTGTGGCTATACGTTATGCAATGGTTGACATTGCCTTCTGCATCCTCATGCCGTACATTATAGCTATTTATTCCGCAATTAGGGGCAATTGCCCACCCGTCATGCAAGAGAGTGTCCTGAACCTCTGTCCGCTCCTCCGCCCTCTTTGACAAGGCCGTTGGCAGAATGACGATGATTTCATACGCCGGAAGTCTTGGGTCACCAATGCTGGTTAACCCTCAAAGCTTAAGCTATGGCTTGTTCCAAACGCGGGACCGAGGATGTTTTGATTACTAATCAAAGGCGGTATTCCTAGACCCGGCGATCAGCGATATTTGCTACACCGCTATTGCTCTTTCCTTAGATATCACCTTAGCGTTTTGCATTCGGGCTGAACTTATGGATGCCCAAACCAGGTGTATATGTAGGACACTAGACCAGAAAAATATGACTCATGTTGCAGCGAGAAGGTAAATACGTAAATACAGCAGAGCTGTTAAGACAGCACGCGTGTAATCGATAAAGAGAGGAGGGTCGTCCAATGAAAAGACTGGAGTCAGACTGCCTATTTGAACACATTGTGGAAAAATCCTTTTCATATTCACTTCCCTTACTATGCAGCCTCGTCACAATGTTGACTCCATGCTGCATGATTTCAACTGCCATAGGTATGGCAACATGAGTGGCAAGAGGTCGGCTGTTGTCGGCAGGGGTACTGGCATGTGTGATGTTGTGCTGACCTTTAATATTCAGAAACCAAAACGTTTCAGCTTGTAATAGTCATCGGAATGTCATTGCTAATGCGCTGACTGGCGAATTGTTGTCTGACAGTAAGAATTTCATCTTGTCCTACAATAACGCCTCGTACTTCTTACACATTTCTGTGGTTGTTGTGGTCTTCAGTCCTGAGACTGGTTTGATGCAGCTCTCCATGCTACTCTATCCTGTGCAAGCCTCTTCATCTCCCAGTACCCACTGCAACCTATATCCTTCTGAATCTGCTTAGTGTAGTCATCTCTTGGTCTCCCTCTACGATTTTTACCATCCACGCTGCCCTCTAATACTAAATTGGTGATCCCTTGATGCCTCAGAACTTGTCCTACCAACCGATCCCTTCTTCTGGTCAAGTTGGGCCACAAACTTCTCTTCTCCCCAATCCTATTCAATACTTCCTCATTAGTTATGTGATCTACCCATCTAATCTTCAGCATTCTTCTGTAGCACCACATTTCGAAAGCTTCTATTCCCTTCTTATCCAAACTATTTATCGTCTATGTTGCACTTCCATACATGGCTACACTCCATACAAATACTTACACGTTACTATGATAACCAAAAATCAGCCAAATTTAATTTTTGGTTGGCGTAATGCAAAAACCTGTAACGTCGTTTTTCATGGCATAAACGCATGATAAGCGAAATATTTAGTTCAAATTGCTCTGAGCACTATGCGACGTAACTTCTGAGGACATTAGTCTCCTAGAACGTAGAACTAATTAACCCTAACTAACCTAAGGACATCACACACGTCCATGCCTTAGGCAGGATTCGAACCTGCGACCGAAGCAGTCGCTCGGCTCCAGACTGCAGCGCGTAGAACCGCACGGCCACTCCGGCCGGCGAAATATTTGGGACATAGACGCTGCTAGCAACAACACGTCTTACGTAGTGTGTTCCTGACTCGACCAAAAATCAGTGCGTAAAGTTATTATGTACTCAGCTGTTCTATTGGGATGTGTCCATAATAAACAATATTGGATGTATGGCTAAGCCATCTTGAGACCCTCTGCTTACCTCTACAAACTATTTCGGTGTAGGCATTCCGATATCAGTACTCCCTTCTTTAACTTTAGAAGATATGAAATATAGCTCGACACAGAGTGACGCTTCCTGCTGCAGCGCTGACAACACTACCTGCTTCAGTACAATTGGTTAGAAATAAATAATTAAATAGACCAGTACAGGTAATTAGTCTCCAATATGTACATAACAGCCGGCTACAGTGGCCGAGTGCTTCTAGGCGCTTCAGTCTGGAACCGCGGAATGCTGCGGTCTCAGGCTCGAATCCTGCCTCGGGAATGGATGTGTGTGCCGTCCTTAGAATAGTTAGGTTTTAGTAGTTCTACGTTCTAGGGGACTGATGACCTCAGATGTTAAGTCCCATAGTGCCATTGTACACAGAGCCACTTTTATTTGTGTACATAACAGCGCTTCCACTACTGACTTTTAGCATCTAGGAGTACAAAGGATCTAGATCCACCATCCTTCATTTTGGGAGGGAGGGGAGGCTGGAGAAGAGGCATGACACTGATTTTGACGTAGCTCATCATCTGGACCTTCACCTGGAGCCTCTTGAGACTAGCACATAGAATCCTATTTACTGTGCTGTATCTCTCCTTTATTCACTACTCTGCATCCAAGATGACGAGAGCAATAACGATATACGATAGAACGGCAAAGAAAACTGACGCTTCGTAACATTACGATCATTTTCGCTTTAGGAGAGAAAAACCACAGAGAGCCACTTCTGATGGGGTACATCATAATGCAAGCAAGAGTTAACGAATATCAAGAGAAGTTCATTTCATTTGTACGTTTAGAAATAGATAACATGTTATGCAAAAAGCAAGGAAGACGAACTGTTTAGCACCAGCATTTCTGGCCTAGAGGTGTGTGGTAGAATGTCACATATGCCTTAAAATGGGGAAGAATTTGCTGAGAATGTACGTTTGTAACACAACACTGTAGGGTTGGGACTCCTGTACTGAGTGACAAATAGAGACGGAGAGAATAGAAGAATTTGAGATGTGTCACTTACACTTCAGAAAGATGTTCAAAATTAGGATTGGTAGGGAATGAGCAGGTTCTCAGCCGTAACAGTGACACTGATAAGAAGAAGCGATAGGATGATGGGGTATTTATTCAGATATTAGGGAGAAGTTCCGTGGTGTTAGAGGGAGCAGTGAGCACAGAGACTGGAATGCTTCCAACAAATAATGAAGTACGTAGTGCGCAAGTGGCACTCTGAGATGAAGAGGTGGACACAAGAGAGCAACTCGTGAATTATAGATATATCGGCCATCGGCCCTACTGTCCATTGTATACGCTGATGAAGCAATGACGAAAATGAGCGAACAGCTCAAGAGTCTGATACAAATTCTGTGGGATATGATGCTGATAATATAATTCGCTGATGACATTGCTATGAGTGTGAGAAAGAAGTGCAACATTTGTTTCATGGAATGGACTAACTAATAAGTACATACTATAGATCGAAAGTAAACCACAGACAGACAATGTAATTGGGACTACCGGAAATGAGATCAGCGAGGAAGTTAAACTCGGAAATAGGTACGAAGAAATAGACGAAGGAATTCTGCTACCTTGGAAGCAAAACTGCGCTCAATGGATGCTGCAAGGGGAACATAAAAAGCAGAATATCACAGGCAAAGAAGGCCTCTGTGGACCAAAGATGTCTAGTGGTATAAAATACCGGCATTCATTTACGAAAGATGGTTCTGAGAATGTATGTCTGGCCCACAACGTTGCGTGGAAGTGAATTATGGACTGTGGGAAAACCAGAAATGAAGAAAATCTACTTGAATTATGGTCCAGTGAAAGAATGTTGAAAATTAGGTTGTTTGGTTAGCTAGGAACAAGGCTAGCAGAGGAACGTTTTAGAAGTAGTGACAAGAAGGCGTCTGATGACATGAAATGTGTTGGGACACCATTAAATAACTTCGGCGGCATTAGAGGGAACTGAGCAGGGCAAAAACTGTAGGGAAAGAAGAGATTGGAATGTGTCTGATATGCTCCCTGTGATTTATTGATTGCTTAAGGGTTGTAAGGGCTGAGTCCAAATGATCAAGCACCATTCGTAAAAAAGAAGTCAAAATTACTTAAGACTACATAACAACATTGAAACGCTATCATCTCAGAATATTTAAAACAGTTTTAATAGTGTTAACAATGTTTCGAGTAATGCAGACAGGTTTTAGGCTTCGTTACAGCTTTGAAACAAGAACTGAATAATTATTCTAAAGACCTAATGGTTCAAATGCCTCTAAGCACTATGGGACTTAACATCTGAGGTCATCAGTCCCTTTGGCTTAGAACTAATTAAACCCAACTAATATAAGAACGTCACACACATCCATCACCGAGACAGTATTCGAACCTGAAACCATAGCAGCATCGCGGTTCCGGAAGGGAGCGGCTAGAACTGCTCGGTCACAGCGGCCGGCAATGTCCTAATGGGAAATCATTGCTCAAACTATTACTAGGGGAAATAAGTAGTTTGTTGACATTATAGGAATGATTATTACCTTTATTAATAGAAACCCAAAAGCGGATACATCAAGTCCTCCAAGAGCTGCATAAAAGCTAAAATATAATTACGGTTACAGAACAACAGTTGCATTGTAAATACAGCAACATCAGAATTAGTGCAAACAGCCTTAGGCGCGCAGGCAAGAGTGTTCTATCACATCCGGCACCGACTGGCCAGCCGACAGGCCGCACTGACCTTTAGGTTGAGTACTGGAGTAGAACGTGTCTATAATACAAACAATACTGTGTTAGACATAGACATAACAATTAAATGTCAATTCAAAGCTCAGACCACAATATAGTGTTTCAGTTTAGCTTAGGACAGATCGACGAAACAAAATCTTCAGGTGAACAAGCTAACATCGCAATGAGTAATTAGTGTGAAGATGTTATCTGCTTCTCCTTTTCCTAGATTAGCAAACTCGCGAAAGCTCCAGAAAGAGGCCAGGTTACCCTAACGACAAAATTTAAAACTGGAGAAGAGAGCCCACAAAAGTAGCAGAAAGTGCTAGGAGACAGTGCTTTTAAATTTGAACAAACATGCCCCAAGACGAGTGTGTTAGTTTTCTACCAGTCACTTTGCAATTTAATCTTCCAGTGAATAGTAGGAAAGTTACACGACAGAGCATCCCCAACCAAGTCGGCCCAGTCGGTTTCGCAGCTAAACAAGCACAAACACAAAGTTAAAATCAATATCCACACAACTAATATCTTGCACCGATAATGATCAGCAACTTTAATATGGCCGGGACGCGCAGGGTAACGACCAGGAAGGCACGGGCAGTATCATCTATCATATACAGAACACATCAGAGTGGACACAAGTACCAATAATCCGAGGAAACTTACAGTACAGGAAGGCTGAGCAGAACCACTGTACAGAACCTGATCTAATATCGGCTGCCGACAGTACAACTAGCAACCGTTATGATTCCGCGGGAACCGTTACTGCGGACCCATGAACCAGCTGTCGAATTAACCTGCATCGACCAACGCTTGTATGCAGCACAGAAACGGAACTGTAGTTCGAGTGGTTCCACACCAAGTATGTCCTCACCAAATCCTTAGTCGGCGTTGAAGACAGCTGAGGCGGCCGCGGTGGCCGTGCGGCTCTGGCGCTGCAGTCCGGAACCGCGGGGCTGCTACGGTCGCAGGTTCTAATCCTGCCTCGGGCATGGGTGTGTGTCATGTCCTTAGGTTAGTTAGGTTTAAGTAGTTCTAAGTTCTAGGGGACTTATGACCTAAGATGTTGAGTCCCATAGTGCTCAGAGCCATT
Organism: Schistocerca gregaria; assembly: GCF_023897955.1. Taxonomy (NCBI): domain Eukaryota; kingdom Metazoa; phylum Arthropoda; class Insecta; order Orthoptera; family Acrididae; genus Schistocerca; species Schistocerca gregaria. The sequence goes on from NC_064922.1 coordinate 465,424,332, forward strand.
TTGAAGACAGCTGATCTGGCTGGCGGTGGCGGGAAGATCAACGGAACTAATTCCAACATGTCGCACCTCCAACAGCCGACGCCAGGGCAGATAGACCAGACTCTTCGGACCGCTTTACTTCGTTTCAGCCAGACGTCCCTACCAGCGTCACACTGTCCACGACCAGCGTTTTGTGTAACCCAGACGTCTAAGATCTGACCGAGGAGCTTGGAAACCTAACATAGCACCGCTTCCGTCTTCAAGGGCCAATCAGGTTCCTTTTCCGTGGCCTAGTGCCGTACTGTCAAATATCCCTTTTCCCACGGGTGCCCTCTCGCTTGCACATTCCACGTAACAGAACCTTTGCCTCAAGGACGTGCTACAATTTATCGATAGGTCTTGGCACGGCCCTATGTTCATCAAACCGGTCAGAAAATTGATGACTTACAAAAATACTGGCAAGAGCTAGTATGGGCAGAACAACGAACAAATTTGCATCACAACGAATTTACCTATTGCATATCTTAAGAGTCGGTACACTGCTTCTCTAATTTGCAAATAAACATTACATATGACCTATCGAACAATTCCATGAATAATTAGTCGAAGGACTAAAAATTACTGTACTGGTTTACAGACACAGTTTTAATCCATGCTCAGAGACCCGGAAGTCTTGATGGCGGCGCCTGCTTGCATCGAACCGAACGCAATTATCACAGTCAGAGGAAACGAAATCTTCTGATGGCCGAGTTAGATAGATAATGTTATGCTCCTAGACACTGGTGCAAACATTGGTTCAGTCACAAAAAATTTTGACTAAGGCCCGCCTGAGACAGTGATTATTCTCGACCAACAGTTAGGTGGTTGCAATCCTGATGAATGACGCAAATTCCAGTCAAAGGGAAATGGAGAAAGTTGCGTGGAGTGTCTGCTAATTATACTGTGCGTTAATAGACATCAGTGAACTCATAACTTCCCCACTCTATCTAATGGAGTGAGAGCGTGTCACACTGTCGATGGTATGTATTGTGCACGGTACTTAAACCGGAGACCTAGAAACGACGAAGAGGCTTCGTACCGCTAGAGCCCTCACTGGTTCACAAGCCCACAACAGGTCAAAGCAATCAACCCAACCCACAGCCGCCCCACAATCAATCCAGGGTTACTGTGCGGTTCGGCCCCGGTAGACCCCCCACTTCCCCCCCTGGGAACGTCTCATATCAGAGGAGTGTAACCCCAGATGTTTGCGTGCTAGAGTAACTATGGTGTACACCTAAGTGTAGACGGTGTGTGCGCAGCAATGGCCGACATAGTGTAACTGAGGCCTAATAAAGGGAACCAGCCCGTATTTCTCGAGACAGGTGGAAAACCGCCTTAAAAGCAATCCACAGGCTGGACAGCACACTGGACCACGAAATTAATCAAAATTAGAACTATATTAATACCTTCAGCAGCTGACGGGTGTTGATATATTTCAACGGGGACAAATGAAAATGCGTGCCTCGACCGGGACTCGAACTCGGTATCTCGTGCTTACATGATAGACGCTCTATCCACCTTCTGTTTTTTTTTTCGATATAGTTTGTTGCTTTTGGCCTGGGCTGACGTCCCAAGACATTCATTCAAGTTGATCATTGATTCCTTGACTCAGTTTTTTTATTACAGAGAGCATGCAGCCCTCTGACCGAACACACTGAGCTACCGTGCCGGGTCCCATGTGATCCACCGAGGGCGCAGAGCATAGTGTCACTTCACAGACATCTCGCAGACGCCTCCCGCGAATCCCACATTCTCACCTTGTAAGTATACACACTACATTCGTAGTTTCCCACCACAACACATTCATTGCTCGTGGAAGACATTATTACCAAGACCCGTAAGAGTTCGGGGAATATGTGTGCATCCGCCAGAAGAAGGAGGTCATGGCCGGTATGCCATAACTATATACTTATATGGATATGGTGTCTGTTCTTTCGGACCTGTCCGAAGTAACATACACCATGTCCAAATAAGTATATCGAAATTTATCCTTCGGACTGATTCGTGCCGGAGACCGGCACTCCTTCCCGCTCGGAAAGCAGTGCGTTAACCCGCGCGGCATTACGCAGGAACACCTCTTTGCTTCCTTTTCTCGTGATGAATCCCATGATGACATTTGGAGCTATGTTTAACGCATGTTTAACGCTTTGTCTTCGCATCATTTTTCCAGTACCCACACACATTAATTCTGATACAACACAACTCTCCAAAGATTTTATGACACTTAGTTGACATATTTACTCGTTGCACTACGCTCGAGAATTCCGTACGCCAGTAGCTTAGCGCACTCCACGAAAGCAACTGAAAATGGATGACGAGTCACTGGAACCCAACTAACAACTAGAAAAATTCGTTACAGCATTTTCGACAGCGATGAAATTGCATAACCTGGGGAAAAACATGATGGAAAAAAGTGAGCTCTTGTTGTTAGGTCGTCTTCATGAGATTCTGAAACACTTCAACACCCTGGACAGTTTCAAAAATATAGATCTCTGCTTCCTGTCTCTAGTCGAAAGTCAATGCATGAATGCTTGAGTAGTTGCTAGTTTACCTCTTCTCATAGAGACTTATGATATTCTGCTAAAAATGGTGACTGCTCGCAGACATTAGCTGCACTTTTAAAGAGAGATATTAGCTGTGATTAAAATGTGCGCCAGTTAAAATTTTGAATTAATTCTGCTAATTATGGAAGATAAATGTTTGTTAAAATTAAACGGTCGCGTTGCCTTCGGGTATTATGCCTCATTTAATAATGATAAATACTGTGCAATACTAATATTACAGCGTTTAAATAATTTACCAATAATTTTTCAGAGTGTAATGTATCATTGGATTTTTTGAGGGCGGTATTTCCAGCTGCTCAGGACCCGTGTACTGGACTGCTACCTGAGAATGAAGTTTAAGGATCAGTATAATGAAAACTAGACATGGAAAAAAGTAAGTACACTGCTTATTGTTTCCTAAGCGTTCGCCACAGTCGTTAATAGATTTACCGATACTGAGACAGACGGTCTTTGCCTCATTGATAAACGTTTGCTCTTGTCAACGGAACAATTACTGTGCCCCGGTGTTCGCCTCTTCCTCCGAAGCAAATAGAAGGCCATGAATGTCTTTCTTAAGGGTTCCAAATATATTGAAATCGCGTGGGGCAGATAGGGACTTCGTGATATATGTGTAAGAGCTCCAGACAAAATTTCTGCAGCGAACTGGAAACAATTTTGGGAACAGGGAATATGGAATCAAAGTGTTCAAAAGGGAACGCCATGCGGGACATCAACGGCCTCAAAGAAACTCGTGCACTGGGGACAGACATACTGTTCGTTTGGCCGTGCAGCATCTGGCAGCCATATTACATAAATCCAGCCATTAATTGGATTTCAAGTGGTGAATGGTAAAGCAACCAGTCGCAAATGATGTTTTAATATCTAAATTTCGGTCACTGTGTGGCCATCTTCGGTGCAGTATATATATGTTAAAACATTAAAAACACTTGTATATGCATATATAAATGACGGGACTATTCATATCAGATTCAGTACTCAAAGTCAGTCTCTTATATAAATATGCGTCGGGGCAGTAAATAAAGAAGAAGTGAGGTTGCAGAGTGTTTCAACAAGAACTGTGCACCTACAAATGTTGGTTAAGAAACGTTATTGGAAATTTTGGCTCTCACGTAAGTCTCAGGAGATGATTTCCACACTTGGTGCATTAGTACACTTCCACACCCGGGCAATTGTTGTAGTTTTTGGGTTAATTATTACTTTTGAATTAATGATTCACTCTGACATAAGTACAGTCTATGCAAGGGAAAAGAACTAGGCGATTATTATACTAAAATCAGTTTTTCGCGAAACAGTTCAATCACTATTTATTTGCGTTGTCCTTTTCTTTCACACAATGAAATTAGCACTAGTGAGACGGTTTAAAGTTTTACTTTAATAATGATTTGAATCTGATCCCTCAATATCTGTAATGTAGGCTGGTATAAACGAAAATTACTCAATCAGTTCGAACAGAAACACAAGTCCCAATGTCCTCTTTGTTCTAACAGTATGGCGCGAAATCACAGTTCGCCACATATTGCAGTAATGTAGGCTGCTATAATGCTATAAACGAAAATTACTCAATCAGTTCGAACAGAACCACAAGTCCCACTGTCCTCTTTGTTGTAATAGTTTTGTGCGTGAAATCACAGTTCGCCACACGTTCACTTACGACGATGTATACCTCGTAAACCGTACTCACACAAATACTCGTAGCACTTCCTGTTCACCAAATATGTGCTTGCATACTTGCACTGTTAAACAATACTCTTTGTCGAAATAAATCGGCGCGAAAAAGAATTCTCAAACGACCACATGGGCCACCCTCAAATGGGGCTTGCTCGCCACCCACCATCCAAAACGACTGACCAACGACTGCCGCATTCGCTCTTCACAATAAGTTACATAGTTTTCGCGTAATGCGCGAAAAACCAAAGAATGCCCCAAGCTGCAGGCCACGTGGCCGCCCGGTGACTGAGGCGTCCCACCGACCGTTGCAAATCTTGCGCAGTCGCGCCACGCGCTTCCGCGAATCAAGCACCATGTAGCGCGTTCGCTCTCCACAAAGCAGTCTTTGCATACTAGAAATATTCATTTAGTAACTGCATGTGCGTATACAAGTCGTTTTAATGTTTTAACTTACACTTAGTAAGTATAAATTGAAAATACTGAAAATGCCCGCACAGTGACCGAAATCAAGATATACAATAAACATCATTTTGGAGCAATTGCTATACCTTTTACTACTTGAAATGCACACACTCGCGCTACAGCTGTTTCTCTACAGAAACAAATCAGATTATATGGACTTGTTGCATGAAGACCAATGGCCGACGTATGGAGCACCACGATCTGTCAGCAAAGCGACAGTTTTCGCAGCTCCACTTGACGAGCATTAGAGAGAGGACCATCGCGATCGGCGTGTGCGACATTGGACACGTGAGTTACACCACGTCGTCTTATACGTTTACACCGCGGCGGGCTTATTGATCGGTCAGTTTCTGAGTAGAACGAACTCTGACACACTACATTCGCAGTCGTCGAAAAAGCCCACATGTCTTAATGTAATGGGATGCCATTGTGTAACATGATGACCTCTGCTTCTTGTACACGGTAATTTGCACAACTACCATTAGGATTCTGACGTACGACGGTCAGGGGCTATTGAAAATGGGAAATGTTTCGTGGAAGTGTATGCGTTACAGTACGTTAGCGGCATATTGGTTGCACATGCCAAGCAAATGCTCTGTAAAATTTTCTGGAGTCATGTTGAGTGTCCTTTCAGATAAAGTTTTTCATCTGAGGGAATGATCTGTCAACATGTTCTGAGGTAGTTGGAGCAAATCAAAGATACTGAGGTTTTGTAGGCTCCATTTCTACTACAATAGTATTGTCATCTTTTAGAATTTTTGAGGTGCTTATTTTTGAGGTGTTTCTCAGTCTGTCAAGATCACGGTACTTCGAATACATTTTACACACATCACTAACTAATGGGCGTCATTTCCCTGGTACACTCTCCAATCTTTCTGCGGCGTCGTCCAGAATTTTCACAGACTTCTTCAAAGGCTGCACTGTTACTTAAAACAGGCAGATCATTTGTGGCAGAAAACCGAATGCGGCCGCAATGAGAGTTAGGTAGATTGTCACTTCCGAAGTTTCGAGAAGTTTCGTTGCTGGCACAATTGATGATGCTTCATCCCCCAGCGCTATGGCCACGATATACCCGGAAAATTTGAAACGTAGTAAATTGGTCCTGAAATCTATGTCCCCCATCTCTTTATGATAGTTTCAGGGTCCAGAGGTATACAACGCAACATTTTTAAATGTGTTAATCCTTGACAGGACTACCAGAAAGGTCTTGAGACTGAAAATCAATTTCTCGATATCCAAAAACTTCTTATCTCTTCTCGCCTCCTGTGAAAACCATGTGCTACGCAGGCCGTATAGAGGAAGTTTGGAAACACTATTAAAGTTGTCTTAGGCTTTTAGATGAATGGTGCACCGTCTGAGATGAAAATAATACATTGCCATATTGAATGACTGGTAATGAATTGGTGAAGACCTGTGTGATAGTTGAACTGTTGATTTTTCAAGACACTGTGCTGCAAACAGGAATGCTTTTATTGATTCGCCTTCTGAACAACCTGATGGTCCAACAACGACATTATGATCACTTGGAACCTCATTTTAAATCGAGTGCTTTTGGTTTCTCGCTTCATCTTTAATGAGTTTCGTTACTTCATCGCTGCCTCACTGGCCATAGTTCCGTCAGTAGCCTTCTTCCAAACCACTCTTAGCGCAGGACTCTGTAATTTCCACAAAGGGATTCCGGCATCAGCAAAGGCTTTGCATAAGTCGATTGCCAATTGTAATTTTCGAGTGTATGATGGAACTGCCATTGGAATCAAAGATATATTCCTCCCATTAGCGTTGAAAATTGCATTTTTGTGTTGAATTGTATTGATATGCTGAAAAATCAAATTACTTTTTTAGTAATTCACAGACTGCTGACATACTTTGCAGAGAAGTATTTTACGATCCGTAGGGAAAGGGTCGGGTTCGAGAATATTATTGTAACTTTGCAGTTTACTGCGTAAAAGATCAACAAATCTGCCAGCTGTCTTTCTCCGCCTCCGTAGGTGAGTGACTGGGGCTGCTGACTTCAATGTGAGGGACCTGTATTCGATTCCCGGTACGGCCAGGGTTGTTGGCGTCGTGGAAGTGCTGGTATTGGCTACACTCATCCTCCGACAGCGGAGCTACTCGACCGTTTCGCAGCGGTTTCAAGGACAAGAAGCGCGACGACGACCCGGATGGCGGTGTGCTGATCACAGGCCCCTCCAAAACAAAACCGATTGCGCCATTGGCAGAGTATGAGGCTAAGGTCTGTTGCCCCGATTTGCCCGTTAAAGTCAGAACGCGGAACAACAAAAAGTAGCTACGTTGTAGAACAACATTGCAATGAGAGCTGAAAGAAAGACAGTCCTAGAACAATAATAAGGCCATGTGACCCGTCAAGAGCCGTTGATATGATTAAAAAAATATAATTTAAACCTTAATCGACAAGAGAGTACCAGTGGGTTTAGTTAAAATCGTAGAACATATGTAAGACAAGAATTAAAACACACGAAGGATTCACAGAAGAAAATTTACTAGTTAGAAAGATAGACTAGAAGATTCATTAAGTCCATCCCTGTTCTACTTAATAGCGGACCACGTAGTTTATGTAAGAAAGAAACCTGGCTATAAAATGAAAAAAAAGGTAAATATTATGTGTTAAGCTGATGATGCTGTGTTGATAGCAAATAATGGGGATAATTTATAGTCGTTACTTCACCAGTTCAATAAAATGGTTGCGCAATGTAGCACGGAAATCTCAACCAAAAAGCTAAGAGTATTGTAATATCAAAAGCACCCGCACGACGTAGATTAGAAGTAGTCGCTGTGTAAATTGAATAACTGAAGACTTTTTATTATGTAGAGACTGTTATCGGCAGGTATAAAGAACTAACCACGAAAGTGAATAATCACGTGAAAAAGCAGTAAGGGTTGACGGATGCTGGCAAAATGTTGCATGCAGAAACAAATCTATGTGTGAAACAATACTATGTCCTGTTTTGACACATGCAGCAGATGGTAGAGCGGAAACGTAAAATATGATAAAAAAGCTGACGGCAATGCAAACGAAGGTACTACGACACATCAAAGAAGTAACCATGTGGGACAAAAGGACAAGTGTGAACAGTACGTAATGCAAAATGTACAGAAAAAAATAGATTGAGAGATGAAAAAGAAATTTTAAGGATCAAGTGGGAAGGATGGACCCTTCAAGGGTAGCTAAATTTGGAAAGCCGGCCTCCGTGGCCGAGAGGTTCTAGGCCCTTCAGTCTGGAACCGAGTGACCGCTACGATCGTAGGTTCTAATCCTGCCTCGGGCGTGGATGTGTGTGATGTCCATAAGTTAGTTAGGTTTAACTAGTTCTAAGTTATAGGATACTGATGACCTCAGCTGTTAAGTCCCATAGTGCTCAGAGCCATTTAAACCATTTTAAAATTGGTAAACACGAACGAATGCAACAGCTTTCCGTAAGACTGTACACGGAATGTGGCACACAAACAGGGCCAATCCTAGTCATCTACATCTACATCTACATGACTACTCTGCAATTCACATTTAAGTGCTTGGCAGAAGGTTCATCGAACCACAATCATACTATCTCTCTACTATTTCACTCCCGAACAGCGAGCGGTAAAAACGAACACCTAAACCTTTCTGTTCGAGCTCTTATTTCTCTTATTTTATTTTGATGATCATTCCTACCTATGTAGGTTGGGCTCAACAAAATATTTTCGCATTCGGAAGAGAAAGTTGGTGACTGAAATTTCGTAAAAAGCTCTCGCCGCGACGAAAAACGTCTATGCTGTAATGACTTCTATCCCAACTCGTGTATCATATCTGCCACACTATCTCCCCTATAACGTGATAATACAAAACGAGCTGCCCTTTTTTGCACCCTTTCGATGTCCTCCATCAATCCCACCTGGTAAGGATCCCACACCGCGCAGCAATATTCTAACAGAGGACGAACGAGTGTAGTGTAAGCTGTCTTTTTAGTGGACTTAATGCATCTTCTAAGTGTCCTGCCAATGAAACGCAACCTTTGGCTCTCCTTCCCGACAATATTATCTATGTGGTCCTTCCAACTGAAGTTGTTCGTAATTTTAACACCCAGGTACTTAGTTGAATTGACAGCCTTGAGAATTGTACTATTTATCGAGTAATCGATTTCCAACGGATTTCTTTTGGAACTCATGTGGATCATCTCACACTTTTCGTTATTTAGCGTCAACTGCCACCTGACACACCATACAGCAATCTTTTCTAAATCGCTTTGCAACTGATACTGGTCTTCGGATGACCTTACTAGACGGTAAATTACAGCATCATCTGCGAACAATCTAAGAGAACTGCTCAGATTGTCACCCAGGTCATTTATATAGATCAGGAACAGCAGAGGTCCCAGGACGCTTCCCTGGGGAACACCTGATATCACTTCAGTTTTACTCGATGATTTGCCGTCTATTACTACGAACTGCGATCTTCCTGACAGGAAATCACGAATCCAGTCGCACAACTGAGACGATACCCCATACTCCGCAGCTTGATTAGAAGTCGCTTGTGAGGAACGGAGTCAAAAGCTTTCCGGAAATCTAGAAATACGGAATCAACTTCAGATCCCCTGTCGATAGCGGCCATTACTTCGTGCGAATAAAGAGCTAGCTGCGTTGCACAAGAGCGATATTTTCTGAAGCCATGCTGATTACGTGTCAATAGATCGTTCCCTTCGAGGTGATTCATAATGTTTGAATACAGTATATGCTCCAATACCCTACTGCAAACCGACGTCAATGATATAGGTCTGTAGTTAAATGGATTACTCCTACTACCCTTCTTGAACACTGGTGCGACCTGCGCAATTTCCCAATCTGTAGGTGCAGATCTATCGGTGAGCGAGCGGTTGTATATGAGTGCTAAGTAGGGAGCTATAGTATCAGCGTAATCTGAAAGGAACCGAATCGGTATACAATCTGGACCTCAAGACTTGCCCGTATCAAGCGATTTGAGTTGCTTCGCAACCCCTAAGATATCTACTTCTAAGAAACTCATGCTAGCAGATGTTCGTGTTTCAAATTCTGGAATATTCCATTCGTCTTCCCTGGTGAAGGAATTTCGGAAAACTGCGTTCAGTAACTCCGCTTTAGCGGCACAGTCGTCGATAACAGTACCGTCGGCACTGCGCAGTGAAGGTATTGACTGCGTCTTGCCGCTTGTGTACTTTACATACGACCAGAATTTCTTCGTATTTTCTACCTAATTTCGAGACAATGTTTCGTTGTGGAACCTATTAAAGGCATCTCGCATCGAAGTACGTGCCAAATTTCGCGCGTCTGTAAATTTTAGCCCATCTTCGGGATTTCGCGTTCTTCTGAACTTCGCATGCTTTTTCCGTTGCCTCTGTAACAGCGTTCTGACCTTTTTTGTGTACCACGGGGGATCCGTTCCATCTCTTACCAATTTATGAGGTATGAATATCTCAATTGCTGTTGCTACTATATCTTTGAATTTGAGCCACATCTCGTCTACATTCGCATAGTCAGTTCGGAAGGAATGGAAATTGTCTTTTAGGAAGGCTTCTAGTGACACTTTATCCGCTTTTTTAAATAAAATTATTTTGCGTTTGTTTCTGATGGATTTGGAAGAAACGGTATTGAGCCTAGCTACAACGACCTTGTGATCACTAATCCCTGTATCAGTCATGATGCTCTCTATCAGCTCTGGATTGTTTGTGGCTAAGAGGTCAAGTGTGTTTTCGCAACCATTTACAATTCGCGTGGGTTCGTGGACTAACTGCTCGAAATAATTTACGGAGAAAGTATTTAGGACAATCTCGGAAGACGTTTTCTGCCTACCACCGGTTTTGAACAAGTATTTTTGCCAACATACCGAGGGTAGGTTGAAGTCCCCACCAACTATAACCGTATGAGTGGGGTATTTGTTTGTTACGAGACTCAAACTTTCTCTGAACTGTTCCGCAACTGTATCATCGGAGTCTGGGGGTCGGTAGAAGGAGCCAATTATTAACTTAATTCGGCTGTTAAGTATAACCTCCACCCATACCAATTTTCACAGAGTATCTACTTCGACTTCACTACAAGATAAACCACTACTGACAGACACAAACAATCCGCCACCAATTCTGCCCAAACTATCTTTCCAGAACACCGTCTGAGACTTCGTAAAAATTTCTGCAGAACTTATTTCAGGCTTAAGCCAGCTTTCTGTACCTATAACGATATCAGCTCCTGTGCTTTCTATTAGCGCTTGAAGCTCAGGGACTTTTCCAGCGCAACTACAACAATTTACAACTATAATTCCGACTGTTCCGTATCCAAGCACGTCCTGTAATTGCCATGCACCCTTTTACATTGCAGCGCACCCCGTACTTTCCCGAGGCCTTCTAACCTAAAAAACCGCCCAGTCCACGCCACACAGCCTCCGCTACCCGTGTAGCCGCCAGCTGAGTGTAGTGAACTCCTGACCTATTCAGCGGAACCCGAAACCCCACCATCCTATGGCGCAAGTCAAGGAATCTGCAGCCAACACGGTCGCAAAACCGTCTGAGCCTCTGATTCAGACCCTCCACCCGGCTCTGCACCAAAGGTCCGCAGTCGGTTCTGTCAACGATGCTGCAGATGGTGAGCTCTGCCTTCATCTCGTAAGCAAGACCGGCAGCCTTCACCAAATCAGAAAGCCGCTGGAATCCAGAGAGAATTTCCTCAGATCCAAAGTGACACACGTCATTAGTGCCGACATGTGCCACCACCTGCAGCTGGCTGCACCCTGTGCTCTTCATGGCATCCGAAAGGACCCTTTCCACATCAGGAATGACTCCCCCCGGAATGCACACGGAGTGCACACTGGATTTCTTCCCCTTCTTAGCCGCCGTATCCCTAAGGGGCCCCATTACGCGCCTAACATTGTAGCTCCCAACTTCAGCGGAAGAAGAGAACTTTTTAGCTCCAGCACTCATTGTTGCTTTTGTAACAGGTAAGATCCGATAGGAAGCCAAGTAAATATAAGTGATAATTAAAACAATTGTACACGGTTACTATATTAAAAAATTAAAAACCCGCCTCGACTGCGAAAAAAGCACCTAGTGTTAAGTGTTAACCCAGGTTTCGGCGTAGATAACTACACCTTCTTCAGAACAACAATAAAACCCAGAAGTCCCTAAGAAGACGTTTGTCAGTGATTAAAAGAACACCATTGCTATACATTTATAAACGAAAAAGCAAAAGGAAAACACAAACAGTACATATGTACAAAGTCAAAACCACTACTTAACTTAATGGTGTACACTCCACCTCGCACCGGCCTATGTTCGATGGGGCATGACCCGCCATAAACTGCAGCTTCAGACGGTCGCACACTTACAAGCCTGACCCGCTACCTATGCACATGCGCTAGACAAGGGAAGTTACTTGAATGCGCATGCGCATATGAATACGAGAAAGATTATACATGGGTCGGGGCTAAATAGTCCATATATTCCCAACCGTGGATCAACATACATAAAAAAAATGAAATGGATAGAACAAGAGACGAGCTAACCAACGATTGCTGACGCGCTGCAATGTTGAAGGTTCTTATACACGGTTACCTCTTTTTACAGTGACACTCACTTGAGGTTAATTGTTGTTCTAAAGAAAAAGAGTAAATAATAATGAAAAAGGTAAGACCAGGCATTTCTTTCGGAAGTTAGGCACATATATTTACTAAAAAAATGGCAACATAAAATTGCATAAAGATGAAAATCGTGCAAATCCACGTTCAAATTCAATCTATTCTGCTGATTTCAAGTCTCTGGTTATCAGATACCAAGTAAGGTAGATGATCTGCGTAGCACCGCACTCTTGATCACTCTGCTTCTGGAGTTCCAGCTGCCCCAGACGATTCGATTGCCTTGCACGACAACCGCTGTTGTGTGTTCCGATTCAGTGAGAGGGTAGGAAGGGATGGGGCAGAGCGGGTATCCAGCAGCACGCAGCAACCGTAGCGTTCGCAGCCTGCGGGACAGTCGCCGACCATTTGCGACGACGTCAGCGCGGGGAATCCTGGCGGGCCTTCCCCAGTGACGGGTGGGGTGTGGCGGCTGCGGCGCGCCATCTATTATTCAACGGAGCGGAGGGCTGGGACGGGCCGGGCTGGCTCCTATTGTGGGAGGCTGCACGTCGTTCCGCCGAGGACTCGCTCCTCGGGCGACGGCGGAGGAGGTGGGGGCGGGTTGGGCACGAGGGCGGTGGAGGAAAACTGGGGCGGCAGCCCTCGCGGGGTGCGTAACCACTGGCCGGGCACGCTAGCCCGCGACCAGCGCCTTCCACTTAACTCACTACCGCTCCCAGTCCCATCTCTGTATCACTTGCTGTTAGGTATTTTGTCACGCAAGTTGTATTAGTCCTCTGGTTTGATGTTTTATATTGCCAGCCACGAATTTCTCTCCTGCGCCAACCTTTTCAACTCAGAGTATCTCTTGCAACCTACATCCTCAATAATTTCCTGGATATATCCAAATCTCTGTGTTGATCCAAAGGGTTTAACCTCTACAGCTCCCCCTACTACCATAGAAGTTACTCCATCATATCTTAACAAATGTCCTACCACCTTGTTCCTTTTTCTTGACAGTACTTTACGTATATGGTTCAAATAGCTCTGAGCACTATGGGACTCAACATCTAAGATCATCAGTCCCCTAGTACTTAGAACTACTTAAACCTAACTAATCTAAGGACATCACACACTTCCATGCCCGAGGCAGGATTCGAACCTGCTACCGTAGCGGTCGCGCGGTTCTAGACTGAAGCGCCTAGCACCGCTCGGTCACTGCGGGGGCGTAATTTTCAAAATTTTTGTCTAACCCCACATATTAAATGCTTTTTTACCATTCTTTTCCGGTTTTTCCACAGTCTTTGTCCCACTAACATGCAGCATTGTGCTCCAAACGCAGATTCTCATAAATTTTTCCTCAAATTAAGACCTATGTTAGATACTAGTAGACTTCTCTTCACCAGGAATGTCTGTTTTACCAGAGCTAGTCCACTGTTTATGGCCCCCTTGTTCCATTCATGATGGATTATTTTGCTGCCCAGGTTGCAGAACTCCTTAACTTCACCTAATTCGTGACCACCAGTCCTGTTATTAAGTTTGTCGCTTCGTCATTTCTGGTACTTCTCATTATCTTCGGCTCTCTTCGATTTCCTCTCACTCTGTAATCTGTTCATTCAATTAAATCTTTTCATTCCATTAAACAGATCCCATAACTCTTCTTCGCTTTCGCCTTCGCTTTCACGATACAACAGATATTCTGTAGCATTGTGTACGTCACTATCCGCCTGGGAAGCAGAGCATGTTGACGTGGCGCTTCTGGCGTTCACGGAACGAGCCTTGCCCTGATCGAATCCGTCTCGTGGATTAATGACGAGGGCTGGTGACCACCCCAGTACTGATGTAGCCTTTAGGCGCTTTCCCTTATCCAGCTAGGTAAATACCCCGGTGATTCTTCTTGCCTCAGATACACGCTACTCACACATTTGGAAAATGTTCTCTCACTCGAATATGAGATTTACTCTAGGCGCAAACCGATGGGGCACACAAATTACATCCAGGGGAAGGAGGAGAAAGGGATTGGAGGCGTCAGCAATATGAGCCACCCAACAGTTGCCACTGGAGTTCCAAAATCCGAAACCGTAAAGAAACGCGAAAAGGCGAGGAGGAAGAGGCAGAAGAAAATTAAGAACCGTGCTATATACGTCACCCAGTACTGCTGCCATGTACATCTGTCTAAAGCCAGCAGCGTAGAACTTGTCACATCTGCTGTATTATAATCCACCGGAGAACCAGATCGGGAAAAAAATCCTTGTAGTGCAAGAAATTCTTCTGCCAGATTCCAAGTCGATAATACAATTTTTAGAAATGTGTTTGCACTTTTGAGGTATATATATATATATATATATATATATATATATATATATATATATATATATATATATATATATATATAAGTGCAATTCCAGGTTCCAAGTCTATAACACAATCTTTAGTTTCTTAGAAAAGTGCAATGATATTTCTAAAAATTGTGTTATCGACTTGGAACCTGGCAGAAGATTTTCTTGTGTTTCAATAGGTTGCAGCCTGTGTTTGCATCAGGGTAAAGCAAGCTGTCTCAGTGCATAGCTGTCTATCCTGTGGCGCCCTGCCTATCGGCAGGTGAATATAGATGTTAAGAATCCACTTTTTCACTTCCCCAAAGTGGACGCGCAAAAATTGTGAAACCTAAACCAGCTGCAGTGCCAACTAAAAGTGCGTAAAACATAAATCCCGATAATGCACAAGGAGTATTATTCATTATGGTCCCCGTAGAAATATTCTCTTCTAACAGCTTAAGAAAATCATGTGTGCTCATAACTGATAAAAGTCTAACATATGTTGAGGTTCTAGTAATGCCATTGAATAACTATAGCACCTCAAAATTACTTAAGTAATGTCGCTCTGAATATTGCTGTCTATAGTGCTTCAATCAGTGTTCAGTTAGAGAATGAAGTCAATTTAATAAACGCAATACTACAAACCACAAAGTCACGTTTGCTGTAACTCAAGAAAAGTATATTATGCACAAATAATTAAAGATATTTTACCTCTTGAGTACCTACCTAACTTTAAGAACCATCCAAATTACATTAGTTTTGTCAGTTTCTCTATTACTCAGGAACTATGTTATGAGACTCTTTGACGGTCGGGACTTCGTTCTGCCTTCGCTGCTCGCTCATCTCGTTATAGCCCTTTACGATACTGTGTAAGCTCACTCTAATGCTCCACTTCTGTAACATATTTATTCCAAGCAATAATGCAAGTAAACCCTATCGCATATAGCACACTTGTCCGCTGCGCAGTTATGATGGACAATAACCTTCTACACTTATAATATTTATGAGGATCAAAATGAATACTGAGCTTTGTAACCGTCTTGTCGTCAGTGAGAAGCAACCTGTAATACGATTTTTAAGTAGTGAAGCTGTAAATCAAATGATCGAATGGCATTGTTGGCCGGGAGGCCCCATTCGGGTTCGGCCGCCACGTGCAAGTCTTCAATCAGTCGGCGCAACACCGGGCGACTTGCGGCCGACGATGAGGATGAAATGATGATGACAACACGACACCCAGTTCACGAGCGGAGAAAACTCTCGCCTCCGGCCGGGAATCGAACCCGGCCCAGTGCACTGGAGGCAACCACGTTACCACCCAGCCAATCAGGCGGACATTGAAGCAGGTAAACAAGTAGAAATGCATCGCAGGATGAAAGCACAGTACGGTGACTGGTGTGTGGCTCTACAGAAAGAGAGCGAGTGTCACAGAAAGTTCAGAATAGTCGTAACTTCTGTGGAGGACGCTCCACATCATTTTCCATCACAGTACAGAGTGACGAATTAGTGAAAGAAAAGTGGACATATTACTGTAAAAGAAGAAGTTTCATTCTGGATGCTAGTGTCTATTAATCTCACAATGTTTTCCAACAAATGTTGTGAATCAATAAGGTGTGTGCAACGTTAGTGTGCCACGTTAGTCTACTGCTGAAGCGAGAGATTCTCATGTCGATGGCAGTAGAGAACTTTGCAACGTTTCCAGTTCGAGGGAATGGATTTCAGGCCAGAATCGTTACAGAACATGAAACCTTGATGACTTAATGTGTTCGGACGTCTCAAAGATTAGGCGGTAGAAAAACGTTACAGAAGCGATAAAGAGGGGAAAAACAGGGAAAAACAGGGGTGCACGATTATCTATGTTCTGAATCTCAAGAGATATTCATGAATTTCTGCAGCTGTTGGATGTTTATATTACACGTCAAGTACTCCGTCAGAAAATGACAGTCCACATTTATAACAGTCCATCTGTAAAACATCCACAATACTTCATTTTCTTAATAAGTGATAGAGACTTTTATTTGAATCACCCACGTAGCAACGATATTCCATCAGCGCTATATGCTTCTACTGTATGCATGCTGAAGACATTCGATTGTTTAAGAGCTAAAAAAAATAACATGGCTGGTATTATATCTGCATCATCTACGTCTACATGATACACTGCAGTTTACACTTAAGGTTTTGGTAGAGTGTTCATAACCATTTTCAGACTATACCATCTCGTCCCCGAAAATCATATGGGAAAAATGATCTGTATCCACCCGTGCGAGCACTGGTTCGTCGTATTTCATCGGGAGGGTCGTTTCTCACAATATAGGTGCGAATCAACAAAATATACTGCTTCCTACCAAAACTGAAGCACATAGATGACATGGCTGGCTATTAATGTAACTTAATACATGTACCTGAAGTGGCCTTCCCCGGTTCCGGAGTAAGTAAAGCTCAGGTAGAAAACGAAGAGTGGGTTTATTAAAACGAACGGAAAACTTCAACTCATCTTCTTCTGATCGTAATTACAGAAGCAATAGTTCACAGTTCAGTCACTGTCTCTGAGATGAGATCATGGAAAACTGCATCACAATTCCTAGAGTCAATGTACTGGGTTGGAAGGAAGTGGATGTCTAACTACGAATGTTCAGAATACCATTAATTGGTGTAGTTCGAGGATGAAGGCTAGCTGTTCCAGATACCCAAGGCGAAAATTCCTGGTTCGTAGCCTGCCGTCGGTCACAGTTAGGCGAACGGCTCTGATTGAGCAACAACAACAGCGGCCGGCGTGATTGCCGAAGAGCTCGTCCATGAATAACGGGCTAGTCGTAACTTTCGGCCGGCCTACATACAGTTGAAGTGCGAGAATACAGTAAGACCTATTTCCGAGCACGTAGGTGCGCGCGGATGTATTTTTTCTTGTAGTAAAGCTGCCACCACCTGGCGTTATGGCACCTAGTCGCAGCCGGAGGGCCGGTATTCCCTGATGTAGCCCCTGCGACTTGTGATTAGATTACCCATGGTGCTGTGCTGTTATGCTGGAAAGCTATGAACCTCGACATAACAGTACTCATGATCAGTGATATGCAGAGAACTAGATTTACACAGTAGGGGGCCAAAATATGGCTACCCCGAAGCCACAGCACATTACCTTGCCTGATACGGGGTAGGAAAATTGTTGGCATTCAAAACAGCTTCAAATCGTCTAGGAATGGATAATAAGTGCAGGCCCTGCATCGTTTCCAAAGTAATCATAGTATTCTTCCTGCAAAATAGTGGCAAGTTTAGGTAGAGTTGGTCTAGCTGGATAGCGAAGTAGATTACTAAGGTTCAATAATACTGAGATCGGGTGACTGTAGTGCCCACAGAAGATCCGAAAATTAGACCTCGTTGTCACAAAACCAGTCCTGGACGATGCGAGCTGTATGACGTCTTGGACCACAGCATCACCATAGGTGAACGAACAATATACCGTGGGACGGACCGGACCAGTCAAGATGGTCACTTAATGCTTTACAGTAACGTGACTTTACAGAGTAACAAAAGTACCCATGAGATACAACAATATGGCTGCCCAAATCATCACACAACTCCTACCGTGTTTCACTCTTGGGATGTAATCTCGTCCAGAAGTTGGAAACAATGTGAAACAACACTCGTCTGACGAAATGAGATTCTCCTATTGCTCAACAGTTCATGTTTTATGCCTCCAGCGCTGCGTTTCCCCTGTTACGGGCATTTGTATCACTGATGAACGACTTTGAAATTCCAGTTCAGACTGCAGTTCTTGGCTTGCTAAACCAAGATCGTGTTGATTTGATGCTGATAGCGTTCGCGGATGCGACATGCTGTTCTGTAGTGACTTTTTCAGTTGTCGGTCTCGTACTTTTCTTTACAATCGTCTTGAATGATCGACTGTTATTCTCATTCAGTATACACTTTCGTCCATACGACATAAAAGATATTTTTTTGCGCTTTCACTGTATGTGATATATAACTTCGAAATGGTGCCTCTTGAAACACCAAACACTCCGTCTACCTTCATAATGGGAGCACCCAACATACGATTACCAACAATGTGCCCACAGAAAAATAATGGCGTCTCAACTACACGGACCACTCTTCTGAGCACAAATAACACTTACAAGGTCCTGAGGACACTGCCCAGATTCCGTTCGTGGGCAAATACAGCTGCGTAGCCTGCTGGGTTGGTGGCATCTGCAGTTATGTTTAAACATGCATTTGCGGCTATGTTTCTGTATTTTTGTCCACCCTGTGTACTTTTCTGTGACAGGTGGACGGCCACCATTAGTGTTCCTCACTTTTAGGTTTTAAAGGCCTGGTACGATATATAAGGCATCACGAGCGTCAAATGTAGCCATCACTGTGAAGAATACGGAGATGCCGCTTAGTCGTGTATGACAACATTGTCAGAGTCTGACAGTTTTCTAAAGGGGCCTCATTGTTCTACTCCAGTTGGTCGGCTTGTCTCATCGTACACTAGCGTTGTCTGTGGGGCACAACGATGTGGTCTAATGTTGGATCTTATGGGAACATGAAGGCAAGTACACTCATCGTCGAGATTCTGTTCGACCACGTCTGAACGCAAGGGTGAATCGTCGAATTGTGCTCCAAGAATGTCTTAAATCATTTACTCCGCTCACCCTACGAAATATCGAGTAATAGACTCGTGAAACATTCTGTGTGACCTTGAACTGTTAGTTGCAGACTAGCAGCAGCCGAATTAGGGAAATATCGTTCCATGCGTAGGCTGTCACTAACACCACAACACAAACTAATGTGTTTGGAGTGGTGTCATGACTGGGAGCCGTGCGGAGTGGCCGCGTGGTTGAAGGAGCCATGCCACGGATTGCGCGGTCGCTCCCTCCGGAGTCCTCCCCCGGGCTTGGTTGTGTGTGTTGTTCGTTGCGTAAGTTAGCTTATGTTAGTTTAAGTAGTGTGTAAGTCTAGGGACCGATGATCTGAGCAGTTTGGTCCCTTAGGAATTCACACACATTTGAACATGACTGGAGGTACTGAAGCCTTTTTGTGTAAGTGAAACTGAAATAACTGCGTTGGAGAAACTTCCTAGTGTTTACTTAAACCACTGAGTGCAACTGCTGCTACTGAGTGAAACATCTGGTCTTTACCGCCAGATGGAACTTCTGGTGAAATTACTGAATGAAACTGGAAACTGGAAACTCATTATTTATTTTTATCATTTCAACACTGACCTACGGAATTTCCCTGACTATGACAACTGAAACTTAAGGTATTCATTTATTATCCACAATATACAAGCCCAACGCAATCTGACTGGTTTATAATGACAAAATGTCTTCAAATGATTAACACTGAAGAATGGCCCTGAACTGGATGAAATCCTAACAATACTCATACTTTTATAAGTCACTTACCTTACAGAAAACCTTCATAACACGAACTACAGCAATTACGGCAAGCAGCAACTACAGCCAGCTAAATAAAAAGATTCTAACCACTGTAGACTCTAACTACTAGGAGGCATATGGTTAGGAAAAGAAAGATTTTGTTGAAGAGCTAACAATGTATTTAGCAGATTTTACCTTCTTCATGAGACATCCACTTCCCAAAATTATATAGTCGTCAATAATTTCGCGACCCAAACATTACCAACTACATACATTCTCATTTTACAATGCATGTCCTGTCAACACTGAGTCTCCACGAAGAACACATGTCCAAGCTATCCGCTCGCTAACTGCTAACTGCTAGTCCGTCCAACTACAGAGTCTCTTGCCGAGGGCGCAAAGCGCTGTCAGCGACGTTAACACAGTCTACATGAATTATACTCTCATCTCCTGCGAGATCCCCTGATCCATCTCCGATACATCTTGTGCGGGACCAGCTCGAATATAAACTCCATCTCAGTTCCAGCGTTAGGTATATCGAGGACCATATGTAACAATAGTCGGGCAGCTAGTGTCGGGAGAAGATACAGTGTCTTTATGATACTCTTCGGAATCGAAGCAGTGCACGCATTCAGGTCACTGCATCATTGATGACACGTGAGCCATAGTGTGTACCTCAAACCCACCCACTTTGGCTTGCACCAGCAAGCCAGCAGTTGCCAAACCCTGGCACAGAAAAATGGAGTACTCAGAACTCTAGTTCACAGGGTACGAACTCTGTCTAATCCCGATAATTAGGCGATGGCAGTCAACACTTAGAATCTGTGTTCTACGAAAATGGATACTCTTCTCGAGATGTTCAAAAGGCACTGAGCCCTGATTCCCCACGAGAGGTTCCTGAAGAGGTATATGAAGAAACAATGAAGGTTGCGTATTTGCCCTATGTCGGGCCGATATTTGCCAAAATCAGCAGAATTCTCCAACATATAACACGAAGAGCATGTTCTACCCACCAACAAAGAATAAGGCTCTGCTAGGGAGTGCAAAGAATGAGCTGGGTCTGGAGAAACTGTACGTTTATCACATGCCTTGTGGATGTAGTATGGCCCACATCGGCCAGGCGACTAATACCGTTGAAGTCAGATGCAAATAAAGCAAACGAAAATCAGATTGAGACAGTTGACCAACTCAGCGATTGCCGAACATTGTTCGGAACTCATTCTATGAACCATAATGATTCCAAGCTACTGGTATAAACATCGAATATTGGGACAGAGTTGTAAAAGAATGTAATGAGAATCTCATTAAGAGTGATAGAAATTTCTAGCTGAGCTCTTCCTCAGACTCGGCACTTGACCTTTTGAAGACGCAACGGAGGCAACATCAATTGCCGAGGGGACATAAGTATGAAGATGGAGTGACAGAAAACTGCTGAGTACGTGTAAGAAAGGACGCATGTGAAATAGTATCTCAGACCACAGACCCAATACTGAGGCCGTTCGACCGAGCCTCGAGTGGCAGTCTGAACACGAGAGGCCTGAAAATAGCACTGTATGAGCTCCTGGCGGGCACGGACTTTAGACAGAACGCCTGATACAGCACGCCAGGGTAACAGATCGTCCTAGATGACAGGAGTGCTTAAATGACGACCATTGGAAAATAAAATGTCTAGCACGACTTAGACGTCATTCAGAACTATATATTGCAAGACAGACAACCGATAATAACCACAAAGTACGCGCACGGGGTGCGCTATTGTTCGGCGCAAGCCACGGACAGAGCGCCTGAGGCGGCGCGGACACAGACGGAACGCCTAAATAAATACCGGGATCGTTCCACACGGGAATCAGTATCAGAAAGCACCTGAAGGAGACTGAGAGTCACGCAACTGAAATACCGTGTAGGAAATAAAGTGATAACCGGCGGAAACCCAATTATTCAACATGATAACATCTCGCTGGAAAGCCCGGAGAATAACATGTTGAATTTTAAATATTCTGCCAGTCTACCATTAAAGGAAGTGCTAGTTTCACCATTCCTAAAACATTTTCTATGTGAGGTTCCAATTTAAGCTGTTTGTAATCAAGGGTCGAAAGTATTAAGGGGCATTGTCCATTTCTAATTTTTTGTAATTTTCGTACAGCCAAAATTTAACATAATTTTCTAGTAATCATGTGAAGGACCTCACAAGGTTTATCTTTCAGGCTCAACTGACGCTTTTTGAAACTGCACCTTTCTTGCCCAACGAATTTTGTATTTCGTTTTGATCTTCTGATGACTTTACTAGATGGTTATTGACTGTGTCATCTCCAAACACTCTGAGAGCGTTGTTCGGATTGCCTCCTAGATCATTTCGATAAATAACAACAGAGAACCTACAGCGCATCCTTGAACGAGTCAGAACTTCAGTTTCACTACATTATTTCTTTCCAGTTATTACAACAATGACATATCTGACAGTGAATCACTAATCCAGTCACACAGGTGACAGCATCCCATTGGTCATACATTGTTATTACTAGCCGCCGAAGAGGAACGGTGAAAAAATCATTATTGATATCAGCTGGAAATCACGACCGTTGTTGATTTTCACGACGGGTACAAAACCTGGTATTTGAACGATACACAAACAAGTCACTGGTAATCTTCATATTACACTGAAAGTTGATTAGCGGATATTTTTATGGTACAGCTACCGCAGTTCTCCGTACTTTTCGATGTCTGTCTAAATTTGTGAGTAGACACTAGTGTTGCATGGAAGGAATCTCTCTGGTGTACAGGTAATAAAAAAATAAGATTGAAATGTGTGCACGTCAAATACAACGGAAGATGTTAAAGTTTCTCTTTCAGGGCGTTCCTGCTGCGAATATACAACCCAGACCGACTTCGACGCGATGTAAATTATAGAGGGTGGTCAGAAACACTCTGAAAATCTTGTAAGGGTTTTCCAGGGTAGGCAGTGCTGGTAAATAATCGTTAAGACTAAAACTCGATATTTGGTACCGCTTGAGAGTTAGTTACCGTTGAAGTTAGCCAATCAGACCATTGCCCGCAAATTAAAGAGTTCCGCCAGAAACAGTGTCAGTTCTTCTCTAAGCGTAGATGACAGAGGACGAGACTGCTGAGCTTTTGGCTAGTGTTCCATCCTTACTACCGCCTATTTTCCAGTTTTTCTATAGCTCTCTTGTTTGGTTTTAGGAAACCAGACGAAGGACATGATTGGCGACACTGTCTCTGGTGGGCCGCTTGAATTTGCAGGCAAAGACCTCGTAGCCCTGATGCTAAATAACTCTGAACAGCGCAAAGTATCGAATTTTTCCTTAACAATTATTCCTCAGTACAACCTACCCTGCAGTACTCCTACGAGTTTCTTAAACTGCTTGTGACAATCCTATGTAAGCACCGACAAGTAGGCGTGGGCTTAGTGTGACCCAAGAATGGCAAAGTAGTGATCGCCCTTTATAAAACTAAAAATTATGCAGTCATGAATGATTGTGTAAGACATGTGTGTAACATTCAGGAGGTTGATCACGACTTTTATTCCTGTCTTGTGTTACGAAGGATGCAACCGAACAGTCGATTTTATTTTCGCACACATTGTTTTTTCATCGATTTCTCACTCGCTGGTGTCCTCATTACCTTCCTTCACTTGTCAGATACCTATCGTCCTTTCGTAACTACAATACTGAGCTTGATACGTCCAGCACCCAGCCAACAGTTTTGTAGAAGTCTGAATATTTCTACTTGTAAATTTCAGCCACGCGACTTTGGAACTGAACACTCTGCAACCTGTTTTGAGGACGAGATTTTAGTTTTATTTTTTATCCGCGACATAGCTCCCTTCTCGGTATATCCCAGCTGCTTTCTTTCTGTCCACCAGCGAGAGAGTGTGTCACACTTGCTATCCATTGTTATCTTATCGGTACCTATTTCTCATATGGTAGTCTTCTCGTATTACTTCGCGCTCTTCCTCTTGCCGATGAATTTATTTTTCATCATTTTATTTCTTCTGCTGAAAATCTTTCTGTTAGATTTCATTGTGTACATATAATGATAAAATTGCTTAACACAAAGGTGATAATAGCAGCGTTTCTTAAATTATATAAATGCATTGCTCCATTTATTATTATTATTATTATTATTTTATAGCAATTATACAGTAATCATCATGATGCCAACGGCCTTGCCGCATTGGTAACACCGGTCTTCTATCATTAAATAAGTCCTCGCCCTCATAAACGCCTTCAGTGTACTCTTTTACCTATCCACTCTCTCCTCCGCATTTAACAATCTATTTCGTATTGCACTCTTAATGTTACCACGCTTGCTTTAATTTCACCGAAGGCTATATTGAGTTTTTCCCTTATACCGAGTCAGTCGTCCACACGGTTGTTTGTTTTCGACATCATTTCTTTTCTCCTGCAGCCACTTCGTTTTGGCTGCTCTGCACTTCCAGTTTATTTTATTCCCAAGTGACTTGTATGGCCGAATTCGTATTTTTCTTCTGGAAAGTTTTTGCTTCCTCCTTTCGTTGGTCTGCTGAATCATTTCTTACGTTACCAAAGGTTTCTTCGGAGTTACGTAACTTGTACGTGTGTCTCAGGCGTCTACTCCTCTTAAGCAGAGCTCCATACTGTGGTATTCATTAGCGCAGTAGCCTCATCTTTAGCTACCTTCAAACGCGTGTCATGATTCCTCAGTGCTTCACTGTGGCTCATCCTTCCACACTGATTCTTCTGGACACTTGTCTTAAAACTCAGTCTACTCTTAATGCCACCTCATAGAATATTATCCCATCGTTGCTTTTTGCACTTTTTCCTCAAGGTATCCTCCACCTTGGCAGTCACTTCCCTGGGATCCGAACGGAGGTGTAATGAATCTTTAGCTATTGTAGGTTCATCACAAATAGAAAGCAGAACGAGCGTGACTTCTTATGCCGAAAATCTTCCGTCCCATTTTTGATAAGTCATTCAAAATTTAACCAGTGGTTGGGTTCGACATCAGGACCCACGAAATACCCAATACTAATCTAAGACGCTTCTTCTGTACTACGGCTCCAAATTCTATTTCACGTTAGCAACGACGAAATAATATGTTTCGATAACCACTACTTCATCGATGCTACTGACATTGCCAGCGTACGATGGATATTAAATTGCTGTGAAGATGATAACGCAAACTGAACAACAACAATAAATCACAACTGAGTCCTTTAAAATAATTAATATGTAAAGTGACAAAAGACAAAATAACATGAGTCGATCTCGAACTCCGTCATTTTATTACAGTAGATCTATATTTCAGCTGTTACATTATCATCCTCAGTGCATATAATTGGAGAATTTAATTCAAAGTGTCACGTAGTATACAATATTAATGCAGAGCTTATAGGGCACTTGCGTTCGTGTTAGACACTTGTAAGCAGTACTCCTATATTGTTTACTATGTAACACTTTTGACTAGTATCACCTCTTGTTGCATGCAATGAAGGTGACTATGTAATAAGTGAAATCTAGATCGGCTGAAGTAAAACGACAAATTCGTGTCAGATTGCTGTTCTTTCATGTGTTGTGTATTTTCAACGATCGCTGTGCAAATGAGATCATGTGAATTCCAATCTCATTAAGATTCGTCTCTTTCTTGAGGTTCAACTAATTGTATTGGATAAAGCAGGAATTAATAAAGAAGAGCCATATCAGCGAAATCTACAGTTACAAGGTCTTTCGAAAGCCGATTTTAAATAGAAACTAAAAATAATCCAGTCAATATTGACCTAATTTTCTCTTATGCTATAGTTTGACTAAGGCGCAACGGTTTCAGCTGTCAGTCATAGAAAAAAATTTAGACTTATGAAATTACATTTACACTCCTGGAAATTGAAATAAGAACACCGTGAATTCATTGTCCCAGGAAGGGGAAACTTTATTGACACATTCCTGGGGTCAGATACATCACATGATCACACTGACAGAACCACATGCACATAGACACAGGCAACAAAGCATGCACAATGTCGGCACTAGTACAGTGTATATACACCTTTCGCAGCAATGCAGGCTGCTATTCTCCCATGGAGACGATCGTAGAGATGCTGGATGTAGTCCTGTGGAACGGCTTGCCATGCCATTTCCACCTGGCGCCTCAGTTGGACCAGCGTTCGTGCTGGACGTGCAGACCGCGTGAGACGACGCTTCATCCAGTCCCAAACATGCTCAATGGGGGACAGATCCGGAGATCTTGCTGGCCAGGGTAGTTGACTTACACCTTCTAGAGCACGTTGGGTGGCACGGGATACATGCGGACGTGCATTGTCCTGTTGGAACAGCAAGTTCCCTTGCCGGTCTAGGAATGGTAGAACTATGGGTTCGATGACGGTTTAGATGTAGCGTGCACTATTCAGTGTCCCCTCGACGATCACCAGAGGTGTACGGCCAGTGTAGGAGATCGCTCCCCACACCATGATGCCGGGTGTTGGCCCTGTGTGCCTCGGTCGTATGCAGTCCTGATTGTGGGGCTCACCTGCACGGCGCCAAACACGCATACGACCATCATTGGCACCAAGGCAGAAGCGACTCTCATCGCTGAAGACGACACGTCTCCATTCGTCCCTCCATTCACGCCTATCGCGACACCACTCGAGGCGGGCTGCACGATGTTGGGGCGTGAGCGGAAGACGGCCTAACGGTGTGCGGGACCGTAGCCCATCATCATGGAGACGGTTGCGAATGGTCCTCGCCTATACCCCAGGAGCAACAGTTTCCCTAATTTGCTGGGAAGTGGCGGTGGGGTCCCCTACGGCACTGCGTAGGATCCTACGGTCTTGACGTGCATCCGTGCGTCGCTGCGGTCCGGTCCCAGGTCGACGGGCACTTGCACCTTCCGCCGAGCACTGGCGACAACATCGATGTACTCTGGAGACCTCACGCCCCACGTGTTGAGCAATTCGGCGGTACGTCCACCCGGCCTCCCGCATGCCCACTATACGCCCTCGCTCAAAGTCCGTCAACTGCACATACGGTTCACGTCCACGCTGTCGCGGCATGCTACCAGTGTTAAAGACTGCGATGGAACTCCGTATGCCATGGCAAACTGGCTGACACTGACGGCGGCGGTGCACAAATGCTGCGCAGCTAGCGCCATTCGACGGCCAACACCGCGGTTCCTGGTGTGTCCGCTGTGCCGTGCGTGTGATCATTGCTTGTACAGCCCCCTCGCAGTGTCCGGAGCAAGTATGGTGGGTCTGACACACCGGTGTCAATGTGTTCTTTTTTCCATTTCCAGGAGTGTATTATTAAAACAAGTAAGTGAACAACCGCCGTGAAAGCCTTACTGTGTTATTTCCCAAATGTTTGTGGTTTTGTTGTGTCAGACCAATACAATAATAAGTTTCTGAAATAATAACTAACCTCAAATATATCTAGGTAACATCATTTCCAGTAACATAAATATACAAACTAAATGAAGAGTGTGTAAGTTAGTCTGAAGTAATTACTATTATAGTTCGCGCACACAGTCCGAAGTTCCCAAAAGAACTTTAGGAAACACAGCGATTATCTTGTGATAAATACATTAATCAATGTTGGCTAGTCATCAACGAAATAATAAACATAGTACCAATAGGAATCAAGCAAATGTGAAAATCAGATGTTATATCGACAGAAATACAATGTTGGACTTCTTGGAGAAAATGAAGGCACTAATCCGTGACTGGGGGAAATTGCAGCATATCTTCAAGCGTACGTTTGAACAATGAAAAGAGTTTTTCCCGTAACAAAACAAATGTTGAAATCTGCATGATCAACCATATAAATTTGCCTATAGCTGTACCTGTGTCACATTCGTTACTCTATAAGGAAGTAAGCTGCATTTGCATCAGTTGATAAGTGGAAACGGAAAACATTCAAAGTGCCAAATCTCAAGTTTGCAGGAGAGCCAGAAGACACGGTATCTATTTTTCTATCCAAAATAAAATTAATAAGGTACTGAGGTGCCAGAGAATTAGGCTGCTCAAATCATCACTGCAAAAAGAAAAGAAATCAGGAGAAAATACTTCTTTAAGAACGTTGTAAGTGCCAATAGCAAAGTTTTTTAAGAACCATTACTACTGATGTATTACGTTTTATTTATGATAATACAAGCACAAGAATACAGCAGTAATACGTATTTTGATGGGGAGAACCGTTGTCAACAAAATAATTTCTTGTTGATTTTACGTCGTTTTTAGTTATGTTTCTTACAGAATTCCATTCTTGGGACCGGATATTGAAAGTCTAGTATAAAACTCTGTGGTGCTGAAGAAGAAAAAGTAGCTAATAAACGTGGTTTGTCGTTCAGATGGATTACGGCATGGCGTACATCAGTAATGTGCTTTCATCTTTTGATAGAATGAGATTAATCTATTCCTTTGTTTCAGAGTAAAGATTTCAATAACAACTTGAGACTGATGAGTATAAGACACTTCTAATCATACTGCATATGGAAACATTTCAGGAGCAAATTTATAAACAATGATGGCAGTTGTACGCGTCGGGATTACGTGTAATGGGTTCGCAGATTTTGCTGAATCGTCAACTTCGTGTAAATCTTGCAGAACAAAATTCTTCCTCACCATTCCTCATACCTCTATTATTGCAAAATCTGAGTCACAGGTCAAGATAATTGTGCCAACTCACCAAACAATTTTATGCTACCTCTTCAAAGTTTTCCAGGCTAAATGGAGGAGACTTTGATGCATGACACATGGAACTCAAAAGAGAGACACTTCCTGGTACATAGACTACGCGCCACCTAGTAATTTTATAACGGCAGCTATTTGGTTGCAAGGAACCACAGCCTAGGATGTTGATGACAATGTTGGCTGCAGTATACTAGAAAGTTACCTTTAACGGAGTGGAAGGGAGAAAGACTCCCGCTAATCATAGCACGGAAGAATTTGGAATGGAGAAAACTCGATGGCTTTGTAGTAAGTGAATAAAGGTGCAAACGCAGGAGGATACAATTTAAGAACAATTTGTCTCTCAAAAACTGAATTTGGAGAGGTGTCTCACAGTGGCTTCATATCTTTACGCGTGAACGAATACGTTCTATCGCAATGTATGTCAGTCCTTAGTTTTCCAGGAACTCCCTGTTCCTGAGTTCTACCTTTCACTGTCTGCAACAATAGTTCTGCTCGCAAATCGTTTCATAATACACGCTCAAATATTTTAATCGCGATAAGAGACAAACACTAGACAAAGTTGATTCCTCTCTACATACTGTAACGCAGAAAATACTAATTAGCTATCACCCGTTTCGAATCATCAACTGGACACTATGAACACTGGAACACAAAGGTGAGACAATAAATGTTCCTTCGTATATTTTGACAGACATCAAAAAACGTTTTACGTCACTTCGGTTCTGAGAGTTCTGGAACCTGTACGGAAAATGGGAATTGAGATCAACATAAACATCATTACCGCCCTCATTACTGCTCATGAAAACCACACATGTTGTACCACAATACACCAATACCATCAGAGGTCCAGATTTCTGTGCACACCGGTACCACTAATTCCCAGTTTCTCGTCTTCCTCCATTGACGAGTGCCTGTATTCGTCGTGGCATACTGTCCACAAGTTCATCAAGGCACTGTAGGTCTAGTAGAATGTCCCACTCCTCAACGGCGATTCGACGTGGATCTCTCACAGTGGTTAATGGATCACGCCGTCCATAAACAGCCCTTTTCAATCTATGCCAGGTATGTATGAAGTGGTTCATGTCTGGAGAACATCCTGGCCATTATCGCCGGCAGGAGTGGCCGGTTCTAGGTCCTACAGTCTGGAACCGCGCGACCGCTACGGTCTTCGAATCTTGCATCGTGCATGGACGTGTGTGATGTCATTAGGTTAGTTAGGTTTAAGTAGTTCTAAGTTTTAGGGGACTGATGACCTCAGAAGTTAAGTCCCATAGTGTTCAGAGTCATTTGAACCATTTGATGCCATTATCGTGAAGGCAGTCATTCACAAGATGTGCACGATGGCGGCGCGAATCTTCGCCCATGAAGACGAATGCCTCGCCAATACGCTGCCGATATGGTTGCACTATCGATCGGAGGATGGCATTCACGTATCGTTGGCCGGTACGGTGCCTTCCATGACCACCAGTGGCGTACGTCGACCATACATAGTACCACTACAAAACAGCAAGGAGCCTTCACTCGCTGGACAGTGTTTCTAAGGCGTTCAGCCTGACCGGGGTGCCTCTAAAACCGTCTCCGACGATTGTCTGGTTGAAGGCATATGCGACACTCATCGGGGACAAGAACGTGCTGCCAATCCTGAGCGGTCCATTCGGCATGTTTTTGGGTCCATCTGTACCACGCTGCATTGTGTCGTGGTTGCAGAGATGGGCCTCGCCATTGAGGTTGGGAGCGAAGTTCCGCATCATGCAGTTTATTGCGCACAGTTTGAGTCGCGGACTTCCACTGCAGTAGCAGCCCTTGGGCAGCTTGAGAGAGACACATCACCCACGGTTCCTATCTCTTTGTATTTCCAACATCGCCTTGGTTGATTCCGAGATATCTCTCTACAGTCAAAGGGACAGTGTCTGTGATACGATATCCTCAGTCAACTTCTGTCTTCAGGAGTTCAGGTAAGAGGGGTGGTGCAAAACGTATTTTGATGTGTGTAACATTTGTTGTAAGGCACGCACTCATTCAAATTACGAAACAAGTGTGAGAGAGATCTTGTTCCTTCTTATATTCAGACACACAGTAAATACTAATTAACACTCACTGAGGCTCATGCATTTAGGTAACTTGTAGAGCTCATGGTTATTGTGCGGTTCGGCCTGCAGTGGACGCCCCCCCCCCCCCCTCCCAGGAACGTTTCATACCAGACAAGTGTACCCCATATATTTGAGTGGTAGAGTAATTTTGGCGTGCGCCTACGTGGAGACAGTGTTTGAGAAGCAATCACCGAGATAGTGTAACTCAGACGGAATAAGGGGAACCAGCCAGCATTCGCCGAGGCACATGGAAAACCGCTTAAAAGCCATCAACAGACTGGCCGGCACTCCGGACCTCGACACTAATCTGCCCGGAGGATTGCTGTAGAGACTTGAACTTGTTCTTCAGTAACAGGCAGAAGACCCAAGATAATAACTGTTGCTGGGCGCTTGTCGCAAACTCAACTACATTCATAGAACGTATACAGACCTCTCTTAGTTTTTGTTGCGTCAGAATCAAATTGTTGCTTTATTGTGACTGCTTCTGACAACTCCGCCTGCTGCACTCACTCCTTCCTGGTAACCAAGTCCTTGTGGTACTGACTACGACATCGACTGCCTTAATCCTGTGTAATAGTCACTTGAGTGTTCAGTTTTCAAGGACTTCTGTGAGTTTCTCTAGCGGCTTTTCTGTCTCCTGACGCTCCAAAAGTCTTCCTAATATCTGGAAACGTTCAACCTGGGTTGAAAATGATTCTCATTCAAGGCCGCCATGATACTATTCCCGCGTTTGCTTCCACTGTCTGGCCGCGGTTACTGTTATTACACACAGGCGTGTTATCGCTTTGACAGCGACCGTGGCTGTGACGCACCATTGTCGTCTCTTCGATGCTACTCCGCCTTCAACCATCCGTTTACTGCATTCCTCACTCATCTCTCTACATTACTAGAACATGACAGCCATGATGTCTTGCATTAATAAAATTTTATGGCCGTGAGGAAGTAGATTAATATGAGAAATATAAGGAGCATTTTGATGAGTGGTCAACAACGTACGAGCACCGTGGTATTGTGCCGTGATTCCATGTCAACGCTACTGGTTCCCTCACTGTGGCGAGAGCACGCGCTGATCAACCAAGAAGGCTGCCGCGGCTGGCGCCAATCGTGTCAGCCAGCGAGCGGCCGCGGCGACAGTGTCCAGTTTGGGAGTGAGGAGAGTGACTGCTGGGACTAGCAGCGTGCGCCTTGGGAGGTCACTAGCTGGCGGCTGTTGGCTGAGAACTCTGAGATGACAGCACCGAATTCACGAAAGATAGAGCAGCCGGTGTCGTCGTGCTGCCCGAGAATCCTGTGCCCAGAGAGCACAGGCACTATCTGCGCCCTTCTCTCTGTGTCCTGTGCACAGTACTCCCCAGGGAAATTATCAAGCGTTGCAGCGCCTAATAACAACTCCTTTATGACACCGAGGCATTCATTTAGACTCACATTGCTATGTTCTTTAAGCAGATGTATCTCTCATTTTGTAATGCCTTACTCACAGGAAATACCACAAGTGCAGCTGCGAAGACAGCTTACATTGGACAGCATTGTTCCAAGTTGTGTGTTTGAGAATTTCTTTTAGCAGATGAAAGTTTTGCTGTTTTAGCTTCTTGTTCTTCTGCTGACATTATTCTAGAATCTCAGTTTACACATGTACGTATAAAGAAATTGATTTCAGTTCTTGTAAGACCTACTGTATAAGTGTGTCTGGTTTATCCACTTCTATCGTGGACTTCATTTGTCCCATGTGAACTTCAATTGCGAAGGCAATTTTATGGATTTGGAGGTATGATTCCAGTGCGTCTATTTGGTTTTTCTTCTTCTTCTTCTTCTTCTTCTTCTTCTTCTTCTTCTTCTTCTTATTATTATTATTTAACTTGCTTAGAGGATTTCCAGAAATTCGATATGTGCTTCAGTCATGCCACTGAGTGTTGTAACGTATGTTAAGAAGTGATTCAATTCTGCTGTTGGTAGGGTTGCAGAAACTCGTATAGAACTCAGGGAAGATTTTTCAGTGTTGCTTGCAAGTTTGTTATATGGTAACCAGTTGATACTTTTATGAACCCTGAGCACTTTTTAATCCAGTTTTGAAGTATTTGACTTTAAGCTTTTGGTAACTGTGTATAGTAGAAGAGGCGTTGTCAAGAAATTACTAATTATTATTACAGCGTGTTTACGTCCCTACAGCCACTATACTGCTGCTAAACCAAACAGAGCAGTACATCAGTAATTGAAAAACAAGCAAGAAACAGATATAATTTACTTAATCTTCTATATAGACATAGTTATCGTGATGGTTTAATTTTTAACCTACTAAATTCCTCTGAAAGAAATTGTTTTTCACGTAATATGGCAGGTCATTTTCTAAAAAACATCAAATATTTATTTACTATTTTATAAAGCCTCTTTACTGTCTGGAAATAATGTCTGTTCTTAACCTTGAGAGGAGTTCAGAGCCTGAGAAACTTTGGTGCTATATCCAAGACATACCTATGTTCCTCTGTCGAACGGCTTCCCAGGGATACAATAGGTTAAAGAACGGAAATGCAAATTAGAGCACACAGTTGGTTATGTGAGGGCGCTGCTTGTCTGCTGTATATGCTTCCCTTCTGCGTTCACCTTCATCTAGTTTCGTTTCCGCTTCAAAAGTGACAGGGTATTCACCAGTCGAAAAATCAGTGGTTGTCGAAGTCCTTGCCCGGCTGCTTACCCGAAGGTAATGTGAACATGTTGAGCATCATTTGGCAGTTAGCCTGTAAGGTGCTACCATTTTAAAGTCTCTCAACATTTCCAACAATTTTTGTGTTAACGTTTATCCCTATATATACCTGCTACATTCGTTAACGACTTCCGATACCAAAAAAACCAAATTTTACTTGTCGTTCTTACTTCCCATGTCCAGTGGAGACCCTCTTCCCTAAGGGTACACATAAGCTACTTTCTTTTGACAAAAATATTCCAATCAAGAAGCCATTTCCTAGGAAGTCATCAAGTCGTATTTCCATGTCCCTTGCGTGTGTGTCACATATAATGGAGACAATGGCAAGTTGACGATATGCGCTATTAGTTATTGTCATAAATTCACTTTCGGGGATAGTTTATGTTTGTTTATACGAGCTAACAGAATGGCCTTAAACTGTATTGCTCATAAATCAGCTAATATTTAATTTGACACAGTCGCATTTATTATGCAATTTTATAAACTAATGCTGAAGTGTCATTTTGTGGCAATACTGGAGCAGGATCATTTTGATCAAGGGACAAACCGGGCAAGGTGGCGCAGTGGTTAGCACACTGGACTCGCATTCGGGAGGACGACGCTTCAAATCCTGCCATCCTGATCTAGGTTTTCCGTGATTTCTCTAAATTGCTTCAGGCAAATACCGGGATGGTTCTAGCGAAAGGGAACGGCTAACTTCCTTCCCCAAGCTTCCCTTATTCAATGAGGATCGATGACCTTGCTGTTGGTCCCCCTCCTCCAATCAACTGACCAACCAATCACGAGACAAGTAGAAAGCTGAAAACTGGAAGCTGAATATCTTTTTCTTGGAAGTGAAATATAGTGCAAAAATTTTTAGTAGTGTGATACATTTCTCATTGAATCGTTTTTCATGTAACGATAATTGTGTTGAAAATTTATATAACACTACTACAGGGTCTATCGTCAGATAATGAGACACAAATTTTCCTCCTTCAAAATGTGAACTGTTCGCAAGCCACAACGTGAAAGCATCTGCAACATTCTATCCAGACTTCTATAGGAGGGCTAATGTAGATCTCATCAAATGCAGAAAACTATCCTGCACTTACTTTGCAAGTATTAACGTTTTAAATGTTCTTATCCCATCTTCCTTACCAGTCAACATTTCCTCCATATATGAACTTATTAAAATACTTGGACTTCGTCAATGCTATTTTTTGGGACCAGCCGTTTCTTAATGCTGTGATTCCTTCCAACCTGATGTTCATCACGAGATAAGGAGTATCTGTAGATCAATCTTTGCGTGCTGCAGTCCGAGCAGGAATATATTCAGTTTCGGATTTACTCTCAATAGGAATACCACATGTGGCTTTCGCTACGCAAAATCATGCTCGTTAAGCATAAGAGGATCATAAGGTTCGATCTCACATTCTTTGAACCCATTAACTGCATTAACATCCATAACCGCTTTGAGAATTCTACTGAAGACGAGGTCTTCAGTTTGACCCCGTCAAACTGCCACATCATCTTTGTTAAAAATAATTGATCTGTGGGGTAGAATTAACAAGAATCAGACACAAATAAATAGTGATTGCGAAACGCTTAGTCACGCGTCAGAACGAAAAACCACAAATTCTTTATGATGTTGACTAGCTGTTACCAATGGCTGTG
The DNA here is from genome assembly GCF_023897955.1 of Schistocerca gregaria. NCBI lineage: Eukaryota > Metazoa > Arthropoda > Insecta > Orthoptera > Acrididae > Schistocerca > Schistocerca gregaria. Next base: position 465,459,428 of record NC_064922.1, read on the forward strand.
CTCTCATATCAGTAGTCTTTTTATGACAAGTAAGAGTTTGTAAGAAAGTTATTGTATGTGCAATAACGTCAGTCGTCTTCACGCGTCTGCCTCCTCGGGTAAGGACAGCTGGTGACACGCACTCCGGCCGACCTCGCAATCCCTCTCTAGGTGCCACAAAGCGTGACGCAGCAGCACGCACAGTATCGCTACTAAGTAGCGGGCGTGGAAAAGCGTCGGTAGGATCGCACTTGTACGCATCGAGCTATCGAAGTAGCTATACATTATACAATGAGTACATTATACAATAAAATTTAAAAACTTTTTGACATGGTCTATGTACAATGATGTAAAGAGGATGTTCCAATCTGTAAATCACCCCCATAGTGGTTGAGTCTTTTATTTCTGCATTCTAAGGCAAAACTTACGTTCTTCCTCAGACTTCTTCGTACCAGATTTAATCCAAATCATTTCAGCGATTTATTCGTGAAAATGTAGCAGAATTACTTTCGCATTTAATAGTACTAGGATGGAACTACGGATTAAAAGGTTCCTGTAAGCATTGCGTTCCTTTTGTTGACTCTTATTACCAATAACACACGGCCCATTAAATGAATTTTCACAAATCTGATAAAGTTCAAAAGTCAAAGAGTAAATATTTTTTGAAAGAGTGAATATTTTTTCTTAATACGCATAATATTCTTCTAATCAATAAATATCTTGTACTACACATTTTGTAAAGTAGTCTATATTCTTCCTCAGTTTTCAACCTATCCCTACTCTAAATTTCATCGAAATTGATTCTACGGTTTACTCGTGAAAACTTAAAGGACAGAGTTACTTTCGCATTTATAATATCAGTTTAGATGTCTTGAAAATTATAATACGTCAAGCAGTGTACATGACAGTTATCTAACACACACTGAAAACTTGGACAAGGCCTCATTGCGTGATTTTTGTCTCACGAATGTTGATACTACCTAGCAATATCGATGTGGAATGAGTTATTTATGTTATTCCACTCTTCTTCCTGTTTCGATCTCCCATACTAGGTGGCGTTGCTGAAAAGTATCGCTGCAGTTATTAGAGAGCTATGAAATTATATCAGCCGGGTAATCTGTAGGGATAACTGTGTGACCTTTATCAAAGTTTGGCGTGTGTCGGAATGAAGTTTTCACGCAATAAAATTCAAACGTTACTAGGATTGTGCTAGCAAAGATTGGGTTTCATTCTTTTGTGTACTGTTTTTTATCTCGGCAGTGGAACGGGTGAGAACGAACAGTAAATTCCGAGCTTCCCTCTTCCCGCAGGGACCACCTGTCTACCGCGTCCCCTGCGTGTTATGCAACACGCGTCTCTGTTTCATCATTTCACGCGACGCCAACTTCGTTTGGGCATGGTGCGCAGCACGTCCAGTGATACGAACGCTACCAATCAGACCCATACGCCGCCTGTGTATTGCTTCTTCCGGAAAATGCTTTCGCCGACTCTCTCTGCAAAATGACAGGCTGCCACTGACAGCCGGGTCCCCCATCTGTGAGTAATGGAACCTGTCTGCCTTGATTACTGTTTGGTGCGCGGGGCTCGTTTTAGACAAAAACCGCGAATGATCCAAGCGATAGCTTCTCTGAGGTATCGCACGAATAACAAATCTTACTTCAGGAGCCGTGATTTAAGGTCTCTCCTGCCTAAAGGGATTTACGAAAGAGGAAATAAATTAGTAGTGCGTGGCGTTGAGTTTTGTTAGTGAATCAAAAATTCTTTTCATCCTATGTGATAAGAGATTTGCGAAGAGTTTTCACAGGAAAGGTCAATATTCTGAAATAATAAAACCTTTTCCAGACGTTTATCAGTATCGTAAATGGGCAAAATCAAGCTTTTATCGACATTGTGCGCATATGTTTTCAAAAGGAATGCATTCGAAATGCTGAACTGTTATATCGTGCAGTTTTTCTGCATACGTGCTCAAATTGCTTCACTTCGAAAACACAGAATAGAACATGATCGTGGTCGAATGGGAAACATGGGAATATTTGTGTTAATTTTAGCCACCTTCTGAAGTTCGCGTTATGATGATACCACAGTCCTCTTCCTTGCTCCATAGTAGCTGTTGTAATTGGAACTTGAAACACTTTACTGTATCAGTTAAAATACTGCAGCTGCGCTAATCAGTGAGTATCGTCATCGAGTGCAATGAGCATCTCACGTTTCACTGCGTCGTCGAGCTTACGTGAGTGTTCTGAGACGAGTATGTTGTAGCAGAATAATGGGCTAAAATTTGCTGATATTCATTGTAACAGTGCAGTAAGACTTCAGTAGCAAATCTGCAAACGACTGTATTAATCAGTATTCTGTTTTTGGTCTAAGGAACTAAATATGATGGAAAAATCACAACTAAGCTTTGTGATCCCGTACTTTGTTGATCTACAGTTGAAGTGACATCAGTCTTAATTCTCTGCGCCAATTTCGCTGCTGTCGAGAAAACTGGAAGATCGAGACTTACGCGCCGTGCAGTTGGATTTCAGCTACCGAGGTTATCATCGGACACGGCCGATTTCCGATCGACAAACACTGTTAAGAAGATGATAACAGCAGTATCAGGATCGCCGAGCTTCTTTGCAAGATGGTATTAACGCACAGAAATTCTGCGACTCACAGAAAAAGTAAGACTGTATTACAACAGTGTGCTGAAATCATTAAGAAAGCGAGTAAAAGAATATAACTATGAAACATTTTAACGTACAACTAAACAACAAGGATTAAAAAAGCAGACACCTGTCAACAATAATGTTAAACAGTGTAGAAAACGAAACTTATTCCACAATAAGGATGAGGATGTAATTCCTGCATTATGCAAGCCAGTAGCGCCACCTAATACGAAAGTGACAACGCCCGTTAGCTGCTGCAACCTGACGATAGGTAAACGATAGAATGACGTGTTGCTGAACCTCCTGCGATGTCTTAATCGTGTGATCGATGAAAGTAATGGGAAGATTACAAAAAGCAACTGCGAGCTTAAAGTATAAACTTACTGAGGCATTTAATAAGAGCCTATTAGAGAGCTCTCAGAGTAATTATAAGGCTCACAGAAAAAAATTAAACATGAATTCATCTACATCTACATCTACATGACTACTCTGCAATTCACATTTAAGTGCTTGGCAGAGGCTTCATCGAACCACAATCATACTATCTCTCTACCATTCCACTCCCTAACTGCGCGCGGGAAAAACGAACACCTAAACCTTTCTGTTAGAGCTCTGATTTCTCGTATTTTATTTTGATGATCATTCCTATGTAGGTTGGGCTCAACAAAATATTTTCGCATTCGAAAGAGAAAGTTGGTGACTGAAATTTCGTAAAAAGATCTCGCCGCGACGAAAAACATCTTTGCTGTAATGACTTCCATCCCAATTCGCGTATCATATCTGCCACACTCTCTCCCTTATTACGTGATAATTCAAAACCAGCTACTATTTTTTCACCCTTTCGATGTCCTCCGTCAATCCGACCTGGTAAGGATCCCACACCACGCAGCAATATTCTAACAGAGGAGGAACGAGTGTAGTGTAAGCTGTCTCTTTAGTGGACTTGTTAAATCTTCTAAGTGTCCTGCCAATGAAACGCAACCTTTGGCTCGCCTTCCCCACAATATTATCTATGTGGTCTTTCCAACTGAAGTTGTTCGTAATTTTAGCACCCAGGTACTTAGTTGAATTGACAGGCTTAAGAATTGTACTATTTATCGAGTAATCGAATTCGAACGGATTTCTTTTGGAACTCATGTGGATCACCTCACAATTCTCGTTATTTAGCGTCAACTGCCACCTGCCACACCATACAGCAATCTTTTCTAAATCGCTTTCCAACTGATTCAAAAAATTTGAAGAACAAAAGGGTTAGCTCGAAAATGTTATTACAAAATAAAGAAAATACAGGCCACTATATCGATATCGCTCATACAATGAGTGCTTTCAATCTAACAGGAACACCCCAATTACTGTATGAAGCGTTCCTAGTCACCTCCTGAGCTTCGAAAACCGGATACATGAATTGCACGATAGTAAAAAAACAAAAGATGCTTCTCCGTATTCGGAAATTAATAACTTGAAATTTTGCGTAAAAACTACATCGTGGATTTAAGAAGAAAGACTTCACGTTATCTTCACCTTTTCGAACGCCGAAGATGCCAATTACACTAGAGTTCGACAATTTCATTCGCATCAGCCTACAGACTATGTCCATCTACTTGGGTTACAAAATACAAAAGACATGTCCGCATTATTAGTTAGAAAGCAAGAGAATTAACTACCATGGAAGGACAAGAGATTAACGGAATATCCTTTAACAGTAAGCTTTCTGAAAGAAGTAATAGTCTCGAAATAAACCATGGTCAGCTATGGCCTCAGTATCAACGTAGGTAAATTACTGAGGAATGTATGGAACATTGGAACTACGCATTCAGAAGCTCTGTCAGAGGAACGCCTGTTTTGACTATCCTGTTGGTGAAGAGAAATTAAATGAAATTCTGATTCAGAGGTAGCAACAACGTTACGTGGAAAATATTCGTTATTTGTGCTTAAGGATGGTAAATATTGTTATCTCCCTCATGATCACAATGAAGCAACTACAGGGTCGGAAAGTAGGAGAAAAACCGTTAAGAAATAAAAGCCTGAAATATTGATTCGCTGCTACAAAAATGAGAATATTACTGTCACGGTGGACCATATCAAAATTAAGAGTCGCAATGACAGAGCAATGGGGCTTACGGTAAGTGATAATCACTTGCATCTTGTAACTACGATGAACCAGCAGCACTTCATGTAAACAACAATATACACAGCAAAGAAAGAGCACCACGAAGTTGTTCGTACTACCAGACCAGAAGATGTAGGTGTCAGAGCAATTAGGGTTATTACGAAGCACTCAGAGTAGAGGACACTAGATCCTGGAGGCGAGTAACAACGTTATTCACGGTGGAGAGATTGGAAGACTAATTACAGTTTCTCGTTTACACATGAATCTCAACACTTGTAGAACACGGGTACACACTGAATTTAATAATTTTCTGTGAAGACAGGAGAAAAATCCAGGACGATCTTATGCGTGAAAGTGAAGTGTATGTTATGGGACCGTTGATATGTTAAAGAAATATGTGGATCCAAAAAGCATATGTGTACCAAAAAGGGAACCAAATCAGTTATACACCAGTCAATTTATTGGAACAAATGGTCTCCAACTGAAGGAGTGCCGACGTTTCCAGGAGAGAGATTCAAATTATAAACGCTGCCGGCAACTGGAGACACCTAGCTGGAGGAAGAGATCTGAAATGTTTTGAGTACTGAAACATTGGAGGTCTGCCTGAAAGCTGACAGATGACACAGCGCAATGAGTCTTGACGTAGGTGAGCTCAACTCACGAGTCGGCAATGATTGATGATATCCTCTACTAGCAGATGAAACTTCAACAACTAGCTCAACTAGAGACCACAAAATAAGCTAGTTAATATATGGGGAGCAGGTAGTATGGAGAATTACTAAAAGGCGGGATTGCGCCTTGCGCTTGGTGATTATTGCCCGCTTGTGGAGCGACTTGCCGCCAGACATTCCACGGACGCAAAATATGTAATAACGGAAGCTAACAGCGTTACAAATTAGGCTAGGAAACCAATTGAAAGATAAAAAAAACGAGACGATAATGTGTGTCTAAACGGCCCCTCGGTAGGCAGGATAGTACTCGAGATATTGAAAATGTAATGTTCGAAAACACGTATTGCCTGAAGAAAATAATAACTTCTAAACACCTGTAAATAACAAGGAAACCGAAGTTCCCATCGAAAAACTAATGGAGTCGCTGGAAAACTGGCGAAATTACAGTCTTGATTCACTTGTAATATATGTAGTAAGAATAATTTACATTTAAATTTGTATTTTATATTGCATAAAGCACAGAGAATATCTGTCGTCTAACAGTAAAGTCGCTGCCGCCAGTGAGCAAGAAGAGGACCGGCGTGCCTCGTACATAGATAATGCGGTGGCGACCTCTACTCCGTCCCCACCAGCCATACCAGCCATGAAGGGTACAGTTCTGACAATACCAGCCACTCGGGCTGGTGAACGTTAGAAAAATTATCAAACAAACGGCAGGAGGAGAACACGGGACAGAAGCTAACATGCGACTTGTTGTTCTATTATGTCCGTCTTTTCATTGGTGGAGTTCAATTGCACTAGTCAAAAACCAAACTATATTATCAGCTAAACGTCTGAGTTGCTTTCAGTTAGAATGTACGTCGTCTTCAATTTCCTGCTTCGGAGCTGACGAAAAACGGAGGACGAGTTTTCTATAACATAGCAGAATGCGAGACTAATATGCAAGGAACAGAATCGCAGCAGAAGGTTCAACTTGGCAGTGTTTACACGTCAATATCGATTCACCCTGAACTGCCTTCCAATTTTAGATTACATCTTGGATATTTTTGAGAAAATACTCAACGAAAATATTAACAAGCCTTATATCGCTGTGCTCGTCTTTTCTTTTGGAGTAAACGTTAAAAAGGATGTCGTATCTACTTAAAAAAGCATACTTGCTTTTAAATCAAGAGTCAATAATGATAAGATTCTATCGAGCTTACAGCCGTGTCAAGTGTTTTAAAAACCACAAACTTTCGGCCGCGTACTCCTCGGCAATTGTCAAATGGTGAATGTTGTGTGGTTGCTGGTGCCCAGGATGTGCCCGATCTCGTTACTGAGGGTGTGGTCGCAAATTTGGACGTAAGCTCATGGATTTTGAACCACTTCAAGTTGCTGGAACATAGGGAGAAATATATTTGTACTTATCGAGGTGAGACAATTTTTTCGTACAAGAGTCAATAGCATTAGCTATGCAACAATATTAGATGCCTTTCTCCCGAGTATCATTCATCGAAAATTTAGTTTTACAAGCCTAGTCACAGCCGAACGGGATAGCGGGGCACAATGGGACTGTGCTGCTTTTTATACTGCAGAATACTGTAATCTATTGTAGTAAGTTCGTCACTGAATGGAAGGGAATGTATGTCAGCCATTCTGACTCGGTCTAGAGTGCAACATGTAAATGGACAGCTGTAACTCACATCTCTAGTTGTGTGTTTCTGACTTTTCGTGAATTTAAACGCAAGCTAACCGTCATTTATAACTTGTACATCGTTAAATGACATGTAATCTTAAAATAAATGCCACTTGCTATACGTTAGTTACATAATACATTTAAATCCGTCAGTGATTATGCTCCATTGAAGTTATTAAGCTGTAATGTGCTCTTGGGGTGGAAAGGGACACGGCAAAATGAGATAGTGCCCCGTTCTAAGACATTCTAAAGATTGATAGACTGCAATTAGTTAGCCAAACAATATAACTAACAGTTTCAGCCGTTTTATTTTCTGAAATGGGAGTATTAAGAGAACATAACGAGATTAAAGTACCAAAATCAAAGTTGGGAAGATGCTTTCACAGACCTAAGAGTAATCCTAGCCCTAGAGCTGATAGTTCAAATGGGAAATTTAAAAAAGAAGTGTTCAGTAGGTAAAAAAGACGAGCTGGTAGCATACGTAAAGTCAGTAGAGAGCAGACTTTGTAATGCAGTCACACAGATCTGTCAAGGGAACTTTTCTAGCTGGGCGGAACTGGGCACCGAATGTTGCCTATTCACAAGCCTGAAAACTCGTCTGGTGTACGAGCTACGGGATTGAAAAAAGTAACAGTAACTTGGTGTTAAACATTAAAAATAAGTGTGCGTAAGTTTCAAAACGACAGTAAAACATTTTCTTATTGTTAACAATTTTTTTGAAGATTTCGTATTCCCTAGTCGAAATTGTTCCTTAAACAATTTTATATCTTAGTTTTCCAATTAAGTTCCTAATTCTTTCAAAGTTTATGCAATAATTCTCAAAAAGTGCCTTATCATATTATGCCCCGTGGGTGGGGTGGATTGACAGAAACACAAGCATTTTTTTAAAACTATAGAACACGCATAACGTATAGATTTAAGTGATTTTCAGGTAAAGTTCGTTAGGATATAGTAGAAGGTTATTTTTACGCCTTTAAAAGGTGTTTTTGTGCCATAAGATTTCAAGAATTATTAAACATGAAGTACCTTTCTGACCCGAGTTCCCTGTGTAGATCCGTTCTCGAAGTGAAGGGAGAGCAAGCTGAAAGATGTGTGTTATAATAAAAAACAAAAACTACTCCCCTAACAGCGATAATGAAGCCCTGAAACCTTTAAGATAGAAAAGATTTATAATTGTCATGCCCAAGAAACGCCATCTGATTCAAAAAGCTTAAGAGAAATAGTCACACAGACACGTACTTTCATAATTCAGTGCAACTGAAAAGAAATGAGATTGCGTAGCTAATACTCGAATATTGCACAGAGAGTACTGATTTGTATAGCCAGAAACCAAACTGAACAAGCTTTAGTCTACTGCATAAAGCATCCAGCTATGCTATGAGGCGGTTTCCTTAGTTTCATAAGGATTGTCCGCGAATAAAACAAATTTGAAAACCATCTGGAAGGACATATAAATCCCGAATACAATGTTTACTTAACATCATAGTACTCGGTGGCTGGATGTGGAACTTAACAGAATGCAAATAAGGTTGCTTATCAAGCATCTTTTGTTAGATCGGAATTCAGTATTTCCGATACGGCCTGAGTATTTATGGATCATGAGGAAACGCCACGAGGTTCAACGAGATGGCCTTAATACAAAAAAAGTAGAGGGTATATATCGAAATAGACCATAAAACAGTGGATTTATGAGCAATTATATCATAACATAACACAGAGAAGGCATTTTCGAAGCCCGCAATGATACTCAGACTAACTACAAGCAATCGAAGATGTTTCCATCTATCGGTTTTTGAACTAGAGGAAACGACTTTACTCTTCAGGAGAGGATGATGACTTCGAATTTATAGCACGAAGAAGTGAAGAGATAACGTACTAACTACAAGGAATCGAACAACATGTTTCCATGTCTCGGGTTTGAAATAGAGGAAACTACTTTACTCTTCAGTAGAGGATGATGACTTCGAATTAATAGCACGGAGAAGTGAAGAGATAATGCACTGCGCTATAATAAGTTTCCATTCAACAAAGCATGAGCAACCAAAGAGCTTCATTTTACTATGAGCGATAACATGGCCCCAATCTTCCTCGCGGAGTAATTGCAATCAAGTGACGCCAATTTACCCTCACCTCTTTAGCTACCAAGGAGACCACACGCCAATCGGATTTTTGTAATTTTTTTATACTTACGGTACGGGAAATTTGGAACTCAAATACCAATGCTCCGAATACTCTAGAGTAAATCAGTGCAACTCTCAAAATTTCTCACTAAAAACGTAGATTTCTCTCCTGGTAACTATTGGCTATGGGTTTGAAGCCTGGCTGGTGAGAATTTTGAAGATAGACACATGTTCCAAAAGCAAGCAAAATACATAAAAGTGGAAAATAAATCAATAGCATTGTAGACTAGATATCGCTGGTTCGAGTCTGGTTTTGGATACAATTTTAAGTTTTTCCGCTCATTACGAATACTTACGTCACTTAAATATAAAATTCATCAAACATATAATGAACAGACATTTAACTGACATTTGTATGAAAAATGTACGTCTTGTTATTTCTAAATACATATTAATTTTTATTTGCAAGTATAACATTTCTTGTGAAAGACTGTTAATCAAGATTATTTACGTTTTTAAAAAATTACGAGCCATGCGAGATTAGCGAGCGGTCTCAGGCGCTGCAGTCATGGACTGTGCGGCTGGTCCCGGTGGAGGTTCGAGTCCTCCCTCGGGTATGGGTGTGTGTGTGTTCGTCCTTAGGATAACTTAAGTTAAGTAGTGTGTAAGCTTGGGGACTGATGACCTTAGTAGTTAAGTCCCTTAAGACTTCACACCCATTAAAATTACGAATTACATTTTTTCATCTTTGTGTGTTTCATGCTGCACTGAAACGCTCATGGAACATGCACTGTTCTTTAAAAATTTACCACGTGTTTGTGAGCATTCCAATTCCACCACAGATCCACACAGCCCGTCCAATGATGACCTCTATTTACAACATTAAAGATGCTCGGGAAACTTCAAAGTTGGTTTTCTCGAGAATTTTTAACAGATGCATCTAATTACTTTTGGGTGTTGATGTTTGATTTCTGAATTTCACGTACCATAACTATAAAAAATTACAGAAATTCGGTAGCTTTGCAGGTTCCCTGTAATCTACACCATGGTAAGTAAATACAAATGGTTTTACCAAATTCTTTACTCACCACAAATCTCCACGACGGCGAAGACCTCCACCAGACGAAGGAAATCTTCTCTCTAAACTTGGCTTCACCAACAGAACGCAGAAGAACACAGAACAGAACTAGGACTAAAATGAAATTCTGTTCCAAACAAAAATAACCTCGTGGTCTACAATCTGGGAATATTTCCTATTGATCGAATACAAGCTGAGTCCCCAGAGATGCAAAACTGGTTCAGTGGCCATGCTAAGAGATTGATACAGTGCTTATATTGATTAACTGAAACAGATTACAGTAGAATCGTGTAAAGTATTGTATAGATATATATATCGCGATCAGCTAAAAGGGAAAAAAAAGAATTCAGAAGAAATGAAAGTGCAATAGGCAACTTTCAAGGATTTAGGTTATTCCCCCTCTGTATTGGAAGAAATAACAGATTTATGTGACATGCTTCCAATGCACTAAAGTTCTATCGCACGTATTTGAAAAAAAAAATCCTTTTTGATACGCAAGAAATGGATATCAGCTGTAAAGCAGAAAAATAAATTAGTGTAAAAGAACATTGTGGTAACATTGTAAACATTCAAACTACAGGGAATATACACCTAACATCAATCAGGAAAACAGAGGGTTGGTAATGATAAAAAGTTAATAAGGTGTTTTAATTAGTAATAGTGCCTGAGATCCTAGCTGCGAGTACGTTCATTTCACGCCGCTGGAGCGGCGACAGCTGATAGCGGCGGTCTCCGGCGCTTGGAACAATATTATTCTTGGGTGGCGCCGCCGACGACGGGAAATCTGGGAGCCGTGCTGCAGATGAAGGCCATCCAAACACTCCAAGCAGCGGCTCAGGTTTGGACAGAGGGCCGGTAACAGTTTCTCAACTGTCTCTGCGTATCTTCGTTGTTCTAAGTAGTCCTTGGCAATTTCCGTAGTATGACCATAACTTAGAGCGGAAGTCGCGATGCGGTAGTGTGCTTGGTGACAGAGATTTTCTCCTTTCTAGTCAATGTACATGGGTTCTACTAGTTTTCTGTGCCTTAGTTATTAGACATTTGAATATATTCTATGTCTAAACGTATGTTGTTATTGAAGTTTTGTGTAATGGTATTGTACTATTTACGCGTTTGTGTAAATGAGGTACTATGCCCATTACGATAAATTTAAGATCTGTCTTCCTACGCGAATACAAAGACTAAGCTGGAAAGCGGAGATTTAGTGTAAGGCACGTGAAGGTCTTACGTTTTGTGGGAAGACGATGTTTTTCCTTTGTGTCAAGTTTCGGCTTGTTCAGTGTGGAGAAACAAGAGACGGCGATACTGTGATGACAACACGTTGCATTGGGACAATATGGAGGAATTGCAGACCGATAATCAAACATCAAGTGAATGATATATCCAGGGACCATGAGGGCGGCTCAAGAAAGAAGAATCCATTCACGGAAGGAAGACCAGATGTCAAGATAAAAAGAGGAAGACTCCAGAATCTCGTAATGGAGTACGGCAGATGCGGTGCTATTTTGAGAAGCTGAGTAACTAGCTAGACTTTGAACTGAATCTGATGAACAATAGGTGAAAGGTTTGTGTTTTACTTGATGTACTTCTTCGAGAACTGTACTGTTGAGAGAAGTGGAAAGTAGACTTCGACCGATTCATGTATACATGCAGGCACACATAAAATAGGTGTTTATCAGAATGTGCGAAACTGTTTGAAATTTCGTTAAGAACAATATGTTTTGAAAATTTTTTACAGGTGCTGCTGGTCAGCCTTTAGGAAGGTTAAAAATTCATTGCACAATATACAGCAGTACTACTTCAATTTCGTTGAAGATAATCGATTTCTGTCCTATATCAGATCATCTTCGGGTCTCAAAAACTAGTTGAACTATGCGTGCCGGCCGGGGTGGCCGAGCGATTCTAGGCGCTTCAGTCTGGAACTGCGCTGCTGCTACGGTCGTAGGTTCGAATCGTGCCTCGGGAATGGATGTGTGTGATGCCCTTGGCTTATTCAGGTTTAAGTAGTTATAAGTTCTAGGCGACTGATGACGTCAGAAGTTAAGTCCCATAGTGCTCAGAGCCATTTGAACCATTTGAACTATGCGTTATCTAGTTCCTATGCAGACGCAACTTACATGACATTTTATTATTATTGTTATCTGTCTGTGTATAGCACTTATATCCTGACAACATCTGGCATGATTTAATTTGATGTGAGCGGGATCAGGATGAGAGAAACTAAAAATAATACTGCGCCATATTTAGCAACTATTGCTACCGTATATATATATATATATATACGCTGTTTACCCTAGAGTTATTTGTGGAATGTGTCCATTTCGGAACATTCGTCATAGATGAGGTCGTGTAACTTCGCAATAGAGAATTCTCACAGCAATGCTGATGTTTGTGGATCGCTCTATCTTAAACAAAAATATTGTTTATTAACTAATATGAACTACACCAAGTACTTAGTTACTTCTGTACAAAGAAGATAACAGCGAAGAAACCATGGGTTCCCGAAGAATTACTTCAGCTGATCTATGAAAAAAGGAAGTACCAAAATGTTCAGGGGAATTCGCCAATACTGAAATACAAATCAGTTAGGAATGAAATACATGGAAAATGCCGGGAAGGTAAGGTGAAATAGTTCCATGAGAAATGTGGAGAAATCGAAAAATAGATTATTGTCGGAAGAACTGACGCAGCACAAAGAAACGTCAGAACAACCTTCGGTAAAATTAGAAACAAGGCTGGTAACATTAAGAATGGAGTGGACATGCAAAGAAGTGAGCTGATACAGGGTGTATCAAAAATGACCGGTATGTTTGAAACGGCAATACAAACTAAACGAGCAGCGATAGAAATACACCGTTTGTTGCAATATGCTTGGGACAACAGTACATTTTCAGGCAGACAAACTTTCGAAATTACAGAAGTTACAATTGTCAACAACAGATGGCACTGCGGTCTGGGAAACTCTATAGTACGATATTTGCCACATATCCACCATGCGTAGCAATAATATGGCGTAGTCTCTGAAAGACATTACCCGAAACCTTTGACAACGTGTCTGGCGGAATGACTTCACATGCAGATGAGATGTACTCCTTCAGCTGTTCAATTGTTTCTGGATTCTGGCGGTACACCTGGTCTTTCAAGTGTCCCCACAGAAAGAAGTCACAGGGGTTCATTGCTGGCGAATAGGGAGGCCAATCCACGCCGCCTCCTGTATGTTTCGGATAGCCCAAAGCAATCACACGATCATCGAAATATTCATTCAGGAAATTAAAGACGTCGGCCGTGCGATGTGGCTGGGCACCATCTTGCATAAACCACGAGGTGTTCGCAGTGTCGTTTAAAGCAGTTTGTACCGCCACATATTCACGAAGAATGTCCAGATAGCGTGATGCAGTAATCGTTTCGTATCTGAAAAATGGGCCAATGATTCCTTTGGAAGAAATGGCGGCCCAGACCAGTACTTTTTGAGGATGCAGGGGCGATGGGACTGCAACATGGGGCTTTTCGGTTCTCCATATGAGCCAGTTCTGTTTATTGACGAAGCCGTCCAGGTAAAAATAAGCTTCGTCAGTAAACCAAATGCTGCCCACATGCATATTGCCGTCATCAATCCTGTGCACTATATCGTTAGCGAATGTCTCTCGTGCAGCAATGGTAGCGGCGCTGAGGGGTTGCCGCGTTTGAATTTTGTATGGATGGAGGTGTAAACCCTGGCGCATGAGACGATACGTGGACGTTGGCGTCATTTGGACCGCAGCTGCAACACGGCGAACGGAAACCCGAGGCCGCTGTTGGATCACCTGCTGCACTAGCTGCGCTTTGCCTTCTGTGGTTGCCGTACGCGGTCGCCCTACCTTCCCAGCACGTTCATCCGTCACGTTCCCAGTCCGTTGAAATTTTTCAAACAGATCCTTTATTGTATCGCTTTTCGGTCCTTTGGTTACATTAAACCTCCGTTGAAAACTTCGTCTTGTTGCAACAACACTGTGTTCTAGGAAGTGGAATTCCAACACCAGAAAAATCCTCTGTTCTAAAGAATAAACCATGTTGTCCAGAGCACACTTGCACGTTGTGAACAGCACACGCTTACAGTAGAAAGACGACGTACAGAATGGCGCACCCACACACTGCGTTGTCTTCTATATCTTTCACATCACTTGCAGCGACATCTGTTGTTGAAAATTGTAAGTACTGTAATTTCGAAAGTTTGTCCGCCTGAAAATGTACTGTTCTCCCAAGCATATTGCAACAAACGGTGTATTTCTATCGTTGCTCGTTTAGTTTTTATTGGCGTTTCAAATATACCGGTAATTTTTGAAACACCCTGTAGGTGGAAAGGGTACATTGAAGGCCCGGGAAGATTTCTCGGATGAAGCTCCAGTCGAGAATCAGGAGAAGAGGGAGCAGGTATTAGAATCAGAGTTTAGAAAGTTTAAGTCTCATTGGAGGAAAATGTCAACAAAACTGCTATTCATGTTGGTGTGTAGAATGTACGAATCTTGACATATATCCACACAATTCCGAAGATTGCAAGAGCCGACAAGTGCGAGAATTAACTCATAACCAGCTTAACACTTTGAGGCGTCGCAGCTAGGGTGCGATCGCCAATTTGTCTGTTAAAGCTTTCTTGTATGAATGTATGTGGGCTCCGGTGTAAGCATTCAGAATCTTATACGATCTGCAACGGGCGAGCTGTGTCCTACAGACGTGCGTCATGACCATATGGCGTGACTGCAGCTTGTGAAAGTAGCGGAGAGGCGCTTACAGAGTAGTAACGTTCTCTGGAACTATAAAAATTAATAAGTGATCTAGAAATAGCCTGAGTAACTTCAAATTAGGTACCTAACCTTCTGTTGCGTAAAGGAACAATCTGTCAAAATCTGAAGTCTGTCATAATTTGGAAATTATGAAAAAAAGTCAGTAAAGAACGTAATTACCCGACACTTGAAAAACTAATTTATTAATAGTTCACGAATTGTGACAATTTGAAAAGATATGATTACACATTCAGTGCTTAGATTCAAATTTGGAAAGTTCTAATTTTAGAAAACCTTTCGTAATTTTGCCGTGATAACTTTCAGAATTTCAAGTAGATATTTATGTTTTGTGTTGGGGTGAGCGTGATAGAGAGTACTTGTGTGAGTTTATGTGGGGCATTCGCCAATATTTAATTTTCAGTTTGTGATCCTCTGTAGGAACATGCGAGTGTTCCAGATTTATAGCGTGGGAACGAATCCACCAGTGGTTCCCCTACTGGTGGAAGACGGATGTCCAAGAATTTTTGAATATGTAAGTGACAGCCAGGACGTTCGCGACTATGTAGTTGAATTCCAGTCGTAATGTACAGCTTAATGTTTATTTCATTTTATTTGTTTAACAAAAGAGTTTTTAGTTGCTTATTTTAATGAGGTCAAAGAACTGAGTGCAGTGGCTGGTTCTTGCTAGATTTTGGCGCAATCCGCTCCCTGAAAGTCAGTTCTGTACAGGCTATAAGAAGTAAGACGGTTTGCCACCTAACGCATGAGATAGATGTGCTTCTAGATGAAGAGAGAGAAGAAGGTAGTGGTGGACTAGCTTTCGAAGGAGCCGCTCATGCTGATAGTGTCCGAACGCTTTATGTGTAAAATGAAGTGATATTCCGACTTCCGCGTTGATGTACAGTGATAAAGGTAGCTGTAGTTTACCATTAACTATTTGTGAAATTTTAAGAGTCGAGAGATAATTTGTTCTGGAGAAAATCGCGTAATTAAACTTTTAACTTAAAGCGTGGTGGTACTAAGTATTATTTTTTTCCTGAGTGTTTAAGGAGAGCAAGAACTTTATTTAAAGACAATCACTGAAAGCCGAGTGCAAAAGTAAATAGCAGTTTCTTGACTGTGTTACTCTCGTACATGATTTCAGAATTGGATAGGGAAGGTTCTGGCTGTTTGAGTGTGACGAGGACTGTGAACAGGAAATTTAATGATTTGAACACATGTGGGCTGATGATCTTGCTTAACAGCAATAAAAAAATCCTAATGCAAGTTTAAAAGGACAATTGAACTTAGATATTTGAACAGCAACCCATTTCCGATTTATTCTTTAGAGTTCACAAGACTATTTTCATCTTTTTGTACTTATAGCTGCCTCAGACGTGTATTTATGAAATCTCAGTTTCTTCAACACTGCTTTTCTGAGTAGCTGCAGTCAGAAGTTACGTGTGCAGATCTGAAGCAGTGTCGAGGTAGGTGGACAATTTATGTTGTAGAACCGCCGACGATGTGAAAAATAGCGCGTTACGTCGCTACTTCATGCATCCACGTTGCTAACAAGAATAATATACAGAAGAATAAAAAAGAAAATTGAGGATGTGTTAGATGACGAACAGCTTGGCTTTAGGACAGGCAAGGGCACTAGAGAGGCAGTTGTGACACGGATGGGATTGAAAGGAAGACAAAAGAAAAATCAAGAGAATTTGTCGACTTGGAAAAAATGTTGGACGGTATCAAATGGGGCAGGAAGTTTTGGAGAAATTGCTTACGCAATAAGATGCTGATCAATGACAAATTGGTGGAATTCACTGGCGAGCTTGAAATCCAACATCAAGTAAATGGAATATGAAGAGCCGATGAGGGCGGCTCAAAAACGAAGATCACTTACGGAAAAAGAATGGGAAACAATTGGGAAACAATTTTCTGGTAAAGATTTGATGTAAAAAAACGAATTGCAGGATTTTTTGAATGGAATGAACAGTCTAACAAGTACAGAATATGGATTGAGAGTAAATCGAAGAAAGACCAAAGGAATGAGAAGTGGCAGAAATGAGAACAAGGAGAAACTTAAAATCAGGATTGATGATCACGAAGTAAATGAAGGTAGGAAACTTTCTACCGAGGCGGAAAAATAACACTTGATGGACGGAGCAAGGAAGAAGTAACAAGCAGACTATCACTGGTAAAAATGGAGTTCCTAGCCAATGGAAATCTGTATGAAATATAGGCCTTCATTTGAGCAAGAAATTTCTGAGAATGTACGTTTAGAGAACAACATTGCATGGTAGTGGAACACGGACTGTGGAAAAACCGAAATAGAAGAGAATCGAAGCATTTGAGATGTGGCGCTACAGAAGAATGTTGAAAATTAGGCAGACTGATGACTCAAAACATGTGTAATTTATTATTCCGTATTTTTGTTCTACCATACGGTATAAATGTCGATTGTGTGCATACATATTCTAGACGTACTGTCATGGGATGACGTGAGACAGTAGAGGCAGTTCTCCAGTGCTTATACGTAAACATAGTTAACAAAAAAAATGGTTCAAATGGCTCTGAGCACTATGGGACTTAACATCTGCGGTCATCAGTCCCCTAGAACTTAGAACTACTTAAACCTAACTAACCTAAGGACATCACACACATCCATGCCCGAGGCAAGATTCGAACCTGCGACCGTAGCAGTCGCGCAGTTCCGGACTGAGCGGCTGGGACCGCTAGACCACCGCGGCCGTCAAACATAGTTAACAGCAATGTCAAATCTGTTGTAAAGAACACTTGACATCATAGCAATAAGATACTGAAAAAAGGTAATACAGAGGGGCAGCTTAATTCCTTTTTGGTCAAACGATACCAAATGTATGAAGAGTCAATCGAATCATTCTAGTTCACCGTAACATGGATGAGTGGGCCCAATTCAAGATTTGAAAATACACTCAAAATATTACTGAAATACCTTGAGCCTGAACTACAGTCTGACCACACTATTGCTTAAACACCGCATTTAGTTGTCACTGTTAGGACCACTGTACAGCGTTCTCCTCAGCTATGGCCCGGTTCTAGTATTGTTAGGCCAAACGGAAACGCGTAGTTTTACGTACCACTGTGAGCAATGCATTTTTGCTTGATACCCGATTCGAAACGTCCAATTCACGCTGATTCCTTCGCATTGCTCACTCAGCGACTGGTTGGTGGGAGGGCTGGGGTGACTGACAGCAGCAATTCCTGCTAAGTTTGACAGTGACAAAGCGTTATATTTGTCTCCAGTCCCAATGGGCTAGAATCATTTTACGACTATGTAATTTACACATGTTTTTTGACGATCTAATGTTGTAGCTTCCAATATTAGAAGGAAAGGTCGCTTAATGTGAAATAGTTCGTTTCAGACCGGTTTGTACATTAACTAGCTGTCATCCTCATATTCTCAAATCTACAATCGACAGATGGAATAACGTTAATGTAGAATTTTCGTCATCGGGCAGCACCTATACACAAGGAACCATATTACCTGAATAATAAAAATTACAGAGATTCTAAAAATGTAATCACAAATCAGCCTTGCCAATGTACTCAGCACATGTTTCAGATATAAAAATACAGCTTCGCAATGGTTTGTCAAATATACTTAAATTGTTAAATGAAATTTCCATACCACCAATAAGGAGTACAGGAACAAGAACAGGTACATAAGTATAAAGGTCATGCATCGACAACAAGGCAGGAACTGAGCCCATGTGCCTTAGATTCCATGTTAATGTCAATTACCCATAGATACCACACATGCCATGACACACCAATGAGCTGATGTGTATCTGCCAGCGTTTGAAAGATACGAGAATGAACAAATCCAATCGTAATGCATGTGGAATTGTATCAGAACTTGTTAATCACACATTGCCGGTGGTAACTGAGTGCACAGTCCCATGTTAGGGAATGTGTGTTCTGTAAGCGCGAAGAGTGGTCAACGGTTGAAGTAAAACCACGGCGTGCGTTACGTGTTTACAACACCTCTGCGCTGCTCACTCTGCCCGACACTCGCTGTGTCGACAGCTGCTAACGGCCGCATCGCAGTGTTACTACAGTACCACGGCAAGTTTCACAAACGAGGAATACGCCGACATCTACCTCACCTACGGGCTTGCAGATGGATGAGCTGACATTGCAGGACAACTGTATCACGAGAGGTTTCCTAGTCGGCTCGTTCCATCCGCAAAAACGTTTTACTCTGTGGACAAGCGCCTGAGGGACTATCGTTCATGTGTAGCACCTCCAGGATTTAGTGGCGGACCGTCTTTGCACAGTGCAGATGACGAAGAAAAAGTGTTACAAATTGTTGCGGAGGACCGAACAATAAGCTCCAGGTCTCTCGCCACTGCGGTAGGTATGTCACATGTGGTGTCACCGCCAGACACCACATTTGCTAGGTGGTAGCCTTTAAATCGCCTGGGGTCCGGTAGTATACGTCGGACCCACGTGTCGCCACTGTCAGTGATTGCAGACCGAGCGCCGCCACACGGCAGGTCTAGAGAGACTTCCTAGCACTCGCCCCAGTTGTACAGCCGACTTTGCTAGCTATGGTTCACTGTCTAATTACGTTCTCATTTGCGGAGCCTATAGTTTAGAATAGCCTTCAGCTACGTCATTTGCTACCACCTAGCAAGGCACCATTATCCGTTAGTATTGATATTGTGAATCATGTACCGTCAAGACCGACGTTCGTCATTAATGGATTAAAGTTAAGTAATCCGCCAGCTACGTCCGTTTTTCTATATTCTAATTTCCTTGTCCTGTTCCAGACCTCACGCCAGCCTGCGTGAGCTACAACGCGTGCCTTTCGGCCTCCTCTAGTAACACGGTATTGGCTCTCCTGCCAACCACAACATCACAATCTACTGTTATGCGAGTTCTATAGAAACCATTACCATCCCTTTCACATGCAGAAGGTACAGGCATTATTGCCGAAGACTACCAGAGGAGGCTGGACTTCTGCAACTTTACCCTACGGCGTCAGACCCACGACCAGTTTTATCACCAATAATACTGTCCACTGACGAAGCCTGTTCCACGAAAGAGGGTATAGTGAATCCGCATAACTAACAAGAGTGGACGGAAATCTGTGAATTATGAAGGAGACGTTGTTGACGTCAACACCCTTCAATGCAGAAAACAACATTCCTGTGATATAACGCAAAGAGATACAGACATGTTGGATCTTGTTCAGCAATCCTTCCTGCGAAGGAATGATCGCGTCATTTCCGACAGTACTTATAAACCGCCACTGCAGTTTCTGGTCATGTGCTTCTATGTTAGTTTCCATACGTACAGCTTTATTGTATTTGTTTGTATTAACTGCCACATACCTGTGTAGTTGTGTTTTGTAGTCTGCATCTATGTACTCGTTTCTTAAAACTAAGTCAAGGACACAAAAACCAAATTATAAAAGATGCATGTACAGTAGTGCAGCCCCTCCTCACATTCCTTTAGCTATGCCAACTAGCCACGATACATAATACCGGCTAGCGTAACCGGTACGAGATAGATGTGGGCGCTGTCGTTGCTCGCACTGTCACGCAGACAGTCGCTTGACGCCGCATGCCTCGCCTTCTCGTGAGCGGCTAGACTACCTACAACACTAGTGTGTTGTGCCCAGTTGCCAATCTGTCCCCTTGGTCAATGTCGGCGCACAGTAACACACAAAAGTCCACTTCATAGGAACCGCGCGACCGCTACGGTCGAAGGTTCGAATCCTGCCTCGGGCATGGATGTTTGTTCCTTAGGTTAGTTAGGTTTAAGTAGTTCTAAGTTCTAGGGGACTGATGACCAAAGAAGTTGAGTCCCATAGTGCTCAGTGCCATTTGAACCATTCCACTTCATAGTTCAGATTTGTACCATTTAATTGCATTGTCATTTATTGACTTAAGAACAAGCGGAAAACGAATTTATGTTTTTTACTCAGTATGTGACAATCTGCACGACATATTGTTTCTCATTATGACCCACCTTATATATAACTTGTACATTACACAAATTTCGCCGGCTGAAGTGGCCGTGCGGTTCTAGGCGCTGCAGCCTGGAACCGCGAGACCGCTACCGTCGCAGGTTCGAATCCTGCCTCGGGCATGGATGTGTGTGCTGTCCTTAGATTAGTTAGGTTTAAGTAGTTGTAAGTTCTAGGGGAGTAATGACCTCAGAAGTTGAGTCCCATAGTGCTCAGAGCCATTTGAACTGTTACACTAAATTCACATATCACACTTAGAGCAAGAAAGAGTGTTACATTATGTAATTAATAGTAATTAATAGTAAGTGGAAGCATATAGACATGTGTAATACTGGACACATCCTTATACACAGTATAGGCAAATAGCGTAGTATAGCAGCTATACAGGGTGGTCCATTGATCGTGAACGGTCCAAATTTCTCACTAAATGTCAAACGGAAGAACCACAAAGAACGAAACTTGTCTAGCCTGAAGGGTGAAACCAGATGGCGCTAAGGTTGGCCCGCTAGATGGCGCTGCCATAGGTCAGACGATTATCAACTGCAGTTTTTGAAAATAAAACCCCCCATTTTTTATTACATATTCGTGTAGTACGTAAAGAAATAAAAATGCTTTAGTTGGAGCACTTTTTTCGCTATGTGATGGATGGCACTGTAATAGTCACAAACATATGGCTCACAATCTTAAACGAACAGTTGGCAACAGACAAGTTTTCTTAAATTGAAATACAGAAAGTAGGAAGTTTGAACATCTTATTTCGGTTGCTCAGATGTGATACATGTACCTTTGTAAACTCATCATTTCAGAGAACGCATGCTGTTACAGCGTGATTAGCTGTAAATACCACATTAATGCAATAAATGCTCAAAATGAGTATTTGGCAATACGTTTAACAACATTCCTCTCAACATGGCGTAGTTCGCCTTCCGTAATGCTCGCACTTGCATTGACCATGCGCTGACGCATGTTCTCAGGCGTTGTCGGTGGATCACGATAGCAAATATCCTTCAACTTTCCCCACAGAAAGAAATCCACGGACGTCACATCCGGTGTGGTCCATGGTATGGGCCTTCGACGACCAATCCGCCTATCATGAAATCTGCTATTCAACTCCACTACATCCGCAATCGAGCTATGGGCCAGACATCCATCATGTTGGAAGTATATCGCCATTCTTTCATGCAGTGAAACATTTTCTAATAACATCCGCAGAACATTACGTAGGAAATCAGCATACATTGCATCAGATAGATTGCCTTCCTCCCATAATACCGCACCATACATTAACCCGCCAAGGTGGTTGATGTCCCACTTTTGCAGCCACGCATGTTTTTTCTGTTTACCCAATAGTGCATATTAGGCCGGTTTACGTTACCGTTGTTGCTCAATGATCCTTCGTCGCTAAATAGAAAGCGTGCAAAACTCTGTCATCGTCTCGTAATTTTTCTTGTGCTTATGGAGAGATTATCATGACACTTCTTCAACTGCAGGCCACATGTTCTGTGGATACACGTTACGTGTTTTAATGCAGTGGTTTCCATTGCCTTCTGCATCCTCATGTCGTTGATCATTGCTGATTCTTCCGCCTTTAGGGGCAATTTCCCACCCCTGGGACAGGAGAGTGCCCTGAACCTCTATCCGCTCCTCCGCCCTCTTTGACAAGGCCGTTGGCATAATGAGGCTGACTTCTTATGCCGGTAGTCTTCGGCCGCCAATGCTAATTATATATCAAAATGTAGGCTGTGGCGGGGACGGAACCCGTAACTGAAGACGTTTTGATTATGAACCAAAGACCCTACCCGTAGACCACGGGTCACTAGCTGTTCCGCCCCCCCTTAAACATGTCAACGACCACCACCACCACCCCACCAAGTTTGTTGGTTTCGTAACTTATTCACCACCTATATGTACAACTTTTCTCGTGGATCCTGTCTTATCAATTTGTTTTGTTAGTTCGCATTTTGCAGTTGTTGTGCTATTTTATGCGCCTACATTGCATCTAAGAATGTGCCCAGTGCTACCGTAAGTTAGTTTACTGTGCCGGTCGCTGTGGCCGAGCGGTTCTAGGTCTGGAACCGCGCGACCGCTACAGTAACAGGTTCGAATCCTGTCTCGGACACGGATGGGTGTGATGTCCTTAGGGTAGTTAGGTTAACGTGGTTTTAAGTTATAGGGGACTGATGACCTCAGCTGTTACGTCCCATTGTGCTCAGAGCTATTTGAACCACTTTTTGGTGTGCTGCAACTTTCTGGCTCTCAGTTACACCTCTCTTGCTCTAGATATGATCCGAAAATCATGTAAATTTTATACCTACACATAGTAATCATAGATATCTGTAATCTGTTTGGCACTATCCCTCTTATGAACTTGTTTTGTGTTGTGATTGGTGTCATTGTTTAAAAATGAAATGGCTCTGAGCACTATGGGACTCAACTGCTGTGGTCATTAGTCCCCTAGAACTTAGAACTACTTAAACCTAAATAACCTAAGGACATCACACACATCCATGCCCGAGGCAGGATTCGAACCTGCGACAGTAGCAGTCGCACGGTTCCGGACTGCGCGCCTAGAACCGCGAGACCACCGCGGCCGGCTGTCATTGTTTATTATTTAATTGGAACTATGATGATGTCTATAGTTTTGTTTTGTAACCTGGCTCTAAACATTTTTAATATAAATAGTTCGTTAGTACAATCTCCGAAATAATTATGTACACATCATTGCCTTATTGCATTGGCGCTATTTGGCAACAAAATTTGAAACCACTTAACAGGAATTCTGAAGCACATCGGCTCAGTGTTTCTGAGATTTTGTCGACTCATTATCTTTACTTACGAATCTATGTACCTGATATTGCCCCATTCTAAATACTGGTACTATGGATATTTTAATTAAGAAGTGTCATGTACTTGAAAAACCAGGGTGGAGCGGTACTATTATATTTGAAGCTGGAGCATGTGGTGAGTAGGTCAACGAGAGTCATGTGTAATTGTACAGGATGAAGCGAAATTCACGTACTTGGGGTTCGCAACGCGACTCCTCCAGAGTTAAAAAAAAAAAGAGTACATCTCTAGAAAAAGCACGTCAAAGAGTGGCAATCTGGTAACACTGTAATCACATGTATGGTAACTGGCTCTGTCAGCGCTTTTTGGTTTTGTTGTACAGTTGGTGCAGGTTGTAGAGTTTTGGGTTAGCATGCAGTAGGTCGAAGTTTCGATCCTGGGCTGAGGCGCAATTTTTTTTATTTGATAATTTCATTCTAACATTTCGAAGTGTAACATACACCATTACTTAGGTCAAATGTATCCTAAATTTACAACATTTTTAACGCTGGTCATAACAAAAAAGAAATAGACAGTTGAAACAAATGATTTGTCGTAGATCAGAATAACTACAAAAACAATATCAATTTTGAGATGCTAAAGGTGACAGCTCAGTACAAAAAGACATCTACTTGTCATTTGTACTGCATGTAATATGAGAGCTAAGATGTCACACATCAACAACCAGTTACAATAATAATAACCACATTAACGAGCGCAAGACCTTGACAACGGAATACGCTGTCGTCAGAACATCAGATGCTCAAAGGTACCTCCCTGCACGTCCAAACATCGTACAACCCGCCAGATCATACAGTTCTGGACTCCTCTCAGCAAAGCTGCGTCTAAAGTAACAAAAGCAGCATCAACACAAGCTACCACTTCTTCCACATTCGTTGGCAGACTAGAGTACACGTGCTTCTTCAGGTGTCCCTACATGAAGAAAGCCAGGGTATTTAGGTCAGACGAACGTGGTGGGCATGCAACTAGACCTCTACGTCCTAACCATTTCCCAGGAAATGTTCTGTCCAAATACTGTCGCACATTAATTCCAGAATGTGGAATGTTGGAACCATATCCTGTGCCAAACATGTGGCAGAACATCTTCCAGCTCATCAGGAAGGTAGTTTGAAAGGGATGCGTGATACGTTTGTGCAGCCAGGCAGCATGTAGGGGCCCAAACATATGTTGCCAAATATTGCGGGACAGAGGTTGACACCAAACCAAACTTGATGTCCAAAGTAGTGGGAGACGTGCGGGTTAATCTCACACCAATAATGGGCATTGTCATATTGAAGACACCCTCACGAGTGAGTGCTGCTTCGTCCGACCATATTACGGTGTCCACGATGTCATCATTGGCTTCATATTGTTGTTCGAACCATTCACAGAATTGTATCCTGTGATGTCGATCTGCAGGTTGCCGGTGTTGCGTGAAAGCACAAAGAAAGGGATGCAGCCCATGTTCGTGTAGCACATAAACTCCCGTGCTTTGCGATACACGCAGCTGCCTTCCAACGCTACGACCCCTCTGACAGATATGGTTCTGCATGATTAATACCGACACTGTTAATTGTGACATGTTCGGTTTCGAATTACACTGTTTCCCTAATGGTAATAGACGTGATATTTCCACAGTCCCATCGACAGATGTTGAAAGGCATAATTAGTGGGACCATGGCGATTCGCAAAGCACGTTGCTAGTGTTACTGGTAACGCAAGGCCCTAACGAAATGTAATGGACCTGAACGAGGCAAGAATAATAGTTGGTACTAATCCATGGGACTATTGGAGAAGGGTACAAAGAAAAAACGTTTCGCATCTAGTTGATGAAGTGTTGCCAATAAATTTGCGCCCACGACGTGGACAGGGCTTGTTTCAAAGGTAACCAATCTTCCATTCCTTCGATTGTAGTAGGCAAGTGCAAATGTTTTCTAGAGGACGTGCTGGAATCGCTGTTGATGATTAAGCTGCCAGATACCGTACCACCTGGACTACATTTACCAAATAAGAAACATATGCCTTGACCCAGGATTGAACTTTCGACCTCCTGCATGCTGACGCAGAACTACATCCACTGCACCATCTTTTTTTCTGACCATATTTTATTGTTTTTTGTCGGGAGTGAGGGGTATTTATTTATTTATTTATGTATTTTTTTATATTAAGGAAGGTAGGAGAAACGGAAACCTTTATTATTCACAAAATAAACATAGTGCGTCCTGACACATGATAGCTGTCCTGGAAGGAACCTCGCTACCGTCCTACCATGCAGCATGAAATAACAACAAAGTCAAAGTGGGGCCACCACCGGCACTCTAAAGAAAAGTATTTATAGATATGAAAACAAAATTTTAAGTACATCCATTTGCTAACTGTGGAAGCGTGAGTTTTTCGTAGGTCGCATACTCACATAGTGTTCTTAGTCGATCACTTTACTTGGTTGGTTTCATAACGAAAGCACCGCCGCTCATCTTTGCGCACCCGACACACCCCAAGTATATGGCGGGTCCGCAAAAACCGTTAACAGGAAATAGGCATACCATTCCTTGTACTTTTGTAGCCGTAATAGTTTTGTGTGTCCATCTTGCAAGTGTTGCCAGTAATCCAGGACGTTCAGTAAGTTCGTACGAGTGTGTCTCTATAGATGTAATGGACCGTCGTACCTGTGATCCACGCCACTGCGTTCGCCTTATGACGCGGAAAATACGTTTCCTCAGGAGAAAATACTATGTCAGAACAGACCGCTGTATAGATAGTGCGCCGCATGAACGCTATTATCTGCCTTGCGAGAGTCCAGACAGCCAATGCCTCGCCGCAGACCAGCAGATGGTCGTCCGTATCCAGCACGCCGCATTGCTGACACAAGGACGAATCCGCCAAATGTATTGCGTACTTTTTATCATTTGTAGGGTATTTTCGGTTGACGACAATGTACCATGATGATCTGATTGTTGTAGGTAGGTGGGGGTGGTAGACCGTGCGCCACACCACGTGCCAATTAACAGCTGGATGTTTCCGTTCCACCCTATTCCGGGCTATCTGTCGAAGAAGCAGATGGTACACGTCCTTCGCTGTCGACTGTCGGGTCGTCGGTAAACGCTCTCGAACGTAACTGTGTTCCAATATGAACGTGCGCACATACGTTAAAGGGGGCGATATATGGCCGACACTGACTGGAAAAAGATGCGATTTTGGTGCGAGTTCTTCGATGATCGTCCCCTTAAGCGAGTGATTTCTGTTGCGCCACCGTTTGAGCATAGTATTAATATACATGGCATGCGCCTTCTCGTGCACGTTCACTACACCAACGCCCCCTTCTCGCGCTGAGAGGATAAGCGTGTTGTACTGTACCTTTAGGAGTTGTCCCAAGCACACATAGTACCCAAAACTGCCTGAATCCTCAAAGCCATCGTGCGCGTCAAGGGGAGGTGTGTCAGATGGCACATCATGGGCGCGAGATAAAGGTTGAGGAGTAACACTCGCTGCAGCATATCCATAGACCGTAGGGCGTTTAGTCGTACTGCCGTGCGCACTCTGAGTAACAGTCTTCGGTAGTTGTCCGCAGCCGTTCTCGCTGTCTTTTTACGAAAGGTGGTTCCCAAACAGCGGAGGGTTGCCACCGCAGGTAAGGGTCCTTCCGACCCTGGTTCTAGTCCACGCCCCACATGCATGAATTGTGATTTTCGGTTGTTGACCACACTTCCAGCTCCCATCCCATACGTCTGTAGCCAATCCATTGCTGTTTGAGTCTCCCCCTCATTCCGTACGAGGAACACAATTTCATCCGCGTATGCTAAATGCCGTAGGGACATCCCGGTAAGACGGCGTCGAAGGCCTGCGAGGCACCGTTCTAAGGCGATCGCATAAAGGAGGATCGACAAGGGGCAACTCTGTCTCACTGATCTTAAGATCTTAAAGTACTCAGTTCTCCCTCCGTTGACCACCATCGCTGATCAGGCGCCGTGCAACAGCATTGGTCAATAATGGCGAGACATCCATCCTGTTCGTCACCGCCGCGAGGTACACATGATCCACGCTATCAAAAGCATGATCGAAATCTACAGCAACCATCGACCCCCGGAGGCGGCATGCAGCCGCGAGGGAGACGACGTCATGCTAGTCTCCCAAGGCTGTGTGGATATTACTGATGCTGACAAGACAAGTCTGATCGGCATGTATTCGATCCTTCAGCGACTTTTTCATACGACTTCCCAGGATGCTCATGAAGATCTTGTAGTCACTATTTAGGAGGGTCAAGGGGCGATAATCACAAGGCCGTTTGCCTCCAAAGGGCTTCAGTATCGGTATCATGGGCCCTTCCGTGAATTGAATGTGAACCGGCACTTCTTGACGCAGAATCTCATTAAAGATACATAGCCACAACAGTGTAATTTTTTTTTGTCATCAGTCTACTGACTGGTTTGATGCGGCCCGCCACGAATTCCTTTCCTGTGCTAATCTCTTCATCTCAGAGTAGCACTTGCAACCTACGTCCTCAATTATTTGCTTGACGTATTCCAATCTCTGTCTTCCTCTACAGCTTTTGCCCTCTACAGCTACCTCTAGTACCATGGAAGTCATTCCCTCATGTCTTAGATGTCCTATCATCCTGTCCCTTCTCCTTATCAGTGTTTTCCACATATTGCTTTCCTCTCCGATTCTGCGTAGAATCTCCTCATTCCTTGTTTTATCAGTCCACCTAACTTTCAACATTCGTCTATGGCACCACATCTCAAATGCTTCGATTTTCTTCTGTTCCGGTTTTCCCACAGTCCATTTATCACTACCATACAATGCTGTACTCCAGACGTACATCCTCAGAAATTTCTTCCTCAAATTAAGGCCGGTATTTGATATTAGTAGACTTCTCTTGGCCAGAAATGCCTTTCTTGCCATAGCGAGTCTGCTTTTGATGTCCTCCTTGCTCCGTCCGTCATTGGTTATTTTACTGCCTAGGTAGCAGAATTCCTTAACTTCATTGACTTCGTGACCATCAATCCTGATGTTAAGTTTCTCGCTGTTCTCATTTTTACTACTTCTCATTACCTTCGTATTTCTCCGATTTACTCTCAAACCGTACTGTGTACTCATTAGACTGTTCATTCCGTTCAGCAGATCATTTAATTCTTCTTCATTTTCACTCAGGATAGCAATGTCATCAGCGAATCGTATCATTGATATCCTTTCACCTTGTATTTTAATTCCGCTCCTGAACCTTTCTTTTATTTCCATCACTGCTTCCTCGATGTATAGATTGAAGAGTAGGGGCGAAAGGCTACAGCCTTGTCTTACTCCCTTCTTAATACGAGTACTTCGTTGTTGATGGCCACTCTTATTATTCCCTCTTGGTTGTTGTACATATTGTATATGACCCGTCTCTCCCTATAGCTTACCCCTACTTTTTTCAGAATCTCGAACAGCTTGCATCATTTTATATTGTCGTACGCTTTTCCAGGTCGACAAATCCTACGAACGTGTCTTGATTTTTCTTTAGCCTTGCTTCCATTATTAGCCGTAACGTCAGAATTGCCTCTCTCGTGCCTTTATTTTTCCTAAAGGCAAACTGATCGTCACCTAGCGCATTCTCAATTTTCTTTTCCATTTTTCTGTATATTATTCTTGTAAGCAGCTTCGATGCATGAGCTGTTAAGCTGATTGTGCGATAATTCTCGTACTTGTCAGCTCTTGCCGTCTTCGAAATTGTGTGGGTGATGCTTTTCCGAAAGTCAGATGGTATGTCGCCAGACTCATATATTCTACACAATAACGTGAATAGTCGTTTTGTTGCCACTTCCCCTAATGATTTTAGAAATTCTGATGGAATGTTATCTATCCCTTCTGCCTTATTTGACCGTAAGTCCTCCAAAGATCTTTTAAATTCCGATTCTAATGCTGGATTCCCTATCTCTTCTGAATCGACTCTTGTTTCTTCTTCTATCACATCAGACAAATCTTCACCCTCATAGAGGCTTTCAATCTATTCTTTCCATCTATCTGCTCTCTCCTCTGCATTTAACAGTGGAATTCCCGTTGCACTCTTATGTTACCACCGTTCCTTTTAATGCCACCAAAGGTTGTTTTGACTTTCCTGTATGCTGAGTCTGTCTTTCCGACAATCATATCTTTTTCGATGTCTTCAGATTTTTCCTGCAGTCATTTCTTCTTAGCTTCTCTGCACTTCCTATTTATTTCATTCCTCAGCGACTTGTATTTCTGTATTCCTGATTTTCCCGGCACATGTTTGTACTTCCTCCTTTCATCAATCAACTGAAGTATTTCTTCTGTTACCCATGGTTTTTTTGCAGCTACCTTCTTTGTGCCTACGTTTTCCTTCCCAACTTCTGTGAAGGCTCTTTTTAGAGATGTCCATTCCTCTTTAACTGTGCTGCCTACTGAGCTATTCCTTATTGCTGTATCTATAGCGTTAGAGAACTTCGAAACGTATCTCGTCATTCCTTAGAACTTTCGTATCCCACTTCATTGCGTATTGATTCTTCCTGACTAATGTCTTGAACTTCAGCCTCTCTTCATCACTACTATATTGTGATCTGAGTCTATATCTGCTCATGGGTACGCCTTACAATCCAGTATCCCTATTTCGGAATCTCTGTCTGACCATGACGTAATCTAATTGAAATCTTCCCGTATCTCCCGGCCTTTCCTAGTATCCCTCCTCCTCTTGTGATTCTTGAACAGGGTATTCGCTATTACTAGCTGAAACTTGTTACAGAACTCAATTAGTCTTTCTCCTCTTTCATTCCTTGCCCCAAGCCCATAGTCTCCTGTAACCTTTTCTTCTGCTCCTTCCCCTACAACTGCATTCTGGTCGCCCATGACTATTAGATTTTCGTCCCCCTTTACATAATGCATTACCCTTTCAATATCCTCATACACTTACTCTATCTGTTCATCTTCAGCTTGCGACGTCGGCATGTATACCTGAACTATCGTTGTCGGTGTTGGTCTGCTGTCGATTCTGAGTAGAACAACCCGGTCACTGAACTGTTCACAGTAACACACTCTCTGCCCTACCTTCCTATTCATAACGAATCCTACACCTGTTATACCATTTTCTGCTGCTGTTGATATTACCCGATACTCGTCTGACCCGAAATCCTTGTCTTCCTTCCACTTCACTTCACTGACCCCTACTATATCTAGATTGAGCCTTTGCATTTCCCTTTTCAGATTTTCTAGTTTCCCTACCACGTTCAAGCTTCTGACATTCCACTCCCCGACTCGTAGAACATTATCCTTTCGTTGATTATTCAATCTTTTTCTCGAGGTAACCTCCTCCTTGGCAGTCCCCTCCCGGAAATCCGCCAATGCTGATTATTTATCAAAATTTAGACAGTGGCGGGGATCGAACCCGGGACCGAAGATGTTTTTATTATGAATCAAAGAAGCTACACCCCCCTTTTTTTAAATCTAATTTTGTTCGTTATTGTTCGTTTTATTTGTTCGTGGCGGACGTCACCTGAAGCCCATTGAAGTTCGTTATTGATCCATGCACTTTGTTTTTTTTTATATTACAGAGGGCAGCTAAACCTCTGACAGAACACGCTGAGCTACCGTGCCGGCTAATCCCCTAGACCACGGCTACATCAGTGTCATAATGGTCACAAAGGCATGGTAAAATTCCAACGGGAATCCGTCTGGACCTGGGGACTTGTTGCAGGCACCTTGTGTAATGGTTTCCTCCAGCTCTTCATACGTAATTTCAGATAACCCGTCCGCTTCCCCGTTCACACTCGTCGCGTCTAGGATCTCTTCCAGGACGTTCCCCAGGTCCCTCTGACCCTCCCCGTTGCTCGCATAGAATCTGCTAAAATGATCCGTGAACGCCTGTAATATGCCCCTTTGTGTTGTAAAACGACAGCCATCGTAGATATCGATCTCATGTATTAAATTCCTGCGTCTTCTTCGTCTTTCCTTTATCAATACATCGAGGGAACCTCGTTGGGCAAGAAATCCTGCGACCTCGCGCTTATCATCGTACCTGCCATCCTCTGCGTCGCAAGTTGTACCAGCTTCGCCTTAACTCGGTGGACGGCCGTATGGCGTTCTGGTGTAGGTGGTTGAGCTAACAGTTCCCGGGGAGCCGTAAATTAAAACTCAGTGGTCGTGCGCTGCCATTGAGAAACCTCCTTCCCGTAACCTATTAACGTCCTTCGTAAAGCTCGCTTTGCGCACTCGATCCACCACTGCAGGACAGAACCGAAATAATTTTGTCGACGGAGGCAGCCATGCCACACGTCCTCCACCATGCGTCGGCATTCTGTATCTCGCAGGTGGGAAACGTTCATCTTCCAAGTACCCGCCATCTCCATACCTGCCGTCTATTAAGGTTAACCGTACAAATATATGCCTCGTGGTCCGTAAACGCTGTCGGCCATATTTCTGCGTCCACCGTCGACATTGCTAACGCCCTTGAAACGGTGACCCAATGATATTGATGTTAACAGACCCTATCCGATAAGCCTGTTGCATGTCGGTCAACGTAGATAGGGTACCGTACGCTCGTTAATTTTTCCGTACGTTGGCTGCTGTCGGACTAACGTCCCCCGCCGTCCCGTCATATGGCCTGCCGTCATTCCGTGCACTCTGCCGGTCTTACACCGGGAGAGTGCATGGGAGCAGTTCCTTCGGCATCATCTGTTCCCCACGGGGGTGGCTCTTCTGACCAGTCCCCTAGTGTCCAGTCGTTGTCGTGCGGTGCAGGCGCCGTAGCCTCCTCAGTAGCCTGTTGCCGTCTATAGAGCTCCTTCGCTGTGTCTGGAGCTTCGTCAGCGGTAGGTCGTGTCGCCGTCCCGCTGGCCACCGTTGCATCCACGCTAGGCAGTTCTTCTGTATCCATGGTCGTCTGCTCTGTACCTGTAAAGTCTCAGAATTGTCTGCTAGATCAGAGTGGTCGTTCTCCACCGTGAGGCGGCGCCGTCGTGTTATCGACGTCTCCAA
This sequence comes from Schistocerca gregaria, assembly GCF_023897955.1. Taxonomy (NCBI): domain Eukaryota; kingdom Metazoa; phylum Arthropoda; class Insecta; order Orthoptera; family Acrididae; genus Schistocerca; species Schistocerca gregaria. The sequence goes on from NC_064922.1 coordinate 465,492,248, forward strand.
GTGCCTTATCTGAAGGGGCCGCAAGCGGAACCGAAGAGAGGGCGTCCTGTGACTGCTGCAGGCGGTCCAGCTCAACGTCGTCTTTCTGTAGCTCGCCATGATTCGCCGCTGTCTGTGTGTTCTGCTACGCGTCTGTCTGGCGGCCCACGTCTTCGCGTAATGCGGTGACGTAAGTCATGGGGAGCACAGTCTGATGCGGCGTGAGGGGTGGATCATCCCGTGGCAGCTGTAATAACCATCGTTGAGCACACTCAGAATGTATGTGTCCCTCCTTCCCACACCCAGAGCACGTCCTTGGTTGTGCGTCGTAAATGACAATCGCCCTACAACCGGCGATACACAAGTATGAGCCCGCATCTCGTGGTCGTGCGGCAGCGTTCTCGCTTCCCACGCCCGGGTTCCCGGGTTCGATTCCCGGCGGAGTCAGGGATTTTCTCTGCCTCGTGATGGCTGAGTGTTGTGTGATGTCCTTGGGTTAGTTAGGTTTAAGTAGTTCTAAGTTCCAGGGGACTGATGACCATAGATGTTAAGTCCCATAGTGCTCATAGCCATTGTACGACGGGACGTGTTTTCGGAGTTCGATCCGTATTTGTCTGACGCCATTGAGGACAGGATACGTTTTGAAACTCTCCCATTTTTCAACCACGTGGTATAGGACCGTTCCGTAAGGACGCAGGGCGTCTGTCACAAATTTTTCTCGCTCTTCGAATGGAAGCTCAAAGACGCGGATAGTTCGGAGATCCATGCCGGCGTGTTCAACTGTTACCGCTCCAACATTCCCGTCCGAATGACAGAAACGAAATCCTTGTCGATGTCGAAATAGTATTTCGTTACATGCCGTTTCATTTCTCAGCTTGACATAGACCACGCTGCTGACTATAGACAAATATATTCCAACTAGAACGTCAGGTTCGATTTTCACATCGTCCCGTAAATATCGTTCGATCTCGTAAGCCTTCGGTCGAGCATATTCGTTAACAAAACTAAATTTCAGTGTCGATTTGCGAAACGACAAGGCCATGATTCGTTCTATGTATACCGCGGCACACCGCTACACACGTAACGTAAACACCTCTCTGGCACACGTGCGACATGGACGTAAACACCGTCCGAACCTCTGCGCCGCCGAAGGCTGACAATCTGAGCGACTCATATAATACCTGCTGTCAGAGGTAGTAATCATACATGTTTTTACAGTGTTGCCAGATTGCCACTCTTTAACGTCCTTTTTCTGCTGAAAGTAATTGCGGTAGGAAATTGTGAAGGACTTTTTTTTCTGGCTTGTGAGGAGTCGCGCTGCGAAGCACGAGTGCGCGATTTTCACTTCATCCTGTATTTCTTGAAGGCATTTAAGTTTTATTATTAAGATAATATGGTTGCTTGTGGTTGGGGTTGGTTTCTTTAGCGGTAGGAGACCAGACAGCGAGGTCATCGGTCTCATTGGATTAGGGAAGGATGGGGAAGGAAGTCGCCCGTGCTCTTTCAAAGGAACCATTCCGGCATTTGCCTAGAGCGATGTAGGGAAATCATGGAAAACGTAAATCAAGATGGCCAGACGCGAGATTGAACCGTCGTCCTCCCAAATGCGAGCCCAGTGGTTGCTTGTGCATAAATGTTGCACAATCATGTAGCTTACTACACTATCATTATTCTATCCATACACTGTACATCTATTTCACATCAAGCGTTGTTGGTTTCTAATAATATAAATTACATTTGACTATTATTTTTCTTATGTTGTGTCATATTCATGGGCTCCAAATTGTCAGTCCATCTTGATGCACTTAGAAATTGGGCAACTTCATTCACAGAGAGGCCATAATCATTTGAAGACATCTTAACAATTTTTTTCTATTGTGTCACAACTCTAAATCGACTTGTAGTGCTATGTGTATTCCATAAAACTGACCGATGCATACATACTATTTCACTTCTGTGACTTAAGTCAATGGTATAAGGCCACATTTCTATTTGTTGCCGGCTCTTCATCATCTGGAGCACTGAAAAACGCCCAGTGTGCCCAAATTATGTTTCTGATAAGCTAACTGGACGATACGAAACCAGGTTTAGAGCTGCAGTAGTTTTATCATTGTTCACCACCAGTGGGTGGACTGTTTTCTAGTTAATATACAACTGGAGGATTCCAGAGAAGAATTCATGTGTTAATGTTTAACTACAGACAGTGGATTCACTGGTGATTTCCTCTGATGTTGTGCCTTAGTGTTCTAAATTTGCAGGTTTTTTATCTCTTGGCTGTTGCAAGCAGTAAGTGTGTATTTTAAGTGCTGATAGCATGCTTTCATTGCAGCCCATTTTTTGATTCATTGCTTCAGGATATTTTAATGTTAATAAAAAATTTTTAATATGATTTATTTTCACTTACTTTTATTGTAACTTTAATTAATTAATTTTTTTTATTAAAATTTAAAGCTAAATGTATTATACATAAATATAAAATACCAACACACAACGAAAAGGAATGTAATCAATCAAGAAGCGTAAGTGTTTATTGATGATACAGACACAAAACTAACTATAACTGATAGAAATATTATAATAAAATATCATGTAGATATATTTTGACTTCATTTTTATTTAATATAAGTTCATAAAATAGTATATTTATATAATAAAAATCTTATAAAAAACAAATAAAAATTAAAGTTAAAAACACATTGTAATTATTTCTCTGTTATATCTTTACATAATTTAAATTTAAAAACTTTTTACATTTCTTTAGTTAAGAAAGTCTTACAAATTACTAAGAAATATACACTATATATTGCTTTTGTAAGTTCTACCACTGTTGTAGGCTTTTAAACACTTTGTATAAATTCATTGTTGTAATACTTATCATTATCTATTTTGCGCTCTTTGCTACAATTTGAGTCGTTTCTTCACAATAAGTTTTTTAATTGCTTTAAGAATCTTTCCAATTTATTTGTCTCTGGTGCAGTTACTTCAGTATATTTCTATAAATGCACATATAGCTTTATCATAAACTCTAGTCTTAGTAGAACCATTTACAAATTAAATTACATGCAAACATTCTGCTTGATATTTTTCATGTTGGAAACTGTTTATGTGTTGTATTCTGGTAATGTATTTAGTTCTAGTAAAGTATACCAAAAATCTTCACATTTTATCTTCCTCCATTTATATACACAGAAGTCTTAATGGATAATTTTAAAACAAAGGGAAACACTAATTATTCCAAAAGATATAGCACTTTGGGAAATGCATGTTTGTGTTCACATAACCAATAAAATTGCAGAAAGACCATGATTTCTATTATTATTTAGTTATTTAGGATACAATATTTACCCATTTACTCTGCAGATTATGGGAATTGAATTTGCTTCATTATATTTTGGTTTATTATATTTGTAATTTTAAAACCAATTAGAGTTGGAATTTATAAAAAAATATCCAATATAAATGACAGATATTTTTAATGAAAATAATATAGTTACATGATAAAGATTTGAAACAATTAAAATAGATACATAAGAAATAAAACAATGAGTTGAAGCCTCTTTTTATCCGTGATTTGTGTTATTTAAATTTTATCTCATTTGTTTTTAATCTTATAATCCATATCTTCTTTCTTAATTCTAATTTCTTCTTCCAGCCAGTAATTACAAAAAAAAACAATATTGTTCTATTGGAATTACAAAATACATGTAGTCTTATCTCGATATTTGTCAGTAGCAATGTTGGAAATAATTAAATATAATACTTTTTGTAAAATTGTAATCAAACTTTTTTACATTTCCAAATAATTTTCATAAATTCTCTATTTTCCTTCTTCATATATTATACTCTGTTTCACAGAATTGAATGTGTTTTCAAACTGATTATTCTGGGGATAGAATCTTGTTTTAAAATAGAGGAACCATTTGTTTTTATTTCCTTGAATAGGTCTCATTGAGGATAATAAGAAATTTCTAAGTCATGTTTAAAACTGTTATCTTTCAGTTTTAAGAATGTTTTTATTTTTCTTAAATTCCACAAACTTATTTTCAGTCAAACATTTAACACTATATACAGATGGTTTTCCATTTTGTTCACCTAAAATTAATGTTAAGCCTTAATGCAATTGCAGTAAATCACTTAAATACTAATGACTCAGACACATAAGCTTATTTCTTTACTTTACTTTCAGCTATCCACATTCAGCTGCTTTTGGAAACTATTATATTTTATGTCTTTTAATAATAGTTTTGCATCTTTATTTCTAGAAGTGGGACATAAAACGTGTGCTAGAAACAAAAAGAAATACTCTATTACAGAAACTCTTCCAAATAAAATGGAAACTAACTAAAGTTTTGGCTTATGGCTCCTTACAGAATATTTAAATAACAGTAATCTTATTACAAATATTGGAAATAGTAATTGCACAAAAGTAGAAAAAGTTAGAACAATTTATAAAAATTATAGAGCAGTTTTTGTGACAACATTGTGATATTGAAAACAACAGACACAATTGCGACATACAAAAGAAAAATAACAAACTTATTTTATGAATTCCATATCTGACAGTTTTATTTATTTCTTAAGATCTAGATATTCGAAATCAAGTCTGACTAGACATGAAGTTAAAGGAAAAATTCCTTATTTATTAGATCCTAATGTACACAACACTAACATTATTAAACAAATTATTAACATAGGATAAAAATAATGACGCAAATAAATAAAATTCCTGTTGCTACTCTTGATGAAATAGAGCTAACGTATGTTACATTAGATATATTATTAAAATAATTACCAGATATTTTAAAAGAACATGTGAAAGATTGTCATTAATTTTTGGATTCATAATTAGCACAAAATTTTCCAGCTATATTTAGAAAAGAAATGTGTGCAAAGAGTTTTCAAGTAATTATAATTTTCGATTGAAAGGACAATATAACATAGATAGTAATGTAAAATAGTTGTTGTTTTATTTGTAATACCATCTGCTAACTCGACTCATTAGCAGTCTGGATATATGGTACACATATTCCCTTACACGAACAACTAAGGGAATTTGTGTACATGGCCAAAGTGATCAACAGTACTACTATCAACTTTAATTCAGTCTTACATACCATTGGATACATTAATTACAAAGCCCCTATATGGCACATTGCCATCTGGCTATTGAAAATATGGAGGCAAATGGTAAATATTAAAAATATTACATAAAGGAAGGTGTTAAAAATTATTATGGTGACTCCAACATCATAGACTATAATGGTGTTTACCTCAAAAAAGACAGTACCATGCAACGCTTAGTACATTAAAATGAAAGCCATAAGTATATCTGCAAGGCACAGAGGTGTGAAATACTTCAAATAGAGCACATAGACTGCTGTTAGATGTGTGCATGTTGATTACCGGCTCTGTATTGCGGAAAGTTGTCTAACGAACTATATAAAAATACAGAGCCCCGCCAGCAACAACGTCAACCTACATGCAAAGTATATCAATTTCCTTACATCAGAGCCAAGCTTACATAATTAATGCAACATTGTAGAGCATTAAATAATTTCTACTATTACACTGATCAAAAAGTGTGTTTAGAGAATATAATGTTTGAAAAAATATGCCAGCATTAAGGAATAATTCAGTTTGAAGATAAAACACAGTGGTAGCAGTATATACATATTCTAATCAGCCAAAACATTATGACGACCTGCCTAATAGTCGGACTGTCCACCTTTGTCACAGATAACAGTGGCAACAGGTCGTGGTGTGGAAGCAGCGAGGTCATGTTAGGTTCCTGGAGGACGTTTGCACCATATCAGCATGTAAATACCACATGTGTTCGATCAGATTTGGTGAATTAAGGAGGGCAGTACATCAACTGGAATTCGCCACTGTATTCCTCTAACCAATCGATTACACTCATGGCGCTCTGACATGGGACATTACCTTTCTGTATAAAACCACTGCCATTGGGAAACATGATTGTCACGAAGCTAATTATGTGGTCTGTAACTACTGTATGATACTCCTTGGCCCTCAAGATGCCTTGCAGGAGCTCCACAGTACCCATGGTTCAGCTGCACAGGTGCCAAGGACCTGTTCCCCTCGTAGAGGACGGATTCGCGCCTTCCCATGGTATGATGAAGGAAACATTGGGATTGATCAGACTATGCAACACACTGACGCAGCACCAAAGTCCAGTGCCGATAGTCAAGTCCCCATTTCGGTCGTAGTCGCCCAATGTCATGGCGTTAATATTGGTAAACAGATATGGGTCATTGGCTGCAGAAGCCCATCGTCAGGAGATGTCGATACATTTTGTGTTCAGACACACTTGTGCTCCACCCAGCATTAAAGTCTGATGTTAGTTTTACCACTGTTCGCTGCCTGTCCTATTTTAGTAGTCTGCCGAACCTATTATGTCTGTCATCTGGAATGATTGGTGGCCGCCCGACCCCACGACGTCTGAATTTTGTTTCACCTTGGTTCCGCCATGTGTTGAAGACACTTACCACATTTTTCCTCGAATACCCGACAAGTCGTGCGGTTTCCGAAATACTCGTCCCAAACCTTTCGGTCATCACAATCTGCCATTGGCAAAGCTCAGATAGAATGTTTTATGTATATAAGACAAAAATAAAGCATATTACGATACACGATGTCAAACAATTACAGAATTTTCAAGATGATGGCAGAACACTATGACGAATATAACCATGTATATTATAATATTAACAGTCTAGAGCCATGGTTAACAGTGGTCAAAATTTCATACCAGATGCAGCAAGATGACAAACCAACGTTAGACAAAGTCTAAAGGCTGTTAACGTAAGGTAAGCAGTGGTTTAGCGGCGCACACCTCATAAGAGTTTTAACTGGCTTAAGTTATTGTGCGAATTTACTTAAAATAATGAGAATAAATAGTTATTGCACTTTATAAAACTGGTTTAAGGATTTCTCAATTTTACTTACATAATAAGTAGAAATGTGACTAAAAATGAAATAAAAGAAGCCCAAGTACATAAGCAAGGTAACAATATAAGATTATGTGCCATATACAAATAAGGAGAAAGGCAATCTACAACATAGTTTTATATGTTTAAAAATATGTGTAAGAGGTAAGGACTTGACAAGTATCCCAACGTCTAGGTCACAGATCGATGGAAGTAAGAGTAAAGTGAAGCTATTAGTGTGTACAATATTTAAACAAGACGAGCCTAATACTGATTTGTATTTAAAATACATATAATAAAAGGGTGAAGTGAATAAAAAAGATAACAACGAAACATGTTTGCTACCTAACGTATTGCATAGACGAATGCAATACATAACCCAATGTCTGGGTCATATAGACCTTATGATACGTGGGCTAAATCCTCGATGAACGTATTATATTTGAAAACCATTTATTAGATTAATATAATATGCCACAAAATATATGAACAGGTGACAGAAGACAAACCAGGTCATTTTAAACATTACCACCTTACTGTATTTAAACATAATATATGTAATAATTAGAGTAGAGGTCAGAGTAGTATCATATATCCATCATAACAGTGAAAAACATCCTTGAAATCTATTCGACTGCAACATCTTAACAATATATAACCTGACAAGTTCTCATGTTTATGGCATGCAGAAAGTAGTCCAGCACTATGGTTAAGTCAACTTGAAACTGAGTAAAATTATTGGCATAAAGTATCCGTCAGTTCGGTTCTCAATGTATGGGAAAGCTCAAGTGTAAAACGTATTCCAACACAATGGAGTATAACTCAACTGCGTAGGTAGCTAACCAAGAGTAGAGCACTTAGAAACGAATGTTGCTTAGAGTTCACAACTAAAGTGAAACATAATTCTGATTATTAGTTTGACATGCCTATCGATTGGTGCTCGTGATCTAAGTGAGCATATGCTTACGGCAGATACTGACATAAAGTAGTTTACATCCATGTTTTCAATGGTCAAATGGGAATGTGCTCTCTATAATTCACGTATGTAAAATTGAATGAATGTTGTTTTAGAAATTATTGATGATAATTATAAATCTTGTAAGATATACGGATGAGAGAAAACATTATGACCACCTACGTTTGTTGGTAGTTTTTTGGAGGTGTGCCTTATTAGACGTCTACGCCCAGATCATGTAACTCGCGTACATAACGGGCCTCTGTTTTGCGTACGCGGTGACGAGGCCGGGTAGCGGCCCACATGGGTTCCATAGGATTTACATTAAACGAATTTGATCGCTAACACAACAAAATGAGTTCACTATAATTCTCTTGAAACCACTGTTGCACATTTCTGGCTCCGAGAGAAGTGTCTTCGATTACTTCTATGGGGCCCACTAAATCGCAAGAGAATGTCTCCCACGACATGATACTGTACCCACCAACCTGCGTCTGTGGCGAGCTGCACATTTCGACCTATGCTCACCTAAACATCTACATTTACACTCCCCAAGCCACCCAACGGTGTGTGGTGGAGAGCACTTTACGTGCCACTGTGATTACCTCTCTTTCCTGTTCCAGTCGCGTATGGTTCGCGGGAAGAATGACTGCCGGAAAGTCTCCGTGCGCGCTCGAATCTCTCTAATTTTACATTCCTGATCTCGTAGGGGGAAGCAATATATTCGATACCTCATCCAGAAATGCACCCTCTCGAAACCTGGACAGCAAGCTACACGGCGATGCAGAGCGCCTCTCTTGCAGAGTCTGCCACTTGAGTTTGCTAAACATCTCCGTAACGCTATCACGTTTACCAAATAACACTGCGAAGAAACGCGCCGCTCTTCTTTGGATCTTCTCTATCTCCTGCGTCAACCCGACCTGATACGGATCCCACACCGATGAGCAATACTGAAGTATAGGTCGAACGAGTGTTTTGTGAGCCACCTCCTTTGTTGATGGACTACATTTCCTAAGCACTCTCCCAATGAAACTCAACCTAGTACCCGCCTTACCAACAATAAATGTTATATAATCATTCCACTCCAAATCGTTCCGCACGCACACTCCCAGATATTTTACAGAAGTAACTGCTACCAGCGTTTGTTCCGCTATCATATAATCATACAATAAAGGATAATTTTTGCTATGTATTCGCATTACATTACATTAGTCTATGTTAAGGGTCAGTTTCCATTCCCTGCACCAAGTGCCTATCAGCTGCAGATCTTCCTGCATTTCGCTGCAATTTTCTAATGCTGCAACTTATCTGTATACTACAGCATCATCCGCGAAAAGCCGCACGGAAATTCCGACACTATCTACTAGGTCATTTATATATATTGAGAAGCAATAGTCCCATAACTCTCCCCTGTGGGACGCCAGTGTCTGTAGACGTCTCTCCATTGAGAAGAAAATTCTGTGTTCTGTTTGCTAAAAATTCTTCAATCCAGCCACACAGCTGGTCTGATATTCCGTAGGCTCTTACTTTATCAGGTGACAGTGCGGAACGCCTTCTGGAAGTCAAGGAAAATGGCATCTACCTGGGAGCCTGTATGTAATATTTTCTGGGTCTCATGAACATATAAAGCGCCTTGGGTCTCACACGATCGCTGTTTCCCGAATCCATGTTGATTCCTACAGAGTAGATTCTGGGTTTCCAAAAACGAAATGATACTCGAGCAAAAAACATGTTCTAAAATTCTACAACGGATCTACGTCAGAGATATAGGTCTATAGTTTTGCGCATCTGCTCGACGACCCTTCTTGAAAACTGTGACAATCTGCGCTCTTTTGCAGTCATTTGGAACCTTCGCGTACTCTGTGTAGAACCGAATTGGTATCTCGTCAGGGCCAGTGGAATTTTTTGAGTGATTTCAGTTGCTGTTCTGTTCCTTAGACATTTATTTCGATGTCAGCCATTTTTTCGTTCGTGCGAGGATCTAAAGAAGGAACTGCAGTGCGGTCTTCCTCTGTGAAACAGCTTTGGAAAAAGATGTTTATTATTTCAGCTTTACGCGTGTCATCCTCTGTTTCAATGTCATCATCATCCCGTAATGTCTGTATATGCTGTTTCGATCCACCTACTGATTTAACGTAAGACCAGAGCTTCCTAGGGTTTTCTGTCAAGTCGGTACATAGAATTTTACTTTCGAATTCACTTAACGCTTCCCGCATAGTCCTCCTTACGCTAACTTTGACATCGTTTAGCTTCTGTTTGTCTGAGAGGTTTTGGCTGCGTTTAAACTTGCAATGGAGCTCTCTTTGCTTTCGCAGTAGTTTCCTAACTTCGTTGTTGAACCACGGTGGCTTTTTCCCGTCCCTCACAGTTTTACTCGGCACGTACCTATCTAAAACGAATTTTACGATTGCCTTGAACTGTTTCCATAAACACTCAACATTGTCAGTGTCGAAACAGAAATATTCGTTTTGATCTGTTAGGTAGTCTGAAATCTGCCTGCTGTTACTCTCTCTAAACCAATAAACCTTCCTCCTTTTTTTATATTCCTATTACATCCATATTCAAGGATGCTGCAGCGGCCTTATGATCACTGATTCCCTGTTCTGCAGTTACACAGTCGGAAAGTCCGTGTCTGTTTGTTATCAGTAGATCCAAGACGTTATCTCCACGAGTCGTTTTTCTGTTTAATTCCTCGAGGTAATTTTCGGATAGTGCACTCAGTGTAATGTCACTAGATACTCTGTCCCTACCACCTGTTCTAAACATCTGAGTGTCCCAGTCTACTCCTGCAAATTGAAATCTCCACCTAAGACTATAACATGCTGAGGAAATTTATGTGAAATATATTCCAGATTTTCTCTCAGTGGTTCTGCCACTAATGCTGCTGATTCGGGAGGTCGGTAAAAGGAGCCAATTATTAACCTAGCTCGGTTGTTGAGTGTAACCTCCAAAAAAATGGTTCAAATGGCTCTGAGCACTATGGGACTCAACTGCTGTGGTCATCAGTCCCCTAGAACTTAGAACTAATTAAACCTAACTAACCTAAGGACATCACACACATCCATGCTCGAGGCAGGATTCGAACCTGTGACCGTAGCAGTCGCGCGGTTCCGGACTGAGCGCCTGAACCGCTAGACCACCGCGGCCGGCGAGTGTAACCTCCACCCATAATAATTCACAGGAACTATCCACTTCTACTTCACTACAGGATAAACTACTACTAACAACGACAAATACGTCACCTCCAGCTGCATGCAATCTATCCTTTCTAAACACCGTCTGTACTTCTGTAAAAATTTCGGCAGAATTTATTGCTGGCTTCAGCCAGCTTTCCGTACCTATAACGATTTCAGCTTCGGTGCTTTCTATCAGCGCTTAAAGTTCCGGTACTTTACCAATGCAGCTGCGACAGTTTACAATTACAATACCGCTTGCTACTTGGTCCCCACATGTCCTGACGTTGCCCCACACCCTCTGTGGCTGTTGCCTTTCTGTACTTGTCCTCGGCCATCCCACCTAAAAAACCACCGAGTCCACGTCACACAACCGCTGCTACCCGTGTAGCCGACTGCTGTGTGTAGTGGACTCCTGACCTATCCAGCCCACATGGTAGCAGAACTGTCTCAGCCTCTGATTCAGACCCTCCACTCGGCTCGGTACCAAAGGTCCTCAGTCAGTCCTGTCGACGATGCTGCAGATGGTGAGCTCTGCTTTCATCCCGCTAGCGAGACTAGCAGTCTTCACCAAATCAGATAGCCACCGGAAGCCAGAGAGGATTTTCTCCGATCCATGGCGACACGCATAATTGGTGCCAACAGGAGCGACCACCTGCAGATGGGTGCACCCTGTACCCTTCATAGCATCCAGAAGGACCCTTTCCACATCTGGAATGACTCCCCCCGGTATGCACACGGAGTGCACATAGAGTTTCTTTCGCTCTCTTGCTGTCATATTCCTAAGGGGCCCCATTACGCGCTTGACGTTGGAGCTCCCAACTACCAGTAAGCCCACCCTCTGCGACCGCATGCATCTTGCAGACTGAAGAGCAACCTCTGGAACAGGACAAGCAGCTATGTCCGGCTGAAGATCAGTATCAGCCGGAGACAGAGCCTGAAACCGGTTCATCAGACAAACTGAAGAGGCCTTTCATTCAGCCCTCTGGAATGTCTTTCGCCCCATCCACACCCCGAGACGACCTCCCACTCTACCACGAGTGAGGGATCAGCCTCAATGTGGGCAGTATCCCGGGCAGCCACACCCGTAGTCTGATCGGGGGATGCGTGGGACGAGCTGGCCGTCCCCGACAAACCCCCATCCGGACCCCCACAGTGATGCCTATTGGCAACAGCCTCAACCAATGTGACCGAAGCCAACACTGCCTGAAGCTGGGAGCGAAGGAATGCCACCTCAGCCTACATCCGAACACAGCAGCCGCAGTCCCTAACCATGCTAAAAACTGTTGCGCAAAGATCATCTGAACTAATCTACAGAGAACACAAGTAATTCGACACAAAATTTAAACGGTTATTAAAATACAAGATTACCTAGTAAATGCAGTAATGCTGTTACTTGCGCACTGCTGACACACTGCTCGGCGGCAGAAGGAGAGTACGCGATTTTACACTATTCAGGTATTAAAGCGAGATGCTACAACTCTCAAATACTATAATACGCCCGAAATTTATGAATTAAACAATTCAAGTACCGAAAACACGCAAATAAATTAAGAATTAAACTGTGTAACACATAAGTGAGCTAAGAGTATTCGACTTGCTGCTGGCAGCCGCTTATCCAACGGCGGCAGATAGCAAAGGACGGCATTTATGGAGATGTTCATCGAGTATGATTCACTCGAAGAGCCGACACGTATCCACTGATTGACGGTCGAATCCCTATGGTCCACTGCACATTGCAATCGTAACTCATGATGTCATTGCGCCAACAAGTGAATACTAGCGGTCGGCTGCTGCGGAGCTCCATGTTTAACAATGTACGACGAACGGTGTGCTACGGTACGCTTGTACGTGCACGAGCATTGTGCTCTTCCTACAGAGATACTACAGATCAGTAGAGCAGACAAGCATCCAACCGCACGTTCTGTGAAGAGTCGTGGAAGTCCAATCATTTAAAGCCTAGTGACAGTTTCAGTACCCTTCTGCCACTTTCCGTAGATGCTCACGAGAGTAGCACGCGACCATTCGACCACCTTAGCTGTTTTCGAGATAATAGTTCACAGACGCTTCTTAAATATAATCTGCCCTTCGTCAAAGTCCCTTATCTCAATGGATTTCCTCGTTTGCAGCAAATACGTTCTCTAAAAGGTGCTCCGTCCGCGTCTGCTCCACGTACATACTTCCGTTACAGCGACAAGTGCCCGTAAAGCCAGCAAATGGCAACAAACGTTGTGCTCTACGGTGGTTGTAATGTTTTGGTTTATCAGTGTATTTGTAACATTCGCAGATTTGAAGATGGCAATATAACTATGATGAAATTAGTGATCAGGGCATATATCAACGGTGATCTGGACAGTAAAGCTTCTGTTGTGGAAGCATCTTTAGCTGGTATATAAGTCGCTATCTTTCCGACAACGTCAGGTAATTACCATAAATTACTTATGCCTAGGCCGACCCACGCAAAGAACGCTATGTTTTCTAAAAGCTTGCCATTCTGTTACTCTCATTGCTGCCCATGCGATGCATCTACCATAAATTTGGACAAGATCGGCGACGACGAGTAGGAGCGCCCCATTCTGAGTAAGAGATTTGGATAATTCACGTTTCTCTTTTTTCACCTCGTCTCAAGAAGGCATCGGACAACAATTTCGTTTTTGTGCTCTCTGTACACAGAACAGTGTTACATCTCGCCTAACACTACACTCGTAAAAAAACTCTCCTTTCTGTAATGCGTATCTGATTATACGTTTATCGAATACCAAATGCTGCTGCTGAAGAGGAGAAACAATCTTCCTGGTGTCTTTCTCTCCTGTACATATGAATCTTCGCTGTGCTTTTACTCATACTCTAACGTCGCGAGGAGTAAGTCTAGCCATCTACCATATTGATTTCACTCTCTGGCCTGACTGATTGTACCCACAACCTCAGAACATTTGGTTTCCTGTCCACTACACTATACTATTCCGGAACCCTGTCCAATAGCTTCATTCAATCTTCACCCGTCCTCTAACCACCTGACATTGCTCCCACAAGTAGGTATTAATAAACATTTCACTAGCTATAGCGCAAGCCTCTGTATCCTACACTACAAAAGACCCTTGATTTGTGGCAGCAGAGTCGGTGACAGCCGGTTATTACCGTGGTTGTGGAAAAATTAGTTTACCGCTAGTATCTGACCGTAAAAGAAAGAGTTACAGTGCCTTAATGATAGATCAATCCCTCCCTAAACCACCTACATGGATGACGGTCGGCACCAGCTTGGCTAATTTAAAATGTCAGAAATTTTTTCTTCCCGGCCACTTTTTCCAACAGATTCGCAGTCGGCAGCCGAACTCCCCCGGATAGGGTTTTCCGGCCAGCAATGCCGTATGCTCACTTAATTTCATTTCTCGAAATACTAGCAGGAGGCAGCACCTTATAAAGGCTCTATTACTGGGATCAAGAAAAGGCCAATGAAAACACGTAGAATCTGCACCTGGTTCTGATTGACTGGAAGAAGTAAAGACAACATAATTCGCTGGAGTGGTTTGGTGCACCAGAAATAGTCGACGACCCTTCACATGTAGATGGTATCCTCTGCCTGCTGTAGCGGGGGTGTTGTTATCATTGTGGTTTAGGTGATCCTTCGTGATAAAACGAGAAGGAGTCCGGAAGTGCGTTCCCGTGCATGGACTTGTATTTCAGATTGTGCCCATTCCGGATTTCTATGCCACTGTTGCCGTACAGCGAGAGTGCAGACAATGAGCCTAATAGGGTAATTGGATATTGATTTTTTGGTAACAGGACGTACTTGGCGATGTTTTTATTGAACCCAGCATATAATATGCAGTTTATGTATTGACTTTTAACTGCATTCCTGTTTATTTCCTAAGTGTTCTTATCTCCGGTGCCACAGCCGTAAGTATATCCGTCTTGAATATTAGCTGATCATTGTTATTTACATAACTAACCGCTGTTTTTGGCCGCTAGCAATTTTCAAGTGAATACTACAACATTCTTAAAGACAAGGGCGAGAACAGCCTTCGGTGCTTGTCAACACTTTAAAATAAATAATGATACAGCCTCACACGTAAAAAACAATACAAATCACCAATCTACTCTCACCTAACATTGTTCTCCCCGTGTTAATTCGAGGCTGACCATTTACAACTTAACAGTCGTTGAAAGATATACGGACAGACAGTCACAACTGCTTAGCTGGTCACACATTTCGATATGAGCCGTGAATATGATGCTTCACTATTAGAAACTTTCTCGATGTGTTCAAAATTATTGTATCTATGTATTCCTCCTGGAACACAGAAATATGCTCAAACATATGTCCTATGATAAGTTATCATAAAACAAAGTCAAAGTTGAAAACTGACATGACCAAGTAACGAAATATGGAAATCATAACGCGTTATAAGATTGTAATTTGTTATATAATAAGACAAAAGTCTTGGTACTACATCCAACATTCATACCACTTTGCCTCATGAAACACACTGTTACAATTCTACAAGAATCTTATACTACGTAGTTCCGTCTGTTCATTCAGTATATTGTTCCATTCCCTTTTAGTACGCTTGTAGATTTAAGTCTGCTCCAGTGCATCACAACACTTCCTTTCCTGTTTTCGTGTAGAACTTGTATGATCTCTATGGCCTCTAAAGTTGTGTGACCAGTCTCTTTCAAATATATTGCCGAAACAGAATTATTGCTTTCGATGAACCTGATATATTCCTTCAATATAGTGCCAAATTACTACCTGTTTCATACATTTACAATTTTGGGCAACTGTCACAATTAATTTTGTGAATGCTAGAAAGATCTAGATGGCATGGAGCGTCAATCTGTCGTGTATGGTTGGTACTAAGACTAATGTTTACTTTCGTTTCACTTCAAACAGCACGACGTTATCCCAGATTACCAACATACGGTACTGGTAAGTACAGTTTCCCTCAGTAATTTATTTTCCTTATTCAGGGAGCGAGGTGGCGAGGTGGTTAGTACACTGGACTCGCATTCGGGAGGACGACGGTTCAATCCCGTCTCCGGGCATCCTGATTTAGGTTTCCGTGATTTCCCTAAATCGTTTCAGGCAAATGCCGGGATGGTTCCTTTGACAGGGCACGGCCGATTTCCTTCCCAATCCTTCCCTAACCCGGGCTTGCGCTCCGTCTCTAATGACCTCGTTGTCGACGGGACGTTAAACACGAACCACCATCACCACCACCACCTTATTCAGTGTAATTTCTGCACAAGTTATTGCAATGTTTTCCTTTATTTGTGTATATTCCGCTTATCAATTGTGTTTTAAATCAATTATCTCAGCTACCTGTCACAAAACTCGAAGCAACTTTCTGTAGCTCATGGTTTTGTAGTGGAATGTTACTAATTCGATGGAACGTAGACGAAATTATGCAAGATTGTGCAAGATTTGGTGACATGAATTATTATTGTTGTTGTTGTTGTTGTTGTTGTTGTGGTCTTCAGTTAAAAGACTGGTTTGATGCAGATCTCTACGCTCTTCTTCGATGTACATGCCTCTTTATCTCCGAGTAACTACTACAACCTACACCCTTCTGAATCAGCTTACTGTATTCATCGCTTGGTCTTCTCTTACGATTTTGACCCCCAGTTCTTCCTTCCAGTACTTAATTGGTGATCCCTTGATGCCTCAGAATGTGTCCTGGTAACTGGTGCTCTCTTCTAGTCTAGTCAGGTCGTTAGACAAATTTCTCTTCTCCCCAATTATATACAATACCTCATTATTAGTTATTTGACCTACCCATGTTATCTTCAGCATTCTTCTGTAACACCACTAATCAAAAGCCTGTATTCTCTTCTTATCTAAATTGTTTATCGTCCACGTTTCACTGCCATACATTGCTACACTCCATACAAATACTATAAAAAAAAGACTTCCTCACACTTCAGTCTATACTTGATATTAACAAATTATTCTTTTTCAAAAACATTTTTTTTGTCATTGCCGATCTACATTTTATATCTTGTCTACTTTGGCCACCATCAGTTACTTTGCTGCCTACATCTACATCTACATGACTACTCTGCAATTCACATTTAAGTGCTTGGCAGAGGGCTCATCGAACCACAATCATACTATCTCTCTACTATTCCACTCCCGAACAGCGAGCGGGAAAAACGAACACCTAAACCTTTCTGTTCGAGCTCTGATTTCTCTTATTTTATTTTGATGATCATTCCTACCTATGTAGGTTGGGCTCAACAAAATATTTTCTCATTCGGAAGAGAAAGTTGGTGACTGAAATTTCGTAAAAAGGTCTCGCCGCGACGAAAAACGTCTATGCTGTAATGACTTCCATCCCAACTCGTGTATCATATCTGCCACACTATCTCCCCTATAACGCGATAATACAAAACGAGCTGCCCTTTTTTGCACCCTTTCGATGTCCTCCGTCAATCCCACCTGGTAAGGACCCCACACCGCGCAGCAATATTCTAACAGAGGACGAACGAGTGTAGTGTAAGCTGTCTCTTTAGTGGACTTGTTGCATCTTCTAAGTGTCCTGCCAATGAAACGCAACCTTTGGCTCGCCTTCCCGACAATATTATCTATGTGGTCCTTCCAACTGAAGTTGTTCGTAATTTTAACACACAGGTGCTTAGTTGAATTGACAGCCTTGAGAATTGTACTATTTATCGAGTAATCGAATTCCAACGGATTTCTTTTGGAACTCATGTGGATCATCTCACACTTTTCGTTATTTAGCGTCAACTGCCACCTGACACACCATACAGCAATCTTTTCTAAATCTCTTTGCAGCTGATACTGGTCTTCGGATGACCTTACTAGACGGTAAATTACAGCATCATCTGCGAACAGTCTAAGAGAACTGCTCAGATTGTCACCCAGGTCATTTATATAGATCAGGAACAGTAGAGGTCCCAGGACGCTTCCCTGGGGAACACCTGATGCCCAAATAGAAAAACTCATCTTCTACTTTGTCTTATTTCCTAGTCTATTTTCCTCAGCAACACCTGATTTAATTCGACTATATTCCATTATCGTCATTGTTATATGTTTCTCTTATATCCCTAATTCAAGACACTGTCCATTTCATTGAGGTGCTCTTCCACGCCTTCTGCTATCTCTAACAGAATTACAATGTCCTCGGCCAACTTCATAGTTTTTCTTCTGCCTGGACTTTATTTCTTACTCCAACTTTTTCTTTGGTTTCCTTTACTGCTCCCTCAGTATAAAGAGTGAGTAACATCGGGTACAGGCTACAGCCCTGTTTCACTCCCTTCTCAATTACACCTTCCCTTTCGTGCTCCACGACTCTTATAACTGCTATCTGGTTTCTGTACAAACTGTAAATAGCCTTTTGGTCTCTGTATTTTAACCCTGCCATCTTTAGACTCTGAAAGAATGTACTCAATATTCCGGTTAACACTGTCAAAAGCTTTCTCTACGTCTGCAAATACTATAAACGTAGGTTTGACTTTCCTTAACCTATCTTCTATGAGAAGTCGAAGGGTCAGCCTTGCGTGTTCTTACATTTCTCCGTAATCCAAACTGATTATTCCCCAAGGTCGGCTTCTACCACTTTTACCATTGCTGTTTAAAGAATTATTATGGATAATGAAATCCGTTTACTATGTTTATGATGGTTCCCGAATTTATGCCGTTGTGAACAATAATAATTGTGATATCTAGAAATCTTGTAATTTCGAGTATCTTATTTTCCATTGTAAACTTCATTATGTCGTATAAGGTATTAAGCTTGGTATGTATGATGGTAACATCATTTTGGTTTCATCTGGGAGTACCAGCATGTCATCCAATTACCTTGAGTAATATACTATTTTGCCAATTATCTGATTATATTTACGAAAATATTCTTATCCCTGATTCTTTACGAATACATCCGCCAATGTTCCCGTTCCTCATAGTAACACTGTTTTGTTGACATCATATTTCGTCTTTATAGGAGTTGCCCCCCCCCCCCCCCCCCCCCATTAACCATGGATCGTGCCTTTGGTGAGGAGGCTTTCGTGCCTCAGCGATACAGCTGACAACAACAAGATTAAAATGCAATTAAAGAGGCAAGGGGAAACTACAGCCGTAATTTTTCCCGATGGCATGCAGCTTTACTGTACGATTAAATGATGATGGCGTCCTCTTGGGTAAAATATTCCGGAGGTAAATTAGTCCCCCATCCGGATCTCCGGGCGGGGCCTACTCAAGAGGATGTCGTTATCAGGAGAAAGAAAACTGGTGTTCTACGGATCGGAGCGTGGAATGTCAGATCCCTTAATCGGACAGGTAGGTTAGAAAATTTAAAAAGGGAATGGATAGGTTAAAGTTAGATATAGTGGGAATTAATGAAGTTCGGTGGCAAGATGAACAAGACTTCCGGTCAGGTGACTACAGGGTTATAAACACAAAATCAAACAGGGGTACTGCAGGAGTAGGTTTAATAATGAATAAAAAATATAGGAGTGCGGGTAAGCATAGTGAAAGCATTATTGTGGCCAAGATAGATACGAAGCCCACACCTACTACAGCAGTACAAGTTTATATGCCAAATAGCTCTGTAGATGACAAAGAAATTGAAGAAATGTATAATGAAATAAAAGAAATTATTCAGATAGTGAAGGGTGACGAAAATTTAATAGTCATGGGTGACTGGAATTCGGTAGTAGGAAAAGGGAGAGAAGGAAACGCATTAGGTGAATATGAATTGGGGCTAAGAAATGAAAGAGGACGCCGCCTGGTAGAATTTTGCACAGAGCACAACGTAATCATAGCTAACACTTGGTTCAAGAATCATAAAAGAAGACTGCCTGGAGATACAGACAGGTTTCAGATAGATTATATAATGGTAAAACAGGGATTTAGGAACCAGGTTTTAAAATGCACAACATTTGCAGTTGCAGATGTGGACTCTGACCACAATCTGTTGGGTATGACCTGTAGATTAAAACTGAAAAAACTGCTAAAGGTGGGAATTTAGGTAGTTGCGACCTGGATACACTGGAAGAACCAGAGGTTGTACAGAGTTTCAGGGAGAGCATAAGGGAACAATTGACAGGAATTGAGGGAAAGAAATACAGTAGAAGAAAAATGGGTAGCTTTGAGGGATGAAGTAGTGAAGGAAGCAGAGGATCAAGTAGGTAAAAAGACGACGGCTAATAGAAATCCTTGGGTAACAGAAGAAATATTGAATTTAATTGATGAAAGGAGAAAATATAAAAATGCAGTAAATGAAGCAGGAAAAAAGGAATACAAACGTCTCAGAAATGATATCGACAGAAAGTGCAAAATGGCTAAGCAGGGATGGCTAAAGGAGTGCTAGTTCTGCAAGTTTCGTAGGAGAGCTTCTGTAAAGTTTGGAAGGTAGGAGACGAGGTACTGGCAGAAGTAAAGCTGTGAGTACCGGGCGTGAGTCGTGCTTCGGTAGCTCAGATGGTAGAGCACTTGCCCGCGAAAGGCAAAGGTCCCGAGTTCGAGTCTCGGTCGGGCACACAGTTTTAATCTGCCAGGAAGTTTCATATCAGCGCACACTCCGCTGCAGAGTGAAAATCTCATTCTGGAAACATCCCCCAGGCTGTGGCTAAGCCATGTCTCCGCAATATCCTTTCTTTCAGGAGTGCTAGTTCTGCAAGTTTCGTAGGAGAGCTTCTGTAAAGTTTGGAAGGTAGGAGACGAGGTACTGGCAGAAGTAAAGCTGTGAGTACCGGGCGTGAGTCGTGCTTCGGTAGCTCAGATGGTAGAGCACTTGCCCGCGAAAGGCAAAGGTCCCGAGTTCGAGTCTCGGTCGGGCACACAGTTTTAATCTGCCAGGAAGTTTCATATCAGCGCACACTCCGCTGCAGAGTGAAAATCTCATTCTGGAAACATCCCCCAGGCTGTGGCTAAGCCATGTCTCCGCAATATCCTTTCTTTCAGGAGTGCTAGTTCTGCAAGTTTCGTAGGAGAGCTTCTGTAAAGTTTGGAAGGTAGGAGACGAGGTACTGGCAGAAGTAAAGCTGTGAGTACCGGGCGTGAGTCGTGCTTCGGTAGCTCAGATGGTAGAGCACTTGCCCGCGAAAGGCAAAGGTCCCGAGTTCAAGTCTCGGTCGGGCACACAGTTTTAATCTGCCAGGAAGTTTCATATCAGCGCACACTCCGCTGCAGAGTGAAAATCTCATTCTGGAGGATAGATACTGTCTACAGGAAAATTGAAGGAACCTTTTCAGATAAGAGAACCACTTGTATGAACATCAAGAGCGCAGATGGAAACCCAGTTCTAAGCAATGAAGGGAAAACAGAAAGGTGGAAGGAGTATATAGAGGGTTTATACAAGGGCGATGTACTTAAGGACAATATTATGGAAATGGAAGAGGATGTAGATGAAGATGAAATGGGAGATACGATAGTTCGTGAAGAGTCTGACAGAGCACTGAAAGACCTGAGTCGAAACAAGGCCCCCGGAGTAGACAACATTCCATTGGAACTACTGACGGCCTTGGGAGAGCCAGTCCTGACAAAACTCTACCATATGGTGAGCAAGATGTACGAGACAGGCGAAATACCCTCAGACTTCAAGAAGAATATAATAATTCCAATTCCAAAGAAAGTAGGTGTTGACAGATGTGAAAATTACCGAACTATCAGTTTAATAAGTCACAGCTTCAAAATACTAACACGAATTCTTTACAGACGAATGGAGAAACTAGTAGAAGCCGAGCTCGGGGAAGATCAGTTTGGATTCCGTAGAAATATTGGAACGCTTGAGGCAATACTGACCCTACGACGTGCTTTAGAAGCTAGATTAAGGAAGAACAAACCTACGTTTTTAGCATATGCAGACTTAGAGAACGCTTTTGACAATGTTGACTGGAATACTCTCTTTCAAATTTTGAAGGTGCCAGGGGTAAAATACAGGGAGTCAAAGGCTATTTTCAATTTGTAAAGAAACCATATGGTAGTTATAAGAGTCGAGGGACATGAAAGGGATGCAGTGGTTGGGAAGGGAGTGAGACAGGTTTGTAGTCTCTCCCCGATGTTATTCAATCTGTATATTGAGCAAGCAGTGAAGGAAACAAAAGAAAAATTCGGAGTAGGTATTAAAATCCATGAAGCAGAAGTAAAAACTTTGAGGTTCGCCGATGACATTGTAATACTGTCAGAGACATCAAAGGACCGGGAAGAGCAGTTGAACGGAATGGATAGGGTCTTGAAAGGAGGATATAAGATGAACATCAACAAAAGCAAAACGAGGATAATGGAATGTGGTCGAATTAAGTCGGGTGATGTTGAGGGTATTAGATTAGGAAATGAGACACTTAAAGTACTAAAGGAGTTTTGCTATTTGGGGAGCAAAATAACTGATGATGGTTGAAGTAGAAAGGATATAAAATGTAGACTTGCAATGGCAAGGAAAGCGTTTCTGAAGAAGAGAAATTTGTTAACATCGAGTATAGATTCAAGTGTCAGTAAGTCATTTCTGAAAGTATTGGTATGGAGTGTAGCCATGTATGGAAGTGAAACGTGGACCATAAATAGTTTGGACAAGAAGAGAATAGAAGCTTTCGAAATGTGGTGCTACAGAAGAATGCTGAAGATTAGGTGGGTAGATCACATAACTAATGAGGAAATGTTGAATAGGATTGGGGAGAAGAGAAGTTTGTGGCACAACTTGTCCAGAAGAAGGGACTGGTTGGTAGGACATGTCCTGAGGCATCAAGGGATTACCAATTTAGTATTGGAGGGCAGTGTGGAGGGTAAAATCGTAGGGAGAGGCCAAGAGATGAATACACTAAGCAGATTCAGAAGGATATAGGTTGCAGTAGGTACTGGGAGATGAAGAAGCTTGCACAGGATAGAGTAGCATGGAGAGCTGCATGAAACCAGTCTCAGGACTGAAGACCACAACAACAGGAGTACTTGAAAATATTGTATGAAGATTTACGATAAGGTATTTCCATCAGTCGCTATGTTTCAGCTTCTCTTAATTTCTTATACTTGATAAAATCAATCTTTATTATGTCCTTGGTATCCTTAATTGGAACATTCGTGTGGATGTTGGAAATATCAAAGGACACGAATATACCATTTACCGGCAAGTGATCATTTTTAATTCTGGTAAGTGCCTGTTGTAGAATGCATTCTGTATGTTTTGTGTCATACATTTAAAACTCTGTGAGTCTGTTATAAACATCTTTGGTCAGACTATATACTGCAGTAGGAATACAGGTAACTACCAACAACGGGAGATATTTTGTTTGTCTATTTTATGTTCTGCTCTGTGTACAAGGACTTTGGGATTCATTATTAGACAGACTTTAGTCTCTGTATCGGAGAAAAAGGTATTGCATTTTCTTATGTTTCCTTTCATTAAGTGATTGTCCTGTGTTGTTGTTTTGGAGATCATCGGCGAAAATTTCTAGTAGAAAGCTGGAGTCATTACATGAACTGCTAACGGTGCGCATTTTCAATAACAATGGTCAAGTCTTGGAATCTTACTGAGAGTATTTACATTCCTATAGAGATTAGTTATTATGGGGCATTAAGGAATTCAACCCTGTCTCACGAATGAAAATGAGGATAGCGACCCTCCTTCAAACTGACTTTACGTGTGTAGGAACGAGAAAATTAATACGGGCCTGTTAATAAACGTTTCCGACTAGAACGATGGAACAGTGCATCGAGTGACTGTCTCACGCTCCACACAGAACTAAGATATTCTGGCCACAACCGTGGGTAGGACTTCGCATGACTTCACGGAAGCTCCGAGGCGTAGACTAAAGGAACGTTCCAGTCCGTCGGCTGGGAACATTGTGGCCGTCAGCTCCCTGTTGTTGACCGGCAGAATCTTTTCGATACCGTGTTTGTCGACATCGTTCCTTTCTCTCATCACACAACAGAAACACACGCGCACTCGACATTTACACTTGACTCGCAGCTCTCATACACAGTAAAAAACAAGAACCACAGTGCGCAGAACTGGAAAACGAATCTGATTCGGCTGCCAAAGTACCCCTCTAAATCACTGGGCCAACAATGTTACGGGAGTGTACCATTCTCTTTGTCGTGAAGGTGTACCTGTAATGGACAACAGTCGCCATTGCGTACAGCCGCCTTTGGACACCATACACCATGCAAACTATGCCACACTGGCGTGTGAAAGCCAACCGAAACGCAAAAATGGAACATGCAACCATCAAATAAAGGAGAGACAACCAAACTGACAACAATTCAGAAGTGAATGAATAATGGATGACCCATGGTAAAGACAGCACTCTGACTAAGGGAACTCGAATTTGGTCAACGGTATTCAACGCAGGCCGCTGTAGACTGTCCACTGCTGACAGTTCTCAATGAGCTGCTTCGGGGAGTAATCGATTTCTGGAAGGTCTACAACATGTTTTCGTGACGTTTTGTAAGTCCATTAATTTATGAGGTATTCATCAATGTCATAACGACCGTGGCCTCAGTGTATTAACTACTTAGATAGATTACTTCAGGTAGATAACGCCCTTATGTCAGAAGTTTTCAAAAACTGCTGATAATACAACTATGATGTCAATTAAGTACTTTCGTTACCTTAAAATATTCCATATAATCATAAAAATATCACTAGAACTGCGCATTCGAAATTTTCGAGTAGCTACAAGTGAACAAAGAAAGATATGATGGAAAATGTCTGTTGCTTAAATAGATACCAATATCTAAATTTTCTATGAATATTAACATCTTTAGGTATTCTTATAAAAGTAATAGTGTCAACAGAATTAGTTCACCACTGTTAACACTCGCAGTACCAAAAAAATTGGTGGTTACTTTACATCAGCCTTCCGAAATCTAGTGCAGTACTTTATATTTAAAAAAAATTTTTAATGAATATTTATTGCCTTTAATGATTTCTTGCACCAGATCCCGTAATTGATTTGAAATTTTCAGTAAAACTTAGTCATAGTAGCGAATGTAACTTCTTCCGTTCATATTTTCAAGCACAGGGCCCTTTTCACACATCTACATAAATTTTAGAAGTATATTTTGCATAAAACTCAACAATTAACGAAATCTGTATTTTAATTTTTTGTGGCGGTCATGTAGCATATTACGGAATAGGCATGGTTATTGCTAAGATCCTGCTAAAACTTGTTTTCAGCTTAAGGGTCAGTACCTATTTAAACATGATTTTGTTAATAAAACTTAACGACAATCAACGAATTTATTTTTTGGACACAAGGTACCCACCTGCGGTAGTACTCGTTATGGAAAATCGTTGGTGTTGCTAGAGTTAATGAACATACAGTCTCTTTGGTAATTAGAGTCTTGATTAAACTTTTAATGAAAATGCAGTCTCTTTGGTAATTAAAGCCTTTATTAAACTTTTAGAAAGTGTTCTCCCGAGCATCAGTAAAGACTACGAATTATTAATCTCAAGAGATGAAAGCATGTGACATCGTTGATGCATATTTTGTAATCGGTAGCCACCTCGGTGGTAATTTACTGAAACAAACCATCAATCGCCACCGGGATTCACCATTTCCTTTTCCTGTTGCATCGTTATAAACAACACAAAAGCTTCACTATATCTACACTGAAATTCAGTTCAATCTTGTACATTCAACAGTAACATTAGAGACAGAAGTACCATCCCTCTTGAAGGCAATGTTTGGAACGAAAAACTTGCCTTTTAAGCAGTTGAATCTATGAATTGGGATCTCACAGTCAAAAACGCCAATGTCTCTGTTGATTGTTTGTAGATATTATGAAATA
Source organism: Schistocerca gregaria (assembly GCF_023897955.1). Lineage (NCBI taxonomy): Eukaryota > Metazoa > Arthropoda > Insecta > Orthoptera > Acrididae > Schistocerca > Schistocerca gregaria. The sequence continues at coordinate 465,518,045 of NC_064922.1, forward strand.
CTTCAGTCTTCTATTACCTTAATGTTTTAAAAGGAAGGGAAGCCTGCCGCATACATTCACAATGTAATGCGCCAATCCGTCTTCAGCCAGAAGAAAAAAGAGCGTCACTAGTTTGAATCGCCTCATTTTACTATCGATTTTAATGCGCTAGGAGAACGAAAAATTTGTTAAGTTATTTGTATACTTTTGTTACAATGTTGTAGAGATGTGACACTTGACTGAGATTCATTGGAAGAATCCTAAGAAAATGCAATCCGAAAACAAAGGAAGTAGGTTACAGTATACTTGTTCGCCCACTCCTTGAATACTGCTCACCGGTGTGGGATCCGTGCCAGATGGATTTGATAAAAGAGATAGAGAAGATCGAACGGAGAGCAGCGCGCTTCGTTATAGGATCATTTAGTAATCGCGCAAGCGTTACGGAGATGGTAGATAAACTCCAGTGGAAGACTCTGCAAGAGAGTCGCTCAGTACCTCGGTACCGGCTTTTGTTGAAGTTTAGAGAACATACCTTCTCCGAGGAGTCAAGCAGGATATTGCTCCCACCTACGTATATCTCATAAACAGACCGTGAGGATAAAATCAGGGAAATTAGTGCCCGCTCAGAGGCATACCGACAATCTTTCTTTCCACGAACAATACGAGACTGGAATAGAAGGGAGAACCGGTAGAGGTACTCAAAGTAACCTCCACCACACACCATCAGGTGGCTTGCGGAGTATGGATATAGATGTAGTGTTGGAGGTCGGGAAAAGCTGTGTCTTGTCAAGTTAGCGAATTTGCTACGCCGAGCTGTCTGCTGAATCGCACCGTGCGGCAAAGATAACAACTACGATGAAGCTGGCCACTACGAACGTTTGCCGGCGACCGCTAAGAACAAGCGATTATTGTTAAAGAGAGAATGAGCGTTACATGTTTGCTCGCAAGGAATGGTTCCTGGCTTGTCCTTTTAGAATTTCAGTAGGATCCGAGTATTGTTCGAGTAGTGAGATTGAGATTGATTAACTCAAGGGTGTGATGAGATCGGCTCACACGTAAGATACGTGAATTAGTCTCCAGTGGGAATAGAATTCAAGTGTGTTCAAATCAATTCTCAATCGTTAAGAAAGATATTTTGAGAAGATTATCGGCAGCTGTAGAGTTCCCGTTTATTGAAATGTTAGATTTATTTCTCCTGTGTGTGGTTAGTTATGCGTTGTGGTACTTAATAGCCACGAGTTGGTATTCGAGTCACGTTTCAGTTTTTTTTTTTTTTTTTTTTTGGTGAATATCCGTTTGATTGTGTATATGAAGAGACGTGTTCAGGAGAAGTCGTTTAGTTATTTTGTGGTTGAGGATTAAGGCGCACACTAAAGTATAGTAGCGATCAATTGCATTATTGTGGTTTTATAGGTGTTCTAATCACTGAGGAATAGTGATTTAGCGATACTGGATTACGATTCATTCCTTGACTTCGATGTGAGCGTCGTAATATAGTAAATTTTGGAAATGTCGTTGGATGCACAGAATATGTAGACTATATGAAAGAGAACGGTCGTCCTGGGAAACAGCTATTTAGTGAGAAACAATCGAAAATTTACTTCGACCTTGACAGCTTTTCCCCTTGTCTCTAAACAGCAAATCAACACCCATTTCTTAGAGTACACACTAACTCTTTCTAAAGGAGATCATCGAGAGCTGGGTTTTGTCTTTTAAATATCAGTGGGTCGTGAAAGTCAACACATGAAGTAGTTGAATTTTGTTAGATTATTTAAAGTTCATCTAGCTGAAAAGTGGCAAGGATATTTAGGTTTTTGCTTTAGTTTTTATTAGATTTTCGGTTAGTGGGTTTTGGAACAGAGCAATAGCACTAGTAAAGAAAACGAAGACTTGTTGCAGTAAACAATTAACTGCAAGAAATAAAGAAATAACGGTTGTAAACTGCAAAAGACAGTACGCGAGTTGTACTATATCCAAAGACTGTTACAAAAAAACAATAATGAAAGTATTCTTTCAAAGCAGACTATAACTTTATGTATTTATTTCCATAATATAGTTAATCCAAAGGTCAATAATGTAAAAAACAGGAATATTGCTAAAAGCAAGGTTCAACGAAATTAGGGGAAAGATTAGTAATTTTCAGTTATGAACTTGCAGCGAAATCTTTATTTAGACAGGGAAAGAAAGTATACGTTTTATTGAAAGGTGATTAATTATAAAAGAAAAGTTATTCCAATTTATTCTGAGAGGTTGAGATTAACGAAATGATTTCTTACCATGGAATTTCAATAACGTGAAGGATATTGTTGTAGCATTCTACCAAGGTACTACATATAGTGGTTATCGTTGACTGACAACGAGAGATAAACAATATTAAGTTCTATCTTTGCCTTGCGGACGTATTTTCCTATTTACACTCATTGAGTCAATATACATTGAAGCTTTAAAAGAGGAGCAACTACGAAAGGCAACGGATTTATATGACCTATTCATTAGATAGATACGAAAGCTATCGTTTCTGGTGCCTAAGTTGTTGAGAATGTGTTTAGTTGTTTCTCAGAGTACAGAGAGTTACCTTCACTATAAATTGCTGTTATTGGTAAATACATCATTCCACTCCCCGTAGACTCTCGCATTAGAATTTTTGTGGTGACTGATTCTAGCTTTGGTGGTAGTTTATCTTTCGAACCTAGTGAACCCTCAAAGTAAGATGGGTTGTTGTAATTAAAATCCAAATAGCTATAAATGATCCCATTACACCACAAGGAGAGTCATAGTGTCCATCGTTTTATACATAATGATGTCATAGCTAGCAGTAGTGTGCTTCATAGCGTGAGAAGCTGAGTATAAAATCTTATGTGACGCCGTTGTGTTAGTACAGACTATTATTTCAAGTCACATACATTAAGTCTTTAAGGGCAGACAAGGACTTGTCAAGATTAATGTGAAATTACCAGAGTGAGCTACATTGTCCAACGCTGCTTTCCACCGACGTTTTGCAGTGCTGTTAGAGCCTGTTCATATAGTATATCTCCTACGAATCAGTGGTATCTAAATGGTGGCGCAGTGCAGCAGTTATTGTTATCGTTGACATTTGAAATAGTCTTTTATCTGAGTTAAATCTAACTTAAATAAAAACAGCACAGAGTTTTCTGGAGAGGGACAGATTAATTACAGAAAAACTTCCACAGACTCTAGTCATCTCGTTTCTCCACAATATCCTTACTCTTACGAGAGTAATTCACGTAGGTATGCAGAAGAGCAGTGTCGTTTGGAAGGTACAAAAGAGATATCAATGGAGTACATCTATGGAGGCGGATACTGAGTCGTACCTGCATAATTTATTTGGTAAGTGCAGTGGTAGATAAAACAAGGAAGCACAAAAATATTCAGAGAAATAAAGAAACACAAAAATACAAGTCGAAAGGAACGAAATAAATAGGAAGTGCAGGAAAGCCGAGGCGAAATGGCTGCATGAAAAATGTGAATGAAACGAAAAAGAAATATCGGAAGGACTGATGAAGCATATAGAAAACTCAAAACAACCTTCGCCGAAATTAAAAGCACGGGTGGTAACAATAAGAGTGCAACGGAAATTCCACTGCTAACTGCAGAGGAGGGAGCGGAAAGGCGGAAGGAGTACAATGATGGCCCCTGTGAGGGGTAAGATTTGTCTCATGGGATAGAAGAAGAAACAACAGTTGATTTAGACATAAGGGATCCAGAATTAGAATAAAAAATTACTAAATCTTTGGAGGACTTACGATCGAATAAGGCAGAAGGGATAGATAACATTCCATCAGAATTTATAAAATTATTGTGAGAAGTGACATCAAAACGATTATTCACGTTGGTATCCATAATGTATGAGTCTGACGACATACCACCTGATTTTTAGAAAATATCATCTAGACAATTCCGAAGACTGCAAGAGCTGACAGGTGCGAGAATTATCGCATAATCTGCTTGACAGACTCAGATATCCAAGTTTCGGCGAGAATAATATAGAAAAGAAAGGAAAAGAAAATTGAGGATCTGCCAGACGACGATCAGTTTGCCTTTAGAAAAGGTAAAGACATCAGATAGGTAATTCTGACGTTGCGGTTGACAATGGAAGCATGACTAAAGAAAAATCAAGACACGTTCATAGGATTTGTCAACCTGCAAAAAGTATTCGGCCGTGTAAAATGGTGTAAGATGTAGGGGTAAGCTGTAGGGAGAGGCGGGTAATAAACGGCATGTACAAGAGCGAAGAGGGAATAATAAGAGTTGACGACATAGAATGAAGCTCTGGATTAAAAAGAGTGTAAGACAGGGATGTCGTCTTTCCCTGCTACTGTTCAGTGTGTACGCCGCAGAAGCAATGATGGAAATAAACGAAAGGTTCATGAGTGGAATTAATTGCTTTCCTCAGTGAATCTGAAGAAGAATTACCTGATATGCTCAATGAATGGACAATCTAACGAGCACAGAATGCGGATTGACAGTAAATCGAAGAAAGGCGAAGTAATGAGAAGGAGCAGAAATGAGAAGAGGGAGAAATTTAACATCTGGATTGATGGTAACGAAGTAGATGAAGTTAAGGAATTCTGCTTCCTAGGTAGCAAAAGTACCAGTGATAGACTGAGCAAGGAGAACGTCAAAAGCAGACTAGTACTGGAAAAAGGGCATTCCTGGCCAGGATAAATCTATTAGTATCGAACATAGAGCTCAATTTGATGAAGAAATTTCTGAGGTTCTACTTTTGGAACACAGCATTGTATGGTAGTGAAAGATGGGCTATAGGACAACCGGAACAGAAGAGAATCGGAGGATTTCAGATGTGGTGCTGTAGACGAATGTTGAAAATTATTGGACTGACAAGATAAAATCGTAGAATGGGAAGGGAAAAGAATATGTTTAAAATAGAAGGAGAAGGGACAGGATGACAGGACCTCTGTTAAGAGAACAGTGAATGACGTCCATGGAGTGGTACTAGAGGGCAAAAACTGTGAAGTAAGACAGCAGTTGGAATACATCCAGCAAATAATGGAGGATGTAGGTTGTGACTGGTATTCTGAAACGAAGTGGTTGGTACAGTAGATAAATTTCTGGCAGCCGCCTCAAACCATTTAGATGAGTAATGACACAAAAAATAATGGGTGAAAAATTAGTTTCATATGAAAGTCAGTTTTAAAAATGTATTTGGGGAAAAATTTCTCGGCTTTACGTGTTTTGTTTAAATATTTAAAACGGGACAGTATCTCTTTGTTTTGGAATCATTTTTTTCTGAAAATTAATGACAAATTAAATGTAACCATACCTTGTGATGATGTGAATGTGACGTTGTAATAACAGGCACAGACGAAAACATTGCAAAGATGCACATGAGGGAGTGCGGTACATTTTTTATATGAAATTACCAATGAGAGAACATCATCCAGTTTTGTTACCCGGGTTCGACTATGGGAACTGTCAGAACTTGTTCCTTCACTCTGCATCGTGAGGCCAAACGAGGAGCCGGCCGGAGTGGCTGAGCGGTTCTAGGCGCTACAGTTTGGAAGCGCGCGACCGCTACGGTCGCAGGTTGGAATCCTGCGTCGGGCATGGATGTGTGTGATGTTGTTAGGTTAGTTAGGGGACTGATGACCTCAGAAGTTAAGTCTCATAGTGCTCAGAGCCATTTGTATCATTTTTGGAGTCAAACGAGGAGCCGCACGATTAAGAAATAACGGTCCCAGTATGAAAGCAGATAACAGCTGGGAAAGTGATGTGTTTGACATATGTCCCCTCCCCCCCCCCCCCCCCCCACACACAGACACACACATACTCATACACATCACACAATGACTCCGATGCCTTAGGATGAGAAGGTATCTGCTCAGTTCAAGGCGGTAGGCAAGAAGTTGTAATTTTCACTTCGAAAATAAGAAGTTACGTATTTAATTGTTGTGTGTTCTCAAGCAAGTGTCTGTAGGCCTTGAACTGTCCGGCACAGGTGGTCAAAATGTAAAGGCCTGCGAATACAGCAAGCACAAGGTTACGATAATAAAATCTTTCTTCTTGCAAACAAGCCTTGAAACAGTCATGTACATAGTAAAATCTTCTAGTTTGAACATAAAACAGTAATCCGAATCAAAGGCCTTTTTACAGAGAAAACAAAGGGTTCTCAGTTAAAGTTCTTGGCACACTTACTACAGAAAATAAAGTCCTGAAGGGACTAGTTACAGCCAAATTTCAAAGCGATCAGTGCTAGAAGACCTACGAAGCCGAGTTAAAGGTAAATACTGGAATATTACCACCCCGAAGATTTGTCACCGTGTCACGGGGATGCCTTCTTCTAGGCAGCCAGGTTGGGGGTTCCGGGGTGCGAAGGCTGACTCGGACAGTAGTGAGGGCGTTACGCTGTTACTGGAGTGAGCTCCTGACTGAAGAAATGCATAAGCGTTCTCCGACTGGCCCAGGAAGCCCACTCGCAGTGCACAGGCATTCCCGGTTTTGTGCGCCGGCCTAAACACAAGCCTTGGCGCCAGGATGCAGTGGCTCTTACTTCTTGTCACATGAATGGCATTGGAAAGAGGTCAGAGGTACCAGTAACCTCTCTGGCACTTTGGTCGCCGTCTGGTGGCCGTGTGTAGATGGCATCCTCCAGTGTCATGTATAAGGAAGCCTGATTATCTCGGAAGGAATCGTCGGCCCTTTTTTAAGGGATCTAAGAGATGGGGAGAGATCAGGGCCTTTGGGCGGATGCTAGAGTGTCTTTTGTTTGATTTGGAGTAATATCTCTCTCCCTCCCAGATCGCCTGTGTCTTGTCCCGAATCACGAACATAACGAAACTTGGCACAACGGTGCTTTCCGCCAGACATTCTGCTCCATAACATTATTCATTCTGCTTTAAATTTCTCCCGGTGTTTTTTTTTCGGTAGCAAAATAAAGAATAACAGCTTGCAGGTACTATTTTGACGCATTTGGTAATAATTACGGCATGGTGCACGCCCTTCGGTAATACACGAATGCCACAGTAATCACTTACCTACAAGTCGGTAGTTACTTGCCAGCAACGTAATCCCTCTACTTTGCGTGTACGATGCAGCAACTGCCTGAAACCGAAATTTTTTTATGAGCCCTTACAGACTAGATTTGAATAGGTAAATTTGACCACATATGGGTTTCTTTTCTTTTTTTGCTGGGGGCGGGGCGGGGGTGAATGTACGTGGACAGTTGCTGACTGTGACTAAGCTGTCTGGTTCCTCACTTTCATAGTTAGGAAACTGAGGAGAGTCAAACTCTGTATCCAGTAATTTCAAAGAAGTTGATCAGATAGCTACTCGAAATATTGTTCATAGGTGCCCTTAAGAAGTGTACATTCAAGAACGTAGTTTTGTAATAAATGAAACAACGTGTTACTTATTAACTCAAAACTAACAATTTCGTGAGATCATGGTCTTACGACAGAACAGATTCATAAGTATTCCACTCGGTGACTGCCAGCTATGACACGCGGTCTAGATCTTGTACTTACGATCGTGAAATATCGTAGCTGTCTGTTCACATTCGTTATCTTAAACATCATTTATCTTTTGCATTGAATCACTGGTTTCTTGCATCGTTATATTGTTGTAAGAAAGTTTTATGACCAGTAGTTATAATCTGCAGTGGAAAACTTAGCTTTTATCAATAAATATACAATAAATAAACTAACTTCTTTGCTCCAAAATAGCTGTGGTTTCCCTACATATCGGGCGCTGACATAACTGTCTGACACAGCTAGCCACACCACCCCATCCCGCCCTCTACTAGCAAGGCAAGATGTTCCAGGGGTTACTTCTGCCAGCGTGGGAGCAGAAATTTTATTCCGTGCTATGCGTTCTGCCTGAGCTTAGTGAATGCTACTGATATCAACAGGTGTGATATAAAATGTAAATCTGGAAAATAATGAAAAAGAATGTAATCTGAAAATAAGGGGTGTCTTACACTATGTCGCTGCATGAGAAACAACATGCTGTAATTGAATTTTGAAGTCTAAGAGTTCTTCCTCACTCGATGAACTCTCGTCTTCAGGGTGACAATGCCATACCACATGCGAGCGCTGAAACATCACCAACAATTCGACGCCTTGGGTTCACTGTCATCGATCATCGTCCATGAAAGGCCCCACTTGACTCCGTTGGATTTTCATTTCTTTCATTTTCTTAGACGGGAACACTGAATTTATTTGAATCTTTCAGGCAAAATACATCTGCGAGTAACCGCAGCAACATTGGCAGTGACAGTTGTTGCAGTAAATTTTGTAAGGGAAATAATTTTGCTGCATAGGTTGTTCTCTTATTTTTTTTAAAAAAGAAGAGGTTAATTTAGTATTTAACAACAAGCTAATTTCGCCTCCAAGGACTTCGTCAAGAAGTTAGGAATGTAGGGAAGTGCAGTGTCAAAATCCGTTACTTGTATGTCAAAACAAGTTGTTATATTCAAATGTTCAAATGTGTATGAATTCCTATGGGACAAAACTGCTTAGGTCATCGGTCCCTAGACTTACACACTACTTCGACTAACTTATGCTAAGAACAATACACACACACACACACACGCCCGAGGGAGGACTCGAACCTCCGCCGGGAGGGGCCGTGCAAATTTTTTATGCGTGAGTCAACCTATGACCCGCAAAACACTTTGGACTACAATAATAATAAATAATTCATAATGGTTATGATAAGGAATATCACGTACTCATCTAACGTCATTCAACTCTTAAAAAGTCAGCAGCTCGTGGTTTTGCGGTTAGCGTTGCTGACTCTAGATCCCCTACCTCCTGGTTCAATTCCACACCAGGTCGGAAATTTTACCCGCTGGAGACTGTGTGTGTGTGTGTGTGTGTGTGTGTGTGTGTGTGTGTGTGCGCGCGCGCGCGTGCGTTGTTCTCATCTTTATATTATCACCATCGATGTGCAAGTGGCCGAATAGGCGGCAACTGGAAAAAAAAAGACTTCTATCAGGCAGCTGAGTTCCACAAAAGGGGATCGTGGCCACAAATACCATATGCGCATTTCAACTCTTCAGGAGCATAATGCGCCGAAGGATTTTGGAATAAATTTGGATAAAATAATTTCGGAGACTGGTCTGCGTCATTTTAAATTACTAAAACAAATAAGTTATAATATTTCGACCGACTTTCTGCGGTCCACTTATGACGGGTCATTTAAGAGCATCGCAGCAGTTGGTCGAAACGATGGTAGTTTAGCTGATTTAATAGCTTCCAGTGTGACAAGTTGATCCTAAAATTTATTTTATCCAAATGACACCGGCCCTGGAAGCCTCCGAACTTAGCCAAATGAGCTGGATGAGAAATTATCAAATCAGATTCGTCATTTAGGTACTTCTATCGTGGTGTGACGTCTCTCAATGTCGACACACTTGCCTAATATCAGGAGATAGCACCCTTATTTCTACCTACAGGGGCAGGGGGATGAGTCTGCATTTTAAAGTCGATAGAAGTAAAAAATAGACTTAGAAGTTTTCAAGGTCTATTTGTTTGTGGGTCTCAGACCATATCTTTTTTACCAGGTAACCGCCACTCAACAGTCATTTCGAGCGCCTTCTCGTATGCTCAAGACAGACCAAGCTTTTGCGATGAACTATGAACCACGTCAGTTAATGTGTTATATACTTGAACAGATCCTGAAAGATACTGAGATGGTAGGGTGCATGCACATGCGAACGTGCTGGTTTTTAACATGGACATGTAAGTTTATTAATAAGAACAATGAGACCATTCCATTTCACTACAATAGCCAGTTTACAATTGCCATAGAATATGAGAGCTTAATCGTCAGATACATGTTTAAAACAATTATGGCGGTAAAGAGAAATAAATTTTTACCTTTATGCGTTACGGAAGACATAAACAGATGAGTAGCAAGTATTTCTCCTTTTAAAATGTGTCTCTAAAAAGAACAACTCCTTAAGAACACGAATTACAAAATATGCATAAATTGCCTTTACGTATACTAGGTGTGCCTCCTAAGCATCGTCAAACGCGTTTTTTCTGGTGTTTCTTAGGCATCTGAAATTTGATTTTCTTATCGTGTACAACAAATTTTGCTAATCGCCTGTTTCATGCGACGTCCAGTGTGGAAGGAAAGCGTTGGTTTATTTTCCGTTACGAACAAAATAATTTAAAAGCCTATTCAACAAAGGAGTCCCAAATCATGGATATGTAAAAACAGGGATACTAAAAAAAGGAAGAGTATTGAGGTAGCAGTAAGCGCAGGCCAAGGCGATGTTGTCTGAACCGTTAATTTACTTTCAAAACCTTTTCTTAAGAATTTAGAATTTGCTTTATTTACTAACAATTCATCAAGAACATTAACACATTTAATCACACTATGTGAGATTGGATGTAGTTGCCAGTGGGTAACTGATGAAAACAAATCAAATTTCTGTCAACAAATGGATATTTTATTGCTATAAGCCTTTTTTTAGAAACATATTTAAAATTATAATCAGAATGCATCCTCTAATTATCAAGTTACAATTTATTCAGAGGCAGAAGGAACAAATTTTTTTGCCGGCCGGTGTGGCCGTGCGGTTCTAGGCGCTACAGTCTGGAACCGCGTGACCGCTAAGGTCGCAGGTTCGAATCCTGCCTCGGGCATGGAAGTGTGTGATGTCCTTAGGTTAGTTAGGCTTAAGTAGTTCTAAGTTCTAGGGGACTGATGACCTTAGAAGTTAAGTTCCATAGTACTCAGAGCCATCAAAACAAATTTTTGACTGTTTGTGCTTTCGGGCTGAGAACCTTACCGCTCCCTTTTGACACGGCCGTAGTCACGACCGCTCACAACAACCTCTGAAAGACTACACTAATGCAAATCTGCAAAACACCAGATTACTTTAAACTTAAGTTTTAACTACTCACACAAGCGCATAAACTATGCACCCCGTGGAAGGGATGGAAATGATACAAACACTAACATTAAAAGATTAACTTGCCACCGAAGGTGCAACTTTATTTAAAAAAAAGTTTTACGATGAAAGGGTGGCAACTTCATATACTAAAATGACCATTTAAATAAAAACCCATAAAATGCAGTCTTACATAAACTATACAAGGTTAGCCAAACATGCTCTACATTACACATATACCGCCTCTCAAGATGATAGGCAAGATAAAAACATATTTCAGGAATTCGGCCGTTACACGTCAAGCTATAAATTCGTTAACACCGAATCCGACAAACATGAAAGAGGCAGCTATTAACGTACTGCAGACCGACTGACAGACAGACAGACACTAAATGCCTAACAAATGCGGACGGGAGACAGAGGAGCAAGCTGGAGACGAGAGACTGACCAAGAAGACAAGTAGAATTTAACAAATAAACGAAACAACATATCACGAATCACTAAACTTCCCATAAACTGCGATGTCTGGCGAACACCTAGCGCAGCACCCCCAAAACGCTCTCCTGAACCGTCCGCTTCCAGCCGCTTCAACGGACGCAGGAAGGCGCACCGATGTCCCGTCTCACGGCGTCGCAGCTGGCACCGGGCAGACCGATGTCGTGGGTTGGCTCCTGTTGCTCTCGTGTCGGCCTCGAAGCCACTACCCCTCGCTGTACGGCTCGGCCCAGTGGACTGACGTGGCGACCTCACATGCGCCGCGAAATGTCCCAGTACGCAACCGACCGATCGATCCAATGATCATTGCCTGAACAACTCGAGCAGACCGGCGGCCTAACACATACTAGTACTCCGGACGGACGGACACTTACTCCCCCACACTGACCCGGCTCACCAACTGACCAGACTCGCTCAGTAGCCAGCTTCTTTTTTTTTCTTTATTGTAATTTTAATCACCTCAATACAAGGTGGGCTGGCAGCAGCATATTGCCCTGCTCTTCAGCCTTGAGTGGTACAATAACATGACATAGAGGTGGCACAGACAATACAATAAAAACGGCGGGCAAAAAAATGTAGATACAAAAAAACAGTAAACATGAAGCCGTTCACCCTGGATGAGAAAAACACTAACACTTGGTGACACAGCACACAGAACACGGATGACTGCGACGGCACACGTGAACGGTGGTGGCGTGACGGCGAAAGGACACTGAACACAAAACGAAGGCACACACACGAGACACTGATGGCGATGATCTCTGGCGCGCGAATGTCCACTGAGCGTGTGCGAGTCTGGGGACCTGACAAGGGAGGGGGAGGAGGAAGGGGAGTGGGACAGGGAGAGGGGAAGGCAGATGCCATGGGCAATGGAGACAGGGGGAGGCGAGGAGAAAAGGGGGGAGCCCGGGGGAAGAGAGGTGGAAGAAGGGGACGGGGGAAAAAGAGAGAGAAGGGAGGGAGGGTGCCAAGTGGAGAGGCCACAGGAAGTGGGGGCGGGTAGGATCAAGGTTGAAAGGAGGGGTAGATGGAGGGCAGGAGGACTTCATCAGGGAGGGGGAGCTGCCGGAATCCACCTTGGGAGAGGATAAGGAGGGTGGAGAGATGGAGACCGGGTGGGACATGGGAAAACAGGCGCGGCAGTGGGCGGGAGTGGGAGAGGATGGGCGAGACAAGAGGGTGAGGAGGGTCGAGTTTGCGGGAGGTGTACAGGATCCGTATCCTTTCGAGGAAAAAGAGGAGGTGGGGGAAAGGAATGAGATCGTACAGGATCCGCTTGGGGGAGGGGAGACGGATGCGATAGGCGAGGCGGAGAGCAAGGCGTTCAAGGATTTGAAGGGATTTATAAAAGGTAGGGTGGGCGGAGATCCAGGCCGGATGGGCGTAGCAGAGGATAGGGCGGATGAGGGATTTATAGATGTGTAGGATTGTGGAGGGGCCCAGACCCCACGTATGGCCTGAAAGGAGCTTGAGGAGGCGGAGTCAGGAGTGTGCCTTGGCTTGGATTGTCCGGAGATGGGGGGTCCAGGAGAGGCGACGGTCGAGGGTGACGCCAAGGTACTTGAGGGTGGGGCTGAGGGCGATAGGACGGCCATAGACGGTGAGATAGAAATCAAGGAGGCGGAAGGAAGGGGTGGTTTTGCCTACAATGATCGCCTGGGTTTTGGAGGGATTCAGTAGCCAGCTCATAGCGCCCCTTAAATGCACGTGAACAGGCCAACTTTACCCTTTGCCATCAGAGGGAGACACCAAAGCTGTGATTGCCACAGCGGCGTCACCACCAGAAACGGAGGGCGAACGCTTCGCACTACGCGCTGCAGCACGCTCTTCAAAACAGCGAATTTACCACAGCCCACTGTCACTGCTGGAGTACATGTTATTCATCGTGTTTCACTGAATCTGCTATTACATACCCAAAAAACGAGTGTCGCACTAGACCAATCTGGAGCTGCCCTATGGAATGGAAACAGAAAATTCCGCTCTAAAAATGATTTTCTTTGTAACAGGAAACAAACCGACGTTTTTCGACGACACTGGGCCTTGCATGATAGACGCGATGAGCGGTACTTGTTTGGGCGCTTTGCAAAATCTTAGTCGCAAATATCAGCCTAAGGCCATACAAAATGCGTCGGACACTCTTACCGAGAGTTACACTGTGTATTCAACGACCTTCTATGTAATATTTGCGTGTAGAACAAACTAAATACGTAAAGACCATTATATCGAGACAACTTTAACCTGAATAATGTCTTTTAAATATTGTTAAGAGAGTCACAAGACCAATAGATTGTTCATTTTAAAATACAAGGAAGCATCTTCACATTTTTAGTCCTACTTGAAAACTTCTCAACTTGCAGTAAATGCACTAAACTACAACGTTTTGATAACATACTACTTTATTCTAGCAAACAAACGCATACTGGACCAATGTCTCAGTCATGGCCGGGGAGTACAATTACACAGACTATATGTCTGTCTAATAACTGCGCTCACAGTACGATAGGCAATAAATTATAGCACCATCCACACTAGTGCGCTTTCCTAGAGCAGTAACGAGAAAACGACACTAAACAGCGTTTATCAGTAATGGACATAGCTGTTGGGCACTGTAAACTGTCAAAAACATCCCTCTCCGCCGGTACTTGTAGGCTGTTTATCCACTTCAAAATACACAGCTAGCCTTATTAGAATGTGACATGCGTAACTTGCTGAAGCGCAGTGCCCTCTATGAAAAGCAATAAGACAGCGAGTGAGATGGCACGCAGTTGTCGGCTATCAGTTGCTGAGTGACTACAGCCGCATGTCCACGCCGCTTATTGGTCGCTCTTCCTGCACTGTCGTACACAGCTTACTGCCCGCTAGCGTTCGATTTCTCCTTGGTTAGAAAGAATCTTTAGCCATGAAACAACTTACAGTGGCGTAGTCTGGACTCAGAAACCAGAGTCGTTGGAAAACGACTACTGCCTCCCTCCAACAGCCACTCTCTTAAGCAACTGACGCCTTCAGCGACAGGAAGGACATCTGAGACCAAAGTTAAAACATTTTTCCAAACCTTGGGTACAGCAGAGCACGTTCTAGACGGAGTAGACGCTAACTAAAGGAAGAAGAAGATGAGTAGCCGAGTAACTTACACCGGGTGACCCTCTTAAGAGACGTCAGGTGAATTTTCTCTGATGTTTCGGTACGTATCTGCGATTTCGTTTCTGCAACGTGTAGCTGGAGGGAGCCAAAACAAATATTGATCATCACGTCGTTCAGGTGACGTCGATGGAAACTATCGGTTTTTTTCCATTACATGCAAAATTTTTGAAGCGGAATTTTATATGCCCTTTCGATGGAGGGATCCTAAATTAGCCCAGATCGATATCATTTTATAGATATGTATTAGCTTAGACAACAAAACACGAGGAATAGCCTATACCCTAGCAACGACTGAGCGTCGGCTGCTACACTAAAGTGGCAATCAGCGTGGGTCCAATGTTCAAGTGTGTGTGAATTCCTAAGGGACCAAACAGCTGAGGTAATCGGTCCATAGACTTACTTACTGCCGGCCGGAGTGGCCGTGCGGTTCTAGGCGCTACAGACTGGAACCGAGCGACCGCTACGGTCGCAGGTTCGAATCCTGCGTCGGACATGGATGTGTGTGATGTCCTTAGGTTAGTTAGGTTTAATTAGTTCTAAGTTCTAGGCGACTGATGACCTCAGAAGTTAAGAGGCATAGTGCTCAGAGCCATTTAAAGCATTGGAACTTACATACTAATTAGACTAACTTATGCTAAGAGTAGCCGGCTGAGGTGGCCTTGCGGTTTTAGGCGCTTCAGCTCGGAACCGCGCGAGTGCTACGGTCGCAAGTTCGAATCCTGCCTTGGGCTTGGATGTGTGTGATGTCCTTAGGTTAGTTATGTTTAAGTAGTTCTAAGTTCTAGGGGACAGATGACCACAGATGTTAAGTCCCATAGTGCTCAGAGCCATTTTTTTAATATCGCGCTAGACTAATTTGAGACCGCTATAACGAATGGGCACGTCAACTTCCTATTAGTAAATCATTTTGTTTCTTAACGGGAAACAAATTGACACTTTCCACCGACGATGGTATTCGCGAAAAGACGTCATGAGCAGTATTTGTTTTAGCTGACTCTAGCTCCATATACAGCAAAAATGAAATTGCCAATATTTCCCAAGACACTAGGAAAGACGTGCCTGACGATTCTCAGAAGTGTATGTGGTAGATCGGTGCACATTTCGTATACATATGGACCAAAATGTCTGCCGCTTGTGGTCTCACGGTAGCGTTCTCGCTTGCCGAGCACAGGGTCCGGGTTCGATTCCCGGCGGGGTCAAGGATTTTCACCTGCCTCAAGGTGATTGGGTGGTGTTGTGTCGTCTTCATCATCATCATTCATTCTCATTATGGACGGAGGAAGGCAATGGCAAACCACCTTCACTAGGACCTCACCTAGTACAGTGATGCGGGTTTCCCACATAATTCCCCTACGATCTGTGAAGGAGTATGGGACTAGATCATTATCATCATCGAGGACCAAAATATGACGTTCACCGGCAGGTGGGGGCGTCGCGGGCACCCTTGCGAACTAGCGCCAGTGCCGGAGTCGCGTGTCGCACGCATGCGCACAGGGATGCAGCCGTCCCGGGCAGCGGCAGCGCCTGGCGAGGGTCGGTGGAGCGGCGCGGCAGGGGATAGAGCCGGGAAGGGTAGGGAAGGGAAGGGCGGAGGGGCGGAGAGGGCGCCGTGGCAGCCCAGTGCGCCGCCAGCGCTCTTCCCCGCCGCACGGTCCGGGGCCGCAGCCACAGGTGGTGTGTGCCCAGCTGCCAGCTGCCTGTGGTGAGCGAGGCGATGACCGGCGTGACGTGAGAGCCAGCGGCCGCCACACCACGCTCCGACACCGGCCGCCCAGACTCACTGCGCCCTCGCCGGTAGCCAGCTCGCCGCAGCTGCAACAGGTACTGCCGGCTCCCACAACCCATTCTTCTCCTCGAGCCATCACATACAAACAGTTTCCAAAGTGACTCCACATGTCGTTACAAGTCCACATAACTACAATCTGGACTCTGCAGGATTGCTAACGTCCAGCTGTCGTAAACAAACGGGACAGGCTTCTGATTTTAAGCAAATCCACTGCCACTCATTTAGGCAGGAATAGCCGTATGCACAAAATGAAATTAAACGCTAGGCAGATGGAGCAACACTGAGTGGTAACGTATGAAGTCTGACGCAACATTCAAGGTGTTGCGATGCAAATAATTTCCCTGCCCCTATCTTTTCTTTGCGGTGTCTGGTTTGGAAACAGGAGTTCTACAGTTTCATTCAGTTCTTTTATATACACTTTTACATAATTTATTTTGAACTATTTTTGGGATCACAGCCTCATTTTAAGCTATTCATTCTTGTAACCACCCGCACTATATCCCTGCAACCTGTCATCTGTGGTTACAGAAAAGAAACGAAATACAAATAAATATAATACAAAACCATGATTTCCAGTTGTGTTCCTATTCTGAAACCGATACCTTACGTGCAACAGACGCCCAAATTTAAATCTGCTACGTAAATAATGGAGATCACGATCGGTGCCGCGTGTTTTGTTCATTTTGTATCCAAAAAGACACGGATATCCTTTGACTATTTTTGAAGGTTCTTTTTCTTTCAATACGTCTAATAGTTTCCAACTATTCTCATCGTCCTGGCGTTGAGACGAACAGTCTGCTGTCACAGTTGTGACCTTCGTAATTGGGGCAACGTGCGAGACACTGCAGACGGTTCTTTATATCAAAACATTCTGACAAAAAGCCTCTTTGTCCTCAGAAGCCTTACCAGGTAGAGTGCGAACACACCTGGTGTATCTTGTTTCGAGAATTAATTAGGCTAGAGTGACTACATATTTCTCTTCTTTTTCTCACGCTTGTTACAAAGTACATGATGCGTGGAGAGGCAAAACGTGGATTCCTCTTCAGAAAACGCTAACAGAGATTAATTACTCTAACTTAAGTTTGTCTATAAGCAGAAGTTCACTAGGAACACAGTGCGAGAGAATAAAATAGAGGATTCTCATATATACGAGATAATATTTTTAACCTATATATGTCGTCTGTGTAGTGCGATGGCATATTCTACTTCCGACAGTTATTGTTACACATGATTTAGTGTTGTCATATTACATGACCTTATTTTAAAGACAATTTTCTTTTATTTAATAACCGTTGATGCACTTTAAACACTGACCTTAATTGAGCTACTTCTGTCGGTAATAGTAATGAATGAGGATATTTAATGTGCTATAATTGTGAGCGAAGCTACTTTTATTCATATTTATGCAAGTCTCTCCTCGAGAAACGTGCGGTTCTCGAAGATGTACCACTTGAAATATTGTGGATGTACAAATGCAGACTTCTACTAAGGGGAAGATATGTGACTGAAATTCAACTGCGCACCACGTACACCCGCAGAAATTTCCTACATTTACATAATGTATCGTGCGACACATAGGTGCAACTGGTACTTAGGAAACTATATGTTCAAATACAAGTTAAATATACTACTACAACTGATAAAAACTGCGGCCATTCGAGAGAGAACGCTGCAGGAGCCTTGAGTAAGCTTTTATTTAGGAGCTCAAGCATACAAATATTTTCTGTAGCTATCACGCTGTGATATTACACGAGGGAACAAAATAAAGCGGCTTTTAAAATAAACGTGAATGCCATAGCGGACTGCTGAAAAGAACGTTGAATTTACATAGCAGTAGACTGAAATCCGCAAATGATACTTAAATGATTATACTGAAATATTTATAAAAAAATATAATGGAAAATTATTTACGGTATTCTCTTGTGCCTTTCCTGGATCACTTAATTTAAGTAAATGGATGGAACTGTAAGTGTGCTACAACTTTCTTACTACTGTTGCATTAATAAGTTTATCGATTATTGAAATTGTAAAATACGTATAAGGCAGTCAAATGAAAACGAGACAATTGTAAAAAAGTAATTTGTGTATCATTTCAAAAGTAACCACTGTAGTTGTTAGAACATTTATCCCACTGTGCGGCAAGACGATCAGTGGCTTCGTAGAACAATGTTGGCGGCTGCCTACGGAACCATACTGTGCCCAGGTGTGCACCTCTTTGTCTGAGTTAAATGTCATTATTCAGAGCTCCAAAAATATGGAAATCGCACGGGGAGAAGTCGGGGCTGTATGGGGATGCTGGTGGGCTTTCTATTGCAGCTTCTGCACCGTAGTCGAAGCACCTGTTGTAACAAGTGGGCGGACATTATCCTGCAACAGAAAGATACCGTCCGTCAACAAGGGCTTTGGATTTGATGGCGCTCTTAATTTTTTTCAGGGCGTCCATGAACCGCTGTCCCTTTTGGAGCCTTGTCCCAGAAAATCAATGAACAGGGGGCCCATACAGTCAAAGAAAAATGTCATCTTAAGTTTAGCGTACTTAAGGTGACTATTGCTTCGGGCACTCTCAAAAGATTTCGCAGCGAAGCCCTATCACACCGTCCATACATCCCCGACCTCCCTACATATGATTTCCATAGTTTAGGAATGCTGAAGAAAGACGGTCGTGGCCACCTCTCTGAATCGAACGAAGAGGTATACACGTGACAACAAATACGGTTCTGTAGGCAATCGGAAACATTTTTCCCTGGAAGCATCGACCACTTTGTCTCGCAGTGTGATAAATGTATTAACAGCTGTGGCGATTAGTTTTTAAACAATAAATAGTTTACTTTTTTTAAGTTTTTCATTTGACTGCCTCTTATTAACCACATCGATTGACCACACGTATTTTTCCAAAAATAAAATGGTTTCAGTGTGCAGGCAGTGAATCATTCACGATTAGAAAAGCGCCCCAAAATATTATTTTATGAACTAATCTGCAAGGCTTTAGCAAAGTCATGGACGCAGCGTAACACGAGTATATAATGCTATTTATCATGATCCTTTTGATGAGTATACCTCTGAATGGTAGGGGCATTATTTCTCAGGCTGGTACAATATACTACCAAATTTCGCCTAACTCTCATGCTACAACAGGATTCCTTGAGCCGAGTGCAAAAAATAAATAAATAAATAAGTTTCTAGTACTGAAGCAAAAATTTTGGAAGCTTAATTTTGTAAAATGAAGACCCGATTTCATTTTAACCAAATTTTTACGTATAATTCAGGAACCACAAAGGTGCGCTTGTTGTTCGATGCCGACTCTGTTGCCCAATTCTTCTGTATGAATCAACCTTTACGTGATCCAGAAGGGTGCAGAAAGCCTTCTTTCATACCATGCTACAGACAGCCATTGATGTAGTTTCGCGTAATGATGTATAATATGTATTTACTGAATTTCAAAATTAGCTTGCTTCAATATTGCGGATCTCATTCCAGAGAGTTCGTAGTTTTTGGTGGCTAAACAAAAAAAGAGCAAATACTGTCTATACACCTGTAGGTACAAGCGTTCCCGGTATATATTATAACGTGCAAGAAAACGGCTGTGGTCCTCTGATGGTTTCTGCAAACAAATATTTGTGTGCAGGAGTTATAAAGTTAGTCGGAAATGCAGGAAGTCTTGCACAGACGCATTTGCGGAAAAGAGATTAAAAATTAATTTATAATCGGTCTATGGTGACTGTCTTCAATATCTGCAAACAATTTTTCAATCATAGTAACATCGTTTGTACTCAGATCTCGAAAATGGTCATCTCAGACCTGAAATTAATTATCTGTTAGAAATTACTGTGGAATAAAAATATAAAGCCTTTCCATAGTAACGGTGAATATTTGCGACTATCTCGTAACACATTAAAGAATATTTGATAATTCAACCATTGCATCAGACAATCGCTATACTGCTTCTTCAAAACTGTTCGTCAACATGCAACCGTAACTAAACTGAAAGAACTCAGGTAAGGAGTAAATTCGAAGATATTTTGTTTGTATGCGATCGTCTTAAAAATTCTCAGCAGTCTAATTAGATGCGCTTCAAGGTGGGGGCTAAGCAGATACATTTGGTTTAAGATAAAGTTGACAAATACGGCATGTTTACAGCACAACACACCGTACGGTGACTTGTCGATTAAGAATATAACTGCCGATTATCATGTTCAAATACACAAGAATTTAAAAAGCTGATGTCGTTCACATACAGTGTCATACAGGACGCTTTGAATCTGAAAAGTCTTGTGGGGCGAAAGCAGGATTACGGGGGAAGTGCTTCCGATACGGGGCGGGAGAAATTCCGTTCCGCAGTACAGGGCCGCGTTTAGCTGCACTCTGCGCCTGTAATGGAGACAAACCGCGCAGCATGCGGTGCCGTTCGCACTAAATTAGACGTATGGGCTGTGGGCGACGGCAGCCGGCTGCTTCTCGCGGGGAGGGAACGACTCTCAAGGGAGGCCGAAGCCGCGCTGCGCCTTTCCTACGTACAGACTGTAGTCTGCATTAGGGCGCACCCTAGCAAATCCTCCAGGAAAATATACGCGAAAGTACAGCTGTATAGCGGGCGAAAACCTAGGACCAGAATCAAATAGTGCTCAAAAGAAAAATGATACGGAACATTTTTCTCCAACTTCTCTATATTTCAAAGCAGGAGAGAGCCTATGTGTAATCGTTAAAAGTTTCCAAAAGCTAAACATTTTTACACAGAAATGAAATACTGACGTTACGCAGTTCAGCAAAGCATTGACAAATCCCTGTGTTAAATACTGCTTAACACTTAGAGCTCCTAGAAACCCATGTAATTAGGTACTATAAAATTAAACAAATACATATTGGTAGTATAAAGTACTTGACTGTGCATTACACACAGATACAGTGAGATTCAGGTGCCCCTACCGATAGCTCTTATGCAGATTCTGTGCCTTCAAAAACCACACATGGCAGTGTCACTTTCTCTCGAACAATATGTGCGAACTATTAATTCTAAAGAAAAAATGGGAGATTTTTGCTGGAAATTTCATGTAATTGATTTTTGTACTGGTATACATTTTCGCTGTAGGCCCCGGTTTTAGTATTATTCAAGAAAAACGCGTTTGTAGGTCACTTCTGCAATTTTTCTTACATAATTCGGAAACTAAGCCCTCTAGCAAAAACAGTACAAAATTTAACGGTGTTAAGATTCCTAAAAATTCTGTACATTTTTTGTTATTGGACTAATAGTTTGCATGTGGTTAGCGAGGGAAACCGGAAATATGCGACAGGTATCGCGTAAAACTGATGAGCAGAGCTGCGGAATCACCCAGTACATACAACACCAGCCAATCATGTGTTAAATACTTGTTGTCCAACATTTTCAGCGTCATTTTCAAATGGGGCAAGCAAAAGTGTGTAGTTACGTATGTCACCTGCATATTCCTCTTGAGATGAACCTGAAAAGATTAGAAAATTAGTTTTTGCAAATAAAAAAATCGTAAGCGGCGATTCCATTATTGGTATTTACAAATAGCATAGAAATGTCTCCAGATAGAGTAAAAATACTTTAATGTTGCATTGGGTACCGAGAGAACGTTGCTTATTCGCCTCAATAAAATAATTTTTAACCTACTTGCATGAGTTAGAAAATACGAATATCGCGTATCTGAACCTATTACTGGTTCAACGTCTGCCATATCTGTGAATACTTTTAGTCGGAAGGACATTTAGTAAGAAACAGTTTTAATGTGTGTAGGCCATAGTGCACTGGCATTATAATAGCTATTTTGGCTACTCTATCCAGTTAGTCACTTTATTTCCTGCTCTCTTGCGAATCGAAAAAATACTTATCTACCGCTGTTAATATTATCTTAATGTCAACGTTCATGCACGCTGGATCTCAACAAGATATCTTGATAGCCACGTCTATCTTGACAGCGTCATTCTTTACATGTTTACGTTGGCGAACATGTATTCTGATAAGTGGTTTCAGATGCTGATCATCAATTTCGCCGCCCGACATAAAGTACTCGCTTACATAGTGATTAAAATTCTTCTGGGTAATATGCCGCGTCATTTCTAAAAAACTAACAACAATAATAAATTAAAACCGACGTTTCGGCCGAATTGCAACGGCCTTCCTCTGGGCACGACTGGTTTTGCATGGGGTAGGTGCTACTATTTATTACAGACTATCTATGTCTGACGTCACGGTTGTAGAATTTTAATTGGCCCTCTAAAATGATTGGCTAGTCATGACGTAAGGGAAGATGGAAGGAAAGGGGCTATTCGTGGATATCCATGTCGTCAACGATTGGTAGCTGACCGCCAATCAGCGTTCCGCTTCTGGTCGGCAAGTTTTCCTCCTGATGTGCGCGGAAGTGGACTGACAGTTGCTCTACAGCTGTTTATGTAGATACGTCCGTGTCCCGTGTAGCACCTACTCCATGCAAAACCAGTCGTGCCCTGAGGAAGGCCGTTGCAATTCGGCCGAAACGTCGGTTTTAATTTATTATTGTTGTTAGTTTTTTAGAAATGACGCGGCATATTACCCAGAAGAATTTTAATCACTATGACACCGGCCGCGGAAGCCTACGTTCTTATACTCGCTTACATTTTAGGTCGCCTGTGGAAGGATGCAATTGTAATAGCTCAAAGCGCCGCCTGCAGTTCGAGAAGAAAGTTGCTGCAATTACATATCTCCCAAACATTTCAATCATTGATTTGTGCGGGGAAATATGCCCACAGTGTAGTGGTTGTTAACCTTTTCAGTCCTGACACGAGTTGTCAACAAAGAGCGAGAGCCTTATTCCAACAGTTAAGATTTGTGTCTTCACACATAATGTGTTAAACATAGCCCTAGTAATAATGCAGCGTCAGCTACCTAGGATATTCTAAGTGCGTTTAAATATCCATAGAAGCAATTTCCAGTGGACTGTACAAAGACGGTCTGCGTGCGTATATTATGCCATTGCATTAAAATCTCATGTTCATGTAGTCCTGGTAAGAAGTAGATTGTATCTGCAATGTTTAAGGTTGAAAATCTCAAACCTTCCACAGCAGACTCACGTTCTCTACAGGTTCGGTTCGGATGGTGTGTGATGTACCGGGAGGGATTTTAAAGGACAGCTTTATCGCACCATTCACTTACTTTTACCGGTTACGACATATCGACTACCGTTTAGTCTCTCTTCGAGTGGAACGCACATCTATCGCTGGTTGCAAGAAAGACCGAGTATGAGTAATGCACTTCCAATTGGATTCTACGTTTTAAATACGAGAAATTCACAAGTTTGACAATAGAGAAGCGTTTGAGCTACTGTTACACGTTTCCCTGTTCTGTCTCTGAGTTCTGTTCATAATACGAAAGTACATGGCCTAATAAATGATTTTGAAAAATATGCCAGTTAAAAAGTCACACTTGTCATCTTGACTAAGTTGTTATATCCATATCTCCCTCAGGACTTAAAATATTAAAATTTTTGCTGCGAGTGCTGGGTATGTGTCATACTATCAGCATGGTACTTCGAATACACATTCATCGATCCTTAATACAGTCGCGAAGTGAGCTATTAAATTTTATCTTGGTGCACTACTATTGCAGTAAGTTTATTCGCGAATACAGAACAGAATATTTCTGTATTATATATAACAGAGTTGGTGTTAAATTATCACGAACTCTTCTGCGATGGATTGTTCGGTACCACGGAGAGGTACTGTACACTGTCCTTGCACTATTTGTTTTTAATTTAGCTAGCTGAATGAAAGCAGAAACCTTATTTAGCTCGATGTATGAAGTCTCTGCAGCAAATCAGGAACGTGTGGTTGATAGAGCTGTAATTGCTTTTCGGCAATGTTGAAACATCCGGCAGTAGAGATATATTGTGCTACGTTCTAGTATGCCATCAGGTCCCACCTTAATACTGTAGCAACAAGCGGTTAAGTGCAATGAGAGTCGATGCAACCTCTCTTTGTGTGTTCAGTACGTTCGTCCAGAGTGATTAATCTTTAGTATCTTTCTCGTAATTCTTTTCCGTGGCTTTGTTTGTTACGTTTTCATTCATTGTTACGATTACTCGTTAGGCTCTTGTAGAAATAAGCTAATGCCGTTGAAAATATTGTTTACCTCGTATTCAGTTTACTGTAGCTACGAAAAATTAGAACGACTTATCGACTTTGCTACTCCAAAGATGTTCTGTAGGTAATCCATTGCAGACGACGTGTTATTACGGAATTTACTTACTATAGGCTTTGCTTGTATCTTCGTAAAGAAAATAAATAGATAAGAATGTATGTCATTGAATATTCTTCTCTTTGGTTGAACTTGCTTCAGTCTTTGAAAATAATTCACATGTTATGTCAATTGACATAAAATAAATCGTCAAGAGACGTTCATTAATACACCTACGACATCTCTTGTAATAAAATTTTAAATTTTTCAACTTAATTTTAATCTTTTAAATCTTTGTTATAATCTGACCATTGTTCACTTACCAAATATAGAAAATGATTTTGGCCTTAGCCAAAGTGTAATACTTCCAGTGATGTGAACAGCGGGGCAGGTATAATTCTGCAGTTCGTTAGATGGACATAGACTAACTGAATTATAATATCACACACATTTGAACGGTTTAGAATCATTAAATTATCATTTTTCTTCAACAAAGTACAAGAGCTATATATAAACGACGTAGAAGTGGTCATAGACATCTCCTCGTATGTGCTGGTCGTTGGCTTGTAGGTTCACCAAGATCGTCCCTTATAAGCCCCGTCACGAAGAAAGTGTATGAGGCTGCTGTACTCTGCTCTCGTTTGGTGACATGCAACAAAAACAATACACACTATTATGAAGTTCCATTTTCTACTCTGAATCACCTAATACACTCAAGATACTCCTTAAAAATAACTGAATTTCACCGAAAGTCGCTCAGCTCCCTAGGAAAGTAGTCTAACCGAAACATTTAGCATATTGTAGACGGTGGCGTAAGTGAGTCGCGAATATCACTGATGGGATAATTAAACGACTGACCCTATTGTCATATTTATGGTTACATATTTTGCAATCTGCCTCTACTTGCACTCTGCGATGCCATTTTTCTGAAACCAGGAGGTAATCTACTTCTTTTTCACGGTAAGAAATGCTTGTAAAGCTGGAGCGATATAATTTAAACTAGAGTATTTTACAAAGGTAGCAACATTATAAGAGGGAATCGTTAACCTTAAGATAATAGATTATGTAATTATCTACGGTAACTTACATTTTCAGGAATTAACAATCGTGTCCTCTTCATTGATAATTCGTCATCATTAACATTGCTGATAAAATATAATTTCAAAAACAGATACGTCAAGACGTAAATTCAAGGGAGGCAGATTAAAATTTATCACCCCGTCAACGACTAATCATAACAGATGGAGCACGATGTCGAACAGCTGGAGGATGAGTAAGGAATCGGCTCTTTGCTTTTCGAAGTAATCGTCCCGGAATTTGTCTTTGCTCGTTAGGACGCCACAACAATGGTAGTACGGGGGTTTCAGCCGCCGTCGAGTGCCTGACCACTGCGCTACGTTCACACATAAGAAGGTCATCTGTTTCCCTTATATTACTTGCTGCAATTAAATCATTAATTTATTATCGTGAGTTATCTTCA
The DNA here is from genome assembly GCF_023897955.1 of Schistocerca gregaria. NCBI lineage: Eukaryota > Metazoa > Arthropoda > Insecta > Orthoptera > Acrididae > Schistocerca > Schistocerca gregaria. Next base: position 465,543,975 of record NC_064922.1, read on the forward strand.
AAGGTACCAGAATACCTATTACGGGACATTAATAATTGGTGTACCCAACTTTTTCTTTTATGGCGGCTACTGAGGACACTTTCAATGAAGTGTCTAAATGTCTGTGAAGAAGTGGCAGCCCATTCTACCTCAATATCCGAAACCAAGATGGTAGTGACGTTGGACGATCGGGTCTGGAGTGAAGGCGACGTTGTAAACATCGCAAAGAAGTTCCATTGCGTTCTGGTCGGGATTCTGGGCAGGCCAGTCCATTTCAGGAATTGGGCTGTCTGCAAACTCTTGCCTTACAGATGCTGCTTTAAGACAGGTTGCGTTGTCATGTTAATACAGTCATCTTCGAACTGTTAAAATGGCTCTGAGCAGTATGGAACTTAACATCTTAGGTCATCAGTCCCCTAGAACGTAGAACTACTTAAACCTAACTAACCTAAGGACGTGACAAACATCCATGCCCGAAGGAGGATTCGAACCTGCGACCGTAGCAGCCCCGCGGTTCCGGACTGCAGCACGGCCAACGCGGCCGGTTTCGAACTGTTATCGTCACTTATGCAGTACTCAATGCTGTAAAACGTACTCATAATCTTCTGCATTTAAAGTGTTCTTAAACGCAGTTGAGAAACCCCACCACAATCACGAAGAATGCCGCCATATCGTAACAGCACCATCACATCTCTACTTCACTGATGGCACTACCCGTTATGGCGGGTTCTCCAGGCACTCCCTGGATCCAAACTCTCCATCAGATATAGCGAGATTCATTACTCCAAACCACAGTCATCTTCGAACTGTTAAAATGGCTCTGAGCAGTATGGGACTTAACATCTTAGGTCATCAGTCCCCTAGAACGTAGAACTACTTAAACCTAACATCTAAACCGTTGCTTAATACTGGCTTCAGAAATGAGTGTCTTTCGAGTAGCTGCTTGATCAATGCTGTTTTTTACAAAAACCTTCTTTAGTGCTTGACGGTCAGTGTCCTTCAGTACACGAGGTCTATTTCGTCTGCCGTGTTACAATGTCCATTGCAGGTTCAGGTATGATGACAGCATATTATTTGGCTATGAATATACGTAACAGAAGTTTTACACGATATTAATAGTCATAAAGAGACATTATTAATAACCTTCCTTGTCTTCTTAATTCATACATTTCACATTTGCCATGGCTTATATCGTGGATACATTAACCTGTGAACTTGCAAACTCAATCAATTAAATACGTTACATAGGCATACGTATTGCAGAAATTTCATTACTCTACATTACTTTTTTGGTGTTGCAACTTTTTCTGTCAATTTGCATACAGTGTGGTTAAAATTAAATTTCCAGTTTTAAAATGCTGTAGAAGAAGAACCATTGCGCATAAAGAGGTCAAATTTGAATGGAATATTATCAAACTAGGGGGAAGCGTTAAGGAATTAAAAAAAAAATTATTGCTAGATGGCGATGTAAGCTTAAATTGGGTGGCCTAAAAATAGGTGTGTGACTGTACGACGGCTATGGTGTCACTTGCATTTTAAACCAATCACGGCGCAACTTCCTGCATTCAGCAGTTGTGGCACTGATGGATACAGAAGCTCATCAACCACGGAGAGGTCGTACCACATTAGATGGGAGAAACCGTGTTTGAACTGTCCTGAGGCCAAAAAATTCATAAAAGGCAATAATGAAATCGGTTCTGAACTGTCATGAGACAGATGCAAGACAAATTCAGCTCACTCCCCACCGTTTCCTACTATACGGTGGAAACGAGAAAAAACACGTATCGCAAGAGATGGAAGCTTTCCCGGGGTCACGTTCAGAATGCATTGCGCAGTGCATGCTTTTAATTTAGCTACGATCGTAATGGAAGCACTAAACACAGCATCTTTTAGATAAGCCAATTGTCAGAAGTCATTTGGATTAAGATCGGGTGATCTTGATGATCAGTCTCAAGGGAAATGACGACTGATAATTCCAGCGGAAACTTTGATGAGCGAGCAGGTTTTCGGTTTCTCACGTTGTACAATTCTGTGTGTTGATCTATCCTCGTAAATTGGCTACGTACATCCACAAAATGTTCCATGGTCATTAACTGTCCACTTCCAGGAGAGCCAGACATTTTAGAGAGAACGTTTGTCTCACTGGCAAGTCAGCAAGAAGAAACTCCTAAACTTGGGTACTTTTGTATGGGTAACAATGCAAGATGTTTGGTAGAATTTTATGCACCGTTCTAAAAGGAATCTCCAAATTTCCGGCAATTCCCCATGTCCTGCATGTTAGCACATCTTTTCTCTCCCCCTCCTGCAATGGTGTGTCTACATCTTCTACTGAAGTCGGAGCAGTTGCTTTCCTCCCTGTTCCTCTACCACAGAGGACTTCAAAAGAACCTGTCTTTTCGAGTTTCGTAACCATTTTCTCCATAACCTATGCAGACATCAGAACAACTCCTCTTTTCATACGCTTCAGTGTCTGGACCTTCTGTAGGCCTACTGATGTGGAGTCACCATGCATGTGACGGAGCTTCACTTGCAGCGCGCTCCTGTATTGAAACAGCCATTCCGAGCGTCTCAGACGCAAAACACGGAACAACCGTGTACCCTGCATTCCTTTTTTCTTTGCACGTTCTGCCGTTTACAGTGCCATATAATGGTAAGATTTTCGTTAAATGTTTTGTTTCAACTTCTTCGATATCATTCCGTTCAAATTAGACGACATTCTGAGCAGTGGTTCGTTTTTCACAGCGATTTGAAACTGGGGCCTTAATTATAATCACTCCGTATGTAAGTGTTTCTCGCGGAATTATAATGTAGACGGTGCCGAGGTATATGTGATTGAAATAATGTAAAGGGGATCCTGGACTTGATATCAGACGGTAGATAATTACTGGTGTAGTTTTCCCGCTCTAGAGAAATGTAGACTTACGTCAGTAACTACATTCTTTTTTTTTAAATTCCACAGTAACTAATTTAAAATGTAATAAAGTACTTTAAAAAGTAGTAAAGTAGTACTATTTTAAGCAGTACTACTTAAAGAAGTAGTTACTGCAGATTTAAAAAAGAAGAATGTAGTTAGTGGTTGTCCATCAACAGATCTGCCGTGGTGATATATACATCTACATTCATATTTTACAACCGACTGTTCAGTGTTTGGCTAAGTGTACTTTCCGTGTACCATGCGTTAGGTTTCTTCCCGTTCCATCTGCGAAAGGTGCACACCAAAAATTACTGCTTCAGTCCGTCTGAGCCCTCTGCAATTTGTCTAATCTTTCTTTCGTTCATATTGTACTGTAATACATTCCTAGGTTTCACACATTATTTGGATGTTTTTGACCTTCGCAGAAAAGAATTCGAGGACTATTGGTCTACATTTGCAAGTACTTGCCAGTTTAGGTCTATTTGAGCCTTTTTGGCGCTGTCCCGTGAGTCAAAGTAACCATGTGTGCTATCCTTATGTGCACACTTTCAATATACATCCTTATCCACATGTGGTATGTGTTCCAATGGTTGAGAAATGCTCAAGGGTAATTCGTACAAGAGTTTTGCACGTAATCTGCGTTGAATGGCGCTGAACAAATTATGTGCATTTTCAGCGGTTCTTGTCACTTAAATAAAACTATAGTAGACCCAAAAATTGGATTGTATACTATTTTCCTATGAAATATTCAATATGCCTTGGATTTTGGTTATGAGGCGCCGCCCATTAAAATTACGTTCGTATGCGTAAAATTAAAATTCTTAGATAAAAAGTGTCCTCGGCTCGTGGTCTCGCGGTAGCGTTCTCGCTTCTCTAGCACGCGGTCCCGGGTTCGATTCCCGGCGGGGTCAGTGATTTTTTTCCTGCCTCGAGATGACTGGGTGCTATTGTGTCGTCTTCATCATCATCATTCATCCCCATTACGGTCGGAGGAAGGCAGTGGCGAACCACCTCCATTAGGACCTCGCCTATAAAGGCGGCGCGGGTCTCCTGTGTCGCTCCCCTACGCTCTGTAAACAAGTATGGGACTCATTATCATCATCATCAGATAAAAAGTAACAATCTTGTTCATTAATGTTCAGAAAAAGCACCTGCGGTCAACGTGCACTGTTTGCATTTTTCCAGTAGCCTGCCAAAGAAGCGAGGCCTGGCGCCTGCTTAACTACGGCTGACGAAATGTAAGCTATTTCAGTAGAAAATAATGAACTGTTGAGTGTTTCCATACACTATGTTAGTGTTGTACTGTGTTCCAGTAAGTATTAGACGATGTATGTTGCAGTTATAAGCAATTTTCCTCCAGGGAAAGAGCGAATTTCCCTCCCAATAAACCATCTGCAGTAGCTCTTGACATTTCAATGAAACTAGTAGACCCAAAATTTGGATTGTATAATATTTTCCCTCAGATATTCAGTGTGCCCGGATTTTGGCTGAAAAATTTCCTCCATTAAAATTATGGGCGTGTGCGAAAAATAAAATTAAAACAGATAGATCAAAAGTAACACTGACATTGATTTACGTTCAGAAAAAAGTGCCTGCAGTCCGCGTTTTCGTAAAAGAGGCAAAACGCTGCAGTGCAGCGCATTTGCCGATTGAAAATCTACTCTTCCTGAAAGAGATTGTATGCGCACAAAGCACCGTACACTCATCACTGTAATCGGGAAGTTATATTCAAACGTTCAAACAGTTCGCAGTAGACTTCTGTGTGGCTGCTAACGGTGTTTATAGTTGTTGATTACATCACTGTTAGTGCACGTAACGCGATGACATGTTGCTTGGTCTGTTACTTATGAGCGTTATTTTGTACGTTCTTCTTCGTTTACATTCTTTCACAACTTCCAGTTGTTTAGTTAGAAAAACTTCCCTGCGTATGTACTCGTTGTCAGTTTTGAGAACGCTTGTACCGCTGATCATTCGGGGAATCTCTTCTTGTTTCTTTATATAGTTATTTAGACTGCGACCTCTTTCTGAAATTGTTCTTTACTTTTATATGCTTTACCTAGCTCATGTTCTATTTTGGGTATTGCAGCTTTTTTGTTCGTTTAGGATTCAGCCAGAAGTTATAGAATTATGTTACATATATTTCTACTTTAATAGAAAAAAGGAATTTAGTATTTTGTTTGATAGTAGTTTATAAAGTTATTGCACTGTTGAAGAAATTTGTGGACACTGAGAAAATTCATTAACCTTAGTTTAATTGCTAAATGAAACACAAAGAAATATGACGATCAATTGGGATGCTTGTGTCATCTGTCCGTCAGTGAATCAAATACCGTGCGAGTAAAAAACACAATTCTGAAAACTAGCTTTCCAGCTTATATCCGATCACTCCATCATATTCTCTCTCGTATCACATCCGTTCCCCTACCCGCTACTCTCTCAGTGCCGCATGATGTTTGTCGCACAATAACCATTACCTTTTGTCAGTGTCACATTCACCTCTGACCGTACCAACTTATAAATATTTGAATGTAAGTACTAAAACGGGGATTCTATCTCTAATTGTAATTATTAATTATTTTCCGTTTTTGATCAATCTCGTATATTATGTCGTTTTAAAGCTATAATTGACGTGTTTGAGAATAAGCCAATAAGCTGTCCAGCCCACAAAACTGTGTGACCAAAGATAAAATGAATGGTAGTTACTCATCTGACGAATACTGATGTCTAAATAATTGGGCATTTAATTATAGGTAATAAGAATTGCCCAATCCGTGTATGCTAAGCAGTGTTCGTGTGGTTCCCTATTTTAAATGAGTTGAAGCCAAGGCCAAATTGGAAAGATGAAAGTAATTTAAAAATCTTCAACCTGTCCCATTTGGGTAGAGTAAAGATATCAACTAAACGAAGATAATGTAGCGTCCCATCGATGCCGACGCCACCATGCTGGGAACACTAGATCGGACTGGACGTTGATTGAAAAGGAGAAAATCAGCAGAGACCATTTCAAACGAATCATTACGCTACCTCCATTAAGCGATTTTCAGAAACTGTTTAAGCAATTAAACTGAATGACGAGACGTAGAGTTTACCCTACCGGCCCATCATACAGAATGTACTTTAGTGCGTTAACAACTGCACCAACCTATTCGGTGTTTAGAAACTTGCACACTGTATCCCTCCGTTGCGAACTGCTAACAAAATGCTTCTTGACTTCGTCGGCATTTCTGTATTTTCAAGAATATACTTTTACTTCTTAAATATTCCTTATTTAAGGTGAAATGAGAAATCTTTCGATCAACTGGAAATGGACTAATATACCTAGTTATACAGGAGATTGATGGCGTTTATATCAGTGCATACTTGCTTTTTGTTCTGTTGATAATCATCATAAGGTATGTAAGATATGTCAGTTCCATCCATCAGTTTTTGTTTATATAGATTTTAAAATATTCGTATTTCACTATAATGGATTTATAAATATGTATCAATAACGTGTGCAATAAGACACCAACAGAAACTCGTTCACAGGTGTTTATAATGACTATGTTCATTTTCAGCATGGGTTTCCACAATAAATGGTCTTGTGATAAAATGTAGGTGCCATAATTGGCTTTAAGATGATTCCTGTGTGGGACTATCAAATCTATAACCACCTGTGTAACGATGGAGACCGTGCGAAATATGGTATCACAGCGAATCTGAAGTATGATAGCTGGCTAATGACTTCTAAGCTGAAGTGTTAATTATGAGACAGGTTCGTGCGATATGCCACAGGCTATAGATACAAATCTGAAGGAATATCGAAATCATATGTTCTAAACCGAGGGAAGAATTATGATGATAAAATTTCTGGGAATGGACGATTGAAGCACTGCATTGAATAGAAGTAAATCATGGACTACCGGAAAACAGAAAGTAAGAGAATCGAAGCATTTGACATGTATGCTATAGAATAAAGCGTAAAATTAAGTGGCCTGATAGGATAACAGAGGAAGTGCTCTACACAGTGGTGAGGGAAGGAACACTGGGAAATCATTCACAAGAAGAAAGGACACAATGACAAGACGGCTATTATGACATCAAGGAAAAAACTACCTTGGTACTAGAGGGAGCAGTAGACGTTACGTACTATAGGGGAACGCACGGAACATAATATATCAGACATACGATTGAAGACATAGGTTGCGAGTATTACTGTAAGATGAAGAGATTGGCACAGAAGGTGATTTCATGGCGGTGTGCATCAGACCAGTCAAAAAACTGGTGGCAGTGTTGTTGCCACCAGTTTGAATTTGCTTCAGTGACCTTGGACGCCAAAATGTAGCTGTGGTTGGCATGTACGCGAACCACTTTGAGCGAGGTGCAAAGCAAAGATCTCTGCTAATTGGTGTCAGCAGCTACCCCTACATCACTAAGAAAAAACATTCTATTTACATGCTGCAAAGTATGGCGAGGCTTTACTGCTACCAACAGGGATTCTTCGTATTGATTTCTTAATGTAAGAAGATAGGTAGAGGTTATAAAATGCTGTATCAATACTTACGGACTGCCAATCTGTAATGTTTGCCAAGAAAAAAAATCAAGTTTTTTATTTAGAGAAGAATGGTGCCTGGAGAATTGGAAATATGACAGATCTGAGGCGCAAATCGTTGAGTAGGCAGCAATGTACGCAATGATTGCGCTAAGAAATATATAGGGCAAACTGATGGGTCATTTAGAACAGGAACACTTTAACCGACGACATGCGTAAACAGCGCACTTACGCAAACTGGGGCAGAGCATCACAAGCCCTTCAGAAAATTTTACCAGCTGTTAGCGGAATTCTTCCTAACATTAAAACAGCAGTCCCTCACTCCCTGATCTAGAGTTATTCACCTAGTCCTTGTAATACCTTTTCATACACCCATTTTTCTTACCTGTGGAGACAATTTTTCTTTTGGTTTCTCCCTATAATTGCACTCACTTTTTCGTTCACGATATGACATTCACATTACTTTAATCCTATGTCTGGATGCCCTTCCTTGGGCACGAATATAAGCTCAGTTAAAATCATGAAGTCGTCCGCACCGTTGGCTTGTAAGTTTTCTGCGTATTAACAGTTACTGCTGAAAACTAGTAATAACAACATCGCCTACCTGTTTAGTTACTTGTGTAAGGGATTCCATCCTGCTTTGGTTAACACCTTTGCCAGACACCAGTGTATTCCGTATGACTAAGGTACCTGCTGCCCAAACCATTTTTTATTCTGTTCTGTTTCATGTATACGCCTTATAAATATTTTATTTGCTACATAGTTTTGCTTCACTGGTCAGAAACAGGCTTACGCTAGACTGTGCTACTGTGTGTCATGTTCTGCTAGGCCCTAACACCTGCGGCGCGTGGAGCCGTTAATTGTTTAATGGTTTCCATGCGATCAGCTGCTGTGTTTAAATAACGGAAGCCACTTAGTCGGCGTTCGGTAATGGGTCTTATTTAACCTCATTACGCAGCTGGCGCTACAAAGGCTATCGCTACTGTTGCTCACGCAGCCGGCGGGTAATGAGAGTTAAACTGAATTACTGAGTTGTGTTGGAAAACTTGTTTAATAGATAATCCATCGATACAATTTACATAAAATTGCGGAAGTTTGACGAGCCATTGTCAAAAAGTAATATATTGGGTAACATTTTCCTGTGAAGTACATTTATCTTTCCGTGTAATTGCCTCATGAGTAGATTTGTGCTAGTTTTCAGTTTATTACATCTATAGTGGGAATAAAAGTAAATCATAAAACTAAATTTTTGTGATTAGACTTTACCGCTATAACGCTATATCATGGACTTCACACAGTGAGTCGTTGCTATGAATGCAAGTGTTGATATGTTAGGAATTCGGCCGATTTATTGCCATTCGGTTCTATAGTGAGTTTTCAGAAATTTCCGTTACAAACTTGTGGGACTTGTAGAGTGGAGTGTGTGCATAATATTTTGAATAGGAACCAATATCCGGATAAGGTGCATACTACAACCGTTTGAAGACATATGTAGTAGGTAGATATGCAACTGTGTTGTCATGATAGGGGTGGTTACATCGGATCTTATTTGACGTCTATCCGCCCTCTTTGACTTGATCTGAGCCTCATTCACGTATCTAAGAGCGTTATAGCAACACTTTTGAGTATTCGTTTGTAGAATACACAGACATGATCCTTCTGAATGACAAGCTAACGGTAATGGAAGAGCTGCTCATTACTTGTATCAGGATTGTTCTCCACAATATCCAACCCCATCGCATATCCTTTTCGCCGCGATTACGCAAATGGCTTCGAGACAGGGGTATCTTCACCGTCAGCAGACATGACTGTGCTGCTCCAGAGAGACTCCGCAGAGCCGAATTGGAAGAGGCCGTACAGAAGCACGTTGAAGAGAACTCGTCAGCGATTACTCGATCAATTTCTTTGGCAATTAATGAGTGGAACTGTAAGAACAGTTATGTACTGCGTCACGACTAATATTTTTAAAAAGGGCGGTTACAGGCGCTACAATCTGGAACCGCCCGACCGCTGCGGTCGCAGGTTCGAATCCTGCCTCAGGCATGGATGTGTGTGACGTCCTTAGGTTAGTTAGGTTTAAGTAGTTCTAAGTTCTGATGACCTCAGACGTTAAGTCCCATAGTGCTCAGAGCCATTTGAAGCATTTTAAAAAGGGTCTAGTTACCAACAAGTTTTCAAATGATCGTAGCACGGAAACGATAGGTTTCCCGACATATATTCCGACTGAGAATATTATCTACTCACTTCTCTCTACAAGTCGTAGAAGTTTCTAACGAGGATTTCCGATCAATCTGTATATTGCGTTACATATTTCCGCAGTGACTACTTGGCACATACTACGTCCTCGATTGTTACTTCATATGTTTCAACATTTTCCTGCCCTTACAATTTCGTTTCTCCCCGCTCTGTCCAGTGGACTAATCTTCTATAAACAGTTATCAAGAAGTTTCCGTTCGAAGGCCTTACAGTCCAGACAAGATCGCCACCAGCATTAAGGCCATCATCCCACCGACACACCAAGTTAAATATACCCACTTGGTAAAATGCCATGTCTCGTTGTTCGAAGAAATCCGTAACTGCCCGCGTACAAACTCGTCCGACAGGAATCGTCAACCTTTCAAGGTCGCTTTTAAGGGAGTGCAGGCGTGATAATCGTCTGGGGAGATATCAGGAGCGCAGTAGGACTACAGGTAGTGTGCTCTGGCGTCTCCCTCTTCAGTCCACGTAATTAAGAGTTACGACATTTGTGATATGTGGATGCGCGTTATCATGAACTTGGCACATGAGAACATAGCGGCAGTTTTCTACAGAAATACTGCTCTATACACGTTCCTCATTCTACGACGGATGTCTGCCATTGTTTATTCTTAAGCATCCAAGTAAAGAACAACAGAACGTTGGTCCTATTGGGATGCATTTGGCTATAAAGTTTCCATAGTTCATGTTTCGCCAACGCCCTTGCAGCAGTGTTAACACCGGTTCCCGTCAGATCACCGAAGTAAGGCTTATCAGGCTGGGCTAGTATTTGGGTGGGTGACCACTACGTTTGCCTAGAACTGTGGCCAAACGGGGTGCATTCAACCCCTGTGAGGCAAGTTGAGGAGTTGCTTACCGCGCTGAATGGCCGCGTGGTTTGAGGCGCCATGCCGCGGATTGCGAGGCCCCTACCACCGGAGGTTTGAGTCATTCCTCGGGGATGTGTGTGTGTGTGTGTGTGTGTGTGTGTGTGTGTTGTTCTTAGCGTAAGTTAGTTTACGTTAGTTTAAGTAGTGAAATGGAAATGAGCGTTTGGCGCCATTGGCTGGGAGGCCCCTTGCTGGGCAGGTCCGGTCGCCGTGATACATGTCTTATTATATTTCACTCCTGCGTGCCGGATGGGGATGAAATGATGAAGACAACACAACACTCAGTCCCTGAGCGGAGAAAATCTCCGACCCAGCCAGGAATCGAACTCGGGCCCGTAGGACGGCAATCCGTCACACTGACCACTCAGCTATCGGGGCGGACAGTTTAAGCAGTGTGTAAGTCTAGGTGCCGATGACCTCAGTAGTTTGGTACCTTATGAATTCACACACATTTTAACGTTTTAGGAGCTACTTGACCCAGAAGTAGCGGCTCCTGTTTCATAAACTGACATACGACCGGGAGAGCGATGTGCTGACCGCATACCCTTCCATATCCGCATCCAGAGATTCTTGTGACCTGAGGATGATACGCTGGCCGGTCGGTACCGTTGGGCCTTAATGCCCTCTCCGGGCAGAGTTTAGTTTAGTTTTATTGTTCATGTTTCCGGATTTACCGCACACACGTCATAGAGTCAGGAATACCAGAGTAATCTCTTGTCTCCTTGTCGGTGCTTATTTACTTGAGTTGGAGACTCTCTAAGCTGCAGCAACGTCTTGAAACTGATTTTTTTTGATTTCCCCTTGTAGATTACTTGGCATTTCCTCCCAGTTTCTAGAAAGACGGTTCATGGCCAGCGTTATGAGTCCTATCATATTTTATTGTCTACCTATACTGACACATTTCTCCCATATGACATTTCAGTTTCACGCAGTATTGAGTATACATTCCACATGGTCTTCATACAAAACAGTTTAATCTTGTAACGAAATAATAGGTACGTTCACTGTCAAAACACCTACAATTCTTTTATTCCTTCATCGAAATTTTTGATCCGCAAATGTTTTTGAGATGATTGCGGAATGTGATTACGAGGCGCCACTGAGTTCCGTATGAATACTGCCCTATTTAGTACTGCCGTATTTGAAACGTCAAACTTATCTAACAAACGTTTCACCCCCTGCCTACTTTTACGAGAAATACATTGCTACGGTGGGCGGTCAAAAAGTATCGGTTTCACTGCGTTTCTGCATTATCTATGCAACACAGCACAACTTCGATGAGTGTATACACCCACCGACATGCGTCGAAACAGGACCAACGTTCTGTTGTTACTTATTTCTTTTTTTGACTCCCGAAGGACAAACGTCGATAGACATCCATCTGAGGGTAAATAATGTGTATAGCGGAGCACATCTATCGAAAACCACCGTTGTGGAATAGGGCGCCAAATTCCGTGCCGGTTGCGATTCGATACGAGGTGCCCTAATATCGCGATTATCACGCCTTCGGTTCCTTAAAGAAGTACCTTGAAACGTCGACAATTCCTGTCGAAGGAGGATGTGCAGCAGGCAGTTCCGAACTCCTTCACGCAGCAGGATACAGTATTTTACGAAGCGAAAACCATCAAACTGGTTCGTCGGTGGTATTATTGCCACCGTGCTTACGACAATTTTGTTTCATTGCCTTATCGAATCTGGACTGTACGGTCATGGAACAGAAACGTTTTGATCACCCATTATACTTCAGCAATTTAAAAACTACTATTTTCTTAAACTTGTACCTGTTAAAGATGTTGTGTGACATTTTTCTTCACGCATTTTGACACAGTAATGGACTCATCAGTGAGCAACGAATCCCTTCAAAAAACACTGCTTCTTCTAGCAAAGTTTTATTGTACTGAAAGTACTGTGTTATAGTCATCCAGTCGTATCGACGCGACGGATATGCTGCAAATTTAACCTTTGACATTATTTCAGACTAAAAATTCTACGGAACTGAGGTCAGATGATCTTGTAGGCAATAGCACAGGATTTGCGAGACCTATTATTTCATAGTTTGGATCTTGTTGGTGCATCACGTATGGTCTTACAACAGCATCAAAACCCTCGGATTCGCAATCATGCACCCAGGACATTCTCCTAACATAGGCTATGAGAGAAATTTTGGCCCAAATAGGTGGAGGAAAATGGGCGTATCCTTGTACCTTATGTTCACTAAGACAATACTGACGCTGAAGTCAGTGACGGCTCGTAAACACACGTTTTGCAGTTATGTCGCAGTAGGGTCGATTGCGGACGAACATTTACTGCAGTTTCGTTTTCTGCATTATCGGGTACATTCATCTGTATCAGCTTTCAGTATTAAGATGCACCCGGTACATCATCGAATAAGAACATATAAAACAGACTGTAATTCGACAAACTGATCTACAGTTACTAAAGAATAAATAATAGGTGGCTCATAGTTCTTCCTACGCTTTGAAGCCACATTTTATAAAAAGTATATGAATCTATGAGCAGGTTGACGAACTGGTTCGCCGTTTCACCATAAGCAGCACTCTGACTGGAAGTTTCAGTAGAGTCAGCAGTACATTCCGTGCCTCTGCACCAGCTATGTTAACGAAAATTTTCATGGGGCTCCACGAAGAAGCGTGTATGTAAGTATCTAATGGTGCACTAGAGAAGATACAGTTTAGGATAGAAATAGCAACCTAGGGCGTCAAATGTATGTCACCACGTGGTGGATTTGTGCGTTTTGATTTCTGGAAGTTTTACGACAGATATCTATACTTCTGTTTTCCAGCCTCATTCATAACAGAATAATTCAAATTCGCATGAGCTAAGAGCACTCATTAATTTGCAATGCCGACAACCTAATGATGGAACACCAGAAGTAGTGCATCTCTTCCAGAGTTAATGATTGCATCGAAGAAACCATTGCCAAAAGCATGTCTGCGGAGACAAAGACCGAAACAGGCATAACAGTCGCTCAATGCTGTTCTACCGTTCGCTCAGGGAGCTACCTATTGTTTGCGGAAAATTATTCCCTGAATACGCCGCATCGGAAAAGAATGAAAGAAATGCTGGAGCCGATAAAAGATATGGTCGATCGGCTCACTCGGAGGTATTCTGAGGTTGCTTTTCAGTGCAGATTAGTTTAGAATAGTTTATTACCAGCACACAAGTGAAGCTGTAGGATTATCACGAACAGCTTGGACGAAATAATAAATCTGTTCCGGCAGTACGTCAAACAAGATTCGGCACACTCTGCAAGTGGGAGGAGGCTTGCCTATCAGATAGGTAGCAATGTACTTTCAAAAAGAGCGGAGGCGATAGACAGTAAAGTGGCTGCCTATCGCGAACTGAAATGTCAGAACTTTTGTTCGAAATAATATGCGGATATATCAGTGACAGTATGGGCTTAAAGTTGACCTGGAGATGGTACTAATTGCCGCGCGAGATTAGCCGAGCAGTATAAAGCGCTGCAGTCATGAACTGTGTGGCTGGTCCCGGCGGAGGTTCGAGTCCTCCCTCGGGCATGGGTGTGTGTGTTTGTCCTTAGGATAATTTAGGTTAAGTAGTGTGTAAGCTTAGGGTAGGGACAGATGACCTTAGGTTCCGCACACATTTGAACATTTTTTGAGGTACTAATTTTTATTAGCATTTACGTATACATTTTCATAGCACGATTGAAATAACAGTTGTTGGTACTGAAAAGAGTATTGCGTAATCAGTTAAGAGTGAGAATGTTTCAGTTGTTGCCAAAAAGGTATTGATACTCAGATAATCATAAATAAAATATCATTCCTGTTGCCGTGGTCTGTTCGCTCATTATACTTTTATTCTTTCCGTAATTTGGCAGTCTTCGTCATGGCATATGGCTCGTCAGGATGCAAAGGACATACGTAAAGGTAACTAGCTGCGTTCTTGGAAACTTTCTTGCTCACAAAAACTAGAATCCCAATTGACCGATGTCAACTGTTAATCAGTTATCGACAGAACTCAGAAAAGAACCCAGATTGAAATAGTTACTGAAAATTATAAGATTAAAAGTTCATAGAAATAAAACAAACTTATTTAGCTTGTGACGGAGTATTGCGTCGCTGTAACGGTGTAAAAATACAAACAGCTTTTTTTTTTTTGGTGAGATAAATTACATAGATAAGTTTAGGGTGAAGAAGCATGCTGGGCTTATATAAGTTAGGAGTAATACATACAAAAAATTGTAGAATTCACATAAATTCATAAAATGAAATCTAAAAGTTTTTAAGTAAGTATTGGTATTGCACGAAAAATCATGTCACAAGGAAAACATCATAAATCATGCTGATAGTAATGCAACTGAGAAATAGAAGTGGTTATTTAAGGCGAAAGGATGAATGGGTTCAAGTAAAAACAATCTGCAGAGAGTATAAAATACGCAAAAGAAGTCGTGTAACGTAAAAAATAAAAGTTAAAGCTTGATACGTTGGCCTGAACAAGTCGTCCTCCGCTTCCACTATACCACACCAACGAGACATACAGAAAACACGTTACACGACTCTTCCGCTTCGCACTGACCGCTTACGTCCGCAGCACGCATTTTAAGTCTTCATATCTCCAAAGATGTCGAAATAAAAAAAATTGGTTGCACTCACTTCTTTCGTTAATAATATGTTCTGCGTGTTTCCTCTTGCTACTGTCTTCACTTCTTCTATCATGTTAAGCATATGCGGTGTACGGAACTTCCGTATTAAGTTGTGTATCGGCGACTGCGTGATTTTGTGCAACGATACGTTCACAAAAAGCCGTCCTATTCTGCGTATAACTGTGCTCTTTATATCGAGCTTCAAAGTCATTCTGTACTTCCTGTAACTGTTTTCAGTTCTTGTGATTACTACTTAGGAACTGAAGCCGGAAGACCTTGTTTCTAATTTTTGCTATCAAAACATTTTCAGTAAAGGCAGTCGTAAATATTCCAAACCACGCTCCGTAACAACGTCGAGATCCCCCTAATCGTGTAGTGTGTTGCAGCGGAAAGGTTGTAGCCCAGGTACTGGACTTGCTAACAGCTTGCTCGGGACGTCCGGCTGGTGTAGAGATTCCCGTGGTTGTACTCAGCACAGAACCGCCCGACGAGTAGGCGCCGCGTTCTGCTCAACTCACGCAGGAGTTGGCCGCGGGCTCAGGCCCATCAAAAACTTCGGCCTGCGTTCCGAAGCAACCGCATGCACTGTGTGTGCAACAAGGCAAGAAGCGCAGTTTGAGCTTCCGCCGCACCTGGCGTTGCCAAGCAAACTCGTGATGCCGCAGCCGCAGTAACGGCTGGCTTAAAGGTAAGGGCGGGGGGGGGGGGGGGGGGGGGGAGAGCACAACCATAACCGCTTTCTAGTTGCCGCCATGTGTGTGAAGTGTTATTTATACATAGAAGATGTCTAGGAGTTTTGATGGCTAAAAACTTGTCACTTATTTACCAATGTGTGAAGCAAACCAAGCTTTTCCGTTCTTCTTAATAACCCGTGTTCCGGAATGAGCAGTATGCTAGTAAACTTCTAGGGGAGGACAAAAACTGTAATACGGCACATTACAGAGCGTATCAGAGACACTAGGGTAATACAGATAGAAAAATAAACATTAGGTAGTTAATTTGAACGATACATCCATCGAAATAATTTGGAACGACTCTATAAAATATGTGTACATGATTAATGTTAACATTGTTGACCACATTATTGCTGGTATCCTTGCAACTTTACGATGAAACAAATTGCTCTAATGAACACCGCTAGAAAATCTTTCCAATACTTATTACTTAAAGAGTCAGGTCTATGAAATAAATACGACACTCAAGCATATTGATTATACGTACAGTTTGCATGACTGAGAACTAATTTATGCGTAATTATCTACAATCTAATATCAGTGTGTTTCAGAAGACGATATTTTTGAAATTTTGTAATGATATAATTTCTTCTTCTTTATTGCAATAAAATTTCTTGTCAGTACATCACCCAATGAGTTACATTTGTGTCTGTCCAGAGACATACAGTTTACCTCGCCATTATTCGAAGCACGTCCATCAGAGTGTTTTATAATGTGGGTAATAAAGTATAGACTATGTCAAGGTAGTCAAAAATGGTTACGTCTGTTTGCACAGTTTATCTGATAAATATATCTGACTTAGGTACGTTTTATAAAGGGCGCATTGAACAATCAATTAACACAAACAGTTGATCTATTTACGTACTGTGCTTCTTTGGATATTCAAGAGCTCGTCACCAGTACATCATAGTGAGGGCACTTGCTCGTTCATCAGGACGCCGTGTACAGACAGTAGAAAAATTTTAGTTGTTGTTGTGGTCTTCAGTTCTGAAACTGGTTTGATGCAGCTTTCCATGCTACTCTATCCTGTGCAGGTTTCTTCATCTCCCAGTACCTACTGCAACCTACATCCATCTGAATCTGCTTAGTGTATTCATCTCTTGGTCTCTCTCTATGATTTTTACCCTCCACGCTACCCTCCAATACTAAATTGGCGATTCCTTGATACCTCAAAAAATGTGCTCCCTTCTTCTAGTCAAGTTGTGCCCCAAACTCCTCCCCAATTATATTCAATACTTCATCATTAGTTATGTGATCTACCCATCTCATCTTCAGCATTCTTACGTTGCAATACATTTCGAAAAGCGTGTATTATCTTCTTGTCCAAACTATTTGTCGTCAATGTTTCACTTCGATACATGGCTACACTCCATTCAAATACTTTCAGAAAATTTCCTGACACTTAAATCTACACTCGATGTTAACAAATTTCTCTTCTTCAGAAACGCTTTCCTCGCCATTGCCAGTCTACATCTTATATCCTTTCTACTTCGACCATCATCAGTTACTTTGCTCCCTAACTAGCAAAACTCTTTTACTACTTTAAGTGTCTCATTTCCTAATCTATTTCCCTCAGTATCACCCGACTTAATTTGACTACATTCCATTACCCTCGTTTTGCTTTTGTTGATTTTCATCTTATACCCTCCTTTCAAGGCACCGTCCATTCCGTTCAACTGCTCTTGGAAGTCCTTTGTTGTCTCTGACCGAATTACAATGTCATCGGCGAACCTCAAAGTTTTTATTTCTTCTTTATGGATTTTAATACCGACCGAATTTTTGTTTTGTTTCCTTTACTGCTTCGTCAATATACAGATTGAATAACACCGGGGAGAGGCTGCAACCCTGCCTCACTCCCTTCCCAACCACTGCTTCCATTTCATGTATCTCGACTCTTATAACTGCCATCTGGTTTGTGTACAAATTGTAAATAGCCATTCGCTCCCTGTATTTTACCCCTGGCACCTTCAGAGTTTGAAAGAGAATATTCCAGTCAACATTGTCAAAAGCTTTCTCTAAGTCTACAATTACTAGAAACGTAGGTTTGCCTTTCGTTAATCTGTCTTCTAAGATAAGTCGTACGGTCAGTATTGCCTCACGTGTTCCAATATTTCTACGGAACATTAATTGTATTTCACCGTAATGCGACGAACAAGACAACGGTCATGATCCTATGTGAGGACCTACCAGACAAAAGCACTTTCGACGACATGCAATCAGATTTTGAGTAGAGAATCCCGAGAAGATTTTATAAATAATGTTTAAGGATACTACATGCAAGAGCGAAAAGCAAATATCACCAAATTTCTCTGTCGAAAGTGCACGGACTTCGTAAATTGTAAATACGTGAATTCCCGTTAGCTTGCTCATACGTTTAGTGTTTAGACCATTCAAGTGACCCACGAGGCTCTGGAAGCAGGAGATGCAGAACCTACATCGTTAGATAGCCATTAATCCATTACTTTGCTGGGTAGGTCACTCCCTGGAATAAATTTTAAGATATTCTCATCAAAAATTTCTTTCTTACGTCGTATTTACTCTGTCGCCGATATCCTGACCTTATGTGAATGCCAGGAATTATAAGAAGGCATTGTGAGTGGCCTCATTTTCATGTAATGAATGATATATTTATTCGTCACGAGTTCACCCAGAAAGAAATGCCGAAATGAGAAAGATATTCGGAATATGTTTAGGGCAATGTATCAAAAATTAATCGCTGAGATTACACATAGGAGTAAAACTAGAAAGTAAATTTCTATCTCGTTTGTCCGGGTAGATTAGAGTTACACCAAGCGAAGAGCCGTCAGAAATAAGAACAGTAAAACTAAACTAGCTCGTCTTGTCAGTGTCAAATGGTCGCAATATGAGCGTCCGTGTGAGTCCGACTGATACAGAACGTTCGCTCTCTGGGAAATGGTTTGATTACAGTGCTACGTCGCCGCCTATCGGGCGTTCTGCTAAGGTGCGTGAAACCACTGTCGACACGGCACTGACAGATCCTGTTTTAACGGTGCAGTACCACTACCCCATCAGCTTGGCCGTCAAGGGAACTACTTGCAGGGTGTTTCAAAAATGACCGTTATATTTGAAACGGCAATAAAAACTAAACGAGCACCGATAGAAATACACCGTTTGTTGCAATATGCTTGGGACAACAGTACAGTTTCAAGCGGACAAACCTTCGAAATTACAGTAGTTACAATTTTCAACAACAGATGGCGCTGCAAGTGATGTGAAAGATATAGAAGACAACGCAGTCTGTGGGTGCGCAATTCTGTACGTCGTCTTTCTGCTGTAAGCGTGTGCTGTTCACAACGTGCAAGTGCGCTGTGGACAACATGGTTTATTCCTTAGAACAGAGGATTTTTCTGGTGTTGGAATTCCACCGCCTAGAACATAGTGTTGTTGCAACAAGACGAAGTTTTCAACGGAGGTTTAATGTAACCAAAGGACCGAAAAGCGATACAATAAAGGATCTGTATGAAAAATTTCAACGGACTGGGAACGTGACGGATGAACGTGCTGGAAAGGTAGGGCGACGGCGTACGGCAACCACAGAGGGCAACGCGCAGCTAGTGCAGCAGGTGATACAACAGCGGCCTCGGGTTTCCGTTCGCCGTGTTGCAGCTGCGGTCCAAATGACGGCAACGTCCACGTATCGTCTCACGCGCCAGAGTTTACACCTCTATCCATACAAAATTCAAACGCGGCAACCCCTCAGCGCCGCTACCATTGTTGCACGAGAGGCATTCGCTAACGATATAGTGCACAGGATTGATGACGGCGATATGCATGTGGGCAGCATTTGGTTTACTGACGAAGCTTGTTTTTACCTGGACGGCTTCGTCAATAAACAGAACTGGCGCATATGGGGAACCGAAAAGCCCCATGTTGCAGTCCCATCGTCCCTGCATCCTCAAAAAGTACTGGTCTGGGCCGCCATTTCTTCCAAAGGAATCATTGGCCCATTTTTCAGATCCGAAACGAGTACTGCATCACGCTATCTGGACATTCTTCGTGAATTTGTGGCGGTACAAATTGCTTTAGACGGCACTGCGTACACCTCGTGGTTTATGCAAGATGGTGCCCGGCCACATCGCACGGCCGACGTCTTTAATTTCCGGAATGAATATTTCGATGATCGTGTGATTGCTTTGGGCTATCCGAAACATACAGGAGGCGTCGTGGATTGGCCTCCCTATTCGCCAGCAATGAACCCCTGTCACTTCTTTCTGTGGGGACACTTGAAAGACCAGGTGTACCGCCAGAATCTAGAAACAATTGAACAGCTGAAGCAGTACATCTCATCTGCATATGAAGCCATTCCGCCAGACACGTTGTCAAAGGTTTCGCGTAATTTCATTCAGAGACGACGCCATATTATTGCTACGCATGGTGGATATGTGGAAAATATCGTACTATAGAGTTTCCCAGACCGCAGCGCCATCTGTTGTTGACAATTGTAACTACTGTAATTTCGAAAGTTTGTCTGCCTGAAAATGTACTGTTGTCCCAAGCATATTGCAACAAACGGTGTATTAGTTTGTATTGCCGTTTCAAATATAGCGGTCATGTTTGAAACACCCTGTAGATGGTCCAATGAACTCGGTAACAATCAAGACGAGGCGTACAGACCGTAGCATTGGCATTTATTTTTGTAGCAACATTGTTGTCCCTAGAATGAAGTTTTCACTCTACAGCGGAGTGTGCGCTGATATGAAACTTCCTGGCAGATAAAAACTGTGTGCCCGACCGAGACTCGAACTCAGGACATTTGCCATTCGCGGGCAAGTGCTCTACCACTGAGCTATCAAAGCACGACTCACTTCTCGTCCTCACAGCTTTAATTCCGCTAGTACCTCGTCTCCTACCTTCCAAACTTCACAGAAGCTCTCCTGCGAACCTTGCAGAAGTAGCACTCCTGGAAGAACACTCCTGGTAGGGCACTTGCCCGAGAAAGTGAAAGGTCCCGAGTTCGAGTCCCAGTCCGGCACATAGTTTTAATCTGCCAGAAAGTTTCAATGTTGTCCCTGTTTGGCGAAATTTTCAGACGTTTCGCCTTTAAAACTTCCTTACAGTGAGAGTTACAGAAGTACTTAGTACTGTGACTTGGCGACAATGATCATAACTGCGATAGTAATGTTCTAGGCTGCCTTTATGAGCACAACTATAGACATAGGCCATGTGTGTTGGCCTTTGTTGGTATTACAATCAACGCGAGACCCCTTGGATTTGACTCCGATGTTCTCACAGGCTGGAAAAAAACCCTGAGAAATTACTTGCAATCCAATAACATCTTAAATATTGTTCGCCCGACCACGTACGTACTCGCCATTTGAAGTCTCACAGTCAGACTGTATTAATCTACCATCTGGTGACGATAGGCAACGCAACCTCGGCCTCTGTATGCAGGGACGGTGCGGACTCACCGTTACGATTTCTGACACAAAGTGACAGATTCGAAACAAATCAAACTGCAACGTGTTCTGGTTGAAAGGAAAAAAGTATGTGTAAAGCGGTACATGTATATAATTTCGATACTGAAAATTTCTGCTCACAGTCCATTTTTTTTCAAGGCATTGAAAAATGAAAGGAACACCTGAATATAGATCTAAGGTTGTGTTCGTAACTAAGCTGCTGCAAACTCTCAGATAGAGCATGATTTCTACGAATTTGTATAGAAATTGGTTCATGGTACATTTCACTGATCTGTGAAGGTTTCAACTGTAATGAAGGCTGTTTTTGATAATTTTCGGCAAATAATTTCTGTGCTATAGCAGTTTAAATAAAAACGCTGTATCCCTGTACTAACTGGATCTGCCGCGTAAGTTACCGCCATTGGTCTGGACGCGATCGAGCAAACTATCGGCATGGACGTCTGAGAGCAATCAGCACAGCCAGAAAATCTGGGATAGATTAGAGCCGAATGTCTCGGACTTCCTATGGGCAACTACACGTGCTATGTATAAGATAATGTGCAGCCATATGTGGCGAGGATTATGCGACCGGTCTTCGAAGAATATTTTTTGCAGGCAATTTCCAACTGAAATAATGTATTTTTGAATAGCAGGACACTGCTTTACCAATAATTCATTTTATTCATTTTTACTACTGTGTTGGGGATTGCACCATCATCGTCGCAGACTGGCGGCAACATTGCTTCTATCTTTCAAAACCCCTCCCCCCCCCCCCTCTCTTGCTGTTTTCCATACGTTCAATTTGTTTGCTTTTGTTTGTTACGTGTTGAAAATGTCAGTAGTACATTTAGTCGCCACAGTTGATCCTTCGTGGTCTCATGAACAATACATTTATTAAACAGACGGTAAAATTAAATCAGGAAGCCTGCGTTATACTGCCCTACCGTAGTCATATAAATATTGAAAGATGACCGAAGTCCTGAGAAGTTCTGAGAACAACACAGGAATCGCACAGTCAACCGATTGCAAATATTAGTGTCGTTTATTGAAATTTTATTTCCGAAAACAACACAGGGCGATTATGAATTATTGAAGCGATTTGAGAGATTTGCTGTAGCTGTGTTACTTGCTACGTGCACACACAGAAGAACACTAAGTTTCTTGACGTATTACAAGAGACCGCTACTGATTCTGCAGATATCAAGTCGATAATCTAGTTCTTCCCACGTTAGGTGAAGCATGACCGTAACAACTGATCAAAAGCACTGTTGATGCGACCTCGCAATTGAAGTGGGATTGTTGGTAGAGAAGGCGTAAACAATGAAGTTTAACACAATCTCCCACAAAAATTGGCTTCGGTTAGGTAGGGAGAGCGTGAATGTTATTACTAAATGTTTATATAATAATTTCAGTTGGAGTTACTGATCGTACATAGTACATTTTGCCTGAAGATTTGAAATTGTTGGGGATGATGCAACAAGCAGTGACCTGAATCGCTTATTATCAACACCACTACGAACGATCCACCGATTTCTCAGTTTCCTGCTTAAGAATTCACAAACCTCTTGATGGAAAGGGAGAGGAGGGGGTGGAGCATCATTCTATTGGTAGATGAAATCCTGACTGTCGGTCTCCAGTTGAGACATGAGGCAGTTTTCAACCAAGTTCACATATATCTGCCTTGTAACGGTCTCTTCGCAGAAAAAAATATGCTACCGTAAGCTGTGAGACGGAACAGAACACATTAACTTTGGCGAGTCTCTTTGGAATTCTGTTTCTCCTAGATTTTCATATGTACATGTTCATTGATCATTCAAAGAAATGTTGCTTCATCACTGAAGATAAGCAGCTCAGAAGACCCATCCTCTTCCACAAGCTCTTGCAACTGTGCTGAAATTTCAAACCATCTGACTTTGTCATCGGTACTCTGAGCTTGTAGCAACAGAAACCGATAAGATTTCAGCTTCATCGTTTCCTTGAAATCTTACACACGGTCGCTTTCAGTATGTTCAGGTGTCTGGTTGCTCTTATCCTCAACTTCCGAGGGCTCAAAGCGAAACCCGCCCGCACGCATTCAATCTTTTCTTCATTCTCTGCGTGCCTATTTCCCCTTACAGAGGTTCCCTGAAGCTTAAAACTGCGCATGCCAAAGCTGGAGGATTTGGCACTTTGTGGATTGTTTTTGAACTTCGTTATGAAGTGTTGTTGCCTTTTAGGGCAGACTGATGTTAGCGCATTTCAAGCACAACATACGCGTTCTCGGCGCCTGTCGCCGGCTTGCCTAAATGCTTATTGCTCTGCTCTCGTGGCATAAAGATGAACTGTACCTGCAACATTATAAAAGGTTTTGAGTTTTTCCTGTTTTGTGAGTGTAAGTCAACTAACGCAGCTGCAGAGAATTTTTGAAATCGCTCTAATCGTTTATAGCAGCCTTGTACAAAGCATGTTATCAATCAAATAGTACTCAGATGGTGCGCAAAGTACATACTGCCGAGAAAGTATTGGCAAGAGCGGCATCATATATTTCCAAAGTTCTTAGCAGCAACGAGAAATTTGGAGGAGGCTTACGGAAAGGCATTGAGGCTTAGAGTGGGCGAAGTGACGGGCTCTGCAAAGTAGTCGGCCAAGAGCGTGCGCGTGGGTGGCAGGGACGCCCTGAACAGCCATCCCACCACCGAATGACGTCATCCCGGATTTGTGCCGTTGCCACGGCGGGAGGGGAACCACTTTCCGCCACCTGAGCAGAGTGTACAAGTCTTTGCAGGCAGCTACTTACCCGTGAAACCGTTCACTTGACAGGCGGTTTCTTAGTCTCTTCCATGATTTCACCATTATCTCGGTTCCACTGAGCACCAATGTAGTATAACATTTAATAATAAATGGAAAGCACAGCGAAAATTAGATGAAGCTTTCCACAGATGGGCAGTGTCTGTAGTAAGGCTGTCGATCGTGTCACGTGACCCTTTTCAGCTCTGGGCCCACAGTGAGCACATAAAGATGCTCAGAAAATAGTGTCGTCTGCATGTATGAGCGCATGCTGAAAGGTTGCACATGCTTTCAGCCAGCCCCCAGATCTGTGACGCATTTCCTTCTTCATGGCAGTTCTCTACTGCACTTTTCAGGGGCAATTAAGACGCTCCTGCAGCGTTTTAGATGGCAGGTGTTTGATCACCCACTGTATAGCCCAGACTTAGGTCTCTCTGAATTTCATCACATGAACCACTAGTATGAAACGTCCCCTTAGAACAATTTATACACGACTGTGCTTAAACTGACACACAATAGTTTTTAGCGCAACGCAATCTGACTTTCAAAAATCCCTACGAAAGAATGGCCCTGACTAACATTAACCTATATGTTTCACAAATCACTTACCTCACAAAAATCTTCGTTACTCGAAGTACAGCAAGCGCCACTACTGCCAGCTAACTAAAAGATTCAAACTACGGAAGTCACTAACTACTGATAGGCACAGTTAGCAAATGAAAGATTTTAATAGAGAACAAACAATGTATTTACCTTTATAGTCATAATATATATATATCAGTTCATGACACCAATTCTTACAAATTTCAAAACTCAGCCATCTCTCTCCCCACGTCGACCACTGCTGGCGGCTCACCTCCAACTGCGCAACGCTACGCGCTGTTAGCATCCAGCTGCCGCTGCTCAACACTACAATGGCAGACAACAATGCAAACTAAACACACACTGCGCACAGCACAGCCAGTGATTTTTCATACCGAGCGCTAAGCGGCGTTACCAATAAGAAAACCTAAACAGCCTACTTACAAGGTCTCTCTGAATTTCATCACATGAACCACTAGCTATCAAGGCAACAGTTTGGCGTAATCAACGAGATGCAGATCAGCGTAGGCAACTGATGGGAAGTACACTTGTACTTACTTGACACAACGTTAAGAAAAATGTCTGAGTCGGAGTAGCGTTTATGTAGAGAAGTAGCTGGAAGATGTAGCTAACTGTTGCAAATAAAACATTTTTAATTTCCCCTGTGTTCCCATTCCGCGACGGATCAGACCTTAATAAACTAACTTTTAACACCACAGGAGTGCTATTTAAGGCATACGAATAATTCTGGAAATCGCCTCTTGAAAATTTCAGATTGTTTTCGAGAGATACTGGGCAATTTCATATCACTTTTATTCATACTATATCGCCGTATACAAACAACTGCGATGTACTTCTTTGATAAAGGCTGTACTAATCGAAACTTCTCGTTGGTAAACATTTTGATGAATTACTTGGGCTATCACGAATTACGAGGCAAATGACTGCTCTGTAGAAGGTATAGTGAGCTTTATGAATAGAGGCACGCATCCAGGGCATCGTTGCTACACTGGGGATTTATGGTCTACCCATAAATACTAGCCTGTGATTCTCTCAGGTGCTGTTTTATTTGCATTTTTAATATAGTGAACAAATTTTAATATTTGTATGTAGGGCATTGATAGTAATCCCGTCATGCATTGGTCATTTCCCTGACAGCATCTGACTTATATAGTTGTGTGCAAAGGTGCTACAGTAGATTTTGCTGATTCAGGGTTCCCCTTCTGGATTCCTTCACTGTGCCCGTCCCAAATTGCTTATAATCTTCCGTTTCAAACTTACAAAAGCCATTCGATTGTGAAAAATTGTCTCGTATAACATTTCTCCCTGTATAAATAGAGATCTGTACAAGACTCATTGCAACATGCTGTGCAAGAGGAACACCTGTGATGCACTGCTCGTCTTTCCCTACGTAAGTAAAACAATCAAACTTCCTTCCTCATCGATGTTATCAATAGAGCTCTTCAGAATGCCATAATGCAATGAGGAGGCAAAAAACATTTGCTGTGGACAGGTCCGGACGCCATTGTTGGATTGCCCACACCCTTGAAAATCACGGTGGCGGTTCTTCTAATAGCCGTTCATTGTGTAACTTTCAAGAAAGCTCCTCTTCGTAGGTGTGTACGTCACAAACATTTATCAAAAGTCAGCTAAAATGCGAACTGTTCAATAAACCATTAAAAGAAATAAGTTTACCAATGCTGAACACCCTTCAGAATGTCAGGGGCGATTCTTCTTGTGTTAAGGTGTGAAAGTGGGTGTCAATTTAAAACCGGTAATACTTAAAAACAGATGAGAACGTAATAAAAACAGCCATTTTCACAGTTTATGCGGACAGAAATTGGGCAACGACTGAAATATGGAGTCAGTATTGTTTCGCAGTTGACAATAACATTCACGTGAAGTATATTTTCGGAATACCATGTATAGTTCAAATACTCTTTCATGATAAATTACGTGGTATACTCTGTCTGTTGCAAAACTATAGAGTAAAAGGATAATTGTGCTCACAGCCCAATAAGAAACGACGATTGTCAGAAGTGCGGAGCTGTTCAGTGCTGTTCATTTGTGACGCAACTGTGTAATGAATCACCCAAAAATAAACACAGGCTTTGAAGGATTAGCTCGTTGTGTTTTACCTTGGCGATCTGAATTAAGTGCAGAACCTTAAGAGCGGCGTGTTTTGGAATGACGAGAAAGCCGCGTTATTGGAGCTGTGTGCTGGAGGGCTCTCTCGCCGAGCAATATCAAAAAGACCGAACACGACCGAGTAATGGAATAGTCAACAAGGGGCCACAGAAATATCGCTTGCAATTTGGGACTCTGAAAAAGCAATCGCAGCGGACTTGGAACGTGATCTGTGATTTTAAGCGATGAACGTTTGGCGCTTACCTCGCACAATTGATAATCTCGGTGGTAAGCCAAGGAAGATATTAAAATTCTTTTTCACCTAATTCTCTCTCAAAATTGGTTCTATTTGGCTTGTGAGATGTCTCATCGGTGTATTTTATTTTATAGTAGCAAGACGACTTGGCGCTTTTCAGTTCTCTATCAGAGACCAGCAATAAAAAGTAACAGTGATGATGACGGCACTGAACATGAGCGTGATTACAAATGTTAGAACTGCAAGAGTATTCCTTGAAGATTGCGATGTAATTCAATTTCCGGCTCAACGTAACGTCATAAATAGCGCTTATGTTTTTGCAAGTTAGTGAGATGAAATTTGCGAAACATTACTGAAAACTGATAACTGCTGATGAGTCCATTAATAAATGATCATCAGTCCTTGGTTCGGATGACACCATTAACGACCAGATGCGCAGTAGTCTGCCTCCATGGTTGACGCATATGGTTGTGGATGAATAAAATGTCTATAGCGAGTCACAATTATTATTTTCTTCCCCGCCTCTTAAAAAGAATTTGCAACACTTGCGATACACAGCATAATTTTAACACAACAGGTTCTGGACCAAGGAGTTTTAGTTAATTCTCCTCTTACTGCACGTCATCGTATATTACTTCTACTGAGATGAGTTATATCCTGTAATTAGCTTTCCTCAATGAAGTTCTCGAAATTAACACTTCCAAATGTTGTCATCGTTAGCTTGGCGAAGTGATTATTTGAGCTCCATAACTGGTACCTATATTTTTTTTTATATTCTCCTCCTAATTCCATCTACTTTTTTCAGTTCGTGACAGGAGCTAAGTGAGATAACGTAAAACTCGGAAAAAGTTACATCGTACTTTCATTGATTATGATGCATATATAGAACCATTCCATTGCCGGGGGACCAGAGGAAGCAGAAATAACGTAACTCATCAGATGCGGCTACAAATGAAACAAAGAAAGAAAATGAGAGCACAACGTCTCGGCGACGGTGTGGTTATTAGACATTATCTCAATTTGGAGGAACATGAAAAACGAAATTGAACGTTCCATATCAAGAGAGCGGTCCAGACATTTTATTCACACGATTGTGCGAACTACGGAGAATATAAATGAGGATTCTGGGATGGAGACATGAGTTCTGGTCCTCCACTTTCGTTGGACAGTATTCAGTAGAACATTCTATACGTTTCGTTTTCTGTCTTGCTGACCACTTAGAAACCCATGTACAGCAATCATAATCTTAATTCTTACACCAGTCTACTTATCACGAATGTTGTCGGGCTGTGTTATCCGCTGTCGCTTATCCTCTCCTGTGCAGGTTTCATTCGTCCGTGTAGATTTTCTCGAAACAGTCATCTTACTGTTGTGAGATAGTAAGAACGCCACAATACGCATAATTTGTTATCACTATGATCCAGCCGAGACAGATTTTTCACGGACGTGCCACAAACTAAGCTTGATGTGATCAGGGAAATAGAGTAAACAGTAGTACCAATATATATCAGAAGTAGAAGAGAAAAGATAACAACCGCAGAATCTATAACGGGAAATATTTCTTCAATGCTATGACTCCGATCATTGCAGCAAGTTCTTAAAGTATAAGACCTCATCCTTATGTATGATAACAATACGCCAAGCACGAAAATGGAAATCAAAATCCTTTAAAGGGAGAACTTCACAAAACATAAGGAATGGGAATGACAATACCAAGATTGGAAAAATTTCTGAAAAGCAAACAATCTGCATTCACAGTAACGATTCTCTTCAGTAGAGATTTCATTATTAATATACGATGTGACAACCTAAGTAAGCAAAATATGACACTGCATTTCTGAATTTCGTTCAACCAATAACAATTGAAGAAAATGAAACTGACTGGTCCACAGACCAATTAGTACACTCCAGTATTCTATATAAATCTAACTATGTTTTCTAACAAGGAATGAAATCCGATGGTTATTTTGGCGAAACGTTGCTGTCTGTGGGAAAATTGAGCGGACGGATGTAACAACTCTCCATAATCAAATCTAAGTGTTTTAAATTTGAAACAACCAATATTTAGAAATCGTACATTGCAATGAAAGACCAAAGAAATGTCTCAAATTATCGACGTCGATGCCTAGATTAATTATCACGAACCTGGTATCCGGTAGATCGTAAGAATCTGAAATAAATCTTTCAATATAAGAACACATGTTCAGTATGTTAAAAATACGTGTACGTAGGAGATATCTTTCAAATGTACCTGATGTGAAAATTTGTTTTCTGCAAGAAAAAATGACAATTCTTTCTGTTAAGAGCATTGATTTAAAGACAACACTGTATTCATTTGTAAGTACAGTAATCTTTCCCAATTAATTAGTGCTAACGATAGATGCCAGCAGCAATCGTTAAGAAAATTTATAACTTTGCAGCTATGTTCATCATTATCTATCCCCAAAGACGAATCCTTGCGATTGATTGATGTGGTAAATTATCATTAGTGCTCTTTTACTACTGCATTACTAATGTATGTGTTAAGGATCGTTTGGAACAGAAACTTCATAATTTCAAGTAAACTGAAATCGCAAAAAGAAACTGTAAGATGCAACAAATAATATGCCTATTCCGTAAAAGCGTCAAATTGGCACCACCTTCTTGAAACAATACAAATCTAACACTCATGTATTTTCTAGCATTACCAATGGGATAAGTTTGCGCTGACGGGGTTAGCTGTAATATTGTCTTAGGAAATTAGCTGTCAAATACGAAATCAAGTCTTCCATACCACGCAAGAATCACTGCAAGTACAAAATTTGAAGTTTGCCAAGTGGTAAGAATGTCTATGTAACATTTGCAATATTAACTCGTGAAACTGAAGTAGTGTCCCACATAAAAACTCACACTGTATGTACTTTCGCCACCCCAGCATCGGTCCAGAATTCGCGCGCTAGGTAACTGACGTAGTTTGCTAAAAGGGTCTTAACACCCCCTCATACCGTCAGCTCTTTGTCGAAAGACATAGAAACTGCCCTTATTACTGCAACACTGCTCAGGAGCTGGACTTCTAAAAGAGACCGTACAGTGCCTTTACACGACAAAGAAACAAAAAGAGGAATGAAAGGAAAAGCTAGGGCGGATAATGCGGGCTGTGTTGGGACTAATAGAGCCCCGTGCATGGAAGCGGACGGGACGCTGCCGGCGCACCGAGCCGCGCGGCTCCGCGTTTGTTTTGCCGGCGAGGCTGCATTATTCATGGCCCCACTGCCTGCGTTCTGACGCTGCGACCCTGGCAGGTAGGCTGCCTGGCGCAACACGTACCAGCTGCACTCGTCCCGGCTGCGCGGACCCGCTGTTCGCCTCGGGGGTCATTGCGGCCAGATACCAGGACCCTGACCTGCTGGTCCATCGTACCTATGGGAAGCGGTTTTCAAGTGAACGACAGCATGACGATTTTTAAGAAAGAAAACTTTTATTTACTCATAATCCCAGCGGCAACCATTCTCTAGCATACTGTTTCAGCTGTCATCGATCAAACCTTCTGTTCTTTAATGGCAGCGTTCAAATCCATTAAAGTTACCAGTTTAAGATAGAAACATTCTTTCACATATGCCCAAAACAGGGTGGGTGAGACAGATGAATCACTGGCGTGTAAAATTATTATTATCTCTTATCTCAAGTACGTAAATGTGCGTATATCTAATTAATGTAGATGTATTTTCTGTACTGTATCAGTGCACTCAAATTAGGGGAACGGGCAGTCAAAAGAAGGCGGGAAAGGTGAAAGAAACGGAGGAGTAACGATAGATTTTCTTGACGTAGAATGTATTGAAAATAAAAAAAAAAGTCTCAAGAATTATTGGTTAGCTAAAAGGTCCTATAATGAGTAACTGATTAAAGTTGTTCATATCTTGCGAGTTATGTATCAGCTTAGAAGACCTGGTGTGAGAGCTATGAACGACGGCAAGACGTGGCGTTTCGCTTAATTACAGAGAGGATTTATTAAATAATGAATAATACTTTTAGGAAGGCAGAGTATATCGGATTGCTTTATGAGTATTTTCTGCTCAATAAAAGATGGCGCCGCTGTAGTTATAAGAGGGTGAGTCAAATGAAAACCTTAAATATTTTTTTAAACATTATTTATTGTGCAGAAGTGGTGCAACACTGTACCACTTTTCAACATAATCTTCCCCACGCTCAATGCAAGTCCTCCAGCGCTTACAAAGTGCATAAATTCCTTTAGAAAAAAATTCTTTTGGTAGTCCGCGCAACCAATCATGCACCTCCCATTGCGTCATTGAGTGGTCCAAACATGTGGAAATCACTTGCGGGCAAGGTCTGGTTAGTATAGTGGATGAGTAACACGCTCAAAATGCAAGTCTGTGATTGTTGCAACTGTTGTACGGGCAGTGTGGGGCCTTGCATTGTCATGTTTGCAATCCGCGTCATTTTGATTTGATTGTAGGCCGCAGGTGATTTCTTAGGAGATCTGTGTATGATGCACTGGTGACAGTGGTCCCTCTAGGCATGTAATGCTCCAAAATGACGCCTTTTTCGTCCCAAAAGAGAGTCAGCATAATCATCCCTGCTCATGGTTCTGTTCGAAACTCCATTGGTTTTAGTGATAAGGAATGGTACCATTCCTTACTCGCTCTCTACGTTACCGATTGGTGGAAGTGAACCCAGTTTCTACCCCACTAAAGATTCTTGTAAGGAAGCCATAAAGTTCTCGTTCAAAGCACCAAATAAGTTCTTCACAAGCATCAACACGCCGTTCTCTCATTTCAGGAGTCAGCTGCCGTGGCACTCATCTTGCAGACACTTTGTGAAACTAGAGCACATCATGCACAGTGTAATACATGACTAATCTGTAAACATGCTGCAGTGTCATTCAGTGTCTCTCGACGGTTTTCCTTCGCTATAGCTTCAACTGTTGCAATGTTCTGTGGAGTCACAACACGTTGTGCCTGATCTGGACGAGGAACATCTTCCACTGAAGTCACACCATTTGCGAACGTCTTACTCCATTCGTAGACTAGCTGCTGTGACAAACATGCATCACAGTTCTGAACCTTCATTGTCGATGAATTTCAATAGGTTTCACACCTTCACTAAGCAAAAGCCGAATAACAGAACGCTGTTCTTCCTTGGTGGAAGTCGCAAGTGAGGGGCCCATCTTTATACTGATACTGCGAAAGTATGTGTGCATCTGCACTATGCTGCCACTTACAGGCGATTCTCCACTCTGTTTGTAGCACGCTTACCAAATTACAGGATAACGGCGCGAACTTTCGATTTCTTATTGGAAATTTAAGGTTTTCATTTGACTTACCCTCGTATATGGAGCTTTGCTCTCAAATACGAATGAAAATTAGCGAACGCCAATAAATCGGAAAAAGTAGTTCATCCTAGATAATCCTTCATACAGTGTTCTTAGTTTCTTTTCTTTTTTCAAAAAATGTTTCTGGTTCAAGTCAGATTCTCACCCAGCAGCATCTGTAGCTATTTTTGCTTGTATTAGCGTAAAATCTAGAAACCGGCTACACTATCTTGCCCAAATCAATGAAGGCATGGAACCTTCGCCACCTTAAAACTTCACGAGGGTAGGATAGAAATATTTTACATATATGTTCTGGCATACGGAATTTTGAGAGCGAAAATGAAAAAACTAGGCAGTCACTTGTACATAACAAGAACATACAACTTATAAATTTCTCTCTCTTAATAAACTGTTGGATACCCAACAGACAATACCCATACAAATGTAGAATAGTGTTACATTACGTTACGATAGGTCTGACAGGATGCCAGCAACTAAAATATTCAAGTGTAATGGATGCCCTTGTACTACGTGAGTGTTCCTTTATCGGGTGTAAAATAATAATCGTCAGCAGACACAATAGTCGATTTTATTTAATGCATGAGTGACTGGGCCCATTTTCATGTGGTTTATATTCATTTACATGTATCTAAACTTAGTTTTCGTGATCACTGTTTCAATAAGAAACAAGTAATGTGGTGATGACTAAATAGACACAACTGAAGTGCAGCCTGTAAAGTAACTGTCACGGAGTTCGGCTGCATCCATTATGCATAAAATAACTTAATGTTGCGTGGCCAGGCATCACAAACTCTCATTGCACTCAGAAGATTTAAAATCAACATGATGAAGGCCATTCAAGCAACCAAATTTAACGAAAACTGCCATTTGTCTAAAGAAATACCGGATTGCATTAAAATTAACGTAAGAAACCACACTCAGCCATACAAAACTGCAAAGTCAAAGTATGAAATTATCTTGTCAAAATCTGAAATAAAACCATTATAGAAACATGAAGTCACCCGTTAATAAGAAAATCCTAAAAATGTCCTTGGCTCTACGAAACTCCTTGACTCTCATGTAATTCATATACATGGTATAAAATTAGTGACTGGTGAACAGAGAACGTCTACTTGTGTCAACTAGACATAATCAGAATTACTTGCTTTCGATTCTAAAAAAGAAAAAAAAACTCTTAGAATGTTCTTCCACACCGATGTATTCTGACAGAGTGATAAACGCCGCCACTGTCACACTTAAGAATAAAGAAACTGTAGGGACTGAAGGAGACGTTCAATACATATGAGTGCTGTTCAGTGACCCAAAATGTAAATAGACCCATTTAAGTTAAAAGTGCATTTCGTCGCAAATAAACTATTGCATTTAGGTCTTCTTCAAAAATCATTTGCATACACAAAGGAACAAGTGGTCTATATTCCACGTTACAGTGTAGAAAACCTTTCCCTGAAACGACCAATGACGAGGCCCAAGGAAACGCAAGTCTCCGAAGTGAGATCCGACTGGAAGACGTATTCCAATCTGTT
This sequence comes from Schistocerca gregaria, assembly GCF_023897955.1. Lineage (NCBI taxonomy): Eukaryota > Metazoa > Arthropoda > Insecta > Orthoptera > Acrididae > Schistocerca > Schistocerca gregaria. The sequence continues at coordinate 465,577,885 of NC_064922.1, forward strand.
AAATCACTGAATGTTATAATAATAATATTAATTATTATTATTGATAATAAGTAGCAAGTTCCTACCTTCGAGCCGATGAACCGCCGGCATTGGATGGTACTCCAAATCCAAACATTTTTTCTTTCATAGACTCCTTGCTCATTCGTATAGAATATGCATATTGACATGCTGATCGCCTAGGATTCCTGACGTTTTTCCCTCACAGTGACGACATTGTCTGGTGTTCCCGCTTTTTTTATCAGGATCTATCGGGTTCTTCTTAAGAATTTTTTGTTGTTCTAAAATCTGTAACCCGTGGTAGGATAGTGTAACGACATGGAACTGCACTATTAAAATGGGGTGAGATATCAGCTGCCCTGGAATAACAGACTAAGCAATTTGGAATAGGATACCGTACGCATACACGGAATGAATGCTCTCTCGTTCAGTATCCCACTGCATGGCGAAGAGTCCAGAAGTGTATCACGCGTGTTGCGTCTCCCTCTCACCACCAGTTGTGGTAAAATGGACAGTACGTTAGGGTGACCAATTTTATATCTGGTGAGTTTATTTATTTTTCAATTAATAAATCTTAGCTGCAGCTCATTTTCTATTGCCTTATGCGAAGCAAATATATAAATGATACTGTCAACGACAATCACCTTACATCCCTATACATGAGTCTGACGTTTCATGTCCTTTTTATAAAGAAAGTTAAGTTTAGATGAGTTCTACAGTGTTGTACCTTATACGTTTTGATATAGGTTTTGAAAATCTGTATTTCTCTCCTTTCACAGACTGCGTGAATCTTAGTACTTACATAGAAAGCGGAAAGGATAGTGTCCTTGAGACACAGGTCTACCACATGGCATGAGTCACGATTTTACTGCTTCCACCGACAAAAAGCCTCCTCTAAAGTTCAGCCACGTATAGCCATAGATCGCCGCCGGCAGCCTTGTGATTTATTCGGACTTCGAGCTTACCGTAAATCAAGTGCAGGGGAGATGCAGAACCAATATGTGCGCTCCAGCGACGCTTCCCACATCAGCTCCTATGGACGATGCTGTTTCCCCGACGTCAAGAAGTGAGGAAGACTTTATTTACTGGTGCGGACAGTGTCGCCTCTCGCGAAATTGCACTGGTGGAAAGCGCCACTCGAGCTAAGAGGCTCTTAATTGGAAGTTAAGATTAGCCACGTCAGGGGAAGAAGATCCCACGAACGACGTCATGAAAGTTTTTAAATTGCTGAACTTCGTAATTGTTTTTAAAAATCTACCGAGTTGTCGAGAGAGAAAGAAATGCAGAACATAATCTCAGAGAAAACGTAGAAATGACTAGGAAAAGAGCCAACACAAAACGATACTGTATTTCGTTCATGAGTTCCAGAACTGACATAATGTTGCTCTATGTCAAATTTCTTTGTTCATGTCGTAATAATATTGGCATTAGTTAATTTCTATGAAGATACTTGTTCCAAAGTAGCGGGATTCGATTATCAACCTGCTCGGCGGGTAGGTTCACCTGGCCTGTATTTTAAAGCAGCTTTGATTCAAAGGTAACGAAAAGCAACAGCCAACAAGAATCTTTCATTAATAATTGTTACATTGGAATTGAATAAAAAATCACAGTTTCTTATTACAAAAATTTCACGATTTACAACTTTTATATCTGACTGAAAAATCTACTACCACAATAGCTATATGTCACTTCATTGAATCCGCTGCTTTCCGTCAAACAAAACCTTTCCTCAGATGTCTGCGTGCAGCAAAGAAAGACCATCACTAGGCACAGGTTACAATGTGACCTTAGTGACTAATCTGGCTTTCTTAACTGCATACTTGTGGCCTCTTCTTTGACCTAAACGCTAGATTTACCGTAACTAAAATCTCATATTAGCAGGCATAAAAAATACTTTTCATAGAGCTTCGTGAACCTGTTATTATGGAATGACTACGTTCACTGCAAAGGCGTTGGAAAATATGCTTTGTTTCTTCTTGCCTTAATTCTTTTTAAAAACATTGAATACTGGTTCAGTGTATTTTCACCCTTCGTATTGTAATGCGTCTCTACCTGACTTGTTGAAACGTACGTGTGGATGGAATAAATCTTCCGAATATTTATCACATATACACTTTTGGACGAAGAAGTGGAAGAAAGGGTTACGGGAGAATATGGGCTTGGTACTAGGAGTGAGATCGGAAAAATACTGAGTTTTGCAAAAAATTTGAGCTAGTAATAGAGCATACTCTCTTCGACAAGAATCACAGGGGGAGGAGGTATACTTTGAAAAGGCCAGGTGATACCCAAATATTTCGTATATGTTGCATCACGCTCAGACAGAGATTCCAGATTGATTGTAAGGCATAACCACGAACAGATATAACTAAAATCGCAATTTAGTTTTGATGAAGACCAAGAACAAGCTAGACTGTAAGTGACTTGCCTGGAAGCATCAGTTCGCAAAAAAGTGGGATACGGAAGTACTAAGTAATGAAAAGATACGCTTGAAGTTCTCTGAGGCTGTAAATACTGCGATAAGAAACAGGTAAGTAGGCAGTTTAATGCAATTGGAAGTGACATATCTATAAAGGGCAGTCACACAAGTAGGGAAGAAAAACATATGTACAAGAAACATAACTGCTTGAAAGACAGGAATACAGAAGTAAAATGGCTGCATGAAAAATGTGAGGCAATCGAAAAAGAAATGATAATCCGAAAGATTGACTCAGCATATAAAATTATCAAAACAACGTTCAGTTAAATTATAAACAAGAATGGTAACATTAAGAGTGAAAAGAGAATTCTAGTGTAAAATACATAAGATAGAGAGGATATGCGGAATGGATAGACTGAAAGCCCCTACGAGGGGGAAGACTTGTCTGATGACGTGACAGAAGAAGAAACAGGAGTCGATGTAGAAGTGAAGGGGTATCTAGTATTAGAATCAGGATTTAAAAGAACTTTGGAAGATCGAATAAGATACAAGTTATTGACACCATTCCGTTGGTATTTCTAAAATCACTGGGGGGGGGGGATGTTGCAAAAAAGCGAGTGTTTTCGCTGATGCACGGAATGTACTATCTGGCGATATACCATCCGACTTTCGAGAAACCATCATTCACACAATTCAGAGGACTGCAAGAGCTGATAACTGTGAGAATTATGGCACAATCAGCATAACAGCTCATACATCCAAGTTTCTGACAAGAATAATACAGAGAAGATTGGAAAAGAAATTTGAGGATGTTTAACATGATGATCAGTTTTGCTTTAGGAAAGGTAAACGCACCAGAGAGGCAGTTTGACGTTGCCATTAATAAGGGAAGTAAGACTAAAGAAAAATCAAGATGCATTCATATAATCTGTCGAGCTAGAGAATGTGTCCAACAACGTGAAATGGTGCGAGATGTTCGACATTCTGAGAAAAATTTGGGTAAGCTGTGGGGGTGACGGATAATGAACAGTATGTTCAAGAACCAAGGGGGAACAATACGAGTAAGAGACAAAGAACGGAGTAATCGCTTTCGACGATAACACTGCTATTCTCTGTGGAAATTGATCATCTGAATCCAGTGAACAGTCTAGTGAGTATAGAATATAGATTGAGAGTAAATCGAAGGACCGCGAAAGTAAAGAGAAGTAGCAGAAACAAAAATTGTAAGAAACATAAATTCAGGGTTAGTGATCACGAGGTAGATGTGGTTAAGAAATTATGCTACCTAGGCTTCAAAATAACTCAAACGGAGCAAGAAGAACATAAAAAATAGACTAGCACCGCAAAACGGCATCTCTCACCATGAGAAATCTACTACCATCAAACATAGGCCTTCATCAGTGGATAAAGTTTCTGGGAATGTACGTTTGAAGAACAACATTGTATGGTAGTGAAAAATGGACTGTGTGAAAATGAGAAAAGAAGAAAATCGAAGCATTTAAGTCTTAACGCTAAAGAAGAATGTTGAAAATTAGGTCGACTCAGAAAGTAAAGAATGTGGAGATTCTCTGGAGGATCGGAACGGTAAAGAAAGAAATATGTGGAAAATCGTAAGAGGAAAAATGGAGCAGCATGGAACGACAACAGTTAAGTGTGTTAATACAACAGGGAATAACTTCCATTGTCTTAGGGGCAGCTGTAAACTATAAAGGAAAGCAGAGATTGGATGTGTGGAGGAAGGTAGAGATAGAGATACATCCAGTAAATAATTGAGGACGTCGGCTGTAAGTACTACTGTGTGATGAAGAGGTTGGCACATGAGAGAAATCCATAGTGGGCTGCATCAAACCAGTCAGTAGAACGATGACTAAAAAAATAGATAAAGTTTCAACAATGTTGACTTAATACACTGAAATTCTGATGACAGTAGGGATAAAAAGCAGGGACCGAGAGGTTATTTGCAACTTGTACAGAAACCAGATTGCGAGAGTTGAAGATCGCTGTGTATTGTTTTGAATAAATTGCAATGCTTTCCCAATCTACGGATAGTATCTCTTGAATACTACGGATTTTCTTTTGTTTTCATTCGTTTCGTGTATTCAGTGATTTAAAACATGTTCGGCGAATACCTTAAACGTATTTACATTTTAGTGTTAACGTCTGCCAGCAGTCTTGGCTTTACGTGTTGTTTCGGTATGTTACAGTGCATTTCATAATTTCCTGTTAGCGTCTATTGGAAACTGTAATTGATGCCTCAACTGATGTCCTCCCATTCTGTCCCTTCTTCTTGTCAGTGTTTTCCACATATTCCTTTCCTCTCCGATTCTGTGGGAAACCACCTCAGTTCTTATCTGACCAGTCTACCTAATTTTCAACACCCTTCAGTAGCAATGGTTCGAGTGTCTACTGTTCCGGTTTTCCCACAGTCCACGTTTCACTACCATACAATGCTGTGCTCAAAATGTACATCCTCAAAAATTTCTTCCCCAGGGTAAGGCCTATGTTTGATACTAATAGACTTCTCTTGGCCAGGAGTACCTCATTTATAGTGCTACTGTTTCCTCTGCCTGGCTTGAGTTATTTTGCTACCTAGGTAGCAGAATTCCATAATTTCATCTACTTCGTGATCACCAATCCTGATGTTTCATTTCTCACTGTTCTTATTGCTGCTACGTCTCAGTAATTCTTTTTCATTTCCACTGTGGATAGCAGTGTCTTCAGCGTATCTTATCACTGTTATCCTTTCACTTTTTTTTATTACACTATTTTTCCGTCATTGCTTCGTCAATGTATAGATTGAAAAGCAGGGGCGAAAGACTGTACAAGTTGACTTATATATGCATTCTTTATTCCCTCCAAGGAAACAAAGAGGACGAGCCTGATTACCAGGAAGTCATGACGCAGACTTTGTTTACTTTAGTTGTCCATAAGATGACTCTGTTTTATCTTATTTACTTGTCCTGTGACATAACAAGCTATGAATCGTTGACAGACCTATTCATTACTCAGTGCTATTCAAAGACGTAGAGCACAGTATGATGGATCAGTACCGGTTCAGTATTTCATGGTCTCTGGATTGGAAGGAGAAGTCCTATTCCACGGCGTGCGGGGTCACATGACCTGAACCCCCTTCATTATATCCTACGAAAATATCTAAAGTCACTTGTGTATGGAACGCCAGTGGACACGAAGATGGAACTAGTTCCCAGAATTATAGCTACCTGTGATGTGATTAGAAACACACCAGGGTGTGTCAAAACCTTCTTCGTCGGAGTCATGCTTGCACTGAGCATGATGGCCGTCAGTTCCAGCACATTCTGTAAGATGCAGTACAAATGGTATATTCATTGTGCCAATGATGGTATTTGTAGTTAATTACTGTAAATAAAAAAGTACACAGTAATTTATTATCTCTTTAAGTTGGCTTCTCCAACCCCAGGTTCCCTACCTCAAATTGTTCAGTGGAGCATCCTCTATCCTGTTAAATTTTTGCTCGCTCTTATGGAAACACACTGTGTATTGTATACTATCAGTATTCCCTAATAGCTGACCTCTATTTTTCTCATAATTTCGAATATCTTGCCCCATTTCACACTGTCGAATACTTTTCCAGGTAGACAAATAACATGAACGTGTCTTGAATTTTATTTAGTCTTGCTTTCATTATCAACAGACATGTCAAAACAGCTTCTCTGGTGCCCTTACCTTTCCTAAACAAAACTGACAGTCATCTAACATATCCTCAACGTTCTTTGCCATTCTTCTGTACGTTATCTTTATAAATCTGTGGATGATATTTCTCTTAAAGTCAGATGGTAGATCTCCAGAATCATAAATTCTACACACCAACTAGAATAATCGTGTTGTTGCCATTTCTTCCAATGATATTAGAAATTCCGATGGAATGTAATCCATCCCTTCTGCCTTATTTGATTTTCACTCTTCCACAGCTCTTTCAAGTTCTTATGCTGGATCCCCTATCCCTTATTGTTTCCGGTTTTTCTTCTATCAGGTTATCAGACAAGTCCTCCTGATAGGGGCCATTAGTTTATTCTTTCCAACTATAAGATCTCTTCTCTGCATTTAACATTGGTATTCCCTGCCCACTATTAATGTTACCACCCTTGCTTTTAGTTCAATGAAATTTTTTTCACTTCCTTATATGCTGAGTCCATCTTTCCAGTAATCATAGATACATAATTACTTATTCCGTAGATCATGAAACCGGAATTTCGTAATGATGTGAAATGTGTCATTTTAACATAAGTTTTGATCACATTTTTTTTTACAGTTACTACTTCACATCTAAAAATTCATCTATTGAGTATAATGGGCTATTATTCAGAACTTTTTTTGTTTTTAAATTCTAGTTGGCAATCCGTCAGACTTTTCATGTTATTTGGCAAATGACCAAAGATTTTTGTGGCAAATACCCCTTTCTGTGCCAAAGTCACATTTAACCGAGAATCCTAAAGCTCATTCTTTCGTCTAGTGTTGTAGCTGTGCACCTGTCTGTTATTTTTCAGATGAGATAGGTTATTGATAACCAGTTTCGTAAGTGAATGTGTGTACTGTGGAGATCCCGAGTTTCTTAAATAAATATCTGGAAGCTGATCTTCGTTGTGCTCGAGTTACTATCTGATAACTTTATTTTGCACAATTAATACTTTTCTCATAACGATGAATTATCCCAAAATACGATGCCATATGAAAGCAATGAATGAAAATAGGTATCGTAGGCTAATTACTGATATGCTTATCACCAAAGTTTGCAATAACCCTAACAGTATAAATAGCTGAACATAACCATTTCAGCAGATACTCAATGTGTTTTCAGTGCAAAAGCCCCGTAATTTTGAATATTCTGCTTTAGCACAGGCTTCTGCTTAGTCTATATTTATAAATGGTGTTATGCCATTTACTGAAAAGAATTGTGTACACTGTGTTTTCTCAAAATTTAGTGAGAGTCCATTTGCAGAGAACAACTTACTAATTATCCGAAATATATTATTTTCAATTTCCTCAGCTGATTCTTGTCTGTTGGGGTGTGGTTACTAGTATCATCAGTAAAAAGAAGTAGTTTTCCATCTTCATGAATACAAAGTGGCAAGTCATTAATATACAGTTGACAAACCAGAATAACTCTTAAAATAAGCTTCACACGAAAAAATGTGTAGAATCCAAAGTTGATTACTTTCGAGGGGGAAATCTGCTGTTGCTATAGGTAGCCGAGCCGGCCACCCCAGCCCACTGGGAGTGGGGGGGGAGGTGACTTCAAAATTTCAAATGGGAACCACTATTTTTTATTGCAAAATCAGATCCTACATAAAACAAACTAAGTACATTTTGTCTTAAACAGTTGTTTTGATTCTTGGTAGTTGGCGCTGTAATACAAGAAAATCCATGTTCTCACTTTTTCGTGGAAATTGGTTACAGATAAATGAAAATATATTTATTTACTTTGCAAATTTTGATTCGCTAAAACTAAAACTCTCCCTCTCTCCCCATAGTGTGGGGTTTGAGAGAGAAGAATTAGAGTTTTTCAAATGTTGAACCAAATATTATTTTTTTTCGCAGATTTGGATAAGTTTTGTTTGTTAAGTGCTCATGAGGCCACACAACTTTTAATTATCAAACAAATCATCTGACTAGCTAAATAACTAACCACTTACTAACTACTTACTATTGAGTGAATCCATTAGCTAAAAAACTAACAGATTCATGTACATACTTTTGTATTAGATTCGGAGTAATTAATCTTGATTGTCGAGAAGTCTCAAACTAGGGGTCCTTGCATAATTTGAGTCTTTTAGTTTCTGGTGGAAAACGTAGAAAACGAGATTCATAAATTAATTGACTTAGCTCATATTGTTCACACCTTTATTTCATTTCGGTATATTACGCCATTTACATTTTTAGAATTATGTACGATAATGCATATCCCACTCAGCACTGATCGATAATCGATGCTCTTATCCAGCCCTTGCTGATGAGCAGCGTAATATTTCGGAGAGCTGCCCATAGGTATCGCAGGGACGAGAAATTTGCTCTATCTCGTAATTAGACTTGGCTTTAGAAATTGTAAGTATTAATGTAATAACGCACAATATCTTTTACCCGTCTAAGCATTCAGACAGCAATACATCGTTTATAACGATTGTCTTTTGGGCTACTTATGTTTGATTACCTTGTGTGACTGCGTTCGCGGCTTTAGCTCGCTACAAGTCGCATTTGAAGCATAGATAGTATTGCAAGTCGGAATTACGCCGAGCGGGCCGCTTCTCGCTCACAGATATTCTAAACTTGCCTTTCTCCACGCACCTTATCTTTCTTCTCTTGTGATTAGCAGGTGGTGTACGTCATTATGAATAATCTTTCTGTGGATGAAGAAATTGAGATGGTGTACATTTATGGAGAAAGTGGGAGAAATTTTGATTACGCATTCGCGCAGTATGAGCATTGTATTCCTGGCCAAGTACGGTCACGGTCCTCTTTTGTTCGAGTTATTAAACAATTTACTGCGGAAGGTAGTGTTAACCAGAAAAAAAGAACCCGTGCAGCTACTGTTTGTAGAGAAAAAAATCACGTGGCCGTACTAGCTGGTGTGGCTCATAATCCACATGCGAGGACAAGAGAAATATCAAGACAATCAGGAATTTCACACATGAGTGTTTGGAAAATCCTGAAGCTCCACAAATTTCATTCATACCTTGTATCCATGCATGAGGAACTACATGGCGATGACTTCCAAAACCGTCTAACGTTTTGTCAGTGGGCAGTTCAGCGGATGCAAACAAACCAAAACATTTTTGCCAGAGTACTTTTCTCAGATGAGGCAACATTCACAAACTACGACAAAGTTAATCGCCATAACATGCATTATGAACAGAATCAACACTGGATTGGAGAAGTCAACCGTCAGTGACCTTGGTCAGTTACCATTTGGTGTGGTATAGTTGGCGATAAACTGATCGGTCAATATTTTATTGACCGAAATTTGAATGGCAACAAATATCGAAACCTACTTGAAAATGAACTGCTAGATCAACTTGAAGATCTGAGCGTCGAACTTCGACAAAACATATGGTTTCAATTGGATGGTTGTCCAGCGCATTGTTCATTAATAGCGCGCGATGTACTAGATCGACTTTACCATGGTCGCTGAATCTGCAGGGCACGTCCTGTGAATTGGGCATCCAGGTCGCCTGTCCATACCTCGCAGATTTTTTCTGATGAGGTTATCTGAAAGATATAGTTTATCAAGAAACGCCTATCACCTGCGAAAACATGATGCAAAGAATAAGAGATGCTTGCGCTGCAATTACACCAAGATGTGATCAGGGATTTACTGCATGAGTCAATCAATGCATCGAAGTTGGAGGTCATCACCTTGAAGATTTGATTTCATAAAACGGTAAATGCAAGAGATTTACGGACAACAAGCACGCCAAAAGTGAGAGACGAGGGTACTCACTGGAAACAAGCACCCCGAAGTTCATTTACTTCCAAGTATTTGCAAATAATCAACAATAAAACGAAACCAATCGCTCCTTTACATGACCTCCAAATCTTAGAGGGAATACGTTCATCTTTAGTTAGCGAGTTGATTAGTTTTTCCCTAAGTTAATCTTTTACTTTGTTTACTCCCTGAGTTAATGAGTTCACTCGTTAGTAAGTAGGATATTTCACTGGTTAATTTCCTAGTCAAATGATTTGTTTGATAATTAAATGTTGTGTGGCCTCATGACCACAAAACATACAAAACGTATTCGGATCTGCGGAAAAAATTAATATTTGAGTCAACATTTGCAAAGTTCTAATTCCTCTCTCTCAAGCCCCAAACTAAGGGGAGGAAAAGAGTTAAGTCTTAGCGAATCATAATTTACGAAATAAATGAATATTTTTTTTATTTATCGGTAACCATTTTCCACACAAATATGAGAATATGGATTTTCTTGAATTACAGTGCCAAATATCAAGAATTATAATAATTGTTTAAGACAAAACGTATGTAGTTTTTATGTATAACGTGATTCAGCAATAAAAAATGGGGGTCCCCATTTAAATTTTTAACGTTACCTCCCTCCCCATCCCCAGGGCGCTGGGGTGGCGGGATAATTTAGCAGCAGCAATGTCCCTTCGAAAATAATCAACTTTGGATTCTACACGTTTTTTCGTGTGAAGCTTATTTTCTAGTTATTCTGGTTTGTCAACTTAAAATTTACACCCTGTATATGAAGAACAATAAGGGACCCAAGATGAACCATGTGGGACATCATTCATGATACCTCCCCATTTAGAGGAGTCTGCTGATTTCTGCAGACGTTCTGCATTGTTAATTTAAACCTTCTACATTCTTCCAGTTAAACATGAATTAAACCATTTGTGCACTATCCCACTCATAACACAATACTTAAGCTTATCTACAAGAATTTCATGATGCATGCAATCAAAAACCTTTGCTAGATCACAAAATATTTCAGTGGGTGACGTTCAGTTATTCAGTGCATTTAATATTGGATTAGGGAAAGCGTATACAGAGGGTTCCAAAAAATGTATCCACTGCTTAAAGTACATAACTTGCAAACTAATTGACGGAGTTGTCTCATTTTTGGTGAAAGTGTAGCCTAAAGTCCAGCTTGAAGATATCACTGTAGGTGTTCGAAATGGTCACCATTAACATCCACACACAAACGATGCTGCCAAACTGCAGCACGAACTACTGACTGCAACGTGCTCAACTGGATATTTGCACATGAATCTGCGATGGATTCTCGATGTTCATCCAATGTGGGTGGCTTTTGTCGATAAACGACATCCTTTAGTGTTTTGAAGACAGCAAAGTGGAAGTTCTACATCCGACGATTGCTACACCCAATGAACGAGGACGAGCCAGATCGTAGAATGGAGTACTGCGAGTGGTTTACTAACATGGTGCGCAAAGATGAAGAGTTTGCAGAGATGACTGTGTGGTCTGATGAGACACAGTTCAAACTCAATCGTACAGTAAATCGCCACAATTGCATCTGCTGGGCCGCAGAAAATCCGAACGTCCATGTAGACAAAGCCGTTGATTTGCCAGAAGTAAATGTGTGGTCTGGGTTGTCTTACCGGGGCTTGATTGGGCCACTCGTCTTTGAAGGCACAGATACCGGTGAAGTGTATCTTCAGAAGCTTCAGACATCCATTTTACCAGCCATCCGAGAATTGTATGGACACAGAAGAGTTTACATTCAACAAGATGGTGCCCCAGATCACTACCAAAATCGTGATAGGGCGTATCTCGACGAAAATCTACCAGGAAAATGGATATGCCATAGAGGTGCAGTGGAGTATCCACCAGGTTCCTCATACCCAACTCCTCTGGACTTTTACCTCTGGGGAACACTAAAGGATGTCGTTTATCGATAAGAGCCACCCACATTGGATGAACTTCGAGAATCCATCGTACATTCATGTGCAAATATCCAATTGAGCACGTTGCAGTCAGTAGTTCGTGCTGCAGTTTGGCAGCATCGTTTGTCTGTGGATGTTAATGGTGACCATTTCGAACACCTACAGTGATATCTTTAAGTTGGACTTTAAGCTACACTTCCGCCACAAATGAGAACTCCGTCAAATAATTTGCAAGTTATGGGCTTTTAAACAGTGAATAAATTTTTTTGGGCCCCTATGTATATCATTTTCTGTTGAAGTGCCTTTCTGAAAATAAAATTGACATTTTGTTTCTACTATGTGATACTACTCTTGAATACATTACCTTTTCAAGAATTTTGCGTGAAGCTGTCAGAAGCGAGATTGAGTGGTAGCTGTTAACATCAGACTTATCGCCTTTTTCATACAATGGTTTAACAATGGCGTTTTTCAGTCTATCTGAAAAAATGCCCTGCTTCACTGAGCTATTATATATGTGGTTCAGAATGCTACTTATCTGTTGGGAATAAGCTTTTAGTATTTTGTTGGAAATGCCATGAATTCCATGTGAGCTTTGAGTTTTGAGTGAATTTATCATTTTCCGAATTTCAGTAGGAAAAGTGGGTTGAATTCCAGTTTTATCAAATTGCATTGGTACTGCCTCTTCCATATACTGCCTTGTATTTTCTAATGAATAGTTTGATCCTATTTCCTCTACAACAATTAAAAAAGATTATTAAACATTATTTCTGCTTCTGACTTTTTGTTTACAAACTTTTCATTGAGTTTGATAGAAATACAGTTTCCTGTGCTCGTGGTTGCCCTGTTTTCTTTTTTAACAATATTCCAAATTGTTCTAGTTTTATTATTAGATGTGCTAATATCAGACATTATTCACATACTTCTGTAATTTGTAATAACTTTTCTTAACACAGTTCAGTAGTTTTTATAATGTTTCACTGTTTCTGGATCATTACTTCTCCTAGCTATAATATTCATTTCTCTTTTCTGTTTAGAAGATATTTTTATCCCTCTAGTAAGCCATGGCTTTTTGATACTTTCCTACAAATATATTTCACTGTTTTCTTAGGAAAACTGTGTTCAGATGTACACATAAAGATATCATGAAATAGGTTAAACTTTAAATTGGCATCAGTTTCCCTGTAAATCTCCTCCAAGTCTAACCATTGCAAGCTTTCCCTAAGATTTTCAGTTGTTAAATCGCTAATTGAATGCATTACTCTGGAAGACTATTTTTCGTTCCTGTATGGAGGTGTGATATATACTAGAAAAAGCTTTGCATCATGATCACCCAGACCATTCATAACATTAAAGGTTTTTATTTGATTAAATTTATATTGGTCAGAAAAACTTTATTTATCAATGTGCGGCTTTCCTGTACCACCCGAGTAGGAAAATCAATAACTGACATTACATTAAAAGAACCAACTAATACTGCAAGGTCAAGATTTCTATTGGACTCTTTCAGAAAATCTACATTGAAATCCATACAAATAATACTTTTGTTTCCCCCATCTGACAGATATTACAGCAAAGAAGCTGAAAATTTCCCAATGGGGACCTATAGATGGCTACAATTATAAAAGTACCATTATTTAGTTTAAGTCCACACGCATATGTTCCTGTATGTTGCTGTACATAAAATTTTTTAGTTTCCAAATTTTCACACTAAGACGGATTTTAACTTAGTGGCTCTACTTACATGTGCTGAAAGCTTACACCCACCTCAATTTACCATTTTCATACCTGTGACTATATAATGTTCAGACAAGCGTAGTACAGTACATATATTCCACCCTCAGTTTCTAAATCCTCTATACAAACCAGAAGCTCATCTCCTTTGTTTCTTAATCAGCTGATATTCTGATGCAATATACTAACATTACTTCTCACTGTACTTTTGTGAGAATCGTGTTACATACAAACATTTTTTTGTTTTCGATTTCTTCACATTTCTTATGCAGCAATATCATGCCCTGCACATCCTATTTATTTAATTCCTAAGTAACATTTATTTATGTGTTCCTAAAATTTCCTGAAATTTGTATTATTTCTTTCTTTTATCGATCAGCTAAAGTATTTCTTCGTTACCTAAGGTCTGCTCACACTTGCTTTTTTGTACTGACGTTTTGTTGTGTACTTATTGAAGACAAGAGAATCTTGTGACATAGAAGAATGATTTGTGTCTACTCTGCCAGAATTTTGAATGATGTAGATTCAAGAGGGAAAGAGATAGTGGAAGGTGGGAAAATGTGAGAAATAGTGATCAAAAAGAAAATATGTTTTGAAATCACATTTCAAATTCCGCTTAGCAATAAGGTTTACTTGGTACATGAAACAGGAGAAAGGCGTCAACCAGTTTCTGAACAAGACACAGAGTGCAGCAGTATCACAGGAACAGCTGTAATGCTATGTCAGTAGAAAATTTATTTAGTATAAAAAGAGCCCTTCTGCTAAGCAGCAAACGCAGGAGGGCTGTGGGGCAGACGGTATAAGAAAATTGGTGTAGAATACAGGTCATAAGCATCATGAAACGTGTTATGTTTCTTCAGTTTACGGAACAGCCTAACCTTGTGCAGACATTTTGCTGAAGACTAACAGATACTTAAAATAAGACGAGCAAGAAACAGCCTGGTCAGCAATTTCAAGTATAGTGTTAAAGGTAACCAGGAGGAAATAGGAGCAACAATAGCACACACTAGTGTGGGGTCTATGTATGTCTTACAGCGCCTTTAACGGTACTGATATAACAGTATCAAGTAAACGAAGTGCTGAGTGAATTGCTTTTGACTGAAACAATCTGTATCTGTCCTGTATCTAGATGAGGATGAACAGATCATGGCCTGTACCTGAATAGCAGCGGAAGAATGAGATGCTGAGCATGTAGCAGGAACTATAATTACTAGGGGCGCAAGCAGACAAGACAAAAGCCCTGTGATACCTGCAGTCAAGGTGGTACGTTGTTTAGGTTAGATTCAGGCTGTAGAAAGAACTATAGGGGTTGAAAAATAAGATACATGAGTTTCTTCTATGTTTAGAAGATGTGGAAAATTCTAAACTGAAACATGTTATGTGACTTTCAGAATACTACGTATCCACATGGATGCAGAAGTTAGATATGAAGGTTTATAGCGCAATCACTATTTTCATGTAGAGTTAATGTGGAAATAGTAGGAGTAACAGCGTATGGAAAAGATGGACACAGAGTCAATAGTAGACATAGTTTTGTGTAGATCCGAATGTAAAATTGGGTACTTGTAGTTATTACTGAAGAAGACTTCTTTAGTGGCTCTAACAAACTACAAATCACTTCTGGGAAACTTTCATCTCTTTATGAATAATAGAGGAGAATTATTGAGCTACCTCTCAGATATGAAGAAACAGCTAGTAGTTTGTGGAGATCTCAATGTAGATCTATTGAATCATATTCTCTGAAAAAATAAACTAGAATAATTTTTTGCCTATTTATATCTAATTTCAGTGATCAGTTTTCCAACTTTTATGTAACAAGATAATAGACAGTGCTCAGACTGAGACCATTAATGTGTACCCAGCTGTTAATGAATTCTCAAATCATTGTGCACAACAAATGGAAAGAACACTGTAGCGTCTTACAGCTCTGAGACAGACTTATAAATTGAAACTTAGTAATGAGAACCGAATAGATTGTTTTAAGAGATGAAAGAGGTGCTATGGAATGAGGTATCACAGAAAGAATAAATCTCTGTCAATATCTGAAAGCAACTTTTCTAAAAATTAACCATAAAATCCATTAAAACTGCAAGCCATCTGTGAATAACTAAAGGAATTAAAATCTCATGTAAGAGAAAGAAGAAACTTTATGTAAAGGCTGGAATAAACGGTGCTCTGTCATTACTATCATACTACAATAAATACTTTACTGCTTTATTGAAAGACATTAAAATGTCCAGAAATATATATATACATATACTGATAAAAATTAATACTGTGGATAGTTAGATTAAAATCATATGGGATGTTGTCAAGCATCTGGAAGTAGCACCTACATCCTTCACTGACATTAAAAGACTTATAAACATTTTAAAAGAGAAACTCTCATGTTGCACTGATAGAATTCCTTATAGAATTCTGAAAAGCAGTTGTAGCTCTATAGATAACGGCCTATCGCCTTAGTGATTCCTGTAGTTCATCAATGGGATATGATGTTTTTCCAGAGAGATTAAAATATTCAGTTGTTTGAACAATTTATAAGAAAATGTCAAGAAAAACTTTGTAACTGTCTGTCTTTCTTTCAGCCAAACTTACCCAAAATATTCGAAAATACTCGACAGTAGTCTCACATTTAAGTAGAAACAATTTACTTAGCATATCATAGCCTGGATTCCAGAAAGGTTGCATGATTGACAATGCTGTTTATACGTTTACTCAACAAATAGTACAAGCCTTAAACGATTAAGTATCGCAATTTGGTGTTTTTGTAATCTTTCCAAGGCATGTGAATGTAGTTCGCATTACAGCATTAAAAACTGGAAGTTTCATGAAATCAATGTCTTTACACACAAATTGTTTGAAGCATGCTTAATAAATAGAATGTAAATAATTGCACTGAATAATTGAAACACTATTGGAAGGGTATAAAATTTTTGTGATGTGGGAGAAATCACGATGAAATTCCCACAGATTCAATTTTGGGTCTACTGCTATTTCTTGTGTGTCAATGATCTTCAGTTAAAATTCAACACCAGAAAAGGCACCTTTTAAGGCTGTACTACAATTATGAATTCTATTAGAGAAAAGGCTATCAAAGAAACTGTATCTCAGTTTTTCAAATCAGTATTAATTGGTTCTCTGAATATGGATTCTCTCTAAATTCTTAGAAAATACAATACATTCAATTCTGTACCACCACTACTTACATCATAGATTGATTTAGCACATAAGCAGGAATTAGTAAATAGGGTATAACACACCAAATTTGTGGGCTGTACATAATGATGAGAACTTGAACCCGCAAAAAAATATTAATGATCTTCTCAAACAATTCTGTTTAGCTACTTTTGCTCTTCTTATAATTGCTATTCTTGGAAACAATCGAATCTGCCCCTGACATATTTTACATATTTCCACTCACTAATTGAAACGCCCTGCTAAACCCGCAGGACGGGACAGGTAGTTGGAATTGTGGACAGGGCACAAAATGAGAAGCTGTCAGTTACACTCGAACACATATAACTTTATTTATTTCACCAAACATTACAGTACAAGCTCTTGAACTTAGTTATGGGCTGAATACGCCACACTGTCTTATGCCTTAAGGGCCCAAATACTTTAATTTAAAAAAAGGCTAAAAGCCATTAACTCAAAATTCAGACGCCAAAAGGAATATTTAGAAGAGAGAAAGCCTCACGTTAAGTAAGACCTATAATTTGGCTGAAGGCTCAAAAATCTAACACTTGAAAAGCAAGTCTTAATTTAAAGACGGCTGAAGGCCGAGGATTTAAGACTCATGCTAAAATTAAAGAAAAAAAGCACAAAGCAGAAGGCCTTATCTTCAATTAGGCTGAAGGGCCCAAATAGTCTGGTTTTCTCGAAAAACAAAGATCCTTAATTTATAAACGGCTGAAGGCCCCATGACTTCAGACTTAAGGTAAAATAAATTTAAACAACAAGGCGTTATTTTAAATTAGGCTGAAGGCCCCAAATTATCTAACACTCGACAAGCAAGAAATACACTCCTGGAAATTGAAATAAGAACACCGTGAATTCATTGTCCCAGGAAGGGGAAACTTTATTGACACATTCCTGGGGTCAGATACATCACATGATCACACTGACAGTACCACAGGCACATAGACACAGGCAACAGAGCATGCACAATGTCGGCACTAGTACAGTGTATGTCCACCTTTCGCAGCAATGCAGGCTGCTATTCTCCCATGGAGACGATCGTAGAGATGCTGGATGTAGTCCTGTGGAACGGCTTGCCATGCGATTTCCACCTGGCACCTCAGTTGGACCACCGTTCATGCTGGACGTGCAGACCGCGTGAGACGACGCTTCATCCAGTCCCAAACATGCTCAATGGGGGACAGATCCGGAGGTCTTGCTGGCCAGGGTAGTTGACTTACACCTTCTAGAGCGCGTTGGGTGGCACGGGATACATGCGGACGTGCATTGTCCTGTTGGAACAGCAAGTTCCCTTACCGGTCTAGGAATGGTAGAACAATGGGTTCGATGACGGTTTAGATGTACCATGCACTATTCAGTATCCCCTCGACGATCACCAGAAGTGTACGGCCAGTGTAGGATATCGCTCCCCACACCATGATGCCGGGTGTTGGCCCTGTGTGCCTCGGTCGTATGCAGTCCTGATTGTGGCGCTCACCTGCACGGCGCCAAACACGCATACGACCATCATGGGCACCAAGGCAGAAGCGACTTTCATCGCTGAAGACGACACGTCTCCATTCGTCCCTCCATTCACGCCTGTCGCGACACCACTGGAGGCGGGCTGCACGATGTTGGGGCGTAAGCGGAAGACAGCCTAACGGTGTGCGGGACCGTAGCCCAGCTTCATGGAGACGGTTGCGAATGGTCCTCGCCGATACCCCATGAGCAACAGTGTCCCTAATTTGCTGGGAAGTGGCGGTGCGGTCCCCTACGGCACTGCGTAGGATCCTACCGTCTTGGCGTGCATCCGTGCGTCGCTGCGGTCCGGTCCCAGGTCGACGGGCACGTGCACCTTCCGCCGACCACTGGCGACAACATCGATGTACTGTGGCGACCTCACGCCCCACGTGTTGAGCAATTCGGCGGTACGTCCACCCGGCCTCCCGCATGCCCACTATACGCCCTCGCTCAAAGTCCGTCAACTGCACATACGGTTCACGTCCACGCTGTCGCGGCATGCTACCAGTGTTAAAGACTGCGATGGAGCTCCGTATGCCACGGCAAACTGGCTCACACTGACGGCGGCGGTGGACAAATGCTGCGCAGCTAGCGCCATTCGACGGCCAACACCGCGGTTGCCTGGTGTGTCCGCTGTGCCGTGCTTGTGATCATTGCTTGTACAGCCCTCTCGCAGTGTCCGGAGCAAGTATGGTGGGTCTGACACACCGGTGTCAATGTGTTCTTTTTTCCATTTCCAGGAGTGTATTTACTTTAAAGCGGTTTAAGGCCTATGACTTGAAACACCTTTAAAACAATCCAAATTTAATTCAAAACCGTCTGCTATGAACTATACTGACTGGAATACTCTTTTTCAAATTCTAAAGGTGGCAGGGGTAAAATACAGGGAGCGAAAGGCTATTTATAATTTGTACAGAAACCAGATGGCAGTAATAAGAGTCGAGGGGCATGAAAGGGAAGCAGTGGTTGGGAAAGGAGTGAGACAGGGTTGTAGCCTCTCCCCGATGTTATTCAATCTGTATATTGAGCAAGCAGTAAAGGAAACAAAAGAAAAATTTGGAGTAGGTATTAAAATTCATGGAGACGAAGTAAAAACTTTGAGGTTCGCCGATGACATTGTAATTCTGTCAGAGACGGCAAAGGACTTGGAAGAGCAGTTGAACGGAATGGACAGTGTCTTGAAAGGAGGATATAAGATGAACATTAACAAAAGCAAAACGAGGATAATGGAATGTAGTCAAATTAAATCGGGTGATGCTGAGGGAATTAGATTAGGAAATGAGACACTTAAAGTAGTAAAGGAGTTTTGCTATTTAGGAAGTAAAATAACTGATGATGGTCGAAGTAGAGAGGATATAAAATGTAGACTGGCAATGGCAAGGAAAGCGTTTCTGAAGAAGAGAAATTTGTTAACATCGAATATAGATTTATGTATCAGGAAGTCGTTTCTGAAAGTATTTGTTTGGAGTGTAGCCATGTATGGTAGTGAAACATGGACAATAACTAGTCTGGACAAGAAGAGAATAGAAGCTTTCGAAATGTGGTGCTACAGAAGAATACTGAAGATAAGGTGGATAGATCACGTAACTAATGAGGAGGTATTGAATAGGATTGGGGAGAAGAGAAGTTTGTGGCACAACTTGACTAGAAGAAGGGATCGGTTGGTAGGACATGTTTTGAGGCATCAATGGATCACAAATTTAGCATTGGAGGGCAGCGTGGAGGGTAAAAATCGTAGAGGGAGACCAAGAGATGAATACACTAAGCAGATTCAGAAGGATGTAGGTTGCAGTAGGTACTGGGAGATGAAGCAGCTTGCACAGGATAGAGTAGCATGGAGAGCTGCATCAAACCAGTCTCAGGACTGAAGACAACAACAACAACATGAACTATACATGTGCACACAACTGAAAATAAGAAAAGGCAGTGCAGGTAACTGCGGTAAGAAGTTTCAGGGGTCGACCAGCACTTGAAATACTAACGTTCACTCAGGTGAGATAGGCAGTCGTCCTAACCACTCTCGTTCCGACGACAACCCAACCAACAGACAGTCAACGGACCCACCGACAAGGCACCTTGCGCTCCACTCGACCAGCATACAATCGGTAGTTCAATGCAAAACGTAGAAAGGCATGGACGCCCACAACCAAGCATACATTTAGCTGTCAAACTACACACTGTGCTGAACAGTGACAACACAGTGAGGAAAGGACACTGAATTTTCGTCAACGGCCAGGGCAGGAAACCGGAACGTTAACTGCCATAAGGCAGAAAATTCCGCTGGTGCACTTCAATTCCAAATGACAAAATACAGTTAGACTCCACTGGACCGCAGCTAAACCTTCGCCAACTTGAACACACACATTGTTACTCGCGGGAATGTCCCAACAGCCAGCAACGAGAGCCAAACGGCACAATGTGAACAGTCTTGTCTTGCTGGTAAATTAAATCCTAATTCAACTTTCGTGTCCGGCGTTGGTGAGCCACTGACCTCGTACCAGTCCCACACAATCCGACACTGCGCAGAGATTGCCAGTGCGCCCGGCCAAACCACGCCCCGCGGAGATTAGCTCGCTGTTCCACGCAAACCGACTGACTCCTCGCACACCAGAACGTTGCCAGCAGTAAAATAACTGAGCAGTCGAGATCACAAGCTACAAACAATTTCAAAAACACTAGGACGAAGAACGCAACCAGTGCTAAGGCAGTGACTGAGCACCGACACAGCTGAACCACGAGTTCAAACACACACCGCCAACCCATAAGCGCCCGGCGAGTAAATACACGTTGTCCAGTAAGACGACTAACCGACGATCAACCAAAACCGTCCCCAGTTCAAGACATGTGTGCTGGCGACTGTCGGGCGAGTTATGGCTATCCAAGCCTCACTACTGCTCCAACCTGACCGTTTTCGCTGCGTTCTAACTCTACGACAGCCAGGTCTGAACTGCACTAAGGCGCTTTCCAACTCGCTGCACAACGGACGTCCACCTGTAAGTAATAACAGTCGGCAAAGTTAATAAGGCAGGGCTATATCGATAAGCACTGCTGCTGCTGCTCACGGGCAGGCAAAGCAGAAACCCAGTGACAACAGAAATTGAAACTAACATAACGAGGTGGCAGCATGAAAAAAACAAAACAACACAGTATTTAAAATAAGAGATGGCGCAAACACGAGCCAAGCACGGCTCACTAATGTCTTAGGTAAGAATGTTCTGTAATAACAATTCACTCAGAAAGTGTTGATTAGGCAAAAGCAAATAGTAAGAATATCATGTAAAGTCCACCAACAGTCGATACGCATGTCTGCCTTCAAGCAGTTAGGTATTTTCACTTGCACAGTCACTGTATATACAGGGTGAGTCACCAGACGTTACCACTGGATATATTTCGTAAACAATACTGACGAACCGATTCCACAGACCGAACGTGAAGAGAGGGGCTAGTGTAACTGTTTAATACAAACCATACAAAAATGCACGGAAGTATGTTTTTTAACACAAACTTACGTTTTTTTAAATGGAACCACGTTAGTTTTGTTAGCTCATCTGAACATATAAACAAATACGTAATCAGTGCCGTTTCTTGCATTGTAAAATGTTAATTACATCCGGAGATATTGTAACCTAATGTTGACGCTTGAAACCTCCAACGTTCAGGTGCGTGTTGTAACAAACACGAGACACGGTCGGCGAGCAGCATCTGCAGGGACATGTTTACGATGACGACCGTGTTTACGAGTGTGGCTGTAGTGCACTGTTGTGGTTTGGTCTAGCTGTCGCAGTGTCCGCATGTAGCGTTTGCTGCTATTGTTATTCTGCATTAGTCTCCGCACGCAGAACTCGAACTCTGAAAAGGCGGAGATGATACTCATCTATGGCGAGTGTCGACGAAATGCAGCTGAAGCCTGTAGGGTGTATGCAGAACGGTACCCGGGCAGAGAGCATCCAACGTGCCGCACATTGCAAAACATCTACCGCCAACTATATGCAACAGGTATGGTCGTAGCACGCAAACGGGTACGTAACAGGCCCGTCACAGGAGAAGCGGGTGCAGTTGGTTTGTTAGCTGCTATTGCCATGAATCCACACATGAGTACACGGAACATTGCGACAGCCGGTGGACTGAGTCAAAGTAGTGTCATACGCATACTGCATCGTCACCGCTTTCCCCATTTTCATGTGTCGCTACATCAGCAATTACATGGTGATGACTTTAATTATCGAGTGTAGTTCTGTCAATGGGCATTAACAGAGAATGCGTTGCAGTTCTACCTGTTTACCGGTGAAGCGGGTTTCACAAACCACGGGGCAGTGAATCTACGGAACATGCATTACTGGTCCGTTGACAATCCTCGCTGGCTCAAACAGCTACAGCGACAGCAACCGTGGACTGTAAATGTATGGTGCGGAATCATTGGCGACCACCTCATTGGTCCTCACTTCATTGTAGGGGCCCAAACAGCTGCAACATACATCGTATTTCTACAGAATGATCTGCCAACGTTGCTCGAAAATGTCCCACTGGAAACGCGTCGACGTATGTGGTATCAGCATGATGGTGCACTTGCACATTCCGCAATTAACACTAGGCTGACCCTTGACAGGATGTTCGACGGGCGTTTCATAGGACGTGGAGGACGCATAAATTGGCCGGCCTGTTCTCCTGATCTTACACCTCTGGACTTCTTTCTGTGGGGTACGTTAAAGTTGAATGTATACAGTGATGTGCCTACAACCCCAGAGGATATGAAACAACGTATTGTGGCAGCCTGCGGCGACATTACACCAGATGTACTGCGGCGTGTACGATATTTATTACGCCAGAGATTGCAATTGTGTGCAGCAAATGATGGCCACCACATTGAACATCTATCGGCCTGACATGTCGGCACACACTCTATTCCACTCCGTAATTGAAAACGGAAACCACGTGTGTACGTGTACCTCACCCTTCATGGTAATGTACATGTGCGTCAGTGAAAAAGACCAATAAAAAGGTGTTAGCATGCAGACGTAATGTGCTGTTCCAGTCTCTTCTGTACCCAAGGTCCATCACCGTTCCCTTTGGATCCCTACGTTATTCGGTGCTCTCCGATACACAAAATCAAACAGCGGAGGAGTGGTACTCAAGCGTCAACTTTAGGTTACAATATCTCCGGATGTAATTAACATTTTACAATGCAACAAACTGCACTGATTACGTATTTGTTTATATGTTCAGATGTGCTACCATAACTAACGGTGTTCCATTTAAAAAAAATGTAGGTTTGTGTTAAAAAAACATACTTCCGTGCATTTTTTATGGTTTGTATTAACCAGTTACACTAGCCCCTCTCCTCACGTTCGGTCTGTGGAATCGATTCGTCAGTATTTGATGTGGTTTACGAAATATATCCACCGGTAATGTTACGTGACTTACCCTGTATATTCGCTACTCAAATTCGTCATAAATAATCCATCATAATGTGAGAAGAACAATTTTGACCATACCTACATCACTTTATTGTCCATTATAAATGCTCACAGTTGCTCAGAAATATGATGCAACAAAATTTTTTGATTATGTGCTGTATAACATACAGTGTCTGAAGGTAACAAAGCAAGTTTTAAATCAGATGTAAACTCTTATCTCCTGGAAAAGTCCATCTATTCCATGAACGAATTACTGTTTAAAACTGGTATCCAGTAAAAACAGATTACTGTTAAGGCTAATCATGCATACAGATTACTGTTAACGCTAATCATGCATACAGATTTTGTAAACTGACTCCACATCGGTTTCCCCATAATTTAGATAAAGGAATCACTCAGATAATCCGTTGAACGCGTAACTAACTTACTAAAACCGTTGAAAGGCATGAATCAGTACTAGTTGAGAATTCAGACAAGGTTCTGAGCTCTCCCCGATGTTATTGAGACGGTACAGTGAGAAAGCTGCGTAGAAAACAAAGAACAAATTAGGAAAGGGAAGTTGGGAAAAGAAGTAAAAAACATTCCGGTTTGTCAATGATGAGATAATTTTGTCAGAAACGGCTAAGTGCTTGGAAGTGCAGTTACGCGAAATAGAATGTGCCTTGAAAATAGGTTATAAGGTGAACAAAAGGAAAACAATATTGTGGAATGTAGTCTAATTTAATCAGATGATACTGAGTGATGGATAGAAAACGCAGCACTACAAGTAGTGGATGGGTTTTGCTATTTAGGAAGCAAAATAACAGATGAGGGAATAAGCAGGAAGGACAAACATACAGACTGGCTCTAGAAATAAAATCATCTCTGAAAGAGAAGAACTCGATAACATGTAATACAAATTTGACGGGTAGTGTTTTCTGTAATTATTTGTCCGGAGTGTAGCATTATGCGTAAGTGAAATGTGGGTTATTAATAGTTAACGCAAGAAGAGAAAGCAAGATTTTGAAATGTGCTGCTAAGGAAGAGTACTGAAAAAGTGATGGATAAATGGAAGAAGTGAAGTGTAGGTACTGAATCGGATTGAAGAAAAGAGAAATTTCTGACACAAGTCGACTATAACAGGGGATCGGTTGATAAGATATGTCCTGAGGAAACAGAGAACCATCATTCTGATGATGGAGGGAAGTGGAGGCAGAGGTTGGGGTCAGAAAGGTAGATGGACACCAAGGATGTGTGTCGCAGGCTATGCAGGAACGAAGAGTCTTGCACACGATGCACCAGACTAGACAGCTGCATCATATTAGTCTTCAGTCTGAAAGCCATAACAACAACACCTTATTAACGACACTTTGTTGTGTGATGTTGCTGTGGGAGGATACACGGCTATTAATATGAGATAAAGTGAGCATATTTTCGTTTTTACTCATCTGAGCTGTGCGTTAATTGTGTTTGCCCTCATCAGTAACTATCTATAATTTTCTGTGTTAGCCTGTAATGAATATTCCTATCCTTCTGTCATTCATTTTAAAATCTAATTTTATCTCTAATGACAACATATTTTACACTCGTAATGACGAGGTTTTAATTACGCTGAAATATGTGCATAAATGCATTTGGCTTATAAATAAATGTAATGGACATAGAATGCCAGTATTTTGTTAACCGTGATTATTTTTACTCAGCTGTGTTTATTGCGTCGTTAACATAACCACACGGGAACCATATTAAAAACAACAAACTATGAAATTTGTGGCTTAGGCTCTATGACAGGACAAAACAGGATTAGTGTAATCTTTGTACCCGTAATAACTATACCACTAGAAACATCATCAACTACCATGTCCAGGAGTGTGATTCGTTTTGTAACATCTTTCAAATTAAGTGAAATACTTATATTAGCAACGTAGTATGAACTACACTGGAAAAAATCCTTTTTGTCTGTACATGCAATGGTAGCTGTAATTAGACATAAACATCGATTGTGCGGAATTTTACTATTGGGCATCTACGACCTTCGTCGTGTAATGGTTTAAATAGTTTACAATTGCAGATTTTGAAATTACATCTTTGCTAATAGCGATATGTAATGTTCTAGACGCACTTGTGTTAAATTACGTCAGTTTATATTGCCGTAATATACCTCCTTCATAGCACAATTAAAGATTGAAATTTACGGGACGGGTAAGTACGAATAATATGTGTTTAGGAGGCAACAAAATGATGTAAAGTTTATAACAATAAATTTCCATATGTTAGATATAGAAATTTGATTGTATGTTACTGAAAATCTTTTACGTCTTTTCAATAGAAAATTGGTAACCGAAATGCAGAGTGTTCATAAATTTCCGTTACCAATTTTCAGGGCATCTAGAGAGGATATGTACGTAATATTTTGAAAAGCAACACAAGTCTGGAAACGTCATAAAACGATCCTACAGAGCATGAAAGTTATGGGATCCGTTGCCTATAAGTTAATGTCGCGATTGTGTTACAAGCTTTCTAGAGCGATGGAGAAGTATAAATGTTTAAATTTCAGGAAAGTATCCCTGTACTACAAACTAGGAAGTTCGAAAGCTATAAGCGGAAATCGTCATGGTTCCGCTGACAGTGGAATATAAGTAATCGCTCTGCTGTTGTTAGGACTATATGATAGGCCACTTTTGGAGATGGTAGTATGCACCAAAACAATCAGTGTCCAGTAAACATAGGCTCTAAAATGCATACCTTAAGAGTTATGAGCACTGTTTCATAGCTCCTCAGTGATTCCGATGAGTCTATATTCACAAACCGTGTTAGCGGTAGTCGGCATAGTAAGCATTAGTGCCGTGTAGACAATCCCCATAGGTTACGGCAAGTCGTTTATTTTATCAATAGCACTGTGAATGGACGCAAATATCGAAAGCTTTTTATCAGGAACTACCGGTACTACTACAGAATATTGCCCTGGACGTTCGACAGCGTAAGTGGTTTCAGCATGACGCTTGCCCAACATATTACGCAACCGAAGCACGGAAGGTATTAGACGGTGTTTACACTAGTCGATGGATCGGCAGAGGTTACATTATTAATAGGCTCTGTAGACGCCAGATTTCACGCAGCCAGATTCCTTTCTGTGGGGATATTTGAAAGATAAAGTGTACCAGCAAAAACCAACAATCCGTGAAGACATGGTCGGGCGCATCAGAAACGCCTTTGCTGACATTCCCGCAGAAATGCTTCTGTGCTGTGTACGGTGATTTGAAAAGCTAGTGTATTGATTTTGGCGGTACTACGTTTGAACACTTACGCTAATTAGAAAAGTAGAATAGCTATCGCCCCAAGTCGC
Source organism: Schistocerca gregaria (assembly GCF_023897955.1). Taxonomy (NCBI): domain Eukaryota; kingdom Metazoa; phylum Arthropoda; class Insecta; order Orthoptera; family Acrididae; genus Schistocerca; species Schistocerca gregaria. Next base: position 465,604,862 of record NC_064922.1, read on the forward strand.
GACCACAGTGGAGCGTAGAGTAGTACCCTGTCGATATATCGTAGGAACACAACTTTGAGAAATGGGGTTTCCCATTAGAAATTACGAAAAAATGACTTGTCATACCCTCTCAGCATGGAGGCAGAGTCCCAAGTGTCTCTGTATATACAAGGACCATTCAGAAGCATGTCGTACATTATGGTTGTGTATCCATTTCATTCACTCGGATTACAGCTAAACAAAGAAAAAGCTTTAGACAAAGGGTATGTAGATTTTGCCCTAGACTCATAATATGCAATAAGAAACGGGGGCTCCCACTGAAGATATCGAAGTTGCCCTCTACCACCCACGTAAAGGTGGAATGTAGTCTAATGAGGAAAATTGGGATTCCCACTTCGAGACAAACAAAAAGGATTTACAACTTATTTTTATCCGATGTGTAGTTTTCGAGTTACTTAAATGACTTCAGTTACCACAAACACCTTATATAATGCATGAAACTACAACCTTTTGGCAATTTTTATAATTCTGTTTGGCACAAAAGTTTTTATTTACGTTTCATAAATTGTCAAAGTGGTCTCCACAAGACGCGCAACAGCCAAAGTCGTCGATACTTTTACATGACTGTATAGAGGTACTGTTTTCACGGTTGTTGCTGTGAGTCTTAGCATGCCCATGATGAGATCTGTACGTTTTCCCTTCCATGAACGGTCATTATTTCGAAGTTCCTGGTGCCACATTGGAACGTTTGTAACTGTAGCAGGTATACTACCTTTCTGTAGGCGAAAATCACGGACATTGCATCTGTTGATAAGGATTAACGCCTCATGTTTCTGCGATGCCGCCATCAGGAGTTGAAGAACATTGAATACTGAACGAGAGAGCGAGAGTGCGAGAGGTCTAGCTACACCAGAAAGATCCCCCACGGTAGCTACCATCAGTTTAAGAACCCACGGTTGGAAAATACTGGACCAATTGCTTACAGAACGGTCGAAAACAGGTAGAAGCCGACCACGGGGAAATTCAGTTTGGGATCCGGACAAATGTAGGTTCAGGCACGGATACACAAAGTGCTTAAAGCATCTGGACACCCACACAAACATACGTTTTTCATTTTAGGTGCACTGTGCTGCCACCAACTGCTAGCTGCCCCATATCACGAACGTGGTGAGGTGATTGGGTGTCACTTGTTTCATATGTCTGTAAACGACATTTCCATACTTCCAAACATCCCTAAGTCCACTGTTTCCGATGCGATAGTGAAGTGGAAACGTGAAGGGACACGTACAGCACAAAAGAGCACAGGACGACATTGTCTGTTGACTGACAGAGACCGCCGGCAGTTGAAGAGGGTCGTAATGTGTTATGGGCTGACACACAAGAATTCCAAACTGCATCAGTTACCACTTAAAGTACTGTGACAGTTAGGCTGGAGGTGGGAAAAGTTGGATTTCATGGTCGAGCGGCTGCTCACAAGCCACACATCATGCCGGTAAACACCAAACGACGCCTCGCTTGGTGTAAGGAGCGTAAACATTGGACCATTGAACACTGTAAAACGTTATGTGGAGTGACGGATCACGATACACAATGTAGGGATCCGATGGCAGGATGTGGATACGGCAAATGCTCGGTGGACGTAATCTGAAAATTGTGTAGCGCCAACAGTAAAATTCGGATGTGGTGGTGTTATGGTGTGGTCGTGTACTTCATGGAGGTGGCTTTCACCCCTTGTTTTGTGTAGCACCATCAGAGCACAGTCCTATATTGGTGTTTTAAGCTCCTTCTTGCTTACCGTTGTTGAAGAGCAGTTCGGGGTTGGCGATTGCATCTTTCAATACGATGGAGCACCTGTTCATAATGCACGGCGTGTGGCGGAGTGGTTACACGACAATAACATCCCTGTAATGCACTGGCATGCATAGAGTTCTGGCCTGAATCCTGTAGAACCCCTCTGGGATGTTTTGGAACGGCGGCTTGGTGCCAAGCCTCACCGACCGACATCGATACCTCACCTCAGTACAGGACTCCGTGAATAATGGGCTGCCATTCACCAAGAAACCTTGCAGCACCTGATTGAAGGTATGCCTGCGAAGCGAATGTGTGCCTGCGAGAGTAGAAGCTATCATCAAGGCTAAGGGTGGGCCAATACCGTATTGAATTCCAGCATTACCGATGGAGGGCGCCACGAACTTGCAAGCCATTTTCAGCTAGAAGTCTGGATACCGTTCATCACGTAGTGTACAATGGTCACGCACGGATTTAATGACACTACGGGTTAGAAGATAAACCGAAGATAGGCAAACCTAGACAGTAACGCATTTCTAGACTTAGAGGAAGCTTTTGACATCGTTTACTGGGCTACACTTTGACATTCAAGAGGTAGTAAGAGTGAAATACAAGGTGCAATAAAATTATCTATATCTCGTACGGAAACTGTAGTTACAAGAGTCAAAAGACTGGAAAGAAAAGCAGAAGTAGAGAAGGAAGGGAAGGAGGCAGGGTTGTATACTTTTATCGAAGTTCATCATGGGTACATTGAGCTGTCAAGAAGAAAACAAGGAAAAATTTATAAAGGGAGCTAATGTTCAGGAATAAGATATAAAAAACTTTACTGTTTCATAATAACGGTAAGAACATGGAAGAGTAGTTGAATGAAATGGTTAGTGCCCTGAAAGGAAGTTATAAGATGAATATTTATATTAATAAACCTATTGTAATTGAATATAACCGAATTGATTCAAGTGTCGCAGAGGAAATTAGACTAGAAAATGAGACCCTAAAAGAGGGAGACGAATTTTACTATTGAGGCAGCAAAGAATTTGTCGGTTGTCGAGATGAAGGAGTTATAGCTATGAAAGCGTTTCTGACAAATAGAAATTGTAAACAGTTCTCTGGTACCCGAGAACTGTTCAAATTGGAAATACGCCGGGAAAACTTGAGCTCGCAAAGAGAAATTTGTTATACAATATAAATTTAAACGTTATTAAAAATTTTCTTAAGGAGCCGTTGTGGGGGCTTAGCCTTGTATGGCACTGATATGTGGGCAACAAACGTTTCAGGCAAGAACAGAAGCTTTGGAAAGTTGCACTAGAGAAGAATGTTGACAATTAGATTGGTAGATCGTGGAGGTAATGTGGAGCTACTGAACTGAACTGGAGATGATCCAAGTATGCTATTCTTTGTCACTGCGTCCATTGATTTTTGAGACCAAACATTTTCCTAGATGTGTAGATAGAGCGAACCTTTTTCCTGTGTAACTATTTCTCCAACTACATGCGTAATCCGCAACTCATCTTAGGGTAAGTGGTGAAGAGTACCGCCAGTCCATCTGTCATTTTCATACTTGTATTTCGTTGGGGAATGTTGCGTGTGAGGCACTGACGGTATACGTCTGTACGAACTCCTGTTTTTGATTTTTTTCTTCGTGGTCGCCTCACGAGACATACGTTGAAGGAAATGACACGTAGCCCAATTTGACTTTGAATGTACGATCTCAAATTTTCAACAATAGCCTTCTACGTGATACGTAACGACTCTGTTATAGTGAATGCCATTGGAATTGAGCAGCACTGTAACGCTCTCACGCTAGCTGAACTCAACCAGTTTATGAGGAAACAAGCAGTGCTGGGTATCCCGTTGAAACTAAAATCCATATCGAAACGGGTGGCAGAAGCAATCAGTGCATAATTTACTTCTGGTCGGCGAATCGACGGGGAACTGGAAGGAGTCCAGGTAGGTGCATCTTTTACACTTTCAGTGCCTCATAGGGAAAGGCCCAGGAGATCTTGGAAGGCCAGTTTAGACAAATTTAACAAGCAAGCCTTTCGCAGCATGGTTAATAGCTTTTACATTAAAGAATTAAAAGAAGACCCACATCAGCACTAGGTCACTGAAACCTCGTAAATTTTTACGGACATGTCGTAGTTAATTTGGTATGTAACATATCAATGGAGATTCTAACAATTTTAAAAATGCATAGCCTATACATCATTAGTTCCGCTGAATAAAACTCCGTGATTGTAGCAGCAATGTTACATTTTCTCACCTTTAGTATTCTAGGGTTAAGGAAAATTCATAGAAATTTGCCGAGTACAACAGTTGGTGAAAGTTGACTAAACATACTTGGTAAAATTCTTCTGACTCTAGGATTCAGATGGAAAAGTTTGGCGGATAGCCGAAACGTTCTCCGAGGACAAAGTGATATCGCGGCAAAACGAATTGCTTACTTAAAAAGTATCGGAGAGTACAGACGTGGCTGTCGTCCATTTGTCAGCATGAACGAAACATTTGTTCACACTTGTCACACAGCATCGTTCAGATGGTGTGACAATTCACTACACAGTGTGCTGAAACCTGTTTCGAAAGGAAGTAGTATTACCATCATCTATGCTGGCGCGGACGATGGATTTTACCGAATTTCGAAGTAAGGTTTAAATCTGGCCAGATTATCGCAACTTCTGTCATCATGAAAAGTCGCTCAGCGAGACAATAACACCAAATCCATTACTTCATACTGTACTCGTTATAGACCACACCCCCAGTCCACAATAAGTCACTGACTCATGCTTCAACATCAAACTCCACGAGCAGAGAAATGAAGTCCCGGTTAACATAAAACGGAACTGTTATTCACAAGGACATTCTGAGACCCTTATTACATTCATTAATCAAAATGAACAAATTAGGCCCCATCTTATAAAATGGAAGGAATTTTAACGGAACATGATAATTTTTTACTGCCACCGTATCATCCAGAACTGAATTCTGTAGTGATAATGTGGCAAAAGAATCAAGGATGGTATTTCTGAATGTAATGTTACCTCCAGAACGGGCGTTTATTAACGCGTGTAGGTGAACAAATTCCATCCATGGCAAAAGACTATGAGAAACACAGTGAGCACTAAATAAAATTAAAGACCACTACATCGGAAGTGAAGGTTTACTGGACCAATCTTAAATGTGAGAAGTGGTACAAACTGATGGAAGGAATACTGATTCCGTAAGTGAAGATGAAAGTGGATCAACTGGTAGTGAAAGTGAAATAGCTACTGAAAATGAAGAAACGTAACGTGGAGCGTTTTCTAAATGTGTTTTGTATATGGAAACAGTAACAGTGATAGAACCATAGTACTATGTCAAACTATGAACTGTATTGTTTGTTATGTGTAATTCTGTCTGCAATTACGCTAAAGATCTTCTTAACAGTAAAGCGACTGTTTACGATCAGTTGTATGTGTCACATGCCTATGCTTGGATGTATACTCGTACTGCCTCTAACCCATTTGCTCTTCCGCTACACTGCAGTAACTTTTCCAACTTATTGCATTTCCCATCCTGTACAGACGAATGTTCTCTACTGTGTGTTATCCACTATTTGTGCAAAATGTACCACGATGTCTGACGCACTACGGACTATGATCAAGAACCACTGTTTTGGTTGCCCTTAAAATGGCCCTATGGAGAGGGCCTCTAGCACGAGTGTAGCCAACGATCACTCTGAACAGTGGAGTGGTTCCACGGCGTCTATCCAGAGCTTTTCTGCTAACGATATTACGATGAACGTAATGAAGAGAAGAACCTTTCGGGATGGCACATCATCATGCGCGATGGTATTAAATACAACTGCGTACATTACACATTCATCTCTGATTCGCACAGCCGTTAATTTGGACTGCAGGTTTTAAATTCCTGACACTTTAATGCCGGCGGCTGGGCCCTGTCTTCCAGGATATCGGTGAAGATATCTTTCAACAAGATAACGTAAGACCAGCTGTTGACCATGCTGACCTCTCTCGATACAGATCGATGGTTTCTGGCATATTTAAACAGCGCGGAATGACACCCTCAGTGTGCATGCTCATTTCAACTGCAGACCCAGCTGTGTTACAACTGTTGTTGCTGAAAGAAATGACAGCTGTCTGTACTAAATTTCACGACTTGTATGCCACAAATTACATTCAAAAATGGTCATGAATTCTTTTTATGCACTGTATACGTACAAGAAGTAAATTTTTTTATGGGCATTACAAAATTGAACCTATTCTGCTCCTCTCTGTTCACAGATATTTGATAAATAATTCGACTGTACACGAGTTGAACTGAAACGGGTCTGATAATATAAACTTTGATTTGCGTTAAAAACATTAGAATGGTTCTATATCCCGATTTCATTTCCTCTCTTTAAAATTTCTTAATTTAACCTTGTGCTGGCTATTTCAATTGCTTTTCTATATGAGCTTTAACACAGGTGCGTTGGGGATGTGGGACATGAGAATTGCAAGAGGCGCACAGTGAAACCAACCCCCTAACGGCGTAGGAGCGGTCCATCACAGAAGAGCCAGGGGGTGGAGGGGACGGGGACGACAGGTAGAGGCTTTCACCTTGTCCTGGGGAGAGTCATCACAGCTAGCATCATACTGGCACCCTGCTTATTGCCCAGTTTATTGCAGGTACCCACTTTGGACAGCCGTGCCAAAAGCATTTATTCGGGACGACAGACCCCTGTGTGGCAACAGGTGGACATACGGGACATGGTAAGGAAGGTGCTTTCAGATCATAAACATCTCCTGCAACCACAAAAAGCAATGGCAAAACGACTTGTAACAACCAAAATGCCGATAAAATAACTTCTGCGCCATCCAAAGTTTTTCGCTGTTTAATATCTGGTGATCAATTGTCATATGCTTCTAATTCTGAATCTGTAAGTTTTATTACAGAAATTATATATAATACTTTATGGATGGAATAGTCTACATATTTGTGAGTATATGTAATCGATTGCACTTGTAATCGCTTGAAAATGCTGCGTAATATCCAAGTATTTAAATGTAGCGATAGGAACGACGAAATGGCACTAGCTGTGCTGTTGTTTATCTTTGCGAATGGAGAGTCCCTGTGACGCTGCGAGCACAGGACAGAGCAGCTTGAGTCGGGAAACAGTGCAAACGTCGTAGCGGGCTCCCACAGACGCGGTGTGTAGCTGTTATCGCGCCAGTGTAGACGCAGCTACTTTAACTCGCGAGTTCCGAGATCACGGGCGCAGTGGAAAGGCGGAGGAAGCTGCGGTTGTCACTATTGCTCATGGCTCTGGAAACGACTCGTGGTTCGCAGCCAGCAGCAATAGCAGCAGCTCAGCGCTGTCGTCGGATGCCTTCTTCCTCGTCTGCACAGCTAGAACATCGTAAGACTGTTAGCTGAAAAAGTATAACTATAACAGTACAGATATTACACAGTGGCACTTCTTTCACAAAATTTAATAACTATCGTTCTTGAATAATAACCTGCAATAGTAAAACGTTATAGGGCACCTATGTTGTCATTGCCCTCAGACATTATTACCAAGTATGGTCACTTTTCCTTTCCATGCCGTCACCGAGTGTCGTGAAAATATGAAAAATGATTAACTGTTTACTGCCAGTTTTGTTTGTTTGCGAATGAAGGGATTAGCTTTTGGTGCCTCAGCAACTGTTCATTCTTGTGTTACATAACAGAGGCTTAACTAATTTGAAATTTTGAGTATTAACGTCACTCACTTAAAATAACGTAAAATTTCACTGGAAAAACTGATAACTAATGACACAGCACACGTTAAGAGTGCGCAGTTTCATTTATTCTGTTTTTAGCTTAGCGTGTGACTTCTGATCGTTTGGTATGTTTATCATTGTTCTTATGTTAAAAGTAAACCAGTTACTCAATCGCTTAAAGTCATTTCAATCTTTCAGTAATTAAAAGTAAATTGCTTGCCTTTTCTGCATTACGTTACGCTACTGTTACTGAAAGTCATTTTTTAAGTAACAAAGCTTCAGATACAGACAATCATTTATTTAACAAACAACTTCCTTTAACTTTGCTTTCAAAACTGTTGCCTCGCCAGTGATTATTTGCTTAATTTGCTTTGCCATTATCTTTCTAAAGGCTACGTCTATTCATTGTCCTAGTGGGTCAGTGAGCGTTTAATTATCACTTTTTTGCCAATATTTTTGTTGTATTAAAAATATTGAGTAGTACACTTTTCCCCATGTATGGTTCGTGAGCGACTGCAATACGTTCTACCCCCTTCAAAATTATTATCAGTTTTTAGATTAGGTTTAGAACAGATTCTTTCTTCAGAAGTATCTGTTGTACATCTTCCCCCTACTAATGTGTGCTATTTTCCTTTGGTAACGATAGCCTTATTCATCGTAAAATTTCATTAGGCACACGAGAGCAAGGTCATTTATGCACTATGTGATCAAAAGAATCCGGATACATAGCTGAAAATGACTTCCAAGTTCGTAGCGCCCTCCATCAGTAATTCTAGGACGCAATTTGGTGTTGGCACAACCTTAGCCTTGATGACAGCTTCCACTCTCGCAGACATACGTAAAATCAGCTGCTGGAAAGTTCCTTGGGGAATGGCAGCCCATTCTTCACGGAGTGCTGCTCTGAGGAGAGGTATCAATGTCCCTCGGTGAGGCCTGACACCAAGTCGGCGTTCCGAAACATCCCAAAGGTGTTCTATAGGATTCAGATCAGGACTCTGTACAGGCCAATCCATTACAGGGACGTTATTGTCGTGTAAACAATCCGCCTCAGGCCTTGCATTATGAACAGGTGCTCGATCGTGTTGAAAGATGCAGTCGCCATCCACGAATTGCTCTTGAACAGTGGGAAGCAAGAAGGTGCTTCAGAAATTAGTGTAGACCTGTGCTGTGATAGTGCTACGCAAAACAACAAGGGGTGCAAGCTCCGTCCAAGAAAACCACGATCACACCATAACACCACCGCCTCCGAACTTTACTATTGGCACTACATACGCTGGCAGATGACGTGCACCGGGCATTCGTCATACCCACACCCTGCCATCAGATCGCAACATTGTGTGCCGTGATTCGTCACTCCACACAACGTTTATCCACTATTCAATCGTCCAATGTTAGCGCTCCTTACAACAAGCGAGGCATCGTTTGTCATTTACCGGCGTGATGTGTTACTTGTGAGCAACCGCTCGACTATGAAATCCAAGTTTTATCATATTCCACCTAATTGTCAAATTACTTGCAGTGGATTCTGGTGCAGTGTGGAATTCCTGTATGATACTCTGGATAGATGTCGGCCTATTACACATTTCGAACTTCTTCAACTGTCGGCGGTCTCTGTCAGTCAACAGACGAGGTTGGCCTGTAATAGTTTGTGATGTACGTGTCCCTTCACGTTTCCACTTTAATATCACATCGGAAACAGTGGACCTAGGGATGTTTAGAAGCGTGGAAATGTCGCGTACGGACTTATGTCATAAGTGACACCCAATCATCTGACTACGTTCGAAGTCCGTGAGTTCCGCAGAGCGCCCCATTCTTGTCTCTCAAGATGTCTAATGACTACTATGGTCACCGATATGGAGTACCTGACAGTAGATGGCAGCACAATGAAATAATAGGAAAAACGTAGGTTTTGGGGGCGTCCGGATACTTAAGATCACATAGTGTATCACAATACAGTAACCCGATTAGAAACAAGAGGTTCAGAGCTCTGACATATTACATGTCCATAATACACTGCAGAGTTGATGGAACGCCTCGATCATAGTTTTTTACCATTTCACATGGTCTGTATCGTAAGGCTACCTGTTCCTTCAGAGGGCATCAATTGGTGAATCTGATGTGACGTCAGGAGGACGCAGTATGTTGTGTGTAGCTTTTCCAAAGGAGGAGGATATATTTGAGGTTATTAGCTTTTCACGTTTGGCCTCTTCTGACGGGAAATTTTGTTACAAGGTAACAATTACGCCATTGGCAGACCGGTATAGCTTCGAGGCTTGTTTTCTGATATTCGTGGGGATGATAAGTGAACATTCAGTTCTTTGCTGAATAGAAACTAATGGCTTCGTCTCTCTGTTGAGCGCTGAACGCATCGGTACCGGCAGGCTTTGCTATCATCTGGAACAGAGGACTCCGTTGGCAGAGTGTGGTCCAGTGTTTGAATCCTTGGTGGAGCAGTTCTTGCAGCCCGACACTGTGTTTCTGATCAGCTAGTATCGCAATGCTGGGCATAACTGTAGCTTCGACATGTTAGAGCATCACAAACTAAAAACTCATAATCGTGTTCGGATTCACTCTCCCATGTTCGTTAGTTGCAGGTGCTTCTTACTTTTTCCGGTCAGACAAATAATCACTCTGTTGAATGTGTAGGCAGGTAGAGATAAATTTCACAGTGTCAAGTACATTATCTCCAGCTAATTCTGACCCCCACGAAGCAACTTTGCAGACGATAAATCAGTTGTCTCCTTGTCACAGTTAATAATCTATGTCTGTAATTTTCTTGATTTTGTGACTTATTGACAAGCATGTTCATCGTAATGCCGTTTTGTAGTAAATTAAAGAGCTCATATAACGCATGTCTTTGATTCAAGTAGATAGTCTCTCCATGGTCATGTTTAGTATTTTCAGTCATAAAATCGTCCCGTTAAGATTCATTATCAGGGCCACGCTGTTTAACAGCGTTAATAATTCCATTGCGTACATTCATTCGAGGAGAGTCTTAACCCTTTCACTGCTGTGGACACGTGTGCACGTGTACACATCCTGCTGTGCTGTTCCCCCAGGTGCTGTGGCCTTGTATACAAGCGCCGCTTGGGTTTTCCTGCAGTGCCTTGGGCGTCTGTATGCTCTCTGAGCCTCCGAGCTTTCACTGCTGCGGGCGAGGTACTTCCATATCCCGGTGAATAAAAACGTTTCGAGTAATATATGTGCCTTTTGCGTACTATCATTTGCAGACAATTTCGTTTCGATGACTTGAATCTTTTATGGGATGTGATGACTGTGATGACTGCTCGGCTCGCGCTGCGCAAGGAGGTGAACGGGTGCGCCACGCGCGACCGTCTATCGGGTGTGAAATTCAATAACGCGGGAAAAATGAGATATTGTTTTGCTCTCAATTTAAAATGAAATTTGATGTCTTACCTATATTTCATTCACTGCATTATACACTGAAGGGCCAAAGAAACTGGTGTATGCACGAATATTCAAGTACTGATATATGTAAACTGGCAGAATACGGCACTGTGGTCAGCCACGCCTATATTGAGTCCGCCCGGCTAGTCGCGCTGTCTAACACGCTGCTTCCCGAGCGGGAAGGCATGCCGGTCCCCAGCACAAATCCCTCCAACGGATTCGTGTCGAGGTCTGGTGTGCTGACCAGCCTGTGGATGGCTTTTAAGGTGATTTCCCACCTATCTCGGCGAATGCGGGCTGGTACCCTTTATTCCGCCTCAGTTACACTGTGTCGGTGATTGATGCGCAGACACCGTTTCCACGTACGCGTGCATCATAATTATTGTACCACGCACAAACATTTGGGGCTACACTCGTGTGGTATGAGACTTTCCTGGGGGAGGGGGGGGGGAGCAATGGGGGTCGATCAACACAATTACATAGGGTTCGGTGTGGGGCGGTGGTGGGGTGGGTGGGCTGCTGTGGCCTGTTGTGGGGTTGTGAACCTCCGAGGGCTATGGCGGCACGAAGATTCTCCGTCCTTCTAGGTCCGCGGTTTAATTCATACATACATACATATGTACATACATACATACATACGTACATAGAACGCCTGTATAAGACAACAAACGTCTGGCGCAGTTGTTAGATCGGTTACTGCTGCTAGGATGGCAGGTTATGAAGGTATAAGTGAATTTTAACGTGCTGTTATTGGCGGCGCACGATCGATAGGCCACATCATTTCCGTATTAGTGATGAAGTGCGGATTACCCCGAAAGATCGATTCACTAGTGTACCTGAATATGAGGAATACGGCAAAACATCAAATCTCTTCATCGCTGTGGCAGGACAATGACCCTGCAAGAACGGGACCAACGACGACTGAAGAGAATCGTTCAACGTCTTGGAAGTGCAACTCTTCCGCAAGATTTCAGTGTTGGGCCATCAACAAGCGTCAGAGTGCGAACCGTTCAACGAAACATCTTTGATATGGGCTTTCAGATCCGAAGGCCCACTCGTGAACTCCTCACGACTGTACAACACCTACGTTAGACTGTTGGTGACTGGAAACATGTTGCCTGGGCCGACGAGTCTCGTTTCAAATTGTAGTGAGTGGATGGACGTGTTCGGGTATGGAGAAAACCTCATGAACTCGTGGACCCTGCATTTCAGCAGGAGACTATTCAAGCTGGTAGAGGCTCTGTCATGGTGTGGGAGTGTGCAGTTGCAGTGCTATTGGACCCCTGGTACGTCTAGGTACGACTCTGGCAGGTGACACGTACGTAAGTGTCCTGTCTGACCACCTGCATCCACTCATGTGTATTGTGCATTCCAAGGGACGTGGAGGGAATTTTAGGAGGACAATGCGAGACCCCACACGTTCAGAATAGCTACAGAGTGGTTCCAGGAACATTCTCCTGAGTTTGACCATTTTCGCTGGCCACCAAACTCTCAGACATGAACATTGTTGAACACATCTGGAATGCCCTGCAACGTGCTGTTCACAAGAGATCTTCAGCCCCTCGCACTCTTACTGATTTATGGACACCACTCGAGGATTGATGGTGTCGATTCCATCCAGAAATACGTCTGACATTTTTGAAGTTCATGCCGCGTCGTGTTTCGATACTTCTCTGTGCTAGCGCGGGCCCTATGCAATATTAGATAGGCGTACCAGTTTCTTTGGCTATTCAGTGCACGAGTTCGAAAGTCAACTATACTCAATGTTGACGCAGTGCCTTTCTACCGGGGAAAAGTTTATAAAATTTCGCACAGTTTTTAACTTAATTTGGTGCATTAGAGTAACTATGGGGTGCACTGAAAAAAAATTCCGCCTTTTAGTGAGTGAAGATATCAGCACAGGCATGAGCATTTGGCGAGCAATACAGCCACAACAGAAGCCGCCTTTACCGGGGAATGCAGAGAGCACGTCTGCAGCAGCAGAAAGGTTAAGGGTGTGTCCGCATCGCGATTAGTTCTGTTACAGTAACTTTACTCAGACACATGTGGGTTTCAGCAGACTAATCTCCCTCTGTGTTGCTACTTTAATAGTGTGCAGCGGCTGTGGCACTCTGGAAACCGGTGGTAACAACTGCTGAGAGGATGGGTACCGGGCTGAACGTAGAGCACTCAGGAACACAGCGGGCTGCCACGCTCTGTATGCTGGTGGACGGTCAGGACGGGCGTTGTTGGCGGGCAGCGGCGGCGGGCGCCGGCCCGCGGTGCTGCGGCGCTTTCCTAATAATCGCCACTAATTAGGCGCGCTGCGGTCGGGAAACAAATGGCGGCTGATTGCTGCGTTACGGCCGAGTGCGGCGGCGCGCCGTGCCAGGGCTCGTTACGTCGGTTGTTGTTTGGCCGCCCGCTGTGTCCGCCGCGGGCGACGTGAGCTACCAGAATTACTCGCTACAGCCTCCTTTGCAAACTAAACCACCTTCTAGCCAGAATGCTCTCGGCGTAACACATGTACTTAGTTTACCCAATAATCCACATCTACATCTACATGATTACTCTGCAATTCACATTTAAGTGCTTGGCAGAGGGTTCATCGAACCACAATCATATTAACTCTTTAGCATTCCACTCCCGAACAGCGTGCCGGAAGAACGAAGACCTAACCTTGCTTTTATTTTTATGATCATTCCTACCTACGTATGTTGAGCTCAACAAAATATTTTCACATTCGGAAGAGAGAGTTGGTGACTGAAATTTCGTAAATAGATCTCGACGCGACGAAAAACGTGTTTGCTTTAATGACTTCCATCCCAATTCGCGTATCATATCTGACACACTCTCTCCTCTATTACGTGATAATACAAAACGAGCTGCCCTTTTTTGCACCATTTCGATGTCCTCCGTCAATCCCACCTGGTAAGCATTCCACACCGCTCAGAAATATTCTAACACAGGACGAACGAGTGTAGTGTAAGCTGTCTCTTTAGTGGACTTGTTGTATCTTCTGAGTGTCCTACCAATGAAACGCAACCTTTGGCTCGCTTTCCCCACATTATCATCTATGTGGTCTTTCGTAATTTTAGCGCCCAGGTACTTAGTTGAATTGACAGCCTTGAGAATTGTACTATTTATCGAGTAATCGAATTCCAACGGATTTCTTTTGGAACTCATGTGGATCACCTCACACTTTTCGTTATTTAGCGTCAACTGCCACACCATAAAGAAATTCTTTCTAAATCGCTTTGCAACTGATACTGGTCTTCGGATGACCTTACTAGACGGTAAATTACAGCATCATCTGCGAAAAACCTAAGAGAACTGCTCAGATTGTTACCCAGGTCATTTATATAGATCAGGAACAGCAGAGGTCGCAGGACGCTTCCCTGGGGAACACCTGATATCACTTCAGTTTTACTTGGTGATTTGCCCTCTATTACTACGAACTGCGATCTTCCTGACAGGAATGTTCATTACAGAAAAAGCTTAATCACAACACCACTTGTCCATGTAAAATGACTATATTTTCAATTTATACATTAAAGGAACGAAGTTTATTCGAGAGACGTTTAGTAATGCAACACATTTTTTGGAAAGTTTCGGTTGGAAAAATGCTTAATTTTGTATGGAGTACCGTAGAAAATTCCCGCTTCACCTTCAATAGTTTCGTGAGATTCCGATACGTGGCGGTGCTATACGTAGCCTTCAAAACGGCGTCTATAACGGAGATGGGCTCCAATCGGTTGTCATTCTGCTGGTTTCGGCGGAAAACCATAGCATCGGAGATACTCATAAGCGCTCGCAGAATGTCTACGGACAACAGGCAGTGAGCAAAAACGCGGTAAGTCGTTTGGCGAAGGACCTTTCATCCTCGCAATAAGGTCGCCCAAACCTGTTCGGTATCCCGCGAGCTGGCCAGCTGCACACGGCTACCAAGTCCTGTAACATGCAGGCACTCTCTTCTGAGGTGTTCCGCGGATGCATACGAAATGGTCCTTCTTCATTACAGGCCGGCGAAGAGCAGGAGAGCTTCTGTAAAGTTTGGAAGGTAGGAGACGGGTACTGGCAGAAGTGAAGCTGTGAGTACCGGGCTTGAGTCGTGATTCGGTAGCTCAGATGGTAGAGCACTTGCCCGCGAAAGGCAAAGGTCCCGAGTTCGAGTCTCGGTCGGGCACACAGTTTTAATCTGCCAGGAAGTTTCAATATACAGGATATTCGTGGTATAGGTATAGCTATTTTGACCATTGGTACCTTAACATATACTCACTTTAGTGTTACTTATTTTTTCTCCACATCTAACACTCAATCCGTAAACACATCTCATAAATTACTAACTCATGTTTTCTGAATGGTCGTAACTCCACTGGAAAATGGGCTATGCCTGTCAGTACAGACTAACAGTTCCGTATCGATAGATTTACACTTCAGTAGCTGCCCTGCTTCCTAGGGGAAAGTAAAAGCTTGTTTTTTTCCAAATGCGCTTCGAGGTACTGGAAAATATAAGAACATACTGCTCGTAATGGCTATAAATTTCAGACTAAAAATGAAATAAATAGTGGTGTCATGTTGTTCAGTACACTGTCCTCGCTCATAAATAGATATACGTACACTTATATCCTTAACGACCTATATTATCTACTCACATTGAAGTATCGAATGGATTGTTTTGACAACGTGACCAGTCAGTCGCTTTGTAACACCTTCATCTAATTATTGGTTCATTATTGTTTAATTGTTGCTGTTAGTCTTCATACCACAGACGGATCACCGTCAACAATCTTTTCGTCCCTTATACAAGATGTAAATAGTCATTGGAATGGTGTTGACGTTACCTAACTTCGAGCGTTGTAATCCTGCCAGTTTAAAACGAACCGCTACAAACCATTGCAAAAGACGCACACCTGCTTTTACTTTGTATCGCAATTCGACTCAAGTGCTAAGGATGACTGGTTAAAAGATATGTTGGCTGCATAGAATTCTTTTGCATCTGCTTTGAAACGTTAAGTGCACGTCAACAGGTTCCGTTTGAGACAGAGCCTGGTGTGATTGGACAGCTAGCTCGTTTTCGTCAATGCTTTATGCGATTACTTGTCTGCAGTATCAATACATAGCTGCAATTTTTTAATCACAGCAGCAGGTTCAACATCCTTAATTCATAATATACATTTATGTTGTAAATATTATGAAGTCTTTACTAAAAAAAATTCTCTGTAGTGTAGATAAACGAACAGTACAGATAACAAAAGAATAGCTTTTGAAATGTGGTGCTGTAAAAGAGTGGTGAACACTAAATCCGTGTCAGGACAAATCAGTGTCATACCATCTCCTCTAGTTCCATGCATTGCTGTATTCAAGCTAATCTTCCTGTCGAGAATAATTTTACTTCCATCTCCAAAAACCAGTTTTGGCTCTATCTTCTAATTCCACCAGATCCAGATGAGGAAAACATATATGTTCTACCTTCCTATTCTTTCGATTTCGAATGTAAGAATCATGTCTGCTGGAATTACACCATATGATACGATCTGAGAGTATACTGTACTCAAAATGCCTTACATCCCAGAATATTTCCAACGGGAAATTTCTGAAGTCCGGCAACTCCTCTCTGTCAACTAGCGTTTGGACTGAAAGTCAAGTGATATCTTTAAATTCTTACATCACAACCACATAAAAATCAAAGCGGGCCCTTCAAAACACAAAAATATTCGATGGTCTGTCGATGAACCACCCTCTGTAGGTAAATTATGTGCCTTTAAACATCAGTAAGTAGCAAACTGAGTCTTAACTAATCATTGCACACTGGCCTTTCTTGCACGTGATACGAAAACACTAATCATCTAGAAATAGTGCTCCGATTGAAATATTCCGTCTGCAAATGACTTGACAGAGTAAGTCCGGCGAATCATTAACAACCGCTGAAGTTTTAACACAGAAGATAACAGGGATTCAAAATCGAATAGATGAACTAGAGAACGAGTATCACTTGATAGCACTGTTACAATTTTTCATCAGGTTATAGAATTCATACGCCAGGTGGTGCCCTTGTGGAATATGGAGTGCTAAATATTCGGTAGTGTGAGTTGGTGTATAGCTCAAGACTTAGTTGTCTTTCGTGTAACATAAACTAGTGCCGGTTGCCTGAGACAATTATGGGCCTAGAGACCACACTATCCTTCTTTGGTTTATTTGTTCGCTATAACAGGTCACTTACCTTTTAATGTTTGTTTACCCGTTTCAGTCATCGCCCACGATTGGAACGTCACATAAAAGAACTTAATGCAAGGCAGTATGTGATGTCGATACACACTGAATAGTTGAGCACTGAAATCACAGTGGTATTAATGTCACACAATACTGTCTCAGATGCTTTTACACGATGTTCTGATGCAGGAATATACCTGAAACCAATAAACAGATAAGCACTTTAAATAAGTGAACTGTTATTACCGATCAAATAATACGGTGAAGAAATGTATGCTTATCACGCTTTTATATTTACCTCCAGCACACTCCCTTGCATGGGGTGTGGTTTGATTTCCGGCACTGCTAGAGATTTTTCTATGGTAGGAGGACAGGGCGGGTGCAACCAGCCAGTTGAGGAGCTACTTACAGGACTAACTGCAGGACCAGGTCTTCTAGCCCGACGACGGCTGTAAACGGTGAGCTGACGCCCTCTTCTTACAGCATCTCGACGACTTCATTGGCAGAGGATGACACAAAGGGGGAGGGGGGGGGGGTTGGTCGTTCCGGGCTATAAATACATATCGTACCATTTTTATATTCTTCCACACAGTAAATGAACTCTAACGATTACCAGACAATCCTCACATAAATTTTGTTTATTGGTTTTATTGATTTCGACTCTAGTCACTTTTATTAACACATAATATTTCTTAGAAGGGGACTGCATCAGAGCGAAGTGGGAGTAAGCAAGTCCTCAAGGCGCTTACTAGAGAGCGCTCTACTTACACTACATTCACTTCCAGCAACGACTGGCCAGTATTGGTCGGGTAAAATCATGAAATGAGGTCAAGGTTTAACATCCTGTCTTTATAAAATCAGCACATCCTTCAGTCGGACTGCTACACAGAACTAACTCTTCCGGAATTTGCCGTAAGCAAATTAGGGAATGTTTGGCAGCCTGACTCCGACGGTCATTATAACCATATTCGTCGAGAATGAAAACCTTGACCACAACGCCATTCCATTCTGGACTGTGGGTGGCCTCTTTGACTAATAATTAAAACCTCCTGGGTCCCGAGATTGTACCCAACGATTGCTTAAAATTTAGAATAAAAGTAATCAGCCAAGTCAGCCGGAGACTACCTGCACAAGAAATAATCCTAGTTTTTCTACAGGCCTTGTAAAAGAAGAAATAGGTTAAGAGGGTAGATCAGGAGTCCATTACACGCAGGAGGTGGCTACACGAGTAGCGGGGGATGCGTGGAGTGGGCTGGGTGGTTTTTTTAGAGGCTCTCGGGCAAACACAAAAGGACTTTAGTCGCAAATGGTTCATATTTAACACAGGAAGAAAGTACATCTAGAAACTATTTGTATAATAGTCGTAGCTGTGTTCGGAAACTACCAGAGCTCCAACCACTAATAGAAAACACTGATTCTCAAATCGATACTGAAAGTTGGCTAAAGCTGGAGATAAGTTTAGACAAAATTTTTGCAATGGAGCTAATAGTGCTCAGAAAGGAGATGCTAAATACCGTTGGCAGTGCAGCGTTTGTTGCTGTAAGAAGTAGTTTATCATTCAGCAAAATTGCCCTAGAGCTGGCCGGGGTGGCCGAACGGTTCTAGGCGCTACAGTCTGTAACTGCCCGACAGCTACGGTCCCAGGTTCGAATCCTGCCTAGGGCATGGGTGTGTGTGATGTCCTTAGGTTAGTTAGGTTTAAGTAGTTCTACGTTCTATGGAACTGAAAACCTCCAAAGTTAAGTCCCATAGTGCTCAGAGTCATTTGAACCATTTTGATGTAGATAATTCCTGTAAATTATTATCGGTGCTGGTCATTCTTGACAACAGGAATAAAATAATAATTGGATCCTTTTACCGACGTCCCACCTCAGATGATGCAATTTCGGGAAGGTTCAAAGAAAACTTGAGTCTAATTTCAGACAGGTGTCCGACTCATACTATTATAGTTGGTTGTGGCTACAGTTTACCCTAGGTATGTTGACCAAAATACATGTTTCAATCCCGAGGTACGCATTAAAAATCATCAAAATTGTGCTAAACGTTTTCTCTGTAAATTATGATTCCACTCGAATTGCAAATGGTTGTGAAAACATACTTGACCTCTTAGCATCACATAATCCTGAGCTAAAACGAGCATAAAAACGGATACAAGGAATAGTGAGCAAATCGTTAACGTCGTGCAACTGAATACCTTAACTCCAAATCCCCTAAAAATAAACGAAAAATATATCTATTTAAAAAAAGCACATAAAACTTCGCTTGACGCCTTCCTGAGAGACAATCTCAACTCATTCCAAATTAGCACCGTAAGTGTGGACCAGATGTGGCCTTAATTCAAAGTAATAGTATCGACAGCAACTGAGACATTACTACCAAATAAATTAACAAACGACCAAGGTGATCCCTAATGGTGTACAAAACAGGTTATAACACTGTCCCGGAAACAACAAAAAGAGCATTCCAAATTTAAATGAACGTAAAATCCTCAACACTGGCGGTCTTTTATTTGAAACTTTTCGCTGACTTCAATGCGAGACGCTTATAACATTTTCCTCGACGATAGCATGTTTCGGAAGCTGGCAGAAAATCCGAAGAGATTCCGGTCGTATGGAAAATATGCTAGCAGCAAGACACAATCAATGCCTTTTTTGCACGATAGCAATCGAAATACTATCGATGATAGTGCTGCAAAAGCACAGTTACTAAATACAGCCTTCCGAAATTCCTTCACCATAGAAGATGAAGTAATTATTCCAGAATTCGAATCAAGAATAGCTGACAACACGAGTAACTTAGAAGTGGATATCCTCGGAGTTGTGAAGCCACTTAAATCACTCAATAAAAAGCAAGTCCTCCGGTCCAGACTGCACACCAGTTAGATTCTTTTCAGAGTATGCTGATGCAGTAGCTCCATACTTAACAATTGTATAAAACCGCTCGTTCGACGACTGAGAAGTTGCACAGGTCAAATCAATTTCCGAGAAAGGCAGTATGAATAATCTACTAAATTGCAGGGCCGTATCATTAACGTCGATATGAAGCATTCGATTTGAAACATTCATTGTGTTTGAACATCATGATTTACCTCGATGAGAGCGGTCTCTTGAAACAAAAGCAACACGGTCCTAGAAAATATCGTTCTTGTGAGACACAGCTGGCACTTTACTCACACGGAGTGTTGAGTGCTATCGACAATGGATTTCAAATAGAGTCCGTATTTCTTTATTTCCAGAAAGCTTTTGACACTGTACCTTACAAACAGCTTCAAATCAATTAGCGTCCTTTTGGTATATCGTCTTACTTATGTGACAGGATTCGTGATTTCCTGTCAGGGAAGTCACAGTTCTTAGCAACTGAGGGAAAGCGTTCGAGAAAAACAAAAGTGATTTGTGGCGTTGTCTAAGGTAGTGTTATAGGACCTGTGCTGTTCCTTCTCTATAAACAACTTAGGAGACAATCTGAGCAGCCGTCTTAGGCTGTTTGCAGATGATGGTGTCGTTTTTCGTCTAAAAATGTCATCAAAACAAACTGCAAAGAAATTTAAAAGAGATATCTGTACCGTGCGAAAGTTGGTAATTGGCCCTAAATAATAATAATAATAAGTTTGAAGCCATCCACATGAGTGTTAAAAGGAATCTGTGAAGCTTCGGTTACACGACAAATCAATCAAATCTGACGGCCAATAAATTCAACTAAATACCTAGGAATTACTATTAGAACAACATAAATTCGAAAGAACGCATAGAAAGTGTTGTGGGGGAAGGCGAAACAAAGACTGCGTTTAATTGGCAGAACATTTATGGTAGAAGATGCAACAGATCTACTAAAGAGACTGCCTACCCAAGGATTCTTCTCCCCTTAGCGGTCTGGTATCATTACCAGATAGGACTAACGGATTACATCGAGGAAGCTCAAAAAAGGGCAGCACGTTTTGTGTTATCCAGAAATAGTGGAGAGAAGGACATGATAGACGATTTGGGTTGGACATCATTAAAACAAAAGCGTTTCTCACGGCGGCGAGATATTTCCAGGAAATTTCGATCATCAACTTTCTCTTCCGAATGCGAAATTGTTTTGTTGACGCCTCCTACACAGGGTGAAATTATGATCATAACAAAATAAAGGAAATCAGAGCTCGCACGGAAAGATGTTCGCTTTTCCCGCGCGCTGCGCGAGAGTGTAATAATAGAGAATTCTTCTGAAGGTGTTTCGATGAAACCTCTGCCAAGCATTTAAGTGTGATTTGCAGAGTATCCATGTAGATATAGGCGTAGATGAAGGGTACACTGTTGCCCTTCGGGTGGGAAACTGTCTCTAAAAGGCGAAAGAGTCAGAAAAGATCAACGTATGGGAATCTAGAAAGCAGTGTAAACCACTCCATTAGCGAATTACTAGGGGGGGGGGGGGGGGGGAGTGTTACTGTTAAAGAGGTGCAAGAAGGGTTAACGATCTTAACATATCTTTTAGCACACATTTAGCGATATCAATGCACTTTCAGTAACATTTACTATCGACTTAATGACCACCAAAACAAATTTTAATAAAACGCAAATTTCGTTCATTGTTGTTGACTTTTATTCTCAACACATCCCTCAAAGGAATACTGATGTGTAAATAACGTCCTGGAACTGGAAATACTGAATACGACAATCACCAGGGAAGTGACATCTCCTGCTGAGACTTAAATTTTAGGGTTAAGCTTCACTGAAATTCCTTAGAGCAATAAACATCTTTTTTTCAAAATTTTAAAATACATTCACTAGATTACAATATTTTTAAAAGGTAGGCACAAATTTCTACAGCAGTGAATCAGGTACATTAGGTAATCCCAAGAAGAAACGTAGTGTTTAAGATGGTATGCTATAGAAGACTGATGGAAGCCAAGTGGACTGGTAAGACAAAGAATGAGGTGGTTCTCCACAGAATCGGCGAAGAGAAGAACGTACGGGAGAGATGGACAAGGAGAAGGGTCTGGATAATACAATTTTAAGACACCATGGAATAATCTCTATGGTAGTAGAGGGAGCTGTACGGGATAAAAACAGCAGGGAATGACAGATTTGAGTGTCTGCGCGAAATAACTGAGGTCGTAGGGTGCAAGTGCTACACCGAAATTAAGAAGTTCTCTCAAGAGAGTAAGTCGTCACGGACCAGTATTTGTATCTCAATAAATAATTAAATAAAGAAATAAACGGACAGCAGCAATGTATCCTCCATATATAGAAACGCATACTTCACGCGGTGGTTATGACAGTTCTATCTGCAAGACGCATCAGGTGCACTGGTGTGTTTGATATCTACGAGGAGTGGCAGGCATCTCCCTGAATTTCCATCAATTCCGTTATAGGTAAGCGAAATCATGTTTCATGTATCTCGGTTTCTCAGTGGTGAGGTGCCCGAGTATTGATTCACAGGGTTCGTATCGCCTTTTTCACCTCTCGCAAAATGGCGAGTTACATCGTGGTTGGGGGTGACTTTAATTCCATATATTGTGAATCCCCATATAAATGGCTGGCTAATCAGACCAAGGCAATGAAAAGCCTAGCAGAGCACCGTGATGTTCGTTCCAACCTTCCGCTTCACGACAGCTTTACCGTTTTTTTTATTTTGTTTATTTGTTGAAAATGAAGTTAAGAACATTTACGAGAAAGGGATCAATAATAGCGCCTCGCCTATGCTTGTGAGATGTTATCAAGTTTTGTAGAAAAAATTGTGTCCCTTTATTTTGTTGATTTTCTTCTGAATAACCACCGCGAAAAGTACACGATGTGTCATGCCGCAGAAATGTGAATTTCTATCGCAGGATGTGATGTCCACATGATCTAGTAGGGAACCTGAAAAAAAAAAAAAAAACAAAAAACTGATATCTGTGTTGCTCTGGGGTGTGCAGCCGGGTGCAGTCGCTTATGTGATGTTTATTTCGAAGCGTGCCTTGACTTCAACTTCAGGTGATATCCCTATTCTTATTGCACACGACTCCTCCCCACTACTTGGCCACACCTCGCATGTTGTGGAATGGTGGTGTGACGAGATCACCTAATGATACGTACGAACCCTGGTTCCTTAATGCTTCTGCAGCCCACTTACGGCATGGAAGTTGCTATTGGTCCACATTGTGACTTGAGTTGGCTGAGCGTGGTGTCTCACGCTTAATGCGAGTGCATCCACTGTCTCTATTGACCAGCGGGACGAAGGAGCTTATGGGAGGCCACAGCCGAAGATTTCAATACTTGCATTTCTTCACGTTTCACTGAGCCTCCTGCTGCAGTGTCATGTTCTGCTACTGCAGAGTTTGCTGACTCATTAAATTAGGTGTGTCTCCTGTGCTCGTTGTACCATTTTTCGTCTGCCGGAGTAGTCCGCCCGATGTCTGCCCCTTATCACATTTGAATGGCACACACTACACTCCCGGTTCACAGCATGCCACGTCGTCTTTCAGCGCATGTGACGGTGCACGCGTTGTCGCAGCTGACGGGGAACTCGTTTAATGTTACGTTGAGACAGAGTCCTGCTAATTTTCTTCGACCCTTTGCCTGTGTACGGTAGAAAGGTCGCAGTCTGCTCGCAACTATACCTCCTACGTGAATGCATTTCGGGATTCTCCCGCGACGTATTAGTTACTGTCGAATACGTAAAATTGGTGGTGCCCCCTTGATAGACTTCCTTCGATTGTTACTAACGGGTCCTGTGGACCAACTCACGTAACACACCCATATGCTGTGAAGGATGATGACAGTTTGAAAATGTCTCTCACCACTATGGGACTTAACATCTGGGGTCATCAGTCCCCTAGACTTAGAACTACTTAAACCTTGCTAACCTAAGGACATCACACACATCCACGCCCGAGGCAGGATTCGAACCTGCGACCGTAGCAGCAGCGCGGTTCCGGACTGAAGAGCCTAGAACCACTTGGCCACAGCGGGCGGCGACGACAGTTTGAAGTGGTGGAGGTACAGTGTAGGTTTTTTCCTGTACACACTGTATCCCGTAGTGCCATCCGTACTGTGCCTGACTACGACACAGAACAAAAATGAAACTTCTCCATTCTCATTCAGCTCCACGGTGTATTGAATACAGAATTCCAGAGTGTTCAGATGTTGGAGAACCTCCTCCAGTTCTTGATTTCCATGTGGCTACATCACATATGTCGTCAAAATATCTGAAAAAGTGTGTGGACGTCAATGCAACTGTTTCCACAGCTTCCTACTCAAAATCCTCCATGAATAAGTGACACACATAGGGTGACGAAGGACACACAATGGCGACGCCATTCCTTTGTTCATAATAGGCGCCAATAAAGAGAAGTAATGTTATTATGTGAGGGCAAATTCATGGAGATGAGACTTCGATGGGGTGAATTTCTCCATGATCACATTGAGGGAATCAGCATGCGGCACTCCGGTGAAGAGGGAGACCGTATCAAATCTCACTATAAAGTTCTGGTTACGGAGGTGTAGTTCTTGCAGCCGCTGAATGAAAGATATAGAGTTACAGGTGTGGTACTGATCGCACGACGACTAACCCAAGTATCACATAAAACAGATATTCGTCCTTTATCTATACAAATCTTTGTTTTTAAACTAAAAACTCTTCATTAGTGCCTAGATAACAATTTATTTTGGTTTATAAGCCCGTATATACTGTAAGTACGGAGCCAAATAGTTCACAAATTTGATTACACAGGACAGTAAAATTATTTCATACAGTGTTGTAGGGCGTGAGCTTAGTAGCTGCATCAACGTATCACGAAGTCTGAGGGAACAAGAAAAGCGCTTTAATAACATAATAATAATGCTAGAGATTCTTAAAACCTGAACATTTGACGTTGTTATAAACTGAGCCAGCTGCAAGTATCATTTTCGTAAAGTTCGATACAGTAGTGACTTACTTCTTGTGGAGTATTAAGCTGTATATTTGTTGAAGGACATTGCAATAGTTCCACCTCCGATCTCAGTAACACGTATTTACTTCAATTCATTTTACTCAATTGGACAATTTCTGCCTTACTGGATAATGACCTGTAAATACAATCTGATCAACTAAAATTGCATCATCTAGAACGTAGTAAGATGAAGGGACTGGTTAACGTATTCCAACGCCAGTGTGATCTTGTATTTATTTATTACTACTTGATTTGTGCTAAATACTGAGAAATAAGTATTGCGTAAGCTGTAACTCGCTTCGAATATATGTTTCGCTACATTCTACGACTAGTCTTTAGTGATGTAGTACTGGTTATGAGGAATATTGAGCAGTTAATGGCAGAGACGGCCCAGCAGCATGAGAAAATAGAGGCTGGGTAGCGGTGGTGTTCCAAGAATCGGTTGCTCGGCAGGAATAAGGAGGACAGGAAGTTCGTAAATGTCGAGATCTAAGGAAACCGTAATGGCAGAAAGGTACGCCACCAGCCGAACTCTGAGTCAGTCTGGGCTTTACTATAAACGCATTTTTGAGTGGACTCGCGGTGAGGAAACTGTTCTGCGTAGCTGAGTCGACTGCATTCTCATGAGATGCATCAGTAGCGAATACTTTCCGGCCCCCACCATCTCTACATATATGACGATGTGGTTTTCAGTTAAACACGATGATTTCCGAAGTGATAACATTATTTCATCGATCGCTGTCAGAAGATCACTAAGACAGAGAAAAAATTCTTTCTGCTGTCTTTGTCGTAGTACTGCTCCTACGTCCTCTACATCTACACACGAACGCCACACATATGTATCGCATTTTCATATGTTTCAGCCCTTCAATATCTACATCAATAAACATATTCTTTCCGCGACTGTGAAGTGCGGGGCAGAGGTTACTTAGCATTGTACCACATGTAAGCTTTCACACCGTTCCACTCATGTACGGACTGTGGGAACAATGATCGCTTACATGCTTTTGTGCGAGTTCTCAAGTTTAGATTTGAATGCTTAAGCTACCAATGTTTCATAGAAAAATCGTCGCAATTGAATATTCACTACACCACCGAACTTATCCACTGGTGTCGCATTTGCCTCTGTGCCCACGTAGTTGGATTTCGGTGCAGTACGACGCACAACGGTGGCGAGGATTTGTGGGGCTCAGGTGTGCTGTTGCTAACTCTGTTTCCGTACACCCGCAGACCTGCTGGATGTTCTGCCAAACTCTGGCCTGTGTGGAGATAAACCAGAGGGCAGCATCTGCACCGCAACTTCACGCTAGTGTATTCTGACACTTGCTTCACCCTAGCGCGTCCACAACTCAGCTGCCTCACCGCCATACAGGAGTTTGGCGACAGTTTTCACGTCACTAAGGCAGCTGTCAGGTTCACATTTCAAAGCGAAATGGGTCACCGCCAACATACGTAGTAATCACACCGAATCATAATTAACAGCGGATACATTTTGCGCTTTTCATTTAAGACTAGCATTTGCAACTTACGGTGTAAATTATTTGCTGGATGTATTCCAGGCTCTGCCTTCCTCTACAGTTTTCGCCCTATACAGCTTTCTGTAGTACCAAGGAAGTCATTCCCTGATGTCTTAACACATGTCCTGTCATCCTATCCCCCCTCCTTGTCAGTGTTTCCCACCTATTCCTTTCCTCTACGATTCTGCGCAGGTCCTCCTCATTCTTTACCTTATCATTCCACCTAATTTTCAACATTCGTCCGTAGCACCACATCCCAAATGCTTAGATTTTCTTCTGTTCTGTTTTCCCCACAGTCCATTTTTGTTTTCCGATAGTCCATGTTTCATTACCATACAATGCGGTGCTCCAAACATACATTCTCAGCAATTTCTTCCTCAAATTAAGGTCTATATTTGAAACTTCTCATAGCCAGGAATGCCCTTTTTGTCAGTACTAGTCTGCTTTTGATGCCCTCCTTGTTCCGTCCGTCGCTGCTTATTTTCCTGCCTAGGTAGTAAAATTCCTTAACTTCATCTACTTCGTGACCGTCAATCCTGACGTTAAGATTCTCGCTGTTCTCGTTTCTACTACATCTCATTACTTTCGTATTTCTTGGATTTAATCTCTGTCCCTGTTCTGTATTCATTAGACTGTTCATTCCATTCAGCAGACGCTGTAATTTTCCTTCACTTTCACTCAGGATAGGAATGTATCGCTGATACCCATGAATTTTAATTCCACTCCTGAACCTTTCTTTAATTTCAATCACTGCTTCTCCGAGGTACAGATTGAACAGTAGTTACGAAAGACTACTTTCCTGTCTTACACCCTTTCTAATCCGAGCACTTCGTTCTTGGTCGCACACTCTTATTATTCCCTCTTGGCTTTTGTACGTGTTGTATATTATCCGTCTCGCCCTATAGGTTACCCCTACTTTTCTCAATATTTCGATAATCTTGCACCACTTTACATTGGCGAACGCTTTTTCGAGATCGGCAAATCCTGTGAACATGTCTTGATTTTTTTTTTTTTTTTGGTCTTGTGCTAGTAAACTAAGTTTCACATGTAATATAATTACATGCCGGTCGGTGTGGCCGAACGGTTCTAGGCGCTTCAGTCTGGAACTGCGCCACCGCTACGGCCGCAGGTTCGAATCCTGCCTCGAGCATGGATGTGTGTGATGTCTTTAGGTTAGTTAGGTTTAAGTAGTTCTAAGTTCTAGGGGACTGATGACCTCAGATGTTAACTCCCATAGTGCTCAGAGCCGTTTGTACTATTTTGTAATTACTTTTTCATTATTCCTTAGTGTCACGTAAATACAGTTCCATAGAACTATTACCAAAAACCAAAACTGTAAACGTTATGTGCAATATTTATTTTTCTTTTCAGATATCTTTCTTTCGTTTCTAGTTACTGACTTGGTATGAGTAGTTAAACTTGCTATCCCATTAATATTCCTTCGCTTCTGGCGATTAATAAAGCATACAGTACTCCGCCACAAATCTAAGAATAAACCTCTCTCCCAAATTCACGTAACGGTCACTAGTATAACACGCTCCACTAAATTCAAAATAAATACTATAGAGTCACATGTACCATCTGAATTTGTTAAGAGAAGAAACATTGAGCGACATGTCAAATACATTCTGCATGTGTTCTGCAAACACACAAAAAAAAGTTCATTCTGCTTAGTCATACTTTATTACTAAATGGCTATTAAATAAAATCACACAATACGAAAGACAATATTTCTTGTCTGGCGGAAATATAAACAATACTTCAATTATGAATGAGTACACGACGAAGTTTGTCAGTAATCAGATTTGTTTTCCTAGTCTAGGGCACCGCAACATTGAAGTGTTAACTTCACGCTATTCGGTTGTTATTCAGTGGCTCCTCCGCTTTGGGATCCTTCACCCAGCTACATCTTGCCTGTAGCTCGTAACTGAGTGGCAGCTTGTAAATTATTTGCATCTAGCAGATTTTTCCAAGATGGTTTTTATTAAAAACATTTTCTTCTCGCCACCCTTCTCGCATCACTCAGATAACGTTTTAATACATTAATCTAGTTTCAGTTTTTGAAACAATACTTTTCCGGTGGAGGGGGAGGCATAAGGAGGTCAGTGTAATAGGACGTTACAGGCTACATAAATATTTCATTTCTCAGCATGTGAACATGATTTGGTATAAAAGCGTTATCAACAGACTTGTCATGAAATGTATAGAAAAGCAAATAAGGTCACCACACATTGTAATGTACTGTGAGTCATAGTTATCATCCAGAAAATCGTCAGAATTAGCGCCAGAACGCATAGTGACTGTGTCAATTGTAAGTCAGAACATTAGAGGAAATATGTAAAACGACTTCTTCACAAGGTGGCAAGTATCTACGTGCTCATTATTGTTGAATATATACAAAATATAAAGTGCCACAACAAACAAAGATAAAAAACTTTTGTTTACCAATTTTTAAAATAAAAGTACGTTAGCAAAAGCATTGAATGAAATATTTCTGTGTTAAATGTCACACATAGTGACAGAATGTGCGAACCGGAAGAACTGCTTGGGTGTAAATGTTTTATTGTAGGATGACATTACTATCGTCAACCGACATTCAAAAACGGCTCTTTCTTTGTCTTGACCTTCTCAGGCAAAAAGCACAAAATCCGATTTTACAAATGCATGAAATGTATTTCATCAATAGGTTTTCATTCATCTAATACATTACATTGAATCTATAACAAAAGTCATCGTAGAGTAGATAAACTCTGTTGTCATATCATCCACTACGCCATGAACCGTCATATCAGTTATCTTAGATAGTTAATGTCTTTATTATTGAGAGAGGCACAGATTAATAGCTCTTAAATAATTTTAGAAAATCATCATTGTGTCGCTGCTTTATTTTAACACCGCCAATGTTGTTCAAACGAAGGACTATCGTCAGGTATTATGGGCAACATTAATTACAGGTCATGTATCCAAGCAAGATCATTTGTAGATAAATCACCCGATATCCATGTTGTGTTTGAAAATTGTAAAATGTGTGAAGGCAAGCGACTCACACAATGTGTTGACAGGGTGAAACACAAGGCCACACATTCATGTGAGAAACGAGTAATATGAAAGGATGTGTTCCATATATTCATTTCCATTTTTGTGTAAATGATGGTGCTTCCGACCAGTTTACTACTTTTCTGACTACATGACTTGCTCGGTGCTGAATGCTCCTAGGGAGGTTAGCAAGACAATCACAAACTGAAAACTGAATTGAAGGGCTTCGTATTTACATCCAGTCGGTATGCGTGTTTTGGAGGCCGAGCGGAGGGGCATTTACCTTGTCACTATGGTGTTGTTGAAATTGTAGAGTGTCTTCCACCACTAGTAAAACATGATTAGCAAGTTAATATTTATTCATTCAGATTTACAGTTCTGTGTGCTCTCGTCAGCCTTGGCTGCCACCTCGTGCCCGTGAGAAGCAGGAATTCTGCTGACTCCTGTTGTCAGCTCGGCTCCCAAGGCTATTCCAGCAACACGGCGACATCTTGCGGGCTGCCGTCTGGCAGGCGAAGCCGTATCGTGAAATTATGCACCTCGCAATACGTTAGAGCGATCTCGATCCCGCTCCAGAACATGAACCGCGGTGACCCGTCAGGATGTACCGCGTAGTCGGAAGGCTGATCCTGTCCCCACTGGACAGGTAAGCCCTTGGCACCCAGGAATGGCTACAGCTACGATCAGAGGCACTGATGGCCATCTCACGCAGTGGTGGCAACGATGGTAGTGCGATCAGCACCGCGAGATTTGTTGGGAGACCCTCAGTCTACCGTCAGCGATGCGGTAGGCGTCGAATGAGAAGTCCTACAAGTGTCAGAACACGGTTACTTGGATCCGATCATCTCGGGCACGGCAAGCAGGGACGTGCTTAAACATATAATATATGGATGTTATTACACACTATCAATCAGTGGCCGGGCGGTGTGGCCGTGCCGTTCTGGGCGCTTCAGTCAGGAACCGCGTGACCGCTACAGTCGCTGGTTCTAATCCTGCCTGGGGCATGGATGTGTGTGATGTCCTTAGGTCAGTTAGGTTTAAGTAGTTCTAAGTTCTAGGGGACTGATGACATAGTGCTCAGAGCCATTTGAGCCAATAATCAGTGAATGGAGAGCTTCTGTACGAATGTCATCGATGATAAAGACCAACTGAATTCAGAGCTACAGATCTGCGTATTTATCGAGACAGGCAGGAATCAATGACGCAAGGCCCTATTCATTGTGACTGGGTTACCAACCCAGGCTTGTGGTCCTCATTCTTCTTTGTTTGCTTAACGATTTACTACAGGCTTTTAATTGCTTTTTCCAAAATGTATTTATAGAATCTGAGGTTTTGCTTATTGCTCCGCGTAGCAAGAGGTAATGAATGTACCTGTATCCGTCTCTCAGCAGACGTTTTGCTGAATGTGTAACTTCTGCCTGGCGATTGGTGACGACATAGCAACGTGTGCTGTTGTCCGCAACCGAATTACAGTGTTGATTGATCCTTATAGCTTTATTTCTTCCCTTTTTCTGCTCTGTGGCGCAACAACGTCTGTAGTGATAATGGAAAACTTCAAAACCAATATAAGCCAGGCACGAAATATTACAGTCGTCCCCCTTTTGTAAAATTGTAGCTTCCATTAGACGAGAGGGACGTAAACTCATCGGGTAACGAAACAAAAGAAGTGAAACACTTTTTTTTTCATTCTTGTTAATTTTGTTGCATATTTAGACACCTATAGCCTAGTAATTTGAAAACTGGTAGTATGTTTTATATTTTCATACAGTAAACTGTTCAATATTGCATGTAGTTATTGTCTTAAGCGGTAAAAAATTGACGCGGTGAGCTCAAAAACATATTCATCGGAAACGGAGAGCATTAAGTGAGAATTTCTGAATTGCTGAAACTGAAGGGAATGGTATTTCCCAACAGAATTCATACTACATAGGGTCAGCTAGGATGTTTTTAATCTATCTGGGTATTCCATTCGATGAAGAGAGAATTAATTTGGTTACTAGGCAAATTTGGTTTGCACTGCAGCTGCCGGTGTAATGTTTATTAATAATCTATGTAAATGTTATGTAATCTAGTTCATCTTTCCACATGTCTTCATGATCGTGGAAGCCGATTATCGAGTAAGAAGTGAAGTCTGCTGATTATAGAGTACGCAGTGAAATTTCTGAAAGAGAATGTAAGCATCAGAACTTGCGGCGTTCACAAAATAGGATGGTATCTGCTACCATGTTACTCCCCGCCCCCCCCCCCCCCCCCCCCACTCCCCCCCCCCATAAGAAAAAAGAAAAAATTGGCGGTAGCTGAACTTGTATTACAAGGTAGACGTAAAATGTTTTCAACGACATCTCCATCACCAAAGCTGTTTCTAGGATAGAGTAGTTAAAACAACTATAGAATAAAACATGTAATAACACTCTCAATAAAGTCGGCGGTTTGCAAATGAGTACAAGCTGTAATTGCGAGATGAAAGCGTGCGCAGTAGACGCTGAACAAAATATTGCCTTAATCAGCGATGAACGGAGTACTGGTGACGCCACACCCAATACCACAGACATACAGATTGTTAACGATAACTCGTATCAACGTACTACAGTGGTGTACCTGAAATGGAGACAAATAGATTGATATGTGACAACTGTAGTCTATGAAGCAAAAAAACACCCTCACACTGACCTACAAAAGAATAAGAAAAGGAAAGAAAAGTAAACTTATTCTTGCACTTACAATGTTTAAAATTGCCGTCAGTTACATAGACTTGTTTGTCTGGCCTTCTCGCTTTGAAACTACTGTGCTTCTCAGGATTATATTTAGATCGAATTGTGAAGGTTGAATTAATAATGCTAACGAACTAACCGACTAAGCCTGTGGAATAGGAGCAATAGTTTGTTAAAAATTTTGCGCAGCTTAGGTGCTTTTGTAGGACGCTTTTATAATGTTTTTCGGTTTGATAGACCACTACTGTCCTAACTTGTTCGTCTCGAATTCACCTACACCACTGCGGCACGTTGTAAACTGTTATCGTTGACGCCCTTTGTGGGGCGTACTTTATACAGAAAACTCAAGAATGTTACTGCTTCATATCGCCGCTGGAGCATATGTGAAGATTCATTGACGTGTTAAAACAGTACGTAATTGTTTGAAACATGTACCTCGGATTACGATGGTTTAATTGACTTTCCTCAAATTCTTTTCGTGTTAAATAGTTATTGCCTCTTATACTCCCGCTGGCATGTGGAAACGTTAGTACTAGATAGGAGCTCGAACGTGAGCCAAGCTCTTCTCCCGTAGTTTCCTTTCCAACCCAGAGCTCTAGGAGGTCGGAAAAGTAAGCAGAACCACCTCAGTGAAATTCGAAAAGCAGGAGAGATGTATTAGCAAAAGTGGGGCTGTGCGAGTGGGTCATAAACTGCCCTTCGATACCTCAGTAAGTAGGGTAACTGCTTACGAAAGACACGGGTCACATTTCGGAATTAAAACAGTCTTGGTTACAAAGTTAGTTAATATCAACGACACGTTTCGCCGTTTTATGGCATCATCAAATTATCTATAAAACAAAAAACCAATTAATTTGGATCAAGTAGAGGAAGGGATATGGTCATATCTTATACAATCACGCAGATAAAATCAATTAAAAGTAATACAAACTTGCTGGATATGTAACCCATCCGTCGTAAAGCCATATAAAATGGGAAATAGACGTAACAGTAACTGGATATGTAATCATATAAACATACAAAACGCACAATGGATCTAGTTAAATGAAAGAAAACTGACAGTTTATCATCAGAAGGGTACAAGAAGGTGGCGGAAAAATTTTGATGACTGTCGTCTGTTACATTGATCATACCAGCTGATTCCACAGTACAAAATAGGGCCACGATTACAAAATACACGCGTATAAGCAGCACACAACACAATGTCTGTCTGGCGAGCACACAAATATTACTCGAAAGATGATGTGAACGCCGCGTATAGGGTGATAAGAGATAACCAGGTGGCGCGCATGACATAAAGCACATTTAGGAAATACAAAAATTACCTAAAAATGATGAATGGAAGTGCATGTCTGCAATTTATAGAAATCATATGAAACCAAAAGTGCATTGAGGTACCACTATGTACAGCAGAAAAAAAAGGTAATACGATGACATGATAAAGAGCGAGTGAAAATATGCCATTAAAGCTGTCATATAGAGTAGAACAGCTAAATTTTACAGTGCATGCACAGTGTGTGTATATAATATCAACAACCCACACATCAAGGTATCAGGATCAGGGGCAGTTATAATATGGCTCAAACGGATCTGAGCACTATGGGACTTAACATCTGAGGTCATCAGTCGTCCAAAACTTAGAACTAGTTAAACCTAACTAACCTAAGGACATCACACACATCTGTGCCCGAGGCAGGATTCGAACCGTCGACGGTAGGGGTCGCGCGATACCACACTGAAGCACCTAGAACCGCTCGGCCACTCCCGCCGGCGCAGTTATAAGAGTTGCAAAGTAAAGACAAAGTCATAAAAATAGAAATACAAGTTACAGAATATAAAACGGTAATCACCAATGAAATAAGGTCGTTAATAAGCAACCCTTGAAATATAGTTGCCATAACTTCTCTCACATCATAGCAAAGAAGTTAAAAATAATGCAGTCGACATAAAATAAGAGGAGAAAAGGTATCATTGTACGAACATTCTGAACACTGGTATGATTGTGTCATAAAATCTATTCTTGATTTCTTTTAGTCAGTTGATAGTTCAGCAACTTTCCATTGTCAATATAGAGTTGTTCAATAACTTCCTCCAGTTGATTCAGCTTTTTCCCTTCCTGAGAAATTTGTAATATTCTCAAGTATGCGCGTATGAGAGGCTGATGCCCGCTAATAAATGTGGAATTCGGTTTAACCCCGTCTTGCTTAGCAAGTGCTCATTGAACCTGGTCTTAAAGGTTCTGCTATTTTTCCTCTTACACTGATCAGGTAGAGAACACTATAACCATGTACCCAGTAGCCACAATGTCCACCTTTGGCACGGGTAAAAGCGAGGACGCGTCAGGGCACGGAAGCAATGAGTCCCTGGTAGGTCCCTGGAGGGAGATTGCACCACATCTGCACTCACAAGTAACTTAATTCTCACAGATTCCGGATAGGGGGGCGATGAGCTCTCATGCCACGTTCAGTCACAACCCAGGTGTTTTCGATCGGGTTCAGATCTGGCCAATACGAGTACATCAATTGGAACTACCTACTCTGCCCCTCGAGCCACCCATGGCATTCTAAAATGGCACATTATCTTGTTTAAAATGCTACTACAATCAGCGTACGTACTCCTTGACCGTCATGGTGCCTTCCACGAGCTAGAATGGATCCACGGATGCCCACATGAATGTTAGCCAGACCATAATTAAGCCACACCCAGCCTGTCTCCGGCCAGCCGTGCAGGTGACAAGGGGCTGTTCACTCGGTAGAGGACGAATTCGCGCCCTGCCATCGGGTTAATGAAGAATGCATTGGGATTCCTCATACAATGTAACGCTCTGCCATTCCTACAACGTCCAGAGCCGATGGTCACTTAACCAGTTTAGTCGTAGGTGCCGATGTTGTGGTGTTAACATTGGCACATGCATGGCTGCGGAGGTCCTTTTTTAGGAGTCTTTAGTGCACTGTGTGTTCACACTTGTACTGTGCCAAGAACTAAAGACTGATGTTAGTTCCGCCACAGGTCGCTGGCTGTCCTGCTTTCACCAGTTTGCCCAGCCAACGATGTCTGACATCTGTAATATGGGATGGCCGCCGAACACCACGACGTCTGGATGCGGTTTCACCACGTGTTGAAGATACTCACCACAGGACTCCTCAAAAACCCCGACAAGTCGTGCCGTTTTAGAACTGCTCGTGCGGAGCCTCCAAGCTGCCACAATCTGACCTCGGTCAGACCTAGATATATCGCGCGGCTTTCCCATTCTACACACGGACAGTATGCTCACTGATTCTGCGTGCACCGTGCACCATGCACGGTGACCAATGAGCAGTCATTCGTTGCCACGTCACGCTGCTATTCCCTGGAACAGTTTATATCGGTAGTAGGTCGGTGATGTTCTGGCTCATCAGCGTATGAGGAAAGTAAGGAAGGATCGGTCGCGAAATGGAAACCACAGTGAAAATCAAAACTGTTTTCTTTGCACATTTAGCTACACCTTCCAGATGCTTCTGTACATAGTCGCTGCTCCGACTAACAGACATTTGTCGGAGCGTTATACCATATTTCCAACACCATCGTCATAGAAGGCAGCCGGCTGTGGTTTCCGATAATTCTCTACACTGATCTAGAGCGCGTAGCCTGCACCCACATGTTGTCTTAGTATCCAGCCTTTTATGTGAACACAGATGATACTCAGGACGAGCCAACTAGGGCTGTGTTGTGGGTGATCGAACACTTCCCATTGAAAAGGCTGCAGGACCGTCTTCAGTGCCTCTGCAGAGTGCTGAGACTTGCCTTGAAGAAGGAACTGCGTGGCAGTTATGTTAGGTGGGCTGCATTCTTTAAGGCGAATCGTCTCAGCGGGCCCTCCTAATTGGTGGGAGGTATTGTTGTTCTAGGCACCTTTACTCACTCGCAGTGCGCTCACAACTGAAAAGAGCCTCTTGATGCGATCGACGGGCATACTAGAGACACTGCCCAAAACGTGTGTGAAAAGCGTCGTCAGATTTTCACAGTGGTTTTCATTTCTCGGCCGTTCGTTCCTCACTTCCCAAATAGCCCTCATATTTATGGGGATGCTAATTGTGAATGCAATTATACTGAAGCTTATCACCACCAACGAAGTACTAAGGGTCACACGTTCGTGTAGGTCCAACACGAAGTTTTAATGTGCAACGTGATTTCGACTCTAAGCTTAATTAAAAACTTATATTACTAAATGTGGTCACGTAGAGATGGGGTAGTGAACTTCTGTATTTGTGGAACGTACCTGGGTCGTATATCTCCCGGACACAGCACAGCGCTGCACAGCGCCGGAGAGCTGCCGAGTTGCGGCAGGCGTTTTAGGGTAGGAGTGGCGGCCACTTGGCGCCGCCCTCAGTTGGGGGTGCGGCGCTCAACTTTATTATTCAGGGGGTGGCGCCGGCGGCGCCGCCCGTTCCTCTTTTTTCCGGCAGACCGCGGCCCGGCGCTCGCGCCACCTGCTCTGCGCAGCTGCGGCACCCGGGGCTCCTGCTGACTCTTGATACGCCGGGTCCAGGCAGCAGCCAGCTGGCAGGCGGCCCATATTTCTCTGCCTCATTCACCGCCGAAAACCTCCCGCGTCCCCGGGGATATCAGTTTGGCCGCCACTCAGTGGTGCCGCTTCGCTCTACTTGGTATCCTGAAGGTAATGGAAAATGTGGGAAATCAATGAATACACCTGGAGTGCTTAAACGTGCACTCTTTTCACACAAAGTGAATAATGACTTCAAAACACGAAAGGCTGATGCAACTGTTGAAGATGATACTAAAAATTCATTAATAGCAAATGATGAATTTGGAACTCTAATTCCGTCTCTTCACGTGTACTGAACCTAAAAAGTTTGGATGATATTCGTTTGCTTTTAAGGCCAATGCAGGAATTCCATTATCTCACATGAAACTTATTGTTGGTTGTCTACAAAAACTATTGGAATCAGTACATAAATCTTTTGTGGGAGAGTTGAAGTCATTGCACGATTGGGTTCAATAAGGAAGGCCATCCTTCCCTTTTCTCGGCCATTTTCGGTTGAAAAAAGGCAGAATATGTTGTGGAACATCGTAGAATCATCCTGCTTCAGCCCGCTTAGTTACATGAAATTTTGAAATTTACGGTGCTTAGTAACCATTCAGAATGTCGTCTGCAGTGGGGATTTTTTCAAAGCAAGGCTTTGCCGGAAAACCAGAGCATCGCACATTTTCAAAGGTGCTTGCAGAATGTCTACAGAGGTCTGGCATTGAACAAAAGAACGTCGAGTCGCTGGATGAGGCGTTTGCCATCATCGCAACAAGATAGTGCAGACATATACGATCTGCCATGTCCTCGCCGCCCACCCTTCCCTGCCCCCAACGCCTCTACAGCTGTGATTCGTGAAATATGGGAACCGTGTGGACACTCTCATTCTCATTCAGTAATTTCATCGTCACAAAAATACAAACTAATTTTTTTGTTTATTTATAGACACAATCACATGATTATGACACAGTCATAACCGGTTTCGGCCATACAGTGACCATCTGCAGATGTTAAAAGAAAAAAAATGTGTGAAGCCTTACGGCACTTAACAGCTAAGGACATAAATCACTAAGCTTACACAACTACTTAACCTAAATTATCCAAGGGACAAACACACGCACCCATGCCCGAGGGAGGACTCGAACCTCCGCCGGGACCAGTCGCAGTCCGTGACTGCAGCGCCTGAAACCGCTCTGCTAATCCCACGCGGCTAAAACAATTCAAAAGAAATTTTATAGTAAAACCTAAAACTGCACTCTTATTAACGATCTAACTGCATTTATGCGAAATACATGTAGTTCATACCTAAAGGCGACACACACTGAACACACGTTCTTGCGCTGTAAAACTAGCTATAAAATGTAAAACACCGATTTAAAAAAAAAAATTTTTCGGATTTTTTCACCCTCTTTGCGCTAGATGCGCGCGTCCTCTATAAGATAGTAAGAATTTTTGAAAAGCCGAAAATATACAAACTTACTATTAATATTTATGTCAAATGCACATAAAATTTAAAATTACGGAACAGATCGTTAAATCAGTAAAATAACGTTTCAAAACACGGAGAAAACATTGCTATAGATGAAAATAGCAGTAGCACTTGTAGAGTGTATTTCCGGATGTTGCCTGTTACGCCGTTGCCCATACGTACGTCAGGGACGACACGGGCAGGGCGACGCGTGTAGTACTCTGCTGCAGGTGGCTGGCACGCCTCTCCGCCTTAGAGGTTGTTGACATCTGCTGCAGCCCGCACTACACAGTGCAATACTCCACCGCCGGAAGGGTCCATCCTCATCGAAGCACGTATGTAGTCAAAACGATTCGCTCAGATGAACAGACCGTCGTAAATGTTGAAGTATGCGTCTGTAGAAAATTCATTCTGTTCATTGAGGAGTTTGTCAGGTTCTCTGCGTCTCGTAACATAAATCTTCATTTGGTCTAAAATGTCTAATCGTTTACATTTTGTAGCTTCATGTAGAATTTGAAGCTGTCCGTCGATGTTACCAATATTATGACCATTCTCTTGCATACGTAAGCCTAGCGCTGTCTTATTACTGGGATACGTGTGTTCTTTAAACCTTATATCATAGGACCTGCCTGTCTGTCCGATACAGCTTTTATCGCATTCACGACATGGTATTTTGTATACCCGAGATTCACTATATTTATTGCTTTTCCGTAGCAAGGTATGACGCACTAGTCTTTTTAAATTGTCGGAAGCCCTAAATGCAATTTTAACCCCGTTTCTTCGGAATATATGTTCGACTTTATCTGATGTTTTCACTATATACACTCCTGGAAATTGAAATAAGAACACCGTGAATTCATTGTCCCAGGAAGGGGAAACTTTATTGACACATTCCTGGGGTCAGATACATCACATGATCACACTGACAGAACCACAGGCACATAGACACAGGCAACAGAGCATGCACAATGTCGCCACTAGTGCAGTGTACATCCACCTTTCGCAGCAATGCAGGCTGCTATTCTCCCATGGAGACGACCGTAGAGATGCTGGATGTAGTCCTGTGGAACGGCTTGCCGTGACATTTCCACCTGGCGCCTCAGTTGGACCAGCGTTGGTGCTGGACGTGCAGACCGCGGAGACGACGCTTCATCCAGCCCCAAACATGCTCAATTGCGGACAGATCCGGAGATCTTGCTGGCCAGGGTAGTTGACTTACACCTTCTAGAGCACGTTGGGTGGCACGGGATACATGCGGACGTGCATTGTCCTGTTCGAACAGCAAGTTCCCTTGCCGGTCTAGGAATGGTAGAGCGATGGGTTCGATGACGGTTTGGATGTACCGTGCACTATTCAGTGTCCCCTCGACGATCACCAGAGGTGTACGGCCAGTGTAGGAGATCGCGTCCCCACACCATGATGCCGGGTGTTGGCCCTGTGTGCCTCGGTCGTATGCAGTCCTGATTGTGGCGCTCACCTGCACGGCACCAAACACGCATACGACCATCATTGGCACCAAGGCAGAAGCGACTCTCATCGCTGAAGACGACACGTCTCCATTCGTCCCTCCATTCACGCCTGTCGCGACACCACTGGAGGCGGGCTGCACGATGTTGGGGAGTGAGCGGAAGACGGCCTAACGGTATGCGGGACCGTAGCCCAGCTTCATGGAGACGGTAGCGAATGGTCCTCGCCGATACCCCAGGAGCAACAGTGTCTCTAATTTGCTGGGAAGTGGCGGTGCGGTCCCCTACGGCACTGCGTAGG
Source organism: Schistocerca gregaria (assembly GCF_023897955.1). Classification (NCBI taxonomy): domain Eukaryota; kingdom Metazoa; phylum Arthropoda; class Insecta; order Orthoptera; family Acrididae; genus Schistocerca; species Schistocerca gregaria. The sequence continues at coordinate 465,644,879 of NC_064922.1, forward strand.
ATCCTACGGTCTTGGCGTGCATCCGTGCGTCTCTGCGGTCCGGTCCCAGGTCGACGGGCACGTGCACCTTCCGCCGACCACTGGCGACAACGTCGATGTACTGTGGAGACCTCACGCCCCACGTGTTGAGCAATTCGGCGGTACGTCCACCCGGCCTCCCGCATGCCCACTATACGCCCTCGCTCAAAGTCCGTCAACTGCACATACGGTTCACGTCCACGCTGTCGCGGCATGGTACCAGTGTTAAAGACTGCGATGGAGCTCCGTATGCCACGGCAAACTGGCTGACACTGACGGCGGCGGTGCACAAATGCTGCGCAGCTAGCGCCATTCGACGGCCAACACCGCGGTTCCTGGTGTGTCCGCTGTGCCGTGCGTGTGATCATTGCTTGTACAGCCCTCTCGCAGTGTCCGGAGCAAGTATGGTGGGTCTGACACACCGGTGTCAATGTGTTCTTTTTTCCATTTCCAGGAGTGTATTTTATAGTGGCGAACTCATCCTTTTTGGATGTCGGTCTTACCTGCCGTTTCTAACTCCTTTTTATCTTCTTTTTAATTTTACTATGTAGTGAGTTAACTATATCTGGGTCATAAAAATTTGTATATTTTAGGCTTTTGAAAAATTAATAGAGGACTCGCGCATCTAGCGCAAAGGGGTGAACAAACTCTAAAAGATACTTATATCTATATAAGACCGGTGATCTACATTTTATACTAGGGCTATCCACAAAGTACATTACGTTTTGGAATTAAAAATAAATAAAGTATTGGAATTTTTTTATTATATACAGATGAAAGCCAGACTGAAATACTACTTTTCTACATAGTTGCCATTTAAATTAAGGCACTGATCGTAGCGATGTACGAGCTTGGAAATTCCTTCGTCGTAAAATTAGGCCGCCTAAGCCTTCAACCACGTGATTACCTTTTCTTTTGGGACAGAAAAGGTGTGATTTTTGTGGATTTCCTGGTTAGAGGCTCTACAATAAGCTCTCAAAGGTATTGCCAAACTCTACGCAACCTCAGAAGAGCATTAGAAAACAAGCGCAGGGGAAAGTTGGGCTCAAAGATCTTGCTGATTCACGACAAACGCCGGGGCCCACACGGCAAATGCCACTCGTGAAGTTCTCGAATCTTTTAAGTGGGAGTTGTTTCCTCAGCCGCCGTACAGTCCCGACCTGGCACCGAGCGACTTCCACTTATTCCCAGCAATGAAGAAGTGGTTGGCTATGCAGCGTTTTCATGACGACGCACAGCTTCAAGAAGAGGTAACTACGTGGTTGAAGGCTTAGGCGGCCTAATTTTACGACGAAGGAATTTCCAAGCTCATCCATCGCTACGATAAGTGCCTTAATTTAAATGTGAACTATGTAGAAAAGTAGTATTTAAGTGTGGCTTTCATCTGTATATAATTAAAAAAATTCCTTGTACAAGATATCCAGCACAAATGAGGCCTATAAATATGGTATTACATACCTCACCTTTATTTCTAACAGAATTCTAGCAAATATGAAGAGTTCAAACAAGTCAACCTATCTGTATAGAAACGAATTTCTCCAATGAAACCAACACTGATTCCAATAAGACTGACCATTCGGAAAAGATGTCTTATTTTTCACGCAAGAGAAGTGCCGCTGCATAGCTGCTTAGTGGGTGATGCTGGACTTTCTGAGGAAAATTCATTCAGTATCACAAAGCCTTCTTCTCAAGAGAATGTTCATTTTCATTAGCTAACCGGGGACTGCACTGAGAATTTTTTAAAGGGATGGAACATGATTCATCGTAAAAATTGCTTTTGATATTCATGTATCACTTGAGGGAATTTTCGGCAAAAACTTGAAGTCATGCTGAGACTTAATTTTCTGTCAATACTCTTAGTCTGATGCTAAAAACTGTATTATTCGTTTATGTATTAAGCAGTATTCATTCCACTCCGATTCTGTAAACTCTCATGTGTAGACGTCTAATTACCTTACGAACCTGGTAACGTATATATATAATGAGCACCACTGTAAGAAAAGTTTTTCACCTATGTCAGTGTTTATGAGGTTCGCGTGTGATAGAGTGATTGACTTTTCACGTACATTTGTAATATCTGTGGACAATTTCTGTAAAATGATTAGAGTTAGTAATAAAGAAATAATAAATAAAACATCATGCTTTATGGCTGAAGTTGGCCTTTATGAGCAGCAAAAATGTAGTAAGCTCTAAGCCTTTTTTGTTTCGTTATTTTGTGGAGGGTGTCAGCCAGAAAAACTATTGGAAAAACTTGAGGTAATGTAGAGTTTATTGAAATCCGCTGTTTCCACTCATTTCGCTAAATGGGCTCCGTGAAAATCGTGATCGTAAGAGAATGAAACCTAGCGGGCAGTTTAGTAAGGACTCGTGGAAAACAGACAACGAATAAACCATCGTAAGAAACACTTTTTAATTTCCAGATGAGAGGATGACATATGTTAACTGTGTACCATGTTTGTGTTCTAGGTTACAAAAGTAGCTTAGTGTCGACCATTTGCATCCAAGACAGCCTAGATCCTCACAAGAGGTTGTACTGTTGTTGGCCGCAAAATGTACGGTAGGATGTTGGCTACATCCATCTCTATGGTCATGTTCAACCTCCAACGAGTGTTAGTGTCCTGTTGACAATCCATTCTATGACAGTTTTTTGGAGAAGTTGTTGCTCAATATATGGTTGTTTCACTTGACGTTTACTCAGCAGCATGCCTTAACTATATCTGTCAACTTGTATTCAAATCGTATAACAATTTCTAAATGATATAAGCTCAGTGCTAATGAAACGGCAGAAGGCGCGGGAATGAGGGAGTGGAAGATGCGGTGATCGTTCTTGACAGATTTTACCTAATTTATTAATAGAAACCAAAACTTCAAACGTTACGCAACATAGTACAAGTTATTAACCCTGGCTACTCACAGTCTGATCTCTAAATATCTTTGATCATGTTTGACTAAAGACAACAATCGTTAATGCTATAACTGGTTTAAAAATGTACCGCTGTAATATCTGAGGCACATTATATTAAATCCAGAGTCAGGCACACATATGTTATCAAATCACAATTACACATGACAGGACGTAAAGTAAGTGCTAATTACCAATATTAAAACTCAAAATATTTTAATAAACATTTCAGCAATTGAACTTTTAAGATGGATGTGTGTACTCAGTATGAGGGAACAGTATATAATCATTAAGACTTTTTATCATTTATAAACCACGTGGCATGTGTGTGCTATGGCACCTGTGAGGAAAGAAATGCTATCGCAATAAAAGGTTTGCTCACATTTTACCCCAAATTTGTTGACTCTGTCGATAGAGCTGATAGAGAGCATCATGACTGATACAGGGATTAGTGATCACAAGGTCATTGTAGCTAGGCTCAATACCATTTCTTCCAAATCCATCAGAAACAAAGGCAAAATAATTTTATTTAAAAAAGCGGATAAAGTGCCACTAGAAGCCTTCCTAAAAGACAATTTCCATTCCTTCCAAACTGACTATGCGAATGTAGACGAGATGTGGCTCAAATTCAAAGATATAGTAGCAACAGCAATTGAGATATTCATACCTCATAAATTGGTAAGAGATGGAACGGATCCCCCGTGGTACACAAAAAAGGTCCGAACGCTGTTGCAGAGGCAACGGAAAAAGCATGCGAAGTTCAGAAGAACGCGAAATCCTGAAGATGGGCTAAAATTTACAGACGCGCGAAATTTGGCACGTACTTCGATGCGAGATGCCTTTAATAGGTTCCACAACGAAACATTGTCTCGAAATTTGGTAGAAAATCCGAAGAAATTCTGGTCGTATGTAAAGTACACAAGCGGCAAGACGCAGTCAATACCTTCGCTGCGCAGTGCCGATGGTACTGTTATCGACGACTGTGCCGCTAAAGCGGAGTTATTGAACGCAGTTTTCCGAAATTCCTTCACCATGGAAGACGAATGGAATATTCCAGAATTTGAAACACGAACATCTGCTAGCATGAGTTTCTTAGAAGTAGATACCTTAGGTGTTGCGAAGCAACTCAAATCGCTTGATACGGGCAAGTCTTCAGGTACAGATTGTATACCGATTAGGTTCCTTTCAGATTACGCTGATACTATAGCTCCCTACTTAGCACTCATATACAACCGCTCGCTCACCGATAGATCTGTACCTACAGATTGGAAAATTGCGCAGGTCGCACCAGTGTTCAAGAAGGGTAGTAGGAGTAATCCATTTAACTACAGACCTATATCATTGACGTCGGTTTGCAGTAGGGTTTTGGAGCATATACTGTATTCAAACATTATGAATCACCTCGAAGGGAACGATCTATTGACACGTAATCAGCATGGCTTCAGAAAACATCGCTCTTGTGCAACGCAGCTAGCTCTATATTCGCACGAAGTAATGGCCGCTATCGACAGGGGATCTCAAGTTGATTCCGTATTTCTAGATTTCCGGAAAGCTTTTGACACCGTTTCTCACAAGAGACTTCTAATCAAGCTGCGGAGCTATGGGGTATCGTCTCAGTTGTGCGACTGGATTCGTGATTTCCTGTCAGGAAGGTCGCAGTTCGTAGTAATAGACGGCAAATCATCGAGTAAAACTGAAGTGATATCAGGTGTTCCCCAGGGAAGCGTCCTGAGACCTCTACTGTTCCTGATCTATATAAATGACCTGGGTGACAATCTGAGCAGTTCTCTTAGACTGTTCGCAGATGATGCTGTAATTTACCGTCTAGTAAGGTGATCCGAAGACCAGTATCAGCTGCAAAGCGATTTAGAAAAGATTGCTGTATGGTGTGTCAGGTGGCAGTTGACGCTAAATAACGAAAAGTGTGAGATGATCCACATGAGTTCCAAAAGAAATCCGTTGGAATTCGATTACTCGATAAATAGTACAATTCTCAAGGCTGTCAATTCAACTAAGTACCTGGGTGTTAAAATTACTAACAACTTCAGTTGGAAGGACCACATAGATAATATTGTCGGGAAGCCGAGCCAAAGGTTGCGTTTCATTGGCAGGACACTCAGAAGATGCAACAAGTCCACTAAAGAGACAGCTTACACTACACTCGTTCGTCCTCTGTTAGAATATTGCTGCGCGGAGTGGGATCCTTACCAGGTGGGATTGACGGAGGACATCGAGAGGGTGCAAAGAAGGGCAGCTCGTTTTGTATTATCGCGTTATAGGGGAGAGAGTGTGGCAGATATGATACACGAGTTGGGATGGAAGTCATTACAGCATAGACGTTTTTCGTCGCGGCGAGACCTTTTTACGAAATTTCAGTCACCAACTTTCTCTTCCGAATGCGAAAATATTTTGTTGAGCCCAACCTACATAGGTAGGAATGATCATCAAAATAAAATAAGAGAAATCAGAGCTCGAACAGAAAGGTTTAGGTGTTCGTTTTTCCCGCTCGCTGTGCGGGAGTGGAATAGTAGAGAGATATTATGATTGTGGTTCGATGAACCCTCTGCCAAGCACTTAAATGTGAATTGCAGAGTAGTCATGTAGATGTAGATGTAGATGAACACAACTCACAGATAAGTTGTTCAACAAAACATAAGATAAGACCAGGCTTCTTCCGTCCTACAGTGACACTCTGGTGGTTCTAAATCTCCCCCTTTTTTCATACGCATTTCAAGTGCAGGACAGTTAATCTCGTGCCTACAATAGACACAATTTGAACTGGTCATGAAGACCATCAACAAATATATTCAAGGAGTATTCCCGGTCAGACTAAATTCTCACAGCTTAGTCGATAGTTTTTCAAATTAATGTAAGAAAATTACCAAGATTGAGCATGAAATTACCCGGTAGATTAAACAAATATAACATGTCAAATCTGTGCTTTGTCATGCGGCGATAAGCGCGGTACATCTCTTATAACTACTGTTCGAATATGTCATGATGAGAACATTTTAGTTGGGAGTCTTTACATCAATAGGATCCACGTTATGCAAAAAGTTTGTCTTTAGTAATATCATCTCCTTCTGATAACAAGATTAAACGAAAGAAGAAAAGTGATGCAGTTTTATGTGCACACCAAACATGCAAGAAGTTTACATAATTTCAGTTGAGACACATCGAAATGCCTGATACTTTGTCTCAACTGTTGCACTAAACCATACACATTGGTAAAAAATTCTACCGAAGTAGACACTGGCATGTACACCTTGTACTTAAGACACCTGGAGATGTTTATGTCTCGGTAAAGCATAAAAGTCCATTGCAGCACATAAACACATGATTACAGACGTAAATAAACGACCATACATACCGAGAGCGAAACTTGACATGGGGTAACAGCTCTCTTTACTTACACACTATTTTAACAAGACATTCATGTGCGGTAGCTAACGACGCGTATAGCTAACAGAACAACATAGCTCACACAACACGTGATGGAACTGCAGCAGCCGCACGTGTCCCCCCCCCCCCCCCCCCCCCCCCACCCGGAGCAGCATGCTGTGGATGGTAACCTGACAGCTTACACCCATATCTGCGGCATCCACAGCACCCATCTGGGCACCGAGGTAATGACAGACGGACAGCCTGTTCCCGTAACTTGTTACTCCACAGCATCCTTGCAACCCCTTATCCTCCGTGCATGACAGCGAGAAGTGGCGGATGAACAGTTTGCACTCGGCGCACGCAACTCAGGACTGTCATCCACGCTCAGTAGTCGCGGCCACAACTTCAATAGGCGGGCAGGTCGCTCCCCAAGGCTCTGCAGCTGACCATACAATGTGTTGGTAGAGTCGTGACTGAGGGGTAGCGTTCGCTAACGTTGCTTGCCTTCCATCTCGGCCTCAGATTATCAGCACCACAGCGTACTCGCAGCAAACGTCTCCGATATCTATCTCCAGGGACGTGCTGACACGGCTCAGTTAACAAGACTGACTGAGATAACACATTATTGATATTTCAAAGGAGCAATTATCTATATTTGCATGTACACAAGACGAACACTTAGTCTCACTGAACTGATAATAACTTGAATTAAACATATTAATCATCATATTGGGATTGTGCGTCGCTAGAATAACTTTCGACAAAATATGCTAGTTTTCTGACCAGCTTTTCCTGTCAAATTGTCTTTTCAATTTGTAGCATAGTTTCAATATCTACATTTGGCAATCTAACATTAACGATAAATACTATACAATTAACAAATTCATTTGCTTTTAAACAAGTTTTTTACTTATAACTTCGTTGGATGCAAAATGTGACAATTTATGTGGGTGAAGATTCATCTGGTTATTACATTTCTTGATTTCTTCATTCGATCTGTACTGCGTCAAAATATTTCTGTTGGATGCCCGTACATTCCACAAAATCTTATGAAAAAATCGGCTATCGCAGTGTTAAAAAAACTGGCAGTTCTTCAATTACATTTATTCACCATTATATCTTGTATAAATAGATGTAACAGAGGGCCTCGAGGCAGAATCTTTCCAGATGGAAGGACTGCATAAATAAATAAATACATAGACAACAAACATTACACACGATGCAAACTAATTCTGTGGAGCACTTCAATCTCTCTAGATGATACGTGTGGCTGAGAGGCAGGCTGCTAGATTTGTTACCGGTAGATTCGAATAACACATACGTGTTGCGAGAAACTCTGTTGAAAAAAATATAGAAAACCGGCATTTCAAGCTGACTACCGATCGATTCAACTGCCAGCAGCGTATATTGAGTGTAGGGACAACAAAGATACAAGAAATTAGTGCTCATACGGAGGCATGTAGACAGTCGTTTTTTCCTCGCTCTATAGGCGAGTGGAACAGGAAACGAAATGACAAGTAGTGTTACAGGGTACCCTACCCCACCCACTGTACGATGGCTTGTGGATTATCTATGTAGATGCAGACGTAAGTGAAACGGTCACGCTTGCAAAGACGGAGACATCTGTTACATCACGATCACTTTCTGTGCCTAGATCGCTACTGTAGCTGGGTGCAAGACATCAGGCGAGGGCTGCTATCGCGGTCGCAGTCCCTACTGTCCCAGCTGGGGAACAGGTTCCAGGGATCGGCTCCTTATCTCGAAAGCACTCGCTCGCCAACAAAGGCTGTCGGCGCTGGAATAAAGAGGATTCGCGGGACTCAGAGATGAATGGCGACTACGGATTTGTGGGGGAGGTGCGGGGTGGCGCGATGGAGCGTTGCAAGTGGCTCTGGTCCTCTGCCAGATGCTTCGCTATTCCCAGGGAGAACGGAACCGTTCGGCTTCCTGTGGCAGTGATTGATGGTGGATAGAACACCGAGGCGATTGAATTCCAGTGGTTTTCTCTTTTGGGGATCTCACCACTTGCCACTACGGTAACGTAATGCCAGAATACGAGGAGTCCAGCAACGGAGTTGTACTCTGAACGATATGACACCTGTGCTTGTAGCCATCTCTCCCATAGTTTCCGTGCTCAGGTTTTGTCTTCAGATAGTAGCTCAGAAAACCAGCTGGTAGAGAAGCGTTATGAGTACTTTAAATTGCTCTGCCAAAATAATTAGTGGTCGTGAATTAATATCATTTTCAGAAATTGTCAACATTACATATTTATTCTGTGTAAGACGTATACGGTCACTTAGAATGAACCTTCAGTAAGGTAGGTATTGAAGCAATCTTAGAAGCCGTTTTAATTCGTAGTATAGGCGTCCACACAAATTTATCCAAGAGGGGGCATAATTCTTAAATTAAAATTTTCGTTACAACCGAGTTGGTGAATTTAAAAAGTGTTAGGCAAAAAGCACAAATTCTGACGGCAAGTATACGTAAGTAATTTGTCTGCAACTATTGATAATAATTACCCACTTGACTCATGTAGGAAACAATACTTTGACATACAAATGAAATGCTTAGTTCAATAAAATATGTGATTTTAAAATGTGGAATTACATCATCATGGGTTTACAACAAGGCTAGCTAATAGCTTAAGAAATATAGACACCGAATATTCAGAAAGAAGATTTTTGTGTTCCGGTGGTGTAAGGTTCACATGAAATTATGAAATCTGAAGCATAAATTTTAGAATAGTAGAAAAAGTCATGTTGGACATCAGCAAAAGTAGCCAACAAAAAGAACCAAGTTAATATTTCACAAAGTGAAGGAACAGGAAATAAACATTGACAGAAACACTTATTTAACTTTGATGGCACTTATAAGAGTTCGTTTGTTTACGAAGCTTACGATACGATAACATCAATGGATTTATTGAAGTACTTCCGTTTCTTCTGCTTTTAATACCGTTTGATATAACTAAATTTGGATAAAATGCGATTCCAATGCTACATTTCTTGAGGGTATTTTTGTTCTGTCGTTGCAACTACAAAAATGTAATTTTTTTCACGAGGCCCCGTTTCGCTTTATTGACGTAAAGTATCATCAGTGGTCTGTACTTATTTACATTTTGAGTTGCTTTTAGATCGAAAAACATTTAATTAAGAATAGGTTCATTTGTACTTACGGTGAATTTTGCGCTGATTTCTCGCTTACATCAGGAAGTGCCGTCTGCCAGCACGTCGTTGTTTTCCTGTGTTAGACACTAATAATTTTGGTGTAATCTTGATTTTCTGTAGCACTATGCTTTTCATACGTTTTCCAAAACACTCTTTCCGCACCCCACTGTATTCTGTTTGTTTTTATACAAGTATGTGTTGCTGTTTGTGTTCAGAAGTGTTGCCAACATAACCTTTCCACTACTTCGTCTTTGACCTACAACGTTTAAAAAAATTATAATATTGTATGTGTCTGATTCTATTTAACTATGTTTCTGTGTATTTATGTACTGTGTAAGAGTAAAGAATAAATAGCAATAGAGGGATATTTTTGGGAGGGAGGAGGGAGAAACCATAATGAGTGGAAATAAATATATAGCAGTGTGATGGAGTGTGAGTTAGAGCAGAAGGTGAGTAGCGAGAAGTAAAATGAAACTGTGAGCAGGGGTTGGGGGGTTGTGGGAGAGTGGGAGTCGGTGAAGAATGGAAAAGGCTCTTTTCTTTTTCATGTAATTCCCTCAGTTATTCTATATAGATTTTGGTTTCCAATATTTATCAGGTAATTTTGTGTTAAAGCATTTTGAATGTGGAAATTTTCTTGGAGAGGGAGGAGGTGTATGTCTTTACTGATTTTTATCATAGTCATACCGTTTTCAATATTGCTTAGTCTATGATGTTCTTCTTTCAGATGGTCACCGAAAGTTGAACGATTTTTACCGTATTTAAATGCTCTGATATGTTCTTTAGATCTTCTGTCGAATGTCTTGCCAGTCATTCGAATGAATATCTTGTCACAGTCTCTGCAACTCAGCTGATAGCTAAAAATTGGAACGTCGTCCACAAATAACGCTCTAAAAGCCATTTCAGTGTGATCGTAATACTGTCAATAGATGCTGAAATCAGCGCCACGTTTAACGGCCTACTTGAGGAGAAACGTTTCCAGTGTGTGAAACAATCCTACAGTACATCTCCTACTTTAAATCTGGAATAACAAGAGCATGAAAAAGAGGAGGGTACGGAGTTGACGGTGAACCTGATGCATGACCCTCTACGATAAAGTTGTGCCTCGATAATATAGACATCGCATTGGCGAAAACTACCCAGTCTGAAAGTCCGAAAATTAGTATTTCGTGTGTATGTCAGTTTGAAATAATGTAACTCTGACATCCGATAGCGCACATGCAATCAGTCAATGCTGCAGTTCGGATGGTCAGAAATCCCGTTAGACAACGTACGTCATCCTTGTGACATGACGCGTCGCCAAAAAGAACGCACAGGTCGCTTTGATATTGACATAAATCAGCTCAAAACTACATCTGCCAATCCCCAAAACACGATGAAAAGGATTGAAAAGTTCGTCCACCAATAATGCATGTAAAGACTAGCAAGGAGCAAGCTGTGAAGTCAGAAGACAGAGTGAGTACAATAGGAAAAATATCTCCCTTCGCGTACACAATTACATGTTCAGTATCGTCATATACTCTCTCTTTTCGTCATATTCTGTTTGCAACATTGGGGTGTATAGTTGAACTATGTTCTTGGCATTGTTTGGTGTCTTATCTGATGAGAACAACACTGTTGCTGAGCTGTTCGCAGTTGCTAACTCTTTGCCTGCTTTCCCACTCATAATCAATCCTACTTCCGCTGTCCAATTTCCTGCTGCTTTGACGTTATCCTATATTCATCTGAACAGAAATCCTTGTTTTCCTTCCCTTTCAATCCACTGATCCCCACTACGTCTAGAATAATCCTTATGATTATCCTTTTTAGATTTTCTAGCCCCTACTACTCGTACGTTCAAACTTTTGATGTTGCATGCTCCGTCTCGTAGAATACTATCGCTTCTTCTGTTATTCTATCTTTTTATCGTTTTCACCTCACCCTTGGCAGTCACCTGCCGGAGATCACAATGGGGAACTAACCTAGAATCTTCTTCCGTTGGGTGTATTACTATAACCGTTTTTCAGTCAGAGGCTACATGTTCTTGTGTCCTGATATCGCTGATCATATCGGATTACTCCACTTTACCCTACACAAGGGCAGAGAGTGATCTCAAACATGTTCCGCTCGTCCGCCGTCTTTTACATGGCCGTTGTCAGACCGAGGGTGGCTTCTTTTACCGAAAATCTTCGGCCGCCATTGCTGATAATTTTTATTTAAATTAAAACCCTGTACCTAAGGCGTTTTCATTAATAGAGAGAGACGCTCTACCAGCTGATGTCCTGATCTGCCGCTTTCCATCTGAAAAATGTACAGTCTCTTCTTGATTGATCTGTTCCTCGTTCACTTCTCATTTCCGTATAGGGTAATATTTAAATACCTTCAGTAAGTTCTTCCTAATATTTAATTTTTCATTCACTGTCAACACATTTCTCTGTATCAGAAATGCATTTATTTCAGATAACATCGAAATTCAACGCATTCCGTGCAACTACTCTTTCAAGTCCTTTGCTGACATAATTAAGATATCATCGGCAAAACGCAAAGTAATTTTTTTCTTCATGCTGAACTTTAATTCCCTCGAAAGTTCCTGGAAGAATAAATCTGTTTACTGGACCGGGACTTTTGCTTTTCTCGGCCAAGTGCCCTGCCAATTGTTTCACTATCACAACTCACGACCCACGCTCACAACTCTAGTTCCGCCAAAACTTATTTCCTACATTCCAAACTTCACACAAATTCTGGGCTAGCACTGCCAAAAGAACGTATACTGTGAATACATTTCTTAGACGTGGCCTGGAGATTCGTTTCCCAGGTTCGAGTCCCGGTCGGACACACAGCTTTAATCTGGAAGATAGTTTCATATCAATGCACACTCAGCTGGAGAATGAAAATTGATTCTGAAAGCAATTTCCCAGGCTGTGGCTAAGCCACGTTTCCGCTATCCTTTCTTCCAAGAGTACTATTGCTACAAGTTTCACAGCATAACGTTCGTGAGTTTTGACTAGTAGGAGGTGAGGTTCTGACGGATAAAAGCTTTGAGGGCAGATCGTGAGTCGCGCTTGGGTACCTCAGTTGCTAGAGAGCACTTGTCCGTTTCAGTCCAGAGCACAGCTTTAATTTGTCAAGCAGTTTCACTTCTGCTCGAACTCCTTTATTATTTGTTGACTGCACAGTTCTCAACCAATGTTCCACTTGCATTTCCATAATCACTTGTTGCTGCAGTTTGGATTCATAAAACGTTGGTTAAAGTCAGTTAAAGCTGTTTCCTGCCATGTAAGACGTCACTAAGATTGCCGATGAAAATGGATTATCTGGGGTCAATTTCCCGTCACCGGCAAGATAACTAGGAAAGACGCCAGTTTTTCCATTGGGAGAAAGATGTGTAGAGAGTAGGTAACATCCCTTTCAAAGGAATCACCTTCCCATTTGCTTAAAGCTATTTAGAGAACCCTCACAAAACTTAAACCGTGATGGCTGGACAAATGTACGAATTCGAGTACAGTGTGTTGACCAGTAAAAGATCTCACAACACCATTGTTGTGACTAACATGCAGATTTACATCAATATGCTGCATGTGATTGTGAAACCATTGTCAGAGGCTATTCTCTATATTTGAATTTCTCCTGGCAGATGCTACATAGTGAACATATGTAGAAAAATAAATTCACCACCAAGCAACGAATACTGCAAGGACATAGCATCCGTCAGTTCATATATGATACACAGGAAATTAAAAAAAAAAAAAGATTGATTCAAAATATTTCTTTTATGCTTTCTGTACAATCGGCAGTCAGGTTTAAAATTGCAATTAATTCATTGAAACATTATCACACAACATTCTACTGTGATCATATCTTGAATATAACAGCGTATTTAAGAGTTTTTAATCATAGTAGAGTAGAAACAGTACTGTTGACAGAACATCCGCAGCTGAGAATTATAGCATGGGTTGAAAATACCGCTTCAGGTGTAAATGACTTTATTTTCGCACGACCAGATTCGGACTGTTATAAGCCCATCCTCAGGTGTCGTAACTGTGCTGTGGTCCCCGAGTGCCGCGTGTACCAGGAGCGGTGTGCTGCTTCTGAGCGCATATCAGTCTCATTATTTTATTGTCGCATCTCGTATGCATCTACCAATGTTAACACCACAACATGGGCACGTGGCCATTGGCACTGAACGTTGGGACAGTGGCAGAGCATTGCATGGTCTGGTGAATCCCAAAACCTTCATCATTCCGATGGGAGGGTGTCAGTAATCGTTGCCCCCCTCCTGAAATGTATGGGAATTAGGTCGCTTGCGTCCCCAGATGTGGTGCCAACTCTCTCCAGTGACCTACCATTGCATCATGGCTTTCATGGCACGACGCATCGCCGCTGTTATCCGTGCCAAAGGTGGACATATCAGCTATGAGACAGGCGGTCATAATGTTCTGTCTGATCCATGTATGTTTGTTTTATTCCTAAACTTTCATTCCGAGTTGTGTATGGAAGAAATGTAGCATAAACTGTGTTCACAGATGTTAGTACTGTGATGGTGGTTGTGAGGTGCGAAGTCGATGAGTAGCAGAACAAAACGGAGGACGCTGCACCCGCCCCCACTGCTCACGTGCTTTGCTGCGGGCAGGTTGCACTCCGCGACACAACGCGTGATGGGAGGTTGCTGGCGTACCAACCGCTCGATGCCACACGAGGAGCGTCACGTTACGAGTGACGAGTTCTTTGACTGCCGGGCGTGAATGAATTTCCATGATTGGTTTCGGTCCTGGTGTGATTATCTTCAGGCCATAAAAAATTGTGCCCGACATTGATCATATTACAGGAATATATTTCGTGACCTTTATTAAAGCTATCCAACAGTGCTTGTACAAATCATTTCCTTTTCCCAGAAATTTTTACATTGCGAGGGTACCGTAAATTTGAGGCAACTTATCCACAGATGCTTCTGTGTAGACTTTGTCTGGTTTGTACAAAATTAGATTCTTTAATTCTGTGGCTCAACCTGAAAGCGAGATCCGTCACTTTGTCCGTAGCTCCAACACGTCTTTCCCTGAGAATCCGTAGTGCTTCGCTGTCATAATATCTGTTCAAACTATTGAAGTCTGCCTGTGGGATCGATCACTTACTGCCACACATCGGCAGAACAGCTATCCTACACTACTGCTAGGACTTGATATCTAACCTTATCAAAACTTAATATTGTTTGCAACAAAAGATTAAAATGAGGAAAATGTATGCGCATTATGACGAGAATTGCCATTGCTACATCTGCTTTCCGTATTATATCATTGATTTTATAGTAAACTCTAATATGTTTTAATTCTTCTTGAAGCTAACAGTTTTATCCGCATAAAACAGTTTGAGTTACATTCCTGTATTATCATCACTCCAGACACGAGTGCGGAGCCGTAGATCACATGAGTATGGTTGAAAGACCCTTCATCTGCGAAAATTACTAGGTGCAGAATGTAGGTTGGAGTGTTAGATAGTTCCTAGAACTGAATTCAGAATTGCAATATATTGTCCCGTAAATTGCATTCTGCATTTATTTTTTAAATCCTAGCTGTAAAATATCTGATTCACTGCGAAAAATTCTTTGAAGATAACCTTGGTAGGAATTCTGAGGATAGGACGACGCAGTTTACAGTACATTTCGATCCAAGACGATAGATTTGCCCGAGTTTGATTGACTCCTGTTGCCAAACTACAATGAAGACTCAAAACATCAGGACCACCTGCTTATAGAGCGTTGGTCCACCCTTGAGACGCAAACGCAATAGAACAGCTATTCTGAGAGACATGGATTAGACAAGATTTCAGTATGCATGTCACTCGAGATAGCCACCACAAGTCGTGTAATTGCGTAAATTCGGGCCGGTTGTTTGAAGGCTCGGAGCTGGCACGCGATGGCGCAGATGTACTCCATCGTGATAAGATAAGGTGCATTTAGTGTCCAAGATATTGTCACCTCTACCATGCTCCTGAAACCACTGCTACCATATGCTGGCCTTATGACGCAGATAATCCTGTTGTAGGGTGCCAAAGCCGCCGAGGAAGACATCAAACTGAGGAGTTTCAGATGACCGACATGTTCACCTCCACAGCTGCCGTGGTCCCTTCAATTAGTACTTCATCTTCCATTAAAACCAAAATTAAAGTTTTTTTCTTTTCTTAATTAAGTGCTTATGTGCCTTGTAAACCGGGACCTGCTCCTCACCAGCTTCAGCTGATGACCAGTTCAATTGTCGAAACTTGTCAGTGATAAACAAATAAACACCTGTATACGGTCCAGATTAAAGTCTTCCTAACATAATACTGCCCGGCAACGGCATGTGTCAATGCGCAGTGCATGGTTCGAACAGCCATATTCCTGCATGACGTATGTGGTCATGACCATCGACATGGTTTCACAAACGAAACTCATACGACCAGGCGACATGTTCCGATTGATCCACAGTCTAAAGTATTCGTGTCCATGCTCATGGGAAGTTCGGAAATATCTAAGCTTACTCTCCTATTAAGTTAGCCAAGATCCTGGGAGGCGTCACAAAACGTTTTGTGGTATCTGCCCAATATGAAATGAGTGGGAACTTGTAACTATTAAATAAGGAACAAAGGAAAATTATTGTGATTTTTTTCCAATAAAGTGATTGATAAACAATTGGCAACCTAAAATTGGCAAGCGTAAAATGATCTTATTCCAACATAATTACATCCAAAACAAATGGTAATCTGGACGTATCTGAAATAACGAGTCGGGGATAAGATGCTAATAATCATGCAAGTGAATTAACTGTAGTGAGTAAATGCACAGTGACTGTTGTGATCTTCACTGGAAACAGATAGTACTCCACAAGGGGATATGTCACACCTGTGGTCATAGTTGAAAGTAAACTGTTCAGTGGCGATAAAAGTCTTCAGAATTACGCTTGTAGTAACTGGATTGCTAGAAAATGATTTAAATGTTCTTACAAATCGTCTCGCGGTTACTGCACTCCCTCACCGTAATATTGCTGATGGAGGCTAAGTAGCTGCAGAATCAGTCACTGGAGGAACTAATGACCCTCGCCAGAGATTAAGTGCTGATCATCCAGCAATCTTTTTAAATCCCCATTACACCAGCTCATCCGGCACAGTAGGCCAATGGAGTCGAGGGTGTAGCGAGGAAATTAGGTGGTCCATGGTCCCGAAGATAATCTTGGAGTGATTTTTGATCAAAGAATGAAACCTTGAAGTTCTGATTATTGCCTCTCTCACTGACGTTTAAATGACTCAGCTCCATATCTTCTGAGCACCCATCGATAAGACCGCCTCTTGCAGAACGCGAGTCCTCTTCCTCTAGCTAATTAACCAATAACTACCACTGCAGGAAGAGAGTTGTGTCACCCTCTCTGTGATCAATGAGGAACTGTTCGTCGTCACTGTCTAGTCTCTCATTTTAACTTACAGTTTATTTACGTAACTCAATGCTGGAGGTTTCTACATTGCGTAAACATCTGTTCAAAGACGGTTCAAACCCGCATTTTATCATCCTGAACAAGGTTTTCCGTAATTTCCCTAAATCATTTACGACAAATGCTGGGGTGGTTCCTTCGAAAGGCACCGTCGCATTTCTTCTCCATCCTTCTCTATTTCTAGCTTGTTCTCCGTCTATAATGACCTCATTGTTGACGGGATGTTAAACACTAACATCCTACTCCATGCTTCCTAAACATATGTTCTTTACTCAAGACGTACTGTGGTCTCTCTCATTCCTTCGTGATGTTTATCTCCAGTTTTCAGTGCTCCCTGTAGAAACGGCCAGTTTTCTACAATTAGTCTCTTCTCCTAAAACGTGACCATTTTCAAGTCTCTCCCAGGTCATAAAATGTTTTCACCAGAATTTCGCTCCACGCAGATGTTTCCTGTGTTTGTATGTGAGGTGGCAGCGTGCCCTAGGTGGCACCACGAACAGATCGGTTATGGCTGATGGACCATTGAACCTTGGCTCTCCCTCAATGGTCCTTCCGCAAACTGGTTCTAATGGGCAGTCGACTCTACCGTCTTTTGTGATCTGCGTGCCTTCTTACTGTTCAGAATGCTGTTAACGTTTTCTCAGTTCTGCAAGGCATGCAGATTCGAATTAATAATAAAAGAACAATAAGATTGCGTTATCAGACAATCACTAGTACTGCTGTTTATCATATTCCTAAGTGTCATTTAAGTATGCGGTTGAAATGAGACTTTCATTACTTATTTGCATGCTAAACGTTAGTCTTTCCGGAAAAATAATCCCCTAGCATCGATTGCAAGCATTTTTGATGATTATGTTGGACCAACGTGCAGGGGCTGTCCAGTGTGGAACCCCATGTTCAACGTGTGCGCTGAACGGTGTGCTTTGAAACACTCGCGCCTGCAACAGCATTGTGTTCACCCGTCAGATCGGCCAGAATCGTCACCGTTTCGTCTTTACAGAGTGAGGAAGTCTCCGACCTCCTCGCTCTGTGACGACATGCCATGTCAGCCTATGGTTCACTCAAACTGCAAATGCTTTTCATAGTTGCTCAGGACAGTAATAGGGCAATGACTGACCAAGGTGGTCATTTTAGAGATGCTCATTCCCAGTCGTCTACCCACAACAGTAACATCTGTGTTAAAGTCGTTAACGTCAATAGCTATTAGAATTAACTATCTATATCGCTGCAAGAATGATTCCCCATTCGGCTCTGCTTCGCTTACATATTTAACTTACCGCTTATTTGGCTGCAACGCCGCCAGGTGGAAATCAGTCTCAAAGTGAGCAGTTTTCACTGCATTCTGGCTCAGAAATATGTGCCTTGTTGTACTATGCATTTCCTGTGACGAGTACTGTTGCATTTTCAACAACTCATTAACCGTAACCAGTGGGAATCTCAATCCTGGGCACAACTGTGAAAGGTAAGCATTTCGTATTCCGACATAACTGTCATTTTTTTTTTTTTTAGATTTTAAATTTAACTCTAACACACTCCTTTATGACAGATTGTATTTGAAAACGACGACTCGGTGCGGCAAGACTAATAGCGTAACCTTTCAAAAATTTTATCGCTTATGTATTTGTGGCTTTACGACCGTCTGTGGAGTGAAACATTTGAAACGCAAGGAGTTCAAAAACGTACATGTCACAAACAAGCTCACTTAAAGCCTGATACTGCCTGAATTAATTATTTCCATCATTAGTTCCGAATCTCGACATACTCGCCTATCGACCATGTGCTACATTAGTCTTATAGTAATGCTTTGGACACTATCTGTAACATGTTTGAATTTCAATTCCCATTCTTGGTTGTTGAATGAGTAATGGCTCTTTCTGAGAGGGACGTGTGAGTGCAGGCACACGCTATTTCAATTATTGGTGACTCTGTCTGAATTATCAATGTAAATATTGCAGCTTAGAACAAGTGTGTTACTTACAGAATACCCTACTTCGTTACTACACGCAGTCGTGCCTTGTTCACGAGATTGTGAGCCTGTACTTCAGTATCATACCACATGCACCAGAGCGAATCTAGGTCGAGTGATTATACCCCGTTGACGTTGAAGACATCAGATGCATGCTGTAATTTCACGAGGATAGTGAAAGAAATCGGATGCATCCATTTCAAGGTAAAGAAAATCGTGAAATCTGCATTAACGCACTGAGATGAAAAAAAGAAGAACGAGTATCTGAAAGGCTGGATGGACGTTAAAAATTTGTTCTTGAAAACTGGTCCACTGCCTTAACCATTGTACAATTTTACCGAATAGACAAATGCAGACCTCCTACCGTAGAGTTATATGAGCCGCAATTTTATAACAGTATCGTTGTAGACTAATTGGCAATGTTGGACTCCTATTAGAAGAAAGCAGTAACCAGTTGGTAGGGCGTACGCAGGTATATGGATATAAACCGCAATATGCGAGTTCCAGTTGTTTCTAACGCCAGTACGAATACAACAGGAATGAAATATTATTACTAAACTCTGTCACCCGGTATCTGTTCATCACTTACAGAGATTTTGTCCACATTCCCAACAACTTTTCTCAGTACTATTCGGAAATGAAAATTAAATACTAAGTACCTTCATTTAAAAGCATTTGATATTTCTGGTTGTGTTACGAATCTTTCTCACGCTATTCTTCTACTAAACATGTTCACAAACTAGTAAATTGTAAATTACGTTACTTTAAATCAACTTGAGTGTTAATCGCCCATGATCTGGTGCACTAGCTAGCCTAAGAGTATTTTTTGACGTTTTCCACTCTTTTTCAGGCGGATGTTGGGTGGTCCGCAAACATTTTGATCTCCATGGACCTGGAATGCTAACGGCAGGAAGGGAACCCGGTCACAAAGTTAAAAAATAAAATTTGTCCAATTCTAAAAAAACGGATCCCATGGTTGACAAATAAACCGCCAGGGGAAAGAGAGAAGAAAATATTTGTTAGGTCTCCTGCAGAGTAGTTAAATAATTGTTCGTACTCGTCCATCATTTCTGATTGACATGTGGAATAGCCCCAGGTTAAAATGAGGAGTCCTACAATCCGGGTTTATCCATAAAATATAGCTCTGCATTTTGATGCTTGGTCGTCTAGATATTTGCTCTTAATAAACTGCATTCTTGTTCCATTTCATTGTTTTTACTAACCCAATCATAATATACAATTCAAAACTTGGGCGATTGACGTGACTTTGTCCACGTTTGCCAAAGACCCATGATGGAGCTGAAAACACTTTTGTTTTGTTTTACGCGGTTGGCTTAATATCTGTGAATTGAAACTGAAACCAATGTTTCTAAACTGCGTGAATTTTCCCTGTAATGTCTGGACACTACAACCTTCTCGAAGAACTGTTTGTCGAAATTTTGGATAAAAAATTTACATAGTTATTTGTTCTATAAGAAATAGAGAGTAACGTATTTTGTCACAGAAACTTTCTTTTGAGTCTTTTATTTGCCACTGCCACTAGAGGGTCCGAATGGTGGTGCGTAACATGGCGGTATGCAACGTAACTACTTCAGTGCATGAGAAGAGATCTTCTCTCCTCTAGCATAACCATGACAGACCGAACACGAGCACTGCGACATATGCAGCAATTCGGCGCCTTGGTTTCACTGTCACCGGTCATCCTTCGTACAGTCCCGACTTGGCCCCCACCAGATTTCCATTGTTTCCAGAACGCCTTCGAACACTTCACTTTCACATTGATCTAGTGATGGAAGAAGTAATGACGATATCGAAAAAACTGAAACGTGTTCAAAAATAGGTATGTATAAATGAATAATAATGGTGTAGAATTTTAATTAGGTTTGTTTTATTTTAAAAGGTTTAAGAGTTTTCACATAAAAATTCGGAGGTATTACTTTTCAGCACGCCCTCTTAATCATCACGCACGTATGTCCAAGTTCATACCGCACGAATAAATACTGTTGATAGTTATTATTCACGTAAATACGCTTGCTTTTGGTACAAATGAAAAGAAACTTTTTGTGAGGCTCACACCAGCTCTTAACAACATTATAGTACAGTCCTGGCAATTAGGTAGCTATGGAAGTCACACTGTCCATCAGTACATTAATCCTGTTGAATTAAGTACCAACTTCGATTTTCGCAACAACTTGACTAATTTCCTTTGTTATTTATGATTTAGTAGCTGAATGACTATGAAGTCATTAAAAAGCAATGAGAATTTCGTTTTGGAAAGGCCAAGAGAGAGGTAATTTGTAGAACCCACAAGCAAAATTCCGTGTTAACATTATAAGCATCACTGTGCATGTGTCATAGCCTTCCTGCACTGGTCTCGATGCAAAAAATACTGCACGGTAAAGATCTTAGATTTGTCTTGGTCTCTCTACACATGCCAGTGTGGTAACATACAGATATCAAACAATCAGGGCGGCCGCAATGTCACAGGGAATGAAACAGAATTGCAAAACCGCTCACAATTTTTGTCGCAGTACTGTCGTTTTATGTAACGTTTTCGGCACCGTTGTCACAGTTAAAATCTTCTGTATTGTTAGGTGGAGTTATATTTTTTCTTCTAAATGATTTACGTGTTGTCCTCGTGCTGGGATCATCCTCTTCAAGATCTTGCGGTGTCCACTGTCGATTGAACGCTGCTACTATCCTCTGTTGATTGAACACTGCACTGTTCAATGAACAGTGAGCACTACAAGATTCTGAAGAGGGTACCAGCAGATGTGTCGGAACGCCCGTCGTGTAGAGAAATGTGACGCGACCTAACAAACCAGAAGATTTTAACTTCACAAAACCGTTTGATCGATTTTATGTTTCTTGTAAAGATAGCTTTCTGTACAGCTCAACTGTGTTTCTCGGGATCCTTACGAGCTCTGCTTTGGAGAAAGGAGGGAGTTTGTGTTAAGAGGCTACCGAATTGTGAGTCCGAAACTTCAGGTTTAATGGTTATCACTGATCGTTACTGCCTCTAGGTGGGAGAGAACTCAACGTGGGCTACCCAGCCGAGTAGGAGATTTTCTTCGCGCGTGGACTTTGTATTTGTGGTTGCCTGGTCTCATCTTCGTTGACTCTATTGTCCGCCTCTCCCTTCTCCGTCTCTTCACTGTACATCTCCTCCTCCTCCAGATCTCTCTCCATCTTCTCCCCCATTCTCTCTCTGTCCATCTCCGCCTTCCCACTCTCCCTGTCTTTTATCTCTTCCTCCCTGGCCGTCTCTTAATCCCTCTCTCTCTAACGTTGAATCTTGATGACTGTTATTACAAAGAAACCTCGACACGGAAATGAATTCCTTTAAATTGAATCAGTAAAATGGTTGGGATCATTAATATAAGGGTTACAGGACCGACCTCTCAAAGTACTGGAATTGTGATAATAGTGGCTTCAATGACATTATTTCTCATAATTCTAATCTGTGAACGGGTAGGTGTGTGTGTTTGTGTGTGTGTGTGTGTGTGTGTGTGTGTGTGTGTGTGTGTGTGTGTGTGCGTGCGTGTGTGTGGAAAGAATACACAAGGAGAAAACAGTTTAATAGTTTAAATGTCCTGATATCTAAGTCAAAACTCATTGGGACAAAGAAAAACGAACCACTCATTATTACAGCTCAGTACTTTCTTCTTGCAGTCGGGTTTAGCATGAAATCTGTAGATTGTTGTTAAGAAAATATGTAGCTTACTTCCGTCTCAAGGTTAGTAGATCATCGTGTAACAATTTGAAGTAAAAAGATCAAGAACATTCTGTGAACAACTTTACTAAATGTTTGCTAACAACGTTTCCCCTTTATGTACTACCTGTATATTCATGTCCTATACACGGTGTCCTATTTATCTTCACCACCCTAAATAGCTGTTTCTGTAGATACAAATTACAAAATGTTTCAAGCAAATGTTCTTTAGCCTGTCAGGGGGACATCAGTTAGCATGATTGCCTTTGTTGTAGCTTTGTTTTTTACAAAGATATGAACAGCGGTATGACTTTTTTTGAATGGAACCCTGCAGTTTTTATTCGGTAATTAATTTCCTCTCCTCAAGACCTATTCAAAAATGTATCACAGTGTACTATTCACTGAAACACAACGTTGTTAACTGCATAACACAATATTGACGTTGACGCTCGCAGCGCTTAGTGCAGGTACTCGGGGTAATGGAACATATCCACGTGCTGACGTTGGCAGAGGACAAATGTAAACATAATTAGAATGCATACCCCCCCATCGTCAGTTGAAGATTTGTGTGAGTAGAATGTACACCAACGAAGAGAAGGTAGAAATGCAACTCATCTATGGGGAATGTAACTTAGCAGAATAGTAACTGCAATACTGTTTCCTTAGGTACGGGTACACTTAGTACAGTAGTTTAGTCATTTTAAATACTGTTGTGTAGACTAGGCATACAGTAAAGACTATCCTTCCTAAAAAACTACATCGACAAAACGTTTAATTTGTTGTTGTTATTGTTGTTGTTGTTGTTGTTGTTGTTGAAGGTAGGCAAAATGCTACGCAGACATCGGAACTGTACAGAGGGCGACGCTTGTCTTGTTGCGACGCGTCAGGAAACGACAGCTCAATCGTCGTAGCACTCGCACAAACGAAGCTGCCGAAGGTACTGTTCTCGCTTCCGTTGCTATGAATCCACATGTGAGCACACGACACCTTGAACACGAGATTGGCATTCCTGAAACCAGTGTACATCGTATTCTTACATGTCACCGGTTCCATCCTTACCATGTACACCTACATAAAGTATTGAATGTGAATGATTTCCAGAATCGTGTACAGTTCTGTCAGTGGGCACAGCAGCAAGTCCTCGCCAACGAGAACCTTCTATTTACCGATGAATGTTCCTTCCCAAAAGCAGAACAGGTAATTTCAAGGGACATGCATTATTGGTCCAGCGACAACCCACGATGGCTTAGACAAGCGGAACATCAGCGTCAATGGATGGTTAACGTCTGGTGTGGGATACTTGGTACTAAAATTATTGGCCCTTATTTCATCAATGGTGGTCTAAACGGCAGAGCGTATGCCAGCTTCCTCAGACGAATTCTTCCTCCTCTTCTGGATGAAGTGCCGCTAAGAAGCAAAATGCTTACGTGGTATCAACACGATGGATGTCCAACACATAATGTCTTGCGTGCACGTCGTGTTCTGAACCATCCTGCCAGATGGATTGGTTGAGGAGGAACAGTTACTTGCCCTGCTACGTATCCTGATTTAAATCGTCTGGACGTTTTTCTTTGGGGGTGCATTAAAGACGTTGTCTGTCGCGATATTCCAACTACTCCGGAGGACATGTAGGAGCGTAACGTGCTTGCTGGTAATTTTCTTCAGGTAACACTGGAAGCAGTAAATAATTATTTCATTCAACGAGTGCACAAGTGTATTGTTGGTCACGACTTTGAGCACCTTTGAATGTTCTACTCCTGGGCAAGGTTTTCATTTGCTTTTCATTTATTTTCTGACAACTCCAACTGGACGAGTTTGTGATGCCGAGCTCAAAGTCAGTGTTATGTAATTAATGAGTTTCAGTGTATCGTACACTGTGATACATTTTTGAATAGGTCTTTGGGAGACGAAATGAATTACCGAATAAAAAATACAGAATGCCATTTAAAAGAGTCATGGCGCCGTTCATATCTTTGTAAAAATCAAAGCTACAAGTAAGGCAATGCTGACTGATGTCCCTCTGACTGCTAAAGAACATTTGGACGATCAGTTATTTAGGATGGTCAAGATAAACGGGACACTGCCTATGTCCGTCCGAACATTTATTAGGCAGTATTAAAATGCGGAGTAAATCGAACAAGTACATTTCGAGAGTTTTATTAACAACGTTAAGCAATGACTTGTTTGTTGTACGGTGGGTAGAGATAGATATTGCTCTAACAAATACAGCTGCTTACGTCCACCCGAATATATATTGCAGCACTGTGTAAAAACTTCAAGCAAACCGATCAAGAAGTACGACTTGTCTTTATATAGTATAATAGCTATAGATGGTGGAGGAAATTTTAACCCTGGACAGCTGATGCCAGTAAGAACCAAAATTAATGATATTGTGTAGGTCGTCAACACACCGTATTTAAACTACGGAAACTTGGCTTCAGGCGCTCCGATGGGCCGTGGGATTGCCACGTTGCCGTTCGTCTGTTGACGGGCAGCGCTATGGTTGTCGGTTCACACATAAACGTCCCTCGCACAGTCACTGCCCCAACGTGATACGCACACGTGCCGAATAAGTCTTGCTATTTCTCTCCACCTCACGTCAGAGGCACTCACACGTAAGCTTCGCTTTGGAGCGCACAAATGTTGCCTGTGGTTTAGTCATACAGTAAGCATGGCGGCACAGTATTAGTTTGAAGAGCAACGAGATTGGTTTGTGTTTATGGACTAGCCGACAGTAATGCGCATGAAGCTGGACGGCTGTATGACGACCGATACCCAGCACGACGCCACCCACACACGCAATCGTTTACAGAAGTTCACCGGCGTCTTGGCGAAACATTCTCGTTAGCGGGACATCATGATGACACTGAAAGACCTCGAACACGACGGGATGCTGAATGTGAAGAGACGACAAGTATTCGAGTGGTTGGACACGACACTGGGGTCACTCATCGGGAAATATGAATTTGGCGCAAATTGTACCCTCTGCCACACTCCCAGTGGAAAATACATGTAGGTGTAGATGAAGAGGTTTCAAGGGATGACGGCCAGCATCCATTTAGTTACCACCTTATACAACACCTAAGTGCAACGTCCTGTGGCGGACTATGAACACAGGCTAGGCGTTTTCCGGTGGTTTCTGCGACGTGTTGCACAAGATCCCGACTTCCCCGCCATTGTGTTGCTTACTGACGAGTGCACCTTCCATCGGGATGGCCTTCACAATACTCAAAACGCTCATTACTGGGAAGTCGTCACGTCACGTAAGTACACGGACACCAGGAACGATTTTCGCCCCACATTTGGCCAGGCAATGTGGGGGGTGACTATCTGACTGGGCAGGTCCGTCTACCTCCTCGACTTACCGGTGTAAATTACCTTCACTTTTCGCAAGAAACTCTACTAGCCTGTTGGAAGACATTCTCCGCATATTGTTACAGCATGGTTGGGCGTCCGCAAATAACAGTCGTGCTGTTCGCGGATATTTAAATTAACTCTTCGACGGTCTGGTAATTGACAAAGGTGCTCGTAGGACTGGGCCCCCTCGATCACCAGATCTCATGCTACCGAACTTCTTCCTGTGGGAATTTTTCAAGGTTCTAATTCACCCACCCGGATGCGAAACACTCAGGAATTAATGAATCGCATATAACATGCCGGCAATCCCAATGCCAGGAATCTTTGAAAGTGTTCGGCAAAACCCCGTTCGACTTTTCCAAGCTTGTGTTGTGTCCCAGGGTTGCCAGTTCGAGCACCTGCTTTAAGTAAACAATGTCCTAGGTACAAATAAGGCCGTTTTCACAGCGGACACAATCTGTAAAAGAGTTTTTGTACGCGAACTAACAACTGTTGACGGCTACTGGCATCAGCTATCCGGGGTTAAAATTTCGTGACACAATTTTTTTTCACTCTGTATAGGAAATATCTTAACACAATATGTAGCCTATGTCCGTCAGAACGTATAATAATTTGATGTATAGCCGTCAAGAAAAACACGAGATTGACAGAAACCTTAAACAACGATATATTTTCATACAGTAGTAGTGATATGTAGTTCTGTATGTCATGTTTATTAAAAAGTGTATTCTGTGTCAGTCCAAACATTTATTGGAGCAACGGGTAAATATCTGATGTAAATAGTTAAGAATTTTTTGAGATTTTTACTAATTATGTATTGCACATGTCTGACCGAACGTTTATTAGAGCATCTTTTAAAAACTTAAAGTAAGTTGATCAACAACTTTCGGAGGTTTAAGCAATGAATTGTATTTGTGTAATACCTTATATTTTTATTCCGTATATATTACATTATGTAAGACCACGGTGGTCGAAGGTTTATTACAGCATTGTGTGTGTATCGGTCAAAATATTTTCGAGTTTTCTGTAACAACGGCAAGCTACAACTTGACTTTATATAGAAGTATAGCCGCTAGAGCCTGAGTGGCACTTGTATGCGTGAAATTCGTCGCTACTTCACTATCAAGTTATATCTGCGACTTTCTACTATTCTTGTTCGCCCATATCATTCACCCAAGTTCTTACTCAGCAGTGTCAGTGATACACGAACTCCCCCTCACCGTATAAATCGTGTTTGGCACAATTTTCATTGGTTTTGTTAGGCCAATTCTTGTATGCTTTTGGATGTCCAACCAATTTCCTGTAGACCGACTTCCAGCTATGTTCACTATTCCATCAATAGGCTATTACATTGGGTCAAGGGACAAACAAATGTTTCGGTATATACGTACACTCCACCAGACAAACATTCATCTAATGGAGTCAGGGCTAAGAAGAAAACATAGAGGACAGAAATATATTGCAAACTGTACGACGACAAGACCTATTTATATTAAGAAAACAACGGACCTAATGTTGATTGCCAACGGGACAGCTGGAAGTGAAACCCTCCTGGCGGTGGAGCACTCCTGGAAGAACCTCTTTCTGGGACGGGAAGATTCTATTTGGGGTCGGTCGAGTGTTAGCTTCTCTCATTCATTCGACGGCCTCAAGAATCTCCCCGTTCCACACGAATCGACCACTTCGACGTCGTCCGACATCTCCGCCTACCCGGAGCTGCGCTTCACGTCGCTCAGTACCTCACAACACGAGTCGGCACTGTTTCGAGGTCTCAGTCATAGGGAGTCTGTTACTGGATTGGAACTCAGTTGTGACGACTGTATTCCCATAGGCTTCATCAAATGTTTATCGAAAATAGTTGGCAATTCAAAACGCTTACTTTATACGGAATTATGAGGGGCAGGCAAATGAAACTCGAACACACGACACATTGGAACCATGAGACGGTTCCATTCAAAAGTAATCAGCACACAGTTTACGACACATATCTCAATAAAAGACGAGATATCAATTATTGCAACCACTCTTGCACATCCTCGTCCGACAGGAAACGACGTCCACGCATGTCTCTCTTCTGGTCGACACAGACGTGAAAATCACTCGGTGAAAGCCCCGGGCTATACGGACGCTGTTACAGTGTACGCAAAACAAATAGCTGAAGCGTGACCTTCGTCCTATTGTGGTTCCACGTCCAACGAGCTTTTTTTCCATGTGATCGCCAGATTCCGTGAAGCGAGCGGGTGACAATGCTGTCTGAAAGTTAGTCGAATCGTAGGAGCTAGCCGCAAGATGTTGTGTCAACTGTACAAACACACTAGAACTATCAACCAACAACCAAGGTGAGAACCAAGAAACAACGTGCACCTTAGATATGACGCTATACTGTTCCCCTACCACAGCGCTGACAGTATCGAAATAGTGAGGCCACCTGTCACGCTAAGTGTGTGTTATAGTGGGTGTTCGGTTTTCATTTGACTGCCCATTATGAATTAAATATCTTCTTGGGACCAAACATGTTTGCTCCCCAAGATACGGGAGTGAATTATGGTTACAATGAATTATGGTTACAATCTCATTTGTGAGTGAGTTTCAACAAACTTTCGAAAGGTAAAAATTTTTCTTGGTCAACATATTTGTTGATCAGTTGGGTGAGGAATCACCACCTCGTCTTGGAATTGTGTTTATGTACATTGTAGTGTGTGTGTGTGTGTGTGTGTGTGTGTGTGTGTGTGTGTGTGTGTCAGACGACCGACACACAAAGAGAAAGAGAGAGAGAGAGACAGAGGGGGGGGGGCAAAGAAATTTTTATTGTGAATTTATTTTATAAATAACAGAGTTTGGAATGGGATCGTGTATCGACTGAAATATAGGCAGCTGTAGGTGCTCGATGAACTGGTCCCAAGAATATTCGATTAATATACGAACTGCTGTCCATTGAAGATTTGTTTGAAAGAAGCACCGCTGCCAATACGCAAAACGACGAGAGCTCCAAAACATGCATTTGCAAACTCATACAGAAACATCTTCATTCTGGAGCAAAAACTGTTGAAACGGCAGCACATATAGCTGCATGTATATTCATCGAAGGAGTTTCATCTATTCTGAATACCATGAACGTTTTACAAATCGCCACGGGGATGAACAACAAAAACTTCGCGGAGCTATTTGACAGCAAACGCATGTCTGCCGTGGCGCAAGGAATGTCTTTGTTGTATGAGATCGGATTGAAAAGAATACAGCACCAAATTAAGGAACTGAGCATGCCTTAGAAAGAGGAAGGATGCCCTCATAGATCTGATATCAGAGATTAACTTTCAGTTTCGAAACGAGGTTATTTTTTTTTACTCCAAACTTGAAACGCGTTTTTCCTTGAAACAACATTTTTTAGTGTGAGAAGCGCTCTAGAAACTCGACAGATTAAACGATTCATTAAATTCTTAAATTAAAAATAATTAGATTATTTTTATGGCAATCAGAAAGAGACACGAGTCTGTACAACACTTCCCACGAACCAAGACGCGCAACGAGGCGCATACTTTGACAAGGGTCAGAGCCGCCTTATTTTAATTTTTTATCAGAAAAACGAATATATATGTATTTGTTGTAATAAAAAATCCTTGTATGGAATAAAAATTCGTGCCTGCCGACCAGAACATCCACTGAAATGCATTTTATTTCTCGTGGGTGATGGGAAGTCGAATATTTATCAACATTTGTTGATTATGAACTATCTCTTCTTAAGTTAATTGTGAAAATATGAGGCAATAGACAGTCTTATCTAATCTGTTCCAGTTAATGAGACTACCTGAGCAGTATATTCAGACGAAAGGTGGATACATTGAGACGTTGTTTGAGATGTTCTGCAGCCTTGGTAAAAGGGACAAACACTAAAATCTGTTGCAAATGACGCACTACGCGTGATGCATTCGCAGAACCATTTTTCCTCCATGATGACTACCATTCTAAACCACTGCCCATTATTGTCGATATATCTTTTATGCAATTCTGTTCCTAGAGTTTAAATACGTTAATAATTTTAGAGGAGAACAGGACAAAATATATCTTTACAATGACTCATATTTGTTGGCGAATTACAGGTTTGGCTCTATTTTATTTCCTGTGCGCTTAGAAAAGCAGTTCATGTAAATTAAACAGAATGATTGAAAACAATTTCCGAAAAGTGTGTGCACTTAGTAGCACTTAGTACTCCCAAACATGTAACAAAACTATTGGCCATGTGGCCAGTGTTCACTGCTTGATGTTGTGTACATCCTATGATCCAAAGCAATGAATATAAAAATATCGAGGGAGCAGAGGAGAATGTTAACTACAAAACTCAAAATTACTGAAGAAATTGGAGTAGTTGGACATGAGTCCATATGTCACTAGTAAATTCGATAGTCAGGAGATTTAGTGTAGTTTATAGAGATACGTATTGATGTAATCTGGGTGTCTTTTGAACACATTTTTCTATAATCTTGGCTTTTTCCAAGAAATACGTAGTAGTACACTGACCACTGCTGTCATTCAGAACTATTTATTTGGTCGTGACATAGAAGTTAGCCATCATCGGAGTCACATTCCTTTGTCGAATCTCCGATGAACTTTTCAGAGAGGTTGTGTAATCGGACATACCCTTCTAATATCCTGAATAGCGTTAACTTAATTTTTTCATAGACGATACTATATACAGTGAAGTAGAACTGACAGCGAATGTAAATAGGTATCTTGAGGTTCAGAGGTATTCATGATGGGAGCACGCCCTTTCTTTGCGTAGTGATGACTACAGAACATATACATTGCTGAAAAGTTACAAGGTTTCAACTCCGTCAAAAAGATTGTGTCTTATTAGGATTCAGATCTGTAGCTTACACATTGCCGTACTAGTTCTCTGTGAAATCGCAGCTTTTATTACTCAGTGGCATCGCAGAATTGGCAGACAGAATGCTACATATGATGCTATCTACCAGACACAAACTGAACGTGCAAACTACTGCATATGACACCAAGTAACTAACGACGGTCACAAAAACAATTCTAGCATTTTGGGACGGTTAAGGTTTAATGTTTCATCGACGACAAGGTCATTAGGGGAGGAGGGGGGGAGGGTAGGCTCCGACTGGGGAAGGTAAATGGCTCGGGGAAATCACGGAAAAACTAAATGTGGGTAGTAGCATGGCGATTTGAAGCAGCCCCAGTCTGAGAGTCCAGTGTCTCGCCGCTGCAACGCCTCTCTCTGTTTTAGTAATTATTCGCTGAAATAAATCGCTGATACTCTATACACACACACACACACACACACACACACACACACACACGTAAAGGCAAATCAGCAATGGCGCCAGTACTAAACTACTTTTCTAGAGGAAAACTGGAGGGATATTTTCATTTTCTGTTATGTATCATTCAACGAAAATAAACGTGCTAGAAGGCAGAGTTTTGATGTTAATTTGTTGTTGTTACAACACAGTTTATGCCTTACATACCTCTTGAATATTTCTCGGGTATTGTGCCAGGTGGCGTCATTCGAGAGTCACCTTGTGGAATACTCGAGAAATAATGAAGACTTTCCTACGCCAGGAGAAACCTAAACTCACAAACCTAGATGCAAGAAGAGAAAAGGAGGAAAGCGTATGAAATGGTGCTACACAGAAAAATGTTAACAGTTACGATCACTAATGTACCCAATAAAAAGTTCGAAATGAACAGATGATTAAAAGTCTGTGGAACAGACAGCGTAATTGGCAAGTCAGTGCTGCATCTTCATTCGTTATCACACAACAGTTAATTTGGCGCTTAGAGGAACAGTAGAGAGGACAATTGCTAGAGGCAGACAGAAAAAGAGAATGTAAGCGATATTGGATGTCATAGCTGTACAGAGAGGAAAAGTTTCGAGAAGCTGGCGGACAACTGGAAAATATTCAGAATATTGATGATTATGAAAAGAAGCGTAAGAGCGTATAGGCGCGTGTGTGTTCTGAAAAGTGTACGGAAATGTGGTTTGCACGACATATGCATCTCTCGCTGTGTGCTGACTTTTATTAGCCGTTTTATTGCTTCCTTTTCTATCCTCTCCATTCCTTCCTTGCATATTAGTTCTCTTCCCTAGAGTAAAGAGGTCTACATCCGATCTGACCCACTCGGAGTTCGGATATTTTCAAACAAATCCCACGGTCTCAGAGTGGGGCTAAGAATTTCGCAATTTTAATTATTTCTAAGGGGATTTCCAGTTACAGTGGTCACGTTACAGAGTCATCCTCTATACCTTCATAGTGTTTAATAATTTCCATCTTCTAAGTGGGGCATGCTTTTCCAGTAATGACCAATATAGAATCAGGGACGTGTAAGCCAAATACCTATAGAGCAGCCAGTGGGGCAGGGCGATTTCCAGCTCCAGTCGGAGAAACCTACCGGAAACATTCGTCGGAATTTGCTGATGGAATCTACACTCCTGGAAATGGAAAAAAGAACACATTGACACCGGTGTGTCAGACCCACCATACTTGCTCCGGACACTGCGAGAGGGCTGTATAAACAATGATCACACGCACGGCACAGCGGACACATCAGGAACCGCGGTGTTGGCCGTCGAATGGCTCTAGCTGCGCAGCATTTGTGCACCGCCGCCGTCAGTGTCAGGCAGTTTGCCGTGGCATACGGAACTCCATCGCAGTCTTTAACACTGGCAGCATGCCGCGACAGCGTGGACGTGAACCGTATGTGCAGTTTACGGACTTTGAGCGAGGGCGTATAGTGGGCATGCGGGAGGCCATGTCGACGTACCGCCGAATTGCTCAACACGTGGGGCGTGAGGTCTCCACAATACACCGATGTTGTCGCCAGTGGTCGGCGGAACGTACACGTGCCCGTCGACCTGGGCCCGCACCGCAGCGACGCACGGATGCACGCCAAGACCGTAGGATCCTACGCAGTGCCGTAGGGGACCGCACCGCCACTTCCCAGCAAATTAGGGACACTGTTGCTCCTGGGGTATCGGCGAGGACCATTCGCAACCGTCTCCATGAAGCTGGGCTACGGTCCCGCACACCGTTAGGCCGTCTTCCGCTCACGCTCCAACATCGTGCAGCCCGCCTCCAGTGGTGTCGCGACAGGCGTGAATGGAGGGACGAATGGAGACGTGTCGTCTTCAGCGATGAGAGTCGCTTCTGCCTTGGTGCCAATGATGGTCGTATGCGTGTTTGGCGCCTTGCAGGTGAGCGCCACAATCAGGACTGCATCCGACCGAGGCACACAGGGCCAACACCCGGCATCATGGTGTGGGGAGCGATCTCCTACACTGGCCGTACACCTCTGGTGATCGTCGAGGGGACACTGAATAGTGCACGGTACATCCAATCCGTCATCGAACCCATCGTTCTACCATTCCTAGACCGGCAAGGGAACTTGCTGTTCCAACAGGACAATGCACGTCCGCATGTATCCCGTGCCACCCAACGTGCTCTAGGAGGTGTAAGTCAACTACCCTGGGCAGCAAAATCTCATTGAGCATGTTTGGGACTGGATGAAGCGTCGTCTCACGCGGTCTGCACGTCCAGCACGAACGCTAGTCCAATAGAGGCGCCAGGTGGAAATGGCATGGCAAGCCGTTCCACAGGACTACATCCAGCATCTCTACGATCGTCTCCATCGGAGAATAGCAGCCTGCATTGCTGCGAAAGGTGGATATACACTGTACTAGTGCCGACATTGTGCATGCTCTGTTGCCTGTGTCTATGTGCCTGTGGTTCTGTCAGTGTGATCATGTGATGTATCTGACCCCAGGAATGTGTCAATAAAGTTTCCCCTTCCTGGGACAATGAATTCACGGTGTTCTTATTTCAATTTCCAGGAGTGTATATTTCAGTTCTATGGCAATACGTCTCAGGCAGCAGACTGACAATGACGTGAATTTGGGTTTCATTGTATTGAACGTCGCTCTTGAGTCTTAACATAAACATGAGACAGTCGCCGCTTCATCTCTCAACACTAATCACAGTTAATTTTGACACCGGCTAAAAATGAAATGCTAATCGCCACACGCAATATGATGAGACGTAATCTCCTACACTGCAATCCAGGATACACTGCAACCCAAAATGACCGGCACGGTGGAGTGAACACTGCCTTAATACTCGCCCACATAACATTCACACAATTCACTTCCATATTCGCGTTTCAAGTCAATACAATATCTCATTAATTATTGTAATCTTGACTGTTGTTCTGAATCTGCCAGAGGCGAGGCCGCTACACAAACCGCTGTCTTTCGACGACCACTCACCTCAGCTTCGCGAATTCTACAAACCTAACAAGACTCCATCTCAGTTTCAACATTTCTTGATACAGAACCAGCAACATTTTTTTTGATATTTCAAGAAGCGTTTATTGGAAAATCTCCCACAGTTTCTGTACTTACGTTTGGCGATTGGTTTCGAACCAACTAGTTTACTCTCAAGCCTGACCTTCTTGGACTGCATCTGTGATAAATTTGATAGTAGCAAACGATTCAGGAAATACTAACGTGACTGAAGGAGCGCTCTCGCCTCTTCGACCTCGATAACCGATACAAACGCTGAGTATAACCTTCAAAAGGGTATCTGTTAATCATTGACGTGACATTTCAAGCGCAGCTTCGTGGGCGCATAGTGTAAGCATCCCGAAGATGTTAGATATGCAACTTACAGTCTTAATACAGAAATCATGTAGTTGGGCTTCGAGAACTAATATAAGGTTCATGTATATTTATTCATGCATATTTATCAAGCTTTCTACCTCCTCTCTTACACTGATTTTGATATAGATAAATTTGACGCATGGTAGCAGTCTGCTGCTGAATAAACTGGAACGATTGCAGCTTCACCCAAGTTTGAGAACAGAAACTATACACAAAGGTATTAATAAACCGCATTCTGGCTAGAGGAACTAATTACTAATCATTCAGAAAAGTTCTTTCAATAATCTGAGATTGAGAAGGAACATAAAGATGGTCATCTCTGCGGTAGGAAATATCACGAAGATAGGGACAGTGCCAAGTTATAGAACCACGTGGTACCTCAAACCGTGTACAGCTCACAACTTTCCGGCTATGGGACATAGATTCTTATACTAGCGCATTAGCTTCAATACTATTATTAGTCCACAGTCGTTAAGTTAAAGTTATTTTCACAAGGAAGATTCTGACATCACTTTCGTCACCTGTTCGTGTCTCTACGATTACCAGACACTAAGTGGATCGTAGATTTTACTGTCACAACCGCCCAGAGTTCCGAGGAATAGATTGGCAACCGTCTCTCCCCTACTACTTGCGGTTTCTACGCACCGAGTACATGCTTGCAGAGTGACACATAGCTCGGACACATAGTTCCCACCATTCGACATGGATCTGAGCTCAGAACACAACAGTTTCACCAACAACGCTGAACGGCCACACACAACAAGGGCGATAATAGCAGTTTCTCTCTAATTCTTCTTCTGGATTCTCAATAAAAGTAATAATTAAGTGTCCGCCTCACCGCAACAAGTTACAACACTGACAGTGCTAACCAAAGAAGATGTTATTGAGGCAGTTAAGTCTATCGTTTGATATTTGGCTGTGCACAATTCTAGGTAGGTGCAACGTACACTTACTTGAAGTATCTTCTTCGTAGAAATGTTTCAGACAGTTAACAATCTCCTCCGATATCGTCCCATACTAAATTCTCTTGAAAATGGTTTGAAATGGAGTCACTCAGTAGTTTTTAACGACTTAGGTAGATAATAAAAGTTTAAATAGCTTTTATCAAATACCTATTCTTAACGCACAATGTGACTTACCTAAGTTTTACATGGCGGTAGCACTCCCTATGTTTACGTGGCCCTGAAAACCACAGCCATCTTTCCTTCCGAGACTATTGCTAACCTCATCCCTACAGCATAAGAGTTACGAGCTGAATTTGCCCGTAATTCTGTGTGGAGAGGGCACGCCAGTCGCTTGGTGGACCACGCTGTGCGACGGTAGCGTCAGCTGAGACCGGATGCTGCCGCACTGTGCACATGACGCCCCGCTGACCGCTACCGCCGTCCCTGACCTCGCCCACACACCACACGTCGGCGACCGCCCGCGTCCAGAAACTTTATGACAGCTTCTGTCACAAGGGAGCCACCCTCATATCTGCCAAAACTTTGTTGCCCCGACCAACAGACACGCTTAACCCTTCTGCATTACGTTCATACGTGGGCTGTTCGGAAGGTAAGCTCGAATCGGTCGCGAAATGAAAACCACTGTGAATCAAAAATGTTCTATTTGCAACAGTTAGCTCCATCTTCCAGCTACTTCTCAACTTAGTCAACGCTTAGACGTTTGTCGTAACAATGTAACAACTTATGCAGTCACCTGTGTCTTTTGCCAATGCTCTACGCTGGTCTTCAGCTCTCTGTCACCACCAAATTGTCTTCGCAGACGGAAATGAAACTCAGGGGGACCTGATGACTGTGGATGATCAAACCGTTGTCCCTGCAGACTGGGGCCGATAATTGTCATGAAAAAGGAAACTTATGAAAGTTATGTTACATGAGCTGCATGACATCATGCGAAACCGCTCACCTGGTTCTCATACCTGGGGGAGACACTGTTCCCTAAGCATCTTTATGTGCTCACAGTGCGCTCGGAGCTGAAGGGACTGACGTGAAACAATCGACAGACATACTAGAGACACTACCCAGTACACATGTGCAAAGCGTCATTGAACTTTTCACTGTGGTTTCCATTTCACGCCCAATCGGATTTTACTTTCGGGATAGCTCTCGTATCTTAAATCCTTACGCGGTTCAGAATAGCACAGAAAATTATGGATTATTCTCCATCTCTAATAAATCTAATGAACATATTCTACTGTCAGTTCACGGAATTAAGCGCTGTCGGGCTTGGCTAGTACTTGGGTGGGAGACCGTAAGGGTCTACTGAGTGCTGGTGGCCAGAGGAGTTGCACTCAGACCTTCTGAGTCCAATTGAGAGGACACTTGACTGGGAAACTGACAACGGTCGGGAGAGCGGAGCGGCATGTGGACCATATGCCCCTCTGTATCCGCATATGGGCTGAGAATGACAGGGCAGTCAGTCGGTACCGTTTGGCCATCCGAAACCTGTTCTGACAAAGCTTAGTTTAAGACCGCGCTTTAAATTTTGTAAAAATGGTTTCATAAAAATAGTCCAGTTGCCTATCAAAGGTTTTATATAACGTCTGTTATAAAAAATGTTTGATAAAGAACTTTTACAGTGGAACGTGGGCCTAAACGTATTAGGGTTTCAATAACATAAAAAGAAGACTCTCAATTTGCCTCTCAGGTTTTCCGACAACAACAGGCACCATGTCTCACCTTAGTGACGCCTGCCTACTTCTTTATGTCCGGCGTAACAGACTTGAAGACGTCCATCTTTGTACGATTCATTAGTATTGCTCAGAATTTGATAGCTCTTATAAAAGAAATATACGAAACTGTAGTAGAACTCTCACAATTTTAGAACCAGAAACTTCAGGAAGGCGTCCAGCATGCTTGCGGAAGAATATTACTTTCTTCAACTTCACTGGGCTGTTGCCGGGTCTGTAAGAACTGTCTCAAGCTGGCGATGGGACACTAACGGCAGAGTCCGGTGGCTGTCCGCCTTTAAAAGCTGTAAATGGCCGCCGACCGGCTTAATGCAGCGCGACAGAGCTCGCAGTGCGGCTAACACGCCATGTATACAGTTGGCGTTGGCAATTACCTCGCTGTCGGACTGTGCCATTAAAGCTCTGTCGCCAAATTTGCTTCACAAACTGTGACAGACATTTTACTCACCTGCTCAACGATAGTCTGCTTCGAGTACCACGTTCCTGACCAGTGTTTTGCTGCAGGAAACTCTAATCGTTACCACAAACAGCAGGTGACTCTGTCACCTTTTGAGAATATACCGTCACTGAAAAGCGAATATCATAAAACTGTTGCCTCACACATGTGAAATTTCAGCCACGTATCACGCATGTTGTGCAATGCACTTTATATTCCATTTTTCACAGGGGATCTTAGCCAACAATTCCCATATCAAAGCAGTAGGGAGTTGTTTAGCGAGTGGGAGGAAGCACTACAAAATATAAGTACTAGATCTATGAGTTATTAATAAAAAATAAACTTTTCACAATGACAAAATACACAGTTACGAGACATATTCGGAAAGTAAGGTCCGATTCGATGCGAAATGGAAACCACTGTGAAAATTAGATGGATCTTTGCAAAGTTGTGTTGTGCAGTGTCTTTGTGTACCTCTAGATCGCTTCACGACGCTTTTTTCAGAGCGCATAATGATCACATGGAAATGCCTAAAACAACAGTGTCTCCCGCCAAGTACGTGGATCTCGTGAGAGACTTCGCCTGAAGCTACGCAGCCCACATAACATAAATGTCATGCGTTATTTTCTTCAAGACGATTTTCGGCCGCATTTTTCAGGGGCAATGAAGGCGCTCCTGCAGCGTTTTCGATGAGTAGTGTTTGATCACCCACAATAGAGTCCTAAATTGGCTGCCTCCGTCGTTTATCTCTGCCTTCATGGACCGCTGGCTACGAAGACAACATTTTGGCACAAACAACTAAACGCAGATCAGCGTAGAGTAATGGTGGAAACCACAGGCGTCTACTTTCTGTGCCGAGGGTACTGGAAAGTTTGTACAACACCACGACAAATGCCTACGTCGGAGCAGCTACAATTTAGAGCGGTAGCTGGAAGGTGTGGCTAACTGTTGCGAATAAAAATTTTTTGATTATCGCTGTGGTTTTCAATTCGCGATCGATCGGACATTACTTTCCGGACAGCCCTCGTATGTACACTGAATTGACAAAACTCATGGGGTAGCATTATGCAAATATACAGATAGCAGTATCGGATAGTTCATGTGGAAAGGTTACAGGCGTGGGTGTGGCAGCACGACGAGAATTAATAGACTTTGAACATGGAAAGTAATTAATCTTCGTTGATCCTTATGGATCGTGGGACGATGGCTGGCATGAACTTCTTGATCCAATAATTTACTAATAGCCGTATGTATTGTAGAAATTTATTTTATTTTATGAATTTCTATGTGCTACCAGTTTCGGCATTACATTGATGCCATGTTCAGGCCTCACTCGTCGCAGTCGTAAAATCGCTATACACGAAACGAGCCATATAACTGGATTCGTGAATCAATCGTCCTGTAACAGCTGTATAGTGATTTTACGACTATGACGAGTGGGGCGTGAAGATGGCATCAATGTAATTCCGAAACTGGTAGCACATAGAAGTCCATAAAATAAAATAAATTTCTACAATACGTACGGCTGTTGGTAAATTACAGTATCAAGAAGATGGAAAGTAATTGGAGCTAGGCGCAGCGGAAATTCTGTTTCGTAAATCGTTAGGGACTCCAATAGTCCGAGGTACAAAGTGTCATGAGTGTGCCGAGAATACCACACTTCAGACATTACCTCTTACCATGGACAACGATATGGCCGACTGCGTTCACCCAACGACCCAGAAAATCGGCGTTTGTATAAAGTTGGCAGTTTTAACAGACGAGCAACACTGGGTGAAATAGCCACAGAAATCAATGAAGAAAGTATGACTAAAGTATTCACAGTGAGGCGGGGTATGGCAGCAGAAGATCGATGTAAGTGCCTTTCCTAACAGTACAAAATCGCCTGCAGCGCCACTCCTAGGACTTTGACCGTTTAGAATGGCCGCTAGACGACTGGAAAACTGTGTACTGGTCAGATGATCCCCCAATTTGAGTTTGGAAGAGCTGATGATAGAATTGGAGTGTGGCGCAGACTCAACGAAGCCATGAATTCAGGATGTCTCAAAGGTGCAGTGCAAGCTGGTGGTGGCTCCTTAATGGTGTGAGCTGTACTTGCCAAAATAATACCTTATCCATAGATGTATTGCAAAATAGTTTAGTGAATGTCAGCAGACCGACCAAAGGATAAAATGAGTCGCTGATAAATAAATTATCAAATAGTAGCTAATCCGCCCCAACACAAATAAATACGAAAAATTAAATCCTGCTCCAGTGAAACACAAAACCAATGGATAAAGTAAGTCCGACAAACACTGAAAGCATTAAACATTATTCTAATAAAATACAGCAGGCCAATTAATAAAGCCAACTGGGCAGGTACTGAGCATTAAACAGTAATAAAATAAAATGCGAAAACTATCAACGAATTAAATGTGGATGGTTTTTCAGGCGGTTTTCCATCTACGTCGGGTATGCGGGCCTGTTCCCCTTATTCTGCCTCAGTTACACTATGTCGGAGATTGTTGCGCAAACACTGTGTCCTCGTACGCATACGCCTTATTTCCTCTACCACGCAAACATCTGGGTTTACACTCGTCTTATATGAGACGGTGCCAAGGAGGTCCACTGGGGTGGGGGGGTGGGGAAAGGCAAACCGCACAATAACCCTGGGTTCGGTGTGGAACGGCGGGGTGATGTGGATGGACTGCTGTGGGCTACGGCGGGACGAAGCCTCTACGTCGTCTCTAGGTCCTCGGTTTCATACACAATACCCAAGTGTATTAGATGACAAAGGAAGTGCTAATCCATCTTCATTTACATTAAGAGAACAGTCGATTGAGATTACCATTTATGTTTAGACTTGAGGCACTTTACCCCATGTTGAGATTACAACGCAAGAATGATTAGCGGCTCACAGCAAGACTCAACAGTGCACAATAGACCTATGGCGTTTCACTGGACGACGTAAAAGACCGGCAATAGTGCCACTGCCAATACAGGTCAGCAATGTCCTTTCTCTTTCTTTGGAATCACGTCCTCGCTCGATAAAACAGTTATATGATATGCAGTGTTTCTCTTCGTTAATCACTTAAATTTATCATATCTTCTCATACAGAGTAAGCGTATTGGCAGGAGCAGGACGCTGTCACCGACTCTGACGGTTGCCACTGACAGAAAAACAAACCCAGCGTAATTACGTTCTCCTTCGTGGATTACAGTACGCGCTATGGAGATTAAACATATTTCTTTTTATCGGTTCACATTCTCTATTGACATACCATAAAGGATTGAAGTCTTTCTTGAATCAGACGATTATCTTGAAGACCCAAACAGCGCTTCCGATGTGATGACTAATGCAGTAGTGATGCACCAAAAGAGAAGTAATAGAAACAGTGAGAAAATATTTATTTTCACGCCTCAGACCCAACTACCTTTGAAGTGAAGATTTCGTTAACAGCAAAGAATACAACATAAGTCATGAACTTGAAATAAATCAACATAATATTTTATAAAAAAATATAGGACAGAACAACACCCATACAAACATTGCTTTTGAAATAATCCGTGGTGATACGTATTTCATACTGAATACTAGGGCTAATCGGAAAGTAAGTTCGATTGATCGCGAAATGGAAACCACTGTGAAAATCCGAAATATTTTATCTGCAACAGTTAGCTACAGCTTCTAGCCAATACTCTACGCAATCACCACTGCGACATAGACATTTGTCGTAGCGTTATACCAACTTTGCAATACCCTCGTCATAGAAGGCAGCCGCCTGTGCTTCCCCCCAATTCTCTACGCTCATCTATAGCTCGTTGTCTGTGCGAAAATGTTGTCTTCATAGCTAGTAATTACTGTGAGCAGAGATGAAACACAGAAGGACCTAATTACGGGCTGTTGTGCGGGTGATCAAACACTTCCCATAGAAAATGCTGCAGGAGGATTTTCATTGCCCCTTCAGATTGCGACAGAGAATTGGTACAAAGTAGGAACCGTATCACAGTTCTGTAATGTGGGCTGCATAACATCAGGTGAAATCTCTCACCAGGCCCTCATACTTGGCGGAGACACTATTTTCTACGCATCTTCATGCGATCAGAACTGAAAAGAGCGAAGTGATGTAGCCGACAGACGTACTAGAGACACTGTCGAACACGTATGTGTAAAGTTTTCCTTGATTTTTACAGCGGTTTCCAATTCTTGACCGATATATCCCTCGTACATTTACAAAAGAGCGAAAACAAGTAAACGGGTCTTAAAAGGAGATAGAAGGAGAACTGAGTAATGCTGAATCAACTGTGTGACGTAGATTAAGATCTCCAGATGTTTACGGAGCATCCTAAGATGACGAGCAGTTGTCTCGTTGAAATATTGTGCAGATTCCACAACATTATCCGACGTGACACCCGTGAACCAATGAAGCTGGAGTAGTACTGTCTAAATGCAGAACGAGGTGTAGAGGACAAATCTCGAACGAAAGTCGCGAGGTAAAATGTCGTAGTAGAAGAGGAACTTCTACACCAGAAGGAAAGATCAAGTAGTTTTTATGTTAGAAATTATTGAAATTAAACGGATGAGAATAAGAAATGAAAATGAACATGGTCTAGAACCTATAATACCAGTACTCATTTATTTTTAAGGACTGACAAATAATCATTGATTAGTATATTTCTGCTTTTTGGTGAATAGTGACAATGTATGGAAGCAGCTGTTAAATAAACTTGATTGTACAGTACTCCGAAGGATTCGACCCAGAAAGTGATCAAATTCTCTGCGCAAAACAGTTAGAGGATCAGTTTTTCGAGAACTCATAATTATCTCCCTTTGCTGGGTAGAAATTTGACATATGGCTTAAAGGTGCCTACAACCTTCCTCTGTAATCTGACAAAAGTGTGGTGCCCGGCGACGCCACCCTCCGGCTCGGCGACGCTGCACACAGCAAGACGTCCCCATAAGCGGAAGAAAAGCCGAGAGCTCAGAAGTTCATGTGAGTTGTAAGATGGGTTAATGATGGTATGTTAGTACCTAATTTCACCACAGTTCTGCCCACCTCCAGCATGGAAGTCTCACAGAATGTCTTTTACCTTCATTTCCTCGCTTCTCTTGACACCTCGGCAATGTAAGTTAGAACCGCGACGCCTAGCGTCGAAGTACTCGGTTTCTTATGGATAATCGAGCATAACATTTCAGACCCACTGCATCTCTAAAGCGACACGAGTGTCGTAAACAGCGTCAATGAAACCACATTTGACACTGCTGACACCCCTTGGATGATCCAACTATTCCGTAAGGACTCCGTGAGCCAGTATTCCCCAGAGAATGTGATCGCACACATCGTAATATATATTGACAAAAATTTTTTGCTCTGTTATATAGGATGTAATCACTAGATAACAATCAAAACCATTCGACGAAATTTGAACATGATGCAAAGCAACTTTTTCAGCCCTCAGGTTTCGAGCCCTCCTTTTGCTGCTGTGTCATGATCCTCTGGGAATGAGGGCGGGGGGGGGGGGGGGGGGGGGGAGGGCAGCTGGAGACATAAGCACACGGATTATTAAAACAGTAACAGAAGATCGCTCTTAGTCCACTCAGATTCAGAACACTCTCGGTGTCATCCTCCCACCTCTGTTTAGCACTTTATATATTTATCTCTACAGAGATAATCTGTGACGGAGTCCTAGGCATCCGCGGGCGTGACATACTGCCCTTCTTGCGGGAATTGGAACTGGAAATTTATACTGGGGTTTCTGCCTCGACGTCTCTAGTAATCCGACATAGATAGTCTCTGTGTACGTAACGTTCTTAACAAAGCTACATAGGTGACGGTGAGGATGTTGCAAATCTGGG
This sequence comes from Schistocerca gregaria, assembly GCF_023897955.1. Classification (NCBI taxonomy): domain Eukaryota; kingdom Metazoa; phylum Arthropoda; class Insecta; order Orthoptera; family Acrididae; genus Schistocerca; species Schistocerca gregaria. Next base: position 465,688,459 of record NC_064922.1, read on the forward strand.
GATCTTAGAAAGACGTTGTGCCGTTTTGCTCAAGCTTGAGTCAATGTAACGAACCCCCACCCCTTGCGATCACCCTTCACGTCACAGGAGACCGTTGAAATAGAAGACTTAAAAATCTTAAGCATTCTTTACTGCTTTGTATTACGTTCCAATTTCGTCTAATGGTTTTCAAAGGCGCCTACTTCTGGGGGACCCATGACAAAACCGCGCAGGGCATCGCAGTTCTGAGATACATCGCCGACGTGCATGTACAAGGGATGAAGTGTGTGTAAGAGGGGGTGGGATGACATTCATTCCATGTGGCACATCCATGGTGGCGTTATCCAAAATTCAGGTGTAATTTAATGCCAATATAGCGTCATTAACAAATTTTACACCTCGCAGGTGTATGAACTTCTCAGCTCTAGAATTTTTCCCCTGCTTCCACACCTTGCTGTTTAAAACATTACCGAGACCGATAGTGTACATGTAGCGCGTCACGCCTTTGCCTCATTAGAAAAGTAGTTTCTAGACAATATTGAGACAAATTTAGGATTTCTACATCGCAGTGGGAGACAATCATGTGGTTTCGAATATGTGACCCTTAACTGTGCAACACAGTGCTGAAGGATATATAATAGAAGAAATAATGGAGGATGTCCGAAAATTTATTGTTCATTTTTATCTGCTTTTATGCAGAAAATACACTGTAGGAAACGTTTTTAGCTTCTCATCTGAACATGGATACCCAGCACGAACAATATTCTAAATACTTTTATACACACACTGCTCGTGTCTCTGAGAATTAAAGATGAAACAATGAGGTACTTGAAACTGAGCGGTGCACTTTGAACCGTTTTCTGTTAATATCTGTAAGGTTATAAGCTGACGACTATCACAATTTTTCACCAATGGAAGATGAAAAATTCGGTTCCGTCAGAAGGTGATGCATTGCGATAGAAAATATCATTTGGCTTACGGGTCTATGAACTTTTTTGTACAGGTTTCAGTAGCTTTTCACAAGCTGCAGCTGCGGCCTTATAATCTCGTTTCCTTTGACTGTGATGACCAATTGACAAAATCAAGTTCTGGCATTACCAGAAGGAACCGATGTCTGTAGTGATAGCTCCAGTAATGTACTCGGGTACGTGTGCTGGGCAAAAGATCACTTACATTGCTGTAACATGCATGGTGGTTCTGCAGAACTCGTTACATTAAGATTCAGGTCACAAGACAGACATACAAGGCGTTTGTACATCGCACAGACTGGTCCAATTGGCTGACGTGGTGGAGCGGATAGCGAGACTGAGGAGGCGTTGGGCACAACACGTGGCCACTAATACCTTCAAATGGACCAAAACACTGATGCAGAGGCGTTGGAGGGAGTCATGCAAAAGTGCTTGTGGATTTAGTGTCATCAATGGTACGTACATCGCTATAAGAGCTCCGTACTTTGTTGATTTTCACGGTTGCAAAGACTTAATAATATGGAATAATCCAATTTCTATCTTTTGATCTTCCACTCCCTGTTCTGAGTCACTTCGAAGTTAACGATACTGGCCATTCTTCGGTGAAAACATCAGCCAGATATTCCGAGGGTGCCATTCTGTGGTGCCCGACCTCTTCATCCACATAGATAAATGGGAACACGTCTTAATTTTCTCCACGAATACGAGGACGTACACTGCATATCACACTTATTGGTAGTAGTTTAATCAAGGTAGCTACTCTTTCACAGTGTTGCCGAGGCCTAAGGACTTCCAACACCATCAGAAGAATATACGATGATATAAACGCAAATGAAGGCGTATAATGAGCCAAACAACCATCTTCTTTATGGAAATAATCGTTTTGTTTCTTACTGATTAAAACTCTATCGTCTGCGTCACATTCAGATGATTTGAAGCAACTATCTTGTGGTAAATTTCTGTCATTTCAAACAAAATTTTCGTAATATTAGGTGACACTACCAATTCTTTCCACGATTTCATACTTTTTTGTGTGAAATACCCGTAAGGAAAAAAGACCATATAATCCACAAATCGAAATCTAATTACTTATTTCCACTGCTAACCGAGTTCAGATGGTTCAAATGGCTCTGAGCAGTATGCGACTTAACTTCTCAGGTCATCAGTCGCCTACAACGTAGGAATAATGAAACCTAACTAACCTAAGGACATCACACACATCCATGCCCGAGGCAGGATTCGAATCTGCGACCGTAATGGTCGCTAGGTTCCAGACTGTAGCGCCTAGAACCGCACGGCCACTCCGGCCGGCCTAAGCGAGTTTAGACGAGATTGAGAATTAAATCTCTCAGAAGCATGCTAAATGAAAAACAAAATAAATAAAAAGTAATAGAGGTACATTGTATAAGATGTCCGCAATATTAATTTTACTTATTGGAATCCATTTCTCGTAATTTCAAAGTTACAGATTCATTTGTCACAGGATGACAATTTGAAAAACTTTGAACAGCAAATACACAACAGAAATTAAAAGTTAAAAGGATCATAATGTGGTACACTGTAGTAGTTTCTGGTTTAAGTTCACAAGGTCTAAATCATTTGACTAATTTCTCATGGTTGGGATTCACAGTCATATAATATTTCTTAAAAGACATCATAGTCCCCGTTGACTATATGAAATATTTATTATTACGATTGCTGTTTCGGCCTTAGGGCCATTTTCAAGTAACACTGCAAAAGTTACATTCTGTCACAATATAAGATTATCTGACTTGAGGACATGTCGCACTCAAAAGGCTACATTTTGACGACGACTTGTACTCATGTCAGATAGTTTTATATTATGACAATGCAACTTTTCATAGTTACTTGATAACAGCCCTAAGGCCAAAACTGCAATAGCAATAATAAATATTTCATACAGTGAACGGAGACAATGATGTCTTTTAATAAAATCATTTGGTCGGAGCTCTAAGATCTGGTTCACGTCTCACCAAACTTTTTTCAGTGCCCATTGACTCTTATGTACGTACAAAGGAACATCCCTAATAGTGACCCTAATCAATGGCTTAAAACAGTTCCTAATTACTATCAATTTTTCCGTATTAGAATTTGAATCCAGCTACAATCCATTATCAAATGCAAACTACGTGACACAGTCTCCACAGAGGTAACAAAACCATCGCTAAACTGGCATTCATTTACAGGGTGCAGCGGCATCTAAATTACTGCAGAGAAATTGTGACGAACTTGCCCTAAACTGCCACACCATTTTTGCTGAATGTGAGCAATATGCATACAACAAGGAAAGACAACGTACAGTGTCAAAATAAATATTAATCCGTCTTTACATTCTTAAAAAACTTCCTGCAGCGTTGTCCGCATGTGCTGTCTCTCGGCGACGTTTAATACTTTCTTCTTAGTCTTCCATACGAAGTGCTTTGGATCACTTCTATTGACCTACAAATAAAACTCCGGGTACCACATGTTTCCCGCCTCCCAGAGGTATTAACGTAGAGTGTCATAGTGGCAACGTGACAGGGCTGTGCTGTTGAACGTCAGCTGCACCCATTTACGGAAATTACGCCCGGGGGAGCACAAATGGCGATTGGAAAGTTTAATCTCTTTGAGCGGTACTAAATTCAGTCACGAGGCTGCGTTGGGGAGGCCGTTACTTCTTAGTTGATATACGCCAAGTCACCAGTGAGGCGTTAGCCTTACATCAGAGGCTTTCCTCAAGCTTCTCGTTAAGAGTGCGCCAGAGGTTTGGCGAACAGCTGCCACAGGAGAAGGAATATGAAAAACATATGTCATTCTCGAGAAGCACTCGGTACTTTGGTTAAGAGGAATGTTACAAAATTCTAAAACAAATGCCATTGGTTATCTCATGCTCACATTAACCTGTGATCTTGCAAATGTTAATCACTTGAATTGATTACCTAGACAAATGTATTTCCGAAATTTCATTACTGTTCATTAATCATTCTTTTCTGTTGGAATTTTTCCCATTAGTGCAGCAGTTCCCTGTTTCTGAGTTTCATTAACTAGTTGTTATTTACAGAGGTTTTTTGGTACGCCTGGAAAACTGATACGTATGGAGTGTGTCAGACCCATATAGCTGATATACAGTTCAGACGAACGTGGCATTGTAACGCAGGAGATATCTGTGATATGTTCGGCATTTATTTGGTCTGATTGACTTTGATGACGTTCAGGCACAAGTTCATTTGGGAAGATGTTTGTTCTGTAACAAAATGCTCTATTAACTAACCTCATTACGAATTAAATTTATTTTACTGTGGCAGTTATGCTCTTACTTTGCTATCGCAACATACTTTTCCTATAATTAAATGTCTTGTCATTCCATGATACTTTGTATAACGAAGAGATCATATCGCATGAGGCGAATTCTGCAACTACCAATTGTGGTCACCAGGCTTCAGACCTAGACGGCAACAGAAAGTGTGTTTCGAGGTGTTTTACTTCCGCAACAAACTACCTGCGCGTCAGCAAAAGTAAGTAGATGTTTTTCTCACTCGGAATCTATGTAATGCAGGATTAAGGGTTTTTTTTGGGTCAGGGGGTGGGAGGCGGCGGTGAGTTGGGGGGCGGGGGATTATTAATTTAGGGAAACCGTTTATAAATTTTTAAGTTTTCAAACTCCTCAAGGCTGCGGTTCACAGTGATGTAGGACTTTTTAAAAGACAGATTGGCCGCTGACTGTCTAAATTACTAATTTTCAGCAGATGTCAAACTTAAAAAATCCTCCTATACGTATACATTTCGTCCTTATATCTGGGCGTTTTCATCCGCATCTACATCATACTCCGCAAGCCACCTAATGGTACGTGGCAGAAGGTACTACGGATAACACAGGCTGGTCTCCCCTACTGGATTCCACTCGCAAATGCCGTGCGGGAAGCATGATTATCGGTAAGCTCTATCTTATCGAATTTTCTGAGTTATCCCCTTGGAAAGCAACCCTCAACTGGCCTCTCCTGAATAGAGACACCGCCATCTCTAGCACCGAGAAGGAACCAGCTTTCATCAGAAAACACAACAGACCTCCTCTACTGAGTTCTCACTTGACACCGTTGAAGTCGCAAACGGCAGTTGTTTGGGGTCAGTGGAATGCATGCTACTGAGCCCCCCCCCCCCCTCTCTCTCTCTCTCTCTCTCTCTCTCTCTCTCTCTCTCTCTCTCTCTCTCTCTCTCTCTGTCTGTCTGTCTCTCTGAACTGTCCTTAACCGATTTATGAAAGTTCGATGTGTCACTATCGTGCCAAATGCTGCTGAAATTGCTACACCACATGTCGTTCGATGCCCCAGAACCACATGCCGAACATCGCGTGGCCGTCCAGAGTCCGGTCTTAGCCCGGTCCTCTCGCGATCGTACATCCTCATGATCACCATTGCCAGGCCAGGAGTCGTACAATGGCTACATTCCTGCCAAGTGTTTCTACATTATCGCAGAAGGAATACATAACATCTGTCAGCACTCCGACAAACCTCAGTGAGGTGCTGATAATTTGTCGCCTTAAAGGCATTCCTGACTGACATCAACACATCACCTCCTAATCTCAAAGGTAACTAACGCCCACGACCATCGCAGCACGTATTTGATGCAAAGCTGAATTGCGTTCTCATAGTGGCGCCAGTAGCGAAATTTGAAGAGACTTCATGTTTAAGATGTAAAAACTCCCTCTTGATGATGACGTATTTTTTTCCGTCTGTGTATTTTGGTGATATAGTGACCATTCGCAAGCAGTGATTCAGCAGTCTATTAACAGATCACACACAGACTCAAGGCATTATTGCATTTGATACTCAGCTGATCAGATGGATGTGACGCACAGACTCGTTCAGTGCCAGTAAATACCTTTACATCAGTGGCTGGCCTTTCGTGAAGTTGAGGGCTGTGGCCTAGCTCCCTTTACTGAAATGGCAGGTAGCATGGAATGATAAGGTGCTGAATACGACACACCCACCAAGAGGAATGACTTTTACAGCTCGGAGTGCTGATCCACATTGAGCAATGAGACAAATATGACAGTAATTAGTGTAAGCTAGGCAGTGCTACAAGTGAAAACTCAAACCGAATTTCTATAACAAGACCTTGCTCACAAATCACAGTCAGTACTTTCGTCACACGTATAAGAAACGTGCTCACCGATTTCTTTTTTACAGTGGATCTTGGCTCAGTAGTATAAATAGTGTCATCTCGGCATCCACAAATCAAGGCAGTAGCGATGATAATCCTACAAAGACACGAATCCGTGGCCACAAAGGCAGTGGGAAGCATTAATTCTTTGAATGAATGTCGTAGGCCTACTATTCATAGTTAATTATTACCATCCACAACTTGGCGAATCGGGCCTCAGTTACTATGAGGTATAGCCAGCGAACAGAGCAGGAAAGAGCATGAGTTCGATTAAATCTCATTGGTGAGAGGCTACGGTGCCTGTAGAGGAATGCCGGCGAACCCCTCACTACGATACGAAGTGCAGAGAAGTTGAACAGCGGCAGGTGTCTGTACTAACGCACGCTTGGTTCACGTAATACACTAATTATCACGCTAATAATGAAGCTTCTCTTGAGTTTTCGGCAGCATAAATGCTGGAATACTCATGTTCACCAGACATGGCGTGCTTGTAGCTTACTTCGTGAGAAAGTCATCTACAATATTACATTCACATTCCCAATTAAGTGCCCAGCGGAGGATTAGTCGAACCTCCTTCAAGTGACTTCTCTACCGTTTGACTGAAGAACAAAGCATTGGTTTCCATGATTCCCCTTACATATCCGTAACACTCTCTCCCTTATTTGGCTATAATACATAACGAGCTGCCCTTCTTTGAACATTTTCGATGTCCTTGTTCAGTTCTATCTGACGCGAATGCGACACCGCGCAGCAGTACTCCAGAACAGGACGGACTAGCGTAATGTAAGGAGTCTCTTTTTTTTTTTTTTTTTTTTTTTTTTTTTTTTTTAGAGCTGTAATTTTCTCAGTGTTCTGCCAATATATTGGAATCTTTGGTTAGCTTTCCCCAGAACATTATCCATATCATCGTTCCAATGTAAGCTATTCGTAATTGTAATCCTTAAGTGCCTAATCGATTTCACAGCCTTAAGATGTGTGTAATTGATAGTGTGTCCGTTTAGCAGTTTCCTTTTAGTGCCCAAGTGGTTAATTTAACGCTGTGTATTATTTAGGATCAGTTCTAAATCATTTTGAAGTTATTTTTGAGCTTCTGATGGCTTTACGAGACGGTAGAAGATACATCTGCAAACTATATAAGAGGGCTGCTAAGAAGTCTCCTACATATCTTATGTAGATCAGGAACAACAGAGGGTCTGTAATAGTTCCTTGGGAAATGGTAGATATAACTTCCTTTCCACTGGATGACATTCCGTCAGTTACTACGATTTGTGACCTTTCTAATAGGAAATAACGAATCCAGTCGCACAACTGAAAGGGCAATTCGTAGGCATGCAATGAAAGTCGCTCGTAAAGAACGGTGTGAAAAGACTTCTGGAAACACAAAAATATGGAATCAATTTGACGTCCCCTGTAGATAAGCTCATTAGTTTGTGACAATAGAGAGCTGGTTTCGTTTCACAAAAACGATCTTATTGAATCCGTGTTGCCTATTTGTTACTAAATCATTTTCTTCGATGTAATTTTTAATACTCAGTTGCCATCTGCCATGCACTTGGTCACAATGCCTTCTGCCCTGGAATGTGGCGGGCGCACGTATTTATGGAAATCAATCTTTTTGTCTGACCGGCTTTCAGTAGCGTGTTCAAAAGGTATTAAAAACAAGTTCATCATTCTGCGCCATTCCGCAGTTCTCATAAATAATGGGCCTTTCTCGTTACCAAAGGCTGTCTTCACTGGTAACTACCCAGTAAATATTAGATTTACAATGCTCCGTTGTTCTAAATGCTTAGAAACTGAAAATCTGGTTTCATTCGGTGTCACATCTATCACGGAACACGAACTCATACTGTTACTTCCCCAGCTTCGTTAGCTGGCCTCGGAGCCAAGTACGTGAAAAAGGAGAGTAGGATAGGAGTGATGTCATTTTTACCTGAAAGTTGTGACCAGAGAGAAGCCAGTCTATAAGCCACGTTTCAGGTGTCAGTCAGCAGTTAACAAGTGATACCTCTTCCCGACGCCCCCTACGGGTCATCCACAAAGCGGGAGGTCAGCAGGTCACACAGGAACAAACGTATTTTTCCGAAACGACGATCTTACGCGGAACGCAAGCTACGACGAATTATAGTCGAATATTAAAGTATTATTATGAAATGAAAATCTAAAACGTTAAAAAAATTGTAATTTTAATACAATCAGACTGCTTAGGCGAGCTGACTATCCCATAAACCAGTAATAAACACCAATTTTCGTTTGTATACAGTTGTATTTAAGGAACGTGAATCCTTGATTATATAATTACAGAGTCTATAGGTAACTATGATAAAGTAATATGTCTTACACATTAGTTGTCTTACACATTTGATGTATTGCAGTCGTCCACCGCCACGAAAATTACTTGACAAAAATCTATTATAAAGTAATTATACCATGCACTTATCTATCGTTCCACTCATAGTGGTTGCTCAGATTTACATCGCAAATTCTCTTGCAACGTCATTAGTACTACTCCATTGTTCAAAGTATGTTGAATTAACCATACCTCCTTGCCAAGGATTTAGTCACACAGCTCATATAACTTACGAATTTGTCCGTTATGCCCAGAGAATGCGTATAAAATATCTAAAGTAAGATAACAATTCGATAACAGACGTAATGCATACCTAAATAGTGAAAGATGCGTGTCTTTTGTACAAAATGTGTCAGCTTCATAAGTAGTAACGTCGAGCTCTGACACAGTGATGTGCAAATGAAATATAGAATAGCTATTAAAATATTTCTAACGCTGTTTCACTCGAAATTATGTCTCATAAGTCGTTACACGGGCCACTCTTCCATATAATTGAAGCAACGCGTATGAAGAAAATCTATATATTTTAGTATAGAATAGAAATTACAAATGAAAAGCTGCATGGAAGCATCAAAAGCTACTAATTTGTGTTAGCTTCTCACACATACCGATCCGCTGGGCATTGAAACTGTTTCACCAAGTTTGCATTCATCTAATCTTACTGTGCGTAAGAGTTAAGCTTAGAAATAAGCGTCATCGAACAAGACTGCAACATTTCTCATATGCAAACAACATGACTCTCTGATACTTCGTTATCATACGTAATAGTATGATGATCAGCGCAGCAATCCACGTCGCCATACCTTGTTCAGTGAGAGGGAAGGTTAACTACCATACAAACACGTTGTGCTAAATCCTTATCTGTTTACAACTTTTTTTCTTGGCAATTAATTTAATCATCAGCAAAACCAGGAAAACCTTTACGTCTAGTCACAGGCTCATCTCAGGCATGTTAAGTCCCTTTTTAGCCCATGTTGTATTACTGAAGTAGCAGTTTTGGCATATTTGGACGGGCTTGAAGTGTCCATTATACAGGGACAGCGTGTCATAATGATTTTATTGCTGCAAAAATACTGACTAAAGACATAGTCTGATGACCTGAGAACCCTTTGAATGACGCTAGAATCCTTGCCATGTTTTCACGTCTTCAGTTGAATCTAAATTTACGCCTGACCGAATAGTACCTACATATTTAACTTTCTTATATAGGGTGAGTTTGAACTTCTGGATCTTAGTAACGGATAATGATAACCAAAATATTTCCTAGGAACATATGGTAAAAATTTCGACGAGTATGAATATAAATAAGAGAAGTAGCCATCCCCACAACTGGTACTTTTCGTACCCAAATATTATGTTTTGCTCGGGTTTTATTCAGGAACCACCCATGAACGAGTGCTGCTTTTATGAACCACCTAAGGTCAAACCTAGACCATACGAACCGCAAAAGAACGAAGCATTTCTCCCAATTTTACCGGGCTAGAGGAAATGTGAAATGTTCAAATTTTGATCCTGTACAGTAGGATAACTACTGTACGCTCGTGCTTCCGACAGTTACAAAAATAGCCGCTAGGCCGCTAGGCCAATCAGCAGAACGCGTGATACGACCCTCTGAAATTCCATATTCCCGCATGGGGTATTGGATCATATTGCAATAATTGTGCAAATGAATGTATTGTTTCGGGTAGGGACAGTTTACGGCCGCGAAATCATAAATATCTTATAAGGCAAGCTCTCACCGTACGAAATGTAATCCAGTCTTATCTTAACTAGCAGATCTAATACAGCGTATATCTTTAGTATGAACAAAATGTGATACACGATAGAACCGAACATGATCTAATAACCAGATTTCAGCAATGAATCATTTTTAACCTCATCGATCCTAGACCACGGGAAGTTAGTGAAAGAAGTTGTACCGGCTCCGACTGATACAATAGAATAACACAACTCATCCGCAGATCTAGAGCACAAAATTCAGCCTAGTAAATAAAGCGGAGCAGTCTGACCAGTAATCTTGTGCGTTCTACAAATTATCCAAAACTATAGCTCTCCATCAGGCATACACTGATCAGCCAGAGCATTTTGACTACCACCATAGTATCGATATAAAACGGCGACAGCAGGGTCACCTAGCGAAGAATGACTGCTACTCAGACACACACATAGTGCTTGTAATATCAGATAGGGTCTTGTGGATGTACAGAATGGGGGAGGCGCGCTGTATCTGTCTGAGTTTCAACAAGGGCAGATTTTGAAGCCCGGAAGCTTGGCACTAGAATTTCGTGTGTTCGAGGAGTGCTGTCGTGAGTGTCTTCAATACGTAGCGAAACTAAGCTGAAACGACGTCTAGATGTCTTGAGATTTGGCGGTGGCGGCTACCCGTCATTACATACGTCGGCCGTCGTAGGCTGGGCAGATTGGTAAAACAGAACAGGCGCCGAAACGTGGCGGAACCAAGTCAGACATTAATGCTGGGCAGAGAGCAAGTGTGTCTATACACACAGTGCACCGAACACTCATAACAATGAGCCTCCACATCTAACGATCGATGCAAGTGCATATGTTAACACCATGACATTGGTCACTACGACTGAACTGAGCACGTGGCCATCGGCGTGAGACGTTGGCGCACTGGGAGACAACTGCATAATCTCATGAATCACGATACCTTCTTCATCATGCCGATGGAAGAGGGCGAATCCGTCTTCTTCTAGCTAACAGCTCCTTGACAGGTGTACTGCCGGAGTAAACAAGCTGGTAGTGGCTCCATAAGGCTTTGGCGATAATTTACATGGGCGTCCATGAGTCCAGTGGCGCTCGTGCAAGTCGCCGAGGCGATCAAGGAGTATCGTACACTGGTTGCAGACCACGTACACTGCTTCATGAAGATCAAGATTCCCGAAGGCAGTAGCATTTTTCAACAAAATAATGCGCCATGTCACAAGGCCAGTAGTGTGATGGAGTGGTTCGAGGTACACAGTGGCGAGTTCCAATTGTTGTGCTGGCCCCAACTCGCCAGATCTGAACCCAATCGAACATTTCTGGAGCATGATTGAACGTTGCATCAGAGCTCATTGCTCCCCTCCCAGTCATTTACTGGAATTAGGTGACTTCTGTGAGCATATGTTGTGGCAACTCACTCCAGAGGCCTACCATGGCCTCATTCCTTCCATGCCATGGGACACCGCCGCTGTTATCCGGGGCAAAGATGGACTTGTTGTCTGTCAGGTAAGTGACCATAACGTGCTGGCTGATCAGTGTACATCTATAGAGCAGGGGGAAAAGCACTTTGACGAACTTTTAGTAGAAAAATGAAGATACCACGTGATAGGAGCCTACAACAATAGCAGTACATCAGGCAGTGCAGAACCTATAACGGAGGAAGAGGTAAATGAGATGCTAGTAAAATTAAGATATTGCAAGGAATGTGGAGCAGGGAGATATGTGATGGAATTACGGAAATATGGACTCCCTCAAATGATAGGACTTATATGTAAACTGTTAACTTAGATCGTAGAGGGAGAGGAAACACCAAGGGAGCTGTGTGTATCATATATATCTGTTGTTTAGAAAAAAGCATACAAGAAGCACCCTAATAAATATAGGGGAATTAGTGTCATGACGACATATGTAAATAGGCTGAAAAACAGGTTGCATAATGTGACTGAGGGAAAGACGGTAAAGAAACGGGCAGGCTGTACAGCTGGACATCGTATTAGCCTGAGATAAATAAGTGAGAAGGCGTATTCTAACGGCCAGGAAGTGTACCTATTATTTGTGGATTTAGGAAAATCGTATTATTCTACACCCATCAACGAACTATGAGAAGCAGTGAAGTATTTCGAACGTACCAACAATCGTGCGTAGCAATTAAGTAGCGGGAAAGTTCAGAGAGATGTTCCGAACATCGGAAAGGCTTAGACATGGGTCTAGTATGTCGCCGACACTATTTAACGTATAAACGAAGTATATAGTAGAATAGTGCAATCAGTCATGAAGAGGTATGGGAATTCCTTTCCAGCATGATATTTTCTACTAATTATTATCTCGATTATCATATACTGCTAGCATAAAATATATGCGATGTCAAATTTTGGATAAAGAATTTAATGGAAGAATTTGAATCAGGCGGGCTTAGAATTAATATGAGAAAAATAGAATATCCAGGAGTGGGAGAAGGTGGAAGATATATACTACTGGCGTAGTTTAAATGCTTAGAATCGATTATCTATTCATCGGGAGGCTGTGAAACAGACGTGGAATGTAGGATCCTGCAGGCAAAAAGAGGAATGTTTCTTTAGAGCGGGAAACATTGAAAACAAGGAAAGAAGGGGATTCTGCAAAAATTTGTGGAAAGTGCAGAGGGATGCAACTTGGGGGAGTGGCAGAGAAGCGAGTGGAGGCAGTAAAGCTGGATGGAATACGGGAGCAGCCAGGATATCCAGAACAGAGCGGAGAAGAAATGAGAAAATTTGGGAGATAGTGGATATGTAGCAACCAGTCTTACAAAGAGCAGAGAGTAGATCTCTTGAATGATATGGCTATTCACGACGAATGGATCAAGGACGATGGTCGATGGCCAAAATCAAACCGGAAATGGTCACAGCCAGGAAGGAGGAATTGTGGACGACCGGGGAGCGGGAGTAATTGCAATAATCAGGAAGAGAGGTCTGAAAGAAGAAGACTGCCATGATCGTGCAGACTGGCGAGTGGGAATACTTGGCCACCGCTTAAGAGCGGAGAAGTTCTTAAATGTAAAAGTAAATGAGTAAGCAACAGGTAACATAATCATTGCAACTATAGCGAAGGGAGTTGTGACACATAAATCGTGTACGGGATTTCGAAACATGTGCAAGGCGAATTAATGAAATGTATGGAATTTCTCATAATTGTTTATACACGCATTATGACCACTGCCCATTGAGGGACTGCATACCGCCTCGTAGCGTAGCGACCACATAACGCGGTAAAGAAAGTATATAAACGATGTAGTAACAAATGGCGAATAATTCTTGTGACGATACGGGTGTAAACGCTGACATAAACTACTCTGACAAAGGAAGATGTATATGAATCAACGTTTGGGAAAGTGCATTTCGGCGAAGCTGATAATGTTTGCATGTTATTGTTTCAACCATTTGCAGAATGTGGTTGAATCACTGTGCAATATGCATCAGGGAGGAGGCTTGTCCGCTGCATGTAGTAAGACACGGTCATCTCAGGCATATACGATGACAGACTGTTTATATTATGAAGCACACTGTTCAACGCACCTATTGAACAGAGGACATCAGAGCGTGTCCCTATGTTAACCCAACGACTTTATTATTGCGGTGGGCTTGTGATCGTAGAGAACTGTCCATGGATCAATGGAAACGTGTCACCCGTACCGATGAATTTTGTTCCATTTCACGACAGGTGGATGGTCCTGTACTGTTACGCTGTCTTCCAGGCGAACTGTTACTCGACAAGCGCACCACACTATCGGCCGGTGGGGACAGTACTAAGTTATGGGTAGCATTCACTTGGGCTTCCTTCGGACCGGTGCTGTGAAAGACGAACATTTTTCTAGGCGGCTTGCATCCCTCCATACTTGATGTATTCTTCCACGGCGATGGCTTCTTACAGTAAGACAACCGTCAATTTTATGAAGTCAGACGCCTAGTACAGTGTTTTGAAAAGCACGGTATTGAATTCACGTCGATCTCTTGGCCCCAAACCGCATGACAGGAACACAAGGAACACACCTGCCGCGTTATAGGTCTCAGCACAGGACCTACAAGCCGAAAGTCTTTAATCTGCGGAAATGGCAGGACCTGTGCGTGGCATGTGGCGTCAAATACCTCTGAAGTACCACCAAAGCCATCTCTAATTCATGTGACCGGTGTACGCTCCATAGAAACAAAGACGCACTACGAAGGAAACATCCGAATCTCACGGCAATAGGGAGATGTAATGCAGATGTACAGACAAACAAATGATTATAATTTCAGAAAAACTGGTTGATTTATTCAAGAGAACTTGAGAAACTAAGCAAGTAAATAAACATTGGTCCACCTCTGGCCCTTACACAAGCAGTTATTCCGATTGTCATTCATTGCTGGAGTTGCTTTATGTCGTCCTCAGGAATATCGTGCCAAACTCTGCCAATCGTGGATTAGATCGTTAAAATCCCGAGATGGTTGGAGGATCGCGCACATAGCGTTGAAATGTTCTGAATTTGGCAAGCACGAAAAAGAAACTGCAGAAATCGCCGTGTGGGGGCGGGCACTATCTTGCTGAAATGTAAACTCAGGACGGCTTGCTATAAAGAGTAACAAGATAGAACGTAGAAAATCGTCGACTTACCACTGGCTGTAAGCGTGCCGCGGGTGACAACCGAAGGGGTCCTGCTCTGAAATGAGCTGGCACCACACACCACTACTCCTGGCTTTCAGGTCTTAAGGCGGGGGACAGTTGTCTTGGTATGCCACTACATTCCAGAGTGTCGCCAGAGACGTCTTCGCTGGGGCTCAATTCGAAGCGGAACTCATCACTGAAGACAATTCTACTCCAGTTATAGATATTTCGCCGGGAGGAGTGGCTACGCGGTTTGAGGCGCCATGTCACGGATTGCGCGGTCCCTCCCGCCTGTGTGTATGTTGTTCTTAGCATAAGTTCAAGTTGTGTGCAAGTCTAGGGACCGATGACCTCAGCAGTTGATCCCTTCGGAACTCTCTCTCACACACACACACACCACACACACACACACACACACACACACACACACACACACACACACACACATCATTGATATTTCAGGTCTTAGTTTCTCCGTACAGATGTGGAACAGCGCGCTATTAAGTAGATGGTTATAATGAAAGTTAGTGGCGGATTAGAAGTGTGTGGCGGACCAGGATTCGAACGTGGGATACTGATTAACTGCTGGCTGCCAGGCGCTGGTGTACTCTACTGCCGTTGTCTCTCGGAAATACTACATTTAAGTCTTGTCTCGGCAATTTTAGCTGCAAAGTGTAGGAACGGAGTGCTCCCATTACTTCCCGAATATCGTATTTCCTTAAGAGGTAAAAATGAAAGTCGCAAATCACCGCTTTAGTTCGCTTGCGCACTACGTTTGCGGAGCCGTTGTTAAGACAGCTTGTGCGGATTGAGTCAGGCAGCCCCTCCAGCAAAAAGGGGGCACAGCGAGGGTCACTTCCCACAGAAGAGACGAGCTTTGGAAGCTCTAACAGCAGCAGCAGCAGCAGCAGTAACAGCGGTAGCGGCACAGAACTGTTTCAGGTAGTGGAGCCAGTTTCTAACGCAGGCCTCTCCTACGCCGTCCTACTTCGAAACTCTCTCCTCGACCCTCCCCCCACCTGCTCCCGCTTTATCACTGCTATGAACATTGCGCTAGGAGACATCAGCCTCAATTACACGCACATAAACCGGAGGGAGCAGTAACTGTGAACTCCGGGGTATGGCGGTACGTGACTGTCGCTCGGTAAATCACAGTCCCAACTGCCGTGGCCATTGCGTTAATAGACTCGCTTTCCGACCAACATTTATTCTACGGACTCGTATCTTCTAACTATCATACTCTCCCGTCCATGTTAAACCCCTCTGTCTGAACTGAAATTAAGCAAGGGCCTGATTTGAAGTTCCAGTTCTTTGACAAACGCACTGACCCAGTAGTGTTAAACGTTGTATGTTTACATCGACCGTACAAAATTTCTTTTACGTGTGGCCAGGAGTCTACTTTATGTACTTAACTATCTACATAAAGCCCTCTTTGCTCAACTGTATTAGTAACAGTCTTACAGACTTGCGCAGGAAGGGACCTTATTCCCACTGAAGTTAATGCTTTTGCCATGGTTTATTCCAACTTATGTTAATGCTTTTCCCACAGTTTATTCCAACTTATGTTAATGCTTTTGCCGTGGTTTATAACAGAGTTACACTTCCTAAATACTATGTTGCACACTGAATATGTCTTTGGAATCCACTGCTACAGGTATCATAGATCTAAGGGCTACCAAACAATTTTATTAGTCAAAATAAATGGCTTACCTCCGTCACAAGTTGCAATGAGAAGTATCTTTCTTTAGTCCGGATGGTGACTAGTTTCCACTCCGAAACCATCCATGTGGTGTGACAATGCAGGTGATCAAAGATCCACTATGGCCGACTCAACAACAGTAAACAGAGTCGACCATAGTGAAGCTTTGATCATCACTGCAGGGACAGGTATTATACATCCCCCGTCGCCTGTATTGTCACCCATACGATACGGGTGGTTTGAAAATGGGCATATTTGTCTGAAACCAGTCCCATCAAGAAACAGAAAAAAGAGAGTTCTCAATGCAGCTTGTGACGAGGCTACAAACATTTATTCGAATGAAAAACAAGTTGCTTTCGCACTTTTCACCTGCAGGATGCTGCAAGTATGGACATCAGTAATTGATCTACAAAATTAATTAAAAGCACTTGTAGTTGTAGTTTTTTCCTCAGTTTCACTAACTCCACCAGTGAGATGCATACAGAAATTATACGAAATAAAAAAAAAATGAGTAAGGGAAAATAGCATGGGACATATATAAAATATTTAAGAGGAGGCTTTCACTAAACCACTGGCATCATCGAAATATCGCTGATCAGTTTAATTCTGTTATTGATAACATGGCTTCTTAAGCTGTTAGCAGACTGCGTGATATGAAAAGTGTTGCGGGTGAAGAAAGATAGGATAAAATAAAATCTGCTCCATGACTACATCAGAAATTCTATGTTCACTAGGTATTCTAAATAGTTAATGTAATTGTAACTTGATAAAATCAGAGGAAACTGCACCTTGAAGGCGTACAGAAAACGCTGTCCAAACCAATGACGTTAACTGAAATTGTACAGTTAAAGAATAAATTAAATTATTCAGACAAGTTACTTACACTGCACTACCTGCGGTACACTTGTGGGCCCTTATTTGTGGACTGGGTCCCAAGGAACAGGGACATTAATACACAAACCTTACGGATCTATTGGGAAGCAGATGGTGAACATGTGAGCGTGTTCGACCTTACGAAGTCAGTGGGAGTTGCCGTTATCAGATCATAGTCGATACCATGGCACCATAGACGGTGACCTATGTAATCGAAGTTGTAATGTCCCTAGATTGAGAAGAATTTATCGTTAAGTGAAATTTTTTTTCCAAGCATTCAGCAGCTTCTCGTTTTCCATGCAGATAACTGTTAAGGTTTCGTATATTCCACTCACGCTCCTTTGCGAGTGTCTTATTGGTGCTCCTGTTGTCACTGGGCAGGCGTGTCGGTCGAATTTTCTGGAGTGTGTTGGGCTCACTTCACTAACACTCTGTTACACGAAAACAAGCATGAAACCAACTTTAATAAGCGAATTTGTCAGTAGTTTACCAACGTCATAGAGAACCATATCGCGGAATACAGTGGGCAGTATTAAATCTGACACAAACGAACCGAAGCTTTTGGAGAGCTATGATGCTAAATTGAACAGGTTAAATCAATGAACAGCTCTTCCATGCTACATTCGTTGTACTATGTCGTCCTGAACATAAAACTTTATTCAAACCTGTCATAAACAAAAATTATTCAAGTTAAAATCTTTTGGCTTATTAGGCCACGTCATATTTCCTCTAAATTGATCGACGGTTCGACCCCTCTGTTGGGACGTCTCTCAGGATCTTCCGGTGTCCACTGCTGCTAGAACACTGTCAGACCAGTTTTTTTTTTCTTTATTGTTATTTTGACCACCTTGTGCAAACGTGGGCTGTCAGCTGCATAATACGCTGCTCTTCAGCCGTGAGTGATGCAATATAAAACATAATGGAGGTACAGCTGATACAATACAAATGGCGGGTAAAAAAACTGAGGACACGGAAAACAATATACACGAAGCCGTTCATGCTAGACAAGGAAAAACACTAAAACCTGTTGACATGGCGCACAAAACACGGACGACTGCGACGGCACAGGTGAACGGTGGTGGAGTGACGGCGAAAGAACACTAAACACAAACACGAAGGCACACACACTAGACACTGAGGGCGATGATCTCCGGCACGCAAATGTCCACTGACCGTGTACGAGTCTGGGGACCTGCCAAGAGAGGAGGAGGGGTGCTAAAGAGGGAGAGGGGAGTGTAGAGATGCCTAAGGTAGGGGAGATAGGGGGAGGAAGGAAGGGAGGAAGGGGGAGGGGAAGCCTAGAGGAAGAGGGCTGGAGGAAGGGGGGGTGGGGAAAGGAGAGAGAAGGGAGAGAGGGCGCCCAAAGGAAAAACACAGGATGTGGGAGGGGAGGATCAAAGTTGATATGAGGGGTAGATGGAGGGGAGGAGGGCATCATCAGGGCAGGGAAGCTGGCTGAAGCCACCCTGGGAGAGGGTAAGGAGGGTGGAGAGATGGAGACTGGGTGGGACATGGGAATACAGGTGCAGCAGCGGGCATGGGTGGGAGAGGATGGGTGAGACAAGCAGGTGAGGAGGACCGAGTTTACGGGAGTTGTAGAGAATCCGCATCCATTCGAGGAAAAGGTGGAGGTGGGGGAACAAAATTAGGTCGTACAGGATCCCCGTGGTGGAGGGGAGACGGTTGCAATATGTGAGGCGGAGAGCATGGCGTTCAAGGTTCTGAAGGGATATATAAAAGGTGGGAGGAGTGGGGCGGAGAACCAGGGCAGATGGGCATAACAGAGGATAGGGCGGATGAGGGATTTATAGGTGTGGAGTATGGTGGAGGGGTCCAGACCCCATGTACGGCCGGAAAGGAGCTTGAGGAGACGGAGTCGGGAGCGTGTCTTAGCTTGGATTGTCTGGAGATGGTAGAGTCTGACGCTGAGGTACGTAAGGGTGGGGGTGAGGGCGATAGGACGGCCATAAATGGTTAGATAGAAATCAAGGAGGCGGAAGGAAGGGGTGGTTTTGCCTACAATGAACACCTGGGTTTTGGAGGGATTGACCTTGAGCATCCATTGGTTGCACCAAGCGGTGAACCGGTCAAGATGGTATTGGAGAAGGTTTTGGGAACGCTGCAGGGTGGGGGCAAGGGCAACGGCAAGTGCAAGGAAGGCCGTGTCGTCGGCAAACTGGAGAAGGTGGACGGGAGGTGACGGCGGCGGCATGTCCGCCGTATACAAAAGGTACAGAAGGGGGGAGACGTCGGAGCCTTGGGGCACACCGGCGGTGGAAAAAAAGGTGTAGGAATCCATGTTATGGATGGTGACGTAGGAAGGACGGTGGGAAAGAAAGGAGCCGATCAGACAGACGTAGTTAATGGGAAGGGTGAAGGTTTGGAGCTTGAAGAGGAGACCGAAATGCCATACGCGGTCGTAGGCACGTTCGTGGTTCAGGCAGAGGAAGTTTGCGGAGCGACAGGAATTGAGATTTTCGGAAAGGAGATGAGTGAGGTGAAGGAGAAGGTCATCGGAAAAGAAATGGTTCAAATGGCTCTGAGCACTATGGGACTTAACTACTCTGGCCATCAGTCCCCTAGAACTTAGAATTACTTAAACTTAACTCAGCAAAGGACATTACGCACATCCATATCCGAGGCAGGATTCGAACCTGCGACCGTAGCAGTCGCGCGGTTCCGGACTGCGCGCCTAGAACCCCTAGACCACCGCGGACGGCTCGGAAAAGAAGGACGGCTGAAAGCCACACTGGGTAACGGGAAGGAGGCGGTGCTGGCGGAGATGCTGGTGGGTGCGTCGGGTGAGGATCGATTCCATGACCTTGCTAAAGACCGAGGTAAGGCTGATGGGACGGTAGGAGGAGGCGGCGGACGGCGGTTTGCCGGGTTTAAGGAACATTAGGATACGGGAGGTTTTCCACAGGTCGGGATAGTAGCCGGTGGACAGGACTACATTGTAGAGCCTGGCCAGGGTGGAGAGGAAAGAGACAGGAGCTTCACGAAGGTGGCGATAGGTGACACGATCGTGACCAGGTGTGGTGTTGCGTTTTGTGCGGAGTGTAGCAATGAGATCCTGTATAGTGATAGGGACATTGAGTTCCGTGTGTGCAATGTTGTCCTAGTACTGGAAACCAGATGCGAGGGGAGGGACAGAGGTGTCAGTTCGATCGCGGACATCCGGGAAGAGGGAGTAATCGAACCGGGGATCGTCAGGGATGGAAAAGACATCGGAGAGGTAGGAGGGAAAGTGATTGGCCTTACTAAAGGTGTCAGGGAAAAGGTGATCATCATGGAGAAGAGGTTTTAGTTCCGGTAAGGCGACGGAAGGCTGACCAGAACTTGGACGAGTTTATAGGAAGGGTAGCAGTTAAATTGGTGCATGTCTGTTGCCAGCCCCTGCGTTTCGTAGCCGCGAGCAAGTTTCTGATGTGTCGCTGGAGTTGCCGGTGGCGTCGGAGTGTGTCCGAGTTACGCGTGTGGAGGAAGGCAGGGTAGAAACGGCGGGATTCACGGAGGAGTAGAACGGCCTGTGGGGGTAAGGTAGGACAGGACGGTGGGGGTGGACGGCGACAGTAGGGACGTGGGCCTCACGGCCTCAGATAAGGTCTGCTGGAGAATGGAGGAGGCATGGATAGTCAGACCCGTGTCGTGTTCTCTTATAAAAGGGAACTTCCCCGCATTCGTGCTGGAGAAGCGGTTATATTGGTTAAAATTCTTATGGCTACAATTGGTGGGGCGTAGTCATAGGCAAATACTCTCGCACTGATGCAGAAGAGGCGTTGTTGGCTAAACTTCTGTAGATAATATTGGTGGCCCATCATCATTGGATAGAAAGTCACTATTCCACAATTACGCTGGAGAAGGGTTTTTGGTTGAAATTCCTCCTACTGCTATTGGTTGGCCGTCATCATTGCATAGATACGAAACGGACAGAGGAAGAGTGCAGGAATGTTTAACCAAAAACTATTGTCCGCCGCGGTGATTTGCAGCGCGTAGTTTATGTCGTTCGCACATTACGGCCGCATATTCGCTTCCTTGATGACGGGGAGCCTCGATTCCGGAAGCCTATTAGTCATCCTCTCTATTGTAATTAGATGCATTCTTGGAAATTTCAACTGCTTTTCGGACCTTTCTTCTTTAAATGTTTGTTTCCTTAGCCAGCAAAGTTCTCATGATGTTCCACTGCTGCCGATTTTGAACTTCGTTTTAGCAACATGTGCCGCTCGTGTTCCTTAATGCGTTCCTTAACAGTTCTACCCGTTTCGCCTATATACACTTTGCCGCAGCCACATGTTACCTGATAGACGCCTGCATTGTGGAGGCAACCAGATGCATCCGTTTCCCGACGGAAAAAGTCTCTTATTTTGTTTTGTTTAGAATTCAGTCAGTGACCCCAGAAACGAACGGTAACCTAACGGAGTGAGAAGGTGGTTCCCCGTCATTCTTATTAGCGTTATTAATATTCCGCCTAAAAGCCCTGTCGATTGATAACTACCACAGCCATTTGCCTTCAGTGCCCTCTTTAAAAAATTCAACTGCGCTTCCAAGTTGTCGCCATTACTGATACGGAAGGGGCACATGAAGACAGAGTGTTGAGTACTGCTTGCTTCTGGGCTGGCTGGTGGTGCGAAGTGGCATCTAAATACCTGTTAGTCTTAGTCGGCTTTCTGTATACTCCGTGGCCTAGAGTTTTATCAGATCTTCTTTATACCAACACATCGAGGAACGAGAGACAGACCTCACGCTAAACCTCCGATGTAGATTTGATTTTGGGGTGAATTCTATTTAAGAAATTGTGGAAGGCATGAAGTTCTTCTTCGCTGTGTGGCAATACAACAAATGTATCGTCCACATAGCGGAGCCAGGAAGAAGGCTACAAAGGAGTACTACTTAGTGCCTGTTGCTGAAAATGTATGATAAGGACGTCAGCTGCAAGTGGAGAAATGGGTGACCCCACAGAAAGGCCGTCAGCCTGTTCATAGGTTTTACGACTGTATTTCAAATACCCCTCAAAAATACATAAATCAGTTATGTCACAAACATCTGGAGCAACAATCTTTAACTTTAAGTTTAGTAAATAACGATGTCACATCGAAGCTAACAAGAATGTCACCTGCAGATGTCTTCAGTGTGCGTGGAATTGCTGTGGGCTCACCCATTTCGCCAGTTGCAGCTGACGTTTTTATGGAATATTTTGAGCAACAGACACTAAATAGTACTCCTTTGAAGCCTTCTTGCTGGCTCCGCTATGTGGACGATATTGTTATACTGCCACACAGCGAAGAAGGACTTCATCACTCAACAATTTCTTAAATGGAATTCACATCATAATGAAATTGACCTAGTACGTCGAGAGTGAAGTCGGTTTCCCGTTCCTAGATGTGATGGTATACAGAAGATCCGACAACATTCTAGGTCACAGAGTATACAGAAAGCCGACTAATACAAACATGTATTTAGATGCCATTTCGTACCACTATGTCTTCAAGTACCTCCCGTATCAGCGATGGCGACAACTTGGAACTGGAGTTGAAATTTTTAAAGAGGACATAGAAAGCAAATGTCTATGTCAGTTATTCAATGGACAGGGCTTTTAGGCACAATATTAATAACGCTAATAAGAATGACGAGAAACCGGCTTCTCACTCCGTTAGGTTATCGTTCGTTTCTGGGGTCACGGACTGCATATGCTGAATTTTATAGATAAATGATATTCAGACATCTTTCTTTAGTCAAAACGAAATAAAAGTTTTTTTCCGACAGAAAATGGATGCACCTTATTGCCTCCACAATGCAGACGTCTATCAAGTGACACGTCACTGCGCAAAGTATATGTAGGCGAAACGTGGAGAACTGTTACAGAACGCATTAGGGAACACGAACGGCACATGTTGCAAAAACAGTGTAAAATCAGCAGTAGCGAAACATCTTTAGAACTGTGCCTCTGACATATATTTTAATAACGAACTTTTGCTGGCTTAGGAAACAAACATTTATAGAGGAAAGGTCCGAAAAGTGGTTGAAAATTCCAAGAATGCATCCACTTTCAATAGAGAGGTCGGCTATAGGCTACCGGCATCGTGACTCTCCGCCATCAAGGTGTGTGAGCGACATAAACAACACGCTGCAATTCACCTCGGAGGATAACAATATTTTTGGTAAAAATTCATCCACTCTTGCTCTGTCAGTTTAGAATCTAGCCAATGACGACCGCCGACGACAACAGTAGGAGGAATTTCAACCAATAACCCTTCTCCAACGCAATTGTGAAATACTGCATTTATAACCAATGACGAAGGGCCACAGAAGTTTAGGCAACAACGCACCTTCTTCAGCATCAGCGCGGGAATATTTGCTTATGACTATGCCCCACAAATGGTAGCGATAAGAATTTTAACCAATACTACCAATACTCCAGCACGAATGCGGGAAAACTCCCCTTTTACCCGTTATAAGATGACGCGACATTTGTCTCTGACAGTGTTCTAGCAGCTGTGGATACCGGAAGATCCTAAGGAAGACCCCAGCAGAGGGGTCGAAACGTCGATCATTTTAGAGGAAATATGCAGCTGCTCAATAAGCCAGCAGTTTGTATTCAGAGGTCATTCGTTACTGGTGCTGGCACAACGACATCGAAACATTTGTGATAAACGTGAAAACGAAGAAATTGTGTTTTTCACATTGTATTCTTCTGAAGCATGTTCGTTAATTAAGGAAACACACACACTGATGATCCAAAACATAATGGCAACTTCCGACTGCAAGGATGAATGCTGTTCCTCGGAGTTGCCACAAACAGAGAATTTATACCATCGATCGTCCTGATAGCTAGCACCTCTGACACGGTGAAGCTGATGAGCTGTTCGCGTGCTACTATTGTGAGTGCCTACGGAAACTAAATGAAGGCGTGGAAGGCGCGAGTGGGTGACAAGGTGTCAGAAGCCAACGCCTGATGACAGAACGAGGAAATCGGAGGCTTGCCCGCTCTGTAAAGCAGGATGGGTGACGACCTGTGACAGACCTGACGACACAGTTTAATGATGGTGTAGTCACTAGGGTTTCAGGGTACATCGTTCAGTGCACATTGTTGAATATAAGGCTCCACAGCAGATACTTATATAATCTAAAATGAAACTACACACACCAAAAAAAGTTTTGCATCACCCCGGTTCCCAGAACTCCTGAAGATAGACGTTGACTGTGGATACAGACACAGTCCCTCTGACTGAAGAGAGATGTCACTACAGCCGCCCAAAGATTAAAACAACCACGCATGTGCAGCGCCTATCAAACAGAGGGGGTTCGACAGCAGAACAGTTCCAGTCATTCCACGAGGAAGGAGATGCTCGGCTCCTGTTGTCTGTAGTTCAACCATGCCTAGACAGTCAAATTATTGTTCAAATGGCTCTGAGCACTATGGGACTTTTAACATATGAGGTCATCAGTCCCTTAGAACTTAGAACTACTTAAACCTAACTAACGTAAGGACATCACACACATCTCTGCATGAGGCAGGATTTGAACCTGCGACCGGAGCGGTCGCATAGTTCCAGACTGTAGCGCCTAGAACCACTCGGCCATCCTGGCCTGCCCTAGATAGTCAATACTGCGGTTGGACGGCGTCATGATTGTTACTTTGTATCAGGAAGGGCTCTCAACAGGAGAAGTGTCCAGGCGTCTCGGAGTGAATCAAAGCGATGTTGTTCGGACATAGAGGAGGCACAGAGAGACAGGAACTGTCGACGACATGCCTCGCTTAGTCCACCCAAGGGCTAATACTGCAGCGGATGACCGCTAGCTACGAACTGTGGCTCGGAGGAACCCTGACAGCAACGCCCCATGTTGAACAATGTTTCTCGTGTAGCCACAGGACGTCGTGTTACGACTCAAACTGTGCGCAACAAGCTAAGTGATGCGGAACTTCCCTCCAGACGTCCATCGCGAGATCCATCTTTGCAACCACGAAACCATGCAGGATGGTACAGATGGGCCCAACAACATACAGAATAGACCGCTCAGGATTGGCATCACGTTCTCTTCACCGATGAGTGTCACATATGCCTTCAACCAGACAATCGTCGGAGACGTGTTTGGAGGCACCTCGGTCATGCTGACTCCTCAGACACACTGTCCAGCGAGTGCAGCAAGGTGGAGGTACCCTGACATTTTGGGGTGGCATTGTGTGGGGCCGACGTATGCCTGTGGAAGGTGCCATGACGGCTGTACGATACGTGAATGCCATTCTCCGACCGATAGTACAACAATATCGGCAGCATTTTGGTGAGGCATTCGTCTTCATGGACGACAATTCGCACCCCCCATCGTGCACATCTTGTGAATGACTTCCTTCACGAAGACATCGCTTGACTAGAGTGCCAGCATGTTCTCCAGACATGAAGCGTATCGAACATTCCTGGGATAGATCGAAAAGAGCTAATAATGGACGACGTGACCCATCAACCACTCTGATTGATCTAAACCGAATCACCGTCGAGGAGTGGGACAATCTGCACTAACAGCGCCTTGATGAACTTTAGGATAGTATACGACGAATACAGGCATGCATCAGTGCTAGTGGACGTGCTACTGGGTATTAGAGGTAGCGGTGTGTTCAGCAGTCTGGATCATCACCTCTGTAGGTCTCGCTGTATCGTGGCACAACATGCAATGTGTGGTTCTCATGAGCAATAAGAAGGGTAGTAATGACGTTTATGTTTATCTCAATTCCAATTTTCTGTACAGGTTTCGGAACTCTCGGAACCGAGCTGATGCAAAGCATTCTTTGATGTGTGTATTACATTGTAAACGATGTAAGTCTCTCATGGGCTCTGTAAAGCGGATCGCTGACTTTGCACTACCTCAGAGCCATATATACTGCTTCTGGTCTGAGATTGTAGTGCTGGAGTACCGGAGGACGTGACGCAAAGCAGTGATTGTTTATCAGTCTATGAGCAAAGGAGGATCCAGTAGGCAGTTTTTGTGGTGTGCTCCTTAAAGCCACCAAGTGTTCGATTATAGTCTTCGAATTTTCTCGTAGCAATATTTCGTGTTACACCGCACGTATATTAGGTAGTTAAAAGTGATGAAAGATTTTATAATGGAATGGAAAGTTAAATGATGGAATGTAAATTTAATTGTGACAAGAAAGATTACTGGGTTCATATTGCAAACAAGCTTTACGAATCATGTATTATTGGAAATATAAATGTGGGAGCAGAAGTCTTCTAACAGTTAAGGTAAATAAGTAAATTTTTTATTACTTTCCTTTTCCCAGCACGTTAGTGGAAATGAGTTGGCTGATCATTAGTATCAGTGAGTAACCCCAGAACTTACGTAAACAGACTAGTTAGATATTTCCCGTTCGTGATGTTTCTATGATTTGTTAACACAGGTTCACGTAATATGATGATTTGTCCTTATGGTTTTCTGTGATGTTAGATAATAATTGCTGTACAAATCGCTTTGTTTGTGACTACGTCAGCAAAGAAAGGTTTTCATTTAGTTAATAAGGATGTAATTTTTCTGAGTAACGTAACTTCAGCTGTCAGATTTTTTGAAAACCCAAACTTATCTTCGAAAACAACTTCACTATTGAAAAAGTCAGCGTTAGTAATTCACCCAAATCATCAGCTCTCGAGGGCAATGGTTTTTTTTAAATATTGAATTTTTCTTAATTTTTTTTTCATTTATCAACAAAAGGAATTTCATCTATGTTTCAAAGTATTACGTCTAGCATTGCACACCGCTGAGACTGTAGCTAGTATATTTCATTCATCTTCATGAGAAAGCAGAATATAACGCTATCCACCGTCCCTGCTTTATATAAGACAACTTTATTTATTTGTTATTTGCGCAGGGACCAAAGTTATTAGTTTTGTACAGGACCACATGATTCAGTACTTAAAGGACTGAATGTATTTTGCAGTGATTGCATTTCTTCATTGGTATTGGAAGATGCATTGCCCAGTCATTTCGTAGAAAGTATTGCTAACAACAACACAGAGTAAGAACACCACTTGCAGTTACAACACGCTACACGATAACTCTAGTTTTGTATGGATTCAGAGTTCAGGCTTCATTTAAGTATTTCAGTAACGTATAAAGAACATTACACGCTGACCCAGCGATAGCATCAACTAACACTGCAGCGGCCACGTGGTCATAGAGGTTGCATCGTGGGTCAATTAAAACATACCTGGGCTGGGAATCATGCTTTTTCAGCATAAAATCGATGATTGTGTCTGGCAACACTGTCGTCCAGGCGAGAAACTGCTCAAAAGAGTAACCGTGCCACGGACGCTGTCCAGTCGGGGGCAGTATTGATACGGAAGACGTCCACCTGTTTTTCCATTGGGCTACGTGGTAGTATTAGAAACCGCCATGACAACTGTGACTACATGACTTTTATTGCGAGACAGCTGCGTCGCTTCACGCTTGAAGTCTTCCCTGATGGTGATAACATCTTTCAGAAAGTTAACCGTCAGAGCCACAACATCAGAATAGTGTCACAGTGGTTTCAGAAGCAATTCTCTCATTCTGATATCGACGTTATCCATCTGGACCTCCACGCCTACAAACCACAGGTCAGAAATTTACGAGAATTCCTTTATTTCGGCTTACATATATGCGGCAAAAAACGTCATAAAAGCTACCAACCACTTGTCGAATCCGTACCACTCAGAATCGTTTCTGTATTGCGTACTGAACATGGACCAGCACCATTTTAAACATGTGGTCGTAATGTTTTCGCTTATTAACGTATACTGTGAACTTTTCAGGAGAAACCTTAAGGACCTGCTTAGATCCATCTTTACACATTGCACACTGTAATGAAACTCTTAAAACATGTAAATTTGTGATTTAAAAATATAATGAGTACAGTTCATCCCACTCTTCATCAAAATGTTTCTCACTCTTTGACTAGAAAGGGTAAATCTCCAGACCAAGAAATACTCGTTAGCCTCCTACGGAATTCCATCGCCAGTCATAAACGACGTACAAGCCCTGTAGCATTAATGAACCATCTGTCAGAAGTGTGATGTGTAGAATGAGTCACGGAGGTTATGGAAGTTACCGACAGGTGTGTGGAGCCATACCGACTCCAGTGCCGTGCTCAGCTGCAATTAGTTCCTCGGTTGAGGGTCCCTGGCGCGAGTAGATCAGCCGAAGTAGTCCTACAGTTCCTGGGCTGGGTTGAAATCCACGTAGTGAGAATACGGCAAAACTCGTCCTGTCGCTCTTCGAACCATGCACTTCCATTGTGAGTTGCTTGACACATTGCATTGTCCTTCCGGTAGATGCTATCGTGCCGAAGAAAAAAAAACTGCATATAAGGGTGAACATGGTCCTAGGAATACATATATTCCACCTAAAAGAACCATAACCCTTCCTCTTGCGGCCTAGACACTTCTGACGATTGCTGCAGGGTGCTTGCTTTCAGACATTTCACGCTCTACTCGACAACAGCCATGTGACAGTGGAGCATAAAATGTAACGTTTATCTTAATTTAGTGGACATCCAGTTGTGATATTGGCGTGCCAATTCCAGCCTTCGTCGCCGATGAACAGTAGTCAGCATGTGTGATTCCGCATGGGTGCATGAACCAGGTGACTGCTGCCGAGGCAACGTTCACTGAACGGTTGTTGAGGGGACATTGTTGATAGCCGCTTGGTTCATCTAGGCAGTCACTTGCTCAGCAGTTGCCCGTCCACTCTCCTATGCAAATCTCTGCAGCCGTCGTTCATCCCTGTGTTCTGTGGTCCGTGGTGCCCCACAGTTGTCTCGTTGTCTCGGTGCCAGTTTTGGATAGCGCCTTTCTGCCGTGCACAGTATACCTTAACCGCAACGGTACGCCTTAAGTTTACAAACTGAGCCGCTTCTAAAGTGCTCGCCCCATTGGCCCGAAAGCAAATGATCATGCCCTTTTGAACGTCAGATAAATCGCTCCGCTTCCGCATTATGACAACGACTGCACTGTTTTCTGCGTCTCGCGGGCACTTTTTATAGACTCTACACTGCTAGGACTGCCCCTCTCGTCTGTGAGGGGTTGTTGCATTGTGCCGTTTATTTATGACACTTGTGAACGACCAATCGACGTTGGTACGTTTCAAGCTGGAACTGAAAAAATGTCTGTCTACCAAATAGGTAACAAGTGCAAAGACGTTAGTCCCATTCAGTACGGTTACGTTTGAAAATTTTAAATATGATTACCCGAGCAATAGCGTCTATTTCACCTAACTGTCTAACTTTGAGCAAGGGAGTCTTACTAGAATCTTTAGTCACGTGTTAATTTAAACTTTTTTGATACTATTGTTAACTACCTAATTAGTAAGGACCTCAAAGGAAGATGGCAGGCTAGATTTGTGGACCTTTTATCGTTGGGAGGAGAAACAGCGTTGGTCGTATTTTTTTGTTTTATTATCCGCAAAACCGATTTTCAGTCATTTAGTGCTGCAATATACAATTAAAATTGGTAGGCACTGCTATCAACAAGCTTAGAGCGATCACATAAACTCCACAGAGTTAATTGTATATTGCAGCAGTGAGGATGGTCATTAAGTGACCGAAAATCGATTTTGCGGATAATAAAACAAAAAAAATACGACCATCGCTGTTTCTCCTTCCAATTATATCCATTATCTGGTCATCGTGCACAGAACACTACATGGAGTTGCCAATCACTACCTTTTATCGATGTTGACCTTCATAGACTCGGACTCATGAGAGGGTTTCAAATGGTTCAAATGGCTCTGAGCACTATGGGACTTACCATCTGTGGTCATCAGTCCCCTAGAACTTAGAACTACTTAAACCTAACTAACCTAAGGACATCACACAACACCCAACCATCACGAGGCAGAGAAAATCCCTGACCCCGCCGGGAATCGAACCCGGGAACCCGGGCGTGGTAAGCGAGAACGCTACCGCACGACCACGAGATGCGGGCATGAGAGGGTTTACTTCGCATGTTACGGTGATATGAGACGTCACTCTTTTGGCAAGTTCACAATATCCGACTGTGTAAACATGGCTTAGTCGAGCCTTTCGCTCCTTCTGTGTATTACGTGCCTCTGGTATTCTCAGCCAATTGGGAAATCTTAAATGTCAACATTATGATCAAACTAATCTAGCATTTAGCCCCGCACCTTAAACCACAAAAATTTTGTTCTGCAAATACTGAAGAAACGAATTCAATTATATTTTTTCGAACTCGCCAGTCAAGCATTTCATTATATTTTTCAACACCATAATACCATAGCTGTTGCTATTTAACTACATCTGTGCGCACACTGCGACTGCTGGGTAGCTGGTATTTGATGTGGAATGACTCGATACGTGATGTGTGTAAATTGGAACTTAGAACTAACTTTTTAGCTTTAAATGTTGACATTTCCTCTTATTTCTCTAGTTTCTCTTGGGCTTGATGATTTTCATTTTGGAGAAAGTCGCTCTGCCACAATTCGCATCATCATGCTCTGAGACGTTCTTAATTCAATATCACTGCGTTATTAGTACGTTAATGCTGACTCGTTATACAACAAAAAGGCTACTGTTTTAATTCCAGGTTTGTACCGTGAATCGTTTAAGCTGCACTAATGTACGAATGAATTGTCTCTGTAGTGATATTCGTGAAGACATGTAGCAAGCATTAAACAGTTAAGCATCTTATGGAGAAACAACCACCGTATGTTTTCACTATGTCAATTCGTATGCATTTTGCGATAGTGTGTAAAGCAGATGAGTAGCTTTTATTTTTACGATAGGTAATTTCAGGCAGTATCACTTCTTTACGAGAAATGTCAGAGATTACTTAAAGTTCCTAACGAAGGCATGTGTGTGTGTGTGTGTGTGTGTGTGTGTGTGTGTACGGAAGATTTACGTTACTCTATGACATATAACAGCAGCCGTTTATCATTGCAATACATTTTGCTCTGATAGCCTTATGCACTACAGAAATCTGTTTCCAGCAGCACATTTTACTATAACGTAATGGAAACCACAAGTAATGAGGTATCTCATTCGTGCGTTTAACAGGCTGAATTGTTGGAAGAGTGAATGTTTACACTGGTTGTAGGTGCTCTCGTTAAATAAACTCCCGATTCCATCTATCTGCAATCGATGTGACCTCTAATTCCGGTTGGCTCTCCACCCTGACAGTAAACACAGTTTCGTGATTCAGTTAGGGGCTGTTTGCGTGAGGTCAGCCGCCGCCGGAGCTGCCTCAGTAAACACAGACCTCCTGCACGGATGCTGAAATTAGGGGCAAACACGGGCAGTTAGTGCTGCGGGCATCGGTATCGCCCACAAAGAATGTTTACATTTGCGAGAAGTCTATCCGCATCCGTAAACACTTCGTTGTGACGCAATACGACGGGATGCTGAAAAATTATGCCCCGAATTTCTGTGCGGAAATTATTTTAGCCTTTTAAATCTAACAAACGTCATTGACATTCTACATATTTATTCTTCATGTCAACTATATTTAGTTCTCAACATAGCCACCCCGGTGATGAACATGTATCTCCCAATGAGAGACCAAATTTTGATACCATCAAATTGACTTTGTTGAAGGAACCACAACCTCATCTATCCTAGCACCGCTTCATCACTATCGAACCTTAAAGGTGTTCTTAAGTTTTGGAGACAGAGGAAACTGGGGTGGGCCAACGTCGGTACTGTAAGGAAAATTATCGCTGGCAGTGAACCTACAGCGTTAATTTGTTGCAAATGTCGCAGCAGTCATGTGTGGTCTGGCATTATCGTACTGAAGGAGAGGGTGCCCGAAGTGCGGACGAATTCTTCTAATTCGAAACTATGTTCCTCACGCATCGACATAGTTACGTTACTCACCACCACGTCACACACACTATTTCGAAGAAATCTATCAGCAGAGAGTAAAGATTGTAAAATGTCGAAAAAGTTTTGATTTAAAACCATTAAGAGTTTATGCAAGAAAATTTCGGAGTCATTAGTATTCAGCACGAACTCGAATCCGTGGCATAGAGATTGAGGAAAACAAGGATATTATCAGACAAGTCCGAGGACGAAAGTTATGCTGACACCACATGCAGAGTGTTTGAGCCGGCCGCGGTGGTCTCGCGGTTCTAGGCGCGCAGTCCGGAACCGTGCGACTGCTACGGTCGCAGGTTCGAATCCTGCCTCGGGCATGGGTATGTGTGATGTCCTTAGGTTAGTTAGGTTTCAGTAGTTCTAAGTTCTAGGGGACTGATGACCACAGCAGTTGAGTCCCATAGTGCTCAGAGCCATTTGAACCATTTTTGAACCAGAGTGTTTGAGAAGCTCCGGTGATAACAGGAGCAACTTCATCAAATTATTGTACAAAATAATGAACATTCCTGAAGATAATAGAGACTTATTTACTAACGAATTTCACATCCACCTCCTGTCCTTTATCAGCCTCCGCTTGCCTCACCAAGTATTACTCAAAATCGTGAATCGTCACTTGGAGGTCTGTGATGTGTGCTAATCATCTGTCACGACGGGAAACGAAACTACTTCTTTGCCATAGAATCGTTTCACGTAATTATTATTATTCTAGAGCCAGAAATATACAAATTTACTGTAGCCATACACATAAATAAATATGCACACACACACACACACACACACACACACATATATATATATATATATATATATATATATATATATATATATATATATATATATATATATATTACATGTGACCAGTACTTTGCAACCTCCAAGGCGCTTGGAGTGGCTTGCAGGAGATCAATCTTCGTGCAGGATGTAGGGCACAAAAGAAAAAAGGCACTGCAGCATGTGGCTTGTGGTTTGTTCTTGTCCACAATCACAGGACGTATCTTTTGTTATGAAGCCCCATCTCTACAGGTTGTTTCTGGATAGTCCAACTCCTGATAGTAATCTGCTTAAAGATTTCCACACCAGCCAGCTCTCGTTGTGTCCAGGTGGTAGTTCCTCAGCTTCTGGCGTCTGCGGGTGCGGCGTCGACTTCTTCCTTAACTCCAGCCTTGCCTTCTCTGGTGAAATGGTGAGCTTCTCGGATATTCTCAGGAAGCTCTTTCGCAATCTCAGCCGTTGCTGTGGTGGATTATGTCCATGCAGTGGATGGGCACTGTCCTGTTCCACTTTCAGTCTCTCCTTGTTTCGGTTCTAGGCACTACAGTCTGGAACCACGCGACCGCTACGATCGCAGGTTGCAATGCTGCCTCGGGCATGGATGTGTGTTATGTCCGTAGGTTAGTTAGGTTTAAGTAGTTCTAAGTTCTAGGGGACTGATGACCTCAGATGTTAAGTCCCGTAGTGCTCAGAGCCATTTGAACCATTTGAACCTTGTTGGCAGCCACTGTTCTGCGTACCCATGGTGGTGCTATTCCAACCACGCAGTAGAGCTTGTCAGTTGGGGTAGGTCTTAAGCAACATGTTATCAACCTGCAGGTTTCGTTGAAAGCAATGTCTACATGTATGGCATGAGATGACCTGTACCAGACTGGAGAAACATATTCAGCAGTAGAAAAACACAGTATTTGACCCATTTAGGTTGCCAGGAATCTAAATTCCTAATTCTTCACTAGTCTGTATCTGTATTTCACTACATCTACATCTACATCTACGTGATTACTCTGCTATTCACAATAAAGTGCCTGGGAGAGGGTTGAATGAACCACCTTCAAGCTGTCTCTCTACCGTTCCACTCTCGAACTGCACGTGGGAAAAAGTAGCACTTAAATTTTTCTGTGTGAGCCCTGATTCCTCTTATTTTATAGTGATGATCGTTTCTCCCTATGTAGGTAGACGCCAATAGAATGTTTTCGCAATCGGAGGAGAGAACTGGTGATTGAAATTTCGTGAGAAAATCCCGTCGCAACGAAAAACGTTTTTGTTTTAATGATTGCTACTCCAATTGACGTATCATGTCTGTGACACTATCTCCCCTATTTCGAGGTAATCTAAAACGAGCTGCCCGTCTTTGAACTTTTTCGATGTCATCCGTCAGTCCCACCTGATGCGGATCCTACACCGCACAGCAATACTCAAAAATATGGCGTACAGCGTGGTGTAAGCCGTCTCTTTAGTAGACCTGTTGCACCTTCTACGTGTTCTACCAATGAATCACAGTCTTTGGTTTGCTCTACCCACAATATTATCTATGTGATCTTTCTAGTTTAGGTTATTTATAATTGTAATCCTTAAGAATTTAGCTAAATTTACAGCCTCCAGATTTGTGTGATTTATCGCTTAATCGAAATTTAGCTAATTTCTTTTAGTCCTCATGTGAATACTTTCACACTTTTCCTTATTGAGGGTCAATTTTCACTTTTCCCACCATACAGATATCTTATATAAATCATTATGCAAGTCTTGTTGATCATCTGACGACTTTATAACACATTAAATGACAGCATCATTTGCAAACAATGTAAAACGGTGACTCAGAATGTTTCCTATGTTGTTAATATAGATCAGGAACAATAGAGGGCCTATAACACTTCCTTTGTGAACACCGGATATTACTTCTGTTTTGCTCGATGACTTTCCGCCTATTACTACGAACTGTGACCTTTCTGACAGGAAATCACGAATGCAGTCGCACAACTGAGGCGATAATCCGTAGGTACGCACTTTGGTAGGAAGAGGCTTGTGAGGAACGGAGTCGTAAGCCTTGTGGAAATCTGAAAGTATGGAAGCAATTTGACATCGCCTGTCGATAGCACTTATTACTTCATGAGTATAAAGAACTAGTTGTGTTTCACAAGAACGATATCTTCTGAAACCGTGCTGACTATGTGTTAATAAATGCGGAAGGATACGAACATATTTTGGGATGCGATAGAACGTCGAATTCAGAGCTCAGCTTTCCACGTAACTACCCTCTCTCGCTCCGCCTCTATCGAAACGACAGGTGGCTGCTCCTCCACATTCATTCAGACAACCCATTGAAAGTTTGCCCAAGATACTTCAAGCAGCCATAAAGCCGAATGTTGGACACATTCCGATATTAAAGTTCACTAATAGATGTCTGGACACTTTAGATCAAAAAGAATAGATGAGCAAGTATGTAGGTCCTGTCTGGTTCTACACATAGCGTCTCACTGCATACAAACAAAGACTGTGTATAAACAAAGACCACAAGTTCAAATAAAATCACTCTCAATATTCTGGCATGCGTATTCGCCACTGTAGAGAAGAAAAAGGTCATTTCTCGTTGCCTTCTTTCACTACGCTCGTTCATTTTATTCGAAAAGAAAACATATACATCAAGCTTATTGTGCCGCTAAGTTAAAAAAGATTTTTAGAATAAACATATAATCATTATTTACGACTGATTCCCTGAAAGTATACATCTAGCATCATAATTCACTTTATCTTTTTAGGGCCTAAATGAGATACCACGTAGCAGGTTGAGCCCCGTACCCATTTCCTGTAATCTTGGGCACTGTCCGCTGTCTCTCCAGTTTACCGAGTAAATTGCTTGGCCCTTTCACGATGACAGCATCACAGATGAGGTCCGCTCCAGCGTGAGAGCGCACCATTGTTCCAGCACGGCAGCGCAGCTCATATGCTGGTAGCGGCGGGCAAGGCGAACACCGCCCAACATAACTGTCCGCTGCCGGCTGTTACACGTCTCTGTGTGCAGCGCTACGCGTGTACTACATGGCTCTTCTCTAGCTAGCGGCAGTGAACCATCACGCAATAAACCAGATCTACGTACCTGACATGCACCCCCTTCCTTTCCTTGTTCGCTAATCGTATAACTTCTTTTTTCATACAATAGTCTTATGAAAACTTGAACTACGTTTTACTTTTTGTGTGGTCTGGTGGAACCTAGAAAAGATACAAAAGGGCAATAACATTTAATAATTTTTCTATTTAATTGTGCATCTTATTGAACCATGCTCTTTCATTGGCGTTTAGCATACGATAAGCAGACTCGGAAAATAAGGTGCAGTTAACCGCAACGTGTGATGAATACCCCACTGAGGAAAATGTACGAGCTTTTGTTTACGTTACTTTTATTTATTTATTTAACCTGGTCTGATTTGGTCCATCAAGCACTCTCTTACATCGGGCCATCGCTTTACATGTACAGCAACATTTTTCTATCGTAGTAACTAAGAAATAACAGCAGTATTAAAATGATTAGAGTTTCTATTGTAACAATGCGAGTAAATAATACCTCCTACTGGCAGTACCTCCATTACTGCTGCTGCTTCCACTAATAATGAAGGAGGTACAATAGTAAGGCGTGCTTACAGGGACAATGGTAATCACTATTGTTGCTTTACTAGATATGTCGTTAACTGTCCTTTGAAGCTGAAGACGTTATTCAGTTCTCCTCTTTAATGCAGGTTGATATTCCAGTGTCGGGTTCCTACTACTGAGAATAACTTCCAGAAAGTGACTGAAATATGGAGCGGGGCACAAAGAAATTTGCTGTGATGAGAACGGATATTTCTGTCATTTCTTCAGACAAAAACATTAAGCTCCGGGAAAGGTATGAGGGACAGTGTACGTTGATATGGCAGCAGAGAATACATAGGGAATGAAAATCACTGCACGTGTAACACAGCCAGGGTATGATGGTGAAATGTGATCGAAGGGACGAACAAATGGTTCAAATGGCCCTGAGCACTATGGGACTTAACATCTGGAGTCATCAGTCCCCTAGAACTTAGAACTACTTAAACCTAACTAACCTAAGGACATCACACACAAGTTCTAGGGGACTGATGACCACAGCTGTTAAGTCCCGTAGTGCTCAGAGCCATTTGAACATCACACACATCCATGCTCGAGGCAGGATTTGAACCTGCCACCGTAGCGGCCGCGCGGATCCAGACTGAAGCGCATAGAACCTCTCGTCAGCGTTGAACATAAAAGATATAAAGAACACAGGCGTTCATAACCAGTCTCAGGCATAATGAGATTATCTGAGAAAGAGCTTGCAAGACAACATCGCTGTGGTCAAGAACTGGAAGTACAAGTATCTGTACAAGTTTCTTTTGCAGGTCAAGAGAAAAGGTTTTTTATTTTTATGTGACATGACGAGATGCTGATGCCTTCTTGCACTTTGCAGTTACGTGCTCAGTCCAGTTTAGATTTCCATCTATTGTTACTCCTAAACTCTTCGCTGATGGATAGAAGTTATATTTATCCCACTTAGGGCTAAAGATGAGAGGGACTCCCAATATTTCGGGCTAATGAGTCTAGAATGACCAACCAATACCGCATGGGTCGTGGATAGGCTGAACAGTAACTCGGTACCCTGCGTCGATTTTGGTCGTAAACATAGGTCGTTATTGGGATTCTCGACAGCTGCCTTCAGTTTTATTGGTTTTGCACTTAGATACAGTTAAAGGTCATCAGTATGGCTGTAGTGTTTGCAGTAGGACAAAACAGATGACACATTATTGACGTACAATGAAAGCAGTATAGGAAGTAATACTGAATCCTTTGAGATATCTAAGCAGTATAGGAACTAATACCCAATCCTTGGAGATATCTATAGCTTATCTGTCAATTAATGCCAAGAACATTCGGGAAGCATAAGAAAAAAGTTCACGGAGACGCTGTAACAGCATTCAGCATTGATATATGATAGACAACGGAATTTTAAAAGAATTGTTCCTAAAATAAGAGGGAGAAACAGGAGTAACTTTATTTAACATTTAAGAGTAACATAAAAGACGGGAGAAGTCAACAGAAGTCCATCTTTCACATACTTCCAATACATACTTCCAATACATACTTCCATACTTCCAATACACTGTTATAAGAAATTACTACAGCTTTAGCGTAATGAGCTGTTTGCCTTTCTGTAATGGAAGTAAAGATATGGCTCACGATCTGTTGAATGGTATGGACCGTCTACCGAGAACAGAATGTGCGATGGGAGAGAACGAAATGAATGAGATCAGTGACAAACTTAACACAATATTTCGGTAAAACGTTGCATACGAAGTGTGGAGAATATCCTTTACATTGGGAGATGTAATAAACTTTTAACCACGAGCAAAGGAACGTTCCTCACCAACAGAATACAATGTAACATTCTCAGGATGGAGTGCTTCTCTTATTTCGCGGACTCTCGTATTTCCATATGAGGTAAAATTGTATTTTTCTTGGGCGATTTGCTCATTATGAAAAAGCAATTTGTGAGCATTTATGTCTGGAGCACAGCAATCTATCGAAGTGAATGTGGACTTTCGGAAAACTTGAAAAGAAGAAACCAGAGGCGTATAACATGTACAGTGGTCAAAATAATGGTTGCCTACTGTTTTATTGTCAATAATAAACACACTAGCACACTGTCACATACAGCTATAAGAAAACAAAAATAGAGATTATGAACACATTTCCACTTGATGAATACCAACGGAAAAACAAAACCAAAATCTTACAAAAGATTCCGCTGCAAACTCTAAAGTCTTTTCTCACTATCTTCTTTCACAGCACATGGTTTATGGACCAACTGGCCATCTTCGTAAGTGGAAATATTTTTGAATGCGGTTGCCACTCACATTACTAAATTGTGCAGCTAAGACTCTATGATTCCCCGATGGGACAGAACTGTTGCAAATCGCACGCTGTAGCATGGACCAGTTATTCCCACTTCAGCTGCGATCTGGAGATCCGCTAAGAAGGATTTCATTGCCTTTTCTGCCTTTCATCAGCATGAATCTCGCTCCCATAGCTTCACCAAATGGGACACAATGATGTCGTCTCGATACTGCACATCAGTCACCTTCCCATGTATTATTACAAGCGGTCATCTGCGATATTCCAGTCCATCACATGACTGAACCTCCTTGACAAGAGTGGTGATCTACGATACAATTAGGAGGTAAATGTTGTTCTCATTGCATCCACACAAGAATATCAGTACTAAAGGCGTGTAGGCCGACGCGGGCCTCATCAGAATAGAGCATTGTCCGTTACTGTTGCCTGGTCCACAAAGCCGTTTCGTGACCATGTGACAGGAGCCCCTCTCCGAAAACGTATACCCTGCTCATTGAGGCTATTTAGTATCGTTTGTGTTGACGCCTGCGCTCCTGTAGCTCTTTGGAATTGCCGCCGTGAACGTGTAGTATTGTTTCGAGAGTCTGTGCTTGCACAGCTGTTGTTCTTCTTCCACGGCCACTGTTCCTGTCGCTAGAAACGTGTTCCAGATTCTAGACTCATGGCGACATTTGCTGCGACGTCCACCCGTCCCACACCCTGCTCCATTAGTGACTATACGAAGCTTCTGAACGTATGTTATTGTAGTCGGAAACACAAGCACTGCAAAGTCTACAGGTGACACGATTGCTGTATAAGACGCATACTGACAGCTCTGTTTAGAAACATGGTCAGTTCAATATTCAGATCTCGGCAACAACCAAAATTTATTTTCACCACTGTATTTTTACAGGAGAATGTTGAAAATTAAGTGGCATCACAAGATAAAAATCGCCGATGAAAGGGATATATGGGGATAGGAAGCAGAGCACTAGGACCAGGCCATTTATTGCATCAGGAAGTAGCTCCCTTGTGAAAGAAGACAGAGAAAAGTATACTTACAAAAAACAGTTGACGATGTTGGGTGTAAGTCCTACTCTAACGTAAAGACATTGACACAGGAGGTAATCGCCGAGTTAGGCTTCAAACCTATCTGGAGGTTGTTTGCTGGAAGGCTACGAGAAGTGCGACTCCACAGACGAATAACAGAAAATTTTCCTCGAAATAGATAAACTACGGTCGGTGGCAACCTAAATGATCGAAGTCCAACGAGATGTCCGGAGGTTCTATGTTCTGTCAATTCAGTTGCACTGTGTCATAATAAATGTGTCCTAGGAAACATCAGATAATCAGTCAATGACGATCTGTTAAATGCCGTAAGCATATGATACTCTCATGCGCTGATCATGTGCAAAGAGCAACTGTTGAGCAATAATAACAGCTCTATCACAGAAATCAATTTTATATTGAGTTTTTTCTTCCTTATGGAGTTGTAAAAAGAAAGAATCAAAGCAGATAGGGCGTCAAAAGTATTCTAATGTGTGTCCACCTCAGTCACACAGTAGAAAAGTCGCTTCCCTGCTAT
The DNA here is from genome assembly GCF_023897955.1 of Schistocerca gregaria. Classification (NCBI taxonomy): domain Eukaryota; kingdom Metazoa; phylum Arthropoda; class Insecta; order Orthoptera; family Acrididae; genus Schistocerca; species Schistocerca gregaria. The sequence continues at coordinate 465,728,914 of NC_064922.1, forward strand.
AGTTTTGATGGTACCACAGCACTGTAATACTGACTTTGCTCCTGGAGAAGGGACTTGAGTAAGTTAAACGTTACGTCATGTGCAAATTCTATGTTCCTAGAGAATAAAGCTATACATAAAGACTTACAAAACGAAATAGCGCTTTTTTGCGAGGTCTGCATCGCAGAAAATCCATATATTCTGGAAACGGTATGAATGAATAAACTAGGGAAGTCAATTTTTCGTTAAAGGGCGCTGCGTTCGCTGTTTACAAATTTGTTCTGATGAAATTCTGATACCATGGCCATCACACGACGGTTCAGCTTTCTTGAATGTATTGATAGGTTTCGTTGACGATTAATATGTACATGTTAAGCTCTTTCGTGAATACATCTAGTTATTTCGAATCTCGACTCTTAATTTTCCTTATTCATAATATTGATAACAGTCATTCGATGTTTCAATGTAGTATTACGTAAGTTAAAGTCCCCCGGCACGTTTTTTGGTCTGTTGTGAAGGCACTCTAAGGAACTACTGTAGGGGTAATGGAACGTTGTTCACGAATAGACGGATTGATTAACGAAGAGGTGTGTGTATGTACACTGATCGGCCAGAATACTGTGAGCGCCTACCTAATAGCCGGTATGTCCACGGATAACATCGGCGATGCGTGGTGGCATGCGAGCAGTGAGGCCTTGGTAGGTCGTTGGAGGGAGTCAGTACTACATCTCCACACACAGGTCATCTAATTGCCGTAAATTCCGGGGAGTGGGCCTTGAACTCTGACGTCATGTTCAATCACATCACAGCTGTGTTCAATGAGGTTCAGATCTGGTGAGTTTAGGGTCCAAAGCAGCAGTCTGAAAACGCCACTGTGTTCCACGAAGCGATCCACAGTACTAGGCTTGTGAAGGACGCGCTATCTTGTCGAAAAGTGTCTGTGCCGATGGGAAACATGTTCGTCATAAAGGACTGTACGTGGTCTGCAAGCAGCGCATCATACTCCTTGACAGTCATGGTGCCTTGCACGAGTTCCACTGAATCAATGGACGCCAATATGAATGTTCCCAGAGCACAATGGAGCCGCCGCCTGTTTGTGTTCTTCCCGCAGTGCAGGTGTCCTAGTAGACGATGGATTCGCGTCCTCCCATCGGCATGATGAAAAAGGTATCGTGTTCATCGGATCAAGCACGGTCTGCCACTGTTCCAACGTATTCTCCCAGTGGTGAAGTACCCATTTCAGTCAAAGTTGCCGATGTTATGGTGTTACCACAGGCACATGCGTGGGTCGTCAGCTGCAGTGACCCATAGTTAGGAGTGTTCGGTGCACTGTGTGTTCAGACATACTTGTACTCTGCCCAGCATTAAAGTCTGATGTTAGTTTCACCACCGCTCGCTACCGGTCTTGTTTACCTACGACGCCCAACATCTGTAGTGAGAGGTGGCTGCCCTTTTTTTTTATATAGGATTGGGCCCCTCCATGCCCGCACCAACGTGGTGACCAAACCAAAAGTTCTACTGTCACCTCCGTTTAACACGTTAGTTTTAGAATCAGGAGTCACAGGATGCAGGCTGTGATGTTATCCTTGCGTCTGGGTAAGATTACTCATTTACATGGTCCATCAGGAAATAGAAGTGGTCGAAAACGATCGAAGGGTAGCGGTTGTAAGGGCAGAGGGAAAAAAGTGCCAAGGCAAGCGCCAAGGGAAAAAAATTTCTGCGACAGTAGGACGGGTAGTAAGGGCAGTAGCGGATTGCTAGCTGCGACAGCGCATGCAAGGTGTGGTTATGTTAATGCGAGGTATCGTGCATCGTTACCGTTGTCGTTGCTGGCGCTCGTTCCAGGATCTGCTGCTGCTGCGTCCCTGAAACATTTCATTGTCGTCATATATTAGTGGGCGATCGGTCGTAGATCAGCTCACAATGTGGGGGGTGTGTGTGGCTGGTTTGCGTGCTGTGTGCAGTACTGTTTCCCTGCGATTGCCGGTATTTCGGCGGGTTAAGCATCTGGGGTTGCCAGTAGTAGCTGAGTTGCAGGGGCTCGCCAGTACTGTCATGTTAGCGTGCTATGGACCATTGATGTTCAGTTTCGTGCTAATAGTGTTTAGGGTTTAGTGTTTAGGTGGCTGCCCAAACCCACGAAATATAGACGTGGTTTCATCTTGGTTTCGCACACTCACCACAACCCTCCTCGAACACCAGACAAGTCGTGCAGTTTACGAAATCCTAGTGCTGAGCGTCCGGGCCGTCACAATCTGCCCTCGGTCAAAGTCAGATGGATCACGTGGTCACGTGCCTCCCTCGTTCTATATAACGACAGTATGCTCACTGAAACTAGACACACCGCACGTGTGTCCAACTAGCACTCATTCCTTGCCAGGTAATGTTACTATCGCCTGGAGGGGTTTATGTCGATAGTAGGTCTGCTAATCGGTGTAATTCATTACCGCTACGCCAGGTAATTCGTTTCGTCGTGGTTTCTTAATTTCACCAAGCGAAACCGGGTCGAAACACTAGTAATTAATATTTCATTTTATAGCGCAGTCCACACATTCTCCTTTTTTTTCACACCACATGCAGTAATTTCTCAAACACAGGTCTTTCTTCTGCAGTTTTCCTACAACTGCGTACATAATGTTGAAACAGCTTACAGGAATGCCAGCCGTATGACTTCTTCGTCATCCGGCGATATTTAAATAAGAGCACAGCTCGTATTTATCAAGGGACAAAATTGCAACGACAGAACGCTTCGCTACGAAAGTTAAAACGTTAGTGTGCTCTTTCGTTATTATTAATGTACCGAGACCACATGTTTGTTCGGACCTTTGCTAAGTTGCTCATCATATTATTTCTCCTGCTTCTAGCAACGCGCTGGTTTACTGCTTCTTAGGGGAAGGATCCATTATACTGGCCGACAGGTGAATTTCATTTGCAAGGAATTATTTCGGCTTCATTTAAAGATCACTTCAAAAATGTCTACATCTTCTTGGGATTAGTTAGGCACAGCAGTTTGGTCGCACTTCGACTGTAAGTTTCGTCCTTCAACTGCCCGACCATTCGGCTCTGGTTGATCGGTTGGCCCGGTGTGTAAGACTGCATCTCGACTTTGTACGACACAGCTTTATCGGTGCTAGGTAAAGATTTAAACTGCGCTCCGACGCCAAAGCGTTTACCTGTTTCTGATTTTATAAGGTAAGTACTTAATTTCGTATTTAAATACCACTGGAGATCTGATAATGGTAATTAATTAATTCATAATCTGTGTATTATGACTTTCTTTGAATAAAATACGGAGAAGTGAACCTTACGATGGTTCAGTAGCACTGTATCATTTTGCCCCCTCAGTTAGTGTTCTAGGCTGAAACTACCTCCTGACGCTGCCGAGGTTATGAGACAAAAAGGGCCTGTTCTGATGGCAAATGCACGTTAGCTCACCACTAACATTAAAGCATTTGAGAAGGTTGCCTTACGTTCACCAAGTGTCGCTTCTGATATTGTTATCTTAAACCTGGATGAGGACAGTCTATAGCGGGCCGGCAGAGTGGCAGAGCGGTTCTAGGTGCTGCAGCCTGGAACTGTGAGACCACTCCGGTTGCAGGTTCGAATCCTGCCTCGGGCATGGATTTGTATGATGTCCTTAGGTTAGTGAGGTTTAAGTAGTTCTAAGTTGTAGGGGACTGATGACCACAGATGTTAAGTCCCATAGTGCTCAGAGCTATTTGAACCATTTTATTCTGTGGAAACATGACATATGTATCTTTTTCGACCAACATCCAAGTTTATTGCGCCCTTTAGAGCCTGCAAAGAGTGCTTTTAGTATGCGTAAGGAGGGTATGGTCCGTATTCCTTGTACTTGAGCGTTATATATTTACCAGAACATAAGGACCATAGAGGGCAGTTTATTAAGCAAAAGCGTTGCACACGTTTACAAAGACGGAGAAAATCAGATGCTTTACCGAACACTGTTTTAGTACCGGTAATCTGATGAAATATAACACAGAGTTTCACGTGTGAACTCCCATTTGTTGGGACACTATTATTAAAGAAGTAATAGAGGCGTAATTTAGCAAGTGACCTAATAGACAGAGACGAACGTTTTTGATTAAGTTCTGGTTGTAAACCTAGTCTCCCCCGGTCAATCAGCAGAAGGACAGTGTTAATGGTTCTAGCTCATCAAATGATAACTTCTGATGTTCATCATCTTGTATTGCATGATGGCTTAATTTACGATTTTTATGTTGTCTGAATGTAGAAGTCGTATTGAGGGTCTTGAACAACGTAGCTCCCACAAATTCTGAGGTTTTGAGTTTCTTCTGGCAGCGTTCTTGCATTGCATATGTGGCTTGAAAATGACAAGGTGTCCATCAGCCGAAATGTTGGATATTGTCGAAGACCTCACCAATCTGTATTCTCAAATGTTGTTTGAACAACTGAAAAATCGAAACATCACCACCTTCTTAATGGAGTGTCGGACCACATCCTGAATGAAGCACAACAGCGATTTTGCGTGGAATGGTCTCAACAATATTTGCAAGAGTTCTGGGTGGTAAGTGGAAGCAAACAGCTACGCATAGGTCACACAATTACTGTAAATTAAGCAGTGTTTTGTTAGTGAAGATTGGCGACTTATAGTGTACCAGACGTGGGCGCAGAGTGGCGTTCTGATAGTGCACCAGGTGTGATCCATCACAATGAGCTCACGCGAGTTTGGTGCCAAGACGTCAGTCTTCATGCTTTTCAAACAACTGTAGTAAAGTTCTGGCCTTGCGACCTTGCAGTTATCCTAATTGAAGATGTCATAGCCGTCCGGGTAGACTTCTGGATGAAGGGGAACTCATCAACAATAATTCTCACGTAACCCATAACTACCACGATTTCTTCGGTTACTACCACAGTTCCAGCGGAAACCCGCGTGAAGGACAGCCGTACTATAACAGTGCCTCCACCGGTTTGCGTGTGTAATGTGGGTTATTTTTCGGGAAACAGTTAGCGATCTGGCGTAGCGTAATTAACCCAGCCAGATATCATATTTTCATTGATGCGCGTTCCAACTCTGATTAACTCGTGCCCACTTCAGTCGCAATTAACGATGTCGTGTCAAAATGATGGATGACCTCCAGTGGCGGAGTTACAATGAGGCAGCGGGTTGTTGACCTCCAGTTGTTTGTGGAAAAATCAGACGTCAGACACAATAGGAAGTTCTATTAGTGAACAAATTGGAACAGGTCATGTCCTGCAGATATTGTCAAGGAACCTGATGATCCAGGGCCTGCTGTGATGCAAGAAACTAAGGGGGAATGCTGACATATGGTCTGGTCACTGCGCGTGTGCCGTATGGATGCAAATTTGCAGTGGAAGGCGCCGAGTCCTGTTGTGGATTCTGTACGGGAAGACAGGTCTCAGCAGTTGCAAGCGGAAGCGGACAATAACAGTGTGCTTGCACAAGTGGAGGTAGGTTTGTGGCTGCATTACCCTGGTCTCGGACGGCTACTCTCCAAGGTAGGAGACAGGCAGTGAATGGAAATAGGCCCGGAGGTGGGCCACGACTGTATATGCAGTCCACAGCATCAGAGCCAAGTGTACACCTGTAGTCAGTGGCCGCAGGTTCTAGATCCATGTCGACTTGTAGACCTGCATGGTGCTGCCAGATTGCCTCCATCTTTCTAAAAGTGATGGGTATTTATGCTGGTTTGGTGCATACGTATTGTGCCAAGACATTGATACCCGTTACGTAGCAGGTTAAGGCGTGGGCATAATCAGACTACTGCCCTGGAGTAGTTCTGTCTTTATGTTTTTAGGACGCTAGTCCGCGATGTGGTATTGGCCAGTGTCGTAGTGGATGTTCAACTATAGGGAGCCAGTCCCTGACGTATCTATGTTTGACTGGCTGAAATATGGGGGGTTTCCATGGCGTTTTGCTAAATCTGTGGCAGCGTCGTTCTTGAGTAGCGTCAAGCAATAGTGGTGGCGTTACAATGGGAATATGTCGTGGTCGTCTGCTGCGGTGCCCCTTATTCTTGTGCGTCCACCAGCATAGTTTTCTGTCCTAATGCTTGACACAAACCGCCGTCTGTCTCGCAGTTGGGATCGGGCATGCCTCCGACGTCCACATTTTGTGACAATGCGTAGATGTCGAACTCCCTGTCAACCGTTTGTCATATATGCTCACAGCTGTAGCATGAGAATTTTTTTTTTTTTTTGGGTCGTCAGTCTACTGACTGGTTTGATGCGGCCCGCCACGAATTCCTCCCCTGTGCTAATCTCTTCACCTCAGAGTAGCACTTGCAACCTACGTCCTCAATTATTTGCTTGACGTATTCCAATCTCTGTCTTGCTCTACAGTTTTTGCCCTCTATAGCTCCCTCTAGTACCATGCAAGTCATTCCCTCAAGTCTTAGCAGATGTCCTATCATCCTGTTCCTTCTCCTTATCAGTGTTTTCCACATATTCCTTTCCTCTCCGATTCTGCGTAGAACCTCCTCATTTCTTACCTTATCAGTCCACCTAATTTCAACATTCGTCTATAGCACCACATCTCAAATGCTTCGATTCTCTTCTGTTCCGGTTTTCCCACAGTCCATGTTTCACTACCATACAATGCTGTACTCCAGACGTACATCCTCAGAAATTTCTTCCTCAAATTAAGGCCGGTATTTGATATTAGTAGACTTCTCGTGGCCAGAAATGCCTTTTTTGCCATAGCGAGTCTGCTTTTGAAGTCCTCCTTGCTCCGTCCGTCATTGGTTATTTTACTGCCTAGGTAGCAGAATTCCTTAACTTCATTGACTTCGTGACCATCAATCCTGATGTTAAGTTTCTCGATGTTCTCATTTCTACTACTTTTCATTACCTTCGTCTTTCTCCGATTTACTCTCAAACCATAATGTGTACTCATTAGACTGTTCATTCCGTTCAGCAGATCATTTAATTCTTCTTCACTTTCACTCAGGATAGTAATGTCATCAGCGAATCGTATCATTGATATCCTTTCACCTTGTATTTTAATTCCACTCCTGAACCTTTCTTTTATTTCCATCATTGCTTCCTCGATGTATAGATTGAAGAGTAGGGGCGAAAGGCTACAGCCTTGTCTTACACCCTTCTTAATACGAGTACTTCGTTCTTGATCGTCCACTCTTATTATTCCCTCTTGGTTGTTGTACATATTGTATATGACCCGTCTCTCCCTATAGCTTACCCCTACTTTTTTCAGAATCTCGAACAGCTTGCACCATTTTATATTGTCGAACGCTTTTTCCAGATCGACAAATCCTATGAACGTGTCTTGATTTTTCTTTAGCCTTGCTTCCATTATTAGCCGTAACGTCAGAATTGCCTCTCTCGTGCCTTTACTTTTCCTAAAGCCAAACTGATCGTCATCTACCACATTCTCAATTTTCTTTTCCATTCTTCTGTATATTATTCTTGTAAGCAGCTTCAATGCATGAGCTGTTAAGCTCATTGTGCGATAATTCTCGCACTTGTCAGCTCTTTCCGTTTTCGGAATTGTGTGGATGATGCTTTTCCGAAAGATTGTATGTCGCCAGACTCATATATTCTACACACCAACGTGAATAGTCGTTTTGTTGCCCCTCCCCGTAATGATTTTAGAAATTCTGATAGAATGTTATCTATCCCTTTTGCCTTATTTGACCGTAAGTCCTCCAAAGCTCTTTTAAATTCCAATTCTAATACTGCATCCCCTATCTCTTCTAAATCGTCTCCTGTTTCTTATTCTATCACATCAGACAAATCTTCATCCTCATAGAGGCTTTCAATGTATTCTTTCCACCTATCTGCTCTCTCCTCTGCAATTAACTGTGGAATTCCTGTTGCACACTTAATGTTACCACCGTTGCATTTAATATCACCAAAGGTTGTTTTGATTTTCCCTTTTGCTGAGACTGTCCTTCCGACAATATCATCCACGTAATCGCAAAGATATAAATTATAGATAACTCCGAAAATTATCAAATAATGTGGATAGCGCTTTACAAATCCAATTTGCTGACAAGAATAATATACAGAAGAGAGGAACAGAAATTCGAGGTTCTGTGACATGAGTATTTCAGCTATCAGAAAGATAAAGGCAGCATAAACACAATTCTGAAGTATCGCCCGATAATGGAAACATCAATTAAGAAAAATCAATGAACGTTTGACAATGTACAATTTTGTAAGACCGAAATTCTGGCAAAAGTGAGAGTAACGCTTGGGGAAAGACGGGCAATACACAATATGTCCAATAACGGACAAAGAACGATAAGAATGGAAGACGAAGAACGATGTGCTTGAGTTGAAAAAGCCATAAGGCAGGGTTGCTGTCTTTCGGCCCTGCTATTCATCCTATACATTGAAGTAGCAGTGAAAGGAAAATGAGAGGAAGAATCAAGGATGGGGGTTACGATCAAGAGTGAAAGAATATAAATTGTAGGAATCAGTAATGACATTGATATCCTCAGTGAAAGTGAATATTAGTTACAGGTCATTTTGGATGAGATGAACAGTCCAATGAGTGCAGAATACGAATCGAAGGTACTGAGGAAAATAATGAGTAGCAGAAATGATATAAGCGACAGACTTGTGTTCGTTAAGTAGATGAAGTTAAGGAATTCTGCCTTGGCACGATGTAACAAACGATAGACGAAGCAAGGAAACGTAAAAGCAGACTACATAGGCAAGGGTTTCCCGCCAAAAAATCCACAACTATGAAACATAGACTATCGTTGGAAAAAGAATTTTCTATGTGATATTTTCTGGAACAGCGTCGTGCAGTAATTGACTATGGAGTCTGAAAACACCCGAAATGAAGGGAATCAAAAAGCGTGAGATTTGGTTCTATAGAAGGATGTCGAAAATTAGACATACTGGTAATGAATGATGATGTTCTTCACAGAACTGACGAAGAAAGAAAAGTCATTAAAACACTGACAAGGAGACAGGGCAGTTGATATGGTTTTTGTGAAGACCACAGGGAACAATTTCCACAATATTGGATGGAGCTGTAGAGGGTCGAAACAGCGAGGGAGGGCAGAAATTCTAATATATCGAACAAATAAATGGGCATCTAGAGTGCATTTGCTGTTCTGAGGCGAAGATGTCGTCACAGGAGAGATATTCTTGGTGGACAACATCAAGTCAGTTAGAAGACTGATGACTCAAATAGAGTGAATTCGATCTCGTTGGAGAAAATTTGAAAGTTCACATGTAAAGCAATTACTAATCCTGCGACTGACTGTTGTCCTTTCCTACAGATGAATTGTTTATTTAACTGTGGCTGTGCCCAACCACTATCTAATGGAATCTAAAGTAGTCAAACTTTGTAAGGTTGTTCACGGATATTTTCTAAGTATTTTAGTCTTTGAGTTGCAATGAAAGTATCATGACAACAGTGCAGATTCGGCGATGTGGGCTGTATGTCTCGTTTGGAAATAAGCTACTTCAGTCCACTCAAGGTGCTTCCTGTTGGAACAAGCATACAGGTCTGATTGGGCCTCCTTTACCAGCAGTGGTACTTGTACGTTAACAGTGATTACAAACCGTATTGACAGGTTTGCTGATGTAGAGTTGGCTGATATTCACCTCGTGTGTTGGTTCACCCGATGGAATGGTAGATCAGGACTACGATACTGCTCAGCTGTTCCCGCAACGACAGCAGACACTTTACAGTATATTTGTATCTAACAGTTGTTTTATTAGCGTGAGTTCAGCGTGTTAGTGTTCGTTTATTACAGGCTTCTTCGCTGTTGTGAAGGTATGTTTACGAAACAAAGCTAACTGGGGTAACATAACAAATAAGTCATAGTTAAAATATTACTTTGCAACCATTTTCTGTTAGTTTATCTCCACCTGCCCATTCTGACTGTCCGTCTCCTCCCCATCTCCCAATGTCCATTGAAATTGTGTATGCAGTCTGTTGAAAGACACCAAGTACTCTTTTCCTCAAAAACGGCATGAATACAGGGTGATCGCTTCGTAAGCTGTTTTCTTTCTTTTCCCTCTCACCCCTTCGAGGGGCAGGCGTTTCTCACCCCCACAGTGCTTCTTTCCAGACAGTAAGTGATATGAGTACCACGTTTGGTGTAATCAATGTAGTGGTTTAGGACGAGACACTGAATATGGATTCAAACATTCATCTTTATAATATGTTTGAACTGCTCAGAACATATGCACTTTCTAAGGTAACGGTTCACACTATATTTTGACCCGTGTCAGATTTCGCTATTAGTGATGACTGTTAATAACGATATACAATGCATACGCTTCGATTTCTTCAATTTCACATTGTAATCTGGATCTATGTAACTCACACATAGCCGTGGCACATTGAATACAGGTACGGTAGGTGGGGGTAAACCTCACATGCACTAAAACCGACACCCCGTTTCTGAGTTGATCGCTATTGTTTCAGGAACTGACCACCAGGTGGCAGGTTTGTCTTATTGTAACTTATTGTTAAATGAAAGTTGGTCCTAGCAGGTCGCTCCAGAGGTGAGATTATGAGGTGAGTCGCTTTTTTATTACTTACCTCTAACTTTTCTGGTATTTTAGTTGAGCATCGTGTAATGGAAGGTTTTAAAAGAATGAAATAATTACCCTTGATATTACTTCATTCGATGTTCAGTTACGCCAGAAAAACACTATTACAGCTCGTCCCCAACATCATCAGCGGCACATTTGTGAGAAAATAGCGAAATGGGGAAAATCAGTGGCGCCGAAAATGTGGCGAAAATTCTTCGATGATAACCAGTCCACACTGCGAGAGATTACCTCAAGTGAAAACATAATTTCGCTATCTAAAATGAAGATTTAAAGAAAATGTTCTGGCAAAGCACTGAAATCTCTCCTTCCAATTTCGACACCCAATAAAGAACTGTTGGGAGACGAATGTAAGGGGAAAGGAAAACTTGCTGCTGAGAACGAGAAAAGAAAAGAAAAGAGCGTATTATAGAAATATAATGACTTAAGCTAGATACCGTTATAATAACAGTAGCTCAGATACAGATACTGTGAAGTAGCCGAAGAAGAAAAACCTTGGGCTTCAAGGAAGTGTCATATTTGTCTCTCATTCAATAACTTCATCGTGGTAACAGTGCAGAGACAAACCAAAACCCCATTACGTTTCCAGTGTTATCTCAAAGACCCGCACTGCTAGGATATTATCGCAACTTCTTTTCCCAAAATCGAAACAAATTAGTAATTACTCTGTAGTTAATAACCAGACAGAGCAGAAATTTGGGTGGATTATAGGTAACAATCCAGCATAAGACTTCAATTTAAAACCACCTACCCTACTCGTGTGTGAGATGTGACTGCAGTCCTCGACCTGTGCTTTGTGAAGTAGCGTACCTCTTCCAAGACAAGAGAGCCTATCTTTAGTAACGGGTTGGCCCGATGGAATATTTCCCACGCATCGCGGGTATAGTGTGGACGTAAGCGGGAGCGGAGCCCACATCACAACAGACTGCCGATACTTTACAGCAGGTGTCCGAAAGCAGGCGGGCCGTGGCCAGGTAGGACGGCAGCTGTGCGGCTGTGCTCGCCGCGCCAATCGATACTGGCCGGTCCCGTCCCGTCCGGTCCTCTCTGGTCCTCCACCAGCGTCAACGCGGAGCGCTCTGCAGCCGCCCAATTGCGAGTGGCGTCAGCCGGAATGGCCTGACAGGTGCTCTTCGCTCATAAGCAAGGGCGCCATATGCTCAAAACAGATTTTGTATTGCCTATTTGTATACTTTCGTGTGGGCTTATTACTAACATAATGCACTGCACAACAAAATTAAAGGATCATATTTTCGAAACCATTTCGACGCATATGTGGTGCTCTGTGACGTCACCCTTGGGCTCAACGAGGCTTCCATGAACGAGGTGTCGACAAATGCGTAAAAAGGGCCACAGCACTGAAGATCATCTGAGGTGGGTTACTGATGTCACACTCTCAGACAATTTCACCACAATTCTGCCCAATGCCACCGTAGACGTGTCAGACGATAAGAAGGGCGTCACACGCCCTCCTGTCCCACATTTCATGTCATTTTGACGTATCTGCGGTGAAGGTCAGAAGCGCGACTACCAGCGCTGAAATCACTACGTTTTCTTAAAGGTGGCCGAGGGAAAAACGTCAGACACGCTACGGTTCAGAATCGACATAAAAAGTTCTCAGAGGGTGACAAAAAGTGCGTCAAAGGAATCACCCCTTTCCTTGGGGCGGTGATTCTAACGTTAAGGTATATCGAAATAGTTGCCTACCCCTGAGGCGTTATGCCACGAGACTAATTTGATGTCTAACGAGGGGAAGGCCTCAGATACGGCAAACTGATTCGGCTCAAATTTGGCAAGTCGCTTGTATCCTCCTTCTTTGGGGTTGTTGTTGCTCCATTCTTTTGCAGTGTTTGTTAAGTTCCAACTAGAATGATTCCTGGCTAGCGCTACCCCCTTTACTTCAAGGGGTATAGCGCCGTAGTTCAATCGTTTAGTAACCTGTTCGTAATACTAATCGCAAACACATGAAGCACATATTCCCTATGACGAGGCGATTTTCAAAGTATTATGACCATTTTCCGATTCACTGGTTGGGATATCTTCCACTGAATCACCCTCTGATTCGTCTTCATGGTATAGATCAAATGGTTGAAATGGCTCTGAGCATTATGGGACTTAACATTTGAGGTCATCAGTCCCCTAGAACTTAGAACTACTTAAACCTAACCAAGCTAAGGACATCACACACATCCATGCCCGAGACTGTAGTATGACACAACAAACAATAACTAGGTACTACGGCATAAACAGAGGAGCTAATTACTACAAACTACATACAGTACTCGTCATATCTTACTTACGGGAGAACACTGTACTGATTCACACAACGAATTTCATTCGGGGTATTGACGATGGAAAAAACCACTACATAAATGCGCGAGCATCGCGGCAGCCTAATGACGGTAAACAACATTTTTTCCAATTGACTTTATTAAGGCTCGTGCTGGCCACCTTCACTTTTCTAGGTTCACAACTACGATATGACGAAGAGGCAACCGGGACAACACAACTCTCCCCGCGAGCATTCTGTCCCGTGCCTCTTTGTAACCAAGCGTCGCCCGGTTGGCTATCTGTGATCCCTCGTTGGGAATTTGCAGTTGTTTTCATGTAACAAGGCTTGAAAGCTTAATACTCTACCAACTCACGTCGTTTGGGAAATTAGTTTGCCCAGCTTATTATTATCATTCCTTATTGATTTACTTACTTTGTTAACCGTCCTATCCCCATCAGTTGAGAGAAGGAAAAATACAAACGAAAAGAAATCATATGCTAGGTTTCTTCGAGATTCTAGCCCGGGTATTCCAATTCCCAGCCAGTTACCTTGGCCGTTGAGCTATCGGCGCTGTCGGCGAAAAGCTTTACCATGTGGATACACAAGCGGCAGTTGTAAAAGTTTCTTTCCTCGATCTCTGGAAAAGTTTGCGTTTGCGGACCCCATACCTGATGATGAAAATTGCCATATTTACAATTATGTATCGATCCCTCCAATTTTGAGTCGATTGCTCGTCATAACCTTTAGCGGTGATTTTCTCAAAATTGCGGCTTTGTTGGCCCGAAATATGTTAGATTCCTTTGTTTCAGGTTGTACACAAGCGACCTGACAAATCTGAGCCGAATCGGTTGGCTGTGTCTGAGGCCTTCCCCTTGTAAGTTCCCTACAGCAACTTTTTTGAATGCTCAACAAAGGTGTGTGAATGCCACCGAGGATGTTGCTGAGCTGAGGGTTCATAGAGGTACAATTTGCTGTTTTATATCACGTTTAATTTCGTCGAATGGTTTTGAACGGTCCCTAGGGGTACCATACTGCATACAAAAAGAAAACGTGCGGTCGTACTGCAGTCGAAAGAGATCACATCACGTTCAGATGGGGTTGCAGACCCACGATGTCCTTAAGTTAGAGTTTCTACGCCCAGAGATCGATAGCAGTGTCAAACATTGACAAGAACGTCGTGCTACTGCTCATCGTACAGCAAATTCTTGTTCTACATGGCGAAATTTATGGGAACCAATGCCCTCAAGGGGTAATCTCGCTGACGGTCTTTATGCCCTAGCACTGCAACTGTTGTTTTCGATTGCGAAATGTGTGGGAATCAAAGTTCCAATGTAAGGGGTAGTTTCACTGGTGTCTTTTATGCCAGCCCCCATGACCTTTTCGTGTCGATTGCGATTGTGTGTCTGCAATATATCCGACGGCCACATATAAGAAAGCTGCATGATTTCAAAGTTCAGTGTCGCGGTTCTGACCTCCATTTCAAAGGTGGCAAAGTAGGGGGGGGGGATGTGGCTAAAAAGGGGTGTGACGACCTCTCCACCGTGTGACACGTCCACGGTGGCACTGACCAGAACTATGTTGACGTTTGGTGCCAGTTTTACATTATTAGCCTACCTTAAAGCTCACATGAACTTCTGAGGTGTGGCCTTTTTCTCGCATGTGACCACCTCTTGTTGTCTGAGGCTTCACTGTGCCCGGGGGTGACGTTGCACGGTGCCACTCTTTTGCATCTTTACACAGAAAGATTTTAGCCATCATTTAACCGAATGTCAAACTTATTTGTTAGAATGGGGCACAATTAAGGAGTTTCATAGAAGTAATGCTTTAATTTGGTTGTGGTGTGTAGCTTAACAATAAAGCTTCAATCAAAATTGAGGTATTGAAAGAACATATTGCTAAGCCATTAATATCTTGTGCTAAAATAAACCTTTCTCACTACAAGTTCATATGATCAGATCATTATATGGTAACATACAACTCCCAGTAGTCTTATCAGTTATGTGCTCGCTGTGAAGGACACTGACTTGCCACTTACTCGTGACAAGTAACGTTATCAGCACTGAATTGAGCCTAATTGTGGAAATTCATTTCACCAGCTGGTCGAATCGTGCCCTATCCTGATTGTAAGAGAAATCGGACGTGAAAGGGACCGATGTTTGACCTCATTCGAACGTAAGGCCAGGAATACTCACCGCCAAATTTCCTGTCCACCACGACCGACCACCACAAGGGAAAAGCCGTATTGTGAAGCAAGCGTATTGTGACCTCTACGCAACTATGTGTGCCATCCGAAACAAGTTAATAATTCGGTGCTACATTCTGCCTTTGCAAACCGTTAATTGAGACCAGCAGCAGCTGGAGTGGATAATTTCGTGCTATGCGTAGGTTGACGTTAAAATCACAACAAAAAAGTTGTGTTTTGAGTAGTGACGTGACCCAGAAGCATGGACCGTTAAACAAAGGTGTCATATAGTGTTCAGCGATAAATCGCGAATCTGAACCTAGACAGATGATCAGCGTCAGCGAGTGTGGGGAGCTCCCATCCTTCCATTATTTTGAAGAGGCATAACGGTGTTACTCGCAGCGTCACAGTGCAGGGAGCCGTCAGGTTTAACTTCAGGTCACGACTGGTAGTGACTGAGAGAACTCTGACCACAACGGTCACATGTTCTCATGTGCTACCTCTCACTAGTTCTCATGTGTTACCTCTTGTCCAATAATCTCATGATGCCATTTTTTAAGACCACAATTCTGGTCCACATGTAGTATGTGCCTATGTGAACTGACTGATGATGCAGAGGTACATTCGTGGTCACGAAGATCCCAAAAATCTGTCCCCAACAGAACAGGTGTAGGCTCACCTTGGACGACAACTGAGTCGGAATGTCAGGATCTTGATTATCAAGAACAAGATTCAATAGCTGTGGGCCATCTTGCTTCAGGAGAGGCTACAAAGCGTTGGTGAAGCCCTTCCCAGTTGAACCAGTTCATACATTTAGGCTAGAGGGGGTGCTCCTACTACTGAGTAATTACAAATTTTACTCGATTTTGTAGTTAATGAAACAAAATCTGCTTTCTCAACCCATTAAGTTCCATGTCGGGTCCTCCTCCCATTACGGCTACTTCGTTTCGTTTGTCAGGCAATGTATTTAACCGGGCAGAGACGAAAGTTGGTGTCCTGGTGACGACACTGTTATTTCCACTGTGCTGAGGTTGAACCACACCAAGTGCTTTATGATCTGACTATGGCCGATGACGACCGATTCTAAATAACTGTGACTATGTCTGACAGCGGATTAATGGTGGTAAGCGCAGATTGTTAGGAGGCCCATCGCCGGTAACCAGGCATGTCGGAAACGACGAAGCTGGTCGCCCGGGTCTTACTGTTTCGAGGATGTATGGCAAGTCATCGAAGGAAAGTGAAATCACAAGTGCGTTATGAAGACAATTTGCAGAAACTGAGACCCACCATAAAGTCAAAAAGCCCAGGAATGCTGCTGCACCTTAGCGCCCCCCTACGCACTGTCAATCGGATGAAGGCTACGCTTCAGCGACTTGGGTGGGAAACAGTGCAACAGTCTCCGTACAGCCGCGATCCTTTACCGTGTGTGTCTCACACCTTTGTCGAACCAGAGACAGACATGCGTGGACATCGGACCGGAAAGAGCAGCAGGGGGTGCGGTTGTGGATACGCCAGCGACTGAACGCGTCCTGCGAAACATGAATTGATCGTACCGCGTCCCAGTGGGATAAATGAGTAAATATTTGCGGTGATTACCTTTGAACATAACCACACCATGGTCCCGTTGTGGCATGTGTTGGGTTTTCATTAGAACACTCTTCAAACTTTACGTTAGGCCCGTGTAGCCACGAGCAGCTCGAAAAATCCCTAAATGCGTGGACGTCTCAGTATTAACTTTCTGTGGAGCTTTGTAATAAAATCACGGAAGGACATTCGGTGCTCCACATAAGAGGGCAATGTAAACAAAGTGGAATCATGTATGGCAGTACAAAAGCTGGCATGTCCTTAATCCTGGTGGCGGGCGCTGCCGGCCCATCAGACTCTGTTACCTGGCTTGTTAGATACACACTAAGTTATAATTAGGCGATGCGGTGGGCGAGGGCGGGCAGAAGATTGCGACCAGCGAGGAACTCCCGCGGACGGAGAGGCCTCTCGGATTTCAGCGGCTGCTGAATATTAATGAGGTATTGTGCTGCGCAGCAGGTTGCCGGCGGCCGAAGCGGGGCCCAGATCTTTTTGTTAAAACAACTGCACAGTTTGTTGGCTAAGGCTAAAGATACACCGTCATGAAGTCGGTAACTCATCCTGTTCCCTCACATTTTTGGGTGCTACTGAGTAATTGCCACTCGCCTTGATCCTCTACGATTTGTTCCGTTTTCCATTTTCTGTATTGCTCATACACATGATATTTTAATCAGTTGGCTGTCGTTTGCAACATCCAGAAGGCAGGATGTAATAAACGCCAATTTGGCTCCGCTACAGAAATGACTGGCATCTCAGGACAACTTCACTATGTAAGTTGGAGCAACATAACGTAAATTATATTTACACGTCATTCAGCTACAAGTACCGATGTCGTTTTATGCAACCCGCAATTATCCTTTATGGCCTTCATAAATCACACTCGAGTTTTAGTATATCCTCTCGCTCACTAGACAAAAATGAAAGGGACTTTTTGTGGGAAATTTAATGTTAAATTTTGTACTGGGATATGTTTTCACTGGAGGCTACGGTTTCCCAGTTATTCAAGAGAAACGTACAAAAGTGAACTTCAAACGTACGTCCCTTTCTCACGCATGAACTTTAGTACGTTATTAGTGGCAGCCACTCTTCAAAAATTTCCCACTACACGAACTATTCTAAATATCCGACATCTTTTTGTCTCAATTGATTCGGCTGTCACACAACTACCATAGTCGGCTATTTCGTTAACGTTATTAATTCAAACGTGGTCCTTGCTCTTTAGGATAATGAAACAAAAACGACTTTTGTAAACGTTACGCTCAAGCTAGTTACGTTGACAATTTGATCAAAACATATCCCATACCAGCACAATAGTTTCGTAGTCAGAAGGCCTGAGGAATACAGAGACGTAATTGTTCAATTTATGCTGTATAAATTCACAAAATTGTTAGATTAAATTTACTCAAACGACAGATTTTTCCGTTTTGTAGAGTAAGTGCTCAAGTAAGCCGGTAGTGTAATAAGGCCAGTCAAAGGAAAGCAAAGAGGGTCAAATGTGGGAAACAAGTCGTGCAGTCGCAAATTTTTATGCAGTAATTCACACATTAAAAAAAGTTTTCAATCACCACGGTTCCGAGTGTTCCAGAAACCGTAGAGAAAATTGGAATAGAGATCAACATGAACATCATTTCCGCATTTTTATTGTTCATGAAAATCACACCTTGCATGTTTTAATACCATACAGCGAGACCTTCAGATGTGGTGGTCCAGATTGCTGTACCCACTGCTGCCCCTAACACCCAGTGGCACAAGTTCATCAAGGCAATGTCGGTACCGCTTGTCCCACTTCTCAACCACTATTCGGCGTAGATCCCTCAGAGTGGTTGTTGGGTAAGTCGTCTATTAAAGGCCCTTTTCATGTTCGATAGGATTTATGTCCGGAGAACACACTGGCCACTCTAGTCGAGCGATGTCGTTATCCTGAAGGAAGTCACTCACAAGATTTGCACGATAGGGGCGTGAATTGTCGTCCATGAAGACGAATGCCTCTCCAATATGCTGGCGATATTGTTGCACTATCGGTAGTAGGATTGCATTCACGTATCATACAGCCGTTACGGCGCCTTCCTTGACCACCAGCGGCGTACGTCGGCCCCACAAAGTGCCACCCCAAAACAGCAGGGAATCTCCACCTTGCTGCATTCACTGTACAGCGTGTCTGAGGCGTTCAGCCTGACCGGGTTGCCTCGAAACACGTCTGCGACGATTGTCTGGTTGAAGGCATATGCGATACCCATCGATGAAGAACACGTCATGCCAGTCCTGAGCCGTCCATTCGGCATATTAGGCTGTCTCATGGTGTCGTGGTTGCAAAGGTGGATCTCACCATGGGCATCGGGAGTGAAGTTGCTCAGCATGCAGCCTGTTGCGCACAGTTAGAGTCGTAACACGGCGTCCTGTGGCTGCACTAAAAGCATTAATCAACATGGTGACTTTGCTGTCAAGATTCCTCCGAGCCATATTACGTAGGTAGCGGTCATCCAATGCAGTAGTACCGCTTGGGCGGCCTGAGTGAGGCATGTCATCGACAGTTCCTGTATCTCTGTATCTCCTCCATTTCCGAACAACATCGCTTTGGTTCACTCCAAGACGCTTCGACACATTCCTTGTTGAGAGCCCTTCCTGGCAAAAAATAACAATGCGGGCGCAGTCGAACCGCGGTATTGACCATCTAGACATGGTTGAACTACAGACAACACGAGCCGTGTACCTCCTTCCTAGTGGAATAATTGAAACTGATCAGCTGTCGAACCCTCTCCATCTTTGGGCGGGTTTAGTGACTTCCCTGAACAGACAAAGGGACTGTGTCTGTGATACAATATCCACAGCCAAAGTCTATCTTCAGGAGTTCTGAGAACTGGGGTGATGCAAAACTGTTTTTGATGTGCGTAAGAGGGAGTGCCATGACCAACATCCTAAAATTCCTAATAGGCGAGGGCTGAATGTGGGAGCGGGGGTGAGTTCTTACGTTTATCTTGAATATCTCGAAAACTGTGGTCTCTAGCGAAAACGTATACCAGCACAAAATTTAACTACAGTAAATATCCTACAAGAAGGTCCTATTTACACTTCCTGTAGAGCTAACAGTTTGAGTGTAGTGAGCAGGACGTGTTGAAAATTTCGAGCATTAACTGACATCGGCAGGGGCAGCTGAATCACCACTACTGTTTGTCGTTCCCGAACATTACTGCATGCGTTGATATGTATCCGAGGATTGTGAAATGGCTATGGAACGTGTGGTTTCACTAGAGGCGTATCCGACGCCATGCAAAATCTTAGTGTCACCAAACGACTAGTGCCGTAGAAGACAGAAAGGATGTTCTCTCGGCTGTTCAGCGCCGTACAGCCACGTCATACGACAGTGCCATGGATAACACTTATCTCACAAGACGTCCTTCATTTTGACGTCACATCCTGTATCAAAGATGGAAAGAGCTGTCCATCGACTTTCGTGGCCGTACGGTTTACAACAGGCGAAGCCAACAGGCTGCTCAAAAGAATAACATACGTCTCAGTTAGAGTGAACTGGAGGTTACGCTTTGTATTTAGTGCAGAGTACGTTAACGTCGAAGTTTCGTTGTTTATAAATGTGTAAAGTTCTGCATTCATGTGAACTGGTCTGTGGATGAGGGAGAGATTGAAATTTTTTCAACAATTAATCCCGAAACTTATTGGAAAAAGTAGTACTGTTTATTTTACATAACACGTCTTCATCATTTCCGAATGTGAGACGAATTGCTGATTCACAGAAAAAGAAAACAAGCTGTAGCCAGCCAGCATTGAATCTATTTAACGAAAATAAGCAGCACTGTTAATTAAGGTGACTCAGCAAAGTTTATTTTTAGAAACTCTGAAAACTAGTCTGAGGAGTAGGACTCTAATTAAATATTGTGAGTACCTATTCTCACAAATGAATTATTGCTGTTAAATTACAATCAGGTTCCGATTCAACGATGTCGAACAGCCCTTACATCGAGATCCGCGCTAATGATACGCCTGCGATCCCCGACTACATAGCACTATATACCAACGGACGCATCACCGAAGCCGCCGTCGCCCGTCCCCATCATTACCCGGCAACCACCCATCTCGGGCACAAGCCGCCCCTCCACCGTCATACGAAGCATGTCGTCAACAGGAGTCAAAAGCTGACCAGCGCCTTATACCCACACCTCTGCAGTAGCGAACTCAGCCTGCATACCAAGCCCCGCATCTACCGAACAGCGAGTCTGCCTGCCCTCACACATGGCCCCGCTGCATGGGCCACGATTAGTGCAGATGACACTGTCCATGGGTTACACCGCATTAGGACCACTCTTCCACACCGCTGTCATCGACATCCGGTTCCTCCAATAATCCTAGAGGAATCGGATTCCGACCATGGCTAACGATAGGCCTGGCACGCCCACCACGGATGCATCCTTTGGCGGGGCTAGCCCTCATTCTACTTCCAATACTTTCCTGCACTACCCACCCATGTTGGGCTAAAATTTTTCTGTCCATTATACTTATCCGGGCTGTTATGCCGTGGTCGGTTGATGAATTTTGTCTCAATTCCCAACGGCGACGGACAGCGGCCAATTGCACTGACGTTTTCATAACACGTGACGTCACACCGCGGCGCGGGAGCTCGCGGAGAAGGAATTTAGCGGCAGTCAGTAGCGAGCCAGTGGGTGTGTTGGACCTTCTATCGACCTACGGACCCCCTTGAAGATGTCTCCCGCAGTCGGAGACGAAACGTTGGCAATTGAGACAAAATTCATCAACCGACCACGGCATAACAGCCCGGATAAGTATAATGGACATGATATTTCCGGCCGTGAAAGTCTACATTTTAGTAAAATTTTTCTGCCTGGCTGATGTAGTACAATCACCGCTGGAGGGTTGTACGAGACTCCAAGTCCCACAGCCGCACGTCCAAAGCGTGTTGCAGTGAAGCAGTGTCACTGCCCCGTGGGTAAATTTACTGCCTTACCAACACAGTTAGACCGCAAAATACCGGTGACGCTGATTTGCAGCATATCACGTATGAAAGTAAACCACACACACAAGCACATTAAGCATTTGTCGAAAACGCTCCGATATTGGCACGACGTGTTGCAAGCAAATATAGTGGAAGATGTCCTTTTATCGATGATGTATGTGGTTGGTAAAGATGAGTCCTAGAGGAAATAGCTCGATAGCTATCTTGAATGCTTTATAGATGGTATAGATTATTGCTCGATAACGCGCCGGTACAGGTAGAATTTGTTGCAAAACAATGTGGTTGAAGATGTTCTTCAATTGAAGACATTCTTAGTTGGTAGAGAAATGTCCTGAAAGGAATACCTCTTAAAATTTCTTTTATATCTTATATAGTCAGTCTTCTCTATACGTTTTATTCTTAGTGGTAATTTATGTTATCAGATGACCAACGGTTTCTGAATATTTACTCGCATTTGTGTGTTTCCTGCGAAATTGCAAATTGCTGACAAGGACTCCTCACTTCTGAGAGAGCACTCTTACATGAACAGCGTATACTCTTATTACAGAACTCATTTCCATTACTTTGGTAAGGATGTCATATAATCCTTACTGAAAAGGGGTAAAATGGACATAAGCGAGACACGAACTAGCAACCAGTAAGTTTCCACTTCGCAATTCCACACTCAAACCACTACACGATTGTGGCGTTGCAGAATATAAGATTCTGTGATTTAATTTATACCTTATTTAAAAGCCGATTAGTCATATAATGAAGTTTGATTATAACAATCATTACAACAGTTTGTATCAAGGAAGACGTCTATTTGTAAATCTTCCTGTGACGTCAAAGTAGCGTAGCGTGTGCACGCAGCCTTGTGAGCCGTTAGCTGTGCGAGAAAGTAGGTGACGAATTTGGATGGCGGTTTCTGAGGCTGTCAATATTGTGTGTCACGTGAAAATGTAAAAATGGCGTCACGTTTGTAACAGGTCTTGTAAGACGGCTATTAACCTAATGTGATGACGTGTGGGGCACCACAGACAGCAACACACCGGACATACTTGTGTGTGGTGGCAACGAGGGTAATGAATGCTGCCACACTACTTTCGCCCTCGTCAAATGCGCTGAGCACGTGGCTGTGTTATTTGGTTGCCTTCGGGTTTACAGCCAACTGCCTTGCTGCAGTGGTTAACACCGGTTCCAAACAGATCACCGAAGTTAAGCCTGTCGGCTTGACTATCACATCGATGGGTGACCGTTCTGGTCTGCCTAAGGCTGTTGCCAACGGGGTGCACTGCTGAGTGCCAACTGGGCAGTCAGACCAACTGAAGATGATTGAGAAGTTGCATCACTGCTCAAGAAAGCTGACAACAGCGGGAGAGCGGTGTACTGACCACACACTCCTCCACCTGCACCCAGTGACGCCTACTGACTTAAAACAACATGGCGGTCGGCGGGTGCCGTTGGGCCTTCAGAAGCCTACTCTGACGTAGTTTGATTACGCAACAGGGTCAGCGTTGGTTCGAATAGGCGGGAATTTTGACAGCAGCCTTTACGTTTCTGATGATGTCAGTGACTGTGGTCTACGTTAGAGGTCTCCGTGCCCGTGTTGGCTTGACGTATCACGGAACAAAGGATGATCGACTCTTGTTCTAGAGCATATGTTGCCTCTAAGACAGACATCTGGTCGTGGCTTGCTGATGATACGCCTGGAGACTGGCATACCATACCTCTGCAGTCAATTCGACTGATGAATTCTGGCAAAGAATTGAAGCAGCGTGGAATGACATACCCGTGTGTCTCACCCACAGCCAGCTAGACTCGACCAGGTAAGTCATTATTACTGCCAGATGCGGCATCTTTCTCTAAGACATTTCGTGTTCCTTATAACCTCAAAATACCTTAAGATTTAGCAATTTCTTCTTGTTCTTGTAATGTATACGTACAATAAGTAAATTTTCCATGTGTTTCATTATACGCTACCCTTCCTAGTGTCCGTCTCTTATGATCTCGATGTAGACGTAACGTCAAACCCAACCTTCCTTCGTTACTCCATTCCTTCCTTCCTAATGTTGCAGTTTTAATAGCCAGCTGTGTTAAAATGTTATCAAGTACGTTTTACTTTGAACACCAACTTACAGGGTGACCCCGCACGAGAAAGTACGTTAGATTAACTGAGAAAGACTGGTAACGACATGTTTACCCTATAGTAATAAAACTGCGAGCGGCTTTTTAGCATCTTGCCGTAAAGAATTGGCTTTCAAGGATTGTTTCGCAGCGGGCTTTTCTACGTGGATCGTTTGGTAGAGCTGTGACGAATCTGGAAGTGCAACTTCAAAAGACGTAGCACAGAGAACCTCTAATTACGTACACTTTATTAGAAGCTGCAGAGTCAATTGCTAACGAGCCCAATGAATAGACGCATCAGCTTACTTTGTCAAAACTAGGCTGCAGTCCAATAATAACTCCACTTAATAATATATTCAACGTCACAAGACGGAGCATCTGACAAGATACTAAGTGTTCCTACTGTCTTCATGTTCATTGTGTGTGACTTCCGCCATGGATCATACAGCAGCTATGGAATCATTGCAACAACGCTGCCGGTGTAGTAGCCGTATGTAACGAAAACAACATATAATATACTTTGTATAGTTCAGTCAGTAAGCGGAAGGCTAGTTGCCTACTCCTGTAGATATTGCGTATGAAAAAAATGTTTTTAGCACCTGTAATGATATATGAACGAATTTCATGAACGATAGATACTGGAAAAATAATAGTTCGGTCCGCGAATCATTAAATCAGAACTGGAGCCGTCGACATAACTGCTTAGTAGTAAGGAAAACAAATTACTAATGGAGAAAAATGAAATGAAATTGAGCTAATAAGTCCTCAAAACATACGTTTATGGGTCATATAATGTACAAGGAAAGTACACAAAACACGTTTGTAACTAACAGTAAATGCTATGCTTGGCAACAACATATGTAATGACATCGGTAGTTCACAGTGCCTTTAAGGACTTAATGCAACTGACTGTAACTGGAGACAGAATAATACACCAAGAAGTAGATCCACAGTATGAGTGGAATACGTAAACCTAAACATTCATTTATGAAGATTCTGTTCTTGGCCGCCAGTGCTATTGTAGTTCAATATCGACTTATTCAGTTAATGTAGTCAAGAATTAAATATTTCTTCACATTCTGTATCCACGTATGTGTATTTTTCATTATTTGCAAACACATGTATTAACTGTTTCCTTCAGCCAACCGAAGAATCGTGGGTGCTAGACAGCTGTAGATCATAAACGTCTCTCAAATGTAATGAAAGGAACTCAATGTGCATAGATCTATTGGCAAAAAGATACGAATGAGATCCTAGATTATTGTTTCAGAGTGACTTGCAGACAGACTATTCACTATCTTAAACTTTATCGTGGACCAGTGACAATTTTTTTAACAAGATTTACGTTTAGTTGTAACTATATAAAGGGTGGAACCTAAATTAAGCGTGTGTGCGTCCCAAGTAGGAAACGAGGTTTGACGAATTTTTTTGTAAATATTCGTTAGCGAAAGCGTTATAAAATGAAACTTGTTTTGATTCCAACGAGACACGTACACACGATTTTACTGGAGGCATTCTACACATCATTAAAATGACAAAGCTTACATGCAAAGCGGAGGAGCAGCTGCGACGCGTCTATCCAAGGGACATCGTAATTGTTTACAGTCTCGTTATTGTGATGGAAATCAAATTACGCTGCAAAATTTATCATGTCTTGTAATGACAGGACAAGCAGAGGGCTTATGTGAACAGCTGTTCAATATTGTCAACAGCAGCGGCATATGTTAAACGGGAAACGAGTGGAGTCCTATACGCCGTATTTTTAAAGCAAAAAAAGTCCACCATTTCTAATCCGCCGTGTATTGTGCAAATAACATTTATCGTCCTCGTTTCCCTCATTCGTGTACCGTTTTTATTTCTGAATTAATTGTGGTACATAGAATATTAGTGTTTATATAGTCTTCTCATTTATGTAGGTGCTTATTACATTCTCACAGGAAAGATTGGCACAACATTTACAATTACGTACTCTATTTTACCGCGAAACGCGGAACATCACCAATATTTATTTTGTACGATGGAAAATGCGGACCGTATCAGACATTTCTCAGAAATACCAGTTACACTGTATAGGATTACATATTTACTGCAACTTACTTAACACCTCACTGAAACCAAACAAATGAATAAAACACGTGAATAACACAACTATTTATACTGGGCACTCCTTGAACTGGCTGAGTATTAACTCGTTAAGTGACGAAGTGATTTATCCATAATAATAGTGAAACACATGTCAATACATGCTTTTTTGGAACACTAAAAGAAAGCGTTCATTTGATGTATTTCTAAATCATGAATGAGTTGTGCTGTGGTAAATATTCATATCAGTGTGTCAGGAGAAAAAATCTATGATAAAGAGTTTTAGAAAATCTGCAGGAAATTGACAATGTCGACTTCGTTTAGTAACATATGTACTAAGGAGGAAGAGGTTTTCCAAAGAAGGCTTCTCAATCAACTTAAAGCCACACATACAAATCCAGATTTGCGGCCACTTCAATGTCGGAGTTATTTTCACGACATTCATTAAATTCTTTTTCAAACACAGCAAACAATCCACTCTACTTTTTGCGTTTGGACGAGACGTTTCACGCACTGGTCCACATCCCAGTTTCTTCCCCAGACTAACAGCAGGTACCGTTGTAGAGTTTTAAACTTGAGCAACAGTAGCTGCATCATCTCCATCTCAGTCTTCTCCATTACGAATCATGTACGTGATCTCCTCTATCCTTCTCCATCGAACTATATCACGTCCATTAAATCATATTTTAGATCGGAGAGAAACATTCACGACTTTCAGTATGATCTCTCTATCTGTAAATCTGTGGTGGGTCACTTCCGAAAGTCGGTACCATACAACTGTCAGAAATTCTTTTTTGTCAGCCCCACCCACATAGAATGACACTTTCAGTCAGTAATAAAATTAATAATGGTAAATGTAACAGCAATAATCAATTTACACAAGAGCAGCAGCATGAAATGTCGCGCGCTCTTATGCTTTTATTACTGAATTCGGTTCTCGTAGTTTATGAGTCTCCTACTGTATTAAAGAATAAAGAAACTAAAGTGCAATTTCAGAACGATTAGAAAAGAATCTTTAAGAAGTCACAGAGACCTAAAGTTAGAATTTGAGAACACAGGCGAAGGTCTTACCATAAGTCAGCATCTCTGCAAGAGCACCGTTCATTCTACAAAAAGACTTTACGGTACACAATTCTGGCTCGGATAACAGAATGCACTCCACCTTGGGTTCGAATCAGAGAGCATTATTCATGGTATATGTCTTCTTGTCAACAGGCTGTTCGTAACGTAATCGTCATATGGAGAAAGGGTACGTGTCGGAAGAAAATAAAGCGACACATACGGCGTCCTTCAGTGCATGTTGTGATAATGGGTGGGACAAGACTTAACAGCCAAATGTATCGCAGTTGTAACACACACAGCGCTTCACTACTCGGTGGAAACAGTTCTGCGTGAAGTCATGAAAGACAGGAAACGCTGCGATGACGATCGACTCTATTGATTAGTATTTGCGGCTGTAAATTTTTCGCACTACTACAGTACTATTCCTTCTTATGCCCAGTTAAGTCACAGAAACTTAGGAAATTAACTCACTATTTCATCTATAAGAGTTTTCCATAGATTTTCTTTTCTGTTTTCTGCATAACCCCTACGATTCCTATTTCATGTTTCATTTTACACTTAACGTCCTCCAGTAAAATAATTCGGGCGCCCATAGTGTCGCCTCTTGTAACCTGTTCCTATTCCATCCTTGACTCCCATACAGTTATGTGCTTCATATTTTATAATAATATTCACCCATTTTGTAGCCTTGACTCACAGACGATGAAGTACTAAGTGGTCTGGAGTATAAGGAGAAAAATGTTCAAAACATTCTGGATGTTCAAAACAGTTTGACTTCAGTATGTATTTATCAATATTACTTTTACGTCTGTGTGTACCTGACAGTCCTTTCATAGATTTTTACATGTTTTTGTATTTCAAAAATTCCAGCAGGGTTAACAGGAAAAGAAAGTTGCCTGCAGAAATATATTCGGGGAATTTTTTACGATTCTCAGTTTCAAGTAGCAGAGCATGTATATGTTTTTTTTAACTGATAAATGGGTTTAACTGAGAAATGTCACAGCTTACATATTAACTAAAATACAGGTTTAACAGAGTGTTCTATTCTAGTTCCAAATATTGTCTAAATTAAATTGGTTTGTACAAACGAACAGTTCAGTAAATTTGATTTTTTGAGTTCCATAGTAACAGATAATCTCTTGTTTTATAATGACACAGTTTATCTAATTTGCACCTTCTTTTAGGGTTCTTAGTATCTTAACTTCTGGGCAGAGCGATCAGTGGACCAACTAAGTGAAACTATCCTATAATATTACTTCGTTTTGCTGGGAAAGGAAATCGGCAAAAGAGTTTGTTTAACTTCTCGACGCCTTCAGAACTTACGTCTTTAATGGCCTAGATGTCGACGGCACGTTAAGCGCTTATTTTTTTAGTTTTTTTATGTACAGAACTTGAACATAAAGCTATTCCTGTCAGGCGTAACATCGAATTTTCAGAAGTAGTTTAAAGTTTGAGAGCAAGCCGTTTACGCTTCAGTAAGCAGATGTCAAGCCCTGCAGAAGTTTAAGGTTCTTGGACTGTGTCGTCCTTTGGAGAAACTCTTTCAATGCATACCTTTCAACACAAGCGAAAAGGCATTTTAATGGTACCTATATAGTATCGCCTGAAATTCCAAGTACTGCCTTGTGGTCATGCTTACTCCACATACAGCATAGATTAATGCACAGTCAGCACCTACCTACGTGTTTCGAGATTATCCTCTGCTAATCAGAATCCACGTTTAAGGTGTCAATCTGCTTAAGTACATCCGCTAAAAAATTTCAACACGGACTGGCTGATGAGGACAGTTCACGATATTTTAAATCTACCTCTACATACATACTTCACAAGCCACCGTACGATGCGTGGTGCGCCAGCCCTAGTGGCCGTGCGGTTCTGGGCGCTACAGTCTGGAACCGAGCGACCGCTACGATCGCAAGTTCGAATCCTGCCTCGGGCATGGATGTGTGTGATGTCCTTAGGTTAGTTAGGTTTAATTAGTTCTAAGTTCTAGGCGACTGATGACCTCAGAAGTTAAGTCGCATAGTGCTCAGAGCCATTTGAACCATTTTGATGCGTGGTGCAGTTTATCCTTTACCACTACTATTCGTTTTCTTTCCTGTTCCACTCGCAGACAGAGCGACGGGAAAACGACTGCTATTATAACTCCGTATGAACCCCAATTCCTTGTATCGAATTTTCGTAGTCCTTACATGGAATATGTGCTAGCAGCAGTAGGATCGGTCTGCTGTCAGCTTCAAATTCCATTTCTCTAAATTTTATCAACAGTGTTCTTCGAAAAGAATGTCGCCCACCCTCCAGGCATTCGCATATGTCTTGAAACAAAAAAAGCACTCCGTCATCAGGCCACAAGTGGCCCATCGGGACCATCTGACCGCCGTGTCATTCTCACTGAGGATGTGAATAGGAGGGGCGTGTGATCAGCGCACCGCTCTTCCGTTCGTTACGGTGGTTTTCATTGACCGGAGCCGCTACTATTCGGTCGAGTAGCTCCTCAATTGGCATCACAAGGCTGAGTGCACCCCGAAAAATGGCAGCAGAACATGTCGGCCCGGATGGTCACCCATCCAAGTGCCGGTCACGCCCGAAAGCGCTTAGCTTCGGTGATCTGACAGGAACCGGTGTAGCCACTGCGGCAAGGCGATTACCACTTGAAACAACGCATGTCCTTAAACTTGTCTGTTTTTCGAACCTACCGGTAACAAATTTAGCAGCCCGTCTCTGAATGCTCCGATGTCTTGTTTTATTCCAACCTGGTATGGACCACAAAAACCCAAGCAGTACTCAAGAACAGATCGCACTAGCAACCTATACGCGGTCTCCACTACAGATCAAACAATGAACCGGAGTCGACCGTTCGCCTTCCCAGCCACCGTCCTCATATGATCGTTCCATTTCACATCGCTTTGTAACTTTAAGCCCAGACATTTAAACTATGTGACTGTGTCAAGAAGGACACTACTAATATTGTATCCGAACATTACAGGTTTGTTTTTCCTACTCATCCACATTAACTTACATTTTTCTACCTTTAGAGTTAGCTGCCATTCATTCCACCACCTATAAAATTTGTCTGTCATCTTGTGTGATACTACAGTCACTCATCTTCGACACCTTCCCGTACACATCAGCATCATCAGCAAATAACCGAAGACTGCTCCCCACCCCGACCGCCGGATCATTTATGTACATAGAAAACAACAGCGGTCCTATTGCACCTCCCTGGAGTGTTCCTAACGATACCCTTTTCATCTAATGAACGTTCGCAATCACGGACAACATACAGGATCTATTACTTAAGAAGTCTTCAACCCACTCACATATCTGACAACATGTTCTGTATTCTCGTACGTTCATTAACAGTCTGCAGTGGGTCACCTTGTCAAATAGTTTTCTGAAATATGGAATCTGCCTGTTCCCTTTCATCCATAGTTCCCAGTTTTGTTGTGTATTTATTTTCTGGAAGCGCAGACTCTTGTATATTCGGTGGTACGTGTGTCAGATCGGTCCTTGGGTATTGTAGTGGCCAAAGTCAGGGATGCGCGAGCAGTTGATAGTTTATTTAGTTTATTTATTGACTGACGACCTGCCTGGCGGGCACTCAGCGGCATCGCCCCAGTGGATCCCGTTCGGCGCCCATAACTTTCAGGGTTGGCTGTTGGCTTAACAGCCAGTCTTTCCACAAATATTATTCTTCCATATACCCCACTATTAACGGAGAATGAGCTGCAGATAATCATTAACTATGAAACAAACTTAACTATGAAACAAAAGATAAATACTTCGGAGCAAAGACTGACACCTTTGCTTAAAATTACAAGCTTCAGCATCGCACTGCTTCATCATGGCGACGTTACATTTAACCTGGAAGCCGAAGGTCTCTGGTAAATCGACACACAACTGAGGACGGAACAAGTGTTGCACAACCTATTTGCAAATTTACATGCAACTACTTTCAGTCATTAAATTTTCTTCCGTAATTCTGCAAACAATTTTTCACTGTTATAATACACAGGGTGTTTAGAAACAGTCTGGAAACCTTGTGAGGTTGTTGCACGTTAGGTGTGTGCTGAGAAATAACTGTTACGTATAAGATTCGATATGTTGCTCCGTTTCAGAGTTAATAAACGCACAAGTTAGCCAATAACGCCTTTGCTCTTGCAAATCCAAGCGGCTCTCCACCGAAGGTGTCGCCAAACGTGTTTCTCATTTGAGACCAAGAGAGTGACACAAGCCAAAGGCTGGGCAGTCTCATGCGGTATCATCTAGAACATCTGACAATAATTTTACTTGTTGGGAGGCCTGGATTTGAGCTTGCTACCACCTGATCAGATATCTTCAATACTAATTAACTTGGAAACCGCGCTACTTGTAGAATTTTTTTCTTAACGGTTATTTCTTGGCACAAATTACCTGCAACACTCTTGCAAGCTTTTCAGACGGCTTCTGACCAACCTGTAGGAGACAGACAAAAACACTTTTTCCTGTCTCCATAATGTCTATCTGCGAGCTCGACTTTGACAGAATTCATAACGTTTTGCAAAAGTCATACCACAGAGAGCTGGATTTGAGGTACATTTCTTCAATTTCAAAGCTCATTCAGTAACTATCTTTTTCAAATATGTAGTGTTAACGCAGTGGAAAATTAAACTAAAATTTTCCTGCAACAGATTCCATGTTGTTGCAGTTATAAATCACCTAATTATATAATAAAACCTTACATTTATTTCTAGTATAATTCCAGATTGTCTAGATAAAGTAACTCACACTGATGCATCTAAATTCACAAAGCTACTGAGCTTTTGTTCCTGGTGTTCTCCAGCTTTTGCGGGATGTAACCAAAGCGATTTCTAAGAATCTTCTACAACGTTACTTTTCCGCTGTGAGAAACAGCCTGAAAAGAGAACAAGTCAAGGATCAGCTACACTGCACTTCATTTTTGACGTGACTTAGTTCAGTTCCAGATTAGGCCAACTACGTGCAATACCAACTACCTGCATCGACAAGCCTTACAAATATTTTGCTTGCCAGCTGTCTGGAAATAATATAATTTCAGATGTACGGTGGACAATTTGTACATTACTAAATGCAAAATTTCAATCTCTGCTAACGACAGGGCAATCCCACCGACTTAGTTAATTTCATACTACTGTAATGTCCAATCGTTTGGAGCAAAGTAAAGAAAATATAACATCGGCAGTGGTTCTCGTTACTTTTAGTCTGCAGTCTCCTATAATTATAATACTACAAATTAAATTATACTTCGAAATTTACTGTTACTGTTTGCGAAACTTCATGAGTAGGCGTGTGCATATGTGTGCGTGAGGTATGCGCAGATAAAAAAAAATTAAGAAAACTTCCTGTAATATGTGACACCCATGTGTATGCACCCATGTATGTATAGTTTACCCAGAGGATGAAAGCGGGTACAGAGGAAAGCTGGGTAAAGTTGCCATCGTAAGAAAAATGTTCTTTTCTCTGATATCATGGCATACGTAAGCATATGAAACGTATCTGATCATTTACATAGATTTTGTAACTATAAAACATTTAATCGTTAATAAAATCCTACTTTTGTGGTACAAAAGTGCACGTAAGTGAAGGTTTGCAGAATGGTCACTTTGTCTAGTGGGCAGGTAAGTAGGGCAAGGTGGGCAAAGACAGACCAAAGGAAAAATAAGACTCAGATGTAGTGGGATCTGGTTTTCTAAGGCTTATGTTTGAATTTCTCTTCCTAAAGTGTCGCATCCTATCCTTGCCCACCACATTTTTCTTTTTCTATTGAATGGGTGTGCAGATTAATCCGCTCAGAAAAATGAAATGTCTAACGGTGTAGCTCAGTTACTGATATGACTTATTTCTTCGTCCCATGTCAAAAATATGATTAAGGTGTTTGTCCACATTCTCTTGGTTCAGTACATATCTGAATTTTCCAAGAATCTTCTTGTCCTTAGTAACACCAAGTTTTTTCTTTTTCTTGAGACACTGAGCCGTTTGCTTGCTGTAGCTAACAGAATCTTTTGTTTTCTTACAGCATCTAAACCCTGTTGCATAGTCATATTTTAAGAATTTCATGGGATCTTAACTTACACATGTAATAAGAGAAATACAGCTTTCCGTAAGGTTGGTAAAACACTAACGCTATGGTGAACTTATTCTATAAAATATCTCATTATCAATTCGGTTCCACCGAAACAAGGGTAACATATTTCGAGAAAATTACAGGCGAGTATCCGTTATGCCCGACTGAACGCCATTACGCCAAATGTTTCCTGAATAGGAAGTTACACTACCTGGGCGACACACAAACACGTGGTTTCGGTGGTTTCGAAGGCAGAAATACAATGTTTCACCAGACGTTTAACAATTAGCTGCCCTATATATGAGAGTCACTCAATAATTAGAGAGACAAATTGGTCTGGGAAAAAACTGTTAGTAGGGCAAGTTGGCATAACTGGGATGAGCTCTGATCAGCTAATGTATTAGCATTGTTTTGTTTATAAACTGAAAAATACATTTCAAGATAGCGAGTCCGCTTGAAACGTCCATACTTGTTGAATAACGTTCCCTTATTTGTTTTTTACTTGCTGAAGGCGAGGAACCAGTGAATATATCATGTAGAATGTGAAAAGGTTATGCTGGAGGTTGTATGAATGGTGCAAATTTTTACAAGTGAGTAGAGCAGTTCAAAAATGTTCGCGACTCAGTGACGAATTGTCGTCAGGTTCCTCTATTTTTTTGTAGACAGATATTTCATGTTTCTCGTCGTTTAAAAACATGACAGAATTTGGCATATGACAACAGCTTATGAGATGACAGTGGAATCCATTAATCTGCATTTATGTGTCTACTGACAGCGCAGTGCCCAACCATAACTAATTCTGTCAAGGTCATGTAGGATGCTTTCACAATCGAGTACACAAACGATGAATACGTCGATACGCTTTTGGTGCTGACGAACATCGTTCTGGCTGACCACTTTCAGTTTCAAGTCCCTCACTTGAAAGTCGAATTGGTGACATTATTCGTGCCGACAGCCATGTGACTGTGGAAATGATAGTTGATAAAGTTCAAGTTAGTAGTGGTACAGTTCATAACATCATCCATAGCAAGCTGAAGTACCGCAAAATGTGTGCAATACGGGTCCCAAAGGAGCTTACGCAGCTCCACAAGAAACAAGGTTGAGAGTATGCACAGAGCTAAGGAACGTTATGAAAGTGAAGATGAGCACTTCGTCAAGAAAATTTTAGCCTTTAATGAAACTTGGGTTCACTGTTATGAGTCAGAATCATAAGGACAGAGCATGGAGTGGAAGCACACGAACTGATTTGTCAATAAAAAATTCAAAACCCAGCATCAACAGGAAAACTGATGTTGACAGTGTCTATGGACGCTAAAGGTCCAGTTTTTTATTATTATCTCGAAGAGAAGCGCACAATGAACAGCTGATACTGCTCGGATTTGCTTTTAAATAAGGTGAAGCCAGCCACGAAAGAGAGAGAGAGAGAGAGAGAGAGAGAGAGAGAGAGAGAGAGAGACGTCGTGGATATCAGAGGAGAAGACAACGCACGTCCTCATATTGCTCAAATAGCCCTTGTAAACAACGACAAAATTGGCTAGGAAGTACCACCTAATCCCCCTTACAGTCCTGATTTAGCATGTAGTGGTTTCCATTTGTTTGGTACACTGAAGGAGGCATTACGTGGGAAGAGGTTCCAGGACAACGACGTGGAAAAGTGTGTGGGAAATTGGTTCAAACATGAAGATAAAGAGTTCTTTGCAGCCGGAACAAAGAAAGCTTGCAGCCCTTTGTAACAAGTTCATAAATATTCAAGGGGATTACGTTGAAAGGTACAAAAACTATTGTTTTTTTAAAAATAAATGCGTTTTTGTCCAGATAAATTTGTCTCTTTAATTACCGAAGGACCCTGGTATATATGAAAATAATTGTGCTTCAAAATTACAATGAAAACTTTTGAGGGGCTCTAAAATGTGTCATCAGGAAGAAAAATATAATGGGAACCTTTGTCCGGAAACAACATTCAACGGCGCTACTGAGTGTCAAAGTTAAAGGCGCCAGCGCTTTAATACGTATACGTGGTGAAGAGAAAATTCCGCTCTTGGAGGTTGGCACGCGATTCCTTATCAAGATTCAAGAAATAACTTTATCTAGCAAATTCACGTCGGGTGCATTTTGAAAAATGTATGAAAGCGAGGTGTTGGCAACACTGTCATTTCAGAATGTACAGAGGTGAGTGAATCAATGCGCACAACTTTACCAGCCGTCATAATTAAGTGAGTACACTGCTGGGACATGAAACTTACGTCCACTATGGCGTTATGGTTTCGAATTGTCGTCAGGTTCCTCTATTTTTTTGTAGACAGCTATTTCATGTTTCTCGTCGTTTAAAAACATGACAGAATTTGGCATATGACAACAGCTTATGAGATGACAGTGGAATCCATTAATCTGCATTTATGTGTCTACTGACAGCGCAGTGCCCAACCATAACTAATTCTGTCAAGGTCATGTAGGATGCTTTCACAATCGAGTACACAAACGATGAATACGTCGATACGCTTTTGGTGCTCGGTACATCAGATAACTAAGCTGTTGCTGCTTTGCGTATGCACTACTCTTAAACGCGCCATCCCGATAAGAATTTTTTCCTTTTCCTGAAGCAAAGGACATCTTCGTCCACAAGTAGTGGACAGAGGTCTTCCAAAGAGCAAATGTACTCCGCAAACAGATAATGCAATTCTTGAAACCGCTCATCAGTCACCTCCGAAGGACCAGTGATATTCCAAGACGTTTCCAGATGTCTCAGAATGGTTGTTGAAGTGTTCCACGACGAAGAACTGCATCTCTATCATTACGCGTTAACTCAACTCCAGCGGCCAGAAGACCGCATTCAACGAGTATTCGCGTTTGAACGAAGTGAAAGATAACGAACATTTTCTAAATAATATGATATGAATTGACGAATCTTCATTCATGAAGGTATTTTAAAACTCCAGAAGAGCCATTTCGGTCAGAACACACACGACATGTCGTCTGTGAAAGTGGCTTTCAGGCACGCTTTGACACAAACCTGTGAGCTGGAGCCGGCCGTGGTGGCCGCGCGGTTCTAGGCGCTTCAGTCTGGAACCGCGAGACCGCTAGGGTCGCAGGTTCGAATCCTGCATCTGGAATGGATGTGTGTGATGTCCCTAGGTTAGTTAGGTTTAAGTAGTTCTAAGTTCCAGGGGAATGATGGCCTCAGACGTTAAGTCCCATAGTGCTTAGAGCCATTTTCGAACTTGAATATAAACGTGTTTCCCATCCAAAGCTCCTAAAAAGCCATGTTTCTTCTGTCGGAGTAGGCATCAATTCGTTCATCATATTGCCTGTAGTTATCTTGCAAGTTTCTCGTATGATGTTGTGAACCGTGCTATGCACCATACGATAGCTAAATAAAATCGTGTTTAGCGCTCCTGCAGTGGCTAATTATCAGAATAAAGAAAGACGGTATGACAATTTTGGATTTGGGTGACGGCAGAAACCGCAAATAGATTTTCAATATTCAGGATGAACATTAATAAAACCGGCAAACGGCACGGACATGCAGGAGAAAAGTTCTTAAAAACTTGTGTCCGGAAATGGATCGTTGCCACGGTGGATGGGACTGACGAATGGAAGTTCCTCTGACAAAGTGCCGTGTGTTTCTTGTGTTGTGCTGGCTGCGTTATTGACGCAACGTACTATAAGCAGCAGAATGGTCCGATATTAATGTCGGGAACAAGGCGAAATGGTGTTTGTATACGGCAAAGCAGATGGAAACGGTCGAGAGGCAGCACAGTTACGCCAAAACAAGTTACCCTCACAGACACCAAGACTTTTTGAGGCGTTTGTGTGATCATGGGTCCTTTCAGACGAATGAGCGTGCAGGGTGGCAGCGTCTGGACCATTCTGCTGCTTAAAGTTCTTTGCGTCATTACCATAGTCTGTAGTACACAAGAAACACACAGCGGGTGATCGGAGGAATTTTGATTCGTCAGCGCTATCCACCGTGGCAACGAAGCATTTGCGCACACATGCTGATAGGGCTTTTTCCTCCATCTGAAGTCAGGAATCCATCCCTGCAGTTTGTCAGTTTCACTCTTGTTCACCATGTATTAAAAACAGTTACTGCGTGTACTGTCAATCAGTCAGTCACGTATAATTATTTGTGTGTAGTTGCCCCACTTTTAAAATGCACTACGGTTTTCTTTTTGGGAACAATGAAGGGAAAAAGTTTATTATACTTCACCCATGAATTTGTCACTTGCCTCACATCGGACGTAGGGAAAACACAAAACATTTCACTAAAAAGAACCACGTGCAACTATCGCTATACGAATCGCTGACAATACCGAAAAGGTATGTTTGATTGATTTTAAATGTTCATTACTAGGTTGAAACAGTCTCCAAGAGAACGCAAATAAATGTCGAAGTTATCCTCGCTTGCCCAATTCCTTTGCATTCCCCGAGCAATCTCTGGTTTCGCTGGCTACAGTTAAACAGGGAAGTTGCGGTAACTAAGACCCAGCGTTTCAGCAGATCTTTCGTCGTAGATAGGAAAATCTCGAGCACCTCACACTCCACACGTTCCGCGTTCCTTAGCACTCCATATGCGTCCTCACTGCTTAAACTTATCTCGTGTCGGCTCTGTTGCGTGAGAGAACTACCTGCGGTGAACCAAAGCTCTCGCTGAGACTGCGGCTGCTAAAACAATGCTGCTCGGCAGTGCGGAAGCTGTTATCACGCTCTGGCGGAATGCGCACCCGTGAGTCTGCCCCCACCAGCTGAGTCAGCGCCAAGTTAGGCAGCGCTGCGCGGCGCAGCATAGCGTGTTGCCAGGAGTGGAGGGCTGGTAACGCAAAATTATGGCGCCCAAGCACGTGCGCTGCAGCCGCCACCTTCACTGTCTCCACCCCCGCCTCCCCCCACCACAACCCAGCCCACATCCAACCCGCTTCCAGCTAGCTGAAGCCCGCCTCTCCAACTGCTGCCGGCGAAAGCGCAGCGGGGTTTGTCGCTGCAGTGGACGGGCCCTCTATTCGGAAACTTGTGAGCCTGCTTGTCCACCAGCACGGAGCGCTCCCAAGAGGGTGGACTGGAAAAATACCCACAGGAAGTGAAGTACACTGCTCAAAACAATTAGGGAATCAGGTAAGGTATCTTACACAATAGACATATTTTATTCAGATATCGGCTACAATTGTAATTCGTATGTGATACAGTACGATATTTTGCTGTCTCAGCTCTTTACTTGAGGTTTACATGGAGCTTACGTAGAGCGAGGCCCCATGGGGCTACCATAATAATGAAACAGTCATTCTCGTTGCTCTCTAATACGGTGTGTGATCATTGTGGACGGCCAGTACAGTTGCACACCTGCTTGGAATGGACAGTATGCGGTTATCAATCAACTCTCGAGGGATATTTGTCCATTCCTCCATGAGTGCAATATCCAGATCTACAACCGTTGTGTCAGGTGCTGGTCTGGTTCCAATTCGTCTGCCAAGTGCAACCCTGTCATGCACAATCGGGATCAGTCCGGTGAAGAAGCTGCACACTCCACTCGTTCAATTCCCTCAGTTTCAAGCATGTTGTCCGCCAGTGCAGTTTCTGTGCGGACGAGCGTTATGGTCCACCAGATGGAATCCATCTCCTATGGCGCCAGCACAGGGCACAAGGAAGGTCGAAGTATCTCGTCTCTACATATCTGAGCAGTCAAAGCGCCATTCTGGAGGGCATAGAGATTTGTACGTCCGCCAATACTGACTCCCGCCCACACCATTCGTCCACCACCATGACATGGTGATGTTTGCTGCACATAAGCAGGACTGTTCAGAGTTCCACGTTCTCTCCAGATGAGGGAACGATGATTCTCTTGCAGAACACAAAATCTTGACTCATCTGTGAACAGCACTCGGCGCCATTCGTTACGACTCCAATCGTGATGTTCCCCTACCCAGCTTCTGCGGACTAAACGATATGGTGGCTGTAATGGGACACACAACATAGGCCTCCGTGAGTAGAGGCCACTTTCTTGAAGTCGATTTCGGACTATTTGTGTTTATATTGCGCGTCCTGTTGCTGCCTGGAGGGTGCGTTGCAGCTGAGTTGTATTCAGCCTCCTGTCTTGACGGGCTGTTAATCGGGGATAACGGTCATCTGTTGCTGATGTTAAACGTGGAGGAAGACCTTGGCCTTACCTTCTTTTAACTGTTCCTGTTGTCTGAAACCGCGTCCAGGTCCCGGAGATTACACTTTGAGACACTACAATAGCTGCAGCCACTTCCCTCTGTGTCTGCCCCGCTTCCGATCTTCCTATGGCTATCCATGCTACAGCTTCGGGTAAGTTACGTTGTTGTTGCATTGCACTAGCTGTTCACTACACTCTCTGAACCGAACTGCTTGTGTAATTCATTTGCTAGAGTAAACACAAGTCAACACCAACCCCTCTGCAGCAACTTTCCGTTATTACCACTACATCTGTGACTGTAATGTAGCTGTCTCCACTCCGCAGAACCGACAGAAAGAAGTCGAACCATTGTAGTTCATTCTTTTGATGACAATACTGCAGAATCTAGATGTCTCAACTGATCTCCTAATTGTTTTGACCAGTGTATATTGTCGGGATACAAAACGTTACAGTAACTGAAATTTATAACGGTACTCAATAGTTTTTCTCCTCTCCCATTTTTTCCCTCTAGGCCAAGTTTTCCTGTAACACTTCTTCTGCGCCTTCCCGTACAACTGCATTCTAGTTCCCCATGACTGTTAGATTTTTATCTCACTGCATGTACTGTATTTCCCTTTCAGTATCCTCATATACTTTATCTCTTCACCATCTGCTTACGACGCCGGCAAGTATACCTGAACTGTTGTTGCCGATCTTGATTTGTTACTGAATCTGAGGAGAGCAATCCTATCACTTATCTGTTCACAGTAACATACTCTCTCTCCTGTCTTCCTGCTGATAACGAATCCTACTCCCGTTATATCATTTTCCGCTGCTGTCGATATTACCCTTTACTCATCTGACCAGAAATCCTGGACTTCTTTC
Source organism: Schistocerca gregaria (assembly GCF_023897955.1). NCBI lineage: Eukaryota > Metazoa > Arthropoda > Insecta > Orthoptera > Acrididae > Schistocerca > Schistocerca gregaria. The sequence continues at coordinate 465,768,798 of NC_064922.1, forward strand.
CGTTTCACTTCACTGACCCTTACTACATCTAGATTGAGCATTTGCATTTCCCTTTCACGATTTTCTAGCTTCCCTATCACGTTCAAGCTTCTGGCAATCCACGCCCGTCTTGTTGAACAATACCCTTTCGTTGGTTATTGATGCTTTTTCTCATTGCCACATCCCCCATGGCAGCCCCTCCGGGAGATCCGAATTGGTGAACTATTCCGGAGTCTTTTGCCAATGGAGTCATCATTATGCCAGTTTGTCAAGTACATGTCAATGTCCTGTGGATACACGTTATGTGTCTTTAATGCAGCTGTTTCCATTGACTTCTGTATTCACAAGTCATTGCTGTTTGGTTCGCCTTTAGGGGCAGTTTCCCACCCCAAAAACAAGGGAGTGCCCTTAAACTGTGTCCGCTCTTCTTCTCTCTCATCTACTTTAATTTACATTTTTCTACCTTTCGTGCTAACTGCCATTCATCACAGCAACTACATATTTTGTCTAAGTCGTCTTGTATCTTCCAACAGTCACTCAACGAAGACACCTTCCCGTACACCATAGCATCATCAGAAAACAGACGCAGATTGTCCTTACGCATATCTGCCAGATCATTTGTGTATTTAGAAAATAACTGCTGTCCTCCCACACTTCCCTGGGGCACTCTTGAGGACATCCTTGTCTCTGAAGAGCACTCGCCGTCCAGAACAACTAACTGGATTAAATTTCTTAAGGAACCTTCACCCACTCACATATCTGGAATTATATTCCGTACGATCGTATTTTCGTTACCCAGCTGCAGTGGGGCACCGCGTCAAGTGTTTGTAGGAAACCTAGAAATATAGGATTTGCCTGTTGCCCTTTCTTCATGTGAGAAAAGAGCAAGCTGGGTTTTGCGTAAGTGATGTTTCCTATAACCGTTCTGACTGGTCGACAGAAGCTTTTCCGTCTCAGGAAAATGTATAACATTCCAACTGAGAACATATTTAAGATTTCCGCAGCAGACCAATGTTAAGAATAGTGATACGTAATTTTGCAAGTGTGTTCTATTACACTTCTTACAAACGTGAGTCGCTTGTGGCCTTTTTCAGGGCGAGGGATTCGCGTTGAATGCATGCTGAGTGAGGGACCAATTCAGAATAACACACGGAATGGTCTTGTCGAACTCAATTGTTTAGGGCAAGGGCCAGACGTGTACGAGGCTTGCTTACTCATTGCGCCATCAGATTCTGACACGTAAAATACATACAAGAAGTTCGCCGTGGTTGATGTCACAGAAAGTTTAGTTTTAGACTACAAGTTCTATATCTGCATTCACATGAACGTACATACTCTGAGGGCCAATTTACGGTGCCTGGAAGAGTGCAAATGAGACTCTTTTTTGCTGTTCTACTCGCAAATAGGTCGAGGGAAAACAAAGTCAACGCTGATAAGCCGAATCATTATAATCAGTGCCCACTGCGACTTTGGATGCCGCATAGTAGCGTTGTGGGATGTAAATTGGGATATTCCTAAAATGTGAACGAGTATCTCCTAAACGGCAAGCTGGTCAGTTGTCTACTTGCTACTGTCGTGAGCATCAACGAAAGTAGGACAGTGAACTACCACTAAGAGCTGAACGGTTGGACGTGCACGATTCCTCATGGAACGTGGGGTCCGGAGATTTGTCAGGTATGTAAAGTTGGTTGGATGGTGACATGTGGCATCCCTACTTAAAGAGCACAATGCTAGAGCACGCTTTAGTGTTCCGAAGCAGGCCGTTCATCGTACATTGTTGAACATGAAGCTCCACAGCAGACGATCCATAAGTGTTTACATGTTGATCCAACGACATCGTCAATTACGATTGGCTAGGTGCATGGGTTCACCGAGATTCGACCGTCAATCAATGGAAACGTGTAGACTCTTCGGGTGAATCACATTTTTGCTACGTTAGGCTGCCGGCATTGAGGTGAACGACGGTTCGAAACGTGCAGCGCTCCACGACGCAGGTTGGCGGGAGCAGTGTGTTGCTCTGGAAGACCTCCTGCGCGAAGACACGCTGACAGCTGCGAACGATCTCATCATGCTTGATCTCCTCCCCGACGGTTATGTCATCTTTCATCGTGTCTCGGGGCCAGAACCGTGCCACAGTGGTTTAGGAGCGTTGTAGAGATCTCACATTTACGTCTCAGCGACCCAATTCGCGTGATATAAATCCTATGGAATCCATTTTGGTCCCTATCGGACGCCACATCACGTACGCAATCCGCGGCCCATTATTTACGTGAATTGCGTGAACTGTACGTAGACATCTAATGAGACATAGCTCCATAAGCCTACGAAGAAACTGTCGGGCCGTGATACGCAGTGTCGGTGATGTAATTAGTTCCAAAGATGGCAAACAAGCTGTTAAGCAGATGGCGATAATATTTAGGTTCGTCAATGGGTATGCCTCCATATGGGACGTAATTTTTTATATCCAGTCTTCGTGGTCCTTAGGCGAAATGTATCCTGGCGGCAGTAGAATCGTTCTGCAGTCAACTTCAAATATCTGTTGTCTCAATTTGCTCAATAACGTTCTTCGAAAAGAACGCCGCCTTCCCTCCAGAGATTCCCATCTCATTGCCCGAAGCATCGCCGTAACACTTGCGTGTTGTTCGTATCTATAGGTAACAAATCAAGCAGTTTTCCTTTGAATTGCTTGGATATCTTCCTTTAATCTGGCATTGTGTAGATTCCAAACACGCAAGCAGTACTCAAGAATCGGTCGCACTACCGTCCTGTATGCGGTCTCGTTTACAGATGAACCACATTTATCCAAAACAGTTTCTGATGTTGCCGAGCAACAGTCTTAGAATGACTTTTTAAATGAACACACTGTCATTTGACTTTATTGTTGTTTACGTCCCAGGTTTCAGCCTTTTAGGCTAATAATTACATAAACTGTATCATTTGAAAAAGGCATAAAAGGCCGAATCCTGGGTCGTAATTAAGTAAACAACAATCCAGTCAAATTGCAGAGCGTTCATTTTAAAACTGGTTCAAAATTCTACCAATAAACCAAATTCTGACATTCGCCCTTAGTACCACAATCCTCATACGCTCATTTCATTTCATGCCGTTTTGTAAGGTTACGACCAGATATTTAAACGACGTAGCTGTGTCAAGTAGAACAGTAGTAACGCTGTATCCGAACGTTTGGGTTCGTTTTTCCTACTTATGCACAGTAACTCTAATTTTTTATTTTGTTCACCTATATAAGCTGTTTCGGTCTAATGTTAACAATATATTTAATCAGTTACTGTTCATGTTTTCTTTGAGTTTCCCGTTGCACATAAGCATGTTGTTCGATATTTTGCATCATTATCGCTCCTTAGCGTAATTTCGTTATTAAGAAAGCACAAAGTACTTCTTCTGAGGAAAAACTTCATAAAGCACCTCTGCCAGTTAGTGAGATATATAAGGATTTCACGAAGTTTGCCATAAAGTATGTGCCAGCGTTAGACATGAAGTTTTATAACGGGATGGATTGTGATGGAACTGTTACGGAGGCCGGCGTCGATTAATCAGAAGAATCACAATGGACCTCTTAATTTGCATACCTATTTTTCCCTAACATTTATTAGGCTGTAGAATGTCAATAGTTACTTTTTCTTTATCTAGGTACTTGTTTATTTTTGACATCATATTCAAAAAACAAAATTTTTCACGCAAGAGCGAAACAAGTCCAGTTTCTATCAATGTAATATCTATTACAATAAATCATTCTTTAGTTACGTAATAAGCTGTTACAGTGTGTTGGCGACCTAACTATAGCTTGGGAAATGACAAGACCGATGGCGCTGATTAACAAAGTTTTCCAGTTTCTAGACATTTTTTCGGGTTTACCCGAAAATTTGTAAACGAGGTTCATCTGGTAATTTCAAAAGTACCTCCAGTTCTTTTCACTTGAAATCGTTTGATCTTTGCAGCTGGAAACCGGCAACAGTGGTGTGAGGTATCAACTCTCTCCCAGACTCTGTACTTAACAGTGAAACTGTCGGATAGCAGCGGAATGAGAGTTATCCCATATCCTCGTTTTGTATTCCGTTGTAAACGCTACTGAAAAGCCTCTGGTTCTGTCTTCCTTGATTTGTGGCAACTGCACACTGCTGAAAAGTGTTATTTCTGGCATAGCAGCCATCCAAATAGCGGCACAAGGAGGAAATGCTTCTGAACAGACATCTATCATTTATTGGGTTTATGTGACAACATAGTGCCTAACCAAGCTACTTCTTGCAAGGCTTTGTCAACATCCTTCGCTAATGCATTCGATGTATGGAAGTTGCGTTAGCAAACAGAAATGAGATTTTATCGCGCAGTATTACTACTATACTTGTTGGCGAGTTACAATTTTTCAGTTACAGTACACACACAGCCAAACAAGACACACACATTCGTATTCATAATTGCAGATGTTCAGAATTTATATAAGATAGCCATTGACGATGCTGTTGAGGAAAAATATGTTAAATGTATGCACAGTCCCGAAAACCTTCTGGAAATTTTTTTCTGAAGAAATCATACGTTAAGGATTACGATTGTTTCAGGTAACGCGTTCGAGGCTTACCACTTACGTAATTTTGTACTTCAGAACAGGGCAATGAAACAGAAGCAAATTACATTAACTCTTATATTTCTTGTTTTCTCTTCCCCAAAATTGTAAACATTGGTCCCTCTGTCCAGCTCTTTCTCCCCAACCCCTCTTCACAAAGATTTGTCAATACGTTGCAGAACTGCCATCAAGGGTCCAGTACAGTGTTGGCGTGTTTGTCAACGCCAGTTTTCGGGAGCAGAAGATCCATATTTCTTAACCTGTATCGAGTTACAGTCACATGCTGCGCTAATGAAAACTTAAATGTCCGCATAATCAAAACTGAAATAGCTGTATAGTTTAAGACTGTCACTAAAAGTTAATAATGCAACAACACACCTTACAATTCCACGACAATACATTAATACGGAAAGGCTCAAACATGAAGCTACGGCTTCGGTTTAACTACAGTATTTTCATGAAGGGTCTGGCCTTATAGTTTGGCTGCCCTAATAAACTGCTTAAAAGACGTCATTGTACACTTCTGATTGTAAAATTGTTATTGCATGTTTGTTGTAGCTATGGGATCGTTATTTCAAGAAAATACAAATGAAGAGCAGCTTTTCGAAACGCATAATGTGCCCTGGTGGACAAAATTCAGTTTGATATGAAATCATGTATTTTCTGACCTTCTCTAGACAGCCGCACAATCCTGTCCCATTACAAACGCATTTTAAACCTGCAGTTTGAGCTTTTTATTTTTATTTTTATTATTATTATTTATTCAGTGCTGCTCTACAGTGCAATAGTGATGTACTGATGAATATTTTAACGTATCAACAATGATCAAATGCTAGTACAGAATTGTTGGTTTTTTTTTTTGTTTCTTGCTTTTTTTCTGTTAGAAGTGCGGAAGTAAGATGGTAACATCTCGATCCGTTAAGGTGGGGAAAACATTTGGAAAGAAAGTGAATCGCGAAACGAGAAGATGAATAAAGAAGTCAAGAAGAGAACACAGTAAATAGGATTTAGCCCATCGCAAAAGACGTCAACACCTCGTAAGGACCAACCGGAGTGGCTGTGTGGTTTAGGGCGCCATGTCACGGATTGCGCGGCCCCTCCCGCCGAAGATTCGTGTCCCCCCTCGAGCATGGGTGTATGTTGTTCTTAGCATAAGTTAGTCTATGGACCGATGACCTCAACTGCTTGGTCCCTTAGGAATTCACACACATTTGAACATTTGAACCTCGTAATGAACATATTTTTATCAGCAGCCCTATCTGAGTATTTTGTGTAAACTTGGAAAGTATTAATGTAACACATTTTGCGATATACGTCTTTCACATCACCTGAATGTTTTACTTTCTGTAGTACTGTTGTGGCATTCAGTCCAGAGACTGGTTTAATGCAGCTCTCCACGCTATCCTATCCTGTGCAAGCTTCTTCATCTACCTACTGCAACCTAAACCCTTCTGAATCAGCTTAGTGTATTCATCTCATGGCTTCCCTCTACCATTTTTACTCTCTACGCTGCCCACCAGTATAAACTGGTGATACCTTGATGCCCTACCAACCGATCCCTTCTTATAGTCAAGTTGTGCCACAATTTCCTTGTCTCCCAAATTATATTTAGTACCTCCTCATTAGTTACGTGACCTATCGATCTAATCTTGAGCATTCTTCTGTAGCACCACATTTCGATAGCCTCTATTCTCTTCTTGTCTAAACTATTTATCGTCCACGTTTCACTTCGATACATGGCTACACTCCATACAAATGCTTTTCAGGAACAACTTTTTGACACTTAAATCTGTACCCGACCTTAACAAATTTCCCTTCTTCAGAAACCCTTTCCTTGCTATTGCTAGTCTACATTCTATATCCTCTCTACTTCGACCATCATCAGTTATATTGCCCCCGAAATAGCAAAACTCATTTACTACTTTAAGCGTCTCATTTCCTAATGTAATACCCTCAGCATCACCCGACTTAATTCTTCTACATACCATTATCCTCGTTTTGCTTTTGTTGATCATCTTGTATCCTCCTTTCAAGACACTGTCCATTCCGCTCAAGTGCTCTTCTGGTCCTTTGCTGTCCCTGACAAAATTACAGTGTCGTCGGCAACCCTCAAATTTTTAATTTCTTCTCCATGGAATTTAATTCCTACTCCAAATTTTTCTTTTGTTTCCTTTGCTGCTTGCTCAATATACAAATTGAATAACATCGGGGATAGCCTACAACACTATCTCACTCACTTCTCAATCACTGCTTCACTTTCGTGCGTCTCGACTCTTATAACTGCCATCTGGTTTCTGTACGAATTGTAAATAGCCTTTCATTCCCTGTATTTGACCCCTGACACCTTCATAATTTGAAAGAGACCATTCCAGTCAACATCTCGAAAGCTTTCTCTGAGTCTACAAATCCTAGAAATGTAGGTTTGCCTTTCCTTAACCTATCTTCTAAGGACAGTCGCAGGTTCAGTATTGCCTTACGTGTTCCACAGTTCTACAACTGTGGTGCTATGCCTATCGAAATGTATCTCTTCAAACCCGAATCTAATTTATTGATTCCTGTTTCCTTGTTATTTGGCCTTGCGCGAGCGCTCTTGTGTACGTTCGGACACGTGTCGCGGCTGGCCTGAGTTGTCGTGTCACAGCTGGAGCACTAAGGCCGTCTCCTAGGCGCCCCCTGCGTGCTGCCGCGTCCCCTGGGTGTGTGGGGCGCTTGCCGTCGCGCTGCCGTCAGTGGGCTGCTGCCGGTAGCCGACTATGGCCGCCGCGCTGCCTGGTCGTGGTGCCTCGTCCAGGCTGCTGTCGGGCAGCTCATTTAAACTTGTGCCGCAGCCGCCCGTCCCGTTCCCTCCCGCCGGAAGCCTGCTGGCTGCCGGGCTGCTCGTTATTACATCTGCGCAGTTTCGGCCCTAATTAGCGGCCCACAGATCCTCGCGCTCTCGGGAAGGCCGTCCTCTGACGTTACAGAAAAAGCGGTCGCCAGCAAACACTGCTCCCGGACCTGCCAAGTAGCTGTCCTACACTCCGCCTTCGACAAAAACACGTTACTGGAGATAGCAAGTGCATTATTTAGTAGCACAGAATGAGAAACCCACAGTTAAAACTGAGAACTAAAAGTTTCGAAATAGTAGTTTGTGTCGTTTAAGTTCTGACTGACACTCGTGTGTTTGGGAGGCTGTGAAGCTGAAATTTCATTTTAAGAAAGTATTAGGAAGTGACATAGAGTAAAATTTGAGGGAAGTTCGCACACATCAGTGATGCGACATTGCCGTGACCGGCACGTTACACTGCCACCAGGATTGAAGGTATTATTCTACGAATTTAAGGGGCACTATTATGTAAATCGAACGTTGAGGACCACGCTGCTGCTACGGCCGCAGGTTCGAGTCCTGCCTCGGGCATGGATGTGTGTGATGTCCTTAGGTTAGTTCGGCCGTCAGGCGACCTGTATTTCCACATAGCCTCACCTATATACTGTCCTCGTCAGTGTCTTCCATCTGCACTGCTTTGAGATTCTTCCAGGCGGTCGAATGTTATCGTGAATTCGCACTCAAGGTGGAGGATTCATAGCCTACAGAGGTTACTCAGTTCAAATCCTGGTGTCTATCTTTCGGAGATATCTAAAAGAAACCAGTTTCACTCGTCGCCGTTGACTTTGCATAAAACGCCGATTCAGCTGACATCTTGAATTCCTTCCAATCCCTTTTCTCTCTCCTCCATTTCCCCGTCCACCTTCAATTTACATAACATGTACTACAACTGTGGATTGTGCGTGGCATCTGTATTTACAGGTACGTCTGTTGGCAGTGCTCTGCACGAAGTTCCATTCAACTGACATCACGAATTCCTTCCATTTCATCTTTTTTTTTGCTCCCCCCTCCCCCTTCAATAGTTTTCTTAAGGTGGGTAACAGCTGCGGATTCCGCGTGGTATCTGCTCTTTCAGACACGTCCGAAACAACCAACACCCGGCATTCATATAATTTAGTCTCCTAGATGGAGAATGAACCCACTACCATGAGTGCGAATGCCCTGTCATATTCGATCTTCTGCCAGAATCTCAAAGTAGCGAGCATGGAGGACATGAACAGGCATAATAGATAGGTAGCGCTTAGGCGGAAGTTTGGGTTGGTCGCGGGACGCGCGGCGCGACCGCACAATTGCGATAAACACTGTGTCTGGGTGGTGCAGTGGTTAACGCAGGTTCCTGGGTTCGAGACCCTGTCTGGTGTACATTTTCGCAGGCGCCACTGACTCAACATAAAATCTGGAGGCAGCTGACATCATGAGTTCCTTCCCTTTCGTTTCCCGTTTCCTCCTCCATCATATATTTATACAACATGTATCATATCTGCGTCTTTCGTACATGTCCGAAAGAGAAGACACCACCCATTCATATTACAGACCAGAGTTAATACTCGCCTATGGCGTGACTGTGACAGCTCAAACCGTGCTCCCAGTACGCTTTATTTCGTGCGGCCTATATTTTTCCACGTAATGGCCGCGGCATGGTCATGTAGTTGTGTTGTCGTGCGGTTGTGTATCACATTAAACACGAATGACGAGGAACTTATTGAACTGCTGCGCAACTATCCTGTGTTTTATAATCTCTCCAATCACAAATATCACATAGAGCAGAAGAATACACTCAAGACTAAAATAAGAACTCAAATAATAACTACTGGTAAGTAATGTGTGTATCTTTCTAAGATTACATCAATGAATACAACCAGCTACGTAAAAGGTAATTGTTTGGGAGTGTTGGCTATAGCTATAAAGTTTCTCTCCATATGCCCAAACATCAATGGCAATATAGTTACACAGACCATCTACAAGAGGCAACGAAGTTATGGAGACAATGTTTGTGTTATTAAATATTAGTGTTTCGCTTGTTCCAAGGAACGTGAACAGCCGGCCGCTGTGACGGAGTGGTTCTAGGCGCTTCAGTCCGGAACCGCGCTGCTGCTACGGTCGCAGGTTCGAATCCTGCCTCGGGCATGGATGTGTGTGAGGTAGGTTAGTTACGTTTAAGTAGTTCTAAGTCTAGGGGACTAATGACCTCAGATGTTAAGTCCCATAGTGCTTAGAGCCATTTTTGAACGTGAACAGAAACGTGTTTATCATCCAAAGCTCCTATAAAACCATGTTTCTTCTGTTTGAGTAGGCATAAATTCGTCCCTCATATTGCCAGTAATTATCTTGCAAGTTTCTCTTATGATGTTGTGAACCGTACTATGCACCACACGATAGCTAAATGAAATCGTGTTTAGCGTTCCTCCAGTGGCCAATTATTAGAAAAAAGATAGACGGTATGGCAATTTTAGACATGGCTGACAGAAGAAACCGTAAATAGATTTTCAATATATAGGAAGAACATTAATAAAACCGAAAAACGGCAGGAACATGGAGGAGAAAATGTCCTACGAACATGTTTCAGGAAATAAATCGTTGCCACGGTAGATGGCACTGACGAATGGAAGTTCCTCTGACAAAGTGCCGTGTGTTCCTTGTGTTCTGCAGGTTGCGTTATTGACGCAACGTACTACAAGCAGAAGAATGGTCCGATATTAATGTCGGGAACAAGGCGAAATGGTGTTTGTATACGGCAAAGCAGATGGGAACGGTCGAGAGGCAGCACAGTTACGCCAAAACAAGTTACCCTCACAGACACCAAGACTTTTTGAGGCGTTTGTGTGATCATGGGTCCTTTCAGACGAATGAGCGTGCAGGGTGGCAGCGTCTGGACCATTCTGCTGCTTAAAGTTCTTTGCGTCATTACCATAGTCTGTAGTACACAAGAAACACGCAGAGGGGGATCGGAGGAATTTTGATTCGTCAGCGCTATCCACGGTGGCAACGAAGCATTTGCGCACACATGCTGATAGGGCTTTTTCCTCCATCTGAAGTCAGGAATCCATCCCTGCAGTTCGTCAGTTTCACTCTTGTTCACCATGTATAAAGTATACAGTCAGCACAGTGCATAACTTTAATGTGTATGCTTTGCCAGGTTTCGATACCCCTGAGGATCACATACAGATTACACGAGGTTAAAATTGTAAAAAGTTGTTACGAGCTGCAATTTGACTTAAGCCCCCTTCGCTCATCGTGTATGTTTAGAATTTTAATGTCATGTGATTTATGTGACTTCCTTCTGAAGGAGATTCCGTTAGTGGTACTGAAACCTGATGAAGATTTTTACATTAAACTTACGTAACCGGTTGACTGTAAACTTTACCGTGTATTGTAGACAGTGTGGATGTACCAAAATAAAATTTCACAGGTGGTCTTAGGGCTAATGAACGAACATCGCGAGAAACAAAATAAAACAATCAAAACTGTACAATACATGCCAGTGATGATGAATGTTGGATTCATATATTAACTACAAAAAAAAAAAAAAAATATGTGCTATTTTGTCGAACTTAGTGTAATTTAATCAAGAGTAGGTTGTGTCGAAGCTTTGACGAGCAGTTTCAGCGAAATACACAATATCCTGACGTAGAGGTCGACATTAACGGCTGGCCGTCACTTCTTGCCGCCGTGGCGGGAAGTTGCAGCGAAACACTACTTCATTGCAGAAGATATGGCCACATTTCGATTACTTCTGAAGGACACATCGTACAATGAAACATTGCCATTTATCATAGAGAGTACAGGCGCTATCAATTTGGTTTATGCGACGATCCGTACCTAAAGATCTCAGAGACCGCAGGAACTATGTCGACAGCAGCAGAATCGGCGCCGATGTTCAGTTGTCCAGAGGGCGGTCTGGCTGCAGCAGCAGCCGCGGCTGGTAATGAGGCTTCGTTAGCCGCTGGGGAATCCCCGCAAATAACGACTCTCGACATCTGCGCCGGTGGTGACGTCAGCGCTGGAGTGGCGCTGCTGCTGCTGCCGCCGCCGCCGCCGCCACCGCCGCCAAATGCGGACGCGGCGCTCTTTCACCAGATTAATATTCGCTAATTGACGAGTAATTTGCCGCCCCAGTTCGCTGCAGCAACGTGCTGCTTCGTGGTGTGGGGGCGTGGCGCGTGTAGGGCGCTGCTGCGCTTACAGCTCACAGTGAACTGCACCCAGCCGGAATCCTCTCTGATAGCTGACGCAAAACTACTTTTGACAAATGTGCGAACCTTATGGCGTGGCACGTTTCATTTGAGCTTAATGCACGCGCTCCAGCGATTACAAAAATCAAATTTTGATGTCAGATTCACAGTGAAAGGTAGTTCATTCTCTCAAATACGTTATATTAAATACTATTGCTGCTCCCAGTTTATGTATTATAATAAATTCAAAATATGCTAATGAATCCAGAGTCACCATTTACGGCATACGTCACCACTGATTATAATTTCCGAAAGAGCTGATGAATCGTCATGCACTTCCTTTTCTCCAGACATACTTTAATTAATCTATACAACCAAAAACTCTTTGTTTGCATTATGAGATTTTAATCGAAATAATTCGTTTTATGTGCATAACTAAATGGAACGGTGCCAGTAGCTGAAAATACCGTGGTGAATATTATTTCCATGATGACTTAAACTGAGACCATAGACCCTGACGCACCCTTCAGTACCAGCCGACCGCGATGTCATCCTCTGCCAGCGACATCACCGTATGGAGTATTGCGCAGCTTGGGGTCAGCACACTGTTTTCACAGCCGTTATTACTTTCGTGACCTGCGACAGCTATTGCTCGCTCTAGTATCTCCTCAGTTGGCATCACGAGGCTGTGTGCACCCCGTACCAACGAAACATTCATGGCAGTACCAGGAATCGAACCCTGGTTTTCCGTATAGCACGCCGTTATAAATATGATTTCGGGCTATTGGACGTATGTATCTAGAGAATAATGGCAAGGTAACTAGTTTCTTTCTGGAAAAAGTCTTACATCTGCAGGAGTAGTAGCAGCTTAGTTTTGTGTGTATGCCTAACACGGTGTCACATTTATTTATTTACTTGTGGTGGTTACTACACCACGAATCATACCGCTTGTAGTAGTTTTCAGTAGCAGTTGTTAATTTATTTCGCTGTGAAGTGTTATTAATTTTATAAGGAATGTATGTTGTAGAAGATTTATTATACTGAAGCATGTCACTGGAGTTAATGTGGAGATCTATTCGTACAGACAGTCACGATAAAATTCAGCTCACAGTTTGTAAAATTATTGTTTATTGAAACACGACCAGTTTTGCGGTTTTAAGCCGCATCGTTAGGTGAAACTACTTGGTAAAAAGCAAAGCACAGTGTCACCACTTTTTACTGATATTAAAATTACTGAAGGAATGTCTAAAATATACTTACAAAATTAAAAGATCATAGGCGTACCCATCGCTCCTAGTCAAAAGTTACTAGTGAAAGAATGTCGTCAATGTGATGGCGAGTGACAGGTAAAGTAGTAGTTCCCCATTCTTTAAAATTTTGACTGTCTCTAAAAAGAGAAAATATATTTTATAATGAGCGGACGATATTTTTTTTTTAAAAAAAGGAGGCCGAATTTTCGATAAAGAACTGCCACTGCTAACATGGTTAGTCGCGGCAGACACAAATTACGGTGTGGAAAGAATCAGGTGGCAGTGTCTTACCCGTATGACAGCAGGGCAGCTCAGGGCAGGGAAAGGCAAAAGCGGTCCGCAGTAGCGACGAAGGGAGACCAGCTGGCTGGCGGAATTCTTCCTCACATCCAGCTGCGGTTACCCGGAATACAAAATTGAGTATGATAGAATTTCAGGCATGGAACCAATTACATCATCCAAAATCTACACTTAGGCAGAAATGATCCAACTTTTACGCCATGTTGAATTGGCCTACATCAGCATTTGCTATCTTACCACTTCCGAAGAAGGCTACTTGCAACGTAAGGCGAAACGTTGACTCCCTTTTCAAGTTGATATGACGGACGATCCAGAAGACATTTATGAAAATCAACCAGTACTGATGCACCATATCCCACCTCAGGCTAGGCAAACTGTCTAGAAACGAATAACTATCGAACAGGCGTTTCTTTCACACACTAAACCCAGTGTTCTACTGGCGAGACTACCGCACTGCTATTAACATCCCCACAAATTTTATATTCGCTAGTATCTGAAAAGATGGACAGCCCTATTCCATAAACCATTGTGAAATATGCCCCATTGTACCACTCATTAGGGACTTTTCCTGTTCCATCCATGTATGGATCGCAGGAGAGTGACTGCTTGAATGCCTCTGTGATCGCTCTAATTAGTGTAATCTTGTCTTCTCTGTTGATGTCGGAGCGAGACAAAGGTGTTGTAACATTGTCAGATCCATCAGTTAAAGTTGGCTTAGCGGGATAGATCTCGAAGTGTCTGCCGATTGAGTTCTTTCAGCATGTCAACACACTCTGTCATCGGTGATCATTTGTGTGCCCTACTACGTTTCATTCTGCTCCATAGCTATGTCATCACCTCTTGCTGCCTCTTCCCTACCAAAAGACACCGAATCCAGTCATTCATTTCCCTTGTTATCCCATACGATCGTACTTTTGATAATAAAAGTAGATGTGGTAGATAGTAAAATGCTTTTATGACATCTAGGAATATTGTATTTAGCTAACTGCTTGGATCTATGACTCTCAGTTAGGTCCATGTGGGGAAAATGTGAGTTCCGTTACATATGATCTACGTTTTCGGAATAAACGCTGATTGCAATGGGGGAGTCATTCTCGTCGAAACATGTCATTGTTTTTTAGCAGAGAATATGTTCTAAGGATTTGCAACAAACAGATGCCAAGGATGTTTGAAGTTTTCTCGGGTGTCCAGCCGCATACAGTCATCAAATGTCCACGAGAGTTCGGCGAATAACCGTCCAGCCTACATCAGGTGGTGCTGAAGCAATGATCTGTCTGCTCTCTACCGCTAGTATTTATCTGTAGCGGCCCCAAGTTCGTTTCCATACGCCGACGGCGCGTGGTGTGCTCGGTGGAGGGACAACCGGGGGCTCCGGTAGGTGGAAAAAGTGGGAGAGAGGGGGAGGGGGGCACAGTATATTTTCGGCGGCCGTGGAGGAGTGATCTCGTGTCCACTGGCACCTTTGCTCTTCGATGGACCTTAATAAGGATTCCCAGGCCTTACTGAGATGGTAACCAGTGTCCCTGTTAACGAAGTTGCCCGTTACGCGAAATTCTATGGCCCCTTTGAAGATGCAGTTCTAATAGATATTTGTGGAGGCCGGTACTTTGTCTCGTCATAATTCGCTGCTTGTCCAGACTTTCTGAAATATTTGGTGAGGACAGATTGGCTTGGTTGGCATAGGTATGTACAGCTTGGTGTTCTTTGCATCGATATTCCACCGTACAAACTCTTTGGCCGATACAGGATTTGCCACAACCTCACGGATTTTTGTATACACCTGCTTTCTTGAAGCCGACATCGTCCTTCACCGTTCCTATTAAGGTGTTCGTCTTAGCCGGTGATCGAAAGACTGTGTCGACCTTGTGTTGCCTCAGTATTCTCCCTATTTTTGTCGACACGTTGCCCTAAAAAGGTAAAAACCCCCAGGCCTTTTTTCTGTTCTTTGTTCTTCATCTTGGCCCGTAAAGCGCTTTTGTTGTCGGATGGCCCTTTGGATTAGATGCTTTCCGTATCCATTCTTGTGGGACACACTCTCCGTTCTGCGAACCAGAAGAGCTTTTGTGAAATTTGGAAGGTAGGAGCCGATCTACTGGCATAATTGAAGCTGTGAGGAGGGGTCGTGAGTCGTGTTGTGTAGCTCACCCGCGAAAGGCCAAGGTCCCGAGTTCGAGTTTCGGTACGGCACACAGTTTTAATCTGTCAGGAAGTTACACAAATCATGCTTCTATTATCAACCGTAACCTCAGAACTGCTGCTCTAGTGCCTTTAACTTTTCTAAAGCCAAACTGATAGTCATCTAACACTTCATCAACCTTGCTTTCCATTCTTCTGTATATCATTCAGGGCAGCAACTCGAATGAAAGAGCTGTTAAGCTGGTTGTTTGGTAATTCTCGCACTTGTCGACTCTTGCAATCTTCAGAATACTGATTTTGCGAGTGTCTGATGGAGCGTCGTCAATATAATATATTCTACACAGCCCCTTAAATAGTCGTCTCGTTGCCACATGCACCATTTATTTTAGGAATTTCGATGCAATGTTACCTGTTTTACAGAGCTCCTTCACAGTAAATCCTGACTCTAATACTGGATCCCATATGTCATCCTTTTCTTTTAGTCATCAGTCATCTGACTGGTTTGTAAGATCCTCCCCGAAATTCTCTCCCATGCTAAACTTTACATCTCAGAGTAGCACTTGTAATAAAGCCCTCAGTTATTTGTTGAAGGTATTCCAATGTCTTTCTTCCACTACAGTTTTTACCCTCAACAGCTCGCTGTGGTACCATGGAAGTTATTCATTGTAGCCTTAATAAGTGTCTGATACCTTCTTGTCAGTCTCATCTCTATGGATTCTAATTTCGTCCTTTAAAACGTCACCAACCACGGCCTCCCTCTCACAGGAGGGCTCAGTGTACTCTTTCCACCAATTTGCTCTCTCTTCTGCGAAGTGTATATAGCTGTAGTCCTGTCTTTCCCTTGACATTATTGTGTGTGTGTGTGTGTGTGTGTGTGTGTGTGTGTGTGTGTGTGTGTGTGTGTGTATGTTCAGAAGGATACTCCCAACAGATATTTATCTGAAGACACTTTCCTGGTTCAGTAATGGGGTGATAACAATTACGTTTACCGGAAGAAATTGAAGGCCATTTTATTTAACTTCGAAAAACAAATTCCCTTTGGTGTCGTTTCAGTTTTTCTGTTGTTATTTGATAAATATGCATACGTCCTCTGCATTAATTTTGTGCTAGCCATGTAGTCACTTCTTGAGTTAAATCTCTACTATGTTATTTGCGAGCGCCCTAGTCCAGCATAGAAATCAATAAAGAAAATCAGGCACGTGTCGGGTCATCAGGGAACACTGGGAACCGTCCATGAGCAGCAGGGTAAAATCACGTGTGCTTCCGGTCAGACTAGCACTGACACCACTGTGCCTCTACTCTGGTGTGAAAGTGGTGGCTGGAGGCTGGTATTAGTTGTCTTCATTGATGAGAATAGGTTCTGTATTTATGGAGTCATGGACGTACACGTCTATGGCGTATCCTGTAAGCTGCCGATTTCACAGTCCATTGCTGGCTGAGTGGTTCTGGGCGCTTCAGTCTGGAACCGCGCGACCGCTACGGTCGCAGGTTCGAATCCTGCCTCGGGCATGGGTGTGTGTGATGTCCTTAGGTTACTTAGGTTTAAGTAGTTCCAAGTTTCTAGAAGACTGGTGACCTGAGATGTTAAGTCCCATAGCGCTCAGAGCCATTTTCCACACTCCATTGTCCCATGACACACAGGTCCCATACCATGTTTCGCGTTCTGGAAGGCGATCAATTACACCTCGTGGTCACATTTGGTGTTCATTCAGGGTGAAATAAACATTTACCGTTATTTGGCCTCGTTGTTATGCCTGTGCTGCTGCCGTTTCTTCAACACAAAGGTGATGTGCTTTTTCAGCATGACAGGGCACGGCCACATGGGGCTGCTGTAACGCAACATGTTCTTCACGGTATACAACAACTGTTCCGGCCAGCGAGGTCACCAGTTCTATAGCCAGTCTGAACACATATGGAATATAATGCAGCTGGAACTTACTCTTTCTCCAGGGCCTGCAGGAACCATTGCCAAATTGTAGTCTATTACAGGATGCCATTCGGAATCTCTACGATCGTTTGCACTCGAGAATGCATAAGTGCGTTACCACATTTACTATGACATGTGCTCTTCATTCGGTCTGAATACCTTAAACTATACCCGTACTCATACAATGATGAACTACCTGTCACCTCACTCTTCAATAAAATGGCCTTGTTACTGTGATTATACAGCAATCAGATGTGTGTAACGAGAAATATTTGCTACCGTCGCACAAAACAACCTTATATGTAACAACAACATAATCTGCATAAAATACAGGGTGTTTCTAATAGAATATACATATTTGGAAGGTATTTATTTATTAAACATTAAGACATACGAATATGAAACTTTACACACATATTTACGAACCTCTCAAGTTCTGATTACAGGTTTTAAATATGTCCTCCATCAGCAACACCAACAATATCGCATCGATATTAGAATTCCTCCCATACTCGGACATGTCCTTCGTCACTGATGTTATGGCAGTACGGATCCGGTTCTTCAGCTCTTCCATTGGTGGTACATAAACGTTGTCTTTAA
Source organism: Schistocerca gregaria (assembly GCF_023897955.1). NCBI lineage: Eukaryota > Metazoa > Arthropoda > Insecta > Orthoptera > Acrididae > Schistocerca > Schistocerca gregaria. The sequence continues at coordinate 465,786,607 of NC_064922.1, forward strand.
CGAAACCCCACAGGAAGAAAGCAGAGGGTGTCAAATCCGGTGACCGTGGAGCCCAGTTACAGTCTAACATAACAGTCGCGACACGCACTTCTATAAAAGTTTTTACCGTTTGACAGCTGGAGCGACACTAGCGCTCCAAGCGGCGAGAATGGAAAACTAGTCAAGGGCATATTTTTTTAAATATCGGGATGGTATAGTCTTCACAATTTGTTTATCCTTCTTCATTTGATGCTTCTGATAGTTTCCTTTGCTGTCTGTATTTAAAATGAGAGGCACTTTCCTTGTCACGTAACAGTTTTGCACGAAGTCTAGCAGTCTAGCGATCTGCAAATTCCGATATTCCTCACGCTTTCTCTAGACACGAATAATTGCACTTCATCGTCGAAGCACGTCTGTGTTGAGGATTCAAATGAATCTGGCACTTATATATGAAGAGTTGAACTGGCTGCTTCAGTGCCGTAGATGTGTTTTACAGCTTTAGACAGATTGTCTAACCTTTGTGGCATTTTTCTCTTCAGCGTCAGTTGAGGTGGCTTACCTGGAATGTCAAACGGTGTGGTTAACTGCATTCCACACGAGTTTATTATTGCCGCATTCATGAACTGGGTATGTTCGACGTGTAACGGACAAAACTTAACATTGTTACAAAGGTAAACAGAGTATTTTTTCAAATGATGTTGTCGTCTGCTATTCACTATCCATTTTATGCTCCTAGAACGAAACATTAATCATCAATATATGTGTAGTTCGCAAGTGAATCCTGAAGGTACAGTTTAGTGACGTGTTGTTATATCTCTCTCAGGGTCCTTAGAAAACCTAAAAAGAGATAGACGTGGTATCTTCCTCTTGTTGTTGCTGCAATTTATTACGCTACGCTACGTTTACATTAGTAAAAACCACAGTATTCGCTGTCGCTTTCACGATCGGGCCGAACTCAAGTTTATCTCACTGACCGCTTGGCGCGCTGCTGGCGCAGACGGCAACAGAATCGTGGCGAAGTGTCGCGACTGTTATGCTACACCAGGGACGGGCAGGAATCCTGCACGTGTGCGGTGCACTTGCACGCGTGCAGTTAACAGGTGTTCTGCGTGCACATAGGGGCAAGCTGGCCTCCCGCTTATCTCCCCTCCCTCCCCACCATACCATCTGTCCGCTACTTCCTCTGTAATCTGTTTTGTTTCCTAGCTTGCTTTATTGAATGAAGGAATGAGGTTAGTAGGAGTGCTTGGAATAAATCATGGTTTGAAAGAGTACCTATTACCTACGGTACGTTTTATTTAATTATGACAGGTGGAGTTTACAATACGTTTAAACGTTTAATATCTACACGGAGACAAACGCAAACAGTTACGTAAATGTTCATCACTGATGTTTGCTCTTAACTGAGACTTATTAATTCAGCAAATGGTTTTCCAGCTCTAGCTATGTTAAGCGCAAACTTATAACTTGCATGTACCGCTGGGATATTATTGTTGTCGTCCTGAAAAATTGAAAACAGTGCTCCATAAAATGTTGAATCAGTTAGATGAGGCATAATGACGAAAGAAAGTCGCAGATCTCTCGGGAAAACAGTTACTACGTCAGATGGCTCTTCTTAAGCGCAGTTAATTTCCCCATCCGCTCAAAATCCGACAATAAGTTGTACTCGTCCTTGTGAAATTTATTATAATGGCCTTCAATACTAAACTTCCGCTTACCAGCGAGAATACTGCCACATATTAAACATTCCGAAGCTTCTCGTTTTTGTACAAAGAAAAAAATGATTTTCCCATTCCTTTTTAAAAGATAGAAAATCTCCATTTCTCCGTTTCCTTGTTTCACTCTGCATTTTCTGGTTCTTGAAATACAACGTTCACTACGTATGGTCGCTTCGCATCAACGTCCGCAGCTTAGCCTGGCACTACACTGCCGCAAGCTGCCCGCTGTGGCCACTGCCCCATTCGACGATTGCACACGAGCAGCACACGTACAGCGTTGTGCGCTCATGAGCCGCGTGCAGCGTTTGCCTGCCCCTGTGCTACAATGTGGCTCAGCTGAGACATGATACGGCGCCACCTCCTTGACGACCAATCAAGGTTTCCGGTAGAGTTTCATTCAGATAGTCACCCACATGGCGACACCAGTGAGGGGGTGCCCGGCCTTGTTGAAAAATGAAGTTGTCTTCGTGCAGCCTCGGAAACAACCAGTTTTGTAACATAGCGAGATATTGCTGACTGTTAACCGTGTTTGAAATATATTGATTTTGGGCGAATCTAGTTCATGTTCAATGGATGCATGTGGGATCTATAGGCCCCAAATTCGAACATTGTGTTCGTTTAGCTAACCACTAACAACGAGAGTCGATTCATCACTCAACACGATGTATTGTGCAAAAGTGTTATCATTGCCAATAGCATCAAGGATCGCGTCAGAAAATGCCACACGTTTGCGTTTGTCATCAGGAGGCAGAGCTTGTAACAGCTGTAACATGTACGGTTTCGTAACCAACGGACGTCTCAGAATATGCCAAATTGTTGTTGTAGGCAGTTGGAACTCCCGACTGGCACGAAGAGTTAATTTTGAAGGACTACGTTGGAAAGCAGTTTCAATTTCTGCAACATTTTCTTTAGGAACACGAGGGCGGCCAGGATTCTTTCCTTTACATACACATCTTGTATCTAGAAACTGTCGAAACCATCTGCGAATGTCCCACCCATTCGGAGGATCAAATTGGTACCTCAACAAGAAACGTCTTTGCACTGTAATCACGCAATTTCAATTCGCAAACTCGAGAACACAAAATAAATTCTGCTGTGGAGTCGTCATTTTAAACATATGACGGTTACCAAACAAAACAGAAGACAACTGACATCTAACAGCTATTAATATAAACTAGACTATGTATTCGTTTCTCAAAGAGGAGAGCCGAGGCGCAGCGATCGATAGTTTGGACAAAATACTACTTTGTATCTGGTATATTCTTTTTGAAACACCCTATAGCTGTAATTGCTTATGGTGGTTTTAGTGCAGTTTCCTTCATGTGATTCTAAATGAAGTCACTAGACTCATCTGCCAACTAAAATAATCATGTGTTCCTTGGTATGGTATCCTCTAGCTGCAGCACTATCTATCTTTTCCTATTGCAGGCATTAATTAGCTTTGGAATTGTTAGTTTTTCATTTTCATGCCAAAGTATATGGCTCACAAGATTTATCCCCTTCATATAACCACTCGCACAGACAGTTTTCCTTCATGTTCACATGGCTCCCGTGCTTATGTGCTTTTCACTTGTTGTCCTCCTCTGATCTTGGTAAATATGTGCTTAGAAAGGAACATGTTGCACTACGATGACAGCATGTATCCCGCGTGGGACTCATTTCTCTAGGTAATATTTACATACAAAGTCATAACTGGTAACTATTTTCACTTTTATGTTGCTTCTACATAATAAATATTGTATCAGAGTTTCGCCGACTGTAAAGTATTCTAGCTAGGTTTAATAACTAGCGCACTGACGGAACAGACTGCTGAGTTTACAAATGCATGGTTTTTCAGTGGAGAAAATTCCTGTGAGTGCTGGTTGTATCGTTGCCAGTTGAAATGGTGGCATACGCATTAACGATGTGCAGTACACTCTTCACGTATATCTTAATTTTGCCAGGATTCTTCATTAATCTTATCAACAAGACAGTTACCAACACCGATCCTTCGCTACGTATGAATTTTGGCTCTGGTCGTAAATTGAATATAAGAAACATCATTGTGTTGGATATCGAACTGTTAAACTATAATTAAGACAATGGTGTTATATCTGTTTCACACAAAGATACTGCAAATATTGTCATAAAATCGTTTAGCTGTTTACTTCTGAACTGCTGCGGAACTATTACACAAGCTCGCCGAATGTCCATACGGCTGAGCGCCCTCAGCTCCTTGAACACACAACGGCCAAGTAAACAGATAGCGGTTGGCCTGTGCGCCCCTTACAGCTCCGGTATGCCTAGACATTAATTACTGTGTATTTGCGCAGCACACATGGGTCACAGAAACCGCGATCCTGATGAGAGACGGACAAATACTGGCCTTGCGCTACTGTAAGAATTGACAGAACAATATCCAAACGCTTTCACTTGAAACTATAGATACTGCCTGGGAAGGGCAAGATAGAATTACCGTCTTGCACATAGTGAAGAAAATTTTGTTCTTCTTCGGTTTCACAATGATATACGAGTGAAGGTCACCTTGATCTTAGTATTCTTGTGTTTAGAATGAGTACTTTGCAGCCTTCTTGTCAGTTGGCTCTACTTCTCTTGAACATTGTATGGACACTCCATATTTGACAGAAGAGGGAAGCATTACTGAAGTGCACAATGTAGCCAGTCGGAGATAAAGAGTATATGAAACAGCTGATACGATAAGTACTAGCGTAGAATATAGCACACTTCACGTGAAAGAGTAACTACAAGATGAATCTTCGGAGGGTGAGAGGTTACTTTGTTAAATACAGCCCACACGCGAATACAGAAACCGTTTACTCAGCGAAGTGGCAAATAGTTAATGAAGGATTCAACTTACTGCGAATGAAATTAGATTCCACCAGGAGGGAAACGGCAATCAATTAAATGGATAGGCTGGTGATACAGTACCAAAAAAGCGAAATCAATTTCAAGTGAAGCAAAAGACGTAGTTAGCGTTTTACGGGAAGGGAAAATGTTTATCATCAGCAACGGCAAATACTATACATTTCTTCTTGATCAGTCTAAACAAAGAAGCGTGGACTGCCAAAAATACATCTACTCAGTTTCATTTTTTATTCCGTACAGTCTTCCAAGCCATGTCGAGCAATGTTCATCTTGCACACGCAGATCTACTGAGAAAAATGCTATAGACCTGATAATTTATCAGTTTAACACGTAACCTTGATATGACTCTCAGTTTAGCTCTAAAAATTATAGTGTCTATATTCACAGATATGCAGACTGAGTTGTTACGGGCATAGGAAATGGCCACATTAAAAAAGTAATTGAAGCTTATTGAAAAGAATTAAAAATACCTTATGCTCCTCAGATTCTGAAATACTGAAAGGTTCAGCATGTGCTACATGACGATCAGTTGCATCTGCTGTTCTTCTGTGTCAAGAGAGTTATAGAATTTACGTATTTGTATAGTTGTGAAGATTCTTTATGTACTATATGGTTTTCCATTTCAGTAGCTAGTAAGCCATATAGTTAACATCAAGCTTGTCATACCGAGAAGGTGGTGCAATACCGAAACCGTTGTAGTAAAACATTATTAAAACAGTTGCATATGACGCAGTTAAAAAGGTTATAACTTGATTGCCTGTAAAAAGTGTCCCTAGTGTAAACAATCTGAATGAGAGCCCGAACAGAATATTGTGTGTGAGAAACTACTTTTTTTTCCACTTTGTCTCTACTTTGGAAGTTAAAGCATCATGTTTGAAATACCGCTAGTTTTGCATCTTGTTTCGTTTCACCCAAACCAGAGCGAGTTTACATGTGGGCAGAGGTTTCCCAGTTGCGAATGTCTGAGAAGGTTTTACCATTGTCGTAAACCTTAGTGGTAACTGTCTTTTTTTTTTTTTTGAGCTGTTTTAATTTATGTGACGTCCCTGATAGCAAAGCATAAAATGCAAGGTGTCTCAAAATGAAAATGAATATAATTGTTTTAAGGCTTTGTAGCATTTGTTACATTCCACTCACATAGTAAATAATACATCTGAAACAGTTTTTGTGACAAGTGTTCAATGCGAGCACGTTGGTTCAAATGGTTCAAATGGCTCTGAGCACTATACGACTTAACATCTGAGGTCATCAGTCCCCTAGAACTTAGAACTACTTAAACCTAACCAACCTAAGGACATCACACACATCCATACCCGAGGCAGGGTTCGAACCTGCGACCGTAGCAGTCGCGCAGTCACGTTCGCCAAGCATCGAGTTGATAAGCGAGTTCTTCCAAACATTGATTAGTGTGTTTGGAGAAATTGCTGCAACAACGCTGTTTCTAATTTCGGGTAGATCGGCCGGAACGGAAGCAGATGATTCTTTATGAACCACTGAAGGTAAAATCGCACGGTGTCAGGTCGTGTGTGAACGTGGAGGCAAGCAAAACAAGCTCTTTGATCTGGCCTTGTGGCCAGTCCAGCGGTCGGGTACAACATCGTTTAACCAATCACGAACTGGTCTATGTCAGTGACATGGCTGCCAGATAAAGTTCTGTGAGTCAGCTTCTTACAGTTGAAGAAAGAGCCATATTTCCAGCGCATGCTGATAAGAAATTTTCTTCCTGAATATGACACAAAAACATTTAATTTAGGGGAGTGTTTTTGAAGCTGTATTGTCTGGTGGTGATTCGCTGACTTCCAGAGGCACACACTATGTATTCATATTTTCACTTAGGTGAAATCGACATTTGTATAACGGCCGTAGGCCGTGTAAGTCCTCTGTCAGTCCGAACACGCAGCCATGCGGCTTTGCCTGCTCGTCGGCCGCAAATGTCTTTCCGGTTTCCTCCGGCTATTATGCACTAATTTAATACGTGCATCAAATATCACGACACCGTGCAGTGTACAAACATTATGTTTGTACATCGTTTGTTCCAACAACATGGGGCACCAGCTGCGATTCAGAGCAGTTCCTGCGCCAGTAAGACCCGGCGCTACTATAGAAGAACATACACTGTCCGTAAATTACGAGGACGCCAACATAGCTCCGCCAGCTGTGAACGTTAGGCCAAGCACAGCATCCGGCAGGGCAATTCCAGTTCGAGTTTCAGTTGTAGTACAGTTCAGTTCAGTTGCTCTCCAGGTCCAGGGCAGGAGCCAGCTGCCTCGCAGTCTGAGTAACAGAGTTCCCCGAGACGAGCAAGGACGTTCCGTTCTGCTTCGCATCGTCGTCTCTTGCGGTCCCTCACGGACGTCGCCCTACAGCTATACGGCACGACACTTCCCGTAGATCTGGTATCACGTCAGTAGACTTTGTGTTTGTTAACTCAAGTGATCACGAATATCTTTCATTTTTTTGTTTTTGGAACAAACCTCATCGTGAATTTGTGCAGTTAAAAAAAAGTGTTTTGTATTGCATCTCGAGAATCATCCTTTAACATAGTAAGCAACCACTTAAAAAGTGCAGGATAGAAACTATTCACCATTGAAGATGATACACATGATATACACATGATATACATGATATACAACCGCTCGCTCACCGATAGATCTGTACCTACAGATTGGAAAATTGCGCAGGTCGCACCAGTGTTCAAGAAGGGTAGTAGGAGTAATCCATTTAACTACAGACCTATATCATTGACGTCGGTTTGCAGTAGGGTTTTGGAGCATATACTGTATTCAAAGATTATGAATCACCTCGAAGGGAACGATCTATTGATACGTAATCAGCATGGCTTCAGAAAACATCGCTCTTGCGCAACGCAGCTAGCTCTTTATTCGCACGAAGTAATGGCCGCTATCGACAGGGGATCTCAAGTTGATTCCGTATTTCTAGATCTCCGGAAAGCTTTTTACACCGTTCCTCACAAGCGACTTCTAATCAAGCTGCGGAGCTATGCGGTATCGTCTCAGTTGTGCGACTGGATTCGTGATTTCCTGTCAGGAAGGTCGCAGTTCGTAGTAATAGACGGCAAATCATCGAGTAAAACTGAAGTGATATAAGGTGTTCCCCAGGGAAGCGTCCTGGGAACTCTGCTGTTCCTAATCTATATAAATGACCTGGGTGACAATCTGAGCACTTCTCTTAGATTGTTCGCAGATGATGCTGTAATTTACCGACTAGTAAGGTCATCCGAAGACCAGTATCAGTTGCAAAGCGATTTAGAAAAAATTGCTGTATGGTGTGTCAGGTGGCAGTTGACGCTAAATAACGAAAAGTGTGAGATGATCCACATGAGTTCCAAAAGAAATCCGTTGGAATTCGATTACTCGATAAATAGTACAATTCTCAAGTCTGTCAATTCAACTAAGTACCTGGGTGTTAAAATTACGAACAACTTCAGTTGGAAGGACCACATAGATAATATTGTCGGGAAGGCGAGCCAAAGGTTGCGTTTCATTGGCAGGACACTTAGAAGATGCAACAAGTCCACTAAAGAGACAGCTTACACTACACTCGTTCGTCCTCTGTTAGAATATTGCTGCGCGGTGTGGGATCCTTACCAGGTGGGATTGACGGAGGACATCGAAAGGGTGCAAAAAAGGGCAGCTCGTTTTGTATTATCACGTTATAGGGGAGAGAGTGTGGCAGATATGATACACGAGTTGGGATGGAAGTCATTACAGCATAGACGTTTTTCGACGCGGCGAGATCTTTTTACGAAATTTCAGTCACCAACTTTCTCTTCCGAATGCGAAAATATTTTGTTGAGCCCAACCTACATAGGTAGGAATGATCATCAAAATAAAATAAGAGAAATCAGAGCTCGAACAGAATGGTTTAGGTGTTCGTTTTTCCCGGTCGCTGTTCGGGAGTGGAATAGTAGAGAGATAGTATGATTGTGGTTCGATGAACCCTCTGCAAAGCACTTAAATGTGAATTGCAGAGTAGTCATGTAGATGTAGATGTAGATGCACAAAACCTTGATGCAGCAACATGCATTGCAAACAAACACGTACTTGCAACCGTCTCGTTACAAGTCACCACACATGGCGTCAATAAAATTACTAATGCACGAGTAGCCTTCCGAACTAATTTCTTGGGGCAACGCGTTTAGGCTCCCACTCTCTCTACAAGTTCTCCAGTCACTTCCTATTCCTGTTGCTCACAGGCATTAAAAATTAACAGTTTGAGTTACTCTTTGATGTATTATTTATATTTGCAAATTGAATGTAAAAAGCGCTTCAAAGCTTTAGAATCCGTATATTAATTTCGAAAAACTCCGCATTTATACGCTGTAGCGAGTACGAGTGCAGATACCTCAAATGGTGACTGTGGACAGTGTACTGAAGATCTTTACGTCAGTATTTACGTCATATACAGACTGATAATTACGTGTGGTCTAGCATCACTAACTTCTAATAAAAACGTTTTCGATCCCGAGTCAGAACCTCGCCTCTACTTAAATTTTGCACGAAAATCATCAGTAATGGTGACCGAAGACCTGCGGCATAAGAAGTCACCCTCGTTCTGCCAACAGCCTTGCCATAGAGGGCGAAGGAGCGCTCACAGGTTCTGAGCACTCTCCTACCCTCGGGGTGGGAAACTAACCCTAAAAGGCAGAAGAATCAGCAATGATCAACGGCATGAAGATGCAGAAGGCAATTGAAACCACCGCACTAATGACACATAATGTTTATCCATAGCACATGTGGCCAGTATTTCTAAAAGTGTCATCGTGATCTCTCGATTGACAAAAGATTCCGGACTAGCACACATTCGGATCTCCGGGAGGGTGGGGGGGGGGGGGGGGGGGGAGGGGGGCGGATTGTCAAGTGGTAGGTGACTATTAGAAAAATACTCGATAACCAACGAAATGATACCGTTATGTGAGTGGGAGAGAGGAATGTCAGAAATTTTGAATTAGTAGGGAAGTACAATATCTAAAGCACGCCCAGTTGGCCGTGCGGTCTAACGCAGCACGGCTTTCCGGGCGGGAAAGAGCGCCTGGTCCCCGGCATGAATCTGCCTGGCGGATTTGTGTCGAGGCCCGGTGAACCGGCCAGTCTTGGTATGGTTTTTAAGCGGTTTTCCATCTGCCTCGGCGAATGCGGGCTGGTTCCCCCTATTCCGCCTCAGTTGTACTACAGGGTGTATCAAAAATGACCGGTATATTTGAAACGGCAATACAAACTAAAGGAGCAGCGATAAAAATACACCGTTTGTTGCAATATGCTTGGGACAACAGTACATTTTCAGGCAGACAAACTTTCGAAATTACAGTAGTTACAATTGTCAACAACAGATGGCGCTGCGGTCTGGCAAACTCTATAGTACGATATTTGCCACATATCCACCATGCGTAGCAATAATATGGCGTAGTCTTTGAATGAAATTACCCGAAACCTTTGACAGCGTGTCTGGCGGAATGGCTTCACATGCAGATGAGATGTACTGCTTCAGCTGTTCAATTGTTTCTGGATTCTGGCGGTACACCTGGTCTTTCAAGTGTCCCCACAGAAAGAAGTCACCGGGGTTCATGTCTGGCGAATAGGGAGGCCAATCCACAGAGTCTCCTTTATGTTTCGGATAGCCCAAAGCAATCACACGATCATCGAAATATTCATTCCGGAAATTAAAGACGTCGGCCGTGCGATGTGGCCGGGCACCATCTTGCATAAACCACGAGGTGTTCGCAGTGTCGTCTAAGGCTGTTTGTACCGCCACAAATTCACGAAGAATGTGCAGATAGCGTGATGCAGTAATCGTTTCGGATCTGAAAAATGGGCCAATGATTCCTTTGCCACATTTGAATTTTGTATGTATAGAGGTGTTAACTCTGGCGCATGAGACGATACGTGGACGTTGGCGTCATTTGGACCGCAGCTGCAACACGGCGAACGGAAACCCGAGGCCGCTGTTGGATCACCTGCTGCACTAGCTGCGCGTTGCCCTCTGTGGTTGCCGTACGCGGTCGCCCTACCTTTCCAGCACATTCATCCGTCACGTTCCCAGTCCGTTGAAATTTTTCAAACAGATCCTTTATTGTATCGCTTTTCGGTCCTTTGGTTACATGAAACCTCCGTTGAAAACTTCGTCTTGTTGCAACAACACTGTGTTCTAGGCGGTGGAATTCCAACATCAGAAAAATCCTCTGTTCCAAGGAATAAACCATGTTGTCCACAGCACAATTGCACGTTGTGAACAGCACACGCCTACAGCAGAAAGACGACGTACAGAATGGCGTACCCACAGACTGCGTTGTCTTCTATATCTTTCACATCACTTGCAGCGCCATCTGTTGTTGAAAATTGTAACTACTGTAATTTCGAAAGTTCGTCCGTCTGAAAATGTACTGTTGTCCCAAGCATAATGCAACAAACGGTGTATTTCTATCGCTGCTCGTTTAGTTTTTATTGCCGTTTCAAATATACCGGTCATTTTTGAAACACCCTCTACGTCGGAAATTGCTGAACAAATAAGTTCCCCACGTACGCGTACACCACCATTACTCTACCACGCAAACATAGGGGTTACACGCGTCTGGTGTGAGACGTTCCCTGGGGGGGGGGGGGCTGGGGGGGGGGAGGGGGGTCCACTGGGGGTCGAACCGCACAATAACCCTGGGTTCGGTGTGGAGCGGCGGGGGGAGGGGGGGGGGTGAAGTGGACTGCGGTAGTCGTCGTGGGGTTGTGTACCACTGCGTCTGCTGCGGGGACCAAGTCTCTCCGTCGTTTCTAGGTCCCCGGTTAACATACAATACAGTACCTGAAAATGACAATTCTAAGGCTCAGTACAGATATAGTGGACGTTAGTGAAATGAAATGGAAAAAAGATCTTATGGGTGTAGAGTAACATCAACAGCAGTGGAAAATGGAAATACTGGAGTTGTATTCAATACTAATAGAAAGACGGTAGGGGAGAGAGTAAGTAACTATGAAGAATTCAGCGATAGGTTTGACCTCATCAGAATACTCTGTTCAAGAATCACAAGAGGAGGAGGAATGCAAGAAAACACTGGGAGATTGGGGAGAATTGCAGTTAGAATACAGCATGCTCAGGCAGAGATTCCGAAATCAGATTCTCTATTGTAAGGAGTACCCCAGTGCAGATACAGACTCAGATCACAATTTAGTAATGATGATGTGTAGTCTGCAGTTTTGGGAAACTGCACAGGAAAAATCTGTGCACAATGACAGGTGATACAGTAATGCTAAAGAACGAAGGAACACGCTTGGAGCTCTCTGGGGCTATAGATACTGCGATATTGAGTGGTTTAGACTTCAGTTGAAGAGGTGGTCTCTAAACAGGGAACCACAGAACTTAGAAAGAAAAACATAGGAAGGTAATTGCAAAGAAGCCATAGGTAGAGGAAGAAATACTTCAGCTCACTGACTAAAGAAGTAAGTACAAAAATGATTATGGAAATTCAGGAATACAGAAATACAAGTTACTTAGGAACGAAATAAATGAAAAATGCACGAAGCTAAAGCGTAATGACTGCATGAGAAATTAGAAGAGACTGAAATGAATCTTGACAGAACTGATTCAGCACGTAGAAAAGTCAAAACAAACATCGGTGAAATTAAAAACAAGGTGGTAACATTAAGATTACAACGAGTATCCCACTGATAAATGCATAGGAGAGAGCGGATAGGTGCAAGCGAAATATTGATGAAATCTATGAGGGGGGAGCACATGTCTGCTGCCGTAATAGAAGAAGAAACAGAAGTCGACAGGGAAGATATTGGAGTCCTGTATGAGAATCGGAATTTAAGAGTGATTTGAAAGAATTATTATCAGATACGGCAGAAGAGAAGGAGAACAATCTACTCGCAGTTTATAAAATCACTGAGAGAAGTTGCAACGAAACGTCTATTCACGTTGATGTGTAGAAGTACGACACAGATGATATACCATCAGACTTTCGTAAAAACACCAATGGCGCAATTTAAAGGACTGCAAGAGCTAAAAGTGCGAGAACTACAGCACAATATGCGTAACGGCTCATGCATTCATGTTGCTGACGAGAATAGTATACAGAGTGATGGAAAAGAAAATTGAGGCTGTGTTACGTGACGATCGGTTTGGCTCTAGGAAAATTAAAGACACCAAAGAGGCCATTCTGACGTTGTGGTGGATAATGGAAGCAAGGCTGAAGAAAACTGAACAGACCTTCATAGAATATGTCGACCTGGAATCAGCGTTCGACTATGTATATATGTTGAAGATCGAAATTCTAGTAAAAATATGGGTAAACTGTAGTGAAAGACGGGTAATATACAATATGTACAAGAACCAAGACTGGACAACAAGATTGGAAGACCAAATAGAAAATACTCGGATTGAAAGGGGTATAAGACAGGAATGTTGTCTTTCGCTCCTGCTGTTTAATCTGTACACCGGAAAAGCAGTTACGGAAATAAAAGTAAGATTCAGGAGTGGAATTAAAATGCAGGATGAAAGGATATCAGTGATAAGATTCGCTGATGACATTGCCATCCTGAGTGAAAGTGAGGAATAATTACAGGATCTATTGAATGGAATGAACGATCTAATGAGTACAGAATATGATTCGAGAGTAAATCGAAGAAAGACGAAAGTAATGAGAATTACTGAAATCGAGAACAGCTAGAAACTTAAATTAGGGCTGGGGATCACAAAGTAGGCGAAATTAAGGAATTCTGTTACCTAGGCGGCAGAATAACCCATGATGGATCGAGGCGACTTTTATTGGCAAGAAGGTCATTTGTGGCCAATAGAGGTTCATTGGTTCCTGACATAAGCCTTAATTTTGAGAAGACCTTTCCGAGGATCCACATCTGGAGCACACCATTCTATGGTAGTGAAACATGGATTGAAGGGAAACTGGAACAGAGCAGTCTAAGCATTTGAGAAGTGATGATACAGATAAATGTTTACAATTAGGTAGGCTTGGAAGGTACAGCACGAGGTTTTTCTCTGCAGAACGGATAACGAAAGGAATATATGGTAAACGCTTACAAGAAGAGTGAAGAGGATGATAGGACATCTGTTAAAAAATCAGTAAGTAACTTGCATGGTAGTAGATGAAACTGTAAAACGTAAAAACTATAGAGAAAGGTAGATGTTGAAATACATTTAACAAATAATTGAGGATGAGATTTCAATTGCTACTCTGAGATGAAAAGTCTAACTTTGGAGAGTAATTCGTTTTGGACGGGCCAAATCAAACCATTTAGAAGAATGGTGACTCAAAGAAAATTATAGTTATTACAAGTCGTACGTTGTTAGGTTGGTTAGTACCTCCATGTATACGTGACACAAGCACGCTGTTAATGCTTATTTTCCCCAGGACTGAAGGTCAAGTGTTGAAGTGTGCTCTTGTTTGGACGTTATTAGTGACAAACGTGTTGCACTCAGTGGTGCAGTTATGAACATGCAGAAAATATCAGTTCGTAAAGTTTGTGACTTGTTTCTGGGAAGAATGTTTGACACAGGAAAAAAAGAGTGTGTGTACATGTTAAGGTACCAGATATAAGAATATCTGCACTTGTACCCGTTACACCCTATAGAAGATATAAGTGGCTAACATCTTTGATTAGCTCGACAGGCCCAATGAACTGTAGCTACATTGAACTGTTTGAGAAACGAGCCATTGCAGGGTCAGGGATTTTTTCTACTAAATACATGGTGGGCAGGTAGTGGAACAGGAAGATGCCCAGTTGGAAATTTTATGGACGGAATTTCCAGTTTCAGTATTTCCTTTACAACCAAGAGCAAGTAAGAAATACTGTGAACTGGGGGGGGAGGGGAAAGGTTTTCAAATTAATTCTGGGAGACTAGAACACATTTTTCAAGGCTTATCGCATGTGAAAGTGTTTTTCTCAATGTGTATACAGAGTAAAGTCGATGGATTGTTCGACATGTGCACTGCGCCCATTTCACTGTCAATGAGATACATCAGTAAACTGGATTTGCTTTGCGGCTGTAGTGCAGCCATATACAACAGATCGCTCAGCGAAAAACCTGCATCTAAAGACAGGAAAGTTGCGAAAATACCACTGACATACATGACAGGAAATAGCAGCACACTGAATTACAAATCCATATCACTGAGATGGATTTGTAGCACGATATTGTAACACAAAATGTATTCGAACATTACAAAATATCTCGAAGCACCAATTTAGAAAATATAGTTCTTATGAAACAGAATTTTCTCTTTATTCGTAGGAATTAATGAGTATTATGGACAGGGAATCTCGAATACATATTTGCAGTTACCAGAAGGATATTGACACCGTTCCTCACAAGCGGCTTGTAATCTAAAAGCATAGCTCGATCGTCTCAGTTGCGCGAATGGATCGTGCTTTCCTCTCAGAAATGTCACTGTGAAAGAGACGTCAGGGGCTCCAGAAAGGTTGTTATAAACCCTCTGCTTTTCTTAATGTATATAAACAATTTAAATTAATATCAGCTGTTCTCTTAGGTTGTTCTTAGGCGACGTTGTTGTGTATCGTGTAGAAGTCACTGGAAGTTCGCAAGGAATTGGAAAATAGTGCAGTGCACGATATGAAAACTGGAAATTGACCGTAAAAAATTAAATGTTTGGTGTTCTTCAGATGTGTACTAAAGATTTTGCGTTACATTTCAGTTACACGGTAAATCACAATTGTCAGTTGAACTGCCATTACAGTGGGAGGGGGGGGAGGGGGGGGGGGCAATTTAGAATGGGATCGTCACTGAGGGAAGGCGGAACAGTTTGAGTTTTACAACCACAATATTTAGAACATGCATCAAATCTGATAACGAGACTGTCAACTCTACGCTCTCCTGTTCTAGAGTACTGTCGTGTTTTATGGGACGCTTTCCAGATAGGATTGACGGAAAACATAGAAAAACTACAATGAGAGGCAACAAGTTTTCTATTATTGCGAAATACAGGTTTTATAAGTAAATTGATGTGACAGCCATTACAACAAAGAGTTTGTCGTTGCGGCGTGGATCACCACCTTTCTCCTCCGAACGGACAACTATTTTGCTTGAATTCCATCTACAAAATAAGGGAAATCATAAACCTTGTTGAAATGTTGGTGTGTAAATTACCCCGTGTGGTATTACAAACTGGATAAAAGAGAAATTGTCTGAGGGTGGTTCTATGGATCCTCTGCGAAACACGTAAGTGTAAATTACTAAATAATTATACAGATGTAGATATGGATGTAAGTCAAGCATGCTACTATTTGAGAGGGGGGAGGTGTTCCTCTCCAGGACATGGTTTATACAAACCAGCGTCAAACGTATAGTAACGGCATATCTGTGTCGGTGACCACCGTCGATAGAGCAGTAGAGCGCAGCACTATGAACCATGCTGTGTACCAAGGTCAAGCTGGGTTTCTCGTCCGGGAAGCAGAGCTCAGAAGAATGTAAGATGAGTCGGCATGTTTCTGAGCCGTGGAGTCTTTGATCATCCCGTACGCAACTCGGTCTGTGAAAGAGAAAGAGGGGTCTAAGAAAAGACGGAAAGGAGGGACAAAAAGGAGAAAAAAGGGTGCGGAGCATTAGCGGTATTGGAGGAGGGCGCCTAGGCTCCACTCGGCCAAGGACTCGACGGTCGAATGTGACCGGCGACTGCCTATTCTTGCCGAACACCACGGAGCTGTTATCATGGTGCACTCGGAGAGGGCCGCTCGATCTTTTACGGCGTTTGTTTCATTAGTTACTCACCCACAAAACTGTTTCTCTAAAAAAATAACAAATACTTACTATCAAACGAGATTGTTTACAGCCATAACATCAAGAAAATACAGAATTTTATACGAAATGAATGTTTAACAACGAGTCCATAAGGATAACGCGGAGTAGTGATCCTGTTTTATGTTTCAAGAATACTGATGTTTCATGATCGATATTTACAAAATGTCGTCATTTTCATTTCAGCATCGAAGTTTCCTCATCGACACTTTCGGCACTTTAGATTTTGACACAAGTAATACTTGCGTTAACCCATTCATGCGCCCAATCTATACTAGACCCTCGTAATATTCTAATTGCAGTAGGGTAGGAAAAATCATTTTGACCGTAATTTGGTACGTAAGGTACCATTGGTTATCTAGTAACTGTAATTAACTGATACATGTTCCATAAATTACGACGTGTCCTTTGTACAAATAGGGAATAGTACACTTCACGATGGTTTAGTAGTACCATACAATTCTCCCCCACAGCTTTACAGTTGTAGGGTTAAAGAAAAAGAAAAGTATCGATGTTAGATGTTGGGGAAAAATGGAGCTCTTGGTATCTAATTGAAAAATTAAAATTCTGAGAAAACTTTAACTCACTGCTCATATTTTGCCAAGCACCTACAATTGTCGCAAGTTAGAAATCTGCTTCCCTAACTTGTACCACTGGGTGCACAAATTGTACCAACCTTATAAACTATGTACTTGAGCTTTTTACCATAATGTACTAATCTAGGGAAGTGGTCCATATTTCTTACATCACTGATTGCATGCTTACGTTATAACTTTTCGCTCTTTTTGCTACCTCTGCAGACTTTGTATCAATCCAAATTCTACATTGCATTCAGCTGACTATTTATACCTTTCTCTCTTCTTCGCACAATTCGATTTACTGCTTTAAGAATGTGTTTCTGTGATGGTTTCCTCGATGAAACTTGAAAAAGACTTCCTTTTGTCAGATGTTCGGTTACCTATTTTCATATGGGCTACTCGTCAGTTCACTCCCTCCTTTGCTAGGCTTTGAAAGTTTGCTTGGCCTTTTCATTATTTCCCTCGGATTCGGCCAAGTTTCTTGGATGAACATGTTGAGATCACATGCCTGCAATGGCCTTTCCTGCCTTGCATTTATGGGTCAATCCGTGTTGTTCTGCGACGTCAAACGCAAGATTTCTTTGTTCCGGCCTTCTTAAACTAAACAGTACCTCTTCAGTTGCAAGAATACTGTCTTTCTGTTAACCTTCAATTTCGCTGGAGAAGCGCTTTAATACGGCAAAAGAATTTTGTATCCAAGTCTATATTTTAATTTTCAGCATGCCTCTTAATAGTTGGCTTAGACAAATTATATGCGTAAGCATTCATTTAATCCATCGTCCCCATTTAGATATAATGCTACAGCTAAATGCAATTCCAATGTGTTTCACACTCCATAATACTTGTGCTGTACTGCTATGTAAGGGGGCATAGAACCAGGACCAACGTGCTGTTGTTCATTTCCTCACTGCCAAATAACAAACACCGGTAGCTTCCATCGGAGAACGAAGAATGTGTATGGGCAGTGTGTCCTTCGAAAATCGCCCTTCTGGAAAGCTGCAACGAGTTCCGTGATGCTGCTTCTTGATAACGCACGTCCTCATATCCAAATTGTATCGCAGATGTTCCTCCAGCTTACGTGGAGAACACTCCAGACCCCGCCGTATAGTCCTTGCCGTTCTCCATCCGCCTATCACGCCTCCAGTCCATTAAAAAGGCATTGAAGGGTCGACGATTCCTGTCGGACGCGAATGCGCAGCAGCCAATTACGGACTTTTCACGCAGCAGGTTGGGTTTGGTTGTGTTGTTTGGGGGAAGAGAGTAAACAGCGAGGTCATGGGTCTCATCGGATTAGGGAAATGTGGGGAAGGAAGTCGGCCGTGCCCTTTCAAAAGAACCATCCCGGAATTTTCCTGAAGCGATTTAGCAAACTTAATTAGGATGTCCGGACGTGGGATTGAACTGTCATCCTCCCGAATGCGAGTCCAGTGTGCTAACCACTGCGTCACCTCGCTCGGTTCACGCAGCAAGACGCGGTGTTTTAACAAAAGGGCATTTTAGACCTGGTGCGTCGATGGGATGACTGCGTAAATACTGGCGCTGATTTTGCTTAACTGGTGTACAGACTCTGGTCTGTAGGCCTTCGAACCTAAACTCTTGGTCATCCCTGCAATAAAACAATTATTTAATTATATCAGGTTAAAGAACGCATTAACTCACGTATACTGAAAGTAAGATGAGAACAAAATTATGAACGCTGCGTTTAGAGCCCATAGCTGCCAGGATGGTCCCAAGTAGGACGCAATTCGCGCTCACTTCATTAAAGCTGGGAGATACAAATATTATGAAGTGGTACAAATCAGGAGCTCCTACTATACGGGCAGCGCTGGCAGTGATTCGTCGCCAAAAGCGGAACCTTCCTGATGACTCTCTTTGCCTGGTTTGTCTGCTTGACGTTGAGGGTCAACCGCCAGTCGCCGCACCAATCATCCATCCTCTGGTGCTCTTCCTGCATCTCGCTATAGGCTTCTGGTGTTGTAACTAACTTGCAGACAGTCGTGTAATCGCAAACATCCTCTACATCTACATCTACATCTACATCTACATCCGTACTCCGCAAGCCACCTGACGGTGTGTGGCGGAGGGTACCCTGAGTACCTCTATCGGTTCTCCCTTCTATTCCAGTCTCGTATTGTACGTGGAAAGAAGGATTGTCGGTATGCTTCTGTGTGGGCTCTAATCTCTCTGATTTTATCCTCATGGTCTCTTCGCGAGATATACGTAGGAGGGAGCAATATACTGCTTGACTCTTCGGTGAAGGTATGTTCTCGAAACTTTAACAAAAGCCCGTACCGAGCTACTGAGCGTCTCTCCTGCAGAGTCTTCCACTGGAGTTTATCTATCATCTCCGTAACGCTTTCGCAATTACTAAATGATCCTGTAACGAAGCGCGCTGCTCTCCGTTGGATCTTCTCTATCTCTTCTATCAACCCTACCTGGTGCGGATCCCACACTGCTGAGCAGTATTCAAGCATTGGGCGAACAAGCGTACTGTAACCTACTTCCTTTGTTGTCGGATTGCATTTCCTTAGGATTCTTCCAATGAATCTCAGTCTGGCATCTGCTTTACCGACGATCAACTTTATATGATCATTCCATTTTAAATCACTCCTAATGCGTACTCCCAGATAATTTATGGAATTAACTGCTTCCAGTTGCTGACCTGCTATTTTGTAGCTAAATGATAAGGGACCTATCTTTCTATGTATTCGCATCACATTACACTTCGCTACATTGAGATTCAATTGCCATTCCGTGCACCATGCGTCAATTCGCTGCAGATCCTCCTGCATTTCAGTACAATTTTCCATTGTTGCAACCTCTCGATACACCACAGCATCATCTGCAAAAAGCCTCAGTGAACTTCCGATGTCATCCACCAGGTCATTTATGTATATTGTGAATAGCAACGGTCCTATGACACTCCCCTGCGGCACACCTGAAATCACTCTGACTTCGGAAGACTTCTCTCCATTGAGAATGACGTGCTGCGTTCTGTTATCTAGGAACTCCTCAATCCAATCACACAATTGATCTGATAGTCCGTATGCTCTTACTTTGTTCATTAAACGACTATGGGGAACTGTGTCAAACGCCTTGCGGAAGTCAAGAAACACGGCATCTACCTGTGAACCCGTGTCTAAGGCCCTCTGAGTCTCGTGGACGAATAGCGCGAGCTGGGTTTCACACGATCGTCTTTTTCGAAACCCATGCTGATTCCTACAGAGTAGATTTCTAGTCTCCAGAAAAGACATTATACTCGAACATAATACGTGTTCCAAAATTCTACAACTGATCGACGTTAGAGATATAGGTCTATAGTTCTGCACATCTGTTCGACGTCCCTTCTTGAGAACGGGGATGACCTGTGCCCTTTTCCAATCCTTTGGAACGCTTCGCTCTTCTAGAGACCTACGGTACACCGCTGCAAGAAGGGGGGCAAGTTCCTTCGCGTACTCTGTGTAAAATCGAACTGGTATCCCATCAGGACCAGCGGCCTTTCCTCTTTTGAGCGATTTTAATTGTTTCTCTATCCCTCTGTCGTCTACTTCGATATCTACCATTTTGTCAACTGTGCGACAATCTAGAGAAGGAAGCACAGTGCAGTCTTCCTCTGTGAAACAGCTTTGGAAGAAGACATTTAGTAATTCGGCCTTTAGTCTGTCATCCTCTGTTTCAGTACCATTTTGGTCACAGAGTGTCTGGACATTTTGTTTTGATCCACCTACCGCCTTGACATAGGACCAAAATTTCTTAGGATTTTCTGCCAAGTCAGTACATAGAACGTTACTTTCGAATTCATTGAAAGCCTCTCGCATAGCCCTCCTCACACTACATTTCGCTTCGCGTAATTTTTGTTTGTCTGCAAGGCTTTGGCTATGTTTATGTTTGCTGTGAAGTTCCCTTTGCTTCCGCAGCAGTTTTCTAACTCGGTTGTGGGTCTTTTCCATCTCTTACGATCTTGCTTGGCACATACTCATCTAACGCATATTGTACCATGGTTTTGAACTTTGTCCACTGATCCTCAACACTATCTGGACTTGAGACAAAACTTTTGTGTTGAGCCGTCAGGTACTCTGTAATCTGCTTTTTGTCACTTTTGCTAAACAGAAAAATCTTCCTACCTTTTTTAATATTTCTATTTACGGCTGAAATCATCGACGCAGTAACTGCTTTATGATCGCTGATTCCCTGTTCTGCATTAACTGATTCAAATAGTTCGGGTCTGTTTGTCACCAGAAGGTCTAATATATTATCGCCACGAGTCGGTTTTCTGTTTAACTGCTCAAGGTAGTTTTCAGATAAAGCACTTAAAAATCCTCATGGAGGTTACGGAGGTATCGACTAGATCATTTATGTACGAGGTAGTTATAACTAAAATTTCGCTACCTGAGATGGCCCTCATAAATACAATCGATAGTAGGACAATGAAACTTTCTGGAAACATTTGTAAGGAGATGTGGGAGGGAAGTAAATGAATAAACTATCAAGAGAATACTTTAATTTCCTCATGAGAGAGTAAAATTGGGCAATTGTGCACCACCGTTACGTTGCTCAGTGTGACGACATTTATAGTTATGATAGTCTGGAACAGCACCTGAGATACCATTTCACAATTGTTCACAGGCCTTCTCAAATGGTGAGCAATACAACGTTCAGTTGTGACATCGATCTTGCACTGTTTGAAGAGCGCACATTTCGTCCAGTGTCCACAGCCATAACAGCAGCAACTTTTTCAAAAATTCGTGGTGCAGCGGTTGTCGGCCTCTCCCAGAAGCAGATCATAGGCCATCAGTTAATCCGAATTTCCGAATCATGTTCTTCAGTCCCACTGCGGAAGGAGCACATCTCCGTGTATATTTAATGCGTCAGTGCTTGCGAAGATCAGCAGCATTATTGCTGTTGTTTTGCCAGAGCAGCTTTACGAATAAAGCCCTGTTCACCTTGTTCAAAACCTCGTTGATTGTCTGCCACTGTTATTCACACAAACTACTGTGTTTCAATCCTATGTCGTCGCCGTACCATTAACGGTAAGTCCCGACATTAATATTACGAACAACGGAAATCCTGAGCCACATAGTCTGAACACCATTCTTACAAAGTTGAGTCCCCATACGCTAAATATTTGTCCGTCTAAACTGGCTGAAGCAGCGGAAATTCAATTGTACCCACCCTGTATAATGCAAACAGTAACGGTCCTATCATTCTTTCGTTGGAGCACCTCTAAAACCGTCGATTTTGTTCTGTGAAAAGCGTCGATTCACTTCTTCTCTCAAAGCAACGAAGACATAAATCCAGTCCAAAATCTCAGACGATTCTCGATAAATTATTATTTTTTGTCCACTAAACAACAATTAAGGTATGTGAACACAAAATAAGCAGTCTATTATATGCGGATGGCAGTTGTGATGGCAGATTCGATTGAAAGTTTGCATAGTAATATTTCAGAGCTAGATCAGAAATGTAAGAACTATGGTATGAAGATTAGCATCTACAAAACGAAAGTAATGTCAGTGGGAAAGAGATATAAACGGATTGAGTGCTAAATAGGAGGAACAAAGTTAGAACAGGTGGACGGTTTCAAGTACTTAGAATGCATATTCTGACAGGATGGCAACATAGTGAGAGAACTGGATGCGAGGTGTAGCAAAGCTAATGCAGTGAGGGCTCAGCTACGATCTACTCTCTTCTTCGAGAAGGAAGTCAGTACCAAGTCTAAGTTATCTGTGCGCCGTTCAATCTTTCGACCAACTTTGTTGTATGGGAGCGAAAGCTGGGTGGATTCAGGTTACCTTATCAATAAAGTTGAGGTTACGGCTATGAAAGTATCTAGGATGATTGCAGGTACTAGTAGATAGGAACAATGGCAAAGGGTGTCCACAATGAGGAAATCAAAGAAGAACTGGGAATGAACTCTATAGATGTAGCAGTCAGGGCGAACAGGCTCAGATGTTGGGGCCATATTACACGCATGGGAGAAGCAAGGTTACCCAATTACCCAAGAGACTCATGGGATCAGCAGTAGAGGGTAGGAGGAGTCGGGGTAGACCAAGGAGAAGGTACCTGGATTAGGTTAAGAATGATATTGAAGTAATAGGCTTAACATCAGAAGAGGCACTAATGTTAGCACTGAATAGGGGATCATGGAGGAATTTTATAAGGAGGATTATGCTCCAGACTGAACGCTGAAAGGAATAATCAGTCTAAAATGATTATGATTATTATGATGATGATAAACAACAATGTGGAATCAAAAGAAAAAATTCTGTAAGTCTTCAAGGAACTGAGGGAGGAGGAGATTAGTATTCAAGGCCCTGTCGACAGGTCATTAGAGACGGAGCACAAGCTCGAATTACAGAAGGATAGGGAAGGTAATCGGCTGTGCTGTTTTCAAAGGAACTGTCCCCGCAGTTGCCTGAAGTAATTTCGGTTTATCACGAAAAATCTCTGTGTGGATGCTCTTAAGGGGATTTGAACCCTCCCGAAAGCGAGTCCAGTGTGCTAACCAGTGCACCACCTCGCTCGGTTTCTAAGGAATTAATATGGTGCTACAGCCCCGCAATTGTATTCTGCGCCAGCGACATTTAAATATAAACCAACACCCCTTTACGTTTTCGCAACGCCTTGCATTTATCAAAGTGAATCGGAGGAACGAACGAGGAACTGAATACCGATATCGGAATTTCTTTTCTTTTCGTCTCTTTGTATAAGACACCGTCGAGCGTGCCGAATATAAAGCGAAATGATTTGCAATTAGACTCTGCTCTTAGAGCCTGTGTGTCTGCACAGAGGAGAAGAGGCGCGTTGCCCGCCTGCCTGCAGCCAGCCTGCTCGGTCCGGCGCCGGGCGCCACCGAGGCACACTGCCATGAATATTTCATGGCGGGCCGCTCATTATTTCTGGGGCCAGCGCTCATTGGCCGGCGTGACGTGACACGCCGTGGCCTGGTTGCCGATTCGCTCCCATATCAGCAACCGCCACCAATCACAGTGTTGCGATGTTGCAAGGCGAACTTGATTCTGCACTAGGATTTCCCAGACTGTGCAGCAAGGCAGTGTCCCGCGAGAACCGAACAGCTGCTCTGCGAAAAAACTATTAATAACATGGTGGTTTTTCTTCGGCGTTTTGCCTTTATTAGACTTTTTTAACCCGAGTAATGTACACATATGAAACATTCAACCAAAGTATTGGAGAAATTCCCCGGCTATAGAATAATCTATAACGAAACTGGACCCTCATACACTAAAAGCGTTTTATTTCACCTCTGTATGTCTGGAAGAAATAAAAACTTTGATGTTCGCTGATGACATTATAATTCTGCCAGAGACAGCAAAAGACCTGGAAGAGCAGTTGAACGGGATGGAAAGTACCTTGAAAGGAGGATATAAGAAGACATCAACAAAAGCAAAACGAGAATAATGGAATGTAGTCGAATTAAGTCGGGTGATGCTGAAGGAATTAGATTAGGGAATGAGAGACTTATAGTAGTAGATGAGTTTCGCTATTTGGTCAGCAAAATAACTGACGATAGTCCAAGTAGAGAGGATATAAAATGTAGACTGGCAATGGCAAGGAAAGCGTTTCTGAAGAAGAGAAATTTGTTAACATCGAGTATAGATTTAAGTGTCAGGAAGTCGTTCCTGAAATAATTTGTATGGAGTATAGCCATGTATGGAAGTGAAACACGGACGATAAATAGTTTGGGCAGGTAGAGAATAGAAGCTTTCGAAATGTGGTGCTACAGAAGAATGCTGAAGATTAGATGGGTAGATCACGTAGCTAATCAGGAGGTATTGAATAGAATAGGGGAGAAGAGGAATTTGTGGTACAACTTGACAAGAAGAAGGGATCGGTTGGTAGGACATGTTCTGAGGCATAAAGGGATCACAAATTTAGTATTTGAGGGCAGCGTGGAGGGTAAAAATCGTAGAGGGAGACCCAGAGATGAATACACTAAGTAGATTCAGAAGGATGTAGGTTGCAGTAGGTACTGGGAGATGAAGAAGCTTGCACAGGATAAAGTAGCATGGAGAGCTGCATCAAACCAGTCTCAGGACTGAAGACCACAACAACAACGACCGTCATGTGTTTTTCGATAAATATTAGTACGAGTACATCCAAAATTCGACACTCAGTAAAAACTTTTCTAACAATACCACCACTTGCAAAGTAGGTTAGAAATCAGATTAATAATGTTGCTCACGCAACATATGTTCGCATTATTGGGCAACAACAAAGTTATTGACTGTGGATGGTATCGTCAGAATGGAAATAATGAAGTCACTGTAAAAAAAAGTCATTAAGTTGACACTTATCTTGAATGGATTCCCACGTATATTTCGTCGAAGTTGTTATGGCTCATCTTGTTGATTCTAGGGTGATTCCACTTTCACTGCTAGAAGGTCCAGATCTGTATTTTAGCAATATTTGAAGACCTAACAAATGAGTTTTTCAGGAACTTCTTAATGATCAATCAATCCCAGATCAGAACAATGGTATGGTAGAAATAATTTTTCACTTGGTGTTCAGGACCCACATTTTTATTAAACTTCTTGTAAATTCACATTACTTCTTCTTAATTGTCACATCATCAAGAAAACAGATTTGTATCAATCTTCATATATTTAATTTCCACTTTACTCAAACACAAGACCTTCTTTTACAAAGCCAAATAACAACTTAACTTCTGCAAAGGAAACAAACACTGCTTTGTGCGCATTCGCGACAAAACGGATACAAGTAAGTCAAAGATTATGACAGTCTCACGGAAATGAATACACACAAGAACCATATCACTGTAATATATGGATACTTCGGAGTACCTATACATAAATAAAATCAAATGTGAATATTGTCACAAAAATATGTCCGTTACTTCTTAGAAATGTAGTACGATATTACTGGTATCGGGAACTGGGGTTGGAGTGTCGTAGTGGTCACGTAAATAAATAACCATTACATTGTCAAGGAAGCTATTGAGTAATGAAACCCTTAAATGACGTGGATTTAAAGACGTTGTTTGCAGTTTACTTTGATGAAGATGTTATTCATTTCGTGAAATTCACATATTACACGAATATTTTGAGGTGTTCTACATTATTAATAAATCAGTTCACTCATTATTTCAACGCTCTTGAAATACGTTACCAACAACTGTCCGGCTTTTTCTATAAGGGACAGCTGTGTTTCCACAGTGACCATTTTACCGCTGACGACTGTATATTCTTCCTTCCTTTCTAAAGATTCAGCGGAATGATCAGTTCCACTACTGTCCATAACTGCTGCAGGAGTATCAGCTTCCGAATCCCTTTCGCCAGAAAAGTCGATTACGTCACTTTGACGACTGAGTTCTACCATTGCTTCTCGTATGGCATCTTCCGTAAATAAAATGTCATTTCTACGTGCTATTTTCACACCCAGTGACAGAATAGTTTCACAATGCATATTATAGGGTCACAGGGACCCTCCACAAAATATTTCTGTAAAACTAATTAAACAACAGTGTCTCACAACTTCCAAAGTCCGTCCTCTATTATATCTCATTCAGTGCTACATTTACGTTAGAGGCAGTGGGGTTTATTCCTTATGACTTAAAATTCAAGTAATCACTGAGAAAAACAAGTTTTTCTCATATTTTGGTTCTGTAACTCTATCGGCAAGGGCGAAAACCTTATAGCAGGTCCGGATACTGGGTAACCAACTTGGCGCGTGCAGGATCTGCGGACTGCGGCCGGGTCAAAGCCCGGCCTGTCTCAACTCTGTCCGGTCCTTCTCGGAAGTACAGCAACTTCCGAACAGCGCGGCCTTTCATTAGTGTTGTGTTATAGCATTTTTCGGTCGGCACAGCTTTCTCCGTTCAGCAGAATCTTGATGTGAGCGCTGTTAACCTCGCGCTATTTGTTCGTGGTACGGAGACGATCACAGATCAATAAATGTATTCGCAGTTGCGAATAAGGACTACCATCAGCTGTAGAATGGAATAACGACAATGAAAAGTCTTGCCGGACCGGGACTCAAACCCGGATTTCCCGCATATCGTGAAAGGACGCTTTACCATTTGACAATGCAGCGATGTCCAATGGAACTTTGCATCTTCATCAGGATAACAGAGGCACTACAGTATCATGTTTCTCTCCGGTATCGGGCAAACAACTTTCAAGTACAACGTCTGACCGGGCCAAATATCTCACGAAATTAGCATCAAACGAAAATACTACAAAGAACGTCTAGTTTGAAGAGGGAAACCAGATGGAGCCATGGTCGGCCCGCTAGTTGGCGCTGCCGTAGGTAAAACGTATGTCAACTGCGTTTTTTCAAATAGGAACCTTACATATTCGTGTAGTACGTAATGAAATTTGAATTTTTACTTGGACCACTTTTTCCGCTTTGTGATAAATGGCGCTGTAATAGTCACAAACATATAAGTACGTGGTATCACGTAACATTTCGCCAGTGCAGAGAGTATTTGCTCCGTGACACATTACCCGTGTTAAAGTGGACCGTTTACCAATTGCGGACAAGGTCGATAACGTGTTGATGTAATGCAATTATGATTAAAATGCCCAACGGGCGTGTGCTATGTATGCTGCTTGGTTTCCTGGATGACATCATGCAAGTGTCCGGACCGATCGCCGAATAGTTTCGTTATTTAAGGAAACAGGAAGTGCTCAGCCTCATCTGAAACGTTAACCACGACCTGCAACAAATGATGATGCCCAAATAGGTGTTTTAGCTGCTGTCGCGGCTAATTCGCACATCAGTAGCAGACAAATTGCTTGAGAATCTGAAAAACGTCGGTCTTGAGAATGTTACATCAACATCGATTGCACCCGTACCATATTTCTAGGCACCAGGAATTGCGTGGCGACGACTTTGAACGTCGTGTACGGTTCTGCCACTGGACACAACAGAAATTACGGGACGATTACAGATTTTTTGTACGAGTTCCATTTAGCGACGAAGCGTCATTCACGAACAGCGGTAACGTAAACTGGCATGATATGCACAATTGGGCAATAGAAAATCCACGATGGCTCCGACAAGTGGAACATCAGCGACTTTGGTGGGTTAATGTATGGTGCAGCATTATGGGCGGTAGGATAATTGGCCCCCATTTTATCGATGGTAATGTAAATGATGCAATGTATGCTGATTTCCTACGTAATGTTCGACAGATGTTACTACAAGATGTTTCACTACATCACAGAATGGCGATGTACTTCCAACATGATGGATGTACGGAAAATAACTCGCGTGCGGTTGAAGCGGTACTGAATAGCATATTTCATGACAGGTGGATTGGTCGTCCAAGCACCATGGCCCGCACGTTCACCGGATTTCTTTCTGTGGGGAAAGCTGAAGGATTTTTGGTATTGTGATCCACCGACAACGCCTGGCAACATGCATGTGCCAACATTACGGAAGGCTTAATACTAGCTGTTGAGAGGAATGTCGTTGACAAATGCATTGAGGTTGATGGACGTCATTTTGAGCATTTATTGCACTGATGTGGTATTTACAGGTAATCACACTGTAACAAAAAAAATGTTCAAATGTTTGTGGAATCTTATGGGACTTAATTGCTAAGGTCATCAGTCTCTTAGCATACACACTACGTAATCTGAATTATCTTAAGGACAAACACACACACACACACACCCATGCGCGAGGGAGGACTCGAACCTCCGCCGGGACTCTGTTACAGCATGAGTTCTCAGAAATGATAAGTTCACAAAGGTACATGTACCACATTGGAACAACCGAAATAAAATTTTCAAACGTACCTACGGTCTGTATTTTAATTTAAAAAAACCTACCTGTTACCAACTGTTCGTCTAAAATTGTGAGCCATATGTTTGTGACTATTGCAGCGCCATCTATCACAAAGCGAAAAAAGTGGTCCAAGTAAAACATTCAAATTTCTTTACGAACTACACGAATATGTAATAAAATATGGGAGTTCCCATTTGAAAAAATGCAGTTGATATCCGTTTGTCCTATGGCAGCGTCATCTAGCGGGCCAACCATAGCGCCATCTGGTTTCCCCCTCCTAGCTAGTCAAGTTTCGTTCTTTGTAGTTTGTTATTTTGACGCTTATTTCGCGAGATATTTGTCCCGGTCACTATGAATGGAGCACACTGTATAATGGATTTATGAGTACAGGTCGTATATGCATGGTTGACCACATATGGAATTTTGGATCTGGCCATGAGCCGTCCACTGATAGAAAAAAGGTGCAGATGCATAACCAGCTAGCAGTACATGGAGCTCCGAGCAAAGTTTAGAACCAAAGACATCAGCCAAGGAAATAGTATCAACAGTCTTCACTGCGCTCGTGCAGGATGGGAGGTGGCTCGGCAGTAAGTTGCAGATGCCAAACATGGACTGAGGGACATGAAGTCAGTATAAGTCGGCCCGCACGTACCCCCAGCTGGTTGGCAGCCATGCAGCTTTCAACATCCACGTACTAGGCGCCATCCCAAGTCCCACTGCTACTAGAGACAAATCTCATGAGAGGACATCTAATGACTGGACGTCCCACATCCTGTCGATACCCGCCGTGACCTACTTTTCATAGCTGGCTGCAGACCGTGAGTTACTCCAAGGCTGTGTGGTCACTTGTCCCAGATCTGCCATGGCAGGATATCATTTTCAGTTGTGCAGATCACGGAAGTGTCTCTTTACTAGCCTTGGTTGTGGTGTAATCAGGGTCACCACTGCGGAAATGTAGTATACTGTGTCAACATTGTTCCAACTCCATCAGCAGCGACAGGAGCTGAGCCTTTGCTAACTTCTCGGTATGTACATCTTTACATAGATGGTTGCTGGACTCTTACTGTTCTGTATAGAATGTTGAATGAAACATCTCTCAGCCGGCTAAATTTCGGGTACGGCGCGAACCTCACGAAGCCAAGGATCCAAGTTGTCAACAAGGCACTGTACAAACTCATGGCGGCTCCATAATGGTGTGGGCTGTGTTTACATTGGAATGGAAGGTGTCCATTTCAACTGAACCGATCATTGGCTGCAAATGTTTATGATCGGCTACTTGGGGATCATTTGCATTCATTGACTTCATGTTCCCAAACTATTATGTCACTGGGCCACAATTACTCATGATTGGTTTGACGAGAGCAAATCATCTGGCCACCCAGATCGCCCAACTTGATTCCCATAGCACATTCATTGGACATAATAGAGAGGCCAGTTAGTGCACAACATTCTGCACCATCTATATTCGGCTGTGTTCGGCTGTATTGGCAGCGTGGCTCACTATTTCTGCAGGGGACTTCTAGTGTCTTGTGGAGTCCATGCTACATGGAGTTGCACCACTACGCTGGGAAAAAAAAGTCCGACACGATATTAAGTGGTATCCAGGACTTTTGTCACCTCATTGTTTATAGCACATGACGCTGGTAAGACCTTTAGTGGGTAGCTAGTAACTGACTTACTGTTTTCCTGTGGGCCCAGGATAGAGTTGAGCATCAGCGTTGTATGTCGGGCAAGGCAACTAATGTGAAGTCACGAGCTCGTCGCGTTGCACTTAACTTCAAATGCGTCCCAGTGCTGACAATACACTTGCGCCGACATGTCAGTTTATGCTGCAAGGTAGCACCATCCGTTGGTCGCCGTACCAGCTGCTAAGCAATGTGCATCCACACAAGTAAAATGTGAAACATGGGCAAAACAAAATTCTTACGGGATTAGTAAAATCGCAACTGATAGTTTCATATTGAATAAAGGCGCCTGTTTCTACTAATCTGGTATCGTTTCCAATACACAAATTAAACAGAGCTGATAGTAAAACATAAGTTGTGGTAGTAAATTTTTTTGAAAATTTAGTAACAAATGTAACGCTGCATTGTAAATAATACATAAATCACTCAGAATCAGTCTCATTTTACATCTGTGCATGCTCTATTATTATTATTATTATTACCGTTCCTAATGTCCAACTCAGCGGTATTAATAATTATTTCTGCAGTTTTTCCTGTGTAGGGTTGTTCGTCTCAAGCACCCAGAGAGAAAGTGGAGCAATTTACAATTGCTCTCCCACCGCTGTGTCGCACATCAGAAGATGTATTAATCTTCGACCCAACACAACAAATCAGAAGAATCGCTTCGCAGTGTCTTCGTGCACTTTTACTGTCACTTCCCAGCAACAGCTTGGATTGATACAGTGTTGTACCCCTTCAAACACAGTAAACGGATACCTTACGATATCAACTGCACCATTTTATTTACGCTCTCCTAGCGGTGTTCTGTGGTACTGAGGCGCGACAAACCCAATGTGTGACATAACCGAAGACGTGTATCTACATACATAAAAATATTGATTAGGAAATTTTCAAAGCTACAGTTAAAATTAGTTGACTACCTTTCGTAAATCTTTCCGCGAACTTGCCATTTTGCACTTATTGATATGATTTGTTGTTATGCAAAGAATTATACGGAACACACCACGCCAAAAGTATCTATTTTCTGCACGAGATTTCTTTGTTCATTTGCCTTGCAGACGAAGAAACACGAAAACAATACTCGCCTAAATACAAGGGGTGTTCAAAAAGTTTTCGCATGATGGCGTTCTTTCAGCATATGTGCAACGCAGCATGACTCCGATGAGGGTATGTAATCACCGACTTGTTGGCAAGGGTGTTAGTGTGGCATTCAAACGGAAACTTTCTGATCGCTCCTTACATGTCTCTCATTCATCGACGGCACTAACCTCCTGGGAAGTTATCATGCAGCGACAACGTATTCTCGTGAAAGTACAGTGACTATTGCAAGCTCTCCAGAGGCAGTGTCAGGTGATCGATGGTGCCTGCAATTTGCCGGCTCGTGACCTAAACAGGGCCCAGCCAACCAGACGATCGATCCCCGGAAATAAACTGCTAGGCGACGGCGGCTCGCCGACCGCCGCAATATTATCAATAATGGAATGGCGGTCTGGAGGCTCCAGGCCGGCCCTGTCGCCCGCGGTGTTTGTCCAGCGGTAATGAGCCGGAGACCTGTGCCACGCGCCGAATGTACGCGACGTCACACCGAGTGCGTCATTTGTTTTGGCAGCTGCAGCCACCGCCGAGCTGCGACGCGAGCGGGGCCACAAGTTCCGCGAAAATAAACCGCCGCCTCGTTAAAGCTGAGAGGTAAGAGGAGGGTGTTCTGGACCGCTTAACACGGCTACGTCCTTTGAGAGCCAGTCGTTTCCCGGAAGAGCAGCCGTTAACACGACAATTCTATTCGTGACACAAAAGTGTTTCACCGCGGGCGAAGTGTGATGTCAGAGCAGGGCGTGCCCTCATGAGACGAGTCCGCTTGCTTTTCGCATCCTGGCCACAGGAAGAATAAATGGTGTTAATGAAATTGCTACTTCCATACCACGTTTCTAAGCAAATATTTAATTGTAAACCCAGAATAAGCTCTGTTTATTATTCTTTCACCTGATTAACTCCATTTATTTCCCTAGGTTAAAATTTTACTATCTTTTCTCAAGGGATACGTATCAGTCGTTCTGCAAGCTTTATGTGTCAGTAACAGTTGTGGTAAACTTTCGTATTTCGTTATCATAAATCATAGCCTATTTTAACCGCTATTGCAGAGAGTCATTTAAGGAAATTTTCAGAAAATACATCTAACTCCTGCCAGATGTCTGCTTTTTGGAGCCATACTGTTCTCCAACTGAGAAGGGTGACGATTTCGAGCATATCGTTAACAACCAAGTGAAAAATCGCAGCGACCTTGCTCAGAACTGTAGAATGCCTATTCGTTACGCAAACAAAATAGTCATAGAAATAATCCTTGTATCTACTGCGTGTGTGTGTGTGTGTGTGTGTGTGTGTGTGTGTGTGATCTCATTTTCTTAGATCACTACATTACGCTGGTATTATTCCTTAACCCACCTTCTCCAATGACACCGCTCCCTTCTACACTAGATTCCTCGTGCGCTATTTCAGTCGTGGAAGATCATTTTGCAACTGCTCCGTTGTTTTAATTCTCAGAGGCTTAGCAGTGGAAGTGACTGGCGGTTGGCGGGCTATGTGCTTTTCTATCAAAAAACAAAAACAATTTACAAGAAAATAACTAACAACAATTTGCGAGGGAGTGCTGAAGGGTAAAGAAGTCTCTGAGTTTTTTAAATGGAAGCTCTTAAAGCTCTTTTAATAAAACAAACTTTATTTACATATTTAATCTTCATGTGTACGTATTTATTTCTCTACATCGTCACCCTGGAAAGGCTAGTTCGTTGATACCGTAGCTGTAGAATGTTTGTTGACTGTAGCACAACCTGACTTCTCCTTGCACCACTTCACCACTATCAAAGTGAGTTCCTCGAAGATATTCTGTGAGTTTTGGAAACATCCGAAAATCGGATGCATCCAACTATAAGGACGATGACAGATGACAATCAACCCATGGCATCGGACTGCTGCAGATTTTGCAGCGCTCGTAAGAGCTCTGGCACTGTCTTCCTAAAACAGAGGGTGCTCCATGTCTAGACAAATTCTTAGAGTTCTAAAAGAGATTACACTATGCTGTTTCCCACGCACCGACATCCTTACGTTACACACCGCCATTTCACACACTACAGTTCGAAGTCCTCTTGAGGCAGAGGACTGAAAATATGGAGACTTGAGCAATAATGATACAGAACGTTAATAACATTTGTTTTATTTAAAAAATTTATAGTTTTCATATAAATAATTCGGAAGTATTTCTTCTTCACCACGACCTTGTAGTTTATAATAAATGAAGATTTTACTAGGCAGACCTTAAGTTACACTCAAGAACGGCATTTACAACTCCTTGTAACAGCATGAAAGGCTTGCCCCATCAAGGCGGAATGACAAGCCTAGAATAATCAATATCCAAAGCCTGAGACAACACAATCTAAAGAATAAATAGACAATGTCAATAGCATGTAAAACAAGACCATCATTGTATTCCACAAAACTAAATTATACCAGAATGGCTACAATTTTAAATAATACCCAATGCAAATGATACCAGAGACCACCATTAATAAACGCTTGATACTAACCACAAAATGCACCAAACAAGTGGTCCCAGGTTGTCATATTCGTAGATCCCACAAAATGACAGAATAAAATAAATCAGAATCACTATAGACCAATTCACCGCAATCCAAATTATCTCAGAGATGCAATTGTATCATTAAATGACAAATATAAAACTTGGTTCTCTCTGTACTGCTGAAAGAACTGCCTGAAATGTGAGGCTCATAACCAGGCGTAATAATCACGCAAATTCTGTTACCAGCAGTATAAGAACAAGGACAGCTTTCCATGCAACCAATGCCTACATACGCTACCTAGGTGTGTTTCCTTTACACGTGGAAAACAGCACGCAAACTTCGCAGCTCGCACTTGTTTGGGATGCGCTGTATTGGCTACATACACACACACACACACACACACACACACACACACACAACGTAAACGACTCACATTGCTAGGGAAGCGCTTTATGGCCGACACACACACACACACACACACACACACACACACACACACACACACAAACCAAGTAGCTGCCCCACTCCACGTATTCCCAAGCCAGCAAGGAACCGACTTCTGGACACTAATACAACATCTGACTTCCCGTACTGCCTGCTTTCCATACAGCGTTCTCGTATTATGAGTTGAATACTCAGGCCCTGCTTGCAGTGCGTCCTGTTGTTTCTGAGCACTCTATGTTCAGACAATTAGACAGTGGCCGCCTCATTTCCCTGCATCCGGGGCCTTACATACAGGTAGCGAGAAACCAACCGCCTCTTTTCTATTTAGGTGCACGGTCCCAAGCTTTGCCACAGAGACTGCCAGACAGCAAGAACGTCGAGCGGTCCATGCTCCTTGCATTCGGGGCGTTCGCTAGTGTTGTCAGCTGCTAACGTCGTAAGACCAATGCACCAACTAACTCAGTGACCAATCATTTCAGTATGAAGGTAACAGAGTGCGCCAACCAAACATCCGACGTCACCATGAAGCATTGTCCATGAGCTGCTGCCCACGTTCCTAGCGCTGGCTTCAAGTAGTCGCTGCTTCACTGTCACACACCAAATCACGTAACCGTCCTGATGTGGATGCCGAGGAATAGGTGGGTGCTGACATCGAGAGCCTCTAATTTATTTAACATTAGTTCAGCAGTTGCATTACAACAGGTTTGTGACACAAGGAAGTTCGTCGAAGGTGATAACACAGATAAGTACGGATTGCTACTAGGCTTTGAATGCGCTGAGTAAACTCCGCTATCTGACAGGGATGGAGTCGGTGCGGTGTCTGCTCACGTTGGGTTGGTGGTGGCACTAGGTGCGCGGGTGGCAGAAGTGGATCTTCGAGTTGGGCGTGGATTGGTGGCTAGTCACATGAGCTACTGCCAACCTCTTGCCGTTGACTACCTGGGATGTAGTGGATAGCATTCGACCACAGAGGGAATGAAAACAAAATACAGAGAGCGCGCATTCCATTCACCGCGCGCCCGCTGCGAAGTATTATCAACCAGGGGCAGCCATCGTATAGCCCAGACCTGCTCCTATTCTGTGCTGGTCTGGTTCCACACACAGTGTGACTTCTCGTTGTCGCACTTGCCCATTCGTGACGCTTGATGATGTGCTCAGCTGCTCTGATGCTACACGTGCTGTTTGCTGTGAAAGGAACATGTCACAAGCTCTGCTCTCCAGATGCTGAATGGGACGGCACTTCAGTTGTACCATTGATATGCATCAGTCAATATCTGGACTGGCACATCTAACGAGCGAGATGGCGCAGTGTGTAGCACACTGGACTCGCATTCCGGAGGATGACATTTCAAACCCGCGGCCGGCCACGTTGATTCTAGTTTTCCTTGATTTCCCCAAATCGCTCCAGGCCAATGACAGGATGATTCCTTTGAAACGACACGGCCAACTTCCTTCCTCATCCTTCCTTAATCCCAAGGAACTGGTGACCTCTCTGTTTGCTCCCCTCCTCCAAACCAACAAACCAACCAACCAAGTGGCGCATCTCAAGTATCATTCTCAATTGATTTAAATCATTACACTCTGAATTCTATTCCCATCATTTAACAGAACGATTGAAACCTGTAACAAGTAAGGTAAATAATTGCGAGGATAAGACAATCAACTTTTGTGTTTATTCCTTCACCAGTGGCTGTTTTGCATGTGATGTTTTCTGTAGTTTAAGTGGCTCCATGATGACCCAGGGTTCGTAGAGAAGACCAGGCAAAGATAGTGTGCTGTCAGGATCCAATGAGAGTTTCAGAGGAGAAAGACAGTGGGATTGGACAAAGTGTCCATAGGTAAAGGAGTTCTGTGACGGATTCGTGATTTCCTGTCAGAACGTTCCCAGTAAGTTGCAATCGACGTAAACTCATCAAGTAAAACAGAAGTGATATCTGTCATTTCCCAAGAACGTGTTAAAAGGACCTCTGCTGTTGCCAATCTATAAAAATGATTTAGGAGATAATCTGAGCAGCCATCTTCGACTGTTACCAGATGATGCTGTCAGTTTGCATCTAATAAAGTGATCAGAATTTCAAAACGAGTTGCAAAACGACTTATAAACTGTATATGTATGGTCTGGTCCAGACGTGGTAATTGACTCTCAATGAGTTAACGTGTGAGATCATCCACCTGAATACTACAGAGATCCGTTAAATTATAGTTAATAATAAATCACACATATCGAAAGGCTGACAATTCAACTATATACCACGGAATTACAATTACGAGTAACTTAGATTGGAACGATCACGTAGACAAAATCGTGGAAGATAACCAAATATAATATTTTACTGGCAGAACACTTAGAAGTTGCAACAGGTTTACTATAGAGACGTTACACTTGACGTTCCTCTACTAGAGTATTGCTGTGTGGCTCGGGATTTTTACTTGATACGATTAATAGAGGAAACCAAAAAAGTCCGAGACAGGCCAACAAAATAGGGGCAAGAATGTCACAGATATGGCCCGCGAGTTGAGGTCGCTGTCGAAGTATGGCGTTTTTCGTAACAGCGAAATATTTTGACATTATTTCAGTCACCATCTTCCTCCTATGAATGCGAAAATAGTTTATTGGTTCCAATCTACATAGAGAGGTATGATAATCATAAAAAGTAAGAGAAATCAGAGCTTGTGCGGAAAGATTTAAGTCTTTGTTTTTCACATTCATTGTTAGAGAATAGAACGGGAGAGAAGTAGTCTGAAAGTGGTTCGACGAACCCTCTGCCAGACAATTAAATGTGAATTGAAGAATAGGTAGATGTAGATGTGGCTGCATATTGAGTATAAACTTAGAATTGCTTAAAAACTGTTTATATGGGAGTGAAACGATTGGTCTGTTTTGTAAAACTTTTTCCATGAGCGAAGTTTGCTGCATTATTAATACAAAAATAACGTTGGCGAACATTTTGCATAACCTTTTTCATTGACGCCTGGAATTGCCCGAGCGTGCAGTGATGAGGAACAGCTCAGAGGTGGTAAAGAGCACTTCGTCTGGAACCACGGTATGATATACTTGATCTACTGACATGGAAGAGAGGACTATGCTCACATACGACTATGTAGAGACACGCTCTTCTATCAATCAGCAGCTGATGAACCGCATTCTGCAGCGGATACTGCTG
This sequence comes from Schistocerca gregaria, assembly GCF_023897955.1. NCBI lineage: Eukaryota > Metazoa > Arthropoda > Insecta > Orthoptera > Acrididae > Schistocerca > Schistocerca gregaria. The sequence continues at coordinate 465,824,168 of NC_064922.1, forward strand.
CTCGCGACATTCCACAACTGAGTGAAGAATGTGATGAGAAACTGCGGCTTGAGTGATCTAGGTATGAGGATTACCGAGCACTGATAGATACTTTGACAGGGTCAATTATATTCCGCGAATCTCACGGTTTTCTCGAGTGATCGAAGACTCGTTCAAAATTAGATCTGTGGTGTTATTTGCATGTGCTACTTTTTAATTTTTTGGCAGATTCAGGCAGCCTATGTGTGTCAACTCAGAGTCTTTTTTTCCCCATAGCTCATTTACGGATTACCACACTCACATAAACTATCAAGTCTTTGCCGAAATACTCAGGTGCTATCTCATATCACTGATACTCAGTTTTCTTACTCCCCGCATACTTATCGGTACATACACTCCTGGAAATTGAAATAAGAACACCGTGAATTCATTGTCCCAGGAAAGGGGAAACTTTATTGACACATTCCTGGGGTCAGATACATCACATGATCACACTGACAGAACCACAGGCACATAGACACAGGCAACACAGCATGCACAATGTCGGCACTAGTACAGTGTATATCCACCTTTCGCAGCAATGCAGGCTGCTATTCTCCCATGGAGACGATCGTAGAGATGCTGGATGTAGTCATGTGGAACGGCTTGCCATGCCATTTCCACCTGGCGCCTCAGTTGGACCAGCGTTCGTGCTGGACGTGCAGACCGCGTGAGACGACGCTTCATCCAGTCCCAAACATGCTCAATGGGGGACAGATCCGGAGATCTTGCTGGCCAGGGTAGTTGACTTACACCTTCTAGAGCACGTTGGGTGGCACGGGATACATGCGGACGTGCATTGTCCTGTTGGAACAGCAAGTTCCCTTGCCGGTCTAGGAATGGTAGACCGATGGGTTCGATGACGGTTTGGATGTACCGTGCACTATTCAGTGTCCCCTCGACGATCACCAGAGGTGTACGGCCAGTGAAGGAGATCGCTCCCCACACCATGATGCAGGGTGTTGGCCCTGTGTGCCTCGGTCGTATTCAGTCCTTATTGTGGCCCTCACCTGCACGGCGCCAAACACGCATACGACTATCATTGGCACCAAGGCAGAAGCGACTCTCATCGCTGAAGACGATACGTCTCTATTCGTCCCTCCATTCACGCCTGTAGCGACATCACTGGAGGCGGGCTGCACGATGTTGGGGCGTGAGCGGAAGACGGCCTAACGGTGTCCGGGACCGTAGCCCAGCTTCATGGAGACGGTTGCGAATGGTCCTCGCCGATACCCCAGGAGCAACAGTGTCCCTAATTTGCTGGGAAGTGGCGGTGCGGTCCCCTACGGCACTGCGTTGGATCCTACGGTCTTGGCGTGCACCCGTGCGTCGCTGCGGTCCGGTCCCAGGTCGACGGGCACGTGCACCTTCCGCCGACCACTGGCGACAACATCGATGTACTGTGGAGACCTCACGCCCCACGTGTTGAGCATTTCGGCGGTACGTCCACCCGGCCTCCCGCATGCCCACTATACGCCCTCGCTCAAAGTCCGTCAACTGCACATACGTTTCACGTCCACGCTGTCGCGGCATGCTACCAGTGTTAAAGACTGCGATGGAGCTCCGTATGCCACGGCAAACTGGCTGACACTGACGGCGGCGGTGCACAAATGCTGCGCAGCTAGCGCCATTCGACGGCCAACACTGTGGTTCCTGGAGTTTCCGCTGTGCCGTGCGTGTGATCATTGCTTGTACAGCCCTCTCGCATTGTCCGGAGCAAGTATGGTGGGTCTCACACACTGGTGTCAATGTGTACTTTTTTCCATTTCCAGAAGTGTATATTAGCAGGGGACTTTGTAATAAACTGGGATTAATGTGGACCACTGCTTAACTTCAAAGATATCACCCTGTTTGTCACCTTTGGTGAAGTGCAATACCAATGTCTCGTCTTTGCTACGGTCAGTCCTTTGCTAATCGACGTGGATGAGCCTGACACCCACAGACGCGTCGAAAGCGTAGCTGAATCCTCACATCAACTAATTTAATTATGTATTCAATGTGTCTGCCCGTTATAGAATTTCTCCTTCACCATTCGTCTCATACATTTTTGCAATAATATACAGCCTCTCAGACTTTTTAGTGACAAAAAATTAAAACTAAATATCATATCAGCAAAGTTGGAGACGTTTTTGGGTGGTAAGCCTGTGTACGGACTACCATTCCCAGTGACCAGGTCCGCAGCTCGTGGTCGTGCTGTAGCGTTCTCGCTTCCCGCGCCCGGGTTCCCTCCCGGGTTCGATTCCCGGCGGAGTCAGGGACTTTCTCTGCCTGGTGATGACTGGGTGTTGTGTGATGTCCTTTGGTTAGTTAGGTTTAAGTAGTTCTAAGTTCTGATAACCATACATGTTATGTGCCATAGTGTTCAGGGCGTTTTTGAACCAGTAATCAGTTCTAAATTTTTCTCTGATGGAGAGGTCTGAAAGGATGTCCACTCAGCGCTGGGAGACCAACTGAAAAGTTCCGTGAATATAAAAGCAGTAAATCCTATGTCTCCCCCCTCCCTCACCTCCCCCCCCCCACCCCTTATAGACCCTTCCGTTGATGGGGCGGCTTGCGTTCCTAAGCGATACAGATAACTGTACCGTAGGTGCAACCATAACGGAGGGGTATCTGTTGAGAGGCCAGACAAACGTGTGGTTCCGTAAGAGGGGCAGCGGCCTTTTCAATAGTTGCAGGGGCAAAAGTCTGGATGATTTACTGATCTGGCCTTGTAACACTAACCATAACGGCTTTTCTGTGCTGGTACTGCGAACGACTGAAAGCAAGGGGAAACTACAGCCGTAATTTTTCTCGAGGGCATGCAGCTTTACTATATGGTTAAATGATGTAAAATATTCCGGAGGTCAAATAGTCCCCCATTCGAATCTCCGGGCGGGGACTACTCAGGAGGACGTCTTTATCAGGAGAAAGGAAACTGGCGTTCTACGGATCGGAATGTGGAATGTCAGATCCCTTAATCTGGCAGGTAAGTTAGAAAACTTAAAAAGGGAAATGGATAGGTTAAAGTTAGACATAGTGGGAATTAGCGAAGTTCGGTGGCAGGAGGAACAAGACTTTTGGTCAGGTGAATACAGGGTTATCAATACAAAATCTAATAGGAGTAATGCAGGAGTAAGTTTAAAAATGAATAAAAAAATTGGAGCGCGGGTAAGCTATTACAAACAGCATAGTGAACGCATTATTGTGACCAAGATAGAAACGAAGCCCACACCTACTACAGTAGTACAAGTTTATATGCCGACTAACTCTACAGATGAGAAAGAAATTGGAGAAATGTGTGATGAGATAAAAGAAATTATTCAGATAGTGAAGGGAGACGAAAATTTAATAGTCATGGGTGACTGGAATTCGACAGTAGGAAAAGGAAGGGAAGGAAACGTAGTAGATGAATATGGATTGAGTGGAAGAAGTGAAAGACGAAGCCGCCTGGTAGAATTTTGCACAGAGCATAACTTAACCAGACCTAAAACTTCAAGAATCATACAAGAAGATTGTGTACATGGAAGAAGCCTGGAGATACTAACAGCTTTCATATAGATTATATAATGGTAAGACAGATATTTAGGAACCAGGTTTTAAATTGTGAGACATTTCCAGGGGCAGATTGGACACTTACCACAATCTATTGGTTATGAACTGTAAATTAAAACTGAAGAAACTACAAAAAGGTGGGAATTTAAAGAGATGAGACCTGGCTAAACTGACTAAACCAGATGTTGTACAGAGTTTCAGGAAGAGCAGAAGGGAACAATTGACAAGAACGGGTAAAGAAATACTGTAGAAGAAGAATGGGTAGCTCTGAGCGATGAAGTAGTGAAGGCAGCAGAGGATAAAGTAGGTAAAAAGACGAGGGCTAGTAGAAATCCTTTAGTAACAGAAAAAATATTGTATTTAATTGATGAAATCAGAAAATATAAAAATGCAGTAAATGAAGCAGGCAAAAAGGATTAAAAACGTCTCAAAAATGAGCCATACAGGAAGTGAAAATGGTTAAGCAGGCATGGCTAGAGGACAAACGTACGGATGTAGAGGCTCATCTCACTAGGGGAAACATTGATACTGCCTACATGAAGATTAAAGAGACCTTTGAAGAAAAGAGAACCACTTGCATGAATATCAAGAGCTCAGATGGAAACGTACTTCTGAGGAAAGAAGGGAAAGCAGAAAAAAATGGTGCAAATGGCACTGAGCACTATGGGACTTAACTTTTTTGGTCATCAGTCAGCTACAACGTAGAACTACTTAAACCTAACTAACCTAAGGACATCACCCATATCCATGCCCGAGGCAGGATTCGAACCTGCGACCGTAGCTGTCTTGCGGTTCCGGACAGAAGCGCCTAGAACCGCTCGGCCACTCGGGCCGGCGGAAAGCAGAAAGGTGGAAGGAGTATATAGAATGTCCATACAAGGGCGATGTACTTCAGGGCAATACTATAGAAATGGAAGACAATATAGATGAAAATGAAATGGTAGATATGATACAGCGTGAAGAGTTCGACAGAGCACTAAAAAGACCTAAGTCGAACAAGGCCCCGGGAGTAGACAACATTTCATTAGAACTACTGAAGGCCTTGGGAAAGCCAGTCCTGACTAAACTCTACCGTCTGATGAGCAAGATGTATGAGACAGGCGTAATACCCTCAGCCGTCAAGAAGAATACACTCCTGGAAATGGAAAAAAGAACACATTGACACCGGTGTGTCAGACCCTCATACTTGATCCGGACACTGCAAGAGGGCTGTACAAGCAATGATCACACGCACGGCACAGTGGACGCACCAGGAACCGCGGTGTTGGCCGTCGAATGGTGCTAGCTGCGCAGCATTTGGGCACCGCCGCCGTCAGTGTCAGCCAGTTTGCCGTGGCATACGGAGCTCCATCGCAGTCTTTAACACTGGTAGCATGCCGCGACAGCGTGGACGTGAACCGTATGTGCAGTTGACGGACGTTGAGCGAGGGCGTATAGTGGGCATGCGGGAGGCCGGGTGGACGTACCGCCGAATTGCTCAACACGTGGGGCGTGAGGTCTCCACAGTACATCGATGTTGTCGCCAAGACCGTAGGATCCTACGCAGTGCCGTAGGGGACCGCACCGCCACTTCCGAGCAAATTAGGGACACTGTTGCTCCTAGGGTATCGGCGAGGACCATTCGCAACCGTCTCCATGAAGCTGGGCGACGGTCCCGCACACCGTTAGGCCGTCTTCCGCTCACGCCCCAACATCGTGCAGCCCGCCTCCAGTGGTGTCGCGACAGGCGTGAATGGAGGGACAAATGGAGACGTGTCGTCTTCAGCGATGAGAATCGCTTCTGCCTTGGTGGCAATGATGGTCGTATGCGTGTTTGCGCCGTGCAGGTGAGCGCCACAATCAGGACTGCATACGACCGAGGCACACAGGGCCAACACCCGGCATCATGGTGTGGGGAGCGATCTCCTTCACTGGCCGTACACCTCTGGTGATCGTCGAGGGGACACTGAATAGTGCACGGTACATCCAAACCGTCATCTAACCCATCGTTCTACCATTCCTAGACCGGCAAGGGAACTTGCTGTTCCAACAGGACAATGCACGTCCGCATGTATCCCGTGCCACCCAATGTGCTCTATAAGGTGTAAGTCAACTAACCTGGCCAGCAAGATCTCCGGATCTGTCCCCCATTGAGCATGTTTGGGACTGGATGAAGCATCGTCTCACGTGGTCTGCACGTCCAGCACGAACGCTGGTCCAACTGAGGCGCCAGGTGGAAATGGCATGGCAAGCCGTTCCACAGGACTACATCCAGCATCTCTACAATCGTCTCCAAGGGAGAATAGCAGCCTGCATTGCTGCGAAAGGTGGATATACACTGTACTAGTGCCGACATTGTGCATGATCTGTTGCCTGTGTCTATGTGCCTGTGGTTCTGTCAGTGTGATCATGTGATGTATCTGACCCCAGGAATGTGTCAATAAAGTTTCCCCTTCCTGGGACAATGAATTCACGGTGTTCTTATTTCAATTTCCAGGAGTGTATAATAATTCCAATCCCAAGGAAAGCAGGTGTTGACAGATGTGAAAATTACCGAACTATCTGTTTAATAAGTCATTGCCGCAAAATACTAACACGAATTCTTTACAGACGAATGGAAAAACTGGTATAAGCAGACCTCGTGGAAGATCAGTTTGGATTTCATAGAAATATTGGAACACGTGAGGCAATACTGACCCTACGTCTTCACTTAGACGCTAGATTAAGAAAAGGCAAACCTACGTTTCTAGCATTTGCAGACTGAGAGAAAGCTTTTGACAATGTTGACTGGAATACTCTCTGTCAAATTCTGAAGGTGGCAGGGGTAAAAGACAGGGAGCGAAAGTCTATTTACAATTTGTACAGAAACTAGATGGCAGTTATAAGAATCGTGGGGCATGAAAGGGAAGCAGCGGTTGGGAAAGGAGTGAGACAGGGTTTTAGTCTCTCTTCAGTGTTATTCAATCTGTATATTGAGCAAGCAGTAGAGGAAACAAAAGAAAAATTCGGAGGAGAAGAAATATAAATCTTGAGGTTCGCCGATGAAATTGTAATTCTGTCAGACACAGCAAAGGACATGGAAGAGCAGTTGAACGGAATGGACAGTGTCTAGAAAAGAGGATATAAGATTAACATCAAAATTCAAAACGAGTGTAATTGAATGTAGTCGAATTAAGTCGGGGGATGCTGAGGGAATTAGATTAGGAAATGAGACACTTAAAGTAGTAAAGGAGTTTTGCTATTTGGGGAGCAAAGTAACTGACGATGGTCGAAGTAGAGAGGATATAAAATGTAGACTGCAATGGCAAGGAAATCGTTTATGAAAAAGAGAAATTGGTTAACATAGAGTATAGATTTGAGTGTCTGGAAGTCGTTTCTGAAAGTATTTGTATGGCGTGTAGCCGTGTATGGAAGTGATACATTGATGATAAATAGTTTGGATAAGAAGAGAATAGAAGCTTTCGAAATGTGGTGCTACAGAAGAGTGCAGAAGATTAGATGGGTAGATCACATAACTAATTAGGAGGTATTGAATAGAATTGGAGAGAAGAGGAGTTTATGGCACAACGTGACTAGAAGAAGGGATCGGTTGGTAGGACATGTTGTGAGCCATCAAGGGATCACCTATTTAGTATTGGAGCGCAGCGTGGAGGCTAAAAATCGTAGAGGGAGACCAAGAGATGAGTACATTAAGCAGATTCAGAAGGATGTAGGCTGCTGTACGTACTGGGAGATGTAGCAGCTTGCACAGGATAGAGTAGCATGGAGAGCTGCATCAGACCAGTCCAGGACTGAAGACTACAACAACAGCAAGTCTTACGTGCCAGTCGCCGAATTGGTCCTACTTCGTGAGATACGTTTGTTTATCAGCAGTGGTGGTCGAGCGGTTCTAGGCCCTTCTTTTCGGAACCGCGCTGCTTCTACAGTAGCTGGTTCGAATCCTGCCTCGTACATGGACGTGTGTGATGTCCTTTGTTTAGTTAGGTTTAAGTAGCTCTAAGTCTAGGGGACTGATGACCTCAGATATTATGTCCATTAGTGCTTAGAGCCATTCAAACCATTTTAGCAGTGAAATCATCAGCTGTTGCTTTTTCCCGTTTCTTCCCACTGCGGAAGGTAAATTCGTTGCCCTTCGTAGAGAATCTGTTATATGAATGTGTGGTGGGACAATGCCGTGACCCGGTCTTTATGGAGCTGACGTGGTTGAAGATATTATTCTAGGAATTTAAAGGGCAATGTTATGTAGATAGGTGGTTTGTGATTGGGGGCGGGGGAAGGGGCAGGGAGGAGAGAAAGAAAAGGAAAGGGACTGTCCGACAGAACAAACACTACTCATTCAAGTAATTGAGCCGCCTCTACAGGCTATTAATCCACCACTTTCAGTGCGAATGCACAATTTCGTTCGACCCCTGTGAGAACGTCATGGGGTATAGGGACTGCGATAGGCCGTGCTAGGTGGGAGTCTGGGTAGGCCGGGCGACGTGCCTATATAGCTCTCCAGAGAACACCATTTCCCATCTTTTTGTCTTTATCATATTTGTGAATTGTGGGCTCAGACCGCAGTTCCACTCATTGAACAATATGCGCTGCATAACCACGCCTTCCAGTGTTGCATGTTACCTGAGAACTCCCATGTCAGTCACAGGTGTTCCTCACTGTCATATTCCCAGTGGCAGCTCTTGAGTCACTAGCGTATTGCACACTTTTTCCGGCTTCTGGTAGCCTAGAACTGACTCGAATTATTTGTGTGCAGTACGATATTATTTTTCGGATTTGTAATTTTCAGAGGCGTTTTAGATTGCCCGAATTTCGATAGACTCGACCTCGGTGAACCGGGTGTTTTACTGTATTATGGAAAAATACAATAAAATATCTTAATACATTGTCCTCAATGTTTTATAAGATTTTATATCTCCTAACGTTAGCCCGGTGGCATGAAACTCACACGTTTATCAGACAAAATTAATACACGTAAAATGCACGCACTGAATTGAATTTCCTCAAAAACTACAATAAATCGATCAGTAGTAAACAAAAGGCTGGCCAGAATGTTAAGCAATAACCCAAGTACGTTACTGGAAGTGATTTTAGGCGATCGGTATAATGTAAAAATATCATCACATTTTAACAACTGGACTGTTTTCTTTATGCCAGGTCCGGTGCAGTGGAGACCTCGGCGTCTCTCTTCGTCGTTTGACGCGTTGCAGAGGTCTGCGTGCGACGAATGATTCGTCGTCCCCACTTGAGTTCAGCGGTTAGCTGAAGGTGCATCCTCTCACATCACATTTACCTCTCATATACTGTATCAGAGTCGATACCATACACAGCAACGTACATAAAGTGAGAAGAAGAATGGATGGAACATACGAATACCACTCTCTGAAACGCCATGAATATTGTATCGTGACATCCCTTCAAATGATATGGTACCTAACCAGAAAGATGGCGATATTTTCAAGTTGTGCCTTTGGATGAAGGCAAAACATTTAACAATAATTTAGAAAAGAGAAACCTATTAACGCATTTTTGTGTTGAGAAATGTTCCTTACAGTTACATAAAACGGAAGAAATTCTCAAGTATGTTTAATTGCGGTAATATCACTTACTGGTTGGGAACGATATAAGGAATCACAAATAGGGAAGTCGGAAATTTTGTACCACCCTGTGATGCTGCAAGGCACCAAAAGAAACGTTTTCCTCGGAATTAATTTGCTTACCTCTTCTCGTCCCAGTCTCTGAAGAAATTGGAAACACAGCAGCATCAGAGTGTCTTAAGAAGAGAATCCAAGTGCGGCGGGCGGACACAGAGGAATGCCTCGCTTAATTGCAGTGCGTGTTCCGGGAGAATCGATGTGGGGAACTGAAGCAGCGTTAAGACGGTTGAAATTAGTTTCTCTGTTTACAAAGTCTTCTCCTAGAGGTTTGTAGAATAAGCAAAGTGAAGCAGTTTATCATTCTGCGACTTACAGCAGGACAGGCTGCAGTTAGAACAGGACTGTGAAGCGCTCGCACCAAGAATATTGTCTGCCCTTCCATTCTACAGAGAGCTCTCAGTAGTCCATGCGCTGCAAAAGAATATTACTGCGACATATTTCCAGTACAATTTCTAATAGAAATCCTTTTAAAATATAGAAAAAAATAATTAATCTACTGAAGATGCTTGCAATTCTCCAGTACTGTCTCAATCTTTAGAATCAGGAAATAATTGAATGCTGTTGTGAAATTATTAGTCTAATTCAAATAGTAAATGTGACTGTGAAAGCACTAAGACTTAATACTGTGGTTGAGGCAGCTTTGCGTCACCCTGATTTTAATTAATTAGTTCAGTTTGTTGATAGTTACATGTCAAAACAACATAATGTGCAGCTTTGATTTTACAATCACTCATAGAACCTAGGTAGTTAATGTACGAGTACCGCTCAACGATGACAGTTCTCAAAAATTTTCCACGAATTTACACGTTCTCTCAAAGTTAACGTAATAATAAACAGTGTAACGTTTTCCACATGAACACTAATCCTCCAGTCTGTCCGATGGATACTTCACATCAAAATCATTTAAAACTCAGTACTGCCGTATTTAAATCTCACGTGTCATTTATCTCGATTACAGAACCATAGTCTTGTCTCGTATAAAATTCCTAGCAGTTAATATTATCCCTAAAGTCGAACAACAATTATCATTTGTGAACTAGCAACTAACTGTACTGATTATCCACTTAGATCAACAATTTTTACCATCAAATACAAGGTGATTTTCCTTTAGCGTACTGAAAAGATATATGTTAGTGACAACGTAAGAACATAACCAAAGGTGTTTCACACGCAGAAACATTTTTTATGATTCTTCAAAGCAAGTTATTGAGAGAGAAGAACTGTATAGTATGATTAAGCAACTTGCAGTTAATGTCACAACAACCACACAGTAGGCACTTCTAGTGGCGTCTCGAGAGTGTACACTCTGGGTGTTAACAAATTTTTAGATTCAGACAAATGTGAGGGTGTGAAATTAATAGCATCTGCTGTATAACAGTTATGGTTATCAACAAGCTTATACCACTACAACCACTGCTAATAATAATAATAATAATAATAATAAAAATATCAATAATAATAAAAGTAAGACGCATAACTCGACTGACAAAAGAAACAGTTGTTTTTGTCAAATTTTGTTTTGTACATAATTAAGTACAGTTTACGGCAATAACGAAATAACTTGTGAGCTTTGGCAATTCTCCATTTCGTTTTATTGTGTAAGTGGGAGTTTTCATGCTTTTCCATTTTTTTGTACAAGTGCACAATATCTCTGACAGATTTATCAGTTCATTAATATTTTCAAGCTGCACCCACACAACTTGTGCTAACTGTACACTTCATTGTTAAGTGTTCCCTTGTAGTCATGCTTATTTGGTTTCGTCACTCTCTCAATCAAAGGATCTGTTCTCGAAGGCCCTAGTTCCTTTGGGGCTAACTTCTCCTGGTAATTTACTTTTCCGTTCCCAGAAAGACGTTTTTCACTCTGCAGTTGAGTGTGCGCTAACATGAAACTTCCTAGCAGATTAGAACTGTGTGCTGACCCGAGAGACGAACTCTAGACCTTTTCTCTCACGGACCGGTGGTCTACCGACTGAGCTACCCCATCACAACTCAAGATTCGTCCTCAAAATTTGTTTTTCTGTTAGCGTTGAAATTAGATTGAACGTAGTTCATGTTTTCACTGCAAACGGAAGCCGATTTCCGCGCAATAAACAACCAGCTCCAAACACGAAGTGCCATTTGTAGAAGTGATTAAACTCAAGTAGTAATGTCTACCAACATGGACATCTGACTAGAATTCAAATGAGTCGCTGTGATCCACCGGGGCCTAAAGCATACAGCCATCGATCTCACAATTAAGTGAATATTAGAAACCCAAAAAGTAAATTCACTATCAGCACAACTTTATTATATACTGACATCTGATATAATTTTACTACAGTATATAGCGAATGAATTAGAATATCTGACAATGAGGAGTGTGGTATCATCTAGTAGTATTTAAGCCGAGCGAACGGAGATAGATGTATGTTGCCGTGTCCTACCACCCAGTCGCACCAGCACAAACTTATGGTTGAGTGGCAAGGGCTAGCTTTCAAATCGTGATCCGTGCACGTTATTCATCAAGTCCGTATATAAGGCAATTACGTCATGCGAGTTGCTAATACGCAAAAGCTTTTTAAAACGGGCTGAACTGAAACTGTGTTTCACGGATTCTAGAGGAGAAATAGCGCAGTACCTTCCTGTGTTACATTTGACAGCGTTCAAAGAAAAATTGAAATTAAATCCTCAAGGTTTCGCAAGTTAGGGTGTTAACGTGTTCTTGTGCTCTTACACAACAGCTGGCAGTGGTCACTTCTAGCAATTGCAACGGATTGTCGCGCATAACAGGTCCAATATCAGTTCACAAGAGCTTCCATTTTGTAGAATTACGCCTCTAAGCGCTCGTAGTGACAGTCGTGTCTGGTCCGGTGTTGTGCATTAAGCTATTAATTCTTCAGGCGAAGTACCAAAATATTGATCTCCAAAGTCATTTCACGTCGTACACCGTCTTAGCAACTCTTTGGGCAAAGTAAAGTCCCTTCACCTCTGTAATATAGAAAAAGGATTTTATTGATTTGTTTACTTAATTTGTTCTTTGAATTTAACCGAAATTTTTTGAATAACGTTATCTGGAATTTACAGGCAACATCAAAGGTAAAGTCCTAAGTATTCAGGTAATTTTCGTATAAGTGTCAATGTGCTTATTAACTAGCATTTCCTGTAGTAATTGCTCTGCAGATCTTGACAAAATAATTTTAGTGGTGTCTGATGTCCTGCTGCTAAGTTTCCCGTATGCTGTAGCTCCAAAAGAAATTAGATTCCTCACAATAGAGCGTTCGGGAGTTGTCTATGGAATGGCACGACTTGAGATTGTAATATGGTAGTATTATCCGTCCAAGGATAACATCAAAAACAAGGAAAACACTTTTGTGGCGAACAAACTTTCTCCCAGCGAAGTTCTGACCTTGAGCGGACTCGTGGATTTTACAAAAAAATGGTTCAAATGGCTCTGAGCACTATGCGACTCATCTTCTGAGGTCATCAGTCGCCTAGAACTAATAAAACCTAACTGACCTAAGGACATCACACACATCGATGCCCGAGAGAAGATTCGAACCTGCGACCCTAGCGGTCGCTCGGTTCCAGACTGTAGCGCCTAGAACCGCACGGCTGGATTTTCCACCAATAACCATCCGAACGTCTATTCCGATGGGTAACACGTCGGGATTCATACACCAAATATCACTTGAAAAAATGTCGTTATTATCTTTCCAAATCACACTTTTCTCATATAGCAGTTATTAGTGTTCATATTTAAATTATTTTTGATTACTTCAATTCATTAACTTATAGAATTTCAAAAATTCACAAAACCGCTGACTTCCAACAATAGGCTCCATTAGCGTCATACGGAGTTCACTACACGTCCATCTAGTCAGATGATTAAAAACAGAGTGAGTTTTTCGTTTTCTTCAAAGCTTATTTGCCATGCCAAATGCAGAAAGAAGCGTTGCGCGCCACAGAGCGCAAAGTTTCTCTCACAGTCATAAATCAGACATTTTCCATTTTGTAACTTGAGCGCAGATATTCTCTCGAGTCCATAAATTACACATTGTCCTTTATGTAAAATATATTATATTCTCTGCGTCACATGTGCGAGAGGAGTAATCGCAATACCAAAAATGTAAATCAGGCAGACGATGAAGCTCATATGCTGAGGGAGGAATAGCTCTAACACCAAAAATCAGTTGTGTGGCATAAACGGTAGCTAGTAGCTCCGTCCCTGCAACTGAAAGAAGTTAAACGAAAGTTGATAGGCATATGCACCGACGTGTTGATACAAGAGTGCACTGACTGAAGAATAATTCCAACACCGGAAATGTATATCGGAACGGAGTTTTTCTGCATAAACGGAAGTTGATAGGCTCGCCCCTGTAACTGAAAGGTGGTGGCACATCACTGCTCCCTCACCATACACACTGACGAAAGCAAACTCGCAACACCAAACTGCACGGTCACCACATACAACACCAGGTTTTCCGACATGACTGAAAGTTGGTAGATGTGCTTCTATATGTTGTCTATGCAAATTTCACATCAGTCGCATAACAGTGGCCCTGAGGTTAGCTTGAGTTGATCTTAGTCGAAAACATCTTTAAGGCGACAAAGACCCCATTATCAACAGCTCACTAAGTTTGAACGCCGCCGTGTAACAGGGCTATTACAAGGTGGAGGTTCCTTCTCCAATACTGCAGGAAGACTTGGTAGTAACGTAGCCACTGTTCATGACTGTTGACAGCGGTAGTCACAGGAATATACAGTCGGAAGAATACCGGGCTCCGAACGGGACGTGACACAGTCGTGAGAGGCGCATCATGCTTCAACTTGAGCAGCACAAACTGTCCTAAACCGGTTATGTCAAGGACAGCTTCGAGCCAGAAGCCCGCAGCGTGCATTCCACAGACCCCAAACTACATCATTTGCTGCTTAAGTGGTGTCAAGCGACTGCTCATTGGAGGGCAGAGTGAAGTCTGTTATGTTATCTGATAAAGCTGGTTCTGTCTCGTTGCCCATCATTGCCGTTAGGAGGAGGCCATTTGAAGGCTTGCAACCACCATGTCCGGGTGATAAACACATGGAGTTATGGCCTGGGTGCGATTTCCAATGACAGCAGGAGATCTCTCGTGGTTACCCCATGAAGCTGGAATACAGAGTTATATGTCGATCCATTGATTCAACATGTTGTACTGCTATACATGAAAAGTATTCCAGGGGATGTTTTTCAACAGGATAACGCTCGCCCAAATACCGCTGTTGTTGCCCAACAAGCTATACAGAGTGTTGGCTTACTCTGCTCGATCACTAGATCTGCTCCAATCGCGCACATGTGGGGTATCACTAGACGCAAACAGTATTAACCTCCCTGTACTGACCGAGAAACAGGAACACTTATAGAACTCAATCCCACAAACTTAGCACCATTAGCTGAGAACATTATGCACGCACGTTTGCATCCTGTGGTCTTACAAAGTTAATCACTTAAATAATTTACCTAGACAAATTTATTCCTTAAATTTTATTGTTTTACACTAACTACTGTTTTGGCCTGTAATTCTCTTCCGTCAGTGTAATTTACAATCATCTCATGTTTACTCAGGATGTTTATTCGTTGCACTGTAAACATTCGCGGTTCACTGATGGAGACGTATTGAATTTCCGTGTTACAGTAGACACAGCTAACACTTGATTGAGCTAAAACAGTCATCCTGCTCGAAAAGACGCAAGTCTTCCGAAGTCTTTAATACTTGTCAAAGTGCTAACTTTGTGTAGTCAGTGACTCCCTATCACTTCATGCCAGCCAAATAGTCTCGAAGTTCTCTACCTCACCCAACACATTTTCTTAGAGATATTCCGGCGATAATAACAATATCTACAAGCAAATTAAACAAACAAAAGTTTATATTTATTAACGTGTCAGTTTAAATCCAAGGAGTGACACTGTTAAACCAATAAAAATAACCATTAACGCCGCAAGTAGTGGCCAGTGAGTTGATCGTCTTAGTTACACAACGCAGGAGGAAGAATGGGATATGATGGGAACGATCATTCGAAACAAAAATGTCTAAACCCATACCTTGAGATCTATGAGTAATTCGTGATCTTCGATACTATGAAACAAATCTCTTCTACTGCAAGCTCTTTACTTTCTACGTTTCGACAGATGGTAGTATGGACAAAAATAAGAAAGAAATATCCAGTAAACATGGTCTGGAAAGTGCATATCTTAAGAGCTATGACATGGTGTTAATCTTACCTATTTCTTCATGCAAAAGAAGTGGTCTTAGCTTTTAAAGTAGGCATTTTACAGCCAATGCTTACTTGACTTTTTTTGCTTAAGTGGTAGTTCCTGTCATATCCGGGAATAATGGACATACCCTTTCGAACACCCTCGATAACTCAGAGACAGCGCATGAGTGCGGTTTTCCATACTAGCGCTTCTGACGCTCGCAAATGCTTACATTAGTCTGTTCATATCAGACGGTTTTCCTTGGCCACAAGAGCAGTGGGCCTATTCACATACTCTTGTGAATGTGATGTGATTAATCGATACGCTACATGCTCACACGAAAACTTAAACCGGACGAAATTTTTGTCATCTCCAAGAGGCGCCATGCGAATACCGTGTAACACCCACCTTCCGTGCGTCGAAACCTTCCGATAAATTTGTTTTTCTTCTCGACTCTGTGCCTCTTTGGTGGAATCGCTGGTTGTGAAGATGATCTTTGCCAGAGAGGCTTGTGTTGCGAATGTGGTCCGCGACGCGGCATGACCCGGGCAGCGAAGAGGTCTTGGGTTATCCGCGGTACGAGGAAAATGGTTGCCGCGGCCTGTGCTCGAAGCAGTCCATGTATGTGCCAAAAAAAGACTTGGCGGCACCAGGAGTGATAGCGTGACCTATTTGCAGTTAGGAGATGATTTCTGGAAAACTGTAATCTGTAAAGGAGCTCTCCTTTTACATGAAAGAGAGTTTCGGTTGCAAAATACTGGTGTTTGCCGATGGAGATCAGCGGGTAAGGCAACAGTTGGAGGTCTGTACAACTGTTACTACACTGTCACTGCTCCCTGACTGAATTGACACACGAGTACTGGATAATTCCGTGTGGAGCTGAGTAGTTTTACTATCGAGTGCTTGCCCACCTTTGTGCTGTAGTTGTTGTTGTTGCCAAATTGTAATTGAGCTGCACTTGTAGCACGCCGTTAGTTGCAATATTTCGTGACTGCTCACTTGTGTTTTCCCTGTTCATGTTACAAGGTTGTCACTGAGTTTCGCCAGGTGGGAGGCCATTGTGTGTATGCATGTGTGGGAACAGCGGTAACTGATTTACGTTTCAGGTCTTACCACGCCAATTAATAATGTGTGAAATATATTCCCAGGAATTTGCGCAAGGCTGACGTGTGAAGTAAAATAAGACTACAAGATTATGACTCTGCGCATCCAGTGGGGTTGCAGCGGACGTAGATTTGTTTTTGAGTTAAGTAATGACCTATTGTTATTTGTTCGGTATTCCTGTACAGTAATTGAAGAAATTTTAAATTGTAGCATGAGAAACTGGTGTGTACAAAACTTGTAATGAAAGGGTTCCACTGTTATTTGTTGTTTATTTTAAGTTATTTTGTTAAATTGTTTTATCTGAATACTACTTTTAGGTTTGAATTGCTGTCAGTTTGATATTAGAAATTTGTTTGAAAGTTACTACATGCGATTTGAAATAGCCTCGGGTATTTTAAACTTTTTATCATAAATATACATATTGGGCCTGAGTTGAAACTTTCAATTGATGTTATAACTGCTTTGGGCTCAAAGACAATGTTCCCGAATAACTACACCCTATCTGTCCGCCTATTAAAGACATGCATCATAATGTGTCGCTGTGATGATGCCCTTTCATGAAGTAGTCGACAACAAATGCCCGCTGCATGCAGATCCCTTCGCATTGTTCGATCTGAAACTCATTAAGACCGAACTTAGTTAAACAACAGAAAGATCTCTTTTTCGGGTTGATAGGAATGCCACTGCTCACCGGTCCCTGTCAGTTGCAATCCTCGAACGTAGTTCTTAAGCCGATAGACGTGGACGCGAGTGGTGCACCATTTACACCAACAAATCGCACAACTCCATTCATGGAATGGCAATAAGCTCATCGAAACTGTGTCAAACTCACATTCTCATATGGTCCACGTGTAGAGTCAATTTGTTATGTTATCTATGAAATTTGGACAAATGAATGTCATATAAATGTACTTCGCACTTAATGATTACGAGAGGTAATTAACGATGGTACGTTGTCTGGAATAAATTGAATTTACACTTTAATTATAGACACACACAACTTTCTACCATAACTTCGTTAGTGGTGATGGGTTGCGTCCCCGATTCAGCATCATTTATTAAACTTTATAATCTAACAAACTTAAAGTTTCATTGTTTGCCGGGAAACACCACTGAAGTTTACAGTGTTGTCGTTTACTCAGAATACGCATTTATAGCAGCGGAATTTACTTTGTTTCATTGATTACGTGTGCGAGAGCTTTTTGATATTGGATATGGATATTAAATTTAGTAGTAATCAAAATAAACAGCACTTAAGGTTTTATTGCTCCCAGTTTACATGGTATCCGTGATAGGAACAAATACGAAAAGCTGCATTGTGCTTTATTTATGGTATTAACAATGCAACCCACAGAGCGACATTATAATAATGGAGTTAAGTGAATGGAAATGTTCATAAGCAAAGTAAAACAGTTCTTTGGTACTAAGTAAACAAGGAAAAATTAAACTGAAAACGGTACAGTCATAAAAATAATTACTACATGTTGAACATGAATGTTCAACAGGAGGTTCATCATGTTTCAAGTTACTGTAAATGTTATGATAAGTAGCTGATATAATCGTTTATCGCAAAACATTACAAAACCTTAATATTTCTCGTCGGAAATCGGTGGTGGCGATGAACATGCGAGCGGCAATGAGGCTCCATGTTCCGTACGTGGCCTCCTTCCTCAAAAGTTATCCACTAAATAGAGAGCTTCGTATTCTGTACCATATTGGTATTTAAAAGCGTTATGTCAATGACGTCTCTTTCTCTACCATCAAAACTTTCACATCCGAGCGTTTTATTCCTTCTCCGGAGTCGAGTTTCTAGCGTTGGAAAAAGCCTCTTTAAAATGAAAGGAAATATTCTGCGACATCTCAAATAGTTAGTGCCATTTCCCGTCTTGTTTTCCTGTGACAGCTTGTGTATACCACGGAGCTGGTACATAAGTTCTGAGGCCATTTTTAAGCATCACTAGAATGTTATGTATGCTTATTTACGGGTGTTCAATCAAATGGTTGATTTGCCACGTTGAAGCGTTACATGAGAAAGACAAATCTGTTTCGGTTTTGGCCAACCCAGTTATAAAAGTAGAAGCAAAATTTTCGACAGCGCTGAGTATGAATACAGCTAGACATTAACCGGAATACTCTACCTGACACTCGGCACGATAACAGATTGGAGGGACCGTGAAAGCAATTTACAGTGGTCCCAATCAGCTGCCGAGCTGTGTGTCAGCTTGGATTGGGCGAATAATATTTCTATGCCTCCTGTACGTCCAATGCCCTCATGCCACGTGAAACATGTTCCTTTTCACTTATCTATGTTCAGAATTTAAGGACGAAAGTAGCTTTGGTACAGTGTGTTACTGGCAAGTAACATAGCTCGATGAAACTTTACATAGAAAGAGCTGCTGCAATAATAGCCAGAAGGTAATTGAAATAAATAACCAACTAAATGAACAGAAACAACACGTTTATTTAAAGACAGTAACTACACAGAAATCACAGCGATTTATGAAGGTCCCCTTGACATTACAAGAGGTGGGACATGATTCCTAATAGGAATGAGTGAATGTGATCACTCACCATCGTGGGCAGTACATGTTTTGCAAAGGTAGGTTTACCACACACTACTTGTCAGTACATCGGAAAGACTGCTTCACATATCACGAACTCCATCAATTAGTATAGTAGCTGAAAGATTGTCATCGATCTTAGTATCGCAACTGTGATTCTTTAATCGAAAAATGGGCGGAAAGTTCAGGAAACTAAACCGTAAAAGTGCTAAATTAGATAACGCAAGCCTCGGACTGTGTCGATGCTAAAGTCCTTATGATGATAGATCCCGGCAATATGATATCTTCCACCTTCGCAAGATATACAAGGGAGGACTGCACACACAATGTTTCTGCACTAGCTATAAAAGAGGTTGGGCGATAAGAAAACATCGTAACTCCATTTTCCCCTAAAATGGTGGAGTTGTTGTCAACCGACAATATGAGCGCATGGTGCCAGTTTGACAACACTCCAATACTTTAAGGGAGTGATTAGTATTTCTCCTCTGAGCTGATAGAGCTTTTAGTGAAACGAAAGGAACGATACTGAATGCACGCAACTTTAGCGCCTAGCTAAGGTCATCGTATATTGGAGGAATTGCATTTATCTGAGTGTTATGATAGTAGAACGACTCGTGAATCTGTAAAGTTAAGTGAAACGGTAGTAAATTTGTCACTGCAGTGATGATACCATTGTCTATTACATGACTTTGTATGGTTACGAAATAAAATTGATAGCTGCAGACGAGTGGTAAGTATACTGCGAGGAGTAAACGAATTTTATAATGTTACCGTACATCTTTACTTCAAGCACCCGACTTCTGCATCGAATGAAATACGAACTGGAGTGAGGTGTTCCATGACAGGCGCTCAATAAACAACGCAATACTTTTTTTTAGGAAGTAGGTTTGTTTTGTTCAGGATTCCAACACACCATATAATTCCCCTAATAATCTACGAGCAATAACCTACATTCAGTGCGACGACATTACGTCAACCTACTGGGAGTGCCTGATTGCCCGCATAGCACCACTGTAGTACTCGACGTGGGACTCAAAGTCTTTCTGTGCCAATAGCCTCTCCAGCATCCGAATATTGCTTCCCACGGAGATTATTCTTCATTGAACCAACAGATGGAAATCGGAAAGTGTGAGATGCAGCTTGAAGGGTGGATGAGGAAGAACAGTCACACGAAGTTTTATCAGCTCTTCTCGGGTGCGCAGAGTCGTATGAGGGCTTACGTTGTCACACAGAAGGAGAAGATCATTTGCATTTTTGTGGCGACGAAGGCGCTGAAGCCCTTTCTTCATTTTCCTGAGGATAGCGTAATACCTACCCTTCAGGGCTGATCGTTGCATCATTAGGGAGGGTAGCCCCTTCAGAGTCCCAGAAGACGATCGCTACCGTACCGTCTAAGGGCGTTGATTTGAACTATTTCTTCGGAGGCGAGGTGGTTTGGCGCCCTCCATGTACCACCGTTTTGTTTCTGGTTCGAGGAGATGAACCCATGTTTTCCGTCCTATGTGGATGTTCGACGAAAAATTGTCACGATCAGCCTCGTAACGCACAAGCAATTCCGCACAGATGGCCCATCGTTTCTCTTTATGGTCTTCTGTTAGGCTTCGAGGAACACAGCGGTCACACACCTTTGTGTGCGTACATTCAAACGCTCCAGAGTCACAGCCGGCGTGGCCGCCCATTTTGACCGACTTTCTTGCGGTGATGACAGACGTCTCTCCCAATGACTCAGCGTGCTTTTGTTCAGTACCATGTCTTCGTAGACATTCTGCAAGTGGCGGGTAATATCTACGATGCTCTGTTTTTTCCACTAAAAGAAACTCAATGAAAGCCCTCTGCTTGAAATGGAGCCATTTTGAAGGCTATGAATAGCGCTGGCACCTATCGAAACTTCATGAAAGTTTAGGGATCGAAGTAGGAACATTCTACGATCTTCGACAATAAATTACTCATATTTTCAACAGAAATTGCGCGAGAAAGAAAATTTGTTGCATTATTTATTGCATGCCCTTCCCCCGGTATCTAATGCTTCATTAATAGGCTTAAACGTGAATACAAAGGTACAGAAGTTGAAGAGCACACCATACATGCAGTTAAGTTCATCACAATGGGAATAAAAGTTAAAGGGCGAAATGAAACTGTCACAACGCCAAATGAATGTGGAGTGTGTAAGATATATTTGATATTTTAGGTATCTTAAACAAATAAATAATTTCGAAAAGGTACTCGCTAGAGGTAGTCAATTGGTTAAAAAAGAAAGTGGACTGTTTCGTGCGAGGAGCAACCATCTAATATTAGTCTGGCTATCTAGACAGAGATTCTCCAGGATTTCTCAGTCATTTTACAAGTGTCACGACCTTATTCATAAAAAAGCATTAATTCTTCTTTCATTATCCATGGATGCTTTGTAACTTAGTAGGTACGAATTGTTGGACCAGTCAGGTTCGGTAACCTCAGAGTTTCAACAAATTACGAACCTATAGAAATACGTGACTGGATAACATACACAGCACATGAAGATGTTGCAGCAAGATGAAGGTATTTTTCATAATTTGGTAATGGAAATAGTTGCACAATGTGAATAAGCATTCAACAGTTAGATGTGGTGTTCTTTTATTTTTATATTTTTGACACAACCGAATAAGATGGTGCCACAATGTGCGCTATTGCTTCCGTTAGGAATAAATAATTTTTAGTTTGTGGTTACAGATTTTCTCGTTGTCATAACAACACCAAAGAGTGGGAACTCTTCAGAACCTGACGAAATGCGCATTGAAGAACTACAGCTGCTCAAAGACAACGATCTCCTTCCTTGCCATTGGTTTGTTCGAAACTATGGAACTGGAATGATACCCTACGACCGACCCCAAGCAAAGTACTCCAGTGAGTAGAGAATGGTTTAATAAGTCATGCCCTCAAGTTATTCTTTCTAATACTGCACTTGAAAATACATCGTAACTTTGCAAGCAAATGGTTCAAATGGCTCTGAGCACTATGGGACTTAACTACTGTGGTCATCAGTCCCCTATAACTTAGAACTACTTAAACATAACTAACCTAAGGACATCACACACATCCATGCCCGAGGCAGGATTCGAACCTGCGACCGTAGCAGTCACGCGATTCCGGACTGCGCGCCAAGAACCGCTAGACCACGGCGGCCGGCTTCAGTATCCTACTTTATGGAATTGAGACATGGACACAATAGGCATAGATAAGGACATAAAGGATACCATGGGCAGATAAAGTTACAAATTTGAGGGTACTGCAGCTTCCGAACAAAGATTTAGAAATTCTCAGCACTACCAACAGCAGAAAACTCGAAAATCTTCTCCATATAAAGCGCAACAATGAATAAAACTTGTTGCAAGTAATACTTCACGGGAAGACTAATGGCTAATGGCGCACGTGGTCCAGGAGGTAGAAGATTATCCTAGCCAAAGAACCTAAGTGTAGTGAGCACAGAATCACTATTTAGAAAAGCCATGGACAAAAACAGCAGATCAGTGGTTTTGGAGGTCGAAGCACTTGATCAAGAAGAAGAAGAAGAAGAAGAGCATTGGTAGTGGTAACCTAGGTCATAGTACTGTACGTAAAGTGTACCTCTTCCATTTATTTCTATATTACGTAAGGCCCTCTCTTGTTATCTATGAAAATCAGTATATTATAATTATAGTGGCCTTTTGGACTTCATACAAGATATAGGGATGAGCTACTCTTTCACTTACGAGCTTTTATTGCTGTAATGCTTAACTCGTACAACAGACACACGCAACTGTATAATTGCGAAGATATAATTAATGATGTCGTCGGTTTTAATTTGGTTGTCAATCGTCACGCCTTAAATTTTTGATCATTTGTAGCAGCTGTAATTTTCGATATTTGGATCGATATTTGCCTCTTTTCGTTGTTACAGCATGTCACAGAAGTTCGCATTGTGCGAACTCGACGCAGTTTACTCTCTGCTCTATAGTCCCTCAACATTCAGTCGGAAAGAAACTCATGACATGTAGACCCAATTAAACCAGTGGATTTAATCATAAAAAATACTTATGGCCTGAAGATATTATTTTATCACATTTATTTCCTAGGCACGACGATAGCGTTAATATCACATCTTTTGTAATCTATAGTGTCCGACAGTATTTGTACTGCTGCTTGTTTAATCTTCGCTTTATTCCCGAAGATAACATTTGTATTATTATTTTGGAACTGTTACTTAACTGGTGTTTCACGGTTAAATTCACTTCGCATTAATCAAAAATTGAAATAAAATCAGCAATGACTTGGAAAAGTGCCTTTCATAACATTTTCACGCGCATATTGTGAAAATTACTGGACAAATAAACTAGTATAGGCTTGCATATTCAAATTCAGATATATGTAAAGAGGCAGAACACGGCGCTACTGTCGGCAACGCCTGTATAAGGAAACACGGGCCTGGCGCAGTTGTTAGATCGGTTACTGCTGCTACAATGGCAGGTTACCAAGATTTAAATGAGTTTGAAAGTGCTGTTATAGTCGGTGCACGAGCGGTGGACACAGCATCTCCGGGGTAGCGAGTGTACCCTGAATACCAGGAAGCCAGTAAAAAGTCACCGAGCGAGGTGGCGCAGTGGCTAGCACACTGGACTCGCATTCTGGAGGACGACGGTTCAATTCCAAACCGACCATCTTGATTTAGATTTTCCGTGATTTCCCTAAATGGCCCCAGGCAAATTCCGGGATGGTTACTTTAAAAGGGCACGGCCGACTTCCTTCCCCGTCCTTCCCTAATTCGATGAGACCACTGACGTCGCTGTCTTGTCTCCTCCCCCAAACAACCCCCAATCCAGTAAAACGTCAAATCTCCGACATCGCTACGGCCGGAGAAGGATCCTGCAAGAACGGGACCAACGACGGCTGAAGAATACCGTTCAACGTGACATAAGTGCAGCTCTGCCACAAATTTCTGCAGATTTCAGTACTGGCCCATCAACAAATGCGTGTTAACGATTCTATGAAACATCATCGATATGGGATTTCGGAGCCGAAAACCCACTCGTGTAACCTTGACGACTGCACGACACAAAGCTTTACGCCTTCGTGGGCCCGTCAACACCGAAATTGGAGTGTTGATGCCTGGAGACATGTTGCCTGGTCGGACAAGTCTCGTTTCAAGTTGTACCAAGCGGATGAACGTTTACGGGTATGGAGACAGCCTCATGCGGCAGAATACGGCGCTATGGCCGGCAACGCCTGTATAAGACAACATGTGCGTGTCGCAGCTATTACAACGGTTACCACAGCAGGGGACGTTCAAGTTGGTGGAGGCTCAGTAACGGTGTGCTGCGTGTGCAGTTGGGACTGATATGGGACCTCTGATACGTCTAGATACCACTCTGACTGGTGACACTACGTAAGGATCCTGCCTGATCACATGGCATCCATTCATGTCCATTGTGCGTTCGGACGGTCTTCGGCAATTCCAGCAGGACGGTGCGGCACCCAGCACGTTCAGAATTGCTACAGAGTGGCCCCGGAACACTTCTCTGAGCTTAAACACTGCCTTTGGCTGCTAAATTCTCTGGACATGATCAAAACTGAGCATATCTAGGATGCTTTCCAACGTGGTGTGCAGCACAAATCTCCACGCCCTCGTACTCTTACGGATTTATTGACAGCCCTGCAGCATTCATGGTGTAAATTCCCTCCAGAACTACTTCAGACATTAGCTGAATCCATACCACGTTGTGTTGCGACACTTCTGCATTCTCGCGGGGACCCTACACGATACTAGGTCGATGTACCAGTTTCTTTTGCTCTTCAGTGTAAAATCGTAACAAACTCAATAGTTTAACTTTAATAATCGAAAGATATTAATATTCAGTACCAGTTCTTGCGAGAAATATGTTAAATGGCCCTTTAGCCTACAGTTGATTTGAAAAGCCGTGCGGGATTAGCCGAGCGGTCTACGCTGGAGTCATCGACTGTGCGGCTGCTCCCGGATGAGGTTCAAGTCCTCCCTCGGGGATGGATGTGTGTGTTTGTCCTTAGGGTAAGTAGTGTGTAAGCTAAAGGACTGATGACCTGAGCAGTTCACACACATTTGAACAGTTTTGAAAAAAATTTACATCTAAGCCTTTGATTCCTGAAATTGGTTCACCATATCCTAGACATTAATGAAATGCATCTGTTGCTTCCAGCTGATCGTGGCTAAAGTTAAAAGTGGACATATCATTTAATTTTACAGTTCAAAGTACAATTTTTTCTATTCTCAAATTATTAACGCTGGATAGTTAGATTTGCTTCATGACGTCTTTTCAGAAAAGAAGACTGCTTCTTCCTCCAGTTCTACGCCACACGCTCGTGACTTCTGACGTAAGAAATAACAAACATTTGACAGCGTCATATATTCATACAAAATATGAAGTCGTATCTATTTACTAACATTATGAGGCTTATAGCTATTTATCCTCCGTGTACTGTTTGGCTGAGAATTACTGATGATGCGTCCTAGAAAATTCCGTATCATAACATATATTAGGCAGACATAGTGAATCTGTTGATACATAAAGTGTTATCTAAAGTAGAGAACATTCTTAATGTTCATCTAGCCGAATTATGAATGTTAGTTGTTACACGCACCGTGAGGTGCGGTCTTTTCAATATTTTCGACTGCCCGTATCATTAACGTCGATATGCAGCAGGATTCTGCAACATATATTGTGTTCGAACATTTTGAATTGCCTAAAAGAAAGCGGTCAATTGACACACAGTCAAGATGGGTTCAGAAAACATCGTCCTTGTGAAACACAACTAGCTTTTAATTCGCATGAAGTGTTGAGTGTTATTGACAAGGGACTGCAGATCGATTCCGTATTTCTGCATTTCTAGAAGGCTTTTTACCCTGTAGCACACAAGCGGCTTATATTAAAATTGCGTGCTTATGGCCCGTTTCCGAAACGTAACGGTAGCTGAGTGGTCAGCGCAACAGACTGTCAATCCAAAGGGCCCGGGTTCGATTCCCGGCTGGGTCGGAGATTTTCTCCGCTCAGGGACTGAGTTTTGTGTTGTACTAATCATCATCATTTCATCCCCATCGACGCGCAAGTCGTCGAAGTGGCGTCATATTGAAAGACTTGCACAAGGCGAGCGGTCTAAGCGACGGGAGGCCCTCGTCACACGACATTTCATTTCATCTATATCAACGATTTCGGAGACAATCTGAGCAGCAGTCTTACGTTGTTTGCAGGTGACGCTGTCGATAATCGACTATTAGCGTCACCAGAAGATGAAAACAAACTGAAAACGATTTAGAAAAGATATCTGAATGGTGCGAAAATTGGCAGTTGACTCCAAACAACGAAAAGTGTGAGGTCATCCACATGACTGCTAAAAGGAATCCGTTAAGCTTCGGTTACACGATAAATCAACCAAATACGAAGGCAGTAAATTCAACTAAATACCTAGGAATTACAATCACGAACAACTTAAGTTAGAAGGAACACGTAGAAAATGTTGTCGGGAAGGCTAACCAAAGACTGCGTTTTACTGGAATGACACTTCGAAAATGTAAGAGATCTAATAAGGAGACTGCCTACACTACGCTTGTCCGTCCTCTTTAAGAATACTGTTGCACAGTGTGGGATAATTACTAGATCGGACTGACGGAGTACATCAAAAAAGTTCAAACAATGGCAGCACGTTTGTATTATCGTGATATATGGAAGAGACTGTCACTGAAATCATACAGCATTTGGGCTGGACATCATTGAAAGAAAGGCGTTTTTCGTTGCGACGGAGTCCTGTCACGAAATTCCAATCACCGACGTTCTCATCCAAATGCAAAAATACTTTGTCAACATCGACCTACATATGGAGAAACGATCACCAGGATAAAATAAAATAAATCAGAGCTCGTACGGGAAGATACAGGTGTTTGTTCTTTCCGTGCGCTATACGAGATTGGAATAATAGAAATGGTTCGATGAAGCTTCTGCCAGGCACTTAAATTTGATTTGGAGAGTATCCATGTAGATGCAGATGTACGATCAATAACAGTTTCCAGTAATTGTTTGTCGACTCCATGGAGTGTTCTGTGCACCGTGACCAGT
This sequence comes from Schistocerca gregaria, assembly GCF_023897955.1. Lineage (NCBI taxonomy): Eukaryota > Metazoa > Arthropoda > Insecta > Orthoptera > Acrididae > Schistocerca > Schistocerca gregaria. The sequence continues at coordinate 465,851,319 of NC_064922.1, forward strand.
TAATGGATATAATTGGAAGAAGAAACAGAATTGGTCGTATTTTTTTGTTTTATTATCCGCAAAATCGATTTTCGGTCACTTATTGGCCATCCTCAGTGCTGTTTCTTCTTCTAAGTTTCCAGTAAAACTGCTTCATGAGTAGAAATTAGGTATGACTGTTATCACTGCGTTTTTCTGGACAACTAACAATGTATTTTCATCAACATTACATTTTTATTTTTCTCACGGAAGTTAATTAACATACCTACATTCATTGCCTTCAAACATTTTACAATGATACAACAATTTAATCAAAGTTGCTGTTAAGGATCGAAGAGTAGCAGCTGTATGGAGCTATACATTACGTATTCTTAGGATAAAAGTATTAGCTTTTATGTACAGGTGAGCCATAATGGACCTTGAAGTAGATGTCAGCTTGCGACAACTAACGGTGATGGAGTTCCTCTTCAAGACCGGCGATGACTCTGCCACATCGATTCACATGAAGTTTATCCTTGTTTGTTGGGAAGACACCTTGGATGGCAGCAGTATCCAATGGTGGTTGCAGGGGTTTAAAGAAATTATTTCTCTCTACTAGACAATCCACGATACGGTAGACCATCGACGCCAGTGAGTGATGTGAATAAGGAGACCGCTGATTAAATCATCCAAAATGACAGATGTGCGATGACACGACAGCTTGCTGAAATGACTTGTTTGTCATTGGGTAGTGTGGTATCACTGGTACAGTCACTAGGGTACAGAGAAATCTGTGCATGTTGGAGAAATGCTGAATACATTACTTTGAAAATAGTGATTAAATGTATTAAAATAGTAACATGCTAATATACAACGCTTACTAATTTCATAATATGTTGAATTATTAAAGGTATAAAATTGTTCACTACACGTGATTGTGTGAGTTGTGCGAATAAGCGTCCAAGTGTCAACAATTTTGTGATGCTACAACTAGTAGATTTCGGTTGCTAACTTCGCCAGAAAGTTCGATATCGCTGAATAATACGCGCTATGTCATGGCTCCCAGCCTGGAAGCCGTACGCAGAAGCGCTTTGTGGGAACGTACTTTGATCTTTCGGAGAAAAGCGAAGCCGGGACGCGCCCTCATGTAGGCAGGCTGACCACATTACCTGTCGACGAGCAATCCCCGTTGTTTCCCCCACCCCAGCCTGTACTCCCGCCGATGATCCTTCGGATCTATTGTAGTAGCGGCTGTCCCTAATTAAACGATCCGGCAGCTACCAGTGACTAATTGCATTAATACCGGATTTCTGCCATTGTTGCTTACCCGACGACTCAGGATTACAGGGATGACGTCATGCTGTAGATAGACGCAGTCGTTTCGAGGTCGTTGTGGTCTGTCCCTGACCACAGCCCATTGTTGAAACCCAAGTAATCTAATAATGTCGGAAAATCAGTGACTGTTCCAGCTCAGGTACATATCTAAATTATTCATTATTTTTCTCCTAGTAGATCGATCAGCGATAACACAGAGGTCAAGGAATATTGAGAGATGTTGTTAATTGATGTCCTTAATTTCACAACGTGTGTCCGATCAACCAAGTTGAAAATGCATATGTCAAGTAAAACCAATCCCCCGCTTATGAAAGTCCTGAACTCAATGTAGGGTTATACCCACCTCAGTATGAATGTATAACTCCTGTAAGAAATCCTGTTAAGTAGCTTGAACCGGCCGAATATAATGTGCTTCAGAAGGATATTAGGAATTCATATTCATTAGCAACGACAGGTGTAGAAAGTAGGATTAAGGTTCAGCTTATTCATTATAAAATCCTCATGAACCTATACAATTTTGGCTTGAAGTATTTCAAGATTAATTATATCTGTTTCCGGTACGTCGTTAAATCCATTTAAGATTAACCTACATAACTATATTCCGTATATATTTGTTGTTGGTGAGGTCTTCTATCCAAGACTTGTTCGATGAACCTTTTCACCCTCACTATCATCGAATCGTACGGTAAATATAACGACTCTAGTTTGCCCTTGCGTTCAACTGTACGCAGTACCAACATGGCAAGGCCATTTTGGCTGTTACAAAGACGGATCCGTTCATCATCCAGCCTATTGCCCTTACAACTATTAAAAAGGCTTACAAAATGTAGTATGTGGTGGATCCACAGCCCCCAGATGCTTGACAAACGTAAACATGGTTGGTAGCAGGCTGTTTATGCAATCGTGCTATGAGCTAATTCAAACTAAGCGCCTTTGTCAAGCGCATTTGTAACATCTATATTTCGAGTCATTTTCAAATCACTCTTAATTACAGGCAAGAAGTAGACATATTCCGTGGATGATTAGTCGAAATCAGCTAATACCTGGATTAAATAAACATCGCATTACAGCCTACTACGGAACATGTTTAGATTCACTAAAAAGGTTGACGTCTCCCTTAACGAACCATACGTTATGTGGCCTTTTCTCAGATACTCCTATATAGCGGTTGCACTTGCATTATGGTTAAATGTATTATTGGCGCATGCCAGGCATATGAACACGGGTGAAGTCCATGGTTCATGAGAGGCTATGTGAACGTTCATTTGGTTTATTCTATCGTTTCACTGAATTTTGTCACTATATACACGGCTATTTAAAAATTTTGTGCAACAATAATAGATATTAGATAGTTGTGATTGAATTTAGACGTTTGCCAGTTAATTCAAAAAAAGATGCAGGATTTTTAACGATGTTGGTGGGCATCGATTATTCAACGGCCTGAAGTATTACCAAGATCTGACTAGTCCAACTGCAGGTGGATGGGAGGAGGCATGGAAGAAAGACAAAGGTTTTTCGTTCCGTCGTCAATGGGGTCATTAGAGAGAGAGGATGAATTCGCTTCGTGAGAGGGTAATGGGAACGAAATTGAACATATTATTTTCAGGCAACTATACCAGAATTTTCTTTCAATAATTAATAAGTAACTTGCTGTTGAGTTTGGACACTGTGCACAAAGATAACACTTTCATAGTGAGAACAACAAAACTAGGTGTACGGTAGCTTATATTTGTTGCTAATGGGTCGCATAACAGTGGAGCAGATATATGACAAAAGATCTTGAAATTTATGTCGAGTTTACTTACAAAAGCCGGCCGCTGTGGCTGAGCCGTTCTAGGCGCTTCAGTCCGGAGCCGTGCGACCTCTACGGTAGCAGGTTCGAATCCTGCCTCGGGCATGGATGTGTGTGATGTCCTTAGGTTAGTCAGGTTTAAGTAGTTCTAAGTTCTTGGGGACTGATGACCTCAGATGTTAAGTCCCATAGTGATCAGAGCCATTTGAAGCATTTTACTTACAAAAGAATTTTATTTCATTTAATTGTTGGACACAATTCGCAAGAAGTTGACTGAGGACAAAATTCTCTAAATTTCGGCTGAATATACACAATATGACGCCGATACTATGGGGAGGTACCAAATTATATAGAAGAGAATTCTGAGCAGCTGAGAACTCAAAGTTGATGAGACAAATTAAAAGTGAAACTGGCAACTTAGTTCGCGTACCAAAACAAGTAAGTAAAGAGTTGTTCAAAACTAGTATCGTGCTACTACGGATTGCAACACTTACATTTCCCAAATATTAGCAAAGCGTTTGCCCATCAGCATTGGACAACATGGGAGACGAATAGATTCTATAAAGACTCCTTCTTACTAGGCTAATTTCTGGTTAGCTCTACAGGACCTTTATACTGAAATGTTTCCCCACACAACCTAGTATTGTCCTATGTGTGAGAGCATCTGTATGTTCACTGTTGTGGGTAAATACATCAGCGTACATAGGGCGATGTGTGAAACTGATAGCGATTACACGCTTCCGCTGTTGTAGAAATCTTCTCCAGATGCTGCAGATACCGTGATGGGCTGAAAGTGGTAACCAAAGTACGGAGAAATATTCTTCGGGGCTCTGTTGCATGGCAATCAGATTGCTTTCAGTACTGAGAAATGTCCAGGTACTATTTTGGATTTGAATGATCCATGAAGTGACTTCTTTTCCGAAGAAAACATTGAACTATTTCACTAGAACTGAACGCTCCCGTCGGAACTGTTCTCAAACTGGTGTTTATTAGTAAATCACAATAGAAGTATATCGCTGGGTATATAATAACACGTACCTTCTTGAAATGAACAATATTTCATTGTTCTGTTAACTGATTTCCTTCCATATACATTTATATTTTACAATGTGAATAAAAAACTCGCAATGGCGTCGATGTTTACATCACAAGAATAGCTCCCCTCTTCTAAAATTTTTTAACTCTTAAGAAGAACAAAAGCCCTATCTCCTAAGAATATTTATGTGAGCGCTGACCGCCACAGAGTAATAAACAATATCTTTGTCTCCCTCTCTCTCTCTCTCGCACTGTCACAGCAAGTTACGCTGCATCATACATCATAATTCTTAACTTAGCAATCTGTCCTCCACTTCCTATCATCCAAAAAATTCTACATGGATGGAACCACTCAATGTTGTTTCCATCGGCAGTGTTTAAACTCGTAAGAGTGTTCCCGGAGTCACTCTGTAGCAATTCTCGACGCGTGGGGTGTCACACTGTCCTGCAGGAATTGCCGAAGTCCATCGGAATGCACAATGCACATGATGGATGCAGGTGATCAGGCAGAATGCTTACGTACATGTTACCAGTCGGAGTCGTATCTAGGCATATATCACTCCAACTGCACACGCGACACCCCATTTCAGAGCTTCCGCTTGCGACTTCGGAATGTATACCTGAACTATTGCTGTCGGCGTCAGTTTTCTGCCGATTCTGAAGAGAACAAAGCTATCACTGAACTGTTCACAGTAACTCACTCTCTGCCGTATCTTCATAAAGAACTCTACTCCCGTTATTCAATTTTATGCTGTTGTTGATATTATCCTATACTCGTCTGACCACTAATCCTCTGTTACCCTACTATTTTTATCGCACTTCCGAATTTTTCCGTTTTCGAGTTCATTATTTCTTCGATATACAAGTGGAACTAATGTTTTACCCGTCTCTCAGCCCCAGTAGTTCTTTGTTGTATTTTCACACTTTTGTTCCCATTTGGTTTTGTACGTTACTCATCATTCCCTTTAGCGTATCATCATTTTACCGACGTATTCGACCACCTTATACTACACGACGAACAATATTTATAAGTCGACAAAAGGTACAGAATTTGATTTTTGTTGACCCTTGCATCCGTCATAAAGCATAACGTCGGAACTGCCACGTTGGTGTGTTAGTTGGTCGATAGATACCATTTTCAGCTCTGGAAACATTAAACATAAGTCGAGAAACAGTGGTAAAGTATATTTGTCACATTGTGTTTCATTTTTGCTGACGTATCTTAACGGGTGAAGTCAATAATTAACTGCATTATATCGCATCTGTGGTTGTGGTGAGTAGTAATAAATTTCCAATGGATTTAGTATCTGTCGAAGAACATTAGGCCTGTCTTTATAGAGGGTGTTACAAAAAGGTGCGGCCAAAATTTCAGGAAACATTCCTCACACACAAATAAAGAAAAGATGTTATGTGGATATGTGTCCGGAAATGCTTAAATTCCATGTTAGAGCTCATTTTAGATTCTTCCACCTACGCTCAATGGAGCACGTTATCATGGTTTCATACGGATCCTCTACCTGCGCTGCTAGAACATGTGCATTTACCAGTACAACACATGTGGTTCATGCACGACGCAGCTCCTGCACATTTCAGTCGAAATGTTCGTACGCTTCTCAAAAACAGATTCGGTGACCGATGGATTCGTAGAGGCGGACCAATTCCATGGCCTCCACGCTCTCCTGACCTCAACCCTCTTGACTTTCATTTATGGGGGCATTTTAAAGCTCTTGTCTACGCAACCCCGGTACCAAATGTAGAGACTCTTCGTGCTCGTATTGTGGTCGGCTGTGATACAATACGCCATTCTCCAGGGCTGCATCAGCGCATCAGGAATTCAATGCGACGGAGGGTGGCTGCATGTATCCTCGCTAACGGAGGACATGTTGAACATTTCCTGTAACAACGTGTTTGAAGTCACGCTGGTACGTTCTGTTGCTGTGTGTTTCCATCCCATGACTAATGTGATTTGAAGAGAAGTAATAAAATGAGCTCTAACATGGAAAGTAAGCGTTTCCGGTCACATGTCCACATAACATATTTTCTTTCTTTTTATGTGAATAGTGTTTCCTGAAAGTTTGGCCGTACCTTTTTGTGACACCCTGTATATACGATGCTATCCTAGGTTTGCACTTACGATTTTTAGTGACAACACTGGCGATATAGTTCATACCGTATGTCGTCAGACGCATTTTCTTTAGTGTTTCTACGTTGTTTACCTAGAGTCAGCCCAAACAAACACTGCTCGCCATGTCTTTCACACGACGTCCAGTGTCAACAGAAAGCGTCAGTTTGTTTCACATTAAAAATGAAAGAATTTTTAAACTCATGGTTCAATGCCTCTCGATAGAGCGCCCCCAAATTAGACTAGTTCTATATTCCTTTTAACGACAAGTTTTAACAGGTACAGTAAAATACGAAGAATAACCAGTGCTCCAGGAGTGACTTAGAAGCGCTGCATGCTTGATGGTAGCAGTCAGCGTGGGCCAGGGCAGTTCTGCGCTACTGGAGCATTGGTTAGTCTTCGAGATTTAAAGTGCCTGTTAATACATATCGATAAAACGAGTGTCGCACCAGACTAAACTGTCATCATTCTGTCGAATGATCATTTAAAAGTTGACTTTAAAAATCATTTTATTTGTAACGGAAAACTAATCTGCCCTTCCAGTCGACATTGGGCGCCGCATACATGACGCAAAAGCGAAATTATAAATATCTGCTGAAACACCAGGGAAAATGAGCTTGACGGCTGGTGGGAAAAACATCCTGTATAAATTCATTTCATGTCTTTTTGAAGACGGCCAGTGACAGAAATCCCTTAGTGAATTAACTACATGTTTTATCATGTTAACAGAATCTTTGGTCGGTTCTTGGTAGAACAACATTATAATAAATGAAAAGCACCAGTTTGCTTTTGTTCTACAATATTACTTTTATTGTTAACCGGTTTTCGGCTTACAAGGCCATCTTCAGACATTTCGGTAAGAATACTCAGTAACTGTCTTAAGATTGCCTTGTAAGCCAAAAACCGGTTAAAAATAAAAGTAATATTGTATATCAAAAGCAAACTGGTGTTTTTCATTTACTACATGTTTTATTTTTGTCTGTATTAGAGACATTTAATAAATTATGAAAGTTCAACTATGAGCGCACTATCTTATTACGAGTTGATACAAATTTTTCCAAATCCTTTGAATGTTTCACCTACTTCTCAAACACTTTATTTACTAAAGGATGCAAGGCGTGTCCATTCGTTAGGACTTTAATGGCATGCTGCGTGGGGGTGTGCCCATAGCTGAATGGGATTATCTCAACTGAATCTTGCAGGTCTAAATATCTTATACAAGCTGTGATAATTTTAATTTCCAGAGGATACTTGGGCACTCCAGTTAGCACAGAATGTATAAATGGGTATACTATTTGCTTAATACAATTTTATTTCAACGTGTATGTCACTAAACAATCCAAATTCGCACTGAATTTGACGCTTCTTGATGATGTCAAGTAAAGTATGAATATCTACTTTTTACTATTGATTTGAAAATAGGGTGTTCCATGACACGTACTAAGGCCTTGCGCTATTTTTAATACACAGACAGGCTCACACTACTATTGCCAAAGGCGAGTGTCGCAGTGTTAAATAATGAGAAGCAAGTAGTTCATGCCATATATTTCACCTCACTGGTACAGGCTGCACGCAGTCAGTAACTTAAGATCCCGATGGTTATAACGATGCAAAATTTTGTATGTGTGCAACGGAAGAGAGAGGGGCCCAGTATCGGAAAAATTAATCAAGACGTAAACTAATACACACAAACAATACCTTCTTAGAAGAGGTTTGGACGGTAGTCTACTTGATGGTCTCCTTCGAAATACCGAAAAAAAAAAACGAATGAAAAACTGGGTTTCCGTCGCAGTTCATCAGAAGAGGGGAACCTTTCAATTAATTGAATCACGTTGATTAATTCGCCTTTTCTCTCTCTCTCAGTCTCTCTCTCTCTCTCTCTCTCTCTCTCTCTCTCTCTCTCTCTCTCTCTCTCTCTCTCTTTCACCCTACCTACGTACCTAATTCTTTCTACCTCCCTCCTTTGAATTTGTATGCGTGTCCTCTTTATGGAACAGGTAAAAGACTTCCCGTACCGGGCTCGTAAATGCAGGTCCTATCCAAAAGCGGTGTTCCACGAGCCACATAAAATAGTTACGGTCTTGGCGGACGCAGACACTGCGCCAGATCTCCGCTGCAAAAATAAAAGCCCCTCCCACAGCCACACCCAGACATACACACCTTTCTCTCAGTCGGAGCGCCATTGCGAACCGCGTCTGTTACTGGCGCGCAGTTAAACTGAACACCTGCAACGCAGTCAAAGAGTGCTTGGCACGTTTACGATACTTTTTAATAAGTTTGCCCGCGCTACGAGTCCGGGTTTTAAATCGGCGTTTCCGCCAGACTGCTGCCATCCCACTGCGACTGTTTGTTGCGCAGCGGTATGGTGGCTTCGGGTCGTAACTCAGGACCGTGCCCCAGGCCATCTGCCCCAATTCACTGCCGTAGAGCACCGATTCCAGCTCCGATGACTCTCATCTCATCCTCAATTCTACGTGTGACAGTAAACTCTGTGGGATAAACGCAGAGCGCACCGAGTTTGTGTTCAGATAGCGACCAGTCCTGCTGCACAAATGAAGCGAAAAAGTTACGAGGTCATATCCAGCCTTTGTTGGCCATGTTTCTGCCAATTCTGCACCAAGCTGGAGTTGCGCATCATTGATCAAGCTTCTCTACAAAATAAAAGGAAGCTTCCACTTCGTCTTTGTGGCAGATGCAGTTCTGACAAACATCAAAGTGGAAATTCCAAGCGAATTCACTTGGTGACCTATACTTATAAATTGGTTTCCGTCTGTAAGTAGCAGTAAGTGATGTTGGCCTCGGTCGACAGAGTTTAGAATGTACGCCTAGGCTGCCGTGGCATTCAGGAACGTTGAGTCGAGTGGTTTGATACCTCTAATGCCTGTAGCGCCAGATGAGTTTTCTGAAGTCCCACTGCCAGTGTCTTCCGATTAGCCAGTTCTGTCGAAACACCCGTGACTAAGCAGCTAACAGCCGCATAGTCTACAACGCAGAGGCGAAAGTCTGTACAGGTGGGAAATTCTACGCGGTACTGGCTGCATGGCTGTTAGCTTACGAATTAAAAAACTGGTTTAAGATATTTCCAACCTTTGAGCGTACATGTGAGCCAGTATGGAACGCCAGTCTGTTTGGACTGGGGCCGATCCTCCCGAAAGGCCCGAACAAGTGCAGGGGGGGGGGGGGGATGTGGAATCGTTTTAACGGCACTGGGAGTAGCCGACTGCAAAACGTGGTTCGTGTATACACCATGTACACCAAGTGTTACAGTACTGGCGCTTTTAGCATCGTCCTGAGTATCAACGTCTTATTGTTTGAAGTAAGTGGAAAGATGAAACCTCGGGCTCAGGTGATATTTTGATGATCCTGTATGAGGATTTCTTAACCTTGACTTCTGCAGAGCAGGCAACCCCTTCGACAGCAATCAGATTTCACATGTCCGCTACCAGCCACAAGGACACAAGCATAGTCTCTTTCAACTGAAGGGTGTCGAGGGGTTGTCTGTTCGCAGACACTTATGAATTCGTCAACGGTACATGGTTGGCGATGAGGGTATTGCCGAACTGGGGGATCTGAGGACACTCTTTTCCGTTTCAATTACACACTTTTAAATGGTGCACCCCCGCCCCCAACTCCCTCCCTCCCCTTCCTGATTTCAACGTTGTCTCGGTTCTGACCTCCAAAACAGAAGCGTCGAGAGAAGAGGTGTGATGTGGGTGAGTGGGATGTGACGACATTCCCATTGTATCACATATCCACTATGCCATTGGACAGAATTGTAGGAAAATTTAGGGTCAAATTGACATCAACCTCCCTTTCACCTCACGTGGACATCGTATCGCTGACCATTTCGTCCCCTGGGACAATATCTTGCTGTTGAAGCATCGTTGAGCCCGAGGGAGAATCCGCAGGGCTCCACGCTTCTGCACAGATACAGAGGCAGGTTGTTCGTACTTTTGAGACACATTTCACATTTCGTCGTTGCAGTGGGGAAAGTGACGGAGTTTCAAAAATTTTTCATTCTTTCTTTCAGCGTAATTTCTGTTCTATTTGCCTAATTTTATTTTTAAGTACCCGACTACATTTTAATATCTTACACTTTTTTATTAAAACTCCTCAGTATTCTGCCAACCTCTTCAATTTACTGGAGAAACCGATTTCCTGATCCCAGATTTTGTCATCAAATTTGCTATGGAGCTTGATCGTTTCATTGTTTAAATTTGTATGTGAGTTGTCCATTGCTGTATTTATCAGCACCATCATTCAGCAGAACATTTCACTGAATGCGTCATCTTCACTGTCTAGTTCTGACCTATATGCGTTTCACAGACCTTTCCCTGGCCTCTGAATCATTGTCACTTGGTGATCACTTAATATAATGACCCATTGCGGCTGAGAAAATAACTACAGTTACAAGTGAAAACATGAGCTGCTGTGTTCACTTAAAGCTGATACCTCATGCTCAGTAAGCTATCTTTACCTCTGCCGCATGGAGAAACCAACAGTTGTAGCCGCTCAAATGTGGCGAGTAAAACTGCAAGTGGACTGCGCAGCTCCACGTTTTTGACTGCTGCAGTTCTGCTCCTACTGAACACGCATTGCAATACTATTCTCATGAACATCATACTCATACTTCTCCGATGCACCCACAATGTTGCAGTTTCCAGTTGCAGTGGGCTTCTGCAGAAAACCTGGACCCTGTCGAGCCCAGAAATGCTACACTATGGCAACTAGTGTTCCACAGATACCCTCTCACAACGTCCGTCAATCTCATTGGCTAACTATCAGTCTCTGTAATAAAAAATAGGAAAGAAATGTACAGATGGACACAGCTGTCATACAACTTGAGTGAATGCAAAGTATAAAAGTTAAAGCAAAAGTTTATTTCGTATAAATCCTAAATTGATGGCAGTTGGACATCGGTCTATGAGCTCAAAATTCATGCAGCCCAGCTGTGAATGATAAAGTCTGACAATGTTCAAACAACGTCTTCCGTTGAGTAATGTTGAATGCTTTTAGAAGTTGCATGACTAATTCACTATTCCTGATAGACGTACTTCCCTCGGTCATAGCTGGTTACATAACGCACACCTCCTACGTACAAGTATTTGATCAGACCCTTCCTCTCTTGCAAGAAAAATATTTCACTCATTTTCCATCGAGAAATCTTTGTATGTCTCATGTTATATATGTTCACTAGTAATTAAATGCCTCCATATTACGATGTTTCAGGTTCACTTCTTTTCTGTTAATATTTTAAAGAATGAATGATTCTTGAAAGACACTTACCTCTGGGCAATCGGATTTCTTGTAGCATCTGCTAACCTCACAATAAAAAGCCATGCACGATGACAAGAAGCGCGATATCCTCCCCCCCCCCCCCCCCCCCCCCCCCAGGTAGTGCGATAGTCTGTATGAATTGCCCATCGCCCTTACCGTTGCAGGAAGACAGGAGATTTCTCCATCCACAGACTAAGTGAATGTCTGTAGCACTAGGTTGTACGTAATCACCGTTAGCATACCTCAAGAAAACCGTCTCAATCACAACTCTACCAAGTCACACAGGGCTTAAAGTTCTTATTTTGCTAATTTTATTTTGTCCACGAGAATCCCTTTGCACACACACCACACAGTCGGAAAATTTTGCGTCGTCTGGGACAATTATTAGTGGCTGTTTTCTCTGTGTCTACATATTAATTCTTCTTATACGCATAGCCACAAATAACGTCTTTCTAATCTATTTTCATAACTAGCAATGCGTATTTCTTCGTTTTTGTGAGCTACAATCTCTCTCACTAACGGCGTCTGTCCCATTTCTATCAGTTTGAATACAAATTCATTTTTAGGTAACACGTCGGAACTCGGAACGTTTCTTCTAAAGGTGCTATTTCTAAATGTGGGAGAGGATGGAGCATATCTGAATATCGTCAGACGTCTAGAGGCTTAAGGTGCACACATGTTTAGAACGTCGATGGGTCTTAAGAGCAATATCGAGATGGACGCACAAATGGTACAAGTGGCGCTTGTAATCGGGATGTTTGGACCGTACTTTAAGGAGCTGTACTATTGTTGGAAAAGGGACCATCTGTGTCCAATACACACGTGCTGCATTCGTTACTTAAACAGTCTGCTTCAGGAAGGCAGGACTACATGATTACGGACGTTCATAAGCTTTTTGTTATCAATCGTCTGACTGGTTTGATTCAGAGCATCACGAGCTACACACTATACCAGCTTCTTCATCTCGTAGTAGAACTTGCAACCTGTACTCTCAAATATTTGTTGTATGTATTCCATTCTATGTCTTTCTCTACAGTTTTTATCCTCTGCAGGTCCCTCTTGTACCATAGAAGTTATTCTTATTCCCTGACGTCTTAACTCAAGTCCTGTCATACGGTCCTTTCCTCACTTTAGTACTTCCAACGAGCTCCTTTCCTTGCTAACTAAGCGAACCATCTCGTACCTTACCCAATCAGTACACACAATTTTCAACGTACACCTCGGATACTCGATTCTCTTCTGTTCAGATTTTCCCACAGTCCATGATTAATTACTACACAATGCTCTGAACATTCACAGAATCTTAAACAGACTAATAGAAAGTGATGAGACTCCCACAACAGATGGCTAGGAAAGAAATACAGTGAAATACAGACTATAAGGAGGGATGATACAAGTCATAAAACATTGGAGAATTGCTCAATACTGTTAGAGTAAGTTATAGAGGGTAAAACGTGTAGGGAAGGGCAGAGAGTAAAATATATAGAAATAACTGAGGACGTAGGGAGCAAGTGCTACTCTGAGATAAAGAGGTTGGCTTGAGAGAAATTCGTAACTGGTCACATTAAACCAGTCAGAAAAATGATGACAAATTAAACCACACTGTCGCCAGCTTTTCATGCAGTCTTTCAGTACCATCTGTTTCCAACGTCACTGACATTAAAAATTTGTATGTTTCCAGCTTTAAGTAGAATGTGCCATGCAGGCTAACGCCTTCTATGGTTGTGGAAACCAAAGGACACCAGTGCTGGCATGTAGCCTGCGTTTAATGAAGAGTTTGGACTTTCGATCGATAGAGATACCGATACAGATACAGATGATGTAATTCCGAAGACCAGAATGACAGTTGTATCTTTGAGTGTAGGTGCTGCTCGACAGAGAAATAAAGGATTGAACACGATCCTTAGTATGGAAGAAAAAACAGAACTGGTAACTGAATGGTTAATTTTACTTTATTATTTCCTGACGTTCTCACGCTACTTACGTTCATTAGAGAGACAAAGCTGCACATGTAACACACATACAGGGCGGTCAGAAAGAGCCTAAAATGCTTGTAACAGTGTTTCCCGGCATGTTGCGTCGAGTAATAATTATTAAGAAAAAATCGTATATATTGCGCTGCTTCCGAGTTAATTAACGTTGAAATAAGCCAATCATGCCGCTGCGTTCGCAAATCCAAGCGGTCCGTCAGAGGCGGTGCTCTTCGTTTCGTTTCCTGTAACTGAACAATAGAGTATACAAAAATTAAACATGGGGTGATGGTAAGAATCGAACCTACGCCAAAGGTTGAGGAGTCTCGTGCGATATAATTTATCGCCAAAAGAAGAACTAACAAAACTTGTATCTGTAGTGCCGCTTGAACTTTGCGCGTGCAACGGGATGATTAGCTAACTTCAATACTATTAACACGGAAAAGGCGCAACATATCGAAATTTTTCTTAACAATTATTTCTCAGCACGATCTACATTGCAACACCCTTACAAGCTTTTCAAGTTGTTTCTGACCAACCTGTGCAAACATTCAAATACACATCAACACCTGTGAAGTATTACTAAATTATTACTAAATACTATATTTCCACGTAATGAAATTTGTTTGCTTCCAGTACATTTCTTCATTTAACAAAGCGCTACGTGTAGGGTACTGTGGCATTTAATAACTCAGATTTTTTCTATGTAAACACCTGTTGCTTAGGAAAGCCAAATTATACCAACGTATTTTATTCCAGCATAAGAAAAGACAGCAGATCATCGGTCCCAAGACTTACACACTACTTGAACTAACTTACGCTAATAACAACACACACACACACACACACACACACACACATGCCAAGGGAGGACTGGAACCTCCTGCGGGAGGTGTCGCGCAGTCCGTCATATGGCGCTTCAAACCGCACAGCCACTCCGCACGGCTCTCCTACATCTTCAAGTACGAAGACGACTGGTAATGCTGCAATTGCAGCCTTCGGAGATTTTACTGTGATAGTGTGCCGTCTTTCTAGATTTTACGCGTGTATAGATTAAAATGACTGATGGTGCAAATAGGGTTTTATGAAAGATACAAATAAATTGCGGTAAGCATATAGAGGAATAGTTCTGCAGAGGTCTAGCAGGTGTCGGCACGGGAACATTTCGATCATGGCTCTGGCAAACCTCTATAACGGAAAAAAATGAGTAAAGTTTTCGCCGATGGAACTTGAGAGGTGCCATGCGACATACGTCTGCTGACGAAAAATAATGAGGAAAAGACAGATAAGTAAAACGAAGAACAAGAATATTACAGTACATGATTCCGGTCCTGGGTTCAATCTCTGGTGGCAGTGGTGATTTTCCGTCCTCTCAGCACGTTCAAGACGGACTCAGTTCCACTCACCCTGCGGTCAAAATGGATACCGAGGAGTTTTCCGGGGTAAAGGGCTAACAGGACGACGGATTTGTCACCCCTCCCTTTTTCTAGGCTCAAGGCAGCACTCTAACTGCAGACAGGCCTATAGTCCAGCCGGTCACGATCTTGGACTACAAACTTTACTTTTGAACTAAATGAAGGATTACCCAGGTGGGATTAATATATTCAATTTATTGACGACGATTTTCAGTATTAATGCTCAACATACGAAGGGCCTTCGATAAGTAATGCAACACTTCTTTTCTAGAAGCATATTATTTTCTTCTGTTATCGAATACACCATATTATTCTCCACTCTTCTGGCTACAAAAACTTTTTTTCAGTGTAACTTTCTTTCATTGCGACAGCCTTACGTTGTTTTACCACTCTATTGGTGGACTTTGGAGCCAACTTCTTGCTGCACCGATAACTTGCTCTTCATCCATGCAGTGTTTCCCGCTGAGTGCACCCTTCATTGAGCCACGTATGAGATCGTGGCTCTAGGGAGGATGCAGAAGAACGGCTCAATGAGGTTCTGTGAACTCCTCTCGGTTCCTCAGACTTGTGTGAGATCGTGCATTGTCATGGCGAAGCAGAAGTTAATTTCCATTTTTGTGTCGATGAACACTCTGAAGCAGTTTCTTCAATTTCCTGAGGTTGGTGCAACACACCACTAAGCAGATCGTTGCGCCATGAGAGAGGACGGCCGGCCGCGGTGGTGTAGCGGTTCTAAGCGCTCAGTCCGGAACCGCGCGACTGCTACGGTCGCAGGTTCGAATCCTGCCTCGGGCTTGGATGTGTGTGATGTCCTTAGATTAGTTAGGTTTAAGTAGTTCTAAGTTCTAGGGGACTGATGACCACAGATATTAAGTCCCATAGCGCTCAGAGCCATTTGAACCATTTTGAGAGAGGACGTCAAAGAAAATAACCGCTTCAGAGTCGCAGCTGGGGGTGCAGCTTTGAAGTTTACTTCGTAGAAGAGGTGGTGTGGACCTGCTCCATGATACCACGTTTTGTTTCATGTTCGAAGTGATGAACCCACGTTTCAATACTTGAGTCGAAATTGTCACGATCAACCTCATAACACGTAAGGAGTTCCTCAGAGATGGTCTTCGCTGGCCTTCTTTTAGGCAGCCAGGAACCTAGCGGGTACACACCTTTGTGCACCCCAAATGGCAGACGTTTGTCTCTGTAGAACCAACAGAGACGTCCAGTTGCGCAGCGAGATGTTTTATTGTGATCTGTTCATTACCTAAAGTGTGTCCACACGTTGCAACATGCCAGGAATCACAGGTCTGCGCGACCTTACTGGGGTGATCACAGATGCCTCTCCCAATGACTTTTCCTATTTTTGCTGGCAGCCGGTTCTCCATAGACATTTCACAAGCGCCTAAGAATATCTATGATGCACTTGTTTTCCGCCGTAAGCAACTCAGTTACAGTCCACTGAAATTTACGCACCTCGGTTACAGATGGCATTTTGAAGGCTTCGCATAACGCCGCCACATATAGGAACTTCATGAAGCTGGAGGTTCTGAAACGAGAATATTCCACCACGTCCCACAAAAGATATCGCAATGTTTCAAATGAAACTGGTCAGATATAAAATGTGTTGCCTTACATATTAAATGCCCCACACATAACTGTAGGGGGAGTCAATTTAAAAAGTAATGAAATGTGCTATGCCTTCACAAAATTATTATTATGAAATAACGAATCATTCCTCAACGTAAGTCAGTAAACAGCCACATTATTCCGTCATTTGCAGCTCAAATATCAGTTCGTCTATGCTTATAATTACACTCCTGGAAATGGAAAAAAGAACACATTGACACCGGTGTGTCAGACCCACCATACTTGCTCCGGACACTGCGAGAGGGCTGTACAAGCAATGATCACACGTACGGCACAGCGGACACACTAGGAACCGCGGTGTTGGCCGTCGAATGGCGCTAGCTGCGCAGCATTTGTGCACCGCCGCCGTCAGTGTCAGCCAGTTTGCCGTGGCATACGGAGCTCCATCGCAGTCTTTAACACTGGTAGCATGCCGCGACAGCGTGGACGTGAACCGTATGTGCAGTTGACGGACTTTGAGCGAGGGCGTATAGTGGGCATGCGGGAGGCCGGGTGGACGTACTTCCGAATTGCTCAACATGTGGGGCGTGAGGTCTCCACAGTACATCGATGTTGTCGCCAGTGGTCGGCGGAAGGTGCACGGGCCCGTCGACTTGGGACCGGACCGCAGCGACGCACGGATGCACGCCAAAACCGAAGAATCCTACGCAGTGCCGTAGGGGACCGCACCGCCACTTCCCAGCAAATTAGGGACACTGTTGCTCCTGGGGTATCGGCGAGGACCATTCGCAACCGTCTCCATGAAGCTGGGCTACGGTCCCGCACACCGTTAGGCCGTCTTCCGCTCACGCCCCAACATCGTGCAGCCCGCCTCCAGTGGTGTCGCGACAGGCGTGAATGGAGGGACGAATGGAGACGTGTCGTCTTCAGCGATGAGAATCGCTTCTGCCTTGGTGTCAATGATGGTCGTATGCGTGTTTGGCGCCGTGCAGGTGAGCGCCACAATCAGGACTGCATACGACCGAGGCACACAGGGCCAACACCCGGCATCATGGTGTGGGGAGCGATCTCCTACACTGGCCGTACACCTCTGGTGATCGTCGAGGGGACACTGAATAGTGCACAGTACATCCAAACCGTCATCGAACCCATCGTTCTACCATTCCTAGACCGGCAAGGGAACTTGCTGTTCCAATAGGACAATGCACGTCCGCATGTATCCCGTGCCACCCAACGTGCTCTAGAAGGTGTAAGTCAACTACTCTGGCCAGCAAGATCTCCGGATCTGTCCCCCATTGAGCATGTTTGGGACTGGATGAAGCGTCGTCTCACGTGGTCTGCACGTCCAGCACGAACGCTGGTCCAACTGCGGCGTCAGGTGGAAATGGCATGGCAAGCCGTTCCACAGGACTACATCCAGCGTCTCTATGATCGTCTCCGTGGGAGAATAGCAGCCTGCATTGATGCGAAAGGTGGATATACACTGTACTACTGCCGACATTGTGCATGCTCTGTTGCCTGTGTCTATGTGCCTGTGGTTCTGTCAGTGTGATCATGTGATGTATCTGACCCCAGCAATGTGTCAATGAAGTTCCCCATTCCTGGGACAATGAATTCACGGTGTTCTTATTTCAATTTCCAGGAGTGTAGCTTGCAGAATTTCAACAAATTTAATCATTTGTATTACACGTTCTTGACCCGTCTTTATACAACTTCTCCAGTGATTTCTAGTCCTTCAGTCGTGCAACGCACTTCTTCACACGTATCACGTTCAGAAACTCTCATGCCAACGTCATTTTTTTCCTTCCTTACATTTCGTTTCAACTACCCGTACCTCTAATTTTATATTAAAAAAACAAAATTAACGTAATTTCTATTACGTGTGTAATTTAATATCCGCAGTTAATAACCTGTCTTAGCCACTAAGTGGCACGCCCTGTGTGAATGACGGAAAATAAAATAAGATAAAAATTTTCAGCAGAATGAATTATCGGTTATATAGAACGTCTGCTATGTTACGAAGCAACATCAAGATCTCCGCTACTCCGGTGAACAAAACTGTATTACTCACCTTGAAATAACTTGGTGGCATAAAAGCAAAGCGCGCGCGCATGAGGCGGTTGCTGCATAAATATGCAAATGTTCCAGGGAACGCCACCGGTTCATACAGGCAGCATCCCGTTCGTAGGTCAACGTGGGTAGGTGTACTCTGTTTGCAGATGATAAAGCTCCTGCATTATTTATAAGGCTTCAGGCTGAGTGCAGTGAGTAACAGGCAGTGCGAGTCGTACACTAGGGACCTCGTTTGTCCTAGACACTCCTCTCAAATGCGTCACAGTGGCCGAGGCGTAACCGTAAATGATAAACTGACTGCACTTTCAGTTCCATAACGCTCCTTCCATTTACCTTTCAGGCTAACGATGATACCTCAATTCTGCTCCATGTTTTTAGCTCCGTGTTCCTAGAAACTAAAAATCAGCTTTATATTCATGTTTTCCATCATCCCTCGTAGTTAAGTAATCCCACTGACAAGCCTTTGCCTTGTGATTCGCTACCTCTCTGTACTGCCGCAGCTAGACATTTACTGGGGCTAGACAGGTCGTATATCCTCACTAGGTACAGTGACATATAGCGCACACACACATAAATTATTTAGATTCGTCAGCGAGCGGACTTTCGAGGCCACAGTCAGTCAATGGAAAGGTGTCTTTTTTGGGTTGTCAAGTATATGTCAAAATAACTGAGTTTGAAAGCGCAGTTTCCCCTCAGAGTCAATTATTTTATAATATGATATGTGTACTATACCGATTCAGTACTGTTTACACAATGAATTATCCTTGGAGCGGACATTTGTCTTTGGTCTGGCAAAAGCTGCAGTGAGGGTATATTCACTTTACTAACAAATCACTGTTTGCTTAGATATTTGTCATGAAGTTGGCAGCGTTGTCTTCTTATAAAGGTGTGATAATTCTTGAGGTTCCATTAGTACGAAGAACATATACTGAAGCGTGGATTCTCAAGGACTGTCCAGTCCGTAACTAAGAAATAACATAAACAATAGTATTTGTGAATATTTGTATTTTATTTCTTCAAATATCAGAAGAACAAAATGCGTAATTCATTTGATTCCTAGAGATATAAATTCCAATTAGGGCGTGTGCTGTCTGCCACCTCACAAACAAGATAGCCTCTATTACTGCAAAGATTCCACGAAGTATGTAACGACAAATGAGAAAGATAACATTTGAAGAAAAATGTTTCACATCGTTGTCAAGAACTTTAACAGAGAAAATTTATCAAAACTTAGTGAATCTAAATTTACAGATTATATTAAAACTTGAAAATTCTTTTTGGACTTACAATTTATAAATAAATGGTTATACATAAAATAATAAATTTTGTGTGTATAGTTCAATTCAAACGAATTAAATCAGGTTATTGTGCGGATATTAGATTAAGAAACGAGAAACCGAAATTAGTTAATGAGTCTTCCTGTTGGGTCGTCTTATACAGACGAAAATCGTGGACGGTCAATAATAGAGATAAGAAGGGAAAATGAAACTTTGAAATGTGTTGATGAATTCTGAAGATTAGATAGGTAGAGCGGATTGGTAATGAGAGAAGCAAGTACCCTGACCGAATCGAACAATTTTGTTTCCAAACAAGGCACACAGCGCGCTGAAAAAATCTGAAGTGTTGTGAAGATGTTTGGTGTAATACAGATACAATTATAAAGTGGGGTAAGACATCAATTGAAGGGCATTTAATCTGTCACGAACTACCAAAGGCCACATGTGCCGAATACCAAATTACTCAGGAAATATATC
Source organism: Schistocerca gregaria (assembly GCF_023897955.1). Taxonomy (NCBI): domain Eukaryota; kingdom Metazoa; phylum Arthropoda; class Insecta; order Orthoptera; family Acrididae; genus Schistocerca; species Schistocerca gregaria. The sequence continues at coordinate 465,871,628 of NC_064922.1, forward strand.
TGAACAATCTTCAAAATGCTTTGCGTGAATTTAAGCCACTATAACCACAAGGATGCTATCTTCCTTTTAAATTTTTATCCACCAAGCAAATGTAGCATCAACGAAGTTTTAAGAGGTAAGACATTGTGAGGAACATATAACCAATAAATGTGTAAATCTTATCAAATCAGAGGAATGAGAACCTCCGACTTGGCAGTATGTGTACGATAAACATGAACAGTTCTAGCCGTTAGGGAAGATTTGAAAGAATGGAAAAAAGTAAAACAATGTCAAAAAGTGTTAATACTACGAGAACAAGTAACATTGTTTTTGTTATGGTTGTCATCAGTCCAGAGACTGGTTTCATGCAGCTCACCTTGCTACTCTCTCCTGTGCAAGCTTCTTCATATCCAAGTAACTACTGCACTCTACATCCTTCAGAACGTGCTTAATGTATTCATGTCTTGTTCTCCCTCAACGATTTTTACTTTCCACGCTGCCCACCAATTCTAGCTTGGTGATCCCCTCATGCCCTTCTTCTAGTCAAGTTCTGCCACCAATCCCTCTTCTTCCAAATCATATTCAGTACCTCCTCATTGTATACCCATTGTATACCCATCTAATCTTCAGCACTCATCTGTAGCACTACATTTATAAACCATCTATTCTCTTCTTGTCTTAACTATATATCGTCCTTGTTTAACATCCATACATGCCTACACTCCATACAAATACTTTTAGAAAAGGCTTCCTGACAATTAAATATATACTCGATGTTATAAACTTTTCTTTTCAGAAACGCTTATCTTGCCATTGCCAGTCTACATTTTATATCCTCTCTACTTCGCCTATAATCAGTTATTACCGAATCAAATTTCCTCAGCATCATCTGATTCAATTAGCCTACAATCCATTATCCTCGTTTTGCTGATATTGATGTTCGTCTTACATCCTTCTTTGAACACTGTCCATTCCGTACAAATGCTCTTCCAGGTCCTTTGCTGTCTCGGACAGAATTAAAATATAATCGGTAAACCTCGAATATTTTATTTCTTCTCCATGGATTTTAATTCCTACCCAAAATTTTCCTTTTGTTTCCTTTACACGTTACCGAATATATTGAATAACATCGGGGATAGGCAACAAACCCGCCTCACTCCCTTCCCAAACACTGCTTTCCTTTCATGCCCCTCGACTCATATAGCTGCCATCTGGTTTCTGTGCAAATAGTAAATAGCCTTTCGCTCCCTGTATTTGAACACTACCATCTTCAGAATTTGAAAGAGAATATTCCAGTCAATATTGTCAAAAGCCTTCTCTAAGTGTACAAAGGCTAGAAACGTACGTTTGCCTTTCCTTAATATATCTTCTAAGATAAGTCGTAGTGCCACTATTGTATCACGGGTTCCAACATTTCTACAGAATCAAATCTGATCCTCCCCAAGGTCAGCTTCTACCAGTTTTTCCATTTGTCTGTATAGGATTCGTGTCGGTACTTTGCAGCCGTGACTTATTAAACTGATAGTTCGGTAATTTTTCATATCTGTCAACACCTGCTTTCTTTGGGATTGGAATTATTATATTCTTCCTGAAGTCTGAGGGCATTTCACTTGTCTCAAACATCTTGCTCACCAGGTGGTAAAGTTTTATAAGGGCTTGCTCTCCCAAGGCTATCAGTAGTTCTAACGGAATGTTGTCTACTCCGCGTTTCTACTTAGGTCTTACAGTGCTCTGTCAAATTATTCACGCAGTATCATGTATCATGTCTCCAATTTCATCTTCACTTACGTCCTCTGCCAATATATTGCCCTTGAATACATCGCCCATGTACAGAACCTCTATATACTCCTTCCACCTTCCGACTTCCCCTTCTTTCCTTAGAACTGGTTTCCCTACTAAGATCTTGCTATTCATGAAAGTTGTTCTCTTTTTTCCAACGGTCTCTTTAATTTACCCACAGAGATATATGCCTCTACGTCCTTACATTTGTCCTCTAGCCATCTCTGCCTAGCCGTTCTACACTTCCTGTGGATATCATTTTTGAGACGTTTCTATTACTTTTTGGCTGCTTCATGTACTGCATTTTTATATTTTCTCCTTTCATCAATTAAATTTTATATCTCTTCTGTTACCCATGGATTTCTACTAGCCCTCGACTTTTTACCTACTTGATCCTCTGCTGCCTTCACTATTCCATCTCGCGAAGCTACCCATTCTTCTTCTACTGTATTTCCTACCCCCATTCTTGTCAATTGCCCCCTAATGCTCTCCCTGAAACTCTCTACAACTTCTGGTTCTTTCAGTTTATCCAGGTCCCAACTCCTTCAGTTCCCACCTTTTCTAGTTTCTTCAGTTTTAATCTACTGTTCATAGCCAATAGATTGTGGTTAGAGTCCACATAAGCCCCTGCAAATGTCTTAGAATGTAAAACCTTTTCCTAAATCTCTGTCTTACCATCATACAATCTGCCTGAAACCTTCCAGTGTCTCCAGGCCTCTTTCATGTATACAACCTTCTTCGTGATTCTTAAACCACGTGTTAGCTAAGACTAAGTTATGCTTTGTGCAAAATTTTGCCAGGCGACTTCCTCTTTCATTCCTGACACCGAGTCCATATTCAACTATTACTTTTCCTTCTTTTCCTTTTCCAATTACCGAATTCCAGCCCCCCCCCCCCCCCCATGACTATTAAATTTTTGTCTCCTTTCAGCATCTGAATAATTCCTTTTATCTCATCATACATTTCTTCAATCTCTTCGTTATCTGCGAAGGTAGCTGGCATATAAACTTGTACAACTGTGGTAGACATGGGCATCGTGTCTATGTTGGCTAACATAATGCGTTCACTATGCTGTTCATAGTAGCTTACCCGGACCCCAATTTTTTATTCATCATTAAACATACTCCTGCATTACCCCTATTTTCTTTTGTATTTATAACACTGTATTCATCTGACCAGAAGTCTTGTTCCTCCTGCCACTAAACGCCAGTTTTGTTTCTCTTGATAAAGACATCCTCCTGACCAGTCCGCGCCAGGTGATCCGAATGGGGGACTATTTTACCTTCGGAATATTTTACCCAAGAGGGCGCCATTATCATTTAACCATACATTGAAGCTCATGCCCTCGGGAAAAATTAGAGTTTTAGTTTCCCCTTGCTTTCAGCCGTTCGCAGTACCAGAACAGCAAGGACGTTTTCGTTAATGTTACAAGAGCAGATCAGTTAATCTTCCAGACTTTTCCCCTGCAACTAATAAAAAGTCTGCTGCCCTTCTTCAGGATCCACAAGTTTGTTTGGCCTCTCAACAGATACCCCTCCGTTGTGGTAGCACCTACAGCGTGGCTATCTGTATCGCTGAGGCCATCAAACCTCTACACCCACCGCAAGGTTCATGATGGTGAAAGTAACAAAAACTGACATAAAGTGCAAGTGACACCCTTAGCAAAAATGTTCTGACCTGGTACTACAGTAACCGTAACTGTCTTTTCTCTGCTACACCTTGCAGTAAGATAAACTTCTCACGAAATCCTTTATCATTAGTAATCTCAGTTTGTTGGTGGAAAGGTAGTTTAAGAGCATATATCATTTTGTTACATTTGTGTTTCTTTCACTATTGTTACAAGGAGTAATGACAGATGGTAAAACCCCGAAGGTGCTCGAATGTATAATTTTATCCCCATGTTCGTTTCGCGGGGGAAGTATTACGTATGTCTATAAAATTTCTCTCTCGGAATTTCCAAAGTACACATATTGTGATGCCACTGCCTTCCTTGTAACATATGTTGCTGGAGTTTCATGAGCACTTCGCGATGCTTATCGAAGCCGTGTGGAAATGTTTCGCTCTGCAATCTTATTTCTTAGAATACTTTCACCTAGCACGTGGTCCATTCTGACAAGCAAGGCTCAAGAATAAATCTGAAGTCGATATTATAACTCCCCCTCACCCCCTGTCGTAGGTGCATTACATTTTCTTAAGATTCTTTCAATGACTGTCAGCTGTTGTTCTCCGTAAGTGGGGCGGCCAAGTCTTAGGTTCTTTCACTTCATCCTCAATATTTCGCCGCTGCTCAGTTTAATTTAAATTTCTCCACCTTCAGAACCCACAGATCTATTGAGTAGTTTGTAATGTACATTTGAAGCAGGCATATTTCAAAGCAATTTGGCAGAAAAAAATCGACTTCCATTTGTTACGTGTCTCGTGAAGAACATCTTCTGGCAATTATCATAAAATTCAAACGTCCTGTTTGGAACCCCGACAAAGCACACATTACTAACCTGGCAGTAATTTTCGTATTTACTTGCTCACTATTTTGCAGTAAAAGTTAATTCACATTGGCCTAAAGTTTCTCAATTTCCTCTTCGGAAAAGTTATTCAGCGTTTCGGCGTCAGCAATTCTGTTGAGTCGTTCACTGTAATTGAGACGTGCGAATGTTTTTGGTTCCTGAGTGCTTCGTTAATTTTATCCTCATGTGTTGCTTCTTAGTTTAGGAATAAGTTGGTGAAGATAAAGTAATTAAATTCTTTCTAGTACTGTAAGCGAGTGTCACAGAATATGTTGCTGGTTACCATTAGCCACTTGTGTAAAAAAGGAAAATTATTGGAATTGATAGAGCAAAGGAAGTCTCCCCAGTGTCATAAAAATGACAACACGAAAATGAAAAATTTGTGATTTTTCCCGGTAGTGCGCATAGGCCGTAGATTAAGTGGTCGCCGCTGTTGCGAAAATTACGAACGGTTGTGACGTTGACAGAGGAACCCTACACGTATGCGAGACAGGACGTCAGTCGGCTTTAGAGAACAGACCGCAGAGAGACTATTAAGCGAGCAACCAATTGGTGCGGCACGCAGAACTGTCGGCCTAAGTGACGGCCCATCCGTCTGGGCGTGGCGGGGCCGCCGGGCCCGCATTACGGACCGCGCGCACCGACGTGCTAGCCTGACGCCTGTCGCGCAGCGTTGCCGACATTAAGGGGCGCCAGTCGCGCCGGGACCTGGGGCAAGACGATGGTAACTCATGGTTGAATTCTGCCCCACACACCTACAAAGTCGATAAAACATAAATACAAGAAAAAAGAAACAATTTGGATCGCAAATGTAATTTATTTTTCTAGTAACCTATTTCACTTATCGACGGACCGTCTTCAGACCAATAGGTATCACCACCAGTGGTGAAGAAAAAATATTGATGACCAAAGACATTCTATGTGCTAACAGGCACCTGTTATCAACTGCTGTTTTTGTTAGATTACCGTAATATCTCTCTTTTGTTTCAGTTATGAGATCAAAAATTATTAGAAACATAATTAATAAGAAGTTGAACTTTATATTGTACACTCCACTTACTGTAGAATATTACGTCTGTGAAAAACTGAAGGATAATATGGTAATAACAAACAGTTATGGTTCATTCGTAAATAATAATAACAACAAAAATAAAATCTAAATAATGATGATATTGGCGATGATGTTGATCATGATCATGATCATGATCATGATAAATCTAGACATAATGTTCGGCTTTGACTGTAAAAAGTATTTATTCATAAAAACCACAGTTGCAGTATTTATCATTGTCTTGTCACCAAACTGAGTGACGCGAAATTGCTCTTCATTATGTGTTAAAACTTTCAAAAAACGTGGTATCTAACGTTAAGATTGTTGTCATCTTCAGCATAAATAAGTTCGGACGACTAGACGTGTTATGTGTATTATTACACCTGAAGCTTCGTAAACTCGATTTTCAGAGCTTTCATTTAAGGCATTTTTTTTTTGTAAATGTCCACCATGACTTGACGACACTTCATTTTATATTATTCCGCTTCTGATTTCAACCTTATGGTCATCATCGGGCATAACTTGTTAAATTTTTACGATGAACATTGTGTCTCTATAGTAAATGATTGCTTTTTATAGTTATAAAGATGTGGTATTCGCCACAAAAATTTTTAAAAGATGAGCCAGATGACATCAAGATTGAAACTGGTGACAGAACATGAAAAGTAAAATGTATCGGCAGCTTGTGGCTGAAATGTACTACAAAGAAGTAATGGGGTTGTTGTTGATGAAATGTAAACTTGTCGCATATGTTTTGAAGTTCTGATGTCTACAAAAGCACAATATTCGCACTATTCCACTCGATAATAGCCACACGGTGAACAAATAATTTTTACAAAAGCGAGATCCTGACATGAGTTTAAAAAGAAAAAAAACGAAAAAAACTAATAGTTGAACCAGACACGAAAGTTTGTTACAGTTATCATGTCAGTGATTATATGGATCGTAATTTTCTGTACATGCTTCATTTACTCGACCCGTACTCTTGTAGTAATGAAGAGTGTATTTCAAGAAATAATGTTCTATTGATATCAGCGTATAAGTGCAACGGAGACAGATTCCAGGGAGAAGGTTCACATACTACACAGCCCGTCTCACTGGCTGCAACAGGTAGATATTCTGAAAGGAATACGGTTCAGGAACCATCAAATAAAAAACGAAGGTTCTAATGAGCAGCAGAGAGAGCAGCAACTACTTATTCAACAAAATAAATTAGAAAAGGAAATGACACATCAAGCAGTATGGACGATGCAAGAAAGATTTCAGAGATAGGATCGGACAGACAAAGAAGGCTTTTCTTCAATGAAATAACTGTACTCTTATCAGGTATTAATAAGTAACTGAAGAAGAAATTCTTGAAACTGTGGACCTGGATCATACGACTGTGTGTAGGTCAAACGTTGTTCATCATAAATCCAGAAAAGAAACTGGAAGCATTTTTATATATTACAAATTAAGTTAACAGGTGAAATGAGAAGTGAAGAAGTGCAACAAGAAAAGGTAAGGAATTAGTTCTGTGAAAGACTTCCACTGGATGGACAGATTAGTGAGGCCAAAATAGCTTGATGCAACAGAAGAGAGGAAATGTGTAGCATAAACCTACAAGGAATAGAATGAGCGGAACAGGCTATAGATGATATTCGTGTGGTAATTACTTATAGCTGAAAAGGACACCATCAAAACATTCCGAAAATGGGTTATATAAATTACCTATGTGTGACAGTGAACTTGTGCTGATTTTCAAGTTATCCCGTAAAGGAGGAGGTTTTTCAATTCAGTTATCGGGAATGTCTCCTTTTTCTACCGTCATAAGAAATGTAACGGTAACACTATGCAAATAATTGGAAACTCAAAAACGAGTAGTTTTATCGTTACGTCAAGCTAATTTCGATAATGATGGCGACAACAGTATGGGAAGGAAGCTCAGAGTTAGGGGAACAATGATCATGGTTAACACAAGGAAGAACCCGAAGACGATCAGATAAGCGATTTGTCGGTAGATTGTACAAGGAATGTGTGACGTATCAGTCTCTCACCTTCTCCGTTGCCAAGTGGTGGTTCCTATTGTAATCTCTAGCGACGCTTCTTCGCCTTCCGTGGGACAGGGACTGCTCTCCAGCTTGTAGATAAGGGACTGGCTTACATTTAATGCAGGTGAATAGTGCTGGTCTGGCTGAAGTGAAAATGTCGAAGGAATAGGAAGTAGTTCATGAAAAATTGATCATACCAAACATCAAAGAGGTGAAAGCTACAGTGCCGGGTTGTTTTGACGAAAGTAGTTGTGATATTCACACATATATAGCGAACATGTGATGTAACATGTAAAGTGAAAGTAAAGAATACAACTTTCAAACGCATCAAGCCAACTTTTATTTATTTATTCTTGATACAGGTCCAAAATTTGTATAATGCCGTAGTAGTTCTATTTCACATCAAATTATTGTCAACTGTTTTAGAATGTATACAGGGTGACTTTTTCCACCTTGTACAAACTCTAGGGATTGGTCGATGGGAGCATACTGAACAAAAAAGGTCTAATGAACTTGTGTCCGGAAATGCATGGTTTCCGTGCTAGACACCATTTATTAAATCATTCGAACTGTACCACGCAGCCGCAGTTACGGCACGTGTTGAATTTAGTTTCCATGTGCCTCAACGCATGCCTGTGCGCGCCGTAGCAATTCTGTCTCACACGTTCACATCGCCTAGGCTGCATCCGAACAGTGTCAAAGGCAGCATGTATACGCTGCTCCAGTGTCTCCATATCTGGATTGTGCTCTGAATACATGATACTTTTGAGGTGGAAAATAACCAGAAATCTCACGGGTTTAGATCCGGTGGACGAGCACGCCATACAACTGGGCCCCTAATCCGATCCATAGCCCACAAAAGACACGATTGAGATGCGTCCGGACGTTAACGGCGACGTGGGCTGGAGCACCATCATGCAGTAGCCATATAACCCTTCTAACCATCAATGGCACTTCTTCCAACACTGGAGGCAAACTCATCCACAATAGTCGACGATAGTTCTCGGCTGGTAGGCACCGTGGAAGGAAGATTGGTCCCAAAATAAGGTCGCCAATTATTCCAACCCACACATTCCGGATGCACCGATGCTGATGTTTCGCTGTCACCATACCGTGGGGGTTCTGCGTACTTTCCCCCAGACGGTAGTTATGACAGCTAACCACTCCGCGTAGAGGTGGTCTCATCTGCTAATAGGATGGCTGACACTAATCCCGAAATAGCTGTACTGACTCGGCGGTCGCCTTCCACAATGTTTATCACATTTTCTTCCAAGACTGGCGTTCGAACATTTCGCGTACGTCGTTCATGATTTCCTGCTTCCTGCAACGACCCTATCTCAGATAAACGGTGAAACACTGTTGCAAGTATTGAATGCTGTGGTTATTGTCGGGAAGGTCAGGTCTCCTGATACAACCTTTATGCCCTCCGACCGTTGCCATTTGCCTTTCCGTAAGTAAACACCATGTCGAAAAACCCTCAGTTCGAATACAGAACCATTGTGTACAAATCACATCCACTACAAGGTGAGTCAGAGATAAAAATGAATCAGCTCAACATTAGCAATTTCCATGGCAGAAGAGGGTGATAGGGCATGACGTATGAGGAACAGAACCATTCTCTGGGAGAAAACCGTGCATACTGTAACTCGCTGCATGGTACAGCGAATATTATACCGCAGTCTCTGTAGAAAAGTATGATTTAATTTAACGGTCTCTAGCATGGAATCCATGCATTTCCTGACATATGTTCATTAGACCTCTTTTGTTCAGTATCGTCTCATCGATGAATCCCTATAGTTTGTACTTGGTGGAAAAATTACCCTGTATAATGTTAAAATGGTCACTATACCTTCGTAGTATAATGACCGAAACAAAAATTTGCTACACCTCAGTAAGTTTTTTTTTTTTTTTTGTGGGCTGAAAACGTTTTTGTCAATACATGTCTTGACAACGAACAACTCCACGAATGTGTTTGAAAGTATACAGATTTTTTTCAGCAATCTAAAATTAAAAGTGATGAAAATTTTTTTCATCGAATTGGATTTATCCATTGAGTTCAGCATGTCAAGACATCTTACGGAAAAAATTATCAGTTCTCTACGATGTTTTTACGACAAAGCTGGAGTTTCATCGGCATCTCCCCTTAAAATTATAGCTTGTATGAAGTTGGAAGTGAACGATTGTTAATGGTAAGTATAGTTCTTTCTGTTTTGTGAGAAAGAGCTAACTGGAGATAGTACTTGACAAAAACAAGACAGGCATAGATTCGGCAGACAACGAACTCTATTTATTCCAGTGGAAATTAGGTATTTATTCTGTATTGCTTATTTTTAACTTGAAACTATTGTACTGGTTATTCTCGGAGTAAACACACTGTCCGAGGAAAAAAAAAATTAAGCACCCATAAGACATGGCAGGATGTCAACGCAGTTTGGACACAGACATACCATCGGAAAGTGTGTAAGTGGTTATCGTTGCAGTTCTCTTTCACAGAACAACTGCCACAGTTATTAGTGATATTCGCGTTTAGTGTTGTTACCAAGCCGAATATGATACACAGGACATTAGCTGTAAAAGTGCTGATATTTCTATCAATAACTGGGGACAGTGTTCTGAACAATATTATTTCAGCATTTACTTCATTTACAGACGAATAGTCATAGCTATTACGTGAAGTATATTTTTTTAAATAGGTTAGTACCTCCAAGTACGAGTAGAACAAATAAGCCGTTAATGTCTGTTTGCCCTGGGCAGCACGTGAGAAAATATGAAATGAAAATGGGAAGCATATACTGACAGGCGTTGACCATTCCACAGTGCAGTTACGACGGTGCATAAAACATCAGTCGGTAAGTTTATGTGACGTGTTTGTGGTGAGACTGTTAGACACAGAGAACAAACATCTAACACGCTGATGTGAGTACATACTAACGTACCAATGATCACAATATCTTTACCTGTACCCCTAACATTCTCTATGTGAGGCATCAACAGCTTGAGATGTTGAGTGATCGCTATGAAGAAAACAAGGATGGCTGGTATTTGTCTGAGACTTATCAGTATCTGACTGAAAGGAGATTTATTGTGGATCTCTATTTGGCCGACTGGTCAACTGTACCGCAACAAGATATGTGGGGCGTTGAGATGTGACAGCAACACGATGCTGAACTGTGTGGGAAAGTGAGGGTTGGCACATTCATCGCTTACAATTCGGTCAACCAAGTCTGAGCATTGCCAGGGAGACTTGTTTTATTGTTCACCAAGCACATCGTAGCCTCTTCACATGTTCGCCTGCTATATGATAAAAAGTAATGGAATCCCTGCAACTTTTTTGTCATCTCGCACTATTGCTCGGAGACTTGTGCAGCTAGACTAGTGAATTATGGCCCAGGCACCACAACACAAATAGCTGCCTGTGTACAAGTGCTGTGAGCAGGAATCGTGGACTACTGATGAATGGTGTCGCATTGTATTCAGTGAGAAATCGAGTAATACTCAGGATGACCACCGCCGGCGATTGTGACGAGAACCTGAGGATAGGTCCCCTCATTGCAATGTTTTAGGGAGGCGCAGCAGTATTATTCCATGGTGTGAGGAGTCATGGAGAATAATTCTAGGTCACGTTGGTGACTGATGGAGCTGACAGCACAACGATCGTCACGCATATCCTGAATCCTCCTGTGTCACCCCTCATGCAACAGAAACGTGGTGCCATTATCCAGCAGGACAATGCTCGCCCACACATGGCGTGTGTCCCTACGAATGTGTAATGTTGAGCTACTCCCTTGTCCAGCAAGATACCCCACATCTCTTCGCGACGGAACATGTGTTTGACTTGCCCGGACGTCAGTTCCTTCCCAGTGTCAGGTACCAAGGACCAATTAGAACAATTGTCGGCCAACATGATTCTGGAGAAGACACAACTGCTTTACGATACTTTCATAACTGAATCAGTACATGCATCCAGGTTAGAGGATGTGCAATGTCATGCTGAAAGTATGGCTCATACTCCCAACATTTTTGTAAGTTAGACTCGATTTTGTAATCAATGAAATTTCGTCTGATACCCTCTTCGCCGTTTCATTTCCACCTTCCTTTCAGGGCGATTATTTTCCATTGTCACTCAATATGCTTTTAGAAATCAGTTCTCAGGTATATGAGTCGTCTGAAGGTAGTGTAAGTACAACAGGGCATTGATTACTGGTATAGAAGAAGAGCCCATTTTAACCGTGTATCAACGGTCAAAGCAAAACTGGAGGTTGCTTATTAGCAGGGAGTGGAGATTTACATATAGGCAGTTATAATTTGGATCCGCTAAAAAAGAAAAAAAAAAGATTCGGAGCAATACGTCGCATGATTTCTCTTGTGAAAGGCACGACGTTAATATTTTGTGCATTCTGGTCACGTCCGAGAGGCAATTTCGCGCCATGCTACGGGGATGGTAGGAGACGACAGGCGAGGAGGAACTCTTGCATTCGCTTTAACTGACTCAGGCAACTCGCCAAAAATCTTTAGCAGGCTGTAGGAACGACAGCGGAGTTCTCATGTCCCGAATTACAGTGTCCATACGTTTAGTGAAATTGATAGTTGTTCTAGAAAGTGATTGCTGACAGGTTGTTTAAAAGATAATTTATATGTTGGCTGTTACTACGAAGAGAGGAGAGCATGGACAATCAGATATTTTAGCAAAAGCTGGAGTTTTGTCCAACAAAATACATTGGTTCAATAATTTCCCAGATTCTATGAACTTTTATGTAAAATTTTACAACTGGAGTGACAATATGCTGCTGTTGAATGTTAATGGAGACAGGATTACGCCTGTGGTGAATATCACTGATGTGGTGTAAACTGTTAGTGTGTGACCACCTATCAAATATCGATGGCGAGTTTCCGGAGTAACATTTAGAAATGATTTGTGTTATGATCTATTTCGTTTGCACTGAACCATCTTCAACTCTGACTAAGTCGGCTAAAGGTGTTATCCATAAATCTGTGTAAGTAATATACACACTCCGTGGTAAAGGTGTACTCTATTGTTCTACGACGTATCATGTGCAGAAGCTGAAGGCTACTCTTGCATCGGACGTACTCAGATTTGAAAGACTGTTCAATGGAATCACAGCGGACCATAACATTAGAAATATGTCATCCAAGAGAAAAACGAAAGTAGTTGTACAGGCATTGATTGTGGTTTTTCACCAAAAACAAAATGTCAATTGATACAAAGCTCAAAATTCAATTGAATGGAATGAAAGCGTAACGTCGATCGGGGCAAAATAAACGTAACTGATACATTGTGAAATTTCATGAGTTGGCGAAAAACAGACGGCCGCTGTGATCGAGCGGTTCTAGCCGCTTCAGTCATGAACCGCGATGCTGCTACGGTCGCAGGTTCGAATCATGCCTCCGGCATGGTTGTGTGTGATGTCCTTAATTCTAAGTGTAGAGGACTGATGACCTCAGATGTTAAGTCTCATAGTGCGTAGAGCCATATGATTATCTTTTTTTTTTGTGGGAGACAGTGCTAACCCACGAGAGGGTAATTTGGTATTACCAAATGTTATATGTTTATTGTATTCAAATACAAGAAGATACGTTGTTTGTGTATCGTGTATTAAACCGGGGATCTAGAACCGACGGAGAGGCTTCGTCTAGCCATAGCCCTCAGTGGTTCGCAACCCCACAACAGGCCACAGCAGTCCACCCACCCCACCGCTGCCCCACACCGAACCCACGGTTATTGTGCGCAGACAATATTTGTTCAGCAATCGCCGACCTAATGCAACGGAGGCCGCGCATTCGCCGAGGTAGAAGGACGAGGACCTTAAAAACCATCCACAGCACCAGGCACACCGGACCTCAACACTAATCCGCCGGACGGATTGGTGCCCAAAACCGGCAGGCCTTCTCGCTCCGGAAGTACGCCTTAGACATCGTTGCTAGCCGTCCGGGCCAGAACGTACATAATATGAGGAAGCCAACAATTTATGTAGTGCACTCGCTTTCTAACGGAACACATGGAGTTGCTTGTTCCAGAGATATGGTTCGTTGGAAAATAGAACACATAGCATGTTCAGACTAATCCTTGCAGCATCTTCAGCCAACCCTTTCAGTTTTGGAAAAAAGTAGTATTATGACATCCAATATCCTAAAACTGACTACGCTGGCCGTTGGCTTTGTGACTGTTACCAGTGCAGCCGTTAACATTCATCCTTTACCTTCAGGTAGTTAGTTAGGAGGTTATCTTACTATCATCAATGCCGAACGCACAAGATTGTTACCAGGGGAATTTTTCTTTGTGCAAATGGTTGGAATAATAACGTTGCAAAAGTTCTGTATTTGTAAGAGATACGAAGTTTTCGAATGTACTGGAGGGACTAGCCGGCCGAGTTGGTCGAGCAGTTCTAGGCGCTTCAGTCTGGAACCTCGCGACTGCTACGGTCGCAGGTTCGAATCCTGCCTCGGGCATGGATGTGTGTGATGTCCTTGGGTTAGTTAGGTTTAAGTAGTTCTAAGTTCTAGGGGACTGATGACCTCACAAGATGAGTCCCATAGTGCTCAGAGCTATTTGAACCATTTGGAGGAATTATCGGCTGCTAACACACAAAAGTGTGAGCCGTGACAGAACGGCTACAATGTACGAGCGGACAAAGAGCGACTAACCGCCTACTCTGAATAAAATGAAATACTATTTGGTTTATACGAATATTCTTATTTATATTGTATTTTGGAACTATCGCTGAGCCAGACTCAATTTTACACTTAACTGAATGTAAATGAGCGTGTTTGAAGTTAGTTATAGAATATTATGGAGCAAATTATTTAAATAATATTTTCAGTCTCAGGACTGAAGACAACAAGAACAACAACAACAGTATTTTCAAAATGTGCGAAAATTTGTGATTATTTCTTCTGTTCTTTCTTTAGTTTTACGTTGTATAAGTGTTTTCCTTTTGCAGAAGTCATTCGGTGAAGTCTAGTTTTGAACACGTTATTTAAATCGGAGAGAGGAAATTATGTTGAAGGATTATTAATTAGTTACTCATTCGAAACACTAAAATCTCCACGCATGATGAAATTTAATTACCTGTGAGCAGGTACGATTTCCTTAACCTAAAATCCTACACTGTTAGATGAGAACATTTCTATTAGGGTCATAATAACTATTAATTTTTGTGCATTATTAGGGAATTTATTTTATGCCCCTTTAGTTGTTGGTACACCTGGGTCAGGTTTTAGAAACTTTGCAGCTCCAGGTTCGGGAAGATGGGAAACAGAACTAAACTCCTAACATCGGTTGTACCACCTCCTGATACACGGACCATCACAGAATGTTACTAAGTAGGTACCGCTTGAGTGTTAGCGGTGGTGAATAATGTGAGCGGACCAAAAAATTCATATCAGCTCAGTTAAAATTCTAACTACTTCCAGATTACGAAAAATTTATTGGGAAATTACATGAACTCTACCAACGAACGTTAACGTTTCATTCATGCGATTATTTGTAATACGTTTCGCAAACCTCAGTTGGAAACTAAAAAAATATTCTCCTTTCTCCGTAGCATATTTCACCTACACATTGTAAAAACAATCAAAATGACGCTGGAGCCAGTGTTTCCAGTTTGAGGGATTTATGTCTGTTTTAGGTCTGTTTTAATTTGACAGGGATTTAGAAAAATTTGGGGTAAAATAGAACTTACGGTGACAAACCCTATTATTTGTAGTAGCCACAACTCAACGTATTACTTTACCCTATTATTTATAGTAAGCACAACAGAATGTATTACTTTACGGCTTTAAATTCTAGTCGAAAGTAATCCTTTTAAGTTTGGCTTACTATATTAATTGTACTATCACCGTAGTTAAGGGCGACATCGGTACATAATAGTATTATAGCTATAGTAATAGCAAGTAAGGCTGACCTATGAGAGCAGGGCGTGTGAATTGAAAAGCAGATATGCCACTTGGTGGTGCCGGGAAGCAAGAATGGGATGTTTGGTCTTTTTTTTTCATTTTGAATCGCGGAACAAGAGTGACGAAATGTTCTATTGATTATTCGTTTGATTGTTAGTATATTCAAAAATGGATGAAAATGGACGAAAATGATGACCAAGCACCTTATTCGACTCAGAATTTAGGAACAACAAAATCAACATTAAGCATGGAAGAAAACTATCTGAAAAAATTTAAAACTTCTTGGTTAAAGCATCGTGATTTTAAGTCTTGGCTGAGGCAAAGGAGAGGCAAAATCGTACAGTCAAATCTATGATTTTGTTATTATTTGGGATGTCGCAATCACAGAGACACAAGAAAAAACGCCAAACACTCTAAACAGATGTAAGAATGCAGTCCCATGTGGTGATATTGAATAAAATATTGTCGGGTCTCTAGCCGCGTTGTTGTTGTTGTTGTTGTTTTTGTTGTTGTTGTCTTCAGTCCTAAGACTGGTTTGATGCAGTTCTCCATGCTACTCTATCCTGTGCAAGCTTCTTCATCTCCCAGTACCTACTGCAACCTACATCCTTCTGAAACTGCTTAGCGTATTCATCTCTTGGTCTCCCTCTACGATTTTTACCCTCCACGCTGCCCTCTAATACTAAATTGGTGATCCCTTGATGCCTCAGAACATGTCCTACCAACCGATCCCTTCTTCTGGTCAAGTTGTGCCACAAACTTCTCTTCTTCCCAATCCTTTCAATACTTCCTCATTAGTTATGTGATCTACACATCCGATCTTGAGCATTCATCTGTAGCACTACATTTCGAAAGCTTCTATTCTCTTCTTGTCCAAACTATTTATCGTCCATGTTTCACTTCCATACAAGGCTACACTCCATACAAATACTTTCAGAAATGACTTCTTCACACTTAAATTTATACTCGATGTTAACAAATTTCTCTTCTTCAGAAACGCTTTCCTTGCCATTGCCAGTCTATGTTTTATATCCTCTCTCCTTCGACCATCGTCAGTTATTTTGCTCCCCAAATAGCAAAACTCCTTTACTACTTTAAGTGTCTCATTTCCTAATCTAATTCCCTCAGCATCACCCGACTTAATATGACTACTTTGCATTATCCTCGCTAGCCGCGTTAAGGGATTAAAATTACGAGAACATTTGGCCAAGCACTATTTTTAGTTTTAATGCCAGTGGGCTGCTGGTGAGTCCTCATGAGAATAAACCTGATGTAGCCGCGCGGTGTAGCTGTGCCGTCTAGGGCGTCTTGTCACAGTTCGCGCAGCTGAACCCGTAGGAGGTTCGAGTCCTCCCTCGGGCATGTGTGTTTGTGTGTGTGTGTGTGTGTTTGTGTGTGTGTTGTTATTAGCGTAAGTTAGTTTAACTAGTGTTTAAGTATAGGGACCAATGAGCTAATCAGTGTGGTCCCTTATGAATTCACACACATTTAAACATTTGGCCAGTGCTGTCCAAATTTACTGTTCCCTTGAAGCTGTTGTCCCGCATTATCGCTCAATATATGTCCGCGTAACACAGCATACAACCTATCCTTATGGTCGTACTTGACTGTACTGGTCACAGCTTAACTTCCACTCCACGTGAAACGAAATCCAATGAAATTCAAGCAAACGCGGAAGAATACATGGTGTAATGTTTACATCAGGTTTATTCTAATGACAAATAGAGTACAGATGCCGGCTGTGACGTCACTGGTGCTCGCGGCACCGCCGTATATGGGCGTTCGATGTAAACTCTTCAACAGCGCGATCGGTGAATCCCAAGCCGCGCTGAATTGCTGGCGACTGTCTTTATTAACGGTTTTATTGGACATACGTAGGCAAACAGTAGGCACTGTAGGACAACCCAGGAAAGAGCATGGAATGTTTTGTCAGCTATTCTACACAGAGAAATATGCTTTAGCTCGGCTTGCTTCATGAAACGGTCACCGGATGAAATTTGACGAAACCCAGTCGTGGCTTGCACTAACGGCTTCTGGGACTGCGTGACTCAAAAGGCTTTTGAAATAAATATCAAGCATAACATCCTTAATAGAGAAGGTGATCGGCAACACAGAGCGACGTGGTGTCTACCGATAGCGCTGCTCAAGGGGGAACTTCGAACCCGGAGTCGATGTACGCCCATATACCGTATATGGCGATGCCGCGAGCACCAGTGGCCTCACAACTGATAGGTAATGCACATAACGGCGCAGCAACAGCAACCCACTGGCAGTCGTACCACTTGACAGTGGCCAAGCAGTGTCTGACCGAAAGATTGCGTAATTTTAATCACTTGCCGTGGTTGGAAATTCGAGAATTTTTTATTCACTCTAAACATATGGCTGTCATATTAAAATGTAAACATGTTCAAGCAAAAACCAGACTAATACCTCTAAGGTGGTACAAACAGAATTAAATATGTGCAGTTTCTTAAGAAGCATGATCTGACTATTCCATTAGTCTATAATTTTTCGACGCTAATATGTAAATTGCTTCCGGAGTCGAAATATCTAGAAGATGAGCATCTAGGAAATCAAAAACCAAAAGTACTTTGCATGAAGTCACAGCATCGGCCTACAGGCAATATGTAACTTACGTCATGTCGAACAACATCTTTACAATTGTAATAAATGAAACAATAAGTCTTTCCATGAAACAACGGTTGGAAGTCATTGTCACATTCTTTAACAGTGTAACGAGAAAGGGAATTACTGATAGTCTCATCCTTGAACGTGTTGCTTTATACGAAACTGGGAATGCTATCAACCGATGCCTAGTTTTAGGATCCAACTGTGTCATAGTAAATTCAGCGCAATGATTCAAAAGTGAGGCTTCTGCTGTTGATCCCGTAAATTTATAAATATTTTCTATGCCATATTACTGGTATTTTCTTCCATTACATATGTCAAATAATACACAGTTCCTTATTACAGTTAAACGCCCTAAATTATCGGTTTTCTTGGCTTGAGGATATTTTAGGAACAATTTCGAAAGAAACTACGTTCGTAGGTAAATTTACTACACTGTGTTCATGGAACGGTGTAGTTCTTCATTAGTGTCGGGAAGTATCCGCTGCTCTGTTGTCTGAAGCGTATTGATGTAAATTCAAAAGAAAGTAGCGTTTTGGCGCAATGTTAATGTTCTGGATGCGCACCCGGCAGACCCCTGGTTTATATCTCCACGAGGTAATTAAGATTTAGGTTTTTCACTGTTTCTGCAAATCAGTCATGGCGAATTTTAGGGTAGTTCCTTCAATAGGAAACAACCGATTTATTTCGTCCTTAATCTCTAAGAGCTTGTGAGCCGGCAGTAATAACCTAGTCGTTGATGGGACATTTCGTTAAACTTCCTTATTTCTTTCAGGCTATACTTTTACGTTTATCCACGTACTTAGAGGTTTGTCTATAATTTTCTAGCAACCAGCAACTGAGATCTGAGAAATAATTTAGAGGAATAAAGAAGATCTGAAAATGTACGAATTAAAGTAAATTTTTAGGTATTCGATATTTCTGTTGCCGCTTAAGCCAACGATGAAATACCCTTGTTCATTAGTCTCATAATGCCCCGCACATACGTATCCACATTAATGACGTGGGCAGAAGGGAAGCAGCTGAAGTAGTAGTTAAAAGAATATTACTATAATAGTGTATTTCGTGTCTAAAATTGCACTGGAGTTTGAAAATTAGCTAAAGACCACAATTCTAACACATGTACTACGTACCACCAACGCCGTCATGGCCGGTGGAGCCGGCCGGAGTGGAAGAGCGGTTCTAGGCGCTACGGTCTGGAACTGGGCGACCGCTGCGGTCGCAGGATCGAATCCTGCCTTCGGCATGGATGTGTGTGATGTCCTTAGGTTAGTTAGGTTTAAGTAGTTCTAAGTTCTAGGGGACTGATGACCTCAGAAGTTAAGTCCCATGTGCTCGGAGCAAGGCTAATGACCTACCGACCAACGAAACGAGAGAAATTTTTATAACGTCCAAACTGCCGTTATGGCGTAACTTCGTTTAATATGTAACCCGCACTATCCTGTAACAGGCATAATGGGTTTAGAAATTCTTAGACATGATTTCTATTTCAAATATATCAGTGGTACTTCGATTCTTCTAGCTTCAATTAGATCGTAGTACACATATCTAGTAGCAACTCCTATACCTTAATGTGAATGCGGTTACTTCGATTTTCCCAAGGGGTGATTCGGGTATGGCTCTTTACGGTGGGATGTCAGTTTGGGTACGAATAAATTAAATAACATGCATATTTTCATTTTGAGAAAAGCCTACTACACGAAATAAGTGTTCTGTATGTACTAAAGTATAGGAATACGCTATGAAAAGCCTACCACACGAAATAAGTGTTCTGTATGTACTGAAGTATAGGAATACGCTATGAAACATTCTGTTTCAATCTTTGCAAAAAATTTTCTCATTGGTCTCTTAACTAGAATTAATTTACCACACTGAACATTTCAGTAAATCTGTTCAAAAAATGGTTCAAATGGCTCTGAGCACTATGGGACTTAACATCTGTGGTCATCAGTCCCCTAGAACTTAGAACTACTTAAAACTAACTAACCTAAGGACATCACACACATCCATGCCCGAGGCAGGATTCGAACTTGCGACGTAGCAGTCTCGCGGTTCCGGACTGAGCGCCTAGAACCGCGAGACCACCGCGGGCGGCAGTAAATCTGTTTGAGGCTGCAAATCTGTACTTGATGATGGCAGATCAACTGTGTGCAGCCCTGAAGTTTCATTTAATTCCTTATCTTTCCATCTCACTATTAGACGTACACAATCTGATCGGACGTATCCGAACACCTATTACTATACATTGATACGTGGTGCGTCTTTCCTTCGCCTTTATGACGGCTTGATCTCTGCTGGGAACATTATAAATGAGGTGCCTCAGTGTCTATAATGGAATGGGAGCCCATCATTCCAAGACCCAAAATCAAAGAACGCAGAGACCTCGGACATTGGTGTTCCATTTAGTTCAAATCGGGTGTCTGGAAAAGTCAGTCCACTTCAGGAATGTTATTGTCTACGAACCATTGCGTTACAGATGCTGCTTCATGACAGGTTACATTGTCGTGCTGTTGCAAGCATCGTCTCCAAACTCTAATATACACAATACCCAACGCTATAATATGTGTTTATATCCTTCGACCACAAAAAAATTACCGCCGCACCAAAACATGGCCACCATCTGCTTACTTCACAGTCGGCACTACACTCAGTGGTGGTTAACGTACTCTTAGTATCTAGCAAACCAATGCCCTTCCATCAGACTGCCATAGGATTCAGCGCGATTCATCACTCCAAGTCATCTTGTATCCAGTCGTGCAATGTCCAGTTGCCTCACCATCTCAAGCATCTCTTGGAAGTAGATCCTTCTGTAAAGGATAATTTTATCATTAACGAAACGCAGTCAAGGGTTCTAACAAAGCTGTTTTAGTCACTGAATGGTTCATTTTCTCAGCCTTTCCAAGGACTCTCGTTTTACTGTTTCTGTTTACAGCAGTGTTCAAGATGTCCTGTTGATAGACGTAAGGTACCTCATTTGAAGTCTCAAACCTTTTCATCCATTTGAAGTAATACATTCCTTCCTTCACTGTCAATGTACACTATTTAAACATCAGTGCCGCAGAAGATTCCACAGGCATCTTCCCCTGCGTGATGGACGTTCCCTGGCAAGTTCTCAGAGAGCTGCGCTAAGCAGACCGATTACGAAGGAAGATGCTCTCCCCAATTCTCGCTTGGTGACATGAGACAGACAAAAGGAACACAATGACTACATTCTATTTACTGCTCTGAATATAGTGCCTGAAAGGCATTGTGAATAGAAACACACACGACACTGGTGTGATATTCTACAATATTATGGATTTATTTCACAAGCCGGTCTTCGGCTGTTACGCCTTGGTCTGGTAAACAGTACGGTGCAGTGAAGTTTCGTTGGCTCAAAGATTTAAAACTAGTGCATCTATAGAATACATCATTTCCAAAACATGAAAAATTGTTAATGTTAGATATAGAAATCAAACGAGAGGAATTATTTCACTGAAAATGCGGTGGAAGATAATTTAACTGTTGAAATACATAATGAATTACAACAACTGTTCTTCGAAAAAAGTTAATTGACCAATATACTGGTTGACGTATTCCAAGGAGGAGGCTGAACAAAATAATCTCTTCTTTAACAGGTCCTTAATTACAAACAGAAAAGATATTCTAGTGAGACTAAGCAGGTAAGTCAACCAGCTGTGATTATAAAAAGTGATTTTTTAACAGGACAAGAGAAGTTATAGTCACTTAAATGAAGAAGAAAGTGGGGCATATGAATAAGAGGAGTAATTTACAACATGGCCTGGATGGAGTTTGAGTGTTAACTACAGTTAGAAGTGGCGAGTAAGGGAACTGTGGTCATTCAGTATTATGCTTGGTCAGATGGATATATTTGTCTATTAGTTTCAATTATTTCGAGGTATTTTATTTACCCTCTTTAAAAGATCTAATGTAATACTGTACATCATACTGCAATTCGTAGCCATGGCCTTCTTTAAGCAGGAGATCTACAAAAGTAGAGACTCCTTTCCCAAATTTCCAATTTCTACGGTGTTTTTTCAAACGGGTGCATATTGCCATGTCAGACTGACCTATATAATCTGACACAATTACATGTAATGGTCCAACAAGCTAAAGTGCTGTCTTTACCATTGGACAAAAAATGTCCAACAGTGTTGCGCACATAAAATCTTTGGAAACAGAGATACTATGTAGATGCACTGTTATGAAATCATTGATTATAAAAAAAATTTCGCTGCACCATTTATCTTTTTACCTGAAAATGGCGCAACTGCCGAAACGCAGTTAGTGAAATAAATAATAAATACTGTAGAATATAACATGAGTAGTGTGTGTGTATTTTTTTTTTTTTTTTTGATAGCGTATAAAATATTCTACCGGGAACAGTACAGTAAATCAATGCAATGAAAAGCACTAGTTGAAAATTACTGAAACTCCCCTAACGTCAATCGGCTGTCCAGGAAAGCAGTGCTCATAAGCGTTTGGCGCCCTACTGTCGGCACTGAGGAGGTAATTCAGTTCGAGAGACCGCATTAGGTTCGCCCCATTTAGAGTCAATTCGCGATCACCTGGCAGAGACGGCGCGTGCCACGGTCGGCAGGGGGCGCTTTCCCCTGCGACGCCTTCAATGCCCGCCCGGAGCTGGCCGCAGCACCGCCCTGTGTTTGCGCCTGCTCCCGTGATGACGGCGCCGACAAAGCCGTCCAATATTGACGGCCACCTAGCCGTATGCGGTCCAACATGGGCGCGTTTGCGTAGTGCCGTCATTTGGCTTCTGTCACGACAGGATCTGCAGCTGCTGCTGCTGCGGTCCAGCTTAAAGCCGGACAGCCGCCATTCTGCATCGTGTACACGCAGTTGCGCCCTTGCCTTGTGTGTTCATAGTAACGTACCAGGGCATGTGAAACGTCACCCACACGGGAAACGAGGAAATATCCCCGCTTGAGTGTTGCATGTCTAAATATAATTTTTGCTGCAACCTAAAAGAATGTAGGTACACGAGAAATATTACTGGCAATACATAACAGCAATGTTCATGCTACTTTTGACGCTTGAGACGCAGAGGGATGGAGGGAAGATTATTGTTTAACGTCCCTTCGACATCGAAGTCATAAGAGATGAAGCCCTTTGAAAGGAAACATAAAGGCATTTGATTCGGACTGATTGATGAAAATGACGGAAAATCTAAGTCTGGGTGTCCAGATACGAACCGTCGCCCTCCCGAATGCGGGTCAAGTGTGCTAGCCACTGCACCACCTCGCCGAATTTGAAACGCTGAGACACCCATCGTACCTTGTGATAAACTATTGGATCCCTGTATCATATAAAGGTCTATCAAAAAGCTCCCATTTGAGGGCGTTGCTGCTGCATACATCCAACATATTGCTACTTCGATGCGGGTGCATAAGCTTGACGGTTGCAGGTTCGAATCCTGCCTCGGGCAAGGATGTGTGTGATGTCCTTAGGTTAGTTAGGTTTACGTAGTCCTAACTTCTAGAGGACTGATGACCTCAGAAGTTAAGTCCCATAGTGCTCAGATCCATTTGAACCATTTTTGGTTTAAGATTCGACGCCGCGCGGGATTAGCCGAGCGGTCTACGGCGCTGCAGTCACGGACTGTGCGGCTGGTTCCCGGGGAGGTTCGAGTCCTCCCTCTGGCATCGGTGTGTGTGTTTGTCCTTAGGATAATTTAGGCTAAGTAGTGTGTAAGCTCAGGGATTGATGACCTTAGCAGTTAAGTCCCATAAGATTTCACACACATTTAAGATTCGACATGTAGACAAGATATTAATTTGGTATTCTTGTCTTTCGGAAATGTGTGCGATAAGTGAGGAAACGTTGTACTGTGGCGACGTTATTACGAAATGCGTCCAACGAGAACCAAAGTGAGCCGGTTGGTGGCCGAGCGGTACTAGGCGCTGCAGTTTGGAACCACGTGACCACTACGGTTCCAGGTTCGAATCCTGCCTCGGACATGGATGTGTGTGATGTCCTTAGGTTAGTTAGGTTTATGTAGTTCTAAGTTAAAGGGGATTGATGACCACAGCAGTTAAGTCCCATAGCTCTCAGAGCCATTTTAAGGACTAAAGTGAAGTTATACTTTTCTTGGCTGCCGAAGGACAAGCACCTGTAGACGTCCATCGGGGAATGAAGAATTTGCTTGCGACAGGGTGCCCACAGGAAACCACCATTGTGCAATGGTGCGCCAAGTTCCGCCCTGGTCGCGCTTCGTCTCAAGACGCTGGTCGATTGGAGAAGTCAGCCTCATCCACTATGGACAAGTTGGAGGGGCTCTGTCAGATGAGGGTGTGCAGCAATCAGTTACCTAATTCTTTACACAGCAGCAAAATGTTTTACCAAATGGGAATTTTCAACCTTGGAAAACTGCCTCATCGATCACGGCAATTTCACCTGGTTGGCTTACAGATCCTCGACAATACAGCATTCGAACGGACACTTTTTGAGCGCTCCTTGTAGCAGTCTTCTGCCTGCAAATGAAGCCGACATGTGTCAATTGTCTACAGCTTTCCATTTATTCATTTGTTTATTTATTTATTGTTCCGTGGGACCAAATTAAGGAGAAGTCCCCATGGTCATGGAACGAGTCAATACATCAAATTAAAACACGATAGAAGAAACAGATAAAATGAAATATAAGAAACATATTCAGGCGATAAGTGGTAAGTTTAAACAAAGTAAATCAACAATGTAACACTGGAATTTGCTTAATTTTTCAGCTCTTCCAGGAGCTCCTCGACAGAGTAGAAGGAGTGAGCCATGAGGAAACTCTTCAGTTTAGAATTAAGAGTGTTTGGGCTACCGTTAAGATTTTTGAGTTCTTGTGGTAGCTTATTGGAAATGGATGCAGCAGAATACTGCATTCCTTCCTGCACAAGAGTCAAGGAAGTGCATTACAGATGCAGATTTGATTTCTGCCTAGTATTAACTGAGTGAAAGCTGCTAACTCTTGGGAAAAAGCTAATATTGCTGACATCAAACGACATTAAAGAAGATATATACTGTGAGGACAATGTCAGAATTCCCAGACTATTGAATAGGGGTCGACAAGATTTTCTCGAACTGACACCACATAGAGCTCGAACAGCCCGTTTTTGAGCCAAATATACCATTTTTGAATCAGAAGAATTACCCCAAAAAATAATGCCATACGACATAAGCGTATGAAAAAATGGGAAGTACACTACTTTTCGTGTTGAACTGTCACTTATTTCAGATACTCTTCTAATGATAAATGAAACAGCATTTATTTTCTGAACAAGATCCTGAACATTGGCTTTCCACAACACCTTACTTTCTATCCGAATGCCTAGGAACTTGAACTGTTCCGTCTCGCTTATAATATGCCCATTCTGTCTGATCAAAATATCTGTTCTTGTTTATTTGTGAGTTAGAAACTGTAAAAAAGTCTTACTGTGATTTAGCATCAAATTATTTTCCATAAGCCACGAACTTATTTCATGAACTACATTATTTGATACTGTTTCAATATTACACACAAGACCCTTCACTA
The DNA here is from genome assembly GCF_023897955.1 of Schistocerca gregaria. NCBI lineage: Eukaryota > Metazoa > Arthropoda > Insecta > Orthoptera > Acrididae > Schistocerca > Schistocerca gregaria. The sequence continues at coordinate 465,897,044 of NC_064922.1, forward strand.
CCACGCTGGTGTCATCAGGAAACAAAAATATTTTTGAATTACCTGTAATACTAGAAGGCATGTCATTTATATAAATAAGAAACAGCAGTGGCCCCAGCACCGACCCTTGGGGAACGCCCCCTTAACAGTGGCCCATTGGAACTGAACATCATTACCACTCTCAATATTGCGGAGAACTAGCTTCTGCTTTCTGTTCTTAAAGTAAGAGGCGAGTCTATTGTAAGCCACTCCCCTTACTCCATAATGGTCCAACTTCTGCAGTAATATTTTGTGGTCAACACAGTCAAAAGCCTTCGTTAAATCAAAGAAAACACGTAGCGTTCGCAACCTTTTATTTAATCCGTCCAAAACATCACAGAGAAAAGAGAATACAGCATTTTTAGTTGTTAAACCATTTCTAAAACCAAACTGTACATTTGACAGCAAATTATGTGCATTTAAATGCTCCAGTAACCTTACATATATACAACCATCTCGATAACTTTAGCAAACACCGATGGCATAGAAATAGGTCTAAAATAGTCAACATTATCCCTGTCTCCCTTTTTTATAAAGTCTCCAGCATTGTAGAGATGCTGTCCAGAGGATTGGAATTCCTTTATTATCAGAAAAAATGCAGATCGTAGACAGCAAGTCAGCTCGAAGCCGAATTCATTTGTACAGTTGTTGCACATAACTGGGAGAGCATTGGCATGCGTAAGTACAACACTTGTGCTCATAATTCCACACGTCTTGTTTCTATTGGCCCATAGTACTCTCTGTAGCGGCTCAACATGACGGCAAAAGTTCACAGCCTCACATCTGGGCAGGAAGTTAATGCGTGGAGTGTCCTTCGTGCCCTAGAACACCGAGCACGCCAGTTTCTGCACTGACACAGTCTGAACATTGACTTGGCCGGCGATCCATTGCGACACGAATGCGAACGCTGCTTTGTTTTCCGGAATAAAGGCAGGAACCCACCATTTTCTTCACCCGAGGTGATCCTGCTAAGGAACTCGTGGCTGGGATCATCATACTGCTACCGCTTCTAAGCGATTTATTCAGCACTCACGTGGCACACGCATTTTTAAACTGTATGTGCTTGATGATAATTTCAGACAACAAGGATCTCAACATCGCCGGAGAGCAACACAACTATTTAGCGACAGTTCTCCATATCACATTTCCGTTCCAGTTTGAAACACCCCTATTTAATTCCTTTACTAGATTTTGTATAATTTATCGAAGCCGCCAAACAGTTGATTATTATGATTATATGACCGTGTGCTTAATGGATGAAAGGCTATCGGTTATTTCTGCTATGGTTTCTGGGGTATTTCAACCGAGTGCGGCTGTTTTGCAACTGAATAGTGGAATGATGGAAAGTTTGTCTATTATTAAGGACCGAAAAGGTTGAGATGTAAAAACTAATATATATTTCCTACTAACGCACAAGTACTGAGGCAGTTGCTACCTTCGCCTTACACGTCTAATCACAGTTATATCTTTTTATTTGTTGTTGATTTTCAGTACTTCGTCACACGCAATGCTGATGGTTAACATTCACAACAATCCTCACTGCAATCCATGGTTGTTGCTGGCCGACGCGGTTGACGCGAAACACGTAATTCGGCACTTGTCACTTTCTGTTTCCTATCACTCGCGAATCGGTAATAGCGAGGCTCAACCCCACGACGATCAGGGGGACGTGCTCACTCGTCACACTCCGGTGAATTTTACTCGACCACCATTCTTGCCCGTCTTTCCCTCACTCCTTTTCACTCGACACTCTCCAGTACTACTACTCGACAATAGGTCTCACTGCCTACTGCAGTGCTTGACAATCGACTCCGTCTACTATCGACCTGAGCGCCGGATACTAGCATCTATGTTCGCGGGATCACGGATCCCTTACAAGTTACACGAGATAAGTCACTGATGAGGCACGATTTTTCACTGCTCTCTTAAGTGTGGACACTTCGACGGCCTTCGGAAAACTGTCTACACCCACGACGAACCATCGGTTTCCTTATAAGCGTCGTTCTGTGTTCCTGATATAGCTGACAACAATCGGGACTCGTCCAGGTGACATGAGTGTCCCGCCATAGCTCTCTCACGAATGCGCTATCTATCCGACTTAATACGTTTACTTTAAGAAAAAGAAAGGAAAACTTTATGACTGGATGAACCTACTAGAAGTGAAGCAAACAGTTCTGGTTAACACTAACAGGAGGAATTCTTTTTGTTTGGATTTTTGAATAAATATTCTGACTGATTTGTGACCGCGTCGTATGTAATAAAACTTTCCAGAAGTGATTAAAGGTACCGTTCATAGCAATGGTGGCGAAGATTACCTGCAATGTCTACCGGGACACTCCTGTTTTCATGCATTTGAATACCGTTACACACCTTGAAACATTTTATTGAGATGAGCTCGAGCAATGGAAGCCTACGCCTTACGGATGTAGAGAGTGAACTCGCACTCGACTGACAAAATTTATAGCTCTTTCAGTGATGTTCCCTATTTTGTTACAAGGAACTGACTGTCTCCGACAGCTCGCTACAGATTAATTCGGAGTGTTTGGTGAATTACCTACGTTTGTATGGCACTACGTTCACTACAGTGAGAAAGCCCGTTAAATACAATCACCGAAAAGTAAAACACACGAAACGGAGACATGCAACATATCCCAGACAGATGCAATATTTCTGTAGTGCTAGGACAACAGCTCATACGTGAGTGACAACAGCTCATGTGTGTGTGGTTGCGGCGCTCCTCTAGCGAACCCATACACGAGGTGCATTTCGACCAACTCTTTATCACTATTTGTACTAACACCGTTACAGCAAAAGAACCAAGAGACAACCTAGCAGTACTAAATTAAAGACTGAGGTCGAAGAGTGAGGTGGGTGGGTGTGTTGTCAGATGAAAGTTTGTTGAGTGAACTGAACAAGACTGCAAGACTGTTTCCAATAGGGAGAGATGGAGAAGTACTGTCGTGCACTATTGTGCATACGCTTTCATTGCAATACAGATACGAAGATAGTGAGTGGAAGAAGTCAAACTGAATGAAGTTCCTCTATGACGAATCAGCGGACACCACATGGCCCTTATTACCAATATACTAGGAATACATCGTTGAATAACCACGGAAATGTTGCCGTTGGTGTTCGGAATTTGCTTTGTGTGAGGGAAGGCATAAGATCAGTGAGGAAGTATTCCAATTTACAGTACTCTTTATTGCTCTGTGTAGTATTCAATTGGCAGTCACGTCATTATCGATATCGGTTTTTCTTGTACATGCAAACATATCAATACAGGGTGTCGTCCAAGTGACACCGAGTCTTTATTTGACCTTCCATTTCTTTTCCCTCTTGCGAAGCGAAGTAGGGTAAATAAATCTATTCCACTGGTTGTATGATATTAATTCAATTGTCTCTACACAGTATCTACCATGTTATGTAAGCGCAAAGTTTTGCACCGCTGATAGTAAATACTAATTCTGTAAGCTATGTATAAAAGTTATTTATCAAATTATTCTCACCTCTCATTCTTACCAGAGTGGACTAGTAGCTGAAATAGAGGAGATCCAACGAAGCTCCCCAGCGAGATCGTTTGGCTAGCGCAAAAGTGTTACTGAAGTCCGCAACAAACTCATGTAGCAGACTGTAAAAGGGAGATGTCATGGGTAACGGAGGAGTGTATTGTTGAAGTTCCGACATAGTACGCTGAAAGAAGAAATGGGCAACGGGTTACTTGCTTCTCTTACAAGTTATCCCAGATAGTGTGTTCCTCTCTGGCTTACAAAATAATAGTTGTAAGGAATATTTCTTTTGGATAGGTAAGAGTAGAAAACATTAGTCCTTGTGTGAAATTATGAAAACAATTTGCTCGGTAATGTTTCACAGAAATTACTTTGTAATGTTCTGCAAAGTTATATTTATTTGGTCACGAACAATGTTCCTGCTTCTTAGATCATCGACAGCTGACAACTGAATGTCACAAACACATATAAAATGGCAAGCGGCGTACTGAAAATGGTTCAAATGGCTCTGAGCTCTATGGGACTTGACATCTGAGGTCATCAGTCCCCTAGACCTTACAAATACTTAAACCTAACTAACCTAAGGACATCACACACATCCATGCCCGAAGCAGGATTCGAACCTGCGACCGTAGCGGTTGCGCGGTTCCAGACTGTAGCGCCTAGAAACGCTTGGCCACTCCGACCGACAGGTGCGGTATTATTAGTACAAGATGCAAAACAATAATAAACAATGAAGGTGTTGAATATTAATAGCATTTGTTTTATTTAAAAAGGTTGAAAAGATTCCACACAAAAAAATCGGAGCCATTACTTTTCAGTACGCACTCTTATTGTGGTCCACATCTGCCCCTGAAAATGTCCTACAATTTAAAATCTGGTTCCTAAATCTCCGTCTTGCCATTATATAATCTATCTGAAACCTTCTAGTATCTCCAGGGTTCTTCCATGTATACAACCTTCTTTCATGATTTTTGAACCATGTGTTAGCTATGATTAAATTATGCTCTGTGCAGAATTCTACCAAGCGGCTTCCTCTTTTATTTCTTAGCCCCTATCCATATTCACCTACTATGTTTCTTCCTCTCCCTTTTCATACTCTCGAATTCCAGTCACCGATGACTATTAATTTTTCGTCTCCCTTCACTATCTGAATAATTTCTTTTATATCATCACACATTTCATCAATTTCTGCGTCATCTGCAGAGCTATTTGGCATATATACTTGTACTACTGTGGTAATCGTGGGCTTCGTGTCTATCTTGGCCACAATAATGTGTTCACTATGTTATTTGTAGTAGCTTACCCGTACTCCTATTTTTTATTCATTGTTAAACCTACTCCTGCAATACCGCTATTTGATTTTGTATTTATAACCCTGTATTCACCTGAGGAAAAGTCTTGTTCCTCCTGCCACCAAACGTAACTATTTCCCAGTATATCTAACATTAACCATTTCTCTTTTACATTTTCTAACCTACCAGCCCGATTAAGGGATCTGACATTCCACGCTCCGATCCGTAGAACGCCAGTTTTCTTTCTCCTGATAACGATGTCCTCTTGAGTAGTCCCCACCCGAAGATCCGAATGGGGGACTATTTTACCCCCGGAAAATTTTACCCAGGAGACCGCCATCATCATTTAATCATACAGTAAATCTGCATGCCCTCGGGAAAAATTACGGCTTTAGTTTCCCCTTGGTTTCAGCCGTTCGCAGTACCAGCACAGCATGGCCGTTTTGGTTATTGTTACAAGGCCAGATCGGTCTACCATCCAGACTGTTGCCCCTGCAACTACTGAAAAGGCTGCTGCCCCTCTTCAGGAAGCACACGTTTGTCCGGCCTCTCTACAGATACCTCTCGGTTGTGGTTGCACCTATGGTACGGCTATCTGTATCGTTGAGGCACGCAAGCCTCCCCACCAACGACAAGGTCCATGGTTCATTGGGGGGGGTCTAGATGTCTATTAAGAGATGACAGCTGTCTCAACAACCTCAGTACCTGTGTAACATCCTTTAATACTGAAAATTCCTCAATCTGGCACAGAAAACTGCCAAATCTTCAGAGCGTCTACGACCACATTTATATCTGTATACTCATTAACAAAAGTCATTGAACGTAATGCAGAGTTCCAACGAATGTGAATTGCATTAGCATGGGCCTAAGTTCGTTTTTTTTTAAAAAAAAAAAGAGAAATCCATTCCACGACACAGCTACTTAACCACAGAAAAATGTTGCCTCAATCACTCAATAGCTGAAAAGCAAACACGGTGTAGTTACAAGAACAAGCCTTTCTAGCGCGCCCGTCACTTAGATTTTCCGTTCTTTTGAGGTAACGCCACTTTCAAACAGTTTAATCTGCCTTTCCTCTTCAGGTCTGAGGCATATTTAATATGGGATAAACACTTCATGACATAGCATACGTTTATTCGAGTACATTGACAATCACTTACTTATTTTGGAAAACACGAACGGGAATGGGGCGAATGATTGTGGAAGGCCATGTACACTCCACATTGAACAGATTATGGCCGTGCATTGCTCTCAAGAATGGACTTATATCCCCGACTAATCTGAAGTTGCGCTTGTGGGAATGGCAATCTTTGTAATCAGGAGCACATGAATATCGTATCTATATTACTGCCATCTCCTACACGTATTTTACTGGCGCGTATGGCATCCACGAGAATAGCGAGGAGGCAAGATGAAAATGTGTGCCCCGACCGGGACTCGAACCCGAGATCTCCAGGTATCTCCATCGAGGTATATCAACAAAACCTGTTGGCAGCTGAGGGTTTAAATTCACTATCATTTATTCTAGAGATACTGTACGGTCATCAATGGTATTTGTTCTTTCGAGAACAGTTACTACCTACATATTACATGGCTACCCGGCTATTAACCCTCGTCCGTGCGAATGCGCACAGGTTGCCCGAACTCTTACGGGAATCGTCATCTTAGTGTGCGCGAGTAATGAGCGGATTGGCAAATATCTATTAGGTACATTACGTATGTAGATTGTTGACAGTTGGGAATGTGGGTCTCTCGGGAAGCGTGCAAGAGATAAGTCCCTGCAGTCGCGCAGTTCATCTGTGACCTCGGTGACTCAGATTGATAGGGCGTCTGCCATGTTAGCAGGAGTTCCCGTTTTTGAGTCTCCGTCAGGACACACATTTTCAGCTGTCCCCCTCGAGGTATATCAACGACACCTGTCGGCAGTTGAGGGCTTCAATTCACTATTCTTTATACCTGAATGTGATTGTTCACGATCAAGATTTTGGCCAATTGTATAAGTTGTACTCCTGTGACATTGCAAATATTAAGTACAAAGTAAATACAAAACTGAAAGCACTCGTTAAGGAGGAATATACAGTGAAGCGCCACAGAAACTGGTATAGGCATGCGTATCCAATTTAAGAGATATGTAAATAGGTAGAGTAAGGTGCTGCAGTCGGCAGCGCCTATATAAGGCAAGAAGTGTCTAGTGTAGTTGTTAGATCGGTTACTGCAGCTACGATGGCAGGTAATCAAGATTAAGTGAGTTAGAACGTGGTGTTATAGTCGGCGCACAAGCGATGGGACACAGCGTCTCCGAGGCAGCGATGAAGGGAGAATTTTCCCGTACGACCATTTGACGAGTGTACCGTGAATATCAGGAATACAGTAAAACACTAAATATCGAATATCGCTGCAGCCGGAAAAAGATCCTGCAAGAATGTGGCCAACGACGACTGAAGAGAATCGTTCAACGTGACAGAAGACCATTACTTCCGCAAAGTACAGCAGATTTCAGTGCTGGATCATCAACGAATGTCAGCGTGCGAACCATTCAACGATACATCATCGATATGGGCTTTCGGAGCCAAAGGCCCACTCGTGTACCCTTGATGGCTGCACGACACAGGGTTTTGCGCCTCTTCTGGGCCCTTCAACACCGGCAATGGACTGTTGATGAGTAGAAACATGTTGCTTGGTCGGACGAGTCTCGTTTCAAATTGTATCGAGTGGATGTAGGTGTTCGGATATGGAGACTGCCTCATGAATCCATGGACCCCGCATGTCAGCAGAGGACTGTCCAAGCTGGTGGAGGCTCTGTAATGGTGTGGGGCGTGTGCTGTTGGAGTGATATTGTATCACTGATACGTCTAAGTACGACTCTGAAAGGTAACACGAACGTAAGCATCCTGTCTGATCACCTGCATCCATTCATGTCCGTTGTGCATTTCGAAAGATTTGGTCAGTTCCAGCAAGACAATACGACACCCCATAAGTCCAGAAACGGTACAGAGTGGCTCCAGGAAGGCTGTTCGCAGTTTAAACTCATCCGCTGGCCACAAAACTCCCCACACGTGGACATTATTGACCATATCTGGGTTGCCTCGCAACGTGATGTTCAGAAGAGATCTACCCCCCTCCCCCTGCAATGTTACCGATTTATGGACATCCCTGCAGGACTGATGGTGTCAGTTCCCCCCAGTACTAACTCAGACATTAATCGAGTCCATACCACATCGTGATGCGGCACTTTTGCGTGCTGCCGTGGGTCCTTCACATTAGGCAGGTGTACCAGTTTGTTTGACTCTTCAGGGTACTGAAATCTAATTAATGGTTCGTAGTTGAAACCTATAATGTGGTTCATTAAGTAAAATGCGCTATGACTCCAAAGAATGGGAGATTTGTATCGTCTGACATTGCCAATTTTTATACGAACGTATGAATGGCAGAGACAATAGTAACATAAAGTAGAATTTCATCAAATATAAAAAAAACAGACATGGGTCAAATATGTGATATTTTTGATTTCATCAAAGCACGTAACTGGTTCAGCTTTGAAGGTGACATTTTTGTGTGAGAAGTGCCGTGTTCTATTTTATAAATCACTCTTACTATGCAAGTGGAGTATGTAAACAGTGTCCCCAAACAGCGTCCCTTTAAAAGAAACGATTATTTATTATAGCACAAAAACTTCTTACTACCAGTTCAATATTGGAGAGTGCATTGTGCTCTGAAAATATTTAATAGAAAAAAAGTTGTTTATAAAAATGTTATTGCTCTTTCTTGCCTACTATGAACTAGTATTAAGCAGTTTATATTGTTACAGCTTTCACCTGAGAACGTCATACGAGTTCAGAATCTCATTAGTGAGTAAATATCTTGAATAACAATCAGGCGAAAAATACTGACATTTCTAAAATGATTAGTGTATTTACTGCTACACTGCATGCAGTGTCTGACTATTGCCCACCCAGCTAGGTAGAAATATTAATGGTCGTGCTGGGCGTTTTTAGACGTTGCAGCTAGAAACTAACATAGACGTAGAATGTATCTCCAATATCCCAGTCAGTTTAAACCTCTATTTCGCTGTGATTGCACATATATCAGACATTTACATAGAGGGCACTGTGCGAACAACCCGTTCTCCCGTTAATTCATAGAATGGCGTGATGCAGAGCTCGCTATGCATATTACATGAGTCTCGCGCTAGCTGCTGCTGAGAACCTGTAGCTCCATCACGTTCAGCAAAAAAAGGTGTGCACCTATGTGCGAGAAAATAACCTAAAACACTTAACCTTTAACCTTTCCTTCTTTCCTAACTTTACCTGTAGTTTGAAGACGGTGCTCTGTTCTTTGCACACGTGAGATTTTGTTATCACAACGTTTCACCTTTTCTGAAAGTTCAGACATCTAAATAAAATTTTCATCTGTACCTGCAGAACAATGATTTCATAATCTGTTAAATTTTAAAGTTAATATTAATGTATCGAATCATGATATTATATGTACATTTTGATCAGTAACTTGATAAACAAGTTTACAAATGTTAACTGTCGAGTCGGTAGTGAATTACTTGTGGTAAAGGTGAAAAACTTTTGTCTGATGTTCATTTCATGAACTTCATGCCTATATGTATGAATCCACATTTATACTTTATACTATAAACTACTTCCCATAAACCAGGATAAAGCGAAAACTAGCCCCAAAAACGCAGGTATACAAGAAAATTTAGGAGAGGTAAGAACATTGTTTTACAGTAATTTCGCAGAAAGCTAATGTGTACGTACATACTATATGCATCATCTCTATATAGAAGACAGATATGTGTTGAGAGTAGAACGATGTGCTACGAGAATTAGGGAAGACAGCTGGAAAACCCAAAGAATGAACTGTACTAGTAATACAACTGTAAAACCGTCGTATCTTTCTCTCTGCTTGAAAACACTCATCTCTTAAACTACTATATGAATATTCATGGAGTTTCCACGGGTAACTTGGGCCTAGCTTGGGTCAACGTACAGGCTTTATTTCACCAAAATCGGATCACGGAATTAAAATACATAGAAATTGTCTGATCAGGTTATAGTTCTGATGGGCAATCGTCATGGCGTAACACACCACATAACGAACAGATTACACTGCTAGTTACGCATTCTATTAAAGAACAAATACACGGCGCTATTAAGCTTTTTAACTCAATGACAGATGTAATTTCGTAAGTTTACGTCATTGACAGAATTAGGTGCCGCTATTTCATGTCTATAAATGCAAACTAAGTTTACTTGGCTGAGAATCAAGGTTTTACTGACTTAGCTTTGTGCTTTAAAATCTTAACGACATTGCTTTGCTTCATTTTATAGGTTTTATTTACAAACTTTGATGGAGAAAACAAAGTTGTCAACACTCTTTTGTGAACTGGCTGCCTAATCATTATATTTTGGTTTCGTTTTCTTTGCAAATAATTCATAGAACGATCGAGTCTTTCTAAAACGACCAGAATGGTTAAAAGACTGACTATGCAGTCTCGAGAATCCAATCGATGCCGTGAGGCGGACATGCTGTGGCTCAAGACAATCCGGCTTTAACTCGCTTTTTGGATATCCCTTCTGGAAGGAAAGTGCAACGTAGCTCTGATCGAGAGTGCCATTAATTATCTGGCTCCTCAACAGTCTTCATTCATACAGGCTTAAAGTTAGTTCTCTCTTACATATCACAGCTGTATGTGAGTCTCTCCCATGTTTCTGAAGCAGACAGGCTCTCTCTTCATGTCTCCAATCACACTACTTAAAACATTGGGTATAAACAAGCTTTATAATTCAAAATGTAATTGCAGACATATAAAGCCTTGGACACAGCTATAGAAGGAGCCCTTGTAATGACGAGTTTCGCAACTATTAGGAACATCAACAAAAGCAAAACGAGGATAATGGAATGTAGTCGAATTAAGTAGGGTGATGCTGAGGGAATTAGATTAGGAAAAATTAAAGTAGTAAAGGAATTTTGTTATTAAGGGAGCAAAATAACTGAAGGTGGTTGAAGCAGAGAGTATATAAAATGTAGACTGGCAATGACAAGGAAAGCGATTCTGGACAAGAAAAATTTGGTAACGTCGGGCATAGATTTAAATGTCTGGAAGTCGTTTCTGAAAGTATTTGTATGGAGCGTAGCTATGTATGGAAATGAAACGTGGACGATAAATTGTTTAGACAAGAAGAGAATAGACGCTTTCGAAATGTGGTGCCACAGACAAATACTGAAGATTAGATGGGTAGTTCACATAATAACGACGAGGTATTGAATAGAATTGGGGAGAAGAGAAATTTGTAGCAAATCTTGAGTAGAAGAAGGAATCAGTTCGTAGGACATTGGCTGAGACATCGAGGGTTCACCAATTTAGTATTTGAGGGCAGCGTGGAGGGTAAAAATCGTAGAGGGGGACCAAGAGATGAATACACTAAGCAGATTTAGAAGGATATAGACTTCATTAGGTACTGGGAGATGAGGAAGCTTGCCCAGGATCGAGTAGCACGGAGAGCTGCATCAAACCAGTCTCAGGACTGAAGACCACAACAACAACAGACAATATTTTGGAAAACATTCCCCATGTGAAGAATCTAAGGAAGGGAATTGTTCCAAAAATCGAAAAATCGTAGAAGAGCGTTTGAAAACCAAATTTGAATAGTCCTCTTCTGCCGTTGCTGTATGATTGTAGGCATAGTGTGGATCCTTCCATCCCCTCCCATCGCCGACAATTATTAGTACAAAAGAATCCAAAATAGTGCACTGAAAAGACGTCGTGATATGTTCTTTGTAAACTATGTTAACTTATGTCCTTTGTGACTCATACAGCATCGTGACTAATGACTATTTGGAAAAGGATAAGACAGAGGATGTTATGATGCAAAGTTGGTTCGCCGTTCTTATAGGGTAGGTCAAGACTTTCCAAACTTCTTCTGACAGTGACGCCCCTCTAATACATAAAGTTTCATGAGACACACTTCCACTGATATTTAAAGAGATTCTATTTAACAAATCATAATTTACAGTAATATTAATTTTCGTATTTCATTTCTGAGTGAATTACATCTACATTAAATACCTTTTCACAAATTTTTTCAATACTTTTATGAATTAAACAACCTACGTGAGCTTCACAAGCATTTCCAGTCTGTCTTACATTATCTCGGATGCAGGACAAATTTACACCCATTTCCTCATCTAACTTTCTCAAACTTTCCCAGTTAACTGATTATACTGGGCACAATATAAAATATATTTCACACCACTATTTTGAAGAAAACTGCAGCAAAATGATAAATGCTCTTTTAATTAGATGTAGGTAATCTTGCTATGTAGAAGTCCAGAAGTTACATAAATCTGATTCTTCGATGTTACATTGTACAGCGCAGCGGTTTTTCATGGCTGTCAGATCTACCTCCTCAACACGTTGTGGTTCACAAGTCCTGGAAAGCGCCAAAAGGACTTCTCGTCCAGTCAGACTGGTTTGTTTCTGAAGTTGGGAAATATCCATACAACCTCTCGGAAGCGGTTGGGAATTGAAAGGGTGAGTGGTTAGTGTGCTGAGCCAATAAAAGCATATAAAGTCTTAACAACAATTTATAAACATTAGGAGCCACAAAACAATCAAAATGCCTTGCAAGGCAGAATATATAAATATTAAAATTCTATACCGAGAAGATTAATTGGATGACAGTGGGTTACTGTCCAATTAGCACTACAGGCAAATACAACTTTAATAGCACTTGAACGCATCAGAACAATGTTAAAAAGACATGGAATTGAAAAATTAAAAAAAATGTTGAAGACACTGAATAAACAATATCAAAAAAATATTTATGGTCAACGGCTGATTGTAAATTTACAGCAAGTGGTTTGCCTCAGAATTGTACTTAACATGCACAGAACTAACAATTAACCCAACTGAAGGGCCAGAAACAGTAAACAGAAAATTCTTAAATTTACTTTTGTCCACTTGGGCAACGAAGGAGACAGATCAATAGAAAACAACAGAAATGATGACAATATTTCAAATTGTACGACTCGCTCAAAATTTAGCTTAAACAATCAAAAATTACAATAAAATCACACAAATTTAACTAGCTGCTCATCTGCTTCAATACAAGTATACAGATGTCTTTACTAGCCAATGCTTTCGTAAATTAAATAGTTTATGAAGGTGGCTCTTTATTTTGAATTATTTGTCAGTTGAGGTGCCTGATAACAGGCACATAGAATTATGCAGCGAGGCCCGCTTCCCGGCTACGTAACCACGTATATACAATATAAATAGAAATAACATTGAAATTTTGTACAACATATGAAATTATAAATTTCCTAGAAGTCTCTTCATGTTTGTTTATCTACATGGAGAGTACTAGTTAACAGCAAGTTTTGGTTTCGTTCTTCGTCTGTCTGATGAATTTGTTTATGGAGTTTGTCTTTGAAGGGGCTTCATGTGTGCGTATGACTGTATGTTTCTGTCACGCCAAATCCATTGCCTCCACGTAGCCATTTATTACTTCAGAAATGCCTTTCAGTTTGTTATTTAAAAGCCTTCCTTCGAAACAGAGATAAACAAAATGCGTGTGGCTAGGGCCTCCCGTCTGGTAGACCGTTCGCCTGGTGAATGTCTTTCGAGTTGATGCCACTTCCGTGACTTGCTTGCTTGTCGATGGAGATGAAATGATGATAAGAAAAACACAACACCCAGTCCCAGAGCGAAGAAAATCTCCGACTCAACTCGGTATCGAACACGGGCCGTTAGGAACGACATTCCGTAGCGCTGAGCACTCATCTACCAGGGGCGGACGAAACAGAGATAATGTTCAACTATGTTTTCTTCATCAATTACACCAAAAAAAGAAACGAGTTAAGCTAGACTAATTACAGCAGTACATTCATCCAGTTTAATTAAAAAAATAAATTTGTTTCACCGACACGAATTTGAACAGAATGTTGCATGTTTTAAGACATATCCTGAACACGTCTTGTAACTGTATTATCAGCCAACGGAATTTTTCACGTCACGTTCATATTCAGGGCCAGACACATTTTTTCACTAGGTATTTCTTTACATACTATACATTCTGGCGTAGAACATAACTCCAGTTCAGAGAACACAACTTTTAATTATTGCTCTTTATAGAGCCTCATTTTTGTATTCCCTCTTCTGCATGAAGGCGCGTAACAGACAGAGGTTAGAGACGCACTGTTTGATTGTCATTCTGTGACTGCATTTACATTTTACACTTCTTTACATTCTGTGCATTACTCATTGAACACGTTTTCTTTTGAATGTTTTAGTTGGACATAAAATTTGACTTGTTAAAAAGTGTTTCGTAGAAACAACGTAACATTAAAAAAAACAAAAAAAACATTAGGGAGTAACTAAGGTGGACTGCCATCTAACATGGGTCGAACCTAAGCCAAGCACGAAAGTGTTCCCTTCCATACACTGCTCTATCACCACTATTTATAACTTTTGGGACTTCCTTGACGATATTCATCGCATATACATCTCAACATTCATACTGTGTACTTTCATACATGGGATTAACGTAACGCAAGACTTATACCAAAACAGTGTCATATATAAAAATTAATGGGCTGATTGTAATGCTAGCAGTATCGGTCAAACAGAAAGGAACTAGTTACAAAGAACAAACAGAACTAAAAAGAATGAGCATACGAAATAAATCCTCCATCACATCTCCACTCATATAAGAGAATCAAGCAGCCTACGATGTGAAAAACAACCTTTAGTAATTCATATAATAAATAAAGGATATTGTAATTGAAAAACTTAAAATTTATGCCCACTTAAAAAAACAAAAGGAAACAAGCTCGTTCAGCAATACACACATAAAATAAGCACTTTCTTGGACATCAGCCGCCCCATTACTGATAACTTCCTTAAAGTTTCTCCGAAAATTTCGTAACTGTATCTAGATAGTAACCAGATGTTAATCCTTTGAAGAGCCAGAGAAACTGGTACAGCTGGCTAATATATTGTAGGGCCCCAGCGAGCAAGCAGAATTGCACGCAACACGACGGGGCATGGACTCAACTAATATCTGAAGTAGTACCGGAGGGAACTGGAACCATTAATGTTGCAGGGCTGCAAATACACTCCTGGAAATGGAAAAAAGAACACATTGACACCGGTGTGTCAGACCCACCATACTTGCTCCGGACACTGCGAGAGGGCTGTACAAGCAATGATCACACGCACGGCACTGCGGACACACCAGGAACCGCGGTGTTGGCCGTCGAATGCCGCTAGCTGCGCAGCATTTGTGTACCGCCGCCGTCAGTGTCAGCCAGTTTGCCGTGGCATACGGAGCTCCATCGCAGTCTTTAACACTGGTAGCATGCCGCGACAGCGTGGACGTGAACCGTATGTGCAGTTGACGGACTTTGAGCGAGGGCGTATAGTGGGCATGCGGGAGGCCGAGTGGACGTACCGCCGAATTGCTCAACACGTGGGGCGTGAGGTCTTCACAGTACATCGATGTTGTCTCCAGTGGTCGGCGGAAGGTGCACGTGCCCGTCGACCTGGGACCGGACCGCAGCGACGCACGGATGCACGCCAAGACCGTAGGATCCTACGCAGTGCCGTAGGGGACCGCACCGCCACTTCCCAGCAAATTAGGGACACTGTTGCTCCTGGGGTATCGGCGAGGACCATTCGCAACCGTCTCCATGAAGCTGGGCTACGGTCCCGCGCACCGTTAGGCCGTCTTCCGCTCACACCCCAACATCGTGCAGCCCGGCTCCAGTGATGTCGCGGCAGGCGTGAATGGAGGGACGAATGGAGACGTGTCGTCTTCAGCGATGAGAGTCGCTTCTGCTTTGGTGCCAATGATGGTCATATGCGTGTTTGGCGCCGTGCAGGTGAGCGCCACAATCAGGACTGCATACGACCGAGGCACACAGGGCCAACACCCGGCATCATGGTGTGGGAAGCGATCTCCTACACTGGCCGTACACCTCTGGTGATCGTCGAGGGGACACTGAATAGTGCACGGTACATCCAAACCGTCATCGAACCCATCGTTCTACCATTCCTAGACCGGCAAGGGAACTTGCTGTTCAAACAGGACAATGCACGTCCGCATGTATCCCGTGCCACCCAACGTGCTGTAGAAGGTGTAAGTCAACTACCCTGGCCAGCAAGATATCCGGATCTGTCCCCCATTGAGCATGTTTGGGACTGGATGAAGCGTCGTCTCACGCAGTCTGCACGTCCAGCACGAACGCTGGTCCAACTGAGGCGCCAGGTGGAAATGGCATGGCAAGCCGTTCCACAGGACTACATCCAGCATCTCTACGATCGTCTCCATGGGAGAATAGCAGCCTGCATTGCTGCGAAAGGTGGATATACACTGTACTAGTGCCGACATTTGCATGCTCTGTTGCCTGTGTCTATGTGCCTGTGGTTCTGTCAGTGTGATCATGTGATGTATCTGACCCCAGGAATGTGTCAATAAAGTTTCCCCTTCCTGGGACAATGAATTCACGGTGTTCTTATTTCAATTTCCAGGAGTGTAAATCCATATGAGTACGATGGGGTGGAGATTTCTTCGCAACAGCAATTTGCGTCCCAGATATGCGCAATAACGTTCGTGACTGGAGATGTTGGTGGTCAGCGGAAGGGATTCAACCCAGAAGCAATTCTGGATGTGTGGGATGTCGTGTTGGCTTGCTGGAATTCCCCAAGTCTGTCGGAATGCAGAGCGGACATAAATGGAGACAGGTGATCACACAGGATGCTTACATTCGTGTCACTCTTAAGAGTCGTATCTAGACTATCAGGGTTCCCATATCATTCCAAAATCTCATGCCACACACCATTACAGAGCGTCCACCAGCTTGTACAGTCTCCTAACATGCAGGTCCATAGATTCATGAGGGTATGTCCATACCCGTAAACGTCTATCCACCCTAATCCATTTAAAACGAGAATCGTCCGATCAGGCAACATGTTTCCAGTCATCAACAGCCCAGTGTCGGTGTTGACGGAGCCAGGCGAAGGGTAATGCTTTACGTCGTGCATTCATCAAGTATACACGAGGGGGCCTTCTGCTCCGAAAGCTCATACCGATAATGCTTCGTTCAATGTTTCACACACTGACATTCATTGATGGCTCAGCATTGAAATTTCCAGCAATTTGCTGACGGGTTGCATTTCTGTCGCATTCAACGATTCTCTTCAGTCGTTGTTGATCCCGTTCTTGCAAAATCTTTTCTCGGCAGCAGCGATGTCAGAGATATGGTGTTTTACCGAATTCCTGATACGGTACACTCGCGAAATGGTCGAACGGGAAAATCTCCACTTCATTGCTCCCTCGGAGATACCGTGTGCCATCGCTCGTGCGCCGCATATAACACCACGTGCAGACGCACTTAAATCTTGATAACATGCTTTTGTAGCACAAGTCCAACAACTACCCCAGACACTGTCTTATATACTCATTGCTGACGGTAGCACTGTACTCTGGCTGCTTACATATATCTGTGTTTTTATACGCATGCCTGTACCAGTTTCTTTGGCGCTTCAGTGTAAATCTTCCGCGTAAACAACCTACTACACTCCCAATCTATACTAACGGACAGTCTCAAATCCAGTATGTACTAATAACCTCTGAAATTCTCTGTAGTTCAACTTTCGCACAATAAGAACGTAAATCTTCACTGACTTGCATGCCCCCATCCATTTTAACTATGTGCACCTTCATTAAAAAGCCAATTTTTTGTCTATGATTTATATATAATGTAAATTACAATATGATATCATAACATAAATCTCTTTAAACCCAAAGAATAATTATGATGTAATGATTATATAGTTTTGAGAAAACAACATTATCACTAAATTATTAGACAAGCAACATTTCAAAAAAACCAGACTAAATTTTGTAACTATTGGATATTACTTCGCCGCTGTACGTCTTTGGTCTGCCTGTACACAAACGTATGTAAGCATTTCCTTCCATGTTCAATCAAGCAGCTTCAGATCCACTTGAGAACGGCTTAACAAAAAGGCTGAAACCGGTAGTTGACACAACAAACTTCTGCAGAGCCGCGTGGGGTGGCTTTTTCATTAATTATTATGATTATTGGTTTCTTTAGTGCGGTTTGGTGGCTCCGTAGTGAATGCTCAGATGACAGATTCAAAGGTCGTTGAGTCATATAATCACTGCTGGAACTTTTAACTGGCATTCATCACTTCTTCACTGCTGGGAAAGTTGATATTTCAAAAAATGTAGATTTTCATCATGGTTTGGAGTCCAGGCAAACTTTAGGACTCGTGTAATTGGTTAGTCAAGTCTGTTCAATGTTTGGAGCATAAAATGCGCACCACTATCGGTAGATCTATGCGTAGTAAAGCACAATTAGTCTATCCTAACCTTCGGCTTGATGAAAAATTTACTTTTTAAGAAACAATATATTCTTTTGTTATGAGAGTAGTGTGAGTACGGACATCAACACGTCGTAGACGAATGGCTCGCCCTATGTGGCGGCGCAGTGGTGGTGCACCGCCCTTTCCCATCTCTCTGCCCCCTCCCCCCTCTCCGCTCCTTGACAGTGACCTCTAGGACGGCCTCTTAATGCAATCACACTTGGCGAGGTGCGCTTGACGTTCTTCACCACCTGCAGGTACCAGAACCCACTCCACCTACGCCCCATTTCCCCTCCCCCATGGGAACGCGCTGCCTCTTTGGTGGCCCATCACGTCCTTAATGAAATTTCCCCTTTCCCTCTCCCTCCACCCGCCATTGCCATCAGTGTTCTGTGCGCACAAGTCACCGTCCAGCCCGAGGAGGCGTGGAGCTGCAAACCAGTCAAAACGCTTCAGTAATTATTCTGCTGCCCAGCGCCCCTTTTTTATAGCTCTTTCTCCAGGCGTTAGCCATTCGCTGGGAGGAACGCGATTCATTAAAGACGAATTGTAGTACAGTAGATGAGTAAAAGAAAGGAATGCTATATTATGCGATGTAACAACTTTTTTCTTGCACCGAAACGATAGCAGTGTTCAGAATGTTGTCCACAATAACTGCACACCCAAATATGCTAAGAGAGGCAGCAGCAACAAAAACACGCCAATATCCCCTGCGGCAAAGGCTCTTCCATATTTAGAGATTTCTATTTGCTGTGAATATTGACTCCTCCTTTGTCATCGACGTAAGATACATTTATGGGACAGCTGATATTCCAAACCGTGCACAACGCCAAAGTTAAAGACCCAAAAGTGAAACAGGTAATGGTCTAATCGGACAGGGGTATTCATTTGCAGTCAATTTATTTTAGGTGGTTTTCCACTATCTTCTCATCGTTAATGCATAAACACATTCTTTAAGTTTTTTCAGCTTGTAGCCGTGTGACGTACAAGCCTTCTCAACCATTCCATACCCTGTCATATACAGGGTGGTCCGTTGCTACTGAACGGGACAAATATCGAAATAAGCATCAAACGAAAAAACTACAAACAATGAAACTCGTCTAGCTTGAAGGGGGAAACCAGATGGCGCTATAGTTGGCCCGCTAGATGGCACTGCCATAGGTCAAACGGATATCAACTGCGTTTTTTAAATAGGAACCCCAATTTTTATTACATATTCGCGTAGTACGTAAAGACATATGAATTTTTAGTTGGACCACTTTTTTCGCTTTTTGATACATGGCGCTGTAATAGTCACAAACGTATAAGTACGTAGTATCACGTAACATTCCGCCAGTGAGGATAGTATTAGCTTCATGACACATTACCTGTGTTAAAATGAACCGTTTACCAATTGCAGAAAAGGTCGATATCGTTTTGATGTGTGGCTACTGTGATCAAAATGCCCAACGGGCGTGTATTGACCACCCTGTATATCAGCACTTTAGGGACTAATATGAGACGGAATGGGAGATTAGATTGTGCAATACAAGGTGAAGTACAAGAACATTTGTTAGTCACAATGTAAGTTTATTAAGCAAGAAAGAATGACTCACATCAATGCGTCACCATAGGACATCTCTCTGTGCATCATCATATGTTTACAAAGGTGAAGGGGGTTGGTTCAAATGGCTCTGAGCACTATGGGACTTAACTCCTGAGGTCATCAGTCCCCTAGAACGTAGAACTACTTAAACCTAACTAACCTAAGGACATCACACACATCCATGCCCGAAGCAGGTTTCGAATCCGCGACCGTAGCGGTCACGCGGTTCCAGACTGTAACGCCCAGAACCGCTCGGCCAACCCACCCAACAGATGAAGGGGGAATACAGTCAACAATCCATACATAATAAGACAAAATCGTTCCGTACTGATCCCAGAATAAGGAAATATGCATGTATAACCCGAAATATAGCAATAAACACAATGGAAATCAACCCAGTAGTCAAGGGTGAGGAATGATTTCATAAAGGGAGCGAAGAAACTGAATTCCCTTGCATACCGATACATGCAGGAACCCTATATTTACATCTAAAATTTCCTAACGTACATACGATCAGAGGGAGGGAGAGAGAGAGAGAGCAGTGGGAGGTGTCGGGGACACGCGTCGGTCCTTACACGGTTTGTGAAGCAACATGGAGCGTGTATCTCTGGTGACCCATACTCAACGCAATCGAAGAGCCGGAAGGCGCTCTCGTTCGGAGTGGTGGTTGTGGAGGGAGGCTGGGAGGTTCTGGCGGACTAGCAACCACGTAACTGTGATGTAAAAGATTGACTAGTGCACCTGTCAGTGACCGGATCTCTCCAGTATGTGCACTTCTCAGCTACGAAGATAGATCAGTAATACGATACCACAGCCCTACGAAGTCTGGGAATAGTGTGCAACTTCCAAATGCTGTCATTCTCGCGTCAACTCACACATATTTACAGGATGAAGAAGTGGGAATCAAACAGGATTTGCAGATGTAAATAAACATAATCGCTCTTACCTTTCCCAAAGGCTATGTATAAAATGCGACAGAATGAAATGGTAAAAGCACTTGTTAATCGATATCATGCCAGGACACCAGATGTGCGTAAGACTCATGTAACCGATTCAACTGAACGTTTCGGCCTATTCAAGTATTCAGCGTTGGCGTGTCACAAACCCGTTACAAAATATTTGTTACCCAGTTAATGATATAGACATTAAACACAAATACTTTTTGCTAAGCGCATGATCGCACCATTTTAAAATATTTATATACCAATATGTATTTTACTCTTTTACATAGTACTGAACAGTCACCATTGTGGTAGTAACATTAATGATAAAACCTGAAGTTACAGGAGTTTAACTCGTTATCTTCTGAAACTGTATCCATACTAAGAACTACGGTGTAAAACTGTCACACCTGTCTGTTTCACTGTGCTAATTTCTAGAACAACTAGTAGACAAACTCTCTTGGGATTTTCACAGGAAATCTGAACGTAGCTTAGGGTAACATACAAGCTTTATTTTATCAAAATGACAAAAGGGAAAAAGGTATATATATTTCAAGTTTAATTTAAAATCGTCTGCCCAACTTAGTATTTCAGATGTTTACCTCAGTGGCACAATCACCACGCCGTAGTACAGCGGAGAAGCAGTAGGCAGCGCTGTCACTTGTGTAGTACATCAAAGAAACAATAGATTGCGTTGTGTATTTAGCTCAGTGACAGATGTATTTTCAGATATTTACGCCAGTGACAGAATTAAGCGCTGAAACTTTATCCAGTCAAGCCTTTACACGGTTTTGGCACGCTAGGCATCCAGTCACACAAAATTAATTTCGTTAACGGTGTCCCGATTATTCTGTTGTGAAACGTAAGCCCAGCGAAATTGCAAAATGGATCGAGGCTTAAAGTTACTGCTCTCCACTGCAACATGATTCAAGCGGGTTTTAAACGGGAAGAGACGCGGACTGCCTAGTTTTTAACCCGGCATCCTGCTTAACCCGAACAATTCACAATTTTGCTTTACATCTGTACACTTCCCGGTGAGTTTCTGTTATGCCATGACCGTAAACAAAGCACAAAGCCAGATGATGCGTATTACAGTCGTGGAATTCATTGTGAGCTGCTTTGAGCGTGGGCAATTCATGTGGCTCTCTCGTGTGCTAGTGCACCAAACATGCTCTTCGTTCGTGACCCCAATCATATTAACTCAAACGTTGCATACAAAAACGTTTCAGAAATCCAATAAATTCCTTGGGTACGAAATGGTGGGCAAAGGTATAAATACGATGGTGAGTTCAACTATACCACCCAAATTTTTGTGTGGAAACCTTTAAAGTTTTTCAATATAACAAACGTTATTTACATTCTACATCTTTACTCTTTATGTCTACGTATTCGCAGCACTCTGTCGCTAGGGGGTTCCGAGCTGTAGCTGTAACATGAGTGGTTTTAACGTAACTATGTCGATGTGTGAGGAACATCGTGCTGTAATCAAGGTTCGAATTGGAAGAGCACCTTCTCTTTCAGCATGGCAATACCACACCACACACGAACTCTGCGAACCTAGGCTTTGGGCCTACTGTTCCTCCAGACAGTCCAGACTTGACTACACCCGATTTTCATCAGTGTACACTGATGAGCCAAAGCATTACGACCGCCTGCTTAATAACTTGTTTGTACGTCTTTGGAACCAGAAACGTCACTGATTTTGCGTACCAGATTTCCGACAGCTTTTTGATACGTATGTGGTATTAGACATCGTATAATTGGCGTACATAAGGGGCCGCTGATTTGCGTGGTGATGGCGCTCGATAGCAACCCAGATGGTTTTCGTAGGATTTTCATCGGGCGAATCTGGTCGCCGAGGCATCGAGTCCACTATAATGTCCCTCAAACTACTGCAGTACTGTTCGGACACTTCTATTGCTGAAAGATGACATCGCCATTGGCGAAAACATCAAACATGAAAGGATGCAGATTGCTCGCAGCTGTCAGCTTGTCTTCGATTACTACCGTAAGTCCCATGTAAGCGCAGGAGAATGTCTCCCATAGCTGCTCCCCCTATCCCGCTTTCCCGGCGCGCTGCAAGTTTTGAGCCGCCGTTCATCTCGAAGACGGCGTTCATGACGACGACCATCGACCTAGTGTAGCAAAAATGTGGTTCACCAGAAGAGTTGTCACGTTTCCATTGATCGACGGTCGAAATCCGATGGTCCCGTGCCCACTGGAATCGTAATTGACGATGTCGTTGGGTGAACATTTGGACCAGTAGGGCTGCTCTACTGCGGAGCTCTATGTTAAACAATGTACGACGAACGCTGTGCTCCGAAAGAGTGGTGCGTGCACGGGCCTTGTGCTCTTTCGGCAGAGATGAAACAGATCACCGTCTATCCTACTTTGCAGATCAGACAAGTCTCCTAACCCCACCTTCTGAGAAGAGTAGTGGCCGTCCAATCATTAAGCGCGTATTGGTAGTTTCACTGTCCTATCGTTTTTCTTAGACGCTGAAGACAGTAGTACGTGGACATTCGCAGTTTTCGACGTACCGTTTACAGGCTCTGCATAACAATAATCTGTCCTTTGTCAAAGTCTCTTATCTCAATTTACTGGCACAAATGCAGCCCATATCTTCATCAGGGCGATCCTCCTTCAGTGTCTACTCCGCTTACACACTTTTCCTACCGCGTGACGTGCCCGTAACTCCAACAGGCGGCGTCTACCGTCTTGGTGGGCAATGTTATAATTTTGTCTTTTCAGTGTAGTTACAGTTACCACCTACGTAAAATAAATTTAAGTATTCAGTCTTTTGTTTCATGCAGCTATATCGATGCAGCCATTGCGCATATTGAAATCTACGTGTTACGGTACCTTAACAAGGCGCTGGAGGAAGCAAGACAGAATGACACAGTGCGTTGACAGGTAGGCACGTAGCGTCGTAATTCGGTTTCTCCCTTTGAAGTGGGACGACGCTGCAACAGTCAATGCAGAGTTAGTCGAAGTGATGACAATAATGTGCAAACATTGGATAGTGGTTAGATCTCGCAGATATTTCCGGTGTGGTCAAACAAGCCTGAATGGCGAAGGCCAATTCCTTTGAATACTGTACAACGTAATAGCTGTAGACGACAATGTGCTGATAGACTATCGCATCGGTGTCGAGACGACAGTAGAAAAAGTGGAAATAAGTCAAGGATCAATTTTTCTTAAAAAAAGAAAATACTTTATTTGATCATTATCATGATACAATTTAACCTACCACCTAAATACTTTAGTAGGTCCTACTTTTAACTATTACAATATTCTATCTGCAGCTATTATAATGTTTAACAGTACAGGTTTCTACTGTGATCCTTCACCACTATGGAGGTTATTCTACTATACTATGTTATTGTTTTAGTGTTACCTCGATTTTAGCTTCTGTTAATTAGGATACTACTTGCAAATGGTTATTATTATGACTACTCTACCTGCAGCGTTACAAGTGTGCCAGAATAAGAAACAAACCTAATTGTTGGCCATTCCCACTGAGCTAATACTAGTGGGAGTGCCCCTGGCAGTGGGCTGGCCGGTGACGTGGTCGCTGCAGTTATATACTATTTCTATTATCCTAGTTTGAACCTATTACTAACCTTATATTTAATGTCATAATTGGTGCGTAGTCAGATCTGGTGGTGATGTACTGCCCCCCCCCCCCCCCCCCCTCCAACCTATTCCGAAAACCTGGCGGGTTCCAACCGTGAGGCAGCTGGCCAAGTCCAAGTGCCAACGGAACAGGGAGGGTGTACGTGACAAGTCTGGTATTTATTTATTGATTATTTCTTAAATATTCTTTGAGGACTTTGCCTGATATTACGTCTGCTAGATGATTCAAGACCTTGAAAGTGTTTTCATGCCTGAGCAAGTGGTGCGTATCGTTATTCGGCAGTTGTTCCCTAAGTTGTTGTCCAACATCGTCGAAGAGGGGACACTCGTACACCACATGGTCTGGAGTGCCCTGAACTGCTCCACAGTCACACGCTGAGGTTGCCCTTTTCCCGAACTGACACAGATATGTCGGGTAGGGTCCGTGCCCAGTAAGAAAGTACAGCAAGCCTCTAGTGGGTTTGATGTAAGTGAGTTTTAGGGGTTCCTGTATGTTTGGAAGCAGCTCGTGTGTTCTTCGGCCAGTCTCATCATTATCCCAGAGTTCCTGCCATAATTCAATTCCCCTTCTTTTAATATTTTGTTTATCCCCTACATATACCCCATGATTTCTTCAATCTTTTCTTTTCTATTCTTCTTTATCCAATACCAGGTGGCCTGGTCCCTAATTTTTATGTCCTGTGGACATAACCCCATCAGTACTAAAAGTGCCCCTCCTGGAGTTGTTGTATATGCGCCTACTGACCGTAGGAGCATATTTCGCTGCTCTCTTACGGCCATGGCAGGCATGACCCTCGTGAGCCTGTGTGCCCACCTGATCAGATCAGGTGGGAGATGGAATCTTTTGTGTCCTATCCCGATTAAGTTGTTTAGTACTGTTAATGATCTCTGTGTTACCGTGTCAATGTGCGATGCATAGTTCCACCTCTCATCGACGATGACACCAGGATACCGGGCTTCTCGGCGCCTGAGGACTGGTAGGCCATTTATTCTGACGGTGGGATTTCTTACAAGTTGACCTTTGAGCAACAGGTAGGTTGACTTGTTAGGTGCGATGGTCATTTTTGTTTTATGATACCATGTGGTCAATAATGTAATAGCTCTTTCTACTTTCGGTTCTAAATCTTCGTGGCTGCGGCCGCCGACCAGCAGGAGGAGGTCGTCTGCTTAGGCTATGACCTCTAGCACATCTTCACTGCTCTTTAGTTCTTCTAAGAGTGGTTTCATGTTCATGTCCCAAAAAAGAGACCCCAGGACGGATCCTTGAGGACACCCCTTGGTGATTTTCTTGCTGACTTTGCCGCTGGGGGCAGATAGCCAGACCTCCCTTTCTTTACAATAGCTCCTGAGAGAGCCACACAGTGTCCCTGGGCACCCCTTCTCCCGCAAGCAGGAAAAGAGCGAAGGCCACCACAGGTTATCAAAGGCGCCACTGATGTCCATCATGATGCCGACTATGTACTTGTGCGGGGCAGAGTCACAGACATCCGCAGCCAGGGCGATTGCGTCAGACGTCGACCGTCTTCTCCGAAAACCGGATTGTCTGTCACTCATCCCGCACAGCAATCGGTGTGCAGCCAACCTGTCTGCCAGCAACCTCTCAAAAAGCTTGCCCAACAAGTCTAGTAGACATATAGGTCAGTATGACTTGGCTTCTTTGGGGTCTTTGTCTGGGTCTTTTTTAAATTATAACTACATTCGCCTTCTTCCATATTGAGGGGAATGTCTGAAGCCGTAAACACTCATTGTATAGCTGAGTGAGAGGTGCCACCAGCTGGGGGGCGAGGTACTGTATCACTTCCGCAGTAATGCTGTCTGGGCCAGGAGCTATGCCTTTTTTGAGAGCTTTTATTTGGGAGCTTACCTCTTCTTCGGAGAAGGAGAAACCCCATCGGTTGTTTTCGTAGACCCGTTGGTTCTCTCTTCTTATTCTCTGTTGTTCATCAGAGTCATCACCCTCTCTATTGTCAGGTAGCAGTGCACGGAGTAGGACCCCCCACAGTTTCCTGCCAGGTGTCCGTCATCCGGTCCCCGTCCTTGACGGTAGATAGACCATAGGTGAATTGATGTTTTCTCGTACTATTTTGTATGGTAACCCCCAGGGGTCTGTAGCCAATTGGATTTGTACATACTTCTCCCAGCTCCTCATCCTGACAACCTGCAGCCAGCGCTGCTTTTCATGCCAGACGACACACCGCTGGTAATACCTCCTCGCCCTCCTTACTGCCTGGCGCATTTGCCCCAGTTCGGCTGACCATAGTGAGCGGGAGGCCACGACGGCCCCACTCCTGGTCGGTAGAGCTGCCTTCACTGCCCTAGTTATCGCACTTATAAGTTCTCTGGCATACTCTTCTACGTTGACATCACCCTCCCGCAATGGAGGATGTCACACTCCCTCGCCAGGCGGTCCCAGTCGGTTTTATTATAGTTGAGCTGCGTTTCCCACCGCATGTACCAGTGGCACTCGCTGTCTCCAATGGTGAATGTTATTACGTTATGGTCACTATTGGCGATTTGGTCCCAAACTGTCCAGTGCGATGTTTTTGTTTGCCGTTACCAGAGTAACGTCAATGTTTGTGCCCTGTCCTCCCCCACCAGTATAGGTGGGAGGGATTCCCTGTTTGTAAGTACCATTAATTGTAGTTACATGATTGTGTAGACATCTTTTTCCCCTCGGTCGTCCTGAGTTCCACTGAACCATAGGGGGGATTTTGCATTGATGTCTGCAGTCACGAGAATTTTTCGTCCCCGCAACGCCGTGGCTATTTGCACGAGCTTGTCCAGGTATTCATCTATTTGTCTTCCGTACTGGAAGTACATCTTAACCACATATAGTACTTCCATAGGTAAATGAAGCTCCACGACGTTGCAGTGGTCATCTGAAAATTGTGCTAATACTGTGGCTCTCAATGATTTGTTTGTGATTATGACCGCGGCTCTTGGTTCCGCTCCAATATACACTCCTGGAAATTGAAATAAGAACACCGTGAATTCATCGTCCCAGGAAGGGGAAACTTTATTGACACATTCCTGGGGTCAGATACATCACATGATCACACTGACAGAACCACAGGCACATAGACACAGGCAACAGAGCATGCAAATGTCGGCACTAGTACAGTGTATATCCACCTTTCGCAGCAATGCAGGCTGCTATTCTCCCATGGAGACGATCGTAGAGATGCTGGATGTAGTCCTGTGGAACGGCTTGCCATGCCATTTCCACCTGGCGCCTCAGTTGGACCAGCGTTCGTGCTGGACGTGCAGACTGCGTGAGACGACGCTTCATCCAGTCCCAAACATGCTCAATGGGGGACAGATCCGGATATCTTGCTGGCCAGGGTAGTTGACTTACACCTTCTAGAGCACGTTGGGTGGCACGGGATACATGCGGACGTGCATTGTCCTGTTGGAACAGCAAGTTCCCCTGCCGGTCTAGGAATGGTAGAACGATGGGTTCGATGACGGTTTGGATGTACCGTGCACTATTCAGTGTCCCCTCGACGATCACCACAGGTGTACGGCCAGTGTAGGAGATCGCTCCCCACACCATGATGCCGGGTGTTGGCCCTGTGTGCCTCGGTCGTATGCAGTCATGATTGTGGCGCTCACCTGCACGGCGCCAAACACGCATACGACCATCATTGTAACCAAGGCAGAAGCGACTCTCATCGCTAAAGACGACACGTCTCCATTCGTCCCTCCATTCACGCCTGTCGCGACACCACTGGAGGCGGGCTGCACGATGTTGGGGCGTGAGCGGAAGACGGCCTAACGGTGTGCGGGACCGAGCCCAGCTTCATGGAGACGGTTGCGAATGGTCCTCGCCGATACCCCAGGAGCAACAGTGTCCCTAATTTGCTGGGAAGTGGCGGTGCGGTCCCCTACGGCACTGCGTAGGATCCTACGGTCTTGGCGTGCATCCGTGCATCGCTGCGGTCCGGTCCCAGGTCGACGGGCTCGTGCACCTTCCGCCGACCACTGGCGACAACATCGATGTACTGTGGAGACCTCACGGCCCACGTGTAGAGCAATTCGGCGGTACGTCCACCCGGAGTCCCGCATGCCCACTATACGCCCTCGCTCAAAGTCCGTCAACTGCTCATACGTTTCACGTTCACGCTGTCGCGGCATGCTACCAGTGTTAAAGACTGCGATGGAGCTCCGTATGCAACGGCAAACTGGCTGACACTGACGGCGGCGGTGCACAAATGCTGCGCAGCTAGCGCCATTCGACGGCCAACACCGCTGTTCCTGGTGTGTCCGCTGTGCCGTGCGTGTGATCATTGATTGTACAGCCCTCTCGCAGTGTCCGGAGCAAGTATGGTGGGTCTGACACACCGGTTTCAATGTGTTCTTTTTTCCATTTCCAGGAGTGTAGATTTGTTGCCAGTTGACTGCGGTGAACGGGATCCGTCCAGCCAGGGAGAGTACATCTAGACTCTTCTCCTCCACCACTTTCCGGAGTTCCTGCAGAACCAGTTTGCTATTATGTGTGTTTATCTGTCCCACTCTTAACTGGCTCACGGGGGATGTATGTGTGTATTTGAGACTCCAGCCAGTTTTTGCGCCAGTCGTGTGCTATTCTGCCGTTCATGATGACAGATTGATTGTACATTTCATTAAGGTCGAACTTTTTATTTCGCCTTTCGAATACTTTCTTAACTAGGTCTCGCAGGGCTCCGAAGTCTGTGGAGAGATTCATTGTGTTAAGCTGTATTTTGTCTACAGCCTCCTTCACTGGGAAGGTGATGTTTCTGCCATATTCATGGCACGTGTTTCCTTGCGATGGCAGGGTAATGACATCATGAACCTCTTCGGTGAAACGGTGGTCAAGATGGTTCACTACGAGAGCGTATTTCGAAGAATCAACTGTGAGTATAGCGTAGCAAACGCTTGCTCCCATCAGCGAAAGTCGCAACATAGAGTTCTTAGGCAAGTACGGAGGTATAGGGACCGCTAGGCTCGACGCCGTTAGTTCCAGGGACATCTCGCCAAGCATAAATCCAACAGACTTTTGGCTTCCTATAGCTTCGATATTTCGACTCATATCACGTCAGGGTCAGCAGTTGTCAAATACAGCGTAACATCGGCTGATCAGCATTAAATACGTTTTCACCCCGAGCCGAAATTGAGCTGGATTGACAAATATTTATTGACAAATAAGTACTTGTTTACTAGCTAGTAAACAGACAAGCAGAATCGGATTATCAGAAACGATCAACAGATAGCGAAAACGTTCCTGAGCCTAAGGACAAGTCGATTGTCCAGAACTAGTTACAAAACTTGGAGCGACAGACAGTACAGAACTAAAACTAAATGCACAGAACCTACAAAACATGTAAAATTCAAATACTGCAGAATAAACAACACACAGAAATCCTAAGCACGTATAGACAACACAACGCCCCTGGTGGCTGATGTGGAAAGTCTCCCACATCTGCGATCACTTCATACCGCACACACGAGACGCTACCACTTTACACATAACATCGCTGGTTGGCGCCAATGTTCATTGACGGCCGCGACAAGCGTAGTAAACTCTCTATTAGTAAAGAAGTAATAAATTCAACCGTCATGCACGATGCAACAATTCTGACGCACTTCAGCGTTCTTGATATCATGTCTACTGAGCTATAGGTCGTTCAACGGTATAAATATGCAGGTACGTTCAGTGGTAGATCTGTATACTATCTCCAAAAGGTGTCACGAATACATTTAGTAGTAAAGAATTAATAAATTAAAACATCATGCGAAAATGAAAGGCATAAATTTAGAAACCGATAAACATTTTTCCTTTCATCGTTATATGGAGGGGTATCAGAGAGAAAATATTTCGTAAAGTCTGAAAGCACGTGTAAAGTCTGTTGCAAGTCCTTAAGTGGTCTCATTCTCAAATACTGGATGAAAAAAGTCTGGGTATTCGGGCGTTGTGACGTCACGTCTTTTTTACCTCTACCCTTACGCCTTTGATAGGTAGGCGGTTCTTACCCACACAGGTGGTGTGTGTACCGAGTTTGGTTGAAATAGGTCGAGTGGTTTCGGAGGTGACGTGCAATGTACATGCACACATACTTTTTTCTGTAGTGTGAACATCGTTTTCTTCCTTGATTCGGTTACCTGTACAGCGCCGCTAGCTGCACTTAAGTTACCAAAGAAAATCACATGAAAATGAGACTAGTAATTTTGCCGTTTAGCGTGTTCAGACAGACAGACAAGGAAGTCTTGGAAAAATTTTAGATCAGCATATCTTTTATTATTTCGTTACCCAATTTTGATGAACTACAGCCTATTTTGTCGTCAAACAACGCTCAAGTTACTTGCGAAAATCCCATGAAAATTCGTCGGTAGTTTTGGAGATTAACGTGTTCAAAGACAATCTGAGTGACTGCGATTTTACAGGTTCATTATTAATATAGGTTTATCATTATTTATATTTATTTATCATTATTAATAAAGATTTTTCAGAAGCACTTAAACGGATTTAAAATATACATTGGCGTCTTCCCCTTATATGCTGGTGCAAGTAACAAAGCTGCAATTTCTTCTCTGCAGTTACGCCTATACTTGGCAATCCACGTAATGCAATGTGAAACGTCAAGCACCTCCACTAACTCTACGAACATGATCGTTAAATGATGGGTAAATTCTTAAGCTGGGAAGAACAACAGAGAGGTAAAATAGTAGGTTCAGGCAACGAACAGAATACGCTAGATATATCATAGAGCTTATTCTGTGTAGCACATGATAGGAGAATACGATGGAATGTTTCAAACCAGTGGATGGGCCGACGAGCTTAAAAAAATATAGGTAGCTAGTTTCGTTTTATATTCGTGAGAAATTTGTGTTCAAGACTGACCAGGGCGCTTTAGGTAAGTTAGACTGGAGCTGACACTCATTAGCACTGGGAAATCAGCTCCGGCCGAGGTAATAACAGTACACCGCGGAAGGGGGCTCTCTCGCTCGGCGGAGCTCCTGTAGCCTCCATGGTGTCTAATATTAATTAATATCTTTAAGCTCTCCCCAGCGAGTGGGGATTCTTAAAATGTCTAATTAAGGAGCCTCCGGTACTCATGACTAGAGTTGAATTTTATGTAACAATTTCTCCTGTGTTACAGGTTGTCTTCTTTTCGCTCTGTTTTGATTATCTTTGTGAAGTTCACAAAGTCAACAGTGTGGTAGGACAGTCTTGTAACGCAGGCTTTAAATGTGGACAATGGATAATCTAAATCACAGAAATGCTCTTGCTGTTATAAACGTATGGGGTTTCAGGAGAAACGTTGTTTATAAAAACACCGTCTACTCATAATTTACGGTGTGAATATTCCTTTGTAAAGACGTTTGACCAGCTGCCACTGGCTTGTATAACTACAAATGTGTAAATTAATGTGGATTACTGAAATTTGTTCAACAAGCTGTACGTAAAATAATAAGCGGAATGAAGCTTGCGACAAGAAATGCCTATCTCTAGGTTGTTGCTGCGCTGTACGTAATAATGCGTCAGTTCCATTTTTGTTTAAATGATTTGGCGTGAGGTACTGGTTACAATGAATTTCCATTAAACCACTTATGTAATGTTGGTTACATGACCTGACTAGTTGACTACAACAAATATCCACTCCACCTATTTGCATAATGAGATTCTTACTGGTCAAATTAAGGACGAGGGAAAGACGTACGACTGAGAGGAACTCTGCTCTTGAGTATGAAATTGAATAAATAACTATCAGTCAGATGAAAACGAGAAGGATAAAAAGTTTCAGAAGTAATCGCTTTTAACTGTTAACACATTTGTCTCAGTGTGGCTAAAGACCTTCATGGAAAATGTTTTACAGTTTCTTACGGAAACAGCAAAAATGATTGTACCAAGTGCATGTACTGCTTCGTCGGAAGCAAATCGACGGCCACAAACGGCTTTCTTCCCGGCTCCCGCTTCGGGAGGGTGTGAAAGATGTGTTAGAGATTCCCTGCGAAACATTTTCAGCGTAGTCGAAGCAACCCTGGTAGCATGTGAGTGGGTATTATCTGGAAAGAGAATGATGCCGTCCATCAACATTCCTGGGTGTATGAACTTAAGGGAGTGCTTCGAATTTTTCAGTGTTCACATCGGGAATACAGTGAGTGCACTTGTCAACTAGTTAACAGGTTACATTATAATAATATCAGTCATGTTGAATGGAAAAATTATTTTAAGGATTCATCGCAGGAAAATAGCCCTTGAAATTTCACGTAGATGTGAGGCGATGATGCAGTCTGAGAAATTACGGGCTTAAGATATAAAAGTTCTTCAGCAGGCTGTGAGGAGTAGTAAGATGATGAATGCTTCAGGATACGCATCAATATATCCAGAACTGGTGAAGCCTGAACTACCGAAATTGTTGGAGATTCTATGGAAGGTGTTTCAAAGAGTTTTTAATTGAGAAGATGTTCCGTCTGAATCGAAAACATGTCACATAACACGGGTACATAGAAAATTGTCAGATAATTACCTAAATCATTATAAGGGAGTAATACCGACCTCTGTACTTGAAGGTAAAGGCACCGGTACTGAAAGATCTGGTACAGAAAAAATACAAGTCACACGCGGCACGAGGCGCTAGCAGGCTTTAGATCAGAAAGGTTGGTATTGGGCTACATATCCGCAGTGAAACTAATATGTGGAAAACGTACAAATGTTGTATTGGAGTAGCGTGTTGCAGTGACTGACCTAGAAAAATCAAATGATAGTGTACCCACCGACATACTGTGGGAAAAACTGAGGCAGAGTTGGATGAAAGATGGTTTTGGGCTGTTACGAAATTATGTGAAAATAACACAGCGAGAATACGGTATGGGAATAGTTGTACAGAAGAATTAGAAGTGATAAGGGTCTAAGGCAGGGATGTGTGCTGTCGCTGACCCTCCTCAAGCTCTGTCAGTGTGACTTGGCATTCAAGATGTATTTTTATGCGAGTGACAGTAGAGGACAGCAAGATATTTAGCCTGTCTTTTGCGCAAGATCAGTGTGTGCTAGAAGAAAATGAAAATGGTAAGAAAGCTAAGAGCAGAACACAATACGGGTAACCTGAAGATGAACATAAAGTAGTTGGAATACGTGGTCGTTGGAACGGGAAAAGTAAATAATTTGGAGTTAGATGGAGAAACAATTGTAGTTGTGGAAAGGGCAAAATACCTAGTGGAATTGTTTCGTGAGGAGTGCAGAAGTAATGAAGAAATCAATAATCGGATTAATAAAGGACAAGCTAGAACATGTGCAGCGAAATTTTTACTGTGGAACAAAAGAATAAGAAGAATAACGAAGAAGAGAGTCTGTAAGACTGTAGTCCAGGCTGTAGTTCCACACAGTCCCGAGGCCTGCAACGCTACTAACAAAAAGTAAGAATAAACTGTTTGCTCCTGAGATTAATTGTTAAAAAAAATCTAATGTGTGTGAAACTTATGGGACTTAATTGCTAACGTCATCAGTCCCTAAGCTTACACACTACTTAACCTAAATTATCCTAAGGACAAACACACACACCCATGCCCGAGGGAGGACTCGGACCTCCGCCGGGACCAGCCGCACAGTCCATGACTGCAGCGCCTGAGACCGCTCTGCTAATACCGGGCGGCTGAAAGTAATTACTGAAGACGAAGCACGAGGTATACTAGGATGGATGTGATTTGGCCATGTGAGTATGATAACTGACGAGAGGATACCAAAATAGGATACTACGATTGTTGCCAACCCATCGGAGGAGTAGTGGTCGCGCGTGACGCAAAAATGGCAAGATGATGTGGAGGAGGCGATGGAAGAAAGCACTATGAACGTTAACGAAAGTCAAAACAGAAGATAGTGATTAGGGACCGAGAAGCGGTGCCAGCCGTAGATAAGAAGAAGAAGAAGAAGAAGAAGAAGAAGAAGAAGAAGAAGAACAACAACAACAACAACAAGAAGAAGCTCTATTTCACACACAGTTTCTGTGTAGTGCAGCGTATACTTGAGTATTGTAATGACTGCTGGTCTCTTTTCGTACTTTAGATATCTTGATTCCTCGTCTCGATAATTTTATGCCTTCTGCGACGATCTTCTGCTGGAAAATTACTTCTTGAGTACTGTCTCTTCTACATTCCATCTATTTTGTCTTCTTTGTTGACAATTTCGCATTAATCGTGGTCTTGTCTTTAAATTTGGTATTTCACAGCTGCTATGATAATTCCCTGGATTCATCCGTCTCTGCACTCTCTGCTTCCGCTATATCTGTACCATAATTATCTTGCCCGTTTTAAAGCTTCCGACTGCTATTACAAAGAATACTGCCTCTCATCAACAACGTTATCACTGTTTTTGACTTCTAATGCGCCACATCCCATCTGTTCGGCTTTCAAGGCCACGTCCAAGCTCCAACCGTCTTTTGCATTCTTCAGTCCTCTCTCCCCCCCCCCCACCACCACCACCCAAAAAAATTGTGCACAATGTATTTTTTTCATCTGAAAAAAAATGGTTCTCTTTTACATATGAATTTCATCCAGAATTACAGTGCACGTAACTCTATGTTTACAGAAAACTATTAATTCATTTACATTTAGATATTAAAAATATTGCCGATGTAAAGATTACATTAACCATAGTTTGTCACTGATAATGCGCTGTGGTAGTTTGAGGCAGAGAAATTCTCCGTCACAGTAAAAGTCGGGTCGAGTCGCAGACAAATACCTCTTTTCGAGGTATCGCTTCAGTGCGGTAGACATTCTTAAGAGTCATAAACGGATTACAAGCATGTGGCTCCCACATAAGTACTTTTATGTCTTTATTCCGTTTACCTACGACAGTGTTATAAAATAGACACTCAAATTCGGTCTGTGGTGACCATCTTCAACACTAGTAACATGTCGCACACTGTCAATAAAACTGATACTTAAAGGTACTCTTAGTTCACTGTTATACGTGGTGCTATGTCATATTTTTACAAACTGTTTTGTAATTATTGTCACTTCTGTCAAATGAAACTTCCCACCTCTTTACGCTATTTAGGATGATGGCATTTTGGTGAGTACATTTCCAGAAAGTTTTATTGAATCCCTTATAAATGGCGTAGTGAATTTGTTGAATACCATAAATGGCTAAATATACAGTTCACGTAAATTAGAAGCACAGAACGACGCCTGAAACGCTATATTATTGTCGTGTCGGTCACAACTGCACCTCACATCAACATTCATGTTACAAACTGTTGTAAGCCGTACTTACTTTTCACATTACTAGTTTATTATATTCTGATTGTGCCATCCTTTTGGTTGTTGGCTGGAGGTGTTAGGAAAGCGTTTGTGCTTAGGTATGGCAATGTGATATTTATGTATGCAAGTAAATAATGATTACCGACTGCCCCATTTTCCAATGCATAACACTTTGCAGTTTGGTCATATTCATCTGCGGGATGCTTAAAGTTTTTTACATCTTCAAGGTGGTCATCATAGAAGAAAATTAATTACTTGCTGTTGTTTAAGATTGTGACCCAGTTTCTTAGGTAAAACACATGGTTTCGGAACCTCTACAGTTAACGAACTAATTTGTGTGAAAATAAATGCGTGTTAAATTCTCTTTGGAAAGTATTGTTCAGTGTAACTTATCATCTCGTCTAATGTAACTTCATAAATATACATGAACTACCATAAACACTGCGAATCTCCTGGGTATGGCTCCATTGTAGTAAATCTGCGTCTTTATATCGACATCAGTGTCGGATAAATAGACTTTGAAAACATATCACTCATTATCAGTATATTTCCATAGGTATTCTCATTATAGACGATGAGATTGTATCCGTGTACTGAATTAAAATAAATGTTTGCAGTTTGCAGTCCCGGTCCGAAAGGCACATGCCAACATCATAAGGCAATATCTCGAAATAACATGGAAATTAAGTCAGACGTTGGTGGGACCGAATTTCTTGGAAATATTTAGTCTTTACAATAAGTTTACTATGTTGGACACTCCGGTACATTAAGTTCTTTGACCGCTTGACCGTTGGTTTGCATGTTTACCAAAGCTGTTCCTTCGCTGAATCAGAAGAAGGAGACCACGGTTTCATTGATGAAGTTGAGAGCTCCGCTAAGAAACTTGGTATAGTGAAGTTTCACCCGCCAACGACGCGGTTGTGAACGTACTTCATGAGACAAAGTATTATGATCACTAGCTTAGTATCCTTTTGGTCCGCCTTAAGGATGTAACATGGAAGCGATTTTGAGTGATAAACATTCTAAAAGTTCTTGAAAAGTCTTCAGAGGTATATTTTACCCAAAGGTCTACATGTACACCTATATCAATATTCTGCCGGCCACTTGACGGTGTGTGTGGAGGGTATTTACGCCACCACTAACTGATCCCGCCTTTCCTGTTCCATTCGCGAGTGGCGCATGGGAAGAATGATTGTCGGAAACCTTTGTATTAGCTCTAATTTCTCGAATTATCTCGTTTTGGTCTTTTCGTTAGACGTAGGAGGGGCGAAGTAATTAGACAAGTGACTCTTCGCGGTCAACACCTTCTAGAAATTTCAACAGTAAACATCCTTGAAATGCGTAACACCTCTCTTGTAACTTCTGCAGTGGAGTTTGTTGAGCATTTCTGAAATGGTCTCGCGCCTACATAATGACCCCGTGACTTAACGCGCCGCTCTACGTGGCCACTCTGCCATCAGTCCTACCTGATAAAGCTCCCAGACTGAGGAACAATACTCACAAATCGGTCAACAAGCGCCTTGTAAGCCACTTCCTTCGTAGATGAACTACATTTCCTATAAAGATCCTTCCTCTAAATCTGTCTCACTTCTGCTTTTCGTACTATATGTTTTATGTCATTCTACTTAAGGTTGCTCCGTGTAGATACTACTAGATATTTTACAATGATTCTTTATCAATAGTGTAGTTGTTAAGCAGCAGATACATTTTCCTATTTACGCGCAATATGGTACATTTATGCATGATTCATCAATGTCATTCTGCAAATCGTTGCTGTCTTCTGGTATTGCTATTTTCTTACAACCGCATCTCCTGTGAGGAGCCTTAGACAGATTCCGACACTTTCTGCTGGATCAATTATATGCACTGCAAACAGTGAATGACCGATCACACTCGCGTGGGTTACTCCGGAAGTCGATTTTGTTCCGTTAACAGCAAAGTGTTGAGTTCTGTCTACAAGGAACTCGGTAGGTTCATATCTTCTTCACTACTCGGCAGTGCGGGTCGGCATCAAATGCCTACCTGAAGTCAAAGCACACGCCATCATCCTGAGCGTTGCCTGCCTACAGCGCTATGAAACATATGGAGAAACATAGCGGGATGAGTTTCGCAAGATCTCTGTTTATACTCAATCCACGTTGATTTTTATACAGAAGATTTCCGTTCTCCAAAAATGTCATAACTCCTGGGCGTAAAACTTGTTACACAAGTCTACACAGCTTGACATTAACGATACAGATCTACAATTACGGGAATTTGTCGTACGAGTCGTGTTGGAAACTGGAATAAGGTGCGACTTTTTCCTGTTGCTAGCACCTTTAGTTGCTCCTCCGACCTACAATAAACTGCTACGAGAAAGGGAGCAAGTTCTTTCGCATAATCTGAGGAATTTTACAGGTATCTCATCTGGTGCTGACGCTTTCTACTATAAAGCGATTTTAGTTGCTTTCCCGTTCCTCGAACTGTTATCTCATTTAGAAGTTCGGACGTTGATGGAAAAGAGGGTCGTGTATTACGATCATCTGTAGTGAAACAACCCGAAAGAATAAATTCAATATTTCGGCGCCTCTTGGACAAATTCATTTTCGGTATCTTTAAGGTCAGTTACAAGGTCCCCCATTTATTGACATTTTCATGTAAAATTCTTCCATATTGTGCACCTATGTAAGTTTTGCAAAATCATTTGCTATTGTCACCTTTTATATATCTGAGCCATCTTTAGGTAATGTTTATGTAACGTCGAGCTGAGGAGCGGTTTCGATCCGATGCCAGCCCGGCCCTGTTGTAGCGAATTGAAGTAACTATAAAGGAAAAAACTACATACTTAGAAGTATGTTAGCGTACCTCTCTATATATTACAATACTGTTGGTACTTTCACGTGAATGGTACTGGCAATAAAAGCAAATAGTTGTTTGAGGCAGAAATCAGTGGCGCTTGAAGGGTTAACTCGCCAAGTCTCAAAAGCGCCACCAGACAGCACCCTACGTCTAAATCGGCGGTGTCCAAAATATTTTGGTTCGTGGCGTGAATCTTCCTAGAAAGATGTTAATCACCAGTGGAAAAGCTGCTCCTTAGTCCTGCAGATGTTCAGTCGATACTTGCTAGTTTCTTCATCCAC
This sequence comes from Schistocerca gregaria, assembly GCF_023897955.1. Classification (NCBI taxonomy): domain Eukaryota; kingdom Metazoa; phylum Arthropoda; class Insecta; order Orthoptera; family Acrididae; genus Schistocerca; species Schistocerca gregaria. The sequence goes on from NC_064922.1 coordinate 465,935,763, forward strand.
GTCGGAACGAAATGATAGGAAACGGAAAAGGGGACGACAGAGCGGAGTGCGTGTGTTGGCGGACGCCGCAGGGGTCTCATCGCGTTCCGAAGCGGTACGACGCTGCGCCCACAGCCGCAGGACAAACCAATTTCGGGTGGCGCAGCCGCGCAGGTAAACTGCAGGTCGATGCCGACGCACCCGGAGAACTCTCCAGGGTGCGGCCGCCGCCCATGGGGGCGGCATGGGCGACGGCTGGGGTCGCCTCCCACACACCCTACTGGCGCCTCCATCACAGAGGACTCTCCGATGCCGCGTGCCTCCGGTAATGGGCGATTGCGTTTCATTAGGGCAAAGGGTACTGGACACCAGCATCTGCTCCCTCACTTTTTGATTCAAGGGCGAAGAAATATTCTCCTATACTCCAAGACAAAAGAAAAAGAGGTGGAGCATCACGCATGAATTATGCGAATAGGACGGAAAAAGGTCGATATGATGTACATGTACAGACAAACACAATTTCAGAAAAATTGGATTTATTCAAGAGAAGAGCTTCACAATTTGGGCAAGTAAGCAACACGTCAGTCCACCTCTGGCCCTTACGCAGGCCGTTGTTCCTGTTGGCATTGACAGACAGAGTTGTTGGTTGTCCTCCTGAGGGATGTCGTATCGAATTCTGTCCGACTTGCACAGTAGATCGTAAAAATCCCTATCTGTTTGGTGGACCCTGACGGTTCCCAACGTTCTCAACTGGGGAGACATCCGGAAACCTTGCTGGCCAAACAGAGGACTGGTTTCGTATGAGCATGAGGATGGATTGTCGCATCTCCACAGTCAATGGATTTCAATTTTATTCAAACTTTGTGGTCCACCGTGTAGAGAAGTGTGCATGATCACTACTCACCTGCATCACCTTACATGACCTGTGGAAAACCATGCGGGATGTGTGTTTATCCACTCGGAGATGACTGAAAGCTGTTTAGAATGCCAGAGCTTATCCTACACAGTATTAGGCGTGATAATGGCTGAGTTTCAATTTGTTTGGCCACACGCTATATCTACTGTGCGGCAACTTCAGTCACAGATTTTTAAAAACTCATACATAGACTTCTATTTCTGTTGCTACGGTCGAAGGTTCGAATCCTGCCTTGACCATGGACGTGTGTGATGTCCTTAGGTTAGTTATGTTCCAGTATTTCTAAGTCTAGGGGACGATTAGATGGGTCGATGACATAACTAACGATGAGGCATTGAATAGAATTGGGGAGAAGAGGAGTTTGTGGCACGACTAGACAAAGGGAGCGGTAGGTAGGACATGTCTGAGGCATCAAGGGATCACCAATTTAGTGCTGGAGGGCTGCGTGGAAGGTAAAAATCATAAAGGGAGACTAAGAGATGGATACACTAAGCAGATTCAGAAGGATGTAGGCTGCAGTAGGTACTGGGAGATGAAGAAGCTTGCACAGGATAGAGTAGCATGGAGAGCTGCATCAAACCAGTCTCAGGACTGAAGACCACAACAATGCAACTGATGACCTCAGATGTTAAGTCCCATAGTCCTCAGAGTCATTTGAACCCTTTTTGGGGTTCTATTTGAGAATTTCATAAATGTAGTCCCTATAAAACGTTGGTCTGAGTTTTACTGACTGTGACAAATAATCAAAGGACACAAGAATTTAAGCTATGCAAAGATGGTCGAAAGCGACTGGAAGACACTGCATGTGATGTTCTTCGTTGGCAGCTGATCCATAAGGTGTGCAGATTTTTCCGTACGCTCCAGGTAGAAATGGGTTCCTGACACCATGCATTCGGAACCACTGCGGCCTGACTCACAGTATACGATCTATCGTCCCGCATGTCTCTGTGAAGGCGCCAAGATTTACTTCTGTGAAACATCTGACCTCGTTCTGTGCCGTTGTTTAATGGCCTGTGCGACGGTTTACTCATGAGGAAAAATTGTTTCAGAAACGTTCCTCTTCCCTATTGAAGATCCTCCCTGGACACTATCGACTTCTGTACTGGCCTGCACCGAGACCTCTAGTTCTGTCATGATGGAGTGTGGAGTGCGGCTGGGCTCTAATGACACAAAACTGGGAGTTGCCCTCAGCTTGCGCCTCACATAATGACGGTGCCGTGCAGGTGGGAGGCCTAGGATTCGAACGCCGTAGGCTTTACGACGCGCCAAGCTGACCAGGATAGAGACTGCGGATATTGCCAGAGCACTCTCGTTGACATCGAAGTGGTTGTGCTCGGGTAATTCCTCAGCAGTCCTGCATGGTGTGGAAATGGTCCACAGCATTTTAACAAAGTAGGCCAGCGATGCCGATAGTTCTTAGTACTGTTATTTGTCACTCCTCTCTACTGCCAAAAATGGAAATTTTGCGCCTCCATTCAAGATCATAATACTCTATTACTTACAGGAAGTACCTGAAAATATGACCGATTAACTCATTATATAGGTGGTGGTAGTTGCGGGGGAGGGGAGATTAAAAGGGAAAGTGGGTCATGAAAGGGGAAATGCGTGTGTATTAATTTCTCTCTCGGCACTACCAACATACAGATGATGCGTGGGCCATATACCGATCAGCCATTACGGTGTCACTTACGTGGTCACTTATAATTATAGTCCCTATCATGTCTACAACATGCTTACAATCATGAATTAACGAGCTGCCACAAAACCAAAATTGGACAATGAAGCTAAAAACAATAAAAATGAACGGTATCAAATTTCAGTTTTTCATCTATATTAACTTCACTTTGGCACATGCTTTAATCCAGTAATTTGGCCGACGGGCACGAGTTCCGTTCCATAGGAAGTGCACTCACCTGTTGGTTGGCAATGCCGAAGAGGAGCCGAATACCATTTGTAACTAATGGATTATTTAATTATTATTTAAATTGTCAATGCTACACAACACACCACGACAAATCCTCGCATTTTTAGTGCCACAACAGTAATATGTTGAGGAAGGCGCTAATGAAAAAAAGGTATATCGAAATGAAATGTTCCGACTTGTTCTGACACGCCACGGGCAGAACAACTGAAAATGTGTGTGCGTTACTTCTGTCGGCCACGTTCCTTTGTGGGTGGCAAGGAAACATTTGTGCCTTGTCGACTAACATCTTAACATAGATATGGAAGAAACTGGTTTAGGGCCTCCTGTGTTGTATTTTAGACACGGTTCTACGAAACAAAGCACTCCAAAAATTTCCAGTGCTATTCAGTTCTAAAATATCAATTATTTCAACCAAATTACCATAGATTTTTCATAATCTTAAACTTGCTCATAATTCTCAAGGAAAAAAAACAGAGAACCTACTATACCATGCTTCAAACGGTTAAAATGGTTCTGAACACTGTGGGACTTCATTTCTGAGGTAATCAGTCCCTTAGAACGTAGAACTACTTAAACCTAACTAACCTAATGACATCACACACATCCATGCCCGAGGCAGGATTCGAACCTGCCACTGTAGCGGTCACGCAGTTCCAGACTGAAGCGCCTAGAACCTCTCGGCCAAGCCGGCCGGCTTATGCCCATGAAATTTATTATTTAGTTGGTTGATTTAGCAAAGGGATCAAGCAGCAAGATCATCGGTGCTATCGGAGTACTGAAGGAAGTGAGCCGTTCGCGATTTAAAAGCAAACATGGCGAGATTTTTCTGAAGTGATTTAGGGAAATCAAGGAATATATAAATCATGACGGCCGGACGCGGGTTTAGGAGTGCGGTGTGCTAACCACTGCGACACCTTGCTCGCTAAGTTGTTGAATATTAAGTGAAGCCAGGAAAGTTATTTATAATCCTTACAGATTTCTAAATACGGGATCTTGTTCGACATATGATTTATACCCTAAAATAGTCTATACATGCATTTGCATGGAAATTCTGGCTCTACACATTAAAGAGATGGCCAGTTTCAAATGTGGTGCTTCATCGTAGTTAATTTGTGAATATTATTAATTCTACAGGAATACATCGCAATGAATAGAAGAAAAATGACAACTGTTGATAGACAGGTGAAGCTGCGACCTGTCTGAAACAAAAAAGAGCTCACACAAAGTGTTTCGAATGGGGGCGGTGTTGGACGACGTCGCATCTACTCGCGCGGCTGAGGGTATTCGGAAGAAAAAAGTTCATACACTTTATAACAAATATTTTACTCTATACATACACGATTTGGACATACATTTGGCAATAAAAAACTAATAATATTGTATGATGAGTGAACTTGCAAATATTTGCTAAGACTTTCAGTTGAATTGAAGAATGTGCTCAACGTAAATTACTGCCAATACTGAGTTTGCCTCTGTATTTGTTTTTCGTTTCTGCAACTGCTGAAACCACCCTTTCGCGCAAATAGGTGTTAGAACATGAAAAGTATAATAGCTTTCAGATATTTTGTCCAAATTAATAACTTATCCATCTCCTTAAAGTCGTATTTGGTTGCAGAATCCTTTTTAATTTCCAAAGCTTGTGCTTGTAGTTTTTCCTATAGTGCACTTACGTCAACGTGAAAAATATCTGTTGCCAATTTGTAAATGTTATTATTGTGCGAGCTAGGGACGTCGCGTTTGATTTCATCAGTTGAATGCTGCATATGATTTGATATTTTATTCATAGTATCAGTTTGCTTAAAGACTTCCATAACGAAATGCTTCCTTCACGTTTGCAAATAATTTGGTGAAACAGGAATAACTGCAGGCTTTAACTTCTCGTATCTAAATTTTGCAACTTATCAGCATCCGTTGTGATGGCATCCCTATGATAAAAATATGTTCAGATCTCCACTCTGATTTGTTATGTATTGGGCCATATCATCAATCCGAAGTTTCACAGTGTTGTCAGAAAACTGGTATTTCTGAAGGTTTGTTTGATTTGAGGTCCAAGAGCAGTATCAGCTGCTTTAAACGAACAGGGAATTGCAAGTATTTCTCCGACAACATGACTTTTCTCAGCCTCTGCGATGAGTAGCTCATAGGAAGCTAGGATCGCTTTTTCAGAAAACTGAGCGCTGGATACAGTACTATCCAACTACATACGTTTCAAGATCGTACATCGGTTTACCTTTTAAAGCGCTATTATTATTGCAAAAATGTCGTTCGAGACAAGGTCTCAAGATATTATTGCTGAATATTTCATAACTAATGATACATTTAGATTGTTCGATGCCATTGTTTGTACAGAAACACAACCGTATTTAACGTAATCACCGCTGCATTTGCGTTTCTTCGACAAACTCATCACGAAGTAAAATATAAAAATAGCTTTGCGAGCCGACAGTTCACTTTCGTTTCAAAAGCACTCACGACTAAACTGTTTGATCTATACTGACTCAACAACTCAGTTCGAATAAGACTCGAGCCTCAGTGCCGCTTAGAAACAAAGCCACTACTGGCAATAATTACTATATCGCTGAAGTTGTGAGAAACCCTACACAAAAGATACTTGGCACGAGATATTCCGAGTCGGCCCAACGTATGACGATAGGCCAAGTTTCCGCGCGCCTGCTGTACTCGTACGCTACGAATTCCTGCAGTCGGATCGGCTGCGGTCATATACAGCGCCTACATTCAGGCTGATGATGTTAAGACGAAAATGAATCTCAAAGTACACAAGAAATACTGGCTACCCAGCAGACAGCTCGTCGTAAGTACCAACACATTTATCTTTACTCAATACTTACTTCTTAATAACGTAATGTGTTGGTTCTCTCGGCGCAGGTCCGCATGTTATTTGGGGCGAGCCCCACGGTTTGAAAACCTATGCTGTATAGCAACCAGTCGGTACCAGCAGTGGCTAGAGTGCCTTCCAGATACTGCGACAGCTCTATAGTACATTGAGCAGCATCATTTCGGCTCAGCAAGTCGTGGTTACGAGGTTGGTGGCTTAGAGCGATAGGATGCGTTAGACCGCAGCAGTCTTGGAGGTGGAAATAATCATGGTGAAGGGCAGCACCGCATCGTAGCCTCAACCTCGTAGCTGGTGTACTGCTGCATATGGGTTCACACAAAGACTCGGTGGCCTTCATTACAATTGGTTTCAGGCAGTGGTGTTATGTCTGACCGGCGATGAGCGAATGTGGCCTACTTTTTGGGCACGTCACTGCTGTTCGCCACACTCTCTTTCGCAAGCATGGCTTTCAGAGCTTCAGCTTGTTGCTTTTCCACTATATCAGCAGGGTGACAGGCGTTCTTGTGAAAGCCGAACTGTTACAATGATATGATGACTTCTGCTCTATTGTCCATGTTGCTGAGTTGACAATTCAAGCTTCTTCCCTTGTGCAGGGTGGGGCAATCTATTCCCCGGTTCGTTGCGTTTTTGTCAATGTCTGCTTCGCGTCTGTTTGTCAGTTTGATGGCGGCACGGGGCGTTGTCCAGGCAATACCAGATCACACAACAGCAACAACAGATCTGCAATAACAATCCGAACAACTTACATACAGTCCTGACTTGACTCCATCTGATTTTCGTCTCTTTCCAAAACATAAAGAACGACTTCTCGTTCATAGTGACGAAGTGGTCCAAGCAGAGGTGCGGTACTGGTTCCGTCAACAAAACATTATACCGTGACGGTATTAACAATCTGATCTCTCGTTCGAAAAAAATGTGTTCGAAGAAAAGGTGGTTATGATGCGAAATAAATGTGTAGAAATTAAAAGTAAAGATGAGAAAAATTTGTTCTAAAATGCTTTAAGACATTTCACATAAAAAATTACATTTCAGCACACCATCTTATCATTGTTATATCAAACTGAAAACTATTACAAAACTTCTCAATGCATTGCAGTTTTCATTCTATGGAGACAAAAAATTTTATAGCAAGAAAAATATTTTCTCTCGCCACTGATATTTAATGTATTTATTTACAACGATAGTAATACCAGCCTATTCTAACATATCCAAGTCCCAGAGCAGTATGAGAGCGTAAGAGCATAGCTCCTTTTAAGAGTACATTGTCCTATTGGCAACCATTTTTGTATATTCCATGTGCATAATTAGACAGGTGTGTTCATCGTTTACATAAAACATCATAGCATTTTATGTAGTAGGTTCGATCGAATTAGTGTTATCGGTTCCCATACCTTTCACTGTGCATCCAACATGTATGACAAATAACAACTACAAACGTCATACATGGTGCTCGTACAGTAACATACTCTCTGCCCTATCTTCACGTTCATGACGCGTCCTACACCAGTGACACCATTTTATACTGCCATTGATAAAGGTAGACGCTCGGCCACAGCGACCGGCCTTCATAAAGTCATTCACCACAGTTTCCTGTCTGTGATTAACAGCACCTATTTCAGTTTTTAGGTCCAAGTGAAGTTGGATAATAGGAGCTATTGACACTCTAACAGGCTCCGCAATATTCTCATCTGTAGCCTGCGACGTAATTTTACTCGCTTCAACCATGTTGTTTGATTTTCAGTGGCGAATTCGAATTGTGGTAATTGATTAGACTCAGTTTCTGTATGCGAAGATGCCATCATTTTAAACTGCTGTAAGATTATCATATGTTCAAATGTGTGTGAAATGTTATGGGACTTAACAGCTAAGGTCATCAGTCCCTAAGCTTACACACTACTTAACCTAAACTATCCTAAGGACAAACACACACACCCATGCCCGAGGGAGGATTCGAACCTCCGCCGGAACCAGCCGCACAGTCCATGCATGACTGCAGCGCTCGGCTAATCCCGCTCGGCTAAGATTATCGCCATACTAACTTGAGATACAGTTTATCAAGCGTATTACATATCATAATGCAGTATGCTTACAAGCAACTCGGAGATGGCATTTGCGCACTGCGCGTCATCATCACAGCTAAATAAATTTTTTTGGAACACAAATGCTAATCTCTCCGATAAGGTGTGCACTCCTAATTTTGCTTATATAGCATATTATGTGTCTGTTACGATATAGTACATCAACTACAAAACTCAACAGACATCTAAAATTTTCAAGCTAGAAGCTCCAAATACATTAATTTTTCTGCTACAAAAGCCAGGGCTATTTACTACAGCTGAGTAGCCATTGTATGTTGCCTTACTGTATGTTGCAGTCGTTAACAATTTTGTCTACTTATGAGTTTACCAATTTTGAGTCCTTGCTGTCTTATACACGCAGATTTTTTTACTAGTTTTCAAAATAAATTCTCTTCATTCATAGATAAGGTTTTCAATCTTTCAAAAAAAAAAAAAGGATATTAGTTACTCGACGTCACACATGGATATGGTTGGATTACGTATAAAAGAAACGGACAATGAGGAAACAAACATATTTCGAAATAAAATTACATGTACAGCATATTGTTTTCTAGTCTGCAGCGGTCGTCAGCTTATCTCCAAATGGATAGCTAAATTAACGATGAATAGATTTATTAATTTGGTCTAAACATTGCATATTTCTAGAATAATTGACTTGGTTCTTATTTTTACAACCGTGTCAGCTCCGAATCCCTGAACTGCGCCAATAATCACTGCAACTCATAGCTATCTCAGTGACATAAACGTAATAGTGGCTAAACAGACACAGTACAAGCCGGTTATTCGCCTTCATACAAACAGACTCATCCTCTTATACACTGCAAAATCTAGCAACAACACACCAAGTGTATTAGCCGAAGAAAAAAGAAATTACATAAAGTTTACGCATTACGCCTTATGATTGCTCGTCTCACACTAGTGTTTTTCCTTCATCACAAATAACGCATTTATAGTGAGACTATATATTTATTCTAGAATTAAATATAAATATTAAAACAAGGAAAAAATATAAAAAATAATTTGTGGATGATTTGACAAAAACGACACAATGCCAGGCCATGAGAAGTTGAGTGACTGAGGAGATGAATGACAATAGCGAAAATGAATTTTTCCCTAATACCAGAAACAGATTGTTCAAATGGCTTTGAGCGCTATGGGACTTAGCTTCTGAGGTCATCTGTCCCCTAGAACTCAGAACTACTTAAACCTAACTAACCTAACGATATCAGAAACATCCATGCACGAGGCAGGATTCGAAACTGTGACCGTAGAAGTCGTACGGTTCCAGACTGTAGCGAATAGAACCACTCGGCCACCCCGGCGGGCCAGAAACAGATGGTGTTGCATAAAATTCGTAGCTAGATGTATAAAAGAGGAGCTACTTCACTGAGCGAGAAATCAGTTCAAGAATATTTTGTTTTAAAGTAGTGTAACGTAATGTGAAACAAGATCATATTACATCGCACACAGTGATTATGAAGATTATAGGAGCGTAGTTCAATAAGTAATGCAACAGATTATTCTCGGCTAATTTCAGTTAAAAGAATGTGGAATTAGTTGGCGGACATCGTGGATATTCCCGCTTCGGCCCCTGTAATTTCATGGAATTCTGATCGGTGGTAGAGCTGTGATTCAGTTTCTTTTGGCAGAAAACCAGAAAATTGCAGATATTCATAGGCGCTTATAGACTGTTTACGCTTGGCAATGAACAAAAGCACGGTGAGTCGTTGTGCGATACGTTTGTCATCATCGCATCAAGGTCGCAGAAACCCGTTCCATCTCCCACGTGTCGGCTGGCCGCACACAGCTATGACTCCTGCGGTTGGATCGTGTGGACTCTACCTTTAGTGGTGATCGACGCACCAGAGTAGAATAACTCGCTGCACAACTGGACGTGTCTGTTGGTAGTGCTGACACAATCGTCCACCAGTTGGGCTACTTAATGGTGTGTGCCCACTGGGTCCTTCGCTGTCTTGTAGAAGACCATAAAGGGTAACGAAGGACCATCTGCGCGGAACTGCTTACGTCTTAATAGTCTGATAGTGACAATTTTTATTCTAACGTCGTCGCAGGTGTTGAAAGATGCGTCTATCTCTTCCAAAAGGAAACAAAACAGCAATCCATTAGTGGCACCTCACCACCTCTCCTCTGAAGAAAAAGTTCAAAGCCGCATCTTCAGGGTGTAAAGTCATGGTGGCGTTCTTTTTGGACTCAGAAGGGGATATTTGTTTAATGTCCTCCTTCACGATGCAGTGAGCTGCATTGAACTGTATTGCGCTACCCTCAGGAAATTTAAGAACAGACTTCAGCGTAATCGTCACCACAAAAATCCAAAAATCCTTCTCCTCCTCCATATCAACGCAAAGCCTCACACATATCTGCACACCCGAGAGGAGCTGACAAACGTTCATTGGATTGTTTTCCTCATCACACTAAAGAACGGATCGCGCACCTTCCGACTTCCATCTGTCTGCACAATGAAGGATGCATTCTGCGGGAAGCGGTACTTGGATGATGGGGACGTTATTTATTCATCAAGATGCTACCTTCAACATCGATTAGTGGGGTGGTACCATGCGGGCATACAAGCCCTTCCAGTAAAATTGTATAATGCCGTCGCTCTGGAGGGAAATGACGTTGAAAAATAGTGTTTTTCAGATAAAAGAGTGTAGTATATGGAGTACTGGAATCCTGAACAAAGCCCATCTGTTCTCAGAAAAAAATAATCCCAAATTTTATAAACAACACAGTTACCTCATTACAGTATGTTTGACTGTAATACATCCTTTTCTTAAAGACGAGACCCAAATAATTTTGCGATCCTCTCTGAAAGATCTGGATCTTCTACAAGATCGGTCAGTTCTGCCTACAACAGTGGCTGGGCTGTAGCCGCGCAGCAGACGGCGTGTACTTATGATCTTCTGTTTTATCCTCCAACATCCGTTGTGGCTTTGGAGCTGGAAGAGAATCAGAATGTGTAACTGGGTGAACTGCACATTCCAGATTTCGATAAGAAATTGTGTGTTTTGATTTACTTGAGATTTCTTTTACTTTCGCTAAACAAAAGCAGAAATCTGTAATATGGTCCCTACGTTCCCTTCACAACTGTGTTCAATGCATCGAACCTCTTAAATAGTGGGAGAAATGTGAGAATCAGTTGTGTAGTGCTTAGCGCTGCCCTAATCTATGATTCAAAATACAACTCGTATGCCTTTTTGATGATCGGTGAAAGAGGATGTCTTTCAGACTGCGCCACAAACTCGCTGTACACGTAACGGAAAAGAATTAACTCACTTCCTAGCCATCACTTGAACGCTTGAACACGCACAAACAATATTCTTCATGTTATCGCATGTGCACACGTCAAGAATCGATAGGCCCACTTTGTGATCACATAGTGAGACAGTCGGCAGTCGATAGTCGGCTGACTGATGCAACTGCAACTCCCCCTCACCTATACTAACTGACTATCTCCCCATCCTCCTCTACTCCCAACACCAGGCAATAATATTCCTAAAATAACATCCAGTGACAAACACCGCGACAGCATAAATAACGTAGCTGATTGCAGATAAAATTGCATTTCCAGTAGTATGTTTAGGTGATACTGTAAAATAGTTTTCTCCATTGTCATCGAGGCACAGAACTACATTACAAGCACATCTTTATATTCTGCAGCAAATTTAATTGGCACACTGTGTTATCTGCGGTTTCCAAATCCCCATTTACTGGGGGTAATCGAGAATTCCCTTAGATAAGGAGTGCACGCCTGTGGATACAAGTAAACAGACAGAAGAGAAAGATTTCTTCACACGATCTGCTGGAGGCAACTAGTCATCAGGCAAGATACTTTGACAGCCTCAATCAGTGTACAGTGGGGTTCCAAATTAATACATACACAATGTACTTCAGGAAACTTCGAATGTAGTCATGGACTGTGCGGCTGGTCCTGGCGGAGATTCGAGTCCTCCCTCGAGCATGGGTGTGTATGTTTGCCCTTAGGATAATTTAGGTTAAGTAGTGTGTAAGTTTAGGGACTGATGACCTTAGCAGTTAAGTCCCCATACGATTTCACACACATTTGAACATTTTTTTTTGAAATTTCAAAGTCTGTTTCGCAAGTACTCAACACTAGACACTAAAAAATAATTCTTGCGTCATGTTGTTCCTACAGCACTGCAGAATAGTAAATACGCTCATATTGTCAACAGTGTATGCCCATTCAATGATGTATTCAGAACGGTACTTCCTGAGTTATTGAATGGTTGATGAAATGTTCTTTCATGGGTGTCGGCAGGAATTTATGGAACGGCCAAACTCCAGGTTGAATATCACTTGTGGTCGATAACATCTACATTTATTTCATGAAAACTTTCAAGATTTTCCTTTACAATGAAATGAAGCGAAAAGCCAGTTAACAGTGCGCCAGAATGCCTTAAAAATTTGCTAGATATTTATCCCTCCATTAGAAAAATATATTAGAACAAGATTAACTTCAATAATCACAAAGCGCCAGAGGGCTTGAAATTTACTTCAAAATTTCCTCTAAAAAATTTAAAAGATCAAAATCATTAAGTGTCAGAAGGCTTTAAAATTGCCTTGAAATTTTTGAGTATTATGCGAGGGACAAGATCAATACCGAGCCTCAGAAGGTTTATAAATATTCCCTTAAAAAATAAAAAAATCACTTTGACAAAAATAGATCAAGATATTTTACAATTCTTCCAAAACAACTGAAGAGAGTAAACGCCCCGCTTCAGCACGGTCTTGGCTACCAGGAATACAACAGATGTAGAAATAATGAAAGCAAGGAGGTCTGGAGGGGATAAAGTGTTTGGTAAATTGGCAATAATTACAGCTGGACTAAACTCGCAATGGTGTTTACCGTGGTGAAATTAGTAACTGTCCGATGGCTTGAAACCTTCCTATTTGCACAATTTTGTAGCTTGATACTGGGAGGGGGAGCAGGCAAAGTCAAATTTACGAGGAACGGGTAGTTAAGAAGATCGCCCTGGGACAAAGCGTCGCAATAAGTATAAGAACTTAAGTGACAGACGACCCGCAATCCTAACTCGACGCGGAACAGTGGTCTCAGTGAGATCCGCCCATAACCCCGCCTCCTCCCCCTCCCGTCGCCAAGTCTGCCGGTCGGTGCGGCACACCAGAGCAGCTTTTTGGCCGGTCGTACATCCAGAAGCTGGGTCAGCATACAATGTGGCTAAATAGCCCAGCCTGAAACACTGACAACCTGATATTAGCGTCAGACCAACTTAGACAGTAACCACGTGAACACAAATTTGTCCCCTTCTTTTTAAACAACACTGATACTTAAATAAGATTATAATACTTAAGTGCAACAAATAACGAAAGATAACTACAATAAAACTATTATTTGCCCCCAAAACATTTGAACAAGGGGTAATATGTAAATATGTAAACACAAAATTAATCCGAGGTAGTTGCAACATGTAGCCTCCACAAATACAGTATTCACACAGCGCTAAGATTGACCGTTCATTCAAAAATTTCACAAGATACAGATACTGAACCTTACCAATATTGGCTATTCATCAAGAATCCACACGGTCCACCACGTGACAGCCGTCTCCCTGTGCGGACACCGCAGTGAATGGCCAACGTAATTCTAAAACACGGTTAAAAAAAAAAAGAAGACTTCAACAACTCACCGCAGTAATTGCCCTGTCTATCCTAATAGCACTAGTATCAGTTGGACTCCTTCACAGATTCAGCCGAAAACAATACCACACGCCGCTCAAACAAAACTAGAGCCAGTCACTGTGCAACAACAGGTACGAATCAAAAGTAATCACGGGCACACAGAACCTATAAGCGGCCCAAAGAACAAACACACGTCATCGTCTTAGACGTTCGACCGACAAACCAACGGTCGTTCCCGATGAAATCCCATGCAAGGCAAAAAACCTTTTCGCCAAGTGACAAAATGTTACCAAGAAGTCACTTCGACGGACGGCAACACAATGGGTGGCTTTGGCAACACACTTCCGATGGAAAACGAAAAGCAATCAGCCTCTCGAGGAACAAAGCCTTGGGTACTTCCCGCATAATCGGCCGCTTTCTGCTCGCAGCTCCAACTTCCTTCCAGCCCTGTCCACACTACACTCATCCGTCGCGAAAATTAAGCTCATTGGTCGCAGCGTTGGGGCAGTGTCACTGGATGACAAGAGGAGAATCAAAGCAGAGGAAGTCGCCGGGAAGAGAAATCGATACAAGCCGACACGGCTCAGTTGTGACTGTCACAACTACCTTCATGAAGTGAAGCATAGCGTATTACATCCAGAAGATCAATGAGTTTTTCAATTACTGTCGAACTTTACGTAATTCATTACTTTTCTATGCAATATATAACGTATTTTATCCCTCAATCAGTTCCTTAATTCGGAACACTCCTCGGAAAAGGCCAAAGTATCTGCTCTTTTATCATTCTATCAATATAGTCAACGAGTTACTGCTCAGGTATAATTAATTTCAGAGTCTACCGTTCGAAATACAAGCAAACAACTGAAAAATAACGAAAGTCTCGAAACGCAGTGGGAATGGAAATGCGATCTAAAACGTCTTACATCTCCTAAAAAAGAAAGACAAATAAGGCGAATTGTAGCAGAAAACCAGTATGGGTTATGAGGAACATGTTGGAGGTTGGGGGACTGGTTGTATCTACCCGTACTCTGCAGCGAAGTTTCAATGAAATTGGACTGGGATGCCGACTTCAGCTTACTCCAGTGACGAAACGAAAACGACTAGAATGAGACAAAACTGTACCTTGCTTGACTGGAATAAGAAAAATAAACTGTAATATTATCCCACTACTTCTTTTATGATAACACAAACTCTATAAGATGTGACATGTGATTTCATTTCAGGTTTTGTTTCCTGACGAAACAAGTATCCAAATTCTTCAAGACATAAAATATTTGTGAGACGCAGAAGCCATGAAAAACTTCACGACGATTGCACAGTTCAACGGGTGAAGCATCCTCTATCAGTAATGGTTTCGTCTGTATTAAGTAGCAAAGGGAATGAACGTTTTTATGTTGCGAAATGGACGGTGCACCAAGTTCAGCACAGGTCAGTACTGGAAGCTCGACTTCTTCCGCAGGTGAAGTAGTGGTTTTACGACAGCAATTACTTGCTTGTGCACGATTCTGCGTCGTACAACAACGCGAAATCCTTGACAAAATACTTAAATGAGACTGGAATTCACGGTTTGTAGTGTCCAGGGAATTCCCCAGACACGAACCCAACTACAAATGATTGGCAAGGACTGAAGAGGGAAATTGCGAAGGGAGATACACCCACAAACATGATTTCGATGCTGGAATAAAACATGTCAGAGCATGATACAGGACTCCTGAATTGAGGGATATAGCGAAGAAACGCATTATGATTGTGCCAAGGAGAATTAAAGATTTGATTGTTGCTAAAGGAGGGCACGCCAAATAATGAAAACTTTGTTCACTTGCTTTCCACTAAAACTACGTGTTTTAAATTATTTTTCACTTTTCAGTAATCAGTAACTTCACATAAATGTAGTATAAGTGATACATTTCAGTTCATAAAAAAAACTGCAGAATGAAGTTGCATAATACACTGATGAGCGAAACGGTTATTACCACCTGCTTGATAACTTGTTTGTCCGCATTTGGAACGAAATACATCACTGTTTCTGCATACCAGGGAGTCTAAAGTTCGTTGGTATGTTTGTAGAGGTATGTGGCGCTATATGTCTAAGCACAGTGTATGTAATTCACGTAAATAACGGGCCACTGATTTGTAGACGCGATGAGGGCGCCCATTAGCGACCAAGTTGGGTTCCATAGCATTAACGTCAGGCGAATGTGGCAAACGAGACATCAGCGTGAGTTCACGATAATGCTAATCAAACCACAGTAGCACAGTTCTGGCGCCGAGACAAGGAGGATTATACTGCAGAAAGATGACATCGCTATCGCGTAATACATTATAACGTGTATCCAACCAATATCTGTAACGCAGCTACAGCCAATATTGGCTAGTTCGTCTGTGAAACTGGACTCGATAAGCAACCTGAGCTATCAGTAAACGGAATCTAACCTCCAAAACACTGTGTGCATGTTATATGAGTGTTAGTTTCACTGTAATTGGAGCCCTCAACAGACAGTTACATGAAAAACTTAAAATTAACATTTGGATAAGCTGTCTGACTGCGTGTTTGAACACGAGTTTACTATTGATACGGAATCTGACTTGTGCAACGGAATTTACAACATGACATGTTGTGGAGTGTCAGCGTCTCTGTTTTGGCCCTAAGTTATACACTCATCTCTTTGGATAATTGCCTTCTTTGTTTACAGGAATGTGCAGCAGCATGAAGCAGTGGCGGCCAAATTTTATTGTTACTAAGAATGAATTTGAAATAAAGGAGTTTGCTTGGACCCTGTTAACTAGTAAATAACTTGTAAGAAGGAATTTCATAAGTTACATTTAAAATTTCAGAAACTTTAATGCTCAATGATAAACAACGACAATTACATGAGTATCAATAATGGCTGAGTGTCAGATTAACAAATTATTTCAGTTTCAAAGTTACATTAACATTAAGTAAGCACTGCGCATTATTTAGATGTGGAGAATAATTATCGTTTCGAGGATAAGCAGGCTTCTTTCACTGACAAGCAAAACATGGTTTATTGCAAATTCAGGCTAACAATCACGAGCGTAACACTACAATTGCTTTTGCGTTATACTTGCGAACATTACCTTGAATTCCATCTAAAAGAGTAGTTAAGCCACCTAAATCTCTCCTGGCTATATAAATTAAGTCAGGCCTTGAGTGTGGTAAGATCTGCCATCACCAATTTGAGGGCAGCGTGACACGTCTTCTGTCTCCGAGCTCTTGTGGGATACTACTCTTCCACTCTGCAAACATACCTCGTCTCATAACAATGCTTAGAATCTCGCTCCCATGTTTCGCTCTCATAATGTTACTATCGATATTTGAGTGCTTACACAGTGGAAAGAATAGCGTTAAGCTGGATATATTCTTTTATGTAATGGAGAATTCTAACACACTCCTTACAATATCAAGCATGAAGGGAGCCAAGTGGCTCACAGCTGTCAGCGTGTCTTAGATTACTATTACAGGTCCCATGGAAGCGCACAAGAATGTCTCCTATAGTTTAATACTACTTGGCTAAAAAAATGGCTCTGAGTACTATGGGTCTTAATAGCTATGGTCATCAGTCCCCCAGAACTTAAAACTACTTAAATCTAGCTAACCTAAGGACGTCACACAACACCCAGTCATCGCGAGGCAGAGAAAATGCCTGACCCCGCCGGTAATCGAACCCGGGAACCCGGGCGCGGGAAGCCAGAAGGCTGCCGCACGACTTTTAATACTACTCCCACCATCGTGTATCCGTGGTGCATTGCACGTTTCGAGATGCCCTTCGCCTCGATAACGGCGTTTGTGGAGACGACCATCAACCTACTGCAGCAAAATTGTGATCCTCCCGAAGAACCGACAAGTTTCCATTGATCGACGGTCGAATTCCAATGGTCTGATGCCCATTGCAATAGTAAAAAATTGACGTTGTATTTGGGTCATCGTGTGAACACGTAGAGGTTGTCTGTTGCGAGCTACATGTTGAACAATGTACGACGAACGGCGTGCTCTGAAACACTTGTGCATGCACCAGAATTTTTCTGTTTCGGCAGAAATTCCACGGGTCACCATCGATCGTACTTTACAGGTTAGACAAGCCTCCTAACCCCACGTTCTGTAAAGAGTCGTGGACGTCGAACCATTTAGCGCCTCGTGTTTATTTCACTGTGCTTCTACCTCTCTCGGTAGATACTCACTACAGTAGCACTTGAAGATTCTGCCAACTTTGCCATACTCCATATATCCGTTCACATGCTCTGCATGAGAACAATCTTCTCTTTGTCAAAGGTGCTTATCTCAACGGATGCCGCATTTGCAGCCCATATATTCGACACGTTGATACCCTGTTCCTATCTGCTCCGTTTACATACTCTTGTTACCGCCTCACGTACCCCGCAACACCGCCAGGCGGTATCCAAAGTCGCGTTGGGGAGTGGTAATGTTTTGCCTCATTAGTTTGTAACGACTGTGTGCATTCGGTGAGGATAATAATTTGGCATCAAACTGTGAGAATAAAGCCACCCTCTCGGCTGCCTCTGCCTCTGCTGTCAACTAGGTGGAGGTTAGGTCATTGTGAGAGGAACGTGTCGTTAGCTCTTCTTCTTCAGCTGAAGCGGCTCTCCCAAGTTGCTCGCCTCTCAGCTCGGCTCCTCTCGGCAGTGAGCGACACGCAGCCCGCTGTAGGCACGTAATTATCGCCTGCACGTGCCTCGCTGTGTATCTGCCCTCTAATTAGGCAAGTGTCAGGCGGCCAGACGGCTGCGAAATTCCCGGCTCTTCCGCGGCCGGGCTGCAGCTCCCTGCGAAGAGAGCCTTTAAAAGCTGGGCCGTGTCGCTTTCACTGGTGCGCGATTAGGAAAGGGCTCCACCCTGCCAGTTACGAAAATATCGAAATAATTAAGTTGTCTGTCTGCGAGAAGCCGAGGGACGCGTGCTCGGCTTGACGCGGCGGAACGATTTAATTATAACCCGTGCGACACAGAATTCTGCGCTCCTTTTACTTCATCCCTGCGCCACGAGTCTCTTCCGAGATAATTTTCTTGAGCGTCACTCTACTGAAATTTGCCTCCTTGTCACTCTTTCTACGCTGAAATCCAGACGAAAGCTTAAAACTGGGAGAAGTCGTACTGTATATGAGTCTGTCCTTAATTAGCCTCTCGGAAACTCTGAAAATTAGTTTTTTTAGTAAAAATCGTGTCCCACAAACTAATTACTATGCGACTACTATGAAATTTCAGCGATGTATTAGTGTTCATTGTCTTACCAAACTACCGATAACCAACTCCTTAGCACAGTAGTTACAAGTGAAAGAAAAGACTCCAGTATCTGCTGCAGCACTTGTAATTTGGCCACAATACAACTGGTCGGAGATGTGTTTAATCTGGAGCCCGCCCGTGTGGCTGAGCGGTTGTAGGTGCTACAGTCTGGAACCGCGTGACCGCTGCGGTCGTAGGTTCGAATCCTGCCTCGGGCATGTATGTGTGTGCTGTCTTTAGGTTAGTTAGGTTTAAGTAGTTCTAAGTTCTAGGGACTGATGACCACAGCAGTTAAGTCCCATAGTGCTCAGAGCCATTTGAACTGATCGGATGTTGAAAAAATACCACTCGTAAGAATCCCAATGTCTAACGCGACAACGACTGCGGCATCACGTATTACCCCATTGTGGCCATCGATTTGACTTCCCTTGAGACTTGAGATGGCATGATAGAGCGGCGCATAGATAGTGGTACACCCAGCAGGAGCGTCGCCACGTCGCCTTTCCTAATGTGCGCCAGATCTGCGAACAGTATTACGAAGAATGACTGCGAGCGTGGAAAGCCTGAGGAGAGCGCTCGCTCCACATTTTATTCGCCGTCTTCATGTGCGCCCAACACCTGGCGTGATATCGGGTGCTGTTGGGTACGAAACACGATGACCTCTAGTCTTGTAGTTGTCAGGCGTCATGTTCCTTGTGATATAAAGTCGGTAGCTGTGTCCTACTTTGGTGGTCTCCGTGACATTATCTTTGAACGGGGCAACGTAATACCACATGTTGACTGTGCTCCAACGAACTGCATCGTTGCACAGGGTGTTCGACACAGGCCCTGGCCAGAACATTCTCTAGATCTCTCAGTGAAAACTTCTCTACTTGGGTCGCCGAAAGACTGGCAAACTACCAGCCAGCAGTCACCATGATAATTGATGAAATCTGGTGTACAGTTTATGCAGCTGGAATGACATATCCGTATCTGTCTAACAAACTCAGATCGAATGGATGACCACTTGCGTTAGTGCCATTGCGTCTTCCAGATGCGATAGCTCTGAGTAGTGAATTTAGAAGCCTCTATGACACGAAATCACTTAAAAATTTGATCATGTGTACTACCTAGCCGGCCTCTTTGGCCGGGCGGTTCTAGGCGCTTTAGTCCCGAACCGACCTGTTGCTGCAGTCGCAGTTTCGAATCCTACCTCGGGCATACATGTGTGTGATGTCCTTAGGTTAGTTAGGTTTATGTAGTTCTAAGTCTAGGGGACTGATGACCTTAGATGTCAAGTCCCATAGTGCTTAGAGCCAAGTTGTTTTTTACTACCTACTATTGACTTCCTATCACTTATTGGAAACTTGTGGTAAGTTCCTATGGGACCGAACTGCTGAGGTCAACAGTCCTCAGGCGTACACACTACTTAATGTAACTAACTTACACGAAGGACAACACACGCACACCCATGCCCGAGGGAGGACTCGAACCTCCGACGGGGAGAGCCGCGCGAACTCGAACTGTGGCAAGGTGCCTCACACCGCGCTGCTACGCCGCATGACTCACAACTTAAATAATCAGCAATGTATTACGATCTTGAAATTAAAAAGACCACAGCTATTGTTCTTTGTCTTGCATTTGTTTCATGGAATTACGCTATTACGAACATCTACTGTCATGTAAACCGTTTCGATCTGTTGGAGGTATATGGGTGTGCTGTCAGGTTGAGATTTAGCTATACAACGTCCAAATTATTAACAATAACCGTGGCTCTCCACGGATTCCTCTACAGCGCTATCGTGGTCATCTCAGAGTAACACTTCTACCATACGTCCTAATTAACTATCGGATGTTTCCAGATCTCTGTGTTCCTTTATGCTTTCTATCGTCTACGTTTCCCTACAAGCGTTTTTTTATCCCAAAATAGATGGCTCCACACTATTTTATGTTATAGCATGTCACGATTTCTGAAGCATCTGCTGTTTGATAGACCGATTATTGTAATATGTTACATGGCTGTGTTCTCCGAAGCTGTCCTGAAACCTGCTTAATAACTCAATGTGCAGATTGTAACATGAAATCAAATAGAACTACTAACGCTGCATGAAAGCTGCAAGCAATAATAGCGAAATTCCAGTGATTGGTAATTAAGTTTGCTCAGTCACGTGTTCGTTTGGTACAGTGACGGATTCGTGTCATATGCTGTTAGCCTGGGGCTTTTAGCTGGCTGTGAATGGCGAGAGTCATGAGCGGAACAGCATGGATTGTCACAATGTTTCCCCTGAAACCAATTCTTGACCAGGTACACGTTGGGGTGTACTGGCTGCCGATCGAATGCAACGGCGGCGACAGGCGAAGTCGGCCCAGCCCGCTATAATGTTTTATTGTGTAGCGACGAATCCAGC
Source organism: Schistocerca gregaria (assembly GCF_023897955.1). NCBI lineage: Eukaryota > Metazoa > Arthropoda > Insecta > Orthoptera > Acrididae > Schistocerca > Schistocerca gregaria. The sequence continues at coordinate 465,956,842 of NC_064922.1, forward strand.
CATTAGCCACGAAGGAGGGCAGCTGGAAATTTTTTCATAATTTAGTAAGGAGGTCAATGATAAACTCGTAACAGCAGTTTTGGTGGTGCAAGGAGAACTCGTGCATGTGTACGTGCACGCCGTTTCATTGGCTCTCTTCAGCGAGGTGGTGCACTGGTTAGCACACTGGTCTCGTATTTGGGAGGACGACGATTCTAACCCGCCTCCAGCCATACAGATTTAAGTTTTCCGTGATTTCTCTAAATCTCTTCAGGCAAATTCGTGGATGATTCCATTAAATGAGCACGGCCTATTGCCTTTCCCAGTCTTCCCTAAACCGATGGGACACATGACCTCGCTGCTTGGTCCCCTCCCATCAAATCAGTCGACCATATCATTGGCTATAACAAGAAATCCGTAAAATAGGAGGTGGAATTTCTACCTTCAAAGCCAGTCAATAGAAGAAATGTTCTTTACAGGTTAACAACAGGGAATCAGTAAGAGTAGTAAGTTTATTAAATTATCATAGGTCGAAAGTAGCAAGGTCAGTTGGCAGCTGACTGGCGAGAGACCGTGCTTACAGAACCAGCTAAGTTTTGTAGAGGAGAGTTAGAGAGCATTTTCTCCAAGGACATCATCGTGGGCACTTTTCCTTAGGGTATCTCTGCAGGGCTTGAGAGAGCATGCCTCGTGTTAGAGCAAGATGTCACGAGCTTAGAGAAGAATTAAGATGCCTGAGCTAAATTTAGATTTCTCATTCATTACTGCCGCCATAATCTGGACTCGAGGATCAGTGGCATCACTTGAGTGCTAAAAACTGGTCATATTTGTATTGTATTGTATTGTATTGTATTGATAATCGACTGCAGACATTCTCACGATATTGTATCATTAAGTTCCTTCCATTTCAATTGAAACAGCAATGTACAAAATAATCAAAGAATATGGGGTATTAAATATTTAATATAATTGTCAGCAGTACAACCATTTTGGTCATCACAAATTAATCTTAAAATTGTTCACAGGTACGAATCGGACACTGGCATCCCACTGGTGACCGTAAATCGTGAACGAAACATATGGGTGACGTCAGCTGCCACTACAATAAGAGTAAGGACTACCGTTCAGAATATTTATGTGCTATAAGGTGAATGTTAAGTAAGCGTCAGATTGAACAATCACAAACACAATATTTATTTCCCATAGTTACAACAGTCAAATATTTCAACCCAGTTACTCAACAACGTAGATGGCTGTTAGTAATATTTAATTCATTTATTTAGTAAATATTTATTCTCTTCAAGGATTTATCACACCAGCGAAACATAGATGTAACTCTTTTCATGAAACTCCCTGACATATTAAAACTGTGTGCCGGACCGAGATTCGACCTCGGGAACTTTGCCTTCTGCGGGCAAGTGTCACGAAGTTTCATATCAGTGCACACTCCGATGCAGAGTGAAAATCTCACTGTAACCATCCCCTAGGCTGATTCACAAGACTGAAATGGTTAACTTCTATTACAGATATGAAACCTCCATGTAAGATGTAACAAATTAGAGATATAATTTTAATCACTTTGGAAACTCAGTTCCAATACTTGGAATTCAAATTCAGTTCTAAAATGCAGCTCAGATACACAATTTATAATTTACACCCTGCCGTATGATTGATAACAGTATGTGCAGCGCACAGTGGTACTTCACGCGGGCTTGTGAGAACGTGTATTGAAACAGGATGTTGGTCGCTATATAATTACACAGTCTAATCAGATAATAATAATATTGCACTCACATACACGTATAAATTATGAACCATTTTGTGTTTTGACAGTTTTACATCATTTATCATACTGCTAAGAGATCAAAGGGTGCACATCAACGCCATTAATCTATTTAGTTTCACATCATGTACATTCAAATCTGACATGCTGAAAAATTCAGTTGTATGTCCGAAATAACAAATATCACACTCAAATATAAATATGATCTACAAGTCCTGGTGGCCCTTAAAGATTATTCCCATGCAGATGCAGTCTCTGTTCTGAACTCTAGCGGGAATTAGAGTGAGTGAGATTCCGAGAAATACGTATGGTGGACAGGTGGTAAGTATGGTGGACAGAGGAAGTAGTGTGCGACAAGTTGGAAATTTGGGTTGGCTGGGAAGCGTGCTCGAATCGTCGAATGGTTAAGGCAATCGCTGGTTTAAAGCGGTTCATTCGGATTCGAACCCTGGTCCGGCACAAATTTTCTCCTGTCGCCCTTGAATTGATTTGAATTCCAGATTGCGGACGATGACATAATTTTTGTATTATTTCATCAGGAAAAATTATGTTATCAGTGCAGTAGGTTTAGGGCAACCATACTTTTCCACTCATTAACAAAGTAATGTTTTGAGGTGAAGGATTATGTAGCTAATAGGCTAAAAGATTTGTGTTCATTTTACAAATAAGTTCTCTCCCTTGGATATGTTTTCGTAAGCAGCATATTTCTGTTTGTGTATATGTGTCGTAATTTATTTTGAATTTGCCTGTTGAGCTAAATATTCATTTGTTACTTTAGATGTGGTATTACACCAACTTTTGTCCGTTTAATGTATAACTTAAGAATGTTCATAGATCCATATTTTACATGAAGTTAAGGAATGCTCCATTTTATCTCGTAAAACGTTGTAACTGATAAATTTGTGTATTTTACTGAAATACATGCCACTCAACAGAGACCTGTCAATTAATAAGAGTTAAACACATATGGGCGAGATGCCGATCACATATTATGAGCATTTATGTGTCACATGGGCCTCCAAATGAATATGAAGAAATACCTTCAAAAGAAGAAACAACCACCGCCAAACATCGACCAAGATAAGGCCATTGTTGACTGTGCTTGCGTCCTCCCGAACTATCAATTCTATCGCTGACGAATTCAAACGCAGCGGGGGATTTGATGTTTCGGAAGGGTGCAGGCAAGTGCTTCAAGAAGAGCAGGAGAGCTCTATAAATCTGAAGATCACCAAAGTACTGAAATCTTTTAGTAACAAGCGCTGTTATTAAAGGAAGAATTTGACGATAACATCTAAAGTGCCGATATATTTCACCAAAAGTTGGTTTCATATAGAAAAGTTTTCGCTGATAATTGTAATAACTTGTTTTTCGAAATCTCACAAGAACCCCACCACCCATGAGCTGTCGGACAAGGCCGAGAACAATGGATGAGTCGAGAAGTAATAATTGAATCAGGGTACAGATTCGCAAACTTTTGATGAGGAACAAATCGCTTCTGTATCCATAATGTGTGTGTCAATTTTATTATTAAAATTTAAACCGCAAATTAAAGCATTTGAGTAAGTACAGAGAGGAAAGCAATAGAAAGAAGTCTTGTAATAACGACAATAATAATAATAATAATAATAATAATAATACCCTACATACAGAGGAGTAGTTTTCCGTAATTTGGTAATGACCACTTAAAAATAATAGTTTTCCTACGACAGAGGAACTGAAATCTGCAAGCAGTAACTTTCAGTAATTTGGTGATGACAGTTGAGAATAGTCGATATTGAACGAGCGTCGAAAATATTGGAGTTAGTACCGGGCTTCTTCTTGGCAGTGAGGTACCAGTAATACAGGAAGGCCCACCATTCTGACGGTTGTAATGACGCCAGATCAGGGAACACTTGTGGCAAAAAGGAAGCTGCGGAATTCAATGGCCAGGCTGGCGACAACTAACAGTTGGCCGCCCAGTGGGTCGACACCAACCCCATTTACACTCCTGGAAATGGAAAAAAGAACACATTGACACCGGTGTGTCAGACCCACCATACTTGCTCCGGACACTGCGAGAGGCCTGCACAAGCAATAATCACACGCACGGCAAAGCGGACACACCAGGAACCGCGGTGTTGGCCGTCGAATGGCGCTAGCTGCGCAGCATTTGTGCACCGCCGCCGTCAGTGTCAGCCAGTTTGCCGTGGCATACGGAGCTCCATCGCAGTCTTTAACACTGGTAGCATGCCGCGACAGCGTGGACGTGAAGCGTATGTGCAGTTGACGGACTTTGAGCGAGGGCGTATAGTGGGCATGCGGGAGGCCGGGTGGACGTACCGCCGAATTGCTCAACACGTGGGGCTTGAGGTATCCACAGAACATCGATGTTGTCGCCAGTGGTCGGCGGAAGGTGCACGTGCCCGTCGACCTGGGACCGGACCGCAGCGACGCACGGATGCACGCCAAGACCGTAGGATCGTACGCAGTGCCATAGGGGACCGCACCGCCACTTCCCAGGAAATTAGGGACACTGTTGCTCCTTGGGTATCGCCGAGGACCATTCGCAACCGTCTCCATGAAGCTGGGCTACGGTCCCGCACACCGTTAGGCCGTCTTCCGCTCACGCCCCAACATCGTGCAGCCCGCCTCCAGTGGTGTCGCGACAGGCGTGAATGGAGGGACGAATGGAGACGTGTCGTCTTCAGCGATGAGAGTCACTTCTGCCTTGGTGGCAATGATGGTCGTATGCGTGTTTGACGCCGTGCAGGTGAGCGCCACAATCAGGACTGCATCCGACCGAGGCACACAGGGCCAACACCCGGCATCATGGTGTGGGGAGCGATCTCCTACACTGGCCGTACACCTCTGGTGATCGTCGAGGGGACACTGAATAGTGCACGGTACATCCAAACCATCATCGAACCCATCGTTCTACCATTCCTTGACCGGCAAGGGAACTTGCTGTTCCAACAGGACAATGCACGTCCGCATGTATCCCGTGCCACCCAACGTGCTCTAGAAGGTGTAAGTCAACTACCCTGACCAGCAAGATCTCCGGATCTGTCCCCCATTGAGCATGTTTGGGACTGGATGAAGCGTCGTCTCACGTGATCTGCACGTCCAGCACGAACGCTGGTCCAACTGAGGCGCCAGGTGGAAATGGCATGGCAAGCCGTTCCACAGGACTGCATCCAGCATGTCTACGATCGTCTCCATGGGAGAATAGCAGCCTGCATTGCTGCGAAAGGTGGATATACACTGTACTAGTGTCGACATTGTGCATGCTCTGTTGCCTGTGTCTATGTGCCTGTGGTTCTGTCAGTGTGATCATGTGATGTATCTGACCCCAGGAATTTGTCAATAAAGTTTCCCCTTCCTGGGACAATGAATTCACGGTGTTCTTATTTCAATTTCCAGGAGTGTATTTAGGCCATAGCGTGAAACATCGCTCAGCTAAGAAAATCCCGCTCCGCGGCCGTCGTTACAGGCGCTCCCTGCAAAAGAGAGCAGCAACTGGCTTTTCGCCTACAACCGTGTGTTTGCTATCGGCACTCACTGCTGTACTGCAATAGAACTTTGCTGTCCTCTGCTTTGGACAGATTTTAGAAGTGGCGCTCAGATTCGATGGCCGTTTCAGTCAGGGCAAGCCTTGCCCTGAGGAAGATCATTGTAAAAGTGCAGATGTATCGGATTAAATATTATATTTTCAAGTATTTCATATTCTGACGATATGCTACTCCCAGAAGAATTTAAATCATATTGTCACTGGCTGCAGAAACCTATTTAGTTACGAAAGAACATACCTCTACTTACATTTTCCAATAATAATTACTTTAAGCGTACGGTAGGAGGTTATTCGATATTCTACACAGTCCTTTCTGCAACCTTACATTCGGTTCTAAACATAAATGTTCTCTTTCAACAAATTAGATGGTAAATCCATCGATGTATCCAAAACATATGAAAAATATCTTTAAATTATTCTGCTGATGAATATGGCAGGCTATTTTGAAGCGGCTTCTTATGTACAATTTGCTTTGTGCTTTAATACGTTTTATACTTCAAACCAGTTTTGAATTACAGTGAATTTAATTAATGGCCATTTAAAGTAAAAGCTAAATTTACCACGATGCTTACCATATGTCTACAATCCGTCTACACAGTAATGTAGATATTTTCTGCTTTTATATTGTGCTCTCGTCTCACAACGTGTATGTACCTGAATTACTACGTTATGACTGAATTCGCGTGTTCTTAATTGTAGTAGTCTCGTTTGCATCGCTTAATATATCACTCAGTTATTTTCGTGAGACAAAGATGTCGACTATAGCAACATTTTGTCGATATGCTTATTTCTGCTCCGGTATGGATGGAATAGTAATTTAGTTTTGAAGATTGTAGTGTATTAACCGTAAAAATGACAATTTTCCCCATTATGTAGTGTCTGGGTGTTCCTCTCTTCGATACGGATAAACACGTAATCAGCTTTTTGGAAGTATTTGACGAATCATACATTACTTGATTTTCGCCTGATAGAATGAACATTTCTTTCAAAAGATGCAGTCGCTAAACGTCGCAGATTTTTCGTCCACCATCCGCTCGGAACATCATCTCCTCCATCCAGCGTGCTCTCCATGTCACCCGAATTCCAAGAAATGTTCAAATGTGTGTGAGCTCTTAAGGGACCAAACTGCAGAGGTCATCAGTCCCTAGACTTACACGTTACTTAAACTAACTCAGACTAACCTACGCTAAGAACAACACACAGACCCATGCTCGAGGGAGGAGTAGAAACTCCGGTGGGAAGGTCGCCCTAATTCTAAATGAAACTTAAGTAAGAGCCTTCGATTATGCTAGGCATGAGTTTTTACACGTCTGTGCAGCTTACCAGCTGCACATTCACTGTTCTCCTCCGCCCATACCACGTACTTCACTTTCACAGCCGGATTAGGCTGCTGTTATTCACTGTCGTTTGCACTGGTTGTGTCACAGTCCAGAAAATCTGTGAACGGAATGTAACCTGGAGTAGAGCTGACAGCCTTTTTTATTAATACCACTGAACGTAGATAACTATGAACGACTGCTCACCAGTTGAAATACGCTGGCGGTTTGCAACAGAACGTCAAGGCAGATATATTGCTGATAATGAGTATGTACTCCACGTGACAATCCCAAGTTTCACAAAACACGAGCAATTTGTGGGCGAGAGCACTATCCAATTGAAGCATTCCATTACGTTTAAAAACAAATACTTTTAAGTGTTTGTATAAAAATGTTTTTTTTTCAGAAATTTGTGCTCAGCAGTAGTGCGTAATGTGGCTACGCTGTTGAGTCTGATACTGCTAATCTGACGTCCTGTGACGTTTATCTTCCTTAATAATGTGAACATAAAATAATAAGTTTCGTCATAGATGGTAAAAGTCTCGCGCAGAAAATATGTAAAGTGCTTGTAGACTTTGGCTGTAGGGAGCAATCCCTAAGGAACGGCAGTGTGCCATAAGCCACCCGTTACGTAAGAAATAGGATAAAACTTATATGAATAACCACATAGGAACCTGCATAATAATATGGCTGACAAAGAGACGTCAGACCCTTTCTGTCCTCCTTCGATGTGCTTCCTCTTCTATTGCTTTACAATAAAATGATTTCCCTTTCTATTCTTTTCTAAGACTCTAATTTTTTCTACGTATTTCAGTATCACTACCCAGTTGATTCCAATACGAGGATTCTGAAAAGTAATGCCTCCGAAATTTTATGTGAAAACTCTTAAAGCTTTCCAAGTAAAACACAGATTATTAACTTCCTTCATCTTTATTCGTAATGTCTACATATTCATTTCTCAACACAGTCATCCTGGCGACGAACATATTACTCCCAACGTGTTGTAGCCACAACTTCACCTCAGCTTGCTCCGCTTCATCACTATCAGAGTGAAGTCATCGAAGGTGGTCTTTAAGTTTTAGAACAAATCAAATCTGTAGAGGACAGGTGGGGACTGTATAGGAAATGAAGGATGACAGTGAACCTAAGGCATCGGTTTGTTGCAGATGTCGCAGCTCTCGAGTGTGGTCTGGTATAGTCATGCTGAAGGAGAGTGTACTTCACGTGCAGATGAACTCTTCGAATTCGAAACTCAATGACAGCACGCTCTTTCTCACGCACCGGCATAGTTACATTACACACCATCCATGTTGTAGCGGCAGAGGGCTACAAATATGTGGACCCGAAGAATAAAGATGTAGAACTTTAAGAAAGTTTGTTTTATTTCAGAGTTTTCACATAAAAAGTTTCGAAGAACTTGCTTTCCAGCACAGCCTCGTAGGACAATGAGCAAAACCACACAGTATTGGTCACTACTGTGGCCGAAATAGTACAAAGAAAAGCTTGTAAGAGAGAATAACCCATTTTCGTACAAGGGTTGTTACTCGGCAGTTTCAGGCGGAACTAGGTAAATGAGCACTAACTGTGTTCTACTTCTATTCTGGAAGGAGCAGAGCTAAGTGTGTGTCCTCATTTGTAACCACGACAGAGAAAGTTTGACAGTCATTAGGAGAGTTGCATACGTTGGCACAAAAGTTTTCTGTTTAAATAAAACACAATAATGGCAGACACGTAATAGAAGGGATATGATATTTTGTTTGCTGTATCCAGCGATTGTTATATTGACTCAGAGTGAGAGCCTGTCTGGGACTGAAATTTCAGTCTAGCCGGATTTCTCATTGTTTTACGACGGACCTTGGCTTTATATTCTGGGTAATTTCAAACTAAATGTACATGAGATATCGCTCATTGTCCCGTCAGTAAACTTAATCTCATTATATGTCAATTCTGTGTTACTATTAAGACTGTTGAGGAAAAAATATCTGGTGATATCAAGAAGAATGGTTAATATTTCAGAATGTGGTACCATGGACAATTAAGAAAAAAGTGCACCGCAAAAGGTGAAAACATGTGGTGGCAGAAAAGGGTGGGTGAGGGAATCAGTGATGACCGTGAGTTGCCATTATCAAACATTTTATCAAGCAAGGCAATATACTTTACATCGACATAAAGGTAAAGAAAAGGTTTATATCGCGATCTCTAAATTAGCTTAAAAAGTACTGGGACATATAAGAAGTTAGTTTAGCTTTGCTTTTTATTTAGAACTATCTGGCAGGGTTCCTTTACATCCAGTCAAGAGAGACTGAAAACAAATAATTCACGTAGTCAGGCAACCATCTCCATGACAAATAGCACCAAATACTAAACAAAGACAAAGACAATTTAATAACTACGTTAAAGAGAAAAGATGAGAGATGCGTAGTACTTAGCAGTTAATTTTAATATATACTGTTGTATGACCGTCAGTCAAGCTATTACGTAACTTCTGTAAATCCATAAGAGAGATTCACATTAAATTGGAACAAGTTCATCCACAAAAGATACTGAAATATGAATTAATAATAGTGATTGCCAACTCCTAACTACTTCGGTTTTTATTTCGTATGTTACATTGCATTTGAAGCTGAACGAGAGTCGATTGTGGCAGCAGTCTGAATGTAGCTAAGGAAGAGGGGCGTACAGTAGGGCATGAAACCAGCTGAGAGTCCAACCCCAGCATTAATCATAGAAATTCCACTAGCCTCCTTGTGTGACGGAGAAGGCTAGACAGACAAAGTTAACCAGTGTTGTGCTTTTCTGAGCGTGGGTTAGTAAAGAAGGACACACTGATGCTGCACTTTTGGAGTCCCACAATGCAGAGTACATCTCTTGGATGTGCAGGACAATAGAGTTTGTGTTTAACTAGCTGTGTCCATGGGGTATCGCATGCCGCGTAATGGCAAGAACCTTGAACGAAACGCTATTGTGGAGAGAAGCAGCAGGATGTCAAACTTTGAGGAAAAACACGGGCTTCAAACAAGTTCTTAGAAAGTGGTACGGGAACAGAGAGTTGGGACTTCTCTGTAGTGTGTGTGAGGCCGACACCTGACCAGTGATTGCAAAGTAAATGTTTAAAGAAACGTAAAGATTGCTGTTGTGGGTTTGTATAAATAATCCAGGAGTGAGAAGAGGGTGCAACTTTGCTTTCAGAGATCGAGTCGTATTGGCCAACACATGAAGATAGGCAGAGAGTAGAAGTAAAGTGTGCACATTTTGTAGTCCGAAAACTAACAAGCTTTTTCGCTGAAATTCAAGTAACAGAAGGAGGCCAGCATTTTGTAAGACAACATCTTAGTGATCTGGACTCGCAAGAATTAACATTCGGCCAATCAAAACTATGCAACTTTGTGAAGCTTGAATCTCAAAGCATTGTTTCAATGCCCTGCAGATGATTACTTCACTTCCAGATATCATATTCATCATTTCCAGCCTTCTTAGAAACTTCAGTGCATCTGAGAAGGGAGGCTGCCATCTGGCTGAGCTGAACGTGGACGAAGACAGAGGTGAGTTGTTGGTACTGAACCAATGACTGGTTTCGTAGCCTCTTCAGCCACCACTTGCACGTTATAACTATGGTGAGACACAGAAGCAACAGCGAAATGAACTGTAGGGAAAGGAGAGGTTTTATCAATGATGTTCAGTAACTCCAGACTTCATATAGAAGACCTATTTGGAATTAAAAATTCAATGTGATTCCAACTCCATCAATAGATGTCAATAGATGCACACGCATATTTCTCGTTAGTGATTTCTGTCTCTCTATGCTAACCTGTGGATATCATGTTACGTCCTCGACAAATGGAACTGTTTGTTCAGAGATATGTTAGTTTGAATTACCATCCATGATCCTTTACCCAGGTTTTCCAAGGAATCATATTACTGATTTCAGCTGTTGCTAAATTCGTTTCTTATCAATTTTGATTACTCATGAGTAATAAATTGAGTTCACTGGGCTCATTGTTTGTTTAGTAGTCATTTGCATTCCTTATTTCTTAATTTGACGAGAGATGAGTTCAGGGCCGAACTAATTTATTTGATTAAAGTATCCAGTTAAAGTACTCCACCCACACGGTGTAAGCGTAGAATAGGTCCCGTACGTCTGCAATGTATGCCAAATACACATATGCTCAACGCATCCTCCTAAGCCCCTGGATAGATGGAAGCAGTTTTGAGTTAGAGGGATCTACTGTAAATTGCAGGTAAAAGAATATCTAATTCAGCGGAAAATTTTGGTATCTAATTGATATGGATTCCTTCGAGTCCTTCAGCTTTTTTCACCTTTAATCATTTTAGCTGTTTATCACCGCCGTTAACACAACTGTCTATTTCACTCACCTTTGGAGGGGTAAGAAATTTAAATTGTGGCAATACTCCGGGAATTCCCTTTATAAAGGAAGATTTGGAAGCAGAGTTGTTTCTTTAGAAGTAGTTTTATGATGACTATGCAATTGAGGATTCCTCTCATCATCAACTGTCCTACTAAGTACGCAACTATTCAGTGTATGATGAGCTGTTGTTTTAAACTCTACCCATAGTTCTTCTGTATGTTCCTGCTAAGAGGTAAATATTTAAATTCCTGAATGGATTATGAAGGCTGCTTCTTTATCTAGACCTTTCTACCTGTTAGACCTGCACTTTTGTACTTTGGTAATCATTGTTGATGCAATTCTGTCTGGTGCAATGACACATGTTTCAATAAGGACATTGTAAAAGATGCTCGACCCATTTCTTCCCATTGAAACCAATGCATTTCCATCGTGAGTGCTCTTCCGAACTCTCTCTTCCAGACATTTGTCAGAGAACGCATTTACCATTGTTTCTCAGGGTGTTTCGTAACGCCAACCACTAACGAAATTAGAAATATTCCATTTAACTGTTATGTGAACACAGTCTCCTCCGATGACTAGAGTATGATTGGGGAATTTACATACTAGCGAACTGAGGTTTTCTCTGATGTTTTCGGTTGCATCTGAGGGTGAATCTTCAGAAAGATCCATTTATGCGTCACAACCACCCTGCTACTGTCGTGTACAGACAATGTGACACAACATATATGATACTGCGTTTCCCATTGGCTTATCCTTTCGATACACACTTAGATTTTTCGAAAAAAATAATCTCACCGACATCAGTTTCAAGTTATAATCTGACTTTAGTGCTTAGTACACTTGTGTGCAAATCTTTAGGATGAAAGTAACTGTCGCATGATATATCTCTGCAAAGTAACATGACGCTTGGATCATACATATAACGAAATGTTACAGTATGATACCGAAGGTAACTGAAAAAAATACACAATGAGACGAACGGAAATGACACGTTATCACAGAAAATGATTACATTAGTGTCTCCTCGATTTATCATCGTCCCCTGGACCTCACAAAGTGGTCCATCAAAGGGTATGTTACCACTACCGACAGCAATGCATGCTGTGAAACGTAAAGAAATTCTTGTGGAAGCGCGTTCTGTTCCTCGATCAGCGCTGTAAACAATTGCTGGACGGTAAATGGTGCATGAGTATGCGCTGCAGTACGTCACTCCAGCGCATCCCACACGTGGTCAGGGGAACGGACAAGCCAGCCTATTCGCCAAATCGATGCGCTTGTGCACTTTCGACCATCGAAATGAAGTCGGGAGCCAAAGCGCCGCAGACAACATTCACATGCTGAGTCAGAGCAGTGTCACAGTAACATTGACTGCTGACGTTCGAGAATGTTCCTCGGGGACGTCCATTAATTACGTGAGGTCAACACTGTGCGTAGGGGAGGGTCCAGCAGAATATCACCGCATCTCGTTTAAGGGGCAGGGGAGGAAGCAACCAAAATCTAAAGTCAGCTACTTAATTCAGAGAACATACATTACACGTCATACATTCTGTTTTGTAAAATTATTGCCAAGCATTGAGGATATTTAAGTGCCACCAATCCTTATATCCTCTTTGAACTGAAAAGGTGCTTTACATATGTGCCTAGTTTGCGATTTCCCAGTATGAAACAAGTGGGGCACAATTGACAGGTTTCATTCAGGGAGTTCTCTGGCACGCTGGCCGAAATCACTGCCCGTCAATCGGGCAGTCAGTCGTGATATTCCGCAACGCATACAGTATAAAGCCATGAGCTTGTATGACAACTTTTACAATGCGTATTCATTGACATGCCAGCAAGTAGCTAATCATTTCTGGGAGAAAGTTAAGCTGAGGTTAATCGACAATAATTCCTTTGGTGATCATATAAATCAAGAGATGGGAAAGCTGTATAGTAATGCAGCTTACAGTTACGTACTAATGATGTTGTCTTTCATCTGCAAAGTAAGTAAAGATCCAATGGCATTTAATTTACATAACATACCACTAAAAATTCAGTTTTCCAGGTATGTTTATGCCTGGGAGCCACATTCAACAGGATAAACATGCTGTTACAGCAGCCGTTGAAGGCGTAGCGTGTAACCAACCGTGGACTGTGGCGCACGGTAGAACAAACAATGTGTCATCTGGACTCCGAGGTCATACTTGGACCATTCCAGCGGCTGGCTTTGTCGTGAGGAAAATTTGAATCAGAGACTTCGAAGTTTCTGTGACAAGCTAAGCTGAGACTTCGTCGATTTGCGCCATGTGGTTGAGAACCTTAGGACCCCCCTTAAGCTGATACGGTGCGCACTACACATCAAGGATAACTACCCAGGTAGATAACCAAGTTGGTTACATGTCAGCTTCTTCTTTTATATTAGTTGACTCTTCATTAAGTTAACGATAACTGTAGCCCACACAGTGATTAGTGTGAGATTCAAGGAAATACGGCCCATGCTACTGGTTAAGTGTAGAAGAATTTGAAGCAAACTCCCAAAGTTTAAAGCGCGCCGAGAAAAGACAGTGTACGCTAGCATCCAGCAATTATAGTAAACTATGGAGGTGTTTGTCATCACAATAAGGCCAGGAGACAACATTTGGATGACTTAACCCGCGGGAGATGACATCACACGGGGAAGAATCATCGAGAAACTGGATGGACGAAGTGTGACACATGTAGCTCAAGAGCAGATTTAGTGTGAGTAGTGATTCTGGGCATACACCTATATGGCCAGAGGTGGGAACACGTAACGCATCCAGGGAAGTGTCCGTTAATTAGGTGAGGGGTTTTCTCTAAAACTTGAGCGCCCTTTCCACTTAGTAAGATTTGGTGAGATGTTTTGGCTGCTCCCTTCCCCTAAAGCGAGATTTAACCCATAGTCTGGTAAAAATACAAATAAATGAATATTTTTGAGTTAAATATTAATTAACATACTTGAATAAAACCAGTTTTATTTGGAATGTATACTGAACAGTGCTTTGACGCATGGCTTATTTTAAACATGCCAATCCTGACTGGTATTCGCACGGACAGACAGAGTGAAACACAAGGGCAAAAGGGCTCCACGATACCTGGAAGCGAATGATCATGGCCTGTTGAAAGTCAGATAAGCCTCTCTGTTCCGCTTACGACAACAACTGCACTGTTTTTCGCCTCGCAAACGACACGCTTTATGTACTCTCGACAGCTAGTGCTGCCACATGCTACCTGTGACTGGTTATTGCAAGTTCACGTCGGACATAGGTGTCACCAAGTAACACGAAGATGAACAACACTAGAACAGAGAAAACTGTGAAACGACATCAACCAAAAGCCCGCTGACTAGGAAGCACCACGACAGGAGCGGCCTCTACAAGAAGGGAATATAAGCGCCGCTCCTGCCAGCCTCGGCCGGACCGTAAAGAGACAGCAGAAGACGTACACTAGCGCAGAGGCCTAGTTGAGCTGTGACGTTAACGATAACAGTGACTTACGAGCGAGTGTGAATGCTTACATGGACATTGTGTATATTGAGGGGCCTAACTGATTTCACGTCACCGTCACTTGGGACAACTCTTCGTCAATCCAAAGTTACGTACTGCCAATCTTCTTTATTATAATGAAAACTATTAATGTGATTTGCTTGAATTGTTGTATAGCTATCCGAGAAGTAGGCATCCTTTAATCACTCCGTAAGAGACAAGTGTGCAGGACCCCACGATAGGTGGTGATCACATTAATGTGAATGGTCCGTGCATTTTGTCTTTGAAATGGGCTGAAATGTGTATCATCGATCGGCACCCAGTGGCACTGTGTTGGTACGGCCCAAGACACACGATAATTATGTAGCATCGACTGCTGCTACTGCCACCTGCCATGTGCGATGGGTTATCGCACGTTGACGTCGAGGATAGGTGTTGGTCGCATTAAAGTGGCTTTACCACATATTAGGTGTCGATAATGGTCTGCCGGTCGCTGTGGCCGAGCGGTTTTAGGCGCTTCAGTCTGCAACCGCGCGACCGCTACGGTGCAGGTTCGAATCCTGCCTGGGGCATGGATGTATGTGATGTTTTTAGGTTAGTTAGGTTTAAGTAGTCCTAAGTTATAAAGGACTGATGACCTCAGATGTTAAGTACCATAGTGCTCAGAGCCATTTGATAATGGTCTATATCGTACTTATCTATCGGCACATGTTGGTAGCATCACAGGATCCAGGGTAACCAGGAAGGAAAGAGGGACAGCAGCTGGACACGAGGTACTTGAATTATGAAAAAAAAAGCAACCAACAGCTGTATTGGAATTCAACGCCATTTATTCTTTTTAATAAATGGTACCATTTTCGACTGCAAATGGTGTCATCCTTAGGCCCCTGCATATGGAAACAGTCATGACATGATAGAAGAGTATGAGAGCAACATACAACATAAATCATAGTTTACGAGTAAGGAGAGGAATAAATCGCATCATAAAATTACATAATAAAAATATACTATTGTTATCCATACAAGACCAAATTCTGCATCTAACGTACACTGAAATTTTATGTAAACGACCATGGATACAATATCGCCAAAGAAACAGCGCAGCATGTCACCGAAGTTCCTACTAATTCCAGGAAATCTACTGAACATAGAACCATCACTGGAATTTGTAGGAACGTTAGTGACACGCTTCGTTGTGTCTTTGGAGATATTGCAACCCTGATCGTTTACATACACTAGTTACACATTTGCTAAGCTAGTGACTTGGACCTCAGGAATACAACTGGATCTGTAGAGAAATACCAGTGGAGCATGTGTCTATTTGTATTCCAGGTTTTAGACCGTGTTTTACAATGTTCATGTGCTTGAGGTCTTAAAAGTATATGTTACTATGGCGGTGGGTTTGCATTTTCCAGTAAACGTTTGTTGATTCGATCTGTCCACTCCACCCATTTCGTATTATGTTATTAATCTGTTTCGTTTATTATTATAGGTATATCTCATATTTGTAGGTGTTCCGGTGAGGGATGTATGTGACTTCGCTGGCTTTGCTGGTGTATCTCATTGTATTTGTGGGTTCCTCTGAGACCCATTACGTCATTGGTGTCGATTACAAAGAAAATGCAGCATAAGTTAAATGCTGGATTCTCTTTTGTATGGATGGTAATACAGCATATTTTTATTATGTAATTTTATGCCATGATTTGTTTCCCTTTTCAGTCATAAACTATGATTTATGTTTTCCGTTCTCTCATGCTCTTCTATCATGTTATATATGTTTCCATGTGAAAGGGTCCTGAGGTTGACACCATTTGATGTCGAGACTGATAGCACGTATTAAAAAGGAAAAAAAACGACATTGGATACCATTGCCGCTGTTGGTTTTGTTGTCATTATTCAAACATGACAAATAAGTTTCGGTCAGTTGCTAAGTGCGCAGGAATTTGAAGTGGGAGTTTAGCAACGCATTTTTGCTGTTTTACCCTTTTGTAAAGGAGTACTCTTATTCCGTGAGTGAAATCCTCCGATATGAGTGCACCTGCAATCAGTCGCCGAAAAGATGCTCTGCCGCCTGCTCATCCACCCCCGTAGAGCTGCTCTGTGGTACCGTGGTGAACGTTGTGTTCAGTTTCTCGGTTGTCAATCTTGTTGTTAAGGTTCTACTTTGTTCGTCGCTGATATCTGTGAAATGACGAGATGCTCCGTGTCATGGTTCGATGTGTGATTTTTTTTCTTTGGTACACAGCAATGTAGCGCTCTGCAACGAGTTCTTTTATATCAGTCAGTATGCATTATTGGGTGTCCATGTGGGGAATCAGCGGGTCCGCCGTGACCCTTGGATGAAGTGGTGGTGCCGGCCGGTGTGGCTGAGCGGTTCTAGGAGCTTCAGTCTGGAACTGTGCCACCGCGACGGTCGTAGGTTCGAATGCTGCCTCGGGCATGGATGTGTGTGATGTTCTTAGGTTACTTAGGTTTAAGTAGTTCTAAGTTCTAGGGGACGATGACCTCAGATGTTGAGTCCCACAGTGCTCAGAGCCATTTGAACCATTTGAACGTGGTGGTGAGCAAAGACTCAGCTACCTAACACAGTAACCGGTTGAAGTTTGATTTACTATCCTTATGATCCGTTTGATTGCGACGATATATGGGACAGAAGTTATGGATCCATATTGGTGTTACCACAGTGTCCCAAGATAAAGCACTTTTCTAATCGTATTCCATGTAGATCAAAGAATTGCGTAGGTTTTATCTTAGCGGTCTGATACAACCAAGCATGCCTAACAGAGGGTTTGATCGTGTAGCCAGTGTGTTTATTATGGTTGCTGGACTTGGGCTTCCAAATCTGTGTACGCTAGAAGGTTCCGTGAGGAACATACATGTTACAACTGTATTTAATTCCCTTTTTTACTGTTGCCTGGTGAATTGATGCTAATTCATTATTTACCACTGCTGTAACTCTTTTATACTATATACGACCGCTCTCTAGACTGTAACCTCACTTTCACTTTTCCTTACATTTAATGTCGAATTAGATATCTTTCAGAGATATTCTATGTAGCTGTTATTAGCTGTCAACACGCTCTAGATATCATTGAAGGGATAGAATGTGTTTAGAAACGGTCGTCGACTTATAGCCTGCTATAGAGACTACACTCAACAGCGCTTATCTCTTTTGTTACATCATCACATTAACTAGTGTTACGATGAGCACTTTTTATTAGACTTTTGTGGAACATGTTGTGTTCTTTTCTTACACCTGTTACGACGTTTTGGATTTTCTAACAGTGGAAAGAGAAAAATATATATTCACATAATAGAGGTAGGAGTGTAAATGTGGAAACCCAGTTTGCTTTTTCTGTATAAAAGAAATGTTGGCTTCTTTTGCAGGTAAAAAAAAAATAGCCAAAGATAATTCATAATGTTTTAGCAATGAATGTAATACCATGAAACACAAAAACTAAATACGTTAAAAAATGAAAACATTTTACGCTTGCACATCAACTCATTAATTTTTCAAGTAGTGCGGGTAATATGGAAAAGCCTTCAATTTGTGGGAAACTGTCTACCTCAAACGAAAACTATTAAAAATTTTGGGGACTATTTTATTTTATACTAAATTTAAATTACACAAAATATTTTTAAAAGCAACTATAATAGAAAAATACTTCATAAGCGAAGTTTACTTGCAAAAATCGCATATGTAAATATCTCCTTCATTTCTGGCACAAAAAGAGTGACTCCACTCGTCACACACTACACACTTAATCCACACTTCTCCCCGAACGTCTTTGGAAAATGCGCCTCCACAAAAAATACAAATGGCATCTTTTTCGGTAGGCTTTTCTACCCCAAATGGGAGATGCAAATCTGACTCGCCTGAAGAGTCAGTTGGTGCATTGGGCTCTTCATCTCAATCCTCAGGTAGCTTAAGGAGTGTTTACTATACTCAGCTTCCAAAATATGAAAAAACTTTTCTACAGCTTCTTTGTTGAACCCGTTTGCTCTCGAGAATGAGGTCCCCATAGGTTTGTGGATTGTGAGTTTATTTCTGTGTCGTCAAAGAAAAAGGTCAAACCAAGCTCTACCTGCAGCATTCGAAGTAAAGGGATGATTAATATTATTTCTTTCCGCTAGCTGGTATGCCTTTGTCTTGACATCTAATCTGGTAAGGGCAGAGAAGCGATTATCCATTTCAATGAGATGTTGTACCAACTGTTTCTCAATAGCGTCAGGTAGTACAGGCTTACGTCCAAGCCCCAAAGAAACACATTCCTCGGGTGACATATCACTGTGCACAAACATTTGAAGTGTCTAAAGTACACCGAAAGCTTTTACTGCTCTTCTTAACATCATCTGCTTTCCCCTAAAGGCTATCATAGCCTTGATCATGCTTCCAGCATCCCACGTCATCACAATAGTTCTTGGTTTCCGATCAATTAGCTTTCGTGGCATCTAGAAACACAAGCAAAACGTATTGGAAGTAATGTATTTGATGTTGGTATTGTGGAAACGTTTCCACAATGCCATCATATGTATGCTTCCACATTACCTACACAATGGCCATTCTGAATTTCGGTAGATTAAATTAAGCAACTATCCATTTAATGTTGACAAACGACTGCTAAAACCTTCTATGCACCTCCGTTTTTAAGCTATCAGATGTAAAGAAAATACAACTACAAAGTACGTAGATAAACGTAATACCAAAACTTACCTCGAAAATGGTTTAGAAAATGCGCGAACAAAAACTACATCATGGTCACGGCGTCTGTTGCTCCTCTGATTGCTAACCCTCTACCGTGAAAAATAGGAACTATTGCAACAATTTCTGGCTGCGCTGCTACATTGCACCACTCTGAAGGCCAGATACTAGACGTTTCCACATTACCCACACGCTTCCACATTTACACCGCTTCCTCTACGTTTTTGCTTTTTAAGAATTCATGAAAAAGTTATGCTTAAGTACCTATTACATACCTTTTACCTTTTGTTTTAGATTTTTCGTGTACATTGCTTCATCCATTTTGTGCTTTTGGTATACATGGTAGGAAGATGTGTGAAGATGATCCAAGGCGGAAAATTGTTGATAATAATGTTGAAATAAACGCAGATGATGATTAAAATGCGTTTCTCAAATTACTTAACGTCTGTTGACCGTCATATGACCAAAACATAACACAGTCGCATATCTAGAAAATCTGACAATTTGTCAAGGTGTCTTGCCGGCCGCTGTGACCGAGCAGTTCTAGGCGCTTTAGTCTGGAACCTCACTGCTGCTACGGTCACAGGTTAGAATGCTACCTCGGGCATGGATGCGTGAGTTGTCTTTAGGTTAGTTAGATTTAAGTTGTTGTAAGTGTAGGGGACTGATGACCTCAGATAAGTCGCATAGTACTCAGAGCCATTTGATTTCTGAAGGCGTCTTCATTCGCGCAACTGTTCCGTCAGTGGCTGTGCTGTGCGGCAGCGGGGTATCTGGGGTGTGTGATTGTGCGGTCAGCGTCGCAGCGGCTCCGTTCCCTGTCCGCCGTGTGCGGCGGGCACGGCGGGCGCGCCAGGCGCGTGCAGCTGTCGCGGCGGCGGCGGCGGCGGCGGCGGCGGCGGCGGCGGCGCTGAGGCATGCGGGGAACGTGCGGCGGCTAGCCGCCTGCCTGTCCACGCCGCGTCTCCAGTGTCCCAAGTAGCTCGCACTGTCTCTGTCAGCGCCCCGGGAAGCGAGGGCCGCGATCCCTCAGGTACCGTGTGTGGCTTCCGCGACAGGTAATCGAAGCCACACTGCCTATGCAACAGTTCTCCGGTGTCCATCAGCAAGATGGCCGCGACCAAAATCACCGAAATCTTGGTACCTAGGCCTCACAGGTGTTCAACCTATCCCATCACGAACCGCCTCGTAACTGATCGTCTTTCCACTCCGGCAGCCCTGCAGTGGAGTATATTTCCCCTTCGTTGCGAGTCCTTCGTGTGTGCATAGAAATCTAAAGCAAATAGCAAGTGTCTGTTAGGCGATTCGGTATCGTATTCTACAGATAATAAGACGCTACAGATTACAAGATGTACTTTAATATTTAGCCATAACATTTTTTGTATCAGACTGGAAACAAAACTAAAACTATACTCCTCCCGCACAGCCCACGAAGGCCAGAAGATACCGGCTGGCCGAGGTGTCATCCTCAGCCCACAGGCGTCACTGGATGCGAATATGGAGGGGCATGTGGTCAGCACACCGCTCTCCAGGCCGAATGCCAGAGACCGAAGCCGCTACTTCTCAATCAAGCAGCTCCTCAGTTTGTTTCACAAGGACTGAGTGCACCCGCTTGCCAACAGCGCTCGGCAGACCGGATTAGATTGGAAAGTGGGCCGAAGTGCAGCTCAGCTGCTCCGTTTCCATGTTCTTCTGCACATGATACTACACTACTCACCATTAAAATTGCTACACCACGAAGATGACGTGCTACAGGCGCGTAATTTAACCGACAGGAAGAAGATGCTGTGGTGTGCAAATGATTAACTTTTCAGAGCATTCACACAAGGTTGGCGCCGGTGGCGAGACATACAACGTGCTGACATGAGGAAAATTCCAAACGATTTCTCATACACAAACAGCAGTTGACCGGTGCTGCCTGGTGAAAAGTTGTGTGTAAGGAATAGAAATGCGTAACATCACGTTTCCGACTTTGATAAATGTCGGATTGCGGCGCATCGCGGTTTCGGTTTATCGTATCGCAACATTGCTGCTCGCGTTGGTCGAGATAAAATGACTGTTAGCAGAATATGGAATCGGTGGATTCACGAGGGTAATACGGAACGCAGTGCTGGATCCCAACGGCCTCTTATCATAAGCAGTCGAGATGACAGGAATCTTACCCGCATGGCTGTAGCGGATCGTGCAACCACGTCTCTGTCCCTGAGTCAACAGATCGGGACGTTTGCAAGACATCAACCATCTGCACGCACAGTGCACAAAAATAGTTCAAATGGCTTTGAGTACTATGGGACTTAACTTCTAAGGTCATCAGTCCCCAAACCTTAGAACTACTTAAACCTAACTAACCTAAGGATATCACACACATCCTTGCCCGAGGCAGGATTCGAACCTGCGACCGTAGCGGTCGCACGGATCCAGACTCTAGTGCCTAGAAACGCTCGGTCACCGAGGCCGGCCACGAACAGTTCGATGACGTTTGCAGTAGCATGGACTATCAGCTCGGAGACCATGGCTGCGGTTACCCTTGACGCTGCATCACAGACAGGAGCGCCTGCGATAGTGTACTCAACGACGGACCTGGGTGCACGAGTGTCAAAACGTAATTTTTTCGGATGAATCTATGTTCTGTTTACAGCATCATGATGGTCGCGATGGTCACATCCGTATTTGGCGACTTCGCGATGAAGGAAAATTGGAACCGTGTATTCGTCATCGCCATATTGGCGTATCACCCGGCGTGATGGTATGGGGTGTCAATGGTGACATGTTTTGGTCACCTCTTGTTCGCATTGCCAGCACTTTGAACATGGACATTACATTTCAGATGTGTTACGACCCGTGGCTCTGCCCTTCATTCGATCCCTTCTATAACCCACATTTCAGCAGGATAATGCACGACCGTATGTTGCAGGTCCTCTACGGGCCTTTCTGGATATTGAAGATGTTCGACTGCTGCCCTGGCCAGCACATTCTCCAGATCTCTCACCAACTGAAAACGTCTGGTCAATAGTGGCCGAGCAACTGGCTTGTCAAATACGCCAGTCACTAGTCTTGGTAAACTGTGGTATCGTGCTGCATGGGCAGCTGTACCTGTACGCGCCATCCAAGCTCTGTTTGACTCAATGCTCATGCCTATCAAGGCCGTTATTACGCCCAGAGGTGGGTGTTCTGGGTACTGATTTCTCAGTATCTATGCACTCAAATTGCGTGAAAATGTAATTACGTGTCAGTTCTAATATTATATATTTGTCCAATGAATACCCGTTTATCATCTGCATTTCCTCTTCGTGTAGCAATTTTAATGGCCAGTAGTGTATCTTCAATTCATAACCCGCATCAAACGAATACCTTTTATTTCAAACTTTCGTGACAGATTAAAACTGTGTGCCGGACCCAGACTCGAACTCGGGACCTTTGCCTTTTGCGCGCAAGTGCTCTACCATCTGAGCCACCCGAACACGACTCATGCCCCGTCCTCACAACCTTACTTCTGACGGTATCTCGTATTCTACTTGCCAGACTTCACAGAAGCTCTTCTGCGTACCTAGCAGAACTAGCACGCCTGGAATAAATGATATTGCGGAAGTTTGGAAAGTAGGAGACGAGGTACTGGCGGAAGTAAGGCTGTGAGGACGGGGCGTGAGTCGTGTTTGGGGAGCTCAGATGGTAGAGCACTTGCCCGCGAAAGGCAAAGATCACGAGTTCGAATCTCGATCCAGCACCCAGTTTTAATCTGCCAGGAACTTTTACTCTTTACATGACGAAAATAGCTTCTAACAAAAATATTGTGCTACTGTTACCGATAGCACAAATCACTTTCGATTCAAGTTCACTGGGACCCTAGACCGCAATGACGTACCTTAGGCGAGACACTATTCTGGTTTTGTGATGGCGGGGCAGGTGGGAGACAATGTTATCATGCTTGAGAATCCTCGCACCTCATCTTCGTCCGAAGAAAAAAGTGCCTATTATTCAGGGTGATTCAAAAGAATACCACAACTTTAAAAATGTGTATCTAATGAAAGAAACATAGTATAACCTTCTGTTGTACATCATTACAAAGAGTATTTAAAAAGGTTTTTTTTCACTCAAAAACAAGTTCAGAGTCATTCAATATGGCCCCCTCCAGACACTCGAGCAATATCAACCCCATACTCCAACTCGTTCCACACTCTCTGTAGCATATCAGGTGTAACAGTTTGGATAGCTGCTGTTATTTCTCGTTTCAAATAATCAATGGTGGCTAGAAGAGGTGGCCGAAACACCATATCCTTAACATATCCCCATAAGAAAAAATCTCAGGGGGTAAGATCAGGGATTCATCGAGGCCAGTGATGAAGTGCTCTGTCACGGGCTGCCTGGCGGCCGATCCATCGCCTCGGGTAGTTGACGTTCAGGTAGTTACGGACAGATAAGTGCCAATGTGGTGGCGCTCCATCCTGCTGAAATATGAATTGTTGTGCTTCTTGTTCGAGCTGAGGGAACAGTCAATTCTCTAACATCTCCAGATAGTGTAGTCCAGTTACAGCAGCACCTTCGAAGAAGGCCGTCCAGAACTTTTCCCTTTGCACAAAGACCCATTCTCTGTAAACTGTTTATACCAACGTTTAATACACCACCTATCAGGAGGTTTAACACCATACTTCGTTCGAAATGCACGCTGAACAACTGTCGTCGATTCACTTCTGCCGTACTCAATAACACTAAAAGCTTTCTGTTGAGCGGTCGCCATCTTAGCATCAACTGACGCTGACGCCTAGTCAACAGCGCCTCAAGCGAACAAATGTACAACTAAATGAAACTTTATAGCTCCCTTAATTCGCCAACAGATAGTGCTTAGCTCTGCCTTTTGTCGTTGCAGAGTTTTAAATTCCTAAAGTTGTGGTATTCTTTTTGAATCACCCTGTATTCCGTAAAAGACGGTACATCGACTAAAAGTACATCATTTGCAATGGGGAACACAAGTGATCTATTCTCCAAATAGTATTCATGTACGATTCATATGTGTGCACATAACCAGAGTGTGTAGTAAGAAGAGTATTTGGGTCCTGATGTTTAGGTTCCTAACCTACGTACGATTCTTCGATTGGTAGACAAATTTCGTGAAACGGGAAGTATTCCTGGCAGGAAGTATACACAGCCACGTAGATTACCTGCAGAAGAAACACTGGTTAACAAGGCACATGCTCTGGGAAAGTTTACCAGAAAATCAGCTAGACGTCCTCCTCAGCAAGTGGCGATCACCTATACCTCTGCTCAAGTGGCTATGAAGTTACTGACGTTACAGTGCTATAAAGTAGCTGCAGCGCGAAAATTAAAAATGGGTGACTTTGATGATAGTTTTCGGCTTTGTGAATGGATTTGGAATAGGGAGCACAATGGAGAAATTGGTAACACCGATTCCCGCCAGATCACCGCAGTTAAGCGTTAAATGGCTTGGCTAACACTTGGATGGGTGACCACCCAGGCTTCCGAGTTTTGTAGGCCAGTACAGTGCACCCATTCACTGTGAAGTCATTTGAGTGGTTATTTGAGTGAGAAGTAGCGTCACCGGTCACGAAAGGCGACAACAGCCGGGAGAGCGGTGTGCTGACCACATGCCCCTTCACATCCGCATCGTCTATCGGTTGAAGTTGAAACGGTGGTCAGTCGATACCGTTGGGCTTTCCAAGGCCTTTTGCAACGGGGGAACTTCCTTTTTCGAAAGAATCTTGGTTCCAGCTGTTTGAGTATAATAATTCACAAAATAACCTTCACTGGCGTTCTGAAAACCCTGCCTTAATACACGAAAAGCCCCGCAAGATCGAAACATAGTGGTGTTGTATGTTACTAGAGGTGAGAGACTAATAGGCTCTATTTTATCCAGGAAACGATTAACTGTGAGACGTGGAAAACTTTTTCCGGCCCATTTTTGACCCATTAACTGAGAGAGAATGTGCTTTTGCAACCTTTCAGCAGTACTCTCCGACGATGCATACAGCCAACTTCTTATAACAGGAAATTCATGACGTGTCTTAATATAGAGTTATCACTAACAATATATGGGCCCCTCGTTCACCCGATTCAATACCTCGCGATTTTTGTCTCTAGCAGCATTAAAACAGAAGGTTCAACACAACTACAAAGATGAATTCAAAATTAACATTCGTCAAGAAATTGCTGCCATTTCTTAGTTGGAATTGCAGAGCGTAATGAGCATTTGCTTAAGTACGTGCTAGAAATGCTCGAGCAACAAAGGGAGGCAGTTCCAGCATCTCTTTCCTTAATATACGTGAGTATTATACTTTTAAGTGTTCATGCCATGCGTGTTAGAAATAACATACGCAACGCATCATTCTACATTTACTGCGGACCTCCTGTCTCCCACACCACGTACTCCACAGCCGGCCCCACGAAAGTGGTTACATTACGTTTACATTTGTCGTCTGATGTTCAGACCATTACACAAGATTGGCGCATAGTCGGAAGAGAGTTCGTATGTTACCTGCAGACGGAGTTATGCTGCCAACAATGTAAATTTAAAGTGAAATAGTATGAGATGGGTGACGGGAAAACGTGCAAGGCCATGTTACCAACATAACAGCCATTTTAGTTTTGGCCGTCGGGGATGTAACCCGTTATTTTCAGATATTGTAATGTGACGTAACAAACAGATTAAATAGTGTCTTTCATTCCAGCATAGCTTTATTCAGTCCTTAGTTATGTTGCATGTCGTATAGAACAATACAAACGTTGCTGATAACACATGAAGACTACAGGATGCGCCCCACAAGTTGCCCATTGCGCTCTAAGGCCTTTCTTATCCACTTAATCTATTCCTAATAGAAAAAGGCCACACAGGTACCGGAATGATAGCACAAACATTATGATCACGCTCTCTGAGCTGCGAAATGTTTCTGATCTTCGCCGCATTCACTGTTACCTTTGCATGACTCCATCGCTGGAACACCTACTCCATTATGAGGCGGGACACCGCTATATTCAAAGGAAGCAGGAAATATCCGTTCCTCAGCCAGCATCGACATTAGCACATACCATCTTAGTCCAGCAAATGGTGATAACAGGTTGCCGCTAGAGTAACATGAATGAAAAGGAGCCGAACAGTACGAAAACCCCACACACAAAACGAAACCAGCGAGCCACGCGGCGCGGTAGTTAGCACACTGGGCTTGTATTAAGGAGGACGACGGTTCCATTTGTTTCAGGATGTCGCTTAAGAAAAATTCCAGGATGCTTCCTTTAAATTGGCACCTCCGAATTCCTTCCCCAAGCTTTCTCGTGCCACATAGCCGCGCGGGATTAGCCAAGCGGTCTAGGCGCTGCAGTCATGGACTGTGCGACTGGTCCCAGCGGAGGTTCGAGTCCTCCCTCCGGCATAGGTGTGCGTGTTTGTCCTTAGGATAATTTAGGGTAAGTAGTGTGTAAGCTTAGGGACTGATGACCTTAGCAGTTACGTCACATAAGATTTCACACGCATTTCATACCTAATATTCCTACCATCTCTAACGACCTCGTCGTCAACGACACGTTTTCCACACCAATACATCATTTTCGTTGTGTAAGCTTCTTTCGATTGATCCATGTAGTGACGGTTGACATCTGATCAGTGGCAATAATTCCATTTACTTGACTTCCCGTTAACAAGGAAACAGTTTCATTTATAGACATTATGTCATACGACGGTGTCGTCCAGCTCGCGTGTCGCAAATTCTGCAAACTAGAGCCTGTTGGATATTCGTCGCACATATATTGTAACATTTAAATTTCGTGAAGGCGCTGTTTATCTGTGGCTAAAATTACAATGACTGATGTACGTCTGACCTCACTTTCCTGCGAGATGCTGCGATACCGGATGATGCCATAAGAGTGGCAGACGACACTTTTACATAGCAGTTTTTTATTGCCCATCTTTCAGTTTGATTGCAATAGATCAAGTTTAACGGATTTTAGAGGGAAGTTTCACCATTACACAGTCTGTCTGGATGGAATTTGTTGTGATAATCTTTAATAAAACGAGGGGTCCTCTAGATTTGTAGCTGAAAGACCTCAATCTGTTCGGCATATATTAATGCCACCAACTTTCGCGTCACGAGTAACGAATAAATATGTCATAACTCCAGAATGATTAAAGTTCTGTTCAAATGAAATGTCTCTCAGTTTTTCATGCGTGGCTGGTATATCATGTGATCCACATTCCATTTGAAAATTAGGCGTTCCATACAAGTCGTTTTCTTTGGAAGAATGGACTCGACCCAATGGACCTCCCAATATATCTATAGCTACAGCCCCGAAGAGAGTTCGTTGTTTCAAAAGACATACTCATTCTAGAAATGCTCATTAAAAAATCACTACAGTTTGTCATAAATAAATTGTCTTATTTGTAGCAAAACATGCAACAGAGGTCTCTGAAATGTTTTCGTAGTTTACTTAAACATCAAGAGGGAAGGAACGTTCATTGATGACTATTTAAAATAGTGTTCTAAGTAACTGAAAAAGGATAAAACACGAGATTGAGAACGTCAAAAAAAGTAAAAATTACACGTCAAATTTGTATTAGAGCACAACAATTGAAGGTGCTGAAAAAAGATCTTACTAAGGAAGTGTTAAATATCATAAAGAACAATTTTGGCCATGCTAGTAAACGACAGTATAGTCGCAATAATAGTGTCGATATTCTGGGAAGAATGACGATAAAATAGATAGAGGAGACGCGTCACAAGTTATGAAGTTATTGTTACACCCGTTTGACTCTTGTGCCGACTAGACTAACGTAGATGAATGTGTGCAATGTTGGGAGGTATGGTGAAAACCACTGATCTATTTTTTACGACACAACCCGTAACTGCTTTAATATCAGGTAAAATAATAACTGTACGCTCAGAAAGTAGATCTTATTACGAGCAACATAGACGAATATTGTTGTAGACATAAATAATGGGTAAGTAAGGGTTAAGTAACGGGTGAGTAGCTGCTGGTGGTAACGAACCCCAATGTCGACTTACATTTCCTCTAAGTTTTCAAATATATCAGTAATACAGTTGATCGATGAATTTTGATTGACTATTAATGCCGTGTTTTATTTTATTTTCTCAATAGTAGTTATGCAGGGAGCACGGTTTGTTTAAATATTTCCCTCGAGTGTTGCTCAACAGTTGCCTTTTATAAATTAACCTTTGAAATGTTTTATGTAATTTAATAGTGGGTAACGCCCAGAAGTCGTTTTCATTCAGGTAAACACTAAAAATGGAACTATTAATAATAATTAGGCAGGATTAAATAATTTTACTACTCATCTTAAGGTATCCGAGGATTGACAATGAGTCATAAACTCTTGTACTGAAAAACCTTAAGTGAATCTACCACAGTACCAAAATGTAGCTTGTTACAATTCAGCTACTCTTCAGATTATATTTCAGTCCTCTTAATGACGTGAAGCCGTAACAATTAATTTTAGTTTGTTTATGATAGCGAAAAATGTTAAATGAGTCCTTGAATAATTCTGCTATAAGAAGATTCCTAGACTGCAGCGACAGACGGCTCTTTATTGCTCTCTTTATGGCTGTTGTGATAAACTTGATGTACCAGAATAAACTTACCGCTGTTACTATCTGTTATTCTGCCATGTGAACTGCAGGTCACGTTGTCGAGTGCTGTTGCTCAAGTGCACTTCGCTGGAGTTCTCTGAGCACATAGACGGCCACGTGAGCTGGAAAAAAACTACAGCGGGGGAAACTTCGTGTTTCATGCCCTGACTAGCAACTACAGACACCACTTGGGTGGTACCAAAGTTGTAGCCTTAAGTGTACGACGATACAGACAACGGATGCTGTTAGAGTGACTGCGAATATTTGTCAGGATAAATGTCTGAAGTGACAAGTACCTGACTGTCTGACATCGAGAAACAAAACAACTTCCAGCGATGTTTATCAGTGGTTCGAACATATAAGGTGTCTTAAAAAAGAGAGAAATTTCAAACTGAGGAGAAAACTTAATATTCAAGTGATGTTGTTAGGTATAATTTTCTAACGAATACATGATACATTCATCTAAGGGTATTTAACCTGCACTCAAATTACATATCATCGCCAAGTTCACTGATAAGATTTCTAGAAACTGTTAAAAGATAGAATCAGCCAGACTTTATTAGTAGAAATATTTTATTAGCTTTTATAATTAATTTTGAATTGGGCCACTATAAATGAGTACAGAGTAAAAATAGTCAGTGTGTAAGCATTTCGTCGTCATCAAACGGTGATTGTTTCTTGAGATAGCACAAATTTGTTCACGCTTTTCTTGTTACTTATTCGTTTATTAGTAACAGGGATGGTGAATAATTTATTCTTCTAAGGGCGCAAAAGAAAAGACGTCAAAAGAGGAAAAGTTGCTTTTAATAGTTACACGTTTCGAGCAATGTTCACCTGCAAGCAAGATATATCTGTAGCTGAGCTATTACCTTCGGATTATACAAATCTAACAATTGCGCTTAAATTAGCTGCAGTAGGCAACAGTAGTACTAGTAGGGCTACCGATGGCTTGGGAAATAAGTATTTGCGGTTGATACTTGATCCCTGAGGAAAATTACAACTGCACAAGAAAGCAAAATCTCAAGAATTTACTCCCTAAAAATACTAAGATATTTCAAATTTAGTTGGATCAATAATTTTCTGGGTTTCATAGCTCAGATTTCGACTCTAAGTTTTTCAAGACACATTGCCCTTTGATATGCTAGGAAGCTATTTAGTAACGACACCGCATTTTATTTTTGTCATTAGTCCTGGTTTGACAGGGCTATTACCACTTGATTGAAAATGAGCCTGTGAGCCAAGCATAGACTACAGATCAAGTTGAAGATACGATTAACATTAATATGAAACAGCCAGTCAAATTGTAATCCAACAATAACCATCTGGGCTGTGCTCAAAACTGTCCAAATAATCTGAACACTTGTGAGTTAAGTTCCAAAGTAAACGAGAATTGTCGAAGTAAAAGTACGCCAGAAGGTAGTAACAAGGTGCACAACGACCTGCAGCGAACTGATGAATGGCAAAGACTCTGCAGTTGACCCTGAACGTAAATAAATGTAATTTATTGTGAATACATAGGAAAATAAATCCACTCCCTTACAGCTAGACTACTGATGACAAACAGCTGGAGACAGCGTCTGCCATAAAATATCTAGGCGTAACTAGCCAGAGCGACCATAACTGGAATGACCGCTGGCCTCTGTGACCGAGCGGTTCTAGGCACTTCAGTCCGGAAACTCACTGGTGCTATGGTCGCAGGTTCGAATCCTGCCTCAGGCACGGATGTGTGTGATGCCCATGGGTTGGTTAGGTTTAAGTAGTTCTAGTTCTAGGGAACTGATGACCTCAGATGGTGGTTAGAGCCATTCTGGAGCATATAAAACAAATAGTGGGAAAAGCAAACACAAGACTCAGATTCATCGGAAGAATCTTAAGGAAACGTAACTCATCCACGAAAGAATTGGCTTATAAGGCGCTTGTTCGCCCAGTTCTTGAGAATTGATCATCTATCTGGGAACCCTATCTGATAGGACTGACACAGGAGATAGAGGAGAGCGGTGCGTTTCGTCACGGGATCGTTTAGCTGACTAGAGAGCGTTACGGAGATGCTAACTGGTAGATGTTACGAGAGAGACGTTGTGCATCACGGAGAGATTTACTATTGAAATTTCAGGAGTGCACTTTTCACGAGAAGTCTGACAACATTTTACTTCCCTCACATACATCTTGCGTATTGACCAATAGGAGAAAATTCGAGAAATTAGAGCCAATACTTGCGGAGTGTGTTGTAGATGTAGAAGTAAACATTGTTGTTATCACATCTCAGTTCGTCAGATAATAATCTCTAAAACCGATATCAGAACAGCCATAAATTATAGTGGCCCTATGATAAGGTATTAACTTCATCTTCAAGTTTAAAACATCATATTCTGCTGTCATACAGTGGAAACTAAATGACAGTTCGTAGGAACAACATACTGAACATTACTAATATTTATATAGATAAAATAAGGCGAAGGGGGTGGTATACTTTCAACTACCCACCTACGATGTCACTCAAACATTAAAATGACTCCATCCTATGATAATGTCATTTTCTACTGATAATTCTAAGGATGTCAAACAGTTATGGTTCTAACACAGAAACAGGCATCCGGAACTGGAATAGTAATCTCAGACCATAAGCTGACTTGTAGGTACTGTAAATGGACAGTGTATGGTCAGTAACATTATAGGACGTGTAAGCTAGTGGATCTTAAAAATATTGTAACACCTGTCGTAGACAGTGTATATGTGTAGTGGGTGTGAGCTGCTGCGAATGTCAACTTCTTGGGTGTCAATTGCTGAGTGTGTCAGCAACTGGGTTTTCTCTCCATGTTTCAGTAAAAATACAACAAATTCCCTAATGTTACAGTGAAACTGTAATATGTTGGGTCTGTGTTACAGCAAACTTGTAACGAATAGCCCTATGTTACAGAGTTTCCAGTGCAACGGTTTCCAGTACAACTGTGTTAGAAACAGTTGGATGGTGCAATGAAGGTCATTTGACATGGCGAGACTCATTACCTCGCATGTGTTTTTATCTAGTCAGCAAAATATGACATTCTTAGACATTTCATCGACATGCATGTGGAGACCTAAACACGTCTCGCATTGAGTAAGAAAATTTAGATATATTCTGGCACACTGTAACGAGTTACCTTGGGGAATAGGTGTAACACCTTTCCCAGGCTACAGTAAAACTGTAAGAAGGCACTCCATGTTAGAGTTTCATGGCTGAGACTCTAGGCATTATGAAGGTCCTTTTACATTGTGACTGCCATTACCACAGTCATTGCAACTAACATTAAAGCAAATGAATGAAGACAGTCTTTGTGTAATAATGTAAACATCAACTACTTGATCTGAAGTAGTAATCTAACACCCAAAGCTGACAGTCTATGTGCCGAATTCGTGGTGGAGAGTTTAGAATATTTTCAAAGAGACAAGTTCGGACAAGTGTCAGCAGGTCACATTCTCACATTACAGGAAGTGCCATAATGTAACACTATATAAACTCTTCGAAACGAGTTTCAGCTACTGGATATAAAAACTATTATAACACTAGTAGCTGACAGTATGTATCTGCAGTGGGTGACAGATACGGGGGGTGTCAGCTACTGGGGATATCAGCAACTTGGGTGTCACCCACTTGGCGCTATCAGTTACTTGGGGTGTCAGCTACTGAGGGTGTCAGCTACTGGTGTTATCAGAAACTGGGGGTATCAGCGACTTGGGATGTCTATGGGGGGTGTCAGCTATAGGTGTTGTCAGCTATTGACAGTGTCAGATTATGGTGGTGTCAGTTACTTGGGTTGCCCTGTGTGTTACAGCAAATCTGTAGCAAATTGCTCTATGCTGAAATTAAACTACCACAAGTTTCCCCATACTACAATGAAATTGTAACAATCTGCAGCAAAATGGTAACAAGTAGGCACAAAACCACACAACCTTGCCCTGATACTGTTTCAATTGCCTAAAACTGTTAGAGGTTGCCCTGAAACTGTGACAAGTTGCCACAAACAATACTTCTTGTAACTTGTTACCATTTTCCTGTAACATGTAATTTGTTACAGTTTCTGTGTAACATGGATGGAAAATGGACTAGCTGTTACTTCCACAGCATCTGACAGTCCAAGTAGGAGACACACACTGCACATACGGTCTGATAGTGGAGGGTTACAGTTTTAAGATCCTGTAGCTAACACCTGTTTGTACTTCCACGCTCAAATATTTGCTCATACACTGACAGAATTTGATTTTAGAGTACCATTTCAGTTCTGAATGCCTGTTTCTTGTCAAGTGTCACTGTGTTGTAACTAAGGTCTGACAGTAGAACCATCGATGTTTTGTGTTTGAAATAGTAACATTTTGAGGAATAGAGATCTATGAGTATAATTATCTTAGTTTTTTATGATAACTATAGCATGTGTGTGTGTGTGTGTGTGTGTGTGTGTGTGTGTGTGTGTGTGTGTGTGTGTGTGTGTGTGTGTATGTGTGTGTGTGATCTTGTGTGTGATCTTGAAATCTTTACTAATTATGTTATATAATTTAGTTTTGGTGATAAGGATTGTATTTTCGAGATACAGACCTTTCAGGTTTGACTTGTACAACCTCCATCTTAAGTTGTGTTTTTTAGTATGAAAACATTCCATATTATGAAGTACTCCTGAAGTTTTACATCCCAATGGACATCTCATCAAAATATCTTCTTCTTTCCATTCTAAAATGGTATCTGATTAGGTTGTTTGCCTGTGGCAACACTCTGTCCTTTTCCATGGCGTAGTTTGATTAGATTTTGCTATTATTTAGCATCTGGTTATGAAAATGCAACATGTACGTATTTTAGAAAGCCTTAGCACCATAGTTTCAATTGGTGAATACTGCACCTATCCACAAATGTCGTTTCCGCACCTAATCTCGATTAGACGTGAATCAGTTGTAATGAAAAGGAATAACTAACAAGAAATATCATCCTTTATATTTTCTAGTGTGTAATGTGAACACAACGCCAGAAATTTCAAATCGCTCAGACTACAGCCAAAATGGCAGCTCTACCGCTACATTGTGACTATTTCATTTTAAATGCTTTTAACTTTTGTAATTCGCTGTTTCGTGTGTTTCATTTTAATGGCCACCACGGACCCAAGAAGTAAGGTTGTGTTTTTGGTAATTTAATGACTTCACAGGTAAGGAAGCTGTGGCCTTCGACGTTAAGGATAGTAAAACTATGCAGTTTGTAGTGCGCTTGAATTTGTCAAGGTCGTTTAATTGCAAGTGCACTGCAGTCAGCTTAGATATACTGCTATTTTTGTTATGGTATTATGTCCAAAGATGATATAATTCGTTCTCCATGTTAATCTATCTCATACAGGCCAAGTAACTACTGAGGAAGTAATTACTGCAATATATTTCTATTTGACCCTGGTCACTGCATTTAACCCTTTGTCTCCCTCTACAGTGTGTTCCACCACCTGATGCTCTCTTTTAATCAAGTTGTGCCATAATTTCTTTTCATTGCCAGTTCGTTTTATTGCATCTACATGTTAATCTATCTCATACAGGCCAAGTAACTACTCAGCAAGTAATTACTGCAATATATTTCCATTTGACCCTGGTCATTGCATTCAACCCTTGGTCTCCCCCTACAGTGTGTTCCATCACCTGATGCCCTCTTTTAGTCAAGTTGTGCCATAATTTTTTTTCATTGCCAGTTCGATTTATTATGTCTTCATGAAATACTTTATCTATCAATATAATCTTCAATATAGTTCTGTAGAAGCACATTTCTAATTTTTCTTCTGTTCTCTTCTGGACTGAACTGTTTTTTTGTCCATATTTCACTTCTGTGCAAAACTACACTACAGGTAAATACAATAAGGAACGGCATCTGAACACATAAATTATATTAGATGTTAAGAAATTCCTCACAGATACAATGTTTTCTTGCTATAGTGAGTCTGCATTTTATACCCTATCTTCTTTGGCTATTATCAGTTATTTTGCAGCTCTTATAGTAAAACTTAGATCAGATAGTGTCTCATTTAATCTAATTCCCTCAGCATCGCCTGTTTTAATTGGAAGACATTCCACAGACCTTTTTTAGACTTTGTTTATTGTAATCTTATAACCTCTTGTCAAGGCATTATCCATTCATTTCAGCTGCTTTTCCCTGTCTGTGAATGTCTCCATTTTAAAGAATAATCTCTGGACGAAAGAGGATATTTAGATATCACCCCTCCAAAACACTAAAAATGATATGTACTAAGTGAGGCAAGGCATAATTCATATCTGTAAAAAGAAAACGAGATAAAGAGATAGAGAGGGAAAAGTTAAACTGAAAGTAAAAAAAAAAATGGTTCAAATGGCTCTGAGCACTATGGGACTTTACATCTATGGTCATGAGTCCCCTAGAACTTGGAACTACTTAAGCCTAACTAACCTAAGGACAACACACAACACCCAGCCATCACGAGGCAGGGAAAATCCCTGACCCCGCAGGGAATCGAACCCAGGAACAAACTGAAAGTAAAAATTCATGGTGAATTTATAATCATTTGCCAGAGTGTGTTTGGAGACTCTTCTTCGTTAAGCATGAAGGAAAGCTGGTTCATTGTGGTGAATTTGTATACCACTTTCGGATTGTTTATGAGTTGGAATTATTGATAAGCCTTTTTTGAAGTAGAACAATCATGATTCATTTAACTGTGCGTGTTGTAATCATAACACCTGTTTAGATCATTTTAACTGGAAACCACTTATGTGCCACAAGTACAATACTATTTCGGCCATATTCTGTCTATCTATCTATCCATCTGTTGGTCTTGCGTTTTCTGTCGCTCGATTTACTGTCTTAGGATTCTATGTAGATACACAGCAGCTCATTACGAGTATACTACACAGCAGTTAGCATTCGAAAGTAAAATTCTGCTGGCCGATACTGATAACTAGTAATCTGAATAACAAAATGTTTCAGAAATAGTTGCGCCATTCATTGTTAAAAATAGAAGGAACACAAATGACTAACAAAAAAATAACGTGGTGAAATTTTAGTAGATTCTTTTGTGACAGTCTGATGCAATAATTTTATATTTAGGTGTGGAATGTTCCAAAGTATTGTTTTTGTGTGGCAAAAAATTGTGAGAAGGAGCAAAATTTGGTAAGTGTAACGATATGGGTTCTCGTCAATTCGTCTGAGTTACTTGAAATGGTCCGAATGATCCATTTACGGCAAGTAGTTTTTAATAATCATAATACTCCCAAATTGAAAAGGCCACAGAGACCAATGTGTAGGAATACAACAGGTGACTAGGTTCCTGAGTTAACGTAGTTAGTCTGAATTCTATATGAAATCAAGCTTACTGAATTTTTTGAGGCAACAATAGTTATTGGTTTTATTGTATCCATTATGGGCGTCAACCTGCGACTGTGATTACGATAGCCGTTGTTTTGAATTAATACTGATACCAGTTCGTTTATACTGCTTCTTTGTTCAAAAGAAGTATTTTTCCATTAGCTATCTTTCAAGCCACTAAGGGCTCATCAGAAGGATGGTACTAAGGCACTTCACATTTTGAAGCAGCCTTTAGTGGCTCATAAGCTAAGTACTGGAAAATTATATTATTTCTTTCACAAAAGCTGTACGAAGTGACTGGTTGAGTTGTTAATTCAAAGGAACATCAACGTGTCGTATTGTTTGTGAACAGAACTTCAGAATGCGACATGTCTGTGAATCTCTATGCTCTATATCTACACCTGCTCTGTAAGTCACAATTACATGCCTGGCGGAGGGTTCATTGAACCACCTTCAAGCTATTTCTCTAAGTTCCACTCTCGAATAACGTGCGGGAAGGAGAGACGCTTAAATCTTTCCGTGCCAGCTCTTAGTCTCCTATTTTGCTATAATGTTAATTGCTCCCTGTGTGTGTAGCCACCAATAGAATATTTTGGCATTGTTGGAGGAACTTGGTAATAGAAATCTTGTGCAGAGATTCAGTCGGAACGGAAACTGCCTTGTTTTAATGATTGCCACTGTAACTTGCGGATCACATGCGTGACACTCTGTCCCCTATCTCGCGATAATACAGCTGCCCTCCTGTGAACCTTCTCGATGTCCTCCATGAATAATGTCTGATAAGGAGCCTACATCGCGCAGCAATACTCCAGAAAACGACGGACAAGCGTAGTGTAGGCAGTCTCTTTAGTAGGCCTTTAGCAGCCTATACATCTTATACAGCGTCTATCAACAAATTGCAGTCTTTGATCAGCGTTCCCCACCACATTGTTTATGGGATCGTTCAGATTTAATTTCTTAGAGAATGTAATCAGTATGTATCCTATGTACAACATTTCTGTGCGTTTGTTGTTAAGAAGAACGTTGCGGTGTGCCTGCATGTCTCATGGAACCCGCACTGTAACAACTACAGCCGTTAGTGAAAACGATCAGCTGTGTAATGGGATAGCAACAATAAAAATTTGTGCAGGACCGGAACGCTAGCTCAAAAAAAATCACTAAATTAATGAAGTTTTGAAACCAATAAAGGAAATTAAAAAATAACAGTAAACGGCAAAAAACTCTTTCAAGCCAAATTCATTAATTTATCATGCAAGTCCGAAGGAACATTGCACCGTCGTTCTTAGCAACATATCCGCCGATACCTGGCAGCGACAGTCAATTAACCTGTCGTCCCCTGTTGCATCATGTGTGTACGAGTGCCGGTTGTGATGCAGTTTCGATCTCGCCCGGAGCCGTTCACGGAAAGCGCAGCATCCGGGTTCGAGTACAAATTTTCGTTGTGGTAATTTTATACAGTTGATGGCTGTTCATATTCGCAATTTCCAATACATGTCATGTATTTCATAATGGCTGTATTCACCATAGCACCTGTTACTTCGGATGTGCATGCATACACACACTTAACAAGTATGCAAGTTAGAAATACTCATAACAGGAAATCCAAAAACCTCATGGTTACCTAACAACACGCAAAATATACAGTAAGAGAATAGTAAGCCAACTTTGATTATTCCCAAGAATAATGAAGCTTACAGACAGAGTATTTACAGGACAAGTAGCTCATTTGCAGATGTGTAGCAAAGACAAAGAAGGCCATCAAATCCAATACTGCTATTTTAACTGATTTTGAGAAAAAAAACTTGTATGGTTTTGAACCCAAGTACACGCAGACTACGTGCGCAACCTAAGACACACAAGCCTTCAATTGCTATACGTTCGATCATTAACTGCGACGCACGTACTAAGCAAAGAGCTCTATATAATACGGACAAAATTATTATTGTACGCTAAACAATGCACCACAAAAAACTCCCGCATTATATCAAAAGACATATCCAGATGACATATATGAATGTGCCAGTATAAGAAACAACACAGACCAGCATACATAGCTTACTGCAGTACAGAAAAAGTCAATATTTGCTGCACAACCATTCGTATCTCTTTGGGAAATTACTTCAAACTTGTTATTGTGGAGCCGGCCCCGGTGGTCTCGCGGTTCTAGGCGCTCAGTCCGGAACCTCGCGACTGCTACGGTCGCAGGTTCGAATCCTGCCTCGGGCATGGATGTGTGTGATGTCCTTAGGTTAGTTAGGTTTAATTAGTTCTAAGTTCTAGGCGACTGATGACCACAGATGTTAAGTCGCATAGTGCTCAGAGCCATGTTTTTTGTTATTGTGGAGAACGTCGCTCCACCGTTGTCTTGATCCTTGGTATTCTTTGTTAACGAAATACGAAACGAAAAATGTTGTAAAAGGTTGCTGTGGTAATTTCCAAGAATGATTGCCTATGGAAGTAGCGAGGTCCAAACGATACATACCGGACGTGTGATCGTAAATCGATCATGCAACTCCGGTGACGAGCGTTGTGATCAATTATTTGTGATCGTCATTTTTATCTGTTTTCCGTCGTTTCCCTAGTTCCTTTAAATTACATACCTCCGCCAATTGTTTGGACTCCGCGACTTCGATAGGCAATCACTCTTTGAAATTACCAATAATAATGTCTATACCCAGGCTGACGCGGTGGCTGTGGGTTGTAGTATAGCACGTGCAAACACGGATATTTTCCTCAATGACCTGGAAAAAAAACTTATTCACTTCCAACGGGCCTAAATCAAAACTACTGTAGATTACTACACATATTTGGACGATACCCTTATGCTAGTTAATAGTACTCACGCTGATACACAAGAAATGTACCAAGCCTTAAACAATATGCATACAAAAATCTAATTCAAGACGTAAATAGAGACAAGCAAGGTTATAAATTATTTAGACCTTACGATCAGCAGAAATGATGGCTACCACTAATACGACATTTATGGACTGCAATATAAATGCAACCTCCTGTCACCCAATGTCACAAAAGCTCGTATTTTCACTCCATGGTTATCAGACTGCAAATCCTACCACTAGGAATACACACTCCAATATATAGTGCATAAAACAATTTCGGCAATAACATCGTCACTAAATTATCCAGTAGATACGTGACGTCCAAGCCCAACAAAGTACACAGCGAAATACGACTAATCAAAGAAATAATATCTACAAAGACAATAAAATACATACTAAGTGCTCATATGTGTCCATGACGATGCACACCAAAGTAAAACTTTAGCACCGGTGCTCATTAACACACTCTGGAAACAAATGCCACAGGATGAATACCATAGTTACGAGGATGTTATAATTTACGAAAAAATATCGAAACTACAAGTTAAAAAAGTATAAACGTAAATTTATTCACCTCTACTCACTAAACATCCATAAATAAATAGCACCCTAAAATCGGTATGAGCATAGACTACTTCGAACATACAGTAGCCTTAGATATACATGCAAGTAAATATAATGTATACATTATTTGTGTAACGGTGCTTATCTTATGAAAGCAGATGACATTGTAGCTTCAAAACAGTGAAATTACTCTGATGACAAATGATTTACAGCCCCAATTCAACGAATATAGAACTACAGTAAACTACAGCTGCCAACGATATTATATGTATGTTAGTACATCTAGACAAAGTATACATCAATAGTAGTCAATGCTCACTGTTTTACTACAACATATAAATGCATAATTAAAGTAATTGCACCGACATTGTACCGAAGGTCACTCGTTAACGCCAATTTAGCCTAAACAACAGCCAAAGAGAAATAAATAAAAATTAATATCACAGAGCAGCGAGTGTGGACACTGCTTGTAAAAGATAAAGGTCATAGTGACTTTCCTGGAGCTGGCGTGCCTGTAGTCTCGACTACGCTTTAGAAGTTTCGTTGGTAGGCCGTTATACATCCTCGATATAATAATCTCGATCTCCTTCCATGCGTTTTCCTTTTTTTTTTTTTTTTTTTTGTAGCCCTGAAGAAAGAAACTCGTGGCGTCGATTTGCTCCGGCCGAAGAGGTTCACACCAGGATACAATGTGATTCCGTAGGCAACTGGAACGTTTTTCCGTTACGACATTAACCGTCTTGTCCCACAGTACAATAAATGTAAAAATAGTTATGAAGTTAATTTTGAATTAATAGACAGCTTACTCACTTTTTTTTCGTCACTCTGTTTTCAGTTGACTGCCCTTCACACACAGGGACAATGTGTGAGCCATGATAGAGCTGCCATCAGATTAATGAGGGAGATATACAGTCACGTATTCCTCTAGTGGAGGTCGTGTATGACAGTGAGAGGTACTTCACGATTAAGGTGAAATAATTGCTCTTTGACTGCCTCCTGTTGTAACTGTGGAATACTGCCTCCACCTGTTTCCCACGTTGAAATTATTAGGAAATTAACATATATAAGGAGCATTTTCTGATGTTACGTACGTAATTTCCCTAGTTCAGGTCATCAGTATGGATTTATCATTATGTTTCAATATGGCACGTTGTTATTACAAAAAATACATCAGAAGAAGTTGCTATTGACAGTTTTAGTTTCCTACAAATGTACTTTCTTTTCCACTTAATCAGTACTCGCTTATAACCATTGTCGATAATGGTGCGCCACTGCTTCAGTTACTCTGCACAGGTCTTTTTCGCCAGTAAATTCAACAGTTGACCACTACGGTGGTCTTAAAACTGATGTTCACTAAATCATTGTTTTGAGAGCAAATAGGTGTAACAGTTATTGAGTGCGAGATCGGTACTACATGATGGGTGGTCACAAGGTCCCTAAAAGATGTACTTCACCCTAGCCCCGGTGTAGGTACGTGTGTCGTTGAGGACTGCCTCTGTCCAATCTGAACGCGCCATTGATTTTGGATGGTGCGTCTTACTTCAAAAATAATTTTGCAGCATAAAACTACATCAATTGTCGACCTCGGTTTCATGAAATCAGCCACACTGAAGACTGCTTGAATTCTCTGGTTATGTGAAGAACAAATGGGTTTTATCTCGTCGACAGCAGTAGAGGAAACGACGCCCGTTTTGGCATTCTTTGCTCTTTTATGTTGATTAGTAAGCATTTCTGTTCACATCTTCCCCATACTTCGTGACATCCGAGCTGGTCTATGACAACCACGAGTATTCTGTACGTGGAAATACATCAGCCAGAG
This sequence comes from Schistocerca gregaria, assembly GCF_023897955.1. NCBI lineage: Eukaryota > Metazoa > Arthropoda > Insecta > Orthoptera > Acrididae > Schistocerca > Schistocerca gregaria. The sequence continues at coordinate 465,998,158 of NC_064922.1, forward strand.
TATCCATTGTCAATCACCCACACAGATGCAGTACTTGGCCCAATTGTTGGACCAATTCATAGTTGTAGATACTGGTGCAGATATTGCGCTCTCCATTATGTTCATTCGTACGTCAACAACAAAGGTAGTGGTAATATTGTAAAACCTTCGCTGGACTCATTACCGTAGGTCCATAAACTAGGCACGATACGTAATGTGTTAGAGTAGCTGCAAATCCTTCTCCACGAATCTTCTAATTTCACCTCGCGCATCGCAACTGGGATGCGCAAATGTTTTGGAGACAGTTATTGTTTGCTTCCAAACACAGTCAAATGACGTCTGAATCGAATTAATCTCTTCAGTATCTCCATAAATAAACAAGATATGCTCTTCTTTCGTAACTTCATTTGGGCTGCAAAAATTTAAATATAAGTATTCGGTCCGCTGGTCGATGCTTCATTGAGGAATTATTTCGTTGCGAAGTTCATCGTTCTGCTCATGTTACGTCAGCGTGCTGAGAAATAATCCTCGGAATTTATAATGTGAAAACTTTTAAAGTTTTTAAAGTAAAACAAACGTTATTAGCATTCCACACCTGTGTTCTATATATTTATATCTCAACATAGTCACCCCAGCAACGAAGACATTTCTCGTAATGAGAGACCAATTTGTTGACACTCTCTTCGTAAAATGTTTGACTTTGTTGGCGGAGCTACATACTCAGCTCTACTGCTAGCACTGCTTCACCATAATCAAAGTGAAGTTTTAGAAGATGTTCTTTAAGTTTCGGAAACAGAGGATATCGGATAGCGCTAGGCCAAGACTCTGTGAAGAAGGATCGATGAATGTGAATCCGATGTCGGATTGTCTCAGCGTCTTGCGTCGCCTGGCATTGTCATGCTGAAGGAGAGTATGCGACATGTATGGATAATCTTCAAATTCGAAACTCGACTATAGCATGCTGCTTCTCACGCACCGATGTTTACGTTACAGATCGCTATTTTATAAGCTACAGTTCGGAGTCCTCTGGTGCCAGAGGGCTCCAAATATGTAGACATGAAGAAGTCGAATGTCGATAATGTTTGTTTTATTTAAAAAGCTTTGAGAGTGTTAAATTTAAAAAAATCGGGGGTATTATTTTTCAGCACGTCCTTGTAGATTATAGGGCAAGAAAACTGTAGAGAAAAAAAAGTTTGTGACACCAACATATTTGCCTTATCGGTATCGATGGTAAAATAAGAAATATTCACAAAAATATAGAGATATATTAACAACTACCCAACCGATATGTACAAACCCACCACCTGAATATTAACAAGGAACTGAATTCTATTATGACGCTGTGGGATGCAATACACTGGAATTCTAAATACAAACCTTACATGGAGATCATAGTAAAGATTCTTCCAAAGCTGATTGTGTAGAGGTTGTGAGGGTATTCTGATAAAGGATGGGGAGCCGAGGATGAATCATAACCTGCTCGTAGGAAGCAGAATCCCTTTATTAATCTGTTACAAACTCAGACTATCGTCTGGGAGCGGCCCGAAGATGGACCTCGACCTAACCACCAGCAGCAGCGAAGCATTGCAGCAGGGCAGAGGCTGTTGTTAGAGATCAGCCCGGCCCAAGCGTAGCGCCACTTCGGCCAGTCGACGGTCCCGGACCGCTGATGCAGCAGCTGGCGAGACCTGCTGAGGGTGGCGGCTGATTCCCCTGCCTATGGTAAATTATGAGTGCAGGCATCCTAGGCGCGAACTCCGGACCAGCGGCTGGCTTGTGCTGGCGAACACTCAGTGGTTAAGACCGCAGCCCAATGTGCTGTGACTGGACCTCCATTGGTAGATGGTACCGTTCGGATGGTGGCAGAGGCAGTGGCGATCTCGTGGTAGAAGCCAACTCTGCGGTGGTTAACGACTCGATGAACTGCTGAATCAACTGAGAAAAGCCTGGTCGGACGTACCTGTTGTGTTCTGGCTCCTAAATACACATATGATGCAGCTGAATTGCCTACTGGTTTTGAATTGTCTGGGTACTGACCGACAGGTGGTCGGCGACGGCGCTATGCCGAGGCAGCATATGAATGGTGATGGTACGCTTTAGATATGGTGAGTTGGGGGGCCAGCACATCAGTTGTAATTCGCCACTCTGTCCCTTAAACCACTCCATCACCTTCCTGACTTTGCGACATGGCACATTATCTTGCCGTTGCATTAGGAAAACATGAGCGCCATGAAGAGGTGTACTTGGCCTTGTATTTAACATATCAAACGTATTTGCATCCATATTTCACCTGTACCTCTAGTGAACTTCACCTTGCAGTTTGGTTTTCACGCAGTTCAAAGTTTATGATTTCATACCTTCTGAACTATGTATTGCACAATGATATATTGTCGAAGGTACATTCAGCAGAATATTTCGATACAGACTGCGTAATGTGTTGCGAATAGAAATAGTAGCGAACCAGTAATAAATTGAAAGTCATGAATGGTGGTACAGTTCTCCTGCATGAACAGTGGAAACGTCGTAAGCGATGAACTTATTTCCTCCTGTCAATTTTTGGGGGTGTCAGCGAGAAGAATAGTCTTGAAGATTTTAAATTATGAGTTAAGTTTGGTGCAGGTAATATGCTCTAATTCTCCAATACTGCATGAATGGAGTCTGGGAATTCGCCTTCCTACAGCTTATTTTTCAACTCCACCTCCCTTTGCTAGGTAGGTTGTTATTATACCGCCTGAGATTCTTTCCAGATAGTGAGCGATATGTGTAGCAAGTTTGTGTGAAAACGGTCAATCTCTTTAGGAGGAGATATGGAACATACATACTTTCATACGCACATACATATGTACATCATTTTTATTTGTGCGGATGTCTGAGAATAAGAAGGATTCATCTCTACCTCTAGCGAATGCCACCTTGCACTTTCGTTTTCATGCATTCAAAGTTTATAACTTCATACCTTCTGAACTATGTATTGCACAATGATATGGGAGGGAGCCCTCAGAAAGCCACACGGCACGAGTGTGTAAAGTACTGTGTGGATTTGGACAATTTTATCTCGCACAGACTGTGTGTGCTACTGAACACCGATGTGTAGAACACGAAGGATGCTTTCGCCTTCGGTTCGCTCACAAATCAGGGGTAGCAGACCACGCTCTAGAAAACGAACATCGTATTGTGTTCGAAGAGACAACTGTTACTGCACAGACCAATAGTTCGCATGACAGGGTAATAAAAGTAGAAATCGAGATAAAAATCTGACAACATCCTCAATTAAAGACGGTGGTCTGCAGCTAAACATGACTTGGGACCTTGACATCGGAAGGTTGAAGCTGGCTTGGCGGGCGCACAACGAAAATATTAGCTCGTATGACGATGGAGACAGCACAATTTTTATTACAGAAGTCAGCGTGTCTATATAAGTATAGTAGCAGAAACCAAAAGACAATGACTACTTGAAGATGGCCAAGGAGTTCTCGGCCGAAAGTTCGTGGATTATAAATTGATTCACTCGTCTGGAAACTCGAGAATTTTTTCTATGACGAGATGTTTTCAGTGGGTGAGATGATTTGAAAAACGTGCAGGTCAAGGGAACAATCGAAACGTCCTAAGAAGATACGTATTTGCTATATCCCTTCATTCAGGCTTAATTGCCTCTGTAGCATCAAGGAATGATTTTGACTGTATTGCATTACTGTACACCAAATTTCTGTCGGAGACTGTTGAACCAAAAGCTGAGTATTACCTGATATTTGAAATGGTTTCCTCAAAACTATCATTGGCCTTCTTGGCGTTTCTAACACAGAAAACACATTCCGTGAACTAGGACAACACAGCACGAACAACGAAGCACGTATTTCATACCCCGAAAGCAAAAAGTAAAGAAATATAATATCTTTAGAGTAGCCAAGCCGTAGCGTTCTATAAATGCCTCTAATTTGGTTCCGGTAGTCAGAGCCTTCTAGAATACTCCCATGTTACGATGTATGTATGAAAGATGAAAAAATAAAAGAAGAGGAACCCTTGATGTTTTCTGATGCACTTTAAAATGACACATAAGCGTGTGTGCTGTCCAGCATTTCGTTCAAACTAAATTTTCGAACAAACGGAACATGAAAATTTTCATAAATTATACATTTTTGTAATCGGCAAGAATGGTCTTCCTACAGAGCAGAAATATTTTCTTCAAAATTTTGTTCATATTTCACGAGCAGCGTCATTAGTGAGGAATGGAGAATGTACTACGGCCTCTTACATAACACTCCAATAAAGACGTAAAGTAAGTTGAATAATTACAACGTGCACAGAGGCATTCAGACTTTCTTCCCGCTGTATATAAACAAATAAAATGGAAAGAAATCTCAATTCACAGTACAATAAGTACAAAAAAAAACCTCTGTCACTCGCTTCACTATGGTTTGCCCAGTATAGATGTAAGTGTAGATCAAGAGACTTAGCCTACCTCATTCTCTTATTTTCAGTTAATACGTCACACACAATAGTTACAATAATCAGCTGTGGAGAACATTCATTAATTATATTAAAGAACATGATTTATTTTGAACAATCTTGAGAACTAATGGGAGAATTTCCATAGCCGCTTATGTCGTTGCAATCCCGGATGGCGATGGAAGATTTTCCGCAACTTCTCCCGCACTGCGACGCTGGTGTTAGAAGATGAGGACCGAACGGCAAAGTCCACTCGACTGCTGATAGCGTACTAAAACGGGAGGGGCCGCGACCTCCATCTCTGGCACCGAGATTGCAGCCACCCCTTAAAGAGTACCGCTATGACGGGTCGAACACTAAAAATTTTATGCGGAACGAATCTGAGGAAAGTTCCGGTCATTTGCGTCCCAAGTGGCGAATGCCTTGCGTTCCACTGATTCAGGCCAAAACACAGAATACAATTTGCAGGAAGGAAAGAGCAGTGAGCCTGCATAAACGTGATTTATTCGTAAACAGAATGAGCATCAGAAACAAATTTTCTCAATGTACCCGGCCAAATAGCTAAAGCGCAGGACATGTTTTCAAACGTAACAGTAAAGATAACTATCCCTGAGTAAATCACTATTACAGTGATTGGAGGATTATTGTTTACTTCTCAGCACCAACGGAACTAAACGTTAACTATCCTTTCTCTGATAGTGGTTGTTGTTGTGGCCTTCAGTCCTGAGACTGGTTTGATGCAGCTCTCCATGCTAATCTATCCTGTGCAAGCTCCTTCATCTCCCAGTACCTACTGCAACCAACATCCTTCTGAATCTGCTTAGTGTATTCATCTCTTGGTCTCCCTCTACGATTTTTACCTTCCACGCTGCTCTCCAATGCTAAATTTGTGATCCCTTGATGTCCTACCAACCGATCCCTTCTTCTAGTCAAGTTGTGCCACAAACTTCTCTGCTCCACAATCCTATTCAATACCTCCTCATTAGTTACGTGATCTACCCATATAATCTTCAGCATTCTTCTGTATTGATAGAGGTAGTGGATTGAAAAGTTACGACCTATAAAAATAATAACACTCTCGAAGGATTAATGTAACGAGAAAATATTAATTTTAACACATCGTTGAACAATATATAAGATAAAAATTAAATATTTTTGTAATGAGAGGGAAACAGCCTCTTATGTTTCCTACTTCAAACAAAAGTGTTCTCTTAAATTTATACTCAATTTTCCTGCATTAAATACATAGTGAACATCGTTCGTTAGCAACTGGATTTTCACATTTTTCTAACAAATATTCCTTTATGAATTCACATATAAAATCGATGGGATACATGTCTAGGCTCCTTTATTCCACCTTACTCTGCCTGAACATTCAGGGAGCATCACACAGACTGTATGAAGAAATCGTATGCAGTTCTATAACATGATTCCACACACGGCATGAAAACCTTACATCTTTATTTCTGAACTCTGCAATTTCGATATTGAAATCGCAACACCTTTTTTTTTAGTATGTATTTATTCAAATCTGCTATTAGTCCGAGTTTCCTCCTTCCCCTCACTCTCTCCATCTTCTCCTCCCCTCCTTCCGTCCATTTTCTTCTACTACCCCTCTCTGTCTACCTTCTCCACCCCCTCTCTCCATTTCCTCCTCCCCCCTCTCTATCTTTTCCATCCTCTCCCTGTGCGCGTCTCCTCCTCTCCGTCCAAATTATCACCTCCACGTCAAAAGAATGTTACTCCTTCTTGCATCCACAGTACTTCTTTCCAAATAGTAAGTAATACATGTGCCACGTTTGGTTGAAACTGAGCTGGCGATTAAGGAGAAGCATTTTACGCCCGACTTTGTCGGCGTACGAAGTTCTCACGCCTGTATCTCACATATTTAACATATTTCACTCATCTTTGTATTCATATTTCACCTGTTTCTCTAGCGAATTTCACCAGGAAGTTTCGTTTTAAAGCATCTCAATGTGTATGACGTCATATGTCCCGAACTATGTGGCGTAGAATGGTATATTTTGCAGATACATTCAGCGGCATATTTGCATACTATCTGCAAAATATGTTTCGAATAGAGTTAGTAGCAAAGAAGCAATGTATTTATACGTCATTCATGATGCGGCAGTTTTTCATGCATCTCCTTGTTTACGACGCTATATCCCCCTCTAGAACAAATAGACGACAGCCCTCACCGCTCCAGTAAACACGTGTATCAGAAACTGATTAATGGTACGCGAAACGAGGTTGTGGGACATCTGATTAATGATGTTTAAAGTGTATAGCGTTTCCAGTAGAAACGCTGTCGTGTACTAAAATGAGACGAACAGCAGCAGGTGTTAAATAAAGGTCAACTGACTGCTACATCCATTTCGCTTAGGAGCTCATTATCACGTTTTAACAACAACTAAATTAACACATTGAGAAATTAAGAAATGTGGGCTTCCAGTTTTCAACATACCTCTCCAGCTGTGAGGTTACCTGAAATTGATGTAAAACGGAAAAATTAGCTACATTTCGCTATTTCGTAATATGAAAGACTTCGTGACGTTCAGCAACAAATGTAAACAGAAAAACAACGAAACTTCAGCGCTGTAGCCACTATTTGCCGTATATAACATAAAGTGAGTGTTGGTTGGTTTTCCAATGTGTCTGCAGTAAATTATTTATGGAGCGTGCAGTGTGCTGGATTAGTCTTTCTTATTTGGATTCTTTTAACGCTACCTTAAGCGTAAAATTTTGAAATTATTGTAATTTACGTTCGTCACACCCATGATAGTATATGACATAGTGTACAAAGGAGTGAAACAATCTGAAAAATAAGAAATTAAAAATTATTTTGTTTTTATCTGTTAGACACCTGGATATAACTGAGATGATGAAGAAGTTTTTTCCCGTAATATTCTTGTTTTACACTCTCGATACTTCTTTTTTAAGTAATCAGTTTCGGACTGTTTTTAAGCTTACATGAGTTCGGATATTTTGACAACCTTTTCAGCGCAAACTTAAGTACCACACCCAACATTTCCAATAAGCTGTTGTGTATCATCCGCTCTTTCCTGCACCTACTATGCAGATGCCCCACTAATGCGTTCCTTTGTCTGGTAGACATATTCAATAGACTTCTTTCCGCACATAAACTGTTTGTATTTTATCTTTCTTCTCTACACTTTTCTTATTCTTTATAAGCGCAAAATTGGAAATGCACCCAGACTCTTCTTCATTAGCTATCCTATGGTCTACGTTTCAGATATATATGACACTGTGCTCTGGATTTATGCTTTCAAAGAATGAATCTACAATTTGTTATTAATAGCTTACACAATTCCAACACCTTTGGGCAAGAAATCTTTCTTCTCCGCGCAAAATCAGCTTGTGATGTTTCTCTTGCTCCATCCATCATGTGCTGTTCCTAATTTCGATGTAACGCGATATTTTTCTTACTATTGTTCAGCACCTTCTTCTATGTTTTGATTATCCGCAAATAATATTCTGTTTACGTTGACTACTTCGCTCAACAGGTATTTCAAGTCTTCTCTGAATCCGGCCAGTGGGGCTATGTCATCGTACATTAGCATTGCCCCCTTCCCCTTTGTACCTGTCTGTCGACTTCCGTCACTTTTGTCACTGATTTTTCGATTTTCTAAATAAACAAAATTTCTGATTAGTCGCACCATGTACACTTCTTAATGTGGCTTTCCTGAGCTTCCATTTCTATTAGGTGGATTTCAGAGATATTTTAGAATGGTCGTCTCTCTCTGTTCTAAGCACTGCGAATATCAGACGAGATTTAAGAGATTTAAGTGCTGCCCATCTTTTTAAAGTAAGTGACTGTGTTACATTATGTAGTATGGTGTCTGTGTTTATGATACAGGTCACTCTGGACCGTAACCTAGAACATCTGGTCATTGTGTGGTACTTAAGAACAATTTCAGCAACTTTTATACTCTTACGGTCAAATTATGGTGAAGAAACTTGCTTTCGCTTTCGAGATGCGTTGTACAGATATATCTGTCTATGACTATCCCGTTAAATATGGTTACTTTCGCGTAGATGGAAGTGGACAGACAGACGTAATTAATATTGTAAAGTGCATTTTCACGCTTAATCCCAGAACGTCTGTTGGAAGTATGGAATAAAACCACTAACTCCTTCTACATCAAGACTATTTACCTACAAAAGTTACAGCAATGGCTGTGTTCTGTTCTGTGGAAAATGGTTAAGGCAAAGTGGCACTTGTTCCAAACAGCACTGTACCTAAGAGCCTTTTATTACCTTTGTCTGTGGACGATTACTGGTGCCAGCAGCCAAATGCGGTAAGTTGCGACGACAAAAGTTCCAAGAGGAACTCGTTTTGCACCAAAGTGAGTACTAATTACTGGCTAGCGCTGATGAAAGCTAATTTTGTAACTCTACAACCATCGGAGAACTTCAGTCCTTTACTACGTTCCCAACAACGGCTTTTAATCTAAGAATCGGACCGTAGAGGAGTGGCCGTTGAACGTTTGCCAACTGTACTTCCAACATCGTCCCCTGTGAGAGCCACACAGCTGAAACCGAACCGTTCTATTCACTGTCAAGCAAACTCGACAACGATATACATCCAATGGCTGCAGCACATATTCACAACTGAGTGAAATCTGTTAAACTGAGAGCCGAAATATGGCAAGCTTGTCATGTTAACTGCTGTGTCCTTATTCAAACGTTTTCACAATGCTAACTACAGCAAAACAGAAGTGCTTCAGCTCTCATTAATTAGGAACTTCCTATTTGTAGCGTATTACGGTGAGCCGTTTTTGAACTTGAACAACGTCCGTAAGTTGTAATGGATTTCATCAGCCTCGACCGATGCAGTGGCAGCAGACGGCAGTTTATCACTACAGATGAGTTCTCTATCCAAAGGTAAAAACGGTCTAATCTAAATAGCTATGCAGAAATGTTTAGACGTGGGTGTTATCTTTTGAAGAAAAGAACGGCCTCCTGTATGAGAGCGCGACGCCACAGATAAGTACACTATTGATGAAACCTGCGACAACGTAAGGAGACAGTTCAAGGTCGAACAAGAGCCGTGCACTTGTAATGCGATCAGCGTCGTGGCGTCCATCACTGTCGTGAAAGGGTACTTTCTCACCAAAGCACTTTAAGAGAGTACATTACAACAATTCAGCATACAGTTGGTGAAGGAAGACGGTAGCGTTTACCAACCCGTTGATGAGGCGTACGCAATGACAAATCTGAAGTCATAGGAAGCATAGCGATCCAGAGCAAAGCTAAAAATGACGTGCTCAGTGGAATTACGAAATTACTGCTTTTTGTAAGCAGCAAATTAAGAAGTGTTATAGCAAAACAGCTGTAACATATTAGCTGACCAGTTAGTGACAAATTTGCTAGTATGAAAGGACAGTTGTTTGTATTGCACAAGGAATTCAAAAAAAAAAAAAATACTGTAGTGATAAAAAACATAAAAAAGTGTGAGATGGATATAAGTGCCTATGTTTTCACATCTCGTGCCAAATTGATTGAAATGCTTTTGGGTGTCGGGGCTCGCATTCATAACACCAAACAAAACCTTTGTGCCACAAAACTGTTTTTTCGACCGTATTTTCAGCAGTCCTCTTAGGACGTCGAAAATTTTTGCGTCGTGAAAAGGAACGCAGCAATGACAATTCGACGGACTTTGTTGCATTATTATTTCGGTGCTATAAAATGACGTAGCCTAATATCCAAAACGGTATTCTTCAAGTATGCAAGAGAAGCATTGTTTGTTGTTAGATACAGTGGTCACGTGAATATTACAGTTACAGGTAGGCTGATGTAAGAACTATGAAGTTTTATTAACATTGTGTTCTACAGTTTAAGTAAGAAGTTTTGTAGTAAAAAAAAGCAGCTAAAATAACTGTTTTTATTACTCGGTAGCCTTGAGGTCATCATCGGCCAGTAGTGTGCAAAACTTAAGTATTTTAGTATTGCAACGCTCCAACACAGTAACTTCTTACCAAACTTGTGACCAATATGGAAGCTAGTAGTAGAACACGTATTACCGTCCTTGGCGATCACATACGCTATTATGAACCATATCCCACTTCTTGCAATGTTCCATGAACCATCATAAGCCGCATAGATCGGTATGACTTCAGTATAGTTATTTTCTTTAAATGAAACTGTCATTTCTGTTCGTCTCGTTGGGTATTTCTTTCAGTTACCTTCTGTACTATACTGTAGCAAGTCTTCATATGCATGATCGAAGTGATAGTTGGCGGTGAAACATCATGCGAAAATCACTTTAGTGCTTAAGTTTTCCACGTCAATGTAGTTGCAGAATAGGAAAACCAACAAATTTAGTAGCCCGTGTGCTTGTTGCAACGAACTGTCAACATCATAACAATAAAAGAGTTGGTGGATATAAATAAGAAGGAAGTGTACTTATTTCATAGTGAAGCTTCTAATTTTAACAGTCAGAGCATGTCCTTCCTTCCTAAATGGTCCATTATCCTTGCCGAAATTGTCGTTCTGTGACAACTGCATGACAACCAAAGTCTTTCAATAGGTGAATTGTCAAAATTTTTATGACAATTCGCGAGGGGAAACCCTTGAAACGGTTGAATTACAAAAAGATAATTATGATCATCCTGGGAAACAAAAAAAAAACATTCCAGATACGCTGAGGGAAAAAATTGCAGTACAATAAATAGTTGTGCGACATAAACAAAAGTTGATTGGCATGTTTTACATCTGAAAGATGGTATCTATTCAAATGTTGTGCCAGTCACATAAGAGTGGTGTTAATAGCGTCTTTGTCACCTTAAAGGCATGCTTACTAATATTAACTTACCACCTCCAGTTTTAAAGGTAACTAACTCTCACGACCGTTACAGCGTCTGTCTTAAGCAAACCTGATTTCCATAAGGAAACCTGACTCATTTTAAACGCGGTCGTTTCATAGGCTACGAGAATCTAGGTATTCCTTTTATATTACACAACGATATGGCAGGAATGTAACCGCTTACATGATTGTTCGATTGTTCGCAGAGGTGGTCAGGGGAATGTACATTCGCTAGAACACCGGGCTCCGAACGGCCACGTCGAACTAGCGAAAGGGAAGAACAACGAGTTTGGCGTATGGCTCTGGCGCTTAACAATGCATCTGCAGCAGCAGTTTGAGCAGCTAAAAGCAAGAAGCCCTGTAGCGTGCATTCCACTGACCACGGAACATCGCCATTTGCGAATTCAGTTGTGTCAAGCGAGAGCTCATTGGAGGGGAGACTGCAGATCGTTTATATTTTTTGATGAAAGTTGGTTCTGTCTCGATGCCAGTGATGGACATACGTCGCTTAGGAGGAGGCCAGTGGAGGGCTTGTAACCAACGTGTCTGTATGGTAGACAGACTAGCTCCCCTCCTGGAGCTATGATCTGGTGTGCGATTTGGAGTGACAGCAGGAGCTGCGTTGTGGTTATCCCATACACCCTGACTGCAAATTTGTACATCGTCCTAGTGATTCGACCTGTTGTACCACACGGCGCGTTTTCCAACAGGATAACTCTCGCCGACATTCTGATGTTGTAACGCAACAAGCTCTACAAAGTGTTGACGTGTTACCTTCGCTAGCTCGATTACTACGTCTGCCTCCAGTCGAGCACATATGAGACATCATTGGACCACAACTCCAGTGTAATGCACAACCAGCTTTAACCGTCCCCACATCGACTGATCAAGTCCAACAGTCATGGAACTCCATCCGACGAGCTAATATGGAGCACCTTATAACACAATGCACGCACGTTTGCAGGGTTTAATTAAACATTCTGGCGTTCACACCGGTTATTAATGTACAATCAATTTACATTTGTAGTGGCTTATCTCGCGCTTGATTGACGTCTAATCGTGCGATTTTAAACACTTAAATATTTTACCAAACCAAATATATTACCGAAATACAATTATTATAGGGGAACTCGGGGCGGAACGGGATATTTTACTTTTAACAACTTCTATAAAATAAGGAAACACAAGGAAACACTCCTTAAAGTGATAAAAAAACACCTTGTAGTGTAACCTAAAGTACCTTATTTTAAAATCACTTAAAACAACACATTTTGCATTTTTTACAGTTTTTCCCGTTCCGCCCCACCCACGGGGCAGAATAGGATAAGAGTATTTTTTTTTTACATTTGAATTACGAATATCTTATTAAACTATGACAAAATGGTGTATAACAGGCAATTCAGACTAAAGAATGTGAAATTTAAACAATTAAAAAGTCATTCTTCAAAATAAGAAAATATTTTAATGTCATTCTGAAAAATGTATAATGCTTAATAACCACCAAACCACTAACTACTAGCCCTTTCGACAATAGTCACAAATCAGTATTTCCTCTTCATCTTCACTGTCTATGACAGCACATGAATTGTGTGCCCACTCTGGCATGCTACCCAGCCCTCATTAGAAACGGAGAAGAACTGCCCACAGTAGAGACACTCAGCATTCTCTCTCTCTCTGATTCTCTCTCCTCCATCATCTTCTTCCTTTAATATTTCTTAAGGTTTTTGACGTCCTCTGTTTTGGTTTTTTTGGGTGAACAGTTTGATATTTTTGTCTTACGTTGCATTGCATCTGACGTCTCTGTCCTGATATTGTTTATATTTGTGCACTCTTCTCCTTTCTGCAGGCCTACATTACGTGCGACAGCATTCTGCAGTTCCTTCTTATAAGGAGAATCTGTTAATACGACGGTTTTTCCTTTTCGTCTTGTAGTCCGCCGAGTATTTTGACAGATTAGTGGGATTGGAATGACAGTCTTGGGTGATATCTGGAAAGATGAGTTGTTCGGTAAACATAGCTGGTTGCGAGAGTCTGACATCAATGAACATCCAGGCTGGGATTGCTTTCTACTTGTATCAAAATATGACGGGGCAGAACGGGACACTATCCCATTCTGCCCCGTCCCGTTCCGCCCCAAGAGCACTTTTAAGCTTAACAACTTTTATAGAGTGTAATAACTGACTATTTCAACGCATTAAGTAACTAAATTAACTATTAACAGATTACCTGGCGTTCAAATACACCAAACGTTAGAACAACGTGACGGACAACAATTCACTTAGACTCGCACTTCGAACTAAATCAGAATGGCTGTCCTTGGGACGCGGCAGGAGTCGGTCGGGTGGGAGCGGCAGTGAGGTTCAGATGGCCATGATTTGGCCGACCGTTGCCGGCACACATGGTTTCAATAGGGACGGCCTTGGTCGATCGCCCGTTGGTCGTCTTACTGGACAACGTAACTTCTCGCCGATCGGTTATGTGTTGGCGATGTGTGTGTCTCAAATCGTGGTTCGTCCTCGTCACTGCATAGTCACTGCCTTTACTTTTGGTCGCGTGTTTCGTCCAAGTGTTTCTGATACTGTGTGTAGCTTGTGATGTCGACTGCCCAGTTATTTTAGAGCTGTTTCCGTGCTGTTGTGTAGCAGTTGGTCGGTTGGCACAGACGCGACGTAGCACCAGTGGGGCATGCAGCGCCAGGAAGATCCGGATAGCCATCACTCGCCCGACGATTGCCATCACACATGTTTTGAGTGGGAACGACCTTGGATCATCGTCGGTCGATGGTCTTGTTAGACGACGTGTATTTGGCTGGCAATTGCTGAAGCGTTGGCTGCGTGCGCCGACTCGTGTCTCGTCCTCGTTATTGCACAGTCACGGCCGTGAGCATCGTCTAGTCCTCGTGCTGATGTTCGTGGGGCTGTGTGTAGGTAGTTATGTGATTTTCACTGACAAGTTTATTCAATTGTTGTCAGCGTACTGCCTCTGAATTAGTCGGTTTGGTTCCACAGTCTCTGCTGTCAGCAGCGTTGGAATTTTGGTGCAAGTGCGGAGTGGAACTCGCTTTGAGCACTGGTCTGCTGACGGTCTGTCGGTTGGGTTGCCGTCGGATTGAGGATGGTTTGGCTGACTGCCTGTCTCACCTAAGTGAACGTTAGTATTTCAAATGCTGGCCGAACTCCCTCCCCCCCCCCTTTTCTTATTTTTTATTGTGTGTTTTTCTGTGTCTCATAGCCGATGGTTTGAATTAAAGTTGTATTGTTTTTAGTTGCGTTTTACGTCATGGGCCTTCAGTCGCTGTAAAATAATTTTTCTTATTTGTCAAGTCTTCGATTGTTTGGGCCTTCGGCCTGATCAAAATATTGTTTGAAGATAAAGCCTTGGAACTTCTGCCTTTAAAGGTTATTTTAATTGTGTTTTAAGTCGTGGGCCTTGAGCCGTTTTGAAATTAAAGTTTCTTGCTTGTCAAGTATCAGATTGTTTGCGGCTTTCAGCCTTATTTAAGATAAGGCTTCGTGCTGTTTTTTTTTAATTTAATTTTACCTTTAGTCTTAAATAATGTGTCTTCAGCCGTCTTTAAATTAAACTTGTTTGCTTTTCACGTTTCAGATTTGTTGGGTCTTCAGCCAAGTTATAGAACTTACTTACATGAGGCCTTCTGCCCTCTAAATATTCTCTTTGCGGTGTAAATTTTGAGTTAATGGCTTTTAGCCGTTTTTTAAAATGTAAGTGGTTGTGCCCTTAAGGATATTGCGGCGTATTCAGCCGATAACTAAGTTCAAGAATTTGTACTGTAATGTTTGGTCAAATAAATAAACTTATATATGTTGGAGTGTAACTGACAGCCACTCATTTTGGCCCCTTTCCACAATTCCAACTACCTGTCCTGTCCTGCGGGTTTAGCAGGGCGTCTCACGCAGACGACATACAAAAATAATATCAGTTTTGTTCAATATACGCTGCTTCTTTATCTGTTTCAAACGGAGAGTTAAACACTGTAATTGATAGTTTTGCTTGTCTGCACAGAAGCAAAACAGATCGACCAAAGGGCGGGAGAGCACAGCGTCCCTAGACTGACGGCCGTTCAAATGGGCCATTAGGAGTGTCCAATCCGGGTAGGCGGAGATCTATGGAATTAGCAGCCTCCGCGCACTCCCGTACAGCACCAGACAGCCGCATTCTCGGTACTGCGCAGCCCTAATGCTCGAGGCGGATGGACCATCAGAATCCGCGTCTCCACTGAAGGGTTACTACGTAGATCGGATTGCGTGTTATCGCTTAAAGCACGAACTCGTCGTTGGTATCTCTTGAGTGCGATTTGAAAATTGACAGCGTGGAGGACATTATCGCACAGGATTCGCTTGATTTTAGATTATCATCAGTAGAAGCAGCTGACAATCAGACTTTCGAAGCGCTTGAACGCGTGTATAAGTAGCCAGAAAAGAGCTGTTCTCAAATAATAACGTTTGGCACCAGATATAAATATGTAAGAAGATTTTCATCTCGAAGTGTGAAGTTAAACTGTAATAAATTGCAAGAGAGTAACGGCTGATATAGCTTCTAAGACTAAACTTCGCTACTGCAAAACATAGGCCTGTATTTTGTATTCAGATAAGAGAGAATCATCTCACTTGTCAACAGATTTGCCCTCTATTTTAAATGATAATGACACTTTTTACAATGTCTGTAGATTTTAAAGCGATTGTTTTAATGTGTTCTCGTGGTAGTTTTCCCGTCAGTGCTTTCTAAGTGATCAGCTAGACACCTATTCCTGTGAATCTATTTTAGTTTGCCTATTCAGTCGACAGTTTCAGAAAATCCGTTCATTTCAATGAGCTAGATGACGATTATTGGTGAGACTGGAGTAGAGTGAGTCCGATTTTATCTCAAATTGTTGTTTATTGACTGTATTGCCTTTTCTACCATTTAATCTCATTTGTTTCTACTAACCTTCCCGTGGCGTCCGCAATTACACACACACACACACACACACACACACACACACACACACACATACGTACAAAATACACTATCTGATCCAAAGAGTCCGGACAGCTCTATGTGATACAGAATTGTGACTAGATGTCACTGGTGGTTACACCCACCATTGTTAAAGGAACTGCGTAGTGATTTGTTGCCTGTAGAGAAGCAGTAACAGCAGAATGTATCTGTCTTGAGACACCAGAGTCTTCGGAATTCACTTGAGTAATCAAACAACCAGGGACGGTGCACAGTTTCTAAAACTGTCACTGCGAAGGAGAAACGCGAAGATTCATCCACAGCAGGTCTGAAAAAAGAAAAAAAAAAACATAAAAGCAGCAGTGGAAATCCCTTGTGACTTCCAAAGTGCTATCAGCGGCTCATCTATCATCTAGCACAATGACTGTGCGCAGAGAAGTTAAAGGACTTTCGTTCACAGGTCGAGCAGCTCCTCATTTCCCGTATATATCTCAGTAGTCAACGTTATGTGTTGCTTGAGGTAGCGTAAAGAGCGACGCCACTGCGTAGGAAACGATTAGAAACGAGTGATTTGGAGCTTGAGTCACCTACGTTCTCACATACTTCCTGGAAGTATTCCATTAACTGTCTTCCTCAGCAGCTTTTATCCTCTAGAGCCCCCTCTAGTGCAATGGAAGTAATTACCTGACGTCTTAACACATGTACCGCCTTTCTGTCCCTTCTTCGTATCAGTGTTTCCCACATATTACTCTCCTCACCGATTCTGCGGAGAACATCCTCATTCCTTACCTTGTCAGTCCACTTAGTTGTCAACAACCCCCTGTAGCACTAGAGTTGGAATGTTTCTGTTCTCTTCTGTTCCAAAGTCCATACAATGCTGTGCTGCAAATGTAGCTTCTCAGAAATGTCTGCGTCAAGTCAAGGACTACGTTTGATACTCGTATTAACAGACTAATCTTCGCAAGAGATGTACTTTTTGCCAGTGCTAGTCTGCTGTCATGTTCTCCTTGCTCTGCTCGTCAATGCTTATTTAACTGCCACGATAGGAGAATTCCGTAACTTCACATACTTAGTTATGAGCAATCCTGATGTTAAGCTCCTAGCAGTTCTCGTCCCTGATACTTCTCATTGCAGTCCTCTTTTTTAATATTTACACTCAACCCATAATCTGTACTCATCAGACTGTTCATTACATTCAACACAGCCAGTAATTATTCGTCACTCTCTCTGATATCAGAAATATCATCATGAAATCTTATCATTTATATCCTTTCACACTGAATTTTAATTCCACTCCTGACCTTTCTTTTTATTTCCGCCATTGCCTCTTTAATGTATAGATTTAACAGCAGGAAAGAAAGACTACATCTCTGTCTTACACTTTTTTTTTTAATCCGAGAACTTTGTTCTTGGTCTTTCACTCTTATTTTAACTCCTGGCTCTTGTATGTATTGTATATTTCCCGTTTTCCACTATAGATAACACCTATATCTCTCAGTGTTTCAAACATCTCGGCCCATTACCCATTATCGGTTGCTTTTTGCAGGTCGTCAAATCCCTTGAACACGTCGTGATTTTTCCTCAGTCTGGCTTCCATTATCGACCGAAACGTCAGACCTGCCTCTCTGGCGCATTTACGTTTCCTAAAGTCGAATGATTGTGATATAACACATCCTCAATTTTCTTTTCCATTCTACTGTGTATTATTATTGCCACAACTTGGATGTATAAGCTATTAAGCTGATTGAGAGATAATTACGCTCTTGATATCAGAACTTAGTAGATGATTTTTTTTCCGAAAGTCAGATGGTATATCGCCTAACTCATATATTCTACGCACCTACGTGAAGAGGCGTTTTGTTTCCATCTCCCTCAATTATTTTAGAGATTCTGTTGAAATATTATCTATTGCTGCAGCCTATTTGATGTTATATGTTCCACAGCCCTTTTAAATTCTGTTTGTAATAATGGATCCCCTATGTCTTCTACATCGACTCCTGTTTCTTCTTCTTCACATCAGACAGGTTATTTTTCTTGGAGACTTTCAGTGTACTCTTTCCAGCTATCCGCTCTCTCCTCCGCATTTAACAGTGGAATTCCCACTGCTTTTAATTTCACCGAAGTTTGTTTTCATTGATCTATATGCTGAGACCGTCATTTCTTTTCGATTTCTTCACGTATTTTTGGAGCCATTTCGTCTCATCTTCCCTGCGCTTCGTGTTTATTTCATTCCTGTGCTATTTGAACACTTTTGTACTTTCTTCCTTCCTCGATTTAACTGAAGTATTTTCTCCTTACACACGGTGTCTTCGCAGCTGTCTTCTCTAAAAGGATATTTATCTTTCCAGCTTTTGTGATTGCCCTTCTTAGAGATATCCATTCCTCTTTAACTGAATTGCAAATTGAGCGATGCCTTTACACGATATCTATAACCTTAGAGAGCTGCAAGGGCATTTCTTCATTTCTTAATACTTCAGTACCCCATTTCTTTGGTCGTTTATTCTACCTGACAAATCCCTTAAATTTCACCCTATTTTTCATCAATACTAAATTGTGATCTGAGTGTATATCCGCTCCAGGTTTTCCCTTACAGTCCAGTATCTGATTTCGGAACCTCTACCTGACCATGATGTTATCCAACTAAAATCTCCTGGCTTTTTTGAAGTATACCTCCAACTCTTCTGATTCTTGAACCGAGTATTCGCTATTACCAGCTGAAATTCATTGCAGAACTCAGTCTTCCTCCTCTCCCATTCCTAGTACCATCCCATATCCTCCCGTAACCTTTCCTTCTACTCCTTCCCCAATTATCACATTCCGCTTGACTATTAGATTTTCAGCTCCCTTAACGTACTGAATTATTCGTTCAATATGGTCATATACTTTCTCTTCATATTCAGCTTGCGACGTCGACATGTACATATGAACTATCGATGTCGGTGTTGGTTTGCTGACGATTCTGATAAGAGTAACCCCATTCTGAAATCATTCTCTGCCTCATTTTGCTGCTCATAACGAATCCTACTTCCGTTGTACCATTTTTGATCACTGTTGATATTGCCCTAATCTGACCATAAATCCTTGTCTTAGTTCCGTTTCACTTCACTAACCATCACTTCACCTTGACCGAGCCTCTGTACTTCCATTTCAGATTGTCTACCTTCCCTATCACGTTCAAAATTCTGACGCTCCACTCCTTGACTAGTAAAAGTTATCCTTCCGTTGGTTATTCGATCTATTTCTCGTGGTCACCTCCCACTTGGCAGTGACCTACCAAGAGTTCCGATTGGGGGACTAGTCCGGAATCTTTTGCCAATGGAGAGATCACCATGACACTTTTTTTCAATTACAGTCCACGTTTCCTGTGGATATACGTTATGCGTCTCTAATGCAGTGGTTTCCATTGCCTACTGAGGCCTCATGCCTTTGATCATTGCTGGTTCTTCCGCTTTTTAGGGACAGGTTCCCCGCCCAAGGACAAGATAGGGCCCTGAACCTCTGTCCGCTCCTCAGCCCTCTTTGACAAGGCCGTTGGTTGGATGAGAGTGACTTCTCATGCCAGGAGTGTTCGACCGCCCTTGCTGATGATTTTTATTCAAAACTTGTGCGGGTGTTCAAACCGTGAGCGAGAATATTTTTATTACTAATCTTAGACGCTACTCCCAAACCTCGGGTGGTGTCATGTGCAGTGCCAAAAGAAAAGTGCAGAGAAGGTGGTGTTACGGTACTAGTGTGCATTTTGTGATGATCATCTTATTGCGTGCACTAAGACTCTAAACGTGGAAGGATACGAGTACTTTTTACTGCAATCTGTAGGGTGTACCGTAGAACAGCGTATCACCATGACAATGCACCCTGTCGTAAAGCAGCGCCTTTAAGGCAATGATTTGTGAATAATAACGTCCCTGAATCACACTGATTTGCTTCAGATTACCGATATTAAAAAAATATAACTGTTTGTGTTAAGTCAGAGTGTCGACTTCTCTGGATTCGGCTCGACGAGGAATAGGATGGCATTCCTCCTCAGACGAACTATCTCTACAGCTACGGTCGCAGGTTCGAATCCTGCCTCGGGCATGGATCTTTGTGATGTCCTTAGGTTAGTTAGGTTTAAGTAGTTCTATGTTCTAGGGAGGTGATGACCTCAGACGTTAAGTCCCATAGTGCTCAGAGCTATTTGAACCATTTGAACTACTGTTTTAAGTGATACGTTTGTGACCAGTGACAGTAAGAAATATACCAAGTCCTGTGGCTTTGGGTTGTTTCAAAATCGAAATCCTTCATCTTGTTCAAGTTATAATAAACTTATATTTTGTGTGAGTTATAGTATTAACTCCTTCTCCTCTAGAAGAAACCATCACTCTTCCCAGAAATGTTATTTCGTTCGGCACAAAAGATGATGAAAATATTTATATATTTGCTTAGTACGTATTTCGTAATTCTGAGTAACACCAATAAATGCAGGCAAAAGAAAACAACACAATTTTAAAATTATAAATCGGAATAATTAACTCGGGAGAGCCAGTAGCTGTGTTTCAATATTAGTGTTAGTAGGTTACATATGCACTAACTATCACAAATGGACGTCTAGTTATAAGCTTGGAACAGACAATGAGTCACTATTGTAGAAAACTGTGAAACACTTGGGCAACAACGAGAGATATACAAATAAAATTTTAAAAACTAACACCTTATTTTTCGAAATAGAGTAATAATATACAAGGGCGGTTTGTAAGTTTCTCTGAAAGTAATTTAAAAATGTACTTACATCACTGTAACTTTTATATTTTTCAATAAAGTCGCCTTGTAGATTAATGCACTTTGTCCAACGACGTTTCAGTGGCTTGATCCCATCTCGAAAACGAATTCCTCCAGGTCTGCAAAATAGTTATCAACTCCGGCTATCAATTCTTCGTTTGAAGTGAATCTTAGTCCATCAAGAATAATTTTCAGTTTTGAGAAGAGATGGAAGTCCGACGGAGCCATTTCAGGTGAATATCTGCAAGTCGTGGTCTAGTGCTGCCTCTGGATCGCGGAGTCCCGGGTTGGGGATTTTCTCTGCCCTGGGACTTGGTGCTTGTGTCGTCATCATCATTTCATCATCACTAGTGACTGTGGCTAGATTGGACTGTGTAAGAAAATTGAATTATGTAATAATTGGGACTGATGAACGTGCAGGTGAGCGCCACACAAACCAAACATCATCATCATCAGGTACATAAGGCGGATGCGGCAACAATACATACCTTAGTTCGTGTAATTTTGGTATGCTGACGGCTCAGGCGTTTTTGATCCAGTGTCAAGAGTCACGGCACCAATCTTGCAGATAATTTTTTTCATTTCTAATTCTTCAGTTGAAGTGTGATATACCCTTTCAGATGACATCTGGAAAGCGTGAGCAATTTCACGCACTTTCCATCGCCGGTCCTTCATGACCATTCTTTGCACTTTTGCAGTGATTTCTGCAGTAGTGACAGAACTTGGCTGACCACTGCGTTGATCATCATCTAAGCTCTCCCGACCAAATTTAAACTCATTTGGCCACTTGGCAACAGTTGAAGGTGAAGGAGCAGTGTGTTGTGGAAACCGTCATGAATGTCCTTTGCTTTCATACCTTTCTTTATGAAGTACTTAAGCACTGCTCGAATCTCGAATTCTTTCCATCTTTGCATATCACTACGTGGGAATACCAGTATAGCCACGTCACCACCACAGCTCTCTTGCAAGAGCACTGACGTGGCACGTGTTTACAGGCAACAGTCCAATGAATATCACGTGAACAAATCGTTGCTCTAGCGCTGACCTCTCTTGGTGATTCCGAGGACTTTTCAAACCAACCTCGTATTAAATCCTGCCTGACAATGATAGCGTAAATAAAAGTCCTAAGTTAAAAGCTAGGCTCGCACAAAGGAAAACGGGAATATTTGTAATATGGACAGAGACCGTTAGCAAAAAATAAAGAAATAATAACTTCAATGTCCTTTGCTTTCATACCTTTCTTTATGAAGTACTTAATCACTGCTCGAATCTCGAATTTTTTCCATCTTTGCATATCACCGCGTTTGACTGTACGCTGAAAACACATGGCAGGAACAACTCGGCATATTATTAATTATGAAAAAGATAGAAGTGAACTACCGGTAAGTTCCTCTTAACAACACTGGCGTTAACTGAAACCAGAGAATCCCCACGGCACGCCAGATATCCTTCAAAATATCCAGGAAGTGTTCCTGGATCACCATCCTGCGGTTATCGGCATGTGAGAACTGAAATGAGACCGAGCTGATCTGTGGCGGCATTAACTCGATGACGTAACGGACCCCCTGTTCCCCCGCCGCGGGACGCTAAGCACACCGTCGCTTAGCTACAAGCAAAGAGGCTAAATCGCGTTTCCGATGCATATCGATTACGCGCCACGTCTCAGATAGAGCGTCTAACGATGTTCGGCTCTAACGAGCGAAACCAGTAAAAATAGAATAACAAGCAACCTGTGGCTGTGCTCTGCTCATTAATTATTAATTAGAGCAGTCGCTATGTCCCCTTAGTTGATGCTTACGATTGCTAAGTTCAATCGAAGTGTTCTGACCCTGGTTTGACGTAGAGCTCTTGTGCGTCTTCCACAACTTAAAACTCTTCGGCATAGCGCAGTTAATCAAGAAATAAGTAAAGAATGCCACAATTTGTTGGAGCGTCTACTTATGTGTGCCTTATATCGGTTTATCGAATCAATCATTGCTGCCGATGATCTTGTCATAGTAGTCATAGCTAAGGAGCATCATAGTTGTACTGTAGCTCTGTGTGGCACCTTCCACTTGCCAGGGAGTACTGTCGTCACTCGTTGATCATTAAGCGTAAATAGCGTGGTTGTCCTGGATGATACGCCACCTTTTATTTGAAACTGTAATCCTTATCTTGACAAGTTGCTACATTCTTTGATCATAACGGGGATACCTTTCTTCAGGAAGATATCGGTGTCGTGGTTCTGAACCAGTTGAACACCACCTGTGTGTTCTTTAGATGCAAATAGTCTAATATTTTTATGACCATCCTTCCTATAGTGTGTTACAATAAGTGAATCCTTGCAATTCTGTGGTACAGGCATAAACTGCAACTCAATCGCATGAAACCCTTTATAGCCTTCCCTCAGAGGCTTCATTGGCGGGTACTTATTCGTACCAGATCCGTGTCAAAGAGAACCATATCCTAGTCAACAGAGAAGAGAGACAAATGACAGCTGTTTTTCGCACGGATAAGACGGACACAAATATAATTTCTTAAAACAGTCATTTGTAATTCCATCGAAGATACCGTGAGAAATCTTTTATTTGCGATGACTAGTTTTGGACTGGACGTCGATTATCAACCATCGCCATCTCATCTATCATTAGTATCGAAACGCAGTGCAACCTGTATATTTGCGAATAGCCACAATCGGTAGTCATATGTAACGTGAACATAATCAACTACAGTACATTAAAAGTGCATCTTGCAAACGTTACTGGGGCTGTTTGGCAAGAAGCACTATTAATACGCTGTAGATAATTTTGTACGTATTGCTCAGTATTGTCGATTGTGGTTATTTGCAAACATAAAGGTTGTGTTAGGTTTCGATACTTAGGCTGGAGGCGATTCATTGAAAATGGTCGTCCGAAACTAGTCTCCACGAATAAACGATACTTCTCGTGGCAACTTCGACAGAATTTTTTAAAAAAATCCATGCATCAGGCTACAGAATGACAGATCCTGTTTCTGGTGTAAACACAATTATCAAGCAGTATGACAAATATGTTTCAGAGAGTTTTTTTCCCAAGCAGAGACGTTAGGATTGATTAATAGTGATTTGAGTGTAACGAGCTTATTGGGTAGTAGATGGACGAGGCTCATGGTCACAGTGAATGATGTTGTTTGCAAGTGGACTTCTTGGTTACTCGGTTAAATAAGAAAGTTCACAGTTCCAAGTATTCCAAGTCGAAGTACCACACCGTTAGCGAATTAAGGTGTTCCTGGAAGGTTGTAGTGTTTATAGTCTAAACGACGTTCACACAAATGAGGAGAGAGAGGATATGGTGTACTTTACGTCCAGCTGGGAGATGACTCCAGAGAAATCGTCCTAACTTGGTCGAACGTTCCAGCAGCAGCCTGCAGCCAAAACGTGAATTCTCTATCGCGCTCGTCGTGGGCTGTTCAACCGGTGGTGTGTAGCGGCTTGTTGGTCAGCAGTGTTTACGGGAACAAACAACCATTGCTGAGGCGACTATACTATTCGGCATGTTTCGAGCGATATGGCGCAGTGATTAGTACGCTGGACTCGCATTCACAAGGTCGGCGTTTCAAACTCGCATCTGGCCGTCATGATTTACGATTTCCGTGATTTCTGTGAATCGCGTGAGGAAAACGCCCGGATAATGCCTTTGAAACGGCGCAGCCGAATTCCTTCCCCATACTTCTCTAATCCGATGACCTCACTACCTACTCCACTCCCCCACATCGAACAACCAATCAAACTACACCAGTTTCACTATTCTCTGCCGGTGCCGTTATTACCCTATAGTCATGAGATCAGAAATCCTCGTATTCTTTCCATTTCATTTCAGTAACCCTCAGTATATCTAGATAGATCCTTTGCATTTCGCTTTAGGTTTTCTAGCTCCCCTTTCTTTCTTTTTTTTGTTGTTGTTGTTGAATCGTGTTACCACTGGGTTGATGCGGACCGCAACGAATTCCTCTCCTATTCCAACCTCTTCATCTCAGATTAGCTCTAAACTACTTTTTCTATTAGCTGCTCGATGCATTTCAATCTGTCTTCCTCTGCAGCTTTTGCCCTCAGCAGTTCCCTCTAGTACCATGGAAGACATTCCCCGATGTCTTAACAGATATCCTATCATCCTGTCCCCTCTCTAGTGTTTTCCACAAATTCTTTTTCTCTCAGATTCAGCGCAGAACCTCCTCATTTATTACTTTATCACTCCACCAAATTTTCAACATTCGTCTGTAGCAACAAATCTGAAATGCTTAGTTTATCTTCTGTTCCGGTTTTTCTGCAGTCCATGTCCCATTGCCACACAATTCTGTACTCCAAACTTACATTCTCAGAGATTTCTTCCTCAAATGAACGCCTGATTTTGATACTAGTAGGCCCCTCATGGCCAGGAAGGCCCTTTCTGCCAGTGCTAGTCTGATTTCGATGTCTTCCTTGCTCCGTCATTCACTGGTTATTTTATTCCTTAACTTTATCTACTTCGTGACCATCAATCGTAATGTTAAGTTTCTCGCTATTCTCACATCTGCTACTTCTCATTACTTTCGCCTTTCTTCGATTTACTATAAATCTGCATTCTGTACCCATTATATTGTGCATTCCATTCAGCAAATCATGTAATTATTCTTCACTTCCACTCAGGATAGCGATGTCGTCAGCGAATCTTTCATCTAGAATTTTAATTCCACTTCTGAAGCTTTCCTTTATTTACATCATTGCTTCTTCGGTGTATAGATTGATCACCAACGGGGAAAGACTACAGCCCACTCTTACACCTTTTTTAGTCCGAGTACTTGATCGTCCACTCTTACTATTCGCTCTTGGCTCTTGTACATACTGTATACTATTCGCCTCTGTATATAGCTTACCCGTATTTTTCTCGGAATTTCGAACATCGTGAACCACTTCACATTGTCGAACGCTTTTTCCATATCAACGTATCCTATGGACGTGTCTTGTTTTTTCTTTAGTCTTGCTTCCATCATCAACCGCAACGTTAGAATTGCCTCTCTGGTGCCTTTACCTTTACTAAACCAAACTGGTCGTTACGTAGCACCTCCTAAATTATCTTCGCCATTCTTCTGTATGTTATTCTTGTCAGCAGCTTGGATGCATGAGAATTTTATGGGATTTTGTCTGTTCCTTTTGCCTTATTTGCTCTTAAGTGCTCCAAACCTCTCTTCAATTCTCATTCTAATCCTTGATCCCCTACTTCTTCTAAATTCACTCCTGTTTCTTCTTCAGAGGTCTTACATGTACTCTTTCCACCTCTCTGCTCTCTTCTCTGCAATTAGCAATCGAATTCCAGTTACGCTCTTAATGTTACCTCTCCTGCTTTTAATTTCATTGAAGATTATTTTGACTTCCCTATATGCCGAGTTAGTCCTCCCGACTATCATTTCTTTTCCGATTTCATTACATTTTTCATGGAGACATTTCGTTTTAGCTTTCCTGCATATCCTATTTATTTCATCCCTCAGTGACTTGTATTTCTGTATTCCTGAATTTCCCTGAGAATTTTTGTACGTCTTTCATCTATCGATCAGCTGAAGTATTTCTTCTGTCACCCGTGGTTTCTTCACAACTACCTTCTTTGTGCCTATGTTTTTATTTCCGACTTCTGTGAATGCTCGTTTTAAAAATGTCCTTTCCACTTCAACTCTTCTGGCTACTGAGCTCTTCCTCATTGCTGGATCTACAGCCTTAGAGAACTTAAAGGGTGCCTCGTCATTCCTTAGGACTGCCATATTCAACTTCCTTGCATATTGATTCCTCCTGACTAATCTATTTAACTTCAACCAATTCTTCGTCACTACAAAGTAGTTATCTGTGTCTATATCCGTTCCTGAGTACTCCTCACAACCCAGTACCTGATTTCGGAATATGTGTCTGCCGGTGATCTAATTTAAGTGAAATCTTCTAATGTCACCCGGCCTTTTCCAAGTATACCTCCTCCTCTTCTGATTCTTGAACCGAGTATTCGCTATTACTTGTTGAAATTTAATGCAGAACTGAATTAGTCTTTATTCCTTTTGCCAAGCCAACATTCTCCTGTAACCTTTTCTTCTACTCCTTCCCCTACAACTGCGTTCAGTACCTCACAACTATAATATTTCCTCTCCCTATACATACTGTATTAACCTTTGAATATCTTCATATATTTTCGCTGTGTCTTCAGCTTGCGACGACGACTCCCCTACCTCTTTCAAGCTTCTGAAATTGCATGCTCCGACGCATAGAGCCTTATACTTTTATTAGTTATTCTAACTTTCAGTCTTGGTCACCTCCCCTTGGTAGTCCCCTCCCGGAGATCCGAATGGGGGATTATCCCGGAATCTTTTCCCAGTAGAGATATCATCATAACCTTTTTTCCATTACAGGCTTCATGTTCTGTGGATACACATTATGTGTCTTAAATGCAGTGGTTTCCATTGCCTTCTGCATGCTCATGCCGTTGATGATTGCTTATTTTTTCGCCCTTGGGGGCTGTTTCCCAATCCATGGGAAGGGAGTGCACCGAACCTCTGTCCGCTTCTGCGTCCACTTTGACAAGACTGTTGACAAAATGAGAGAGTCTTCGTATGCCGTAAGTCTTCGGCCGCCAGTGCTGGTGAATTTTATGCAAAATGTAAGAGGTGACGGTGTTCGAACACGGGACCGTGGGCGGTTTGATTACTTATCAAATACGCTGGTCCTATTGCACGAGTACCTTACTGTAGGTAAAAGATTGTGTGGAAAAAATTATAAATAAGAAAAAATCGCTGTACCCCTAAAATGGGTAGATGGGCTGCATCAGTTAATTTTTTCGGAGTTTCAGACAGTTTAATTTCATTTATTTACTTACAAACACCCAGTTAGTGTGTCATGGAATTACATTACAGAGTCGTATTTATAATAGCTAAGCATCAGATTCAGATGCTTATGACATTTCAGAATAATATCCCGCATAAAATGGTTCAAATGGCTCTGAGCACTATGCGACTTAACTTCTGAGGTCATCAGTCGCCTAGAACTTAGAAATAATTAAAGCTAACTAACCCACGGACATCACACACTTCCATGCTCGAGGCAGGATTCGAACCTGCGAACGAAGCTGTCGCGCGGTTCCAGACTGTAGCGCCTAGAACAGCACGGCCACTCCGCCCGGCATCCTGCATAAGTGACATGATTTTCAGAACGGGTTATATTTCTAGGAACCATGAGAAGACTAATCAAATATACTCTAGCATCATGACTTTACCTGATGAAGCAATTAAATTTACGAAAACGGCCGTGATTTTAAACAAACATACAAGTAAAGCCGTATTTATAATCAGAATGATGTTTTTTAGGTGTCGATGTATTTTAAATAAATTTTTATGTAGTGGCAATTCTTTTCCATTGTACGTCTTCAGTCGATAGCATAAATGCATTAGTGCGTACCGAAAAAATGAGAGCCGAGGAGAATCGTATGGACCAGGTGGCCATAGTAATTTAATTTGGCTAGAAGAATAACAAAGGGGAAACTGTTAGATCAGACGTAGCTTAAAATATGCTGAACAACTAATCGATGTCATTGGGTATGACAGATATTCAGGGATGAAGTGATTAGTTCAATCTAAGAAGACAAACAGCTCTGCTGTCATTTTCCTGCCAATAGAACTGAGCGAGTCACATCAATTATAGCGACCTTATCTCGTTTCCTCATCCCATCACCGACCCATTTGAGTGAACTTCTGAAGATAAATGTAATGGAGTTTGAAAGCTCTCCGAACGCTGTCTTTACTCAAATTACTATTAAATGATTAAAAAAGAATAAGTGAGTCACGGAAGCCTCTTAAATCGCGGCCTGACAGATAGGAACGATGCAATATGTAAGAATGAAAGAAACATTTGTCACAGTGAGGAATGTTATCATAACAAGCCACCAGTTCAGTAGAATACTGGAGTATCGGGAAGGTTTGGAATGTTGTTTATCGTTGCTGTCACAGGTGTGAACATTAATGCAATAATCAAGTCATTCTATATTGTTGTTTTCTTTTTAGTGCGGTGGTACACTTAGTTTGAAAGAGGTCACGTACATAATAGCCTCAGTTTGTAAATTCATAAACAGTTAGGAATGTCCATTCAGCTATTCTAGTGTGACATAAATGTTTTCTGTTCATTCTGTTCAATTAGAATTCATATATTATTTATTTTTGCGAAACGTAGCTCAAATCTTTTTAAATTTTTATACTAGATCGGTTGAGTATGTTATTAGACAATAAAATTCATTTGTCCAGTCTGATTTACTTGGATTGGATCATTTACCTACTCGATTATGAGAAGCAAAAGCAAAAGCTGACCTCAGCTCAAAACCTTGGAATATTTTATAAGCAGGTTATCACCCACAAGCACCAACGATAAAAAATATTCGTTTGTTGGTAGAGATTTTTACTAACGTTCACAAAGAGATGAAGGAATATTAGTTTAACAGCACTTCCACATCGATATCATTAGAGACAAACCGCAAAATGTGGGCGTAAAATGGAGTCGTAGGATATGGCACGTAGCATTTGTGAAGGACTCCTCCCAGGTTTCCCCTTAAGAGATTTTGGAACAGGATAGGAAATTTAAATCACGATATTATCCCACTACTGTCTTACATTGCACCATTTTGTTCTAAACAGCATATATCCGAAAACATATCCACCAACAGCCACGTCTTGGTCTTCACACATTCTCTTGTAAGTGTAATACGTGCAGATCTACATCTGTACTCTGCGACACACTGTGAAGTTCACGGCAGGGTGTGCGTCACACTGTACTACTTATCAGGGCTTTTCACGTTCATTCAGGTTTAGAGTGCGGGCAGAATGATTGTTTAAATACCTCTCTTCATGCTGTAATTAAACTAATCTTGTCCTAGCGATCCCTATGGAAGCAATATATGGTGGATAATAGTACATTCGTAGGGAAATCATTTAAAGTCAATTCTTAACATTTTGTTAGTAGACTTTCTCTTAGTAATTTTCTTTCTGTCTTCAAGTCTGCCAGCTCAGTTTCTTCATAATTCATGTGTCACCTTCCCGCGGGTCAAACTAAGCTGTAAACTCTCTTTCAGCCCATCACTGTATTGATTCAATACCCCAGATTTTCCTATTTTGTACGGTCTCATAAACTAGACAATATTCGAGAATGTGCCGACCGAGTGATTTGTAATAAATCTCTTTTGTAGACTGATTGCATTTCGCCAGTAACCTATCAGTATACCGGAATCCGCTAGCTCCTTTAGCCACGACTATACTGAAGTGATTTTTCATGTCTTGTCCATACTGTTATACCCAGGCTTTTGTATGCTTTTATAGATTCAAACTGTTACTCACTGATAATATATTCATAGAATGTTACGTCTTTTCTTTTCATGAAGAGCACAGTTTTGCATTCCTGAAAATCTGAAGCAATTTGCCGACATTTGCATCACTTTGAAATCTTATCAAGGTCCGAGTGAATATTTGTACAGTTTCGTTAAGACTGTACTTTGTTGTAGATACCTGGATCATTTTCGAAAAGTCGCTGGTTGCTGTTAATATTGTCTTCAAGGTCATTAATACACGAAATGAACAGCAACGTATCCCACGCATTTCCCTGGGATACATCCGAAGTGTCTCCAACATCTGTCAATGACTCTCCAACCAAGAGAACATGACGCTTCTTCCCTACCAAAGAGTCCTCCCTGTAGTCACAAATTTCGTCTGATATCACTTTTGGTAATAAACGTAGAAGTACTGAGTAAGTTACTTCGAGTCCCTCAACTATCAATAACCTTTCATTAATACTGACGTTTACTAGGGAAAATAAACAAACAAGTCAGAAAAATTGTTCAGTGACAAGTCATGTTAATACCATATAGCATCGTCTCTAGTCTTGATAACAGCATCATTTCTGCGAGAATGAGTGTGCACGAGTTCCTTCACCTATATCGTACCCATATGAGGTTTCTCATTGATAGATTTCCTAGAGCTACCAGATTACGGGGACAGTGATTAATACGTTTGACAGTCCTAGATATTTTCTGTAGGATCAAGAGCGGTGATTGACCGGACCAGTGGAGGTACGGTTAAGTTCCAGAAGTAAGGCGCTAGGTTGCTCATCACAACAGGGACGAATGCGTGGAGTCCAATGAACATGGTTTTTATCATAATGAAAGGCAAATGTATTCGCAGAATATACGTCAAGCGGATGTGAGAGAGTACGACAAAACTTTGACACCGAGTATGATGAATTAAATAATATGGTTCACATTCACGACCCGAAACATTCACACACTGCATCTCATTGTGCCGCCTGTGCACTCAACGGCTTGCATCGTTTGATAGAAGGTGAAATCGCGAGTCGTCAGACCAGACTGTACACCTCAGCTACTGCCCAGTTTCTGTGTTGTCCGGCCCACTCAAGATACGCAACTTAAAATGCGGCTGTAGGCAA
This sequence comes from Schistocerca gregaria, assembly GCF_023897955.1. Classification (NCBI taxonomy): domain Eukaryota; kingdom Metazoa; phylum Arthropoda; class Insecta; order Orthoptera; family Acrididae; genus Schistocerca; species Schistocerca gregaria. The sequence continues at coordinate 466,029,570 of NC_064922.1, forward strand.
CGGCATTTTGCAAGGTACTCTAGTACAATTCTCCATTTCATACCAATCACATAGTAGTATTCCTTGGGAAGCTATTGGAAACGATCCTGCATTCACTAACAGCAACAGCTTGTGTAAGGTTTGAAATCGACTTTCTGATTTGTTTATCCTTACTGTTCTATGCTAGGTAAGTTACTTTTTTCTTACAACAGGTCTCTGAACCTTCAATTGGACTTTGTATCTGTTTCATATTATTCATACCCGTCCAAATGTTTCAATGTGCAATCCAATATAGGAGTATGTTATTATGGTCAGCACATTGCAGTCACTATTTTTATATATTTTCTTACACCTTCTCCAATAACGTTGTGTTTCCAACACCTCTCTCACATTTCACTATTGCGTAAGGTATTTCAACTCCTGTTGTTTGTTTGAATACCATTTGTTCAGTGATCTGTCAAACTCTGTACCCATTACTGGATCAGCTATACCTTTCAACTTCTTCTTCATATCGTTTCCCACTTCAGGGTGCTTCTTCTTCATCATATATTTCTTACAAGTATTCCTTTCATTTTTCTGCCATTCCTGCTTCAATTGATGTAAGTTTTCCGTCCGCTTCCCCCCGGTTATCAATTAAATGTTGCTGTCACCTATACAGAGTTAGCCAGTTTGCATTACCTTTTAATACGATTCCTGAGCAAACGTAATGAAGTAGTCAGCCATCAGTTGCATGTAGGAAAATAAATTTCTTGTCCGGTTCGGGCTTTCTTCAGAGGGTTATGCCTAGCGCATTATTTGCGAGTGACATAAACAAAGTGCACTTTATTATTGACACTCGTAAGAAGATGATAATCATAACCTTCTGAAGAAGGGCACTAAGTGCCCAAAACCGGTCATGAAATTAAAATTCTTATATGAAACTGCTTGCTTATTATTTCATTATGTAATACTACGTTTGCTGAAGATTGACAAAATACTAATCTGAGCAAACTTTAGTACTCTTTTATTATCTCAGTTAGAAGACTGTTACAGTATATTCTTCTATCCATAAGCTCAGTATTTTCTGAGTGATAAATGGCTTTAGACTTCTGCTTTCCCTAAAGCTTTGGTGCACTGTCTTGCCTCATTATTTTCTGTTTTAGTATATTCAGATCCTCTTATATTGAACTTCTCTTGACACGCCATTGCTCACTGGCTCATGGAATTTCTATTTCTTTGGATTCTGTCTTGAAATTTCCTTATTCCATTTTATTATACACTTCATTTTCTTTATGATCTTGATGTTAATTGCTGTTAACCACTTGTACTTTATGCTGTGAGTCTATGTTCTCAGATCGGTGTGATTCGTAGTCTGGAATTTGATTTCTAAATCTCTGTCTATATACTACGAAGTTCAGGCTTGATCTCCTATTGTGTCCTGGCCTCATGGAAGCACACCCTCTCTTGTCTTTTGAAGAAAGAGTTTGAAATAGGTTGCAAACAATAGCAAGACTAGAAACCTCCCCTCCCTTCCCCACCTTATATTAATTTGTCGTAACCTGTATTTTCTACTTTTTCTGCCATCCATTCCATCCATTACAGTACCAGTTATCCAGGATTATGAAATTTTTATCTCTCATAAGACAATAGTGTGTACCATTTCTCCATATTCTCTCTCTTCACAGCGTCATCTTGTAATGGGGGTAAGTAAGGTTGCGAAGTGTTGCTTGGTGAAGACTTGGTTTGGATACACAGAAGAGTAATTCTGTCACACTTTTGCTCACAGCTTTATATTCTTAGCAAACACTTGTAACACTATTTTCTGTCGCTGTTGATATTATTCTGTAACAGTCTGAACTAAATTTCTGTCCCTCTCCACTTCATTTCACTGATGGGTCTTGTACAACCTTGTGGCCTCTCGTTTCAGTTCAACACACTCCTTATACCGCCTACTAATACTACTTAAGTTTCATTCTTTACCGTCCTGAAGACTTCCTTGCGGGAAGTCTCTAAATGGCGATGTATTTACCTCTAGGACATGTTGAAAGAAAGTGGTCATCATAACGTTACTTTTTAGAAGCCTGTGTGTCCTGGGCCGATATCCTTCTTATGAGTTCGTAATGCATGGGTTTCCTACTTAAGTGCCCAAATTTCAAACTGATTCCGTCCCCTCCTTGAGGGCGCGGTCAGAAGGAGGGTGACTCCTTACATCGGATATCTGTGCCTATTATAGCTGATTGTTTTCCCCCAAAGTGACCAGGATTGATTCCAATAGCCAAGGTCTTTGAGTTGGTAATTAAAGACACCTGTTCCCCACCCATGACTAAGAAAGATGCTATGACATTAAACATAAATCATTATACTGCAGTTGGTGACATAAATATATTGTGAGCAACGTCGTTTTGAATGTGAAAATTGATGTTTTTTAGTACATCACGCTTTTTGTGTCACAATACCTTTAACCAAATATGTAAGATCCACTTTTCCCTCAAGACTGGACAGCGGGTTCAAAGGGTTCACTTATACATCCAATATGATATCCACATCTATAACATGTTCAGCATAAAATTTCTTTCTTTTGTCCCACGAATGGAACGTTGGAATAAGGAAAAAATAATTACCAGTTAGTTGCCGCATGGGAAGACTAATGATAACGCGAATGTAACTTCGGAATCTGTACTAGATCAGTACCTAATTTCCTTCCTTAAACCGAACTTGGAATTTACTGAGCAGACTGTCGTGAAATGTACAGTGTTTTCCCTCCGTTCCTACATCTTAAGATTTATCATACCCAAATAGTCCTAAAACAGTTCCAACTTTTTGCTCCTGTTTGATGATGATTTCTCTCACTTGACCACTTTGCGGTATGGAAGTAAGATAAAAGTTTAGGATTCAATGGACGAACTGCAGTTTTCCAATATCCCATAATGAATGAAAGTGTTCCTTGTGCTTAGGTTACACGGTCACTTCACTTTGTATAACATAGTGTTGCTTCCTTGTACGACACAACTGGCTATATTTATGGATCTTTGAGCATGCTTGCCAACTGCAGTTACACTGCCTGACAAAAATGTGGAGCCCTCAGATAACATGGACGAATGTCAGTCTAGTTACTGGGTGTTGTGTGATGTCCTCAGGTTAGTTACTTTTAAGTAGTTCTAAGTTATAGGGGACTGATGACCACAGCAGTTGAGTCCCATAGTGCTCAGAGCCATTTGAAATCAGTCTAATTCTTTACATGTACTCACCATCGATGGTTATGTAAATGGTTAAAGTTACAATTTACTGCGACAGTTACAAATGCTAGAAGAGTGCTCTGGTGTTGTTAGTGTTAAGTACTGTTGCCAGGAGTGGAAGGGTACCTAAGACGCGTAAACAGCGTCAATGTTGAGCGATCGATGTGAAGGGTGCCAAATTGCCGCACACTACAATGAGACATTGTTATCAGCAACTGTTCAATAGTTCGAAACCGTGTCTCATTCAAGGTCTCCATTGGACAGCATTCGTATTTCACAGTCGCCTGATTTTTGATAGAATTGTAAACTGAGAGCATGCATACCCTTCGTTAAACTTCTAGCTGACCACGTCTCACCATCAGAAGGAAGGATCGTTGTATTCTGGACCAGCCCCTTCATACATGCGCCTACCAGCTGAGACTCCCTGCATATTCTGTATCATACCACACCATTGGCCGGAGACTATCAGCGGTCTAACCAGGGAGTTACGGTCCCATGCTGGGGCTGCCGTTACCATGGCAACAGAGAGCGCAGCATCTGGAGTGGTGCCGTGACCGGGAAGCACGGACTGCTGATGAACGCGGTTGGAATGTGTTCAGCGACGAATCGCAGCTATGCATTACTCCGGATGACCATCGTCGATGAGTGTGACGGCGGTCTGGGGAGTAGTCACATTCTTCCACTGTTTCGGCGAGGCACAGCGGTGTTGGCCCTGGAGTCATGGTGTGAGGAGCCATTGGCGGCTAAGAGAACTGACAGCAAAACGGTTCGTCACCGACATCCTGCGCTATCATATGTAGCCTTTCAAGTGCAGCATCGCTGTGTCATTTTTGCACAGGATAACGCTCTATGACTGACCTGCATAATGCTGAGGTACTCTCGTGCCCAGCAGTGTCCCGAGATCTGTCCCTGATAGAACTTGAGTGTGACCAGCTTGGACGCCAACTCGTCCCGCTGCCAGTATCCACGATATTTGCAACAGTTGTGGTCCGTGAATCAAGAGAAGATTCAACGGCGTAGTGACACCCTTCCTGAAGCAATCAGTGCATGTACACGGGCACTCAGAGTGCAAAGTCATCCTAGTGTGGGCTCATACGGCCAAGTAAATTTGGCACGACATTCTGAGTACTGAAATAACATCGCATAGCCTCCGACCGTTCTGGATGCTTCACCTTTTTTTGTCACGCACTTTTAAGGGTCGTAGTACATGAAGGGAAAGTAAAATAGTGATAAAGGAATCCAGAGACACATTTGAAGAGAGGATCACAGTTCAGGGAAAAACACAAACTTCGAGGTTTGCCAGTGACATTGGAGTTGTGTCAGACAGGGGCAAAGGACGTGGGAGAGGAGTTGAATGATGGACTATATAACGTCTTGAAAAAAGGTTATGAGACGAACAAAAACAAAAGTAGAACAAGGTTAATGGAATGAAGTAGAATTTATTAGATAAGGAAATGAGACACTAAAAGTAATAGATGAGTATTGCCCTTTGGGCTCAAAATACTTGACGATGCGGAATTAGAAAGGACTTAAGTTGCAAGTAAGAAAAGAAGTTCTGTAAAGTAGGAAGCTGTTAACTTCGAATTTTAAGTTAAATGGTATCAATTTTTTGAAGCTATTTGTCACGGAGAAAATAGCTCCTATATACACTGTAGATACGAATGAAGACAAAAGCTTTTGAAATCAGATACTACAGAAGAATCTTTAAGATGAGATGGATAGGCCAAAGATGAGGTTATGAATCGAAATGAAGGGAAAAAATGTGTGTTGCAGTTTTACTAAAAGAAGGGTAGGATACATCCTGAGACGTGAAAGAATGGTCAGTTTGGTAATAGATGGCGGTGTGTGGAATAAAAATTGTAGAGAGAAGGGATGAATGCAGGTTGATATGGATGTAGATTGCAGAACTGAAGCGGTTGGCACAGAATAGGACAGCTCTGAGAGTTACGGAGCCGTTCTCCGGATTGAAGGCCACGGTTGCGATATGCATACTGGAAATGGATTTTATTTTCGTCAACTACCCCGCTTCATTGTAGAATAGATATTATTGCTTTCTGGAGAATGTATAGAAATAAATATTGCGGCCTTCTAAATTAAATTTATAACATTTGCACAAATTGTCTTCGTTTATTGCTACGTCTGGTACAGCTTGCCAGCATTCTTTTTGGTAATTGTTGATAGGGAAGGCTTCGGCGAAATCAAAATATATCCTCCATTACACCTTAGTATTTGCTCGTTGCTCAGCCTCTAACGGCAGGCTGGTAGTATTATGTTCACACGCAGAACTTGCAACGTTTCAAGGCTGGCTTTGCTGCGCTGTGTTCGCTTTGGACCCAGTAAAACGGAAATTTATTGCAACGTAGTCTCTGTTGGCAGAGTTTGTGTGTTTCTACTGGAGAGCATTGTATCATGTAAGGATTGTACAAAGCCTCAACGCCCGTGCCATTAACTTAATGAATGCGATTCAAGGCGGGCATTAGTTAAAGCGAAGGTAGCCCTTCCCGGCTGTCTCCCATAATAAGGGTAATTACGTAAGAACACACTGGCCCATTTTATTTTCGCCGTCTGTTCAACTGCCAGTACTGCGAGTTCAGCAAAAGGTTGTAGAGAAGCGTTAATACCGACCATGGTTGAAATGTAAACTGAATTATCTGTGACATGAATGAGCTATATCTTGCTAAAATGACATTATAACTAAGTTTAATTTAGAGATTAAAAGTCTCTTTGCCTTATACATTATCCTATTTAGAGCTTCCGCTGACGAAGAGGATTATAACTTCACTGCTAATTGTTTTAATTGAAGTAACTTCACAGTAGCACAAGGAAATGTAATTTACAATATCATTTGAAAAGTTCCAATGTCATAAGGAGACAGCTTCATGTACGCTGAGATAAAGTGTATTTACTGCTGGCGCTGAACAGGAGATTCGGGTTCGAGGCCCGGTCAGGCACAAATTTTAATCTGTTGCCAATAAATTGTACTACTGGAGACTCATCGTACGCGTAATTGCGGTTACATTACTTGTATTTCTTGTAAAACGAGGTCCTTGAAAGACATATATTTAGGAAAATAGCGTTTCCAATACAATGACTGTAATATTGAAAATAACTGGGAGATCTGTTAAGATTCAGGGATAATGGCAAAGCAAAGATTAATCTTCTGTGTACAACTGTACCGAACTAATAAGAAGAGTCTCACGAAACAAATCTTCCCATACACCTGGAATAAGAAACAGACAGTAAAATAAACATATCGAAAAAAGTCTTGCATCACTCCGATTCCCAGAACTCCTGAAGATAGATTTTGACTATGGATATTGTATCACAGCAATAGTCCCTTTGACTGAACCCGCCCCAAGATGTAAACAACCATGCGTGAGCAGCGAATAGTAGACGAAGGTGATCCGATAGCCGATCAGTTGCAGTCGTTCCACCAGGAAGGAGGGACACGGCTCGTGTTGTCTGTAGACGAACCAGGCCTAGACGGTCAATATCGCGGTTGATGACGTGTCCGAAACAACGCAAGTGTTCAGGCGTTTCGGAGTGAACCAAAGAGATGTTGTACGGACGTGGAGACACAGAGAGACAGGAACTGTTGATTACATGCCTCGTTCAGGCTGCCGAGAGGCTACTAATGATGTTGATGACCGCTAGCTAAGGATTACCGCTAGGAGGAACACTGACAGCAACGCCACCATGTTTAGTAATGCTTTTCGTGCAGCTACAGGACGTCGTGTTATGACTCAAACTGCACGAAATAGGCTGCAATGAGGTGCAATTTCACTCCCGACGCCCATGGCGAAGTCCATCTGTTCAACCACGACTCCATGCAGCGCGATAGAGATGGTCCCAACAACATGTCGAATGGACCGCTCAGGATTGGCATCACGTTTTTTCACCTATGAATTTCGCATAGGACTTCCACCAGACAATTATCAGAGACGTGTTAGGAGGTAACGCGGTCATCCTGAACGCCTTAGACACACTGTCTAGCAAGTGCAGCAAGGTGGAGGTTCCCTGCTATTTTGGGGTGCCGTTATGTGGGGTCGACGTACGTCGCTGGTGTCATGGAAGGCGCCGTAACGTCTATACGATACATGAATGCCATCCTCCGACCGTTAGTGCAACCATATCGGCAGCATATTGGCAAGGCATTCGTTTTCATGGACGATAATTCGCGCCCCCATCGTGCACATCTTGTGAATGACTTCCTTCATGATAACGACATCGCTCGACTAGAGTGGCCAGAATGTTCTCCAGACGTAAACCCCATCGAACATGCCTGAGATGGCCAGAAAAGGGCTGTTTATGGACGACGTGAACCACCAGCCACTCTGAGGGATCTACGCAGAATCAACGTTGAGGAGTTGGACAATATAGACCAATTGTGCCTTAATGAACTTGAGGATAGTATGCCACGACGAATACAGGCATGCATCAATGCAAGAGGAGGGTTTAATGGCTATTAGAGTTACCAGTATGTCCAGAAATCCACCACCTCTGAAGGTCTTTCTATATGGTGGAACAACATGCAATGTGTGGTTTTCATGAGCAGTAAAAATGGCGGAAATTATGTTTATGTTGATCTCTATTCCAATTTTCTGTACAGGCTCCGAAACTATCAGAACCGAGGTTCAAATCAAATGTCTTCAAGCACAATGGGACTTAACATCTGTGATTATCAGTCCCATAGACATAGAACTCCTTAAACCTAACTAACCCAAGGACATCACACACATCCATGCCCAAAGCAGGAGTTGAAACTGCGACCGTAGCTGCAACGCGGGTCCAGGAACCGAGTTGGTGCAAAACATTTTTTGATGTGTGTTCAGGAATAAGAAAATTCTGAAGGAATACGTATAATCAAAAAATTGAAGATAGTAGGAAGATATCTCTCTCAAAATAAAATTTTAAATTTAGAACGTTTCCAAAGCAGAATAAAGTTTAAAAGGTCCATGGACGTAAGAAAGAAAAAGTCAGCATCTGGAGAAGATGGAGAAACACTGGAAAAACACCAAGAAACTACGAAAGAAGAAGTATTGAATTTATTAAATGTCCCCAGTTGGGCAAAACAAAGATATAAAAGTAATCGTAAATGTACAGTTTTTGTTATGACCTAGAAAGTCGTTTACATCCACCAGTCGCATGTATACGCTACTAAAAAAACAATGTGACCTATCCGTTGTGTATAGGGTGTATATCGTTGAGCACTTACAGAGATTGTAACAGGGACGGAGTATTTCTAAATACGAACTCGTCGTTTCGTCTTACACGTCCTAATATGCAAAATAGCGAATTGTTCCTTCGGATTCTTGATGGTTATATTGCAACTGTGATTGTTGCTTCCTTATCAATTAACTATACTGATAACGTTAAAATACAAATCATGAGTGCAGTATACTTATGCCGTATTACCCACTCGGTAACCCTTCCTCCACTGACAGGTCACATCCTAATGGAAAACTAGCATAGGCATTGGCATGGGGCACAACTGCAACAGTAATGACCTAGTTACAATTGTAATGATTTTCTGAGCCACTCTAAACTACTGTTCCACCTAAATGATGTGGGGGAGGTGAATAAATCAAGTGTTACAAATCATCATCACAAGTAATTATAAAATTTCGATCTTACTAACTTCGGGGAAGATTGAAATCGTGTGCTGCACTGAGGCTCGAACCTGTAACCTTGTCTATCCCTGGTAACTGTTTTACCAAATGAGCTCTCCAATCCTTGATACTTCAATTGGTAACCCGCGGCGAATTTTGCAAATTTTGAGTACCGATTAAGTGTACTGATCAATCTGCTACGCAGTTTAATGCAGCATATATTCGTCTGCAGAGAGTGTAATTCAATCGGCATAACTTTTTTCTAGTTATTTAACAGTCCATAAACGGCGAACGGCAGAGGTTGTGAAACTAAGGCCACTACAGTTAACCATAATTATTTGACTAAATATTGACTAAAATCTGTTTATTTGAAAACGTACGGAAGCCACCAGATACTAAATGCTTTTTCCATGATTTTGTTAAGATGTTATGCAGCAGTAAATCAGTGCTTAAGTCGGTCTGCTGCACAGCCCCACGCAAGTCTTCAATTCGTAAGATAATCATCGAATACGTAAGCAGCCCGTCAAGTAAAACAATTCTTCACCTCCTGTTGATGTTGAATGATGCACAAAGATGCTCCTTCTTCAAGTACGTATCTCACCACTGCTCGATTGCTACATTAAAGGCCTTTAAAGAAGGAATCGTATTTGGCCGCCACTATGCCGTCGTAGAACATGCTACGCGTAACAGTATGAACACCAACTCTTCACGAATCTAATGAATGCCATAATGCCTACATATGTATCCAGGCAAACACTGTACGAGAATGAAATGGATTGTGTATAACCTACGGATATTTATTCATCTCACGGTAATTGTCACATGAATCGAATGCTAGGAGTAAGCCATCTGACTTCCATGTTATAACATGTTGCTTGTGATAAGAAATGACTGTGGGAGAAAGTAATATATCATTATAGTTAAGACTTCTGTAGATTCAGAAATTATTTTCTGCTTCATGCCCCAATTGGGATTGTCGAGCACATTTGTGATGACCTACGAGGAAAAGGTGCCGATTCCTGAAGCTCTTCTCAAATTCGCAATGATCTCAGATTTACTGACGGAACTAATACGAAATTTTACACAGACTTGGATTCCGTTATCTGTAGTGTTCGTGACATGAACAACAAACGAACAAATTAATAACTAACCTGCGTTTGCAGCATCAATATTCATTTTAAAAGGTATCGATTTATTTTCCGTTGCGTGAACAGCGTGCTTCTTAAATGTACAATACTTTGACCCATTGGCGTTTCCACATAGCTATTTTGCGACCGTCTCTAAAATTCTTATGTCTCAAGAATTTGTCCTAGAGCATGGATCGATCCGCATCCCTGGATATGAAAGGTATACTCTTAGTAAAATATGGACGATTTCGCAAATTCAGTGTTAGTGTACTTCACATGGTGAGTTAACGGTTAGCAAGAAACATTACTGAATCGCAATACTGAATCGCTCTTGAGTGGGAGGAAGAAGTATTAAGCCTCTGGTGCCATTGCATAATCGTCCAACTTTTTTTTTTACTTTTTTTGAAATGGCTGGATTAAATGAAGCCAATATACGATAATTTCAGAGTATAATCATTATGTTTTACTTAAGGTGTAAGTCGCATTACTTGTTTCAAACAGACGAGTGTCATACAGTCCTCATATCAATATAATTGCGTCAGTATGCATATGACTCAAAGAGAGATTTTGTAAGAGGTAGAATAAGAGCTAAGTAATTTTTTGGCGATAGTACAATAGTTACCCCAATTACACTGCAAATACTATCCAGGATAGACAAAATATCGAAAGCTTTGATGTATGGGAGTTTGTAAAGATTTATGTTCAGTTGCAGGGAACTTTAGAAACCTTTTGTAGACAACAGTCCACAAAAAATTAATACCCTTCAAAGACATCAATTAGCTACTGAGCTACCGAAATTAAATATTTTTGCATCGTAGGATTGTAGAATATGAATGAGTTCAGGAGAAGGAGCTCAGTGCTGGAGGCTAACCTATATTTACAAGCGGTGCTTTGAAGTTAAATGGGACGCAAACTTACTCGTTTATTTAACAGTTTCGTGCTAAGAGAATACGCTCGGAAAAGCATCACAGAGACTTCCAGAAGGAGGTAAACAGTTTACGTGGAGGCGCCAGGAAGACGCCAACACAAGGTGTTAGCTTTCACCGTCGGTAGAAAGCTGAAACTTCTCCTAACGGAAGAAGTTCGCACCTTAACTCTGTTACGGCGGCAGTGTTTTGTTGGAAAGCAATGAAGTTCGCTTTATCCTTTTCCCAGCAGTTCTCTGTGTGAGATGACAGCAGGAATCTTCTGGATTTCTCCAATATTATCTGCCATTGGAACAATATATCAAATTTCATCCACTACCGTAACTATCGGTTGCAGTTTCATCAATAATTGCTTTTCGGCGATAACATTCTTAGAGTCAGAAAGAACGTACAGAAAAACAACATCGGCATCATTCACAGCTGGAAGTTAAAAATATTTATTGACTATTTCTCTGGAGTACTCAGATGAGTGAGCTAATGGTAAAAAGTATAATGTTTATTCCGTGCCTAATTAATAATTATGAGAATTAACAAGTGTACTACCAGACGATACATTCAGGTTCCTGAATATGTCATATCACCAATTCAAACAATGAAACCAGATTGCTTCTTTGTCAAAGGATCAAGGCAGAGGTCTATTTAATTTCTGTCTGGTTGACGTGTTGAATAATCTGTTCTTCTGCTGGTTGTTTGCGTCGTTATCTCATGATATTTTGTCGTTATGGCTTGCTATCGTCTTCAGCATCTGATGGTATACGCTAACATTTTTTTGAAATATGAGCACAATTTTACCGTCGGACACTCACCAGATAGAACAATATTATTCGAATGGTATTTGTAATAGCAGAGATGAAAACTGGAAACCGTGATTCATCGTTTCGTCATAGCTGCCAACATTACAATGTGGCGCTTAAACTGTAAAGAATGTCCACAGAGTAAACCTAGTGCGCTTAGGGGCAGAGAGCACGTAAAGTGGTGCAGCGCGACTTATTGAACGGTCAACTATTGAACGATTTAAAAAAAATAAAAATAAAAAACGGAAAGACCCTAAGTCGTGGTCGCATTGAAGATGAGAGCTAAATCATCCCACTGGCTTTGTCATACTTTAAACATTAGTCACCACCTACTGGATATTACGAGTATAAATTCCATGCTCATCACTTATACTTTTTGAATATCGCTACAACTAGAACTGATATTTTGTCTGCATATGTGCACCAGGTAGACGATTCTTTCGTATTTTCTTCGTGTAACAGATGTGTCGATAAGCAAGAGTTTCTGTTTTGTAGTCACTTTCCAGCTGTCCTGTTAATTTTCAGATCCTCTGACAGTATCGGTCAAGAGGGCAACTAGGTCGAAGAGTCCTGACAGGGAGTGTATTGGTATACATCGAACGCCTCTCGTAGGAACTGTGATGAGGTAAAAGCTTGAAATAATAGCACATCCAGAGACTACTGCCGTTTAGTATTGTCTCCGTCACACTGGTTTATGTTTTAATTCGTTTAGTTGCATCAGTTCGAAGATTATTAGGCTCGCATTTCTTTAGAAATGAACACGCAATGGCCACGTAGAGTTCTAGTGGTTCAGGGTTAGTACGAAAGATATAAGACAGCTATCAATAGTTAGAATAATCACTCAGTCTCGCTGTTGACCATCTTCTAATTGTAGCTACGTGATGTTGGTGTGCTTCATTCCTTACGATTGATTAGTTACGGAGGAACATTTTGTGGTAGTCCAGTTACGCTTCCTACTGATACCGAGAATGAGGTTAAGCATGCACAACTGGACTCAGCTGAAAAGAAAACACAAAAGTGTACGTTTATGGCGGTAGTGAAAGGAGAAGATATGGAAGAAGGGACGTTAGGATTTAGCGTCCATGGACGATGACTCAACAACTCCTCTAGTTAGAGAAGAATGGCCTACGAAACAGGCCGTGTCCTTTCCAAAGGAACCATGACAATATTTAGGGAAGCCGAGAAAACGTTAATCGTCGGCCGTTGGACAGGTATTCGAATGCTGATCTTACTATTGCAGTTACCAATCTCTAACCTCGCTCGGTATCACGGAAACCGAACGAAAGTTTCAACCATGCTACACGCCATTACAATTCCTTGAACAACGTGCCATTTAGCTACACAAAAACTTTATGTAACCGCGAACCAGCCTGTTAAAGCGATAAAGATCTGTCGCTGCGCTTGATCTGTAAAGCATAAAGGAGGGGGAGATACATGATACAAGGGAAACGGGATTCTCCAGCTAACACTCCAGCTGCGGCCCATGACGGACACAACTACGATAGCAGTTTTGGCTGCCGTAAGTACAGAGATGTCCTCTAAATATCAAAAACAGTGGATATGAGTAAAACCGCCTAAATGATTTCCTGTAACTTCATGTTGTTGATAGAATCTGATAGAATACATCATCAATTCAATCGCTGCCAAACACCGATAACGTATAATTGAGTGGACTTCCGCTTCCAGAGTGAGTTGTCATTAAAGTTCTCTGAGTTTCGTACAGCGTCATATATATTTTACCTCGCGGTACAATAGTCAGAAATCTTTTGTGTCAGCCGAAGACGTGTGTTATAGACAGCTCTCAGATGGGACTTTCCCATATAGGGCTAATAAAGGCCTTAGTAAGTTTCCTCGATGTCTGATCTATCACTGAGGCGCTCGTTTGCTGACAGTATATTTGCCCCGCAGCAGAGAGCAGAAATCGTATTACATTATTATGAGAAAATTTCACGATAAAATCCAATTATGTCCTCACACACAGATTTGACAGATGTCGTCAGTACTGATCAAATAAACTCACCGGATTCAGCGTTGCATGACAAATATGTGTAAAAAAAATTATTAAGTAACGGACCGTAATGGTTGTTCTAAACAGAATTTAATAATTTTTTGTTCTCTTGGCGGACGTAAAAAATACGAGTATATACGGTTGGTTCTACAGATGGAAAAGACGGTGAGGATGGGGGGAGGGGCTTCAAGAAAATTAAACGTTTGTAATTATACATTGGTATCGGGGCGGGGAGGCCAGATAACAGCGAGGGAGTGTATTTTAAAGAACACTGTAACATGTAATCCATGTGCGTTCACGTGCGATTCGGACTGGGTGGAATCTGTGACTCAACAAAATGTTTGAACTATTTAATTGAATCTTCTCAGTAACGTCCTTAACGTTGATTCTGTGTGTTCAGGTAACTATAGTATTAGCTCACAAGCAAAGGGGTACATGCTAAGGCATGGAATGGTCAAATATGCATCATGGTAAATTAACTTCATTTCCCTTTCAAAACGTTCATGTCTTCGTTGGTGCAAATTTAGATTTGTGTATAGTGTCAATAAAAGATCGAGGATCGGTAAGATGCATGCTTGTCCTCAGTCTTTATGAAGGATAGATGGAAAATTCTTAAACATGTGGATAAACTATTAACAAACACAATGCAAGAAAGGCCCCTTAATGCACTTAATAAACCAAGGTAAAGGACATGGGAATGTTATTACAGATACAGTTTGGATGAAATAAATGGAAGACATGGAGGATGGAATAGAGCAAGGATAACAAGAATAATACAAACTCTCAGAAATAGGAACGGTATTAGTCTACATGTACTGAGCTATAATAAAACTCACTGGATTAGAAGCACGGTAAACACAAATATGTAAACGATCTCCTAACCTAGAGACGAAAACCATAATAAAGTAAATAAATGAAAGGGAATTGTTTGTGTGTGAGGTATATGTTATACCCGTGTTCACAAGTACTACAACGTCAAATTAACCATTATTCGCTAGGTGTAATATAAAAGATATGTGACACACTCTGTTCTCCTGGCTATGTTTCACACTGGAAAGGGACACATGAACTCGGGTAAAATACTCACAACACGAGCAGCGCGAAACAACTTACTTTCATCTATGAAGGCGATGGTCTTTTCATTTAATCAACTAAAAATGAATTCATATCGACCGTGGTGCCTTGAAAGTTTCTCTGTCATACAATGCCGTGCTCCAGACCTACATTCTCAGAAATTTTTTCCTCAAATTAAGGCCTATGTTTGATACCAGTAGGCCTCTCTTGGCCAGGAAGGCCCTTTCTGCCAGTGCTAGTCTGATTTTAATGTTTTACTTGCTCCGCCATTCACTGGTTATTGTACTGCCTAGATAGAGAAGTCCGTAACTTCATTTACTTCGGACCATCAATTCTGATGTGAAGTTTCTCGCTGTTCTCCTTTCTAATACTTCTCATTACCATAACCTTTCTTCGATTTACTCTCAATCCACACTGTGTACTCATTAGACTGTTTCGTTCAGCAGATCATGTAATTCATCTTCACTTTCACTCAGGATAGCGGTGTTATCAGAGAATCGTATTATTGATATCCTTTCACCTTGAATTTTAATTCCACTCCTGAAGCTTCCATCACTGCTTCCTCGATGTACAGATTGAATAGTAGGGATGTACTACATCCTTGTCATACAGCGTTTTTAATGCGAGTACTTCGTTCTTGGACGTCTACTCTTATTATTCCCTCGTGGTTCTTGTACATACTGCCTATGATCCGTCTCTCCCTACAGCTTACCGCTACTTTTTACAGAATTTCGAACATCTTGCGCGGTTTTACATTGTCAAAAGCTTTTTCGAGGTCGACAAATCCTTTGAACGTGCCTTGAATTTTCTTTAGTCTTCCTTCCATTATTATCCGCAACGTTGGAATTGTCTCTCTCGTGCCTTTACCTTTCATAATGCCAAACTGATCGTCATCTAGCGTATCCTCAATTTTCTTTTCTATTCTTCTTTATATTATTCTTGTAAGCAACTTGTATGCAGGAGCTGTAAAGCTGATTGTGCGATAATTCTCGCAATCTCTAACCGATAGTCACTGTCCACCGTCAACCACAGTACCTTGATAATCAAAGGAAATGGTACATATTTGGTTCACCTTTCGTTCCCGTCTCAAACCCAAGTACCAGAAGGCGATTAGGTTCATTAATCTAATACTGTACATACGGGAGTTAGTGTCTGGTTCCTCGCGCAAATTCCAAAATAGAACGATTCGTCCATTGTAGTACGCGGAAAAGATATACACGAAAGCACGCAGATTAACGGGCTTCCAATATACAATAAACAAACATATTTCGCCGCTCATTGTTCTTCTAGAAGCTGCTCACAACAGTAAAAAAAGAGATTCAGGAGGGACACGCATGTTAATACGCCGCTCTGAAATTCTAAGTAAAAATCTTATGGAATGTGACCGACAGTAGTGTATCAATAACGCATACGTTCAGCGCTGAAGATCGGTGTTGGTTTCAAGCACTACTTGTTTTCCAGGTCGCCACCACCACCTCGTTTTGTTCAATGGTGCTCATTTCTACGTAACCAGCTATCAGCCTATCGACTTTGCAGTTTAGGTGCGTATGTGAAAGTTGTTGATGTAAAACTGTAATGAATATAATGTTGTGACTGCGGGGTTCTCACAGACAATCTTGTACCTTCAAGCAGTTATACTATAAGGTTTACTAACAAAGAGATAGAGGGGCTGTCTGTACTTGCCACAGCTCAGTACTGCCGATAGATCCATAAAACAGAACAGAAAATTTTTATCCTAGGTTTAGGAACGTTGTTCCTGCGTCAGGGAGGAGAGAAGGGAAGAAAGGGGAAGAAGGGTAAGTGGATTCAGTTACTCACAACCCAGGTTATGAAGCAACTCAACTGAGCTGAGGTAAGTACTGGCCAGCCCCTCTATCTCTTTGTTAGTATTTGTTTAACATCTCTATATGAGATTTTCCATTAATAATTTACCGCCGCACGGCTAACGGTCTCCTCGGCCGATGCGTTATTAAGGGCGGCAGACTCCAATGTTTATTTGTTTTCTCCGTTGTGGTTAGAGCACTACAGCTGTTTTAATAAACAACGCTGTAGTAAATACTCCAAACAGCCACAAGTGTTCTAGAAATAAGAAAAATTTATTGTACCGTTACTAGTTTCGAGGAATATCACAGCGTAAGATGGTAGCGTTGATTTCGTGATAACTTTTGCGTTTGAGTCCTAAAATATAACAAAGTTTTTGTGATCGCATAGTTTACAAAAGGATTTATATTGTATTTATTCTCTATACATTACACTTATTTCAATAAAAGCTCTCTTTGCATATTATAAGAAAGAGGTTAGATTTTCTTTTTCGATCCATTCTGATCCATGACCCAAACGAAGTACAAGATGACCGACACACTTTTCTAAATAGGCTGCTGATTTGATGTGTCATAGAACAAAACATAAAAACGAAAGACAAATTTATTTATAACTTTAAATTTAAAGAATGAAGTACTCTACGAGTTTGGCATTTATGAACTGTAGTTTTCGGTGTGCAACAAATTTTACTTTGGCCAAGTTGTTTGGAGTTTCAACGTACGATACCGAAAACAAATGGATGTTCTCAGACTTAAAATCCTAAGTAGATCAACTTCCGCTGCCCACGTGCCCCTACATGGAATCAGAGATAATCATCGAATAAAACGTAGAAATATCTCTTTTTGCCGAAAAAGAAGTAAAAATGAAATTGTTTGAAGAATTACAAACGTACAACAACATCCACAATAGCCCTAACTGCATCCTAAATCATGAACTAGAAATAAGAAATTAAATATACATCTAAAATTTCATGTATCTCTTATATTTCGAAATGATAGAAATAATAATTAACCGACAGAGAGGTTATTTTTCATTGACCATTACGAGCAGCTTTCAAACTCAAGTAATTAAAGGTATAATTTAAAATGATCTGTACTACGAAGACGTATCCTTTCAGTAGCTCCAGAAGTATGCCACATCTGTAAACACATCATGTTCTTTGGCACGCAAATCAGTAGCGGATGTAAATATTTGCATGCACTATTTTATCTAGTTTACCTCCTGTACCAGCATGAATCGAAAAACAGAATCAAATACTTCTCTTATAACATATAAAGGAGGGCTTTTCCTGAAGTAAGTACAATGTATATAGTTATATAGAAAGCAAAACATTTGTAAACCACGTAATCAAAAAAACTTTGTTATAAATAATGTAACGGGTGTAGGTGTAGATATTTCCATATATGTACACACAACAGTGTGCTGGTTGTTTTTTCTGTGCGTCGATCATTCCTCCCACAGAACAGTCACAAACTTTACGACCTGATGCTGTTTCCACGGCTGCGACTGTATCACTTAGTAGACCATGCCTGTCAATGTAGACTTACCATTTTGCTTGCGTCCACGCATCCACAACTCATCACTTGACCTACCGCCCAGGAAATAATAAATATTAATACCTTGTTCTTCTGTAATGCATTTGGAGATATTAAGCACTCTAAAAACATACTACTCTTGATAACAATAAATATTAATCTGAAAATGTAGCAGATTCTCATGTAATGTTGTTCGGTGTAATGTCATCAGTCCACTAAAATATATATCTGCACTCATATCCGTTATAGCCTGTAAGTTAGGACATAAAAGTAAAATATTTTCTAAATTGTGTAATGACAAAAACTTCGTCACATTTTAGGACACAAATTCAAAATCTTCGTAATGTAACAAATATAAAACTTAACAAGATATTAAAGCTACCGTCTGACAATGGGCTCAAGACCAAAGCTAGTAACGTTATTATAAACTATTTCTAAAACTTGTTGCTGGTTACAGTTTTTCCTGCAGTGTAACAGGCTTAGTTTTTCTGACACGATTTAGATTTCAAGATTTATAAACCGAGTGGATAAGTTGAGAACAATTTTAGAATATCAGAACGAATTTACACTCTTAAGCAAAATGTGCGCTGATCTGACAGTCTAAAATTGTCTGCCAGAACGGGACGTGATCCCTGGACCTTCACATTTTGCGAGCAAGTGCTCTGCCGACTCAGCTACCCAGAAACGACTCATGATTGCCTTTCACAACTTTATGAAGGAGAACTTTTATCAAGAGTGGAAGGTAGAAGAGAGATGCGGGACTAATGCTGCGGCTATTCGCTCACCGGATCTTTCTGTGTCCCCTTCATCCACTGAAAGTGCCTCCAGGTTTCTGTGTTTTTACTTCGTGTGACGCAGAACTATACTCCATGAAGTCTCTTTCTAGAACGACAGATGCAGCGTGACCCATGCTGTTCGAACGCAACTGTTGGTGCCCAAAGGGGACAATACAAGCATTAAATCTTGTAGCCAGCTTTAGGTGTGTTAATGATGACAAGAACTATAACAGAGATTATTATTTTTACAGATGATTATTCTGGCAAGATTGATTAGCGGAATACTGCGCCCTTTGGATGTCAACAGCCTGCGACGCATCCACAATATCACTAAGATTGTTTTAACATTTGCTTGCCGCTGCTTGAAGCGTTAATTTCAGAGGAAGCCCATTACACTTTTTCAAAGAGATACGCCACGTTTACTTCATGCATTCGTTTGCAAAGACTGTAAGGGCGGTAGACAGCTCACTGTTACCATATTAAAAGTCGATCATTGATCATTAAGTTGGATTGATAGAAATTTGAAGACAAGGAATAATACAGTAAGAAACGAACAAGATGGTAAATTTACGTTTATTATTAGCATGATACACTTTTCATTATCTAGTTAATAGACGCAACATATGTAAAAAACCCGCATCGAAGTAGAGGTAAACAATTGTGGAGTCGAGACTACATGGGACCTTGAGACCAGTACGAAATATAAAACACACAGTGAGGTAGTTCATTATCTGAATATTAAAAACAATTTAACTACAGATAAGAGACCTAGGCTCTGTCTGTTTTAATGGTAAGGTGTATGTACCTCGATCACGAATAAAGGTGTTTGCATAGCGAAACGCAAAGGAAAGGATAACCTGCTTGTAACAGGACAATGCCTGAACTGTAAACTGAAGCTATTGGTAATTACTGATTGTATGGGATACGCGCTAACTTCTGCTATTGCGAGAAATAGGTATCTTTTCCTATGCTTAGTGGCTCATTCTTTACCATTTTGCCTCGAGTATCTTCTACTCGTTCACCTAAAATGAGTTTTTGGTCTCCCGTAACGTGCGTAAATCACTTGAGTCAAATTCCGAAATTCTTCGTTCACAAATACCCTTTCGATAGTATTGCTCAGTGCCAACGAGTACGCCATGACATGATGTTTATGCAGCACCCAATTTTAGTATATGACGACATAATATAAATCGTAAATCGCATTTATGAAAGATCTGGTACAACAGTCAATAAAGAAAGTACGAGATTTCCACCCACATTCACAATTTTTTAGACTTGGTACAACTTAATAATACAAAATAGAAGTAAATATATAATAATAATGCACATACACTGACGCGCCAAGTAAACTGGTACTGGCATGAACGTTCAAATACAGAGAGAATGTATATAAACAGGCAGAATACCGCACTGCGTCGGCAACGTCCATATAAGACAACAAGTGTCTATAGGAGTTGTTAGATCGGTTACTTCTGTTAAAATGTCAGGTTATCAAGATTTAAGTGAGTTTGAAGGGCGCAAGAGCGGTTGGACACAGAATCTGCGAGGTAGCTATGAGTGGGGATTTTCCCGTACCACCATTTCACGAGTGTACCGTGAATATCAGGAATCCGGTAAAACATCCTATCTCCGACATTGCTGCGACCGGGAAAAGGTCCTGCAACAACGAGGCGAACGACAACTAAGAGAAGCGTTCAACCAGACAGAAGGGCAACCGTTCGGCGATTTTGCTGGAGATTTAAATGCTGGGCCGTCCACAAGTGTCAGCGTGCTAACCATTCAACAAAACATAATCCATATGGGCTTTCGGAGCCGAAGGCCCACTTGTGTGCCCTTGATGATTACACGTTACAAAGATTTATGCCTCGCCTGGGCCCGTCAGTACTGACATTGGACTGTTGATGAACTGAGAAATGTTGCCTGGTCGGACGAGTCTTGTTTCAAATTGTATCGAGCGGATGGACGTGTACGGCTATGGAGACAACCTCAAGAATCCATGGACCATGCATGTCAGCAGGGGACTGTTCAAGCAGGTGGAGGCTCTGTAATGGCTTGGGGCGTGTGCAGTTGGATTGATATGGGACCCCTGACTCGTCTAGATACAACTCTGGTAGGTGACACGAACGTAAGCATCGTGTCTGATCACCTGCATCCGTTAATGTCCATTCCACATTCCGGCCGACTTGGGCAATTCCAGCAGGACAATGCGACACCCCACATGTCCAGAATTGCTAATGAATGGCTTCAGGAACACTCTCTGGAGTTCAAACACATCCATTGGACATCAAACTTCCCAAATATGAACATTATTGTGCAAACCTGGGGTGCCTTGAAACGTGCTGCTCAGCAGAGATCTCCACCACCATTTACTATTACGGACTTATGGACAATCCAACAGTATTCACGGTGTCAGTTCCCTTCAGCACTACTTCAGACATTAGTCGAGTCCATGCCAGGACGTGTTTCGGCATTTCTCCATACCCACGGGGACCTTAAACGATACTAGGCAGGTGTACCAGTTTCCTTTGCTCTTCACCATATAAACTAGATGGTGAAAGGTAATGTGAAGATTTCCTCATTGACAGGAGTATATGTACGCTGTCCGAATATTACAGTTAGATGGAGCGTATGGCACAATTGTTGGCATGACACCTAAGCCCGTTACGAATAAGCGTATGGTGACCGTCGGTATCACCACACACCTTTATAAATGAAAAGCAATTAAAACTTTCGTGTATATTAATGAATAGCTAAATTCGCCCTGAACTCAATCCCAATTTTTTACGCAAAAGTCTGTTAAGGAAAAGCACCGATAAGGAAAGAAAATTGTTTAGAAGAATACGGGAATCGGCAGAAAATCACGTGAAGCCGCGTGACGCAATCGGTGAAAAGGATAGCGTGTGATGCAAAGATAGTAAGTCGCGAGAGGAGACACCGACACAAACGAAGGGGCTGAAGACATCGAGAATGGTGGGCGGAGGTGTGAATGAGAGCGAATGATACGCGAGTGCCGCTGACATTGTGATATAATTAACAATTTTTAGGTCGAACATTGGTGGCATAAGATCGGCGTGGCTGTTAAATAAGAAAATCGTCCAATAAGTTTTATTTTAGCAGAATAATCAAGATAGTGAAGTAAAAAGGTAGAATCAATGTTAATGTTCCCAGAAGGAAATTTTCGATCTGCAGCATAACGTGAGCAGATATGAAACTTACTAGTAGATTAAAACTGTGTACAGGACCGAGACTGGAACTCGGGACGGACAAGTGCTCTACTCAGTAAGCTGCCCAAATACGACTCTGTACCCATCCTTACAGCTTTGCTTCCGTCAGTAGTGTTGTATGGTATGATTTGGTGCCAGGAAAACAAACTTTAAATAATAAGTGATGATCCAAAAAGGAATGATTCAAAGACCATTATTTCGGCTAATTCCCAGGTCTACGCACTCAAGCAGAGCTCGGCATTACATTAAAGGGAAGACAGGGAATATTATGCTCAAGAGTGGCAGAATATATCTTCAAAAGTAGAATATACATCTGAACAGTCTTTCACGGTAATGACTCGGGAATTTCAGTGATGAAAATTAAAGACTGAATATGGCATAGTCTGCCAATAAAATTTCACTGCAGTCAGATTACATCACACGAGCAAACATCCGTTGTTCAAGTTAACATTTAAGGTACCTTGAAACTGAATTTCCCAAGAATCAAGTTTTCTGACATGTTTATTTTATGCAAAAATAGCTATTTCAGCTAGAGGTCTGAAATTTTTTCTGATATTTCAGGCTACCGTCTGGAGAAAAGTAGCCTACAGACTCCAGCTTAGTATCACCAGGAGGAAAAATATACCATTATTAATTATAAAAAAATTAACTTAAATTTGACTGTCTAATTTATATGTATTTATAAAAAAACTATTGATTGAAATCATTTGATTGTAGTCTGTTATTTAGATAACAGTGTCATAAATGTGTACACAAAGTTTTAAGCACCTAAGAAACGTAGTTAATAAGTCTAGAGACTTACAAACATCAACTGGCAAGAAATTTTTTAAATTACTCACGACATAAATGTTTACATAATAAAGTTTATATCAAAGCTATTCTGATTATTCTTATACCAAAATCTTCATCCTTAAAACATTTTCATTGTGTTAAAATTTCTTTGTACTCAGAGTTGAGATTATGTAGTTAGACCCTCATAAACTTTATGAAAATTCTTACTGCTTTTCCAGCAGTTCACTGCAAGTTACCTTGAGGATTAGCGTTTAAAAGTTCAGAAACAGTAAATATAGTAGGCAGACACGTTGTAAGTGATCCAATGTTCCGGGATTTTAGCAGTGAGGAACCATATAAACAGTTATTACCAAAGAGTGCACTACATTTTTCTTTCTGTGCCAGGATAGGTACCATCAGACAGGTGTGAAGCGAACATCGCAGTGCGTCATGAGTTAACTGACTTTGAACGTGTAATGGTAATTGTGCAAGGTGCATGTGTCACAGCTTGCACGAGATTACGCCGAATTGGTGTTTCCGAGGTAAGAAGGTGTAGGGTGTAACTTCAACTTCGCAGAGACAACGTTTCATTGCTGCAAAGGCGACTACAAGTGTTTTAGAGATGGATGTCACGGAGCCTCCGCAGAGGCACATGGAGTAATTGTCAGTCTACTGCCATTGATAACTTTATCGATTTATAGTTTTAGGTTCCAGGAACCAAGTTCAATTGCATACGCTTCAGTGACTTCAGCGCGACGGACCGTCAATCCCAAGGGCCGGGGTTCGATTCCCTCTTGGGTGGGAGATTTTCTCCGCTCAGGGTCTGGGTGTTGTGTTGTAATAATCATCATCATTTCATCCCCATCCACGCTCAAGTCGCCGAAGTGGCGTGAAATCGAAAGACTTGCACCAGTCGAGCGGTCTACCTGACGGGAGGCCCTCGTCACACGCCATTTTTATTATTATTATTTGCGATTGAAAAGAATTTGTGACATGCAGTGCTTCTTTATGACTTTTGTCTGCTCTGTATATAAAGCATCACTGTGAATTCAGTTCGATATCTGTCCGCATTTTGTCGTCTAGCGTTGATGCCTCGGGATCATGGGGCCCATTGTTCGATTCCCGGCGGGGTCAGGGAGTTTCCCCACTAGGGGACTGGATGTTTGCATTGTCCTCATCATTTAATCATCTTTCGGGAAAAAGGGCGAGACTGGTCATTATAAAGAATGGTAACTTGTATGGACGCTGATAATGGTGTCGTCCAGCTCCCCACAAACCGAACATCATCATCAGTTCGATGTCTGCAGTCTGCAGTGAAATTATCCAGGCATCTTGTAATATCAAAACATTACTTAGTTCTATACTGTTAGCAGTGGAACACAAAATATAATTTGTTTATCTCGTTTCTACATACATATTCAAGCAAAAATCGTATCAGTACTTTACGTAATCACTGTCGAAAAATGTCAGCATCCATAATTGCGCTTCTGGAGAATCCTACTCTTTCCCTAACTCAGTGCTAATGTAATTAAATGATCTACAAGTATGCAAGCAAATTGATCGTGTGAATACGACTCTGTGGATTGTCCTTAAATGTCGTGCTTCTTCTGTCACTTACTCGGTCGGAGGAGTCCCATTCATTTCTGTTTCTGACCGTCCAGTTGCAGCACTCCGTAGGCGAATACTTAGCTTCGTCTGTCTTTCTGGAACAGAAGAATGCCGCTCCATATCAAACGCAAGAGATGGTTCTGTAAACATCGTTGTAGGTATATTGTGGTATAATTCTACACATAATACGTTTAAAAATGTACTTAAGAGTTATCAAACATGATGTTTCATAAAACCCTAGACTAACAAAATGTTTTATTCCTATCACTTTACACACAACCTTTGCTAACACAGAATTTGAGACGGTGCGTAAATGATCTTGAGCTGCCTGTTAATAACGAAATTGAAAATATTTTCTCTTTTTTTATTTTTAGCCTTAGCCTTGTCCGTAAAGCAGCTATAAACACTCATGTACATGTTAAAAATGTGAGACAGAGCACATTTGGCAATATTCATCCAGTCATAGTCATCGCAGTTATGTCAGTATATAAAAGGTAAAAACTAAATACGCACCTCCATAGCAGGCAAGTCCTCATCTCAAAATTCTAGCTCGATAGTATCTGCACTTCAGCAGCTCCTTACTCCCTCTAGTTCACTGTCTCCATTTTTGATAAGTTTGTCGCTAATATCATTTCTATCACAGATTATTTTTTTCTTTCATTTATTCTAAATACATGGCGTGTGCTCATTAGACTGTTCGTTCCAGCCTACGGATCCTATAATTCTTTCAGACTTTTAGTGACAATATCGTTTACCGTGCAGAGATTCGTAAGCTTCAGACGACCTTGTCAACTGAATATTCATTTATTTTATGAAAACATCTTTAGACCACTTTTCACAAAACATATTAAAGCACAATAGACAGACAAACAGGTGGCAATTCTTACTGTGGTAACTTTGCAAGTGAAAACCAGCTTGTAAGTAGGTAGCATTTATTGTGTGGTATTACACATCCCTTTATAAGAAATTGAGTGGTACACTCTAAAATGTAGCACTGAAAACATGAGGGATGTCACAGAAACACTTCACGTGTCGTTCGCGTATTCAAATGTCAAGAATAATTCTTCTGTGGACATGTATCGACCACGCCCAGTCACTACCCTCTGGGGTGGATAAACCGTTACATTGGGTGTTTGCAGGGAAATCGTTTGTGGAAGGTAAACATTGACTCGACGTTTTAATAGTACGCCGTTGCCATTTAATTAAAGGGTTCGACCAATTTAGAGCTGACTAAGTAAAGTCTGAAAAACAACATTGAAAGAGAAAGTGAACATGACATCTGCACTGTTGAATTGTTAAATACTTGTTAATACTTCGTTTCACATGTTCTGTAAATATTTGGTGTGCATGTCGTAATTATCTCTCGCTGTCTGTGATACAAAGTTTTTCACAGCAACGGTATTTCGAAATGTTTCGCTTTGAATGTTAAGGTTCAACGATTCTTTTATTAAGCGTGACACACCACTAGTATTCTGCTAATTAAGTATGTTTAAGAACAACGTTGTAATGTGTTAATAAAAAAGTGGCCAGGGGCGAGTAGGTCTCACGCACTGACGGTTCAGTACAAATTTAATTATGTACGCAGACAGCACATCCATCGGAGGAATCAAGATGCTCGACGATTTCTACCTATTATCAACATTGGCAAGTTATCTGTCCCGGGGATTGAAAAACTTTGGAGATCATTTTAAATTTAATATTGAACTCGCGTAATAAATGATAAAAGAAATATTTTGTCATGCTATATAATTACCTTTACAAACCTTGCCTCTTAACAGATTTTATGATTTTAGGCCAACACGAAGTACCCTATAGATTTTGATGAGTAAGTTTGTGAGTTTCAAAAAATATGACATAAATGGTCATAAATTTTGACTGCGTTTACTTAGAAGCTTACATGTATTACACACCCAAGCGACCATACACCGTAGTAGTTGTAACTTGATATATGTACCCGTTTCTGAGAAAAAGGAGTCTTAATAAAGGGACGAATAGACAGTCGAATAACAATTGACAAATACTTCTTCTTTCGTGTGATGTAGTTACAAATTCATATTATTCGGGTTTTTCCTACTGTGAATCCTTGCTTCTTGCATAATTTCAGTATTCTAGGCTAGCGGTAGGTACCCTACGGTTTTTGTAAGTGAGTCTGCGAGTATAAAAACATTTGACATAAATGGCCGTATCCCTTGGCTACACTAACTTCGAATGTTAAAGTTTTTTAACCGCCCAGCTAACTTAAACCTCAGTATTTGACATAAATTTCAACTTAAACTTTTACCCGTTGTGGAGAAAATGGTTCTTTTACAACTGGACAAACAGGGAGACACACAAACAGACAGCAACATGATCCTATAAGTGTTACGTTTTCTGCCCATTTAGGAACGGAACCCGAAATATGAAGTATAATTTACTTTACATTTAGCATTTCGTATGAACCAGCTTTTAATGGCTCATATTAGGTCAGTTCCAGACTCTTTCGAGAACATTTTTTAAATTCTGTATAGCATTTCATGCCATCAAAATACGGTATGTAATTCCATTATCCACTTGTTTCTTCTGCGTCAAAAATATCGTGGAACCTCATTGACTTCGAATCTATAGCTCCGGGGGTAACGTAACCTAATCGTTCCCCTGGAGACGTCTATTACGTTCCAAAATATCCTGAGGGCTCTGAGGTGCTTCCTTCGTCTTGGGTCCCTTGTCCCATTTGCCGGGGCCTCCAGGGAAATGGTGGCACACGCGATAGGCGTCTGCGGTAACAGCCAATAACGTGAGAGCGCGGTCGACCACTTCAGACGGTGTGGCTCCTGGAATTCCTTCTGCTCTTCCCACGTTGCCTCTGTCGCCGTCTCAAATAGCTTAGGTCAATGACATTTTTACTTGTCAGCTGCTCGTAACCAATTACCGCAGGTGAATTTGCACTCTCAAGTGTGCACAGTTCCATTCTCTTCGATTTACCTTCTTCCCGCCCTTGTTGCTCTTCCATTTTAATTTTTAAGACTCAGTTACGATCAATACATCTTAGTAATTTGAATGTTTACAGTAAACTCGATTTCTTCTAGAGTATTATCAGCTGATAACGCGGTATGAAAAATGGGGCAGAAATCCGTAGATGTGATGTGCAGATAAACAAATGCTTTCAATTTCAGAAAAATTGGATGATTTAGTCAAGATAAAGGGCTTCACAATAATAGCAATTCAGTATCATTATTCAGTAGTTCCTGCTTTGAATATGTCTGTAGGTCTGAAGATAATGATCAAAACAGGACAGATTTTCAATAAACGTACCTTGCAAGTTGGACATAAATTATCCCCAGGCTTATGTTATATGACTCGAATATTATTTTCTTCAGATGGTGCCAACTTTATGTTTTACGTTGTATTATGATATGCTGTGAATGATAAGACGGAAATCTACTGACGTTCTTCCGATATTTCTAAGCTTTCTTTATTTTTGTGTTTTATACGAGGAATCCTCGGTCTTCAGTCGCCAGTAACAGAGCGTCTACGCTTTGTGAGGCCTGTTGCCATCATATTTGTATTGCACTAACAGTACCCAGAAAACAGCCATAATGCCTGCAGTCTGAATGTTTGTTGTGATTCTACAGTGAAATATTCCAGCTGTAATATGGTGTTCACTGTAGAAAAAAAATTAATATCTCCTCATCTCTTGGTCACTGTTTGTGAACTCTGACAAAGGTGAGAACTTTCAAGTTATCAGAAAAAAAGTAAACGTAGTAAAGGGTATGTAACAGTCCTGTTACCCCATAGCCGAATACACATCAAACGTTTACCTCCCGTTAGAAGAAGTCTTCAAAATGGCGACTGGTTCGATAGTGACCAATTTTATAGGTACGCATCCACAAATTTTCCACAAGCTCAAAAATCCCAGATTGTTTACGTACAAAAACTAGACTGCACCGTCTACTGCAGTATTAAGAATAACACTGCCAAGAACAAAATCTGATACACATCTGACGAGTTTGCAATTAAAGCTCGAGAACGTTGGGGCTACAGAACATTTCACCGTACTGCACTGCGAAGAAATGGAGACATTTCTGTGCAAAAGGGGCACATGCTTCTATTCGTATACATTTACATTACTGAGCAGCTATTCTCAGTACAACACAGTCACATAGCTAGAGCGACAGCAAGCAATCTAAACAAAATACTAAGTAAGAAGCCACATATGACTGACTGTAAAAAGAAAAATGAAATTTGTCAGCTATGAAAGTTAATTTTCGAACTATTTAATTTATATAGCGAAATGACTAATTTCAGCCACTGTTTTCCTTCATATATGGTAATGTTTTAATATGTGAACAACTTAAGTGTATGGTGTAGCTCAGCATGTTTCTTCATCACAGTTTGCAGGTTTTAGAGGGGCAAAGTACTCGTAGTTTTCACAAGTCCCACATAATTGGCAAGCTAGGTCGAAACTCAGGCTCTCACTGATTTGAAGTTGGCCACAAATAGTGGTCGAGAATGTTGATTTTTCTCTAATATCTTTTTTAATAATGATCGCTTATAGTAAGATAAGTAATTTCGACCGTTTCCGGTCATGCTCAGATCTGAAAGATATGACATGTACAGTTAAGAGACTAAAATTGCATTCTGTATTAAAGGTATTTAAAGATTATTGTGTCCAGGCTCATAGGTGAAGGAAACACCATATGGTAGCGGAATAGTATAATTCTATTTCGATTACTATATTAAGTAATATACAGTTAGGTTATAAAATGAAACCAAAAAACAGTTAAATTTACAATTGTTGGAATGCAATTATTGCAGTTAAATTGACAATTTGTGTAAATATGAAGATATATAGAAGCTCTTGCAGATGTCGTGTTGTAATAAGGATTTTTAATAAAAGAGAAGAGCTAATAGTATAACAATTTATACAGATCTTAATATGAAGTATTTTGTATCTGCGCGTAAAAATACACTCACGGAAAATATAGAAACACCAAGAAGGTGCTAGGTATCATAAACGAAAATTGGTAGGCGTGTTTGTACACCTGAACGATGTTGTTTGTTCATATTTCGAGCCAGTCACAAACGAATGGCGCTCTTACCACCGCTATGAAGTTGCAAATCAGGTTTCCTTTCAATACAAGCGGCAACGGTCGTGAGTCTTAAGTGCCTTTGAGATTGGAACTGGTGAGTTGACGTTAGTCAAAAATGCCTTTAAGGCAACGAAGACGTCGTTATCAACACCTCACTGAGTTTCAACGACATCGTGTAAGAGGACTACTAGAAGCTATATAATCCTTCTAAGATACTACAGAAGCACTTGGCAAGAATGTAGCCACTGTACACTATTTATGGCAGCGGTGGTCACGAGAATGTACGGTCGTAAGAACAGCGGCCTTTGGACGGCCATGTGGTTCTGCCGAGAGGGAAGGCCACTGTGTTTGGCGTAAGGCTCTGTCGCATCGTACTGCATCTGCAGCACCAATTTGAGTAGAAAATGGTAACATACTGACAGAGACAATTGTTATAAATCGGTAACTTCCAGGACAGCTCCGAAACAGGCGCCCTATAGCATGCATTCCACTTACCGAAAACCACCACCGTTTTCCACTTCAGTGGTATCTAGCGAGAGCTCACCGGACGGCAAGATGGAGGTCTGTTGTGTTTTCTGATGAAATTTGCTCTGATGCATTGACAGTGATAGCTGTGTGTTGGTTGGATGGAGGCCGGTTGAGGTCCTGCAACCAACCTGTTTGAGTGCTACACATATTGGACTCTAAACCTGGAGTTATGGTCTAGGTGCGATTTCGTATGACATCAAGAGCACTCTCACGGATATACCACTCAGCCTGACTGCAATACTGTCTGGTCATGTGCTGCAACTCATGAATAGCATTCCAGGCGGTCTTTGAAACAGGATAACGCTCGCCCACATACAGCCGTTGCAGCCCAACATGCTCTCCAGAGTGTCGACACGTTCCCTTGGCCTACCCGATCACCAGACCAGTCTCCAATAGAGCACAATGGGACTTCGTTGGGCGACAACTCCAGCGTCATGCACAAACAGCGTTAACCGTCCCTGTATTGACCGAGCAAGTGGAACTCCATCGCACAAAGAGACATCTGGCATCTGTACAACACAAATAATGCACGTTTGCACGCTTGTATTCAACATTCCGTCAGCTACATCAATTATTAACGTACAAGCATTCCACATTTGCCATGGCTTATCTCGAGCTTACATTAAGGTGTGTACTTACAATGTTAATCACTTAAATATGCTACCTAGACAAACATATTCCCCAAATTTTATTACTCTACATTAATTATTTAATGATGTTTCGATTTTGTTTACTTCAGAATATAATTATGACCGCTATATGTAATTGTCATGAAGCTGCTATGTCAATGTACATCCTAATTACGTCATTGATGTAAAAATGGTAAAAAATAACTGTGATGCTGGTAACACCTGAAATCTAAAATAAGAAAGACCAACACACTATGTCCCTACAATAGTGAGATTTTGCATAATGTGAGACTCTGGTCCTGTAGAAATACTGCATCACACAAAATCTAATCACATACGAAACTAATAGTTAACCTTTGTGTGCACTGGAGAATATATGAAGAATATTTGTATATATATATATCATCTACTATTTTCCGTTATTCCATAAAACAAATTATGAATTGAACAATACGCAGTGGAGGAAAGAAAAGTATTCAGTAAAAACTAACGTTTCCAAAACGTAAAAGAGCATGGTAAGGCTAAGGTTAAGACTAACGAAATGAAGTAAATACAGTTTAATACCAAAATGCTACAGTAACCACACGTCTAGGTGACACGTTTCCGAGATTTAGGTTACTGTAAGGAAGATCCTCTCACTATGTGCTATGCATCCTGTAACACTCTTATATCTGACTTTTCTTATATTTTGGTGTGTGTTGTACAATAATATTGTTACAATCTTTTTTAAATATCATTAAACTTCAATACATTTCCTGTCGTTTACCCTCCATTTCGGTATCTTTAAGATCTGAAGATGAAGAGAAATGGTCGAAAATAGTTGTCTATTTTCTATTCTGCTCTTGGATAGTAAACATTTTACAATAAATCAACATTGAAATAACAGATCACAGCCCTACAGTGACAATGTCAGGCCGCTACAACATATAGGTGAACTAAAATGTGACAGTGATGTCGTTGGCTGCTGATAAAATGACGATGAAATGTAATACTTATTATCTATATTTCGTATATGGATATGAGTCTGGCTCTCCCACTCTTCCTGCAACTAACATTATGTGTGTTTTTTGTTTCACTTGCAGGTTGGCTGCCCTGCAGAATGACCGCGTATGGGGCGCAGCAGCAGACGTCGTGCTGCCATCGCATTGGCCTGCCGCTGACCATGTGACCACATCACGCACTGCTGCCAGCACTGCCGACGAAGGAGCGCAGTGGTCACCGCTAGAGTAACGGCCGCGTCGCGCTTCCGTGACGCGTATCAGCCACGTGCGTCTCGCGCCGGTGATATACGGATCGCCAAACATTACCTAACATCGAGGACCAAAGAAAATATTGCTATCATCTGACATAAAATATCTGCTGCAGTACCACACAGACACTAAACATGTTGCCAACCAACGTCATGTCGTTCATGAAGAAGGTAAGTTGGCACCTAATTATTAAATATGTACAGTAACATTTAAGACTATTCATTTGTTTCAGTTTACCTAGAACGGATTTCATCTCCTGTTCTCTGTTCCGATCGCGACAGAACATGTTTCACTTCTGAGAGACATAATTCTTAATAGTTTACTGTCTGTTTTCCTGTAAGCTGTAAGCAACTGGAGATCAATTCTAAATGTGTTTTGTCAGTTTTTTTACCTGAAGGAAGTTTCACAGTGAACTGCGAAATAATACTGGATACGTTTGGGTATTGCTAGTGTGTAGTTACTAATCTGAATTTCTTCATCAAACTTGTCAGATCACAACCTTGTCAAATTAAATAACAAATTTGGTCTTCGGATAACAGTCATGATTCAGTAAACATTGCTCATTGTTTATAAGGTAAGGTAAATATTAAAAGGATTAAAACCATGCCTCTCTCCTCTAAGTATAGTTAACGGATGCAATTAACATAATGTCTTTGTTGATTACAGTTTTCATAACATTGCTTCATGCCTTTCATAAATACCTAATTCTAGATATTACCTTGTAGTTGTTATTTCCTTCCTACTTTTTAGATTACTGTGATTTTAGAATTTCATTACCTTCTTCACTGAGTATCCTGAAGTTGTCTTCTAACATAAGGTCATTCAAAGATAATATAGATAAACTCAACGATAATATAAAGCTACATGTATTTTCCTCTTTACGTGTAATTTCTTTTCAGAAGGAGTAAGGCATATCAGAGATTCATTTTGCTGCATGACCTATTCGCTAGTCTTGCTTTCTGTCGAAAGCTGTATGCTGAATCTTGGCTATAGCACAAAACTCATTGTTACTGTTCTAAGTAAATGGAAATGCAGCCTATTTATAATAGGTAGATAACTGTATCGTGAAGTAATCTGTAAGAATTTTGTACGTTTATCTCACTGCCTCATTTTATTCTCGTTGTAAAAAAGTACTCCAAAATCGAAATAAAACTATCGACAAAACTTAAAGCAGAAAAAAACACCACTATGTCTATGAGAACTGCTGAGCAAATATATTTTATCCCTTGAAATTACAGGAATCACTGAAATACATATCCATGTCTCTCAGAAATACCACAAAGTTCTCAGTTTTTACGCAAGTAATATGAAGCTGGTATTTTACGCAACACTAAGCATCATCAGGTATCTCTGGTGTATATAAACACTCCTTCCTTTTGTTGTAAGGAAACTTTTCTACACTTATCATTATGGCCATCGTAATGTCAGCTATATTTAAAGTGTACACTCCTGATATAGTCACAAAAACATAAAAATGAGAACGATAACTGCAGCCACACAGAAAGTTATTTCTGTACAAAATAGCTAATTTTATGAATTGTAATTCACATATTACATGTTACTATGGAAATTAACTACAAGCTAGTTTTTCATCATAAGGTACATAAATTTTTGAGCTGCTTCTTAAGGAAGCTTATATGACAGTAAAAGGTCGGCGTTCTGAGATACTACTAGTACTGCTACTACTACTAATACTGTTGCAAGTATTTCGTGATCTGTTCGACATATTACCGCCATAGTATGTTTAGTAAGATAAGAGCTGAGACGCTGAGAACAGAAAGGCCTAAAGCATACTGTCATCGATTTTGAGATTGTAGCATGTATCTTTGCTCTTGACACCCACGCACTGTATGGTGAAACAGTTTCATCTATATTGTTGGCTCACATTTTATGAAATGAAAATTCATGAAACTCTCTCTGACTGATTTGTCTTACATTAATTTCTATATAAGCCCAAAACACAAAGCACAATATCATTTTTCTATTAATATCGAGGTTTGTGAACATAGTTCAGAGTTTTCATCATGCACGTAGCAGTAGTAGTGTGTATTGGAAAGTATATTGGCAGTTTTATCTGAACCGAAAGCCACAGAATACGCTTAATGAAAATAATCATAATGAGGACCATCAAGTGTTGGAATAGGCCATAACTGCGCGTGTGGTCCGTGTATTATCAGTTATTTATGTTCTGATTCTACTTTCTCATTATTCCAAACTTAACAACTGTCAAACTGCCACTAGCCTATACATGAAATTATTGTGAATTAACGTTAATAATAAATATAATAATGAATAATAAATATAATCCTAAATATAATATTTCATAATATAAAGTAGGTACATTATTTTCTCATCGTATAGATGGTTGAGACTTGGTTAATAACAAGTCAAACCAATGAGACTGGTAACTTGTCTGTAGTCCGATTCTCAGAAACATCTATTTTTCTCAAAATTTTGTGTCCGCGCTTTGCATCCTTGTGGTTATCAGTGCCTCAATTACACTATGATGTGCATGATGTAGTACCCGTAAAAACTGATTTTGAGGACAACTTTGTATCCTTAACATATATTTATTTGCGTAATTTCCAAAGCTGACAAATATCTAAGCCATTGTAGTTATAGTAATAGTAGTGTGTTTCGGTAACTGAAAGATGCAATCTTATGGAGCATCCAAATTACGTAGAAGTTGAAATTCATCTTATTCGTAATCTCGGTCGCTTACCACGTTGCATTAGCAGATGTAATACAGAATATTCAAGAAAGAGCTACAATGGGTTGGTTTAATCAAAATAAGCTCTTCAAAGACGTGTTAAACTAACTTCAATTAGACACGCTACAAGAATGCTCCTGTGAAGTGCGGAGAGGCTTTACCTTCACAATATCTTGAGGCAACCTTCCAACATGACGCACGTAATATAGTATTTTCTGTTATTGGTGTCTTCGGCAATGATTAACAGACTACTTCTAGAAAAATTTTAGCTGTTGTGGGGTTCAGACCATCTTTCTGTTCGTGCATCATCAGCGAATAGAACATGAAGAGAGACAATGATTGTGGTACATCATTTAATAATGTCAACATATCTTTTTCCTGGGTGGTATATGCCTGCCGAATTACAACAATAAAATGCTAGTGCACACCACAATATTTAATACTGTAAGCGTTCGATAATTTCAGGAAAACGTGGTCGCGGTAATGAACGCCTTTCATGCCCTTCTAGGAAAAACATACGCCCCCATCGTACCACAAGTGATGTCTTATTACGAAAATCAAACAACCACGTTCAATTACAAGGGCACTAGATTACGGTGCTGGAGTGAAAGAATCCAGTTCCTGAAACTGGAAGAAACGCTTATTGCCGGATGTAGGGCAAAACAGGGAATACATTTTTTTGGTCTGAATTCGCTGATTGTTTTGAATTAAATTTGAAGTTTCTTCACGGTTCAAATGGTTCACATGGCTCTGAGTACAATGGGATTTAACTTCTGAGGTCATCAGTCCCCTAGAACTTAGAACTACTTAAACCTAAGTAACCCAAGGACATCACATACATTCATGCCCCAGGCAGGATTCGAACCTGCGACCGTAGTGGTCGCACGGATCCAGACCGTAACGCCTAGAACCGCTCGGCCACACTCGCCGGCATCTTCGCAGTCTGTGAAGTAATTTTATAAAATATTTTATATTATAAAGGTCTGGTCTTCTTAATGGCAAGATGTTGTAGATACTGTAGAGGCTGGTCTCCTGGAAATGCCCGCTAAGTTTGTAGTCCTGTTTGGGAACCATGCACTTTAATTTCCTTTTTTCACGTACTAACTTCAAAAAATTTTACAGCCTACAACATACGACATCTCAGAGTAATAAATAAGGCAAAGGGCTTTCATTTACGCTTTTCCGGTATGAATTCCAGTGACAATGATCGCTGTTGTTATGGAGTCTGTTTGCCCATTCCCTTCCTTTAGATTTATGTCGACAAGAATTGGCCGCTAGTAATTATTCTACGTTATATTTTTCTGTGATAAAAGCAAAGACATATTTATAGGTTTGGTTTATGTATGCATTTCCTCGGTTCCATGTAATGCTCTGATTTCTACCTGATGCTTCAAACAAGCTCGACGTAGCCCCTATTGGAAAAGGTTTTCAAGTAACATAAAGACAATGAATCCTTTCGCAGTCTGCGTATATAAGAGAAGTTCGGCTAACAATGAAATTTATTTGTCCTCAACTTTGCATTCACTTAGTCATTTTTTCAAATAGTTAGAGAGTGAAGACCGGGTGTAGATGCCTTTCTGCCCAGCCACATAGGAGGTTCCATCTATAAATTTCGCTACCTGAGAGCGCCTCCATTTAAACGAGTGATAGCAGGACAATCAAACTTTGTGGGAACGTCTGTGAAGATCTGCTATAAATACTGAATAAACCATTGAAAAAAAATTCATTTTAATCTCGACATAGGAAGGTAATGATTTTTAATTACAGACCGTATTTATGTCCCAGGTTACAAACTTTGCTCATTGTGATGACCATCTGCATACACAACAGCTTAGGACCAAACCTGAGATACCATTTCGCAACTGTTCGCACCACTTTCCGAACGGTTGTCTGTGGAATGTTCAGCTGTCATGACACAGCTCGCGCACAGCTTGAATATCACATATTGCATCCACAATTTTCAGCCACGGCCACAGCATCTTGTTGAACAGTTTGTGGCCCAATTGGCCGTTGTGCTCCCCCAGAAGCAGTTCCCAACTCGCTAGTTAATTCGACTTTCCTAATTATATTCTTCAACGCCGGTGCAAAAAGAGACCTTCCATACTCCTTTAAGGAGTCGATACTCGCAAAGTGCAGCAACATTTTTGTTGTCTTTTTGATAAGACAGTCTTACGAGTGAAACCCTGATCAACATGTCGCGGCCCATGTTAACTGCCTGTAACCGTAATGCACTGATGCTTGTGTCTGAAGCATACGTCACTGTACCAGTACCGGCGTCGAATGGTAAAGTCATGACACGCACCACTAGCAACGCAAATACTACAGCGGCCAGTCCGAAAATCGTTACTATCAAGTTGGATGCCCAAGCGTTAAATAGTTTCCGTCTGCAACGGCTCATGTAGCGGAAGTTTAATTATAACTATCTTTTGCTTTGTTTTAGACTTCTCCTCCCAGTCGCGCTCGGAATAATATTATCCAAGCATAGTTCACGATCTCATATTGACACATGCCGCTGACTGCCAGATTCGCACCAAAACGATCAAGTGTGCATACAATTTACTATATGCTATCATCTTAACCGTCACTACATGATTAGTAGACATGTAGAGACGGTATAGGTTTCCGCTATTGTCCTGAACTCTGTGATATTCTAAGCCCTGGCATGCTCTAGTTACTCGGAGATAGCTTGCATAAGCGAAAAATACTTGAATCATTGAAAATCCATTCTGTATTCTTTACGTTATCTTTAAATTACGTTGCCAATCACGAAGTTTATGTATGCATTCAGAATGAACCTCCTCGTCTGTACCTCACACAGCCTATAATAACTTCTTTGTTAAGAAGAATTAGTAGCTGTAAAGTCCTCATTTCTATATTTAATTAAATACTATTCATTAGGTAATCAGTTCTTTGCCTACTCGAATAGCACGAAGCTATTTACTCAAATATATATTACACCGCGACATAGAATATTAAAATTGAAAATGTTTCTACCAGGTAACTATCGATTACAAAAAACATAAAAACAAATAACTGATTCCACAGATCAACTATAGCTAAATTATTTGACATATTGTCATATGTCTTTACACACAGATTGAAATCAGAAAGGTGTTTTTACATATTAAAAGTTCCCCCTATGCATCCGCCTCCCCCCCCCCCCCCCCCCCACCCTCCTCAACACTACTGATTCTGCAGATATCACGTTCTTCCCATGTTCGACGCAGTATGTTCCTATGAATCTGTTGAAAAGCACTGTTGATGCGACCTCGCAGTTCTGGTAGGTTTCTTGTAAGTGGAAGCGTAAACAATAAACTTTTCAGATAACCCCACATAAAAATAATTCTCATGTGGT
Source organism: Schistocerca gregaria (assembly GCF_023897955.1). Lineage (NCBI taxonomy): Eukaryota > Metazoa > Arthropoda > Insecta > Orthoptera > Acrididae > Schistocerca > Schistocerca gregaria. The sequence goes on from NC_064922.1 coordinate 466,067,578, forward strand.
TAAATCGGGATAACGTGGACGCCATGACATAAATTGCTGATCATGAGGCTCACCAGTTTATCAATTCCCTGCCTACGGAACCAACAACATCAGCATGAAAGTGGGGAGGACCACCATCATATTTGTTGATGAAGTCCACATTGCTGCCACAGTTGTGGTTTGAACCAATTTTCCAGCATGTCCAAATACACATGTTCTGTAACGTCTTGTCGCAGAAAAAAGGGACAGTCAACTTTAAACCATGAGACTTCACAGATCATATTAACTGTTGGTGAATCTCGAAGCTGCTGGGCAATGGAGTGAAGAATATCTGTTTATCAGATTCGCAATCTGCGACTGTTTATTCTGCCTATCACAGGTAAAGTTTTACTTCATCACTGAAGATGAGCTTCTCACAAAACCCATCCTCGATGCCTGTCGCCATTTTACCTAAATTCTCAATGCTACGCTCTCATAACAGAATTATAAAGGTCGTTGCAACTGTACTACGCTTTTTGAGTTTTATCTATGCGAGTGTTGAGCTTCGCGACAATATGTCTGTTAAAGCAGCGACACTGCACAAAAAATTCCATTCTAGCGTTTGATATCTGCGATTCAGTTATTCAGTATTGGCTGCTGTCATTTGTGCAGATGATGATGAAACTTCCTGGCAGATTAAAACTGTGTGCCCGACCGAGACTCGAACTCGGGACCTTTGCCTGTCGCGGGCAACCGCTCTACTGGCAGAAGTAAAGCTGTGAGTACCGCGCGTGAGTAGTGCTTCGGTAGCTCAATTGGTAGAGCGCTTGCCCGCGAAAGGCAAAGGTCTCGAGTTCGAGTCTCGGTCCGGCACACAGTTTTAATCTGCCAGGAAGTTTCATATCAGCGCATACTCCGCTGCAGAGTGAAAATCTCATTCTGGATGATGGTGATGTTCGTTTGTGGGGTACTCGACTTCGTAGTCATCAGCTCCAGTACAAATCCCAAGTCTTTCCATTTCCAGTCTCGGCACTTACCGAATGATGATGAGGAGAACACAAAGACCCAGTCCCCAGGCGGAGAAAATGGCCGACCCAACCGGGAATCGAACCTGGCACGCAGTATTCCAGAGGCAGCAACGCTGTCCAGTAGACCACGATCTGCGGAGTCATTTGTGCTCTCTGACTCGACTAATCAAGCAACAGAAATATACGCTACGATCGCAAGCAACTTGAATTTGCTTATTAATACCGAACGTGAACTGTGTAACGTGGGTTTCGTGTATCCTTGATGTTTAACACTTCTTCAAGCGAATGTTAATCAATGCGCTGTGGTGATCAACGCTGGATGTGTTGACTTTGAAACAGCTGTTGTGAGAACACAAAGTTCTGCTAACTCGTTGCATTATTTTGAAACCTGAATTCATATGTATAGTAGTCTTCTCTGAGTTACAAAGCAGTTCGACGAGATCATGTACAATTCGATCACGGAAATTATCATTCCTATGGGGAAAGACAACATTTAGCAAAGCAGAACGTACACCTTCCTCTCGTTACAATAATGTTCCACGGTATCTGGTGGTAACAGATCAGCCTTGCACGTGAGGGATGTTGTTGACAATGAACTACGTAGGTCTATCTCGCGGAATTTCTCTGAGCACTCACCTCGTGCCTTGTAAAGACGTTCCTCTTGCTCAGTGGATAAGCTTGGTCGTGGTCTCGTTTAGTATTGGCACTGGAAGGCTCAGAATAGTAGGAAAGTCGTGAACCACTTTCCAATAAAGCTCTTGCAATTATTGTTCCAAGGGAAATCGTTTATTAAGTGCTGCGATACTCAGCAGAGAACGTTCAACATTACACTACATAAGAGTTATGTAGAAAATCATGTTAACATCGAACACTGTATATTACTAATTTCTGTGCATTTACACAACCGCGGCTCAGATCCATCCCGGCCTTCAATGTTTCTGATAACTTATTACACACTTAAATCTATACAGTGATGGCCATGCCACCACCAACCAGCTGCTTAATAGTGCAATAATTAATATATTTTGCAAACTTTTCGACAATGGCCCTACATGCGCGAACGTTCTCTGTGACTGCCGCCAGTCAACAGCCATTTCATAAAACAGTACTTGGTAACAATATTCTAGAGCCGTTACCGACGCGACCGTCACCACGCAACTGCCGCTGCCGATACGAGAGAAAATCTGGTTTGAGGGCTTTAGTTAATCACAGCGAAGTAAATTCCGTGCTACCATATATGGTGTAGCTTTACCCGTTAACAGGTGGAGACGCTGTTCCAGGTGGCTGATGATACCGTGACGCGTCAGTAAAATCTACGTTATCCTTCTCCCGACACCTAAGTCTTGTGACATTCGATACATATTTTAATATAAGTTTACAAACTTTCTACAAATGGCTATCAAAGGATGGTCAAGATTTCAGTGTATTGTTTACTCCATATGGTCCATATTGTTTGTAATGCTTCCATAATTTTTAACCATTAGCTGTTTATTTGCCCCATTAGTCATCTACCAGTTTCTGTCATTAACCATCATACAAGATGTATGTACGACCGAGCCTTTTTTCCCTCAATCATAAGACATATGCCAGGATAAGAAATGAACGAAACAAAATGAACACCTTCCTCTCAACTGTAGCCTCTCTATGCAGATAAAAATCCTACAAAATTAAATAAGCACCTAATTATCCAAAATAAATGATGTCACAGCAACACAAACTACAACTATTGGCTGAAAAGGCCCATGATTACCCACAGCCAATCGTCCACCATCTCCTTCTGAGGTGGAATGAAATAAAACCTCTCATGGCAAAAAATAAACTTTATGGAGTGGGAGAATCTCATAGAGACAGTTAAATTTTGGTCCGAAATGTGAAAATATTTGTCTAAGATCCTTCTAGTGCTGCCTCGGTCCAATTCAGAAGTAGAGAGGTGTTTCAGTTGCGCGAATAAAGCCAAAAGTTCTTATTAGAACAGAATGGGCAACGCCATGCTCAGTTATATTTTGGCGACTTGTCCTGGCCTTCGGCGACTCGGACTTTTGTTTTCACAGCTTTGAGTATTATGATTCAGTCATGAAAACTAGTTACGACCACATAAATTTAGAAATGTTTCGATTTCTCTACAAATCATTCATTACAAAATAAATATTCTTCATTTCATAACTATGAGGGAAGATGTAAGGGAGTATCAAATGAAAAACGGAAACCTGCCATAATGGGACCTTGAAATGGTTCCATTCAAAAGTGATCATTACAGAGTCAAGACATTTATCCCAGATGGAGACGAGGTAATCAGTTCCTGTTTCTCAGTAGATTGTCGGCCACTGATGGATCCTTAACTGCATCACTCTTGCACCAGGAAGAGCAGTTGAACGGAATCGACAGGATCTTGAAAGGAGGATATAAGATGAGCATCAACAAAAGCAAAACGAGGATAATGGAATAAAGTATAATTAAATCGGTTGATCCTTAGGGAATTAGATTAGTATATGAGACACTTAAAAGTAGTAAATGAGTTTTGCTATTTCGGGAGCAAAATAACTTATGATGGTCGAAGTAGAGAAGATATAAGATGTAGACTGGCAATGGCAAGGAAAGCGTTTCTGAAGAAATTTATTGACATCGAGTATAGATTTAAATGTCAAGAAGTCGTTTCTGAAAGTATTTGTGTGGAGTGTAGCCGTGTATGGAGTGAAACACGAACGATAAATGGTTTTGACAAGAAGAGAACAGAAGCATTCGAAATGTGGTGCTACAGAAGAAGGCTGAAGATTAGATGGGCAGACTAGATGATTAATGAGAAGCTATTGAATAGAATTGGATAGAAGAGAAATTTGTGGCACAACTTGACTAGAAGAAGGGATCGTTTGGCAGGACATGTTCTGAGGCATCAAGGGATCACGAATTTAGTATTCGAGGGCAGCGTGGAGGGTGAAAATCGTAGAGCGAGACCAAGACAAGAATATCCTAAGCAGATTCGGAGGGATGTAGGTTGTAGTAGGTACTGGGAAATGAAGCAGCTTGCACAGGGTACAGGAGCATGGAGAGCTGCATCAAACCAGTCTCTGGACTGAAGACCACAACAACAACAACAACATTCGTCAGGCTTCCTGACAGCAAAACTACTGTGGTTGTATGGTTTAAATTTAGGTCGAATTATCGACGTAATTAGTATTCGCGTAAGGTTTACAGGAGTCTTTTTCTTTCATTACCCTCACACTCACATTTAAATTAATAATGTTAACGAAATAAGCGACTATGCTGGTCCCATAAAACCCCAATGGATATAGACCAAGAATGATCGAATATTGGGAACTTCGTGCAGTTGAGAATTTTTGTACAATGGTAGTATCGAGTGCCACATACAACATACTAGATATCCTGACAGGTGAGGGAAGTGTGTGGGGGTGGAGGTGTGTCTGGAGGCCACATTAACACATTTCTCTTAAATAACTCGAAAATCGTGGCCTCCAGCGAAAATGCATAAATTACTTACATAATAGCCCTGTCAATTTTTTTCTGTAGGACTAATCATTTGGGAGTAGCGAAAGAGAGAATATGAATATCTAACGCATGATCTTTGAAGGCCAGATTTAATATTGAAGGTTGCATAAAACGCCTTCTGTAGGGGCAACTGAAACACCCTGCATAATTTCAAGGCGTCCATGTGTTTACAGTCATTTAATGTACTTTCTCTTAAGTCAAAACTGTATATTAAGACAACATTTATTTACGAAATACATAGTTCATTAATGTCACTTTCATGGGTGGAGTGGTTTCTTTTCTTTAAATTTATTCAAGCATTTTACGTTATTACTACTATTATTATTAAACGCTTGTTGTTACCAAACATTAATAATTAGATTCTATGATATCGCCATCGAGTATGACTTCAAGCAATGAGTCAGTTGTGCCAGTACCAGCATTGTACGTTGTCTTCAGATCTAGCAGTGATCGCTGCCTACCCTGCTTTATGCATCAGGCAAGCCTCAGACCTCTACGTTCTATGATAAGTAGTGGACTTTCTGTACCAACGGCCTAGTCGTAGATTCGTAGTCCTCCATCCACTTTCGATAGATGCTCATGACAAAAGCATTGTAACTGTTTCGCATTTCCAAAATGCAGTTTTCTAACCAGTGGGCCGCAGCAATCGGCGGTTTGTTAAAATATCAGCATTTGTGGTCCTCCTTACATACTTTTCTTACCGGGTGGTTCAAAAAAATGGTTCAAATGGTTCTGAGCGCTATGCGACTTAACTTCTGAGGTCATCAGTCGCCTAGAACTTAGAACTAATTAAAGCTAAGTAACCTAAGGACATCACACACATCCATGCCCGAGGGAGAATTTGAACCTGCTACCGTAGCGGTCGCTCGGTTCCAGACTGGAGCGCCTAGAACCGCATGGCCACTCCGGCCGGTTACCAGGTGGTGTGCCCGCAACATCACCAGGTAGTATTCAGTGACTAATGGTCATACTGCTTTGCATTACCAGAACAGGATAGTTTTTAAACAAAATCAGTATCACCAAATAATGTGAATGATCAAGGTCATTTTATAGCTCCCAAATTTACGTGTTTTAAGCATTAATTTCCACGAAAACGCTACGGTTAAGCATATAAGCTACTAGTGTGTGCAAATAGGTTCTGGAAGGCTGCCATATGTCGTACTATTGTGGAGCCGTCATCTCATACTAGGACAATCGGGGAAAACCACTAATGTTTACATTACCAATCCTGCCTGACAATAAATGCTTCACTACTTCGTAGGTCGTTTCGGCTAAATCGGTTTTATCACTGTCCGAGAGAAACAACAGATTTCCCAGCCGCTCTGTAAATGGAGTTGTATTTCGAATCCAAACATTTGCTTTGTCTCCACAGCGTTAAATTCCACTAAAGGTTTTGCAGCCTGCGTGTGTCTACATTGTACTTTCCACGTTAAATAAACAGGTAAATGTACAAAGCATAAATTAACCGCTGTAGCAGTAGCGTTAAGTGCCATGCAGCAGTAACACGAAAGTCTTAACGTTGGATTCACTTATATACAAGTATTTTTCGCACGTAACCTAATGAAAACAGCAGTACGTGAAAGTGAGGTTGAGATAATTGTTTTTAGTTCCTCAAACAAAAGTTATGCAAAAAAATATTGCCTTTTTATTCACTCACTTTCTTCGTTTTCAATGTCATCGAAAGAGAGATAACCTCTGTCAGACAATGTTGTCCGGTTCCACTCTTCACTAAGTTTGTTTTGCGGCGTGGGGAGGTTATAGTTCAATGGCAGTTCCTTGTAGCAGGAAATTTGATGTTTTTCGGGACATATCACAAACTGTTACGTTTCTTGGGAAGACACACAATCTTCTTAACTGTAATCTCAGTAATACCTTTACATGTCTCTCATATTGTACAACAACAACAATTTATTGCAAATGAAATTCTTGTGATTCTTCCTAGTTGGCAATGCTGACAAACGTACTTCTTTCATTTTCTGTCTTTTTAGCCTCTCTTGAAGTATGTGCCAATGGGCTCGCTACATGTGATCAAATAGGAGTTATATTATGCATGTGTCAATTGACTGAATGCAGTATTAGCCAATTCACGTTTTTCTCTTAAGTCATTGTGGAAACCGTGGATAAAGGCAATCAGGTGAAGGAGATATGTCTTGACTACTGTCGTAGAGTATAGGAATCAGTGCCACACCAACTTACATTAGCAAACCCACGATTATACGGGGGTATAAATCATAATTTGAGACTGGACTGAAGATCTTTCACTTAGGAGGAGGTCGCGTATTATCTTGGATAGAGAGACACTGATCATGGAAATGTATTAGGATTCTTGCTGTTCATGTTGTATATTAATAATCTGATAGACAATATCGACATTAACCTCAGATAGTGTAGTTATTTATAATGATGTACTATATGCAAAAAGCTGAACAAGTATCAAAACGAAAGTACTGTAGAGACTGATACGCTGATTTGAACAAAAATGTTGTTAAAAATTAGTGCACTTGGTATCAAACGTGTAAATGCAATACGAAGAGAATCCCCTACCGATTAGTTGCCGCAGTGAGGCGGTTTATCCATATGTGGAAACTATAAAGAGTCGTTACAGGGCCAAATATTGTTCCACAACGCCTACGCCAGGACAACGGACGAGGCAGATTAGCAACAATTTACAACAATTTATTGAAAAACACTTTACAATGCTTAATTGGAATGCTCTATGTGGCAACTTACGTCAATGTTCTCTTACACTGTCTTCAAACACTGGTATAGTACTAGTATATATATATATATGCTTATCGTTACCATAGAGAGGATGAAGACAAAAATAAACCACTTACAGCGGGCACAGAGGCATTAACTAATCTTTCTCTCCAAGGCAACTCCCGGTAGGAACGGGAACTAACTCTCGGTTGTACGCTTCATAGTGTTTGACAGAGTACGGAAATGTAGATATATATTTGCATCTGTGATTTTTACAACGTGGAGCTATGTCAGTCTACCTTTAAACTTACAAATGCGGCTGGAAAACGAGTCAGGAGCAATGGAGACATGGGTGGTTATTTTCTTGATCTTGCAAAGTGAACTTTCGTGATGAATCGACTGAGAAATAGTTGCACAAATTGTTTCATTGTAAAAGAAATACAAAGAAGGAGAAAAACAGTTTCTAAACAAAGACTTTGTTGAAATATATGGTGAAAATTTTTCAAGGCTGACCGATAACACAGTTGTACATGAAGCCTTTCGGAATGATAGTAGATTGAAATTGCGTACTGAACCAGACCTCGAACCTGCGACTTTCATCTTTGTTGTACAAGAATTCTACCTATTGAGTTACCCAAGCATGAGTCGCGGCGCGCCCTCGTAGCTGTGGTTTCTCCCTCTCGTCGTTCCCTGGTTTCCAAACTGGTGAGCTACTGGTGGAAGTAAAGCTGCGAGTGTGAGTCGTGAATCGTGTTTGGATAGCTCAGTTGGTATATTGTCAACAGAAGACAGTCGAAGTTTACTTGTTTTAAATCTTTTTCGTGCATCTATTCCCGTATCGTTTGTTTTTGAAGTACTGACATAATGTGGTTGCGGGATGACATATAACAGATTGTTTTGAAAGTAAGAGGTATATTCTGAAACTAAGGATCGATCAGTCGCAAAATGGAAACCACAGTGAAAAACAAAACTCTCATACTTACAATACTTAGCTACCCCTCCAGCTGTTGCTCTACATCGTCGCCACTCCGACTCAGATATCCGTCGTAACGTTGTACCAACTTTGCACTACCCTCATCATAGAAGGCAGTCTCCTATGCCTTCCGACAATTTTGTACTCTGGACTCCTGCTCGTTGTCTGTGCCAAAATGTTGTCTGCAAAGCCAGCGGTTCATCTGAGCAGATGTGAAAATCATATGGAGCCAATTCCGAGCTGTATGATGGCTGATCAAGCACTTCCCTTTGAAAACGCTGCAGGAGCGCTGTCATTGTCCCTGCACTGTGGGGCCGAGTACCGTCTTGAAGAAGGAACTACATGACAGTTATGTGGAGTTACACGAAATCAGGCAACCATACTTGGCGGAAGAAAGTATTTTCTAGGCATCTTTACGAACACCTGGCCGTTCAGTACTGAAAAGAGCAACGTTTCGCTATATACGGGCATATTATAGACACTGCTCCACACATCTGTCACATGAACTCCATACATGAAAACCTAAAGTTTACATTGGAGATAGAAAAAGATGGTTGTCCGCCATTTTTAGACGTCTTGGTGCGACGGAAGAGTGATGGCACACTTGATCACTCGGTGTACAGAGAGCCCACTCAGACAGACCTGTATCTACAAGCTACTAGTTGCCACCATCAAGCACAAACAATGGGCGTTCTCAAAACCTTGGTCTACTGTGACCATACTATCTCTGACGCCGACAGTCTTCAAGCGGAACTGGAACAAGTGCAAAAAGTATTTCTGAAGAATAGTTTTTCACCTAGGAAAGTGAACAGACTGATGAAGACCTACAAACGACGGAACAAGGAAGAGGAAGAGGTCTTCAGGTCGACTGCTTACCTACCATTTATTGGGAATATTTCTTCACAGATAGGCAGAATATTGAGAAAGTATCAAGCGAGAGTCATCTTTCACCATCCTTCCAAATTTCGTCACTGGTGAGATCCGTTAAAAACGACCTGTGCCTGCGTAAATCATGTGTTTACAAAATTCCGTGTGATGCGGCAAGTCATATATAGGGCAAAGAACACGAACTGTGCAGGAACGCATTGTGGAACACCAACCGCATACTCGCCTCCTCCCACCCACCAAGTCCGCAATCGCCGAACACTGTATTTCCACAGACCACTCTATGAATTACAACGACACAAAAATTCTGGCCCAAACATTAAACTTTTGGAGCTCGATATCAAATAATCTGTGGAATTAAGATTGTCTGACAACGAAATCCTCAGCAATAGAGGTAGCGGTTATCAGCTACACTCTGCTTGGAATCCTGTTATAGAGAAACTTCACAGTCGACGTTGTTATCTGCACAAAGATGAAAATCGGCCTGATATCGATACGACTAGCTTTCACTGTGGAGGGCGCGAGGCGCAGCGCACGGAGCTGTTATGAATGCGCACGCTGAGCAGCGCATGCGCTATGTCACCTCAGTACGGCTTTAAATAGCGGAGCTCAGCACGTACTCGCCAGTGCTACTAAAGTGGCACCCACCTGAAAATGGCCGGAAGACTCTGCGCCGAAATATCGTGACAGGACGTTACTGATATCCGGCAGTTCTCCCGTGTTTTTATGGAACAATCAGTACGCCGGGAAAGCTTTAAACATCACACGCATAATTTTGATAAGAAGTGGGCGGTTTCAGCTTTCAACTGCAATCTTCAGATCGTAGAAAAAAAGACCGAAACCAGTAAGTGTGTGGGACTCTATCGAAAACTAAATCGTTCGCATCAGGGTCACTGAACGGTCACTGATGTTTCCAGTGCGACCGACACAGCGTTCTTTCCAACGTGCCACACTGTTTATTCGTAGTTGTGCTCATGTCACAGGAAAGAGGAGAGAAGCTGAGAGGAAGAGGAAAGAGAGAGGGAGTAGGCAAAAATTGAGGGAGAGACCGAAAAGGGGAAGGGTATGTGCACCTCATTCACGGGACATGCAAACCTCCACCGATAAAGGGATGCCTGCGCATGGCGCCTGTGATCAATTACGCGCGCGCCGGTGGAACACAAAGGCGGCGTGTGGGGAGCGGGGCCTGGCCGCGCCTCTGTGCTAATATTTGGCCCCCTGCGTGGGATCGCGTCACAAGATCGCCGTGTAGCCGCAACTGCTCGGCCGACGCATGAATTAGCATACTTTGCGGTGACCACGCTGCAAGGCCGTCTACCGGAGCGCCACAGCCTACGTTGCGCACACTGTACCTCACAGTGACACACAACACTGCTACCAGGGTTACGACCAATAGCGCGTCTGGTTGCAACGTGGGAGTTGATATTGTAGAAAGAGACTGTTGTTGTGCTCCTCAGTTCGAAGACTGGTTAGACGTAGCTCACAATGCTAAACTGTCCTGGGCAAGATTCTTCATCTATAAACAGCTACCCGCTCAAGGTATTCATGTTACCAACTTCTTCTGAAATTAGGAAAGCTGTAAATTCACTTAAAAATAAAAACTATTTCCGTTTTGATGGTGTTTCCAATAGAATACTAAAGATGCTGTATGGAATTCGAAATGCATCACTGTATCCAAGCATTTTTTCGGAAATATGCCCTTGTCAAACCCCTATTCCTCAAAGCATGGCCAAGCGGTTCTAGGGGCTACAGTCTGGAACCGCGCGACCACTACAGTCGCAGGTTCGAATCCTGCCACGGGCATGGATGTGTGTGATGCCCTTAGGTTAGTTAGGTTTAAGTAGTTCTAATTTCTAGGGGTCTAATGACCTTAGAAGTTAAGTCCCATAGTGCTCAGAGCCATTTTTTTTAGAGATGTGGACGACACTGATGTGTTTCACTGCTGACATCATTTTCCAAACTGTTTGAGAACGTGATCCATTCTGTAATAGTACTTGACCTGAGTTACTATAATATCCTCGGCAAATCACAGTGCGGATTTGAGAAAAGTTGCTCTACTGAGAATTCCATTTACATGTTCACTCACTAAATCTTACACGCATTAAATAACAAAGTAGCACCGGTTGGTATTTTCAGTGACCTATCTAAGGCATTTGACTCTGTGACCACAGTACTGTCTTAAATAAATTGAAGTTTTATGGGACTGCTCGTACTGACAATCAGTAGAGAATATCGTACCTAACCAAAAGAATAGAGAGAATTTTACTTAATTATTCACTCAGTATACTCCGTGGGTATTATTGTGACTGGAGAGAAATCGCGTATTGGGTTCGCCAAAGCTCAGTCACAGGTCCAATATTGTTCCTCATACGTGTAAGCGGTCTTCCATCTAATACAAAATAAGCAGGATTAGGTTTTTCTTTCAGATGACACTAGTACTGTACAAATGGAGAAAATTGTAAAATATCTTCTTATCTTATTGACTGGTTCCCTGGGAATGGTCTCATACTCAATTTCTAAAAAGGCTCAAAAGATTCACTTCAGCACGTGTAGAGGTATCACTCAAACGATAAGTGGCATGGAAAGTGCAAAATCCTAAGATGTTCATTTTGATGAAAATTTAAACTGGAAAAAGTGCATCTTGGAACTAAACAGCATCGTTCAGGGATGTTTGCGCTTAAATTCATTATAAATCTTTGGGAGTGACAAATGATTAAGCAGACATATTCACCATATTTTTGTTCAATAATGTCATATAGATTAATGTTGTGGGATGACTCATCTTTAAGAAAGCCCTTTATTGATCCAAAAGTGTTGCAAGAATAATATGTGGTTTTCGCAATGGTAGTCATGTAGAGGTCTGTTTAAAGAACTGGGCATCCTGCCTGCTGCTTCATAGTAACATTCACTCGTGAAATTTGTTGTAAATAAAACAGTACATTTCAAAGAGGACAATGATGTACGTAGAACGAGATTTTCACTCTGCAGCGGAGTGTGCTCTGATATGAAACTTCCTGGCAGATTAAAACTGTGTGCCCGACCGAGACTCGAACTCGGAACCTTTCCCTTTGCTCTACCACTTGCCCGCGAAAGGCAAAGGTACCGAGTTCGAGTCTCGGTCGGGCACACAGTTTTAATCTGCCAGGAGTTTCAATGATGTACATGATTACAATAACTGAAGAAAAAATGCTATTCATTACTCCACATTAAGTCTGTCTTTAGCACAGGAGGTTGATCAATTCTACAACTGAAATTTGTGGCTAATTATTCAGTGAGATAAAATGTTTGACAGACAGAAAAGTAGATTCGAAAAATAAGCTTACAAGGTTTCTCCTCGAGAAGTACTACTATTCCGTAGAGAATTTATTTATAATTGCAATGTGTAAAACTGGTGGGTAGGAATTACTAATCGACACCTGCACATTTAAAAAGTATGTTAGAAATACTGTGTAGCCATATTTACAAATTAATTTGTGTCGTACACGTGAAATGGATAGCACCATCTCGTTACGATTTATCATGAAACTGACAAACTACGTAACTAACTAACTTGTCGTCCCTCTATAATTTCTGTCTCTCAAAATGCCCTCCAACACTAAACTGATAAATTCTTGATATCTCAGAGTGCGTTCTGTCAACCGGTCCCTTCTTTTTATCGAATTGTGTCGCAAATTTCTTTTCCTACCAATGCTTTTCAGTAATGCCTCATTGGTCACAGGGCGTACCCATGTAATCTTCAGAATTCTTCTCCACCACCATATTTCATAAGTTTCTATTCGGTTGTTGTCTGGCCTGCTCGTTAGAGTTACACACAAAACTACACTCCAGACCACCTTCAGAAAATACTTAAATTTATATTCGGTGTCAACCAATCTCTCTTATTCAGAAATCTCTTTCTTGCAATTGACGGTCTACATTTTATGTACTCCAAACGTCGACCATCGTCTGTTACTTCACTGCTCAAAACTCATCCACTGTTCCTAGTGTCTCATTTTCTAGTCTAATTCCCTCAGAATCGTCTGATCGAATCTGACTATATTACATTAGAATTGCATTACTTCTGTTGATGTTCATCTTATATTCTCCTATCTAAAGAATTTATCCATTCCAATCAACTGTTCTTGAAAGTCCTTACACATCTTTGACACAATTACAATGTCATCGCAAAACCTCGAAGTTTTGATTTCTTATTCTTGAACTTCAATTCTTTCCCCATTTTTTCTTTGATTTGCCTTGCCGGTTGCTCAATGTACAGATGAATAGATGAATAAACTTCTCGGACCATTTGCAACCGTCCTTCACTCCCATCTCAACCGCATCTTCTTTTTTAAGCTCTTCGACTCTTGTAGCTGCTGTCTGCTTCATGAACAAGTTGCAAATAACCGTTCGCTCCAAGTATTTTACTCCTGCTACCTTCATAACTTCAAGAAGCGTATTTACGTCAACAATTTCAAAGCATTCTCCAAATACTGTATACGTAAGTTTGACTTTTCTAAACCTATTTCCTAAGAAAAGTCTTAGAATCAGTGCGAGGTAGACTGAAATTATAATCCCTCCTCTTTTTTTCCTCGTAAACTAACCACAGGAAAAGCGCGAAACTTGAGTCACTTTCGACGTAATCTGCGTGGAGCCATACACATTTTTCACAACATCGACGTTATATTTCCGTGGTTGCTGCGAACACATCCTTAGAAGTCCAGTTTGACCACTGGAAAATCGCATCTGTGTCTCATCCGTTGTCACAGTCAATGAATAGAAAGTCACATTCATGCCGTCATCATGCGTCAACTTCTTCTGGCAAGATGCCTAGAGCACATCCATGTGGTCGTCCGTCATCATTCGAGGCTATGTTTCGCGTCTGTAAGTATCAAAACGGTCATCACTCCGGCCTTTGCTGCTAGAATTCTGTGTGCCGAACACTGCTGCCATCGCTGTAACGTACAAAATTAGCGCACGTTCATTTTATAACAAGCCGCATATTTATATTTCTTTCCCGAACTGTGCCAAAGAAAGTCGTATTATAACTTGAATTCACATTGCATTGCCTCGCGTGTTCCTACATTTCTCTGGTCTTCCTCGAGATAGGCTTCTACCAATTTTTCAGTTCTTCTGTGTATAATCCGTACTGACTAAAGTGGAGAATTTTGCCAAATGGCAGAGCAACAAATGGCATTATCGATCAAGAACAACAATAGCGCAAATATACTTCTTTCCATTACGACTGCTTGATTTGGCACTAACGCAGAACAAATAAAATTTGTTCATCATACACGATTAAAATCGGTTGTGAAAAGCTGTCGAGTTCTGAAGCGGAAAAAAAATAAAGTATCCCGGCCCTATAGAAAATCTCCAACTCGATCGGGAACCGAACCCGGGCCCGTTTGCATGGGAGGCGAGCACTTTACCACCCAGCTAATATAGTGGTCTCTGAATTGCAAATGAATGGGGAAGACATTTTATACCGATGTTCTAGTTTGCTGAAAATACTGTCGTCTTTGGCTTTTGGAGTATATTAAACTGAGCATCAGATGCCTGTGCGTGCAGATTCACTCGTCACTGTGGCTTGTTGACAAGACACAAAGGTGTTCTATTTTACTTCTGTTTCTGGGCTCGTGTATCGATTCTCGGAGCTGGTCGGCTCCGGCATATAGACGATATGTATTTGTGCTAAGGTTACCATCTGACGGCCGTTTTCATACTTCAGTTTACTAGAATTCTGTGAGACCATGGCATGCTTGAGCTGCTAGGAATAATGTTTTCTGGGCAACGTTTGAAAGCCTTTATATGTACCTTGATTCATGTTCAGGCTTAACTTCCGTTGTTCAAACAGACTGTTCGCGTTCCACATCGATTTAATATTACTTAAAGTATTCTGGGGCTTGTAGTGTTCTCTTTTGTTCCGTTTTTGTATATCATAGACTTGCATACCACGAAGTTCATCATGGAATGAGTGTAATGTATTATTTGTTTCTGCTTATTGAAGTGGGTATTAATAAATCCACTAAAGTACCTAAGATTTATTTTACCTCTCTAATCGCTTACGACATGATTCCTATATGATTGCTATATGGGTATGCTCTTACTTTCTAGGGTTTTTAGTTTACTTGTAAACGAACCTTACTGTGAACTTTTCCTCCAGCTGAATTAATAGTCAAAGTGAAGCATAATTGTCGTTAGTAGATGCAGTCTCATCTCTCTACATTCCTTTACAGCTATTTAGGCACAGTAGTGCTGATGATACTTAGAGACTGAGTGCTGTTTCCTGACATTTTTCGGCGCGACTGTTATATTTCGTATTCTTGGACAGACGTCAGGCTCTCAGTTTAATATTTATACCTTCGTCGCACGTGGTCAGCCTAAAAGGGAAATCCCATATACACTCATGACCCATCTTAAGCCATTGCTAGAAGCTGTATGTACTTAGATTCGTCCAAATATTTATTCATGCCTGTTGCTTCCCGTTGCGCAGTGTATTCATCTCCTACTCTTGAATATACTAAACCCTGTTCAGTGTTAAACATTTTTGGGCCAAAATGAAAATCAAAAGAGCAGATTTCCATGAATTTTTTTGCAGAAATCACGTATTCTCGTATACTCAGTACTGTTCAACACCTAGTAGGAGACTGGCAGCGTGTATGATGTCCCCGAGGTGAGAGAGTCATTCCCTACCCGTCACTTGCGACGGTGACTGACATACTACGCTTCCTCGAAAAAGATCGATACAGAGAAAAGTCATTTTCTAGTACATTATAACACCATACGTCACCCCTCGAGCGACATTGCATACGAACAGCTACATTGGACAAACAGCAAGAGCAAATCGTAGCAGCCTGTACTCAGTATTTCACTGATTTGTCAAGGAGCTTCTACGCTGTCCTGTAATCCCCGTTCTCTGTAGATCGCGGCCTTTAACTTGCAGTTTTAATAAGTGTAAATTTATTGTGGCCTATGCGGTTCCCACTGTGGTCACTAGAATATTTCATGTTTCAAGAAAAACATCAATAAGGACCACTAATTACAAACGGTAGTTTTTTATTTTGTATAATAATAAGAAAGATTGAATAATAAAAACCGCCACCACCTTGTTTAGCGCTACAGGTGAAATAGTGACCACTTAGTTAGTGCAACCCAATCAGCTTGGAAAACAGTCGAAATTTATTAATCAGAATAATGACCACCGCTTCAGCTGATACAACTTCGAGCACCATAAATATAAAATATTAATTCACTGTATTGGCGTACGAGTCAAGCTAACGTTTCCCTAGGCAAAGTTATAATATAATCACTTTCACTTAAATGAAAATAACTAATCACAACTGATACGTGTTCACGTTAAGGAGGCTGGCTCATGACTCGTCCAACGCTTAAATATAATCAGTGGATGCTAGGTCTGTAGGTCCCAATTTTGAAGTGTGAGTTCCTTAGATTTGCTGTCGCTCACAGACGACTTAGCCGATTATCATAGTTTTATGTTTTTAGCAGTTTTCGAGTACTCTTTTCTTTGCACAATTCAAAAAAGCCAAGTTCACCATGAGTGTCTGAGTAACGTAGCTTAAGGGTCTACCTGATCTGATGTTAGATCGACATAAAGTCCGTAAAGACGTTGATCGCAGTGGTAATTGTTAGACACGAGTACACAGATTAAGTAACACAGAAGCACCACTCGTCCAGTGGCACTGAGTCACGGAAAGGCCTGCCTCGGAGGAGCTGATGTCCTGGTCTGGAGTGTAATCCGTGGTGGCTGTGGATACTGTAGCGACGTCACAGTACAGGTAGAAGCAGCCCCGGGCTACACAAGGCTAGAGCTCCGACAGATGGGCTGATGGAAGCGGTCGTCGTTAAGACTGGAGCTGAGCTGCTGGAGGCTGAGCTGCGGAGGTTTATACACGGGTCCTTGGCGGGCACCGGACGCGCGGATGCAGACTACTCTCTTCGATTGCAGCGCCGCCATTGTCGATGTGTGCGCTGCATTTGAGTGATGATACCGCTCCTGGTGGCACCAGCGATCAGGATGTCAGCAGATTGTACAGTATCCATAACTGCGATGCATTTGCAGTAGTTAACAGACTTCGGAAGTAGGAGCGCCTGCAGCACTGAAGTCAGGCTACCCGCAGGCTGCAGTTGAAGTGCAGGAAGTCGGAATACATGGCGTACGGCCGGCTGGAGTTCAGAGTTTTGTCATACTCCGTGTCAAGGTGTCGTTACCATCTGTCACTCGTAAAATGTGTGATTATTTTTCCTACCTGCCACCACGGCCTATTCCACAGTGCGGAATGAACGCCACAACTAGAACAAAACCGCCTCCAGGAAATATCACGATATTACCATGTAACTCCTCAGCCTTGATTAATGGCTCATTGAAGCGAGGAAGAGTCCATTGTTTTCCTCATGTATGCCGTACCAAGCTGAAGACACCTGTTGTAACAGACGCTTTCTGTGTGTTTAAGAACGAATTACTTAGCAGGTAGCTCGAGATGCTGCAGAGTGCCTAGGTTTTGGTCAAACTAGTTACAGTTGTGTACAGAAATGTAAACAATGAATGTTATCATCTTGGAAGATTGAAGTGTCAACAGTATACTAACATTAACATGTAGACAAAGTAGCAACACTTCAGCACCCAGAATCTTCAAATATACATACTGCTTCATTTATAAATTTCGCTATCTTTGGACAGCTCTGCTGCTCCGCAGTTGTGCACTGAATTGATGAATAATAGGTAAAGTTGCTGAAACGTTCGTTATTTGCTCTATTGTAGGAAGAAGAAAATGTTGCAACATGCAGACTACTTTTCTCTTTTCTTACACTCATTCCAGAAAGGCCACTTAAAAGTAATCAAAATTATTCAACACCCTGTTCCGCCAAATCTTTACTACTGTAATAGTGAAAAATAGCTGCAGAGTTAGGTTTTCAATTCGTGCGTAATATATACGAGCAGCAGTTGTTTTTCTGATCATACAACACTTCCCTCTGATCAATTACGCTGATTGTGACTGAATGGATGACGTACTTTTCATACAGTCTGCTTATTTAATCTCTTCTTGAGTCACTATTGTCTTCATATATCTCCTCTTATTTATAATACTTGTTCTTATTCCATAATTGCAATACAAGTCCAATATCTCTCCTCTTCTCCATGTAAACCATGCAACTCAGAAGCAAACTGCCCTCTATTTTGCCTCTTATCCAAAGACAATCAAAATTTAAAAGGAAATTACAAACTTACGTTATATCATCCTTGAAAATTCCTTCTCGTGCTATCTGAGCTATTTTTCTTCTATCGCACAGAAAGCAGTCAGGATCGGCTTAAGGCCCAAGCGACAGTAAGAGCCACCTGAGGTACCAAACTGGGAAGGCTGTCAGAGACTCCCCCAAGTGTACAATATGTGTACAGAATGTTTCATAATTTGTAACGAAAACTGGTGAAGGTACACCGTGATAAAAGCAAAAACATTCCGGTAAACATGGGTCTCCAGGCGAGCATTTTGGGAGATAAATACGAAAGCGTCGTTATGAGCTAGCCTCATATTTGTGTAAAAATTTTTCGTAGACTGTAATTGAAATGTAAAATGGAAGGGGGTTCGTTGAAGCAACAACTGTTTGTCTAAGCCGCGTTCTAGGGCTCCTTGTCTCGGTCGTGTGGCTCCCCCCCCGTCGGAGGCTCGAGTCCTCCCTCGGGCATGGCTATGTGTGTGTTTTGTCCGTAGCGTAAGTTAGATTACGTAGTGTGTAGGCTTAGGGACCGATGACCTCAGTAGTTGGGATCCATAAGAACTTACCACAAATTTTTAGATTTCCAATATTTGTGTTCCTTAGTCGCTGCCCAAGTAAATGTCATACAACTTTTTCCCTTTGAATTATTGTTTACTCCATATTTGGTGAAACTTTTGTGTCAATAAATTTAATAGATTCCTTGTTTTAAAGAAAAAAAATATGGAACTTTTAATATGGGTTCAACAAACCACCGCCATCCACCTTGGATTTCCATATTACCGGAAACTTTCCAAAGTACATTTTTTATTTCCCACATCTGCAACAATTCTGGTCTACTTTTATTGCTGGGTGGCAGTCTTATATTCTCAAAAATCGACCTATTTTCAGAGGAAGTGGTTGTTGATACCATTCAGCTTTTGTCTGCCGTCTCTGCTTCCAGTGGGTCAGTTCAGTTCCCTGTAGTTAACGTCGTGAAGAGGAGTATGGAGTATGGAGTATGATTGAGATCGGGTGAGAGAAAGGGGTGTAAGAGATGATGAAGGCGATAAAGGTAATCTCGCTTCAGTTAGTGACCATCAGTATCAGAGTGTGGCCCAGTCTAGAAGAAGATACGTAATCATACAGTCCAGAGTATCTCGGTGGTCTGATGCGAATATAGTAAGGACTACATCCAGACGCTATTTTCCATTCTCCTGGAAAAGCCTTGATGTGATATTTTACACCTGACATCATGGATGTTATAGTAAAACATTCACATGAAGATGCAGTTAAGCTAAATGATTCTTCTACAAAAAAAAATAGTTGTATACTTTGTAGGAATACTACTACTTACAATTGCAAATAATGACGATCTCTGGTCGAACCTAATGGGTGGCCTTGTTAGAATCATATTATACCACACGCACGTTTTAAGGAACTTATTATATCATTATATTTGATGGCAAAATTACACACCAGCCAATAAAGGAGGCAGACGCAGTGCACTGCAATCTAGAAAATTTTCAATGAAGTAAACGATAAGTTTCCACCAATGTGTAAACGAGAAGTGCACCTGACCATTGATGACAAGCTCTGGTTATTTGGGGGACGCTGCCCCTTCAAACGTTTTTTGAAGGTGAAACTGGGTGAGTATGGCATCTGTACTTTTAAGCATGTCAGGCTCTGTAGATAAATATGTCATCAATTTACAAGTAAAGACAGAGTTTGTCCAAGGAAACTCTCGCTGATAAAGACTTGCCTTAAACCAACATCTCCTCAAGAACTATACCACTGGAAGCGATAGACTGGAGTCATCAGGTTTACTTTATCCACTCCTGGAAATGGAAAAAAGAACACATTGACACCGGTGTGTCAGACCCACCATACTTGCTCCGGACACTGCGAGAGGGCTGTACAAGCAATGATCACACGCACGGCACAGCGGACACACCAGGAACGACGGTATTGGCCGTCGAATGGCGCTAGCTGCGCAGCATTTGTGCACCGCCGCCGTCAGTGTCAGCCAGTTTGCCGTGGCATACGGAGCTCCATCGCAGTCTTTAACACTGGTAGCATGCCGCGACAGCGTGGACGTGAACCGTATGTGCAGTTGACGGACTTTGAGCGAGGGCGTATAGTGGGCATGCGGGAGGCCGGGTGGACGTACCGCCGAATTGCTCAACACGTGGGGCGTGAGGTCTCCACAGCACATCGATGTTGTCGCCAGTGGTCGGCGGAAGGTGCACGTGCCCGTCGACCTGGGACGGGACCGCAGCGACGCACGGATGCACGCCAAGACCGTAGGATCCTACGCAGTGCCGTAGGGGACCGGACCGCCACTTCCCAGCAAATTAGGGACACTGTTGGTACTGGGGTAACGGCGAGGACCATTCGCAACCGTCTCCATGAAGCTTGGCTACGGTCCCGCACACCGTTAGGCCGACTTCCGCTGACGCCCCAACATCGTGCAGCCCGCCTCCAGTGGTGTCACGACAGGCGTGAATTGAGGGACGAATGGAGACGTGTCGTCTTCAGCGATGAGAGTCGCTTCTGCCTTGGTGCCAATGATGGTCGTATGCGTGTTTGGCGCCGTGCAGGTGAGCGCCACAATCAGGACTGCATACGACCGAGGCACACAGGGCCAACATCCGGCATCATGGTGTGGGGAGCGATCTCCTACACTGGCCGTACACCTCTGGTGATCGTCGAGGGGACACTGAATAGTGCACGGTACATCCAAACCGTCATCGAACCCATCGTTCTACCATTCCTACACCGGCAAGGGAACTTGCTGTTCCAACAGGACAATGCACGTCCGTATGTATCCCGTGCCACCCAACGTGCTCTAGAAGGTGTAAGTCAACTACCCTGGACAGCAAGATCTTCGGATCTGTCCCCCATTGAGCATGTTTGGGACTGGATGAAGCGTCGTCTCACGCGGTCTGCACGTCCAGCACGAACGATGGTCCAACTGAGGCGCCAGTTGGAAATGGCATGGCAAGCCGTTCCACAGGACTACATCCAGCATCTCTACGATCGTTTCCATGGGAGAATAGCAGCCTGCATTGCTGCGAAAGGTGGATATACACTATACTAGTGCCGACATTGTGCATGCTCTGTTGCCTGTGTCTATGTGCCTGTGGTTCTGTCAGTGTGATCATGTGATGTATCTGACCCCAGGAATGTGTCAATAAAGTTTCCCCTTCCTGGGACAATGAATTCACGGTGTTCTTATTTCAATTTCCAGGAGTGTAGTTTAAGAGTCTCCTCAGTCATAGTCTAGAAAGACGCAAATGTAATTGCCAGTACATCTACTAGACAGCTTTAGGTTGTATGCCTCTTAACAGGATATTTCCCTTTTGTGTTTTAAGTCAATTTTCAGCTGTGTTCATTATAAGTTTTGTAAACTTTAACTACACGCTGCTAAGTGTTGTTCACATATAGCGCATAACCGACGTAGTTAGACAATGATATGTTTATCATGCGAATCAGTCTTTTTTGTATTCATCTCCCATTTCGCAGGTTACATGTAAAGTAAACTGTAAATTATATAATTAAAATGTCCATTATTATACTTAAAATGTAAGATAATTTTTTTTATTCCTCCACTCCACTTAATAGGGAGTTCTTATTCAATTTAGAACAATACAACAGATGTACTTGTTTCTACATCCCCAAAAAATTGTTGAAGATCTCAAGAACAACCTTAAATGTAAATGAACTGTTGCTTCTTTTAATATTTGGCAGTGAAATAATTTCCAGAAATTTATTTGCCACAAAGAACTATTTATAAGCCACTTACTTTGAAAGAAAAACGAAAAATATCACACGATCACCCCAAGTACATGTCTCAAAAACCGCGGGTTAGGGGGAGGAATGACGCACAGTGACACTTGGCTCGTGTGGAAAGATGTTCTCAGACAATCCCTGGAACCAATGTCTTCGTCTTATCGTTTCATTGCCCACTACCCGTGCTTTCCTCACCCATTTCTACTTCCGTTTTCTTCCCTCTACATCACCTAATGTTATCCTATTGTTTCTCCGTCTTTCTCTGACTTATCATTTTCTGTGTCACTGATCACTACTAGATAGCTGCCAAAAAGTTATTAGATGTTATGACTGACATTGAGTAAGAATAAAACAAGGAAATTATTTAACACAATAACACTTGCAATTACTAAATTCTATGTATTCTTTGCCATATATTGTTATTATAACTATTGTTATTATCGTTATTATATTGCTCACGTACTATACATACTGCATTTTTGACTCATTAACGATGTCCGCTTAGATGCAAGGAGGAGCTCGAAGGAAGAAATGAGTGAAAAAGTTAATAAGTACAACACATTCGTCAGTAATGCAGCTTGTATTATTGCCAGGGAAGAGCAGTGACGACAAACTTGAGCTTTTCCCTCTTCTAAATATGCTCAGATCTACCTTGACCTTCAATGGCGGCAAGTAAAATTTAATGTGGTGTAATGCCACGGAAAGATTACTGTACTTGAGAAACTTCTGAAAGTCGTTATCAGGAATAAAGGCTATTTGAACAAGGTGCCGGAGCTGTTCGCTTGAGCGGCGATATATATAATGGAAGAAGGAACTCGGAGGCTCTCTGGTCGATGCTGGGAATGTAAAGCAACTCGCGAGCCCTGTGTGAGTTCTGCAAAAGTTGTGCGCAAGCGAAGGAAGGGCAGCGGACTGCTGGAAGAAGGGGAGGCTGCGGTCGAAAGCGCTTTACACATTGAAGGAGAACGTCACTCCCGAGCATTGCGAGCCGCGGTGGTGACGACCTTGCTCTCAGGGAAAGGGGGAGGGGGAGACGAGGCAAGCCCGCCCCCTCCCCTCTCCCCAACCTCCTTTCACCATACCGCACGGACCGCTGATGAATACTTAAAACTGGAAGCGTCAGACGGTCGAGTCAGTGCGGCGGTACGCGGGAGTTCACTGCGGGAGGGTCAACGCTCGCTGCATCGTTTGACGGCCGACTCCGGAACTGAAGATGCTCTCCTGCTCGTTGAATCCTTGAGTACGGGAGGTCCTGGGTCCGAATTTGTCTTGAGATTGAATGTGTATAATAAGTGTTCTATTAGTGCTCGTGTGTACCAAATATGGCCTTATAATCATATGTTAGATGTATCCACTGTGTACCAACGAATAAATACGAAATTGTAAAGCAATAAATTATGAATGCCGTTAAGTTTTGCTTCATACATACGAGGGACATAGATTAATCTGTAAACAATAGCTATAACTTCTCGCAGTAATATATCAACCGGGGAAGGAGGGCAGAAACACTACAAAATTCACTGTTTATATATATTTGTTAACTATAATAAGGATATCAAGGAAAGCATTCATTTTACACACAGTCTTTTCATACCTAGAGAAATACACTATAAAAACTGTATGCATGGGTAGGAATGTGTCCGACAAAACTGCGAAGCTGGTACACCATTCTAATGCCTTTTCCCCAACGTTTGGAGTGAAACGTCCCCTTAGAAAAATTAATGAATTACTGTGCTGATAAACCTCATACATTATTTGATTTTCAAACAGCTCTTTACCTATTCTGATCAACACTAAACTGACAGTCAATATATTTAGCCCAACGCACTCTGACTTTCAATAACCCCTACAACAGAATGGGCCTGACTAATATTAACCTATACCTTCCACAAATCACTTACCTCACAAAAATCTTCGTTACTCGAACTACTGCAATACAGCGAGCGCGCCACTACAGCCAGCTAAATAAAAGATTCTAACTACTGAAGGCGCTAACTACTAACTACTGACACGCATAGTTAGCAAATGAAACATTTTTATAGAGAACAAGCAATGTATTTACCTTAATCGTGTTAAAAAATCATATATATAAAATCATATATATAAAATCATATATATAAAATATATAATAAATATATAATAATATATAATAATATATAATAATAATATATAATAATATATAATATAAATATAATAATATAAAAATATATTAAAAATTATATATATATATATATATATATATATATATATATATATATATATATATATATATATATATAATCTGTCCATGATATGCAACATTACAAATTTACTCTCTCTCTCTATCTCTCTCTCTCTCTCTCTCTCTCTCTCTCTCTCTATATATATATATATATATATATATATATATATATATATATATATATATATATATAATCTGTCCATGATATGCAACATTACAAACTTACTCTTTTTGATGGACACACGTCCAGATCGTCTGCCCTCAAAATTCCGCCATCTCTCTCCTCACATCCACCACTACTGGCGGCTCACCTCCAACTGCGCCACGCTACGCGCTGTTCACATCGAGCTGCCCAACACTACTATAGCAAACAACAATGCAAACCAGCCACAGACTGCACACAGCACACCCAGTGATAAAGAGCACTATGTGGCGTTACCAATAAAAAAACCTAAACAGCCTACTTACAGGAGTCCTATTTGAGTGGCTATGAAGAAAATCGGACAGACGCAGCTTGTTCGTAACACGTCGGTACGGTCTACTTAAAAGTCGGGCGTAGATCATGAGGAAACATAACTGTGACTTATTTCTTGCGGTACCTTTCGGGTATATTTAAATGTCTAATTTACCATTAAGATAGAGAGTATTCTGCTTCTTTTTTCTTATACCTGTAGAAGAAATTGTGATAATAATGCGAGATACAGGCTGTACCGGGACTTACAGGCAGCTTCTTCTCGTTCAGAACGCGAACAGAAAAGGACTTAAAATAGCTATTGTTGGTACTAAGTACTCTTCACGAAGCTCTGTACGGTTCTAGGCTCTTCAGTCCGGATCTGCGCTGCTGCTACGGTCGCAGGTTCGAATCCTGCCTCGGGCATGGATGTGTGTGATGTCCTTATATTAGTTAGGTTCCAGTAGTTCTAAATGTAGGGGACTGATGACCTGAAATGTTAAGTCCCATAGTGCTTGGAGCCATTTGATTTGAAGCTCTGTACGAAGTATGTACATATGAGTAGACCGGGGAAAGTTCGCCACGTGGTTGCATAAACATAGATACTAGGACTATCTTATACCGTTCTTGCGCCATGGATACGTTTCACAAAAATTTTAGTGAGAAGTTTCACCACAAATTGCTTTTCCACCTAGTGTGGTTTTATTATATAGGGGGAAATGGTATAGCATTTCTCATAATAGCGGCATCTGCAGCAACCAGGGATCCGCAGTAAACTTAAAAAAGCGTCTGAGATCACAAACGTTAAATACTTGAGGTTGTAATGTTTGCCTGAGACGTCAATAGTGCCACGGTGAAAAAATTATAAACACACATGTTTTAAAGAGACCACGGAACATTAAATGTAAACGGTTCGACACAACGTTAGAAAAAGTAGAAGTGAAATCATGAAATAACGGAACGAGCCCCTTGACTGCTGAAGAAAGGATGTAGAGCAAGTATCAGCAGCAAAATAAAGAAGTGGTAGCCCAAATAATGCCACGAATAGTGTTTGTAAATCCTTCTACCCATGCTACGATTAATGACTGTACATTCTTACAGCTGTTTAATTAATGTGTAATAGATCAATAACTAATGTAAAGAAATACCTAAACCAGAATCCAGTTTGGACGCCATTGTACTTAACTAAGCATAATCCGAATTCTGAGAGCGTGTAGATGAAACGTAGAGTTCACCGTCGGCTCTGAACCAAGGGAAGTTTTTCGTTATCACCTTGAAAATCGTTACCACACATCGAAAAAGCAGGCGCGAGTGTGGGACCAAACTTGTCTTCCCATCTAGTACTAAATAGCTTTTAGATATGATTCACAAATCACCTACTTAACTCGATTTGAAAATAGTCACAGGTCGAAACGGCTCAGGAAGGTAATACATGGTGCAATAAAGGTAACCTTGTATAAAGAATCTGAAAGTATGCAGTGTATATTTAAGGTGGATTTACGATTCAAACCATACGTCGAGCAAGAACACGAATAAATAAGCGATAAATGACAGAAAAAATTCTAAATCTGACTGTTGTTAGAGCTCCTGACCTCTGAATTTTTAGTCTGACACGGATTCATCGAAAACATTTTCTACCAAGTGCTTCTCAACAAGATTTGCAACACTCTGGATGTAATTCCTGCATTCAGGGGAGGAACGCTCCTGATAGTTATGATTAGCAGGAGGTGTCATCATAACTGTCTTGCTCTCACTTGTAATCGAACTAAAAACGAATTGAAGATATTCTCCACGAAATACCTAAGACAAGATACAGTCTTAAACGATAGCAGATTTCTAAACGTGTAGTAAGAGACTGTACATGTCATATCATACAGCGAGGGCTGGTTTGTAGGAATGTACTGCCCGAACAGATGTCTGGCGCGGGGCTCAAGGATGATTGAGGTTGATTGTAGTCTCTCAATATTATTGTTTGAAGGCATCGCTGTGCGTAGTCTGATGTAATTCACAATTTTAGTAGTAGTAAATGGCTTTATTGTTGATAACTGATGCATTAGATGCGTAAATAAGCGCTTTGAAGAGGCCGGAAGGGCAAGAAATAACGTTATTTAACGGTTGTAGTGATATCGTTTTTGCAATCAAACTCAGAATTTAGAAAATCCATTCACGACTGTATATCTTTCTAATGGGAACGGCAATTCATTTTCTCAGTGGTGTCCTTCAGCATGAGAACTCAGAGGCCCATGAAGATGCAAATTTATTACAATGATGTTAGCATTGCGAACAGCCGGAAAGGACGAGGTGATTATGCAGATGAAATTCCGAGAACATTTCACTTTAGCCACTCTACTCTGAGAACATGACGTGCCATGACATTGCTGTTCATTATTCGGGCTCGTACGAACAAGCGCCTGCTGGTAACGGGCTGTGACACTGTGACACTCGCACGGATGGGACGTGTTTTCCTCCGCCAGAGGCGTTGCGCTGCCCGCCTCCTACAGCAGGGCGGCGAGCTCGTTAACGTCCAATTAAAAACTAAGCTCTGCCCCTCCCTTTCAGCTATCCCTCTCCCCTTCCTCCCCTCCCCGCCACCACACTCTACCACCAGCAGGCAAGAACTGCAGCGTGCTGGCGAAGGCAGCACGATGACGGGACCTATACATTCACAATTAGGGAAGTTAAATAGCAATTGTATCTCCTCACGATACCACTTGCGATGAATACACAAGACCGTGTAGTATCTCAGCTACATGTTACCTGCAAAGAGGCGCAGTTGCGAACAGGGTTGTCTCTAACAAAGAAAGACCACAGCCATCCATAACTACGGTCAAGATCTTAAGCACAATCGCGCCTATGCCGTTGGGCCGTTGCGTCGAATGCAGGACAACTGCACGTGTCTTTAATGGTCACATGACTGTTGTCGTAGGGCTGCGTTTCTGTCACGGCTGTTTCAGGAAAGCACACTAAACCACTCTTATACCGTTTGTAATGGTACTTGAATTACGTAACCATTACGGCAGCTCACCTGAACCTCTCGATACCAGCAATATTTTACTGCGTTTCTGTAAAGTAATTAATATATTTCTGAGACAACATTCAGATTTGATTTCATTAATGTAGAGGTATTTTGATACATCGACATGTTTGTATTGCAATGATATTATTCTTATGTGTATTCTTTCTTTGTCACTATGATCTTTGTCGTACTTGTAACTCGGACTTTGGGCGCGTAAGCGATTATTAGTTTTGTTAGAGCGTCGGACCTTGAGAAAGTCAAGTGCTTGACGTCATGTTGGAACGACGCATATTGTGGACAGTTTATAAAATGTGAACTTTAACAGTGAGGAAGATGTTTTCAAGTATGTGTTGCATTGTGAAGTGATGTTTTGTGTGTTACGCGATATTGGAACAAACTGTGCTAACATTCAAAAGTTTAATCTTCAAGAATGGTTTGTGAAACACATGTGTAAAACTTTTGAATATAGCAGAATAAAACCTAGGACTCTTTGCATCCGAGCTTGTAATCATCACCACCTAATTTTCGACGATTGAGCCATGATTTTACAATGAGACCAGCGTGGGTAACACGAAAAGATAAATGCCTAGTTTATTCCTTATTATATGAAATGACTTTATTAACTCTGCTCTAATGACACCTACCACATAAAATAACTTCGTTGTTGCCTGAAAATGCAGTATTTAGCAGCGTTAGCAACACCACAATCATTATAAAATTTTGACCTTTGTTGTGGTAGGGTTTTTAGACGTTCCAACTGTGTGCATGAAGTAAATAAGTGGAAGCCAACTGATTTTCGAGGGG
Source organism: Schistocerca gregaria (assembly GCF_023897955.1). Taxonomy (NCBI): domain Eukaryota; kingdom Metazoa; phylum Arthropoda; class Insecta; order Orthoptera; family Acrididae; genus Schistocerca; species Schistocerca gregaria. Next base: position 466,096,096 of record NC_064922.1, read on the forward strand.
TGTAAAGCGTATCCTTTCCTTATTAACTGTCCCATGGAGTTTTATGACGTTGAATATTCACCACCACGTGTAAACTGAGAAAACAGTTTGCCATGAAAGAAATAAAATACCGTGCTTGTATTAATATCCGTTTTTTTGTCACTGTCAGCAACCTTATATTTTAATGTTGGGTAAATGCTTCGCTGTTTGGTATTTATTCATTAGCGTTCACATGGTAAGAAAGATAGCAGTTCTCTTCAAATTAATCATATTGTGGTACATTTTAGACACTAACAGTTTCAGGCCAGCAGATTTTTAGGTTGGACCTTGCTGGTGAAAAAGAGTATAAAAAAAAACACTTTTCTTATTAATATCAATAAAAACTGATAATATGACTGTTGTTTCTTGTCAGAAGAATCAACATACCTTAACTGCATAACATAAGTTCCAGGAAGCTGTGATTCGCAGATCTTACTGCTTTGCACTCTATTTTAACATCATTGTTGTTTGGAATTAATTAAAAAATCTAGATTGCAAGGTACGTTTGTTAAAAGTGACCAGTTTCGATCATGCCATAATCATCTTCAGACTAACAACCGTACTGATGGAAAATGGTTGAGAATGGAGCGGGAACAATTAAATGACGACACTCAGCTGCTGAAGAATAATGGATGTACACTTGAGAGCAAAAAAAGTGGGTCACTGCCGTACACAACCAACATAACGTAGCTGTGTTGCATGTCCTCTAAACACCAAAGCCCTGTAGGGTACAATCGTTTGACTACACACTATGGGTACCGCAAGAGACTACTAGAGACCAAAGGTCTTTATGGCAGTCAGTCTAAGCGTCAACTAATATTGTCATACAAAACATATTAGAATACATGTTCTTAGCGATGAAACGCCCCATAACACCCGTAAACTAACCTTAATTACAACAAGTAACATTCCAAGAGTTATAAGAAAATGGATTATTTTACATAGATAGTACAGTAATCCTTAGTCAAAATTAAATACTTGAGACAGCATATGGAGTTACAAACCTGTACGGCAATTGGAAAAACGGTTTACGCTCTTGAAAAGGTTTTGGATCCACTTGCGGAACGTCGCTCAACGGCGAGTGGCTCTCTAAACAGGATATTGGGCGATCCAGTAAAAAAACACGATTAACGCCAACAAGCACTCTACGGAAATCTCCACATTAACAGCGAATCTCCAGTAACATCGTTGTTCTCGGAACACATCAACAGCTACGTGTACAGAAATTTGAACTTTAAATGACATGACAAACGTCGTCGTTCTGGACCTGGATTCAAACCCATAACCTATGGCCATTGCTAAGTAAGATAAACTTTGTTTGTGCCATATTGAGATCCGATCACTAGACATAAAGAGACGTCAAGTACAGACGTTTGCACCAGTATGTTAACAATTCAGATCCTGAAAATAAATGACGAAAATGTTCCTATTGAACTGGGAGTCCTGTGATAACAGTTCCCTTCCTGAGAACTACCCCCAGCGACGTTTAGGATGGCGTCATTCACAAGGAACAAGGTATGCTCATGTTTAAAACGGAATTGACATCTACATCTACATCTACATCCATAGTCCGCAAGCCACCTGACGGTGTGTGGCGGAGGGTACCCTGAGTACCTCTATCGGTTCTCCCCTCTATTCCAGTCTCGTACTGTACGTGGAAAGAAGGATTGTCGGTATGCTTCTGTGTGGGCTCTAATCTCTCTGATTTTATCCTCATGGTCTCTTCGCGAGATATACGTAGGAGGGAGCAATATACTGCTTGACTCTTCGGTGAAGGTATGTTCTCTAAACTTTAACAAAAGCCCGTACCGAGCTACTGAGCGTCTCTCCTGCAGAGTCTTCCACTGGAGTTTATCTATCATCTCCGTAACGCTTTCGCAATTACTAAATGATCCTGTAACGAAGCGCGCTGCTCTCCGTTGGATCTTCTCTATCTCTTCTATCAACCCTACCTGGTGCGGATCCCACACTGCTGAGCAGTATTCAAGCATTGGGCGAACAAGCGTACTGTAACCTACTTCCTTTGTTGTCGGATTGCATTTCCTTAGGATTCTTCCAATGAATCTCAGTGTGGCATCTGCTTTACCGACGATCATCTTTATATGATCATTTCATTTTAATTCACTCCTAATGAGTACTCCCAGATAATTTATGGAATTAACTGCTTCCAGTTGCTGACCTGCTATTTTGTAGCTAAATGATAAGGGACCTATCTTTCTATGTATTCGCATCACATTACACTTGTCTACATTGAGATTCAATTGCCATTCCGTGCACCATGCGTCAATTCGCTGCAGATCCTCCTGCATTTCAGTACAATTTTCCATTGTTGCAACCTCTCGATACACCACAGCATCATTTGCAAAAAGCCTCAGTGAACTTCCGATGTCATCCACCAGGTCATTTATGTATATTGTGAATAGCAACGGTCCTATGACACTCCCCTGCGGCACACCTGAAATCACTCTTACTTCGGAAGACTTCTCTCCATTCAGAATTACATGCTGCGTTCTGTTATCTAGGAACTCCTCAATCCAATCACACAATTGATCTGATAGTCCGTATGCTCTTACTTTGTTCATTAAACGACTGTGGGGAACTGTGTCAAACGCCTTGCGGAAGTCAAGAAACACGGCATCTACCTGTGAACCCGTGTCTAAGGCCCTCTGAGTCTCGTGGACGAATAGCGCGAGCTGGGTTTCACACGACCGTCTTTTTCGAAACCCATGCTGATTCCTACAGAGTAGATTTCTAGTCTCCAGAAAAGACATTATACTCGAACATAATACGTGTTCCAAAATTCTACAACTGATCGACGTTAGAGATATAGGTCTATAGTTCTGCACATCTGTTCGACGTCCCTTCTTGAAAACGGGGATGACCTGTGCCCTTTTCCAATCCTTTGGAACGCTTCGCTCTTCTAGAGACCTACGGTACACCGCTGCAAGAAGGGGGGCAAGTTCCTTCGCGTACTCTGTGTAAAATCGAACTGGTATTCCATCAGGACCAGCGGCCTTTCCTCTTTTGAGCGATTTTAATTGTTTCTCTATCCCTCTGTCGTCTACTTCGATATCTACCATTTTGTCAACTGTGCGACAATCTAGAGAAGGGAGCACAGTGCAGTCTTCCTCTGTGAAACACTTTTGGAAGAAGACATTTAGTAATTCGGCCTTTAGACTGTCATCCTCTGTTTCAGTACCATTTTGGTCACAGAGTGTCTGGACATTTTGTTTTGATCCACCTACCGCTTTGACATAGGACCAAAATTTCTTAGGGTTTTCTGCCAAGTCAGTACATAGAACTTTACTTTCGAATTCATTGAAAGCCTCTCGCATAGCCCTCCTCACACTGCATTTCGCTAATTTTTGTTTGTCTGCAAGGCTTTGGCTATGTTTATGTTTGCTGTGAAGTTCCCTTTGCTTCCGCAGCATTTTTCTAACTCGGTTGTTGTACCACGGTGGCTCTTTCCCATCTCTTACGATCTTGCTTGGCACATACTCATCTAACGCATAATGTACCATGGTTTTGAACTTTGTCCACTGATCCTCAACACTGTCTGTACTTGAGACAAAACTTTTGTGTTGAGCCACCAAGTACGCTGAAATTTGCTTTTTGTCACTTTTGCTAAACAGAAAAATCTTCCTACCTTTTTTAATATTTCTATTTACGGCTGAAATCATCGATGCAGTAACCGCTTTATGATCGCTGATTCCCTGTTCTGCATTAACTGATTCAAATAGTTCGGGTCTGTTTGTCACCAGAAGGTCTAATATGTTATCGCCACGAGTCGGTTTTCTGTTTAACTGCTCAAGGTAGTTTTCAGATAAAGCACTTAAAAATATTTCACTGGATTCTTTGTCCCTGCCACCCGTTATGAACGTTTGAGTCTCCCAGTCTATATCCGGCAAATTAAAATCTCCACCCAGAACTATAACATGGTGGGGAAATCTACTCGAAATATTTTCCAAATTATTCTTCAGGTGCTGAGCCACATCAGCTGCTGAGCCCGGGGGCCTATAGAGACATCCAATTACCATGTCTGAGCCTGCTTTAACCGTGACCTTCACCCAAATCATTTCACAATTCGATTCTCCGTCAATTTCCTTCGATACTATTGCACTTCTTATCGCTATAAACACGCCTCCCCCTTCACTGTCCAGCCTATCTCTGCGGTATACATTCCAATCCGAGTTTAGGATTTCATTACTGTTTACGTCTGGTTTCAGCCAAGTTTCTGTTCCTAGTACTATATGGGCGTTGTGACCGTTTATTAATGAGAGCAGTTCTGGGACCTTTCTATAGACGCTCCTGCAGTTTACTATAAGCACATTAATATTGTTATTCCTTGTTGCATTTTGCCTACTCCTGCCTTGCAGCGTCTCAGGAGGCGTCTTGTCGGGCCTAGGGAGGGAATTCTCTAACCTAAAAAAACCCCATGTGCACTCCACACGTACTCCGCTACCCTCGTAGCCGCTTCCGGCCTGTAGTGCACGCCTGACCTATTCAGGGGGACCCTACATTTCTCCACCCGATAGCGGAGGTCGAGAAATTTGCACCCCAGCTCTCCGCAGAATCGTCTGAGCCTCTGGTTTAAGCCTTCCACTCGGCTCCAAACCAGAGGACCGCAATCGGTTCTGGGAACGATACTACAAATAATTAGCTCTGATTCCACCCCGCGAGCGAGGCTTTCCGCCTTCACCAACTCCGCCAACCGCCTGTACGAACTGAGGATGACCTCTGAACCCAGACGGCAGGAGTCATTGGTGCCGACATGAGCAACAATTTGCAGTCGGGTGCACCCAGTGCTCTCTATCGCTGCCGGTAGGGCCTCCTCCACATCTCGGATGAGACCCCCCGGCAAGCAGACATCATGTAAAGCTTGTGGCAGGGGTTCGAACCCAGCACCTAATCGGATTGTTAAAGAAGTACGTAAAATCTGAAGGTAAATATGAAATATTTTCACCAATAGCGAGATGCTGGAACTTAATACATGAGTCACGGCTGATAACAGCTTCTCACTGTCGAAACTCCTTTCACTATGAGTCCTATTACACATGGGCTTCATTTTATAGCCACAAATGGTTCAAATGGCTCTGAGCACTATGGGACTTAACATCTATGGTCATCAGTCCCCTAGAACTTAGAACTACTTAAACCTAACTAACCTAAGGACATCACATACACCTATGCCCGAGGCAGGATTCGAACCTGCGACCGTAGCACATTCTGGGTTTGCGTCCAGATCCAGAAGAAGACGTTGGTCATGTCATTTAAAGTACAACTTTGTGTCCAAATAACTGTTGATGAGTAATGTGAACAATGATATTACTTGGGATTCGCTATTAATGTTGGGATTCCCGTAGTGTGCCGCCGTTAATCACGTTTTCTTGTAACTGCTTAGTATTACATAAAGTTGATGTGAAACCACTCCCCGTTGAACGTTGAACGACGTTCTGCTGCGAGGTGCCGGGGCTAGCAGAGTATTTAACACTAAATTCTTCTAGAATCTACATATGTAAATGATGCTCTAAGCCCCCACCCCTATTCTTACTCCGACTTTTGCTGTTGCTTATGGATTAAAAAGAAACGCGAACTGACTGTAATCGACCCTGCAAGTGCAGTAGAAAAGAGTTTGGCACCTGCAATAATTTCATTTGATAAATAAGTTAAATAAAGGAAAGTTTCATCAACATAGTGAGAAATGATAGGGTTGCTCTACCGATTAACAGAATGAAAGTTCTGTCCAAAATAACAATATGAATTATTATAACTCAAAATAATATACAAAAACACATGAAACATTTACAATACATCAAATTGGCTCAGATTGGATACTCAAATGAAATGCTGTGAAGGTGAAGTTGTCCCTAAACTAGATTGTGGCATTTATGACGAAGTGGTATGTGGAGCCAATTCCTTGCAACTCAAGTCTTAAGAGAGACACACAGCCAACCCAGCATTAATTGCTGCTACATTAGTGAAAACTTAGACAATGAACACCCAAGACAGATCAAAGTTAGAAAAGACAAACAGGCGCGCTCTGCGGAGCTCGGATTATCACCTAGCAAAATTGCCTGCTTTGCTGGTGCTGCGGACGTACATTACCAAGCTGTCTTCTTAACTGCATGGACACGATCTGGCATAGCGGAGGCGATGGCTGGTTGCTTCGATGTCCCGTCGTGGTGATAATAATGTCGCGAGTTTGGCCCGAAACAAACTATCCTGGCCTGGTTGTTCCAGACTAAAGACTTCTAGCAATACAAATGCGCCTCTGAGGGAGACGAAGAAGGCTCGTTACACAATCACTGACGGTATAGTGATTGATGTTAACAAGCTAAGTCACACAGTAACTCCGATACAGTCAACTTTAGCCAAAACTGCTCAAGACAGACAATATATGCCTCTTGTATGCAGAACGCTCAATTGCCAACTGTACTCGTAAAGTTACGTTGAAGTCGAAAATTCAGCAACTTCGTCAAATAAAAGTATAAAAGACAGCCAGCGGAAGGCAGGCTGTCCAGAGCAGCGAGAGCTCAGTCTTGTAACCTACTCCGACCGAAGGGCGAGAGCCGACTACCACAAGAGCACCCGTACAAACCGAACACAGAACATTCCCGCCACCACGACAGTGGCCGTGGTTAAACGTTCCAACCAGCAACTCGGAAACCAATCTATTGCCGAAGAACTACCATTCCACCAGTGGAGATTCTTGGCGCCAATTTCTGCGCTGATTTTGCTACGTCACGGAGCTAAGCCCTGAGCAAGCCAATCACAGTTACGATTTGGCAGAAAAGGCGGGAATTTGCCCGCCAAAGCTGCTTGGGAACACAAGTCATTCCCACGTCTCGCTGGTAGATCGCCAGAAAGTGTTTTCGCTACGTTTCTGCGAAGTAATGGAATCTCTAGCACAGCCGCTCCTTCAGGTCCCTGCAGGCGTGTCTCCGCTGCTATTGTATGTCGGCGTCTGGAAAGCATTCACTTGACTCCCTCACATCCGTCTGCTTAACCCTTTCAAGATCAGCAAAGCCCACCTGTCACTGGACCACCCGGGTGACGAGAGACGCTGTGTGGGAAGTCCGCGTGTGAAGGAATAGCAACTTTTCACCGCATGCACTTATAAAGGAAAATCGAATTACTCAGAGTAAGATGGAAATATGAGAGGGGGCTTGTGCCACCTATCACAGTTTGTGTTGAGTAAACATTTTAGAAAGGAAAGAACTTGTTTCCAATTGCCATACAAACTTATAAATCCATATATTGTCTCAAATATTTAATTGTGCCTAAATATTACTGAACGACTTATGTGACTGATTAGTTGCCCCATAACGTTTGAAATGGCGCTTATTGTAATTAAGATTAGTTTACAAACTTTAAGAACTGCCTGATCTCTTCTGTATTATTGTGGTGTTACTTTTCATCTGGACAGACTGTTATAATGACCGGTGTTCTCTAGTAGCCTCTAGCGGTACCCATTGTGTACCTTACAATGACTGTACTGTGGAGGGTTGCGACGATGTGCAACACAGATATGCTTTGTTGATGGCATACGTTCAGCTGCTGCCTACATGTTGGAATTCAGGCGTGACCCACTTCTTTGCTGTCGAGTGTACATGGATTGGGAATCGCTGAAAGACGGTAGTCAACCTTTTAACACATGTGTCTTACGATGTAGCCTGTTTTATAATTTATTTCAAATATTACTTTTGTGATCGCTGATTTCTCCAATGTTTTTTTTTTTTTTTAAAAAAAAGCATTGTTATTATCTGGCAATAACACTCTAAAAATGTGAGGCCCTCAACTTATATTTAATGGACGTTTCTATTCAAGTATGATATTACGAGCTGCTACAAACTGTTTGAAATTTGTCCAATAGACTGAACTGCGAAAAGCTAGAAGCCTGAGTGGTCGTACATCCCCATTTATATTTCTTATTGTGACAAGTGAATAAGAAGTTGTATAAGGGGAAAGAGGTTAGATGGATTTTATCCACATCTATAATCCAGAAGCCATCTCATGGTGTGTGACGGATGGAAAAACGAACAGGATGGAAGAGTAGGCAGAGCTACCTTTCGCTTATTACATTTAGACATGCAATGTCCTTGTCGTGAACTTCTGTTTTTCAAAGCAACCCGAATCGCTGAATGTTTTAATGATGTTTGAAAGTTCTGCTTACAAAGTAGAAATCGCCACTTTTTCTAAGATTACTCTGACTGTCACTGCGACACTTTTTACAATATTTTATTTTATGTAGGGTGTTTCACAAATCCTATTACAGGCTTCCAGGGATTGTAGAGGGGCTTCAATACATGAAGTTTTGATAAGGAAATCCGGAAATGTACCGTTTCAATATATTTATTTATTTAACCTGGCAAGATTAGGGTCATCAGGCCCTCTCTTACATCTAACCAGGCATTCTACTTATTTTACAGTCATATGTTTTAGTAGGCATGTTAAACTACATCTAATACAAAAAGTGAGATAAACAATTAGAAAGGTACACCTCGAAGAATACATTATTGAAGATAAAGATTTTAGATAGGAGTGCTGGCAGCAGGGAGTATGAGGGAGACTCAGGGTGAAGGGAGGAGAAGAATAGAGAGACATGATCAAACATAATTTAGGAAAATATAAAGGAAAAGGAGACTGCGTGGCTAATAGAGATAGATGAAGAGGAAGGCATCTCAGGAGCAAGATAGGAGACGCTAGCTTTGCTATTTGACAGATGAGAGGATTGGCCTTGCACATTAATTTTGTGGAGAATTTTATGCAAATGATAGTAGGAAATGCTTCAACTTCTTCTTAAAAGCAACAGGAGATTGAATTTTCCTCAAGTTAAGGGGCAGTTTGTTCCAGAGGCGGACAGCGGCAACTGAGAAGGAGTTTGCAAAAGTTTTTGTTTTGCGAGTGGGCACAGTTAGGATACCAGATAAGAGTGACCTCGTGTTTCGATTATGATGGCATGACAGGTTTTTAATCTCTGATGCTACGTACTGGGGTGCTTGCGCGATGAGGAGTCGGTGAAGTAGACATAGAGTGTGGTAGTCACGCAGTTTGTCCGGCCGCAGCCACCCTAGCTCGGAGTATGAAGCGCTAACATTATCATATCGGCGAATGTTGCAGGTGTAACGCACACAGGCATTCATGGTTAGCTCTAGCCGTCTTTTGTTTTCACTACTCATGCCTTGTTGAATCACATCACAATAGTGGAGGTTCGGTAGAACGAGTGCTTGCACGAGCTGGCGTTTCAAGTCCTGTGGGAATATGTTCCGAAACTTTTTGAGAGCATAGAGACAAGCAGACGTCTTTCGGCACACTGCGACTGTATTCTCGGCCCAGTTGAGATGCTCGTCCAAAGTTACACCCAAGTTCTTCACTGTTTTCTGATATGGTATTGGAGTACCTTCGAGCAGAATAGGAGGTAGCCGTTCGCGGAAATCTGAACTTATTAATTTCTGATGGGCTATTAAGATTACTTGCGTCTTTTTTGCATTTAATTTAAGCCCCAGATTTTTCGCCCAAGTCACTACTGAAGACAGATCATCATTCATCAGAGCGATTGCAGTGTTTACGTCTTCAGGTCTGACGCTTAGGTAGAGCTGGAGGTCGTCGGCATAGAAATGATGTTTACAGGAGGACAAAACCGACGAAATATCGTTGACATATAAAGAAAACAAAAGTGGTCCTAAGACTGATCCTTGTGGCACTCCCGAAGAAACATGTTTCCAGGAAGATTTTTCATTTGCGCAGACAACACATTGCTGTCTGTCTTTTAAGTAGCTTTCAAACCATCTCATTGCACTATCAGAGAAATTAAGCTGTTGCATTTTTCTGAGTAATATGTCAAAGTTGACAGTGTCGAAAGCTTTGCTGAAGTCCAGTAGCGTCAATATTGTTGCCTTTCGATTGTCGATGGCATATTTCAGGTCATCAGTTACTTTAATTAGAGCAGTATTTGTGCTGTGATGTTTACGGAAACCGGATTGAAATTTGTCATATAGACTGAATTCATGCAAGTGTTCAGTGATTTGGTCATAAACAATATATTCAAGAGCTTTGGAAACAGCAGGCAGTATGCTAATTGGTCGGTAATCACTAGGCTGTTGCGGGTTTTCGATCTTAGGGATGGGTCGAATTCACGAGGGAAAAATTAAATATGTCAGTTAAGACAGGTACTAAGATATCGGCAACATTCTTAATCATGGTTATACCGATACTGTCGTTGCCTATTGCATCAGAAGAGATTCTCATTATTGCTTTTCTTGCCGTATTTGTTGTTACATGTTTTAGATGGAAGGTATCGTTGTTAGTTATCCTGTTTGGGGATTCTTGTGGACGGTAATTATCAGCCGTGCTAGTATTCAGAGGTGCAGAGAAGAATTCATTTAATTCGTTAGCTGACACATGAAAAGTAGTTTCCGATTTTGCCTTTCCGACCCCCAAGCTACGGAGATTATTCCATAGAGTCGTGGGTGTCAGATCGCTGCATACAAGGGAGCGAGCGTGCCTGATTTTGGCATTGCGAATGCATTGTTCCACTCTGTTCCGTAGCTTTCTATATTCTTCGAAACGCTCGGGTTTCGGATCTGCCTTGAAACGCCTGTGGGCAGCATCCCTATTAGTCATCATTTGACGTAATTCAGCTGTCAGCCATGGAGCAGGACATTTTCTTACACGGACTGTGCGCACAGGTGCATGTTTGTCATAGAGGGCAGTGAGTTTATCACCAAGTTCATTAATTTTGCCGTCGATTGTAGGCTCTCTGATTATTTGATGCCATGAGATTTCTGAGTGATCGGCTGTTAGAGCGTCAAGGTCAATACGTTTCATGTTCCTACAAGTTATGTAACGCGATTTGATCCTTGGGGGCTGCACAGAGTAGGCCAGGAATATTACATCATGTGCTGAGAGGCCAGGGGCCGATGATTGACCAACATCTCTTACTCTGTCAGTCTGTTTCGTTGCGATCACGTCTATAAGAGTATGACTGTGCGCCGTATGGTGTGTAGGTTGTAATGGAATAATGTTCATGCTATTGCAACTAAACAATCTTCTTAGGTTTATTGCGGAGGGAGTGTCTCTTAGCAGGTCTATGTTCAAGTCACCCATTACGATGACATGTTCGTATTGACACTGAAGTGAATGTAATTCCGACTGGAAGGAACTCATTGAGATTATTTTTGGCGGCTTGTACACGACGCCCGTCAAGAATTTCCGACTTTGTATATTTATTTCAATGAACATGAATTCAGCCTCTTTTTCTTCAGCAGGATTTGACGTACATAAGACTTTCGCTTTGAGATCTGTTCGTATATATGCGCCGAGCCCGCCACCTCGCTTTTTTGATCTGTCTGCCCTAAGAAATGTGTACCCTGGGAGATGAATAGATGCAGAGGATATGTGTGGTTTCAACCACGTTTCGGATAAGAGGATTACGTGGTAGTTTAGTTGGTTGAAGAGGAGGCTAAGTTCTTCGTAATGCGCAGGTAAAGACTGAATGTTGCAGTGAGCTGCTAAAAGCTCGGACGCGTTCCGCTGAGCAGCCTGGAGTAGGGTGGCAGACTGGTTTGTCCCTTTGTTAGGCACTACCTGCCGCGAGGGGCACTGGCCGGTGCTTCCGCCAAGTGACATATTACAGGGGTGTCCGAGATTTTGCGCGCCCTGTTTGTGACTCCGCGAGAGCCGAAAGAAAGGCGACTGCAAGAGATTTGCTGAGGTTGCGGGAGTATAGAAAATGGATTAGTGGTATTCGGTGCGGGGAGAATATGACCAAAATGGTGACGGCTGTGTGTCACTGAGTATCCTATATCGTAAGAGGAAAAATGTAATTAGAGTATTTGAAACAGCTTAGGGTGGAAATAAGGGAAAGGGGAGTGATTTAAGAGGCCGATGCTGCCAGTAGAGAGAAGTAAGCTTAATATTTAATAGATTATCGTAGGAAGCTAGAATTAAATTGAAATTTACTAGCGTGATACTGGTAGTGATTATCGTAGGAAGCTACAATTAGATTTAAATTTGCTAAAGTGATACTGATAAAGATTTTTGTTACGAACAATTTAAACAGAAGAGATGGTTGACAAATGAACTAAAGGAGAGACTAATAATTGCAATAGAACTATTACAGAATGGAAGAGAATAAACTGAGAAAATGAAAAAAGTATTAGCAGTAACTAAAACTAAGCAATGGCTACAGCTAAAGACACAAAAAAATAGTAAAAAGTTAATACAGTTACAAAAACAATTAGTTGAAGGTACAAATAATTAAAAAGTTAATACAATTACAAGACTATATCTGAGTATAGGACTGTTAAAATTTGCAAATGGTGTTAAGTTTGACTTTTGACTCTAGTAGGTTCACTTAATACTATTTAGTTCTGTCATGTTTGTGACTGTCTTCTTTCCAGCTGCAGTCTTAATGATTACTCTGCCATCCTGAGTCCACACATTCTGAAGACCGAAATGGGATATGGCACTGTTTAAAATCTTTAGCCGCTCGTGTGTCAGATCTTCCCTTATCGTAATCCCTGTCCTTGCTAACTTCTTCTTCTGGGTAAAGATCTCAGCCCTTTTTCGGTACGACAAAAATTTAATTATTATTGGACGAGGTTTGGTAGCACCTGGTAGTTTTCTTCCCACCCGGTGGCTCCTGTCAATGTCTGCCTTGGTCACTTCGACGCCTAATTTTTCACGCGCAACCTGTATAAGCAGGTTGTCCGTGTCTTCTTCTTTATTTTCTGCTACTCCAAACAGTCGTAGACTATTTCGCTTTTGGTACTGTTCTAGCTCGTCTGTGGCGGCAGATAGTTTCACTTCCAACTCTCGTGCCTTTTTCTCGTATTCAGACACACACTTTTTTAGTGCTGTAATTTCGGCAGTATTGGCCTCAACAGTTTCACGCATTTTGGCCAATACTGCTGCCGTTACAGTATCTGATATGGTGCCTGCTATCAGATCGAGATTGTTTTTATCGCGAAGCGCAGCGTTTACCTCAGAGCGGACCAGCTCCGCTACACCGGGAGCCGCGGCTGCACCTTCCGCCAGGAACAGGCCCGCCGCACCTGCTGCTTCCCCGCTGCTGGACGCGCTGCTGTTGATTCTTCTGTTTACCATTTTCTCGCAGATATTGGCGGAGCACAGGAAAAAAAATAGCACTACTGCACAGAACACTGTTGTTTACACGATTTCCACTTGTACTAGACAACACCACCAGCGAGAACACCTTCGAATTCGACTAAATTCCGCGAGCCGAACTTAACACGTGTTACACTGCAGGCGCCATGAGCTAATAAGCTTAATATCGGTGTGCATACAAACTGAGATGTTGCTTTTGTCAGTCTCTGTTCTAATTATGACATCATACGCCTTTTTTTGCCCGACTGTGGCAAGAGCTAGGACAAACAGGTGCGTTCGCTTCCAGGAGTCTTGTCTGTGGTGCTTCATAGACGCACCGCACTCTCGACATGGAGAGAGACTTCCTCCGCCACGTACAGGAAAATCCTCGAACAGTACTCGAGACATTGTCGATGCCATGGGCTCCAGTACATCACACAGGTGTATGTCTCCGCCGTGTGGGTACCTTGACGCAGGAGATTTGAAAGTGCTTCGATGTTCAAACTGATTTTTCTTCCAAACGCTACGCTTCCTGATGACTTGTTCCTTACAAAGCCTTTCGTTGACAACACTGAGAAGCCTGTAACAGGAATTCTGAAACACCCTATATAGTTTGTATCACGTGGGAGCACGTGTTATTAGCTGCACTCTAACACATTACTGTGTACAGTTTCGCTCCAGTGATAAAATCCTGTGTACCACGAACATTACTAGTTCCTGAAAAAGAGAATGCTACTTTCTTAATTTTTTTAATTTTATCACTGCCTTCACTCTTGTCACCTTCACCAAGAGCTGTAGAAGGTCTTATACACGACAAATACGGAAAGTGGATGTACAGGATTACGCAATAATTGACTGCAAAATACCACCTGCAGCTTCGCGGTATCGTCAGTTACTCAAACGTTTAAATGTGTCTTCATTCCTAAGGGGTCAAATTGCTGAAGTCATCGCTCCCTAGACTTGCACACTACTTAAACTGAAGACAACACACACACCCACACCCGAGGTAAAAAATGGTTCAAATAGCTCTGAGCACTATTGGACTCAACATCTGAGGTCATCAGTCCCTTAGAACTTAGAACTACTTAAACCTAACTAACCTAAGGACACCACATACATCCATGTCCAAGGCAGGATTCGAACCTGCGACTGTAGCGGTAACGCGGTTCCAGGCTGAAGCGCCTAGAACCGCTCGGCCACAAAGACCGGCAACAGAATTAAAGAAAGGATCACTTTTTTGCAACCCTGCGGTTTCCTCCCATTGTCATTCTTAAGTTGCATGACGCCCAGCGAGGTCATCCTATCGGATGCTCACATGAACTGTAAGAGGTAAAGTAGGTTAATGAAAATTGGCACTAAATTCTGCCCACCACCAACATGGAGGTGTCATCCGATGAAGAGGCCATCACAGCATCTCTCACTTACTATTCACCCTTTCTTTTGTAGTCTCAGAACCGAGACACCCAACACTGAGATCACACGATATTTTATGGGTGGCGGAGGAAACCATTCCAGCTCAGAATCGACACGAAAAAGAGTCAGTTGGTGACATGAAGGGCGTTGATTCCCACACATTGGAAGGTCGAAAACTACAGTTCGCATTGCATTAAGTAACACGAAGACGATTGGAGTGCAGCGTGACTGTAATTGTTTCTCAAGTGTACAGTTTCGGACCACTAACGACGGATCAAAAACCATTCAACGAAATAAGAACCTATTCTGAACAAGCAATGGACACTTATGCTTTTTAAAACCTTCTATTTCACGCACTCCTGTGCATGATTAAAACGGTAAAGGGTCTCTCTAAATCCCATCAGTTCGGAAAAGTACTTGGCGCCACCCGAGCAGTGTTGTACGTTACGTTAGAAATGTACCTTCAGAATTTCAACAAGAAATCTGCCCGGTGTTTGTTTCAGGGTCTCAGAAAACCCCTACGACACACTGTTAGTAGGTTTTGCCAACCTTCAGGCGTTAGCGTAGCCGCCAGCTAAATTGGCGTCAAGGCATCTCACAGGTTCATTTGTAACGTGACCAGAAAAGGTAAGTGGGTGGCACCAAAGTTGTTACAGAAATGGGGCGGGGTGGGGGGTGGGGGGGGGGGGCGGCTTACAGGGACCCTTTGCCGTTTTATTAACGCACACTATTAGCGCTCCTTCATGACCACGCCACGAGAGGTCGGAAAATAGGAAGGCCAAAAAAGCGTAAGTAACATTTACCACTTGAGCGCGTTCAATATTCTTTGAATGATGTTGAACGGTCGTTATTGGTTCCAACCTGTACACGAGAGCGAAAATTGCGGTCTGCCTGCACTCAAAAGCGGTGCGAACGTATTCAGCGAGGATGAAGATCTACAGTGTCCTTGTAAAATGTCTGAAACATCCGAGGGTGTCGGCCATGTCGAAGGTTGTAAAAACGTCTTCCTCTTGCTCATCGCACTGTGAACTGTCAAATTCGACTTTGAAATGTGTGGAAAACGACGCACCAGAGGAAGAGGTGGTTTTATTGATTCACCCTGACACGTTTTCGTGTCTATTCTGAAACGCGATTTGCTTGTTATGTTTACCTCGGCCACGCATGAGAAAACCGCCTGCTTTCAGCGCTGGATGTGGGGATTCCATAGCGGAGATGTGGATAGAATGAGTGAAATGTGGATAAGACAGACTGTGACTACCTGATCATGTGACACGTCCACTGTGGCGTTGGCCGGGCCGGACTTGTGGTGAAATTTGGTGCCAATGTGACATAATGAACCCAACTTGCCGCTCAAATGAGCTTCTCGGCTTGTCTTCGCTTGTGTCAACACCTTGCATTTTGAAGCATCGCCGATCCCGAGAGAGACTTCACATGAAGCCATGCTTTTGCACCATTACATTTGACCTACATTTCAAAATTACGCGTCGCAATGGTTGATAATTACGTGGTTTCGGAAAATAAGCGTCTAATCTTGTTGCGTAGCGAAGCTTCTCCCTATATGTATGGCATTATTCTTTCACTGTCTGCCTTTTGGGATTTATTGGCATTTCTGTCGTAGTGTCTCATCATTCCAACAAGCCTGTTGTAGCCTTTCGTTCTATTCTTTATATATCCTCGATATCCAGTACTGGGACAACCTATCATTGGTCCGATAAACTTAGTCAGTATTCATGTTTGTAGACAAACTGCAGTTTCCCAGTGATCATTCCGCTTAACATTACTGCTCATTGTTACTTCGCGGTTTTTCTGTGTGAATCTACTCGCGACTGCTCCTGCGTAACCTAATAAGTAGTGCCTTTGGTGCAGAATGACCCGTTGTTTTATTTATGGTAAAAGGGCCTAATTATTAAGAGTCATCTGCTGGCAATAACGGCTGGTGAGATTGCTGAGATGTTGATCACGTGTCCCACAATTACAGATCGCTCCTCGTGCTGTTAGATAATCAGCAGTTGGCCAGTTACAAGATTCCTATGGTGTAATAGGTGATGGTGTTTACGTTCATGTCGATGTGATTCATTAATCCCGTAACAAAAGCGTACTATGCTTCTACGTTCTGTTAACTGCTCGACTCATTATTTCTGTAGAGTAAGAGTTAGCTGCTACATTTGTTGCATGGTGATATTTTATTGAGCTCATGCTATATATTAATACATGATTTACGGATATCATTTCTTCTAAGTTAATTGATTTTTCTGTGAAATGGGGAAATGGAGAGTTACCATGAAATACAGTAAATAAATCGTTAACTGTTGTTTTCTGGCACATAGTATAAAGGAAGGGAACAAGAGGGAAGACGGAGAAGCAGAAAAGAGGAGCATTATTCTGTGCCACGACCCTATGTATTCGACGCCGAAGGTGATTTCAGTCAAACAACCGAGACATCACTGTGGTAGAGGTTTAGATGCCATGAGAGGCCTACGCATCTAAGTAAGCAATTTTGGACCAACAGTCCTCACATCGTACACAGTGACTGCTCTGGGCCATCTGCTCCTCCGCTTGGGAGTCGAAGTAGATCTATTAGCATACGTGTCTGACCCTGTAATTGCGTGGTGGGTTGCTGGAACGTAAAGGCTATTCGTCTGCTAGTAACCACAGCCGTGAATAGCTCCCTCCGCGCTTTATTGCATCAACATTACCACCTATTTGGTATGCAGTCTTGACCAGATGCCTTGAGTCTATTAAGTGATTTAAACTGCTTCTCTGCACCGGGGATATCTACTTCTAAGTTACAAATTTTGGTGGTTGACCTTGAATCGGGTTTTGGAATATTTAATTTGCGTTCTTTACTAAAGGTATTCCACTAATACACAAGATGATTTATACTTTTTTCAACTTTCTTACAACGCATCGCTATTACTTTAAGAAATACCGCAACCAGCCTTTGTTGTATGTACACTCCTGGAAATGGAAAAAGGAACACATTGACACCGGTGTGTCAGACCCACCATACTTGCTCCGGACACTGCGAGAGGACTGTACAAGCAATGATCACACACACGGCACAGCGGACACACCAGGAACCGCGGTGTTGGCCGTCGAATGGCGCTAGCTGCGCAGCATTTGTGCACCGCCGCCGTCAGTGTCAGCCAGTTTGCCGTGGCATACGGAGCTCCATCGCAGTCTAACACTGGTAGCATGCCTCGACAGCGTGGACGTGAACCGTATGTGCAGTTGACGGACTTTGAGCGAGGGCGTACAGTGGGCATGCGGGAGGCCGGGTGGACGTACCGCCGAATTGCTCAACACGTGGGGCGTGAGGTCTCCACAGTACATCGATGTTGTCGCCAGTGGTCGGCGGAAGCTGCACGTGCCCGTCGACCTGGGACCGGACCCCAGCGACGCACGGATGCACGCCAAGACCGTAGGATCCTACGCAGTGCCGTAGGGGACCGCACCGGCACTTCCCAGCAAATTAGGGACACTGTTGCTCCTGGGGTATCGGCGAGGACCATTCGCAATCGTCTCCATGAAGCTGGGCTACGGTCCCGCACACCGTTAGGCTATCTTCCGCTCACGCCCCAACATCGTGCAGCCCGCCTCCAGTGGTGTCGCAACAGGCGTGAACGGAGGGACGAATAGAGACGTGTCGTCTTCAGCGATGGGAGTCGCTTCTGCCTTGGTGCCAATGATGGCCGTATGCGTGTTTGGCGCCGTGCAGGTGAGCGCCACAATCAGGACTGCATTCGACCGAGGCACACAGGGCCAACACCCGGCATCATGGTGTGGGGAGCGATCTCCTACACTGGCCGTACACCTCTGGTGATCGTCGAGGGGACACTGAATAGTACACGGTACATCCAAACCGTCATCGAACCCATCGTTCTACCATTCCTAGACCGGCAAGGGAACTTGCTGTTCCAACAGGACAATGCACGTCCGCATGTATCCCGTGCCACCCAACGTGCTCTAGAAGGTGTAAGTCAACTACCCTGGCCAGCAAGATCTCCGGATCTTTCCCCCATTGAGCATGTTTGGGACTGGATGAAGCGTCGTCTCACGTGGTCTGCACGTCCAGCACGAACGCTGGTCCAAGTGAGGCGCCAGGTGGAAATGACATGGCAAGCCGTTCCACAGGACTACATCCAGCATCTCTACGATCAGGTCCATGGGAGAATAGCAGTCTGCATTGCTGCGAAAGGTGGATATACACTGTACTAGTGCCGACATTGTGCATGCTCTGTCCTGTGTCTATGTGCCTGTGGTTCTGTCAGTGTGATCATGTGATGTATCTGACCCCAGGAATGTGTCAATAAAGTTTACCCTTCCTGGGACAATGAATTCACAGTGTTTTTATTTCAGTTTCCAGGAGTGTGTACCATGTATGCATACACTGACTGGCTACTGTAGTTCTTAAAATAATAAAATCCTCACCCAAAGACGTCAACAACCATTAAATTGGATTGATTAATGTCTGCTTCATATTGTCAAAAGCTCGTAATTATATATTATTCTTGAAAAATAAAGAGGGCAAAAATCGATAGTAATTTTTCATGTTACTATTACCAGTTTTGTCAGATCTACGCTGTTGTCATCCGAGTTTCCTTACATTTTCTTACTAAATAAAAGCTTTGGAATCTACGAATAAATGCGATAAAATTTCCATCATCTTGTACGTACAAAATAAATTTATAGATATTCACAGAAACGCCAAAAGGGGTGCTGAGCATTCAGCTGTTTGCTTCACTTTCTTGGACATCCTTTGGTAACGAGACCTACGTGTACTGCGTGGCCAAAGCCTGTGATGAGTAAGAAAATTAAGTCCCCGTTAGGAACGAGACATGAAGAATTTGTAGAAATGTCACAAATGCTTGTGAACCAGGGCCTGTTATTAGTAAACATTCAAAGATAAAAATAATTCAGAAAATGCTTGATAAATTAATTCTGAGAACCAATTAGATGAATACGTTCTTGATAAAACTCCGAAGAAAACTGGGAATCGTGCAGAAAAAAAAAATAGATGAGTTAGTAACATATCTGCGGATCGGTCAACACCCTCCTGAAAGTGAATACCGAATAGTGGCGCATCGTACTAGCTTTATAGCCGTCCCATTACGCCATAAGCTTCAATTATAGCCCTCAGCTGAAAGTGCATCTGAGCTAACAGAATACACTTCATATGTTGGTAATGGAGCCGATCTTCCTGAGAGGTCGGAACAAGAACATTGGGACTGTTTGTGACTGAAATCTCCAACGTTAGGCGGTTTGGAATCTCTTAGGGAAATAGCAGGTAGGTCGGCAAGGAAGGCCAGTGTCCATTCCTTTTACTTGTCCGAATGGTGTTGGGATGGAGAGGGGG
Organism: Schistocerca gregaria; assembly: GCF_023897955.1. Classification (NCBI taxonomy): domain Eukaryota; kingdom Metazoa; phylum Arthropoda; class Insecta; order Orthoptera; family Acrididae; genus Schistocerca; species Schistocerca gregaria. Next base: position 466,115,990 of record NC_064922.1, read on the forward strand.
GAGTCATGACCGAGATGTGGAGGAGTTTTGGCCGTCAGCGACTCAGCGTAATGGAAGTACTTGGTTGCAAATGATGGTTCTTGTCGGCATCCTTAGCGGTGGCTGTTTGCTTTTGTGGAGACAGCTAGCCTCTCGCACGGGGTGAATTCAGGAACTAGCGTTTCGCGGCATCGGTTCCACAACCGATCGCGATAGTCTCGGAGGCGAGTGGAAGATAAAACCAAGGACACAGATGAATTACGGCGTTCTTAGATGAGGATTTCTTGAATCCTGTAATCGGGTGGAGAGTTGTAGAACCACGACCCGCCCCACCCTTTAAAGTCTGATGTGCACGACATGCAAGAAGAGGGTAATGGGTTCTCTGAGTACATACTGCGTGTACATGTCAATTTTTTAACGATATAGAAATCCCTCCACAGGCCAGGTAAGATGTGTTCTGGTTTGAAACAGAGAAAAATACTGTCCCCATTAATTATACAGAGCAGCGTTCATCGTAGCAGATGTGAGAAAGAAATGTTAGTATAGTATTAGTTAACAACAGGAACATCTGTGGAGAGGTCACACAGCTAATTTCCCTTACATACGTTAGAAATACCCATATAGTACCAGGGATAGACATTTAGAGGAAGCCAGATGATGATGGCAGTGAAATTCTAAATTCCGATTGGACAATATGTCGCAAATATAGGTTGAACGCCGGTGGTGGAGGCTTTCTCGTAACTGTAAAAATATTCGATAATATCTATTGAAGTTAGTACAGATACCGAATCTGAAATAATGTGGTTACGGGTAAGTGTTACGAGAGGATGAAACTTGGTCGTCGGATGTTCTTTTACACCGTGCTGCCATTGGAGGGAAAACACGGAGAAATTTTCGTGGTAATTTCAGGGTCGTATTATGAAATCACATATGTGTTTCAAATTACCAGCTATAGACAGGGAGGCTAAAGTGATAAGAATGGGTAGTAACAACAGGGAATCGTGTGAAATGGTTCTAAGTGCTTTACGCAAAAATTGCCTTCAGTCTCTAAGCAGACAACTGATTCGTACAAGCAACTTATTAGGTCCCATGGTCAAAAAAGTCCATAACTTTTCGATTCAATAAGGACTGAACAGGGATTACTGATGATAACGCCATTAGAGCATCAGTGAATACGTCTGCAAATAGAAAGGATATTAGGAAGGTACGTCTATTTACAAAGAGGATGAAATATAAATTTCAGAATACTTGATCAGTAAACATGAAAAATTTGTCACCAGGGCTGAAATTTTTCTGCATGATTGGAGTACTGCACAGTATTCATTAAAAAGGTATTCCCGACCAAAGTAGTGAGGGCCTTGAAAGAACTGTCTGGTTCGAGACGTATATCAGAAATCTGATAAGAAAGGAAAGTGAGTTCCACTGCAATTTGAAGAGTTGCTAAGGCATCACAGTAAATAATAACCAAACGAAACCAAAATTAGCCTAAAGACATCCATGTGCGAAACGTTCAGCGAATTAGGAATTATAATTTTGTCTACCGACGCGACAAAATCGTAATAAGCTTAGGTCTTATGTTACGGACCGAAGCCATTTGTCCTGTCATCCTGTGAGCATCGAAATAAGCACCCACAAGATAGAAAAACAGCTGAAATCGTTCTTCAGAGGAAAAGCTACTGCTTATACTAACACGATTCTTCATAGAGAGTGAAAAAGAACGCTCTCCTATTCTTGCAGTCGTGTACAGTTGGTCACTGGAGGGGCAAGTGTTCCTAATGAGTGGAGAAAGCGCAAGTCATTCTCGCTTTCGAGAAACATCGTCGGACGGAGGCATAAAACTGTACTTCTATATCTCTGACGTCAGTCTACAATATATGTTTTATAAGCTCATATTACCACGTTTCTGGAGACCGAAAATCAGCTCTGTAGGCATCAACTTAGACTTCAAAAATGACAATCACGTGATACCAAGCACGCTCTGTTTGTTCGCGAGACCCATAGGGCATCGTAAACTGGCTTCCAGGTATCTTGACTTCCGAAAGATGTGCAATACAGATCAGCACTTCCACCTAATTAACAAAATAAGAGCATATAGAATTCAGACCCGCTATGTGATTGGCCTGAAGAGTTTCTAAAACGTAGAACACAGCATGTCGTTCCAAATTTTAGAGATATAAAAGTAACTACTGGCGAACTTCAAGGGAGAGCTATAGAAACATTATTTTTCATAAGGTTCCTGAAATGTTTGTTGGATAACGTCGGAATTTCCAGGAAGCATTTCGCACTTAACGCTGTTGCATGTAGTGGAGTTAAAACTTAAATAAATTATATTCCGAATACTTAGGCAGAAAGACCCCTTATTGTATGATTGTATGATTACAAAATCGCTGGGCGTAATTAAAATATCTAGCATTAATGGAACGACCATATATAAACACTCCCTGATAAAGAAGACAAAATCATTAGAAGAATGCTCGGGAGCTGTAGTCCACCCACGTAAGAGGTTGCTTCCAAAACCGTTTGACCAGCACTTCAACATTGGTCGCCAGTCTGGGATCAACATCACGGTGATAATCAGATAGTTCAGTGGCAGACGTTGCAAGAGATATGTCCTGCGTAACGATGTTAACTGTTAATATTCCGAGAACGTGCATTCCTAGATGGGTCCAGTAGTATATTGCTTCCTCCCGTGTATATGTAGAAGAAACACCATGAAGGTAAAATTATATTGGAGATCACACCTCGCGACAGGCACTGGCAGTAAGTGACATTAATACACAAAGCACCCTCCTTCACATAACGTAAGATGGTTTGCGGTGAATAGATACAAATGTTGATGTAGTACATTAAATTGTCAGGAGGGTAACATCGACCCATTTTCTTAATATGCATTAAAATAATTTTTGTAGGAGTATTAAGTAGTAAAGAGTAACCCTATCTTAAGAGACACCAATTTCTGAAACGTTACAAAATTTAAGAAGCATACCTTTGATTCAATTAAATTACAAAACCATGAACATTACATAGAAGTTAGTTTTTATACAAATGGCGACACCCAATTAAGGATTCTACTTGTGTGAAGGAAGAGCGTATCTGCATTTGATGTTTTTAATTGCCGTAGAAAAGACTAAACGCATTTTCAAGTCATTTTAGGAAACTACTACGTATAACTTGATTTCATTTAGGGCACTGTCCAAGAATAGTGTAAGAAAATCAGTTTTACGGTGTGTAAGAGATTTAGCTTGGTCACGGCCTGACAGAGGCCTGTATCACTATTCGGAGAGCAGCGCGGTCTAACACGCTGCTTCCCAAGCAGGGAGGTTCAAAAATGGTTCAAATGGCTATAAGCACTATGGGACTTAACAACTGAGCTCATCAGTCCCTTAGAATTATAAGTACTTAAACCTAACTAACTTACGGCCATCACACACATCCATGCCCGAGGCAGGATTCGAACCTGCAACAGTAGCAGCAGCGTGTTTCCCGACTGAAACGCCTAGAACAGCTCGGCCACAGCGGTCGGCGCCAAGCGGGAAGGCGTGCCGAATTCGCCCAGCGCATTAGTGTCGAGGGCCGGTGTGCCGGCCAGCCTGTAGATGGTTTTTAAGGCGGTTTTCCATCTACCTCTGCGAATGCGGGCTGGTCCCCCTTATTCCACCTCAGTTACACAACGTCGGCGATTGCTGTGCAAACACTGTAGCCACACAATCGTACACCATAATTACTCTACCACGCAAGCATTTGGGATTACACTCATCTGGTGTCTCATATGAGACATTCCTTGGGGGGGGGGGGGGGGGCAATCGTGGCGCTGGTGGCGGTGTGGGCCGGGGGTGGAATGGGTGGATGCTGTCGCTGTCGCCTCTCGTTTGTTTCTAGGTCCCAGGTTTAAGTACACAATACACTCGGAGAAATTGGAAGATGGTTTCGCTATTGATGTATGGGTATGATGCTGTATTGTAACGAAGATCCGACCTCGTAGGCTCGAGACCGCTAGAGTGAACACAGCGAAAGTAACGGGCAGGACGCTATGGCTGACGGATGGGGGAGCCGGGAGTCCGAAGTGTCGCGTGCAGCGAGCAGATAACGGTGAGTAACTGCCCAGAGCGCCGTCGTTTCTTTCGCTGCCGGGTACAACTCAAACGTGTGTGTGTGTGTGTGTGTGTGTGTGTGTGTGTGTGTGTGTGTGTGTGTGTGTGTGTCTACTGCCTTGCGTGATATGCCACGACCTTCAGTCGTTTACCTAAAGGGCCTGGCTTAAAAAATGCTGCTGCACAATACAGCGTCCCTGTGAGGAAACCATATGTCATTTCGTAGAGGTAGTACCGACGTGGATACTTCAAGCCTACATTATGTATCAAAAAGCGCTGAAAAAGTCGGGGGGTGGATAACATTGTGCAACGGAAAACAGGACATTTCCTTACAGGGACCCGTATCCAGATATGCATAACTGCTACGCTACGGTGCGTCGTGGTTTGAAGCTTTTTCATATGATGTTTATTATCCTGAGTGCTTATGGCACCTGTTAGTTATATGCGTGAAAGGGACGTACGGGTTACGCTAAGTTTTTTAGTTGACACACTGAAGTAGTGTGTAGGGAAGAAACGTTAAGTTACTTAAATTACATGTACACAGTCTCGTAAACAATTTTACATACATTATTTCAACAAACACTATGTTACCTGTAACTATTACTGCCTGCAAAAGGCGCACGTATGCTACAATAAAAGTACTTAAACGTTAAACGTTGTTACTGTGCTGGAAAAATGGTTGCCTTTGGCACTATTGCACCTCAAATACCTTAAAATAACTCCATTTCGGTACAAAGAGCAGAATAATTGCACAATTTTCACGTTTTTCAGTTAACTATCCATGTGGATAAAGTTTACGTCTTCGCTTTTGCCCCATACTTTGGCCAGTGAACAAAACTGTCATATCGTATATCTTTCACTTTCACAGGACCTGCTGTTTTCTTTTTCTTCTTCTTCTTCACCCTTCTGGTCTTGTCTATCCAGCACTCAAAGCCAGGGCACTTCTTCCCAGGAAAGATCAGTGTATTTGCAGTGTCCCAGGTAATAATTCCCCAGCACATATGTAAAATAACTCACCTTCAAGACTTTCCCTTCCCTTTTACAAGCAGTTTTTCGTTGCACAAAAAGAAAATAGCATTACAAAATCGAAAGAACCTTCTACATTGGTAACTGACGCTCTCATAACCTTGCACGAGGTCTGCGAAAGCTGCAAGCTATTCGGAAACTTTTCACCAGAGACAACAGAATATCGCTGCATGTGATAGCTAATATGTTTCTTGTAAGCAACATTACCCATCCAAGGACGAGACATACGACATATTGCTGAAAACTGGATGCAATTTTGTTGTTGCTTGGAGCAACATCGTCGAATGGAGAGTTAGTACAGGATGTTTCAAAGAAACTAATCAAATTTCACAAAGCTGTATTCCACTTGAAGGTAGAAAAGTATGGTGATTTGTAAATTACCATCGAAACCGAAAGTTCACCTTGGCCCTCAGTTGTCCGTGTAGTCCACAGGAGTAGCCTGCCTGGTGCAACTAGCCCGTTCCTTAGCTCGTTCTTCGCACAGTGTGCGACGGATCGAGACAGTAGTGCCACGCAAGAAATATTGCGTTATCCGTTTCAACAGCTCCAATTCTGTTGCCACAACGTGGCGTCATTTTCGTAGAGACCACGGCATTGCACTTCCTACATCTCAAAGCACTCGAAGAGTTTCAAGGCCATGCGTATATACGAAAGAGTAAACTCTCAGCTCGACCATGCGTTTCTTCAAGACGTAGAGCACATTCGACAGAGGTTTTGGACGTAGTTTCCGGATTTCTACGCTCCGTGCCAGCAGAGATTTAGTCATGTCTCATGTAGGTCCGTCCCATGAACCATGGACCTTGCCGTTGGTGGGCATACCGCAGGTGCAACCACAACGGAGGGGTATCTGTTGAGAGGCCACACAAACGTGTGGTTCCTGAATAGGGGCAGCAGCCTTTTCAGTAGTTGCAGGGGCAACAGCCTGGATGATTGTCTGATCTGGCCTTGTAACACTAACCAAAACGGCCTTGCTGTGCTGGTACTTTCGAACGGCTGAAAGCAAGGGGAAACTACAGTCGTAATTTTTTTCCCGAGGGCATACAGCTTTACTGTATGGTTAAATGATGGCGTCCTCTTGAGTAAAATATTCCGGAGGTAAAATAGTCCCCCATTCGGTTCTTCGGGGGGGGGGGGGGGGGCGGTGGAGGGGGACTACTCAAGCGGACGTCGTTATCAGGAGAAAGAAAACTGGCATTCTACGGATCGGAGCTTGGAATGTCAGATCCTTTAATCAGGTAGGTAGGTTAGAAAATTTAAAAATAGAAATGGATAGGCTATAGTTAGCTACAGTGGGAATTAGTGAAGTTCTGTGGCAGGAAGGAAAGGACTTTTAGTCAGGTGAATACAGGGTTATAAACACAAAATCAAATAGGGGTAATGCAGGAGTAGATTTAATAATGAATAAAAAATAGGAGTGCGGGTAAGCTACTTACAACAGCATAGAGAACGCATTATTGTGGCCAAGATAGACACTAAGCCCACACCTACTATAGTAGTACAAGTTTATATGACAACTAGCTCTGCAGATGATGAAGAAATTGATGAAATATATGATGAGATAAAAGTAATTATTCTGGTAGTGAAGGGAGACGAAAACTTAATAGTCATTGGTGACTGGAATTCTGGAGTAGGGAAAGGGAGAGAAGGAAACATAGTAGGTGAATATGGACTGGGGGAAAGAAATGAAAGAGGAAGCCGTCTGGTAGAATTTTGCACAGAGCATAACTCAATCATAGCTAACACTTGATTCAAGAATCATAAAAGAAGGTTGTACACATGGAAGAATCCTGGAAATACTAGAAGGTATCAGATAAAACTTAATCATAGCTAACACTTGGTTCAAGAATCATAAAAGAAGGTTGTACACATGGAAGAATTCTGGAAATACTAGAAGGTGTCAGATAGATTATATAACGGTAAGACAGAGATTTAGGAACCAGGTATTAAATTGCAGGACATTCCATGGGCACATGTGGACTCTGACCGCAATCTATTGGTTATGAACTGTAGATTAAAACTGAAGAAACTGCAGAAAGGTGGGAATTTAAGGATATGGGACCTGGTCAAACTGATTAAACCAGAGGATGTACAAAGTTTCAGGGAGAGTATAAGGGAACAGTTGACAGGAATGGGGGGAAGAAATACAGTACAAGAAGAATGGGTAGCTTTGAGGGATGAAATAGTGAAGGCAGCAGAGGATCAAATAGGTAAAAAGACGAGGGCTAGTAGAAACCCCTGTGTAACAGAAGAAATATCGAAATTAATTGATGAAAGGAGAAAATATACAATGCAGTAACTGAAGCAGGCAAAAAGGAATACAAACGTCTCAAAAATGAGATCTACAAGAAGTGAAAAATGACTAAGCAGGGATGGCTAGAGAACAAATGTAAGGATGTAGAGGCTTATCTTACTAGGGGTAAGATAGATACTGCCTACAGGAAAATTAAAGAGACCTTTGGAGAAAAGAGAACCACTTGTATGACTATCGAGAGCTCAGATTGAAATCCAGTTCTAAGCAAAGAAGGGAAAGCAGAAAGGTGGAGCGAGTATATAGAGCGTCTATACAAGGGCGACGTACTTGAGGACAATATTCTGGAAATGGAAGAGAATGTAGATGAAGACGAAATGGGAGATACAATACTGCGTGATGAGTTTGACAGAGCACTGGAAGACCTGAGTCGAAACAACGCCCTGGGAGTAGACAACATTCCATTAGAACTACTGACGGCCTTGGGAGAGACAGTCTTGACAAAACTCTACCATCTGGTGAGCAAGATTTTTGAGACAGGCGAAATACCCTCAGACTTCAAGAAGAATATAATAATTCCAATCCCAAAGAAAGCAGGTGTTGACAGATGTGAAAACTACCGAACAATCTGTATAATAAGCCACAGCTGAAAAATATTAATGCAAATTATTTACAGAGGAATGGAAAAACTAGTAGAAGCCGACCTGGAGCAGATCAGTTTGGATTCCTTAGAAATATTGGAACACGTGAGGCAATACTGACCTTACGACTTATCTTAGAAGAAAGATTAAGAAAAGGCAAACCTACGTTTCTAGCATTTGTAGACTTAGAGAAAGCTTTTGACAATGTTGACTGGAATACTCTCTTTCAAATTCTAAAGGTGGCAGGGGTAAAATACAGGGAGCGTAAGGCTGTTTACAATTTGTACAGTAACCAGATGGCAGTTATAAGATTCGAGGCACATGAAAGGGAAGCAGTGGTTGGGAAGGGAGTGAGACAGGGTTGTAGCCTCTCCCCGATGTTATTCAATCTGTATATTGAGCAAGCAGTAAAGGAAACAAAAGAAAAATTTGGAGTAGGTATTAAAATTCACGGAGAAGAAATAAAAACTTTGAGGTTCGCCGATGACATTGTAATTCTGTCAGAGACTGCAAAGGACTTGGAAGAGCAGTTGAACGGAACGGAAAGTGTCTTGAAACGAGGATATAAGATGAACATCAACAAAAGTAAAACGAGGTTAATGGAATGTAGTCGAATTGAGTCGAGTGATGCTGAGGGAATTAGATTAGGGAATGATGGTTGTAAACAACATGTAAAGATTTTTTAAATCCTTATGGGCGAGGATGTGAAAGACAACAATATCCTTTTACGTTCAATATTCAGTGATGAGGCGACGTGGGAAAGTGAACGACCATAATGTAATAATAATAAACGAACTACAGCAGCCACATCCTGTAGGGATACACCTATGCTTAATATTTTTTCATCGACTTCCGAGAAAAGATTTGTGGCTCTTTCTTATGGGAAAATGGTTATAGAAATTATGTACCTGGATACTTTAGAAATCTACCTGTATCTAAAATGCGAGAACATGCCTAAATTTCCATGTCTCAACAGGACTTAATTTGTCTACTACTTTATATGGTTTCAATTGTAAGTGCTTGTGTTTTAATGTTTAATTAAACAAGAAACTAAATGTAACCGTAGGCTTCCGCGGCGGTTGTCAATGTCAATAAAATTCTTCTGGGTTAGAGACCGCATTGTCATTGTCTCCTATTCGCCGATTTCCACCAATGGCAGGCAGTAAAGGAAACTCCAATGGAAAACGCCTATTTCCGCCAATAACAAGACGCAATGCAAACGCCAATAAAATGAACTCCTAGTACCCTTCCTCCTCATCCTCACATCCAATCACAACACTCTTCCATAGTATATATGTACCCACACTTGCGCGCATTCAGCAGTTAGCAACACACCCTGAGGAAGGCGTCTTGCAACAGACGCCGAAACGTTGGAATTTTATAAATGACAATGCGGTCTCTAACCCAGAAGAATTTTATTGACATAAACAAGAAATTAATTTAGTATTTTTTGAACACAATACGCATACGTAATCTTTCTGTACTATACAGTTTTTTCAGTGGTTTTTTCAGTTACTTAACACAAGCAGCAGTAATTTAATGTTGTATTCTACTGTTAATCCATAGTATCCATCATCTACTTGATCACCTCTGTATATACTTGATCATGTTTAAAGTGACGCATCTCATCCAAAGCCCCCACCCCCTCCATCCTGGCTGGTAAACGTTTTAGTGATGACCATATCAACCTTGTTTCACCAGTAATCCCACTTTTTGTTTAATTAAAAACTAGCTCTTTCTTTGGCAAACAGGACCCCATCTTTGCTTTTACAACCCAATCCAATCCCAGAATTACATTTCCATTTAAATGTGAAATAACAAGACATCACTGAACTTAAGCTATATCACCAATCTTCAATGGAAACAGCACTTGCATCTTCACAACCTTATTACATTTCTCAATAACTCCCTTAATTGTAATCGTAACTGTAAATTTCAGGTAATCCAACAAAATTTGTACTGTGCGGAATTTTGTCTTTAAAATTTTACTCATTCCACAGACAACCTACCAGTGTCAATTAAGCTATATCAAAGACAGTGAACCTCATGTTTATGCTGCTAATAAGATAAGTACACCGTTCGTTTGTTATATACTTTGACGAGTTTCCAACAGGAGCGCCTTATTTACAGATACCTATGCAGTTACCAGGTTATTTTTGTAATTTCTGGCGTGTTCAAGTGTTCACTAGGCACCTAGGCACAAGCTTTTATTTCAATAACAGCGTAGCGTACAGTACCACCGTTGTTACCGCCCCTCATTTTATATAGGCTTTTGTTTGTTTTGGTAAGTGTAGCTTAGAGTCTTTTTAGACCATTAGTGAGAGATTACTTCGAACTCCTGCTGCTAATAAGCCGAGTACATCGTTAATTTGTTACATATTTTTACGAGCTTTAAACAGGAGCGACTGCATTAATGGATATGAACTGTGATTACTGTATACAAATGCGAGTTTAGCAGGTGACCCTTCGCTCACACCTCCAGGCTGCAATGGCTTCTGTCACACAGCTTGAGGCTGCTGCCAAGGGGCAACGCTGTGGGGGGTCTGACGTGGGCATGTAAGGGACGTCGAGCATGTCCTACGTGTCCTCCGATCGGTCCACTGCTGTGGCCGCACCAGGTACTGCCTGCACAGAGGTTGACTCCTCATCTGTGGTCGAGCTGTAGATCATTCCAAAGTTAGGCAGGTAGCGAGAAACTTTCCGAAGGGCCGAACTTAAGACCTCCTCGGTCCATTTGACTAACAGGTTTCGGGCTTTATCTGTAGCTGGCGATTTCTCTGAGCTGGATGCAATCAACCACCGTGTTCCAGAGGGAGCTCATCGTCCTGCCAGGTCTGGGCATTCACAGCAGGTGGGTTTGCTGGTAGTTGGGAGCTCCAACGTTAGGCGCCTCTTAGGAGCATGGATGCCAACGAGGGGATGGAAGCCAGTGTGCACACCGTGTACATACCAGGGACAGTCATTTCGGATGTGGGAAGTGTGCTTCCGGATGCCATGAAGACTACAGGGTGCAGCCAACTGCAGATGGTGGCTCATGTCGGTACCAGTGACGTGTGTCACTTTGGATTGGAGGAGATTCTCTCTGGTTTCAGGCGGCTAGTGGAAACGGTAAAGACTACCAGGCTTGCTTGCGAGCATTGTCGATACAACAGACTGTGGTCCTTGGTGCAGAGCCGAGTGGAGGGTCTGAATCAGAGGCTCAGGCGGTTCTGTGACTGTGTAGGCTATTGATTCCTTGACTTGCGCCATCAGGTGGTGAGATTCCGGGTTCCGCTTAATAGTTCAGGAGTTCACTACACACTGGAAGCGGCTACACGGGTAGCGAGGGCTGTGTGAATGGGACTGGGCAGTTTTTTAGGTTAGAGGGTCTGAGGGAACCACAGAAAGGGCGTCCGTCTAAACGAGGACTGGTAAAACACAGTAAGTTAGTTGTACAAACGATCGCTGTTGTAGTTGTAAATTGTCGTAGCTTTGTTGGGAAAGAACCAGGGCTCCAAGCCCCAATAGAAAGCAATGGGGCTCAGATTGTAACAGATACAGAAAGCTGGTTAAAGCCGAAAATAAGTTCGTTCAAATTTTTTTCAAACGATCTGACAGTATTCAGAAAGGATTGATTAAATACAGTTGGTGGTGGAGCATTTATTACTTTCAGAGGTATGACATAGATAATGTTATGGGTAGAGTGAACCAAAAACTGCGATTCATTGGCAGAACACGTAGAAGGTGCAACAGGTCTACTAAAGAGACTTCTTACACGACGCTTGTCTGCCCCACTCTGGGGTATTCCTGTGCGGTTTGGGACCCGCATCAGGTAGGATGACATCGAAGATGTTATGTAGTATCGTGAAATAGGGGAGACAGTGCCACAGATATGCTACATGAATTGGAGTGGCAGTTATTAAGGGAAAGGCGTTTTTCATTGTGACGGGATCTTCTCATGAAATTTCGATCACCAGTTTTCTCCTCCCATTGCGAAACCATTCTGTTGGCACCCATCTATGTAGGGATAAATGATCATCAGAATGAAGTAAGAGAAATCAGGGTACGCACAGAAAAAATTTAGTGCTTCTTTTTCCCGAGTGCCGTTCAGAATGGAACATTAGAGAGACAGGTTAAAGGTGGTTCGTTGAACTCTCTGCCAGGCAATTTGTTGTGAATAGCAGAGTACACACACACACACACACACACACACACACACACACACACACACCACACACACACACACACACACACACACACACGCACGCACATATCCTCTTTGTAATGTGCTTTTTTTTATCCACATGACAACCCGACAATTTTTTAAGATCTGTAGAACACAAAAATATCAGTCGAAATCGATTACCTTCAACGATGAAATATTTGTGCGCCTTTGGCTTTAGAATGTTTTCAGAAAGTGATTGGGGGTTGGCTTATGGATCTGATGAATATATTGATGAGTTACTGAAATATGTGGTCAAAATTGAAAGAGCATTAGAGAGACCAACAGGTAGAGTTTTCATCAGAGAGCACATGGTGAATTTCAACAGGGAGCCTAGAACCAAAATTATGTCGTGGGAAATCAGGGGAGCAGAAATACAAATAACTGCAGAAATGATTATCATGGAGGACTTAAGAGATTAGAATTTCATTTAAATGATAGTAACAGGAATGCAGGTAGAGAATTTGACTGTAGGAATAGACTATGGAAATAGAAGCCAAGACAACGGAGAAAATGGTCATGTAAATTAGATTCTTGTCATTGGGAACCTGTAAATCTGGTGCGAAAGGAAGGAGTAGAAATCATGCTGAGTACGATGAATAGAAGGATCAGTTGGGGACAGATGTGACATCTTACACGCAGTGGAAATAGAGAGGGACATACAGGTGAATAGATTGAATTTCAACAGAGAGTTTTGGAATGCCATCAAGTCTGATGAAAGTAGATAATTTATTAGATAGAGTATTAAACAAGAATTAAATGCAGAAGAGCTAACAAATATGTATTGTGGAATATATAATAGAATTTTCCTGGGGGGGGGGGGCGAAGGAGGTGCTTAAGAATTGGTGAGTGTAGCTTCGATGTAAATGGGATAAAAAAATTATGAAAAATGTAGTGACGAAAGTAATGTTTGAACCTGTTATTTATGACATGCGAGTTGGTGAGTCTGACAGACTTGCAACAGAAGAAGAGGGGAAGAAGTTATTCAAAACAATTGTGATGAGGAGAGACTAAATAATGTTTCTAAAGTATAAGAAGAAAATAGTGCAGAATTGGTCAGGTAATGATAAAGATGTTGTTGAGGGATTCGATGAAGTGGAAAATGAGATGTCTGTTAGACATGAGTTAAATGCGACAATATATGTAGAGGTTAAAGAGAAAGTGTTAGAAGTAAGCTTCTTGACTCATCAGTCTACTGACAGGTTGGATGTGGTCCTCCATGAATTCCTTCCCTGAGCGAACCTGTTTCCTTCACAGCGCCACTCGTACCCTATGTCCTCGATTATTTGTTGGACATATTTAAACCTCTGTCTCTTCCTCTTCAGTTTTCATCCACTACAGTTTCCTCTAGAACCATGCTGGTAAATCGCAGATATTTTAACGCATGTTCTGTCCCTTCTTCTTACCAGTGTTTTCCATGCGTTCCTCTCTTCACAAATTCTACGGGGAACCTCCTCAGCAATTTAGGGAACAATTATTAAAATAACCATGGGTGCTAGGAAATTAATAGAAAGTAGTAGTTGCGCACTTTGTCTGTTGATATGGGTAGAGCAGTGCACACTTGTAAGGATAGGAAGGAAGGAGTAAAATTTATTGAGATAAAATATTGAGGCTTACTTGGGATCGTTATAGGAATGTTGATAATTTTAATAAAACAAGTTATAAATTACAGGAATTTTGAGAGAGGTTACATTCAGTCTGGAGTGGGGAGAGGGGTGACTGTAAATTGTATGTTGTAATGGAACCTGATATGCATGTTAGTGCCTAACACTAGCAACTATGAACAGATATATCCATTGCTACATATATATGGCCATTTCCACAAGGTGATTCACATTTTTAAATATTTCAGTTATGACACACTTTTTATAATATGCTGCTTTTTATCCACATATCAACTTGGCGTGACGTCCCGCTTAAAATCAACACGTTTCTTATCTTAAAGATTGTTTAACTTCTGAAGATGACAGTAAAGTCTGTCTACATTGGTTGTTTAAATAAAGATATATTTTATGCGATCTTGGCTTCAGAATGTTTTTCACAAGCAAAATATATAATTCCTTCTGTCTTCTCAAAATGAGAAAATTCAACTACTGTATTTATCATGATAAACTTCTCTTCATAGCATTTATCTGTGTAAGTTTTAATCAGTTTCTCACTAAACTATTTCATAGTCCCATGTCGTTCTTTATAACTAGGTCCATTTAAAAACCTTCTTTTAATCGTAGCCTGTTCAATGTATGACCAAAACTGACTTATAAAACTCTTCTAAAACTCATTGTGCGTCATTTCTGTTTTAGTGTTTAGATTCGACCACGAAATAGCCTCTCCTTCAAAAAATTTATTTATAAACTTAATTTTAAGCTATTCTTTCAGGACATAAATAAAATTATCTCGATAAAATTGTTCAGATTTAACTGGGTGAGCGTACTACCTGCAGGTATATGTCTCATAGGAACGTTGGGCCATATGCAATTGCAGTTGCTAGTAAAACATTTTGCAAAAAAAATATTTACTGCAACTTTTACCTTTTTGATAATGTAATTCATGTCATTATAGAATCCATCTCCAAATATGTTTCATCAGCAACCTCTGTTCTGATTCCAGAAACTTTTTTATTAGTATTGGTTTCTAGATTTGCGAATATTTTTTGATTTCCTGTATTTTTGACACATTTCACAATGCAGATCATTATTACTGTGTTTCATTACTGTATGTGAAATTTCAAAATATTCTCATTCCACCCAATTTTGACTTTGAGATCTGAGTGAGTTTCAGTTCTGTTTTCAACTGAACCAACGCGAACATCGATCTATTCATGTTCTGTTTCTACTGTGAGCTTAACGTCGTTTTCTGCGACCGTAAAGTAGTATTTAAAAGCTCATTTCCAAGTTATTTGAAGTCTTTGCTGGCAACATGAACTTTCCTCCCAATGAATACTCTATATTCTTCTTAGTCCACTTTTCGTTTTATTATTTGTTTCATCGATTCGAACATCCAAGTCTTTACTCCGGTTGTAAATTTCTCCATCGCAAAATTTTTGAGTTGCTTCAGTACATTGTTGTTACTTCTGAAAATACAGAAACACACAAACTAACTGCTCATACCACATATATCGTCGACATATAAGCTGCCTCGTCTAGATTCTGATTATGTCCGAGATTTCTGTTCGAAACTAATTGTATTTTTCTAAGCTTTCGATCAAACTCCATATTGTAATTTATAATGGGTTCATTATCCTTTCTGAATTTCGATATTCAGAACTGCTTAAATACAACACAAACTAAAAAGAAGTATTTTACATAATCCATCAGTTCACTAACAGGCACGCGAAACAGCAAATATAAAAATTAAACAGAGTACTTGACTTTTACGCCCACACTGTAGAGGTCTAGTACAGTTTATCCAAATACAGTGATCCACTTTCATTGGCTTCACATCGTCAATGAATATACAATATCGCTCCATCTCCCACTTTTCAGTGTTCGAGGATACATAAACTTCTTGAATTTTGGTTTTGGAATTTCGTCTCAAATCCGAATCTGGAACTTCCCCAGCTTCAAAGATGAAAATAAAACGTAACCCGCTCACATGGCTTTAGCAATGTGTCTTAAATAATATTTGAATATTACATTAAATTTGGTTCCATCGTCGATTTCATTCTTCTCGTTGATGAATTTGGAGATGACGTTGACAATTTCATGAATGCATCGACATTCCGGTACTCAAGTACATAAAGTTAACTGCAGTGACAGGTATAAAAATACGAATTACTACAATACTGCATTGAATTAAACATTGCTACCATGTTCTATAATATTGTACATTAGACACATTTTACTGAGCAAATCGTTTGTGCATAGAAAGTTTATTTGTGATATGACAAGATAAAACATCTTGCAATAGAATGTTCTGTTAAATTTCATTACTAAATACTTCAATACAAGTTACTATTAGTGAAGGATGTTCTTCTGTTAAATAAAAGTATGTACAATAAACTAGAAGTTTTCTCCTGTGAATAAATACAACACGCGATATCAATATCATAATCCCCGAATAGAAGAGGAATCGATAGATACATCTTATCCATCCCCATTCTGCTACTTTTCACAGAACACTGTCGCTGTGATACATACTCAAACGAAAATACGAGCACACATAGTACTTTCTTGAAATCCGAAACTTTCCTCGACTGCCAACAATTGATCTTCCACTTACGGACTTCCGCGATACAGATATTTCATGGGGCTGGGAGGCCACCAGAACATTTGATAAAAATAACTTTCGAAAGCTGCTCCGTCGGCCACTGTGCCCGAGCGGTTCTAGGCGCTTCAGGCCGGAACCGCACTGCTGCTGCGGTCGCAGGTTCGAATACTGCCTCGGATATGGATGTGTGTGATGTCCTTAGGTTAGTTAGGTTTAAGTAGTTCCAAGTCGAGGGGGCTGGTGACCTCAGATGTTAAGTCCACTAGTGCGTAGAGTCATTTGAACCTTTTGAAGGCTACTCTGTAGCTTTTGTACCTGCGTTTATCTGTAAAAAAAGATAATTTTAACAGTTTTTAGTGTACATAACGCTGCATTATTTTTTTCTTATTATGTATATTGACCTACAATGCTTCCCATAGGAATTTTAATCAATACTCCTTCTCCAGCATCAGCGCTGGAAAATTCCCTCTTTGCAAGAGAACTTGACAATGGTGTCTGACAGTGTTAAGTCAATCGTAGAGAGCAGAAGAGCCTGAAGAAAATTCCAGCAGAGAGGCGAAAGTCACTCGTATAGAAGAAACGTAACGCACCATAACAACTCAAAACATTTTACCTAAGGTAAGTAGATTGTGTCAGCAAATGAAACCTGTTAGTAATTACAGCAATATGGATCGTCTACATAGAGTACAAAAGCCGTACTGTGTCAAGTTTCAATGTTAAAACTACTACTTGTCTGCTCGATTCATCTAAGTAGATCCTCATCGTTTCTTTAAGTCAAGCGTATGGTTAGTAACACATGTTACAAACATTCCTCATGCCGTGCCTTAGAAGAAATCGCTAATGCCTTTCCGAAAATTTTGAGTTCCACAGCATCGTGTT
The DNA here is from genome assembly GCF_023897955.1 of Schistocerca gregaria. Taxonomy (NCBI): domain Eukaryota; kingdom Metazoa; phylum Arthropoda; class Insecta; order Orthoptera; family Acrididae; genus Schistocerca; species Schistocerca gregaria. Next base: position 466,133,261 of record NC_064922.1, read on the forward strand.
GCAACTTCTCAGTAGCTATGGTAACAATAAATGTCATTACTCTCCAGTCGGTATCAATTAGTTCCTACCTAATCAGCAGAGGTCAAATGCATGACTCTCGTTTGTAAGTAAGGCTCGCTTAGTCAAAAGAGGTCGGTCTTACACTGTTACTTTAAGCTCTTGTAGACATAGAGATCACTTACGAAGCACATTAATTAACATAGACATTAGTGAATTATATAACAAATAATACAAGGATAATAATCGTTAAAGAATAAACACAACCAAATAATGTGTACGTGTGGAGAAATCTCGTTTAGACACTCTTTCCTATATCATTCACTAACCAATTCGTGACTGTTTTATTACATGTTTAGCAATAATAGACTTGTGCATGTCACATCTGGAATCAAGAGCTTTATGATGACGTATCGTATGCATATATTTCGTGTATGCATCCTTATCCATGGATTTTAAAATTAATTGTAGTTTGAAAGTTTCAAATATTAATAACCATTTTATAGACGTGGAAATATTTTTAGTGAGCTCTTGTCACCATCACGAATACGACATTTTCTTTCGATTTTACGTAGTAGACCTTAAGGAGTTTTGGTGTTTCCAGTGAATATATGACTTCCATTTTATACATTCAGCCACTTTGCCATATGACTCGATCGGGATTTCTAAGTAGCCGACTAACTGTTACAACAATCCAGCCGACGTAACTTCGTCGGCCACATCATGGAAACTTGCCATCCACCAAATTCCCTGCATACACATACGATTCTTATCTTACAGTGAGATTGCATTTGTGAAATATGAATGACGCCTGTAACAACCAGTACCAAGTAGAAACACAGTGTCAGTGCAAGAAGCGCAGATGGAGGGCGGAAATGGGAGACCAGTACCTCCGAAAGATAAGAATCCGGGTTTGACATCCAATCTGACACACATTTTTAGTTTGTTACAAGTGTTGAATTCCTAATCTAATTTGTTCGTTACAGAATGTATTTTCAAGTTATTTCTACCTTAATATTTTGCATTTACAGATTTGCAGACAGTTTGGCGCGTCAAGAACAATTCAAAGGGCATGAATTGCCCCTTAATCTGTGAACGAACGTCTCCGGCACATGTTGCGACACACCTCGTCAGCCGTGAAAAAGTACAAAGATTAATTTAATGGTCGCAAAGCCGTGCCCACCTATACAATGTGGAACAGATATTGGTATTACTATCACCGGGACTGTGGTACATGAAATGAGTAAATTAATGATACGGCAAATAAGAGTCCTTGTCGAGACTTCGATAGATTTTGGGCAATATTTTCTTTGTATTACCTCACAGACTCAGGTTACCTGTTTCGATATCTCAGCCTGTCGTCAACAGATTAAAGAGGAAGAAATAATATAGTAAGAAACTAGGAAACTAAATCGCAGAGCTAAACAAACTTTTGTACAGAACAGCGCGCACGTGAACACGTGACTTGCCACTCATCATTATGGCGGGCGTACCAGTGGGTAAGAAAAAGTAATTTATGGTTCCAAAATTTCATTTCATATTTCTTAGCTTTTCTTAACCTTTTTTTCTCTATTGATCCCCCGATTTCTCATAATTAGGTGGTAAATCATAAGTTACACATCCATCATCTTGAGCAATTCCTTTAGTTCCTAAATTTTCCACGGTCGGTACCAAATTCGGATTCGCCTCACTGGAGCCTATGTTTGAGATCGATTCCTACGCGGTCCTAATAGTCTCTCACTGCACCATATAATCACGAACACCTTTCACATAAACCTCCTTCTACTTTCATAGAACGTAAGGAATTCCACAACATATCATCGAGAGTCGATGAAGTGTGTCGAAATCATAAGTACTTGTCACATTAAGTCACCCTTAACTTTGTCGAATATATACAGTCGAGGAGAGAACGGGAAGCTGAGATGTGAGACATGCAGCTTACACGCACCCGCCGTGTATGCGTGAGATGCGTGGGTCCGCCACAGGTGCGCGTCACGTGCTATTGATCGCGCTGCCGGCGGGGACTGTCCTCTGACAGACCAACGGTGCTGCAGTATTCGTCTTTTTGCTTCTCTCGCCGATACTGAAAGCAGGCTGTGGGATACCTGTGCGGAGAAACCGCGCGAAGAAGGAGAACTATCGCCACATTCCTCGCATTGCCCAACAATGCGGGTGGGTGTTCGTCTCGTGTGCAAAATGTAATAGACGCGCGCCGCACATTCCTCTCTTATAGCTTCTTTGGGTACGTGGACAATTTTCCGTCTACCATGTTATTACAGCCAGCAGTATCCAACCCAACGACATGAGCCTACAGGTAAGCTGGCAGATGACAATGTATCATTAACATCGTTTCGTACTCCCAGAGAAATGAAAAGCTGCATTCGACAACCGCTGTTAAGATGCTAGCTTACATCGACCTTTTCTGTGGATACACCGAGATGGCAAAAGTAATAGAACAGCAATATGCACGTTTTCAGATAGCAGTAGTATCGCTCATTCGAGATATAAAAGAACAGGCCATTGGCGGAGCTGTCATTTGTACTCAGGTGATTCACGTGAAAATGTTTCCGCCATGATTATGCCCGCACGACGGCAATTAATAGATTTAGAACGCTGGATATTAGTTAGAGCTAGAGGCATGGGTCATTTCATTTGGGATATCGTTAGGCAATTCAATATTCCGAGATCCACAGTGTCAAGTGTGTGTTCAAAAATGCTCAAATGTGTGTGAAATCTTATGGGACTTAACTGCTAAGGTCATCAGTCCCTAAGGTTACACCATACCTAACCTAAATTATCCTAAGGAAAAACACAGACACCCATGCCCGAGGGAGGACTCTAACCTCCGCCGGGATCAGCCACACGGTCCATGACTGCAGCGCTCTTGACCGCCTGGCTAATCCCGCGCGGCCAAGAGTGTGTCGAGAATACCAATTCTCAGGCATTACCTCTCAACACGGACAACGCAACGGCCGACGGCCCTCGCTTAACGACTCAGGGCTGGGGACTTTGCGTCTAGCTGTCAGTGCTAAAATACAAGGAAGAATGTGTGAAATAACAACAGAAATCAATGTGGGACGTACGATGAACGTGTCCGTTCGGACAGAGTGGCGAAATTTGTTGTTAATGGGCTATGGCAACAGACGAACGACGCTACTGCCTCTTCCAACACCACGATATCGCCTGGGCTCGTGACCCTGTTAGTTGGACCATAGACGACTGGAAAACCGCGGCTTGGTCAGATGAGTTGCGATATCGATTGGTAAGAGCTGATGGTAGGGTTCGATTGAGGCGAAGACCCCACGATGCCATGGGCTCAAGTTGTCAACGAGGCACAGTGCAAGCTGGTTGTGGCTCCATAATGGTGTGGGCTGTGTTAAATTAGAATGTGTTGGGTCCTCTGAATGACCAGTTACTTGGCTACCATTTGCAGCTACTAATGGGTTTTATGTTCCCAAACCTCATTGGATTTTTTGTGGATTATAATATGCGACGTCACCAGGTCACAGTTGTTCGCGTTTGTTTTAAAGAATTTTCTGGACAAATCAAATGAATGATTTTGCCACCTGGATCACCCGACATGAACACCATCGAGTATTTATGGGACATAATCGAGAGGTTAGATTGCGTACAAAATTCTACACCAGGATCACTTTCAGAATTGTCGACGATTATAGAGGCATTATGGCTCAATATGTCTCCAGGGGACTCCTATTCGTACGACTTGTTGACCCCTTGACAGGTCGAGTTGCTGAACTACACCGGGAAAAGGCAGGTGAGACGCGACATGAGGATGTATGGGCTGTTGTTTGTATAGTAGTATAGTTGTATCTGCCAGAGGCTTTAATGTCACGTCAGAAGTTAAGTATTTGAAGTGTTGGTGATTTAATAATTGAGTCATCTCGTCTTACACTCGTTTATTTCGTAAAATTAGACCTCTTATTTGCGTCCAGGAATGCAAAGCTTCTCTCAGTAACTGTGGAATTTTGTGGATTCGAAGTAGTATCATTCATACATCGTAAACATGTGATTAATGGTACTCAAGTTATCTAATATTATCAGCGATTCTCACAGGAAGACTGTACCAGATATAATTTTTATGTTGATTCTGAGATGAGTCGTAGGAAAAGCGGCTCTCTGACAGAGATACTTTCAGCCTTATATGTTGAAATAAACATCTAGGTTACTCTGAATGAATAAGTCTAGGCGAAGGTGCTAAAGATACTCTCAAAGCGTCACAGAACCAACTCTGGCTTGATGTACATCACCAGAAAACATGAGGGTCAGAGCCTGAACCCGTAACGGTTTGTTTGAATTGAAACCAAATAAAACTGTGTCTCATCATACCACTCCTATGTCTCAGGCAATTACAGCCAAATATCTCTGTTGTTTGACCAAATGAATACGTGCAGCTCTACGTGCACCAGCGAGCAATGGACTTTGACCTATTTTGCATATTTCGACGCAATAATATCTTATGGGATAATTTTCTGGATTAACTGACGACTTGGAAATAAATTGTTGATTGCTCCAACTCGAGCAGTAAGGGTAGTGTGTGGTCAGAAGGAGAGTTTTCACTCTGTAGCGGCGACGTGCGCTGATATGAAACTTCCTGGAGGATGAAAATTGTGTGTCGGACAGGGACTCTAACAAGGGACTTTTGCATTTTCCGGGCAAGTGTTCCAGCACACGAGGTACAGGTGGAAGTAAAGCTGTGAGATTGGATCGTGAGTCGTGTGTCGGTGGCTCAGTTGTTGGAGCACTTGCCCGCGAATGGTACAGGTTCCAAGTTCGAGTCTCGCTACGTTTTAATCTGTCAGAAGGTTTAAGGTCAGCGAACACTCTTCTGCAGAGTGAAAATCTCATTCTGGAAACGTCCCCTAGGCTGTGACCAAGCCATGTACCAGGAATATACTTTCTTCCAGAATTGCGATGTTTGCAGGCGAGCTTCTGTGAAATTTGTAAAGTACGAGGCGAGGTAATGGCAGACGTAAAGGTGTGAAGACGGTTCGAGAATCGTGTTTGGGTGGCTGAGTCGGTGAAACACTTGCTCGCGAAGGTAAAGGTCCAGAGTTCAAGTCTCATTCTGGCACGCAGTTTTAATCTCCCAAGAAGTTTCATAATATGTGTTGCTCACCCATGGCGGTCATATATGTTCCTGTTCAAGGACTTTAGCCATTTATCTGCAACATCGCAATAAATATCTTCGCTAAAGAATTTCGTAAAATACACTCCTGGAAATTGAAATAAGAACACCGTGAATTCATTGTCCCAGGAAGGTTGTCCCAGGAAGGGGAAACTTTATTGATATTCCTGGGGTCAGATACATCACATGATCACACTGACAGAACCATAGGCACATAGGCACAGGCAACAGAGCATGCACAATGTCGGCACTAGTACAGTGTATATCCACCTTTCGCAGCAATGCAGGCTGCTATTCTCCCATGGAGACGATCGTAGAGATGCTGGATGTAGTCCTGTGGAACGGCTTGCCATGCCATTTCCACCTGGCGCCTCAGTTGGACCAGCGTTCGTGCTGTACGTGGAGACCGCGTGAGACGACGCTTTATCCAGTGCCAAACATGCTCAATGGGGGACAGATCCGGAGATCTTGCTGGCCAGGGTAGTTGACTTACACCTTCTAGGGCACGTTGGGTGGCACGGGATACGTACGGACGTGCGTTGTCCTGTTGGAACAGCAAGTTCCCTTGCCGGTCTAGGAATGGTAGAACGATGGGTTCGATGACGTTTTGGATGTACCGTGCACTATTCAGTGTCCCCTCGACGATCACCAGAGGTGTACGGCCAGTGTAGGAGATCGCTCAGCACACCATGATGCCGGGTGTTGGCCCTGTGTGCCTCGGTCGTATGCAATCCTGATTGTGGCGCTCACCTGCACGGCGCCAAACACGCATACGACCATCATTCGCACCAAGGCAGAAGCGACTCTCATCGCTGAAGACGACACGCCTCCATTCGTCCCTCCATTCACGCCAGTCGCGACACCACTGGAGGCGGGCTGCACGATGTTGGGGCGTGAGCGTAAGACGGCCTAACGGTGTGCGAGACCGTAGCCCAGCTTTATGGAGACGGTTGCGAATGGTCCTCGCCGATACCCCAGGAGCAACAGTGTCCCTAATTTGCTGGGAAGTGGCGGTGCGGTCCCCTACGGCACTGCGTAGGATCCTACGGTCTTGGCGTGCATCCGTGCGTCGCTGCGGTCCGGTCCCAGGTCGACTGGCACGTGCATCTTCCGCCGACCACTGGCGACAACATCGATGTACTGTGGAGACCTCACGCCCCACGTGTCGAGCAATTCGGCGGTACGTCCACCCGGCCTCCCGCATGCCCACTATACGCCCTCGCTCAAAGTCCGTCAACTGCACATACGGTTCATGTCCACGCTGTCGCGGCATGCTACCAGTGTTAAAGACTGCGATGGAGCTCCGTATGCCGCGGCAAACTGGTTTGTCACTTACGGCGGTGGTACACAAATGCTGCGCAGCTAGCGCCATTCGACGGCCAAACCGCGGTTCCTGGTGTGTCCGCTGTGCCGTGCGTGTGATCATTGCTTGTACAGCCCTCTCGCAGTGTCCGGAGCAAGTATGGTGGGTCTGACACACCGGTGTCAATGTGTTCTTTTTTCCATTTCCAGGAGTGTATAACCCATAACAATTTGAGAAGAACAGCGATGCTAGCAACAGGAGAGGATATAATGACCTGTATTACCATTTATTAAAGCTGCCAGTGGGTCACAAAGGAGTGCAATTTGCAGGAACAAAAATTTCTGATCACATCCCCAATAATAGTAAATGTTTGACAGGTTGTACACGAAGTTTCAAATCTAACCTAAATCATTTCTCCTGGACAGATCCTCCTAATCCACGAAACTGATAGCCTGGAAGAAATAAATAATCTGGTGTTTAAGAGGAGCTGCATGAATAGGACTAAAAAACATGTTCACTGACAACGTTAATCATGTACTCAGGCGCTGTAAACTGGCTCGTTCCTCGACATTTAGATAAAACAACCCTTCAAATGGTCTGCGGAACATCTCACTAATTAACTAAATTTTTGAATTACCCATCTAAAAATGTCCATCGCTGGCAGCTTGCCTTCCAAACTTCAATCGGAAACTGAGGTGGATATGCAACCACTGACAGCAGAAACTGTCAATCATAAGGCAGACATGTCCAGTCCATAGTTTTTATGCTGTTACATACTTAAGAGTGGTACAGCATTCTCTGTACATCCTTGATGCTACAGAGGGCCGATTGGAGACACCTCTGCGTGAAGTCATGGTAGGTGTTGGAAACCTGTGAAGTGTCAACAACGATAGTAAAGCATTACTAGAGTTCAAGCATTTAGTCTGAATACTTACATTTCGTTATTCTTCTGCAGCAGCCACGGCTGTGGCTCATTCGACTGTGAGGCTGGATTCTAGCTGACATCTGTCGAGTGAGCTCAGCGGTTGCACGCCCAGCAGAAGAATGTCAGTGAGCCTGGTGTCACGATGGACTGCCGACGAGCAGACACGACCCTTCCATAGCGCGAAGCGGTTCTGACACTGGATGCTGGGTGTACTCGGTCCTTTCGGAATTCTTTGATCACCTTTGACCATCCGCAATATACCTGCCGTCGATAGCCTTTTTTGTCGGTTGATCTCCTCCCTAACTCTGGTAGGTGATAGCACCCGAAGTAGCCTGCGTGTTGAACAAGTCTGTGGAACCCAAGAAGACTTGTTGAAGCCCAGTACTGACAGCACTCTGTGATGTAAGTTTATTTCGGAAGACTTTCAATATCTCCATCACTATATGTTAGGCGGTGAGCTACATGAAGTTTATCTGTTGAAAGTCATCGTCTTGAGTACGTCTATGGCTATTGCATCGACTGCGCTGGAAAATCTAGAACATAAACCATTACAGAATTGTAATCAAGGAATCGAGTGTATTTGCTATAAATTCCATTGATTCCAATGATCATCTCATGGTGACAGCTGGAGAGCTGAAGTATTTAAAAGGAGCTAGCGTGAAACTATGACTCATCGCTTGAGTCGTAACGAACGCATGTGTCCCCCTCATTCGGCTATATTTTCTGAATGCGCTGTTCACTGCTGTGTCAGTTCATCGCCATGTGCTCTTCTACATATACATCTAGAGCTACATGGATCACATGTAAATGCCTGGCAGAGGGTTCATCGAACCACCTTCACAATAAATCCCTATTATTCCAATCTCGCACAGTGCGCGGTGAAGAATGCATACATCTTGCCGTGCGAGCTCTGACTTCCCTTATTTTATTATGGTGATCGTTTATTCCTATGGGGCCTCAACAAAATATTTTCTCATTCGGAGGAGAAAATTGGCGATTGAAATTTGGCGTGAATATTCCGCTGCAACGAAAAATGCCTTCGTTTTAATGATTCACATCCCAAATCTTGTATCATTTTAGTGGCACTCTCTCCCTTATTTCGCGATAATAGAAAACGTGGTGCCCTGCTTTGAACTTTCTCGATGTACTCCGTCAATCCTATCTGATAAGGATCCCACACCGCCCAGCAGCATTCTAAAAGGGGACGGACAAGCGTAGCGTAGGCAGGCTCTTTAGTAGATGTGTTACAGTTTCTAAGTGTTCAGCCAATAAAAAGCAGTCCCCGGTTAGCCTTCCTCATAATATTTTATATATGTTCCTTCCTATTTAAGTTGCTGTAATTGTAATTCTTAGATATTTAGTTGGCCGCGCGGGGTAGCCGAGCGGTCTAGGGCGCCTCGCACAGTCCACGCGGCTCCCCCGTCGGAGGTTCGAGTCCTGCCTCGGGCATGAGTGTGTGTGCTGTCCTTATTGTAAGTTAGTTTAAGTTAGATTATGTAGTGCGTAAGCTTAGGGACCGATGGCCTCAGTAGTTGGGTCCCAAAGACCTTACGACATATTTACAGATTTCCAGATATTTAGTTGCATTTAGGGCCATTTCATTCGACTGATTTATCGTGTACCCGACGTTCAATGGGTTCCTTTTACCTCTCATGTGGATGACCTCACGCTTTTCTTTATTCACGGTCAATTGTCAATTTTTGGACCATATAGAGGTCTCTTGTAAATCGTTTTGAAGTTTGTTTTGATCTTCTGATGACTTCACTAGTCGATAAACGGCAGCGTCATCTGGAAACGATCTAAGACCGCTGCTCAGATTGCTCCTAAATCGTTTATATAGGTAAGGAACAGCAAAAGGCATATAACACTAACTTCGGGTACGCCAGAAATCACTTTCACTTTACTAGATAATTTTCCGTCAGTTACTACGAAATGTGGCCTCTCTGACAGGATATCACGAACCCAATCACATTACTGACTATATTCCATAAGCATGCAATTTCTGTCATTTTCTAAAGTCTCCACATCATCCCATTCCATTCGACCGATTCTTTACAACTGACTGGCATGTGCACATTGTGTAACTAGCGTGACATCCATAAGCAGTGGAGGATAATACGACCGCCTGGTTCTGGTACTACACCTTCCACGTGACTACAAAGTTACAACTGTACTCTTTTTTTTGGAGCGGGGAAGGGAGGGGGGGAGGGGCAGTAATGTTTTCTCCGGTGGGTTTCGATACGTAGTAACAAGGGTACAATAAATATATTCAGAGAAAGGAGTAAATGAATGACACTGATTGTGTACAAGCACGATTACTGTTTTGAGTGATTGCCATTGAGTCAGTACCATTGGTAGTAGTTTTCTGAAGTCAGTAAAGGGTGTGTTAAGATATGAAGCACTCCAATAACAGAAAGTATAATAATATAACCAATACTATAAGGAGCATCAAGAAGTTTCTGTTTGAGGACTTAGCTGCAGGAGATATGGAACGTAGCATGGTTCCAATGCTGGTATAAAACAGTGACATGTAGGCAGGCGATAAATGTGGCATTCATGTATATTTTTTTGTGTTTGCATGCAGTGAATGAAGAAGCGTGATGACGATGTTTTTACCAAATGCATCCAAACAGAACTAATATGCTGTTACTCATTTCTTCGCTGCCAAAGGACAAACAGCGGTAGAGATCCATGAGAGAATAGAGAATGTGTACGTGGCAACGTGTCTCGCAAAAAACATTGTGGAATGATGTGCCAAGTTCCGTGCTAGTCGCATTTCGTCAGAAGACGGTGATCAATGTCGTGACACAGAGATGCCGAGAACTCAAAAGGCAAACACTCGAGCACCTCTCCTACGGTCACAATCTCGCCTCATGCGATTATCACGCGTTCAGTCCCTTCTAACAGGCCGTGAATTATCAACTATTCTTGATGTACAAGGATGTGTAACAAGCAGTCGCGGATTCTTTACACAGCAGGGCTCGATGAAACAAGTGTCTTCAACCTGGTGTGCGGGTGTGAAGATTGGCACAATACTCTTGGCGATTTTGTTCAATTGCCATACCGATACTGGACTTCACGGTCTTCGAACAGAAACCTTTTAATCGGCCCTTATATTGCCAATCTGTGGCATGTTTCGCCTCGTTTATCTGAGTAGTGTGTTGAAATATTTGTGGCCCAAGTGGTCAATGTTACTGTGAACGCGTATGGTCATGCACAGCCTTCCGAAGTTGTCTGTAACATTCGTGAGACGATCTGAGATATTTATTTGGTAAAAGCAGCGCACGCCATTAGAAAACACGCATGTCGACGTTCATACCCATGTGCCGAGGGACGTAGAATGACAAATAATCCAAATAATAAGGAGGACAAACGATGTAATGTCAAAAGTGACGTGTCTCGAAAATGGGCAAAAACACAACCCTCATCATGATTAAAACACTACTGGGCATTAAAATTGGTACACCACGAAGATGACGTGTTACAGACGCGAAATTTAACCGAAAGGAAGAAGATCCTGTGATATGCAAATGATTCGCTTTTCAGAGCATTCACACAAGGTGGAGCCGGTGGCAGCACCTACAACGTGCTGACATGAGGAAAGTTTCCAACCGATTTCTCAAACACAAACAGCAGTTGACCGGCTTTGCCTGGTGAAACGTTGTTGTGATGCCTCGTGCAAGAAGGAGAAATGCGTACCATCACGTTTCCGACACTGATAAAAGTCGGATTGTCGCCTATCGCAATTGCGGTTTATCGAATCGATACATTGCTGCTAGCGTTGGTCGAGATCCAATGACTGTTAGTAGAATATGGAATTGGTGGGTTCAGGACGGTAATACGGAACTCCGTGCTGGATCCCAATGGCCTCGTATCACTAGCAGTCGAGATGACAGACATCTTATCCGCATGGTTGTAACGGATCGTGCAGCCACGTCTCGATCCCTGAGTCAACAGATGGGGACGTTTGCAAGACAACAACCATCTCCACGAACAGTTCGACGACGTTTGCAGCAGCATAGACTATCAGCTCGGAGACCATGGCTGCGGTTACCCTTGATGCTGCGATGGAGTACTCAACGACGAACCTGGGTGCACGAATGGCAAAACGTCATTTTTTTTCGGATGAATCCAGGTTCTGTTTAAAGCATCATGATGTTCGCATTCGTGTTTGGTGACATCGCGGTGAACGCACGTTGGAAGCGTGTATTCGTCATCGCCATACTGGCGTATCACCTACCGTGATTGTATGGGGTGCCATTCGTTACACGTCTCGGTCACCTCTTGTTCGCATTGACGGGGCTTTGAACAGTGGACGTTCCATTTCAGATGTGTTACGACCGGTGGCTCTAGCCCTTATTCAATCCCTGCGAAACTCTACATTTGAGCAGGATAATGCACGATCGCATTTTGCAGGTCCTGTACGGGGCTTTCTCGATAAAGGAAATGTTTGAATGTTACCCTGGCGTGCACATTCTGCAGATCTGTCAGTAACTGAGATCTTCTGGTCAATGGTGGCAGAGCAACTGGCTCGTCACAATATGCCAGTCACTACTCTTGATGAACTGTGGTATCATGTTGAAGCTGCATGGGCGGCTGTACCTGTTTACGCCTTCCAAGCTCTGTTTGACTCTATGCCCAGGCGGATCACGGCCGTTATTACTGCCAAAGGTGGTTGTTCTGGGTACTGATTTCTCAGGATCTAAGCACCCAATTAAAAAAAAATGGCTCTGAGCAATATGCGACTTTACTTCTGATGTCATCAGTCCCCTAGAACGTTGAACTAGTTAAACCTAACTAACCTAAGGACATCACACACATCCATGACCGAGGCAGGATTCGAACCTGCGACCGTAGCAGACGTGCGTTTCCGGACTGTAGCTCCTAGAACCGCTCGGCCACCTCGTCCGGCGCTCCCAATTTGCGTGAAAATGTAATCACATGTCAGTTCTATTATAATATAATTGTCCAATCAATACCCGTTCATAATCTGCATTTCTACTTAGTGTTGCGATTTTAATGGCCAGTAGCGTAGATGTTTCAGGAACATTTAGAAGAGAAAATTGTTAGAACATCCACTGTATCCCTTTGAATTGCCAATCCCTCTCTTTGAGTATTACAAAGAACATTGATCTACAAAGTGATCAAGTCGTTATACCAGCTCCTTTTCACCCTCCAAACCTTGTCCGTCACTTCCTGGCTCGGGGACTTGCACCCCCACTGGTGCTTTAGGAGAGCAGTAAATCCCTCGCAGAAAATCACTTGAACCGTGAGCGGCGTCCGCCAAGTTGGCGCCCAGTCGGAGGGCCTGTCCGGCCATTGTGCGGCCAGCAGCACGGCCGCAGCCGCAGTAATCCGGCGGCCGGCGGGGCTGCGCCGAGGCAGTAATGGCGGCGTTACGCGCCGTAAGCCGGCATTAGCACACCACAAAGCGGCGTGCGGGGGCCGGGGCGGCCAGATAGCCGTAATCAGGCGCCGGACGCCAGCCCGCCGTACAGACGTCGGTACGTCAGCAGGCGGCGGGCACCCGCTGCCGGCGAGTCCGCGGCTTCACGGCGCTTCACTTCTCTTCCACTTCTATACACTCAGTTATACGATCCAAGACGTTTTCATTAGGCGGTATGTAGTTCCTTACCGCTTAGTACGGCACGGAGAGAGACAGACAGTCCCGGCGCACTAGAGATCAGAAACGGAGCGAGTACGAGTCTCACGTTGGGGGTTGCATACCTTGTAAATCAAGAAGCCGCTGTAATGTCTATGTTGTATTGGATTCCTTCCTTCCCACTGCAGTTGTGCGAGTGATGACGAGCCTGAGCGGGGTGGCGCTGCTCTCGCCTCCTCCTCGACGGCTCGTTTCTGGCTGGGTGTAAGGATAGTCGTGATTTAGTGGGGAAGATGAGTGCTCGATCCTGCTGCAGAGTTGCAGCGACAGGGGAAAATGACCGGTTGTCCTGACAAGACGGTCTCTAGCGAAATAGTATTTAGTGAGGCTACAGAGGGTGCAAGAAGAAAATTCAGTGACCCAGTGTATACAATTGTAAATGTGCTCCATTACAGGAAGAGCGACGAATGAAAATCATACTAAGGTCGCCCAGTGCAAAACATTAAAGAAACACTCCGTCTACAGGCCACAAGTGGCCAATCGGGACCATCCGACCGCCGTGTCATCCTCAGAGAAGGATGCAGATAGGAGGAGTGTGGGGTCAGCACACTGCTCTCCTGGTCGTTATGATGGTACTCTTGACCGAAGCGCTATTATTCGGTCTAGTAGCTCCTCAATGTGCATCCCGAGGCTGAGTGCACCCCAAAAAATGGCAACAGCGCATGGCGGCCTGGATGATCACCCATCCAACTGCCGACCACGGCCTACAGCGCTTAACTTCGGCGATCTCACGGGATCCGGTGTATCCACTGCGGCAAGGCCGCTGCCCAGTGCAAACGAATGGTTGTTGTTGTTTTTTTTTAATTCTACCTCCACCACGTGAAAACAGTGTAAAGATCAATCTCACTTTTATGTCCCTATGACCAGGAAGTGCAAAATTTGTGTGTTACTTTCTTCATGGTAACTTGTATTTGTGGGCTAATAGCGAGGTGTGTAGCTTATAATGCATTTCTGTAATTTTTCGAGGACTACTTTAAGGTATTGTAACAATTACTCACCTCTTCTCTTGTAATGCTGTTTTCACAGACAATGTGTCAAAAGAGTTTGTTCGTCTGTGTGTGTGTCAATGTAATTGTCAGATATTTTATGTATAGAAATCAAATATTAGAATTCACAGCAGTCTTAGAAATATAACTGCTAACCGATCAGTCATTCTATTCGTATATAATAATCGGCATGGCCAACAGCAGCTAATGTAGAGACAATTCTGAGACTCCTCGGTTGTACAGTATTTAATAACTCGTGCATTCGCTCTTCTTTTTATGCTTTTGGCCATCTTCAGGTGACAAATGAAGTTTACAAACTCAGATAAAATTAAATGTACTTTTACAGACATTGTCAAGAAACATGAAACAAATGATACAAAGATACTGACATGCTGATCTCGTCTTCCACAATAAAATAGTAATCTCTAATGTCTATACTATCTGGAGGTCTACCAACAGGTGCCTGAACGAAACTGCCAAAGATGTCCGATGTTCGTTTCTTGACTTATTGCAAAATGGTTGCCACGCAATGTCATGAGAACGCAAACTGAAAATGCTATTAGATTCAGCTCCTTTTATCATTCTATTTCATCGCATGTAGATATAATGTTTAACGCCAGAAATAAGCATAGAACACTTTAACACGAGCAAGTGGTGGAATAATTTTTGCTTAATTACAACGGACCATGCAAGTGACAAGAATCAGCATGAACGCCAAAGTCCCACACCTGAGATCCGTTATCCATGTTGAACAGAAATCACTGAGCTACATTAACTAAAAAAGGACACATAGTTTTTGTGTGGAGATACAGTTAACAACGAATGAATAATTACATTTTTAATCTAACATTTGTACAATGGATACTTACCTTAGCAGAAAGGAGAAGCAAAATTGAGTCTGGTCATCTTCCACTAAGTCGTCAATGTGTGTCATATGTTTGTGGAGTTTCAGTATTTCCATTAGTGTCGTCTTTCTGATTCTCCTAACTGAGTTTTAAAATAACTGTTAACGGGATTTTTCAGTTTGAAACCACTTCGATTCAGCGAAAGCCGATATGTTCCGTACCTTATTTCATCAAAACCCCGGCTCATAAAAATGTATACAGTTGTTTTCCTAATATCGAGGTTGCCCTAATAATGTGCGTGTCACTTATGATCACAAACAGCTGTCGAAAACGGTGATTTTCGTAGTTGATGTTGGGCATCATCGGGATTCAGATGCTCAGTCATTTGGCATAACTCAGCACTGATACAGATAGTTATGAGCCCCTTGTTAGTAGCTTCCTTAGTACCAAGAGAGGGCGCAAACCAAGTAGTCAATAAGATTATTTAAAACGTTAATTATAACGCTAGTTGTTTGAGAAAATGTTATACATGAATGTGGTGTAGGTAGAATTTTCAGTATCAAAGACTTTTGTTCACATTCCAAATAAACTATCTAAGAACTTGGAATGATGGCTTTTCCATTACATGTTTTTTTTTTTTTTTTTTTTTTTTTTTTTTTTTATAAACACCGCCCTCCGCGGTGGTCTCGCGGTTCTAGGCACTCAGTCCGGAACCGCGCGACCGCTACGGTCGCAGGTTCGAATCCTGCCTCTTGCATGGATGTGTGTGATGTCCTTAGGTTAGTTAGTTTTAAGTAGTTCTAAGTTCTAGGGGACTGATGACCACAGATGTTAAGTCCCATAGTGCTCAGAGCCAAAAACAAACACCGTAACACCGTTGTTTATAGCGATGTTAATAAATCGTGTTGAATACCTTAATAACATTGTTTTCATTTCTTTATCTCACAAATTTATTAGTCATAAACGGCAATAAAGTTTAACACAGTTAATAAACGTTAAATGCTGCGTTATTGAATTGGATAAGTGGTATTTTTGTCGGCTATTTTCCTGTGGTTCATCATAGGGGCCTATAGATCATGAAACGGCAATTCTGCTCCTAACTGCTTTAGGTCTTCCGTTCGTGTTCCCGTCTGATTATGCTTGGATTTGATTTTTCTCCTAAATATTCATACTTTGACAACTAACCTTTTAAACAAGACAGTATCAGGATATCACTTCTTCAAGAATTTATCACCTCAATTGAAGTATTCTACATAAAATGAAAATATTGTTGTCCAATTAGATATTCATTTCCACATCGTCAAGCAGGTATGACAGTATCGTGTACACAATAACAGCAGAAGCGGACAACGTAAGAGTGTTGCTGAACCTATATGGTAAACCGTCCAAGTATATTAATTTCCGTCTGAGCATAGTTGACACTATTTTCATGTCTATCGAGCAGTCACACTCCACCACAGCGCATTGCATTCTTTGAGCTGATGGCTTATCTGAAGAGATACTCTGCAAGATCGTAACTCGGTTACCACTCGTCCGCCAGCTCTACGAGGACTGGAACAGCAAGCAACTAGTGACTTGTCAGTGCTGGTGGCCCCGAATCTCTTGTGTAACTACATTTCTAGTGAGCCGCTGTAGTACTCCAAGTTCTTATTTCTCATACAGAATTACCTTAAACTTCTCCTTTTCCATGGATAATGATCTGGTAATGTTTCTCTAAGGCGTAGCTCAATTTCCGGTGCACAATACAGTTGGAACGAGAATTACACATATTTATTTATTATTGTCCATTACCTTCGGCGGCTTACTTTTGCCACGGCCATGGTACTATGTTAATCATTTCGTCCAGGTGCTGTGAGTAGCCAGCACGTCGTCTGGAGTGTAGGAGGAAGGCGTGCGCTGTTGCCGAGCTTCTGAACACCTCCCTCTCCTCCCTTCCCTCTCCCCAAACCCTTCCCCTTCCCCCACCCCAGCGTCGCTGTTGTTTGTCGAGCTGTTAGCCGTAGGCGGCCACGCCCTGCTATAGCTGTGTTGGTCCTTTGCTACTACTTGCTGTTACTTGCAGGGAACCTGTTTTTCATTCTCTGTTCCTTGGTTTACGTTCCCGCCTACTGCCAACAACAGTGTTATCCAGCCAATACGTTATCTAGCGTTTTGTACTTTACAGTGGCAATATATGATGAGTATCGAACAATTACACAGACATCAGATGTCACGTATAAGAGTAGAGGGACATAAAAAGAAAGGAATGGTTGAGAACGAAGTGAGATAGGCTGTAATCAACACTGAACGTTTGTTTATTGATCAAGCTGTGAGGCAAGCAAGGAGAAATTTGGAAACTGACTTAGTATTCATGGAGAAGAAGAAAAATCCCTTACAGTTTGCCGGTGGCATTGTACTCCCGCCAGAGACAGCAAAGATTAGATTAGATTAGATTAATACTTGTTCCATAGATCATGAATACGACACTTCGTAATGATGTGGAACGTGTCAGGTTAATAAAAGATGTCTGTACAAGAAATTACATTACACAAAATATTGCATGACACTAATGATTAATTTTTTTTTTACTTAGTTTATATCTAAAAATTCAGCCAATGAGTAGAAGGAGTTGTCATCTAGAAATTCTTTTAATTTATTTTTAAATGTTAGTTGGCTATCTGTCAGGCTTTTGATGCTGTTTGGTAGGTGCCCAAAGACTTTTGTGGCAGCATAATTTACCCCTTTCTGTGCCAAAGTCAGATTTAACCCTGCATAGTGAAGATCATCCTTTCTCCTGGTGTTATAGGTATGCACACTGCTATTACTTTTGAATTGGGTTGGATTATTATCAACAAATTTCATAAGGGAATATATATACTGTGAGGTTACTGTGAGGATCCCTAGATCCTTAAATAGATGTCTGCAGGATGACCGTGGCTGGGCTCCAGCAATTATTCTGATTACACGTTTTTGTGCAATGAATACTTTTCTACTCAACGATGAATTACCCCAGAATATGATGCCATACGAAAGCAGTGAATGAAAGTAGGCATAGTAAGCTAATTTACTGAGATTCTTAACACCAAAATTTGCAATAACCCTAATAGCATACGTAGCCGAACTCAGACGTTTCAGCAGACCATCAATGTATTGCTTCCAGTTTAACCTCTCATCAATGGACACACCTAAAAATTTTGAAAATTCTACCTTAGCTACAGACTTCTGTTCAAATTCTATATTTATTACTGGAGTTGTGCCATTTACTGTACGGAACTGTATATACTGTGTTTTATCAAAATTTAAAGAGAGTCAGTTTGCTGAGAACCACTTAATAATTTTGTGAAGAACATCATTTACAATTACATCACTTAGTTCTTGGTTTTTGGATATTATTACTATACTTGTATCATCAGCAAAAAGAACTAACTTTGCATCTTCATCAATGTGGAATGGTAAGTCATTAATGTATATCAAGAACAGTAAAGGACCTAAGACCGAACCCTGTGGGACCCCGTGCTTGATAGCACCCCAGTTTGAGGAATCAGCTGTTGTTTTAACATGACACGAACCACTTATTTCAACATTCTGCATTCTTCCAGTTAAGTATGAATTAAACCATTTGTGCACTGCCCCACTCAAATCATAATGATTTAGCTTATCTAAAAGAATTCCATGATTTACACAATCAAAGGCCTTTGAGAGATCACAAAAAATACCAATGGATGATGTCCGGTTACTCAGAGCATTTAATATTTGATCAGTGAAAGCATATATAGCATTTTCTGTTGAAAAGCCTTTCTGAAAACCAAACTGACATTTTGTTAGTACTTTATTTTTACAAATATGGGAGGCTACTCTTGAATACATTACTTTCTCAAAAATTTTTGATAGAGCTGTCAGAAGAGAGATTGGGCGGTAGTTGTTGACATCCGACGTATCCCCCTTTTTATGCAATGGTTTTACAATGGCATATTTCAGTCTATCAGGGAAAACACACTGCTCCAAAGAGCTATTACATACGTGACTGAGAATCCTACTTATCTGTGGGGAACAAGCTTTAAGTACTTTGCTGGAAATGCCATCAATTCTGTAAGAGCTTTTACTTTTCAGTGAGTTTATTATTTTACTGATTTCAGAGGGAGAGGTTGGTGGAATTACAGTTGTTTCAAACTGCGCAGGTATGGCCTCTTCTATTAATAGCCTTGCCTCTTCTAGTGAAGATCTAGATACTATTTTCTCCACAACATTTAAAAAATGATTATTCAAAATATTTTCAATTTCTGATTGTTTGTTAGTGCACTTGTCATTCAGTTTTATTGCACTAAAGTCTTCGTGTGTTCTTGGTTGCCCTGTTTCCCTTTCAATAATATTCCAAATTGCTTTAATTTTATTATCAGAGTTACTGATCTCAGACATGATACACATGCTTCTGGACTTTTTAATAACTTTTCTTAGTACCGCACAATAGTTTTTATAATATTGAACAATTTCGGGGTCAGTACTCCCCCTTTCTGTTAGATACAGTTCTCTTTTGCGGTTGCAAGATATTCTTATTCCTTTAGTTAGCCAAGGTTTTTTATATGTTTTCTTGGAATTATGTTTAACTATTTTCTTGGGAAAACAATTTTCAAATACCCTTAAAAATGTATTGTGAAATAATTTATATTTCAAGTTTGCATCGGGTTCCTTATTCACTTCATCCCAGTCTAGCTGCTGTAGGCTTTCCCTAAAGTTTGCAATATTTATATTGTTAATTGAACGCACTGCTTTGAAAGTCTGATTTATTATACTGCATGGAGCTATGTCATGTACTGTAACAAGCTGTGCACTATGATCTGAAAGACCATTCTCAACAGGATAAGCATTTATGTCCTTAAAATTATCTTGGTCTATAAAAAAGTTGTCTATCAATGTACTGCTGTTCTTTGTTATCCGAGTAGGAAAATCAATGACGGAGCTCAAATTGGAAGAACTGAGTAATACTAAAAGGTCATTCTTCCTATTACACTCTTTCAGGGAATCAACATTGAAATCCCCACAAATGATAATTTGCTTCCCCCTGTCTGACAGATAGCACAACAAAGCATCCAAGTTTTCTAGAAATAGCTGGAAATTCCCTGAGGGGGACCTATACACTGTTACAATTATGAAAGTGCCATCATTTAGTTTAAGTTCAGTGGCACATGCTTCCATATGTTGCTCTACACAAAATTTTTTAGTTTCTAAATTTTTTGCACTGTGGAAGCTTTTGACATATATGGCAACTCCTCCTCTCATCATATTATCTCTACTTACATGTGCAGCTAATTTGTACCCATTGATGCTAACCTTTTGCATATCAGTGACAGTGTGATGCTCAGACAGGCATAGTATATCTATTACATTCTTGGTTTCTATATCTTCTAAACAAAGCAGAAGCTCATCAATTTTATTCTTCAACCCCCCAATATTTTGATGAAATATACTAACAGTATTTTTCACTTTACTTTTGTGAGTATCTTGAACTTTTTTAACATCTTTAGTACTTTTATTCTTCAATCCCCCAATATTTTGATGAAATATACTAACATTATTTTTCACTTTACTTTTGTGAGTATCTTGAACTTTTTTAACATCTTTAGTACTTGCCTGGCTGAGTTTCCCACTGGACACTGATCTTACACTAAAAAAGAGTATCCACCATGAGATGTAGTTCCTCCCCCCTTTAAATTTCCTGCTATCAGCCCAGCCACTTTACCCTTCCCTTTCCTGTTGAGGTGTAGGCCATGTCTAGTATAGTCCCACCTACAGAGTGATCAACAGGAACCACACCAATGTGTGACCCTGCACCAGATCCAAGTAGCCTTTCCTACTCCAAATTAACTCTCCTGACATTAGAGGTCAAATGAGGTCGGTCGTGGCGCTCCAGAACCGACACAAACCCAACACTGGTATGATTCGATGCCGATGCAATCTTTGCCAGGTCACACTTTATGCTGTACTCCGGATCTTTGTCAGTACTGTTGCCCGGCCCACCCACAATAACCACGGTGTCTTCCTTAGTAAAACCTTTACATAGTGAACCTAAATCCTCTGTAACCTGCCCAAGTTCAGCACTAGGTTTGAAAAAACTTGTGACCTGGTAATCCAACCCTAATTCATCTTGCAGAAGTTGGCCCACACCCCTAGCATGCGAACTACCTAGCAACAAGACTTTCTTTCTCTTTGCAGACTTCCCTTCATTCTTAATCAATTTGCTGCTGAAAGCTTGTTGAGCCCTGTCTACATCTACTTCTGTGAGAGGCTCATCAGTTTCTGACTGAGGCAACAGGTCAAACCTATTTTGTACATTAATAACAAAGCTGTCAGAAGAATTTCTTGGCCTATTCCTCATGCCTGTTGCCACTTCCCACCCCTGTTTACCCTTCTCCCCCCTTAACCTGCCCACTTCTTGCCTAGCCTCATCTAACTCAGCCTGAAGGGCAGCAATTTTCCCCTCCTGTTCCACAATCTTCCTATCTCTACTGCATAGCCTACAGAACCACTGATGAGTCTCGCTCATTTTCCCAATTCCCACGCCACTACAGTCGCCCCAATGAAAAAAGTTACTACATCCATCACACCAGACCCCGGAGCTAACGATCCTACGGCACGTCAGGCACTTTACACTCATGGTACAAATCTATTTTAGTGACAGAAAGACAATTAAGTTACCGGAAAACAATGAAAATACGTGTACGAAAAATTAGGCCTACTCGCGACTATGTAAACAGTAGTTCAGAAGTTTTTTACTAGAAATTACTTAAGAGATGACGATACTCTACAGATATAAAGGGGCAGCAAACGTATTTAGCACACAAAACTATCAGTAAATGCACTTAAGATTGCGGTATGAAGTTTAATCTGAAAACTCAAAAGTTCGGCCTAGCCGCGATATGTAAACAAAACGAACCTTACGTGATTACTGTGAAAATACGCGAGTAAGACAAAAACCTTTAATGGTACGCTTGCAGAGCACTATAATTAACGTAATAAATTAGTTTAAAGTGTTAAAAAACAGTTTATTACTACTTAAATTACTTATCTTGTACAAGAGCTGTGACTCAGACATCCGTGTAGCAGGCGCAGGGCTACCAAAGGACGTGGAAGTGCAGCTGAATAGAACGACCTGTCTTATAATGAAGATATAATATGAACATTAACAGATGCGAAACAAGTGTGATTCAATGTAGATGAATTAAATCAGACAATGCTGAGTAAATTACATAAGGGAATTTGAAGATGACTTTTGCTATTTGCAGTAAAATAACAGATGATGTTCTAATTAGAGAGTATATCAAATACAAACTGGCAATGACAAAAAACATTTCTGAAGAAGAGAAATTTTGTCACATCGCATAGTAAGTCGTTTCGGAAGGCATTTGCTTCGAGTGTAGCCTTGTATGGAAGTAAAACATGCAGTTCCGACAGGAAGATGGCTCTGGTTCAAATGGCTCTGAGCACTATGCAACTTAACTGCTGAGGTCATCAATCGCCTAGAACGTAGAACTAATCAAACCTAACTAACCTAAGGACATCACACATATCCATGCCCGAGGCAGGATTCGAACCTGCGACCGTAGCGGTCGCTCGGCTCCAGACTGTAGCGCCTAGAACCGCACTGCCACTCTGACCGGCAGACAGGAAGAGAATAGAAGCTTTTGAAATGTACTGACATAGAAGTATCGAGAAGATCAGATGGATAGATTGCGTAGCTAATGAGGCAGTACTGAAAACAATTGTCGAAATAGGAAATCTGGGGTTTAACCTGACTAAAAGAGGGAATCAACTAATAGGACGCATTCTGAAGTATCAAGTAATCGTCAGTGAGGTACTGGAGGAGAGTGTGGTGGATAAAAATTGTAGAGGCAAACCAAGAGACGAGTGTAGTAGGCGGGTTCAAATGATTGTAGATTGCAGAGGATATTCGTAGGCTTGCACAGGATGTAGTAGCTTGGAGAGCTGCGTCAAATCAGGCTTGGGACTGAAGATGACAACAACAAAAATATCAACAACGACATCGAACAAAAGTTCAAGTAGACACTTTTCAGTGTTAGAAAACTGCTTATAGTTCTTCAAGTGAATCTTTTCTTACTGATATCATTTTTAAATCGAGAAGAAGTGAAAAAATAAATATGTGGTGATTCCTCTTTATGATTAAGCGTAGAAACATCTAGGTCTTCTTATATCGAAAACTCTTGTTCAATGATAAATCTGGCATTTATTATTTGCTGAAGAAGACTTCTCGTCTGATAGTGTTGTATTTTGCTATGTTATTGCCTGTTGAGTCACTGCTCTGAGCTTCTTACGATGCCGCAGCTAGCAGAAATATGGAAACTCAGTGATTAAATTACTTGTATCTGTCGCTCTACACGACGTTAGCCAACTGATCAGTTGATGTCACTTTTCATCGGGGATATTGCGAAACGATTCAGTTGTGTGCACTCCGATTCATCACACCTGTGGAACTAAAGTCCCCAACATTGTTCCTACTCGAACGTCTGCTGTTCGATTTTGTTACCATCTACTTCATATGAGCAATTTTTCTCCCTCAGTGCACTTTTTCGCATTGTGCTCTTGTTTGGACGTCATTTGATTCCAGTGTTGCTCTTGGTGTTAATCCATTCTTGTTGCAAATGGTCTTTGACCGAAACAAGTCACAAATTGAAGAATAGTTCCAACAGCAGGTTACAGTGTTACAGGATGATATTTGTATAGTGCAAGAAGTAGATCGGAATACTATGAAAAATTGAGTGTGGTTGGAGGTAGTGCTGATCTGTGAGTAAGAGATTGGTTCAAGAAAGAAAGTGGTGACGAGACGTTCTGAACAAATCAGAAGGCCCGTGACACAAAACTCTGCTTTCATGCAGTCGTTGCTTCAGAAGACATGCAGAAATAAACTGAAAATTGTTTGAGCAGAAATTCTATTCCTTAAGTTGAATATGTCCGGGAGGCACAAATAAGTCTTCCTGATATCACTAGCCTCTGCATTCATTTGCAAAAGAGAGCTATAAACGAACATCCCCGACTGAAAACTTCCCTTCTGTAACGCTGCTCGTTCTCTGGCTAATTAACCCTTAACGGCCGTGGCGCTTACGTCACAGCGCTGTTGGCTGCAGATAGTGCAGCTAGTGGCACCAGTGTGTCGCCACTCAGCCGGCTGCAGCTAATTAGCACGCAACACGACAGCTTGCCGTATCGCACGGCTGCCAATTGCGCACGACTACTACTTCTACCGAAAGCTACTAGAAACCGATGTAAGTTCCACAAAAACAATATGGTGTGTAGCTAAATTAAAAAGTAAGGAATGGATAAGTTCCTTTTCGAAATCGGTTATTGATTGTGTAAAAATTTTCTCTTCATAGACTTTGCAGAAAGATACTCAGAGAAAATTACAATCATCTGCACATTCGGCCAGACCTCGAAAACTGATCCACATTCATAATATGTGTAACTAACTTCGCTCGAATAGATCTCGGAAGGTCCAACGGTACCGACCGACCGCCGTGTCATCCTCAACTGGTAGGGGTCACAGGTTCATATAGAGTGACATATAGTCAGCACACCGCTCTTCCGGCCATTGTCAGTTTTCAAGACCGGAGCCGCTACTTCTCAGTCAAGTAGCTTCTCATTTGGCCTCATAAGGGCTCAGTGCACCCCTCTTGCCAACAGCGCTCGGCAGAGCCCAGCACACACATCCCAGTGCTGTAATTTTGACAGCGCCTAATTTCGTTGGTCTGACTGCAACCGGCGTTACCATTACACCGAGGCCGTTGCCATAGCATAGCAGTCCGAGCACCGTCGTCTCTTTTGTGACTTGGAAGCCATTGTTACAAACTCGCTTACTGGAGAGTCACCAAAGATTGCAAACTTGAAAGTAAATACCGATCAAGCCTACTTCACTTTAAGTGGCATAATTTTCCAGCATACACGAACTGATAGAACTACCGAC
This sequence comes from Schistocerca gregaria, assembly GCF_023897955.1. Lineage (NCBI taxonomy): Eukaryota > Metazoa > Arthropoda > Insecta > Orthoptera > Acrididae > Schistocerca > Schistocerca gregaria. The sequence goes on from NC_064922.1 coordinate 466,158,074, forward strand.
TTACCATATAAGATAGACTGAAGAAAGTTAAATTTAGGATTATAGCATTTATAGACACAAAGAATTCTGTTAACAACGTAAAATGTAACCCCTTCTTGATTCTGAAGGCAACAGGGCTAAAATACAGGAGGACGAAAGTTATCTACAATTTGTTCAGAAACAAGACTTTAGTTATATTAGTTCAAGGGCGTGAAATAGCTTCAGTATTTGAGAGGGACGTGATATTATTCGATCTATACATTGATCAAGCTGTGAAGGAAGCCAAGAATGAATTTGGAAAGGGAACTAGTATTCAAGGAAAGAAATGAAAACAAGAATGAAGGTATGCAATCCAATTCTATCAGTTGAAGATGCTAGAATTCGATTACAAAGCGAGGCATTAAAACAAATTTTACTATTTGAGCAAGAAAAAGCTCACGATGGTCCAAAGTAGAGAGGATATAAAATACAGGCCGGCTGTAGAAGCAAAACCGTTAGCGAAGAAAAGAAATTTTAGATCGTCTAACATAAAATTAACTGTTATAAGGTTTTGAAGATGTTTTTACGTGATGTAGTCAGTGGGGATTTTAAGTAGTTCAATCAAGAAGAGAATAGAAGTTTTTGAAGTATGTTCCTAGACAAGAAAAAATAGCATATATAGATCGAGTAAGGACAAATCCTGAGCCATCAAGGAATCGTGCATTTCTTTTTTTTTTTTTTTGAGTCGTCAGTCTCCTGAATGATTTGATGTAGCCCTCCACGAATTCATCTACCCTGCCAATCTTTTCATTTCAGAGTAGCACTAGCAACTTACACCTTCAATCATCTGCTCGGTGTATTCCAAACTCTGTCTTCCTCTATAGCTTTAACCCTGTACAACACCCTCTAGTTCCAGAGAAGTTATACCCGGATGTCTTAACACATGTCCTATCATTCTGTCTCTTCTTCTTGTAAGTGTTTTCTATATATTTCTGACCTCGCCAATTCTGCGGAGTACCTTGTCATTCCTTACCTTATCAGTCCACCTAATGTTCAACAATCTTCTGTAGCACCACATCTCAAATGCTTCGATCCTCTTCTATTCTGGTTTTTCCAGAGTTAAATGCTCAGAAATTTCTTCTTCACATTATGAACTATGTTTAATACTAGTATCAAAGGGAATGCCCTTTGCCCTTTCTGCCAATTCTAATCTGCTTTTTGTGTTGTCCTAATTTCGTCTATCACGGTTTATTATGCTGCCTAGGTAGTGTTATTCCATAACTACGTCTACTTCGTGACTACCAGATATGATTTTAAGCTTTCGCTGTTCTGAGTTCTGCTATTTCCCATTATTTTCATATTTTTCCATACTCTCAGTCCAAATTCTCCACTCATTCATTTAATAGATTCTGTAATTCCTTTTCGCTTTCACTGAGGATAGTAGTATCATCAGTGAATCTTCTGACATACTTTCGCTTTGAATAGTAATCCACTTTTGAATCCTAATTTTATTTCCAGTATCGTCTTACTTTTCTCTCATCGTGCATTTTGTACACTCATGTGAATGACTAGAGAGATGACGTTAATATTTACAGGACATGTAAATTAGCATTTCATCAATGTCGGCCTGATGGTTCAGGTTCGACATCGATATCGCGGCCCAACACAACCTACAGGTAAAATGTGCCTGTGGCTCTCGTCGTCTCTCTAAACCAGAAGTAAAGGATAAGTGCTACTTGAGCAGATGGGCAGGATGCCTCACAGACTGATGCGCGAGCCGCACCGTCAAATCAATGAGCTTGTAACAGGGCCCATTACTGGCATGACAGAATGTGAAGCACCCATCCGGGAAATTGCTGCTCGTGTGCGATTAAATGTTTCGGCAGTGCAACGGATGGGACTGACAGTGCATGATAAAAACACCGACGTTCAGAAAATCAGCTTTAGCTAATTTCAAGAAGACTGTTTTACAGCGTCATTAATTTAATTTCACCGGTTTCATTACACTCTGAACGAGCATTGATTAAACATTTCATATCACTGGAAATTTAATTAAACATTAATTATAATGAACTGTTTAAGTGAACATGGAATTCTGCAAACGATAAAATGCTTCATTCTAGCTAAGACGTCTTGAACAGAGATCTAAGCGTTCGTGTGCCGAATGATGAAGGATGCTCAGGACAGTGTGTGTGTCTCCGTGGGCATTCCAGAACTCACAAATCTCTATTCGAGATTGTGGGTTACTTTAATTTTAGTGCTTGGATACGTATTGGCTTTCACAGTACCATGTCATATATTATCTTATCAATTCCATTGTATTTCCACTCAGTCCAACAACTTATTACACTACAGTTTAATTAAGACTGTGTTTCAGGCCAACTAGTAACACAGGAATATAAGAAAAATTAATTAAATATTATATGTATGGGGTTTACTACATACAAAATGAAGAAACAAGACCTTCTGCAGTTCACGTGCATACCAGAGCAGTGAATTTCTTTTCCTAATCATGTATTACCAATTGGCGAAGATGTCATGACGCATCCTTCCCATGAGGCAAAGTAAACAATCAACAACATACACTCCTGGAAATGGAAAAAAGAACACATTGACATGTGTCAGACCCACCATACTTGCTCCGGACACTGCGAGAGGGCTGTACAAGCAATGATCACACGCACGGCACAGCGGACACACCAGGAACCGCGGTGTTGGCCGTCGAATGGCGCTAGCTGCGCAGCATTTGTGCACCGCCGCCGTCAGTGTCAGCCAGTTTGCCGTGGCATACGGAGCTCCATCGCAGTCTTTAACACTGGTAGCATGCCGCGACAGCGTGGACGTGAACCGTATGTGCAGTTGACGGACTTTGAGCGAGGGCGTATAGTGGGCATGCGGGAGGCCGGGTGGACGTACCGCCGAATTGCTCAACACGTGGGGCGTGAGGTCTCCACAGTACATCGATGTTGTCGCCAGTGGTCGGCGGAAGGTGCACGTGCCCGTCGACCTGGGACCGGACCGCAGCGACGCACGGATGCACGCCAAGACCGTAGGATCCTACGCAGTGCCGTAGGGGACCGCACCGCCACTTCCCAGCAAATTAGGGACACTGTTGCTCCTGGTGTATCGGCGAGGACCATTCGCAACCGTCTCCATGAAGCTGGGCTACGGTCCCGCACACCGTTAGGCCGTCTACCGCTCACGCCCCAACATCGTGCAGCCCGCCTCCAGTGGTGTCGCAACAGGCGTGAATGGAGGGACGAATGGAGACGTGTCGTCTTTAGCGATGAGAGTCGCTTCTGCCTAGGTTACAATGGTGGTCGTATGCGTGTTTGGCGCCGTGCTGGTGAGCGCCACAATCAGGACTGCATACGACCGAGGCACACAGGGCCAACACCCGGCATCATGGTGTGGGGAGCGATCTCCTACACTGGCCGTACACCTCTGGTGATCGTCGAGGGGACACTGAATAGTGCACGGTACATCCAAACCGTCATCGAACCCATCGTTCTACCATTCCTAGACCGGCAAGGGAACTTGCTGTTCTAACAGGACAATGCACGTACGCATGTATCCCGTGCCACCCAACGTGCTGTAGAAGGTGTAAGTCAACTACCCTGGCCAGCAAGATCTCCGGATCTGTCCCCCATTGAGCATGTTTGGGACTGGATGAAGCGTCGTCTCACGCGGTCTGCACTTCCAGCACGAACGCTGGTCCAGCTGAGGCGCCAGGTGGAAATGGCATGGCAAGCCGTTCCACAGGACTACATCCAGCATCTCTACGATCGTCTCCATGGGAGAATAGCAGCCTGCATTGCTGCGAAAGGTGGATATACACTGTACTAGTGCCGACATTGTGCATGCTCTTTTGCCTGTGTCTATGTGCCTGTGGTTCTGTCAGTGTGATCATGTGATGTATCTGACCCCAGGAATGTGTCAATAAAGTTTCCCCTTCCTGGGGCAATGAATTCACGGTGTTCTTATTTCAATTTCCAGGAGTGTATAATTTAAATAAACTTACTGACATGCGATGATAGAAACATCTGAGAAATAATAAAACATATTAATAAATAGCAGCGGCCTCTCTGGACATCTAATTCTAGATGTGATACAGTACTTGAAATTTTACCTATCTCCAGCTGTACTCCCCAGTCTCCCGGAGCACCTAGGGCACAAATGGCAACCAAGAGTGAGGTCCTGCCCAGCAGTTTTAGTAGTGTAGTAGCCTCATGCACGTAACTGCATGGCTTTAAGTATCAGGAATCATTGAGTTCCAAATATCACATCTCATGTAGGGTCACTTCCTCCTGTTGCAACTTATCACGTGATATTCATAAAATACACAACTCCCTTTAATAGAAGTCTTTAATTTTATGATATTTATTTTTAAGATATCGTACTACCTCATGGCGATTACTGAGCTATTAATTCGTGGCCGCGCGGAATGGACGTGTGGTCTGAGGAGCCATGTGGCGGATTGCATGGATACTCCCGCCGGAGGTTCGAGTCCTCCGTCGGACATGGGTGTGAGTGTTGTTCTTAGCGTAAGTTAGTTTAAGTAGTGTTTACGTCTAGGGACCGATGACCTCAGCAGTTTGGTCCCTTAGGGATTCGCACGCATTTGAACATTCGAACATATTAATTCATAATTTAGATTTCACTATTACGCTTCCATAGTCGCTTCACGCAGTTTCTCTGTTCATTCAAAACCTCTCTAGTCTGTAGAATGGGGGGAAGACTAACGTATGTTCCGCAACGGCTCCTGCAAGGAGAAAAATATCTCATCGTAGTCGCAATGTGCCTGCCGACGGGTACAGTTTACTCTCATCGAACTCACGTGCCCTCACCACTAGCGTCAAGCGCATGGTCGGCTTTCTCTGATCTTGTAAAGTGTTGCCACCTCGTTGCGTTACGAAGCATACAATGGATGCTGTACATTTATTGTACTGTTTACTGTTACAACTTTTCTACATTTATCCGAAAGAATTTTGCTGTTCTACAAACGATTCCTAACTAAGATTTGTGAACACACACACACACACACACACACACACACACACACATACATACATACACACACATACACACATATATGTAACATTTCCTTTGGACTATATGGCATTTCTGTGGTCGTTTGATCATAGAAGTGAGCTCTTTTCACAGCTTCTGTGAGGACGACCTGACACGGAAACTACCGGCTTGAGCACTGCTTTAAAATAGGTCAGCGATTTATTTAAGAGGTGATTATTTTCCAGTAATCTGGAAAACTACTGAGTTACGATCGTTAGTGTTTCTTCAATAGACCGTATCTGTGATCAAACTTGAGTAGAGGAGAGAATCAACCATATGTTTATGCTGTATAATTGCTTACTAGTGTCCACCTTAAGCACTTACTGAAACGATAGGATATCTAAGCTACTAAGGAGTTGGAGAATAGAAACATTGCCGTGTTGATTTCAACAGTGGTGTCCAAGGCACTGTACCGTTTGACATCTGGCTTCGTGTTGTTCCTGTGTCTAAATGAACAGCAGTAGCTCAGTGCAGACGTTGACAACGTTATACAGTGTGTTACAAAAAGGTACGGCCAAACTTTCAGGAAACATACCTCACACACAAAGAAAGAAAATATGTTATGTGGACATGTGTCCGGAAACACTTACTCTCCATGTTAGAGCTCATTTTATCACATCTCTTCAAATCACATTAATCATGGAATGGAAACACACAGCAACAGAACGTACCAGCGTGACGTCACTTTGTTACAGGAAATGTTCAAAATGTCCTGCGTTAGCGAGGATACATGCATCCACCCTCCGTCGCATGGAATCCCTGATGCGCTGATGCAGCCCTGGAGAATGACGTATTGTATCACAGCCGTCCACAATACGAGCACGAAGAGTCTCTACATTTGGTACTGGGTTGCGTAGACAAGAGCTTTCAAATACCCCGATAAATGAAAGTCAAGAGGGTTGAGATCAAGAGAGTGTAGAGGCCATGGAATTGGTCCGCCTCTACCAATCCATCTGTCACCAAATCTGATGTTGAGAAGCGTTCGAACACTTCGACTGAAATGTGCAGGAGCTCCATCGTGCATGAACCACATGTTCTGTCGTACTTGTAAAGGCACATGTTCTAGCAGCACAGGTAGAGTATCCCGTATGAAATCATGATAACCTGCTCCATTGAGCGTAGGTGGAAGAACATGGGGCCCAATCAAGACATCACCAACAATGCCTGCCGTAATCTGTGTTGATGACGTGATTGCACAATTCTACATTACCTTCCTTCCATGGGGCCAACTGGCGGTGAATCGAGGAAGTACAGTACATACTGACGAAACTAAAATGAGCTCTTACATGGAAATTAAGCTTTTCCGGACACATGTCCACATAACATCTTTTCATTATTTGTGTGTGAGGAATGCCTCCTGAAAGTTTGGCCGTACCTTTTTGTAACACCCTGTATAATGGCATGAGGTTCTAATCTTGCTTAGACATTTTATGGAATGTCACATACATGCTTATAAAAGTATAATGGCATCAGGGTCTAATCTTGTTTAGACATTTAATGGAATCTCACATATATGCACATAAAAGTATTCACAGCATCATATTTGCGAAATATAAAATCGTCGTCTTCAGGTGAAAAACCATGAACTACACACTGAAAGTAAAAGTACACTATATTACTACACAGTGATGTGACTCATTAAGAAAACCACATACCATAAATAAGCACATTATTTAAATTCGTACCCAGTTACTTGTTATCACACGGAAGTGTAAATCACATCTACAATCTATAAAACTGTTCTGGAGAGTGTACACATTCATGTTAAACCTCTAAACGGTTTTAGCCCCATGAACAGATTAATACCACACAGAGGAGACTGAACAGCTAATCACTTACTACTGGTAGAGAGAAAGATGTTCACAGACTTTTACATACATCGATTTTGATTATAATTTCACCATAACTAAACTTTGTGTCGTCTGCTACGATACGTACACGTGACAGGAGTAGCAGCTGTTCTACGTGTTGCATCTGATAGCAGTATCAGCTTATTAGAATCACAGCTGCATCGGAAGAAAACAACATGCTTAGAAATATTGGCTTACATGTACAGACAAGCACTAGCGGAAAACGAGTTACGATCGTCTTCATATATACACCGAAGAGCCAATAAGACTGATTCACGTGCCTAATATCGTGTAGGGCCCCCGCGAGCACGCAGAAGGGCCGCAACACGACGTGGCACGGACTCGAATAATGTCTGGAGTAGTGCTGGAGGGAACTGACAAATGAGTCGTACAGGGCTGTCAATAAATCGGCCATTTCTCCACTTAATTTGATTGTGGGGGTTTACCGAGAATTAAGAACAACAGACACCTTTAGGTAATGAGCCAGATCTGCACCACCGCGCTGGTGCAGCAGACTCAACCGTTACGCCTGCTTTGCTGTAAAACACTTGAAGAGAAGTGCAATGCTGGTTACATCTAGGTCGCGCTGCTAATGGTGAGCGTATCGAGGTGTATTAGGTGCGTATAAAAATCACATTTTGAGTTACCATGCTTTTAGAAACATACTGGCTATATATATATATATATATATATATATATATATATATATATATATATATATATATATCAATTACTGCTCAAGTTATTATTTTCTGCCAAAAGCCTTGCCGCAGTGCTAACACCGGTCCCGTCAGATCACCGAAGTCGGGCTGTCGGGCTGTGCCAGCACTTGGATGGGTGACCGTCCTGTCTGCCGAGCGCTGTTAGCAAGCGGTGTACACTCAGCCCTTGTGAGGCAAACTGAGGAGCTACTTGATTGAGAAGTAGCGGCTCCCGTCTCGGAAACTGACATACGGCCGGGAGAGCGATGTACTGACCACATGCCCCTCTATATCCGCATCCAGTCCAGTGACGTCTGTGGCCTGAGGATGACACGGCGGCCAGTCGGTACCTTTGGGCCTTCATGGCCTGTACGAGAGGAGTTTATTATTTTTTAGGTTATTATTTCTTTAACCCGGAAACCTTGTGTTTCATGCTTATATAATAGCGACTAGTAATTTAAATCTTATTTCATCATATACTGTGGAATCATGAAAACGAGATCGAAAGATATAAAATAATTTCAACGTTCACTTAATTAATTTTATGACATAAATTTCCATCATTACAACAATTCTCGATATTTTACAGTGTATAACTGCGTTTGATATTCACTGTAAATGAATTTTCTGATATTTCAAGACAACACGGTAACTCGCGATGTATTATAACGGTAAATACATTCCAATCGCTTGATGATTGATAACATGTTCCATGCATACAGATCCAGTGGTAATGAATGACTCATCTCCGAGGACAATCGTAAATACCTTGGTTTCAGTTTCGACAACGCCCTTGCGAACAGATCGTTGTTGGTAACATAACCGAAATAATTGCATGCATTAATTAGTTCAGGAAATTTCCCTTACTCGGAAAAAAACGGTAGGAAATTTAATGTCTCACGAAATGAGGTAATTTCAGAGACTGCAACTGGTCGGTAAAGAATTGGGGATGAAATCGGATGTATGCTGTTTAGAGACCAATATTAGCATTTACCTGAACTGATCGGGGAACGCACGGAAAACGTTAATTAAGATGATTTTAAACAAAACAGAATTACTTTTAATTTTGACTGTACTTTTATGTGATGGTATTCTATTACAGAATTTCAAGACCTGGCACCTTTTTGGTAAAAACAAAATGCATTCCCATACCTCTCAAAATTCACGCAGAAAGAAGCACAAAATGGGCAATGATATTCGACGATGTTTGCTATATTCCACGTTAACGAGGTGCAAAATGAGGCACTCGAGCGCCTAAAACGCGAATAACCGTAAAATACAAACAGAATTATTTGGGTGAAATGAGTCACCGTAATGTACAGGACAGGGTAATTGCAATTGGCCAGACGACTGGATACCATTTGCGACAGCATTTACGGAGGAGGGATAGACCTACAGTTCCAAAAGGATGCAACAACTGCCCATCCAACTGGCCAGTCTTGGGGCGGATTTATACAATATTCAAGGTCTACTTTATTAGAGGAGGTCAGTCTAGTCACGACCCTAGCTGCGACCCAAGTCACCTGATCTCTCAGTGTGTGACATTTAATGCGGGGTGCCCTTGAGTGTAAGATGTATGGCAATAACCATTATTGTCTTCAAGAACTGTAGCAGAGCATTTCGAATGAGATTGCAGCAATTCCATATGTTTGGACTCGCATTCGGGAGGACGACGGTTCAATCCCGCGTCCGGCCATCCTGATTTAGGTTTTCCGTGATTTCCCAAAATCGCTCCACGCAAATGCCGGGATGGTTGCTTTCAAAGGGCACGGCCGATTTCCTTCCCCGTTCTTCCCTAAACCGATGAGACCGATGACCACGCTGTCTGGTGTCCTTCCCCAAAACAACCAACTAACCACCTGTCCATCTTCGATCTGACATCAGCAGCTTGCTGACCGGGATCCGAATGTGCTAAAAGATGAGTGGTGGTCACTTTCAACGGCTGCTGTAGTCAGGTTAGTACTGTATTTGCTTTCCTCTCCTGCGTTTGTTTGTACCCTGGAATTCTGTTCCCCGGGCTACTTGTATTCGCCCCACCCTCTAGTACCACACCTCTGAATACAGCCCACGGTATAGTACGTAGTGATTTCCTATTCCTCTACAAACACGTGAATTAAGTGTATTCAAAAGCTAGAAACCGTTACTTCTTGACTTACACTATCTGATGAAAAGTACCTGGACACCCCAAAAAACATACGTTGTTCATATTGTGTTGCCACCTACTGGCAGGCACTCCATACCAGCGACCTCAGGAGTCATTAGACATAGTGAGAGAGAAGAATGGGACACTCTGCGGAACTCACAGACTTCGACCGTGGTCAGGCGATTGGGTGTCACTTGTGTCATACGTCTGTATGCGAGATTTCCACACTCCTATACATTCGTAGGTCCACTGTTTTCAATGTGATGGTCAAGTTGAAACGTGAAGGGACAAGTACAGCACTAAAGAGCACAGGCCGATCTCGTCTGCTGACTGACAGTGACCGCCGACAGTTGAAGAGAGCCGTAATGTGTAATAGGCAGACATCTATCCACACCATCACTCAGTAATTTCAAACTGCATCAGCATCCATTGCAAGTACTGTGACAATTAGGTGGGAGGTGAGAAAACTTGGATTTCATGGTCGAGCAGCTGCTCATAAACCACAAATCACGCCGGTAAATGACAAACGACGCCTCTATTGGTGTAAGAAGCGTAAAAACTGGATGATTGAACAGTGGAAAAACGATGTATGGAGTGACGAATCACGGTACGCAATTTGGCGAACAGATGGCAGGGTGTGGGTGTGGTGAATTCCCGGTGAACGTCATCTGCCAGCATGTGTAGTGCAAACAGTAAAATTCAGAGACGGTGGTGTTTCGGTGATGTCATGTTTTTCATGGAGGAGGCTTGCACACCTTGTTGTTTTGCGTGGTACTGTCACAGTACAGGTCTACACTGATGTTTTAAGCACCTTCTTGCTTCGTGCTCTTGAACAGCAATTCGGGGATGGCGATTGCGTCTTTCAACGCATAGAGCACCTGTTCATAATGCACAGCCTGTGGCGGAGTGGTTACAAGACAATAACATTCCTGTAATGGACTGGCCTGCACAGAGCCCAACCTGAATCCTGCTGGACATCTTTGTGATATTTTGGAAAGCCAACTGTGTGGCAGGCCTCACCGACCAATATCTATACCTCTCCTAAATGAAGCACTCCGTGAAGAATGGACTGCCATTCCCCAAGAAATCTTCCAGCACCTGTCTGAACATATGCCTGCGAGGGTGGAAGGTGTAATCAAGGCTGGGGTAAGCCAACACAGTATTGAATCCAGCTTTAATGATGGAGGGCACCACGAACTTGTAAGTCATTTTCAGGCAGGTGTTCGGATGCTTTTAATAACGTAGTGTATTTACGTGCGCACGTAAACCCTATGAATTCACATCATCTCCTTTATACTATAATGGTGACAGAGTACTGATCAAATCGTAGAGATTTTCATTTAACAATTTAGAACGACCCAATAGTGGTTCTTCTTTCCTCACGTTGTGTGCCTTACACCTGAAGGAGTTACATTGTATCACAATACAGTGTCTAGTTTCTATACCAACGTCATATCCCTTCACTTGGGGTTACTATCTAAGTACTCTGTAATCTCAATACCGTCCCACGCTTAATATTTTCTTCTCACACAACAAAGAAAACAAACGTACGTAATTTACATAGGCCTCTAAAACGAACTCCATATAGAACGTAAGACATATGCGATGAGATATTGATAGAAAACATTCAGATAAAAGAGAGTGATGGCACCTGGCGACGGATTGTAAAGTAGGATGGAATTTCTTCGACGTCTTTGGATGTCACAACAAAGGAAATTTGCTCTACGTAGCTCCCTCTCTAAGGAATCGTAGAGAGTTGAATTTTGGTTACCCTTAGGGTACTTATACCTAATCTGTGTGGTATGGGACTTGCTTTAGAACACCCCTATTTGCAATGAACTTGAGCAGACACAATTCTGAGATTACGCTCAATTTCGTTAGAAGTCAACCATGTTTCAATGTAATCTTCTGGTCAGCCTTTATGGATAACTTTGTTACAAATGTATTATTATGTCTTTGTCCGATAATGAATGTTACTGGACTGGAAACCTATCGGTGGCTTTCTAACAGAACTTGTTTATCTTACCAACTCTCTTCCGTAGCAGAACAGCGTGTGCATGTAAGTAATGCAGAATATAGCCTCATGGTTTGGTTGACTGACGAATCTTCCCTGTTAGATACTTTTTCGTGAGCTGGCGCACACTTGTTCTCCTGTTTTTATTGTGTGTTGTAATGGCAGCAGCTATACAATATGGCTACAGCCGATGACAAGACGTTACTTACGAGTCCTAGGTCACATGCGGCTAAGGGAAATCGAAACACACGCATCCCTAACTGTATTCAAGTTGCATACAGTCTCTGGGCGGAAATAAGCTAGATAAACATGGGATCCCGCAGACCGAGTTGCAACACCGGTAAATCTCTGGGAGGACAGCTGCCCCCTTTGTGTGCGGAATCACCTCGTTTCCTCTTGTGTAGCGTTCCATACTCGCCGTGGGTATCCATTGTGCGAGCTCATAGTTCAAAGTTTGAAATTAGTGGAAGCAGCAGTGAGACTAATACAAGTAGCTGCTGATGTACAGTTACGGGAAAGAAAAAGGGAAGAAGAGTAGTAACCAATCGCAAAGGACTAGCAGTAATTATAAGATGTAAAAAACAAACCTACCTTATATATATGCAGTCAAGAAAATGTCATCTAGTATAAGGAGCACACAGAGACGGTCGGAAGAGACAGAAGGAAATTAAGACAACAAGGGTGGGAAAATATTATGAGACTGAAAATAACTTAATAAACACGGAAGACATTATTCTAAGTAGGCCCATTCCAGAAAATTAGTGACTGGATTATTTCAAAGTTCATGGACGGGTGTTGAGTGAAAAGCGAAAACTGCGGCTAGTGACGATAGTGTTGATCTTAAGTAAATGGAAGAACTAGAGACTGCGCGAAAGAATCCAAAAACATAAAATCCCCTAGGGAAGAAAATCTCGTGTGGAATTATTTACTTATACTTGAAAAATATCGATCATAAAGTTATTACATTTTGTAAATACTCTTGGGAATGCAGTATTATATCGGAGTATAGACAAACTGAAGTTATTATCCTATTATTTTAAAGAAGGCGAACACAATATGTCTGACAGTTATCGAGGTATGAGCCTGTGAATTCTGGATATTATATTGATGTGAAACTAATAACAAATGGGTTAGATATGCTTTTAGAAACGCTTCTTACAGAATAGCAGAATTGGTTTCGGGTGGGAAGATCTTTCTTAGGCAGTGTACATTCAGCATGCCAAATTATTTAAAAGCCCAGATTCAGATCACATTCATAGTCTTTATCGGCTACGAGAAAACCTTTGATAAATCTGCGGAGTTAAATTATCTGATATTTTAGAAAAAATTGGTGTATTTGAGCATCTATTATGTGTAATTAAAAATACGCACATACACAAAAGAATTTACATGCAAACTGAAGTTTTTTTTTGCGTGAAGCTGCTCTCGGGGAATGAGACAAGAGTGTCCTTTATCACCCAGGTTATTTTTTGTATGGTAAGATGACGTCGTGAAGCTGTCGCAGAGTAAAGTAGTACACCATTATAAACTTTATTGTAATGTTATAAATCACTTATGAATGTAGATGATCAAATAATCTAAGCGGATTCAGTAGATAAATTTGTCCTTTCACGAGGAAGTAAATCGTTTATAACATGAATTTTTGAAGATAAAACTAATGCCATGCGTTTCTGTGCCAAGGAGCATTTAAGAGTAGTAGTAATTGACAGAAACCACTAGAATTAAAATGTACTTTTAAATATATCGGATGTGATATTTAATGCATTACAAACAGTGATCGAGAATTCAGACTGTCAAAATTGTAGATACTATAAATTACTGTCTCCTCATAAAAGTTGGGAAAGTGGTAGTGCTAAAACTCTGTATCATGTTAGCAATAGGAGCTCTAATGCATGCACCTCTAACCGCCAGACAACGAAGTAATACTGAAGCAACAGAAATGAGACTTCTAAAGCGATTAGCTGCTTACAAACTCATAGATGGAAAAAATTGATAGTGAAATTGGAAATGAGCTGACTATCTAAGACATACTCAGAAATTAGAGTACGGGAAGAAATGACATGAACATATTCAAAATTAATATACAAATTGCACTTCAAGGGAAAATAAATGTTGAACGTCCAAATAAGGGCTCGAAAGGGCAGCTTTACTCTCCTAGAAAGTGGAACATACAAGGATACCTAAACCAAAATTTGTTGTGATGATGATCATTGGAATATTTCGATCTAGAAATCTTATTTATTGTACAAACTTGGGAGACATTTTTGATGTTTTCTCAGTGCATACTCGAAGTTGTGAAGCGTATCGTTATCTGATACAAAGGTGTGGTGCTGACAGTCTTCTGAAATAAAAATAGAACCCAACTTTATAAACTGTTACATTTTAATTACTCTTTCTAACTCTTACCACGCTATGTTTTTGTGTCAAACAACATGTAGGCAAAGGATCAGTGTGGCATTCGTGTCTTTCCAACATGCATACTGTAAATGCGGGAACGTAAACTACGGCGACGTTATTACCAAGTGCGTCCAAACAGAACCACCGTGCTGCTATCCTTTTCCCTGAAAGATTAACAATTACAGACATGCATTAGAGAATGAAGAATATGTATAGGGAAACATCTCTGTCCAAAACCACTATTGTGGAATGGTGCACCAAGTTCCATGCTGGTCACGATTCGGCATAAGACGCCGGTCGATCTGAAAGGCCAGGTGGGAGACACTCCAGCACGCGCCCTGTTCCTGTTGGTCTAGGATGTGCAGCAACAGGACACAGTGTTTCACAGAACGTATATCTCCACCCCGGTGCATCGTTTGGGTGATTGTCTCACTACTCACGGCGATTTTGCCTGATTGACAAAGCGGTTGTGGGTGTACAGCCTACGAAAAAAAACCTTGTGAACGCCGTTTATTAAATTTTCATGTTTCAAATAATACACAAGTTCTCGTAGGAATTTGTAATAAAAAAAATTCAATTCAGCTGAAAATCCGAAATAGGAACAACCAGAAGCTACCATAAACCAAATCATAATATGAAAACTTCTTAAAATATTGTTTCACTTTATTAGTATTATTATTAAACTGGCATAATTTATGAAATATGTCTGTGGTGATGGTAGCACTCGCTCTGAATGTTGCCTTGTAATGTGAGAGCGCGCGCATCAGGAACCCCAGTATTAGCCATAGAGTAGATTGGAAAGTTTGATAGGAAAGGCACGGGGTTCTATTCTATGTAACAATGACAGAGTAACGACAACATCGAGGACTTTCGATGTTACATAACATTATTGTTAAGGTCTCAATGAAATTCACTGTTTATGCCACATAAAGTTTCAACTCTAATCTGATGTGCACTTATAGGCTGACGACTCTGACGAGACGACATTGTCGGCGGCTGCGACAATACTCCATTTGCTGCTCTCATTAAGAGAGTAATTCGGCTTTGGGGCAGGTAATTGAGCTTAATTCATCTGCCCACATAGTCTCTGCCACCGTTTCTCGGAAAATATGACTTGGCCCTAAATTGACTAACTTCACTTCTTGCACGAGATACATGCATCTACTTTATATCATGGCTAGTACTGGAGCGTGGAACACGCGCGCTCTAATGCAACAAGATAAGCCTCAGAGACATTGCCTCCATTAATGTTTACTCTGTGACACACATAAAGAAAACCCTAGGTTTCCATAACATTTTCCCACCGACAGTGACGAAATGTAATAATAATACGAGGGTTAGAACTTAAATAGTGGCAACTATTTATTCACAACCGACACAAAAGAGTTACATGTTTGCACCTGTTTCTGTCCTTCAAAGTAGTTACCAGCGTTGTGCAGAACCTGTTACCAGCGATGTAGAAGGCGTAGTATACCGTTAACAGAGGCTGGTCTGTTGATGGTGCGAATGGAGCAGTCTAATGTTATGGTGATTCTCGTGTACGACTGTGATGGTGTTATCCTAACGCATCACGTTCCTCCACGGCAGACCGTCAATGCCCAGTATTACTGTTCGTTTTCGGAGCATCACCTGCCACCAGCTTTGCAAATGGAGCGGCGACGTTTTCTGCGTGACACACTCATCATTTTCCACGACAATGCGCGGGAGCATACAGTGCAAGCTGTGGCTGCCCTGTTCGGTCAACGCGACGGCGAAGTACTGTACTATCCACCATACTCCTCGGACTTAAGTCCCTGTGACTTTGAGTTGATTCCGAAGATGTAGGAACCACTTCGTGGCATTCGCTTCAGAACTGTTCCAGAGATTCGACAGGCAGTAGACCGCTCCATTTGCACCATCAACAGAACAGGCTCTGCAAAAGGTATGCTACGCCTTCCACACTGCTGGCAACGGGTTCTATACAGCGTTGGTGACTACCTTGAAGGACAGTAACAGGTGCAAATATGTAACTCTTTTGTATCACTGAGGTTGAAAATACCGCTTGAAATGTAAAGTTCTTTATTTTCAGACGACCCGTTTCGGACTGTTATAAGCCCATCATCAGTTATCGCAGCTGTGTTGTGGTCCCCGAGCGCCGCGTGTAGAAGGCGCGGTGGGCTGCCTATAAACGCAGAACAGGGTGCCCTCTTGGTGTACCTGCTTTGAAACGTTGTGGCAGATTAAAACTGTGTGTCCCTTTCGTGAGCAACTATTCTACCGACTGAGCGTTGCGTGTACCAGGCGCGGTGTGCTGCCTATGAGCGCAAAGCAGGCTCATCAAGCCCTTTCATCCATACAAGAATCTTTTCATCATTACTAACTTTTCTACAGGAGCGTTTATACAATGTAAATGGCATGTTACTATAAACATAACTAGGTCTACTTTGGATCTTCGGGTCAATGCCACAATGCCACATCTCGCATGCAATGACATCTCGATCAGCGAAAGATTCAAGTCCAGGAAGGGAGGCGCTTTCACAACGAAGAATGCCTAGGGTAAACCAACCACTACCAGAAATGGCTCTGAGCACTATGGGACTTAACATCTTTGGTCATTAGTCCCCTAGAGCTTAGACTACTTAAACCTAACTAACCTAAGGACATCACACACATCCATGTCCGATTCAGGATTCGAACCTGCGACCGTAGCAGTCGTGGGGTTCCAGACTGCGCGCCTAGAACCGCAAGACCCCCGCGGCCGGCTCACTACCAGAATTTCCAGTGGCGACATCAAGAGTAAAATTAACCCTGCAGCCACACGTTGACACACGTCGATGAGGCGTAGTGCTTCGATGCTGTTGCAGATAGAGCTCACAGCGGAATGGTTCCGCTAGCGTGCACTGCCCGCTTATATAGAATACGAGTGACCTTGACCCGAAGACGCAAAGTAGACCTAGTTATGTTTATAGCAACATGTCATTTATATTGTATATATGCTCCTGTAGTAAAGTTAGTAATGATGAAAAGATTCATGTATGGGTGAAAGGACTTGGTTTACTTGCTGTAACTGTAACTGGAGATATTACTTTATACTACAATTATTAATAAAGTGTGATAGCTGACTTTAGCAACCCACACTTCGCTGCAGAGTGAAGATTCGTACTGAAAACAGGGAACCCTATTCTAACGGGCAGTACGCTTGTCAATACACCAGTAAGAAAGCAGTGACAGGCTTTGATTTTCGTCGCTTACCTCTTTACAGGCGCAACGCAACTGTACTTCGTACTGCGCTAAACCATTTTGCGGGTAATCTCAAAGTAAATACTTCAGACATAAGGCAGTGGAATTGTCGACGTTGCAATATATTTCATTGCTCCTGGTTTGCTCCCTTGTCTCCAAGTTTAAATATGGAAATATTCCAGTCGCTTCATAAGCTGCCGTCAGAGCTGGTGGCTTTCTCTGCTTTGGTACTGAGAGACAAGACTGGAAGTAAGGGAATTAGACAGTAAACTTATTAGTGCTCGTCTATGGCACATTCAACTCAAATAAATAATGCTTCACTCCATAATTGGATCTCACGGCTGATGCACGCGCCAGTCCTCCGCTGTTTCCGTTCTTTTGTTCACGTCGGCTTCCATTAACAGAATTACGTAAGCTGCTGTGCGAGGAACAGCGACTTCTCTCGGATGTGACCGTGCTACTATGCTGATTGCCCTCCACACCAAAGCGTAAGCAGATGAGTCCATTGTTCTCAGTTACTTCGTTGCAATTAATAACCGTGCCGTGACTCTCCTTGTAAGGCACGAGACGGGCTTAGCGTAGCGTGGTAGGCTACTGATATTCGCTCAGGGAGTGAAACCGCTACAAAGTAACGGTGCGAGTAATTCTCTTTATATCCTAGCATCGCACAACTGTTTCCGGTGTTCCAGCACAATGGTAACTGTTCGTAGCTTCGTGTTCTACTACATATTTTCGGCAGTTTCTGGATACCAAACTCTATCACCATTGGCCAGACATAGTTGAAAGCTGTCTCAGTGCCAAAGACATTTGCTGTGCTCCGTTTTACTCAGCTTTTGTTGCTGTGGTCTTCAGTTCGAAAACCTATTTCATACAGCTCTACACGCTAGCTTATCCTGCGTGTCTCTTTGTCCCATCATAACTACTGTAACCTACCTATTGTAATTTGCTTACAATTTTAGAGCCACGGTCGTACTCTACAATTAGCCCCTCCCCGCTCCTAACCACTCTTTCCATTACCAAATTGGCGATTCCTTGATACTTCGGGATGTAAGCTACCAGCCAATCACTCCTTCTCATCAGACTGTGGAATAAATTTCTTTTTTCCAGAGCTCGGTTTCCCTACTTCGGCCACCATCATTTATTTTACTGCCCTAATATCTACTACTCCTCTTAGTGCCTCAGCCCTTTGTTAGTGCCTCATTTCCTAATCTCATTCCCTTAACATCGGCTGATTTAATCTTTTCAGATTCCATCACTCTTTTTTTTACTTTTCTTATTCATCTTCTTTTGTGTTTTCAAGACACTATTCGTTCTGTTCAGTTCATCTTAGAAGTCTTTTCAAAGTCATCGATACTGGAAAACTTTAAGGTTTTCATTTCTTCGGGCTGAAGATTAATTCCCTTTCCAAACTTAACCTTGGTTTTGTAGTCCGCAGCTTGTGGTAAAGTGGCTAGCGTTGCTGCCTCTGGATCACCGGCTCCCGGGTTCGATTCCCGGCTGGTAACTGTAGCTAGATTGGACAGCGTAAAATGAATTTCACTGTATAAAAATTGGGACTTTTACTTGAGCTGATGACTGCGCAGTTGAGTACCCCACAAACCAAACATCATCATCATCACCTTGGCCTGCTTTCGACATGCCGTATTGTAGTCTTTTTAGGATAACGACAGTTCTTGCTTTACAAAGTGCAGCAGCTATATCCATCTAATGTCTAGAGACTTTCTGCAGGCACTGTCTTCCAGAACTGCTGCAGTGACAGCAACATTTCATGACACAATCTGTGAAGTCGCTCAAATATTGGGCTGGGTTAAGACCCTGGAATTTTTGCGTCAACGGAAATACTTTGAATCTTGGATTGTCCTCTTCCAAATACATACAGACTGTTCTAAGAATAAATTGTTCCATCATCGAGGGAAGATAGTTACTATGCCTAGGGACGATGGTCTCCAAAAATTTTTTTCCTAAAAGTTATGCCAATCGAACTTAATTTCTTCTCCAGACATGCGTGTAGACGCTCCAAGAGTCTTCTCCCAGTGGTAACACCAGTACCCATAATATCAGAAAAATCGGCTAGATGGATGACCGTCCTCGTCTGCTGAGCGTAGTTGGCAACTTGTGTGCACTCGGTCCTTGTGAGGCCAATGAAAGAGTTATTTCATTGAGAAGTAGCGGCTCTGGTCACGAAATCTGATGATGGCAGGGAGAGTGGTGTGCTGACCGCATGCCCCTCCATATCCGCCTCCAGGGAGTCTGTGAGCTGAGTATGACGCGACAGACGGCCGGTACCATTGGCCTTCTAGGCCAATTTAGAGTCAGTTCTTATATATGCCCATTAATGTTAATTATATGACGGTTTTTGAACTTTGTCGTGCCTATACGCCCTATGCCTGAGGCTATATTTTGGTTGAGCCAACACGTTCCATTCAGTAACATATTGGTTTTAATATTGTGGATCAAGCGTCGTTGCAGCGTCTTTAGCTCTGGTGCAGACGCCGCCACTGTCACACTGACATTTGAGATAAACATGAGCCACGAGAACTGATATTTTTGGACACTGAGTTGTCATCCATACATGCAGGATTATAATGATTATAATGCAACTTTCTCTACTCGATCCAGTGTAGACGGAAGACAATTGACTGTAGGTAGGTCCAAATTGATAGGAATAATTCTCAGACTTTGCACTGCAGGATTTGCGTTGTTAGTGGTGAATGTGTCATTACATGCCCTCAGGCGGCGGTACCTGTGCGGTGACGTATGGTCAAACAGAAGTATCAGCGTGCATTACAGCTACATACAGTCGACAACAGTCTGGGCAAGATCAACAGGGCTTTACTTGTAAAGCTGTTTTGCCAGAACAACAGCATTAGAACTGGAGCTCTTCAGGACTATCGATGCATTAAACGAATATGGAGAGGTCGTGTTTCCGCTCTAGGCTTGAAGAATATGACTCGGAGGTTCGATTTAACTGGCGATTAAGGGAGCTCCTGTGAGAATAATTGTGCCACATATTGTTGAAGAAGGTACCGTTGCCATGGCTGAGAACGCTGGACGCAGTGTATGATCAGCTTACGAGCTCTGTCACGAAAGCGAAAAGTTGAAAAAGTGCACCATTCCAAATGCGCTGCGAGCAATTATGAAACTGAGTCTCTAGTGCTCTTTCAATCTGTTGCGGATGCAGATGGCTGTCACATTGACCTGGAACGTAAACCTGGTTCGCAGTTGCAAATGTTGCACGCTCACGTGGAAATTAAAATGTGTTTCTTTCGGTGGTTTATTCGTTACTTCTCTTCCACGTGTCTTTGCAAATGTTTCCACAATGTTTGATTATCCTACTATCACTTGCTTGTGATGGGGGCCCTCTCATTTAGCAACATTTTAATTACTACCAGCCAGTATTATAACGTAACGGCCCCTACCACGTTTTTTTTTTATTTGTATGCTATGGCTAATCTCAGGAGGTATTGTACGGCTTCTGATGCGATTACAGGTAATAGACAGATTCACGAGCACTCTTTGTGTGTATCACCTCTTATTACAATGAAGTCGTCTATGAGAAGATGCGTTTCACTGCCCGTACAAAGCCGGGTCGGGTCGCCAGCAGCGTATATTGTCGACTTATTCTTTTCATCAGCATAGTAAGCAATCGCCTCAAGCTCTAATGACAGAATTAAATTCACAGATTATATGCACTGTCATTTATAGCAACATTCTGTATCACTACCACAGGTACAGACGTACTAAAACGCCGCATATAAAGATCAAAGCAACAATCCTGTCATCCTACAGAGCAGTAGGCAAAAATGCAGGACTGCTTCCATACACAGGCGATTTCACCTCTCAGCGGCCAGGAACACGACGATTTGTAGCTCGAATGTCCCACACGTTGTCGAATACCCGCAGATAGTCGTGCAGCTTAGTGGCCATATGGCTATGAACGAAATATTACAATGGGTAAAAACTAAAACTGGGACAGAGCTGAGGGTGCACACTTGAACCCGGAGAACATAAAGTCAGTGTGTGTTTATCACTGTCCTCAACACACTACTGCGATTTAATGGAACTGATTACTTCAGTAACATACATAGTCTGTTTTACTCACGTTAAGACGAGTCAATCAAATCCGGCTCAGTAATCTCTATAAGATTTCTTCACTTTGCTGTTTTGCTTTGCCGCTTGCTATATGTCTGTTGAAGGAGGAGGAGGAAATTAGTGTTTAACGTCCCGTCGACAACGACGTCATTAGAGACAGAGCGCAAGCTCGGGTGAGGTAAGGATGGGGAAGGAAATCGGCCGTGCCCTTTCAAAGGAAGCATCCCGGCATTTGCCTGAAGCGATTTAGGGAAATCACGGAAAACTTAAATCAGGTTGGCCGGAGACGGGACAGAACCGTAGTCCTCCCGAATGCGAGTCCAGTGTGCTAATCACTGCGCCACCTCGCTCGGTCTCTGCGGAAGGAAGTGAGCCATTGTAGTCTCTATAATTTTATAGGTAACCGATATATTATTTAACTTGATGTGTGTGAATGATGTGAGTGAATATGAGTTTCTGTAATAGTAGCCAATATATGTTGTCTGCTGGTCCACTCTTACATTTAGTTGTATCACAGGCACAGAAGGCACAGATGTCTATCTCCACCATCAGACCTTCTACATAGCAGGTATACAGAGTACGTTTGCCAAGCCGTTGCCTTAGGAATTTTTAAAGCCTACCCCCCCCCCCCCCACCTCCCCCAACAGTCAAGTGGTTAGCAATAGTGCTATTTTAGACACAACTGGCTGCAAGAAATGAGCAAGAAGAGGCACATTGCAAGACCATAGGTGCATAGAAGTATTTGAGTTACTTTCTGTGTAATATTTATACATGTGGTCTAAGGGTAAGGTCTTTGGTTAGTAGCCGGACCGTCTTGAATCCCCCACCATGTCTTAAATTTCGAGTAAGAATCATCAAGCAATGGTATCCGAAGACGTACACAATAAGAAGTCACACACTTCCTGCCAACGGCCTTGTCAGAGAGAGCGGATAAGCGGAGAGAGGTTCAGGGTACTCCCTTGCCCTGGTGGTGGGTAACTGCGTCTAAAGGCAGAAGAATCAGCAATGATCAACGGAATGAGGATTCAGAAGCAACGGTAAACAATGCATTAAAGACACATAATGTGTATCCACCGGATATGCGGCCTCTAAATGAAAAAAAGTTTCATGATGACCTGTTCATTGGCGAAAAATTCAGCCCCCATACGGATCTTCGGGAGGGGATTGCCAAGGAGGTGACAATGAGAAAAATTCCGAATAGCGAACAATGGGATAACGTTCTCTGGGTCGGTGAGTAGAATGTCAGATATTTCAACTTGATAGGAAAGCAAGAAAGTCAGAAAAGCGAAATGGTAAGGCTCAATCTAGATTTATTGGGCGTCAGTGAAATGAAATGTTAAGAAGACAAGGATTTCTGGTCACATGACTACAGGATAAAATCAACAGCAGGAGAAAATGATATAACAGCAATAGGATTCGTTATTAATAGGGAGATAGGGCAGGGTAGGGTTTTTCTTTATCAACATCGACATAAAACCAACAACGGCAACGATAGTCCAGGTGTACATGCCGACCTCGCAAGCCGAAGATAAGGGATGGAGAACATATATGAGGATACGGACCGCGTAATTCACTACGTAGATGGAGGTGAAAACTTAATACCCGTGGGTGACTGGAATGTGGTTGTAAGGGAAGGAGTAGAAGAAAATGTGGCCCGAGACTATGAGCTTGTTACTAGGAATGAGAGGGAAGAAAGATTGAGTTCTGAAGTACATTGCAGCTAGTAACGGCGAATACTCTATTTAAGAATCACAAGGAGATATACTTAGAAAAGGCCGCAATGTACGGGAAGATTTCATTTGGATTAAGCCTTCGTTAGGTACAGATTCCGAAATCACATACTTGATTGTAAGCCGAAAGCAGGAGCAGATATGAACTTGTATGACAATTTAGTAGTGATGAAGATTAATTTAAGGTTTATTGACTCAGGAGGAATGGATGAGAAAAGAAGTGGGACACTGAAGTACTAAGGAATGAAGAGATACGCTTGAAGCTCCTGGAGGCCATAGACACTGCGATAAGGACTAGCGCAGTAGGCAGTTCAGTTGAAGAGAAATGGACTTCTCTATAAACGGCAGTCACGAAAGTTGGAAAGAGTCATAGGTAACAAGGAGTTAACTACGAGGAAACCATGGGTAACAGAAGAAATACTTCACTTTATCGCTGATGTAAGTTCGTACAAAAATTTCAGAGAAATTTAGGAATAAAGAAATATAAGTCACTTAGGAATGAAATAAATAGGGAGTGTAGAGAAACTAAGTGAAAATGGGTGCATGAAAAATGTAAATGATTGTCAGAAGCACTTACTCAAAATATATAAAAGTCAAAAAAGGTTTGAGTCCTCCCTCGGGCATGGATGTTTGTGTTGCCCTTAGCGTTAGTTAGTTAGTTTAAGTAAGATGTAGTAGTGTGTAAGCCAAGGGACTGATGACCACACCAGTTTGGTTCCATAGGAACTTAACCACAGATTTCAAAATTTCCTGTGACACTGATTCTAACACATAATAAAAATGAATTAGTGAGCGAGATGATTACGTGCATATATGGACGATTCTCGGTCAGTAATGTGTTTTGCATTTTTATACCTTTACATGTCGCAGTCATGAATTCATGGAACTCAGCAGTGTATTCCTCCCTGTTGCTTCGTAATACACGTTAGCTGCTTGTATATCTCGCATTCTTTTCATTAGTCAAATCACTGAAGTGCCTGGGAAACCTGGGGAGTCCAACATCGGTTGTCAGAAATTTAGTTCTACAAGAATTATACATTCTGTTCGACACAGATGCATGAGAAAAGCATCATAATTTTGTGTAGCACTTCACTAGTACAATCCCAATGTTGCTTTAATACATAGCGCTCTCCCTCTCTTAATACTATACATAAACCCAGCCACTTCCACTCTAGCACAGCCTATATTACCGCGTGAATCTTATTTTGCTGTCCTTGTAGTCCTCCATACGTTGGTAAACCGAACTGCATCTCATTAAATTATATCTTTTCTGTTCTCTTTCCGATGCGTATCTCGTGTTAGGTAAATGATAAGCGGCTATGTCATTTGTTAAAAAAGGCTGTGAAGCAGTGAGTGGAGCAAAGTAGATAATAAGTCGCTACTGTAATCAGGCAGCTTGCACAGTGCGTCAGCTTTGCACAAGCTACGATCCTCGTACTTCGCGACTTCCTTGTCTCCATCGTTTAATCGAATCATTCTGACTCATCAATCTTCTGCCTGGTATGATGCAGCCCAGCACGAATTGCTCTCCCGAGACAATCTTTTCATCTCAGAGTAACACTTGCACCTACGTCCTCAATTGTTTGCTGGATGTATTCTAATCTCTGTCTTCCTCTACAGTTTCTACTCCCTACACCCTACGTCGCCCCTCTAGTACTGTGGAGGTCATTTCGTAATGTCTTAATAGATATCCTATCAGCATGTCCCTTCTTCTTGTCGGTGTTTTCCAATCATTCCTTTCATCGCCGACTCAGCGGAGAACCTCCCCTTCCCATACATTTGCAGTCCACCTAGTTTTCAACATTCGTCTGTCGCACCAACATCTGTAAAGCTTCGATTTTCTTGTGTTCTGGTTTCCCCACAGTCCATGCCTCACTAACTTGCAATACTGTACTCCTAATGTACATTTCCAGAAATTTCTCCTACAAATTAATGTCCATGTGTGATATTAGTAACTTCTCTTGGCCAGAAACGCCCTTTTTGCTAGTTCTAGTCCGCTATTTCTGTCCTCCTTGCTCCGTCTATCACGGGTTATTACGCTTCCTAGGTATCAGAATGTTTAACTTCGTTTGTGTCGTGATCCTCAATCCTCGTCTCGTTGTTCTTATCTCCGCTACATCTCACTGCTTCCGTATTTCTTCGATTTACTCTCAATCCATAAACTTAACTTCCTAGACCGTTCATCCTGTTCATCACATCCTTTAATTCTCCTTTACTTTCATTGAGGACAGCAATTTCATCAGCGATTCTTCTCATCGATACACTTTCGCCTTGAATTTTAATCGCATCCTTGACCCTTTTTTTAATTTTCGTCATTACTTCTTAGATGTATAGACTGAACACTAAGGGCAGAAGACTACATCCCTGTCTTACACCCTTATTAAGCCAAGCATTTCGTTCTTGTCTTCCAATCTTATTGCTCCCTTTCGTCTCTTGTACATATTGTATATTAGCTGTCTTTCCCTATAGCTTACCCAAATTTTTCTCATAATTTCGAACATCTTGCACCAGTTGGCTTTGTCGAACGCCTCTTCAGGTCGAAAAATCCTGTGAACGTCTCTTGATTTCCTTCAGTGTTGCTTCCATTACCAAGCACAACATCATAACTACCTCTCTGGTGCCTTTCCCTTTCCTAAAGCAAAATTGATTGTCATGTAACAGACTCTCAGTTTTATTTCCCAGCATTTTGTATATTATTACTGTCATCAGTGGGATGGATGGGTTGTTAAGCTGATCGTGCGATAATTTTCTCACATATTGGCTCTTCCAATCCTGCGAACTGTGTGGATGACGTTTTCCCGAAAGGCAGATGGTACTTTGCCAGACTTATACATTCTACATACCAACGTCAACAGACGTTTTATAGTAACTTCCCTGAACGACATTAGGAATTCCGATGGAATGTTACCTATCCGTTCTGCTTTATTTCTTCTTAAGTCTTCCTAAGTTCATTTAAATTCTGATCAAATACTAGATCCCCTCTCTCTTCCCCATTGACTTCTGTTTCTTGTTACATCACGTCATCAGGCGATTCCTTGCACTCATAGAGGCCTCTGTGTACTCTTATCCGCTACCTTCTCGACGTTACACAGTGTAATTCCCATTGCACTCTTAATGTTACCACGCTTGCTTTTAATATCATGAAAGGTTGTCTTCTCTATATATGGAGTCTGTCCTTCCCATAATGATTTCTTTCCCGATATCTTCACATTTTTCATGTTAACATTTCACCTTTACTTCCCTGAACTTCTTTTTTATTTCATTCCTGAGTGATTTGTATTTTCCGTTTTTCTGAACTACACTGAACATAATGTGCTTCCCTCTTTCATAGATCAACTGAAGTATTCTTCTGTTACGCATGGTTCATTCTCAATTGCCTTCCTTGTATCTATGTTTTTCTATTCAAATTCTGTGATTGCCATTTTTGCAGGTGTCCATTCCTCTTCAGCTGAAATTCCTACTGGGCTATTCATTATCACAGTATATATATCCTCAGAGAACTTAAGGCATACCTTTTCATTCCTTAATACTTCCGTATCCCAAGTCTTTGGACATAGATTTTTGCTGAGTAGTCAATTTTCAAACTAATCTTCTTCATCACCAAATTGTCATCCAGTATCTGATTTCGGAATCTCTGTCTGACCATGATGTGATCTATTTGAAATCTTCCGGTGTCACACGGGCTCTTCCAGGTACACCACCTCCTCTTGTGATTTTTGAAAAGTGTTACCTATTACAAGCTGAAATTTATTACAGAACTCAATTAGTCTTTCTTCTCTCTCATTTCTTGTACCTAGCACATATTATCCTGAAACCGTTCTCCTGCTCCTTCCACTTCAACTGCATTCCAGTCCCCCGTAACTATTATATTTTCATCGCCTTTCACATACTATATTACCTTTTCAGTATCTCCATATAATTTCTCTGTCTCTTCATCTTCAGCTTGCAATGTCGGCATGTGTAACTGAATTTTCGTTGTCCGTGTTGGTTTGCTGTTGTTGGTTTGCTGTTTGCTGTCTGTTCTGATAAGAACAACCCTATCGCTGAACTGTTCACAGTAACATACTCTGTGCCCTACTTTTCCATTTTTAAGGATTCCTACCCCCGTTGTACCACTTTCGATATTTAGTCATCTGACCATAAATCCTTATCTTCTTTCCATTTCACTTCACTGAACGCCACTATATCTAGACGGAGCATCAGCCCTTCCCTTTCAGATTGTCTAGCTTCCCTACCAAGTTCAAACTTCCGATATCCCACGCCCCGACTGGGGGAAAGTTATCCTTCCGTGGTTTATTCAGTTTCTTTCTAATTATCACCTTTCGTTGTCAGTCCCCTCCAGGAGATGCGAATGACAGACTACTCTGAAATCTTTTGCCACTGGAGAGATCATCATGATACTTTTTCAGTCACAGGTCACATGACATGTGGATGCACATCATGTGCCTTTAATTCACGGCTTTCCATTGCCATCTGCATTTTCAAGCCCTTGATCATTGCTGATTCTTCCGATCTTAATGGCAGTTTTCCACGCTAAGTGCAAGAAGTTCCCTGAACCTCTGTCGACACCTCCGCCAACTTTGACAAGTTCGTTTTGAGAACTAGCGTTACTTCGACCGTCAAAGCTGGTGATTTTTATTCAAAATGTAGGTGTTGACGGGGATCGAAGCGGGACTCAGAACGTTTTTATATCTAGTCGAAGACGCTACCCCTTTTTACTTGTTCTTCATTCTGGTCGCCATTTTCTCGGCTGTTTTTCTGGGTGGAGGTCCCTCCAGAGTAGTTTGTCGTTGAATGCGTTTCTCAGTTTATTTATTTATTCATTTATTATTGTTACAGAGGGCAGTCACAGCCTCTGTCCGAAGACGTTGGTCTACCATGCCGGACCCCTGGACCACAGTTGTAAGACATGAGCTTTATAGGAATTGATAAGTAAAGACTGACCCCTCACATAGTATACAGGATGTGTCATAAGTAATGTCGTAAAGATGTATAATTAAAAGTACTACAAGCAAAAATGCCTCTGCAGACATGCACTGTAACGCACGTACTTTAAGATCTACTAGCACTTCATCTTCGATACTGTGAAACCCTTCTTGTCTCCTGCTGATAGCTCTTAAGGTATGTATACCGGAAACTTTTTCTCGTTTTGGTCCCTCTTACCTCCTCCGAAAATATGGAAAGCAAAGAGCTTTCAATAGAAGAGATCTGTTTCACTGTATCGAAAATGAAGAAGTGCTCTTAGTTAATTAGGTATGCCTTCCAGAGCATATGTTTATTGAGAGTTTTTGCTTCTGTTACGGTGTAGATTCAACCGTATGCCTTTATGTAATTAATTATGATGCTCAGTATAGTATTTGCTTTGTTGACGTCGTTACTTTCCAGTTGAGCCTATCGCGTATTCAATGAAGTTCTCAAAGTCGTTACCCATTACGCCGTAGATATTATGCTTCAGTCATTTTGTTGCCCTATCCGTCCCAGATATTGCACCGTTACGTTGTCGACTGGTATGCAGACGACAGAAGAGAGTTGACGTTGGCCAGATCAGACTACAACAGCAGTTCATAGCACATTCGTCAAACAAGTATATGTAAAATTATTTTCCCATCCAAACAAGGAGCAGGCATTATAGAGGAGTTTCAACATATCGAGAAGTTTTCAATTCACGCCTTACAGTGGAAAGGCTGAATCAATTTCCTTCTTTTGAAATTGTGTACTCCGAACGCGGCTTTCCCGTCGGCGCCGTATGACGCCACGTTATTGGAGAGCGGACGTGGTTGCTGTGTTGGCGCGGTGTCTGTCATTTGCGGGTTGTGGGCCTCGCAGGCGCTGCGGCTGCTGCCTGCGTGCGCTGCCCCTGATAACCGCCCCGGGCGACGACCGCTCCAGCCGTACGACCGATTAATTCGGAAACGACGCCGGCCGCAGCCGCGGCGCGGTGACGTACGGCTGCCGCGCGCCCCGGCTTATCTGCCGCAGCGCCCAGCCACCCTCCACTGCTGTGCGTGAGTGTGGGCGCACACGTGAATTATCGCCAGATTTCGGCCCTCTCTCCAATTGCCGGTCTGACGTTACACGTTCTGTGTGTCCACAGCTGTGAGTAGCTTGTGTTCAATGTGAGTAACGATGCCCGTGGACCATTTCGGTGTAATACCAAACAACTGCCCGTATACATTTTTAGTGAATATTTTAATGAACGATTCGCTGAACCGAACTCAGCAGGCTGAGTGGCAATCGATTTGTTACGTTGTAATTTGTCGAGCTTATACGTTTTAATTTATTTTAGTAATTGCTAGCGAACCACGCTGTGCTTTGTAGTTGCTAAACTTACATGGAAAATATATATATTTGGCAATCTCCCTCTTCCTAGTCCTCCTCCTCCTCTCTTTCTTTCTTTCTCTCTCTCTCTCTCTCTCTCTCCATTTCAGACTCCCCCTCTCTCTATCTATATTCTTCTTCGCCTATATCTGTCCAATTGCTCCATACCGTCTCTGGTCCTCTCCTTTTGTCCCTATATATGACCTTGAGTCTTGTTTATTGTCATTTCAAGGATTTTCTGTTGAAACTGACTGCGACGAAGGAAAAAAAGCAGCATATTGTTATACATTCGGTTTTTTGAAAACGAAATTAATATAATGAAAAACAATATGTCTGGGGCAAAGAGTTCGTTTAATGGTTTAAATGTCCCTATCAAATTAAAACTGGCTGTGAAAAAGAAAACAAAACCGCACATTACCTGCACATTATATTTTAAAGCAATTGATACTCCACGTCTTTCTCAAAGAGATATATACCATAAAGAGGTGACACTGCGACCAGAGTGAAGCACATTGCACAAGCTTTCGCCATGTTTGCGGAAGTCAAAAGAAAGCTGCGTGGTACGTGACAGTGCGTAAGAAAATTACGAAATTGCAAGTGTTGGTCCTTCTTAACAATAGTGTCTGTCAGCAGAGCGCACCTACAAGTTATATACACCGTGTCTTTACAGTCAGAAGCTTTCACTATGTTCAGTAATCCTAGATGGTTACTAGAATTTACCTTTAAAAGGCACAATCTGGGAAATTTAGTTTAGGATCCATCTTGGTGTGTACAAGTACACCCTTTTCTACAGAAAACGTTCGAAAAATAATCATCATTTCAGAGACAAACGTGCTACAGAAAGATTACGTTAATTTCGATTGTATGTATAATTCATTTCACATACAAAGCAAAAACTATGATACACAAAGCAGGGAGACACCACCCCTTACAGCAAGCATATTTCGGTCTAAGCCGTGCAAGCAGTGGAATCTGCAATAAAGTTTTTGATTGATTTTAACTTTATTAAATTAGTTGTTGTCTCTCTCATGAATCAGATTATGCTGCTGCCATATAGTTACACCCAGAACCAAATTTTTTAGACTTACATTGTAGACACGCCCTTACGTTTTTCTTTACAATTAATGTACATAATTGCATCGAAACACTTAGAGTCTTGCCCATTAGCTAACATACTTTTTATGAATATACCAGTTCGTTTTAGTTTTTATGACGAAAATTACGCTAAACACGGAAATGTACGCTAACGTAATTATTAGGCTTTGCTGCAGGTCATTCACAACACAAACAAGATTTCAGGAGGGGTGGGGGGCAATCGCAGATTTCTAAGAGTCTGTATGGGATTAATGTACACTTTGTATATTATATCTTATCCACTCGAATATCCGCAGCAATAATTTAAAAGATGTAGCTATTTGTTGTAGATCCAAACTTTGATCCATGTATACACTACTGGCCATTAAAATTGCCACACCAAGAAGAAATGCAGATGATAAACGGGTATGCTTTGGACAAATATATTATACTAGAACTGACATATGATTACATTTTGACGCAATTTGGGTTCATAGATCCTCAGAAATCAGTACCCACAATAACCACCTCTGGCCGTAATAACGGCCTTGATACTCCTGGGCATGAGTCACACAGAGCTGGGATGGCGGGTGCAGGTACAGCTGCCCATTCAGCTTCAATACGATACCTCAGTTCATCAAGAGTAGTGACTGGCGTATTGTGACGAGCCAGTTGCTTGGCCACCATTGACCAGACCTTTTCAATTGGTGAGCGATCTGAAGAATGTGCTGGCCAAGGCAGCAGTCGAATATTTTCTGTATCCAGAAAGGCCCGTAAAGGACCTGCAACATGCGGCCGTGCATTATCCTGATGAACTGTAGGGTTTCGCAGGGATCGAGTGAAGGGTGGAGGCACGGGTCGGAAAATGCCGTCAATGCGAACAAGAGGTGACCGAGACTTGTAACCAATGTCCCCCCATACCATCATGCTGGGTGATACGCCAGTATGGCGATGATGAATACACACTTCCAATGTGCGTTCACCGGGATGTCGCCAACACTGATGCGACCATCATGATGCTATAAAACGAATCTGGATTCATCCGAAAAAACGTCGTTTTGCCATTCGTGCACCAAGGTTCATCGTTAAGTACACCATCGCAGGCTCTCCTGTCTGTGATGCAGCATCAAGGGTAACCGCAGCCATGATCTTCGAGCTGATAGTCCATGCTGCTCCAAACGTCGTCGAACTGTTCGTGGAGATGGTCGTTCTCTTGCAATCGTCCCCATCTGTTGACTCAGGGATCGAGACGTTGTTGCACGATCTGTTACAGCCTTGCGGATAAGATGCCTGTCATCTCGACTGCTAGTGTTTCGAGGCCGTTGGGATCCAGCACGGCGTTCCGTATTACCCTCCTGAACCCGCCGATTCCATATTCTTCTAACAGTCATTGGATCTCGACCAACGCGAGCAGCAATGTCGCGATACGATAAACCGTAATCACAGTAGGCTAAAATCCGACCTTTATCAAAGTCGGAAACGTGATGGTACGCATTTCTCCTCCTAACAAGAGGCATCACAGTAACGTTTCACCAGCCTTGCGGATAAGATGCCTGTCATCTCGACTGCTAGTGTTTCGAGGCCGTTGGGATCCAGCACGGCGTTCCGTATTACCCTCCTGAACCCGCCGATTCCATATTCTTCTAACAGTCATTGGATCTCGACCAACGCGAGCAGCAATGTCGCGATACGATAAACCGTAATCACAGTAGGCTAAAATCCGACCTTTATCAAAGTCGGAAACGTGATGGTACGCATTTCTCCTCCTAACAAGAGGCATCACAGTAACGTTTCACCAGACATCGCCGGTCAACTGCTGTTTGTGTATGAGAAATCGGTTCGAAACTTTCCTCAAGTCAGCACGTTGTAGGCGTCGCCACCGGCGCCAACCTTGTGTGAATGCTCTGAAAAGCTAATCATTTGCATATCACAGCGTCCTCTTCCTGTCGGTTAAATTTCGCGTCTGTAGCACGTCATCTTCATGGTGTAACAATTTTATTGGCCAGTAGTGTAAACTTATGCCAACATCGATTCACAGTGACATTTGTACTATATACCATGCTTATGAAGGGCTCCTATCATGATTTGAAACTATAATTCAAAACAAGTAGCTATATGTTCACAGGGAATTACAGACTCTTCCGTCTGTAAGTCGGAAGAAAATATCATTTAGTTTCCAGAAATCAACAAAAGGTTATTGGAATAACGCCAATTACAACAGTTGAAAACTGAATGTTACAAAAATGATGTAATCGACATCATCTTCTAACCTGCAACCAAGTTTGAGTCACAAAAAAAGAAAGCTTATAAAGTAAACAAATACATTGCCCTAAACAAAACACAGTAGAATTACAGGACACAGAACACAATATGTAAGAAAATTTACAACAATCTTCAATCTTTCTTCTACCGTAGAAATGTGTGTACATTTACACTCCGAGCACACGGCAGACATGATGCAGAAAAGAATCTTAGCAATCTTGTAGCTTACAGAACCCTACAGGAACATTCAGACTTTGAAAACAGCCACAAAATGATTTCCCAAAACATCGCAACTATTACTACGGCGTGACAACGCAGGGAGCGCTAAGTTACATGCCACAGCCTCTCTATGAACTCTCTATCTCTTTGGCCCCTCTGGGTATTTATTAGAGAAACGCATAGAAGCTGAAAGAATATCGGTCAAGAACGTTTCGATACTTTTGGTAATAACGTTTCCCTATTACATATATAGGGTAAATCACCTAAATCTTCATTTCAGATATTGCGAAAAGGAAAATACGGTTGATGTGTGGTTTGCACAGAATGAATAGGTAGTCAGGAGCTCGTATTGTTACCTAACCAACAGTCTGTAATAATACTTTTGAGCAAACATACACGTTCATAAATGGAACAATACCTACTGGCATTACCAAACTAAAAGTACAGTAAATTAGGATGTCAGTGGTGTTTGTTACATGAATCTAGTGCGAGACGTTTACGAGAAATCTTATTATGAATAGTTTCCATACTGTCACTTGTTTGTGCCATTCAACTTGAGTAGTTTCTCGTACTATGTTGTTATATATGCTGACAGTCCCCTTGTTTGTTCCTGGAGTGCACTGCAACTTTCCAGTTAGTGTGTGACAGTCCAAGCAGCAGGTTGTAAGTGGGTACGGTGTATGCGGCAAGACATTCCAATAGACGTCAATCATCTAGGCAATTATTTATCATCTTCTTCAATCATTTACTTGGTAGTGGTAGTGTAACACCTAGGCCTTCTAACAGAAGAAAACAAGTGACGACACAAGAGGGAGAAAATAATGTTGCTGCTACTGTTGCTGTTTATCTCCACGTTACCTCCCACGCAATGGCAAGACGAAGTGGCATGAGTCGAGTCAGGCAAATGTCCTACACACTCTCCACCAGGGTAGGTTCCATCCCTATCACATATCTCTCCGCCAAGAGCCCCAACGAAACAATTAGTGAATCTTGTCAATTTCTGTACACTGGCATTAAGACAGGTTACTCCAGATGTATCATGTACAGTATCTTGTTTGGTGTTGAAGCCACATTTACCAATCACGTCCACGTAAACCACCAAAAATGCATTATTGTTTTTCTGATAATCCTCATCGTCTTTATCAGGTGACACCGCAGCATCCATGGAGTGTAAACGTGTGCCGTGGGATAGTGAACCATCAGATCATAGGCCCGCTTTTCATAGACGGTATACTGAATTTGCAGAATTATTACAGTTTCTAAACAGACCATCTTCCGTTGTTGATGGAAGGCATTCCTCTGCAGACTCACTACAAACTTTGGCACCAACTTGATGGTTGTCTGGCCCATACTGCACGAAGTACTACAGCATGTGATCACGAGCTGTTTCTAAATCACAGGACTGGACGTAGAGGACCTGCACCTTGGGTGTCCTGTTCCACGGATTTGACTCCTGTAGATTTTTTTTGTGTGGATAAAGCTGAAACATGCTATCTACAGCGACATACCAACAACACTCAGCAATACGCAACGCCATATTACTGCTGAAATGCTAGCACGTGTACAGCAGTCGTTCCATATCAAACTGCTTGTATGTATTGCCGTTGTCGGTAGTCATTTTGAACACAGTCTCTGATGGTCAACTGACTCGTTACTGGTTAGAATCTGCATAACTACCATATGCATTTGTATTGTTCTTTAGTGTATACTACCAGAGGTATTACACGAGTGTGAGTGTGGGAATTTTTTAAAATACCATGTCTTGTAAACGACTTGCAACAGACACCACATTCTAATTTACCCTCCCCTTAGTTTTTAATGTTAATTAGCATTGTTCCATTTATAAACTGTATGTTTGCATAAAATTTGCACTTGCTAAGGTATTATTACAATCTGTTGATTGGCTAACAGTACGAGCCCCTGACTACCAAACCATTCTGTCAAAATCGCACATCAGTAGGACTTATCCCAATATTTGCGGCGCAAGTCGTAGATGAGTCATCCTACACAAAAATTTTATAGCCCGTGTCTGCCCAAATGTTTGTTACAGTAAAGTGTTGAAGTTTAAATTTAACTGGTCAACGACTTCTCAAGGTGTTTGGTAACGCTTTCCCTTCGTTTATTGCATATAGCTTTACATATTACGTATCTTAAAAGTACATAGCCTATGTTCGTACAAATGTCCTTCATAGAATCTTTAAGAATGTGAACAAAATTGGTCATGTTGGTATCGAGAATTTTGGTAATGACGTTAAACGACGACTTTTTTTAGAATCTCGTCTAAGTGCACAGTAATAATTTCCACTTGAATGCAGGCCTTGCTATCAGTAATAATCATAAGGTATACTAGTGTCAGATGGAGTTACTTAAACAGTGTACATGACAATAATTGTATTTCCACAAGATGTTCCAATATATCGTAAGATTAAAGTCTCTCCGTGACATTATTTAATGGATAGTAGTTTCAATAGAGAAATTATGTTGAGCCCAACCTACATAGCTAGGGAAGATCATCAAAATAAAATAAGAGAAATCAGAGCTCGAACAGTTATTTCCGCGTGTAGGAGACCCCTTAGCCAGATATTAATTTTGTATATTTGTAATTAAAGGTTGTACAATAGGTTGGAACCGGGTTGTTTAGTTGTTGAAACGATTGTGCGCCGGTCAGTCACTATTGTTAAACATTTCCGTTATTTCACAAAAAACCTGCCTTCATTCAAAACGAAGTCCGATAATATTTCAATTAATATCTCAATATTTGAGAACTTAAATAACTTAGGCTGTCAAATACCACTTAACAATGACGGGAGCCACCATGGCACGTTGTTTTGATTAAAGTCCGTAAATGTGATGGCGAAACGTTTTTGAATGACAATTTACAATATCTCAGTTTGACATTAAGTTTCAGTTCTATCGCTCTCGAAGTGTGCCCACTGATACGACAATACGTAAATTTTCATTCTTCTCAGGGTTACATAAATCTTCATTCTTCTCAGTCCTATAATTTGAAATATGATTATAAAGCTACCGTTAAATATAGGCAAAAGGTATGCTGCAGTGCATTCATATTCCTGGATTATGTTGCTGAAATGAAACTTCTGCTGCAGCTGACAGTGGCGAGTGCCTGTACATTACCCATAGCATCTCCTTTGTGTTGCTTACGGCAATGACATGGAGAGGTGGCATCCGATGCTGATCTATGGCTCACATCCCCAATACACAACCAAGCTGTCGGCTGTTTCAACGTCCTCATCCGATAAACTACCATCATTCTCAGTCTATGCTTTCATTCCTTGAGAAAGGTTTTTTTTTTGGCTCAAAATTTGCTTACTAGTGCTAGTGTAAAATCATCTACCCTCATTTTAACGTCCAAATACTGATTATGGAACTTTCTTCCATCACAAGCATTCGAACTGTCTCTCTGCTCTGTCGCGCCACTACACTTGTATGTATCAGTTGTCTCGGGTACGAAGACAGGTGTAATTCAGTACACTGATGACGATCCAGAACTCACCTGCGATTGACGGAACAGCGGAAAACACATATTTCTGGAGTACAGAGTATGTACGAGATGTTAATAAGCATTATTTCGCTGTCACTGCAACATATTGCAGTGAATGAAATTA
Source organism: Schistocerca gregaria (assembly GCF_023897955.1). Lineage (NCBI taxonomy): Eukaryota > Metazoa > Arthropoda > Insecta > Orthoptera > Acrididae > Schistocerca > Schistocerca gregaria. The sequence continues at coordinate 466,194,747 of NC_064922.1, forward strand.
AACTTAAATAACAAGATTTGTGCATTCCATAGGTCAAAATGGAGGTAAAAAGGGAAACCTGTCTGATGCTCATGAATGTCAACAGCTTGGATCATGTATAAGGAAGGCTAATGTGCAATAACTATGATAACTGAGGCAAAGTCACATACAAAGCTTATCAGTGGTAGATATACTATTTTACGGTGGCGAATGCTACCACTCCATCTCGGTGAATTTTAAAGCTGATAGTGCATACTTTTACAAGCTGAATTTATGATTTGATGTGTATTATCCCTACTTTATCGTCGCTGATGTAGACCATTTTTTTTATATTTTCTGTGAAATCACTGCAAGTATCGCATCTGGATAGTAAATTAGAGATTACATGTTATTCTTAATTCAAGAAAGCTGTCTAGAGCTTAAATTACAAGGTAACACTGACGTGATGGAGTAGACAAATTTTGTTTAGTGAATCCTATGCAGCTCATAGCTTACGACAATCCTACGGTAAGAATCGTCTGGCAGACATGCTGCCGCTCTTCAACCTTCATTTCCTATAGGGTTCGATGACTCATAAGCAACACAAATGTGATGTTTAGGTTACTCCATAGGCACTAATCACAGTGAACTACAGCACAAGTTTCATTTTAGCAGCATAAATTTAATATGAGAACGCAGTGCAGCCTACATCTGACAGTAACCTAAAAATTGATCATTAGACAGTGTAATCGAGAAGAATGAAAATTTACTTAAAGCATTCATTTTTAGAAATTGTAGCATCAAGTAGAAACATATCAAGAGCGATGGAACTCATAATTAATGTCAAACTGTGACAGTCATTTGAAGTAGGGATTTAACTAAAGAGAATTCATATCTGGGTTTTGTACATTATTTTATTAGAATAAAATGTAAACCGCGACGTTTACGATTGCTTGAAGCTAAGTGGTGATAAGCTGCTCATGGGAAATGTCAATGAGAGGTTCATTTATAGCGCGGAAATGCCGGTTGTTCATCAGAGTGTCTGAGATTTCGTGCGGTAAGTGTGGGTAAGTGTGGTAAGTTTGTAATGAAAGATGCCTGTGTATTGTGGTACAAGATTATAGGAAGGGTGGTGGTTTGATTTACCACCAACCAAGAAATGCAGCCTGCAGGAAGGGCAAATTTTTCCTCAGAATTCCAGATTTGAAATAATACTTCGTTTAAATAATTTTTTGACAAAATGTATACTAATGACAGGTGACGTATGTTATTATGGAGTGGAGTGAGGAAACCGTATGTTTTTCAGGATTTAATGTCGATCAAAATGAAATTTGTGTCCGATAATGAACAAGCTATTTATCACCGTATTATTCACCTTTTTGGACAAGTAAAACAAAAGAGTAATGGAAGAAGATGCCCTGGCCGTACTGAAACACACGTAGCTCAGAAACGCAACGTAGTCCTTTAGTATGTACATCTCTTTGTGAGGCTACACATACACACACGTGTGGCAACGCACTGATGTGTCCTTGTTCTCCAAATATTCTGTATACTCCTTCTGTGGTTTTCCTGGCTCAGTTGTCGCAAGCAGTGGCTGGCGAGCACGCGCGTTTGTGCCTGCACGCTTTTGCTTTCTAGTGAATTTTCTGTCACGGATGGCAAGTAAGCTAAAGCTGAATGACACTGCGTTTCTCCCAGACTGTCTAGTGGTACTTGTTATCATGTTACACTACACAGACTACAAAGGAAAGTTACATCGAAACTGTTGGATAATTACTCTGCGTAAGAGGTTGTGTTGTGACATAAACATTCGTCCTGAAACACAAAAATATTGATTTCTAGTAGTGTTCCCATCAAACATTTCCTTCTTTGTTACCCAAGAATACAGAAAGTACAATATCTAATAAACACCCAGAAATACTGTTTACCTCACAGTACTTTTTTTAAGTCGAAAAGTTGTCCTTCAGCATTCTAGAATATCCGTTACCCTCTCACTTTCAAACATTGTTGCTGTCGAAACGTTTCAGTTGGACAAAGCAAACTGAAATATTTATTTGCGTGAAATATACCTTCCAGTAGTAGAAGCTGTAACTTGTAAGGGAGAAAAGTTATCTTCAGTTTATTACTATTCTCGTATGAGTGAAAAAGTAGGAACGACAAAGTGTGTCTAAGAATCAGTACAAAAGAAAAGAAAATCGGAAATTGTTGGAATACAGTGCAGGGGACTACTCGAAATTGTTTGCCCCACGCTGATTCCATAATCTCCGTTCAGGAATGAGTGTTGATTCTTTCTTTGATTTTTGATCAATTTGCCTCGTTGTTCTTGTATCTAGCCTGGTATTCTTCGTTATTTATCACACCTTGATTATGATACAATAAATTATTCGTGCAGCATAGAATCTAATACGTACAGGTAGCTATAGCAGAAATACCAGAAACAGGAATAGCTCTGACAGAAATGAAAACAGATAATATTTATTTGTGAATAGTATGACAGAAAAGATTAACTACAGGAAAGTAGATTTAAACCATGGTCGTAGTAGAGACGAAATGTGATAAACGAAGGAAGGGTATGGTGTTGAGTCAAAACTAATGAAGGGACGAAGGAACAGTAACTTGAATGACTGCTAACCAAAAAGACAGAGAAGCCTAATTTCGAAAAGAAGTGAGCATCTGCTAGTCTTTTTCGGAGAGAGGTAACTACATATGCAAATATTTTAGTGAATATATTTCATAACAGAAGTTAGTACAAACGATCTAGAGGTTTCGTTACTCGTGTCGTCTTGAATTACATTGCGTAGTTTCGTCAGAACGCGTAACTGCTTAAGCTGACGTTTCATGTCCTGTGTGCATATATCCCGAAATTCCAATTTCAAAGAAAGCAGGTGGTGATAGCTGTGAATATTTCATTTTAGTATATTATGGTTGCAAAATACAGACACGAATTGTCAATGAGTGATGGAAAAAATGGTAAAAGTGGACTTCGGGAATCAGTCTGTGTTCCGCATAAACGTTGGAGCCGGCCGGAGTGGCCGTGCGGTTCTGGGCGCTACAGTCTGGAGCCGAGCGACCGCTAAGGTCGCAGGTTCGAATCCTGCCTCGGGCATGGATGTGTGTGATGTCCTTAGGTTGTTGTTGTTGTTGTTGTTGTCTTCAGTCCTGAGACTGGTTTGATGCAGCTCTCCATTCTACTCTATCCTGTGCAAGCTTCTTTATCTCCCAGTACCTACTGCAACCTACATCCTTCTGAATCTGCTTAGTGTATTCATCTCTTGGTCTCACTCTACGATTTTTACCTTCCACGCTGCCCTCCAATGCTAAATTTGTGATCCCTTGATGCCTCAAAACATGTCCTACCAACCGATCTCTTCTTCTAGTCAAGTTGTGCCACAAACTTCTCTTCTCCCCAATCCTATTCAATACCTCCTCATTAGTTACGTGATCTATCCACCTTATCTTCAGTATTCTTCTGTAGCACCACATTTCGAAAGCTTCTATTCTCTTCTTGGCCAAACTAGTTATCGTCCATGTTTCACTTCCATACATGGCTACACTCCAAACAAATACATTCAGAAACGACTTCCTGATACATAAATCTATATTCGATGTTAACAAATTTCTCTTCTTCAGAAACGCTTTCCTTGCCATTGCCAGTCTACATTTTATGTCCTCTCTACTTCGAGCATCATCAGTTATTTTACTTCCTAAATAGCAAAACTCCTTTACTACTTTAAGTGTCTCATTTCCTAATCTAATTCCCTCAGCATCACCCGATTTAATTTGACTACATTCCATTATCCTCGTCTTGCTTTTGTTGATGTTCAACTTATATCCTCCTTTCAAGACACTGTCCATTCCGTTCAACTGCTCTTCCAAGTCTTTGCCGTCTCTGACAGAATTACAATGTCATCGGCGAACCTCAAAGTTTTTACTTCTTCTCCATGAATTTTAATACCTACTCCAAATTTTTCTTTTGTTTCCTTTACCGCTTGCTCAATATACAGATTGAATAACATCGGGGAGAGGCTACAACCCCGTCTCACTCCTTTCCCAACCACTGCTTCCCTTTCATGCCCCTCGACTCTTATGACTGCCATCTGTTTCCTTAGGTTCGTTAGATTTAATTAGTTCGAAGTTCTAGGCGACTTATGACCTCAGAAGTTAAGTCGCATAGTGCTCAGAGCCATTTCAACCATTTTTTTAACACGCCAGGCAACAGTGACCTTTAGAGTTACAAGATAGGTTAAAGAAAGACAAACGTACAGTTATAGCTTTCGTAGGCTTAGAGAAAGTTTATGACACTGGTGACTGGAAAACTCTCTTTGAAATTCTGAAGGGAGCAGGGTAAAATGGAGTGATAGGTCATATATAATTCGTACAGAAAACAGACGGCAGTTGTGAGTCGAAAGTGATGAAAGGGAAGCAGTGGTTGAGAATGGAATGACATAGCGTTGTAGCCTCTCTCTGGTGTTATTCAGTCTGTACATTGAGCAATAGGTGAAGGAAACCAAAGCAAAATGTTGAGAAGGAATTAAAGTTCAGAGAGAAGAAAGAAAAATTACCTATTTTATTTTTGTACTGTCTAATTACAACTGAATGAAACATAATTTTTGTGTCATAGGCGTTTCGCGATCTTTTTTCAAAGCATTTTCAGTAGCCTGGCACCGAACGAGGTGGCGCAGTGGTTAGCACAATGAACTCGCATTTGGGAGGACGACCGAGGTGTCGGCTCAAACCCGTGCCCGGGCATCCCGATTTAGGTTTTCCGATTTCCCTAAATCGCTTCGGGTAAGTGCCGGGATGGTTCGTTTAGGTGGCGCGGTCGACTTTCTTCCCCATCCTTCCCTTATTGTATGGGGCAGGTGGCCTTGCTGTTTTGTGCCATCCTCCAAATAAACCAACCAATCAGCAGCCTGGAATATCTACATATTTTTGTACATACTATTGCATTTACTCTACACTTGGGACGATTTATATGTAGGTTATAAACAGATCTGGCAGTCAGTTTTCTACAATGTAGTGATAATTTATTCTACTTCACAGGTCTCATGGCAAGCAAGCTACCAGAACTGTCTATAAGCCATATGTACGTAGTCCCAAAATGTAAACTAAATAGTATATAAGCGTGTACACATTCCAGGCCACAGAAGATGCCTTGCAAATGATAAAGGCGAAAGGCTTCTGGCACGGAAATGATGTTTTGAGTTGTAAGTAGACGCTCTAAAAGTGAAAATTATCAACATACCACAATATTATAAGCGACTGAGACGACAGGAAGAATTAAAAACTCTGAGGTTTGGAGATGAGATTGTATTTCCACCACCGAGTGCAAAGCAATGGAAGAGCTGTTGAACGGAATGTACAGTGTCTTTAAATGTAGACGCAAGATGAACATTAGCAAAAGCAAAACAGGTTAATGGTAAATGGTAAATGATCGAATTAAATCAGGTGACGCTAAGCAATTTGATAACGAAATCAGACGCTAATAGTAGCAGATGCGTTTTGTTATTAAGGCAAGAAGTAGACGGGACATAACGTGTAGACTGGCAATGAAAAGTAAAGCATTTGTGAAGAAATATATTACTATCGGCCATAAATTAGTGTGTTAGGAAGCCTTTTCTGTAGGCATCTGCCTGGAGCGTAACCTTGTGTGGAAGTGAAATGTGGAAGATAAACTGTTCAGAAGAGAAGAGTACAGAAGTTTTTGAAATGTGTACTATAGAAGAACGTTGAAGATTAGAAGGGTAGCTTGCGTAACTAATGAGGTGGTACTGAATGTAATAGAGGAGAAAACTTTCTGCCATAACTTGATTTGAAGAGAGAGATCGGTAAATAGGAAAAAATCTTAAACAGCAAGGAATCGTCAATTTAGTATTGGATAGAAGCTTTGGATTAATGCCGGCCGGTGTGGCCGTGCGGTTATAAGCGCTTCAGTTTGGAACCGCGTGACCGCTACGGTCGCAGGTTCGAATCCTGCCTCGGACATGGATGTGTGTGGGATGTCCTTAGGTTAGTTAGGTTTAAGCAGTTCTACGTTTTAGAAGACTCATGACCTAAGTAGTTAAGTCCCATATGCTCAGAGCCATTTGAACCATTTTTTCGTTGGAGTAAAATTTACGGAGGGAGATAGAGAAATGAATAGAATGAACAGGTCCTAATGAATGTGGGTTGCAGTAGTTATTCGGAGTTGAAGTGGCTTACAAAGGATAGAGTGTTGTGGAGAGGTGCATCAAACCAGTCTTCGGACTAAAGACAACTGCAAGAACGACAACAATAAACTTGTGGAAGGCATAGAGACAAGCGAAACTTTTCCTTAGTATAGCTACAGTTATATCTAACCCAGCGAAGGTCGGGAAACGTTGGCAAGTAATGTGGACAAGTCTTCACATATTACGTAGCTAATTAACTTTCTTCGATGTTGCTAACAACAGTGAAAAACACCTTAAACGTTATCTTTAGCTACTAATATACTTCCGTTATAAAGCATATTGAACAAATCTGAAAAATATAACTGCCTGGTGGATCACGTGCGCGACTGGGTATCGAATAATTATCTCCATCATTCACGAGGTGTCGCTACTATAAATCCATTTCACAGTTAACTTGGAAAAAGGAGCGTTGAGGGTGCTTAGTCAGAACCGATGGACGCCCTTGTCAATACGGGTATCCATCAGACCTATAGACTTTTTCAAGCATGTAAGTTTATTGCAGGAATTAAGATCTGTTGCAGCTCAATGATAACAGTCTTTCCTGGATTGAAGTCGCGTTTCTACGCACTTTCTTGTAAGATGATTAAGAGCAACGTTCAGGGATCCGGTAATGTATAGGCTTTGAAGGCTAGAAATGTCTTGTTCCTTCATCTAAGGCAGTTCACCTGAATTTTATCGACATAGTGAGACTTGCATGCTTGACTGCTTTGTGAAAATGGTGTGTAAAATGATAGGAATTCAGAATTTGCCGACCGCGGTGGTCTCGCGGTTCTTGGAGCGCAATCCGGAACGGTGCGACTGCTACGGTCGCAGGTTCGAATCCTGCCTCGGGCATGGATGTGTGTGGTGTCCTTAGATTAGTTAGGTTTAAGTAGTTCTAAGTTCTAGGGGACTGATGACAACAGCAGTTGAGTCCCATAGTGCTCAGAGCCATTTGAACCATTTTTTGAATTCAGAATTTAATGCGCAGTTCACGTAGGTTAAGGGACGGAAAGTTATATCAGTAGGAGATAGACACGAAATCAACTGGATTAGCTGCATTTAGGAAATGACACATGAAATTGTCTGGTATTACTTACTGTGAAAGAGGAAAACTTTTATCTAGGTATATGGGTTTATTGTGTCTCGCTCTTTTCAAAAGTGGGTAGATTGCCTAGAGCACTGCAGTATCGTGTTGATCTCACTGTTTAAAATTAGGAAAGGGTATACAATATCCATGTGGCACGTCTATCTTTAAAAGTGATAGATGATCGTGCAGTTGTCTATCGTCCAAAGTTACACTACACATTTGCGCTTCGACACAGAGCAAAGCTTCATGCCAAGCGTTACTGCCTAAGATTTTACTTTTCAAAACAAATATTTTGTGACATTGTAGTACTGCATGTGACTGTACTACTCGTCTGCGTTGCACCGAGTGTGAGATAAAAAGTAAGGAATGGGCTACACTTTCTTAATATCTGAGAATTTTCAGATTTCTGTCAACCGGCAATCGGTTTCATAGCCTCGCACCAGGTCAGAAAACTCCATTCCCAAACCTATTAAGGCAAGGAGGGGTAAACAGCATAATGCAGAAGTGATGAATCAAACTGTATAAGAAAGAAAACATGGCACAACCAAACTGAAATGTGGTGTCGATTGATACGACGACTACTGAAGTGCCAAGGCATACTAAATTTGATAATTAAGGAATTGCGAGAGGAATATTTGTACAGGGATACCAAACCTGGAATTCACTTATAAGGTTCAAGTTTATGGGTTACGATCTATGCAGAGATAAAGAGACGTGCACAAGCGTGGAGCGTTGCATGAAAACTAGTGTTTGCAGACACGCTGTTACACGCTCGCCACAGAAGCGTAAAACACCGCAAGAGGAGCCAGTGCGCTACACACGTAAAGTGAAATATCGTGCGCTGCCTAGTTTACTCCATTTGATGGGAAGAATTCTGCAACAGTCAATGCAAGCGTACGACAGCAATTAACCAACGTATGACACAGTGGCAATGAGACGCAGGCGCTATCAGATTGGTCAAACAAGTCTGGATATTGAAAAACGAATCGGCGTACCCCTATCTCTGTTAGCAGCCATGAATCGCAAGGAAAGTGGAAGAGGTGTCTTTGCAAGACGGGCGCATCACAGTCGAACGGACAGTGCAATGGAGGATCGGTAATCGATAAGTTTTAGCCGTCCACGAAATTTTTAACGTGACATGTTGCCATCTGCTGGGTTCCACCACTGGCCCCATCCGTTCAATACAGCCTCCAGAACATGGCAACGGAAATGTTGCATATGTGTGAGGCCATGCCAGATGACATTTATAACAAGCTAACCACCAAAAACAGTTGTTGGGTGTATCAATGTGACTTCGAAACAAACGAGCAAATCAAGCATTCAACAGATGTAAGATAAACCGCTCCCCAAAACGGCGAAGACTCATTTCGAGCAAGGAAGTGCTAAGTGTTCTTTTGGTGTTGTCATGATGCGTTTCCAACAGATTATGCTCGTAAGCGGTAAAGTGTCATACGAATATACAACTGAAATCTCCTGAAGAGACTATGAAGCATGATAGCAAGCTTTCCACAAAGGCGTTTTGAGCTCTATCAGGCCATCTCAGCTCATGCTGCACGACAGAGCCAAACATCCGGCTGTTTTGCGCCATCAGTTTTTGTCCCAGCCACAATCCTTATGACATGTAATCGCTAACTTCTTTAATCGGGTAAAGAAACTATTGAATGGCAGGTATTCTTAGATTGACGACGAGTTGATTTTTTGAAGTAATACGTTGTCTGAACTGCTAAAATATATATCTTTACGCCCAAGAACTTCGCAATTTGTCCATCTGTATGAAGAAACTGCCGAAATGTGAAACGTGTGCAGCTTCTGAAAGATACCGAAAGCGTGATGTAATCTCTTTGGTCTGTAACTGAGCAACAACGCACTTCGCTTCCCTCTATAGGACACAGATGTCTCTACTGCGCCGACACAATGGCGATGAAGCGTGAGCTGGTACAGCATCGTTTATCACCGATTACTCCACTGTGGTCATCCAAGGGCATGTGCTGGCAATTATGTGGGACACGGACATTAAGAGCACATACCAAGATAGCATACAATCTGGGGCGGTTTTACGATTGACTATTGCGCCAACTTACATTTTTGAGAAGCACATTAATCGGATTTCATACGAGCTGGCCCTGGAACTTGATCTGTCACTTGTTGCTACAAAATTCACAGGAAAGGCTCTGGTTGGCATTCTGTGGCGAGCACATAACGTGTATTCTGTGTGGACTGTTATTCGGAGTTAATATTGCGTGTTTTAGTTATGAGCCAAATCCGATTTTATTCCAAGATTTCCAGTTTGACTCATTTCACTACTGATCATTAAAATTGCTTACACCAAGAAGAAATGCAGATGATAAACGGGTATTCATTGGACAAATATATTATACTGGAACTGACATGTGATTACATTTTCACGCAATTTGGGTGCATAGATCCTGAAAAATCAGTACCCAGAACAACCATTTCTGGCCGTAATAACGGCCTTGATACGCCTGCGCATTGATCCAAACAGAGATTGGATGGCGTGTACAAGTACAGCTGCCCATACTGCTTCAACACGATGCCACAGTTCATCAAGAGTAGTGACTGGCGTATTGTGACGAACCAATTGCTCGGGCACCATTGACCAGACGTTTTCAGTTGGTGAGAGATCTGGAGAATGTGATGGCCAGAGCAGCAGTCAAACATTTTCTGTATCCAGAAAGGCCCGTACAGGACCTGCAACATACGGTCGTGCACTATACTGCTCAAATGTAGGGGTTCGCAGGGATCGAATGAAGGATGGAGCCACGAGTCGTAACACATCTGAAATGTAACGTCCACTGTTCAAAGTGCCGTCAATGTGAACAAGAGGTGACCGAAACGTGTAACCAGTGGCACGCCATATCATCTCACCGGGTGATAAACCAGTATGGCAATGACGAATACACGCTTCCAATGTGCGTGCACCACGATGTGGCCAACCACGGATGCGACCATCATGATGCCGTGAACAGAACCTGGATTCGTCCGAAAAAATGACGTTTCGCCATTAGTGCAACCAGGTTCGTCGTTGAGTACATGATCACAGGCTCTCCTGTTTGTAATGCAGCGTCAAGGGTAACTGCAGCCATGGTCTCCGAGCTGATAGTCCATACTGCTGCAAACGTTTTCGAACTGTTCGGGCAGATGGTTGTTGTCTTGCAAACGTCCCCATCTGTTGACTCAGGAATCTAGACGTGGCTGCACAGCCATGCGGATAAGATGCCTGCCATCTCGACTGCTAGTGATACGAGGCCGTTGGGACCCAGCACGGCGTTCCGTATTACCCTCCTAAACCCACCGATTCCATATTCTGCTAACAGTCATTGCATCTCGACCAACGCGAGCAGCAATGTCGCGATACGATAAACCGCTATCGCTATAGGCTATAGTCCGACCCTTATCGAGCTCGGAAACACGATGATACGTATTTCTCCTCCTTACAAGAGGCATCACAACAACGTTTCACCAGGCAACGCTGGTCAACTGCTGTTTGTGTAGGATAAATCGGTTGGAAACTTACCTCGTGTCAGCACGTTGTAGGTGTCGCCACCGGTGCCAACCGTGTGTGAATGCTCTGAAAAGCGAATCATTTGTATACCACAGGATCTTCCTCCTTTTGGTTAGATTTCGTGTCTGTAGCACGTCATCTTCGTGGTGTAGCAATTCTAATGGCCAGTAGTGTACATTGATAAATGTATCTATCTTTTTAAAACACAGTGATTCAAGTGTATCAAGTTTGAGCCCAGTTCGCAATTAAAGAATTTTACTTGTATTGGCGCAGTTAATTAAATTTTGTCTGATATTTAATTTTACTGCTTGCTGTTTCAGTGGAAATTGTTTAAATTTTATTTATACATTCTTTTATAGAACCAGGTTGAGCTATCTGTATCCACCTGAAATAGTTCAAGTGGTATTTCTCTGAAAGTTATATTTCTCACTAGTTCTTTTGGTTGGCTTTCAGGTGTTAGTTGATGCTTTAACTAAATGTTTAATAACAACTAGTGCATTTACTCTTAGGAACGTGTGTTTACTGATATCTTATCTGTCATTTTTTGCTAGGCCTGAGTCCATAATGCATTTTATTCGCATTATTTGAGACAGAGGCTCTATGTTACGATAGTAAACCTCAACCGAAAATGCCTCAGTTTTCAAACATTACATCTGCATGCTTGTTTTCTTATATTAATATGCGATGTACATTCACGTGTCCAAAATAAAACGAGTTGTTCTTTTCTTTTTTTCCAACATGTTGAATGAAATCTTTACTGGGTGACGTGTTATGTTTTTGTGCCCTGGCACCTTACCACTAATAGCTCCTCGCTTGCTAAGACATTCCATATTCAAGCGTAAAGCACTAACATCAAGTTACACAAAGCCACGGTTCGATTTTTTCGAGATATCAATTAAACCTCTGCGAGCACCGCTCGTACTTTCGCTAGCAACAGGCTCATCAGACCTGGTACACAGCAGAAATGTGTCCATTCAGTCGTTCTTTATACAGAAGCGCTCACACGGTCACCGGCTCTGCACGCTTACGATACTTGCCAAGGCCCTCTTCGAAGTCACAGAGCGGGTCGGGAGCGACGCGCGACAAAGTGGCTGGGGGTGACCTCGCTCACCTGTTGCAGGCTAGCGCCTCGCATACACCAGCTCGTCTGTCCTGCACAAGGTTCTTTAACGCGGCCGTAACGCCGCCTGTAAAGGGCTCCGGGCGGCTTTGACATCCATAAGCGATCGGCCTCTACAGCAGTAATGTGGCTGCTGTCACTGTGAACTCAGCTAAAGGGCAGAGGCGGGCTCGAGGGCGTCAACTGCTGCGAGGCTACCTCGTGACGCAACAGAGTCTGACGTCTGACGCCGTGTGCCTAACGCCGGACACACGGTCCATTCTAAATAGCGAACAGTACCGCGTAGTGCAATAACATATTTCTTGATTGACCTGAACACTGTGTACAGAATTTCAGGTACTACAGTAGTGAAAATGACCATAAACCATAGATGTTTGCAGGAAATTTAATAGTGTCGCTTGGAACAGTTGTGCACAGTTTATATATATTAGTATGAAATCTAGTATACCGACAAGTGCATTCAAATGTTATCGCATTTCATGTCAGTATTACAGCATATAACATGATATCAACGATTCAGATGATGGAGGGCGGAGCTCAGTATAAACGCAGTCTGCTATTTGCTGTTTTAGTGACTGCGTACGTGCGTTTCCTGCAGATGTGAAACAGACACCGTTAGTGTCAGAGGCTGTTGCGACAATGCCATGCAGCAAACAGTTACCGTATGATGGTAATCCAAAAATCAGTACGTACAAGAAAAAGTAACAATTTAATCGTAAAATCGCCGAGAAGTTGATCTTTCCAAATACAGTGATTGTTAATTTCGTTGGATTCGGCACACGATATGTACAGAACGGTAAATATGGTCAAATCATAAAATTGACCGAGGCATCAAAACGATAACTTATGCTCAAAAAAAGGCTCATTAACATTGTTGTTGTTATGGTCTTCAGTCCAGAGACTGGTTTGATGCAGCACACCACACTATTCTATCCAGTGCAAGCTTCTTCATCCCCCAGTACCTACTGCAACCTATATACTTCTGAATCTGTTTAGTGAATTCATTTTTTGGTTTCCTTCTGCGATTTTTACCCTCCACGCTGCCCTCCAATACTAAATTGGTGATCCTTTGGTGCCTCAGAGTATGTCCTACCAACCGGTCCCTTCTTGTAACCAAGTTGTGCCACAAACTCCTCTTTTCCCCAATTCTATTCAATACCTGGTCATTAGCTATGTGATCTACCTATCTGATATTCAGCATTCTTCTGTAGCACCACATTTCTAAAGCTTCTATTCTCTTGTTGTCCAAACTATTTATCGTCCATGTTTCACATCCATACATGGCTAAACTCCATACAAATACTGCAGAAATGACTTCCTGACACTTAAATCTATACTCGATGTTAACAAATTTCTCTTCTTCAGATTCGCTTTCCTTGCCATTGCCAGTCTACACTTTCATCCTCTCTACTTCCAACATCATCAGTTATTTTCCTCCCTAAATATCAAAACTCATTTACTAATTTAAGCCTCTCATTTACTACTATAATTCCCCCAGCATCACCCGATTTAATTCGACTACATACGATTATCCTCGTTTTGCTTTTGTTGATGTTCATCTTACATCCTCCTTTCAAGACACTGTCCATTCAGTTCGGCTGCTCTTCCAGGTCCTTTGCTGTCTCTGACAGAATTACAATGCCATCGGCTAACCTCAAAATTTTTATTTCTTCTCCATGAATTTTAATTCCTACTCCGAATTTTTCTTTTGTATCCTTTACTGCTTGGTCAATATACAGAATGAATAACATCGGGGAGGGGTTACAAACCTGCCTCACTCCCTTCCCAACCACTGCTTCCCTTTCATGCCCCTCGACTTTTATAACTGCATCTGGTTTCTGTACAAATTGTAAATAGCCTTTCGCGCTCTGTATCTTATCCCTGCAACTTTCAGAATTTGATAGAGAGTTTCGAGTCAACATTGTCAAAAGCTTTCTCTGAGTCTACAAATGCTATAAACGTAGGTTCGCCTTTCCTTAATCTACTTTCTAAGATAAGTCGTTGGGTCAATATTGCCCCACATGTTCCTGAATTTCTAAGCAATCCAAACCGATCTTCCCCGAGGTCGCCTTCTATCAGTTTTTCCATTCGTCTGAAAGAATTCGTGTTCGTATTTTGCGTCTGTGGCTTATTAAACTGATAGTTCGGTAATTTTCACATCTGTCAACACCTGCTTTCTTTGGAATCGAAATTATGATGTTCTTCTTCCTTACTAGATCGTAGAGTTTTGTTAGTAGTTCTAATGGAATGTTGTCTACTCCCGGGGCCTTATTTCGACTTAGGTCTTCCAGTGCTCTGTCTACCTCTTCACGCAGTATCATATCTCCTATTTCATTGTCATCTGCATTCTCTTCCATTTCTATAACATTGCCCACAAGAACATCGTCCTTATATAGACCCTCTATATACTCCTTCCACCTTTCTGCTTTGCCTTCTTTGATTAGAACTAGGTTTCCATCTGTGCTCTTGATATTCGTGCAAGTGGTTCTCTTTTCTCCAAAGTACTCTTTAATTTTCCTGTTGGAAATATCTATCTTAACCCTAGTGATATGCGCCTCTACATCTTTACATTTGTCCTCTAGCCATCCTTGCTTAGCCATTTTGCACTTCCTGTCGAGCTCATTTTTGATACGTTTGTATTTTTTTTTTTTTTGCCTGCTTATTTTACTGATTTTTATATTTTCTCGTTTCATCAGCTAAAGTTAATATCTCTTCTGTCAGCTAAGGATTTCTACTAGCCGTCGTCTTTTTACCTGCTTGATCCTTTGCTACCTTCACTATTTCATCTGTCAAAGCTACCCATTCTTTTTCTACTGTATTTCTTTTCCCCATTCTTGTCAATCTTCCCTTTTGTTATCCCTGAAGCTCCTTACAACCTCTGGTTCTTTCTCTTTATCCAGGTCCCATCTCCTCAAATTCCCACATTTTTGCAGTTTCTTTAGTTTTAATCTACAGTTCATGACCAATTGATTGTGGTCAGAGTGCACCTGCGCCCCTGGAAATGTCTTACAATTTAAACTAGGTTCCTGAATCTCTGTCTTACAATTATATAATCTATCTGAGACCTTCCAATATCTCCAGTCTTATTCCATGTATACAGCTTTCTTTTATGATTCTTGAACCAAATGTTAGTTATGATTAAGTTATACTCTGTGCAAAATTCTATCAGGCGGCTTCCTCTTTCATTCCTTACTCCAACTCGATATTCACATACTACGTTTCCTTCCCTTCCTTTTCCTGCTATCGAGTTCCATTCACCCACGACTATTAAATTTTCCTGTCCCTTCACTATCGGAATAATTTCTTTTATCTCATCATACATTTCATTAAACATTATTCTTCTCAAATTTTTGCTGATTTACAGCTTCCAGTAGCTGACAGACGTGCACGACAAATTTTATCAGTTGACGAACATCTTACGTTCAAGAAACGACTGCAGAAACCCGCTCTAACTCTCAAACATGAAGCTGTTGTAGTGGAGGTTTCCGAAAAACATATCTCATGGACTTCGCAGTGGGATAAAGAGATCCTCAGTGATGACGATAAGATTAATTTAGATGGGCCGGATGGCCTTCAACACAAGTGGTACGATCTGAGAACAGAGCAGTTGGTATGAATTAATAGAAATTTGGGGATGAAACTATTATGATTTAGGAAGCCTTGTGCACTAAACGTGAGTCACGTTTCTCCTGCCTGAACACTAGAATGACTTGTATCGGGTACATGTAGAAGCTAGAAACAGGATCTATTACAATGTGTAAGGACCTAGGGGACTGAAGTATAATGTTTCTACAGCATATTGCATCTGTGTATCTTTCTGCTACAACCAAAAAGTCGTTTGACGATAAAGATATCGATGTCTTGGCCTGATCTGCACATAGCCCAGATTTTAGCCTCGTGGAAAACCGTTGGGGAATACTTGCAAGGCCTGTTTGTCGCAATGGAAGACACTTTGAGGCCCTGTGTGAGATGAATAGAACTACGAGACGAGTGGGCGACAATTTCACTGCAAGAACCACTAATCGTAATGAAAGCAAGGCATAAGAGAATGTTTGAGGTAATTAGGAAGAACGGGTACTGGAAAAAGTACCGTCAGTCAGTGGGACGGAAAGACGTAGGAATCATCAAAAACAACTATTTTCACTGACCAGCACATGCTTGTTATTATCCATTTTTTACAAATTCGTGGTAGATGTAGGGCTTCGTGAAAAATGAAAGTGTGAGAAGTTGGAGCTTGTTATGGCCAAGCGTTTATAAAAAGTAATGTTTTTGGCGAGGGCCGAGAGCATTGTGGGTCTTTTGTGATAATGTCAGTTTCATGAAGCGGCTGTCAAAGCGGAAAAAAATGCAGGACTGAAATCCGAGGGTTCTAGGTTCAGTTCCTTCTGTAAATATTTTTATGTTAAATATATAAGTTACTTACAATGCAAATAAGATACAATATTGCTCAGTATATGTATTAATATTTCATAAAATACAGTAAAAGGGAAGGTCAATGACAATTTAGGATTGCAAGCAAATTTGCAGGAACGATTGTAAGACGTACGTGATGGTTTCATATATAAAATTACATACATTTCTTATTTTACAGTTGATGATTTGCAGGCGCTGGGAGATGTTCATTGTAAAAACAAGAGAAGCAATAATTTTCTTGGCATCTATCACATGCTACAAAACGCCGCATTTTTACAATTACTTAGTGGTTTTAAGCTTTATGTAACATAACAAATTTGATTTACATTCATACACTCCTGGAAATGGAAAAAAGAACACATTGACACCGGTGTGTCAGACCCACCATACTTGCTCCGGACACTGCGAGAGGGCTGTACAAGCAATGATCACACTCACGGCACAGCGGACACACCAGGAACAGCGGTGTTGGCCGTCGAATGGCGCTAGCTGCGCAGCATTTGTGCACCGCCGCCGTCAGTGTCAGCCAGTTTGCCGTGGCATACGGAGCTCCATCGCAGTCTATAACACTGGTAGCATGCCGCGACAGCGTGGACGTGAACCGTATGTGCAGTTGACGGACTTTGAGCGAGGGCGTATAGTGGGCATGCGGGAGGCCGGGTGGACGTACCGCCGAATTGCTCAACACGTGGGGCGTGAGGTCTCCATAGTACATCGATGTTGTCGCCAGTGGTCGGCGGAAGGTGCACGTGCCCGTCGACCTGGGACCGGACCGCAGCGACGCACGGATCCACGCCAAGACCGTAGGATCCTACGCAGTGCCGTAGGGGACCGCACCGCCACTTCGCAGCAATTTAGGGACACTGTTGCTCCTGGGGTATCGGCGAGGACCATTCGCAACCGTCTCCATGAAGCTGGGCTACGGTCCCGCACACCGTTAGGCCGTCTTCCGCTCACGCCCCAACATCGTGCAGCCCGCCTCCAGTGGTGTCGCGACAGTCGTGAATGGAAGGACGAATTGAGACGTGTCGTCTTCAGCGATGAGAGTCGCTTCTACCTTGGTGCCAATGATGGTCGTATGCGTGTTTGGCGCCGTGCAGGTGAGCGCCACAATCAAAACTGCATACGACCGAGGCACACAGGGCCAACACCCGGCATCATGGTGTGGGGAGCGATCTCCTACACTGGCCGTACACCTCTGGTGATCGTCGAGGGTACACTGAATAGTGCACGGTACATCCAAACCGTCTTCGAACCCATGGTTGTACCATTCCCAGTCCGGCAAGGGAACTTGCTGTTCCAACAGGACAATGCACGTCCGCATGTATCCCGTGCCACCCAACGTGCTCTAGAAGGTGTAAGTCAACTACCCTGGCCAGCAAGATCTCCGGATCTGTCCCCCATTGAGCATGTTTGGGACTGGATGAAGCGTCGTCTCACGCGGTCTGCACGTCCAGCACGAACGCTGGTCCAACTGAGGCGCCAGGTGGAAATGGCATGGCAAGCTGTTCCACAGGACTACATCCAGCATCTCTACGATCGTCTCCATGGGAGAATAGCAGCCTGCATTGCTAGGAAAGGTGGATATACACTGTACTAGTGCCGACATTGTGCATGCTCTGTTGCCTGTGTTTATGTGCCTGTGGTTCTGTCAGTATGATCATGTGATGTATCTGACCCCAGGAATGTGTCAATAAAGTGTCCCCTTCCTGGGACAATGAATTCACTGTGTTCTTATTTCAATTTCCAGGAGTGTATTTTGATGTACTCTTCTCGGAATGAGATTTCTTTTTCTCTCTCTATGAGGTAAGAGCATTTTCAAAGGTTTTTAATCAAAATATTTACTGATGATTAAAATAAATCTCGAAGGGTCACACTAGTGACTGGATTTTTTTGTTTGGAGTGGGGGGAGAAGAGGGAGGGAATCGCTTTAATAGTGCATGATGCCATTCCGTCTTCTTCAAAACTCTCCTCGGGGATTTGTTCGTCCTCCACAAGGGTCAGTTAACAGGAGAAATTTGTTCTACACGTAAGGCATCATAACGTCAGTAAAAAAAAAAAAAATATATAAGATTGTTGCATCTTCACGACCCTCACCGGACATATACATCTTTTCTTTTTCTAAACGTTTGGCCATCTAGAGCTCCCACTTCTAGTTCAAATGGCTCTAAGCACTATTGGACTTAACATCCGAGGTCATCAGTCCCCTAGACTTAGATCTACTTTAACCTAACTAACCTAAAGACATCTCACACATCCATAACACGGGCAGGATTTGAATCTGTGACCGTAGCAGCAGCGCCGTTCCGGACTGAAGCGCCTAGAATCGCTCTTTCATTTTTAGCTAATCCCTGCATATATAAATTATTTAAGCGATATGAGTAGGCGCGGACCCCTTGCTAGTGGGCTGAAAAAAATAGACTTTGATCTCGATAGTCTAGCGTTATCGGAGTTTACTAACGAAGGAAAAAAATTTAGAAATATGTGGTAAGAGCTTATGGGACCAAACTTCTGAGGTGATCGGTTCCTAAGCTTACACGCTACTTAATCTAACTTAAAATATCTTACGGTAAGGTCAACACATACACCCATGCCCGAAGGAGGACTCGAACACCCGACGGAGGGAGCTGCGTGGCTCGTGACAAGACGCCCAAAAACGCACAGCTACTCCGTATGGGACTGACTAAGGGGATGCGTTTGTGCTCGCAACATATGGGGCCAAATGTGACGATTACCATGATTTTATTGGTGATGGTGATGGTAACTGACTGCAATAAATCTACAGCAAGTGGAGCTGTGAGAACCCACAACTGTGAGTAAGGCTATAAACTGATAACTCTTCACGCACTTATGATTGCCTTTAAACTTTCACCCGCAGTATACGTTTTATCCATAAATCGCATTTGACTCTGATTTTATTACAAACACGCTAGGCTAATGTTGGCGTAACAGTAACGGCTTTTGAGATTCAAAGGTCTTATACTCAGGCTGGAAACGTTAAAATCGTCTCACCAAAACTAGTAAAACACGCACTGTAGCCGTCATAAAAATATAAGGAGCAAAGTGCTGTTTTCCCACCTCTGTTCTTTTTCCAAGCCGACCACATTAATGTGCGCCGTCGAATGTTTGCTGAAGTCGCATTAAATTAAAAATACTCCCAGTGGCGAGTAGTAATAGTAATGGTACACAGATGTCTAGCAGAAAATAGTCCCCATTACGAACGTTCGTATTGTATCTTTCATTGTTTGTTTGTTAGATGAAACAGTGAAGAAAAAATACAGCATCTCTGTCTTAAGACATTTAAAAGCCGAGCTCTTCTTCTCTTGATATTCCACTCTTATTGTACCTTAGTGTCCGTATTGTATATTACCTGTCTTTCTATGTATTTTATAGCTATTTTTCTGAGGATTTCATATAACTTGCACCACTTTACGTTACTGAACACTTTTTCTAGTGTAATAAACAATAAGAAATTGTCTTAAAATATATTAAGGTTTGTGACTGTTGTCAAACGCTGTCGTTCCTATACCTTACCTGAAACCAAACTGATTGTCATCCAACAGAATATCACATTATTTTTTCATTCTGTAACATGGATGCATAAGCTATCAACCTGATTCGACAATATGTCTCTTTTTTACCTCTCTTCGCAGATATTCTTTCGAAAGTCTGATGACGTGTCTCCCGTCACATAGATTCCACAAATTAATTTGCATAACAGGTTTGTTGTCATTTCCCCCCATGATTTTACTAAATGATGGTAGTATGTTACCTGTTATTACTACGTTTCTTGCCTGCAAGCCTTCCAGGTCAGTGTAAAAATCTAATACTTCATCTCCTGTTTTCTCCAAATCATCACTAATCTCTTGCGGAACAACTCGACACGAAATGCGACTTTCGTATGCCCGCTCCAGGACCAAAAATACAACCGTAAGAGTAACAACGACATGTAGCATTGGAGCGTACAGCATTTCTGACCACTTAACTGCGCAACGGATTAATAATTATCATAACTTTGTTGTTGTTGTCGGAAGACTGTGATAATGGAGATTCTAAAATTGCAAGTAGTTTCAAACAATTTACGTAGTGATACAATGAATGTATAAATACTTTGCAAAACCTGAACCTAGACATGAAGAAATTTAAGTTTACACATTTGCAATGTAGGTACAGATACCACAAGAAATAAAAATAAAAATATAGCTTGTATTACGCTTGGTGAATCAAATTCAAGTTCCTACGGAAGAAAAATCGGGTATTTTTAAAAGTGATGTGCTCAATAATATCGTTAGAAAAATGGCCGTCCCATGATTTGGAAAAACGTACATGACTGTAAGCTATAAGTATTAGTACGGTTAGCATTAACAATAATTGTTCTTTGATAGGTATGAAATTAATAAGTGAAAAATTTCGCAGTGAAAAGCTAAAAGCAATTGTTTAGTTTTAATGAAATTCTAAAGTTGTCGCAATGAAAAGCGCGTCCTTGTCAATGGTTTATTTCCATCTTCTGGCAACGGCGGACGAGAATCAAAACACAGGGAACAGTAGAGGCGCCCAGCACGCATAGCGGACTGCTTTCAATGTAAGAGCATATTTAGTAATACTTGAAACTTCGGAGTGCCTTTAACGGAGGCTATCAATAACCCTCAATAACAACGAAACATGTCTCCAGGAAACTCGTGTTTCTTTGTTTTGGCTGCTCGTTGAGCATGGTTTCCCTAGATTTTTCAGGTGGGCAAAAATTTCGGTGTCTTTGTACATGTCTATACAGCGTCCCTTTTCCATTATATGATAAATCATGAGGTTATTTTCGGTACCGTTCATCGAGCGATTCTCTCGCATGGGTGAGATGTGAAACTGGATTTACTTCCCCTATGACTACCTCTTACTTAATGCTGTTCCCTATTTCGGATGCACATGAAGTTTGATTTCACCTGCACATCGGTTAGGAGCCCTGAAGATGGCATAGTACAACGTCGAAACTGGTCGCATAAAAAAATTACATTCAAAATACAGACGGCAAAGACGGTGTTTTCAGGTTTATGTTTTTTATTATCAGTTAAAAAATAAATACCATAGACTGAAAGTACACAGCAATATTCTGCAACAACAGTTATTATAATTGCAAGTACCCTACTGAAAATTCTTTGCAGAAATGTGATGCCCAAAAATTATGTTCTGACGTTTCATTCAGAGAAGGGAAGAACAAAAAATGAGGCAAGCCATTTATAGACGACCGAAAAAGAGACCTCAGCGGATAAAATTTCTAGATATTTCTGGAATAATAATTTTGATCCATATCAACTATTAACTATAGCTTCCAATTCCAATACTAACTTCAGTCATGTAGTGCAAATACCTTTTATTGTCTGAATTGCATTTACAATTATTTGCACCTTGCAAGTCTTCCTCTTATTTTTAGAATGAAACTGAAGCATTGCCAGTGGTAGTCTTACAAAGCAGCGGACTGCTACAAAAGACCACAAATAAAGGTTTGAAAGGCTGGCTTTACTTCCCTTACAACATACTGGTTTAGAGACCGTGATCTATGAAGGAAACGATTACTAAAGTTTTGTTTCCGTCAACAGAGAACTTCATCAGAGGTGAAACTCCGAAAATGTCCCCCACAATCGAGAACGAAACATTACCGAATGGTTCCAAACATAGATCCCGATATCTAAGCAGGGAAGTTTTAACGGAACAAGCGAATTCGTTGATTTACAACTCATGCAATGGGAAAACGTTCGATGCATATTTCTTAAGGATAACGATAGTGTGTGACAGTTCCCACGTTGAATCCCTGGATAATATGCTTGATACATGAACACTGCTATTTTGGAAATATATTTTGAAAATATTAAATTTACTTGTGTAACAAGATTTTTATGATACATCTGTACAAGAACCAAAATGGAATGCAGGTACTATCAACGAAATACGAAAATTTTATTTTTGATCTACAAAAATCATCTAAAACAATCACATTCCAGAGTAGAGACGCATTGGGGAGATAATTTGAATTTCTTCACCTGAGGGGGTCATGCTTCCATTGTACAAAGCATTATACAGTGCTTAACAAATTCCACAAGTGCTCAAGATATCGCATTCATTTAAACTGTTTTTTAAATATGCGTGCCTCGGAAGCAGCTCTATAGGTGGTAGCACAGTTTAAACTAGTGTGTAAGATGAGGTCTACTACTGGACCTCTTGAAATTTGAACCACCGACTTAGCACGTATATCTCACTTAATTAAAGATAATAATAAGGAATATATGCGATCAGTCTGAAAAGGAACATGTTTTGGTGACATTGCATTAGTAGCGCCATACATTTTTCTTCAGTTTACCGTAATCATAGATAAAATAATACAAATATGACAATTAACTGTGTGTCATTTATAATCAACTGTATTCTAGTGTTCGTCCGCTGTAATGTAAAATAACTGGAAATTATAAAATTTTAGGTTATAGTCGTTCCTTTTTCTTACTTCGCAAAATTATTAACACGACGTTAGAACAGAATCGGTGTTTTCCTTACTGAAAAAATAATACAAATTTTAATGCGTGGAACGTATGGCATTGTTACTTTGATCACTCCATTTATTATATTGAATTCTTTTACAGTGAAAGGTAATTAGAGAAATAATTATTAAAAAGGTGAGGGAGAAAGCTAACTGAGTTCTCAAATTAGGCTTCTCCTCACCATATCTTTCTTTATATGCACTATTTTATTTCGAAGAACGCTGCACCCTACAGTTATTGCTACCAAAATCCACAACAGTTATCACACAAAATGATTGCTTTGACTCAGATACATTCTAAGTTTTTGAAACACGATCATGTATAGAGTTGCGGTATAGTATTACCTGATATCCATTTCTCTTCTTTTTTGTTGTAAGATCTTTGCGATCCAAAAGCACCAGCAACAAGTAAGCGCATCTGGATGAGGTAATTTGTTTTGACGTTCCATCCCGTTATCCACATTGTTTTGGCACAGATGTGAGAAAATCTGTTTTAGTTCACTACACTACCCCATTTATTTAACGTCATCTCCTTTTTCGAGAAAGTAACTTTCGAAGAGAAGTTTCAGAACCGCAAGAAAGAAAGATAGATCCTAAGAAATCATTTTGTGGAAAAGCAATTTCCTTTGATTTAACTTCTCAAATAACTGTCAGAAGCCGGTTGGGCCCCAGTCCGATGGCGGTATCAATCATAATATTTCACCTCATCAGTGGCGATCCATATCGCGGCCGACTGCTTGCGGGGTATTCGTCACTGCGAAAGAGCTGCTCTAAAAATTCATTTCGAGAAGATATTGAAATTTCCACAGATGGGACGTATTCAACAGACAAAAACGCTGCTTGAAAATGGCATTTCCTTCTCGCTCGTTGCATGCTCGTTGACTACACTTACCAGTTAGCTACCAATATCTTCTTTCGCGTTTCCCTTCCATGAAGTTCTCAGCCAACTTAAATTTTATGTGTTCTCCGCCAGTATAGAATCCTATGTTTGTGCGTAGAGGGATTCGTTGCTATCCATCGTCTGCACTTCCTCTGATATCGTATGGCTTTCACTTCTTCACCGAGCGAGGTGGTGTAGTGGTTAGCACAATGGACTCGCATCTGGGAGGACGATGGTTCAATCCTCTGTCTGGCGATCCTGATTTAGATCTTCCGTGATCTTGAAATGTTTCTCTAATAACCTCGATCTTGGCGGGACGTTAAACCCTAGTGTTTCTTTCCTTCGTTTATCTCAGTCTCTATTTGTTTTGTAAATACAAGATTTCAGGCAAATGCCAGGATGGTTCCCTTCAAAGAGCACGGCTGACTTCCTTCCCCATCCTTCCCTAATCCGATGACACCGACGACCTCGTAGTTTGGTCTCCTCCCCCCAATCAACCCGACCCTTTCACTTCTCCGTACTTATTTTATTTGATCTAGCTGCTTACTGCCTACAAACTGTTTTCTGTAAGTCATGGTAAGCAATACTTCATAGCAGCCTGCACTGTATATTAATAAGTGTGAGAATATATCAAATAATGTACATGGCAGCACATGTTTTAGAATTTTTGCGTCACTTGCTCCCTTCCGATATCTTTTAGGGGTTGTGTGGTGGTTAATAAGAACCCAATTCGGCCATCAAATTTCGGATTTTTCCGAATTTCGCTAATTCACTGAGTCAAGTTCCGATACGGCTTCATCGAAGGGCTTCCGGCCATTTTTGTTTTTCATCCTTGTCTAGCTTAAATATTAGTCCATTGTGTTCTAATGACTATCAACCTTATTTCCTTTCTTATTCCACACAGAGCAACGTGGCGGAGTTGTGGTACAAGGAAATCAACTTCAGGAGGAACGCCGTTCAAATTCCATTCCGATCATCGAGATAGGTTTTGAGTGAGATTTCTAAATCGCCTAATCCGAAATAAGGGATGTTTCCTAGGAAAGGAGAGGGCCTATTTGCTTTCCTCCCGTCCCCCTATCCAATCTTGAACAGTTTCGCTAATAACCTCGATCTTGGCCGGGCCTTAAACCCTAGTGTTTCTTTACTTCGTTTACCTCAGTCTATCTTTCGAAAATAGTTTTTCTCCACTGTACACAACTTTTTTTTGGCCAAACCATTTTTTTATAGCTTCTCAATGCTTTCCTTCCAATTCATCATAATTAGTTTCTTATATAGTCTACCCCTCTTAAGCTAACTTAAACCTACTGAGCTCAGATGCTAAACTAAGGGACGACGCAATGCAGCAGCACAAAACAAATTAACACAAACAGCAATGACCCAAAAAAATGAAGATTTGCAAAGCAAGCAGCAGTAAATGTAATAACTTATATCTAAACATGACAAACCCACAAGCAGAAAAATAGTATACTAAAGACAACAATCCTGAAAAAGATACTTTTGGAGTTACTGTCACTCCTTGAGCAAATTTTCTTACAAAATGACGGTGCACCCGAGCTTTGAGCACGTGGTGTCTGCGCCCTGCAAACCACATGATAGAACGTGTATGGCTTGAGGTGGATGAACCCGTTGGTCATCACAGTCAGTAGATTTCATTCTGCTTGAACTCTTCTATCTTCTTGCAGTGCTATATGAAGTCTTGTGTATGAATCTTTTGTGTAGACTGAAGAAGATCATCCTGCGCGAGTTGCGGTTCCAGCAGAAGTTATTAGGTACTCACAAGGGTTTATATATTGCGTGTATGAAAGCGTTCTGCGCAGAAAAACTCGTTCAACGAACCCCAAGGTCTGCTTTGTGGGTACCGTGAAGAGGGAGACTTGAAACGCAACAGATCTTCAAACTTACTGTATACCCAAACGGTGTGTTTCCGAATATGTCACCCATATCAAAACTTCATGGTGTAACTTGTCTCTAAAACGCCTGGCAGCGTACGATTGTGAAACACCTTTTAACTTACCGCGCCTCGTATCTTTGAGGTCACTAGGCGCCATTCATCGCCCGTTGGATGTGGTCTTAACGTTTCGGCTCTTCAGTTTAAATCCCGAAGTGCGGTACTCAAACTACAATGAAGCTGATATAAGCGGTTGCATTATAGAATCATAATAGCGAGTCATTTTAACGGTCCCGTCACATTAATGCTACCACTGCCTATATTCGACGTCAACCTGCTGTGACTACTCACAGACGGAAGGGCTAGGAGTTGAAGATGGACGCGGATGCGGTAAACAGTACAGTCGTTGTCGTGATGCGGAAGCGATGTCATTTATCGGACGTCCAGAAGAGCAAGCATGTCATTTGGCTTTCAGGCCAAGAGTGGAAGCATTTACGTCTGTAAACTGTTGCCTGTCGCCATGGTTAAAGTACACTGTGCATGCAAATGGCGCTCTCCAAAACCGGTACTGATGTAACGGTGGTGCACCACAGGCCATAGATGACCGTTGTCTATATGTGTACCGGCGAACACACGTGAAAATATTGTACAACTGACTGCCCAGATGAGTGGCTATCAACAATGTCTCCTCAACGGCCGTTCAGCGAACGTTGCTGCGTAGGGGCCTCCTCAGCAGGTGACAGGTTCATGGACTCATGCTCACGGCTGTTCATCGGCGACGAACGCTGGAGTGTACACTCCAACATCGCGACTGGACGTCCACTTCATGGCGGCAGGTGGCCTTTTGTGATGAATCACGTTTCGTGCTCCGTCGGACAGATGGCGTTTGGCGTGTACGGCGTGAAACGTCTGAAAACAAGTGCGTTCAGGCCGAAGGAGGAAGTGTTATATTCCGGGAATGGTTTCACAGCATTCCCAGGGTGATCTCGTCATTCTGGAAGTCACAATGGATCAACACAAATATGCATGTATCCTTGGAGACCATACTGAGACTTGTAGCGGATGGTCACATTAATGCGACTGGACCGAGGTAGTGGCGGTTAACCAAAACGTTATTTTTACTTATCACTTACACGTGATAAAGAAATGCTCCTATGAGTTTCTCGGGTCAAGCTTTCTTCATTTGGATGTCTGTGTTTAAATTATCAATCTGAGGGACGTGGCCATACGGAATAGTACTCATACCAAAAATTCATTTGGATTAAGAGTCTTTGCGTATTTCAAAATTTCCAGTTCGTGTTCAGTCCCATGGCACAACTGCTTATTTACCAGCGTCCTCCATTTCTATAGCAATCTCTCCGACCTCGTCCGCTTGTTGTCACACAATTTTAGTAGAAATTGTGTGGTGTCACAACAAACATATTTTATGACTGTTACTTTGGTGCTGAAATAGTTCTCGTAGACGATTACTTTCTTAATATGAGCAGTAGGTGTGCGTCGCTGTCAGTCGCAGACTATCGAAGGTGACTTTCGGTGGGCTGTAAGCTGCAGAGCCGGTCTATGTTTTTGTTTATATCCGATATATACTATTTATGAAGAAATTGGTCAAATATTTACTGTGTTTTAGAAAGCACAGAGACATTAGGGTACTGGCCTGCTTTTGTTTCTATTCCTTTGATATATGTATATGGATTTAGTAATGTGGGAGCGTGTTTATGGTCCACCCATTGGAATATTTACTTAATTTCAAGTTATTTAAATGTCTTTCAATATGTTTGTGAGTATGAGTTGGCTTGGAGAAATGGCGGGAGCGCTCTAAGCCAATCACAGCGCTCGTTAATGGAGAGACTGGATGGAAGTGGGGGAGGAGTGTGGGACACAATAGGGAGTGCTGGATGGGGAAGCAGTGACGGACGGTCGCAGAAACTACTTGGAGAGTGGAGAAGTAGCGAGTGGTCGCGGGAGATTTCATAGTGCCAACTTGTGTATTTCTGAGATTTCCGTGGCTTCTGCAGTGAAGCCATAGTATGCGTTTAGAAGTGAATACCTTGCAAGCTATATTGTTGTTCATAACTAATTACGTGATGCAGGAATCTATTGTTTCCCTGGTATTCAACATATTTTATTTAATTGTTTTACGGTAATAAATGCCATTCTTAGAGGTACTTCTGCTATAGTACTCATCATTTAAAGTCGTTAAAATAGTACTTGTAGATTTTATTTAATTGGAATCTTTCATTTATGAATTTCTATGTCACATTCAAAATTCGCAATTGCCGAGTGATAGGAGCGTTCGACCATTCGATTCATGTGTATATTCATATTGTATACATTATTTGGCTTATAATGTAGCAACTGCTTATCCCAGCCCCTAGACAACGAAACCAGCCAAAACATTTTAATATTTCAACTCTGAGTCTGGGGGTTCGTAGTTGAGGCCCTTCTCATTAATATTTTTTGAAATCCTGCAATATTTTCCTAAATCCTGCTGCATGTCGACGTTAATGATATGGGTATGTAACTTAGTGGAATAGTCCTTTTGCCATTCTTGAATATTGTTGTGATCTGTGCAACTTTCCAGTCTTTGGGTAGGATCACGTTGTACGTGATTGTGAAGTATGTTGCTCTGAAAGGAATCTAATTGGTACAGTCTGGACCGGAAGACTTGCTTTTATTAAGTGATTTAATTTGCGTCACTGACCTATTTAGTAGAACCGAAAACCCCACTACCTTCTGACGCAGGTCGAGGAAACGTGATTTAATTTGCGTCACTGACCTATTTAGCAGAACCGAAAACCCCACTACCTTCTGACGCAGATCGAGGAAACGGCATCCCACGCGGTCGCAGAACATCTGAACCTCTGATTCAGACCCTCCACTTGGCTCTGTACCAAAGGTCGGCAATCGGTCCTGTTGACTATGCTGCACATGGTGAGCTCTGCTTTCATCTCGCTGGCAAGACTAGCAGCCCTTACGACTTCAGATAGTCACTCGAATCCAGAGAGAATCTCTTCCAATCCAAAGCGATGCACATCATTGGTACCGCGTGAGGCACCACCTGTAGTTTTCTGCACTCTGCTCTTCACTGCTTACGGAAGGACGCATTCCACATCTGGAATGACTGCACCGGGTATGCACACGGATTGCACGCTGGCTTTCTTCCCCTCCTTGGCAGCCATGTCTCTTGGGGGCACTCATAATGCACCTAATATTGGAGCTCCCACTTACCAATTACTCTACCCTGTGTGACTGCCCGTATCTTGCAGGCAGGGCGGTTTCTTCAGAAACAACACAAGTGACTGATCCGGCTGAGTGACAGTGTCAGGCACAGGCAACAACTGGAACCTCTTTGTCAGACCATCTGAGGAAGCCTTATATTCGGACCTGACGGGAGATTTCTGGTAGCCTGCCACGCCTCGACGCGACCTCCCGATCGACCTTAGGTGGAGGATCAACCTCACTGTCACGAAGTAACTGGGCCGGGCAACGGTGCGGATCGGTCTGAGTGGTCGTAGGTCGTGTTCGACATCCGTTGGATACCCACGGCCGCCCCACAACAGTGTCGACCGCCCAATACAGTACCAAGCTGTGCAACCGATGTAAACACAGCCTCATTTCGCACCCGCACACAGCAATCGCAGTCTCCACCCCTACTAAGGACCGTGGAAAACTACACTATACACTCAAACAAACTCCATCGAACGATCTGCTGAACTTTAACATAGACACTGACGAAAACGTAATAACGGCATTTAATAAATTAGATTAACACGCAGAGACTCAAAATCTAAACTAACAATGCACACAGGTGAACTAAATAATTTTCTCCTGGCTAGGAACTTGTAAAATGTCACAAAATCGGCGACTTCCCTGTTGCTGCTGTTTTTCGGCTGGCGGCTACTACCTGACTATGATGACGTACAGAGACACGCTATTCGACAGCGGAAGACTGTAAACGAGTGATAAGACTAATAACATCCTTTGGCAATCCGACGGAAGTGATAGGGTGAGGCGACTGCCTGTATACCGCTATTACTATCTGCTGTCAGTTTAGTACGGTAGAGTTGGTGTTCACAGTGTGGCTGTGTTTCTCGTCGTTGCAATTAAGGAAACCCTAAAAGGATATGTATGTATTTTACAGAACTGCATAATACATACAGTTGGGAAACGACTATTCAGACAGTATGACGATGTAGCATTTGGGAGGCAGTGGTTTGGGGTCATAAACATGTAAAGGGAGTGAGCCGCCCAGAATCACGAGCTGAACCCAATGGCACTCCTTTGGGATGGGTTAGAAAATCGCACTCGTTCCATACCCTGCTCCATCATCATTACCCTCTCTGGTTTCTATCCTTGACAAAGACTTGGCTGCCCCTCTTCCACAGACATTGACATATCTCACTGAAAGTATTCCTAGCATAGTTCAGGACGCCATAGAGGAGAAGGGTGGACGGCCCCCAAGTTAATGCCCACTATTGTATACCAGTCAGGTTCCTTTAAAAGTATGCTGATGTAATAGCTGCATATTTAACAATTATGTACAACCGCTCGCTCACAGAAAGATCTGCACCTAAATACAGGAAATTTATTCATACCATACCAATAACCTAAAAGGGAAATAGGAGTAATCCGCTAAATTACAGGCGCGTGTCACTAACGTCGATTTGCAGTAGGGTTTTGGGACATATACTGTGTTCGAACATTATGAATTACCTCAAAGAAAACAATTTATTGACACATAGTCAGCTCTGATTCAGAAACTATCGCTCTTGTGAAACACAACTAGCTCTTTATACTCATGAAGTATTTAGTGCTATCGACAGCGAATGTCAAATTGATTTCATATTTTTGGAATTCCTGAAGGCTTTTGACACCGCTCATCACAAGCGTCTTCTTGTCAAAATGCGTTCCTATGCGATATCGCCTCAGTTGTGCTACTGGATTCGTGATTTCCCATCAAAAAGGTTACAGTTGGTAGTAATAGATGGAAAGTCATCGAGTAAAACAGAAGTAATATCCTTCGATCTCCAAGGAAGTGTTATAGGTCCTCTATTGTTCCTCATCTATATTAACGATATAGGAAACAATCATTGTAGCCGCCTTAGATTGTTTGCAGATGATGTTGTCATTTACCGTTTTGTAAAGTCATCAGATGACCAAACCGAATTGCAAAATGATTTAGATAAGATATCTGTATGGTGCGAAAAGTAGCAATTGACCCTGAATAAAGGAAAGTGTGAAGATATTCACATGAGTACTAAAAGAAACCCGTTAATTTCGATTACGCGTTAAGTCACACAATCCTGAAGGCTGTAAATTCAACTAAATACTTAGGGATTACAATTACGAATAACCTAAATTGGAGCGATCACATAGATAGTGTTGTGGGTAGAGCAAACCAAAGACTGCTATTCATTGGCAGAACACTTTAAATGTGCAAAAGGTCTATTAAAGAGACTGCTTCACAACGCTTGCCCGCCCTGTTCTGGAGTACTGCCATGCGGTGTGGGATCCGCATCATGTGGGACTGACGGATGATATCTAAAAAGTTGAAAGAAGGCCAGCTCGTTTTGTACTATCGCGAATTAGGGTAGATAGTGTCACAGACGTGATACGTGAATTGGAGTGGCAATCATTAAAACAAAGTCGGTTTTCGTTGCGAAGGGGTCTTCTCATGACATTTCAATCACCATTTTCCTCGTCCGATTGCACAAACATTATGTTGGCACCCACCTACATAGGGAGAAATGATCATCACGATAAAATAAAAGAAATCAGGGCTCGAACAGAAAAATGTAAGTACTCGATCGTCCCGCGCGCCGTTCGAGAATGGAACAATAGGCAGACAGCTTGAAGGTGGTTCATTGAACCCTCTGCCAGGCACTTTATTGTGAATAGCAGAGTAATCACCTAGATGTAGATGTAGAATAAGTGTCAGGATAATTTTCATTAGGTAGTGTAGTGGCATATGTAGTGTTCACGTTCATGGCCTTTCTTATCCTGCAACATGTATTTCTTATTCCTTACAACTTTTCCCGGCACATACGTTCCTGTGTTACATAACGACTAGCATTGAATTTTATACATTGATGCTACACATTGTCTGCCCAAGATATAAATTCATGATTCTAACTGTGCAGATATTCATCACTCTGTTTCCTTACACTTTTTGTAAACCAAAGTATATTCTTACTTTTCTTAATGTATAACATTTAACACATGCAGCCATTAATGCTACAAAAATATTGGTCACTGTTTTCTTCCTTAACGTTTAATGGTACTAAAAGTTAAAGTCTTTAGTTTACTAGCAGATTTAAGACGTTGGCCAAACAAATACTTGCTCAAAAAGATTACTGAAGGTAGTTTTCTGAAAATCAGTTACATCATAACATACGTGCACTTATTTCTGTTAACCATATGACTCTCACACTAAGCAGCTGGGAAGTAGAAATTAATAATAGTAGCCGTTTCATTAGTTGGGTTTATTTTCTTTAATAATGCAATTATTAACTACATGAAGAAGAAATATGAGTGGAAGCCTTCTAGTATTTCATCATACTTCCACATATGTTGGACGACTACTCTGAATAATACAATTAAATTCTGGTGTTCTGAGGATGCAATCATAAATTTCTTTCAGCTGTAGAGAGTAATTCTTCAGATATCAGTCTGATGTGAAACTGGTTTTACAACGATAGCACCTGCATTTGATACGCTTACCCTTTTTTCAATTAAAGTCACTGAATATTAAAATTAGCTTGTAAATATATTTACTTTTAGTGCCGCGACAACGGCTGATTGAACTGTAAAATAAATAATTCTGTATTGAAATCGAGTGATTTTAATAGCAGAAAATTTGCTGAGCCTCAGCTAGTGGAAATGTTAAACTCCAGCAACTACCATTAACCTTAGATTCATGTAATTAACGTAAATATGTCTGTGTGTGTGTGTGTGTGTGTGTGTGTGTGTGTGTGTGTGCTTCTGAGCCGAAGCAGAATAGAAGAGCGCGTCCCGTTCATACAGTTTTAGTATGACATTCACAGAGAGCAAGTCTAGTTGAGACTTTACAAGATCCATGCATAACTATAGAGAAAAAGAGTTGACAAATTTCTTATTGAGGTACGTCAGCGTGGTTCATGGAACAGCGCTCAAGCACACAATACGATTGCACTGGTCTCTCACGGGGGAAAATGTACTCACGTTGAACTATAGCTAGTTCATGCCACTGCTGATAGCTACCGTCACTTAGGGCATTGTTTTGGAGTGCTGTAGGTGCCCTATTTACTATGAGAGCTTGGTTCGTAGCCGATTTGTTCTGTTGTCTGTGTTCATTGCTTCATAAACCAGACTTGTAAACGGCTGTTACATCGTAAAACTCGTTACGTTCTGTGGATTTGACCAGTCCATCAAACGTCTCCATTGGAGATTCGACACAATGGAAGCGAACATCGTCCTCGTAAGTCTGATCTCTCTTCTCTCTCTCTCTCTCTCTCTCTCTCTTTCTTTCTTTCTCTCTCTCGTTTTTTCGCATTTGGTGAGAAACTAGTTTTTATGGATAGCCTGTGAGAGACCGTAAAAATCGACAGAGTTATTCTTTCCAAACATTCATGAAAGGAAAGTCGCACAGCTCAAGAAACTATTCAAATAAATGAAAAATGCACCACTCCGCATATATGAATGTAAATGATCCGCACGGGCGCCGAAAAGTTTCCAGACGGAAGAACTCGTATTATTATGGGAGAGCCGTAACCGCGTGGGGCTATCACTCCTGTTTCTTTACAAAAGATTTCCAGATACTGCAAAGCAACAGCAGGACACCTCAGCTGTAGCTCTGCTGGTCCTCACAAATACACTACTCCAGCCGAAAATACCAGGCAACTGCACGTTTTCCCGTTGGCTACATGTGGCACGTTCGCTCATACTACTCCTACCGCACACTTTACTTCTTTCGCGGACTGTATTTCGCAAATAAATATAGGTGTTGTGTCTGTTACATGAAACTATTACATTTTTAAATATTACCAACGAATTTCAATCCTATATGTAGCTCGTGTATGACGCTTCCGCTACCAAGGAGAACATTTATTCCGTAGCTATTAGTTTATTGCAAATTCCTTCTATCGTTGCGTTAACTCCGTTTCCTGAGTGGTGTTGAGAGACAAGAAACAACTCTATCAGGCAACACAATAACCACTGTGGACTGAAACAAAACAATAATTCGATCACGGGGCATATTGCCACCGAATGGCTTTCAGAATTTGTTTCCGCCTTTGCATTTTTTACTGTTAGAGACGTTAAGACGATACTGAGCGTTTCATATTAAACAGAAGTACTAGCTTTCACTTTGCGGTTTAGGAAGAGCTACTGGAAAGCTCAGATGATGTCGTTCTTTATTATGCGTCAGCCACAGAACGATGACTTTCGTCGAACTCACAGGGCCAATGCATAAGTTGTACAACATACTACATACCCCAGTACAATAATAGTGATTTTCTACACTAAAACCATAACAATAAGTGTCTGTAAGTGGGGAAACATATTTAAGAAGTGAATCAGTAAACCACATTTTCCTCTGCGTAGCATGATTCACAGGAACCAAATTGCAGGGTGATACGTCATCCACATTGCTTGTGAAAGCTACTGGGTGCTAATGACTGCTTACAAAATACCACAGTGGTGTAGGAGAAGTCCAGAGAAGATTTAACACAAAGAGGAGCGCGGAGAAAGAAAAGGAAAGGGATGAGTGCTTTCAGCTGCATCAGGACTTTGCACGGCATCGCCGGCGTCGAGTGAAAAAGTGTGCCGGGCCGGGATTCGAACCCGAGGTCGCCTGCTCACTAGGCAGGTGTGTTAAGCACTGTGCTACACAAGACACAGTATTTATCGCAACTGCGCGGACTATCTCGGTACGCCTCACTTTTGCAAAGCCACATTCCCACCGAGTGCCACCTATCCGAAGTCCGTGACGATTTCCACCATGCTAGGTACTCTGAGATTCCCTCAGGAGGTCGCTCGTATGTAGGCACTCGCACGGAGGAAGGTAGATCCATCGAATTCAATATATGAATATATGACGTATGTTCTTTCTGACATGTGCGAAAGCAGACACGCCATGCATTCGTATAATTCGATACAGCACACTTGTGATTTATCAAGCAAGAGACAACGTCAAACCGTCGTACAAAAGCCGCTGGCTAAGTCCCACACTTAAAAACTGTAAAACTGATTTTCGTGTAAATATTACTTCACTGTTTTATGAATGTTAACTGCTTAAAATTAGTAATTAAATCGTTCTGTTTGTCTCACCAGCATAGAACGTGGTAACTAACTGTACACGTTAGATTTATATCGAACTTGAAACATGATTAGCTTCTACGTAACTTGTTCAAAACGCTTTCTCGTGCTCTGTCCTCATAGAAAGGTTAACTTAAAAATTTTAACGAAAGTAGATAGCATAAGGAGGCAAGGAAGAATCGCAGATCTCGCCTCGCCAGCTTGCGCTCTAGCTAAAGTGGCTTACGTAGGCCAATTTGTGGTTATTTTTCGGCTTGATATACTATAAGTGTCTTAAGGATTCTACCTAGAGCGTGCATGAAGACACTAGAAATAACTTACGAGGAAGGAATTGTAACTAAGGCATAGAGGTTTCGTTTCGACCATCAACCAGCTGTCAGCTGCTGCTCACGTACGGTAAATTCCTGGAACAGGTAATACGGCCCATCGGTCGTTGGGGATAGTGCTAGATAGATATGGCTATAGATCTCATGCCAGATCCTAAATGAACCTCCGCTGAAGCAAACCTCCGATGTTTTTTTTATCCTCAGGGAAAAGAATTCGATCAAGAAATTTCAAAATTGATCTTAACTAATCGATGGAGAAAAAAATAAAATCAGATCCTGCGAAGACTGCACCAAAATACACTGCACAAAATTATTAAATGACCACTTTTTCGAAATACCGTAATCGTCTTCTATTGCAACACAGAGGTTTGTAGTTTGGCTCAAAGGTGCCTACAGCCTTCTTGTGTAGTGGTGCCAAAGTGTGGCGCCCTATGACGTCACCCTCGGACACGCCGACGAATCAAACAGCGAGGTGAGGACAAATGCGAATGAAAAGGACAGAGCCATGAAAGATGAGCTTTCATGAATGTTAATGAAGTTTGTTTTCCTACAGACACTATAAAACGACCATGTAATTGTAAAGATAAAGCGTTTATAATGTTTGCAAGATGCTGAGATAGCTACTCCCTCCTGTCAGTTATAAATGCTAAATGTACCTGATTTTACATACGTAGTTCTCGTGTATGCCTCACAATCGCTTCTTGGATATTTATTTGCGATCCCAAATTTTTCTTTGCCTTCATTCTTAATGCTTTTTATGAAAGTATTAATCAACACAACTTAGGGATCATTATTTCAGCTTATACTCAGTGTAAGTGACTTTAAAGTATGAAACAAAAGTTCCAGCATACGGTCGCGTCGGCCCCGAGGCATTCCCATTACTGTTCCATATTCTTACCGATGCTCCAAACTCAGCTTGGAAACTACGCTGAAATAAAATTTTCATCCCGAGACAGACTCCTCCCAGATGTGTTTTTTTCTTTTCTTTTTTAAAAACAATAAACGCTTGGCCATCTGGAGCTCCTGACACTTTCATTTCTGTCCGAGTTCCTGATTTTACCACAAATCTGGACTAAATCGGTGATGACGCGCATGCGCAGACCCTTGTAAGAGGAATTCTTGTAAATAACTAGTAAGACTGAAGTCTGAAGAAACCAGTCTGTTCATCCATTGTTGGGTACTAGTCGCATAGCGTAGTGAGTCTGTCTCTGTGTATACAAAAAGTCTACAGACAGCTACTCGTTAAAAGTGGAAACCTCTTGTCGCCCTGTAGGGTGAACACAATTCGCTGATGGAAACGTCAGTCCCTATGTATCCAAACACCGGTTTTGAACCATCGTACTGAGTAGAAATAAAACGTTCAAGCATGACCATGACACCACTATTTTACGCTAAATTGTAGAACCATTTTCCTGGGTTATCTATGTTACGTAGCATCTAACTGCTCTCGGACTACAACTCGTGTACATCCCGTAATTGAAACACAAATGGTACAGTTCATAGCGTTTTCTAATACACATTGAAATGATAGGGAGCTAAGATCTGGAAACGGTTAGGTGGTGAGGAGAAAGAAAATAATTTTTAAGTGATTCATTTACCAACAACACCGGCAAAATCTAAAATTACAAAGGCAATCAATACTTACTCGCCACGGACACCAACTTAAAGATAATAAATACAAATAATTAAGTACATAATAATGCTCCAAATAAGTTATCAAAATTGTAAAAACCTCTACAGTGTAATCAAACACAGACATATTCCTTGAAGTTCATAATTACTAGAAAATCGCCCCAGACGTACTAAGTGAATTATACAACAGCTTTACAATAGGAATACAGCGTCAAAAAACTCAAACTGAATGAATATGTGACTTCTAAAGTA
Source organism: Schistocerca gregaria (assembly GCF_023897955.1). Classification (NCBI taxonomy): domain Eukaryota; kingdom Metazoa; phylum Arthropoda; class Insecta; order Orthoptera; family Acrididae; genus Schistocerca; species Schistocerca gregaria. Next base: position 466,231,831 of record NC_064922.1, read on the forward strand.
ATAAAAAGACCACGACAGATTATCAGGCAAGTCCTGTTACTAACAGAAGCGACAAAATCCAAGGTGACTGAAGGGGCTGATGCGTATGAATCAGACGGAACACAGTATCCAGCTCGATTTCGGTCGACGCCCTAGACATTTGTTCGTTTCAGTGCAGATTCTAAAACACAACCACAGAAAAATACATCATATTTACATTTCACAAATAGGAAATATTGCAGTTGCCCCAAATATGACAAAGGAAATGAGGGTAGGCAGTTGAGTCCGTTTGGCTCAAATGGCTTTGAGCACTATGCGACTTAACATCTGTGGTCATCAGTCGCCTAGAACTTAGAACTAATTAAACCTAACTAACCTAAGGACGTCACACACATCCATGCCCGAGGCAGGATTCGAACCTGCGACCGTAGTAGTCGCGCGGTTCCGGACTGAGCGCCTAGAACCGCGAGACCACCGCGGCCGGCGAGTCTGTTTGATTCACAAGTACTTGTTGTTAATGTAGCAGAATTAACTTAAAGATGTAAATTAAAACACGGCCGTGGATATTTTTAACCTTAACTAGCAATGAAAAACATTTAGAAAAACTTAAACCCGGAAGGTGCCCTCGCCTATAATGCAGGGGAAGATTAAAGTTAACAGCAACAGAAAAAAATTAAAAACTTACAGCTATGAAACATAGGCACCGCTAGTGGAAGTAAATATCACAGATTTTGCAAACACATCACGATACAATGCAAGCTCTCTTACATTCGAGCAATTGCCTAACTCAGGCCCGTCCTTACTACGGGGACGCTGATGCATGTTAAGGGCTTCGGGAAAACAGTGCAAGCCAAATCCGCAGACTGCAAGAACATCAAAATAAATTCAGTAGTGAAGCACAGCGGCCTTTATGAATCGCAGCCAACATTTAATTGCATAGTGCTCGGGTCATTCTAGCGTCGGGTCCAGGAGAATAACGGACGGCCCCTGTGACCTGTCCACCACCCAAAGTAGCAGGCGACAGTGCTAGTGAGACTCCAAAGTATGTCTTGGCGTTGCACAGACTGAGGAAAGTGCCGACAATTATGTAGACAAAGGCACGCTGTCCAAAATAAAGACGCACCAAGAAGATCTGTCGACCTGAAGCTCACGGCTGACAAGCCCTGGCCACGATCCAGGAAAGCTCCTTCCAAATTCCTCAGCTCCCAGCAGACAGCTCTAGTGTGAGCTTCGCGCTATCTTAAATTCCGCTCGAGTCGCCACGAAGTCGTCACCTCATAGACGCCAGAAAAATCGTAGTTAAGCAATGAAGCCCAAAGGGGTTCTGCAAGCATAGGCATCGACATGAGCGCACTCACAGCTCACTCGTATGATCCACTGTCAAATAATGAGGAAACATTTTTCTTTTTCCTGTCATTCAGTCGTCAATGTACAACCCACGACATGTATTCGAAGCTTGTTAGAGCTTGCTACTGACTGCTTTCCCTTGTCCTAACTTTCGCAAGGTGCTTTTCTTTACGCTACATCTGGTGCATGAACCTAATGTTTAATTGTTTAGGGAGTTCGGGTACATTCTGATGGAGAACGGTAGATCAGCATGAGTTATCTAAAATCCAGAAACAATCTTCAGTATGTTACACTTCTTAGTTATTGGTTGTGAAAGAATCTATCAGCTGTGTAGAACAGATTGGACGTAGCATCAGACTTTCGGAAAAATATCGTCGTCACTATCCCGAGGATAGCAAGAGCAGATGAGGATGAAAACTGTCGTACAATTAGCTTAATAGCTCATACACACAAACAGCTGACAAGGATAATATCCAGAAGAAGGGAAAAGAAACCGGAGGATCAGATACATGACGATTAGTTTGGCTTAAGGAAAGATAAAGCAACCAGAGTGGCTGTCCTGATGTGACGGTTGATAATGAAGCAAGACTGAAAAGAAATCAAGACAAGTTCATGGGAATTGCAGACCTAGAAAAAGCACTGGACAAAGTAAAATGTTGCAAGATGTTCAAAATACTAAGAAGAATAGGAGTAAGGTGTAGGAAAAGGTAGGTAATGTATGAAAAGTACCAGAATCAAGTCGAAACAAGAAGTCTGGAAGACCAAGAACAAACTGTTCTCATATAAAGAGTGCAAGACAGGGACGCAGTCCAATCTGTACATCGAAGAAGAAATGGCTGAAGTAAAAGAACCGTTCAAGGGTGGGATTACAATTCAGGATCAAGGGATATCAGTGTTACGATTCCCTGATGACATTGCTGTTCTCAGTGACTGTGAAAAATAATTACAGGATTTGCTGGATGGAATGAACAGTATAATGAGCAAAAAGGGTTGAGAGCAAACCGGAAAACACAAAAATAATGAGAAGTATCAGAAATGAGTACTACGAGAAACTTAGTAACAAAATAATTGATTACAAAGTAGGGCATTCTATTAGCCATCTCTGCACGAAGACTGTTCATCTTGGAACAAAGTTACTTCTGTACTGTCGTTGAAGTTCGTGTCAGTTTTGATATGCCAGTTTCTTCAACTTTTTCAAACCATGCGTTTCGCGAGTTCCAATTCAAATATATATACAAGCACCGCTCAAAAACCAGGACTGAAGAAGTTGGCCCTTTTGGGATCCGTAAGTGCATGTAGGATTCAAGCACAAGCTGCTGAGAAAATGACGATAATGACGTTAGCGCTGCCGGCGATGTTGTAGGCCCTTAACTACAACCATATGGTGCCGGAGGAAACCATTATCACCCTTTCTTAAAATACTGTATTTTCGTCGATGACATAACATCACTCGGTAACCGCTGATACACTATCACACGTAAACTAATTGGAAAGGAATGGAAGTTGGGTTTTTAAAGTGCACAACAATTTACAGGGGAATGAGATCGCTGACACATTTGCTAAGAAGGCGCTGAACGGAGGTAAAGAGTACTACGCACACGTTCCAGCTGAGGATGTATTACAAAGTTACAGGAAGAGAATTCGGAATGTTAGAGACGGATAATGGAAAGCTTCCGATACAATTAGAGGAAAATACTATGCGCAAATAACATTAGTCTTACCAACCACGCCTTGGTACCATGGAATAACGCCGTAACGGAAATTTGCAGTTAACACATCGCGGCTGAAATTGGAACACTGTGGACTAGCACAGCACCTACACAGCATTAGGATTGTACCGTCTTCACTTTGTGCCTGCGGCAAAATGGAAGACATAAATTATGGATGCATCAATCGGCGGGACTTCACATTTAAGCTGTTAACGAATGTTGTGCATAGGAAAAACCAACTGGCTTCCGGCTTACATCTGTGCTAACATTATTGGAGACAAGGTACTGGCAGAAGTAAGACTGAGAGGACGGAGCGTGAGTCGTGCTTGGGTTTCTCAGTTGGTAGATGCCCGCGAAAGGCAAAGGTCCCGAGTTCGAGTCTCGGTCCGGCACACAGTTTTAATCTGCCAGTAAGTTTCATTATTGGCATTCATTAGCTTATATATAAAGTACTGTACTCCTGACACACGGAAGCGAAAAGAGTGGTATAAACTAACACACGTAAACCAAATAACTTGCAACCTCAATATGTATTTACAAATAGTTTGACATTTTTACGTCATCATCTTTAGTGTTTGTTTTATTAATTAGTTTTTCTGACCTGTGACATTTCTACGTAATTACGATTTACTTGCGTGGTTGGCTGTGAGGGGAATAGTCAAAAAGCAATAAAGAGCTTCAAGACACCATCACCGTCGGCGAAGACATCAACTCGAATAATGTTAACGTCTTCCACCTCTGTCATGGTGCCTTCAATTACTACGGCTCAACACACGAAAGCTCAGACATAGAGGTACACTACGGATTGCGTCCTTAGCGCAGTTCGTGCTTGGATCAGGCGTTCGTCTGGATGACGGCACATCTGAGCACGTTCGTCGACCTGGTGTAACAAGACAGTAACTCATGCGAACTGGCGACATGTCTCCAGTGACCCACGCTCCAGTCTCGATGCACCCGCGCCCACGACAGTCGTAATGACCGACGTCTTTGTATCAGCATGGGAGCACGCAAGGGTCGTATGCTGTGGCGCCTCATGTTTAAAACTGTGTTTCGAACAATGTGCTCCGAAACAATTGTACCTTCACCAGCACTGTACTCCCTAGTCAGATCTAAAATAGATGGCTACCTGTGTTACTGTGTGATGAGGAATGCACAGCCAAGGCCTAGTCGCCTACTCATGGATTCATCATCCTCCAACCACTCTCCATAGATGTTTGCTGTAGCACCACGCGCACAGCCGACCAGCTCCGTTCCCACGTATCCCCACATGTCTGCCCTTTATCAAAGTCGCTTATGTCAGTGAATTTCCCCATTTCCGACGTATCGTCTCTAGATTAATTCCCCCATTTCATTCCTGTTCTGCTCTTATACGTTCCTTACCGCCTCTATATCTACATCTACATCTACATCCATACTCCGCAAGCCACTTGCGGCGTGTTTTGGAGGATACCTTCAGTTTCTCTATCGGTTCACCCTTCTATTCCAGTTTCGTATTGTTCGTGGAAAGAAAGATTGCCGGTAAGCCTCTGTGTGCGCTCTAATCTCTCTGATTTTGTCCTCATGGTCTCTTCGCGAGATATACATAGGAGAGAGTAATATACTGATTGACTCCTCGGTGAAGGTATGTTGTCAAAATTTCAACAAAATCCCGTACCGAGCTACTGAGCGCCTCTCTTGCAGAATCTTCCCCTGGAGTTTATCTATCATCTGCGTAACGCTTTCGCAATTAATAAACAATCCTGTAACGAAGCGTGCTGCTCTCCGTTGGATATTCTCTATCTCTTATATCAACCCTATATGGTACGGATCGCACACCAGTGAGCAGTATTCAAGCAATGGACGAACAAGTGTACTGAAACCTACTTCCTTTGTTTTCGGACTGCATTTCCATAGGTTTCTTCCAATGAATCTCAGTCTGGCATCTGCTTTAGCGACGATTAATATTATAGGGTCATTCTATTTTAAATAACTCCTAATGCTTACTACCAGATAATTTATGGAATTAACTGCTTCCATTTGTTGACCTGCTATATTATAGCTAAATGATAAAGGATCTTTCATTCTACGTATTCGCAGCACATTATACTTGTCTACATTGAGATTCAATTGCCACTCCATGGACCATGCGTCAATTTGATGCAGATCTTCCTATATTTCAGTACAATTTTCCATTGTTACAACCTCTCTATATACTACAGCATCATCCGAAAAAAGCCTTAGTGAAGTTCCGATGTTATCCACAAGGTCATTTATATATATTGTGAATAGCAACGGTCCTACGACACTTCCCTGCGGCACACCTGAAATCACTCTTACTTCGGAAGACTTCTCTCCATTGAGAGTGACATGTTGCGTTCTGTTATCTAGGAACTCTTCAATCCAATCACACAATTGGTCTGATAGTCCATATGCTCTTAGGTTGTTCATTAAACGACATGGGAACTGTGTCAAACGCCTTGCGGAAGTCAAGAAACACGGCATCTACCTGGTAACTCGTGTCTATTGCACTCTGAGTCTCGTGGACGAATAGCGCGAACTGGCTTCCACACGATCGTCTTTTTCGAAACCCATGCTGATTCCTACAGAGTCGATTTCTAGTCTCGAGAGAAGTCATTATATTCGAACGTGATACGTGTTTCAAAATTCTGCAACTTATCGACGTTAGAGATATGGGTCTATAGTTCTTCACATCTGCTCGACATCCCTTCTTGAAAACGGGGATGACGTGTGCCCTTTTACAATCTTTTGGAACGCTACGCTCTTCTAGAGACCTACGGTACACCGCTGGAAGAAGGGGGGCAAGTTCCTTCGCGTACTCTGTGTAAAATCGAACTGGTATCCCGTCAGATACATCGGCCTTTCCTCTTTTGAGCGATTTTAATTGTTTTTCTATCCCTCTGTCATCTATTTCGATACCTACCATATTGTCATCTGTGCGACAATCTGGAGAAGGAACTACAGTGCAGTCTTCTTCTGTGAAAAAGCTTTGGAAAAAGACATTTGGTATTTCGGGTTTTAGTCTGTCATCCCCTCTTTCAGTACCATTTTGGTCACAGAGTGTCTGGACATTTTGTTTTTATCCTCCGACCGCTTTGACATAAGACAGTCCGCAGCTCGTGGTCGTGCGGTAGCGTTCTCGCTTCCCGCGCCCGGTTTCGATTCCCGGCGGGATCAGGGATTTTCTCTGCCTCGTGATGACTTGGTGTTGTGTGATGTCCATAGGCTAGTTAGGTTTAAGTAGTTCTAAGTTCTAGGGGACTGATGACCATAGATGTTATAGTGCTCAGACATAAGACCAAAATTTCTTATGATTTTCTGCCAAGTCAGTACACAGAACTTTTCTTTCGAATTCAGTGAACGCCTCTCGCATAACCGTACTCACGGTTGAGAGCGTTTTTTGTCCCATCAGAGAGTAAAGTAGTAAGTTAATAGAGAACCTGCCTATGTACAAGCAATAACTTTCAAGAATAAAAAGCCTTTCTTACTTGTCAGAGGCTGGTCCGACGGGTCGCGCAGGGATTGTTGTGGTAGATGGAACGCGCTGGGAAGCAGCCGGTGCTAAGTTGGCGCCCGGCGAGCAGTCGTCGGGTATTTGCTCTGCCGCTTGCAGCCGGCAGGGCGCACTTTTATTTTTAACCCGGTCGATGTGCGGTGGACGCTTTGTTTACACGGCTGCTCACGCGCCTCGCCTCCCTCCAGCCCATACCAGGCAGGCCAGCGTAGGCCCCGCCCAACGCTCCTCCAGAAGCCGTCTCCGCTGCGCAGTTGGCAACAATGCGTGGTGCGACGCCATTATTCTCCTCCCTACCTGTGGGCTGTGGGACGAGTCTTCGTCGCCAAGAGCCCGTGCTGGGGTTGTGAAAGACCGGACGGTGGGGAAGGGTTGGGGCGGCGGAGGTGGTCGGAGGCGCACTCCTCACTGCCGCGCACTTGCGGTGTTGCGGTAATTTATCGAGCGAGCTGGACGTCCAACTGGTCACCGCACGGTACAGGTGCTTCTCTGAAAGAACATGACAAAAATAACTTATGACTAGGAAAGGTGACGACGCAGGTGTAGAAGCTGTATTCTGTTTAGGGGTTTACCAACATTTTCTTTCAGAGTGCGCAGGAAAGTATTGACGACTACTCTCTTATCCGTCGCTCATCCTTCGGAGCTAATAGTAGAAATAAAGAAACCATTAAATTTTTGTTCTAAACTGTGATTTGAATCGGTTCTTCAGAAAGACGTTCTGCCAGTATCATTCTCGATTAGGCTCTGAGAGGTTTAAAGTGTTGCTAACCTATTTCGGAAATACAAACGTCATGCGATATATGTCAAAAGTATCTGCACCTTTACTAGTGGGCATTAGTTGTGTGTGTCCACACTTCGTCATATATGACGGCTTGACACTGGGGACACTTTCAATGAGGTGTCTATTTACCTGTGGAGGAATGGCAGCCTATTCTTCCTCAACAGCGGGAAATAGAAAGTAGTGGTGCTGGATGCTGGGGTTTGGAGCGAAATCGATGTTCTACCTAATCCCAAAAGTTTTCCATTCGTTTCACGTCGGGGCTCTGGGATCGTCAGTCCATTTCAGGAATTCTGTTGTACACAAAACGTTGGCTCACAAATGCTGCTTTATGACAGGACACATTTTCATGCTGATACAATCACCGTCTCACGACTGTTCCTCTACTGTACGCAGTACACAATGTTGTAAGATATGTTCACACACTTTCACATTTAGCATTTCAATAAGTGGACCTCACCCAAATCAAGAAAAACGCACCTATCTCCTCTTTATTTCCCTACTGGCACAACGCAATGGCAGATAACGTTCGCCGGACGCAAATTCTTCCATCAAATTGCCACAGGGTGTAGCATGATTCATCAGTCCAAATCGCTCGATCCTAGTCATCTAGAATTCAGTGGTGTCGCTCTTAGTACCACGTCAAGTGTCGCTTAGCTTTGACTACAGAAATGTGTAGCCTACAAGGAGCTGTTCGACCTTTGTACCCCATCCTTATGAAGTTCCTATGCACGGACATTGTTCCAGCTGAACAGCTGGTAGAACGCTAGATTTTGTGAATGACATCTATCGCTGATTTGATGCAATTTTTCTACCAACCGCAGAGATGCTTGATGGATCCTGTCCGTTAGTACCCTTGTTTGACACCTCGCCCCTTTTGATTAGGCTTCTGAACATCTTTCTTCTGACAGGCTCATTAATTATGCTGTCTAAAACTTTGCGTTTACACCGCGGCACTGGTCTAATGGTATTTGATTTCATGTTTATATTCGAGGCTGTGGTCGGTGACAATTGCTCTCCTTTGTTGTTTTAGATGACCCTTGAATCTCTCTGTTCCGATGGCCTCAAGTAAAACATTTCACCTTTACATAAGACGTTGTAAGCAACAGACTTTCGAGACCCAGAACGTCTGTAACCTTACCTGAAGATTTTTATGCACGCTTACCATCTGAACTGAAAAAACTGGTAGAAGCCGACCTTAGGAAGATCAGTTTGGATTCCGTAGAAATGTTGGAAAACGTGAGGCAATACTGACCTTATCTTAGAAAATAGATTAAGGAAAAGCAAACCTAAGTTTCTAGCATTTGTAGACATAGAGAAAGTTTTTGACAATGATGACTGGAATACTCTCTTTCAAATTCTAAAGATGGCAGGGGTAAAATACACGGAGCGAAAGGCTATTTACAATTTGTACAGAAATCAGATGGCAGTTATAAGAGTCGAGGGACATGAAAGGGAAGCAGTGGTTGGGAAGGGAGTAAGACAGGGTTGTAACCTCTCCTCGATGCTATTCAATCTGTATATTGAGCAAGCAGTAAAGGAAACAAAAGAAAAGTTCGGAGTAGGTATTAAAATCCATGGAGAAGAAAAAAAATTTGAGGTTCGCCGATGACATTGTGATTCTTTCAGAGACAGCAAACTACTTGGAAGAGCAGTTGAACGGAATGGACAGTGTCTTGAAAGGAGGGTATACAATGAACATCAACAAAAGCAAAACGAGGATAATGGAATGTAGTCGAATTAAGTCCGGTGATGCTGAGGGAATTAGATTAGGAAATGAGACACTTAAACTTGCTGTTTGGGGAGCAAAATAACTGATGAAGGTCGAAGGAGAGAGGATATAAAATGTATACTGACAATGGCCTGGAAAGCGGTTCTGAAGAAGAAAAATTTGTTAACATCGAGTATAGATTTAAATGTCAGGAAGTCGTTCCTGAAAGTATCAGTATTGAGTATAGCCATGTATGGAAGTGAAACGTGGACGATAACTAGTTTAGACAAGAAGAGAATAGAAGCTTTCGAGATGTGGTGCTACAGAAGAATGCTGATGATTAGATGGGTAGATCACATAACTAATGAGGAGGTATTGAATAGAATTGGGGAGAAGAGGGGCTTGTGGCACAACTTTACTAGAAGGAGAGATCGGTTGGTAGGACATGTTCTGAGACATCGAGGGATCACCAATTCAGTATTGGAGGGCAGCTTGGAGGGTAAAAATCGTAGAGGGAGACCAAGAGATGAATATACTAAGCAGATTCGGAAGGATGTAGGCTGCAGTAGGTACTGGGAGATGAAGAAGTTTGCACAGGATAGAGTAGCATGGAGAGCTGGATCAAACCAGTCTCAGGACTGAAGACCACAACAGCAACAACCATCTGAACGTCGTTGTAGTAAAATTAACCTCTCCAACCGTTACTTCTGTTACTCCCCCCATGGGAACACCCATAAAACAAGCATAGTTTAATTAATAACTTAATTGTCTAACAAAATAAACGTATTATCACAGGCATTCAACGACAGTAGTGTTACTTATAAGAACCACCCAACGAGAGTTCATGCTATGAGTGTCAGTCGACTTGAGCTGCGGAAGATGGATTAACCAATAGCCAGCGCGTGTAGTACGGGAAGCAGCCGAGAAATGCGCTCCACGTCACGTTTAATTGCGAGCATTCCGGGCCCCAACCGCCGCCTCGGAACGCCATAATACTGCGCGGGAGGTGAGAGCAGTCCTTTATGGCAAGTCTGGTACGCGTCGCTGATGAACTTCCAACTTTTTACTCGGAAAACGTACGTCAAGCTTCAACGCCCCAGTAGAGTGTCCTCTCTGCTGCTCGTAACGACATAAATATAGAAATCGTATATTATGAACATGATCACTAAAGCTATAGTGGAATGAGAAAACCCTGAAAATATACAGTACAAGATTAAAGCAGAAGAGAAGAACTGGTTGATATTTAGTATTACCTTCATAACAAGCACCCACAAAATAAAAGTAAATTCGTAATTTTCATTTAACTAGGGCCCACAGCCTCGAAAAATTGTTTCCCGTCCAGATATAGGGTTTATTAAATTTGTTGTGCTGTTGTATAATTTCGTCTTTAAGCCACTTTCAAGAATCCATCCGTTTGCAGACAATACATTTGTAAAATATCAGCGATGTCATACATGTGCGAGATAGAGTGAAATTTATAATTTATGGTCCGCCTACTTAGCTGGTTGGTAACGTGTTCGCCTCCCATGCAAGCGGGCCTGGGTTCGATTCCCCGCATTGTTGGAGATTTTCTCTGTTCACGGACTGGGTGTTTTGTTGTCATAATCATTTCATCCTCATCACCTACGCGCAAGTCGCCCAATGTGGCGTCGAATGAAATAAGACTTGCACTTGGCGGCCAACTTCACCGAATAGGCATCTCCCGGCCAACGATGCCATACTCTCATTTCCATTTTTTTTTCTGATTTATGAGAAATGAAGGAGTTGTTTTGGTGGTCTTCAGGCCCATTGGTTTCATGCTGTTCTCCACGTTAGTACATGCTGTCAAAATCTTTCCATCTCTGCATGACTACTGCAACTTACGTCAGTTTGAACCTCGTTACTGTAGTCATTCCTTCTCTCCCTAGACAAGTTTTAGTTCTACACTTCTTTCTCTTATCGTATTGATGATATCTAGTTGCCTCAACATGTCCCATCAACCGAGCCTTACATTAGTTTAATTTTGTCATAAACGTTTTCTCGCTGTTCGGTTCCATATACCATCATTAGCTACTACAACTTCTCATTTAATTTCAAAAGCGTCTGTTCTCCTCTTGCCTGAAATACGTTCCACTTCCGTAGAACCTACACTCCTTATACCCCCCCCCCTCCTCCAACACTTACATTTGTATTATATGCTAACAAAATTCTCTTTTTTAGAATTATTCCCCTTGATACAGCCAGTATGCATTATATACGCTTCCCATATCACCCATCTTGAGTTATTTTTTGTCCAAATAACATATCTCGTATACTACTTTCAGATTCTCGTTTCCTAATTTAATTCAGTCAGTAACGCTTCATTTATTTCAACTTCTTTCGATTATTATTGTTTTATTTTCGTTTATATTCACCTTATAAGTCACTTTGAAGACACTGGACTTTTCATTCAATGGACTCACATAAATTATTTGCTTCTCCGGCCATATTACAGTGTTACTTTGTCTAAAACTGACTTATTCACACAATTGATGTGTACAAAATACAAGTTGATTTTTGCAAAGCAGAAAACAGCAAACAGCCACTATTATTAAAGGCATTTATTTACACATATACACGTTGATGTCACATGCAGAAGATGATGAGACACAGAAAGTCTGCGAGAATATGAAACGGATAATTCAGTTCTCAGAGAGAGATAAATGTCTAATAATCATGGGTGATTTGAAGCATTAGAAGAATGAGTTATGGGAGAATATGTGCTTGTTAGTAGAAATGAGAGCGGAGAATGAGTTCTGCAATAAATTTCAGCGAGTAATAACGCGGTTCCGTCTTCACACGGCTGTTAATGTTTAGATACACATTTATTGAAACTTACATTAGTTTTCTTATCTTCTTCAAAAACTGATGTAAGAAATGACCTATTTAACTGCCGGCCGAGGTGGCCGAGCGGTTCTGGGCGCTTCAGTCTGGAACCGCATGACCGCTACGGTCGCTGGTTCGGCTCTTGCCTCGGGCAAGGTTTAAGTAGTTTTAAGTTCTAGGGGATCTAGCTGTTAAGTCCCATAGCGCTCAGAGCCATTTGAACTTATTTAACTGTAAATGTATCTAATACCGAATGAGTAAAATGTAAACAAATATTTAATATAAAGCTATGTTAGTTTCAGTACGTCAACACTGCAACATAATGACGCGGGACTTTCGACTGACTTGTTCCATACCAATTCCACAACTTCTTCTTCCGCGGCAGACTCATCTGAGAGTAGTCTTTACAACTATCGTGCTTAAAATTTTTTTGTATATTCCTGTCTGTCTTTCGCTACAGGTTTTATCACCTACAGCTCGCTCTAGTTCCATGGAACTTATTGTTGTAGCTGAACTTCATCCCTTACACGTATTCTGACGACGAACACCGACGTGTGCTGCTACGAACAGGGCGCTGCCACCACTCTAGCGTCAGGCTTGCATACATAGAGTCAGAACTTCGTAAACAACTACAGTTCTATTACTAGAAACACACATTTCTTTCATGACACACGAATACGGAACTAGGAGAGACCCTAGTGCAGTATTCCCTGTATGTGGTAGTCATGTTGCGATGCTGGTCGTCTCGTGTCTTGTCGAGAAACGACGGAACCTTCTGTGGACATGTGAACTGTAATCATCTGGAGCTGGAGCATGGACTGTGATTGCAAATGGAACTCCGAAAGGCTCTCTCTGTAACTCTCTCAGTAACACACTCTCGAACACGAACTGCTGGTTAAGGCGTGGAGAGTGATTTTCATGTTTGGGCGCAGTGATACTAACCTGCACTGTTTCTTCCAAGTGATGTGTGATGTGAAACATGTTCCACTCAGCGAATTCTCCAGCAGGCCGCTAGAATATGCTGAATGAGTAATTGCCTGGCGAGCTGGCCATCCTGTGTAGCTCGCTCTGTTTGAGGGAAGTCTAACTTGTAGGAGTTGCGCCTCAAGATCACAACAGTCATTATCTGATGTCCTGTTAGAGTTTTCTGTACGTTCCCTACTTAGCCGATCCAGCAGAGTCTCTCCTCATTCTTTCATCTTATCAGTGTACCTGATTTTCAGTGTTTTTCTAGTGCACCACACTCAAACGCTTCTCTGCTCTGATTCCACCATAGTCCAAGATTCGCTTGCATAGACATACATTCTCAGATATTTTCAACTTAAATTACTTTTGACTCTATCGGACGTCTCTTGGCCAGGAATATCAGGTTCTTTTGCTGAGCGTGGCTCCTTCGTATGTCCTCCTTGCGTCGTTCGTCATGTTTTATCTTATTTATAATTTCAAAAAGTTCCCTCATTTCGTCTACAGCGTAGTCCTCTATTTTGATGTTAAAATTATAAGTAATCTTGCTGCTACTCCTCATTTCCTTCGTATTTCTGTGTTTAACGAACTGTTCATTCCGTGCAGTATGTTCTGCAAAGTTCCCACAGGTCCACCGAGAATAACAATGTTATCTGTGAATTTTCTCTTTAATTTTCTTTGACCTCGAATTTTATCTCTCTCCTGAACCTAATTTTTTTTTGCTGTCATTGCCGTTTCGATGCACAGATAGAACCACTCTTTTTAATAAGAGCTCTTGGTACTTGATCCTCCATTCGTATTACTACATTTATCGTATATTACTCTGCTTCCATACAGCTTACACGTCTTTTTTGAGAATTTCAAACATGTTATACAATATTACATCGTCGAACCTTTTTCTAGGTTGACACGCCCTCTAAAACTGTATTAATTTTTCTTAAGTCTTGCTTCCATTATTAAGAACAACATCAGACTGCCTCTCTGGTATCTTCGCTTTTCTTAAATCCAGATTGAGTTATGGGAGAATATGAGCTTGCTAGTAGAAATGAGAGCGGAGAATGTGTTCTGCAATAAATTTCAGCGAGCAATAACGCGTCTTCGAACCGACATTTTCATCTTCACACGGCTGTTAATGTTTAGATTCACATTTATTGAAGCTTACATTACTTTTCTTACCTTCTTTTAAAACATCAGTCAATTCTTTCTATCTCTTTTCCTGCATATTAGTTTTGGCAGTTACTTACTTGTATTTATGTGCTGTCACGTTCTCCGCCCTTGCTGTCTTCGGTATCATGTAGATAATATGTTTCCGAAAATTTAATACATTCTACACACGAACTTTTATAGCCGCGTGGTTGTCGGTTCCCCGAATTATTTTAGAAATTGTGAAGAAACGTTATCCTCTCAGCTTTATTGGTCTGTAAGTCTTTCAAAGCTGTGATAAGATATGATCGGGTGTTTGTTCTGTATCGACTCCCATTTCATATTCTATGACGTCCTCAGTCAAGTCGTTCCTTTCATCGAAGCATTCAGTGCAATCCTTCCATTTGTCTGCTGTCTCATTTGATATTAACGGTAGAATTGCCACTGCCTTCTTCATGTTAACACTCTTGTTTTAGATTTTACTTTGATGTTGACACACTTGCTTTAGTTTTCCGCATGTGTTTTCCTCTTTTGTGTATAGTGAAACTGTCCTTCCGATGACTCTACATCCCTTGATATCCTCACATGCTTTCTGCGCCCATTTAGCCTTTGCTTTCCTGAACTTTCTGTTTATTCCATCCCTTATTGACTTACAGTGCCGTATTTCCGGCTTTCCCTGGACTTTTTAGTACTTCCTTCTTTCTTTGATCAGTTCAAGTATTTCATATATTATCCACTGACCTTTCCCGCTTACATTCCCTGCATAGTTTTTCTTCTATGAGTGTCCTTTTTACAGATGTCCACTCTTCTTCAAATGAACCGCCTATTGTGCTGTTCATTGTCGCACTTCACTATACCTTAGTTCAAAAACAAACGGTTCCCTTTTATTTGGACTAATAGATTTTCTCTCTGCTTCTAAAGTTGTTTACCTGGAAAGCCTTCTGATTGGTTTAACGCAGCACGCCACAAATTCCTCTCCCACACCTAAACTCTTCATTTCAGAGTAACACTCGCACCCTGCGTACTCAAGTATTGTTTTTTGGATGTATTCCAATCTCTGCCTTCTACTATAGCTTTCCGCTCTACAGCTCCCTCTAGCTCCATGAAAGTTTTTCTCCGATATCTTAATACGCATCCTACCGTCTAGTCTCTCCCTTCTTCTTGTCAGGGTTTTCCTTTCCTCGCCGATTCTGCGGAGAAACGTTTCATTATTTACTTTATTGTTCCACGTAATTTTCAAAATTTTCCGATGGCACCGCAACATAAATGCTTTGATTTATTTTCGTGCCACTGTCCATGATTCGCTACCACACAATGCTGTGCCCCAAACGTTTATTCTCAGAATATACTTCATCAAATTGTTTTCGATACATCTGTCATCAAGGAGTGTGACTTCGAAGCTAGAAGAATTCGTCAAATTCGCCATCTTCGTCACCCAAAAATTTTGACGCTAAGCTTCTCTATATTCTCATTTGGGACAGATGTCCTTCTTCGATTTAGTATGGTGCAAAATCCTTATTCCTTAGACTATTCACTCCAGTCAACAATTTCTGTAATTATTCTACATATTTACTGTGAAAGCAATGTCAACATCGAATTTTATCGTTGATACCCTGTTTCCGTCATTCCTACTTCTACGTAGACTCAATAGTAATTATGAAAGACGGTGTCTACGTCTTACATTTTTTTTTATAATCCTCGTATTTTGCTCTTGTACTCTCAGCCTTATTGTGCTATAACGGTTTTTTGCATATTGTATACTACCAGTCGTTACTTATAGTTTACGCCTATTTTTGCCAGCATTTCGAACATCTTGGACCTTTAGGCTTACTCGAACGCTTTCCCATGCCGACAAATCTTATGAACTTGTCTTGATCTTCCTTCAGTCTTTCTTCCATTATTGACCGCAGCGTCATGACTGCGTACTTAGTGCCTCTACCTTTCCTAAGGCCAAAGTGACCGTCATGTAACAGACCTCAGTTTTCTTTTCCATTTTTCTTTGTATTATTCATGTCAGAAATTATATGCATGAACTGAATGTGCGATGTTTTTCGTACTTACCTGCACTTGCTATGTTCGGAATTGTGTGGATGATGTCTTTCCAAATATCTGATCGTATGTTCCCTGCCTCTCATAAAAATCAACTTTAACAGTCTTTTGGTTGCTACTTCCCACAGTGATTTTAGAAATTCCGATTGAATGTTATCTACAACTACTGTCTGATTTGATCTCAAACGTTCACAGTTCTTTTAAATTAATAACGTATACCCAGATCTGTTTCATAATAACTACAATATCCTCTTTTATCGGCTCACCACACAGGTTCTTTCCATCACATATGTCTTGAATGTACTGTATTAACCTATCCACTTACTCTTCTGCGTTTAACAGTGAGATTCCCGTGCTCTGTTAATGTTTCCAACCTTGATTTTCATTTCACCGAAGGTTGTCTCCACTTTCGTATATAGTGAATCATTTCCATCGACTATCATTTCTTCTACTACGCATTTTTCCTGCAGTCATTTCATATGGTCTCCCCGGCATTTCCTATTGATTTCGTTCCTAAGTGATTTATGTTGCTGTATTCCTGTCTTTGCCTGACCGTTTTTCTACCTACTTCTTTTGTGGATTGTTTGAAGTATTTCTACTGTTACCCATGTTTACTTCGTAATTACCTTCGTGCTGTCTATGGGTGCCTGTCTAACATCTGTGATCGCTCTTTTAGAAAAGTCCACTTCTCTTCAACGGAATTGCCTTCTGTGGTATTTCGTATCGTAGTGTTCCCAACTTTATTTAACTTCAGACGCCTCATTATCTGACTTCCATCCTAAATGTTTCTTCCAAACGATTCTCTTAAACTTCTGGGTATTCGTCATTATCACAAATTGTGATTTGGCTCTATATTTGACGGGTACGAAATTCATTCCAATACCTGATTTCAGACTCTCTGTCTGACCATGTTTTAATTCATCTGGAGTCTTCCCCTGTCTCCAGGCCTTTTCGAAGTATAACTGCTCATATTGTGATTCTTGAACAAAGTATTCGTTATTACTAGCTGAAGTTTATTCCAGAACTCATATCCTCTCTCATTCCCACTAACAAGCACATATTCTCCTGTAACTCTTTCTTCTGTTCCTTTCCTGCGTTCACATTCCAATCCCTCATCATTATTAGACATTTTTCTCTTGTAATGAACTGAATTACCAGTTCCAAATCCTCGTAGTCTTCCCATGTCTTTTCATATTTTATTGTCCTGTCGACGTGTATCATATTTTAACAATTTTTGTTGGCGTTGGTTTGCTGCCGATTCTGACGAGAACAACCCTACCCCTGCAACGTTCACACTAATTCAGCCTCTGTTCTACATTCCTATTCTTATCGAATTCTGCTCCTGCTATTGCATTTTCTGGGGCTGTTGATACGTTCCCAACGTTGCTCCTTATTTGCTTTCAGTTTCACACATACGACCTCCCACTATATCATATGTTCAAATGTGTGTGAAATCTTATGTGATTTAACTGGTAAGGTCATCAGTCCCCAAGCTTACACACTACTTAACATAAATTATCCTTAGGACAAACACACACACCGATGGCCGAGGGAGGACTCGAACCTCCGACGGGATCAGCCGCACAGTCCATGAGTGCAGCGCATCTGACCGCTCTGCTAATCCCGCGCGGCCCCTCTATATTCATATCGGGCCTTAGCACTTGCCTTTCCAGATTTTGTACCTTTCATACCACAATTGAACATCTGATATTACCCTATCGTTGGTTACTCAAGATTTTTCTCACGGACACCTCTCCCTCGCCAGTCCCCTCTCTGTGTTTGATATCCGAAATGTGCACAACTCCGGAAGCTTTTAACGACAGAGAGATCATCATGACACTTTATCAGTTACAGGCCACATTTCCTGTGGATACATATTATGTGTAGCCGGCCGGAGTGTCCGAGCGGTTCTAGGCGTTACAGTCTGGAACCACGCGACCGCTACGGTCGCAGGTTCCAATCTTGTCATGAGCATGGATGTGTGTGAAGTCCTTACGGTAGTTAGGTTTAAGTAGTTCTCAGTTCTAGGGGACTGATGACCAAAGAAGTTAAGTCCCATAGCGCTCAGACCCATTTGAACCACACATTGTGTGTCTTTAATGCAGTGGTCTCCATTGTCTTCAGTATCCTCCTGCCGTTGATCATTGCTGATTCTTCCACCTTAAGGGGCAGTTTCTCACCCCAAGAGCCAGAGAGTGCGCTAAACTTCTGTCTGCTCCTTCGCTCTCTTTGACAGGGTCGTTGGCAGAGTGAGTGTGACTCCCTATGGTGTAAGTCTTCTGCCACAATTGGCAGTGATTTTTATTCATAATGTAACCATTGGTGGTTTTCGAACCACGATGCTTTGATTACTAGTGAAATAGACTAACCCTAGCCCACGGGTGTAGTGTTAGTATATTATGAATGGGTTCGCATACACCAGAGATTTCAGTTGTCCCCATACCAAGAATCAAAGAGATTAATATTGGCCGAACGAGCTGGCCGAGGTACACTGCCCAATCCGTTGCCAGTTCAATGTATGTAGAGGAATGTTTTCTTTTTCTTTTTTTTTTTTTTGCATTTCAGTGGTAGTGGTTTGTTACTCCATCATGCATGAACTGCATCTCCAGCCACTGTTGGAATGTACCACCTCGAAGAGGACAGACAAGTAATTTGATAGAAAAAGACTGGTAAATAGTTGTGCGTATGAAGGCAATTAAAGCAAGGGTATTAGTATTAAGAGTGCAATATGAACTACACCGTTAAATGCAGAGGGAAAGAGCTAATAGGTGGAAAGGGTACATTGAAGGTCTCTATGAGGGGGAAGAAACCTGCTTCGATATAGAAGATATAGGAGATCCAGAATTTAAAAGAGCTTTGGAGTACAAAAAATCAAATAAGGAAGAAGGGATCAACAACATTTCATAAGAATTTCTAAAATTAATGACTACATCTGACTTTCGCAAAACCATCATCCACACAACTCCCAAGATTACAAGAGCTGACATGGGTGAGAATCGTCGCAGAGCTGAAGGGCTCATAAATCCAAGTTTCAGACAAGAATGGTATATAGAAGAATGGCAAAGAAAACAGGATTTGTTGGAGGTTCAGTTTGTCTTTAGGAAGAAAGTGAAGAAGAATCAAAATATTTGCTGAATCTTATGAAGAGTTCCCGAGTAGAGAATATGATTCGGAATAAATGGTAGAAAGACGAAAGTAATGAGAAGTAGAAGAAATTGAGAGCAACGACTAACTTAACATTGGCGACCATGAAGTACATTAAGTTAACGAATTCTGCTACCTAGGCAGCTAAATAACTCATTACGGATTGAGGAAGTTGGATATAAAAACTGATTAGCACTGACAGAAAGGGAATTCCGGGCCAAGAGAAGTCTACTAGTATCAAACGTAGTCCTCAATTTGAGGAAGAAATTTTTGAGAATGTTTGGAGCACAGAATTGTATTGTAGTAAAACATGGACTGTAGAAAAACCGTAACAGGAAAGAGTAGAAGCATTTGAGATTTGGTGTTAAAGACGTACGTCGAAAATTAGGTGGACTGATAAGGTAGGGAATGTGGAGGTTCTCCACAGAATCGGTCAGGAAAGGGATATATGGAAAACACTGACCTAGAGGTACGGACAGGATGGTATGACATCTGTTAAGACATCAGCGACTGACTTCCATGATACTAGAGGGAGCTTTAGGAGGCAAAAACTGTAGGGGAAGATAGAGATTGAAATACATCCAGCAGATAATTGAGGGCGTAAGTTGAAAGTGCTACTTCGAGATGAAGAGGTTACCACATTGACTGTCCGCATCAAACCAATCAAAAGTCTGATGACTGAAGGTACACTGTGTTCTGGATATTTTTCAGCGTACGGAATACTGGCTTGGCTGTTAGTTATGAAATAATAGTCTTCCATCTACATCTACATGATTACTCTGCAGATCACCGTTCAGTGTCTGGCAGAGGTTTCCTTTATGCTAGTAAGACAAATATAACATGCAGTGTAAAAGCAATACACATACTTATCAAAACTCCAAAAATGGATCAATTAGAACTGGCGTGTGCATACACCCGCCCAGACCAATGCGGTTTACAGCAAGAATGCTGTATCCGTGGACAACAACAAAGACGTGTGTCCTTTTTCTTTTTTGTGTTCTGTAAGTTGCTCGTAATAGCACTGAAGCGAAGATGGACAAGTGATTGTAGTAATTAGGGTGTGCATTTTAGAGCCTCACATAAGAAATGTTTGACTTGTTTTGTCCATACTGTGGTCTCTCAAAATAAAATTTTGTCTGGCCTTTCGGCAGATGTTTGCAACTTTGTTTTTGTAGCTGTGTGGATGGAGTCCGCCCAAAGAAGTGCTACTTATCAAGTGTTTCGTTTTTCGCCCATTGTCAACGAAAAACTTTGGTTTGTTTCCCGTTACAAACAAAATGATTTTTGATGTAAAATTTTACAAACCCGTTCCGATAGAGAGGTCTCAAATTTTTCAAACGGTAGTACGTGACGGCATTTTCCAGTTTCATAGTCGGTTCTGTTGTTTATGTCACTTGCCCTGCGAGTGAAGAACCACCATTTCAGAAAAAAGGAAAAAAGAATAGCTGGGCATTAATACTAAAGGGCCAGATGAAGTACACCATCAGTATGCTGGGAGATCAGAAAGTGAGAACTGTGCGACACTTTGTACAAACCGACAACCATTTACAAACCTTGAGATGAGGCTAGTCACATTCATAAAACATTTTGATGTATGTCATGGTGTATATCTGGTTTGCCCGCATGTAATATGAATCATCCGCAGCACAGCTTTCAGTATTTCATACTGCACCCTCAAAACAAGGACCGACAGGGTGCTACAGGCTCTCGCCGTATCATTTGTATTTTATTTTATAAACGGTCTCCTTCAGAGATATTTAACTTATTTCACCTGCTTGAGCATTATGTAGTAACATTAGGAAAAACTGGGTTTGCTAGCGCATGACACTACTTGACAATACAAAGAGTAATATAGAATAAATCAACTTATAACATTTTCCATATTGCCGCTGACTGGCGTAACATTGCAAATTCACAGGTATTATCTATGTGCCCCCAAAACACCAATACTGCAACTGGAATGGTGTGGCAGTACGCGTGCTTGAGAGTCAACTGATGCATATAGAGGATGTTGTGAAAGAGTATGTTGTGAAAGAGGTTTTTGGTTCACTATGCTAACTGAGCAGTCTAATAGAGTTTTCCATTGGTTTACGCGACAAAGGTATAATTTGTAGGGTTCATTTTGTGACATATTTGTACATCAAACTGAGAAGCTACACATTTATGTATACATTTATTTACATTGCTCTGCGAAAATTAACGATGAGATAGTTAAAGTAACATAACATATTAATTACTCGGTGGAAATGAATAACAGTGGGCGATCATGTTGCCAGAAGTCTCCAAGAGGCACAGATAAAGCTGGACTTCACATGGTGTGAGTTCGGCTTGGCTATTGCAGCAAATGGGGCTCGCCCCACAACACGAGACAGCTGAACAACGTTCAAAATACAGTGTGTGTGTGTGTGTGTGTGTGTGTGTGTGTGTGTGTGTGTGTGTGTGTGTGTGTTAATAAGCGAGCAGCAACATGAACCGCAGATATCATTTGGATGACTTTACATCGGGAAGAATCATCGGGAAACTGGAAGAAGGGTAGAATACGATGAACACAGTCCAAGTGTTTGTTATATCTCACAGAACTGATTCATGTGCATGAGGTATGTTCCGAAAGAGAAACACTGGTGTCTGAAGAAAAAGAAGAGGTCGACCACGGTCAAGTAAAACAGCAGGTGCTATGGTGTGGGGAGGCACAATGTTGAAGGGCGTACTAACCTCCAAGTCACTGGACACGAAGCACCCACCTGTCAAAGTTATTGTGACGTTGTGCTCATTCCCACTGTGAGGCTTTTCAACAGTAGACTCGGCTGTGACTTCATTTTCATGGATGACAATACGCAGTCGCATCGAACATCACTGGTGGAGGATCTCTTGGAATGACAGGATATTCGTGAATGAACTGGCCTCTCCTTTCCCCCGAGCAAGCGCGGGATGCGATGAGAAGACATATTGCAGCACGTCCTCATGCACCACCGACCATCCTACAGTTGTCAACGGTGTTCTTGGAGAAATAGAACGTTCTTCAAAAGACCGTATCAATATCGTAGACAGCATGAGAGCACTTTGCAGACCGTGCATTGCCTTCCATGCTAATCGCCCATCCTTTTAGGAATAATGTCCCACATTTTCTAATATCCAGGAAACCATCATGAATCACGATGACTTCTGTAAAATTACTGTTTTTGAATAAAAGGTTCATTTCTCTTGTTGCTGTTGTTGTTGTTGTCTTCAGTCCTGAGACTGGTTTGATGCAGCTCTCCATGCTACTCTATCCTGTACAAGCTGCTTCATCTCCCAGAACCTACTGCAACCTACATCCTTCTGAATCTGCTTAGTGTTCTCATCTCTCTGTCTCCCACTACAATTTTTACCCTCCACGCTGCCCTCCAATGCTAAATTTGTGATCCCTTGATGCATCAAAACATGTCCTACCAACCGATCCCTTCTTCTAGTCAAGTTGTGCCACAAACTTCTCTTCTCCCCAATCCTATTCAATACCTCCTCATTAGTTACGTGATCTATCCACCTTATCTTCAGTATTCTTCTGTAGCACCACATTTCGAAAGCTTCTATTCTCTTCTTGTCCAAACTAGTTATCGTCCATGTTTCACTTCCATACATGGCTACACTCCAAACAAATACTTTCAGAAACTACTTCCTGATACATAAATCTATATTCGATGTTAACAAATTTCTCTTCTTCAGAAACGCTTTCCTTGCCATTGCCAGTCTACATTTTATATCCTCTCTACTTCGACCATCATCAGTTATTTTACTTCCTAAATAGCAAAACTCCTTTACTACTTTAAGTGTCTCATTTCCTAATCTAATTCCCTCAGCATCACCCGATTTAATTTGACTACATTCCATTATCCTCGTTTTGCTTTTGTTGATGTTCATCTTATATCCTCCTTTCAAGACACTGTCCATTCCGTTCAACTGCTCTTCCAAGTCCTTTGCCGTCTCTGACAGAATTACAATGTCATCGGCGAACCTCAAAGTTTTTACTTCTTCTCCATGAATTTTAATACCTACTCCGAATTTTTCTTTTGTTTCCTTTACAGCTTGCTCAATATACAGATTGAATAACATCGGGGAGAGGTTACAACCCTGTCTCACTCCTTTCCCAACCACTGCTTCCCTTTCATGCCCCTCGATTCTTATGACTGCCATCTGGTTTCTGTACAAATTGTAAATAGTCTCTCTCTCCCTGTATTTTACCCCTGCCACCTTTAGAATCTGAAAAAGAGTATTCCAGTCAACATTGTCAAAAGCGTTCTCTAAGTCTACAAATGCTAGAAACGTAGGTTTGCCTTTTCTTAATCTTTCTTCTAAGATAAGTCGTAAGGTCAGTATTGCCTCACGTGTTCCAACATTTCTACGAAATCCAAACTGATCCTCCCCAAGGTCCGCATCTACCAGTTTTTCCATTCGTCTGTAAAGAATTCGCGTTAGTATTTTGCAGCTGTGACTTATTAAACTGATAGTTCGGTAATTTTCACATCTGTCAGCACCTGCTTTCTTTGGGATTGGAATTATTATATTCTTCTTGAAGTCTGAGGGTATTTCGCCTGTCTCATACATCTTGCTCACCAGCTGGTAGAGTTTTTTCATGACTGGCTCTCCCAAGGCCGTCAGTAGTTCTAATGCAATGTTTTCTACTCCGGGGACCTTGTTTCGACTCAGGTCTTTCAGTGCTCTGTCAAACTCTTCACGCAGTATCGTATCTCCCATTTCGTCTTCATCTACATCCTCTTCCATTTCCATAATATTGTCCTCAAGTACATCGCCCTTGTATAAACCTTCTATATACTCCTTCCACCTTTCTGCCTTCTCTTTTTTGCTTAGAACTGGGTTGCCATCTGAGCTCTTGACATTCATACACGTGGTTCTCTTCTCTCCAAAGGTCTCTTTAATTTTGCTGTAGGCAGTATCTATCTTACCCCTAGTGAGATAAGCTTTTAAATCCTTACATTTGTCCTCTATCCATCCCTGTTTAGCCATTTTGCACTTCCTGTCGATCTCATTTTTGAGACGTTTGTATTCCTTTTTGCCTGCTTCATTTACTGCATTTTTATATTTTCTCCTTTCATCAATTAAATTCAATATTTCTTCTGTTACCCAAGGATTTCTAGCAGCCCTCGTCTTTTTACCTACTTTATCCTCTGCTGCCTTCACTACTTCATCCCTCAAAACTACCCATTCTTCTTCTACTGTATTTCTTTCCCCCATTCCTGTCAATTGTTCCCTTATGCTCTCCCTGAAACTCTGTACAACCTCTGGTTCTTTCAGTTTATCCAGGTCCCATCTCCTTAATTTCCCACATTTTTGCAGTTTCTTCAGTTTTAATAGATTGTGGTCAGAGTCCACATCTGCCCCTGGAAATGTCTTACAACTTAAAACCTGGTTCCTAAATCTCTGTCTTACCATTATAGAATCTATCTGATACCTTTTAGTATCTCCAGGGTTCTTCCACGTATACAACCTTCTTTGATGATTCTTAAACCAAGTGTTAGCTATGATTAATTTGTGCTCTGTGCAAAATTCTACTAGGCGGCTTCCTCTTTCATTTCTTAGCCCCAATCCATATTCACCTACTATGTTTCCTTCTCTCCCTTTTCCTACACTCGAATTCCAGTCACCCATGACTATTAAATTTTCGTCTCCCTTCACTATCTGAATGATTTCTTTTATTTCATCGTACATTTCTTCAATTTCTTCGTCATCTGCAGAGCTAGTTGGCATATAAACTTGTACTACTGTAGTAGGTGTGGGCTTCGTATCTATCTTGGCCACAATAATGCGTTCACTATGATGTTTGTAGTAGCTTACCCGCATTCCTATTTTCCTATTCATTATTAAACCTACTCCTGCATTACCCCTATTTGATTTTGTGTTTATAACCCTTTAGTCACCTGAACAGAAGTCTTGTTCCACCTGCCACCGAACTTCACTAATTCCCAGTATATCTAACTTTAACCTATCCATTTCCCTTTTTAAATTTTCTAACCTACCTGCCCGATTAAGGGATCTGACATTCCACGCTCCGATCCGTAGAACGCCAGTTTTTTTTTCTCCTGATAATGACATCCTCTTGTGTAGTCCCCGCCCGGAGATCCGAATGGGGGACTATTTTACCTCCGGAATATTTTACCCAAGAGGACGCCATCATCATTTAATCATACAGTAAAGCTGCATGTCCTCGGGAAAAATTACGGCTGTAGTTTCCCCTTGCTTTCAGCCGTTCGCAGTACCAGCACAGCAAGGCCGTTTTGGTTAATGTTGCAAGGCCAGATCAGTCAATCATCCAGACTGTTGCCCCTGCAACTACTGAAAAGGCTGCTGCCCCTCTTCAGGATCCACATGTTTGTCTGGCCTCTCAACAGATACCCCTCCGTTGTGGTTGCACCTACGGTATGGCCATCTGTATCGCTGAGACACGCAAGCCTCCCCACCAACGGCAAGGTCCATGGTTCATGTGGGGGTCATTTCTCTTAGACTGCGTATTTCTCTCTTTTGCCTTCTGTATTACACTGTAACTGTGTATTGTTCAAGGTTCATCGACTTATGTTACTCAGCAATCACAACTAATGCGAAAGCTACTTCATTCCTTAAGTCTTGCACACTGGAGCCATATTTTTATCAACACAAACAAAACGGGTAATGCAAGAGGAGAAGAATGGTATTGCAAGATCAACAACCGTTAAGAAAGTGCAGACTGATTTAATAGAGGACTGTGTATATAAAGGGGAGAAAAGGCTAGTGGATGGGTTAACGTGAGTGAGGTGCAGACAGGTATGTGGAAGAGAGCTAATCTGATTAAAGGAGTCTTTTTAAGTAGGATAAGCATATAATTTCTATATGGAATTTGAGCAAGAACGTGGCGAACTCGGTTTTCTGAAATGGTGCGGAGAGGGTTGTGCTACATTCATAGCGAATATTTCTGCTATAATGGTCAGATGGAAGAAATAGAGTTAATGGAATGTGAAAGGGTGTGCAGTGACTCAGTAGGCAGTGGATAAAGCGTCTCAATGCTCACATACATGTAACTACGATAATTGTTCGTAAGCAGTAGTCACAGGGTGAAAACAATAACGTCAGAATTTTACCGCTTACACGCGTATATCGTAATTTTTATCCAACGTGAGTTCTCAAAAGAAAGTCCTTGAAGAACGACGCTAGTCAAAGACTGGGTCTGCTAGTGATTTTACTGGTTTCCTTTTAAGTTCTATAGGGACTACTTTTTATACCTGTTTAGTGTATAGATATATTCTGCCATGTTCATATTAACTGTAACAGTGCTTTCGGACCAATCTGACGTAATTTTCTAGAGTTATTACAAATTTATTTGCATAGGAAGAGCTAATGGTAGAAGCTCTGAAGATGTTCAAAAACTTACTGAAGCTGATAATCACAAAATAAATGTCTTTTTGCGGTCGAGACTCTTACTTTTTCCAGACCGCGGTTCTCCACCGAAAAATGTTCTCAAAAATCAAAGTCAAAAGTTTTTTCTCAGAAGAAGCACGTGATTGTCGTCTCTTTTTGGCTATAACTAATTTCAACGGATCCATCACTTTTATAAAAGTAGTTGTCGTACTGCAGTTCTTGTGGAAACCATACCGGTTTCGTCGAGAACGTTATTTGAGGTTATTTAATTGTTAATTTGACCATGAACTATGTACCCTAAGGCCTTAGATCAAGAAAATGGACCAGTACCCTGAGGGATCTTTGGCAGAAGCTTTTTATCTATTGTTTTTGAGAGTATATCCCCCAGACTGATGGAAATATGCTGGAGGTCAGAAGGTAATGAAACAAATCCGTTGTTGTGGGCCGACATTAAATTTCACAAACATTCGTGCTATTGATTTGCTGGCCTAAGGAAGGTTACATGCTTTAGAACGGAAATTTCGATAGCAACCACCCTATATTCCAGCCGAATAGAGCTAACAGAAAGGTATCTTTACTTGACAAAGAGAATTGCATACTGGATTATGTACCATCCTGTTTGAGGAATGAACAAAAGATGCAATTTATTATCACAAGTGATCGTTTCAATTAAGACGGTCCAGCCCACCTTAACTGCAGTTATTCCTAGCACCCATATTGGAACAGAAGTACTAATTCCACCGCTACTAGTTATGATACTAGACGGGCCATAACGTCTCTCATCGCTACAACTTACTAACGTTTATTGTTTCATTCGTCAAACGGCAGGCTTTTGTTGTCAGTTCAATGAAATGCGCTTCTCATTAAGTCCGTGGCCGTGAGGATGGAGAACACCATTGAGGCCAGTCTTTATTGATATTTTTTTCTGTTTTTCTTGTTGTGCTGCGACCTGCACTGTTGTCCGCAGTTACTGCAGGCAGTAAGGCTTTTCGTATTGCCCGAAAAACGTAGCGAGTAGCCCCTAAAGTAAAAAGTGTCATACGATTAAATGGGAGCCAAAGGCGTTTCTCCCGTCTGCTGTCTGTAACACCAATGTGGTCGTGGCTGCCGCTCGGCGCAACACTACACTTGCGTAGGGCGAGAGCGATTGTACATACCCCCCACATCACACACGTACGGCACGAGTGACCACGCCACAGTAACTGCTGTGCGTAATTTGAACGCAAGTCCCGTGATTAACGGCACTACCGTGTGAGCAACGAGGCCGTTTGGCACGCGACACGCCAGTAATTTCAATAACTGCGGTCGTCCGCATTCGCCCTTCGGCTGCGGTTTAATTATGACTCAGAGCGGCCCACAAACAGGCTTGTCGGCGCAGCGGCAGTGGTGGAAGCACCGCCGCATGCGTTTACTGCGTGAAATCGGCCGACGCGAGCAAACTTCCTGACATTGTTCTCCCACACACCACAAACGTGATGTGAATTATAACCCACTCTCTGCCCTCCCCAGCATCAGAGTTTCGACTGTTATCGTCCGTATTCTGTCCTCTTTATAGCATGGCCTGGCCTCCATTCTAGATAACAAGACTCCACGTCACACATATTACCGATCACTCTCTCACACTGCACTCAATTACACATCTGCTCCGTTCTCTTACACATCACAGGGCCTCTCATGTTGCCACTCAGCAATCATCTAGTTTAATTCAGGTCCTTCATACCAAAGCGGCCATTCTCTGTTGAACAGGTATTTGTTTCTTGTAGATACAAATAGTTTTGAATAGCAATGTTCTATATTTTCGTCAATAATTTAAAAACGTGTATGAATTTTTGTCTTCTTGAATTCTGAAACCTAGTTCCCATATTTTAATGCGGTTTGGATAAAAGAGCAACAAGTGACACTGCTTCTGGCCCTCCCTCACCCACAAAGGACTTGGGTAATCGACGTATAACAGTAAGCGTACAATGTATGAGGCCCTAGACCTCAGAAACGAGTCCCGGTACGATCTAGGGAGATATATTGTGCGGTGGTGAAGAAGGTTCCCGTTTTTAACTGAAGGGCATGCTTTTAAATACAAAAGGGCAGGGAAGCTCGACACTCTAAAAATTTCTAAAAATTCCATAACATTCGAAAGTATTCCAAAATATTCCACAATATTCAAGAGTATTCAAAAGCGTGTCGCAACATTTCAGAGTGTCACGGAATGTTCCACAATGATCCGGGATGCTCTGGAATGTCTGGGAATAGTCTATAACATTCTGGAAGATTCCAGAATATTTGGGAACATCCCTGAATATTCCAGATCATTGTGGAACATTCGAGACCACTCTCGAATGTTGTGAAAAGTTCTGGAATAAACACTATTCGAAACCTTTACGGTGTGTTCTGGAGTTTGTCACTGCTGGGGCTACTCATTGGTAGAGGTATGTAAGGCAAGTCCCATCGTGTGTTCAAAACTTTGTTCCTTATGAGTAAACAAGGGAATAACCGAAAAAGTAGTGCAATGAGGGAAAACAGAAACAGTGAAACGTTAGTAGTCGAAGTGAAGCAGCGACTGAATACAAATCTTTACTACTCGCTGTATTCGCGACACATTTTTCAAACAGAATGCACATATAGCACTGAATGTAATTACAACATTATATCATTGTACGAAACAGTTAGGAGACATGACGCCACAAAGAATGAGATCCGTGAAAAACTGCCGCATCGTGCACGGCTTTTAAAATTTGTTACTTCTTCGCTACTAAATCTGTTCGCAATAAATTTTACAGACAGTATCCCCTTATGTCTCTGAATATACCTGATAACTGCGTCAGTATGTATTGGGGGCGTGAGTCTCTTCAGGTCTCTTACTTGAGGGTTCCCGTGTTCAGAGCTATATCGGCATACACGTGTACATTTCCATATAGATATGTATCTATACAGCGCAAGCCACTTTAGGGTGTACGGTATGGGACATTTGGCATGCCCGCGTGACATTTCTCCTTTTGAGTTACAGGAGTGATACTAAGCTCTCGATATGCATTCGATTATCTCTAATTTCACTTTCATGAACTTACCTCGATATCTGTGTAATAGGGATACGATTCTATATGGATGCCGGCAATTTAGCTTAGTGTATTTGGTCACGAGACGGGCCACCCTCTGTAATAAGAACCGAATAAAGTTCTCATCGTTGGAATTTCACAAGTTCCATGCAACCTCCGCGCAAAACGACTGAAGAAAAAACGACTGAAAAGCAGACAGAAAGGGAAAAAAACCGGGTAGCCTCTTTGACTTCTAATCGAAACGTCCTGGGTCCCAAATGCGATATCACCAAATGCCAAAATTTTAAATAAAAATTACTAGCAACGTTGGCCGAAAATATTCCGTCAAGCTCTATAAAGAGTTTGGTTTTAGTACAACATTTCCGTGGAACACCCACGTAGTATTACTAGAGTCCATTCAGTATTTTATATGTTTATTGTATTAATCATAATGGTCGCATATCTCGAGCGCAATTTCAGTACATTGCGCCACGTTAGGCTTTCCATGAGTTCATGAAATTTCACATCGCAGGTAGGGCTATTATGAGGAATCAAATGAAGATCATGTTCAAAAAGTCCTGTTTGCCTCACGACGTAATACCTAATTACACAATTGTCTAGCCGTTAGTCTAGGTTTCTGCGTTGTCGTACACACTCCCTTCTGTTTCCGGGGAAGTTTGTTACTGTGTGATTTTGTGTCGTGAGAACATAACGTGATTTGTCGGAGACATGCACAGAAATCGAAATGTCTCATCGCACGAGGTGCCAGCTTGACTGTAGCAAGTGTCCAGCAAGTAAGTAAAGACAAGTTTATGGAAAGAGTGGTCAGTCTGACTAATGCTGAGTTTTCAGCTCATTAAATTTTTGCCTTAAATAAGGTTTGGGTTATAACTTGCCGGAAAAAGTTGATGACAGGTTGCTAAAGACGACGACTGTGGAAGTGAAGAGTGGCTGTCCGCAGACAAAAATTACTGAGTTCTCACAAGTAGACATTGTTACGAGGACTTGTAGTGACTTACGACATGTCAAGCAGTGTGGTCCTTATGTTCGTTCTTTTCCAATTTCTTTTAATAGTCTGAATGCCAAGTTGTGTGAAAGTTATGTTTGAGTGACGAAGGCCGATAAGGGGAGCTCCGTAACCTAATTACTGACGATGATTACATTTCTAAGACTTTAAAATTTTTTGGTGAAACTGGTAGAGTAGAATTCAAGAAGCAGACTTTCTCATCGTTTTCTCAAGTATACATAATGTGTGCTGTGGAAGTCAGATCTGGACGCTGGAGTGATCTGGAGAGATTGAAAAACAGTCTTTAACCGTTCTTTCTACCAACCGGTCGTCTTCTCAAGATGTGTCCCCAATGGAATAGGCAACTCGTCGGTCGTGGGATCATCTTCGGCGGAGACTGCTGCGCTATCAGTTCTAACCTGTGATTGTGCCTTTTGCCGGATGTCACTTGCCCAGGTTAGTCTCTGTATCTACAGAGGGAAAGACCTGTAGGACTGACAATGACGGTAGGCGACACTTCTCATTAATGTTTCCTGTATGGATTATTATTTAAGTAATCACACATTTTACACTTATTTTACAACATTACACATAGCTTTCTTAATTGTGCGGTAACTTTTCTATCCACTTCCGATATAGAGTACGACATGTTCGACCTAAACTGAGATATATGTCCGGCTGTGAAGAACGACCGAAACAGAGAGACGTGCCCATCCCTCCAGAATGCCCGAAACGGAGTGACTAGCACAGCCGGAGTACTTCGTCTCCCAGGGACGCCAAAGCGACCCGAAGGTGTCCGAAGCGCTTAGGTTGCAATATTTGTACTCTTATGTTTCGCAAAACTAGTGAAATTTATAAACTAAAACAATACACTCGTAGGGTAACCATCAGAGATTATCGTACTAAAAACTGGGTTAAACACAATGAAAAGAAGTAAGAGAAGTTAGGCGTTTTGTGCCGACCAGTCAGAAGCAAGTTCAGTGAAATTGGCGGACTCACCCACGGCACTGTACGATCCGTTGCTTGTACCTCAATCCACTTTTGTACCATTTGATACTTCACGTGTATTAAGCGGCATCAAAGCTAGCTTCTAGCAAAATAAAAGACTGGTGCCCACTGCCAGGAATAACACGCTCCCCCCCCCCCCCTCTCCCCTTCTTCCTTGATTTCCAAACCTGACCCGTTGTCAAAGGCAAATGAGAAATGGAAATGAGAAAATTTTGCTCAAAATTAAAAAAAATAAGTTTCCACTCTCTCATTAGCTCCCCTGTTCACTTAGTCATGGAAATTCCTTAAAAAAGCTAGGAAGTTTTTATTCTAAAATATTATCCCAATTTACCAGAGAAATTGACTTACCAATGCTAAACACATACATTCTCATCCTAATCACATCAAAAAGCCTTAACTAAGCAATTCTTACATTATGATCTTCTGTTTGCAAAAAATATCATCTATGATTTTCAGTACATAGCTGTGCTTTAAATTTTCTGTAGTCTTGTTATTCAACGATAAACATCAGCACCTAAGCCATTAAATCTCCTCATAAACACTCAATACACTATATGATGTTTATATATGATAAGAACTAAACAATATAGGTTGTCGGCGCAATGCCATCCATGTTCCTATAACACAAATTCTTCATCTAATATCAGCGTAGTGACTTCGACTTGTTTACCTAATAACACTCACAATTTTGTATCTAACTTCGGCGCAGTGCTGTCCACTTTTACCTAATAACACACATTTGTCTCATGTAACATCGACGCAGTCCCGTCCACTTTTATCTAATAACACATTTGTTTTTACTTATTCCAGCACTAGGTCGTCCATATATGTTTTTAACTATCACATAGCTCAGAAATATTCTAAATTATTTCAGCATATGAGTGTCCTTACATAAAATTCATACATAAATGTTACATAGTTTTACAAAATACACAATGTTGCACTGAATACACTGCAATAATATTTACGAAGTCTTTGTCACGTGGCTAATAATTTGTTTTCCTAACGTTGACTCATCGGTCAGGGCGCTCTCGCTCCACCTGTTAATATTTTGCTGTTACACATCTGACGTGACTCATCCCAGTCAGCGCTCACTTTCATTCAAGTTAACAACGGCGCTCGACGCACCGCTATCTTACGTTACGTATTGAAAAACTATATGATACAAAAGTAGCTCTCATTTTATGTTTCAGTTTCTATTTTCATCTTATTCAATGACTTTACTCGATATTCAAACAACATTCACAGGTATTTTGAGGGAACTGAAGATACCCTAGAGCGTGATAACAGAGTAAAATTGTGAAACAAATCCTGTTGCTTTAATTCGTTCGTAGCTTATTATGGACTTTGCTGCTCAAACATGTAAACAATATGAACATAATAAATATTTCTCTGTTCTTTAGTATTTGCACCTTAGTACAGATTATTGTCTGTGTCCTATGAGAGACTCAGGTCTTGTGTTCATTAGCTGTATGGGTAACATTTCTGTGTCGTGATACAATTAATTACAATACTTCGCATATTAATCGCCAAATGTGTGAACGACTCTCAAGTCGCCTATTACCTTCCTAGTCAGCGGAAACCTCATTACTGCTTGTAGTCACTCGCGGACCATCTGCCAACTGTTGCTAATAAAGTTTAAGTTAATCGTCTGAAGACCATTGCGCATTGTTTGTTCTAATTGTGTCCACTTACTTGGTTTGGATGTTCCTCTGCGTCAGCTGCAAGCTAGCTAAATAAAGAACTATAGCAGATTGTTTTCTCTGTATATATACATGTGTAATTTCTTTTTGTTTCATAACATACATAACAAGTTTCTCGATGTAGTTTATAGGTTGTTCTCCTACATGTATGGACGATGATTTTATGTCTTATAGCCTAGATTTCGTACTTTTTTTTTAGCATAGTTTAGGCTACATGTTATGTTTTATTATACACAAGTATAGTCTATGATCTTTTGCTTAACTATTCAATTAGCATGTCTTTTGTTTCAATTGATCCTTTTTTTATCTTTTTGTCTTGAATAGAGAAGAAGGACAGATGGCAGGTTTTAGTTCAGAATGATTCAGAGGGAAGAACTAACAGCGTGAAAAGAGAGGAAGTAAACCTTGTAGGCGTCAGCCACCTAGCAATGGCAAGAGTGCTGTTGCCCTCTTAGGTTACTGTATTTCTGATGAAACTTTTTTGTATCAACAACGCTATACAATCCTTTGCTCTGTCCTGTCTTTGGGTTGGCTACTTCCACAGCACTAGCGTGAGCCAATCAAATTATCCTGTATGGACCCTCATTTGTTTCATGGAACTTATTGATTCTCTCTCCTCAATCTCTCGCTCATGTTTGATTGAGGATAGTATTTCAAAATGTAAATGGGTTTTACATCTAAGTCATTCAACATTCGCTTCCAGTGCTTCTCTCGTGTTTCCCTACCTTGGTAACATAGTCATTCTTTATTTTGTCCGTTCTCAATGGATACAATTTCACATGCTTTGACAACATATCCAACATCTCAAATAGATATTTACATTCTCCTCGTGATGTTGGAAGGGAGTCATATAAATCCACGCAGATCCTTTCCAAAACTTTAGTAGGGATCATGTTACGCATTTCCATTCGATTGCTAGAACTAGATGCCTTGGACTTCTGACATTTAATGCATATTCTCAATACTGCCCTCAGATTATTTTCAATATTTCTGAAGTAGAAGTTGTCCTTTATCTTATCTGAGCCTTTTTACGCACCAAAGTGTGCATACATCTAGTGTATAAACTACATTAGATTTCTGATACACTGTTTCGGCCAATATACCTTCCATTGCTTTTTCTCAGGATCTGCTCTCCTACGTAAGATACCTTTATATATAATATCATATTTCCTGATTTTACTGTTAGTATTCTTACTCCATTCCACGTTGATAAACTTAATATCCTCATCTTTATTTTGTTCCCTTCTTAGGTTTTGAAGGATGGCTGTCCTAATTCTTTACTTGCTGAGGTACATAATTCATAGTTTCTTTTCTCCTGAATCATTATTAAAGTCTGCCTTGCCCATTCCAACGGGTAGCTTAGGTAAGACGACTGCCACTATGTTATTTTCTCCAGGAAGGTAATCGATAGCAAAATGATACTCCTGGAGACCAGTGGTCCATCAGGTGTCTGTTATGACTCCGTCTAAAATCCGTAAGGAAAGATAATGCTTAATGATCCAAGTAAACGTTAACTTTTTTGCCCATGACATAATATCTAAATTTCTTGAACGCATAGACTGGTGCCAATGCCTCCTTTTCTGTGACAGAATATTTTATTTCGCATTTGTTTAATACTCTACTGGCAAAACATATCGTCTTCTTTTCTATTTTCCCATTATTTTCAATACACTGGCCAAGATGAGCCCCTTAAACGGTATTCCGAACTGTCTGCAAAAATGAAGAATGGCTCATATAAATTCGGATATGCTAACACGATGATGTTACATAATTCGTGTGCAAAATTGAAGGCAAGGTCTTCTGAAGACTGCTAAACGCAGAAAAGTGAGCAAACAGAGGGAAAATAACACATTCAAGTCCTCTGTGAGCGGGAGGCTTTATCAGGTGATGAGAGATGAAATGGGAGTCGATATGGAAGACATAGCGTTAGGTATGAGAATCAAATCTTAACAAAACTTGAAAACAAATGAAACGAGGGGTATAGACAACATTCCATCGTAATTTCTAAATTCGTTCGTGAATTGCAGCCAAACGACTTAAAATACTTAGTAAGTGTACTTACTATGCACCTACACGTATTATTGACGTTGATACCTACACCAGAATATTTTACGATCTAAAGGTGGCATAGCCGTATCCGGTAATTGTGAAATGAAAACGTTTATGTAATGAAGACGGACCTCTAAAATAGAGTACAACAATATGAGCACGAATTCATTTGCAGACTTTGTCTTCAGTTTATACAAACAAGACTGGTGTGTGGAATCTATGCGACTTGAGACTTACCATCGGGCATTCGGAAAATATCATTCACAAAATACCGAAGTCCTAAAGGACAGGTAAGTGTTAGAAATATCTCAAAAACAGCTTAACAGCTGGTAATAATTATAATACACGTAAGAATGAAAAAGATAACAAAGGATCTCTTGAATGACGATTACCTGGGCTTTCAGAAACGTAAAGTCACGAAAGAGGCAGTACAAACACAAATGTGACGCTTGATAGTAGAAGCAAGATTTAGGAGAAATCTGAACGCGTTCATACAAATTGTCAAACTACAAACAGTCTAAGAAAAATTTGTTTAAGCTATGGGAATGACTAACATACTGTACCTAAAAGAAATAATAGGAATGTAAGACATAAAACGAAGTGCTCTCATTAAAAAATATTGCAAGACCGGAACGTAACCTTTTTAACCTACTGTACAATCTCTACTTTGAAGAAGCGATGGCGGAAACAAAATATATTTTCAGGAGCAGGATTCAGATTTAGAGTGAAAGTCTATCAACGATAAGATCGGCTGATGACATTGCTATCAGTAGCGAAAGTGAAGAAAAAGGGCAGCACCTGTTAAATGGAATTAACTCCTTAATGAGTGCAGAATATAGACTGAGAGTAAATCGACGAAAGACGAACATAATTAAAAGTAGCAGCAATTAGGTTAGAGAAGAACTTGCCTCAGAAATTGGGAACCAGGTAGCAGAAGATGTAAAGGAATTGTCTAGCTTGGACGCTTATTGTCAAATGACGGACGAAGCAACGAGAGCATAAGAATAACACTAGCACACACAAGAGGCCATTCCTGGCCAAGAGCATTATGCCAGTATCAAATATCAGGCGTCATCTGAGAAAAAAATTTCTGAGAATGTGCTTTAGGATCGCATCACTGTACGGTAATGAATAACTCACTGAGGAAATCAGAAAAGAAGGGACTCGAATCATTTGAGATGAGGTCGTGTAGAAAGATGTTGAAAATTAGTGAATTTCTACGTAATGAGGTAGTTCTCTACACAGTAGGTGAAGAATGGAACATTTAGACATACCTGACAAGACGGAGGGACCAGATGACAGGACATACCTTCCATGGTACGAAAGGACGTTGCACATGTTAAAAACTGTAAGAGAACAGATAATTGTAAGGTGTAATTGTACTGATGTACACCATTAATGAGCACGCAGGGACGTAGGACAGGTAATTGAGTACGTAAGGTGCAATTGCTACTCTGAGGTATGTGAGGACGTATAGGGAAAATGTTGCTCTGAGATGAAGAGGTTGGCACCAGAGGGGATTTCAATTTGACGACAACAATCTAGACAGAACACTAAACAGTGAAAAGGAGAGGGAAATGACTAGATCTTCTAGGAACGGGTGCCATTGAAATTTTAGTAATGATGTACACCATTAAGCACAACCCCTGTGAATGTCTTTGTAAGGAACGTACATCTAACTCTGGCATCTACGTTCCTTAAGATTACTTATATGTAGTCGTTTCATCGTGGATAACACCATACACAAACTCCCAATGAATAACGAATGGGTACGTTTCCTGTGATTTTTCAGCAATCATGCAATCGAATAACAACTAATTTTTCCTCCTATTTATTCATAATACATTATTTTTGTTTATGTTCAGGTTTACTTGTCAAACAGAGCGGTTCTAGGCGCTACAGTCGGGAACCGCGCGACCGCTGCGGTCGCATGTTCGAAACCTGCCTCGGGCATGGGTGTTTGTGATGTCCTTAGGTTAATTAGGTTTAAGTAGTTCTAAGTTCTAGGGGACTGATGACCACAGCAGTTACGTCCCATAGTGCTCGGAGCCATTTGAACCATTTACCTGCCAAATCTAGTACCAATTGTCGACGCACTACCGGTCTTCTGCCACAGGTTTCTAGATAGTGGAATCCACA
The DNA here is from genome assembly GCF_023897955.1 of Schistocerca gregaria. Lineage (NCBI taxonomy): Eukaryota > Metazoa > Arthropoda > Insecta > Orthoptera > Acrididae > Schistocerca > Schistocerca gregaria. Next base: position 466,269,326 of record NC_064922.1, read on the forward strand.
GGAAGCCACATCGATCTTCTGGAGTTGCCCATGTTGTAATTTATGCATATAATACCAGATCCTACACCACATTAGGTATTCCTACGTAAAATTGTATCAATATGTCAATACAATTGGAAGAAAATCAGCGACATCGATTTCGGAAGTTGCCAAACCAATGTTGATTCTTGTACATAAGGGGCAGTCAAATGAAAACGAGACAGATAGTAATAGATTAGGTAAACTGTTCATTATTTCAAAAGTAATCGCTATAACAATACAGCCCACTGAAAGACAAGGTGGTCAGTGCTTCGATGGAAAAGTGTTTGCTATTGCCTACAGAAGCATGATTGTACCTAGGCGTGCACTTCTGCGTCCGCAGCAAACCGAAGGATACGAACATCTTTCTTTAGGCTTTGAAAAAAATATGGAAATCGTTAGGTTAGAGATCGACCTGTATGAAGGATATGCACGAGGTTCCCAACGGAACATCTGCAGTGTTCTCGAAACAACCTGGCAACATGTGGGCCCGACCACAATTTCCTTCGGACGAAGAGGTTCACGCCTGGATAGAGTCATGGTTCCATAGGCTGCTGCAGATACACTCCTGGAAATGGAAAAAAGAACACATTGACACCGGTGTGTCAGACCCACCATACTTACTCCGGACACTGCGAGAGGGCTGTACAAGCAATGATCACACGCACGGCACAGCGGACACACCAGGAACCGCGGTGTTGGCCGTCGAATGGCGCTAGCTGCGCAGCATTTGTGCACCGCCGTCGTCAGTGTCAGACAGTTTGCCGCGGCATACGAAGCTCCATCGCAGTCTTTAACACTGGTAGCATGCCGCGACAGCGTGGACGTGAAGCGTATGTGCAGTTGACGGACTTTGAGCGAGTGCGTATAGTGGGCATGCGGGAGGCCGGGTGGACGTACCGCCGAATTGCTCAACACGTGGGGCGTGAGTTCTCCACAGTACATCGATGTTGTCGCCAGTGGTTGGCGGAAGGTGCACGTGCCCGTCGACCTGGGACCGGACCTCAGCGACGGACGGATGCACGCCAAGACCGTAGGATCCTACACAGTGCCGTAGGGAACCGCACCGCCACTTCCCAGCAAATTAGGGACACTGTTGCTCCTGGGGTATCGGCGAGGACCATTCGTAACCGTCTCCATGAAGCTTGGCTACGGTCCCGCACACCGTTAGGCCGTCTTCCGCTCACGCCCTCCTTCAGTGGTGTGGCGACAGGCGTGAATGGAGGGACGAATGGAGACGTGTCGTCTTCAGCGATGAGAGTCGCTTCTGCCTTGGTGCCAATGATGGTCGTATGCGTGTTTGGCGCCGTGCAGGTGAGCGCCACAATCAGGACTGCATACGACCGAGGCACACAGGGCCAACACCTGGCGTCATGGTGTGGGGAGCGATCTCCTACACTGGCCGTACACCTCTGGTGATCGTCGAGGGGACACTGAATAGTGCACGGTACATCCAAACCGTCATCGAACCCATCTTTCTACCATTCCTAGACCGGCAAGGGAACTTGCTGTTCCAACAGGACAATGCACGTCCGCATGTATCCCGTGCCACCCAACGTGCTCTAGAAGGTGTAAGTCAACTACCCTGGCTAGCAAGTTCTCCGGATCTGTCCCCCATTGAGCATGTCTGGGACTGGATAAAGCGTCTTCTCACGCGGTCTGCACGTCCAGTACGAACGCTGGTCCAACTGAGGCGCCAGGTGGAAATGGCATGGCAAGGCGTTCCACAGGACTACATCCAGCATCTCTACGATCGTCTCCATGGGAGAATAGCAGCCTGCATTGCTGCGAAAGGTGGATATACACTGTACTAGTGCCGACATTGTGCATGCTCTGTTGCCTGTGTCTATGTGCCTGTGGTTCTGTCAGTGTTATCATGTGATGTATCTGACCCCAGGAATGTGTCAATAAAGTTTCCCCTTCCTGGGACAATGAATTCACGGTGTTCTTATTTCAATTTCCAGGAGTGTATTTTGTCATGAAGGCACTGACTATGTTGTCTCACAATGTGGTAAATGTACTAACAGTTGTGGTGGTTACTTTTGAAATAATAAACAGTTTACTTAGTTCTTTCATATGACTAGTTTTCACTAAAATTCATCTTACATTTTTAGGCTATTTTAAGACTAAAGATCTTGTGTGGAGTACAAGGCAGTATGTGGAAATTATTCTACGTCTGCGAGAGCCAAGTGAATTACTTAGTTGCATATATCATACTGAAGACAAATATTATGTGATCTAAGGTGTAGAAGACGTTAATAAGAAATTTCGTTAACCTGTATTTGAAAATATCTCGTCTGTCTGTTTAACATTTCATTTCACTGGGTAGCCTGTCACTGAGTTTTAATGCTGCATATTTCAACCTTTTCTGTGACAAAGTTTGATTCATTAAAAACAAAGCGCATAATTTTTTTACTATTGTTGTATTTGTGAATATTTCTGTTATTATCGAACTCAGATGGTTTGCTGATAACAAATTTGATGTATGAACAGACACATAATTCTAATTAGATCTTTGTGGGGTTAATACTTTTTACCTAAGTGAACAGTTAGGCTAAAATATTTTGCTTCAAAATATCACTAAATGATAAGATACAAAATATTTTAACGTATTTACTTCTATGTCACGAATGTTGACAGTTATTCATTGGTAAAAATAAAGGTTTTCATCAATATGTACGCCAAGAACATACGCTTTTGACAGTGTTTATCACTTCTTGTTTGTGTATTATATTAATAGGGTCGGCCCACTTTTCACATTACGGGCCTGGACCAGTTGTCTTTCTTGAAAGGTAGAAGCCAGCCAATTTGTGCAAAATCAGCCACTAACATTCACAAAAATGTCATTTAATATTTTATGTGTTCATTTTTCTTTGATTGGCATCACAACAATGATTGTATGTCATGCAGATAGAACTAACTAGCCTCCTGATTCGAATAAAATGCTAGGTGTTCAACATAAAGCAAGAAAAGTAGTGGCCCAATGATTGAAACATGAGGGACTCCTAATTTCTCCCCGTACAAATGTTATGGTGTCCATCTTTGTACTACTTGAACGGCCTAGGGTAACTTTAAGCACTGTGTTCCTCAAATAAGAACTAATTAGGCAGGTGGTGAACTATTTATTATATTAAAAACTTTACTTCTATGAAAATTATGGTTAGGTCGCAGAACATCCCAGCTGGTGATATTTTATTGTTTAAAGATTTTGTTTTGTGCTCATAAAATATTTAAATGCCTCACATAGTAGAATAGCCCTTTTGATATCCAAACGGTGTCGGGCTAAGCATCCCATTGCTTTATAAGTTACTTTAATTGGGTGATAACCCTGTTGCAGATGGTGGGCCCGGCGGAGTCGCCCCCTGGCGGCGCGGACGCAGAGGCGTCTGGCACGGCGCTCAGCAAGCTGCGCCAGACGCTCTCCTCCAGCATAATGTCCGCCCAGGACAGGGGTGAGTACCCGCGCTTTCACGTGGATACAGCGTGCCAGTGGACACCTCACTGTGCTCATTTCGTCTCAAGCCTCGTTGACTCGTCAGCGCGTAGACACTGTTCTGACTGGAGAGAGGTGGCGCAGAAGTAGATACACATGATTTATGAGAACCTTCAAAATAGCCTCAATCATTAGGCTACAACAACTGCTACTGTACCACCTGTTAAGGGATGTGACACATCGTGTAGTTATATTTTTGTAGTTCTGAGAGGGTGTGTCACCGTACCAACCACATTTACATGTTCCATCGCAGTTGTTCCACGTTTAAATGTTCCATCGAGAATGATTCGTAATTGTGAAATATGAATGAAAATTGAGTGTACAACATACATTCCTTGCCACTCCCCCCTGCCCCTGCCCATCTTCTCATCACCGCCCTCTCTCCATGAATTTCCTCCTCACCCCATGTACACTATGTGATGAGAAGTAGCCGGACACCTGGCTGAAAATGGGTTACAAGTTCGTGGCGCCCTCCATCGGTAATGCTGGAATTCAATATGGTGTTGGCCCGCCCTTAGCCTTGATGACAGCTTCCACTCTTGCAGGCATACGTTCAGTCAGGTGCTGGAAGGTTTCTTGGGGAATGGCAGCCCATTCTTCAAGGAGTGCTGCACTGAAAAGAGGTTTCGATGTCGGTCAGTGTGGCATGTCGGGGTTTCAAAACATCCCAAAGATGTTCCGTAGGATTCAGGCCAGGATTCTGTGCAGGCCAGTCCTTTACAGGGATGTTATTTTCGTGTAACTACTCCACCAAAGGCCCTGCATTATGAACAGGTTCTCGATCGTATTGAAATATGCAATCGCCATCCCAGAGTTGCGCATCAACAGCGGGAAGCAAGAAGGTGCTTAAAACATCAATGTAGGCCTGTGCTGTGATAGTGCCACGCAAAACAACAAGGGGTGCAAGCTCCTTTCATGAAAAACAGGACCACACAGTAACACCACCGCCTCCGAATTTTACTGTTGGCACTACACACGCTGGCAGACAACGTTCACCGGGAATTTGCCATACCCAAACACTGACATCGGATCGGCACGCTGTGTACCGTGATTCGTCAGTCTACACAACGTTTTTCCACTATCCAATCGTCCAATGATTAAGCTCCTTACACTAGGCGAGGTGTCGTTTGGTATTTACCGGCGTGATGTGTGCGTTATGAGCAGCATCTCGACGATGATATTAAAGTTTTATCACTTCCCGCATGACTGTCACAGTACTTGCAATGGATCCTGACGCAGTCTGGAATTCCTTTGTCATGGTCTGGGTAGATGTTTGCCTATTACACATTACGACCCTCTTCAACTGTCGGCGGTCTGCCGGCCGCGGTGGTCTCGCGGTTCTAGGCGCGCAGTCTGGAACCGTGAGACCGCTACGGTCGCAGGTTCGAATCCTGCCTCGGGCATGGATGTGTGTGATGTCCATAGGTTATTTAGGTTTAAGTAGTTCTAAGTTCTAGGGGCCTAATGACCACAGCAGTTGAGTCCCATAGAGCTCAGAGCCATTTGAACCATTTTTTTTGTCGGCGGTCTCTGTCAGTCATCAGACAAGATCGGCCTGTACGCTTTTGTGCTGTACATGCCCCTTCACGGTTCCACTTCACTGTCACATCTGAAAGAGTGTACCTGGTGATGTTTAGGTGTGTGGAAATCTCGCATACAGACGTATGACACAAGTGACACCCAATCACCTGACCACATTCGAAATCCGTGAGTTCCGCGGAGGACCCCATTCTGCTTTCTCACGATGTTAATGACTACTGAGGTCGCTGATATGGAGTACCTGGCAATAGGTGGCAGCGCAACGCACCTTACACGAAAAACGTATGTTTTTGGGGGTGTCTGGATACTTTTGATAAGATTTCTGAACGTTCAACAGAGTGTCGTGCAAATCGCTCAAAAATGTTTCGAGACTTTCGGTCACAGCGTTTCCAGTTTTACAGTTCAGAGTTTTATATATAGATTGTTCATGAACATATGTGGCAGTAGAACTGTCAAACTTAAATAAAAAAATATTTTTTATCTTTTTTTCATACGAAAAATATCATTCTGATACACGTTTACGAATACAACAACAAAAAAAAAAAAAAAAAAAAATCAACCAAGTTCGTCCAGCAGTTCTCAAGTGGCGATCCTTAACAACTTATATTAATTTCCGACTTTTCCGAAGGATTTCCCATATTTTATTTCACATAAATATTTTCCTCACGCTTACGAACAAAAAAAAAGACAAAAATCAGCGAAATGTGTCGAACAGTTCTTAACTGAAGATATTTTGTACATGCTAAAGTTGACGTTAATCTCTGAGTTTTCCGTTGGATTTTTCAAATATTCTTTCATATAAACCTTGCCCTGACAGTAAAAAACACAAAAAAACAACCAAACTGATCAAGCCGCTGTCATGTGGTGCTCTTGCATATATGCGGCAATTGATTTTTATTTACGTGGAAGAATGTAGTACTTTACTAAAACAATAAGTTTATATGAAACCAGTGGAATAAACATGCATTCACTGAATGTATTATGAATAAAGTTGTATCAAATTTAGTGATCTGCTCATATTGTGTTCACTTTATGTCCACCAGGTGCTACAACCCGTAACTACAATTCTATTAATGTACTGGGCGCTACTAACAAAGGTTCTATCTATATCGTCGGAGGCATTTTTATTTAATTTCTGTGTTATATATTACGTTATTTAGAACGTGACATTTCTTTCAAACTGTCGTATTTCCAGAAGGAAGAGCTACAATTCCATTTTTAAAAAAAATTGAGAACAGTATCTGTTGATTCAATTCAACTCGTCCTTAAGCAATTTATGGTGTTACAGTGTCACTTGAGAGGTCCAATCGCGACAGCGAATAAATATTTTTGGTAATCAGAAGGAAATTGTTATCACTTCTGAAATATTTTAAAAAATTTAGGGGCTGTCGAGTGTCATGGCACCCATAATCCCTCTTTGAACCGCATTTAGGTCTTGCATCAACCTGCTCTTAATGAACTCAGAGTGCAGCAGGTCTGTAAGAACTATGAATAGCGTCAAGGCGGTGCATTCCAGACAGAAGAGTGACGCGAGTGCTTTAAAAACCCAAGTCTAAAGGTTCCCTTTAACTGATTTTATTGCCTGCAGTTATTGTAATTTATAGGATTGTCCTCGATGTTTGTCTGGTTCCTTAAATGTAACAGTGATAGCATTGAGATGCAGTAGATTATCAATTAATATATAACCTCTATGTTTAGCCTGTATGCACCCTACGTATACAATCCATGCTGAAGAAAAGAAAATCGTATAATCTATTTTATGTATTGTGTTGCTTTTAAACGTTAGACTCAAAAATCACTATATGGTCTTGCAGCCTCATAAAATCACGAAATACGTACAGCGTGCAACGAAAACGTATGTCCATACCCTCAGGAAAATACAGAGAGTACCAACTTTACATGAAACTTTTACGCACAACAAATGTTCAAAATAATATTCCTGGTTATGTTTTGTTAGGATGTCCAGTAAGATAGTTCGGCACTAGTCTTTGTTGTTCCAGTTGAACGAAGATAATTTTGACATGCGACTAACTTCATTTCTCTACTAGCTTCAAGCACGTTGCGTCAACTGTTTAGTGTACATCAAGGACTTCGTTTCCGACACAGCTCGGTGGAAATGTACCGAAGTACGGAGTCGGCAGACGGTCAACGTTTGTATGGGGAGAGATTTCCAGGACGACGGTGATCCGACATGTCATAACGGGAATGTGGCGCTTAAGCCAACTACCCGCGTTTGGGGAGACCTCCATTGGAAGAGGCACTTCTTCCGTGCAGTTGGCGACAGCTCTAGTGTCAACGTAAGTCAGTCAGCTCAGACAATTAATCTTGACCACATGAATGTCTGGACGACGTTATATGAGCAGCTGCTGTATCCGTATCTTGTGTAGAAAGTGAGTTCTAACATAGAAACAAGGATCCATATAACATACTTTCTTGCTCTACATTTTAGGAATGTTTCAAGAAAGAATGGCCATACTTTTTTCTTAAAGCCCGTATAATTATCCACTGACTGCGAGTCTTTATTCTCCTGCTGGAAATGCCATCAATTCCATGTGAGCTTTTATTCTTGAGAGAGTTTGTTATCTTCCTAATTTCAGAAGGAGAGGTGGGTGGAATTTCAGTTGTATCAAATTGTGTGGGTAAGGGCACTTCCATTAACAGCCTTGCTTCTTCTAATGAACATTTAGATCCTTTTTTCTCTACAACATTAAAAAAATGATTATTCAAAAAGAAAAAACATGTCGTTAGTGGCCTTCTTTGCTATTTCAATATAGCCTGTTCGCAAATGTGTCAAAAATTGTCAGCACTGTTCACGCATTTGCGAGACATATTGAATCACAGAAATTACAATAATGACCCCACACTAACTACACTTCATTAACACATTCTTCCGGCACCCGAACAGAACACAGCTTGTAACACACTGAAATTACGCTTAAGTGTAACATGCTCAGCACCCCACTTCCTCTTCCCCTTACCCTTCTTGTTACGATCTCCGGCTGAAAATAGCGACAAAATACACAAGTTATTGTTAGCTGAAATCTACCGTCAGGGGGATTTTTAAGCCTATATGGAAATGTATTGACAGAGAATGCTAATGAAATACAATCATAATTACATGCACTCCACTTTAACTTGGAAATGAGGGCTAATTCGAGTTTTTCACTGTCGTTTACGTTGTCAGCGTGTTCGATATAGTTAACAAACGTTCATTTCATCCCACTTACATCCTCACTGTTGGCCGATTTCTAACCGCTGTACATACAGTGCAGCTATAATTAAGCTTTCGCTATTTGAGCCATGTGGGCTGCAAAACGAGTAATCTATGGGTATACAACATTATGGGAATGATGTTCAGACTGTGCGCTACAGGATTTGCGAAGGAAGTGGTGTTAGTGTCATGACTTACAGTTAGGTGACGGTACTGGAACGGCGACGTGAGGTCAAAACCCAAGCATCAGTCTCACGGAGAGTCAACATGGTTCTGGACAAAGTGAGCAGGGCCTTACTCGTAAAGCTGTTTCATGAAGACAATAGTGCTGCTACTCTTCGCGAGTATAGAAGCACAAAAGAAACAAAAAAGAGGTCCTTTTTCCGCATCGGGGCTGAGGTACACGATACGGGAATTCAAATTAACTGGGGAATAGGGAATTTCCCCTGGGAGAGGCCAACGGCTAATTACACCGCAAAGGTCACTGTTGCCATGGCTCATAATACTGCACGCAATGTGAGATGTTCAAGCATTGTACGAACTCTGTCATGACAGCTGAATATTCCATTGCTCAGAGCTAGAAAAGTGCTGCGAACAATTGTGGAATGGTATCTGTATAAAATTCCCCTTACCTATCAACTCACATGGTCGTCACATTGAGCAACGTTTGAACCTGGAACTTGAACATGGTACTCAATTCTCAAGGGTTACCCTGTCATGTGGAAATCCTTTCAGTGATTTATTCGTTATTTCTCTTTATCATGTCGTAGCAACTGTTTCTTTGAAGTTTCGTTATCCTATGTTCACTTGTTTCTCGTGGAGGCCCTCTCAATGTTGAGAGAGTTTAATTATAAGCGCCATGTACATATCGCACTTGAACAGGAAAGACGTTACCCACCGTGTTTATAATACTTCTACACTTTTTCGAAACAAATTAGAGCTTTCACTGAATTTACTTATTATTTTTATAAACAAAATAAATTGTATTACCAACAAAGAATAAAAGGGATCAGTGTACATGCCTACGAACTTTAATGATCTGTGTTCAGTTCTTGTACGAGAATGAGGGATTTTTGTACTTTTGCTACATTATCCTCTTACAAAATGCAATATAATATTTTTAGTGATAGTAGAGATCAAACAGGAATCAGAAGTGTGAAGGAATAATTGTTACAATCTCTGCCTTTCCCTCTCTGCCTTCCACGGAAAGATCTTACATTGCCTCCGATGATATTCATCATAGGAGCACCATGCATCCGGAATGTAATCAATTTCCTTGCACATACGCATTTTAGCCCAGTATGTGATGGAAAGTACATGATGAGATATCTCTTGGTGGTTACTTTCTGCAGTATCATACCGTCCTGTAAAGTAGTGGGACTGCCAAAATACAACTTCGAAAACAATAATGTGCAAAGCACACCAAATACATACACATCGTAATAATTGTAGACACGAAAATTCACCACTGCCGGCTGTGCGGTTCTAGGCGCTTCAGTCGGGAACTGCGTGACCGCTACGGTCGCAGGTTCGAATCCTGCCTCGAGCATGGATGTATGTGATGTCCTTAGGTTAGTTAGGTTTAAGTAGTTCTACGTTCTAGTGGACTGATGACCTCAGATGTTAAGTCCCATAGCGCTCAGAACCATTTATGAAATTCAACCACTTTCTTCATTGCTGACAATACATTTTATAGGAATTTATACGACAATATTTAATTTTCACGGTTCATTCGCTGACCAAAAACGAAAGAATATTGCAAAAATTTCGATGCGAACGTAACACACCAACGTTGAAGTGATCTGGACTCATTTTGGTCAACTTGCCACTCGGCAAGGGATCTTATCCTCAAGCATCAAGCAAATCTTGAGTCAACAAACTTCTGAATGATTTAAAAAATATCCAGAACGCAGGGTATCTTTTGATTTATTTCATGCGGCAAGCCACGAATTCCTCTCATGTGCCATCCTCTAAATCTCATAGAACCAATTGCAACCTACTCTCTCAATTATTTGCCGGATGTATTCGAATATCTGTCTTTCTCTACAGATTTTACCCTCTGCAGCTAACTCTAGTACCCGGAAGTTATTCCCTGACGTCTTAACAGATGTCTTACCATCATCTGTTTCCTTTCTGTCAGTGTTTTCCATACACTCCTGTCCTCTCCGATTCCTTGCAGAATCTCCACATTCCCTACCTTATTAGTAGACCTAATTTACAATGTTCGCCCGTAGCACCACATCTAAAATGCTTCAATTGCCTTCTGTTCCGGTTTTTCCACGGCCCATGTTTCATTGCCACACAATTCTGTGCTCAAAATGCACATTCTCAGAAATATTTTCCTCAAATTAATACCTATGTTTGATATAAGTAGACTTCTCTCGATCAGGAATGCGTTTATTCCCGGTGCTAGTGTGCTTTTGATGTCATCTTTGCTCTTTCCGTTATGAGCTACTTTGCTGGCAATGTAACAGAATTCTTTAACTTCATCTACGTCGTGATCATCAATCCTAGTGATAAATTTCTCCCTGATCTCATTTCTGATATTCCTCATTACTTTCGTCTTTCTTCGATTTACTTTCAGCCCATGTTGGGTACTCAGTAGACTGTTCATTCCATTCAGAAAATCCTGTAATTCTTCTTCACTTTCGCTGACGATTGCAATGTCATCAGCAAATCTTATCATTGATATCATTTCACTCTGAATTCTTATTCCTCTCGTGATTTTTTTCTATTTCCATCATTTCTCCTTCGATATATAGATTGAAAAGTTGGGGCAAAAGACTATATCCCTGTCTTACACCCTTTTTTATCCGAGTACTTTATTCTTGGTCTTCCTATCTTATTGTTTCCTCCTGACTTCTTGTACATGCTGTATACTACCCGTCTATTTCTATAGCTTACCTCTATTTTTCACAGAATTTCGAACGTCTTGCACCATTTAACATTGTCGAACGCTTCTTCCAGATCGAGAGATCCTATGATGATGTTTTGATTTTTCATCAGTCACGCTTCCATTATCAGCTGCAACGTCAGATGGGGTGACTGCAGGGAAAATCAGAACATCAGCAACCTTGTTGAAGAGTGTTCCAGAAGAGCCTATAACGGGAGACCTACGGCTTCCTGCTCGTAACTCTAGAGTCGTTAAATTATATTAATAGACTTTGTTTGTTTGTAATAGCTATGTTTTCTTGCAATTATTAACGTTTGTTATATTAGTGATTTGTTTGTTCCTTTATTAAGTGTGTGTATTGCCATACGATAAATAAATAATAAATGACGTCCGAATAGCCCCTCTGGTTCCTGTACCTTTCGTAAAGCCAAACCGATCGTCATCTAACACATCCTCAATGTTTTTTCGATTCTTATGTATATTATTCTAGTCAGTAACTTGGATGCATGAGCTGTCAACCTGATTGTGCGGTAATTCTCGCCCTTGTCAGCTCTTGCAGTCTTCGAATTGTGTGGATGATATTTTTCCGAAAGTCAGGATGTATATAGCCGACTCACATATTCGACATACCAATGTGAGTAGTCTTTTTGTTGGCATTTCCTTCAATGATTTCAGAAACTCGGAGGGAATGTCATCTATCCCTTCTGCCTGATCTGATCTTAAGTATTCCGAAGCTCTTTTAAATTCTGATTCAAATACTGACTTCATTATCTCTTCTAAATCGACTACTGTTTCTTCTTCCATCACATCATTAAAAAAATCTTCCGCTTCATACAGATTTTCAGTGAACTCTTTCCATCTCTCCGCTGTCTCCCCTGCACTTAACAGTGTAATTACCATTCCACTCATAATGTTACCACGCATGCTTTTCATTTCAACCACGGTTGGTTTTACTTCCCTATATACTGAGTCAGCTCGTCCCACAATCAGCTCTTCTCAATTTCTTGATATTTTCATGCAGCCATTTCGTATAAGCTTTCCTTTACCTACTATTTATTTGATTTCTAAGCGAACTGTATCCCTAAATTACCCCGAACGTTTTTGTACTTCACCCTTTCATTGTTCAGGTGAAGTACTTCTTCTGTTACCCATTGTTCTTTCGCAGTTCCCATTGTTCTTTCGCTTTGTACCTCTGTTTTTCTTTCCATCTTCTGTGACCGCCCTTTTCAGAAACGCCCATTCCGCTCCAACTGAAATGGCTATTGAGCAGTGTCATCAGAATTAGAGAACTTCAAGCGTATCTATTCATCGGTTGGTACTTCCGTATCCCATTTCCTTGCCTATTGATTCTTCCTGTCTAGTCTCTTATGCTTCAGCTTACTGTTCATAGCTATTAAATTATGATCTAACTCTATATTTGCTCCTCAATACCCCTTAAAATCTATTATCTGATTTTTCAATCTCTGCCGGAACATGATATAATCTAATTGAAATTCTCAAATATCTCCCGGCCTTTTCCAAGTATACTATCTCCTCTTGTGATTCTTGAACTAAGTATTCGCTGTTACTAGCTGATATTTATTGTGGAACTCAGTTAGTCTTTCTCATTCCTTATCCCAATCCCATATCCACCTGTAACCTATTCTTCTACTCCTTCCCCTACAACCGAATTCCAATCATCCATTACTTTTAGAGTTTTATCTCCCTTTATGTCTCTCATTTCATCTTCAGCTTGTGACGTCTGCATCTATACCTGAACTATCGTCGTCGCTGTTGGTTTGCTGTCGATTCTGGTGAGAATAACCCTATCACTGAACTGTTGACAGTAACATATTCTCTGCCCCACTTTCCTGTTCATAACGGCTCCTGTGCCGTTATACCTTCTACTGCTGCTGTTGATATTATTCTAAGTTACTTGACCACAAATCTGTTTCTTTCAATTTCAATTCACTGACCCCCTATATCAAGATTGAGCCTTAGCATTTCGCTTCTAAGATTTTCTAACTTCCCAACAAGGTTCATTCTTCTAACATTTAACTCCTCGATTTGTAGAACGTTATGCTTTTGTTGGTTATTCAGTCTCTTTCTCGTGACCATCTCCCTTTTGGTAGTCGCCTCCTGGAGATCAGAATGTGGGACTAGTCCTAAAGATTTTGCCATCAGAGAAACCATCCTAATACTGTTTGAATTACACGCCACATGTCACGTGGATACGTATTATGTGTAAATAATGAATTGGTTTCCATTGCTTTCTATATTCTCATGCCGTTGATAATTGCTGATTCTTCCACTTTGATGGGCTGTTTCCCTTTTCAAGGGCAAGAGAGTACTCTGAACTTCTGTATGCTCCTCCGTCCTCTTTGACAGCACCGTTGGCAGAATGAGAGGCACTTCTTATGCTGGAAATCTTCGACCATCAAAGCTGATGATTTTTAATCAAAATCTGAGCGGTGGCAGGGTTCTAACCCGGCAGCGAGGGCATTTTGATTACTTGTCAAAGACGCTACCCCTCGATCATGGTTTCAACTCGACTGGAGCTACGTGCGGTAGCCGCGTTGTCAGAGACTTCTTGCCGCTGTTCGCATGGCTCCCCTCGTCGCAGGTTCGAGTCCTCCCTCGGGCATGGGTGTGTGTGCTGTCCTTAGTGTAAGTTAGTTTATGTTAGATTAACTAGTGTATAAGTCTAGGGATCGATGATCTTAGCAGTTTGGTCCTATAGGATTTACCACAAATTTTCCAAAAGTCAACTGAAATAAAAACGTATTAAATTTCTCGTAAACTGTTGAGTTACAGGCTTAATATGTACAAAAGATGTTTTCGTATTTCAGCGTGTTCTAAAAAATCCTCCTGATCTGAACCAAAACCCTCATGACGAATTAAACCCTTTCGCAGTAGTTGCTTTCGATTAGCATCCGCCTAGTATGCCGAAGCAAATGCGGAATCAGTGGTTCGCTTGGTCTGACCTTTCATACTATGGTTAAAATTTGTTTCCCCTTGATTGAACGATTCATACTTCTCTTACGATTATAGCGTCAATTTATACGCAGTGGTATTCAGCACGTCGCCCGAAGAAGGAACTTGTCTCGCCAGACAAGTAGCAGTAGCTGACACGCGCTTTGACTAATGCTACATAAATACAATTATTTAAAGTACCCTCCCATGAATAACGCATGCCTTCATTTCAGTGCAGCAACAATGCCTTCTCGTATTCATGCTTGCAAATGATGTGCAAATATGGAAGGCAGGTGCTGACATACATGAATATCGGCCGAGCTCTCCTGTCGATAGCTTGCGAGGAAGGAAATCTTGTTCTACATCATTCTATTTACGTGCAAGAAACTGAATATTGATTTAAAATGGAAACAGAGGTTTGGTGTTAGAATTTATTCTTCTTTTCATTTCATTGTAATGTTATCCTTTTTAAATATTGACGTTTATCCTTATAAATCAAATTACATTAATTCTCGATTCAAACCGAATGAACTTTGATTTTAATGAAGCTAGTGATAACGTGAGATCAGTTCGAGACAAAACCGAAATGCAAGGACAGACATGAACTTGTAAAATCTCCCAACCGTGCATGCTGGACACTTGCTTGTCGTCTTGTCCTACCCAGATTATTGGTTGTTATATTCAAGTGCAGATAAAAGTAACTCACTTCGCTAATGAGAAATTTCATGATTTATGGTACACATATGGGACTGATACACCACTTAATATCGCAGGTTGAAACTACGAATTCATATTATGCGGGATACAATTGAAATCATTAATATTCAAGACGAATGAAAGGATTAACTTTGTTCCTAGTGGTTCATTTACCAATAAACATTTAAGAAATTCTGTAACACATTTACCCTACACAGTGTAACATTTATAGTTTTATAGTTGTGAAAACCCTCATCAACTAATGACATCTGTGGTAAATTGCCCAGCCCATTATATCGGCGGCGATGCAGACCATGACTGCATCAGGCTTCCATGCGACGCTGAGTTTCACAGATTTCAGGTACTTTTCAACCACAACTATGATAATGCACTTATCATTCTGGTAATAAACTGATTTATTTTTCCGCGGTAAAAG
Source organism: Schistocerca gregaria (assembly GCF_023897955.1). Taxonomy (NCBI): domain Eukaryota; kingdom Metazoa; phylum Arthropoda; class Insecta; order Orthoptera; family Acrididae; genus Schistocerca; species Schistocerca gregaria. The sequence goes on from NC_064922.1 coordinate 466,284,564, forward strand.
AATATTTCAGCACGAAACTGAATATTTAGTTTTCCTTTTTCTTTTTTTGGTATCGGCGTCACCAACAAGAATATTTAAGTGCAACCTCAATAAACGGCGAAACTTTCATACGGCTCTGAGAGAAGACGTCTGCTGAGATACTGTTTAGCTTCGGTCGTTATTGAAGACTTTTTGATTCGCTTTAAGCAAACTTATTTGTCTCCCCAGAAAATAACTACGTATCTGTAAGCTAATTTTGAGTAACACAGACTCATCAGTAGCTAGATGCTTTCTTTTAATTGTGCATCATGTTTACTTAGTTAACAAACTACTTTAATTTATTTGTATTTCTTTGAATTTGCTGTGGAGGAGTAAAGCGTTTAACTCCCCTTCGGCATCGTGATCGTTGGAGACGGAGCACAAGCTCGGATTACAGAAGGATGGATAATGAAACCGGCCGTGCCGTTTCAAAGGAACCACGCCGGCATCTGCCTGAAGCGCTTTAGGTAAATCACGGAAAGCCTAAATCTTGATGGCTGAATGCGGGTTTGAACCGTCGTCCTCCCAAGTGCGAGTCCAGTGTGCTAGCCACTGCGCCACGTCGTTTGGTCTGTCACCTATGTTTGACTGTTCTACGTACCTACTTCGTGCAACCTCATTAGTTATTCTTCTTGCCCCGCCCCATAGTTTTCACATATGAGGACTGATGTAAGGTTATAGAGGCATATGTCACTAAGGGTAAGGTAGATACTGCCTACGGAAAAATAAAAGAGACCTTTCGAGAAAAGAGAACCACTTGTATGAATATCAAGAGATCAAATGGAAAACCAGTTCTAAGAAAAGAAGGGAAACAGAAAGGTGGAAGGAATATATAGAGGGTCTGTACAAGAGTGACGCATTCGATGGCAATGTTATGAGAATGGAGGAACACGTAGGTGAAAATGAAACGGGAGATATGTTACTGAGTGAAGAATTTGACAGAGCACTGAAAGACCTAAGTCAAAACAAGGCCCCGGGAGTAGACAACATTCTAATAGAACTACTGATAGCCTTGGGTTAGGCAACCCTGACAAAACTCGACTATCTGGTGAGCAAGATGTATGAGACAGGCGAAAGACTCTCAGACTTTATGAAGAATATAAGAATTCCAGTCCAGGAACTGACAGGTGTTGACAGGTGTGAAAAGTATGAACTATCAGTTTAATAAGTCACGGCTCCGAAATACTGACTCGTATTCCTCGCAGACGAATGGAAAACTTGTAGAAGCCGATCTTGGGGATGATTAATTTGGATTCCGCAGAAAAATTTTGGAACACGTTTGCCAATACTGACCCTACGACTAATCTTAGGAGACGGATTAAAGAATGGCAAACCTACGTTTCTAACATTTGTAAACTTAGAGTAAGCTTTTTACAGTGTTAACTGCAATACTCTCTTTCAATACAGGGAGCGAATGACTATTTACAATTTGTACAAAAAGCAGATGGCAGTTATAAGAGTCGAGGAGCATGAAAGAGAAGCTGTGGTTGGGAAGGGAGTGAGACACGGTAGTAGCCTATCCCCGACGTTATTCGTTCTGTATATCGAGCAAGCAGTATATAAACAAAAGAAAATTTTGGGTAGGAATTAAAATCCACGGAGAAGAAACAAAAACCTTGAGTTTTGGCGATAACATTGTAATTCTGTCAGAGACAGCAAATGACATGGAAGAACAGTTAAATGAAATCGACAGTGGCTTCAAAAGAGGATATAAGATGAAAATCACAAAATCAAAACGAGGATAATGGAATGTAGTCCAATTAAATCGGGTGATGCTGCGGGAATTAGATTAGGAAATGAGACGCATAAAGTAGTAGATAAGTTTCGCTACTTGGGAGCATGACTAATTAATGATGCTCGAAGTAGAGAGGACATAAAATGTAGACTGGCAATGGCATAGATAGTGTTTCTGAAGGTATAGGTTTAAGTGTCAGGAAGTCTATTCTAATAAGACAAGAAGAGACTAGAAGATTTCGAAATGTGGTGCTACATAAGAGTGCTGAAGATTAGATGGAAAGATCACGTAACTAATGACAAGGTACTGATTCGAATTGGGGAGAAGAAGAATTTGTGGCACAACTTTACTAGAAGAAGGGATCGGTTAGCAGGATATGTTGTGAAGCATTAAGGAATCACCAAGTTAGTATTCGAGGGCAGCGTGGAGGATAAAAATCGTAGAGGAAGACCAATAGATGAATACACTAAACAGATTGAGAAGGATGTCGGTTGCAGTAGTTACTTGGGGATGAAGAAGCTGTGGAGGAGAGAGTAGCATGGAGAGCTGCATCAAACCAGTCTCTGGGCTGAAGACCACAACACCACGAACGAAATGAGGACTGAATTAAATAATTACAAACGTAAATACAAATATCGTAATTTTTACATTTGTTGAGAGTCGCACGCAAGTATTTTGGAATCCTTTGATGTTACGTTCATCTCGATCAGTAGGAACTTTGAATAAAGTTAAATCATTTTGTTTACATCACACTCTTGGTCGACTACATTTTTAGCCCGCTTCGTTAAGTAAAGAAGCCTTGAGACCTACAGCTTTGCAGCATGCACAGTAAATAAATTAGTGACCCATCAACCTACTTTTTTTTATTGCATGTTAGTGTCTCGTTTAGATGCCCTACTCGCATTGTTGCTATGCTGTGAACAATACTGCAACTCACAATGGTCATTAAAATTACACGATCAAAATTGTCATTGAAATAAATCATAAATGACCCAGAAGACTAGGTAACAATCACGATTTGTTCTGAAATGGTACTGCGATTTCCATAAGTTGTCGAGTCCAACAATCCACACATTTCGAAGTGACGTTGACTTCAGTCCTTTTTTTTCCCTGAGATACCAGCCATCTAACTGGTTTGATGTGGTACATCAAAATTGACTCTCTTACTCAAACCTCTTCATCTCAGAGTAGAACTTGCACCTTACATACTCAATTAGTTATTGGATGTGTTCCAATTAATAACGTCCTCTACAGTTTACCCACCTACAGTCTCTATAGTACCAAGGAGGATATTCCCTGATGTCTTAACACATGTTCTATCACTCAGTCCTTTCTTCTTGTCAGTTGTTTCCATACGATTCTTTCTTCGCAGAGTCTGCGGAGAAGCTCCTCATCCCTTACGGTACCAATCTACCTAAAGTTCCACATTCTTCTTTATTACCAAATCTTAAATGCTTAGATTGTCTCCCGTTTCAGTTTTCTCAAAGTCCATGATTCAGTGCCATGCAATGCTGTGCTCTAAACGTACATTCTCAGAAATTTCTTTTCAATTTAATGCTTATATTTTTTTATTTGAGTGTGCTCCCTTCGCCGTTGGATAAGCAGCTGCCAGCAGCAAGTTGTATACTCTTAACTCACTTATTTGCTACATACTTTAATTCTTAATTTATTTGCGTATTTTTGGTACTTGCATTGTTTAATTCAAAAATTTCGGGCGTATTACAGTATTTGAGAGTTGTAGCATCGCGTTTTAGTACCTGAATAGTGTAAAATCGCTTAGTCTCCTTCCGCCGCCGAGCAGTGTGTCAGCAGTGCACAAGTAGCACCATTACTGCATTTACTAGGCAATCTTGTATTTTAATAACCGTTTAAATTTTGTGTGCTCTTTGTAGATGCTCTTTGTAGATTATTTCAGACGTTCTTTGCACAACAGTTTTTAGCATGGATAGGGACTGCAACTGCTGTGCTCGGATGCAGGCTGAGCTGGCATCCCTTCGCTCCCAGCTTCAGGCAGTGCTGGCTTTGGTCACACAGCTTGAGGCTGTTGCCAATGGGCATCACTGTGGGGGTTCGGATGGGGGTTTGTCGTGGACGGCCAGCTCGTCCCATGCATCTCCCGATCGGACTACAGCTGTGGCTGTCCGGAATACTGCCCACATTAAGGCTGATCCCTCACCTGTGGTAGAGTGAGGGGTCGTCTCGAGGTGTGGCAGGGGACGAAAGACATTCCGGAGGGCTGAATGGAAGACCTCTCCAGTTTGTCTGACGAACCGGTTTCAGGCTCTGTCTCCGGCTGATAGTGATCTTTGGCTGCTTGTCCTGTTCCAGAGGTTGCCCCTCAGTCTGCAAGATCCGAGCGGTCGCAGAGGGTGGGCTTACTGGTAGTTGGGAGCTCCAATGTCAGGTGCGTAATGGGGCCCCTTAGGGATATGACAGTAAGAGAGGGGAAGAAAACGAATGTGCACTCCGTGTGCACACCGTAGGGAGTCATTCCAGATGTGGAAAGGGTCCTTCCGGATGCCATTAAGGGTACAGGGTGCACCCATCTGCAGGTGGTCACTCATGTCGGCACCAATGATGTGTGTCGCTATGGATCGGAGGAAATCCTCTCTGGCTTCCGGCGGCTATCTGATTTGGTGAAGACTGCCATTCTCGCTAGCGGGATGAAAGCAGAGATCACCATCTGCAGCATCGTCGACTGGACTGACTACAGACCTTTGGTTAAGAGCCGAGTGGAGGATCTGAATCAGAGGCTGAGACGGTTCTGCGACCGTGTGGGCTGCAGATTCCTCGACTTGCGCCATAGGGTGGTGTGGTTTCGGGTTCCACTGGATAGGTCAGGAGTCCGCTACACGCAGCAAGCGGTTACACGAGTAGCAGGGTTTATGTGGCGTGGGCTGGGCGGTTTTTTAAATTAGATGGCGTTGGGCAAGTACAGAAATGGCAACAGCCTCAAAGGGTGTGGGGCAAAGTCAGGACATGCGGGGACCAAGCAGCAATCGGTATTGTAATTGTAAACTGTCGATGCTGCATTGGTAAAGTACCGGAACTTCAAGTGCTGATAGAAAGCACCGAAGCTAAAATCGTTATAGGTACCGAAAGCTGGCTGAAGCCAGACATAAATTCTGCCGAAATTTTTACTAAGGCACAGACGGTGTTTAGAAAGGATAGACTGCATGCAACCGGTGATGGCATGTTTGTCGCTGTTAGTAGTAGTTTATCCTGTAGTGAACTAGAAGTGGATAGTTCCTGTGAATTATTATGGGTGGAGGCTACACTCAACAACCGAGCTAGGTCAATAATTGGCTCCTTTTACCGACCTCCCGACTCAGCAACATTAGTGGCAGAACAACTGAGAGAAAATTTGGAATACATTTCACATAAATTTTCTCAGCATGTTATAGTCTTATGTGGAGATTTCAATTTACCAGATATAGACTGGGACATTCAGATGTTTAGGACGAGTGTTAGGGACAGAGCATCGAGTGACATTATACTGAGTGCACCATCCGAAGATTACCTCGAGCAATTAAACAGAGAACCGACTCGTGGAGATAACATCTTGGACCTACTGATAACAAACAGACCCAAACATTTCACCTCTGTAAGTGCAGAACAGGGAATCAGTGATCATAAGGCCGTTGCAGCATCCCTGAATATGGAAGTTAATAGGAATATAAAAAGAGTGAGGAAGGTTTATCTATATAGCAAGAGTAATAGAATGCAGTTTTCAGACTACCTAACAGATCAAAACGAAAATTTCTGTTCCGACACTGACAATGTTGAGTGTTTATGGAAAAAGTTCAAGGCAATCGTCAATGCGTTTTAGACAGGTACGTGCCGAGTAAAACTGTGAGGGACGGGAAAAACCCACCGTGGTTCAACAACAAAGTTAGGAAACTACTGCGAAAGCAAAGAGAACTTCACTCCAAGTTTAAACGCAGCCAAAACCTCTCAGACAAACAGAAGCTAAACGATGTCAAAGTTAGCGTATGGAGGGCTATGCGTGAAGCGTTCAGTGAATTCGAAAGTAAAATTCTACGTAAGGACTTGACACAAAATCCTAGGAAGTTCTGGTCTTACGTTAAATCAGTAAATGGCTCGAAACAGTACATCCAGACACTCCGGGATGATGATGGAATTGAAACAGAGGATGACACGCGTAAAGCTGAAATACTAAACACCTTTTTCCAAAGCTGTTTCACAGAGGAAGACCGCACTGCAGTTCCTTCTCTAAATCCTCGCACAAACGAAAAAATGGCTGACATCGAAATAAGTGTCCAAGCAAAAGAAAAAAACTGGTATCACTCTACAGAGGAAAGTCCACTGGTCCTGACTGGATACCAATTCGATTCTACACAGAGTACACGAAAGAACTGCAAGTCTCTAGAGGAACGGAAGGTTCCAAATGATTGGAAAAGAGCACAGGTAGTCCCAGTCTTCAAGAAGGGTCGTCGAGCAGATGCGAAAAACTATAGACCTATACCTCTGACGTCGATCTGTTGTAGAATTTTAGAACATTTTTTTTTTTTTTGTTCGAGTATCATGTCGTTTTTGGAAACCCAGAATCTACTCTGTAGGAATCAGCATGGATTCCGGAAAAAGCGATCATGTGAGACCCAACTCGCTTTATTTGTTCATGAGACCCATAAAATATTAGATACAGGCTCCCAGGTAGATGCTATTTTCCTTGACTTCCGGAAGGCTTTCGATACAGTACCACACTGTCGCCTGATAAACAAAGTAAGAGCTTATGGAGTATCAGATGAGCTGTGTGGCTGGATTGAAGAGTTTATAGCAAACAGAACACAACATGCTGTTCTCAATGGAGAGACGTCTACAGACGTTAAAGTAACCTCTGGCGTGCCGCAGGGGAGTGTTATGGGAGCATTGCGTTTCACAATATATATAAATGACCTAGTAGATAGTGTCGGAAGTTCCATGCTGCTTTTCGCGGATGATGCTGTAGTATACAGAGGAGTTGCAGCATTAGAAAATTGTAGCGAAATGCAGGAAGATCTGCAGCGGATAGACACTTGGTGCACGGAGTGGCAACTGACCATTAACATAGACAAATGTAATGTAGTGCGAATACATAGAAAGAAGGATCCTTTATTGTATGATTATATGATAGCGGAACAAACACTGGTAGCAGTTACTTCTGTAAAATATCTGGGAGTATACGTGCGGAACGATCTGAAGTGGAATGATCATATAAAATTAATTGTTGGTAAGGCGGGTACCAGGTTGAGATTCATTGGGAGAGTCCTTAGAAAATGTAGTCCATCAACAAAGGAGGTGGCTAACAAATCACTCGTTCTATCTATACTTGAGTATTGCTCATCAGTGTGGGATCCGGACCAGATCGGGTTGACGGAGGAGATAGAGAAAATCCAAAGAAGAGCGGCGCGTTCTTTACAGGGTTATTTGGTAACTGTGATAGCGTTACGGAGATGTTTAGCAAACTCAAGTGGCAGATTCTGCAAGAGAGGCGCTCTGCATCGCGGTGTAGCTTGCTCGCCAGGTTTCGAGAGGGTGCGTTTCTGGATGAGGTATCGAATAAATTGCTTCCCCCTACTTATACCTCCCGACGAGATCACGAATGTAAAATTAGAGAGATTCGAGCGCCCACGGAGGCTTTCAGACAGTCGTTCTTCCCGCGAACCATACGCGACTGGAACAGGAAAGGGAGGTAATGACAGCGGCCCTCCGCCACACACCGATGGGTGGCTTGCGAAGTATAAATGTAAATGTAAATTAATCTCCTCCTTGCTTCGTTCGTCTTGCTTCCAATGTAGCAGGCTAGTAGGATTCTTTAACCTCGTCTACTTCGTGATAACTAACTTAGATGTCAAGCTCCTCGCTATTGTTATCTCTGCTACTTCTCATTACGTTAGTTTTTCTTCGGTCTACCCTCAATACATGACCTGCAATTAGTATATGGTTCATTCGAGTCAACAGGTTCTTTAATTAATCTTCATCTTCCCCGTCAATAGCAATGGCATCAGCGGGTCTTATCATTGATATCCGTTTACCCTGAATTTTAATCCCGCTCTTGAATCTTTCTTTTATTTCTGTCATTGCTTTCGTTATGTAAGGACCGAACAGCGGGGAAGAAAAATTGATGGCAAAAAGCTTCATACCTGTCTTTCAGCGATTTTAATCCGAATGCTTCGTTCTACCTCTCCCACTATTATTGTTCCCTGTTGGTTCTTTACATATTGTATACTAGCTAGGGTACCTGGCTTTGCTCACGGAGTTGATATGAGATTGTGTGGTATTTGGAATGGAAGGATAAACTTTACAGAATATGAGATAAATTTTTTTTGAAAATATGCTCAAACTACTTACGATACTTATTAACGTATAAGAGGTAAAAGAATTTTATTGAGGACACATTGTAACTGCTTACAATACTTGTTTATAAGCAACAATTTTCATATTGTTATCCGTGATATATATGTACAGCTACGTATAGCTGACCGTGAGAAGAGCAGGAGTCGTTGAGATTGACGCCGCAACACTTTAAAGTTTGTCCTTGCGCTTTGTTAATAGTAAAACTGTAGACTAATTTGATTGCAAATTACAGTCTTTTAAATTGTAACGGCAGTTCAGTAGAGATCAGTAGTGTTCTGGGATGAATAGTGTATGTTCTTAGTACGTTCTAGTCATAAGTTTGGCTTCGATGATCTTATTCGATTGCTATTTGCGATCATTCTTGTTTCATTACGTAGTTTTGGTGAGAGGACATTTCTGAGTAGAATGAACAGATATCTAATTTTAAGTCGAAGACCAGGTAATGGCATTGTTGGTATTTGCTTAGAAAGTCTGTAGGGAATCACACTTTCTTCAACGATTTCCATCGTGTCGATCGATTTTTATATTTTCTCATCACCGAGAGCTTTCTTTTAAATATTAAAGTAACCGCCGACAATATTATTCTTAGTAGCAAAAATTTCCTTTTCAAGTAGCCAGTTCATAGTGGCATAGTTGTGAACAATGTTTGGATAAATTTGATGGATGAGTTCGTTTTGAGCCGTGGATATGTCGAAGATATCACTGCTGAGTTCAGTGAGACCGATAGTCTGTTCAGTAGGACAAGTACCTTCATGTATTTGTGAATGAAGTTGAGCAAAATGTGCTGTTGTTTCGTCGTTCGATAGAGCAACTCTGTCTTGTATGTATAGCCAGAGATGTGGTTTTCTTAAACATGCATCGATCTCGTCTGCAAGTGGTGACTTGCGGATAAATGGCAGCGTTATCGAAAATCTCCAGATAGTATGAGTAGAGCTCCACCCACCACTTCAGAGTTTCTTCGCAAGTCTTGTAATGTTCTATCCATTGCTTCAAGTGGTTTTCTAAGTGCCGGTGTGCATTCATCCCAGGATAATATTTCAGCTTGCATTAGAAGTTTACCCAGTCAAAACTTGAGATTTTAAATACCGGGAATTTTTCTTTTCAACGGTAGTTGTACGCTGAAATGGACAGTTCGTCCTCCTTCCACAAGTGTGACTGTAGTGCCAGATGAACCCAGGGTAAGTGCGATGTGTTGTTTAACATGTGTTTCCGGCAGCAATAGATTCATCAGAAACTTTTGCTGATGCCGGCAGGGCGTCCGAGTAAATAATTCCACCAGTGATGTTCACCACGATAACGTTATAAATTGCCTTTTGATTGTCACTGGGGGGTGTTTGTTGTGAGAAATGTATTGAAGTAGCCCGCTAATGTTGTAGCTTTTTTCATTTGCAATTTCGAAGTTTAGCGCACCGATTGCATCTTTTCGTGGTGCTTGCATTCCAAATTGTACTAAGATCTGGTCGTTTATTCCTAACCATTTATCTTACTGCGAATAAGTGTTTCATCGAAGATGTCGTCGATGAATTCGATGGTCAGTTCAGGATAAAGTTGTCAGATTTTATACAGTATATCATCACACATAATCTCCTTGAAGAAGTCCCTTAGTTGTTTTTGATTAGATAGGTTACATGTTGTTAGAGGTATGGCGAATACGTCATTTGTTCAGCTGCGGCTGTGAGCGAGCCTTCTTATTTTGTTAATTCCCCGTGATTCTCGTTTTCCAGTATTCTAAGAGTTGGCATGCTTCTCTGTACGTCTGGCGTAGATAACCATCAACATTCTTGAGATCTGTGAAACATGTTTGTCCCTGTATTTCATGTAGCAATATCTGGAGATGGAAACATTCGGCCCTGTTCGGATTTACGGTGTATAGCTGGACTAGTGTTCCATTGTTCCATTTTTCATAAATCCTGGATTATCTTATACTGGAACTCCTTGTTTTAGTCGCTGAATATATTTTTCTTGTTTTGTTCACGTATAATGTGAAGGGACATCCCATATTGTAATGTTTTCGCGGATTGATGCGTTTGGCGCAGTTGGAGAAATGCTATTAATATTGTGTTCTGAGGTGGTTTGCTTGCAGTTTTCCTTGTGGTGTCTTTTGTGAATAAGCTTTCTGTCCATACTCCATACGTATTGATAGAGGCTGCACAGCTGGTTCGCGTTCGTGCATGGGAAAACCGAAAATCCGCCACTCTGCTTCTTTAGTGCTGATCTCGTTGTTCCAGTTTTTCTGTTCGCTGTCTTCGGCTATTTGAAATACAGCCAAGTCACTGTCTTTGTTCACATAGCTATAGACTTATTAGACGGATTTCACTAAACTGCAGTTTACTACGTTTATGTGTGCTTGAACCATTCTGGAAAGTGGTGTGTTACACGGTGATAGCCATTCATTATCTATTTCCAGTTCGTCGCTGCCTCGTATTTGTACTCGTATTTTTGTTGTGAAGCCATCGACTGTTTTCGGTATTTGGGATAGCAACAACTCCGGTTTCATGTGTCGTCCAAATATTCCTTTTTCCATTTTTCGTCGCTCTTGCACGGCGAATTGGTTCCATAGGCCTCATGGTCCGAGAATCATGTTTTTAACTACTATATCATACAGTTCCGGATCTTCTCATGGGTTGGAAAATTCAGTTTTTATTATTTTGTCGATATCCGTTTGATGAATTCAGTTCTGTAGCCGCATGGAATTGTGAGCGTGAGTTCGTCCTTGTTTTTGCCATTCGATTGTGTACATTCACCATCTAATGGTTCCAAAGACATTGCATTTTGTAACGAATTCAACATATCTCATTTGTTTCTGTCGGAAAAGTTGTTCTATTATGTCATGGTGATGCATCGGGGCTTGTCCGAATCTTAGTTATTCTTTGATTTCTGGCCAATACGAGTTGCATGTGAATGTTATGGTCAGGTCAGGTCATCCATATTTTCTTATGTGTGTCATGGACTTACCATGTGTGCTGAGGATAAGATTATCTTTTTTTTTTTCAGTCATCAGTCTTCTGACTGATTATGTACCCCTCCACGAATTCCTCGCCTGTGCCTTCCTCTTCATCTCAGAGTAGCCCTTGGAACGTACGTCCTCAACTATTTGCTGGATGTATTCTAATCTCCGGCATCCTCTACAGTTTTTGCCCTCTGCAGCTCCCTCTAGTATCATGGAAGTCATTCCCTAACGTCTTAACAGACAGTCTATCATCCTGTCCCATTTCCTTGTCAGTTGTTTGCCACATATTCGTTTCCTCTCCGTTTCTGCGCAGAGACTCCTCATTCCTTTAGATATCAGTCCACCTAGTTTTCAACAATCGCCCGTACCACGACTTTTCACATGCTTCGATTCTCTTCTCTTCCGGCGTCCCCACAGTCCATGTTTCACTACCTCGTAATTCTGTGTTCCCAACATACATTCTCAGAATTTCTTATTCAAATTAATGATTATGTTTGATACTAGTAGACTTCTTTCCGTCAATAACGCAGTTTTTGCTAGTGCTAGTCTGTTTTTAACGTCCTCCCTGCTCCGTCCGTCATCCGTTATTTTGTTGCGTATGTAGTACAATTCATTAATTTCATATACTTCGTGACCACCTGTCCTGATGTTAAGTGCCTCGCTGTACTCATCTCTGTTACTCCTCGTTACTTTCGTCTTTCTTCGCTTTACTCTCAATCCATATTCTGTACTCACCAGATTGTTCAATGCAATCAGCAAAAAAGTAATTCTTCTTCACTTTCACTCAGGATAGCAATGTGATCAGTGAATCATATAATTGGTATCTTTTCTCCTTGAATTTTAACTCCACTCCAGAACATTTATTTTATTTCCATCATTCCATCATTTACGTACAGACTGAACAGTAAGGGTGAACGACTACATCCTTGTCTTACACCCTTTTTAATCCGAGCACTTCGTTCTTGGACTTACACCCTTACCTTTCCCTCTTTTCTGTTGTACATATTGTATGTTACACATGTCTTCCAATAGTTCACCTCCATTTTTCTCAGAATTTCGAACATCTTGCACCATTTAACATTGTCGAACACTTTTCCAGGACGACTAATCCTGTGAACGTGTACTGATTTTTCTTTAGTCTTGCTTCCATTATCAACCGCGATGTTAGAATTGCCTCTCTGGTGCATTTACCTTTCCTAAAGCTAACATATTGTCAATTTTCGTTACCATTCTCCTGTATATTATTCTTGTAAGTAACTTGGATGCATGAACTGTTAACCTGATTGCGCGATAATTTTCGACTTGTCAGCTCTTGCAGTATTCGGAATTGTGTGGATGATATCTTGCCGAAAGTAAGATGGTATGTTGCAAGACTCATGCATTCTGCACACCAACGTGAATAGTCGTTCCTTTGCCACTTCCCACATTGATTTTAGAAATTCTGATGGAATATTATCCATACATTCTGCCATATTTGATCTTAAGCCCTCCAAAGCGCTCTTAAATTCTGATTATAGTTCTGGACCCGTATCTCTTCTAAATCGACTCCTGTTTCTTCTTCCATTACATCCGAAAAAACGTCTTCATCCTCACAGAAATTTTCATTGTACTCTTTCCACCTATGCGCTCACTCCTCTACATTTAACAGTGGAATTCCCGTTTCAGTCTTAGCGTTATCACCCTTGCTTTTATTTCCATCGACAGTTGTTTTGACTTTCCTATATTCTGAGTCAGTCTTTTCTTGCTTTTTCGATTCTTTACATTTTTCATGCACCCATTTCGTCTTAGCTTCCCCGCACTTCCTATTTATTTCATTCCTCAGCGACTTGTATTTCTGTATTCCTGAATTTCACTGAATGCTTTTGTACTTTCTTCTTTGATCGATCAACTGAAGTATTTAGTCCGGAACCACGCGGCTGCTACGGTCACAGGTTCGAATCCTGCCTCGGGCATTGATGTGTGTGATGTCCTTAGCTTAATTAGGTTTGTACTTTCTTCTTTGATCGATCAACTGAAGTATTTAGTCCGGAACCACGCGGCTGCTACGGTCACAGGTTCGAATCCTGCCTCGGGCATTGATGTGTGTGATGTCCTTAGCTTAATTAGGTTTGTAGTAAGTCTAGGGGACTAATGTGCTCAGATGTTAAGTCCCATAGTGCTTAGAGCCATTTGAACAATTTCTGAACTGAAGTATTTCTATTGTTAGCTATTGTTTCTTCCTTCATACTTCCGTATCCAACTCCTATGCGTATTGATTCCTCCTGACTAATCTCTTTAACTTCAGCGAGATTGCTATTTTACTAATGTCATCAATGTGTCCGTCATTTACGGTTGCGTCTCGAAAGTGGATGCATTCTTCCGTGCGTAGTTTCATCTGATTCAGTCTTATGTAAAGCATCCGTTATAATTCTATTTTTGCATACACATATCCGAGTAACCTTTGGTATAAACGGTGAGTGTGGAGAATGTGATTGTATGTTTCATTGTCTCTGATCTTTAAGCAGTGAGCACGGAACTCCTTGAAAGTGACTGTCTCAGGTTGGATTTGTTTCATGTGTTGTAGTCCTCTTCTTCGTTGTACAGTTATGTCACGGCTTGTATTTTCACTGTGTACAGCTAAACTGACGATTTCATCTATTTAAAGTGCATTAAATCGTCGTTCGTGTCCTCCAGGTGGACTTTCGTCTGCTCAATTTTAAATTTATAGTCAACCGAAATCATTAGGTCTAATGCTGTTTTGAATATTGAATCAGTTGATTGTATTTGTGTAAGATCCTTTGTACATCCTGGACTACTTCTCTTCTCAATCCACCGATTTTTGTGCAAAGTTGACCAATTTCTGTTTCTTCATCTCTGATTAAATATACTTGCAGAAATTCACGGGCTTCATTGGATAATGGTAGATATGATACGATGTTGAGATACATTCGTCCATGGATGGAAAAAACATAAGATTTAATCTGTGTTAGTACTGATGGAAGTGACAACGAAAGAAGTCACTTGGAAAGAAACGTTCTACGCTTTTATATTTTGAACAAAGTGATTTGATTATGGAGTTTCTCCGATCATGTAATGTAAAAATTCCTTCGGAGCCGCTTCCAGTGGCGGGGATCGAATGTTTCCATTGATGCAACATTATCTTGATTTTTTTCTCTACTGAACATTTTGCGTTGCAAAATTGGCAGATGTTTTCTATTTTTCCGATTGCGATGTGTTTGTGTTTGTTATATTCTTTCATCGGCTTTTAGTAGAATGCTTCATTTGTTAGGCTGTTGCCTGTCCTCGTACACGCTTCTCGTAGAGTAACATCTTCATAGCTGGCTTGCTGTTTTTCGTAAGATTCTGTCGCAATTCTTGATTCCTCGGTCCGTTCATTTTATCATTCTCGGTTTCTCTGCTTCTCACGGTGCTCATTGTTCTTCATTGGGAACTTAAACGTGCTTCGCGCTCTTCGTCTGTTTCGTTTTTTTTTCGCTTTTCTTTCTGTTTTCGCCGTTTTGCTTCAGAACTAGCAAGATATCCTACTCATTACCTTTTTTGGATTGTTTAAAGAGTTACTCAGTTCAACTTTCAATTAACAAATACACTAAGTACAATTTACACATTTTTTGCACTTGATTTTAGATTTATATTCAGTCACTGTATTACTTCGACTACTCACTTCACTGTTTGTTTCTAATCACTGACTGCACTGCTTTTTCGATTCCTCCGTTCCTCACGGATAAGTGATTGACGTTCACGCCCATGATGGGTCTTGCTTTATGCACCGGTACCAATGTGTAATTCCACCAATGGCAAAATACAGAACACGCTTAAAAGACTCAGAATTGTCCACAACATTCAAGAACATTCCACAACATTTGTGAGTGATACGGACTGTTCCACAATAGTATGGGATGTTCCGGAATGCTCCCGAACATTTTGGAATCTTCCCGAATGTTCCAGACTATTCCGAACATTCCAGAACATCCCGGATCCTTGAGGAACATTCTGGAATGCTGTGGAATGCTGTCGAATACTCTATAATGTTCTGGAATCTTCTCTAATACTCTCGTATGTCCTAGAAATTTGTAGAGGACGAAACTTAGCAGCCCTTATATCTTACAAAGCACATCCTTCAGGTGAAAGTGGGAACCTTCTTCATCGATGGGGGAGAAGGGCTGCCACACCATATAACTCCCTTCATCGTATCGGGACTCGTTTCTGAGTTTTATATTAAGCACCTCTGTGTATACCTTATCCCTATTTTTATCACAATTTCGAACATCGTGCACCATTTTGTATTGTGGAACGCTTTTCCAGGTCGACAAATCGTATAGACGTGACATTATTTTTCTTCATTCTTGTCTCCATTACCAACAGCAAAGTTAGGACTGCTTCTCTGGTGTCTTTCCTTTCCATGAAGCCAAAATTATCGCCATACAATTGATCCTCAATTTTATTTTGCCTCTTTCGTACATCATTTTTGTCAGTAACTTGGATGCATGAACTGTTAAACTGATTGTGCGATAGTTCACGCATTTACATGTTCTTGGTATCTTCGGAATTGTGTGGATCATATTCTGAAATTTTGATGGTATATCGCCTGTCTCTCAGATTATAATAACACACTTGAACAGATGTTTCGTTACAGCTTCCACCACGGATTTTATAGATTACGATGGTATGTTGTGTACACCCGTCCTATTTGGTCTCAAGTCTTCTGGAGCTCTATTAATCTCTGACTAATAATGGATCCCTTATCTTTAGCGTATCAACTACAACTACTTCTGTCTAGTAATCGGAATTTTTTCCCCCCTCATGCAGGTCTTCATCATACTGACTCACCTGCCCGTTCTCTCCTTTGCGTTTAACTGTGGAACTCCCACTGCTCTCTCAGTATGGCCACCCATGCTTTTTATTTCATGGAAGATGTTTTGACTTTTCTATATGCTGAATCATTCCTTCCGACGATCATTCCCTTTTGGAATTCTTCACACTTTTCTTACAGCCATCTGGCCGTGATTTCCATTCAGTTCTTATTTGTTTCATTTCCAAGTGATTTATAATTCTGTATCCTGTAATTCCCTGAAGTTTCGTGTAGTTCTTTCTTTCGTCTATGATTTGAAGTATTTTTCCTGTTAGAGCAAGGTTTCTTAATATTTATCTTCCTTGTACGTTCGCTTGTCTGTTCAGCATCTGTGGTTGCTCTTTTTAGAGATTTACGATCCATTTTCCATGAACTGAGTAATGTGTTATTCCTTATCGCAGTATCCACACCCTTAACAACTTCAAACGCTTTTATCTTCCATATTTTGCGTAAGTATATGACATATACGTCAGTTTGAACTACCGATGATGTACAGGCAAGTTTGACTCCTAATTTAGCAGCACATTCTCTTCCGCCTAGCTAAACGTCCCATAGGAATCACGCGCATTGCCGTGCCAGAGAGCACCGTACTTTTTATCGAGCAGTACAGTTCATTATCAAATCTGTGGGCTGTTATTCTAGAGATAAGGTTTCGCTGATCACCGTAAATCGCGTGAGGCAAATAACGGGATTATTTCTTTAATAGAGCACGGCTGATTTATTTCACCATCCTTCTACAGCCCAAGACTAGCTCTAAACATTATATCATTGATAGGACGTTACATCTTAACCTTCCTTCTTCCCTTTAGCCTGTTAGTATGTGCAATGAAAACGTGAATTTTTCACAGAAGTAACAAATGGCATGACAGCCGCTGCAATATGGGATGGTTTTTCACGCTCGGACGTTTTATTATCACGTGAGGTGCGTCCAAGAGTGGGAGACACGGAGAAGAGACGAATGGACCTAGAGAACTAGAGACGTGGTCTTAAACCCTTTAATATGAGTTTTAAATGTTTTATTTACTTATTTAGCGTGTGGCTCATACCATCACAGTAAAAATTACAGAAGCAACACGATTTTTTAAAAAAAATCTCATATATATAAACAGAACAATAAATAACAGTTTGTATATAAGGACACCACCAATTGTAAATTTACACTTACAGAAGAGCAATCACAAACAAACGTCCAGCTTAGATAATATGTAGTCGATTGCCTCTTGGGTGGCCATTAGGAAATCCTGTGGGTCAGCCTCATATGCCCTTAGTGGGCATTCCTGCACGATGTGTTGGACCGTCCGTCCCTCAGCGCCACAGTCGCAAGCGGCCGTAGAAAGTTTACCCCATCTGTGTAAGGAGTCGGCGCATCTCCCACAGTTGGTTCTGATGCGATTAAGAGTTGACCAAACTTTGCGGGGGCAGTCAAATCCTTTTGGTTTACTAAAGATGCATGGCATACTGTGGCAGCTTGCTGCTACTCTGCTCTCCCATTCTTCTTTCCGTCGGTCATTTATTTTAAAGCTGGTTTGGTGCAGCGCCTGTAATTGAGGGTTGGTCATGATGTTTTGAAATTCTCTAAACAGAGCATGTTCTCGGCGCAGGTTGGGAGGGGCTATGTTACTGAGAACGGGCAGCCACACTGTAGGAGTTGGCCTGATTGTGCCTGATGTAATACGCATTGTTGCTATCTACCATGTGTGTGTGTGTATTTGCTGTTGAGCCACACTGGGGCACAGTATTCTGCCACTGGATACACCAAGCCAAGTGCGGATGTTCTTACGGTAGATGCTGTGGAGCCCCAAGAGGTGCCACAGAGTTTCTGTAATATGTTGTTGCGTGTTTTAAGTTTCGCTGCGGTTTTCGTCAGGTTGTTGCGTGTTTTAAGTTTCGCTGCGGTTTTCGTCAGGTGTTCTTTGAATGTTAGTGTCATGTCTAGGGTGACCCCAAGGTACTTTGGGTGTTCGTTGTGATATAGTATTTTCCCGTCTCGATATACATGTAGTTCTCTGTTGTTCATTTTGTTGTTCAAATGAAAGG
Source organism: Schistocerca gregaria (assembly GCF_023897955.1). Taxonomy (NCBI): domain Eukaryota; kingdom Metazoa; phylum Arthropoda; class Insecta; order Orthoptera; family Acrididae; genus Schistocerca; species Schistocerca gregaria. The sequence continues at coordinate 466,302,510 of NC_064922.1, forward strand.
CAGATACTTCCGTCTTTGTAGCACTAGGTTGAAGCCTCCATTTTCTGAAGTACTCGCTGAGAATGCCTAGGTCACACGTAAGGATATCTTCGGCAGTTTCTGTATTTCTGTGGGCTGTTGCCAGAGCCCAGTCGTCAGAATAACCAAATTTGCGCGATCTGGTTGCAGGCATGTCAGCGACGTAAAGGCTGAAAAGAAGGGGCGCAAGGACAGAGCCTTGTGGGAGTCCATTATTAAGTTTCATCTGTTTACTTCTCTCATTCCCCATTATTACTTGGAAGGTTCTATTTGACAACATATCATCAATGAGGTTGGTTATCTTCCTGCAGGGGACGCAGATTAATTTGTACACTCCTGGAAATTGAAATAAGAACACCGTGAATTCATTGTCCCAGGAAGGGGAAACTTTATTGACACATTCCTGGGGTCAGATACATCACATGATTACACTGACAGAACCACAGGCACATAGACACAGGCAACAGAGCGTGCACAATATCGGCACTAGTACAGTGTATATCCACCTTTCGCAGCAATGCAGGCTGCTATTCTCCCATGGAGACGATCGTAGAGATGCTGGATGTAGTCCTGTGGAACGGCTTGCCATGCCATTTTCACCTGGAGCCTCAATTGGACCAGCGTTCGTGCTGGACTTGAGGACCGCGTGAGACGACGCTTCATCCAGTCCCAAACATGCTCAATGGGGGACAGATCCGGAGATCTTGCTGGCCAGGGTAGTTGACTTACACCTTGTAGAGCACGTTGGGTGGCACGGGATACATGCGGACGTGCATTGTCCTGTTGGAACAGCAAGTTCCCTTGCCGGTCTAGGAATGGTAGAACGATGGGTTCGATGACGGTTTGGATGTACCGTGCACTATTCAGTGTCCCCTCGACGATCACCAGAGGTGTACGGCCAGTGTAGGAGATCGCTCCCCACACCATGATGCCGGATGTTGCCCTGTGTGCCTCGGTCGTATGCAGTCCTGATTGTGGCGCTCACCTGCACAGCGCCAAACACGCATACGACCTTCATTGGGACCAAGGCAGAAGCGACTCTCATCGCTGAAGACGACACGTCTTCATTCGTCCCTCCATTCACGCCTGTCGCGACACCACTGGAGGCGGACTGCACGATGTTGGGGCGTGAGCGGAAGACGGCCTAACGGTGTGCGGGACCGTAGCCCAGCTTCATGGAGACGGTTGCGAATGGTCCTCGGCGATACCCCAGGAGCAACAGTGTCCCTAATTTGCTGGGAATTGGCGGTGCGGTCCCCTACGTCACTGCGTACGATCCTACGGTCTTGGCGTGCATCCGTGCGTCGCTGCGGTCCGGTCCCAGGTCGACGGGCACGTGCACCTTCCGCCGACCACTGGCGACAACATCGATGTACTGTGGAGACCTCACGCCCCACGTGTTGAGCAATTCGGCGGTACGTCCACCCGGCCTCCCGCATGCCCACTATACGCCCTCGCTCACCGTCCGTCAACTGCACATACGGTTCACGTCCACGCTGTCGCGGCATGCTACCAGTGTTAAAGACTGCGATGGAGCTCCGTATGCCACGGCAAACTGGCTGACACTGACGGCGGCGGTGCACAAATGCTGCGCAGCTAGCGCCATTCGACGGCCAACACCGCGGTTCCTGGTGTGTCCGCTGTGCCGTGCGTGTGATCATTGCTTGTACAGCCCTCTCGCAGTGTCCGTAGCAAGTATGGTGGGTCTGACACACCGGTGTCAATGTGTTCTTTTTTCCATTTCCAGGAGTGTACATGAGTCCCTGTTTCCAAACTGTATCATAGGCTGCTGTTAGGTCTATGAATGGTGCAGCTACTTTATGTTTCTTCCGCAACCCCGCCTCTATATATGTTGTCAGTGATAGAACTTGATCTGTACAGCAGCGATAGGGACGGAATCCTGCTTGATCGATAGGGTTTTTTTTGAGTATAGTTTGGCCTATTCTGTTGAGGAGCAGTCTTTCTAGTAATTTATAGATCATACTGAGAAGGGCAATGGGGTGGTAACTCTCTGATCTATCGTCTGGTTTACCAGGTTTCATGACTGCGTTGATCTTTGATCGTTTAAGTCAGGGAGGAATGTTACCCACTTGTAGAATGTCGGTAAATAACTTAGCCAGCCATATATTCCGACATGTATGAGGAACTCAGGGTGGATACCATCAAAACCAGAGCTTTGCCTGGTTAAACCTTCTTCAGGGCATTGGTAACCTCATCGATACGAATATCTGATGAGTATTCTGAGTCGTTTTTAATGTTTTCAAGTCCTTCTTCACTTTTGTTGTGTCCTTTCTATCTCGAGGTTCTCTAGACGCAGAAAGTATGCGGGATGCAACCTTGTTGGGAGATATTTCGTCCTTTCTATGCGCAGGTAGATTTGTGCCTCCATGTTTACGCAGTAGGGACCAGGCCTGTCGGCTTGACTTTAAAATGTCTAGATTTTCAACAGTATTCTCCCATTTTTGCCGTCTAATAAAGTCGATGTTATATAATAGTTCATCCGCTATTTCCCGGTCCCCATTCTTGAGGAACTCCGCTTACAGGTCATCGCATATCCCAGTCCAACCGGGAATGTATTTTTAAATGATTGTCTGCACTTACAAAATGTTTTCGGACAACTCCCTAAGTCCGCCTATGAAACACAATATTAAAACTGTACGAATACGGATACCCACAGAAATAATTTCGTTAAATTTTACTAACGGAGGTTACACGCAGCGTTTGGTTAACTAAAACATGAGTATAAATCTATAACGGCCAACTATTTTCCACAGCTACATAAAAATGCCACTGAAGTGTACAGAGTGGCTATAATTAAACTTTCACACATGAGAGGACTCCCATGGAAACTGAATGATAGCAGGACAATGAAACTTCGTGAAAACATTTTTAAACACATGCGGAACAGAAATAATGAACGAACCATGGAAAGAAAGAAATTTCAATTTCCACGTGAAAGGATAACATTCGTTAATTGCGTACCTTGTTTACGTTCCAGATAACAAACGTTGCTCAGTGTGACGACCATCTGCGTACTCGACAGCCTGAAACCACACAAGAGCAAGCATTTGACAATTGTTGGCAGCACTTTCCAAACGGTGGACTGTGGAATGTTCAGCTGTTGTGACACGGTTAGTGCACTACTTGAAGACTGCACAATTCGCGGGGCATTCTTAGTCATGGCAACAGTAACTTCTTCAGAAATTTGTGCCGTAATAGGCCGTTATTCCCCCTCAGGAACAATTCGCAAACTGCCAATCAATTTGAACCTCCTGATAATTTTTACTGTAACTGCGATGCGGAAAGTGGACCTTCCCGTGTCCATTTAGCGGGTAGATACTTGCGAAGAGCAGCGGCACTGTTTCTGTTGCCTAACGTAACAGCTTTACGAATAAAGTCCTGTTCCCCTTTTCCAGATCCACATCGTCCGTCTGCAGCTGTAATGCATACCGATGCATGTATTTCAGCTCAACGTCGCCATGCCAGGAGCGGTTCATAACAGCAATTCCTAACACTAACACTACTAACAACGCAACTCGTCCAGCTCAGAGTCTGTACATCATTCCTATAAAGTCGGGTACCCATACTGTAGATAGTTGTCCATCTACACTGGCTTAAGTAGCGAGTTGTATAATCATCCTATTTAATCATGGTAACAATGGCATCAGAATAGAAGAAACCATGAAAGGTAGTGGTATATGGACAGATGCTCTTGGAGACCGACAAATAAGTTTAATCTTTGACAGAAGACGGTTCGATAAGTTTCATCGTTGATAAGGATTACCACTGCCGATCACGTGTAAAATGCTGCCATCCCCATTTTTTATGCTACCTAAGGCGCTCTCAAAGGTCCGATTGTCACCTGGTACAACCTAGCGTTACAAGGAGCATTTAAGAAGGTATCCAACTCAGATCTGGATGCAACTTCAGGAGCACACAAGTTTCCTGGACCACGAACATATAGTCGGGATCATTTACCAGCAATTAACACAACCGGTGGTGAAAGTTTCCATTGTAAGTTCAGTAAAAAACAGACACTGTTTTAAAATCTGCGAAAAAGAGTACAAGCACTGACATTGTAATGCCTTCTTGTCAACAACATCCAATAATGTACACACATGCTGCCTTCCATTCCGTGGGTACATCTTCTCAAATTAACACAATATCAAAAAACCATTTTCAAATAGAGGTAGACACGAAATAAGTGATTGCATTCAGCAAATGCTATAGTTCTAACCCAGTTTACAATACTCTACACAAGAAACAAAGAAGAAAAACGTCACCCTACCGCTATGCAGCAATAGCCTTAACATCTTGCAGATATAAAACTTCATTTAACGTCAGAAGCACAACACCTCACGCGTTATTCAGAGTAAAGATAAAACACATTTTTAAAAATAATAGTATTTTTTTGTAAAATTACTGGAATTGACTTTAAGAAAGAGTATATTGATTAAACACGCTAATCTTTAGATAGACTGACTGAGCATGAAAGTAGCTGGACGTAGTGCAAACCTCCACGTTATAATATACAAGTCTCCAATTTTGCTGAACGTTTTCTATTGAAAGACAGGGATAATAAATCAAGTGCTACATAAATCCAAAAAAGGGAAACCCTATTAGAACCACATGAGGCTGATAAGCATTATCACAAAATCTCGACCTATTATTAAATGATCAGTTACAGCTGAGCACATCACGATTGGTAATCTAGTCAAGCAACCACACAGTGCTTGCTGTATGTCGCAGTGACCACAGACTCATACAAGTTTAATGAATCTAATACGACAGATTCTAAGGAGAAACAGAGATAGGTGCAATGGCCAAAACATTGTACATTAAAATAGTGCGTTTTCCTTATGTGCTTTGTGCTACATTATCCATTGGGTAAATTGTGATTTAATATGTTTGGTGCATAACACGAGTAATGTGCGCTCGATCTGACATTTTTCACCTAATGCCTTAACCAGTGATTCTATATGTTCACAGTATCCTTTTAATGTCGTGTTTCCTACAAACACTTGTGGAGGCTAGTGAGTTGTTTGCTGAAGGAGTCGCTAGTGAGTGAGGCTAGTGAGTTGTTTGCTGAAGGAGTCGCAATAAGCGGAAAACATGTTAAGACTAACAAATATTCGTGTAAATAAACTGCAGTTTGTCAGTTTTTTACCTTAAATAAGAATCAGATCTACCACGAAGTAATGGAAGAGTCCATAAATTTAAATTCATTATTTATTAAATTCTTTACATTACTGGGTAGTCACTCGTAGTTCATGTGGATAAATAACTGAATATGTTGTGTGACACAAGGCTTTGTGATGGCTAATGTACGTCATTTTACGTTCTAGTTTTGTAATTATGAATGTTAGTGCTTCTTTTCGAACCCTGTTTGATGAGATCAAACGTCGTAAGAGAGTAAGTTTACTGTGACACTGTAGTCAGTTTTCTAAACTGTTTAAACAGCTATATACAAGAGATTCAGTAAAGTATACCACATGTTACCACCCGCACACGATCATGAACGAGATTTTATTCCCTCAACGACGAGTTACCATTTACATTGTGTTATGAGACAACCCTCCTCATTGCGCTGTTTGAAGTCATCTAGGGTCCTTTCACAATAAAATTCAGTCGGCAGTTATCGGTTTTGTCAAATTAATTTGCCATCTTTAGAAGTGTACAAAGTTAGGGATTTATAGGTCTTTAGATACTGGATGTACATTAATAAGAAGAATAAGAAGTAAATTACTGAAACTTACTTAATATTTGATTTCAAGTGCTAATACCTTTTTTATAGAAGCATAATACCGTATGTCCATAAGCGCTCATACTGTATGTGATTATCATAAACAGAGATTGACAATATACGGTAACAGTCATATCATTCGAAACATCTGTTGATTGCTCAACTTGCATTGAAAACAGACACTTCTTTGATTCCATATCTCCTTACAAAATATGAAAATTAGCCATTTCCTTTTGTCTATTACAACTATCAGCCATATTCTTTTTTCAAAAGTATTATATATGACCTCCTTAAACAGGGTGAGCCATAAATGACGAAAAATATGTCTTGGAAATTGTCGCACGCTGAGCTACAAACACAAATTCATTTTCCCCATGTTCCTATGTCAATAAATAACAGTGCAATGGAAATATGAAGTGGACTTTTGGATGTTGGTGTGCGCCTACAGTGGCAAAGGGGACAGATCGGCAACACGGCACAACATGCGAGTGTTGTAGGTAGTCTAGACGTTAACGAGAAGGCCTCAAGAGACTGTCTGTGTGACGCTGGGAGGAATGACAGCGCCAACATGTATCTCGTACCTGTTACGCTGCCCGGTATTATGTAACGTGGCTAGTTGGCATAGGAAAAGGAGCGTGAGTAGGGATTGCACTACTGTACATGCAAGATTTATAATTTGGTTTTTGTGTCTCAGACTTAGTTTTAAGAAACGAGTACATAGATGCAGAATACAAATTGCATCTACACAGGTATGTTGGGATTCAATGCAAACGAATACAGTACAGCTGTAAAAATCGGAATTAACCTAGAAACACATGCCCAGAAGCTGCAGTGGCGGTTTATAAGTACTGTTCAAAATGACGGCCACGATGTGTGTGGTGAAGTTGAACTCTTCGCAGGAAGGATTGCTGAACACGATCCAACATCTCTTTGCGTAATATCACAGGCATGTTGTATTCTGCGTTGACGGGTGTTGACATCTTCAACCTCTCCTTCATAAATCACAGATTTCAGATGGCCCCACAAAAATAAATCCAGTGGATTCAGATCTGGCGATCTTGCTGGTCATGCTACAGGGCCTCCACGACCGCTCCATTCTGAAGGGAAGGCATTGTCAAGGTGGCGTTGCACAGTGCCTCTGAAGTGAGCGGGTGCACCATCACGCATGTACCAGAGGTTCATATGAGAGGTCAAACTAACGTCTTCCAACAATTCAGGTAATGTAGCATCCAGGAAACGCAGATACTGCAGTCCTGTAAGCCTTTGTGGTAGCACACGTGGCAATCGGAGATGGTGATCAATAATACCACACCAGATATCGACACCGCATCGTTATTGGTACCCTCGTATCACTGTGCTGTGGGGGTTTTCTTCCGCCCACTCATGCCAGTTATGCGAATTCACTATACCCTCCCTCGTGAAATAGGCTTCGTCGGTGAACAGTATTGTTCATGAAAAATGCTGGTCGTGGGTCTGACGCCGTAGGATAAAGTTGCAGAGGTCCAGCCTCGTCTGGTAGTTCAAAATGGTTCAAATGGCACTATGAGACTTAACTTCTGAGATCATCAGTCCCCTAGAACTTAGAACTACTTAAACTTAACTAACCCAAGGACATCACACACATCCATGCCCGAGGCAGGATTCGAACCTGCGACCCTAGAGGTCGCGCGTTTCCAGGCTGTAGCGCCTAGAACCGATCGGCCACCACGGCGGGCCTCTGGTAGTCTTCCGGGAATGATGCCTGTACCTTGTGCATGCGAAAGGGATTTTAATGGTTTGTATGGAGTACTCGCATAACACTAGCATTGTTCGTCGACGGTCGGTCACGATCGCTAAATCCTGGAGGTTCTACACATACACCGTACTCCATCAAGTGCCTGTCCACAGAGTAAAACGTTTTTGCCGATGGAAGGTGCAGGCTGAAAAACCTCTGGTCACACAGTTGCCTTGCAAACGTCAGCTCTTCCATCTGCAAGACCGTAGCTGAGGCGGATATCGGCGTATTCCTCGTTTGTGAAACTTGACATGGTACTGTAGTAACACTGCGACGCGGCCGTTTGCAGTCATGTGCGAGAATCGGGAAGAATGAGCAAAGCAGAGGTGTTGTAAATACGTCATGCACGCCGCGGGTTTACTTCCGCCGTTGACCTCTCTTCCCGCTTACGGGGCACACATTCCCTAACATTGGACTGTACATCCCGTTACCACCGGCCACGTGTGATTCACAAGTTCTGATACAATTCTACATTCTTCACGATGGAATTTGTTCTTTCTCGTATCTTTCAAACGCTGGCAGATACGCATTAGCTCATTGGTGTGTCATGTGTTGTACCTATAGGTGAATGACCGTACCGGTCACTCGGTTCCAGACTGTAGCGCCTAGAATCGCACGTCCACTCCAGCCGGCCCTCATTTTTTTATATATGTTCCTTGTTCGTAGCACAACAGATACATATATGTGATTCAGTTCCTGTAAATTGTCTTTTTGTGTTTATTATAATTGCATATAATATGCATATAATAAGCACATATGGTGTCTTTACGCTTCTGTGAAGAAGATAATCACATATCCTAAATCAATACAAAATAAGTTTCTGTAATTTGCTTCTTGAACTTCACCTAAACGTACAGCCAAGCGAAATTCTTTGACCTTGTCTGCATCTGTCCGTATGCCGACAGTCTCTACTAGATTAAAAATATGTTGTGTGTTTAGCGAGCCAAAAACATGCTGAAAATGTCCTGTGTTGTTGAGGAGTATGAAATATGAAATGAAGTAGTTTGCAGTGCAACTGCGTTTAAACGCAGAGCTTTGACATTTTGTCCCTCTTGCCCCTGTTTATGCTCAGAAAGCATGGCGTGGCAGCTATGCACGGTACTCGCGCCAGAGCACTGCTCTCATTCTGAATTGTTCACCATCCCTGATCCAAACAAACATGACTTACAGCACTTACTTTCTTCACAACATGTTTGCTCATTTAAACATCTCACTTAAATTCATATTCTGTGATCAGAACATATATCAAAACACAGACAATCCATATGTAATTTCTTTGAAAGTCTTTACGTCAGTAGATTAAATACACAGAAAAATGATTTAATCTGACTTGTTTACAGCTCGTTCAAATACAACTACGTGATACGATAAAATAACATTACATTTACAAAACTGTAACCTGTTACTAAATATTGCCTTCAGTTATTGTTTTGTGTGTAATAGAAGAAAACATCTTATCTTGAACAGCCTGTATAACAAAGCTTCCTGCAACTAACCGCAACTTATATCGTAGTTTGTACGACACGTTTCCCTTGCACCACGAATGTTGAACACTGTCAGGCAATAGGAAATAGACGGTCTAGTGAAGCGACAATTACCGAAATAATTGTACGTCATTGTAGCTTAATCACTTACACAGATAATTTAAATCCGCAACTAAACGATTACTTTCAAATTCATACATAAATGTTTGTCAGAGGGTTCGTGATAACAAAGTATTTCTTTACCACTCGGCTCTAGAAAAGCATGTGGGAAAAACTGTGACTTGAATCTTACCTCGTGGGCTCTGATTTTTCTTACTTTATGAAGGTAGACATTTGTCCCTATGCAGATGGGAATGAACAAATTTTCTTTCAGTCTGAGAGAACGTTGGTGCTTATAATCTCGTGAAGAGATATAAGACGAGCTCCCCTTCTCAAAAATGGATCAAATGGCATTGAGCACTAGCGACTTAACTTCTGAGGTCATCAGTCGCCTAGAACGTAGAACTAATTAACTCTAACTAACCTAAGGACATCACACACCTCCATGCCCGAGGCAGGATTCTAACCTGCGACCGTAGCGGTCACTCGGCTCCAGACTGTACCGCCTAGAGCCGCACGGCCACTCCGGCCGGCGCTTCCCTTCTTTAGTTTTTCGATGTCCTCTGTGTATTCCGCCTGGTTAATATTTCCATGTAGCGTACAAACGCTACTGAACCATACCGACAATCGCAGTGTACACTTATTTTAACACGTCACTGGATTGTAGTCTGACGTGCAGCCTGCTAGATCGAAAACCCGGAAGGTAAGCCACAACCGATTGAAATACACGCAAGGTTAAACCGATCACCACGAGTGTGGTATTTTGGCGACTTCTCAGGCGTTATGACAATTAGTATGCCAATGTTGAACCTGGTTAAGCCATGTTTCCGCAATATTCTTTCCTTCAGCAGTGCTAGCTCCACAAGCTTTTCAGGAGAACTTCGGTGAAGTTAGGAACGTAGGAGATGCGGTAAGGGAGGAAGTAAAGCTGTGACAGCGGGTGGTGACTCGTGTTTGGATAGATGAGCCGGTAGAGCATTTGGCCACGAAAGGCAAATGTCTCCGATTGGAGTCACTGTCCGGCACACAGTTTCAATCAATCTACTAGGAAGTTTCAAATCAACACACACTCCCTTGTAGGGTGTAAATTCGTTCTGGAGCTAAAATACGATTACACACAGACAAAATGAAAAAAGTCGCAACGCAAGACTGGCGAAGTAAAGGCGACATTCCATCGTATTTCCAGAAGAATATCACCCGCACGATCTCAGAAACAAGAAGCGCAAACAACTCCGCAACTGTGGTACAGTCACCACGACAGCTGACCAGAATGCTAGTTAGAACAACATAAATAAAAAAAAAAACAGAAAGGACGTCTGGAGGATAGCACTCTATGGAATGATGCTGGCGTGAAGGTAAACCCAAAGCATTGAGGTGACGGACTTCCGCGTGCTGAAAAATATGTAGATTGTTTGCGTAGTAAATGTTCTTCGCTTGATCGGCGATGAAAGGCCTCATGCCCAGAAAAAAAGGCCTAGAGGAAAGGACAGATTAATAGGGCAGGTGTGGAGACATCGGTGCATTGCCTCCACGGTATGTAGAGGGTTGTTATTGTAGCGGGAGACAGTGATTAGATTACATACTATGTTGAGTGTAAGTGCTACGAGGATACAAAGAAGAAATCACAAGGAGCAGAGTGAAATTAGAAGTGTAATGAAAAAAAAATTGGAATTCTTTTTCTGTTCACATATAACTGTATTCCACAACAGGTATATAAAGGGAGCTCTAGACATTCAGTTCAGATAGAGACTGATAATGCATTGCGCATACACTGTTGGTGGATAATTATTCCTAATGAAAAGAAATTTTAATTTAAAATATTATGGTGCAGAATTCCCTCTTTAGAGAGGATTCCTCGCGTTTCGGGTGTGTTCCATCGCAACACTGTGATTATTTGCTGCGTGAATTTCGGTGCGCAAAATACGCGCTCGCTGCGGATTACGACCGTTGGCTGACGCTCGCTTTCCGAAGAGCTCCGATTCAATTTCCGACTGGCGCATTACTACGGCGCTGGATTAAAGAAGCTTTCTGTTCTGAAAGAGCATCGCTGCAACAACGGATCAGCTGCCTGTGGTACTCGATGAAGCGCAGCTGCCTCTGTCTCTGTGTGCAAATATTTGAAGTCGTAGCATTCTCTTTTATACAAACATAGATACACAGTTACGTATTGTTTATGAGTGTTGCTTCTGATAATATCACGAGAGGTTTCGAAAGCTGAATACGCGACTGAAAGTGTTCTTTATAACATCTCACAGACTATGAAGAATAATATTTGGCATCGACTTGGAAAAGTACGCAGAATAACATCGATGGAATAATAAGTAAAATGTATAGAATAATCTGACTAGTATTGGAACATTTATCTGTAAAGAGTCACTGAGTAAAAAGTATAGTGAGGTCAAAAACTTACATTTAAGCTCATTAAGTTCTCCCCTGTGTTGTCAAAGAGGTCAAAATTACTATTAGTTAACGTATTTATATTCCGCCTGCGTAACTACCAGAAAAAGCGCCTTTGAAACAAGGCACAAAGCACAAATCAGGCCACTGAAATACAGAAAAAATCCGCTCAACGTTTTCAAACCACCTGAAACAGGAATGCCACTGGCGAGACACAACAAAAGTCATTAAAAACGATCTCCGTAGATTTAAACTAAACTGCCACGCACTCACAGCACTACCACGCAACAAACAACTACTCATTGATCTCGTAAGTATTAGTAAATGTGTAGCACTGGAACAAACGTGAGGATAGGCGAAAAACATCAGTGCCAAACAAATGAATATCTCAAAAACATGCTATCGGGAGGCCGTTCCTAATATCTGAGAAAATCGGACACAAACTACTGTCAAGTAACAAGTCACACCACAATATTGCTTATAAAGAAAGCAAATTGTAGTTGTAAATGACTCTTGCAGATAAGAGACAATGTTTAACATCGATAAAAGAAAAGATTGTGGTGCCATAAATGCGCACTTGCAATTAGTAACACAAACAAAATTTAAATACCTTTCATAATTAATTTGAATCATTTCGCAGCACCTTAGATCCGTCATTATAGCGTTACCATTCTCGTTACTCTGGGAGGTCGCATTACTGACAAGGACTGCGTGTCCATTTTGGCTGATACAACGTTTGTTCCTCAGTAGTGACGCTGTGTTCCAAGAAGACAGGGTCCCTGTTCACACACCTAGCACCAACCACTACGGGGTTTGTGAAAACTAGAAGGAATTGTCACATCTCCTCCTCTAAAACAGTCAAAATATTATTGAGCCTTTGTGGCCTGCTTTGGAGAGAAGAACGAGTGATCGTTATTCGCCTCCATCATAGTTACCTGAACTTGGTACTATTTTGCAGGGAGAATTGTGTTAAAATCCCTTGAAAACTGTACAGGACCTGTATTTATCCAATCTGAGATGACTAGAAGCTGCTTTGAATGTCAACCGCTTCCTTACACCATATTAGGCATGGTAACGTGTTGTTCTTTTGCAGCTTCCATATTTTTGCCACCCCCCTGTATTCACGTACTGCGCCTAGTCTCCATAAAAAAAAAGTCGTTTAATCTCTCCCCTCCCTCCCTCCCACCATCTCTTTCCCTCCCTCCCTCTCTCTCCTTCCCCCCTCTCTCCCCCCCCTCTCTCTCTCTCTCTCTCTCTCTCTCTCTCTCTCTCACACACACACACACACACATACACACACACACACACACATGCGGGCGCGCACGAACTGCTGAATATTATGAAGGTAGTAATAACAATAAAATTTACCATTGTAAGCAGAATTAGTATTTTAATAGGTTCTTTGTACTTGTTAACTCTTAGTATGCCATATTTTGCTACTTTATTTGTTCAATGTACAATATGTCATATAAATACTACTCGAGATTGAGCCTGAGATCACTTAAAGGTGTATTTATTTATTGTCTTTACATGTGTGCCTAGTCCTGTATTATTTTGTAAATTTCAGTTTCCACTTGGACTGTCATTAAATGCTTATATTCCGAATTACTATTTTCGATCTATTGCGCCCTTCTCTGGTGACAGCAGTAAGAATTGCTGTACGTCCTGTTCTACTTGAAGAGTACATTCCATAAACTACCCAAAGACAAGATGACATAAAAATTTTTTTAGTTAAAAATAATCGTTTTCGGCAGACTTCGCTGCCGTCTTCAGACCTTGAAAAATTTTTTGTTAATAAATGTGTTTATTTTTAGTTGAACAAACCTTTATATAATGTGTTACTTTTAATCTACATGGCAACTTCGTGTAAAGTCCAACTCAGTTACATGATGGTTAGGAAATAACATTAGGAAACAAGACATTAATGTTAGTACATGAGCTTTGATGTTTGTGTACCAAAATAACTGATAAAGGACGAAGTGGAAAGGATATAAAATGCAAACTTACAGTGACAAGAAATGCTTTTCTGAAGAAGTGAAGTTTGTTAACACCGAATACAAATTTAAATGCTACAAAGTCTGCCGTGTAGCCTTGTACGGAAGGGAAATGAGTTCGATAAACAGTTCAGAAAAATGACTATAGTATCTTTTGATGTGTTGTGCAACAGATAAATGCTGAATATGATGTTGACAGATCGCGTAACGAGACACTGAATATTTTATTTTGTTCTTTTTTTTATGGTGGTGGGGGGTGGGGGTTGGCGGAGGGCCGGAGAAGTTTGTGGAATTACTTGTCAAAAATAAGGGACCGGTTGATAGAACACATTCTGAGACGGCAAGAAATTATCAGTTCAGTTTTGCAGTAAAGTGTGTGGGTGTTTGTGTGTGTGTGTGTGTGTGTGTGTTGGGTGTGGGGGGGTTATAAGAACCGCAGAGGGAGACTAGTACAAAGGTACAGTAATCAAGTTCAAATGGATAAGGGTTGCGGTAGTTATTCGGAGATGAAGAAGCTTCTACAGGATGTAATAACATGGAGAGTTGCATAAAATGAGTTTTCGAACTGAAGACCAGAAAAAACAACATAAAGCAGGATTCTCAATTATTTATATAAAAGAACGTAGCATTTCACTGAAACAAGAAAATGTTAGATCAAGTATGTAAGCATAAATTTACTATGCGGAACGACGTTCATCTACATCTACATCTACATCCATACTCCGCAAGCCACCTGACGGTGTGTGGCGGAGGGTACCCTTAGCACCTCTATCGGTTCTCCCTTCCATTCCAGTCTCCCACTGTACGTGGAAAGAAGGATTGTCGGTATGCTTCTGTGTGGGCTCTAATCTCTCTGATTTTATCCTCATGGTCTCTTCGTGAGATATACGTAGGAGGGAGCAATATACTGCTTGACTCTTCGGTGAAGGTATGTTCTCGAAACTTTAACAAAAGCCCGTACCGAGCTACTGAGCGTCTCTCCTGCCGAATCTTCCACTGGAGTTTATCTATCATCTCCGTAACGCTTTCGCGATTACTAAATGATCATGTAACGAAGCGCGCTGGTCTCCGTTGGATCTTCTCTATCTCTTCTATCAACCCTACCTGGTGCGGATCCCACACTGCTGAGCAGTATTCAAGCAGTGGGCGAACAAGCGTACTGTAACCTGTAACTGTAACGTTAAGCGGAATAACCGCGTAAAACAGATAGAAGGAAACGGAGATGCCAGACTGAGATTCATTGGGAGAATCTCAATGAAATGGAATTCATCCGCTAACGAACTGGTTTACAAGGCGGTTATTGCATCGATTCATGAGTACTGTTCGTCAGTTCGTGACCCTTATAAGGCAGGACTGGTGGAAGAGATAAAGATCCAACCAAGAGCGTCGCATTTCGTCACCAGTTCGTTTAGTTCGAACGAGAGCGTTACAGTGGTGTTCAGGACACTCCAGAGGCAGATGCTACTAGTGTGCATCACGATGTGGTTTGCCATTCAAACTTCGAGACAACACGTTCTAGGAGAAGTCGGACAACATATCATTTCCAACTACATACATCTCGCGTAACGACCACAACGGGAAAATTCGCGAAATTAGAGCAAAATCAGTGGCTTACTGAAAATTGTTCTTCCCATGCTCTATACGCGATTGGAACAAGGAAAAAGGGAGCAGATAGTGGTACCCGAAGAACCTTGCGCCACACAGTGTCAGATGGTTTGCTGAGTTTTGATGCAGATGTGGAAGGTATTGTGAACAGAATGTGTTCTTAAAGTTGAACTGGTGTAATACAATGATGTTGGACAGCTATCACTTGAGTGTGGGATAATACGCCGATATCGCCATTGTGAAAAAATATGTTTAATGATAGTCTAGGTGGAATGTGTTGTTTATAATATACTACTGTTCACCTATATAAGCAAAATAATTAGACAATATTTAGTTTTGCACGGAGATTTTTCGTCTTACGCTACCAGACTGTACTACAGTGTATGCAACATTTATATACCATACCTTCTTATCTAATGTATATCAATTTAATGATGGAAGTATACTCTCCAAATCGCGTACTGGAAAGTGTAATACAATCAATTTAATAATATTTTCAATATTACTCATATCCAAATTTTCACAGCAGTCCGCAAGGGTTCACGTGGTAGCGCGTATTACATCACTCACGTACTGAAATTCGCCCAACTACACAAAAAATGTTCCGACACCTTCACGATGTTCTGTTGGTGCCTCTTTCGCCATCTTATTGAGAGTAAGAAATTGGTTCTTCAATGCAGGTTTCGTTCCAAATGACCGTGCAGTGAATATAGCACTGTTTTCGATCACAGATTCGGCACCACTTCCTGATAAATTACACAGACTGCCATTTTGCAAAATGCGTCACCAGTCTTCCTAAAGTTCCTAGTTCCCTTCCAGGATGTGCTATAGCATCCTTAAGAACACAGTTTTCGCTCTGTCTCGCGTCCAGAAATGTCAGTATTTTATGGTAATTTTACAGTAATTCTAATATTGTAATAAATTCCGTCCAACTCAAACCGCATTAAGACAAAATCATCAGAAAATTTCATTTTTCTTCCTGGGCACCACCATGATATGCAGTAAATAAAGGTAGAAACCTGCTGTTGCCATAAATGCTTACGCTTCCACATATAATAAAGTTCTGGTGGTGGCTTTTGCTTGAAGATGGTATAGCTTACGTTGATGTTGACAAAGCTAGCATATAATTAACAAAAGTTAATATGTCTCTCAGTGTCCTGTGATTATTATAATATCTGAAGCAGTTATGAGTCACATTTACTTTTAAATTTTTATTTTGCAGTTTTGATTCCGTAGTATACGACGAACGGCGGAGAGCAACAACCCTACCCCGTCACCTCCTCATCCACACTTTCTCGAACTGTATCCCAAACAGAAAAGTTATTAAAAATAATACCATTCTGTCTTGCCATGTGGTACAGCAACCTTCTATTGCTACTATTTAACAAAAGGGTCGTAGGTTGCACAATGTTATTTAATAACTCAAGAACGGCGAGTTTCGCCCGGTGATGCCCTATCAGGGCAAAAGAACACGGTGCAACCTACGACTTTTTTTTGAATACTAGAAATATTGATGGCACTTCTCAATCTAAGCCAGATTTTTTGTCGTATTGGAATGGGGCCTTTAGGAATTTCGACTTTACGGACTACAAAACACATCATTGTTCTTTCGGTGTCTTTCATTGTAGTCTGTTGATCATTTGTGTGACACACTATCGCTAAAAACTACAGTACGTGTACCTCGTCTTTCAGTCTTCTCAATGCCATCCATGAGTCTAACTGGTGTAGGGTTTAAGATATTCCCGAATCAGTCTCACCTGGATCTTGTAAACTGCCTCTCCGTGAGGAAATGTAATTGCTCAGAATTAATACAACAAATTTACTTCTGTCATCTGCCGCATTCAGGGGTACATTCATTCTTGTTTTAAATATAAATCACTACGGATCTTACGTGGGGGGTTACTTTTTGACAACGATGGCCGATAGTGCAAATCAAACGATACTACTTCTCTTAGTCATTTAGTGTACATCACGTTTAAAAGAACTTGTAGGAACGATATCGGCCTCCACCACAAAATTATTTTGGTATACGGTAAATATTATAAAGTAACAATATAATTATGATTTGTTGGTTTTTTTCACAGCAGTTAATTTTCTATAATTTGTTTTTTCAGCTTAACCCTTAATTTCTGAAAAAAAGACTTCCACAACTGTGGAATGTGTGCTGGCATGTGCAATCAGCGAAAAACTGTGCAAATGAAAACTCAGGGTAATGGAACCACCCCGAGATGATGTAACTCCGCTTTCATCAATGAGTACTGAATATGTTGTCTATGTAAACAGTTCACATGTGGCAGTTGTTCAAAATGATGTCCAGCAGGGTCACGACAGATTCTATGGCTCCGTACACTGTCAAGAATCCTAAAACTATGGCGTGTTGCTTATGTGGTAGCGACAATCCTAGTATGCAAGCCTATGAGGATATCGACCGGAGATGTTTAAACTAGGCTCTTCACTTTGACCCAGAAGAACTAGTCCTTTGGTGTCGTACCTGGTGACCAGTCTGGCCATGGTAAAGGACCAACGCGACTGATCCCCTGTTGTTCTAAACTTACATCAGTGTGATTGCTAAGATACAGTTGAAAATCTGTCGCTGTCCAGTTAAGATGAAACCACATAAGACTATAAGACGTAGTCTCAGCGGAACTTCTTCTAAGGGCTGTGGGGGGACGTGTTGAAGGAACATGGCGAAAGTAAATACGACGGGAAATCTTCTGGGTTAAGGGCCTTAAGTTTCTGAAGACGGTAATGGTGCAAATCATCTTCATTCCATACAAACACCAGACCGTGGTATTTCTCGAGCAACACTCCGCGAGCTTGTTAGGGCGTGTCTTGTAGCAGTGGCAAATTATATTGTTCAAACTCTGTCGTACGCACTATGGGTTGACGACTGCATCCGTCCAGTGTTAGCACCTGTATCACAAAATGTGTGCATCGCGTTTCGATGTAGGCCTCAAATGCACGAGCAGTGGAAGTATTTCTATCCGCTACGACGTAAGCACACTATGTGTCAGCACTTTCCTCCCACAAATGAGCTCCATTCCCCCCCTGTCCGCACAGTAACCAACACAAGAATGACCCCGTTTTTTGACACACTGACACCGGGAAAACCAGACCCTGCAGTGTGTGCACAATTACCGACCTCTGTGTGCCATAGTAATAAATGAGCATTAGCAGTGACAACGCGAAGCGTTCGCCTTCCAGCAACTGTCGAAAGAAACTACATGCTGTTGTCCCGATCGGAATACCTGTTACCAAGTCGACTGGGACGGTGAATCGAATGCCTACATGTCAGGCAGCGCGCGACGCCGTTGAAAGACGCTTAGCGCCGATCGTTAAAGGATAGACATGGTATACTACTTGAACGTTGCATGTCGTGACCGACTATACAAGTCCTCTCACCACTCATTTTAGGAACACCCAGCATAAGCTCACTGTATGAAGTATTTGTCGCCCTCTTAACTGAGCACACTGGCCGCTTTGGAGCGCTATAGATAGTGTCCAACTGTTATCTGGCAGCCATATGACCTTTCACCGCTGACGTACTTCATGGCAGTAAGGCAGCGTGCATGTGTCAGTACGTTGTGTGGAATCACCATAGTAAGAATGGTCGACGTCGAAGCATGACAATACGGTTGAAAGGAGTCATTGCATTTGGAAGTGCACGTACAATACCGTGAATTAAGTTTCCCTATTTGTTCGTTTACCAGCATGGATTTTATAGCGCGTGTACAGGATATGGCGTACGATTCGCAGATATATAACACGGTTTAAGAATACTTAACAATAGTGTTTCTAAAAAGATCGAGTGACATTTGGTTTCAAACACGATAGGAACGGTCGCTTTCAGTGAATGCAGTTCGTTCTCAACAATGTATCGAATGCACCAACGGCCTGACGAGGAGCTTCACCAGTAGTGCGTGGAGGGTGTAATTCGGATCACAGATAGTTTTCTGACGCTTTGAGTATGATTTTACTACCGCGACTAGGACCCATTAGTTCAGACTACTACGGCCACGAACCCCGATATTTATTTCAAATGGTTCAAATGGCTATGATCACTATGGGAGTTAACTTCTGAGGTCATCAGTCCCACAGAACTTAGAACTAATTAAACCTAACTAACCTAAGGACATCACACACATCCATGCCCGAGGCAGGATTCGAACCTGCGACTGTAGCAACAGTGTGGCTCCGGACTGAAGCGCCTAGAGCCGCTCGGCCACCCAGGCCGGCTCGATAATTAATCCACCATTTTCAGGGGCAATGTGTATAACTTACTTTCCTGCTATAAGTCAAGATTATCTTTTACTTTTATTTAGCACGACGCGTTTCAGGTAACAATTCCCATTTTCAAGCGCCTTTTTTCTGTGTGCTATGTATGTTTCCGTTATCTTTTTTGGTATGTGAGGTTCTGCGATTTTTGCAGCAATATATATAATAAAACTTGCAGTTACAGCTGATTATGGGCTGTTCTTTTTTTCTTCTTTTATGGCCTGAGGAGACCACATGAATCTATCACATTTTCTGGTCATCTTCTTTAATAAGTTTTCTTCCCAATTACCCAGGACCTTTTCATTCATTATAATTTTTAAACGTTGGTCATCTGTAAACAAACTTTTTATTGTATATCGTTTTCCGAGTTTTGGTTTTAATCTTGTTTTTGTGTCATTGTTCCATTTTTTTATGTGCAAACCGCCCTTCATCCATCCTATTTGTTGCCTCATATTCTACAGTTCCACTACATATTTTTTTTATAATCCTTACGTGATGTCCTAATAACAAGACCAAAAAAAGATCCTTTGTTGCTGTGTAGTACAATGGTCTCCACTTCACTGTACAACACTTCATAAGGCGCTATCTATCATTGTCCTTTTTTTTATATTTCTCATTTATGCATGTTTTTTCTGAATGATTACCGATTTTTATACATAATTAGTGTCGAAGTTTGGAAGTAGTGAACAGAGATAATACTATAGGATTTCCAGAGAGTATTGTACTCTTTTGTACAGAGGGTACTTATCTTAATAATCTGGAACATTAAAGTTGCTTATATATATTTACAATGGTGCTTATTGCTATATGAGACTATTGTTATAGAAGTATAGTGTCGGAACATCTGACGAAGTCGTGCGGTAGCGTTCTCGCTTCCCACGCCCAGGTTCCTGGGTTCGATTCCCGGCGGGGTCAGGGATTTTCTATGCCTCGTGATGGCTGGGTGTTGTGTGATGTTCTTAGGTTAGTTACGTTTATGTAGTTCTAAATTCTAGGGGACTGATGACCATAAATGTTAAGTCCCATAGTGCTCAGAGCCATTTTAACCATTTTGAACAATCTGACGAAATTCACTCAGTCATTTTCTTTATGTTCAATATTTTTACTTCAAATACTTTGTACTGTGAATGAATTTCCGATCGCTTTACCTGATCCATTTCATGCCCTTCTTCAGAATAAATCTGCCGTTTTCACAGTCGTAGGCTTTCACAAAGCATTTCTGAAACATAAGATAGAATTGTGAGTGGCCAATTGTTGCCTTTCTTCTACAATTACATGCTGAGTATGCTGTTGACACACCAGTCTTTCAAGATCGCTACAGCCGCGTTCACAGTCCTGTTCGCATATGTGATTAGTGAACACTCAATCACGCTATCATACCTCGAATGACCCGCGAAATCACACGGTCTCTATCTCATCAGGGCCTGTTTGGCACGGTGTATGAAAAATCAGGAGACAAACCGTTTGGTAGCTCTACGGCCTCTATTCATCAGCGAGTAGCGTCAACTGGATGCAGCGTGATGGAAGAGACTTCCCCTAAAATATAAGGCCGTTAACGAGAGTGAAGCTACTAAGGAGGCTAGAGGTGATGATTATACGTCATTACCGTATGTCTCAAAGGGGTAATTTCTTGTTCAAACCGATACAAAAACGAATTTAGTAAAATAATGTGAAATATATGAAAATGTCTTGCAATAGGAAGGTTCTCAACGTTAGAAATGAGGGTTACTTAATCACACAAAAAGAAAAAAGGACTAACGTGTTAAAAATCGTACCAACAATGAAACATAAGCTTGAATGTACAAAACAAAAGAAACAAAATGCATTCAAAATAAACGGCACATAAGATGTGGGTGCTATCTGTTCAGGATAACTGGCGTCAGCAGTTGTTTCAATGCGCGGGCAGTCCATCAGCGTTTAGTGTGTGGCGAGCACAGCAGCAGCAGAACGAGCAGTGGAACAGCCGTTTCATCAGTTTGCAAAAAACCGAGAGAGCCTTACAGACGCCGTTCTGTCGGGACTTGCTTGTCACTGGAAAATAGATCACATAGTTTAGACAAAAGCATCTATTAGTGACCACACACTGTGTAGATACCATCACAATCTACTACACGGTCTTCGAAAATACCGAAGCAGGCAGTTACCAAAAATTCGTATTTTCAGACAAATCATAATTTGATCAACACTGCAACTTATTAAGTTTAAATGAACACAAGATCAGAATAAAGTGGTCTCAGTTATTTCGGCTTCTAGGGAGACCTCACTTTTTTTAATCGTACTTATAGCATCTGTATATTAGCGCGCAGCCAACAAGTTTCGAAAGCATTACGATGAAATTCTCAAAAGAACGAAAATGACGCTCTTGAAAATCTGAAGATTCTCAACCGCTGGTACAAAACATTTCGAGATTGCTCTTAATTTCTCATAAAAGTAATATATTTCTGTTTTTAATTACTGACATGAAAGTGCGAATATACAAAATAAATTAAACTTTATACCAAAATGCATAACATCAAGTAGAAAATAAACTGCTACCTCATTTCTAGAGACTAATCGCTATTACTGACGCTTATAACTCGTTTCCCAAGTGTATCGATTTTCAACTCGTTAGTGGTTAATGATAAAAAACTTATTTTTCTAAAAAATATGATTCAGTACTTCTTATTTACCATTTGCATCTGTTAACATATCAGGAATTTAAAAAATAAAAAATCGTTGCGATGTGATCTGAACTACGACTTCATTCTCATCGGACTTTTATGCCATGCTGTCAGCTACTAGCGGCCACTTAAATGCCTTCATCTACGTCAGTACTCTGCAAGACACCTGACGGTGTATGGAGTAGTATACTTGCAGTACCACTAACCGTACTCGTTTCCCTGTTCCACTCACGAATAGCGCGTCGGAAGAATGATTATCGGGAATCTTCTGTGGTAGCTGTAATTCCGCGAAATTTCTGATCGTGGTCATTTAGTGAAGTGTATGTATTTAGTAAACTGTGTCATCACTGTTATTAGCTTGCTATTCCTACTGAAGTACGACTTGATGTCCATTGCAGCCCTGTGTCTCTGGTTGCACGTATTTCCGTATGCTAGCCATTTACATACGGGCCACCAGTTATCCAACTCGTGTGCTGAAAAATGGCTCTAAGCACTGTGGGACTTAACATCTGAGGTCATCAGTCCCCTAGACATAAAACTACGTAAACCTAACTAACTTAAGGACATCGCACACATCTATCCCCGAGGCAGTATTCGAACCTGCACTCGTTTCAAACACTGACGTGGCCGCTTAAACGATGATTGTTGTGTCTGCGCAAAAGTAATGTTATTATACTTGCATATTTATCGGTTGGCCACACAGGATGGCTCTTTCGACACCTCTTTACCATAGTTATTAATTTTATCGCTCTTTGAAACTAAAACGTATTTTAATCTGGAATCTGGTGTTTTCTTGACATATAAATGTACCTTGTACTAGCAAGAAGTACGTTCCGTGCCTAAGTTTGTACTTGTACAAAGACCAGTTATATATGGGTAAACGTAACGGAATAACAAGCAGCCAGTGTACGTAAAATACGCATTACATAAGTGTTTTACGCTAGCTGCAAATGGTTACGTCCATCTGTTAGCAAGTGACGATACTCTTCGATAGCATATTATTTCAGTGCTTACTAGCTGGCGTACTTTTTGCCAATAGGAATCTGTAACATCTTTGATTAATGGCGGAAATTGCTCGTATATCATCTCTTTGATTACCAGGTTGCTATATTTAAGCTTATCAGAAGGCCCTACAGAAGGCAGCCCATGTTTAAATGAGCCCTGTCATTGAGTAAGGACTGCTTTTCTTTGTCGCCGCTTTTATTATGTAACATTCTTTATGAAACCAAAATATCCTCGTTATTTTCTCAGAGACCGAATTCCTAAAAATTATGCAACTAATATATGTTCTTCACTTAATGTAATCGTGTCTCAGGACCACTGGCTACAGATGACGTTATACCAAAGACAATGGTCGGGGATTCCACTGTTGAATTACAGGCAGCCTAGCCGAATTCAGCAGTGTTCTCAACGCCAGTTGGGACGGGCCTGCTCCACACCAGGGATCCCTACTACCACCAAGAGTATATTAAGCTGCACCTTTTTCCTACATTATTGTATATTAATGTCTATTCCGATTGTAACTCAAGTAGTAGGTTCTATTCCTATTCACAGAATATACATCTGATAATGACATCTGTAGTAGATCGAAACTGGTCATCCAAAAATAAGAAGTAGCAACTTGAAAGCGACCACTGCTGTGTCGTTATAAATTTAGATCGCTGTTCCCAGGAAAAATACTCCAAAAAATTTTAAACAGTAAGACGTAATTTGAACTTTTTATAGATGTAAACGGCCACTTTGTTTCGTCCATGAAAGGATTAAAGCCAGTAGAAAGTAATAGTGGATACATCAACATCGATTGCATCCAGTGATCTACAGAAAACACAATAAGTTCAAATGGTTCAAATGGCTCTGAGCACTACGGGACTTAACTTCTGAGGTCATCAGTCCCCTAGAACTTATAACTACTTAAATCTGACTAACCTAAGGACATCACACACATCCATGCCCGAGGCAGGATTCGAACCTGCGACCGTAGCAGTCGCGCGGTTCCGGACTGCGCGCCTAGAACCGCGATACCAGCGCGGTTGGCACACAATAAGTAGGCTACACTAGATCGCACATTACGCTATGCACAATAATTTCATTCTGTTCGGCCTTATCTTCATAGAACCGGTACGCACTTGTTCGAGCAACGTTCACTTTAGAGAAGATATTCAAAGTGACCATCTTGAATTTACACTTCGCCACTTGCTGGATCATAATCCCTGGACGCTATGCAACACACCTGGATCCACTGTTGCCGAAGCGGCATTCACGAGAGCTATTAGTTCATGTGCATCCGTGGATGCAGTACTATACATTTTATTCCTGTAAGTGTCCTCAGAAAAAAAAAGCTGGTGTATTAATGTCCTGGGGCTGTGGAGGACAGAAAGTTGTTCCTACATGACTAATCTATTCTCCTGGAAACGCTTCATTTAGATAGTTAAGCACATTCATACCAAGGTGCGGCAGTGCACCATCATGCTGAAGCATAGCTGTCACCCAGCACCAAGTAGAACGTGTTCTACATCTACAGCTATGTGATTTCTCTCCTATTCACAATATAGTGCCTGGCAGAGGGTTAAATGAACCACCTTCAAGCTGTGTCTCTACCGTTCCACTCTTGGAAGGCTCATGGGTAAAACGAGTACTTAATTTTTTCTGTGCGAGCCCTGATTTGTTTTATTTTATAGTGATGATCATTTCTCCCTATGTAGGTTGGTGCCAACAGTATGTTTTTGCAATCGGATGAGAAAACTAGCGATTGAAACTTCATGAGAAGATCTCCTCCCAAGTAAAAACGCCTTTGTTTTAATGACTGCGACTCAAATTCACGTATCATGTCTGTGGCAAAATCTCCCCTATTTCGCGATAATACAAAACGGGCTGCCCTTCTTTGCACTTTTTCGATGTCATCCGTCAGTCCTACCTGATGCGGATCCCACACTGCACAGAAATACTCCAGAATATGGCTGACAAGGTTGTTGTAAGCATTCTATTTAGTACACCTGTTGCACCTTCTAAGTGTTCTGCCACGGAATCGTGGTATTTGGTATGCTCTACCCACAATATTATCTATGTGATCGTTCCAATTTAGGTTAGTTGTAATTGTAATCCCTAATCATTTAGCTGAATTTACAGCGTTCAGATTTGTGTGACTTATCGCGTATTAGCTGATTTCTTTCAGTACTCATGTGAATAACTTCACACTTTTCTTCATTCAGGGTCAACTGCCTCTCTTCGCACCATACAGATATCTTATCTAAATCATTTTGCAAGGCGTTTTGATCATCAGATGACCTCACAAGACGGTAAACGACAGCATTATCTGCAAAGAATCTAAGACGGCTACCCAGATTGTCTCCTATGTCGTTAATATACGAGTAGATCAGGAACAATAGAGGGCGTATAACACTTCCTTGGGGAAAGCCGCTTTACTCGATGACTTTCCGTCTATTACTACGAACTGTGACATTTTTGACAGGAAATCACGAATGCAGTCGCACAACTGAGTCGATAATTCGTAGGCACGCAGTTTGGTGAGAAGGCGCTTCTGGAAATCTAAAAATATGGAATCAATTTGACATCTTCTGTCAATAGCACTAATTACTTCATGAGTACAAAGAGCTAGTTGTGTTTCACAAGAATGATATTTTCTGAATCCGTGTTGACTATGTGTCAGTAAATCGAGATACATGATAATGTTCGAGTACAGTATATGTTCCAAAACTCTATTGCAATTCGACGTTAGTGATGTGTGCCTGTATTTCAGCGGATTACTCCTTTTTCTCTTTTTGGGTATTGGTGTGACCCGAGAAACTTTCCAGTCTTTAGGTGCGGATCTTTCTATGAGCTAGCGGTTGTATACAATTGCTAAATATGGAGCTATTTTATCAGCATACTTTGAAAGTAAGCTGACTAGTATATAATCTAGAAGTACTGCAAGGACACGTACCATAATTCGGCGCATTCAACTTGTGCAACAACAGGTAAGGGTCCGAATGCCCTCCTCTCAAGATTCCAGCGCACAGTTTATTTCCAAAGCGAACCTGAAAGCCTCCTTCTTGGATGACACGTTCATTGTGTTCAGACCAATAATGGTTGTTATAGAGGTTGAAAATACATTCACGGGTGTAGCTAGATCCGCCAGACCATGTCACAATGCTGGATCATAGGTGAATGTTTCCAAGTATCAACTGGTCTGTTTGTGGAATACGTCTAGTCCACTCGATGTCTGTCCATTACTTGTGGCTGAAGACGTTGCTCCAGGCGACGAAAAATATTCGTATTGGAATGGCGCCTTTGAGGGTATCGTACAGCATACGCGCGAGCAGCAACAGCAGCTTGATTATCAGATGCTTGCAACGGCAACAGCAAATTGACGTGTTCATTTCCATTGGGAAGCCGTCCTACATGTGCTTGACACGTCCAGTTCTTTTTGTGCACTGCGCCGTTAGTACATCCGTGCATGCAGTTTAACGAATCGCACTGTCATGCAATAGCTCATTGTCGTGTGACAAAACGACGAAAACTAGGGGATGGACGTTCTGCACATAAAGAGGGAACCTGATGAGATTCTAAACATAGCTTCTTGGTGGATGTGGGTTTGATGTCCCAGCAGTTTTTTACAGTAAGCTATGAGAGCGGGTACGTTAACGGTTCTATGTACATTCCGACGCGTTGCATGATGTGACAAAGTTCCAGTTCCTCGTTTTACATGTTCCAACCAGCACCCTACCTTACGTTGCTAGATAATCATTTCTTTTGAATCTAGATGAGGAATCGCTGGTGGTCTTCACCCTTTATACTGGTCCAGGTGGTGCCAGGTGATAAAGTCGAAACTACAGGCAGGATTAATAACCTTGTGTATATTGCAAGTCTACTTATCTCTGTGCTTGCTAAGAAAGTGGAAGAGGAATCCTGCCTTACGCAAAACAGCACTATAGTTTTGTTTTCATCCATACGTGTTTCAGCATTTTTTAGCTATCTTCAGTGCATTTATTTGTTTAGTTTTCGTTTTCACAATTGTAGTAACAGAATGAGATTTTCACTCTGCAGTGGAGAGTGCGCTGGTATGAAACTTCCTGGGAAATTAAAACTGTGTGCCGGGCCGAGACTCGAACTCGTCACTTTTGCACTTCGCGGGCAAGTGCTCTACCTTCTGTGTTACCCAAGCATGACTCACGCCTCGTCCTCAATGCCTTACTTCTGCCAGTACTTGTCTCCTACCTTCCAAACTTTACTCCTGCGAACCTTGCAGAACTAGCACTTCTGAAAGAAAGGATATTGCAGAGACATGGCTTAGCCTTAGGTTAGGGGTGTTTCCAGAATGAGATTTTCACTCTGCAACGGAGTGTGCGACGATATTCTGTGAGGACGAGGCGCAAGTCGTTCTTGGGTAGCTCAGATGATAGAGCACTTGCCCGCGAAAGGCAAAGGTCCCGAGTTTGAGTCTGGAACCGGCACAGAGTCTTAAGCTGCCAGAAAGTTTCAATTGTAATAACATGTGACCCTTTAATTAAATGTTATTGTTGTGGTCTTCAGTCCTGAGACTGGTTTGATGCAGCTCTCCATGCCACTCTATCCTGTGCAAGCATCTTCATCTCCCAGTACCTACTGCAACGTACATCCTTCAGAATCTGCTTAGTGTATTTATCTCTTGGTCTCCCTCTACGATTTTTACCCTCCACGCTGCCCTCCAATACTAAATTGGTGATCCCTTGATGCCTCAGAACATGTCCTGCCAACCGATCCCTTCTTCTGGTCAAGTTGTGCCACAAACTACTCTTCTCCCCAATCCAATTCAATACAATTAGTTACGTGATCTACCCATCTAATCTCCAGCATTCTTCTGTAGCACCACATTTCGAAAGCTTCTATTCTCTTTCTGTCTAAACTATTTATCGTCCATGTTTCACTTCCATACATGGCTACACTTAATACAAAAACTTTCACAAACGGCTTCCTGACACTTAAATCTATACTCGATGTTAACAAACTTCTCTTCATCAGAAACGCTTTCCTCGCCTTTGTCAGTCTACATTTTATATCTTCTCTACTTCGACCATCATCAGTTATTTTGCTCCCCAAATAGCAAAACTCCTTTACCACTTTCAGTGTCTCATTTACTAATATAATTCCCCCAGCATCACCCGATTTAATTCGACTACATTCCATTATCCTCGTTTTGCTTTTCTTGATGTTCATCTTATAGCCTCCTTTCAAGACAATGTCCATTCCGTTCAACTGCTCTTCCAAGTCCTTTGCTGTCTCTGACAGTATTACAATGTCATCGGCGAACCTCAATGTTTTTATTTCTTCTCCATGGATTTTAATACCTACTTCGAATTTTTCTTTTTTTTCCTTCACTGATTGCTCAATATACAGATTGAATAACATTGGGGAGAGGCTACAACCCTGTCTCACTCCCTTCCCAACCACTGCTTCCCTTTCATGTCCCTCGACTCTTATAACTGCCATCTGGTTGCTGTGCAAATTGTAAATAGCCTTTCGCTCCCTGTATTTTACCCCTGCCACCTTTAGAATTTGGAAGAGAGTATTCCAGTCAACATTGTCAAAATCTTTCTCTAAGTCTACAAATGCTATAAACGTAGGTTTGCCTTTCCTTAATCTAGCTTCTAAGATAAGTCGTGAGGTCAGTATTGCCTCACGTGTTCCAATATTTCTACAGAATCCAAACAGATCTTCCCCGAGGTCCGCTTCTACCAGTTTTTCCATTCGTCTGTACAGAATCCGCGTTAGTATTTTGCAGCTGCGACTTATTAAACTGATAGTTCGATAATTTTCACATCTGTCAACACCTGCTTTCTTTGGGATTGGAATAATTATATTCTTCTTGAAGTCTGAGGGTACTTCGCCTGTCTCATACATCTTTCTCACCCGATGGTAGTGTTTTGTCGGGACTGGCGCTCCCAAGTCCGTCAGTAGTTCTAATGGAATCTTGTCTACTCTCGGGTCCTTGTTTCGGCTCAGGTCTTTCAGTGCTCTGCCAAACTCTTCAGGCAGTATCGCATCTCCAATTTCATCTTCATCTACATTCTCTTCCATTTCTATAATATTGTCCTCGAGTACATCGCCCTTGTATAGACCCTCTATATACTCCTTACATCTTTCTGCTTTCCCTTCTTTGGTTAGAACTGGGTTTCCATCTAAGTTCTTGATGTTCATACAAGTGGTTCTCTTTTCTCCAAAGGTCTCTTTAATTAGATCTATCAATCTAGTGAGATAAGGCTCTACATCCTTACATTTGTCCTCTAGCCATCCCTGCTTAGCCATTTGGCACTTCCTGTCGATCTAATTTTGAGATGTTTGTATTCCTTTTTGTCTGTTTCATTCACTGCATTTCTATATTGTCTCCTTTCATCAATTAAATTCAATATTTCTTCTGTTACCCAAGGATTTCTACTAGCCCTCTTCTTTTTACCTACTTGATCCGCTGCTGCCTTCACTACTTCATCCCTCAGAGATACCAATTCTTCTTCTACTGTATTTATTTCCCCCATTCCTGTCATTTGTTCCCTTCTGCTCTCCCTGAAACTCTGTACTACCCCTGGTTTAGTCTGTTTATCCAGGTCCCATCTCCTGAAATTCCCACCTTTTTGCAGTTTCTTCAGTTTTAATCTACAGTTTATAACCAATAGATTGTGGTCAGAGTCCATATCTGCCCCTGGAAATGTCTTACAATTTAAAACCTGGTTCCCAAATCTCTGTCTTACCATTATATAATCATTCTGAAACCTTTTAGTATCTCCAGGATTCTTCCATGTATACAACCCTCTTTTATGATTCTTGAACGAAGTGTTAGCTACGATCAAGTTGTGCTCTGTGTAAAATTCTACCAGACGGATTCCTCTTTCATTTCTTAGCCCCAGTCCATATTCAACTACCATGTTTCCTTCTCTCCCTTTTTCTACACTCGAATTGCAGTCACCCATGAGTATTAAATTTTCGTCTCCCTTCACTATCTGAATAATTTCTTTTATCTCATCATACATTTCATCAATTTCTTCATCATCTGCAGAGCTAGTTGGCCTATAAATTTGTAGTACTGTAGTAGGCGCTGATTTCGTGTCTTGGCCACAATAATGCGTTCACTATGCTGTTTGTAGTAGCTTACCCGCACGCCAATTTTTTTTATTCATTATTAAACCGACACCCGCATTACCCCCATTTGATTTTGTATTGATACACCTGTATTCACCTGACCAAAGTCTTGTTCCTCATGCCACCAAACTTCACTAATTCCCACTATATCTAACTTTAAGCTATCCATTTCCTTTTTAAATTTTCTAACCTACCTGCCCGATTAAGGGATCTAACATTCCACGCTCCGATCCGCAGAACGCCAGTTTCCTTTCTCCTGATAACAACGTCCTCTTGAGTAGTCCCCGCCCGGAGATCCGAATGGGTGACTATTTTCCCTCCGGAATATTTCACCCAAGAGGACGCCATCATCATTTAACCATACAATAAACTGCATGCCCTCGGAAAAAATTACGGCTGTAGTTTCCCCTTGTTTTCAGCTGTTCGCAGTACCAGCACGCCCGCATCTCGCTTCCCACGCCCGGGTTCGATTCTCGGCGGGGTCAGGGATTTTCTCTGCCTCGTGATGGCTGGGTGTTGTGTGCTGTCCTTAGGTTAGTTAGGTTTAAGTAGTTCTAAGTTCTAGGGGACTGATGACCATAGATGTTAAGTCCCATAGTGCTCAGAGCCATTTGAACCATTTTTAGTACCAGCACAGCAAGGTCGGTTTGATTATTGTTACAAGGCCAGATCAGTCAATCATCCAGACTGTTGCCCCTGCAACTACTAAAAAGGCTGCTGCCCCTCTTCAGGAACCAGACGTTTGTCTGGCCTCTCAACAGATACCTCTCCATTATGGTTGCACCTACGGTACGGCCATCTGTATCGCTGAGGCACGCAAGCCTCCCCACCACCGGCAAGATCCATGGTTTATGGGGGGTTTAATTAAATATTAGGTAAAAATATTTACATTTGTAAAATGAGTGATTTGTGTCGAATGTTTTACATTGATTTGCGTACAGTACAGATGTGTATCACTGAGTTGAAGTTTTCATGTTGTCTAAAGGTTCTAGTTGTGTAGTACATTTGGAGAAAGTGGATATACGCATTTTTTACACACTTCACCTGCAGCTATTGCATGTTTATGCTAGTAGATCCAGGTCAGCTAAGCATTCTAAGGCTTCTCATCAGCAAACAGAAAAATAAACTAACGCTCTGCTTTTTGCAGATGACAAGATTTAGATTGCGTAGTTGACCTAGAGCTACTAGCATAAAATTGCAATAGCTTCATGTGGGATATGTAAACAAATGCAAACGTCCACACTGTTTCCAAATTTATTATAAAACTAGAATATTTAGATATATCGTAAAGAAACAACACAGGGTGCTTCAACTGAGTTATACATGTCTCGACACTGTATGTGCAAACCAGTGTAAAATATTTGACAGTAATCGCTTGTTTTACAAATTTAAATATTTTTTATGAAAAGTTTCTTTAAAGGTTATTATGTAACAGCAATTTTGCTGACGAAAAATAAAGAAATAAAGACACCGAAGGTAACACAAACAATTGTGAAATGTATCTGGTTGACAACAAAACTACACTAGTGGCCATTAAAATTGCTACATCACGAAGAAATGCAGATGATAAACGGGTATTAGTTGGACAAATATATTATACTAGAACTGACATGTGATTACTTTTTAAGCAATTTGGATGCTTAGATCCTGAGAAATCAGTACCCAGAATAACCACCTCTGGCCGTAATAACGGCCTTAATACGTCTGGGCATTGAGTCAGAGTTTGGTTTCCGTGTACAGGTACAGCTGCCCATGCAGCTTCAACACGATACCACAGTTCATCAAGTGTAGTGACTGAATGTGCTGGCTATGGCAGCAGCGGAAAATTTTATGTATCCAGAAAGGCCCGAACACGACGTGCAACATGCGGCCTTGCATTATCCTGCTGACATGTAGGGTTTCGCAGTGATCGAATGAAGGGTGGATCCACATGTCGAAACACATCTGAAATGTAACGTCCACTATTCAAAGTGCCGTCAATGCGAACAAGAGGTGACCGAGACGTGTAACCAATGTCACCCCACACCATCACGCCGGGCGATACGCGAGTATGGCGATGACGAATACACGCTTGTAATGTGCATACAACGAAATGTCGCCAGACACGGATGCGACCATCATGAACCTGGATTCATCCGAAAAAATGACGTTATGCCATTCGTGCACCCAGGTTCGTCGTTGAGTACACCATCACAGGCGCTCCTGTCTGTGATGCAGCGTCAAGGGTAACCGCAGCAATGGTCTCCGAGTTGATAGTCCACGCTGCTGCAAACGTCGTCGAGCTGTTGGGGCAGATGGTTGTTGTCTTGCAAACGTCCCCATCTGTTGACACAGGGATCGAGACGTGGCTGCACGATACGTTACAGCCATGTGAATAAAATGCCTGTCATCTCGACTGCTAGTGATACGAGGCCGTTGGGATCCAGCACGACGTTCCTTATTACCGTCCTGATCCCACCGATTCCATATTTTGCTAACAGTCATTGGACCTCGACCAACGCGAGCAGCAATGTCGTGCTACGATAAGCCGCACTCGCGATAGACTACAGTCCGACCTTTATCAAAGTCGCAAACTTGATGGTTCGCATTTCTCCTCCTTACGCGAGGCATCACAACAACGTTTCACGAGGCAACGCCGGATAACTGCTGTTTGTGTATGATAAATCGGTTGGAAACTTTCCTCATGTCAGCACGTTGTAGGTGTCGCCACCGGCGCTAACCTTGTGTGAATGCTCTGAAAAGTTAATCATTTGCATATCACAGAATTTTCTTCCTGTCGCTTAAATTTTGCGTCTGTAGCATGTCATCTTCGTGGTTTAGCAATTTTAATGACCAGTAGTGTACAAAGGTGTCTTGCATAAGTCAGAACGTCTCTCCAGTTCGTGCGGGATTATAAATCAGTGCTTTAGCAATCAGGGTTGCCGGCACTAACCCTCAAGTCCTTTAAGTATGAAGAAGACTGAAGGGGGCAGAGCAGGCCGCTAGGTGCGCTGCTGAGTGGCCGGTTACAGTTTGTATCGAGCTCCTTAACGCGTATCGCTTAGAAGACTTACTGTGTGGATTGGCCCACGTGTGCCTGAGAGCAGCCAGGTGGCAAGGGGTGGCGGCAGACGGCAGCCAGCTAGGAGCCGCACAGATTGCGTTACGGCCGCCCGCGGGGGCAATTACGAGGCCCGCAGCGGGGGCGTCAGACCGCCGCCCACCGCCGCCCACCGCCGCCCACTGTGCCCGTCAGCCCGCCTGACCGCACTCTCTACCGTGCCGCCCAAGTTCCCGTGCTCGCTGCTAAACGCGTTACACGGCGAGTCATCTGCGTAACGCGTATTACGCTCTCTAATAAGCTAGCGGTACGGTGTGCCTGCAACTGCCGTCTATTACCGCCCGAGTAACGTAATCTTAGAGATCTCACCTGCTGCCTTTCAGCTGTCGTGTCTGCTGTGTCTCGAGCTTCTATTATGACCGACAAGGTGAACTTTCGCTGCCTGCTAATGAAGATACTTGTAACGCATCACTCCCGGCGGCGCTTGGAAGCTCGACTTGTTTGGTCGAGTCAACACTAAAGGCGTATGCCCGGAAGTAATTTCAGCGAGCATGAGCTGAGCTGTTTACATTAGAGCAAAGAGTTGCGCAAGTTTACTTCTGCAAGTCACTTGAGCAAGATAATTTCGGAATCTTGCTGCATGTGCTTGCAAAAGCGTTTCCACTAGAGATGTGTCGTGGGGGATGCCAGTACAAGTTTTAAGTGTCGTGCTTAAGAACCAGAGCAGCCACCACCATTGTAGCATTGTTATTGCTGGAGTAAAATAGTGACAGAAAACATGTCAGGAAAAACTGTGAAGATTGGATAAAGAAGTGGATAGAGTGGCGTGCATGTTTAAATTCTCAAGAAGTACTATTAATAAACTAAAATCAGAGATGATAATAAATAGTTCCAGATAAACTGCAAATAGTTTAATTATTAGTGTTTCTTCTTTACCAACATGTTCCATTAAACGTCGAGTTCTAATAACGTCCATATTGCATCAGTGAGTAAATTGTCGGTTGTCAATATGTTGCCAGATTTTAACCATATATGTCACGTAAGTTCTCATTGCATAGATTTTTATCGTGAAATAATTTTGGCAGCTACAAGGACAGTTTATTCTCGTTGATGCTTCATGTCTACCAGACAGACTTGCAGCAAAGAAGAAATAATACTAAATAAGCTATTCGCAGCTTATCTGCAATTATTCATTATAAAATATACTGTAACGTTTTCTGCGCGGTGGGCCCGACCGAGAAGAAATAAAATAAAATCAAGTGCCTTTGCTCCAACCAAAAACTTCAAAAACCTCTTGTATATTGTAGAATCAAATATTCGAAAACAGAATACAAAAATGGTGGAAACTTCATCGCGAAGGAATTAACTTTTGGCTACTCTCTAATTTTTGCAAACAGTGACTATTACTTTGATTACAAATGCGTTACATTTAAGTTTACGCTAACAGGGGAATAACCTAAAATTTACATACGTCTGAAGTACTGCTATTCTTCTTCCCCTTCAATCGAGAAAACTCATTTCGCGCTTCGTGGCTGACGACTGCCAATACATATGTCTAGAGGTTACAACAGTCCATTTGTGTCGAAGCAATATCACTGCGTCATTCTCCTTTCTGACACTGGCATTTTCGCACCGGTGTTGAACACACAAAACTGCTGCAAGATTGAGAAAACCTTCTGGAAGCTGGCAAGTTGGGCAAGTAGTTGCAACAAATGCAAGAAACTGTTACCACTAACTTGCGGATATACTTTTGGAAGCTGAGGAAACTTGTGGAATTCAAATCGACTGCTGCTTTGTGATCCCTACGATGTGTTCTCTTAGCTGATCCTTTCTTTTAGTTAATTTGTACCATACACTCACTTCTTCCCACATCTATTCAGTACCTCCTCATTTACTGCTTGATCCACGTCTCTAGTTTTCAAAATTCTTCTGTACGGACACATACCAAAAGCTTCTGTTCTCTCCTTGTTTCAACTGCTTATCGTCCACGTTTCAGTGCCGTGGAAGGCTTCACTCCGGACAAATACCTTTAGAAACAATTCCTACCACTGAAACTTATATTCGTTGTAAACACAAGCTCTTTATTCAAAAACGATTTCCTTCTCACTGCCGCTCTGCATTTTATGTGTTCTTTATTTCGATAATGTTATTTTCCTGCCGAAATTCGAAAACTCCTCTACCGCTTTCAGTGTTGCTTTGGGAGCAGATTTGGCATGGCTTACATTTTTTCCTAATTGACTGTCTCAATATTGTCCATGAGGTCCTCATGCTGACCACGGAGGAGAAAAATTGCCGAGTGACAGACCAGTTAGTTGTTACATTGGCATTAACCAACTTAGACCTTGCCTTCGCATCACGCAATGCTTTGGTGCCTTTTGTCATTCAAGCTTGTCGCACGTTTTACTTTTCTCCAACCTCGACTCTATGCGGTGTTCGGACTCTCGGGTTCCTCGTCCTTTGATAACACAAAGAGCTAGTTTTCCTCTTTCAGGGTCCTCCTTCACAACTTCCGTAGTCGAGTCACTGCTGGCTAGCACAGTTAAATTTGTGGCTACAGGACGATTTCGTGATGTTGTCATTCCCGTGCAGATACATAGTAGCTTTTATGCAGAGCGGCAAAATATTCTTAGATTTCAAGTAGACAGTAATAATTCCAATTCCATAACTAGTAGAAGCCGACGTGTGGAGGATCAGTTAGTGTTCTAGAAAAATGTAGGACGCTACAGAACATACTGAGCCCTATTATTATATCGAATTAATACAAAACTTTTTTCATAGTATTTATAGATTTAGAGATTATTGTTAACTGTAATACAGTCTTAGCAAATCTGAAGATAGCAGGAGTAAAATAGAACGATCGAAAAGTTATCTACGCGTGCGCAGAGACCAAGAAACCAGACTTCGGAGGACATGAAAGGGAAACAATGATTGAGAAAGGAGTGAGATATGATTGTAGCCTTTCCCCAATGTTATCCTATATGCACATAGAGTAAGCAACAAAGAAAACTATGAAGAAATAAGGTACGAGAATAATGAGCAGAGAGAAGAAATAAAAACTTGTGGATTGTATATGACATTGCATTTCTGTGAGAAAACTTAGTGGACTTCAAACCAAAAGCAGTTGAACGGAATTGACAGTAATAAAGGTTAATGATGATTGTAGTAAATCGTCCACCCGATAGCTGAATGGCCGCAGGCACGGTAACTTAGCATGTTCAGTCAGAGGGTTAGCTGCCCTCTGTAATAAAAAAAATTACTTCATGGATCAACGAGGAACTTAAACGGGTGTCTTGCGACGTCCACCATGAGCAGATGCAACGAACGAAATGAAATTAAAAAAGAAAGGTTCTGAAAGCCTGCGACTGTCTGGGAAAACAATAGGGTTGTTTATAAATAACTGATTTGCTACCAGTCAAGATTTTCTTTATTTTATTATTCGCACGACGCGTTTCGGGAAATGATTCCTATTTTCAAGTGCGCTAGCACGGCAGCTTAGCGTGGTCGGTGAGAGAGATGGTTGGTCTCTCTAATAAAAAAAACCTATTGGAAGGATCAACAAAGGCACTTGAACGGATTTCATGTGATTTCCGCAACGACCAAACACAACGATCAACCACGAACAAAGTGCAAAAAAGAAAAGAAAGAAAGAAATAATGGTCAGCGTGACGGACTGCCGTCCCAAGGGGCCTGGGTTCTATTCCCGTCTGGGTCGGGGATTTTATCCACTCAGGGACTGGGTGTTTTGTTATCTTCACCATCATTTCATCCCTATCCGGGTTGCAGATCGCCCAACATGGCGTTGAATATAATAAGACCTGCACCAAGGCGGCCCCTAGCTCTTAGAACTGCTTAAACCTAACTAACCTGAGGACATCACACAAATCCATGCCCGAAACAGGATTCGAACCTGCGAGCGTAGTGGTCTTGTGGTTCCAGACTGCAGAGCCTAGAACCGCTCGGCCACACTGGCCGGACACCGAATCAGGTCCCGCTGGCAAGTGAAATAGTGAATCTGCATTAGCGCGCAGGGCGGTGGACTGGTAAGCAATGTTGCAACAATAATTACTGAAAACTTCTATAAATGGTAAATAGTCGTATTCGATAGCTTAGAAGGAGGGCCGAATAACGACATAAGTGGTTTGTGTCGTTGATAATG
Source organism: Schistocerca gregaria (assembly GCF_023897955.1). Taxonomy (NCBI): domain Eukaryota; kingdom Metazoa; phylum Arthropoda; class Insecta; order Orthoptera; family Acrididae; genus Schistocerca; species Schistocerca gregaria. The sequence continues at coordinate 466,339,864 of NC_064922.1, forward strand.
AAGATCTGTGCTCCATACAAAAAAATGGGATTATTTTTAATGCCGTAAAGATAGCACTGCCTCTTTTTACATCTGTGTACAGTTACGTTGCGCCTCTGAAAGCGTCTTCGATGCATAAACGATGGACTTCTCAAGTGCTATATGGGTTCCGATGCGACATTACCACACGTATGCTATTCTGGAACGAGTTCAAATGGTTCAAATGGCTCTGAGCACTATGGGACTCAACATCTTAGGTCATGAGTCCCCTAGAACTTAGAACTACTTAAACCTAACTAACCTGAGGACATCACACACACCCATGCCTGAGGCAGGATTCGAACCTGCGACCGTAGCAGTCCCGCGGTTCCGGACTGCAGCGCCAGAACCGCACGACCACCGCGGCCGGCTGGAACGAGTGGGTGGTCAAAGTTAACTCTTTATCCGGCATGAAAGAAGTCGAATAGGGAGCAGAGTACAAACGCCGCGTGAAAAGCCTTTTAATTGCTTTGGACATCCAGTCCGTGGGAAGAGACCGTCGTTGCCTAGCACATGTCCAATTAAATGTATCTTAGGAAAAGAAAACTACGTTTCTTCGATTTGAAACAAAGCCTACTCTCCAGAAAGTTTTGGAAAACAGCCTGCAGATTTTGCAAATGCTTCTCTCGAGTGGAGCCCCTCACCCAGCTATCACCGCAGTAAGACACACAACGCTGCGAATCTTTAACCAAATGCTCCAAACGTTGTTGATGAATGCCTAGATGAGATGAAAATTAGTAGAGCAAGCGATTAAACAGAGAAGCACAAAGGTGGTCTTAAGGACTAAGAAAATCTGAGAGGCTGTCCCCAGTGGCGAGCACGTAAGTCGATGCGGGAAAAATACTGGTCCCCTGACTACATCGCTGACACTGTACAGTCAAATTAATGTGGCCGTCTGTCAAAACCCCGAATAAGAATCCATTTCAGCTGAAGCGCAGGGAGATGGAAGAAGAAATGTCACTGTGGTTCTGGAAGGCACCGACAGGGATATGGACGCATTTCGACTCCAGTGATGTGGCCAGCAGCGCTAGGTTTTTTCGGTTTTTGAGGATCCTTGTACGAACAGCCGATCAAGGTGGTCCCCCACATACTCTGTTTTTTTTTTATATTCGTGGAGTTTGTTGGAAATAGGAGTACTGAAACTCAGCTTGTTGCTCTTTGGAGCACGCACGTACCCTGCGAAATGTTTGACACGTAGCATTGTCGTGCTGGTAGATGCCATCGTACCGAGAGAGATAAAACTTCACGCCGGGGTGGACATAGTTTTCAGAGATAGATGATCCATATTGCCTTCCAGAATAACGATATCACCCAGATAATTTCCTCAAAAAATTTCCTCACACCATAACGTTCCCTCCACCAGCCTGGGCATTCGAAAGACTGTTGCAGAGTATTCGCTTTCAGGCTTTTGACACCGTGAATACCAATGGCCATCCGTTGAACGGAGCATAAAAGGTGATTAATCTGCAAAAGCATACGATCAGTTTCAAACTTATCCGTTTCGGAAGTGCTAATGATCTTGTCCAATTTGATGCTTTACTAAACAGACTGCACTGCTCTCCGCGTTCCCCTGACACACTTTGTATATCCTCCACTGCTAGTGTTGCTTCCTGATGACTGTGAGGGGTTACTTCTTGTTGATTTCGAACATAGGCGGTGATCACTGTAATGTATCGGGACCGTGTGTGATACGTATCAGTGATACATTGCATGCCACCTGTCTCTTTAAAAGCATCGCAAAGGCGCATCACGCTGTTTGGCTTCTGAATCACCAGCATGGGGATAACCCATTGATTAGACGTAATAGGGAAACGACTTTGAGTTCTTTCCCAACGCTGCAACTGGGTGTCGGCCTTGTCGTGAATGGCGAAAGCAATGGATTAAGGGAGGCCTAGATATTTCCCGACCGACATTAGGTATTCTTGAAGATCTGGTCTAATGAAAGACTACGGTCAATAGAGCATAAATACCCAGATCATGAAATGCTGTTGGAGGCTACGTTAACCTGTGAGTGTAGACTGCAATGTCAATTAGAATATAACAAACTTTGTTGAGACTGAGAAGCTTACGTTCACGAATCAGCATGGATTTAGAAAGCATCACTCGTGCGAAACTCAGCTTTCCCTTCTCTCATATGATATCCTGAGAACTCCCACCATGAACCATAGATCTTACCGTTGGTTGGGGGGGGGGGGGAGGGGGCGCTTGCGTGCCTCAGCGATACAGATACCACAATAGGGGGGTTGTATCTGTAGAGAGGCCAGGCAAACGTGTGGCTCCTGAAGAGGGGCAGCAGCGTCTTCAGTAGTTCCACGGACAACAGTATGGATAATTGACTGATCTGGCCTCGTAACGTCAACCAAAACGGCCTTGCTGTGTTGGTTCTGCGAACGGCTGAAACCGAGGAGCGAATTACAGTTTTAATTTTTCCCCTTGTGCATGTAGCTTTACTGTATGGTTAAATGTTGACGGAGCCTTCTTGAGTAAAATATTCCGGAGGTAAAATAGTTCCCTATTCGGATCTCCGAGTGGGGACTACTTTAGAGGGCGTCGTTATCAGGAGAAAAAAAACTCGCGTTTTACGGATCCGAGCGTGGAACGTCAGATCATTTAATCGGGCAGGTAGGTTAGAAAATTTAAGACGGGAAACGGATAGGTTAAAGTTAGATATAGTGGGAATTAGTGAAGTTTGATGGGAGGAGGAGCAAGACTTCTGGTCAGTTGAATATAGGGTTGTAAATACAATATCAAATAAGGGTAATGCAGGAGTAGGTTTAATAATGTGAGTAAAAAGAGGAACGCGGATAAGCTACTATGAACAGCTTAGTGAATGCACTCGTGTAGCCGAGACAGAAACGAAGCAGGCACCTACCATAGTAGTATATGCCAACTAGCTGCAGATGATGAAGAGATTGAAGACATGTATGATGCGATAAAAGAAATTATTCAGATAGTTACGGGAGACTAAAATTTAATAGTCATGGGAGACTGTATCCCTGTCTCTGTATTCGTCTAAAGTCTTTACAGCTCCCTCTAGGACCGGAAATTATTCCCTCATGTCTTAATGTATGCCCTGTCATCCTGCCCCTTCTTTTTGTCAGTGTTTCCTATATATTACTTTCCTCGCGAATTCCACGGAAAATATTCTCATTACATACTTAATCAGTCCACATAATCTTCAACATTCTTCTGTAGCAACACATTAATGCTGCATTTAATATCCCCTGTTCCGGTTTTCCCACAGCCTCTGTCTCACAACTATACAGATCTTTGTTCACAACGTACTTTCTCAGAAATGTATTCCCCATATTAAGCCCTACTTTTGATGCTAGTAGACTTCCCTTGGCCACGAATGCCCCTTTGGCAGTGCTAGGCTGATCTTTATGTCCTTGCTCTGCTCATTGGTTATTTTACTGCCTAGTATCAGAATTCCTTAACTTCATCTGTTTCATGATCATAATTTATAACGTCAAGTTTCTCTTTGTTATCATTTCCGCTACTTCTCATTACGTTGTCTTTCTTCGATTTACTCTTAATCCATATGCTGAACTCATTAGAACTGCTCATTTCTTTCAACAGATCATGTAATACTTCTTCACTTTCATTGAGGATAGCAATGTCGTCAGCAAATCGTAACACTCACGTCCTTCTTCTTTGAAATTTAGTCCGAATCTTGAACGTTTCTTTTATTTCCATCACTGCGTCTTCGACGTGTAGACTGAACAGTAGGGGCGGATACTACACCCCTATCTTACACCATTTTTAATCAGATGACTTCGTCCTTGGTCTTGTCTTCTATTAATATTGTTCCTTTGGTCCTTGTACATAATATATACGTATAACCCTTTTTTCTCTACAGCTTACTCCTATTTTTCAGAGGATTTCGTACATATTGCGCCATTTTACATTGTCGAACGCTTTTTTCAGGTCGTCCGATACTATGAATGTGTCCAGATTTTTTTGCAGTATTGCTTCTGCTATCAACAACAACGTCATAACTGCCTGTTTGGTACCGTTACTTTTCCTCAACCGAACTAATCGTCATCCAACAAAGCCTCTGTTTTTCCTTCCTTCTGTATATTATTCCTGTCAGCAACACGAATGCATGAGCTGTTAAGATGACTGTGCGTTAATTCTCGCACTTGACGACTCTTTCCTTCTTCGGAATTCTATCGATAATGGTTTTCGAAAGTCTGATGGTATATCGCCACTCCCATAAATTCCGCACACCAACGTGAATAATCGTTCTTTTGCCATTTCCCACAAAGGAGTTTAGTAATTTCGATAGAATTATATCCCCTTCCCCCTTATTTAATTTTAAGTCTTGCATAGGTCTTCTAAATTCTGATTCCAGTATTGGCCCCATTATCTCATCCCCATAAGATAAAAATTCTACACATCGTACGTGTTTGAGAATGAAACGGCAGACAGTTAAAGGCTCTTTACTTTTGAATAATTCCTGCAGACACTTTATAACTGATTCATGCGCGGCCAACTTCGGGTTGATCGAACGACTTGCGGCTGCGCTGCAATGTTTATTCCCAATTCTGTTTGAGCGGCTCCTGCCTACTGCTTCCGGAGGCGCAAGTTTTCGCTCCAGCACTGCCAAAGTGCCATGTCCATGGTAGCCACAAATTATGAAAAAAATAAAAAAGCCTAACACGTAATATCGTCTTCCATTGCCACATTTGTATCTTTACGGGCGTGGAAATGACACGAAACTGTCCAGCCAGCAGAATTGTAACTAGCGTAGCCGGCGATGGCTGCACTACAACAGCCTGGGGCCCCTCAAGAGGAAAACACTTTAGACCTGCGATCAGTCTACGGGGGAGCAGAGAGTCCTAACGTCGCATACAGATGATCACGGAGAAAGCTACAGATCGCGACCAGTGTGAATGACTTACAGCTAGCATGTGGAAACAAGAGCATGGCGCGATGCGAAGGCTAGGTCCTACGTGGTCGATGTCAGCATAAGAACTAACGGGCCCGCTCTGTCGCTGCCGGTAAGTAAGCACCTTAGGTAAGTGGGTCTGACCACGCAATGCCTCGCTCAAAGCTGTCACAGCTTGAAGCACTACGCTGCCGCGAGAACCACTCCAGGTCATCCCGGCCCATAGTGATGTCCGCTAAAAGATGGAAGAGTTTATTCATCGTTACCTCTCACAAGGATCCTAGTAATCCCGAGAGACTGATGTGCAATTCAGAGAACTTGTTTGGAGTTAGGTTTTTCAACGCTACGTCAAGTTCTTCTCGCAATTAAGTATTTCCCATCTCACCTTCATTCACTACTCTCTACAAAATTGTCCTCCAGTGTTTTTCTCTTCTACATATAATGTATCCCTTCCACCTTTCAGGCATCCCCTCTTAGCTTAGTAAGAGCTTGCAATATGAACTCTTAATATTTAAACGGGTGATTTTCCTTTGTAGAAGGATCTCATAACTTTCGTCTATTGGAAGATGGGGTAAAGTGGTCGTTCGAAGGGAAACTGATATAAGTTTGCCACACATATATTTTGAATCCACATTTTATAAAGTATCACATCAAAAATGTACAGGCTCTAAAGAAAGTAATACAGGAGGTGCAGTCTAGAGATATACAAAAACATTTGTTTATACACTGAAGAACCAAAAAAACTAGTAAACCTGCCTAACATGGCATAGGGCATCAGCGAGCACGAAGAAGTGCCACAACACGATTTGGCATGGATTCAACTAATGTTTGAAGCAGTGCTGGAGGGAACTGACACCATCAATCTTGCAGGGCTGTCCATAAATCCGTAATAGTACGAGGAGGATGAGATATCTTCTGAACAGCACGTTGCAAGGCATCCCAGATATGTTAAATAATGTTCAGGTCTGGGGAGTTTGGTGGCTAGCGGAAGTGTTTAACCTCAGAAGAGTGTTCCTGGAGCCACTCTATAGCATTCTGATCCTGTGGGGTGTCGCATTATCCAGCTGGAATTGTACAAGTCTGTAGGAATGCACAATGGACGTGAATGGATGCAGGTGACCCGACAGGATGCTTACGTACGTGAACCTGTCAGAGTCGGATCTATACGCATGAGCGGTCCCATAGCACTCCAACTGCACAATCCCCATACCATTACGGAGACTCCACCAGCTTGAACAGTCTCCCGCTGATATAAAGGGTCCGAGGATTTGTTACGCTGTCTCCATAACCGTATATGCCCATCCACTCGATACAATTTGAAAAGAGACTCGATCGCATAGGCAACATTTTAATTAGTAATGCACGAAGTACCCCAAATTAAGATATGTGTTTTATTATTGCCATCCAATGGTTTTTTACCTTGTATCAGTGGCAATGTTACAATGATTTCACATTGATGCATAGTGTACATATGTTACTTAATATGATTAAACCATAGTTCCTTGTTTCGTAAATAATTTCTCATACGCTAGACACCCCCTTTCAACTTTGTAAAATTTTTACATTTACATGTTACATAAATTTTCGTGAAGTTCCATCCCTTACTCCACTTGTAACATAATTGTTAACTGCTGACACCAGCTTCTACCTAGACATCCTTTTCTATTATTAGCGACCCAATACTGGAATCGTTCCATATGCCTGTTACAAGTGATTAATAATATACATTATACTGGTGATTCTATGGGTGCAAGGGTTTTATATGTCTCACAAATTCACCCCTCCCATCCTCTTTTTACACTTTGCATTTCCATAACGTAGAAACGTTTTTAGCTGCTTTTAACTAGTGTCTTGCATTGTCATTAGGGACCAAATACTATAATCGGTCCATAGATGTGGTACAAATATTAAATAATAAGTATACCACAGGATAACCATGGAGACACATAGAATACTTTTCTCATGTCTCTTCTGCTCTACACTCTTTCTAAACACTTACTCTTTTATGATATAAAAGTAACTTCACAACTGGCTCATGGATGTAAAAGACGTGTACACCTTTTCTGATAGTTAAATTAACTACTACATTTTCATACTGATGCTGTTGGATAATATAAGGTATATTGGTTGTATGCCAGGTTCAAATTAGTGCTTAGTCTAATTAAATTGGTCGATGATGGATAATGGGGTCACATATGTTGTAATAATATTAATGATTTCAGTTTCCATATGACACCATTAGAGGCGATTTTAGCTTTGGTGTCTTAGCTGGTTACAGAGTGTTTACCCACGAACTTCTGATATGGACTTGAGACTGGAATCATTTTGCTTGTTGTTTTGATTTTGTGCTCCGTTTTTGATGTCTTTGCTTCATATAAAATTTCAATAATACATGTCTGCATATATATTTTATTATGGTGTTGTTCTCACCCAATTGTTGGTTTGTTATGTGACACTGTAATATCATTAAAGTTTTTAGTAGTATCATGTGATTATTATACTACATACTACTGTAGTACACAGTTTCATTTGGTTACACTATTTGTATCCTCGAACTTCTGATGTGGATTTGATGATCAAGTTGTTTTTCTGCTGCCACTCTGAATGATTTAAGGTAGTTGGATTGCCTAATATAATTGCTTAGCGTCACATACCTGCATATTATTTTAAATATCTATGCATTGTTTCATAGGTGGTGGTTTTCACTAAATGGTTGGTTTGTTTTTATCATGAGACAGTATATCATGTGACACTTGAGTAGTATCATGTGACTATTATATTACATAGTACTGTACTGAAAAGAAGTCGAGAAGAAAATGGGAAACAAAAAAATCTAGATATGGAGAAAAAAGGCAGCAAAAATGTAATGAGGGGAAGGGAAGAAATGTATTTTTACACATGTGTATCTTGTTTTGTTGCATTTATTTTATTACATTTTGAGTCCATGAGTATCTCTCTGTGACTATTTTATAGCTACACATATTTTGGAACTTGTCCCTTGAACTTGATCTTTGATCTTGCTCTTTGGCTTGTAGTTTCTTTGATCCACACCTTGCTAACCTACTGCATGCTCTTGTGCCTAAGCAGTCGTGTTGTGCGCTTACTGCTGTTATATGGTGTCATGTTTTCACTCTCTTCTGCTTGCTTAAGCCGTTATTATGGCGTTAAGTATCATATGCAGTCTTTTTCAAGTCAGCAAAAACGTATACTTTCCTGGCTAAGCATAATGTATGATTCGTGGAGTTGTCACAATAGATATTTTTCGTAAATACGCTTACGACTTTCGGCTAATTATTCCCATGAAAATATAATTTGTGTGGATATCCACAGTTTTCACTTTATTTCCATTCCTGTGATAGCGCTGTGGAGATGTCTCATGATCGAATCCAGTCTGGGAGATAGAACAGTTTGTGTCATGGATTTCTCCAAGTATATCGATGCTGTTTATAGTCGCCTGAAAAAAATTAAGTACTACAAATCTGTGCGAAATTAGGGATAGAATGACACCTCATAGCGTTGTGTACAAAAGTGTTTACAAGGCCATCCGATCTGTACTGTTCAACTTGATGTATGGATATATAGACATTACACCTTGGTCAAGTAATGTGGTCACGTTTCAAAATCAGACATCATGTCGACATTAGTAGTTTACCGAGGTAACTGTCAACCCGCAGAAAAAGAAAGCAATCAGCAACACCTGTAGGCCAACACATTGATATGATAACGATTTACTCTTCGTGTAAGTGAGATAACAAGAATAATATAAGTGTCCCACTTTACATTAATTCCTTCTTAACAGGCCTCTGAAGGCCAATAGCACCGACCGATCGCCGTGTTATCTTCAGTCCATAGGAGTTACATGTGGTCAGCACACAGCTCCCACAGCTATTGTCAACTTGCGTGAGTAAAGCGCTACTTCTCACTCAAGTATAAGCTTAATTGGCCTCATTATGGCTGAGTGCATTCCGCTTGAAATCAGCTCTCGGCATATCTGGACAATCACCCATCCAAGCGCTAGCCAAGCTCAACAGTGCCTAACTTCAGTGATCTCAAGGAGACCGGTGTTACAACTGTGGGAAGGCCATTGGCTACTTTACATAAGACAACGGAAAATCAGAAAAGCTTTTACTAAGAAAATTACGGAACGGTCATCCTCTGGCACACTTACTGACACCACTGGCGGTCTGTACTTACACTAGTTTCTATGCAGGCAGCAGCACTTTTCAGGTCGAAAACTATGCAATGGTCACTGTTCTCGCCCCGGCCACAAGAGAAGTGTAATTGCAAAATATCCGTCGGGAAAGGCTAAAAGTTACAAATTATTTCTCACACACTCCGCGTGTCGATAACGGTGTGTGGGTTTCGTCCCCAGGCGTAACTGCGATTTTGCCCGACACCATGAGAGCTACGAACGTTTCACACTGTCTCAGTGCCAGTGGAACTAGCTATAATGGTCAACTCTTACAAGAAGAACACCCTTAAGTTCACTTTTTCAAATGATTATTCGCGGCCCAAAGCTCTGGCCGTCGAAAGCTTCCTACGCGAAGATGTGAAGGTCCCCCATGACGATCTCATCGGCATACACCTATCGATCATTAGTAGCGTGGTTTATGTTAAGATGACTTCCGACGCTGGCTGCAACGAGATTATTCAACGACCGCGACATGGACTAAAATTTCGACCCTCCAACGGCTGTGGATGTCGACCATGCAGGACTTAGCCTTCGAACGAGGTGAAATAACATGAAGTCATCGCGGCGCTAAGCCCGCACGGAAAAGTCCAGAGTCACGTAGCCGGGACGTGGGCACGGTTTATGACGTATCTGGTGCTTAATGTTGAAAGACAACTCCGAATAGATCTCAGCTGGTACGTCCCATCGTAAATTTATATCGGAGGCTACTGTGCGGTGGTCATTCACCATGGACAATCTCGAACATGTTCCGGTTGTGGCAAAGAAGGGCAAGTCCATAATGAATGGTTGCAACGCCGCATCACGCAACTACGGCACGACGATGCGAACACCGACTGAACCACAACCGCACTTCCAATCACCTATGAGGCGACACTACACGTCCAGCCCTCATAAAGCAGCTGATGAGCGTCTCTCTGTACCGATACACCCGGAGACGTAACAGCACCTTGCCACCGGTAGTGTCGGCCGCGAACATGACTTACAGCCGGACGCTCCCACGCTAGAAGATCTCAAGGACACCAACGAGAGTTTTATGGAGACTGAAGACCGCATCATAGCACCAGCGGCGTTTGTACCGGAACGACGCGAATCTCTTCCTTCCTCAGTCATCGAAAGGCAATGCCTGAAGCAAAAGTCTCCCAAACGACGAAAAACGCTGCAAGACATCGACCACTGAACCCCCTCCGCAGGACAAATAGATAGAGCATAAATCTGACGGAGTACATGGTAACGTTTTCCTCTGCCACGGAGACGCATCATCCACAAGACGGTGAACCGTCCAACAGAGATCATGAGCAAGCCCGCGCCCAAAAGCCATGAAACATAGCGCGCCCGTCGTCACCGATGCAATTGTGCCGACTCGGCCAGCGTGCCACCTCTCACCAGCGGAGGATGGCGCGAATTTACCACCACCACCCGATACGAAATTGGGATCTGTTCTTCCGTTAGACCAACACTAAAATAAGGGATGTTTCTATGACGACTCCTGCGACTACTATGGACTTCCAGAATCCACCATGACAACCTTCTTCAGCCACGAACCTACCGACAGCATGGATCCCCATCAGACATACCGAGTAGCTACCATCAACACCAAAAATATCGGATTCCACGTTAACCCTCCTGTGGGGGTTTGGCAGCACTCCGTGTTGCCACGTTGATGTGTCGGTGGTAGCAAATGTGTTTGAATCGTCTAAGGACATACAGTAGCTGCAGTCGGTTGTATTGTCGACAGATGTTCTTTTCCTTCCTTGTAGCAGTCATCAGCCGAAGTCGAACGCTAGTACTCCACTTTGGCAGCACTCTGCGTTGCATGCTCCCGCTCATGTGCGTAAATTTGCTTTTCTAATATTGGTGACGGCTTACTGGTTTGTGAGAGCCTTTCGCTCTCATTATTTTTTCTTGTTGTTCAACATTTTTACCACAAATTATTTAGTAGCAGTATGTATGTAGCTCAACGTTTTTGATGCAATCAACATAGAGTATGATGGGTTTGCTATTTCATCTATCCATAGATTGTTACATTCATATCAGCAGTGTAATACAGATCGTATATCTACTACCTACCTATTTTATGAAAATTGCACCTACTACTTATATTTACCTATTTATGTCTATTAGTCATCACCGTCGTATGTTACAAAAAAAAAATGGCTCTGGGTACTATGCGACTTAACTTCTGAGCTCATCAGTCGCCTAGAACTTAGAACTAATTAAACCTAACTAACCTAAGGACATCACACACATCCAAGCCCGAGGCAGGATTCGAACCTGCGACCGTAGCGGTCGCTCGCCTCCAGAATATAGCGCCCAGAACCGCACGGCCACTTCGCCCGGCCGTATGTTGCATCTAGGGCGAAACGTGAGACTTCCGATGGGGATATCAGGCGACTTATTGAACAGTTGGACGCTGACGAGAAGAGGCGGGTTCAAGAAAGGACATAGAATAGTGAAGAAGACATAGACGGCGCAGATGTTGAGGATGAAGAAGAGGTCTTGGAAGTAAACGAGCATGGCAGCGGTTCAGAGGTTTCTGAACAGGAAGCAGATGAAATGGAGATTGATGATACTGGCGAGGAGTCCTTTTTTTTACATCGGAAAAGACAAGGAAACTATTTGGAGCAGCAAACACCCAGTGAAAGCTGCTTCAAGAGTACCAGCGAAGAATATCATCAAAATTTTTCCCAGCCCAAAGCGGATTTTCAGGAACTCCGAAACCCATTTATGCATTTCTCAAATTTATAGGCCTTGACATTATTGATACAATTGTAGGCTGTACCAACGCCTTTACTGGAAACAAAAGGGACGAAGTAAAATACTCCAAAGACCGGGACTGTAAGGACACTACACGGGATGAGACTATGGGTATTTTGGGTCTTTTATTCTTAGTTAGAGTGAACCATGGGAATCGTGCGAACTGCAGAGAGCAACGGAAAGATGATGGGACAGGTATGATGATCACAAGGGCGACATACAGTTACAAGCGCTTCCTGTTCTTGATTCCATCAATGAGGTTTGATTATATGTGCACAAGAGTGGAGACAGAAAAGACTGACATTCTCGCAGCCGTCCTCAATATTTATGACAGGTTTCTGGCCATCTGTAGGAATAATTACAGTCATGGTGAATTCACAACTGACGAGATGCTGTTAGCATTTAGAGACAGATGTGGTTTTGTCCAACATATGCCTAGCAAACCGGCCAAATATGGACTGAAATATTATGCAACATGTGACAGTAAAACATGCTATACATCAAATTTCGAGTTGTACTGTGGAAAGCAGAGGCCAGGCCCTAGGGATATATCGATATTCAATATTCCAACAGCAACATTCCAATGGACAGTTATTACACTAGTGTGTCATTAGCTGATATCCTTCTTCAGAATGAATTGACTATCATTGGTACTCTCAAAGCTAACAAAAGAAAAATCTGTACTGAATTTATCTCAGAATCACGGGAAATCGGTTCATGTCTTTATGGGTTTCAGTACGATAAAACACTTGTTTCCATCCAGACCAATCGAGGAAAATGTGAACTCCTATCGACTGTGCATGACCGCAAAGTTACCGATGGAATGACGGGTAAACTACTGATAAACAATGATCATAATTCCATAAAGGGAGGTGTCGATACAGTCGATAAAATGAGTGTTGCTTACTCAGTTGCACGGCAAACAAGGAGATGGCCTCTGAGGATTTTTTTCAGTGTTTTGGACCTGGCTGGCGTAAATTCACAACTAGTGTTTCTCAAAAATAGCTCCGAATCCACGATACGCCGTCACGACTTTCTCAGTGATTTAGTGCTCGAACTTTTGGAGGCTCATTTGAAAATATGGGCTCAGGTATGCACACTTCCAAAAGATATCAGACTGTTTCTTGTAAAATACCACGAGCCACCCCAACCAACTGCAGCCCCAGACGCTGCAAAAAGAAATGGATCGTGTCATCTACTTGGAGGAAAAAATGCAGTCGTACAACTATCACATGTAATGATTGTAAACAATTTGTTTGTAAGAAATACTGACTTCATATTGCAACGTGTAAAGATTGTGATACATTTGAAAATCGTACATTCTAATGTTTACTATTTAGCTACATTTTCAAGAAAAAACCTTATGAATCTACAAATTATGTTCAGACTGGGAGTGGCCTATTCAGTTACTGTACTCTTGCTCTTGTTGTTATTCTGATAATATTCTCAGCGTAAGCAGCTACCTATTGAAAGGCTGTAAATTGCTCAGGAGACAAATACATATTTCATCTCGATATCCCGATTTGTTTCTAATGATTTTACCTACCTTACATCGAAAAGAGGGCTACTACATCACGGAAACAGTCAGTGCAGCACGCGCCCGCTAATGCGCGTTTCACAGGGCTGCCAACCGGAAGATTAAACTTCAACTGCTCCGTGACACGCTAAGAGCAGCAGGCATCGACATCGTCCTGCTACAAGAACTGGGGAAGAGACTTGGTCCCAGTGTTATACACACGAGTGGTACGCCGCCCGAGGGCTATGGAACACACAGGCGCAGCCATCCTCCTCCGACAAGGGATTGCAGCTTCCGAAGTTGATTATCTCTCAAGGGCGCGAGGGATAGACATAACAGCTGAAGGAATGAAAATCATAAATCTCTACGCCCCATCGGCCACTGATAAACGGAGGGAGCGCTCCCAGTTCTACGCAGAAGATATCACGCCTTTATTCCTCGGCAGAAACGATCATCTCATCGTAGTTGGAGATTTCACCTGTGTTCTAAAGCGTAGTGACCAATACCCTCATTTCACCGCATTTCCGGAACTTCGCTTCCTCGTCCGCCACCTTCGTCTCCTCGACACTTAGAGAGTTGTATACGGCGGCCGCCCGGGGCATACACACATCACGAGCCACTCCGCTAGCCGACTTGACAGAAAATATATCTCAGACGCTCAAATACCCGTTCTCCTCTACAAGCAACGTTAGCCGTCTGCCTTTTCAGATCATGACATATACATCTGTACCACGAACCTACGTGGGCAGACTATATGGCGCAGTGCAGGACCTTGGAAACGCAACGTCACTGTACTGCGGGAACCTGAATGTCGACAACAGGTCACCGACACATGGCACGTGTGTGTTCAACGCATCACGCGTTACGAACCGAAACTGCAATGGTTGTTACTGTGCCCCAAACCGGCCATCCGACGCACCTTGGCACATCACGGCAGATTCAAAGTCAGGTGGAATTACCACACGACTCATTTCCACTATAGCGCTCTACGCGAGCTCATTGATCATCCTCCTACCCACGACCATCTAAAAGAAGCTCAACGCATCAACTCAAAGATTTTAACATTGACCAGGTGCCGTCTAGAGGGAGCCATTTTACGAGTACGCAGCCAAGATATAATTAACGGTGAACAACCTTCTATGCATCATATTGTTCAAAATGTTCGTCGACGCTGACAGGCCGTAATGACAACCTTAGTCCTACCTAACGGACGATGGTAGACTTCGGAAACTACTACTGCGGATCGCTTCACAAAGCACTACAGACGTCTCTAACAAGCAGTGCCTGCCGCTGCAGAGGCAATTGCTGAGGTTGCCCAGGAGATACATTGTACACCAAACTCCACTGCTGCAACCCCCATGGCTGCGGACGTGACCACTGACGACGTCCATGGCACTGTGGCCAAAGAATCACTTAATCGGTCTCCCGGTCCGAATGGTTTATCCCTCGAATTTTACATAACCTTCCAACATTTGATGTTACTACGATGGAGAGACATGTACTGGGAACTTTTCTCCGGCGTGACACTCCCACCAACAACGTCCACAGAAGGCTTACACACACCCACTCCCGGCACCTGCAGGAGGAAGACGACTTGATAGTTATAGGCCTATCACGTTACTCAGTACCGACTTCAAGATTTTCACACGCAGTGTACCAGAGTGACTCAGGAATGTATTACGAGAAATTGTTTCCCGCGAACAATCATCCTTAGGTGGCAATCATAATCTACAGACAGCTCTCAGTGAATATCGAAATTGTGAGCGCTATGGTAACACACTAGCGACTGCCAAACGTTTTAACCTCCATCGACTCCAATCAAGTATTTCACCGCGTCAATCATGCATTCCTCAACGCACTAATGGACCTGATGGCGATTTCCTCGATATTCACGCAGGTCATTATACGGCTTCTTCGTAGGGCAACGTCCAGGCTTCTAGCCAACGGCAGACTTACGGAACCTATACGGACTGAACGCTCAGTACGACAGGGTTGCGCACTGTCGATGGTGGTTTATGCCATTGCGATGCAACCATTCATTTGCGGATTATGGCGACGCTTGACAGGTATTCCACTTCGGGATCATGCGTTCCGCTGCCGAGCGTACGAGGACGACTTGGTCCTCATCATACTTTCAGCGGCCGAGGTACAAGCTGCAATGCAGTGGATTACTCGTTATAGTGCAAGGGCAGGGACCGCTATGAACGTCGCAAAATCATGCGCCATAAAGATCGCCAGCGGCCTTCCCGCAGACAGCGTTGTCCCCTTTCAACCGGTGGACGCCCTTCCCTGTCTCGGAGTGGTGTACACGCGAAACATTTGCCGCACCTTGGCGTTCAGTTTTCGGGTGCTACTACAACGCGTCCGGTCAAACACACGAAATCACATACTACATCCACTGAATATGTGCAAGAGAGTCACCTTCGTCAATACCCATCTGGCAGCTCGTATACCCCACATCGCGCAGATTCTGCCCATCACTGCGACAATGGCAACAAGACTACAGGTGGCTTTCGGGTATTTTGTATGTTCTGGAGACATCCACAAAGTCCAGTATGATGCCCTAACCTTACCGAAACGAGATGGTGGCCTCGATCTGGTTAACGTGAGAGACAGAACTGGGGCACTTTAAACCAATATAATGCTCCGGTTCAGAAAGAGCCAAAATGCTATTTCTACTGCAATGTTGACCACCGAGCTCACACCTGTTTCGAGACACCCACCGACGTCTTGGCTCACATCCCACCTCCGATGTCGCACATCGGCTGATTCTTTTTGGAGTACAGCTACATATGCAGTGAGCTCCCCAGGACCAGGAAGACGACCACCCGCCACATCTACCGCCTTCTCCAAACGTACCCACCCCGAAACCCCTTCGAAGCACGTCACTCCCATGTTTCATAGACTACAGTTTGGAAAACGATCCACCCACCACACCACAGCACTGACACCACCACGACATGGTACCATCTCGTCACGGGAAATACACTCCTGGAAATTGAAATAAGAACACCGTGAATTCATTGTCCCAGGAAGGGGAAACTTTATTGACACATTCCTGGGGTCAGATACATCACATGATCACACTGACACAACCACAGGCACATAGACACAGGCAACAGAGCATGCACAATGTCGGCACTAGTACAGTGTATATCCACCTTTCGCAGCAATGCAGGCTGCTATTCTCCCATGGAGACGATCGTAGAGATGCTGGATGTACTCCTGTGGAACGGCTTGCCATGTCATTTCCACCTGGCGCCTCAGTTGGACCAGCGTTCGTGCTGGACGTGCAGACGGCGTCAGACGACGCTTCATCCAGTCCCAAACATGCTCATTGGGGGACAGATCCGGAGATCTTGCTGGCCAGGGTAGTTGACTTACACCTTCTAGAGCACGTTGGGTGGCACGGGATACATGCGGATGTGCATTGTCCTGTTGGAACAGCAAGTTCCCTTGCCGGTCTAGGAATGGTAGAACGATGGGTTCGATGACGGTTTGGATGTACCGTGCACTATTCAGTGTACCCTCGACGATCACCAGAGGTGTACGGCCAGTGTAGGAGATCGCTCCCCACACCATGATTCCGGGTGTTGGCCCTGTGTGCCTCGGTCGAATGCCGTCCTGATTGTGGCGCTCATCAACACGGCGCCAAACACGCATACGACCATCATTGGCACCAAGGCAGAAGCGACTCTCATCGCTGAAGACGACACGTCTCCATTCGTCCCTCCATTCACGCCTGTCGCGACACCACTGGAGGTGGGCTGCACGATGTTGGGGCGTGAGCGGAAGACAGCCTAACGGTGTGCGGGACCGTAGCCCAGCTTCATGGAGACGGTAGCGAATGGTCCTCGCCGATACCCCAGGAGCAACAGTGTCCCTAATTTGCTGGTAAGTGGCGGTGCGGTCCCCTACGGCACTGCGTAGGATCCTACGGTCTTGGCGTGCATCCGTGCGTCGCTGCGGTCCGGTCCCAGGTCGACGAGCACGTGCACCTTCCGCCGACTACTGGCGACAACATCGATGTACCGTGGAGACCTCACGCCCCACGTGTTGAGCAATTTGGCAGTATGTCCACCCGGCCTCCCCCATGCCCACTATACGCCCTCGCTCAAAGTCCGTCAACTGCACATACGGTTCACGTCCACGCTGTCGCGCCATGCTACCAGTGTTAAAGACTGCGATGGAGCTCCGTGTGCCACGGCAAACTGGCTGACACTGACGGCGGCGGTCCACAAATGCTGCGCAGCTAGCGCCATTCGACGGCCAACACCGCGGTTCCTGGTATGTCCGCTGTGCCGTGCGTGTGATCATTGCTTGTACAGCCCTCTCGCAGTGTCCGGAGCAAGTATGGTGGGTCTGACACACCGGTGTCAATGTGTTCTTTTTTCCATTTCCTGGAGTGTATACTACAAGACAGAAACTGCATCGCATCGCGCTGGTGGACTCACCTCTGTACCTCATGTGAACTGTCGAAGATACAGATTTACATCGTTTTGATTGTGGGCCAGCAGCAGAATTCTAGACCGTCGTACAGAAGATTGTGGCTCTCTACCTCGGAGTACCCCCACATCACGTTTCTCCTACCATGATCTTACATCCTGACACACCCGCTTTCCATCACCTAAATGGCTCGCCATCACATGGATCAGTGGCATGGCCGTCAACTACCTCTTCCTGGACGACATTGTCTATCCGGCAGACTTCTGGGCACGCCTCCAGTACACCACCACACCCTTCGCCGACATCGACACTACCGGGCTACTTTCGTGAACTTTTTGCAGAGTATTATCGCCAATGCCACTCGGAGCTGGAATCTCAACGAAACATGCCAGCCAAGACTGGATGATCCCACATTCCTCTTCTAATGGTCAATGACGGAATGCACGTTGTTCTGACGGCGCGCCAAAGTGGATCACGGCGCATTAAGTACTCCTACTTTCTTTCACTTCAGTTTTCTCTCCATTTTCAAACTTTTTCCTCACATATGTTGTCCTATTCAAGCATAACCCTGTATATGCAGCATATTTGTTTTCTTTCTCATGCGCTCCCCCATAAAACAAACAAAAAAACGGAAAGAAGTTGGGTTGCTGCTGATGTTGAGACTGTATACATATTTACGTTTACACAAAAAAAGAATGTTGAGAAAATGTACTTATTTATGTTTTACGTTTTCAAGAGATATTGTGTCATTTTATGAAGAACGTCGTCTTCCATTTTCAAACAATAGAGGTTTTTATTTGCTTTCTCAATACCTGCAACTTATTGCTCAAGTAGTAGATGTTTAAAAAAGTAAAAGAGAAAGATCGTCGGTGGAGCACTTGCCCGAGAAAGGCAAAGGTTCCGAATCCGAGTTTCGGTCCGGCAAACAGTTTTAATCTAGCAAGGAGTTTCAGCCTTATTTGGACTTCGGCGATTTAGGGAAATCGCGGAAGGAAAATGCCAGATCGGTTCCTTTCAAAGGGCACGGCCTACTTCTTTTCCAGTCTTGCCTGTGCTCCGTCTCTACTGATCTCGTTGTCGGCAGACCGTTAGAGACTACCATTTCTTGCTTCCACTACGGTAAGTTGCACTTCTTATATCTAAACATTTTTTGGTTGTCACAGCTTCCAGCAATAAAACCAGAACACCTCAACTACAGTGCTAGTTAATGACCTCTACTTGAATTGCTCGTCAAGTGCCAACACTGTCTATATGTTGGCTGCACTTAACGTTATGAGAAAATTGAGTGCAGCTACGTGTTTGTGCATCAGTTGTTGTGAGAAGCTCGTATTGTTGAGTCCTTGCAGAAATGTGCAGTTTGCATTAGAACAGCGAAATGGTATTGTAAAGACCGGCTCCCTCAAGGAATGTAATGCGAAATATCCTGGTAGGAAACTCCCCCACGACTAGCACTCTTCAAGATCTGTACGAGAAATGGAGGGCTGTAGTATTCGTTCAGAATCTGCAGGGGAATAAGAGACAAACAGTGTGTACCTCTGAAACTGTAGACAGAATTCGCATAAACTTACGAGAAGTCCCCGCAAGTTGGTAAGGAGTTTATTGCAGCAGGCTGGCATAACTCGTAAATCGTGTCATCACTTACTAAAGCAATGAAATTAAAAGCCTATCGTGTGAGCGAGGTTCAAGAGTTGACATTTGAAGATGAGAAAAAAAGGAGTTCAATATTGTAACGGGCTGTTAACATCAATTGTAAACCCTTATTTGGATCCCTTGCTTTACTTCATGTCAGATGAGGCCTAGTTCCTTTAGTCAGGTTACGTCAACTCCCAGAATGGCAGATATTGGTTGCAAGACAACCCACATATTCTGCTTGAAGGATCGCGATACTTTAAGAAAATAGGCGTTTTGTTTGTTATATCAATGATACGTTAAAGAGAGCGAAAATCTACAGATCTTTGACTCTTTCTGTGCGCAGATAACAAATACAAAGAAGCTGTATGCAGTACTCCAGCCAAAGTATGACTCACATTACCGACGTGTCACCCGAAGACGGATTTTTCAGTAGAGGCCTCTGTCCCGCAAGGTGCACGGACTGAATAAAGCATGATATTTGTCTATGGGACACGCTAAAACGCAGAGTGTATGCTGACAATGCTACCACAGTAGACGCTACTAAACGGAATATTACAAGAGAAATTAACTAACACTTCCAGCTTCTCTTATAAACTCGTAAGATTTTTTAACGTACTGTTAACTATTACCTATATCTCTTTATTTAGTCCATTGTTGCCTGAAACACGGGCCTGAGGCGAACGGGTTTTACGTGGGACACACTGTATTGCCATGACTTCAAACACGTTCATCACGAACACAAAATATTTATTTACATTGACGAAAGATTGCCTGCCTCACAATATATTCCAGAAATCATTATCAATGAATCGAAGTTTACTTGACATCTATACTGAGAAATACATTAAATGCCTCGTACAACTTTTAATTTGTGCAGTTCATTTGTTACCCGAATACACGGATTTAGCAGCAGACGCGTATACGTTTCTGCTTAACACTTTAATCATGTAACATAATTAACTGACATAATTTTCACTTTGTGTCATGAAACTCACGGTGCTGCTGTGACATATGTCATCGAGGCTCTATCCCCAGCTTTCTAGTTCGGTATTCAGAGCGAGACGCGGTTGGAATACACCTGCCCGTGTCACTAAGAGACGCCGAGCAGTGCGCTAGAGCGCACGCGCGCGCGCCCGCACACACACACACACACACACACACACACACACACACACACACACACACACAGTGCTATAAATACAGCGGCGGCTCACCAGTTTGCTCGGAAGACAGGCAGGAAGTGGAATCGGATTTCATGCGCTCTGGATGTCCTTTTTCACCTCCAGTGGAAACGGATTTTAGTGGCAAAAATAGCTCGGTGTTCGTATAACTTGCCGCGTTAGATATCACGCAACAGTCGCATGAGGCAAATAATGTTACCTTCCGTTGCTCGTCCTAAAAGAATTTTTCAGTAAGCTATACACAGTTGATCCTTAGCATAAACAAATGTAACGCACTCCGCGTAAATAGGCGGACAGATTTTATATGATTACACGACTCCAAAACGATCAGTGGAAGCAGTAATATACCTAAAACACGAGATGACTTCAATAACAGAAGCATGGCACCGTTAAGGTGAAACGGCGTGGCAGGTGTAAACTTTTATCAAATTTTAAGTGTGGGTGAAACATCTAAATTCCACAAGGACTCATCGTCATATTCTGGCGGTATACTGATCAAGAAGTCGCGTCCAGACACAATGAAATGATGTTAATA
Organism: Schistocerca gregaria; assembly: GCF_023897955.1. Taxonomy (NCBI): domain Eukaryota; kingdom Metazoa; phylum Arthropoda; class Insecta; order Orthoptera; family Acrididae; genus Schistocerca; species Schistocerca gregaria. Next base: position 466,361,029 of record NC_064922.1, read on the forward strand.
GCTATACCAATGCCACAAGGTCGTGGGTGGTTGCCACGCGGAGTGGCCGCAGAGTCTGAGGTGCAATGTCACGGATTGCGCGGCCCCTCCCGCCGGAGGTTCGAGTCCTCCCTTGGGCATGGGTGTGTGTGTTGTTCTTAGCATAAGTTAGTTTAAGTAGTGTGTAAGTATAGGGACCGATGACCTCAGCAGTTCAGTCCCTTACGAATTCACACACATTTGAACATTGTTTTGAACGTGGGTGGTTCCGATTGGGAGGGAAGGCCATCGACATCGACCTCAACCACAGACACAATGACCAGGCAATCAAAGAACTGATTCGCAGCAGTGGCAGTTTTCCAACGTGAAGATGTTGAAACTGCGGTTGTCGAAAGGCTCCGAAAGCAAGGAACGAATTTCTACTGCGGAGGAATTGGACGATTGGTAGAGCATTTTTGAGTTGCTTACAGAAACTTGATGACTATGTTGAAAACCATTCAGTAAACGTTAGTTGTCCTGCCACAGAGTAACTTTTTTTTAAAAAAAAAATTCCTCCGTATCTAGCAGTAAGTGCTCGGAGCGATTTAAAGTGGAATGACCACATATAACTAATACTATGTAAGGCAGATGTCGGATTTAGATTGGTTGGAAAAATCAGGAAGTTTAGTCCATCCAGGAATGAATTAGCTTGCAATTCTCTGTGAATGTTGCTCATACGTCTGGGATCCTTGCCCAGTAGGGTGGATAGATGAAAAAGAAATTCAAAGTAGATCTGTACATTTAGTCACAGCATAGTTTAGTTGGCGCAGATGTGCGACGAGATGCTCATGCGCATTTGGTGGCAGACGTTGTAATAGATGTGTTGTTCATGACGCTCTGACTTACTTCGCCTACGTACAGTTATTGAGAAGATCATAAACATGAAACTATAGGGATTCGAGCTCACACGGAGGTGGAGATTTAACAACTACCGTTTACTGAACGCACCGTTATGAAATGCGACGGAGAAAAGGGGTTTGGAAGGAAGGGGACGGGAAACTGTCAATGGTAAACAAAGTATTCTCCGCCGTGCATCATCAGGTGGGTTTCCAGGAAGAAATAAGATGTAGATGCAGCCTTCAAGAGGAGGTGAAAATTTCGACAGATATTCCCAAGAGTGACGCAGTTAAGCGATGTTGTGCGAGGATTGTCAACATATACATTGTTTTTTAGTATTCCCGACAGATAAAAATCATACGTTGTTAAGTCCGGGGCCTGGAGAGTCAGAAACCTCTACTGACATTTTTCGAAGGTTACTGTCAACAGCTGTTGTGTAATGTATGAAATGTATATTTGAACCATCAGCTGTTTTTATTTTATACCCAAAGATCTATCCGGTCTTAGGCCATCTTCACGAAGCGTTTGCAGTAGCTGAATTTTGTATTGTTTCATACGTAAACGTCTACGCAACACACGCCAGACGGACATCGGGCATGTTGAGCTGTTGAGCTGCGCGGCGAACGGATTTCTGCGGACTCCTTGTGAAACTATGGCGGATGCGTTCGACGTCTGTATCAGACACTCGATAACGGCCCGGCGATTTGCCTTTACACAAACAACCTGTTTCTCGGCTTTTTTCTGGACATCGCTAAATGCTCTGTGTTGTAGGAAGGTCCACACCATACCTACTACGAAAGTCACACTAAACAGTCACCACTGACCGCACAGCGCAAAACGTAGAAGACAAAACTCTTTCTGTTGTCCCGACCTCACTTTGCTGGAACTCAAGTGAGCTCACACTGTTACTACCTAGAGGGAACCAGGATAAACTCTAGAGTTTTCTCTTTCCAACAGTACGATGTTCATGCACATATCTCAAAAAACATCATAGTTATCGTTTTTTCATAAATCGGATGATTCTTTTTGATACACCCGGTATACTAGAAATGTGTCCCTCCACTTTTCATTCTATTCCATTTTAGCACAATAACCCACACCAACCCCTGGGTCGGTACAGCTAGTGTCTGATAAATAAAGATTTTGTTAAACAGAATCGCTTTCAGTATGAAAGTAAGGACGATTATACGAAAATTCAATTATAAGACTGTAGCAAACACGTATGTAGTCCTTTGAAAATTCAAGATAAAAGAAAAAAAAATATTTTCCTCCTTTTAAAAACTAAAAGGTACGATGATTATTCTTCCCTTGTTACAGCTGAAAAATGATGTACAGCTTCTCGTCATCAGATTGCAGCCCCCTTATATCGCCCAAACCGAGATATGCCCATGCTCAACAGATTCATTCTTCTCGAACTCGCCACTTTCCCACCGTGTTCAATTTAACCTTCCAAAACCAGATTATGGAGCAGGCTTCAACATGGCCAGCATGCCTCTTTATTCTTGCAACCGAGGCAGTGTTAATTTAGTAGTTGGGTTTTCACCGCACGCGTTTGAAATTCGCTGATTTCGATGCTGGCTTAACGGAGACTTCCTACGCTCTCCTTACTCACACCAAAGCTCATCTCGTGCTATGAGACCATGTGAAAAATCTAATGGGATTTCTGTGTTAGGAAAAAATGAGCTTCTACAGAGGACCCATCACAGAATTTTCGCGATTTTCAATGTGAAAGTTGTCTGGTGCGTGCAACCAACTATTAAATACAATAGAACTCCGGATTTTGTCCACAAGCAGTTCTACTCTTCTTACACGAGAATGATGAACCGAAAGCACATATCTCAGTCTTATGCCCTTTACATTGGTAATCATTCCGACGTCTTCAAAGTGACTTTAGGAACATCACAGTGTTTAAACCTGGTTAGTGTACGGGGTGTTTAACTCCGCTTCTAAGGACAAGAGCAGTGTGCTATCTGCGCTACCTCTGTCTGTTGTTTACTACAATGAACGATGTTACTGACATATATCAAGGAAACTTTTACTTACGCGTAAGTCTGAAATAACAGACAGTAGAGACGCTCCACAGCCGTACGAAATAATTCCAAATTATTTCGCTGACTGCGAATAATTTGGCGTCAGCTGAATTAGGTATAGGTCTACCACACAGTAGCCACCTACGAAACGTGATAACCGTGAAAGCCAGGTTCGGGTTCTGGTGGGGCAGCACAGATTTTCATATGTCACTACTGGGTAGACCGTTCGCCCAGTACAAGTCCTTTGAGTTGATGCTACTTCGGCAACTTGAGTGTCGATGGGGATGAGTTGATGATGATTAGGACAAAACAACAGCCAGTCGCTGAGTGTAGAAGATGTCCGACGCAGCTGGGAAACGAACCCAGGACCCTTTGGTACAACATTCCGTCGCGCTGGCCACTCACCGACTGGGGCGGACACTACTGGGCAGTAGATCTATTTCAAAGAAACTTTTGTAGAAATTACTTCTGTACGATGTGTACTTTCTGATCATAAATTACATATCGTTCAGAAGTTATATATATATATATATATATATATATATATATATATATATATATATATATATATATATATACTCCTGGAAATTGAAATAAGAACACCGTGAATTCATTGTCCCAGGAAAGGGACAACATGCTCAATGGGGGAAAGGTCCAGAGATCTTGCTGGCCAGGGTAATTGACTTACACCTTCTAGAGCACGTTGGGTGTCACGGGATACATGCGGACGTGCATTGTCCTGTTGGAACAGCAAGTTCCCTTGCCGGTCTAGGAATGGTAGAACGATGGGTTCGATGACGGTTTGGATGTACCGTGCACTATTCAGTGTCCCCTCGACGATCACCAGAGGTGTACGGCCAGTGTAGGAGATCGCTCCCCACACCATGATGTCGGGTGTTGGCCCTGTGTGACTCGGTCGTATGCAGTCCTGATTGTGGCGCTCACCTGCACGGCACCAAACACGCATACGTCCATCATTGGCACCAAGGCAGAAGCGACTCTCATCGCTGAAGACGACACGTCTCCATTCGTCCCTCCATTCACGCCTGTCTCGACACCACTGGAGGCGGGCTGCACGATGTTGGGGCGTGAGCGGAAGACGGCCTAACGGTGTGCGGGACCGTAGCCCAGCTTCATGGAGACGGTTGCGAATGGTCCTCGCCGATACCCCAGGAGCAACAGTGTCCCTAATTTGCTGGGAAGTGGCGGTGCGGCCCCCTACGGCACTGCGTAGGATCCTACGGTCTTGGCGTGCATCCGTGCGTCGCTGCGGTCCGGTCCCAGGTCGACGGGCACGTGCACCTTCCGCCGACCACTGGCGACAACATCGATGTATTGTGGAGACCTCACGCCCCACGTGTAGAGCAATTCGGCGGTACGTCCACCCGGCCTCCCGCATGCCCACTATACGCCTTTGCTCAAAGTCCGTCAAATGCACATACGGTTCACGTCCACGCTGTCGCGGCATGCTACCAGTGTTAAAGACTGCGATGGAGCTCCGTATGCCACGGCAAACTGGCTGACACTGACGGCGGCGGCGCACAAATGCTGCGCAGCTAGCGCCATTCGACGGCCAACACCGCGGTTCCTGGTGTGTCCGCTGTGCCGTGCGTGTGATCATTGCTTGTACAGCCCTCTCGCAGTGTCCGGAGAAAGTATGGTGGGTCTGACACACCGGTGTCCTTTTTCCATTTCCAGGAGTGTATATATTCCACTACCCTTTAGACGAATTCAGTGATCACTTCACAGACCACATGAAACTATCAACCGAGATTATCATGCGGATTTTTTTTTTTTTACCAAAAACCGCAGTATATCTTTGCCACTTCGAACTTTGTCGGGGGTAGAATGCTTGTCTCATTATTATTTGCATTTTAGTGTGTCTTTTGATTACATTTGTCCGTTACCGGATGAAACCTCAACAGGCTGAAACTGCTTCACGGACTAGTACACAATCCTGGACGTTTGCCTTTCGGAGGCAATTCTATTACAAATTGGACTAACTAAGCACAAGTGACCCTACGATCAGTACCTCTCCCGATTTTCTAGCATCACAGTAGCTGTCTCTTCTGCACCAACATATCTGTTTCTAGGGTACCTCAGTAGCGCTCCTTATCTCATACAGTTCCGATAGCCGGCCGCGGTGGCCGTGCGGTTCTGGGCGCTTCAGTCCGGAACCGCGGGACTGCTACGGTCGCAGGTTCGAATAGTGCCTCGGGCATGGATGTGTGTGATGCCCTTAGGTTAGTTAGGTTTAAGTAGTTCTAAGTTCTAGGGGACTGATGACCTATGATGTTAAGTCCCATAGTGCTGAGAGCCATTTGAACCATTTTTTTAAGTTCCGATAGCAACCTACTGACGATGAATCAAACGACGATGCATGAGTAGCTTTCCCGTCTTTTGATCAGCAATTTAGAAAACAGGAAATGTTTCAAAGTGCAACTTAATGGCGCTCTGTGTGATTGGAGAACACTACGCTTTATTTGCTCCAGTAAAAGTAAATTTGCTTACAACAGTATATCTTATTTTATTTTCAAAATAATATTGCCTCGTCTACTGGTACCTCTTAGGCGTGTTTCCTCAATAGAATACCTTAAGTACCTACTGCTAAGTACTGTGACTGTCGTACCATCAAGGGAGCACCTATAATATGGCTGCAGTAAAGAATAATAATTCGTGTTATACTTTGCGGCAGTCACATTACAGACGCCTCCCTTGCTGGTATGTCAGTTACAGGACTTTCGGCCATCGATTCATGGTTCAAATGGTTCACATCGCCCTAAGCACCATGGGACTTAACATCTGAGGTCATCAGTCCCCTAGAACTTAGAACTACTTCAACCTAACTAATCATAGCCAGGATTCGAACTTGCGACCGTAGCAGCAGCGCGGTTCCGGACTGAGGCGCCTAGAACCATTCGGCCACAACGGCCGGCATTGATCCACGAAGCACGCTTAAGAGGTGCCTGTAGATATGACAATATTGTTTATGAAATTTATTATACCATATAACATCAAAATAAAATAAGAAATACAACTCTAATGAAATTGACTTTCGTTGGAACAAATACGTAACAGGTGAAAGACCTACAGATACTCGTTCGGAGCCGCCTGCACGAAAAAAATACCACTTTTTGGTCAATGACACTGGAAAGCAGCAGTACGCTGTACGCTGAACTCTTGACGTTCCCTTTAATGCCGGAGGCACGCGAGGCCACTCACTGACATGGGACTGTTGCCGGCCAGAATACGGGTCGTGACGAGGGCCGCCGCGTGTATTGATCAGGCGAAGGTCGCACGGCCTAACGTAGCCGGAGACGTCGCCGTAAGGAGTTACCGCCGCTGCCGCTGCCGCTGCCGCTGCCACACATCGACTGCACGACGGGGTCGCCTCCTTTGGGCCATGTATTTTATGGTTTTGACAGCTAGCGCCACCTGGCGGGTGGGCTCTCTAGATATCTGGTCTACGTCTCTTACACTGAACGGAACAGAACTGTCGATGTTTATCATATCAGTAGCTGACGAAGAAAGGGGCACGAATGGCTTTAACTATGTTCGAGTATAATGTCTTTTCTGGAGACTAGAAATCTACTCTGTAGGAATCAGCATGGGTTTCGAAAAAGACGGTCGTGTGAAACCCAGCTCGCGCTATTCGTCCACGAGACTCAGAGGGCCTTAGACACGGGTTCACAGGTAGGTGGTGTGCTTCATGACTTCCGCAAGGCGTTTGACACAGTTCCCCACAGTCGTTTAATGAACAAAGTAAGAGCATACGGACTATCAGATCAATTGTGTGATTGGATTGAGGAGTTCCTAGATAACAGAACGCAGCATGTCATTCTCAATGGAGAGAAGTCTTCCGAAGCAAGAGTGATTTCAGGTGTGCCGCAGGGGAGTGTCATAGGACCGTTGCTATTCACAATATACATAAATGACCTGGTGGATGACATCGGAAGTTCACTGAGGCTTTTTGCAGATGATGCTGTGGTGTATTGAGAGGTTGCAACAATGGAAAATTGTACTGAAATGCAGGAGGATCTGCAGCGAATTGACGCATGGTGCATGGAATGGCAATTGAATCTCAATGTAGACAAGTGTAATGTGATGCGAATACATAGAAAGATAGGTCCCTTATCATTTAGCTACAAAATAGCAGGTCAGCAACTGGAAGCAGTTAATTCCATAAATTATCTGGGAGTACTCATTAGGAGTGATTTAAAATGGAATGATGATATAAAGTTGATCGTCGGTAAAGCAGATGGCAGACTGAGATTCATTGGAAGAATCCTAAGGAAATGCAATCCGACAACAAAGGAAGTAGGTTACAGTACGCTTGTTCGCCCAATGCTTGAATACTGCACAGCAGTGTGGGATCCGCACCAGGTAGGGTTGATAGAAGAGATAGAGAAGATCCAACGGAGAGCAGCGCGCTTTGTTACAGGATCATTTAGTAATAGCGAAAGCGTTACGGAGATGATAGATAAACTCCAGTGGAAGACTCTGCAGGAGAGACGCTCAGTAGCTCGGTACGGGCTTTTGTTAAAGTTTCGAGAACATACCTTCACCGAAGAGTCAAGCAGTATATTGCTCCCTCCTACGTATATCTCGCGAAGAGACCATGAGGATAAAATCAGAGAGATTAGAGCCCACACAGAAGCATACCGACAATCCTTCTTTCCACGTACAGTACAAGACTGGAATAGAGGGGAGAACCGATAGAGGTACTGAGGGTGCCCTCCGCCACACACCGTCGGGTGGCTTGCGGAGTATGGATATACATGTAGATGTAGATGTAGAACTATGTATAGCGAAGTACTGGACCGTTTCAAATTACTAAATATGAAGAATAACGTTCACCACTGGAGAGCTGGAACTACTGAAGCCCGGAAACATTTAGCGGAAACTGACTTTAATGGTTCAGTTGCCACACTATCTTATCTAAAGGGTCAAATTACATTTGGTATGATGAATAGCAGCTTGCTGTAAACGCGGAAAAATGTAATTGAATATTATAAGGAAAAACAATCACATAGTGTTCGAATGCGGTATTAGTGGCGTTACTGGTTACAAAAATGGTTCACATGACTCTAAACACTATGGGACCTAACATCCGAGGTCATCAGTCCCCTCCATGTAGAACTAAATAAACCTACCTAACAAAAGGACATCACACACATCCATGCCCAAGGCAGGATTCGAACCTGCGACCGTAGCAGCCGCGGGATTCCGGTCTGAAGCGCCTAGAACCACACGGCCAACGCGACCGGCCTGGTTACACACCCATGACGATTAAGTATCTGGGCATAACGTTGCAAACCGACATGAAATGGGACAGTGATTAAAGAGAAATACTGAGGTCACCCGCATGAGGGCTTTGAAACAGTTCAGTGCCAACAAGTGAAAATTTGTGATGAACTGGGATTTGAACCCGGATTTCTTGCTTTACGCGAATGGTCTCCTCAACCTCTCCTGCTTTCCCATCATGCTTCCCATGCGACTCAAATTCCCAAATCGTCATACACTACTTCAGTATGGCTTCCCTGTCCACTTTCCTTATTGCTCCCCACGTCTGGCATGATTCCCGCAACAGGTCGGACGTAGGGAGCATCTACACAGAAATTTCACAATTATGTGTGTAGCGTCTCTTCTTTGGGGAATGTTCGAAAGAACGAACATCACACGTATAATGGTAATGAAACGGAAATAACATGATAAATCGGTTGTAGGTATGGCGAATGGTCGCCTCAGATTATTTGTGACAGTTCTATAAAAATTTAGCCCGTGGTTCAAAGAACGTCATCGAAGCTATATAGAGGCGTCCTGCTAGATTTATGGCCGGTGAGTTTGACCAACAAACCAGTGTTACAGACATGCTTCATGAAATCAAACGGGAATCCCTGGATCATAAAAGGCGTTTTTTTCGTGAAACACTATAGAGAATGTTTAGGAAACTGGCATTTGCGACGGACTGAAGAACGATTGTGCAGTCACCAATAAAATCTCATGTAAGGATAATGAAGCTACATAAGTAATAGCTCGTACGGAAGTCTTTTTCCCCTCTTTCCTTTTGGAAGTAGAGCAAGGAAGACAATGTCTGGTCGTGGTGCAATGCACTCTCCACTACGCGCCCTACGGTGGCACATTTGTAGGTGTATATGTAGACGTAGAAATAAGTGAAGTTATAGCAATAGTGTTGTATACCTTTTCCTCCATGTGTAATAATTAGCTCTCTAAATCTTAATATGTGTCAGACACATACGGTATAGACTGTGCCTATTAAGGGTCAAGTTCTAATGTTTCCTCAGGACAATCATTCATGGGAATGCATGGATTTCATCATTTCACTCGATGCACAGTATTTGTGAAAAGGTAGTATGTCACAAGCAAAAAGTATGTTTTGGGCGTGGATTTGAGCTGACATCTTTACCTTCTGCGGTTGCTTACAGTCACGTGGAATAAAACTTTCTAATTTCATTAAGAAGAAATGATATATCATTAACGTCCTTAACATTGAATTCTCCACGTAGCGCGTATGGTTCCGTAGCCCGCCATAAGACGGGAACGGAGACTCTGATCACCTTCTACTGGGGGGCCAAACACAACAGCTTTCATATACCCCCACAAAAATGTCCAGTGAATTGTGGTCCAGAGACCATGGAGTAGGTCCAGAGAGCAATTGGTCCACTTCTGTCTATTAATCTGTCATCGAATCTTAAAGTTTTGAACATGACTGCGTGGTCAGCGACCGTTTACAAAGCAAACGTAACAGCAATAGCAGCTCTCGGTCGCAAAAAAGGAGTCTTTTGACCCAGGTTTCGGCACTGCTATGAGTGCCTTCATCAGAAATAGATGCCTCAAACTGGCAAGTCACTTATTAAACTAAAATTCAGCGAAAAAGCTTTAGTCACAAAATTTGTAAAATGGAAACGTAAAAGGCAAGCCACTATTAGACAGGTGCTACCGTAACTTGGTGCATGTGAGCAGTGCATAGGGGCTTGCCTTTTATGTATCCTCTTTCACAAATTTTGTGACTAAAGCTTTATCCCTTGATTTTTGGTTTAATACCTGACATGCCAATTTGATAGTTCTATTTCTGATCAAGGCTGAAACCTGGGTCAAAAGTCTCCTTTTTTGCGACCGAGGGCTGCTATTGCTGTTAATTTTATCACCGAATCCGCTATTTAGAAGCCGACGGACAATAACTTTAAAATGGAGAGGTGCTGCGTCTTGCATGAAGTACAAGTTTTGTCGCACATCTAAATAGATCTGTTAATAGATCAAAAATATGATAATTTTGTCCGTTGAGCCAGGGTAGAAGAAAATGAGGTACTAACGAAGAGTCACCAACAATGCCGGCCTAAAAATTGACAGAAAACGTTTGTTGATGGCTTGATAACTTGATTCAACAGTTGCGTGAGGATTGACGACTGCCCATACATGGCGACTGTGTGCTTCCCATGATAAATGAGTTGGAGAAAATGAGTTGAATCATGGAAACAAAGCGTTTCCAGACCGCATGTTCATACAACATAATTTCTTCGTGTAAGTGTGCGGTATGTGTCCTACAATTCATGCAGTACAATTTAGTTACACCCTGTATATATAATGTCTTGTGATAGAGGAGTCTGATGAATATTTTCTAACAGATCACTTAATTACGGTAGTTTACGTTGGATGCTGGAGTCTTTCAGTGTTTCATTGTATGCAGGCCGTAAAATTCGCTGAGCCAGTGAAATGATTAGTGCAACAAAGTAGTCAAACACATTCCACACCTACAAAGTTAACAAGTCACTGCGAAATAGTTACCAATGTGCGTACCGTACCGTATCCTCAGGATGCCGCAAACTTCGTCTTTCTTTAACGAAACTTACCAGTTTCTCACAGTCCATGTTTCGTTTGTGAGGTCGATTCGACCAGAGAAAACAAACTTTATTTGAAATACATCGATTGTCAAAGGAAGGCCGTGCGTTCGGGCGACGTGGTAGACTTTATTGCGAGCGCCCACTGATTTGTGAAGGTTGGCCGTGTTCGGACGATGTCGGTCGTAGGAGAAATCCAGTGACATCGCGGCCACTGTGACCGTAGCCTTACAAAGCACTTTACTCTCTGCCGAACCTGTCTTACTCGATTGTTTCAGTTCTTTTACAAGATGTCCGTTGTGTGTGTGGGGGGGAGGGGTTGGAATTTTTGTTCAGTGTCCAAACTTTGCGGTTTACACATTACTCAACGAGCTTTCATAAGAACAAGATTGTCGTCTCTAAATTCGTTTGACACTTCTTACAGTCGATACGCTTTATCGTGTCGTAACCTAAAATAAACTAGAAAAGTCACTCCCAAAAAACACATAGCATGTCGAAATAAAAGTCAATTGTTCCAAATCTATGAACAGATCGAGGACTATGAGCTATTCGAGAATCAGCGTAACGAATACATCAAAGACGAGATAGGAACTTGGATCCGCCAGCCAGGTCAGGTATTTACATCCTGCAGATGACTAACGGACATTCCCGTGTGAACTATTTGCTGCGTCCTCCGGAAACTATTCCTACAAGGAGCGAAATTCGCTTATTCGTGTTAAAGGAATGCTACATGATGCATGCGAAAAAAAAACTGTTGCCGATCTCTTCAAACTTTATTACTTTCCAGTAATTCTGTTTACTGCTAAAATTGACTCAATACACTGCCCGATGAGATTTATTTATTTTAAAAATTCATTACTGATGAATTTTCCAGCATTAACTTTCCGACAAGTTAATTTATATTCGTCATAGGTGTATTAATATCTTCAATAGTACTTTAATTAACCTTTTCAAAACAAGTACGTGCTACATTTCTCAAGTTGTGGGCACAGTAAATTAATTGTTCATTTCATTCTCAAACTCTTCATTGTTGTCTATATCGGAGCAGTATTGTTAGCTTTTCAATATCTTAAAAATTTCTTCTGTTACAATCGACGTTGTACATACATAGACACTTATTGCAAAAAATTCATCTAGTGATGTTGTTGCACATTCTAATATATGTTAACGCCTGCCTTATTTCTCTGCCATTGTGGCTGAAATAATAAATGTACAGTAGCTGTATTTAAAAAAACAAATAACCCAGAAAGGTTTTGACATAAAATTTCGTGATTTAGACACACAATTCACAGCCTTCAACACATCACCGATTTCCAATGGGTACTGCAGTGGTTTGACAATGGTAGTACCCAAGGATATGAAGTAACATAGTAATAGTAATATTTGTTTATCATATTCGGTCTAATGAAGAAAAAATATCACCAAAAATCTTTGTGACTGCTCTGTGTGCCATATTACGCAAGACGTACATCCCCAAGGTCATATAACAATACAATAATGTATTCTTACTCCTGTAGTACATACGTACAACTGGTAAATTTCGTTATTTGCTATCCATCATGAAAATTCAATTTTACTGGCCAGAATCGTAGTACACTCTTCTGTACAAACAACGGAGCAAACACTTAAAAACGGTCACGAAGATGTTGCCTGGGAACTCACCTTCGTCTTGCTGCTGTCGTAGAGGACGCAGGCATGGACGATGTGCCTACAGCACACTCGTCTTTCATGTTACAACGACTGATCGAGCACTCACCTGCCTGCAGGGGTCTACAGTGACAGGTGTCAGCCCTCAATTTCTAGAATTCTGGTTTTCTCGTGAACGAGGACGTACTGAGAGCCCTCGTATCGCTTACAGTGAAATAGTTTTCCGCGTAGGGCACTTTTAACAGTTTTTTTAAATGGGGTTCTAAACATTGCTGACAGATGCACCATCAAAAAGTAAAGTCTAAAATTTCTGTATAATCACTACGTACGTAATAAATGCAGAAGCAGCTGTTACATCAGTTAATGTGTTGTGTGACACATCTAGGCAGCAGGTAACTAGTACGATGCTTGGTGTTCACTGCTCCCCAGCAGCTGGAATCAACAGTCAGCTGCTCCTCGTTGATAGCCGTTGAAAATTCGTAATAACCACTCACTAATCTTCCAGCGGCTTTACATTTCATAGGATTTTTCTTTGCTCATCATTCCAATTTACATTAACTTTAATGTATTCCTCCAGATAGTGAGAAGTGTTTGGTTTAAATTTTTCATAAAAATAAATGCTATTAACGTACAATCGGTTAGAGGAATAATTGAAATTAGATTTCTCTAACCACTGCGGATAATTCAGTGAGACCATGTTACGTCTATCACAGTGTGAATCTTCGTAAACTGAAGCACTGTGGACATCTGCAGTTTCACATGAGTTACGTAACAACTTGGCTCCGTGAATCACCACTCCAAATGTAAAGACTTTTATTTTCATTCGTCCAATAGTACTACAATAACCTGTCCCATATATCAATCTATAACACGTAATTACATACACTGTAACGTTCTTTTAAAAATTGTAATGCGCATTGTTTCTGTCATGCAAATTGACTGATGTGTTTTTGAGCAAGTGACTTAATGTGCATAACCAATATATAATTTTGATAATGAAATCAATCCCTCTGAAATTTTCCTGGTCTCGTGAGTACCGATTTCTATCGACCTGTACAAAAAATGACAAATTACCCTGTGAAAATAAACAATGAAATAAATTTTCCTTAGCTCTTGATCGCAACGGATGTAATATTGTTATTCTGTTCTCTCCACAGTAGGCATAGAAAATATTCAGTCTTGGTCCGGTCGTAAAATAGCTTCATAAAAATAATATCAGGAGATTGGATGATAAATGAATAACCTTGCAAATGTTCAGCGAAAATAAAGGATATTGGTTTAGCGCTGTGCAATGCTGCTCTCTTGAAGGTGCTACAACATTGATACTTTTCTGATTCTGGTACATTAATATTTTTCTTCTTCTGTTTGAAAAATCATTTCTTTTAAAAATATTCATTGGATTCACATATATACGATATGGAAGAGGATGAGGTAATGATAAGCGGATATGCTAAGATCGAATGCTCCAGTTTGAAAATTGTGTTCTAAATATGGTTTCACCTTCACAAAATCTGATACGAAACATTTTACATTACCTTCAAAATCAGTGAACTTCTCGACTGTTCTGCAATTCTCACTTACTGACGTAATTAAAAACACTTTGATTGTTACATGAGAAAAAATCTGACATCATTTGGCAAAACAAATTTAAAAATTTAATTTCTCTGTAACAGGATTACAAAACACCTAAAATATTACCAATTGGGCACACGTAATCGACCTATACATTAAACCTAATGGAAATTACTTGGTTCCTACTTTCAAGGGTCAGTGCTTTAAAATTAAGCGAAATCCACGAATTGCGTTGCTCCATACTTAAAACTAAATATACAAAATTTCACTACCTTTAAAATTTGTTCTAGTTTATGTACCTTTGTGTTACAGTATCATTCATCATTCCATTTTATAAAAATTCTATTACGTTTCGTCTATAGACCAACAACTATATTCTCACAGCTAGCCACTAGCTTTAAGTCTTACATCTTACCTATAACAGAGTGCAACGGCAATTGGTACTACGCTCCACGCACCCATACGTACAATAGATTCTGCCACTCAGGCAACATCTTTGGTTCAGTGGTGTCAAAAATACAATTTCTTCTACATATGACAATTGTTTCACATCATTTTTCATGAATTATATTACAAAATCGGGCTCCACGTACAAGTGGACCCCTCACAACCCATTCTCAATTAATTTTGTACAGAGACTTCCAATGCACATTTCTTTGACTAACTCAAGCAATGAAAATAGAAGTACAGTGATAAGGATTCCTTTTAAAATTTGTTAGATGAAATACCAGCAGTAGGCTCAACTATTACATGTTGCCACTAATCTACGGATTATCGAGTTCAAATGGTTCAGATGGCTCTGAGCACTACGGGACGTAACATCTGAGGTCATCAGTCCCATAGAACTTAGCACTAATTAGCCTAACTAACCTAAGGACATCACAGACATCCATGTGCGAGGCAGGATTCGAACCTGCGACAGTAGCAGTCACACAGTTCTGGACTGACGCGGCTAGAACCACTCGGCCACGGCGGCGATTATTGAGTACTCGAGTGAAAAATATTTAATGGTTTCTTCATGATGTGCTGGATTAACTTCGTAAGTCCGGCCTACAAATCAAGCCAAAAAATTCTCCTGCAAAGTGAAGCTTACAAATTTATTTTCAAGTGAACAATGACATATTGCACTTCAGTGAAAGTAACAGTGTAGCACAGCATGTCGTGTGATATAATTCTATGACTACAGCTACTGTTTACTTTCATTTATCTTTTCTCTCTCTACTTCACCTTATGAATTATCTTTATCAACGGGCGTACGTGGTATAAATACCTAGTCTTCTCAAATATTTGCTCTATGCTACAGCTGCAATGAATTTTGTGAACAAAATTGTGTCCGCCATTAAAAGTATCCAGCGTTATTGCTTCTGAAGAACTGTATTACACACAACAAGTTAAAATAAAAGTTTTAATACGGTTTTTCTTATGTCACAAACAAGAACAAACTAATTAATTAGTTTCAAAACCCTCAGGATGACAAATCTTTGTAACAAAACTTGACACTGAGAGTTCATGTTATCCGTTACTAGCAAACAGTGTCGTTTCGCTATGCTGTATACTGCAAAGGCGTACGCTGTTTCCAGTAAAATACACATTATGTAATAAAAATTGTAATTATTTCTACATAAAACGTTAGTTACAGTTGCTGCAGCGTACTGATAACCGAGGTTTGAAAGAAAATATCTGATAGAACTTGAATCGTAGTAATTAATAACGTCAGTAAGCACAATGGTTAATACTGTAAATTCCCCATACGTTGTGAGTCAGCTGTTAGTATTCTGTCAAGCAAGCTGTGCTAGCACGTTGCGTTTTTTCGAATTAGATAAGCCATCCAACATTTTCCAATGGACTGATAATCTCGATATTCAATTATTCTGGAGTAGCTTTTGCAGGTGGGGCTTCTAGGATCCTGTCAATTCATTTATGCACTTCATAATGAGATAACGATTCCTCTGGCTGTATTGGCGTCGTAGTTACTCCGAATTGAAATTTTCCGAACCTCATGGTATTTATAACTCATACAAACTTCCAGCTGACAGTGGGAAAACTTTTTAATTTATGACTAAATAATTGGCTGAGTGATAAACTTCTGTTCTTCACAATTCTTTAAATTGTGTAATGTAAAAACTGTTCTTCATTGTCAGGCATGCCTGAAAGCTTCAATCCTACTGCAGTCTATGAAGACATTTCTTAATTTACATTTTTTACTTTTGTGTTGAGGCAATTAATATAGCAAGAAGCTTAAGACGGGATAGAAACAAACTCTGCTACCTAGGAGTTATGAAATATCATAGCTGAAGGAATAAATTTATTAAAAAAAGTTTATGCCAAGATTTTCATCTTTTAAAAATAATTTAGTGATTTTATTTTAGCCAAATGTTACGTAATGCATTCCTACAACGGTAAGTTCGGCAGCATACCAGCATGAAACCTTAACTTGGGAAGTGCGAGATCACTTGAAGTAAAACACTAAGGCACGTACAATGTGTTGCTATACATACGGAATGAAATGTAGACTTCCGTGCAAGATACGTCCTCATCAAGAAAAGCTCTAATAATATGATGCGACAGTCAATGAAAATTTTCCATAGCAGTCACACAAGTAACCTCATAACCCACGAGGATGAAACACTGAACACAGAAAATTCAATACAGATATTCCAAGAGAAACTTTTTGCGTGTCGGTGAGTAACAATATTTAAGCTTCCTGATTCGAACTAAAACTTACCCTAAGAGATTCTTTTCCTGCCTCTAACACAACCTTTAGAGCTCTTTATACGTGAAGAATTGGGTAGCAGCGTGTTTGGGCTCTACAAATAAAGTGAGTGTCTATTTCTGAAAGATTATCGTGTAATTCAAACATTATTAGGGGTAAGGGCGCTTGATTTTGATCCGATTCCCTGTTACGAGCAAAACGGCGACTAAATTATTCTTTCGAGCATTCTACAGACGTAAATTTAATTGTTATTTTAGGAATTGTAAATCTCCGCCCTAAAACTCGTAAACAATATCCAAATGTTCGAGGTAGAATTGACGTAAGTTGCGCCTTCACCGTGATGAAGTTTAGTGCACTCTTATCTCCAATGATAATATTTAAAGTAGCTGTTTGACGATGTTGACTGGACTACACTCTTAGAAATTGTGAAAGTATTAAGTGTAAAGTAATAGCACCAATAGGTGAGCTACAAGTTGTACAGAAACCAGCAATAGCTCTAAATGTCGCAGAGCATTAAAGAGAAGCATATTTGATAATTTAATGCGACAGGAATAAACCCTGTCCCAGAAGTTATTCTATATACAACGATTCAACTGTGGAGAAAACTAAGGCGAAAATTGGAAAAGGAATTAAAGTTCAGAGAGAAAAATTAAAAACTTTAAGATTTGCTGACGACATCACATTTCTGAGAGAGAATGCAAGACAACTGAAAGAACAGTTGAATATTATCAAATGTAAAACAATGAAAATGGAGTGTAGTCGAATTAAACAGAGGGAATTAGGCTAAGAAATCAGACACTAACAGAAGTAGATGACTATTGCTATTTGAGCAGTAAAATAAGTGGTGATGACAAGTACAGTGGATGTAAAATGCAAATTAGCAATAGTAAGAAAATAGTTTTTAAGGAAAAGAGAAATTTACATTTTACAAAGTTCTTTTCTAAAATCATGTGTCTGCAGTATAGCCTAGCACGGAAGCGAAGCGTGGACAATAAAGCGTTTGCAGTGCGGTGCTATATAACAGTGATGAAGACTAGACGGGTAGGTCGTATAACTGATAACCAGTTATTTGTGTTATCAGTCTTCTGATTGATATGGTCCTCCATCACAGATATCTATTATGCATAAACCTCTCCATCTGAGAGTAGCACTTGCATCCAGCATCTTCAGCTAATTTTGTTCACAATATTTCAGTTGTCTTCCTCTGTCCTTTTTACCCTCTACATCTCTTCTAAGTGTCGAGGAGGATATTCCCCAAAGTCTTAAAACGCATGTCGTATAATCTTGTCCTTTCTTGTCATTGTTTTCCATATGGTACTGCCCTCACGGATTCTGTATAGAATTTTCTCATTTATCATCAGCCCACCTAATTTTCAGCACCCATATATAGCGCCGCATCTCTTCTTTTCCGTTTTTCCCACAATTCATGATTGACTTACATACAATGCTGTGCTACAGATGTAGGCTTTTACTAGCTTTTTTAGCAAATGAAGTTAATGAATACAATGTGTGGGAGAAAGAAACTTGTAGTACAAGTTGTCTGGAAGAAGTAATAGGTTGGTAGGACATAGTCTGAAACATCAAGGAATCATTAATCCGCTAATGGAGGGAAGTGTAGGGAGTGAAACTTTTAGACGAACCGCAAGGGATCGATCAGGTCAGAACGAAAAAGGCATGCCAAAATCAAAATAATACAATATCTTCAAGATTGGCGATGTTTTAATGAAGCTCAAAACTTAACACTAATTTCAATGTGAGATGTAATAGATTCCACAACGAAAGTGTGCCACAAAACGTAGCAGGAAATCCAGAGAGGTTCTGTTCGTAGGTGAAGTACACCAGCGGCAAGAAACAATCAATACTTTCACAGTATAATACCAATGGTAAAGTTACCGGTGACAGAGCCAGTATAGTGGAGTTACTAAACATGGCTCTCCGAAATTCCTATATCGAAGAAGAATTTGAATGAGGAACAGCTGCCAATACGCATACGTCCCTAGTAGATATGCTTGGTGTTGGGAAGCAGCTTAAAGTACTTGTTAAAAACAAGTTTTCCAGTCCAGATTGTATCTAAGTTAGGCTCCTTTTAGAATACTCTGGCCCAATAGCTTGACACTTAGATGTCAAATACAACCGCTCGCTCGACGAAAGATCCGCACCAAATGACTGCAAAGCTCCACAGGTTACAGCAATACTGAGGAAAAGAGATAGGAATATATCGGTGAATTACAGGCCCATACCTCTGACGTCAATTTGCAGTAGGATTTGGGAATATGTACTGTTTTCAAACATTATGAATCATCTCGAAGAAAACGGTATTTTACACATCAGCACTGATTCTATGAATATCGTTGTTGTGAAATACAAGTAGCTCTTTATTCGCACGAAGTAATGCCTACTATCGAGTGCGGAACTCAAATTGAGTTCATCTTTCTAGATTTCGAGAAGAGGTTTGAAAACCGTTCCTAAAAAGCGGCTTCCAGTCATATTGAGTGCCTACAAAGCAACATCTCAGTTGTGCGAGTGGATTCGTGATTTCCTGTCAGAAAGATCACAGAAGTAATCGATGGAAAGTCATTGAATGAAACAGAAGTGATATCTTGCGTAACCCAGGGAAATGTTATCTGCATTCTACCGTTCCTGTCTGTATAAACGATTATCAGACAATCTCAGAAGCGCTCTTTGATTGTTTCCAGATAAAGTTGTCATTTACGTCTAGTAAAGCCATTAGAAGATCAAAGCCAATTGCAGAATGATTCAGACAAGATATCTGTACAGTCCGAAAACTGGCAGTTGACTCTGAATTAGGAGAAGTGTGAGGTCATCCGTGTGAGTACTAAAAAGAACCCGTTACATTTCGGTTACTTGATAATTCACAATAAGAATTGAATCCTGTCAGTGCAACTAAATACCTAGGAATGACGATTCATAACAACTCAAATTTGAACGACCACATGGGTAATGTTGTGGGTAAAGTAAAGACTGCGTTTTATTGTCAGAACTCTTCCAAGATGCAACAGGTCTGACAGAATATTGCTGTGCAGGTTGTGATTTTTACCTGTTAGTATTGAATGAGGACCTCGAAAATTTTGAAAGAAGGGCAGCTCCTTTCTTAATGTCACCAAACAGGAGAGAGAACGTCACAGATATTATAAGTAAGTTGGGATGACAATCGTTAAAAGAGAGGAGGTTTCCATTGCGAGGGTATCTTTTAGTGAAATTACAATCATCAAATTTCTCTTCTAAATGCTAGAATACTTTTTGAGGCCCACATACGAAGAAATGAACATCGTAATAAAGCGATAGGAACCAAACCTCGGAGAGTGACGCGGTAGGGAAATAGTGTGAGGGTGGTTCTATGAATATCCGACCAGGCGCTTAAGCGTGAACTGCAGAGTAGGCGTGCAGGTGTAGATAAAATATAGGTTGCACTAGTTACGCAGTATGCAGGATGGATTAGAGTGGAACGAATCTTTAGACTCAAATTCGTAAGTGCAGTAAGTATTACGCTGCTGCCCTATTTGGAATGAAAATGTGTTGTGCGACTGTCAGCTTATTTACCATCCTGCGATAGCAGTACGGAGTTTCCGTCGCATAGCCATCTCCTTTCCACTCACTCCCATTCATCCCCCCCCCCCCCCTCCCCACCTCAGCCCCACCACACACAAACACACACACACACACACACACACACACACACACACACAGAGAGAGAGAGAGAGAGAGAGAGAGAGAGAGAGAGAGAGCTATTACAGAGCCAGGGCTATGGCAACTGTCTGGGACTGCGGCGACCGGCCGTCACACGGCGGAGGTGTGCGTGAGAGGCGTGAAGCCCGCGCGGTGCCGTGGCGCGGCGCCTCCTGGCAGTATTTACTCCCGCGCCGCCTCCGGGCCCGCCAGAGTCGTAACGCGGCTCGTAAAGGCCTACACCAGGGGCGTGTTCCCTCCTAATACCGCCGCGCCGCCGCTGCCTGCGAGATGCCTTTGCTGCTGCTAACGCCCATGTTACATCCTCCCCGAAAGGCGACAATCCTTAGCTGCGCCTCGGAGGTCAAACACCGTCTAAGGAAGGCATTTACCATCTTTCTGCAAACGGTGTAGTTTTTCTGTTATATTCGCAAAGAGTGAAGTCGTGCTCCTTCTTCAGATACAGTTTGTTTTAAGCAGTAAGCGGACGTGGTTAGCATGCAAATATTACATATGTTCACGGGTATCCGAGGTAAACGTGTATAAATTCACAATATTTACAATGTTTGGCTCTTTAATAAGCTTACATTTAAACAGTGAGGCACGTACTGCTTGTGCAAAGTGGGGACTGAATGTTGTATTATCGTCCGTGACTACCATAACGGAAAGATTTGTTCGATTTAATAGAGATTTTCTTAGTTACTGTGGAGTCAGCTGGAGTAGTAGTAAAGAAGCTACAGACGAAAGCTTGATGATCAAATCCCCACTCGAGTCAGCCTGATTTAGGATTTTCATTGTGTCCTTTTACCCACACCCATGGTGGTTACTGTGAATACGAATGTGTTACATCCAGTTCGAAAATTTTTTAATGTAATATTAATGTCAGCGCAACTTTGTCAAAGAGAGATACATTTGAGACGTTTATCACGCCAAGTTATCTCCATGCCCAAAGGACTATGTAGCAGGTGTACTAATATGAGTTTGCGGAAAGAGGTAAAGCGTCAATTCCGCTTTACAATGAGGAGCCAAAGAAACTGGTACACCAGCCTAATATCGTACAGAGATCCCGCAAGCACGCAGAAGTACCGCAACATGACTTGCCATGGACTCAACTAATGTCTATAGTAGTGCTGGAGGGAACTGAACTTATGAACACTGCAGGGCTGTCCATAAATGCGTAACAATCTACTGAATAACATGTTACAAAGCATCCCTGATATGCTCACTAACATTCTTGTCTGGGGAGCTTGCTGGCCAGCGAAAGTGTTTAAACTCAGAACAGTGTTTCTGGAGTCAGAGTCTTCTGGACATGTGGGGTGTCACATTGTCGTGATGGAATTCCCCAAACATGTCTGAATTCACAGTGAACATGAATGGATGCAGGAGATGCTTACGTGCATGTCACCTGTCAGAGTCGTATCTAGATGTATCAAGGGCCCCATGTGACTCCAACTGCATACGCCCCACACCATCACAGAGCTTCCCCTGCTGACATGCCTGGTCATGAATTCATGAGGTTGCTTCTATACCCGTACACGTCCATCCGCTCGATAAAATTTGAAACGAGACTCGTCCGAGCAGCCAGCATATTTGCAGTCATCAATAGTCCAATGTCGGTGTTGACGGGCCCAGGCAAGGCGTAAGGCTTTGTGTAGTGCACTCATCAAGGGTACACGAGTGGGCCTTCGGCTCCGGAAGCCCGTATCGATGATGTTTCGTTCAAGTTGTTGATGGCGTAACCCTGAAATCTGCAGCAATTTCCAGAAGGATCGCACTTCTGTCACGTTCAACGATTCTCTTCAGTCGTCCTTGGTCCTTTTCTTGTAGGATCTTTTTCCGGCCTTATCCAAGTCGGAGATTCGATATTTTAGTGGATTCCTGATATTTGCGGTACACTCGTGAAATGGTCGTAAGGTAAAATCCCCAGTTCATCGCTACGTCGGAGATGCTGTGTCCCATCGCTCATTCGCCGTGTGTAACACCACGTTCAAAATCCATTAACCCTTGCGATTTTACCAGAAGAAACGGATCCTACAACTGCGCCAGACACTTGTTCTCTTATATAGGCGTTGCCGGTCGCAGCTCCGTATTCTGCCTTTTTACATATGTAACTGAATTTGCATGATTATACCAGTGGTGCTTGAGTGTATAATTCCATTAACGATATTTCGTTTACGAGAGGAAGTTCACAACTTTCAAAAATACAAAGCACAAAAAATTAGCTTTCATATTTGTTACTCATCATTAGCTCCTCTCCGCCACATTCTGGCCCGGAAGGGTCAATCTGGATCGACCTATTGCCGTGTCATCCTCTGCCAGTGGCACCATACGGAACTGATCCTCTTATAAATCCTTTATTAATGCTTATAGGTGCCCTTTTGTTTAATACCTGCGTGTGCTATAGAACACCACCACACAGTTTCAGGGCAATCGGTAACATGTCGTTAATGCCATTAAAATCTAATAAAATGAAAACTGTAGTAATAAACAAGCGTGACATATATGGTAAGGCCTCTTTTTAAAAACATGTATTAATATCGTCTGGTTGACGTTTGTAGTTCCAGTTAGAACTCGCAAATTCAAAATCCACAGTCTCGTGCTATTAATTTTGAGTAGAACAGGACATATTACGACCAAACAGGATGACAATGCAGAACTAATTTTGAGTAACTTAATTTATTTTATAATTTTGTTTTCCATGTGTTAAATACCTCTCATTTAATGGCACATGCACTGTGCATTACCTTACTGAACTGCGCCGCTTCTAGGACAAAGTGCTCTATCATCTTCGAGAAAATGGTTAAAGAGCAACGGTTCGTCTTTTGGTCTTAAGATGTGGCACCAAATGGATGTCTTTGTTTTTGTTTTTGAGAGGTAAGTCTTCTGACTGGTTTGATTCGGCCCGCCACTAATCCGTCTCCTGTACCAAATTTTTCATCTCAGAGTTGTATTTGCAACGTACGCCCTTACTTATTTGCTGGATACATTCCGATCTCCGCTTTCCTGTACAGTTTTATTTCAGCTCGCTCTAGTACCATGGAATTCACTCCCTACTTTCTTAACAGATGTCGTAACATCCTGTCTCTTCTTCTTTTCCACATATTCTTTTCCGTGCCTATTCTCCGGAGAACCTCTCCATGCATCACCTTAAATGTTCATCTAATTTTCAAACGTTTCTTTAGCATAACTTCTGACAGTCATTGATCATCTTCTGTAGCGTTTTCCTCAAACTCCTTTCTCACTACGATACAACGTAGTGCTCCAAACTCACATTCTCAGAAGTTTCCTCTACAAATTAAGAATGCTTCTTGTATCCTACTTGCTCCGTCCATGATGGAGAATTAATGAAGTTCATCTACTTCGTGATCAACAATCCTGATGTTAAGTTTCTCGCTATTTTCACTTCCGCTACTTCTCATTGCTTTCGCCTTTCTTCGAACTGCTCTCAAGCCATACTCTATACTCAGGCTTCTTATTCCAGTCAACAGATCCTGGACGTCTACTTCATTTTCACTCAGGATAGCGATGTCATCAGGGAATCTTATGCTGATATCGTTTCACCTCCAATTTTAACCCACTCTTGAACATTTCTTTTGTTTCCCTCATTGCGTCTTCGACTTGTAGTTTGAACAGTAGGAGCCGGACACTACACTCCTGCCTTACACTCCTTTTATCACAGCACTTCACCCTAGTTTTCTAGTGTTATTTTTCTCTTTTTGTTCTTGTCATATTGCATACTGCCCGCCTATTGCTCTATTTTCCCAGTTTCCCTCAGAACTGGGAACACATTTTACATTGTCGAATACTGTTTTGCAGGTCGATGTATCGTTTGAACGTGTCTGGATTTTTCTTTAGTTTTACTTCAGTTACCAACAGTAATGTCAGAACATCGTCCCCTGTGCGTTAACCTTTCCTAAAGCCAAACTGACTGTCAGTTACGTCATCTTCAATTTTCTTTTCGATTCTTCTATATACGAGTACTCTTGTCAGCAACGTAGATGCAAAAATTGTTAAGCTGATTGTGCAATAATTCTCGCACTTGACAACTCCTGTGGTATTCGGAATTGTGTGGAATAGTCTTTTTGTTGTCATTTCCTTCAATGATTTTAGAAATTACATTCCCGTCTGCCTTATTTGGAATTAAGTCGCCCAAAGCTCCTTTGAATTCCATCTCTTCTATGTCGACTCGTATTCTTTTTCTATTAAGGTATCAGACAAGTCTTCCCCCTCGTAGAGACCTTCAGTGTATCCTTTCCACACATCCGCTCTCTGCTCTGCATTTAAGCCTGCAATTCTCATTGCACTGTTAATGCCACCTCCATTCCTTTTAATTCTATCGAAGGCTGTTTTGACTTTTCTGTATGCTGAGTCCGTCCTTCCGACAGTCATTTCCTTTTCGATTTTTGATCATTCTTCATGCAGCAGTTTCGCACCAGCTTCCCTGCACTTTCTATTTATTTTATTCCCAACTGACTTGTATTAATGTATTTCTGAATTTCCCGGGACGTAATTTCACATCCTTCTCTGTTCTGTTAGCCGTGGTTTCTTCGTAGTAACATTCCTCGTACCTGCTGGTTTCTTACCAACTTCTTTGAATGCGCTTTTAGAGATATCCTTCCCTCTTCAACCACAATGCCAGCTGAGGCATCCGTTATCGCAATATCTATAGCCTAAAACAAACTTAAGAGTTTCTCCTCATTCCTTCCTACTTACATACGTCGCTCTGCTGCGCACTGATCCTCCCTGACTAATCTCAAACTTCAGCCCGTTGTCAATCATTACTCTGCTAGTGGGTATGCCTTACAATGCATTATTTGATTTCCGAAAATCTGCCTGACCATGATGTAATCTAACTGAAATCTTCCCGTATCTCTTGGCCTTTTCCAAGTATACCATCTCCTCTTGTCATTCTTGAGCAGGATACTCAATATTAATAACTGATATTTATCACAGAACTCAACTAGTCTTCATTCTCTGTCGTTCCTACAACCAAGCCCATATTCTCCAGCAACATTTTCTTCTCCTGACCTCCCCCACCCCTCTGACGATGCATTCCAATCCTTCCTGAATATCATCTTTTCATCTCCCTTTACGCACTGAATGACCCCCTCAGCCGGCTGGGGTGGCCGAGCGGTTCTAGGCGCTACAGTCTGGTACCGCGTGACGGCTACGGTCGCAGGTTTGAATCCTACCTCGGGCATGGATGTGTGTGATGTCATTAGGTTAGTTAGGTTTAAGTGGTTCTTAGTTATAGGGGACTGATGACCTCAGAAGTTAAGTCCCATAGTGCTCAGAGCAATGTGAACCATTTTGACCCCCTTAGTATCCTCACATATCTCCTCTATCTCTTCATCCTTCGCTTGCGACGTCGTCATTTATATCTGAACTATCCTATGGCAGCTACACCATTTTCTGATACTTTTGTTATAACCCGATACTCGTCAGATGTGTCTTTGCAATTTTGCACTTCAGTTCAAAGGCCTCCACTGTATCTAGATTAAACCTTTGCGTTTCCTTTTTCAGATTTTCCAGCTTTCGTACCAAATTAAAATATCTAACATCCCACGCCCCAACTCGTAGACCGTCCCATTCCTTGGTTATATAGTCTTTTTCTCATGTTCACCTCCTTCTTGGCAGTCACCCCCTGGAGATCCGATGGGAGACTAGTCCAGAATCATTTTCCAGGTGGCCATAACACTTTTTTAAAATTTCTGTCCACATATCCTATGCATAAACAATACGCGTCTATAATACAGTTGTTTCCATTGCCTTCTGCAGCTTCATGCTACATGACTAAGATTATTATTAACAAAGTAATAAACAGAAAATTTTGTAGAAAGTTTACAATTGATGTGTAGTGTATTGATGTGCAGACAAGAGAGTATCTAGCTCTCTTCAAAAGAAAGACAGTGGAGGTTATCGAAATAATGATACGTTCCACAGACGATAATATGGATACAGGCTTGTACAATCTCAGCTGCTTACAGTGACAAGCATATATGTAAACCATCTTTTGTGTACGTATGTGCAACATCTCCTTCCAAAAACCTCAATCGACGTCTACTGTATTCGTTATACAAACAGCAAACTTTACAAGTGTTAGCGGATTAGGATTTACAACAGCCCAACTCCGACAGCAGCAGAGATACAGGCATAAAAAGCAGTTTTAATTTCCCTGACATGTGGGCTACAATGCACAACAAGCGTTTTGGATGGTGGAGTACTGGCCTGCTTCATCGATCTCTTTTGCGGACCTGCACAGCTAAGTAAAGGTTGAGAGATAGAGGGCAGATGGAGCAAGTGATCAGTAGATGATGGATACGAAGAGGTGCATGGCAGAAGGTGGATAGAGAGGGGAGGAAACATTGGAAACAGAGAGTAGGCCCAGGAAATGTGTACAATGTATCTGCCGAAAACGTAAATGTGCGATTACGGGTAGAAAAGGCTAGTAGAATATAAAATGAACGCCCTCAGGAGCGTGTCATTTCGAGCTCTGCAGTAATCTTTTCCGTCTAACATCTACAGGACTCCGCAGAAGCAGCACCATGTCAGAAAGGCAGCTTCTTCCTGATTAGCCAACGTAGCTCATTAATATAATACCTTAAAATAAGTAATAAATTAAATTACCTTCCCCTCCATTTCCGACATCGAATTATATGATGAATTTCTATGCTCCTTTAAGCTGTTGTAATGGTAATAGGAGGAAGAACGTTGTTGTTGTCGTCTTCATTCCGAAGACTGGTTTGATGCAGCTGTCCAAGCTACTGTGTTCCGTGAAAGACTCTTCATTTCTGCATCACTACAGCAACCCACATATGAAACGGCTTACTGAGCCTTTCTCTATCTCTGCAAATTTTTCAAACCACAATTCATTCCATTGCCTCAGGTTGTGTCATATGAAGCATTTCCATAGTAAATTGTTTCTTTTCTTCTTACGAATATGGTTTAGTACCTCTTTACTAGTTATTCCACCTACCCATCTAATTTTCAGCACTATCCTGTAACACCACTTTTCAAAAGCTTTTCTTCTCCTCTCTTGTTAATTGTTTGTCACCCACGTTTCACTTTCATACAAACCTACACTTCATACAAATGCCTTCAGAAAGTGCTTTCTAATAAATTTCCATTAAATGTTAAAACGTTTTTCTTCTTTTGATTTATTTCGACTATATTCCATTACTTTAATTTTGTTGATGTTCATCAGATAACCTGCCTTCAACAGACAAGCAATTGCCTTCAACAGACAAGCCATTCCATTCAAGTGAATTTACGAGAGCTTTGCCGTCTTTGACATAACTAGAGCTTTGCTGTCTCTGAAGTAACGACGATAGTACTGGCGAATCTCAAAGCACTTATTTCATTTCACTGAACTTTATTCTTTTACAGATTTCTCCTTGTTTTCTTTTACCGCACGCTCAATGTATAAAATAACATTTCCTATTAACCTCTAAATTACTGTTTGGCTTTCACGTCTTTCGATTCTTACAATTGGCTTGTGGCTTCCGTGCAAGTTGTAGATAACTTCTCCCTCTCAATATTTTATACCTTACACCTTCAGTATTTGAAACCACGTATTCCAGTCAACACTGTCGAAATCTTTCTCTACACACGTAAAATATGTAGATTAAACAGCTCTACAAGAGACAGAATTAGCCATAGTAGTGTTCTTACTCACCTTGTTGAAACCAGTTATAATTCTGGCCAAATTGTGGGTACATTCTATAATATAACGCTGTCTACACCCCTGAAGAATTTTATAGAAAAGGTCTTCGATCTGTCAATGGCAGTCTCAGGTTCATTAGGATAAATAATGGAAAAATCTGTGACACCTCGCATGGGCCGAGGTGTGTTAACATGGTACACAAATTTTAGGGATCTACTCTTAGCATCAATGCATTATAAAAATTCATATGAACGTGGGCCCGGAAAACTTCATCTGGGAGGTGCGCAGTGACATCTGCCTGTGCACTGTAACTCAAATAGGCATTTACTCCTTTTAGTTTATAGTTTATCGTATTTTTGTTTTATTTTGTAATATGCTCGCTTGTTCTGTTTTCAATTTCCACAACAGGACAGCACAATGATGTATTCATTGTCTGAAATTACGTATATGCTCCACATTTACGGCTTATCAGGTGGGAATGTAGAGGATGCACGGCCCACTTGTGCTGAGCGCTATCATGAGATGCAGTTGCTTTGTACAAGAACGTTTGTACGAGGCCATTATTGTATGCGAGAGACGGGCCCGTTTGAGATAAGGGTTGCAGACGCTAAGAGACTATGCGATGTACAAACACCTGTGCCTCAAGAACGTGCTCTTTGTACTGTGGAAGGAACAACACATATGAAACGCCCCGTCAATTACTAGAAATAGAACTGTGACAAAAGGAGGCGATCGGGAATAAACTGCATCGAAATCTTCTCCACATGTATCATCTTCAATGGGCACAAGGTTCAATGAGGCAGACATTCTACCTTAGAGTAACTTCCAGCCAGAACATGTTAAGACAATGTGCTGTTTTTGTGCATTTCTTAACATGCACATTATTCATTGATGAGGCTGGCTTTCACACGATAAGCTCTACAATAATCGTGGCCCACTTCTAGGCTTGTGAGAACCCTCACGAAGAGCGACAAAAGAGACATCAACAGAGTTTCAGCCTCAACGCTTGGAGTCGAGTATTTCACGATCATCTGACTGGATCCTTCTTCTTTCAGCAAGTTATCTACAATTTCTCAGAAATGAGTTACTTCATTTGCTTGATGTCACCCAATAAATGCTTCACGTCTCTTTACACGGATAGTTCGCCATCATCTCGATAACCAGTTTCAGGGAAAGTAGATGATTGAGTGTGAGCCATTGCATACCCTGTCCGATCTCCAAATTTGGATTCAATGGATTTTCTCCTTTGGTGACATTTGAAAACCATGGTTTATTGGGTCCCCCGCACCCAGAAACCGATTTTCTCATGGAGTCTATCCTAAGTTGATTTTAAAAAGTGCGGAACACCCAACAACAAACGGCAAAGTACGAGGTGCATTCAAGTTCTAAGGCCTCCGATTTTTTTTTCTCCGGAATGGAAAGAGATAGAAAGATGCGCATTGTTTTAAAATGAGGCTGCGTTCATTGTCAGTATGTCCCAGCGATCGCAGCACCGTACGGAAGATGTAATTTTACTGCCAGCGGCGAGAATGAGAACTGTTTTAAATACTTATAATGGCGACGTTTTCCTTACTTGAACAGCGTGCAATCATTCGTTTTCTGAATTTTCTTGGTGTGAAACCAATTGAAATTCATCGACAGTTGAAGGAGACATGTGGTGATGGAGTTATGGATGTGTTGAAAGTGCGTTCGTGGGTGCGGCAGTTTAATGAAGGCAGAACATCGTGTGACAACAAACCGAAACAGCCTCGGGCTCGCACTAGCTGGTCTGACGACATAATCGAGAAAGTGGAGAGAATTGTTTTGGGGGATCGCCGAATGACTGTTGATCAGATCACCTCCAGAGTTGGCATTTCTATGGGTTCTGTGCACACATTCCTGCATGACGACCTGAAAATGTGAAAAGTGTCATCCAGGTGGGTACCACGAATGCTGACGGACGACCACATGGCTGCCCGTGTGGCATACTGCCAAGCAATGTTGACGCGCAACGACAGCGTGAATGGGACTTTCTTTCGTCTGTTGTAACAATGGATGAGACGTGGATGCCATTTTTCAATCCAGAAACAAAGCGCCAGTCAGCTCAATGGAAGCACACAGGTTCACCGCCACCAAAAAAATTTCGTGTAACCGCCAGTGCTGAAAAAATGATGGTGTCCATGTTCTGGGACAGCGAGGGCGAAATCCTTACCCATTGCGTTCCAAAGGGTACTACGGTAACAGGTGCATCCTACGACAATGTTTTGAAGAACAAATTCCTTCCTGCACTGCAACAAAAACGTCCGGGAATGGCTGCTCGTGTGCTGTTTCACCAAGACAACGCACCCGCACATCGAGCTAACGTTACGCAACAGTTTCTTCGTGATAACAACTTTGAAGTGATTCCTCATGCTCCCTACTCACCTGACCTGGCTCCTAGTGACTTTTGGCTTTTTCAAACAATGAAAGACACTCTCCGTGGCCGCACATTCACCAGCCGTGCTGCTATTGCCTCAGCGATTTTCCAGTGGTCAAAACAGACTCCTAAAGAAGCCTTGGCCGCTGCCATGGAATCATGGCG
Source organism: Schistocerca gregaria (assembly GCF_023897955.1). Taxonomy (NCBI): domain Eukaryota; kingdom Metazoa; phylum Arthropoda; class Insecta; order Orthoptera; family Acrididae; genus Schistocerca; species Schistocerca gregaria. The sequence continues at coordinate 466,391,615 of NC_064922.1, forward strand.
TCAGCGTTGTGAAAAATGTGTACGTCTGCAGGGCGATTACGTCGAGAAGTAACGCCAGTTTCATCGATGTCGGGTGAGTAGTTAATTAGAAAAAAAATCGGGGGCCTTAGAACTTGAATGCACCTCGTATGGAGTGGAGGCTCAGAGGATACATCGAGGCAGACGGTCTCTTAGCGAAGTGCTTGTAAATGTAAAAGGCATTTCGTAACTACATCAGTAGGCATGCGACACCATGTGCTATCAGTATGTCCAACAAACCAGCGCATAAAATCGTTTTTTTTTTCGGAGCATCTCGATCTCCGTTGGTGATAGTGTTTCCGGTAGCTTTTGGACTAGGGATCATTTGTACATCCAGCAGAATGATCGTCTTACTGTGTCCGAAGGTATAGGCACAATTTTTGAATAATACACACGTCCTCCATCTTAGATATATGCAAGAAATCGGTTGGTTCTTCCTGCATTAGAAGCGGCCTAATTTGTGCCTTAAGAAGGTACCATTTAACATGAAAGGTACCTGAAAATACCCGAAAATAGTGTGTCTACCCATTTTTTCCCAGTCAGTAACGGTTATCTAAATATCTAATAAAAAGAAAATTACTTAAATCTTAACCTGTGTAGAAGTACCGTTCTTCCGTTTTAAGAAATCTTTATTCGGGATCGAGAAATAGCCAAAAATCATTGTTTATGGATACCAAAATTCCTAAGATTTCGATCTCAAACAACTCTGAAAATTTCGTTGATATCTGTACCCGCTGACGAGATACAGAGTTCCTTTCCGAGGCACAGAGATTCAAGTTACCCTACATGTATATGCAAAACCGTCACGTAAAATCCGGTGTAATGCGAAAATGTAGTCCATAAAATGACGTAGCACCACGAAATATGCTGTAAAATGTCTCCGTTATCATCAGGTCGGTTTGGGGAACTCGTGTTGTTGTTATGATGCACACACAAATTATATGTGTACGTAAAATCTCGACTGAGGTGTAAAATTAGTTTTGCATCACTTAAATTTCGTATCGTTAAACTGTCAAAAAATGTCTCCGACCCATGAAATTATTTTCGTATGAACGAGATGCCCTGGTGTAGCAGGCAAAGGGAATACATTCATGTTTAATTAAGAGACTGCCTGAGAAGCTGCCTGATTCAAGCTTCATCTGCGTTTTTAATAATTTTCCCAAAAATTTGGCATGTAAACATACTTGCGCTGTTTTATGTTGAAAGTGAAATAGACAATGGTAGTGGGAAATAAACAGAAAGTAATAAATAGTAGAAGATGGAAGACAGTGATTGTGGTATAGAAAGACCGAAGGAGACAATGGCAGAGTGAGAGAGAGGGACACAGTGGAAGTCGAACATAGTTGACAGTTGTAGCAAAAGAGTGAAACAGACAATGTCAGTAAGAGAGTAATAAAGACAAGGAGAAAATGGAAGTGGGCGAGAGCCAGTGATAATGAATGACAGCTTCTATGCCAGAGACAACGAGAAAGAGATAGTAACAGTGAGGAGAGACAGCAGCAGTGGGAAGGAATAAATGAGATGGTAGCAGCATAAGAGAGCAAGATAGAGGCACTGACAGTGAAAGGAGATAATAGCAGCAGGACAAAAAAAAAGAAGATAGTAGCTTTGAGACAGTAGAGACTGACGTAGAGACATCAGAGATAAAGTGAATGAGTTGGGCTGAATAGTGAGTGATAATGGTCATGTGGGAGTGGATGTGTATAGCAATGGACTGGAGTGTGTGAACGAGTTAGTTATGGATGCTTGCAGGTGTGAGAGGTAATTTACATGTTAAGAAAAGCACGAACACATTCGCAACTGAAAATTTATGGGAGTGGATGTGTATAGCAATGGACTGGAGTGTGTGAACGAGTTAGTTATGGATGCTCGCAGGTGTGAGAGGTAATTTACATGTTAAGAAAAGCACGAACACATTCGCAACTGAAAATTTATGGGAGTGGATGTGTATAGCAATGGACTGGAGTGTGTGAACGAGTTAGTTATGGATGCTTGCAGGTGTGAGAGGTAATTTACATGTTAAGAAAAGCACGAACACATTCGCAACTGAAAATTTATGGGAAAAGTGTTAAAGGTTTTATGGAAGGTAGTTATTTCTGCATCATGAATAATAAATCGGTTCATACATCAGTAACGAAATTTACGAGATCTTAATGTAATGTTGTGACGTGAAGAACAAAACCCTAAAGTTTCTTACAGATTTTTTATATACCCTGTCTGAAAGAGAGGAAAACGCAGCAGGGGAAGGTAGTCCGCCACAGGTTGAGGTAAGGCAGCGGGCCTTTGGCTCGTGCTGGGAAGGTGTGAGCTGTGGTCGGCGGTGGCTAGCGGTCGATGTGTCGCGTGGGACGGGTGGGGGGAGGGGGGGGGGTGGATACCACGGGCTGGCTGCCTGTGGCTCTGCGGTGCACCCCTCGCGGTCTCCCCACCTTTTATCCGATCACCTGCACCTTGGGACTCGAGGCATAAGCTGTTCTCTGACACAGTGACGTAGGCTCTCCTGGATGGAATAATTTTCAGTCGTGGACTCCTGTACATTTTACCAAGTACCAACGTTTCTACAATTAGTAGTTTGTGATTCAGAATTAATAGTTATCACTAACGTCTGGTCAACAGTTCTCACGAACTTACATGAATCCATGCTGTCTGCAACTGTTGAATTTTGGTTTATTTGTAGAGTGTTGCACTATTTCAGCCTTAGACCATTTTCAAATATTTCTTTAAAAAGTTTATTTATTTATTTTCTTTTTTTTACGAAAACGAAAATTATCAAATGCTTTTATTTTTGTTAATGAAATCGTTGCTTTGTTTCAGAAGGCCATGTGGTGGTCGACTTTTTAAGGGATAACTACAGTATTTCTAACGGCACATGAGCCAGCTTATAAATCAATGCTCGCGAATGACAGCAAGAAGAACATAAAAATATCTTCTTATAAACATGATTCTGTTGGAGTGCAGCTCTACAAATATAATATAGATGTTACTACTGTTAGTGAAATTGGTTCTTTACTAGTGGCAAGACTCTCAGGGCCGTTACCAGTGCTTTAAATATCACCGGCTAAGAGACAAACGGAACTATCAGGCGGGATATCATCATAGAGCTGTAGTGCAATTTATTTACACAGAGTTCTGGCTGGGCTGCCGGTGTCGAGGGTGCTGGAACTGACTAGCGCAGTGTCAAAGCATTGTGAAGGTAGCGGGCAGCAGCACTGGATCTGCTGGGCACACCTTCCGTGGTCCAGTGGTATGGAGGAAAAGCCAGTGCGCGTCTTAAGACGGGGGCTACAGCTGGGTATCCGGCGTTACTGGCCTTAATGCTCAGACGGCAACCAGAAATTGTCCCTTGTAGTCCAGTCAGCTTCGGAAATTTAGGAGAAGAATTCGTGGAACTCAAATGTTCGCACAGTGGTAGGAGGCAATGTCATAAGCAGTATATTAAAACTGCTCAACTGTGAGGTAAGAGTTTGGGAGTGTGGAGTCGGGGACCAAGTCACTTTTTTTACTTACTTCCTGAAAAGCTCGAAAACCGCAAAATTGATTCGTGAGTACAAAATTACACTATATTAAAAGCCCCACAAAGGAAGATAGAATTATGTAATCTGTCTGAATAATACCACTCCTGTTTGCGTGGGCACAAAATTGCGGATTACATAAAATAGTTTTTAAAGTATAAAATTAATTTTTATTATTAAAAGGAGCCGGTCAAGAACAAATGTTAAATATCTGTGCCATATCTACGCGGAGTAGAGCGTATTAAGGGATTGTTCTGGGGGCGTGACAAGCCGTATGGGAAGGATGGGAATCTGGAGGGTAGGCATGTGAGGGAAAGCAAGTCGGCAGATTTGGATCATACCCTTCCCCTCATTTGTTTTACTGCCAAAGAAAGAGCTAGCGGGCAATTCCTCATTCTCTCTACCGCACAAAAAGTAACTAAGGGTATTTCATGAAATTATACCGACTCTTTCACAACTCTCCCAATAAATCACTTGCGAAGCCGTGAAGGGACATGCTCAGACATGTTTATTTCCCGCAAATCACGTTAACACTACATACACTGAAGAGCGAAAGAAATTGGTACACCTACCTAATGCCATGTAGGGTCCCCGCGAACTTCTCAACACGACGTAGCATGGACTCGACTAATGTCTGAAGTAGTGCTGGAGGGAAATGGCAACACGAATCCTGCAGGGCTGTCCGTCAACCCGTAATAGTGCGAGGGGGTGGAGATCTCTTCCGAATAACATGTTGCAAGACATCCTAGATACACTCAATAATGTTCAGCTCTGTGGAGTCTGCAGGCCAAGGGAAGTGTTTAAACTCAGAATAGTGTTCCTGGAGACATTCTGCAGCAGTTCTAAACGTTTTGGGTGTGGCATCGTCCTGCTGGAATTGCCCAAGTCCGTCGCAATGTACAATGGGAATGAATGGATGCAGGTGATCAAATAAACTACATAAACCGGATGCTGACGCACGTGTCACATATCATTGTAGTATCTACATGTATCAGGATTCCCCTGTAATTCTCATTCCACACTATACACACCATTACAGAGCATCCACCAGCTTGAACAGACTCCTGCTGACTCGCAAGGTTGTCTCCATACCCGTACAAGTCCATCCCCTCAACACACTTTTCCAGTCATCAACAGTCCTATGTCGATAATGACGGCCCACGTGAGGCGTTAAGCTTTGTGTCGTGCAGTCATCAAGGGTACACGAACGAGCCTTCGGCTCCGAAAGCTCATTTTTATGATGTTTCGCTTAATGGTTCGTACGCTGACTTGTTTATAGCTCAGCATTGAAATCTGCAGAAATTTGTGGAAGGCTTGCATTTCTGTCCCGTTGAACGATTCTCTTAAGTCGCATTCTTGCAGGATCTTTTTCCAGCCGTGGCAATGTTGGAGATTTGATATTTAACCGGATTTCTGATATTCATTTACACTCGTGTAATGGTCATACAGAAAAATCCCCACTTCGTCGCTGCCTCGGAGATCTGTGCCCCATCGCTCGTGTGCCGACTATGACATCACGTTCAAACTCATTTATATCTTGATAGTCTGCTACTGTACCAGCAGTAACCGATCTAACAACTGCGCCAGACACTTGTTGTCTTACACAGGCTTTGCCGAACTCAGCGCCATGTTCTGGCTGTTTACATATCTCTGCATTTGAGTACGCATCCTTATACCAGTTCCTTTGGCACTTCAGAGAAGAATACTGGTATGAATTCACTGATAATACTAACGCAAGAAACGTATGTAGACAGATTCTGCATAAATCGCCTTATATTGTTCTACACCGCTAGAGGCAAACTGATTACAGGCATCCTGTATGGTAGCTGTTGCGTTATTCCGGGAAAGGTATCTTTCACCAACACGAATACTGCTCGCTTTTCTTTATACAGACTGTATCTCAACTGCATTTCCTCTACATTTATCTCACGTGAGTAGATAAAATAGCTTCACTGAGCTCGAATTTATATACTGACGTTATTTTCTCTAAATTGATTGAGTAGTTAGCAGTTACTAGGTGAGCGTTTGTGTAAAATACGTTCCTACAAACAATGGCTGAGAACTGCTTCATTTGAATGATCTTTGTCAATGGACTTCTAGTAAAGGTGGGAAATACTTTGCATTGGTAAATGCGGTGTCTTAGTGCTGTATGTTGATGATTCCATATTGTAAAGTTGTCTATCTGCGTAGTAGTCAGTTGGTGGTGAATTATTGTATGTGCTAAAGTTACTGCACTTCTTTCACCTTTAATTGTGTTACTGGTAGACTACATAGCTCTTCCATTCGGGAACATCTGATGCTTGTAAAATTTGTTGCACTGAATGGAGGCACTTACGATACATCCACAGAATATATTGCAACGTGGGTGTCAATATGACCGGTGAAAGCGCTGATATTTCCTAATCTGGAACAGTAATCTATTGTAATGCATATCTTGAATTAAGACGAAATATCTGAAGATCCATAACACTTAAGTGAACTAATTCTGTTGCAGAAAGCGTTAGTTTAAGTCCCTTGGCCTCTTCAGATGCTAGAAGCGCTGAGGGCGAGGTGGTACATTTGTAACTCCCAAGCTGCGAAAATTATTGCAGCCATTGATTGTGGAGACGATGAAATAAACGTTGTCGAATACGTAATGTCACATATTACACTTGAGGCCGGATCTTTGATGTGGTATACAGCTGACAGCTCCAGCTGTGAAGATTTTGTAAATGGTAGTTCACTTAGCAACTGCCAGCAAATTCTCACTTACGAAACTGAAAGTAAATCCATCTATACATCTCGAGGTCAGTGGAGTTGTTTTGCCTGCTCAAGAAATGTTGGGATAATATAGTGTGTCTGTGACTGACAAGCGCGCAGTGCTTGTGATGGTGGAGTTGCCTTTCCTGAAAGCACGCTGCAGCTACGGTACAGGACGACTGTTGATCAGTTACCCTCTAACAGTGTAGAGCAGTGTGCAGAGATTTCCTCATAATCTGACCATATGCCTTTCTTGCTTTAGTATTACTAGTCAAATCATGTCAGTATTCCACGCATTGTTAACGCACTTTGTGGGAAATAAACTCCTCTGGGCATATCTGCACACTGAGTCGCCAGTTACTTGTAACGCACGTTGCAAAAGATTCGGTACAGTTTCGTGAAATTCCTGTAATTTATTTTTGTAAAATACCGCGGTAGGGAGAATGAGGAACTGCCTTCTCGCTCTTCCGTTCAAAGACGTACGAAAGAGGGGAAGTTCATGACCACAATCTGGCGACTTTCCTTACCTCACATGCCTACCCTCCAGACCCAGTTAACCCTCCCAATACAGACCATTATACCCCGAGAACACAGCTTATCCCTTAATGAGTTCTACTATACGTAAATGTGGCACAGACATTTAATATTTGTTCTTGAACCGATTCTTTTAAGAATAAACATTAATTTTAGACCATTAAAAACTATTTTCAACTATCTGGGGTTTCTGTCCCCTGAAGTTGCGAGCTTTTATTCATACGGAAAATAGAATCCTATCTTTTTTGTAGCAAATTTAACGTATTTTAATTTTGTATTGGGAGTTATTTTTGCCGGGAGCTGTGGATTTCGGGATATTCGAGAAAAACATAGAAGAATTACCTGTATACACCACCCCCACCACCACCACCCCACCTTCCATTCCCACTCTCACACCTCAGCACCCGAGAGCCAGGTGTTTTAGTGTGCTCCTCATGACACAACAACAGCCGTACAAAAATGTGCGACTACACGAATATTTTCCCCAAGTCGCCATTTTCTGGTCGTCGTTGACAGGACTACTTTCCCATCTTGGTCTCAAACGTCCCTCCAGGACGATCTCTTAAGGTTCTCTAGAGTTCTCGAGCTTTCTTTCTCTGGGCGTGGCCTTGTACCCGACTAGGCACTAGAATTCTTCACATTATTGTTCACCAAGTTAGACCTCACGCAACTTTGTTGTGGCTGGATTTCTTTCATTGCGCAAACAGTTCGTTGACCATTTAAAAGCAGAAGTATGTGTCCTGTCGACTCGTTTGTTTTTGACCTTTCACCCCTGCGCCTGCTAAAGCCTGCAATGGTTATCACATTCTGGAGGACGACGGCTCAAATCCGCACCTGGTCATCCAGATTAGGGTTTCCGTAGTTTGCCTATATCTGTTCAGCAAAATGCCAGACTGGTTCCTTTGGAAGACTACAGCAGATATTCTTCTCCATCCTTTCGCAAATTGTTGTACACAGTAGGAGGTATTACTGAAGCCCACACAAAACGAAATTAGAATGAATTTGTGCGGAGGCATCGCGATGGGATTTTGAAAAATACCCCCGAAGGAAATGGCAGACATTTAAAAACATGTCAGTTTCTTGACATGCTTCAAGTACAGTGTTTTAAAAAATAAAAATTCTAGTTAAACTCTCACAATAGCCTTCTACAGTTGATTATTGTTTCACATTTTTTTCAATCAAATTAGCCGGTCAATCTGTGGAGGCTCTAAAGGGCTTTGCCCGCTAAATATTTTGTATCGAAGGGTTTAAAATGTACAGTAACAAAAGTTTCGGGTAACCTTAGAAGCACCCTTCCTCTTCCTCAGACACACTCTTGTTCTAAGTCTGATGACGTATTTTTTGTTTTTCATTTCTGGTTCCTAACAAACTGAGACATTCTTTGCTCCACGGCAGCCACGCGTTTCCTGTCAGATAACTCTGATGAGTTTTCGCTTTTCGTCCCTATGACAATTCCTATCACGTTTATTGTATTCATAACAGATCAATAACTTTACTTCAATATACCTGCAGCTTTATATGCTACTGTTTCAACAGTCTTAACCCACAACGATGTGCTGTATCCAAATGCACATGTTGAAGCTGTAATTGACATTTCGCTAATTGTCACCAGTGCATCTTTTAAGCAAATTTTTGTTGAACAAACATTCGTTACTGTTCGAATTTTACTTAACTGATTCATCGAGCGCATACAGGTGTCTATATTTCGATCTACGCACGGTTCCTTTCAACACGATGAACTACTAAAGCACTTTAAAACTCAAAAACTCCTGTTACATGCATAATCTATATATTTCAGGGCTGGAAATTATGTAAAAACAAAGATACATTTTTCCTTCGAGTTCGGCCAAAACCTTCCCCTTGAGACTCTAATATTCTTCCCTTCCTTTCAATATATCTTGATAAAACGTGTGTCGGTCCGCGATCACTCCTGCACTTCTAACGGCAAAGGACATTTCGCAGATGCTAAAAAAAAACTTTTATAGTGAGCGTTCTTTCACCTGGACAACTATAAACGAGTTCTCATGTCCAGTCTGACAATATGAGTTTGCATCCGTCCTACATTTCTCAACGGAAGGAAGTCCGCCGGCAGGGCGTCAAGAAGTTTTACTCTTTTGTCATACAACAGCGTCTGCATGGATGCTTCGTCGGTTCCGTCACGCATGGTCGGCTGCTTCCGAAAAGCGCGGTGTAGCAGGGCGCTTTTCTCAGGCGGCTACTGTGTGACTGGGCGACGTGACAGCTGTCCATAGCCAAAACATTACAACCATCGCCAGAAAACATTTAAGCCATCAGCGACCTGGGCATCGAGTTAACACTGAATGGTGTCAGTCATGTTCTGAGCAGACGACTTCTGAGTACCATTTGGTATTATTCGAAGCCCTCGTCACCGCTCGCTTAAGTTCTGCGATATGATGGGATACTGGCCGAAAATGCTAACAACGTGAACAGTAAATAGATAACATCAATATTGTTTTTCTTTACAATCAAAACATAACAGTCACTGTAGTTTCCCTTGACATTGCCTCTAAAGCCGTTGACAGTTAAAAGCACAGAGCAAAGAGGACACTCTTTATGATATGTAAAACACATTAATGTGTATATTTGTTGGCTTTTTGGCTGATAATAATTCTGCAAAGGCAGATACAGTATTGCGATATGTCCGCAGCTCGTGGTCGTGCGGTAGCGTCTTTCTTCCCGCGATCGGGTTCCGGGTTAGATTCCCCGTGAGGTCAGGGATTTCCTCTGCCTCGCGATGACTGGGTGTTATGTGTTGTCCTTAGGTTAGTTAGGTTTAAGCAGTTCTAAGGTCTAGGGGAATGATGACCATAGATGTTAAGTCTCATAGTGCTCAGAGCCATTTGAACCATTTTTAGTATTGCGGTACTGACGTATTACAAGTTTTGTTCATGAAGCCTGCTTATCACAGAATTTTTATGGCGAAACGGCCAATGAATGCTCTTAGTAACTTATATCATATAAGGTAATCTATGTTCATTTTACTAGCTGGTTTGACCCTTTAAGTAGTTCTGGTAAATACATACAATCACTGAAATTACCATGTATTATCGTTTTGGTGGTGATTCAGTGATACGAACGTTTACCATCCCATAACTCATGGTACTTTCATGTACCTAATTATTTGTGTAGTTTTATTCGTTACTGTCCCAAGCGTTCATACAGACATTTATCTCACTGTTATGCTAAAATCTCTCCATTACAATTGGGACTGAGGACCGAGGGATGCAAGGACAGTCCGCTCAGCTGTGCAAAGCCACTGTGCTAGAGTGACGCAGTGGTTAGTTCAAATGGTTCAAATGGCTCTGAGCACTATGAGACTTAACTTATAAGGTCATCAGTCCCCTAGAACTTAGAACTACTTAAACCTAACTAACCTAAGGACATCAGACACATCCATGCCCGGGGCAGGATTCGAACCTGCCACCGTAGAGGTCGCGCGGTTCCATACTGAAGCGCCTAGAATCGCTCGGCCACTAAAGGCCGGCAGGGCAGTGGTTAGTGCATCTGCCAGGCGAGCAGGAGACTGGAGTTCGAATCCCACTCCGTACTAATTTCCATTCGTCGCTTCGGTCTGCATATATGCGTCGTAGATATCTGAAACTGGAAGAAAATGTCTGTGGAACCACATAGTTTCATTTTATTATTTATTGTAGCAGTGCTGCCAAGTTACTGGAAACAACCGGTTTCAACACATTAGTGCCATCTTCGTAAGCTATAATTACATAGAAAGAGTTTCGTCACACTCTACAAACTTTTAGTTACAGGCATACTGAACGCCTTTAAAATGGCATGAAGTATTGTGATTAAAATATATAGCAAGCAGTCGCAAGGTAAAAGATAGTTTCGGGATGGAGGTGCGGTAAGTTAGAAAATATATAAATTCTTTTACGCGTTTCGGAATTTGATGGCAGAAAATTTAAATTTTCTGGAGGAAATAAGAAATAAAATCTCAAGGGATAAAAGTCCTTTTGGAATAATACCCGGTTTATTGACACCAAAAGTAATTCAAATATAAACAAGAAAGAGATTCGTCTGGGATGTAGTAATACTATACGGCAGAGAACCGTGGGCTGTCAAAAAGAAGTACGAAAATACTTGGATGCTTTTCAAGGGTGTCTTGAAGAAAAACGCATCGGTAAATTGAGTGACATAATGACAGAAGAATAAATGATTGTATGAAGGGGAAAGTAACATAAGATTGAGGAAAACAGCTGGGCTGTAGGATACGAAGAAACTATCTGCAAAGTCAGGAGGAAACAGAGGTTCAAACGGCTCTGAGCACTATGGGACTCAACTGCTGTGGTCATTAGTCCCGTAGAACTTAGAACTACTTAAACCTAACTAACCTAAGGACATCACACACATCCATGACCGAGGCAGGATTCGAACCTGGGACCGTAGCAGTCACACGGATCCGGACTGCGCGCCTAGAACCGCGAGACCACCGCGGCCGGGAAACAGAGGCAAAGGAAGGCAGAGGTTCAAACGGCTCTGAGCACTATGGGACTCAACTGCTGTGGTCATTAGTCCCGTAGAACTTAGAACTACTTAAACCTAACTAACCTAAGGACATCACACACATCCATGCCCGAGGCAGGATTCGAACCTGCGACCGTAGCAGTCACACGGTTCCGAACTGCGCGCCTAGAACCGCGAGACCACCGCGGCCGGGAAACAGAGGCAAAGGAAGGCAAATGCTTCATTATATTGGAATATGAAAATTTTAGCAGCAGGTTAAGGAATAGGCCTAGGGCGGGTTAGAAGATCGCATCCATGAGATATATACCGAGCCAAACGAAATATTTGTTGCACGAAAAAATTTCAGTCATAGTCGAGAAAATCATTTACCTCCAGCGCTTGAACTTTTGTCATTAATGCTAGCCCGCAAGTGGAACTTAGTTGTTCATTACACTGCAAAGAAATGCGATTACCCATAATACAAGAGATCCAAAACTAATTACGAGACGTATAGTATAAGACTGCAAAGTACAATGGGACTCGAACCGCGGAGTAATAGGTCCGTACGTCGACAGGCAAGAATTCGTGATTAAAAATTCCCCCAGCAAATATTGCAGCGCGGGCTGGCCTTTAATTAAAAAGTCCAACTGAGGCGGTGCTCTGCTCGCTCCCGTTATGACGCCACAACGCTGCCGGCAGTCCGCGCCGCACACGAGCCGCCGCAGTCAAACGCGGCGCTGCGGCCGGCCGACGGTCGTAAAAGGAACGGCTGCAGCCGTGCGTTGTAATTGCAAGTCCCTAAGCTCAGGTAAATCTCTCATTATTATTAACGGCGTTCAAAGGATTCAGATGAAACTCAAATAATTTCTACTGATGTTACCGCATTGCTTTGTTCTTGCCCATCTGAAGTATTTAAAAAAGAAAAGAAAAGAAGAAATATTAGGGTTTTATGTCCCTCCACATGGTCATTAGACACGGAGCACAAACTCGGATTGTTTGAAGGATAGCAAAGGACATCGTACGTACCGTTCCAAAAGTACCGTCCCGATATTTTTCGGAGCGATTTAGGGAAACCACGAAAAACATGGAACGGAATGGTCGTACGTCGGTTTGAACCGTCGTCCTCCCCTCGCTCAGTTCGAATTATTTAATGTTTAAGTGTGCGTGTTTCACTGCTACTTGACAATACGAGGACGATTATGGCCTACAAGCGTAGCACTCACTGCTTCGTCCACGTAGAGTGTTTACATAGTGATTTTTTCTTTTATTTTTTCTTTTATTTAAATAACTTCTAATTTTTTCACGCTAATTAAGGCCGTAGAAGCATGGTCTCTTCCGAATATACTTCTGAGCAAAAAGTGATTCTGGTTCAAAAATGGCTCTCAGCACTATTCTTTTTTATATAAAAACCTTTATTTAAAAAACAATGTTACACATTCCAAATACATACTAAGTTGTACATACATGAAGTTATTTAAACAAATCGATTGATCATTTCAATTACGCTGACGTTAAGGAAAGACAACAGAAGATTGTGTTACTGACTGAATTATCAGAAAGAATTAAATTAAACATCAAGAAAAGAATTTTAAAGCCATTCAAACTTCAACCTGAAGAAGTAAAATCTGCACTTTGAATTATGAGCTGCAATCTTTACAGAAGGATAATTAGTTCTTTATGATGGATATCACCAAGTTGGTGGGATAATTTTAAATATAAAGCAGTTTAGTAATTATATTAGACAATTTCTGAAATACTTGTGAATGGCGGAAAGGGGATATTTAATAAATTTTACTAGCCTTCCAACACTTTCTGCACATTAATTGAATCTAAGTATCTGAAGTGATGAGAACTATATGACCAGTCTTTCACTGCAAAAATGAACAGGTCAATGTGCCAGCCATTGAATATTACATTTATCAGATAGAATCTTATGGTTTTAACCAATCGATAAGGACATTTCTATAAAAACTGTCTATTTCCAAATTTCTAATATAAGCCAATAATGCACCTTTAATGTTTTGTGTTTGGCGCTATTAGACATACAGTCTGAATGTCACATAAGTTCTGTATATTAGCTTATAAATTTCAAATAACTACTCTCTGAAGTAGAAAAAGCACACATCATAAATACACTGTAAAATCTTAAATAGTATCCTTAAGGTAACTACAATACATCACTGTCAACACAGTCTTCGTTTTTGTATTTTTTATGTTAACCAATGCCTACTCTTTCAAATACAATTTTTAGCACATTGCCGAACTTTTTCTTGTGATTCGAATAGCTTCTAATTTTGTGGAACTCACACAGCATATGTATCTTGAACTCTATGATGCTTTCGGATCCTAATTTGTTAAGGAAGTAGATAACAAAATTTCCCAGCAACCAGTTCCCAGCGTTATTTTTTGCTTCTGGGAAATAGCGTGCTTCAGGTCTGTGTATCAATGACAGCGATATATACTCAGGGGATGTTCTTGTAATCAGAGCTATTTGCTCCCGGATCCACTTCCAACTATTCATGTGACCACTGCAAGTATATCCATGAATTACTGTGTCAACTTGATGGCATTGCTGACATAAATTTGTTTCACAGAGTCCGATTGCCTGCAGTCTTTCATTGGTGCTAACTATGTTGTTAACTGTCTTGTACCATGACTTTTTGTATTAGACGTGAGCACATTAGAACTAATGTTTTTCCAAATCTCAATCCACTCAATGCTTGTAAACTGTCGTTCTATTTTGTTTCTTCCTTCGCTTTTCTTTCGTTCCTGCATTATGGCTCTCGATGTTAAGTGTCGGGACTGCCTGAGTTCGACACTGACATAACTATACTCAACATAGAAAATCCTCACGTGTTGTAAGCGACTGTTGATATTCTGCACGTCAATCGGGGGAAGCAGGCTTGGAGGTTTAATGATCTCGAAGAGTTGGCTAGTTATGCATTCTCGCAAGTCTCTTATTAAATTAACTTGCCTTTTCATAAAAAGAGGAGAGGCTTTATCCGTTATATCAGTTAATCGTAGTGCACCATTTTTAGGATTTAAAGTAGCTACTTTAGCAGGTACTCTGAACACTTCACCTCTCCACAAAAAGTTTGTGATTTTGGACATTATTCTACTCGCTATCATTCTCGGTATTGGAAACAGCTGGGCAGTATAATAACCCTTAGCAAGGATTCCTGAGTTGATATGGTGTGTTCTTTGAACTTTGTTCATATATCTAGTTACATTCTCTACAATGGCTCCTTGCACTTTATCTGCTGCAACTTTCCAATTTAAAGCCGCCATTTTCATGCTGTCAGGGTGATCCCAAGTGTTTTATGTTGTCGGACTAATTTTGCCCACTCGACGTTGATATTATCAAAACCTCAGATATTTAACATCTTACTTTTTTCCGTTTGCATTGGCTCCAGATGCTCTACAGTACGAATCAATCACTGTTGCTAGCGTGGTTATCTCGTCATTATTCCTTATGATGACCCCTATATCGTCAGCATAGGCTCTTATAACTGTTTCATTTCCTGATAATGTTAAACCTCTTAATGTAGCATGGACATGTCGGAGGAAAGGTTCCAGTGAAATTGCGAAGAGCGACATGGACAGAGGACTTCCTTGGGGAACACCTCGTTGTATTTGCATCGGCCTGTATTGTTGACAATTCACCGCTATTTTAGCATTTATTCCAGTTGCTATGTTCTTAATCAACTGTATGACCCTATCGTTGAAACCTATTTTCTTCAATGTCTATAGAAGATATTCATGGTTTACTACATCGAATGCTTTATAAAAATCCAAAAACAATAAAGCACACTTTATGTTTGTTACAGAAGTTATTGCAATGATATCCCTGAATTCCGCTAGATTTTGAAAAATGGTTCTGCCTTGCGCACAGCTCTGATGTTGACTAATAATTTTATCTGAAAGGCATGAAATTCTCTTGTTTATTATTCTAGCCATTAATTTATAATCAGAATTCAGCAGTGAAATTGGACGAAAATTATTTAAATCTTTGTTTCCATTATTTTTTGGCACCAGAACAATTTTACTTTCCTTAAACTCAGCCGGAATCATTTTACCCTGAATAACCTCATTTACAATGTCCGTGATTTTCACACCTACTATTGGCTAGTAACGGATGTAAAACTCTGCTGGCAGACCATCCGGTCCTTCTTCACTGACAACCTCGAGAAAATTTCCGTTGTCATCTTCTGTCTGCTGTGGGACTAGGATGTCAAGGAATTCTTCCAAGGAAGCATCACTACTTTGATGTACAGAATATAGCTCGCAATAATAGCGATAAATCTCGTCCATGATATTCTGCTGGGTTCTGAGAATCGTACCGTGTTTTGTTCGAATTTCTTCAATAAAATCCTTCTCCCGTATAGGGAAGTAGTTTCATCTTCTGACACCGAATTTGAATTCGATTTTATTTTCAACCCTTCCATTTGACTTCTCTTGATATTAAGTAACTTGGCTTTGACTTTTTTGATGTCTGATATCCTAAGTGAGGAACCTGCTGAGACTTGATCATATAGATCTCTCAAAACGGAATAGTAATACTATATAGTGCATTTCACTTCCCTTGCGCTCTGGGCGCTGTATTGAATAAGAACTTTCCTCAACTTTGGCTTTGCCATTTTAACCCACCAGTCAATAGCAGTGGCATATCTACTACGGACTCGCAGGCATATTGCCCATGTTTCTTTAATCAGATCTTCTAAATCGTGATATACTAACAAGGAAGTGTTCAAATTCCACTGATTCTTGAATCGGCGAACCGGCTGCGTTGTTAGATTTATGCAAGCTAAGACACTTGAATGGTCTGAAAAGTACGTAGGAATGGTTTCTACTTTTGTCACTTAAGTTACAAGATTTTTAGAAATATATAGTCTATCAATCCTGCTACGTAATGTTGCCGGGACATAAGTGAACTCAATAGTGGAGGGATATTTGATTTCCCATATATCCTTTAATTCTAAACCAGTAACTAATTGTTTTAGTTCACTTGAGAAATTAAAATTCGGTAACTGATCTTTTCGATTTAAAACACAATTTAAATCACCTCCATGTAATAACTGTCTAGGTGATTTCCTTAACAAGTATATCAAGTCATCTTTGAAGAAACGTGCCCTGTCAGCTCGATGAGAACTTCCTGAAAGGGCGTACAAGTTGATAATAGTCACATCATAGATACTTAGTCCTATTCCCCTTCCGGATTCCAGTAGTTCCACCTCACTTACTGTAATCTCTTCCCTCACCAAAATAGCTGTTCCAACACTTGCTTCGGAAGACACATTTATGTAACTGACAAAACCGGTAATTACCAAATCCGAAATTAGAACTTCTTGTAACAGGGCAATATCAGTTGCGGATTCGTACAAAAATTCCTTAAGGGCCGATAATTTCAAACCGGTCGTGATTTTATTTATGTTTATAGTGGTCACAGAATAAGATTGCGTCATTGTGCTGTCACTATGTAGTTGTTTTGATGAACTAATTTAGTTTACTGTGGTTTAGGGTTCAGTTAAGCTATAACAGTTTTCTCGGAAGCCTGAACATGGAATAACACTTCAATCAGGTTATTAGTTAGTGTCCCGTTTTTTTCTAGTTCTGATGTTTTCTCTTGTACCGCAAGCAGACTGATTTCCTGGTAAACTTTCTGATTTTTCCTCCAGTGATTCGTGTACGACCGTTTCGGACTGAACATTCTTTGGGCTTGGGTCACCTCTACCGGATTTTCCCTTGTCTTGGTTACGAGCTACATTCTCATTTGGTTGCGTCAGTACTTTAGTTCGCGGCTTATCTGGAGCAGCAGCAGACGCTTTAGCAATTTCGGTTGCCAGAGCCTGCCCTGAGGTGTTGACCGTTATTTCAGTTTGGCCACCACTTCCTCGTTCTTTATTAATTTCACTCACTTTCTGATCAAGGGAAACAAATGGAGACCGCAGTTTTGCAACCTCTCCGTGAATTTGTTTATTAAAAGATAGATTCTGATCTTTGCAATCGGCTACTGCACCTGTTGTTTCTTGCAAATTAATGCTGCTTACACCCCCTTCATTTTCTGGTACCGTATGTGTATTATCGTTATGTTCATTAGTTGCCATTCGCATTTTGCCTTCAGGTTCCTCTGCCTTCTCATCGCACTGTTTTTGCTTGCAAAGTGAGGGAGTGGGACAAGACAGCTCGTCCTCTGAACAACTATCAGTTATCTCCAGAGGTCGTTTTTTCGGTTGCGTTTCAGTTTCACGAGTAGTGGAAACAGGGTTTCCTTTTGTTGTGAACGGGGGAAATTGACTGTTATCGTGAAGGGAGACATCAGCTTGGCCCGCTGCGTTAACATCCTCAACCAGTTGTTCCGGGCTATTCTTTGGTAACGGATCATTTAAGGAAGGCTTCTGACTCTGTATCAAATTACTTTTAAGAACAACAGTTCGCCGCAGACATTAATGTCTGAAGTGACCGGTTTCGTTACATATATGACATGTAGCTTCCTGACCTGTATAAACAATTTATGCCTTATACCCACAAACAGTTATGTGAGACGGAATATTCGTCTTAACGTCCATCTCTACAGAGCGGGCCCCGTTAAAACACTGCAGTATAAAGCGAGGCGACCATCTTTCATTTGCAATTGATTTAACGTCTCCGTAGTTTGAAAGAGTTTTCTTAATCTTATCATTTTCAATTTCAATGGGAAGTGTCAAGCCACGAACGGTTTTTTAATGAATGTCCGCTCTATAGATGGAAACCTTACTTTTATAACGATTTCTGTGCACAAAATCTACTTCATAGCCCCACTTTCGTAACACTTTATCAACAGTCGAAGCACTGATTAACTTGACAAAAACACAGTATTTTTCCTGATCCAATTGTCACGTATGAACGGTTTCAGAATTTAGACCAATTACCTGTGTAATCTAGTCATCTATTTCCAGGGATGTCTGCTGAACTGGACGGGATTCCTTGTCAAAAGCAGATACTATAGTATTCTTCCTGAGGTTTGTAGCCATGGTTAATCCAGCGAAGCAATTTCGGTTAAACAACCGAAATTCGAAGTTGCAGCAGCAAGACCAGAAAGAGCGATCAGATCACAAGGAACAGCAACGAACACCAAGATTAACGGACGGACGGCACTGGGCGAAGCAGCAGTACAGCGATGTAAACACTGAAGTGCAGAGCAGCAGTTAACAGCGGCCACTCGCGAGCGCAGCTGAAACGGAACTGAGCACTATGGGACTTAACATCTATGGTCATCAGTCCCCTAGAACTTAGACCTACTTAAACCTAACCAACCTAAGGACATCGCACAACACCCAGTCATCACGAGGCAGAGAAAATCCTTGACCCCGCCGGGAATCGAACCCGGGAACCCGCGCGCGGGAAGCGAGAACGCTACCGCACGACCACGATCTGTGGACAGTGACACCGGCAGCTGCAATTTGAGCTCTTTTTCAATCTTGCCTTTTGAGTTCTTCTAGTGATATATCCATAGCAATTCTCATCCCCTAACACATATTTCCTTAGCAGTCAAATATTACTTTATATAAATTTAGCCTTAAATGTGTTTTAATATAGTGAACTATCTTCACGGAAATTTTCATCCCTTATTTCACTCCTTTAGGGTTGGAATTTCCAAACACTGAAACGAGTACCTCAGGAGCGAAAAACAAATTTTCAGAGATTTTGTTTCAAAATACTTTCATGATGAAATATTTCCATAAACTCTTTCAGCCACCATCTTACCCTCTTAGGGGTTCAATTTGAAAAAGTACTGAAACACGTATTTTTGTATCCATAATCAAGACGTCAGAGACAAATGAAATGAAATGATTGTAGGGCAACGCTGGCCGAGAGGCCCAACACGACTAAGTTCGGCCGCCGAGGGCGAATCTTACTGCAGTCGCCGCCACAATGGACAACTCGTGTGCCGGTGATGAAGATGAAATGATGATGAGGACACCACAACATACAGTCAACGAGGAGGGAAAATCTCGAATCCGGCCGGGAATAGAAACCATGGCCGCTGCATGGGGGACAAGCACGTTACCAATCAGCTAAGCAGGCGGACAGTCAGAGACAACTTTTCTTAGAAGAGCTTCAAAAATACTTATGTAATGCAATATTTTTATAAAATATTTCATCCCTTCTTTAACCCACTTAGGGATTGAATTTCCAAGAAATACTGAAACATTATTTGTTTTTTTAATTTCTAACTAAGGAGTCAAATACCGGTTTCTATAGACGTACTTTTAAAAATGCGTTAGTAGTACTTTAATTATGAATTATTCTGGAAAGAGTTCCACCGATTATCTCACCCATTAGGGGTTGAATTTCCAAAAATGCTGATACACATATTTTTTGTTTCTGATAGAGAAACCTAGTATTAATTTTTTTCAGTTCTGGCTTCAAAACTGCGTCACCAGCTCGACATATTTTCAAAAAACCTTTCATCCCTATATCATCCCCTCAAGTTTCGAATTATGAAAAATCCTTCTTAAAAGATGCTTTCATTATAAGATCAACTTCCTCTCCAGCTTTTAAGTTTCTATTTTTAGCAGTTCAGCGTCAACGGTGATGAGTGAGTCAGTCACAACATTTGCTTTCATATTTATAGAGATTCCTCCAATCTGTCGCACACAATCGTTACGGTACGCTTTTCTTTACGCCGAGATTTCTTGATTTGCTTCCAGGGGAAAAACATATTTCCGGTAGTCCCGTAGATGCTACAATAGTTATGTAATAACAGGGAAAACATTCAGTTAATGGGAATCACCTTACATATGGAAATGTAAGGAGCTCATTGTTGAATGAAATAGCCATGTAGTTCCTGTTTCTGTTATTGCAACTTTTTTTACTCGCCTTCGATTTGTATTTTGATTCCTGGCTTCAGAAATGTACACTGTATGCTCAGTGTACCTTGTTCTGTGTGTGGATATCTGCCGTTCTGTTTCCTCCTCTACTCGTTCATTGTTCTCAGTTTCTTTGATGTTGAACCCGAATTCTGCCTTTTCTGTTATTATTTCTATCGTCATTTCCGAGGGAATAGGGTACACAGATTTGCTTTATTTTCTTTACGGAACTTGTGGATCATTCGGTACTAACTTTCAGGCGAGAATGACGTATCATTAGTTCAGATGACGTTAAACGATACACGTATTTCGATAACAACCGTCATCATAGGAAAAATACTGAATTCAAATATCCTTTACTGACATTTTCGATGGCGGCACACTTTCATTATCACACCATCATGACGCATGAACCCATAGCTATCACACATACAATAATGCCAGAAGTGCTACATCAATTGTCCAGAACAGAAATACACTGAAATGCCAAAGAAATTGGTACATCTGCCTAATATCATGTAGGTCCCCCACGAGCGCACAGAAGTATCGCAACACAACGTGGCATGCCATGTCTGAAACACTGCTGGAGGTAACTGATACTATGAATCCTGTAGGGCTGTCCATAAATCCATGAGTTCGAGGGAGTGGAGATCTCTTCTGAACAGCACGTTGCAAGGCATCCCAGGTATGCTATATAAAGTTCATGTCTGGGCAGTTTGGTGGCAAGCGGAAGTGTTTACACTCATTAGACCGTTTCTTCTTTCTTGTACGCAACACAAATGGCATGCTTGGAACTAGAGGACCATAAGGCTGTTTAGCCAACAGTCCTGTAGTCTCAGATATACTCCATGTCTTCCAAGTAAGAATGTTAGCATCTGGAAAAACTTCAAGGCCACCATGATCTGCTTGATTGCCCCACACAACAGCAAGTGTGAGCCAAGTACTACCTCCAAACAATGCCTGTACATCACAGGTAAAGTTCAGATGCAGTCCACGAAACACATTTGGACCTCCAATTAACTGCTGCTTATTAAATTGACCAGCAAGGTCAATATCAATAGCCTTCAAGCTGCGATACACAGGTACACTGCGCCGCCAGCGACGACGCCTTGCAAGTCGCAGAGGCATTGCTGTGGCACGTTAACGCACAGCGAATGACGCTCCGTGCTGCGGAGCGGCCGGAAGTTGTTCGATAAGGCGTGCTCGCTTACACTGCGCCGCAGCACGGAGCGTCATTCGCTCTGCGAACGTCGAGGAGTGCGGACGCTTAGCTCTGGGTGTCTCGCTGGGCGTTGGCTTGCTACGTTCACTTGTGTTAACGTGCCACAGCAATGCCTCTGCGACGTGCATGGCGTCGTCGCTGGCGGCGCAGTGTAAGCGAGCACGCCTTATCGAACAACTTCCGGCGTGTAGTGTGTCGCATTGTTCTGCTGGAATTGTTCAAGTCCGTCGTAATGCTCTATGGATGTAAATGGATGCAGCTGATGAGACATCATATGTCTAGAGTCGCATCTAGCCGTATCAGGGGTCCATATCACTCCAACTGTACAAGCCACACACCATTACAGAGCCTCCACCAGCTTAAACAGTCTCTTGGTGACATGCAGGGTCCATGGATCGATGAGGTTGTCTCCATACTCGCACAACGCTATCCTTTCGATACAATTTGAAACTAGAGTCGTCCGACCAGGCAACATGTATCCAGTCATCAACAGTCCAGTGTTGGTATCGACGGGACCACGCGAGGCGCAAAGCTTTGTGTCGTGCAGTGATCAAGGGTACACGACTGGGACTTAGGCCTTGAAAGCACATACTGATGTTCCGTAGAGTGGTTCGCACCTTGACAATTGTAAATGGCCCAGCACTGAAATCTGCAGCAATTTTCGGAAGCGTTGTACTTCTGTTACATTCAACGATTCTCTTCAGTCGTCATTGGTCCAGTTCTAGCAGGATCTCTTCCCAGCCGCAGCGATGTCGGAGATTTGATATTTTATCTGATTCTTGATATTCACGGTACACTTGTGAAATGGTCGTATGAGAAAGTCCTCACTGCATCACTGCCTCGGAGATGCTGTGTCCCATCGCTCGTGCGCCGACTATAACTCCACGTTCAAACTCACTTAAATCTTGTTAACCTGCCATTGTAGCAGCAGTAACGAATCTAACAAATGCGCCAGACAATTTGTTGTCTTACATAGGCGTCCCGACCACAGCCTGTTTACATATCTCGGTATTTGAATACGCATGGTACCAGTTTCTTTAGTGCTTGAGTGTACGACATTTGTCCAGCACGAGAATCATCTCTGTGAGAAGCAAGCTGGATTCGGCTAGCATTTATTTCGTGGAACAGTTTCTCTATCTGTCTGAGGGATCCTTAAGGTATTAGATGACCCCTCTGAGTATTGTCTCGTTCGTCAACTTGCAGAAAGGCTTCAATGCATTTCCGAAGGATTACTCAGCATTGAAGCAAATAGAAGTTATCGTACCAGAATTTGACTGGGTTTGAGACTTAGCTGTTTGAGAATTATTATTTTTTAATCAAGACTGCTATTACTTTGTTCATTCCGAACCAAAATTCGGTGATAAGTGTGGTGTAAATACCACTCAACAGTTACTAAATGTCAGCACATGAAACGTTATTTTTAATTTTGATTAGCGGGATAGCAAGTATTTATGATCAGTTTCTTCACCGATATTCATTAATCTGAGGAAAGGAAGGAGTTCTATCTCCAGTGTCGCAGTAAACGAATGGGAATGAATAATCTCATATATTTTCAAAGAACTGACACGAATAAAAATATTATTACTGGGGTTACTATTCCTAGACTCTGTCTGTACTGTAGAATGATATTTTACATTTGTTACACCGCTCTGATTAAATACTTACCTGTGGTTAAAAGAATTCTTATTAATACTTGAGTCACAGATGCACATTTGCGATTACATGGCACGTTTCGATCACTATGGATCATTTTAAGGTCTGATAAAAAGTAAAACCAAACATTGGCTACGTGGTCAACTCCCTTTTACGAAGTAAAATTAACCCCAATGGCAGCACTCGGTCGCTAAAAATGAGTCTTTTGATCCAGGTTTCGGCACTGATATGAGTGCCCTCATCAGAAGTAAAACTCTTAAATTGGCGTATAAAATAATTACAAAATTACAGGAAAGAAAAGTTAGTACTTATACATAAAAATTAAAATGGCGATAGTGTACATCAGTGGATTTAGAATCTGTAAATGCCATGAAGTAGTAAAATTATAAAATGGTTCCAGAACGTCTCGGAGGAAGGAAAGATTATAGGGATGGGTGCAATCGGGGGGGGGGGGGGGGGGGGCTTTGGAGAGGTAAGGATGTTACAGCTTTAAGAAAAGATAGTCTTACATCTCAAATTGTAAAACATCTAGCACGTAAAATTGTTTTCCTTGAAAACATAGTAAACTGTGAGAGTGTAAATTAAATTACTAAAACTGAATCACTGTCTTACAATATTAAAAAAGTGAAACACTGGAATTATTAAACCATAAGGTCTTGCTGTAAAAGTATAAGAAGCAGAACTGAAAAAAAATCCCATTAAATTAGAAAAAGTATGTAACAATGGAAGTGTAAATAGTAAAAGGCATAATGATAGTAAAATTACACAACTGAAGTTATATAGAGCACCTGGAACTTAGATCCCATTTGGAATCAATTTAATTAATCAGAGAGCACTGTGGAAGTTATACAGGACAACGTGAACGACATGAGACATGGTCTATCGCGTGTTGCAAGTTACGAAGAATTATCAATTAATTACGAAAAGCTGCATCCGTGTTTGATTGGAAACTTTAAAGGGCTTTATAGAAATAATGAATATGAATGAGGAAACACTCTTTTTTGATTTAAAACCAGGAGATACAGGATACATTGAATTACACCGCTTGATGCTAATCAACAAAGTTAAGTTCGTTAAAAAAGCAAAAAATTAATATATTAAACTATCTAAAATGTCATATGAACACTATTTAAACAGATGTACAGGAAGAAAAACACGACGTAAGCCTGAGTGGTACTACAAAGCATCACAAAAGCCCACCTTACCATGTGTGTTAGCAATCACTAACACTAATCATGTATTTCAATAAATTAACAAACGCTAAATGGGAAAAAATAATAACGCCGTTTGAACAATCTTCATTTGGAGGGGACTAAAAAATATTAACTCCTCCTATACAGCTTCCTGTGCAAACATTCTGAATTTACAGAGCTTCAGGAATTTACCAATATTCGCCCGTTTTGTACCAGACCTGAACGGAGAGTACCTGTGTTTTTTCGTAACGTCCGGCACCTACTCCAAAACTGTCAACACTCATTCTGAACCACGTGATCACAGCCAACATCTTCTACTGAACTACCAACAGAACCAAAGGTCTTACGCTTTTGATGCCAAGTGCAAAGTGATGGGTTTCTGAAAGCTGTTAACTGACTGCCATACAACTTCTTACGGGCATAAACGGGCAGGATAAGTTCTCCAACTGCTGACAGGTATGTCATTTCATTTTGTCATACAAGTTTCTACTTGTTAAGAAGGAAATAGAATGTTAATCCTTCATCTAATCAAACTAGTTTGCTCACATATTGACAATCGTGTTCAATAATTCATTCTCTGAAGTAAACCAGAAGAGATATTTAGCAGTTACGAAGGAAGTTTTTTCAAGATGGTATATAACTAGGCACCGACTCTCAACATCGTTCATTCCATAATCACCTACTCAAATCGCTCGTAAGGAATACTCAAGGGACACGCAACTATATTCCTGTCGACAACACGCCCTCGTATTCCGGAGAAGGGTGTCTTAAATTCTCGTCTGATTTATCTTTCCAGTGGTTCCCGTAATTTGTTTCACGAAAATGCCTTAATGCGCCCTTTCAAAGAAAAGAATTTGCCGACTTCTTTCTCCCATGGTTTGCGATACGTATTAGTGCGCAGTTTATAATGATTTGGACGAGACCTTGAGGCCTCAATTCTATTACTATGTAAGTTCTGTGGGTATTACATAGCGTCATTTTGTAAATAACTTTGAGTGTTGAAACCGTCAGCCACTTATGGTTTGATAAGTGGTGGTTATTTTTAGTACGACATGGTAACATATCGAGTAAACTTTGATGTTAATTGATTCTGCTCTTGTAAACGTACATAATTATTAGTTAATTGTACATACCTACACATCTAAAAACCACTACCGTAGCTGTTCGGAAGGCCAAAGATTATCGTACATTCACACTGAAAGGCAGTGAACTAGAATCTGGGGGTGTAAGTGTCAGATGACCAAAAAAACATCATTCCAATAAAAGATAAAAATTACATTCACTCATCTTAGGTCAGCATTAATTCACTTAAAGAATAAACCAATACGAGAAAGCATACAATTAAAGAAAAATGTGCTAAGACGACTGAAAAAATCCTTTACAGTAACCTAGTAATGCAAGCAACGAGAAATCAGTGCCGGTTGTGCTGCCCTTCATGACTCTCCATATTCCTGCCCTACACGACTTTCGAAGTTCCCGTAGCCACTTGCCTTACTATGACATCCACAAAGGAGTTCGTTAAACTACCATGCTATAAGTTAGGTGAGTAGCAAGGAACCGCCAAACCCAGGAAATTCATAACAACAGCCTTACAACTTCTGTTACAGTAATCCACAATATAAACTGAAATAACACAGTTAGTTCAGGTCCTTTGTCGTGCACTACCAGGGGAGCACGGGGACCCCAGATAGCCAAAGCAATGTTCGTAACGACCGTTTTCCAAACTGGCTGAAAGAAGAAACCAAACCAACACGCCATGCCGAGATTCCACAGGCGGGCTCCAAAGACAGCACAGGTATCGGAAGCAAACGGTTCACAGACATGTCCACGAAATTCTCTTTCTCTTATGGCGGCCGGGGCTAAACAGAGTGGACCCATTGTGTTTACACAGCCAGTTTTCTAGTGCTTCCAACCAATGCTTGCAGCCAGTCCAGCAACTTAGTCCACTGCGTATTGCCTGCAACTTAGTGAACTGTGTATTGCAGTCAATTAGCCTCCAACCAGCAAGACCGCTTTCTCTTGTGGCTCTCTTCAGCCCCGGTACGTTGTACTTGGCCAGCGTTGCCTTTTCCATCCACTCCGAGAGGCTCCCAAATCTGTTACTTGGCAGTTAAATTAGGTAACTGTGGTAGAAGGACTATAGATACAAGCGGGCACGCCCCTGAAACACCAACGAAAATGGAAAGTCTTACACCTTTTCAATGTTTATCAATCTGTGTGGAACGGTTGGTCACATAAGGGATGATACATAACATCAATCCAATTGGAAATGATATCTCAATCGCGGTAAAATATAAATGCTGTGTGCCAGGGCCTCCCGACGGGTAGACCGTTCACGTGGTGCAAGCCTTTCGAGTTGACGCCACGTCGGCGATTCGCGTGTCGATGGGGATGAAATAATGATGATAAGGAGAACACAACACCCAGTCCCTGAGCGGAGAAAGTCTCTGTCCCAGCCGGGAATCGAATCCGGGCCGTGAGGTATGACTTTCCGTCGCGCTGACGACTCATCTACCAGGGGCGGACAATCGTGGTCATCTGATTAGCTGCCTTGAGGATGGAAAGAGTGGGCGAACAGATATTGAAAGCAATTCGTTAAGCAAATTGATTTCAAGTACACTGTATTGCAATAACCAAATTAACAGTGCAAATGAATAATGCTAGCTGAAATTAAAAGGGAAAATTTTGGACTTCGGCGTGAACAATTCATCGTGACGCTCAAGAAATTAGGCTTTAAAAGGAACTCAGACACCCCTTAACACCAAAACATTTGCATGAAGCAACCTTGGAATATGTAGAATAACAATAAATCATGTTAAGAGGCTACCCTGTGTAATTGGTGACAAGAGTCTTTCTAAAACCGATGTGAATTTTCACTGAAGACCCAAAGAAACTATACACCTGCATAATATCGTGTAGGGCCTCTCGAGCATGCAGAAGTGCCGCAACACCACGTGGAGTGACCCAACTAACGTCTGAAGTAGTTCTGCAGGGAACTGATACCATGAATCCTGCAGGCCTGTCCATAAATCCTTTAGAGTACAAGGGAGTGGAGATCTGACCTGAACAGCACGTTGCATCCCAGATATGCTCAATAATATTAACGTTTGGGGCGCCTGGTGACCACCGATAGTGTTTAATGTCAGAAGAGTGTTGCTGGAGGCACTCTGTAGCAATTCTGGACGTGTGGGGTGTCGCATTGTCCTGCTGGAATTGCCAGAGTCCGTCGAAATGTACAATGGACGTGCATGGATGTAGGTAACCACACAGGTTGCTTACGGACTTGTCAGTCGTATCTAGATGTATGAGGGGTCATATATCACTCCAACTGCACATACCCCACATAATTACTGAGCCTCCACCAGCTTGAACAGTCTCCTGCTGACATGCAGGGTCCATGGATTCATGTGGTTGTCTCCATACTCGTACACGTCCATCCGCTCGATATAATTTGAAGCGAGACTCAGCCGACGAGACAACATATTTGCAGTCATCTACTGTCCAATTTCTGCGTTGATGAGCCGAAGCGAGGCGTAAAGATCTGTGTCGTGCAAAGGACACACAAGTGGTTATCATTCGTCTATTTGTAAAAGTCAGAATAAGGGTGAGATGCTAAACAAAAATACTCTGAGCGGTACAACAGTAGGTTCTTTAGTTTATTAGGGGAGGAGACGGAGTGAAAACTATAACAAAAAATTTTAGTTTATTTTATTATAACATATATAAGAGAAATTAACTAACTTCGTACAATCCATTTCCACAGGAATATCATGAGTATTATCTCATGAGTATTGTCTCTTGACACGGACAAAGTACAAGTCTCTCACTCAGAATACAGTTAACAATAACTTTCACGTAGTGTTCTGCCTGGTACATTTATTAAACAGCTGGCCTAATAGAAGATAACGCTGTCGTCTAACTGAACGATCGCGGACTGGTCACTTTGGTTCTGTGCTCGACCATAACTAGACTAGCGGATGCGGCGGTGTCGTTCATTTGTCGATAGGGCTTGCAGCTACCATCGTTTCATGTGGTTGCCTTGCGAGGCACCAACCTTGCGTTGACATTTCTGGCTCTTCGGTTGATATCTCAAACCGTCCTTCAATCTTCTCGTGGTGTGGTCCTAGAAGAATGTGTGCCTGCTCTTCTTCCACAGTTTTCCTCAGTATACCACGTCACCATTCGTGATGCAGTATTGCACTACAGCAAGCTATCATTTTGAAGCTCCCATGTCCGATTCGCCAATGATTCCACATTTCTCAGTGTCCGAATGATAACGATGAACTGCAAATACACCTCCTGTATCCATGCTGCGTTGCGATCTTTGTCTGAAAAGGTTCAGTGACATTTGTGACGGCAAATAGTCATCCAGTACTCACTCTATTTCTCATTTGTAGGCATGGCATTTCCTGTACTGTGAATATTAAAGGAAAGCTTGCATTAGCATTGGCGTTCAAGGTATTCATTGTGCAACATTTGTACTGTTCCGCACCTGAACTGGTAAAATCGGAACCCTTATAAGATCACTTTGTTCTCCGTTTGTTTGTCTGTCTCTTATACTTTTCAAAACAAATGGACGTATCAAGTTATAATTTATGTCTATATTAACGTCTGCGATCCCTTGGACATGCACAAAAGTGAAGCTAAGGTAATGCCATTTGTGACACGTAACACGTGTAAAGTACAAAACCGGGATTTCCCTATAGATGGTGCTAGCCGTCAGCGTAGGGCCCGTGAGACCACGTCTGCAGTGCCGTGTGCTTCCCGTAACGGCTGCCATCAAATGTCAACTCATAGTAACACAAGTTCCGTGCATCGGTATCTGTTTCACACCGCTAAACATGTCGAGTTTTGTGCCTACGAACTACGATTTGGGGACAGAATTGGTTTTCTGTTATCATTTGAAGAAAACTGCTGCAGAATCGCATCGAATGCTTGTCGAAGCTTTCGGCGACCATTCTCTTGGGAAAACACAATGTTTCGTTTGCTTCAAAAAATTCAGAAGTGGTGACTTTAACGCGAGAA
Source organism: Schistocerca gregaria (assembly GCF_023897955.1). NCBI lineage: Eukaryota > Metazoa > Arthropoda > Insecta > Orthoptera > Acrididae > Schistocerca > Schistocerca gregaria. The sequence continues at coordinate 466,420,839 of NC_064922.1, forward strand.
AGCACGGAAAAAGTTCGAAGAGAACGAATTGCTGGCCTTATTGCATGAAGATGATACTCAAAGTCAACTCGAGGAACAATTGTACGTGAAGCACATATCAGTTTCTCTTCAGTTGAAAGCTACTGGAATGGTGCAGAAAGTGGGAAAATGGATTAGGCATGGGCAATAAAGACAGCAAGCAAATCGAAAGACCATTTGTGAAATGTGGCTTCCAATACACAACAAAAAGTCGTATCTCCATAAAATAGTGACAGATGATGAGAAATGGGTCTCAAGCGTCGCAAATTATGGATGAATCTAGGTAAACCATCGACATCCAATGATAGATCAAATCGCTTTCGGGAGAAGACAATGCTCTGTGTTTGGTGCGATCAGAAGCGTGTCATCTATTATGTGCTGACAGACCTCATGAAACCGTTAACACTGATCGCTACCAACAGAAAATGATGAATTTAAATCGAGTATTACGTGAAAAACGATGGGAATATGGAAAAAGGCAACACAAATACATATTTCTCCATGACAATGCCCCGTCTCACACAGCAAGACGGGCCAAGGAAGCGATCGAGGGTTTCAGTTGGGAGATAATAGGGCATGCGACTTGTTATCCAGACTTCGCTCCGTCCGATTATCATGTATTTGCATCGCTGGGACATAACCTCGCTGTACAATGCTTCCGTTCGTATAAAATGTACGAAAATGGCTCGCCGACTGATTCGCTTCAAAAGAAGGTTTTTTTGGCGTGGCCTTTATAGACAGCAGGAAAGGTAGGAGAAATGTATAAATAGCAATGGAGATTACTTTGAATAAAATATTGTGTAATTATTGCACCAAATTCCGGTTTCATACTTCAACATCTAGTATTTTGATACTCGCGAATTCAACATTATAATCTACAGGATATTTGCCCTTGGCGTAGAATCATGAAGTTTAGTAATAAGAAAGGTTTCACAATACAAGGAAAGGAAAAATATTAGGAAATTATTAATATGTAATTACATCACACGGAAAAAACTCTTTGACATTTGTTAGACGACTTCGAGCTTGAAATTAAAATATTCTCTCAAAAGTGTTGGAATCCGAGAAACTGATACCACGGCAGTATCAATGAGAATGGCAGACCAAAATAGTCGAGATTCTCGAGTCCGGGAATGAATGAAATTTATATACAGGGTGTTCCAAAAAAGGTACGGCCAAACTTTCAGGAAACATTTCTCACACACAAATAAAGAAAAGATGTTATGTTCATGCACGATGGAGCTCCTGCACATTTAAGTCGAAGTGTTCGTACACTTCTCAACAACAGATTCGGTTACCGATGGATTCGTAGAGGAGAACCAATTCCATGGCCTCCATGCTCTCCCGATCTCAACCCTCTTGACTTTCATTTATGGGGGCTCTTGTCTACACAAACCCGGTACCAAATGTAGAAACTCTTCGTGCTCGTATTGTGGACGGCTGTGATACAATACGCCATTCTCCAGGGTTGTATCAGCGCATCAGGGATTCCATGCGACAGAGGGTGGATGCACGTATCCTCGGTAACGGAGGACATTTTGAACATTTCCTGTAACATAGTGTTTGAAGTCACGCTGGTACGTTCTGTTGCTGTGTGTTTCCATTCCATGATTAATGTGATTTGAAGAGAAGTAACAAAATGAGCTCTAACATGGAACGTAAGCGTTTCCGGACACAAGTCCACATAACTTATTTTCTTTCTTTGTGTGTGAGGAATGTTTCCTTAAAGCCTGGCCGTACCTTTTTGTAACAACCTGTATACGAGTCCTTCTTGCACCTGGCCAGTTATTTATTTCAATCAGTATTTATAAGATGTACGATGTGTAACAAGAGCGCTTTCGGGTCCTCTCGCGTTTGGATATGCCGTACACAGGAGGGCAACAGAGTGGTTCGTGGAGGCTGTGAGGCGGCGCGTCGGACGGCAACTGCGCCCCAGCCGGAATCGCTGGCCCGACGTCGGTCAGAGCCGCTGCCGCAGGTATGCACCGCCCCACTAAATGGGGAATCTGTGTCGGCGGAATGAAGGACCGTCGGCGGGTGGGCGCTGTGGGCCTCCGGCCGTGCCGCCACATAAACAAGGCGTAATTAAAATATGCAAATTGCGCAGCAGCGCCGCTGCCGGCGACGCCGACGGCGACGGCGCCGAACAAACCTAGCAAGGTCGCGCCGCGAGGAATTTGCATTTTAACGGAAACACCTCCCGTCCCTCGCCAAATGACAGGTAGGTAAACACTTTTAAAAACTAATTTTCGAGACTTGCAGCGAACGGAACCGCTGTAAAAAGCAAACAGTGTTCCCGAGATAGGGATTTGCAGCTAAAATATGCAGAGCCTAGTCTACCTTGTACTGCTCCAATCGAGTGCTGTAATTTCAACATGGCTGATGTTCCAGTTTCTCGACAACCTAGTTGACGATCTATATTGGTTACTGAGCCATAGAACACGCTGTGCATCTTTGTTGCAAACGCCATCACACTACTTGTTACACTACTTACCCTCCATTGAGTCTTTAGGTTTATTTTGCCCCACAAATAATTTTAATGGTCTATCAGTTTGTAAATATTTGGTTTTGAGAAATTCCCTTCATTGACTTTGTTTGTCCCTTACTGAAGTACAATTTGACAGAAAAAAATGGATAACTTGAGAAAATCAGCCAGCCAGTTGCAGATATCAAAGTTTATTAACCCTTGACCATGATTTTAACAGTTACAAAGATGTCTTCTTCAGAAGTACATGACTGTTTTATAATTGTTGAAACCATGTTCAAGTACAGTTAGTAAACCTTTATACCTGCAATTGGTCAGCTGATTTTCAGAAATCATTCATTCAAAAGCACTGATCCTGAACGGCAGCTATGGTCAAACTCGTCGAAAAAAATATTTTGGAGCTATAGTTTGGCGTTCACAGAAATCGTACTAATCAAGGTGTTTGACTCATTTTTAGATTAGGCGTATTGTTGCAGAAAATTGCAACTATATTCAGTTTGTTAACTATGGAATGCATACGTGTGCAAGAATGCCGGATAAAGAAGTCAAGTTATTGAGGTTTAGAACAAAGGAATGTCTACATCTGTGGAAACGTGGAAAAGGAGAGCGCAAGTCATTGTTTTTCGCTGTAACCAAATCATTTTATTAAGTGGTTCGCTTCTGGTATTCTTATTTTTTCTACGAGTAGAATTCATAAAATTTTGAAATGGTTTTTCTCAAGATAATGACGTCTTTGCAATGTAATGAGAAAGGAGACATACTGCTTAACACATCTGATAGTTTTTTAAAGGATATAATATTCGCCGTCGACTGTAGAAAGTATTTATTTCGAAAATGCTTCAATTCATGTCAGACTTAAAAATCCTTTGCAGTACTACATGAAAATGGCCCAGAGGCAGAAATTGCAACTGTGAAATATATAATTCATGCAGTAAACGCCGAATATGACGACGATCAAAAAATTCATCATGACTGTAAACCCTGGCGATGATAAGTTAATCCATATCTGATGCTAATTCAGTTTCCGAGTATGAAGATTATGATTCGGGAGGCAGCTCTTTATCTTCACTATAAGAAACAAACGATATATCTCAACAGCATATGGTAATCAATGTAGTTGTGACATAAAAGGATTAATCACTTGAATGAAAGACAGAACCACCATCACGGATACTCAGTTTTCAAATTGTTATTTTCCCCATCAATTGGAAACATTATAATCATCCACACCAATGCTGAAGTCTATGTGGGGATAAATGGAAAAAGTTAGATGTTCTTGACCTAAATGCTTACATAAGTCTGTTGTTCTTAGCAGATGTTTATGAGTCACTTGGTGAGTCTACTGTAAGCAAATGTGAGGAATACAAAGTTAACCCAATTTTCAGAGCTACAGTGTCACTGGAAACGTTCAAAAAGATATCAACGGTTATTCCATTTGATGACATATTTGTTACAGTAGCCTACATGAGCAACTTGTTGTATTCCGGGGAAACAGGGTACGTGTTGAGAGGGCAGAAAAACATATGGTCCCTGAAGAGGAGCAGCAGCGTTTTCAGTAGAAATCCTTGGTCGACACAAGAGATGTAGAACAGAAGAATTTAACCGATGACAGGATAATATATAAAAGTGCAATAACTGAAACAGGCGAAAGGGAATACAAATGTCTAAAAAATGAGATCGACAGGAAGTGCAAAATGGCTAAACAGGGATGGCTAGACGACAAACGTTAAGATGTTGAAGAATATATCACTAGGGGTAAGATACATGCTGCCTACAAGAAAATTAAAGAGACCTTAGAAGAAATTATAACCACCGCTATGAATATGAAGAACTCAAATGGGAAACCAGTCCTAAGCAAAGAAGGAAATGCACAAAGGTCCAAGGAATATATAGAGGGTCTAAGCAAGGGATATTTACTTGAGGTCAATATTACGGAAATAGAAGAGGACGTAGATGAAGATGGGAAGGGACATATGATACTGCAGGAAGAATTTGACAGAGAACTGAAAGGCTGAAGTCGAAACAAGGCTCCAGGGCAACACTCAATTTGAGCTACTAAAAGTCTTGGGAGGGCCAGCCATGGTGAAATTCTTCTATCTAGTGAGAAAATTGTATGAGACAGGCGAAATACCCTCTGACTTCAATAATTCCAATTCCAAAGAACTCAGATACTGACAGATATGAAAATTACCGAACTATCACTTTAATAAGGCACGATTGCAAAATCGAATCCTTGACATAAGAGTGGAAAACCTGATAGAAGCCGACCACCGTGATCAGTTTGGATTCCAGAGAAATGTAGGAACACACGAGGAAGTACGCACCCTACGACTTCTCTTAGAAGATAGGTTAAGGAAAGGCAAACCTACGTTTATAACCTAGAGAAAGCTTTTGACAAGGTTGCCTGGAATATTCTCTTTCAAATTCCAAAGGTGGCAGGGGTAAAATACAGGGAGACAAAGGATATTTACAATTTATACAGAAACCAGATTGCATTTCTAACAATTGGAGGACACGAGAGGGAAGTAGTGGTTGAGAAGGCAGTGAGTCAAGGTCACAGCCTATCTACGATGCTATTCATTCTGTATGTTGAACAAGCAGTAAGAGAAACAAAAGAAAAATTTGTATTAGGAAGTAAAGTTACGGGAGAAGAAATAAAAACTTTGAGATTTTGCGGATGGCATTGTAATTTTGTCATAGATTGCAAGGGGCTCGTAAGAGCAGTTGAACGGAAAAGACAGTGTCTTGAAATGAGGATATAAGATGAACATCAACAAAAGCAAATCAAGGGTATTGTTATGTAGTACAAACTTGTATTTAAAGAGGACATTTTACTAGGATACAAACATATGCCATACACTTTCTAAGCCTAATTAAGAGCCACAAAAGTAATGGCGATCCAGTTTTCGACACGACAAGATTCAGTGTAAGTGAGAAGACCAAACTGCCTTTACACTCTATTTTACAATTTGGAAATTTCGTTACAGGACAGTAAAGTTCATTTTAATACACTGAGCCGGCCGTTGTGGCGAGCGGTTCTAGGCACTTCAGTCTGGAACCGCGTGACGGCTGCGGTCTCAGGTTCGAATCCTGCTTCGGGCATGGATGTGTGTGATGTCCTTAGGTTAGTTAGGCTTAAGTAGTTCCAAGTTCTAGGGGACTGATGACCTCCCATAGTGCTCAGAGCCATTTGAACCATTTTAATACACTGAAGAACCGAAGTAACTGATACATCTGCCTAATATCGTGTACGGTCCCCGCGAGCACGCAGAACTGCCGCAACAAGGCGTGACATGGACTCAACTAATGTCTGAAGTAGTACTGGTGGTTACTCACACCTTGACTCTTTCAGGGCTGCCCATAAATCCGTAAGAGTACGATGGGGTGGTGATGTCTTCTGGATAGCACGTTGCAAGGCATCCAAGACAGGCAGAATAATGTTCATGTCTGAGCAGTGTTCCTGGAGGCACTCTGTAGCAATTCTATACGTGTGGGGTTTCGCATTGTCCTGCTGCGATTGCCGAAGTGCGATGGAATGCACAGTAGACATGAATGGATGCAGGTGATCAGGCAGGTTACTTATGTGGGTGTCACCTGTCAAAGTCCAATCTACACGTAACAGTGGTCGCAATCACTCCAGCTGCACAAGCCCCACAGCATTACAGAGCCTCCACCAGCTTCAACAGTCCTCTGCTGACATGCAGAATCCACGGATTGATGCGGTTGTCTTCATACCCGTATACGTCCATCCGCTCGACGCAATTTGAAGCTAGACTCGGCCGACGAGGCAACATGTTTCCAGTCATCAACAGTCCGATGTCGGTGTTGACGGGGCCAGGTGAGGAGTGAACCTTTGCACCGTGCTCTCATCAAAGGTACACGAGTGGGTCTTCGGTTCCGAAAGCCCATATCGATGATGTTTCGTTCAATGATTCCCACGCTGACACTTGTTGATGGCCCAGCACTGAAATCTGCAGCAATATGCGCAAGGGTTGCATTTTTGTCACGCTGAACAATTCTCTTCAGTCGTCGTTGGTCCGTTCTTGCAGAATTTTTTTCCGAGCACAGCGGTATCGGAGATATGATGTTTTACCGATTCGTCATATTCACGGTACACTCGTGAAATGATCATACGGAAAAATCCCCACTTCATCGTAAATTCAGAGATGTTGTATATGATCGCTCGTGCGCCAACTATAACCCCACGTCCAAACGTACTAAAGTCTTGATAACGTGCCATTGTAGCATCAGTAACCGATCTAACACTTTACACAGACACTTGTCTTATATAGGCGGTTTTCTTCCTTTTTACATATGTCTGTATCTAAATACGCAATCTCATATCAGTTTCTTTTTAGCATCAGCACATATTTGGGAAACCAACCACGCCTAGTTCTATTATACTTTGCTCTTTAGTTCATCCAAAGCAGCAATGCTTTACGGCGCGAGTAGAGTCCCTCTCTCAAAACAAAAGCAGCAGCGTGCGTTGAATATTAAATTTATAACACATGCTGATGGCCGCCAACTAAATGCTGTTGAAGTTCTTCACCAGAAAAGCCATTTCTGACTATCGTTACCGGACTATCCTATCATCTACTAGAAGTCATAACATTAAAAAAATAACTTCCCCGATCATATGCGTTGGTGTTATATCTGACAGGATCAGCAAATGGCTTAGAAAAGAAGGGATTATATTCGCCTTTTACAACCCCCATAAGTTGGGGCACCTCCTGAAGCACCATGAAAGTAGAGAAGATAATCGCTACGTTCAGTCGGGCGTCTATCGCTTAGAGTGGCCTTTCGTCTACACGGGCTCAGAGAGCATCAGTACCTTAGCAATTCTATATCCGCTGTCACTAACCGCTTGAAGGATTACAAACATTCCATTTCAGATATACCCTCGAATTTCAGTATTTTACATATTCAACGTAAGGGCCCGGATATTAAAACTTATAGAAGAAATAGAAATTACCCTTCAGCATTAGACATGTTCTCTCGGGCATTTTAAATGGGCAAAGTGTGAGCATGCCGTCCTGCTGAGTAACTTTTCTTTTTTGAAGCAGCGTCGATCCTTATGTCCTTCTCCTTCTGGTTTCTGACTATTGTAGACCGTACGTGTATACTTCTTAACCGGGTCAGTGCTTTTCTCCATTACGTTTTGACCATTAATTAGGCTTAGCGAACGTACGCCATATGCACGTCACCTATAGTGAGATCTGGAAAGTCCACACAGTTTATTTTATATAGCTATAATATATCTTCTTTCAATAGTATGAAATTCATATTTGAGCCGTCAGCTGTTTTTATTTTAATCCCATACATCTACCGGTTTTGGTCTTGGACCATCGCCACGGATGAAGGGTTAAAACGATTTAAGCTACCGTATTGCATTAGTCATTACTTAAAATGTGTTGTGCATGTCACGAATCTAAATATATGACACAGGAATTTACAAGCAAGCAAACTAATATTCAATGTATACATGGCAGTGCTCTTTTAATTGAAGTTTGCATATTTTTCATTTTTTTTCCTATGACTACGGCGTATTATTGTGCATCATTATTTGTATCCTCACTAATTTAAAATTTACCTGACTCTCATGATGTGAAATTTCTACCAGGTATTGTCTCATGTAAGCCTCGTTGTTGGCTTTTAGTTAGCAGGTTCTAAAGTGGCCCCGCTTTTAATGTGTCCCTTTTGTGCTAATCCTGCTGGCTTTTAAGTAGACTAGTAGTTCTTGACAGTGTGGGCTGTATGGTTTTGCTACCTTCCATTTTCTTTATTAGGGAGATGCTTTTCAATAGGATTGGCACCTGTGTTTGTTCCTTTAATTGTTGATTGCAGCTTATTGTTACACGTCACCATATATAACCCCATTAAATTAGAAACTTACATGCCACTCGTGAAAAGGGAATAATTTTCATGGTGTTGTATGGTTTACAGTTACATTTTAAGTCGGCAGCTTCCAGTCAGTTTTACTATATATTTGTATTGCCCAGTTCAATATGTTCCTTTACCACTGATAATGTACTTTTAACGTTTTACATATACTTTGTATGTAGTACATTTTTTCTCTTTTTGAATGTGAATCACTAACGAAATTGTAGACAGCCGGGCTAATGGTGCCGCGTTGATCTTCCTGTCACCAGATTGCTGTACTTTTACCACTCTGGCTTACCAGTTTGCTTCCCCCTCCCTATACGCTACTCCGTGCTCAGCTCCCGCGTCCTGTACTCGTTCACCGCGGCGCTTGGAGTCACAGTAAAAGGTGTAACTGTCCTGGTATTTATTGAATATTTTTTTACCCAGGCAGCCGTCCGTAGTACTGTCTGGATTCACTTTGCCATTGACTTAGATTTTACAGCACCTAGCCCGACTGTTGGTTTCTGAAATGTTATATGGAACCTCCTTTTTACATTTTATGTATTACTGCCTGCAAAAATGCATTATTAGCTCCGGTCTCTTGTTTGTTTGCAGTACAATACCTGATGCTTAAGAGCCCGAAACCAGCCGTGTTCAAAATAAAAAGTACTTTACAACTGAAGCGGTATTTTAAACTTCTACGTTAACATTGCTCATTTAGTTTCTTAAAGTACGTAACGCTTGTTGTTCGCATAACAAATAAGAACAAATATCTTGTTCTGCTCAGTGCTCTGCGCCACTACGTGAAAGTCTGTGTGGTTGTTGTGTTAACCTGGTAGTCGATCGTCGATCCCTCTGCACACCACGCAAGCCATGCGGGCAGCCTGCCGTACAGGAGGAAATGTGTAATTGCTCTAATCGACATCAGTGTATTCCACTACTGGCCATTAAAATTGCTACACCACGAAGGTGACGTGCTACACAGGTGAAATTTAACCGACAGGAAGAAGATGCTGTGATATGCAAATTATTAGCTTTTCAGAGCATTCACACAAGGCTGGCGCCGGTGGCGACATCTACAACGTGCTGACATGAGGAAAGTTTCCAACAGATTTCTCATACAGAAAAAAGCAGTTGCACGGTGTTGCCCGGTGAAACTTTGTTATGATGCCTCGTGTAAGGAGCAGGGATGACTACCATCACATTTTCGACTTTGATAAAGGTCGGATTGTAGCCTTTCACGATTGCGGTTTATCGTATCACGCCACTGTTGCTCGCGTTGATCGAGATCCTATGACTGTGAGCAGAATATGGAATCGTTGGGTTCAGGAGGGTAATACGGAACGCCGTGCTGGATAGCAACGGCCTCGTATCACTAGCAGTCGACATTACAGGCATCTTATCCGCATGGCTGTAACGGATCATGCAGCCACGTCTCGATCCCTGAGTCAACAGATGGGGACGTTTGCAAGACAACAACCATCTGCACGAACACTTCGACGACGTTTGCAGTAGCATGGACTACATATCAGCTCGGAGACCATGGCTGCGGTTACCCTTGACGCTGCATGACAGACAGACTCAACGACGAACCTGGGTGCACGAATGGCAAAACGTAGTTTTTTCGGATGAATCCAGGTTGTATTTACAGCATCATGATGGTCTCATCCGTGTTTGGCGACATCGCGGTGAACGCACATTGGAAGGGTGTATTCGTCATCGTCATACTGGCGTATCTCCCTGCGTTGTGGTATGGGGTGCCAGAGGTTACACGTCTCGGTCACCCCTTGCTCGCATTGACCTCACTCTGAAACTCTGAACAGTGGATGCTACATTTCAGATGTGTTACGACCCGTTGCTCTACCGTTCATTCGATCCCTGCAAAACCCTACATTTCAGCAGGATAATGCACGACCGCATGTTGCATGTTATGTACGGACCTTTCTGGATACAAAAAATGTTCGACTGCTGCCGTAGCCAGCACATTCTCCACATCTCTCACCAACTGAAAACGTCTGGTCAATGGTGGCTTAGCGACTGGCTCGTCACAATACGGCAGTCACTACTCTTGATGAACTGTGATATCGTGTCGAAGCTGCATGGGCAGCTGTACCTGTACACGCCATCCAAGCTCTGTGTGACTCAATGCCCACGCGTATGAAGGCCGTTATTATGGCCAGAGGTGGTTGTTCTGGGTACTAATTTTTCAGGATCTATGCACCTAAATTGCGTGAAAATGTCAGTTCTAGTATAATGTCAGTCATGTCAGTTCCAGTATAATATATTTGTCCAATTAATACCCGTTTATTATCTGTATTTCTTCTTGGTGTAGCAATTTTAAAGGCCAGTAGTGTACCTTCCATGCATGGACTTGAATGTTTACCACAGACACTGTGGTTCACCAGTCTCGACGTGTGGCAGCGTGTAGCAGAGAGCACTTTCGGCAGGGCACTATTTTTCAACGCCAGGTTACATGCCCTCGCAGTGCCAGAGGAGATCCATGCGCTCCTCACAATGTAGGTCCCAACCGGACCCTGGTAGGTCATTTACTCTGGGTTCGTCGTGTAGACACATCACAGAAAAGTCACAGGTGACATTTTTCTGCTGTTTGTATTTGGGTGGATATTCGTCCAAAGCATTATAATTGTATTTTGTTTTGTTAATAAACAGTTAGCCCTTCAAAGTGTCTTCAGTCACTCTTCTATGCGAGGATACTTCAGTGGCGCCGTAAGAAAACCACAAATTGTTTTAAAGTACAACGCTAGAAAAGGAGGTTTTGACACAATGGACAAAATGGTGGTGAATAATGCAGGAAATTGAACTACAATGGCCTACTGTTGTGTTCTCAAATATCATCGATATATCTGCATATAACTTATGTACTACGCAAGACAAATGATTCCCAACGGAAAACAAACACCGTACAGAGAAGAAGGCTGTTCCTAGAAACTCTTGGCGATTAACTAATTGATGGGGAAATGAAGAGACGATGAAATCTTCTAAGAGCAAATGCTGAAAGAGATGCTGCAGAGAGAGGAGCGCAATTTGAAACTGCATCCTCCACATCAGAAGAAATGGTGCAAGGAGTAAGAAGAGACGCAGATGTCATCTATGTGGAGAAACTGATAACAAAAACATTCATTTACAAGAAACATCTTACATACACATGAAAAACCTATTAGTAGAAGTTAGGCACAGGGTGGTAAAATCAACAGTTACATCATTACAATATTTCATTATTTTGTTGTTGTTTTTTTTTACTATTTTATCATGCAGTTAGAATGATTAGCACTTTAAAGTACTAAACTATTTTATTTATGATTTCAGTACAGAAATGTATAAATGTATACCTTCCAGAAACAGAAAAAATGGGTCCCTTTTGAAGCGAACATCTTGCGTGCACGTATAAAACAAACACTTCAGTACGGTTAAGATCTAGTACGCAAAATAAAGAGGTGCTCTTAAATTTCTTCTACGGCCTACAACAGGTTTTAAGGACCGACAGACTGGGCATCTATTCGGGAGGAACGGGGATCTGTTCCTGTCCGTCCATCTCGCTTCACGTTTTCCATGGTCTCACGGAAGACAAAGTCGAAATTCGGACGTTTCGCACAACAGCAACATTTCTGTGCCAGCTCTTCTGACTACTAAACATGATGTCTGTTGCTGATACAGATGAGACGCTGAAGGCTTTAAGTCAAATTGTCCTCGAAGTATGAGTTTCAGATAATCTAGTATCAGATTGTAACATGACATATCTAAGTTTCTTTTTGAAGTATTCATGAATATTTGTATAGAATCACGATTCATTTATTTCATTTGGCATATATCATCAGTTTGATGTTAATTTTATCGCTTATCCCATTTTGCTCCTCATAGTTATTTCTTCGGTTTACACTCAGATGATATCCTACAGTCATTATACTGTTCATTAATGTCCACTAACCACGTAATTCTCTCGCACTTTCATTGAAGATAGCAATGTCATTAGCAAATGCTTTCATCGGCATTCTATCGCCCTGAACTTAATCTAACACCTGAACCTTCCTTTTATTTCTGTCATTCCTTCTTGAATTTCTTTGTTTCTTTTGTTCCCTCTTGGCTTTGTAGATATTGTGTATCAAGTCTAATTTCGCACAAAAGGTTTAGGCGCTTGAAAGTACTCAGGGAAACTGAAAACCAAAACTGAAATAAAGTTAAACTGTTTAATATTCTACAAGCATTTAAAATATTTTGGAAAGCACGTCAAGTGCATGGGGACATGATTTCTATAAAAATAAGAATCAAGAGAAATTAATGAAACATTTTTCGCACCTCTCAGGAGTGCTCAAAATCACGTATAGTAAATAAGGCGTCGACTGAGAATTTAACGTTCCACTAGGCAAATATCTACTGACAATCTATAATATTATAAGAATACAAATTTACACTTTTAATCGTCGCTTATTTGCGTTCATGAAATCGACCATCATTCAAAAATACGTCAAATGATTTTCTGTTTTATTTCTTACTTTCAGACAAATCGTTTCACAAAGCATTTGACTTTTTTCAAATATTTTTGCTTCTTGTGGAATATAAAACGATATTTGATTGATAACTTTTTAATTTATCTTATGAACGATTTCGTTCGACGCTATAATTATGACATGTGTCTAGAAAAATAGACAAAAAATCGCTGTTTTCTCAGAAAAGAGTATTTCTAAAAACAGTCACATAAATTAATAAGACGTGGCTTAGATGAAATATACCTGTCATTATGAACTATTATATGAAGTCAAAGAAATTGTAGCAGAAATAGACGCCGTCAAAAGACGCAAAAACGTGATGAAACTATAATAAAGGACGTTGTCCCGTAGTGTAAGGTCACGTTATGTTTGTTTTTCCAGACTTATCTGATGATAATTGTATAGACTGAACCGGTAGTAGAATATTTTGCAAGATCTTCATTATAAAAGAGTGTTTTTATTCTACGAGTTTTTATGAATCGTTTCCTGCGTCTTTTATTGTATTTGTGTCGTATTGCATCATTATACGGAGCCGTTAAATATATATCTCAGTGACAGACAATCTGTAGTGCTTATGCGATTATTTTCGAGATTTATAATGATCACAGCCAATATTCACTGCGCCAGTCTCAACCCCTACCGACTTCATGCCCGCCGCACACGGCAAGGAGCCAACCGAGTGGCGATAAGTTGGAAGTTAGTAACCACAAAGATAAATTTTCTCCGACTCGTGTAGCAAAACTTTTCTCTGTAGATTAATTCGGCTCTGTGTTGACCTCTTCCTCAGGCATCATACGTTAAGTTCATGTCTTAATGTTCCTGAAATGTTTAATAATTCAATTCGACCACTAATTTTGAGGTCTAAATAATGGGAACCCCCACTGTGATTACATCACAGACTACTGTGTATTGTTTATCTATACTGTACCTCCATGGTTCAAGCAGTTATTTCTACCATTTCCTGATGCATCATACATTAAGTTCATTTCTTTATGTTACTGAAATGTTCAATAATTCAATACTAATACCAATTTTGAACTTTAAACAATGGAAACCCCCCTCTGTGGTTATCTCACAGACTATTATGTATTGTTTATTTAGGCTGTAGCTCCAACGTCCAGTTGGAAGCAGTTGTTTGTAGTCTAAATTACAAACACTTCTATTATCCCCAGTGCTGAATTAAGATCTCTTAAGATGTGAACTATTCATTTCCGGTTTTGGATCATAGTTTTACAACAGTTTATAATCCTCTAATGCCCCTAACATTGGGCACTAATGGTTTTCATCATACTACAGACATTCTGTTTCCCTCGTTCCAAATGCCGAATGAATAGATCAGAAAATCGTTTAAGTGAGGTGAACGTACTCTCCTTCACGCTGTAATCTGTGTCTTGTCAGGTACATGTAAAACCATACCAACTAATAGGTAAGGTACATTCTCAGAGTGATATCGACTTATGATATCTGGCAACGTAGGAGATCCTGAAAGCAACTGTGTAGGACTATCATGCGATGTTGTTGTTATATTGCATCCATAAAATTTCATTCCAAGACAGGACACCACTAATTAAATATTGTCCATAATGTTGTTTCAAGCCCTTCATCTTTTCTGAGCCTCAGGAAACATGAAAAAGGAGTTGAAAATACAGTTAACAAAAAATTTACATTATACAAGAAATGTATTTGGAGTTGCGAATATTACCAACCTCCAGCTACATAATGTATTGGTTACAAGATTAGCGCTGGACCTTGATTCGAACCTGCATATTTCGCTTTGAACAAGCGGTCGCCTTAGCCGCTTCATCCATCCGATCACGCCTCCAGGACAGACTCAAACTTCCATATGTCATCGCGTGTCTACGGCCTCCACTCACAAAATTGCTGTCATCCCCACAGAAGGAGATACGATTTGTGTCGTGTTCTTATCTTGGCAAGATTTGCTACTGGTATATTGCAATGCCTGTGTTATTACGATGTACTCTGCAATCTCCTTCAGATAAGCATGGATATTGCAGGGTATATCATAAAAACACAGGCACTGCAATACAGTATAGGATTTAAATTATTTCTTCGCTTTATGAATGTGATAAAGGAATGAGATTTTAAAACACATGATCGTCATATTGGCCCTTATTTCATTACCGTACTTAATATCTTTTAATCCAGTACTTGAATTTCGTACTTTAGCCGTTTCTAAGTAGAATACTAAGGAAACGTCGTGTTTCAGCACATATACCATTTTTTTTCTCTTAAATAAAACATCGGACATTAAAATTTCTGACATGTGCTGAAGTACAATATTTGCGTTGTGTTCATGTGAGAACAGCTGAAGTCCTAAATTGAATTTCAGGATTTTGTACATCATTAGTTTCATAACTCGGAAGTGACGACGGCGTCTTTTTAGTAGTTCTACACCTGTGAACCTTTGACAGTAAAAAAATTAAAGATAAGATATTGACCGTAATTTTCTGTAATTAAACTGAATATGCGAGAGAATACTGCCCTTGTATACGAAAATAGTGTTTCTTTTCTCAGACATAGAGAAACTTCTACTGCAAAGATAATGTACCTGAGTGCACAAGAAATAAAGAAAAATTAATAATGCACTGCGAGGTAAAGGAACGAAATAAATTTTTATTTGCAACGCTATCTTCAATCTGATGTTGTTTCTCTCACTGATATTACTCCACACCTCTAGAACACACCGAGATATGGTTTCACTCAACCAATGGACGTTTGGCTGGGGGAACGGAATAGCAATAGCACAACTAACGACCCTACCAACTAAGTATTTAGTAACTTCGATTTGAACCATATTGGCATATACGAACCTATATTTCATTCAAATTTGACCTCGAGAGGCAACTTGAATCACTATTCAAGAAAAATAATTTGTTTCTAGTAAAGAGTCGAAAAATATTTACCACCGTGATTTGGAATCTAGATACAGTAGACAACTTTCAACTGAATAATGTTTTCCCGCTATTTCGTTACAGGCAGCTATGATAGTCAGGAAAGACGTGATGGTGGTAGTAGCAAAACTGTGAGGGCGATCCCTGTCGTTAACCACCGCAGGTAGCGCGAATGTAAATCCGCCGACGCCGTCCCATCATTACGTCTCACTGCTACGAAAAGAACTGGAGAGGCGCAGAGGTCATAGCGAAGAGTCGTGCCGTGCTCAGAAACTCAACGAGACGGCAGACCTCTGGGATTCAGGGTCGAGATTAACCAGAGAACGTGATCTCGCTCGATGGTTATCGAGAAGTCGATCGACGAAAATGCCTGCGGAAAGAGTCCTGCCGTCCTTCGCCTGTGAGAGGCGCCGGTAGCTGTGTGGAGTGGGTTTTGGGGAGGGGGGTGGGGGGGTTGCCGCACGCACGCCTGCAGCTCGCATGGAGAGCCAAGGGCCGGGTCGCTGCCGAAACTCCTCCCTTAGGAAAAAAAAAATTCTGGTGGAAGATTAAAAACGAAATGAGAAGTCGTGGTCCTTCCATAGTAATCTGGCGAAATTGGAATTCCTGTCCCGGATCAATATGCGAAGCTATAGGCTAGTATTCATACGCAGTGCATGGCTCCTTTGATCTTCAGTGCCTTTCTGAAAATTCTTATCTCATTCAGGTTTTCAGATTTCCGGAATAAGGGTCAACTGGGCGGTAGCGTTAAAGTGAATGTAGCACAATCTCTTGCTACGTGAAGCAAAAAATTCAACTGCCACCTCAAACGAACTTGATGAGTTTGAGAACAGACCTTCTGCGAATCGTACGTTTATTGGCCCGTAAGTAAATAACATGTAGAATCTGCCTAATAAAGAAAACCCTCATCAATATATACAAGGTTTCCTTATCAGATCATTTTCCAACTGCAATTTCCAACATAATTTTTTCAACGAATGCAAACTATTGCAGACAATTTCCCATCTCCCTATTTTGCCTTTGTTTGCGACGCTTCCAAGACTTTGTACAGAATCAATGTCCGTAAAGATCTTAGACATGACAGTTTAGATTTTGTCCACCATCCATGAGCCTGCTTTGGTTAATTTGAACTTTAGGAAGGTGCGTTCGGTTTACATTGTAAAGAATCAGTAATGCTAACAAAATGGAACTTGCAAGTAGTTCGTCCAGACAATACTGACTTACGAACAATCTAATGATTTACATACGCACATGGGGTTTTATTGACAATCTTTGTGACAGTAACTTAAAGGAAAGCTGAGTTGCAGTTACATTATTGTAACCAGCGACTGATATTTCAGCGCTAGGGAAACTGTAGTCTTCAGTACTTGGGTGAAACTTATTACATGCTTCAAAGGCCTGATATTCCGTCATAAAAATTACATTGTGTCCCAATAATATTGCGACAAACTAGTGGGGAAAAGTGGGGCGCATCATAAGGACTGAGAATTTCACAGCAACCTATGGCCTCAAACGACGTCGTTCTGCGTTAAAGTGCTGGAGGGAAAAGCCGGTAAGTAGTGCTGTGCACGGGAGTATAAGAAGGGGGGGGGGGGGGGGAGGGGCGTGGCATCAGGGGTGTCCGGCCGTTGTGGCCCTAGTTCTAAGTTCTAGGGGACTAATGACCTCAGATGTTAAGTTCCATAGTGATCAGAGCCATTTCAACCATTACACGGGACGGAGGAGAACATATTTCGTCATTAGAGCGTTAGCTAGCATACGAGGAACATGGGACGATATGCAAACTTTTAGTTTGCAGATACACACTTAATGTGTGGAGCAGGCACGTCTAATGGACGACCCTCTGGACGCATTTATAGAAAACACTTCCCAAATGGACATCAAATTCGCCAGACTTTTTTCGAAACTATTCATCTATATTTTTGCCAGTACGGGTCATTAAGAAGTGGCAGAACTAATGAAGGCTCGATACGATCTGCGCGTATGGTATTAGGGAAGGAAATGTGATTAATGTAAGAACCAACATACGTGCTGTTGCCTCGTACTTACGAACGTCTTGTAGTGGTGTCGAGCGAGTTCTGAATGCCGAATCCTTACACGCCTTTCGTCTCAAAAGGGTTCAGTTATTGCACCGCGATGACCATCCTGCACGTGTTGGTTTTGCACTGTCGTTTCTCCAACATCGTGGTGGGATATGCAACGTGTTGGTGACTGACGCGGCCACAATCACTAGGGGTGGCGCATTCAGTAACCTCTACGAGCATTTATGGGCACCAAGAAACCCCCATGATGTGTGTACCACGTGGCACAACATCGCTACGCAGTTAATGTGTGGGAGGCGTTGGTCGGTGGCCGCTTAATCGAGCCGTATCTTTCACCATCCCGTTTGACAGCCGCGGAGTATCATACCTTTCTGGAACAGGTTCTATCCGGTTTGTATGAAGATGTCACAGCAAATATGAGGCGCAGCATGTGATTGCAACAACAGGGCGCGCCTGCTCAGCTTGGACTGGCTGTTGGTAGGTGTTTGAACAGCTATGGGTTGGGCATGGCACCCCAAGCTCAGCATAGTTACCGACCTTTGATTTCTTTCTGTGGCGAGCGATGAAACTTCTCATTTATCGGGTTTCTGAAATGAATCTCCTGGCAAGAATGGCCCGCGCAGCTGGTACAATCAAAGAAGCACCCGTTTCATACACAATGTGTACTCATTATTTCCAGTTCCATTAAATGAACCACATTCTTGTTTTCTTTCTGATCTTCACCTCTGATATCACTTACCTCTGACGTTTGTGGTCAAAGTTTGCTACGCACTTCTAAAAAAATTGGCTCAGAGCACTATGGGACTTACCTTCTGAGGTCATCCGTCCCCTAGAACTAAGAACTCCTTAAACCTAACTAACCTAAGGACAGCATACACACCCATGCCCGAAGCTGCAACAGTACTGGTCGCGTGGTTCCAAACAGTAGCGCCTAGAACAGCTCGGCCACCCCGGCTGGCGCTACGCCGTTCTCAATACTTCTGATGTGCCCCGCATACCCAAGAAGTTTGTTGCAACATTTCTGGGATACCCTGTGTATTAAAACCTCAAAACACTTTTTTGCGCCTTTGTATACCTTCACAACTTTCTAGTCATTTCTTGTACAGCAGACGACTCTGTAACCCACTTCCTGGACTACTCAAGTGATGTGTTGAATAACACCATTAGCCTTCACTGCGCATACAAGGATAAAAGTGCTCTTTGCAAAGATACGGCATTGTAAAGAATACCTTTGCAGTATGCTGTATGGCCTTCTTACAATCAGTGTCTGGGACAAATAATGGGAACTGATGTTCATTTCAATTAATTAAATATAGAGTTCACAAATATCCGAATAACTGAGGGTTTACGTGCATGAAATCGTAATAATGAAATTATCGCATGACATTATTAGCCGCGTAGTTTAGCCGCCTATAACAAGTCTTTCTAATTGACTGCACGTTTTATTAGAGTTGCGCGTCGAAAGCAAGGAGATGAAAAGGTGAGGTCTACACAAAGCCCCAGTCTCCAGAGGATGAAAACTTCCACCCTGCCGGAAATCGATTAGAGGAACCCAGTATTTGCAGACATCAAAGCTAATTACTCAACCAAGAGCAACAATATCACCACACGTGCTGTTTTATTTGAGTGCTATACATTAACGGTATGTCACATATGAAAAAGTCATCTGGTTTACTCAATCATTTTGTATTGTGTCCAATTTTTCTGACAAGTCGACGTAAACAGGACTTGTTACTCGATTGCCCAAGCTTGGAACTGATATCGAAAAAATTAGAACATAAAAACAATGTAAAACCAATTATTACGATTCCATTCACTCAATGTATCAAATCTGAGGACCACAAGAGACTACACACTCATTATACAACCTAACTTGAACGTAAAAATCAAGCTACTCAGATCCGAGGAATGTATACAATTCTACGAACAGTGTACAACGGGAAATGTGAGAGTCAGATACCTGCGCGTGAAAATTAAAACAAAGCAAAACGTGATGAAATCTCGCTGGAGCCCATACAGCAAACGCTAGGGAACAGCGACTGTAGCGTCTCTTAAAACCATTTAAATACATCGTTTATATTGCGGTCGGTGCCGCAATAAAAAAAAAATGACTCATGTCTTCTCGCTGGATCATCTTCAGATCTATGTATATTGTGATTGTAGTTAAACTTGCGCTACTTCAGCCAATGTAGACTATTAAGCGTATTTGTACTGGACTTTATAGGAATGCCGTTCATACTGTGCGTTACAAGATTTGCGTTGTTAGGAGTGTTAGTGCCATGGCTTCCCGTCACGCGCCGGTACAGGTAAGGTGACATAGCGTTCAATCACAAGTATCACTGTGCATTACAGCTACAGACAGTGAATATGTGCCTGGATAAGATGAGCGGGACTTCGCTCTCAAAAACAACAGCAGTAGTGCTGCTTCTCTTCACGAGTATCGACATTTTAAAGGAATACGAAGAGATCCTCTTTTCGCAATGAGGCTGAAGAACATGTCGCGGAAAGTCCAATTAACTGGTCATCTGGGAATCTTTTCGCGAGCGGTCGAAGGTCAATTGTGTCACACATTGCTGTAGAAGTTGTTGTTGTCATGGCTGAGAATATTTTATGCTATATGTGATTATCAAGCAGTACACGAGCTGTGTAGCGGCGTCTGAACATTCCATGGTCTACGGTTCGAAACGTACGATGAACAAGTTTAAGACGGGGTCTCCAGTGCGGTTTCACGCTATCTCGGTTGCAGACAGTCGTCACGTTGAGCAACGTTTGTTACCCGTAACTTAAGAATGGTAACAGATGTTATCCTTTCATATCAAACTGAAAATGAGTTTCTTTCGATGGTTTATTTGTTACTTGTCTCCGCCATGTCCTTAATAACGTTTTCACAAAATTTCATTGTCCTACAATCACACGTGTTTTGAGGGGTCTTCTCAACAACTGGAATTTTAATTATAAACACCCTGTACTTGTGCCTGTTATCCGTCGTTTTGTATGATAAACAATCAAAATGCTGTGGATCTGGTAGACGCAACTTCGTAGATCTGGAAATGATACAGAGAGATAGAAATTGTTCACGTACTAAAAAATGAGCAACTGCGACTGAAAAAAGCAATAAAATAAAATTGTTTTAAACGATGAAATCATGTTCAGAAGAAATTTGAGAAAAGACAAAAGGTAGAGATATTTTGTATAAACAGGTGTAGTTAGTTCGTATGCAATTTGAAAGTTACAAACACTAAATTAGAAGATAAATACATATTAAAAATACATCCTCTTTTCTTGTATCAATTCAGAAGACTTAAAGAAAAAGGCGATGCAAAATTCAAGTTTTATTACATATATAGTAATTTACCTTACACTGATTTTAACGCTGAAAAAGAAATTTTTGCGTACATGGTTTTTCATAAACGACCACCATAGACTTGATTATACCATAATGTCATCCATTGGTAAAGGCCTTTTTACGCTCTGACACAATTTCGCTCTTTCAAAAACAGGAAAGGAATGAACTGCAGTTAGTTCTGCATCGCTCGACAGTAAATGAGATATATAGAAAGTGAATTAAATACAAACATGCAAATGAAAAGAGAAGAAACAATGTTAGAGGGAATGGAACAGAAAAAGAAAAATTCGGAACGTTTCACAAAGGATAGGTTACGTGTTACGTAGTATTAAGGGTACGCACAAAGAATGCGTCAGGAATGAAACTGCCACTCCAGAGTTAATAGGGAAGAGGTTCGTTTAGTGAGCCATAGATTAAATGTCGTAATTCTGGCGTGTCTTATTTGGGACATAATAGATTAAAATTCTGTGCTCCATTTTAGATATAAATGAAAAGCTTCTATTTCTTCATGACCCGTAAAAGGGAGAATGAACATTTTCCAATAAGATGAAAAATCCATGCAGTCATCTAAGCAACTAAGTAATGTTCTAAAGAAACAGGACATTAAAATAAATGATGGGCTGAGATATCCGACAAGTGTCTACTCGGTAGAATTAATCTCACATTCCATGTTCGACACTGATTTCCACAAGTAGAGTCTAATATTCTCAACGTCTGTACAACATAGGGAAGATGAAAGCTGGTACTAAGGCTGCTACAGGAATCGGTCCCGCCTTCAGAGCGGATATTTAAATGTCATACGGTCACACCCGCTGGTTATACGTCTGCTATTTAATGGATTCCTACATCTCACAATTTGTGAAACTATGTTTCTGCATATGCTGCATCAGTTTACGCACATACTGCACCACATTAATCGTACTGAGTCACTTATGTAATAGTGTTGAATGTTGTTATGTAAATAGGCAATTTACATTTAGTTATTCATAAAATATCAATATTAGTGAACCAACGAATACATAATCATGAATTCGGTCGTCGAGACGCTTTTTGTAATGCAAGCTGCATTTCCTTAGATCGTTGTGAACAACGGGTTGAAAAGTTAAAGTATTTTCGCTCCCACACAGAATGTGTATCTCGTTCCTCTGAAGACAGGGGTGGAAATAAAAAAGTAGAATTTTCACATTTATTCACTATCTCTGCATCTCTTTTTTAGCAAGTAGACTTCTGGTTTAATGTCCATATTATTTTATCGCGTCGAGACAATCGAGACAGAGACAGTTTTATAACTTCCTGCTTGGGTTCTTTGCGGGTAATCCTGTGGCTATTCCCTGAGACAAAATTATAAAGTCTGCTGAAACACAGTGCAATTTGTTTACATCTGCATCAAGTTCATGCTTTGAACCATATAGTTTCTTCTTCTATCACTATTAACTCTAGCTTCTAATCGTCTTAAATGGCTACAAAGTCATTTATGTTGTCTGGTCAGATTCGTTCGGCTTAACGGTGGCTTAAAGATAGAGAGATGGAGAAAGTATGTGAGGAGGCTAAAATACGGATATAACAAGGAGTAGAAGAAAGCGTTACAGGAGACTATGGCCTTGGTACTAGGAATGAGAGAGGAGAAAGACTAATTAAGTTCTGAAATAAATTTCAATATGTAACAGCGAATACCGTGTTGAAGAATCAGAAGACGAGAAGGTGTACTTCGAAATGGCCGAGATTTACGTGAAGATTTCAGTCAGATTACTTAATGGTCAGGCACAGATTTCGATATCAGGTACTAGATTTTCCGGCGAACCCAAGGGCAGGTATAGACTCAGATCACAATTTCGAAGTAATGAAGAGTAGGATGAAGTTTAAAACAGTAGTCGGCAAGTATCGATCCGCAAAGAAGAGGGATATGGAAGTACTACGTAATGATGTTCTCTAAGGCTGTAGATACTGCGATAAGGAATAGCTCAGTGGGCTGTACAGTTGAAGGAGAATGGACATCTTTAAAAAGGGAAATCATAGAAGTTCGAAAGAAAAAAAAAAGAACAATGCAGGTAACTCCGAAGAAACCAAGGATAATAGAAGAAAAGTTGATCGATGAAAGAAGGAAACACAAAAACGTTCAGAGGAATTAAGAGATATAGAAAATAAGGCACTTAGGCATCAAATAAACAGAAAGTGTAGGGGGAAGCTAACGCCAAATGGCTACATGATAAATGTATGAAATCGAAAGGGAAATAATTGGCGGTGAAATTAATAGCAAAGGCGGTAACATTAAGATTGAGATGGGAATTCCACTGCTAATTGGAGAGAAGAAAGCGCATAGGAAAAATCAAGATACTGCAATCCTCTACGAGGGAGAAGACTTGTCTAATGACGTGACAGACGAAGAAATAAAAGAACAAGAGTCGATATAAAAGATATATGGGATGTAGTATTAGAATCACGATTTAAATGAGCTTTGGAGGATTTAAGAGCAAATAATACAGAAGAGATAGGTAACACACCATCAGAATTTCTAGACCCGTTGAAGGATGTGGCAACAAAACGACTACCCACGTTGGTGCGTAGAATGTGGAGTATGGCGATATACCACCCAACAAGCAGAAAATTATAAAACACACAATCCGAAGATTGATAAAGCTAACAATTGCGAGTATTATCACACAATCAGCTTAACAGCTCTTGCAACCAAGTTGCTGATAAGAATACTGTCCTGAAGAATGGAAAAGAAAACTGAGTATCTGTTAGATGACGGTCAGTTTGATTTTAGGAAAGGTAAAGGCATCCGAAAGATCGTTATGACGTTGCTGTTGATAATGGAAGCAAGACTAAAGAAAAATCAAGATACGTTCGTAAGATCTGTTCAGCTGGAAATGGTGAGCTGTAGGTGTAATCTGTAGGGAGGGACGGGT
This sequence comes from Schistocerca gregaria, assembly GCF_023897955.1. Taxonomy (NCBI): domain Eukaryota; kingdom Metazoa; phylum Arthropoda; class Insecta; order Orthoptera; family Acrididae; genus Schistocerca; species Schistocerca gregaria. Next base: position 466,444,918 of record NC_064922.1, read on the forward strand.
AATATACAACTCGTACAAGAACTAAGAGGGAATCATGAGAGTGGGAAATTAAGACCGAAGAACTCGGATTAAGAGGGTGTAAGACGGGGATGTAGATTCTCCTCTATACTATTCAATCTGTACATCAAAGAGACAATGACGGAAACAGAAAAGTTTGAAAGGCTTAGTTACAATTCAAGGTCAAAGGGTCTCAATGACAAGATTCACTGTTGAGAGTTCATCAAAGAACGATGAAATTAATGAGAAGTAACAGAAATCAGATCAACGACGAAGTTAACATCGAGATTGTCGGTTACAGCATTGTGTCGTAGTGAAACACAGACTGCGGAGAAACCGGAGCGGAAGAGGATCGAAGCATTTGAGATAGGATGCTACAGACGAATGTTGCAAATTAGGTGGACTGATAAGGTATGGATTGAGGGGGTTCTCTGGAGAATCGGTGAGAAAAGGAATATAACGAAAACACTGGGAAGAAGAAGGGACAGTATGATAGGATGTCTGTTAAGACACCAGGGAATAATTTCCATTGTACTATTGGTAGCTGTAGAGGGCAAAAACTATAGAGGAAGACATAGACTGGAACAAATTCGGGAAATAACTGAGGATGTAGGTTGCAAGTGCTACTCTGAGATGAAGAGATTGGCAGAGGATTGGAATTCATGGCGGCCCGCATCAAACCAATCACCAGTCAGAAGACCGACGACAAAAAAAAATATCTTCTCTCAAATACTGACATCCGTATATGACGTTGACGCACCTGTCAACGAGGCATATATACTATCCAACTGAGTACACGAAAGGGAAACTCGCAAAGACTTTGTGCCCTGGTACCGACATGTCCACTGTTTACTATCCTTGTCAACTGGAAGGTGAAATTGTGCTGCAAGTGTCATATATTCATCCATCGGCCTTCAAAGTACGCATTGTGTAACATTATGTGATTGCCTTATCATTTTAAATCGTTCACTAATCGAGCAGTCGCTCGGCAACAGCTACAGTTAGCAAATAATGTTGCGAGAATGTAAAAGGTGAACGACCTGTGACGTAACTTGTTTATTGTCGAAGCGCCTTCAGAGATGCAGAGAGTTATTGACTTTGAAAACCACGGCGCGAAAAACGGGCAAACGGGCAGAAGAACACATTTACACTTTTTTTTATGTTCGAGATGTTCTCGATGAACAGTTACTCATTCATTTCTTGTCTCTTGTAACTTGTGTCGGACGCACATGTCTTGCCGCCGTATTATTATCGTTAAAAATATTATTATTTTAGTGTAAAGTAAAAGTGCAATACTAAAAGTGCAATACTGCATAGCAGTAAACTTATTGTGCGACGTGTATGTGAAAACGTCAGAGGAATTATTGTCATTACGAGAAGAGAAGTACCAGTCAAAACGGCATCCATGTTAAAATTCTTCATTGTAGTGTAAGTTCATCTATTAATTGCCATAAATTCAGATTTAAATGGAATTGGTGTATGGACTATTTATTTAATATAGAATGTATGTCTCACTCCTTCGTGAAGTTATTTAATTTTCTTTATGTTTCTGCCAAATAGAGAGTTCACAGTCACGAATTCTTTCGTCGAAATCGGACGGAAGTTTTATGTTGCGAAATATTTTGTCCGCGCCATATTCTACTGGTAAATGCATGATAAACTACGGTCCCTTAGGAAATTCATGTTGAGCTATCCAAAAATAATTATATTTTGAATAGGCATTTTACTCTCCTCTGCAATGCAACTTCCGACTGATCAGACGATCCAACAAGCAACAGCCGCACACGGTCGGCGTTCGCAAATATATCTCCACCGCTGATTGTAGCTATATGTTACAGCACAAAAGTAAACATATTGTTATAATTAGCGACTACAAACGGGGACATTTATAACTGTATGTTTATGTATACACATTACGTAAACATATCGTTTTAATTGTTGCATTTTCCGTCGAAATCTGTACGAATATCAATTTGCCACCAGTTAGCACAACTCTTTCATAGTGCGTCATTTCTTTCAATTTGTGTTATTCATGTCGAGAAAATCTCATTTTAGCATCACCTATGTTTTCAACTAAACAGCGGTGCGAAAATCGATCGCCATAGACAAATTAGGCACCAACCTGAAGTATGCTGTTTAAAACTTTCTGAACAAAGAAAGAAAGCTGAGTCTCACATGATCGGTGCTAATACCAAGCACGTTAATTCCTTTGTAAGTGATATTACGTCTCAGATAAACTTACCACAGGACAGCACATAATAGGTCCTAGGATACCACTCTGAGATCGTTATTTGCTGCATATGTGTGTTGCGACCCTTGCTCGTGACTGGAACGACCCGCGCCTTATTCCAGTCACGTGTACCACGTCATTGTTCCAACGACTAACGGTAGGCTGTTGCTGAAAGAGAGGCCAGTTTCTCTATGTTTTCAATACAGATAACGGCTGCTGTTGTTCTCCGCTTACGCCTGTCAGTCTCATATCCGCGTGAGTCTCGAAAAAAGATAATCTGTTTAGTATTGCAAACTTCATTTGATCTTTTGTATTAGTGCCATATTGGTTAACAAACATCTACACGATCAACGATGTATGCGTTGACTGATGTTACTTAGTACCAAAATATATACATTACTTCACCGCTCTTGCTTAAATCATCTAGTTTTGGTGTGAAAGTGTCCCACAAGTTTCCTCTGAAAGTAGCAACGCAATAATTACGAGGTATGTTCAAAAATTGCGGTAATTTTACTTGTTTTTAAAGAATTTTAATTTCTTTTTCTGTGTCAACAATGTAGACCGCCAATGGCAAGGAAAGCGTTTCTGAAGAAGAGAAATTTGTTAACATCAAGTATAGATTTAAGTGTCAGGAAATCGTTTCTGAAAGTATTTGTATGGAGTATAGCCATGTATGGAAGTGAAACATGGACGATAAATAGTTTGGACAAGAAGAGAATAGAAGCTTTCGAAATGTGGTGCTACAGAAGAATCCTGAAGATTAGATGGGTAGATCACATAACTAATGATGAAGTATTGAATAGAATTGTGGAGAAGAGGAGTTTGTGGCACAACTTAATAAGAAGAAGGGGCCGGTTATAGGATATGTTCTGAGGCATCAAGGGGTCACTAATTTAGCATTGGAGGGCAGCGTGGAGGGTAAAAATAGTAGAGGGAGACCAAGAGATGAACACACTAAGCAGATTAAGAAGGATGTAGGTTGCAGTAAGTACTGGGAGATGAAGAAGCTTGCACAGGTTAGGGTAGCATGGAGAGCTGCATCAAACCACTCTCAGGACTGAAGACAACAACAACAACAGCTGTATAGGCTGTGCTTCACAAAAGGCTGGTATACTGATCTTTTTTTGCATGGCAACCTGTACATCAGCGATAAATAAATTATATTCAATCCCCTGATATGTATCCTGCCAGGTGTGTTGTGGGAGGAGTATTGGCCTCTGTCGTACAGCTGTGCTGGAGGGGTCGCAATTGCTGGTGAGCAATGCTGTCTGGACAGGTTGAGGCAGATAGAGGAGAGGATGGACAGAGTTATGGGGAGTAGGACAAGTGGTAGTGACAGTAATCGAGGGTGGTTACATGAGGAAAGTGGATGTACAGGAGGAAGATGTAGACATGGAAGCAGAGATCGAAAGAGAAAGAGTGTTGAGGATTGGTAAGAGAGAGAGGGGGTGGAGGAGTTAAACATACAGAGATGGAGGAGATGAAGAGACAAGTTGGGGAGGAGGAGATAGACAGAACTGTGGAGGTGAGGTGGACAGACAGAGGGAGGATGAGGTGAACACAATGAGGAGAAGAAGGTAGTGTGCCGAATACATATGCGGATGAAGCCGTGCATGAGGCTTAGTTTATCAATACAATGAGAAAAATCGTATGGAATTGGACTATTACGAGCTCCCGAAAGCACCAAAATTCATGTTAGTTTTTGAACACAACTCGTAGATGGAGCGTAAATCGAACCAAAGGTAGCCACCTCTTGTTTCGTTTCATAAGAGAAAAATTAAGTTGCACCTAGTTTCTTTAGTACTGAGGTTGGGACTTCCGTTATACGCCCCGTCTGCCTGTTATAAATTAAGGGCAGTGTGTCTGCTGTCACCTCGCCCGCCCGGGTCAGTGCTAGCAGGTGCTGAGTGCCTGCATTAGGGGCCTGAATGCCGCCCAGCCCCAGCAGACGCCATTGCTCACGCCATCCATTCGGGGCACGCTTTGTCGACTGCCACCAGAATCATCTGTCAGCTGAGGAAAATGCATTTTCCTCTCGGAACACGTATACCATGCTACTTTTACCAGCTGAAGCACCTCTCACTAAAATATAAAGTGAAAAGACTACACCTCTGTAACCTTTCAATATTCTCCTTAAGTCGTGGCGTAATAAAAGATCCTGTTTTGTCTTACGTAACGTTTGATCACCTCTTCAGGTATAATACACTGATTGATCAGCAATATGCGGATACTACTACGTAATGCGGACATGATTAATAGGTGTCAGACAGACAGTCCCGCCAGTATAAAAGGACGCAAGAAGTACTGCGATGTCAGTTGGTGATGAGACTGTAAGTTTGAAACGTGAAGGAACAAAGGTAGCAATATCAAGCGAAGGTAGTTGTAGTGCATGACAGACAGCGTCTGTCGAGCATTGAGGATGGCGGTTCTAAAAAACGCATGAAGTCAGCAGAAGAACCACTTGTGGGTGCCGAAGGGACGCCAAAATGCTAGCGCAATGACGACATCGGAAGTTATAATGAATGAGGTACAATGGTCGGGCAGCTACTCGTAAGACACACTTCATTGTAGTCAGTGCTAGACGATTCTGGAGGTGGTCTTCAGAGTGACACCACTAAGTAGCGGATAACTGGAAACTATTGATCTGGGATAACTAATCACGCTGTAAACAACTCAATGGAAGGGTTTAGGTTTGGCGAATGCCTTAACGACGTTTCCTCCCATCATAAGTAGTGGCAGCAGTGAAGTACAGACGATATAGTGTTTACCATAGAGTGCGATTCCCACATTACGCTCGATAAAACGCTAAGAAACGGCCGCTGTGGCCGAGCGGTTCTAGGCGCTTCAGTCCGGAACCGCGCTGCTGCTACGGTCGCAGCTTCGAATCCTGCCTCGGGCATGGATGTGTTTGATATCCTTAGGTTAGTTAGTTTTAAGTAGTTCTAAGTCTAGGGGACTTATGACCTCAGATGTTAAGTACCACAGGGCTCAGACCCATTTGAACCATTTCAAAACGCTACGTTTGGACAAACATAACGTGTTTTACAGCACTGTATCCTCTGTACAATGGTGGTAGAGTTCGAGGATGATGACCGACTGTGTCTGCGTGACATGGCATCCTCTCACAAGTCAACATGTGTAATGCAGTGGTTTGTGGACAATAACATTCGGAAAACAGACTGGCGTGCCCAAAGTCCAACATCACGAAGTTCTCTGGTCTCGGCTCTAGACGTAGGATGGACCGCCATTCCTCTGCAGACATTCATAGTTGAAAGAGTCCTCAGCAGTGTTTAAGTTGCCATAATGGTAAACGGTGTACACACCTCATATTAATGTTCTCTAACAGGTGACCGGATAATTTGGTCAGGTAGTGTATTGATCAACTAAACAACCGAGGAAGAAAAAGTAACAGTACTGCTTCCTTAAGCAAAAGTTTATTTTCAGCAAGTTTCAGATCTACGTTAGTGGTAAACAAATGATGAACAGAGAATATTAGGAGATTAGATTTGTAAGGGATTCACGACGCCTTTCTTAGTATAATTCCTTGTTTATTCACACAAATCTAGAGTACGACCAGATACAGACAGCTAAGGTCAAAGCCCTCAGAGTGCTGTTAGTGTGGTTTGCACTGTATTTTGGATTTTTTGTGTCGGATATGCGTCATCAGAGCGGTGTGTGACGGTTACTGTTTCAATATGGCCTCTGTTGAGATTAATTATCAGTAGTTTGTGAGACGAAGGGGTGACTGCCGTCATTTACGTTTAAAAGTAGAGAACATTTGTTTACGTTAAGATTCAATGGACTTCGAACCTCATTTTATTCTTGTATTATTGTGCAGCGCTGGAATACCGCTATAAGTTCTCCATTTCCATGCCTATCGTCCATTTCCATCAGCCAAGAAACGAAATAACTATAGGCTATTTTTTTTATTTATCAGGGTTAAAGGATCCATAGAAAACGTTGCTGATTCAAAACTCCTATGAACACCAACCACATGAGGAGCCATACCTGCTCAGCACTTTGCAACTGTTTCTGATTTTTGGAAGTTATTTATCACATTCAGCCATAATATTCTACGATGCAAATACGTTATTACAAACTAGAAAAGCTTCACAGTACCATTGCCCCATTAACAAGCAAAAGAGATATAATAATCATACGAATTTATACAAGATAAGAAAAACCGAGTAAATCAGTCCTATTATGCAATGAAATGTGAGGGTAACTGTTCACGCCTTAACTTCGTGTTTACTTGCAGCTGTCTTCAGCACCTACAACGTCATTACAATACGGTCCTTCCGGCTCTGGTTCTTGCATGAGTGGTATGACGCATTGCGCCCTGTAAGTTGTGGTCACCAGTGATCTGTTTCTGTCAGTCAGCTCAGGTTAATTAGTAACTGCAGCAATGAAGCTGACGTTTAGAACATCTTGAATATGAAGTAGGAGAAAAAATTTGTCTGGTCTTTTATCTTGTGACAGGACACAGGAGATATGATTATATTCGTTAATGTCTCTCAGGACGCTTATTGTACACAGGGTCTTTAGAAGGAAGTAGACGAAATGGCGGAAGTTTAATGGGGTTGCGCTATAAGCTAGTAATACAGTTGGTTATGGAGAGTATAAGTTTTCATTTCGTGTGGTGATATTCCACTCGCTACGGGATCACTTGTTGAATTTTTTTTTTTTTTGATTTGAAGTTTAAATTGTGAAATGGTGCATGGGTGTACAAAATTTAGTTCGCTGGTGATCGTAATTCATTGGCCACTGCTACTGTATCGTTCACACACTTGCACATTTTTACATATGCTCAAACAGTAACGCTAACGGATAAAACAAAAGTAATTTTGTCTTTGTCAAAGAATGGCCTGTTCTTGGGAGTAGCGGCATCATCGTCAGAGGGCACTGCCGACCAAAATTAGTGTAAATGATAAAATTTTAGTGTGGCTAGACGATATACCTCCTGGAAGTTGAGTGCTGCTTTCGTGGAACTGCTCAACACGGTGGACGATACTTCAGCTACGTATCAGAAGGAAAAGTGCACGCGTTAGTCCTGTTGGTTCCTGGAGATGCGTAGAGATATTCGCCTGTACTCTTGCAATAAACGGCTAGCTATCTATGATTATACGGTGACCAAACACGAACTAGGACAACTATTGTACCTTAGCCAAAAATACTTTGGCTAAATTAGAAGCAAATGCGTCAGCACTAGTACAAAGAGGGATACCACTGTTACATATACATATGTTACATATACATATAGGTGGAAGGAGAAAGGGAACACTGGAGCAAATGGCCACAGTTTTCTTTTCGGAATTTTTAAATCGTTTTTGGTTACATTAATTGTGTTTAAAACTGTTTAGTCTTATAACATGTAACCTTGTAGTATAGAGGGCGGATCGGAGATACCTCTGAGTCAAGTGAAGATAGCTGTTGGGAATCTGTGAACTGCCGACGAGGGCAGTAAAACGTTATTAGAGTTCAGTTATTTATTCACAATGTTTGCAAGTGGCCGTTCTTCTGCAGCAGCCTCGGCTGTTGCTAATTCAGCGGCGTATTGGATTCTAGAAGACGTCCGTCGAATCAGCTCGGCGCTGTACGCCCAGGAGGTGGTCAGAGACCCTGGCGGCGGGGAGGCTGCTGGCGGAGGCTGTCCAGCACGAAGTCGTTCTCGCGCCGGCTGCGAACTGTATTCGATCCTTCTCTGAATTCTACGATACCCTTGATGACCCGTCCGCGATGTACCTGTGTCGGTGGTCCAGTGTTCGGTTGATCACCCTTCTACCCCTGGTAGATTTCAGCACCTGAAAGCGTCTGAGTGTCGATCAGGAATGTAGGCCCTGTTGTTCGCTTCCGAACTGAAGTCTGGTACTCGCAGCAGTCTGAGATGTGGTATTGTCGGAGTACAGATAGTTCCTCCATCAGCGGATGGTAGACAGCGAGGAGCATGAAAGTCATCCGTTGAATGCCAACATCTTGAGGACATATGCGGCTAGTTCATAGACATTGCTGGAGCATCTAGGACACAGATTCACGACAGTATGGCAATCATGGAATCGAATGCTGTTATGGTGAATGCCATCGGTCTAAATGATCAACTCATAACGAGAACTGGAGTATTTAAATGCAGCCAGCGTGAGACTATGGCGTATAGCTTGGATTGTTATGCCCGAATGTGTCCTCCTTATTCTGTTATATTTACGTAACAGGCTGTCAACTGCTGTGTTCATCACTTGCTGTGTGCTTTAATGAAACAGATACAGTTTCTTGCAACATGCCTTACGAGCTAACGAGTATCCTTTCCCCGTTTCCTTTCATTTTCGCGCTCTTTTCTACTGATTAATTATTTCTTATTCGGTAGACAGTATCATCGACCCTATCCACTTGAGAGATAATGGCTCACTTCCAGCTTCCGTCTCGGTCTCTTCCATGACTTGCATTTTTTTAGGGGCAGTCTGAGTTTTAATAATATTTTTCCTAAATTTTACCATTTACTACACAATGCCGTAACACATCCCTCCTCTTTAAACAAACTGTCCCATATTTTCCTTTTCTTTCACTTATTACTAATTACACCAGCTGCGACATAGTCGCGTATACGAACATTGATCCAATACTGTCACATGTAGCCAGTAGCAATAATGACTGTGTGGGCGATGTGCCCTATTCTACACCTTATTTTAGATCTATGTGACGATGCTGCGCTTGCTATATTTATATGTTTTGATGATGCCATTATGGCCTTATCACTTTAGGACACGGTGTACAAAAGATCTGAGGATGGTCATCACGGACAGAAACCGTTCATCGTTGAATGAATTGATATTGTGATCAAAGACTGGAATAAGAAACATTATTACTAATTAGTTTGTACCTGCCTTGCATTAAAGAAGCTTAACCCTATAACTGTTTTCTGTATTGCATCTCAACCTAAGCCTTGAATCTTAGTTAGCTTCATTAATCTACTTTGTCCTTCTGTCCTGGCTGAAAACACAATTTACATTTACCACTTACGTTATGTATTGCTAGTTCGTGTCCATTCCACCGGTGTCGGTCGGATGGTGGTCTGTTTTGAGTTCGGCATCTCACGTTTTACAGGAAAGTAAGTCGCACAAATGAACACTGGAACCAATATTATGCTTGTCGTAATACACTAAAAATATTTGTCTTTTTCTACACTTCTCACTATATTATATCACATTTGCTTTATATGGCTGACGGAACTATGTCCTTCTGATGAAGTTACTAATTCGTCTAGGGATTGTAGTGAAGTTGAATCAAAGGTATCGTTAATAAAGTTTAAGTTATGTTTAAGTAATGTGTATGGTGGTTCGTCCGACCAACACAACATTGGTCGGAAACACTTTTATCATTGTTGTGCCCATGATGGTAACTGGAAGGTGAAATTGTCTTCCTGCTATTTCACATCTAGTTCCGTTAATTAAAATCGAATGCCATCAGATCTAGTTTCTTTACACCGGTTGGTCTGCCGTTTTTACAGCAAATGCTAATTACAGTTTCAAGTGTAAATATGGCGTAAATTCAGTTTTTACAATTTTGTAGAAGTTTGACTGTGGAAATAAACTTTCTTCATGCACTCCACTGCTTCCATTTTCCCTAAGAATAAAACTGCATTTCTCGTAACTGGTTGTTCGTTTGTATTGTTCTCGTCAGACAAGTAATCACATTTTCTTTAATATGATCTTTTAAATCAGCTACAGACATAAAGACATGAGCATCTCTCCGTCTAGAGACTAATGATGCTTTGTGAGTTTGTATATGTATCCATTTTCCAATAGTAGTACATTTAATGCGATATGAATGTACCATGTAACTTGGGCATTTATATCTACTTTGGAAATTGTATTTTAATGTGCAATCTGGCTTGATCAGTATTCATTCATACATCAGTTATGCTATAGAATAAAGCTGCATCGTTACTGGTGATAGGAACGGTGCGTTGTAGTACCTCTGGAAAGTCTCATGTGCTTTCTGTAATTCCATCAAAATTTTGGCGTATATTTAATAATTTTGCATCATTTGTCCATGAGTAGCGTGATGGACCGCTTTATGCAAAGTCTCTACCTTAGACCTTGCATCGTCTAAGTTTCTGAGGTTCATAACAATGTAGCTATTAGCACTTTCTCGTTTAGGTTACTTGTTAGCGTTGGAATTTTGTCTAGATCACTATTTAAGTCATTCCTGACGTTCTGCGCATATTGTTCTAATTCCATCGTTAAGTTCTGCACTGTTTTAGTAACGGTGAGTGTTCCTTCTTCCTCTGTTTCCTATGTGTGTTGTGTGCCAATTTACTTTTGCTTTTGTATATTCCGTTAACTCTTGTGTGTTTTCAAGTGTGCTGTTTAAATTTTTGATATCTCCATTATTTTCTGTTCAAAACAGTTTTTGACACTTTCCTTCCTGCATCTAGTCAACGTGGTTTTTATATGTTAGCGTTCTTGGTATTACTTTTGGTAATTGTCGTAACTGAGTCGTCAATTTCTAACACGGGAGGTTTATTTCATGATACTCGATCTGCTCATCTTCCAGTAATCGTTCTTTCTCTGATTCTTGCTGTAACGCTACGAACCTAACTGGTAGTCTTCGTACTTCATTCCTTACTTCCAAAATAATGAAAGTAAAAGCGACCGTACGACTATGACTCGTTAAAAGAGCGTCTGGTTGCATAGAAAATAAAATTCCATTGGACAGAGGCTGATCCCGTATCATATCTCTTTCGCTACAGTATAGGATTACTATACCCAGAAAATGTTTCTTGGCTATTATCTCAGTACGCCACCTGCAAGAAAAATGTACTGTCGTTCCTCTCCCTCCTTTATACGAGTAGATACGGAGAACCTGACATGTAAAGAAAATTAAGACTAACCTAAGTAACTAACAAATACCATATGTGCATTTACATGAAATTTAAGTGCATAAGGTACGTTTCTCTGATGCTCCTTTAGTCGTGGTAACTCTTCTGTTTCGTCGACGATTGAAGGAATCTATGACAATAAATTAGTCACACCTCTAAACATTTTTCAGGCCGGGGTGGCCGAGTGGTTCTAGGCGCTACAGTCTGGAACCGCACGACCGCTACCGTCGCAGGTTCGAAGTTCGGGCATGGATGTGTGTGATGTCCTTGAGTTAGTTAAGTTTAAGTAGTTCTAATTTCTAGGTGACTGATGACCTCAGAGGTTAAGTTCCATAGCGGTCAGAGACATTTGAACCTCTAAACAGTTTGACTTTCCTTACATGGACTATAGAAGCTCTAATCGGCAATTGTTACTTTATGTTGCCGGACAAAGTCATTTCCATAACCTATTAGAGTCAATCATATTTCATCAAAAAAAAAATTCATTTTGTCCTTTCGTGTAAACGGATTAGCTAGTAATACGCACTGTCCTAGTCTGTATTGTGGCAGTCTGATTGTCTGTTTTCCAGTAATTTCTTGCTTCTCTAAAGCTTTTGTGTTGGCACGTTTCACCCTTTGCTACATTTCTCCCAAATTCTTAGTAAAATTTTTCACTGATTCGCCCTGTGAACCAGTTTATGTTGAATTACATCAACAAGTAAAGGTAATTATTCCCACATACTACCTCGTACGGTGAGAGGCTAGTAACGATATGAAATTTTAAATTAAATGCATTTACGACAAAATACATCCCAATCTGAATGGTGTGGATTTACATATAGCTTAAAGTTTAGGATAAAATTAGGTGAACTCGGTCTGTCCGTTCAATCTTTTGAGAATTCAATGTGCTGGTATGTAACTTCTTAGTTTTCAGAACTCGACAAAACGGTTTCATTAGTTTATTAGAGTGGTCCGCCAAATTTCAGTAAACAGTTTCTATCATGGCCTGTGCTTGTGTTTCCTCCTTCTGATAAGGGGTGGTTACCATAAGTTAAATTTCGTGAAAAGTTTTAAGGTTTTGTACATGGTTGGAGCGGCAACCATAGAATCTTAGTGTACAAACAGTAAACTGCCTTTCATTTGCAAATTGGAAGGTTTATTACGACCTACCTATTAATGCTGGTGGTAATAGTGTTTCTTATTTGTTATGATGTAACACATGTTTCTAGACGTTTCATGTCTACAGTTTTTCGGATGTGTTGTATTTGAGAGCTATACACATTTTACCGTCTTTTCCCCAACCCCGTCACTTTCTCTCTCCATCCCTCCTTCTCCTTCCATTCCTCTACCCTATTCCTCTCCTCTATAACCCTCTTCCCCTCCCCCTTCCACACCCCGATTCCTCTTTCCTATCATTTCTATTTGCACTGTTTACAGTTTAGCATGAGTTTTTACCTTAATTACTTTCTTTAGATTGTAACATATTATTTGTTGCGATTTAATTCATTTTAAATATGTACACGGCAAAGTATGATCTGGTTTTTAATACCTAATTTTTATTTTAAACTTCGAAGCAGGTTTGGCATGATAAAGTTTCAGTCACTATCGCACACACTACGCACATACCACTATTGCGCCCTCTTCCCTCAAGATTCCCTTAGTGCAAGCGTTGTGTATGTGACTTTAGTGCACTAGCTGTAGATTGGTGAGGAAGTAAAATATGACAACAACCATGTTATGCACTGTTTTAATTTAATGTGAAGGTGAAGTTTTATATCTGAGTGACTCTTTTCAGTTATATCCTAACTCACCTCTGCCACAACGTGCAAGCCTGTAAGTCTTAGTAAGTATTTGCATTTCTAAAGATATATGCTTGTACCTGTATATCTTCTCACTGCTCAGGACATCCACATTTCATTCCAGAGACGACGTTTTTATAAACGTTGAAACGATGGTAAAGGGGCTTCAATAAAATTCCAGTTTGCAACTAATTGGCTGTTTAATATTTCTGCAAGAAGATTCGAAAAATGATCTAACATCGTAAGCATATATTTATTACCAGCTTGTGTTCTATTAATGGTCCTAAAACATCCAATCCTAACATATAAAGCGGTTTATCAGCTTCTAGTAGTTTCTGTAACTGAATTTTCTAATGACTCCAATCTGCTCTTTGTGCCCACACGACGTAGTTTCTTAGATATTATTATACATCACTGTGACGCATTTTCCACCAGTATCTTTCACCTAGGTGTCTATCAGTTTTTCTTTTCCCTCCTTGACCTGATAAGTTATAGTCATATGCTTCATGTAATACTTCCGTCCTCAGCGCTGCTGAAACTACAACGTGAGGTCTGCATTTAGTTCATCTGCATAGCAAGCTTTCTAGCATTTCAAACTGAGGTTGTGTACGAAACAATTGACATTGACTGTCAGTTGAAGGTGCCTTCATCCAATCCTCCTGGCTTCCATCTACTGTTTGTAAAGCTGCTTACTGCTTAACGTATCAGCACTTGTGTGTTTGACTCCTGGCTTATGAACTACTTCGTCGCCGAGCTCAATTTTAATGCCCATCTCGTTAATCACTATGATGGATCTTCCAAACCTAATAAATTGTCTGGAGCCATATCCAATTGGATCTTCTGCCCCATCAACATTCTAACTTAAAATACAGCCCAAAGCATTGCTGGGTGCATCACACATACGTATGGAGTCATGTTCAAAGTGGTGGAATATTAACGCAGGATCTGATGTTACTATCTACTTGAGCTTCTGGAGCGCTCTTGATACTGTGTTGGACATTGAAAACAAAGACCTATTCATAGTAAGTCAATGGCTCTGTAATTGCAGCAAATCTCTTCTTGAACTTTACGATCAGAGTAGCAGAATTCAATAAACGACTGTAATTGTGTAGTTGTTTCTGTCATTGGAAAATCACGTATGGCAGAATAAATCCAGGATACGCCCTCACTCCGACATGACATAACATGCGCAATTTAACTTACTTGGATCTGAGCAAAATGACATTTCCCAACACCAAGTGTACCGTGCCATGCCCTGAATCCACTGAGTACTTCATCTAGATGTGTAGCATGATTTTCAATAGTTATCAGAAAGATGATTGTGTCATCAAGGTAAGACATACAGATTATGGGCTTGGAACAAGGGATGGAAGAGGAGAAAGAATAATTGAGCTGTGTAATAAATTTCAGCAAGTAATAGCGAATAGACTGCTGAAGATCACAAGAGGAACAGATATGGTTTGAAGAGACCGGTCGATACGAGAAGATTTCAGTTGGATTACGTCATGTTCAGACAGAGATTCGGAAATCAGATGCTGGATTGTAAGGTGTACCCAGGAAGAGATATAGACCAGATCACAAAGTAGTAGTGATTAAGAATAAGCTGAAATTTAATACATTAGTCATGATGAACTGGGATACGGAGATACTACAAGTGCTGAGAAATGTGAGAATTATCACACAATCAGCACAAAAGTTCAGGCATCCAAATTTCTGACAAGAATAATATACAGAAAAAAGGAAAGATTTCATAATGTTTTAGATGACGATCAGTTTGGCGTAGGAAAGGTAAAATTCCTACGTTGCGGCAGATGATGGAAGCATGAGTAAAGAAAAATCGAGACACAGGATGTGGACTTGGAAAAATAGTTCGAAAAAGTAAAATAGTGAAAGATGTTCGAAATTCTGAGAACAGTAGATGTAAGCTATAGGGAGAGACGGGTAAATTACAATACTTACAAGAGCCAAAAGGAATAATAAGACATGCTGACAAAAACGAAGTGCTTGGATTGAAAAGGGTATAGCCTATCGCCCTACTGTTCAATCTGTACATCGGAGAAGGAATGATGGTAATAAAAGAAAGGTTCAGGAGGGGAGTTGAAATTCAAGGTGAAAGGATATCAATGATACGATTCGCTGATGACATTGCTGTCCTGAATAAAAGCGGAGAAGATTTACATGATCTGCTGAACGGAATGAACAGCCTGATGAGTACAGATTACGGACTGAGCGTAAATAGAAGAAAAAACGAAAGAAACGATAAGTAGCAGAAATGAGAACAGCGAGAAAATTAACATTAACATTGATGGTCACAAATTAGATGATGTTAAGGAATTCTGCTACCTAAGCAGCAAAATAACCGAACACAGACGGAGCAAAGAGGATAGTAAAATCGGACTATCACTGGCGAAAAGGGCATTCCTAGCCAAGAAAAGTCTACCTAGTTTCAAAGGCTTTAACTTGAGGAAGACGTTTCTGAGATTGTACTCTTGGAGCACAGCATTGTATGGTAGTGAAACATGGAGTTTTAGAGAACTGGAACACAAGAAAATCGAAGCATTTGAGAAGTAGGCGGTCTGATAAGTTAACGAATGAGGAGACTCCAGACAGAATCGAGAAAAGAAATACGTGGACTGGAGCCGAGCGCTACGGTCGCAGGTTCGAATCCTGCCTCGGGCATGGATGTGTGTGATGTCCTTAGGTTAGTTAGGATTAATTAGTTCTAAGTTCTAGGCGACTGATGACCTCAGAAGTTAAGTCGCATTGAGCCATTTGAACCATTTTTTTTTCTGAATTCGTAGAAAACTCTGACATGGAGAAGGGACAGTATGGTGGGACATCTATTGACACAACAGGCAATGACTTCCATAGTACTAGAGGGAACTGTAGAGTGCAAAAACTGTAAAGGAAGACAGAGAGCAGAATACATCCAGCAAATAACTGAGGACGTAGATTGCAAGTGTTACTCTGAGATGAAGAGTTTAGAACAGGAAAGGAATTCGTGGCGGGCCGCATCAAACCAGTCAGAAGACTGATGATAGAAAAAAAAAGATAAGAAAAAGAATATTCTGTACTGCAGCAGTATGCACTCATCAGCCAAAACATTATGACCACTGCACACCGCGACGCTGGATGCCGTCTGGTGGCGTTGCTGTCAGGTGAAGCAGTAACAAAAGTGTGTAAGGTGTGCAGACGCGGATAAGGTATCATCCTAGCGACGATATGGGCTGGAAATGGGGAAATTCATTGAGATAAGAGACATTGCCAAAGATATAATTATTATTGAGCAGAGACTATGAAAGATTATCTCCAATACGGCGAAACTGGTGGAATGTTCACATTCTACTGTCATGAGCATCTACGCAAACAGCTAGAAGGACAGTGAAACTACCAGAAGACGCTCAATGGTTCGACGTCCATGACTTTTCATAGCACTTGGGTAATGGAGGCTTTTCCGTCCTGTAAAGTAGGATACATGGTGATCTGTGGCATCTCTACGGAAAGAGAAAGGTGCTGTTACACGCACAAGTGTTTCGGAACACACGTTCATGGTACATTGTTGACGATGTAGCTCCGCAGCAGACTACCCCTACGTGTTTACTTGTTGAGCCAACGTCAATTAAAATTGGAGTGGGTACGGGACCATCGGTATTCGGCTGTTGATCAATAGAAACGTGTTAGCTTTTTCCGTTAATCACATTTTTGCTACACTAGGTCGACGGTCGTCTCTAAACTGCTTTCATCGAGTTCAACGGAGGCTCGAAACGTGCAGCGCTCCGCGAAAGAAGATTAATGGGCGCCGCATAGTACTATGGGTGCCATTCTCCTAGCCTGCGTGGGACCTATGGTATCGAAGACACGCTGACAGGTGTGAACCACCTACATCGCTTCAGGTTTGATATCTTTCCCGAACACGATATCATCTCTCAGCAGCATAATTGTTCATGTTTCGGAACCATAAATGTGCTACAGTGGTTTGAGAAGCATTGTAGTGTACTTACTTTGATGTCTCAGTGAGAGAATTTGCTTGATATAAACCCTGTGGAACCCATCTGCGTCGCTATTGTCCGTCATGACCACTCACGCAAATAAGCAGCCCGTTATTTAAACGAATTACATGACCTTTGCGTAGACATCTAATGCCACATACCTCAACAAACCTACCAAAAAACTGTCAATTACTTGATACGAAGAATCAGTGAAGTATTTCGATCCAAATACTGGCAAACAGCTATGTGCAGGTGGTCATAAAATTTTTTCTCATCAGTGTGTATACACCTAACTCAACATTAGATTTAAGAATGCAAAATCGTTTTACAAGGCTCAACTCGAGTGTATAAAAGTACCGCGGGTATAAGGCATGTTTACGCTAGTACGGAGCACGTTTACACATATAATAGAAAACAATAAATATCAAATATGCCCCACTACTACAACACTTAAAACATGTTTTTTGAATGTAAGGAACGTACAGCTTTACTTACATCAATTAACACGGCAAAATACAGAAATCTTACTGGCAATAAGCAAATTTTTGTCGAACTTCCACTGTTTGACTTCTATGGCCTACATAGAAGTTTGAATGTTAATTAAACGACTATTCATCACCACTGACTGTGATGAAATTTATGCAAACAAAAAATTGTGCTCCCACCTTTAAAAACATGTTCATTTCTTTCTGATTGATTGAATGGTTTCAAGCAGTTAATGTCGAAGGCAATTTTTATCGTCTTCGTCAGCTACTGCAGGCTGTAAGAGATAGGCAGAAAAATGAGATGGCGCATTCGTTGAGACGGGACCATAAATGTCAGGCGCATTGGATGGATTAGTTCGTGAGAGGATATTGGGAGGAAGGGGGAGAAGAAGGTAAACGAGATAAAGGGAAGTGGAAATTACGCGAACCCGAACAGGATTACAGAAGACAGGAGAGCGTGGAGGATTACCATGCAAATCCTGCCTTTGGGCAGAATCTAGGGATGACATTAGAAAATGGGCCTATCGACATATGTCCATGTTACTGCGTTTAGCAATTTGTTGCCTCATCAGTTCTCTATCTCACAGAATTAATGCTATCTGCTTGAGATTCATTAGGTTCAAATACCAGTTTTAGCAATTTTTAGCTTTTACTGTCCTTTGCCACCATTTTTTCAGATTGCGTTTGCGACTGCTGCTGTCTTAAGGTTTTCATGGCTGAGATATCAGTTAGGCTGGCAATGCAAAATAGTGAGTAAACGTCCCTACAGAACTGCATAAATGTGCCCCATCACCAAGTGTTAATTAGTTTCAAAAATACTGTAGTAACATTCACAGTTCCAAATTAGCGAAATGTACCTGGTAAAGCACAACAAT
This sequence comes from Schistocerca gregaria, assembly GCF_023897955.1. Taxonomy (NCBI): domain Eukaryota; kingdom Metazoa; phylum Arthropoda; class Insecta; order Orthoptera; family Acrididae; genus Schistocerca; species Schistocerca gregaria. The sequence goes on from NC_064922.1 coordinate 466,463,144, forward strand.
TTCATGGAAACGAACATATATTTACCTATTTTCAATTGTAAAATATATGCACCCTAGGAACTTTGATATTCGAGAAACAAAATTTATTTACCTTGTACAAAAACACAAATGCGCTCTAAAGACAAAAAATAACTCACCACGAAAGAATTACATGTAGGGGATGGAAATCAGTAGATGTGATGTACATGTACAGACAAACGAATGATTAAAATTTCAGAAAAATGGGATGATTTATTCAAGAGAAAGAGCTACACGAATACAGCAAGTCAGTAATGCATTGGGCAGCCTACGGCCCGTATGGAACCGGGTATTCGGCTCGGCGTTAATTAACATTGTTGTTGGATGTCCTCCTAAGGGATGTCGTTCCAAATTCTGTCCAACTGATGCGTTAAAAATGGTTCAAATGTGTCTGAGCATTATGGGACTTAATTTCAGAGGTCATCAGTCCCCTAGAACTTAGAACTACTTAAACCTAACCTACGGACATCACACACATCCATGCCCGAGGCAGGATTCGAACCTGCGACCGTAGTGGTCGCGCGATTCCAGACTGTAGCGCCTAGAACCGCTCGGCCACAACGGCCGGAATCTGGTGCGTTAGATCGTCGGAAACCCCAGCAGGCTGCAGGGCCCAGCCCATAGTTCTCCAAACATTCTCAGCTGGGCAGTAAAGGGGCTACCTTACTGGTCAAACTAAGGTTTCGTAAGCCGGAAGACAAGCTGAGAATTTCTCGCCTTTTCCGGCGGATATTATCTTGTTGAAATATAAGTCCAGGTCAGCGTGGTATGTACGTACCGCTAGGCTCCAAGGATGCCGCAGATGACAACCGAAGAGAATATCCTATGAAAAGGAGTGGCTTTACAGGTCATCATTCCTGTGATCAAGCGTAAAATACAGAAAGTCAAAGAAAGTCAGCAGCTCTCAAGACTGGTAATCGTTGGATGTTTAGCTCGAGCCTCGTTTAGGTCATTGTTCTTCTCGTTTTCGTTCTTGCCTTTCAGTTTGAATAACTACACTTTTAAATATAAAATACATTATATATACGCTAATGAGTACTTATCTGTCATAGCTAAGAAGAAGGCACGTCTTTTTACTTCTAAATAATATTGCACAAAAGAACCCAGCTCTCACTATATTTATTAATTCTTAATCACTGACGTTTTGCAGACGATTGTTGACAAAGATCCCTTAAATTAAAGAAGCACGTTTCTAATTTTTCTCTCGCAATCTGTTTTGTGTTTCACGGAAATGATTATGGACCTGCACACTTGTTAAAATTTCTGAATTAATTTTGAATTGAACCCAGGTCTTCTACTTGGACGGCGATCATTCTACCGAAGACCCGTGCTACCTTTCGAAATATCAATCTGACTTCCATATGGCCCTTATAGAAGTAGTTGTGTGGCTTGCAATTGATTGACAGAGTTACTGGATGTCCTTCTGAGGGATATCGTTTCAAATTCTGTCCAAGTGGCGGGTTAGATCGTCAAACTTCATTGTGGATAGATCCGACGACCTTGCTTGCCAAGGTAGGTTTTGTAAAGCAAAAGAGAAGCTGCAGAAATACCCGGCATTTCCATTACCTTACTGAAATGTAAGCCCAGTATGGCTTCCCACAAGGGCAACTAAAGGCAAAGAATATTGTGAAGGAAATACTTTGTGGCCTGTCGTTTGGTTTAAATGTATGCAAAAGCTGCAGTTGGTATCTGTAAACGGATCCCTTAGACCGGTGTGCATTCGCCCTTTGGATTTGCCGGTTCTGCGACGCGTTCCGAACAGACTTCTGCTGTGAACGTTAAAAACCGACCGCAACCTTTTTATTTCGGCTTCACTTGTTCTCGTCTGCATAAAGGTCGTGTACCACCAGCGTATCGACGTTCGTGAGGCTGGCTTCTTCCTACACTGTATTTTGAAGTTCCATTGGATATCTATTTCCGATTTGATCTGCATAAACTTTTCTTTTGTCGTTCTCATTATGCTTTATTCATGACAACCTGCAACACACACAAAAAGCAAAACTTAGTGAGTTTGTCTGCCACACAAACCAATCGTGGCATGAAAGTCTAAGTTTGAGCGCTATAACACATTGAATTTGTAGTGAAGTCTAACTGGGTCACTTCGAAATGCAGTGCAGAATTCAATAAATGTTTCTTAGTTTAAAAAAAAAAAAAAACATTGTGTAACTTACTCTCTGGTATCACGTCGAGTATACCACTTTAGCAAGACATACTTACTAGACGGGCGTTCGATAAGTAATGCAACACATTTTTCTGAAAGCAGATTGATTTGATTCAGGGTTCCAATACACGATATTTTTCCCCACTGTGTCGGTTATAAAACCCAATTTTTCAACATAATCTCCGTTCAGTGCGACACTTTACTGGAAGAGCCCGCATGCCCGCTTTGAACCACTGTACTGGTCGACGTCGGAGCACCGTTTTACTATATTCATAGTCTCTACAGTATCCAGATTCTGCTTCCTACAGAGTTCATCTTTCAGTGGGCCAAACAGATGGAGGTGAGGAGGAGCGAGATCAGAGCTGTAGGCTGTGTGCGAAGAAGAATCCATTTAGATGTGCGTAGACTTACGCAATGCTTTGTGTTGTCATGGAGAAGGAGAAATTCGTTTGCATCATCTCGAATGAGAGTCTCCGCACGTCCCTACATTACAGGACTCACAACTGTGTGAGTGCAGCTGTCACGCGGGAGATATGATAGGTTTGCGTGACGTTTTTGATAACGACTGACGTCTCGCCCAAAGACGAGCCGTGTTCTTGTTACTCTTAGCCTTTCATAGACAGTCTGCAAGCACATGTGAATACTGCGATGCTCTGGTTTTCCACTAAAAGCTCTCTACCTGGAACGCACATCCGTTACAGACGCATTTCGAAGGCTACACATATCGCCACCACTTTTCAGAACTTACGAAACTATATGGAGTGAATTGGGAATATTCCACGATGCCCAAAAGAAATTCCCAATTTTTTCAACGGAAGCTGGTAGAAGAAGAAAATATATTGCACTAGTTATTGAATTTCCCAGTATCTAAAATGACTATAATTTTTTTTAAACGCGAGAAAGAATGTTTTAATTTCTGTAAATTTCAAAAACAAATTACACATCGTTTTATGTACAGCTGTGTAGCCTTAAACCATCTCTCATTCCATTACATGACGATCACGAGCTCCAGAGTGGGACTTTCGCGTCTTGCTGGATCCTCATCCATCATGTACGGTTCTGTGAACGCAATACTTTTGGTATTGTTGTCGATGTAAACGTAGATTAAAACTGAAGAAACTGCGAAAAAGAGGGGAATTTAAGGAGATGGAATTGGCATAAAGTGAAAGAATCAGAGGTTGTAGAGAGTTTCAGACAGAGTATTAGGGAACGATTGACAGGAAGAGGGGAAAGATATACAGTAGGCGATGAATGGGTCGCTTTGAGAGATGAAATAGTAATGGTAGCAGAAGATCAAATAGGTAAAAAGACGAGGGTTACTAGAAATCCTTGAGTAACAGAAGAGATGTTGAATTTAACTGATGAAAGGAGATAATATAAAAATGCACTAAGTGAAGCAGGGAAGAAGGAATACAAATATCTCAAAAATATCAGACGGAAGTAAAAATGGCTAGACAGGAATTGCTAGAGGACAAATGCAAGAATGTAGAGGCATATATCACGTGGGAGTAAGATAGATACTGTCTACAGAAAAATTAAAGAGGCCTTTGGAGAAAAGAGAACACCTGAATGAATATTAAGATCTCAGATGGAGAACCAGAAACTATAAAGGTGGAAAGAGTATACAGAGTGTTTATACAAGGCCGATATTATGGAATTAGAAGGGGATGTAGATGAAGATAAATTGGGAGATATGATACTGCCTGAAGAATTTGACAGAGTACTGAAACACATAAATCGTAACAAGGCTCCGGTAGTAGACAACATTCCATTAGAGCTACTCATAGCTTTGGGAGAGCCAGTCCTGACAAAACTCTACCATCTGGTGAGCAAGACGTATGAGACAGGCAAAATATCCTCATACTTCAAGAAGAATATAATAATTCCAATCCCAAAGAATGCAGGTATTCACAGGTCTGAGAATTACAGGACTATCAGTTTAATAAGTCACGGCTGCACAATACTAACAGGAATTCTTTACAGACAAATGGAAAAGCATGTAGAAGCCCGCCTCGGTGAAGATCGGTTTGAATTCCGTGGAAATGTTAGAACACGCGAGGCAATACTGACCTTACGACTTTTCTTAGAAGATGGATTAAGGCAAGGCAAACGTACGTTTCAAGCATTTGTAGACTTAGAGAAGGCTTTTGACAATGTTGATTGGAATACACTATTTCAAATTCTGAAGGTGTCAGGGATCAAACGCAGGGACTGAAGGGCTATTTACAAATTGTACAGGAACCTGATGGCAGTCAGAGTCGAGAGACATGAAAGGGAAGCAGTGGTTGGAAAGGGAGTGAGGCAGGGTAGTAGCCTATCCCCGATGTTTTTCAGTCTGTATATCGAGCAAGCAATGAGGGAAACAAAATAAAAATTTGGAGTAGGCATTAAGATCCATGGAGAAGAAATAATTAAATCAGGTGATGCTGAGGGAATTAGTTTAGGAAATGCGATTCTTGAAGTAGATGAGTTATGCTATTTGGGAAACAAAATAACTGATGATGGTCGAAGTAAAGAGGATATAAAATGTAGACTGGCAATGACAGGGAAAGCCTTTTTGAAGAAGAGAAATTTGTTAACATTGAGTATAGATTTAAGTATCAAGAAGTCTTTTCTGAAAGTATTTGCGTGGAGTGTAGCCACATATGCAAGTGAAACAGGTGCGATAACTAGTTCAGACAAGAAGAGAATAGAAGCCTTCGAAATGTGGTGCCACAGAAGAATGCTGAAGATTAGATGGGTAGATCACGTAACTAATTAGGAGGTTCTGAACAGAATTGGGGAGAAGAGGAATTTGTGGCACAGCTTGACTAGAAGAAGGGGTTGGTTGGTATATCATGTTCTGAGGCATAAAGGGGTCACCAATTTAGTATTTGAGGCCAGAGTGGAGGGTAAGAATCATAGAGGGAGACCAAGAGATGAATACACTAAGCAGATTCAGAAGGATGCAGGTTGCAATAGTTACTTGGAGATGAAGAAGCTTGCGCAGGATAGAGTAGCATGGAGGGCTGCATCAAACCAGTCTCTCGACAGAAGACCACGACAACAACAATATCGATGTAACCTGCGGTATAAAATTTATTTCAGTCATTTCTATCGTCGTGGGAATCTTCACCACTCGCTGAGTTGCATTTGCCAATTCGTTCAGACACCAGGCGAGGACCTCTGGATTCAGCTGTCTCGGTCCAGGCCGTGGTACGCTGTTGTCCGCCTTAGTGCCCTGAATAGCTGAGGCGTGCGGGGACAATCTGTATGCTAATGCGCGGACACTCACCCAAATCAAATTTGCCGACGGCGGCCGGTGCCGCTGATGGGCTGCTGAGTGCTCCCCTCTCTACCGGAAAATCACCACAAAAAAGTGTTTTCTTAGCCCTCTGTCAAAGACACTCGCGGTGCTTGGCCTTGCAAAACTCGAGTTTTGGAAATATGCTGTTACAATGTTGTCATACTCAAGGAGACATAAACTTGGATTGTAATTACCGCGAACGAGGGTATCAAGTTTCACAGCCTACGTTTTGCTTCTGTGTTTTACATTTATTAAAGAACATCCTCTATACACCGTAAGTTGAGCCGGAAATGTTTGTTTCCAAAAACCGGTTTTCAAGCTTATAATTCATTTTCAGCACCATCTTATGCAGCACATTATGTATAGAAGATGTCCTTTAATAACTATCTGAAAGCTGCGGTACACCAAACATTAAAGGTTGTTGTACATTTATTCTACGTGGATCTAAACAGCGCTATCCTGCTAACTTGCATCATAGTCACATCCTTTGTAGGTAAGATGTCTACGCTTTACTGTGACAACAGGAGTCCATAGTGCCTGCGGCATCTCTGTATTACATTTTGAGATCTATAGCAACGGGAGAATAAAATCATAATGGCAACATTTGTGAGATATACTAAGTGTCTCATGAAGTACGGTCAGTATTCTAGGATCCGGCTTCGAAGCAAAAGTCTAGTAACTACGGTCTCTAAAATGCATTTCTTAATACCTATGAGCAGTTTTTCAACTTCGCTACTGTAACACATATCTATTCTACATCAAGCTGTTTGATTTCCTTATTTTAGAAAGCTGGACCAAAACAAGAAAAGAAGTTTGTGTTAACATGGGCTCTAAAGAGCATACGTTAAGATCTATGAGTACTTACTTGTCTTCGCTACTGTGAAACTCCTATCTTGCACTGAACAAGTTCTCGTAACTCCTAAGGCATGCATTTTACAGTCCAAGTTTACTTGCCATTTTTTTCTTATTTTTTTCGTTACTACATCCTCCCCAAACTTGTTTCTTGTTTCTTCAAAGCATAGAAAATAAAATTCTCATAGCTCTTAAGGGAAGATGTTACAGACTTTTTATTTTTATTTTTTGCTTCGAGTGATCATTCGTGTGATATCCCAGAATACTGACTATTCCGCCTGACATATCCTCTATATGCATGAGTATTTCTTTCGGGTTCCATAAATACGAGCTCTGTTCATTCCTTTCCCGCCGGCCGCGGTGGCCGTGCGGTTCTGGCGCTGCAGTCCGGAACCGCGGGACTGCTACGGTCGCAGGTTCGAATCCTGCCTCGGGCATGGGTGTGTGTGATGTCCTTAGGTTAGTTAGGTTGAAGTAGTTCTAAGTTCTAGGGGACTTATGACCTAAGATGTTGAGTCCCATAGTGCTCAGAGCCATTCTGTTCCGTTTCTCAGTTGAACCGAAGACTCTTAAAATTCGGTAAGACATTTTTATCCTTAGTGTAATGATACTCTCGAAAGATGTTGGTTACATAATGCAATATTTAAACTTCCTTAGTAAGGAGCGCAGATACCGATCCGTGTATTTAGGTTTCCTGTACACACTGTAAGTGAGGTATCTATTTGTTTTCCAGCCAACGAGTATATCAAGGAAAGGCAATGCACCATCTGTCTCTACCTCCACCGTAAACGTAATGTGATTATGAATTCCGTAGATGTTGTAAGAATGCTCCCATTTTTTCACGTCATTGGAGTTGTTTGGCGCAGGATGGATTTTTTGTCGCTGTTTTTACAAAAGGCTGAAAACTACTTTGCGCTCAGACAGAAAGCGATGGAGAACATATTGATCATAATTTCCAGTCTGCAAGTCCACATTATTCTTGTGCTCAATGAAAGAAAACGTTTCTACTTTCTATCTACGCAACTGAAGCAGGAACTGTGACTATTAATAAAAGTTTTGAGTTGGAACTAATTAACATATTCAGTGAAGATTCACACCCACGGACATAAAAATATTCCTCATAATAATAATAATAATAATAATAATAATAAAGTCCCTATCAGAAACAGCACTATTAGAAGTTTAGAGGCGATCTCTACGGTCAGTTCCAAGTAAAATGGTCTGTTGCCCTGACTTCTAGCCATCAAAGTTAATTGCTCGGCACGAATGTGGAAAATAATCTCACCACTTGCCATATGGTTTTGTCAACGTTAGGGTCGACATAAAAACTGTTACTTTCATGAAATCTAAACGATCCAGGAGGGTGTACAGTCCTCGAGAGTTCACTTCCTAGTATTACCGAAAACGCGTTTTGCAAGGGCCTAGCTCTGACATCATCCCAGGCAGAGCGCGTACCAGTGTGCGTCTGACGCGGACGGATTGATAGCTCAGTTCAGTCTCCCAATTGCCTCTGTGCCTGTATTAATATAGGGGCGCAGCGCACCGCCGAACAGAACATCTGCTATCAAATATCCTAGGCGCAAGCAGCAGCAACTAAATGGCCCATATCTCGGACACGTATTAGTTAATATCTCTGTCGTGTAACAATTCACAAGTTTCATAATCTTTATATAAATAAAGTTAAGCTTGCTTTAGTTACTGAAAAAATTTCAGCTCGTCTGGGTTTAAACTTTGCCTGCTATAAATTTTAGAACGGAGTCGACAGTAGAACATTACCTCTGAAATACCTCTTAAAGAAAATTTGTATTGATTGTTATTTACACTAAAGCCTTGAAACTTGGTAGAGCTATGATCTTCAATCAATCTAATCACGTGCTGTGATTAGAGGTTTCCATCATAAATACAATTGATAATTAATCTATTATGAATACGGAAGTTTTCGTTTAAAAATTTGGTTTCTGAGTTGTATTTATGAAGCAGAAACTCTTTCTGCTGAATAATCATCTAATTTTTCTGAATTTGTAATCATTTGTTTGTTTATTTGGCATTTACATCACATCTATCACTTCGGTTCGATTCGGATAATTCCTTTGCCGTGCGTCCCTTTCTTTCCGTGAAAGCGTATTGATACACGGTAGACCTCAGTCAAAACAACCACGTAAAATCTCGTAAGTATGCCTAACTCGCATGTCTTGATAGCTGAATCCCCTTAGTTCATTAAGTGCTACCATATAAGACTGATGATCCATCTATTATATAGGCTCCCTGATTTAAATTTTTTTATTTATTGTTCACTGCATCAATGTAGTATTCGTCATGGCTTTCTCCGTTTCCCGCTGCCTGTTGCTGGTTACTGGAGCTGCTGTGCACAGCAGAGATACAGTCTCGAGCCTTATCTAACCAGTGTGTTTCTGTACGTTTGCAGTGACCAAGATGGCGCCGGGCCGGCAGGCTGCACCCACTGCTCCTGACGCCTCCGCCGCGACGCCGCCAGACGAGAAGTCCCTCAAGCCAGAGGAGGTCTCCAAGCCGCAGTGAGTACCACCCAATTCTTCATATGCACCTGCTGTGTGTGTGTGTGTGTGTGTGTGTGTGTGTGTGTGTGTGTACTCGTGAGTACACATCACAAGAGTTAACTGCAACAATCTTAACGTCCTGCCAGTGTCTGGAGCAGTCACAAGACAGGGTGTCTCTTAATGTCCCTCGCTGTTCTTTTTCTTGTAATACAAGAAAACAGTTATCTCTTGCCCCATTCACTGTCTAGTACTCTGCTTCGCCCAGTGACCTAGATCGGCAACATTTCGTATTTGTTCTTCAGTTCGCATTGTGAGACATATTCAGGATGTGGCAAGTAACTCAGAAAGGAACGGCGTATTGTTGAAGAAGAGCCTGCATTAAGACTAACAAATGTTTTGCTGAGTCGCTGTAGGTATATATGCCTAACACTAATCGCCAGGCAATTAGAAAAGTGCCACGCTGTAATGCATTTTTTAACTCATCACGTCTTAGTCTCAAATCATACCAAGTGCCAAAGTAATCTATATTTAGATGAGAAACAATGTCTACCACCCCTACACGTATTATTCCTTAACGCTGGTTTGATCCAGAATTCTTGAACTCATTGTGAGTTCGAACACATTTCCTTGGGGCAGAAAAGCTTTTGCCCATAAATTAGCACGGATTTAGGAAGCATAGTTCGTGTGAAACCTCAACTTGCACTTTTTTCACATGATGTCCTACAAACCACGGAAGAATGGCGGCAGGCAGATTCCTTATCCCTACTCTTCCGGAAAGCATTTGACGCGTTGCTCCACTGCAGATTGTTGGCGAAGGTACGAACATGCGGTTTAGGTTTCCAGATGTGTGAGTGGCCTTACGATTTTTTTGTTAAGAAGTGGAAACTAGTACGTGGTCATCGAAGGCGAGTGTTTATCAGAGATAAGGTTATCGCAAGCAATGCTCCGGGAAATGTTATAGGACTGCTCTTATTTTCTATATACATAAATGATCTGGCAGACAGGGTGAGCAGCCATTTACGGCTGATTGCTGAAGATGCTGTGGTGTGCGGGAAGGTGTCGTCAGTGGATGGTTGTAGGAGATGACTTAGACAAAATTTGTAGTGGTTATGGTGAATGGCGGCTTGATCTAAACGTAGAAAAATTTAAGTTAGTGAGGATGAGTAGGAGAATCATTTCTCTAACGTTCGAATGCGATATTGGTAGAGTGGAGTTTGACATAGTCACTTCGATTAAATATCTAGGTGTAATGTTGCAAAACCATATGAAATGGAATGAGCACGTCACGTTGGTACTAGAGAAGGCGAATGCTCGCCTTTTTTAATTGGAACAATTTTGAGATAGCGTAGGTCATCCGCAGCACTAGTGTAACACAGTCTTGGGTAGTTTCTGAGTGTTTGGTATCCCCATTAGGTCGGATTAGAGGAAGACATTGATGCAGTTTAAAGGCGGGCTGCTGGATTTGTCATCAGTAGGTTCAATCAGCACGCAGGTATTACGGAGATACTTCGTGAACTCAAATGGGAATCCCTGGGGGGGGAGGGGGAGGAGGGGGGGAGGGGGGGGAGGGGGAGGGGGGGGAGATGACGCTCTTCCCGCAAGGCACTGATCTTCAAATTTAGAAAACCGGTGCAAGAGGTCGATTGCAGAATGATTCTACTGTAGTAATGTACATTTCTCGTTGGAATCACGAAGATAACGTAAGAGAATTTAGGGGGCGTTCGGAGGCTTTTAGACAGTGGTTTTTCCCTCGCTCTGTTTGCGAGTGTAACAAGAGAGGAAATGGCTAGCAGTGTAACAAGGAACTCACCTCCACGCACCGTAGTGTGGTTTGCAGAGTATATACACTCCTGGAAATTGAAATAAGAACACCGTGAATTCATTGTCCCAGGAAGGGGAAACTTTATTGACACATTCCTGGGGTCAGATACATCACATGATCACACTGACAGAACCACAGGCACATAGACACAGGCAACAGAGCATGCACAATATCGGCACTAGTACAGTGTATATCCACCTTTCGCAGCAATACAGGCTGCTATTCTCCCATAGAGACGATGGCAACAACATCGATGTACTGTGGAGACCTCACGCCCCACTTGTTGAGCAATTCGGCGGTACGTCCACCCGGCCTCCCGCATGCCCACTATATGCCCTCGCTCAAAGTCCGTCAACTGCACATACGGTTCACGTCCACGCTGTCGCGGCATGCTACCAGTGTTAAAGACTGCGATGGAGCTCCGTATGCCACGGCAAACTGGCTGACACTGACGGCGGCGGTGCACAAATGCTGCGCAGCTAGCGCCATTCGACGGCCAACACCGCGGTTCCTGGTGTGTCCGCTGTGCCGTGCGTGTGATCATTGCTTGTACAGCCCTCTCGCAGTGTCCGGAGCAAGTATGGTGGGTCTGACACACCGGTGTCAATGTGTTCTTTTTTCCGTTTCCAGGAGTGTATGTAGACGTACATATATGTTCTCCTTCTATAAATGAAACTACACAGAAAACCTCAGACTATCTCGTAATTTGTCGAGAGGTGTTTTCCCAGTATGTTATTGAAAGGGACCCGTCATTAAGCGTGGTGCGTTTCAGTGTAATAATGTGACTATGATTTATGTCGTTTGTTAACCCAGCGAGTTTTGTTTCTCGGTAGATACCTTCACAACAGAGAAGAAACCTGTAACATACAATCCAGTTCCTCCCAGGCGGCTATGTATCGATGTAAAACTAGAATGATTTGTTTGCCGTCGCATCGGGAACAGTTCAGTCCATGCGCCACTCTTCCATTGAACCCATATACTAGGTGCATCGCGTCCAACAAATCACCAGTAAACCTATCCATACGGCTACGTGTTACTTAACGCACAACTAACACAGCCAGACAAACAAACTAACCCGAGAGACATATTCGTGTAGTACAGAAATCAACCTTCAGGGGAACAACAAACTCTACTTCACTATAGTAGCCAAAAAGTACTACAATTGATAGAATCAAGCTTTTTCCAACACAGACACATAACGTACATCAGCGACATTTTCAAATTTGTGAACGTATATTCACTGCAACACAATTACAAAGATAAAAGATGGTAAGAAAATCTAAATGCATTTGAATCGGTTATTTGAGAAAGGACACATGCTCATTTTCAGTCAAAATGGATTTAATGCATATATGATACTAACAGGTGTAGCTTCACGTTTCAGAGAGAAAACGTACACGTTCGCCTAGTTTTAACGGTATTAACAGACTGATGAAATCTTATTCATTTGAGAATTCACAAATGTCTAGGACAAAACTTGTTTTTGAATTAAAAGCTGTGACGATAAATATATGGACCCCTCTCGTATACAGCATATTTTCCCTATGAGGAAGACCATTACTGAGGGAAGGATTACAAATATCGTGAGGGGAACCATAATGTCAAACAGATGTTTGAGCATTTCAAGGAAATGCATCGTCATAGTAAAATAAAATGTTTCATCGCAATATTCGTAGACATTCAATCGACCTCAGGTTTTCATCTGTAGTGAGTGTGATTAAATAAATAAATAAATAAATAAAAACCTTAATGCAAATGCTAAGCGTCTTGCACTACCTGAACTCCAAGTTCACAAGCAAAGAGCTGAAAATTCATTTATTAATGTGAAAAGTGTAGGAGTTAGTGCAAAAAAGGAATTATATGGCAGCTACACGTACATATTACATGAAGATTCCCCTCCCCCTCCCCGCCCCCCATACACACACACACTTCCCTTTCCGGCGGAAATTTATCTTAGCTAGATCGACCCTATGTGTTTTGCATACACGATCACAGGTAAGGAAAAGCAACATTTCATGCGTGCCATTGAGGTGTTGGAATCACAGGGCCACACATACTTTTTTCGCGTCTCGTAGAATATCTTTAAAGTTTTTCACAAGATATGAGAGAATTACCTGTGTTTTCAGATGCGTGTGCTGCATAAAAGGAAAGTCACACTAGTCTGAGAATGTGGCTTGCAGTGACAGATCGAGGAAGGGTCACTGTCATACAGCACTATTTCCCATTATGTGGTCACTCCTTCATGCCATGCGACCGAGCTTTTGGACTAATTGAAAGTAAGATGAATAGAATGGGTAGAATTCATTTGCCCAAGATTATGTAGGACTAATACTATCATCAAGCAATAAAATTCAGGTCACAGTTATTATGCTACATGATTCTGACAGAACACTACAGGATAAAACATGGTGGCCGGAGCTCTAAAGCAAAAATAGTGTTCTGTAGAATTGTTTTGTAATCATAAAGACACACCGTGTCTCCAAATCGGCAATTTCAAGCATTTTATGTTCAAAGAAAACGTAACTGTTTCAGTAACTGCAAGTCATTACCCTGACAGTATTTTGAATCATACATTCCGGCTGTCTGTAACATATTCAGATGCGTATTACCTCCTATGAAAGCGTACTTCGAAGAGCTAGTACCTGTCGGTCTGAAAAAAAATTGAAGATGTGAAACAATACAGTATTATTGACCCAATGAAGATAATGTCACAAGCTTCTGTGACGAGATATTCTCCTGCCGGTTGTTCGTAGGAAAATGCAGTTGAATATTTTTAATGAAATACTTCGTTAATAAAATTAAATGTTAATACCATCAAAATGTTGACATAATTTTGTTGTGTAATGGACGATTTGAAGATAAAATTCAATTACCAATTACAAGATATGTTAACTGACTGGGCTGTGTTTAAAATATGTTGTTTGTAAGCATTAAATATAATATTAATTGATAACTTCAGCTTTGCCTAATATATGTTTATTTATTTAAGTAACAACACATGGCCGCACATTTCCGAACCGCAAATCACAATTAAATGAAAAAATAATTTAGAAAGAAAAAACAGAAACATTATGTTACGCTTAAGTCATTGGGTAAAATCCATAGCAAAAGATAAAACACCATGAGGTGCAGACAGTTTTTCCACTTTCCTCGAAACTACCGGTAGTGGAATTGTGTAGTTTCACATCATTCAGAAAGTTTCTCTGAACAACCTCCGAAATGTTGTGTCGGTGGACGTCGGGTTCGACCTTCATAAGTAAGAGGCGTGTCTATCAGTTGCCATACTGGGAGGTTTCCCTACACTCCTTCCTAGAGTCATTCTTTGGCAACAGACTACGGCCAACGATTATATACTTCTTTTATATGATCATGCTTGTCCTTTTATGCAATAATGTATCGTAATATTGAGACTACCTTACGATGAAATATGCCTTAGTTCAATTTTATTACCTTTATTCGACATTCGGCAAATATAACCCTAATTTCTGGACTCGTCTAACCCAATCAATTACGAATAACAAAATGTTCATACTACTGCTATGGATTTTCTTCTCCACCATTCAAGAGAGAATTAAGCTTTCTGCTACATGACGAATGCCACAGAAGTTTCCTGGTAAGTCTGTCTAAGAAAGAAAATAATCTACGATATATTTACAAATTATGTGAAAACACACAGATGTATTTGTTTTCTGTAGATGCACACTACAACAGTTCCAAAGTATGCATGACTCTCATGTGAAATATTCTTCTAATCCTCATGCAAACTGAAATATGAAGAAATTCTTGCGCAGGGTAGTACGTCATACATGTTGTGCTCGATATCGACTTTACTCTGATACGGTTCGCTGTTAGGTGACCGTGTGCTTGGACACCGCGAACATGTTATTTCATGCATCTATATAATTATGTAAATACGTAGTTGGATTATATTTATTATCTCTACAGTCAAAGGTTCTTGCCTGGAATACTTATCTTTAATATCCAGATATTACTATAATTTGCTCGGCAACGTGGGTTAATAACAATTTCACAGTAGATTTTCATTTGCAGGAGCGTCAACCAGAGATTAAATGTTTTACTTGTCCGCAATTTTGTTCATTGCCACATCCTCAACCAGAGCTGTATTCCTCTGTTTCTCGACACTTATTATTCAACTTACGCATCTGTTATATTGCGTTCCAAATCTTTCATAAAATCTTTATTGCCGGCCGATTTGGTCGAGCGGTTCTATACGCTTCAGCCCGGAACCCAGCTGCTGCTAAGGTCAAAGGTTCGAATCCTGCCTCTGGCATGGATGTGTGTGCTGTCCTTAGGTTAGTTAGTTGTAAGTAGTTCTAAGTCTAGGGGACTGATGACCTGAGATGTTAAGTCCCATAGTGCTCAGAGCCATTTGAACCATTTGAAAATCTTTATTTTCACAGTTAGCAGCAATATACACAGAGGTTACAGACGTCACGGTATGCCTCCTGTTATCGCGTCGGACTTCCTTTTCCTCGGCGTAGTGCAGCAACTCGACTGTTATGACGACTCAACAAGTCGTTGTAAGTCCACTGCAGAAATAGTGAGCTGTGCTGTTTCTGTAGCCGTCTATAATTGCGAAAATGTTTCCGGCGCAGGATTTTGTGCGCGATTATGTCCAATAAATGATTTATGGGATTCATGCTGGGCCATCTGGGATCTCAGGTCATTAGCTCGAAGTGCCCAGAATCTTCTTCAAACCAATCGCGAACAGTTGTAGGCCGCGATTTGCCAGTCGTCTAAGCTCCAACAGATTTGGCCACGACCCAAAAAGAGGCGTTGCGAACGATGTCTTGTTATTAGCAAAGGTAATCGCGTTGGTCTTCTGCTGCCTTAGTCCATTCACACCAAATTTAGCATCATCTTCCCGTTGATTGCTGCGGTTTTTTGCCGCTGTGTTGCTTGTCTGTTGTTATTGTTAACCCTAAACAAACGCAGCGGCAATCGGTCTTGTAAGTGAAGGCCATCGGCCATTGCGCTGGCTGCACCGTCGACTCACACGGTGATATCGATGTATCACTGAGAGCTGCACCGTTGCGACGTCTTTGTGAGATTATTACAGAAAGTACTAGATTCCATGATTTGTCCAAGGTGAAACCACTATCTCAATTAATTAAATTCATCGACAACCGAATTTAAATTGCTTCTTTCACTTCTGAGTCCCAGAAAGATGAAGTTGAATTGTGTACGACGTTGTCGTACACAGTTGAGTCCAGTGTTACTATAGTGCTCTGACACCGCCGATTTGTTAGGTTGTACCTGCGGCGTTGTGTGCATCTGTCTCTCTGTCCGATGTATGAACATCCACACTCACAGGGGATATTGTACATCCCAGACTTCGGAAGCACCAAATAATCTTCAACGGAAGCAAGGAGTGCTGATGTATTTGGGGTTGAGCGAAATGTCATCATCACTTTGCGTTTATTGAGGATCTGTCCTATGTTTGAGGACAGGCTTTCCACCTATGGCAGAAAAACCATGGATTTAACCTTCCGTGTCTTCCTACACGTTCCTTCTGGCCACAGTTGGTTTCATTCTTACTGCCTTACGTATCTGTTGTGGAGAATACCGTTGGCTTCAAAGTCTCTTCTCAAGTTTAGGAGCTTGTCTTCCAGACTGCTTTCATGACGTGTGCTCTGTGTACCAGACTTCTGAAGACATGGCGTGCGAAGAGTACTGGCAGCCATTTGCACCTAAATATAAATCGGTATGGGTTTGTTTTCGATATAGCGCATGTTCAAAAGGTCCAAAACATCGAAAAATTGAAGGCATACACCTTTCTGAGACTTCCATTGTGAACTGAATTTGTCTCTGGATGGAATTTAGATGATTTAATAATTCTTTTAATTTATCTTCCCCAAGGGGCCACACAACAAACATCAACACACCTCCAAAATACTGTGGGCTTCAAGCTATCAGATTCCACTGGTTTTTCCTCGAAGTCCTTCAAAAAGCAGTTGGCCACCAAGGCCGACAAGGGAATACCCATGACGACACCGTCAGTCCATTCATAAAATTCGTTATTGAATAAAAAATATTTAGAAGTCAAGACATGTTTAAACAAAGCTGAATTTAACTAACAGAAATAGCGCCTTCAGACTGAACCAATCACGCAATCCAGCACTTTCTGCAGTAAACTCACAAAGACTTCGAAACGATGCAGCTCTCGGTGATACACCGATATCAACATGTGGGTTGACCGTTCAGCCATAGATCTAATTCATGCATATGTTGTACCTCTCTGCTGCCGATCTGCGTCTCTGGCGCCTGGTGTTATCTGTGGCCGCATGCATGGTGGTGCCGTGCGCGGATTTGAAATGGCGGATTAAGTGCTGGGACGTCAGTCGCGCGGCTCTCTCTGAAGCTGGCTGGATATTATAAAGCGGAAATAGCAGAAGAAGAAATTAAATTTGTGCTGCTGTACGCCCGGATCTTTATGGAATAATCATAGCTCCACGAAAATAAGACGGTGCACAAAATGGCGATAGCGTCTCTGTCTGATGGGCGTGGCGAATGTCCGCTCATGAGGAAATATGCGTGGCGCTTTTGCTCAGATTCCCATTCGTTCAACACGAAATGTAGCAAATTAATATCTTGTAATTATTCGAAAAATCATAATGGTAAAAAGTATGATTTAAAAAGAAATATTTGCCTTACGTCACTCAAGCGGAAATGACTGCAGTGTGATCGAAAAATTTGTTGTAAACTGCTGCTGTGCTACATAAAGAAAGTCGTCTACGATGTATTAACATGATATGTGATAGTTTGGCTGCGTATGTCTTTGGCGATGGCGATAGCGTCTCTGTCTGATGGGCGTGGCGAATGTCCGCTCATGAGGAAATATGCGTGGCGCTTTTGCTCAGATTCCCATTCGTTCAACACGAAATGTAGCAAACTAATATCTTGTAATTTTTCGAAAAATCATAATGGTAAAAAGTATGATTTAAAAAGAAATATTTGCCTTACGTCACTCAAGCGGAAATGACTGCAGTGTGATCGAAAAATTTGTTGTAAACTGCTGCTGTGCTACATAAAGAAAGTCGTCTACGATGTATTAACATGGTATGTGATAGTTTGGCTGCGTATGTCTTTTCTGTAACTACACATTAAAGCAATTTCAAGAGTACCAACAGTTCTCTCCAAAGCGTAAATTTTCTAAATGTTATACGAGAAACTTGAACATGGCAGCAGCTTATATACACTACATATGTCGAACACTTCATCGAATTTACACTCTAGCCTACTTGGATAAATAAAAACACTTTCACGTACACTAGGCTCCCAGTCTTAGTATGTGAAGGATTGTCTCAGAATTAAAAGAAAAAATAATTTTAATATTCGTCACGAAAACTGGCAACGGCCGGGACAGAGGTATTCTGACCACATGCACTCTCCATATCCGCATCCAGTGTCGCCTATTTTCTGAGGATGATATGGCGGTCGGTGGTACCGCTTGGCCTACCGAAGCCTGTTCGGACGGAGTCTTGATAATTTTAATAAAAAGCATTATAATATAACAGGTTTTAAAACATAGTAGGAAATATAAAATAATTTTTCCCAGCCCCACATAGATTCCTGACCCCTTAGAGATAGTCCTTCAAATATGGGCTTGTGAATTTTTAATATCTATGGCAATACTTGGAAAATTAAAAGTGAAAAACGTGGAACACATACGTTAATCTGATGCATGAACAGTTCACCAAAGTCACTAATAATTGCACCGCTAATGATATGAAATGCCTTGCAATTTAACTGAGTGACAGCTACTCTCTACACTCCCTACAGCTTTCTATTGCATCTGCCCCACTACTCAGGTTTTAAATCTCGCAAGTATTGTCACAGGTATTGAAAATTCACAAGCACAAATTTTCAGGAGTGTTGAGTGATGTTAGGAGTCTGTATTAGCCTAGGAGAAATTATTTTATATTTTTAGTATGTTTTAAGAATGTGCACTGTTAAAAAATTATTTTAATAATTATTGTCTGCTGTTTCGCCTTGCGGATGTGTGAAGTTTTTATATCAATTTCAAACATGTCGATATTACAACAGACGTGTGGCAAATTTCACGTTTTTCGCAGATTCCCTTGACCTTCGTCAACCAATATACTGCTTCCTTTAACTCGGATCTTGCGCAAAGATAAAATTTGAGAGAACTGAGCTCACACGTAGGCCTCTTAGCAGTTGTTCCTACGGTAAAATATTCGCGACTAGTAGAGGAAAAGGAGAAATAGCTTTATTAGACAAAGTACTCTCCGCGAGCCACCAGACACGAAAGAAAGTTAATGTTCCATTGTCATCCATTCCTGTCCTATGTCGAAAGTTCGAAGTCCCTAGCTCATCGAGAAGTTAATTTGAAGTCAATTGCAAAACCTATACCGACCAGTCAAACAAAAATGAAAGCGACCTAATAAAAACACGGTGAAATAGTCGCATCCTCCTGTTCCGATCAAGGTTTTCGGGAGGTTTTCTTTGTTTTTAAAGCAAGTGCCGTAAGTGGTAATCCTCTCACAGTTATCCAGTTAGCGTACCCTGCCTGCCAGCTTGCACGGTAATTGACTGAAGAGTATGCGAGAGTCTCTGATGAGTGGCTCTCAGAGAATCTTCTCTACTCCTTGAAGAAAAGAATGAAAGTGCAAAAGACTCTTGTTCACAACGGTTGGTAGACAGTTTATTTTGATGAAGTCATCAACTAACCAAGTTATACGCATACTCGAACTCACAATTTCCATACATTTGTACGGATCGTATTTTCTAACAAATAGATTAAAAATTATTGTCTAACAAATAGATTAAAAACAGACCCCGTCACTCAGTTTCGGGCTGTAACGGAAATGCTCGAACATGAAATCTCCTCCCAAATAATAAGAACTGGCATTCCCACTGACCCACAAGTAGGTGGCCTAGAATTTATCTGCAATGACCAGTGATTGTCACTGTGTCCGATGGCGTACAGCTCGATCTACTCTTCTGAATAAAAGCAGCCTTTTAATTTAGTAACAAGAGTTGCTTAAAGCATCAAACTTAGTCGTAATCGACAAGTAATGCCCCTATTCGGCATGTAAATAGCCAGGCAGTATTTAAACTTTTGCGCAATTTTACGATGACTCTATGAATCAGAATACATAGCATATTTTCGCGTAGAACTTATGCGACATAAGAAAAGAGTGCTTTAGTAAAACGTATCCATTCTCAGGGCCAAATATCGAGTCATATTCAACAGTAAACATATGCTGACAGAAACGGACTGTGTTACACTAATAACATCCGTTCCGGTATTTATCAAACTTCGTAGAGGGGACTATTAAACGATAACACTTCCATTCTTTTCGGGTATTATGTCCCTCATCAACATGAGTAAGAAGTGTGACCCTTTTTAATTCGTTTTAGCATGGAAGTAGCCACCGAATATCAAGCAGAGGAATTTCTCTCCATACATGAAACACAAGTTAATGCACTTCATGACAACTGCTCCCGCTGGCTGGCCTGAAAGTATATTTTCTCATGTCGCATCCCTTAAATTCGGGAACTGGGTAGGCCAGTGAAAGAGCAGCATATTCCCCAAAGAGTGTTGTGGTGAGAACTTCAATGTGGGGTCTAAGTTATCAAGCTGGATTACGTAGTGAGGCCTCTGGTCGTGAAGGATATAACCTCGGGGTTTACTGTCCCTACCGTACACAGAAGAGCAGTCAGTCTACTTTCAACAATTACCAACTGAGTCCTGAAAGTGCATTACACACAACAATTCCAAAAAGTATAGATCTCGAGAACAACTGCTTCCTGTGACCTATTGTCAGAAAATCTACGGTTGCTTTGGCCTCGACCTAAACGTCACAAACAGAAGTTTGATTCAACGTTGGACACTCAAAATGCCATTCAGCGGCCCGGTTGAGTATGGATCTCGGTGCTATACAAGTATCTGTTGTCCGTGGTATAGTGTCATCAGTAACTGATGTATTGGCTAACCGAGACCTCCGATGAGCTGCACGTGGACATCCTATGGGCAACCTGTGCCGCAATCTCCGCTTGAGTAGTTCCAGTACCGTCAGACACACACATTCTTCACCTGCAGGAGTGGAGTTTTCTGTAACAAAAATTCTGAAATTATGCTGCTGTAAGAAAGAAATTTTAATCAAAATGTCTCATATGCATATGAATCCATGAATATCTTCTCGTTAGTGTTCGGTCAGAGTCTTCATGGTATGATTCTTAGCATTTCCGTCGGTGTAACTGATGTTACAAATTTTTCTGTCTCTTCGTTGTTCAGCAAGCTTCTCTTGTTGTACAAAGCGTAGTAATGCTGTGTTCACAAAACATTGTTACCTGTGAAGATTTTAACATTGCAGAACGACTTGAAAATATTTGTGCAATGTATGGCAGTATTACCAATATTACAGTCGAGCCTGGACGTCTTGTGTGCCAGGGGATACAAGGCATCGAATCTGGGCCATTCGTCGAATATTTTTAGGCTGCCTTCACACAGACTTCAGCTCTCAATGAGGGCGTATGATCATCCTTCTCGAGAGACACCAAACAATCGTGTCATGCTATTTCACACTACCTCATATCTACCAATATTCAAGCCACAAAACATACGTCGAAAATTACATGGTGCCACTCTTTGTATCCGTGAAACCAAATCGATATTAACGTATAAATAGGAAAAGCCGTTATCACAAATCTCGAAAAGCTCTTCAGGGAGACAAGCTGCGGCACTGTCGCGAATAAAACAGTGACCCGAATATAGAGTAAGTTTCCCTTACTTTACGTTTATGGTGACAAACATTATATCAGCAGATTACCGGTTCCGGTCTATAATGACCATCTTCAGACCTTTTGTACAAAAACAATGTCCTAAAGTACTGAAGCGATAGTGGAATCGTCAAATGTTAAAAGCAAAGTCAGCACGACCATCGTCAACTATGTACAATTAACAGCATCTGCAAGAGTCATCTTACCAGCAGCACTACTGTTCAAAACAAACAGCGAATTACTTAAAATTTTTACACGACACTTTTAGATTTTTTCAGACAACTGTACACGCGTTTTTCGTTAATACCACTTTTGAGGACGCAAATGCTGTGTTTTGCTGTGAAAATATACAACTTCATTTGGCTTCTTGCAGTCACTTTCAGTTATGATATCAGGGCATTTCAACCGTTAAACAAATCGCTTTTTAAACAAAAATTTGCTATTTTTCCTCTCGGAGTCGGATTTAAAGTAAACCTATGTACATATTAGAAAAGTTGTGTTTACAGCTAATTGGCTTGTAAGTAGAATACTGCTACGTAATCTGTACCGTCGGAATCTTTGAAATGAAATCTGTGTGCAGATTAAAAATATGCGAAATAACGTCTTTGAACGTTCTATGCTCTCACATGGGAACTGGAAGTTCCCTCTCAATGCCCTTGTAGGAATGCTGCCAACCGATTTACTTATTCACTTTAAGTGAATCTAGGATACCTCTGCACCAACAATGAAGAAGGCTCGAGGTCGGACGTTCAGATACTTTGGAATTACATCAAAGTCTTTTTCGACTGGTCAGTTGTACGTTTCCGTTTCACGAACTGATGGTTGAGAAAACTAGTTCGCACAGAGTTATAAAAACAATGAAAATTTTGTATATTCTGAATTTATATAATTGCATTGTGTAAAAAGTTCAAAAAGTTCCTTAAAACAATACAAAACGAAACGAATCTTATTCACTAGCATTCTATACGGTTTATTGCAACATGTAGTTCCATACCTTCAGGCTAGGAAAAGTCGGAAATATGAGCCGAAATTTGCGTCCTGCCACAATTCGCAGAGATATGCCAGATTATGGTGTATATCAAATTATTATACGTGTTTAGCATTTATGAAATATTTAAGGGTAAGCTAGTCTTTGATAAAGTGCCTTTCACATATTTTTGTCAAATGTTCAGGTTTATTTTTTAAATGGTTCAAATGGCTCTGAACACTATGCGACTTAACTTCTGAGGTCATCAGCCGCCTAGAACGTAGAACTAAGTAAACCTAAGTAACCTAAGGACATCACACACATCCATGCCCGAGGCACGATTCGAACCTGCAACCGTAGCGGTCGCCCGGTTCCAGACTGTAGCGCCTAGAAACGTACGGCCACTTAGGCCGGCCGGGTTCATTTCATATAGTCGATGGCTCGTGTCGCACATCGAACTATTATGCTAATTTGTCCTCATGTAGCTCTCTCACTAAGGTCATCGACACTGTTCATCCGTTAAATACTGTATTTCCGTTGTCTAAATTTAAACTTATTAGTATCGAATCTGAGTTTCCTTTTCGACAACGCAATTCCATCAGTTGTTTCTGGAAGACAGACCATCCAGAAGCTAATTTTACTTCTAAATCTACGAGGGGAATCAAATGAAATCTCGACAACATCCTCAATGGGCCCACGGAATGGGTCAATATAAAAGTAAATACCACACTCGTTAAGACACTGATCCACAGGGCGTTGAGACGAATCAATTCGTGTTTCGTTCAATGTGGTCGGCTTCTGATGGATCCAACGTACTCACTCTTGCACTCCCTCGTCTGACAAACAACGACTACACACCCCTTTATTCAGGTCACCAAAGATGTGAGATTCACGTGAGGAACGATCCAGGCTGTACAGAGGATGTTTCAGTGTTTCACGACCAAATTTCTGAAACGTAGCCGCAGTCCAATTGGCAGTGTGGGGGCGGGCGTTATCGTGCAACTGCATGATGCCATCCGATAACAATACCGGGCGTTTGACTCTTTAAAGTGTGTTCATAGCGCTCCACATTTACACGCTCGAGGAATTCTACGAATGGAGGGACCCTGCAGACCTCTTCAACTGGTGAATCTGTTAGAATAATATCTCCAATACTATTTCGTGTAGTTTTAATCTACAAACGGGTAGAATTTGAAAGTTTCGGACCGTTCAGAGCGAACACGATTATTCTACTGTATCCTCTATTAACATGACTTCATATGGTACCACCACCTCAAGTCCAAGGGCAAATGGCAAACCCAACAGTGGGAACCCCATTTCTCCTCCTTCACAGAAGTCCACACTTGTTCAGACAAGTTCTGGTAAGTTACACGATAACGCACTTCCGCACACTGTCAACTGGACGAAGGCTAAGCTGCAGCTATTTGGTTGGGAAACACTTGAACATCCTCCGTGGAGCCAAAATCTTTCACCGTGTGATTTTCACATCTTTGGCGACCTGAAGAAATAGATGCATGGACGTCGGTTTCAGTCAGCCGGGAAAGTGCAAGAGTGGGTGCGGCTGTGGATCCATCAGCGGCCGACCAAGTTCTACGAAACGGGAGTTGATCTTCCAGTGGAATAAACGTCTTGACGGGTGCGATCGTTATTTCTGGATGGAAACATTTCACGGTCCCGTTGCGGCGGGCGTTCGGATGTCATTTGACTGCCTCTAGTAGATTTGGAAGTAAAATTAAGTTCTGCGTGGTCTTTCTTCGAGAAACAACTGCTGGAAACGCAATGAGCATGAAACCACAATGATTGTCCAGTGCTATGAAGACACTTCGCGGAAACTGCGAGTCAAAAAGTCAAAAAACGCCGAGGAGTGCCGTCGGACGAAAACATCCTGTTGCACGAAATGCCAGCCCCCACACAGGCAGTCGGCTTAAGGCTATGCCTCGGCGATTTGGTTAGGAAACACTTCTCCATACAGCCCGGATCTTTCAGCATGTGGTTTTCACATCTTTAGTCACCTGAAATGTGTGTGTGTGGTAAGAGCCTATGGGACCAAACTGCTGAGGTCATCGGTCCCTAAGCTTACACATTACTTAATCTAACTTAAAATAATTTTCGCTAAGGACAACACACACACACCTATGCCCGAGATACGAGACAAATCTCTGACGTGGGGAGCCGCGTAAACAGTGTAAGATGCCACAGACAGAGCGGCTACCCCGCGCGTCTTTAGTGACCTGAAGACATACATGTGTAGAGGTCGATTTCAATCGGACGAGGAAGTGCTATCGTGAATGCGTCTGTGAATTCGTCACAAGCCGACCGAGTTCTATGAAGCAGGAATTGACCGCTTCGTCTACCAGTGGGATAAATGTTTTAGCGCATGTGGCGATTGCTTTTGAATGGAATCATTACATGGACCCTTTTGTCCTCGATATTCTGATTTTAGGATTCCACACAACAGAGAATAAGGAAGGAACCTTTATAGGATCACTTTGTTGTCCTTCGGTCTGTCTGTCCTTATATCCGATTGTTAAAAAACAGGAAACGGAAGATGTATCAAGCTGTTGTTATGTCAGATACTAAGATTTACATTTTCTTATATATATATATATATATATATATATATATATATATATATATATATTAGGTGTGTGTGTGTGTGTGTGTGTGTGTGTGGTACCTTCTATGGGAGCATAGTTAAGGCTCACCAGCCATTTGACAATCTTCTTCTGTGCGGATGCACCAAGAGTGCCCGATCTCTTACGGGAATATATATTATGAAGATGGTATCTGTTCTTTCGGACACACGCACACAAATATATATTAGGTGTGTGTGTGTGTGTGTGTGTGTGTGTGTGTGTGTGTGTGTGTGTGTGTGTGTGTGTGGTACCTTCTATGGGAGCATAGTTAACGCTCACCAGCCATTTGACAATCTTCTTCTGTGCGGATGCACCAAGAGTGCCCGATCTCTTACGGGAATCGGCAACAAGCCGCGAGTAATGAGTATAAAGGGCAGGGGCATTACGAATAACACGCAGGACAATAATAAGTTGGGAATGTGGGTCTAACGGGATGCGTGCCAGAGATAAGTCCTTGCAGTGGAACTATCCTCTCTGTCCACGGTGGCTCAGTCTGCTTTCGGCTGCGGTGGGGCGAGGACGTCCGCTGCGCCCCGCCGTGCGCGACCGTGAGCGCTTGCTTGTGTTTACCTTCTCGCGGCGCGAGTTGTATTAGTTCCAAGTTCAGTGCGACTATGGCACACACATGGCGCCACGATACGATCAAAATTACTTTCCAACCAGATCACGCGCGTCCTCGAGCCTATGAAATAGAACAGTTCATACGCGACGATCTACGTTTAGATCCGGCGACTGTCGTCGGAATACATTTTTCTATAACGGCGAGCGTGGTTAACGTTAAGATGACCAGTGCAGAGGTCTGCGCCCCAGTGGTGTCTAAATACTCGAACTCTCTCAGATTCAAACATTCTGACGGGCATATCGGTGCAGTGACGGTGGATCATGCAGGCATGGGCCTAAGGACTGTGAGGGTTTTTGAGCTCCCCTTCGAGGTCCCAGAGGAAGTTGTCAAGGACGCCTTCCGACCATACGGCAATGTTATCAACCACGTTGCAGAAAAGTGGCAAACTTTCTCGACGTATAAGGTCTACAATGGTGTGCGCCAAATTAAACTTGAGCTCAAGAAACATGTGCCGTCCTATTTGAACATCGGTGGATGTCGTGCAATCATCATGTACGACGGTCAGCCGCGTACCTGTTCCGGATGTGGGCAGGAAGCCCATGTTCGATCGAGCTGCTTACAACGTCGAATTGCGCAGATACCAGTGGGAGCCTCCTTTTCCCCGACGGGGACGACAATCCTGCATCTCACGTACGCTCAGACGACGATGCGCACCATAGTTGAGGACGAAACGGGATATCAGCCACACCCATCGACGCCAGAAGTACCAAGGGAGGAAGAGGAAGGACCCCCGATTCCAACCCATATGTCGACCCCTCCACAGCAACAACAGCAGCAACAGTCCCACGGACTCCAGACGCAACGTAACATTCAGAACGCGATGGACGTGGACTCGAACATTGTCCCAACCGCGGCTTTCCTAGCGGAAGGTGATACGACTCTGGATTGCCTCCCACATTTGGATACGGATGTCCACGTTCGAAAGCAACGTTCACCTCGACGACGGAAGCGACGTCGGCGGACCCCTTCTGACGATTGCCTCCTACACACGGCCGGTCAAGAAGGTGACATCTCATCAGACGGCATGGATGCTGCGCCTGCTGAGGATCTAAGTGGTGTAGACGCTTCACTTTCCCATACCACGAGTGCCAAGTTACTTTTTGCACCACAGATGCAGCAGGTCGCGTCGATGGATGTCGCTGCGTCTACCTCTACCAAAGACGACGTCCGTGAGGGAGATTTAGGTGCCGATCAGCTACACAGCATGGTGTTGCAGCCACTGTGGTCGGACGATGTTGTAGAACTTCCTGAAGAGGGCACGGGTGACAGGGGAGGGGGTGGTATTGGGGATGCCACTCCTAGCATGAAAGACTCTTAATTTGTAACTGGTTTGGTGGGGCCGGCATCTCTCGCGGTTAGCTTTGATGCTATGGCGTCTACCCTAGGTGAAGAGGCTAGGCAGCACACCTTTCGCCTTGCCACAATCAATATCAACGCGATAAGGGCACCACACAAACTGACAATGCTACAACGCATGCTTGATGCGGCGGACGTCGACGTGGCCCTCTTACAGGAAGTATGTGTCGCTAGTTTCCCTGACTTCTACGGATATACCGCCCACATCTCCCACGCCTCTTCTACCGATTGTGGTGTAGCTGTTCTGCTACGAGACGGTCTGACGGCTACGGACGTACTGTACTTACCGAGTGCAAGAGCCATGACGGTAACTGTCAACGGTGTACGACTCATTAATGTATATGCCCTGTCAGGATCAGGGAGACGGAGAGATCGGGCCAGCTTTTTTTTTTTTGAAGACATTACGCGTCTATTTATGGTCCGCATAGAAGATATGGTGATCGGAGGAGGTTTTTACTGTACATTACCTCCGTCTGATCAGCAGCCACATCACGTCCCGTGTGCGGAGTTGGAAATGCTAGTGCGTGACCGCTACCTGATTGACACATGGCGCCACATCCATGGCCCAGCTCCTGGATACACCCATTATACAAGTCATTCATCAAGTCGGTTAGACAGGATTTACGTCACAAGCACCCTTTCGATGGCTACGAGAGGAGCAGAGCTCTGGCCCACTGCATTCACCGACCACACAGCCTATATTTGCACCATTGCCCTCCAACCTGCACGTGTGTGGCGCAGTAGGCCCCCCAGGAAACTGAACGTCGCCCATCTGGACGAGCCGGCATGTAGAGGTGCTATCGAAGAGTCGTGGAACGCGTCCTTACAGCGTCGTGGTCGTTACCGATCGACCCTCAGTTGGTGGATTGAATGTGCGAAGCCTGCTCTTAGGCGCACCTGCATGGCTTACGGCCGGGAAGCGGCGGCATGGAGGAGGAGCACGGAAAACTTTTATTACACCATCCTGCGGGAATGTCTTGCTATGGAGCCCTCACCTGACAGGCAGATCATAGTCAATCGCGCGAAAGCGCAACTCATCTCCTTAGCACGCCATCATTTACAAGGCGCTGTTATACGGTCGCGTGCTCCAGACACGATACAATCAGAAAGGCCATCTATGCACCACGTGCTCCTAGAACGCAGGAGGCGCCATAGGGCACTGGTAACCGACATGACAACGGACGACGGACGACACGTGGCAGAACAAGCAGATATAGCAGAAGCCTTCTATGGGCATTACGTTCAACTTTATTCAGCAGTGCTCCCTGATATGGTGACAGTAGACACCGTTACAGCACATGTCCACGGTACAGTTCCACCAGACATGGTACGGACTTTACTGGGAGAAGTGACAGAAGAGGAAGTGCTCGACGCCATTGGTAAAGGTGCTCCCCATAAATCACCAGGAATCGATGGATTACCATTAGAGTTCTATCGAGTATTTAAACACCTGTTGGTACCGTGTTGGGTTGCAATTTGTCAGGAATTGATGTCCCCGGGTATACCGTTGCCTGCACCGTTTTTGGAAGGACTGATTGTTCCCATCCATAAGCCGAAGGGACGGAATCATGTCCGCGATTATCGCCCCTTAACGTTATTGAACAGCGACTTCAAGATCTTTTCGAGGCTGCTATCAGGACGTCTTCGGGGCACACTATTTCACGTCCTGTCCAGCGATCAGATGTCCTTAGGAGGACCCAACAACATCAGAACTGCCTTATGTCGTTACAGAGATCTCATCTCCCTTGCACGGGTGAGACGTTTGCCGGCAGCCCTGGCGTCTATCGACTTTAGCCAGGCTTTTGACCGTGTGGGCCACACTTTCCTCACTGCCGTTCGGCGCATGGAATATCCCGACCCCTTTATCACAGTGTTGACACGCCTTCTGCATGGGGCTACTTCTCGAGTTCTTGTTAATGGACGACTGACGGCACCTATGCCTATCCGCCGATCAGTACGGCAGGGATGTCCATAATCAACGTTGTTATTTGCATTGACCTTAGAACCTTTGTTGTGTGGTCTCCGAGACAGGCTCACTGTGATACAGTTCGGCGGCTCCATCTATCGATGCACCGCATATGCGGATGATTTGATGATCGTCATACGAGGAGCTGACGATATGGCCGCGGCGTTGGACTGGATTGCAACCTACGGTACAGCTTCTGGTAGCCAAATCAAGTCTGTCGCCTTGAGCATCGGGATTGGGCTACCGCAGGAACACATTGCTCCCTTACGCTTCAGTGATACTGTCCGCTTCTTGGGCTTAGAGTTCATGAACGACATGCGACGCGCGACGACGCTCAATTATCGACGCCTTCTTCACCAAATTAGGGCCGGAATTGCAAATCAGCGCCTGCGATCCCTGAACATCGTTCACCGGGCGTATTATGCCAATGTATACTTTGCATCCCGCATACCGCATGTCGCCCAAACGCTACCCATTCCGAAACCCTTGGGTCGTAGCATTATGGCAGCGCTGGGATACTCCGTCACCGCTGGTATGTTACTGAAGATCAGATACGTATCTCTTACCCTCCCCAAGGGAAAAGGTGGTCTCAGCCTAGTCAATGTCCATGGTAGGGCCATTGCCATCTATGTTAGTTCACATTAATGTCTGCTGCGCCGTTGTCCTACGAGCCTCACGAGTCTGCTTCTGACGGCGCTACGACCTGCTTCACTAAGAGCGCCGGTGCCACTACAGGACATCCCAGCACCCCTCTTTTATATAGGACGTTTCTATTTAGAACAAAGTTATTAAAGTGTAGCGCTCACGACACCACAAATGGCCACGACTCGACGC
This sequence comes from Schistocerca gregaria, assembly GCF_023897955.1. Lineage (NCBI taxonomy): Eukaryota > Metazoa > Arthropoda > Insecta > Orthoptera > Acrididae > Schistocerca > Schistocerca gregaria. Next base: position 466,492,947 of record NC_064922.1, read on the forward strand.
CTATATCACGACATGCTGCAACGCCGCCCCCTAAATGTGGTCGAACTAAAATATTCTGACGTACGGTGGTGCGTGGTGTGGAAGACTGTACACGATGCCATGCTTGATTCCGACGTTGTTTCCCAATGGTACGTAGTAGTTAATGGGAAGCTAGTGACGCAAGAACGTCTCTACAATATCCACATGGCAGAATCTCCCAATTGTGTGGGTTGTAACACAGTAGATTCTGAAGAGCACCGCATCAGCTGTGGAGAGGCGGAACCGGTTTGGCACCTAGTGCGGCAGATGCTGGCTTATCTCTTGCGAGTTAGACCGGAGCATATATCTGCACGCACGTTATTATTTCCGGATGAGACATTTTACCCCAAGACTCGAAGCAACTCCGTCACCTGGATACGTGGACATGCTGTCCATTACCTCTGTCGTGACGGACACAAGAATTTCCTTGACTTCTGACTCTATTTGCAAGAAAGACATCATGCTATTTCCGCGCATACCAGATATCGACAATGTTTTGCAAACTACCTATGGAGTGCCTTTCACAGCCCGACGCGCAGTTGGAATGTTCCAGGCAGCGGCAGATGAGGCCAGAACTAACTGCAAACGAGCATAGATTGAACAATCTTTATCAGTGGGCGCAGTCACCGTGAAGCCTAACTATGACGTGGTAGCTTTCTTTTCATGTTACTTACGTTTAATATCTTCGATGGTGTCTTCATTCTGGTTTAGGTTTTCCAGGCTTGATTAATTATGACTGTTCGCACATTGATACCTATATAAATAAAAAAAGATTAAAAAAACAGTGGGCTGGAGACCTGCGTTTCCAATCCAATAAATACACAAGAACAAACTAAGAACAAAACGGACAACAAATAAAATATAATAAAGTATTATACCCTTTTCCTTTCTCCTTTTATTATTATTTTTTTATAAAAAGTTCAGAGACATATTTAATTTTTGTTGCAAAAAAAAAGTGGCTCAGATGGATAGAGCCTCTGCCATGTAAGAAGGAGATGCCGGGTTCGAGTCCCGGTCGGGCAAACATTTTCAACTGACCCCATTGACTTCTATCAACGCCTGTATGCAGCTAGGGGTATTCATTTCAGTGTAAAAAGTTGAAGCTACTAAGTCAATGCATTCAAAGGTACGCCTTTTATGTCACATATTCTGATACTCCCAAACTTACTCATCGTAACCGATAGGATGCTTCCTGTCTACCTAGAATCATTAAATTTGGCAAGATGATGAGATTCACAGTAAACGTAAAGGAAAAACGCAGAAAATCGTTAATTTGTAATTGTATCACACGAAAAAATAATTTCTTTTGTTATCCGACTTGAAACGTGAAATTAAAACTTTCTCGAAAGTTTTGAAATCATTGGGATTGAAATTTTTCCGTTGCTAATGTCGGTAACAGGCAAAGATTGTCGAGATTCTCAATTCCTGGAGTGGATGAGCTGTCTGTATACGTAATTAAATTTCTATAGAACCCACAGTGTGTGAGTCGCACTCACAACCGGCCTGTTTTTTACTTGAGTGTCCCGTAAAAATTTCGCCGAAAAACTGAAATTTGCTGAGTTATTGTATGCGTTGCACGTCTGCGTCAGCCACCTGCGCGTCACGAATTTCATAGCTACCTACCTGACGTCCGGCCGGCCATTGAGAGCCAGCGAAGCGCTAGCCCCGGGGGCTGCTACCGTCGCTCCCGATGTTACATGCTCACCGACGGAGGGCGGACAAAAGGGGGTAAAAATGCGAGTGGCCGTCTGGCTGACTGGCCGGAAGGTCGCCGGGACTTTTCCGGCGGGTGGCCGCGCTGGTCGCGCATTGTGGGGCCCTATTGTGCCCGCGACGGCGACGCCGGGTCCCGTCGGGCCCGCCCGCTAACGGCGCGCCCCACTCCCGATAAAGTCGATACCCCGCTGGCCACGGCGGATGCCCCGGGCTCTGCACTGCTCTACCGCACTCGAGGTCACTGTCGCACATCATATATAACAATGGCCTGGTTCCTCTACTACCGTGGTGGCCATAAGTGTACTTTGCCTAGCTCATATAACACTCGCTTCTGCCCGTCGTCCTCCCTCCCACCCTATACCGCCCTCGCTCCCCTACACTCTCCTCCCCCCTTTCTCTCATTTAACCACTCCAATTTTTTCCCTCTCCAGCACACCCAGAAATTTTATGAAGGCTGTTTCACTGAAAAAATACGGCAACCAGCCACTTTATAATGCGTTTTTTATTTACGCCAATATGTATTTCGGGTTTGCACCCATCTTCAGCTGGCAAATTACATGGATCTTCATTTACTACAGTAGTACAATCTCGACAGCAGTTTGGATGCTGCAGCAGGCCTGTGCAAAAGCAACGACTCCAATCATTTACTTCAATTTCGCGAGTTTAAAGTCACACACTGTCAGCTGTTCATTTACAGTAAAATGCAACAGATGTCAATTTTTCCGCAGAAGCCGTCTTACAAAGGCTAAAGAACTAGTAAGTGAGGAACCTGGAAATATAGTTCACACCCATAGCTGTCGCTCCAAAATTGATCGCAAAAAAAATTGATAATATGAGCACGTAGTAACATACAGCAAACCTGACACATACTTCTAAATCTTTGTCTCTGACAACCCCCACAAACACACACTTTAAGCAAAATTTCAAATTTTTAGTATTTTTTTCGTTTACATGCTTCAAATATTTAACACACTGACATGTTTATAAGGTGAGCAGACGGTCAGTTGTTTGAAGCATTTTTATACAGACGCGTTCTATTCTATTCATGTTACTGACAATACGGAAATACTAATTTCTCTTCTTGTGATATAAACTATGGAGTTTGTCTTATTAATATTACTGCTGCGTGGTGTTCGATTTTCCAGTCGCTAATTACACCCGATCATACATTACGGTTTTCCTAAAAGCTATTTTTTTCCCGTTACTCCTAAATGCAAAAGATGTGCTGCATGACAAACAAAACATGTATTTTCAGTTTACAATATTTTACTTCCACGCTGTCTGATTTTGGTTTATCAACACTGTGTCCAGTTGACACCAATTTTTGTTGTTTACGTACTGTAAAATAATATATATTGAGTTATTTTTGTCCAAAGAAAATTAAAATATATGCACAGTCCGTAGGTCGTATTTCTTTAAAGACAGAATTTCATATTTTCCAATCTTGGTTTTACGATCAAGTGAGACGCTAGTCCGATCGTAGGTTGTATGGGACGTGCGATGGGAGACTTTCTGAAGGGAGATGTTGCACTGTTATTTGACGATTTTTTCCTAAAATATACCAGACAATGTTCAGAAAAATTGTTTCAGTTCAGAAATAATGTTTTTTTTCGATCTTTAATGTTAAAATTTTTTATGATGTTCCAGCCACACAATTAACTTTGAATTTCATATACACTACTGACCATTAACATTGCTTCACCAAGAAGAAATGCTGATGATAAACGTGTATTCATTCGACAAATATATTATACTAGAATTAACATATTATTACATTTTCACCCAATTTGGGTGCATGGATCCTGAGAAATCAGTACCGAGAACAACCACCTCTGGCCGTAATAACGCACTTGATACGCCTGGGCATTGAGTCAAACAGACACTGGATGGCGTGTACATGTACAGCTCCCCATGCAGCTTCAACACGATACCACAGCTTATCAAGAGTAGTGACTGGCGTCCTGTGACGAGCCAGCTGCTCGGCCACCATTGACCAAACATTTTCAATAGGTGAGAGATCTGGAGAATGGCTGGCCAGGGCAGCAGTCGAACAATTTGTGTATCCAGAAAGGCCCGTACAGGACCTGCAACATACGGTCGTGCGTTACCCTGCTGAAATGTAGGTTTTCGCAGGGATCAAATGAAGGGTAGTGCCACGGGTCGTAAACACATCTAAAATGTAACGTCCAATGTTGAAAGTGCCGTCAATGCGAACAAGAGGTGACCGAGACGTGTAACCAATGGTACTCCATATCATCACGCCGGGTGATACGCCAGTATGGTGATGACGAATACACTCTTCCAATGTGCGTTCACCGCGATGTCGCCAAACACGGATCGACCATCACGACGCTGTAAACAGAACCTGGATTCATCCGAAAAAATGACGTTATGCCATTCGCGCACCAAGGTTAGTCGTTGAGTACACCATCGCAGGCGCTCCTGTCTGTGATGCAGCGTCAAGGGTAACCGCAGCTGTGCTCCCCGAGCTGATAGTCGATGCTGCTGCAAACGTCGTCGAACTGTTCGTGCAGATGGTTGTTGTCTTCCAAACGTCCCTATCTGTTGACTCAGGGATCGAGACGTGCCTGCACTATCCGCAACAGCCATGCGGGTAAGACGCCTGTCATCTCGACTGCTACTGATACGAGGCCGTTGGGATCCAGCAAAGCGTTCCGCTTTACCCTCATGAACCCACCGATTCCATATTCTGCTAACAGTCATTGGATCTCGACCAACGCGAGCAGCCACAAACCGCAAACGTGATATGCTAGAATCTGACCTTTATCAAAGTCGAAAACTTGATGGTAACCATTTCTCCTCCTTAGACGAGGCATCACAACGTTTCACCAGGCAACGCCCGTCAACTGCTGTTTGTGTATGATAAGTCTGTTGGAAACTTTCCTCATGTCAGCACGTTGTAGATGTCGCCACCGGTGCCAACCTTATGTGAATGCTCTGAAAAGCTAATCATTTGCATATCAAAGCATCTTCTTCCTGTCGGTTAAATTTCGCGTCTGTAGCACGTCATCATCGTGGTGTAGCAATTTTAATGATCAGTAGTCTATATTCGTTAACATGTATGGATTAGGTGTCGATAAGGCTGAGTCTACTGGCTTTCCTTCCGGTAAGGATCTTCCGATACTATGTATAATTTACATGTTTGTTTCGCTAGGTGCTGAGACAACAAGTCTTGTCTTAGGAAACCACTTCTGTTGCTAGGCTGCAGCTGACATGGATTCCTTTACGAGGATTCTTGGTTCAGTTTATGGGCAAATTGACGATCCAGTTGACGATACTAATCAAGGGCTGAATTAAACTTTTTGACTCTTTATTGATGAGAAAATCTATTGTGAGGTAAAAAATCGTAAATTCCTTCGTGGACAATTGACGAATATAGGAAAATGATTTTTTACGACGTTTCGCCAGTACGAGTGGCTGGTATTCCCAAAGATTCACCATCTATCTTTGGTGAGTAGTTGGAGTCGTGACTGTGTGTGGGACATCACCAAACTTTATTTCTGTATTTTTAATTTTATCTCTTCATTTCTGCCCGAAGACCTTACATAACTTCCGCGAACTCTGAGTTCTGTGTAAGTAACGTTATGTGTAAACTGACGTAAAATCACTTTCTTATGACTCCCACACACTTTCTACTGCCGAAACTGGGGAAAGCACCAGGGTCGGGCAGTTTTGGAATATTTTGGACTTCTATGATAAATCTGGTGTACTAGCGAATCGAATTCGAGCTACTGAACGGGGAATTTCTTCACGTAAAACAGCGAACGCCCTCAGGTGAGTTATCAATGCGATGCGATGTTCAGCTTAATTGCATTCATTATTGTAATGTTTCAGCTTTTTACACATATGCTAGCGGTTAGAGTAATACTTGATAAGAGGGCATACGAATAACAAGTGTATAGCTTTATTTATGTACTTTGCCTTCGGCATTATTTACCACACGGCCTGCAGTGATTGTAGTTGTACAGTGTTAGAGTTGTGGATAGTACAATATTATAACGATATTACATTACGCATAGTGCTATTCAAAAATGGTTCATATGACTCTGAGCACTATGGGACTTAACATCTGAGGTCATCAGTCCCCTAGCACTTAGAACTACTTACACCTAACTAACCTAAGGACATCACACACATCCTTGCCCGAGGCAGGATTCGAACCTGCGACCGTAGCAGTCTCGCGGTTCCGGACTGAAGCGCCTAGTACCGCACGGCCACCGCAGTGGTATTCTTCCAGCTATTTTATAAGAATTACCTTATTCAAGATAATTTGGACTACATATACAAACGCAATTTCATTTACTCGTGTAATGTATAAAGAGGAACAGTAGTTTGAGTCTTCGTACAGAAATTCAAACACAATACATTTACGAAGACAGAACGGATTAATTTAACCAGACAGTTTCCATAACATTGCTTGAGCCACGTGGAGTCATAATACTATTTATGAACCTGTGTTGGAGATTTTTAAACGTATTCCGCTATTTAAACTGTACTTATTTATATCTGATCTGTACAATAAGGATTTAACAACTATTTGTAAGTAGAGGAGAACACCTTGCAACCAGATTCCTCTACAGTTCTGCTTGTGCCCCCATCCACTTAGCGCATGCCAGTATTACGTAATTCAAATCAGTCGCACCATATTTATTGGATCTCAATCTGCCGGGTAACTTCTGAATCCCAGCCTCATAAGAGCGATGGGTGTCGACAGTCACTTGGCTTTGAAGTGCAAAGTGGAGCCCCAGTTATGAGGTTTGTCTTTAAGGCTTGTCAAGTGCTGCCGCCTGTTAACTGCGCTACAATTAGGGCTAAAGATGATATTGAAACACCTGGCCGTTTCTACTTGTTGAAAGGTAAATGAGTACCACAGCGTTTCATCGCTACACTCTTTGTTAATAAAGTAACTTCGTTTGACTATTTTACACCATAGAATGTGCCAGAAAAATTTATTTCGTATTTCGAAATATGAAGCTAATGTCGTAGCTTTGTGACCTCTGTCTGTGAATCGATTGATCCTGAATGTAAAATAGTGTATTCAGGTAAGACTTTCAGATGCAGGGGCCGAAAGGACGACTTCTTGAATATTTTTCAGACTTGCAGGAACAGTTTCGACAACCACCGATCAAGTTAGAGCCATTTTCCGATAACACTGAACAGTGGACTCGTTTACACAAACTTTCTGAATCCTCTGTTGATTTATGCCAGAGCAATCAGGTACATCCTCGAAGGTATCTGTAGTGGGAACCCAAGGCTATGGTGCAACGCAGTGGTGTTACTGCGCCTACTTGCGAAGAAAAAAAATGCGTGCGCGTTACAGTGATAGAAACAGAAATGTCCAGGCTCATCTCGACTGTCTGGAAGAAGTCACATCTGCAACGTCTGGTTTCCCAAAATCTCTTAGCACTCATTGAATACAATTAGAGCATTAAAGCTCTCCAAGCACTAGGGTCTTGTCAGATCCAAAGATACTTCTCGCTTTCCCAGAAGTCATGTATCGTTGCTGGATAATTCATATGAAGAGAAAGCTATTATCAGAAGGGAATAATGTGAAACTGATCGAAATCTTTAGAATAGATTGATGGGCCCCTGACGGTAGAAAGAATTTGTTGGGAAACTTTTAAAGTCTATAGCAGCCTTCGATCTAAATCAAGATGTGCAGCACTTAGGTCTGCATGTAAGGTGTAAGGGCCTATATTTGCTTTTATACTCTTTTATTCCGGCTTTTTTTAAGCCAGATGACTTGCATTTGTGATCGTAACTTTCTATTCTGTTAGAACTATCTGATTAGTTTCATTTAATTTACTGGTTTCATTTTAATACTAGATTTTTTAAATTCCAGATTTTTGGATTGAACTTATATTAGCTATGAAATGATGTACATGCAGTCTATCCCTACTTCATCACAAAATTCAACAAGCTGCCTAGTGAAACAGTTAACGTCCTTATAAATCGTGACCTATTCACCGACCGTAAATCGTTAGTAGAGTCATCGAAATCTGAAGATACAATAACATACTGAACAATGACCGTGAAATTTTTGTTAATGAAATTCGTTCATACACAGTAAGATACAAATTAGAGCTTGGATAATAGGGTAGTCTGCAGTGAAATAAATACCCTCGTTACGTTACTTTGTACATTATCACATTCTCGAAATATAATGCACCATCTGCACATTCTCCTTTTTCTACATACTTTTTAACGTACAGTTACTATCCCAACAGCTGCACATGTTACGGGAGACTGTTCCAGGGCTAGTAATCATTATCTTTAGCAGATTGTAGCATAAGTGTGCCTGCTATAAGATTTCGTCTTGCCTCCCACGCAGCCCAGAACAGCTATGACTTCCCAGACTCACAAATACCTGTACGGACTGTATGTACTGAACTTCTTGAGCGGTCCCACTTCGTGGGTTGCTCCTCAAATTGTAGCGTTTGTATACATCCAAGCATTTGGCCAATTATCTGGCTAACACAGGTGACATCGCACGCTGTATTTGATAATTACAACTTCTTTTACGTAATTACTACACATTTCTACTGATTCAATTTACGTAAAAATAGCATTCGTAGCAAAACAGCAATAACCATACAGAATCAATCTACACTCCTGGAAATGGAAAAAAGAACACATTGACACCGGTGTGTCGGACCCACCATACTTGCTCCGGACACTGCGAGAGGGCTGTACAAGCAATGATCACACGCACGGCACAGCGGACACACCAAGAACCGTCGAATGGCGCTAGCTGCGCAGCATTTGTGCACCGCCGCCGTCAGTGTCAGCCAGTTTGCCGTGGCATACGGAGCTCCATCGCAGTCTTTAACACTGGTAGCATGCCGCGACAGCGTGGACGTGAACCGTATGTGCAGTTGACGGACTTTGAGCGAGGGCGTATAGTGGGCATGCGAGAGGCCGGGTGGACGTACCGCCGAATTGCTCAACACGTGGGGCGTGAGGTCTCCACAGTACATCGATGTTGTCGCCAGTGGTCGGCGGAAGGTGCACGTGCTCGTCGACCTGGGACCGAACCGCAGCGACGCACGGATGCACGCCAAGACCGTAGAATCCTACGCAGTGCCGTAGGGGACCGCACCGCCACTTCCCAGCAAATTAGGGACACTGTTGCTCCTGGGGTATCGGCGACGACCACTCGCAACCGTCTCCATGAAGCTGAGCTACGGTCCCGCACACCGTTAGGCCGTCTTCCGCTCACGCCCCAACATCGTGCAGCCCGCCTCCAGTGGTGTCGCGACAGGCGTGAATGGAGGGACGAATGGAGACGTGTCGTCTTCAGCGATGAGAGTCGCTTCTGCCTTGGTGCCAATGATGGTCGTATGCGTGTTTGGCGCCGTGCAGGTGAGCGCCACAATCAGGACTGCATACGACCGAGGCACACAGGGCCAACACCCGGCATCTGGTGATCGTCGAGGGGACACTGAATAGTGCATGGTACATCCGAACCGTCATCGAACCTATCGTTCTACCATTCCTAGACCGGCAAGGGAACTTGCTGTTCCAACAGGACAATGCACGTCCGCATGTATCCCGTGCCACCCAACGTGCTCTAGAATGTGTAAGTCAACTACCCTGGCCAGCAAGATCTCCGGATCTGTCCCCCATTAAGCATGTTTGGGACTGGATGAAGCGTCGTCTCACGCGGTCTGCACGTCCAGCACGAACGCTGGTCCAACTGAGGCGCCAGGTGGAAATGGCATGGCAAGCCGTTCCACATACATCCAGCATCTCTACGATCGTCTCCATGGGAGAATAGCAGCCTGCATTGCTGCGAAAGGTGGATATACACTGTACTAGTGCCGACATTGTGCATGCTCTGTTGCCTGTGTCTATGTGCCTGTGGTTCTGTCAGTGTGATCATGTGATGTATCTGACCCCAGGAATGTGTCAATAAAGTTTCCCCTTCCTGGGACAATGAATTCACGGTGTTCTTATTTCAATTTCCAGGAGTGTATATCTACAGCTACACTCCGCTAGCCACCATACGGTGTGTTCCAGAGTCACTTCTCTTTTTTCCTGTTGCTGCCAAGTACGGTTCGCGGAAAGAACGATAGCGGGTAAGCCTCAGTGTGTGTGGGGATCCATCTAATTTTATATTCCTGGTCTTTAGGGAGATATACGTAAGAGGAAGCAATGTATTGGTTGACTGTTCCAAGAATGTACACTCTCGAAACATTAACAGCTGAACGTAAAGTGATGCAGAGCGCCTCTCTTGCAGCGTCTGCCTCGGGAGTTGGATGAGCATTTCAGTCACGCTTTTGCACTTACTAAATGAATCAGTGAATTGTGCTGCTATTCTTTCGTATTCTCTGGTTCCTCCATTAGTCTTATCTGGTACGGATATTCAAGTATTGCATTATTCAAGTGTTGCTGGAGCTAGTGATTTGTGGGCTACTTCTTTCGCTGCTGGACTATATTTCCAGAGGATTTTTCCAATTAATCTCAGTCCGGCATCTGCCTTACTCGCGATAAAATTTATGGTGTCTTTCCACTTCAAATCGCTCCGTACGCATACTCCTATACATTTAATGTCACTACTGGCTTCCAGTGTATGTTCTGCAATTTTGTAATCATGCAATAAAAGCTATTTCTCACTATGTATTCGCAGAGTTGGGGTTGTTGGGTTGTTTGGGGAAGAGGACCAGGCAGCGTCATCGGTCTCATAGGATTAGGGAAGGAAGTAAGCCGTGCCATTTCAAAGGAACCGTCCCGGCATTTGCCTGGAGCGATTTAGGGAAATCATGGAAAACCTAATTCAGGATGGCCGGACGCGGGATTGAACCGTCGTCCTCCCTAATGCGAGTCCAGTGTCTAACCGCGGCGCCACCTCGCTCGGTGTATTCGCAGGGTGTTAAATTTGTTGATTTTGATGGTCAGTGGACACTCTCTGCACCAAGTGTGGAGCCTCTGGATGTCTTCCTGCATTTCGTTAAAATTTCATAGCTCTGTATTTAACACTATCATCCGCAATAAGCCTCGTGGAAATTCCGATGTTATCTACTGGGCCACATACACCTATTGTGAGAAATAATGGTCCTAAAACACTCCCCTGCAGCGCACTTACTACCACGTCTGAAGATATCTCTCCGTTCAGAATAACATGACGTGTTTTGTTTGCTACAAACGCTTCATTCCAGTCTCACAGTTCGTCTAGTGTTCCGTACGGTAGTGCTTTTTTTCACTAGGCGACACAATACAATAAAAACATCAGATAAATGTTATTTTGTCTAAAACTGACATGCTGAGACCATGGCTGTGTACAATTAATGTAGGTTAATCCTTACAAAGAAGGAAACAGCAACCAGCCACTATTAATACTGCTATTTATTTAGGCACCCGTTACCGGTTTTGAATTGGTAAGTTCATCATCAGACGGCTGTTTACATGATTTTCAAGAGACACTTTACATTATCGTCCGTTTTTTATTTTTATTATTCCACTGTGGTGAGGTATTTTTGGTGTGTTGTTGCCGTCGAAAATTCCGCGCGATTTTGTTGCGAAGTTGCAAGTTTGTATTTTTCGAATATTCCTAAATACATCCAGCACTTATGTAATTTGTACATCACCATTTTGTGCAAAGCAACACACACACACACACACACACACACACACACACACACACACACACACACACACACACACATACACACACCAAGATTGTGATAACTTCACGTGTGGCAAACTCTACATCAAACAAAAGAAGACGTTCGGCAAAACAAATCTAAAGCTGTGTTAGATATGTGGGAGTTGGCTGTATAATTAGCTAGAAAGGTAGAAGTCTACTGTGTGTTTTACGAACAGTATATCATTGGCGCAAGACTATGGTGAATGATGACCACCTCTTTAGCTCTTCTAGGGTCACACAGTAAACGACTGTATACAGCAAAGAAGAACGTTTTGCTTCATCAGCTCTTGCTGCCGAGCAGAATTAAGTCGGCAGTGTGAATACCATATATTTAGCATTCACTTACCTCCGACAGTGCTTGTGTACATAACAGCAACCGCAAGTGTAAGAAAATCTACATGCTGCATTTTAGAAGGACGCATTTTAGATGAAGAGTTCAGAAACGTATGTTGTTGCGAATCACGCAGGGACAGTCGATTACCTCGATTCTGCGTTTAGTACGTAACACTCACGATGGGTGGTCCGTCTGACTTCGGGAAGAGCTTGGAACAGTGCACATATTACCGCTTTCGAGTGTTTTCAGTACATGAAGAGTTAAGAGAACATCAGTAATTTACATCTTGCTGGTCCCCAGAAGGATACGGTTATCTGTCAAATAAGCTCTTAATTGGAGCGTATTGTTAAGAAAATTTGTTAAAGACACTGCGCCGATACGCATCGCTCCATGATTTGCTATACTGCCTTCAAAATTCGGTTGGATCTTTAGCAGAAGTCACCCAGGCGTTTCCGTATAATACGACGTCGTTAATCTCATTAACTTACCGTACAATCAAATATCCACCAACGTAGTCCGAAACTTCTGGGACTTAGAGACAAAGGAATATAAGAGGATCTGGACCTTTCAGCGAAACGAAAGATTCCGCACCACTTGAGGAAAATTTAACGCTATTATTCTATCGGGGATCAGCAAAGAGTAGTCCATCTCCCATAAAAATTGGCAGCTGTTTTTCCAAATAATATCTGTAGTGCTGGAAAACGCTTCACCATTTAACAGATTCATCTGGAGAAGAATGATATCCTCATTGCCTCCTATGAGACACGCATGTCAAATTACTCCCGAAATGGACACGTCCAATTGGATGGCTCCAACTCCCAACCACCTACCGCACCCACTCCTCAAAACCCATTTAGGAAAAAGTCAGCTGGCAACTTTTATTTGCCCAATTAAACAGTGACGCGAAAGAGATGGAAGCAATAGCGGCGAGTCATATTCGACGCATCTTCTCAAGAAAGAGACTCTGCCTCACTTAATGATGTCTTGATAGACGACCTTAACTTCTACGTCTGAAGTAACTCTTGGCCTGGAGAAACGACGAACGACGGCGAAACTGGAACAATAGGACCACCAGCAGGCAGGTGTATACCTTTTTTTTGCAAATGTTACAGAACAGGCCTAGGTACCCAAATAAGTCAACGGTTTTTACTCTGTACACTTACACAAATCAGGAGGACGGGCAACAGCTCTGCTCGATAGCGGACAGATAGAGACGACTGAACATGTAGAGCATCATTATACTGTGCGCCAATAGAAAAGGTGATCATAGTGTATGATTTCAACCGGGGACAGAATCGGCTTAATTCTGTTGCAAACAAAATGCGGAAGGGTGGAAATTACTTAATTCTGCTGCCAACAAAATATTAACTTAGTTTTATAATATAAAAGGTAGGGATATTGATATAGAAGTACAGGGCAATGTACTTGGTAACTGGGTAAGGTAAATGAGTTTTGGAGGGTAGACGTACAAGAATAATGCAACAGCGAAACAACCTCGAGTAGGAGTTCAGCAAGAAAACACTGAGGAGGAAATTGGAAATGATCGTATGGCACTGTTGGCCTGGAGTCCGCCATTCGGGGGATATCACCGATATCACGTGTGCAATTGAAGTGTACGATTGTTTAAATTGCACTATTATTATCATCATTATTGTTTAGCTTATGGCTACATCACAGAGAAATGTACATTTGTCTCAAATTACAGACTAAAATCCAGACTATGAACGTAGTCCGTTGATCCCTCTGTAACCACCAACAACTCCGTTGAATCTCCAGGACAAGCTCCCAGAGGACAAATTACACGGCGAACTGTTTGCTTTTCAGCTCCACAGTCACAAGTTGGAGAATTTATTTTGGTCCACTTGTACAGAGAGTGGGTACTTATTCGGGCAACGACCGACCAAGACCTACGTGGCAGTTCAAATCCAGGTGGCTTGGTCGAGATGCACAGCAGCTTTAATTGTTCGGTAGTAATATTAATCTACCGTGTGTGTCTCCAGCGGTCATTAATATTAAGCCGTTGTCAATTAATGTCGTTGTTTCCAGAGTTGGGTGACGAGAGCGAAGCATTCCTTTGCTAATGGGTGGAATGTCTGCGTGAACAGGGGGTTGAAAATTTTTCCACCACCATACAAGTACACTTCCCTTCCACTGACAATGACGTGGTATGCATAGGGAGCCAATGAGCAGGTGTAAGTCTTATTGTACCTGTTACAAGACGCATGGTATGACTGAGGTATGTATCGACAAATCTTGTGTGAGCACTGTTCATCCAACACGTGATGCAATATTCCGCAACAGAGTAAATCAATACCAGAGCTGAAGTACAGGGTGTCGGTACAGAGGAACCCCATGATGTGTCGACTTTTGACTGTGACAGCTGTTCTAAACAGAAGTTGTTGCTAACTGAGAGTTCTACCCAGCGTGAGCTCTAGATGTTTCGCGGAACTGTTATGTCTAACTAGCCTTATTGCAACGTAGACTGTGGGCTTTTTGTTGGCTAACTTAATGTTTAAGTAAAACCACACTTGGCTGCAAAATTTGTCCTCGCACAAATTCGTCATTACTTGATAAATCATTGCTCAACACAGACTCGAGTGCTGTCGAGAGACGATGGATGGCAATAGTTCAACAGAGAGATAAACAAAGATGTATAAAACTCATTATAAGCAATCTTGAGCAAGTGTTGAGTACCATTGTAGCGTAATAGGGACAGAAAGTCATTTGGTGACTCACTTCTTGCACTTTATTGCTTTCTATCATTTCTACAATTTGCTATGATCAGAGTGTCGAATTTCGCTGTAGATGTTAATATTATACATTTAATGTTGCACTGAATAAAATATAGAATGTGTAGAGTATAAAACTCCGCTTTAGAATCACAAGACCGCAGTCAGGTGTAACACTGATAAATAAAAAGAAAATAGTAATAAAATTACTTCAGTACTCATGGATTTTCGAATGCAACTTTTGCCATCGCTGCAGATATTACCGAAGTCGTTTTGCAGTTTATTCTTTAGACAACTGACAGAGCCCTTATGAGGTTTTTCTGGTACAGAGACCATCACCACAGAGGAAATGAAGTAATCAGTATACGAAGAAGAACTAATTACAGATTCAAACGACTTCACTTCGGGATTAAATGCTGTCCGTTCCTCGTTACAGGTGCACTGGGGAAGTTGGTAGTCAGGTACTCGCAGTTTCCCACCGCAACGGCCTCATTCGGCCGTATCGCTTTGCAGCAGGAGCTGACGACGAAAATGGCGTTTTAACTTTTTACCACGAACTGGCTTCACTCAGGAGTTAAAACGACCTGTCTTGGTAGAAATAGGAGACAAACTTCCAGCTACTAGTCGCAATTTGAAATCAGGAGGACGAGAACTTCACATGTTGTGCGAGTCCAGTAGACTACAGTAGATGACATATTTTGTGTGGATCTGTATGAAAACATGTCGAAATGAGACAAACAGCTGTCATAAAGAGAAGCTCTATGATCCTCTCGACTTAGTAATCCCACTATCCGTAACCAGGAAAAATTTATTTCCCAGCACTTGACTAATGGGACTAAGGTGTGATGTACTTCTGACTGAGCAGCTTCTCGCTCGGTGACGCACTTAGATAACAGCCCCTCCAACTCCATCACGCACTTACACATCAATATGGATCAAAACATCCGAAGAGGGAATGTTGTGCACCCATATTTTCTGTGATGCTTCCTAGCGAGCGTAAGTTGCGGTCTTGTACTTCAGGTGCACTCTGAACAGCGTGTCTCACGTTCAATTGGTGTGTAGCAAAAACACAGTAGCAGCCGTGAGGAGGGCTACACTGCCACGGATGGTACTACTGCTGGCGGCGTTCATTGGGTTGGGATTTTTACTCTACTACTGCAAGGTTAGCAACATAGACAACGAGGTCACAGATATTCACAATAGCATCTCATCATCCCAAATAAAATGCTGTCCATGAAGAGAAAATCCTGCAGCTCATCCGCGAAGAGAAAATATGTCTCTGATTTTTATATAGGGGACATCTAGTGCCATGAGCAGCCTTGAATTTCACAGCATTCCTGTCGCTGGCCAAATAAATACCATAAGAATATCACACCTGTTTCTTGGTCAGAAATTAAGAACTAGCACCCATATCCACAGATCCTCCTTACAGACACACCTCAGCCACTACCAGATGCTGTACCACTTCATTTCTACTGCACAATTCTGCTGTCCACGTACTCCGATTAAAAAAGAAACCTATTGGCTAAATGACCTTGATAGTGAATTTACAGCATAAAAAATATCTTCATCTCGACGTTATTGGTTCAAGGCTCTAGAAGGATAATGTTTTCTTTTTAAATGAAGTCAACGGTTTGAAGAAAAATTCCGCTCTGTGGAATACATCGAAAACAAACATTCCAAATTCTTCTTTGGATGAGGACCTGTCGCGCTTAGGTGGTCGTCTTCATTTAGCCAAATCACCACTGAAGAATATCTAACTTACAGGGATGGAAACTATCACTTACTGAGGCTTTGAACAGAACATACTCAAAGTCATTTACATCTCAAGGTTAGAATTGTTTTCTTCCTCCTTCTGGATAGTGCACGCCTGTAGTACCATATACGAGGAAGTGCTGAAAAGTAACGCCGCCGAATTGTTTACGTGAGCACTTTTAAAGCTTGTCAAATAAAACAAACGTTATTAATATTCTAAATCTATAGTCTGGATATCTAAATATTTTCAGGCCTCTGCCACTTGATGACTCCGAACTGTAGGTGGTGTGTAAGTTACCTGTGTCTTTACGTGAGAAACAGTGTGCTGTAATCGATTTTAGAGTTCGAAAAGTTCTTCCATGCATGGGACATCTCTCTTTCAGCATAACAATTCCAAACCACACACGAACACTGTAACATCAGCAACTATCCAACACCTAGGTTCAACTGGCTCTGAGCACTATGAAACTTAACTTCTGAGGTCATCAGTCGCCTAGAACTTAGAACTAATTAAACCTAACTAACCTAAGGACATCACATACATCCATGCCACAGGCAGGATTCGAACCTGCGACCATAGCGGTCGCTTGGCTCCAGACTGTAGCGCCTAGAACCGCACGGCCACTCCGGCCGGCTCCAACGCCTAGGGTTCACTTTCATCGATTACCTCCATACAGTCACTACTTGGCTCCATCTAACTCTCATCTGTTTCCAAAACGTGAAGACGATCTTTGACGACTTGTAAGGAAGCAGTGCAATCAGACGTGAGGTTGCCGCTCTGTCTACAAAGTTAAATATTCTTTAGTGACACTACCGGCAAACTACTCTCTCGTTGGGAGAAATGTGTTCGTCGCTAGAGTGACTATCTTAGGAAATTCATATGTAGACATGAACTATAAAGATGTAGAATGCTAATAATGTTCGTTTTATTAAAAAAGCTTTAAGAGTTTTTACATAAAAAATTCGGAGGCATTACTTTTCACCATGCTCTTGTAGAAGGTTAGTCATCGCTACCTCTCACATAAAATAGCACTCCACCTCGCTGCACGAAAGAGAAGTTCCACTGCCAGCCAACAGAGTAATACCGCACACACACTCTCCCAAATAACTGAACTGTTGTTGCTGGGCTGTTGTACTTCAAAGCAGATAGTATCACAACTAAATGTTTTATTACACTATACGACTGTGCCGCGATTAGAGCTGCTCAGCTAGAGACAGACTGCATTGAAACAACACATCGTTTTTTGTTGGCACCACAACAATTTATTGGCAGATGAGGCATTCCAAATACCACCAATAATGCCAATGCCCAAACATCTACACATCCAAGAAAAAGGTAATGTAACTGTATACGGCCACCTCTGCTGATAAAACCGATCAATATTTAGCACAAGAAGGCATCACATGGTAGTTCACAGCTGTGCGTGCAAGTTCGTGGAGAAGATGTGGGGCCAGTTTAACCAAAATATGACTCCGAAATGTACTCTGCCGTTCCATTATGGACGGTCACGAGCTACAGACTCTGCCCACGTGTAATGAAGCCACCACTCATAAGAAGGATGATAGCAGAAATTATAATTCGTCAGAACACGGCAGAAAATTCCTGGACACAGTGGAGAAGAGAGTCAAACGCCTAAATGCAAGATCGACGAGAATCCAAGTCGGTGACATCGTACTTACGCAAGAATAAATTCTTCCATAGCCCCTGTGGAAGAAGACAAGTGTGCTGAACTTGAATGAGTCGGATATGGGGCCACACGCACATTCTTAACCTTACCTATGGGAAACATGTCGCCAGGTCTCCCTAGCTGATCATATCCTTGGATGTAGACCAGGGAGGTAGAATGTGGGGGATCGCAAAAGGGCATCTCTGCATTTATATCTGTCTATCTACGTTTTTAACTGAGTCATTATGTAACTTTCATGACCTGTAGTAGTAAAGTTTTATGCGTACAGAGGTTAATCAGTTTCTAATGGCTCACACACACTCATAGGGTGCAAATTTACTCCACTGCATATGTTTTCCTAGTCCTTATTGCTGTAACCATTGCTTTATCTTGAGGCTTTCTATTGTATATTTATTGGTTTCTATGCGTCCCCTGAACAAACGTATGGGATAGCTCCCTTCACAGAACCTACGTACCTACGTGGTCGCGAAATTTATTATCAAACACACTGCACATGCTCCTAAAGACCTATTTCCCCACGTGATGTTCGATGGTCCTGGTATTAATGGATCGTCCAGACGGTCCAGCTTACACTTTTCCACTTGTCCACAGTATGTGATACACGTCCGAGATAGCCAATTGGACCCTTTGTCAAGCTGAGACACTCTCTTAACTCCTTGCTTTGTTTGTGTATTTTCCGTACGCCGTATTTTCGGAAAATACGGTCGATTCTGTCCTTCACCCTAGGGATGTATGGCAGAAAGGCCATACAAGACATTTCTTTTGATGTATCACTTATCTCCGTGTCAACTTAGGTGATATTTCTTATACGAAAGTGTTTCAGTAAGTGTTGTTCCATGGAATCCATTCTGAGGAACAACGACTACTCTAACAGCACTATATTGTATTACCGCACTTGTCATGTGAATTGAGTTTAGAGATTCTGCGTATGTTCTACAATTTCACACATTCCGGCATGCAAATTCAGCTCTATAATTCGTAGCGCCTTAGCTGCCATGCAGTTCCTATTTATTGCATTGCGAAGTGTTTCTTATTGTTATATTCCTGTCTTTCCCTGAACATTTTTCTACATTCTCCTCGATCAACTGAAGTGTTTCTTCTGTTATCCATGGTTTCTTCGGAGTTACTTTCCTTGCAGCAATGGAGATGTCTATTCCTGTTCAACCGTTATTAAAGAATCCACAACGTTAGTAAACTTCAAACGCGTCTCAGCATTCATACGTGCTTCAGTATATAACTTGCATCCACACTGATCCTTACAGATGATTCGCTTAAACTTCAGTCTACTCTTCATCATTGCTAAATTGTGATGTGGGTCTATATCTGTACCTGTATATGCCATATAATTCAATATCTGATATCGGAATCTCTGTACATGGTGTAATAAAGCCGGAACCTTCCCGTGTCTCTGAGTCTTATCCAAGTACACCTCCTCTTCTAGTAATTCTTGAGTTGGGTAATACCTACTACCATCTGAAATTTACTGCAAAACTCAATTAGTCTGTCTCCTCTCTAATTCCTACTGCTTAGCCTTTATTCTTCAGTAAACCTTTCTTGTATTGCTCCCCTACAACCACTTCCCAATAATGAGTATTCTATTTTGTTCTCCCTACACATTCTGAATAACCCGTTCAATTGCCCCGTATACTTACTCTATCTCTTCATCTATTTTTGCGACTTCTGCATGCATACATTAACTGTCGTTGTCAGAGCTGGTTTACTGCCGAATATGATAAAAACAAACCTATCACTGAACTGTGAACAGTAGATCAATGTCTAGCCTACGTTCGTATTCATAACGAATCCTACTTCGTTTATACATTTCTCTGTTGACATTCTCTTACACTCATCCGACCAGATATCTATTTCTTTCCATTTACTTCAGTAATCCACGCTATACCTAGCCTGTACTTTGAAATTACCTTTTCAGATTTTCTAGCTTCCCCATCACGTTCTAATTTCTGACATTCCACGCCCCGACTCGTGGAACGTTATCCTTTCGTTGGTTATTCATTACTTTTCTCATGGTCACCCTTCCTGTCGATATACGTTATGCGTCTTTAATCCAGTGGTTTCCATTGCTTTCTGCATCCTCACGCTCTTCATTGGGAAAGATAATGCCCTGAACCTATGTCCTCTGTTCTGCCTTCTTTGACAAGGCTGGCAGAACGAGGATATCTTCTTATGCCAGAAGCCTTCGTCCGCCATTGCTGGTGATTTTTATTCCTAATTCGAACAGTAGCTGCGTTCAAACCCAGGACTCAAGACGATTTGATTAATAATCTAATATGATACTTTTAGACCATGAGCTGTTACTAAGAATGTAAATTAATCAAACTTTTATTCTCCTGAGCTATACGTGGTACATAGCATGATGCTGATCCAACTATGTTACGCATAACCATGCTTACAGCAATAGAAAATCATATTTTTGAGACTCAAACCAACACGATGTCGACATGTAGCCTACCACGATATCCATCGGACACTTTTCCCAGAACCTTCAGTAAACCTTCAACAGGTGTAGTGCGAAATGCACTGACGAGTCTCAGGCGTACGCTTCGCTGTCTACTGTGCAGTCCCGCTCCAGTCGAAGGCAATACCCCCAGACAAACAGCGTTGAAAACAGTTACGTGACACGAACGCAAAACGTGCAGCGGTAATGTATAGTCATAACGATAACAGAGTTCAAACAGCCGTTTCTAGACACCTTCTAAATTCTTTCACTGCTCAGTTGGCGCGAACAGTGCGGCAGCCCTTTACAGCCATAGGCTACGATTTGTTTCTGTCGTACAGCTAGACGAGCCCGCTGCGCTAAATTGGCATCGCTGCTGTGTCTATTTATTTCTTAACTGACTATAAGTAAACATTATAATGAAGGAACACATAACCGTTCACAAATTCTTTCGGGTGTGGTTCCAATGCATGTTACCCTATTCACTTATTTCCTACAACACCAGTATTCTTTCCGTTTGTTTGTCTTGCCGCAGACGATGCATCATCTCACGGAGGTACTTTCCGATACGAGTCAACAATTCTTGTAATATGCTTTGCTCGTATTTTTCTCTTCCAACCGGGACGTTTTTTATTTTGTTCTTTTTTCGTAATGTTACTCTAGGAAAAGAAGGGGAATTTGGAGTTCAGCATCCAGTCGACGATGAGGTCGTTCGAGAGGAAGGAGAGGGATGAAAATTGGCCGTGTCTTCATCAGGAATTCAATACGGGTTAGGGAAGTCACGTAACACCTAAATCTGCAGTGTCGGATAGGGATTAGAGCTGGGCATGCCATCTCCCTCAGAGCTTTCCCACAGCTTCACCAGTGATATTTACCGTATCGATGTAGAAAATAAAGTGAGAGTGAACGAGTATAACATACTAGCGTACCCAGCACTGCTTCGCAAGTGCTTAATATGTATGGAAATTGGATATACGCTATAACCTCCCTCTCCTCTCTCTCTCCATCCATCTCCTCCTCCCGTCTCTGAGTACCAAACTCTTTCTCCTCTCTTCCTTCTGTGTCCATCACCTTCTTCCTCCTCTTCCTGTCCATCGCCTCCTTCTCTACTCTCTCTCCATATCGTCCTCCAGCTTCTCCCTGTCCATCTCCTCCTTAATCCTCTCTATGTCCATTTCCTCTGCCCCTCTGCGTCCATGTCCTCTTCACCTCTCTCTCTGGTATTGAGGTTCGTTTACTGTTATTGCAAATAAAACCTTGATTGGGAACTGAAGTCACTTAAAATAAATGGGTAAATCTGTTGGGGATGAACAAAGTAAGAGCATATGGACTATCAGACCAATTGTATGATTGGATTGAGGAGTTCCTAGATAACAGAACGCAGCATGTCATTCTCAATGGAGATAAGTCTTCCGTAGTAAGAGTGATTTCAGATGTGCCGCAGGGGAGTGTCATAGGACCGTTGCTATTCACAATATACATAAATGGCTTTATGGATGACATCGGAAGTTCACTGAGGCTTTTTGCAGATGATGCTGTGGTGTATCGAGAGGTTGTAACAATGGGAAATTGTACTGAAATGCAGGAGGATCTGCAGCGCATTGACGCATGGTGCAGGGAATGGCAATTGAATCTCAATGTAGACAAGTGTAATGTGTTGCGAATACATAGAAAGATATATCCCTTATCATTTAGCTACAAAATAGCAGGTCAGCAACTGGAAGCAATTAATTCCATAAATTATCTGGGAGTACGCGTTAGGAGTGATTTAAAATGGAATGATCATATGAAGGTGATCGTCGGTAAAGCAGATACCAGACTGAGATTCATTGGAAGAATCCTCAGGAAATGCAATCCGAAAACAAAGGAAGTAGGTTACAGTACGCTTGTTCGCCCACTGCTTGAATACTGCTCAGCAGTGTGGGATCCGTACCAGATAGGGTTGGTAGAAGAGATAGAGTAGATCCAACGGAGAGCAGCGCGCTTCGTTACAGGATCATTTAGTAATCGCGAAAGAGTTACGGAGATGATAGATAAACTCCAGTGGAAGACTCTGCAGGAGAGTCGCTCAGGAGCTCGGTACGGGCTTTTGTTAAAGTTTCGAGTACATACCTTCACCCAAGAGTCAAACAGTATATTGCTCCCTCCTACGTATATCTCGCGAAGAGACCATGAGGATAAAATGAGAGAGATTAGAGCCCACACAGAAGCATACCGACAATCCTTTCCACGAACAATACGAGACTGGAATAGAAGGGAGAACCGATAGAGGTACTCAGGGTACCCTCCGCCACACACCGTCACGTGGCTTGCGGAGTATGGATGTACATGTGGAACCATGGTATGTGCTGTATGAGAGAAACTTCTACAGCTGCTGGATCGTGAGGATAGTGGCTTACAGTATTTCACATAGTTTCCATGTACGAGTGGTATTGACACATGTCACATACAATATCTCATCAAAATTATATGGACAGTTGTCAGTGGCCCTTAATAAGTGGTGTGTCCCCACTTCACCTTTATGACAGCTGCAACACTGCTGGGGCACTTTCAATGAGTCGCTGTTAACACTTCATCAATCGTTCCATAGAATTGTATAGAGACAATATGGCTTATAAAGAACTTACTAGCCGTTGTAACCCATTCTCTTTAATTTCTTGGGCATAGACTTGTGCTAGCTGGAGTACATGAGAAGTGCCTGGTCTTGGTTTAGGCACAGTTGTTTCATCGCGTTTCCTCTTCACAGTTATATTACCTAAAGTAGATATGGGTAGCTGTAAAGAGTTGCAATCTCCCTGATGGTTTGTTGTTCACGTGACGTCCTGTGAACAGTAAACACTCGAAGTAAGGGAGCTCGCCTGACCGGCCCATTCTGCTGTTACTGCATCTTTACCGACAACACAATACTCTCTTCCTCATTCCATACTGGCCGACCTCTCGTGACATGTAGTGGTCATTTCCACATTATGTAGGCATGCCCGGATACTTTTCATCATAAATATAATACATCGTTAGCAGCCGACGATTTGGTACGTACAAGCATAATGTGTTACCACCAGACCATGGGAATCTCAAAAATTACTTAGCGTCCACCTGTTTGGAATTTTGTCTTTTCGGCGGTCGTTGATCAACATTTTTTCCAATTGCATGCCTTGCGTCTTCGTCTAAAAAGACTCGTTCATAATCGTTACGACTCTGGATTGGTGCTACAGTTCCTCTGATGGCACCATTCGACGGGATTCTGAAACAGTTTGTTCGGAGTGGCCGTATTATTAGCACAGAACATCATTAGACTACAATGATTAACAGTGTATGCCTACACATATTATTTGTTTGCTAGATATGTTTCGACATTTATGTTCTTCTCAGTAGATTAACAAAATGGAAAACTATACAGAAAGTCTACATTGCATCAAATGAACACTTACGCGAGATAAATAAGTTAAAAGTGATACCATATTGCAAATTAGCCTCCACTGGCTATGAGAGAATCTGCAGCAATTGCTCACTGTGTCAGACAATAATGCTTGGTCGTCGTACGCTGTCTCCATTTCAGCAGTAATTAGCTGTTGTGATATTCCACCTTATCAATTAGTTGTACAGTTTTGTTTGGCTCCTGCATTGGACTGATAGTGTACCGTAGGGCAAGATACCTGGAGGGCAGTCATGTACTTGCAAACAAACAGAAAATTGTTAGGTAACCTCAGTTTTTCGAGGTGATAATTGAAATTTTGACTTTCCCTCATACAGCATGTGCAGAATTTATTTTTGTGGGTGCTGAACCTGGTACTGACTGCTCATTCACGCCACAGTCTCAGAGGCGAGCACGACACCCTCACTTCCTGGACCTGCTCGTTTCTCGCTCCACGTAGCGGCTCGATACTGGAGCAGCGGCCGGGCGGCGCCCCGGGGTGTGTTGCGGGCTGCAGGCTGTCAGCTGTCAGGCGCAGCGCGATTGCCGCAGTCGCGGCTGCCAGTCCCGTCCAGCCGGCCTTATCGCCGCCGGTCAGTGCCCGTGACGTCACCTGTCACCTGGTGCCAGGCGGCAGCCGCGCCCTGATGCCGTAGGCCTCTGTTAGTTCATTCAGCCCGAACGCAAACGCGGCGAACTCTCTGTAGGGGGCGGAGTTAACGATGTGTCCAACAAGTGACGCGTACACCAAACTTTGCTCATCTTTTGTTCGGTTGTAGTAGATTCAGTTACAACCTATGATCTACTGCGATTCATTTACAGCGTTTTCGACAAATAGTTTGAATTATGCTAACTGATGTTTATATATTGGGTGAATAACTTAAGACTTGCACCGCAAATATAGCGGAAATGAAAAGTGCTATTGATGTGCCATTTTCACAGGATCGAATGGTAGTCAGAGCTTAAATTGTTAGCCAATCAATAGTGTGCAATAATACTTTAGAAAGCGTATTTCTTGCAAACATGCACTTATTGAAATGGAACAATGCCCATGGATATTAAACTAAAATTACGGTACATTACAACGTCAGTGGTGTTCGTTGCAGGGCTCTATTGCGAGTCGTTTACGAGTTATCGTATTTTAAGAAGTTCTCACACCGAAACTTGTACAATACCTTTACTAGTACACGCTAAAGAACAACACAATTGCATACACTTTTTATGTGTATTATGACCAATAACGAGGCAACTGACCATCACAAATCATTCATACTGCCCACCGGCAGCAGCAGTAATCACTTCCAGCCTGATGTGGAACGTCTGCTGCTCATATTCTATCGTTTTAGCGGAGATGTCCAAACAGGCTGCAGTAATAAGTAATTGAATTTCATCCGGTGTGGATGCTACATCCGTGTAGACACCGTCTTTCAGCCTTCCTCACAGAAAAAGGTCTACAGGTGCCAAACCTGGGGAACGGGTTGGCAAAGGAGCAGGTCCTCTGCGTCCAATCGACCGGCCTGGAAACAGCTCGTCTAGTTGTGCTGTAGTACGTCGTGCACTATGGACTGGACAGCCAGTATGTTGATCCACCTAGTCTGAAGAGAAACTTGTTCTAGCATCCACACGAAGTGGTAAATTAGGAGGGTGATGTGCTCGTAGGCGTTCAGTGTTCAGTCTATGAAAAACGGGCTTGCAAGTTGACGGTTCGCTATCCCAAACCATACGTTTACACTCAGTGGACGCTAACGTTCCACTTGAAGAAACCAGTAGTTCATAGTTTGGAGGCGTACCTGGCGGTTATTTGTGAATAGGGTTTCATCAATAAACAAGATATCTTTTTCATTTTTAGTATCGTCTGTTAATGACCTTTTAAGGAAGTTACTACGATTCTAATAGCTGTTTCCATGCTGCTCTTGATGGGAAGGATGTCATAGGAATGAAACATATGTCAACGGAGAAAGTGTAGGACAATCGCCTGACTCAGGCCATTTTCTCGTGCAGTTGCACGGGGGACTAACGTGTGGATCAACTGCAACAGCAGGAAGAACGTTAATGTACTCTCTTCTGTCGTCACTTATTTCCTTCGGTTACGTTGTTTAAGTGTTGCTCTACCACTTTCAGTAACTAGATGAAGAGATTCATAATTATTTGTACAGATGGTAGAGATCTACTGGGATATCTTGCCGCAAACACTGTACAAGAACGAACTGTGTTCTTCCAACACTCTCCATACACCATGAGCACGTCGGCTTTATCTGAATTGGTTATGTCCAACCGTCCACTCACACTGACTGGTTTACTAGTCGCAGTGCACTCAAGAAACGTACATACACACTGCTATCAAACATAAGATTGTTTCACAAGCAAGTGTCAGTGTCGAAACTTTTTTCAAAATTAGATATATCGTAAACGATTCGCATAAGAATCCTGCAACAAACGCCACTGACTTTCTAATTTACTCTGCTTTTAGTCTGTTAATGTCAATAGGCATTAATCCGTTTAAAAACGTGTACTCTTCCAAATGTACATTCTAAGAACTAATACAGTCTACTTATTGGCTAACTCCATTTTGTGAGCACAGCACATCAATAGCACTTTCCGTTCCGTTTCCGCAATATTTGCGTACAAGTTTTAAGTGACTCATCGTGAATATTACTGATTATTTTTCTGTGTCGTTGTCTCATGAAGGCAATATGCAGTATCCGTGTGCAAATTTCTTTCATGTATCGAACAGCTTCTTTTCACCCTCTCCTCTCCGGTTCGAAAGACAATCTCTGTTTAATTTCTGTGAGATTGTGTGTCTGATTCCACTGTTTGTGGAAGCATGGTCCTCCTGAGGAGTCTGTTTTGTAGTATTATTTCTGTTAGCTTTTTCCAAAGGAGCGTCCTAGGTTTCATTATCAGCCTATCCGAGTGCTTTACCTCGACGAATCACGGTGATTCCTACTTTTTCGTTACCAGCATTTTCAGCCGTCCAGTCTCTACCCTTTAAAAAAGCATTCTCCGACTCGTATCACCTGGACTTGGCATCTGAAAACGAAGAAATGTTCACCAGACGCTGAAGAATGTAAGAACTGTTGCTTCTTCAGAACCGTAGATTAATATATTCATGCTTAGATTAGGGTAGACATGTGTATTTTTATTTAAGTTAATCGATTTAGTTAATTTACCAGAGAAACATGTGGACGAACGCTTGACTTCGTTCATATGGAGCCAATCACGTGCTCTTAGCAGGAACTTTCACTTGATTAACTATATACCACGTTTTCTTCGTTATAGTGTATCACGTTAATTCTCATAAAAATTCGAACTCGATTGTCATTCATTTTTCAACGCCTTTGAACGATCTTTCGTTTGTCCATGTCAACCATGTGAGAAGTACCACTTCAGGTGTATAAGAATCAATGTGCGATCACCATTGTGAGTTCGTTGCTATCACCAATCACTCGATTATAGATATATTTGTTACGCTATGTAACTTGTAGGATGTTGGAGTGTATTGCTACCTGAATCACTATTGAGTGAGCAGCTTCACTGCTACCTGCCCATGAGGTTTCTGAATTCCTAAACACCCCCCAACTATTTCCTCTCTTAGATGAATGTAGTGTTTCATGGCTGTTCTGGATCGTTTGTATACCACGTAGAATTTAATGCAGGGTCATCTCTCATTTTCCCGTATGTCTCACTAACCTCCTCCTACATCTACTCATAAGAGTCGTAAGCTGATTTCTCGATTGTACTTTGTCTCGAATACAACAATTATTATCAATGTATTCAATTATATCTTGTTCATTCAGAGTGGGTAGTTGTACTCAGCAACAAATTTTATGAATTAATGAAATCCGTTTGTCCAGAATAACTCTACTTCATGTCATTTGATTTTCTCCTCCGAAAAGTATCTTCTCATGAAAATAGCAATACAAAAGCTTATGATAGGAACTAATATAGTGTAAGATCATCTTATATTTAAAAAATCCACACAACCTACATGTGTAGTCAGCGTCGATCAAAGGTAGATGTGACATTGCACTTAATGTAAATCAGGGCCTATTCAATTTCATACCCGTATCGACCGGGAACAACATCCAGAAATGTGACGTCATGTAATAAAACTTCAAAGTTCCTAGAGCCTGTTGAATACTATACGAGAGTGGCAGCGTAGTGCAGCTGGCTAATTAAGCAGGAGATTTTCCCATCTTTTTTCCACACAAACTTCAAGAAACACCTATATCCGTACAGAGAATCAAGCTTCTTCGTAAAGGGAGAATAATGTGTTGTATGAGGACTCGAAACTGGGATCTCTGCCATTCGCGGACAAACAATCTACTGATCCAAGCACTACTCACATACCCCACTCACAGCCTCATTTCCTCCAGCAACTATTCGCCGTTTCAAATTATCGCACGCTCCGTTTCAGAGTCGAAATTCATTCTCGATACATTCCTCTAAGCCTTTGGTGGCTGAGAGCTCAGCTCGTGTGCCTCAACATGACATGTGTGCCATTAAGCTCTGCCTCGCTGCACACTTCCCTAACCGCCACGCTGTGCAAGAATGGGGAAGGAGGGGCAAACTGCGAATGCACCGCATTTAAATGGCGTTAATTACAACTAGATTTTACACTGCACATTTCAAATCAACATATATCACAAACAACACAAATTTTCAGTATTTTTAATTACTTTTGCTGCCCTGAAATCATAACATAAATTTTATCTGTTAGAAACTGCTGGTATACGGACAGACGCTGCGAATTTAACAGATTTTCGCACTCAAGTTGCTCCAAAATCGTGACTTATTTAATTTCGTCATCCAAAAAGGTCATTTATACACATGTTGATTAAACTATTGCACCAATTCTTCAAACACATTATGGAAACTCTATCTGAGTAAAGCAATGTTGACGTCCAGGGCTGCTTTAACGTAAAACGTATTTGTCTTCAAAACGATATCAGTCGGTTACAGGTGCACATGCACAGGAGCACTTTCAACTGAAGTGGGAAACGGTCTCGAAAATAGCTCGAAAACTCATGTAAGACTGGCAGCGTGCTCAAAACGATCATGAACGTATTCATGAACGTACCCTCGTAATTCTTTCAAGGCCACAATGAATACTTCAAACACTGCGTTTGATTTAACGTTGGTGACCTTGGGGAACTGAACTATTTTTTTTTTTTTCAGAATGTGTCCCTCCTATAACACTACTTCATTTCGGAAAGCATCCCTATCAGATCGGAAACTAGTTTCTCACCATGCAGTGTCTCACTGTGGGCAGTGTGCACTCAAGTCCACTTAAAATGAGGTCTGCGATTCATTCGGGACGTTTCAATTTTCGTTCCGGCTTCTTTTTGGTTCATAAATTATATAAAAGCGAATTTTAAATCGCTAAGTCGTTCCAGACTTGCTCTTTGACTTAACCAACGAATTCGCAGTAATGTGTAAAGTATCCATATTCCTCGTCCAGTTTCACCTACAACTTTTGAAACTAACAGTGGAATAGTGTGAACGACTTCAGAAATTCTGATATTGGCACCATTAATTTTGTCATGCGCTCCATTTCTGAAAATTTAGCAAAGTGTGCTTCCTGACTTACAGAACAATGAATTCCGTCTGACTATCGCTGTAATTTTTTGATCTTTCGCTGTAAACTAAACCTTTAAAGTCTTTCTGCATGTTATTGTAATGCCCTTTCGTAGCAAATTCGCAGTAAATGTCGCTTACGCGATTGCAGAATATATATATAAATAATTTACATTCTTTTCTTGTGTCATTTGCGTTAATTTAAAGCTTGTGACAATAGATCGCTAGAGTGTCTCTTTTTATGCAAACACCCACGAGACTTGTGTATGTTCTTGAAATCATAAACGAATAGCGAAGGGTAAACATCGCTGACATCACTACTCTGGCGAAATGAAGAGCGTTGTGCCGATGAGAAAATGCCATACCGCGATACATACCGCGGATGCACCGGGTACTTCCGAGAAGGACCGAGAAAACCGGAGGAAGGCCGAGTCTTGGTCCCCACGTGAACCGCGCGCCCTCCCGTGTGAAGTTTGCCACGCAGTGGCCACCACTGCCCGAGGTTTTATTCGTGGAGAGCAACACGCTGTGTGGGAGAAGCTCTGTGAGGCATGGAAGGTAAGAGAAGAGGTACGGATGGAACTTAGGCCGTGAGTGTGGTTGCTGAGTATGTTTCGACAGCTCACTCGGTACAGCAGTTGCGTGTGCAAGACATAAGTCTTAAGTTGAAGTCCCTGTCAGGCAATCAGTTTTAATGTGCTAAAATATTTCAAATCAGTGCGCACTTCCCTGCACTGCGTAAATGCTTTCACTGAATAATAACTA
This sequence comes from Schistocerca gregaria, assembly GCF_023897955.1. NCBI lineage: Eukaryota > Metazoa > Arthropoda > Insecta > Orthoptera > Acrididae > Schistocerca > Schistocerca gregaria. The sequence continues at coordinate 466,523,063 of NC_064922.1, forward strand.
CTCTCGCAGTGGTGTGTTTGTGGTATGGTATAATCCTGCCGGCCTCGGTGGTCTCGCGGTTCTAGGCGCTCAGTCCGGAGCCGCGCGACTGCTACGGTCGCAGGTTCGAATCCTGCCTCGGGCATGGATGTGTGTGATGTCCTTAGGTTAGTTAGGTTTAAGTAGTTCTAAGTTCTAGGGGACTGATGACCACAGATGTTAAGTCCCATAGTGCTCAGAGCCATTTTTTTGGTATAATCCTGGGAAAACGAAGAATCGTGATTAAAAGTACACTTTCTTTCCGACACGGTCACAGGCCAATCGCAGTGATGTCATATAGGGCTATACCTTCTCCGAAGAATGTATATTGTATTTGCGATATGCGGATGAATATGTTGATAAATTTTTATTTAATCAAGATTCCATTCGCCAAAATTTATTTTCTGACTAACGTCGTCTTCCCTGAATTATTTTTGTACACTTTCGTCCAATTCTCGACTGGCGTTGTGAATTATTATTATTTCATGCCAAATGCATCCATGTATTACAAACGAAAAGATTACAATGTAAATGAGTAAACGAACAGTGTATAACCGAGATTCAATTTCACAAGTACTGTAAACATGCTTGTGGGAGATTGAATAAACCAAATGCTTCACATCCAACATTTCACAAAAATAACGATACTTAAATAATAATGGAAACTAAATCTAAATGCGTCGCAGAGAATTGAGAAACATTAGCGATGTACGAAGGGACCATTTATTTTCTGCGATATTGGGAATACGGTAGTTAATTTACGTCAATATAGGTGGGGCTTCTGGCAATGTCATGGATATGGAATTGCTCACATAAATAAAACACGAGCTTCATATGTATTAAACTTCATAATTCTATCAATGTTCGAATGTGAAATGTGTATTAGTTTACACGCTCCCACAATTTGCTGAAGCGAACTTTTGTTTTGTCTGTACCATAAATGCACAATATGAATTCATTTATTTAGTTATGTCTCTGCACTCTGCTGTGCTTTGCGTACATGCCGGTACCAGCCCAGTCTCCGGTAATAGCAGAAAGCACATTAATGGTCTACTGAATACTGTAGACATTACTAAAAAAACGTTCTTAAGATCTTTTCTACAACATAGCTGCAGCTAACGATGTGTGTTGGCACTTCAGAAGGTACTACAAAATGTTGGCAGTGACAAACGTTGCTGTATGTGAAGTCTTTTAGAACCAACATTCCTAATCGGACCTATTACTGAGAAAGAACTTTGATTTCTTGGACTAAAGGTGATGGCTGACGAAGTGGAATTCACCTTATGTCTGTATTACGCTCAACAGAATTGAGATCTGCAGACCTATCTGATAGTTGTACGAGGTTGCAGTACCGCGTCCCCCTATGTCTCTGCTTCCTCTCTCTTCACCGACGACCACCGTCGGGGATGAAATTTATGATGGACGACTATCCAAGACGAAACCTCCGTTCAAGAGGATGCACCTAGTGAGAAAGCAGTTTCAGGAGGAGCATGGTTCGAGCTCCACTCATTAATTCAAAAGTATGTTTCCTGTTTCTCCCTTATAGGATTAAAGCGGTTAACAGAACAGTTCCATTGCAAACGTTGTTACCGGTTTCCTTCCGTATCAGTGTGCTATGCGTGATTTCCTTATTTTTCTAATCATCTCTTCACTGGCCTGACATTAAATCTTGATCTTTATTTGAACGGGATTTCACCACCAATACTTCCCACTATTTTCCTCTGACTGTGTAGCCGCATTATTACATCTTCACCCGATAGACTTTCTGGGAAATTAAAACTGTATGTCTGACTGAGACTCGAACTTATGTCCACTGTCTTTCGTGGGCAATTGCTCACCGACGGAGATCTCCAAGAACGACCCACAAACTGCCCTCAAAGGTTTACTTCCACCAGTACCTTGTCTCTTTATTCCAACCTTCGTCCGCGTAGCCAAAGATCCCCGGTTCGTGTCACAGACCAGCGCTCAGTTTTAATCTTCCAGGAAGTTTCAAATCACCACACTCTGCGCCACAGAGTGAAGGTTAATTCTGGAAACAATCCCTCAGGCTGTGGCTAAGCCATGTTTCCACGATATCCTTTCTCCCAGGTGTGCTAGTCCCACATGCAGGGGAACTTTTGTGAAGTTAGGACTGTAGGAGATGATATATTTTGAAATATAAAACTGAAAGGGCGAGTCGAGAATCGTGCTTTGCTACTTTAGTTGGTGAACAGATGTCCTCGAAAGGCGCAGCTGTTCGGTTCCCTATGCGGAACACAGTTCTAATCTGAAATTCATCCTGTTTAGGCTCTTGTTCCACGAGAATCAATCAGCAAATCCAATAATGTCTGTAGTACCTGAATGTGAAAATCTTGTGTTCCGAATATGGAAATTCAGCATGCCTGCTCGTTACTGCTGTCTACATAATCCGCCTAATTGTAGTAAAGCATAAGCTTTCCAAGCCGTCTGCTCGTGACCATGGATTATTTATAGTTATGAAAGTCATGTCATTATTTTAGTGTAACGATGTCAGGCGCAGGGAACTATCAGGTCGTCGCAATATTGCAAGACTTTATTAGAAGGCACCGTATCCTCAGAATAATATCTTTCCTTAAATCAACTACCAATTTAGAAATCTCTCTTAAGGTTTTGTTCTTGCAAATGGTAATAGAAAGTTTAGTGCTTTACAGACATTTCATGTCCTTTTTATGATATGTATATCTACATCTACATCTACATGATTACTCTGCAATTCACATTAAAGTGCTTCGCAGAGGGTTTATCGAACCACAATCATACTATCTCTGTACCATTCCACTCCCGAACAGCGCGCGGGAAAAACGAACACCTAAACCTATCTGTTCGAGCTCTGATTTCTCTTATTTTATTTTGATGACCATTCCTACGTACGTAGGTTGGGCTCAACAAAATATTTTCGCATTCGGAAGAGAAAGTTGGTGACTGAAATTGTTTAAATAGATCTCGCCCCGACAAAAAACGTCTTTGCTTTAATGACTTCCATGCCAGCTCGCGTATCATATCTGCCACACTCTCTCCCCTATTACGTGATAATACAAAACGAGCTGCCCTTTTTGCACCCTTTGGATTCTGCAGAAAATGGAGAATCACTAGCTACATTACTTTTCAAATCCATTGAGAGTTACCTTGTAGTACCTCACTTGTCAAAGCACACAATTGGTATTTCTCAAAGATTCAGGTAATGTTCCTGAAAATTCGATCGTTTGCCCTGTTGAGTGAAGTACAATGTCTCTTTTCCAGTAAGTCCCTCCTCGACGTTTAACGATAACTTAACGAAGATATATGAATGCGTTTTAAATAACAGAACTCAGTACGTTGTCCTCGTCGGCGAGTGTTCACCAAAGACAAGGATATCGTAGGGGTGCCCTAGGAATGTAAGATAGATCTGCTCATATTCGCTGTACAGATAAATTACCTGAGTGACAGGGCGGCCAGCAGTCTACAGCTGTTTGCTGATGACGCCTTGGTGTACGGGGAGGTCTCGTCATTGTAGGAGGATACAAGACGACTTAGACAAAATTTCTTATTGATATGAGGAACATAAGCGTGCTGTAGATTTAGAAAAATAGAAGTAAATGCAGATGAGTAGGGAAAAGATTCCTGTAATGTTGATATAAAATATTATTCGTGTCTTACTTCATATAGTCATGTCCATTAAATTTCTAAGCGTAACGTTGCAGAGAGCCATGAAATGGAACAAGCGCGTAAGGACGGCAGTAGGGAAGACGAATGGTCCATTCGGAGAATTTTGGAAAGTATGGTTCGTCTCTAGAGTCCGCGTATACAATATCAGTGAAACCCAAACTTGAATACTGCTCCAGTGTTTAGGATCCCCACTAGGTACTATTTCAGGTAAACATCAAAACAAACCAGTGGCGGGCTGCTAGATCTGTTACCGGTAGTTTCGACCAATACCCGAGTATTACGGAAATTTTCCGTTAACTGTAATGGGAATAATACCTCTTGAAATTCTCTTCAGTCCACCTCTGTTTCCTCTTGTTATTAGTATGTTTCCTTTCAAAAGTCCTGTGTTATATATTGGAATTCATGACATGCTCTACACATGAAGATGGCCATTATTTAAGTAATGAGAGATATGGTGATGTGGCTTAAACTGTTTTAACCCTAATCGGTGAAAATGGTCTGTGACTGAAATCGGTCGATATTTGTGTTTCAAATAAAAGTAGGTGATCGTCAAACACGTATTTTGTGTATCAAAAGAGAATCCTTAGTGGAAAAACTGCATTCCTTTTGCGAAATGCTGTGGGGGGGGGGGGGGGGGGGGTGTCTATAGAAACGACATTTGGGACTGCCTCGAACGTAAACCTCGCGTGAAGTCGGTGAAGATAATGGAAATTAGGGCTCGTATAGAGACACATAGATAGTCACTTCTCCCACGCTCCATGTGTGAGTAGAACAGGAAAGGGAGTGACTAGTACTAGCAAACTGTAACATGCACCATGCACCATACGGTGGCTTGCGGAGAATGTATGAAGATGTCTATGTAGACATTCTCAAACACTGAAGTGCAAGAAGTACGTATTTATTTTAAATACGCATTTTATGTACTATCAAGCTATGCATGTCATACATTAAGAATAAGGTCCGGTCTGATATTATTTAGTTACATGAAAGAAGCGAAATATCATAGTTTACTTCAGTAATAATCATTTGTTGAGGAGAATATTGCGTCATTAACGTTTATCTTCCTCATACCGCATAAAACGACATGAGAATCATGATGACCCTCTTGTTTTTGTCGCTAAAACCATCCCGACATGGGACGTGTTTCTCGTCGTGAAACACGCCACACTAGCTCTTCAGTCTCTGCACGCCAGAAACGAACTGGTACACCACACACAACATGCTTCTCATCGTGATTTGCGACCACCTCCGTTGTCAGCTACACCTGTTGCGCAAACCACACAGTATGTTCACGAAAATGGACGCATAGAACCGTACATTTACTACCTTGTCCACAAGCTACCGTTCATGTCCTGTCTGCGGTATACAATGAAGTTATTTCCTCGGGATCAGCCAGTGACAGAGAGCGATTTTGCAATTGACGCGTCTGGATTCACTTGTACTTTCAAAAACATTGAATTAACTCACTCCTGAACGGACTGTTGTACATAACAGTGCACGTTCCAGAACATCTGTTTAATTAATAAGATAACCTAAGAATCTTTCGGAAAACATGAAGTTAAACAAAAAATGTCTGTGTATAACAACACACGAACTGACAATCTTACAATCAACAATTTCGCGTTTGCATCCAGTATACTACAGTTAACACGTCCACAGAATTCAACGCTTTTGATTTGACAATATCCTGAAGTATTTAACTACTGTTATGTCATTAACTCAAATTCCTTTACAACAAATCATACCAAAAACGACGCGTTTTTTGTAACTCTTCAATACGTCTTTCCCTTGAAACGGCGTACTTTCGTAGCACACAATTTGTAATATGAAAACCACCAAATACAAAACCTCTTCAACCGTCATTATGTCATTTCCTACCGTTTCAATATTACAAATCGTACGGAAAGGTGCGTTTTCGGGATATCCTTGATGGACGGGTGTTTTGTAACAGCACATATTCTTAGCATGTAAGCTCTATCATGAAAATGACCAAATATGATGTAATCCTGTTCTGCGTCTCCCATGTCTCGCTTGTGACGTAGAAAGCAGCCTTGCGTCTAATTAGCATCGTTACTCTCAACGAAGTAAAACTCTGACGTGCCTGATTCATTCATCCCTTTTTGGAGAGCTTTTAAACGTGAATATCCACTTCGTGAGGTCCCACAACTTTATAAACTCTACGGCCACAGATGGAAAGAAATCTTCAGATAGAATTTCGTTACCTCATATATTGTTCATTTATGGATTACATCTAATCCACGGTATATTGTTTCGCTCTCGAATATGATACCGATACCTGTATCGTAGAATGTGTTAAAACACAGACCCGCGGTACAGGTAACCTACTGACGCTTATAGTGTCTGTGTTTGCACAGTGTTTGTAGCTTCACATTACAATGTACTTCGAACACGACTGCTTGTCTGAAGGGCGCTGTAATGAGAACACACAGTCACTGCATAAACACAGACACTTTAACCATCAACAATGCCTCAACGGGCTATAATGACGATAAAATATTGATATCTCTCTGTGCGGGAATCACGACATGTGCACACGTAATGGTTGTGGACTTCGTGACATAAGGAAGTTTGGATCGGTCCTGGAGGCGTGCTGGGATATTTGAAGTAGTTAAGGTGACCGCTCACGATAAGCGGAAAATCCGTGTTGGAATCCCGGCCCGGTACAAATATTCATCTCTCACATACAGATGAAATCGTAAGAAGTGATCTAGTTATTTACTGTTGTCGTGGCAGAGAGGTTATACGGGCGAAGATGAGGGCTCATCCTGAATAAATACTACACACGGTAAGCTGTTCCCTTACCTGTACTAACTTGTCAGCCACACGACATATTAGTCTGGTGTAAGTGAATATTGTGTTTCCCAATTTCCTCTGGTTACATTTCGACTTCTTATACAGAGTGTGGTAAAAAGATCTTAGTGTTTTTTTATTAACATAAGCATGCTTATTATAAAACATCTCTTGATACAATACATTTAGGTGTGAATTCCATTTAGGAGCTGTAAAAGTTAATTTGAATCAATCTATTTGGATCTGAAAGTAACATAATTTAATGGTGCTTTCACTTGCCGACGTTGTCAAGAACATGCCACGACACATGGTTGATTATTAGTGATATTTCCTGACGAAAATGACCACTTTATGTTCGTTCAGCGTGCGTGCTTTGCTCACTTACAACCACGGTCTAAGGTGCCCACGTTAAAAATCATACATGCTAAAAACAGAGGAATTATCGGCGAAAAGGAAGTCACTAAGAGGAATTAGGTTACCACGTAATTTATTCCTCAAACAATTCATCACTTTGCTAATGGTGTGAGCAATTGTCTCAATCTTACAGAGCCACATGATGTTGTGTTTTAGGTGTCTGCTTCTTTACTTAGTGTACCTGGAAATTTACAAACACCAACAGGTATCTCTCTGCAATTATTACTGTACTTCACCATTCCCGCGAAGAAGCATACCGAGGGAGGTGGACTAGTGCTTACGACACTGGACTCTCGTTCGGAGGACGGCGGTTCAGATTCGCGTCCGACCATCTTAAGTCCGCTTTTCCGTGATTCCCTAAATCGTGCCAGTTAAATTCGTGATTAGTTCCCCATTCTTGAAACAATCCGGGTTCGTGATTCATTTCTAATAACCTCGATGCCGGCGGGACGTTAAACCCTAAACTTGCTTCCTTCCTTTTCGAAGAAATATGACCAAACAACACACTTCTTCAAAGCTCCAAATCTCACTATGACTGTCATTGTAAAGAGGATGTTCATGCATGCCTTTAGGGTTTGTGTTTGACAAAAGCGCAAGTTCTGAAAGTTAACCACTTAAATGAAAATGAAATTTGTCACTCAAAGTGAGAACCAAGTATTCAATCATGTGTTCTGATACTGTTACGTGTTTTGCGTATGTTTGCGCCTCCAGTTGCTAAACCATAACTATTTTGTAACGACGAACGTTAAATTACAATGAGGCATTCGCCTAACATTGCGATCAGAAAGCTGCACAGCACTAGAGTGTTACCAGCTAGACACTGTGGAGTTAAATTCCACGTCGCTTCTTACTCACCTAGTGATTTCCTGCCTTCAGACTGACAACCGGCGACCTGTTCACATTCCTCTTATATCTGACCCCCTTTTCCCTGAAGTCTGAACCAGTAACAAAACTTTGTTACATCATGGATCACGATATCTTATTGTACAAATGTTATGGAATAAATTCAGTTTAGCCTAAAAATTAATAATTATCAGGAAGAGTCAATACTTATTAGGAAATTTAATAATTGAAATAGCACATAATTATCACGCATCAGGAATTAGCAATTCTTATCACGAAATATTATATCCAAAATGCCCAGTTCCCCGTCGAAATGTTGTCCAAAACCGCATACGTATACTACATCAGTGTGGGGATGATAATCTTTAGCGTTATAAGTTGAACAATATATAGCCTACATATAGTTGTGTTTACTAAGTAGATCAGAAAGCGAAGCGACGCTTTTTGAGACAATCATCCTATGTCCCTAACTATTTTCGGATGTGTTAATTTTTTGACGTGCTACATTGCAAAACCAAATGTGTTTCGCTGGACTGCACGATATTGCACCTGGTGACCTCTGACCTTCTTTACGGACCGCCAAGAGGAAAAGAAAGCACTGCAGTTGTGCTCCCCTGGGCTGCCGTGGCACTTCGTAGAGCGAGCGCTTGTAAGCTTCCCCAGTCTGTTACGAATAGATTTAAGTGAAATGGAGGAAATGAACCACGCACAGGCGAATACACTGTGTACTGCATCAAACTGGGAACTACGGAACTTAAGTCGAACGCCACTGGTTAACAGAATGAACAGCTGTTTTTAACTAGCAGAAGGCACAGATTTTTTTTTTTCAAGTATCGTATACCTATCAAAAACGAACTGCACCCGTATTCATATACTAGTTAGCTACTTAGTATCAAGTACAGCAGATCATGTGTACGTTTTGTGCAGAGAAAACTACGAAGAAGTAATTTACAGGCTACATACACCTGATCTGACTGCGTAAGTGTGGCTCCTCAACGACTGTGCAAATAACTTAGAGAATTTAGCCGGCTAACGAAGTGACCATCCTGACATTATCACGGGGGAACTACACTAAGTAATCGCTGTGCAATGAAATTTCGAACCTGGGGTTGCAGAGCAATTCCGGAAAGAAAACACCCTCCCCCCCTCCCCCCCCCACCACGGCCCCACCCACACACACACTCATACACCAACTGTAAACACTACCGCCACCATAACCAAATACGCCCGATGTCAGAAGTTATCGGTAGTGAAATTACTAAACTACAAGTGAGGTAACATTAACATTGTCCCACTGTTTTTAATATTGGAGAGAGCAGGATTCCACGCAGAATTATACAAACAAACTCTCTCTCTGTTTGCAAGGTCAGTTGCTAATTTAATTTAAACTACTTCCTTAATAACACTATCTCAATAGCTGGAAGAGCAAGCCAGAATCTCCGTATTGATAACTTCCATAGGATAACCGGTAACTAGACAATGTCCTGTAATACCAGAAGACTTGCTTGGCAGTTGTAAGAATGTGTCATTCTTGTACCCAGTGCGCCGGTCCTCCACGATCCTGACAAACTCTCATGATCTGAGAACTAAGCCCGCCGGCCGAGCTGACCGAGCGGTTCTAGGCGTTACAGTCTGGAAACGCGAGACCACTACGATCGCAACCTCGAATCCTGCCTCTGGCATGCATGTGAGAGATGTCCTTATGGTAGTTAGGTTTAAGTAGTTCTAAGTTCTAGGGGACTGATGACCTTAGAAGTTAACTCCCAGAGCGCTCAGAGCCATTTGAACCATTTTTGAGAACGAAGTTCCTTTCATCAGACCAGACAGATCAGACGTGTGTTGCGCTATCGATCTACTGTGCGCCACGTGAATGATGATAATACCGAGGTGGAGGAAAAGGCAGGGAATATTTGCAAAGGATAGGTCACATTTCGTGGAAACATGATGTGCAATTTGTTTTCCGACCTCTATCTGTGATTAGGATCCTTTCGGTTCCGTTATGTATGATACTGCTTTGAGTAAGGAAGGGGTCTATCATATTTCTCACGGTTGTGGCATGCCATGTATTGGTCACACCAGCGCGATCATATAGAACTGACGTACTTGTACTGAGTGTATGCGGCACACACGCTTATAACAGCCGAGCAAATCTGCTATTGCAGAATGTTGTCTTGGGGCAGGCCATCCCATGGAATATAACAACACGCAGATTATAAAGAAAACAGTTAAATTAAATCATCAAGTAGCTTTGTGAAGTGAGATGGAGGTTTTTGATTAAATTCTGCATGGAATCCAGCTCTCTCCGTTGTCAAAAACAGAAGGACAGAGATAATAATACCTTAGCCTTTGTTCAGTAATTTCACAGGTGTCAGCTTCTGGCATCGGTGTCTTTCGGGAATTGCTCTCCAAACCGAACTTTTAAATTTCATTGTGCAGCTCTTTCTTGCTGCAGTTATGCCTTGAGAATAACAGGCTGGTTACCTGACGAAATATCGAGGCTCACGGCGACGTTACCCGACTGCATTCCCGGAAATTATTTGAATATCGTTCACACTAGAAGAAATGAGGTCTCATGTATAAGAAATATTCGTAATTATAACAATGTCTCCATTTTAGTGAACGTACACATAGTAGTCTTTTATATTACAAGTAACAACACATATGAAAAAAGTTTTGCATCACCTCGGTTCTGAGAGTTCCGGAACCTGTACAGAAAATTAGAATTGAGATAAAAATAAAAAAAACATTTCGGACCTTTTTATTTCTCATGAAAACCACGCACTTCATGTTGTACCGTCAAACAGCGAGACCTACAGATGTCGTTGTCCAGAATGCTGTACACACCGGTACCTCTAATACCCAATAGCACTTCATCTTACAATGATGCATGCTGTATTCGTCGTGTCATACTATCCACTAGTTCATCAAGGCATTTTGTTTCAAATTGCCTCACACCTCAACGACGATTCGGCGTAGATCCGTCAGAGTGGTTGGTGTGTCACGTCGTCCATAAACAGCCCTTTTCAATTTAGCCCAAGTATGTTCAATAAGGCTCATGTCTGGAGATCATGCTGGTCACTCTAGTCGAGCGATATTGTTATCCTGAAGGAAGTCATTCACAAGATGTGCACGTTGGAGGGGAGGGGGGGGGGGGGGAGGCGCGAATTGCCGTCCACGAGGACGAGTGCCTCGCCAATATGCTGTCGATATGGTTGCACAATCGACACTTTCCATGACCACCAGCGGCTTACGCCGGCCCCACATAATTCCACCCCAAAACAACAGGGAACCTGCATAATGCCACCCCAAAACAGCAGGAACCTCCATCGTACTACACTCGCTGGACAGTGTGTTTAAGGCGTTCAGCCTGACCGCGTTGACTCGAAACACGTTCCGACGATTGTCTGGTTGAAGGCATATGCGACATTCATCGGTGAAGAGAACGTGGTAGCCGGCCGCGGTGGTCTCGCGGTTCTAGGCGCGCAGTCCGGAACAGTGCGACTGCTGCGGTCGCAGGTTCGAATCCTGCCTCGGACATGGATGTGTGTGATGTCCTTAGGTTAGTTAGGTTTAAGTAGTTATAAGTTGTAGGGGACTAATGACCACAGCAGTTGAGTTCCATAGTGCTCAGAGCCATTTGAACCATTTTTGAGAACGTGGTGCCATTCCTGAGCTGTCCATTCGGCATGTTGCTGGGCCCATCTGTACCGAGCTGCATGGTACCGTGCTTGTAAAGATGCACCTCGCCTTGTACGTCGGAAGTGAAGTTGCGCATCATGCAGCCTGTTGCGCACAGTTTGGGTCGCAACACGACGTTCTGAGGCTCCACGAAAAGCATTATTCAACATGGTGGCGTTGCTGTCATGGTTCCTCCGAACCATAATCCGTAGGTAGCGGTCATCCACTGCAGTAGTAGCCACTGGGCGGCCTGAGCGAGGCATGTCATCGATAGTTCCTGTCTCTCTGTATCTCCTCCATGTCCGAACAACATCGCTTTGGTTCACTCCGAGACGTCTGGACACTTCCCTTGTTAAGAGCCTTTCCTGGCACAAAGTAACAATGCGGAAGCGATTGAATCGCAGCAGTGATCGTCTAAGCATGGTTGAACTACAGACGACACGAGTGGTGTACCTTCTTCCTGGTGGAATGAATGGAACTGATCGATGTCGGACCCCCTCCCTCTAATAGGCGCTGCTCAAGCACGGTGGTTTACATTTTTGGTCGGGTTTAGTGACATCTCTTAACAATCAAAGGGACTGTGTCTGTGATACAATATACAAAGGCAACGTATATCATCAGGAGTTCTGGTAACCGGGATGATGCAAAACGTTTTATGATGTTTGTATTAAAACCTAATTTCAAAGAAGATTTAATAAGAAATGCAGCTAAAAATCACACACAGGCTGGTTGCTGTGTCAGAACAACGGACGTAAATCCGATGTTCGCATTCGAGTGGAGTCTGCCTAAACGTTAAGCAATATTAGCGCGTTCCTCCATTCAGATTCCTGTAATGTCTTAGAAGCTGCATACAAGTTACAGAGCAGCTGTTGCTGTTGCAAGCTCAGGTTCGTCATATTGATGTAAGACCACTGTTTATCAGAAACTACTGCCAAACAAAATGACTTAATAAGACTAATAACCCAAGCAGTCTGAGACGCTGCAGTCAGGGACTGTGCGGCTGGACGCGGTGGAGGTTCAAGCCCTCCCTCGGGCATGGGTGTGTGTGTTTGTCCTTAGGAGAATTTAGGCTAAGCAGTGTGTAAGTTTAGGAACTGATGACCTTAGCAATTAAGTCCCATAAGGTTTCACACACATTTTAACATTTTTTGAACTAATAACAAGGGTGCATTGAAAGAGAGAAATGTAATATACTTTCTACACCTATTACAGTTACTGACGTTGTACGACAGGGTGTTGGCGTTCACTGCCTGCAGTTATCCAGCGGCCGCAAACGTAAATGACGTCATGTGGTTGTGTGACGCGGGATGAGCGTTGTTGGTGGCTGCAGGGGTGTACCTCGCCCATCAGCAGCCGGATATTACCGCCCGACTCCACTCCACCGCATTGCAGGAGCGACACCTTCCGAATGTAGTGCGCTCCACTAAGGCACCAAAGGTCTGACAGTACTCTTCCTCTGAAAGGCTTATTATGATCGAAGCACTTTCGCTGTCTCGTCCTGACTCAAACACGAAAAAGTTTGTTTAGTTACTTGACTATTTGATACATAGCAATTTTTCAGAACGTACGAGGTAATGACACAAATAAGCAATTAATTTGATGTAGAATTTCTATAACATCTTGGATTTGAAACTATTATGCCTATACGGTTTGAGATATTAGATCAGCTTGATACGCTTTTTGCAGTAGTTTATCTTATGTCACTGGAGCAACGAACTGCACCTAGCATTTGCCAAAAAGCACAGGGAAATCACGATTTCTAATTACGGTCCTAAGTCACTGACGTCAGTACAATATTATGGAGCATGATTTATGATCACGTGTTATGACGTTCTTGGAGAGCGAAAATCTCTTTCATGAAAATTAACATAGACTCCGCAAGCAAAGACGTGAAAATGAGCTCACTCTGTAGTTTATGAAATGAACAGCACAGCAGATGAACGCACTCATTTTGATGCCATATTCATAGACTTGCAGAACGTATCAGATGCTGATCCATGCTGTCATTTGTGGAAAACGTGTGGTGTTAACGTAATAAAATCGCCAAATGTAAAGCTAATTTCGAGAGTACTCCAAGAATGTGTAACAGAGCAGTTACTATTTACAACTTGCATTAGTCATATAGTCATATACCATTGCAAGCCTCCAGAGATGCTAAAAACGTGGAAAGACTGTAGCGGAAGACCTGATCAGAATCCTCATTTTTTGCAGAGATTTTCAGTTGATCCTGAACATAAACGTGATGTATTGCTCATAAATAGGCCAAGAGATCAACGACTGCTCCATTACATAATTGGTGACAAATCACTGGAACTAGTAACTAAATACTATTAACTAAATACGTAAGAATAACGATTTGGAACGAACTAAAGTGAAATGACCGCAGAAAACTGATTGTAGGAAAAGCAGGTGCGAGACTGAGAATCATTGGAAAAGCCTTAAGGAAATACGGAAGAAGTGGTCCAGAAACACTCCTTCGTTCGACTTTTGAGTATTACTCGTCACTCTGGGCTGAAATAATAGAAACAGTGTAGATCCAATGAAGATAGGTGCGTTTCGTCAAGGGATCCTTTGATCGGTGCGAGAGCGTTTCGGATATACTCAAAAAACTCCATTGGCAGAAGCTACAAAAGAGGTGTTGCGCATGGCGAAAGGTTTACGGTGAAAGTGTACGTTTCAGAAAGAGACGGGCAACATATTACTCTCTCCAACAAACGTCTCACGAAATGACCACTGCGAGAAAATCAGAGGAATTAGATGTCGTACTGAGGCTTACTGACAATCGTTCTTCCCACGCGCAGATTTTCTCTCTGCCTCGTGATGACTGGGTGTTGTGTGCTGTCCTTAGGTTAATTAGGTTTCGTAGTTCTGCGTTCTAGGGGACTGATGACCATAGATGTTAAGTCCCATAGTGCTCAGAACCATTTGAACCATTTTTTTCCCAATCGCATCTCGTCTATGAAACACGAGATGCGAAAAATGTGTTACCAGAAGTACCCTTCACCAGTCAGTTGGATTGCGGAGTATAGATGTAGACGAAGAAATAGCAAACCGACATTAACAAGCATGAAACGTGTCTGCACAGTGGTGAAGCAGTGAACACAGCGCTGAATTCAAATTCCTTACAGTCGATCCGGAGAGTTGCCCTTCACTTTTAGTCATTTGTAATAAATTACCGTTGTATACATGGAAGAATCCTGGAGATACTAAAAGGTATCAGATAGATTATATAATGGTAAGACAGAGATTTAGGAACCAGGTTTTAAATTGTAAGACATTTCCAGAGTAAGAAGTGGACTCTGACCACAATCTATTGGGTATGACCTGTAGATTAAAACTGAAGAAACTGCAAAAAGGACATGGGATCTGGATAAGCTGAAAGAACCAGAGGTTGTACAGAGTTTCAAGGAGAGCATAAGGGAACAATTGACAGGAATGGGGGAAAGAAACACAGTAGAAGAAGAATGGGTAGCTCTGAGGGATGAGGTAGTCAAGGCAGCAGGGGATAAAGTAGGTAGAAAAGACGAGGGCTGCTAGAAATCCTTGGGTAACAGAAGAAATATTGAATTTAATTGATGAAAGGAGAAAATATAAAAATGCAGTAAATGAAGCAGGCAAAAAGGAATACAAACATCTCAAAAATGAGATCGACAGGAAGTGCAAAATGGCTAAGCAGGGATAGCTAGAGGACAAATGCAAGGATGTAGAAGCTTATCTCAGTAGGGGTAAGAGAGATACTGCCTACAGGAAAATTAAAGAGACCTTTGGAGAGAAGAGAACCATGTGTATGAATATCAAGAGCTCAGATGGCAACCCAGTTTTAAGCAAAGAAGGGAAGGAAGAAAGGTGGAAGGAGTATATAGAAGGTTTATACAAGGGCGATGTACTTGAGGACAATATTATGGAAATGGAAGAGGATGTAGATGAAGACGAAATGGGAGATAAGATACTGCGTGAAGAGTTTGACAGAGCACTAAAAGACCTGAGTCGAAACAGGGCCCCCGGAGTAGACAACATTCCATTAGAACTACTGACGGCCTTGGGAAAGCCAATCATAACAAAACTCTACTAGCTGGTGAGCAAGATGTACGAGACAGGCGAAGTACTCTCAGACTTCATGAAGAATATAATAATTCCAGTCCCAAAGAAAGCAGATGCTGACAGATGTGAAAATTACCGAACTATCAGTTTAATAAGTCACAGCTGCAAAATATTAACGCGAATTCTTTACAGACGAATGGAAAAACTGGTAGATGTGGACCTCGGGGGGGATCAGTTTGGATTCCGTAGAAATGTTGGAATACGTGAGGCAATGCTGACCTTACGACTTATTTTAGAAGAAAGATTAAGAAAAGGCAAACCTACGTTTCTAGCATTTGCAGACTTGGAGAAAGCTTTTGACAATGTTGACTGGAATACTCTCTTTCAAATTCTGAATGTGGCAGGGGTAAAGTTCAGGGAGCGAAAGGCTATTTACAATTTGTACAGAAACCAGATGGCAGTCATAAGAGTCGACGGGTATGAAATGAAAGCAGTGGTTGGGAAAGGAGTGAGACAGGGTTGTAGCCTCTCCCCGATGTTATTCAATCTGTATATTGAGCAAGCGGTAAAGGAAACAAAAGAAAAATTCGGAGTAGGTATTAAAATTCATGGAGAAGAAGTAAAAACTTTGAGGTTCGCCGATGACATTGTAATTCTATCAGAGACGGCAAAGGACTTGGAAGAGCAGTTGAACGGAATGGCCAGTGTCTTGAAAGGAGGATATAAGATGAACATCAACAAAACCAAAACGAGGATAATGGAATGTAGTGAAATTAAATCGGGTGATGCTGAGGGAATTAGATTAGGAAATGAGACACGTAAAGTAGTAAAGGAGTTTTGCTATTTAGGAAGTAAAATAACTGATGATGGTCGAAGTAGAGAGGATATAAAATGTAGACTGGCAATGGCAGGAAAGCGTTTCTGAAGAAGAGAAATTTGTTAACATCGAATATAGCTTTATGTATCAGGAAGTCGTTTCTGAAAGTATTTGTTTGGAGTGTAGCCATGTATGGAAGGGAAACATGGACGATAAATAGTTTGGTCAAGAAGAGAATAGAAGCTTTCGAAATGTGGTGCTACAGAATAATGCTGGAGATTAGATGGGTAGATCACGTAACTAATGAGGAAGTATTGAATTGGATTGGGGAGAAGAGTAGTTTGTGACACAACTTGACCAGAAGAAGGGATCGGTTGGCAGGACATGTTCTGAGGCATCAAGGGATCACCAATTCAGTATTGGAGGGCAGCGTGGAGGGTAAAAATCGTAGAGGGAGACCAAGAGATGAATACACTAAGCAGATTCAGAAGGATGTAGGTTGCAGTAGGTACTGGGAGATGAAGATGCTTGCACAGGATAGAGTAGCATGGAGAGCTGCATCAAACCAGTCTCAGGACTGAAGACAAAAACTACTACAATAAATTACCTGCTCTTTACATTTACATATCCGTCACCACTCTGAAATTCACGCCTATTTGCTTGGAAAATGGATTTACCGAATCACCTTCAGACTATTTTCGCTCTCGAACAGCAGGTGGAAAAGAAGAAGGCATGAATGTTTTCATGCGAGCTCCCTTTTGTTGTATCACGGTGGTCATTTTCCCCTATTTATTAGGTTGGTGCATAATTGAGTAACATTTTTTGTTTTGAACGTTGATATTCCCGCTGCTGTGGGTTCATTTATTGATTGTCATTTTTTGTTTGTAGTTTACAGTTGCTATTTGAGCTTTAGGCATTTGGAGATTGTGATTGTAGCTGTGGCGCTAGAAAATGGAGTGCCAATTGAAGAAATCTGAACATTTCAGATATATTCTTCTGCTTGAATTGGATAGGGGCACGACAGCAGGGGAAGTAGCCAGAAACATTTGCACCGTGTATGGGGATAATGCCGTCGGACACGGCAGGGCAAGGAAATGGTTTTCTCGTTTTAAGGAGGATCGTTTTGACATCAGTGACCCTCCATGTTCAAGACGACTTTTGGGGTTTTATGAAGATCGTTTAAGCGCGTTAATCCACAATGATCCACGTCAGAACATACAATTGTGATGCATTGTTATCATTCCACAATTATACGACATTTGCATACAAAGGGGAAGCTGAAAAGTCGATTGTTTTCGTACTGCTTTAAGCCAAAATCGCAAAAATGCCGTATGTGCATCTCTGCTTGTTCGTCATCAACTGACTTGTGAACAACACCGACCATTCCTATTCTGCATCGTTACTGCTGACGAGAAGTGGTATCTTCATGCTAACATAAGGAAAAGAAAGGAATTGTTGAGACCAAACAAAGCAGCAACTCCCCTTACAAAGACTTGCGAGCGTCCACAAAAGACAATTTCTGCATCTGATGTACTACGAATGACTTCCCGGGGTATAACTATCACTGCTGACATTTACCGTCAACGACTGAGACGTCTTGCAGACGCAGTCGAATAACAACGGCCAGAAAGACGGCATAAAGTGACGCTACTCCACGACATGGAAGTTATTGCGCACGCACCTTATCCACCTGATATTTCGCACTCAGATTTTCAACTTTTCCCATCTTTATCGAACGACCTTCAAGGAACTTCCTTTCGGGATTAACCCATTAAGTCCCAAATTAATTTTTTTAAATCTGAATCTTTTATTCTTTAATTATAACGTGCATAGTGTATGAACCGCAATAAGTACAAAAATAGCCAAAGAACATTTTTACATGCTGATATAATGGCCCTCCTCAAAATAGGACACTGGGATCTTACAGTATCGTGTACCATACTAAACTGTATTCAAGTCTTAACTATTTATTTCTTGTGAAATGGTGCAATACACTTCGCAGACATTGTTACACGGCATTTAACACAATATGTTTTTGGTTTCCCGTTGCATTTAGCTCTTACGCATCTTCTTTGGGTGCTTCTTTTCTCAATCGTATGACCAATCCCTTCAAACCTGATGACTGGTATTACTCTCAACTGACTTGATGGATGTTCCATTGGACGCCCAATATTCGGTCTTCCAGTGTCCAATTTCATGTATGTAACTGTAACAGCACGTCTGAAAGCCAGTAAATCCTGTGCATTTTTCCCATGTACTAGTCTGTAGAAGATTCAGGCATTTACGAGGGACATTTCCAGAAAACGTGTAATAGGACCCAGTACCATTTTTTCCCTCTAATTACCGTCGCATATTTTCCAACTAACCAGTCATGATGGTCAACACCTCCCATTTACGCGTTCTACGACTTCAAAATGGCAGGTTGTTGCACTTGTGTCTTCTTACTTGCTTGTCTACTGTACTGTGTAGCTGCTGGCAAAGGTTCAACTTGGTCAAAATTTGTACCAATTGTAACGCATCTGTTGCCGTGCCATCGAACAAATAATACTTCACCATTCCTCTCGAACTGGTACTCATAATTTCCTCGAACTGTCTTTTTCAGTTCGTTGCTGCTCAGTAGTTTACAGTCACCAATTCGATTCTCTCTGACAGTCCCAGTTGCTCGAAAATTTCGATTTCTCAGATGAATCAGAAGATCTCTACTAGTGAAGAAATTGACAAAGTACACGCAATGATTCCCGGGTTTTTCAATGCAGTCCAACATATTTGTGAGTACTCTTGATCCCAATAGTAGGCCATCCCTTGCAGTATCTTCTGGATCCTTTCCACTGTATAAATCAAATTTGAAACAGTTGCCACTTGCTCCACAAAGAGACCAAAAGTTATAGCCAAATGTAATAGGCTTGCCTTGGATAAACTGTCCACCTAAAACTGTATTATTTATATATATAAGAGGGGTCGTTACTTACCTAAGCAACAAAATGTGGTAAAATTACCACGTTCTAAAAAGAAAATACATCAGCAGTAGCAGAGTTTCACATTCGAACGTGCGGCAATACAAATAACTGAAATGATAACATCAAATCCCAGTGTCCTATTTCGAGTACACCAAATTTTATAGTAATGGAAAATAATAAATATAGATCCAATTGAGCTAACAATGGAAGTAGTTTAAAAGACACATTGTTGACTGTAAATAATCGCAAAAAAATCTTTGCCACATATTTCAAATATTACTAAATTGTCGATAAAGTGAATACCTGTAATAACGAAAAGTGTGCCTTAGTATTCAATAATCAATTTAGGATTTATAGCTTTTAATTTCCTGTAAATATACATTTGTTATAAAAAGCATCAACGAATGACGTAGAACAGTAATAGTTGCCAATTAACAATTTATTGTATATTTATAAATAAATATGTGCTCTGTCCTCAAAATAGGACACTGGTACTTAATGGGTTAAAATGCTCTCTGAAAGTGACTCGACGAGTTGTTTGCGTCAAAACCAATTATTTCTACAGTTTCAGCATCGAAAAGTTATTCCAGCGTTGGCAGATTGTTGTAGATACTGAAGGAGAATATGTTATTGGTGACTAATGTCTCTGTTGCGTTTTTATGTTGTGTTTATTTAGCTTACGAAAAAACGCTGAGCACTTATGCAGCAATCTAATAGCTGCTAGCGCGAGCTGTCTTTCCTTTTGTTCTGTCACGACGGTCATTTCTCCCTATGACGTTGCGCGTCAACAAAATATTTTCGCATTCGGAGAAGAAAGTTGATGATTGATAAATACCTCGAAAAGATCTGGCAGCAAGGAAAAGCGCCCGTTTCAAAGATTGCCACGCCAACACGCGTATCCTTCGCACTCTCTCCACTACTTCGTGATAATACAAAACGAGCTGCCATTCTTTGAAGTTTTTCTGTGACCTGCATCAATCCTGTTAGTTTAGGAACCCACGCTGCGCGTTAGTACCGCATAGGAGGACGGATAAACGAACAGCAGGCAATCCCTTCACTAAATTTATTGTATCTTCTAATTATACTGCTGATAAAAATCAGTCTTTGGTTCGCTTTCCGTACAACATTTTCTGTATGACGGTTCCAATTTAAGTTGTTTGAAATTGTTATGTCTAAGTCGTTAAATCTACTGCTGTTCAAATTGTGTGATTTACTGTGTAACCGAAATTTAACGCATTCGTCATAGTACTCATGTAGAGAATCTTCTTGAGGGCCAATTGCCGCTTTTCGGTCTATACAGATATTACGTCTGCAACATTCCTTATTTCATTACATTTCATTCAAAGCAAAACCAGTTACACAGAGGTGAGAAAAGTCATGGGCTACCTCCTAATATCGTGTCGAACCTCCTTTTGCCAGGGCGTAATGCAGCAACTCGACGTCACTTGGGCTCACAAAGCCGTTGGAAATACCCTGCAGAAAGGCTGAGCTATGCTGTCTCTACAGTTGTCCATATTTGCTGTCTTTGTAGCAATTTTCGCACGAATTCAGCCGCGCGGAGTGGCCGCGTGGTTTGAGGCGCCATGTCATGGATGGCGCGGCCCCTCCCGGCGGAGGTTAGAGTCCTCGCTCCAGCTTGGGCGTGTGTGTTGTTCTTAGCATAAGTTACTTTCAGTAGTGTGTAAGTCTAGGGACCAATAACCCCAGCAGTATGGTCCATAAGTAATTCACACACACATACACACACACACACACACACAAATTGTCCTTTCGATTATGTACCATAAATGTTCGATGGGATTCATGTTGGGCGATCTGGGTGGCCAAATCAATCGCCCAAACTGTCCAGGACGTTCGACAAACAAACTGCGACAAGTTGTAACCCGTTGATAGAGCATATTGTCATCCATAAGTATTCCATTGTTGTTTCGGAACATAAAGTCCATGAACGGCTGAAAATAACCATTTCCAATGAATGATCGATTCAGTTGGACCAAAGGACCCGGTGCATTTCATGTAAACAAAGCCCAAACCACTTTGAAGCCTCCAGCAGCTTACAGAGTGCCTTGTTGAGAACTGGATCCATGGCTTCGGGTGGTGGGGCCTGCGCCACTCTCGAACCCTACCACCAGGTTTTACTCATCTGACAAGACCACGGTTTTCCGGTCGTCTAGGGTCCAACTAATGTGGTCATGAGCCGAGGAGACGCGCTGCAGGCAATGTCGTACAGTTAGCAAAGTCACCCGCGTCGGTCTGCTGCTGCTGTAGCCCATTAACGCCAAATTTTATGCTCTGTCCCAACGGATATGTTCCTTATACATCCCACAGTGATATGTCCGGTTATTTCACACAGCGTTGCTTGTCTGTTAGCAGTGACAACTATACGCAGATGCCACTTCTGTCGGTCTTTAAGTGAAGACCGTTGGCCATTGCATAGCCCGTGGCGAGAGATATTCTTCGCATACTCTTGACTCTGTGGATCTCGGAACATTGAATTTCCTAGCGCTATCAACTACATTTGATCACGTGACCATAATCAGGTCGGAAACGTTTTCACACGAATCACCTAACTACATATGACAGCTCCGCTAACGCACTGATACTACCCCCATTTGTAGATGTGTGCATCGCTATTCCATTAATATACTGGAATAAAAACTGACACTAGTTGCGGAAGATAGCAGTTAAAAGCTCTTGACCTAGATTTTAACCCATGTAAATGGGCCTTCTTCAGAAGTCTTGTTACGTTTTACATGCTAGCCATGATGTGCCATCAACAGCATGTAAAACATTATATGAGTGCTGAAGAAGACCCATTTATATGGGTTGAAACCTAGGTCAAGAGCTATTAACTACTACCTTCCGCAACAGGTGGCTGTTTTTATTGCAAAATATTACAGTTGCACGACTGCTGTAGTCGCGATGCTTAAGATGCTAATCCATTGCCTTAGTCATCTCAGTGTATTTCTCCCTACCAAAATCCATTGGTTACCATATAGTCACACTGAGTAAGCAGAATTCAGTCAAATTACACTTATCCCCTATGTATACTGTGGATACCCATTACAGGACATCGAATGATACACACCCGTGGTTGTAACTATTCATAATGTTGGGCACTAGCGGTGGATGCACTGAGACAAAAAAGACAGGCAATACTTCAGCGTGGCTTTGGTCAATTCGAAAATTGAATTTATCTACTGACTGTGGCAATATGTGTAGTATGTGTTAAAATCTCACTAGTGTGTTTCATATTAAACACTACTCGCTGTCGAAAATATTAGAAATTAGTTTTTATTATTGTGTGAATACTGTTTGTCGTACAACTGCAGTACAATACAGAGATTTTTGTCTAAAGATAAAATTTTATACTGTTATAATTCATCAGCGAGGCAATGGCCTTGCCACAGTGGATAGACCGGTTCCCATGAGATCGCCGAAGTTAAGCGCTGTTGGGCGTGGCCGGGACTTGGATGGGTGCTGTTGCCGTTTTTCGGGGCGTACTCAGACTCGTGATGCCAGTTGAGGAGCTACTCGACCAAATGGCAGCGACTTCGGTGAAGAGTAGCATCATAACGACAGGGAGAGCGGTGTACTGACCCCACGCTCCTCCTTTGAGGATGACACGGTGGTCGGATGGTCCCGGTAGGCCACTCCTGGCCTGGCCTGAAGACGGAGTGCTTTTTTTTATAACTCATCAGCATCATGCTCCAAACATAAATGTAAATTTGAAGCTTACCTTAAAGTGCTTCTAAAACTGCACTATCTGACGAAAAGTATCTGGACATCGCTACGTAATGCGGATTTGACTACTAGATGTCACTCTAAACATTCATGGTGGTGTCTGTTTGTTCTTTATCGTGTCTCCCTACCACTTTCGCGCAACGACGCTCTGAGCATGTTTTTTAGGGAATTGACTAGTTTGAACCTGGGACCTGTTGCTGGTAAGTAGACACCAGACCACACATGACATGTAGAATTCAAAAGAGTTCACTGAGACTAGCGATGATATAACCAAATACTTAATGATCTCAGCGTCAGGTCCACTGCACTCCCTGTAAAAGAATCTTAATACTAACTAAATTTAGTGGAAGGGGTTCAAGGCTTTCCTATTTTTAGTGTAAAATAACGTCGAAAAAGCAGTTAAGTTTACCATTGGAAATTTTATTCTACTCACAAAACATTGTTTATAAATTGCACTATTTATAAAAGGAAGTGTTTTAATACAGGATGGTAAAAACCAACTGCGTTCAACAAAAATGTGAACGAATATTCCCTGAATGGGTTTCCAAGTTCTACAATGGCTCGAAGGGTGACCTATGCCATACCACATCTATAAGCTAGGTTTAAATTAGGTTTCACAAAAGAGAAAACTATCAAAATGGTCTACAGTGACCCTCAATTATCTTTAATTACTTATCTAACTTGTAAATTACAGTGGCTGATGTGGCTTCTCAATAACTATATAACAGAGAAATCATCGCGTTTCAGATTTTTACTTCAAGTGGCAAATGTGAACACCATGAGCTTTAATTTACGATCCACACTAGCATTACGCAAAAAGGGGGTGTAACAGATGAGACTTCTGCATTTCTGAGTGAAGCCTTATGGGCTCAAAAATGCGGCATCGCGTCCGTTCATTACCTTGTCGGTGTTTGTCAGGGGCGGCGGCCGGCGCAGCTCCCCTCACCTCGCCGTCTCGGAAGCAACTCTCCTCCTCACTACAATTTACCGAAGTTGGTTTAAAAACCTATCAGGCTGTGGTTTCATCTGACCAATCAGGGTCTCAATGTTAACCTTAAGCTCCGCCTACAAAAATTCTGTCTATCCAATGAGAAACGTTATACTTTTCGTGGTGGGGCAATGTTTTTAAAGTTTGCAACGTAACAGAGACGCGAAAAAGTCTCACGCTAAACCCTGCAGCTCGTGTGGTCCTTTTAGCGATATCGTAAGATCTATACTGTTCTTCTGGAGGGCTCTATCTTTTAACACGGGCTGGTGGGTCGTCCTAATGTAACAGAGACGCGAAAAAGTCTCACGCTAAAACTTGCTTGTGGTGTGGCCCTTTTTGTGTTATCATAAGATCTATACTGTTCTTCTGGAGGGTTCTAGCTTTCAACATGGGCTGGCGGGTGGTCCTTGACGTAACAAAGACGCGAAAAAGTCTCACACTAAAACTTGCGGGTGGTGTCGTCCTAATGGTTAGCTGGCGACGTGGTGTCCAGTCCGTCCCTTATCGTTTGGCCTTCTAGCTTAACACAGTTCGGCTCTCGGCTTCTGTTCTCGTTTCTCCCCTCGGAACTGCGTCGGTCTCACGGTGGGAAGGTACAACATGCATTTAGGCATTCTTCTGTTAGTCTGTGGTATTCCATTTGCTCACTCGTTACTCGTATTACTTTGGTTAATTTAATGTCACGATTTATTCGGAGCTATGTGACATACCACTGGATTTTCATGGAAGGTGTTGGATTTTCCTGACACCTTACATCACTAGAGATGGATCTGAAAGAACAAACGGAGGCGTGAAGTATCGTATTGTCAGTAGAGAAGCAGAAACAGCAGGAAGGCGCGATGAAGAGAACTGAGTGACTATGAATGTGTATTAGTAATTGGATGCCACATAAATGATAGAGTCGTCAGGAATACATCAAGAACTTAGAAAGTATTACCAGTCGGCAGTCGGAAATGTGATAGTGAAGTGGACACGAGAAGGAACAAACATAACTAAACAAAGACCGGCCAGACCTCATATACTGACAGACAACGGCCGTCTGGCATTGTGGAAAGTGGATGTAAAATATCGCGTGAAAGCAGTGGAACGAATCACTAGTAAGCCCCGCAGGGTTACGAGCTGCGCAACTAACGCCATGGCCGTGTGCAGAAAATGTGGGGTGCAATAAACCAGCAGCTCCTCATAAGCCACCAACGTTTTGCAGTTAGTGCTGAACAACGTTTCAGGTGGACTGAAACGCGACGCCACAGGACAGTGAATGGTAAGAAACGAGTGGTCTGGAGTGATCAATAGCGGTGTTTCCTGTAGTAATCAGATGGAAGCGGCTGGATTCGGCAAATGCCTGGAAATGTTGCGTGACATCAAGTGTAGTGTCAACAGTAAAGTACAGAGGTTGCTGTGTTACTATAGGGTGTTACTTTTCGTCGTTAGGGTTCTGTCCCCGTACTGCTCTTAAGGAAATCCTAACTGCGGAATCATATGAACGCATCAGACAGTATTGTCTACTAGATACAGTAGAGGAACAGCCCGGAAACGACGATGTATTTATGAGCATGAAAGTGCACTGTGGCATAAAACAGCATTTGTGAAACAATGGTTTTCAAAGACTAACAGCCGGCCGAAGTGGCCGAGCGGTTCTAGGCGCTACAGTCTGGAACCGCGCGACCACTACGGTCGCAAATTCGAATCCTGCCTCGGACATGGATGTGTGTGATGTCCTTAGGTTAGTTAGGTTTAATTAGTTCTAAGTTTTAGGGCACTGATGACCTTCAAAGTTAAGTCCTATAGTGCTCAGAGCCATCTGAACCAAAGACTAACACTTCCGAAATGGACTGGCCCGACTAGAGTTTTGACGTGACCCCAATGGAACACTTTTTTTGATGAGTTGAAACATCGCTTCTGTCCCTAGAGTCCAACATCATTACTTTCTGTGGTTTCGACTTTTGAGGAGGAATGGGCTGTCACTTCTTCACAGACATTAAACCACCTAGTTGAAACTTAACCCAGCTAAGTTCAAGTCATCATAGAAGTGAAGGATGGACGCACCCCAAATTAATGTCCAGTAATTGTTGTCTTGCTATTTTTGATCAGGCAGCATAGACGATGAAAAAAATTGGTATTTAGTAAATTTCAGCCGTCTGTAGACATATTTCACAATAGTTTGGTATAGACTGGGAACTAGGGGAAGCGATGATGAGGACGGATGTATGTGATTCCATGCTATATATGACATTTATTCTATCTCATATTCTGAATATGGGCTGTCCTCAAATGCGTCAAAATAAAGAATTTTTAACGACAGTTCACCAGTTCATTCCTAGTGTCCTACTGTGCATTGATGTAAGTCCTCTCGAGAAAATCATACACAGGTGTAGGGTTTTGCAGTAGCTGGAGACAGGCAGAGCTAAGATCGGTGCTTGTGGTGTCATTGGCGAACAAGATGGAGTGGATAATTATAGATCACGGAGCTTAAATGCATATGAAAAATAAAACCATTGAAAGCCACCATAGTGAAGAAGAAATAAAGGACATGTAAAAAAAAAAAGATCAACGACTTCATACGATAACGAGGGCAACAACTGCCCCACAATTGCCGGGCCGTGTAGAGGTAACTGAGTTTCGCAGTTGGGTCGCAGCCCTCCACTTGTCGGTATGATCGTGTTAGGCGGCAGTGGCGCCGCGGCGTGGCTTTTCTGGGACCGCCACGGCGCGACTTGCCCTCCAGCCAGCGTATCCGCAGGCCGCGCCAGTAATGGAATTAGCCCGGGTCGGCTTCCCCAGCACGACGCGAGGCGTGTGGCGTCTGGTAGCCCGACCCAGCCAATACTGCACTGTCTGACTCTGCCTGGGCTTCCTCCCTCTGCCTCTGCCTGTGGCTCCCTCAGTTTCCCCGACTCCTCCTCCACCACCACCTCCCACACCATCCCGCCGCCTGCCCACGGTACAGGGCAGCAGTCACCACCGCTGTCTGGGAGTTCCTGTAGCCGCTACCATCCTCCCCCCTCCATCATTTCTCTTGCTCCTCTCTCTCACAAGCCAATTGAGCCAATAGCAGACGGCTACACCTTTTCTGTTTCCCTGGTATGCAAAACGCTCGATGCTAACGCTATTCGAGTTTTGGAATTATTATTACCAAATTCCGAACGGCTGCTTGAAGAGTATTATCTACATCTATACCTTGTTCTGTGTAACGGGGGGTACTCTGTGAACGTCACTTTTCCCTTTTAGTGTTCCAGTCTAATTGATACACGGGATGATCGATTGTTGGTAAGTCTCCGTGCTCCTCTCCAGGGGAAACTATCACAGAGCATAGAAGTAAATAGAGTGGCCTTCGGATCGCGCACGGTGTGTCAGACTTCTCCCTCCCTCTGGGTACCCACGACCACGGACGTGCTGATCGCTCCATGCGACATACCATGCACAGAGAGTGAAATATCAAGTCACCGGATTTGCCTAAGAAAATTTTTTTATATAGATGAATCAAAGATACATCCACCTCTATAGTCAGTTTCTCAGTAAGCTTCTACTTTACGCGCAAAAGAAAAAAAAATAAATAAAAATCGCTGCTTTGGGATTCTGGCGTGTTCTCAGCTATGCTGAGGAAACTATACGGTACAGAAATAAAAATCCTCATCTTATAGCCATATAGTAAACTTGTTTTCCTTTCGTTAGCCCACATGGTTACTCTGATACTTCAAAGTAAAGTAAATCACATTAGAAAAGACTGCAGTGGAAAATGTGGTCGCTGGCGTTCTATGCCGTACATTAGTGCAAACTAATTATAGGTAATATATCGAAATTACTTTTAACGCTGGGTGGAGATTCGTAACCCTTTCCACTGTCGCAAAAATATGTGAAATGCATTCGAGATGTCTGCGATGACGTTTGCACCTACGTGCCGCCTGCTATGCTGACTGCGAAGCTGCCTCGAGTTTCTCTCCTTCATACATTGCTAATGCAAACCGAAGCTGAAAATGAAATAAAGCCATAACGAAATGAAAAGACACCGGGGAGTCATCAGCTCATGATTCTGACTGCTTGTGTTTAGAGTTCCCAAACTCAATCGGTGAAATGGACACCTTACAGGCTACGGTATTTCACGTGATTATAATTAAAGTGGGCTGAAACTTTATGCGTTAATTCGGGATCAGTTTACACTGGAAAAAAGAAATATCTGCTGGTTTGGCCACCAGGTGCCAGTCTGGCACTGTGACTGCAAGAAAGGCATACAGAAATCTTTCCACGTGTCATGGATTAGGAACTGGACGAGGTTAGAAAAGGTCAAAAAGATTAAGAAAGAATAATGCTGATTTTATTATTAACCCCAGCTTATACATTTTGTTAATTATGACACCAGGTACGTCGACGA
The DNA here is from genome assembly GCF_023897955.1 of Schistocerca gregaria. Classification (NCBI taxonomy): domain Eukaryota; kingdom Metazoa; phylum Arthropoda; class Insecta; order Orthoptera; family Acrididae; genus Schistocerca; species Schistocerca gregaria. Next base: position 466,551,406 of record NC_064922.1, read on the forward strand.
GATGATGCATCCATAAAACGACGTGATCAACAGTTACCCGCAGCAGTTCAGGTAGAATGCGAGCAATGTGTTCCCGTATAATGGTCTAAGATCAGGTAGAGATCGAAAGTGTCTATGGGAAACACGTGCTTTTAGATATTGTCTCTGTGCGCTATGGGACTTAACTGCTGAGGTCATCAGTCCCCTAGAACTTAGAATTACTTAAACCTAACTAACCTAAGGACATCACACACATCCATGCCCGAGACATGGTTCGAACCTGCCACCGCAGCGGTCGCGCGATTCCAGACTGAAGGGCATAGAACGGCCCGGCCACCGCGTCCGGTTCTTAAGCATTCCCTGAGCGAAACGTCACATGTATTTAGTCAGGCGATCCTGCAGCACATGCATCTAGAAAACCTCTGGAGACAGCACGATCTTGTAAACTGCTTTAAGCAGGTCTTTCATTTTACGAGCGACGTATGATTGGCCCCTTCTTGCATGAAAACAATGGTTTCCAGACAGCTGCGGTCTTCCAAAATATGAGTCACATGTTGTACAAGGAGGTCTCGATAATGTTACAGTACACTTGACAAATGCTTTTGTTGTATTCTCTTCAAAGAAGAACTGACAGAGAATAAAGATGTTTTTGAATCCACATTATACAGTAACATACCGTGAGTGTAATGGCTCTTCGTACAAAACAAATTACCTTTAACAGTACCCCCAATGTACCTTGTCTCTCCATAGAATATTGTCCGGCTATATCAACTCCTACCTGTGCCAGCAACCTAAGAGCAAAATCATAATGTTGCTATCGATCATGAGCATTCAGTTGCTGCACCGTCCAGATCTTCTACGGCTACCAGTGAAAAATAGTCCACAAAACTTTCCGTATTGTTGACCCTGGGGTGGACAAAACTAGTGACATTGCGGTAGTACTAGCATTACACGGGGCACGTGCTGCATAGTCAGTTACTGCGACTGCAATCTCGTCAGTAACTTCCAGTGGGATAAGACGCCTTCCTCTAGCAGACGAATAAAATTCAAGTGTGTTTCCGAATTTCATTATCATCTTCCGCAAACTCAATGACATCGGGCCTCTCTCAGGTCTTTCAGTCGACGATACTCTCACAGTGCAATGTTCTAATAACAGCCGTTCACATAAAACAGTTTCACTAAAAGTGCACGGTCTCTCACCGATAGCCACACTGTTCTCTCAGGTTACAGGTTGTCAAATGACAGAGTGGATGTAATACCGTCATACAACGCTAGATTCGCGCCTGGTGGCCAAAACTGAAAAATTTTCCTCACAGCGTAAATTGGTTCCAAGTTAACACACTAGTGTATCTACCAAGTTTCGTTGCCTTACGACAGTTATAGCCCACACTGGACCTCCATGACTAGTTGCACCTGAATTAAACCACCCAGTACTTGGCATCAGACTATGTGGAGAGGAAAACCTGAGTAGGTACTTTAAGAATCGCGGCATCTACTTTCATTCAGATAGCGAAGCAACTCTGAATCCTCTGTCAGCTCCTGCAACAATGTCAAAGTTAATTAAGAATGCCATGAAATGTTTGTGAGCTCAGCGGAAAGCAACATTGCTATGGATCTCTGGTAACTTGGGAATCAGTGGTAATGAACAAGCTGGTACACTGGCAGGACGATAACGACGACTCCATTTTTGACCCGACGTCCATCTTAACCGTCAATAAGGCGATGGTAAGATCAAAACTATTCGGCTGGATTGGTAGGCACTATGTATAATGTTGGACTAGGATCCGAAAACAAAAACACGGCAAGCAAATGACGTGGAAGCCCTGTTTCAAGAAAAGTGAAAAGTTCCTCAATCCTGGGCTTGAACAGGAGATAGATTAAATTCTTTGAAACCTACATATAAGGATAAATGAATGAAAGGCCATGTAATTTTCTATTACTGTCCTGTTGACATAAATACATTTGGTGGAGGTAGGCCTTTACCAATCACAATTTCAGTTACTTACAACGCAGATTGATTAAGATATCAGATCTCAATAATAGGGCAATTAAAACAGGTAGACCTTGACTAACAAGAGTTTCAGCTAACCGAAATTATGAAATACCTCTTAATTTAAATAAAATGGAAAAGGCAGACCTTCAATAATAACAGCTGCAGTTAAGTACAATTTCAAATGGAAAACAGGCAGGCCTTCAATAACGACAGCTTCGGTATAGTAAAATTACCAAATATAAACAAGCAAGCCTTTAATAATACCCGCTTCAGCCAGGTAAAATTACCAAGCCCAGCAACCACATCCCTGACTCCGTTCCCAAGACGCCTGCCCAAGTGCTCGCCTTACTTGCTGGGCGGGCCTCTCACACTGTCCTCGCTCCGTTACCACTCTCCAATTCGCCATGCCACAACATGCCTCGTCTCCATAAACAACCTCGAGCAAACATCTTAGTGGCCTCAAACCAGAGGGACATCACATGACAGGTCGAGCAAGTGGCTGGCGCCAGTAATTCCAAATGCGACACCAGCAACCCCGCCACGGCTCACTCATGATGCAGACAATGACAGACCATGTGAACTTTAAGAAACTTCCTCCCAGGACAGGTATAGATAAATAGCCCCTAATACATACTATATGGCGAGGGAGATAAAATAACATTTAATCTTACATTGCGTATCGTTCGAGGCCAAAAGACACAAAACATTCGGGTCGAAAATTCCTTAACAACCTCTGTCATATAAAGAACTAGTAAGGGTCTCCTAGTACACATCAAGAGTACTGTGTGACTTTACTGGAATGAAAAAGTGAGAAACCGCACAATAAATTCATTTTCGGTGCAGTAATAACGGGCTGAGACCATTGTTCTTTTGCCTCAGTGTGCAAATAAGGCTCCCCTGAGAATTTACATTGTACACTACACATTAGGACCAGACAAACAAATTGCACACATAGAAACAGCCATGAATCCAACCAGACAAACGATAAGACTTGCAGAAAGCAACTGACACTGCATCTCGTATAAATACGCAGACAGGAAACCTCACATACGAAACAGACAGGTAACCGCACGAGATGAAAGTGAACCATGGGAACGAAAACACAGGTTCAGAATGAAAAAGCAAAATTAATGAGCGACGCAGAGTCAAAAGTGGAGTACATAACACTAGATTAATAACAGATTCACAATTAACTACGCGAAAATAGCAGCTCCTATGAAGTTACACTCGTAGAGTAATACTAGCTGTCACGGTACCAGACTATGCCCTAAAAAGACATGTTGAAACTCTAAGAGCTACAGTGTAGAAGTAGTACCACTATATCTAACACGTATGTCAGCTAGTTCATAAATACGAAAGTCAAATCTGTGCCGCGATACGCCTGCAGTAGGTATGTTAAACCATACAGATATCGGAATGAAATCAATTAACCACACTCAGGGTGTCAATTACTGAACTGCATAAAATTAAATCATTATAACTTCTGAACGGTTTTCGCTCGGATGTTAAAACTGCACAGTTGGTCGCGGGGCATAATGGAAATTACTATGCCCTGTATGGTTTGGTTTAGCGACGAAGTCCACTTTCATTTGGATGAGTTTGTCAGTAAGAAAAATGGGCGCATTTAAGGGACTGAGAATCCGTATTTCGCGATGGAGAAGTCTCTTCAGCCTCAACGGGTGATTGTGTGGTGCGCAGTGTCCAGTTATGGAATAGTCGGTGCGATATTCATTGCTGAACTAAAAACAGCCATTCAGGAAGTCATGGACAGCATCGATGTTCCGACACTTCAGCGCTTCCTGCAGAATTTCGCTATTCATCTGCGCCACATTATCGTCAATGATGGCAGGCATATCGAACATGTCATAACCTAAATCCGAATGTCTGTAGGGGCGTTTACATGTTGAATAAAAGGTATGCACGCCGTAGTTTGTAATTAATTTACATTTTTCTTTCATGTACTATAATATTTGTCACCCTGTATATAGAATAATACAAGGACTTAAGTTACATTACAATAGAGCAGAATAGAAATTGGAATGGAATACAATAGTGTAGCTGACAAGCTTAAGGTGATTACTCCACGTAATTCGGAAATGGTTACCTCTAGCCTGTCAATTACAATCGTAGCAATTAGCATTGCACACTGCCCAATGAGTACGACCGAGGCCCTTGCATTTGGAATTAAAGTACACATTGTATTCCATTTTTTTTCTTTTTTCTACCTAATCAAATAATCTTAAGTTAAATAGCTCCCATTTCTCTACAAAACCTTTTTTTTCTTTTGCTCGTTTGTTAAAGTGATAAGCAGATGCTATTTTATGAATTTGTGAAAGAACAACTAAATACAAAAATGTAACGTCAGAAACGGTCCATTTGGTACTCTAGTTGATGGCCCGTCAGGAAGAGTAAATTTAAATGTAAATGTATCTTTGTGAATTTGAATTTGTAACTTTACCTTCACGCTCTTTTTGCGGGACATATATCACATGCCCAAAAAGTTCCGAAGCTGATTTTAATTCCTGGTGTACAAATGACGTCAGTACAGTAAATACGGTGGTGGCTTGGGCTAACAATTGTAAGCAGCAAATGTGCATTATATCTATCAGTTGCGAGTAGGCACTGTTACGAAGTTTAGTACCACCGTAGTGTGCCAACATTGTGTCACAAATCGCAATTAAGCAACATCTCTAAATAAAGTGTTCAATACATTCTCCAGAATGTTTTGAAGAAGGGAAAATGTACCAAACTTTCGCGCAACACACACCTTGCCTCTCGAACGGTACAACGTCGCCTGGACCCCTGTCCCGATTTGATTTAAGTGCAATTTTTTCATAAAAAGTTATCGCTAGTGTAGGCACTTGTTGATATCAGTACGATCCAACCAAAAAACGACAAAGTGCAGAAATTCACATGAAGGGGAAACACTTTGACGACATAATCGACATTCAAGTCAGTCTGAGGCTCAAGATGAACCACATCCCAAACAAGGACTTTTCAAATAGTTTAACATGACTGTATGAACGTTATGTCCGTTGTACCAAGTGGGGGGAGACTATGCAGAACGCTTAAACCATTAAAACCACTGTTTAACGTGTTCTTAGATACTGATTCTTCTAGGAAACTACTCACACGTAATTCTAACGTAAATCAAACCGTGACGCACAACGCCTGTGTTGTAAATTCTGTCACTGGTGGTGGGTGAGCTCTCCGTGACGCTTTAGTCCTTTGTAAACGCTCCTGTAACGAAACACGCTGCTCTTCTCCGTTTCCACCATCGAACCTATCTAGTACAGGATCTGACACTGAAGAGCAAACGTAAGCACTGATACAATACTGCAGCGCCTGTGTTATTCCAAATTCCGACATAAAGTTCATTCTTACATGCATTTATGTCCGAAGGAACTTAACATCTAAATTCGGAATACCACAGGCACTGCAATATCGTATTTATCCGCCGACACCGGGCAAGAAACTTTGAAGTAGAATGTTTCCACTGTACCGGAATATACATAATGGATGTACGAGCACAGGACGTGGACACATAGTTGACATTCGGAAGATTTAGTCTGGTCGTGAGTCGCGTACGAATAGCCAAATGGTAAGGCAACCACTCGTGATAATCGGGATATCAGTCATAGAGTTCCGATCCGGCACAAATCTTCACTGTCGTCATTCCATTACACAGCTGACGACTGCGAACACATTTCATGTATTTAAGCATTCAAATTTCAGTTTTCTTAGCACGTATCAAACTAAGTGAGAACTTTGTTCGAGTCTACTAAACAGTGTTTCAGTACTTATAAATGACTAGTTGAATCGATATGATCAGCTTATCATTCTCAAAATGTTAGAAAATACGATAAATACTAACTCTGCCGAGAGATGCCCAGGACATGGAACGACCCTCTCCATCGCAAAAATCAATATGTGAGCGAGCGTCAAGAGCTTTTAACACTGTGTGGCATAAAGAGTTTTGAATGAGTCCGGTAGTCCTGCGCTGATAGCCTAAGTGATTAAGATGACATGTACGCCTGTCTGGAGGAACACTGTACATTGTGAATTGTAAACAGAGATATTTTACTATAAAATAATGACATCACATGCCTATCACACCTATTTTAAGTATTACATTAATGAGATACCTTTGGACACCTTTGCTATTCATTCAAAAGATTATGGGTCTAGTAGTTGTACAGTAAAAAAAATTGTAGATGAATACAGAGACTGGAATACATCGAGCATATGACTGAGAACGTAGGTGGCAGTTGCTGCTCTAAGGTGAAAACTTTAGTACAGAGGAGGAATTCGTGGCTGGCCGCATCGAAGACTGATGACTGAAAAAAAGTTGTACGCATCTTTATTCGTATTAACTTAGCGTCGAATCTTCGAAGAATCTGAGATACACGGCAAAATAGGTTGCCATTCTTCCTGAAACGTTAGAAATAGCTGCTTGCTGATTCGATAAAGGCAATTTCATGTTGAGACTGGCTAGTATTAATTCCAAACTGTTAACCATTCTATTGTCTAAAATGTTTTTATAAATTATTGCATTCAACTTTCCATGAACCACAAATCAGATTACTTTGACCGAAATTTTCCGCCAGGACAACACAGTATGGTAGAAGGCGATGGTGAGACATTCACCAGGTCTGTACATACCGTATATCTGGATACCGCATGATCACGGTATAGCAAGATCAAGAGAACATGGACACGTCAAATATTGTGATAAGAGGTAACCCCTAATAAATGATTGGCAATGCACACATTATAATTCAAGAGCGACGATAATGTTCAGTGGTGCCCTGACCTTGCCGTTTCCAAACAACGTCGCCAAAAGAGAACTGAGTACAGTGATTACCACCGAGTCGGAATTTTCAAAAAATTGGCATCCCCGCCATTATTCCCCGTTCAAAGTCAGTATTGTTCTTTAGTTAATACACGCAGAATACGTGTCTACGACGTACTATGAGGGGCATTTAATAAGTAACCTAACACATATTTTTTCTGAAAGCTGGTTCGTTTTATTCGATTCCAATACATTATTCTTTATGGTGCAAAGCACTGTTTTTCAACATAATCTCCGTCCGATGCGACGGCCTTACGTCAACCCTTTCTGGGAGGGCCTGTATGCCCACACAGTACCACTCTACGGGTCAACGTTGAAGCCAGTGTTTATTTTTTCTTGCAACGATACCTTTATCCACTTACTCCTTTCTGCGGACTATATACTTCATTGGGTGAGACAGGTGGATGTCTGAAGTTGCGAGATGTGGGGAGTAGGTTGACTGAGGAATAACATTCCAATGAAGTTTTGTATGCTCTTCTCGCAAACGCAGACTTGTACGAGGCCTTGCATTGTCATGGAGACGCAGACGTTCGTTTGCATTCTTGTGACGACGAACACGCTCTAGATGTTTCTTCAGTTTTCTGAGGGTAGCACAGTGCACTACAGAGTTGATCGATGCACCATGAAGAAGGAGATAAAACAGAATAATCCCTCCAGGCTCCCAGAAGACAGTCACCATGGCTTTATCAGCTGATGGCGTTGCTTTGAACTTTTTCCTCGGAGGAGAGGTGGTGTGGTCCCAGTCCATGGATTGCCGTTTTGTTTCCGGTTTGAACTGATGAACCCCTGTTTTATCGCCCGCGGCGATGTCCGACAAAAAATTGTCTCGTTCAGCTCCGTAATGCGCCAGCAGTTACCCACAGATGTTCCTTCGTTGATCTTTATCGTCTTCGGTAAGGCGACGAGGAACCCAGCAAGCGCCGGCCGGGGTGGTCGAGCGGTTCTAGGCGCTACAGTCTGGAAACGCGCGACCGCTACGGTCGTAGGTTTGAATCCTGCCTCTGGCATGGATGTGTGAGATTTCCTTAGGTTAGTTAGGTTTAAGTAGTTCTAAGTTCTAGGGGACTGATGACTTCAGATTTTAAGTCCCATAGTGCTCAGAGCCATTTGAACCCGGCAAGCAAACACCTTTGAGCATTCCAGCTGGTGGGCGAATGTGTCAGCACTATAAACAGAGACGTCTAGTAGTACAACGAGATGTTTGATTGTGATCAATCAATTACCTCGAATGCACTGATTCCATGCAACTGTGTGACACATCCACAACGCTTCACTCTCGTGCCTAGCATTAGCGTCGAAGAGTCTCGTGCCAGCCTGGTACCATATTCAACCGATCGATAGCGCTCCAAAACAACCAGTCAGTTCTGCTATGGGTGTGACTAACACTTTTACAGTGAGTTTGTGCTGGTCTGCTATTGATACAACAATCTTTGACTTTTGACATTCCCCATTTGGAATCTACAAGATTGTGTTCAGAGTACGTATCCGGGCCTATTACTGGTACTCAGTTTCGGAAGGTACTATTATTCCAGCTACAAATTATTTTTACGATTTACGTTCGCTATTATCGGTATGTCCGTTCAGCGAATGTACGAGGGCGTGCTGGAAAGTAATGTTTCAGAATTTCTTAGGCCGGCCGGAGTGGCCGAGCGGTTCTAAGCGCTTTAGTCCGGAACCGCGCGACCGCTACGGTCGGAGGTTCGAATTCTGCCTCGGGCATGGATGTTTGTGATGTCCTTAGATTAGTTAGGTTTAAGTAGTTTTAAGTTCTAGGGGACTGATGACCTCAGAAGTTAAGTCCCGTAGTGCTCAGAGCCATTTGAACCAGAATTTCTTAGGTGAAAAATCTTACATTTAGAATAAAAAAACATTCTTATCATTCTAGATCTTTAAGTCTCCATATTTGCAACCCTCTTCCCACAGAGGGATCCGAATTGTTCTGTATAACATGGCGACGTGCAACGTAACAAAGCAGGTGCTCGAGAAACAGCGTGCTGTAATCGAGTTTCGAATTAGAAGAGTTGGTCCACATGTGAGACACCCACTTTTTCAGCACGACATTGCCAGACCACACACGAGCGCTGCAACGTCTGGAACACTCCTAGGCCTTGGTTTCACTGTCATCAATCGTCCTCCATACAGTCCCGACTTGGCAGCATTCAATTTTCATCTTTTTTTACTGAGTTTAAAGAACACCTTCGAGGATTCGATTTTAATAGTGATTAAGTATTTCTAGCATAGAAGAGGTTATGGCTTACCCGAAAAAAGTCAAACATTCTACAGTGAGGTATCAACAAAATGGTATGTGGTTGGGAGAAATGTGTTTTTCGCCATAATAACTGTTTTGAAAAATAAATATGCAGACATGAAGAATAAATAAGTACAATGTTAATAACGACTCCTTTATTTAAAAAGTCTTAACAGTTTTCCCATAAAAAATAAGAAGGCATTACTTTTCATTATTCCTTGCATCAGGGGGAACGTAATATGTGCATTTCTGTTCCTTTATACCACTTTGAATACAGTCAGAAAATTTCAGGAATTTGAAATAAACAAATTACTTTTCTCTTTACATCACCCATCGTTAACAAAACGATATCAATATCCTGGTGTAAACAGTAGTAATACAGCAGCCAGTCAGATATCTGATTATATCGCATTCCAGTTGCTATACTCCTATCGATCTGTGACAATCCATTTGTTGTCACATTATCTGGCCTCTTATTTTTAATTGATGAATGGTGCAGCTAACGCTGAAATATTGTTCGTTTATTGTTACGGTCGCATGGCACTGTCAATTTCTGCTAACATTGAAAGCAGAATTGCAACTCATAATAGTTCATATATTGTAGTGTATCATAAATCTATGTACAATGAAGCAAAAGATAACGGCGTACCGGCCGGGGTGGAAAGCGGTTAAAGGCGCTACGGTCGCAGGTTCGAATCCTGCCTCGGGCACGGATGTGTATGACGTCCTTAGGTTAGTTAGGTTTAAGTAGTTCTAAGTTCTAGGGGACTGATGACCTTAGAAGTTAAGTCCCATAGTGCTCAGAACCATTTGAACCATTTTTGATAATGGCGGTCTGAAATGCATAGGGTGATGTAAATACAACATTCATGAAAGTTAAAGGCAACATGATTAAACCAAAGGGAATGAAGTGTAAAGAGAAGCGTAAGATGATATACGATCGCATTTACAATTATCTAAATCAGGACATTCCTGGTTATCGACATTTTCTTTCAAAAAGCTGATACATGTTATTTTTGGCAAGCGTGATTTGAGATGTATGAGGGGTCTTTGGAAGAAAATGTATGAAACAGCGTTAGGGTCATAACTGAAGTGTTTATTCAAATTTAATCAAAAGAGGCTTGAGAATAACTACCCTACAGTTTCACGATTGCCTGTTGCAATAATTCATGTGGCTCTGAGACGAGCCAGTCCTCCACTGTGTCCTTCTGTTTGTTGTCCGAGTTAAAGCGCTTCCCATTGAGATGCCTTCAAGCAGACCAGATACATGGAAGTTTCACGGCAACATGTCAGACCGTAGAGCTGTCGCCACTTTAGCTTGGCCATTACACTTCGTGTGATCTTGGAGACGTGTGACGCGCGTTATCTTGGAGTAGAATTACTCTCTCCGTGAGCAATTCAGGCCGTTTGCTCTTCGCTGACTGCACAGGCTACGAAGTGTCTCACACTACACGCCACTGTTAATGGTTTTTCCGTGCTCGAGGAATTCTGTGAGTATCGGCCTTCAGACGTTGGAGAAGAATGTGAGCGCCACCTTACTTGCCGGGGGCGCAGCTTTGAATTTCCTAAACGAAGCTGTCGCCGCGGGCTTCACGTCTCTAGATGTCTCACTACGTTATGCAAAAGAGGCACATGCAGATATCCGCTGTTTAGTTGTTACATTCATTTCGTACCTTTTCATTTCGACACTCCTTAAAGCAATACGAAGCAGAGGAACGTCATGGATATCACGATTACGACACAGCCTTAGAGCACTGGAAAAAGGACAGGTATAGTGAGTCTTAAGAGTTCAGCGAGCTACTGCAGCACGTTTCCCAACAGGGCGTAAAGCATGAAATGAAAAATATCTGGTGAAACACATGGCGTTATTGGCGCATGACGCTGTTACATTACATGTCTGCATACAGATAACATTTATACAGCACTGTATCTACAACGCATTCACGTTCTCCGAACTCAAATCTGACATTTGACGCGAATTTCAATAACAATAAATGTCATTGTGAATTGACAAACAGCACTAAATAAAAATTTAATTACTGGTGCTATTTCCATTTTTCCTACGTCACATTAATAAAATATTCAGTTGTTGATGCATTCACTTTTATTTGTTTTCTCCGTCAATTTTCTGTATGAAATGTGTAATTTAACAGCGAGGTTTGACGTAATACACCTTGTATTTACAATTAATCCCACGTAATTATCTTGGAATAATTTGCTCTATCTCTTCTGGTTAGTCAAAATCTCGTAAATTATCTTACATGAAAAAATGCATTTCTTTATTATAAATGACTGACCATTATGTAAGTTTTACCTTGTATTGCACATTCACTGTAATTTGTCTGGTACTTTTTATTTGGATAGTATCCAAACCCTTTCTACTGGACGCAATATCGAAATACTTAGTGTTCACGATGTTTAAGTGTTTGTTCTCTGTTACTGTGATGAGTATCTTTACAAGATAATGCGATGGGGTAGTCAGTAAAATCCGTAGCTGGTGCGTAGCTTATTGTTTTCGAAATAAGCCAAGACAGACTTAACAATGTCTCCATTAGACATATCTTCAATGTATCCACGAGACGCCACAGTGAAATCCGGAATTAGACTCAGAATGCTACTGCGTTGTCTGCTTGTCAGAAATTATACCTACGCCGCAAATACTCCTTCTCTAAAAAGCCATTTCTAATCTTTAACGAAGTGTTACGTATTAATTTAATGAACCTGGCTGGAAATCTTACCTTTCGTACTTACCGCAAATCTTCATCTCATCATGCACGTCTTCAAACAGTAACATTACGCTGCTCCTTCTCTTAGCCTTGTTCATGGGAACCAGTTGCCATTCATGAATAATTTGGAAGTTGAAGAGACATTTAAATCTAATCAGTCTTTTTAAGCAAAACCATGAAGGTAGAATGAAAAAAACCTCAAACTGACATTGTTGGTCTACTAAATCCTACTTCAAATGGTTCAAATGGCTCTGAGCACTACGGAACTTAGAACTACTTAAACCTAACTAACCGAAGGACATCACACACATTCACGCTCGAGGCAGGATTCGAACCTGCGACCGTAGCAGTCGCGCGGTTCCAGACTGTAGCGCCTAGAACCGCTCGGCCACTCCGGCTGGCAAAATCCTACATATACAGTTAATAAACATGCCATCGCGACAACAGAAAGTGGGTAGGAAAGACGCAATCTGCACTCTGTATATAAGGAACGATTAAGCAGGCAGTTTTTCATTAGAAGGGAGAAGGTAGATTACCGTTTTTGATTCGAAAGTCTAAGTTCTCATTTCAGTATCGCAGTGGACAAACCCCTGTAAGGAAGGCTTCGAGGAGAACGAATGCTAGCAGATTGCGTTTAACATCGTCGTAGGACCCAAAACATGACGTGATGATGCGACGTGGCGTTGTGTACACAAAAGGATTACCGCTTTTCACATTAGCCGTAACATTTCTGAAGTTTTAAGACCAGTTGCTATTCCCTATCTTCGTCGGCTCAGTGATATTATCTTTCAACAAGATAACGCAAGGAGGCATGTTGCCCTTGAAGTTCGGACCTATATCAGTATGGAAGGAATTCAGCTCTGGCTCATGACCAGCATATTCTCGAGATGTGGTACACACTGTGAACATCTCGTCACGGGTTGCCCAGAGTCTGCCATGCCGCCACTCACCAGACACTATTCAGGCTCTCGTTGCCGTGTCTGACATCAAGCTCACCTCAGCTCGATACAATTAGCCGGGTTAGACTTGCTGGAGCAGCGACAGCCCCATACGGGAGGCATTAAATAAGAAATGCAACACGGTTTGTTCTCGGCCTATTTCAGTTGAAAAAATGCGGAAATTGTGGGCAAAGAGGAGTATTCCCGCTTCCGCCTTCGTAGTTTCATTGAGTTCCGCAAGGTGACGGCGTCGTAGGTAGCCTTCCAAATGGAATCTTTAACGAGATACGTTCCAAGCAGAGAGATGTTATTAACTTTCCTTCGGACATACTCGTAAACTAGGGCATCGCAGATATTCATAGGCTCTTGTAGAATGTGGGTCCTTTCACAGAACAAAAGAACGGTGAGTCTTTTGGCGGGGCGTCTGTCATAATCGCACCAAGGTCACAACAACCTGCACGATCGCCCGTGTGCTGGCCAGCCGCAAGCAGCTGTGACTACTCCAATCTTGGAACGTGCTCGACGGATCGCAATCAAACAACTCGCTGATCAACTGGACGTCTCTGTTGATAGCGCTGACGCACTCATCCACCAGTTGGGGTACGCAAAGGTGCGTATCCGCTGGATTCATCGCCGCTTAACAGAAGATCATAAAGCACAACAAAGGAGAATCTGTGCCGAATTGATTGTGCTTTACAAGGCTGATCGCGACAATTTTTTGTCGAACATTGCCAGAGGCGAGGAAACATTTATTGATAATTGCGAAGCGGAGACAAAGTGGCAATCCATGGAGTGACGCCATACAACGTCTTCTCCGAAAGAAAAGTTCAAAGCCACACCCTCAACCAGTGAAGTCATGGTGACTGTTTTGTAGGACAACAAGTGGTTACTCTGTTTGATGTCCTCCCTCATTTCGTACCCTCTGGCTTGCATTTGCCTGGCCCAATGAAGCAGGCGCTCCACGGGAAGCAGTACATGGATGATGGGGATGTTATTGATGGAGCAAGACGTTGTCTTCGTCATCAGCCAGTAGCGAGACTGCAGGCCTCCCAGTAAGGTGGCATAAGGGTTTTGTAGCCAAAAGAGTGGGAAATACGAGGGTCAGTCAAAAAGTAATGCCTCCTTTTTTTTCTACATTTAATTGTCAGGAAATTTAAATGCAATTACATAGGTTGAAAACCACAACATTGAGGATCATTTTGTCATTTTTCAATGTAATCTCCGCCCATCTCTACAGTTTTGGTCCATCTTTGAACAAGGGCATGTATCACAGCACGGTAAAAATCACAGCTCTGCTTCCTAAGCCATTGACGCACGGATGTTTTGACGGCCTCCTCATCTTCAAAATGAATCCCACGATGAGCTTCTTTTAGTGGCCCGAACAGATGGAAGTCTGATGGTGCCAGGTCAGGGCTGTATGGGGGATGAGGCAAAACTTCCCATCCAATTTTGACAATCTCGTCAGAGGTGTGACGACTGGTGTGTGGTCTTGCATTGTCATGCAAAAGAAGAACATCTGCCATTGATTTTGTTGGGCGAACTCGCTGAAGACGTGCTTTAAGTTTTTTGAGGGTTGTGACGTATTGAACAGAATTTATTGTGCATCCCTGCTCCAAAAAATCAACCAGAATCACACCCTCTGTATCCCAGAAAACTGTTGCCATAACTTTCCCTGCCGATCGCACAGTTTTGAATTTTTTCTTCCTCGGCGAGCTTGTGTGACGCCACTCCATTGACTGCCTCTTTGATTCGGGTTCAAAAAAATGCACCCATGTTTCGTCCCCGGTCACAATTTTTTTCAGGAACTCATCTCCCTCCAAACGGAAGCGCTGCAAGTGTTGGGAGGCTATTGTTTTCCTTGCCTCTTTATTCTGATCGGTTAACATTTTTGGAACCCACCGTGCACAAACTTTTGAGTACCCCAATTGTTTAATAATCGTGATCACACTGCCTTTACTAAGAGAAATAATGCGACACACTTCATCTGCAGTCATCCGACGGTCACCACGAATGATGTCATCAACTTGCTGAATGTTGTGTGGAGTCACTGCACTCATCGGCCTGCCGCTCCGCTTTTCGTCAGTCAACGGTGTTTGCCCTTCAGCTTCCTTACAACGACGAACCCATCGTCTAACAGTGCTGACATCCACTGTCACAACACCATACACCTTCTTCAGTCTTTCATGAATGCGTATGGGCGTTTCACCTTCTGCATTCAAGAATTCAATCACACAACGCTGTCTCAAACGAACATCGATGTCGGCCATCTTACAAACTTCTGCTGTGCTGCCACCTGTTGACACAGAAAGTTACTACTGCAGTGGATTGCAGAAGAAGGTTTGTGGAATGGCGCCAAATTCAAATTTTTCACTTAACTTAATTTTTTAAGTAGAAAAAAATGGGAGGCATTACTTTTTGACCGACCCTCGTAATACGGTGTAGTTGAGTCCTGCATAAAACCGACTTGCTTTCAGAAAAAAATGTGTTGCTTTGGCCACTGCGTGCATATTTGCCCGCCTGAACACATGAGTGATACATATTCTTTGGCTACCAGATGTTATATTATTAACAGAGCACTAATGAATTAGTGAGTCAGATGTAGAGCGAAAGAGAGGGAGAAAGAGAGGAGGAGTGAAGGGGGGGAGAGAGGGGGGAGAGTTCAATCGTCACTGAGCGAGGAGGTTTGATAGTGGACGTGCCTGATTTGTAACTGAGGATCGAGAACGATTCTGAGATGATTTTATAGAGGCGACACTTCTGGAAAAAGGTTTTATTTGCTGCAAGCACTAGCTAAATAATTTTTGTTGTGTAAGGTTTTCATTGCGCATAACAATATTTACGTTTTGGTATCCAGGTCGAATTATCAGTTATGTGTTCAGAATCTAAATTATTATTCTTCGCCGGCCGCTGTAGCCGAGTGATTCTAGGCGCTGCAGTCTGGAAACGCGCGACCACTATGGTCGCAGCTTGGAATCATGCCTCGGGCATGGATATGTGTGATATCCTTAGGTTTGTTAGGTTAACGTAGTTCTAAGTTCTAGGGAACTGATGACCTCAGAATTTAAGTCCCATAGTGCCCAGAGCCATTTATTGTTCTTCACCCACACCTTCAGTTAAAAAATTTCATTAGAAAAGAAAAATAGTAATTCCACCGTAATTTAAATCTTATAAGTACTGAAACACATTTTTTTTTTTTTTTTTTTTTTTTGCAAGTTGGTTGGTTTTACTCAGGATTCCAACAAATAATATTCCCCACTCTCTTGGTTCTAAATCGCTATTTTTCAATATAATCTCCGTTCAACGCGACTGCCTTCAGCCACATCTTTTGTAGGGCCTGTAGCCCCCCATTGCACAACCTACTGGTCGACGTCGAAGCCAACGAAGCTGTCATCCACGTACTGCTTCCAGAGGACTACGTCCTTCATTGGCCCAGACAGATGGAAGTCGGCAGGTGCGAAATCTGGGCTGTAGGGCGGATGAGAAAGAACAATCCATTTATGTTTTGTGAGGTACTATCGGGTGCGCAAACCTGTGTGAGGCCTGAAGCAGACATGGAGCAGTTCGTTTGAATTTTTTGTCGACCAACACGCTGAGGTCCTTTCATTTTCCTGAGGATAGCATAATACGCTGCACAGTTAATCGTTGAACCCTGAGGGAGGACATCAAACAGAATAACCACTCCAGAATCACGGAAGCCGGTCGCCGTGACTCACCAGCTGAGGGTTCGGATTTGAACTCTTTTTCTTCGGAGGAGAGGTGGTGTGGCACCATTCTATGAACTGCTGTTTTGTTTCCAGTTCGAAGTGATGAAGCCATGCTATCGCCTGGGTGATGTTCGACAAAAAATTGTCACGATAGGCTGAAATTGCTCTTTACAGTCTTCTGTTAGGTGGCGAGGAAGCCTGTAAACACACACATTTGAGTAACAAAAACCGAGCGGGATTAGCCGAGCGGTTTTAGGCGCTTCTGTCATGGAATGTGCGGTTGGTCCCGGTGGAGGTTCTCGTAATCCCTCGGTCATGGGTGTGTGTGTGTTTGTCCTTGGGATAATTTAGGGTAAGTAGTGTGTAAGCTTAGGGACTGATAACCTTAGCAATTGAGTCCCATAAGATTTCACAAACACATTTTGAGTAACAAAAGTGGTGGGCGAATGTGTCAATACTACCAACGGAGACGCCTAGTTGAGCAGCGAGGTGTTTGATTGTGGTCCTTCGATCACCTCGAATGAGAGTTCCTGCATATGGGAATGTTCTAGGAGCCACAGCTGTGTGTCGCCCGTCAGCACACGGGATCTCGGATAGGTTTGCGCGACCTTGATGCGATGATGAGAGACATCTAATCCAACGATACACCGTGCTTTTGTTCACTGACACGTCTCCATAGACATTCTCCAAGCGCCTACGAATATCTGGGACACTTTGGCTTACAGGTAAAGCAAACTGAACGACAGCTGTCTGCTTGACAGGCACCCCTGTCAGAGACGCCACTTTCAAGACTACGTATAGCGCCATCACCTATCGGAACTTCATGTGAATATAGAGGCTGACGCAGAAATATTCTACGATGTCTAGAAACAAATTCCGTATTTTTTTTCAACCGAAACAGACCGACAAAAAAATGTGTTGCATTACTTACTGAACGCCCCTCCTATCACGAGAAATTGCAGTTTATTTGAAACGTTTGTCATTACGAGCATCTTTGAATGCCTCGGAAACATGAGTGGTGCATATTATTTGGTTACCTGACGTTGTATTATTAGTAGAGAACGAGAGAGTGAGTGAGTCGGCTGTAGAGAGGGAGTGAGGGTGTTGAGTTGTCTCTGAGTGAAGTGTTTCCATGGTGGACGAACCGTACAGAAAACTAATTTTATGTGAGGTTCCTGGATGAGTAATTGTGGAAAGAAAATGACTCTGGGTAGATTTTGTACAGAGACGACACTTTTAGAAAAAGGTAATTTGTACTAAGTATTATTGCTGCAAGCATTAACCAAGTAATCACTGGAGTGTAAGGATTTTATTCCGCTTAGCAGTGTCTATGTTTCGGAATGCGGGGCGACTTATCAGTAATATATTCAAAAACTTAATTATTATTCTTCTTCTTCCATCTTCAGTTACAAGTATTGTTGTTGTTGTTGTTGTCTTCAGTCCTGAGACGGGTTTGATGCAGCTCTCCATGCAACTCTATCCTGTGCAAGCTTCTTCATCTCCCAGTACCTACTGCAACCTACATTCTTCTGAATCTGCTTAGTGTATTCATCTCTTGGTCTCCCTTTTCGATTTTTACCCTCCACGCTGCCCTCCAATACTAAATTTGTGATCCCTTGATGCCTCAAAACATGTCCTACCAACCGATCCCTTCTTCTAGTCAAGTTGTACCACAAACTTCTCTTCTCCCCAATCCTATTCAATACCTCCTCATTAGTAACGTGTTCTATCCACCTTATCTTCAGCATTCTTCTGTAGCACCACATTTCGAAAGCTTCTATTCTCTTCTTGTCCGAACTAGTGAACTAGTTATCGTCCATGTTTCACTTCCATACATGGCTACACTCCAAACAAATACTTTCAGAAACGACTTCCTGATACATAAATCTATATTCGATGTTAACAAATTTCTCTTCTTCAGAAACGCTTTCCTTGCCATTGCCAGTCTACATTTTATATCCTCTCTACTTCGACCATCATCAGTTATTTTACTCCCCAAATAGCAAAACTCCTTTACTACTTTAAGTGTTTCATTTCCTAATCTAATTCCCTCAGCATCACCCGATTTAATTTGACTACATTCCATTAATCTCGTTTTGGTTTTGTTGATGATCGTCTTATATCCTCCTTTCAAGACACTGTCCATTCCGTTCAACTGCTCTTCCAAGTCCTTTGCTGTCTCTGACAGAATTACAATGTCATTGGCGAACCTCAAAGTTTTTACTTCTTCCCCATGAATTTTAATACCTACGCCGAATTTGTCTTTTGTTTCCTTTATTGGTTGCTCAATATACAGATTGAATAACATCGGGTAGAGGCTACAACCCTGTCTCACTCCTTTCCCAACCACTGCTTCGCTTTCGTGTCCCTCGACTCATATGACTGCCATCTTGTTTCTGTACAAATTGTAAACAGCCTTTCACTCCCTGTATTTTAACCCTGCCACCTTTAGATTTTGAAAGAGAGTATTCCAGTCAACAATGTCAAAATCTTTCTCTAATTCTACAAATGCTAGAAACGTAGGTTTGCCCTTCCTAAAGGTAGCTTTTAATATACACTCCTGGAAATGGAAAAAAGAACACATTGACACCGGTGTGTCAGACCCACCATACGTGCTCCGGACACTGCGAGAGGGCTGTACGAGCAATGATCACACGCACGGCACAGCGGACACACCAGAAACCGCGGTGTTGGCCGTCGGATGGCGCTAGCTGCGAAGCGTTTGTGCACCGCCGCCGTCAGTGTCAGCCAGTTTGCCGTGGCATACGGAGCTCCATCGCAGTCTTTAACACTGGTAGCATGCCGCGACAGCGTGAACGTGAACCGTATGTGCAGTTGACGGACTATGAGCGAGGGCGTATAGTGGGCATGCGGGAGGCCGGGTGGACGTACCGCCGAATTGCTCAACACGTGGGGCGTGAGGTTTCCACAGTACATCGATGTTGTCGCCAGTGGTCGGCGGAAGGTGCACGTGCCCGTCGACCTGGGACCGGACTGCAGCGACGCACGGATGCACGCCAAGACCGTAGGATCCTACGCAGTGCCGTAGGGGACCGCACCGCCACTTACCAACAAATTAGGGACACTGTTGCTTCTGGGGTATCGGCGAGGACCATTCGCAACCGTCTCCATGAAGCTGGGCTACGGTCCCGCACACCGTTAGGCCGTCTTCCGCTCACGCCCCAACATCGTGCAGCCCGCCTCCAGTGGTGTCGCGACAGGCGTGAACGGAGGGACGAATGGAGACGTGTCGTCTTCAGCGAAGAGAGTCGCTTCTGCCTTGGTGCCAATGATGGTCGTATGCGTGTTTGGCGCCGTGCAGGTGAGCGCCACAATCAGGACTGCATACGACCTAGGCACACAGGGCCAACACCCGGCATCATGGTGTGGGGAGCGATCTCCTACACTGGCCGTACACCTCTGGTGATTGTCGAGGGGATACTGAATAGTGCACGGTACATCCAAACCGTCATCGAACCCATCGTTCTACCATTCCTAGACCGGCAATGGAACTTGCTGTTCCAACAGGACGATGCACGTCCGCATGTGTCCCGTGCCACCCAACGTGCTCTAGAAGGAGTAAGTCAACTACCCTGGCCAGCAAGATCTCCGGATCTGTCCCCCATTGAGCATGTTTGGGACTGGATGAAGCGTCGTCTCACGCGGTCTGCACGTACAGCACGAACGCTGGTCCAAATGAGGCCCCAGGTGGAAATGGCATGGCATGGCAAGCATCTCTACAATCGTCTCCATGGGAGAATAACAGCCTGCATTGCTGCGAAAGGTGGATATACACTGTACTAGTGCCGACATTGTGCATGCTCTGTTGCCTGTGTCTATGTGCCTGTGGTTCTGTCAGTGTGATCATGCGATGTATCTGACCACAGAAATGTGTCAATAAAGTTTCTCCTTCCTGGGACAATGAATTCACGGTGTTCTTATTTCAATTTCCAGGAGTTTAAGTCGTAGGGTCAGTATTGCTTCACGTGTTCCAACATTTCTACGGAATCCAAACTGATCTTCCCCGAGGTCGACTTCGACTAGTTTTTCCATTCGTGTATAAATAATTCGCGTTAATATTTTGCACCTGTGACTTATTAAACTGATATTTCGGTAATCTGTCAGCACCTGCTTTCTTTGGGATTGGAATTATTATATTCTTCTTGAAGTTTGAGGATATTTCGCCTGTCTCGTACATCTTGCTCACCAGCTAGTAGAGTTTTGTTATGACTGGCTCTCCCAAGGCCGTCAGTAGTTCTAATGGAATGTTGTCTACTCCGGGGGCCTTGTTTCGACTCAGGTCTTTCAGTGCTCTGCCAAACTCTGCACGCAGTATCTTATCTCCCATTTCGTCTTCATCTACATCCTCTTTCATTTCCATAATAATGTCCTCAAGTACATCGCCCTTGTATAAACCTTCTGTATACTCCATCCACCTTTCTGCCTTCCCTTCTTTGCTTAGAACTGGGTTGCCATCTGAGCTCTTGATATTCATACTCGTGGTTCTCTTCTCTCCATAGGTCTCTTTATGTTTCCTGTAGGCAGTATCTATCTTACCCCTAGTGAGATAAGCTTCTACATCCTGACATTTGTCCTCTAGCCATTCCTGCTTAGCCATTTTGCACTTCCTGTCGATCTCATTTTTAAGACGTTTGTATTCCTTTTTGCCTGCTTCATTTACCGCATTTTTATATTTTCTCCTTTCATCAATTAAATTCAATATTTCTTCTGTTACCCAAGGATTTCTACTAGCCCTCGTCTTTTTACCTACTTTATCCTCTGCTGCCTTCACTACTTCACCCCTCAGAGCTACCCATTCTTCTTCTACTGTGTTTCTTTCCCCCATTCCTGTCAATTGCTCCCTTATGCTCTCCTTGAAACTCTGTACAACCTCTGGTTCTTTCAGCTTATCCAGATCCCATGTCCTTAAATTCCCACCTTTTTGCAGTTTCTTCAGTTTTAATCTACAGGTCATAACCAATAGACTGTGGTCAGAGTCCACATCTGCCCCTGGAAATTTCTTACAATTTAAAACCTAGTTCCAAAATCTCTGTCTTACCATTATATGATCTATCTGATACCTTTTAGTATCTCCATGATTCTTCCACGTATACAACCTTCTTTTATGATTCTTGAACCAAGTGGTAGCTATGATTAAGTTATGCTCTGTGCAAAATTCTACCAGACGGCTTCCTCTTTCATTTCTTAGCCCCAATCCATAATCATCTACTATGTTTCCTTCTCTCCCTTTTCCTACTGACGAATTCCAGTCACCATGACTATTAAATTTTCGTCTCCCTTGACTACCTGAATAATTTCTTTTATCTCATCATACATTTCTTCAATTCCTTCGTCATCTGCAGAGCTAGTTAGCTTATGAACTTGTACTACTGTAGTAGGTGTGGGCTTTGAGTCTATTACAAGTATTTTATTAAGAAAACGAAGAGCAAGTCTTATATAATTAAAGTATTAATTGTATGAGTTAATTTTCATGGTGTATGACAATGCTAAGGAAGGCTCATACTTCGTGGTAGTAGGAGTCACTTCTCTGTTATAAGAGGACATTGTTATAACTTGACCAGTTACATCAAGTTCACTCAGTTGAGACTAGTATTTAATGTACGGTATTAGTTTAATTGTACATGAGAATCAGGAATGTGTCGAAGTTGTTAAGCATGTAGGTATATCGTAAATCATGATTAAGGCCGACTACTTAACAACGAATGGTCCTTTTAAGCAAGCGTCTGCCACATAAACTTTTAGAAATTTCTGTTTACGAGATGCACTGGTGAAACTGATCACTGTGGATGCTCAAAGCCATAGAAGGCTACGTGCAACAAGTAGCAGCAACTACCGGTTGATTGAAACGGGCTGGGATACGGCACCGTTATCCGTGACAGATTGGGCTCAGAGGCGGGGATTAGTTCTGGTTGTCTGAGGTGATGAACGGCGGCAGAGCGCCTGCTGGTGGTTGCCCTTGGCTGTTCACGAAAATCAGCAGCCGACTGCTACTGCACTCTGCATGCACAGTGACACGGATAAGTTTTTTTATTTCAATTCTTCGGATAGAAGGTCTGAGGGACTTCGGCCGTTCACTTATGTAGTAAAATGGAACATATGCAGGCGTTTTTTCGATGTTATGTATTATATATATACCAGATTCAGATGGTGCTTGAAGATGGTGTACTGAATCACCTAAACTGGTAGCAACATAATAATTAACATTTAATGGACAGCTGTAGGTGATCCATTTTTATTACAAAAGGCTAAACAAGTTCGTGCCGTCGATACACGCAAATTTGTCACTGTCAACATGTGACTGCGCTACGCTGGCAGCTGCCTGTTGGTACCATCCTAGCAGAGCTCCCGATTTTTCACTATAAAAGTAAAAGTTACGATTTACCACGATCTTAGAGGGACAGAGCTATAGTCATATGTTATCAAAAATAATATTGTTACGATGTCAATATCAACTCTCATCCTAAGCATTATGAGGTATATGTGTTTGTTCATGTTCATTTCAAAATGTTGTGGTCCCACCGATGGACGTTGCATCAGTACTTAAAATTACTTTTACTGTCCATTTGGACATATCATTATCCGTTTCTGATTTTGGTCCATCAGCTGATGAGTTACTTGCTTATGTCTAACTCAAACTCTTGTATATGCTAAA
Organism: Schistocerca gregaria; assembly: GCF_023897955.1. NCBI lineage: Eukaryota > Metazoa > Arthropoda > Insecta > Orthoptera > Acrididae > Schistocerca > Schistocerca gregaria. The sequence continues at coordinate 466,574,519 of NC_064922.1, forward strand.
AAGTAAAATAAAACCTACCCAAAATTAACCTGTTGGAGAGGACTGCTGGTTTTTGCTAAAGAATGTTCTTTCTTCAGAGTGCAATACTTTCATGAGAATTTAGAGTCTCATTAGGACTCATTTGAAATTGCTAGTTATACTCTCTTTCACTCTACTGGCAAGTAAGGCAGTACTGCGCGATCACCGTCGAAATATCTTTCTAAAATATGTGTGTAGATTACAGTTGTGTCCCGTTCAGCCGAATTATCCAATATTTGCTAAGAAATTCACGCGCTAGATTTGTACTGAGCCTCGGTAATAGTTTTTCTTATTGTCTGCAGTGCTTATAGTCTAATTTATACTGTAATAATTTCGTAATAAACAGGGATTGATGAAGACCCGAGATTCATTTAATTGTCAGGTGAACACCCTGTCAGTTATGTTCTGTGAGTTACAGCACACATCGCTTATGTTTGCTAGGGCGACCCCGGTCCTTTGCTAGTTATCCGTTGCACGACATGTTTTTCATTAAGTGCACTTGATTCCATGGGGAGCGATCCGACTATCAAGTAGTCCAACTAATGTGGATAATTTTGCCATCCCCCAAAGTATCTCGAAGGCTCAGCCATAACCTGACAGAAGGACAGTAAAATATGGTTTTCAGGTGAATATATCGCACACTGAAACGAGGTGTAGGTGATGCTAGGGCTAGCAGCCTCCACATCGGTCATTGTATAATGCAATGAAGTGTCTTTTTCTGTAGTCTGAGGTCATTTCTAGTTTTGTTTCATAATATATAAACTCTCTTTGAAGTGGATCTTGCATGCACCCACAAAAATTCTTTCCTAATAAGGAAAAACAGGATTTGAAACACAAATCGTTAGAAATCCACCTAGCTCACCAAATGATGCAACAGCTTCCTTATTCTACGAATAGCTGTAAAACATAGTATACAGTGAAGAGGGTGACACTTACAAACGGGCATTTGGAAAACCGTTCACAATCGACTTCAGAGATGGAATCTTTTAAATTCTGTGGGCTGAATGAATTACATAGAAAGCTAAGCCCCTTTGTATCGAAAAAGTTACGTTTTGCACAATATGAGTAAGTAAGCAGTAGGTCCGATCTGCCTTTTACATCAGTATCATTTATCGAGGGAAGCAATAAGTTTACTGTTAGCAGCCACTGTTTATCTCTATCCACAACACGTTTCGATGATCTAAACCTCTATCATCAAGAGGATTTACATGTGCGTGTTGTGATACGGCTTTCGGGTAACTTGTGGCACTGTCTCCATGGTCACAGCCTCCTTCCTTTTCCGTAACACATAACATGTGAACTGTTATTGACAGTTTACATGTCATGTATCACGAGAGGGAAAGGAGCCTGTAATAAATAGAAACAGTGCTACAAGTTATCCGCAAATCGTATGACAAGAAACACACATATGTCATAGTAACCTCATGATCCACGTTTAGACCTTCGACACGTATTGTGGATATAAATTACGAGTGACTGTTAAAAATAAGCCTCTTGTTTCATTCGATATCAGTAACAGTTACGGTAAAGCCTAACCTAAAAATGTTCGCATTTACACTACTGGCCATTAAAATTGCTAAACCAAGAAGAAATGCAGGTGATAAATAGATACTCATTGGACAATTACATGATACTAGAACTGATATGTGGTTACATTTTCATGTAATTTGGGTACTTAGATCCTCAGAAATCAGTACCCAGAACAACCACCTCTGGCCGTAATAACGTGCTTGATACGCCTGGGCATTGAGTCAAACAGAGCTAGGATGGCGTGTACAGGTACAGCCGCACATGCAGCTTCAACACCATATCACAGTTCATCAAGACTAGTGACTGGCGTATTGTGACGAGCCAGTTGCTCGCCCACCATTGACCAGACGTTTTCAATTGGTGAAAGATCTGGAGAATGTGATCGTAAGGGCAGCAGTCGAACATTTTCTGTATTCAGAAAGGCCCGTAAAGATCCTGCACATGCAGTCGTGCATTATCCTGCTGCAATGTAGGGTTTCGTAGGGATCGAATGAAGGGTAGAGCCACGGGTCGTAACACATCTGAAATGTAACGTCCACTGTTCAAAGGGCAGTCAATGCGAACAAGAGGTGACCTTGACATGTAACCAGTGGCACCCCATACCATCACGCCGGGTGATACGCCAGTATGGCGATAACGAATACACGCTTCCAATGTGCGTTCACCGTGATGTCGGCAACCATGGATTCGACGATCATGATGCTGTAAACAGAACCTAGATTCATTCGAAAAAATGATGTTTTGCAATTCGTGCACCCAGGTTGGTCATTGATTACACCGTCGCAGGCGCTCCTGTCTGTGTTGCAGCGTCTACGATTATCGCAGCCATGGTCTCCGAGCTGATAGTCCGTGCTGCTGCAAACGTGTTCCAACTGTTCGTGCAGATGGTTGTTGTCATGCAAACGTCCCCATCTGTTGACTTAGGGATCGAGACATGGCTGCACGATCCATTACAGCCATGCGGGTAAGATGCCTGTCATCTCGACTGCTAGTGATACGAAGCCACTGGGTTGCAGCACGGCGTTCCGTATTACCCTCCTGAACCCACCGATTTCATATTCTGCTAACAGTCATTGGATCTCGACTAACGCGAGCAGAAATGTCGCGATACGATAAACCGCAATCGCGATAGGCTACAATCTGACGTTTATTAAAGTCGGAAACGTGATGGTACGCATTTCTCCTCCTTACACGAGGCATCACAAAAACGTTTCACCAGACAACATATTTGTGTATGAGAAATCGGTTGGAAACTTTCCTCATGTGAGCACGTCGTAGGTGTCGCCACCGGCACCAAACTTGTGTGAATGCTCTGAAAAGAAAATCATTTGCATATCACAGCATCTTCTTTCTGTCGGTTAAATTTCGCGTCTGTTGTGCGTCACCTTCACGGTATAGCAATTTTCATGGCCAGTAGTTCAAATTATCAGTTAGTATTGCTTGGCTTGTTATTTGGGTACAACGTGCTTCTAGTAAGTATTGAATTTGGTGCGATTTATTCTACCATTAACTAGCTTTCGAGTCACTGCAGACTCATCATCAAAAGGAGGTGGACCCCCAGTGTCTATCCGGAAATTGTCTCGGTGTCACTGTCATCAGACGACGATGCTGAAGTAGCTTGAAAACTGGTTGAAATTAAGAAAACTGGTTTAGTACTATGCCCACATAAACTGCCAATACAGTTCGGAGATGCAGTCCGTCATGCACAGTGGACATCACGAATTTATTGTTACAACCAATACTCACTCTAAAAGTTGTGGAGGCCTAAAACAGAATAAAACGTGTAATAGGCGTTGTGACGCCGGTGCCTATCGTTAGGTCATATATATATATATATATATATATATATATATATATATATATATATATATATATATATATATATATATATATATATCAGCATTGTCTTTTCTTATCACTTTTACTTACGTGCATAAGTAAATATGAAACGGGTTCTTGAAGGGCCTCAGTTATTCATGTACCAACTTTAGGTTTTGAGCGTGATAACTGAAATATAGTTTCCGTTAACTAAATTGAATGTAATTTTGTTAATTTCTATTTATTAGTTGCAAAGCAAGGCTCGAGAGAATTTCGATTGTTGTCGTGGAGTGGCCAAGATAAAACATACTGAACTCATGGAATCTGTATAGTTTAAATACATGAACTTTAACGTAAATTATCTGTTGCGATTTAAAAAGGTTGTTACAACGAAATCTCTCGCATATACAGTTACTGTTAACACTTTGAAAAATAAATTAATACTTCGGCGCGTAATGGCCGACCAGAGGCTACATCGGAAGATGAGCTTCTTGCAGCTCAACTTACTGAAAAAAAATGCTTAATAAAAATAGTTAGCCACTGCGAGCATTTGATGTGATAACTATTACGAAGAAATTCATTTTCTGATAACAATAATAAGTTTATTTTATAATAATACAGAATAACGTACATAAAATATGTGTAGCCGTTCAATGGGTGCCTTCCGTACCGTGAAACAAAACTGTGTGTGTACCATAAAGTTCGTCCTTCCTCCTCGGCCCTAACATCGCGTCTCTTTCGATCCTTTTTCATTTTCATAGACATTAAATAAAGATGCTACTCTTAAATTAACGCTGCATATCAGTTGTTTCAAGAACATTAACTATATCTTTTATACTAATTATATTCATAAAATACGTTTTACAACCTATAAAAATGTCAATATTTATGTGACGCACCGTCACAGCGTGCAGCAGAGGAGAAATTTCCGGGAAGGAGATTCATTAGGTATGTAGAGGTGCTTTTGGAGATAACGAGTAGACCGCAGTTCCTCTGTGTCCGGATGAATATATATATTCAAGAAGCCGATAGGCCGCTGGCTGAACACGGCAATAGCTCCCACACAGGCCTTTAACCCTCACCCAGGAGAAAGCCGCCTCCAGCGACACACGGTGCACCCCTTTTAGACGGGTACAGTGTTCGCCGTTGCCAGGCAGCGGGTAACAAGCCGCCTCCCTTAACGAGCACGTTTGTCACGTTTCGGGGCGCCCAGCGTAAATAACTCGCGCCGCGTGCGACGATGGCTCGCGGAGCCCGGCTGCTGGGCTGTTCACAGCGACCGCACCGGGCACGTGGCAGAGAGCGCCTTCAGCCGCCACGCGCCGCCCCGGGCATCGCGTTTAGCCCGGCGTGCGCGAGCAACGACGCGGCAAGGGATAATTTGTGCTAGTGCGTAGCGAAGCGCCGTCCGAAACGCCGCGCCGCCAGCTGGCGCCAGTTATACCCGCTGTAGAGGCTACTTTTTCATCTTTGAACAGGAACGGAACGAGGGAGCAGCCAGTAATAGAACGCTACCTGTTAATAAAGGTGCGGAGGATCTTAATTTGTTCCAGCTACGGAAACACGGTTACGGCTTTAGCAAACTTTTCTACGTACTCACTATAAACGTAAGTAAATAAGGTTAATAATTACTTGAGAAAAAGGTATAACTTGGCACAGGAGAAACGGGAAAGCATGTGTAAGCGCGCCCGCACACAGCAGACATACATACATACTCACACACACACACACACATCCATTCATAATGTAAGTACAAAGTCTGCATTAGTAGACCTGAATTTCTGAAAAGGGGCACGGTAGGAAACCCATCCAAGTTGGCGTGAGATATCTTATGAATTACTTCTAGCTTCTATAACTGTACAGAAGATACGCGGAAAGCAAAGGAAAGTACACGTCATAAAGCTAATGGGAGATCAAAGCAAACAAAACTTGCCCTAATTCACTTGTGAAATATCATTTGCGACTACAATCTTTGTAAGCACGTTCTGTGGTGATGGCAGTCACGACTCCCGAGAGTACCACACCACAATCCATAAAGCGCACTCGAAACCGAACGTAAGCGTATTGTGATATCGTTGGCTTAGTTGTGGAGAATCTCTGCGGGCAGCCGCGTCTGTAGAGTCGAGCACGGGACACGAAATGGTTATTTTCTGTTGTGGGTAGCTCTGCATGTGTCTGTTATTGTTAGTATGGAAGCTGAAGTGTTGCTACAAGTGTTAATACAGTAAAGTGATAAAATAAGCAAATGATTTAGAGGAAAGTGCGTCAATAAGTAATTTAAAAATGAGCAGTGCTGCTGATAACATATTTGTGTATACTCTCGTTGCGTGGTGTACCGTACAGTATCAATCACCCGCGCCGTGTTCGGTCTCCCAGAATGAACTGATGTGAATCAGTAGAAATTAGTCACCTTAAAGGAGTGCTGTCAAGTACCAGTGTCTTGTAGCGAGCGTGAGGACGTGCGTTCGATCATCCCGTTTCCGCATAATCAACAATCAGGCGCGCCGCGACGGTTACGCTCTTACAAATGAGAACTGAGAACTGAAAAATTAACTTTACAGTGTTATATGATTACTTGTGTCGAGGTGGACTGGTACCAAAAGAAACCTGTGTATGCGTGCGAGCGTAAGAACTTTCGTTCTATTATTCGCATCATTATCAATCACCTGCGTCGTGTCGGTTACGCGTACGCTCGTCTGAGTGATGTTGTGGACTGGTAATCATCCACTAGCTGGGATAATCATCTATAAATTAGAATGTAAACAGTGCAACCTGCTTTTTTCCTTTAATCGTCTCAGCATATAGTTGTTCATACCAGATGTAGAACAGTGTTGTGTTCTGACGATGAGTTGGCTCCGTGACTCGCTAGCTTATTTCAATAGCCAGTAGCAGTGTGGAGCAGAACAGAACGACCGCCGCGGGAGTATCAGGTGCGTGGTGTGGACAGGGCGCACGGCCAAGAAAAGCAAAAGCGAGAAGCCAGTTTAAGAAAGTGCAGAAACTGCAAGGGCAGTAGAATTACACCGAGGTCCACCAGGAAATGCAGCTGTTAACACATGGTTATCACATCTGTGGACGGCAATTGGTGGATGCCTTGTTAAATACCTGTTTACTGAGGTACGGCGGACAGTTCTCTTCAGTGTGCCGAGTAGTGTACAGTCTACAGTTACCGCCGAGTCTACAGGCTGAAGTGTTCGTCCGTCGTCTCCGAGACTTTGACTCCGTAGGCATCGTAGGCCAGCTCTGGACTCTACGTACGCATCACTCAGAGGCACAGAGCCAAGATATTAATATTTTAGAGGACTTTCAAACGTCTAATTTGCTGGACATTTCACAAGAAGAAGCATCATTTAAGTTGGGCCTTTACTCTAATTTAATATATATCATTTTATTACTAATTGTTGGGAATCTGTCTGCTGGAAGATAACCAACAACATCCTCCTGCATGCCCAGCATATTCAATGTATTATCACAACGCTACGTTAATCGAAACGACGGAATTACTGTGGACTTCCCCGAAAATAAAAGATAACATAATAAATTCCTATACGCAGGCTGCTCAAAATTATGATACAATAAATGCAGTGTACAACGTAACAGAAACAAAGTCACTTACTTTGGTGTCACATATTGATAGTACACCACGGGCGTCATGTGCGCAGTGGAACTGCAAGTTTCCATGTGACGCCGACAGTGGCTGCATGATATGTGGCAGAGCCAATGGTGCACACACGCTGAGCCACACTTTCAGTGGTTCTGGACTACGAGCGCCTCGTGCCACTGCAATACAGCACGACAGCCGCTCAGCCCCTCCTGCCCTTGGAGTCTCATCGCTACAACAGCATCATTTGTGCTTAGTACAGTGAGCAACAGTTTAGTTGCTACTGTACGAGCTGGATTTATTTCATGTTGCATTATTTGTAATGAGTATTGTGTTCACCTGAAGAAATACAAGTTAAGTAAATCTTCGGTTTGTTGTTTTAACTTGTCCGCTAATCATTTCTGCACTTGTCGTGCTTTCGTATGGTCACAATTGCCATACCACTCTCTAGTCCATCTCTCCTTACCACCATGTACGAAGTCGTTTACGACAGTTGTATTGCCTGAAGAAAACAAAGAATTTGTACACGTACAAACAATTGGATGTTACGTAGTGAACTAGAGTTGCAAATCTCCGTGAGAGGCAGAACAGTCATAAGAGAGTATTGGTATTGTTCATGCTTAGTATTGTTACCAGATCAGTTGGACTGTAGAGAGGGTATGAAGAGCCTCAGATATTGAGTTATCATTGTGAAAGACACGGAGTTGCCGCATACTCACATGAAACAGCATTATCAGTAGCAAACAGTGAGAATAGGAGACCAATGGAGCCCTCAATGTGACTGCCTGTTCGAAAGTGCAATGTCCACATTTGTGGGAGATTCAGATGTGACAGTGGCCCAATGATGGATTTCATGAGAACGTGAGGGAATGCATGCTTGTTGTCAAAGTGCCTGTCTGACCGTAAGGAAGGATCGCTGTATTTTGTACCAAGCACATGGTAACCACTTCACGTCTGTGTCTGCCACCTGAGAACAAGTAATGGATTCCCTGCAACGTTCTCTGCAATTCAGTACTATTTGTTGGGGACTAACAGCAACCAGAGTAGGTACGTTTAATACTACAACACAAACAGTTGTTTTTGGAGCGGTACCGTGACCAGAAGATATGGACTGCTTGTGAATGGTGGCGTAGTGTGTTCGTCGATATATCGGAATTCTACACCTCCTCGTGTGACACCATAGGTGGGTACGGTGGTGACCTAGGGAGAGGTACCATTGTTACAATGTTTTGGAGCGGCACAGCAGTGTCGCCTTCTGGTAACGTGGTGTAGGGAGCCATCGGGTGTTTCAGATCACGGATGACGGCACAACGGTACGTAACGGACATCCTGCATTCTCAAGTGTTATCTCTAGTGCGACAGTATTGTGATGCCATTTTTCAACACGATAACGCTCGTCCTCACATGACACGTATCTCTATGAACTGCCTGCGTGATGCTGAGGTACTCTCGTGGCGAACAAGGCCCACAGATCCGTCTGTGATACTACATGTGTGGAACCAAATCGGACATCAACTCTGTCCCAGTAGCAGTATCCATGATATCAAGGACCAGTTAAAAGAGCTGCGGTATGGCCAACGTCAAGGGCCTTGACACCATTTCCAACCGCATCAGTGCATGCGTTCAGGCCAGAGGAGGTGCAGCGTGATATTGGTGAGTTCATACTGCCAAGTTCTTTGTAAATTTGATTAGTTTTTGTAATGACTGAAATAACATTACAGACCCTCTCAACCAATAAAGTTTCATTTCCTTACATCCTCTCCTTCTGCGTACTCTGCCTTTTTGTCAGGCATTGTGATATATACCCACTGAAGACAGTTGAAAGATATAAAAAAGGCAAACGCCATAGAAGCATCTAAAATCAGTTCTTTTTGTCACACATTCCAGAATCCAGGATGGAATAGTGACGATATTATGAAAAGGATAGATTGGAAATGTTGAGACGCAGACGGGCACAAAAAATGCCTAACAATTAAGATTTCAGACAGAAAGCCTTCTTCTAAGTTAGATAGCACACGCCAGCGCGCGTGGACACACACACACACACACACACACACACACACACACACACACACATTCACACAAATGCAAATCTCAGACAGGTGGCCACTGTCTCTAGCTGACCTCGCCATTTATATTTGCGTGAAATTATGTGTGTGTTTTGTGTACTTCAGAAGAAGGCTTTTGGCCAAAAACTTACTTGTTTAGCAGCCTTTCTGTTGTACCATTGTGCGAGTCAACACTTCCACTATATAGTTCATTCAGCCTCAGTGACGTAATGAAAAATCATAGAGACCCTATTATTGCTACAACTATGGAAACTACAACGGAAATACAAAATATTGACATTACCTCGGTTTTCACCACGATTTCTATGACTGCAAATCAGCTGCATGAATCCAAAACACATTTGCACTGCCTTCGACTCTCTCTTTGCTATGTGAAACTTTTGGCACGCAATCGGCTAACATCAGTGCAATTGTAACTTCCAAATGAGTTTTACCTTACCGTTTACAAGTAAAAGGAACGACTGCTTCTCGTAGACAGTCGCATACAATGAACACAGTCAGCACACTGCTAAATATTGTTAACAATTTTGTGAAGTATATGTTGGATTACGATCTTGCTTCATTTTAAAATGACCCGTAAAGTTTCATTGTCATAGATGTTGTATTATACCTCTTCGAGAAGGCATATTATCATACAAATATCACAGAAGTTCTGACGAATGGTTTATCAGTGAATATTATAAGAATCGATATGAGTAAACGTTTTCCAAAACTGTTGCACACTTAAAATTCCAACTGCCTCCTTGGGCGTTTCACAAGATGGAGTTCGTGCAGACACTTGACAAACTCCTCTGCGCGAGTTGTGCCGTTTTTGCAGTGTCGTCGCTGGCTCGGAATGTGAAACGTGCCATCCAACCACCCAGATATCTCACCTTCGCTGCCTCTGAGACGACAGGTTTTCTTATATGAGCGGGTGATGCCTCGAGGGAATTCTCCAATCCCTTTTGAGAGACTTTCCGCGTGCACTCCACTGTCTTTTTATGATCTTTCCCCTCGGCTGTCGACACCCGTTACGTAAAAAGTGAAAAATGTGTGCGAGGCGCCCTCGCCGCCAATCTCCACCTTCCGACGACAGGCATCCCCCTTAAGGACGGAAACTACCACACAGGTTATCTAAATATTCGGCTTCGCGCATGAATTAAGATTTTTCGTATCGAAGCTTATCACCTTAATAAGTTTCTTTCATTGTGGTCCTCTTTCGTCACGGTCTGTCTTTTAACAGTCACTCGACTTTTGCAAATGATTTTGTGAAGTTAACTACGCATTCTGCTTCGTCACCTTAAGATTTTTGCTATAATTTCAGTGTTACAATATAGAATTCAATTATTAGAGGACCACTTTTTTTTCGTCATTGAATGAATTACTTTTATTTTATAGAGAGCTCGCGAGACGCTTTTGCGGATGTTTTTAAGAGCTTAAGAGAACAAGTCGGCTTAACCACAATTGTCATGTTAGACTAAAAATGTGAACACATTTAAACTGTCCGTTTCGGAATCTGAAGCTCTCGGTTTCATACTCAGATAATCACAAATCTGAAAACATTAAACATTCTCATTAAAAGTACAGTTCAGTCGTAAATGTTGGTAAACTTATGTAGACGAAGTTGACTTGGTTTACCCCTCTTATCAGTCGTATTCCGGGTCACAAGCTCCGTTACGAGCGTGCAACATGCTGAAATGTACAGCTTCTTAGGGGAGCAGTACTTGTCACTCCTTCGAAGTAATTCTAAAAGCAGCAAATATTCGGAGAGCATGTAACGTTATAACAAATAACAGGTTGGGGTACAAATTACCAAACGTGTAACGATTCAGTCTCTTTCGGTGCTCCAGTATAGAGGTACTGGACTGCATTCTCATTACATTTGTTCATTATGGTACTGCTTGGAGTCTGCTTTTCTGTAAACGTCTCTCATAGTTATGCGACGTATATTCTTCACTCGTAATTACAAGTTTTCATAGAAATTGCGCTAATGAGAAGAGAAACCTTCATGCCATTGAAAAAAAGCTCTTGCTTCGATTCAGAGCAGTGGAAACTATTTCAGTTTCCTGACTTTTTCCGCGTCCTAGATATTCCGTATAGCGCATACTCCAGCCAACCTCTTACAAATGAATTTTTGATTTATATAAATATTACATTTCATTATATACTTCGTTAGTATTGTTGTAAAACTGAACAGATACTAATGCATAATTTCGAGCTTTCATTTCGTATCTATGACTGAAATTACTTTCATGTACGCAAAATCCATTTCACTGTGCATTTCAGTTTACGTAAAATCACATCTTCAGAGATATTCATTAATAGTTTTACAGCTCTTTCCCAAGTAAAATTTTAAGATCTTAGACATCGTTTCCTATATCAAATAAGAAAAATCAAAAGTCTAACCTATTATGAGTCCTTCTCAGTAAATAACAAGCAGTTTGACAATACCTTGTATCGTGATCAACGGAGAGAGTTTCAAAGTTATGATTACTGTGACAACTAAAGGTTTATCGGAAGGAGGTTATAGACTGCCTGATTTACAGAATCATGCGTATGATAAAGTTAAAATGAACATTTGCATTTCTTTGATAATCTACAAGAATTAAATATCAGCGATGCAGACGAGTGAAGCGGGATCTTCCCCTGTGTCCAGTAAAATATTTTGAGCGCCCGTCGCTCTCAGCCCCGTCACAAACGAATTACGCATTGCTGGGCTCCTGTGCTATCCCGCACTCTGACATGAAACGGAAAACATGATCACAGTTATTTAGTTAACTACTTAGATGGTGATGCATTAAAGACATAAGTTTAAATTATATAACACGAAATCTCCTAACGTCATCCAGCTCTCCAGGAACATAATTCTCGAGCACCCTCACAACTCGGATAGTGAAACGAACAAATGTGACAGAAGAGGTGTGTGTAAAATATAGTATGTAGGTTGTGATTCTAAGTACAAGAGGCTTTAAACTTGAGATGTGATCAGCGTAAAGGGGCCTTTAGGTTGCTTAACCATGTGGCTATCCGATGGAACGGTCTGGGTTCGTGGAATACTTGTAGAATGTTTAGCTTCCGCCGTGTGTAATGCCAAGAGTGATATATGGGGGAGATGGTGCTACGGTATGGGGGTGCTTTTCGTGGCCAGCCGCGGTGACCGAGCGGTTCTAAGCGCTTCAGTCAAGAACCGCACGACTGCTACGGTCGCAGGTTCGAATCCTGCCTCAATCTTGGATGTGTGTGATGTTCTTAGGTTAGTTAGGTCTAAGTAGTTCTACTTTCTAGGGGACTGATGACCTCAGATGTTAAGTCCCACAGGGCTTAGAGCCATTTGAACCATTTTTTTTTCGTGATTAGAGAGTGATCCCCTTATTGCACCTAAGAAAACGCTAAATGTGGAGGGATATGAACACATTTTACATCATCGTGTATTGTTTAAGTAGAACAATCACTGTTCGACAAGGTGCTCAGAGCCATTTGAACAATTTTTTTTTTTCGTGATTAGAGAGTGATCCCCTTATTGCACCTAAGAAAACGCTAAATGTGGAAGGATATGAACACATTTTACATCATCGTGTACTGCTTAAGTAGAACAATCACTGTTCGACAAGGTTTCTATTTCTGGTATTAAATTGTGTGCTTCTAAACCAGTTTGCCATGGGAAATTCAGATATGTAAGCAAAATATCGTTGTCAGGGATACTTTATATATATATATCCACAATTTATGACAAACACATGAACGTTATAGAGGAATACGGGTATGTTCCCGCATCCAGTAGTGATGGAACATGACAATTATTTCTTTAACAGCAGGGGGGAAAAATCAGACGTCACTGAGTTATCCCTCGCCACACCTGTGTCACTAAGACCACCTGCAACAGCTCATTAACTCGAACGGCGAAAGCCGGTCGTTGCTTCCGCGGTGAACCTTCAGTCTTCCCGGAGGCAGGTGTATCGAGTCTACAACTGTGGTGTTAACCATAATTTGTGGCAGTCTTAACTAATGGGTGTTTTGGCCGACAAGTAACCGTCTCTGTCATATTTCCGAGCACAGTTGAACATATAAGTTCTTGTGTTTAAACTGATTTCACCTGGTTCTGATGGTAAATTGACTGGTTGTTTTACAAATAAGCGTTTCTCTAGTTCTCTAGTATTAATGTAATACAGGTGTTTTACTGAAAAGGTATTTTTAAATTTTCAGAAATGTCACGTCGTCTTGGATGTCGATATAATCCAGGCAACAGCTACTATATCTGTGGGAAGTTCGCCATTCTCAGAAATAGGAAAAAAAAGGTCAAGTTATAAAGAAAGCATATAAACATTACTTTGAAGTAGAGATAGGAGATCAAGATAAAAAAATGGGCACCACATTTCTGTAGTGCTATACGTTGCTGCAAATTAATTCAGTGGTGGAAAGGTAAAGAGAATGTGGCGTTGTTCGCTGTATCCGTAGTGTGAAGAGAGCCCAAGGACCGCGTTAGTGATTGTTATTTCTGTGTAACAAAAATTCGGGGTTTTATACACAAAAAATTGAAGAGGTACATTGTTTACCCAGATCTGCCTTCTGAGAGATTGCCAGTGCAGCATTCTGACAGCCTTCCAGTATCATCAGGAGCTCCAGGTCAAATTCGGAGTGACAGTGAAGTAAGTAGTACTGAAGAAGTCATAGATGATGATCCTTCATATCACTGCACAAGTGATACCGCCACATTTGTTAACACAAGCAGATTTAAATGACTTAGTACGTGACGTAGGCCTAAGTAAACAAAACGCGCAGCTGCTTGGTTCAGGATTACAGGAGTATAATATACTCCACCAAAGGACTAAAATGAGTGTGTTGAGGCACAGAGTCAAGCCTTTATTTCCTATTTTACAACGGACAGAGTACAGACTTTTTCCAGTGTCGTTGCTGGCCTAATGAAAGGGCTGAACTTCGCCTATATTTCACAGGAGTGGAGACTCTTCATAGATGGGTCGAAAACAAGTCTCAAGGCTGTTTTGCTCCATAACGGAAATAGAATACCCTCTGTTCCAGTACCTTACGCCAGCTTGAAGAAAGAGAATTACGAATTCGTACAAAGGATGCTAAATTCATTTCAATACAATGAATACAATTGGCAAATATGTGCAGATTTCAAAGCAATTGCTATTGTACTGAGAATGCAACAAGGCTACACAAAGTATGCCTGTTTCCTTTGGGAGTGGGACGGCCGAGACAAATTCTCACTACGTGAAAAAGAAATGGCCTAGGCAGAGATGGAAAGTAGGCGAAAACAATGTACAACGTGAACGTCTGGTAGCTCCTGAAGATATACTGCTGCCACAGCTTTACATCAAACTTGGCCTAATGAAACAATTCGTAAAGGCCATGGATCTAACAGGCAGTGGGTTTGCATATATAGCTACCAGATTCCCTCGTCGTGCAGCTGCAAAAATAAAGGAAGGTGTATATGTGGGCCCACAAATGAAGGAGCTGCAGAAAGATGCAAATTTTCAAGCAAGTTTAACTGTCAAAGAACAGACAGCTTGGGACTGTTTCAAGATGATGTCAGAAAAACTTCCTCGGAAGATGAAGAGCTACTAATTGCCAAGCAATGGTGAATGACATGATAGAAGCATATCAAGATCTGAGTTGCAATATGTCTTTGAAGGTACATATGATGGACTGTCATCTGGACTATTTCACAGAGAGTTGTAGTGATGTATCGGACGAACGTGGCGAAAGATTCCATAAAGACATTTCTACCATAGAAGGGCGTTAGGAGGGAGGTAGGTACCTTCCAGGTTAGCAGATTATTGCTGGAACATCATTCCAGAGAAGGAAGATTCAGAATTAAAGAGAAAAAAGGAATGTGCATTACAATACGGTGGCTAATTTTTTTGTCGATTCTCTGTAATTTCTCAAGTCAAATAGATACTACAAAGCGTATACACAAAGATCACTGTGTTATACGTTAGATCTCACCCTATATTAAAATAATGAACTTATAACATCATAAAAACATGAATTTATTTATCGAATTTCACGTCATGTTTGCTAAACTATATCAGAACAAAAAAGAGAAGTAAAATTGCGAATACTCATAAACTATCACTGACAAAAAAACTGAAAACAGTTCCGAATTCAGCACTCGAAGTACAACTAGGATCACAATGTATTTTTTTCAGAAGTGGACAAAAAGTTTTTTTCTGTAGAACCGTGGATTCGGTGACCATGATAGTATCAGCACGACAAAGTACCCTCTAAACAAGCAGCTTCCTTGAAACAATGGTTTAAGGACTGTAACAGTCGTGTAGTGGACTGGCGTACCTAGATACATGACCTGTACCCAGTGAAACACATTTGGGATGAGTTAGAACATCGACTTGTCTTCGAGAACCAGAGTCCAACTTCATAACCAATCCAACTTCTTAACTTTCTGTGGTGTGGAAATTGGATAATTTTTTTTCGTCTTTCTCGGTTGCACTGATATAAAACTGAGTTGAAGTGATTACTGGTATGTGACTGACACGCCCATTTTCAAACCATTCACCTTGCTCTTAGCCGTAATTATTCATGCAATATGGCGCCGAAAACCACAGCAAAGTACCCTCGCTGATCTTATAACATGCATCTGTTGCTACTGACTGGTACAACCAGTCTCCAGCAGAGTTCAAGCTGCCATAAAAGCGAAGAGTGGGTGCACCTCATATTAAGGTCCATTAATACGTGTCTGGATAATTTTTATCAGTTGTTGTGTGAAGAGTAAACGTCAAAAACTCGATTACTTCCAAACGGAAATTTTTTGAGCAGTACAAAAATTGAGAACGTTTTGAACAACTAGATTGCAGGTCAAGCAAGTTATTTCCTTAAAAGCTTCGTTGAGATGCAGAAACCGTTATTCGCTGGCCTCAGTGTGAATGAAAAATTGCACCACTACATTATGCAAGGCTGTTAAGTTTAATAATCCTACGGATTACAACAGTGGCATACTGCGATACGGTTTACAGGTAATCCTTGGTTAGTATCGTGTATCAGACTTTGAGTTAGCTACCGCATAATTTTGTAAAACATGAAGAGGCGTAGTCGAATTGCGGATGTAGGCATGTAGTGCACAATTTAGTGTGTGTACATTTGGCGCCAGAGAAACAAGCTGCTGGAAACCTGGAATTCGTGCCAAGTGTTAACTACGCAGGACGCTTTACAGTTCATCGTCCTGCATTGTCGCAACGTATGCGCAGCGGGCCAAGACGACTTTCACTTGAAGTTAACGAAAGTAATTTAACCCTAAAGATTTTAGCTTTCCTTAAGAACTGATTTGAGCTTTTATTCGTTGATGGTCTAATTCTTGTCATGATTTAAATCTGAAGAAAGGAATTTATACTTCCAAAACTGATTTGTTCTAATGTGATTCACACAATGAATGCATTTAAGCTGAATTAGTCTATTTAATCAAGAAAACTACTGTGCACTTTACGTGTCAAGAATCATTCCTAATTTTCAGCTGCTCTTCGATGTAGTCCGTTCTGTATTTTAGGACATCCGTGCTTCATATGCACAGAAAATTGCAACGCCTTTCTGCACACGTATGTCTCGCTTTTTCTTTGGAAGGGGCGGGGTTTGTGGGTGATGTAGTAAACATATTCTTCAAAATACGAAGTGATACGCACCCACATATGCCTCCCAAAGCTCATGAAAATCAGGATAATTTCTGGAACTACCTCGTGTCTCACTCAGAAACTATGAGGAGGGTGGGCCACTCTTCTTTATAATCGCGGCGTTTACAGTGTAACAGTCTTCAGGTAACGCATTTTCTGACTAGCTAAGTGACATTTCTTTTACACGTTGTAAACGTAAGTTTTCTACATCTTTATTTTCTTTTAGGTTTGCAGGCTAAAAAAAAGAAAACACCAGCTGCTAGTAGAGTTCGAATGTGGCGCAGGCCTCACGAAGCCATAAACCCAACTTCACATCAAAGTACCAGGCAGCTGGTCATTACTCCATGTTAGTGTTGACTGTGTACACATGGAATGGACTGGGTCTTCCGGTCCAGATGAACCCCACATTGATAGGAAATGGCTTTGTTTGGCTGCTTGGAGAGAATTTGCAGCCATTCATCGACTTCATGTTCCCAAACAACGATGGAGTTTTATGGATGACAAAGCGCCACGTCACTGCGCAAAACTGTTCGCGATTGCTTGGTAGAAGATTGTGGACAATTGGAGCGAATTTTTGCCTGCTCATATCACCCATCGAACATTCATGGGACGTAGCCTTGAGGTCAGTTCGCGCACGAAATCATGCACCATCAATACATTTCTAATTATGGACGGCTATACAGGCAGCATGGCTCAATGTTTTTTCAAGTGCTCTTGTTGAGTGCATACAACGCCGAGTTGCTGCATTACGCCGGGGAAAAGGAGGTCTGACACGATATTAGAAGGTGTTCCATGACTTTTTCCACCTTATTGTATTAGTACTTGCTGAATTTACAGGCTGTTTCAATGTCTTTGGACAAACATCTATAGGTGTCAGAACGTCTTGGCGAACAGCTTTTTGTTGACATAAAATATTCACTGACGATTCCTGGCGCCTCTGGGCTTGGTTTACTTCTGGTTTGCACCCGGGGGGCGACAGGGCGTAGGCACTAAATGCCGTTCGTAAGCAGTGTGTGTTTCATAACATCCAGTCATCTGCTCCTCTTGAAAGCTGGTAGGCCACGCAAAATCTAAGTTATTGGCTCGCTTCTAAAATAATTTTGTGCCCTTAGACACACGGAACTCGGTTATAAAATAATATTCTCCCGTTAGAGATACGGATTCGTATTTTCTCGTTGGAAGTCATTTTATCAGATTACTGGCGTCGGTAGTATAGTGCACATCTGGATAAGAGACTCGGTAGTTCGGTGATAAATCTTATCCCATGATTAGTGAATAGCAAAGGCCATCTAGTGTTGCAGGGAAGCGGCTGCGAACAATTTATCTCTAGGAAATGTTTTTCCCAGTGGCGTGATCTATCACTCTTAGACGTTTTTCAGAAAGACTGAAACTCTCTTTACATCCGACATGCAGTTTGTAAGTAAGCTGTTTAGGTTTTTAAGTTGGTAACGTCACGTAGAGCTCTGTATGAAAATCACAAGCTGTGCTGTCTGCAGTCTGTGGCTGGTTGGTGATGGATGCGGGGAGAGAGATGGCAGAATTTTGAGAGCAGACGATCTGGACGTGTGTCCATCAGAAAGAGTAAATTTGTAATATATATATATATATATATATATATATATATATATATATATATATATCAGTTCATGATATCCAATATTACAAATTTACTTTATCTGGCAGTATTGGCGCTCGTAGTGTTGCAGTAGCTCGAGTAATGAAGATTTTTATGAGGTAAGTGATTCATGAAAGGTATAGGTTATTGTTAGTCAGGGCCATTCTCTTGCTGGGATTGTTGAAAGTCAGAGTGTGCTGCACTTAAAATGTTGTGCGTCAGTTTAGTGTTAATCAGAATACGCAAAGAGAGAAATATCTGAGTACTTTCAGTTCTGCTCAGCAGTTTGAAAATCAAATAATGTAAGAGGTTTATCAGCACTGTAATTCGTTAACTTTTCTAAGGGGAGATTTCATATGGATCCTGGCAGGATCGCCATATGAAACATCCCCTTGCAATAATTCATGAATTACTGTGCTGATAAACCTCTTACATTACTTGATTTTCAAACAGCTAAGCAGAACTGAACATACTCAGACATTTCTCTCTTTACTTATTCTGATCAACACTAAGCTGACACAAAATATATGTAGCACAACGCAGTCTGACTTTCAATAATCCTCACAAAAGAATGGCCCTGACTTACAATAACCTATAAATTTCATGAATCACTTAGCTCACAAAAATGTTCCTTACTCGAACTACTACAATACAGTGAGCGCCAATACTGCCAGCTAAATAAAAGATTCTAACTACTGAAGGCACTAACTACTGATAGGCATAGTTAGCAAATGAAAGATTTTGATAGAGAACAATCAAATGTATTTATCTTAATAATGTTCAAAAGTCCCCAAATATATCAATTCATGATATCCAATATTACAAATTTACTCTTTCTGATGGACACATGTCCAGATCGTCCGCTCTCAAAGTTCTGCCATCTCTCTCCCCACATCCACCACTGTTGGCAGCACACCTCCAAGTGCGCAACGATACGTGCTGTTCACATCCAACTGCCCAACACTAAAATAGCACATATTTCAATAATGCCAACAAGCCACAGGCTGCACGCAGCACAGCCAGTGATTTTCATACTGAGCGCTACGTGACGTTACCAACATAAAAACCTAAACAGCCAACTTACAAGTGGAATCTCTTACGACGACTGTCTGACTCTGTGTGGTATCGGTAACCTTTTCGGCGAAGTCCTCGTATGTATAGTGCTTTTCCAACTCGAGATCAGTTCAAAGCCGGCCGCGGTGGTCTCGCGGTTCTAGGCGCTCGGTCCGGAGCCGCGCGCCTGCTAAGGTCGCAGGTTCGAATCCTTCCACGGGCATGGATGTGTGTGATGCCCTTAGGTCAGTTAGGTTTAAGTAGTTCTAAGTTCTAGGGGACTGATGACCTAAGATGTTAAGTCCCATAGTGCTGAGAGCCATTTGAATCATTTGAACCATCAGTTCAAAGTACTCCTTTGTCACAAACATGACACCAGTACGATAGGATCTGCTCGGTCCTGTTACAGGGCAAAGCTCCTCTGAAGGGAGGCTCGCGGCCATTCCTCTTTTTACCCTGGTGCGAATAGAACTGAGCTCGAGTTTCCGGCTGGGCCTCAGAAAGGACTGGTTCCTGTGAAATCGGAACGCGCAGCGGCAAGTTGGGCGGGGGCAGCACAAACACAATGGGCGCTTCCTGCGGCGCGGGCCGCGCCTGTTTGATCTGCTGTCCGGCAAACAAGGGCGGCGCGCTGCCTTCCGCGGTGGCCGGCGGGCCTGCGGGCTGCGTCGCGGCGACCTGTTGTGGCGCGAGTCGGCTGGTCACCTTTAGTCTCCTCTCCTCCGGCGTATCGACCTGCGCATTCGATATTAAGTGGGGCGGCACGGCGCGGCCAGGGCGGCGTGTACACTGTGCGCTGAGTGCCTGTCAAAATAATAAACGCCGCACCGCGCGCGCGCGCTCGTGTGCGCTCGCGGGCTGCCGCTGCCCGCCTGACTGTAACAACATCACCTCCCTATGGGTGCACACCTGCGCACCGTACTCCAAACTTGAGCTACAAAACTACGGCCGCGAAACTCTCTACAACCCAAAAAGTCGGTGTAAGCAAATATGCATTAGGCGCTCTGCAGCAGGGGCTTCTAAACTATAAATAACTGTTGGCAGACCGGCTATGTACTAGAAGAGTGGGATGAAGCCCAAGCCGACCGGAGTGGCCGGGCGGTTCTAGGCGCTTCAGTCTGGAACCGCGCGACCGCTACGGTCTCAGTTTCGAATCCTGCCTCGGGCATGTATTTGTGTTATGTCCTTAGGTTAGTTAGGTTTCTAAGTTCTAGGGAACTGATGATCTCATAAGTTAAGTCCCATAGTGCTGAGAACCATTTGAACGATGATGCCCAAATCTCTATATATAAATGTCTATGTCCTGACTGACTGGCTCAGTCTCTGACTCATCATCGCACAGCCCAAACCGCTGAGAAAAGAAACTTTAAATTTGGAGAGGGCGTTGGCATTATACTGTAGGTATCGCTTAAGAAGGGACTTTTGAAAATTTCTCCCCAAGCAGGGTTAAATAGGGTATCAACTGATTTTTGAAATATGTCACTACTAAGAAAATTTAGAAGCTATAAATATGAAAATTGGTATTTGGTAACTCAGTCATAAATAAAGAAAACACGTGTTTCAGCACTTTCGGAAATTCATATACTAAGGGGATAAAACAGTGGCTGAAACTTTTTTGTAAATAAATTTTTACTAGAGAACTACTACAACATGTTTACAAAAAAATGGTTCAAATGGCTCTGAGCACTATGGGACTTAACATCAGTCCCCTAGAACTTAGAACTACTTAAACCTAACTAATCTAAGCACATCACACACATCCATGCCCGAGGCATAGCGGTCATGCGGTTTCAGACTGAAGCTCCTAGAAGCACACAGCCACACCGGCCGCCGATGAAACAGGGACTGAAAGTTTTTGAGAAAATATTTCATTGTATACACATCAAAAGAAGTTTTCTATCACCCCGGTTCCCAGAACTCCTGAAGATAGACATTGACTGTGGATATTGTATCACAGACACGGTCCCTCTGACTTTTGAGAGGTGCCACTAAACCCGCCCATAGATGTAAATAACCATGCAGGAGCACTGCCTATTACACGGAGGGGGTCGGACAGCCGATCGGTTCCAGTCATTCCACCAGGGAGGAGGTAGACGTCTCGTGGTGTCTGTAGTTCAACCATGTCTAGACGGTCAATACCGCGGTTCGATCGCGTCCGCACAGTTACTTTGTGCCAGGAAGGGCTCTCAACAACGGAAGTGTCCAGGCATCTCGGAGTGAAACAAAGCGATGTTGTTCGGACAAGTGATTAGATATAGACAGGAACTGTCGATGACATGCCTCACTCAGGCCACCCAAGGAAGACTGCTGCAGTATATGACCTCTACCTACGGATTATGGCTCGGAGGAACTCTGACAGCAACGGCACCATGTTGAATACTGCTTTTCGTGCATCCACAGGACGTTGTGTTACGACTCGAACTGTTCGCAATAGGCAGAACTATGCACAAATTCACTCCCATCTTTGCAAACACGACACCATGCAGCGCAGTACAGATGGGCCCAACAACATGCCGAATGGACCGGTCAGGACTGGCATCACGTTTTCTTTACCGATGACTGTTGCATATGCCTTCAACCAGACAATCGTCGGAGAAATGTTTGGAGGCAACCCGGTCAGCCAGAAAGCCTTAGACACTCTATTCAGCGAGTCCAGCAACGTGGATGTTCGTTGCTGTTTTGGGGTGGCATTATGAGGGGCCAATGTATGCCGATGGTGGTCATGGAAGAAGCCGGAGCGGCTGTACGATATGTGAATGCCATCCTCAAACTGATAGTGCAACCGTAAAGTCAGCATATTGGCAAGGAATTCGCGCCCCATCGTGCTCATCTTCTAAATGTCTTCCTCGAGTATAACGACATGAAACCTATCGAACATGCCTAGGTTAGATTGAAAAGAGCTGTTTGTGGACGACGTGACCCACAAACCACTCTGAGGAATTTGGAAATTCTTGATAAGGTCTTATGGGAACAAACTGCTGAGGTCATCGGTCCGTAAGCCTAGACACTACTTAATCTAATTTACACATACTTATTCTAAGGAAGACGCACACACCCATGCCCCAGGGAGGACTCGAACCCCTGACGGGGTGAGCCACGCGGACCGCGAAAAGACTTCAACAGACCGCGCGGCTACACGGCGCTGCCCACTCTGAGGGATCTACGCCGAATCGCCCGTAAGGAGTGGGACAATCTGGACCAACAGTGCCCCTAGATGACGTTGTAGATAGTATTCCACGACTAATTCAGGCATTCATCCATGCAACAGAATGGGCTACTGCGTATTAGAGGTACCGGTGTGTACAGCAATCTGTTCCATAACCTCTGAGGGACTCGCAGTATGGTGGTACAACATGTAACGTGTGTTTTCCATGAGCAATAAAAAGGGCGGAAATGATGTTTATCTTGATCTCTACCCCAATTTTCTGTACAGGTTCCGGAACTCTCGGAACCGAGGTGCTACAAAAATTTAATCGAAGTGTGTATAAAAAAATTTTAAACTTAAATTTATGAAAATAAATATTTCACTTCTCCGGTAGATATAACGAAATATATGTTAGGGAGCGAAAGCCTCTATGGAAATGTTATAAACACACAACAGGCATGATTAACAGAAACCTTGAATTCTAGTAACTATCACCGGATTTGGCGAGAAGTACATTCGAAAAAGACCATGCTTCTTTGGCCTTAATTAGGGTGAAATTTTCAAAATGTGTTGAAATTTGTGAACAAAGTTCAATTAAAGAAAAACAAAAAAAGAAGAAAAGAGCCCATGTAGAGTATACCGTTTATGCGAGTAAAGCAGCGAGCGTGTCTTCTATACATGTAAGAAGAAGCCTACTTTTTTCGTTTAGTTCGCGAAACTGGATTCACAGACAAAATCCGATAAGGCTTAGCTCTGATATGTTGTGCAATATCTCTAGTAGGCACTGTCGATCGCGTCACGTGACACTTTTCAATTTCGACCACACAGTGAGCACGCAGAGATGCCTACAACACAATAGTCTCCCACCAAGTACGTCATTCAGTGTCTTTCTGCTGAGGGTTCTGCCCCATTTCATGCATCCCACATAGCGTAACTGTCACGCATGAAAAGAAAACTCGGAAATGGTGTAGCAACTTCGAAAGAGGACAAACAAACGTTCATGATGCAGGTGGTCAGGAAAGGAAGTGATTGTCAACCGACGGTCTTGTTCAGTGAGTCGATCAGGCGACTCGACAAAATCGACCATGGAGGGCAATTCAGAGCATGCGAAGGGAAATGTTGTCATAAGGCATTGTGCTTCAGGACAATGCTCGGCCGCAGGCCGCTGCTACAACAAAGACCCTCTTGCTGCGTTCTGATCACCGACCATACCGCGAGGGCTTGGCCCGTTATTCACAGGAACCGTTGGGTATGAGGGCAGCATTTTGGCACAAACAGTGACCTGCACATTAGAGTAGGGAATTTGCGGAAATCACAGGTAGGTGCATTGTATGACAATGGTGCTGTAAAAGCTGTACAATTTTGCGACAAATGTCTAAATTGAAATGGCGACTATGTTGAAATGTTACTGGAAAGCTTAGCTGAATGTTGCAAATAAAACATTGTTCATTTGCACTGTGGTTTCCATTTCATGACCGATTGGACCCACCTCGAGTTCTGTCTGTGTCTAGAGGCTACCCTCAGGAACTGGTGCAGGGATTTTCACTAACTGAAAGGCCAATTCAAATAGAAGGTCTCTGTAAATAATTTATTATCGCTACGTAGTGATGAATGTATAATATATCTTTTGTTATCTGTTCTGCATTTAATTGGAATTTAGCGTGACATCTGGTGGCAATGGTGATAGCTACGAGCTGGGCATGTACGGAGGACGTGGTATTTGGCGGAAAAAACAGTAAACAGCAGCCTCAAGTCTAGCGCGCAGCAAACCTTGACCAGAATCAAAGGTTGGTCTGGTGTCGAGCATTTTCGGAATCGCGCTGACCACCCTTTACAATAAAGAAAGCTGAGTGAAGTTCTCGTCAGGGGAATTTGAAAAATGTCATGTCACATCCCCACAGACATATTTACGAGAAACGGTGAAGAAACAGATGAAAGCACTGATCTTTAGTCTGCCTTTTAAGCTAGCACCCGGCTCTCAATGATCTGGAGTTTCGACAGAAACGATACATGGTTCGGTTTGCATGGTATATTATAGGTCCACTTCGGTGGATTACTTCACTAGGAAGGGCTAGGGAACCGCAAGTTGCCGAAGAGGCCTCCAGGTGGAAGACCTGCATCAGGTCGTTGAGCCACGTGAAATGAAAATTTGTGGTAAATGCCGATGGGACCAAACTACTGTGGTCATCGGTCCCTAGGCTTAAACATTACTTCATCTAACTTAAACTAACTTACGCTAAGGACAGCACAACACCCGTGCCCGAGAGAGGACTCGAATCTCCGACAGGGGGGGGGGGGGGGGGGGGAGCCGCGAGTACCGTGGCAAGGCTCCTCAGACCTCCGGGAGGCAACCCCCCCCCCCCCCTATCGCGCCACATGAAATTAATATTATTATTATTGTACCTCACGAAGTACTTCATGAATTGTGATACAGTTTGCACTAATAGTTAACTGATTCACAAGGACGTTTTGTGTGTATAATTTATTCCTGCTACACCAGAAGAGTCGTCTGATCGTAGATGTGAATGATGATAAGACAGTGTGTACGAATTACACGACCATAATTTTGTTATGTGGACGATTACAGACCGAACACGTCAGTGACATACGTACAAGCGTGGATGGCTGAAAACCACAAGTATCACACAGATACCTTTTATCACACAGATAACATCACGTAAAGTAGCACTAAATCGTTTTTTATGTGTTTTACGATACATTCCAAACCTAAACTGACCGCGGAGTGCACCAACGTAAACTGTACTAACAGTCAAACGCTGCACTAGAGTCCAGTTTACATTTAGTATGTTTTGTAAATGAATACAGAAATTGTTTTTCACAACGTACCGTGTTTCTACATTCGTAGTAACACTGTACGACAGGGTACCTATATTACGAGCTACTAATAATAGGCGTATTTCATTGAATCAATGTAAATGTGTTTGGTTTCACAGATACTTCTGATAATCCAATGTGTGCTCTGAAATGGACCTTGTATAATGTGTGTGTATGAGTAAGGTGAGGACTGAGGATGTGTGTAATCTTCCATTGCCGCTGTTTGCGTCTAACATGCCATCGTTAACAATCATTAAAAGATTAAAAACGGAGCAACGAAGCTTTCGAAATTACTATTATCAAATAATATTTGAAGTAATAAAGGCTACAGTATTATCGATGTACAGCTATTAGATGCGCGACGTAGCTTCGGAAAGGAAAGACTGGAATACGTTGCCATTGAAACCTCCCCCCCCCCCCCCCCGGTCACAGCCTCAGCCTATTCCCGAGAATAAATGAAAGAGAACGCCTGTCTGTATGGACACTGGTCCTTATGCACCGGAATACTGTTCAGTGACATGGACGAGACGTCTCCGACAACTAGAAACCGTGACTGCAGCTGTTTGGAGCGAGAGGTCTAGGTAGACTGCCACCCTTTCCCCCCACCCCCCCCCCCCCACCCCCTCCCGTCACCACCCAACCGTTACTGTGTGTTAGGTAGAGACCGATAGGAAATAGGTTCGGACATTTGGAGAAATAAACTTCCTTTTCAAAGGCAGACAACGCGAAAGGACACGGCGACAGGTTCAGAGAGATTTTTATGCGTCGGAGAACGTACTACTTGCCAAACGGAACAACGGCTACCAAGAAAAATTACCATCAGAATGACAGTGGAACACCATATTTTTAATTACATCTACATCCATACTACGCAAGCCACCTGCCGGTGTGTGGCGGAGGGTACCTCTATCGGTTCTCCCTTCTACTCCAGTCTCGTAACCTACTTCCTTGGTTTTCGGATTGCATTGCCTTAGGATTATTCCAATGAATCTCAGTCTGCCATCTGCTTTACCGACTATCAACTTTATATGATCATTCCACTTTAAATCACTCCTAATGCGTACTCCCAGATAATTTATGGAATTAACTGCTTCCAGTTGCTGACCTGCTATATTGTAGCTAAATGATAAGGGATCTATCTTTCTATGTATTCGCAGCACATTGCACTTGTCTACATAGAGATTCAATTGCCATTCGCTGCACCATGCGTCAATTCGCTGCAGATCCTCCTGCATGTCAGTACAATTTTACAATGTTACAACCTCTCGATATACCACAGCATCATCCGCAAAAAGCCTCAGTGAACTTCCGACGTCACCCACAAGGTCATTTATGTATATTGTGAATAGCAACGATCCTACGACACTCGCGTGCGGCACACCTGAAAATCACTCTTACTTCGGAAGACTTCTCTCCCATTGAGAATGACATGCTGCGTTACCACATAGTTGCAGCTGTGTAGTCCAAATGGTTCAAATGGCTCTGAGCACTATGGGACTTAACATCTGAGGTCATCAGTCCCTAGAACATAGAGCTACTTCAACCTAACTAACCTAAGGACATCACACACATCCATGCCCGAGGCAGGATTCGAACCTGTGACCGTAGCGGTCGCCCGGTTCCAGACTGAAGCGCCTAGAACCCCTCGGCCACTCTGACCGGCGCTGTGTTGTCATTTTAAAGTGTGTAGTACAACAATCCGTCAATCGGACACATTTGCTTAACAGTCAAAGTATAGTAGATGGGTGACAGCAACGATGGCAGTCAGAAACATTTGTGCCGTGTATGGAGATAATGCCATTGGACAGAGCACGGCAAGGGGGGCGGGGGTTTCCTCGTTTTAAGGATGATCGTTTTAACAATAGTAAATGTAAATGTCGCGTGACCAGGGCCTACCGACGGGTAGACCGTTCGCCGGGTGCAAGTCTTTCGATGTGACGCACTTCGGCGACTTGTGCATCGATGGGGATGAAATGATGATGATGAGGACAACTCAACACCCTGCCCCTGAGAAGAGAAAATCTCCTACCCAGCCGGGAGTCGAACCCGGGACTTCAGGGTTGAAATTCTGTCGCGCTGACCACTCAGCTACCGGAGGCGGAATTAACATTAGCGACTCTCCACCTTTAGACAGACATTTGCTCTTTGGAGGAGATCGTTTAAACGCATTAATCTACAGTTATTCACGTCTGTGTACTGGCAAATGTGATGAACTGTGATCATTCCACCGTCGTATGACATTTTCAAGCAATGAGGAAGTTTAAAAAATCGGGTGCACGGCTGCTCTCTGTTCCAAACGAAAACAGCAAATATCAGCGGGTGGCCATTTGTGCTTCTTTCTACTTGTTCATTGCCAGTTGGCTAGTAAACAACACCCACTACTCTTATCCTGTATTATTAACAGTGACGACAAATGACGTCTTTATGCTAACATAATGAAAAGATACAAAAAAAGCAGCAACTCACCGTGCGAAGACTTGCGCGCATCTACAAAAGACAATGTTGTGCACCTGGTGGAACAGCGACGGTGTGGTCTACTACGAATTGCTTTCCCGAGTTGTAAACATCACTGCTGACATTTACTGATTGTAGACGCAATCCAATAACGACGACCAGGAAGACAGAATGAAGTGATGCTACCCCCACCACAATGCCCACTCGCATTCCGAGAGACTAACAAAAAATGCTGTACAGAAGTTGGGTTGGGACGTCATTCCGCACCCACCTAATTCTCCAGATATTTGCCTCCAGATTTTTCACCTTTTCTGCTCCCTATGGACCAAACTTTAAGGAACTTCCTATCTGGATGAAAATGTGCTCCGAACATGGTTCGATGAGTTCTTCCCCACAAAACCGCGTGATTGTCACAGTCGCGGAATCGAAAAGTTTCTCCAGTTTTGGCCGACTGTTGTAAAAAATGAAGGAGAATAAATTACTGACGACTAAAGTCTCTGTTATGTGCATCTGTTGTGTTTATGAAAGTTCTGGAAAAAAGGTACGAATTTATGCAGTAACCCACTAAAACTTAGACTGACATTCTTCAAACTTTCTTCTCAAGAGGCGCCATAACCTAAAAATGCATAAGACGTATTTAATTTTTGCTGTTTATTTTTGATAAAAGAGCCATGTTTATCCCCTGACCACCCTTAGTCAGTAAGACAAATCCTTGATATGTTAAAACATCGATACTGTTGAGAGTTTTCGGGAAGACACTTCGCCGCACAGAGCGACCACTGCAATATCCGCTTTAAGAACATCGAAGCTGGTAGAAACTGTGCGGTAAGAATACTTTGAGTACAAATGTATGTTTCACTTCCGAGAAAATCTGAACCTTATATCTCCATCTTTTATGAATGTGCAATAATTTTATGCATTCAGCATCTCATGGCTGTACGTAAAGCAATGAAAATTTTCTCAGCGAAAGAGCCAAAAGATGAAAGCAATATATTGTTTGTCTTTCTTCTCCTCTTCACAGGAAATGAACGTAATTATCACATCAAATTTAGTGTCAATTCGAACTGTTACGGAGTTCCGTAGTCAAGAAAGATTAACAGTGGACAAATTCTGAAAACTGGAAACCAGTCTAGTGGTTCAATTTTTTCCATCAACATATTCTTAGAACTCCGTACTCTGTATGTTCTTCTACATGTTCTGAGAATACAGTAACGATTGTCCTCTGTTATACAAACGACAGCAGTACTTCAGACATTTCCACCATTCATGTTACGTTTCTCGTCGTGGTCATTACGCGAGACGCATGTGGGAGGAAATAATATGTTGTTCGACTCTATCCGGAAAGTGTTCTCTCAGAACTTCAATAGCAAACATCTCCGTGATGCACAACGCCTCTGGTAACGCCTGAGAATGGATTTTGTTGAGCAACTCGGTAATTCTGTCGCACCGACTGAACAATGCCGATACGAAACACACCGATCTTCTTTGGTTGTTCTCTGTCTCTTCTATCAGTCGTGCCTGTAAGGGTCCCAAAGTGATAAATAATTCTCAATAATCCGTCAAACAATCGACTCATAATCCATTTCCTTCATGTATGAGTTACATTTTCTTAATATTCTTTCTACGGAACTCAGTCTGGCATCTACTTTTTCTGCTACTTGTTTCCTGTGGTCATTCCGTTTAAGGTCGACCTAGATAGTTTCTGCTATACAATTAGGGTACATTACTTTTTATTTGTGTCTTTCTTTGTTTAAATGTTTTATCGCTTCCTAGGTAGTTTAAATGGGGAACCTATTCAATTATTATTCAATACTACTTATATTTAAGAGGATTTTCAGTTGCCACCATTTTCCGGGCAACGACTGACACACCGTCGCTCGTAAGGAAGGATGCAGGGCTTTTATGTTGGTTTGCAGTGCTAGGCACGGATGTTAAAAGTAGAGGAATGCTCAGAAGAGTTGTCGCACGGACACATCTGGAAAGGACGTGGGATGGAAGAGTAGGGGTGGTGGACATTAATCCAAGCATCTAGAAAGGTAGGCAGGAAAGAGGAGGGTAAGAGGTGACTTGAAATGGAAGAGGAGTACTTTGTTCAAGTTGGAAATATGGGTGGATCTTTGGTCGGAATTCGTTGCCAAGTGGCTGAAGTGTGGTTAGTATATGATATGGAAAGTGTTCAGATGTGGGATTTAAGGTGGCAGGTGGAGAGGGGCTAGATATGTGTTGGTGGCAGTACGGCAGGTTACGAGGGTTGATGACAAAGGGTGAAACAGTAGGGTGGCAGGTATCACGTTTGTGAGAAGTGCAGCACATCAGGAGGCGCTCAGTGCTGAAGAGGAGAGTGGGATAACTGAAGAACTGTGGATTCGCACGTAGAATTAGATGGAGTTGTGAACCGTTTCCAATGTGGGAGTACGTCGAAACATATATCTTTTCCAGCGAACCGGTTTATTCCAGGCCATTTCACTCAGTCCTGGAGCTGGAGCTGCAGCTCCTCGGTTATGGTAGAGCGCGACGTGTCGCAGCCTGTTGCTCGCAGCAGCCGTGCAGAGATCGATGAGCCACCTGCTGGAGGCCGGACCGCGGCACTCGCCGCCGCTACGCTCAGCACAATTCAGCTAGACTGCGGCTACCTCGTCCACCGACGTCAGTCTACATTCTGTCTGATCTGTGTCTTGTAACTTCGCACTTTCTACGATCAAAGAGACCAGCGCTTGTAGCGACACGTGTTCCAAGGCCCACATTTAAAGTATGTAGGGCATATCATGGAACTTCCTGGCAGATTAAGACTTTGTGCCAGGCCAGAGCTCGAACCTGGGACATTTTTCCAAAAGCTCTGGTTCCACGAGGTACGCAGGAGAACTTTGTGAAGTCTTGATGGTAGGAAATTAGGTACTGGAGGAAGTAAGTCGTGCATGGGTAGCTCTGTCGGTAGAGAACCTACAAAGGTCCCAGGTTAGAGTCCCGGTCAGCACACAGTTTTAATCTTCCAGGAAGTTTCGAGTCATCGCACACTCCGCTGCAAACTTAACATTAGTTCTGGCCTGTGTATTATGATTAATAGGGAAATTTGTTACCAGCTATATCCGAGGTAATTGCGAGTGTGTGGTTACGAACCCCTCCTCTGACATAAATATGAAATATTGTTCTGGTCAGCAGAAACGTATTCGAATGTACACTATTTGACTAAGCTGTCATTAAATGGGCTCACGTTTTACACAGAGCGTACCTTAAAAACATACAGTACTATCTCAGGACGTTGCACCAAAAAAATTTGTGTGCACTCGTGCTTGTTAAACGAGGTGTTCCACAAGTCGTGCTCGCATTTTAGTGTAACAGTGCAGTCATACCCGGAGACAGTTACGAATTCCTTTGAAAAATATCTCGAATCATCTCTCTGCTCCAGTTCTCACACTGAATACGTGCCGAGTACTTCACTTCTGAGATGACTTCAGACAGAAGTCTCCAGTAGACTGTGTTTAAGTGATTGTGCGGGACGAGATACAGATTCCGCCCGATCTACCCCTCGTGGGTCATGTGGGTGCGCAAGGTCTCGTCTTACAACAGCAGCAAAACGGTGCCTTATCATGCACGTCCAATAACGACGTGCAAGTGGAAGATTCTGCCAGGAAGATTCTGCCGGAAAATCAGAAAATACGCTCGTACATCACTTTTTGTTGGAAGAATATCTGGCCCAATAAGAACGACACCTAGCACTGCTAACCGTGCATACAGTGAGATACGTTGCTGTTGTGGTGACTCAGAAATAGCGTATGAACGTACAGAAATTGTCAGTCGCATTAAATGTGATCATTTCAAATACATTTGTACGAACTAGGACAATATTCCATACCTATGTCAGTTGCCGCTAGTAATCATACAGTCGCAAATATTTTACAAACAGATTGTTGTAGTACAAGTTTGTCTTATTCTAAACTACTGGCCATTAAAATTGCTAAACCAAGAAGATGACGTGCTAAAGACGCAAAATTTAACCGACAGGAAGAAGATACTGTGATTTGCAAATGATTAGCTTTTCAGAGCATTCACACATGGTTGGGGCCAGTGGCGACACCTACAACGTGTTCACATTAGGAAAGTTTCCAACCGATTTCTCACACACAAATAGCAGTTGACCGGCGTTTTCTGGTGAACCGTTGTTGTGATGCCTCGTGTAAGGAGGAGAAATGGGTACCTTCACGTTTCCGACTTTGAAAAAGGTCGGATTGTAACCTATCGCTATTGCGGTTTATCGTATCGCTAAGTGGCTGCTCGCGTTGGTCGAGATCCAACGACTGTTAGCAGAATACGGAATCGGTGGCTTCAGGAGGGCAATACGGAACGCCGTGCTCGATCCCAACGGCCTCGTATCATTAGCAGTCGAGATGAAAGGCATCTTATCCGCCTGGCTGTAACGGATCGTGCATCCACTTCTCTATCCCTGAGTCAACAGATTCGGACGTTTGCAAGACAACAACCATCTGCACGAACACTTCGACGACGTTTGCAGCAGCATGGACTATCAGCTCGGAGATCATGAATACGGTTACCCTTGACGCTGCATCACAGACAATAGCGCCTGCGATGGTGTACTCAACGACGAACCTGAATGCACGAATAGCAAAACGTCATTTTTTCGGATGAATCCAGGTTCTGTTTACAGCATCACGATGATCGCATCCGTGTTTGGCGGCATCGCGGTGAACGCACATTGGTCATCGCCATACTGGCGTATCATGCGGCGTGATGGTGTGGGATGCCATTGGTTACACATCTCGGTCAACTCTTGTTCGCATTGAACGAACTTTGAACAGTGGAAGTTACATTTCAAATGTGTTACGGCCCGTGGTCCTACCCTTCATTCGATCCCTGCGAAACCTTACATTTCAGCAGGATAATGCACGACCGCATGTTGCAGATCTTGTACGGGCCTTTCTGAATACAGAAAATGTTTGACTGCTGCCCTGGCCAGTACGTTCAGATCTCTCACCTACTGAAAACGTCTAGTCACTGTTGACCGAGCAACTGGCTCGTCACTATACGCCAGCCATTACTCTTTATGAAGTGTGGTATCGTGTTGAAGCTGTATGGGCAGCTGTACCTGTACACGTCATCCAAACTCTGTTTGACTCAATGCCCAGGAGTATCAAGGCCGTTATTACGGCCAGAGGTGGTTGTTCTGGGTACTGATTTCTCAGGATCTATGCAGCCAAATTGCTTGAAAATGTCAGTTCTAGTATAATATATTTGTCCAATGAATATCCGTTTATCATCTGCATTTCTTCTTGGTGTAGCAATTTTAATGGCCAGTAGTGTATTATTGCATACTTTCACTCATTCCACTTTGTGTTATTAATTACGATAAATAACGGCGGAGGGTACTCATACCAATTGTAGGCACACTTTGCTCCTTTCAGAAGATGTATAATGTGACGTTTTGAAAACGCGTAGGCATCGTATTTGGTAGAATGTATTGTTTTACTGCTCACACGCGACGTTTTATATAGATCTGGTGCGTTCGGCGGTGCTTGTCGGGAATGCGGAGCAGTCCCAAGTGAACAGCGCGGCAGAGGAGAGTTACATCAAGATCCCGAGGGGTTACCTCATCCGCCTGCCGCATATGTCATCGTTCGCGAGAGGCAGGCGAAGTGTGCTGTTCATTAGCAACGCCCACTATTTTAATGTTACTTCAGAGAATATGTGACATTCCGCAGACTTTTTCGTGTGCCATAAAATACTAAACAAAACCATCAAATTAAATTTACAGCAGCGTAATGCCAAAAGTCACACACCTGAGTACGATTAAAAGTACAGTGTGTTACCTCCTAATTTAAAATTAGATAATATTTGAAATATGACTACAGTACCATGAACTAAATCTATTATCGCTTCAGCAGCGGTTAAGACTTTAATTTGGAGAACTTTTGTAACCAATATGTTTGTTTACTGCATACAGATAATCCAGGAAGAGACTCCACTGTGATAATCAAAATTTTCCTAACTGTGCGAGCTTATGCAAGAAAAAACTAGTATCTCAAGAAGGAACTAACAGAAAACAATTCTGCACTTAGAAGGGGTGGTTTCAAGTTTGGTATGGGCATGGGAGTTCACAGAAATTTATACAAGAAGGGGTCAAGATTCTAGAATAGTAAATTTTGATACAAAATTCTATTCATTACTAACAAAAATAACCAACAAAAATGGAACAGAATAATGCTCCTGTAAAGTGAAAAAAGAAGAAATAAACTTCAAAACCGCTTATTCAACTTTACGCCATATACAACATTGTGTACTTCCAAAAATTTAGACAGTCAAGAGTAGTCAGTTAGTGCCCATTTATCGTAAGATTCTAAGCAAAAGTAGAGTGCATTTTGTCTTGACCTATCCAGTTTCTAGTTCTGAACTTTCCACCTGTTTGTACTACGAAAGCCATTTGATAATCATTACATTCAAATTATTCGCCACCGGTGCTCATTTTGAATGTAACTATGCTGGGTTCTGTTTTCCGTTATGAAAGCAATTCCGATATAAAGATTTTTAAAAAGTTTAACTAGATCGCATGATACAGTCCCTACAAACGGAACATTTTCAAAATTATTATTTCGAAGCAGATAAGTCTGTTGCTACAAGTTATTAATTCTTGCCTTTTTGCTCTACATACCTTGTCAGCTGCCACATACCTTAGGTTTCGTAGTTCTTAATTAATGGTCTACAAACTGAAAGGTACGTCGCAGGTATAGTTTATCATACATTTGAAGAAGCTCAACTTACGTCAGTAGAGGTGGCATGAAGACGCATGAATTATTGAGTTTCTAGTTGTAGGTTTGCGAAAAATATAAAATCAATTACGTCATTAGTAAGCTGAAGTTGCAGGTCAAGCTAATTGAGAATTCCGTTTTGGCTACATAAGGGAAAGGCATTTTCGAATGTAGATCAATGAAGCCGTTAGGAACGAAATACTTCAACATGAGTAGCTTCAGTTAACATTTAAAATCAACTTGGTGGCCTAACGATCGAATGCTTCTCTACCAAACACAAAGGTAACACCCAGAAGATATTGAAAAATCACAACTTACAACCCAGCGTGCAGGCTGACAAAAAATAGGAGCAAACCTCCAATAAAACTGTACTTTAATAACATTTTGGACAAGAGCAGACACTCGGTGGATCTTCTATCAGAACAAAGCATATCATTTAAAGTTACAGACAAGCACTTGAAATTACACGAAAATGCAAAGGAAAGAGGGATTTTTTATCACTGGGATATCCACCTTAGATTTAGAAAATGAAATTAAACTTAGTATCAAGTTAAACTAAATAAAGCCAATAACTTCATCCATGTTAGAGGATGGCTTGCACCTGTGTCCAGTACATACAGAGCCCAGTGAAAAAGTGCTGGAAGACGCACTCGTTCAAACTGTAGTTTCTGTGTTCAGTGCTCTTGGGAGTTCGCGTTAGAACATGTAGTTATGAGAGAGTGAAACGGATACAGTTGACCCATTTCATACTTATTTCGTGTGTTTTCATTACGCTCCAGCTTATTAATGTTCCGTTACAGTTATTTAATTGCTGGGTGCTGTGATCATTGAATACCTTAGCATTAATTCGTAGATACAGTTATTTTGTGCCATTTTTCCTACTTTAAAATCTTTTTTCTTCAACACGCAATGTTTTTATTATTGTGCTGGCTGTAATCCTCACCTTCATCAAAAGATTTCTTTAGGCTTAGAAAATCTAGAATTCGCTAGTAGAACATTTATTTGTTTATTATATATTGTACTGCTACCGCTTATTTTAGTGTACGACGCAGCTATCACCGATAGACAGAGCTATGCCCCCCTGTGTACCGCATGCTACATTCGGCGACACACTTGTCACTAAGCAACGCGCCTTCTGGCGCGAATTGACCTAAATAGGCCTAAATAGCAGACAGCAAAATAGATGTCAGTCCATATCGAACAATTTCGTTATACTCCATAAATAGGGTCAGTGGGAACAACACTGTCTTTCTATCAGAAATTTGCATTTAAATTGCTCGAGAATCTGTGCACAATAGTAATGTGAATACGTCGTTACTAATGAAACTGGATGGCTGTATTTTATCCTGCCATAGAGACATAGTACATACCGACTGAAGCAAATTCATTAACGAGGATACTACACGGCAATCGGATATTTGTGTATCTTCATACGATATTTACGGTACTCGAAATTCAAAACTTAAAAGTCACTCGCCCAAAGCAGTTCGATGCAACTCTCAAAAATTCTCGAGAGAATAAATTTTCAAGTTTTCCGAGTGGTTTTAACATCCTAAACCAATACTGGATTTTCGATGGCTCTGTGGTAGAATTCTCGCCTATCACGTGGATTAAATGTGTTGACATTCAGGCCTTGAGAAATTTTTAAACCAATATGCATGTTCAGAGAGGATTTCTGTGAAGTGTAAAATAATGAAGATGAAAACACTTTTGTTTCTAATGTTTCTTTTATTTAAATAATCTTTACTAACAACCTTTTAAAAACAGAATCGGTAATTAAGAACAAACACTGGAGTGGAAACTGGGTTTCAGTGTGTCATATGTAATTACAAATAAGAATAAGTGCATTTTTTATAAAAATTACAGTTATGTAAATGTTAATTAGCATTTATTTGCTGGATTTTATATTTAAAAGACGTAGGTATTGGAAATGAACCAAAAGAAAAACCGGAAAAAGTAAAACATTAAAGGTCCTTTTAAAAGCCTCTGGGACATCATCAATTGTTAGGCAAAATTATTTTGAGGCAATCATAATGTGGTTAAATTTTTTCCGCTCAGTCATTTAGGGGAACGGAAGCCACTGGGTGAAATTCGGTTTTTTCGAGTCACGCGAAAATTTTCACTGACCTAGAGTTTTCACGTAAAATGTGAATTTCATTGCGAAATCTAACACCTGTTCTAGCAGCGCCTACTACTCGTTCGCTTTTCAGTGGTTTACCTGCTATTCAGTATCCAGACTGATTATATCGATATCATAAAAAATATAGATTAAAAATTTAGATAATGTTTGTTGCCCTCTTCAGTTTCAATATGAGAGACTGAGTCAGAGGGTCTGATACATTTATTGATTTTACACGGAAGCAGAAGGGGGGATTTTTCAGATCCCTGGCCGTAATCTGCCAGTGGAATTATTTGCTACCTTCGATTCAGAAGCAAATATAATTATTGGTAATTACCATGAAAAATAAAAGAGACACAGAATTGTTAAGCTACACTACTGTTGCACAAACTCTTCCAACATAAGTTGCGCTAAAAGTAACAAGTACAAGATCTTCTTTTGTGCAAGATGCAAGGCCCGCAGTCACTATGGGTGGTATCAACAGGGATATGTAATTCCTAGTGGTTACTCCTGGATCTTCCGACCTCACGTCGAAGGCGGTTGTGTGACCACCACAGGATCCAACCCGCTTCACGCCCAAGTGGCTGGGTTTCCGGAAGGGGTTGCCAGGTCAAGGTATTTCCAAGTCGTGAAATCCACACTGTAAGACCTTACTGTCGTTGTTATTGTTTGAAAGGGTGGAGCGGTCTTGCTGAAACTTCCTCTAGAAATTGAAACTGAAATTTTTGGTAAGTGCTGTGGGACCTAACTGCTGAGGTTGTCGGTCCCTAGACTTACACACTACTTAATCTAACTTAAACTAACTCAGCTAAGGACAACACACACACCCATGCCCAAGGGAGGACTCGAACCTGGGACCGGGGAATCCGCGCGAACCGTGGCAAGGCGCCAGACCGCTCGGCTACCCCGCGCGGCCTTCTTCTAGATCTCAATCTTAGGGCTTATGGAATGTGCCCTTATAATGGAAGATTTTCCTGTTAAGCCTGTTTTGTTCTCTGCGTCGGTAACAGCTTCACGACGAAAATTTGTTGAAACGATGCCTATGAGCTGGTAGAATTTTACAAGTGGCGTAGGTTTCTAACATCATTTAATAAACCTACACGTTTCGTTCAGTGCCTTGTCAACTTTTTTCACACAGGTATATTCGTACCAGAATGGACACTCCTACCCTGCCACGCTGTAGCATGTTGCTAGTCGCGTCGTTCTCAGAGTTTGTGGTCGAGATCCCCATGTGCTACCAGTGATGTTACAGACGACGTTGTTCCTAGTTTCCCCCTTCATTTTTGTATACTCACAGTGCTGCTTGTACGTCAGAGTATGATCCGTGGTGGATCCCAAATACTTGGGGCGGGCCGCATTTAGTAACAATGTATGCGTTGCCAGGTGTAAGTTTACCATATGCCTGATGACACTTAAGATGAAAAGCATACAGTTTCAGTTTAGCTGTATTCGAATTGAGTGTATTGTTAGCTTAATAGTCAGAAAATTCTCTCAATACGTCTGTCAGGTCTTTTTCAACATCTTCAAAAGATTTCACTTGACTCGCAAATGCCAGATCAACTACTTGTGTTCGGTGGAATTGATTGATCGTTGGTACAGATGTTGAATAACAATAGTGAAAAACATTTACTTGTGGTGAGTCCTTTCTTTGACGTCTTCGTCGATTATGCAGTTCCTAGAAACACACATAGAATCTTCTGTTTTGCAACAAAATTTTAATTAGCTTTGTTAAACTGTAATCTTTTGTGAATATCCTGTTGTTACCCAGTAGATCTCCTGTGACGGTACACTGTGACAGAGAGTGGCGTAAGTAGCCGTCAGTTCGATGAAAGCTATTACTGTAATTTTCCGGGTTTCGAAGCCATCCTCAATAATTTGCGTGAATTTGAGGACCTGTGATGTACAACTTTTTCCTGGATTTAAACCTGCTTGTCTGCCTCTACAACATCAGTCAAACGATTCAGCAAACTTTGCTCAAGAATACTGGCCTATAGTTTTCTTGCTCAGTTGACAATTTCCCTGGTTTTAAGATCGGAATTACTCTACATTTTCTCACCTTTTCATACAGTCGACATTGGTTTTTGTAATATAATCCGACACACTGGTTACAACTCTTCTCCGCTGATTCAAACGGCATCTTTTCGCGTGATAGTCGACGTGTGGTACCGCAAGGTGTAGTTTTACTAATAATGAAGTCTAAATAGGACTTTTCTAGTCAAATGTTGATAACGTGCAGTGAACGCAAATTATTTTTTACCCTAGCAAGTACACTGGATGAGTAAATGTAAATGAAGACAACGGTTAAAAATAATACAGGAAATATCAAAATACAAGTACTCGAAATTCCTGCCTCTAACAACGCTACAAAACTTACACGCACATTAACACAGCGGCCAGACGCACGCAGACAAGTTCACACGCCGGGAAAACTTCCGTGGCCGTTGTTCCACAGTGGTGGATTTGTGTCCTATGGTTATTTCTAACACTTGCTTCACTTGGCACCGTCCGCCCTACTCTAGACTCACCACTACTTTTTTTTTCTCCACACTGTATATGACGGGAGTAAATCAATGCTATCTTCTTTCAAGGAATCAGGATGCAGTACCTATGTCTCTGATGGGTATATGCTTAAAGAGAGAAGGGCTGCATTTATTTCATATACACGTTTCTTGAATCAAATGTCGTAAAAGCAGTATAACGTACGTCCAAGATTCCGGAGTATCTTCTTTCTAGCAGCAAGGACGCAACTGCCCCATATGAAACCAGCTGTTAAACGATTATCGCGACAAGAACCAGTAGTGTGTCATGAAACAGAGATCCGTTTAATTCCCAAGCTCGTAACTGCCAGCGCCAACAACTGTTTATTTTCTGTCACCTTTCTTATAAGGCAGGAGGCATCCTTAGACATCTGCCAAAGATGCTGTAATTTTCAAACACTCGTTTCAGCTTAAAACGTCTCACTACTACAATTATGAAACATTAGGTTTCTAAAATGATTGCGATATTTAAATCTGAATTTTTGATACAGTAAAATGAATTCCAAGTCTACAAATGTTTAGATAGCTAAAATTAGAGGTCTATGGCTTGAAGATACATTATAACACTACCTATAAACCTGATCTGAATTGGCCACAAAAATACATGCAAGACAGC
The DNA here is from genome assembly GCF_023897955.1 of Schistocerca gregaria. Taxonomy (NCBI): domain Eukaryota; kingdom Metazoa; phylum Arthropoda; class Insecta; order Orthoptera; family Acrididae; genus Schistocerca; species Schistocerca gregaria. The sequence goes on from NC_064922.1 coordinate 466,614,306, forward strand.
ACCGCGACGTAACACAACGTGACTATACAGTTAAACAGAGAACCATTTATACCAGCCACTCAAGTTACACCCAGTGTCTAGCAATTACATGTATCAATATGGATCGCTAGTAAACTTAGTCACATCTCAGAGGCATTACTTAAGCTGAACAGTGCACCTTATGAGTAACTTAGTACTTGGGAGCTTCAGTTTTTGGCACTAGCCTTGGTAGTAATAATCCCTTAAGCAGGTAGAGACCCGTCTAGGCTAAGGCCGAAAAATCTCAGTATGTAATACCTTAATTAGTAATCAGAGGCTAGCCCTATTCACCATTTAGATCTTACACTGATAATTAGCCTAAGACTAGAACTAAAGAGCCGACTCAGTCACTTTTCGAGTGGCCACGCTACTTGTAGCTTACTATAAGGAACCAGAAAGCTGACGCTTTATCACGAGTAGCCAAATGCGCACGGTTACTCACACTGAGGAAATAAACCGACGTTAGGGCACACTCACAGGTATCTCCGCAATAACGGCCATCACAATTTTCCGCTTACGCACTCAATTCCAGAACAAGGGGAAATTGCTTACCCAGTGCTCAGAAAACGTAGCATGGATAAACGCTCCATATCAACGATGTCGTTAAGTAATAAGTGATACACAAGTTTATCTGCATCGTCCGTGGTCGGCGAGAATTACAACATTAACCACAGTCACCTCAATCAGTAGTTACATCGTTGTCTGATTACGGCAAAGCTTTATGCAGAACATTAATTCTCATAAATCCAACATCATTAGCAGCCCCATCATTACCATAACACTACAGTACCATGTGCATGGAAGGTAATGGCGCACAAAGCAAATACGTTAATTAACAGTTAAATGAGCAACTTCACAAAGTAACTGCAATTACACATATATTAATCAGCCTTTATTTGATGAATTTTATATTAAAAGTAGTAGGTATTGGAAATGAACGGGAAGACACGAAAAAAATAATGGCTTGGAACATCAATGGTCCTTTTAAAAGTCACCAGGATACCTCTATTTCAAATGGTTCAAATGGCTCTGAGCACTATGGGACTTAAATGATGAGGTCATGAGTCCCCTAGAACATAGAACTACTTAAACCTAACTGAACTAAGGAAATCACACACATCCATGCCCGAGGCAGGATTCGAACCTGCGACCGTAGCGGTCGCACGGTTCCAGACTGTAGCGCCTAGAACCTCTCGGCCACTCCTGACGGCATATCTCTATTTGTTAGCCAAAATTATCTTGAGGCAATAACTATACGGGTATATTATTAACCCCTCAGTGATCTATGGTGACGGAGCCTGATTTACATTCGATTTTCATGGGTCTCGCTATGCTTTTCACTACCTGAGCGATTCCACGTAAATGTGAGCTCAAATACTAAATCTACAATTGTTCTGGCAGCGCCTGAGACTTTGTTTATTGTTTAGTATGTTATATGTTATTCAGTATCGAGAGTTCTTATTTGGCTACATCAAAATATCTGAAATTAAAATTTAGATTTTGATTGTTGCCCTCAACAGTTTCGTCAGGCTTTGGAAAATGCTTTTCACTTCTTCAGCATGTCTCGCGTGATGATTCATCACTGTATTGGAGACACCCCACCGGATATGTTGCCGGTTTGTAAGCCCTTGTTAACGTGAAGAGTGACAATGAATAACTGAATGAAAGGGCACTGCGTGCCTTAGGAGTGTATCTGGTGTGTATGTGTGTGGTGGGGTGGGGAGGGGGGGAGGAGGGGGGAGATAGCCAGACACTGTAAATCTCACAGTAAGGAAATATCTCACAAAATGCAGGACTGTTCTACTCATGTGTAATAATAGACCCTACCCATTACAGTTGTATATGGTTCCAGGACATTATTATTTATTAATGTTACCTGATATTATAATTCAGTTCATGAGGCGATCGGCAGTTTTGTACTCTAGTTTTCTTTAGAAAACCAATTTATTTGCCAAGATCGCTATGTTAATGCAATTACTGGATTACTACACTACTGGCCTAACCTAGAAATGTTCGCATTTACACTACTGGCAATTAAAATTGCTACACCAAGAAGAAATGCAGATGATAAACGGATATTCATTGGACACATATATTATACTAGAACTGCCATGTGATTACATTTTCATGCAGTATGGGTGCATAAATCCTAAGAAATCCATACCCAGAACAACCACCTCTGGCCGTAATAATGACCTTGATACGTCTGGGCATGGAGTCAAAGAGAGTTTGGTTGGTGTGTACAGCTACAGCTGCCATGCACCTTCAACACGATACCACAGTTCATCAAGAGTACTACCTGGCGTATTGTGACGAGCCAGTTGCTCGGCCACCATTGACCAGAGGTTTTTAGTTGGTGGGAGATCTGGAGAAGGTGCTGGCCAGGGCAGCAGTCGAACATTTTCTGTATCCAGAAAGGCCCGTACACCACCTGCAACATGCGGTCGTGCATTATCCTGCTGAAATGTAGGGTTTCGCAGGGATCTACCAACCCGAGCAGCAATGTCGCGATACGATAAACCGCAGTCGCGATAGGTTACAATCCGACTTTTATCAAAGTCGGAAACGTGATGGTACGCATTTCTCCTCCTTGCACGAGGCATCACAACAACGTTTCACCAAGCAACGCCGGTGAACTGCTATTTGTGTATGAGAAATCGGTTGGAAACTTTCCTCATGTCAGCACGTTGAAGGTATCTTCACCAGCGGGAACCTTATGTGAATGCTCTGGAAAGCTAATCATTTGCATATCACAGCATCTTCTTCCTGTCGGTTAAATTGCGCGTCTGTAGCACGTCATATTCGTGGTGTAGCAATTTTAATGACCACTAGTGTAGTTTCGGCAATAGGCATTCCCATTATCCATCCTCAGATGTAAAAAGGGAAAGTATGCCGAGCTTACAGGCTTACAGTCATAAAATAAATGTGGTAGAGCATATACAGCAGTGACAAATATTACATACCTATAAAATTGGGCAGAGGTAGTCACATTATATAACGCTTACGCACCAACATGTCACACGAGGACTATACAGGGTCAGTTACCTAACGTTACCGCTGGATATATTTCGTAAACCACATCAAATACTGACGAACCGATTCCACAGACCAAACGTGAGGAGAGGGGCTAGTGTAGTTGTTTAATACAAACCATACAAAAATGCACGAAAGTATGTTTTTTAACACAAACCTACGTTTTTTTAAAAAATGAAAGCACTTTAGTTTTGTTAACACATCTGAACATATAAACACATACGTAACCAGTGCCGTTTGTTGCATTGTAAAATGTTAATTACATCCGGAGATATTGTAACCTTAAGTTGACGTTTAAAACCTCCGACGTTCAGTTGCGTGTTATAACAAACACGGGCCACGGTCGGCGAGCTGCATTTGCAGGAACATGTTTAAGATGACGACCGTGTTTACGAGTGTGGCTGTAGTGCACTGTTGTCAGCTGTGCCGCAGTGACCGCATGTAGGGCTTGCTGCTGTTGTTATTCTGCATTCGTCTCCGCACGCAGACCAACTGTAGTACACCGTGTTACCATACGTCTGTGATAGTGTAGTGTTGTAGGAACTGTGACCATGGTGAATTCGAACTCTGAAGAGGCGGAGATGATACTTGTCTATGGCGAGTGTTCACGAAATGCAGTTGAAGCCTGCAGGGTGTATGCAGAACGGTACCCGGACAGAGAGCAACCAACGTGCCGTACATTGCAAAACATCTACCGCCAACTATATGCAACAGGTATGGTCGTAGCACGCAAACGGGGCCGTAACGGGCCCGTCACAGGAGAAGCGGGAGCACTTGGTGTGTTAGCTGCTATTGCCATGAACCCACAAATGAGTACACATTGCGAGAGCCGGTGGACTCAAAGTAGTGTAATGCGCATACTGCATCGTCACCGCTTTCACCCGTTTCTTGTGTCGCTACATCAGCAATTACATGGTGATGACTTTAATCATCAAGTAAAATTATGTCAATGGACATTAACAGAGAATGCGTTGCAGTTCTACCTGTTTATCGATGAAGCGGGTTTCACAAACTACGGGGCAGTGAATCTACGGAACATGCATTACTGGTCCGTGGACAATCCTCGCTGGCTCAGACAGGTAGAGCGACCGTGGACTGTAAATGTATGCTGCGGAATCATTGGCGACCACCTCATTGGTCCTCATTTCATTGAAGGGGCCCCATATACATCGCGTTTCTACAGAATGATCTGCCAACGTTGCTCGGAAATGTCCCACTGGGAACGCGTCGACGTATGTGGTATCAGCATGATGGTGCACCTGCACATTCCGCAATTAACACTACGCTGACCTTTGAGAGGATGTTCTACGGGCGTTTCATAGGACGTGGAGGACGCATAATGGCAGCCTGCGGCTACATTACATCAGATGTACTGCGGCATGTACTGCATTCATTACGCCAGAGATTGCAATTGTGTGCAGCAAATGATGGCTACCACATTGAACATCTATTGGCCTGACATGTTGGGACACACTCTATTCCACTCCGTAATTGAAAACAGAAACCACGTGTGTACATGTACCTCACCCCTGATGGTAATGTACATGTGCGTCAGTGAAAAAGACAAATAAAAAGGTGTTAGCATGTGGACGTAATGTGCTGTTCGAGTCTCTTCTGTACCTAAGGTCCATCACCGTTCCCTTTGGATCCCTACATAATTCGGTGCACTCAGATACACACGATCGAACAGCGGAGGAGTGGTACTCAAGCGTCAACTTTAGGTTACAATATTTCCGGATGTAATTAACATTTTACAATGCAACAACCGGCACTGATTACGTATTTGTTTATATGTTCAGATACGCTAGCAAAGGTAACGGTACTCCATTAAAAAAACGTAAGTTTGTGTTAAAAAATATACATCCGTGAATTTTTTTATGGTTTGTATTAACCAATTACACTAGACCCTCTCCTCACTTTCGGTCTGTGGAATCGATTCGTCAGTATTTGATGTGGTTTACGAAATATATCCAGCGGTAATGTTAGGTGACTCACCCTGTACAATATATTGAAAAATAATCTCATGAAATTCCGCTCAGATGGACGGATACAATACAGTCAACAGATAATAAAGAATACTTCTAAGAAATAAAATTTTAAATAAAAATGTACCATAAAAATTCGAGGTATTACGGTTGTAATATATTGTGTGTCCATATGAGCAGGAATTTGTGAAACTATTTTTGAGTATATTATATAATTCTAATGTGGCAGATTGATATAAGCGTTATATCATGTAACCACCACTGACTGGATTCTCGAGTGTTTAACATTTGTTATTGAGCTGCTGTTTATGCCATACTACATTTTTATATGATTGTAAGCCTACAACCTTGACATATTTTCTTGTCTGAGATCTGAGGTTGGCAATACATATTGTTAATTTGTTTTTAAAACATGTCTATGTATATTATCACTTATTTGACATGTTTAATACCTGTTCCACACAGACGAAATCAGAGAGGTCTCATTTCCAAGACTGAACAGGTTACTTAAAATACGTATACAGAGTTTATAATGTAGTGCGGGACATCAACTTGTCACTTTCCAAGAGAGTTGTAGGTGTTTTTTTTTTTTTTATACACCCTTATATTCATTGTGTTGGCTGCAAATACGTTGCTTAGAACTGACTTCTAAATAAGTCTGGTTAACATTTAAGTTTCAATCTATGTGTGTTGTCGTGACGACAAAATTTTGTTATTAAAGATATGCACCCATTCAGAATCTACAGCAGCGAAAAGACAGTAAATCCAATTTCTATCTTGGAGCGTGTGTGTGTGTGTGTGTGTGTGTGTGTGTGTGTGTGTGTGTGTGTGTTTCTCGGCATGCTTCCATGCACCGTGCCCACTGTGAAATGCACGCTTCGAGCTTTCCTCTTCGCTTGGCGAGATTGCGGTAAGAACTCAGAGTTTTTGCTACCTGGAAGTTCCGCTCGTGCAAGAAGAAACTCTAGTGAAACAGTATGAGAAAGAACAACCGCAACCAGGCTCCGGCCCGCTCTCAAACGACGCTTGTTTGCTTCTGTGTGACGGTAGCCCAACGGCGGAGCTAAATCATGCATACTCTGGAGATGAAAGGTATCTTATTCCTAGGAGGGGCCAATCGAAGAGGAAAAAGCTAACCAGGATGCTGTTTTCCTGCGAACCTTTCTGAAAGATTAAAGCTGTGTATCGCACTAGGACGCGAACTTGGAAAATAACCTAACATAGTTTTTGTTTGTCTTTCATTTAGAACGGGCTATACTTCATTTACAAAGAGAAAGACTGATTTAGGAGTTTAATGGTTCTTCGAATGACTGAAAAGTGTAATGATGTGTAGCGCACTTAATCGGAACAAACTGACAAGAAAGAGAATAACCGCATTCTAACTACTTCCTAGAAAGTACACACTTAATCAGGACACGTACAGCTAAATAATATTCCCTGAAGGCATGATTTGATAAAAAAGATGTTGAACAAAAGGCAATCAGGATTATAGACACATTACTTACATCAGAGCTTATAGGTTGTCTCTTCCACAGCTCTCGTAATTGCACTCGTTAGCCGGTCTGTGTGGCTAATCGGTTCTAGGCGTTTTAGTCTCGAGCCGCGTCACCGCTACGGTCGCAGGTTCGAATCCTGCCTCGGGCATGGATGTGTGTGATGTCCTTAGGTTAGTTAGGTTTAAGTAGTTCTAAGTTCTAGGGGACTTATGACCTCAGCAGTTGAGTCCCATAGTGCTGAGACCCATTTTCACTCGTTAGATGTTTAATATTAGCACCAGTACGTGATTAATAATTACGTGAACCATACAAGTCAATTGTTCTACTTGAAAAGACAGTAAACGTGACCCTTTTGTATTATTGGTTCTAACAGTGCTGTTTCTTGTGATTGTATACTGATAATTAGAACTAAAACTGCCCTTCCCCCATTCAATTCTCTCTGACTACGTTCACTTTTTTAGCACATTCTGTTACAAATGCAACTGTGCAGCTAGGCGTCCGAGACTGTTATACTACTTCAGCCATACGTCTGTAGGCTGGAAACAAGGCCGTGGCGGGCAGCGTTGAACGTTGTTTTCCCGTATTTGACGATACGGAAGTGTCCTGGCATCAAGCGTTTCGAAGGGTGCGTGTAACTGGCAAGCGTGCAGCACAAACGACAAACGACTTCATGTTCCTACTGAGCGCGGCAAGCGGCGAGCCAAGCCAAGAAACGTCAGACATTTGGCAGTCGAGTCATTCTTAGTATAAAAATAGGTCGCATCGAAGGGAGATACGGAGTGAAACAGCGCTGAACCTTGACACTGACGGTATGCAAACATTTTTATTGTGTCATTCTTTTTTAACAAAAGTAATGCACAAACATGTCTCGCCCACTTCTTGCCACTTTTGTTGTCAAGTGCAGTCATTTAAATTGTGTAATACTATTTTTGTTTAAACATAATAAATAAATTAATTGTTGGATTCAGTTTTTCTTAGTGCAAGGTAAATTTAAGCTTTTCCTCTGGCAATATAGTTGAATGGAAATTGGTGCAGTGGACTCTCAAGCGCGCATCCATTTATTTCAAAATTTAATTAAATTCAGACACAGACATTCTCGTGCATTCACTGACTTTATCAGGATCTCGTAGTGAACTCTAATGCAACGTATTTAATTCTCTAACCAATTCTCTCTTTTTCACTAGAATACTTAGACCTTTCCTTATAACGAGTAACTCGACTTTCAGAACTGTTCTACCTTTCAGTACTGCATCAGGTAGCAATGCGTCCGATATGTGGTTTTTCTGATCTCTGCAGAACGGTATTCCACACAGCTGAACAAAGAGCTGTTACTTAGAACAGCGTCAGCTCGCGCTCTGACTTCGATGAGCCACGCTGCGCTCAGGCCGTAGCTTTAAGGCTGTGGGATAGTTTACAAAAATCCCATTGTTCTGGAAACACGTTGTTCCCAATTAATAACATTTGGGCAACCACATACATTCACAGACAGACATTACTCCGATAGCAGAGGAAGTTAATTTCTCCGGAGAGAACCGAGAAAAAAAAAGATAAATCTACTGGAACAAATTACATTGACGCAATTTCCATCATTGTCGGAATCGCATCAGTTAAGTCGTAGGCCGGCCGCGGTGGTCTCGCGGTTCTCGGTGCGCAGTCCGGAACCGTGCGACTGCTACGGTCGCAGGTTCGAATCCTGCCTCGGGCATGGATGTGTGTGATGTCCTTAGGTTAGTTAGGTTTAAGTAGTTCTATGTTCTAGGGGACTGATGACCACAGCAGTTGAGTCCCATAGTGCTCAGAGCCATTTGAACCAAGTTAAGTAGTATGAGATGCTTGTGTAGCAACTAATTCGCCTCATGCTTCAATTACATGAACATTTTTTTATTGTAAAATGATTTGTTTGGAGGCTACTAGTCTCATTTCAGATGTAAGTGTGAACACTTCTCAAATTATGCCGATGTATATACATATTTAAATATTCCGTCGGCGGCGGAAATGCAGGAACGTAGGTTTTTTTTATTGTAACATGACCGATTTCGATACTGCTGAAGATGAGGCTAGTAGCCTGGAAATCGATGGTGTTATCATTTTACAATAAAAATCAGTAGATCATGCGACGGCTGTTGGGATAGCTTGTAGTGGACGAGAGATTCTCCGCCTGAGATGACTATAGGTGTAACAGAAGTACGCGGCCAGAGGATATACCCGTACACTGATCAGCCGGAACATTATGACCACTGCTGCCGCGATGTTGAATGCCGCCTGGTAGCGTTACAGGCACGTAACGCCGTAACGAAAGTACGTAAGCGGAGCAAAGACGGACTGGGATCACACTGTTACACAGCGCCTCTGAGCGAGGATCTCGAAAACGTCGAAGCTGACCGATTGTTCACATGCTACTGGAGTGAGAACCTACGAAAAGAGATAGAATGACAGTGGAACTACCATTAGGCGCTAAATGTTAGGACGTCCAAGGCTCTTCACAGAAAGTGTGGTTCGGAAGTTGTCTGCTTTGTAAACTAGAATAGATGGTTGTCTGCGGCTCGTGCACCACAATTGTTTCCGTGCCACTGTGCGTTGTTGAACATGGTTCTCCGCAGCAGACCACCCCTACGAAATCCCATGTTTACCCAACGACATAGTCAATTAAGATTGCAGTAGGCACGTGACGATCGGGACTCGACAGTCGATCAATGGAAACGTGTCGGCTCTTCAGGTGAATCACATTTTTTCTACACTAGGTCGATGCTCGTTCCCACGAACTCCGCCATCGATATGAACGGCGGCTCTAAACTTACAGCGCGCCACGCACGCAGGCTGATGGGAGCAGTATTATGGTGTGGTAGACATTCTTGTGTGCTTGCATGGAACCTGTGGTAGTAATCAAAGACAGGCTGACAGCTGCGAACCACCTGCATACCTTCATGTTTGACAGCTTTCCCGATGGCGATGTCATCTTTCAGCAGTATAATACTCCGTGTCTCGGAGCCCGAACTACGCTACAGTGGTTTGAGAAGCGCTATGGTGAACTCAAATTGATGTCTCGGTGAGGAAATTCGCCTGATATAAATTCTATGGAACCCATGTGGGTCGCTATCTGGCGTTATCGCCGCGTACGCAAACCAGCGGCTCGTTACTGACGCGAGTCACATGACTCTTGCGTAGACTCCTCTTGCTCCATACTCCCACATATCTTCCAACAAAAGGTCGGATCCCTGATACGCAGGATCAGTGATATATTTTGTTCCTAAACAAGCAATTTCGCAGGTGGTCATAATGTTTTGGCTCACCAGTGTAAACGCCCTACATTCTTCACTGGCTTAGCACCCATTGCTTCGCTCGCGTTTGCGTAGTGATTACAACTAAAGTACTTTTATACACATGTATTAATTCTACTGAAAAATTAATGTGTTAAAGAGGTGTTTCTTTTTCTATACATTCTGACATAGCCGATTTGTCGTGGTGAATGTTACATAGCGTTGTTCGATTTAGTTCTCAAATTACATCACCTTCTAAACTTTTCACACTAATTAACGCCATATGATCATGCTCTTTTTTTTAATTTTTTCTTTGACTGTACTTCTGACGAAAAATCGATTCTGGTAGCTAGTGTCGGAAGTTACAGTTAATCCTGTCTTTTCAGTTCTTGTAAGGTTTCCATAGAAACCTTCGTGCCATAGGACATATTTCTTTGCGTCTAACGGAGATGTCAAATGCGAATTTTCAGAGATATATCTTTAAAACGATTTTGATGTAACCAAATACTCGTATTTTCTTTAAGTGTAATGATAGGTACCTCTTTCACAACGTCTCTTGGAAATGTGTCCACTGTAACTACGATTAAAATAGCTGTCGACTTGGTCACTTGGTATGTTTCATCTTGATTACTGGTGTAGATCTTCAGATACACGTAAGTATTACTGTCGAGTGTAGACTGTCAGTAGGGCGTAATTTAACAGAAAACTGTTGTTTGTAGTAGAAGTCCTTGCTCTCCAGCCATAATTACTGTATGATAATGATACTACTGTTTACAATAACAGTAGCACAACACTTTATAATCACAGAAACTTAAATGTCTCATTACGAGATGTACGCTCTTCCTGGAACATTACGTTCCTCAATTCCTGCACATGGGCATAAATATAGTTGGCAAAAATATAGATGGCCCGCAAAATGTTTATAAGTCTTACTTAATAGCAGGAGACATGCTGTTTACTGATGTACTGAAATGTGAAAATCATTTCCGAGACCTCTTTCATTTTGGCCACGCTTAACAACCCAGAGAGTGCAGGATAATATTACTACTGTCATCGCCACATAATATAAACCAATCTTACGAAGAATACTACAGAAAATTGTCTGCTTCCATTGATAAGCGATAAGTACGGCGTTGAGACTACCTTAATTAGGTACCATCCCTTGTTACCAGGGTTACAAAATTATGCAATGGAAGGGTGATAATCCACTTTTACAAGAATTAGAGCTTACAAATTCAAGCGCCAACAATAACGATCGGGATAACAAGGTGCTGACGACATGTATATTCAATACTTCCGAAAGATGCTGACTGATGCAAAGGATTAAATGATGATGTGTTTTATTTTACAAAATGTCAACAAAGATAGTTTCAATGGACGCAATTTCCGTTGTGTCTAGAGAAGATGAAAGATATTCGGTGAAAACTTACCCCATAACTCCAGACTCACGCATATATTCATAAAAAATCCAAGTATATAGTACAAAATGTATTAAAAAATTTTCCAATGAGTTTTGTTAACTTTTTCAGGCGTTTAAGTGTCAGTGACACAAGATGCAGTAACGTGGAATGGAGTGTCTCTTTATAAGAATCTGGTTTCCAGACGGAACCATAGAAATAACTTTTTTGTAGAATATTTTTTCTTGTAGGAATACTGCAGCCTCACAGAAAGTTAACCTCTTCTGCTGTTACGTTACTACAATCACAGGTATTCCTCTAAGAATCCAGGTGTATTTGAAAGGTATTGTAATCAATCAAATGTGAAACTTCTTACGGTAATTAGTTTTCTGTGACCTGTCAGAAGCCTTTGACTACGTAAGTCATAGCATTATCATAAGTAAATATGAATGTTATGGTGTCACCGGCAGTGTTGCGAATGGTTCGAATCTTAATTGATTAACAAAGGATGTCGTTGCGAAGCAGGAGTAACCTGATTGGAAATTGATTACATGTGGTGTTTCTCAAGGTTCCATCTAGTGCCCGTTGCTTTTTCTTGTGTGCATAAATGACCTGTCGTCTGTTACATTCCCAGATGCTAAGTTCTTTTGTTTGCAGATGACAAAAAAAATTCCAGAAGTAGAAAGTCAAGAACAGGTCTACAAGTGGCTGTCAACAGAATTTTCACTGTCATTAATAAGTGGTACAAAGCTAATTGACTGCCATTAAACTTTGGAGAGACCCACTATATGCAGTTCAGAACCTGTAAGAGATTTTCTAACAGCGTGTGTATAACATCTGAAGTCGTGAAGGTAGAGGAGTTTGACAGTGTTAAAGTTCTGGCGTTACAACTCATAATAAATTCTGTTAGGAAGGACATACCACAGAATTGCTGAAGCGCCTAAGTAAGTCTGTAATTGTTGTGTGAATGATGTCAGATGTAAGAGATATAAATATAAAAAAGCTTACATAGTTTGATTACTTTCATTCTATTATGTCATATGGATCGAATTCTGCGGTAACTCATCAAACCGAGAAAAAGATTTAGAATGCAAAGGCGTGTAATAATACTCATTTATGGCGTAAATTCGAGAACATCATGTTCAAAACTGTTCAAGGAACTTGATATTCGAACTACTGCTTCTCAGTATATTTATTCCTTTATGAAATGTGTTGCAGGTAATATGTCACAATTTCCAACCAGTAGCTCAATACATAGTACCAATACTAGGACTAAGTACAATCTACACAAACTCCTAAAATCATCTACCCAGCTCCAAAAAGGGGTCCAATATTCAGGAACACACATTTTCAATAAATTGCCAGCAACGGTTAAAAGCTCGGTTTCAGATAAAGCACAGTTTAAACAGTGTTTGAAAGACTTTTTGAAATGCAACCTCATCTTCTCTGTAGATGAATATCTTAACAAGGATCTTTAAACTAGTCAAGATTAGGTATTTTGTGTATGATGAATTTATTACGAGTGGATATCTATATTTCAGTCTGAGAGTGTATTAATTCTGTAAATATTAGCAGTTCCAGTTTAATGCAAAGTATTCACATATTTTGGCAATCACCTGACAAATGGTCAGGGAAGTGAGTATTATATTCAAATGTTTCATATTCTTTTATGCTACACTTTCTGACTCGTTCCACATGCACGAGAATCATTTTTTGGCCTATGAAACGAAGACTGAATCTAATCTAATCTAACTTCTCTATTAGAAGGCTTAAGTAATGCACATGCTAGTAGGTATCAAGAGGTATGTAACCTTGTGGCTTTGAGTAAGTGGCAGAAAGTTGACCTTGCCAGTTTACAATCTCTTTCTTAGTTACAGGTATTGTTTGAAATTTTCTCCGATCAGATTCACTTCCACTCAAAGGTTGACCATAATTTCAAAAGTATCCTATCCATCACCCCCCCCCCCCCCCCCACACACACACACCCCTTTCCCCTACTCTTAGTGTCGGGCACTTGTGTCAGATACAGTCAGATACGTTTCTTCGATAGAAATCTTGTATCTCTTATGAGATAGACATGGATCAAACTATTTTTCTTTAGTTTGGAAACTGCACTAATTGCTTAGCAGTCGAAAATTCGAGCATCGAAACTTAAAATTAAACGTTCCTTTTTTGGGTGCACTAACTTGTGTTATTAAGGCCAAATTAGACTAGAATCGAACGCTGAAACAGTACTTGGATATCCATTTTAAAAGCGTTTCACCACTAAGCGCTTCAGAGATGAAAGAAAATTAGAAGAATGATACACTTTCGCCTTGTGGAATAAGTGAGGCAAACCTTATTTACAAAGGACCTCAGCTCGGCCTCTTGAATTTTAAAGAAACGTAGGGGGGGGGGGGGGTCTCTAGGTCGTTAAGGAATTCCTAATTTCTTAAAATTTAAATGTCTGCCCTGATTCTCACTTTGTTTCATTAAGATATATTAGAGTAATTTGATACTACAGCGTAAATAATTTGTTACAAAGCAATTTCTTTCAGCTGCCAGCCTAATTTCTAACCCTGTTCCCTTCGCAAATAGTGATACTAGCCATTTCGTAGTCAGTAAGTGGTCGCAGCGGAAATGTTCTCTTTATTTAATCAGGAGAAATTCCGACAGCATTGACATCTAATCGCCGCAGGAAACCATTGACTGGTTGTGACAGCAGCAGCGGCGAATCCCCTGTGCTTCGTGTCGAGAGTCCATTCTGCAAGCGGCAACTAACAAGGTGTCCATGACAGTATCGATTGTGTTTTGTGGTCGGCGGGCGAGGCTGCCACTCCGCGAGCTGTATCGAATGACGCCTCGGGTCGATACGGCTGCTTGCGAGGCCAGTAGAACACGTAGGCGCACAGTAGCAGCAGAGACCACCCACACGTGTTCCGCATATATTACACTGGAACCGATATCAAGTACTCGGAATAAATGATAAAGTCTATCATCGTCCAGATAATGTTAAAAACTACCGATTTTTAAAAATTACAGCTCAATTAAAACAGAGTAATGTGTAGATAGATAGATATTCAGCGATCACAGGCCCTGCAGACCACGCGCTGCTTCCACAAACTGCCTGCATTCCTTCATTCCTTCCTTTTTTGTTCCCGATTCCATCACGTATCTTCAGTTCCGAGACCTGCTAGGTCCTTCGCCATATCGTCCATCCAGCTCTGCCTTGGTCGTCCAATGGGGCGTTTGGTGTTTGGTTTCATCCCTAGTGCCACCTTCGCTTGTGTTCCATTTGGCATACAGGCTACATGATATTCCCATTGTATTCTTTTGCTCTTTGTTTTCTGTAGGATAGTTGGTTGTCGCAACAGAAGGTAGTATTCCTCGTTTATCCCGCTCCTCCATTCTCCGTTGTCTTACATTGGTCCCCATATCTTCTTCATTACTCTTCTTTCAAATATTAATAGTTTTTTCCATTCTCGCTTAGCCATGTTTCATGCTTATGAACCGTACATTACTGCTGCTCATATCACTGTGTTGTAGATTTTCAGCTTAGTGTTTACTGATATCGATTTAGAGTCAAGCGTCTCTTTGAGGGAATGCATGCATTTCATTAAAACTGCAATTCTTTCCTTGATGTCCATTTTTATGTTGTTGTCCGTGGTAAACCAAGAACCCAAACATTTGAACTGGTGTACTCTCTTCCCATCTATTTCGAGAAGTTCTTCCTGCTCTAGTCTTTTTAATGCATGAACTCTGTTTTGTCTCGATTCAGTTTGAGCCCTACCTTCTGTGTATAATTGTCGATTTTGTTGTATATTTCTTTCAACTAGTGCTCTGATTCACTTAGTAGTACCATGTCATCTGCATGTGCGAGACAACTGAAGTTACCGTCCATTTCTACTCCAGCCCACTCCTGTTGCCTACACACTTTTATTACTTTCTCTAAGGTGACAATGGAACAGAACACGTGAGAGAGCATCCCCTTGTCTGAGGCCTGTCTCAATATCGAATGTTTCTGATGTCGCTCCTCGGAAACGTACTGTTGCCTCTGACCCTTCCTTATAAGCTTGCACCATTCTCACTAGCTTCTCAGGGATTCTGAAGTCACGCAATGCATTGTATAGGCTATTCATGTGGATGCTGTCATATGCACATTGAAAACCGACGAACAGGCTGTAGATATCTTTATCATATTACCAATGTTTTTCAAACAATTGTCTTAG
Source organism: Schistocerca gregaria (assembly GCF_023897955.1). Lineage (NCBI taxonomy): Eukaryota > Metazoa > Arthropoda > Insecta > Orthoptera > Acrididae > Schistocerca > Schistocerca gregaria. The sequence goes on from NC_064922.1 coordinate 466,629,700, forward strand.
TGTGAAAATGTGATCTATTGTCGATCGGTTTGGTTGAAAGTCAGCTTGGTATTCCTGTATGTTGTCCTCTATGAATGGTTGCAATTTTCTGAGGATAATGATGGACAGCACCTTATGCGTTATATTCAACAAGCTGATTCACTGTAGTTAGTGCATTCCATTTCGTTTCCCCTCTTGTATATTGGGCATATTGTAGCCAATTTCCATTCTTCTTGCAGTGTCTCCTTCTCCCATAACAAATGGATCAGTTTATATATCTCTTAGTGTAAGCGCTCACCTCCCCCCTTGATTAATTCTGATGTTATTCTGTCCTCCCCTGGGCCTTTGATTCTTTTTTTTTTTTTGAGTCCTTTGATTGCGATCTTCACGTATTCTTCACTAACTACCCATCCTTCTGCATCTTTCCTTTCCTCCGTAGTGTTTTCAGGTAATGTATGTGTTGTTGTCTTCAGTCCTGAGACTGGTTTGATGCAGCTCTCCATGCTACTCTATCCTGTGCAAGCTGCTTCATCTCCCAGTACCTACTGCAACCCACATCCTTCTGAATCTGCTTAGTGTACTCATCTCTCGGTCTCCCTCTACGATTTTTACCCTCCACGCTGCCCTCCAATGCTAAATTTGTGATCCCTTGATGCCTCAAAACATGTCCTACCAAGCGATCCCTTCTTCTAGTCAAGTTGTGCCACAAACTTCTCTTCTCTCCAATCCTATTCAATACCTCCTCATTAGTTATGTGATCTACCCATTTAATCTTCAGCATTCTTCTGTAGCACCACATTTCAAAAGCTTCTATTCTCTTCTTGTCCAAACTAGTTATCGTCCATGTTTCACTTCCATACATGGCTACACTCCAAACAAATAGTTTCAGAAACGACTTCCTGATACATAAATCTATATTCGATGTTAACAAATTTCTCTTCTTCAGAAACGCTTTCCTTGCCATTGCCGGTCTACATTTTATATCCTCCCTACTTCGACCATCATCAGTTATTTTACTTCCTAAATAGCAAAACTCCTTCACTACTTTAAGTGTCTCATTTCCTAATCTAATTCCCTCAGCATCACCAGATTTAATTTGACTACATTCCATTATCCTCGTTTTGGTTTTGTTGATGTTCATCTTATATCCTCTTTTCAAGACACTGTCCATTCCGTTCAACTGCTCTTCCAAATCCTTTGCCGTCTCTGACAGAATTACAATGTCATCGGCGAACCTCAAAGTTTTTACTTCTTCTCCATGAATTTTAATACCTCCTCCAAATTTTTCTTTTGTTTCCTTTACTGCTTGCTCAATATACAGATTGAATAACATCGGGTAGAGGCTACAACCCTGTCTCACTCCTTTCCCAACCACTGCTTCCCTTTCATGCCCCTCGACTTTAATAACTGCCATCTGGTTTCTGTACAAATTGTAAATAGCCCTTTCGCTCCCTGTATTTTACCCGTGCCACCTTTAGAATTTGAAAGAGAGTATTCCAGTCGACATTGTCAAAAGCTTTCTCTAACTCTACAAATGCTAGAAACGTAGGTTTGCCTTTTCTTAATCGTTCTTCTAAGATAAGTCGTAAGGTCAGTATTGCCTCCCGTGTTCCAACATTTCGACGGAATCCAAACTAATCCTCCGCGAGGTCTGCATCTACCAGTTTTTCCATTCGTCTGTAAAGAATTCGCGTTAGTATTTTGCAGCCGTGGCTTATTAAACTGATAGTTTGGTAATTTTCACATCTGTCAGCACCTGCTTTTTTTGGGATTGGAATTATTATATTCTTCTTGAAGTCTGAGGGTATTTCGCCTGTCTCATACATCTTGCTCACTAGCTGGTAGAGTTTTGTCAGGACTGGTTCTCCCAAGGCCGTCAGTAGTTCTAATGGAATGTTGTCTACTCCGGGGGCCTTGTTTCGACTCAGGTCTTTCAGTGCTCTGTCAAACTCTGCACGCAGTATCTTATCTCCCATTTCGTCTTCATCTACATCCTCTTCCATTTCCATAATATTGTCCTCAAGTACATCGCCCTTGTATAAACCTTCTGTATACTCCTTCCACCTTTCTGCCTTCCCTTCTTTGCTTAGAACTGGGCTGCCATCTGAGATCTTGATATTCATACTCGTGGTTCTCTTTTCTCCAAAGGTCTCTTTAATTTTCCTGTAGGCAGTATCTATCTTACCCCTAGTGAGATAAGCTTCTACATCCTTACATTTGTCCTCTAGCCATTCCTGCTTAGCCATTTTGCACTTCCTGTCGATCTCATTTTTCAGACGTTTGTATTCATTTTTGCCTGCTTCATTTACTGCATTTTTATATTTTCTCCTTTCATCAATTAAATTCAATATTTCTTCTGTTACCAAAGGATTTCTAGCAGCCCTCGTCTTTGTACCTACTTTATCCTCTGCTGCCTTCACTACTTCATCCCTCAGAGCTACCCATTCTTCTTCTACTGTATTTCTTTCCCCTATTCCTGTCAATTGTTCCCTTATGCTCTCCCTGAAACTCTGTACAACCTCTGGTTCTTTCAGTTTATCCAGGTCCCATCTCCTTAATTTCCCAAATTTTTGCAGTTTCTTCAGTTTTAATCTACAGGTCATAACCAATAGATTGTGGTCAGAGTACACATCTGCCCCTGGAAATGTCTTACAATTTAAAACCTGGTTCCTAAATCTCTGTCTTACCATTATATAATCTATCTGATACCTTTTAGTATCTCCAGGGTTCTTACACGTATACAACCTTCTTTCATGATTCTTAAACCAAGTGTTAGCTATGATTAAGTTGTGCTCTGTGCAAAATTCTACTAGGTGGCTTCCTCTTTCATTTCTTAGCCCCAATCCATACTCACCTACTATGTTTCCTTCTCTCCCTTTTCCTACACTCGAATTCCTATCACCCATTACTATTAAATTTTCGTCTCCCTTCACTATCTGAATAATTTCTTGTATTTCATCGTACATTTCTTCAATTTCTTCATCATCTGCAGAGCTAGTTGGCATGTAAACTTGTACTACTGTAGTAGGTGTGGGCTTCGTATCTATCTTGGCCACAACAATGCGTTCACTATGCTGTTTGTAGTAGCTTACCCGCATTCCTATTTTCCTATTCATTATTAAACCTACTCCTGCATTACCCCTATTTGATCTTGTGTTTATAACCCTGCAGTCACCTGACCAGAAGTCCTGTTCCTCCTGCCACCGAACTTCACTAATTCCCACTATATCTAACTTCAACCTATCCATTTCCCTTTTTAAATTTTCTAACCTACCTGCCCGATTAAGGGATCTGACATTCCACGCTCCGATCCGTAGAACGCCAGTTTTCTTTCTCCTGATAACGACATCCTCCTGAGTAGTCCCCGCCCGGAGATCCGAATGGGGGACTATTTTACCTCCGGAATATTTTACCCAAGAGGATGCCATCATCATTTAATCATACAGTAAAGCTGCATGTCCTCGGGAAAAATTACGGCTGTAGTTTCCCCTTGCTTTCAGCTGTTCGCAGTACCAGCACAGCAAGGCCGTTTTGGGTAATGTTGCAAGGCCAGATCAGTCAATCATCCAGACTGTTGCCCCTGCAACTACTGAAAAGGCTGCTGCCCCTCTTCAGGAACCACACGTTTGTCTGGCCTCTCAACAGATACCCTTCCGTTGTAGTTGCACCTACGGTACGGCCATCTGTATCGCTGAGGCACGCAAGGTCCATGGTTCATGGGGGGGAGGTAATGTATACGTATTAAAATTTCCACAAAATTAGGTGAGACATTACTTTTGAAAAACATTGTGTGTTATTACGTCGTGGTGGAATGTATTTCTTGGAGAAACCCAACGTTTCTACCCCATCTGCGGAGAATATTTTGAAGTGAGGTAGGAGAATGGGGAAGAAGAAGGTTGTGCCATGTGTCTCGCTACTGACTGGGATATACCGTCCCTGAAGATCTGATTCCAACAGTGACTCGCTACAGACCAGATTGCGAGTCAGAATGTGAATCCATCTGAGGAGAGAAGTGTGCTAAATGTGATTTGCAGAGTAGCTATGCAAATGTACATACCACAACAAAATAGCCAGGATATATTTTAGTTGTTGCGAAGAACAATGAACTACGTTGATGAGCCAGCACATCATGGGGAGTACCCACCGCGAGACTGTATGCCACCTGTTGATACCGTAGTCACTTGACGAGGTAGGGAAAGGACGTAAGAGGAGCAGAAACGAATGCTACATATTTCTAGTGGGGATACCGATTGTAATCTAACATAAGCAGCAAAGCAAAACTTGTTATGTCGCGGCGTCTAAGAACGAGTATCTCGAAAAGGTTGGCTATTGGTGTGATATTGTTGCTGTTATCTTAGAAAAACTGGTAAAGAACAGTAAAACCAGGACTCGGCGAAATGTTAGACGCTCACGTCCCATCACAGAACATGGAGGTCGGAGTGTTGTCTGCTTTGTAAAGCAGGACACACAACGATCTGTAACAGATCTGATGACAGATGGGACTTAACTGCTGAGGTCTTCAGCCCCCTAGAATTAGAACTAGGTAAACCTAACTAACCTAAGGACATCACACACATCGATGCACGCGGCAGGATTCGAACCTGTGATCGTAGCAGTCGCATGATTCTGGACTGAAGCGCCTAGAACCGCTCGGCCACAGCAGCCGGTATCTTTATGGTCAAGGTAGGGTTTGAGAAGCCCGAAGGCAAGCAGAAGAAACTTTCGCCGTGTGTGAAGGGGTATTATCTTGCTGAAATGTAAGTCCAGGATGGCTTTCTACGAAGAGCAACAAAACTGGGGGTAGAGTATCGTCAAATTACCGCTGTGCTGTAAGGTCATCGCAGATGAGAACCAAAAGGGTCCTGCCATGGAAAGTAACGACATTCCAAATCATTACTCCAGCTTGTCGGACCGCATGGCGAACTACAATCAGGTTGGTCTCCAACCGCTGTCTCTAGGCATGTCTACAGTCTTGGAATCTGATTGACTAAAGTATAATTGTATTCAGTGATGATTTCCGTTTTGAATTGAGCCCCGATATCCAACAAAATGTGCATCTTCATACGGTACTGGTAACTGACGAAGGGATTTGTTGATTGTTTGCGACCTCGTTTATTCAAACTTTCCCGTTCACATACGATTCAGTTCCGAAAAGGTCTTCACAGAATTATAACTTCCCGTCTACATCTAGATCGTTCGATCGAATCTCTGCAACGTATCGAATCAGGTGGTTTGGTGGTCAAAATCCTGGAACTGTATACGGGAGAAGCTCGCTCCGAATCTCCGTCAAGCCATCCTGTCTTATGCTTCCCATGGTTTTTTCTAAATCGGCTTAACGAAGGAGCTGATGCAGTGATGAGATATTGGTCATATAATGAGGAGAACGGCAGTTTAAATCACCTCTCAACCATCCTCATTTAGGTCTTCCATGATCTCCCTTCCATAATCTACCTCGTTTGAAAGGCTTCGGTCGATTTGCTTCAACATCCTTCCCAGAACTGAGCATGTACTCCGTCTCAAATGACCTCGCTGTGACGGGATTTTAAACCCTGATCTTTCTGCTATCCTAAGCTAATTGAGACGATCGTCAGGATGGCTCTATACAGGAGACAAAAGGTGGCTTCCTGTACCACTCTTTTCCAATCGGTACTAGTTCACTGCCTCTAGCTTTCTTCCTGCCTCGTTGGGTAAGTGTATTTATTAGTTTTTCTTCCGTTGGGTTCACAGTTAAATAGAACTGATAATTAACTAATTGTCGTCTTCAATTGTTAGTGTTATTTATCTTTGAAGTGTTATATTTCAGTTCTGGATTTTTACCTATTTTCAGATAAACACATCGAATATTTCGTACCTTAACACATGTCATCTTCAAAATAGCAGAAATGTACACACCAGTCTCAGGAAAGTTATTTTAGATATCGTGATTCTGTTTTGACTAAATGAGTTGTAAAAAAGTCTCATCTAAATAACGTCTTGCCTCTTTCAATATCAATAATAACTGCAGTAGGTGGGTAGATCTGTAGTTAAGCTGGCTAGGTTGCACAAAATGTCTGCTGTGTACGTAACATGAGATGACAGACTACCCAGGTACTCTGTCATCCCATATTATGTACACAACTGATAACGCTTTTGTCTTTGTGCTACGTATGCAGATTGTCGTAACGAAATTGGTGAAGTTCTTTTGACTGTTCTGGCTAGCAGTGAAGAAGCCAGGAGTAACATAAATTTTGCGCAAATTCATAAACTGACAGCAAAACCTTGCGGTATTTTTGAATCGACTGCACGCCTAACTCAATGTACAGTAACTTCAGCACACTCACCAGACGTGACCACGTGTTTCTGTCCTCCAAGAATTCTAACAAAAAAGTTAATGTCTAGAACTGTACTTTACTACGAAAGAGGAAAGGATCTGACGCCTATAAACAATACAGAGTGATCTCCGTAGAAAAAGGAAAAACAATTATCATTCTGTCTTGGACACTTCCGGCGTTTGTCTCGTGCTGATTTGGTTTTGAGAGAGTAACTATGGGCGAAAATTTTTAATAGATTACACAGACATTGCAGGAGACACAGCAAATGTTTTAGGTGTAATGCTCTTATTCCATGTTGAGAACAATTGGCTTGTGCTATACTTCGATATAATTTGATTTCACAAAACCATACGAACAGACATATTTTTCTCGACTTCAACGGTCATAATGGCACGAATGTCTCTACAGTAACTTCAGTATAGCGTATATCGGCGTTTTGGATGATGGGTGCAGGGACGAAGGTTCTGTAGCAGCTGCAAACAACAAAATTTCGGCTGGTAGCGAATATTCTCGGTCCTATTAAGGCGAGCCGCCGGAGCAGAAATCCCGGCGGCAGCCTTCAAGTACTCTAGCTCTGCCGCGCAAAGGAGCCTCTCGTAAATAAACTGCATTCATAAGTGACTCGGATCGATGATGATGTCTCAGATACTACCTAAATTAACGACTTTTTCGGCGGATGTTTCTACGAAACGCAAATTCATCAGCGACGTCACTTTTCGTTACGCAGGAATATAAATTCAAATGTGTTACGGTATTTTTTTTCTCTCTCAAGACTTTTGGGCCATCAGATAAAGTAAGTACCACATCACACATTGTTCATATATTTATTTCAGTCCAAATACTTAAGTGGTTCTGTTTCTCTCCAAAGGTTGAGGCAAAACATTTTTCTTGGAAATTTCTCGTAACGTTCGTTTCTATTTATTTTTGGGAGGACTAGCAAGAACTTTCTTTTGGAAAGTACTCCATCGTATTCTAGACCATTGGTTCACAACCTGAGGTAAGTGCCCTCTTAGGGGTAAAACAAAATTTTCTGAGGATCAAAACAAAACTATTAGAATGTACTTGTATCACGAAAATAAATAGTTTTTAAGAGATCATCCCTTTTATCACTAGTTCGTAGGGCTGCAATACTGATTACATAAGATGCAAATAATGACTTGTTTTAAATCTGGTATTAATGAGTGACACAATGTGATGGAGAAGGTTACAGAAAATGAAACGAATTTTTTAACATAATCTTCCTCGCATATTCGGTCCAGTAGACATGTACTTCCTATTTTTTGTTGTGCATCTATGACATTAAAACTAAAATATATACATTCATATGTTTAAATATCCGATGAAAATGCCTTCTTCAAGTTGCAATTATAATTGTAATCAGCGACAGTGGTCAGACACAAAGCACTGGAAGCATGAAGGCTATCCATTTCTGCCAGTTGTGAAGTAAATAGTGAAGCAATAAAGAGATTTACAAATAATAAGAATGATGAAAATATTTGGACTTTGTTACCTTTGGATGGGAGTGTAGAGTATGGATGAAGCGAGTGTCGCCAGGGAAAGCAGTGCACCATCAGTCAGAATACCTAGATGATATGTTAGAATTCTACAATGTGAAACTGGTAAAGTGCTGAGTGGAAAGAAAATACTTCTTTTAACGTATTTATCTGCTACAGAGGCCACATTTAACAACAAAAGTGATAAGCAATATTTATTTGACGCAGAGGTAAAGTTTAACAGAAACAGAAACAATTGCGAACCATTAAGCTCACGGGAACACACGCAGATGCAAATCAGATTTCAGTTTCTCACAAGAGTCCTTCCATTTTGTAATCGCAATTAGACTCCTTGAACACCATAAATATCAGAGATTCGTCCCACTGGTTCTAACAGTAGATTTGGCTACTTGGGAATGAATATTACAATATCCACAAAAACGTCACTTTAAGCATTAGTAAAAATTTTCAGGATAGCAGAATAGGCAACTTCCATGTATGCTTTAAAATAAGAAAGTGAGCATTAGCAAATCGACACGGATAATCAAGTGTTCACAACTGCAACCACGTTTAAATCCAAATCAAATATGGGCGGTGAAACACCAACGTACGTTAACCAGCTTGAGCAAGGATGGTGCCTCAAACGACTGCTCGTTTCAGTACAGACTCTGAATCATAGACAAACAAAATACATTACATTTACAAAATATATAAGTGCCAAATGGAAGATGGGCCTCGAACCACAATGGAGAAAATGAAGGCAGACAGCTGAGTCTCTTTGACCTGCAAGTACGTGGAGTTAACAGAATAGAATTTCCATAACTAAATAAGTGACAATATATACACACTACTATTAATCTTAACTGAGAATGAAAAACATTAAAGATAACTCAACCAGGGGAGAACACACACTAGCACTGTAGATTAAGGCAAATCTTTCTAGATCAAAGTTAACCGGTAATGAAAAAACTTTAAAGACCCCTAACCGAGAAAATTCACCCGCTAGTAGGGCTTACAATGGCAAAACATTATAGGTAAAAGCTAAAAGTCAGTAAAAAGATTAGAGATCACTAAATCTGCAAAAGACACGAAACAGCAGTGGAAGTAATGATAAAACTTTCTTGATCAGTGGTTCGCAACCTTCCTTAGACCATTATACTGGAGTACAGCCAGATAGCACCTCACCCATCTTACCCTCTTCTTCTACCTACCACTCCCCACCGCCGACCTCTCGCCACCGTCACCAACTTTGACACCTAAATAAATTTTAGAACACTTTTATTTTTAAAATGATGAAAGCTGAAATATATGGAGTTTCTGTAGGCGTTTTCTGAAGCCACAAACTTATGCGACACTGAGACAACTGGTCTTGATAATGTTTAACAACCATTTTTATATTTGGTTTGTACTCAGTCAGAGCATCTGATTCATAAATCTTGACTGACATATTTCTTTTCCATGTGTTGATTTTGGGTAGAGTGCATGTGTAAGCTAGAATGATTGATGCAGAAATTCTCAGTGCATCACCAATGCTACCTACAGCTCCTTCTCAGTTAAAATAGCTGAGTATCCACTGTGGGATTAAACACTTGCTGCGAAACGCCCCTCCCGCATTACTCACTTCCCTAGCGGTAGTAGTTTTGCCCCTGCTAGTACCCCCATTTAAAATCACCCAAGTTAATGTTATGAACTATATTAACTATTTGTACGTCACTTCATTGTTGTGCTTCTCCATTTGGACTGGCAGAAATTGAAAAAAATCACGTTTGGAATGCTTTGAGGCTGAACTTTCTACTTATCATAATAATAATACTGTGTACAGCACTACAGTAGCCCTTGTGTAGTCATTGTTGTGTCGTGCAGAGAGTTAGTTCATTTATCTTTTCCAAGTGAGCAATGACGCACTTTCTGCTCTATTGCAGGAACTGTCTAAGACATGGAGAAGAGATTTTCATTATATATTTATCGTTTTTTTACATATGCATTGTAACAAAATAAAAACTAAATGATTATTTTTTTGATATTACTACTCACTCTTAAATATTGTATGTGATAGGGATTTATTTAGCTATAACAATAAAATCCTACACGAAGCTAGAACGCGATCGCGCTACATCTCTGACGCACAAAATGTTATCAAGAAAATGTTCATATGTATAAAATTCTTAAGAGACAAAATATTTTAATTTTTCGTAATTTGTGTTAGTAAATGTCTTTCTTAAAATAGTTCCACTCCAAGCCACAACTCTGTGAGATTTCGACTTGCGAGATTTCAAAAAGATCACTCAAAATATTTGAGCGTGCCACCTAATTGGAAAATAATCGAACGTTTTTAAAATAACGTCGAGAAGTACAGACTGCTTTTTCGGATAAAGGGTGCAGTTAAATGCCAGTGAAGCCAACTCAGAACTCTCCCACAAAAACCTAGTCTTCCCCTTTTCTCACAATGTTTTTGAAATTAAATTGTGATTTGGATTGAATTAATAATACACACTACTTTGATGAACATTCTGCTTCCAAGTTATATTTTTAACGTACACTAACATTAATTCAGCAATGAACAGCAGACAGAATCAGTATCAAATCAGCAAAGCAAAGTGATATCAGAGCGAGTGAGAATGCGAATGCTAACGCCAGAGCCTACATTGCTTAGTCACTTGTGCCTCAGTTGTGAAAAAACATTGGCGTCATGATATGACGAACTTTGTATTACATCTCTATGATTTAATTTCTCCTTGGTAAAATATAATCTTGACCACTGTGCTTAAACATAAAGTATTATTACTTATACATAACGAGGAAACCATAAAAACTACATAAAAACTCTTAACCTTAAGAAAAGAGGTGCTATATTGTCTCACTTTTACTGTCATAGATACCTTGTAAGCACACAACAAGTGCGTAGTGAGTAGACCATGTGAGGAACCTGAAACCTTCAACACATAGTGTCACACGTTAATGATAGTAACTGAGAAAAAAAAATTGTTATTGGTAACTTATGTAATCAGTGCTAGAGTCTTACAATATTACGATGAAAATAATAATAAAAAAAATTCAATTTTATTAGTGAAACACAATCAAACCTTCTTCGATTTTACCCCTCAGACAATTTCATTTTATTTCTTAGGGAGAAATGTCCCCTACATTTGGAACCACTGTTCTAGATCAAAGTTAAAAGGCGATAAATATTTTTGAACATAGCTAAACCTAGGAAACACATACTCACAAAAAGAACAATGTACACATGAAGCTCTCATGCTGATCAGAGTTAAGAGATTCGGCCAGAACAACGCGCAGCAGTACAAGCCAAATCACTTTAAGGTGGGAACGTAAAAGTAAGTTCAGCAGCAAAAGCACATGGACTTTCACGAACTGACGCGGACGCTGTACCCCACGCAAGACAAGGTGATCACCGTTATTCCTGCGTTAGCCTAGGAGAATCAAGAATGGAGAGTGTGCCCATGTCTACCACGCAGGGCAGCAGTAAACATGATCAGCTCAACTCCAGTCTACGGCCCGCTACCGCAAGGCAGAGGGACGTGCCGACTCTTCAGTAGGCGTGGGCACGCATCTCAAAGTAATCATCCGTCATCCGAATTAGGCGAGCGTATAGTTCGCGCAGGATACGGTGGCCGATGCGCAGTTTTCTTCCAAAGGGCTGGGCGAGTTCATTGGTTGGTTCAGAATGGGAGGCCGACAAGCATTTCCTACCTTTCGCTCGGTCAGCGATGACAGAATTGACGCACACGCCCTGCAGTATTTCTGAAACGATTTTACAGAAACTGTTAGGTAAAATAATTTTATTTTTGCTTTACTTGTAGCTTTATATGTCAGGTTCATTATGATGTGCCTATCGTTTCGTTAATCGTCATAGTTATTGTGATATTTACGTGGAAGTAAGAAACTTTGCGAAATTTGAAAATGTTTGCAATGGAAAATAGGGGTCCCTATGATTTTGGGTCTGGTGCATATCAAATAATATATTGCTACATGTGAAATGTAGCTAATTAGACTTGGTTAGATGTCTCGAAGCATCACCAGTCTTGAGAAAATTGATCTGAGAAGCACTCTCATTTTCAATAGCATTGGGCCAACGATATAGCAAGAGTGAAATATCCACAACATTCGTCATATTACATAAAGGATTTCAGATATCGAGATATGATTTTGGCAAATGATAGAACACCAAGAGGAGATTATTTTGCTGTATAGTTATCTGTTGTAGAATTTTGGAACACGTATTATGTTCGAGTATAATGTCTTTTTTGGAGACTAGAAATCTACTCTGTAGGAATCAGCATGGTTTTCGAAAAAGACGGTCGTGTGAAACTCAGCTCGCGCTATTCGTCCACGAGACTCAGAGGGCCTTAGACACGGGTTCACAGGTAGATGCCGTGTTTCTTGACTTCCGCAAGGCGTTTGACACAGTTCCCCACAGTCGTTTAATGAACAAAGTAAGAGCATACGGACTATCAGATCAATTGTGTGATTGGATTGAGGAGTTCCTAGATAACAGAACGCAGCATGTCATTCTTGATGGAGAGAAGTCTTCCGAAGTAAGAGTGATTTCAGGTGTGCCGCAGGGGAGTGTCATAGGACCGTTGCTATTCACAATATACATAAATGACCTGGTGGATGACATCGGAAGTTCACTGAGGCTTTTTGCAGATGATGCTGTGGTGTATCTAGAGGCTGCAACAATGGAAAATTGTACTGAAATGCAAGAGGATCTGCAGCGAATTGACGCATGGTGCACGGAGTGGCAATTGAATCTCAATGTCGACAAGTGTAATGTGATGCAATACATAGAAAGGTAGGTCCCTTATCATTTAGCTACAAAATAGCAGGTCAGCAACTGGAAGCAGTTAATTCCATAAATTATCTGGGAGTACGCATTAGGAGTGATTTAAATGCAATGATCATATAAAGTTGATCGTCAGTAAAGCAGATGCCAGACTGAGATTCATTGGAAGAATCCTAAGGAAATGCAATCCGACAACAAAGGAAGTAGGTTACAGTACGCTTGTTCGCCCACTGTTTGAATACTGCTCAGCAGTTGTGGGATCCGCACCAGATAGGGTTGATAGAAAGAGAAGATCCAACGGAGAGCAGCGCGCTTCGTTACAGGATCATTTAGTAATCGCGAAAGCGTTAAGGAGATGATAGATAAACTCCAGTGGAAGACTCTGCAGGATAGACGCTCAGTAGCTCGGTACGGGCTTTTGTTAAAGTTTCGAGAACATACCTTCACCGAAGAGTCAACCAGTATATTGCTCCCTCCTACGTATATCTCGCAAAGAGACCATGAGGATAAAATCAGAGAGATTAGAGCCCACACAGATGCATACCGACAATCCTTCTTTCCACGTACAATACGAGACTGGAATAGAAGGGAGAACCGATAGAGGTACCCAGGATACCCTCTGCCACACACCGTCAGGTGGCTTGCGGAGTATGGATGTAGATGTAGATGTTGTAGAAATTCATTATCTACCGTGTTAGTCCACTAACTGCAGACTTTTCCGATGAAAGAATGTAATTTTTAAGATCCATCGATAGCTGGTAAAAAGAGAAATGCTATAGGATTTGGAACAGCATAAGTCAAGTCATTACACATTTATTTTGTACAGAGAATGCCTTTTTTCATAAGATTCTGACCTTACTTTTCCTCAGTACATCACTTAATAGTGGATGAAATCTTATGGGACTTTACTGCTAAGGTCATCAGTCCCTAAGCTTACACACTACTTAACCTAAATTATCCTAAGGACAAACACACACACACCCATGCCCGAGTGAGGACTCGAACCTCCACCGGGACCAGCCACACAGTCCATGACTATAGCACCATAGACCGCTCGGCTAATCCCGCGCGGCTCATCACTTAATACATTTAATAAACCACTGTTTCAGAATTCTCTTGTAAATGTGGCTGCAGAAAATGTTAGTGAGTTGAGACCTGTGTAAACTCCACAGAGATTTGGCAAAAGAAGCAAATTTTAACATAACAACAAGATAAATGTATAGGTTTTACACAAAATCCCCCACTCATGACTATCCTCTAAAATGTACAAAGTGGTTAACAAATAAGGCGAAAGTAAATAGCTGCATTTTCGGCAGAATTCCTTTAAATACTAACCAAAGCAGAGGTGACCAATCTCTCTGAGTGGTCACCATCCAAGCTTGGGCGTGGAGGAGCCCGCTTAATGTTTACCGGTGTAGCGGTCACAGAAATGTTCGCGCACTCTGCCTCCTGAGCTAGCAAGCTCAGGTCAGGATGCAGAGAGATTCATCCCAAACGGTCAACCCCCTTTAGACAGAACTAGTGTGAGCTGCGCGCGCCGTTAAATCCCGCTCAAAGCAAGGGCGCCAGATACCAAGAGTGAGTGACCTGCTTCCTCGATGTGGTGCTTGATGTCAACTGGAGATGCTACTTCGCTGACATACGCAGGATCTCTTTTTGTGGGGACAAGGAGGAATCTGCTGGTGTTAAATCTGACAACCGTGAGGGCCATGACTAAGAACCACGGCGTCCTAACCATCTTCCAGGAAATCTATTATTCCGTTGGTGCACAACGTCATACACAAAATAAGTTGCTTGACTACTGTCCACATAAGGTCTCTAGAGTCTAATCTGACATTTTCAAGGAGAGGACATAGATTGTCGTGTGTGAAAGCTCTATATGACTCCTGTAATGAAATTTTGACTGCTCACTAATGGAAGTTGTGTGATACATACATGTACTTAAGTTGTTATTATTCCTTATTGATTTATTTACCTTGTTAACCTTCCCAATCCCACCAGTTTCGAGACGAAGAGAATTACGTGTAAAAGAACTTGTAAAATCCATGTAGAAGTCGAATATAGTTCCTCTGCACCTCAGCCAGTTTCCCTAGTCGCTTGGCCACTGCATATTTCGTTAAAGGGCGTTCACCTTACGGCACATAAGCAGCAGTCGTAAAAGTTTCTTTTCTCCATTTCTTGAAAATTCGATCACGCGCCGTGGAATTTACGGGTGGTTTTCTGAGGAAAAGGTTTCTGGGTGAGCTGTGTGTGTGTGTGTGACCTGGCAAACATGGGTTTCACTCGTAAGATATTAATCAGGGCACTTCTACTTACACATTTATTTATACACCACTCTAGGAGTTGTGGTATGGGGAATACGAGGCTGCGACAACAGAGCAAATTGCCTGAAATATACTTCAGAAATATTTCCAACTGATTTACTAAACAAAAACCAAAATAATATAATTATTGTACTAGCTTTACTTATTCAAAATTCGAATTTAAACCTTTAAACAAATCAAAATATACTAAATCCGAGATAAATTTCAATAGCCTGTATGACAACAAAATAGCTTGGCCACAAGATCACGTATGGCAAAGCATTAGTTACAAATATGCTTTATGTACGACCATGTCAAGGACTGCAGTGCCAATTTCGAAAACCTCATCAGCCGTGTTTTTGGCTCTCTCTGTCAGCACCAACCATTGTTCACAAGCAAGGGATTACCATATCCCACACTGCAGACAGAACCGTAGAGCCGACTGTTGCTGCTATATATCTCCATGACGTCACTAGGCACAGACACGTATAAGTTGAAAGTAGGAGGTTTTCTAAGCTCTCAGTGTAAGCACTGACAGTAAGCACGGAAAATGTTTTCATGCCCCGTCACGATGGCCTATTGTTAACGTCATTACATTTGCTGATGGGGAAAGCCGTGACAATGCTGACTAAAGTGACGGAACGTCAGAGAAAATGTTGCAAGAAAAAGTTAGGAGGACAGTGTGCAAATTACTGACGGAGAGAGACGAAGTGGAGCTGAACGGGTTTCAGGTATTTTCTCCTTAATAAAGGAACGCAAATATTTGGTTGATATAGATAAATAAGTTACCAGGGAGCAATTTATGCAATATTATGATGAATACACTCAATACCATTCACATATTTTGTCGTGAAGAACTGTATTTCCAGGCTAGCAAAGAGCTAAGAGGAACACTGTTCACTCTACGGAATTTGGTTCTGAAAGTTGGTAAAATAAGCGAGAGGTTCTTTGCGAACGAGAGACAATAAGTCAGAAAGCAAACACAACAATAAATTTTACCGGAACAATGAAGCATCAGACTTAAAGCGGCCAGTGGTTTATTCCTTAAAAACGTGAATTCGTAGTCTTGTCAGCTAACTGACAGTATGAGAGACGTATTGTCAAACAAAATTGCCAGTCAGTGCTCGTTTTGTGCAAGCAGGATCCTATTTAGCAGCAAAACTTCGTTTATCATACAGATATGGATACAACTTTTCTTTTTAATCTCCTCCAGTTTACTCCACTCGCAGAATTCTGCAAGAAGATTTTTCTTCTTCTACTTTCCGCCTTAAAGTTTACATAACAGGTCTAGGATATTGCGACGAATAATGCTCGTAATCGTTTTTGTAAAGTATTTCGTTCAAAGAGTTGAAAATAATAACGGCTGCTAATAAACAATTTCCTACTCGACGTCAATTCGACGACTCCTACGTCAGTATCAGTGCTTTTGTGTTCAGGTAGCTTCTAGTTTCGTCTCACCATCTCAGACCCAAATTACGCTAAGAACCCGACCATGTTTATTCTTCTTAATTAAAAAATCCCTTATTGTGCTGAAACACAAATAATTAATACAATGTTGCACAAATGTTAACCATTATGAGCACATCCTTCAAATTATTTACATTGAGAGACTAACTAAAAATATATGAAGATATAATTGTAACTTGCAACTGATGTCTCAGTAGCTTTTGATAGTATTAGAATACCGTCGTAATACTGTAGGCCACATACAAAGCACCAGAGGAGTGATAATTTGACGAACGAAGAAATTGAAAAGACAATCAAATCGATCTCCATAGATTCTAACAATCACTCTTACCTTCACCGACTGAAATGCGGGTGTATGGAAGGACGCAGCTGTGGAAGGCAGCGTTATCACCGGAGCAGGTTGTTTTACTGCTACTGCCAGCGGAACGTCGTTAGCAACAAAGGTTAGACATGCTGTACGCCCTGTTTCTGTTCTCGTTCTTAATGAACACATCATTCAGTGGCGTCTTCCGACATGTAGCGTGTGGCGGCCTTCCAGTTAAAAATACCGGATTGTGCGCTGTTACTCTGGTGTAAATACGACGGCGCTGCCACGACTCCTAGGCCAGTAGTTAGCTTTGCCAAGCAATACGTCAGCATACCGATGGTATTTCGAGCAGGAAGAATAGCTGGCACTGTCGTCTGAAACGGCGATTCTTGCGTTAAGACACGGACGTTATTACTTACGCTCATGCGAAATCGCAAAAATGAGTCTTGTAAATCACAAAGGAAAGACAGAAAAAGTACGGAAAAGGAAATAGGGTAACGAGTGCGTGCAACGCTAGGCATAAAGAGTCGTGTTAAATACTCGACAGAGAAAATAGCTTTTCGTCCCGCAGCTACCGGTAATATTGGCAGTGTAAAAAGGAGAGCTACCACTGGAGAGATTTACTTTGCGAGCGTACTTTGCTCTGGCGTTGAACATTGTAAAGGTTGCCACTAACTTGGACTTTCGAAACGCCGCTACTTTTTGACGCGCAGGAAGATAAAAAAGAGTGCACACACACACACAGAGGCGCTGCACCGCAGGGGTTGCACGTCGCAGTGAAGTTGCGACTGCGGTGGCAGTTTAGGTGCACCGCGAGCAAAGCAGAGTAGAGAGGCGTCCCGCGCCTTTCTGTTACTTGTGAGCGGTGCGCATTTAAGCGCCGATATTGTCATTCAGAGGACGCGACGAGGCGAAAGCGACGCGGCTTTTAGCGAGATGATGAGCACGCGACGCCAAAGCGGGCGCGAGGGGCCGCGCTGGCAGCCCACAGGCGTCGTGGGCGCACTCCGCGGTCTTCTCCTGGGGGAGGCGCGCGCTTTTGTTGGGCGGAATATAGTGTTGGGCACTAAAACAGTGAAACTATGCAGCTAGCATCTAACAATAGTCAAACCGACATTACACATACTACACTCTAAGATTAGCAATTCTGTACAAGTACACAAAGTAGGGAACATCCGTCTGTCTAGTCCGGTTGTATTTTACTTGGCCCTATTACCTGACGTGAATTAGACACCATCCAAAATAGTGAATTAGAAATTCAATGACTAGGAAATGAAACAAGGATCACAGTTAATTCGATTTATTACGTAAAAGTGACTAATTCATCATCTGACAAGCCATAAATATCATAAAATTAAACCTTGACACATCTGACTCAAGGTTCTAGCTCAAGGGTCTAATAATCGTGTATAAAGCGAAATAACTGCAGTCACGAAGTTGTACCACGATTGTCGTGATGTTAGTATATGAGATGGTTAATACTATAGGAGGGGATTCGTTGCATATGTGGCCGGAGTTGTAAGGAAATTGGTCGTTCGAATCTGAAACCAAGTCTTCAGTCAAGCTTGAGGTTACTGGAATTCTTTGGAAAAATGTGTTTTCTGTCCCTACCGATCTACTCACTGTCGCTGCACGATCTCACCATATCGGTCTGTAGGTGGAGGTTGAAACGGCTAGACTCAGTTGTTGGTGGTGCACCAACGACTCGTGTCTGTGGCAAAGTTCGAGTCAGCCCTAAACCATTCTAAGTTCCTCAGGTCGTCTGCTTCGAATGGACCACGGTGGCGACGAAGGCTAGCGGAGGACATGAGTTCCGGAGGTCAAGTGATGAAGAATTTGAGCAGTCGACTTATTAAAAGGAAAAAAAGTATTTCTGCCTTTTTCGTCCTTTATTTTGTTTGGATTGACTTGGCTATGGATATTCCGAGCGCCAACTAATAAAATGATTCTGCTCCCTTTCCCGGAGTTTTCCTTCGGGCTTTAACCAATGAAGCACATCCTACCGTTTATATAGTGGGACATCAGCTGTACTGTCGAGTTTCCCTTTCTAAGTTAAAGATTTGAAGATTATTTACGTTAGCAATCTTGGTAGTTCTTATATTTTGTAGACCCAACTTTAAGCAGTGTTTCACGTACACGAAGACGTCCCAAATAGAGCATATTGTAGGTGTTATCTGTGGCATCCAGTGCGTCCCAAAGAAACACACCTTTCTATGTTTTGTTCACAACATTGCATCTCTTACACCTTGCTAAAAGCAGCATGTCTCCTCATTCCACATTTGAGTCATAGAAGAGTCACTATTGGAGGCTTTAATCCATGGGAGATCGAATCTATGTTGTCTGTGAGGTGCCTGGCATCCAGATCCAGCACCGCAAGGCGAAAGTTTTGTCAAGTGAGTGGCACTGACCTGTTGTCTGTGGCTATGGAGCCTAGCTACTTGCTCAGGTGCTGGTAACAGTCGTGTAACAGCTCACTCAAGTATATCTCTGCATTTTCAGTTTAATATAAGGGATTATTTTAATGATTTTTTTACAGTTTTCAGTAACAGATCGATTGACTGTGTATATAATTTATAAATATTTCGTGAAATGTGGACGAGCAGTTCTAGGTGCTTCAGTCTGGAACCGCGCGACCGCTACGGTCGCAGGTTCGAATCCTGCCTAGGGCATGGATGTGTGTGGTGTCCTTAGGTTAGTTAGGTTTAAATAGTTCTACGTTCTAGGGGACTGATGATCTCAGTTGTTAAGTCCCACAGTGCTCAGAGCCATTTGAATCATTTTTTGTTGTTGTTGTGAATATTGGCTGAATTGGGATAATTTTTGTCTATTAAATCGTGTCCCCTGAGAACTTTCCTGGTATGTGCAACTTGAATCTACGACGGAGGTTTCTGTGACTGTTACCCTCGCAATACGAGAGACGGGAAGGAGGTACTGTATGCCCACCTCTTAAAAACAGTGTAATTTAGTCAATTAATTCATACTTCAAAATTTTGAAAACAATTTATTGTCTGTAATGAATTCTACCAGATTTCATATATGTTTTAAGGTTTACAAGTAAACTTAATCACTAAATTTAAGTCTTAGTAGTAGGTGTCGCTTATCTCACGGAATGTTTTTCAGTATCTCCAGATTCAAGGCTCTTACTAGGTATCAATATCTCTTTAAAAATGTGTTCAGGGCAAAAGTCAAATGAGCAGAATTTGTGTTTTGTATACTTTTTGTGGTGGCCGTAAAATCAGTAGTACAAGCTATTGAAATGCGCTGATATTGCTAAGAGTGTGCTACAAAGTATTGTCAGGTTCCGGACCTACTTACTCATCGGGATCCCTTAGGAAGTGTGTTGTTAATATATTTCAACAATTATTAAGGATTTTTGTCATTTTTTAGCTTTGTCTTACGATAGCCCCTCTTTGTGTTGCGCGTGGTGGAAAATGCTTTGTTAATGCTATGGTTAAAATGGTGCCATTGTTATAAAGCGGTCAATGACAAAGCTCCTTGGCATCAGGCGTACATATAGGTGTAAGGCCACCAAACTGCAGTGTCATGCTCGCGTGAAGCTATTGCTACAGTGTTGAGATAATAAAAACGAAACATGATGGATTATTGGCTGTAAACGGTGGTTGAAGCATTTTCCGCTTCTACTCCACTTCATCCTCTGTTCAGAGGCGATTTTGATGTCTGAAAAGATTGTACAGGCACGAAGGACGGCTTGGGAGTGAACTCTGATTGTTTGAATTGGTGCCTTCTTAGCGATGACAGCATCGATGTCGGTATGTTTTGGGTAAAAGTGCAAATTATTATCCTATTTAAAGAGGAGGCAGACCAACTAAAGTGTAACTATTAGCTTTGTCTTAATCGCTATTCCGTCACTAGTCTTTGCACATTGTTTTAACTGTTGTTTCCATCTCTAAATCAAAATAATCATAACTATTTACAATTATAAACTAAAGACTGGTCTGGGTTTTTCTGTCTGTAAGTGTAGGCTAATCGCCGGCCGCGGTGGTCTCGCGGTTCTAGGCGCACAGTCCGGAACCGTGGGACTGCTACGGTCGCAGGTTCGAATCCTGCCTCGGGCGTGGATGTGTGTGATGTCCTTAGGTTAGTTAGGTTTAAGTAGTTCTAAGTTCTGCGGGACTGATGACCACAGCAGTTGAGTCCCACAGTGCTCAGAGCCATTTTGTAGGCTAATCTCAGAGACTACTGTACGGATTTTGATACTGTTTTCTTTAATAAACGGGGTGATTCAAAGTCTTTGCCACAAACGCCTATGGGTGATAGATAAGTGACAGATTACCTCATGTGGAACAACTTTTTTAGAAGCCAAATCTTCGCTGTAATTTCTAGTAATAGAAGGTGTCCTGTAGTATTTGCTAACCCTGGCACTGGATTCCACTGAAACAGCAGGGTCTATTAACCAGGTGTACAGCACACGACCTACGACTGTAATTTGATAGGCTGATTGTGACCAAATGAAAGATAAAAATTAGTGTCTCTAAGTGGAGAAAGATATTTTAGAAGCAAATCACGAACTTCAATTTTCGCGCTTATTGCGTCCAAAGCGGGGCAGATGTCTAGGTGATACGCAACACACACTGCATGCAAACGTTGTGGAGTGTCTTCGCCCTGCTGCTATTCAAGGATATAGCCAGTCCTAAACGAGTTCTTTCGTCGCCGCGAAGTGTCAAAGAACATTTTGTCTCCAACAAAGGTTATTCCACACGTTATAATTAATCACTTCTAGATATTTGTCAATTAAACTTTGAAAGACTTTGTATACACTGGTTCTCGATGAAGGTTTATGTGTGTAATTCATAAATACTTAATGCAAATTCATTGAACTATGATTCTGATGGTCGATTCAGACGTGCATTCTGAGAATTTTCATGGTAGCAGGCCTTAAATCGTTTGATTTATATGAAAGTAATGATCCTCAGTGATCTGACGTTTTCTGTCAATTTTGACTTTACGCAGTGGTAAGTAAACAAAATTACTGCTATGCCGCACATGTCATTTGACCATAGATGTTTAATACTACCCTTAAAAAGCCGAGATAGGTCGCTATTCCTGTATATGAAGAAATTTCCGAAGTCAATTTTTTATTACAAATTTTGGTTAGTTGTCGCAAGACTGCGTTTCGCCTTGTGTAACAAGGGAAAACGTGTACTGGCACCTGTCGGAAGGCAACAGCAGCAGGCCTTACTATCGAAAGTGTGGTTTGTTTTTCCACCATACTGCCATACGCAGCACCATGCAGTATCTCTACGACTCCACACAATTAGTGTCCAAGGTGACGGACTAAATATTACTGACGAAATAGGCTTCTTAGCAGATAGGTAACAACCAATGAGTCTGTAGTCATTGAATCAGAATCTCGGAAAAAAAAAGATTCATCCAAATAATTCCAAAAATAGCAAGCGACTACTAGCGCAATTTCAAAATGAACTTAACAGTTAATGCGCCAATGTTTATGAGAAGAAGAATACACAGAACGTCAATTAAAATTGAGGATCTCTTAGATGGCACCAGAAGCAGTTCTGATGATCTTGTTAATAGAACCAAGACTTAAGGAAAGTCAAGACATGGTTATATGATTGAAAGACCAAGGAAAAGCGTTTGGCAATCAAAAAGCGATGCAACGTGTTTGAAGTTCTCAGGACACTGCGAGTAAGCTACAGAGAAACCGATTAATGTGCGATATATACAAGAACCAAGGATTAAAAATATGAATGTAGGTCCGAAAACAAGTTGTCTTATTAAAAAAATTTAATACAGGGATGTAGTCACTCATAACGAATGTTCAATTTATAAGACAAAGAGGCAATAACGAAAATAAAAGGAAGTTTCTTGAGACGGGTTGTAATTCGGGTTGAAAGGATCTATATTGGAAGTTTAGCTGATGAAATTTCTGTACCCAGGTTGACGGTCGACGTAGAATTGTTAAGTTCATTTTGAAATTGCGCTAGTTGTCGCTTGACGTAGAAAGTAGCTGCTATTGTGTGGCCGTGGGCTCTTAAACAGATGCAAATCAATTTTAGCAATCAGAGCACTTGAATAAGGAAACTAAAACCAGGAACTGTTGCTCAGTTTATCAAATGATTTTGATACTTAGTGCAAATAAAATTATGCTCTATTAAATTATTGCCTCTTGGCAATAATTATTTTTACATAAGAGACACTTACGTTAAGGATTTATGATATTGTGTTTTTGTAACACACAACATCGTATAGCAATATTTCAAGCCCCTAAGATATAAACCTTTCAATAATGGGGTCAGTAATTATCGCATAAAGTAATAACACACTTACTAAGAGGTAAACCGAGAACAGCTAACGAAGGCCGATACAGGTCGACACCAGGAAGAAAAAAATAAATAGACGAACACAACCTACGTAACCACGATAACGGTATGCATATCCTGTTGCAAAGACACAAGGAAAGGCAGCATCAGTAATAGGCAAACATGTCCCTAAAATAATGTTGAATTAGAGAAAGCAATGATTTACAATTTCCAGGTCTGCACCAGCCTCGCTGTGTTCCACAAGATTCAGTTCAAAGATTTTTTTTAAAAAGGTAATGAACTGCCATTTGACTGTGTATTACTTTATTTATCTTCTGAACTCCCCAAATTTATGTCATTATCGAGTACATTGTACTCGATACTGGCATAAAAGCCGAAATCTATTTGTACAGAAGATAACTACAGTAATATACAGTCAAACGGTGGTTTATTCTTTCAAAAATATTGCATGATTGTGGCTCAGTACCATCAAAAAGTTTTTCAGTTCAAAGACATATATCGCTGCTCCAAGAGTAACAGCAACTTTTCCATATTACGCTAAAAATTCAACGAGACAAGGCACTGCTCCTGAAATTCCTGGAGAAAAGTGGCCTAGTCATGTTTTATCAGCATAAACTTTTCTCTCTGCAGCATACTACCTCAGGCTCAACGGATTGCATGACGAGATGGCACAAATCGCCACTACAAACTGCCTTCTACTTGCAATGCAAAGCAACTTCCTAGCTCCCAGCTGCACAGGGTCAATTCAAGCTAGAACGACGCCTCATACTCACAGTAAGCTACACTCTGCCTTATTTTCCCGTCAGCCTGAATGTTTAGCTGCTCTTCCATGCTTCCAGCTCTATCTCAAAATGGCGTCACTCAGGCATCATCACACTGGCTACTTCTACTTTTTCTGATCATTTCCATCTCCTTTGCCTCTCCTTGACGGTGACATCGGCTGCAGATCCTCTGTCTCCACGGAACCACCGTCACATCGGCAGTCCCCTGGACCATACATGACGATACATAACAAACTTGGAGAGCGGGCCATATATGGCTCATGGTTCCTAGTGCTGGCTGCCATATGCTGTTAATGTGTCCGTTACCATTCCGGCACTGAGACTGTCGCAGCCCCTGACATAGTCGTATGGGATGCCATTTGGTACACATGAAACTGAATTTACATAATTACAAGCGAGTTCAAAGCTGTTCGCAGCAAAATATAGCACACACAGCTGCAGTCAAAACGGAGTTTAGGAATAGGTACTGAGCAACAATTCACTGCTCAAAATACAGCATAAATAATTATGTAGAGTAAATTGTACGTGATCCAAGCTGCTCAGCTCTATGACTAGGTCCAATGCGCTGTGAATTTGCTGTTTGATGGTTCATTTGAATTCCTGCCACACATAGCAGTTGTGACAGCGCTGATCATGCATTCTTGAGACACAGGCGGAGAGCATATCTGCCAGTCTCCGAGAAGTGGCGTCGAGGCAGAGCGGTGGCAGTCTGGCGGCAGGAACGGAATTGGTGACATCTGCAGGATCTGCGAACCTAGCCAACTGGAGTAGCGTGAGCGTTGGCCATGCTTATTATGAAATGGCGTGGATGACCAAAGAAGCTGCCGGTGAGAAGGTGGTTCCTTGGGAATAGAGGATGGGCAGCCGCTGTTGCCGTAAGGAGAAGTAGAGGAGATGGAAATGGCCACTGAAATCAGATGAGATGGAACTCGAGAGCGGTCTTCTGGTGGTGCAGCTGGAAGCGTGGCAGAGCAGCGAGGCACTACGGCTCACGGTCGGCCAAGCCTGCGTGTGATTTGCTATCAGTATGAGACAGCACTCCAATAGGAGCAACGACTGGTGTTAGTGTTCGTATCTTCAGTAGGCACAGCGTAACTGGGAGTGAGGAAGTGGCAGCTGAAGTGTGCGTTTCGTTACGACAAGGGGAAGGCAATGAGTGGTAGTAAATTGTGTAACGCTATCAGTTGAGTTTGAGCTGCTATACTTACGCAACTGAAGGTTTGTGCTGCTGAAAGCGAGACCGCTGTTAGGTCTCGAGTTTCTAGAACAAAATGGTTCAAATGGCTCTGAGCACTATGGAACGCAACACCTCAGGTCGTCCCCTAGAACTTAGAACTACTTAAACCTAACTGACCTAAGGACATCACACACATCCATGCCCGAGGCAGGATTCAAACCTGCTACCGTAGCGGTCACGCGCTTCCAGACTGAAGCGCTTACAACCCCGCTCGTCCACTCCAGCCGGCTTGTAGAACACTAACACTGCCTTGTTCTCATTGGATTGTTTTTCTGGTAAGACATGGCAAAGTTGTTGTTATGTCTAAAGATTGTAGAGCAGTGTCGCATCGCATCGAATGTTCCTGAGTCGTAGATCAGTGAGCAGGCGCCATGAGCAGCAATACATATTTCTGTTACGGCTATAAAGAATTCCGGACTTTTCGCTAAAGGCAACAGATTTCGAGTGATTCAGGAAAAACGTGCAAAACTTAGATTAAAGGTTTGCTATCACGGAAACTCTACGGAACAGGTCATATGCCCATATAATGGTTTTTGGTCAGAATCACCAATACCATCAGCCCTCACAACATACCCCCTTCCTCCCGACTCACCCTGTATTTTCTTCTTCCTGAATGATCCGTGGCCTTTTTCTCTACTTTCTTTATGCCTTGGTGTTGTGTCCTGCTTTAAATATTTCCTTCTTCATAATATTCAAATGGTTCAAATGGCTGTGAGCACTATGGGACTTAACATATATGGTCATCAGTCCCCTAGAACTTAGAACTACTTAAACTAACTAACCTAAGGACATCACACAACATCCAGCCATCACGAGGCACAGAAAATCCCTGACCCCGCCGAGACTTCATAATATTCCACTACTCAACTTCCAGTGATCAATTTTCGCTTATTTTACTTAGGCTCAGTTGTATCAGGCTGACCCAGAATGACGTATAAGAATAATAAGAAAAGAAATGAAAGGAAATAATAATTACTAGTTATTTTAATCTATTTAAAAAAAGTTGTATTGTTAACAGAGACAAATGCAGTTACTGGGCTATACTTATGCTGACGTGCCAAACAGAAACTTCTTTCACCGATTGTATCATGTTCATTTAGACGATGTGATGACAAGTCGAAACAGTTAACTTCACTTTCAAGTGCTTTTACGACTGTTCACATAAACCGGCAATAATATTCTCGACCAATGCGTTTTGCAGCAAAAACAAAACACATTTACCTGCGTGAAAGAGGAAGGCAGACATGTAAGCAATGTTAGAGCCAGTACATGCCAAGGAAAAAAGTGTAGCAGCGCTTACACACTGACAAGGTGCGGCATGCACATAAACGACGTTATTATCATTACGTACTGCTGCGTTCCCAGAGGTCTGCTGTGTAATTATGGATACTGCTGTTTTACACGGCAATTGTAGAGCTGTAACGGTGGACGTTGAGTTGTAAAACACTGAAACAGCTGTACAATTGCAACTTTTTGGTCCCCGTATAGCTTTATTTACTCTGGGCTCTCTCGCATTAGGCACGCTCGATATCGAAAGAATTTTTATTGCTACGTGATTATATCCACGGTTAGGTCTTTCATTGGACCGTAAAGCCGATTTGCTACGATATTGCTCCTGGTCTTACTATCAACGAGGCAATAAGCTCTTATGGATTTAAGGTCCAAGTCACTTAAATGCTGGAAATACTTCTCTTGTTTCACCAACCGGTCATTCGGAAGTGAGGGTGAAGACAGATTCGAATTACTTGCTATTTTTTTTCAAATGGAGTTTGGCGTACTGTCTATTATAGAAAATCTGTGATAACTGAATTATAATAATGTCTGTATATTGAGCAAGCAGTGAAGGAAACAAAAGAAAAATTCGGAGTAGGTATTAAAGTCCATGGAGAAGAAATAAAAACTTTGAGGTTCGCCGATGACATCGTAATTCTGTCAGAGACAGCAAAGGACTTGGAAGAGCAGTTGAACGGAATGGATAGTGTCTTGAAAGGAGGATATAAGATGACCATCAACAAAAGCAAAACGAGGATAATGGAATGTAGTCGAATTAAATCGGGTGATGCTGAGGGAATTAGATTAGGAAGTGAGACACTTAAAGTAGTAAAGGAGTTTTGCTATTTGGGGAGCAAAATAACTGATGATGGTCGAAGTAGAGAGAATATAAAATGTAGACTGGCATTGGCTAGGAAAGCGTTTCTGAAGAAGAGAAGTTTGTTAACATCGAGTAAAGATTTAAGTGTCAGGAAGTCATTTCTGAAAGTATTTGTATGGAGTGTAGCCATGTATGGAAGTGAATCATGGACCATAAAAAGTTTGGACAAGAAGAGAATAGAAGCTTTCGAAATGTGGTGCTACAGAAGAATGCTGAAGATTAGATGGGTAGATCACATAACTAATGAGGAAGTATTGAATCGGATTGGGGAGAAGAGAAGTTTGTGGCACAACTTGACCAGAAGAAGGGATCGGTTGGTAGGACATGTTCTGAGGCATCAAGGGATCACCAATTTAGTATTGGAGGGCAGCGTGGAGGGCAAAAATCGTAGAGGGAGACCAAGAGATGACTACACTAAGCAGATTCAGAAGGATGTAGGTTGCAGTAGGTACTGGGAGATGAAGAAGCTTGCACAGGATAGAGTAGCATGGAGAGCTGCATCAAACCACTTTCAGGACTGAAGACCACAACAACAACAACAGTAATGTCTTTCAATGCAGGCAATTCTACTTAGGAATGACTGGATCCAAATAACATATTTCATTCACATAAGACACAGAAACAAGTAATAAAATTTCTTTTTTTATCATTTACCTAAACCGTGCGAAGAGCAAGTCTCTCAATATATAACAGTGATTCACAGAGTCTCAAAAAATCGGTTGCTTGAGATGCTGGAGGAGCCGGAAATTTACACCATTGCTTGAAATATCTAGATTAACTATTCACTCAAGTTTCAGGTGTACATCGTTTCTGAACTTTAAGAGGCATCTCATACATACCTGTACCTGCCACCACCGATATACACTGGAATCAGTTACGCCGCTACATTCAAACCGGCTAACGGGACCACACAGGCGGCTATGAGACTGGCACCACCTTTGGAGAGAATTTTGGGCACTGAACTTAACGTGCTTCTGAGTCACAGGAAATATGGTTTCACAACCTTGCAAATGTACTTTAACTAGTTCTTCATTTATTTATTACTGCGTAAATTTCCCTTATCTCTTACAATTTAAGACGTCAAAGAAAATATATGCAATGTCTGCGTACTTATATATAGATCATACGTCTATCAACAAGTAGTTTCATGTGGTAAAGTTAAGTAAACGGTAATTTGAAATTCCACATGGTTTTATACCTATTTAAATAGAAGCCATTTCATTGACAGATTTAATGTGCGTTTGAATGTCTTGGATTTACTTTTTCAGATTTTGCATTACAGACTGTAAACGTAGACATACAGTAATATAGTCATAATAATTTCACAGTAATTTAAAACTTAATGTAATATGTAGTGCACAAGATTACTGATAGCCGTGTAGATTTTTTTGATAGACAAGGCTGCACAAAGCGTTTATTGACGCAGAACATGAACTGTTAGCGAATACGAACGCAAAGTCCGCGTAGTGGCGTAGTCGGCGCAGTCCAGAAACATGTATTCGAAAAGATTTCCACACAAGCATGTAATCACAAGGCACATACACAGCACGCAGGTAAACTGACCGATCGACAGTCCAACACTCATACCTCATTACAACACGGTCCTAGTAGCTCTCCAATCGTGGTTACAAATGTGTCTGATCCAGGTGTTAACTGCAGATGACGGACTAAACGGCTGCACCACCGTAGGAGTACAAATTCGGGTGTTATGCCTCCAGTCCCTTTATTAGATGTCCTTGTTGACGAGTGGTCCTATTATTTAGTTGCCTTTAGATATCTGAGCCTTCTCTCTAGAGTGAGAATGACTTTGTATAAAACAGGCTCTGACAGATAGTAGACACCTGCAAGACCCTGGGCAGGTTGACGAACAGGAAGTCACACAGTAGGTGGCGGAGTGCTCAGTTTTGCAATCGCTGCAGGCGTTGAGTAAGTGTCTCCACTGTGTTCCCTAAGCCACTATTACCGGTATGCTACGACGTTCCCGGACTGCAGCCAGATGAGAACGAGCTCTTGCCTCTACATTTCAACTGACAACCATTCAACCATCTTTAAGTGAGGGTTTAGCACTGGAGACTGACACTTCAGGTCGTAACTTTATACCAAAATTTGGTACACAGATACCTGCGCAAAGGCAGCCGCTACATGGGCGACCTCTGTCGAGTTTCATTCCCTATTCGAATGTTGCTCCATCTATGACGTGCAGGAGTATAAGTAATACTGAAACCCGCGCAGGCCCTCTGTCGGAATGCGGGCTCGCGGAGCTAAAATTCAAATGTCAGACTGATAAAATTAAGTCTTATTAGAAGTTTAATTAGTCATAAAATGCTTTCTTTATGAAGATATTAGAAAATTACCTAGTCTCACGCCGTATACAGTTGAAAGACTCCGTCACCATTACTCAGATGTTCCGCCATATGTATTTCCATCGACTCCTTACTTACTGAATCCCAGAAACATCCCGCCGAGACCAAAATTTCCTTGGCAGAATAATTTGTAGAATTTCCTGTAGATACCTGGGATTTCGGAGGGCTGATATCTACAGAATACCTTGCCAGTGCGGCGTAGCCTACATTAGTCCGACAACGCACACACTGCGTGAAAGATGCCTTGAACATGACCGCCAGACTTGCCTTTCGCAGAGCAATAACTCAGACATATCCGAGCGTTGTATTTACACAGGACATTACATGGATTATTCTGCCAGGGAAATGTTGGTCTCGAAGTTGTCCTTCTGCGATTCAATAATTAAGAAGTCGACGGAAATACGTCTGGCTGAAGATCTGAATAAACTGTCTAAGGCATCTGACACGGTGATTTCTTCAACATCGTCAGAAATAAAACATTTTATGACTAATGATATGCCTAATGACAGTTAATTTTACTAATCTGACATTTGAATTTTAGCTCCGCGAGCCTGTATTCCAACAGAGAGCGTCCATGAGAATGACCAGTACACAAACGCCTGCAAGCCAAAGATGGAGCAACATTCGAATACGTGAAACACGACAGAGGTCGCTGATATAGCGACTGTCTTTGTGCACGGATCTCTGTGCTAAATTTTGTTATAGAGGTAGGGAAATGAACTAGCTGTCTCCCATGCTAAGCACCCACCTCAAGATGGCTGACTAGCTGTCCGCAAAAATATCGTAGCAAGAAGTCTACGTTATCCATCTGCATTCCGGAAACTTCAGGGAGTACTCTCTGCGCCGAAAAAATTTCGAGAATCACACTTTTGCCACTTCTATCCGGCGGTTTCGCTTAGGTCGATACACGCGTACTACAGAATCAGCTCCCGTGATATGAATGGTGCGCTTTCCGGTGGTGCTATCGGGTACTGATTTCTCCGTAGTATCTACAAGTGTTCCACTGCAGTAATTGCCTCTGGTTCGACGCCTCCTGCGGGAACTCCTGTGAACTGCTTTCATTATGCAGTTGGGATACAAGGACTATGGCAACAACATGGAGTGAATGTCCCTCTACACAGCACCTCATTGACTGCTGCTCCTTGCTTGATATGTGTGAGCTGTAAATTTCACAAACAGCAATTCCTTTTTTAAAGTTAAGAGTCGAAAATGACATACGTCATTTATACAGGATGCAGAGCGGCACGTATGAGAGTCGGATCGCAGTTGGTTATAGCAGAGTTAAATTCGTTGAAATTTGAGTATCTATTAGACTTGGGGAAGAAAACGGGTCGCTTTAGGAATTTAGATGAAGGTTGACTGCAGGTCGAAGAGGAATAGTTTGCAGGATGTGAGTAAGTATCGAAGGTACATAATTACTTTGCCTCGGTCTCCCAATAGGTCGTTTTCCATCTTCATAGAAAATAAGCATTTTACTATTGTTTCTTGATGTTCTCGAAGTACCTGTTTATAGTACCTTAGAGAGATTCCCTGTCTTCTCAATTGTTGGTACCGTACACTTTTACCTGAGAAATTCATTATTGGCCATATGATCAAGAAGTGTCAGACGAGATGTCCAGTAAAGCATTTTGGTTTCCTTTAGAGCAAGTGATTTCAGTTATTTCAGGCAGCAGTGTGCCGTAGGCAGCGATTTCTGGACTTTGTGACACTTGTATGGAGTGACGTATATGCGGAGTTGCGGGTGTGTTGACATTTCTACGGATTCCAGGACATATCGGGTAGTGGAGCTCGGAACAGAGTGTTCCAGAAACAGTATACACCGGCGTTTGCGTCAGTACCTGCGACGTACTATTGGGAATGGTCTTTTCCTGCACGAAGAGCACTGTCCGCAGACCACTTGATTGACAGAAAGCTGTAGTGCGTGGCTTTCTCAAGGAGTCTAATATTGCCGTTTATCTCTGACTGGTAAGCACTGTTCCGCGTCCTAAGTGTTGTGAAGATGGAGTTCACCGAAACCACTAAATGGAAGCCTTCATTGATTTACAGCGATCTTCACTATGTAGCAGAATATACCAACAAAGAAAACGTAATATTTTCGCGTTGTGTAAGCGTTGTAAAATCACGCAGTTTTATACGAAGGTCTTTATGTTTGTACTCCAGGTGTAGCAGCAAATGAAGCGCGAAAACTTTTTGCAGGCACAAAAAGGAGTGCGATATGAACAAATATTACAGTTTCAGCAATTGATGTTGAATAATTAGGGCAGCTTTTCATTGGAGTTTTTGACTTAGTAACATCGTTTCCATCACACAGAAGTGTTAAAAGGTAGGTGCATATCATCAGGAGAAAATGCAGATGCTCTATTCTGGAAGAATATTCTTTAAAGAAAATAATTTACTCATGAATTATGCCTGCAAATTTTTATTTCCAGATAGCAACAAGAGAATGAATGAGAAAACATTGGTGTTGGTCGGCTAAAAGAGAAAATTTTGTTTATTAAGCTGGGAATCATCGTTTGTGCAAAGAATGTTCGAGAGTTAGAACAATCAGTTCGATAGATATTTAAACTTCAGGCCGATCTTACAAGTTCTTTCGATGAAACAAACACTATTCCATCTGTCTACGTTTTGCTCCCGAACAAAAAGGGAAAACTTTATTACCTTTCTTTAACTACTAAAAATAACGTGCTTGGATGGAATCTAGCGTCTTTCATGATGAACTTCGAAAATGTTATCGCCCAATCAGTTAGAAGTTTGTTTCCTGAATGAAAGGGATTATGGATTGCAATTTTCATTTTAGTCAATGATTGTGGGAACAAGTACGATGTTGTAGCCTTGTCCGTGTCTATATGATAAACGAAAAAATAGAGTGTTACTTAACATTGTGTTCAACTCTAGTATGTCTTCGCCTGGTAAAAGTACACTCCTGGAAATTGAATCAGAACACCGTGAATTCATTGTCCCAGGAAGGGGAAACTTTATTGACACATTCCTGGGGTCAGATACATCACATGATCACACTGACACAACCACAGGCACATAGACACAGGCAACAGAGCATGCACAATGTCGGCACTAGTACAGTGTATATCCACCTTTCGCAGCAATGCAGCTGCTATTCTCCCATGGAGACGATCGTAGAGATGCTGGATGTAGTCCTGTGGAACGGCTTGCCATGCCATTTCTACCTGGCGCCTCAGTTGGACCAGCGTTCGTGCTGGACGTGCAGACCGCGTGAGACGACGCTTCATCCAGTCCCAAACATGCTCAATGGGGGACAGATCCGGAGATCTTGCTGGCCAGGGTAGTTGACTTACACCTTCTAGAGCACGTTGGGTGGCACGGGATACATGCGGACGTGCATTGTCCTGTTGGAACAGCAAGTTCCCTTGCCGGTCTAGGAATGGTAGAACGATGGGTTCGATGACGGTTTGGATGTACCGTGCAGTATTCAGTGTCCTCTCGACGATCACCAGAGGTGAACGGCCAGTGTAGGAGATCGCTCCCCACACCATGATGCCGGGTGTTGGCCCTGTGTGCAGTCCTGATTGTGGCGCTCACCTGCACGGCGCCAAACACGCATACGACCATCATTGCCACAAAGGCAGAAGCTCCTCTCATCGCTGAAGACGACACGTCTCCATTCGTCCCTCCATTCACGCCTGTCGCGACACCACTGGAGGCGGGCTGCACGATGTTGGGGCGTGAGCGGAAGACGGCCTAACGGTGTGCGGGACCGTAGTCCAGCTTCATGGAGACGTTTGCGAATGGTCCTCGCCGATACCCCAGGAGCAACAGTGTCCATAATTTGCTGGGAAGTGTCGGTGCGGTCCCCTACGGCACTGCGTAGGATGCTACGGTCTTGGCGTGCATCCGTGCGTCGCTGCGGTCCGGTCCCAGGTCGATGGGCACGTGCACCTTCCGCCGACCACTGGCGACAACATCGATGTACTGTGGAGACCTCAGGCCCCACGTGTTGAGCAATTCGGCGGTACGTCCACCCGGCCTCCCGCATGCCCACTATACGCCCTCGCTCAAAGTCCGTCAACTGCACATACGGTTCACGCCCACGCTGTCGCGGTATGCTACCTTTGTTAAAGACTGCGATGGAGCTCCGTATGCCACGGCATACTGGCTGACACTGACGGCGGCAGTGCACAAATGCTGCGCAGCTAGCGCATTCGACGGCCAACACCGCGGTTCCTGGTGTGTCCGCTGTGCCGTGCGTGTGATCATTGCTTGTACAGCCCTCTCGCAGTGTCCGGAGCAAGTATGGTGGGTCTGACACACCGTTGTCAATGTGTTCTTTTTTCCATTTCCAGGAGTGTAGATGAAATATGGCTGTCTACTCAGGATAGCGTGTCTCAAAACCAAATGCAACAGGACTTGAGAGATTCCTGGAATAAAAATCTGAATATGTGGTCACGAGTAAAAAGCTGCTGCAGTGGAAACGCACATACAACTACGTCAAGTTATTCTCCACCCGTTTGTAGACGTGTCGTTGACTATAGCACGCTTTACTTCATTCAAATACTTCTTATTTTGTCTATGCTTGAAAAAAGTCGCTTATAACAGCAAGAGACCCAGGCTCCTTAGAACTGTCACCACGTAGATGTGTCATTCCTTGTCCGCGTGGGGTAGCCGCGAGGTCAAAGGTGTCCCATCGGAGGTTCGAGTCCTCCCTCCGTAATGGGTGTGTATGTAGCCCTTAGCGTAAGTTAGATTAAGTAGTGCGTAAGCTTAGTGACCGATGACCTCAGCAATCAGGTCTCATAAGACCTTACCACAAATTTCCAATTTCTTGTCAGTCCGTATTTTTGAGCCAGGGAACTTCAAGATGTTTGTCTTTGGTAGATATATATCGCTTATCTTGGCGGTGTCAGTATTATTTTCATCTGTTGAAACATACTCAGTCTCCTTTACACCGATCCGTAGTCCAGAATGATCAGGGTGCTTCTCCCAACCTTGCACTTGTCATTGAAGTTCGTGATTTTCTTCATCAGCACTCGCCAGTGCAGAAGATACTAACGTCTCAAGATGTCTAGTGACCGTCTCCATTATTACGACAAACTAAAGGGGAAAAAGAGTAAATGCTACTCCCCTTTCAATAGTGTGTTAGGAGTAGCTGGACGCACTCAATTATTTCGTGCTCTCGCTGGGAAAACTATATGAGATCACACAGTTTTTGGTGAAAAGCTTCTCCCTTTTACAGGAAAACGAAGTGATGAACCTTACAATTTACATACTTTTTCTGAATAAGCAAGCGAATTGTGTGGGAAGCATCGGTGGTCCCACGGTCTTCCACAAAACCGCATTGATTGGTGGTAATTTTGACAAACTTGTGTAATCTGCTGTCTAGGTTGCGCTCTAAGATCTTCATTGTGCAGGCGGTGGACAAGAATATGGAAACACCAAATACACGTTACCCTGCCTAGCATGGTGTAGGGAAACTGTTGGCATTCAAAGCTACCTTTCGTTTGAGTAAATACAGACCGCCTACGGTTTTCACGGGAATCAAACACTATTCTTCCCCCGGCAAAATACTGGCATCTTAAGGTAACGATGATGGAGGTGGATAGCGTCCAAGCACTCTTCTCACTAAAGTAGAGCCTTTGTGCTCGCTAAAGTAGGGCACAAAGGCTCTTTGGTCACCACGGGGATGCGAAAGTTCACCCTCGTGCTCACAAAACCAGTCCTGCACGAAGCGAACTGTGTGAGCAGGGGCCTTGTAGTCCTCGAACACAGCATCACCGTTTGGGAACACACGTTGCACCATGTGACGGACCTAATCAGTCTCGACCCGATCAGCCAAAATTGTCTCGTAATCATTGGTGGTAATTCGATCTTGCAGACTACCAACGGGGACATGGATTACTACAATAAGTCTGCCAAAATCATCGCCGAACCCCCGCCATGTAAACTCGGCCAGAAGTAGAAAAACAGTGTGGTACGAGATTCAGCCCACCAAATAAGTTTCTTCCATTGCTCCATAGCCCAATTTTACGGCTTCGGGGTGACGTTTTCCTGTTTCAGGCATTTGAGCTTTTACATAACTGATTTGTGAGTTTAGAATTTCAGCACAACGTGAATTTCCCAACTGATAAAACTCTCTTCCTGCTGTTTTGATACTGAAGGGTGAGACATTTATGTCTGCTGTGACTTTTGCATTGGTCGTCTTCGTATTCTTCGTCTTGAATGATGTTTGTCACGATCACACAACATACACTTTGATAGGAGTTGTGAGATAACGGATGATGTTTTTCCTGAATGCGATACAAATCTTAAATATGCTACCTCTTGAAACACCGAAGACTTCGGCTCCCTTAGCTATTGAAGCACCCACCATGCGAGTACCAACTATTTTCGCATGTCCGATGTCTCTTAGCTCCGACATAATAGAAGCACAACCACGTATAAAAAACTGTTCTGATCACGACTGACACTTGCAACATATCGAGAACACTGCAGAGGTGCCGTTCGTTCTACAGTATAACAGCGCAACCTGCGGGCTTGGCCACCATCTCCATATTTTATGTTCAAGTATGCATTTCCCGCGGTGTCTCCATAATTTTGTCCAGCCCCTGTATCCAAAGTGATTCTTTTTAACATTTAAAAGCACCCCACAGCGACACACACGGGGAAATATCCTATAACTGGACGACAAATGGTGAACATGTGTCACCACCAGGCGCCCTACTTCGCCACACGTGCAGCAGTTGCGTTTGTCGGTCTTACACTCCCCGTTAGGGAGCAGTTGCTAGATATCGTAAATTTGATCTGTTGTACAAGTAGAAGTTACAAAATTACTGTCCCTGCAGTAACCAAGCAAAAGCTTTCTCATTTTGTGTTTCTTTCCTTCTGTCCCTCCATTTTTTGTTCATAGACATTATTTAAGAAAGAAAACGTAATTTACTGATGACGAAGAAATCCGGAAGCTTATATTCATTTACTTGGGATGCAACACGTATTTTTTATTTTAGTTTTTTCTTGCACTGTACTTCGCGATAAACCAGCGGAGACAGTGACACTGGAAAATAAAATGGTAAATGTTGCAATTTTAATTGTCGAACCCAAGTAATAAAACACTGCATCTCAGACGCAACACTCGTACCCCAAGACGCACGCACTAAAGACGCACGCATAGGTTCGGAGCCAAATCGACGTGAATACCTGACTTGGGTTGTGATGATCAGGTGCGACAGCCTGATATGCTCAATCGCTGCACCTGTTGCAACATACGTACGTCATCTGGCAAAATCACCTGTTCAGCATATGTCATCCATTTATGGACTGTTTCCCTGCATTTGCGGCCTCGTGTGTCTAATGCACAGAAGTGCCAATGAAACTGGTGTAGCCATGGGTATTAAAGTACAAAGATATGTAAACAGGCAGAATACGGCGAAGCGGTCGGCAAATCCTGTATAAGACAAGTGTGTGCCGCAGTTGTTAGATCGGTTACTACTGCTGCAATGGAAGGTTATCAAGATTTAAGTGAGCTTGAACGTGGTGTTATAGTCGGCGCACGGGCATGTGCGAGGTAGCGATGAAGTGGGGATATTCCGGTACGGCCATTTCACGAGTGCACCGTGAATATCATAAATCCGGTTAAACGTCAGGTCTTCGACATCAGTGTGGCCGGAAAAGGTTCCTGCAAGGACGGGATCACTGATGACTGAAGAGAATCGTTCAACGCGACAAAAATGCAACCCTTCAGCAAATTGCCTCTTCTTGGCACGTCCACACCTACATTTGACTGTTGATAGCTGGAAAAATATTGCCTCGTAGGACGAATCTCGTTCGAAATTATATCGAGCGGGTGGACGTGAAAGGGTATGGAGACCTCATGAATCGGGCGTATCAGCAGCGTACTGTTGTAGATGGTAGGGGATTCTGTAATGGAGTGGGGCGTATGCAGGTGGAGTCAGAGGATCCCTGGCACTTATTGGTTACGATTCTGACAGGTGACATTTACGTGAGCATCGTGTCTGGTCACCTGCATCCATTCATGTCCATTGTGCATTTCGACGGACTTGGGCAATTCCAGCAGGACAAGGCGACACTCCACATGTTCATAATTGCTACAGAGTGGCTCCAGGAACACTCTTCTGAGTTTAAACTCTTCCACTGTCCACCAAACTCCACAGACATGAAAATTACTGAGCATATTTGGGATGCCTTGCAACGTGCTGATTGGAAGAGATCACCACCCCGTCGTAGTCTTAGAGAATTATGGACAGCCCTTCAGGATTTATATGGCAACGGCCTTGTCGCATTGGGTACACCGGTTCTCGTGAGATCACCGACGTTAAGCGCTGTCGGGAGTGGCTGGACCATCCAGCCGCCATGTACTGTTGCCATTTTTTGGGGTGCACTCAGCCTCGTGATGCCAATTGAGGAGCTACTCGACCGAATAGTAGCGGCTCCGATGTTAGGCACCTGTACGAGTTGCTTTGTTCCTTCAGTGTATTAATGTACTTGTCTCAGCGTCATCTACGGCGCTTCGGAGGTATTTGCGCGGCCGGCCGCGGTGGTCTCGCGGTTCTAGGTGCGCAGTCCGGAACCGTGCGACTGCTACGGTCGCAGGTTCGAATCCTGCCTCGGGCATGGATGTGTGTGATGTCCTTAGGTTAGTTAGGTTTAAGTAGTTCTAAGTTCTAGGGGACTGATGACCACAGCAGTTGAGTCCCATAGTGCTCAGAGCCAGTATTTGCGCGTTAATATGTTCATTCTACATAATAGGGGACTCTGGAGGTTAATGTGTGGCTCATCAGTACCATTGACTTATTAAAGCACGTACGAAGTGATAAGCTACTGCACCTCTGTTGTTAGTATTCAGCTTTAACACTGTATTAACACAGGAAATTTCTATAGGACTTAGAACGTAACTGTTCAGTTAGTCTACCACATTCATTGCTCTAATTTAACATTTTTGTCATTTGAATAGACTCACCGAAATAAACTCAGTGGTTCTTCTTTCTTGAACTACTTTAGGTCCTGTATGCAATTGAAACTTTGGGGTAGTATACTGTTATGGACGCTGGAGTCTGTTTGCTCTCGTCATATATTTAAAATGCCTTTTTTTAGATTCTCATTTTGATTTTTGCTTGAGATACAAACGTGCGATATCGTATAATAGCAATCCGTCGGCCAATTTGATACTTAATTGTAGGTCACAGGCGGAAATTTAGTTTGTTAAGTGTTCCATTAGTGGATGCTTTGAGGCGGACGTGCAATGGACGGGAGAAATGAGATTCTGGAGCCATAGTAAGTGCTTCCGCTGTGGGTGCTAAATTTACATTGCCGTTCCCCTGTCCCTGCAGGATAGGTGGCCGGACGGCGGCGTAATGGCCCCATCGGCGCGAAGTGGTGTGAGGGGCCGCCAAATGGCCCTCTCACTGCTGCTCCAAGGCAGGCGGCGGCGAACAACCGTAAACAAATTAGGAGCGCGATAAAAACTTTAGTTACCGCTAAACGACCGGCGGATTGCTGAGGGCGGGAGGAGGCCGGTAGGAGGAGGGAGGGGGAACTCGGAGAACTGGCGAGGTGGTGCTGGCGACAGCAGAGGCAGCGTTGGCACTTACTGGCTCCTTCCCCTACAGCGACAACAAGTGGATTTTCGTCGAAGCTATACACTACACTCTTAGAGTGCAGTGCGTAACTATTGCACCCGCGGACTTAACCGTTAGGGGAAGCTTGTGTAGCATCGGATATATAAGCTTTATCGAAATAATATTTTCTGGACGTTGTATTGGAAGACGTTACTTAACAGACGTATGTAAAAATAATAAACTGTGTTTGATTTCTTCACATTTTTCACTCTTTGCAATTTTATTCCTTAAACTGTTGGAAAGTTGTGTCGCAGAGGCAGTCGTAACTTGTAACAAATGCCGCTTTTATTGCAAATGGATGTGAACATCAACTTTTGCATCCAACCATTCGCAAAAAAACTGCCATTTTGTTTCTTGCTGAAATCTGCAACTCGCTGCAAAGTCGAGGACTCAGCTGTCCTTAGCCTTAAGCCTTCATTTCTTTCCATAATATCATAGTAAAAGTCATTACCCGGTTTCATTTTGGTTATATTGAGTCGGTCTTTATTTTTCACATCTATACAGTAGATATGAAAACTCTTCTTTACTCAAAGACATATGTCGACTAAATTTTTAACGTCATCGTACCATAATGTTTACTTTCTTTTACTCAATGTTACCGGGAAAAACTTATTATTTTCTAACAGGTTTCATGGCCACCTCATTTTGCTCTGTATAGCTTTGAGACTAACATCTAACGCATTTCTAGGATATATATCATATTTCTCATCCGATTTCCTGATTCCCATTTCAAGAAACCTGACTTTTCCTATAGCTTCGTTCATGTTATTTATCACTTATGTCGTGACACATCCACATTGCATGTTAAACATTAAAAACCCGTAAATGTCTCCACCGTACGTTACAACCCGATCGTACGACTGTGGTCGTTTAATATTCCAATAGTTATTACACGTGCTAGACGCTGTAGCAGGCTACAGTATAGAGAATAATTTCAATTTTATGAAAGGACAGAATCAAGGTATAATATTAATTACTCGAAAATAAAACCCAATACTACAAAGTTAAACTGATGCACCGAATAAATACCTTGTAACAAGTCTGAAACGCATTGCTGTTTTGATTCAGAATCAAGTTAGTGGTCTTGTACCTCCATAGTTCACAACCGGGCACTAGCGGTGGACTTCAGAAACGCCACTTTGTTGCATATAATCCGCTGTCTGATATACACGACCTTCACCTACTCACAATATGACAAGCAAGACCGGCGCAATTCATTAACGAATCTATGCTGTTCGTGACTTAATTTAAACTTATGAAGAAACAGAAAAACCAATTTACCGCTGTTTTAAAATTTTGTAATCAAAATCCTTATTGGAGTTGCTGCACCCTCGTTTTGTGATGTTGTTGTTGCGGTTTTCAGGAGAAATTTTTGAACGCTAATCAATCTTGTGTAAGTATCTTCCTGTCTGAATGTGTTGTGCTACCTGCCGTCATTTGAAACCCACCTATTGCCAACATTCGCCTCCTTTCACATGGTTCGCTTCCACACTTCCTTCCATTACCAAACCAAGTGCTCCTTGATGTCTCTGGATGTTTTGTGTAAAATACTCTCTTCTTGTGCTGCAGTTGTGACCGGACTGTGTACAGTATCGCTACGCTGGGCACTCGATCTACCCACCCCATCTTAAGCGCAATAATAACTGTAAAGTATCATTTTTCATGCTGCACGTACTCTTTGTCACTCACATGTCACCTCCATACCGTGAAATGTTCCATACCAGTACTTTCAGAATAAAACCTAATCCTTCCATTGTATCCCAAATTTTAAAAAAATCAGTTTTCCGTAAAGTCCTGTCTTGGCATTGCCACCCTCCTTTTTATATCTTCTTTACTTCGGCCAACGTCATTACTCCTGCTACTCAAGTAGAAAAACCCATCAGCAACTTTTATTGCCTCATTTTCCAATTTAATTGCCTCACCATTGACCACGTCCCGTTACCACTACTGCATTTGTTGACATTTATCTAATAACCCCCATTCAAGGCGCTGTTTATTCCGACCAATTTATCTTCCATGTCCTTTCAAGATTTACAATTTCATCGGTAAGCCTCACAGAACTTTTCATTTCTTCTCCTTGAACTTCAATTCCTATACCAAATTTCTCCTTCTTTTCCCTTAGTATTTAGTCCATGTACAGATGAAATAACATGGCACTTAAATCGCAAAGAACTCCCACACCATGTTCAGTTATTGCCTCCCTTGCATACCTTTTGGCTCGTCGTTTACTGGCGTCGGGCTTCTTTCTGAAGACGGAGACTTTTGATCCGTGTACTTTAACTGTGAAAACTTCAAAATTCCAATTGTGACAATGAAGCCATTCGCCCATATTCCGAGCCTTTCTAAGTGGTGAATATTCCAGCTACGTGAATGACGCTTTCTGGTAACAAATGTGTGTGCAAATTGGTAAGAAATTAATTGCTGATTACGGATGTTTCCAGAACGAATCGCTTTGCGCTGGATTGAGCACTGTTTTGAAGCGTATTACAAAATTAAAACTGTCAGCCGGAGAGAAACTCGAACACGAAATCTCGCATTCTGCAGGTCTTGCGGAATTAACTATCCAGGGGCGACTAGTGACGCTCGCTCAAACTGTCACTTCTGCCAGTACATGTCCCCTACTTTCTAACGTCTAAGAAATATTCTTGCGCAACGTGCACGGAAGGAAAGATACTGTCATCAAATAGCTTAGTCGCTGCTTGGGGAATGCTTCCAGAATGAATCTATCTTTCTGCATTGGCGTGTGCGGTATCTTGGAAGTGAAAAGCTGAAATGCAAGTTTCCAGGTCGGATCACAATATGGCAGACAGTTCCAGTGTGCCCTATGTGCAAGAGCCATTGGCGTTCACTTTCACGCTCTTACGTCGTGTCTAGTGACTAAACTCGATGCTAAATCAGCTCTCCCAAGCCGCGTGGAGTGGCCAGGCCGTTTGAGGAGCCACGTCACGAAGTGGGCGGCCACTCCCGTCGGAGATTCGACTCCTCCCTCGGACATGCGTGTGTGTGCTGTCCTTAGCGTAAGTTCGTTTAAGTAGTGTGTAAGTCTAGCAACCGATGACCTCAGCAGTTTGGTCCCTTAAGAACTCACAGATATTTGAACATTTGAACTGTTCCAAGTGCAAAAGATAGGACGCTGTTGATTCGATGTGGACGCCCCCAGAAGTTCTTATTAATACACTTATAAATTCTCTCAATGTGGCTGATTGTGGCCATTCTTTATGGATATTGCAATCTGCACATATGATTTTGTAGTACAATGAAAAGCATATTTACTGAGAACAGAAAGAACGAGCCAGGTAGTGTTTTTCGGGCTTGCCGCCAAACAGGGAACGCTCGGAGTGTTTGAGCAAAAGCGCAGACAACAGTGGGCCTTTTGCTGGAATCTGAGTGTTGTAGCTGTCGCGTTTGTGTCAGAAGTAAATTTTATTCGGTTCTGAGTATCGAAGTGGATGAAACGACGTAATTTTCAGCATCAGTTTCCATTTCTAAGGATAACAAGTAATTGTATCGTACTAGTATTAGAATTTAAATATTCTAATATGGATTGTATCACAACGTCGAGGGGACTAGTTCGAGAGTGCAATGAATCGAGTGATTTCAAGTCATTTGGAAGGCGGAATGACCGATAGAACTGCTGACGATCGTTTTGACGTTCTTAGGACTGCAACGCAAAACAGACTAACGTAATTTGTGCGGAATCAGCAAACGTCGATACTACCTTATATGGTGTTTGCCAAACCAATACTTCAAGAAAATGATGAAGAAGTCAAATGTGTTGATAAAAATCCTAGTCAGAATCGATAGATTCCTTTTTTGATTGCTAGTATTAGCTCGTTGATGACCCATCTTCAATAAAAATTATTATTAATTTCAGTGTGTACCAGCCACCAGGCTTTAACATCGTCATAATCTGTTGAGTGGAATCGCTCTTGTTGTCGTGTACACATTAAAGTAGGTCGTTATTGCTACATAATTTACAACGTTAGCCATAAATCCCGCCAGTGCTCGTACTACCACACTTGTGTTTAAATGCGAGGTGAATGGCTGTGGTAACTATCATACAGTCACTTGTGCATGTAAATTTGGCTTCTGACAGCCGTAATGCTGCTACTTCCTTGTTCTTGTAGCTGGCGCTGCGAGTGATATGCCAAGTTTACATCCACTCATGGCCAATACGATAGTTACCACAGTCAGTCACGTTGCTTTGAAACACAAGTGTGGCAGTATCAGCACTGGAGACATAATTATATTATTAACGTCATAAATTATGTAACCGTGACATCCTGTTTTAGCATGTACATGACAAGACTTCCGATTCAGCTCAACAGATTATGATGACGTGCAGTACCTGGTGGCCGATACGCTCTGAATTAAGTAATAATATTTATTGATCTGAAGAAGGCTCGTAAGTGAGCTTAAACTTATAATCAGTAAAGGAATTTTAGTGGTCTTCACAACGCATTTTTATCAGTATATTTTATCATAACAGCTCTAATCTCTTCAGATTTGACAGTGTCAAATAATAATGTACGAGCCGGCCGCTGTGGCCGAGCGGTTCTACGCGCTTCAGTCTGGAACCGAGCGACCGCTACAGTGACAGGTTCGAATCCTGCCTCGGGCATGGATGTTTGTGATGTCGTTAGGTTA
Organism: Schistocerca gregaria; assembly: GCF_023897955.1. Taxonomy (NCBI): domain Eukaryota; kingdom Metazoa; phylum Arthropoda; class Insecta; order Orthoptera; family Acrididae; genus Schistocerca; species Schistocerca gregaria. The sequence goes on from NC_064922.1 coordinate 466,673,449, forward strand.
GTTAGGTTTATGTAGTTCCAAGTTCTAGGGGACTGATGAGGTTGGGGGGATTCAAGGAACTAGACTGCGACGGTTATCGGTCGAGGGACTGATGACCTCAGATGTTAAGTCCCATAGTGCTCAGAGACATTTTCTTTCCGGGCTATACGTACGAAAAATTGCTTGTAGCACACATGACACATTTAGATTCCAGGTTAATGCCGAGTTTCAAAAGTTACCTTACGATTTGGAAGAAAATTTAAAGACAAATCTGGTTTAAGTGGATCACACTAGTCGCCGTACCTCTACATCGTGTTTGAGTGTAGATGAACCAGAACGTGCTCCTGTTGGAGCAAAATAATGCGAATACTTACCATTTAAAAAAACTTTGCCACAAAATTGGGAAACCAGCTGCGTCAGTCCTCATCCAGCCTTCCTCGCCAAATATTTTACACGCCAACAAATTAGCGTTATTTTGACACAGATCATTCTAAATGCTTTTACGCAGTCTCTCTCCGTATTTAAGCCTTCATACAAATTCACTCTCAGTGTCATTATATATGTCTCTTTCTCACTCACTCCTTTTTCTCCAACTGACTTACCGCATATCTCACTAGCAATGTCTCTTCTCTCACACTGCCTCTTTTTGTTCTCTCTTTAGCACTGTCACTGTTTTTACTATACCTTGGCAGTTCAAAAAGCCTGGGAGACCCTAATTATTCTCTCCCTCGACCAGCGCGTTTGACATTTAGGTGCAAAATGCGCCCCTTCCATCTCCCCCATATTACCTATTTGTTAAAGCTCGCCGGTCTGGTAGGATCCGGGCGTCCCAAACCTATGTATGGTCTCCATTAATCTGTAGTTTCCATATCCACAGCCTCCTTCTACTTTTGTTGCACCTGCTTCTGTCTCCATCCACCTCTCTTTCTAGCTCACCATCAATACCTAGTCTCTCTCTTGCTGTCAGTGTTATTGTCTCCTATGCTCCTCTTTCCTTGCCAATTTTTCTCTCCCGCTATTGTTCCTCCTCCCACCGGAATTCCCTCCCTTCTCTTTTACGGCCACTGTCTCTCTGCTACTCTCTTTTAGCAACAAAAAAAAAAAAAAAAAAAGTTGTGAATATGTGCGGAACCTAAAATTTTTGGTGAGGAAGGTGAATGAAAACTGGGGCAGCTGTTTCCCCACTTCTCTGCCACAGACGAGCATATCTACCTTTTCTGTGTTCCAAAAGGAGCATTCTTCCGTTGGTTCCCTTCTTTTCTGAGGTACGGCAGGATGTGCTGGTGGTTATATAAAGCGAATTCTTAAGGTCAGAATATCTTTGTGAGAATACATATATATATTCCAACACATTTCTATACGTTGACAAATATAGAAAAGTAAATAAGCTCGCATAATACAAGACCAACACTAAATAGTTAGCTTACCATTTATTCTCGATACTTTGCTCTTCGATCGCAATAAATCGAACACGCCTGGCTTAAGATTTGTATCTTAAACGAGTGAAAGGATTATTAAAAACATTTTGCCGAATTTGAACCACTTCCAGTTTTAAATATTTTTGGTCGTCACTTTATGTACTTTTTAGTCAAGTCTATGACCAACTCTAGACTATGTTTTTGTCAAATCTTTAACATAATGCAGCGCGTCAGCAACCGTGGAATGTACAGAAAATTAACAATTTTTTCAGCCTTCAGTTGGAAGGCAATTTTTACTCGTTTACCTAGGTTTCGATTCCAGTAATGGAATCTTCTTCACAACCTGTTTTCAGTATTTTATACGGTTGCTGACTCGCTGCATTATGTTAAAGATTTCTAAATTTGTTCCTGCCGATGCAAGTAAAGCAGCTAACAGATATACGGACATAGTGTATAAAATACTGAAAACAGGTTCTGAACAAGATTCCATTACTGGAATCGAAACCTAAGTAAACGAGAAAAATTACCTTGCAACTGAAGGTTGAAAAAATTGTTTATTTTCTGTACATTTCGCACTTGCTGACGCACTGCATTATGTTAAAGATTTGTAAATTTGTACCTACCGAGGCAAGTAAAGCAGCTACCAGATGTATGGACATAGTGTATAAAATACTGAAAACAGGTTCTGAAGAAGATTCCATTACTGGAATCGAAACCTAGGTAAACGAGTAAAAATTACCTTGCAACTGAAGGCTGAAAAAATTGTTTATTTTCTGTGTTTTTGTCCCTTTATTACAACTTCGGGGTATCTGCAGAGACCATTAGTGCCCATTATACAGAGACATAGTGTTAGAAAGTTTTGTTGGTGCAAATATACTGACTAAAACCAAAATCTGGAACCCTTGTGTTGGCCCAAGAACCGTTGTCATGCGTTCCTTACGTCGGGTAAAACTACATTTAACCCTCAGGCCGGATACTGCGTGCATATTTTACGTACGTAACGACTATAGCTTTGGATCTCTGGACCTTAGTGACGAATAATGATGGCAAAAAAGTTTCAAGGCTTCCCGAGAACATCATCTTAAGAGCTAATGGTATAATTTTCGACGATTTACGATGAGAGACATTATAGATGTGGCCATTACACACAACTGGTAATTTCGGTATCCAAAAATCATGGTTTATAAAATGGGTATTAATAACATATGCCGGCAGGAGAGGCCGATGGGTTCTAAGGGCTACACTCTGGATCGCGCGAACGCTACGGTCGCAGGTTCGAATCCTTCCTCGGGCGTGGATATGTGTGATGTCCTTAGGTTAGTTATGTTGAAGTAAATCTAAGTTTTAGGGGACTGATGACCTCAGAAGTTAAGTCCCATAGTGCTCAGAGCCATTTGAACCATTTTTTGTTAACGTATACAGATTTGTTAAAACGGGAAACCGTTGTTCCCACATGCATGTCTGAATAATTTGCAGTCAAAATTCGATCCGTTTTCTATAGATGGTTATTTTGGTAATTGAGACCCACGGTGTAAAAACGGTTAATAACCGGTTTTTGCGCTTTTCTGCATAACTTTGAACTTGTGGATCTTGCTAATGGTTAGTGATATAGGAGAAACTTTTCGAAGTTCCCAGAGAAAATCATCAAAAGAAAATACGGTAAAAATTTTGACGTTCTGTCATGATCAGAAACTACAGAACTAGCCATCCCCACAACTGGTACTTTTCGTATGATTTTTTTGGATTTCTCAGCAACTGTCTGTGAAGGTATGGTGCTCTTATAAGCCACTTACGGTCCGTGCTCGACCACATCTAATGCAAAAGAGCCGACTGCATTGCTCGACTTTCCTGCGATGGGAGAAATGCGTAACATTTAAATTTTGACCATTCACTGTACATTAGCTATATCATGTCCGTTCTTCCGAAAGGTGTACAAACTGCCGCTAGATCAAGGGCTGTCCAAAGTACTTGACCACTAATGTAAGTGATCAACGACCATGGTTTCCTCCCCTGAAGAATTATGTTCTCGTAAGCGACTTTTCAGAACATTTTGGTAACGTGCTCTGTCGTGCAGGAACTGATAACTACTCTAGCTGCTAAAGAGTTCTTTATTTTATTCCATGACGAGTTTCGATTTTTGTATTGAAGCCATTTTTTGATGGAATATTTTACTGGGTTTACGATAAATCAGCACAGCAGCTGCGCTCTTCAAACATGGAAAAGCTAATATGTATTAGAGTATGTCTTCCCGAAACGTAAACTACATTTAGTTATACAGGGTGTGGCATGTATTACTTCAGGGAATGGTATTGTCCAAAATAGAAGAAAAGTTCCTGTGAAGATTGTGATGATATGTTCAGAAATCAGTACCTACTGAGGTATGGAGATGTGCCTCTTACTCCAACCTGCCTGCTAAATGGCTGTAGACAACTGCAGGCGGTGCCGCACGTGGCTACCACGTATCCTGCCACATCCTTCTATGCAGTTTTTCCGATACATCTGGCTCCGGGAGGACTGCGTGACTTGCTTCAGTCACAGGCACATCTACCAATCCATCGCCATTCAAAGATTGCGATGAGATAATGTTGTGTTATCCGTATGCATAAAACACAGTCTTTGTCTTTGTGCAAGAGTATCAATCTCCCATATTGCTGGTAATTCATCGCTGAGGAATCAGTGATACACAGTAGCTGTCAATCTGGTGAAGTTTATGGTTCAATGAGACTGTCATCGATAGTTCCTGCGTATTCATTGATTCTGAAGCGATCTTGCTGTCCCACCTGCATGACTGCACGAGGATTTAAATCTGTTCACTGGTGCTTATTGTGGTAATTTACTCAACTATCTCCTCTGAATACTGCATACACCATCGACTGCTCCACGTTACGCGTCACAAGCAAAACCTCCCGTACCTCAACATCTATTGGAACCCAGACACATCATTATCGAAACTTTTCTTCTAGGATTGACTACTAGTTCCTCCTGTAGGACTATGTGAAACTTTAAAAAAAAAAACGCTTCGTTAAGCCTCTCTAGAGTGCGTGGTAGTGGAAAGATACTGATGACAAATTTTTAAGTTCATATTGGTGATTGCGGCGATGATGGTGATACTTGTGCACTCTGGTGCTGATGCCTCAATGTTGTACCTGGATTACCCTGAATATTAAATAATATTTTTAATAGTAAAGTCAAAGCACTTCCAAGAAGGACAAATGCAAGTCAGACAATAGGTTAGAGAGTATCTGGTTTTAACTGAGTGAATGTAAAACAAGAAATGGATTTTCCAGGGCGACAATAGTTTAAAAGCCACATCCGGTGTTGCTCAAAAGAATAAATATACTAGTGCAAAACATTTTTACTCTAACTTACTATAGTATTGATATCAATGTAAAGTTTTGTAAACTACAGAAAAAGCGTAACTGGCAGGAAAACATCAGTTAGTTTCTAAAGGCCATCGAATTATTTTATCCATGCATAAATAATCCTTTATTACCGCTAATGAAAATGCATAGCTTCAGCGGCCAGTTCGATTAATAGTGATTTGGATATGGATTAAACTCATTTTGCCGAGCAACGATGCGCAATGAGTTCCTTTTTTCAGAGAAGTGAAGATGGAATCTTGGTCGAATCATCCATGACAACGTTTTACTGGATTTCTGCAAACAAAAACATGACCTAAATGTAAATTCAATAAGCTGCCGACGTTTTCAATTACTGCTTTAACGAGATCAACTGTTGCCAGATATGTAATTATATCGACGTAAAATTTCACTGTTGCAAAAGTGGAGTCAAGTAACACCAAAAATATCTTTGTTAATAATAAAACTGTTATTTGATATAATACAAATCTTGAAATACCGATCGTCGATGAGAAAGCACTCAATAGCTCCACTCATTTTTCCTTTCCATCTTTCAAGAAGAAAAATATAACGTTGGTGCAACATATGAATATTTTTATTAATAGAAATTTCGAAATGGAGAAATTCTTACTCAAGTGTTTAAAATTGTAAATTGATATCGTGTTTAGCAGTAAAAATCTTCTGCGTGTGCGCTTAGCGAGTTTTCCTGGAAAACTTACCTACATTTTGGCTGTAGTTGCAGATTGCATTCAATGGTCCGTGCACGACGTTCCTGAGAGATTTGCGCTAAAATACGATTTTTCAGGGGGTCATACTTCGGGTTCTATTGATCGCAGAGGCAAGGGGTAAATTTTTATTGACGTTACTTGGTATAGCCTTCACTTTCACACCTACACTGTAGCTGCCTTACAGTAGATGGTCAAAATGTTAACATTACACACTTCCTCCAGACCATGTAAATTGAGCAAATCAGTTGGTTCTTTTGCGTTTGGTGTGATCTAGGGTGGATCTGAGATGGCTTAAAAAAGCACCATTTGTTCATGGGCAGTTCCTGAGTTAACTTCAAAAATCCTCGATTCTTGGATACGTAAAGAACCAGTTGTGGGAATGGCTACTTCTATAATTGCTATTCACGGCATACGGTCTAAATCCTTACCATATGTTCTTAAGATGATATTTTCGCAGAATTCCGGAAATTTTATAGGTATCAGTATCCGTTACCGAGATCCATAGGTTAAAAATTAGCGTACCTCTGCCCGCATAATATGTAAGCAGAATCCAATCTGAGACGTGGTGCACGCCCCACAAGGATTCTGCGGTCATCGCAAGGGTTCTGAGGTCACCAAGCTATTTTTTGGTCAGAATATTGATCAGTAAAACTTTACGACGCGCTGACTCTTTATAATTGGCACTTCACGCTTATAAAAACGTGTCGAAAGCAGTACTACACTGATACACAACGGACTAGAAAAGGATATCAGCATATCTGAAACGCACTTAAAATGGCTACCAAAAATTACGTAAGACTGGAAAGACTGCGAATGTCGTTTCTAAAGACTTTTGATTCTTTTCAGACACAAATCATAGACTGGGCGTTTTCGATGAATTCGATTGACGACTGAAGGATCCAGAAAAAAAATGTAATGCAAACTATTTTGTGTTAACCTCGTATTATGCGTACTTAGTTCTTGTTTATATGCGTGAAAGTATGTAAATGTGTAGTAATATATAAATAAGCAATCAAAAGTTTACTAACCTACATAATTTTTTTTACGTAGGCACCACATTACGCTATAGCAGAGAAAAGGAGGGATTCATCTGAAAGAGCTCCTGTCGGAGCACAAAAATAAGGTGAATACGTTTCTCTTTAACAGACTCTGAATGAAAAGTGGGAGACCAGCTGCCTAAATCCTCACTCCGCCTTTCTCACCGAAAATTTTGGAATGCGAAGGTATTGGTCCCTTTACGCGCTGAAAGAGGGTCGCAGAGGGATAGTGACGATGGAATAGACAGGCGCAGTATCGGTGGAAGTTAAAGAGGGAGGGTACAGTGATTGTGGGAGAATAATAATAAAAATAATAACAATAATAGTAATTTCGTGTGGCTCAGTGGCCTGGTGCAAGTCTTTCAACTGGACGCCACCTCGCCGGCTTCTGTCTCCGTAACCTACCCGTTATTCGTCCGTGGAAAGGTAACGTGCAGTTTAACGTGGAATCCGAATTATGTGTTGTTGATGGCGACTCCTCAATTCAGTGAGAGGTCACGGCTAGGTTAAAACGAAGACTGGAAATTCCATGCTTCAACCAAGATTCGATTCTGGGGCCTCTTGGTTTCGAGACACGTACTTTACCGCTTTTTTCATCTCATTTGCTTCGTTTTTGTTCGTTATATTTGTTCGGGGTGAACGTCCCATGACAACGTTTCAAGTTCGTCGTTGATCCAATCACTCAGTTTAACTATTATTATTATTACAGAGCGCAAATAACCCTCTGACCCAACACTCTGAACTATCGTGCCGGAAACCGCTAGAACACCAGGCCCGACGTGATGGGAAAGAGAAAGTAGCATTGACAGAAAAATGGAGATGGATGAAGACAGTAACAATGGGAACAAAGAGAAGAGTTAGTGATAGATAAACCGTGGCAATTAAAGAGAAAGAGAAGTGCGTGAAGGTAGAAGCTCGATCATATGGGGGATCAAGTGAAATTTCTGACTGGACTTTTTAACACGGAGAGCCTAATGTGTTAACTTGGACAGAGTATCGTCGTAAGAAGTAATGTAGCTTTGGATGTTCCCAGGGAAGTGACTCTTACTGTTATATAATAGTGACGTTCTGGAAATATTAACAGCAACCTCAGATTTTTCGCAGATGATGCAGTTACTTGTAATGAAGTACTGTCTGAAGGAAGCTTCATAAACATTCAGTCAGATATTAATAAAATGGCAAAGTGCTGTAAAGACAGCCAAATTGCTTTAAATATTCAGAAACTGTGCACTTCAGCAAAGAAAAAATCGTAGTATCCTGTGAATGTAACGTCGCCGCGCGGGATTAGCCTAGCGGTCTCAGGCGCTGCTGTCATGGACTGTGCGGCTGGTCCCGGCGGAGGTTCGAGTCCTCCCTCGGGCATTGGTGTGTGTGTTAGTCCTTAAGATAATTTAGGTTAATTAGTGTGTAGGCTTAGAGACTAATGGCCTTAGCAGTTAAATCCCATAAGATTTCACACACATTTGAACATTTGACTGTAACGTCAATGAGTCATAGCTGGAATCGACGAAGTCATACAAATGATTAGTTGTAACACTTCGTAGGAATATGAATGAAGAAAATTTAGAGAACCGGCAACGGAATCTGACTGCAAAACGATCCTGCTCCCGCCAACAGACATTTCGCGTAGGAAGCACAAAGTTAAGACACGAGAAACTTAGGCATATAGACAGTCGTTTTCCCCTGCTCTATCCGTGACTGGAACGGGAAAGGAAACGACTTTCTGTGGTACAGGGTACGCTCCGTATGGTGGCTTGCGGAGTATGTATGTAGATACAGATGTAGATGACCATATAGGTAGTCCTGGCTAAAGCAGGTGGTAGACTTTGGTTTATTGGTAGAACACTGGGGAATTGAAATCAATCTACAAGGGATATTGCTTACGAATCACTCATTAATAGTCATTTATTGTTCAATATTCACTCGTGTGACCCATTCTAGAATATTTCCCGAGTTGTCGTATGCGTACCTAGTAGTACTAACATGGAATATTTAACCTATGCAGAGAGAGGCAGCACGAATGATCAGTCTGACCAGTGGAAGATTGTCACAGAGATGCTGAAGGAACGGAACTGACCGACCATTGACGACAGGCGTACAAAATTCCACTCATTAAGTCTCAAGAAGCAGTTTTAAATGCTGACATAGAATATAATACAGCCCTCTACGTGTCGGCCACATAGGGATCGTGAGGACAAGATTAGCATAATTACAGCACGCACACAGGCATTAAAACCATCATTCTTCCCAAACTCCATAGGCGAATGGAAAGGGGCAGAAAACCTGATAAAATGGAACGTATCATCTGCCGTGCATTCCACGGTGGTTTGCAAACTATAGATTTGGATGTAACAGTAGTAACGAATGAGAGAACAGACAGGGAAAATGAAAAATACAGGTGAGTGGTGACGGCACATATGTTTGGGAGTTGCTTATGGAGTATTGTTCAGTTTCGAGACTGGATTCGTGATTTTCTAAGAGAAAGGTAACAGTGAAACAGAAGTAATATCTAGGGTCCGCCGATGAAGTGTTATGCGCGCTCTGCTGTTATTGATTTATAGAAACGATTTTCGAGGCAGTCTGAGCATCTCAGAAATGCAGAATGATTTAGAGAAGATGCCTATATTGGGCGAAAAGTGGCAGTTGATACTAAGTAAGGAAAAGTGTGAAGTCTTCTAGATGAGTACTAAAACAAAAAAGCCATTAAATTTCCGTTACATCACAAATTACAGATATATAGGTTTCGGTTCAACATCCCCGGGGATTGCAGTTAAGACCATTTTAAATTCCAACCATCACATAGGCAAAGCTGTGGGGAGGGCGAGTGAAGGACTGCGCTTTATTGCTAGGACACTTAGAAAACGTAACATATCTACTAAAGAGATAGCCTACATTACTCTTACAAGTTCTCTTCTGGAGTATGCACAGTATAGGATCCTTATTAGATATCTTTGATGAGAGACATCAAAGAACATGAAAGACGAGCAGCTAAAATGACAAATATATGATACGCCAGTTGGGATGGCAGTGACTGAAACAAAGCCGTTTTTCGTTGCGGCATGAAGTTTCAGTCACCAACTTTCTCCTCCGAAGGCGAGAATACTTTTTGAGTCCCACCGATGACCATCGTAATAATACTCATAGCTCGTACGAGAAGATTTAGGTGTTCAGTTTTGCACCGGGCTATTCGAGAGTGGAACGTACGAGGAATAGTTGCAAAAGGTTCCATGAATCCTCTGCGAGACACCTAAGTGCGGAGTGAAGAGTTATGTAGATACAGATATTAAAGTAGTGGGTGGCTCCTGACGTTTACTGATCTCTTAGTAACTCTTTCTGTTGTTCTAATTTTTCTGAAAAGATTCAACGACCTTATCTCGTAGAGTAATGTTGTTTAGCGGCCCACAATACTCCAGAGTTTTGGAAAGTTAGCCCCTGACATTCGGGGCTATCTCTGTAAGACCTTTTGGTCCGCAGATAACGCGCTGGGAACTGGAGGATTACAGGAGAAGCGATTAACGTCCAAACTCGCACCTGGAGAGCCAGTGAGAGCCTGGAGGTGATTTCCCGGTGCCCTCTGCCCCTTTTACAATTACAGTTAACGTGCGCAAGTTATCTTGCCGGAGGCAGCTCCGGGCGGCTTCGCACATTCACGGGTGTAAATCCCATCTGCGACTGTTATGCGATGTTCCCCCTGCAGGCTTCAGTGCAGCACGTGAGCCGTAGCGCGAGTGTTATCGTTGGAGTGAGTGTTCTGCAGATTACCGGCGCTCTACGTTAGCCGTGCTAGCTGACTGGGCGCCGGTGTTCGACTACACTGCGTCGTAATTAACTTGTCCAAAGAACAAAGAATAGTACCCCTACGATGAAGTGTGCTACACACAGCGTATAGCGCCTACTTTCGGCGTGAAGTCGTCGCCGGCACGACACGATTTCCGCGATACACGGGAGGCCATGCATCCTCACCCATAACCGTTGAAGCGCTACCACTACATCCGCTCTCCCCCTCCCCCCACACAACATCACCCCCCCCTCTCTCTCTCTCTCTCTCTCTCTCTCTCTCACACACACACACACACACACGCTACATCGACATACATAAACCGCCGCAAGCCAACGTATCGTGCAGAGCGGAGGGTAACTTGTAGCACTACTACTCGTTCTCTCTCCCGTTTCATTCGCAGATACAGCGAATGCTGTTTCTCTACATTTTACCAACAGGGCTCCTGGAAAAGAACGTTGTTTCCCTCCAGTGTTTCCTGTCTGAGTTCGTGGAGCATCTCCTTAATACTTCAGTTTTATTCAAACCTACCGGTAACAAATCTAGGAGCCTGCCTCTGAATTGCTTCGATGCCTTCCTTTACTCTGATGTGATGAGGAAACCAAACACTCCAACAGTACTCAGCAATAAATCGCACTTGTGTCCTACATGCGATCTCCTTTAAAAATGAATCTCACTTTTCTAAAATCAATATATACATTGTACAAGTATGTGTACAATTTGCGTGCATCTAAAACTCAGAAACGAGTTCCCGTAGGATCAAGGGACTTATATGGTATGTTAGCCCTCTATCCCCCATCCTTGAAGAAGGCTCCCGTTTCTACTTGAAGTGCGTGATTTTGAAGGTATAAGGGCTGGGAAGTTTCAACCTCTCGAAATTCATAGAACTTCTGGGAGTATTAGAGAACATTCCAGAACATTCGAGAGTATTCGAGAACATTCCACAGTATTCCAGAAGGCTCCGGAATTTTCCACAATGATCCAGGATGTTCTAGAATGTTCGGGAATAACCATGAAGTTAGTGGAAGATTCTAGAATGTTCGAGAACATCCCGGAACATTCCAGATCATTGTGGAACATTCAAGAACACTCCCGAATGTTGTGGTATGTTATGAATCATTGTATATCCTTCGAAACGTTTTTAACATATTCTGAAATTCCCCACTGGTGGGACTACCTATTGGTAGTGGTATATAAAGCAACACACATCGTGTGCTAGAACGTCAGTTTCTTATCAGTGACGAAGGGAGGAACCGCAAAAGTAGTGCAGTGATTGAATAAAAACAAACAATGAGGTGTGAGAAGTCAAAATGATACAGTGACTGAATATAAATCGAAAATAAAGAGTGAAAAGCATGTAAACAGTACTTAGTGTATTTGTTATTGAAACGTTGATTTGATTTACACTTTAGACAACGTCCAGACGTAAAAGAGGATGAGATATTGACAGTTATGAATCAAAACGGCAAAAGGAAGAAGGAGAGCAAAATAAAAAACAACGAAAGAGATAAGAGTGCGAAGCATGTTTAAGATCCCAACGAACGAGTATGAACACCGTGAGAAGCAGAGAAACCGAAGGACAACGAAATGAACGGAATGAAGAATCAAGCATTGTGATACAATCTTACTATAAAAGACTGGCAACTCAAGCCAGCCATGAAAATATCACCCTACGAGAAGCACGGACAGGGGCAAGTAAACAGCACAGCCTAGCAAATGAAGCATTCCTCTACGACCTGATGAAAGAATATAACAAACACAAACACCTCGTAATCGCACAAATGGATAACATCTGCCAACTTTGCAACGTGAAAAAATTCAGTAGACGAACACGAGGATTCTGTTGTATGAATGGAAAAACTCAGTTACCACCAGAGGAAGCATCTCTGCAGAAATTTTTTCATTACATAACCGAGAAAACTCCAGAATCAAAACACTTTCTTCAAAATATAAAAGCACATGACGCCTGCTTCCAAATGGCTTCTTTCGGTGTCACTTCGTTCACCACTAACAGAGATGAAAGCAATTATGTTGTTTTCTGTCCAAGGACAAATCTATCACAACGTGGAATAATTATCACTACTACCCAAGAATACCATAAATTTCTTGAAGTATATTTACCCGGAAATGAAGAAACAGTAAATGATAAACGATTCACAAATATCAGTGGATTGAGACGAGTAGTAGTCCGAGATATATATGGAAGATGGTACACAAACAGAATCAAGTGATTCGCATTTTCCAAACAGCACTACACTGAGTGATCCCTGATGACGATAAATATATAATTCGAACCAATAAAAGACCACAAGGATAACACGAACATTGATTTAATACACCTGAGACAGACGAAGTCGCCATCGTAATTGCGGACAATGAAAACACTAGTCGTGGCATAATTGTAAAATGAAGAAGAGAAGACTAACGACGCATGCCACAGATGCACCGTTCATATGATTCCCTCCAATATCTAATAAGATTTCACCACGGAGAGGAGAAACAAACACAGCGAAAAACAAAAGAGAAACAACGAGACCCTCAGGTACCACAGGAAGCACAGTGGAAGATTTTCGGTTTTCCCATACACGAACTCGAACCAACTGTATAGCATCTAGCAGCACTTTCGGGGAATGGACAGGGAGTGTACTTCACAAAAGGCACCACCAGAAAAACTGCAAGCGGACCACCTCAGAATTCAACTTTAACAACTTTTTACCAACTGTGCCAAATGTATCCATTCGCAAAAACATTTGTCGACGTCCCTACCTATTACAAATGGAAAACAAAACAAACAATCTCTCAGTGACGAAAACAAGGATTTCCAGTAGAAGATCATCCAGGAATCACGAAAGCCGGTGCACGAGGCCGAATATACAACGTAGGTCCGAACAACATCCAAATTTTCTATCTCCGGATGTTGCTACACGAAATACGGGAACTTACAAGTTTAACAGATGTCGAGACTGTTGACTGTTGCCTAAGCCAGACGTAGAGAGAAGCATTCAAACGCTTAGGACTACCGAAAATGACAACCATTGTGAAGTGCCACTACAAGAAGCCTCAACAACGTCCTCAGCTGAACAAATGAGAGGCTCATTCTCCATCATTCTAACAACTTGCAAACCATTGTTTCTAAGACAGCTATGTGACTCATTCAAAGATAGTATGAGTGCTCACATGTTGTAGCAAATCCGACAAGCTCATCCTGAACTGACCATTGAATTCAATGACGGCATCTTCAATGAAATACTCATTCGCCTAGAAGATAAATGTTTAGCAATAAGCAAACAGACCTTACTACAACTTCGGATGGAAACACCACGAAAAGCTGCTATCAGTGTGCGAAACTTCGAAATTACAAAGGTAAAAAGCTATAACATTAACGAAATACTTCAATACATTGTCCACAACAAACCACTTCTCAATGACAATCAAAAGGAAATTTACAATGTTGTCATGGACGGGATCGACAACAGCACTGGCAGAATTATTTACTTGAACGCACCAGGCGGCGCCGGAAAAACATTTTTGATCAATCCATTGCTGATGGAAAAACGTGTTAAACAACACATCGCTCTTCCAGTGACATCATCCGGCACAGTAACGACACTAATGAAAGGAGGACAAAGTGCCCATTCCGCCCTACCACTACCGCTGAATACAGCCGAGGAACAATTCCCAGTACGTAAAATCTCAAAAGCATCGGACGGTGTGAACTTCTGAAGCAATCTAAAAGTATCTTCTGGGATTAATGCACAAAGTCATATACAGAATCACTCGATGTCATGGACACAATATTTCAATACATGCGAAAACACTCTGAAGTTATGGGAGGAGCTCTACACATACTCTCAGGAGATTTTTTACAAACGCTTCACTATCCTCAAGTCAAAACCAGCAGACGAGATCAACGCATGCTTTAAAAAATCGCATCTCTGTGCATACATGCAGATACTACTACTAACAAAAAATATCGAAAGACAAAACACCAGCACATGTTGATCAACAGCTTTTACAAATAGGCGAAGCCACATGCCCTACAGACCACAAGCCTAATTTAACGCAGCAGTGATATCTTCAAGACAGCCGCTGCTGAAAGCGACCTCTTTGACTTTGTTGACGAACCATAACTTAATATCTGTTTGCATTGCTTCATCACTATCGAAGGATTTACTTTCCGGAAACAGATGAAAATCGGGTAAGGCTTAGTCGTGACTGCATACAGATTGATCGATGATGGGGAGCTTAAGGGATCGGATTGTCGCAGATGTCGCATCGCTCGTGTGTTGCCTGGCATTGTCGTGCTGATAGGGAGGTTGCTCCATGTCTGGATCAATTCTTCAGATGCGAAACTCGATTACAGCACTTTCTTTCCCACGCACCGCCACGCTATACACTACAATTTGGAGCCCTCTACTTGTAGAGGGCTGCAAATACGTGGAAATGAAGAATAAAGTGTAGAATGTTAATAACATTTCTTTCATTTAAAAATCTTTGAGAGCTTTCACATAAAAAAAAACTGGAGGCATTAGTTTTCAGCCCACCCGTTTAAAATTAGGAAGCTCGCAGTTGACGCAGTGAAAGGATTCTGCTACCTTGAAAGAAAAATGGCTTAGAATAAAAAAAGAAAGGGAACCGGAAGCGTACCAGCACAAGCAAAGAGAGCCGCCAAAATAAATCTAGAGATATCAGTCATAGACATTAACAGGATAAAGAAATTAATGACAATGCATGAATGGAGGAGAGAATTATATGGAAATGAATCGTGAAGGGTCGTAAAACTGCAAAGGAAGACATTCAAAGCGTTTGATACATGATATGTATTCGCTGAAATCTCTGAGGCGGTTATCTACTATTTCCAGTGCATGGAGTGACGAGATTTTACAATTCTTCGAAGGATAATATTCTCTTTATGTTGGTATGCACACTAATTTGCTAGTAGTATGAAAAAATCTCTTGTGTCATACGTAAAATCATTGATGATTCGCTTTTTCCTCGTGTGTAATCCTTATTTCCTTTCCCTTCACAAACAACTCCTATGGGATACAGAAAACAATATTGATATCTTTTGCAACATAGAATTCCGAACTGTGGACTCACTCATTTCCTGACAGACGACACAGATATTTACTCCTGGTTCTCACTCTCGGATAATGTTATTTTGCTTTTATTTTTTTCTTACTAACCTAGGGAATATCACTTTTGAGAAAAATTGTGTATAAAAATGCCGCTTGTTTTGGTATGTGGTCCAAATCAACTGATGGAACCTCCTACTTTCAAAGCATTTTTAATTACTTGATTTATTGTTTGGTAGTGGAAAGTGACAGTAATATCTCAGCATGCATCTCTTTTCATTGAGGGACTTAAATTCATTCGGAGGTGATGTAATTTGACGTTACAGTTCTAAACCATTACTGTCTCTAGGAGCAACCGGAAAATAAGGGCTGCCATATCTGTAAGCTTGGTTCAACAGCCGAAGCACTTCGGCACAATGACAATCCATTCATCTCTTATGCGTATTATAAAGGATTTTAGGAATTCTTTAAAAGGAAAATATAAGACTTCCTTTTTTGAAGTCCAGTCATCAATGTTTTATCCAAGCCTACGATATCTTTTCCGATAGCAACACACGCCGAGAAATGGTTCCATGACAAAGCCCACCCACATACCGTGTGACGTAATTCATCCACATCGATTGCCGGGATCACTCATAGATTAATCAAAGCAGCGTAGCAACATTGTCAATGCTTTAATTTCACTTTCCTGAGAAGCATCACACTTTCCACACCACGTGAGCTGAAGCAGAAGCACGTTCACTGATCAAACAACATCGATATCACCCATTTACTCAGAGATTTTTAACGATGAATATACTTAATAAGAGAGAATTTCATTAACATCCCGAACCAGCACAGCGTTTGGCAAAAATCTACAGTTTGATACAATTGAAGGTGCGGTACTTGTGGGGAAAATCAGTGAGATTACATCTGTTAACCAGATCACAAGAACGACCTACTGCTCCTTTTGTCCCTTTCTTCCTCCTTCGTCGAGATAAAATATTGTCCCTTGAAATGGAGTACATGCGAAGAGGGACCGAAAGCAAGACCGACGTTAAATTCTCCGAGGGAAGCGAAGCCAAAGGCTCACTCCCATTTCGTGGCTCTTCAGGAAAGCAACAGGGAGCTAATTCCCCAGCACTCATGAAATAGGATTTCCAACCGATTTCTGCTTTTCTCTCCACTGCGCTAATCCAATGTGCAGGAGCTGCTCAAAACGTATCTAAATTTAACGGTTAAACGATTGCTGTTTGGCAATAATAAAACGACGGCAGTGTATTTATTTTTTCATTTTAGTAACCAAAAATAAGTATTTTGAAATTAGTTCGAGATATGTCCATAGGATAATGAAATGCTGAGGCCGTATCTGTTGATTCGTCCATGACGATAATCTGTAATACGTTTTGATTAGCAGATATTGCAGCCGTACATTTATCAAAATCAGTCACAATAGTTTTAGATTAGCATTGGATGAGTCAGGCTGATAAACCAAACAGATCAGCCACTACAGATTTTCTCTCTTCTTTTCCTGATTTCAGCTGCCTACTATGCTGATCTCCTTCGTTTTACATCTGAACTAGTGTTCCGTCTTTAGTGATCTAGATATCGATGGGACACGAAACTGAACCTACCCTTTAAAGTCAGAGTATTCATTGCGTATTGCAACAGTTGCAATAACATTAATGAAAATTTTGAAATTCACTTTATTTCAACAGATTTTACAAAGTAGTCTTCGATGGACCAGGACACACATTTCGCTGCGTACAAAATTAATCCACCAGTTCTGAAATGTCTCAACCCACAAAAAAATATACATATTTCTTGGCTTGCCAAACCCCATTTCTACTGAAATTGGAATGCCCCATGACAGCTCTAACACGTACTCACATGCAAATGCGTTACATACACTGTGATGTAGTGTGCCTGTAGCCGTGACCCAACACTGAATGTTTCCACAAAATAATGGATCTATACGCTCACTCAAGAGGACGTCGTTATCAGGAGAAAGAAAACTGGCGTTCTACGGATCGGAGCGTGGAATGTCAGATCCCTGAATCGGGCAGGTAGGTTAGAAAATTTGAAAAGGGAAATGGATAGGTTAAACTTAGATATAGTGGGAATTAGTGTAGTTCGGTGGCAGGAGGAACAAGACTTCTGGTCAGGTGAATACAGAGTTATAAATACAGAATCAAATAGGGGTAATGCAGGAGTAGGTTTAATAATGAATAAGAAAATAGGAGTGCGGGTAAGCTATTACAAACAGCATAGTGAACGTATTATAGTGGCCAAGATAGACGCGAAGCCCATGCCTACTACAGTAGTACACGTTTATATGCCAACTAGCTCTGCAGATGACGAAGAAATTGAAGAAATGTATGATGAGATAAAAGAAATTATTCAGGTAGTGAAGGGAGACGAAAATTTAATAGTCATGGGTTACTGGAATTTGACAGTAGGAAAAGGGAGAGAAGGAAACATAGTAGGTGAATATGGATTGGGGCTAAGAAATGAAAGAGGGAGCCGTCTTGTAGAATTTTGCACAGAGCATAACTTAATCATAGCTAACACTTGGTTCAAGAAACACAAAAGAAGGTTGTATACATGGAAGAATCTTGGCGATACTAAATGGTATCAGATATATTATATAATGGTAAGAGAGAGATTTAGCAACCAGGTTTTAAATTGTAGGACATTTCCAGGGATAGATATGGACTCTGACCACAATTTATTTGTTATGAGCTTTAGATTAAAACTGAAGAAATTGCAAAAAGGTGGGAATGTAAGGAGATGGGACCTGGATAACTTGACTAACCCAGAGGTTGTACAGAGTTTCACGGAGAGCATAACGGAACAAATGACAGGAATGGGGGAAAGAAATACAGTAGAAGACGAATGGGTAGCTTTGAGGGATGAAGTAGTGAAGGCAGCAGGATCAAGTAGGTAAACAGGCGAGGGCTAGTAGGAATCCTTGGGTAACAGAAGAAGTATTGAATTTAATTTATGTAAGGAGAAAATATAAAAATGCAGTAAATGAAGCAGGCAAAAAGGAATACAAACGTCTCAAAAATGAGATCGACAGGAAGTGCAAAACGGCTAACCAGGCATGGCTAGAGGACAAATGTAAGGATGTAGAGGCTTATCTCACTAGGAGTAAGATAGATACAGCCTACAGGAAACATAAAGAGACCTTTGGAGAACAGAGAGCCAGTGGTATGAATATCAAGAGCTCAGATGGTAGCCCAGTCCTAAGCAAAGAGGGGAAAGCACAAAGGTGGAAGGAATATATAGGGGGTCTATACAAAGGCGATGTACTTGAGGACAATATTATGGAAATGGAAGATGATGTAGATGAAGATGAAATGGGAGATACGATACTGCGTGAAGAGTTTGACAGAGCACTGAAAGACCTGAGTCGAAACAAGGCGCCGAGAGTAGACAACACTCCATTAGAGCTATTGAGAGCCTTGGGAGAGCCAGTCCTAACAAAACTCTGCCATCTGGTGAGCAAGATGTATGAGACAGGCGAAATACCCTCAGACTTCAAGAAGAATATAATAGTTCCAATCCCAAAGAAAGCAGGTGTTGACAGATATGAAAAATTACCGAACTATCAGTTTAATAAGTCACAGCTGCAAAATACTAACACAAATTATTCACAGACGAACTGAAAAACTGGTAGAAGCCGACCTAGGGGAAGATCAGTTTGGATTCCGTAGAAATGTTGGAACAAGTGAGAGAAACTAACCTTACGACTTATCTTAGAAGAAAGATTAAGGAAAGGCAAACCTACATGTCTAACATTTGTAGACTTAGAGAAAGCTTTTGACAATGTTGACTGGAATACTCTCTTTCAAATTCTAAAGGTGGCAGGGGTAAAATACAAGGAGCGAAAGGCTATTTACAATTTGTACAAAAACCAGATGGCAGTTATAACAGTCGAGGGGCATGAAAGGAAAGCAGTGGTTGGAAAGGGAGTGAGAAAGGTTGTAGCCTCTCTCCAATGTTATACAATCTGTATATTGAGCATGCAGTAAAGGAAACAAAAGAAAAATACGGAGTAGGTATTAAAGTCCATGGAGAAGAAATAAAAACATTGAGATTCGCCGATGTCATTGTAATTCTGTCAGAGACAGCAAAGGACTTGGAAGAGCAGTTGAACGGAATGGAAAGTGTGTTGAAAGGACAATATGAGATGAACATCACAAAAGCAAAACGAGGATAATGGAATGTAGTCGAATTAAGGTGGGTGATGCTGAAGGAATTAGATTATGAAACGATACACTTAATGTAGTAAAGGAGTTTTCCTATTTGGGGAGCAAAATAATTCATGATGGTCGAAGTAGAGAGGATATAAAATGTAGACTGGCAATGGCAAGGAAAGCGTTTCTGAAGAAGAGAAATTTGTTAACATCGAGTATAGATTTAAGTGTCAGGAAGTCGTTTCTGAAAGTATTTGTGTGGAGTGTAGCATTGTATGGAAGTGAAACATGGACGATAAATAGTTTGGACAAGAAGAGAATAGAAGCATTTGAAATGTGGTGCTACAGAAGAATGTTGAAGAGTAGATGGGTAGATCACGTAACTAATGAGGAGGTATTAATTGGGATTGGGGAGAAGAGAAGTTTGTTTCACAACTTGACTAGAAGAAGGGATCGGTTGGTAGGACATGTCCTGAGGCATCAGGGGATCGCAAATTTAGTATTGGAGGGCAGCGTGGAGGGTAAAAATTGTAGAGGGAGACCAAGAGATGAATACACTAAGCAGATTCAGAAGGATGTAGGTTGCAGTAGGTACTGGGAGATGAAGGAGCTTGCATAGGATGGATTAGCATGGAGAGCTGCATCAAACCAGTCTCAGGAATGAAGACCACAACAACAACAACGCTCATGAGCTATTTAATTAGAGGCTGATATTTTCTTGGAAAAATGGAAAAGAAAACAGAGAATCTCTTACGTGACGCTGAGTAAACAGACAAGAGAGCCAATTATGACGTTGCTCTTGATAATGGAAGCAAGAATTAAGAGAAATCGAGATACTTTCATATTATTTATCGCCTTGGAAAAGCGTTCTAAGATGTGAAATGGTGGAACATGTTCACAATTCTGAGAAAACAGGAGTAAGCTGTAGGAAAAGATGGGTAATAAATGATACGTACCAGATCCCCAAGAAGGGAAAATGAAAATGGAAGACCAAGAAGGACATTGCTGTCCTCAATGAAAATGAAGAACAACGACGGGATCTAGTGAATCGATTGGACAGGGTGAGGAGTAAACAATATGGATTGAGAGATAATCGAAGAAAGACCAAAGTAGGAAATAGTTGCAGAACTTTGATTAGCGATAAGAAGTACGTTAAACTTTTGCTCCTGCAGGGCTTTCCTGGCCAAGAGAAGTCTACTAGTATCAATAATTGACCTTGATCTAAGGAGAAAATTGCTGAGAATGATTGTTGGGAGCACAATATTGTCTAGTAGTAAATTCTGGACCATGGGAAAACCAGAAGATATTCAAAACTTTTTGGATACAGTTCTTCAGTCTCATGTTGAAAATTAGATACCGTAATAAGGGATGAGTATGTGCTCCGTATAATCGGCGAAGATAGGAACATGAGGAAGACACTGACTCTCCATGGTACTAGAAAAAATGTTTCAAATGGCTCTGAGCACTATTGGGACTCAACTGCTGTGGTCATTAGTCCCCTAGAACTTAGAACTACTTAAACCTAACTAACCTAAGGACATCACACACATCCATGCCCGAGGCAGGACTCGAACCTGCGACCGTAGCAGTCGCACGGTTACGAACTGCACGCCTATAACCGCGAGACCACCGCGGCCGGCTCCACGGTACTAGAGGAAGCTGTAGAGCGCTAAGATTGTAGGCAAAAACTCGGAGTGAAATACATCGAAATGAAAGAGCCCGCGAAAGTAAGGTGCGAGAGTATACACATTTCCACATAAGCGGACTTCACAAGGGGCTCCTGGTAGCAAATAAAAGCTGTCGAAGCGTGACCAGAGCTGTCGGCTATGCTACCGTTACCGCCGGTGACGACAGCGCCAGGCTTGAGTCGGTCGGTAACTCAGCCTTGACCTCTTGCACGTAAGAAGATGTAAGAATAAAGCCATGCACAGCTAACTCGACAGTTGATATTAGTATCGATCACTCGGTGGCCCTTCATGACTCCACACCTTACCAACGTTTAGCCTGATTGAAATTCCTCTTACAACAGGTAATTCGAGGCGTTGGGTGTAACAGGTACTCTGAGACCAAAAGGTTGGCAGTGGACAGGGAGCTGCGACAGGCTACATCACACTAGTCTGCGGGCTGATGGCCTGAAAAGAAAAAAATGTTTCGGAGAAAGTTTAGCCTTTTTACCACGGAAATGGGAATATTTCGGTTCGCCATGTGACGTGGATGTTTTTCAAACTTTCACACCTGTCAGAGTGATAACCGGGTACAAGATGGGCACAACTAAGTGATTTCAAAGCATCTGATCGCATCCGTGTGATGGCAGTTTCCCTGTCTGAATTCATACCGATGTTACATTTACGTCTATACTCTGGAAGGTACCATGCGGTGTGTGGTGGGGGAGAGGTGGGTGCTTCATGTACTACAATCATATCCCCTTTTTCTGTTCACATCGCAAATGTCTCGCGAGAAGAAAGACTACCGGTAAGCCTTTGTGTGGGCTCGAACGTCTTTAATGTTATTTTGACGGTCTTTTCGCGAGATATACGTAGAAGGAAGCAGAATATTTGTTAACTATTCTAGAAACGCATGCTCTCGGAACAGTGAACCACACCTTGATGCAGAACGCAGTGTCACCCTCTGGACTTAATTGATCATGTCATTGACGGTTTCGTGATTACCAAATACACCTCTAACGAAATGCGCTGCTCTTTGTTGGATCTTCTCCATTTCCTCTATCAATCTTATCTGGTAGGGCTCCCATACTGAAGAGCAATATTTAAGTTTTGGTCGAATGAAATTTCATAAGTTATCTCATTTTTCGACAGAGAAAATTTCCTTCGGGTTCTTCCAAAGAATCTCAGTCTAGCATCTGACTCTTCGATTGATTTTAGGTGGTCGTTACACTTTAGATCTCTTCGTATGCGTACTACTAGATATTTTATGGAAGTAAATGTTTCCAATGATTATTCTTCAACCGTGTAATCATACAATAATGAGTCTTTTTGTCTTTCTGTAGATACACAATACGTTACACTTATTTTTATTATGGTTACCTGACGTGATCATTCAGTACAGGAGGCGTTCTATAACTTTGTATCGTAGACTTCTTTTCAAAATAAATTTCTTTGTTATGATCGCTATGTGAACACGATTACGGAGTTACTATATTCGATAATATGTGTGGCAATCCTCAGATCCATGAAACAGGGTAGTAGTATCTACATCAAACAATGCCTACAGCTGTCCGTCATAAGACGATAATACGATACGCACAAAAGGGTCGAGTATACGTGGCATGTTGCTGATGTAATCATTGTACTATGTAGCTTCCACAATCCTGTTTTATAGATCTGAGGATGGCAATACATAATGTCGAAATTAGTAATCCAGCAATTTGTTCCCATAGCTATCTGGGCAAATAAATTGGTTTTCAAAACAAGAATGCAATAATTTACGTTGAGAATCAATTTCCAATACCTGCACCAAGTGCCGGTGATCTGCAGTTCTTCGCGCACTTTCTAGTGTTGCGACTTTTATGTATACAACACCATCATCCGCAGAAACTGTTATGTCATTTCCAGTGTTGCCTATCGTGTTATTTATATATATATACAGTCAAAAGTAACCGAACTATAACACTTCCATGCAGTACGCCCGAAATTACACTGATGTTCAAAATTAAAGCAACAAACTGTTATTTCCCTATCCTGTGTCTAATTCACGATAAAATCATACGAACTGTCAACAGACGTCGTTACAATCATGTTCTGCACGGAAGATGGAATTTCGATCAACGAACAGCCACGCCAACAACGACGTTAGGGCACCTATTAAGTGGGACAGTGTCTACAGGGTAGTCCCATACCCACAATCGCTGTGTACGTAGTCACAGACGGTGCAGTATGGCACAGAGAAAGATGCCTACAGACTCTCTGCTGTGGAGGGCCATAGGAAGAATGGATGCAGGAGATGGCCCAATGGCTTAATGTGAATCGGTCTGTTGTTTCTCGCATGAGATGACAGATCGAAACTATATCCCAGAGACCTGGACCGGGCAGACTATACGTGACATCAGAAAGAGAAGACCGTTGTTTGGCTGTAAGGACACGACGATATCGTCTTAGTACTACACAGCAACTGGCATCTTACCTCTCGGCATCCTCTGGATGTGTTTCATCAAGGCAAGCTTCAGCAGAGTGGTCTTTATTGTTGGAGACCTGCTGTCTGTTTACCTCTGGGGAGTCCTCACAAAAGGGGAAGTATAGAGTGGATCAGTCAACGTGCCACCTGGACCGTCGAACAGTGGGCCAATGTTCTTTTCACGGATGAGTCCCGATTTGCTCTGGAGAGTGATTTTCGACGGATTCGCTTCAGGATGGCCCTTGGAACACGATTTCGGCACCCAGGCATTGTGGAAAGAGATCGATATCGAGGAGGATTATGTTAACCACTCGAAGACGTGTTCGAGAAATAGTACTGGTGAATCGGCAAGATTTAACTGCTGTTAGGTACCTTAAGGAGATCTTGGGAACTCACGCGCGGTTGTTGCGAGGTGCTGTAGACCCTGACTTCGTATCGATGTACAATATTTATTTATTTATTTATTTATTTTTTTTTTTTACGGAAGATATAGCACGCATTGTGTGGCCTGCTCACTCTCTCTATTTGAATCACATAGGACATGTCTGAGCTGCAGTAGGGAGAAGGGTGCATCATGTCAGCATTCATCAACAACTCTCCAAGACTTACGAGCAGCCCTGCAGGAGAATGGGCGTTATTGCCTCAACATGAGATTGGTGACATCATTCACAGCATGTCCCGTCGTTGTCAGGCATATATTGGTACCAGAGTTGATCTCACCCCATACTTAGCATATTAACTAGTTATCAGATGCTTGGGCAAATCCGTTAAGTTCGGAAAAAAATGCATAATATTTTTGTCTACCGTTATGCATGTTGCAGTTAATTACGTTCTGTATTTTTAAATTGTTTTTACTTTACTATCACCTGTTTATACTACTTTGTGGGAAAATGATCACATCATTGCAAAATTTCCTTTTGTTGCTTTAATTTTGGGCATCAACGTACTTAGAATTGGATCTGTTGTTCTGTTTGTTAGAAAATTATCACACTAATCACGCATTTGATCTGATATTCCGTATGCTCCCATTTTGTTCATTAGATGGGAATGCGGAATTGTATCGAACGCCTGCCGGAACTCAAGGAACGCCGCATCTCGCTCGAAGCTGGCTTTCTGGCTCTCGTGGGTAAACGGAGCGAACTGGACTTCACGATTGTTGTCTTTGGAATCAAAGTTGGTTTCTAGAAACGAGATTTTCGTTGATCAGAAATGTCGTAGAACATGCTCCAAAATTCTACAACAGACTGACACCAGAGCTGCATTTTTTTCAGTCATCATCATATACAGTGATCTTCCCTCTGTTGAGCGATTTCAGTGACTTTCTATAATATGGTCCTTAATACAATACCAATAATTTTGTCATTCAAGCGACGATTTAAAGGAGGCAATGTAGTGCGATATTATTTTGTGAAACATTTTTGAAAAAAGACATTTAGTATTTCTGTCTCTTCTGTGTCTCCTCCTGCTCACTGCGAGTATAGTCACAGAGTATCTGGTAGATGGCTTCGATCCGTTTAGTGATGTAACAAAAGACCAGGACTTCTTAGGATTTTATGTCAAGTCGGTAGATACAATTTTACTTCCGAAGTTGTTGAACACCTCATGCATGGCTCTTCTTACACTAATTATGGCTTCGTTTAATTTGTTTGTCTGTGAGCATTTGGCTAAATTTAATTTTGCAGTAAAGCTCTCTATGTCTTTTGCAGCACCTTTCTAATACACCATTCTAATACGGCGTATGTTTCTCTTACTACTTTGGTCTGTCTAAAGTTACCCTGTGCCACTGTGGTAATGCTACCCCCGGAGTACCTTGAATCCACTGTCGTGGGTAACAACGCTGTTGCTATTACAGTCGCTGCCGACTGCAGCTTTAATTTAGTAGTGGTTACGCGGGACACAGCTCGGCCCATCAGTGGTCACCGCAGAGCTGGACGTAGTGCAACTGGTGAACAGCGTAGCGACTCCGTGCCAACTCACCAACTCTTCATTGTGGTGGATACGAAAGCACAGTGAAAACTTCTGTTCAGTGCAAAACCAGGGGCGCAGGTAAAAGAACTGATGTCGGGACACCACTGTACGAGACACGAGATACGGAAACAGGTCGCTCTCTACATCCATTCTAAGATGAGTTGCATAAGTGTTTTGTTTTAAGTCTTCTTTGTAGACTCATTGTATTTTCCTAGCTTTCTACCAGTTAAACACAGTCTGACCTCGTGCTTTACCTACATCTACATCCATGTCATCATTCCGTTTCTGACCCCTGGACCCCGTTATTTGTACCAGATGACTGATTTCAGTTGTGACTTATTGTGACTGTAATCATAGGTCACGTCGCTTTTTGTATTTTTTGAAGAGCTTATTCTTACATTTCTGAACAACTGAAGTATGTAGTCAATTTTTCAGCCACTTCGATTTTTGTCAGGAGAGAATATTTTGGCAGCTTTTATCAGCCAGTGTACCATAACCCGAAAAACGTATACGTTACTATGAATATCGCGTGCCAGGTGGTTATTATACGTAACGGATACAGGCAGCACTGCACTTGCCTCTACATTTCACAATTTAGACTGATGAGTCGAAATACTCGTTATCACATGTAGAATATGGAGGCATCGGAAAACACATGAAACCATCCTGCTTACGAACGTCCACCCTTCCCACAGCTGGGAAACGTAGTTTGGTGCAGTGCGAATTTAGATAGGGCGAGTTTAGGCAGTCCGAGTTTAGACAGGTGAAAATGCAATTCCTACCATCATCTTACAGCAGCGAAAGCTGCAGGAACCTACCTTCTGATTATGAGAATCAGTTTGTACGCACCCAGATGGTGACCTGCACTGTCAGAGAGACGTCCATCTCTGTAGGATTGAGTTAGAACGATCTGCAGTATACTCTCAAGACGGAAGAGTTCTTGAGTGGCGGGTTAGGTCACCTGATCTAAATACTTACGAGAGTGTCAGGGACGCCATCAAGCAGAGTGTGCATACCTCGGACCCAGCTACCAGCAAACTCTGCTAGCTTTTGGGCGGCCGTTGGTCGACGGTGTATCAGAGAGGCTCCGTACACTTTCGGCATCTGCAGACCACACCGTGTCGTCACCATCATCACGTCAACAAGCACACGATTACACAAAAGTATCTCCGAGGTTTCAGATGATGACTTCAGGATAAATACATACGTTTCATTAAGTAAAGTATCTCTTTAAATTGGAATTCACATTCCAGGTATTCAATTCCAGCAGAATTTGTGGTATTGAAAACGGCACTACGTGCATGCATTATATTGGAGACGCCATTACCTCACCCAACAACGTCGGTCGCCCAATGTGGAAATTGGTTTATTGGGTGACATATATGAAGGCGTTTAAATGTATGTGAATTCCTAAGGGACCAAACTGTTGATGTCATCGGTCCCTAGACTTACACACTACTTAAACTAACTTACGTTAAGAACAACACACACTCATGCCCGAGTGAGGACTCGAACCTCCGACGGGAGAGGCAGCGCAGTCCGTGACATGCCGCCTCAAACTGCGCGGCCACACCGCGCGGCTACAAAGCCGTGAACTTACTTAATACAATACAGAACGAATGATTTGTGTACGTGTTGTCAGGCGCCTGCACCATTGCGCTGCGTCTTGCAGCTGCACTACGGTACTTGTGTAAGTAGCGTGAACAAAAGAACGCTATGTATAAGAGGCGTGAAACACACATTGAATGTATCCCCACGGCTAAAATAGCCACACGCACACTGAATAAGAAAATGCTATCTGACATTGAAATCAACGTTATGACGGTTAATCGATTTCAGTCTAATGAGTCATCGTCAGAATAACACACTTCTTATAAAAGTAACCATTCATATTTTCCTCTGCTAATTGAAAATAAGGGTAAAATCCACTATGTTTATGTAACTATAACGAGGGCTAGACGAAGTCATGATGTGTAGCTGTGGTAGTATATTATGATGGTAATTAGAGTCGAAACTGGCTAATTTTTATGCATAGCTAAATAAACTTCCAAAATCTTCGACGCCTGCGCCAATTTACTTTTGATATATTCTTTGTTGTGGTCATTCTATTGTTCCCATTAACTTTTATAGCATTTTTAATACACAGACAGTATGTTTTGTTCTTCTACTTTTCATGGTTATCTGCCTTTTGAGTGTTGTTCTAAACTAGTATTCGGTGTGAGTAATTCCTTCCTCACTTGGGCTCTACGTCTTTTTCTTTTGTGACTTTCATTCTCTGCTTCAAGGAACAGAGCAGGTGTTTAACATCCCGCACCTTAAAAGGCAACAGTTATTTTCAGCTGTACGTCCATGTAGGCTATAAGTGAGGCGGAGTAAATGTCAAATCATAATATTTTGGAAGGGACTCTCAGTTCTGGATATGGCTGATAACCAAGGGAAAGCTCCTAAAAGCCTTGGTCGGAATCGTGGGACTGGATCTATTTCGAATTACTTATGGGAAGCTCTTATCAGTTGTCCTAGGCAAAAATAAGAATGTAGTGCCTATTTGGGTGATTGTATGGATGTACGTGTGTGTGTGTGTGTGTGTGTGTGTGTGTGTGTGTGTGTGTGTGAATCTGTATGAGGCTCTGCGATTTCCCACTCGCGCCTAAATCTCTTGTGGGAAACTTTGCACATACGCACTGCAAACAGTAGGTGAGACTAGACACTCTTTGTATAGCATGAAAGGTCTCTGTTGGATTCCTTTCATGTTAATTTCTTAAATATGTTGCCATTTATGGCACAAATTCCTCTTCTAAATTCACTGTGGTGTTTCTGACTATCTGGGAGGAGACAGAGCAGTGTTACTTTTCCACATAAACAAGAACGATCTGTCACACTACTACACTTTAAAACACAGTTTATATGCAGTTCATGTCACACAGTCTCATACGGAACCTACATCCGCTTTCTTTTATGTACTGTATATGATAAAATACTGTCATCCCCCTTCCCTTCTGTGTGAGAGGATGAATGAGCAAATGTATTTCTAGTTGCATGCTTGAGTGTAGCATACAAGCCTGTCTGCTAGAGAACAATAGGACCAACGTCGGAACAGGTAGCTATGCTTTCTAAAAGCAAAGAGGTTTCTATCCTTAGTATGGTTCTGTCCGTCCCTTGTCATGTTGGTATAGGAAGCTGCCCCTCTGGTCACTTCCGTTTTGTATCGGGAAGTACGCTCGGTAGGAGCGCAGGTCAGTCTGTCCGCGGCGAGCGTCTGAAGTGGTAAGATCTCCGGCTAAGCGCGTGTCTGCTAAGTCCGCAGGACAATGGATTTCTTAAGTTCAGCCTAACTGAAAATTTAATCAACTTTATTTCAGGTTTAGCCCTAAAATATCTAATGTTATCTTAAGTTGCACCGCAGTGTATTACGAGTGCGAACTTCAGATTATTTTACAGTAGTTGCTTTGTCACTAGTTTGTGAGTAAAGTGGAACCACGTGTTGATCAGTAACTCTAACTAAGATCATCAATCTTAAATGCGAATGTGCGTAAGATTATAACGTCTCGCCTTAACAATATTTTTCAATATAGCAACTTTTCTTTATGTTCAATCCACGTGGGGTGTACTTCGTGAGACCAGTACCACGTGCTTATACAATTGTTTGACCCATCAGGTTAATAGTAAGACGATAGTAACCAGTTCGAGGTTTTTCTTTTGTAAATTGTTTTTCGATCCAATTTATTTTAATTATCAAAATTATTGTGGCATTACACTCTTTGTGTAAAGCAAGTTAACCACGTGAAGCATGTGGTGTAATCATCGAAGTAGCTCTCAGCTATTCTTTTCGGGAAGATTTCACAGAGAGTTAGTATGAATTTCGTATACCAGGGTGTGGTAATTACATGACGGACAGGATTGCGTTACGAACGTTACTTCTTTGGGTGAAAATTGAATCGGTTGGTTGTGGTTAATTTCCTCTTACATATGTTTCAATGTTCTTCGTGTGTTATTTTATGAATGTAGTGTTGTATGCAGTCTCCCAATCTTGGCTCCCTATTTGATGTGTTCCGTAAGATTACAAACTCACATTTTCACAATCCAAAATAAGGCACCAGCTTAGTTATGACTCAAGTTTAATATGCTGAAATTTCAATGATCAATGTTAAAATAAATTTCCAAATATAAACTGATTTATTTATTTTTATTTAAATTCTCTTTTTTATATATGTATCACCGGTTTTCGTATGACTATTAAAAGATTATAATTAATGGTAGTCTGGTTGGAAATTTGGTGAGCTAGATTGGATACCTGGTGAAACAGTTGCTCAGTAATGCAACGTTAACTTCCTCAGATAGCTCACAGCTTTTAACACTCTTTTATTGTCTATGAGCACCGCTTTTACATAACAAATTAAAGCGACAACATTACAAGCACATCAACCCGATCATATTGGACCTGCAACCCTAATCAACTGTACAGCCACAAGAAACCAGCATGCAAGATGTAGCCAGTAAAATACTAGTATCAGAAGTGCATGCTATTACAGACAGATTTAATATCATTTTTAAAAGTAGTTTCCCTTTAGAAACACGACAAAATCGATCGGCCCTAACGCCGTGCCGGTGACGCTGGATGAATCTCCCCCCCCCCCCCCCCCCCTCTTCCCTCTCTAGCAGGGCTCGGCAGCCGCAGTGGCTGCCCCGCGCTACCTGTTGCTGGTGCGTCACGGCCGCTGTCACCAGAGAGCAAACAGCTATCAGCCCGCGAGATGCGGGGTCGCATCCCGGGCCGGGACAGCAAACACACCGTGTACACACCCAACTCCAATGACGCCAGACGATAGTCGTGCCATTCACGTTTATGTAATGGCGTCGTCAGTATGTTACAGTCAACGAACGGCGATCGTCAAATAATGTTGGATATTACGAATAGTTTCGCAAACACCAGGAGCAAAATCTGAGTAGTAATTATCCTCATACAACAGAGCTGTCTCATAGCAAAACATATTTTTGCAAATGTTAGCATGCGAAACCCCGTTACAGATTGTCTGAACGGTAGGGGAGGTGATACTGCACATCACATTCTTCATTAAATTTTATTCCAAATGACATCTACACCAACAACAGTAGTATTTGTAGTTATTCGTAAGATTAGCATAATATGAAAGTTTAAAATCGCCTATATCGGAACGAAAAACCTTCTGTCAGATACCGAAGTGGCTTGCGTAATATATATGCAAGGATGCTGTGTTCTTCTTAAACACTGGGCAGCCGCTATTAGAATCTTCAAATGATTAAATGGAGGCTCTTATCAAATTGGGAATTACTTCAGCTTCAGGAACACGAAACTCCCTAAGAAATTAGTGTGTCTGAATGGGACTTGAACTTGGATTTCTGCATGACATCTATACCAACAACAGTAGGATTTGTAGTTATTCGTAAGATTAGCATAATATGAAAGTTTAAAATCGCCTATATCGGAACGAAAAACCTTCCGTCAGATACCGAAGTGGCTTGCGTAATATATATGCAAGGATGCTGTGTTCTTCTTAAACACTGGGCAGCCGCTATTAGAATCTTCAAATGATTAAATGGAGGCTCTTATCAAGTTGGGAATTACTTCAGCTTCAGGAACACGAAACTCCCTAAGAAATTAGTGTGTCTGAATGGGACTTGAACTTGGATTTCTGCCTTTCTCAGGCAGTGCGATTCCGGGTAACTAAATATTCTGCACAATGTGATGGGTACAGATTTGTGAGATGCGTGCCGTAATAAACGGGGACTGATTGTCAGCCTGATAGTGTACGATGTGTTACATTGTTGTTCCACTGTTGTGCCAGAGCAGAGGAGTAGGCGGATCTGGCGTGCAATCCCGCTTGGATGAGATGCTGGATGTGTCAAATTCTCTCACGCTGGTAATGCGCCGTTTTTCAAATTCACTGATTTGACAGTACGGTTCTCGCATACGTCTGCGAGTCGTCCAGCACGTCTGTTCATGTCAAACTAATCCGTTACCTCCGGTTTTTAGCGACAACAAGAGCGACAGGCACATTTTACCGGTAGGTGGCGTTGCACCGTGATATCAATGTTGAACTTGAACTCACGGGCCGATACGGTTCAAATACTAATCATTTCAGCAGAACATACTAATGTACATGTCCTCTCTCTAGTCATTCAAGGTGATCTGTTTTTTTTTCTGAACATGAGTGTGTACATAATAATATCTCTTTAGAACCTCTTTAAAAATACAAAAAGTTATTCAGACTTACAGGATTACACATAGTGGCAGAGACACGTTAAAATATATCCGAAACGCGTCAGTCAAATAAAAAATTTCCCCTCCGTAATATTTCAAAACATGCACAGCATGGCTGTTGTCAGCCGGTATTTCGTCACCAACGTGCGCTAGCGTAACGTGCGCAACGCATGGGCTAAAGAAAGCTTTTGCCATAAGATATTAGGTAATCCCCATAGACATGGTGACCGAACTAGTGCTGCAATCCGGAAAACGCCTCGTAATGATCTTTCCTTTTGTTGCACTGTTTTCCATGTATCGGAACACACATCACTTCTGTTAATACTCAGCACATGCCCTATTAATGATAACAAAGCTCATGCTGTCTCCTCTGCAGCAGTGTCTAATCTTCTTGCGTTCTTTGTCCGCGTCAGTGTCTCCTCAAACCTCGGAGAAGCTGCCGCGTAAGCGGAACTGCGAGACAAACAATGGGGAGAGCAGTCTTGTGAATTGTGCCAGCTCCGCGGCGCGCCCGTCCGCCCAGGCTCTCTTCGCTGTTTGTTGGTCCCAAACAATAGCAACCGGCGCCAGCCATTAGCCTGTCGTCTCCGCAGAGAGGCTCGTCACCATGGAGACGGCATGGACCTGCTACACTCGCCGAAAGAGCGCTCCCCATCTCGGCAAGATATTTTTCCTTTGCGTTTTGCGCGAATAAGGGCAAATATCTTATGAGAATTACTAGTATTATCATTACAACAACGCAGTATGCTGATGTAAATTTGTGTGTATTGTCAATGTGGCATTTGGAGATAAAAACACTAGTCCTCATTACTAGGAAGTTATGTCAGAGACGGCAAAGGACTTGGAAGAGCAGTTGAACGCAATGGACAGTGTCTTGAAAAGAGGAAATAAGATGAACATCAACAAAAGCAAAACGAGTATAATGGAATGTAGTCAAATTAAATCGGGTGATGCTTAGGGAATTAGATTAGGAAATGAGACACTTGAAGTAGTAAAGGAATTTTGCTATTTAGGAAGTAAAATAACTGATGATGGTCGAAGTGGAGAGGATATAAAATGTAGACTGGCAATGGCAAGGAAAGCGTTTCTGAAGAAGAGAAATTTGTTAACATCGAATATAGATTTAGGTATCAGGAAGTCGTTTCTGAAAGTACTTGTTTGGAGTGTAGCCATGTATGGAAGTGAAACATGGACGATAACTAGTTTGGACAAGAAGAGAATAGAAGCTTTCGAAATGTGGTGCTACAGAAGAATGCTGAAGATTAGATGAGTAGATCACGTAACTAATGAGGCGGTATCGAATAGGATTGGGGAGAAGAGAAGTCTGTGGCACGACTAGAAGAAGGGATCGGTTGGTAGGACATGTTTTGAGGCATCAAGGGATCACAAATTTAGTATTGGAGGGCAGTGTGGAGGGTAAAAATTGTAGAGAGAGACCAAGAGATGAATACACTAAGCAGATTCAGAAGGATGTAGGTTGCACTAGGTACTGGGAGATGAAGCAGCTTGCACAGGATAGAGTAGCATGGAGAGCTGCATCAAACCAGTCTCACGACTGAAGACAACAACAACAACAACATGCGTGTCTTCAGCACGTTGGTTGCAAGGCTGGATTCCTACGCCATATCCTGGAAGTCCTCCATAAAGAAACTGGCGACGATGGGTGATAAAGAGACCATGAGTTTGCTTAATGAAAAATGGGATGAAGAGTTGATTAAGCTTTGTCGTCATGTGCTGACATGCATGAGTTTTTCACATAAGAGCAACATTTTGTAACAGAATGGCCCAGAGGCTGTGGGTAGCCCGACTGGGACGGTTTAATCGAAGTCCTGGACATTTGATGGCTGTTTTTAAGAAAATTGAATACTCTTAGAAGCCGATTCGTCGGCTTTACGAGAAGAGGAGCTGTAATCCATGATCTTTATCACTTATGCTGGTGCATATTGGTTAAGACTGGAAGAATTTTAACGACTTTTAACATTAAAAGTGTGTTTCCTTCACCTACCGAGATTAGGTACTACTCGGTACCGTGAAAACTGATTTGAGGCTCAGGAAGCTTGGAATATATAAAAGTTCATGTCAGCGTATGAAGGCATATGATTCGCACACTTCAGCACAGGTGTGTGGAACATACCCTCACACGCGGCGACAAAAGCCGGAAAGATTGTCGGTGGCGCAACACTGCCTAAACGACGGACACGGGATGAAATCTGACAACACTGTGATAACTGCCAACACTTCTGTCTTTTGGAACAGAGTTTATAAAAAAAACAATGGAAGTTAGGTTGTCAGTCAATTTGTTTAATAGACATAATGGTTTTCCTCTTAACTGGGAGCGGATCTCTGTGCTACCCCGGATCAAAACACAACGTTCTTCATTGCGGCCAGACGAGCATTTGAGTGCGATATATCGTTGCCACCGGCGTTCTACTAAGGGCGGGGTCATCTGCCCAGTCTTGGAGGGCAGCAGCTGTGATAAGCGGCGCAAGCGCCGTGTACAGTACAGAGACCAGTATAGGACGACGATTTACAGCCTTGGCATATCAGTTTTCAGTTGGACTCAGCAGCAGCAACGTTCTCCTGAAGACGGCGGACAGATAGATCGTCAAAACACTGAATCATGCTGATTTTATGATGCGACAGCAAAACCGATAAGACTATCAAGAATTATTACGCCGGGAAAGCCTACGAAGTCACACACTGTTAATCAATTACGGAGAGTACACCTGAGTGGCGATGACATTGTTGTGGCGGGAGTAGGTGGAGAGGGTGGGGCCGCCGGTGGCTGGCAGCTTGCGGCGCTCAGACGCCTGGTCGCGGCGGCTTTGTCCCGCGCCGGCCGGCCGGACGCACGGTTTAATTCTGCTGAGAGCGCGGCGCGGCGGCGCTGCTGGCTGCCTGGCGTGCCTGCCTGGCCGCGTTAAAAGCCGCGGCCGCGCCTGCGTGCGCTGCCCGCTCCGGCTGATATTAACGGACGTCGGGCGGGCGCCGTCCGCTACCCACTCTCCGCCTATTAAACGCCTCTTGCTCTGCTCTGGCGTGCCGTCGCTGCTGCTGCGACCGTCCGCGGATTTCGCAGGCCGCTCGTATTTAACTTTCCGAGAGCGCCACGTTTTATTAAGCGCAGCTTCATTACTGTCGTCTGTCTTAATTTACACCGCTGTTTTTTTATTAGAGGCGAAAACAAGAGCGACAATGACGTCACGTGTGTAGTGTCAACAATTTCAGTACAGTTTTGAAAAGAGATCGGTGGCGAAACGAAATGCAATAAAGGTCCGTAAGTGAACTTAGGGATTTTTCCCAAACTGGAAATAAGTACTTCTGCAGCAGTACCGTTTAGAGGAAAATTAGACGAATATTTTCACAAGGGGCATTTAGACCATGTAAGTTTCTTTATTTGTCTTTAAATGGTCTCTGTACATGGTTTCTATACAGTTGCTTAGAGTATTGTGCATCTTTCTATACATCTACTTAATTATCACATTACGTTGTAGCCGAGCGGTTCTAGTCGCTTCATTTCGGAACCACGTGGCTGCCAAGCAATAACAGCGTAAGTAGAAACAGGTTAATTGACGCTAACGAAAAAACTAGGTGAACGTCATCTGACGTAAAGCTTTGGTGGAGTGTGTTTTCTTGGATCTAAAACCTATTGTTCCGATTAATTACGTTGTAAAAATATATCATCACCCCGCAACTGCAATACTAGACAGTATAGTCTAGTATCTTTCCTTTACATATTCATGATACTAAATATCTGCCTCTTTCTCCTCTTTCCCCTTACGAATCTGTAGGAAACTACCCGGTGACTTGTGTCTGATAAAAATTACGCTCCATTGAATAGGACATTAACGCTTTATGCGTTCTTATTGTACTAGCATCTCCCTCGGCATAATCTAACTGTCTTCCTTCTGTAAAACACTGTACAAGTAACACTGTCCTGTTGTCAACTTTATTCCCTCTTTCCTCGTCCCATCAATTTCTGTCCTTCTTGTTCTTCCAGTGCATCCGTTAACTTCATTCTGCTATATAAATGTCTTTCCCAAACTAGTCTTTTTTCTAATGATCTTTTGACTTAATCTGTTCTGTCCGTGTTTTCTTATAAATAGATTGGTTTTTAGAGGTTATCCGCCATGGGAAAAACACAGTTTTATCATTTCCTCTATTAAAAAGACATATTTCGCAGAAATTTCAGTATCATTAGTGGGATTTTATTTTCTCTCTATAAAACAGGGAAACGTTCTTTCCTACTTGTACTCACATAAATTTTCATTTTTAAGACAGCATTTGCAAATTTGAAGTATTCATATATACACCTTTTTACAACATGCGGTTGTTTTCCTGCGTTTTAGGTTTTTTAGTGCAACTGTATTCTTTCACAGTTTGTCACCTGCAACTATATAGAACTTAATGTTACTGTTTAGTGCTCTTCTGTGTTATATGTATCTGGTTCTAAAGTTTCTCCTTGTCTGTCCTACATAAACTGATTTTCCACGCTTGCAAGACAGTTGGTAGATACCAAACGTGTTGTGTTTGTCTGTTTTTGTATTGGGGAAGGGAGGGAAAGATAAAATTGTGGTTTGTTCAAGGCGGACCCCTCCAAAAAAAAATCAATCTTTTCTTCTTCTCCTCCTCCAAATTTGGTTCCTTCTGTAACTAATCTGGAGCAGAAGGAGGAAAAGATTGATTTGTTTTTGGAGGGTGTCCCATACATTTCTGTTAGTATGTCGTTTCTCCAAATCGACGGAAATATTATGTGAAGAGCAAGATTGTTTAACGTAATGTTAGTAAGACTTACATTACTGTAATACCATGTGTCTGTACTACTACTACCACTGTTAGGTACAGCTCATTTACCTTGCATTGTCATTCAACAGCTCTGTGAAGTATGTCTAGTTAGATGTTGGACAGGTCCTCAAAGCCCTTATCTCCCCACGTGAAACAGTAGTTGGTGTATCCTTTACGTAGGCTTTGGACCAAGTAGATGACAAAATATAGAAGAATTGTCTTAGACTGCAAATATCTGGAATGGTTTCTCAGAAGAATATGTTCGCTTGCGAGGGTAGGCCTGTTTAGTCGAGGGATTTGGCTCTTCAGTGTTCACCAGATTTAACACCCCATGACTCTAACTTCATATATAAGAAAAGGTGTAGCTTAAAGTAGGTTTAGCCCATTGAAAACGTTCTAGCAGTCGTAAACCCATTCTGCAGACCTTCAAGGACTCGCTTTAGTAATAAAGTCAATAAATGTGCTATCTCACAGTGAAGCC
This sequence comes from Schistocerca gregaria, assembly GCF_023897955.1. Lineage (NCBI taxonomy): Eukaryota > Metazoa > Arthropoda > Insecta > Orthoptera > Acrididae > Schistocerca > Schistocerca gregaria. The sequence goes on from NC_064922.1 coordinate 466,710,607, forward strand.
ATTGTGGAAATCTTCCAATAAAGCGCTGTAGCTAGCTTAATGTATTTTCAGTTACTACGACGTTTCCGTTACTGACATCATCAAAACTAAATATAGATCTTGTAACAGAAAACTCAGTATCATTTGCAATAAAACTAGGAACTTTGCAGTAAACACCCTGTCTAATAGGTTTTACTGTAACCGACTCCGAACTTTTAATCTGATGATGGCAGTACATGAAACATGGTAAAAAAATGAAAATATGTTAAGTCATATAAATGGCTCTGATACGCAAAAATTAAACTTCAGGGACGGACTATACACTTTTTGACTTCGTTCATTTACATAAAAGCAGATCAAGCCGTAAAATGAGATAGTTTCTGACTTGAACATCACGGCTTTTCATTACAGGGCAAGAACGTCTTCACATTCATCTGCATGTACATGGACATGCTGCAAAACACCCTGGCAGAGGGTTCATCGAACCATCTTCACAATTCTCTATTATTCCATTCTCGTATAGCGCGCGAAAGAACCCAGCACCTATATCTTTACATGCGAGCTCTGAGTGCCACATATTTTACTATGCTGATCGTTTTACCCAATATAGGTCGGCGCATTGGGAGGAGAAAGTTTGTGATTGAAATATCTTGAGAAGACTCCGCCGCAAGGAAAAATGCCTTTGTTGTAATGATGTAGACCCCAAATCGTGTATCATTTCAGTGACACTCTCTCCCATATTTCGCGATAATACAAAACGTGCTGCCCTTCTTTGAAATTTTTCCATGTATTCTGTCAATCCTTTCTGGTAAGGATCCCAGTATTCTAAAAGAGGACGGACAGGCGTAGTGTAGGCAGTCACTTTAGCAGATCTGCTATATTTTCTAAGTGTCCTGACAATAAAACGCAGCCTTTGGTTAGCCTTCCTAGAAACATTTTGTGTGTTCTTTCCAATTCAAGCTGTTCGTAATAGTTCTTCCTAGATATTTAGTTCAATTTACGTCCTTCAGGTTTGACTTACTTATCGTGTAACCAAAGTTTAACGGATTCCTTTTAGCCCTTATATGGATGACCTCATACTTTTCGTTATTTCGGGTCAATTGCCATATGTTGCCCCATACAGATACCTTTTCTAAATCGTTTTGCAGTTTGTTTTGATCTTCTGATGATTTTTCTAGTCCATAAGCGACACCGTAATCTGCAAACAACCTAAGAGGGCTGCTCAGATTATCTACCAAATGGTTAATATAAACAGGAAACAGCAAAGGGCCTATACCACTACTTTGAGGAACTCCAGAAATCGCTCATGTGGTATTTTTTTTCAATTAGTACGAACTGTGAGCTCTCTGACAAGAAATCATGAACACAGTGGCATAACTGATACGATATTCCATAAGCAGGCAATTTCACTACAAACTACTTGTGTGGTACAGTGTCAAAAGCCTTCTGGAAAACCGGAAATACGGAATCTATTTGAAATCCCTTGTCAAAAGCACTCAATACTTCGTACGAGTATATACTAGTTGTGTTTTAGAAGGACGTTTTCTAAAACCGTGTTCACTGTATGTCCGTTTTTGCGAGGTAATTCGTAATGTTCGAACATAATATATGTTCCAATATACTGCTGCATATCGACGTTAATGATACGGGCCTGTATTGTAGTAGATTACTCCTACTATTTTTCTTGAATAATGGTGTGACCTGTGCAACTTTCCAGTCTTTGGGTACGGATCTTTGGGTCTTTCGTCGAGGGAACTTCATTTAGGCCACCCTGAACCAAGTGTCTCGTACACTACCTAGAAAAGTTACTTTCCTAAACCGGTTGGCGGTAAGCCAGTTGTCAGTGATAAATCTAAGTAAACACACCAGTAGTAGAGCTGTCCTGCCAGTGTCTCACCGGCCTCCGCCGTCCTTGGTGTGTTGCAGGAAGCCGGAGCCGGGCAAGCCCGTGTGCCGCGCGGGTGCGTGCCGGGTCTGCCTCAAGAGCTTCAAGCCCGAAGACTTCTTCCGCACGTGCTTCGAGTGCACCCAGAAGGTGTGCGAGGACTGCGCCTCCTACTCCAAGCTCGACGAGAACCAGGACGAGGTGAGCGCCGACACACACTTGTTGTCTACCCTTCCTCCTGCAGACGCAGTTCCACGTTGTTTCCTACACTGTATCACTTTCATGGAACAAAGAAACTCGCGATAGATGACTCTGGTTTGCAGTTGTCCCAAGAAAACCTTGTTTCAGAGGGCACAAATTTTAAAGGTATTTTTTCGGATAATTACAACAAAGACTTTTCAGCTAGTTCGTATTTACCGTGTTACTGGTTGACATTGTGAGCGGTCACAGAAGTACAGGGTGTTTCAAAAAGAATTTACGCATTTCGAATGGATAATTTTATTAAACTTTAAGATATACGAATATGAAACTTTACACATATATTTACGAACCTCTCAAGTTCATATTACAGGTGTTCAATAAGTCCTCCATCAAAATCATATCTATACTCAAATTCCTCCATTGCTCGGGCAAGCCTGTCCTTCGTCACTGATGTTGTGGCAGTACGGATCTGGCTCTGCAACTCTTCCAGGTTCTATGGGAGCGGTGGTACATAAACGTTGTCTTTAACGAAACCCCGCAGGAAGAAGACAGAGGGTGTCATATCCGACAACTGTGAAGCCCACCTGATACATGCTAAGTCGCCAGCTCCTTGACGACCAATCCAACAGTTCGGTAGAGTTCCATTCAAGTATTCACGCACGTGGCGACTCCAGTGAGGCGGTGCCCCGTCTTGTTGAAAAAGAAGTTGTCTTCGTGCAGTCTCGGAGACAACCAGTTCTGTAACATAGCAAGATACTGCTGACCGTTCCCGTAATTCCATCAAAGAAGAATGGGCATATAATCGGGATATCGCACAAAACACATTGATTTTGGATGAATCTCGTACATGTTCAAAGGCTGCATTGGGTTTTGGAGGCCCCAAATTCAAACATTGTGTTTGTTTACCTGCCAACTAAAAAGGAAAGTCGCGTCATCACTGAACACAATGCATAGTCCGAAAGTGATATCATTGTTAGTAGGCCGCGCGGGATTAGCCGAGCGGTCTAGGGCGCTGCAGTAATGGACTGTGCGGCTGCTCCCGGCGGAGGTTCGAGTCTCCGTCGGGCATGGGCGAGTGTATTTGTCCTTAGGATAATTTATGTTAAGCCCCATAAGATTTCACACCCATTTGAACACGCCTATTGCCCGTAGCATCACGAATCTCGTTACAAAATGCCACACGTTTGCGTTTGTCATCAGGACGCAGAGCTTGTAACAGCTGTAACTGATACAGCATCATAACCAACAGACGTCTCAAAGAACGCCAAATTGTTGTTGTAGGCGATTGTAACTCCCGACCGGCACGACGAGCTGATTTTGAAGGACTACGTGGGAAACCGTTTTGAATTCGTGCCATATTTTCTTCAGGAGCACGAGGGCGGCCAGGACACTCCTTTACATACACTTCCTGTATCTAGAAACTGTCGATATCATCTGCGTGTGTTCCACCTATTCGGAGGATCAATTTGATACCTCAACCTGAAACGTTTTTGCGCTGTAATCACGGAATTGCATTTCGCAAATTCGGGAACAAAAAATGATTTCTGGTGCGGAGTGGCAATTTTAAACATATGACGGTTACCAAGAAATGCAAAAGACAACGGACATCTACTGGCTTTTAATATAAATTGGACCATGTATTCGTTTCTCTAATAGCCGATCCGCGGCGCGGTGATCGATAATTTGGACTAAATAATACTTTGTAATACGTATAATCTTTCTGAAAAACCCTGTATATTTACAAAGATGACTACAAATTTTCTACATCTCCTCCTAAACCAATGGGTTGATTTCAACTGAACTTGAGTGACATCGCACAAATTGTGTTGAAACACTCACTTCTGGGCTGAGGGTGGGGATGAAAAGAACTCAATAACGCCTGGAGGAATTTTAACCAAGTTTTGCAGATGGTTCATTACGTATTTGATTATTTGTATAAAAATTACGGCAGGGTAACATGTCTCTGCCACTCCTAGAGGAGAGGTTGGAGGCAAAAAGCTGTAACATGTAAGGATACTCGACAACGAGCAGTATTATTATCAAATCCCTAAATTTCCGATGTCACTTGGCTTATTGGTGATAGTACCTATGACGTTTCACCTTTAGGGAGACAGCGTTGAGCGGCGAGAGTGGGAATGCAGAGACAGTGACATATCATTATATCTCTGGAGCGTCTGAATCAGTATCTAGTGTACTTCGCACATGTACCTGACATCTGTAAAAAAAAATTACTGTCGCACTAAAGTATCCCTAGCACCAATGCGCCTCAGGGTGTAGGTGAAGAGGGTGGCATGAAAGCGTAACTCAGGAACTCCTGGAGCATATTCAACCAAATTTGGAATATTTTTGAAAAATGTCGTATTAACACCTTGAGCTACTGGTGAAACGCTTTATTTACACAATCAGCTTAATTCGACTGACTATCATCAGATTCTTTAAAGTATTCACACCATTTTAGGCGAAATGTCATTACCATCAAGTGATAAAATCTTGAATTAGACATTGTTTCATATCGTAATATAAATTACATCGGCAATCTATAAAAACTATACTAAGTAATGTACTCGTTCATATTTGTAGATTGAAAGTGTGATCTATATTACATTATAACAGTGTTTATTTCATAGCTTTATCATTTGAACATAACTATTAGATATTTGGCGTAATACGAAGGTGTCGATACTTCTGTCGACCTAATGATGGTCTGTTGACCATAACTCGTTGTCTAAATATAGAATTTTACCAGCAGTTTCACGTGGCAGTATGATATTTTTCAAAAATATGCAATCTGTGCGGCACCACCTTCTCAGCATACAAATTTGGCATATTTATTCATATAATCATACTGTGGGAGCAAGACATCCAAATACACATAGCGGCGGGAGGGGGGGCGGGGGGCAGGTGATTGTCGTGTTTCTTCCCCGTATTTACTTGATTTGGAATACTTTAAAAGCTTAAAGCGCAACCTGGCCCTTACCTGTCTTGTTCAGTGTGTCATTCACACCACAGGAACGAGCAGTGCAGAAAGCCGATAATTTTTTAGCGTGTTTTTGGGCCAAATATGATGCCACACGGCTGAACACCACAGATACATTTATCGTCCTCTCTGGACTCGCACGGTGTAGAATAGCGCAGGATCAGACATCAGCCAGAGACTGTTACTTTCTCGTAACCGCAATCAGTTAGTGTTGCGAAAATGCCTCATAGGAAATGGAAACCGACCTATCAGATTCGAAGTAAAGAAAAAAAGCGGAACTATTGCTGTCAAAACTCTTTGGTTTTTCATTTAAACCAAGACTCTTGCGATAAGCAAAATAACATAAAAGAAACGTAAATAATTGTCAAGAAACGAGATAGCATACTACTTTCACGTCAGAAAAATTTAACCTTTGTCCACGATCTAAGCAAACTTTAAAATTTCTTCAGGATTCAAATTAAACTACAGAGCGAAATTCTTTATTGATACAGATAAAGTATGTATTCAAATATGCGTGAAAAATGTAAAATGCCTGTGATATATGCAGGGCATTAGCAGGGTAAATGTAGATACTTTCATTGGTGACTGAGGACAGAATACTCAGAAACATTACATCAGTATTTACTTCGTTTGCAGACTAATGACTACAGCTATTGGGAGTAGAATGTTTTTAGATTGGTTACTGTCTCCAAGGACATGTTGTAAGAGCAACCCATTAATGCTTATTTTCCACTCGGCAGCAGCTCAGGCGTTGACATGTAGACGCGAGGACCCAAAAAAGTTAATCTATGCTACTGGCGTCGATCACTTATTGGCGCAGTTACGACCACGCAGAAAACATTAGGTAATGAATTATGTGATATATTTGCGGGAAGACTGTAGGAGACAGAGGAAAAGGAACTAACACACCGAAGTGGGTACACGTTAAGGTACCAATGATCACAAAGTCTACAGTTATACTCCTAACATCCTGTATATATATATGTAAAATATATCTGACATATGCGTGCACAAGCTGTGGTTAAAAGATTCTGTAAAGTTATTTCAGTGAAACTCTCATGAAAAATTTCAGTGGCTAAAGCTGTCTCAACCAACTAGTCATTATCACTAGGCTATAAGTAGTACTTGGCTGATGACGGCATCATAACATTCTACGTGTCAATGGTTTTAGTGAAATTTTTACTACCTTTGAAGCAATTATATGATTTGACTGAAATAAACTCCATACCTTTCAGCTAAACTCTGAAGATACCTGTTAATAAGAAACTCAGCTTAGAAGAAGAATTTATCCGTCGTGCTAATTTGGCTGGACATTAATAATATATCCTGGTGTTAACGGAAAATGTTGCAAAGCATTGTCATATGCTTGTTACAATGTGAGACCTGCACGCATAGTGTAATGCGCAGTACGCTGGTTTGAGAGACGGGATGATGGGCCTCAACCGGAACGCATACGAGCGGCAAATTAACGACCATGGTTTGGTGCAGCGGGCAGCCTGATCCTGACTTTTACGCCGGTTCTCAGGCTCGTTTAGGCAAATACTAACCTGGTCCCCAACTTCTGCTTCTGAGAATACGATACAGAAACAGTTAAAATACTATTACGCATAGAACGATTTTTAAATTCGTAGACCGATGGCACACACACGACTTCTCTTTTTTAACTAATCATTCGGGAGGACGACGGTTCAGTTCAGCGTCCGGCCATCCTGATTTACGTTTCCCGTGATTTCCCTGAATCGCTCCAGGCAAATGCCGGGATTGTTCCTTTGAAAGGGCACGGTTGACTTCCTTCGCCGTCCTTCCCTAATCCGATGAGTCCGATGACCTCGTTGTCTGGTCTCCTTCCCTAAAACAACCCAAATCTTGACAAATGTGGCGTCGGAAAGGACATCCGCCCATAAGGACAAACAAACAAAAAAATCCCAAATCCTTGAAAAAGCAGGCCCTGTGCTACATGGGGTAAACGATGGGATATGAAAGAGTGAAATACGCATGTTATAATGTGGGCCGCAAACAACGCTGCAGTTTGTGGAGGATGTGTTTCACCTCTAGGAAAATGTAAATATGCGCTAATATGCGTCCGCGTTTTATATTTCAGCGACATTATCGGCTGAAAAATTTAAGACCGTCGAAACAAACACATTACTTAAATCCAGTCACAAATAGTTTAGCTGGAGGGTATGTCTTATGTACAGGTAAATAGGGAAAGGTTAATAGGTGTGACCATGTGCCTTCTATGGATCTTATGTACACTGCGCTAAAATTTTCGAACTCGCTCTCGAAGACAAGTGGTGGCGAAATGCTTCTATACACCCTCTACCCTCCTTAAATAATTGCCAAGCCTACGATGTTTTGTTGTTGGTTGCGTTATCGCCTTCTGTGTTCATTGTTGACATGATGTTTGTTAGAGTCTCATAGTCCGCGCCTCGTGAACTAAGTACCTGTCAGTACCATAAAGCTCAAAATCTGTTCGCAAGAATGTGTCAGTTTTAATTTTTCATAGTTTGATGGAATTTTTAGTCGGTCTATGGAGGAAGGTGACAGTGATATAGATCAAAAGAAAAACGAGAAAGACGTCGATTTTACATTAACTAGTGATCACAGTTCAGCTATTGAATAATATTCAGTATTGTAGAACTTTCAGTATAATGTCGTTTATTGAAATTGAACTACACTTCTCGAAGTATCACTATATACACACGAAGAAAACAAATGACATGTAGACGACTATTCATTAAGAGCGTCGGTGATGTCCGTCGGAGCTGGTCCTAGATCGGCGAGCAACTGGCTGTACTGCTGCTGCGCTGGCCTTGTAAAGCCGGCAGAGGTCGGCGCAGTACTCTAACTTACCGTGTGTCTGTTCGCATTAGTCTCTAGCAAGTTCTGTTTATTTTGAAGAATTGTTTTCCCCTTCGTTGCGCCTGCAAGTGCTTGTGTATGTTATATGGTTCACAGGGGTGTCTTGAGTGTAGTCTGCGTGGCAGGTGCCGTCTGTGGCAGACGTAACAGCTATCGAACAAGAGTATCATTCAGAGAAAGAACTTCAGGAATGTTGTGATGCGGATATGTCTGTCTCTTCAATGAAATACTTGAAGCATCTGTTGAAATCGAATGTGTTCTGAGTTGTGATAAGAAAAATGTAGTTCAGAGCAATGAATCTCAATTTGACAGACTTTCTTTTCGTAACTGTAGGGTGGAATTTTTATGCGCAAATTTATATCCGGGAATTTAGATTTGTTTGGAAATTTATTTGCTATAGAGACTGTATATTTTTTCAGAATGTAAAATTCAGTACTCTAACAGTCACTTTATGTATACTATTTAAAAAACCACACAAAATTATTTGCTTTTATGTGATAGCAAAATGGAGCAGGCTTTGTTTAGTACAATAAAATAAACTAGAATATTTTTAATAACATTTAAATACTTCCAAAAATAAACATTATGTTTATTTAAAATTTCTAATAATTTTTGCCTTAAATCTCGGTTTAAACATTGCGGTTCCAGGGACCCCACCTCTTCGTACACGTTACAGAAAAGTCACCTTGCGAATCAAGTCTTAATAAAGTTTAGTTTATATTCTTTCAAATTCAGTGCGAATAAATTCATGAATATAAATTATACACACGACAATCTTCTAAGTTATAACAATTCCCGTTGGTATTCGTACTTGTCACTATTATTGCAAACTATTATCACTATAGTTACTGTCACTCTGGATTGTTCTTCCTGAAAAACAAAATACTATAGCTACAATTTCGTATATGACCATTACAGTTTCTTATCACTCACATGCGTTTAGGCTTACCTACTTCAGCCGTGTTGAGAAATAAAGCCACTTCAACAGTAAAATCCTTTTATACTTAGGTACCAGTTGTTTCGCAGTACTTAGAACAGCATCTTCAGGTACATGTGTAAGTGCTGTGAAACTGGTAGTGTCTCAGAATAAAAGGATTTTACGGGTGAAGTAGTTTTATGTCTCAATTTAATTCTTCGTGGCTGTGTTTAGTTGCTACTTCGGACACTGTTAATCAGGAAATTACTTCTTTAACAATTCCCTATAACAGTCTCTTCCCTCAGTACAAAAAAGCTATATTGCTTTTATCACGTTTTCCCTACTTTAGCCATCTTATAAATTTATCTCCTATTTTGTATCGATTACTATTCCACTTGCCAAGTCAAAATTCATCCCACTTTAACGACTCAGTAACTGCAAAAACCTTGTGTGGTCAATACTACGATGTCCAGCGATTATCTGCGAAGTTACCAAATAGATTTACCTCCACTTACATGTTGTTACAACAAATGAATTTCAATACCACCTCCTAAATAATATAATTTTTCTAAAGAACCCGGTGTTCCACAGTTCGTAATGAGCACCTTATAAAACATTTTATATTGTGACGTAGCTGCAAATGAAAAGTATGTAAATACAAAGCGCCAAATAATCTTAGCATCCTGCAGAACGCCAAGCAGTTGCGAATCTCTGTTCTGATGCCTTAAGCCACTTTCAAAGAGACGTTAACAACGTAGAGAAGTATGCGAGTTGCTATTTTGAAATGTGGCACAGCCAGCCAATAGCGACATACAAATAAACTTTTGATTGGTCAGTATTTGGGCGTTGAACAGCGGCACACACCACCACTTAATTCAACTTCAGAAACAGTTTCTGCGTTGTGACTTCAATAATACTGAAATTGATTTATCAATGGTAGGAAAAAAGTGGGAAAAATCACACTCGTCGAAACAGAAAACATTAAATGCATGGATTAAGTTACAGTAATGCAGATTGCAGCATAATTACTCAAATTCAAATTTGAGGAAACACCTTCAGAACGCTGTTATACATCGTAATTTAAAATGAATTCACAATTTCCTATTACGGTTCCGAACCAGTTGCGGAAAATATATCCAATATATATCCTGATTTGTCTGCACCTGAAACAGTATTCAGAGAATAAATGTACGTATAGCCCGAAGAGCTTCCGTACATAGAAACCTGAATAACACAAATAATTAATTCAGTTGCATATTCAATACGAATGCTGCACCGAACATTTACGATGTGGAAATAGCAATCAGTTTCATAAAATTATGAACCAGGAATGAAAGCAACTTGATTTGGACCGCATTGATTATTTTTACTGTACATTTCCGAAACAGGAACTGCACACAGTAATTCACTTTCGGAGAGGAAATATTCATGGTATGTAATCGCATGAGAACTTGCTGATGCCTCTAACAGTTCGTTGCTTCCAACGTAATAGGTTGCTGCGTTATTTCACTGTATGTCCATTATAATGAGCGTATGAGCAGTTGGTGGTAATTATTCCCGGTTATCCACTTGCCTACTTGAGGTAAACTACCCTTTTCTTTTCCCTCGTTATATCAGAGGACGTTTCAGCCCACAAATTCTATAACGTATATGCTCATAGGTACGTTTGCAGTTATTGGAAAAGAAAAATAAAATGAAGTGTTTTACTCTGTACAAACGCTGAAAGTGGTTTTCATTTATTACTCCGACCAGATAACTTTACATTACTCTCCTTTAATCTGCTGCTGAACATTTTCCGTAGCCGATAGATGTATTATTCACCCCACAGCCCTTCAACACAAACTTGAGACTCCATGCTACCCAGGTAAGAACATACAGAAACTGAAATACTAACGAAGTTTCTGTCATAAATTTTGTTACAGAAAATTAGTTCTTTACTAATATTTAAGTTGCTGAATAATGAAAGCATTTTCATATACCATGCAACCATACAATATAGTCTGTTTTTATCAAGCCAATATATCTAACAGAAATCTCAACAGACGCCAGACACGAAGTGAACAACGTATTTTTGGGAAAAGCAGCAATAGACACTACAGTCACACAAGCGGCTCTTATTTTTCTGTCCACAGTGAACCCAAAATTGTGGCAGACACACGTTGTTGCTAGATGCAAATGTTCTAAATTGTGGCAATTGCGTTAGATATCTTATATTCCCACACACCGGAATCCTATAGCTCTTATTGGTTACGAAATACAGCGCCCTTTTCTCTCTACCCACGCGCATCTGCTATGTTGCTATGTTTGAAGAAAAGGAAACTCGTGCGCTTACAACGTGCATCTTTTGCATGGGCTCAATATGATCGGAACACCGATACTAAAAAAGGAAAACTACAAAATTTTATCTCATCGTCGAAAAAGTAGCGTTTATATAACTCCTTACTGCATGGAAGTATGAATAGCACATAAACGAAGCTTCAAAGCTTTGGAAGATAAGCGAGAGCCTTATTTTACCATGATACATTGATGCCAGCATGTATTTTTCAGCCTCCGTACACGTCACCAAATAATGAATTTCTTTGGCGTTCTGCTGTAGACGAAATTACCAACATTTTTAACTTCAAGACTTAAGTTGCAGATTTTTAAGAAACAGGTAAATTATTGGTACAGGTAAATTACTTCTTGATAAAGCATTACAAATGCAATACATAATCCCTAATGGTCTATTTAAATTCTGTATGTACTAAAATTACGTCAGAAATCGCTTGGGAAAATCTGTGGAAGAAGAATATTTAATTCTTTTACCAGAGGAATACTTAGTGTTATGACACGAGAATTGTGTACACTGTATGCAAGGTGAACCAGAATTCCACCGACAAACTTTGGGACGTTGTTCAATGATACCTTCTAAGTATTTTTATGTAAAGGACACACATTCTCCGGCGACTCGTTACCCGGCAATAATGCACTCATGTTTTATTCTGCCTTGTTTTGGGGAAAATACCGTCTCAGCAGTGAAGAAACCTGTACCTTAAAATAACCGAAACATACAACTCGCAATAAAGAGTAATGCAGAAACACTCAGACAAACGAAGTGGCTGCTGTCGGTGAGAGAACAGCTCCTATAGCATCGGTGCGCCACTCTTCCACTGCATTCATTGCGCTCATATGCGCTGTGCACATCGATCAGTTCTTTGTCAGGAAATCTATCGATATTAATACCGTCAGCATTTTCACTGTTGTACATAATTTTCAGTGCTATGTAGAGGCAAAGCGAATTTGGACAAGAAAGCAAACGATTTCAATTAGTAAACGAAATTACATGGTTCTGCAGATCTTTTCGAGTCTTAAAGATCTATGACCATCGTCACCGGGAAGTTGGATCCCGCCCTGTAGCACTGCGGCCACGTGACGCCGTAACAAATTCATGTAAGCAGTGCAGACATGGGCGGGGATCACCCTAGCGAAGATATGGGTTGGCAAATGGGGAAATCCATTGACAAAGCGACTTTGACAAAGAGCAGATTATAATTACGCAGAGCCTGTTAACGAGTATCTCGAAAACAGTGAAGCGGGTTGAATGTTCACGTGCTACTGTTGTCAGCATCTACGGAAACAGGTACGACAGTGATACTACTACTAGGCGCTAAATGGTTGGACGTCAATGACTCTTCACAGAACATGGGGTTCGAACGGTTGTCTGCTCTGTGAAGTAGAATCTATAGTGGTCTGTGGCGTCTCTGGCGAAAGAGAACTGTGGTGGTGCACGCACGAGTGTTTTTGAGCACACCATTCATCGTGCATTGTTGAACCTGTTCACTTATTGACCCAATGATTTAGTCATTTGCGATTGCAGTAGACGCGGGACCACCGAGATTCGACTGTCCATCAATAGAAATATGTCTGTTCTTCGGGTGAATCACATTTTTTCTTCACTACGTCGATGGTCGTCTCCACAAACACCGCCATCGAGGTGAACGTTGGCTCGAAACGTGCACCGCGCCATTGACGCAGGCCGGTGGGAGTAGTTTCATGCTATGGGAAATATTCTTCCGCGCTTACATGGGACTTGTGGCAGAAGTCGATGACACGCTGACAGCGTCGAACAGCCTGCCTATATTCAAGCTTGATGTCCTCTCCGATGGCGACGTCATCTTTCAGCCAGAACCATACTACAGCTGTTTGATGAGCATAGTAACAGACCTCACGTTGATGTTTCAGCGACGAAATTCTGCTGATGTAAATCCTATGGAACCCATCTTTGTCGCTTTCTGGTGCCATCACCGCGTACGCAAACCAGCGGCCCGTTGCTTACGCGAATTACATGATCTGTGCGTAGACGTCTATTGCTTGCATAAACCTACCAACAAACTTTTTGATCCCTGAGACGCAAAATCAGTGATGTATATCGTTCCAAAGCCGGAGAAACAAGATGTGAAGCAATTAGTCATAATGTTTTGGGTTATCAGTGTATAAACACAGACTGAAGCGACGTATGAAAATCTGTACCCAGGGTTTCCTGCCCACTACGTGATGTGCTAACCGCAACGACACCCCTGCACAATTCCTTTGCACAACTGCACGGACAACTCGAGTATGCCTCCCTCCTCAGTCAAAACTCCCTTTTAATGCTGTTCGAGTTTGGAGGGAATGCCAAATGAGTTGAGATGTGAATGGAAATTTGGATTGAGGATGGATGGGGTAGTGCGACCAGCGGTTCGAAGGAACAGTGCCAGGGTGGCGCAGTTGTTAGAGCATCTGCCGAGTAAGTAGGAGAGCCGCGTGAAATCCTGACCTTGATACAAGTTTTCATTTGTCACTTCAGTCTGCATTTATACATAATACATATTTGAAACTGGAAAAGGTCTCCGGAACCAGGTAGTTTAATTTGATAAAAGAACTTATGCCTGGGTTTCAAGCAGGATCTCTTGTTTCATTCGAAGAAGAAAAGCTATTCTGATACTTTTAGAGAGCCTTTGCAATGTTGTTCGAATTTAGGGGGAATACCAAGTGGGCTGAGGCGTGAATGGGGATTTGTATTGGAAGGCAGGCGTGTTAGTATAGACCGGCAGTTGCGCAAAGCCGCTTTTCGAGGGTGGCGTAGTGGTGACTGTACCTGCCTGATGAGCAGTTGACCCAGTTTCGAATCTCGATCTTTTTACAAAGTTTCATTCGTCGCTGCGTTTATACATCAGAAAAGCAATTAGTCTGTAACAAGGTTGACTGAGACTGTGGGTCCCTTACGATAAAATACTCGGAAGGTATCCTTGAACAACCTCTGGAGGTTTGTCGATCGAGTGCTGGTTCATCCTACATAATGACAAAAGACTGACTCTAAGAAGTTTGGGATGGTGTTTAGTTTCAGTTATTAATTATCCATATTCAGTGTTTACACATCAAATTAACATCAGTTATTCCAAATTAAAAGCCGCAGTTCCTGAAAAACATGGAAGTATCATGGTGTACAGACAAACATAATATTTTATCGTTTGCTGTACTCCACATTAAAGCTACTACTCTTTCATATATCTGCCCACAATATCGAACTTTATTTTGGAGACGCTTTGTTTGCGGGATAAAGCAAGTTATACAAATAAATGGTCGATGTGTGTGACTTGTACAAGTGGTACCAGCTCAAGTGTAGTGGATGTCCTATCAACCTGTTACCGAATGCAACACACAAGCTCCTGCTGCGGATACGCCTAAGAAAACGCTAACAGCGGAATTATGTGAAAATGTTTTCTTTACAGCATTGTGTACTGTGTACAGTAGAGGAGCATTACGCAGACGATATTGGTTTGTATCACCTCGACAATTTACCCTGTCATGAAGTAGCATCTTTGGAGCAGTGGGTATTGGGTAATAACATTTCTAAAATTGACTGGCGTGGCCAGAATCCCGACCTGAACCAAGTAGGAAACGTTCGAGTTGAGTTAGAATATTTTTTCTGTTGCAGACCCAATTTGCAACGTCACTGTTTCTCTGGTTTCTTCTCTTGAGGAAAAGGTGCTGCCATTCCTTCACAGCAATTCAGATACTTCACTGAAAGCGTCCCCAGAAGAGTTCAAGCGGTCATAAAGCTGAAGGACCGACGCAACGTATATTAATGTTCACTACTAGGTGTGAGGTTTACTTTTGAACAGATAGTGTGGAAGTTCCTTTCTTGAACGCAGAACTAAAAGCTCATTTGTAGCCATCGTACAAAACTACATCTTAACGCCGCTCATAATTTGTTTAGCTAAAATTTTCCAAAAGATATTACGACCTTGAATTGTACGCTGTTTCCGCCGAGAATGTCAACAAAAAACCCGTTTCATTATGTGACAAAAGTATCGCTGGTGGAAGCACAAAGACACATGAGTAGCTAAACCCCACATTTCATAACTTAAGATGTTTAGAATTACTGATCTTTAAATTATTATTATTGTATATTTACACCTAACAAAACAGTTTCGAAAAGAAAAAAGAAAAGATATTTACTTCCCATCGACCTAGCGAGCACTGGAGGTGGAGAATTAATACAGACATGACAACAGCAGGGAAGGAACTCTGTTGTGTCCTTTTCAAAGGAACACTGACGTACTCGCCTCAAGTGAACAAAGGGGGATTAACACTATTCCGCTCTTAACATAGTGTTGAGATCTCCTCTAATATGAGAATACATGTATTTCTCATAAAAGAATACCGTATCGTTTACTACCGTGCATTAATTGGTGCCTTGTGTGTCTTACCTTTAATTTTTCGTCTTTAATTAAGTACTTAGCTGGTCAGGATACACGGTTTGCAAATTTATATGTACATGCGTAACTATTGCTCTGTAACCCACACACACCAGTCGGCAGTGTCAAAATACTGCAGCTGATCGAACACATTTTACGTCTAGTAAGCAATGTGTCCGTGAAAAAAGTTCATCTTCGGAATAATAAGGAATCAGAATACACGCCACATATTACAGCCGGGTGATAATCCAACGATTAATTCTTTTTTTCACATTGTGTGTAGATCATGCAAATAATGCACGCTGTAGAATAATATATTTCAGTGTGCTTGGGCGATAGAATTTTTAATAACCGATATAGAGTGCTTCGTGGTTAACAAGTTTGATTTTAGAGGAGTCAGGTTCAATTCCCGCACGTTCATCGTGATTTAGGTTCCCCCTGCATTGAACAAGTCGAATTACGGGATGGTTCCTATAACACGGACACAAGTGATTTCCTTCCACTCTGCTTCTAAAAATCTCTTGTCGATTAGCGTCTCATATTTAGCAGTTGTCATTCTGCTTCTGTGAAACTATAGTTAGAGTTTTAAATTAATTAAAGTAAGCCTAAATCATTGCTGTGTATAAACTTTTTTGCTGTAAGTTGTTCACCTTAACACGTATGATTTTCTCCTTTACTCAGAGTGTAATTTGTGTCGAGGAGATGAACAGCATTAGCATGACTTACAGTTTAATGATTGCGCAATACCTTCGATATTACAGAAATATGCTTGTTTCGTGTTTAGAGTTCATAATTATTAGATGACCAAGAAATTCGATGGAAGCAGCAATAAAGTGACAGTTGTCTTTATGTTGTCTATGGTTTCTTTGTCCATTATACAACAAGGAAGCAAGGTAATATGGTGATTCCTATGGAAATATAATATTGATAAAAAGAAACTGAGCAAAAATTTCTCTCTGTTCTAGTCAAGAAACAGTCAATGACATTTGGTTTCTGAGCAGGTGGCGTACTGTAATGACTACCAAAAACTGCTGGTGTGCAAATTTAAACCACAAGTGGTGCACATTAAGTAAAAGACAACAACAAAAATTGACACATATTTCATAAGACTTACATATTAGGGACGGTATAGCCACCATTGTTGTGCCCCTCCCATCTCTTTCTTTCTCCTCTCCATCACAGCTTCGAATTTCACCGTTCTATTTCTCTTCCTCTAACCTATCTACCTCTTATATATCTCTTTCACCCCATTCTATCGTCTTATGTCTCTGCTCGATGAGAATAACTCACAAGCTGCAAGAACATAACGAGAAAATTCCCAACTAACAATGGGACTGACATTCAGAAAAGAAAAGTATGATTACTTTCATATACATAGTCATTATTATTATTATTCTTGATTGTTATAATTATTTTTATTGTTATAATTATCATTGTACTACTGTTATAATATCTATTTTATTCTTTAACATCAATACTGCATAATAGGCTATATTTCCTTAATGTTATGTAGAAACTGTAACTCGTTCAATCTGAGTATGCCTGGTTAGGTGTAAGAGAGGGCCTGAAGGCCCTAATCTTGCCAGGTAAAATAAATGCATAAATAAATAAATAAATAAATAATTTAACCCAAAATCAGATGTTTCCTCGGCAACGTAGTGCAATAATAAAGGGTTAGTTTCAGAGACAAAAGATCTAAGTCCCCATTTACATTTTATAGTCACTGCGAGTCTGCTAGAAATGTAAATTCTGTGCAGGTGGAAAACCGACAAACAGCGACATTACGAAACGCATTGCGGATTGAGTCCTGAGATAAGAAACATGGAACGCCACGTCGAGCTGACTGATCCTTCTTCCTCTGTAGCGCTAGTAGTCTCTTTTTTTCTGAGCAACGCGGGGCCCATTTTGCCAGTAATTTATCTTTCCACCAGGACAGCTGCTTTGCCACATTTTTCGCTCCACTCTTTCAGCAGTTAGAGTCGTTTTTTGGCACGCATTCTCTGGAAGCAGTTCGTTTCATCGGATAAAAGGAGCAAAGTACACCTGGAAATACTGTAATAGTCTGTGAGAAAATGCTTTTGTCGGAACACGAATGTGATAAAGGTTTCTTTTGGCGGTATTCTTCCTCTTCTTCTTTTTCTTCTTCTTGCTCTCGTCTGTTCGTTATGCACACTTGAAGAGCGCGTTTGAACTTATTAGCTAGGTCTAACAGGTTTCTTTCCTTCTTATCTTCCCAAAATTTCCTCATTATTTTCCGCTGTTTTCTTTTTCATTCATTTCCTTGCCCGCTGTTTTGCAGTGGTCTTTTTATTCTCCTCAGTGAGCGTGTGCTTAGCACTAAGTTTCCAATGGCTTCTTGTTCTTCTAATTGTGTCTTCTATGGTGTTCATTTCTCGTAGGCCCTGCTTAATTTCTTCCAACCAAGTGGTTTCTTACTATTTTTTTACTATTTTTTAATTTATTATGTTAAATACTTCTTCAGTTAATTTAGTGTTGTCATTCTCCAGATGTGACAACAGAACTTCGATCACCTTTTGCATAAGCCGTCAGTGAACTTGTTTATTGCTGTGTATAGGTCTGGAACTGTTCTCTTAATCCATATGCCACTTACATTAATTGGACCATTGGTGGTGTTGTTATTAGTTTATTATTATCATCATTATTATTTTAACAATGTCCATTATATTGTAGAATTTAAGATTAATAACAGGAAGTGCTACTTTGTCATCCTAGAAATAAAGATCTTAGGATACTTAGTTCATAAAAATGCAATTCATACTAAATGAAAGAAAAGAAAGGGCCATAAGAGTTGCCCAAATTCGCGCCACATTGTGATGTGCAAATCTTTCTCGGAATGTGCTCACACTACATATTCTTCCATATCTTTTGGAACAATTTTCCTGGAAAAACAGCGATCAAAATTGAAATAAAGTTTTTAAAATAAAAATATTATAGTATCGCGTGTAAGTTGTTAAAATCTCAAATTTATTAAACTGGTATCCGGTTCCGATTCTGTTACGGTCATCTTCAACCATTAAATCTCATTCAAAACCGTTACACAAATTTTCAGAAAACAAGACCTACATATAAACTAATTTAAGCAGTGAAACTACTTTAAAGTGCACTTGCTTGTCCACGCATGAACAGGGCTGGAGAGGGTGCGACGAGAAGCAGCCCGCTATATAGCGCCGAAACACACTGTTGGCTAACGCTTAAGCTCCGCCCATTTTCTCAAGCATAACGTCATTTACAACCATTGGCTGCAGACGATAACATAATTTTGTGATAACACTGCAATGAAGTGTAATTATTGAAGTTTTAGTATCAAAAATTATAAATATGATACGATGTAATTATGAGTTACGCAACGAAAATATGTTTTATTTATGACAGAAAATCGAAAGAAAGAAATATCCCATAACATACACTGACAAAAGTCACGAAATACCTCTTAATATCGTGTCGGACCTCCTTTTCCTGTCGTAGTGCAGCAGCTCGACGTGGCATCGACTCAAAAAAGTCGCTGGAAGTGACTTGCAGACATACGGAGCTACTGTGCTCCTAGAGACGCCCATAACTGCGAAACTGTTGCCGGTGCACGAGTATGTGCACGAACTGATCTCTCGATTATGTCCCATAAAACTGTTCTAAGAGATTCATGTCGAGAGGTTCGGATGGCCAAGTCATTCGCTCGAATTGCCTGGAATGTTCTTCAAACCAGTCGCAAACAACTGTGGACCAGTGACATGGCACACTGTCATCCATAAAAAAACTCCACCGTCGATGGATAACATGAAGTCCACAATCGTCTGCAAATGGTCTCCAAGTAGTGGAACATAATGATTTCCAGTCAACGATCGGTCTACTCGGACCAAAGGACCCAAGCCATTTCAGATAAACAGCCGACACCATCATGGGGTCACCACTAGCTTCGACAGCGCCTTGTTGGCAACTTCATGGTGGTTATTCCACATTCGACGACTACTATCAGCTCTTACCAACTGAAATCGAAATTCCGATCCAACCGACATGGTTACTAGCCCACGAGAAACGCTGCAGGCGATGTCGTGCTCAAAGGCACTCGCGTCGTTAGTCTGCTGCAGTAGCCCATTAACCTCTAATTTACCGAAATGTCCTAACGGATACGTCCGTCGTACGTCCCACATTAATTTCTGCTATTATTTCATGTAGTATTGTTGTCTGCCGCTCTAAAAATGGTTCAAATATCTCTAAGCAGTATGGGACTTAACATCTGAGGTCATCGGTCCCCTAGATTTAAAACTACTTAAACCTAACTAACGTAAGGACATCACACACATCCCTGCCCGAGGCAGGATTCGAACCTGCTACCATAGCAGCCGCAAAGTTCCGCACTGAAGCGCGTAGAACCGGTCGGTCACAGCGGCTGGCCAAACGCCGCTATTCTCAGTCGTTCAAGTGGAAGTTGTCGGTCATTGCGTTGTCCGTAGTGAGGTGTAATGACTTAAATTTGGTATTCTCGGCACCCTCTTCACGATGTGGATCTCAGAATATGGAATTCCCTAATGATTTTTCTAAAGGAATGTCCCATGCATCTGGTTCCAACTATTATTCAACATTCCAATTATGCTAATTTTCATCGTCTCCCCATCATTACATTGGAAACCTTTTCATATGAATCACCTGAATACAAAATGACAACTCCGGTAGTGCACTTCCCTCTCATACCTTGTGTAAGCGCCACAACAGCCATCTCTTTATGTGCAAATCGCTATCCTATGGCTTTCGTCATCTCAGGGTATGGTGTTTCAACGTGGACTGCTCTCTGTAGGAGACTGCAGTACCTACAGGATTTCCAATATAGTTCGCGCAGGCCGCCAAGTGAAAACCTAGGAGATGAAACCTGGATCGATATATACTGATATCGAACAACGGAATTAAGGAATTAAGGGTAGCATGTCGCAAGCCGAAAGGAAGGAAATGCGCTACGATTATACAGGATGAGTCACTAACTATTGCCACCTAGAATAACTCCGAAAGTATGATATTAGCTGAAACGTTTCTGGGACAAAGGTTGCATTGGACTAGGGGCGCCACAATATGACGTTGGTTGTTTGTTGGTAAGTGGGGTTGAGTCAGAGATATAACGGTCAACTTTTTTTTTTTTTTTTTTTAATGGGTTTCCTTAGTTTGGTATTATCTTGTGATAGCGATTATCGAGACGAATCCAATGATGCGTAACAGTAAGGTCTTTGAAGGTCAACGAAGGCCAAAAAGATGCCATTTACGTCCATTTACAGATGGTGTTCGAAGTGATGACCATTTTTACCAATGCAGTGTTGAATCCCTCTTATCATGGATTGAATGGTATTCCTTATCACATCGACACTTATCGAAGCACATGCACTGACAATTCTCTCTGAAAATCGTAAATATTCGCCGAATACGGCGTACCATCTAACGTGCCATTGACTTTTAAACACAATTCGACGGTTTCGCAATACAATATTAATAGGAACATTAAGACTAGTATCATCGAATGAAGCGGATGTGAATGATGTATTCCTTCGAAGAACAAGTCGATGTGCTTCTCATTTACGGAGAATGCCAACGAAATTCTGTGAGAGCTAGAGACTTATATGCTTAAAAGACATCCTCAACGTACTCACCCTACCTGTCATACGAAAATTATTAACGATGAAACGGTAATTGGTGCTCTTGCCACTGTGGTTCGAGATCCTTGTGTTAGTTCGCGTCAAATCGCAAGGAAATGTGGCACGATTCAGAGTAGTGTTATTCGTCTTCTTCATAGCCATAAATGTCATCGTTACCATATCAGTATCCACCAAGAATTAACTGCTACCCATTTTATGCGACGCATTACATTCTGCCGATGGGCTCACCTTCAGATTCAGAGGAATGGTTTTTACTGACTGACGAGGCTACATTCACGAACCATGGAAATGTTAATGTGCATGACTTGCAAAATTAGGCAACTGAAAATCCATGTTGGCTGCGGCAAGTTTCACACCTAAAACTGCGGTCGGTGAATGTATGGTGTAAGATTCTGGAGGACAGAATTATAAGCCCCTATTTTATCGAAGGAAACTTTAATGGTAGGAAGTAGACAACATTTCTACAAGAAACATTAAGGTCTGTTATTGGAAGAAATACCTTTAGGAACCAGGTACCACTCAATTCATGATAAGAAGATAGCGGCACTGCATTGATACCAATGGTCATCACTTCGAACACCTTCTGTAAATATGCTTATATGTAGGTGGTGTCTGTTCATTCTGACATGTCCGAAAGAAAAGACACCATTGATGACCTGCAGCCGTCTCGAACTAGATTAAAATTATATACCTTCAGCTGCTGACGGAAATTGATATATATATATACGGGGACAGGTGAAAATGTGTGCCCCCACCGTGACTCGAACCCGGGATCTCCTGCTTACATGGCAGAGGCTCCATCCATCTGAGCTACCGAAAACACAGAGGACTGTGCTACTGCAGAGAGTGGCTTACCTTGATAGGAAATCGATGTCTTCCATCTGACACTGTGCAGTGCAAAGGATTTTGACCATTGGCATCGGTGGCTTCCGGAGGCATACTAAGGTAGCAGCGTATCTGCGTACGCTACTCACTAACGAAGCGAGGGTGCAATCTCTATCCCCATTCCGTGTCTACAACCTCAATCACTGAGCCAGCTATAGTGGGAACAGCAAGCTAGGCTCAATTTGGAGACAGCAACGAGGGGTAGGATGGTAGATTTCAGGTTATGCAACGTGGGGGTTAGATTAACGAGAATGTGTGTTTTGAGCCACTCGTCCGGGTCACTTTTATTTGTTCCATCCTGTATTTCTACAATATTTTTAGTAATTGCAAACGGAAACCGCTGGATGATTAGAGCAAACGTGTAGCGTGAGCATTGGAGAGCTGAAAAAGGCTAACACTAGCAACTTCCATATAAACCTCATGTACGGATCCGGATACACCAAAATCAGCAAGCGGCAACCGCCGTGCGTCATCAATGTCTCACTGCACAAAAATACTATCCCTGTATGGAAGCTACAGATTCACAGTTTCCTGTCAGTCATCTACTGGAATAGCCCGGCCAATAGCAACATTCCGTACGGAGACCCCTCCACAGGCAACGGGACTCACAGATATCCGATAGCATTCAGAGAAATGACATGGATTGTCACGTAACAACAGAAAGTTCACTTTAGCCGCCGTGAAGAAGATCGTCACAGAAAAGGTCGAAACGCCGGTTTTAATAGCGATTTTGATTTAAGAATGAAGTTGGTAGGGCGCAAAATTTTTTTATTCGTATGGTCGCGGAAATCTTCACTTTAATAGGAACAGAAGTCAGAGTCGATTCTGCCTGGCATGGATTCGTGAAGCATGCACAGGTACGTGGCGCCAGAAATCTACACCCAAGTCACGAAATTCCCATAAATTACGGACGGGTGATCTGAGAGCGTGGAGATGGCAGTCACGTCTATTCCATCGGGTTCAGATCAGATAAGTTTGGTATCCAAGGCATGAAAGTAATCTGAGACACTTTTCTACAAATAACCACCAGCTGCTGCCAACTGTTCCACTTTTATTATCTTTCAAATATTTTCAAGGTTCAGAACTCCTAAAAGTCTGGTGGTGAATTGCATGTACAATTTTAAAATGTGTAATTCACCATAAAAATTTAAAAGTTCTACCACATGATGACGTCATCATTGATAATAATTGTAGTTTCATAAAAATAAAACTCTTAGAGTATGGTGGTTATTCACAACAAAATGTCTTATGAAAGCTTTGAGTTCACTATAACGCTCCTCAAACCACTACAGAGCACTCTTCTCGCCTTGTGACACAATTATCTTTTGGGAAGAAATCACTCCTCAAGCCATACAGGTGGTCCGCAATAATGCTCACGTACACCACAGGTACCATTGTTTCTTTTTTCACACCAAAGGCCCCATGGAAGCATAAGTGAATGTCTCTGTAGTATATTACTGTTCCCAAAAGCCTGCTCCCGTGGAGTTGGGCACCTTTTCATCAGCCTTTCACTTGAATGACGACGTAACACGACACCATCATCGGCCCTGTGTAAGAAGAAACGTGAAAAATGTGGCTAGGGACATGAGTCCACTGATCAACAATCCAGCCTCGATCAATTGGTGCCAAATGCAATCAACATTGACGATGTCGGTGGGACAATTTGCTTTGGACCCCTGCATTCAACGAAGGCTAAGGATATGGGAAAAGAAAGCCTCAAGTTTTAAGTTCGACGATTAAGAAATAGTTAACGCAGAAGAATCACACAAATGTACTATCGTTTGACCATCGCACAGAGTCCCGTATGGATGACATAGCAATAAGCATCCCTGGCACACGGAAAAAACTGAAAGAGGTGAAAACAAATAAATCGCCAGGTCCAGATGGAAGCCCAATTTGGTTTAACAAAGAGTACTCTTATTATTGGCCCTAACTTTGCACTTCTCGCGAATCCCTCGACCAGCGCAAAGTGCTTAGCGACTGGAAAAAAGGTCAGGTGACTTCTGTGTATAACAGGGGTAAAAGAACGGACTCTCCAAATTACACACCAATATCTGTAACATCAGATTGCTCCAGAATTCTAGAGGATATTCTGAGTTCGAATATAACAAATTTCCTGGTGATCGAAAACGTCATGTCCACGAACCAGCACGGCTTTATAAAGCATCGCTCTTGCCAAACCCCGTTTGCTCTTTTCTCACATGATATACTACGAACTATGGTTTAAGGGACAAGATACAGATTCCATATTTCCAAATTTTCGGAAAGCCTTCCACGTGATACCACAATGCAGACTGCTGACGAAGGTACGTGCATATGGAATAGGCTCTCATATATGCGACTGGGTCGTAGACTTCTTAAGTACTAGAAACCAGTATATGGTCCTCGACGGCGAGAATTCATTGGAGGCAGGGGTAACATCAGGAGTGCCCCAGGGAAGTGTGATAGGACCGTTACAATTTTGTGCATACGTAATTCATCTGGCAGGCAGGGTGAGCAGCGATCTGCGGTTGTTCGCTGATGACGCTGTGGTGTACAGGAAGGTGACAAACATACGTGACTATAGGCTGGTACAAGACGACCTAGACAAAATTTTTAGTTGGAGAGATGCATGGCAGCTGGCTCTTATTGTAGAAAATTGAATGTTAATGCGGATGACAGGAAAAACAAATCCGTAGTGTACAGGTTGACACAGCACGCCGTTTAGATACCTGAGCGTCACTCTGAGAAGAAATATGATACGGATCTAGTATGTGAGGACTATGGTGGGGAAGGTGAATGGTTGACTTCGGCTTATTGGGAGAATTTTAGGAACCTGTATTTCATCTTTAAATGAGTGAGACTTATTCTTAAGTACTGCTCGAGTGTTTGGGATCCACACCAGGTCGTACTGAAAGAACATATCGACGCAATTAAGAGGCGAGCTGCTAGATTTTTTCCGGCAGGTTCGATCAGCATTTAAGTGTTACAGATATGCTTCAGCAGCTAAAGCGGAAATCTCTGGAGGGAGAAGAAGTTTATTTCAAAGAACATTACTGAGAAAATTTAGAGAATCGGCATTTAAAGCTGATTGCCGAACGATCCTTCTGCCGCCAACATACATTTTGTTGAGGGGCCACGAAGATAACATATGAGAAATCAGGACTGGTGCCATATAAGCAGTCGTATTGCACTCTCTGTGTCTGTGAGTGGAATAGGAAAGGAAAGGAATAGTTGCAGAACAGGGTAACCTCCACCACCCACCGTATCAACCCATACGCATGATTCAGCACTGCCAAAAATTTTCGTTTATAATGCACACATGGTGTAGGAGTAGCATCTTTGATTAGTAATCGAAACATCCTCGGTCGCGGATTAAAAATCATCAGCAGTGGCAGCTGGGGCTTCAAGCAGAAGAAGTTGCCTTCATTCTGCCAACGGCCTTGCCAAAGACGGCGTGGGAGCAGACAGAGGTTAAGGCACTCGCTTCCCCTTCGGGTGGGAAACTGCTCCGAAAAGGAGGAAGAATCAGCAGAAACGGCATGAATATGCAGAAGGAATGAAAACCACTGGGTTAGAGACACATAAGGTTTTCCCACACGGATATGTGACCTGAAATTAAAAACGTGTCGTGATGATCTCTCCATTGGCAAAAGATTCTGGAACATCCCCCATTCAGATCTCTGAGAGGGGACTGCCAAGGCGGAACTCTCTATGAATAAAAGATTGAATACCCAGCGAAAGGATAACATTCTACGCGTCAGGACATGAAATGTCAAAAGTTTGAACTTGGCAGGAACACTACAAAATCTGAAAAAGGAAATGCTAAAGCTCAATCTAGATATAGTGGGCGTCAGTAAAGTGAAGTGAAAAGAAGAAATCGATTTCTGGCAAGACGAGTGTAAGCTAATATCAACAGCAACACAAAATGGTATAAAGGGCGTACAATTCCTTATGAATAGGAATATAGGGGAGAGCGTGATTTACAGTGAACGGTTCAGTGGTACGGTTGTTCTCATAAGAACCGATAGGAAACCATCAGCGACAACAATAGTTATCTTGTACATGCAGACGTCGCGCAGGAGATGAAGAGACAGATTAAGTATATGGAGATATTGAACAGGTAATATAGTACGTAAAGGGAAATTTGGAATGCAGTTGTAGGGGAAGAGGTAAAAGAAAATGTTATGGGAGAATACTGGGAACGAGAGAGGAGAAAGACTAATTGAGTTCTGCAGGAAATATTAGATGACAATAACGAATAATCAGTTCAAGAATCGCAAAAGCGGTAAGTGTACTTGGAAAAGGCCAGGAGATACAGCAAAAAAATGGTTCAAATGGCTCTGATCACTATGGGACTTAACATCTGTGGTCATCAGTTCCCTAGAACTTAGAACTACTTAAACCTAACTAACCTAAGGACACCACACACATCCATGCCCGAGGCAGGATTCGAACCTGTGACCGTAGCAGTCGCGCGGTTCCGGACTGAGCGCCTAAAACCGCTAGACCACCGCGGCCGGCAGATACAATAAGATTTCAGTTAGATTACATCATGGTCAGGCAGAGATTTCGAAATCAGGTACTGGATTGTAAGAGGTACCCAGTAGTAGATATAGACTCAGATCACAATTTGGTAATGACGAAGAGCAGGCTGAAGTTTCAGAGACAAGTCAGGAAGAATCAGTGGGTAGGAAAGTGGGACACGAAGTACTAAGGAATGAAGAGATATGTTTGAAGTTCTCTAAGAACATAGCTATTGTCGTAACGAGTAGAACAGTATGCAGTTCAGTTGAAAAGAATGGATATTTCTAAAGAGGGCAGTCACAGAAACTGGAGGGACAAACATTCGTAAAAGGAAGGTAACTCCCATGAATCTATATGTAACAGATGAAATAATTTGGCTGATCGACGATAGAAAGAAGTACAAAATAGTTCGGGGAAATACAGGAATGCGGAAATATCAATCATTTAGGAATTAAATAGATAGGAAATGCACAGACGCTAAGGCGAAATGGCTACATGAAAAATGTGAAGAAACCGACAAATAAATCATAGTCTGGAGGATTGACTCAGTACATAAAACAGTTCAAAAAACCTTCGGTGAAACTAAAAGCAAATGTAGTAACATTAAGAGTTCAATGGGAATTCCACTGTTAAATGCAGAGAAGAGAAGGGATAGGTGGGAAGAGTTCACTGAGGGAGTTTGTGAGTAGGAGCACTTACCTGATGACGTGACAGAACGGGAGACATGCGTCGACATGAAAGAGACAGGGTATCCATTATTAGAATCAAAATTTAGAAGAACTTTGGAAGACTTAAAGTCGAATAATGCACAAGGGACAGATGACAGGCCATAAGAACTTATAAATTCACTGGGGGAAGCGGCAGAAAAACAATTTTTAACGTAGGTGTAGTATGCATGAGACCGCCGATATACCATCAAATTTTAGGACAAACATCATCGACACAATTCCTAAAATAGCAAGATACGACAGTTGCGAAAATTATCGCAAAATCAGTTAGCAGCTCACGCATCCAAGCTGCTGACAAGAATAATCTACAGAAAAATGGAAAAGAAAATTGTGGAACTGTCAGATGATCATCAATTTGTCTTTAGGAAAGGTAAAGGTACAAGAGAGACAGTTCTGACGTTGCCATTGAGAATGGAAACACTATTGAAGAGAAACTAAGACAAGTTCATACAATCTGTCGATCTGGAAAAAACTTTCGTCAATGCAAAACGTAAGATGTTCGAAATTCTGAGAAAACTAGGGTAATCTGTAGGGAAAGACGGGTAACACAATAAGAACAAGAACCAAGAGGGAACAATAGGTGTGAAAGAGTAAGAACGAAGTGCTCGGATTATAGAGGGTGTGAGACCGGGACGCAGTCTTATGTCTTCGCTGTTCAGTCTATGCATCAAAGAAGCAGTGGTGGAAATAAAAGAAAGGTTCAACGTTGTAGTTAAAATTCAAAGTTAAAGAATATGTGACAATATTTGCTAATGCCATTGCTGTCATCAGTTAAAATGAAGAATTACAATATCTGTTGACTAGAATGAAGTCTAATAAACACAGAATAGGGATTGAGAGTAAATCAAAGGAAGACGAAAGTAATTAAAAGTAGCTGAAATGAGAACAGCGAGAAGTTTAACATCATAATTGGTGGTCACGAAATAGATGATGTTAAGGAGGTCTATCTTGGTAGCAACATAGCCCAAGACAGATGGAGCAAGGAGGACATAAAAAGGGGACTAGCATTAGAAAAAAGAACATTCCTGGCTAAGACAAGTCTACTAGTACCAAACATAGTTCTTTATTTGAGGAAGAAATTTCTGAGAATGTAATTTTGGAGCACAGATTGTATGCTAATGAAACATGGACTGTGGAAAAATCGTAACAGAAGAGAATCGAAGCATTTAAGATGTTGTGCTACAGAAGCACGTTGAAAATTAGGTGGACTGATTAAGCAAGGAATGAGGAAGTTCTCTACAAAATCGGCAAGCTAAGGAATATACTGAAAATAGTGACAAGAAGATGGCATAGATTGATAGGACGTCTGTTAAGCCATCAGAGAAAAACGTCCATGGAACTAAATGGAGCTGTAGAGGGTAGAAACTGTAGAGGAATACAGAGATTGGAATGCGTCCAGCAAATAATTGACAGCTTGAATGTTCATGAACCCTGTGCCAGGCACTTTATTGTGAATAACAGAGTAATCACCTAGATGTAGATGTAGATGATGTAGGTTGCAATTGCTTCTCTGAGACGAAAAGATTGGCACAGGAGAGGATTTCGTGGCGTGCCATATCAAACCAATCAGAAGACTGTTTAAGAAAAAACGAAAAAACCTTTACAGAGCCTGTGATGAGATATAGACGGCCAAAACCTCTTCATGTGCTTGTAATTGCGCTGTCTTAGCCACATTTCATAGCTTCTAAAGACAGTGGCCCTCAGTCAGCCAACCAGATTCGCCATTCCTGAAATGCTCGTTCCCAATAGAGATGAGCGTAACTTTTTTTTTTCTTCAGAGATCGGATCAGAAATGGTCATTCACTGGAGTGAGCTAACTTTTCTCATTACTCACCACTCACTTATAAAATAAGGAAAAGGAAGGCACATTGCCTTTTTTAATTCAGTTCTCTAAACCTGTTTTTTACCTGATTTGGTCTTATTTTCAAACAGGAGTAATAATTTTGTGTTATCACTCTAGTAATATTGAGATATAAAAGATTTAAACATCGCCTGCCGTAGGAACAATAAATATTACTGGAAAATACTAAATAGTTTTCATCAAAAGGAAAAATTTTAAGAATGAAGCCTGATTCTTGTTATATTTTGATATTTTTATTGAAAAAAATACGGTACAAAAATTATAACATTACTGTAATTAAATTATATCTGAAGTTGTCATTTACAGTTAGTATTACCAGATATGTACCCAATAAGTGAAAATTAATTAACATTCTCATTTATGAAAAAAAACTGACCTATCTTAGTCGCTGGGAGTCTGTTTCTCTTCTCAGTGCATATTCGTCCTGCTTTTGAAAATATTCGTTTCCAGGGCAGTGAAGCTGCTGTGGTACGTAACACTTTTAGAAGCAATTAATACAAAGTTTCCCAGAGCAATTTTCTTGTTTCCCTCAAGTTTAAGGGATAGATGTTTCTAGGAAAATATCCTTCGGCGAAATATTTGTCCAAGTCTACAATTTCCAGACTTACTGGGTCGTGACTTGCTTGCAACTGATCAACAATTTCGTCAAACTCCTTCCAGGTTGAAGAAGTCTCATGCATTAAGGTGGTAACTGATTGAGAAACGAACTGTTTTTTTTTCCTTGTTGAACAAGCATCTCTTTCGTTTAAGCAATAACCTTCATATAGGTGTCCTGAAATGTTGGGTCTGCTGAATATCCTTGCCTTTTGAATCGGGGGCCCAGTAACTTTTCCTGATTAATCAATTCGTTCCTGGAAATTACCCCAACACAGTCTAAAAACCATTTAAGGAAATTATAAACCAGTGACATTGTTTCTTGAGGACATTCTATATTTTTGTGTTTAAAAGATTTTAGTTGCCTTCCACTAATTTGGCAAGGTTATCGTTTTTGAATGGGAGACTCTTTGCCGTTAAAACACCTCTTTGGTTACTCATTGAAATCTTTCAAAATCTGTAAAGCCTGTTGCATTATCTCCCAGTCTGTATCTTTTAAGTTCCAGGTGATCGATATTCCTCCTAACATAGCGAGGTAAGAAATTATGCGATATTTATTTAAAATAAATCCTTGCAACACTTCATAAGTAGGGTTCCATATGGTTGGGACAACTTGTTTTAGTTTCAGTCGCTCATTTTTTAAATTTTCTTGCATTTCAGCAATCCTAAAAAAATTATTTTTTGACACTGTCAACGGATTTCTGTAGGAACCTCTGAAATGTGTGTTCCACAGTGAGGTTGAAAGATCGTGCAACGCATGGGATGTGTTGAAGTTTGAGAAGCATTGCAGTTAATCTCATATTTGACGCATTGACCACAGTGTCTGTTATTATGGGGGTGATTTTAAAATTGATATTATGTTTGGCAATAACAGACTTTACCCAGTTTGAGATGTTTTCTGCAGTGCGTCTGTCTTGGAATTGTGAACATTGTAAAAGATATGACTTCAGTTCGCCTTTCCCATCTATGAAACGAGTAGTCAGAGCAAAGAAAGTAATGTTATTTACACTCGTCCACGTATCAGGCATAAGGACTTTGCGGTGGCCAATACATTTTCAAATTTATCAAATAACCCATAATATAAACTAGGGTTTTGAGAGTTTGAGAATTTTAAATGAAAATTGGTGCAACGCATATAATATACTTTTTTTTAGATCTGTGTCTTAAACTATAGAGAAAGGATGGTATTCTGTGCAAATCACTTTTAAAAGCTGTATATCTAAAGCCATACATTTAAATAATGTGAGAAGCTTTATATGACAAAACATTTACTTATTGGTTGCTGTAAATAAAAGGCAGTTTGGTGTGATGGAATCAAAAAAGAATGTAAATCAGGACGTGGTCCAGAACCTGACGAGACTGATGGGCTGGATGCAGCCTGAGACTCAATTTTCTTTTCTGTATTGAAAAGAATGCTGGAAAAATTAAAAT
The DNA here is from genome assembly GCF_023897955.1 of Schistocerca gregaria. NCBI lineage: Eukaryota > Metazoa > Arthropoda > Insecta > Orthoptera > Acrididae > Schistocerca > Schistocerca gregaria. The sequence continues at coordinate 466,741,805 of NC_064922.1, forward strand.
ATTTCCTGCTCACACAAACATTGTAAATTGTAAAAGCCTAGAGTTAAAAAAATGTACGTGCAGCACTTTCTACATTCAGAAGTTATAGATTAGGGTGTTGGACGTTATGACCTGTTAAACCTAGACCCACAATCACGATGTTTGCCTCATATATGAAAAGCACTGAAACATATTGTTTAAGGTACTCGCGAAGACAAATCTGATAATGCGCGAGGATTTCATTACTGAAAGATAACAATTTGGAATAATATGATATCCGAACTTGGGCTGCAAAACGTGTAAATAAGATATGACAGGATAATATTGCGGGTAAAAGCTGGGAAAAAGCAGAGCAAATGAGCTCCAAAGCCTGTGCTTTACGAACTACGAACTTGTCTACTCATGCTGCCACAGGTTCTACCACTAAGTCTGTACTTTTATTGTAAAACATAGTTGGCCGGCACTTTCAAATCATTTCGACGAACTCCGCCATATATTTCAGAATATCGAGATCCATGTCTTTCTTCTAACGAACGTGGACACTCAAGCCAAGCATGCCCTCCAGTTCTGTAAATATAGACTCCATTGTCCTAAGACAGCAAAGAAGTAGCAGATGAAGATGTGGGGTAGTGGAATACAAACGCTTTGACTTATTATCGCCATGCTGCTGACATCCAACAGTAATGAAGACTAACAAGTCGAAAATACTTTCGGAAATATCAAATCCTTTAACAAAATTTGCCTAAACTGCGTCTTCCAGAGACCCCCGAAAGTAGGAGCGGTAGTCTGTTTCAAAACGGACATTTTAAAATTCGTTTCGATTTTGGAGTATACAAATAATGCTAGTAACACATAAATACTCTGCCCCTTCGCCTTGAAATTCATCTGTGTAGTATCATCTTCAAATGTAACTGTATTTCAGCTTGCACCTAACCATAATGCAGCCTATAGTCACACCCTCATACATATATCTCCCACTAAATCCACAAGCAAAGAAATTCGTACCTGGAATGAGTTACCAACATCGTGCTGATGACTTACTCACTAAAATATCCGGCGACTAAACTGTATCTGACAACATACAGTAGTATAGAGAAAAAATGAGTAGGACCTTTTTACAGGAAATACACTCCTGGAAATGGAAAAAAGAACACATTGACACCAGTGTGTCAGACCCACCATACTTGCTCCGGACACTGCGATATGGCTGTACAAGCAATGATCACACGTACGGCACAGCGGAGACACCAGGAACCGCGGTGTTGGCCGTCGAATGGCGCTAGCTGCGCAGCATTTGTGCACCGCCGCCGTCAGTGTCAGCCAGTATGCCGTGGCATACGGAGCTCCATCGCAGTCTTTAACACTGGTAGCATGCCGCGACAGCGTGGACGTGAACCGTATGTGCAGTTGACGGACTTTGAGCGAGGGCGTATAGTGGGCATGCGGGAGGCCGGGTGGACGTACCGCTGAATTGCTTAACACGTGGGGCGTGAGGTCTCCACAGTACATCGATGTTGTCGCCAGTGGTTGGCGGAAGGTGCACGTGCCCGTCGACCTGGGACCGGACCGCAGCGACGCACGGATGCACGCCAAGACCGTAGGATCCTACGCAGTGCCGTAGGGGACCGCACTGCCACTTCCCAGCAAATTAGGGACACTGTTGCTCCTGGGGTATCGGCGAGGACCATTCGCAACCGTCTCCATGAAGCTGGGCTACGGTCCCGCACACCGTTAGGCCGTCTTCCGCTCACGCCCCAACATCGTGCAGCCCGCCTCCAGTGGTGTCGCGACAGGCGTGAATGGAGGGACGAATGGAGACGTGTCGTCTTCAGCGATGAGAGTCGCTTCTGCCTTGGTGCCAATGATGGTCGTATGCGTGTTTGGCACCGTGCAGGTGAGCGCCACAATCAGGACTGCATACGATCGAGGCACACAGGGCCAACACCCGGCATCATGGTGTGGGGAGCGATCTCCTACACTGGCCGTACACCTCTGGTGATCGTCGAGGGGACACTGAATAGTGCACGGTACATCCAAACCGTCATCGAACGCATCGTTCTACCATCCCTAGACCGGCAAGGGAACTTGCTGTTCCAACAGGACAATGCACCTCCGCATGAATCCCGTGCCACCCAACGTGCTCTAGAAGGTGTAAGTCAACTACCCTGGCCAACAAGATCACCGGATCTGTCCCCCATTGAGCATATTTGGGACTGGATGAAGCGTCATCGCACGCGGTCTGCACGTCCAGCACGAACGCTGGTCCAACTGAGGCGCCAGGTGGAAATGGCATGGAATGCCGTTCCACAGGACTACATCCAGCATCTCTACGATCGTCTCCATGGGAGAATAGCAGCCTCCATTGCTGCGAAAGGTGGATATACACTGTACTAGTGCCGACATTGTGCATGCTCTGTTGCCTGTGTCTATGTGCCTGTGGTTCTGTCAGTGTGATCATGTGAAGTATCTGACCCCAGGAATGTGTCAATAAAGTTTCCCCTTCCTGGGACAATGAATTCACGGTGTTCTTATTTCAATTTCCAGGAGTGTATAATGTAGTTTAGTTTTGTACTGCAACACTTTTTCGGTACAGGCCACGAATTCCGAGTTATTGAAGAATAACATACAAAAGTAATTGTAAATGGGTTGTGTCTCAGAACCACTTTGGAGTAGGGCATATGTCCCTGAATATTGAGCATTCCTCCTGGAACAATCTGTATACACGACTACCATAGGTGTTAAAATAGTTATGTTTTACACATAGTGTTATTTTTATAAAAAGCTGAATTCATATAGAGATGGTTAAGTCAGAAAAGCTAGTTGAAAGCGGTATAACTGTGCCAAGAGCACAAAGTGACACTTCAAGTCGCTCTATGATCTGCTCAATGGATCTCATCCGTGTGAGTGGCGAGGAGCAGTATGCTACTTCGCAATCTGATCCATGAGAGTAGGGGGGGGGGGGGGGGGGGAGAACTGAGCTAGTGAGCTACCTTGTGATCTGATCTCTGAGAATGGTGGGGAGCACTGAGCTAATGGACTGCTTATAATACAACTGGTGAGAGTGATGGAAGAGCAGAGCTAGTGGAAGGAGAGTGATGACTGGGTCACCATGCGATACATTCATACCGTTTGGTGGCTGAAGACTGCAGCTTATATGATCACTGACGTCATTGAAAAGATAAGAAGTAACAACTCACTCGAAAGTATGTAAACGCTTTTTGAGCTTCTAAAATTTGAGTTTTTCTTTTCAAATGAATCATGGAAACGTGATGAAAGTATTTTCTTCGTTGACGTACTGTTCTACAGAGCCAACCTCTCAGCATCCTCGAACAGCATGGGAATTTCACCATACTGAATTTTCACCTGGGCGACAGCCCTTATAACAAGGAGGAGCCCGAAGTCTTGATGTGCCATGAGATGGCTATGATTACCCACGGGGACAAAATGAGTAATAAGTGAAAGATTGAATATTAATCCTTTAATCACTTATCTTCTGGTCACAATACAGTTTAGATGTATGTTTTGCACTACTGAAAGTTTTGTAATACACGGCATTATTTTGTACTCCGTGGTGGCAAATAAACCAACTTGACATGTTAAAGAAAACGAAAAACGTAGCTGTGCTGTAATCGCGGTGGATTGCTAGCTAAAGAGACCCCAGTTCCATTGTCGGCTGGATTGAAGCATTTTTTCGTGCGGGGGACTAGGTGTTGTGTTGTGTTTACTTTCTTACCATCATAATTGGCATTACTATTGAGATGGCTGAATTGATGCGGCATGAGAGCCAGTAAACTGAAAAAAAGGAACGGAGCATTCTCTATTTTCTGTTGTTTTCATGGATGAGAAAAGTTCCATGTACTAACAAGGTAGGCAAATCCACATGTGCACATGCTCTGTAACTTTTTTTTTTTTTTTTAAGTATGCGGCGTGGGTCGCCGTAGCAGCAGCCAACCAGAGATTTTTCCTCTGCTCCTTACAGCCATCAGAGATGGATTTTGAAATAAGATGGGCTGCCATTCACTTTTTTTCTATATCATCCATCAGCCACTCATTAGAAGGATCTGGTCTTCTGTACCAATTCGGGAGCAGACTTCTCATCTTTACTTCCCAAGCATTGCGCCATAAATAAATGTCCTTTGTCGAAATCAGTTAGTGAGTTTCCTCACTTGAGCTTCGTATTGATTCTAGACTGGCTCTATGTTCGTCTGTGCTCCGCTTATGTACAATGGTCAGCAAAACTTGAGCTCAAAAGTAACTGTCTCCTTATCTTTCAATGCTAGGTAAGATAGCTAGATGACACTTATACCATACATGGAAAGAACTACTCTAGTGTAGTACAAAAGAAGGTAACTGAATGAAATACGGAATCAGAAGAGCAAAAGTATACTCTTACTCAAAGGCAATAATGACACTGAAGCCACCACTACTTATGAAGGCTCCTGGACGTTACAAAAGACGGAAAATAGTCCTCAATAGCGTGTGTAATGACTATGGACGGCAATGCGTGCTCTGCAGTGTGCCTTCACCCTGGCCGTAAGTTGGTAAGCAACGCTTGCAGTAGAGAGTGCCATTCCTCCATGAGCGCAGTTGACAACTGCTGAAAGCTCGTTGGTGCATGTGGACGTGCTGCGACACATCTTCTCTTCGCATCCGACAAGTGTTCGGTGATTTAAATCAGTAGAACTAGACATTCGCCGTACATTCTCTCGTCTCTTTTAGCGCTGTTCGATACTATCGCGCAATGTCATTCATTAAAATGAAGTCTGGGCAGAACTAAACCTTGAAAAGAGGCATATAGGGATGAAGTACATTGTTAAAATAACCCTGTACAGTGCTCAAAGTTTTGAAAGGCATTAGGGCCAAGCAACACCACTCTTTCCAACAGCGTAGCACCTGGACTGCCGAAACGACCATGTTCGACAATGTTCGTTGGTGCATTGCGTGTTCACATATGTCACAAAACGAGGGTATGTCCAGAATCACTACAAAATGAATCTGGTGTCATTCCAGAAGAGCACTCAACCGAGGTGGCATTCAGTTTTGAAGTGTGCAGTGGTGGTAATATTTCGGCTTATCACCGTATACAGTTGGTAGATGTGCTATTGCTACTATGTGCATTTGCGTTGGCATGTTAATGATATGTACACACAGGCACGTGGTACGGTTTATTCCAGTTTCATGTTTGCCGGTGCCGCCTTTATAGTGTTGCGGTTTTAATGGTCGGCAGTGCATACGTGCGCCACGGAGCTGGTGGCCAGTACAGCACGTCACAGGAGAGTGACGGCTCCAGCCTTCCTCGCGTGGTGGGTGGTAGCCAGTGCAGCCGACTCAGCCGTCGTGTGTGCCGCAGTGCGTGACAGCCGGACGGCTCTGGCATCGCCCACACCCATGTCCGCGGGAATTATGTGCAGTGCTCTACAAACTCCGTCCCGGCTCCCACACGCTGTCCTTTCTAATCCAGCCGCGCCGCCCCGTTTAATGGCTACCTACGTCCTGTTAATTGCTTCAGTTGCGCGCACGTTTATCAGTTTATTGCGTTCAGGAATCGCGTATCGCCTGATCAAATGCGACGAGACTCTGTATCGGTATGAAAGCGGACGATGTAGTTTACACCCACAAGCAGCTCTCCAAAACAGTGATCGTCAAACACACGCATACATGGAAGCACACACACACACAAACACACACACACACACACACAAACGTACACACACACACACACACACACACACACACACACACATGCATGAACGGAGAGAGACAGAGACCAAATTTTGGAGAAGATGAACACCTCACAAGATTATGTAACTTACGCAAGTCCACGCTGATCTGTCGTAAACAAACATTCTGGAAAAAATTATGAAAAAAAGTAGCTGATACTCCAAAAGAGGTGCAACACGTTTTCAGTTTTCTAATTAAATGGAGTAAGCTTATTCAAATGCTTTCGTATATACAAAATTTTCAGTCTTTCCGTCCGGCGCAAAAACATGGTCTACGCCTGTCCACTCGTTCGAATGCGACAAATAATTCACCATGGATTCTGCGGATTTAATCCACACACTTCAAGTGATTGCCCTTGTGATGTGGTGTTGGTCACTGAGAATGGTTGGCAGTCCTACTTCGCGGGAGACGCTATTGTTCTAGGTATCTTTTTGTGCGCTCTGTGTGCTCAGAACTAAAAAGAACGACATAACGCGATCGACGGGAATACTGGATATACTGCCCAACACACCTGTGCAAAACTTCATCTGATTTTCTCTGTGGTTTCCATTCGTGACGGATCGTTCCCTACTTTTCGAACAACCCTCGCCGTTAAAATTGCTACACCACGAAGATGACGTGCTACAGACGCGAAATTTAACCGTCAGGAAGAACATGCTGTGATATGCAAATGATTAGCTTCTCAGAGCATCCACACAAGGTTGGCGCCGGTGGCGACACCTATAACGTGCGGCCACGAGGAAAGTTTCTAACCGATTTTTCATACACAAACAGCAGTTGACCGGCGTTGCCTGGTGAAACGTTGTTTTGATGCCTCGTGTAAGGAGGAGAAATGCGTTCCATCACGTTTCCGACTTTGATAAAGGTCGGATTGTAGCCTATGGCGATTGCGGTTTATCGTATCGCGACATTGCTGCTCGCGTTGGTCGAGATCCACTGAATGTTAACAGAATATGGAATCGGTGGGTTCTGGAGGGTAATACGGAACGCCGTGCTGGATCCCAGCGGCCTCGTATCATTAGCAGTCGAGATTATAGGCATCTTATCCGCATGGCTGTAACGGATCGTGCAACCACGTCTCGATCCCTGAGTCAACAGATGGGAACATTTGCAAGACAACAACCGTCTGCACGAACAGTTCGACGACGTCTGCAGTAGCATGGACTATCAGTTCGGCTACCATGGCTGCGGTTACCCTTGACGCTGCATCACAGACAGGAGCGCCTGCGATGGTGTACTCAACAACGAACATGGGTGCACGAATGGAAGAACGTCATTTTTTTCGGATGAATCCAGGTTCCGTCTACAGCATCATGATGGTCGCATCCGTGTTTGGCGACATCGCGGTGAACACACATTGGAATCGTGTATTCGTCATCGCCATACTGGCGTATCACCCTGCGTGATGATATGGGGTGAGAATCGTTACACGTCTCGGCCACTTCTTGTTCGCATTGACGGCCCTCTGAACAGTGGACGTTACATTTCAGATGTGTTACGACCCGTGACTCCACCCTTCATTCGATCCCTGCGAAACCCTACATTTCAACAGAATAATGTACGACCACATATTGCATGTTCCGTACCGGCCTTTCTGGATACAGAAAATGTTCGACTGCTGCCCTGTCCAGCATATTCTCCATATCTCTCACCAACTGAAAACGTCTGGTGAATGGTGGCCGAGCAACTGGCTCTTTACAATACGCCAGTCATTACTTTTGATGAACTGTGGTATCGTGTTGAAGCTGCATGGGCAGATGTGCCTGTACACGCCATCCAAGCTCTGTCTGACTCAATGCCCAGGTGTATCAATTCCGTTATTACGGCCAGCGATGGTTGTTCTGGGTACTGACTTCTCTGGATCTATGCAACCAAATAGCGTGAAAATGTAATCATATGTCAGTTCTAGTATAATATATTTGTCCAATGAATACCCGTCTATCATCTGCATTTCTTTTTGGTGTAGCAATTTTAATGGCCAGTAGTGTATATATATTATTTCCTGCTCAGTAGTTCATCATGATGAAAGGCAAGAGTTTCTTCTTATTACCGATGAATGCGAAAGTTATTTATGACTAACAGAAACATGTCTCATACAAGATCGACGAAGTATTGAAGCGATGTTTGTTACATTTTTTATTGAGGAAATGGTGTTTTCTTGCGCAGTATGATAGATCTGTATTGCTATCTTTATTTTTTACAACAACATCCCTCTGTTTCACCAAATTTCGAATAAAATCTGGATTAGAGACTGACAATTTCAGTTTTGTTATAGGTGCCGTTTATTCTTAAGTAAGACAGGAGGATACCTGTATAGAGCAAAAATATTCCGTAGATTACCGAGCCCTTTATACATTCTCACTCAGTTTCCAGACAGCTCAGCTCCTCCTCATTTTTAGGAGAATCTGGTAAGAAGCTCATCACACATGTTACGAAAGCGAGCGTTATGATAGTTAGCACCCAATTGGTAGCCAACACAACCAACATATAGGTAACACGGGGACGACCTTAAATGAGCAAAGTTACTAGTAAAACGATAATAGTTCACGCTTGATCTGGAACAGACGGTCATGTGACCGGCCATCACTGACGTACGTCAAGGCAGTGAAATTGTCACTAAACTATAACAACGTGCAGTCGGATCGCAATGGTGTCACTATTCACGGTACATCAGCTTAAAAAAAAAGAAATAAAAATAAAAAAATATAAAAAAAACAGAAATGAGGTGCAACCCCTGCTTATAGATACTCAATACCAAAGGAAATATATTTGAAAATAACTATCTCCCAACAAGCTTCTGCAAAAAATTTTACAAACGTGCTACTAGTGTTTGTCTCGGCTGCAACGTTTGACGGTCTGTTCTCCTGCTCACCTTCATGTCACGTATCGCGTCAAGCCTCACGGCGCACCCCTAGCGGAAACGCCAGAGTCCACTGAATTTTTCAGGTGGCTCGCACTTCCGGAAAGAACTTGTTGAATAAATGACACGGCCTTAAATAATTGAGGGAACGTTTAGTCAAGTACTGTAGCACGGATGCCGAAGAAAAGAAAGTGCCATAGTGCTTACATGTCTTTCCTGGCTCATAACCAATCGAACAAGTTACATTATAAGTAACTTAGTGTCCATGTTGGCAGGGCACAACAAAGTTCTATAGCCCAGGAAAGCAACGTGAACTGGGAGATGTTGCCATGTATCAAAATCACCACTTTGAACAGCTGAAATGCTAGTCGCAACGCTCCATCTCGCCAGCCTCCCATACACCAGCCAGGAAATTACTTTGATGGTTTGCCCTTCGAACATATTCTGCATAATCTGCTAGCACCATACGATGGCAGTCCTACAGAACAGGATAATGGTTAGGTCCTTATCTTTTTCGGTGATGGTAATTCTACATGCTCCTCTCTCTCGGAGTCCGTCCGTACCTCAGCTTCAAAGCAGAGATATGTTCTGTAAAACTGATTACAACCCGGCAACCCAAACCGCAACAACAAACTAAATTAGACTAATTTGCTACTTTTTCCCCCATGTACCACCCATTTCTGTTACATATTCTTAAACCCATTTTGTACTTTCTGTACACATAGTGATTTTAAAGCCTGCCACGTCTGAAGCAAAATGTTTTGCAGTACCAATTGAAAATGGCCGAAAGGTCGAGAATGTAATTGGAAATAAATAATTTCTACAGAAATGGCCAATGTGAGGTCCTTTAAAAAATTCTACATCATTGTGAACCCCGACCACGAGAAGTTAATCATATCTGTCACTCGTCGATGGAAACATATATGTCAATATGGAATGATACTTGTTATTCGTTCTAGAAGCAGGTATCCATGCTAAGGTGATTAGTAAATGTAAGACTTGAGAGCTTGTTTTCCTTAGTCGTACCAGTAAATACCTGTTCTCTACGAATATCACTGTGTCAACTATATAAAAATATTCGTCACAGACGAGACGCTTTTATTTATAAGGCAAAGTGAATGATACCCATCGATTCTCAAACAAAAGAATTTTGAGATGTAGAAAAGACTTAAAAGACGTAAATTGTATTTAAAACAGAATGACTTCATAAATGACATTACACAATGTTATTTGAACTGAGATGTAATAAATCAAATACAAAATATCCCACGTAGAAATACTTCTGAGTTGTAGAAGAAGATACCAAATGGTGGTTGCTTTAATACACTCTCAAATTCCATTGTATTAGCCTCAAGACATTTTATATGGTCTTCCTGATTACCGAGTTCATGTGTACCCATGTACGTGAAATATTTTTTTATAATGGAGAAAATATTAACTAATGTATGTGGACAGTCGTCAAAATACCAATTAAGTTCATTCCAGATATTCTCTCATTGGTTATTTCATCAAGCGAATTGGCAATAAGATTAAGTCTGTATGTTAGAACCCAGGATAATTGGGTTTCAGATTATCTCGTAGGGAACTAGGTTTCATAACAGAGTATGACAGTAAGCTCAGATGTACCGAGGTAGAGCAGCAATAACATAAGGCTGCCAGTACTCTAAAACAATTTATTTTATAACGGATACTTATCAGCTGTACTTCACTAACTACAAGAAACTTGGCCCTATCCCTATCTATTTTAATATTCATCCCAGCTGACTCACGTAACATTGCAGTACGTTTGTCATAAGAAATTTTATAACACAACGTTCATACTAAGATTAAGGCAACCACATGGAGTGCCTTCAAGGTATGGTTGCCTTTTCTTTCCGATCCATTCATAGACAAATAGCAAATGTCGTTGTTATTGACTGACGGCGTTATAGAACTCCCATTCCGTTCAAAATGGTTCAAATGGCTCTGAGCACTATGGGACTGAACATCTATAGTCATTAGTCCCCTATAACTTAGAATTACTTAAACCTAACTAACCTAAGAACATCACACAACAACCAGTCATCACGAGGCAGAAAAAAATCTCTGACCCCGTCCCTGACCCCTGCCGGGAATCGAACCCGGGAACCTGGGCGCGGGAAGCGAGAACGCTATCGCACGACCACGAGCTGTGAACTCCCATTCCGATAAAAGCCATGTGTTACACTAAGTTGAAAATAAAATTTATTAAGTTTCATTTTAGATGTGCAGACAGTAATTGATTACCTTAGTTGACATATGTGTATATTGAAATCAAGAATTTTTAAAGCAGTTTACTTACAATTCGTTACACGTTGAAAAAATGCACCAATTACGTTCGGTCCATATGGAAAACATGATTAATATGCTTTCGTTTCAAACCATTTTGCATATCTTCAATGAAACATTCCAGACGCGAAATTAGGATCCAGCTTCTTCGTAGTCTCTTATAGCTTCCTAAACAATTTATCCAGTTGCTGTTGTTATTGCTGCTGCTGCAGCTGTGTTGGGATCACAGACACATAGCAGCGGTCTCATTTCAGATCTATATACTCGATACTAGTTCTTCTACAGGTAAGCTAAACGCTACCACCAAAGGAGCAGAGCAGTAACGGGTATTAAATGAAATTTCTACATCCAGAAAATATTGTAAACAAATTTAAAGTTCAGAAGGTGCTTCCACATTCAAAAGGATATTGTTTTCTGTCACTCAAGGGAGATAGTCTTTCTTGTCTCTGTTCATATTCTCTGCAGGATTTCGAATATATTACTAGAGCCGGCCGAAGTGGCCGTGCGGTTATAGGCGCGGCAGTCGGGAACCGCGAGACCGTTACGGTCGCAGGTTCAAATCCTGCCTCGGGCATTGGTGTGTGTGGTGTCCTTAGGTTTAACTAGTTCTAAGTTCTAGGGCACTAATGACCTCAGTAGTTGAGTCCCATAGTGCTCAGAGCCATTTGAACCATTCTATATTACTAGAGAAATATTCTGTTTCCTTCTGTATTCCAACGCAAGATCGTAGTTCCTTCGACAAATTTACTTTTACGAGACGAGTTTTTTCCCAGTGCGTGTCCTATTTCTCTTTGTTATTTCTGTTTGTTATTATACCCAGCAATTCAAAGGCCAAGTTTTTAGCCTCTTCCTCCTATTGTTATGTAGGCTCTCTACTGAACTTTTATCATCAGCGGTATTATAACGCTATTCTGGAAATTTTTTGGTAAGTATCGTGTATCTTTAATTTAGTACATTACCTAAAATAATGTAGCTTCTGTAATTTCCATTAACTTGGAAACTGCGGGTAATCGATTGCCGCCCGTTTGTTTGGGTTCAGATCATGTAATCCCTGTCAAAATATAGTCGTAATCTCAGATTACGTTCCCCTTGATTCTGGTTCGTCTCTTCTATTGCGCTGTTTGTCTCCAGTACATGCTGACATTCGATGTACACCAGTCGTCAGTCATTTCAACTGAAGTTACTCATCATATTTATTTACTTCGTCAAAATACAGTTGTTGTCCTAAATTACGTTTCCCTTCAGTCTTGTTAGTCTGTAGTCTCTTCTATTGCGCTCTTTGTCGCCAGTACACAATGACATTCGATGTAATGCAGTCGTCAATCTTTTCAACAGAATTTACTCATCATATTTGTTTACTTCGTAAAAAAGTTTAATCTTCTTGCCACCTACGTTTCTTACTTATTTAACAATTTTTTTTATCTGTTTGGATTTTGGTTCTTCTCATGTACTGGTCTTTTATTTCAAATTGATTTACATTATTTGCTTTCATGCTCACTCTAGTACTATTTTTCCTCATCAATTGGTTCAAATATTTGTTCCTTTATTAGTTTCATTTTCGCTTCTTCTTTGGCTATACATCTAATTCTCTTTGAAGGCTTAATTAGCTCCAACCTTATTAGATGGCATTTCAGTTTTGTTCGAATACTTCCAACGCTTTAACTGCACTCAGAATCTGATGCCTACTGTTACTGAACGTTGGCTTTCTTCTGCTTCTCGCCCCTAATTACAGTTTTTCCGTTAGTTTCATGTAATTTCATTGCATATTCAGAAATAATCTGTGTGCACTTACCACGTACATGTGTAAGGACGCTATACATAAATTAACAGTTTTTTTTTTTTTTTTTTTTTTTTTTGAGAACGAATACCACGTTACCCCGTGTAATGTCTCCCTGTTGAGAGCAGCTTCAGTATGACGCAACTTAAAGTATATTCTCTAATTTTTCAGTTCCTCATTTAATTTCTGGAAGATTATTTTAATGCAGATGTGAAACATTCTGGACGATTTAAAAAAGTAACACAAAATAACTTTACAATCAGCCAGAAATGTTTCAAGAATTGTGGGTTCCTATAGAAAAAGTGAAATATTATCTGTATTTCGGGACAAACAACTAAGGAGTGAAAGTGTTGATGTTGCTCAAAATAGCACAAATGATATCGGTGTAATACACGCACAGTCGAAGCATAGAATTACGTGTAAATATTAAATGTCGAGAAACTAGAATACTTCATTACAATTTGCTAACATTCGACAGCAAAGCAGGTGAACTGTAAAATTCTATCGTTCCCTCAGAAATGGCATGCGTATCTGCACATTCAGATGAAACTGCAGAGAATTAAAAAGGAAACGAAGAAATGAACTAAGTCACATTTAGGACACGGTGTGAGGTTCTTGAAGATTTGAAACAGCAGAAAATGCTTTTGGTGCGAAATGAGCAATCACAGCTAGACCCTCTGTAAAGGGAGATGTGTCGGATCGTATCAGACTCTAGTTTTTTGTTTATCTTTTTTATTTACTATTTACTGAGGCACGTCCCAGTCGTAAAATTTAGTGCGCGAACGAGTTGTTTTGATCGGCCTGGCTGCTACCGTCAACGAAGCGTTCGAAATTGTTTCCCACGCATTACGCGCAAATGGTACAGATGTGCTACCGTAAGACTATTAAGTAAATCGTTGAAACGTCCCCTTAGAACAATTTATACAAGACTGTGCTTAAACTGACACACAATATTTTTGGCGCAACGCAATCTGACTTCCAAAAATCCCTACGAAAGAATGGCCCTGACTAACATTAACCTATACGTTTCACAAATCACTTACCTCACAAAAATCTTCGTTACTCAAGCTACTGCAATACAGCGAGCGCCACTACTGCCAGCTAAATAAAAGATTCAAACTACTGAAGGCACTAACTACTGATAAGCAGAGTCACCAAATGAAAGATTTTAATAGAGAACAAACAATGTATTTACCTTAACAGTCAAAATATATATGGTAGTTCATGACATCCAGTCTTACAAATTACAAAACTCCGCCATCTCTCTCCCCACGTCCACCACTGCTGGCGGCTCACCTCCAACTGCACAACGCTACGCGCTGTTAGCATCCAGCTGCCTCTGCTCAACACTACAATGGCAGACAACAATGCAAACTAAACACACACTGCGCACAGCACAGCCAGTGATTTTTCATACCGAGCGCTAAGCGGCGTTACCAATAAGAAAACCTAAACAGCCTACTTACGTCGTCTCACTCACAGTCACAGGTACGCCTAGAAACAGTGATATGCGAATGAAAGAGACTCGTCATCGTGAATTACGAAATGTATGAAACAACATGATTTGATTGTATTCCTTGGCGAGTTCAACGAATGTGAAGTTCTAGGGACGCCAGGTGAGTGAGTTTGTCTAAATGGCACGACGTTTCGATGTGTCATCCCGTCATCTATACCACGAGATGATGGAAATGACAGCATTCGTCTGGCAAAGGTTATGGGAATGACACACAATGTAATGTCGCGTCATTTCGACCATCGCAACTGTCTGCAAAGCCAAGACCTTTTCATCCATACAAAGAAAGTAACGCTCGAAGACAACAAAGAGAGTAATTGTACACATGGTGGGTACTTTGTGTCTTTTATTTGTTAATAAATCACTAAATCAAACAAATTAATGTTGCCAGGTTAGGGGTACATGGCCATAGTTGCCCGTAGCCAGCTTTATGGGCTCTCGTTCGAACACTATTGGTAGAATATTTTGCTAACAAAACTGCCCATATGCTCAGTGAAGGGAATGTAGGTTTCTGAAGTACATGTTTATGAACGATCATTAGTTCCTCCGAAACACAGTCAAGCAAATCCCGCGGTACAGATAATGAAAAAAGTTACAAAAGGCCTTGAGAGCCCAACGGCACCGACCGGCCGCCGTGTCACACTCAGCCCTTATGCGTCACCGGATGCAGATGAGGAGGGGCTTGTGGTCAGCACATCGGTCTCCGGACAGTCGTAAGTTTTCGTGACCTGTGCCGCTGTTTGTCAATCAAGTAACGTCTCAGATAGCCTCACAAAGGGTGGGTGCACCAATCTTACCAACATTACTCAGCAGACCTGGACAGTGACCCATCCAAGTTCTAGCCATGCCCGTCAACGCTAAACTTCGGTGATCTGACGGAAAATTGTGTTTCCAAGGCTGTTGGCACAGATAACAAAGCCCAATGTAAATGGCAAAATACGAAATAAAAACTTGTTGCAGAGAGACGCTGCAAACCCTGCATGATTGCTGTGATGGCACTTCAGACTTAATATGTTCACTCCCATAGGGATCACCAGTAGGACAGCCGACCTCAGGTGAACGAAGAAAGGAAAGGAAGATTAGTTTTAATGTCCCGGAGTCACTAGTCACGCAGCTTAAGGTCAAAATTGGAAAGGCTCTAGAACGAAAGTAGCCGTGCCCTTTTACAGGCGACCATTTGATGTTTGCCTCAAGCGATTTCGAATTTCAATCTCGATGGCTCCACTGGGATTGGGGCCGCCTTTCTCTCTAATGCTAATCAGTGTCTCAACAACTTCGTAATCTCGTTCGGAGATCATGACAGAAAAGTGAAGACGTTTAATAACCTTAACAGACTATGAAAAAGGGGATAAAATAGAAGACTATCCAACCGTAAGAATACGTTTGTTGTATATTGTTTTGGGATGTGTTCCTCGCGACATGTTTATTTAACGTGTGGTCCAATTACGTACAATGGTGTACAATCAGAAGTGTAGCATCACGAAGCATATCAAATAACGTAGTGTTACTCATTGTGCATTTTGAGCATAGGACAGAGAATACATGATAAAATTTTTGGCTGATCTGGTAGTATACAATGTCCCTCTGCCGGCGGCAACAGCTGCTCTAACTCCGCTGCAGTTGCGAAACAGATAGCAGCATTCGATTCCCTGCTGCTTCAGCTCAGTGGCAGATTTCATCATTGGAAGCGGCTGGTTTGTGGTAGCGTGCAAGACTCTCATTAACTCACGACTAAATGATTCCAGTGCGTGACAGGTCTGGAGATCCGACAAATAGTCCGTCAAGAAGAGTCAGGACAGAACGGACATCATTCAACCTGCCTTAATATGTCAAGAACGTAACTGCTGCAGTCCAAATTATCGGATGCATGAACCAGGAGTGGTAGTACTGTGTGCCCAACAACACCAACAAGTTGACTGCCAGTCTCACATAACGAATACAACCTGGGAAGGTTCCTCGAAACGTTCACACAGATGACGCGGTGGAACTCTCGTGTCTCGCCTCTGCGATGAGAGCGTCTGTCGGCACATCTCCCTCTGTTGCCGTGACAACGGAAGCCGCAACAATGGTTGCCACGGTTACAACTGCTGGTGCTCCAGACGTCGTTGTAACATCGGTCTGGATTCTTAAGCAAGCCCATTTATGGACTCAAGGTACGGGATCCCGCACGACCGAGCGGACGTGTATGTCGTCTCAGGCACTAATCGCATGAGGGCGTTGAGATCCTCTATGGCGTTGACTACGGATCTCCTGACGATAGCGACTCCGTATCCGGATAACAGTAGCGGGAACCCGACCCACGGGAGCAAAAATATCGCAGTCTCGATAATCCTCAACCTTTTTGTTTATAATTCCGAAACGAGCTAGTAAAAGCTGCTTCGTTTCACACGAAGCATGGCACGATCTCTTCAGTAACGAATGAAATTCAAATGCGATGCCATAATGAGATATCAGCTGAGTACCTACTGTATTTCTTAATGGTTACAGTGCGGCTTTCCGAAGTCTTGGTGTTCAGCTTCAATTTGGCCTACAAGATGCACAACTTTGCTTCCGCCGTTTTTCCCCCAAAATTTGAGGCTTCAATGAAACAAATTGGCAACACATGTACAACTCAAAGTATTTTACATCTCCGGCCACTACTTTCCCCCATCTTTCGGACAGTGTACGAATCCTGAGTCGAAAAAGTTGTTCATCTTTTGAAGCGATCCACGAATCGATCCAATTTGTGACTTCTTAATGAGGTCGGAAGTGTTAGACAGCCAGGCCATGAGCCATTGATCCAAAAAGGTGATAGTCACAGGGAGCAATGTCTGGAAAATACGACCGGTGGGGTAGGACTTCCCATTTTAAAGTTTCCAAGTACGGTTTGACCTCTTTTGCAACGTTGGATCGAGCAGTGTCGTGCTACAAAATCACTCTGTCGTGCCTCTCGCTGTATTGCAGCCGTTTCTACATCTCTACATGTACATCGATACTCCGCAAGCCACCTGACGGTGTGTGACGGAGGGTATCTTGAGTATCTTTATCGGTTCTCCCTTCTATTCCAGTCTCGTATTGTTCGTGGAAAAAAGGATTGTCGGTATGCCTCTGTGTGGGCTCTAATATCTCTGATTTTATCCTCATAGTCTCTTCGCGAGACATACGTAGGAGGGAGCAATATACTGCTTGACTCTTCGGTGAAGGTATGTTCTCGAAACTTTAACAAAAGCCCGTACCGAGCTGCTGAGCATCTCTCCTGCAGTCTTCCACTGGAGTTTATCTATCATATCCGTAACGCTTTCGCGATTACTAAATGATCCTGTAACGAAGCGCGCTGCTCTCCGTTGGATCTTCTCTATCTCTTCTATCGACCCTATCTGGAATTGATCCCACACTGGTGAGCAGTATTCAAGCAGTGGGTGAACAAGTGTACTGTAACCTACTTTCTTTGTTTTCGGATTGCATTTCCTTAGGATTCTTCCAATGAATCTCAGTCTGACATCTGCTTTACCGACGACCAACTTTATATGATCATTCCATTTTAAATCACTCCTAATGCCGACTCCCAGATAATTTATGGAATTAACTGCTTCCAGTTGCTGGCCTGCTACATTGTAGCTAAATGATAAGAGATCTTTCTTTTTGTGTATTCGCAGCACATTAAACTTTTCTATATTGTGATTCAATTGTCATTCCCTGCACCATTTCAGTACAATTTTCCATTGTTATAAACTCTCGATGTACCACAGTATCATCCGCAAAAAGCCTCAGTGAACCTCCGATGTTATCCACAAAGTCATTTACGTAGATTGTGAATATCAACGGTCCTACGGGACTCCCCTGCGGCACACCTGAAATCACTCTCACTTCCGTTGACTTCCCTCCATCGAGAATGACATGTTGCGTTCAGTTATCTAGAAACTCTTCAATCCAATCACACAACTGGTCTGATAGTTCATATGCTCTTACTTTGTTCATTAAACCACTATAGGGAACTGTATCGAATTCCATTTGTCTCTAAATGCTCTAGTCAAACGCATTAATTGCTTTCGATAACGAGCACCTGTGATTGTTTCACTTGGTTTTAACACCTCATAGTACACAACGCAGAGCTGGTCCAACCAAATGTAGAGCATGATCTTGGAACCGTGAATATTCGGTTCAGCCGTCGACGTGAAAGCATGGCCGGGATATCCCCATGATATCACCACTGCCCATTAATTTAGTCTGTCTTCGGTTTTCTCTCAATCCACGTTCTGTATTCATTATACTGACGATAGCAATGTCATCAGCGAATCTCATTGTTTATATCCTTATATCCCCCATCTGATCCTAACTCTTAAGCCTATTCAGGGCAAGTTCCCCTACTGACTGACTCACTGACTCATCATTGCTCAGCCCAAATCTCTGTAGGCAGGAGCTTGAAATTTGCTGATGATTTTGATCTTATACTGCAGGCGTCGTTTAACAAAGGAATTTTCGAAATTCCACCTCTAAGGGCAGGGGATGAAAGAGGCAATCAAAGGTTTTTTTTCACTCTTAAGGCAATTTCGAAACTATATCACCGACCTCTGTGGGTGAGCGGTTCTAGGCACTTCTGTGTGGAACCACGCGGGTGCTACGGTCGCAGGTTCGAATACTGCCTCGGGCATGGATATGCGTGATGTCCTTAGGTTACTTAGGTTTAAGTAATTCTACGTCTAGGGGACTGATGACCTCAGATGTTCAGTCCCATAGTGCTTAGATCCATTTGAACCATTTTGAAACTAAACCTACGAAAATTTATATTTGGTATTTCGGTCTGCAATAAAGAAATAGGTGTTTGGCATTCTTGAGTGTTTAACCACTATGGGTGAGAAGCCGAGGGTGAAAAGTTTTTAATAAAGAATTATTAAAGAACTACTGAGGTATTTTTAAAACTGCGATTGTGATAACTGGTATTGGACTTGTCAGATACAATAAAGAAATACGTGTTTCAGTCTTCCTGGAAATTCAACACTTGAGGAGACGAAATAAGGGGAAAAGCTTTTTAAGAAAATATTTCGTTATGAACGTAGTTTTAAAGCTAAATCTATGAAAATTGGAATCTGGCTTCTCAGTAACAAAAAGGAATACGTATTTTAATGTTTTGGATATTCGAACTGAATGGGGGTGAAATAGGGGATGCAAGTTTTTATGGAAATGATTCAATACGCAAGTACTTTTGAAGCTAAATGCATAAAAATTTGTATTTTAATTTCGTGTTAGAGGTAACAAATACGCATTTCACTGTTTTCGGAAATTCAACACATGAGGGGTTACATATTTTTTGAAAGTATTTAATTGTGAAAGCATTTTTATAGCTAAGTATTTGTTATTTTTGTTTGGCTTGTCGGAAATTAAAAAAATACGTCTTTCATTGTGTTTCGAAATTCAGCCGATAAGGGGGTGAAATAGTGCATGACATTTCTTAAGAAAATATTTCATTACCGGTATACCAAAACATTTTTTAACGTTAAATGAATGAAAACTGGTATTTCACTTCTCGTTTACATATACAGGGTGTCACCTAACGTTACCGCTGGATATATTTCGTAAACCACATCAAATGCTGACAAACCGATTCCACAGACCGAACGTGAGGAGAGGGACTAGTGTAATTGTTTAATACAAACCATACAAAAATGCACGGAAGTATGTTTTTTAACACAAACCTACGTTTTTTTAAATGGAACCCCGTTAGTTTTGTTAGCACATCTGAACATGTAAGCAAATACGTAATCAGTGCCGTTTGTTGCATTGCAAAATGTTAATTACATCCGGAGATATTGTAACCTAAATTTGACGCTTGAGTACCACTCCTCCGCTGTTCGATCGTGTGTGTCGGGGAGCACTGCTACATACATAGCGTTTCTACACAATGATCGGCCAACGTTGCTCGAAAATGTCCCACTGGAAATGCGTCGACGTATGTGGTATCAGAATGATGGTGCACCTGCACATTCCGCAATTAACACTAGGCTGACCCTTGACAGGATGTTCGACGGGCGTTTCATAGGACGTGGAGGACGCATAAATTGACCAGCCCGTTCTCCTGATCTTACACCTCTGGACTTCTTTCTGTGGGGTACGTTAAAGGAGAATGTGTACCTTGATGTGCCTACAACCCCAGAGGATATGAAACAACGTATTGTGGCAGCCTGCGGCGACATTACACCAGATGTACTGCGGCGTGTACGACATTCATTACGCCAGAGATTGCAATTGTATGCAGCAATGATGGCCACCACATAGAACATCTTTTGGCCTGACATGTCGGGACACACTCTATTCCACTCCGTAATTGAAAACGGAAACCACGTGTTGTACGTGTACCTCACCCCTCATGGTAATGTACATGTGCGTCAGTGAAAAAGACCAATAAAAAGGTGTTAGCATGCGCACGTAATGTGCTGTTTGAGTCTCTTCTGTACCAAAGGTCCATCACCGTTCCTTTTGGATCCCTACGTAACTCGGTGCTCTCCGATACACACTATCGAACAGCGGAGGAGTGGTACTCAAGCGTCAACTTTAGGTTACAATATCTCTGGATGTAATTAACATTTTACAATGCAATAAACGGCACTGATTACGTATTTGTTTATATGTTCAGATGTGCTAACAAAACTAACGGAGTCTAATTAAAAAAAAACGTAGGTTTGTGTTAAAAAAACATACTTCCGTGCATTTTTGTATTGTCTGTATTAAACAATTACACTAACCCCTCTCCTCACGTTCGGTCTATGGAATCGGTTCGTCAGTATTGGATGTGGTTTACGAAATATATCCAGCGGTAATGTTAGGTGACTCACCCTCTATACAAAAATTTGACAGTGAATAAAGTTTCTATGGAAATATATACACAAGTACGCGAAAGGGACTACTAACAAACCCTCGAACTCCAGATAACATAATCGCCGTTTTGTCAGGAGAACATTTGGAAAAGACCATGCTTCCACGACCTTAGCGTAAAAGTTAAGAAAGTCTTGCACTATGAGAAGAATATAAACTTTCGATTAAAGATAAATAAAAAATCTGTGCACATAATATACTCTTCGCAAGCGAAGCTTTGTGCCATTGCGCTGAATAATATTTTCATATCCGAACACAAATACACCTCATGCCAATTTATAATTTTTTCATGCCGTCTTCATGGTGTAACTTCAGTGGCCGGCATTATGGACTGATCATCCTCTTCGATCATCACCGTCTTCTTTTTTCAAGCTGACTGAGGGGAAAGAGAGATAGACATTGTCACCATAATTGAATGATTTCTCAGTCAGATATTTGGGCCAGCTTCTCCATTGCATGCCATAAGTTTCGTCGCCCTTCAGCTAATTTGCTTCTGGCAGCTGGCTGCAAGTACGCGGGTTATTAAAATTCCAGAGCGGGAACAGGAAGCGGAAGTAATCGGCCCGCTTACAGGCTGGCAAGGCGAGACCGTCCCGTGCCCGGCATGGCTCGCCTCATTTGCCGGCGTAACAGGCGCATCAGAGGGGCAAGGCGGTGGCGCGGCGGCAAAGGCCCGCAATCTGTGCGCTACAGCCACGCAATTACCCCGGCCTGCTAGCACAGCCTGCGCGCCCTGCCGCCTTTAATTCGGCTGTAGCCGCCGGGATCCCGCCCGGGATTGGGACCCTACGGAGAACGTCTTGCCCCTGATTGGCTGCAACTTGCTCTGGTTTTAAGAAACGCCTCCTTTTCCGGCCCAGAGATGACTGATGAAACACTTGCCTCGTGCAGTTGTTTCACCAATCACGGAAGAGATGAAACTGGTTTACTACGTAAAGGTATATAATGTGCAGAGTTACCCTTTCTGTATATACAAATCATCAGACTGAAGCCAACGTCTTGATGATACCGTCATCATTCTCTGCCCTCGCCTTTGGTTGTTGCTGCTTCGTTCTACCCATAACACAGGGTGAAGCAAAAACCACGCTAAATCCTTAGTGCCTTATAGCACGAATGGTTGGCCTATGTGACCGATTTTCTTTTTGAATTATCAGTCTTCTGACTGGTTTGATGCAGCGAATTCTTCTCCTGCGCCAAACTCCTCATCTCAAGAGTAGAATCTGCAACGTTCGTCCTCAACTATTTGCTGTCTTCTTCTACAGATTTTACACTCTGCAGACCCTCTAGTACCGTCTAAGTTACTCCGTGATGTCTTAACAAGTATCCTGTCATCCTGTCCCTTCGTCTTTTCAATGTTTTCCATATGTTACTTTGCTCACCGATCCCTTACTTTATGAATACATCTACTTTTCGACATCCTTTTGTAACACCACATCTCAAATGCTTCGCTTACATTCGTTTCTTGTTTTCAAAGAAGTCCATGTTTCACTACCATACAATTCTGTGCTCCAAACGTGCATCCACACAAACTTCTTCTTCAAATTAAGGCCTATGTTTCATATTAGTAGACTTTCTTGGGCAGCAATGCCCTTTTATCCAGTGCTTGTCTGCTTTTTATGTCCACCTTGCTCCGTCCGACATCGGTTATTTTGCTGAATGACCAAATGTACAATAACAGAAGAACAATACTCATAAAAAAATCACACACACACACACACACACACACACACACACACACATACACACAGCTTCACTACTCACCCTCACTCCAAGTCCCATCCCAACACTCGTCTCTATTCTCATCTTTTGCAGCTCTCATGCCCCCACAGGCAACTAGTGATTGGAAAACCTAACCGGCTAGAAGCGATACCGGTTTTGCGGCATGTTATAACATGAGTTTTTTAAATTTTTTTGCAAGTAACCCAGTAAAAAACTGAAATATCAATTAGCCATAGGAGCAGTGCCAAAAATTTTTCGTTTTAAGCAAACCTTTTTTGATAATAAAGTAATCGTTTCTCGTAATATTTGCATTGGTCTGAAATATTGCTTTGTTTCAGAAAATGAGAAATGCGATCAATGCTATTTTAATAACAACGCTGACAGAAACGAGCAACAAACACCTGTGACAAGGACTGGTACAGCATTGCTGCGACCGTTATGACCATTTTGCCGTGTCTTCTCTTAAGGTGCTCTTCTACGTGTGGTGCCCCAGACTTGTCACTACCCGGTCTACGAGGCAGTTTCTCGCTATCGTCATCACACAACCGGTGTACTGCACAGTTCCACCAACCCCAGTCTGGAAACGTCTTTACGAAGTGACGTAGCAATGATGTACAACGCTACATCTGCTTTAAAATATTTATCTGCTTTTTCTATGACGAAATAAGCTACGGTAACAGTAGTAAGTTAAAAATTTAAACAACAGCTCATTCATAATATTCAATAAAAACAGAAAATAGCTGATCTTCTGCCTCTGTCTACACAATATGCCCTTATCTGCTCGTAGCCCTTAAAAATGGAGAAATTAACACGGAAAACAGAGTTCTTCAGCCTCAGTTTTCACCCTTTAGCAATGATTATTCGTAATGCCCAAATATAGGAAGGATCCCCGATTACAACATGATTACGTACTAGAGTTTCAAAAAGTTAGAATCGGTAGTGTATACTCGTGATTTCTTATTGTAGCTTTCAATCACTAATCACTCTTCTAGAAAAGCAGCTAGTGGTGAACGGATTAAGTCTGCTTTCATTGCTTATTTTACTTAATGTTTTAATTCTATGTTTCTGGAGGCTGGTTGAGTCAGCATTTTTCATTCTTTTTCGATTTCTACGTATATTCCAGGAAGTAAAAGAATTAAAAAGCCAAATATCAATTCTTTCCGAATGCAGTTATTTTGAGTGAGTTTAACAGTCAGGTTGTGGAAAGAAATCGATCGTTAGCGACAACCGGTTGTTTCAGCTGAAATCGTCATCCCTACAGTCAATACTAAAGCACGTAAGCGAGGAAATGTGCAGTGTGCTACAGTACACGTTACGTGCAGGGAAATGTTGAAACATAACATATCAATTGAAAGTATCTAGCATGTAATAAAACAACACATGGATGCATGAAAAGGCATAAAACGAATGTACGTGTGAAAAAGATCCCCATATATTTGTAAGTATCAATAGATTTTAAAAAGCTGCCAAGAATCACTACAGACCTCCCACCAAGAAATGTATAATTAAATAATTTTCTTTGCATTATAGACCACTGAAAATGTCAAGCCCGATTATGCGAAATACCCTGTTTAGCCCTGAATTTTTTCTTCTAACATCTACTGTATTTCTCTTGTCGTATATTACTGTACTTCCCTAGTACCAAATTACGTTTACTTGCGTTATTATTGACTTTCCTAACTTAATGGTTGCCCGTCCGAACTATGTTTAACCAATAATTTGTCATATATTTTGTCCTTGAGAGCAGTTTGTGGTTGTCCAGTCAAAATTTGTAACAAATGTTGCATGTCCTTTTCGGAATCTACTAAGCCTACTATTTCATTTGCAAATCGAATACTATGTATTTGTTTATTTACGCAGCTGCAGAGAATATATTAATCGCAAGTGAACCCTGAAACTGGTAACTATATGCGTTAATAGAAATAGAGAAGTCCAGTAAAAACGGGCCTGCAAGCCAACCGACTGTGGTTACCAGCCTCCAGTGACTTCAGCATCTAGAATTTACCTACTTAGCAGTCCCCATTCTTATCTGAATGGTCAGTGTCTCTGCTGCCGTGAAGTGGGTCTATGTTCGTTTCCCGACCGGGTCGCCGATCTCCTTTCGGAAACTGGGTGTTGTGTCTTCCTCATCATCATTTCAATATCATCGACAAGCAAGTCACCCAACGTGGTGTCAACTGCAAAGACTTGCAACTCGGTGGCCGAACTTCCCCACGTGCGGAATGCCAGCCATCAATGCCATACGATCATTTCGATTTAATCCTACGTAGTATTAATGTACATGAAATACGAACTTTTCGATTAATTCACAATATAATTTGGCATAAGTGTTTTTAGGAGTGTGGCACATTCATGATGGGAGTCTGCACACTTTGCTGCTTGTGTAAGAGGTGCCAATACAGTCTAAGTTGGATTAGTCTGAACAGCGAAGGTACCCATGCCTCCAAGATCACATGACCTCTGGATGTTTATGTCATGGATCATGAAAAAGCTGAAGAGTTCAGCCCTGCAATTCATACGTTTGAAGTACTGGAGGAGGAAATTATGCATTATTGTCTAGTTTCACTTGATGCGAGTGCGGCGTTGTTATGGCCGTCAGTCCGAAGACTGGTTCGATGTAGCTCACCAAGCTTCTCTGTCGTGTGCAAGCATAAGCGAATAACTACTGCAAGACACATCCATTGGATCCTGCTTACTACACTCCTGTGTTGGTTTCCCTCTGAAATTTATTCCACTCCCTCCCCCGAACCTTCTATCCCCCTTCGCCTCTCCCACTCCTCTCCCTCACATACTTCCCTCCAATATTAAATTGACGATTCCTTGATGTCTCAGAACGTGTCCTATAAACTGATCCCATAACATAAAGCTTTTTGTTTGTAGTAGGCCTAATAGACATTTGATATTAGTACCTCGTGAATTATATTCGTGTTATAAAAATGACCATCTGTGCCTAAACAGTCTCGTTTATTTGGTGTGTCTTACAATTGCTGCAATATTAGAAATGCCTATTTTGTTCTGTCCAGCAGACAGTGACAAAATAGACGTAATCACATCGAGAAACCACATCAGTCCTAAATACTATTTGTATTAACAACTTTTCCAGTATTTCAACTTTCAAGTAGCAAAACGTTTGACGAACTTTGATGAGAAATAGATTCCTTAGCAGAAAGGAAAGCACTCCATGTAAAGTTGTAGCAAGATTAGAGGGAAAAAAATGCTAGGGGCTAAGGATTGAAGAAATGTGTACTGTCTTGTTTGTCTCATGTCTTTTCTGGTTTTATGTATCCTATATTTAATTTCATGTCACAGAAAACAGCAAGTTATTAGCTAATATGCAATGAACAGTGCAAATTTTCTGAAGGGTTCTCCCGATTACAAATAATCCCATCCAGTATTAATTGAGATTTTTTTTTTCTTTTTTAAGCGGGCCAGGATGTCAAAACGGCCAACGGAAAGCGGGAGGGACACCACAGGACATTTTAATTTCCACTGTTTTGAATATATTTTGATGGCATTCATTACAAAATATACAAGTTTCAGTTCCACAGGGCGAAATACAGTGACGTACGATAGAATAATACTGTGTAAAGACGAGTGGCACTGCACTTTGACACACTGAAGGCCAAATAACGTGTCTTACGTTTCCCCGAACACATTTGTTTTATGTATGAGGCACTCCAGAAAGATGTACGCTACAAAAGGAACATATTTTTGAAAATTCGTTTCTTTTCAATTCTTCGTCCTATCTCTAACGCTTGAGGAGGGGGCGCCACTATCTAGTATTGCCCCTGTTTGGAAATATACTAGATCCGGGGCTGATGCACAGAGCAGTCTGAGTTACAGTGCCGAAGTGGATAGTCTCCACGTGACCCGTGTTTACATTTAGTGATTTTGCTGTTTCCTCTTCGTTTATTGCTCTCAAATCAAATGAAAACAAAACGGATTACTTTGGCCAGGCGCGAGCAAGTGAATTAAAATACATTCACATAATTACGGAATGCTAAAATTGTTATCAGTTTCAGATTTTATTTTATTTCCACCAGTGAAGCATTAATCGCCTTGCAGAACAATTAAGTAATTTTCTTCGATTTGGTAAGGAAATTTTCCTTTTATTAATCTTTTACTCTGAGGCCTTTAATGTATTTGAAACGACGTGCTTAATTCCACTTTATCGGCTACATTCAACTGCTCGCTGAATTTCAGGCGTACGTTTTCATCTTCTAGCACGTATGGCAGTACGCCATAATAAATAACCAAATATGAGATAATACAGTACTGGCACTCAAGGAAAATTTACATCCCGAAACCCACACTGAAAAGCTTAATATCAGGTCGAGGTCTACTTATCTGGGAATCTGGACATACGAATCTGAACTTTAAGTGTGCACATTTTAGTATGGTTCATGAAATTCCGATGCTCTTGTAGTCTGTCTGATGTCCTTTTTTCTCTTATGACATTATGTAAGATCCTCTAATGTTTTACACGTACGAAGATATGGGCATCCTACGTCATCGTAACTGCGCAAGCGTGATGGCACCTTTTATATGCCCCTCTTTGGCAACTGCTGAAATGAACCTATTACTAACAGGTCGCGGGATAATATTGCGAATGGTGGTTTGAAAAGCGTTACTTTCAGATTAAATTTCCTTTCACGCGAGTTGAACTATGAGCGAGCCATTTAGAAGAATTCCGAGCCCAGATGATCAGCCATTTGTATCGTTATCATAAATTTTACTGGCACGTTTGTGTGATATATCTTAAAGTGTAACACGTGAAAAAAAGATAAGCATTATATGTGAAAGCTTAGCTTCTCTTGCAGCTTGTTAACCTTAGAGACCGGTATTATGTGCGAAAGCCTAGCTTTTCTTGTAGCAACACTATCTATATCAATTTAAACCATTAACTTTTCCTGTTTGTGTGTTCACGCTACTTAGTGAGGTTGTTATTGGCTGACTACATCACGTGTCCTATGCTCTGAATATCCACTGTCATCGGATGGCGAGATCACGTGATATGAGCTATGACACATTTACAATAGCGCATCGTAAATACAATTTCAATGCTTCAGAATCTAGCATGCCGTGCTTGGTGGAATTCGAATTTATATTTTCGTAATACGAAAGATGTTGCTGCACATCAAATATCTACCCTAAATGCGAATTTTTTTCCCCTGAGTTTCGTTTTCTGAAGTGCCGGGAAATTCTACGCACCTGCGGTGGATGCTGACGTCAGAAATGACCGGCTCGTGTTGGACATCAGCCACGGTGCCACCCACTCCATCATGACAGGGCATCTCAAGTTCCGGAAAACCTGTTCGTAGAGGCTTCCCCACAGCCTACGGTTCCGCTCTCTTCCCGTGCGATATTCATATTTTCGGAGCCTTGAAGAAAGACATTCGTGGCCGTCGATTTGCTTCGAACTACAAGGTGCACGCCTAGGTACAATCGTGGTTCCGTAGACCACCGCTAACATATTTCTATGACAATATACACAGTCTTGACTCAGAGTTGGGTAAATGTATTTACTCTTCTGGCGATTACGTTTGAAATATTAAAACAATAAAAAGCCGCCTCGATTGCGAAAAAAGCACCTACGTTTATGGCGGGTCATGGCCCATCGAACATAGGCCGGTGTGAGGTGGAGCGTACACCATTAAGTTAAGTAGTGGTTTTGACTTTGTACATATCTACTGTTTGTGTTTTCCTTTTCTTTTTAGTTTATAAATGTATAGGTATGGTGTTCTGTTAATCATTGACAAAAGTCTTTTTAGGCACTTCTGGGTTTTGTTGTTCTGAAGAAGGTGTAGTTATCTACGCTGAAACCTAGGTTAACACTTAACACTAAGTGCTTTTTTCGCAATCGAGGTGGGTTTTTAGTTCTTTAATATATTAACCAACTATTTCCGACGCGCTGCCATGTTGACGGTTCTTACTTTTGAAATAAGCCGGCCTCTGTGGCCGGGCGGTTGTAGGCGCTTGAATACGGAACCGCGCTGCTGCTACGGTCACAGGTTCGAATCCTGCCTGCCTCGGGCATGGATGTGTGTGGTGTCCTTAGGTTAGTTAGGTTTAAATACACTCCTGGAAATTGAAATAAGAACACCGTGAATTCATTGTCCCAGGAAGGGGAAACTTTATTGACACATTCCTAGGGTCAGATACATCACATGATCACACTGACAGAACCACAGGTACATAGACACAGGCAACAGAGCATGCACAATGTCGGCACTAGTACAGTGTATATCCACCTTTCGCAGCAATGCAGGCTGCTATTCTCCCTTGGAGACGATCGTAGAGATGCTGGATGTAGTCCTGTGGAACGGCTTGCCATGTCATTTCCACCTGGCGCCTCAGTTGGACCAGCGTTCGTGCTGGACGTGCAGACCGCGTGTGATGACGCTTCATCCAGTCCCAAACATGCTCAATGGGGGACAGATCCGGAGATCTTGCTGGCCAGGGTAGTTGACTTACACCTTCTAGAGCACGTTGGGTGGCACGGGATACATGCGGACGTACATTCTCCTGTTGGAACAGCAAGTTCCATTGCCGGTCTAGAAATGGTAGAACGATGGGTTCGATGACGGTTTGGATGTACCGTGCACTATTCAGTGTCCCCTCGACGATCACCAGACGTGTACGGCCAGTGTAGGAGATCGCTCCCCACACCATGATGCCGGGTGTTGGCCCTGTGTGCCTCGGTCGTATGCAGTCCTGATTGTGGCGCTCACCTGCACGGCACCAAACACGCATACGACCATCATTGGCACCAAGGCAGAAGCGACTCTCATCGCTGAAGGCGACACGTCTCCATTCGTCCCTCCATTCACGCCTGTCGCGACACCACTGGAGGCGGGCTGCACGATGTTGGGGCGTGAGCGGAAGACGGCCTAACGGTGTGCGGGACCGTAGCCCAGCTTCATGGAGACGGTTGCGAATGGTCCTCGCCGATACCCCAGGAGCAACAATGTCCCTAATTTGCTGGGAAGTGGCGGTGCGGTCCCCTACGGCACTGCGTAGGATCCTACGGTCTTGGCGTGCATCCGTGCGTCGCTGCGGTCCGGTCCCAGATCGACGGGCACGTGCACCTTCCGCCGACCACTGGCGACAACATCGATGTACTGTGAAGACCTCACGCCCCACGTGTTGAGCAATTGGGCGGTACGTCCACCCAGCCTCCCGCATGCCCACTATACGCCCTCGCTCAAAGTCCGTCAACTGCACATACGGTTCACGTCCACGCTGTCGCGGCATGCTACCAGTGTTAAAGACTGCGATGGAGCTCCGTATGCCACGGCAAACTGCCTGACACTGACGGCGGCGGTGCACAAATGCTGCGCAGCTAGCGCCATTCGACGGCCAACACCGCGGTTCCTGGTGTGTCCGCTGTGCCGTGCGTGTGATCATTGCTTGTACAGCCCTCTCGCAGTGTCCGGAGCAAGTATGGTGGGTCTGACACACCGGTGTCAATGTGTTCTTTTTTCCATTTCCAGGAGTGTAGTTCTATGTCTAGGGGACTGATGTTAAGTTCCATAGTGCTCAGAGCCATTTTTTGCGCTGACTTGTGTGAGGTCGTGCTTCCTCGTGGAGAAGAAGTTCGTTTGCATTCTTGTGGCGACTAGCACGCTGAAGACGTTTCTTCAATTTCCTGAGGGCAGCTGTCTGCGGCCAGTCGACCTGCGGGAGTCGTATAGGTTTGCGTGACCTTGTTGCGAAGATGACAGACGCCTCGCCAACGACTCATCCTGCTTTTGTTCAGTGCCAGGTTTCCGTTCACATTCTGCAAGGGACTATAAATATCTGCGATGCTCTGATTTTCCGTAAAAGAAACTCAGTGACAGCTATCTTCTTGGAACGCATCTTCTCTACCGACCCCAGTTTGAATGCTATGTACAGCGCCGCCACCTATCGGAACCTCATGACGCTATAGAGGCTGAAGAGTGAATATTTCACCATCTCTGACAGCAAATTCCGTAATTTTTCAAAGGAAATTGGCCGAGGAGAAATTACGTGTTGCATTGTTTATTGAACGCCCCTCGTTAATATATCTAGGTTGAAGACACCCTACTAGAAACATTGCATGTCAAATTTATTTGTACTAACTAGACAATATTTTATACTGAAGTCAGTGGTGATTTGTAGCCACAATTTTACAATACCCCGCGAACAGCTCTTTTGCGGACGCCAGGCCTATTGGAAAGTTTATTCTCTGTTGTCATATAAGTAGGGACTTCACAAAGTAAGTTGCACGTAACTAAGCATATTGCGCAACAAGACTGACGTACGTTCACAAGAGTTTTTGATTTACGGTTTCCTGCTGTTTTAGGCATTCTCGGTGCGTCGCGGTGTGCGACTGACATGGCGCGGGAACTGGAAACGTACCCTAAAGTTCACGTACCCGGAAAATCATCTAAATTCCGCACACGCTCGCCACGAAGTTCTGGCAGTATAGGAGCCAAAAGCAATGTCGCGTCTCACCGTAGTGAAACGAAGCCAACGATATGATTTCTTTTTTTTCGGCAAGGCTAAAAGAACATATTGTGTGAAAGAGATTTTAGAACGACGATGACGTTCACACAGTGCTTCTCGAATGGTTCCGTGGCCAAGGACTTTATTTCTGGCGCCGAGAAAATAAAATATTGTTAGAATTTCCGACCGTTCTTTACACAGACTTGGTCAATATGTTAAAAAACAGGTTCATGTGTTTGTGTCACTTCGAAGAGTAGTGCAGCTCTCAGTTAAAGTTGCTTGGTCCATCATAATAACATGTAACTTACTTAAGTCCGCTTGTACTGCCACCCCTTCCCGTTCTCGTAATAAACTATTATATACCTCATAAAGCTTCCTAACTACCATATTTTATATCACATAACTTAATTTTTCCTCCACCGAATTTTAGAAACCCATCTGTGTACGGCTTTACCGGCCGAGCAAGGTGGACGTGCTGTGTGTTTCCGCCTGCAGCGCGGGCGCGCTCGCTGTGCTTACTTCCTTCGGTCGACAATAACGTGACGCTGTAGCGCGTCAAGGTCATGGCGAATCAACACCGAAAACTGACATTCAGATTCACTTTTGGAAATGATTTTGCTAGACCAAAAGCATACGGTGTCGAAGAGTCCAAGATCCCGGCTGCCGAAATCATCGCCATCCACTTTTCGATCGTAAGTAACATGGTCTATGTGAAACTTTCTAACGACGCTACAGGCGGCAGGATGCATCGCGACATAAAACAAGGACTACGGTTCTGCCACGCAGACAGAAATGTTGGCAGCGTCGAGGGTTGTTCGTGCCGGACTGGGATATCGGACTACGCGCATGGTCGAACTGCCCTTCGAATTCCCAGCGGCAGACGTCTTGACTGCTTTCCTTCCCTCTTCCTCGAGTTAAGAACTAAGTTTGATACTAACGGATTTCTCTTGGCCCGGAATGCCTTTTCACCAGTGCTAGTCTACTTTTTATGTCTTCCTTGCTCCGTCTGTCGTCGATTATTTTGCTGCGTAGGTAGCAGAATTCCTTAACTTCATGTACAGCATGATCCTAAAATCCGATGTTTAGTTCCTGACTGTTCTCAGTTCTGCTGCTTCTCGTTACTCGATTTACTCTCAGTGCACGTTCTTACTCACAATTCACGTTCTCTATGCCTTAGACTATTACATTCAACAGATCCTGTAATTCTTCTTCACTTTCGCTGAAGATACCAATTTCGTCATCGAATCTTATCATTGACATCGTCTCACCCTGAACGTTAATTCTTGAATTTCCGTCATTGGTTCTCCGATATAAAGATTGAACTGTAGGGGCAAAAGACTACATCCCTGTCTTGCACCTTATTTAATTCGAGCAATTCGTCCTTGATTGTCCACTCTTATTACTCCCTCTTCCTTCTTGCACGTATTGTATATTACCCATCTCTCCCTTTAGCTTACCCATATTTTTCTCAGCATTTCGAACATCTTGCATCATTTGACAATGTCGAGAGCTTTTTCCAAGTCGACAAATCCTATAAACCTGTCTTGATTTTTCATTCATTTCCATTTGCTTTCATTATCAACTGTGTCAGAACTGCCAGCATTTACCTTCCACAAAGCCAAACAGATTTTTTGAAGGACATCATCTTTCTGCCAGTGACTGTTATAAGTTTATATTACACTGTTGCAATTTCGGCCTTAGGCCATTATCAAGTAACTGTTTCCTAGCAGATCGTCATTTTCTTATCTTAGCTGCATGGTACTCATCTCGTTGTTGCTGTAATCGGAGATAGAAGTTCCCCCGCTGAGTCTATAATTCTTTCATATTTCGCTAGTAACCGTGATGTAGAAATTGTTAGCAACGAGGTCAAGCTAAAGTCCTCAGATTTCGTCCTCTTCAAAACCAATTTTATCGGAAAGTCAAAGTATTGTTCCATTCCAAACTCTATCACTCAAAGTATACCACAGTACACGTCATCCATTTCGAGTTTACGTAGCCGGTACGCCAGACGCAGGGGAAATTTACACACGATACTTCCACTCACCACAGCCAATGCCGACTCGCGTTGCCAGGCAATGAGACGGGTCGCTTCTGAAGACCATTGATTGGCCGAACGGAAGAATAGACCGAAATAATATCTCAAAATCAGTTGAATCCTGTAGAGCGGATTTCGATTCCAACTTCTGTGGAACGGTCGTTTCTAGGCAATTCAATAAACCGAAGCATGCAATTCGGTTTTCCTACAGGTGAGCTTACATTATCGTACAGGATGGTTTCAGTTAAGCTTTCACTACTTGAGAAGGCCCCAACGAAAAATGATTGTTCAAAGGACAATGAAGAGAAATAACGAATCGACCGTTGAAAAAACATTTTCGTTTCCACTTGAGAGGGTAAAATTTGTTAATTGCGTACCATGTTTAAGTTCCAGGCGCTGCATAATTTGACGGCCGTTTGCATCTACGACAGCCTGGGACCGCACCAGAAACAGCTATACTGCTGCCCGAAACATCTCAGGTGGGAGGGTGGCTACCTCACCCTCTACACCCATCTTCAACCTCAAACGTGTCTTAGCGTCCCATTGACAAACACTGTCCTTCAGACAACCCCACAGCCGAAATCACAAGGGGTCCAATTCTGAAGATATGAGTGGCTGAGTTTGGAACGGTCAGCCAGTGATTCGGTTTTCTCCAAATGTTTTATGTAATATTGAGTGACGTTACGAGGAGTACGTCGATACACGCAAAGAGTAGCTACACTGTTGCTGTTGTTTTGATAAAACAGCTTCACGAGTACGGCTATGCTAACGCTGTCCAGACCTATGCTGACTGCAACTGCAATTCACACTAACACTTGTGTTTGAGGCCTATGTCGACTTAACAGTATCGGAGCCTAAAGGCAAATCATGAAACTAACAGCACAAATCCTGCAGCGCTCAGACTGAAAGTCATTCGTATAAAGTTGGGTACCCATACGGTAAACATTTTTCCGTCCACACTGACTCAGTTAGAGAAAGTTTAATTATAACCAGCCTGTACCTCAGTTTCCTATGGAGTCTTCCTTATACATATATTTCATTACACCTGCTTTTTGCACCCTCAAAATAATTATTTTTAAGTAGCTCCTACCAAAGTGATAGGTAGTGTACGACTAATTCTGAAGGCTGCAAAGTGGAAAGTGTACATTTCAAGATCGCTGCACGCTATAAACGAGGACGATCCGGATTGAAGGATGGAGTACTGCGAGTGTTTTGAAGACATGCTTCGCGAGGATGAACGGTTTGCAAAGATAGTTATCTGGTCTGATCATGCACAATTCAAACTGAGCGGTACTTACAGTACTTACAACTGCTTGTAATGGGCTCATCAGAATCCTCACATTTACGTGGAAACCATGTTAATCTACTGGGTGTTAATGTGTGGTGTGATCTGTCATCGTTTGATTGATCCATTCTCCTTTGAAGGTACCGCAACTAATGGGGAGTCTCTTCATATGCTGCGAACATCGATTTTACCTGGTTTCCGAGTGGTGTTTGTAAATGCGAGATTTTACCTACAACAAAATGGCTCGGTCTCCAGACCTTACACCTCTTGACTTCTACTTATGGGGGAACTTGAAAAATAAAATTTATCAAGAGAAACCAGCTACACCGAACGAGCTACGAGAAACCATCGAGGCGTCCTGTATAGCTATCACTCTGTTAATAAAAAAAATTTCAAGTGTATGTGAAATCTTATAGGACTTAACTACTAAGGTCCTCAGTCCCTAAGCTTACACACTACTTAACCTAAATTATCCCAAGGACAAACACATACACCCATGTCCGAGGGAGGATTCGAACCTCCGCCGGGACCAGCCGCACAGTCCATGACTGCAGCGCCTTAGACTCTGTTAACACTGAAGTTGTATTTCGGTCTACAATTCAGAGTGATTGACGTTGTTCGGATGCTAATGTGAGTTACTTTCAACATATAAGATAGCCTTCCCCCCACACAGTGCAAGAACTGTAACAGTATGTCATTTTGTTCCATTAATATTGGCTATGAAAATTGTCTACATTTCTCGGGACCCCTCTGCATAATGTCTTCGCTCACTATTCTGGGTAAAAAATTTAAACAATGAAAGATGATTTTACAACAGTAGAAACAAAGCTTGCGGCTGTAATGTATCATCCAGTCATCGATGGAAATACTATTTTACTATCTTCGTATATCTCTCACCACAACGTGTGTCGTAAACAGAATGGAAAAGACTGTGATAATGTTTGTCTGAACATGGGTTACTGTGTTTTCACGGGATAAATATAAATGCAGACGAAAGAGCCAACAACAAAGGGAAACTTCACTCTTCATAAAACTAAACTCGTATATATCTAGGTTACTGCCGGAAAACATTCGCTGTAAAGGAAGCGAACGACCCATGTGTTATTTATGTGGCGACACTGACGTCGTCCGTCCCCTTTCTCCCACCGCAGCTTCCCATGTTCACAAGTTCCAAGGATCGTTCCCTGAGATTCTCACATTCATAGTGGAAACGGAAACATTTTAATGAAGTCCATCCGTCCTCGCATGTTTGCCTTCAGTCCTATAAATCGTGCTTTAAAGTTCATTGTTTGAAGCCCCAATATATATATATATATATATATATATATATATATATATATATATATATATATATATATATATAATTTAGCTTTTTTTGGTAGATGTGCTTCAAAACTGAGCTCCTGTTGTAGGAAATTTTCAGTGAAATAGTATAAAATACTTTCCATGTTTTCCAATTTCTTAACCGCATTTGTTCTCTGCATGAGCTGTTCTTCTACTGGATGTGGCTGCTTCTCGTAAAATATTCATGGAAATTTTCAGACCACTTTCACTAACTTCTTGAGGGAGATATTATCATGAAAGCGTTGTTAAAGCACAATTATTGCGGAAAAGCCGGAATTTCTGAAAACTCGTTACCCAGAATAATTGCGCCAGCCTTAACAAAAGCTGCTGATGTAATTATTTCTGCGCGAACGGATTAGACTTATGAAGTGCAAACTGCAAACCAGAGAGAAACAGTGTTATACTATTTAATAAATGCATAAGCTTCGAATAAAGTTTATAAGACATTCCTGGAAAATGAGCCATTCAAATAAGCCGCTTTTAGTTACTATGTGTATCGATAAAACAATTATAAATTGATACCAGTCCGATACATTTGTTACGCTTTGAGATCTCACTACGTCTTCGTATTGTTGATTACTTTCATTCATTCAAACAGGCTACAGAAGATACTCGCTAAATTTCACTCTATTTCATTCCAGTTTTTTTTATTTTTTATGGAATTCCACACCAAATTTTGGCTCCTACTGAAATGTTATTTGAAGTTCACAACATGTCGCACTCTCCACATATTGTTGTTTATTTGCCAGTCTCAATCGAAAGTTCTTCCGAATAAGCAGTATTGCGTAACACCTCCACTCTCAATATTTTCCTTTCATCTTTGTATTATGCAGTAAACGAAGGATGTGTCATCCCTCTGACATACTATCTTCCTTGCATGTGAAAGGACATGATATGTTGAGTGATATAGAAATTATTGCCAACTAAACACTGGAACTACGATGGTTTATTTAGTAATAGTAGTAGCACTCCGTCTTCAGGCCACAAGGGGTCCATCGGGACCATCCGACCGCCGCGTCTTCCTCAGTTGATGATGTGGATAGGAGGGACATGTGGACAGCACACCGCTCTCCCAGTCGTGACCGGAGCCGCTACTATTCGGTCGAGTAGCTCCTCAGTTGGCATCACGATGCTGAGTGTACCCCTAAAAATGGCAACAGTGCATGGCGGCCCGGATGGTCACCCATCCAAGTGCCGGCCACGCCCGACAGCACTTAACTTCGGTAATCTGACGGGAACCGGTGTATCCAGTGCGGTAAGGCCGTTGCCATGGTTTACGTAACAATGCCAAAATTTCTCCAACAGTTTTCAGAACTGCTTCTGTCTAAAAATCTGTTTCACGCTACTTAAGAAGAAATACGAAACACTGGTGCGCTAAATTTAAGGACGAAAGTAGCTTTCGTGTCATGCGTCACTGTAAAAAAATTCAATAAAGTTACTGCGATTCGTATTGGTTCCGTGCACATTAAATAAGCAGGATATGATTCTTAACAGGGTGTGTGATCACCACGGACGGCAGCACTTTCTCTATGCTTGTGAACATGCTGCAATAGGTCATCTCAACACATCCCTCACGTTTTCGCTAAGATTTAAGTCAGGGGAGCCAAGACGTCATTTACATGCGCAGTAGGATGAGATCGGTCATTGTAATTCCTAAAAAGAAGTCAGCACCGAATGAATCCCTAAAAACACGTATATGGGGAATGAGCAAAAATGTTAACTTAGAAGTCTAACATATTCAGTGATTTGGAGGTCAGTACTCCCATCCAGAATTATAACTCCGCACACCATAATATCAGGGCTAAAACGATAATTTTCGACATTGCTGCACTTACCCTAATATAGTGAGAGGTGAGAACACGTAATGCACCCAGGAACATTGTCGAAGGTGATCGTTTTGGTGGTTCAGATGTTATGGGGTGGGCAGGCATAATGTTGCAAAGGCGTACTCACCTCCAAATCATTGAACACGTTACACCACCGGTCAACATTACTGTGACACGGTACTCCTTCCGTGTGCGTCTCTTTAGGGGTGCCTGCATCACTGACCTCATTTTTATGAATGTCAACGCGCTACTACATCGAACAGTGCAAGAATAGGAGCAGCTCTTGGGGCGAGAGGACATTCAGCGAATGGACTGGTGTGCCCCTCCCCCCAACTTAAATACCGTCGAGCACTTGTGGGATGCGGTACTGAGACGTTGAAATACGTCCACATGCACCACGGGCTTTCCAGTTGTTGTCAACATCGCTGGTGGAATGGAACGACGTACTACAATAAGTCCTTTACTGTCCTTGTTGGGCTCATGGGAGCCGCCCCGCGGTGATCACACATCCTATTAAGAACTTTGTCCAGTCTTCTTTAATGTACAGGGGACCATCATGTATCGCGGTGACTTTAGTGTAATTACGGCAGTGACACATGATACGAAAGTTACTTTCGTCCTTACGTTTTTCGTAACAGTGTAATAGATACAAACTCAACTAGAAAATGATCGTTATCACGGAGATGCTAGCGGCTCACATGAAAATAGCTCGCGAAGATTGGATGAATTTTACCTTTGGTACGGTGTTCTTCCAGTGGAGTGCTGGAACGTAGCATATCGTCTATACGTAACACAAGGCGACCTCTCGCGTGACATCTACGACGGGAACTGCTGGCGTGCGCCTGCACGACGATAATTATGCAACACGCGACACGCAAAGCGTGACCAGACTCTACGACTGCGGTGACTTTATCAGGTGACTCATTCCACGATCGCCGGACTCGCAACAATTTTGATATGTTGGAAATCTTTGCACCTTTGACGCGTAACGTATCAACTCATAGGGTGTTGTCTCCTCAGTCGATTTTTTGGAGAATATTACGGCAATATTCCAACTTTACGTTGTCTTTGTTTTCCAACTTCCTCAATGTTCTAATCAACTACTCCGAATGCGTTTAGCTCAAACAACCAACTGTAAAGCGTTCGTTAACTGTCATTTGGTTCTGATATTTCCGCGCCATACGTCTTTCTTCAGTTTTTTGCTTCAATTATTTAGTTTTTAATCATTTGTAGATTAATTTAATTAACGTGTATTGTATTGCCAGTGGAATGTTATGTACTACTGCTAAGGTAACAAGCTGCAACAGTAAATATTTTCCATACGAGCAGTTAACGGTTATCATCAATTTCATTAGAAAGGTGTATACTGCTCAGTTAATTATATATATTAGGGACGGTATAGCCACCATTGTTGTGCCCCTCTCATCTCTTTCTTTCTCCTCTCCATCACAGCTTCGAATTTCGCCATTCCATTTCTCTTCCTCTAACCTATCTACCTCTTATATATCTCTTTTACCTCATTCTATCGTCTTATGTCTCTGCTCGAGAATAACTCACAAGCTGCAAGAACATAACGAGAAAATTCCCAACTAACAATAGGACTGACATTCACAAAAGAAAAGTATGTTTACTTTCATATACATAGTCATTACTATTATTATTATTATTATTATTATTATTATTATTATTATTATTATTATCATTATTATTCTTGATTGTTATAATTATTTTTTATTGTTATAGTTATCATTGTACTACTGTTATAATCTCTATTTTTCTTCTTTAACGTCAATACTGCATAATACATTATATGTCCTTAATGTTCTGTAGAAACTGTAACTCGTTCAATCTGAGTATGCCTGGTTAGGTGTAAGAGAGGGCCTGATGGCCCTAATCTTGCCAGGTAATATAAATGCATAAATAAATAAATAAATAAAACTGTTATTATTATCACTAATAGTTGTAAACTATACTTTATTATCTCGGTATTTTTAAAAAATTTATGTGCTTGGTGCGAAGTGACTTACGTGACATAATGGTCCCACACTTTTAAAATGGATTCAACTTGTTGCAGATCATCATACAAATTCAGAAATCAGTTTTACATCGCTCATGGTAGCCAAGTTTATAATAAAATCAAACTCAATGAATATCCCACCCGTTATTCATTCAGTAGCTACTACTTAAAACTACAGCAAAAAATCCAGCCAGGCAAACTGCCATTTTCCGGTTGTTTCCGAGATAAACTACTGCCAACTGGTGACGTCTTGGTCACCAGTGAATAGTTAATCCTGACAGTATTTAATTCAATATTGCAGAGTTTGTCTCTTGGGAAACATACTATCATATTCGGCAGTGTCTTCATCAAGATTGATGCAAATATGACGATCTTATTTCTATAGAATTGGAAGGAAAATCAGCACTGGCCGTATTTTATTGTTTTATTGTCAGCAAAATCGATTTTCGGTCACTTAGGGACCATCCTCAGTGCTGTAATGTACAATTAACATTGGTAGGGACTGGTAACAAGCTATAACGACAAGCTTAGAGCGATCAAATCAACTCGCTCTAAGAATGTGGTTATAGCATGATACCAG
Source organism: Schistocerca gregaria (assembly GCF_023897955.1). Classification (NCBI taxonomy): domain Eukaryota; kingdom Metazoa; phylum Arthropoda; class Insecta; order Orthoptera; family Acrididae; genus Schistocerca; species Schistocerca gregaria. The sequence continues at coordinate 466,782,086 of NC_064922.1, forward strand.
TGACTACCAATTTTAATTGTATATTACAGCACTGAGGATGTTCACTAAGTGACCGAAAATCGATTTTGCAAGTAAATAAAACAACAAAATACGGTCAATGCTGATATTACTTCCAATTCTACCAACTATTTGGTCATTATGCTCACAACACGCCATGGAGTCGCCGATTTTATTTGTTGTTGCATAGCACATCTGATCTTCTTTTGTATTCTCTGGAAAGAAGACTTGGTAGCCAAAATGGAAATCAGCCGAAAACTTCAGTTTACGAAAACTGTGAAGATATACAATGAAGTACATCGTTTCTACCAAAAGAACAACCATAACATGCGTCGCAGTTTATGAGTAGCGCCATTCCCACTTTTCATCTTTTACTTTCTTCATTTATAAGACTTTTCTAGTTTTTTTTCTGTCTGTATTTCTCCTATTGACTATCTTCCTATTAGACATATCCCTGTATACGAGGGTCGGTCAAAAATTAATGCCTCCCATTTTTTTTCTACTTAAAAAAATTAAGTTAAGTGAAAAATTTGAATTTGGCGCCATTCCTCAAACCTCCTTCTGCAATCCACGGCAGTAGTAACTTTCTGTGTCAACAGGTGGCAGCACAGCAGAAGTTTGTAAGATGGCCGACATCGATGTTCGTTTGAGACAGCGTTGTGTGATTGAATTCTTGAATGCAGAAGGTGAAACGCCCATACGCATTCATGAAAGACTGAAGAAGGTGTATGGTGTTGTGACAGTGGATGTCAGCACTGTTATACGATGGGTTCGTCGTTGTAAGGAAGCTGAAGGGCAAACACCGTTGACTGACGAAAAGCGGAGCGGCAGGCCGGTGAGTGCAGTGACTCCACACAACATTCAGCAAGTTGATGACATCATTCGTGGTGACCGTCGGGTGACTGCAGATGAAGTGTGTCGCATTATTTCTCTTAGTAAAGGCAGTGTGATCACGATTATTAAACAATTGGGGTACTCAAAAGTTTGTGCACGGTGGGTTCCAAGAATGTTAACCGATCAGAATAAAGAGGCAAGGAAAACAATAGCCTCCCAACACTTACAGCGCTTCCGTTTGGAGGGAGACGAGTTTCTGAAAAAAATTGTGACCGGGGACGAAACATGGGTGCATTTTTTTGAACCCGAATCAAAGAGGCAGTCAATGGAGTGGCGTCACACAAGCTCGCCGAGGAAGAAAAAATTCAAAACTGTGCGATCGGCAGGGAAAGTTATGGCAACAGTTTTCTGGGATACAGAGGGTGTGATTCTGGTTGATTTTTTGGAGCGGGATGCACAATAAATTCTGTTCAATACGTCACAACCCTCAAAAAACTTAAAGCACGTCTTCAGCGAGTTCGCCCAACAAAATCAATGGCAGATGTTCTTCTTTTGCATGACAATGCAAGACCACACACCAGTCGTCACACCTCTGACGAGATTGTCAAAATTGGATGGGAAGTTTTGCCTCATCCCCCATACAGCCCTGACCTGGCACCATCAGACTTCCATCTGTTCGGGCCACTAAAAGAAGCTCATCGTGGGATTCATTTTGAAGATGAGGAGGCCGTCAAAACATCCGTGCGTCAATGGCTTAGGAAGCAGAGCTGTGATTTTTACCGTGCTGGGATACATGCCCTTGTTCAAAGATGGACCAAAACTGTAGAGATGGGCGGAGATTACATTGAAAAATGACAAAATGATCCTCAATGTTGTGGTTTTCAACCTATGTAATTGCATTTAAATTTCCTGACAATTAAACGTAGAAAAAAAATAGGAGGCATTACTTTTTGACTGACCCTCGTATATCGAATATTCGTACCGGGGTTCGATAGTTTTTCCTGAAGGTATTTTTCTACACCCTTGTACGCAAGTGCAACAAGGGTGGTAAACAGTTCAGACAAGATGAGAATAAAAGGTTTTGAGATGTTGTTCTACAGAACAGTGATGAAGATTACATAGGTCGATCAGATAACTAATGAAAAAGTACTGTATCTACCTGGGGATAAACTCAATATGTAGCATGAGTGCAAGAAGGTATCTGCTGATAAGATAAAGCCTATGGTACCGTCAATCCGGTAATGAAAGGATGTCTGGGAAGGAAGGGGAGTCAATTTGAAGGACCCAGTTCTTGACTGCGGAGAGCAGATTCAAGAAAATGTATTGTAGAAGCTACGCTTATGTAAGTGGCTTGCACGGGATAGACTATATGCATCAAATCAGTCTTCTGACTGAGTACCACACCAACAGCACGAACGTTTTACAAATTCACATGACACTATAGAGGTCAGTGTGTTTGTTGTACGAGTATCAGTAGATGGCAACACCTACTGGACACCAAACAATTCCAAATCTTAGCATGTATAAACGCTTGAATGTATAGCAGCTTTGGCTGATCAAGACTAGAGAAATATGATAATTTTGTTATTTACCGTATTCTCCTGATGTTATTCAATGTGAATAGTGAGTAAGCATTGATGGATCATCATCATCATCATCATCATTTAAGACTGATTATGCCTTTCAGCGTTCAGTTGGGAGCATAGTACCCTTTATAGAATTCCTCCATGATCCCCTATTCAGTGCTAACATTGGTGCCTCTTCTGATGTTAAGTCTATTACTTCAAAATCATTCTTAACCGAATCGATGTACCTTCTCCTTGGTCTGCTCCGCCTCCTCCTACCCTCTACTGCTGAACCCATGAGCCTCTTGGGTAACCTTGCTTCTCCCATGCGTGTAACATGACCCTACCATCGAAGCCTGTTTGCCCTGACTGCTACATCTATAGAGTTCATTCCCAGTTTTTCTTTGATTTCCTCATTGTGGACACCCTCCTGCCATTGTTTCCATCTACTAGTACTTCTAACCATCCTAGCTACTTTCATATCCGTAACCTCAACCTTATTGATAAGGTAACCTGAATCCACCCAGCTTTCGCTCCCAAACAATGAAGTTGGTCGAAAGATTGAACAGTGCACAGATAACTTAGTCTTGGTACTGACGTCCTTCTTGCAGAAGAGAGTAGATCGTAGCTGAGCAGCCACTGCATTCACTTTGCTACACCTCGCTTCCAGATCTTTCACTATGTTGCCATCCTGTGAGAATATGCATCCTAAGTACTTGAAACCGTCCACCTGGTTTAACTTTGTTCCACCTATTTGGCACTCAGTCCGTTTATATCTCTTCTCACTGATATTACTTTTGTTTTTGAGATGCTAATCTTCATACCATAGTCCTTACATTTCTGATCTAGCTCTGAAATATTACTTTGCAAACTTTCAATCGAATCGGCCATCACAACTATGTCATCCGCACATGCAAGACTGCTTATTTTGTGTTCACATATCTTAATCTCACCCAGCCAGTCAATTGTTTTCAACATATGATCCATAAATAATATGAACAACAGTGGAGACAGGTTGCAGGCTCGTCTTACCCCTGAAACTACTCTGAACCATGAACTCAATTGACCATCAACTCTAACTGCTGTTTGACTATCCATGTAAAGACCTTTAATTGCTTGCAAAAGTTTGCCTCCTATTCCATAATCTCGTAGAACAGACAATAACTTCCTCCTAGGAACCCAGTCAAATGCCTTTTCTAGAACTATAAAGCACGGATACAATCTGCTGTTGCACTCATAACACTTCTCCATTATTTGCCGTAAGCTAAAGATCTGGTCCTGACAACCTCTAAGAAGCCTAAACCCACACTGATTTTCATCCAATTGGTCCTCAGCTAGTACTCGCACTTTCCTTTCAACTATACCTGAGAAGATTTTACCCACAACGCTGATTAAAGAGATACCTCTGTAGTTGTTACAATCTTTTCTGTTTCCATGTTTAAAGATTGGTGTGATTACTGCTTTTGTCCAGTCTGATGGAACCTGTCCCAACTCCCAGGCCATTTCAGTTATCCTGTGTAGCCATTTGAGACCTGACATTCCACTGTATTTGATGAGTTCCGACTTAATTTCATCCACCCCAGCTGCTTTATTGCACTGCAATCTATTGGCCATTATCTCCACTTCCTCAAATGTGATCCTATTTCCATCATCATTCCTATCCCATTGTACATCGAAATCTGACACATTACTGATCGTATTTTCACCTACATTGCGCAACTCTTCACAATATTCCCTCCATCTGCCCAAAGCATCCACAGGATTCACCAGCAGTTTTCCTGACCTGTCCAAAAGACTTGTCATTTCCTTCTTACCTCCCTTTCGAAGACTGCTAATTACACTCCAAAATGGTTTTCCAGCAGCTTGACCCGAAGTCTCCAACCTGTTTACAAAGTCTTCCCAAGATTTCTTCTTGGATGCTGCAATTATCTGTTTGGCTTTGTTCCTTTCTCTGTCTACCTGAGTTCTAGTATGTAGCCATTTTTGATACACCTTCTTTTTCCTTTTACAGGCTGCCTTGACTGTGTCATTCCACCAAGCTGTTTTTGCTTCATCCTACCTTTACACACTACTCTTCCAAGACATTCTTTAGCCACTTCTAGTACTGTGTCCCTGTACCTTGTCCATTCCTTTTCCAATGACTGTAATTGTCTACATTCAGCTAACTGGTACATTTCTGAGATCACTGTTAGGTACTTATGCCTGATTTAAAGAGATGTATTTCTACCAATAAAACGCGCAGTGTCCATAGTGTTTTGTGAGTGGAGCAGTGCGAGGGATTGGGAATGTATCAGAGTTAAATATCGGTGAACTGCGGTCTTATGCGCTCTAGCTAAAATGGCACACAGCTTCCATAATGAAGAATATACAGATATGGCGTAAGTTAGCGGTTTCTGTGATGGTAGTGCTTCTGCTGCGATCGAAGAATAACGTCCGTGATTTTATGATTCGTCGCAGTCCTGATCATTGACTGTTTGCCAGAGTTTTCATCACTCTAAATGCAACAGGTATTCTTCCAGGTTCCCATTTCCTCTTCTGAATGTCTCAATTACCTGATCAGGAACAGCACACTTTTTTGAAATGGTGCAGAGTAGTTCTACCACTAGCACATGACGACTTTCTGCAGGTGGGAGTGTTAAAAATACGTGCTTTAAAACTTATACTTTGTAAAACGCATGTTTTAATGGTTACTAATTGTTGTACATGTATAAACTTGACAGTGTATTGAGTAGTGCAGAAAATTCATTACATACTCTGTTCCATCTCGGAAACCATTCGGGATACAGTATATATCAACACGAAGCTTTTTTGCTTCAAATGAACGCTCCTGCCATATCCCTGGCCATTCGTCTGAGACACTCTGTATATGTGAATGTTCTTCTACCCAACATTCGGCAAGCAGAACTGGTACTTTTTACAGACGATACTAAAACTAATGTCATAATAAATCTCATTAGAGAGCAATCAACAACAGACATTATAAATGATGTTATTCAAGAAATATTAAATTGTTCTCTGAAAACTTACTCTCTAACTTTTTAGATTATATATTACATTCAGTTGTGTACAACAAATGCTCAAACCAACAACTGATGTCGCATGGGAAAATTAGTCAGTAAATGGGATTGAATGCTCCAAATAATCGGGTGTACATGATTAGGAAAGGAAATGGAAGAAAAATGAAACTGAACTTCTCAAACAACTAAGTTCAGCTTGCCCTTTGTACAATTGCTAATCTTGGAAGCAAACTAATAAGACTTCTGACATATTTTGTATATTTCTGGTCAATAATGTCTTACGGAATAATTTCCTCGGAAAGTCATCAGACAGAAAGAAAATAATGATTGCACAGGAACGGGCAGTATGAATAATATGTGAATGTCTTGTAGGTATTTCCTCAAAGCATTTTAACCCCTCTATCACAATACGTGTTTTCGCTAGCGAAATTTCTCCTAAATAATCCAACACAATTTGAGACAAATAATTACATCTGTACTGCCTACATCATCAGCGGAAAAAATGTTGTTTATTTCATATTATTGCAGCAGTCAGTGGCTCAGAAAGAAGTTCAATTTGAAGAATAAAAAATGATCGTTTGTCAATAGCACAAGATGTTCGCCTATACGAAGTTACAAACCAACAATCATTTTTCCTGGACAACTCCTTCTATTCCATTGACGAATTTTCATTTGGAAACTGGCAGCCTGTAAGAAATTTTTTAATCGTACTTGAATGAATAGGATTATAATAGTAGTCTTCTCATTAATGTTAACACAAATCATGTACACACAACAGGTAAACGGACTAGTTACACATAATTTCGCTAAAAGAATCGTTCAAATGATCCAAGGCACATTTAAGTAACTAACTACCAAACTAACTGTGTTTGCACAGTTGTTCTCCCTTTCAAATAGTCCCAACAGCAAAAAATAGTAATTTCATTATACAGGGTGGACCATTGATCGTGACCGGGCCAAATATCCAACGAAATAAGCGTCAAACGAAAAAACTACAAAGAAAGGAACTTGTCTAGCTTGAAGGGGGAAACCAGATGGTGCTATGGTTGGCCCATAAGATGGCGCTGCCATAGGTCAAATGGATATCAACTGCGTTTTTTAAAATAGGAACCCCATTTTTATTACATATTCGTGTTGTAATACGTAAAGAAATATGAATGTTTTATTTCGACCACTTTCTTCTCTTTGTGCAAGATGGCGCTGTAATAGCCACAAACACATGGCTCACAACTTTAGACGAACAGTTGGTAACAGGTACGTTTCTTAAATTAAAATACAGAACGTAGGTACGTTTGAACATTTTATTTCGGTTGTTCCAATGTGATACATGTACCTTTGTGAACTTATCATTTCTGAAAACGCTTGTTGTTACAGCGCAATAACCTGTAAATACCACATTAATGCAATAAATGCTAATAATGATGTCCGTCAACCACAATGCATTTGGCAATACGTGTAACGGCATTCCTCTCAAGAGCGACCAGTTCGCCTTCCGTAATGTACGCACATGCATTGACAATGCGCTAACGCATGTTGTCAGGCGTTGTCGATGGATCACGATGGCAATTATTCTTCACCATTTCCCACAGAAAGAAATCCGGGGACGTTGCATCCGGTGACCGTGCTTCGACGACCATTCCACCTGTCTTGATATATGCTATTCAATACCGCTTCCTTTAATCGTGCGATAAAGTACTTTATGTCCCAGCTCAGTTCAGAACATTCTACAAGTCATACAAATATCACCACAAAAGACTTAAAACTTGAATGTATATTCGAGGTTTAGAAACGTCTCTTTTCATAGGTGCTTTTCTCGCTACTGGCTATCTGCATTTATAATGTCTGTTTCGGCTAAACTCTATTACTTTGCAACCTTAATTAATTACATTTAGTGTCCCATTTCCAAATGTAATTTCACCTGCATCTTCTGACTTAATTCGATTATGTTGAAGTGGCTCTGTTTTACTTTCGTTCGTCGTGTTATTACCTCTTTTCAAGATGTTATCCATTCATTTCAGCTAATCTTCTAAGTTATTTTCAGTCTCTGACAGAATTACAGTGCTACATGCAAACCTCAAATTTTCATTGCCTCTCTAAGAACTTTCATTTCCTTTCTAAATGCAGAACTTGAAAGCAACGAGGTACGTTGTCCTTCAGTAAGACTTCAAAGAGACTGGTTGAGTAAGACACACGTACTGGTCAGTAGCGCCATAAACAAATGCACATTAAATTCATTTTATCTCGGAACCATTCCCAGTATAGCATATAACCATTTGAAATATTTTGCTTCAAAGTTTGGTTAAGCAAGACACACGTCCTCGTCATTAGCGCCAAAAACAATGCACATTAAACTTATTCTTTCTCGGAACTATTCTCAACGTAGTGTATGACCAGTTAAAGTATTTTGCTTCAAATCTGCGTTGCTGTCATTTCCCTGAATACTAACTGTTCATTTTTGGAATTCTTCTAAGAGAAATAGGAGTGGAGCCAAAACTAACCCTTGTGGCACTCTCTTTGTGATATTTTTTTCCCTGGTCATCAAAATTTTCTGCCTTTTCAACATTGTTTCAATTATTGAGTTCAATATTTTGCATAACGTGTGTTCGTAGCTGTCTCAATATTGAGAATTTGTGACTACACGTATTGAATAACGAGAAGATTTTGTGCAGTGATGTTGATTATTGCATGGGATTCGTTAGACGTGGGCGGAGCAGTCGCGCACGACCTCGCGTGTGGCGGCGGTAGCGGCAGCGGCAGCGGCAGCGACTGCACAGCGCGACAGTAAACCGGTGGCGAGCGGCCACTGACATGCCGCCTCATGCAAAACGTGGCTCGCTGCCCGCTCCCCGCCTGCTATTTGCCTTCCGCCGCAGATTTATGTGACGCCAGCACGGTCGGCAGATATGTTCACGCTACGCGGTCGCCTCGTTCCTCTGTTATCTTCAATGCAAATTTCGTGGAGCTGTGCTGCGTTGTTCGTCCAATCCATTATCCCCCTTTCACACTCTCACGGTGACCATCAGCACTCTGCGTTTGGATGGGTCAGAACAACTCTTCAGTTTGTCAGTTCTATGTGCGTGCGGGCGCGTGTGTTGTGCGTGCGAGCGTGTGTGCGTGTGTGTGTGTGTGTGTGTGTGTGTGTGTGTGTGTGTGTGTGTGTGGTTTCTTTAAACTATTGCTAGGTTCCAAGGGTTCAGCATTACCTTCAGTGGAGAGTAGACTGATAACGATCATTGTACGAAGGGTGGCTATGAAACATTATCACCATAAAAATAAGAAATAATTACGTTTTCGTTGTTTGCCCGCACTTGTCCGCAGTCTTCGTACAACGTTTAAATCACCGCCCTATAATATGTGAATGTATTGTACCTTGGTATTCTTCTCAGACTTTCGCCTCTCGCCAGCCCTGTCATATAAGTTCAATATATGTTCTTATTTTATTTTGGAATGATACCTTTCACTTATCATGTGCTGAATTTTCTTCTGGAACTACCATCTCCAGAAAATTAAAATTCTTCCATTTGTAAAAAAGTGTTCCAATATTCAATGGAAATTTTAAAATGTTGCCGTCGAGAAAATTTTATCAGTACTATATTTAATATTATTACTCTACTACTCTACTGCACACCAATTTCAGATTAAAAATGTAAGTGCAGGTCAGTTGTGGCTTAAATTGAAAGAAATAGTATCGACATTGTATCAAATAATTCAACAAACGGCGGAGCCGTTCCCCCTTGGTACACAAATCGGACCAAAATACTCTTGCAGAAACAACGAAAGACGTGTGCAAAATTTATGCGAACGCAAAATCCCCAAGATTGGCGATCTTCTATTCGAAACTTACAAGGGAAACTCCCCATCACCCCCCCCCCCCCTCAGATTTAGTTATAAGTTGGCACACTGGATAGGCTCTCCTGAGCTCACACCATCCATAATGTTGCCTATCTTGCACATGGCCTACTCAGTTTGCATATTTTGCTTTTTTTTTCATAGTTCTGCACTACTTCTTCCTGTCATCTCGATTGATCTGTGTTCAGTTTATTACGGCCTACCCACTGTGCAAACTTATAACTAAATCTGAGGGGGGTGCGATGGGGAAGTTCCCTAGTTAGCGTTGACTTCAATGCGAGACGCATGTAATAGTTTCCACAATGAAACTTCGTCTCGACACCTCAGAAAATCCGAAGAAATTCTGGTTTTATGTAAAGTACGCTAGTGGCAAGACACAGTCGGTGCCTGTTCTGCGCGATAGCTATGGAAATGCTGTCGACGCCAGTGATACTAAAGCAGAGCTACTAAACACAGACTTCCGAAATTTCTTCACCAAAGAAGACCAAGTAATATGAGTAACTCTGAAGGTGGTATCCTCGACGTAGTGAAGAAATTTAAACTACTTACTAAAAACAAGTCTTCCGGTCCAGGCTGTGTACCCATTTGGTTCCTACCAGAGTATGCTAATACAATTGCTCCATACTCAACAAAAATATACAACCGCTTGCTGGACAAAAGATCGGTACCCAAAGCCTGGAAAGTTGCACAGGTCACATCAGTTTTCAAGAATGGTAGTAGAAGTAATCCACTAAATTATAGGCCCATATCATTAACGTCAATATGCAGCAGGTTTTTGGAGCATATATTGTGCTCGAACATTATGGATTACCTCGAAGATAAGGGTCTATTGACGCATAGTCAACACAGACATAGAAAACGCCGTTCTTTTGAAACACAGCTACCTCTGTACTTAGACGAAGTGTTGAGTGCTATTGACAAGGGATTTCAAATTGATTCAATATTTCTAGATTTCCAGAAGGCTTTTGACACTGTACCACACAACCGGTTGTAGTGAAACTGCGTTCTTATGGAATATCGTCTCCGTTTTGTGACTGGATTCGTGATTACCTGTCAGAGAGGTCGCAGTTCATAGTAATTGAATGAAAGACATCGAGTAAACCAGAAGTGATTCCTGGTGTAGTATTATAGAAACTCTACTGTTCCTTATCTCCATTAACGATTTAGGAAAAAATCTGAGCAACCGTCGTAAGTTGTTGGCAGATGATGCTCTCATTTATGTCTAGTAAAGTCATCAGAAGATCAAAACAAATTGCAAAACAAATTCAAAAAGAGATCTGCGTAGTGCAAAAATTGGCAATTGACTCTAAACAATAAGTATGAGATCCTTACCAGATAGGATTAACGGAGTACATCGAGAAAGTTCAAAGAAGAGCAACTTTTTTGTACTATCTCGAAACAGGGGAGAGAGTGTAACTGAAATGATACAGGAGTTGGGGTGGACATCATTAAAACAAAGGCGGCGGAATTTTCTTGCGAATTTTCAATCACCAACATTCACCTCTGAAGGCGAAAATATTTTATTGATGACGACCTACGTAGGGAGGAACGATCATCATCATAAACTGAGGGAAATCAGAGCTCGCATGGAAAGATATAGGTGTTCGTTTCTTCCGCGCGCCTCTTCCAGGCACTTGTGTGTGGTTTTCAGAGTATCGATGTAGATGTAGTTGTAAATAATCAGCAAGTGAAATCAGTTTCAAGTAAAATACATTTTCGCATACTAAAATTAAAAATATGGTAAAACAGGGGTGTGATTCGTTATGAATAGGAAAGTAGAGAAAATGGTGCGTTACTACGAAGAGTTCGGTGATACGTTGGTTCTTATCAAAATCGACAGCAAAGCAACGCTCACAAATAATAGTTCATGTACACATGGCGACGACATAAAGAGAAGAAGGGGAAATAGAGAACGTATAGAGAACGTAGATGACAATACTGAACGGACAGTTCAGTACATAAAGGAAGATGATTAATAGTCGTACTGGTCTGGAAAGCAGTAGTTTGGGAGGGAATAGAATTACGGGATAGTATGGACTTTGCAGTAGGGAATAGAGAGGATAAAAATTTAATTCTGTGATAAATTCAGCTAGTAACAGTGAATACACTGATCCGAAACCACAAGAGGAGTATGTACGCCTGAAAAAAAGCTGGGAAACAGAGGAGCATTCCAGGTGGATCAAATTATGGTGAGACAGCTATTCTGAAATCAGATCATGTGTTGTAAAGTTGCCCAGGAGACGATATAGATTCAGATTTTAAGAGAATCGTCCGGAAGGTTCAAAGTGGATGCAAGTGGGATACTGAAATAGTAAGGAATGAGAAGCGGTTAGCGCCATAAAATCATTTAAAAACGCTAACCACACCATCTGTGTTTGCACTTTAACAGTTACACTAACATATTTAGTGTGTTGCATGATGGCACAGTGACGAAATCTGCATAAGTGAGGTTGTCTTTAGTTTTTCATTTGGAATTCGAGTCTGATATTGTATCTTGATAGCTTCAAAGGGAACAAAATAAGTTAAATTGCTAAATTTGAAATAAAGTATTTATTTCAAAGGATAACAAAAGCGTGCGCACGTAGATGTCTTCTCCCATGAAAAAAATTAGGTCTGGCTCTTTAATATATAGTGAACAGATAGTCTTACGTTTCAATAAGTTCATGATGGGTGATGGCCAGATGAGCACTAGGTTCTCTCGAGCGCTTCAGAAATGTTTACGCAATGTGAAGTGCACTCAAGCCCTGATTGCCATCGCTTCGCCTCTGTCATCTCTCTTCAGAGGACGGAAAATGGAGAAACACGAACATTCGCGACAGGATCGTAATGAATCTTTTTTCCTCCGACAGCGTAAGTAGAACGACGTGACACTCACCAGTTTATTGATGATCAACATTATTGAAAATGCATTCAGTTTCATGTGAAAACGCTTAAATAAGTCAAATGTAAGTTACGGTAAACGGTGTGATTATACGAGTGTGAGCTTTATTATTTTCTTATAAATGATTAAGCTATGTTGATGCTGGTAGGACGATTGTAATGCACGTTTCTGTCAGCCACGGGTCAACTGGACCTTGTGATGATGTAATGTTACGTTTCTACAACACTATTCGTTCGAGAACAAAAATTGTAACTGTTGCACGCGTCAGCAGTCGTGCTGTATTGGCATTAATTGCCTTCTTCCTGGCTAACATTCCCTCCCATTTTATAAGTCGATTGTTTTGTATGACTGAATTTTCCACAATCGCCTATTTTGCTAGTGTGTTTTAGAAACAATACAATAAGAGATGCTGCACATCATGGATGCATCAGCTGCTTCTCACATAGCCAATTTTGTAAGAGAAGCAATTTATCGATTCGTCCACGTGACAGGTGACAGTATCGTAAACTTTTAACAGTAGGGTCTTATCTGCTGCTGAATCCTTTCAGCCCCAGACAGCAAAGCAGAGAGTGCGTTCGAAGCAACTAGCACAGCCAGACAGGAAATGAAATTCTAGGTTTGTGTCGTACATTAAACACCTAACCAGAGAGGCTAACATCGGAACGTGTGTTATTAGCATGAATGAACGAACGTCATGAAGTAAGCACGTGGTTGTTCTTCTTAATAAATTGTGCTTTTCCTAAAATTCCCTATGTGTTGGTATTTTCGCTGATATTAAATACGTACCTATAGCAGGGATGATCCTATAACGTACTTTACATAGAAAAGTATAAGCAGTAGCTACTGGACAACGGCAGTAGCAGACGTCAAAATGAGGCAGAAAGCGATCCAGTGGTCTACATGCCTCATTTGTTTAGAGGGTGCTAGAAACATGGCTCTACCTTATGAGAGCGTCTTAACATAAAGGGATATTTTCTGCCTTAAGCTGGAGATACTCACTTTTCGTACACAGCGGTTCAGAGCTCAGCTAGACACAGTGTGTCTCTATGGAACAACTTCTCACTCAAAATACGCGACGAACGTATTGCTTAGTAGGCTACGTTGGTAAACAAAACAGCAAGATTTACAAACTGACTTCATGGCAGATGAATGTATTTTGCAAGTTACTGGGTGTTCAAATATAAATGTAAAGGAACAAGGAGCTTGATGAAAGGTTGCCATAAAACATAAACGGAAGTCGCATGTAAGAAATAGATTAGATAAAAAACTCGTAGAGAGAAGAGGTCTGTGTTCACATCAGTTTTAAATCTACATCTACATCTAAACACATACTCCGCAAGCCACTGTACCACAACTAGTCGTTTTCTATCTGGTGCCATTCGCTGCTAGGAAGAGGGAAAAACGTTTATCTACACTCCTGGAAATTGAAATAAGAACACCGTGAATTCATTGTCCCAGGAAGGGGAAACTTTATTGACACATTCCTGGGGTCAGATACATCACATGTTCACACTGACAGAACCACAGGCACATAGACACAGGCAACAGAGCATGCACAATGTCGGCACTAGTACAGTGTATATCCACCTTTCGCAGAAATGCAGGCTGCTATTCTCCCATGGAGACGATCGTAGAGATGCTGGATGTAGTCCTGTGGAACGGCTTGCCATGCCATTTCCACCTGGCGACTAAGTTGGACCAGCGTTCGTGCTGGACGTGCAGACTGCGTGAGACGACGCTTCATCCAGTCCCAAACATGCTCAATGGGGGACAGATCCGGAGATCTTGCTGGCCAGGGTAGCTGACTTACACCTTCTAGAGCACGTTGGGTGGCACGGGATACATCCGGACGTGCATTGTCCTGTTGGAACAGCAAGTTCCCTTGCCGGTCTAGGAATGGTAGAACGATGGGTTCGATGACGGTTTGGATGTACCGTGCACTATTCAGTGTCCCCTCGACGATCACCAGAGGTGTACGGCCAGTGTAGAAGATCGCTCCCCACACCATGATGCCGGGTGTTGGCCCTGTGTGCCTCGGTCTTATGCAGTCCTGATTGTGGCGCTCACCTGCACGGCGCCAAACACGCATACGACCATCAATGGCACTAAGGCAGAAGCTACTCTCATCGCTGAAGACGACACGTCTCCATTCGTCCCCCCAATTCACGCCTGTCGCGACACTACTGGAGGCGGGCTGCACGATGTTGGGGCGCGAGCGGAAGACGGCCTAACGGTGTGCAGGACCGTAGCCCAGCTTCATGGAGACGGTTGCGAATGGTCCTCGCCGATACCCCAGGAGCAACAGTGTCCCTAATTTGCTGGGAAGTGGCGGTTCGGTCCCCTACGGCACTGCGTAGGATCCTACGGTCTTGGAGTGCATCCGTGCGTCGCTGCGGTCCGGTCCGAGGTCGACGGGCACGTGCACCTTCCGCCGACCACTGGCGACAACATCGATGTACTGTGGAGACCTCACGCCCCACGTGTTGAGCAATTCGGCGGTACGTCCACCCGGCCTCCCGCATGCCCACTATACGCACTCGATTAAAGTCCGTCAACTGCACATACGGTTCACGTCCACGCTGTCGCGGCATGCTACCAGTGTTAAAGACTGCGATGGAGCTCCGTATGCCACGGCAAACTGGCTGACACTGACGGCGGCGGTGCACTAATGCTGCGCAGCTAACGCCATTCGACGGCCAACACCGCGGATCCTGGTGTGTCCACTGTGCCGCGCGTGTGATCATTGCTTGTACAGCCCTCTCGCAGTGTCCGGAGCAAGTATGGTGGGTCTGACACACCGGTGTCAATGTGTTCTTTTTTCCATTTCCAGGAGTGTATATACTCTTTGTGAAACGGAATTGGGATTTCATCCGGACCTGGCGACTTACTCATTTTCGTTTGAGTTGTTTCTCAATGCCAGAGATGCTTATTAATGTATCTTCCGTACGGTACTCTGGTTGGTGGTCAAACGACGGTACGCTTGTATGATTCTCCTGCGTGAACGATTCATTAATCGTGGAATTAAAACGTCAGCCTTACTTTCGCTACCTTCTACTACCAAACCAGACTGATCAACGAGTGACTGGATGGAACACTTAGTGGTGTTACATAGTACCAGAACGTTTTCGGGTTCTCCGCCAGATGTACAGACAAGGATTTTCGGTGATAGCTATTGTATGTTTCACGCACAGTTCTTTTCACAGGAGCACGAATCTCCACTAGCCTTTGCCTCTCGTTATTTGCACGTCCTATTGCGAACCGAGAGTGGAACAGCCTTTGATTCCTCAGAATTTTCGAATTTCGTTATTAAACCACGTTGGGTGTTTTCCTTCCTTAACCCACTTCCTAGGCACATATTTGTCCAGAGCACGATTTATAATCTGTTTAAATTTTGCTTATAATTCCTCTATGTCCGTTATTCTGGAATTAAATGATTGCAGTTCTTTGACTGTATGAGATGCTAACAACTGCTTATCTACTCTATCTAGCAGCAAAACCCTCCTAGACCTCTAGGCTAATTTCTTTACTTTCGTAACCAAACTCGCTTTGATAACATCTTGACCACTAATCCCCGTCTCTACACAGACACCGTCGATAAGATACGACCTGTTTGTAACTACAAGATCCAAGATACTTCCATTGCGTGTGGGCTGCCGAACTAACTGTTCAAGACAGTGTTTTTGGAAAACGTGTTCAAAAATACTTCACAAGATGGTATGTCTCAACCCCCTCCACTGAAGCCATACACGTTCCCGTGTACACTTGGCAGGTTGAAGCCACCACCAACGAGTATTGCATGGTCTGGGTATTTATGCGCAACTGATCACAGATTTACGTTGAATGACTGTAGAACTGTCACTGCGGAATCGGTTGGTTGGTAAACACATCCAAAAATTAACTCGATTTCACCTAGACCTGTTACGCGCGACCAGATAACTTCACTATTACACTCAATTTAAACGTGAGTAGAGACAATACTTTCCTCGACTTCACTGAACACTCCCCCTCCTACGGCGTCTGTCTTTCAGTTAAACACTACAAGTCGCGCTAACGCCTCAGAGCTTTTTACTTCCGGTTGCTGCCAACTCTCAGTACCAAGAATAATTTGAGGTTGATAGCTTTCCTGGAGGGCAGTAAATTGGGGAACTTTGTTACAAATACTTCCACAATTTCTGCTGCCAGAGTAGCTGCTTCCTTTGTGTAGTGCACACCTGACTTACCAGGGGGTGTCCTAAAAATCCCCACCCGATAACGCAGGTCCAGAAATGTGTAGTCAAGACTGTCACATAGACAGTGTACGGAAAATAAAAATAAAATGAGAATCAATAACGACCGATCCGGGAGGCAGACGTCTAGTCTGTGTTCAGGGACTAATATGTTACTGGTCTTACGCTGTAACTCATTTCAGACATGTTGCTTGTAAGTGATTAATAGAAACGTTAACAGTAGCGTATACAGGGTGTTGATAGAAAAGTCTTATGTGTTTTTCAAGGCAACGAGATCGCCAAGCATTCTCAGTGACTAACACCAAATCGCAAGGTCAGACGCTTCAAGTTTGTAGATTAAATCTGCAAAATCCATGGTCAATTTGTGTTGCATTCGCACGTGAGCACAGCCAACAAAAATGTTTTTGAGCAAGACGTAAAAACCCAAAATGTTGTATATCCAAACCATCTAATTAAACGTATTCTGATTAATTTGAAAACAACTGAAAACACGTTGCACCTAATGCCGGACATAAGTTAGTTTTTCATATAAATTTGTTCCAGAATGTTTGTTTACGACAAATCAGCAGGGATTGTTTTAAGTTCTAAGTTACACCAACAGAATGTTTGTTTACGAGAAATCAGCAGAGATTGTCTAAAGTTCTAAGTTACACAATCAAAATGTTTTTTTACGACAAATCAGCACGGATTGTCATAAATTCTAAGTTATACAACCCCATCTTCTCCAAAATTCTCTCTCCGTTCATATATATATATATATATATATATATATATATATATATATATATATATATATATACAGAGGTTGGAGGTCTAGTGAGTATTTATGCAAAGTAAATAAGGCGACATTAACGACTTCGACGGTGGAAAACTAACACTAGAAACTAAACTCACTCAAATCAGAAGATCGAAAAACTAGCAAATTCTTGCAGAAAAGGTATATAGCACTACTAAAAGCAGCTGGGTGATTAGCTACTGTTCACTTCTGCTCAGAAATATGTCAGAATGGCGCTAAACTAAACAATGTAAACAAACTGTGTACAACCGATAAGTTGCTGATGCTACTGATTCCCCACAATGTTCTGAGGCTGGATGTCTCGTGAAAATAGAAGGATGGGCGGGTGCTGCAGGCTGATAGAGGACAGTTATGTTGTACTTTTTAGTCACATATCATTCATGAAAGTAGGACCGCCTTAGTCTAAAACAGAGCAATGGAAGTTAACTCGTATTTTCCTCAAAAACTTCACGTAATCAAAATGTGAAGGACGTATTTTTTTTTAATTAAAAGAAGTTACTCGTATCTTGAGAAGAAATTAAGTGTTGGTTGTATTTGCATTTCAGTTTCCCACTACACAGTTCAATAATCAACGGTCTCTACTATTATATTGAGTTCTTTAACGACTCACTTACAACAAGCAAGGCTGCAAGCCAAGAGAGGTCCACTGATGTAGAACATAGGCCTTAAATTTAGGAAGAAATTTCTGAGATTGTATGTTTGGAGCACAGTGTTGTAATTGGTGACGTAGAATGCTAGTGCTACTCTAAGATGAAATGGTTGGCACTGTTGTTAAATTTCTGTACACATTTTTGGAATCGATCATTGAGCACCCGCCATTTTTCAACATTTACATTTCATTCTCATTCTTTGTTATCATTATTATCGTACTATTATTATAAGTAGTACTAGAAGTATCTTTATTTTTCACACCAAAGATTACACTGTTGAGTACTTAATTTTACTTTCAGCTTCCTTAGGAGTGTACGTGATGAATTAAATGATCTTACAATACTTCACGAAAGATAGTGTCTATTTCAAACAGTACTGTGTCCTATGTTTAATGGCATTAATGCATCCTGTGATTCCACGTTTCAAAGTATTATTCTCAGGGGACCTTTGATGAAACGAATATCATTTGTTTTTACATTCCGCACTCGACTGATCTCATTTATTTTAATATGTTCTGAGCCGCCACTTCGTTAGCGTTCCCGTCACATGGAAATGAGACATCGATGAACAGGCCTGATGTTTTACCTTGTTGATGTATAATGATCTCAGGCATCATTTGTTGGAGACATCTGATACCCTCAGAACTCTGAATATTTGCCAATAAAAATATGATCACTTCCCACATTCCCTCTTCAAGTGTTCATTTATTTCAAAGATAGGGAAACCCGATATTACACGATCTGTCGTCTACGGTATTCTCTACAAAGTCAACATTTATCATCTTGAGTGATTTTAATTTTATTAGTCCATCGTCCCTGAGTTCTGATCTCGTACAACCACTAATTAAGGTTCTGAGTTTGCTCTCGTTGTTCCCCTTTTAAACCGCAGATGCATCTATTGTCTGTCAATGTTGAAGTTATCCAGGCAGCTTATGTACTGACCAGACAGAGATTCCTGCCTACATCATCGTTCAGTTTATTCTGAGTCTACATTCTGCACTGCAGGAGTGAGTGCGTATCAGGACCCTGTAAATTCTCTGAGAGCGTTATTGCAACCTTCGTTGCGTAAACCATAATTCTTTTTTGTTTATTTCTTTCTCGTACTTGATTAAAGTAATAGGCACCTTATCTATTATTCCGACCATGGTATTACAATATGTTTCCTCAATTTGTCACAGATCTTTCCTCCCTTTCTTACTTGACATATATTTTTTGTCGATTTCGGGTTTTAATTATTCTCTTTCGTAAGATACTTCTGTGTCTTACGGCATATGAAAAAAATTGTTTACAGTCTACGAGACTGAATTAGTATGCAGCTGGAGGAACTGCCAGTGCCCTGCAGTCAATTTTGGACGTAGAGTTCGGTTTTTAGTTTCTGTATTACCCTTAAGTAATATTTTCGAATAACTCTTTATTCAATGTTTCTTTCGCACTTAACATTATATTTTTCCAGCTCTGGATTTCTAATATAGGTAGCCTCATCCAAGTGAATCAGCTCCGCCTTCAAAAGTTTCCCTCTAACCCCATTCACTTCGAAACACTTGACGGTGCCATGTTGATTGCAAATATTATAATTTAATCCCTGATGAATACTTAACATTTCATTTAATGTCCTTCCATTTATTCTTGTTCTTCTTCATATTACCATAACAATAATAATAAAGTAAATATTATTAAATCTTCAGTCCAGAGACTGGTTTGATGCAGCTCTGCACGCTACCCTACCCCATTGCAAATTTCTTCATCTCTGAATAACGACAGCATTCTACATTCTTCTGAATCTGCTTAGTGTATTCATCCCTTGGTCTCCCTCTACTATCTTTAACCACCGTGCTTCCCTCCAATACTAAATTTGTGATCCTTCGATACTTCAGAACGTGTCTTATGAACCAACACCTCTTCTTGTCAAGTTATGCCACAATTTCCTTTTCTCCTCAATTCTATTCAGTACCTCCTCATCAGTCAGACGATCTACCATCAAGTCTTCAGCATTCTTCTGTAGCAACATATTTCGAAATCTTCTATTCTCTTCTTGTTAAACTATTTATTGTCCATGTATCACTTCCATACATGGCTTCACTCCACACGAATACTTTCACAAAAGACTTCCTGACACTTAAATCTATACTCGGTGCCAACAAGTTTCTGCTCTTCAGAAACGATTTCCTTGCCATTGACAGTCTACGTTTTATATCGTCTCTGCTTCAACCATCATCGCTCATTTTGTTCCCCAAATAGCACAACTCATTCATTACTTTAAGTGTCTCAATTTCTAATCTAATTCCCTCAGCATCACCTGATTTAATTCGGCTACATTCCATTACCCTCGTATTGCTTTTGTTGATGTTTACCTTATATCCTCCTTTCAAGACACTGCCGATTCCGTTCAACTGCTCTTCCATGTCCTTTGCTGTCTCTGACAGAACTACAATGTCGTCGACAAACCTTAAAGTTTTTATTTCTTCTCTGTGGATTTTAATTCCTACTCCAAATTTTTCTTTTGTTTCCTTTACTGCTTGCTCAATACAAAGATTGAATAGCATTGGGGATAGGCTACAACCCTATCTCATCCCCCCTTTTCAATCACTGCTTCCCTTTCATGCCCCTCGACTGTTATAACTTCGCCTGGTTTCTGCACAAATGGTAAATAGTCGCTGTAAGACCATCTTTTTAGAAATGGTTGCGGGACTTGGCTGTTCGATAGATGATGTCAAATTAAATACCTTTCTGCTGTCAAATTT
Organism: Schistocerca gregaria; assembly: GCF_023897955.1. Taxonomy (NCBI): domain Eukaryota; kingdom Metazoa; phylum Arthropoda; class Insecta; order Orthoptera; family Acrididae; genus Schistocerca; species Schistocerca gregaria. The sequence goes on from NC_064922.1 coordinate 466,802,642, forward strand.
CAACATTATTTTATTTGGCAACGTGTTTCAGCGTTTTACTACGCCATCTTCAGGCCCCTGAAAAGTCTACCTCCATTGTGTTTAAAGCAGGTCCAGCAATATTGCTATCAGTAGATACTTGCTGCAGTGATCTCTTCGACGTTCACCTGCCGACTATAATAGCCTTTCACTCACAGTATTTTACACCTGCCACCTTCAGTATTTGAAAGAGAAATATTTCAGTCAACAGTCTCAAAAGCTTTTTCCAAGTCTACAAATGTTAGTAACGTTGGTTTGCCTTTCCTTAATTTTACAGGGTACTTTTCTGGCTCAATATTATGTAAAAATTAACACCTGTTCCTACAGGAACTGTTTATAATGTATATCTTTTACAGATTTTTTGTTGATGTCAGGTAGTGCAGCATGCTTTCTAACAAATTAGAAGTATTTTGAATGTTTCTGAACCTGCTTAGGGTTATTAAAAAAATACAGAGCAATTGATGCGTTTTTTTTCCAAAATGCTTCCTCAAATTGAGGTACCATTTAACCCAAGTTATACATTTGAAGGAGATAAAATTATTACCAGATGTGCATGACATGATGGCTGAGGAACTAGACATGTTTAATTCCACCTCTTATGTATATTACAATGATAAAAAATATCGCATTTTACATTTTAATTTTTATAATTTATTTCCTCATAAAAAAGATTACTTTATCTATAATTTAGTTGATTCTGCAAATAAACCTTAGGTCTACTACATATGTATGGGCTATTGCAAGTTACAAAAAAAATTAGAGCGATGCTTTATCAACTTAAGGAAATATTTGTACCTGAATTATGAAAAATACAACGTATGGGAAACTGCTAATGAAGATATGAGTCCAATTAAACTGTGCCTCAGAACATTTGTGAAGCATAGTCTTCATCCTGAAGCATTTCTTCATCTTCCAGCTACCTGTTGGAATTACTTTTGGCACTTATTGCCTCTTTGGTAACGTGAGGAGCGAATCTTTCAGCTTCAAGCACTCGTTGTCTATCACATGCAAACAATTGATCTTCCATATTAGAGCTAAATTTAATGCCTAAATTTGTCAGGACTTCCAATCTTCCAATCACTCCATCATTTAAACATGTCACTGCATCTGGTACATCAACTTTCACTGTATCTGTTCCTACAAAAACATTCTTGTGTAATCTTTCCCATATGCAGTGGTAGAATACTTCATTTGTAATCTGAGTGCCCTCTAAAGAGATTTACTAAGCAAAACAGGGTCACTCAGGTCTCAGAAAATTGGATTTATTTCATTCATATCAGGCTCAGGAAGAGGACACTTACAACGGTATACTTAAACACTTTCTTTTGCTTTTTGGAAACCACACCAAGAATCTACTTCTTTAGGGCAAAGTCCGAGACCAGGGTGGTCATTTGCGGACAACATATGAACGTAGGTAGCCCATACAGCCTTTCGCATTGCTTTAACATCAATCATAGGTACAGTTTGTACAATTGCCAGTCCATAATACACTCCTGGAAATTGAAATAAGAACACCGTGAATTCATTGTCCCAGGAAGGGGAAACTTTATTGACACATTCCTGGGGTCAGATACATCACATGATCACACTGACACAACCACAGGCACATAGACACAGGCAACAGAGCATGCACAATGTCGGCACTAGTACAGTGTATATCCACCTTTCGCAGAAATGCAGGCTGCTATTCTCCCATGGAGACGATCGTAGAGATGCTGGATGTAGTCCTGTGGAACGGCTTGCCATGCCATTTCCACCTGGCGACTCAGTTGGACCAGCGTTCGTGCTGGACGTGCAGACCGCGTGAGACGACGCTTCATCCAGTCCCGAACATGCTCAATGGGGGACAGATCCGGAGATCTTGCTGGCCAGGGTAGTTGACTTACACCTTCTAGAGCACGTTGGGTGGCACGGGATACATGCGGACGTGCATTGTCCTGTTGGAACAGCAAGTTCCCTTGCCGGTCTAGGAATGGTAGAACGATGGGTTCGATGACGGTTTGGATGTACCGTGCACTATTCAGTGTCCCCTCGACGATCACCAGAGGTGTACGGCCAGTGTAGGAGATCGCTCCCCACACCATGATGCCGGGTGTTCGCCCTGTGTGCCTCGGTCGTATGCAGTCCTGATTGTGGCGCTCACCTGCACGGCGCCAAACACGCATACGACCATCATTGGCACCAAGGCAGAAGCGACTCTCATCGCTGAAGACGACACGTCTCCATTCGTCCCTCCATTCACGCCTGTCGCGACACCACAGGAGGCGGGCTGCACGATGTTGGGGCGTGAGCGGAAGACGGCCTAACGGTGTGCGGGACCGTAGCCCAGCTTCATGGAGACGGTTGCGAATGGTCCTCGCCGATACCCCAGGAGCAACAATGTCCCTAATTTGCTGGGAAGTGGCGGTGCGGTCCCCTACGGCACTGCGTAGGATCCTACGGTCTTGGCGTGCATCCGTGCGTCGCTGCGGTCCGGTCCCACGTCGACGGGCACGTGCACCTTCCGCCGGCCACTGGCGACAACATCGATGTACTGTGGAGACCTCACGCCCCACGTGTTGAGCAATTCGGCGGTACGTCCACCCGGCCTCCCGCATGCCCACTATACGCACTCGCTTAAAGTCCGTCAACTGCACATACGGTTCACGTCCACGCTGTCGCGGCATGCTACCAGTGTTAAAGACTGCGATGGAGCTCCGTATGCCACGGCACACTGGCTGACACTGACGGCGGCGGTGCACAAATGCTGCGCAGCTAGCGCCATTCGACGGCCAACACCGCGGTTCCTGGTGTGTCCGCTGTGCCATGCGTGTGATCATTGCTTGTACAGCCATCTCGCAGTGTCCGGAGCAAGTATGGTGGGTCTGACACACCAGTGTCAATGTGTTCTTTTTTCCATTTCCAGGAGTGTAACTCTGAAGAAGGTCTACTTCAGTCTCTCTCAGTCTGCCTTGGCTAGACAGAGATTTTCCACCAGACAGCAAATTTCCTCTCATTTCTCTTCGAAGTTTCCACAATGTAGCACCAAGGTATCACCATAAACATTGAACTCATTAATTTTATTGAAAGCTTTAGAGTTCCCATCGCCTAGCTACTTTTTAAATCTAACGTTATAAACGGGCACCGGCCTCTGAAATATTTTTAGTGCTCCATAGTACTCCAGAACTACACTGTAACCATCATAATTCTTAGAACACTGATGTTCAGTATGTTCTCCAGTGTCTGCATAGCAGGTGTTTCAGTACTTATATAAGCACTCAACATCAACAACTTTTCCATTCTCCAGAGAAGTAGCACTTACAATACCATTCAAGGAGCGATGTCCTTGACTTGGTCATGTCCCATTAAGAGCAACAGCAATGTCCCTGGTTTCACTAATATTTACAATTTCTTCTACGGAATGTTCCATAGATGCTTTAGACACAACTGTCAAGGAACCTAAAAGTATTTATATGTACTTGCCGAACCTACTGAAAAGTTTTGAACAGCATTTTTTCTTTCTCCTATTGCACGTGTTCCATACACTTACTTCAAATTCACATTGTATGAATTATGCACAATGTTCGAAGTAATTTTGGAGGTAAAATTATTGTATGATCTACATAGAATAATTAATTTTGACGCTAATCCCTTACTGCTGCTTTGTTGTCAGTTATTTCCAGGCAGCCTACACCATCACATTATTTACATCTCTCCACTTCCTTTGTCAAAGAAGATAAGACGCCCACATCATCAACAACAAATCCACTATAAACAGTGTCATTGTTATCAAAATAAAATTTGAATCACCAAGAGGCGTGCCATATGGGAGTTTCTTCCCTGAAGAACTGATACACAGGTTACTTTCAACGGTGCGGCTTGCTTTGTTTGTGAACTGGTTACCACGGAATTTCTTTTTATTTAATTTCTTGATACGTGGCATAGTTCGTATTTATTGCTCACTAAAGGATATGTACTTCCAAGAAATATATGTAGCACTTGGGCAACAAACATTCAGTAACACTAGAACAAACTGCTTCAGCGAAACGAATGTAAATAATTGCAAAGATAATCATTTACAGACACTAGAAACCTGCACTGTTACCAACATATGCAATGTATCATACGTATCATCGCTGAAAACAGAAAGTTCACAGTTCTTTTCAAAATAATACTGGTTTCATTAACAGAAATAAAGGGGACGTGGCAGCGTACATGACCATAAGTTTAAAATTAGAAACCCTATAATGTATATATCAATGTAATCATTAAAAATTTCGATTTTTCACCATTTATAAGTACCTTGTTTCCTTAACCTACCTTCTAAGAAAAGTCGTAGGTTCAGTATTGCCTCACGTGTTCCATCATTTCTATGGAATCGAACCTGATGTTCCCTGAGGTCGGCTTATACCAGTCTTTCCATTCGTTTGTAAGGAATTCGTGTTAGTATTTTGTAACCATGACTTATTAAACCAACAATTCGGTAATTTTCAAGCCTGTCAAGACCTGCTTTCTTTGGGATTGGAATTATTATATTCTTCTTCAAGTGTGAAGGTATTTCGCATGTCTCATACATCTTGCTCACCAGATGGAAGAGTTTTATCACGGCAGGCTCTCCGAATGCTGTCAGTAGTTCTAATGCAATGTTATCTAATCCTGAGGCCTCGTTTTGACTTAGGTCTTTCAGTGCTCTGTCAAATGCTTCACACAATATCATAACTCCCATTTCATCGTCATCTACGTCTCCTTCCGTTTCCATAAATAGCCCTCAAGTACATCGGCCTTATATAGAACCTCTATATATTATTTCCTACTTTCTGCTTTACCTTCTTCAAAAATGGTTCAAATGGCTCTGAGCACTATGGGACGTAACATCTGAGGTCATCAGTCCCCTAGAACTTAGAACTACTTAAACCTAACTAACTTAAGACATCACACTGCCCGAGGCAGGATTCGAACCTGCGACTGTAGCGGTCTTGCAGTTCCAGACTATAGCGCCTAGAACCACTCGGCCACACCGGCCAGCTTACCTTCTTCCCTTAGGACTTGTTTTCCATCTGAACTCTTGATATTCATACAGGTGGCTATCTTTTCTCTAAATCTCTCTTTAATTTTCCTGTAGTCTGTATCTATCACACCCTTAGTGATATGTGTACCTACATCCTTACATTTGTCCTCTAACCATATCTGCCTAGGCATTTTGTATTTGATCTCATTTTTGAGATGTTTGTATACTTTCTTGCCTGCTTCAATTACTGCATGTTTATATTTTCTTCTTTCGTCAATTAAATTCAATACCTCTTCCGTTACTCGACGATTTCTACTAGCCCTCGTCTTTTCACCTACTTGATCTTCTGCTGCCTTCACTATTTCATCTCTAAAGCTCCCATTCTTCTTCTACTGTACATCTTTCCCCTGTTCTTGTCAAACAATCCCTTATGCTCTCTCTGAAACTCTCTGCAACCTCTGGTTCTTTCAGGTTGTTTGGGTTCCAACTCCTTAAATTCCTAACCTTTTGCAGATTCTTCAGTTTTAATCTACAGTTCATAACCAACAAATTGTGGTCAGATACCACATCCGTCCTTGGAAATCTCTTACAATTTAAAATCTGGTCACTTACTCTGTGTCTTACCATTATATAATCTATGTGAAACCTTCCAGTGTCTACAGACCTCTTCGACGTATACAACCTTCTTACAAGCGTTAGCTATGATCATGTTATTCTTTGTGCATTATTCTACCAAGCGGCATCCTTTATCATTCCATAATTGTTTTGGAAATGTATGGTAGGTTCCTATGGGACCAAACTGCTGAGGTCATTGGTCCCTAGGCTTACACACTACTTTATCTAACTTAAACCAATTTACGCTAAGGACAACACACACACCCATACTCGAGGAAGGACTCGAACCTCCGTGGCAAGGCCCCTAGATCGCTCAGCTACCCTGTGCCTCTTTCATTTCTTAATCCCAGTTTCTATTCGCCTATTGCTCTCCCTTCTCCTTCCTTTCCTCTAACCAAATTCCACTCCCCCATGACTATAAAATTTTCGTTTCCCTTCACCATCTGAATAATTTTTTCTTCGCATCATACATTTCTTCAATCTCTTCATCATCATGTGGAGCTAGTTGTCATATAAACTTTTATTACTACCGTAGGCGTGTGCTTAGTATCTGTCTTCGCTACAATAATGCGTTCACTATGCTGTTCGTAGTACTTTATCAGTGTTACTATTTTTCTATTCATTATTAAACTTACTCTTGCATACAGTTATTTGATTTTGGATTTATAATCCTGTATTCACTTGACCAGAAGTCTTTTTCTTCCTGCCACCGAAATTCACTAATTCCCATTATATCTAACTTTAATCTATTCATTTACCTTTTCAACTTTCCTAACCTACCTCCTCGATTAAGAGACCTGACATTCAACGCTCCGATCCGTGGATCGCCAGTTTTGTTTCTCCTGATGACGACGCCCTCTATTTTAGCCAAGAGGAAGTAATCATCATTTAACCGAACATTAAAGCTGCATGCCCTCGGGAAAAATTACGGCTTTGGTTTCCCCTTGCCTACACCCGTTTGAAGAACAAGGACAGCAAGATCTAGTGGTAGCAGTAGTAATAGTTAATTTTTTTCTTCATTTAAGTGGATATTTATAACTACGCTAAATTCGAGAAACCGTACCCTCAGAAATTATCATACAATGATTACAGTTAAGTCTATGTTTCTCATTTCTGTTCTGGAATGTAGTCTACCTTCATCTACGGTGTATCTGAGGCGACATATTACACCCCTGTAGTTTTCGATGAGCGAAACGAATCAGTTTTTTCTTAAGTGAAGAAAATTAACTTCAGTATGTTGCAGGTTCACGCATAACCACATTCTTGTCCGTGTGGTAAAACAAAAAATACTGGAAGTAGGTAATGATTCTTTCTATACTGAACACAACGGCAAAAGGTACCTACCATCCATCTGCTGCTGTTCAACAAATGCTGCAGCAACGCAGTTATACTGACAGAAAGTTCATTAGTAGTCTGAACTATTTTTATGGTGTGGTTCTTTACGCTTTAGGCGTTTAGTAATTTCTTCAAGTATTAAACAACACTGTACATTAATATCACAAAAATGTGTACACCATTTCTCGTGTCTTTGCACCATTAGTTTCATCTGCATTTTCGTCTGAAACAAATGACGCTATACTACATCTACACGTCTCGCTACTGCCTGCTTTGTGTTTAAGTACACTGGTACTTTAGACCGTACATCGTATTTCGTGCGCAAGGACCTTTCCCAAAATTTCGTCAACCCAAATAAATACTTTATGGCTCGCCAATTCATTCCTAGAGAGTATTCCACAGTCTTCCCCGCGCTTTAATCAAAAAGCGCTTTCTTTGTGTACTGCCGTAGACCCACGCAACGGCGGGAGCTCTGCTAATGAGTTGCCGGCGATCTCGTTAGGATTATCGTCTCGCCGTGGCGGTAGCGTACCGGTCCTCGGCCTCTCTCCACGGCTTCCTCCCAATTCCCCATTATTAGCTGCGCTGTTAATTAGCCGCAGTTTCCCATTAGCCATTCTCGCCGGCAGAATTGCGTCGCAGGCACCGCCACCGCCGCAGGCGCCCGCCTCCATGGCTGCGCGTCCGGAGTAACATGTTCCTTAGGGACGGCTAGCGGGTGCCCCTGTCGGGTCCGAAAACAGATAACCGGTATTCATACGGGACATTTGTTCACCTGTGCTGTCAGTCACTAGGTGAAACATGAAACTGTCAGCCCATAGTATGTCTCCGAGTTTATACACTGGTTTACTTACTTATTTGTGCACTATATTTTTAATTATAATCTGGTAAAATTCTGTCTACAGAGAGTCCTAAGAGATTTTGGTCTAATGTTGAATCGGCAAATGGATCAAATGCATCTGTCTAGGCACTCTGTGAACATAATGCATCGAAACGAACGATGCCACAGAGAGAGTCGAAATACTAAACTCCTTTCTCCACACTGTTTCACTATGGAAGACGAGTCAGAGAATCTGATACAGTTCATGTACTTAGGAAACTTGCTGGAAAAAGGTACCCACTTCAGAAACGAATTTAGAGCAAGAATCGCCATGACCGAAGCCGCATTTAACAAGAAGATGAATCTGCTGACCAGCTAGTTGATCTAGGCATTAAGGAAGAATCTGGAGCATTTAACTCTCCTGAGAAGCGACATGGAACATGACTAAAATGGGGAAAAATACCTTGAAAATTTTGAAATGTGGTGCCGGAGCAAAGAGGAAAGAAGATGAAGTGGGCAGATCGGATGACAAATGGTGATGTACCGAGGAGAGTAGAGAGAAGAAAACTGCTCTGAATTCAATTCTTCAGAGAAAGGCCAATTAGACCGGACACATACTTAGATATGAAGGGCTCATAATGACATCATCGAAGGGAAAACCAAAGGAAGTATAGGATGCGGAAGAAGAGAAGCTCAACGTCAGTATTCCATGAAAGAAGAAAGGAACCACAGAAGACTGAAAAATAACTTGAAGGCAGGGAATATAGACGTTAGGAATCCCCCGTACATACACAGGGAACTCCACACTAGGCAGAACACTGTATGATAATAAGGAAGATAGTATTACTGTTCCTCCTTTAGGTCGTCGAAACAAGTGACAATGGTGGAAAATCAAGTAAATCGCTCATCACTGGAAAGGCCACTGGACCAGATGAGATACCAAGTCTGTTTCTACACACAGCGTGCGGAAGAATCTGCTACTCTTCTACCAGCAGTGTACCACAGGTACCTAGAAGAACAAAGAGTTCCTAATGATTACAAAAAAGCACAGGCCGCCCCGTATTCAAGAACAGTCGTCGAACATACACACAAACCTATAGGCCCATATATCTCACGTCGGTCTGTTGCAGAATTTAGGAACATGTTTTACGAGTGTTCTCGTATTACGACATTTCTGGAGACATAAAATCTCTTCCACAGGAACTAACATGGATTTCAAAAACAAAACTTGTGAAACCCACTTCAGTCTGTTCGTCCACGAGACCCAGAAAGCAGTAGGTACGGGTACCCGCGTACACTCCGTGTTCCGTAACTTCCGAAAGACATTCGATACAGTTTTGCATGACACCTAGTGAACAAAGCAGTGTTTCCAGCAAACAGATCATACTATATCATTCTGAAAGAAGAGAAGGGTACAGTTGTAAAACTAGCTTCGGGCGTGCCTGAGTGGAGTGTTATAGCTTCGTTACTTATTCACTGTATATACAAATGGCCTATTAGATAACGGCAAAATTTCCGCGAGACTTATCGCGGAGGATGCTATTCTGTAAAGAGAAGTTACGACACTAGAAAACTGTAGCGAACTCCTGGAAGACGTGTAGAGGACTGATGCTTGGGGCAGCAAGCAGAAATTGACCCTCAACATACTTAAATGTAACGTACTGTGTAGACACAGACAGAAAAACCAATTATTGTATAGTTACACTATTACAGAACAATCACTGGAGATACTTACTTCCGTAAAATATCTAGGAGTAAGCGTACGAAATGATTTCAAGTGGATTTACCACACAAAATAAATCACGAGTAAGGCGGATGGCAGGTTAAAAGTCATTGGAACAACACTCAGGAAGTATAGTACATCCATCAAGGAGACACCTTTCAAAACCCTCGTTCAATTAATAGGTGAATATTTCTCGTTAGTCTAGGGTACGCAACAGAGGGGATTTACGTATGAAACAGAGAAGATCAAAAGAAGAGTAGCGCATTTCGTTACAGGTTCATTTAGTAGGAGCGAATTAGTCACGGGCGTGCTCAGTCAACTTCCGTGGCAGACACGAAATGAAAAGCGTTCTGCATTACACAGTGCTTTCGTGCTGAAATTCCCAGAGTGTAATTTCGTAGCAGTGTTACGCAGTATATCGCTCGCTGTTACATATATCTCGCAAAAAGTTCGTGACGGTAAAATTATAAAGATTAGAGCTCACGCAGAGTTGTACCAAAACTCATCCTTCCCGCAGACCGTTCGCGACTGGAACAGGAAATTGGGTCTATGACGGTGGCACAGAAAGCACTTTCCGCCACGCAGTGTAAGACTGCTTGCGAAGTAGTGGATGTAGTTTCTGGCGTCTCCGTCTACTAGGTTGTGTGTTAAACTTATTTAGAGAAACTCTTTAATTACACGGTTCTTGTCATGGCAGTAATGTATAAAAGATGATTCGCTTGACTCATTAGCCTACGCTCCATAAAGCATGCTTCATTAAGGGATTATATTTAGTAGTATCTGTTCCTACAAAAACATGGGCAGATGCGCGACTCTCTGTTTTCGTTTTTCATTATTGGATTTCCATCCACCTGTTTCACAGACATCGATTTTATCCGACCTGCCTATTCGATTCGTCGATAATATGCGCTGTCAAACCAGTGACCGACCACACCTCCCTCGATGCCGCACCCACGGCGGCATTTGTATTCAATTATTAGGCTAAAAGGCACGAAATCGATCGTGGTATGACAGAACGAAGACCATTCAATTGCAAGCTGAGGCAATTTCCTTTTCCCTAATTTACAAGTGATTCTTTCGAGAGACGCCTTACGAGGCGTTACGGTATCTGCTTATACATATAGTGCCATTTATAAAGGTTTGAATAACTAGGCAGTTTCGGTCGGGCGAATACTTTTCGTGTCCGTTTCTTACTGTAGATTCAGGCATGTCCACTTACCTTAGCGCAATTCAAACATAATTTTGCTTTGGAAGAATGGGTGTGAATATAGCACAGGGCAGATATGAAGCACAGAGAAGAGAAATTATATATCACTTATCGCTAATATCCTCCCCCCATGAACCATGGACCTTGCCGTTGGTGGGGAGGCTTGTGAGCCTCAGCGATACAGATAGCCGTACCGTAGGTTCAACCACAACGGAGGGGTATCTGTTGAGAGGCCAGTCAAACGTGTGGTTCCTGAAGAGGGGCAGCAGCCTTTTCAGTAGTTGCAGGGGCAACAGTCTGGATGATTGACTGATCTGGCCTTGTAACAACAACCAAAACGGCCTTGCTGTGGTGGTACTGCGAACGGTTGAAAGCAAGGGGAAACTACGGTCGTAATTTTTCCCGAGGGCATGCAGCTTTACTGCATGATTAAATGATGATGGCGTCCTATTGGGTAAAATATTCCGGAGGTAAAATAGTCCCCCATTCGGGACTCCGGGCGGGGACTACTCAAGAGGATGCCGTTATCAGGAGAAAGAAAACTGGCATTCTACAGATCGGAGCGTGGAATGTCAGATCCCTTAATCGTGCAGGTAGGTTAGAAAATTTAAAAAGGGAAATGGATAGGTAAAAGTTAGATATAATGGGAATTAGTGAAGTTCGGTGGCAGGAGGAACAAGACTTCTGGTCAGGTGACTACATGGTTATCAACACAAAATCAAATAGGGGTAATGCAGGAGTAGGTTTAATAATGAATAAAGAACGCATTATTGTGGCCAAGATAGATACGAAGCCCTCGCCTAGTACAGTAGTACAAGTTTATATGCCAACTAGCTCTGCAGATGAGGAAGAAATTGAAGAAATGTATGATCAAATAAAAGAAATTATTAAAATAGTGAAGGGAGATGAAATTTAATAGTCATGGGTGACTGGAATTCGATAGTAGGAAAAGGGAGAAAAGGAAACGTGGTAGGTGGCCGCCTGGTAGAATTTTGCACAGAGCATAACTTAATCATAGGTAACACTTGGTTCAAGAATCACAAAAGAAGGCTGTATACATGGAAGAATCCTGGAAATACTGACAGGTTTCAGATAGATTATATAATGGTAAGACAGAGATTTAGGAACCAGGTTTTAAATCGTAAGACATTTCCAGGGGCAGATGTGGACTCAGACCACAATCTATTGGTTGTGACCTGTAGATTAAAACTGAAGAAACTGCAAAAAGGTGGAAATTTAAGGAGATGGGACCTGGATAAACTGAAAGAACCAGAGGTTGTACAGAGTTTCAGGGAGACCATAAGGGAGCAATTGACAGGAATGGGGGAAAGAAAGACCGTAGAAGAAGAATGGGTAGCTTTGAGGGATGAAGTAGTGAAGGCAGCAGAGAATCAAGTAGGCAAAAAGACGAGGGCTAGTAGAAATCCTTGGGTAACAGAAGAAATATTGAATTTAATTGATGAAAGGAGAAAATATAAAAATGCAGTAAATGAAGCAGGCAAACAGGAATACAGACGTCTCAAAAATGAGATCGACAGGAAGTGCAAAATGGCTAAGCAAGGATGGCTAGAGGACAAATGTAAGGATGTAGAGGCTTATTTCACTAGGGGTAAGATAGATACTGCCTACAGGAAAATAAAAGAGACCTTTGGAGAGAAGAGAACCACTTGTATGAACATCAAGAGCTCAGATGGAAACCCAGTTCTAAGCAAAGAAGGGAAAGCAGAAAGTCGAAAGGAGTATATAGAGGATCTATACAAGGGCGATGTACTTGAGGACAATATTATGGAAATGGAAGAGGATGTAGATGAAGATGAAAGGGGAGATACGATACTGCGTGAAGAGTTTGACAGAGCACTGAAAGACCTGAGTCCAAACAAGGCCGCCGGAGTAGACAACATTCTATTAGAACCACTGACGGCCTTGGGAGAACCAGTCCTGACAAAACTCTACCATCTGGTGAGCAAGATGTATGAGACAGGTGAAATACCCTCAGACTTCATGAACAATATAATAATTCCAATCCCAAAGAAAGCAGGTGTTGACATATGTGAAAATTACCGAACAATCAGTTTAATAAGTCACAGCTGCAAAATACTAACGCGAATTCTTTACAGACGAATGGAAAAACTAGTAGAAGCCGACCTCGGGGAAGATCAGTTTGGATTCCGTAGTAATGTTGGAACACGTGAGGCAATACTGACCCTACGACTTATCTTAGAAGCTAGATTAAGGAAGGGCAAACCTACGTTTCTAGAATTTGTAGACTTAGAGAAAGCTTTTGACAATGTTGACTGGAATACTCTCATTCAAATTCTGAAGGTGGGAGGGGTAAAATACAGGGAGCGAAAGGCTATTTACAATTTGTACAGTAACCAGATGGCAGTTATAAGAGTCGAGGGACATGAAATGAAAGCAGTGGTTGGGAAGGGAGTGAGACAGGGTTGTAGCCTCTCCCCGGTGCTATTCAATCTGTATATTGAGCAAGCAGTGAATAAAACAAAAGAAAAGTTCGGAGTATGTATTAAAATCCATGGAGAAGAAATAAAAACTTTGAGGTTCGCCGATGACATTGTAATTCTGTCAGAGACAGCAAAGGACTTGGAAGAGCAGTTGAACGGTATGGATAGTATTTTGAAAGGAGGATATAAGATGAACATCAACAAAAGCAAAACGAGGATAATGGAATGTAGTCTAATTAAGTCGGGTGATGTTGAGGGTATTAGATTAGGAAATGAGACACTTAAAGTAGTAAAGGAGTTTTGCTATTTGGGGAGCAAAATAACCGATGACGGTCGAAGTAGAGAGAATATAACATGTAGACTGACAATGGCAAGGAAAGCGTTTCTGAAGAAGAGAAATTTGTTAACATCGAGTATAGATTTAAGTGTCAGGAAGACATTTCTGAAAGTATTCGTGTGGAGTAAAGCCATGTATGAAAGTGATACATAGACAATAAATAGTTTAACAAGAAGAGAATAGAAGATTTCGAAATATGTTGCTACAGAAGAATGCTGAAGATTTGATGGTAGATCGTGTGACTGATGAGGAGGTACTGAATAGAACTGAGGAGAAAAGGAAATTGTGGCATAACTTGACAAGAAGAGGTGTTGGTTCATAGGACATGTTCTGAAGTATCGAAGGATCACAAATTTAGTATTGGAGGGAAGCGTGGTGGTTAAAGATCGTAGAGGGAGACCAAGGGATGAGTACACTAAGCAGATTCAGAAGGATGTAGAATGCTGTCGTTATTCAGAGATGAAGAAATGTGCAATGGGGTAGGGTAGCGTGCAGAGCTGCATCAAACCAGTCTCTGGACTGAAGATGTGGGGAAAACCGGTTTTTGGAATCCTGGTCAAAGGAAGAGCTCTGATATTCAAAGAGGCTGTATTACGAATTGATCTCTTGCCATTATCTCACCATCTCGATATATAGCGCATTTATGGAGACAATACATGAAGCAAAATCGCTCAGGCGTTTACTAGTAGTTCTGTTCAACCAATTGCTACACATCTGCTGTCTTAACGTCAACCGTCGCGCATATGCTGTTGTGATCTATAGGCAACAACGGTTTTTATATGACGTTAATCGAAAGCTCAAGTAATAAACACAGGAGAAGAAATGTGAGCTACGTTATTCACAATTATTATTATAAACTAACGACACCGATTCTTTTAAAATGTTACTTGTCGTACATTTCAAACACAAGAAAGAAGATGGCAATGATGTAACTTTCGTAACAGTCTCTCAAATATTGTCGCTACTGGCGCGAATTTATTGCTGAATTAAACGTCGCATTTAAGCAGTAATAGTCGTGAGTGTATTTACGCAGAATGACTGTTGCAATACACATATCTCTCAGATTGTACGAGGTACCTCTGTACATAATCTCAGCTCAATATGATGGCCATACGCCTTCTTGCTGGGAGGACCTGTATGCTCGTGGTGCCACTCTACAGATCGACATTGGATCCAACGTCTTGCTGTATGATCTACATCCCGATCATCCACTTAAAGCTGTCCGTGGAGTGCATTCTTCATTGGGCGAAACAGATGGAAAGGTACGACATCCGGGCTGTCCGGTGGATGAGGAATAACAGTCCAATGAAGTTTCGTGAGTTCGTCTCGAGTGCACAGACTTGTGTGAGGCCGTGCGTTGTCGCGGAGGAGGGGAACTTCGTTTGCAGTTTTGTGGCTGAGGTCGTTTCTTCAACTTCCAGAGGGTAGCTCAATACACAGAGAGTTAATCGTTGCACCATAAGGGAGGACATCAAACAGAATAATCGTTTCAGAGTCCCAGAAGGCCGTCCCCACGACCTAACTGGTTCTTCCGAAATGAAGTGGTGTGGCGCCACTCCATGGATTGGCAAAGAAGTGATAAACCCATGTTTGATGGATTGAAAATGTTCGCCAAAAATAGTCACAATCAGACTCGCAACACGAAACCAATTCCGTCCAGATGGTCCTTCGTCGCTCTTCGTGTTCTTCTGTTAGCCGGGGAGGAATCTTTACCAACGGTGAGGCAGAGTTTTGCGGTGCGGCCTGTGACTGTGACTCGTCGATCATCTCGAATGAGACTGTCCGCGCATTTCAACACTGCAGAAGTCAAAACTCTGTGCTGCCGGCTAGCACGACGAGATCGGACAGTTTGGCGCCACCTTCTTGCGATGATGACAGACGTCTCCTCCAACGCCTCACTGTGATTTTCTTCACTGGGTCAAGTCTCCGTAGATATTCTGCGAGCACCTAGGAGTATCTGCAATGCTCTGGTTTTTCGCCAAAATAAACTCAATGACAGCTCTCTGGGTGGAAAACACTTCAATTACAGACACCATTTTGAAGGCTGGTCATAGCGCTGCCACCTATTAAAACCTAATAACACTATAGAGTCTGAAGCGGGAATATTCTACGATGCCTCACAACAAATTCCGCATTTTTTTCAACCGAAACTGGCCGAGAAAAAACATTTGTATTTCTTATTGAACGACCCTTGTACCAACGTGACGTAAAGGATAGGTAGGGACGACACCAGTGTGACACAATTGTGTAGGTTGCCAGCAATCCCATTGATATGAACAGCTTTGTCCTCTCACACCGGCATGCGAAATACGATAGCCTGTTAATGCTTTCCGGGATCGGGGAGCGCACTCACTGCGAGAAAAACAGAAGGTGCACGTGGAGCAGGAAATTACATTTGGCAGACGCCCACGCGCCCACACATTGAGCAGGGCTTAAATCAAGGCAGCTGTAATATGAGCCTCTAGGAGGTGGATCGACCCCTTTCCTGTGCCTCCCTCCCCACCCCCCTCCCTTCTCTCTCCCTCTCCCTCACCCAACTTTCCGGCCTCCCGTTTCCGCCAGACGCGCACCCTGTAGAGTGCGCGGGCGGCAACCGTCAGTGACCGATATTGCGCCCTGCGGTTCTGACCTGCGGCTAAGTCACTACCCCAGAGTGTGCGAGTAAGAAGAGAAGGGGTCGCTGCCTCTGTGATATACAGCCACCCCAGCGTATCTCATATTACAGATTACGGCCACCGTCAGCCGTGCTGGAGCCACTCCGACCGTTTCCGCTCCGTGTGGGGCACCGCCTGAGCGTTATCCTTGTAACGCTGAGCAGGTAGCTCTTAGCTCAGACTCATTGCCAAACTATCGTAGCAGCCGCAGATTTATTAGGTACTTGATATCTTCAATGGATTACTTGCCAGTCCTAATGTCATAACTTCTACAAATTGCTAAGATTCTTGTTGCATGAAAGCTTTATGAGACATGCCGATCGTCTTCTGTGCTTATACGAGGTGCATTAAAGTTCTAAGGCCTCCGACTTTTTTTCTAATTAACTACTCACCCGAAATCGATGAAACTGGCGTTGGTTCTCGACGTAATCGCCCTGCAGACGTACACATTTTTCACAACGCTGACGCCATGATTCCATGGCAGCGGCGAAGGCTTCTTTAGGAGTCTGTTTTGACCACTGGAAAATCGGTGAGGCAATAGCAGCACGGCTGGTGAATGTGCGGCCACGGAGAATGTCTTCCATTGCTGGAAAAAGCAAAAAGTCCCTAGGAGCCAGGTCAGGTGAGTAGGGAGCATGAGGAATCACTTCAAAGTTGTTATCACGAAGAAACTGTCGCGTAACGTTAGCTCGATGTGCGGGTACGTTGTCTTGGTGAAACAGCACACGCGCACCCCTTCCCGGACGTTTTTGTTACAGTGCAGGAAGGAATTTGTTCTTCAAAACATTTTCGTAGGATGCACCTGTTACCGTAGTGCCCTTTGGAACGCAGTGGGTAAGGATTACGCCCTCGCTGTCCCAGAACATGGACACCATCATTTTTTCAGCACTGGCGGTTACCCGAAATTTTTTTGGTGGCGGTGAATCTGTGTGCTTCTATTGAGCTGACTGGTGCTTTGTTTCTGGATTGAAAAATGACATCCACGTCTCATCCACTGTCGCAACCGACGAAAAAAAAGTCCCATTCATGCTGTCGTTGCGCGTCAACATTGCTTGGCAACATGCCACATGGGCAGCCATGTTGTTCGTGGCACCCACCTAGATGACACTTTTCGCATTTTCAGGTCGTCATGCAGGATTGTGTGCACATAACCCACAGAAATGCCAACTCTGGAGGCGATCTGTTCAACAGTCATTCAGCAATCCCTCAAAACAATTCTCTCCACTTTCTCGATCATGTCGTCAGAACGGCTTGTGCAAGGCCGAGGTTGTTTCGGTTTGTTGTCACACCATGTTCTACTTTCATTAAACTGTCGCACCTACGAACGCACTTTCGACACATCCATAACTCCATCACCACATGTCTCCTTCAACTGTCGATGAATTTCAATTGGTTTCACAACGCTAAAATTCAGAAAACGAATGATTGCACGATGTTCAAGTAAGGAAAACGTCGCCATTTTAAGTATTTAAAACAGTTCTCATTCTCGCCGCTGGCAGCCTTACGGTGCTGCCATGTCTGAGACGTATTGACAATGAACGCGGCATCATTCTAAAACAATGCGCATGTTTCTATCCCTTTCCAGTCCGGAGAAAAGAAATCGGAATGCACCTCGTACTGAAACTCTCATCTTGACCACAATATACTTATTTTCTTCTTTCCTTATGCGTTTTGGAATTTCATCATTTATCAAAGTAACAGAGTACTCATTAATGTGCCCTTGTTTTGGTTTCTAAATCTTTTTATTACTATCCTTTCTAATGCGTTTTACTTTACAGTATCGTTAGAGCTTTGATATAAAGAACTAAGAGTAGAATGGATGTAACACACTTTTATAAAACAACAGTATTCATAGTAAATAAGGTGACGCATAAATTGTATTACATACCGTATGGATACATAGAAGGCCTATTTAGTCAAAGCTGAACATCTTACTCAACAAGAGAGATCAATGTTGTTCTCCCCATTCCATGCTTTGCAAAGTATATATCTTCGGCCGCCACGTGGCTCACGCGAATGGTGTGTATCGAATACGATCTTCGAAATAATTTTAATTTGAGACACATACACTCTTCCATAAGTATTTTAATTTTAGGTTAAAAATATTACATTATAAAACACAACATTACTGTGTGGTAAACGTTACATTACGTCAAATAAAGTGTACCTTGTATGACTTCACGCTACGTTTAAAATAGAATTTTTGAAAAGTAACCAAAAGTGCCACTGATACGTGTGCAGAAGAGACATACGTCTTTAGTATTAATACCATAATCCGTAACTAAGGCTGATACATATATTTAAAAGAAAGTAACTTTATCTAGTGGCCGGGACAAGAAAGAAACTTTATACGACATACTAGATTGAAGGCAGTACTGACATAATGACAGTAAACAACACAGACAATTGCTGTATATAATGCGACAGGGCCGTAGGTATCGTGCAAGGACTAACATGCTTGAATGAAATTGGTATGCAAAAAAACTAACATTCTTATGTGAAAATTATATATAGTAAAATAGTTATTAATACCAGACATAGAAAATATGGGTGATATCTGCTCAGATATTCAAAGAAAACAAAAATAAAGAACATCAACAGTTACGTACTATGCACCGTGTGAGGTGCGTAATTAGAAGAGTGGTAATACAAAAAGAATCGAGAATGACACTAATGTCCAGCATTACATTTACATGCAAATAAAATAATATCCGAAGAAAGCGCTGCTGTATGAACGCTGCGCGGAGTGGCCGCGTGGTTTGAGGCATGGCGCCTCAAACCACGGGGCCACTACGTGCAGCGTTCATACAGCAGCGGATTACGCAGCCCCTCCCGGAGCTTCGAGTCATCCCTCGGTTATAGGTGTGTGTATTGTTCTTAGTTAGTTTAAGTTAGGGTAAGCAGTGTGTAAGGCTAGGGGCCGATGAACTCAGCAGTTTGGCCCCTTCGGAATTCACATACATCTGAATGTTTCTTTTTTGTTTTATGAACAAAATAATGGCAGAAATATCGCCGAAAGCCTCATCAGCTTTCACTTTAAGTGTGGCTCAATATCTGAGAACCAATGAAGAACTTTATGTCCAAAGTGATGTTACAGAACACTACATCGCGTGTAACTTACTCTTACCATACAAAAAGTGTACCTATGCTTGGTAAGAGTGAGTTGAACGCGATAGTTTGTATCAACAGGGTTTTGTTTTTTTGACAATGACGAGATGCCGAAACGAGTTTTCTTGGATTACTTTTCCGAGTGTGTTTAAGACATTCTTGCAGATACAATTCAACACATTGCTCATAACGAAACAAAATCGACAAATGTGAAGGTAATTTCCGGACTACCACAAGGAAGTGTGCAGGAGCGTTACTGTTAACAGTGTACATAAATGATGTAGTAGAAAGCGTCGGATGCTCTTTAAGACTGTTCGAAGAGTGATGCGGTTGTCTACAATAAGGTAGCAACGCCAGAAGATAGTGTCGATTTGCAGGATGGCCTGCAAAGTGCTCATGAATGGCGTAGGCGCTGGCAGTTGCCTCTAAACGTAAACAAATGTAAGATATTGCGCACACATAAGAAAAGAAAGCCACTACTGTACAACTACTCTGTAGATGAGAAACCGCTGGAAAAAGTACCTAGAGGAAAATATGAAGCGTATTAGGAAAATGTGGTCCGATTAGGCAAGAAATGGAAACCACTGTGAAAATCCAGTGTAACTTTGCACAGATTTGTCGGACAGTCTCTTTAGTGTGCCTGTCGATCGCTTCGCGTCGCTCTTTTCAGTTCAGAGGGCAAAGTGATCACGTAGAAAAGCCTAAAAAAAACAGTGTCTCCCGCCAAATATGTGATTCCGGTGAGAGATTTCGCCTAAAGCTATGCAGCCCACATAACATAAATGTCAGGCGTTTAATTCTTCAAGACAATTTTCAGCCAATTTCTTCAGGGGCAATGAAGGCGCTCCTGCAGCGTTTTCGATGGGAAAGCTCAGGCGGCTGCTTTCTGTGACGAGAGTACTGGTAAATTTGTAAAACGCCACGACAAAAGTTGGAGCGGCGATTATTTAGAGACGTATCTGGAAGGTGGGGCCGTTGCAAATAAAAAAATTTTGATTTTCACTGTGGTTTTCATTTCGCGACCGATCGGACCTTACTTTTCGAATAGATCAGTCCCCTAGACTTAGAAGTTGCTTAAACCTAATTAACCTAAGGACATCACACACATCCATGCCCGAGGCAGAATTCGAACCTATTACTGTAGTAGGCGCGCGGTTCCAGTATGAAGCGCCTAGAACCACTCGGTCACAGCGGCCGGCTTCATATTTAGGAATAATTATCCAGAGTAACCTTAACTGGAATGACCACATAAAACAAATAGTAGGAAAATCAGTTGCCAGACTGAGATTCAGAGGAACAACCTTAAGGAAATGTAACTTATCCATAAAGGAACAAGCCGGTTGTTCGACCGCTTCTTCAATATTAGTCACCAACAATGGGTTTTTACCAGATAGGACTGATAGAAGTGATAGTGAGGTTCCAACGAAGAGCCGCGCGTTTCGTCGCGGGACTATTTACTCGGCCCGAGAGCATTACCTTGGTGTTCAGCAAACTCCATTGGCAGAGGTAACAAGAGAGACATTCGGCATCTTGGAAAGGTTTACTATTGAAATTTCGAGAGAGTCCTGGAAGAGTAGGACAATATATTACTTCCTCCCAGATACCTTTCGCGGGGACCACAACGAGAAAATTGGCGAAATGAGCGTCAACACAGAGGCTTACCGGCAGTGATTCTTCCCACGCACCATTCGTGGTAGGAGTAGTGACAGTAAAAGAACCCTCCACCATACACGGTTAGGTGGCTTTCGGAGTATAATGTCGATGTAGGATTTGTGCTGTTCAATCATCATTAAACCTCGAAAACAACATCGTCATCATTTTGGCAATGCATCTCACGCAATGATTTCTTCTTGGAAGCAAGTTTCTGGATGCGATATCTGTATAATACTAGGGATAATGCAAAATTTTATAGCACAAAGAAGCTGCATGTAAGGCCGTGTCCTGTGCAGAATGATCCATGGCGTTTTCATGGAGCCAAAACACACCACAGGACTGTTTCCCACCATGCTTTGTCTTGGCAGCACCTGCAACCTGCTCAGGAGATTTCGGTCATATGATGCTGTGACAGTTTCCTCATTAGCAGTGTCAACTGTTACCATCACACCTCGTAAGTTCCAAGCAACATTCAGTATTATTTTTCCCGATGACGGTAGGGTCTGTGTCTGATTCTGTGTGGTGATTCCATATATTTCGAAGGCACGGTGTGCCTCTTTGACTGCCGGCCAGGGTGGCAGAGCTTTTCTAGGCGCTACAGTCTGGAACCGCGCGATCGCTACTGTCGCAGGTTTGGATCCTGCGTAGGACATGGATGTGTGTGATGTCCTTAGGTCAGTTAGGTTTAAGTAGTTCTAAGTTCTAGGGGACTGATGGCCTTAGAAGTTGAGTCCCATAGTGCTCAGAGGAATTTGAACCATTGGAACCACTTTGACTCGGGGTCACAGTGCGGTGCCTAGCACTCGTTCATAGTGATTAAGGATTAAGGAAATAACTTGTGTTAGCCTTGCGTACCTGTTACATATCCAGTGCAACCACAGCTCGGTGGTCTTTTTGCCAATTGACAGCGAGTTTTGACATGTCCAGAATGTCAGTATGTTGAAAACTATTCGGTGACCGATATTCACTCATTCTGCTGTCATCGCGATTGCGAAAATCCGGCCTTCTAACACCATGTCTTCAACTCGTCTTGCGATTCATGTTCCTTCACAGAGAGGTAAACTCCGTCTTCGTTCTTTGACATTCAGATTCGTCCGACCACACTCGAATCGTCAGCGTCACCTAATCATTTTCTCATGTGATGGTGCATTGATGTCCCACACAGTGTCAACTCCACAACCATTTTTGCAATGTTGTCCCCATTCAAGTACAGGCAACAAACTAACGTGCTATACTCCAGTTCATCAATGTGCGGTGTCATTTTGTTGTGCAGTCCACGAGACTGTGACATGGGGCTTCAGAATGTACCAGGACTGCGAACCTGTACCTGTACACAAACAACATATTAGTATGTAGCTTTTTATTCGACATTATAATTAAAGCGTTATTTCTACCCCTCATAGATATAGCTTACATTCCTCACGAAGCTAAAGTAGTGGTCGTTGTGGAGCTGTGACATTAAATGAGCTTGTCTCAGACAGCACCTGTTTCGCTAAGGAGTGCGATTACTAATAATATTAACTTTAGATAATAGCTGCAGCAGAACTGTCGGAGCTAGGTACACTTGTTGGGGATTTCCAGAAGTTCTCCTCCATACTTTCCTGGAATAGTATTTCCTCCACCGAGCGTGCTAGCGCAGTGGCTAGCATACTGGACTCGCATTCGTGAGGACGTCGGTTCAAAGCCGTGTCCGGCCATAGGCCATCCTAATTTAGGTATTCCGTTATTTCCCTAAATCGCTTCAGGCAAATTCCGGGATGGTTCCTCTGCAAGGACATGTCCAATTTCCTTCCCCATCCTTCCCTAATCGTATGGGACCGATGACCTCGGTATTTGGTCCCCTCCCCCCCCCCCCCCTGCCTCCCCCAAACGAACTAACCAACCAAACAACCAACCAATAGTAGTCTAGAAGTAAGAGCTTTCTTTCCAGTAATATATAAAGAGGGTTTTTATGTCTCTCTGTGTGTGTATGTGTGTGTGTGTTGTGTGTGTGTAAATTCGTAAGGGACCAAACTGCTGAGATCATCGGTGCCTATACTTACACACTAGTTAACGTAACTTACGCTAAGAACACCACACACACACACACACACACACACACACACAGGCACACACACATACCCCAGGCAGGACTCGAACCTCCGGCGGGTGGGAGGGCTTTGATGTTGGAATATATAAGAGAGACAAGGAATATAGGTAGTGTAGTCAGCAAGATCATTTCCCATAGAAGTCAACCGTCCGGTTTATTGTCTCGGCCCAGAACACAGTTTTAACCCTGTAATAAAGTTTAAAAGATTCGCACATGTCGCTGCAGTTTATTTCTATTAATGACATTTATTGTTTGACACCCGCAACACTAGTTTTTAATCTCTGATGATACGGGACAACGCTGATAATCTCGCCGTTGAGTGCCCATATGCTCCTTCCTTCTATACGGTACAGAGGCTAGTCGAATCGCCCAGCAGCAGTATGTGTTCGGAATTTATTTTATTTAGACGACCCATTTCGGCATCTCATTAAAGCTATCCCTGGGCACCTGTACTCACCATGTACAGACAATCAGATATATGGATACTTTCATAATTGGAGCCGTCAATACCTGGATTCCGTGAACTTGTTTTCGGAATGTTCACTTTGAAGACTTGACAAGTCTTTCACTAAATCCAGATATTGACATCTCCAGTTATGCAAGTAATTATATATCTGATTGTATATAAATGGAGTGCATAGAAACTTGAAGATAGCATTAATGACATGTCGAAACTGGTCATATAAATAAAATAAATTCTGGTAACATATTTTTGGCCATTAGTTTTTTTTTCAGAATAATAGCAACCTTCTAGAAGAAAGTTCTTTTATATATCATTCACACCTAATAATAAAATGGAAATGACTACAACAAATGATCGACTTCCAACGACTTTCTTCGCGTCCGCGTCCGTCTATATAAATCTGACTGTTGTATGGCAACGAAGGTCATAGTTCCAACAGAAATTTGCAGTCTGGAAGCAGAAGAAGGGTGGAATGCGGATGAATAAGAGGCTATTGATTACACGGTTCGAGATCAGCAAGTAAACTCGAATCTGAAGTCTGTTAGTGAGCGTAGTGTTGCTCTGCCAGTCCTCAAAAACGAAAACCATTGTCTTGAAAACCCCTTCTTTATTCAGTTACACTATTTACATATGCAGCTGCTGCCTTCTGAACACTATCGGTCCTGTACATTAGGACTGCAAATACGTCCGACTAGAACAACAACAGTTGCGGTTCCTACTCATGCTGTTTACTTACTGTTATTTGTTTGTGCATTTATTTCGTCTGGAAGTTCAAGAAATGGCTCTGAGCTCTGTGGGATTTAACACCTGAGGTCATCAGTTCCCTAGAACTTAGAACTACTTACACCTAACTGACCTAAGGACATCACACACAGCCATGCCCGAGGCAGGATTCGAACCTGCGACCGTAGCGGTAGCGCGGTTCCAGACTGAAGCGCCTAGAACCGCTCGGCCACTCCGGCCGGCGTCTGGAAGTGTTACGACCTTCAGGCATTCGGTTGCAGTATAAATGCTTTAAATTGTGGTAATAATAATAACAGTGGAAACGATAATAATCATTTTAACACGTATTGTACAGGAAAAGTAGACATTAAAACTGGTTTGTATTAGAATTTAATTTAATTTTTTTATTTTTCGTAACTGAACTGTTGTCTTTGTAGTCTTTATCGATTGTGTGGCATAACCGGTCAAGCGAAAACATTTGGGTAAAAATCAAACATTGTGTTAAGCATTTTCCTGGTTAAGTTTTTGTCAATGTGAGTACTAACTTCTAAATAGGAATAAAAACGTGGAGAAGAAGTTGGCTGGGCAAAGGAAGAAAGAGAAACAATAGAGTATGTTTGGGTCATAAGGTATAAGTAAGAAATGAACGTAGTTAGGGGTGGATAATGTATACGACGTGACACTGGTACAGCCAGGGGAAATTACGCCATTGTTGACTGATTTTCTCTTGAATGCAGATTCATTGTGGCTAAGACGGAGATTAATGTGTAGTTTGTTGCAGTGTTGTATTGTCTAAATAGAGAAGGAGATGGTGAGAGATGGGGTACTATGCAAAGGTACAGCCAAGGGGCTGGATGCATCCGATTTTGTATTGAGTTATGGACTGTTGATGGGTATTTGATAGGCAAGGAGGCATACTGATCACACCATCAAGTAAGAAAACGATTCTTCGTTTTCTTACTTGATGGAGCCTGTGGAAATCACGTTACCTATCTGGTTGCATCCAAACTAACTGAAAGTAGAATGGGATGACGTGATAAAACAACTGAATTTTACACACATATGCAAGAAGGCGCGGTTATCTCTATTCATCTGATATATGAAATGAGTATCTCAAGGAGTAAATATCTGGCAGGGAAAAAGACGGGACCCTCTTTTTTTTTCTTTGCGGAGCAAATGCTTTTCGATAGACGTTTTCTGTATGCCGTGACAGTTTTTTCTTCCCAGTTTATATATTCTTTTAAGGTTATGGCGTGATTTCTTACTACTTTTGATAGGGTAATCGGATAACAGCAAATACTATCTGAGGTACTGAATCACGAAAATATCCGCTGATTATCTTTCTGTGCGATATGAGAATGAGCTGAGACTTCTCAGGATTTGCTTCAGGGCCAAGATGTCATTCACAAACGACGTGATTCGTATCTCACTCGGCAGCAGCAGTGATCTTGGAATTGCTAGCTCTTAGTTTCAACTGGTTATTACCAATATCTAGGTGGCGGATAACAACATGTGTGCTGGTATATCACTGATGCACCAGAAAAACGATGATCCAAAGACTGAACCCTAGTGGACTCCAGAGTGCGCGTGTTCCAATGGTGACGTCTCCATACCGTCCCCTTGGATCAAAATTAGAGTGTTTCTTATGTCATCTATAAAACTTGGTTATCGTGGCATGACACGTCTCGAAACAGAAATGCATAAACTTTTCCTGGTGCCCGTGTTACAACACAAGAAAGACACAATGAAGAAACTTTTTAATGTAGCTGTCGAATAAAAGCACTGAACTCTTTGAGAAATTTCACTGTTTCGTTTTCATAAGTGTAAGGCCCTATCAAAATGTTTCCCTCTGAGGGCGTAGCCACAGCGTACATGCAATGTAGCGCGATTCCGATTCTGACATACAAACACCGACATATGGGCAGGAGATAAGTGTGTCATTCGTGTCTGTCCAACGTCCGCGCGATATATGGAGAGGCATGAACTACGGTGAAATGCTTCCGAACTGGACCAATGTGCTTTTATTCTTCTCTTGACTACCGAACGACAACATCGGTAGACATCCATAGGACAGTGAAGAATGTGTATGGAACACTATGTCCGTCGGAAACTATCGATGTGGAATAGTGCGCCAAGGGATGCTGTTGCTTCATGATAACGCATATCCTCATACTGCAAGTGTCATAACGTACAACTTACACCAACTCAAGGGGGAGAAACTCCAGCAAGCGTCCTACGGTTCTGATCTCTCGTCATGCGATTAATATGCCTTCGGTCCCTTAAAAGAAGCCTCTGAAGGATCGACTATTCCTGTCGAACGCGGATGTGCAGCAGGAAAATACGGTCTTCTTCATGCAGTAGCAGTGTTTTAACAGACGGGTATCTTCCACCTGGTGCGCCGTTTTTGGACTGTACGACCTTCGAAACGAAACTTTTTGATTGTATCTTATAAAACAGTTATATCGAAATCCGTATTCTGTGTTCAGTAGACAGTTCATTCCACTCAGTACTTCCTGCAATTCTTCCGCTGTTTCACTCAGGTTAGAAAAATCAACAGGAATTCTATCAATGATATCCTGAACCAATGCTTTATTTCCTTCATGGCCTATTGCATTTAGAACACTACGGCAGTACGGGATGGAGACAGTATCCGCATCTTACAGCATTTCTAATGCATATACTTCGTTCTTCGTCTATCTTATCGTTAGTCCTTCATTAGTATACATATTTTATAT
This sequence comes from Schistocerca gregaria, assembly GCF_023897955.1. Taxonomy (NCBI): domain Eukaryota; kingdom Metazoa; phylum Arthropoda; class Insecta; order Orthoptera; family Acrididae; genus Schistocerca; species Schistocerca gregaria. The sequence continues at coordinate 466,829,571 of NC_064922.1, forward strand.
TACCATTCATGTCATACATGTTCCACAAATTTTTCTAAGAGCTGAACCAATTTATATTGTTAAAGATTTCCCTAGGTCGACAAATCGTATGGATGTGTCCTGATTTTGCTTCCATTGACAGGTGAAACATCACAGTTGCCGCCTAGAGTCTTTACATTTCCTAATTCCGGGCTGATAGTCATTTAACAGATCATCAATTTTCCTGTCCATTGATTTTGTATATTATTCTTAAGAGTACATTTGATGCATGAGCTTTTATACTGGTTGTGCGATAGTTTTCGCATTTATCTACTTCAGCTACCTTCAGGATAGTGAGGATGAAATTTTTACAGTGTCTGGTGGTACCTCTCCTCAATCACTGATTTTATAAACTTGAATAATCACTTGGTTGATATCTTATCGTGCAATTTTAAAAATTCAAGAGTAGTGTTGTCTATCCGCCCCGCCTTATTTTATGGCAAGTCTCTCACAGCGACCTCCCTTTTCTCGTTTTATCACGTTATTAGCATATTCCTCCCCCTCGTAGAGGCGGTCAAACGTATTTTTTTTTCCAGACATCTGTTCTCTCCATTGCATTAAACAGTGGAACTCCTCCACCGCTCTTAATGACTTGTATATGCTTACGACGACTTTTCCTTTTCCGATTACTTCGCATTTTTCCTGAAGCTGTTTCGCTTTGGCTTCCCAGCACTCTCTGTTTCTTTTATTCCTAAGCGACTTTTGTTTTTTATTTTTCCTTCTTGTCGGTAAATTGATAAACCACCTTCCTTCACCGAGCAAGGTTTCTTCACAGTTACCTTCCATGTGTATATATATGTTTGTCCAGCTTCTGGGATTCCCCATTTCAGAGACGTTCATTCGTCTTCAATTGAACTGCCTACCGTGATATGCATTATCGCAGTATTTATAGCCTAAGAGAACATCAAAGACATCTCATCATTCCTCAGTACTTCAGCATTCCACTTCTTTCCATATTGTTTCTTCCGGACGATTCTCAATCTTCAGTCAACACTTCATCATTACTAAACTGTTAGCTCAGTCAGTATCTGCTTGTCGAACAGCCTTACTATAGATGTCTGGCTTTGATAGCTGGAATTTTGCCTTGTCAGTAGGTGTTTCAAAGTAGAAGCCTTTCTCTTGTAATTTTTGAACACCGTATTCGCCATTACTAGCTAAATTGTGGAAATCCTTTCGTTACGTAGCTCTGTCTTCAGTTCTTTATCATCGTACAGCGCTATAATTCCTCGTGATTATTAGCGTTTTCTCTCCCCTTACATCGGACTTAGGCAACCTTTCGTGATATATGGACCTGATTCAGATACTTTAGTCGCCTTGTCACATAAAGCTACAACAGTGCCGCTAGTGAGTTAAGTCAAAACTGTAGCCTCTGTGACGTAAAAGTTTATGGGGTGATGCACCGATGTAAATAGAATTCCCTTTCTGACACGCCACGTCAACGAGTTATTCTTTAAAACACGAGTTTTGGGAGGACATTTATTTGCGTTCAATCTATTTTCAGATGTTTTCATTTATTTAAGTGTAGTGAACATTCTACCTTTACTTACTGGATTTTACGATAGCTTTCGAAAAACCTCCGCTGCAAAAAACTACAACGCCTTTAGTAAAGAAACATTATTCGCAAAAAGTAAATAAATGTAAACATCTGAATATGCAACGCCACGCACCTTGAAATATAACCATGGACAAATAAACATGAGAACTGGCAACACGTGACTAGTTTTTGGCCGCCCGTGCTTTACATAGTGAACTACATGTTCAATATCCTTGTAAACTTTCTCTATCTCATTCCGCTTGTGATGTAGGCAAATACAGAGTATCTAAAGCAGAGCTGTCGTCGATAGTATACTGTCGGTTCCGATGATAATACTCCGATCACAGTACTGTTCGTATAACTCTCTCTCTGTCCTACTTTGCTGTTCATGACAAATCCTACTCCTTTTACGCCATTTTCGGCTGCAGTTGGTATTATCCTATATTGATCTGACCGTACGTCTCTACCTTTTTTTTATCATTTCACTTCGCTGTTCTCTTATAAGCTAGATTCAAGCTTTCCCTACCCATTTTTAGTTTTTCTAACTTACTAACCACGTTCAAACTTCTGACATTCCACACTCCAACTCGTAGAATGTTACCTTGTTGGTTCTTGACTTTTGTGCCCTTTGGCTGTCCGCTCCACAGATAAGTAGGGGTGAATAACCTGGAATCATTCGCCTGTGGAGACATCATCGTGACACGTATCCAATCACAAACCACAAGTAGTGGGGACACACATGCAGTTAATTCCATTGTCTTCTGCATCCTCATGTCGTTTATTACTGTTGACTATTCCCTCTTTTATTTTTAGGGGCAGTTTACTATCCTACAGTGAAGAGTGTACCCCGTATTGCTCTGTCTTCTTTCACTAGGCCACTGGCAGAACAAGAGCCACAGCTAATGCTGGAAGCCTTCTGGCACTAGTTCTAATGATTCATTCAAAATTTAATCATCGACTTTGTTCGAACCCAGGTCCAGGAATTTTTGATTCCTAGTGAAGACGTTGCCCTAGAGGACGGTGAACTTAAAGAAGTAACGTATATGGTGTCTGTTCTTTTGGAGATGTTCGAAACAACAGACACCACAAATAAATAAAGTACAGATGCACACAAAAATAGAAGTCTTAAGTAGGTTAGGGAGATGCAGCGAGCAATGAGGTTGGCCGGGGCCCTACATTAGTAGTGTGTGGTATAAATTGAGGCCGGCGGGGTGGCCCAGCGGTTCTAGGCGCTACAGTCTGGAACCGCGCGACCGCTACGGTCGCAGGTTTGAATCCTGCCTCGGGTATGTGTGTGTGTGATGTCCTTAGGTTAGTTAGGTTTAAGTAGTAAGTTCTAGGGGACTGATAACCTCAGAAGTTAAGTCCCATAGTGCTCAGAGATATTTCCATTTCCACCTGGCGCCTCAGTTGGACCAGCGTTCGTGCTGGACGTGCAGACCGCGTGAGACGACGCTTCATCCAGTCCCAAACATGCTCAATGGGGGACAGATCCGGAGATCTTGCTGGCCAGGGTAGTTGACTCACACCTTCTAGAGCACGTTGGGTGGCACGGGATACATGCGGACGTCCATTGTCCTGTTGGAACATCACGTTCCCTTGCCGGTCTAGGAATGGTAGAACGATGGGTTCGATGACGGTTTGGATGTACCGTGCACTATTCAGTGTCCCCTCGACGATCACCAGAGGTGTACGGCCAGTGTAGGAGATCGCTCCCCACACCATGATGCCGGGTGTTGGCCCTGTGTGCCTCGGTCGTATGCAGTCCTGATTGTGGCGCTCACCTGCACGGCGCCAAACACGCATACGACCATCATTGGCACCAAGGCAGAAGCGACTCTCATCGCTGAAGACGACACTTCTCCATTCGTCCCTCCATTCACGCCTGTCACGACACCACTGGAGGCGGGCTGCACGATGTTGGGGCGTGAGCGGAAGACGGCCTAACGGTGTGCAGAACCGTAGCCCAGCTTCATGGAGACGGTTGCTAATGGTCCTCGCCGATACCCCAGGAGCAACAGTGTCCCTAATTTGCTGGGAAGTGGCGGTGCGGTCCCCTACGGCACTGCGTAGGATCCTACGATCTTGGCGTGCATCCGTGCGTCGCTGCGGTCCGGTCCCAGGTCGACGGGCACGTGCACCTTCCGCCGACCACTGGCGACAACATCGATGTACTGTGGAGACCTCACGCCCTACGTGTTGAGCAATTCGGCGGTACGCCCACCCGGCCTCCCGCATGCCCACTATACGCCCTCGCTCAAAATCCGTCAACTGCACATACGGTTCACGTCCACGCTGTCGCGGCATGCTACCAGTGTTAAAGACTGCGATGGAGCTCCGTATTCCACGGAAAACTGGCTGACACTGACGGCGGCGGTGCACAAATGCTGCGCAGCTAGCGCCATTCGACGGCCAACACCGCGGTTCCTAGTGTGTCCGCTGTGCCGTGCGTGTGATCATTGCTTGTACAGCCCTCTCGCAGTGTCCGGAGCAAGTATCTTGGGTCTGACACACCGGTGTCAATGTGTTCTTTTTTCCATTTCCAGGAGTGTATATAAATGATCTAGTAGATAGTGTTGGAAGTTCCATGCGCACTTTCGCTGATACTGCTGTAGTATACAGAGAAGTTGCAGCATTAGATTGTTGTAGCGAAATGCAGGAAGACCCGCAGCGGATAGGCACTTGGTGTAGGGAGTGGCAACTGACCCTTAACATACACAAATGTAACGTATTCCGAATACATAGAAAGAAGGATGCTTTGTTGTATGATCATATGATAGCGGAACAAACACTGGTAGCAGTTACTTCTGTTAAATATCTGGGAGTATGCGTGCGAAACGATTTGAAGTGGAATGATCATATAAAATTAATTGTTGGTAAGGTGGGAACCAGGTTGAGATTCATTGGGAGAGTCCTTAGAAAATGTAGTCCATCAACAAAGGAGGTGGCTTACAAAACACTCGTTCGACCTATACTTATTGCTCATCAGTGTGCGATCCGTACTAGATCGGGTTGACGGAGGAGATAGAGAAGATCCAAAGAAGAGCGGCGCGCTTCGTCACAGGGTTATTTGGTAAGCGTGATAGCGTTTCGGAGATGTTTAGCAAACTCCAGTGGCACACTCTGCAAGAGAGGCGCTCTGCATCGCGGTGAAGCTTGCAGTCCACGTTTCGAGAGGGCGCGTCTGGATGAGGTATCGAATATATTGCTTGCCCCTACTTACACCTCCCGAGGAGATCTCGAATGTAAAATTAGAGAGATTCGAGCGCGGACGGAGGCTTTCAGACAGTCGTTCTTCCCGCGAACCATACGCGACTGGAACCGGAAAGGGAGGTAATGACAGTGGCACGTAAAGTGCCCTCCGCCACACACCGTTGTGTCGCTTGCGGAATATAAATGTCGATGTAGATGTAGGTCCCGTTATCATCCCAAACGACTACACGCGTTTTCATTTCCAGATTCTTGTCCAATCACGTACTGCTTCCTCCTACACAATCACGTTAGCAAAGACGTTGCTTCTGCGCGTTCTAGACTCTCTTGTGATGGAGACTATACACAATGAGCGCTTGCAATATCACAAAAAAACAAATTTTTCCGAGCCAGTCGTGACCCCAGTCGTGCTAGGCCACGCAACTTTAATATCGACAATCCTGCGAGACCGAAACATTTGCACCATACGGGGGAAGTTGTTTATGTCGACACGTGTAGGACCGGGCCGCTGCTACCGCCGCACCTGCGACGGGCCGCGGCCGCGGTGGACAGGTGCGGCGCGCGTAACTCACTCGCCGCCACAAACGACCCTCCGGCCGCCATTCCGCGCGGCCCGTTTCCTTTTTCTGCTTTTGCGGGTCCGTAAATCAGGCGGCGCGGGTGGCCCGCGGGCCGTGACCAGCGCACGCCCGCTGCCCGCCGCCACCGCCCGCTCGCTCAATATTTACGGGGTCAGCCCGCGCCGCTCCGCTCCGCGCCTCGAGTTAGGCGTCGATATGTCGATACGAGAGGCGGAGCGCGGCCCACTGCCGTGTCACCGGCGTGTCCCGGGAGCGTGTTCGCGTACGCCTGCTGCCTTGTCGCCGTACAACGTGGACATTATCGACGTGCGCCCGGGCGCGCTACACGAATACGTCGCGTGGGGGGACGGGCAGTCAACCCAGCTTCGAGCACAGATGGACAAACCTTCACTAAAGTCTCTCTGCGAGTTGGTTTATTTACAATTCTCATCATACTACCGTAATAAAGGCTGCTTGAAAAAGAATGTACATATTTGCAAATCAGCCGGCCAAGTGGCCGAGCGGTTCTAGGCGCTTCAGTCTGGAACCGCGCGACCGCTGCCGTATCAGGTTTGAATCCTGCCTCGGGCATGGATGTGTGTCATGTCCTTAGGTTAGTTAGGTTTAAGTAGTTCTAAGTTCTAGCGGACTGATAACCTCAGAAGTTAAGTCCCACAGTGCTCAGAGTCATTTGAACCATATTTGAAAATCACATATTTATTGAGTTGGTGCATAAGTTCTTACCGTTTTCACGTAACTACTCTGTAGGAATCAGCATGGGTTTCGAAAAAGACGATCGTGTGAAACCCAGCTCGCGCTGTTCGTCCACGAGACTCAGAGGGCCATAGACTCGGGTTCCCAGGTAGATGCCGTGTTTCTTGACTTCCGCAAGGCGTTCGATACAGTTCCCCACAGTCGTTTAATGAACAATATAAGAGCATGTTTATTATCAGACCAATTGTGTGATTGGATTGAAGAGTTCCTAGATAACAGAACGCAGCATGTCATTCTCAATGGAGAGAAGTCTTCCGAAGTAAGAGTGATTTCAGGGGTGTCGCAGGGGAGTGTCGTAACACCGTTGCTATTCACAATATACATAAATGACCTTGTGGATGACATCGGAAGTTCACTGAGGCTTTTTGCGGATGATGCTGTACTATATCGACAGGTTGTAAGAATGTAAAATTGAACTGGAATGCAGGAGGATCTGCAACGAATTGACGCATGGTGCAGGGAATGACATTTGAATCTCCATGCAGACAAGTGTAATTTGCAGCGAATACACAGAAGCAAAGATCATTTGTCATTTAGCTACAATATAGCAGGTCAGCAACTGAAAGGAGGTAGGTTGCAGTACACTTTTTCGCCCACTGCTTGAATACTGCTCACCGGTGTGGGATCCGTACCACATAGGGTTGATAGAAGAGATAGAGAAGATCCAACGGAGAGCAGCGCACTTCGTTACAGGATCATTTATTAATCGTGAAATCGTTACGGAGATGATAGGTAAGCTCCAGTGGAAGACTCCGCAAGAGAGACGATCAGTAACTTGGTACAGGCTTTTGTTCAAGTTTCGAGAACATACCTTCACCGAAGAGTCAACAGTATATTGCTCCCACCTACGTATATCTCGCAAAGAGACCATGAGGATAAAATCAGATAGATCAGAGCCCACACAGAGGCATACCGACAATCTTTCTTTCCACGAACAATACGAGACTGGAATAGAAGGGAGAACCGATAGAGGTACTCAAGGTACCCTCCGCCACACACTGTCAGGTGGCTTGCGGAGTATGGATGTAGGTGTAGACAACCGCGCACCACGGACTTCAGTCATCAATAATAAACTCTCCTGCACTACTATAAGAGTTTATCAACGCTGGGATAACTATACGATTCCACGATTGTAGACATCACCTGGTTTTGACGCGAGAAATTGCCAAGCCACGTTCGGATCGCATTTTCATCCGGAAAGGATGGCCCTTGAAGGTTGCTCGACAAAGAGCGGAAAAGGCGTAAATCTGATGGCGCAAAATCACATGAACAAAGTGAATGCGGAATGACTTTCCATTCCAACTACTTTTTGTCAGAGTGGCAGAAGGAGGGCGGGGGTTACCGTTTAGTACCATCACTTTAAGCGGTCTCCTGGCCGTTGTTCTTGGACTGCGTCCGCTTGACGTCTCAGTTATTGACGATAGATGTCAGCAGTGATGGTGACACCTCGAGGAGCAATTCGTAGTACACCCAGCCATTCCTTTCTTTTCCTTATGTTAGCATTAAGACACCACTTATCGTCACAAGTATGCTAGCAATAAATTATAGGAATGGTCGCTGTTGTTCCCGGGCCACCAGATGACGAGCAAGCAGAGACGCACAGATAGCCCACATATAGCCACCTGCTCAAATTTTGTGATTTTAGTTTAAACCTCATGATACACACACTCCCGATTTTTGAACCTACCCAATTGCATGCAAATGGTGCACGATTGTGCAATGATCACTGTTCGACACATTTGCCATGTTCTCGAGCACACTTATGCGGATCATTAAGGAGTAAGGCGTGTAAACGCTCTTAGTCAAACTTCAACGTGGAGAATCAACAACATCGATACGCTCCCCCTTCATTGAACTCAAACTGAAGAATATATCGGAGGCGTTTCGATTTCTCCACTTAGCGCTCTATTTTCTAGTGTCCGCTGCTCCACTCACTATTTCGAAATATGTAAATTCAAATAGCAACAGTGAATAAAAAATAAAAAATGGCAAAAGATAAATTAACCATAGCAAAAGAAATACCAACGTGTAGAACAGAAATGGTTCAAATGGCTCTGAGCACTATGGGACTCAATTGCTGTGGTCATCAGTCCCCTAGAACTTAGAACTACTTAAACCTAACTAACCTAAGGACATCACACACTCCCATGCCCGAGGCAGGATTCGAACCTGCGACCGTAGCAGTCGTACGGTTCCGGACTGCGCGCCTAGAACCGCGAGACCACCGCGGCCGGCGTAGAACAGAAACGCTACGAACTTATGCACCAACCCCGTAAAACATACAACTATTAGACTTCCGATAAATACTTACGAATCTCTCAAATTTCCATTACAGATATTTAATATGTTCTCCACCAGCGTCGGGGACAATATCGTATCGATACTCGAATTCCTCTCATACTTAGGTAAGCATGTCCATCGTAACTCAAGTGATGGCATTACGGATCCGATTCTTTAACTCTTCTAGGTTCCCTGGAGGTGCAGTGCATAAACGTTGTCCTTCATGTAACCTCACAGGAAGAAATCACTTGGCGTCAGATCCGATGAACGTGGAGGCCGGCTGAGAGGTACCAAGTTGCCATCTGTTTGACGTCAAACCAACGGCTCGGAGAGCTTCATTCTGATATAAATGCAGTTGATTACTCCACTGAGTTGGTGCCCGATCTTGATGTAAAATGAAGTTCTCCTTATTCAGCCTCGGAAACAACTGGTTTAGTGACATAGCAAGATACGGCTTACCGTTAACCATGTTGCCATGAAAGAAGAATAAGACGTAAACATATGAGCGGGATTTCGCACAGAACACATTGATTTTGGGAGAATCTCGTACATGTTGAATATGTGCACGTAGGTTCTGTAACACTATGTTTGTTTACATTAGAAATCGCTTCGTCACCGAACACGATGCCTTTTGCGGAAGTGTTATCGTTGTCATTGGCATTCCGCAGTTCGATAGAAAATAACACACGTTTCTGTTTGTCGTCATGACGTAGAGCATGTAAGAGCTGTAACTTGTATGGCTTCACAACCGACCGACCTCTCAGTACATGCCAAATTGTTGTTGTAGGTAGCTGTAACTCCCGGCTAACACGACAAGTTGATTTTGTAGGAGTACGTTGGAAATCGGGTTTGGAATCGTTCGACATTTTCGTCGGAAACACCAGAGCCGACAGGATTCGTTCCTTTACATAAGCGTCCTCTGTCTAAAACAGTCGATACCATCTGTGAATTGTCCACCGACGATTAGCTTGGTATCTTACCCTCAAACGATCTTGAACTGTAATCACGGAATTACATTTCGCAAACTCGAGAACACAAAATGATTTCTGCTGCGGAATAGCCATTTTGTAACTTGTGAAGGTAACAAATCAAACAGAAGACAACCGACATCTAGTGGCAATGAATATAAACTAGACAATATATTCGTTCCTCCAATAATCGACCCGTGGCACAACGGTCGATAGTTTGAAAGCATAAAACTTTGTAATACGTACAATAGTTTTGGGACATTATCCGATTTCACATGACTGTGAGGACAGTCATAATGTTTCCATTATAAAATCGAAAAGGAAAAATCACTTAATATTTTGACTGATTCTTCAGTTTCCCCAGGCGTATATGTTGATCGAACAGTTAACGGGTGTACTGCCGGTTCGTAGTATCAAACGGGCACAACATTTCGGCGCTCAGACACGTCTACATCGTCAGATTCGCTGTGGAACTGAACTCCCGTGAGTCGTTCCCACCAGTCCATGCCCGCGGACGCTAACGTTGGCGTCTGTGGTAGCGTTTTATTGGGAGGAAGAGTCAGTTATTGCCTTTGTACATGGTGCACTATCGAGACAAAGCAGACGGTTGCTGAAAAAGCGCTGTGTCTTTTGACCGCCCCCACGAGCACTACTGGGAAGCGTCAAAGATGATCTCGGTTTGCGGAAGGCCGGCGTATAAAAGATTCGGTGTCAATTTGGAAAGACACTTATCGGACAGACAGTGTGCGCCGTCGAAGATCATTGCCGAGAATACCAGAGGTGCTCTCGATTGACGTGTCTCAAGTAGCCAACTGTCGCAGAGCACTGCTTGTCCGAGTATCAGGCGATGGAGTACGAACGTACCAGCTTCTTGGTACATACTTCAAATTATTGGGACAGCGTCGTTAGAAAGGCCATAGACATTCGCACCTGGGGCGACTTTAACAATCGAGATTTCGGCTATAATTGTAGAAAGACATGGGAACAAGTACTAAGTTTTATTTAAGACGGCACGCACCAAACAAAACGATCTGTTGATCGGAGCGGGAGAGAATATGCGTCAATGCAACCACATCCGCCGACCCTAGCGTCTCCACGACCGCCGACGTGTAGCCGCGGGCGCAGACCAGGAAGGGAACATGCCGCAGGGAAGGGGCTGTAAGTCGGCCGCACCCTTTATTCCTCAACGCACCTAACGGTGATGGCAAGTCTGATCACCGAAATATTGTGCCCGTTGACACTATGAACCAGCAACACATCCGTGGGCTTTTCGATCAATGTTTTGGTTGTTTGCAAAGTGGGATCTACAACTCTTGGAACAGCAACATAGCACTCCACGACAGGATCAAAAGAAAAATGGGTCACTTAATGACCCACTTATCCACTTGTGTGGTGGTGCTTTATTGTCGTGTGCTACCAGTTCAGCACTAAACAGCAGTAGTTTCTAACCAAATTTAAAAAGTAAAATCCGTCTGATCAAGCGACAATTTGGGTGACTATTTCGTTGTACTACCTGTAGTGACGGGCTAAGGTTAGTGGACGGAACAGCCAATAAGTCAGCTGTTGAAAAACAAGCGATTCAATAGGTGGCACTTTCGCGTATCAGTGGAATTATTCAACAATTCTTTTGAGTGAAACAAATCTTTACAAGCAACTGAATTGCCGAATGAAAACTATAGAGTAAAGCAGTTACAGTTTTGCGTATAACTTGCGTTATTATTTTGAGTGAAACTATTCCGTTGTAGTCACCGAATGAAAGCAGTCGACCGATTCCGTTGTAGGTAGTTTTATATACTGACTGATTTATTCATTATTTCCTTAAGAGGGAAACAGCCTGTGCTTTTTCTGTGAGTCTAAAAACTCTCTTGAGTGTTTTAGCTGATGGAGGTATCCATGCATTCTGTACTACGGGAGGACTATAGTTAAACTATCACTACTTGATCCAGTGCAGACTAAAAAGTATTGTAGGAAAGATGTTCAGACAGGGTGCTGCAGGCTCGTGTTACGTCTACATTCATACTCCGCAAGCCACACAACGGTGTGTGGCGGAGGGCACTTTACGTGCCACTGTAATTACCTCCATTTTCTGTTCCAGTCGCGTATGTTCGCGGGAAGAACGACTGTCTGAAAGCCTCCGTGCGCGCTCGAATCTCTCTAATTTTACATTCGTGATCTCCACGGGAGGTATAAGTAGGGGGAAGCAGTATATTCGATACCTCATCCAGACGCGCCCTCTCGAAACCTGGACAGCAAGCTTCACCGCGATGCAGAGCGCATCTCTTGCAGAGTGTGCCACTGGAGTTTGCTAAACGTCTCCGAAACGCTATCACGCTTACCAAATAACCCTGTGACGAAGCGCGCCGCTCTTCTTTGGATCTTCTCTATCTCCTCCGTAAACTCGACCTTTGACGGAACCCACATTGATGAGCAATACTCAAGTATAGGTCGACCGAGTGTTTTGTAACCCACCTCCTTTGTTGATGGACTACATTTTGTAAGGACTCTCCCAATGAATATCAACCTGGTACCCGCCTTACCAACAATTAATTTTATATGATCATTCCACTTCAAATCGTTCCGCAGGCATACTCACAGATATTTAACAGAAGTAACTGCTACCAGTCTTTGTTCCGCTATCATATAATCATACAATAAAGGATCCTTCTTTCTATATATTCGCAATACATTACATTTGTCTATGTTAAGGGTCAGTTGCCACTCCCTACACCTAGTGCTTATGCGTTGCAGATCTTCCTGCATTTCACTACAATTTTCTAATGCTGCAACTTCTCTGTATACTACAGCATCATCCGCGAAAAGCCGCATGGAACTTCCGACACTATCTACTAGGTCATTTATATATATTGTGAAAAGCAATGGTCCCATAACACTTCCCTGTGGCACGCCAGAGGTTACTTTAACGTCTATAGACGTCTCTCCATTGATAACAACAGGCTGTGTTCTGTTTGCTAAAAACTCTTCAATCCAGCCACTCAGCTGGTCTGATATTCCGTAGGCTCTTACTTTGTTTATCAGACGACAGTGCGGAACTGTATCGAACGCCTCACGGAATTCTAGGAAAATAGCATCTACCTGGGAGCCTGTATATAATAATTTCTGGGTCTCACGAACAAATCAAGCGAGTTGGGTCTCACACGTTCGCTGTTTCCGGAATCCATGTTGATTCCTATAGAGTAGATTCTGGGTTTCCAAAAACGACATGATACTCGAGCAATAAACATGTTCTAAAATTCTACAACAAATCGACGTCAGAGATATAGGTCTATAGTTTTGCGCATCTGCTCGACGACCCTTTTTGAAGACTGGGACTACCTGTGCTCTTTTCCAATCATTTGGAAGCTTCCGTTCCTCTACAGACTTGCGGTACACGGCTGTTAGAAGGGGGGCAAGTTCTTTCGCGTACTCTGTGTAGACTCGAATTGGTATTCCGTCAGGTCCAGTGGACTTCCCTCTGTTGAGTGATTTCAGTTGCTTTTCTATTCCTTGTACACTTATTTCGATGTCAGCCATTTTTTCGTTTGTGCGAGGATTTAGAGAAGGAACTGCAGTGCGGTCTTCCTCTGTGAAACAGCTTTGGAAAAAGGTGTTTAGTATTTCAGCTTTACGCGTGTCATCCTCTGTTTCAAAGCCATCATCATCACGGAGTGTCTGGATATGCTGTTTCGAGCCACATACTGATTTAACGTAAGACCAGAACTTCCTAGGATTTTCTGTCAAGTCGGTACATAGAATTTTACTTTCGAATTCACTGAACGCTTCACGCATAGCCCTCCTTACGCTAACTTTGACATCGTTTAGGTTCTGTTTGTCTGAGAGGTTTTGGCTGCGTTTAAACTTGGAGTGAAGCTCTCTTTGCTTCCGCAGTAGTTTCCTAACTTTGTTGTTGAACCACAGTGGGCTTTTCCCGTCCCTCACAGTTTTACTCGACACGTACTTGTCTAAAACGCATTTTACAATTGCCTTAAACTTTCTCGATAAACACTCAACGTTGTCAGTGTCGGAACAGAAATTTTCGTTTTGATCTGTTAGGTAGTCTGAAATCTGCCTTCTATTACTCTTGCTAAACAGATAAACCTTCCTCCTTTTTTTATATATTCCTATTAACTTCCATATTCAGGGATGCTGCAACGGACTTATGATCACTGATTCCCTGTTCTGCACTTACAGAGTCGAAAAGTTCGGGTCTGTTTGTTATCATAGGTCCAAGACGTTATCTCCACGAGTCGGTTCTCTGTTTAATTGCTCGAGGTAATTTTCGGATAGTACACTCAGTATAATGTCGCTCGATGCTCTGTCCCTACCAACGGTCCTAAACATCTAAGTATACCAGTCTATATGTGGTAAATTGAAATCTCCACCTAAGACTATAATATTCTGAGAAAATGTATGTGAAATGTGTTCCAAACTTTCTCGCAGCTGTTCTGCCACTAACGCTGCTGAGTCGGGAGGTCGGTAAAAGGAGCCAATTATTAATCTAGCTCGGTTGTTGAGTGTAACCTCCACCCATAATATTTCACAGGGACTATCCACTTCTACTTCACTACAGGATAATCTACTACTAACAGCGGCAAACGCGCCACCACCAGTTGCATGCAATCTATCCTTTCTAAACATCGTCTGTGCCTTTGTAAAAATTTCCGCTGAATTTATCTCTTGCTTCAGCCAGCTTTGGTAGTGTTAGTGTGATGACTTGGCGTCAGCTACTAGTGATAATACGGCTACATAGGATTGAAATGAAAGCATCAGTGTGCATTTCAGTAGCAGACAGTCAACGTGGGTCTGTACAGGGTGAGCAGAGCTTTACTCATAAAACTGCTGTATCGAAACGATAGCAAGAGTGATGTGGCTCTTCACCAATATGCAGGCATTAAAACAATACGAAGAATTCCTCTTTCCGCACTGTGGTCGAAGAAAATGATAGAACATGATTCCGAGGTTCGAATTAACTGGCGATTTGGAAATTACTTCTGGGAGAGGCAGACAGCCAATTGCGCCACAAATTGTTCAAAATGGTACTACTGCCATGGCTGAGAATTCCGGACGCAGTTTGCGATCGTCAAGCAGTACATGATCTGCGCCACGACAGTGAAGGTTCCATAGTCCACCATTCTGAAAAGCCGCGCGGAATTAGCCGAGCGGTCTAAGGCGCTGCAGTCATGGACTGTGCGGCGGGTCCCGGCGTAGGTTCGAGTCCTCCCTCGGGCATGGGTGTCTGTGTTTGTCCTTAGGATAATTTAGGTTAAGTAGTGTGTGTTAGCTTAGGAACTAATGACCTTAGCAGTTAAGTTCCATAAGATTTCACATACATTTGAACATTTTTGAACATTCCGAGAAAGCTGCAAACAATTGTGAGACAATATCCCTACGACTTCACATTACTCACCAACTTTTCCCACCTGACCCAGATATTTGAGTAGATATGCTTTTACGTTCCTTGCAAGGGGTGAAGTTGACAACATGTGTCGGCGTTCGCTGAAAGTGTTACCTGGCTGAATTCCCGGAAGTTTTTTGAAAGTTGTATACGCCAAGAGAAACTCAGATCCAACATGGTGTCCTTGAATCATTTTGGAACTCGGACCCCAAGGCCTATGGACGTGCTGCGTGAACGACACACGGTACTGTGATCTGCTTCGCCAACATGTGATCCCTGCTCATTGGGAGAGAGGAGCTTTGGACTCAGTTGTTTTCTTGCATGGTGGAGCTCCAACTTTCATTGCTCGTGATACCACCCAGTTGCTCTGTATCACATTTGGCTAATGCAGCATCACTGGCCGAGTTACTGGCTGGTTGTTCCAACTCCGTGGCCACCAAGATCACCACATTTAAACCCGTGTGATTACCGAGTGTGGGGTTACGTGAACGACAAGTTTTATAGTCGGGAGACTAAATCATTTTGGAGGTTGAAGATGAGTTTAGCGAGGGAAGTAACAAACATCCCCCTCACACCGAGATGCTCCACGCAGTAGTATATAAATCTTTAGTGCGGTTCTGGGCTATCGCGAATACATGTGGTTGTCACATTGAGCAACATTTGTAACACAGAATGTAAACACGCTACGCAATTAACTAATTTTACCCTAAAATGTCTAAATTAAATATTTCTCCTCCGCATGTCCTTACAAATGTTTCCACAAAGTTGATTTGTCCTATAGTCACTCGTTTTTCATGGGGGCCGTCATACGTAACGTAAGTTCAGTAATAACCGCCCTCCACTTTCATTAGTTAAACTAAAGCAGTAGACTACAGGTTGGTAGCCCTGCAGCTAGGGTACGTGAAAACTGCTCGAGAGTGTTCACCAAAGCTAAGATACACATAAGCATATTCATTTCATTATGCGCTGAATAGATTAATTCTTCTTTTCATTGATTAAAAAATAGCTACAGATAAAGTGGTTCCAGATATAGTTAACACGCCTACAGTGTGTTCGCAAGTAGTGTAATTAATGTTTAGGTGGGTGCGGGAAGCGAAAGGAGAGAGCTCCTCCCACCAACACGTGGGCTGCTGAGGGCTGATGGGCTATGCGTGGAAGGGGGAGGGAACAAGCCTCACCAACGTTACGCAATGATGCTGGTAACACACTTTCGTTCTCATACAATTTTTATTCCAAGCGCGTTGATAATGCCATCTATTAGGCCCCTCCGTAACAGCTGTCAACTGCTACGTACTGACCGTCTACAAAAGTGAAAACTCAATCAGGAGCCTAATGAAACTGTACAGACTGAGTGGAACCAAAATTGATAGTTTCATGTCGAATGATGGTGTTTCTTGCTACTAATTCCGTATCAATTCTCACGGACAATAAATAGAGCGTAGTAAACTTTAGGACATTTATTCGCATATTTAAGGCTGAAAACTATACATAAATCAGTAAGAATGAGTCAAATTATATTCTGTGTATGGCAGATTATTGTCTTTATTGTCCAATTCCATATCACTGGTAACGGTTACCAATGTATTCCTTACTCGGAGCACTCCACAATATTACAAATAGATGTAATTAAACTTTGTTTGCCGGCTGCGGTGGTCTCGCGGTTCTAGGCGCGCAGTCCGGAACCGTGCGACTGCTACGGTCGCAGGTTCGAATCCTGCCTCGGGCATGGATGTGTGTGATGTCCTTAGGTTAGTTAGGTTTAAGTAGTTCTAAGTTCTAGGGGACTAATGACCACAGCAGTTGAGTCCCATAGTGCTCAGAGCCATTTGAACCATTTGAAACTTTGTTCATTTGAACAAGTAAACTTCGGAAGCAATCAGTGTGCTGTTTCTGATGGAGTACACCAAAAGAAAATAAACGTACCCAGAAATTCTTTTTGGTGATGTGAAGGAAAAGTTCGTCACGAAGAACTGTTCTTCAACGAAATGAAAATAGATTCTTCAGAGCGTAGATTACGTTCTCCTGATCAAATAAAAGCCTCTCTTTAAAACAAAGTTCTATCTCACTAACAGCACGACTGTCCACATTGCAGAACATTGAGAGTCAGATCACAGATCGCGTGAGGGCAGTCGTTCGGGTGGCGAAGGCGACGTCCGAGCCAAGGCTAAGTCCAAATGGTAAAGATACATCCATCGCTGGCTGGCGAAGACGGAACTGGCTCCAGTCGTCTCTTCATGGGTAGAAATAGTTGCGTAGTGGAAGGTTACAATGTTCCTATTTCCTATCGAAGTTGCTGCGGACGCAGCAAGAGTTGAATCCCAGGAGCGACCCCTATTACGATCTTCTCCGCCCTCTGGCTGCTTCCCTGGAGACCCTCAGAAGGCTGAGCTGGATAACGCAGAAACCAGCCCAGACGCAGGGGTCAATCTGGGAATAGCCCTCCAGGTACAGATGCGTTGTGGGTTAGCGGCATCGCAAGCGAAGCTGAGAGACGCGTCACTTACGTCTATTGCAGTTTCCAATACACTCTCGGGCCTACAGTAATTTTCTTCCAATTGTTGGGGCTTCCTACAGTACCCTTCCTAGTCACCAGCATTCACTGACGGAAGGAACTCACTTTCAATCTTGCTTTAGAACACGTCCGCAGAAATATTGCGCTCTCTAAACTAGCATTTGAGCGTTCCCTATGCCAGTTCTAACATAGTCAAATCATTAAAATAAGGTGGAAACCGAACGAATGCGAGACCTCTCTCTCCGGGCAATTCGTTGATCACATACGTGTTTTTAGCAGGGTTATGTTCTCGAACCCCGCCATGAACCATGCACCTTGCCGTCGGTGGCGAGGCTTACGTGCCTCAGCGATATAGATAGTCGTACAGCAGGTGTAACCACAACGGAGTGGTAACTGTTGAGAGGCCAGACAAACTCGTGGCTCCTGAAGACGGTCAGCAGCCTTTTCAGTAGTCGCAGGGTTAGCAGTCTGGCCTTGAATGATCTGGCCTTGTAACATTAAGCAAAACGACCTTGCTGTGCTAGTACTGCGAACAACTGAAAGCAAGGGGAAACTACAGCTGTAATTTTTTTTTTTTTTTGAGGGCATGCACCTTTATTGTTTGTTTAAATGATGATGGCGTCCTGTTGGGTAAAATATTTCGGTGGTAGAACTATCCCCCATTTAGATCTCCGGGCGGGGAATACTCAGGAGAACATCGTTATGAGGAGAAACAAAACTGGCGTTCTACTGATCGGAGGGGGAATGTCAGATAGCTTAATCGGGAAGGTATGTTAGAGTTTTTAGAAAGGGAAATGGATAGGTTAAAGTTCTATAGCGGGAATTAGTGAAGTTCGGCGGCAGGAGGAACAAGACTTCTGGTCAGGTGAATACAGGGTTATAACTACCAAATCAAATAGAAGTAATGCAGGAGTAGGTTAAATAGTGAATAAAAAAACTAGGAGCGCTCGTAAGCTACTACGAACAGCACAGTGAACGCATTATTGTAGCCAAGATTGACACGAAGCCCACATCTACCACAGTAGTACAAGTTTATATGCCAACTAGCTACGCAGATGATGAAGACATTGAAGAAATATATGATGAGATAAAAGAAATTATTCAGCTAGTGAAGGTAGACGAAAATTTAATTGTCATGGGGGACTCGAATTCGATAGTATGAAAAGGAAGAGTAGTAGGTGAATATGAAATTGGGGTAAGGAATGAAAGACAAAGCCAACTGGTAGAATTTTTCACATAGCATAACTTAATCATAGCTAACATCTGGTTTAAGAATCATGAAAGAAGGTTGTATGCATGGAAGAGGCCTAGAGACACTGGAAAGTTTCAGATAGATTACATAATGATAAGACAAAGATTTAGGAACCAGATTTTAAATTGGAAGACATTTCCAGGGCCAGATGTGGGCTCCGACCACATCTATTGGTTATGAACTACAGATTAAAACTGAAGAGACTGAAAGAAGTTGGGAATTTCAACAGATGGGACCTGGGTATACTAAAAGAACCAGAGAGTTTCAGACAGAGGATTAGGGGAAAATTGACAAGAGGGCAAAGCAATACAGTAGAAGTGGATTGGGGAGGATTGAGAGATGAAACAGTCAAGGCAGCAGAGGATCAAGTAGGTAAAGAGACGAGGGCTAGTAGAAATCCTTGGGTAACAAAATAGATATTGAATTTAACTGATGAAAGGAGAAAATATAAAAATGCAGTAAATGAAACAGGCATAAGGGAATACAAACATCTCAAAAATGAGACGATACTGAGTGAAGAATTTGATAGAGCACTGAAAGATCTAAGTCGAAATAAGGCCCCGGGAGCGGACAACATTCCATTTAGAACTACTGATAGCCTTTGGAGAGCCATCCCAGCAAAACTCTACCATCTGATGAGCAAGATGTATCAGACAGGAGTAATACCCTTCAAGAAGAATATAATAATTCCAAACCCAGAGAAAGCCAGGTGTTGACAGATGTGAAAATTACCGAACTATCACTGTAATAAGTCACAGCTGCAAAATACTAACGCGAATTCTTTACGGATGAATGGAAAAAACTGATAGAATGCGACCTCGGGGAGGATCAGTTTGGATTCCATAGACTTAGAGAAAGGTTTTGACGATGTTGACTGTAATATTCTTCTGTAAAATTCTGAAGTTGGCAGGGGTAAAATACAGGGAGCGAAAGGATATTTACAATTTGTACAGAAACTAGATGGCAGTTATAAGAGCCGAGGAAGCAGTGGTTGGGAAGTGAGTCAGACATGGTTGTAGCCTATCCCCGATGTTATTCAATCTGTATATTGAACAAGCAGTAAAGTAAACAAAAGAAAAAATTTGAGTAGAAATTTAAAATCCGTGGAGAAGAAATAAAAACTTTCAGGTTTTCCAATGACATTGTAATTCTGTCAGAGACAGCGAAGGACCTGGAAGAGCAGTTGAACGAAATGGACAGTGTCTTGATAGCAAATCTAGGTTAATGGAATGTAGCCAAATTAAATCAGGTGTCGCTGAGGGTATTAGATTAGAATATAACACACTTAAAGTAGTAGATGAGTTTTACTATTTGCGGTGCAAAATAACTGATGATGGTCGAAGTAGAGAGGGTATAAAATATGGACTGCCAATGGTAAGGAAAGCGTTTCTGAAGAAGAGAAATTTATTAACATCTAGTATAGATTTAAGTGTCAGGAAGTCGTTTCTGAAAGTATTCGTGTGGAGTGTAGCCATGAATAGAAGTGAAACGTGGACGACAAAAAGTTTAGACAAGAAGACAATAGAAGCTTTCAAAGTGTGGTACTACAGAAGAATGCTGAAGATTAGAGAGTAGATCATGTAACTAATGAGGAGGTACTGAATAGAATTGGGGAGAAGAGGAATTTGTGGAACAACTTGACTAGAAGAAGGGATCGGTTGGTAGGATATGGTTTGAGCCATTAAGATAAAGAAGCTACCACAGGATAGAGTTGCATGGAGAGCAGCATCAGATAATTCTTTAGACAGAAGACCACAACAACATGAACAACACGTTCTCGAATTAAATCGAATATAAGCTGTTTCCTTAATCTCTCATTTCAGGCATCAAAACTGTTTTGCAGTCATTCAAACATCCTCGCTTTGGTACTCTACCGTGGCGGAGTTTTGTGCATCTTTTTGGAATGGTATGGAGTATTTTTCACCACAATTACTGACCTTGGAGAAAGATCTGTGAGAACCATATCCGCAAACCACCTTTCACGGTTTCCAGAATTCATTATTCCATGATAATTACATTTTGTGGATTTTGCTCAGAATTTCAGTTTGGCCTCCCTAACGTCCCGCTTTCCTGATCCAGCGTTTCCAACGATAAGCCCTTTACAAGAGGTTCCCCATTCCATAACGCCAGCAACATCGCCCTTTTGTCAACATTTACCAATCTTTATATTCCTATTCGTTCAAGTTTCATCAACTAAATGTAGGTTATTACAAATCGGTTTTGGAATTGCAGTTTTCCTAATATGATTCATTTCTACAATGATTCTCGAACGACGATTGATAATCTCCGCGTTCTAGCAGTAGGTATTTCTTATATTGCGCTTTTTTCCGTGTGAACCTCGCCAACAACAAAATACGTTGTACTACCAGCCGTTCTTTCCCTCGATTACTGGTAGAAGTTTCTGCAGACTAGGAGCGGTCTTCAGCACCAAATATGGAAGTCTCAAGACGCCCCTGAAACTGGATTTTCCCGGTAGATCTAGGCATAAGTGAAAGGGAATTTTAAAAAATGTAAGAAAGTATAACTGAATTGTATGCGGAAAGTACAGTTACAAGTAACAAGGAGAGCTCCCTAGCTATAGGATCGACTTCCTGAAACCAATTAGGTAGTGTAGATTATCGTTCCACGAGTTACATCATGCACCACAATTCCATGAATAAAAGTAATGATGACAGTCATGTCTGTTACCAAGAAATCAGTACACTACGTGGAGGTTATGACAAATCCACTATGGCATTTCACCTTTACCCACCCAGTAGATGAAATGAAATTTGTTTACACAAACAAAATGACCGCTTTAGTGTATTTCACATTATGGGAAAGGCACTTTCAAAGCACTGCCGAATTGATGAAATTACCTTTTTTGCAGGGACTTTCTGATGCTCATTTTTACAAAATTGCGAGTTCTTTTTGCGGAGCTGAATCTTGTCCCCCTATGTATGTCACTTTTCATCTTGTCGGTTGAGAGAGAGGGTGGAGAAACTCTTTATTTTTCCTCTTCTACTCGCAGCATTCAGCGACGTTATTATTTTCCTTGCTCCATTGGACAGTGTACTAGGCCGAACCCTTCTCCTAGGAGCAGAAGGAGTATCTGGCTTTGCTATGATAACAATGAATAGTTTTACCACTCATCAAGAGATGTATTACTTTATTACGAAACATAGGACAACCATCACTTCACAGTGGCTACGTAGGCATGTTTCTATATTAGATCGCTGAAGTTGGTAGCAGCTGGACGCAGTTCCTGTTGAGGTCTTGAAGAAGAAAGGAATATTGTCAAAATTTATTGAGTCTTTACATTTCGTTTTACTGAAAAAGTATGACGATATTTATCAATTAGACCATAAACACTTCAGGCACTTATATGTGTTGAAGGTATGTACAAATCATACTCTGGCACACCATCCCGTTTGCATTTAACAACGTTTGAAAAGTAGGACTTACAGTGGTCCACAATCATAGTGAAGTGCTACTCGTATTCACATTATACATTCATATATTAGTACTTCAGAATCACTGTTAAGCTAACCACTAGCCACTACTGTAAACAGTCTGACACCACGTTTCCATTAACAGCCGAGCTGATTCCGTCAGATCACCAATGTTGTTGTGCACCACCTGGCATGGCCAGAACTTCAGTGGGGGACCCGCCAGGTATACTGCACATTGTTGCCAGTTTTTCCTTTGCCTTCAAGGCAGAGGGGCAGAGGTGTAGGAAGGAGACCCATATCACCTGTCTCGGCGACCATGTCCTGCATTAAATTCCAAACCTCTCTGTAGTATCTCATGCAGCGAGGTTACGACGCAGCATTCCTCATGGTGATCCGTCTGTCGGATGCGGACATTAAGTTTTAACGGGTTCCTTGGGGCTATTCGAGGGGAGTAGGTTATGTACCGGCACAAGGTTTTGCACTCTCCATTCTCTCAACATCATCCAGCGGGCATTGGGTGATTATAACAAAACCGACGGTGTTCCGAGTACTGCAGTGCGGACTGCATACACCACAGGACGCTGAAAAATCGTAGGGGTGTTAATTAATTAGTGCGCTTAACGAGTATGCTGAAAAAAATAATAGTCCTCTTTCTGCCACCACGTTGGAACACGCGCTGTAATCAGTCAGGATGTGAAATGTTTTCTGTTTTGATGTCAGTATGCTGTTTGACGCTTGGCGACACGTCTTGATTTCTTTTGTGAAATAATTGTTGGTGTAAATATTTAAGATGTTTAAGTTTTCCGTACGAAAAACAATGACTATTGCAAACATAGATCGTGAACGGTTGGTAAAATAGTTTCATCAGAAATCAGAACGGCAGTAAAAGTATCTCTGAGCACTATGGGACTTAACATCTGAGGTCATCAGTCCCCTAGAAGTTAGAACTACTTAATCCTAACTAACCTCAGGACATCACACACATCCATGCCCGAAGCAGGATTCGAACCTGCGACCGTAGCGGTCTCGCGATTCCAGACTGAAGCGGCGACATCGGCTGGTCGAACGTCAGTAACAGTAGAGTTGCGTTGATGGAATAAGCCAAAGAAACAGCTGCGAAGGGGCCCCTAGCTCAGTAAATGGGCTAAAGAATATGATCGACAAACAAGTGAATTAGATAGTGCTGCACACAGAGGGAGGCGGCCCATTCCCAAGTCAGTTGTTCAGGAAGTAGTTTTAGCCGAGCGTGCAACACATGTCTGAAATTCTGCAGCCAGTGCTCGAGTTGTGACAAGCCAATTATCTTCATCCTGGTCAAGAGTTGAAAAGATTTTGTGGCGCATTTTACACTGGTATATAAGATCAAATGAAGACCCAAGATTGGCTACAACGCCGTAATTTTCCTATCCTTTTTTGGCACAAATCGAAACGAATGGCATGTGGCTTGAGAATATTCTTTGGATGGACGTGGCACATTCTACTCTGCACAGTACCATGATTGTACAGAGCTGTCACATATGGGGCTCTACTCCGCCACATGTCATTCAGGAACATCCACTATACCCAGCTTACATGACTATGTGGTGCGGTTTCCTAGCTCTATGAAGGAGCTCCCTTTTTCTTTGGAGAGATGACACCTCAAGTGCCTATTAGTTACATTGTAACAGCTGCATGTTATAAGCACCTCGCTGTGCAACATGTGATTCTGGCTTTGCAAGAACCGAACTGACTATTCTAAATCAAGATTAGGAGACACCACTTGTCTCCTGCTAGGTGAAAGATTTGCTTCGAGAAACCTTCAGCAACGACATCGTCATCTCTAGGAAATTTCAAACTGTGTGGCCTTCATGTTTGCCTTCACTTACCATGACATAGTAACTGTAAGTACCAAGGAATGGAATGAAGGTCAGTATATTAGCCGCTGTTGGGGTCATCCACACGTATGGCACTTGTCCAGAAACTGCACACATGCACCTATTTTCTGCAAATAGGTTTGGACAGTATCACCTGGGCAAGTGCCACCAGATGCTGCGCAAAGTGCTGAGAGATGACGCTGCGTTCCCTGAGGATGTCCGCAGGCTAATGTCATGTACACACCAGTGAATCCGGCCGGTGTGGCCGAGCGGTTCTAGGCGCTTCAGTCTGGAACCGCGCGACCGCTACGGTCGCAGGTCCGAATCCTGTCCCGGGCATGGATGTGTATGATGTCCTTAGGTTAGTTAGGTTTAAGTAGTTCTAGAGCACTGATGACCTCAGATGTTAAGTCCCATAGTGCTCAGAGCCATTTGAACCACCTGAACACCAGCGAATGCCTCTATTGTCGCCACATGGAACTAATGCGAGACTGAGCATAAACAGGAAGGCCAAACAACACGCTAACTGCGTGCAGAGAAAACCTCCATTGCTTACTTTACAACTTGCTGCAGGGAAACCAAAGTTGAGGGGCTCACAGCCAGCCATGACCAGTTGCGGCAGGAGTGGAGGCCTATACATGCATCAATCCATCTCAAGACATTGTATCCTATCGAACAAAGAGTTAGAGGGTGTCAACCATTTGACGTTTGACACCTTGGGAATTCCCACCAGACCACAACTGCTCATTCTCAGGTGGCTACTTCTCGTTTGTGGTTGAACAAATGGTCCAAACACGCAGATGAAGGTCTTTATCTCTCCTCAGAATACCATGTACCTATGGGCTAATCATCAGTGAGGGTATTTAAATCCTTCTCCCTCCGCTCTCGTCCTGATTCTGCTATCGTCCACAGTTGCATTACTTTGATCGCCTGTTTGCATGTTTCTGTGTTAGTTTTCTTGCAAGATGAAGCGTTTTTTGTAGAAGCACCACTGGTAGTGCCAATCGCCCAAGGCCAGGAGAGCTACCTGTTATGTACATATTTAATTTAATAACAAGATATTGGATGTCGCAGTGCTCAGATTTCAGTATCATAGCATTCTTTCAGATTTAGGTTTCATAGCATCAGATCGAATTTTGTACCGTATATTTTCGTAAAAATAGTGTCATCAAATCAGTGTAGTGTTTGTTGAGATTTCACAGTACAGAGTTTGTCAGAGTATTCGTAAAACATCTTCCAGACAGTCCGTCTACTGTCCTACTCTCGATTAGCACATGGCAAAAGTGAATATCTAAGGTTTTTTGTGAGCTCTCACTTTATTGTTCTATTACAAAGGTCATGTCTCCCTATGTAGGTGGGAGTCAACGAGCTGTTTCGTCAAGGCAAAATTTTTCATTTTGTGATAATCTCGCCCCCATAGCTGAGTGGTCAGCGAGTCTGCCACTCAGGGGTCGAGGTAAGTTTTCCGCCAGAGTCGAAGATATTCTGCCTTCGGGGACTGGGTGTAGAGTTGTCCTCATTATCATCTCACCATCGTTGACACGCAAGTCGCCCAGTGTAGAGTAAACTGAAATGATTTGCAACACAGAGGCTCTCAATACCGTACAATCATTCGTTTACTTATGTACGTTGTGGAAATATCTCACGTCTTTGTTTTAATGGTGCCACCTATACATCATATCCGTGACAATCTCCCCCCTGTTTAGCGATGATACAAAACTTGCTGTCATTCTTTGAACTTTTTCAGTGTCGTCTGTCAGCCCTATCTTGTAAGCGACAGTATTCCATAAGACTACAAGTGTAGTCTAGGTATTCTGTTTATTGCATCATCTAAGAGCACTGTCAATAAAAATCAGTACACGATTCGCTATCCTCATATCATTTCTCAGTTCTTATTGTCTAGGTTTTCACATTACTACGGTTTAGGTTCCAGGCAACGA
Organism: Schistocerca gregaria; assembly: GCF_023897955.1. NCBI lineage: Eukaryota > Metazoa > Arthropoda > Insecta > Orthoptera > Acrididae > Schistocerca > Schistocerca gregaria. The sequence goes on from NC_064922.1 coordinate 466,855,295, forward strand.
GCACACTCCTTGATGCAATGAAATTAGAAAACTAGGTTAGTTGACTAAACACCTTGCGCAGAATGGACGCGTCTCATTTCTACCCTATTTGTGATATATCAGTATCAGCTACACAAAGTTTTTCGTGGTTTTTGATTTCAGTGGTGCCAGACCAGTTATAAATCTTGACCGGCTAGGGGACAGAGACATGTTGACCAACAGCCGACAGCGCACACGATGTTCGCACAGTAACGAGCAGCTAGGTCACCAGGGAAGACACTAACAAGCAAGCGCGGTTCGTGCAGCTGCGCGACTTTCGCAGAGCGGAACCCTACGGCAGTCCACTCACTACCTGTTGCTGGCCAGCCCTGGCTCTGTGAGCGCGGGTCTGCGCGCGCGCCGGCTCCCGGCGGCCATTCCGGCCTGAAGAAATGCCCTAACTACCCCTAGTGGGCCATCGCCGGAGCGGCAACGGCGCTCCCGTCGTTAGTGGCTGATAGGACGGGACGAGACGGGGAAACCGCGTCGTTATGCGCTCGACATAGCGCCCCGGGCACGCTGCCTTCCTTTTTCCCTCCTTGCTTGCTCTGCCTTTTACGAAAGAACCCTGTGTCACGGATCTCCACCGCAAATACGCTCCTGGAAATTGAAATAAGAACACCGTGAATTCATTGTCCCAGGAAGGGGAAACTTTATAGACACATTCCTGGGGTCAGATACATCACATGATCACACTGACAGACCCACAGGCACATAGACACAGGCAACAGAGCATGCACAATGTCGGCACTAGTACAGTGTATATCATCATTTCGCAGCAATGCAGGCTGCTATTCTCCTATGGAGACGTTCGTAGAGATGCTGAATGTAGTCCTGTGGAACGGATTGCCATGCCATTTCCACCTGGCGCCTCAGTATGACCAGCGTTCGTGCTGGACGTGCTGACCGCGTGAGACGACGCTTCATCCAGTCCCAAACATGCTCAATGGGGGACAGATCCGGAGATCTTGCTGGCCAGGGTAGTTGACTTACACATTCTAGAGCACGTTGGGTGGCACGGGATACATGCGGACGTGCATTGTCCTGTTGGAACAGCAAGTTCCCTTGCCGGTCTAGGAATGGTAGAACGATGGGTTCGATGACGGTTGGATGTACCGTGCACTATTCAGTGTCCCCTCGACGATCACCAGATGTGTACGGCCAGTGTAGGAGATCGCTCCCCACACCATGATGCCGGGTGTTGGCCCTGTGTGCAGTCCTGATTGTGGCGCTCACCTGCACGGCGCCAAACACGCATACGACCATCATTGGCACCAAGGCAGAAGCGACTCTCATCGCTGAAGACGACACGTCTCCATTCGTCCCTCCATTCACGCCTGTCGCGACACCACTGGAGGCGGGCTGCACGATGTTGGGGCGTGAGCGGAAGACGGCCTAACGGTGTGCGGGACCGTAGCCCAGCTTCATGGAGACGGTTGCGAATGGTCCTCGCCGATACCCCAGGAGCAACAGTGTCCCTAATTTGCTGGGAAGTGGCGGTGCGGTCCCCTACGGCACTGCGTAGGATCCTACGGTCTTGGCGTGCATCCGTGCGTCGCTGCGGTCCGGTCCCAGGTCGACGGGCACGTGCACCTTCCGCCGACCACTGGCGACAACATCGATGTACTGTGGAGACCTCACGCCCCACGTGTTGAGCAATTCGGCGGTACGTCCACCCGGCCTCCCGCATGCCCACTATACGCCCTCGCTCAGAGTCCGTCATCTGCACATACGGTTCACGTCCACGCTGTCGCGGCATGCTACCAGTGTTAAAGACTGCGATGGAGCTCCGTATGCCACGGCAAACTGGCTGACACTGACGGCGGCGGTGCACAAATGCTGCGCAGCTAGCGCCATTCGATGGCCAACACCGCGGTTCCTTGTGTGTCCGCTGTGCCGTGCGTGTGATCATTGCTTGTACAGCCCTCTCGCAGTGTACGGAGCAAGTATGGTGGGTCTGACACACCGGTGTCAATGTGTTCTTTTTTCCATTTCCAGGAGTGTAGATGAGAAGATTCCCTGTAGGGAATCAAATTCTAAACAGATCCCCTTTCACCTCTAAATTAACTTATCAGAGCAATAACGATAGTACCACTGTTTGTGCCCTAAAGACACGTGTTTCTACATTCATGGTGACAAAACAACCTATTTAATCACTTGTTGGATCTAGGAGCCTCAACTATCCAGTAAACAGTTCTACAGAGATTTGAAATCGATAAAATATAAAAGGAAAGATAAAAACATGACCAAACAAGTAAAAACTGACATTTAGAAGAAATAGAGAACGCCCAAATCCATATAAAGTATACCTTAATGAATCAGTATACTACAACGGTTGTATCATTGTGAATAAACGATAAATACAAAAACTATATAACAGCGAAATTCGAAGGTATCATTATAATGACAAACATCAACAACCCACCAAAATATTTTAAAGTGGGAGAACACAAAATAGCAATCGTCAAAGAATTCAGATATCATGGAAAACGGATCAAGAGGACGGACTTCGACAAAAGAAGCAATGGAATCAAGATGACGTAAAGATGAACTGGCCTTCCAACTCATCAACAAACATATATATTAGGTCCTTCTCATGGAATGTAGATATTAAAGCTTTTCAGTTTTGTTACTGGGTGGGTGTGGCCCGCCACGAATTCCTCTTCTGTGCCAAACGTCCCATCTCAATGTAGCATTTAAATCCAACGTCCCCAATTATTTGCTGGATGTATCCCTATTACTGACTTCCTCTATATTATTTCTCCTCTACAGCTTCTTTCATTACCATGGAAGTTACCTCATGATGTCTTAACAGAGTCCTGTCATCCTGTGCCTTCTTCTTGTCTGTGTTTTCCATGTCTTCTTTTCCTAGACTGCGTAGGATTCTCCTTTTTCCTTACATTATGAGTCGGTCTGGTTGTCAATATTCTTCTGTAGCGCCACATCTCAATTGCTTCGATTCTTTTCCCTACTGGTGTTCCCACAGCCCCCATTTCACTAACATACAATGCTGTACTCGTACATTCTCAGAAATATCTTCCTCTATTTAAGGCCTATGTTTGATATTAGTAGATTTCTCTTGGCCAGGAAGCCCTTTTTGCCTTGTCCGTTGTGGGTAATTTTCCAGGCTAGGTAGCAGTTTTCCTTTACTTCATGATCCAAAATTCTTATGTCATTTTTCTCACTGTGCTCATTTCTGTTACTTCTCATTACTTTCTTCTTTCTTCAGTTTAGTCAGCCCACGTCTGTATCCATTAGACTACTCATCCTTTTCCACGGAGCCTGTAATTCTTATTCATTCTCACTGAGTACAGCAAAGTCGTCAGCGAATCTTATCATTGATATCCTTTCACCCTGAATTATAATTCCGCTGTTGTACCTTTCTTTTATATCAGTCATTGCTTCTTCGATGTATACAGTAGGAGCAAAAGACTACATCTCTGTCTCCGCCCTCTTTAATCCGAGCATTTCATTCTTGGTTCTCCTGTCTTACTTTTGATTCTAGGTTCTTGGATATTCGGTATAACCAGACAGTGCTATAGTGGCCGCTATTTTCATTCTGCATCATTTTACATTGTCGAACGCTTTTCACATGGCAACAAGTCCTATGAAAGTATCTTGATTTTTTTTTTCAAGTCTCGCCTCCGTTATCAACCACAATGTCGGAATTGGCTCTCTGGTGTCTTTATCTCTCCTACAGTGAAACTGATCGTCATCCAGTAGATACAGATTTTTCTTTCCCATTCTCCTGTATACTGGATGAATGAACTTTTAAGCTGATTCTGCGATAATTCTCGCACTTTTCGGCTCTTTCTACCTTCAGAATTGTGTGTGTGAAGTCTGAGGGTGTACAGCCAGCCTCATACACCATTGTACCACTTCCCCCAGTGGTTTCAGTGAACTCTTTGCACCTATCTGCTCTCTCCTGTGCATCTGACAGTGTAATTTCCAATGTATTCTTAATGTTAATACTTGCTGTTAATTTCACCATAGATTTTTTTGATTTTTCTATATATTCAGCCAGTCTATCCAATTTCTTCTCCGATGTCTTCACTTTTTCATGTAGCTATTTCGCCTTAGTTTCCCTACACTTCCTATATCTTTCATTCCGAAGTGACTTGTATTTCTGTATTCCTTAATTTCACAGGACGGTTTTGTAATCCATCGATCAACTGAAGTATTTTTTCTGATACCCATGGTTTTTTGGCTTTACCTTCCTTGTACCTATGTTTTTCTTTCCAACGTCTGCACTTGTCTTTTCAGAGATATCCTTCCTCTTCAATAGAACTGCCTGCTTAGCTACTCATTATAGCAGTATCTATTGCAGCAGAGTATTTTAACTGCATCTCTTCATTTCCTTCTACCTCTGTATCCCACTTTTTTCTGCACATTGATTTTTCCTTACGTTTTCCTTAAAACTACTTCTCATCATTACTAAATTTTGATCTGAGTATATCCACTCATGGGTGCCTAACAATTCAATAGTTGACTTCGGAGCTCTATCTGACTATGATGTAATCTAACTAGAATTTCCTCGTATCTCCTGGCTTTTTACAAGTATACCTCCGCCTCTTGTGATTCCTGAACATGGTATTCGGTATTCATTTGCGTACATCCCCATTCCAATGCTCCATGACTGTTACGTTTTCATTTCCTTCTACGTGCTGTATTACCCTTTCAATATCCTCATAAACCTCTCCATCTCTTTGGCTTGCGATGTAGGCATGTATACCTGAACTATTGTTGTCGGTGTTGGTTTGGTCTGATGAGAACAACACTACCACGAAACTGTTCACAGTAATTCACTCACTGCCCCACCTTCCTGTTCAGAATGAATCCTATTCCAATTATTTTCTGCTGCTGTTGATATTATCCTATACTAACCTGACCTGAGATCCTTGCCTTCTTTCCATTTCGCGCTTCAGTCTGAAACCGCGCGACCGCTCCGGCGAAGGTTAGAATATTGTCTCGGGCATGGATGTGTGTGATGTCCTTAGGTTAGTTAGGTTTAAGTACTTCTAAGATCTAGGGGACTGATGACCTCAGCTTTTAAGTCCCACAGTGCTCAGAGCAAGCCTTTCCACTTCGCTTCACAGACCCCACTATATCTAGAATGAGCCTTAGCATTTCCCTTTGGCGGTTTTATAGCCACTCTATCACATTCAATACTCTGACATTCCACACCCCAATTTGTAGAATGTTATCCCTTCCTTGGCTATTGCATTTTTTCTGATGACCAACTCCTACTTGGCAATCCCCTCCTGGAAATTCGAATGGTTGACTATTCCGGAATCTATTGCCAATGGAGATATCAGCATGATATTTTCTCAGTTGCAGGCCACTTATCAGGTGGATGTGTGTGTGTGTGTGTGTGTGTGTGTGTGTGTGTATGTGTGTGTGTGTGTGTGTGTGTGTGTGTGTGTGTGTGTGTGTGTGTGTGTGTACACATGCACGTACGTGCGACGTAACACACTAATAAAACCTTAAGTGGTGATACAGCTGAAATACTATCACCAACCCTGGTGAAAGGCTGGAGATCATAGAAAGCAAGATATATTAAGAAACATAATTGGCCCCAGATTTCACTGCAACGAACTAATCAACATCTGAAATGAAACCCTATACCAAACTACCAAATAACTCTAAAACAATGAAGAAAAGAATAACTGTTATACATGGAATAAACACAGATAAATTAACCAAAAATATGCCTGACTATTTCCTCGACAAAGCAAGTCACACTGCTTTAAGGAAACGGAGTAGAATTTAAGACAAAATCCAAATCACACTAGATACGCTTAGAGATAAAAATATAAAATAACTAGTGAAAGACTAGAAAGACAGGTCCCAAGTCAAAATTCGAACGAAGAAGAAAGGAACACACACACAAAACTGTAACGCATCACCAATACTTTGAAGAAAGTATATAACGATACTTGCAGATTTACTTTCTCATGCTGTGAATGTAGTACTGTGTTGTAGAGCCATCGTTAGTACTATATATTACCTTCAAAGATCCACCAACCAGGGTCTCTCATCCAGATTCCAGAATGTTGCCTTAACCAGAAATCGCCTCCGTCCATCTTAAATGGTTTTCGTTTGACACATAACCTGCCACTGGTGTGTACAAACGCATTCTGAAACTAGCCACCATAGCTGAGGGCACTAACGTGCACTTTTGTGGTCGCATCCGACTCGGAGTTAACGGTTTAGAATGATGGATATGGAAGAAATTTTCGCTGCCAGTGTTTGGTGCCAAAGTAAAGAATAGTTCGTGCTGTAAAGTTCTTGATCACCAGACTTTTCGCCAATATCCTGGATTAAATTCCAAACCTCTCTGAAGTGCCATGAAGTGAGGGCATGCGACACTCTTGTTATCTATCCTCCTGAGGCGAACATTAAGTCAGGCGAACTTGATACCATACTACACACCATACTACACTCAATTCGCACAGAGCTGTATGATACGACATGTGATGTGACTCGTGATACGATGCAGAAGTTGTGTTGAAGCACATAGAAATCAAGCTGAAGTAACTGAACAGATTCACACTGGGATGACAGTTACACGACACCGTCACACATTTTGCAACCGTTTGCTTGCTTTAGTCATAAATATATGTCCAAGTGATGCCAAATATTATTATCTTTACATAAAGAAAAGTATTGTCATCAAAAAATCTTCAAATCTTGAGCTACACACTTAATTTTTACACATGAAATTAGTCAGTTTCCTCATTGCACTTTTTTGCCTATGTGTGCGGTCACTTTCAGACCTCAAATTAATCAGCAAACTAACTAATTTAATACGACTGAATTTCGAATTACTCGTGTTTCTTGTATCACAACAAAATAAAAAGAGTGAATGGTTGAAGGAGTATGAACGAGAACGGTGAAGTATTTAAGTTTACAAAAATAATGACAAGTTTTTATTAATCTTTTTATATCTATTATAAGCTGATAAGTCTTACAAATATAAATCAGAAAAGGGGTGGTGTTTGATTGGCAAAACATTTGTTGGGGTGGAAACTAACTAAATTCTCCCCTGAATTAATCCCTCTTACAATACAATACAATCTTTTCGACATGAATCCACTGTGAGGCCTAATTCTGATCAAATGGAGTCAACTATGACCAAGGGCACCACGAAGTATGGTTCATGGAGAACAGGAACCCGTAACTACCATTTGACAACCCTACGCTGGTGCAGAAATACTCTACTGCTGCATCTTGATTCAAGAGGCAGCAGAAAACGGCACTATGTGGGCGATGACCAATGTTCTGCGACAACTGTAATGTTCTGACACATCCACAAAAACTTGCAACTATGCGCTCTGGCTTTCTGATTATTAGAATGTGGAAAACTTCCCTGTGAGAGCCTGAAATCGCGGCGGGTTTCAGCGTAAGGTGGTGTGGCCAACAAATTTGACTCACAGTCACGACGGCGTGTGGTGGAATTGTTAAACGTCAGCAGGCTGACTCAGGACGAACGCGTTCATCCTCGTGACACACGATATGTCCTAGATGATATGCAGTTCCACTGTCGGTACAGTTGGAAACTGCCACTGACTCTTTGTCCACCAAAAGTTGCAAAGAACAAGCTCCACCCACCAGAAAAAATATCTAAAGTTCTCCTCCTGGGGAGACCCAGAGGACGAATCGGGCAAGCAATAGCAAACACCTTTCACCAAGCTTTGTGCTTTGGTACGGGAGCCTGAATTATACAAAATAAATAAAAAACACCTCCAGGTTATGCAAACCAATCGAACTGGTTTGGTGGTAGCCAATCTAGACAAAGCATGTAAGCATGTCCATGTTTCGGCAAAAAAGTCTACCTAGATGAGATCACAGTCCCTGATTTACATAGAGATCTAATATTTCCAGGGCGACTATTTTCAGTTTCTGAAAGAAGACTGGTAAGCTTCCCAGACAGTAATTCCTGATTCCTGTTAAATATATGTTTTTGTCATTCGCTGAAAGAACCTGGCCACTTCCTGACGTCACGGGAGTTCGGGAGCTACAGTCTAACCTCTACTGAACACATGCACCAGCCAGCCTGTTCGTAATCATCCCAGCTTCTAACGTGAGAATGCTTGTAGCTGTATGACCATCGTGTCATTTGTACAAAAGCTCATGTTACAGCCGTCTCTCTTAAATTGTTTCCTCGGCCCACTTTCTGTCAACTGGCCACCTTCATTACAGTTTCTCACCTGGCCCAGGTAAAATCTGTTGCTTACTGGAGGCCTCCTGCTCCAACCATAAGTGGGAGAGTGAAGTGCCCTGGCCCACATTACCTCTGCAGGTACAATTCAGATAGCCCTGTTTCCCTGAATTGCTCACACACCCAGGTCGCTGGACATAACATTTATGGCCCTCAATCGATCTTTCTCCCTGCTCTCCGTCGCTTCCACTACGGCACCTACAGGCCCTCTACAGGCTACACATTCAGTTGTATGAATTTCCTGTTCACAACATCCTCACGCAAAAAGTCATAAGCCACACACACTGTATACAGTACTGGGGAACACTGATATAATGACCTAAAATATGAATATTAATGAAAATGGATGAGTGGCGTGCCACTTCTCAATGTCTATTTCATCGTCTGGAGCAACAAAAAGTACTGATGTCGCCATGCAAATGTACGCGGAATGGAGTTTGGAGCGCCAAATTTTTAGTTATCACACGTGTTGCATGTACATGATAGAAAGCAAAGTCAGTCTCTCTACTTACATTAGTTTTTCAGTAAATTTCTTACTTGTTGAATCAAAAAATTGTAAAATACAGTCTTTGTGTTCCAATGTTTTCTCTACTATGCAGTCTTTCTCGCGCGATTCTAAGTAAACTACTAGTTAAAAATGATGTTTCACCTATGATAGTCCAATATAGCACCTTGATAATGAACTGCTTTTCTTTTGACTAATGTCTGTTGTTACTATGATCCTTCGAAAATGAGTAAATCAATGGGCATATTTTGAAAAGTTTGCAGTTAAGAATGTAGCCGATGATCAGTTTGTCTTCGGTGCATTTCTGCAAAATAAATGTATATAACACGTCGAAATATTATTCTGCATTGTAAGGAGAGATATGTCTCCTGCCACTCCTGAGAAAATAAATGTATTTCCACGTTTGACCGCAACAAGCTACGACGCGCCACACTCGATAATTTGTCTGTATGCGCCGGCCGAATGACCGAGCGGTTCTAGGCGCTTCAGTCTAGAACCGCGCTGCTGCTACGGTCGCATAGATGTGTGTGACGTCTTTAGGTTAGTTAGATTTAAGTAGTTCTAGGTTCTAGGGGACTGATGACCTCAGATGTTAAGTCCCATAGTGCTCAGAGCCATTTGAAGCAATTTTTTGTCTGTATGCTATTTGTGGTTTGTCTTTCATAAGTAATTTATGTCAGTTTCAGTTCAGTTTGGTGAACATTGCATTAAGAATTATTTTCACCTTCAAATCAGAGATAGACAATAAAGGAGCTAGCAACACGTTTAGCTATAGATTGTATGCATCATATATTCTTGTATGCGCTGTTTCATTCACGAAACATCCAGTAGAGGCTCCTGTCCACAATTTTTAGAACAAGTAGAATATTCCTGTGAGCAATAAAGGTGGAATTATACTTCGCTATTGACATAATTAAAGCATACTTCGTTCTGGACGTCACCAACTTGAAGGCAGACATCCTGAGAAAGGACTTCAATCTGCTACAAACTTGTATGAAAGGAGAAGAAACGTGTTAATAACAAGAAATAGCTAATTACTTCGTAAGTGCGACTATAAAGAGCCTTGGCAGAACAGCGAAATCTGAAGTCTTACGTTCAAGGGAATAATTATGAGTTGTTTTTTTCATTTCCATTTAACTGTACAATTTTGTTGATTTCCTTGTTCCATCTGTCTTGTTATTTTCGACGGTTGTGTTTGCAAATTCTTCTGAAACATGATGAAACGAATTACTTTCCTATTGATAACTCTTGCTCACACTGTAATGCGCTTTAGAGGAATGCGTAGTGAACGTGGTTTCCGCTACACCAGCGAGTAACTTCATACCGGTGCAGAGGTCATAAAAACAGGAGAGAAACAATGACGGCGCAAGGCGGGAAGACCGCCTGCGGACAGGTACCGGAGTCCAGCAACATCGCTGGCCAAACGGCGGACCTGACACAACAAAAGTTAAGTCAATGGCAGCCTATGCAACAACGATTCGCAACGACATTTCGACACAACGCTGTCAACAGGTCAAATACTAGCAAAAATGAAAATCTAAATCAAAGAGGAAAGCCACTATCAAAGCGCAGTTGTCGGCGAGCACTCAGTAGTACGGCGGATGTTGTAACGAACGCTATCAGACAAAATGCATGACTGACTTAGCGGTCGGGGTATGGCGGGATTTACGCCGGCCGCGATGGATAATTTTCGAATGTGTATTCAAGTGGCAAGTCGATGTTTCACATTTTCCATTACGTAATTGTCTACATCTACATCTACATTCATACTCTGCAAGCCACCTTACGGTGTGTGGCGGAGGTTACCCTGAGTACCTCTATCGGTTCTCCCTTCTGTTCCAGTCTCGTATTGTTCGTCGAAAGAAGGATTGTCAGTATGCTTCTGTGTGGGCTCTAATCTCTCTGATTTTATCCTCATGGTCTCTTCGCGAGATATACGTAGAAGGGAGCAATATACTGCTTGACTCTTCGGTGAAGCTATGTTCTTGAAACTTTAACAAAAGCTCGTACCGAGCTACTGAGCGTCTCTCCTGCAGAGTCTTCCACTGGAGTTTATCTATCGTCTCCGTAACGCTTTCGCGATTACTAAATGATCTTGTAACGAAGCTGCTCTCCGTTGGATCTTCTCTATCTCTTCTATCAACCCTATCTGATACGGATCCCACACTGTTGAGCAGTATTCAAGCAGTTGGCGAACAAGCGAACTGTAGCCTACTTACTTTGTTTTCGGATTGAATTTCCTTAGGATTCTTCCAATGAATCTCAGTCTGGCATCTGCTTTACCGACAATCAACTTTATATGATCATTCCATTTTAAATCACTCCTAATGCGTACTCCCAGATAATTTACGGAATTAACTGCTTCCAGTTGCTGACCTGCTATTTTGTAGCTAAATGATAAGGAATCAATCTTTCTATGTATTCGCAGCACATTACACTTGTCTACATTGAGATTCAATTGCCATTCCCTGGACCATGCGTCAATTCGCTGCAGATCCTCCTGCATTTCCCTACAATTTTTCATTGTTGCAACCTTTCGAAACACCACAGCATCATCTGCAAGAAGTCTCAGTGTATTTCCGATGTCATCCACCAGGTCATTTATGTACACTCCTGGAAATTGAAATAAGAACACCGTGAATTCATTGTCCCAGGAAGGGGAAACTTTATTGACACATTCCTGGGGTCAGATACATCACATGATCACACTGACAGAACCACAGGCACATAGACACAGGCAACAGAGCATGCACAATGTCGGCACTAGTACAGTGTATATCCACCTTTCGCAGCAATGCAGGCTGCTATTCTCCCATGGAGACGATCGTAGAGATGCTGGATGTAGTCCTGTGGAACGGCATGCCATGCCATTTCCACCTGGCGCCTCAGTTGGACCAGCGTTCGTGCTGGACGTGCAGACCGCGAGAGACGACGCTTCATCCAGTCCCAAACATGCTCAATGGGGGACAGATCCGGAGATCTTGCTGGCCAGGGTACTTGACTTACACCTTCTAGAGCACGTTGGGTGGCACGGGATACATGCGGACGTGCATTGTCCTGTTGGAACAGCAAGTTCCCTTGCCAGTCTAGGAATGGTAGAACGATGGGTTCGATGACGGTTTGGATGTACCGTGCACTATTCAGTGTCCCCTCGACGATCACCAGAGGTGTACGGCCAGTTTAGGTGATCGCTCCCCACACCATGATGCCTGGTGGTGGCCCTGTGTGCCTCGGTCGTATGCAGTCCTGATTGTGGCGCTCACCTGCACGGCGCCAAACACGCATACGACCGTCACTGGCACCAAGGCAGAAGCGACTCTCGTCGCTGAAGACGACACGTCTCCATTCGTCCCTCCATTCACGCCTGTCGCGACACCACTGGAGGCGGGCTGCACGATGTTGGGGCGTGAGCGGAAGACGGCCTAACGGTGTGCGGGACCGTAGCCCAGCTTCATGGAGACGGTTGCGAATGGTCCTCGCCGATAACCCCAGGAGCAACAGTGTCCCTAATTTGCTGGGAAGTGGCGGTGCGGTCCCCTACGGCACTGCGTAGGATCCTACGGTCTTGGCGTGCATCCGTGCGTCGCTGCGGTCCGGTCCCAGGTCGACGGGCACGTGCACCTTCCGCCGACCACTGGCGACAACATCGATGTACTGTGGAGACCTCACGCACCACGTGTTGAGCAATTCGGCGGTACGTCCACCCGGCCTCCCGCATGCCCACTATACGCCCTCGCTCAAAGTCCGTCAACTGCACATACGGTTCACGTCCAAGCTGTCGCGGTATGCTACCAGTGTTAAAGACTGCGATGGAGCTCCGTATGCCACGGCAAACAAGGCTGACACTGACGGCGGCGGTGCACAAATGCTGCGCAGCTAGCGCCATTCGACGGCCAACACCGCGGTTCCTGGTGTGTCCGCTGTGCCGTGCGTGTGATCATTGCTAGTACAGCCCTCTCGCAGTGTCCGGAGCAAGTATGGTGGGTCTGACACACCGGTGTCAATGTGTTCTTTTTTCCATTTCCAGGAGTGTATATTGTGAATAGAACGGTCCTATGACACTCCCCTGCGGCACACTTGAAATCACTCTTACTTCGGAAGATTTCTCTCCATTGAGAATGACATGCCGCGTTCTGTTATCCAGGAACTCCTCAATCCAGTCACACAATTGGTCTGATAGTCCGTATGCTCTTACTTTGTTCATTAAACGACTGTGGGGAACTGTGTCAAAGGCCTTGCGGAAGTCAAGAAACACGGCATCTACCTGTCAACCCGTGTCTATGGCCCCCTGAGTCTCGTGGACGAATAGCGCGAGCTGGGTTTCACACGACCGTCTTTTTCGAAACCCATGCTGATTCCTTCAGAGTAGATTTCTAGTCTCCAGAAAAGTCATTATACTCTAACATAATACGTGTTCCAAAATTCTACAACTGATCGACGTTAGAGATATAGGTGTATAGTCTTGCACATCTGTTCGACGTCCCTTCTGGAAAACGGGGATGACCTGTGCCCTTTTCCAATCCTTTGGAACGCTTCGCTCTTCTAGAGACCTCCGGTACACCACTGCAAGAAGGGCGGCAAGTTCCTTCGCGTACTCTGTGTAAAATCGAACTGGTATCCCACCAGGTCCAGCGGCCTTTCCTCTTTTGAGCGATTTTAATTGTTCACTATCCCTCTGTCGTCTATTTCGATATCTACCATTTCGTCATCTGTACGACAATCTAGAGAAGGAACTACAGTGCAGTCTTCCTCTGTGAAACACCTATGGAAGAATACATTCAGTATTTCGGCCTTTAGTCTGTCATCCTCTGTTTCAGTACCATTTTGGTCACAGAGTGTCGGGACATTTTGTTTTGATCCACCTACCGCTTTGACATAGGACCAAAATTTCTTACGATTTTCTGCGAAGTCAGTACACAGAACTTTACTTTCGAATTCATTGAACGCCTCTCGCATAGCCCTCCTCACACTACATTTCGCTTCGCGTAATTTTTGTTTGTCTGCAAGGCTTTGGCTATGTTTATGTTTGCTGTGAAGTTCCCTTTGCTTCCGCAGCAGTTTTCTAACTCGGTTCTTGTACCACGGTGGCTCTTTTCCATCTCTTACGATCTTGCTTGGCACATACTCATCTAACGCGTATTGTACGATGGTTTTGAACTTTGTCCACTGATCCTCATCACTATCTGTACTTGAGACAAAACTTTTGTGTTGAGCCATCAAGTACTCTGAAATGTGCTTTTTGTCACTTTTGCTAAACAGAAAAATCTTCCTACCTTTTTTAATATTTCTATTTACGGCTGAAATCATCGATGCAGTAACCGCTTTATGATCGCTGATTCCCTGTTCTGCATTAACTGATTCAAATAGTTCGGGCCTATTTGTCACCAGAAGGTCTAATATGTTATCGCCACGAGTCGGTTCTCTGTTCACTACCCCTTCAGTCATTGTCGGCGATAATGTGGCTCAGTTCATATGATGCAAAGGAATCGATGCTGTTGCTGCTTGTTCACGAAACGAGCCCGGCAAAACTATTCTTTGTCGCACCTTTTAAGAAGCTATAATCCATCCTGCCACTAATGCATTCCCGCTGTCTTGTTGCTCTCTCATATTTCCCTCGTGGTAATACGCACACATAAGCGTCGCATTGCATAATATTTATTACAACATTCAGTGGGAACATCGCTATACAGTCACATACATTAGATAGACACACTTTAACACACCACAATCGCATTTGCGCGCGGACTGTGTAGGACGTAGCCTACGGTCTCGGACTACATAAAACTCAAAACAAGAAAGTGTTCATTTTATTACTGTGTTGTAGAAACACTTATAATAAAAAGATTTAGGTAAATGAAGGTGCCATGTGGCAAGGGCCTCCCGTCGGACAGACCGGTCGCCTGGTGCAAGTCTTTCGAGTTGACGCCACTTCGGCGACTTGTGTGTCGATGGGGAAGAAATGATGATGATAAGGACAACACAACACCCAGTCCCTGAGCGGGGAAAATCTCCGACCCCGCCGGGAATCTAACCTGGGCCTTTAGGTATGACATTCCGTCGCGCTGACCATACAGCTACCAGGGGTGAACAAGATATAGGTGTAATTATTTTATCTTTTCATTCGGCCGAAGTTTCAGTGGACAGCTGATATGAATAAGTCAGCGTTCACATTTAGTTGGAAAAAAAGAAACTAACTTTTAAAATAATATTTAACGAAATTGTGTCATTTTTAACTGATTTGCTTTCTGCAGAAACCTTGTTCCTTGCGTGCGCCCCACTTTTCCCTTTCTAAATTCCAAAAGTACGTTCATAACTATTAAAAATTCATGAGCACAAATTTTCAGGTCTATCTGTAAGGAGTTAGTAATATGTGTGAGGTTAAAAGAAATTACCTTACCCCTTAGTCCATTTGAAAAACGTTTTATACCAGAAAGTTCTTATTTAAATAATTATTTTCTTTTTAGTCTTATGACTGTCGAATTTTTGAATGGATTTTGAACATTTCGATGAGACTGTAACAGGGACGTGTGGCAAAATTTCAGAATTTTTTGACTTTCTCTTCACGTGAGTGAGCCTAAACATTGCTTCCTCCTGCGATTACCTAACGAAAAGACCTCGAAGGTAAAAATTGGAGAGAATTGAGAGCACACTATGACTTACAGCGACCAATCTTATACCGACACATTGGCAAATGGATCTGGAAAAGGGAGATACAGCAGTTGAACACAAAGTACTCTCTCTCCTACAAGACAGTCACAAAAGAGGGTTACTATAGCACTGTCGTGTAGTTGTGAGCCACGTTAGTGGCCTGTTCACCGGGAAATGATAGTGGTAGAGAAAGTGCACTGCAACATGTGCTAGACAAGAAAGCGAGTTCATTTTGCATTGTCATTCAATTCTAAGCTACGTGGAAAGTTTGAAGATTGTAGCTCATCTGAAAGTTATTTTAAAATCTAATACGAAATTCTTACTGAACGAACAGACTGGAAAGCGACCTAATCATAATTTAAAAAATCATGTAAAAAAAAAAATTCCTTTTAGTACCACAGAGGCTAGGCCCTTATGCCTTGACAAATGTCTTATCATCGTGCTCCTTCTTCTTTCCAACATTTTCCTCTTCTCGCCAGTTCTGCGGAGAACATTGTCATATTCAAGCAGGTTATCAAATTTTCAAAATCTTTCTATAGTATCACATCACAAACACATCGATTCTCGTCCTTTCCAGAGTTTAATATAACCAGGCATACTAAAAAACATAACTCCGCCCGAACAGGCCTTGAAGACCGCCGTGTCATCCTCAGTCCTCAGGCATCACTGGTTGCCGATATGGAGAGGCATGTGGTCAGCATACCAATGGTCCGGCCGCATGTCAGTTTACGATATCGGAGCCGCTAATTTTCAGTCAAGTAGCTCCTCAGTTTGCCCCATAAGGGCTGAGTGCATCCCGTTTGACAGCAGCGCTCGGCAGACCGGATGGTCACCCAACAAACAACACATAACTTCGGTAATGTGACGGAAACCGGTATTAACACAGCGACAAGGCCGTTGGCCAACCAGCTCTATAGTACTAATAATAAAAGTCTTGGTGGCTTAGACTTCTGATGTAGGCTTGGTGAATATGTAGTCTTGGTAGTTTGTAGTGGTGCTGAAACTCGTTTCTGCCCATTAAGTATAAGACCCTCAGAGTTTATGTACCTCTCACAATAATAAAATTTTTGTCGGTAGAATTACCATGGATCATGTGTTGAACATGCTGGCATTTGCAATGCTATGCTGATTCTTTAATAAAGTCGTTAATAACACGGATGCCCGGCTGGAGTGGCCGTGCTGTTCTAGGCGCTACAGTCTGGAACCGAGCGACGCTACGGTCGCAGGTTCGAATCATGTCTCGGGCATGGATGTTATGATGTCCTTAGTTTAGTTAGGTTTAAGTAGTTCTAAGTTCTAGGTTACTGATGACCTCAGATGTTAAGTCCCATAGTGCTCAAAGCCATTCGAACCATTTTTGAATAACATGGATGTAATAAACATTATTGCGTGCAATTTCGTTTTATTGTAGTCCTCCTGATGACAAGGTTGTAATACGATTTCGTTATATAAGTGTCATATTTTGCACTTAATTTCCTCTCGTTGTTCGTTGGTCGTTGTTTACAGGGACCAAAGCTAAATATAAGCAGATATGCAAAGGCTTTTCTCTCTCAACGCACTACACGGCTAATACATGTTTTGCTGAGGCTTACGATTACACTGCGGGACACCGGACATTGTGATCCTCGTGGTCTAGCTGCAACAGATGTGTACAATGTTATTGTGCGACGTTAATGTCGACGTCCAGAGTAAAGTTAGTTCTATGAAGATGTGAATTACTTTGGTTTGATGGGTCTCCGTCTCCATCTCTGTAGCGATTTCCGTTACTTAACTGTGTAAGTTGTGTTGGAACTTACTTTATTTTCTCTCTCTGAAATTCTAAAATGAACTGTCAAAGCAGCCACATACTAAAAATTTTTGCTTTTCACACGACATTTTTATGTTTCCCAAATTAGAGATACTTTAGACAGATACACAGCCAGCCTTTAAAGTTCAATAACTTGACTGTTATTCCCTACTAAAGTAGTATTGGCGTGCAGTGTACTTCATGGTTTATAAACAAATGGTTAACATTTCAGCGCAACCGAACAAATCGTAACGAGCAGTCAAATGAAAACGAGACAAATCATATGAAGAGCTCAGCGCGGACGAAGAGAACGCAGGTATGTTTGTGTGCAGAAGTGTCCTCTCTTGTGAATCAGGGAGGAACAGAGCGAACTTTCACCGCTGTGCCATTTGTTTGTTAGACATGCTCGACGTTAAGTCAGCAACTCTTGTATGTGTCCGATTTCACTATGGGGGCCGCGGGAAAGAGGAACAGCAAGGTGTAGTGCGGTTTTTGACTTTGGAATCAATACCTGGAAGTGAAATGCATGCCCGAATATCTGTTGTGTGTGGCGAACGCAATACGACATGTCATCGTGTGTCTGCGTAGAATAAACGATTTCTAGAAGATCAGCTGCCTTTGAAAGACAGCGATAGCCTAGGACAGGCTCATCGGGTCAGTCATTGCCGCTGAAGTCAGAAATGACCGGCTCGTGTTGGATATCAGCCACGGTGCCGCCCACTCCATCATGACAGGGCATCTCAAGTTCCGGAAAATCTGTTCGCAGTGTGCTCCCCATAGCCTACGTTTCCGATCTCTTCCCGTACGATATTCAGTTTTTCGGAGCCTTGAAGAAAGACATTCGTGGCCGTCGATTTGCTTCGGAGGAAGAGGCGCACGCCTAGGCACAATCGTGGTTCCATAGACAGCCGCAAACATATTTCCATGAAAATATACATCGGCCTGTATCAGAGTTGGGTAAATGTATGAAAAGTTCTCACGATTATTTTTGAAATAATAAACACTATACTTACTTTTTTCCATCTGTCTCGTTCTAATTTAACTTCACATTATAGGTAGGAGTAATGCTGCCCATACGCTGTATACGAGGAAAGATTATACAGCGCGTTGTTCATTCAGAAATCAAATTTTAATCTTGGTTGTTTGCGAGAAGATTGCGCAAGAAGTGAAGAGTCTACCGGTACGTGGAGGGATTCTACACTGACAGTATGGCGGCCTATCGAGAGTGTACTTAATTGTTCTGTGGTATTTCAATTCGAGTCGCCATGCGAATATCGACTCCATTGGCTCAGGGAACAACACAATCCAGGATCTCAACTGCTCCGGTTGTGCATACAGAATCATGTTTCGTCATCTTTGCATGGACCCAGAAATGGGCCATTGGGTGCACAAGACGGTCACCTCTGAGTCGCATGTTGGCAATCTGGACAGTGGCAATTACGATTATGACGTACTAATGTCTTTGGCGGTTCCCGGTCTTCCAAGTCTGCGTGACGATTTATTTCCTGAAGATAACACTCCAGATGAACAAACCAAGCTCCCACTGAGGGGGCTTTCGACTGTTGTCCCAGCCACCGCGTTCTTCAGACCTCTTACGCACTGGAAACTACTGGCCATTGGCTCTAGAGGGAATGGCATGCCACCACTCTTTAGCCACTAAGGTTGATGAAGTCTGCCATGCTTGAAGCAGCATGGGTAGGCAAAGCAGCTTAGGAAGGACGTTTCCGTCCTAACTCTGATCGACTCAATACTCACCTGGATCGGTACCACAGTTAGTTCCTTCCGCTGAACTTCGCACCCTGCATACCTCAATTGAGCTAAAAAGTTACTAACTTATGCAATAACTTCGAGAGGACCGTCGGTGTTGTAATATTAATTCTCTTTATTGCTTGACTACTAGTGCCGAGCCTAAGTTCGTCATTAGATAATCCAATAATTTATGCAGTAACATACATTATGACAGCCACATTACTGTTCATTCTAGCAATGCAGGGCTGAACTTCATTCACCTAACTTGTTAGTTTAATTAAGTGAACGAAGAACAGCCTTGCGTTGCTTTACAAGACGTATTTAACTAGAATAACAGTCACGTGGTCGTCGTAATGTATGTTATTGCAGAATTTATTTGTTCATTTGATAATAAACTCATGAAGGTATAAAATAATTAACATTGCAACATCGACGGTTCTCTGTAATTTATTGCGTAAGTTCGTAAACCATACTGTTTCTAAAGTCCTGTCTTCCAGAATGCTGGAAATTCGTAGATAACATAAATTTCAACCTGAATATGAGAAGATCGTGAAAACTTAAATATAATGCAGCAAACGATTATCATTACAATCCGTTCATAGGCCTGCTGTCTTTCAGCATGTTAACGCACTGCTCAAATTTTCAACATTATGAATTATGCACCGAGGGAGATGTGTAATGCATGGAATCAGGAGAACCAAAAGTCATGCCTCTCCAACTATCCAGACTTACGTTTCCCTTGGTCCTACAAAGCAATCAAAGGGAACCCCGGGTGATTCCTTTGAATAAAGTAAAGCAATTACATGGGTGTGAAAATATCAATTCAGGAACATGCTTTCTAAAAAATTATGAAGGTTTGCATGATAGCAATAATGGTCATTATTATTTAAAGAAGTGTACTTGGAAGTACTAGCATTCCTTTTAAAAGCACTCTATCAATAATCCTCCTCATGCATTTCATGTCCGGGCTAGTTTTTTGTCACTAATGGCTTCGTCTTATTCAGTATTAAACTTTAACCTTTCCTCCCCTGCTGTGCAGTGAACAGGTAGTTGTCGCTCACGTTGAAAGACTTCTCCCCTCCCCCCCCCCCCCTCTAACACGCAGTCTGCTACGAGGCTTAGCGTACCCGTGATGGGGCAGGCGGAGTCGTAGCCTGAGGAGCCGCCCTCCACCCTCCAGCTACTTAAGCGCCCTCAGTGACGAGCGCCGCATTTGCTTCAGCCAGCCGACCGGCCAGACCATTTCCGCTGGCGGAAACTAAGGCCTGACGCAAATACCCTGAAGACAGGAATAGTACGCTTCCTATTCCGAGCCACTGCGGAAAACCTGTCACCGTGCTATATTTAGATCAGCACAATGTTGCTGGGGCAAGAAGATAATTCTCAGTCTGGTAGTGAAACACAGCATTCTCTTTTATATCAAAAGTCCACCGTAGACACATTTCAGATCAATGCTTTCACTCTGTAATCGCCAGATTCTGGAATTGTGCAAAACACCTGGCAGCTACTAAAACCTAATCACTGCACCAAAAACTTTTTACACCCAAAAATGTTAGTCGTATTACTGCAATGGTTAGTAACGTGCCAGTCTTTAACAAAATGCTGCTCACGAAATGTGTCAAACTTTTATCTCTGTAAAGCATCCGGTCTCGTTAACAGTGAAAATGACTAGACTGGGGCATCTTCTAATCTCGTTGCATTAACCATAACCATTTTGAAGTCAATATAAATGAGTTTACATTGCAATGAAACAACCTGAATCAAACTAAAACTTCAATTTTTATTTCTATTACCCGTCTGATTTTTATATATACATTGATCAGCCACAACATTATTACCACCGACCTGCTATCGATATGCATCCATCTGGGCGATATCAGGGTCAACTGGCGTGGACTGACTGCTAATCAGACACACGAGCAGTGCATGTAGTATCAATGAGTGTGCTGTCCATGCGTAGAATGGGTAGGGCGCGCAATTATTCTTAAGTTTGACCGAGGGCAGGCTCAGCACGAACATTTCGGAAACTGCACGACTTCTCAGATGTTGTAGAGTGCTGTGGTGAGTGTCTTCAACACAGGAAGAAACCAAGGTCCACATGTGGGGCTTTGGGAGGCCACCCCTCATTATAGATGTCGGACGTCGTAGGCTGGGCGGAATGGTAAAAGAGGACAGGCTGTGAACTGTGGCTGAATGAACACCAGAGTTTAATGCTGGTCAGAGTACAGGTGTGTCTGAACACACGGTGCACCTAACACTCCTAACGTTGGCCCACGACATCAGCAACTAGACTTAAACGGACGTTGGTGTAGGGTGTAGTGGCAGAGCGTGGCATGGTCTGATGAATCCCAATACTTTCTTCATCATGCCGATTGGAGAGCTCGAATCCGTCTTCCTTCAGGCAAGCAGCTCCAAAACACATCTGAAACAAGCTGATGGAGGTTCCATTATGTACTTGGGGACATTCACATGGGCATCCATGCATGCAGTGGACCTCGTGAAAGGAACAATGACGGCTGAGGAGTATCGCACACTGGCTGCAGACCGCGTACACCCCTTCACCACAATCGTGTTTTCGACGCCAGTGGCAGTTTTCAGCAAGATAAGGCACAGTGTCACAATGCCAGTAGTGTGGTGGAGTGGTTTGAGGAAAACAATGACGGGTTCAAGTTGATGTGCTGCCCCTCCCCCCCCCCCCCGCCCCTTCCCCACCAACTCGCAAGATCTGAACCCGGTCGAACATATCTGTGATATGATCGAGTGTTTAATGAACTCTAACACAATTGAGACAATATGGAAACTGATGAAAATAATAAAGTAGAATATCACAAAGATAAAACGTATTGAGTTCTTGTTTAAGAGAAGGGATAATGTATTTTTTAAAATCATTTTCACTCCACTGTTTATGACTTTTATTGTTTTTCATTCCCTTCGCCTAGAAATAGAACGGGCTGTAATGATCACTGGGGAGTCGGTGTCGTTTAAGTTAAATACAATGCGAACTAATAGCGGGGCAAAGGGAATCTCAATTGAGAACATCTATAGAGGATGTAAAATACGATACGAACTAACAGCGGAGCAAGGGGAATCCCAAATGGGAATGTTTGTAGAGGATGTACAGTTCTTTCGTTTGCTTAACAACGAAGTGAACCGCCAGAAAAACTTTGCAGAGAAATGGCGTATGGTAAAAAATATTGAACGTAGAGGACGAAATATCGCAGAATTAAAACATGAAGCATAGTGCAGGTAAATAACAGCGAAAAACCAGGTAATTTAATTAACGTAAGGTATGTTTTATTCCAAAATGTCAATAACATTGAAACTGTAAAGCAATGTAGCATGACATTCAAGTAGAGAAGTTAATAAATTTTTACTGTGTTAAAAAAATTTCGCTGCCCAAACGATTATCATCTTTTCACACAATTGGGATACTTTACATAATTATTAGATCAAAATAGATCAATCTCTGATTTCGATCTTACAAAAAACTTGGGTAATTTATTACGTAAAGGGTGATGAAAATCTAATAGTCATGGGGGACTGGAATGGGGTTGTAGTGGGAGGAATAGAAGAAAGGTTTAAGGGCGGATATGGTATTGCTAGTAGGAATGAGAGAGGAGAAAGATTAATCGGGTTCAGCAATAAACTTCAGCTAGTAGCAGCGAATACTCTGTTCAGGAACCACAGGAGGAGGAGGTATACTTGGAAAAGGACGGCTGATATAGCAAGATTTCAGTTAGATTACATCATGGTCTGGCAGACAGTCCGATATCACATACCGAGGAGCAGATATAGGCTCAGATCAAAATTTAGTCTTGATAAAGAGTAGGCTAAATTTTAAGAGGTCAGGAACAATCAATAGGCAAAGAAGAGGAATACGGAAATACTTATGAATGAAGAGATACGCTTGAAGTTCTCTGATGCTACAAATACTGCGATAATGGATAGCTCTGTAGGCAGTTCACTTTAAGAAAATAGACATCTCCAAAGATCCATCACAGAAGAAAATCATAAATATAAAAGGGAACTGCGAAGGAAGCATGGGTAACAGAAGAAATGCTTTAGCTGAACGATGAAATAAGGAAGTACTAAACTGTTCAGGGAAATTTAGAAAAACAGGAATGCAAATCACTTAGGACTAATTACAGGAAGTGGTTGGAAGCTAAGGCGAAATGGCAGTAGGAAAAATGCGAAGAAATCGAAAAAGGAATGATGTCCGAAGGACTGACTCAGCTTATAGAGGAATTAAAACAACATTCGGTGAAATTAAAAGCAAGGTCGGTAACATTGAGAGTGCAATGGGAATTCCGCTGTTAAACGCAGAGGAGCGGATAGGTGGAAAGATCTGTGTCAGTGTTATCTCATAACGCGATAGAAGAAGAAACAGGAGTCGATATCGAAGAGAAATGGAATCCAGTATTCGAATCAGAATTTTTCGGAAAAACATCATCTACATAACTCCGAAGGTTGCAAGAGGCAACAAGTGCGAGTAATTATCGCACAATCAGCTTAACAGCTCATGCATCAAAGTTGCTGACAATAACAGTATACAGAAGAGTGGAAAAGAAAACTGACCATGTGTTACATGACAATCAGTTTGGCTTTAGGAAAGGTAAAGGCACCAGAGAGGCAATTCTGACGTTGCGGTTGATAATGAAAGCAATACATAATAGGTTTTGTCGACCTGGAAAAAACTTTCAACCATTTAAAATGTTCGACAGTGTAAGATGCTTGAAATTCTGAAAAAATAGGGGTAGCTGTAGGGATATACAATCTATGCAACAACCAAGAGGGAACAATAACATTCGAAGAACAAGACCGAAGTGTTCGGATTAAAAAGAGTGTGCGACAGGGATGTAGTCTTTCGCTCCATTGTTCTGTCTATGCTTCGAAGAAGCAATGACGTAAATAAAAGATAAGATTAAACTTGTCCATTATCGTGACTGTTAACTGGATGTAAATACATAAAAATAGCAACCACCCACTTTTTTGAATAGTTATTTAGTATTCCATGAACCGGTTTCCAAACCTTAACAGGTTCATCTAAGAGGGTTTTCTGGAAGTTACATCACTATTTCTGGCATAATTCTGAGTGCTGGGTCTCGACGGTATGGGTGGTGTTTTTCTGTTAGTGTCCATCTGTCTGCTTCTATTTTGATAGCCAGTTGGTACATCACTTTACACACTTTTGCACATCTACAAGCATGTACACTGTGATAGCGAAACATCGCCTGTTCTATACAACTGTTGCTTGTAAACTGCTTCATGGAATAATAACTTCTTAAACAGTGACTGGTTGCAGTTCTATGTATTTACATTACATT
Organism: Schistocerca gregaria; assembly: GCF_023897955.1. Classification (NCBI taxonomy): domain Eukaryota; kingdom Metazoa; phylum Arthropoda; class Insecta; order Orthoptera; family Acrididae; genus Schistocerca; species Schistocerca gregaria. The sequence continues at coordinate 466,879,546 of NC_064922.1, forward strand.
AAAAGAAAAGGTAAAGAGTGGGATTAACATTCAAGATGAAAGGATATCAATGACAAGATTCGCTGATGATATTGGTGTCCTCAGAGAAAGTGAAAGAGTTACAGGATTTTCTGAATGGAATGAAGAGTCTAATGAGTACAGAATGTGGCTTAAGAATAACTCGAAGAAAGAGGAACGTAATGAGAAGTAGCAGAAATGAGATCAGCGAGAGACTTAATATCAGGAATAGCGATCACGAAGTAGATGTTGTTAAGGAATTCAGCTATCCACGCAGCAAAATAATCCTTGACGGATGGAGCAAAGAGGACATGACAAGTAATTAGCACATTCAAAAATGGCATCCCAGGCCAGTATATGACTGCTAGTATCAAACATAAGACTTAATGTGAGGAAGATATTTCTGAGAATGTACGTTTCGTGCATAGAATTGGGTGGGACATAGTCTGTGGGAATACCGGAAAAGAATAATCTTAAAAATTAGGTGCACTGATATGGTTAGGAAAGAAGAAGTACTCCGAAGAATCGCCGGGGAGTGATATATATGGAAATCACTGACAAGAAGAAGGGACAATACGATAGAACGTCTGTTAAGACATCATTGAATAACTTCCCCAGCACCAGGAGGAGCTGTAGAAAGTAAAAACTGTAGAAAAAGTGAGAGATTGGAATAAATCCGGCAAATAATTGAGGACGTAGGTTGCAAGTGCTAATTTGAGAAGAAGATGCTGACACAGGAGAGTAATTTTTGACGGGCCGCATCAAACCAGTCGGAAGACTGATGACTCAAACAAAGAAAAAAACTCGCTCGTTCCTAAGATGTTACTCTTTTGTTTGCCATTGCTGGTTCCAGAGAAGTGACCGAACTGCAAAGACATACCTCCAAACTTTGTCTTCTCTGGTCGTCTATTCGCTGATGCTGCCTAACATCCGCGCATTGTCCTGGACTGAGGAAGAAGGTGATAGACCACAAAGACGTACTCCCTCTTGCTATATTAATTATTTGTAAACTCAGTTTAAAGTAAATCAGAGTATGGAGCAAATGGAAATTGACTCGAACAAGTTGTAGAAAGTGAAGAGTAAGACGCGGTAACTGTGAACAGTATCAGACACCTGCTATGAGATATGAAAAACAGGAAGACACCAGTAAGCAATAACATAAGTATCGAATTAATCAAATATGTGTATCATCATAGGAGACCTCAGATTCAAGAAATTCTGAACAGGTGGAAATTATTCATAGTAACACCAATATTTGAGAAAGGGGCTAGGGAACACTGTAAGAAATGTAGGGGGAATTTCTTTACTTAACAGTAGATACGAAATACCTTCTCTAAGATAATAACAAAAGGGCCCACAGTAATTTTAGAAAATATCTTGCCGGAGGCGTAAACGGTATTCAGAAAGGATAAGTACTTCAGACAACGCATTCGTCTTCAGACAAATGATTTAAAATAAAGTATAATTTAATTGATAGAAGAACATTTATTTGATAGAAGAACATATCTGTTACATGCTGAATACTAAAAAAGCTGTTGACAATATAGCTGGGGGAATACAGTGGGAATTGCTAGGCAGGAAAGGAATACAAAACTATTTACTAAGGGTAAAAGGCATTGACCAAGACTCCAGCATAGACACTGCCGGAAAAGAGCACATTAAAATTACGACAAAAAGTATAGCCGTAACACAAAGATGTAGTTTTTCCCAATACTTCTTACTATCTTACAACAGCTGAGAGGAAAAAAAAAGATATTCTGTAGTGTATCCCCATAGAGCAATGTATTTCGTCGATTCTCTCCTGTCTATCATCGTTATGTTTCGCGTAATTGAGGGTGGATGCCTATGATCGAGAGAGAGTCTAGAAGAAAAAAAGTGTAAATTAACCTTTTATCCTCTCATCACTGATAAGTATTTTAATAATGTTCGCACTGGGATGATTCAGGCTCAGTTCGCTAACAATACTGTCATTGTTATTTTCACCAGTTTAAACTGCTACATAAAGTAACGCAGGAGGGATGCGACCATTATTACAATCTTCCTGCGGCAGTTTTTGGCCGCAACTAACAACAGTCGACTTGTCGTTAAGTCTTTATTTACGCTTTTCCGACATAGTCCATTATCGGAATATACGGTAAAAATAAATTAATGCACAGTATTGTGTTACATTATTCCAAAATTAACGTTGGTACTGAACAGACAGTGGGCCGTGCCTGAAACAAAGTTTTAACAACAAGTGAACTATTGTTATTAGCAAGCAAAAAGCGGATAAAAGAGCTATTCGTTATTACATTACCACCAATTGAGGAACTTCATGTAAAAAGCATGTGCCTAGTTCCACAGTTACTGGGATTCAGAATCGTGGGCCCCATTGGTAGTACTAATTTCTAAGATCAGAAATTAGTTCATAAAATAGGTGGTACTGAAAGTCGTTCCGGACTGAATCATTACAGCACTCAGTGACCGTGCACTGGTTAATTGTTAATTTTTGCTCTGTAATAAGAGAGATAATATGCCATTAATGAGTGGAAGGCTATATAGAAGGAGCCATCAATACCGGCACACGAAGGACGACGTAATCGTTCCTTGACTAGAAGCTTCCTTTGAGAGCAACGCACGTAGACATGGATCGTTACTTTTAAAGGCGTAAATGGCTACCCAATTTCCTGCGTTAACGGTGTGACATATAGGAGACCATTCAGCTGGTAGTTTGCCTCTCCGATCACTGGCTCCGATAACGTCTCAATATTGGCCCCGGGCTTCTCGCTGCTATGACTGGCTGCACGTGGCGCTCGAAACAATACCGCAGCAGTGACGCAGTCGCCCAGGGGCAGTCGTTAATGAATAAGCATAGAATTTGGCATGAAATAGAAGACAAATAATAGAATCCCTTTGACAGAAATGTGTAAAACTATATGCTGTGTTATTCTGTGCTCTGTGCTTTTAACTAACGAATTTAATTATGCGCTGAAAGCCGTCATCATGGGCTTTTAAGTTTTTTGAAGAAGAAATATGTAATTACATTATATATTTCAGAATTAAAATGCTGTGTATTTGAATTTCTGATCATGATCTGTTTCTACAGGAATATATAGGACAGGCAAAATTTATGCCAATTCATAACATTAATGCCTTTAACGACTCAGACAATTTCGACGTTTCTCCTAACAGTCTAAAACGACCGTATACCCTTATTTCCTATCTTCAGATATAGTGTTCTCTTTATGTTATTGTTTTCGAGAGTCATTTCTGGCCCGTGAAACAACGTGGCCTAGCTACAACGTTGTCAGATTGACGTAATGTTTTAGGGCGCAACATAAACAAAAACAACTATAGTATTTACATTTAGAAGACTATATTTAACTACAGTGCACTCTGTAACTAATAATGACCGCGAGTTTACAAACTGAAATTTAATTTGGCTATCGAACTTCTTCTGAAGCGTTTAAAATACAAGCCACTGGGTAGTTATATTTAGCAACAAGGTATTCGATGCACTTCTCTGCTCACCAGCATTTCGCTTTTCCACTAAGCACAGTGACTTCAACCACTACTGGAACTGGATCTGTGACTACACTCACGTTGTGAAATTCTTCCTGAAATTCAATGCTGCTATTTATTGAATACGGTCGCCACGTTCTGAAGGAACGATTGTTGAAATTTACATCTGTTCATTCTGCTTGGAACAGTTGTTCAGTTAATTTTTAATAAAGTTAAAATTTGCTTTTGAGAACCAGAATGAAACCGACATACTTATTCTCTTCCTTTCAGTACTTCATGTTTCCCAAATTCAGTTACAGTTAATAATTTCCATTTGGATAAAGAAAATATACTGTTGTAACTTTAAGAAAATTACTTTATGCAAATGAATTTTACTAAAATAATGTAACTAAGTGACCCAACAAAAATGCGTAATGTTGCGACTCTTCTGATTTGGAAGACACTGTGGCTACATCATTACATCTTAAGATAAAATTTAAGAAAAACGAAATGGGTTTTGAAATCCGTCAGGCTCTGTAAGTCTGGTTGACAATATATAGTAGGAAGTACACTTGAACACAGAACGAAGTAGTTAAGACTGTCTCCCATTTACATTAATAACAGTAAAAAGTTCGTAGTTTGCCTTATTAACTGCAGTGAAGTTGATAACGTAGTGTCGACAGAACCACTTCTGCAAATTTTTTCATGATCCTGGTTAAAACGATTCACCATACTTTTGCCAAGATTGCACATGTTCGGCCTACATGAAGTAAAGTTGCGCACCCGCTGAAAACCCATAACATACCTTCGAGATTCTTCCAGCGATGACTAATAATTACAGAGACGACTTACTAATGCAGAAGTATTAACAAACGACTTCCTCCCATATTTTGTGCAGGAGTTAGCACCAAGTGTAAAGTTTTTCGGATCGACTCAACAAAAACGTTTGTTGATACCGTCACTATAGAAGGTTTGACATTGTTGATGGAGCCCCAACCCCACTTCTGCTTTACCGCATCAACACTATGATGTCCCCTGAAAATGTTCTTTAAATTTTAGAAACAGATGAAAATGAAAATTTCTAAGATGCCGTTTTAAGATTAAGATCATGTCTTAAGGATTCAAAATGTAACGAAGCAAGCACAGTTTTGGAAATTTACAAACCAGTGGCGCAGAGTCGAAAAGTCCTTTTAAATTTTAATTTGGGACTTTTCATGCAGACAACTACTAGTGTCAGTGACAACATGTTACCAAAATCAGAGATGTCAAGAGCCAGACCATTGGTTGGTTGCACATGGACTGTCCTTTCAATATACCATGTAGGAGATTTATTTCCATACACATACAAAAGATACTCATGCCGACTATACATATCGTACTAATTACTTCTTCATATACGACAAATATTTAATGCATATATGAAAAGATATTTCAGAACATTATCCTGAACAATGAACTTTGCATAGTAACGTAACTTGTTGACTACTGCATCCTAGACGTGAAAAGTCTTATTGCAAAAGAGGTTGATTGCAATATTTTACCCTATATACAAACGATGTTGACTTGTTACATTTTCAAAAACTAGCTCTCATATGAGGGAAATGTAAAACGCTTCATCTTTATATATCTTTATCTGTTGCAATGTTCTATTTCTCTGCTGGAAAAATTGCTTGTATCAGTGATTAAAGCAAGGTCATTTGTGAAAAAACATACCTAGTTTTCACAAAAACATAGTTTCAAATTTTTAGGACTGATCAATCTTTCCTTTGATCAATAACAAATACTATTTACGACAATTCGAAATGAAAACTAATGATGTCTTCCAGTTGCTAACGGTATTTGAATTTTCTGCGTTTCTCTTTTAAATAATCGAAACAGACTTTACCAAAGCAAGTACTACACAAAGACCAACGCCGCTGATGGTCTGTTATGAATGATTCAGTCATATGATTTGAGATAATTCGCCCTTCTTTAATTTTAATTACTATGTAATTGTTTTATACCTCCTTTGAAATATAATCCCCATTTAGTCTATTATCATATATAAATGAGTAATACATTCACAAATAAATATTTATTTTGTGCAACTTCATACCTTTTATCATTGTTGATAAGGATAATTTAATTAATAGTTGTAAGCTGCACCGTATTAAATATATCACAAGGCATTTGAAAAATGGTCCAGAAATAATAGGTCCTTATCATAACTATATTTATCCCTGTAAAGCATTTGCATAGGTCATGATGGACAGTTTTACAACATTCGAAATCACATCCAAGAGAAAAAATGTGCAGTTCTCTTTAGCATGTTTTACATTTAATTTTCTTGAATTCATCTGTTGCCACTTCGCATTTCATGATCATACTGGCTGAATGCAGCACTCTGACTGCTATTTGCATCTCTCTGCTTTTGTAAATTTTTGAAAATATTCAAATGACTAGGAATGATTTTTTCATTGAGAATAAGCGACATCATCTTGAAACAGTTTCCTTTATAAATTAGTTACCATGCATGACAAGTACTCTTGGATTAAGTGAAATTTAGTTAAGAAAATAATGCAGCTGAGATTTATATACACGTTGGCGATTACCGACTGTCATTTTTAAGATACATAATCTTCATAAGTTCGCCACTTACAATAGCTGAAACTCCACTCACGCTTCCATTTTTCTGTGTTGGCTCTTTTCTTTGATTGCGAAATGGAAAATCACTCTCTTAATGAAAATGCTCCAGGTAGAAGTTAATGCTTGTAAGATGTTTATCTTTCGTCGGTTTTCCAGTCATCATGGATAAAATTCAGCTTCCTGCCATCCATTTGCTCTAAATGTAATTACGTCCGCTACTAAATTTCCCCCGGAACAGAAAAAGTTTCTGCTTGCCTCTTAACTTCTTCTCGCTGCTTGACAATTAATTTTTATGCTCTCATCGTAACGTTGGTCGTAGGCGGTCCAGAATATTTTTCCTCCACCCCGCACGCTCGGCGTTAACACAGACTAGCTTTTAATTTATGTTGTTCTTCCACTCCCTCTAATTGAATCCAACAGCAATATTCAATTCAGCAGAGGAAAGTTAATTAACGCAACGCTAGTAACAGCCCTCAGCAGCCATTTCATGCCAGATGGCTGTAGTAACCCGCCATGTTGAAGCAGGTAAGTCCTGCTATACCCGGAGAAAAAGCTAAGCGAAATGTATGCTCACACACGGTTACATGCTATGTTGAAATAATCTGTTGGACAGATAGGTAATGAAGTTTTCAGAAAGCTTATTGCACATATTTGATCCAATTATGCTTCTTTTCACGTAAAGTAAAATTTAATCTTTGACCATGTATCATTACAACCAGTGAAGAGACACGAGTTGCCATTCTTTCCGAACATTTATAAGGCAAATTAGAATCCTTTATTAATCGTATCGACGAAGTCTGGAAATAGTGTTGCTGTCAATTTATATTTTGCCCATATAATGCATTTGAAGAGATCCTATGAGAGTTAAGCAAAATGATGGTTGTTAGCACAAAAAAAGAAGTAAGGGATGAGTGTAAAAGCGCTGCCTCAATGTTTCCTTCGTGTGAAACTGTACTTCTGCTCCTGTTCTGTTCTCTGAGCTCTAACGATCAGGCTCAACCCCAAGCATTTTCAGAAACAATTCGCATATTCAGTAGCAATTGCTTGGGTTATCTTTCGTGCGATGACCATTTCTCCTTTAAGTGTCAAGGACTTACATTTTCTAAATAATGTTAAGCCTTAGAGCTAATGTATTTCAGCATATATCTTTAAGCGTAACCCAAGCCTCACTAGTTGCTTTGTAACTGGATCGTATTTTAAAATACAGAGACTTCATACTGGTAAATTAGAGGGAAATCTTAACCTGCAATAGTGATTAATAACCACCTTCGTCCTTTATACATAAGACTTCTACTCAATAAATAAGGCCTATTGGTCAGTATCCGACACATTTTGCGAAGAGCCGTATTATCTATATGAAAATTATAAGTCCTGTCATTATGGGGGGGGGGGGGGAGGGGTTACATACAGTAATCTGTATTATTTATCACAAATTTTTTTCACTTTTATCACAATACAACGCAATAACAACTAGATGATAACAGGAATCCGCTGAGTACCAACTATCTTTAGATCATGCTTACGCTGTAATTAGTACCTAAGTAAAGTTTTAACCACAACAACATCGCAAATAATCGTAGTTTGGCAACATCCTTTATTGTCAGTGTCAATAAATACTCACGGAGTGAATTTAGCGCCAGACTAACTATTATCGTCATAAAATTCCATTACACATATTTTGTTTGTAGTGAACATCAAATCAACGTTTCCTGTTCACAATGAACGTCGTATGGAACGCACTATAAACTGGGAAGCTTTGCTCTATTATAGAAAATGAAACTATCTTCCAGTAAGTCAGAGAGAAATCACTTGACTACTCTTTGGAAAAAAGCTTATAAATTCCAGTTTATTTAAAAAAAGGACGAAAAATGGGAAAAGGACCGCCTTTGAATTTGTATGATGATACACAGTACTTAGAAACAATACGCAGCCAACTAGATAAGTATAAGTCCAGAGGCAAGTAATTACTACAATAATTAAGCAATAACTATTTTGATCTAGAGCAGCGTATCTTACTCTTTTGGATAAGTAGATCGCCGCCATATCCACTTTTGTGTGGAAGACCACATTTTTTTCTATTGTATGTTTTAATGCAACATTCTGTAAATGAGTTATTTGTAACAAATATGAAAATTACTTCATATAGTAATTAATTATTTACAGAATAATAGGATTCAAAAGTAACCCAAAAGTTCTTGAACTTAGGTTTAAAATAACTTAATCAACTAGATACTTCGTATTGGTTTTAATTTTGACAGATGTATTTAATATACGCTTTAGGGATAACACTTGATTTCTCGCGAGAGTTTAGGCATCAAGTCGACTGCGGTATTTATTTATAAAACAGTTACGTACATATATGTAGTGGCAAATGGTAAAAGAACCACAATGGCCTTTTGTGATGGTACAGGTTATACATCTTTTAACTAGACAAGAGTTTCGATAACAGCGCTCGTTTAAATTTTTATTGTAACAATAAACCAGATGTCAGTTCGATATACGTTAGGTATTCTTCGGCTGAGATGGCCTTAAGTTATTTGTTGACAATAAATGAGTTTTTAATCCAAAGTTCCTTTTGATATTTAATCTGCTAGTTTTTGGAAAACAGTGGGTAAAAGATAGCGCAGTCGTATTAGTTGACGGTGTCAAGTTCCTACCGACGACCCAAATTATTAAGTGTAAGCGAGGGTTACTTTTCTTTTTATTCTAATTCTTCTTCTTCTTCCTCTGCGAAGCGAGGACTAGCCATTATAGCCTGTTCCAGTCTAGCCATATCTTTCTCGTCCTTCCAAACTCTTTCTACCGGTGAGATATTATTTTGTCTCTTGGTAACTTGTTGAGGACACTCTAAGGTATCATTCGCAATGCATGCTTTTTTAAAGCATGCTTTAGTTGTATTATTTCCTCAGTTAGTGGCTGTCCCCCAGGTCTTTCCGTATTTCTTCATTTCTTGATATTTATTCTCTTGTACAACTTTACACAGATCTAAGGGTCTTCTAATGTTTCAAGTTGTTTTAATGCCTTCTGATCTTATTATCCAAATTTGTGCTCAAGTAGGTCTGTAGACAGCGTCACGGACTTTATAAAATTCCATTTCGGTTTCTTTTCTCGTTTCATCTTTCAACATTTTCCTTATTGTGCCACATATACACTCCTGGAAATGAAAAAAAGAACACATTGACACCGGTGTGTCAGACCCACCATACTTGCTCCGGACACTGCGAGAGGGCTGTACAAGCAATGATCACACGCACGGCACAGCGGACACACCAGGAACCGCGGTGTTGGCCGTCGAATGGCGCTAGCTGCGCAGCATTTGTGCACCGCCGCCGTCAGTGTCAGCCAGTTTGCCGTGGCATACAGAGCTCCATCGCAGTCTTTAACACTGGTAGCATGCCGTGACAGCGTGGACGTGAACCGTATGTGCAGTTGACGGACTTTGAGCGAGGGCGTATAGTGGGCATGCGGGAGGCCGGGTGGACGTACCGCCGAACTGCTCAATACGTGGGGCGTGAGGTCTCCACAGTACATCGATGTTGCCGCCAGTGGTCGGCGGAAGGTGCACGTGCCCGTCGACCTGGGACCGGACCGCAGCGACGCACGGATGCACGCCAAGACCGTAGGATCGTACGCAATGACGTAGGGGACCGCACCGCCACTTCCCAGCAAATTAGGGACACTGTTGCTCCTGGGGTATCGGCGAGGACCATTCGCAACCGTCTCCATGAAGCTGGGCTACAGTCCCGCACACCGTTAGGCCGTCTTCCGCTAACGCCCCAACATCGTGCAGCCCGCCTCCAGTGGTGTCGCGACAGGTGTGAATGGAGGGACGAATGGAGACGTGTCGTCTTCAGCGATGAGAGTCGCTTCTGCCTTGGTGCCAATGATGGTCGTATGCGTGTTTGGCGCCGTGCAGGTGAGCGCCACAATCAGGACTGCATACGACCGAGTCACACAGGGCCAACACCCGGCATCATTGTGTGGGGAGCGATCTCCTATACTGGCCGTATACCTCTGGTGATCGTCGAGGGGACACTGAATAGTACACGGTACATCCAAACCGTCATCGAACCCATCGTTCTACCATTCCTAGACCGGCAAGGGAACTTGCTGTTCCAACAGGACAATGCACGTCCGCATGTATCCCGTGCCACTCAACGTGCTCTATAAGGTGTAAGTCAACTACCCTGGCCAGCAAGATCTTCGGATCTGTCCCCCATTGAGCATGTTTGGGACTGGATGAAGCGTCGTCTCACGCGGTCTGCACGTCCAGCACGAACGCTGGTCCAACTGAGGCGCCAGGTGGAAATGGCATGGCAAGCCGTTCCACAGGACTACATCCAGCATCTCTACGATCGTCTCCATGGGAGAATAGCAGCCTGCATTGCTGCGAAAGGTGGATATACACTGTACTAGTGCTGACATTGTGCATGCTCTGTTGCCTGTGTCTATGTGCCTGTGGTTCTGTCAGTGTAATCATGTGATGTATCTGACCCCAGGAATGTGTCAATAAAGTTTCCCCCTCCTGGGACAATGAATTCACGGTGTTCTTATTTCAGTTTCCAGGAGTGTATATTGGCAAACATTAATTTTCTTATTTATGTCTTTCTTTTCTTCAAATCGTATGTTACATCCCACATACTACAGGTGGGACAACTGTTCTATTATTAAGTTACTGATAAAAACTAAACTACGCCTGAACAGGCCATGAAGCGTCAACGTCAGGACCTGCCGCTGTCTCATCCTCAGCCCACGGGCGTGACTCGATGCAGATAAGGAGGGGCACGTGGTCAGCACACCGCTCTCCCGGCCGTATGTCAGTTTACGAGACCGTTAAGTTACTAATGATTATTTTAATTTCTATAGCGTACCTGCCAAAAAGACCATTGATTATATTGGGGTATCAGCTTATAATGTAGGTTTGTATTGTTTAATCTATGTATTGGTATTTGTAATTCATCTTCTCTGTCCTTTGCGAATACCTCGTCGTCTGGAAGAGCATATTTAAACACTTATCTGCCCAGTTCTGGTACATTGCTATACCATTGCCACCAACTCAAAGTTTGTGGTATATCGTCAAAGAATTGTTGTTTCTTACGCTTCGGAAACAAAGAAATACAGGAGGTTGTAAACAAAAGTGTATTGTAACGTATACTTACATCTTACTTACATTATGTGATAAGGTCCAGTGGAGCCAGACGTTCCTCTTCAACTGGCTTCTAGTAATTGCTCTCTGTTGCCAAACACACTCTATTCTGCTCTGCTTCAAGTCCTAGCTGATGCCATCTCATCACATTTTCGTTCATTTACTTGATGGTTTTCTTTCGCGAGGAGTCCAATCGATAGGTTTCAAAGGGCATCGATGTTTCTCCCTCCGAGCGACGTTACTTTCCCATACAAATCGCTTGTTTCTCATCACGCCCTAAATATCTGAGCTGTATAGACCTCATCCAGGTCAGAATCATGCCTGATCCTCCATTCCCCGGTTATCTCATCTTCCACAAAATCATGAATTTTCCTCAAGACTTCCTGCTCAAAAATGAGATGAACTATTTTATCGTAATCATAACAATCGTAGAGCAGGAATTTAAAATTCGTTGACAGTCTCGTAGATTTAAAAAGCTGACTGAGAGTGAAGTGTGCTCGGTTTGTGGCTTAGGTATTAACTTTGATGTGTACTTCATACGACGCATCCTCTACAAAGATTACACCCACGTATTTAAAATCATGAACCCTTTTTTAGGATCGTGTTCTGACCAACAGTGGTTGTAGTAAGTCACCTGAACTGCACTCAGAAGATACTAGGCCTTGAGCAGGTCTCATGTACCCCACTGAAAGTTTTCCGTCGTTCACACAGGGCTAGCGCATCGTTAAGACGGCTTTCCAATGCTAACAACCGTATTGGATGTCGAGAAGAATCATGTTATTTTGCCAGCATGGGGCACCAAGATTTTTTTCAAAGGACGTATCTGTTGAGCAACTTCTCTGGAAGCAAATGCGACTCCTCGCACGAAAACATGCCCCAATATCTACCTACTAAGTCAATGCGACTTTTATCTTTACCGACAACGCCGTCTTCATGCTGAAAGAATCTCTTTTCTGGGTGACAAGAAAATTCGAACAGACCTATAGGGCTGCGATTCCCATCCTGAAGGTAATTGTTTTGTGAGGGCTAAAATGAAATTCTCTACAGGGTAAAAACAAAAGGATTCAATTACGTTTCGCTCACTAAAGTAAACCATTTTCAATAGATAACTGCTGCTATCAATTTTTGTAAGACTGTCGTACTGATTACATAAGTTGGCAATTATGGCATTATTTTTTTCAGATTCTACGAAGGACATTAAATAAGCAATACAATACAGTTTCCTTCTGAAAGCAGGTCGGTCTTATTCAGGATTCCAACTCACTACATCCTTTTTGATACAGAGCTCTATTTTTCGACATAATCTCCGTTCAATACCACAGCCTTACTCCACCTGACTAGGAGGGCCTACATGCCCGCATGTTACCACTACTGGTCCTTGTTGGAGCCAACGACTTGCTGCATCAGTAACCTCCCTATCATTTACATACTGCTTCCCGTGGAGTGCATCCTTCATTGAGCTTTCATTGCTCTTTATGGTCTGCCGATAGGCAGCGAGAAGCCCAGAGGTCACATACTTTGGAGTACCCCAACTGATGGACGAGTGTGTCAGCACTACCAACAGAGACGTCCAGTTGTGTGGCAAGGTGTCTGATTGTGGTCCGTCGATCACTTAGAATAGGAATATCTGCACGTTCCAACAGCCCAGGAGACATAGCTGTGTGCGACAGGACAGCACTTGGGAGATCGGACAGGTTTTCGTGACCTCTATTCCATGAGTACAGATGCCTCGACCAACGATCCACCGTACTTTTTGTCACTGGCAGGGCTCCGTAGACATTCTGCAAGTGCCTGTGAATGTCTACGATATTCTGGTGTTTCACTAAAAGAAACTCAAAGGCAGCTATGTACTTGGAAAGCACATCCATTACAGACGCCATTTTGAAGACTCCATATAGCGGCGCCAGTTATCGGAACTTCATGGAACTACAGGGGCTGAAGCGGGAATATTACATAATGTCCCACGACAAATTTCACATTCTTTTTTTTCAATTAAAACTGGCCCAGAGAAAAAATTTGTTTCATTACTTATTGAATGATCCTCGTAGCGTTTATACACTGCAGAAAGAGGTAGCACCTTGTGAAATGAATGTGGAAATGGCTTCCCCATTTCTCGCAATGGATCATAAATTGCTTCAGTATTCACTTTCAATAGATAAACCAAGTGACTGACGAACGACAGTAACTATATAATGGTTACTATATTGCTGTGCAGCTATATTGTTATTATTATTTTTGTTGTTATTATTATTTTTGATGTTATTATTATTATTACTGTCGAAAGTAGTACCAGCTGTACCGGTACGAACTGAGCGTTAAGATACAAATGTGTCGATAGGGAACATGTGTTGTGTACGAGTCTTAATTTTTTTTTTTGTTTGGTTGGTCTGACGTCTGTCAAAGATATTTAGTATATATCAAGTCATGGAACAAACAACATCATATGTTTTCATCGTGTTGACAATGTCGAATTTTGTACCAGAAAGTGATGATTTGCGGAAAGCATTAATTTATTGTTTTCATTTGAAAGAATGTGTTGCAGAGTCGCATCCAATGCTTGTCGAGGCATATGGTGATCATGCTCTATTAGAAGCAACATGCAAAAGATGATTTAAACGGTTCAGAAATAATGATTCTGATGTAAGAAATGTAGAACGTGGAAGACCACCAAAAAAGTTCGAAGAGGTCGAATTGCTAGCAATATTGGATGAAGATGACACTTTGAGCCAGAAGCAACTGGCAGCGATGATAAATGTTGCAAAACAAACAATTTCTGTCTATTTGAAAGTTATGGGAAAGCTCCAAAAGTGTGGAAAATGGGTGATACATGAATTGAATGAAAGACAGATTGAAAACCGAAAAACCATTTGTCAAATTTTGCTTCATAGACATGAAAGAAAATCAGTTTTATATCGAATTGTTACTGTCGATGAAAATGGATTTATTTTAAGAATCCTAAATCATGGGTTAACCAGGGACAACCATCATCGACTGCAAAACCAGATCGATTCGAGAAGACAATGCTCTGTGTTTGGTGGGATCAGGAAGCTGTGGTGTATCATGAGCTTCTAAAACCCGGTGAAAGTGTGAATACTAATCACTAAAGACAACAAATGATCAATCTGAACTATGCATTGATGGAAAAAAGACGAGAATGAGCGAGAAGATATGGCAAAGTCATTTTTTTACCCGACAATCCACCTGCAGAGACAGCAAATGCTGGTTCAGGATACAATCAAAACACTTGATTGGGAGCTGCTACCCCACCCGCCGTATTCACCAGACTTGGCCCCTTCCGACTACCATTTGTTTTCATCAATGGGACACGCATTGGCTTAGGAACACCTCGATTCCTACGAAGAAGTCGAAAATTGGGTGTCTGATTGGTTTGCTTCAAAAGACGAACATTTCTATTGGCATGATGTCCACAAACTGCCAGAAAGGTGGTCAAAATGTACACCTAGTAGTAGTATAGTGGCCACCGTCAACACAAAGCATTGGAAGTCTGCAATAATCCAGTTTTTGCCAGTCAGAAGAAGGAAGAATTCCACAAATCAAGTGATGTACAAACAGTAGGTTGGTATGTGGAATTGTTTTCATTTTCTGTGGGGGTTCAGCGTGTGTCGCTAGAGGAAGAGTGGTGCAAACGAAGAAGTGTTTGCCCTCAGTGTGGATAGTTAGCTTTCTTTTCTGTGAAGGAGCTGTAGGTAGCATTCGCGATGAACAGAGATTTGCTTTACCCATTTTATTAAAATATATTCTCAGATATAAGCAGGTCTCGTTAATTCATGGTTTAATAAAACCCCGACAAAAACTAAATATCATTTACCTTTTTTTGAAAATAAAATTATTAAAATACTTTTTTTTTTAAATTGTAGAACTTAGCCATCCACTAATGTTAATGAAACTGTGTTAAAGAGGGGGGGGGGGGGGGAGGGAGGACACCAGGTACATCTGGTTCCATTCGGGGGTAATGCTCTCGTAAATTTTGAGAACCACTGCTACAGGAGGTAGCGTGACAGCGTGAAATTAAAGCGAAAACAAAGGAGTTTCAGATTGGAGCCGGCGCGGCGCCGAATGTCGTCAGCGTGGCCGGCCGCTTCCGCCCGAAGGAGCGCGTCGGGCGCTCGCGGGCCCCGCGCCACTCGATCCCTCGCTGCTGCCGTGCTCCGAGGCGAGGAGAAGCCGGAGCCGGCTTATGCGGCCGGCGATGTCATATCCGCTGCTGCCTTCCTCTACAGAGGTTCCTCCTCGCGACCAGCCGCTCTCCCGGTTTCTTTCTCCCAGCTCCTCCTCCTCCTCCGCGTCTTCCTTGGCTCGCCCACTATGAAGCGGGGGGAAAACAGCCATCTTTCTAAAACACGGCGGGATTTCCGAGCACGGAAGAACCGGATTACTGTTGCAGCAAAGGACGTCGTCCTTTCGAGGATAATATTACGAGGACAAGAACGAAATCAGGGAACTGCGAAACTACTTTGGGAGATGAGTGTTACAGTACCAACCTGGCCACTGTTCCAGAAATTCACGGACACAAGCCTTTGCAGAATACGAACTAAACTGTAAAATGAAGTGTATTCCACAGTAATATATCACTGAGGATAATGCAAAACCATACTCTGACATTCCGGGAAAGCTTCTAGTTGAAATGTTTCATCACTCCATCGGCCACTTTGTCGTGAAGTGTCAAATGCTTTGAGTTTGTGATTGGTGCTTGCATCATAATTAATGTTGTCATGGGTTGGTAAAGAACGAAAAAGAGACCGTGACGGCAATAAAACAGTGGCACCATGATCAGGGAACTGCCGACGCAATTCCCAGAGGTGCTTACTGGTTTTATTAATTGCTTTTTCCCCGTAACCTGGTAAAGACGTGTTACAAATTTCAGTTTTATGTTTGTGTTGGTCACTAGTATTTTGTCAATGAGTTACATTTAATTCATTAGTACATTATCCCTTGAGTTGGCAGTGTTGGCCTTAAAACAACATTGATTCACATTAACTAAGGCAAGTATAATAAATTTCCGACGCATTATAACTGGTGGTTTTGTTCTCTCTCTCTCTCTCTCTCTCTCTCTCTCTCTCTCTCTCTTTCTCTCTTTCTCTCTCTCTCTCTCTCTCTCCCTTTCTCTTTCTCTCTCTTAATGTTATTGTGAATCAGAGAAGACTCAGTTCACATTTATACAACACATCTGGATACATTGACATTTACGTAATGTAAAAACTATATGCTGTTTAGCCACTAAAAGCATTTAATTGCTTACAACCATCGTTCGATACTTTTAAATGGTTTATAATATGTAAAATAATTCATTACATTTAAGATTACACATTTACGAAAAAAAACTAAAAATGGTAACTTAATTTTTTCACCAAATGTTAAAGCAGTGTCAATTAAAGGATTAAAAACGTCAGTAAATGGGGTAGAACAGAATTAGTAGCAAAAGACAAGAGTTCACAATCAAAGCATTTTTGAAGAAACGCTTAAAAGTATTCGATTAAAAATGAGAAAAATCTAAAACACAACATATTTATAATTTACTTTAACTTACATTGCTATTGATAAATATGTGTACATTACACAAAGCGAAACAATATGCTGCACAAAAGATATTTCTTATACAAACTGCTATCTGCTGTCTTAATACACCACGGCAGCGCTTTCCTTCTATTCCTACTATTCCTTCTATTCTTACTACCGTCAGTATGTCCTGTTCAGCGCTTAAACCTACCTCCGGTCGATAACAGTAAAACGCTTACCTACATGGCTAAGTGAAGGGTCCCTCTCCGGTCAGTCTGTCCCGTGGACTGGCAATTGCTTGACGAACATTTATTCGTTGATTAATTTATTTCTGTCCCACTACACTACACTTCCCTTTGATTCACAATTTTGTCACTTGTCTCAGTCTTAATTCCCTTATCTGGGGCCCTAGATTTGTACTATTTCCATGGTCACAATCAACTCTGTTCGTTCTTACTGCTGTGTGAATGAGCATTGAAGAGCAAAGAACCTAGTACACAAACCTAATATCATGTAGCCCCCCACCACATCCCCCCGAGCACGCAGAAGTGGCAGGAATCGATTAATGTCTCAAGAACTGCCGGAGAGAATTGACACCATTAATTCTGCAGGGCTGTCCATAACGAGGGGGTGTAGACCTCTTCTGAACAGCATGTTGCAAAGCATCCCAGGTATGTTCAATAATGTTCATGACTCGGGAGTTTGGTGCCAGCGCAATTGTTTAAATGTCAGAAGAGTGTTCCTGGAGCCACAGTGCAGCAATTCTGGAAATGTTGGATGTCGCATTGTCCTGCTGGAATTTCCCACAACTGTCGGAATGCACAGTGGACTTGAATGGATGCAGGTGATCCGACAGGATGCTCATGTGCGTGAGACATGTTGAAGTCGTATCTAGACATATCAGGGTCCCATTTCACTACAACTGCACACATCCCACACCATTACAGAGCTTCCATCAGCTTGAAGAGTCCCCTGCTGAAATGCAGGGCCCATGGATTCATGCGGTTGTCTCCATACCCGTACACGTCCACCCGCTCGATACAATTTGAAACGAGACTCGTCCGACCAGGCAACATGTTGAGTCATCAACAGTCCAATGTCGGTGTTGAGGGGCCCAGGCGAGGTGCACAGCTTAGTGTCGTGCAATCATCAAGAGTACAAGAGTGGGCTTTCAGATTGAATGGTTCGTACGTTGACACTTGTTGCTGGCCCAGCATTGAAATCTGCAGCGATTTGCGAGAGGGCTGCACTTCTGTCGTGTTGAACGATTCTCTTCCGTCGTCGTTGATCCCGTTCTTGCAGGATCTTTTTCTGGCCGCAGCGATGTCGGAAATTTGATGTTTTATCGGATTCCTGATATTCACGGTGCACTCGTGAAATGGTCGTACCGGAAAATCCCCACTGTATCATTGCCTCGGAGATGTTGTGTCCCATCGCTCGTGCTCCGACTATGACACCACGTTCAAACTCACTTAAATCTTGATAACCTGCCATTGTAGTAGCAGTAACCGATCTAACAACGGCACCAGACACTAGTCTTATATAGGTACCATATGCTGTCTGTTTACGTATCTCTGCATTTGAATACGCATGTCTACACCAGCTTCTTTCGAGCTTCATTCTATAATCAACGTAGTTAAATACCGGCGATCACAGATACTAATTCATATTTCATTTACCGGCAGGGATCAATTTATTCTGGCTTGACTTGAGTTTTTCAGTTGGGTTTTGTATTAGTTATGAGACAGTTTGGAAGAAACTGGCGTCTGAAAAATTCCTTTCTTATTATACCTATGTGAGCTGCGGTACTCATGTACTACTTTTAATCGGAACACCTCTGTTTAAATTTCAATGCTCAATAATTTCCATTGCGCTTGATTTTCTTAATGTTTCTCATGGTCTCATGGAGAGTGGTCTGTTCACCGTGCATGCCACCAGGTTCAGATCTACTTGTTTTCACAATGGTACGCTAAACGCTCAGAGATAGTCTCACATCTTCAAGCAGAGGGGTTTTTAAATTTTATTTTAATTTTTAATTTTTCGTGTTTTTAAGCTGGATGTTGTATGACGAACGCCTGTCACTCTTTATGTTCCTTAAATCGTAAAAAAAAGATCCAACGATTGCAATAGCCAAAATAATATAATAAATAAAGAAATATATTAAGCGTTCTAGACACTTTTATTCACAAAATATTCGTAATAATAGCGGACTTGTACAGGAAATTCATTTCCAGTGTTATTAAATATCTCATTTATGTTGCCGTAATGCTTTCAGATATTCCTTCATTTCTTCTTTACAGTCTGTATCTTTCAGGACTATGTTCTGCTTTATTAATCGGTTTCCTTCTTGCAACCAGTTGCGTTCATATGCACATACAGGCAAATGAGATGAATGTGCAGTATTACCAGAAGGCCTCATCCTGTCTGCCACTGTAGCTACATACTCCAGGAGGTACAAACTTTGCGAAATCATCCTGATCCCAGAACTCATAATAATAGAAATTATTTTCTAGTTATAAGTAATACTATGTTTAATATCATATGGAAGATGCAGATATTGTTATTTGCAACTCTATTCGTGGTTGTGGTTCTTTTGTAAGACGTTTAGGCTAAATGGTCCCGAAAATTATGTTTCTCAGCCAGTATATTGCTTAGATATCTGCATATGTCTTTGCTAGTGATAGCTTTTTTGTGCACTCTGGGTCTGGAGTTCCGCATTTCTGACAGTTTCCTTTTTAGCAATGTGTTATGCTGCAAACAACAGAAAATATCTATAGGAAAAGCCGAGTGGGGAATTAGAATCATGTTCTTTCCAAATGTGACCCTCATCACGCTCTGAGACTGTGCACGTTATTGTTTCTTTAGACATGATGTATAACAGGTTTCTCAGAGCGATTCACTGACTTTGTATCACCCACACAGTGTGACCACCATGTAGGAAAGCGCGTCTCTACCATTTACAGCAATTCACATCTCCCTTTCACTATCTCACTTCAACACCTCTTCCTCAAAGTCCCTCATTTTCACTGACCCTTTATTTCGTTGGAGGGTTGCCCAGTTTGACAGTTGTGCCCAGATTTGACATCTCATAGCAAATGGGTTACTTTGCCAACAGACTAACTTCTATGAAATCCTTTCTAAAACTAATTACCTCACATTTTTACAGTTATAAAATTCATTGTTCTTTTGTATAGTAACAATACTTCGTTATTAACCGACAAGTTGTCCTACGTATAAATACAGGAAATTCTCTATTCGTTGTTTCGCATTTCCTGAACACAAAACACGGAATCCATTCATTACCATATTGTAAGTAAATGTTTCCCAGTGGTGCATTAAATTTTTTGCCGAACCGGAAAATAAATGCAAATGCTATGAATGGCTAAAAAACGTATTTCCGCTGCGGTAGTGGCATACGTCCGTACTCCATTAAGCAAACAAAGCAATGCGTTTCAGACAGCTTCGTTTGGCAGTGCGGAAACACATTTCTGTTTTCACGCTATAATCACATGCAATAAGAGCAGAAATATCTCAGCAACTTTGCTGGATCTCTTGCCAATATCGTTTCTTCACATTCGGGTTTGTGTGCTGTAGGAAATGTAGTTAAATACTAACGCCACACATCTCGAGTATACCAGTGTTCTTGGTCCAAGACTCTTTTCTGTACTTGGCGTTGTGAAGTAACTATGAATTAGAACCGTTAGTACTATCATTCACGTACATTTCGTTCACCTATCAAGTCTTAAAGCTCGCTATTAACGGGTCATAAGACTAATTAAGTGGCCGTAATTTACTGCTTTCCGACGTTGAGGACGTAAAGAAGAAAGTGCTAAACGTTGAACCTAACAGAGTAAGCGCGTCGGTCTTTCACACCCAGAGTTCTACGTCCCACTCTTACTACAGCGTTAATTCCGTATCTTGCTGGAATCATTTACATCAAAATATCAGCTATTAGTTATCTTAAGAGCTGTGTTTGGCTCGTTAAGTACAGTTCTAACTTTGTGACCCTTACTTGGCCTTTAACCTTATGGGGAATTTTATGATGTTCTTACCATACATACTTACTTCACGATTTCTGTGGATTTTGAATTCATATCGATCTGATGATAGCTGTGACTTTTCAATATATTATGTGCTATTGTTGTGAGTCATAAGTCTTACTGTGTGGCTCGACACTCCTGGCATATGTGTTTTGTGGTTCTACATTGATTGTTTTATGGCCTGGGTTTTCCTCATAATTTTGAATATTTTCATGTAGTATTGTTCCATTCCATGTGTGGTGAACAATATGAGGCCATTAACTACTCATATCGCTCTTATAATTTTTCCTCTTTCTGAGGCAGTATGTTCCTTAATTAGTAGGCTTATACGTTGTTGCCTTGTTGGGTTTTGTATAATTACCTTACTTTTAACTATTTTCAGGCTACCTTCTGTGGTTGTGTTTGCCCTGCGTCAGTTCCTATTTGTTGGATTCGTTATTTTATAGATACGTCGATAGTGCGATACCTTACATTCCCAGGGATATAGTAATTACGTTGCCAGTTGACATTTGGGAGGACACCTGTTAAATAATGGATCTGAGGTAATTTTTGTTCCACTGTAGTATTTTCCCGCCTATTAATTGATGTTAGGGTCACCAAGTCAGATCTTTTTAGTTTTTGGTTTTGTGTATAACGTAGGTCCTAGGTATTTATGAGTATTCCTCGCAAGTTCTTTGCGTACCATTACTTATTTAATATTTTGTCTGCTGTTAGGTTTCGAGTCTGGTTGCGTTTATGATGTCGAGACGATTAATTCTGATACATCACCAGTAGTGATATACTTAGTCTATAAATATGCCCACAACTGTGTACTTCATAGGTTATATCGTGACGTTTTACTTTGAATGAAGATTGGTGTTCCTAAGAACTAGTGTGTTTCTCATCTATAAGAAGCATGTAGGCTTTTCATATTTTAAAATACATAAAACATAGAAAAAACAGTCATAAATTAAGAAAAGGTAGAAAACACATAGAAATGAGAAAGACAGAAAGTGAAGGATAAGTCACTAGACAAGCTTTAATCGTTTGTTCTTGTGATTGTATATTGTCTATTTTTGTTTTTATTTTTTTGTGATGTTTGACATGTTTTGTTATAAGTCTGGGATGTCAAAATAGTTTTACTGCTAACCAACACTTGTACATATTCTGCTTTGTTGGGCTGCTTGTTCACAGGTACTTGTCTTAACGCTGCAAATTGAATTTTGTAGGTTTGAAAGACTTTTATTATTACACTTCCTTTTCTGTAAACTCACGTGTGATATACTTTGATATACACTACATGTATATTCGTTTTGATATGCATGGACCTGAAAGAGCATCATTGATACGCGAAAACTGGTTGTCTAAATAAAATAACTTCTCAAAACATACGGCTGTTTGGCGATTTTCAGCCGGTGTGGCCGAGCGGTTCTAGGCGCTTCAGTCTGGAACCGCGCAACCGCTACGGTCGCAGGTTCGAATCCTGACTCGTACATGGATGTGTATGATGTCCTTAGGTTAGTTAGGTTTAAGTAGTTTTAAGTCTAGAGCACTGATGACCTCAGATGTTAAGTCTCATAATGCTCAGAGCCATTTGAACCAATTTTTTGGCGATTTTCTTTGGTAAGTAAATGTCAGGAATTACGGATGCAAGTGGCCAACCAACACCAACTAGCTACACGTTCCAAAATGCCATATGGCAACATTAGGACCAAAGTGACCCCAGTAACACAGATTCTTTGTTAGAGCTTTCCCCATTGATGCTTGAGGGAGAATATAAATTTTCCTGCGGCATTGATCCATAGGCTAATGCCAGGATCTTCTTTAAAAACGTCTCAGTCTCTCCTCCTAAATCTCCTCCCTTAGAATTGATCTTACATTGCAAAATACACCCTGCCAGACTGATCCGCGTGAAAAACAACAATTTGGTGGTTATGGCTCCAAGTTAGGGCTCTGATTTAGAGTGAAAGCATAAATAAATTGGAAATTTGTGGTAAGATCTTACGGGACTAACCTGCTGAAGTCATCGGACCCTAAGCTTACACACTACTTAATCTTACACCAACATACGCTAAGGACAACAAACACATTCATGACCAAGGGAGGACTCGAACATCCGACGGAGGGAGACGCGCTGACAGTGACAATTTGCCCTAGACCGCGTGGCTACCAGGCGCGGCAAAGCTTAAGTGATCGATGTGCAAAATATTACTATGATTGTGACTTATTGTTTGATGTTCGTGGAGCTTGTTATATTAAGTTCAAAATAGGTGAAAAATAAGAGGACCGACATCTTCACTCCTTAGGCATGGATGGACGTCTTGCGTGGCTGCTGGAAGCGTAAACCTTTCGTAGTTCGAGACATGAATGATAGTTTCCTGGACTTTGAAAGCCTATAAGATCACTACAAACATTACTAAACTGTTACCGGAGAAGACACCAAGATATCACAACGCTAAAAGCAAAGTTCTTCAATGGCACGGTTGAGCTTTGCAGTGATGACGACACAGAATAGTATAAAGTGATCGACATCAAGTGTAGTGAAATAGATTTGCAGGAGTTTATGTTAAGCCTCGGAACTTATACACCTGCACAGGCTAGGGCAGCAAAGCCAGTACCATACAAAAACATACAAGATCCAAAAAAATATTCTTAAATTTCTACCACCGATTCATCATCCGTTTTATCATATCGGTATGTACCCAGAAGTGGAAGGAGCAATGAGGCCAAGGACGATGAAACTATGCTAGCATTCAGATTTGGAGATAATTAAGTTCGAATAGCTCCTTAGACTGTCGGCGTTTCGACGTAACTCAACTGTAATTTCATTATTTGTTTGTACCAAAGCGATGAAAGTGATTTGTTCAATGGAGAAACCTAACTCTTGGTACTTCCAATAAACAGATTTCAAAAAACATTTTTTTATTCAATGTAACATATTAGTCAACGTGTCGTTGGAGATTAAATCATAAAATAGACCAATTTCCATAAAACAAACACAAACGCGTTTCCCCAGTTTTCTCGAGATGATGAGAATGCCACTTGGATCAATATGGTTCTACTGTTGCCAATTCTGTACACCGACCGGGCCATGCATCTCGCCCCTCGCGTTCCGCAGTGAACAACACTCCGGATCTCGTCTAACAGTCAGTCGATGCGTTCGGGGACTAGGTATTGTGTTTTCCTTATCTTCATACAGTCATAACTGAAACGAAAGTCGCCTACATGGCGTCACGTGACAAGTTTAGGTCTATAAAACTTCGTGCCAGACTATGGTTTGGCCCCGTTGAATATTCTGAATATCTAAACACACTGTTGTTTTCTTCCGCTGCTGAGATCGCCGTACGCGTACATCCCGAAAGCCAGTAGCTAAAACGTTTAAAAAAATTATGCCACCTGTGCCCTAAGAGTCACTAATTATAAGAAATTAACAACTTCAAATAACGCTACCAGAGATTGCGCATGAGGATATAACAAGAGGCCACACCATGAGTTCAACTGTTATGATACACATCCTAATTGTATCAGCAGAATTATCAGAATACTTGAAAGTATTTACAGATATTGGGCCGGGAACCTAACATACTCCAGTGCGTTATCTCTCTCTTTACTGAAATAGTTGTGAATGTATGTGTCAGTTTATTTGTTAGTTTGTCATTTGGCATCTGAACTGTATGTACCTACAACAAACTGCATATGATGCGAGGTGATGTGGACAGCAAGTAATGTAATCTAATGAGATCGGGTTACACAAACAACAACAAGATTTAATACTCAGAAAACAGTTAAGTTCGAACTAGATGGATATTTCAGCTTTTGAATCAATAGTTCACTGCCAGTTAACAGATTTGACCATCAAGCTTTTGAGTAGCTTTTGGGTATGAACTTGTTTAAGTGAAAGCAGTCATTGCCATGAGTCAGAAATTATTACATGGAATGTCCAAAGACATAATTCTGAACTGCTACAAATATGCAATTATCGATTTTTAATTCTGAGAGAAAGGTTTATTTAACTGCATAATCATTGAATACATATTTAACTCTTGATTTCTCACCATTCACACAGTTTTCAGTTACTTGATGAAGTTCAGTCAACTTTTACTTTGTCTGAGGAAGTGGTTGCGCCCCCGCCGTGCAGATAGATCACGGACTCATCTGGGTGCAATGGTGAACTGTCGCATATAAATGCGAAGTATGTAAAGCGGAATGAATGCGATTCTGCAAGTCCTGAGCAATCTTCTTACCGCACACTACATACATTTGACATCATATTTTCGTTTCCATTTAACCTCAAACACGAAATTTCTCTTATGTATCTAAGATGGCGCATGACGAGTAACAAGAATTATTTCATTGTGGAACACGTCTACCTTCATATACGATTAAAGCCACAATTGTTCCTTCTACGTCTTGTTACCATGGAGGCAAAAAAGTTTGAACGCGACATTCGCCATCCTACATAACCCATGACACTTGATTCATGGGATTTATACCTCGGTGAATCACCATGGAGGTGCTTTCCCATGACATTCTGACCGCTCGGGGTATCTGCCGGCTTTCGAGGTCGGATCCTAAATAGCATCTGTTTCTTTGGTTGTGTGGACACATAGTTGTTTCATCAAAAATGCCAGCTTGCTTCGAAGTTTAAAGGAATTACGTTTCATTCATAAATGGAGCCAGTCAAGGAATATTTTCTTTTGAATACATGGGCTCTTTACTTTTGGCTAACAAACTAGTAATGTTATCTATAGTTAACTTTCTCTAAGGGTTTACTTTACACAGTGTCCGTTATTTCTCGTCTTTCCTGTAGTTTTCGTTCCCTTAATGGCCCGACATCCGAGCCACACTGTATCAACGGTCTCCCACCCGCACAACATACGGCTGTGTAGCCGCGATGATATTTGGTACATCTCAAGCTCTAAATTCCTCCTGTCGATAATTATTCATTGTTCACATTATCTCCCACTTTAAGAAAGATTATGGCAAGAACAGCCTAAGATAGCAGTCATATTCGTGGGAGTTTTGTGTATATGATTGTATGAATGTGTGTGTCTGTGCTTTTCTCTCTTTCTGAATAAGGCTTTGGATGAATACTTATGTGAACACTTTTCGTCGTGCCTACCTGCTACTCGGCTTGTAAATAGCAGCCTATCCGCTTCACAGTGTACTCATTCCCTCATGAAATTTGTTGTTAATATTCCACTGCACTTCAACAGGAGCAGTTATGTACGTAATAACAACACTAGAAGAAAAAAAGACAATCATAACGACATATTAAGGTTGTCTGTAGGACAAAACGGTTTGCACAATGCCTTAGCCAAAATTATTGATCACTTACCCAATAATATAAGATGCATGATAAAAAGCAAACCAAAATTTGTAACTAAACTGAAAACGTGTCTTTTTGACAACTCTTATTCCACAAAAGACTACCTATTATCGTAATGTGTAAATGGTGATGATTAGAAATTACTAAACACAAAGAAAAGTAATAAATGATCAGAATGGAGGTATATTTAAAAAAATTGATGTTATATAAAATGACTCGTTCCACATCATTGCGATTTACCGTACTATGATACATGGAACGTGAAACTACTCAACTAACTGAGCAACTATTGGTATATCACAAAGCATAGTACAGCCTAAAATACTTTGCAAACTACAAAATGCTATCCAAAAGTAAACCAAACGGACGATATAAGGAGAGATCCATTTCAATTACGGTATGTCTGGTTGTTCCTGAAAAATTTACGTACAGGCGAGAAATATTCCGAGAAAATAAGCAAATATAGTTGAAATGTTGGGCTACATGTTACACAGGTTAGGCTAGGATTACTAAAACAATAGCTTACACACATGTTAAAGTAAAACATCCATTTCAGACCATTCCCTTAATTACATTTATAGAATTGCACAACACTGGAACATACATAAAAATCACATCTTTTTTAACCCTGTAAATTGATATTATTCGCCTCATATGAATCACGCATTTGGAAAGACTTCAAAGTGAAAAGATTTGTAAATTACAGTTTGTCTAATGCACTGGCAATCTAATAAAACAATAACTCTACTTTGCAGTGGGGTATACATCCTTGCAATTCAGTTTCTTTGACATTTCAATAATTGCTCAGTTTGTTAACGTGCATGAGATACGATGGCATGTCTTGCTTCTTCCATCATCGCTCACGTTTATGGGCTAACAAAGAACATGCAGGAAAGTTTTTGTAAACGTGCATATGTTTTGTATACGAGTTGAAAGCTGGAAATGTAAGGAACAAGAAGCAGTAACAGAAGGCAAACAAGTATTGGTTTCGGAGTTCCAGCTTCATTTTCTATCAATACAAATACAGTAAAAGTAAAATTAAATAGATTTCGAAATAATCCTTTTCACATGAAATCCTTCTAGTCGTCCATTCGAAACATGCCAACAAAAAACAAGTTATATTAACGAGGTCAACAGTATCTTATTACTAGAATTATACACTTTCATGAACAGAAAAACGTTCTTGACACAAAGTTATTCACAAAATCACTGTAATTTCAATATTTAAAACAACTGTTGCGTGCACACGACAGAAATATTGAGCAAGAAGCAATCGTAAGCAGTAATCTGCTAATCTCCCTTTGGGTTTTACCTGCGGAGATAACTGAAGTGCCAGATGTACTCCAATAACCTTCACATACTGAGTTTTTGTTTTTGAGTCATTAGTATTCTGACTGATTTGATGCGACCCGCCACGAATTCCTCTCCTGTGACAACCTCTACATCTCAGAGTAACACTTGAAACCTCAGTCCTCAATTATTTGCTGAATGCATTCCAATCTTCGTCTTCCTCCACAGCTTTTACTTTTCACCTTATACAGCTCCGTCTAGTACCATGAAAGTTATTCCGTGAAGTCTTAACAGGTGTCGTACTGTCCTGTCCCTTCTTCCTGTCAATGTTTTCTATACGTTCTTTTCCTCTCCAATTCTGCGGAGAACCTCCTCATTCCATACCGTATCAGTCCACCTAACTTCTGTAGCACTTCATCTCAAAAGCTTCGATTCTCTTCTCTCCCGGTTTTTCGCACAGTTCGTGTTTCACTGCAATAAAAGTGCTGTTCTACAAACGTACATCCTCAGAAATCTTCAGACATTTCTTCCTCAAAATAAGACATACGTTTGGCCAGAAATGCCGTTTTTGCATGTGCTAATTTTCTTATTATGTCCTCTTTGCTCCGTCCGTGATGGTTTAATTTGCTACCTAGGTAACAGAAGTCCATAACTATATCTACTTCGTGACCGTCAATCCCGCTGTTACGTCTCTCACTGTTCCCATTTCTCCTACTTCTCATTGTTCTCATCTTTCGTCTATTTACTCTCAATCCATTTTCTGTACTCATTGGACTGTTCATTTCACTCAACACTTGCTGTCACTCTTCTTAACTGAGGATAGTTATCGATTCCTGTTGCATGATTTGATCCTAAGTCTTTCAAAGCCATTTTAAATGCTGATTTTAATATTGTATCCCCTGTCGTTCTGCATCGTCTCCAGTAGATTCTTCTGCCATTCCATCAGACAAGTCCTCTTCGTCACAGTGGCTTTCAATGTACACTTTCCACCTATCTGTTCCCTCTTAACAATGGAATTCCCATTGTGCTCTTCGAGTTATCATCCTTACATTTTAACTTTTCTGAAAGATGAGTCCTTCCGGCTGTCATTTCTTTTTCTATTTCTTCACATTTTTCTTTCAGCCATTTCACCTTATCTTTCCTGTTCTTCCGATTTATTTCATTCCTAAGTGACTTGTATCTTGTATCTTTCTATTTCCCTGAACATTTTTGTAGTTCATTCTTAAATATATCTCCTGTTATCCACCGTTTCTTCGCAGTTATCTTCTTCATATCTATGGTTTTATTTCCAGCTTCAGTGACTGCCATTTTTGGGGAGCTCATTCATATCCAACTGAACTGCCTATTGAGCTATTCATTATTACAGTATCTATAGACTTAAGAGAACTTCAAACGTCTCTCTTTAATTCTCAGTACATCCGTATCTCACTTCTTTTCACACTGAATCTTTCTGGCTAATCTCTTCAACTTGATCCTACTCTAAATCGCACTTAATTATGGCCTGGGTCTATGTATGCTCCTGGCTACACCCTACTATCCCGTTTCTGTTTTCGGAATCTCTGCCTGCCCATTACGTAAGCTGAAATCTTCCCTCATCTCCCAGCCTCTTCCAAGTATGCCTGTTTCCCTTGTGGTTCTTGAACAGAGTATTCCCTGTTACTAACTGAAATTTATTGCAGAACTCAATTAGTCCTTTTCTCATTCCTTATCCCAAGCCCATATTCTCCTATAACGTTTTCTTCTACTCCATTCCCTACAACTGCATTCCAGTACCCCATGACTATTAGATTTTCAACTCCTTTTATGTAGTGTTCTATCCTTTCAATACCTCCATTACTTTCTCGATCTATTCACCTTTAGCTTGCGACGTCGGCATACACACCTCGGCTATCGTTATCTGTGTTCTGATAAGTAAATTCTATCACTGAACTGTTCACAGAAACACCCACCTTCTCTCCCCTACCTTAACATTCATAACGAAACCTATACCGTTACACGGTTTTCTGCTGCTGTTGATATTACCCTATACTCATCCGACCAGAAATACTTGTCTTCCTTCCATTTCGCTTCACTGACCCCTACTGTATCTAGATTGAGCCTTTGCATTTCCACTTTTAGATTTTCTAGCTTCCGTACCACGTTCAAGCTTCTGACAGTCCACACCCCGACCGTAGAACTTTACCCTTTGTTGGTTATACATGCTTTTTGCCATGGTCACCCCCTTCCCCCTTTTCGGAGATCAGAACGGGAGACTGTTCAGTGATCTTTAGCCAATGGAGAGATCATCATGACACTTTTTCAGTTATAGCCACATGTCCTGTGGATACACATTATGAGTCTTTAATGAAATTGTTTCCACTGCCTTCTGGATCCTCATGCCTACGAGCATTCCAGATTCCTCTGCCCCTTTCGTGGGCAGTTTCCCACCCCAAGGCCAGGAGAGTGCTCTGAACCTCAGACATCTCCTCCGCCGTCTTTGATAAGGACATAGGCTACAGGAGGAGTAGGAGGAGGAGATTAGTGTTTAACGTCCCGTCGACAACGAGGTCATTAGAGACGGAGCACAAGCTCGGGTGAGGGAAGGATGGGAAAGGAAATCAGCAGTGCCCTTTAAAAGGAACCATCCCGGCATTTGCCTGAAGCGATTTAGGGATATGACGGGAAACCTAAATCAGGATAGCCGGAGACGGGATTGAACCGTCGTCCTTCCCTAATGCGAGTCCCTTGTGATAACCACTGCGCCACTTCGCTCGGTCATAGCCTACATGAGAGTGACTTCTTATGACGAAAGTCTGCGACTGCTATTGCTGATCATTTTTATTCATAATCTAGTGTTACGGGGGTTTGAACACGGGACGGACGGCATTTTGATTACTAATCAAAGACACTACCCTAGATACGCCGAGTAGCTGCAGCGGACACGGAGGCTGTTACTGTGGCTCAGGCAAAGGTGCTACATGTGTCTCACAATCTGACAATTCGAATACAGCGCTGCATCGACGGCTTCAGTGGCAATTTCCGTCATTGTTTTCTGGTGTTCGTTAACAAGGACCAATCCTGCGTCACTGTAATTGTTAGTATTTTCCGGTACAATTTTATTTTGTCAACCTTGTTTACCATCACCAACCGAATACAACATATTTGTTTACCATTGTTTCTGATTTTTATCCATTAGTTGCCATTTTTCATAGCTCACATTGCACTTTCTGTAAGTATACATACAGAGTGAGAACTGTCTAGACGGACATTTCTCATCCTGGTCTCTTTCATAATGCCATTGATGTCTAAATCTGTACTCCAGTTTCCGGATAGAGAGATAGTCAATCTTTCATCTCTCCACTCTGTTCCATTTTGGTTCAATTTTTAATATAATAAACATTAAAATAAAAAAATCCGGAAAGCGCTCCTAGGGCTCCGTACAAATTTAACTATGCACATATGTGTGTAGTTCATTCATCGACGATTAACGCCTGTTATCGATATCAGTACTCGCATGGTATCGGTTCCGGGAATTCCACGACTTTCGAGATCAATTTCAAGATAATTTTCGGAATTTTTCCCTTAATTGTACTAGGAAACCTACAGGTTTTAATGAGTGAATTTGTGAGTATCAAAATAGGTGACATAAATGGCCATATCTTCTGATTGCAGTCGCTTATAAGCATAAATGGAGAAGGGCCTGTACGTCTTATAGTGTAACATAAATTTTAACTTGATGCCTTCGTGAGGAAAACGTCACTTAGCAGACAGAGAAACAGACGGAAAATATGGGACAAAAAATATGTTTGTAATATTAATACAAATTAATAGTTTTGGTGTTTTTTTTTTCTTTACTTTTACCTTAAATCCCTGCTTGAGGCCAAAGTTTATGATTCTAACTCAACGGTAAGTATAGTATAGGTTCTGCTAGTGAATTTGCGAGTACCAAAATTATGTGACTTTTGACTGCATTCACTTAGAAGCTTACATATTTTACAGCGCCGACGGGCCGTAGACTTTAGATCATAGGATGCGAGATAAATATCAACATGATACGGCTACTCGTTTCTGTGGGAAATGGATCTAAACAGTCAGACCGACAAGACAGACAGACAGACTGCGAAATAATCCTAAACTGTTCTGTTTTTGGTGACTCAGGTACGGAGCCCTAAAAATCATCTGTAAGATAACAAGCCATGTATAAGAATTTAAAGTCTTTCACTGTTCAGCTAAGACTATTAGCTTTAGCTAATTTAAATTAATAACAGCGCTCTATAGCAAAATAGGCACGAGCTGAAGAAAATTAGTTAACAATACATTCCTTTTCGAACGATCGGTAATGACTGGCTGTTGTTTACACGGCCGCAGCTCCACAACGAAGGGTGTCTCACGTGTGGGTATAAGGTAAATTTTATTCGATTCGCCGTCCTCTACCCTACTCATACGTATTATCAGATTGTTTTTCTCCTAGATGTCTGCTTTTAGACATTTTAAAAAGCAATTTTCTTTCTTTTAAATGAATAGGACGGTGAAAAAGCTACCCTATTATTGCTGGACTCTGTACTTCTCTCTCTCTCTCTCTCTCTCTCCCTCTCTCCCTCTCAGAGTCACCTTTCTTCTTCCTGTCGGTGTAAGCATACTCGCAGAAACACCACAGAGAAACCCTCTGCTAAAAGTACTGTGGTTGAAAAACATTCTCTTGCACTTACGTATCTCCTATACGATATAGTAAGAATAGGAAAGAAAGCTGGTGATCTGTTTACGAAAGTTACAGGCGCCGGAGGGGAAGTTATAAAATTGCCGTTGACAATGGAAGCAAGACTGAAGAAAAATAAGACTTGTTCGTAGGATTGGTGGACCTGGAAAAAGCGTTCGACAATGTAAAATGTTGCACGATGTACGAGAAAAATAGAGGTAAGATATAGCGAAAGAAGGGTAATATGTAATATTTGCTGTAGGGAACAGTAAGAATGGGAGATCAAGAACGAAGTGCTCGGTTTTAGAAAAGGGTGTAAAACAAGGATGTACACTTCCGCCCCTACCGTCTAGTCTGTACATGGAAGAAGCGATGACGGAAGTAAAAGAAAGGTTGAAGAACGGGATTAAAATTCTTAGTGAAAGCGTAGCAGTGATAACATTCGCTGATAACATGCCTATCATCATTGAAAGTGAAGAAGAATTATAGGGTTTGTTGAATGGAAAGAACAGTGACGGGTTCAGAATATAAATTGTGAGTAAATCGAAGAAAGACGAAAGAATAATGAGAAGTAGCAAACAGGAGACCAGCGAATAACCTAACATCAAAATTGAGGATAGCAAATTACAAGAAGTCAAGTAATTCTGCCGTGCAGGGAGCAAAATAACCCATGACAGACGGAATAAGGGCCAAGACGGGACTACTAGTATCAAACATAGGTCTCAATTTGAGGAAGAAATTTCTGAGAATGTACCCTAGGAGCACAGCATTGTACGGCAGTGAAATATACACTGTGGGAAAACCGCAATTTGCCGACTGGAGTAAACATAACACAACTGGGAGAAGGGTTAGTCTGATATACTTGGAGTAACAGATTAATTACATCAATTTGTCCGCCCCGTTGTACCCCAGTAAGCACTACTTTTCATCTGTGACTTTTGGTTTCATAACGTGTTAGTTGTACACATTACAAGAGGTAATTTTCAGTTTACCAGAATTTATTTAGAGAAGCAGCAATAATTCAGTGTTATTTTTGGTGGCTTTTTCAGCTTCACTTTCTTTATAAACGGGCTATTTGTTGTAAAAAAGAGGACACGTGATAAATAAATCTGAACCTATGTACAATAGTATGTCGTCAGGGTTCGTTGGAATGTACGTTAATCCCCGTTTTGATCTTGTCAGAGTAGAACTTATTTTAGCTAATCGCTGTATATAAATTCTGTGACTGCTTTCATTCTCTTGCCGCAGAGGAAGAAGTTACAGTCTGTTCAGTTGCTACCAACACACACACTACCTTACTGTGAGCTGAATACAGATTTTAGCCACTGCCGTACTTAGCAGCGGCTTTCCTGCGAAATTACATCTGCAAATTAAACTACACTCCTGGAAATTGAAATAAGAACACAGTGAATTCATTGTCCCAGGAAGGGGAAACTTTATTGACACATTCCTGGGGTCAGATACATCACATGATCACACTGACAGAACCAAAGGCACATAGACACAGGCAACAGAGCATGCACAATGTCGGCACTAGTACAGTGTATATCCACCTTTCGCAGTAATGCAGGCTGCTATTCTCCCATGGAGACGATCGTAGAGATGCTGGATGTAGTCCTGTGGAACGGCTTGCCATGCCATTTTCACCTGGCGCCTCAGTTGGACCAGCGTTCGTGCTGGACGTGCAGACCGCGTGAGACGACGCTTCATCCAGTCCCAAACATGCTCAATGGGGGACAGATCCGGAGATCTTGCTGGCCAGGGTAGTTGACTTACACCTTCTAGAGCACGTTGGGTGGCACAGGATACATGCGGACGTGCATTGTCCTGTTGGAACAGCAAGTTCCCTTGCCGGTCTAGGAATGGTAGAACGATGGGTTCGATGACGGTTTGGATGTACCGTGCACTATTCAGTGTCCCCTCGACGATCACCAGAGGTGTACGGCCAGTGTAGGAGATCGGTCCCCACACCATTATGCCTGGTGTTGGCCCTGTGTGCCTCGGTCGTATGCAGTCCTGATTGTGGCGCTCACCTGCACGGAGCCAAACACGCATACGACCATCATTGGCACCAAGGCAGAAGCGACTCTCATCGCTGAAGACGACACGTCTCCATTCGTCCCTCCATTCACGCCTGTCGCGACACCACTGGAGGCGGGCTGCACGATGTTGGGGCGTGAGCGGCAGATGGCCTAACGGAGTGCGGGACCATAGCCCAGCTTCATGGAGACGGTTGCGAATGGTCCTCGCCGATACCCCAGGAGCAACAGTGTCACTAATTTGCTGGGAAGTGGCGGTGCGGTCCCCGACGGCACTGCGTAGGATCCTACGGTCTTGGCGTGCATCCGTGCGTCGCTGCGGTCCGGTCCCAGGTCAACGGGCACGTGCACCTTCCGCCGACCACTGGCGACAACATGGATGTACTGTGGAGACCTCACGCCCCACGTGTTGAGCAATTCGGCGGTAAGTCCACCCGGCCTCCCGCATGCCCACTATACGTCCTCGCTCAAAGTCCGTCAACTGCACATACGGTTCACGTCCACGCTGTCGCGGCATGCTACCAGTGTTAAAGACTGCGATGGAGCGCCGTATGCCACGGCAAACTGGCTGACACTGACGGCGGCGGTGCACAAATGCTGCGCAGCTAGCGCCATTCGACGGCCAACACCGCGGTTCCTGGTGTGTCCTCTGTGCCGTGCGTGTGATCATTGCTTGTACAGCCCTCTCGCAGTGTCCGGAGCAAGTATGGTGGGTCTGACACACCGGTGTCAATGTGTTCTTTTTTCCATTTCCAGGAGTGTATAAATCACTAACTTTTGTTTTTCTCGGGAACTACAGTGATGGAAAAAGCACGGAATAAAAAAAAATATTGAAGAACATTAAAAATTCGTTAATAGATTTGTCTAGGTAATATATTTAAGTGATTAACACTGCAGTATAGCAGCGTATTGTAAGTGCGTTATAAGCCACAGCAAATGTGGAATCCTGCTACATTGATAACCAGTGTAAGCACCACAGTGTTGAATACACTCACGCAAACGTGCATTCATTGTTCTGTACAGGTGTCGGATGCCAGTTTTTAGGATGGAGTTCCATGCCTGTTGCATGTGGTCGGTCAAAATATTGATCGTTAATGCTGTTACCGGATGAAGCTGGAATTGTCGTCCAAAACAAATCAATCTATAAATCACTAACTTTTGTTTTTCTCGGGAACTACAGCGATGGAAAAACCACAGAATCAAAAGAAAATTAATGAAGAACATTAAAAATTCGTTATAGCTTTGTCAAGGTAATATATTTAAGTGATTAACTTTGCAGTATAGCAGCGTATTGTAAGTGCGATATAAGCCACAGCAAATGTGGAATCCTGCTACATTGATAACCAGTGTAAGCACCACAGTGTTGAATACACTCACGCAAACATGCATTCATTGTTCTGTACAGGTGTCGGATACCAGTTTTTAGGATGGAGTTCCATGCCTGTTGCATGTGGTCGATCAAACTAGGGAGAGTTAATGCTGTTACTAGATGAAGCTGGAATTGTCGTCCGATGATGTCACGAATGTGTTAGATTGGAAACAGATCTGGTGATCTAGCAGGCGAAGACAACATGTCGACCCCCATAGAGCACATTGGATTACAATAGTGGTATTTGCGCTAGCGTTGCCCTGTTAAAAATGCTGTTCATGAATGGAGCATGACAGTTCGAATAATCAGACTACCGTACAATTTTGCCGTCATGGTGTGTCGGAAAATCACGAGAGTGCCCCCGCTGTCATACGAAATCGCACCCCAGACCACAGCACAGTGGAGGTCCAATGTGTCTAGCATGCAGACATGTTGATTGCAGGCCATCTCTGACACCGAGGCAGAACCAGCTTTCGTAAGAGAGCACAACAGACTTACACCCTGCCCTCCAATGAGCTCCCGCTTGACACCACCGAAGACGCAAATAGTCGTGGTTTGGGCCGGTGGAATGCAAGCAAAAGGGGATCTGTCTCGGAGATCTCCTTGAAGTAACCGATTTGTACCAGTTCCTTATGACATTGCGGTACCAACTGCTGCTCTAATCGATTTGTACCAGTTCTTTGTGTCACTGTGGTGGCAACTGCTGTTCAAATTACTGCCGATGCCATACGCCAAACACGGTGGTCTTACCTCTCGTAGTGCTACGTCGTCATCCGAAGCTCAGTCTTATGGCGACGGTACATTCTCGTGATCATCGCTGTAACAGTCATGTACAGTAGGGACATTCCTGGCAACTCTTCCTGCAGTACCGCAGATGGATCATCAAGCTTCTCGTAGCTGTATTATACGGCGTCATTCAAACTCAGTGAGATGTTGATAATTGTGTCTTTCTCACGTTAAAGGCATTCTATATTAATATCTCGCTCATCACAGCAATTCTCTGAGGTAAATAACGCCCACGACCGTCACAAAGTACATTTAAATCGAACCTTACATGCGTCTTTATAGTGGCGCTACCGGCGCTATTCTTTAGCGTGTCCTGCGAAATCTGAATAAACATCATCTTTCAGACGTAGAAAAACGCCATACAACTTTCATTTACGTTACACGATCCTCCTTAGTGTTGCGTTTCGTCCCCCCTCCCTGGCTCAAATGGCTCTGAGCACTATGGGACACAACTGCTGTGGTCATCAGTCCCCTATAACTTAGAACTACTTAAACCTAACTAACCTAAGGACATCACAAACATCCATGCTCGAGGCAGGACTCGAACCTGCTACCGTAGCAGTCGCACGGTTCCGAACCGCGCGCCTAGAACCGCGAGACCACCGCGGCCGGCCCCCTCTCCCTCCCCCCCCCTCCTCCCCCCCTCCTCACCATCAGTATATTACTTGAGGGGCAAATGTTTATGATTACAGTTTCCTTACTTCGGAACTTCTAAAACTGCCACCTACTTCAAAACATATTTGCCTTCTACAAGTTTGACCACGTTTTAAGCATAGTGACATAAACGGGAGCTACTTCCGAACTTCCGAGTTGCCCTTCATAGTTCACCGAATCTTCTTGAAATCAGTAGTACGCACGGTTTAGCCTCTCCTCGGTTGTTAGACGAGAGTGAGGAAATAAATGGACTATAGCCCCGTTGAAAACATTATGCTGTCATTAATTTTAAGCGATGTAGGGAAAATGCACGGAAAAAATAGGTAATGCGGGATGAGAACTATCCTTCACAATTTGCATCCAAACACAGAACCAGTGTCTTAACTCAAGCAATACTTAGAGTGATAAACAGAAAAAAGTAAGATTCCTCTCGAAGCAGCTCTGGTTATGTCCTTGGACAATCGCTCTCCACGTGATTTGTATGCGCGCTCATAAAGCGTCAACAGCAGATATATGAGAACTAACTACTTTTTTATGTATTATTTTGATCTTTGGCGATATCAACCATACAGCCAGAAATAGTTATAGCTCTTAGGAGTTAACATAATATTTTGAGGTGGAATAAAATGACAAAACTAGTTTACCGTGTGTTGGTTACAAAGTGGCCAGCTGAGAGCCTGCAACCAAACTGCCTGCGTGCTGGAAGCACTGGACTTACATATGGAGTTGGCCTGGTGTGAGATTTCCGATGACAGCAGGAGATCTCTATTGGTTACCCCAAGCACACTGACTGAAATATTGTACGTCAGTCTGGTGATCCCATTCGTGAACTGAATTCCAGGCTTTATTTTCCAGCAGTAGAAGGCTCGCCAGATATCGCTGTTGTAACCTAAGATGTTCTATGTCGACATCTTCTCACATGATGTACTGCGAACTATGTAGGACGCTAGTGCGACAGTTTCCTGAGTACTGTTTGAGTGTTTGGGATTCGTACCAGGTCGGATTAAAGCAAGACATCGAAGCAATTCAGAGGCGGGCTGCTAGATTTGCTACCAATAGTTTCGAACAACATGCAAGTATTACGGAGATGCTTCGGGGACTCAAACGGAATTCCCTGGAGTGAATTGTTTTCAAGTGACATTACTGAGAACATTTGAAGCTGCCTCCAACATACATAGCACGTTAAGACCACTAATATAATGTAAGAGAAATTAGAGCTCATGTGGAGGGATACAAACAGTCGTGTTTCCCTCATTCTATTTGCGAGTGGAGCAGGAAGGGAAATGCGCCATGCGGTGGATTGCGGAGTATCGATGTAGCTGTAGGGAGATGCCTTGGCCTGCTCGATCACCAGAGCTGTCTGCAATTGAGCATATTGGGGACATTTTCGGACAAGTCCACGAATGGCATTAACCGACCCTGTATTAACTGACAAAGGGAACTCCTTACCACAAGCTGACATCCGGCACATGTATAACGCAATGCATGCACGTTTGAATGCTTGCATTCAACGTTCTGGCGGTTAAGGCGGTTAAATGACTG
This sequence comes from Schistocerca gregaria, assembly GCF_023897955.1. Lineage (NCBI taxonomy): Eukaryota > Metazoa > Arthropoda > Insecta > Orthoptera > Acrididae > Schistocerca > Schistocerca gregaria. Next base: position 466,918,014 of record NC_064922.1, read on the forward strand.
TATCCGTATTTCAAATTTGAACGTCTTATCTCGCTCTTATATTAACCTGCGCTCTTGCAATGTTTCATTTAAATATGTTTTCCAGACAGATGTATTCACGAAATTTCCCTAATTATTTTATGGTGCTGCCATTTTCTCCTTCAGTATAGATAGTCAGCCCGTTTGACACAGTAACGAGGCATTTGAAATCGACTCTCTTGTGGATGGTCTCGAAGCTACCATATCCACTTACGAGTCAACGACGCCAACCCGAAGCCAGAGAAACCGACGTGAATACGTTTATTTATACCAGTTTCTAACGCTTCGAGAAGAAACGTGCAAGTGAAAACTACAGAGCATTTTCATCACACATGCGAACATTCAAAAGAATGAATTATTGCAAAGACAAATCGCAAGTCTACCACGAAGAACAATTTATAATATAAGTAAGAGGTTTGCACTCTGTAAAACAGGTTCTGATGCCTTCGGTCATGGATAGGATAAACTGACCGGTTGAAACCGATACCAGTATTTTAGTTCTGAATTACCTGTATTTTTCGGTATTTGTTTTGCGTCAGTTATAACACACTCTTCTTAATTTTTACTAATAGCCGAATAAGAATTCGAAATAACAATGAGCCGTAGCAGTAGTTCTAAAATTTTTCGTCTTTCAATTTCCATTGATTTGAAATATTGCGTTATTATAGAAGTGGAAGAGGTGAGCAGTGCTGCTTTAATAACAATGCCGGCAGAAACCAGCAACAGACACGTGGCATAAAATTGGAACAGCGCTGCTGCCGTGTGTAGTGGCTTAAAGTACGTGTGTACGTGCAGTGTGCAGGACATGCTCACAGGTGATTTATTCGGCAGTTTCGCGCTGTTGTCACCGAACATCCGTTGTAGCACAGAATGGTGACAACTCCAGTTTTTAAATATTTTTACGAAGCGACGTAGCGATGAATTACCATGTTTTATTGGCTTTAAAAGATTAATGAGTAGTCTCCTGTTCCAACGAAATAATAAAAGGGGAAGGAAATTGTGGTAACAGTAATCAATTAAAGACTTAACAACAGACATGGAAAGTAGCTCATCAGCTGACTGTCTACATACTGTGCCTTTATGCGCTTGTAGCCCTCGAAACCTGACCCATTAGCATGAAAAACAGTTCTTCAACCTCGGTTTTCAACCTTTAGCACAGTCTGTCTGAAATGTCCAAATAGTGACATGTGCCCCGATTACAGCAAGATTTTTGAGCAGTTTAAAAAATTAGAACCTGGTCATTTTTTGTAATATTTAGCCACTTGTCACGTTTCCAATTATCACTTTTCGAGAAAAACATCTATCGGTCGACGGATTAAGTTTTCTTTTGTTTGAAACTTCCTGGCAGATTAGAACTGTGTGCCGGACCGAGACTCGAACTCGGAACCTTCTGTAAAGTTTGAAAAGTAGGGGACGAGGTACTGCCAGAAATAAAGCTTTGAGGACGGGCCGTGAGTCGTGCTTGGGTAGATCGGTTGGTAGAGCACTTGCCCGCGAAAGGAACAGGTCCCGAGTTCGAGTCTCGGTCCGGCACACAGTTTTAATCTGACAGGCAGTTTCACATCAGCGCACACTCCGCTGCAGAATGGAAATCTCATTCTTTCTTTTGTTTGCCTACTCGAAGTAAGGCCGGCCGGGGTGGCCGAGCGGTTCTAGGCGCTACAGTCTGGAACCGGAAGACCGCTTCTGTCGCAGGTTCGAATCTTGCCTCGGGCATGGATGTGTGTTATTCCTTAGGTTAGTTAGATTTAAGTAGTTCTAACTTCTAGGAGAATGATGACCTCAGAAGTTAAGTCCCATAGTGCTCAGAGCCATATTAACCATTTTTATTCAGTGTAATATTTTGATGCTATGTATCCTGAAACTCAGAAGGTGTTTTTTTTTTAAATCTTTGTTCGACTTCTACCTTTGTTACTAGAACTAATACGAATAAATAGGAAATCGGATGTTTTGAGTGGTTTTTTCCCGTCAGGATATACTGGTGTGGAATAAAAAACGATATAACCGAAAACCAGTTGTTTGAGCGATAACTGCCATTCCTAGCTTGAATAGTCAAATGAAGCGGTGAAGGCACGAAGGTGGTGTGGTGCGTCAGTCTCCGCAGATCGGAATGTGGCAGCGAGCGCCTTGTAACGGTCCATTACGGAAGAGGATTGCGGCCGCGAGGACCGTTGAGCGCTGGCCGAGCATTTGCGGCATGCACCGCCGGACACAATGCCCGCGCTGTGTGCCCATTGTGTCGGGATACGGGCCCGGCGTGCCGTGGCTATCAGGATGCGAGTTGAGGGCCGCCCACACGCGGTGCTCTGGGGCCGCTGCTACGCCGTGCGCTGCAAAACGGCCTGCAGGGGAGCGCTCCCTGGGCTGAACCACAACCAAACCCCTCTCGCATTACTGCATACCGTATTCCTTTGCACCCACCGACCTGAGGACAGGCAACGAGTTTCATTCAAGTAGTATCACTGGAAGAACCTTACTCGAGGGCTAATCATAAAACTTTGGTTATAGTCACGGAGGAGGCTAGCGACCGTTCTAATACATTTTCCTAGATCTGTACTTAAAGCTGGGTGGGTCGCACAAAAAGACATACAGCAGATGAAGCGTTACATCAATGATTAAAAAATATTCATGACAAGTTTGGGAATTATTTCCATCTTCGGAACTCAAAAACAGAAATATAATAAACGGATTAGTGTACAAAAATACAATAACTTTTTTTAGGTAGTAATACACTGAGGTGACAAAAGTGATGGGAAACCTTCTAAGATCGTATCGAACTTCATTTCACAATCGCAGAACAGGAAATCGATGTGGCACTGACTCAAGTCGTTGTAAGTCCAATGAAAAAAAAAATATTGACCTATGCAGCTATTGCAGCCGTCCATAATTGCAAAAGTGTTACCGCGGAAGGATTTTGTGCACGAGCTGACCCCTCGATTTAGTCCCATATATATTCGATGGGATTCATGTCCGATGAGTTATTCAAAAACAGTCATAATCGCATTTATTATTATTATACCGCCCACCGGTTTCAACCCAACGTAGGGGTCATCTTCTTGGCGTTTACACTGTAAAATTATAGAAATCCGTCAGAAATATTCCATTATACAACATCTAGAATTATGTAAATTTATATGTTACCCATCGGACGACTGCTGGTGGTGTCACTCCTGTCTACATAACGGCAGGAAACTATCCGAGACTAACCCTTCGTAGTGGCTTAAATAGCGTGCTGAGATCACGTGAATAGACGGCAACACCCCCAGCGGAGTTCAACGGCATTTAATTACATATAATAAGCTGTATTAAATGCCGTTGATCGCCGATGTGGGTGTTGCCCTATTTTTCTCAGAATTTTGAACACCTTGCCCCATTTTACACTGTCGGACGCTTTCTCCAGATAGACAGATCCTATGGACTTATTTTGATTTTTCTTTAGTCAGAATTTCCTGTCTGTTGCCTTTACCTTTCCTAAAGCCAAACTGATCGTCATCTAGCGAATCCTCAATTTTCTCTTCCATTCTTCTGTATATTATTCTTGTCAGCAACTTGGATGCATGAGCTGTTAGGCTGATTGTGGTATAGTTCTCGCTCTTGTCAGCTCTTGCCGTCTTGCGCAAGTCGAACGGTATGTCGTCAGGCTCATGCATTCTACACAGCACCGTGAACAGTCTTTTTGTTGCGAATTCCGCCAACGATTTTAGAAATTCTGGTGGAGTGTTATCTATCCCTTCTGCCTTATTTGTTCTTAAGTCCTCCAAAGCTCGTTTAAATTCTGATTCTAATACCGGTTCCCCTATGTCTTCTAAATCGACTCCTATTTCTTCTTCTGTCACATCAGACAAATCCTCCCCCTCACACAGGCTTTCAACGTGTTCTTTCCTCCTATCCGCGCTCTCGTCTGCGTTTAACAGTGGAATTCCCGTTGCACTCTTAATGTTATCATCCTTGCTTTTAATGTCACCGAAGGTTATTTTGACTTTCCTGTGTGCTGATTCTATTTCTTTACATTTTTGTTGCAGCCATTTCGTCTTACCTTCCATGCGCTTCCTATTTATTTCATTCCTCAGCGACTTGTGTTTCTGCATTCCTGAGTCTCCCGGAACATTTTTGTACTTCCTCCTTTCATCTATCAATTGAAGTATTTCTTGTGTTACCCATGGTTTCTTCCTTGTAGCCGGCTGCGGTGGTCTCGCGGTTCTAGGCGCGCAGTCCGGAACCGTGCGACTGCTACGGTCGCAGGTTCGAATCCTGCCTCGGGCATGGATGTGTGTGATGTCCTTAGGTTAGTTAGGTTTAAGTAGTTCTAAGTTCTAGGGGACTGATGACCACAGCAGTTGAGTCGCATAGTGCTCAGAGCCATTTGAACCATTTGAACCATCTTCCTTGTACCTTTGTTTTCCTTCCTAACTTCTGTGATCGCCATTTTTACGGATGTCCATTCGTCTTCAACTGTACGGCCTACTGAGCTATTCCTAACTGCTGTATCGATAGCCTTAGAGAACTTCAAACGTATCTCGTCATCCCTTAGTACATCCGTATCCCACTTCTTTGGGTACTGATTGTTCCTGACTAATTTCTTAAACTTCGGTCAACTCTTCATCAAAAATATGTTGTGATCTGAGCCTTTATCTGCTCCTAGGTACGCCTTAAAGTCCAGTATCTGATTTCGGAATCTCTGTCTGACCATGAAGTAATCTAACTGAAATCTTCACATATCACCCGGCCTTTCCCAAGTATACCTCATCCTCTTATGATTCCTGAACAGTGTATTCGCTATTACTACCTAAGTTCATAACAGAACTCAGTTAATCTTTCTCCTGTCACATTCCTTGTCCCAAACCCATATTAGCTTGTATTTCTTCTACTCCTTCCCCTACAAATGCATTTCAGTTCCCCATGACTGTTAGATTTTCATCTCCCTTTACATAATGTATTACTCTTTCAATACCCTCACTCATTTTCTATATCTCTTCGTCTTCAGCTAGCGACGTCTGCGTGTACACCTGAACGATCGTTGTCGGTGTTGGTTTGCTGTCGATTCAGATAAGAATAACCCTATCAGTGAACTGTTCACTGTAACACGCTCTCTGATGTACCTTCCTATTCACAACGAATCCTACTCCCGTTTTACCAATTTCTGCTGCTGTTGATGTTACCCTATACTCATCTGACCAGAAATCCATGTCTTCTCTCCACTTCACTTCACTAACCCCTACCATATCTAGATTGAGCCTTTGGTTTTCCCTTTTCAGATTTTCTAGTGTCCCTACCACGTTCAAGCTTCTGACATTCCACGCCCCGACTATTAGAATGTTGTTATTTCGTTGATTCTTCAATCTTTTTCCCATGATAACCTCTCTCTTGGCAGTCTCCTCCCAGAGATCTGAATGGGGGACTATCCCGGAATCTTTTGCTAAAGAGAGATCATCATGACACTTCTTCTGTCTCCAGGTCCCTTCCACTTGTATAACCGTCTCTCATTATTCCTAAGCCAATTGTTATCGATGATTAAAATATGCTCTGTGCAAAATTCTACCAGCTGAATTCCTCTTTCATTATTTCTCCCCAGTCCGTGTCATCTTACCACTTTTTCTTTTCTTGCTTTTCGATGTAACCTATTATAAGTAATTTTGGTCCAGCTTAAATGTCTGAATAATTTCTTTTACCTCTTCATACATTCTTTCAATCTCATCATCTGGAGGGCTAGTTGACGTATAAACATGTAGTCCGGCAGTGCTTGTTGTAGTAGTGTCTACCCTGGTTACCATGTGTTCACTATTCTGTTCATAGTAGTTCATCCGCATTCCAATTTTCTTATTATTACCCTACTCATGCATCACCCTTAACTGATTTTGTATCGATAACGCTGTACTGATGTTACCAGATATGCTGTTCTTACTTCCACCACTCTTCATTAATTCCGACTATATCTATCTTCACCCATTATTTTTGTCCTTCTAAATTCTCTAATCTACCTATCCGATTTATTGATGTAAAATTTTACGCTACGACACATAGAATACCGGTTTTGGTTTCCCTGATGACGACTCCTCTTGATACATTTTGATTATAACTTCTAAAATTTCAAGGTGTCACTGTCCAACACGAAGATGGTGTTAATATTTCTGTATTATTCACACTTCAATGCCACATATTTCTGCCAAAGGTGGATCACTTGGCAGACAGCTTGGTTGCAGAAGTCTTCGTTTTGGTGGTTCAGTAAAAGTTTCACATCGAAAATGACACGGATGTTATTCTGGATATAGCTGCCACGCAATGGTGTGTGTTTATCAGAGGAAAGAGCAAGGAGCTTAATTTTGTCCATTGTTGTCTCTGTTGTTCCATGCCTTTATTACCTTCTTGAACAAAAAAGAAGCCTTTCGTCTTTCTGGTGATGAGATTACCTATTGTTTACTTGATACGGCATTAGTGGGAACCCCCCAATAATAATACAGAACCTCATGTCCACAATTCGCATTATCGTGAGGTCCTCTGTTGTACAGAGTTGCATGTCCACGGCTTCGAATGTTTATTGAGGTGTTATTTCACTTTATAAATAACGAACGATAGCTTTGTGTAATGCTGTTTATTTGGATTGCGAAACAAAAGGCACTCACCCATCTACCTCGCAGCGTTAGCGTTGCCATCTTCACGAGAGACAAAAACAATAAACCGCCATCTGTAGCTGTCAAAGAGTCTGCTTTCACCACTACCGTCGGAGAGCCCTCCCGCCTTCCGTCTGGCAACTGATTAACATAAATGGAAATTATAAACATCGAGATGTGGACTGAGATAAATGCGTCGCGCTGTCCCTTCAGTTGTAACTACAGCTGTGGAACGGTAAGCAAAACGGATGTGGTAGGCATGAATGGTTAGTCGTTGGGGTCGTCATTCCGTGCTGGGTCGGTTGCGAAGTAACGCTTTATGTGTGCAGCAGGTCGGGCCATTTTGTTGACCTGCGCAGATGGACACTGTAGTCCAGAACGCGAATTTTTGTAATGTTGACTTGGGTAATGTTTTAGTAAAACTGTCGCGGTGAATTCTTGAACTGCTCGCGGGCGAGCAGCATCGCAACCACTTCGCGAATCGTTTTAGTAGTATACCAAATATGTAGTTTCTGCGCAATTTTAAGATGCGGCTTTGTGTTGTCTGCATCATCTGTGAGTTCCATCCCGTTGTGTTGCCTCTCACAACAGCATCACATTCCTTTACTAGCAACACCACAGTTCTACAGTGGGTAAGACCTAGGTCACAAGGAAGAGAAGACGTGGGTTTAAACAGGAGGTAAAGTCCTCTGTCTGCCCAATGATTTCCCTCTTACCTGGAGAGCCTTTTGGCTTCACATAAGTCTTCTCCGATATGATGTCAAGATACTTGGCTCGAGGGTACCATTCGGTAGGTCCCCTCCCGCACCATGCCTTTCTTATGACTCTTCGACCGCCGTCTTCTGAGTCACTGTGATACTCTGGGTTTCCGAGGCGTAATATAAGTGTCGCCATCTCCCGTGCCACTCGGCTAGGTTGTCGGTTGGTCAGCCGTGTAGATCGTGTACAACAGTGTGGCGAGGACAGACACTTGGGGAGCACCTTCGGGTGTGACACGACGAGTAGAGATTCCTTCATCGAGCCCTTACGTGGAAACTTCCTCCTTGTGAGTAACTCTGCGTTATCTTGATATACGAGGCGGAGACCCCCTTGCACAAGCAACGTGTGTGAGAGGCACCCCCCTTCAGATGAATCTGAAGATTTTATTATAATGGAAGATGACGTCAACCCGTGGCATCAAAAAACCCTGCGTCAGAATTACGATGTATCTTATGAATCAAATTAGGTAGCCTGTAATTTAGGCTGTACTGATGGCCAGTTATACAGAAAATAAAAATTCAGTGCATTTGAAAGAGACTGGGTCTTCAGGAAGGACGTATCGACGGATTGTTGCACGTTTTGGATACAGTGTATCAGTAGTGTGTGACTGCTTTCAAGTGGTCTGTGAAACATTTCCATACATGTCGACCAGGCACTGAGCGTCCGCATAATAGACACACCTCATAAACGACGCACTGTACGAGAGGCAGACACCGACTGAACATCACCCAGGGATGAAAAATGGGCACATGTTGCACCCGCCGTGTCATCAGAGACCATTGGGAATCCATTGCTTGCCGCATTATTAGGACCACGTGTACCTGTGGCCATGATACCGCTGCACCACGACGGCACCAAGCACGGGTACTCTCGGGACGTGGAAGAGTTGACTGGACAGTGGAATGGAGCTCTGTTCTCTTATTGATGAGAGTGGGTCTGTGTGTATGCCAATGATGGAAGTACATGTGTATGAGGTAGTCGTGCTGTCTAGCTGCGCAGTCTTCCACGGTACCAAACTCAAATTACAGCTTAATGCTGTGGGAGACGATTAGTTACAAATCGTAGCCACATCTGAAGTTCCTGCAGATTAAAGTAACTAGTGTCGGCTACATTGCATATGCTGCTGTTCCAGTGCTGTTACGAATTTCTCAATAGGAAGGAGAAGCGGTCGTTCAGAGGACACTGCACGTCCACATACATCTGCTGCGACGCCACGTGCTCTTCAGATGTTCAGCAAATTCACTGGCAAACAACATCATCAGATTTCTCGCCAACTGAAAACGCACGTGACGTTACAAAATGGGAATTGTTCTCCAAGGTCTGCAAGAACTGTTGCCGGATTGCAACAAGAGGAGCTAGATGCTGGAGACAATCTATAGCAGAAAGACATTCGGTACCTTTATGATCTTTCGTATGCGAGAATGCAAGCCTGCGTTGCTGCCAGATGAGGACACGCTGTGTATTGATGCAATTGTTTGGGCATTCTCTATTGTGACGTGTGTTTATTGGGTCTGAATTTGTTATCATGGCGAACTACCTGTCACCGCACTTGTCAATAAAATGACCTCGTACTCGAGGGTGTTGCACGCTTTATTTCGGGCAGAGTGTATCACTAAGCGAATATCCCAGGGCACGGTTCCCAGTCCAAGTTGCAGTTGCCTATCTAAAGACCTGCACGAACAACAAAAATTTAACTCAATAATTCGTATAAACAGACAACGAGTTGTAAAGCGTAAAATGCTGACACAGTGCACTCATTAATTTTCAACACAATAAGACAAGTATTACAGTTGTAAAATGTGTATATGTCTCAAGGCAGCGTGACTCAGCCCCGTGCAAATTCACAGACTATGTTTCTCCAGTATTTGAGAACGAGATCACTTACTGACTTCTAACAATCAACAGAAAACTTCAAATTTTATGAAACGTTTTCTCGCTGATACCACTCACGCACTAATGAAAGAGAAAGAAACTTTATCGCTTACTACCTTCTCACTGATCATGCAATAGCACCGCCACATCAGACATGACAATTTAATTTATTTCTTCGTTACTGCTAACTGTATTCACAATATACAGGTTGTTTCAAAAGTGACCGGTATATTTGAAACGGCAATAAAAACTAAACGAACAGCGATAGAAATACACCGTTTTTTGCAATATGCTTGGGAGAACAGTACATTTTCAGGCGGACAAACTTTCGAAATTAAAGTAGTTACAATTTTCAACAACAGATGGCGCTGCAAGTGATGTGAAAGATATAGAAGACAACGCAGTCTGTGGGTGCGCCATTCTGTACGTCGTCTTTCTGCTGTAAGCGTGTGCTGTTCACAACGTGCAAGTGTGCTGTGGACAACATGGTTTATTCCTTAGAACAGAGCATTTTTCTGGTGTTGGAATTCCTCCGACTAGAACACAGTGTTGTTGCAACAAGACGAAGTTTTCAACGGAGGTTTAATGTAACCAAAGGACCGAAAAGCGATACAGTAAAGGATCTGTTTGAAAAATTACAATGGACTGGGAATGTGACTGATGAACGTGCTGGAAAGGTAGATCGACCACGTACGGCAACCACAGAGGACAACGCGCAGCTAGTGCAGCAGGTGATCCAACAGCGGCCTCGGGTTTCCGTTCGCCGTGTTGCAGCTGCGGTACAAATGACGCCAACGTCCACGTATCGTCTCATGCGCCAGAGTTTACACCTCTATCCATGCAAAATTCAAACGCGGCAACCCCTCAGCGCCATTACTATTGCTGCACGAGAGACATTCGCTAACGATATAGTGCACAGGATTGATGACGGCGTTATGCATGTGGGCAGCATTTGGTTTACTGACGAAGCTTATTTTTACCTGGACGGCTTCGTCAATAAACAGAACTGGCGCATGTGGGGAACCGAAAAGCCCCATGTTGCAGTCCCATCGTCCCTGCATCCTCAAAAAGTACTGGTCTGGGCCGCCATTTCTACCAAAGGAATCATTGGCCCATTTTTCAGATCCGAAACGATTACTGCGTCATGCTATCTGGACATTCTTAGTGAAGTTGTGGCGGTACAAACTGCCTTAGACGACACTGCGAACACCTCGTGGTTTATGCAAGATGGTGCCCGGCTACATCGCACGGCCGACGTCTTTAATTTCCTGAATGAATATTTCGATGATCGTGTGATTGCTTTGGGCTATCCGAAACATACAGGAGACGGCTTGGATTGGCCTCCCTATTCGCCAGACGAACCCCTGTGACTTCTTTCTGTGGGGATACTTGAAAGACCAGGTGTACCGCCAGAATCCAGAAACAATTGAACAGCTGAAGCAGTACATCTCATCTGCATGTGAAGCCATTTCGCCAGACACGTTGTCAAAGGTTTCAGGTAATTTCATTCAGAGACTACGCCATATTATTGCTACACATGGTGGATATGTGGAAAATATCGTACTATAGATTTTCCCAGACCGCAGCGCCATCTGTTGTTGACAATTGTAACTACTGTAATTTCGAAAGTTTGTCTGCCTGAAAATGTACTGTTGTCCCAAGCATATTGCAACAAACATTGTATTTCTATCGCTGTTCGTTTAGTTTGTATTGCCGTTTCAAACATACCGGTTATTTTTGAAACACCCTGTATTTGACAGACAGTGTCCACACATAGCACTGAATGTACCTGCAAAATTATATCATCATACTATACTTGGTTCAGGAGATATAACACCATAGGCGTTGAGATGCGTGAAAATCAAGCTTTTGGTTATAATGGAGCGCAGATTATCCAGAAAAAACTCATCCAGAGTTCGATAATGAGGCCACGTAGCGACACCCAACAAAAATTAGACGTGACTATTATGTGTGTGGTGTCTGTTCTTCCGAACGTGTCCCAAATAACAGACACCACACATATTATAGTAGAACTAAGCCTTTGATGGTATCTTCAGTGTTGATGCACCCTAGGTCTAATGTCTTGTGGGAATCATGCAAGATGCTGCGAGCAGTGAGGAAATGGACAAGGGGGTGCTAAGAGAGTAGTGTGCGACATGTTTGGAATCTAAATCGGACATTAAACGTGCTCGGATAACCGAACTTCTTGAGACGACCGCTCGAGTACAGCAGAAAATCCGGGTTCGACTCCCGGTCGGCACAAATTTTCACTTGTCGCCTTTGAATTGTCTCAATGCATTCTTGCAGCTGACATTGGTATTTGTCTTTCGTCTTATGAGACGCAATTTGACAACTATTCTAAACTTTTCTAGGTTAGATGCTTAAGGTCAAATACCCTTGTATTTAACACACTAACTCGTTTGTGAAGTAACTGGACGTTCGAAGCTACTTTATAATGGGAGATCTGTTCTTAAAAGACTTGAGAGTTACTGGTAATTTCGAGAAGGGAAAGAAAATAAGAAAATTTTAACTACACGAAGAAAGCTGATAAACATAAAAAATCGATATGGAAAGGGAAGGATATTTTCAAGCAAATTTATATAGTGGCGCAAGAGGGTCTCTCAATTTACATCAAAACTAATTATGCCGAATTTTTAGTAATAGTTTACAAGCGGCTTTCGTCTGAAGGGGTCGATATGAAGAAGGGAGAGTTCGCAGTGGATATGAAACTAATAGCGAGTTCAGTGGAGTTATACCACCAGTGATAAGAAACTACTTTCTGTGTCAACACCTCGGTTTTTCTCTTATGTGTTGCAGATATTAGTGTGAAAGTATCTCCGTGTCGTTTGTAACCCCTTGTGACGGCCTCTTGTTGCAGAGTACGTGGCGCTGCAGCATCTGCAGGCGAAAGCTGCAGTCGCGCGCGGCGCCGCCCGTCATGACGCAGGAGTCCACGGACAGCCTGCTGGACGTTCCAGTGCTGGAGGCGCTGCAACGCAGACACTCCGACGTCAAGATCGGCTCCGGCAGCTCGCTCACCGTCAGCGGAGGTCAGTATACGCTGCAGGCTGCAGGCTGCCCGCTGACCACCTCCACCTTACAATCCCTACGGCAGCCGCTGGGAAACGTAGTGACAACTCACATTACTGATTCTACACATTGCAACACAATAACGGGAGAATGCAGATTAACTTTAATTGAATGTTGGTACTTTGCAGAACATGAGAATAAAATTAAAAAGATCAAGACTTCTATGATGTTCTGCAATTCTTATTTACACTGTGCAACAAAATTAAAGGATTATTTTTCTAAAACCTCGTTATTGTCTCACATTTTGACGCATAACTTTGAGATTTGACTCAACTGTGCCTACAGCCTTTTCCTGAAACAGTGCAAAGGCGTGGCGGCCTGCGACGCCACCCTCTGGCTCGACCACGTTTCAAACAGTTCAAACAGCGATGTGTTGCCACATGAAGCAAAGAAGAAGAAGAAAAAAGACCACGGATCAGAAGTTCATGTGGGCTGTAAGGTAGGTTAATGATGTCACTTTGACACCACATTTCAGAAAAAAATTCTACACAATGCAGCCGTTGATGTGTTACAAGATGGGAAGCTCTTCAGACCCACTCTTAGCCACGTTTCATCCCTTCATTTAACGCCTCTACAATGGAGGTCACAACCGCGACACCCAGAGTTGAAATCACGTGGTTTTCTTACGGATGATGGAGGAAACCATTTAAGACACATCTCGCTCAGAATCGATATGAAAAGGCCTCATAGTGTGACAATAAAGGTCGTCAATGAAACCACCCCTTCCCTTGGAGCGTCGATTGCCACACATTTCGCTGTCGGAAACGACAGTTCGCAGAACGATGGCCAACAGAACGATTGTCTCGGTGAAGGTCGACACTGCTACCAACCCTTGGGCAGTTCAAATAATCGTAGGACATGATGGGGCTACAACCCCACTGAATGCAGTCTGGCTCCTTTGGAATATTGTGCAACTGTTGTTTTTGCTACGTTACACAGGATCAAACACCTGGGGACCGTTATCAACCATTCGACAGAATTTGCACGTGATTAGAAGGAGAGAAGCGCTTTTGTTCTTTTCCATCCTTCATTTCTAGCGACCCCATGTGGTATGATCACGAAGGAGAATTGGAAGTTTTTGGTAAGTTCCATGGGACCAAACTGCTGATGTCATCGGTCCATAGGCTTACACACTACTTAATCTAACTTACAACAATGAGCGTGGGTGTTGCCGGTCTGTGGAATCTTAGAGGGGCCCTTTTCAGTGTCATTCCCACCTAAGTTAACGTTCCATCCCTCCGTGATAACTCCACACGACGGAACGAAAAAGGAACGATGGAAAAGCATAAAAACGCTCTTCTGCTACGGACCTCGTACACATTTCTTCGAATGGTTTTGAAACTTGATTCCACAATGTAATAGCAGTAGTACAACATTCCAAAGGACTCAGACTACATTCAGTTGGGCTGTAGCCCCACCATGTCCTACGAGAAGGGCTGAGGCTCCCAGGGGTTGGTAGAATTGTCGAACATTGTCAACAACATCGAACTGTTGGCTCAAATGGTTCAAATGGCTCTGAGCACTATGGGACTTAACAGCTGTGGTCATCAGTCCCCTAGAACATAGAACTACTTAAACCAAACTAACCTAAGGACATCACACACATCCATGCCCGAGGCAGGATTCGAACCTGCGACCGTAACAGTCGCACGGTTCCGGTTTGCGTGCCTAGAATCGCGAGACCACCGCGGCCGGCTCGAACTGTTGGCCACTGCGCTGCGAAATGTCGTTTTGTACTGAAAAATGTCTGGCAGTCAACATCCCAATGTAAAGGTTGGCTTCATTCACCCCCTTTGTGCTAGACCTTGAGACCTTTTCATCATGAGTCCCAGCAGCGGTATATCTGAAATGTTCGTCTCGACCATCAATAAGAAAACTGGGTGTCCGCAGTTCTGACGTCCACTGCAGAGGCAACAGAAGGAGTGAAATGTTTTCAAGTCTGTAACGACGTTGCCATCCTGTGACATGTCCTCGATGGTGTTGGCCAGAATTGTCGTGAAATGTTATGCGAACGTGACACCACTAACCCACCTTACAGGTCACACGATTTTTTTTTCATGTTTCGACAAGCTGCTGTTTGAAGCGTCGCTAGCCTGTGGGTAACGTCGCAGTTGACCACGCTTTTGCACCATTACATGGGAAGGCTGTACTGTAGGCACAGTTGAGAAAAATTTCAGAGTTAATCGTCGGTATGGAAGACAATTATACCGTTTCGAAAAAGTGGTCTTTTAATTTTGTTGCGGAATTTATTTAATCCCGAGGGGGTATTCGGATTCCTTGGTCATCGTCAAATGTCACTGATGGTAACAACCGCTGATAAAACGACGTGTGACTTCGAGAGATTTGATTTCTTTTATTTGGGTTTCGGCGCTGCTGCAACGTAAAGCCAGCACGTTTTTCTGTAAAAATTCAAATCATAACAGATGTGTATATGATTTTGTCTGGGAATATTCAGATGACTTACATTAATCTGTAACGACTATAAACAGTTTACAACACATTATTCAAAATGGCTAAAATATTGATGGTACTGAACAAACACTGTTTGTTTGCCTTATTTCACAAATTCTATTATTAATGTTACTGAACAACGTAGGTTTGGGGTTATAAAGCCATTTTAAGTACATTACTGATTCCGAAAGCATAACACACAAATAACCATGATGATAAGGCTAAGACAGTCGTCCTAACTTTTCAATGTATCGATCCATGACTTAACGTAAAATTGTTTCAACGACCTTTTTTCAACAGTTACATATCGAGTTACACAATTCAACAATTACACTAACATGACGGGACTAACGCTATGCATTGGAAAAGAACTTTTTACTGCTGATGGACTGAAACCCAAAGTTTTATTTTTATCCTGGAGATATAATATCATCTAAAAGAGGTGAATAATTGAATTGGGTTTGCTCACTTAATAATAGATGTGGGGATGTACACATCTGTCTTCTAATTTCTACGATTTCTAATTGGTTGAGTTTGCCCCACTTTCCCTCAGTAGTTAAGGCTTGTACATCTATTATGTATTTGTTGTCCTGCTTCAGAGTGTTCGGCAAAGAGTAAATCAGGCTTCTTCAGTCTACAGCTTCTATGACGTTCTTTAAGCCTGTAGCAGATTGACCTCCCCGTCTGTCCAATGTAGCAAGACTGACGCTCACGGCATGTGATTTTATAAACCCCACTTTTTATGATGGATGGTTCTTTGTCTTTTGCATTGAACAGGCAACTACCTATTGTCTGAGAAACAAAGAAAAACAAAGAGCAACCCATTGCCTTCAAAATTATACTTATCCTTCTTCCAGTTTTCCCTATGAAAGGTAATCTGCACTATTTCTTTTCCATTTTGTCTGTGTTTTCCGTTGGGGACCCTAGGGACCTAGCTTGCTTCTTTATCTTCTTACCTACAATATCATCAATGATGTTAGCCATAAATTCATTATTTTTGGCTATTTTTTTAATTGTATTAAGTTCCTCATCAAAGTCTTCTTGGTAAATAGGGATAGAAAGGAGACGGTGGGTCATTTGGTGGTATTCTGCATGTTTACAGGCTGTAGGATGTTGGGAGGAAGCCGTGATGAATGTGTAAGCCAAGGAGTCTCTTGGATAAATTTTAAATTTATGGTTACTATCTTCCATCTTTAAGCTTATGTCCAGGAAATTTGGCTGCCCCCCTCCCCAACTCTCTGCTGACCTGTATGTTGGTATGACATTGGTTCATATTTTCCACAAATTTGTGGAGTTGTCTATTTGAACCTTTCTACACACAAAGAATATAATATACATATCGGTACCGATACACAACGTATTTTGACAGTGGTTTCCTCTTAATAAAATCAGTCTCCCACTTGCCCATGAACATTTCTGCTAGAAAGGGAGATAAGGGTGAGCCCATTGCTGTAACGGTAGTAACAAAACGTTTTAAATTACAAAAACAGTATTTGTTTAATTAATTTACAATGTTTCACAAAGAACCAACAGTTTATCCAATTAAAATGACATTGATGGTAATCAGGTCACACGTATTTAAGGGAAACGTTTCAAACATTCTGTCTCGGATTCTTCGTCAGACGTTAATCCGATGAATTACCTAAAGTATCGCCAGCACGGGTGGCTGGCATTCTAGAAACTTCAATCTCCATTATTAATGGTGGACTGGGGCCGAACCTGCGGCCGCAGGTTCTCGTACCTGGTGCGTCAACGTCCAAGGGATTTCCGATGCTGTTCTCCTCTTGCTGCTTGCAACGCTCGTTCGCTGCCGCACGGGAATCCAGAATCCGTTTACCTTGAGACTTTCTTCTCTCTTTGCAGAAAATATTCTTGTGTTATATAAGTCGTTGTAAGAAGCAGAAGATTAAGATAGAGAAAGTATATGAGAATAATGAACGCGTATTTCAGTGTTTAAAGGGAGATGAAATTCTGGAAATAATGGATGATTGGAACACTATAGAAAAGGAAGGAAATACTCCATCTGGATTACCTCATGGTGAGACAGAGGTTAGGAAATCGGCTATTAGACTCTTAGGCATTCTTAGAAACAGATAAGAACTCAGATCACAATTTAGTAACGACGGAGAGAAGACTGAAGTTTACAGGAATCGCCCGGACGAATCAGTGGGAAGGAAGTGGGATACTAAAGTACTGACGAATGATGAGACGCCTTTGAAGGTTGTTGAAGACGTGGATACTCCTATAAGGAATGCTTCAGTAAGCAGTTCAGTTGAAGACAAGTGGAACGCAGATTGGACAGATGGCCCCGGTAGTCTCGCGGTTCTAGGCGCGCAGTCCGGAACCGTGCGACTGCTACGGTCGCAGGTTCGAATCCTGCTCGGGCATGGATGTGTGTGATGTCCCTAGGTTAGTTAGGTTTAAGTAGTTCTAAGCTCTAGGGGACTAATGACCACAGCAGTTGAGTCCCATAGTGCTCAGAGCCATTTGAACCATTTGGACCAGATTGGACAGCCAAACACATTTATGAGGTAGCAAAGTGCGAAGAAACCTTGGATAACAGAAGAAATACTGCAACTGATCAACGAAAGAAAAAAAGGAAAAACTGATGAGAGAAAGAAAGTAATAGCTTTATACACTCCTGGAAATTGAAATAAGAACACCGTGAATTCATTGTCCCAGGAAGGGGAAACTTTATTGACACATTCCTGGGGTCATATACATCACATGATCACACTGACAGAACCACAGGCACATAGACACAGGCAACAGAGCATGCACAATGTCGGCACTAGTACAGTGTATACCCACCTTTCGCAGCAATGCAGGCTGCTATTCTCCCATGGAGACGATCGTAGAGATGCTGGATGTAGTCCTGTGGAACAGCTTGCCATGCCATTTCCACCTGGCGCCTCAGTTGGACCAGCGTTCGTGCTGGACGTGTTAGACCGCGTGAGACGACGCTTCATCCAGTCCCAAACATGCTTAGTGGGGGACAGATCCGGAGATCTTGCTGGCCATGGTAGTTGACTTACACCTTCTAGAGCACGTTGGGTGGCACGGGATACATGCGGACGTGCATTGTCCTGTTGGAACAGCAAGTTCCCCTGCCGGTCTAGGAATGGTAGAACGATGGGTTCGATGACGGTTTGGATGTACCGTGCACTATTCAGTGTCCCCTCGACGATCACCAGAGGTGTACATCCAGTGTAGGAGATCGCTCCCCACACCATGATGCCGGGTGTTGGCCCTGTGTGCCTCGGTCGTATGCAGTCCTAATTGTGGCGCTCACCTGCACGGAGCCAAACACGCATACGACCATCATTGGCACCAAGGCAGAAGCGACTCTCATCGCTGAAGACGACACGTCTCCATTCGTCCCTCCATTCACGCCTGTCGCGACACCACTGGAGGCGGGCTGCACGATGTTGGGGCGTGAGCGGAAGACGGCCTAACGGTGTGCGGGACCGTAGCCCAGCTTCATGGAGACGGTTGCGGATGGTCCTCGCCGATACCCCAGGAGCAACAGTGTCCCTAATTTGCTGGGAAGTGGCGGTGCGGTCCCCTACGGCACTGCGTAGGATCCTACGGTCTTGGCGTGCATCCGTGCGTCGCTGCGGTCCGGTCCCAGGTCGACGGGCACGTGCACCTTCCGCCGACCACTGGCGACAACATCGATGTACTGTGGAGACCTAACGCCCCACGTGTTGAGCAATTCGGCGGTACGTCCACCCGGCCTCCCGCATGCCCACTATACGCCCTCGCTCAAAGTCCGTCAACTGCACATACGGTTCACGTCCACGCTGTCGCGGCATGCTACCAGTGTTAAAGACTGCGATGGAGCTCCGTATGCCACGGCAAACTGGCTGACACTGACGGCGGCGGTGCACAAATGCTGCGCAGCACCATTCGACGGCCAACACCGCGGTTCCTGGTGTGTCCGCTGTGCCGTGCGTGTGATCATTGCTTGTACAGCCCTCTCGCAGTGTCCGGAGCAAGTAAGGTGGGTCTGACACACCGGTGTCAATGTGTTCTTTTTTCCATTTCCAGGAGTGTATAAAAGACGTCGGGCTGAAATAAACAGAAATTCCGGAAAATCTAAAGCGATATGGCATCAGAAAGAAATCGAAAAGGAATGCTCTTCGGAAGCAATAATCCAGGATATAGTAAAATCAAAATAGCCTTCGGAGAAATTAAAAGCAAAGGCATCAACATTAAGAATCGAATATGAATTTCCCAGCTAAACGCAGACAAGAGGGCGGAGAAGAAGAGTTCACTGGAGACCTCTACGATGAAAAGAATTTATCAGATGAGTTTATTAAGGCCTTGAATGACATGTGGTCAGTTAAGGCAGAAGAGATAGGTAACACTGCTTCTGAATTTCTGAAATCGTTAGGTGGAGTGGCAACCAAACGACTATTTAAGTTGATGTGTAGATGGCGACGTACCATCAGAAAAATGTCACCCATACAGATCGGAAAACAGCAACGGCAAATATGTGCGAGAACTATCGCACAGTCAGCTTAATAGCACATACATTCAAGCTGCTGAAAAGCGTACTATACAGAAAAATGGGAAAGAAAATCAAGGAGCTGTTAAATGTTTATCGTTTCTATTTTTGGAAAGGTAAAGGCACAAGAGAGGCAGTCCTAACGTTGCGGAAACAAAATTAAGACAGGTTCAGACGACATGTCGACCTACAAATAGTGTTCATCAGACTAAAATGGTACGAAATGTTCAAAATTCTTATAAAAATAAAGATAGGCGGTAACATGCAATGTGTACAAACACCAAGAGGGAACGGCAATGGAAGACCGAGAGCGAAATGCTCGGATTAAAATGGATTTAAGTTCGCAACCCCGTCTTTGGCCCTTATTGTACAGTCTATACACCGAAGAAACAATCGAGGCAGTGAAGGACTGGATTAAAAGTCAAGGTGAAAGGAAATCACTGATGAGATTCGGTAATTACAGTGCTAAACTCCGTCATAAGGAAGAAGGATCACAGGACCCGTTGAATTGAATGAACTGTCTAATGTGAATTTTCAGGTTTTGGCGGCACAAAGACTGTCCCATTAAGTTTCGGGTGTGCAGCCGCAATAAATCTCCTTCTAATGTTTCGCCTGTATAACGTTCAGCCATCTTCAGTGGTCGCTTCGTCCCTTTATACTGTTGTACCGCGCGACTGCGCATGCGGCCACAGATGGAGATGCGCCAGAGACGTTGTTTGGCGGCAGAGTTGTATCTATGACTCCGCAGTTGATCAATGTTGGCATATCGATATATCATTGTGAACCTTTAAATAGATGGCCTTCCTGCCATATGTGGGTAGCCTCTCATCTCATCAAACATAGGACGCATTCTCGGCAGACACAAAGTGAAAGTGATTTTTCGTCCTCCACCTAAGACAGCTGCACTCGTGGGCTCCGCCAAAGATGATTTGCTGCTCCGAAAATCTGGAGTTTACAAAATTCCATGTGAATGTGGCCTTTCTTAGATCGGACAAACAACTCGTACTGTCCAAGAAAGATGTACAGAACACCAGAGGTACACACGACTTTTACAACTTAACAAGTCGGCAGTGGCAGAGCACTGTATTGATAATAGTCACAGTATATTGTATGACAACGTCGAAATTTTGGCAACTACACTCCTGGAAATGGAAAAAAGAACACATTGACACCGGTGTGTCAGACCCACCATACTTGCTCCGGACACTGCGAGAGGGCTGTACAAGCAATGATCACACGCACGGCACAGCGGACACACCAGGAACCGCGGTGTTGGCCGTCGAATGGCGCTAGCTGCGCAGCATTTGTGCACCGCCGCCGTCAGTGTCAGCCAGTTTGCCGTGGCATACGGAGCTCCATCGCAGTCTTTAACACTGGTAGCATGCCGCGACAGCGTGGACGTGAACCGTATGTGCAGTTGACGGACTTTGAGCGAGGGCATACAGTGGGCATGCGGGAGGCCGGGTGGACGTACCGCCGAATTGCTCAACTCGTGGGGCGTTAGGTCTCCACAGTACATCGATGTTTTCGCCAGTGGTCGGCGGAAGGTGCACGTGCCCGTCGACCTGGGACCGGACCGCAGCGACGCACAGATGCACGCCAAGACCGTAGGATCCTACGCAGTGCCGTAGGGGACCGCACCGCCACTTCCCAGCAAATTAGTGACACTGTTGCTCCTGGGGTATCGGCGAGGACCATTCGCAACCGTCTCCATGAAGCTGGGCTACGGTCCCGCACACCGTGAGGCCGTCTTCCGCTCACGCCCCAACATCGTGCAGCCCGCCTCCAGTGGTGTCGCGACAGGCGTGAATGGAGGGACGAATGGAGACGTGTCGTCTTCAGCGATGAGAGTCGCTTCTGCCTTGGTGCCAATGATGGTCGTATGCGTGTTGGCGCAGTGCAGGTGAGCGCCACAATCAGGACTGCATACGACCGAGGCACACAGGGCCACCACCAGGCATCATGGTGTGGGGAGCGATCTCCTACACTGGATGTACACCTCTGGTGATCGTCGAGGGGACACTGAATAGTGCACGGTACATCCAAACCGTCATCGAACCCATCGTTCTACCATTCCTAGACCGGCAGGGGAACTTGCTGTTCCAACAGGACAATGCACGTCCGCATGTATCCTGTGCCACCCAACTTGCTCTAGAAGGTGTAAGGCAACTACCCTGGCCAGCAAGATCTCCGGATATGTCCCCCATTAAGCATGTTTGGGACTGGATGAAGCGTCGTCTCACGCGGTCTAACACGTCCAGCACGAACGCTGGTCCAACTGAGGCGCCAGGTGGAAATGGCATGGCAAGCCGTTCCACAGGACTACATCCAGCATCTCTACGATCGTCTCCATGGGAGAATAGCAGCCTGCATTGCTGCGAAAGTTGCCTAGTGCCGACATTGTGCATGCTCTGTTGCCTGTGTCTATGTGCCTGTGGTTCTGTCAGTGTGATCATGTGATGTATCTGACCCCAGGAATGTGTCAATAAAGTTTCCCCTTCCTGGGACAATGAATTCACGGTGTTCTTATTTCAATTTCCAGGAGTGTACATCGTCCATTTGGGACTCGATAGTAGAGGAGGTCATTGAAATTCGCTTGTCGACGATCTTTATTAATAGAGATAGTGGTTTCAATCTTTATAAATCCTGGGATCCGGCACTTGCTGTAATAAACTCGCAAATATGGCGTCACAGTGCAGCTCACAATGATATATTGATATGCCAACAAAGATCAACTGCGGAGTCATAGATACAACCCACGCATTATTCACGTCTCTGCCACCGACAAACGTCTCTGGCGCATTTGCATCTGTGGCCGCATGCGCAGTCGCTCGGTACAACAGTATAACGGGACGAAGCGAGCACTGGAGCGGCAGTCTTGCGGCTCACTCTGAAGATGGCTGAACGTTATATAGCCGAAATATTAGAAGAAGAAGAAGAAGAAGAAGAAGAAGAAGAAGAAGAAGAAGGAAATTTCTTGCTGCTGCACACCCGAAACTTAATGGAACGAACTGTCTAATGATTGCAGAATATGGATTGACAGTAACCCGAAAAAAAAAGATGGAAGTAATAAGATGCGGCATAAATGAGATCAGCGATTAACTTATCATCTAAATTCGTGACCACGAAGAAGTCGACATGAATAAATTGTGCTAACTCGAAACAACACGTGACAGGCTAATAAAAGGCGACATAATAGGCAGACTAGCACAGACAGAGAGAGTGTATTCCTTCGGAACGAAATCTACTGGTGTAATATGCTTTGACTTGGAGACGAAATCCTGAGGATATTCTTTTGCAACACAACATTGTACGATAGAGAATCTCGGACTGTTGAGAAACAGGATAAAATAAAGATGTGAAAAACACGGACAAGAGGAAGTGATAGGATGTAGGACGAGTGGTAAGAGATCACGGAATATCTTCTGTAGTAGTAGAGGGAATTGTTGACGGTGAAAAGAGTAGAGGGAGAGAGGGATAGAAATACATACAGAAAACCACTGAGGAGACAGGGTGCAAGTGCTACGCCGAGTTGGAGAGGCTATTTTAAGTGAAAAATTCTTGGTGGACCATATCAGACCAGTCAGAAGACCGATGACTCAAAAAAAAATAATTTTTTAAGTCCTAACTGCCTCCTACGTTCATCCTTGCATTACAAAAAACAGTTGATTAAGATCTCGCGTTTCCTGGGCGCCGCAGGTGCAGCTGTCAGTAAGACCTTACTTCAAACGGTGAACGTGGTGTGGGAAACAGTAGTGATTAAATAATATACGAGTAGTTGATGTGATGGCTTGTGGACGCGATACTTAGTTATAATGCCAGGGCTGTAGCGTAATGTTTCGTTAGATTCAGATGTAACATTGCTCTTTCGATTCAGGTCACATAAGCGGCACATACCTTTTGTCAAAGAGAATGTGGCATTAGTTCCGAAACTACATACTTAATCTCTACCTTTATTAAAGGGAACATAAAAATTAACTCTACTCTTGCTATTGCATAATTGAAACTCAGCTTAACAGAGTAGAAAAAGGAAACGCTGTTTGGTCAATTATAAGTAACACAGCATTTCAAATGTTTGCAGTACTGATACAGGTTACTGTTTATAACATTGAAAGGTGTGCTTCTCAGATGTGCCGTATGTAGGATAGGAGTACTTACAGTGTGTACAGTTTTCTAGATATGCTATAAAAAACAAAATAAATTGAAGATTCCACCTCTAGTTAATTTCAAAATGACAAATTCTCATTGAATTTGTAAGCGAATATTATGTGAACATTATAGCAGATTTTTCTGTAATTCATAATATATCTCGAACTTTAGTCGCTCAGGGTTTTCCACTTGTGTGGACAAACTCTGAATTTGAGACTCCATAGCAGCACGCTGTTTCTCACGCACCGACATCCGACATAGTTGCACTACACACTGCCTTGTTACCAGCTACAATTTAGAGCCATCTAGTGGCAGTGGGATGCATACTGGCAGACATGCATAATGAAGATGTAGAATGTTAATGACGTTTGTTTTATTTAAAAACCTTTAAGAGATTTCGAACAACAAATTCTGAGGCACTGCTTTTCAGGACGACCTCGTAGAAACGATGTGATTCAGGCAGTGTCACCGGAATTCATTCGTATTTGTGAAAGCATAAGGACCCCTTACGTATCAGAAGATTGTTAAATCTTTCATGCAAGACCTTATATTCAGGAAATACATTATAATATTCAAAGGAAAACGTTATATCCATGCTGATGTAGAAAGTAATCTCAGACGTATATCGAAACAGTTGCAGTAATGTACTTAACGTTCTACGTTTTTATATTCATGAGTAGATACATAAATGGACAGAAAGATTAGAAATGTTTAACACCAGTTCGTCCTTAGAAGAGGAAAAATAACTGATACTACAGTTCGCAAAGCAACACATGTCGGATTTTAAAAGGATGACATAAAGAGGAGACTAGAAGAGGTAAAGAGGGCATTCATTGCGAAAAGAAGACTGCTAGTATCAAAAATAATTCATAATGTGAAGAATACATTTCTGAGAACGTACGTTTGAAGCAGAGCATTGTTTGGTAGGTAATCATGAACGGTGTGAAAACCAGAAGAGAAAAAAATCGAAGCATTGGTGTTATAGAAGGATGTTGGAAATCAGTTAGATTAGAAAGATAGGAATCAGGAGGTTCTCTGTAGAACCGGCGAGGAAGGTAACATATAAAAAACACTGACAGGAACAAGAGTCAAGATAATACGACGTGTGTGAAGACGTCAGCGAGTAACTTCAGTATTGAGGAAACTGAAGAGAGTAAAAATGGTAGGGGAAGTCAGAGATTGGGAACGCATTCGCTAAATACCAGAGGACACTGGTAGTTAGTACAGTGGTGAGATTAAGACGTTGGCACAAGAGAGGAGGTCATGGCGGGTCGCATCAGATCAGTCAGAAAATTTCATTCGTGGAGAGCTCAAAGCGTACTGAGAGACACAGGATAAAATATTGACTTACAACTGCCGTCTCTCTCAGCAAACGATATACTAAGATTACTAGCTGCATCATGCAACACACAGCTGGTCTACTCTTATTTTGACAATAAATTTAGGTCACATTCTTGCAGTCTTCGGATAATAAAAGACATACGTGTGCATTCCAAAATTATCAGAATGTAAACAAAGTTGACTGCAAAAGAAAATTAAGACTAAGTAGAGCTGTGCATTGCACGATGCAGTTCGTAACCTTTCAGAACGCTGCTCAACACAGAACTGAAACCAAGTTCTGCCAGTCGGTTGGAACGTAGGTTCTGTACT
Organism: Schistocerca gregaria; assembly: GCF_023897955.1. NCBI lineage: Eukaryota > Metazoa > Arthropoda > Insecta > Orthoptera > Acrididae > Schistocerca > Schistocerca gregaria. The sequence goes on from NC_064922.1 coordinate 466,943,121, forward strand.
TGGTGTACAGTACTTTTTCGTGTTTTTTACTTCTGGCTGGTGTTACTAAAAAAATTGGAAATAACAGGTTTCAAGAACAGAACGAAGTTGCAGCATCCGATCCTTCCCAGACATTACAGCCGTATTCAGAGCACTTCTCAATGAATTTGTCGCTTAAAATACCTTACGAGGGGACCACTTCTACTACTCATTGCCGATTTCGTTCAGATTTATGGTGCATGTAGGGCGTGGCCAGAAATGGGAGTAACAGAAGTAAGAGGTCCGTATGGACAAGCGTTTACAAATAACCGGATTTTTGACATTGGTCAGGTAAACCGTGAGCCATTTATGTTAACATAAGTTGCAGGCACCGGCTGGCGCTGCGGAAAGAGAATGGAAATATGAGGGTCGTAGGGCTGTGTCTCTACGTGGAAACTTTTTTTTTTATTTCCAGTTTTTACTTTATTGAAACTGAAAATAAACTGGAATAATTCTCAGTATATTGTAATTGCATTTGTTCCTCTTTTCATAAAAAGCCTCAACAGAAAAGGGAAATGAAAGTTTCGTATTTCAAATACATTTCCAGGACGTTATTCAAAATGAACACGAGAACATTCTATATAAAATTAGATAATATCGTTGTTTTACAGTTGATGATTTACACGTGGTAGGATGATAGTCATCGTAAAAACAGGGAAAGCAGTAGTTTTCTTGGCACCAGGAACCTGTGTTCGTGTTCACATACCAAGGGTTGCTGGAAGGTCAAGATGAATGTAACGGTGTACATAATCCTGTACGCTTCAATTACATACAATTTCTTTTTCTTTTCCATCATGACATTACTAGACCACATAAGAGAGCTACGGCGTCTGCAACAAGCCGATGCCCTGGGTTCAATCTCATCGATTATCCCCCATTCAGTCACGAGTTGGGTTCGTCCTATTTTAATCTCTTTACACACCTCAAACAACACCTTCGAGTACTTTTCTTCGATAAAGATGAAGCGCTACAAGTAGAAATACGATTGTAGCTCCGTCACGAAAGTCAAACATTCTACAGTGATGGTATCAACAAACTGGTCTTTGGAGAAATTTGTTCGTCACCAGGGTGACCATGTTAAGAAATACGAGTCAATAAGTAGACGTACAGAATAAAGTTGTAGAATGTTAGTAATTTTTTTTTCAAAAACCTTTAAGAGTTTTCACATAAGAAATTCGGCATTACTTTTCAGTACGCCTTCGTATGTTCTATCAGTTTCCGATTCAGCACGGATAAGATGTTCCTTCCAATTGGTAACTGGAATCCCTCTCGTAGAATGCTACAGTGAGAAGGAGTCGCTTGTGTATCATTAACTACAGTCTCTACTGTTAGCTGGATACATCTCTTCATTCGCTTTACCATTGCTTATGTTCAGAGACTACGCATATTACAAATACGACCTCATCATTTTAAATGTTTTTACATTGGTCATCAGCAATTTCTCGTAAAAACGACAGCTTCGTCAGGATAGAATCTGAAGGTTCGCAGGCGACAGCGAGATAAGGAACCAGTTATTTTTCACATGCTCCAATCTTGGGTGCAATAAGAAGCAACATTGTATTCTCGGCACAGTACTTAACAATTATTTTTGCTTTATGCGTATGGATATAATTGTTAATCTAGATTTTTAAAGCAAAATTCGCATTGTAAAACGTGCACTATGACGCACCTACTGTTAATTGGATTTCAAAAATACAGAAATTTGTGTAGATGTTGTCCTTCTGCTGCAGAAAACAGGGAAGGAGAAAACGCTAAAAGCCGGAAGGGCGTTAAATAAGGATTGTAAGGGTACTTTTGTTAGCATTTTGATAATTCCTTACTGTATAATTAGAAAACACATCAATTCGTGCGCTCGTGTTGTTATGGGACAAGGCAGCCGAAGCCGTGCGGACGACCAGGCCGCGCGATGGCAGAGTAAACATGGAGGCCAGCCGGCAATAAGGGCGTCGTGTTCCGGTCTGTGACGTGGATTGATGACGCACACCGTCTGGCACAGCAGCCCAGAAATCGAATATTGACCGCAGGTGATGCCGAGCTTTGCATTAAAGAGGGCCATCCTCAAGACGCTCACCTCTGCAGCCGACTACTGCATCCCAACTGCAGCAAGGTGCACTGTGACCTCGTAGTTGCCGCAACCCACACACAATACACGAAGGAAGGAACCAACAACTTCCTGATATCCACTCCACATAACAAACGGTGTTAAGCACACCGTTAGTAGCACTTATTCGTGCTAGCGCAGCCATAGGTTTTTACATAGAACTGTGACACAAAGAGATATGTTTGTTCATTTAGAGGTCACGATGAACTACGAGAGCTTGGTTCTAAGTTCTTTCACTTCTGACGTAAATTGTCTGAAGAAGCTCTCTACCAACACCATCTATAACTAAAAACAAAAGTTCTTAAGAGCACGATACAGTCACATTTCCCATTAGCTTCTTTTCTTCATTCATCTAGTTCCACAGGAGCTATGCGGGCCAAAGCTGTTTCCTCACGGAACGAGTCAGTATACTGCTTACAGAATTTTGATTAGAAAATTTATAAACAAAGAATTAATAAAATGCGACAAACGAGGAGTATTCGAGTAAATAAACCATTGTAGAAAAATGTTCTCAGTTACTGCGAGGAACTCCGGTAGAGAATAAGATTATGGCACAAAGAAACCTTCCAATTTCGATTTGAAAACCTGAGGGTTATCAGTCTTTTTTTGTTTTTCAGTTCTGTTGGAAGCCTATCGAAAATGAAACGAGTTGAATAATGCATATTGTTCAACAGTGCTTTAGGAAGTGTAAAACAAGTGTATATCCTTTTTCCGTCTAATGTGCACTAATGAAAGCTTAGGTGGCTTCTGAATGAATCAAAAATTGTTAAAAACAAATCTTATGTACACGGACGTCACAGACGGGTTTCCTAGACGCCTGATTAGCGGCCTATACGAAAGTCGGCTTACTCACACCGCAGATCTGTCCGACCGCCATTTTCTGGGCAACGAATATTCTTGTTGAGTGCACACAGTTGCCCTAAAATAGAAACCATGAGTTATAATAGACTGGAATTAAGCAAAGTAGACAAGTCTTCATGTTTCAGTGTCGGATAAAATGTTGATCAGTCTCCAGTGGAGATAGCAGCGCTCACTTTTTGCCGGAGACCTTGAACGGGATACTTCCAACACAACGTTCCATGTGCCCTCATGGAAGTAGTCGACTTCACGGAGTGTATGAAACCCTTGGGACGATAAAATTTCTCATCTATGAGGGCGTTCTAAAAATTAATACATCCGACTTTTTTACATGGAAACTCTGAAAGTTTTTTAAATAAAACAAACGTAACATTTCAAGAATTTTTAAGTGCTGGAACACAGTACCTTGTCCTCGATGGTGAGTGTTCATGAGAGATAAGGGTACGGTCAAGAGAGCCTCAGAGAATTGTGATAGGATCGCTCTCATTGGCTCTGAGCACTATGGGACTCAACTTCAAAGGTCATCAGTCCAATAGAACTTAGAACTGCTTAAACCTAACTAACCTAAGGACATCACATACATCCATGTCCGAAACAGGATTCGAACCTGCGACCACAGATTTCTCGCGGTTCCAGACTGTGGCGCCTAGAACTGCACGGCCACTCCGGCCAGCTCGCTCTCATTCCCCTCTAAGATAAATAAGCTGATGAACAGGGTGGGCAGCAATTTACGGCTGTTTTCTCATGGCGTTGAGGTGATACGGAAAGATGTCGTTGTTAGTGACTGTAGGAGTGGGCAAGATGACTTGGACAGAAATTCTAGTTGTTGTAATGAGTGGCGGCTTGCTCTAAATGTATAAAAAAAGTTAATGTGGGTGAGGACGAAATAAAATCCTGCAATGTGCTAATACAACGTTAGCAGGGTTTTGCGTAATCCAGTCACATCAATTAAATATGTACGAGCAACGTTGCAAAGCGATATGAAATGGAATGAGCACAGCGGTTGGTAGTAGCAAGGTGAATGTTCGATTTCGTTTCACTCGGGAACTTTTGGAAAGAGATACGGCGTACAGAACATTAATACGACTTTCTTCAGTACTGCTCGAGTGTTCGGGATCCCCTCCAGATCGCACTCAAGGAAACCAACGGAGCGATTCAGAGGCTAGCGTCTAGATTCGTTACCGGCAGGTTTGATGAGCATGTAAGTATTACGGAGATTCTTCGGGAACTCAAACGGGAATCCAATGGAGGAAAGCCGACATTCTTTTTGGAAGGCACTATTGCGAAAATTGAGATAATTAGCATTTGCGGACGACTGCAAAAGATTCGACTATCGCTGAAGTACACATCGCGTATGGACCACAAAGGTAAGAGGTGAGAAACTAGGGCTCGTACAAAGGCTTTTAAACAGTCAGTTTCCTTCACTCTATCTGTGAGTGGAACAGGAAATGAAATGACTTGCAGCATTACGTTGTACCCTCCAGCATGCACCGTACTGTAAATTTGGGAGGATGTAAGTAGATCTAGATCTTTATTCTTCATGTCTACGTATTTGTTCCTCAACATTGCCATCGTGGCAACAAACACATTTTTTCCAACAAGAGACCAGTTCGTTGGTACAGTCACTGTATAATGTTCCACTTTCTTGACAGAGCCAAAACCTCACCTCTGCTTGCACTGCTTCATCAGTATCAAAGTGAAGGTGTCCTTGAAGTTTGGGAACAGATGAAAATGGGATAGGGTGCACGAACTGTTCGAATTCTAAACTCGAGTACAGTACACTATATCTCTCGCACCGACATACTTATGTTACACACCGCCATGTTACACTCAACAATTCTGAGCTCTCTTACGGCAGAGGACGGCAAAAACGTAGACGTGAGGAATAAAGGCGTAAAATATTATCCATGTTCGTTTTATTTAAAAAAACATTTACGACTTTTCCATAAAAAAGGAGGAGGAATTACTATTCAGCACACCCTCATACAAGAGTTCAGTGCCAAAATCTGTAAGTATTGCATTTTAGCAAGATTACTTGTTGTATATACCTTGTCTTTCAAGGGCACGTTTGCGTCACCTGCAAAAATAAATAGTTTTCAGTCAGCCGACACGCTTAGTGGCAGATCAGTGACATAAATCAAGAAAAACTACCGACTGATACTAATTCATAGCATCCATTTCCAGCCATAGACCCGTATGCAATAACGTACCACGAACAGAAAATTATCACGTAAGCAAATTACTTAGCTGAACTGCATCTATCCAAGTGTTCAATCTAACTTCTTACGTAATAGTTCTGAATTTATTCGCATTAAATCCAGAATAAAAACAGTCTCGGTTGAGACATTATTTAATAGCAATTATTCTTTTAACTCTTTTGGGACATCATCAGATTGCGTTAAAATACGCTCCTGGAAATTGAAATAAGAACACCGTGAATTCATTGTCCCAGGAAGGGGAAACTTTATTGACACATTCCTGGGGTCAGATACATCACATGATCACACTGACAGAACCACAGGCACATAGACACAGGCAACAGAGCATGCACAATGTCGGCACTAGTACAGTGTATATCCACCTTTTGCAGCAATGCAAGCTGCTATTCTCCCATGGAGACGATCGTAGAGATGCTGGATGTAGTCCTGTGGAACGGCTTGCCATGCCATTTCCACCTGGCGCCTCAGTTGGACCAGCGTTCGTGCTGGAAGTGCAGACCGCGTGAGACGACGCTTCATCCAGTCCCAAACATGCTCAATGGGGGACAGATCCGGAGATCTTGCTGGTCAGGGTAGTTGACTTACACCTTCTAGAGCACGTTGGGTGGCACGGGATACATGCGGACGTGCATTGTCCTTTTGGAACAGCAAGTTCCCTTGCCGGTCTACAAATGGTAGAACGATGGGTTCGATGACGGTTTGGATGTACCGTGCACTATTCAGTGTCCCCTCGACAATCACAAGAGGTGTACGGCCAGTGTAGTAGATCGCTCCCCACACCATGATGCCGGGTGTTGGCCCTGTGTGCCTCGGTCGTATGCAGTCCTGATTGTGGCGCTCACCTGCACGGAGCCAAACACGCATACGACCATCATTGGCACCAAGGCAGAAGCGACTTTCATCTCTGAAGACGACACGTCTCCATTCATCCCTCCATTCACGCCTGTCACGACACCACTGGAGGCGGGCTGCACGATGTTGGGGCGTGAGCGGAAGACGGCCTAACGGTGTGCGGGACCGTAGACCAGCTTCATGGAGACGGTTGCGAATGGTCCTCGCCGATACCCCAGGAGCAACAGTGTCCCTAATTTGCTGGGAAGTGGCGGTGCGGTCCCCTACGGCGCTGCGTAGGATCCTACGGTCTTGGCGTGCATCCGTGCGTCGCTGGGGTCCGGTCCCAGGTCGACGGGCACGTGCACCTTCCGCCGACCACTGGCGACAACATCGATGTACAGTGGAGACCTCACGCCCCACGTTTTGAGCAATTCGGCGGTACGTCCACCCGGCATCCCGCATGCCCACTATACGCCCTCGCTCAAAGTCCGTCAACTGCACATACGGTTCACGTCCACGCTGTCGCGGCATGCTACCAGTGTTAAAGACTGCGATGAAGCTCCGTATGGCACGGCAAACTGGCTGACGCTGACGACGGCGGTGCACAAATGCTGCGCAGCTAGCGCCATTAGACGGCCAACACCGCGGTTCCTGGTGTGTCCGCTGTGCCGTGCGTGTGACCATTGCTTGTACAGCCCTCTCGCAGTGTCCGGAGCAAGTATGGTGGGTCTGACCCACCGGTGTCAATGTGTCCTTTTTTCTATTTCCAGGAGTGTAGCTGGATATGTAACCCATCCGTCATAAAAACACATAAAATGGAAAATCGATGTAACAGTAACTGTATATGTAATTCATCTGTCATAAAAACACAAGAGGCCAAGTCACAAATTCTTGCCCCATTTCTTTTAGCCAAATTACGGCTGTAAATACGAAGTCAACATATTCATTCCCAGCGTTGGAGCATTCTTGTTTCGTGCCGGCCTGATCTGCTGGTAGCTCCGCCGTAAGACACTGCTGTCACTTGTTAAAGATGGCGGTTCTGCTTCACACGTCCATGCGCCCTAGAACATCGAAGTATGATAGTTTTCTGCAGAGCAAGAGCCGAAAGCCCATCGAGATCTACAGGGGAGTTGAGCCCACAAATGGGGAAAACTGTCTTACTTTGAGACCTTTGAGGTGGTGGTATCGCGAGTTCGACAAAGCCGTGAATGCGTGTATGACAATGACCGGAGAAGCCGCGTTCTTCGCTGACTGATGACAATATCTCTAGCGTGGATACAATGATGAAAGCAGATCGGCGCGTGCTCATACGGCCATTATCCGGGAGCTTGGGGTATCGTAATGGAGTGTTTATGACATTGTTCATTGGTCCTTACGGTACCGGAAGGTTTCATGTCTGTGCATGCCTAAGCAGTTGGATGCCATGATGAAAGGCAAGCGAATGATGTCTTGCCGCGCAGGGTAGCCGCGCTGTCTGGGACTCCCCCTGTCGGAGGTTTGAGTCCTCCTTAGGGAATGGGTGTGTCTATTGTCCTTAGCGTAAATTAGTTTAAGTTAAAGCAAGTAGTGTGTAAGACTAGGGACCGATCACCTCAGCAGTTTTGTCCCATAAGAACTTACCACTTAGAAGCTTAGAAGAATGTTGCCTTCACTGAATCGTCTGTAATGGTACTCGAAGGACGGTGAAGGTTTTCTGGGCCGTATCGTTACTGGCGGTGAAGCGTGGATACTGAATTTCACACCGGAATCCAAGCAGCAGAGCACTGTGTGGAAACATTCGGGTTCGCTGTGACAAAAAACTTTTCAGCAACATCTGTTGGGAAAGTGCTGTTAATGGCCTTCTGGGATAGCTGTGGATCGCTCCTGCTGGATCTCATACCACAAGGTGTAACCACCAATGACGGTAGTTATTGTTCCACACTCCTGAAGGCTGCCATCAGTCGAAGGAGCCGAGGGATTCTCCAAGTGGACAATCTGATTCTGCTCCACGACATTGTGAGACCCCATGTGGAAATCAGAACTGCCGACAAGCTCCGTGCATTTGACTGGGAGGTTCTGGACCACCCATCTTATAGTAAAGGCTTCACCTCTAGTGATTCCCACGTTTTCGGATGGCTGAAGCTCTTGGCGGGACAGTGATTCACAAGTAACGATTAAGCCAAGACAGCAACCCGACGGTGGTTCCATAATGAGCCAGACGAATTCTGCCGCAAGGTATGACAAATTTAGCGCTGCGATGGAACAGATTTGTGGTCGGGTGTAGGGAGTATGTGGAAAACTAGTGTAAGATACTTAGAATAGGATGTACATTTGTTATTACCTGTGTGCTAGTGAAAAGTACGGGTAATGACTTTCTGATTCGTCCTCGTACAATATGCAAGATGGACCGTGAACACGCCAGCTGTCTTCGTCATAGTAGTACAAAATAGGACCAAGCTTTCAAATTCACGCTGTCTGAGCTGCGGTAAGAGCCGCATCTGAATCTACAGCAAACGAACACCGACGACTGTAGTTCAGGTACAGGTACCGACCTTTGAACGGAAGATGAAGAGATGGAGAGTATATGAGGATATTGAACTGGTAATTCAGTACGTAAAGGGAAATGAAAATTTAATGGCCATGGGGAACTGGAATGCAGTTGTAGGGGAAGGAGTAGAACAAAAGGTTACGGGAGAATATGTTCTTGGTTCTAGGGGTGAGAGGAGAAAGATTGAGTTCTGTAAAAAATTTCAACTAGTATAGCAAGTCTGTGCAAGAGACACAAGAGGAGGAGACACGGAAAGACTTCAGTTAAATTACGTCACGGTCAGAGATTCTGAAGGCAGATATTAGATTGTAAGGCGTACTCAGGAGCAGATATAGACTCAGATTGCAATTAGATGTGACAAAGAGTAGGCTGAAGTTTAAGCGAAGAAGTAGGATATGGAAGTAACAAGAAATGAAGAGATACACTTGAAGTTCTCTGTGCCTATAGATACTGCAATAATAAATACCTCAGTAGGCAGTTCAGTTGAAGAGGAATGTGCATTCCTAGAAAGCGCAATTACGAAAGTTGGAAAGATAACCGTTGCTACAATAAAGAGTAACTGCGAAGAAACCATTGGTAACAGAAGAAATTATTCAGGTGATCTATGAAAGAAGGAAGTACAAAAATGTTGAGAGAAATTCAGGAATACAGAAATACGAGTCCCTAAGGAATGAAATAAATAGGAAGTGCAGGGAATCTAAGGCGAAATGGCTACATGAAAAATGTGAAAAAAATAGCATACTAAATGATTGACTCAGCATATAAGAAAGTCAAAACAATCTTCGCTGAAACTAAAAGTAAGGGCGGATCATTAAGAGTGCAATGGGAATGTCACCGTTAAATGTGGCAGAGAGAGCGGATAGGTGGAAAAAATACATTGAAGATCTCTATGAGGGGGAGGACTTGTCTCATGACATGATAGAAGAAGAAACAGAAGTCGAAATAGATGAGTCAGGGGATCTAGTATTAGAATCAGGATTTTAAAAAGCTCTGGACAACTTAAACTCAAATGTAGCAGAAAGGTTAGGTCATATTTCGTTAATATTTCTAAAATCATTGGGGGAAGTGACAAAAAACCGACTATTCACATTGGTGTTTAGAATGTATGCTTTCAGTGATAGACCATTCGACTTTCGGAAAAATGTCATGCACACAGTTCCGAAGATTGCAAAAACCGAGGAGAATTATTGTACGATCAGATGGACACCTCATGCATCCAAGTTTTTGATCAGGACAACTTGCAGAAGAATGGGAAACAGAATTAAGGGTATGTTAGATGTGCATCAGTTTTCCTTTAGAAAAGAAAAAGGCACCAGAGACGAAATTCTGGCGATGCGGATGATAATGGAAGCAAGATTATTTTTAAAAAAAATACACGTTCATAGGATTTGTCGACCTGGTAACAGCGTTCGACTATGTAAAATGCTGAAAGACTTTCGAAATATTGAGAAAAATAGGGGTAAGCTATAGGGGAAACAGTTGACATGCAATATATATAAGAACCAAGAGGTATTGGGAGACCAAATACGAAGTGCTCAGATTAAAATGGGTGTAAGACAGGAATTTAGCCTTTCGCCCCTACTGTTCAGTATGTACATCGAAGAAGAAATGACGGAAATAAAGGAAAGGTTTAAGAGTAGAATTGAAATTCAGCGTGACAAGATATTAATGATAAGATTCTTTGATGACATTGCTGTCGTCAGTGAAAGTGAAGAAGAATTACGGGTCTGATAAATAAAATAAACAATCTAATGAGTACAAAACATGGACTGAGAGCAAATACAAGAAAAAGAAAGTAATGAGAAGTAGAGGAAATGAGAACAGTGAGGAACTAAACATCAGGATGGGGGATCACGAAGTAGATGAAGTTACGGAATTCTACCACCTAGGCAGCAAAATAATCCTTGATGGACGGAGCAAGGAGGACATCAAAAGCAGACTTGCATGTATCAAAAAGGGCATTGCTGGGCAACAAACACAGAATTTAATTCGAGGGATAAATTTCTGAGAATTACATTTTGATCACAACGTTGTATGGTTGTGAGACATGGACTGAGGGAAAACCAGAACAGAAGAGAATCAAAGCATTTGAGATGTGGTGCTACTGAAGGATGTTGAAAATTAGGTGGATTGATGGGGTAAGGAACGAGGCGGTTCTCGGCAGAATAACTGAGAATAGGAATATAAGGAAAACACTGACAAGAAGAAGGAACAGGATGGTAGGCGATTAGTTAAGATGTCTGGAAATAACTTTCATGGTATTAGAGGGGTCTCTAGAGAGTAAAAACTGTAGAGGAAGACCCAGATTGGGAGACATCCAGCAAATAATTGAGGACGTAGGTCAGAAGTGCTACTCCGAGATAAGATAGGCACAGGAGGTGAACTCGTGACGGGACATTTCAAACTAATCAGAAGACTGATTCAAAAAACGAGCAGCATACAACATACTGTCCGTTTTCGTGCACACAAATATTGGCAGCAATACTTATTCTGTGTACGCCTAACGGAAAGTGTACTGTGTGCTGGTCACACCGCGTTTATTTTGTAAGCATGACGCTGTTTTGTAGTGATATGGCCGAATTTGCTGGTGTGCGCAAACTCCACCTTCCATTTCATATGATTTTATACCTGATGGACTGCATATCCAGTTACTGTTAAGTCAATTTTCCATTTTATGTGGCGTTATATCTGATGGTTTGCTTGTCCAGCTATTTTTACACAATCTAATGATACCCCAAAACGGTGAAACGCGTCACAGATATTAAATAATTTCGCAACCAAGACCTTTTTATTCTGCACTGCCAAGGTGGAATGAAATATGTTTCTCATTCACGTTGCTTCCATTTCGCTATGTTACTAAAACCATACTACACACACAGAATTTTCATTAATAGTATTCAGTGGTCTGCCGACAGAACACCCTGCGTTTTGCAGTCAGTGCTCGTAAAAGAAATCTGGGTTCGTATAACTAATTGGTTGTTGCGACAATTATATCCTAACTGGAGCTCAGATGACACAGTGCCTTTACTTTGCTATATTCTGTGGACTTGCTTACGGTTTTAGCCATACAGTGTGCTACAGGTATATGTGTAGATATTTTTATCGGTGACTGGACGCAGTGTACTGAACGACATTACATCAGTATTTACTTCATTTGCAAACGAATAATTATTGGTATCAGGAGTAGTATGTTTTTACGTTGGTTAGTACCTCCAAGTACTTCTGGCTAGAACAAGCCGATAATGCTTATTTTCCACTAGCCAGCAGGTCAGGTATTGAAGTGGGGACGCGTGGACGCAGAATGGTAAGTCCTTAATGGCAGTCACAATACACTTACGACCGAGCGGAAAACATCTGGTAATTTATTGTGTGGCGTTTTTGCGGGAAGACTGTTAGACGCAGAGAAAAAGCAACTAACGGACGGAATTAGGTGCATATTAAGGTGCCAATGATCACAATATCTGCACTTACGTCCCCAATACCTTGTATTACAACGTTACACATTTAAAAGCTATTTGAGAGTAACGGTACGAGATCTTACTGTCACTTTCTCTTCCTGTATAACTTTATTTACGTCAAGATGTGTATCGAGTTCTTGTCCTTTTTAAGTTGGCAGAATATAATCATTTCTTAATCATTATTTAGTGAACGCCGTCTGAAATTGCAGTTTCTCTGTGCAAAACAACAATTCTTCAAGTACTATATCTTCATGTCTGATTTAGAGTTAGGTGCGCTTACTTTTACTCTGCATATTCTAACTCTCTGTTATACATTTGTAGCCAATAAAGAGACAGGCCAAGCAATAGCAGTGTGCATCCCAGTACTCCTACAAGCAGAGCGCTTCAAAAAATGGTTCAAATGGCTCTGAGCACTATGGGACTCAACTGCTGTGGTCATTAGTCCCCTAGATCTTAGAACTACTGAACCTAACTACATCACACACATCCATGCCCGAGGCAGGATTCGAACCTGCGACCGTAGCAGTCGCACGGTTTCGGACTGCGCGCCTAGAACCGCGAGACCACCGCGGCCGGCTAAGCGGAGTGCTGAAACAGGCAAGACATCTGTGTGCGTCAATGTTTTACGTAGCAAAAACTAAACAGTGGCTGGCATTTCTGTTTGCCAATACTTCACGCACAGTATTACTTTCATAATATTTAGCCACAGTGCTACGTATATTAATCCACGAATCGTCACGATGAACAGCTGGTCTCTGTAATCCATCTAGTTAATTTTATAGACGAAGCATAATGTAGAATTACATTTTAAACTATATCTTTTAAAGCTGAGTTCCATAGAGAGGCAAAATTACTCTGGAAGTTTTCATTTTTAGTCCAGTTCTATACTACAGAAATGTGTCGTTCTCACAATTTTCATATACCTTTTCATTACTCATATTCTTGCAGGAATAGCCACTTAACAATAAGTCTATGCGTTCTGCGAATAGGATATAAGGTGTGCGTACTTTGTTTCTTTTACCTTGGGCATTAACAATAAAACCCCACTACACGTCTAGACTTTCCTGCAGCTGTTTACGCTATGGAACGAAAAGAAATGACAATTTTATCCAAAGACAATAATTACGTTGAAGTAAACGAGTTTTATGTAGATCCCTTGGGCAGTAAAAAAAGGCGGAACATGGTTCTCAGTAGGATGTATGATGACCACGGATGACAGTGCACGCTCTGCAATGTGTTCCAGTGCTGGCCACAAGGTTGGTGTGGATTTCTTGTGGTGGGGGTTTCAGTTCCTTCACCAGCGAGCCTGGTATTCGCTGGGTGGTCGTTGGTGCATGTGACAGTGTTGCAATGTGTCTCCACAATGCATCCCGCACATGCTCGACGGGATTCATGCTTGGCGAACCGGCAGGCCAGTCTGTTCGCCGAATATCCTCTGATTTCTCCACCTGTTCTGTTTGATGTGGTCGCGCATTGTCATTCATGAAAACGAAGTCAGAGCCGAATGCGCATCTGAAAAGACGTACATATAGGAGAAGCACAATGTCACAATAATATGAGCTGGTGAGTGTACTGTGCTTAAAGGTCTGGAGCACGCAGCATTATACCTCAGCCACCCCCCTCCCCCCCCCCCCCCCCCCCAAATCATAACATCTAGACTAGCAGAACTACCATGTTTGATAAAGTTACTGGGTGTATTATATGTTCCCAGTTCTCACCATAAGAGAATACGTTCAGTATGATCGTTTTGGTGATCCAGTTGTTATGATGTGGATGCGCCTAATGGTTCATGAGCGCTCTGACCCTCAAGTGTTCCTAACGATGCACCTGTCGGTCAGCGTTATTGTGACAATGTACTCCTTCACCATGTGAATCGTTTTCAGGGGTGCATTCGGCCATGAGTTAGTATGCATGAGAATAAGGGACGGCATCGAACTGCGCAGGTGGTGAAGCTTTTGGAGCGAGAGGATATTCGCCGAAAGGACCGGGCTGCCCATTCCCCAACCTAAATCCCATGGAGCACAAGTGAGGTACGTTGGTGGGACGTATTGCAGGGCGCCCACATGCGCCAACAAGCATACGCCATTTTCAGCTGCGCTGGTGGCGGAATGAAACGCCCTACCACAAGATGTTACCAACCTTGTGGCCAGTATGAGACCACGTTTCAGACCATGCACCGTCATCCGTAGTGATCACACATGCCATTAAGAATCATGTCCCGTCTTTTGTAATGTCCAGGGGACCATCATGAATCGCGGTAACTTCAGTGTAACTATTTTCTTTGAAGAAATTTATCTTCGGTTTTTTTTTTTTTTTTTTGCCTATTTACTTCAGACACCTTCGGTATTGTACTGTTCTGAACTACAGCACTTCTTTAGTGCGTTTTTAAGTTTCATCGAGTTACGTGAGTTGACAGTGACATCTGATTTCGACAGTTACTTTCACGTTGTAGTTTTGCATTGCGCTTTATTTTATTGACATAGTGGAAATTGTTTTTACAGTGCTCATTCCACCCAGGCGCTAGTATTTTCCACCATTTTCTACAGTCGTTTCGAAGTTCTCAAGGGGAATCCTTGTGATACTTTGTTGAGCATCATCCACAGTACGTGGTTTGAGACGATATACGTCTACCTTCACCCACCCCCGCAAGATGAAGTCGCACATTTGCACAGTGTCAGATCAAGGATTCGCGCTGTTCGTTCGTCAGGACCGTGGCGACCTGTCTCACAGCCCGAGAAATGGTCATCGAGCCGTTCTGTTACACTGACTGCAAAATGTGGCAGGGCACAGTCTTACATAAACATGAGGTCGTTGATACTGTTGTACGTCGACACAATTGACCAGCTCATATAGGTACAGGTGTTAGTATACTGGGGTCCGAAGAAGGGACGGATCTGTGTGTCGTTTTGATACTGTGTCGATGCGACACTGCACGGTAGCCTTAGTGTCATGGTGGATTTTCTCGACAGTGGGGTGTGGAGAATCTTTTACCCAGGAATGTGAATTACGACGGCTTGTAAATCCATTCACATGAGATACAGACCTTATTACTCCACATTATGTTTGAAACTAGCTCGGGTAAGTCTAAGAACTAGCACAGCATGATTTGTACGGTGTCCATCCGACAATCGCAGTCTTCTGCGGATATTTCTTGGTAGCTGCGCAGCTTCCATGAATGAAATTTCTGATTCTATATTGCGTTAGATTATTTTCACGGCCTCTCTGAAGTTCACCTTTCAGGTCATCGGGTTGAATTGAACATTTCTTTCTTGATGTCGATTACTAGGCAGCTTCTCACAACGTTCATCCTGGATGTCGCAGTCATCAGTTTTATATGCCAAGTCCTAATGATCTTTGGATGCACAACCCAACACCATCTCTCTGCATCACAGAACGATCTCCCCAAAAGTATCAGGAGACTTGTTAGTTGAAATTAATATGAGGTTTGTTCACTCTTCGCATTTATGGAGGCTTCAACTCTTCTGCGAATGCTTTCAAAGACGTGTCTTTATCTCTGTGGAGCAATGACAGCCCATTCTTCGTCAAGGGCCGAAGCCAGAGAAAGTAGTGATGTTGGACGCAGGGACTGGAATGGAGTCGACGTTCTGACTCAGCCCAAAGGTATTTCATTCGTTTCAGGTCGGGATTCTGGACAGTCCAGTCCATTTCTGGAATTTCATTATCCAAAAATCATTGCTTCACAATTGCTGCTTTATGATGCAGTGCATTGTGCCGCTCATACATTAATCATCTCCGAACTTTGCTCCTACTGTACGCGACATACATAGCTGTAAAATGCGTCTGTATCCTTCCATGCATCTGAGTAGGATTACTCATTGACATGGTCCGTCAGCAGACAGAAAGTGGACGAAAGCGATTGAAGGGTAGCGGTTTGTAATGGGAGAGGGAAAAAAGTGAAAAGGCAAGCGCCAAGGGAAAAAAACGTCTGCGACAGTAGGACTGGTAGTAAGCGCTGTAGCGGACTGCTATCTGCGACAGTGCATGCAAGATGTGGTTATGTTAGTGAGAGGTATCGTGCACGGTTAGCTTTGTCGTTGTGGGTGCTCGTTGTAGGGCCTGCTGCAACTGCTGCGTCCCTGTAACTATTCAAGGTCGTCATATATTAGTGACAGTGTAGGGGGGGTGTGGCTGGTTTGCGTGCTGTTTACAGTATGGTTCTCCCTTCGATTGCCTGTTTTTCGGCGGGTCGAGCGTCTGGGTTTGCCAGTAGTAGCTGTGTTGAAGGGGCCAGTCAGTACTGTCGTGTTAGCGTGCTATGGACCATAGATGTTTAGTTTCTTGCTAATAGTGTCTTTGGTCTATTATGTTTCCATCTATGGTCGTGGTCGTAGTTACACAGAGAAAGGATGAACGGGTTACGCGAGTGTCTCGTGTTTCTGTACAGTCGTGTGGAGAGTTTTTGGAATACCTGCAATATGGTATCTAGCCGATATTCCCGGTGAAGATCCGCGGTGCGTGTTCTCACAGTATCGTTCTCGCTTCCCAAGCGCGGGGTCCCGGGTACGATTCCTCGCGGATTCAGGGACTTTCACCTGCCCCGAGATGACTGGGTGTTGTTGTTGTCGTCTTCGTCATCATCATTCATCCCCATTACGGTCAGAGAAAGGCAACGGCAAACCACCTCCATTAGGACCTTGTCTTGTACCGTCGTACGGCTCTCCCGCATCGTTACCCTACGCTCTGTCAAGAATCATGGGATTTCATTTCCATTCCATTCCAATGAGTTGACTACACCATAACAGCTAAAACTACCCGCTATCCTAACATCACCTATTCCAAATTTCGTTGCTGATATTAAAAATAATGCTAGGTAACATTTTCCAGGCATTCATCAAACCCTAAACCTTCAGGCGAGCTGCCAAGGTACATCACTCCAAATCAATCGTTTCCAGTCATCCCAGTGCGTCGCTCTTACCATCGATTGATTAGCATTGACTACAGAAATTTTTGGCTTATGAGGAGCTGACCGGCCACTGCACCCCCGGTGTTTTTAAGTTCCTACGCACATACGCTGTGCAAGATGGACTGCTGGAACTTACGAACGATTTATTTCCCAGATTTTTCAGCTCCTCTTAGCATTGCCCCACGGTCCCTGTCCTCCAGAATATGGGGTCTGCGTGGTCTTGGTTTTGCTGTGGCCGTTCCTTCGTGTTTCCACATCACAGTCACATCACCAACAGTCGACTTGCCCAACTTTCATTTGGCACCAATGAATTCTTTCATTGCCCGAATGCCACAGAGATAGAAATTTCTCCTTTCTGAAGCTTTCAAAGGGTCGAAATGTCCATGATGGATTTGTTACTCTCCTGACATTCGGCGACTAATGCAAGTCACCGAGCCCTCCTGGCCGACCCATCCGGC
The DNA here is from genome assembly GCF_023897955.1 of Schistocerca gregaria. Lineage (NCBI taxonomy): Eukaryota > Metazoa > Arthropoda > Insecta > Orthoptera > Acrididae > Schistocerca > Schistocerca gregaria. Next base: position 466,960,518 of record NC_064922.1, read on the forward strand.
TGTTATCGTTTCTCTACTGCCCAAGACAATACCGCCCGCCTCCTTTCATATTGGCAGGAGCTCCTCCCGTGACATCTCGTGGTCAGTTCCTCACTAGACAGAGTGTCTGGATACTTTTGATCAGATAGCGTACTTCCATCTTCCCAGCCCAACGTCATCCTCTTACTCCCAGACCCATTTGTGATTTCCTCTCGTGTCTCCACCATTCCTTTCTTTTCACCCAAAGAGCCTATAGTACTAGCTTATATCGACAGAGTTCCTGAATGTGTGACCGTCGCCTTCCGAGTTCGATAGCAATTCATATAAGTAATGATTTTTATCGTATTTTAAACCTGTTGTATTCCTTTTTAACTTAAAAACATCATGTGTTATAACGGACTTACCCTCTCCCATACATAAATGGTTTTACGGTGCGTGTACCTAATGTTCCTTATTTTAAGGCATCAATCCGAAAAACAGTGCTAACAAAGAATGCAGATAGTTACGACGTGATCGCTCCCGCATGGATATTTATCGAGCACAATAACGATCGAATTGAAATTTTGTAATAGATTAAATGAGTTACTGTAGCCAGCAATAAATGAGAACAAATGCGAATAGGTAAGTGAAACAGTAGCAAATTTATATTTCAGATAATTAATTATGGTCATCAGCCCAAAAACGAGCAAAAGATAAAATTGTTTAGTGACTGAATTGACACTCAAATTACGTAATAATTATAAATGTAAAGGAAGGCAGTAGGGGAACAAAATTGCACACGCGTGAGTTTAATTTAAAAGCCACGCGTATCGTGAACAGTATTAAATTCATTCGAAATGTATTGAAATTACTTGCAGTTAATAAAAACTTATAATAGTTACTAGCTATTAACACGTCCCACGAAATGTACTGCATTACCCACTGTAAACCTGCATGTTGTCAGGTTCAGTGAAACAAATACTGAAGACAAGTCACTGAGTCATAAAAAACAAACTCATTAATAACAAGAACCTTGGCAATGCCAGTCGTACGAAAACGAACAGCATCTGATGTAATAGCAAAATGTACAACATAAATTTATGAGCCACTTTATTTGAAACAGCATCAGCACTTTCCTGTGAAAGATCTTTTACTTTTCTGATTGGGTACAGTAAAGGCGGTACAACACACAAAAATCTTTAATTACTACTGAAACTGATTTCATGAATAACTTGATTTAATTAATTTAAAAATTTAATTGCTTTTATCTTCACTTAATTATCTCTTTCACTTGTGACTGTCTTGGTATTCATTATGAAATTTTAAGGACACTGCTGATGGTTAATGACAAACGAAATAATCCGTATCACTTACAAGGTTTATGGTTAATTAAATATACACTGCAATTTTCAAATAATGAAACTACTAAGCTGGCAAGCCGAGTACGTAACTAAGAAGCTATATATCTACATCTTGTTCTTACTTTGTGGCGAGCTGCTGGTGGCACGACGTCATACATTTTCTAATGTCCGTTATTGACACCAGGCTATTCTTTAACAATGACTAGCTGTTAATAATATTCGGCCACATTAAACTCATGTAACGATTCTTCATACATACCTTGTCTATGCGTAGATATATGGTCTCCCACATTTCCACAATGCGTTGCTATGCTTATGACACCATTTTGAAGACAATCAGAATCATGCATTAGAGCGCCCAACCTTACGTCCATACTTCAGCACACAAGAATAGTAACTCTCTCTTTCCATTCTATGCCTGATATTGTGCCTGCTGGTGCACGCACTCAACGATATTTTGTCAACATGGACATTGAATTTTTGGATTCCAAGCTCACTGGACTCGCATTCGGAACGACGACCGTTCAAACCCGCGTCCTGTTATCCTGATTTAGATTTTCCGTGGTTTCCCTAAATCTCTCCATGGAATTTCCGGGATGGTTCCTTGAAAGGGCACGACCGACTTCCTTCCCCATCCTTCCCTAATGACGGATGACATCACTGTTTGGTCCCCTGTTCCAAATCAACAAACCAACCGACCTCATCCATCCTACAGCCAGGATCTCGCACCTTGCGACTTCCATCTCTTTGGCCCAATGAAGGATGCTCTCCGTGGGAAGCACCATGTGGATGATGGAGAGGTTTTTGATGGAGCAAGACATTAACTCTGACGTCGAAGCACTAGTGGTTCCTTGCGATCATTCAAGCCCTCCGAGTAAGGTGGTGTAACGCCATCGCATTGAACGGAGATTGCGTATACAAATAGAGTTTTGCAACCAAATGAGTGAGGAATAAAATGATGTACTCGAATACTGAATGAAACCTAGTTGCTTTCATGAAAAAAGTGTTGTTTTACTTATTGAACACTCTCTGACATTTGTGTTTATTAAAGGGTGTAGGATGTCAAACGGTCCGACTTGGAGCAGGAGAGGCACCGCAGGACATTTTAATTCCCAGCGGCTATACTTTTACAAGTAAATTCATAAAGCATTGTCAGCAAGACCAGGAAGGATTCAAGATTCACACTCATAACAGTGGAAGTTCAAAAACATAATAAAATATTTTTTTAGATATGAAATTTTATCGTTTTTTCACTTACTGTTGGCTGCATTTGTTGCTATAGGTACATTTTTCTTCACAAGTAAAAGAGATCCTTTGATGAATTTTGCACAGCATACAAACCATACTTACAGGTGTATGAAACTCTAGAGATTTCCAAATGTATTAAAAACTTTGGTAAAAATTGAGATAATTAACTACAAAATTAGATTTTTTTAAATATAAAGTTTAAAACGTAACAGCTCATTCATTTTTTCATAAGTTAAATAGATTCTAGAGTTTCAGACACCTGTAAGTATGGTTTGTATGCTGTGCAAAATTCATCGAACAGTTTCTCTTACTTATGAAGAAAAGTGTACCTATAGCAACAAATGCAAGCAATAGTAAATGAAAAAATGATGAAATTTCACATGCAAAAAAATTTATTTTGTTATGGTTTTGAACTTCCGCTGCTATGACTGAATTCTGAATCCTTCCTGGTCCTGCTGACAAAGTTTTATGAATTTACTTGTAAAAGTATAGACTGTAGAAAATAAAATGTGCTGTGGTGCTTCTCCTGCTCTAAGTCGGCCCGTTTGACGTCCTACCCCCCTTAAAGTTATTACATATTTACAGTTGGCCAATAGTTCCCATCTACCCTGTGTATTGTATACGCATGAGCTGGGGACTGGTTCGCAGGTGGCGGCAGCGGGCTGGCGCCACCACGGTCCCCGGAACTGCGTCGCCACTCCGACGTGTCGCCCGCGTCACTCAAGGAGCTGGAGAAGGTGGCGGGCGAGCGGCGCGAGGAGCTGCGCTGGGAGCGGGAGCTGGAGTGGCGCCAGCACCGCGTGGGCGGCGCGCCGCCCCCGCAGCCCGGCGGCCAGCCGGGGCACTCACCGCAAGTCGAGCGCCGGCCCTTCCCCTCGCCCGCCAAGCAGGTCGGGCCAGGTCAGTACCGTTCCACCACCACCACCACCACCACCACCACTGAAACACTGACTTGGTCCCATTCACCTCAAGTTGTACGACGGGTATGTGTAGAGCTTTAATTAGCACCCTGTAGAAACTAGTTTTTTATTTGTTTGTCAACATTAAAGTCTTCACACCACAGTACTGTACCAAACCTCCACAGGAGCCGAAACAATAACACGGCAGATCTTCGCTTTACCATTGCAGTGCCTCGTTTTATTTCGGATCTTCCAGAGGCTAGCTACGGTACTGTGGCATGGAAGATTTCACTGTGCATTACTAGTAAAAATACATACCCACAAACAAACAAAAAATTAATTACGTAACTTTATTTTTGCTGGGTGGTAATTAAAACTTTTTGAGCCATATGACCAGATTTGCTCGTCGCCAGATTTTACATTCTGGCATGCACACAGTTTGTTACACACACAGTGTGTTCCATTTATCTTGATCACACCAAATACTTTTTTCTTAATGTTACGCAAGATGGTTCAAATGGTTCTAAGCACTATGGGACTTAATATCCGAGATCATCAGTCCCCTAGACTTAGAACTACTTAAACCTAACTAACCTAAGGACATCACACACATCCATGCCAAAGGTAGGATTCTAACCTGCTAGTGCAGCAGCAGCGTGGTTCCAGACTGAAGCGCCTAGATCCGCTCGGCCACAGCGGCGGGCGTTACGCAAGAATTGAGTGTACATGCATCGAACACTACTGTTGTCACATGAATGACGTTGTGCCTAAATCAGAAGGAAAGAAGCATTTTTTTTTTTTTTTTTTGGGCAAGCAACCACCCACATTTATAATAAGCAACAGATATGGCTGGAACCACCGTAGTCATAAGCTTAACACAACCAGATTGACTTCGGTCAGCAACACCAACGCTACGGTGAATCACGACCAGAGCCTTTCAAGGTAACAAACATGGCACGCAGCCGTTCGGCGCTTCCATCGATATACACCAGGTTTCACAGTACCGAGCAGGCAACCATTAGCATACTCGACCACCCATTGGTAGGCCCCACCACTGACAAACACTTCCAGTCAGGGCTCCACAGGGGTGGATTCCGCCGTAGTGCCTCCAGATTTCCAAGTTATGGTGAAAGAGAGATAGCGTTGTCACTCCGTGGCAGACGGCATGCGGCTTCGTTTAGGAGGCGCCACGGTCGACAGCGCCAACGGCAGAGGCGCACGCGACAGTTCAGATGCGTCGGAACAGTGGCGACTTATGTGATGGCACACTCCCGAAGCAAAATAATAACAAAATTAAGCAAATGTTGTTTAGCTACTGTGAGTATATTAACCAGTGTGATTCCCTTTCTTGTAACTTCCTTCATTACGATTATATGAACAGCAGAACATCTCCTTTAAATAGCACTCTACTTTTTTTAAATTCAGTAATCGACTTTTTTCCTCCAGACCTGTTCAGAAATGTATCACCCTGTACGATTCAGGTAAATATGATGTTAATAAAAACGCCACACAGGAAAGGCTTCAACTACCCCGTACTAGACGCCATTATCAGCAATGCAACTGACCGCACTTGCATATGCCTAGGACATCTTAATACAATGCCGGAGTTTCGGCATAACTTTCGAAGGTAAGTATACAGCTAATTATCTACAAATATAACTACTACTATATGTACTATTTAAAAGGTAGCCATACAATAAAGTACCACTCACAAAGAGGAAAATGCCCAAGAAGACTGAATAAGGTACAAGAAAGTGGTGGAACTGTAATGAAATACGATCGGCTGCGCAGTTGTTCAAACTAAATCACTTGGTTATGTCGACTCCAATTACTATGCAACCTGAATAAATCGCAAGCGCTTAAAAAGTAATTCACAACCTAAAAATTGCATATTGCCGACAATACAGCTTGTGACAAAAAAAGGCCAAAATTTCAGGGAACATTCTTCACACATAGAGCAAGAAAATTCGTTGTATGGAAACGGGTCCGGAAACACTTCATTTACATGTTAGCACTCAGTTTCCACAACTCTTCAATGCATTAATCGTAGGAAACACACACGTAAAGGAAGTATAAGCACAGTATGGATCACATCCCTGCATTAAATGTTCAGAATGTTCTCCGTTAGTAAGGATAGATGGCTCAACCTGCCGTCTCATTGAATCCGTGACTCGCTGGTGCATCCCTGAAATAAAGCATCTTGTTTCGCAGACTTCCACAATACGGCACGAAGAATCTGTAGATCTTGTACCGGCATTCCACGCACAATAGCTTTAAAGTACCCACAAATCAGCAAATAATATTTTAATGGATTCAGATACTGAATGCATGAAGGCTGTGGGCTGGTCCATCTCCACCTATTCATTTGACAATGCATCTGTTAGGCGTCTAAGAAAGTTAACACTAAAATGAGAAGGAGCTCCATCGTGCATGAAGTACATCTCTCGTCTCACTAGCAAAGGCACTTAATCTGGCGACTCTCTAAGAAAAGAACACCAACAACGCCAGCCCAAACGTTGACATAAAACCTTTATCTGTGACTTTATTATGCAATACCATGACAATTTCCGACAGTGCATAATAAAGAATATGAGTGGACCCAAAAGTGAACCTTGAGAGATTCCATCCGTAATTTCTCCCTTGTCACCAACAGTTTTTCTACTTCCAGAATTGATTGAATTATTTAGCAGAACCTTTTGCACTCTATTAAATATGATTGAAAGCAGCTGTGTTTATCATGATTAATGTGATGACGAAGAGACGAGTAAAATGAGCTTCAACATGGAAAAAGCGTTTCTGGACCAATGTCCATATAATATATTTTCTTTTTCTATCAGGGACGTGTCATGGAAGTTTGACCATACCAATTTGCTACATCCTGTATATGCTGACAATTTTTTCTGGAAACTTTTGCGACACACAAGTTGCAGCAGCATGTACATTACAGGCCTCTGTTGCCCAGAAATGTTTGCTGCAGTACAGTTACGCGCCAGAAGTATTTACGCATGGCTCCACCACTGGTACATAACGGACGAACGCAAGATACTGGAGACGATTGTGGATCTCCTTTTACATCTCACAGTATATAAAGAAACAATAAGAAAAATAGGGGTTCGTGAATGCGGTTCTTTATTATTTTTAAGTAAACGGAATGCCTTAGAAAATTCAACTCGAGAATAGATGTTTCATACATACTTTTCCCAGAATCTTACTAGAATGTCGAAACCCGATTTTGAATATCTCGTAAAGGCAACTAATTGGAGAACTGCTAAAATGATACAAATATGAGACACTGTTCAGATGGTTCAAATGGCTCTGAGCACTACTGGACTTAACATCTGAGGTCATCAGTTCCCTAGAACTTAGAACTACTTAAACGCAACCAACGTAATGACAGCACACACACCCATGCGTGAGGCAGCATTCGAACTTGAAACCGTAGCAGCAGCGAGGTTCTAGACTAAAGCGCCTAGAGCCGCACAACGGCCTTCTGAGACACTATATACAAGTTATAACCCAACTGGTGATAATCCTTCCGTTTCCAGTTACTGCCTATTCGTCAAAAGTTTACTGAACGCACTTCTTTAAATTGAACTGTTCATCAAAAAGCCTCTTGGTACAGAGGTTGGACGAAAATATCTGAACACAGCCAAAAATGCATGATCGAATATAAATGCAGATGGCTAGCCAAGCCTGCAAGTTGAGCTATTGTATTTGACCGCAAGCGGCACCCTGTGCAATGTGCTCTATACGTTGTCGTTGCTGCCAGAATAGTGTTCTTTGTAGATGTAAGTGCACTCGTCGGAGCTAAATGAATTCGAAAACGTCGAAACTGTTGACGCTCGTATGGTGGGTGCTTCTGTTACCAAGTTACCGGAAGTGTTTGATATTTCAATAGGTACATATCAAAGATTCGTACAACAGACAGACAAAACGGAAAAAAATATCATCCGCTGAATAACAATGCAGACGAAAGGATGTGGTGAGTCAAAGTGACTGGCGGTCATTGAAGAGGAGTGTGACAAGAAAACAGGGTGTGGCTGCAAACGTCACTGCAGAACTAAATGTCTCGCTAGCCAACCCTCTAAGCATCGAAACAAGTAGTAAATAGTAGGGCGAACTGGAATCCCAAAACTACTACTCATCAAGTAAGAGGAAAACTTAATGACGAAGACATAAAACCAGCAATAAGGAACACGGGGAGAAACTCATTTGGTCGGATGAGTCTAGTTTAACACTGCTTCCATCTTCTGGTCAAAAGTACGTCCCAAGAATGAAGGATGACGAAGGTTAGATGTTGATTTGGACACCGGTGTCGTGGTATTTCATGGGCACTTTGCGCACTCGACAAGGTCGCTTTACCGTCAAGGATTATATGACCATTTTGGTGAAGAGGTCAATCGCATGGTACCCACCCCAGTGCTGACGCTGTGTACCAACATGACGGAGCTCCTGTTGGTACAACTGGCAACATCCAGGACTGGGTTTGGGAGAGGATGAATTGTTGCATTCCCACTGGCCACTCTGGAGAGATGAGTGCGTGACCATCCTCCACGTTCAGTATCATTACCTGAACTTCCCACTGGTTTGGAGGAATAATGTTATAGGATTCCCTTGGCAACTGTACACGACCTGTATTTGTCAATTCCGATACGAACGGGAGCTGTTTCGAATACCAACCATTTCCTTCACCGTATTAAGACTGGTACCGTGTTGTGATTTTGATTGTTCCACATTTTTGTCCATCCCCTGTTCCATAAGGGTACAATGTTATGGTACACATGTTGAAGGATTTCATGACGTAAGTTATCAATAATAATTGAGTTTTTTATTTATATTTTATTTTTATTCATCAGTACCAGTCGCTGTTCACACCAACTATTCCTGCGCCAGGCACGTCTTGAGAGATAATATCTGTCTCGTGGCGTCAGATGCAATCTATGTGGATGAAGTGTCACCTGCGCTTCTATTGTTACCACAATAATGTTTTGCCTCTCATTTGGCCAAGATGAGAGGACTCTGAAATTTTTCGTATGCTTCATCAAGTTTGACGTTTCCCCCCGGTAGCTGAGTGGCCAGCGCGACAGAATGTCAAATCCTTAGGTCCCGGTTCGATTCCCGGATGGGTCGGAGATTTTCTTCGCTCAGGGACTGGGTGTTGTGTTGTCCAAATCGTCATTATTTCATCCCCATCGACGCGCAAGTCGCCGAAGTGGCGTCAGATCGAAAGACTTGAACCCGGGGAACGGTCTACCCGACGGGAGGCCCTGGTCACCGCATCTCGTAGTCGTGCGGTAGCGTTCTCGCTTACCACGCCCGGGTTCCCGGGTTTGATTCCCGGCGGGGTCAGAGATTTTCTCTGACTCGTGATGGCTGGGTGTTGTGTGATGTCTATAGGTTTGTTAGGTTTAAGTAGTTCTAAGTTCTAGGGGACTGATGACCATAGATGTAAAGTCCCATAGTGCTCAGAGCCAGGCCCTGGTCACACGACATTTACATTTATTTATCAAGTGTGATTCCGACGTGATCGGCAACAACTTGCCAACTATCCTTTCTCAGATGTGGTCTTAGTATACATTATTTTCGATGTCCCATAGCTCATGTAAACGCACCTTAACAAACGGGTTTACTTTATGCAAGAACAACGAAAGTTGCTACTTAACATTTTGAAATATTTAATGAGAAAATGCAACAATTTTGAAACACACGATACACAATATTTACTGGAGTTATTAAATCAATCAAAGTACATTCCCTCAAGGTTGCGTTTCCTTACAGATTTAGTCTCACAATCCAGTATCCCATTATCCTCACTAATGACAATAGAAAAATGACTGTACCAGTTATTTTCGGAAACGCATTGGAAGAAGATTCACAGAGAAATTAATAAACGACACCAGAATATAAAACACCAGACGGACTACAGGACAATTTCCAAACACATTCAATTACATGATGAGATTAAAGTTAGTCAGAATACCAACATTATTGAACACTACTGTTATCACTTGGACCCTGATTACTGAAGCTCCTTTTTCTGGAATCAATGATATAGTTAACTACATTTATTTTTGAGTTACTCCGAATGTCAAAGCTAACCGAAGAAACCATCATCATCGCAGTTAACTGTTTATTGATTTTGATACATTTCATTTCTTCAATCATTAACGTTCGAGTTTCAGCCAAGGAAATAAATAGCTTATTCTAAATGCCAAAAGCTTAGAGCAACGACAAGGTCGAGGGGCAGAAACACTGCATGAAAACAGGGACTATCAAAAATATCCGTCTGATTTCACAGGCCCATTTCCTAAGAGAGAAACTTGGAGTGCAGTTTATCTTGCACCTAGGACTTCGAAGTTTTTGTTTTCAACAGAACCATCCGATTTTATAAGGGTTATCTTTCACATGCAGGCACATACGAACTTGGTATACGTTTAACAGCTACCTTTAGCGTCAAAGTACTCAGTTACTTTCCACAAATGTTCAACGACATATCCACCGGCCACACAATAAATATCCAAATGATAGTTCAGATTCGTTCCACAAATTCGATGGCGTGGCTAAAGTTACTGCATTCATTGCTACTGTCAGGCGGTCTCGAAGTTCCTAAGAGTTATTAGATATCGTGAGATCAGGTAGCCCAGGAGACAAATGATACAGTGGCGGTGCCATTATCGAGTGCTTTAAAGTCAGAACTACAGTGCCGTATTCTTCACCTAAACTGTGCCGCACAGTTGAACGTTGCAGCTGTTAAAACGCAGAACGAAAACAGAATTTGTTGCTTCGTTATCGCCACGTCAACTCGATACCCATGGGTAATAAACGAGAGGGCGAGACAGCTTCTCCATAAAGACCCGTAGCGGAAATCACTTGAAATGGCGACTTGTAACATGTGCCAAAGTAATCATTTGGCTTCATTGCGTTAAGTATCCGCCCCCGGTAGCTGAGGGGTCAGCGCGACAGAATGTCAATCCTAAGGGCACGGGTTGGATTCCCAGCTGGGTCGGAGATTTTCTCCGCTCAGGGACTGGATGTTGTGTAGTCCTAATCATTATCATTTCATCCCCATCGGAGCGCAAGTAGCCAAAGTGGCGTCAAATGGAAAGACTTGCAACCGGCGCATGGTCTACCCGATGGGAGGCCCTAATCACACTTCATTTACATTTATTTATTGCGTAAGTGAAAACGTAACCCAAGTTTCTGCCTTTATTCGTGTAGAAAATAAATGTTGTGTACTAGTGTGCAAAACTAAAGAACGAAAGTAACTTTCCGTTTATATGTCACTGATAAGTAACATAGCTCAAATAACGGCCACAAGGTTGGAGTGGAGTTCATGTGGGAGGGTGTTCCAACCCTCCAGCAGCGTGGTTAACTGCTGGATGGTCTTTTGAGCACGTGGAGGTGGTGTGATATGTCTCCATTCCGCATCCCACACGTTATCGATGGGCAACGGGTAGGCCAACCCTCTCGCCGAATATTCCCTCATTCCAAGAGTTCCTCCACCTGCGAAGTTCCATGTGACCGCGCGTTGTCACCCACGGTCAGAAGCTGGACGTACCTTCATATGGCGAGAGATGGAAGCACTTAATGCTCTCGGAAGTGTTGTGGAACATGGTGGTTCTTGTGACCCAGGTCTTGTAGTGTGGGGAAACATAATGTTGTTTAGCCGTACTGACCTCCATGTCAGTACACTTAGTGGCCAACTTTATTGTAACTCTGTACTCTTTCCCTACGTGCATTCTGCCATGATTTCACCCTTAAGGATGACAATGTTAGACGGCATCGAACTGCACAGGTGGAGCAGCTCTTGGAACGACAGTATATGCGACGAATGGACTGGCCTGCCCGTCCCCCGACTCCAGTCACATGGTGGACGTTTTGTTTGCACTAGAGACGCGTATTACATCACGTCCACATTTAATGAACCCATCGAGCAGTGTCCGCCCCTGCTAGCTGAGTGGTCAGCGCGACGGAATGTCATATCTAACGACCAGGGCTCCATTCCCGGCTGGGTCGGTGGTTCTCTCCGCTCAGGGACTGGGTGTTGTGTTGTCCGTAACATCATCATTTCATTCCCATCAACACGCAGGTCGCCGAAGTGACGTCAACTCGAAATACCAGGCGAATGGGAGGCCCTAACCACACGGAATTTCCATTTCCATCGAACAATTGTCAGTTGTGCTAATGAAGGAATGGAACGCCCTACAACAGCAATTTCATACTAAACTCGTGGTAAGCATGGGAGCACCTTTCAAAGAATGCTCTACCGTCGCTGATGGACACACACACTATTCAGAACCATGTCCCGCCTTTTGTAATTTCCAGAGTACCATCATAAATGGCGGTGACTTCAGCGTAACTATTATCTGTAAATAAAATCTTCGTCTCTGTTCGTATCATTGCGTATTTCTTTCAGCTACGTACAGTACTGTACAGTGGCAGTTCTATGTACGTATGGTCCGAGTTTCATCAATTATGTTACTTGGCAGTGACAGATCATGTGAAAGTTACTTCGTCTTTAAGTTTTTCACATCTTGTGGACACAGGCCTATGAAAAAGGATGAATATTTTGAAACATTCAGTGTAAAATCACTGGGCATGCATTACGTTATATTCAGAAATATTGTGATCTGGATGTACTGATATTCGACACAGCTAATACGTCAGGACCTACGTCCACTGTAATGTATTACCAGCACCCTCTCTATATTTGCGAGCAGCTACGTAATACATTTTTGTGGAGTCTATCTGTGATGTATTTAGATCAATAATGAGATTCCTTATTATTTCCAACCCACAAATATTCAGTCATGATGTTTGAATCAGCTCCAGCGAAGAATATTCGGTTTAGACGATGTCTAAGGAAATTTCCTAACGTATCCCAACTTCGATGAATCACAAGCGTTAGCTGCCTTCGCAGTAGTTACAGTTTATCGCGAGCGTCAAAATGGTTCAAATGGCTCTGAGCACTATGGGACTCAACTGCTGTGGTCATCAGTCCCCTAGAACTTAGAACTACTTAAACCTAATTAACCTAAGAACATCACACACATCCATGCCCGAGGCAGGATTCGAACCTGCGACCGTAGCAGTCGCACGGTTCCGGACTGCGCGCCTAGAACCGCGAGACCACAGCGGCCGGCCGCGAGCGTCAGTTTCGTCCTCTAGTTAGAGTGTGATCGACACTGAACTTCAGACAGCAGCTGAATATAATTAAACACCGTAGTTCACAGATAGTACAAACACCACTGCCAACTCTCTGCGGAAGTTTCTGGACAAACCTTTCCTTAGCGTCGTTTTTGTCACATGTTTGATTCAACGATGCACCCCTGATAGCGCGATATTGTGAATTTACAAACTCATCCGAAACAACATTTGTACCTCATTATAATTATAATTATAGTTTTGATAAGCGGATATTAAAATTGCATCTCTTTATTGTTCCTTGAGTTCATAGGTTAGTAGCAGTTCACAACAATAGATCAAAAGTAGACGCAGAAAAATGAAGAAGCGTAAGGTTGCTATTAAACTATGCAGAACTGACATACTTGAAAAGATAAAAACTATATAAGAAGTTCTGTGTAAAAATAAAACCAATGTGCTGAAAGAATAATCGTAATGAGACTATGTTACTAAAAGTCGTAAGATTACAAGGATCAATAGTAAAGCTTAAAACAAAAGAGCAGTAAGAACATTACATTAAATCATCAAAGAAATCGTAGAAATTTTTGTCCTTGATATCGATTTGCTCGTTCAGAAGGCATTGGGGCCCATTTTTATGTTGACTGTGCTTCTTGCAGAGCACCTAATGAAATACCTTCAGGGGCGTTATGAGAAATCTTTACATTCTCCCCTCTGAGCGAGTACTCTGTGGCAACTGTTGTCCAAGTAAGGATTTACCACGTGCAAATCCAGTACTGTGTTCCTTACAGCGAACATTGGAATTACGGCATGTCTGCTATGCACTGTGTATCACACATACCGCAGAAAACTTCGTAAACACCAGAGCAATAAAATCTGTTACAATGATTGCTTGTTATATATATGTTTCCTCTTGAGGAAATCAGTGACGTAATTTGCGTTAATGTTTTTATTTCTAAATGATCTAACATTTTAACTAATGCATGACACATTTTCGTCTTACTGATCAAACTCGGTTTCTCCGTGTTTAATGTATTCAGGGGTCCTTGTTTCATTTTATTCAGAATTACGTCAACCTCACGAACACTGCCATCGTCAGTTTTGGCTTCCTGTTTCATGATATTTAACATTCTGTGTACCACTTTCGAGGAGTCTAATCACGTCATTACCTAAAGAAACCTGTGGACCCATACTTTCCAGTCGAATTCAGTTAATTACCATGGCTACAGGCGGTCTGACAGGGAGTTAAGCTGATAACTCCAGGGGTAACTAATTCTTTATCCCCTCGTGCTTACTCTAAGAAGAAACGTGGCTGTCTTTAGGAACACTAAACACGAAGCCACCGGGCATACCTTCCCTAGTAATAGAAGTAAGAAGACGCCACTCTGCCGAAACACAAGGTCTGTTATTTGTTTATTCTCCTAGTGAGATAATAAGAATACGCGAAAGGACACATACCCCTTCAAGGTATACAGCTTAAAACCCATCACATAGTCTCATTAAGGTCTAGAATGTGAACTAGGGTTTTAGGGAAACGATGCCGTATGTTCATAAGTGGAGGATCGAATAATATCAGACATATAAGCTTTTTCTAAATTTCATACTTTTCTGAGGCTTGTACAGAAACATTCATCATACTAATCACTACTATGACATGTTACTTATTATAATCATAAAATTTAATGTTCCAATGATTCTTTGATTTTTATGTTTTTTCAATCTTTGCATTTTTGGAGGATTGTGTCGGACAACTTTAAACATGGCTGACGTTTGCAGCAACCGTATAAACAAACTTGAAAAATATGTAAAAATCTGCCAACTGGTTGCATAGATTTTCTATATACCTTGACCAGGATTCGTCACCTCTAAGGGTGACTTCATCAGAAAGTAAGATAATAACAAGAAGAACATATCGTCAAAAATATGAACATCCCCGATGTTATTCAATCTGTATATTGAGCAAGGAGTGTAGTAAACAAAAGAAAAATTTGGAGTAAGTATTAAAACCCATGGAGAAGATATAAAAACTTATAGGTTCGCCTATGACATTGTAATTCTGTCAGAGACAGCAAAGGACTTGGAAGAGCAGTTAAACGGAATGGATAGGGTCTTGAAAGGAGGATATAAGATGAACATCAACAAAAGCAAATCGAGGATAATGGAATTTAGTCGAATTAAGTCGGGTGATGCTGAGGGAATTAGGTTAGGAAATGAGACACTTAAAGTAGTAAAGGAGTTTTGCTATTTGGAGAGCAAAATAACTGATGATGGTCGAAGTAGAGAGGATACAAAATGTAGACTGGCAATGGCAAGGAAAGCGTTTCGGAAGAAGAGAAATTTGTTAACATCGAGTATAGATTTAAGTGTCAGGAAGTCATTTCTGAAGATATTTATGGAGTGTAGCCATGTATGGAAGTGAAACATGGACGATAAATAGTTTGGACAAGAAGAGAATAGAAGCTTTCGAAATGTGGTGCTACAGAAGAATGCTGAAGATTAGATGGGTTGATCACATAACTAATGAGGAAGTGTTGAATAGGATTGGGGATAAGTTTGTGGCACAACTTGATCAGAAGAAGGGATCGGTTGGTAGGACGTGTTCTGAGGCATCAAGGGATAACCAATTTAGTATTGGAGGGCGGCGTGGAGGGTAAAAATCGTAGAGGGTGACCAAGAGATGAATACACTAAGCAGATTCAGAAGGATGTAGGCTGCAGTAGGTACTGGGAGATGAAGGAGCTTGCACAGGATAGAGCAGCATGGAGAGCTGCGTCAAACCAGTCTCAGGACTGAAGACCACAACAACAACATGAACATCTTTGACGATATATTCTTCATGTAATTACCTTACCTTCTGATGAAGTCACCCTTAGAGGTGATTTGTACATCTTTGACGAAACCTGGTCAAGGTATATAGAAAATCTTTGGAACCGGTTGGCAGATTTTTATATATTTTTCAAAGATTGTGTCGGACGTGAAACTGTAAGGTGTAAAATAATTATTTGTGTTCCAAAAGTTTTGGTTGGATCGTAAATGGTTATGAACATTAAACTGAGTTAATTATAAGTTACACATCTTAATTTTAGAGGTCGGGGAAAATTGAATTAAATAAGCAAAGATTCATAATAAAGATATTAAGTTACAATTTTGAACTGAATAAGCCTTAGTCAAAGTTAGTTTGACTTTTAGTAAAACGTTTCACACATATATAGCAAAGATTGTTCAGCTATGTAGGCACGACTCTCAAGGGCTCAACGATCACGAATTTTTGTGTCGAATTCAGTTGTCTTCTAACATTTCAATTATCATACAATATCGTTTCTTCAATGAATGTTAGCGGAAAAAGTTTGCTATTTTCTAAAACAGGTTTCATGACCATGTCTTTGTTTTCCACGAAACTGTATTTCTATCACCAAATGTAATTCTTAGATGGGAATATTTCCCACTCACTTTGCCAGTTGTTATGTCAAGAGGTCTCAGTTTTTCTATTGTTTCCTCCATGTTACTTTCATCCTATTGTCTGTTAAGTGCTCCATATACGTCTGTTACACTAACAAACAAATTACAACACTCCAAAATTAAGTTCGTCTACCGAAAAACTAAGTGAAACGGGTAACTTATTGCTTCCCGAAACGGACTGTAGTTTTGAATCGAAATTCCGTAAGCGCTCTTCTTTCTCCCTAGTTTACACTGCGGGAAGCGACAGGTGCTTCCATTAGCGCTAGAGTTTAGAAACTGCTCTTGTCCGATACAATCCTTTGTCTGATACTAACCGATTTTCCGCAATGATGCCCACATGTGTATGTGCGCGATCTCCAGTTGGGAAGGGAAGGAAAAATAATGTTTTTCGCTGTTTTACCGCTTCCGCTACGCGGTTCATGCCCTCTAGGTAATAGCTAAAAGCAGCGTTTCACTGTTTCTAAAAGAGAAATACTGACCGATTTATTCCGCTGCGTCAAACCGCACGGCGCCTTTGACGCACAGTAAGGCCAGCAAATTGCAGTGCGTTGATTGATAACGCTGTTCCCAGCGGCCATACGCACGGGAAATTGCTTTGCGCGGTGACATCGACACAGAGCTTCATACAGATGACACTGCGCCTGCGCGGTCACGGCCCACCTCTTTGATATACTGCTTCAAAGCGAATCGTAGAGCGACGGAATCAAAACAGACTGCCTCCTCCAGTGTCACCGGAGGACATACATCCCTGCACAGCAGAACAGTAATGACCGCAGCTTTTATAACTGTTAGGGAGGAAAGATTATACTGAAACGGTGTCGGGTGTTCTCCGGTGGAAATTGGGTGGGTCAGAGTGAATTAAAAGCAACTCGTTGTCAGAAGAAGCGTTTATTTATTTCCCAGCAACGTTTACTGAAGGATTGAAGGCTGTGCTTGTGCTATGTCGTATATGAAGTACCACTGGGCTGTAGCAGTCAGACGTCAGAACGCTCTAGGGGATTTCGTGAAGCTGAGGAACTGGGGTTGTGTGTATGTTTTAGACGTGTAAGCTTGTGCTTGGTGTTACGTGTGTGTGATATTGGTCCCTAAAGTGGTACGTAAAGATTAGTTTTTTCCGTCTGCTAGAAGCTTCTGGTGTTTCTTGTCCTAAGTTTTGAATGAAAATGTGGGGCGAAGTTTGTGTGGTTTCGTAAAATTTTGGGGATTTGTCCTGAATGAGTGTGTAGATGGTCATTGG
Organism: Schistocerca gregaria; assembly: GCF_023897955.1. NCBI lineage: Eukaryota > Metazoa > Arthropoda > Insecta > Orthoptera > Acrididae > Schistocerca > Schistocerca gregaria. The sequence continues at coordinate 466,977,821 of NC_064922.1, forward strand.
CTTACAACGTCTCTTATATGTGTATTGAGAATGTTTCTGCCAGGGCCTGAGATGAAACAGGAAACTGTTTTGGAGAAGCCACAGTCTTTTAAGTGCTACACACACATATCCGAGGGAGGACTCGAACCTCCGGTGGGAGGGGCAGCGCAGTCCGTGACATGACGCCTCAAACCGCGCGGCCACTCCACACTGCTAGTGTTGAGCCAGATGCCATAGATCACACTTCCGAGGTATACAAGATGACCTGAAGTATGAACTGGCGCCAGAGAAGGAGTCTGCACAGAACGGTTAGTCCAGCACCTTTCAGGAGGCAATAAAACCTACAGAAAAGATCGTACCCTTTGCCTGCTGCAGACGTGAGATGCTTGTTCCATGTAAGGCGTCTATCAATCTTAAGGCTCAGGTCCGATACGGAATTTTTCCAAATCATTTCCCTGCCGTCAGTGGCTAGTTGACAGTCAGCGAGCTTGATTCTGGGGTAAAGTAGATCGCCTGACACTTCGTGGATCTTCATCTTCCATCAGTTACACCACTATTAGCTTTCATTGATAACACCACTACGTAACATCGTCCAGGTGTTACTGAAGGTTGCGATGTATTTGCATAACGCTGCGGCTACTTTTGTAAACGGCTGTATCATCGGCATGGAGAGCCATCTCTCCGCCTATTTGATTAAGAATGTCATTTTTTTGTATGTTACTAAATATAAATTTAAGCCTTCTAACTTAAAATCTAAATTTAAAAAATTATTAAGAGACAGTTGATTTATCGACAAGCCATTCATTAAAACCGAGCCTCGCGGGACCCCTGAAGCAATCTGCCGTGTGTGGCTAGACTTGCCTCCCTTCCTTACTTACAACTGTAGTTCTGTAAGGAAGGAGTCAGTTATCCATGTTATATGTCCTGGGCACCCTATTTTATCTACACTGAAGGTTTATGCCCACGTCAGGCGCGCACTGGATGGGATGGTGGGCGTCGTATTCTCGGACGTTGCTGCACCGAATGTGGAAGTGACGCTGATAGCTTTTGCTGCACTTAGCTAACCAGGATAGCTTGAGGACCTTGCGATGTCTGCATAGACTGCCGGCGGCGCCGGCTTCGCTGCTGTACAAGGTACTACTTCCGACTCTACCATAGTCGAAGGTGACTGGCTCGCGATCGTCCTATGGTATCATAGATCGATACCACCCTCATCGGCGTTCACAGCTGGCAACGGAAACCCAAGTTTCCGACAAGCGCCGACAGTGGTCGTGTGGGATCCAATGATACGTGCCCACTGAGCCACAACTTCAGTATTTCTATGTGCGGCCTCTATTGCCGTGATATACGATAGTCGGTGCAGCTGCAAGGCCGAATATCAGTCGCAATCTTCTTCAGTCTTCAATCTTAGTCAGCCTTTGACAGTACGCTCGTGCATTAGTAGAGGTAGCTCCGCACTACATGAAGCCCTTCACTTAGCTTCTTGTATTAGCTCAATTTTATTGCTGTTTTTTTCTTTTGTAAAGCTTCTTCGCAACACTTGGAGAACACAAGTTAAGCGAAATTTCTGTTTACCATATTTACGTGTTCACCAATCGTTTCTGTTCCTGCCCAGTTTCCTATCGGCAGCAGCTGCTGCACAACGCTGTAACTTACCTTCCATTGTGTATGAAGTAGTACACAACAGGTCCAGTAAGGTGATGGAGGCAAATAGGTAGAACCACAGAGCTGCGTCTGGCCGCCGGCGCTTAGCTGTTCGATCCTCGGCCTAGACCCCTGGCAGGCAGATAACATTACAGCAAATGCCGACTCAATGACTCGCCAATTCGATGAGCGCATATCCGGGCGGCCAGTATTTATACACACCAAAGCGGATTTATTTCGGCATGGCTGCCGCAAATTTCACGCACGCCATATGAGGAAGGGTCAATGAATTTGGTAACCAGCTGGTCACCGACAGTAAAATTTTGACGTATAAGTGACGCCATGGCGTAACGCCACGCCAGCACATTACAGGTAGCTCCTACCTGTGGCAACGAGACCTCTGACTGGGATCGCGTTGTTACATTAAATACATCGTTATTGGAACCAACAATTCCTTCAAAACCTCGTACATAACCATTAAATATACACATTATTCACACATCAGTGATCTGTAATTACTCTAAAATAAGTCCTGGAATGATAAGTAAGACGTAATGTGTCCTCCCTATCTGCCTAGTCTAAAATTTCTCATCTATACCATGATAACATCAAACACTGTACACCGCTTGCCACTCTGTGAACAAGTACACATAGACAACACACGTCATGGGATACTCTATAATATCGCGTCGGAGTTCCTGTTGACTGTCATAGTGCAGCAGCTCGTTTTGGCATGGCCTCAACAAGTCGCTGAAAGTCCCCTGCAGAAATATTGAGCAATGTTGCGTCTATAGCAGTCCATAATTGTGAAAGTGTTGCTTGTGCAGGGCTTGTCCACCAACTAACTTCTCGATTTTGTCCCAAAAATATTCGATGGGATTCACGTCAGGCTATCTGGGTGGCCAAATCAGTCGCTCGAATTGTCCAGAATGTTCTTCAAACCACTCACGAACAGTTGTTGCCCGAAAGAATGGAGCACTGTCATCCATAAAAATTCCATAATTGTTTGAGAACATGAATTCCATGAATGGCTGCAAATGGTCTCCAAGTAGCCAAACATAATCACTTCTAGACAATTATCGGTTCAGTTCTATATAAACATAATCCACTCCATTATGGAGCCACCATCCGCTTGCACAGTGCATGTTGATAACTTGAGTCCATGGTTTCAAGGAGTCTGCGCCACTCTCGAACCCTATCATCAGGTCTTACCAGATGAAATAGGGGCTTATCTGACTACGCCACAGTTTTCCAGTCGGCTAGGGCCCAGGAGAGGCACTGCAGACGATTTCGTGTAGTTAGCAGAAAAACTCGTGGGGGTCGTCTGCTTCCATAGCCCATTAACACCAAATTTCGCCGCACTATTCCAGCGGATACACTCTTCGTACGTCCCACATTGATTTCTGCGGTTATTTCACTCTACGCAAACGCCGTTGCTCTCGAACGTTAAGTGAGGTCCGTCAGCCACTGCGTTGTCCACGGTGAGAAATAATTCCTGAAATTTGGTAATTTCTGCTCATTCTTGACACTGTAGATCTCGGAATATTGCATTCCCTAACTATTTCCGGAATGGATGGTCTCGTGCGCCTAGTTCCAACTACTTTCTGCGTTCAAGTCTGTTAATTCTCATTACACGGCCATAATCACGTCGAAAACCATTTGACATGAACTACTTCAGTAAAATGATAGCTGCGCCAATACACTGCCCTTTTACATCTCGTGCACGTGATACTACCGCCTTCTGTACATGTGCATGTCGCTCTCTCGTGACTTTTGACACCTACAGAATGACTGTACGTGTCACCTAAAGACACACTACAGCACTTTCTCGTAGTAACCTTGTGCACTGGCTGATAGTTGTATGGATGGTATAGATTGTCAAGACGTAGAAACTTAGGCCAGACACTTGCAGAAAATGTACGCAAGGTAGATAAGTGTTACGTATGTATCTGTGCACGCCAACAAAAGATCGGCTATTGAACCCTATTGTCGCAACGCTAGCCTATCTAAACTGTCATCAACCTTCATCAAACTACATTACTTATAGAATGCTTCATCCGGCTTACAAGCATAAATGAATTATCCTTATCAAATGAAAGTGTGCTGAATACTGACATCTCCCCTCCAGGCGAATTAAGTAAGAGACGCCGTTAGAGATGTTTTGTGAATGGACAAGGGATTACATCTTCCAAAAATTTACAACTTACCAAATAACATATTTCCTTGTAGCGAAGGGAATTTTCGTTAATACCTTATTTCCATGCACTGCTCCCTCATATTCAGGAAGCCAGAATTATCATCCAGTCTGGCGCACCAGGGTTACGACAAATCATGACTCAGACAAATGTTCCGGGGCTTGATACTAGGTTAGTATACGTAGAGTCAGAGTTTAATGTCACTTCAAGCGAAGACGTTTTTAATAGGCACAAGTAGCTCCTATATACCCCTGATTATACCAAATGAAGAACACATGATTTCATAGTAGTTTCAAATTCACATTAAGCTTGTTGTCCCTTAGGTTGGGCCATGACAGAGGCATAGATGAAAACATGTAGAAAGTCTGCCATTGGTAACGTTTCTAACACCATCATTTTGATTTTAGCTGAAGGACAGAACGCCATGTAAGGTCACAAATCATTTACTCTATTTCTTATTGCAGCTTGAGATGTTGAATACATTGGTTCTGGTTTCACTGGATTTGATCACTTCGTGGTCCCATAATGCCAACAACTCCTTGTTTGCTCAAGGTTCCAGACTCCTCAAATTCTCCATTTAAAGTGAGTGTCAGAGTTCGAATCCTAGACCGCCACAAAAATTTTCATAATGTCTTTTCAGGCTTTAGCATGAGCACACCCGACTGTTGACGGAAATTTGCTTTGATTTTGAACGTCTCTTCATTCACGTCAGTAACAGTATATGACGGTTTCGACTCACACCGAGACATAGATCTTTTCGTCACACCATTGAAAGTTCAAATATGCCGCTTCTAGCTACTACTAAAAAAGAATTCGATAGATAACGTGTCTTCTTGTGTAGTCAACAACGACATGCGCAGGGATTGATTTCCAGTCTTCACAGTACTCTTCGTGATGTCATTTCCAGTTCAGACATGCGCACATCTCGTTTTTAGTGAAAGAAAAATATATTTTATGTCCATTCGTGCCTAGAAAACACTGGCGACAAATACCGTGTTCGAATCCGTGGAGGGGAGTAACTATTCGTTTTCTCGTAACTTCAATTTCAAACCTCTTGCAACTGCTGAGAAAATTTCGATATATGGCATTTGTCTGTGCTTAGAAATCAACCTGATCAGGTGCTGTGTTCGAATCACTATCCAACACATGCTTTACGTCACTTCAAGTTTGTTACTCGGGAATGAAACCATATTTAACATCTTTTGTGGTTGCTTAACAGGGATACAGTTTCTGGGTAGTTGCCTGGTCCAATAAAAGTTGTCACTCTTTTGTAGTTCAGGTTTGCTAACACATAGCGGCTAGGAATGTATTATATCACATCCATTATTGGTTAGCCAGCAATGACGATTAGTATTGTAATGGAGTCTCATGACATATGAATAACTTTCACTTTTAATGTCACTTTATGTTAGATAACAAGAACGATAGGTGATTTTTAGAACTGCTCACAGATTAACGTTCCACCGGGAATATAATGAAATTACTAGTGAGACTTCGTTGAGATATCGATAGGGCGCTTGGCGCTGCTAATAATGGTTTTTGTAAGTGATTAGTTCATTAATCAGTCTACGCAAAACTGAACGGCAGTTAACAGATGGCTGGGAAATCTTTTAGTGTTTTAGAAAACAAGAACACAAGAATGACTGATGTATTAGAGCTACAGTCATTATTTTTATCAGGTACTAATGGAAATGGTAAATGTAAATGTCACTTCCTGTATCAATTTTGGGTTTACAAGCGTTAAGGACCCTCTCAGGTTTTTCCAATATCTGTTGTATCGTGGTATTAATTTTCACCTGGGGCTATTGTCATACAGAACAGTGTTTTCTAGTGGTAACTTATATTAAACATTTGGATGGTCAAATGTCTGTAGCGAAACGAGATTAGAGGACCTGCAAGAGAGTTACGTTATGTAGGATGCATGAAACTCAGGTGAAATCTAATTCAGGTCATTCGGATACTTTTGAGCTTGATAGTACATTTGTATCTATGGAAATGACCAAGTGAATGAGATATATAGGAACTCATATCTGGATAGTTCAGTCGGTAAGGGCAGGGAACGGTTAGAGACTCGTACCCCGGTGTAGCACCCCATTTTCACCAGCCATGCTGATTCATATTGGCTGACACTTCACAGAAGTGTCAAAAATTAACTGTGAAATATCATCAGCTAATTTTTTGCTGTGCCGCTTCTTCACTTAGGGATAGCGTTTTAAAAGTCCTGCGTTCCAGACCACTCCTTAAATTTTGAGTAAAAATCTGCAACAATAGCACCCTAGGAATTTCAGCACAAAGCGTCACCCTCGCTTTGTCAACGGCTGGACAAAGAGAGCGAAGGAACGAGGAGTGTTTCGTGGAACCCATTTGTCTCTCGAGTGGGAAACTCTACCAAAAATCCAAAGAAAGAGCAATGATCAACAGCATGAGGTTACAGATGGCAATGGAAGCCACTGCATTTCAGGCACACAATGTGAGGACTGAAATTCAAAAAGTTTCATGATGATCTTTCATTAAGATTCCATGTTAGTACCCTATTCAGATCTCTCGAAGGAGCCAGCTAATTGGAAGGTAACCATGAGCTAAGGATTAAAGCCAATTAGAGTTTTGCGAGTCAGAGCATGGATCCGTGTACATGAAATGTGGGTCGTATAATTAAAATGCGAAGAAGATAAGGACATCTGGCTAGAGGAGTACAAGGTAATATTAATAGCAGCTGGAAATAGTATGACCAGAACACGCTTCGTAATCAATAGGAAGGGAGGTCGTACCAACTGTTACAGTGAACAGTTCTGTTCATGAACAGATTATTCAAAGCGTCTTATTTAAAGCACTAGTTTCGTATAATACGGCAAGGGACTCTCGTGGAAACTATAGTGAAGAATTTTTGGGCTCAAAGTAAGGGTGGTGCAAAAATTACAAGAATATGCACCCCAGAATTGTGGGCCCCTGTGATAGGATAAGGGTATTATCTCCAGTGAGCTGCATTACCCAAGACTGCAGCATTAAGCGAAAAATGAGAGCCAATATTAGCCGTTTAAAACTGGGATATGGTAACCAGCTTGGGGAAAATTCTCATGTTGCTTAGAACGTTCCCTCTGCCCTTGAAGTGGTTTAAAGGGAGCGGGTAATTAAGTCTGTGGTCCGGTCGACGTTGCTCCAGCTTTGATCAGTGTTCGATATCTCACTGTTATTACAGAAACTCTGGCACATGTAGTCTTAAAAAGGTGCGCATGATGGCGAGAGAAAGAGACAGAGAGAGTGAGCGTCTGCAATGTTTCCTTGCGTAGATAAAGAGGAAGCTATAGCGCAGCTATCCAAATGAAAGCCTCTGTGTATTGTGTCAAGAGTGGGTGGATGGCTGAATATGCCAGAGGGATCCTGCCAAGATGAATGGAGTATGTAGCGCTGCAGTGTCTGCAAGCGGTATGTGTTGGTCTGGATCAGTTCCACGCGTTGACTGCACTTGCAACAAAGCAGTGCTGTTTATTCGCATTCAAAGCACCATTCCGTAGGCAGCTTGTGTAGAAAGTTGTTGGTCGTATTGTGTACAATGTTCTCATTCTCAGATGGGTCTTTTAGTGTGACTAATGTATATGAGAATTTTATTACACCATTAGTGACAAAGAATGCAGCGAAAGTTTTACATTTGGTAAGCACTTATACTATTCTAAAAAAATTCTACTAAAGCAGACTTGTGTGGAGTTTCTTCGCACTGGATACCAGACATAGATTTAGCTAGAGCGCCCATGTAGTGAAATGATGGAAAGGCCTCCCTGCCGCCGCTGGATAAGCAGCTGCTAGCAGAAAGTCGTATACTCCTAGCTCACTTATTTGTTACATAGTTTAATTCTTAATTTCTTTGATTGTTTTTGGTACTTGCATTGTTTAATTCATAAATTCCTGGCGTATTACAGTATGTGAGAGTTGTAGCATCGCGTTTTAGTGCCTGAATAGTGTAAAATCGCGTAGTCTCTTTCCACCACCGAGCAGTGTGTCAGCAGTGCGCAAGTAGCAGCATTAATGCATTTACTAGGCAATCTTGTATTTTAAGAACCGTTTAAATTTTGTGTCGATTTGTTTGTGCTCTCTGTAGATTAGTTCAGACGTTCTTTGCACAACAGTTTTTAGCATGGATAGGGACTGCAACTGCTGTGTTCGGATGCAGGCTGAGTTGGCATCCCTTCGCTCCCAGCTTCAGGCAGTGTTAGCTTCGGTCACACAGCTTGAGGCTGTTGCCAATGGGCATCACTGTGGTGGTCCGAATGGGGGTTTGTCGGGGACGGCCAGCTCGTCCCACGCATCCCCCGATCGGACTACGACTGTGGCTGCCCTACGACTGTGGCTGCCCGGGATACTGTCCACATTGAGGCTGATCCCGCACCTGTGGTAGAGTGGGCGGTCGTCTCGAGGTGTGGCAGGGGGCGAAAGCCATTCCGGACGGCTGAACGGAAGGCCTCTCAGGTTTGTCTGACGAACCGGTTTCAGGCTCTGTCTCAGGCTGATACTGATCCTCGGCCGGACATGGCTGCTTGTCCTGTTCCAGAGGTTGCCCCTCAGTCAGCAAGATCCAGGCGGTCGCAAAAGGTGGGCTTACTGGTAGTTGGGAGCTCCAACGTCAGGCGCGTAATGGAGTTCCTTAGGGATATGGCAGCAAGAGAGGGGAAGAAAACCAATGTGCACTCCGTGTGCATACCGGGGGGAGTCATTCCACATTTGTAAAGGGTCCTTCCCGATGCCATGAAGGGTACAGGGTGCACCCATCTGCAGGTGGTCGCACATGTCACCACCAATGATGTGTCTCGCTATGGATCGGAGGAAATCCTCTCTGGCTTCCGGCGGCTATCTGATTTGGTGAAGACTGCCAGTCTCGCTAGTGGGATGAAAGCAGAGCTCACCATCTGCAGCATCGTCGGCAAGACTGACTGCGGACCTTTGGTACAGAGCCGAGCGGAGGGTCTGAATCAGAGGCTGAGACGGTTCTGCGACCGTGTGGGCTGCAGATTCCTCGACTTGCGCCATATGGTGGTGGGGTTTCAGGTTCCGCTGGATAGGTCAGGAGTCCACTACACGCAGCAAGCGGCTACACGGGTAGCAGGGATTGTGTGGCGTGGACTGGGCGGTTTTTTAGGTTAGATGGGCTTCGGCCAAGTACAGAAAGGGCAACAGCCTCAAAGGGTGCGGGGCAATGTCAGGACATGCGGGGACCAAGCAAAAATCGGTATTGTAATTGTAAACTGCCGAAGCTGCATTGGTAAAGTACTGAAACTTCAAGCGCTGATAGAAAGCACCGAAGCTGAAATCGTTATAGGTCAGAAAGCTGGCTGAAGCCAGAAATAAATTCTGCCGAAATTTTTACAAACGCACAGGTTGTGTTTAGAAAGGATACACTGCATGCCACCGGTGGTGGCGTGTTTGTCGCTGTTAGTAGTAGTTTATCCTGTATTGAAGTAGAAGTGGATAGTTCCTGTGAATTATTATGGGTGGTGGTTACACTCAACAACCGAGCTACGTTAATAATTGGCTCGTTTTACCGACCTCCCGACTCAGCAGCATTAGTGGCAGAACAACTGAGAGAAAATTTGGAATACATTTCACATAAATTTTCTCAGCATGTTATAGTCTTAGGTGAAGATTTCAATTTACCAGATATAGATTGGGACACTCAGATGTTCAGTACGGGTGGTGGGGACAGAGCATCGAGTGACATTATACTGAGTGCACTATCCGAAAATTACCTCGAGCAATAAAACAGAGAACCGACTCGTGGAGATAACATCTTGGACCTACTGATAACAAACAGACCCTAACTTTTGACTCTGTAAGTGCAGAACAGGGAATCAGTGATCATAAGGCCGTTGCAGCATCCCTGAATAAGGAAGTTAATAGGAATATAAAAAAAGGGAGGAAGGTTTATCTGTTTAGCAAGAGTAATAGAAGGCAGATTTCAGACTACCGAACAGATCAAAACGAAAATTTCTGTATCGACACTAACAATGTTGAGTGTTTATGGAAAAAGTTCAAGGCAATCGTAAAATGCGTTTCAGACAGGTACGTGCCGAGTAAAACTGTGAGAGACGGGAAAAACCCACCGTGGTACAACAACGAAGTTAGGAAACTACTGCGAAAGCAAAGAGGGCTTCACTCCAAGTTTAAACGCAGCCAAAACCTCTCCGACAAACAGAAGCTAAACGATGCCAAAGTTAGCGTAAGGAAGGCTATGCGTGAAGCATTCAGTGAATTCGAAAGTAAAATTCTTTGTACCGACTTGACAGAAAATCCTAGGAAGTTCTGGTCTTACGTTGAATCAGTAAGTGGCTCGAAACAGCATATCCAGACACTCCGGGATGATGATGGCATTGAAACAGAGGATGAAACGCGTAAAGATGAAATACTAAACACATTTTTCCAAAGCTGTTTCACAGAGGATGACCGCACTGCAGTTCCTTCTCTAAATCCTCGCACAAACGAAAAAATGCCTTACATGGCTGACATCGAAATAAGTGTCCAAGGAATAGAAAAGCAACTGGAATCACTCAACAGAGGAAAGTCCACTGGACCTGACGGGATACCAATTCGATTCTACACAGAGTACGCGAAAGAACTTGCCCCTCTTCTAACAGCCGTGTACCGCAAGCCTCCAAATCATTGGAAAAGAGCACAGGTAGTCACAGTCTTCAAGAAGGGTCGTCGAGCAGATGCGCAAAACTATAGAGCTATATCTCTGACGTCGATCTGTTGTAGAATTTTAGAACTTTTTTTTTTTTTTTTTTGCTCGAGAATCTTGTCGTTTTTGGAAACCCAGAATCTACTCTGTAGGAATCAACATGGATTCCGGAAACAGCGATCGTGTGAGACCCAACTCGCTTTATTTGTTCACGAGGCCAAGAAAATATTAGATACAGGCTCCCAGGTAGGTGCTATTTTCCTTCACTTCCGAAAGGCGTTCGATACAGTTCCGCATTATCGCCTGATAAACAAAGTAAGAGCCTACGGAATATCAGACCAGCTGTGTGGCTGGATTGAAGAGATTGTACAAACAGAACACAGCATGGTGTTCTCAATGGAGAGACGTCTACAGACGTTAAAGTAACCTCTGGCGGGCCACAGGGGAGTGTTATGGAACCATTGCTTTTCGAGGATGATGCTGTAGTATACAGAGAAGTTGCAGTATTACAAAACTGCAGCGAAATGCAGGAAGATCTGCAGCGGATAGGCACTTGGTGCAGGGAGTGGCAACTGACCCTTAACATAGACAAATGTAATGTATTGCGAATACATAGAAAGAAGGATGCTTAATTGTATGATTATATAGTAGCGGAACAAACACTGGTAGCAGCTACTTCTGTAAAATATCTGGGAGTATGCCTGCAGAACAATTTGAAGTGGAATGATCATATAAAATTAATTGTTGGTAAGGCGGATACCAGGTTGAGATTCATTGGGAGAGTCCTTAGAAAATGTAGTCCATCAACAAAGGAAGTGGCTTACAAAACACTCGTTCGACCTATACTTGCGTATTTCTCATCAGAGAAGGATCCGTACCAGATCGGGTTGACGGAGGAGATGGAGAAGATCCAAAGAAGAGCGGCGCGTTTCGTCACAGGGTTATTTGGTAACCGTGATAGCGTTTCGGAGATGTTTAGCAAACTCAAGTGGCAGACTCTGCAAGAGAGGCGCTCTGCATCGCGGTGTAGCTTGCTGTCCAGGTTTCGAGAGGGTGCATTTCTGGATGAGGTATCGAATATATTGCTTCCCCCTACTTATACCTCCCGTGGAGATCATGAATGTAAAATTAGAGAGATTCGAGCGCGGACGGAGGCTCTCAGCCAGTCGTTCTTCCCGCGAACCATACGCGACTGGAACAGGAAAGGGAGGTAATGACAGTAGCACGTAAAGTGCCCTCCGCCACCCACCGATGGGTGGCTTGCGGAATATAAATGTAGATGTAGATGTAAACTGAAAGAGCGTAGCGCACCAAGCAACTGATGCGCAGTTTATTAATATTTAAATTTTGTCGATTGAGTCTGCCTGGCTTCTTTCATTGTTAATAATTATTTTGGTAATTAAACTGCAAATTAAACCACACTGCTACCAGTTTGGGTCCAGACTTAAGAAAGTATTATATATTTTAATTATTCCACACAGTTTTAATTAGACAAATATTAATTAATTTTGGATCATATGCGTAGTTTGAAGCTTATGTAACTAACATACACCACTTGCAGACACGATAAGCACTACTTAAAATAACTTACTTCTTTTACGAGGGTCGTCCACAAAGTAAGTTCAGTTTCTGTTTGTATCCGACGTGTGCTTTGTAGTGCTTCTTTATAATGTCAGCCGCTATTGAAAATGTCGCCGAGTGTGAAATCAGATCTGTGATTCGTTTTCTAAATGCAAAGAAAGTTTAACCAAAGAAAATTCATCGGCAAATCTGCGAGGTTTACGGAGAAAATGCTATGTATGATTCAATGGTTAGAAGATGGGTCATACTGTCAGTGATAGACCTGATCTAGTGCACGATGAAGAACGAAGTGGATGCCCGTCTGTGATTACTGTGACAGAAAAGGCATTTTGCTGATTGATTTCTTACCACGAGGCCAAACAACCAATGCACATGGTTACTGCGAGAACAATACAGAATCAGCGCCGCGGATTACTGTCAAAAGGTGTTGTTTTTTTTCCACGATAATGCCCGACCTTACAAGGCGAATATGACCAAACAACTCATTCGGGAATGTCACTGGGAATCGTTTGATCATCCTCCGTACAGCCCGGACCTCCGTCATTGATGGTCAACACTTCAACGATGATGAGGAGCTGAAATAATATGTTACCACATGGCTGAATACACAGGCGGCAACCTTCTGTCAAGAAGGCATACAAAAACTTGTGCAATGCTATGACAAGTGCCTACAAAATTTCGGAAGCTATGTACAAAAGTAGCTTAACAGTTATAGAATTTTGTACAATAAATATTTTTTTCTGTGTCTGTAAACGTTTGTTTTGTATAACCAAATGGAACTTACTTTGTGGACGACACTCGTAGTAAATACTGCCATCTGTTGGATTGCAGGCAAAGCCTTTAGTTTGCAGAACCATTTATTTTTACACACGACCTTGCAATAAGACCAAATGTCAAAAAAATTATTTACCTTGCAACACATTAAATCATCCACTTTAAAACTTCCAAAGCTTTCAGCAATTTGAAAATTTCTTTAGGTAAACATTTCAATAAACTTTTAGAGCCGCGCGGGGTAGCCGTGCGGTCGAAGGTTCGTCGGAGGTTCGAGTCCTCCTTCGGGCACGGGTGTGAGTGTTGTCCTTAGCATAAGTTACTTTAAGTTAGATTAAGTAGAGCCTTAGCCTAGGGACCGATGACCTCAGCAGTTTCGTCCTATTAGATCTTAGCACAAATTTCCAAAGAAAAACTTTAAGAAAACAAATTTACGCAACAGACAAAATTGCCAAATAGGCCAACCCCTTTTAAAATAAGTGAAAATCAAGCACCTCACTTCCAAAAGAGCTTCACTTATTGGGCCATCGGCTGATACCACTTGCACATACCACCTCTATGGTTGTTATTTCGGCCTTTCATCAACATAATTTCTGCACATAGTTATAATATACCCTGCAACTCAACAACTATTTAGCACTTGTAACATCAAATCAATGTAAATAAAATAACTTGAGCCTTAATAACATCAAAGTTTGGAGTAGTTAGCTAATTTAAGGACCTGGCTTTTAATTTACCCAGAAACGATACTTAACTAGAGAAGGAGCTAGACAAGTTAGTTCCCAAGCTAACCGAGAACTCTAAATACAGCACACAGAAACATAAAATCTTAAATACGGGCGTAATTTAAAACAAATATTATGAATTACCGAAAACTTTCTTAACCACATTGTGCCCTTTTAAGACTAACCTCATCATAGTTTCTCTAATATCTGAGCTGTAGTTTAACGCGAGATATTGAACACCGATCGAAGGTGGAGCAAGGTCGACTGTGGGACAGTTTAAATGGGTTAAATATACAAGTCGATATCATAAGCAGAAGATGAATAAAAAGAGCTCCAACAGCGACTGAGGAGGGTTGCTACATTAAGGTAGCAGTCGGTTTAGTTCCTATTGGTGGGTACCGATTTATTTTTGATCTCTCTATCGAATGAACACGTAATATTCCATATTAAAAATCAATTTGTTTGTAACGCGAAATAAACCGACGCTTTCCGTCGACGCTCGGCTCGCATGAAAAAAGTGATGAGTAGTGTTTGTGCGGGCTGGCTCCAGATACACATTATGTGATGAAAAGTATTCGGACATCTGGCTGAAAATGACTTCGAAGTTCGTGGCGCTCTCCATCGATAATGTTGGAACTCAACATGATGTTGGCCCAACTTTAACTTTGATGGCAGCTTCCATTCTCGCAAGCAAACGTTCAGTCAGGTGCTGGAAGGTTTGTTAGGGAGTGCTGCACTGAGAAGAGGTATCGTTGTCGGTCGGTGAGACATGGCACGAAGTCGGCTTTCCAAAACATCCCAAAGGTGTTCTAGAGGATTCAGGTGAGGACTCTGCGCAGGCCAGTCCATTACAGGGATGTTATTGTCGTGTAACCACTCCGCCACAGCCCGTACATAATGAACAGGTGCTCGGCCGTGCTGAATGATGCAATCGCCATCCCCGAATTGCTCTTCAACAGAGGGAGGAAAGAAGGTGCTTAAAACATCCGTGTAGGCCTGTGCTGTGATAGTACCACGCGAAACAACAATGTGTGCAAGCCCCCTGCATGAAAAACATGACCACACCATAACCAACCGCCTCCTAATGTCACTGCTGGCACTACACATGCAGGCAGATGACATTCACCGGGCATTCGCTTTACCCAAGCTCTGCCATCGGATCGCCACATTGTGTACCGTGATCCGTCACTCCACACAACGTTTTCCCACTGTTCAATCGTCCAATGTTTACGCTCCTTACATCAAGCGAGGCGTCGTTTGGCATTTAATGGCGCGATGTGTGGCTTAGAGCAGCTGCTCGACCATGAAATACAAGTTTTCGCACCTCTCGCCTAACTATCATAATACTTGCAGTGAATCCTGGTGCAGTTTGAAATTCAGGTATGATGGTCTGGATAGACGTCTGCCTATTACAAATTACGTCCCCCTGCAACTGTCGGCGGTCTCTGTTAGTCAACTACGCGGTCGGCCTGTACGCTTTTGTGCTGTACGTGTCCTTTCACGTTTCCACTACACTACCATATCGGAAACAGTGGACCTATGGATGTATAGGAGTGTGGAAATCTCGCGTACATACGTGTGACACAAGTGACACCCAATCACCTGACCACATTCGAAGTCCGTGAGTTCCGCAGAGCACCCCATTCTGCTTTCTCACGATGTCTAATTACTACTGAGGTCGCTGATATGGAGTACCTGGCTGTGGGTGGCAGCACAATGCGCGTAATATGAAAAACGTGTGTTGTTCGTATACTTTTGACCACGTAGTGTACACTGAAAAAACGAAACTGTGTATATCTGCTGAAACACCAGAGAAAAGGCGCCTGACGACTGTTAGGAGGGACACCCAGTATACATGTTGTTTTTAAGTCTTCGCGATAAACGCCTTGAGGTGATAGATTTTGTCATTAGGGCCAACCTTTGTTAGAGGAAAAATTCTCGCTGAGACTTCCGAGCGACGCCATCCTCGGCACGACGCGTTTTCACACAGCTAGCAGTGTCTACTAGCCACCTGTTTAGCATACTACCCAACCGAGTAAATTTTAAAGAGATTTTCAGCAAAATAAGGTATTTCTCTAAGCGGAGAAATCTTTTTTAGAATCTAATCAGTACGTTTAATTTGGCAGAATCTATTGCTTTTCATGCAAAGCAAATAACTGAATGATAGACAACAAACATTGCGCGTGAACGTTGCAGATTATGTACACCCTGCCACGTCACAGGGCCATAACTAAAAGCTATGAATAAAATCGTATACTGTATATACCAGCAGGCCGGTTATTCATGAGCAGCTAGTTGAGAATATGTATGAACATCAAATGACACAACGAACCGTCTCTCTCAGCATATCGATTCAAACCCAGGTCATGCAGAGTAAGCAAAGGGCCGACCGTTGTGGCCGAGCTGCTCTATGTGCTCCAGTCTGGAACCGTGCGGCCGCTACGGTCGCATGTTCGAATCATGCCTCGGGCATGGATGTGTGTGATGTGTTTAGGGTTGTTAGGTTTAAGTAGTTCTAGGGGACTGATGACCTCATATGTTAAGTCCCATAGTGCTCAGAGCCATTTGAACCATTTTATTTTATTTTATTTATTTATTTATTTATTTATTTTGCATATACCAAGTATCTCTCCAGAGAGATATCATGCACATCCTCTGGCTTTCGTCAGGTATTTACAATTTCGATTTTGCTGTGCGTAGCTGGAGTCAGCCAAAACAGGTGTCGACAGAAAGTATCGTTGTGTTTGCTTTTGTAAATAAAGCTATTATTAAATCGGAATTTCACGTGCCCTATCGATAGAGAGGCCGAAAATCAGTCTAGCGCGATGTTCGTTTTACCGATATGTATTATTAGGAACAGTAAAACACTGATCCAGCAGCGACAGCACCGCCATGACGGTGACTGCTACCACCATGCGACAGTACTGTTGAGTCGTTGCTAGGGAATTTGTTTGTGTGTGGAGACAAACCCACGCTTTTCGTCCTTACTGGGAGAGATAGAGAGTTTCACACATTATGTATAAACAGTACAGCGGTATAGGGCTATTTCGCCAATGCCCGATGCGCCAGGCGGGCTGCTTGAATGTCAAAAAGAGGACAAGAAAACAGACAAGCTGTCAGAACACGAAGAAGCCGATCTGGCTACGACGCTAATGAATCCGTACAGTGGTGCGAGACATATTGTCAAGGAATGTGGTCTCAGCCAGACAAGTGCCAATAGCATCTTGCATCGACGGATTTCCATCAGGCACTCGACGGATGTGATTTCGAACGTTTGTCCTTCAGCAACTGAGAGACGACCTTACCTTCTCCCAGCGTGTACTCTTTACCTATGAAGCAACGTTGCTTCGTCAGGTGCAACAACAAATCCCATGGAGCGTAAGTGTATGGTGCGGCATTATACGAAATTACACTGTGGGAGCTTACTTTATCTCAGATTTTCTAAATGGACATTCGTACGCATACTTCCTGACGAACATTCTGCCGCTTCGAGCAAATAGGGGTGGCCATAATAAAAACAAAAGTGTTTTCCGTTGCTGCGGAATCTTCTCATGAAATTTCAATCACCAACTTTCTCCTCCGAATCAGAAAATATCTTTCTAACGCCGATCTACACAGAGAGAAACGACCATCACAATAAAGTTAGGGCAATCTAAGCTCGCACAAAAAGATATAGGTGTTCGTTTTTTCCGCACGCTGTTCGAGTTTGGAATAACGGAGAATTTTTGTGAAGGTGGTTCGATGTACCCTTTGCCATGTAGATTTACAGCCACTTAGATGCAAAAGTTCATTTGACTGAGAGTAGAAATTATCGAAAATTTGGTGTTAAGGTTCACTAATAACACTGGTTTCATCAAACATCGGACCGATAGTTTGAATACCAGAAACCGCAAGATAAACTCCATTTTTTCCCCTAAAGAAGAACTTAATGCGTAATGTTATGATTTTCTGTGAATCAGTAGCTATTTGTCTGAATATTTACATAGTCATAAAGGTGAAAACAAACTTCGTCACTCATAAAATACTTCGTAGGGTCAAGTTTACCATCCACAGTCTTCTTAAGCAATCAGTCGCAGTACTTAATCATTATTTTCTCAGTTGTATGTAATGCCGCCAACGGCCTTGCCGCAGTGGGAACACCAGTTCCCGTCAGGTCACCGAAGCTAAACACTGTCGGGCTGGGCTAGCAGTTGGATGGGTGACCATCCGGACTGCCCTACGCTGTTGGCAAGCGGGGTGCTCTCAGCTCTTGTGAGGCAAACTGAGGAGCTACTTAATTGATAAGTAGTGGCTCCGGTCTCGTTAATTGACATACGGTCGGGAGAGCAGTGTGCTGACCACATGCCACTCTATATCCATAGCCAGTGAAGCCGGTTCTGAGGATGACACGGCGGTCGGTTGGTATCGTTGGGCCTTCCAAGGCCTGTTCGGACGGAGTTAAGTTTTAGTTTTTAGCATGGTTAAGTATAGAATAATAAGGTTTAAGACTCACACGTGTCCGCTCTGAAAGCCACAAAATAGTTTGAAACCCCTTATGGAGTTTGAAAAGAACTATTATGGCTAATCTTAGAATCGAAGAGTTCGCCACTGACTGACTATTTCGTCATCAACTTCTTGTCGTTTCTGTCGCAGTAATACTGGACTTAGGAAATAGCACTCGAAAAATTCCACGAGTCTACGAATGTAAGCTTGGACTATGCGCACACTTCTATTCGCGAGATACAGAACAGCTCACAGGATGCCAAAAAGGAACCATTCACAGCACTTTTTTTGCGACAAGCTGCAACTGAAACTGCGACAATGAACCACGCCCGCTACGTTATGGAAATCCGCCGATCAGGTAACAGGAAAATCATGTGTTGCTTACGGAATGGGGCCAGTTTCATCTTGGGATTACCACTGCAATCCAAATCCACGTACGTTTCGTTGCACCAAGACATTTGACAATACTATCCCAGGATGAAATATTTTGGTTCTACATCTTGTGACTGTTTTAATTTTGATGTCTGATGTTGCAGATAATGCTCTCAGATTCCTTTCGTGGTTGTGAAGTTCCTCTGTCGGAGATAAGAGTCTACTTTAGTACTTTATTGGCTAACTTTCGTTCCTCCAGTTTGCGTAGATGGAACTTTCCCTTTAAATACACGTGCTACTATCAGACAAGTTACAGAAGAAAATTTCTAATCAAAACTGCAAGAGAAAGAGACCTTATCTACACTGATGAGACAACGAATTCTAAAGTTGAATTTGCCATCTGGAAACTCCCAAAGTAATGTAATGCCAAAAATATTTCTGGGGCAGAAGAAATAAGATGTAGCGCAGACAGAGTGTATGTATGAATTCGTAATTTGCGCAATATTTTTACTGCTCCTTACGAGTGCAAGTCGCTTAAAGGATCTCTGTTTATTATTTTGGTTGAAGGTAGCCACGTGGAAGTACGCAGTTGCTCGTCATCTCTCTTTGCTTGTACTGTGCTCCCTACGCTACGGTCGCAGGTTCAAATCCCGCCTCGGACATGGATGTGTGTGATGTCCTTAGGTTAGTTAGGTTTAAGTACTTTTAAGTTCTAGGGGACTGATGACCTCAGATGCTTAGTCCCATAGTGCTCAGAGCCATTTGAACCATTTGAACCAAAACGTCAAATCACCACATTCTGATAACTTTCTCTCAAGGCCTAACAGAAATCTTCTGACAACCACGTCCGACAACTTACCCAGTTCAGCCAGAAGTGATTCTAAAACACCACTGCTAGCGAAAAGACTCTTCCGTCCTGAAAAGTTGGGAGGAGGGGTTCGTTATACTTAAAAGTGGTCAGCCAAAATTTCTTCTTCCCGTTCAAACTTTGACTTCCTTATGTAGGCCTGTCTCCTCTGTCGTATCTCATAACATGATTTATCTTCTCTTTTTTTTTAAAAAAAAGTAGGGGAGAGGTGGAGATATTCTTTGGCTATGAGGTGACCAACCGTTATCTCACTTATGGCATGGTTTTTGCTATTTTCTGACGGCTTGTTTCCTTCTCTATCTTTTCTAAAACGACATTGAATATAGAACGGTCCTTCTCTTAAAAAGTAGAGGGGGAAGAATCGTTGTATTTGAAACTCCCACCCAACTTTCTGCTTCCTCCCTACCTATTAAGGCCTGTTACCTTCTCTGTCTTCATGCCTTGTTACTTTTCGAACACTTACATGATCATTCAACAACAATAACTCATGGAAAACTGGATAAAGGAAATTAAAAAGTAGAACCAACAGCATAAACGAAATAAAGACCCTAGTACGGTCCATGTTATCTCCAGAGGTTTTAGTGCAGCCTGGTCAGGATAAAAATTTTGCGTGGCAGACTCTATAATGCCGATAGAAACGGGAAGTGCAAGTGACAAATTCAGTCAAGGTATCTGAAACAAAGCGACGGGCATATTTCACAAGGACGCTATAAGGTTCGTTAAGTAATTGGACATCGGGAGTGAGAAGTACGGTAGTTTCACGCCTTCATGCAAGAGAATTTTCATTTATTATTGTTAGAGAAACTGGTGTCTGCTATAGGGTACAACTAGTAATACACAGTATTTAGAAGAACCTAAATGGGAAAATATGACTGAAAAATCAAGAACGAAGGACTATAAAGAGGTGGAAGATAGAGATGCAGTTTTTCTCCACTACCTTTCAATATTGACATGGAAGGGACAATGACAAAATTAAAAAATAGAGTTAAGAGTACCGGTAGGACGGAAATTCAGGATTAAAAAAAATACCAATCTTCAGGTTCGCTGAAAACATATCTACCTTTACCGAAAGCGAGGAAGTATTATACGATCTTCTGAACGCAAAAAAGACCGTAATGACTACTGATCAAGGACTGAGAGTAAACCGATGACAGACGAATCTACTAGCGGTATTAGAAGTGAGACGTGGGATAAACTTAATATCAAAATTGGGGATCATAAAGTAGATGCAGTGAAGGAATTTTGCTACCCTGAAAGCAAAATAACTCAGGAGGTCTAAGCAAGGAGGAGACAAAGAGCAGATTTGCACAGGGGAAGAGCGCATTCGTGGCCAACAGAAATCTGCTAGTGTCAAATATCTTTTTTAATTTGTGGAAGTAACTTATGAGAATATACTGCATAATATGGGCCGTGGGAAAACGAGAAAAGAAGAGAATTGTAGCGCTGGAAATGTGGTGCTGAAGTAGGACGCTGAAAATTATATGGAGTAATAAGAAAAGTAATGAGGAGGTTCGTCACAGAATCGGTGAAGGGAAGAATATATGGGAAATATTATCACGAAGAAGGTAGTTGATAAAAGAACATGAATTAAGATATCAAGGAATAAACTACGTGAGGGAGCTGTAGGAAGTGAAAGTGTAAGAAGAGAGTGAGACTGGAATATATCCAACAAATGTTCAAGATGGTATATGCAAGCGCTACTCTGAGATGATGGTGTTAACAGGAGGGGGCTGTATCAAGCCAGTCAGAATAATGATGATCTAAAAACATATTCCAACAACACACTAAGTGACGCTAGTTATAGCACTAGTTAGAACAATGACCTTCTTGCGCCACCGCCGAGTACTTTAACAAATATAAAATGGAAGTTGCATTTGGCATATTTCGCCGTTAAGTCCTATTCTGGGGTGCTCGGCCGCCTCGTGCAATTCTTATCTGACGCCAATTTGGTAGTTTTCAGGTTCATGATGATGAAATGACGATGAGAACAACACAACACAACAACTAGCCCCTGAAATGACGATGAGAACAACACAACACAACAACTAGCCCCCGAGCGGAGGAAATCCCCGACCTGGCCAAGAGTCGAAATGGGGACCCTCTGATCGGGAGCTAGCAAAGCTAAACACAATACCAGGAGCTGAGATATATCCGACTAATTTATGTCCATTCCGTCAAATGTTCTTTCAGTAGGGGAAGAAGTATAGCAACCACTCCAAGGCAAATTGAATTTTCACCAGGCGTTGGTTACTGATAGTAGCTTGCTGCTTGGACATATTAAATCTACTTCTTTTAGTATGTCCCCTAGAACTAAGAACTACTTAAACCTAACTAACCTAAGGACATCACTCACATCCATGGCCGAGGCAGGATTCGAGCCTGCGACAGTAGCGGTCGCGTGGTTCCAGACTGAAGCGCCTAGAACCACTCGGCCACAAAGGCCCGCCCTGAAACCATCAGACCGAAACAAACGACAAGTAACTACATTTATAAACCAACAGAGGTGTTCAAAAACTGATATTGTAAAAAGTATTATTCTATATATAACTCAGGTAAAATGGATAATATAAATGACTTATCTTAAATCAGACGGCTAAAAAAAAAAAGTGTCACTAAAGAATATCAGAACAAACTTCCCCTGCCAAACTCACTGCTAACACTTTGGTGCAAATTAGAACTATTCTCCTACTAAAATTACTTGTCAGTTGCCATCTGTACTTACCTCTACAGAGTTGCTACACCGGCTGCTGGCTACCCAAACAGGATGAGTCACTTGACACTTGCTGTTCCATAAAGCATGTATGGCGGAGCAGCATTTGGAGCGGCCGTGATGAGGTGTCACGGGAACGCGACATGCTCTGTAGACAGCTGATTCTGGTTAGCGGTGGTTGAAACGCGACAGACGACATGTTTTGTTGCCCTCAATTTAAGCACATGTCCTAACCTAACTACACTCCTGGAAATGGAAAAAAGAACACATTGACACCGGTGTGTCAGACCCACCATACTTGCTCCGGACACTGCGAGAGGGCTGTACAAGCAATGATCACACGCACGGTACAGAGGACACACCAGGAACCGCGGTGTTGGCCGTCGAATGGCGCTAGCTGCGCAGCATTTGTGCACCGCCGCCGTCAGTGTCAGCCAGTTTGCCGTGGCATACGGAGCTCCATCGCAGTCTTTAACACTGGTAGCATGCCGCGACAGCGTGGTCGTGAACCGTATGTGCAGTTGACGGACTTTGAGCGAGGGCGTATAGTGGGCATGCAGGAGGCCGGGAGGACGTACCGCCGAATTCCTCAACACGTGGGGCGTGAGGTCTCCACAGTACATCGATGTTGTCGCCAGTGGTCGGCGGAAGGTGCACGTGCCCGTCGACCTGGGACCGGACCGCAGCGACGCACGGATGCACGCCAAGACCGTAGGATCCTACGCAGTGCCGTAGGGGACCGCACCGCCACTTCCCAGCAAATTAGGGACACTGTTGCTCCTGGGGTATCGGCGAGGACCATTCGCAACCGTCTCCATGAAGCTGGGCTACGGTCCCGCACACCGTTAGGCCGTCTTCCGCTCACGCCCCAACATCGTGCAGCCCGCCTCCAGTGGTGTCGTGACAGGCGTGAATGGAGGGACGAATGGAGACGTGTCGTCTTCAGCGATGAGAGTCGCTTCTGCCTTGGTGCCAATGACGGTCGTATGCGTGTTTGGCGCCGTGCAGGTGAGCACACAGGGCCAACACCCGGCATCATGGTGTGGGGAGCGATCTCCTACACTGGCCGTACACCTCTGGTGATCGTCGAGGGTACACTGAATAGTGCACGGTACATCCAAACCGTCATCGAACCCATCGTTCTACCATTCCTAGACCGGCAAGGGAACTTGCTGTTCCAACAGGACAATGCACGTCCGCATGTATTCCGTGCCACCCAACGTGCTCTAGAAGGTGTAAGTCAACTACCCTGGCCAGCAAGATCTCCGGATCTGTCCCCCATTGAGCATGTTTGGGACTGGATGAAGCGTCGTCTCACGCGGTCTGCACGTCCAGCACGAACGCTGGTCCAACTGAGGCGCCAGGTGGAAATGGCATGGCAAGCCGTTCCACAGGACTACATCCAGCATCTCTACGATCGTCTCCATGGGAGAATAGCAGCCTGCATTGCTGCGAAAGGTGGATATACACTGTAGTAGTGCCGACATTGTGCATGCTCTGTTGCCTGTGTCTATGTGCCTGTGGTTCTGTCAGTGTGATCATGTGATGTATCTGACCCCAGGAATGTGTCAATAAAGTTTCCCCTTCCTGGGACAATGAATTCACGGTGTTCTTATTTCAATTTCCAGGAGTGTACTACCTCGTAATGTGTGATGTATCAGAGAAAATGACGATCAACAATCTTCAGTAGAATTATGAACCATGCACGAGTTGTTTACGCCGGTTAAAGCTAAGCTCTATGAGCGAACAGAAGACAGAAAAAATTTCAGTTTCATAGCTATAAGAAAATTGTAATTTCTCTACTTTATTAGTTACATGAAACTGTCTTCATACTGTCAACACGAGCTGCCACGTTACGAGCCGATGAGCAGTCTCGGTTTGCACCAGTATAGAGTTTATAGACGACAAGGGCAGATTCCAAACGAAAAACAATTATTGTAAGAAAATTTACGAGCAAATAAAGAAGTAAATTAGATGATGAAAATGGTATGATAAAGTGTTAGAAATTAAGAAACAAAGCAACTAATTGAATGATAATAGTTATCAAAGTCATTTTGATAACATTTAGAAATAAAATTTTTCGAGGGATCTCACAATTTTCGAACCCACAACCTTCTACAAACGAGAAAGGTATTTTACCACTTTTTTTTCTTTTTTAGAATGCTGAGAATGCTGTAATCGTTACTGAACAAACTGACATTATATATATATATATATATATATATATATATATATATATATATATATATATATATATATATATATACAATGCAACATTTTTAAGGTACAATTTAATCAAATACAAATGATTGATAGTTTAACAAAAACATTAGAAAAACATTAAATACAACAAAATATAACACATTCTGTCTTCTTTTTCTTTCGATGCTTGAGAACGTGGATAAGGGTGTTGCATCATGTGACGGGGAGGCATGGCACACTCCAACTTTTAGGGGGTCAAGGATGTCGCTGCGGAGATATGCGGCAAAAGTTTGTCAGTAAGATGGTTTCCGGATGAGGTTGCTTTGCGGGGTCACAATTTTGTACCAGAAGTCGAGGACTGTATGAGGACCACTCTGAAAGAAGTATTCTGATGCCTGTCCGCGAAACGAGATGAGTGTATGGTGCTTAGCAAGAGGGTAGTGAAATGTCTGGGGCAACAACAAGAAATCTGGGGCTACCGTCGTTGGCGGGGCATGGGGTTGAAAGCCCAGGATTCGTTGGATGAGAAGACAAACTGTGCTCGTCGGTGTCTTCAAGCTGACAGTCAGGGCAGAGTGAAGAAGTGGCCAGTCCTATGCGATAAAGTCGACTATTAGTCGGGAATTTGCCATAGACTGAAACATACCAGAGTGCAGACACAGACGATGGTTAAAGAGTGCACGCACACATCCCCAAACCGATCGCCTGTTAATGTCAGGGTGCTGTGGGACCATGAGGTCGCAAGGGTTGGACAGCGTAACATCCAATGTCGTACGACTTCTGTGATGATAATGATTGCACGCTGAATGGCGTCTTATGCGAGAAGATCCAATGCTGTTTTGGTAGTATTGCGTTGAAAGGGCGTATTTATTGGCATCGTTGTGTGTATGTGTGCCTGGGTTGATTTTGTTGTGATGTACATGTTTGGTTAAATGTGAAATAAAAAAGAAAGACTCAGAATTCGTGTCCCGGATACATTAAGAAAGAAAACCGTAAAGTGAACTGACCAATTGTTGCGGTAGGTTAGTAACAGTGAACAGTTCAAGCGTGATCTCGAGCACTATGATTGGCGGAAAGTACCTCCAACGCGTGAAGTGTCAAGCAGCAAACGATTTTAACTGACGATTTCGAGGCAGGCAGCAACACTTATGCAGCGGCAACGTCTACCGCCCTGGTCACTTTACCCCACCTTCCGTTACCTAACAGTAATTTCATTCGGGTTTAGAATGTCGAATTTGTAGCTGATGACGGCTTAGTGCCATCTGGAGGCTTGAAATATTAAAAAAAAATTCTCTTTCGTTTCAGATAGCGGCATGCCAGAGGACGAGGCGGAGGCGGAGGCTTGGAGGCGGCAGCGCGCGCGAGGGCGGCGGCAGTCGCGCGTGACGCGCCAGCGCAGCTACGACGAGGAGCTGAAGGCGGCCACCGCCGCCGCGGCCGCTGGCGCCGGCGGGGAGCCCAGCCTAGGTCAGTGGGGCGAGCAGCGCCGTACACGTAACCAACCGCATGCTTCTTGTCCCGCCAACACACACAACCCTTACAAAATATTCGTTAGCCGTTACTTTCGCTACCGATGTGGTCATTGCTGATATAGCCATTACATATAAATCCTTTTTGGTGACCTAGCAAACTGTGGGTACGGCCGTCCTTTGCGTGGGTTTTTTTTTTTGGTCAAGTTTTTTCCTTTCTTTACCCTGATAAAGCCTCACGTAGGCCACTGCAGACAGAGACCGCAAACTTCTGCCGTCTGGCGGCCGGCGTCTCCATTGGCCAGGCACGGAGACGCGCTGGACGGCAGCAGCTGTGTTCTGGACACTTGTAACTCTGTAAAAGTTCCGCGAAAAACAGCAGTTTTGTCATAGTGCGCAAACCTGCAACTTGTAAAACTGAGAAATTGGAACATTAGGAATACAGCCGACTCCTCGCGACATGTATAATAATTTCACACTGGGAACGAAAACACTGTGAGTGTCGTAACTACAAGCTCCGGAGGTTCAAATGGTTCAAATGGCTCTGACAAGGGAACCTCCCCATCGCACCCCCTTCAGATTTAGTTATAAGTTGGCACAGTGGACAGGCCTTGAAAAACTGAACATAGATCAATCGAGAAAACAGGAAGAAGTTGTGTGGAATTATGAAAAAAATAAGCAAAATATACAAACTGAGCAGTCCATGCGTAAGATAGGCAACATCAAGGAGTGGTTGAGTTCAGGAGCGCCGTCGTCCCGTGGTTAGCGTGAGCAACTGCGGAACGTGAGGTCGTTGGTTCAAGTCTTCCCTCGAGTGAAAAGTTTACATTCTTTATTCTCGCAAAGTTATGATCTGTCCGTTCGTTCATTGACGTCTCTGTTCACTGTAATAAGTTTAGTGTGTGTTTTGCGACCGCACCGCAAAATCGTGCGATTGTTATTGAAGTCGCGAGCTAATATTTTTCCTGCCTTCATATTGCTCACGGAATACATCTCACGTATTTAATGCACTCTCGTCCAAAGTAGCGAACACTCAACTGCCAGCCACGGAGCCTCGTTAGCAGGAATACTCTCTCTTCCGTGCGCTGTAGTCGACTGACTTCATGTATTTCGAAGTTTGTTTAGGTGTAACGTCCCCCTACCACGGCGCAGTTACCTCGCATCGGACGGACGGACGAATAGATAATAACTGTCTGAAAAATAAAAAAATTAAACTTCTCTCTCAAGGGAAGATTATAACCAAGGACCTCTCGTTCCGTAGCTGCTCGCGCTAACCACGGGACCACGGCGCTCGTGAGCTCATATTGTCCTTGATGTTGCATACCTGTATCTTGCACATGGTCTACTCAGTTTGTATATTTTGCTTATTTTTTCATAGTTCCACACAACTTCTTCCTGTTTTCTCGATTGATCTGTGTTCAGTTTTTCAAGGCCTATCCACTGTGTGGACTTATAACTAAATCTGGGGAGGGGTGGGGGGTGCGATGAGGAGGTTCCCTTGTGAGCACTATGAGACTTAACTGCTCAGGTCATCAGTCCCCTAGAACTTAGAACTACTTAAATCTAACTAACCTAAAGACATCACACACATCCACGACCGAGGCAGGATTCGAACCTGCGACCGTAGCGATTGCGCGGCTCCAGACTTTAGCTCCTAGAACCGCTTGGCCACTCCGGCCGGCTGCTCCGGAGAGATCGAGAAATTATAGAAGTACGAAAACTACCGAATCGGCAAGTACCTGAGGGGACGAAGACAGATGCTTCCGTTACTCATGAATAAGCTGGAGATAACGAATCGGAAGAAATCAAAAATTACACTCTTGAGCACAAACTGCGTGCAGGGCGGAAAACAAGCGAGTAATAAAACCTTTCAGGCAGTAACTAAAAGGTCCTTCGAGTCTGGTTGAGTGCTTGTTACACAGAAACGAATGCAAACGACATGCTATAGTAGCTAGTCTATAGCCGACAGCGACGAGCTGCATTCACGTATCCTAAACGTTCAGTTCCAATGCATCTGATATTTTTGATTCAGTGATAACGTGAACGGAGAGCACAGTAAAACTATTGGAGGCCTCTCGCGATGGGATGACTCAGTTTACAATTTAAATGCTTTGCTATTAAAGGTGACCACATCTCCGAAAGCACAAGCATTGAGTTTTCGATAGGCACACACTAAATAAGGACAACATGCTAGCTTTCGGAGTTATCCTTTGACAAGCTAGTGTACAGAAATACACACACCCTATCGCAAACATGAATACGCATGCCTATGCCCCTAATAGTGACAGCTAGACAATTTCTCATTTAAAAACATGTCCTTTCACTTGATTGTCTAAATTCACCTTTACTTCTTTTTTACGTATCATAATTTATACTTAACTATATTCAGTCACACACACACACACACACACACACACACACACACACACACACACACACACACACACCATTATTACACTTTCACCGGTCTGAGTGGCCGTGCGGTTCTAGGGGCTACAGTCTGGAGCCGCGCGACCACAACGGTCGCAGATTCGAATCCTGCCTCGGGCATGGCTGTATATGATGTCCTTAGGTTGGTTAGGTTTAAGTTGTTCTAAGTTCTAGGGGACTGATGGCCTCAGAAGTTAAGTCCCATAGTGCTCAGACCCATTTGAACCATTACACTTTCGGAGATACTTCTCTGGATTAGAGGAAGTAATCAAGCAGATGTGATTTCACTTTATATTTAATCATTGCTTAACAATTCTGGATTAAACGCAAATTATTATATTAACTATTTTCATCCAGGATATTGCAAATTGAGAAAAATTTTATTTCCTGAAAATCCCTTCCTTGTGAGCTTGTGTAATGAAACAGCATTCATTTGATGTAGCGATGATAGTGTCGTCAGTACTCCTGCTGTGCCTCTCAATGATGTGCCTTAACAGGATAGGTGAAACATGGGAGCTTATCAAATTTCATCGAGATGCGAAACACAACACGAGTCTGGGAATTTAATGAACCAATGAAAATATCTTAATCCGTGTTAAACTGCACTTCCAAGTTCAACTGTTTAGGGTACTAAACGCTAATGTTATTAGTAATAAAAAAAAGAGAAAGGAAAAATTGTTAAGCGTTGTGCGAATGACATGAGCCACCACTCACTTGCTCTGCTATCCACGTTTATAAAAATGGCACATTTCGCCGATCACTATTCCTGAAGGCGAATCCACGCAGCGATGGTTTTGTAAGCCATGTGTACGCACGTGTACCCGACTGTTGCGCTATAAAATTTGTTCGGATAGGAAGACTTAGCACCACACTATCGAACCAAAATTATAATGGAGTGCAAAGATATAAGGATACCTCACCTCCTATCGTGTCTGCCTGAAAGCAGCAGTGTAGAGCATGTCGAGAGGTAGGTGCACAAATTAAATCACTCTCCAACAATCTCGGCTAGATATTGTATAGTAACGGATCACAATGCTCCCAAAATTGGTCTGGCCTTTTGAGTGCTTTGAGTTAGTGCTATACTGTGGTATGAGATACATACGTGCCTTAACGTGTAAGGGCGTTCAGAGGTTTACCAAACTTTGGATCTTCAAAGCAGGACTTGAAATATCTAACAGGGAATAAATTTTTGCGATCCAGAGGCTACATAAAGAAAAGTGCAAGGCTGTTGCATACTTACATTCAAACTTTTAAGTTCGTCGTTTTGAAATTTTGATTTACTGACATTTGGAGTACATTCCAGTCGACCAGCACCGTCTTAGCAAGATCGCACATGTAATGATCAAATAAAATTGAATAGGGATATTATAATATCTCCATGTCATACAGCTTTTTCGATAGAAACGCTTTTGCGGATTTGAAATTAACATATGCACTCTTCTAACAGTGGATACTACTACCACAGTACATTTCTAATATCGGAAAAGTAGACATTACACAGAGTTCATGATAAAGTTATTATGCGA
The DNA here is from genome assembly GCF_023897955.1 of Schistocerca gregaria. Classification (NCBI taxonomy): domain Eukaryota; kingdom Metazoa; phylum Arthropoda; class Insecta; order Orthoptera; family Acrididae; genus Schistocerca; species Schistocerca gregaria. The sequence continues at coordinate 467,007,439 of NC_064922.1, forward strand.
GTATAATGTTGCTCTCATCCGTACAATAGTTCCAGATGACAAGTTATTCCTCCGTTATCCACGGATGAAAAAGGATCCCAGGCTTTACTAATTCATATAAAACAAGCTTTTCTTTGTTCACAATATTTATTGATTTATTTCACGTTTATGATTCTTGTCAGAATGCCGGCGCTTGCAACGAAAGTTTTCTTGGTGAAGAGAGCTTCTTTATAATTGCTGCTTTTTCTTGTTAACCACAACTCGCACAGCACAGATATAAACACAAGACGCAATACTTTCACGTACATGTTCCCAATTATCATTTGAGACAAAGTGTAAGCACGTCACCGCAAAAGTTACATAGTACATGTTACGTGAACAAAGACTGTACATCGGCTGCAGACAGTGGCGCGCAGTTTGTTCTACATATTATAACACAACTTTCTCTAATGCTTCAGAAGCGATAATGATTCAGATTAAGTATTTATTGATTTCTTGTTTATTAATGTGAGTAATTTAAGCCGAAGAATATTTCTTGAAGTTTACAAAAGTGTTAAGATACATTTAGTGGCATACTTTGCTTTAAATAATGAAAAATCATAATTTTTAAAATTTCTAACTATAACAGGAATATTTGGCTTTTTCTACAGTGTAATTATATTTATGGAAACATAGGCTTCCCTTTGAAATACAATAACAATTTTCCATTTACTGAATGAATAATTTTCTTGAACAGTTAGATAGCTGATCTATTGGCAATATCTTAAATACGTGGCCTTTTTGATAACACAAGTATAATGAAATCTATAAGTTACTTAATTTTACAAGTGCAAAATTAATCCACAGAAATATAGAAAATTATCATTATGTTGTGTACCGATTCCGAAAGATAGAAAATATAAGCAAATGCTCGGGTGCATAATATAAATACTTGCAAAATATGAATCACGTAATTTGTATCTGAAATTTAGCTGAAACATTACTCAAAAGAACATTACTTAACAAATTTCGGTTATCTCCAGAAATGACGGTAAATCTTGGTTCATGATAGCGGTTCCAAACTGAAGCGCCTAGAACAGCTCGGCCACACCGGCCTGCAGCAAGTTTGCAGTTTGTAGAGTCTAAAACACAAAAGACTGCATATAGCAACACAGAGAACTGCAGAATACTTGCGGACTACTTGCAGAATACACAACTGAGATTCACCATTTCGATAATGTAATCCAGATACAACCGGACTCAAAGCCAACAACAATCGTGTAAATTAAAGAAATCATAAAACAACTTAAAAATAACAAACTATTAGGAGAACACAGTTTGGTTGCTGAATTATGGAAACACTCTGCTGACAGTATTTTTCTATGTCTAACAGAAATCATTAATGAATTTTGGATAACAAACTGCTTACCATCGCAATGGAGACCGGTTTTAATACATCCGCTACATAAAAAATTAAAGAAAACTGACCCTAACAATTATAGATTGATATCCCTCTTACCAGTGACATATAAGATCGTGTCCATGGCACTTTTAATGATAGCTTAAGGAATAGTTGACCCACAACTAGCAGAGTATCAGCAGGATTTAGGTAGGGAAAGTCTTGTACAGATAAAATAGTATATCTGAAGAAAATAATAGGAATGAGGAAAATTAGAACTCTGAAACACATGATAATTTTCGTAGATTTCAAAAATGGATATGGATCAATTTATAGAAATGCGCTTATCAAAATTTTAAAGAAATTAGGATTCGAAAATAAAACAAATGAAACAATTATAGGAGCTTCAACAAACACAACATCAAAAGTAAAATTTATGGACTACACAAAATCAGTCATAATACAGGGAGATAGTTTGTCACTCTTACTTTTTAATTGTGAATCAGAGAAGACAATGAGAGAATGGAGAAAATCGATCGATACTAAAGACGTTCAACTAGTAAGAAACCCAAATAAAAACACTTTAGATATTCTAGATTTTGCACTTGATATGGAATTAATTACTGACTCAGTGGATAGTGAGGAAGAATGAATTAGAAAACTACAGGAAAAAGCAGACAAAATTGGATTAAAAATACCATTTCAAAAAACACATTTCGTGACAAATATCAGTGATACCCCCGCCAAAGATTAAAATTAATAACAACACATTATCTGAAACAAACTGTTTTACATGCGGTTTCTAGGAGAATAGATCACAATTATCATAAAACAAAAGACATCCATAGTAAACAGAGTACATAAGATGGAAAAGTCATTCCAAACGACAAAAAAAAAACAACATATGCAACAAAAATACTTTGTCCTGGCACACAGTCAAACAGGCCTGAAACACTTTATGCATATAAACACTTAAACTAACAAGATTTTGGGGGTTTCAAAACCTTGTAAAAAGTTGAAACAAGTATTCTAAGTAAAATACTAGGACCTGTAAGTAATGCTAATGTTCAATACAAATTAAGATCAATCAGAGATCTCTATGTGAAAATGAAAAACCTAACTGATGTAAAGAGCAAAATAAGATTACTGCTTTATAGCGACATATACCGAATTGATAACAGACTAACCAAGCATATCTTCAATTTACTAAACAGCTACAAAACCAAACGCATGTGGCTCACCGAAATTGACAAAGACGTGAAAAACACAGGAATTAGAATGGGCATAACCGATAACAGGATACTTCTTAGAGGAACAATAGAAAAGGGAGGATTTCAGGAAAGAAACAAGTCTTCAAAATGAAGAACGTAGATCCAGGAAGAAAAGGAACGACACTCTCAAAGGATGAAGGAAGTCTGGGAGCAACGAAAGTTAAATACAAAGAAACAAAGCCGAAGTTGATTTACCGTATCTTCCAAAAAGGTACAATTGCACATTTCAGGTAGGAACACCGACACCGAAGTAATTAGAGACGTAAGAGGAATCCAGATTGTACTGAGAAGAAGCACAAATCAGTAGTGACCTTTTCAAAGGAACTGTTCCAGTACGCTCCTTAAGTCACACAGGAAAGCCACAGGATACATAAATGTGAACCCTCATCCTCCCATATGAGAATTCAGTGCCGTAACAGCAGAATCGCCTAAGTCGTTTTGTTGATATATGTTTTATATACTATTTTAGATGCTTAAATTAGTCACATTTCAGTAACGTAACCAACAGAACCAAATTAGATTTAGAGTGAGACAGCCCTCTGCGAAAATACGTTACAACCTAACTACTGCCCATCCTATTTACAAAAACTTCTTCTATCAGCATATTTTACTCCTTTCGATTAAATAAACACAGTGTAAAACTTAAATTCAGTTTCAACACTGAGTGCCATTATCTTTTGCTTGACTGAAATGTACCATTATAATATTCTTTCGTATATGTATTTTTGGTTAGACTTTTAAATTTTCAGTCATTAATGCTTTGCGTGTTACGTATTGTGAAGCATTCTTGGTACGCATGTGGTCTGGGTTAAAGAAAAAAATTTCAGCTTGCAGCTAATTCTAAAGGATATACAAGCAAAAAACGAAAATGTTCTTAGTGAATGAATTCAGTTCGTAATCCGTAATGCGTGGCAGAACACGCGAGACCGCTCTGTCGTTCACAGCAGATGTTCCTGACGTCACTACAACGGTGAAAGGTTACTGAAAGGCTAGGTAAAGGAATGAAAAAGCGCTTTGAAGCAATGTCTGGCTTCCTCATTTAATTAAAACCAGAGAAGCAGGAAATTAGTCTTCACTCTTTTCTCTTATGAAACGTGGTCGGTAATCTCTCTCTTTCTCTACTATATCTTTCACTGTTATAATGAACTTCTCAGTAAGCTTCGTTACTATCTAATTTTACAAACCACATTACGCTACCGAACCTGTCTCTCTGGGAGATAATTTAGTTACGACTAAAATTTTAAACTCAATGAAGGACTAGCCAAAGTGGCATAACCTTAACCGTTCTTCTCTATAAAATGTGTGTAGCAGTGTGCAGTATCGAGTCTGACCGTGCCCCACAAGAAATGAACGACCTGCTAAAAGAATGAAAAAGTTTGAAATATAAAATATTTCACATAAACTATTTAAATCACTTCCACTTCAAGTAAAGGTCATATTTATAATTTGTTTGTTTCTTTATCTTACTTTTCACCAACAAAAGTGGCACAGCGACCCAGTCACGTGCTCAACCGCATGCGGACTGCCTCTACGTCAGCATGAGACAGTAGCGATCAGTGGAACATTATGCTTCAAGCGAACATTGTGCGCAACATGGTTAAATGTAAGGACGTGGCAGAGTGTTAAAAGGTGGTAATTGTGTTTGGCCAGGTCGATGACCATTCAGTTAGTGAAGTTGATGGATTTTTTTATGTTTTGTGGCGAACTGTTCAAAAATGGTTCAAATGGCTCTAAGCACTATGGAACTTAACATCTGAGGTCATTAGTCCCACAGACTTAGAACAACTTAAACCTAACTAACCTAAGTACACCACACACATCCATGCCCGAGGCAGGATTCGAACCTGCGACCGTAGCATCAGCTCAGTTCCGGACTGAAGCGCCTAGAACCGCTCGGTCACATCGGCCGGCTGTGGCGAACTGTTCAGCGAGTAAACAGGCAGTGGTGTAACACACGTGGCCTCTAAATGTGATGTCTGAGTTGTGGTCAGAAAAAGATCCTGACTGTGACGGATGGGAGACGCGTTTCCACGGCGTGTGAATCAAAATCGCCTTCAAACCCTACAGGAACTGCTGCAGGCAGTCAGTGGATGTCCAGCCAAAACTGTTAGCGAGAGAGCACTGCGACGGGAATTGCATGTAGTGAATTCAGAGGCGGTCACCTCGCAAGAGGCTATTGCTCACCCAGGCACATAAAAACCACAACAGTGAAGTCCATCGTACTGGAAGAATGTATAACTAGTTTTCTTAACACTCCTCCACTATATTAATTCTCGACTGGCCTGCAAAATCACGTAACTTGAGCCCCATATAAAGTACGTGGAACATTTTGGGACAGCGTGTAAAACGCCGACATCTGCATCCCCGCAATTTGATGGAATTACGAGATGAGTGGTTTAATGTGCATACAACATTCCTGCACAACCTTGGGGACTCACTTCCTAGCCAAATCCAGGCGATTAGTAAGTCCAGGGGTGGAGTTACAAGGTAGTATACTGAGGGACCAAAGACCGTAACAGCGAAAGTTTTGCCGACGTAGGATATTGTGCACGAACTGATCTCTCGATTACGTCGCATATATGGTCGGTGGGATCTATGTTGGGTGATTTTGGTGGCTATATCATTAGCTCAAATTTCCCAGGACCCACCACAAACAACTGTGGCCCGGTGATACGGCGCCATTGTGTTCTATAACAATTACGTCGTAGTTTGGGAACATGTAGTTCATAAATGGCCGTAAATGATCTCCAAATATAACCATTTCTAGTCAATGATCGGTTCAGTTGCCCAGAGGATCCCGTCCGTTTCACATTAACACAGCCGACATCATTATGGAGACGTCACCTTGCACAGTGCCTTCATCATAAATTGAGTATTTGGATTCATGGGGCCTGCATTACACTCGAACCCTACCACCAGCTCTTACCAACTGAAACTGCGACTCATCTGACCAAGCCGCGGTTATCCAGTCTCGTAGGGTCCAAACGAGGTGGTCACGAGCCCAAGAGAGGCGCGTCAAGCGGTGTTGTGCAGTTAGCAAATACGCTCGTGTCAGTCATCTGCTGGTAACAACCAATTAACTCCAGATTTCACCTCACTGTCCTACCGGATATTTACGTCGTATGTACCACATTTATTTATGCGGTTATTTCAAGCAGTGTTGCTCGACTATCTGTGGCAAATCTGACAAAGAGTTCAGTGCCGGTGGACGCACAGGTGTTTCGGAGCACACCTTTTAGAGCGCGTTGTTGAAAGTGGAACTTCGCTGCAAGTGACTCCTAGGTATTCCCATTTTGACCCAACAACATCGTCAGTTAAGATTACAGTGGGAATATAATTATAGAGCCCAGGCCGTGGATTAATGGAAATATGCTGTCCGCTCGGATGAATAACGTTTCTTTTTAACACCAGGTCGATATCTAATCCGTATACGGCGACATTCAGGCGAAAGACTGCGGTAAAACGCACCATGCCATTGAAACTGCCAGGTGGTGGCAGTATTGTGCTGTGGGAGACATTCACGTGTGTTTTCATAGGACCTGAGATGCAATGTAAGTCAGACAGCTGTGAACCACGTGGACATTATTACGGACCCTTCATGTTTGACAACTTCCCTGACGGCTGCGGCATTTTCCAGCGGTGTCACAATCGTGCTGGAATGGTCTGAGAAGTATGATAGCGAAGTCATATTGATGTCTTGGTCACCAAACCCGCCTGATCTATAAGGCCCTATGAACATATCTAGGGCTCTATTCGGTACCAGTCCCATGCCACACAGAAAACGTATTGCGTGACCTGTCCTTTTGAATCTGGCGCCACATTCCTCCGAAATTCTACCAAGAACTGCCAAGGCGTCCCACGGACAACTTGCAAGTATTTGACTTTAAGAAAAAACTGCTACCTTCATTACGTATTGTTTGGACGTACTCAGATAGTATCGGCTATACTCTCTTGCCATACTTTTACGCGGCAAAACGCCTGAAACTGCAATGTGCCGAAAATGTATCAGTATCCTATTTCACACTTTCTCCTCAATTTTTGTGAAACGTTACACGACAACCTATTGCAAAAACCATTTCACTAAACACATCTTTACAAGACCTCATGATCAGTTGTTACTCTTATTCCACCACCTTATCGTTAGCAACTACAGTGCCTGGGCCTAAAAATCTGCCCAGATAACACATCTTTACTGTGTCTTATTTTTCTCCACCCATCGAACTTTGCTATTTCGAAAATGCTTCCCCCTTTGGCTCAAATCCAAGGACCATGGCCTGTTGGGTATCAGATGAATCGCATCTATTCCGCATTACGATAACGACTGCACTGTTTCCGCGTCATCGGCCCCGTTCCCCACTCGACAAGCTGCTAATACTACCAGCTACCATGTGGCAGTTGTTATTGAACGTTGACGTCGAAGATAGGCGGTGGTCACATTAATGTGTCTAGACCTTGTACGTACGATGGGTTGAAACGACGTGAAGATACATATGCATATGTATTAAGGTCGTAAGGAAAGTCATTATGGGATTCTATTGCAGTTATTTCTTTAGCGTAAATACGTCTGTGTCCCATTTACTCTAATGCATATGTATGACCATTCAACGAACCTTAGTTCTCTATGCCGTTTGAGACACATGACCAATGGCCAAAGGCTCAACTCACTTAGGTTTAATCAGATACAAAGACATTAATTTTATATTCTTGCCAGTACAGAAACTTGAAGGAGCTTCACAAAATCTGTGTTTCGATATCTTAGGGTAGTAGCATATTAGCATTAATGCTATAACGAACTGAATTGATGGACTTTATTTCATCTTCCGTGGATCATGCCTCTTCGTAAACTATCGTGATGTCAATTCTTTATATTACTAATTATTTATCAGGTCCCAGGACACTTGTCCCAGCATATACGAGATCAGAAAGGCCATACTTTTAAATTGCTGAGAAAAACTCATCATCTGTGACCCACATTTCGCTAATGATTCTTATCCTTCCATAACGTGAATAAACTTAGTAACATGTACCATATAATTTATTTGTAGACGGAAATAAATGACACCATGAAGCTACCATACGTATTTATTTTGCAAGCCAGTATCAGTGATTTATAGCTTCATACACTACTTAATATATTTATACTTCGTAATTGACAAGATACGAACACTTAACAAGATGACACAGTGGTAAGACATCGCACTCGTTTTTGGGAGTACGTCACTTCATATTCCCATCCAGCCATAAAGACTGAGTTTTTCCTACATTTCTCTCCATCGTTGAAGGTGAATACCGGGATGGTTCCTTTGAAAGGGCACAACCGATTTCTTTCTCTATTCTTCCCCAACACGAACTTGTCCTGCACCTACAACTTGTCGGCGACTTGACGTTAAATGCTGATCTTATTTCCTTCCTTAAATATGAAGAGATTCGAAATAAATATAAAATATATAACTATTTGGAGACGTTTTTTGTCACCCTGCGCTACAATTTTAACAAGAACAGTGTCGGCACATGTATTTCACCGTCAGAGGTATCAGAACAATTTTCACTCGTAAGTTTCGACTCCGTCGTTTCCAGACCGGTGTCCCTTACCTCAAATTGCTACATTTAGCTTTCTCCATCAGCCTAGAAAATTTTTAACCATCATAGAATCATTTTGTACATCCATCGGAATTTTTCTCCATGTTTCCAAAATCGCTAAATTGCAGATCTAGACAGATATAAGACACTGACGTCCCAACTCAGACCTATTAATTCAGTGACACATATGTGTCTTTTAAATAGCGAAATGGTTACGAAAGTGTGACACAGTCTCTTGAGTCTGTGCGTATGACTGCGTCGTTATACGTTCAGCATCAACCACGAGTCTTCTAGTATTAGACTACCGTTAAAGACATAAAAGCCTCCACGTATGTTGATAAAGCAGTAAACATCATTAACAAGATTCAACACATACGTATACTAATCTCTTACGATATGCAGAATGAAATGTATCATAGGGACAGCAGAAATACATTGTTTATTGGAGACTATTCATTACTGCTTATTATGTAATACAGCCACAGATAAGGAAGATTCAATGTAAGGATGCAGAGTCTCACTGCTGTAACGGTGAACAAAAAGTTCTCTCGTTTCCTGCTGCGTCAAGTGATTAAAATTACAAGAGCTTTCGGACAGGTACTCCTTGGCCTTTGTCTAGTCATATATAATTTGACAATGGCCAAGGAGTCCTTCGCTGAAAGCTCGTGTGATTTGAATCATTTACGCGCCTAGAAACCAGACAACATTTTATTCATAAAAGATGCAAATCGCTGGCTTTGACAAATGAAAGAAGATTCATACACATGGAACGCAATAACTTGTAGGTCTTCGACATTAAAAAACGAAGTTTTCATGGTTATTAAGTTTATAATTACAAGCGATGAAAATATAAATTAAATAAAAATATTGTTCAAAATAAATGCACCATAAACAAATGTGGTGCTAGTCAACTGACATTTCTCGTCACGAAGAGCAGATGTGACGAAGAAGTATAAATGGTCCCATTTATTAATGTTTATAGGCAGATATTTGGTCGTGGACCAAGAGGCAATGTGGAAGATTATTCGTATTGAAAGCCGACTTCTGCAGAAGAAATGGCTGCAACTCCAGAACCGATTATTCTAAAATGGCTGCATGGCAATGAGACAGCTGAAACGAATGTTTATTTTGCCACAATGAGACAAGGTGAAAGGTGAATGAAAATTAGACACTAGTCGGTAATGGCTGACCAATGGGATACACCGGGAGAGCAGTGACGGTGTGTTTAGAGCAGCCAGTAATGTGCCACTCGAAACAAGCAGCAGTCCGGAAGCGGCAGGTGTGGCAGAATCCTCTAATTAAACGCCGGCTCCACCCTGGTCCGCTACTGCGTGGGTGGCGAGACCCCTGGCTATGGAATTCCAATTATCCACACGAACTAATCCGAATGTGGCACTGCGAGAAGATAAATTGCCGCTCTAACAGAATCGATTATAAAGCTGTCAGCTTGTCATTCGCTGGATTCGTTACGGTTCGGTAGCGAGGGAGACCACACTTCACATCGTCGATACGAAGATAAGTGGTAATACAAGGTTTTTCACCACGGATCCCGTACTAGCTGAAATATTACTACGCTTGTCAGTAACAGGCTAATGAGACTCCATTCGTCCCACTTCCCCCCCCCCCCCCACCCATTAAAAGAATTCCTTAATTCCGTAATTGATCTATCACTTCTGTTACAGTGTGAGTTGGTGCTGTTTTTATCTAATGTGATTGCTCTTGTCATAGAAAAAGAATCGATGTGGTCCATATATGTTAAACTGGAACTATCACAGCTTTACACTGCAAATTGGATTTGTGTATCCTTAAGTCATTCGTTGGTCATGAGAGATATTAAAAAACAGAAATAGTAGAGAGCTTTTATACTTTATCATTACTATGAAAACGGAACACATCGAAAACGGAATGTGCCACTGTCAAACTGGAACAATCTGTTTCAAAAACAGTCTTTGGTTCACAAATGTCGTGAGCGCATTTGGGGGACTTATGACAGTTAACCTGTTACGATTCTAATGAATCATCAATAGCTACAGGTTCAAGATATTTCTAAGCAAAAGATGCAACACAGTATGAAATTCACAATAAATCTAAATCGTTAACAAAAGTAAACATGTAAATATTTCCATCTCAGATCTGTTGTTAGTTTTCGATCTTCTCGCCACTCAAAACAACATCTGTTCCTTCCAAAAAAGTACCCTCTCAACATTCGTACGGTTGTCAGCCAAGAGGCTGGCACAGAATAACTTTTAACTCTCTAACTCTCTTTTCATCATTGTTCGAACTGGTTTGATGCGACCCGCCATGATTTCCACTGTTGTATAAACTGCCTCATCTCAGTGTATCACTTACACCCCGTATCCCCAATTATTTTTTGATATATTTCAATTGCTGTCGTCTTTCACAAATTTTCTTGTGCTCCTCATTACAATGCCATTGAAGTTTTTCCTTGATGTCTTAAGCCATATCTTTTCCTCAGTGTTTCCCAAACATTCATTTGTTCCCCTTTTCCGCGGAGATCCTCCTCATTTACCATTTTATCAGCGTACTTTGTCTATGACATTAATTAATAATGAACTAGCTTCTAATTAATAATGAGCTAGCTTCTGACACAATTAGCTTTAACAATCGACCCGTTTTCCAGCATCATACTGTGCATTGCGTCTCTCCGAATGACCTAAATATTATAATTTTGATAACATACCTGAAAACACACACACACATAGGAAGCGTCATCAGATCCCAGATCCGAAGTCATCTTTAGTAAACGATACGAGAACTCATAACGGTCATAGGCATTCATAACGGTATTTTGTTACAAATGCTTCACACACTGTAGAAAAACATACAGATTCATGTATTAGTTTGTCGTGGGAACGAAGGCAAATGCATTTCAAAGGATAAGGAACAAGCCACAGATTCTCCTTTACTTATTCCTTACTCGTCTTTTACATGGGCTTCGAAGTTCGGTGATTAACTTGGCGTCAGCGTTGGATGATCACTGAGAAGGATAAGGAGGTGCCACGTATTCGTAAGAGACATGAAAAACAACCATCATTGCTGCTCAATAGAAGAGATGTGTTTTTATATCAGTGCTTCACGCACATTGTACGATGTGCATGGAGTGTGAGACTCATTTTCCTCCCGTTACTTCTCGAGGATGAACAGAGTAAAAAATGTCAGTAACCTTCTATATGCCCGAATTTCACTATTTTGGACCCCGTTGTTGTTACTCGAGGTATAGGGAGAGAGAGTACTACGTTTCTTGACTGTGTTGGAACGAAGGCTCTCAAAATTTAGACATTATAGCTATCATATAAGCACACCGCTTTTCTTTTAATGACACCTTCTGTAGTAACCAAACTTGCTATGGATAGTGTAGCTCTTCTCTACATCGTATCTATTTCTTACGTTTGTCAAAATTGGTAGGGAAGACCCAGGAAACCAACATTGGTACTTCGTTTGTGTATAAATTTCAGTGCTTTAAGATTCTCCCCGTAAAACTTCTCTGGAATCCAACTCCACCGCGGCGGGAACTATGTAGGCCTGTTACCTGAGGTCGGTCCATGCAGATACAGCTGCGTGCTTGACGGCTTTGATTTCAGACTAGTCGCAGATCGGATAGTTAAACGATATCGGGTCTTCTGGTCTAGTTATTAGCATTAAGTTTTGTTTACATCTGTTGATTTACTAATACGATTCAGAGAAATTGTAATTTGTCAAGAGCAGATTTCTTGAGGATTAATTATGCGATCTTTATCGAAAAGAAGTATTTTTTATTCGGAAATGTGAATCACAATGTAATATGGGAAGAGAAGCATTTTATTCTGTGTTAACAAAATACATCACAAAGGACAGCACCCAAAGGGCATGGTGGAAAGTCTGTTTAAGTTCGTAAACTAACATACCATCGGCTGGATAAATAAATGATTATACAGTTGCAGTTCTCTGTGGCAGGTGGAACAGCTATAGCTTGCATCAGCGTTGTTAGTGTTTAGAGTTGTTACCAGACCTCGTAGGGCACATAGGGGCCGTGAACAGCGTCAACGCTGGATGATCACTGTGAAGGATAAGGAGATGCCGTGTATACGTATGAGACAGCGTTATCAGCATCTGATGCCTTGAAAGTGGCTTCAATTCTTGGGTCTCCACAGGGCCGGCTTGTTGAATGGTGCATTATCCATATATATAGTGCATTCGAATGTCACAGTGGCAAGATGATGGACTACACGGGAACGTGAGGGCAGGCACACTCGTCGACATGGTTCCGCTCGACCACGACCGACCACCACAAAGTACACTTCTGGCCATTAAAATTGCTACACCACGAAGATGACGTGCTACAGTCGCGAAATTTAACAGACAGGAAGAAGATGCTGTGGTATGAAAATGATTAGCTTTTCAGAGCATTCCCACAAGGATGGTGCCGGTGGCGACACATACAACGTGCTGACATGAGGAAAGTTTCCAACAGAATTCTCATTCACAGACAGCAGTTGACAGGCGACTCCTGGTGAAACGTTGTTGCGATACCTCGTGTAAGGAGGAGAAAGGCGTACCATCACGTTTCCGACTTTGATAAAGGTCGGATTGTAGCCTATCGCTATTGCGGTTTATCGAATCGCCACATTGCTGCTCGCGTTGGTCGAGATCCAATGACTGTTAGCAGGATTTGGAATCGGTGGGTTGAGGAGGGTAATGCAGAACGCCGTGCTGGGTCCCAACGGCCTCGTATCGGTAGACAGATGACAGCATCTTACCCGCATGGCTGTAACGGATCGTGCAGCCACGTCTCGATCCCTGAGTCAACAGAGGGGGACGTTTGGAAGACAACAACCATCTGCACGAACAGTTCGTCGACGTTTGCAGCAGCATGGACTATCAGCTCCGAGACCATGGCTGCGGTTACCCTTGACTCTGCATCAAAGACACGAACGCCTGCGATGGTGCACTCGACGACGAACTTGGGTGCACGAATGGCAAAACGTCATTTTTTCGGATGAATCCAGGTTCCTTTTACAGCATCATGATGGTCGCCTCCGTGTTTGGCGACATCGCGGTGAACGCACATTGGAAGCGTGTATTCGTGATCGCTATATTGGCTTATCAACCGGCGTGATGGTATGGGGTGGCAATGGTTACACGTCTCGGTCACCTCTCGTACTCATTGACGGCACTTTGAACAGTGGACGTTACATTTCAGATGTGTTACGATCCGTGGCTCTACCCTTGATTCGATCTCTGCGAAACCCTACATTTCAGCAGGATAATGCCAGACCGCAGGTTGCAGGTCCTGTACGGGCCTTTCTGGATACAGAAAATGTTCGACTGCTGCCCTGGTCAGCACATTCTCCAGATCTCTCACCAATTGAAAATGTCTGGTCAATGATGGACGAGCAACTGTCTCGTCACAATACGCGAGTCACTACTCTTTTGTGTTGAAGCTGCATGGGCAGCTGTACCTGTACACGCCATCCAAGCTCTGTTTGACTCAATGTCCAGGCGTAACAAGGCCGTTATTACGGCCAGAGGTGGCTGTTCTGGGTACTGATTTCTCAGGATCTATGCACCCACATTGCTTGAAAATGTAATCACATGTCAGTTCTAGTATAATATATATGCCCAATGAATACCCCTTTATAATCTGCATTTCTTTTTGGTGTGGCAATTTTAATGGCTGGTAGTGTATGATAGCGTATCATGCACAAGGCACATCGTAACCCCTTCATATCTGCACCTGTCGAAAACAAGTAATGGACTGCCGGCAAAATTTTGTAATCCCGCTCTGTTGGTCGGACTAAGAAATTACTTAACCATGCGTAGTCTGCCGTTAACACCATAACACAACGGTGCGTTTGAAGTGTGCTGTGACTGGGAAGCGAGGACTGCTAATGTATGGCGTCGCATTGTGTTCAGCGATGACTCACTGTTTTGCAATACCCAGAACGACCATCGTCGGCGAGTGTAGCGACGTCATTCTTCCAATGTTTAGGAGAGGCTCAGATGCGTTAACTGTTATTTCTGGCGTCAAGGGGAGAACAGCCATCGGATACGACTTTAGTTCATGGTTGATAGTGATTAAGGGAACTGTGACGACACAACAGTGCGTCATGACTGCCCTGCGTCCTCGTGCGTACTTCTTCTGCGACAGTTGCGTCGTACCATTTTTCAACAGGACAGTGCTCCAATGCTCGCCCACACACTGTCTGATGTTCTGCTACTCTCGCGACCAGCAAGATACCCAGATCTGCACCCTTCAGGGCGTGTGTGAGACCAGCTCTAGTGTCAACTCCGCCGCAGTGCCAGTATCCATTATATCGTTGCCCAAATACAACAGTTGTGGGTCAGCTGGGATACAACGGCTTGATGACGCCCTACCCAATTGAATCCGTGGGTGCTTGTACGAGATGGAGGTGCAACGTCATACTGACATACCGACTCATACTGCAGGCTTCTTTCTAAATTTGACACGATTTTGTAATCACTGCCACATCAGATGACCTGTCAACGCGTGAAGTTTCATTCCGTTTCCTCCTTCCCGTATGGCTGCTTCACTTTTTTATCAGGCAATGTTTTTCTATAATCTTGAAATACCACTTTACCCTTCTTAACCACTCCTACTTTTTTATTCTTGCACACATAATCAAATTCTGATTAGACCGCAAACTCAGGAGTGGCGTTCATACAATAGTTATTTCCAAGCTTATTGCTGGAACATAAAGGCTAAATATCCTTTCAAACTTTCTCTATCAATCACAATGAACTGCAGAGAACATATGTAAATGTAAATTAAACAGGCACTAAATGTAAGTGCCTTTTAAAACGATTTATACGTACAGCTGGCATGGAAACTTCACAGCTGTAATCTCATTCCAGAACCGGCCTTTCATTACACATTCGCACATTCACTGTTTGTCGAAGTAATGATCAATATATACCAATTAATAGATAGCACTGCAAACGCTTTCTCATTCAAATTTCGCTTACCGTGGCTACAAACGGACACTGAAACTGTGTCCCTAACCCACTGGACTTAATAGAACTTCCGAACGAATATCAGCGCTGTAATGAACTGAAGGCCGCTAAAATATTGCAGCCTCTGCATTCGGATGAATTACGCTCGAGCTCTATGTTTCATCCGATAATTCCATTCAAATGGCGGTCCAATGCAGGGAAACGGTGAAAGGACACAGAAACAAACGGAGAATTAATGCTGCACGCATTTTCGCTATGATTTATACGAGGTCTATTTTTTTCCGAAGGTCCGATCGATCGCGAAATGGAAACCATAGTGAAAATAAAGAAATGTTTTATTTGTAACATTTAGCTATACCTTGCAGCCTCTTCTCTACATAGTCGCCGCTCCGATTCAGACACTTGTCGTAGCTTGGTGCCATCTTTCCAGTACCCTCGTTATGGAGGGCAGCCGTATGTGGCATCCGCCAGTTATCTATAGTGGTCTCCAGCTCGTTTTCCGTACTAAATCACTGTCCTCACAGCCAGTGGTTCCTGTGAGCAAAGAGATGAAAATCTGAGGTAGCCGTGTCCGAGCTGGGACTGTATTGTGGGTGCTCAAACACTTCTCACCGAAAACGCTTCAGGAGCGTGTTTATTGCAGGTGCGGTGTGCGGCCGAGCATTGTCATGAAGAAGGACAATGCGTGATGTCAACTTTACTCTTCTCTTTCTCGGATTTTCCCTTCGTAGGCGAGTTTCTCAAATCACCAGGTCTACTCATTGAACAAATTTATCAGCTGCCACTTTCTTCTTTCTCTGACCGCCAGCATTATGAACGTCATTACGTCCTGCACGGATGACAGCCACGTTATTTGAGATGCTTCAAGTCAGGCGGAACGCCTCAACACGAAGAAATCGAGTGACAACACGTACTTTACTCATGCTGTGAGACACTATTCTAGGGATCTTTACATGCTCACTGTGAGCTCAGATCTGGAAAGTGCGACATGACGCAGTCGACAGGCATATTAGAGACAATGCGGAATACACCTGAATCGTCGGATTCTCCCTGTGCTCTTAATTTCCTGACTAATTGCTGTCGTACATAGTGGAACGAGTCGTTGATCTCACTGCAGTAGCCCGCTGAAGAAACAGCTGTCGTCAACGTTTCCGAAATTATAAAATATACAGCTTCATGACTAACGTTTCTACATCTTTATCTTGTGCCTTTATCCCGTATCTGCGCAGGGTCAGAACGGTGATCATCGGATTTCGCGTGGTTAATGTTTTGTGGTATTCTGATTCCCTCCTTCTCAGTACCCTTTAGACCCGCGGCCCCTTATTCCACTCAAGGCAAAAAATAGCGCACTCCAATAGTTCCCGTGTGGTGGCATCCATGTGGATGCGTGAAAAAGTTCACTAATCGTCTTACCATTTGTAATCGTATAAGCCCATCCCATTTCCAGTCTGAGTTATGCAACAAAAACTAAGACGTCGTTAGCTCCTACGACGTCCTTAGCCTCTTTTTTCTTATTTATAATAAGCAATCAAAAACTTTTTGCTCGATGGCCGTATACCCCAGAGTCGGTATGCCAGTCAGGGAAAGTTACAGTGATCATTTTTGAGGCAATCATCCCACCTATGAACTAGGTTGGAGATACCATGTCCGGTGCATGAAGACGTATGTAGTTGCCTGCTGCACATCCGCGTCCGACAGCAAACATTGGGCCTTCAAGACCTTTTTAAGGTTCAAATGGTTCAAATGACTCTGAGCACTATGGGACTTAACTGCTGAGGTCTTCAGTTCCCTAGAACTTAGAACTACATAAACCTAATTAACCTAAGGACATCACACACATCCATGCCCGAGGCAGAATTCGAACCTGCGACCGTAGCGGTTGCGCGGTTCCAGACTGTAGAGCCTAGAACCGCTCGGCCACCCTCGCCGGCCCTTTTTAAGGATCCAATGGGGAGACATCAAGGCTATAAGGCGGGTACTTGTGTATCTCCCCGGGCCTCTTGTGTCGAATGGCGACCAGCACGAACTTGGCGCACAATTCCACAACGGTGGTCTTTGAGAGACATGCTGCCCTATACACATTCTTCATCCTGCAATAGATACCTACTGGTGTTTGTCTTTCGGCAGTGAAGAAAAAATAACAGCACGTTGGTTCTGTTTGGACGCTTTTGGTAATAACGTCCCCGTAGTTAGTTTTTCCGCAATTGCTGCACGCACTTCAGAAAGACACAGACGCCACACTAACCCCTCGCCTACATGTTAGTGCTTATACACCCGCAACGGAATCACGCTAAGCTGCAGATACACTATAGCAACGCCCTCATACCGAAACTGTTTGATCACTTCTTACATTTGTTGGTTTTCAGGTCCCTTCCTTTTGCAGCGACACTTCTGACACCATTTTAGAAGGTATTTGCGCGACCGAATGCAAAAAGGACTGATGGTTACGAGCCTTTACATGCTTCCATACTTACTGCATTTTGCTGGCTAGGTCCCTGACGTGTTCATTGCTCCTGCTTCTTGCTGATGCTGCGAAGTCGAACGGCGAGGTCATTCGCCTGCCATAGACAATTTCGTAAGGGCTGAGCTGCGTGCTGGTATGCACCCTCGTGTTGTAAGCACTCAGTACGAATGGAACGTAGGTGTCCCACGAATCATGTTTGCTGCCCACAAAATGACTTACCATTTTCATGAGAGTTCGTTGAACCCGTTCCACTCGGCCATTCCCCTCTGGATGAGCTGGCGTTGTCCTTAGTTTGTCAATCTTCAGTAACTTGCAGACTTGCTGTAGTAAATCGGAAGTAAAATTGGAATCTTAATCAGTTATTATGGATGAGGGTGAGCCATATTTCAATATCTACTCCTTAACAAATACTGACGCCACAGTCTCAGCACTTTGGTCTGGAATTGGTGTCATTAATAGATATCTCTAGAAATGATCCAAATTAGTCAAAATATAGCGATTACCATCCTTTGTTTTCGGTAGTAGTCCTACGATGTCGAGCCCTACTCGTTCAAAATGAGTGCTCGTTTCTGTAAGTTCTTGTAGAGGTGCTTCGGTTTTGCCCAGATCATTCCGTTTATAGCATGAGTCACAACATGAAACGTAGCTGTATGCATCAGTTTTACTATTTGGCCACCAATAGAGTTGTGCTATTCGTAGGTTAGTTGCCCTTTTGCCACTATGTCCTGCCAATGGGCTGTCATGACATTCTTTTAACACTTGTTCCCGTAGTGCTTCAGGTACGACAACGCGGTTCCGTTTTTCAGTCATTTTGTACAGTATCCCATCAACAACTTCAAATTTAGGATCATGTTTCCATGTTTGACACTGCGTGTCAGTATCTGGCGCTTTTATTAATTCCTCTTCCCTGCCGATGGTGAAACATGTTCTGACCTTCCTACTGAATCCGTCCACATTGCTGTGCAGTTTCCCAGGGCGATGGTCTACCTTGAATTGATACTCACTTAACCGTAAAGCCCATCGAGCTAATCGACTGCTGCGGCCTTTTAGGTTGAGTAGCCAGTTCAGTGCTGAATGACCCGTCACTACCGTGAATACTCGGCCCATTAAAAAACATCGGTTGTAGTTTATGCCATAGACAAGTGCACATAACTCGTTTTCTGCTGTCGAATAATTTCACTCTGACTTGTTCAAAAGACGAGAATCAAATGAAAGTGGATGCTCTTCTCCGTCAATTTCCTGCGAAAGTACCTCTCCGACAGCGAAATTACTAGCATCAGTTGCTAGGATGAAAGGTTTCGAGAAATCTGGATAAGCCAATATGGGAGCTGTTGTCAAAGCTGTTTTCAGTGCTTCCATCGCTTGTGAACATTCGGAACTCCACTTGAAAACTGCTCCTTTTTTCAGTAATTGAGTCATTGGCCATGCTATATCAGCATACTACCCCTTACTAAATCGTCTGTAGTCGTTCGCTGATACTTCCCATTGTTGGTTGGACAAAGATTAATTTTTAGACCTGTTTGTCCAACCAACAATGGGAAGATGCAGCGAACGACTACAGACGATTTAGTAAGGACTAATTTTTACACCTGTTTGATCCGCAAAACCTTCAAACTGTCTACGAGCACTTCTATTTTTACGGCGGTGACAGTGGCAGTTTTGGAAGCACTTAAGTTTGTCTTCAGCACTTCCTTCCCCAAGATATTGATTAGTATCTGACTCGCAAAGCGTTCTTAAAAACATTCATTACAGTCGGTGGAACAAAACAACCAACAGTTATATCTTGGATGTGATATATGAATATATTCGCAGCACACGCACGGGCCGGACGATCCATTTGTAGTGGGTACCTTCCCACTCTGGTATTCTCTATAATGATGAAGTTGATGCATTAGCCAAACAAGCGGCAACCTCAGGCACCGTCCTGGATCTGCACTTTCCTTATACAGACTACTTACGTGAAGTCAAGGATCACGCAAGACAACACTGGCAGGAAATGTGGAACGTTTCTCAACAGGCAAAAGGCAGTTATTACTCAGTGCTATAACCTCGGATTCCTTCACAGCCGTGGTTCATGAGGACACATCTGGACCGATCCACGATTTCTACCATCATAAGACTCCGCTTCAATCATGCCTTTGTCCCACAACATCTACATCTGATCAACGTTTACAGTTCACCAGCATGTGAGTGTGATCCTGAGTCGGAAGCTCATGTCAGCCACATCTTATTTATGTGCCCCAAATTTGACCGTGAACGGTTGGTCTTTCTGGAGACATTGCTGAGTATGGGCTACCATCTTCCTCAATCCTCTTCTTCTCTTTTGTGTACTAAAGACGTTCGTCTATATAAGTGATAGTTAACTTCATCAAGAGTACTGGTTACAATCTGTAGGTTTTAATGGTGTACATAAATTATAAATAAGTCTTGCTGATGAAGATATTTCAGAATTGGTATGAATTGTAAGCCAAGACACTTTTAATTATTTTTCAATTCAATTCAATTCAATTTTTAAAACATTATATACAGAACTGTAACAGATAAGCTTTTTATTCTGGTAAATATGCATTTTTGTATTTGTTTATTCAATTATGTGTACATTGTTACTATGTGCCGCCGATGGCTAAATTGAGTACACACTCAAAGGCCAAATGAAAAAAGGTAAGAAAAAAGACCTGTTTGCGCAGTTGATTTGCGTACTTCCGTGTGTTAGTACTGGTAGTATAAATGTTTACTGAAAATTTTCACCAAAGAGATTTGTTTTGGGATAGTTAAGTAACGTACTTGCAGTTTATTTATCGTCGCGTGGTATGTGCAGGACTGCCGGCACAGCTGCCCCGGCGGGCCTCCGCCTACGACGTGTACGCGACGCGCGGGGGCGAAGGCGGCGGCGGGGGCGGCCTGAACCCGGCGGCGGTGGCGGCGGCGATGGCGGCGGCGCGCCAGCAGCAGGCGCAGGCCGCCTCCGGCGAGCCGCTGGACGTGGCGCCGCCGGGGCCCGTCGGCCGCAGGGCGTCCTTCCGCGCCGTGCCGCAGCCGCAGCCGCCGCCGCAGGACAAGGCCGACGACGGCACACAAGGTGAGTGGCGCCACCCGCCTCTCTCCTGCACACGTCCAGCACACGGTAGCGTTATCCGTCACAAGTTACTACCTCAAAAAATCTGCAAAAAATAGTGACATCATTTCGAGAATTTCGTGGTAACGTGAGGCGTGTTGAATAAATAAGGCAACACTTCTTTTCTCGGCCAATTTCGGCTGAAAAAATTCGGAAATTGTTGTGGGACATCGTGCAATATTCCTTCTTCAGCCCCTGAAGTTTCATGAAGTGCCTATACGTGGCGGCGCTATACACAGCTTGAAGGTGTTGTCTGTAATGTAGAATGGTTGCAAAAAGAGAGTTTCTTTTAGTGTAAAATCGAAACATAGTAGATATTCATAGACGGAAACGTGGCAGTGAACAAAAGCACGTCGAGTCGTTGGGCGATGTGTCTGTCATCATCGCAACAAGATACCACATACCTGTCTGACCTCCCGCGTGCCGGCAGGCCACACACAGCTGTGGCTCCTGCAATGGTGGAACGTGTGGACACTGTCTTCGAAGTGATCGACGGATCAGAATGGAACACCTCGCTGCGCTACTGGATGTCTCTGTTGGTAGTGCTGACAGACTCGTCACCAGTTGGGGTACTCAAAGGCATGTGCCTACTGGGTCGCTACCTAACGTAAAAACAAAGGATTTGCTTGTGCGTTACGAGGCTGATCGTGACCATTTTCTGTCTTACGTCGTCACATGGGATGAAATTTAGCTCTTCACTTCGAACTGAAAACATAACGGCAGTACATCTGGTAAAGTCGTGACGGCTGTCTTCTACAACTCTGAAAAGGCCACCTCCCTCAGGAAAGAGAAGAATAGACTTCAGCGCGCTTGTCTTCACAAAGATGCAAACCTACTTCTCCATGACGCTGCAGGGCTTGACACAAGTCAGCTCATAAAACTCCATTCGACTGCTCTGCCTCCTCCATTTTACAGCCCGTATCTCGCACATTGCGATATTCACTTGTTTGGCCCTACTTTCGGAATTAGTAGGTGGATCAGGAGAGATAATTAATGCAGCAATTAAGCCCTCGTGAGTTCAACTTGATTTCTAAACTGAAGGAAATACTTCACGGCATTCGCTTCAGAACTGCTACAAATTTGTCGTGCAATAGACCGTGCCGCTTGAACTGTCAAAAAATGGTTCAAATGGCTCTGAGCACTATGGGACTCAACTGCTGTGGTCATTAGTCCCCTAGAACTTAGAACTACTTAAACCTAACTAACCTAAGGACATCACACACATTAATGCCCGAGGCAGGATTCGAACCTGCGACCGTAGCAGTCGCACGGTTCCGGACTGCGCGCCTAGAACCGCGAGATCACCGCAGCCGGCGAACTGTCAACACAACTGGCACTGTTAAGATGGTGGTGGTGGTGGTGGTTAGTGTTTAACGTTCCGTCGACAACCAGGTCATTAGAGACGGAGCGCAAGCTCGGTGTAGGGAAGGATTGGGAAGGAAATCGGCCGTACCCTTTCAAAGGAACCATCCCGGCATTCGCCTGAAACGATTCAGGGAAATCACGGAAAACCTAAATCAGGATGGCTAGAGACGGGATTGAACCGTCGTCTTCCCGAATGCGAGTCCAGTGTGCACTGTAAAGAGTATCCTACGACTTCCACTACACTGGCAACGGGTTATACACAATGCTGGTGACTACTTTCAAGGTCAGTATAACTTTGAAACACGTATCTATTTTGTAAATAAATAGTTGCCACTATTGAAGTTCCAACCCTCGTATCTGGAAACGTTAATCGCTACAGTGTGAGAATCTGGGGCAATGAACATCCTCATGAAATTGTAATGCTTGAGCGAGATTCACCGAATGAAAATGTTTTTTGTGCATTGTCACGGATGAAACACTATGGGCTGGTTTTCTTCTGTGAGAAGACTGTGACATGTACCTCTTACTGTGATACGTTGCACCTGTAGTTGTTTCCACAATAGACTGCTGATCCAGATAATTTCACCTACCAGCAAGATGGGGCACGCCCACATTGCAGCTCATAGTAGTTACCTAAACCATGAACTTCCACATCGCTCGATTGGGCGTAGTGGTGACGATGATGTTGCTCGCCAGGTCACTGACTTGTAGCCTTGTGATTTTTTTTTCCCTTGGACGTTCGTTGAGGACCGTGCTTGCATACCCTCACTGCCAAGGACACCCACAGAATGTGTCAATGCTGCTGCGATGACCACTGACAGGCTGTTGCCATATAAGGTATGGAATTAACTATCGCTTGGGCGTCTGTTGTGTGACCAGAGGGACACACACAGAACATACAGATGTGTAAAGCGCAAAATGCAAAGCTGGTACGTATACAGTTCTATTCATACAATATTCATATTTTTAGACGTAATACCTTGGTAAACACAGTGCTTTGAAAACGAATTAATCATTTATAGCAGCTCTGTATATTGAGCCTAAAATAACAAGTACATTGGAGGGTACCAGTAACAATGTAGATCATCCGTACATGAAGCGACTGAGAAAAAGGGAACGGGTCGGCGATCTAAATCGATGATTGTGTGTCGACTGGTTGGCGATGTAGTTCCACACATTGCACTACTCTAAAATAACAAACGGCAGTAGCCATTTACGGGCGTGGAGGAGAGTGAGTGCTGACGGTTGCCATCAAGCATCTTTTTGTTACACTGAACACGTCCAGTAAGATTACAGATCAGCGGATGACGTGCTTGTCCATTGTTATTGTACACAACTGAGAAAACTAAGAAGATTTTGCATTCATTTGTACATAAGAAGAATGTTAAACTGCAGCCTATTCGTAGCAGCCAATCAGTTCGAACAGACAGTATTGAAAATCATTTTTATTCATGGAATCATCTCTATGAGAATGCCATTTCCTTGCGATCAGATATGTGTTGCTATTTGGGTGGTTTTCCGGCCATTTTCACCGTTCGTTTTCACACAATAACGTAATTGTACGGAATCACCGTAATTTTACTTGCTCCATTAACATATATTTTTCAAAAATAAATATTGAACAGTAAGACCAAAGGAAACTACAATCGTCCAGCCTTAACTCTGGGTGCTTTGATTGTTCTGGGAGATGGCTCATTTCAGCTAAACAGAGCCGAGTGGAGGGTCTGAATCAGAGGCTGAGACGGTTCTGCGACCGTGTTGGCTGCAGATTCCTCGACTTGCGCCATAGGGTGGTGGGGTTTCGGGTTCTGCTGGATAGGTCATGAGTCCACTACCCACAGCAGGCGGATACACGGGTAGCAGGGGTTGTGTGGCGTGGAAAGGGCGTTCTTTAGGTTAGATGGCCTCGGGCAGGTATAGAAAGGACAACAGCCTCAAAAGGTGCGGGGCAAAGTCAGGGCATGTGGGGACCAAGCAGCAATCGGTATTGTAATTGTAAACTGTCGAAGCTGCATTCGCAAAGTACCGGAACATCAAGTGCTGATAGAAAGCACAGAAACTGAAATCGTTATAGGTACGGAAAGCTATCTGAAGCCAGAGATAAATTCTGCCGAAATTTTTACAAAGGCACAGACGGTGTTCAGAAAGGACATATTGCATGCAACCGGTGGTGGCGTGTTTGTCACTGTTAGTAGTAGTTTATCCTGTAGTGAAATAGAAGTGGATAGTTCCTGTGAATTATTATGGGTGGAGGTTACACTCAACAACCGAGCTAGGTTAATAACTGGCTCCTTTTACCGACCTCCCGATTCAGCAGCATTAGTGGCAGAACAACTGAGAGAAAATTTGGAATACATTTCACAGCATGTTGTAGTCTTAGGTGGAGATTTCAATTTACAAGATATAGACTGGGACACTTAGATGTTTAGGACGGGTGGTAGGGACAGAGCATCGAGTGACATAATACTGAATGCACTATCCGAAAATTACCTCGAGCAATGAAACAGAGAACCGACTCGTGGAGATAACATCTTGGACCTACTGATAACAAATAGACCCGAATTTTTCGACTCTGTAAGAGCAGAACAGGGAATCAGTGATCATAAGGCCGTTGCAGCATCCCTGAATATGGAAGTAAATAGGAACATAAAAAAAAGGGAGGAAGGTTTATCTGTTTAGCAAGAGTAATAGAAGGCAGATTTCAGACTACCTAACATATCAAAACGAAAATTTCTGTTACGACACTGACACTGTTGAGTGTTTATGCAAAAAGTTCAAGGCAATCGTAAAATGCGTTTTAGACAGGGACGTGCATAGTAAGACCGTGAGGGACGGGAAAAACCCACCGTGATTCAATAAGAAAGTTAGGAAACTACTGTGAAAGCAAAGAGAGCCTCACTGCAAGTTTAAACTCAGCCAAAACCTCTGAGACAAACAGAAGCTAAACGATGACAAAGTTAGCGTAAGGAGGGCTATGCGTGAAGCATTCAGTGAATTCGAAAGTAAAATTCTATGTAACGACTTGACAGAAAATCCTAGGAAGTTCTGATCTTACGTTAAATCAGTAAGTGGCTCGAAACAGCATAATCAGACACACTGGGATGATGGCATTGAAACAGAGGCTAAAATACTGAACACATTTTTCCAAAGCTGTTTCACAGAGGAAGACCGCACTGCAGTTCCTTCTCTAAATACTTGCACAAACGAAAAAATGGCTGATATCGAAATAAATGTCCAAGGAATAGAAAATCAACTGGAATCACTCAACAGAGGAAAGTCCACTGGACCTGACGGGATACCAATTCGATTCTACACAGAGTACGAGAATGAGTTTGCCCCTCTTCTAACAGCAGTGTACCGCAAGTCTATGGAGGAACGGAAGGTTCCAAATCATTGGAAAAGAGCACAGGTAGTCCCAGTCTTCAAGAAAGGTTGTCGAGCAGATGTGCAAAACTATAGACCTATATCTCTGACATCGATCTGTTGTAGAATTTTAGAACATGTTTTTTGCTCGCGTATCATATCGTTTCTGGAAACCCAGAATCTACCCTGTAGGAATCAACTTGGATTCCGGAAACAGCGATCGTGTGAGACCCAACTCGCTTTATTTGTTCATGAGACCCAGAAAATATTAGATACAGGCTCCCAGGTAGATGCCATTTTCCTTGACTTCCGGAAGGCGTTCGATACAGTTCAACACTGTCGCCTGACAAACAAAGTAAGAGCCTACGGAATACCAGACCAGCTGTGTGGTTGCATTGAAGAGTTTTTAGCAAGCATAACACAGCATGTTGTTCTCAATGGAGAGACGTCTACAGACGTCAAAGTAACCTCTGGCGTGTCACAGGGGAGTGTTATGGGACCATAGCTTTTCACGATATATATAAATGACCTAGTGGATAGTGTCGGAAGTTCCATGCGACTTTTCGCGGATGATGCAGTAGTATACAGAGAAGTTGCAGCATTATAAAATTGCAGCGAAATGCAGCAAGATCTGCAGCGGATAGGCACTTGGTGCAGGGGTTGGCAACTGACCCTTAACATAGACAAATGTAATGTATTGTGAATACATAGAAAGAAGGATCCTTTATTGTATGATTATATGATAGCGGAACAAACACTGGTAGCAGTTACTTCTGTAAAATATCTGTGAGAATGCATGCCTAACGATTTGAAGTGGAATGACCACATAAAATTAATTTTTAGTAAGAGGGTACCAAGTTGAGATTCATTGGGAGAGTCCTTAGAAAATGTAGTCTATCAATAAAGGAGGTGGCTTGCAAAACACTCGTTCGACCTATACTTGAGTATTGCTCATCAGTGTGGGATCCGTACCAGGTCGGGTTGACGGAGGAGATAGAGAAGATCAAAAGAAGAGCAGCGCGTTTCCTCACAGGGTTATTTGGTAAGCGTGATAGTGTTACGGACATGTTTAGCAAACTCAAGTGGCAGATTCTGCAAGAGAGGCGCTCTGCATCGCGGTGTAGCTTGCTTTCCAGGTTTCGAGAGGGTGCGTTCCTGGATGAGGTATCGAATACATTGCTTCCCCCTACTTATACCTCCAGAGGAGATCACGAGTGTAAAATTAGAGAGATTCGAGAGCGCACGGAGGCTTTCAGCCAGTCGTTCTACCCGTGAACCATACGCGACTTGAACAGGAAACGGAGGTAATGACAGTGGCACGTAAAGTGCCCTCCGCCACACACCGTTGGGTGACTTGCGGAGTATAAATGTAGATGTAGAACATATATTGTTCCTCTTCATTACATGAATGATAAAAAGATTTACTTAATTCGATAGAGGAGTGATTGATAATTTACACCGGTCACTGACTGTTGAAGCATCATTTTATTCAGTACTTAACAAATTATTCTCTTCAAGTACAGTATTCAATATTTCCGAAAGTGCATTTCCACCCGAGACATGAGTAACTCTATAGTCCTACTCAGCGACACAGACTGCTTCAGCTGAGGCAGAGCGCTTCAATGCTCAGCTTTGTATTGACCTCTGTGTGAAGGTGCTGCTGTGCTGAGAGAGGGTTTCACATCTTCAGCCTCTCCCATTCGTCGATGCGATTGCAGCGATACCTCGCTAATGTCTGTGGTATCGATGTGCGTTGCCGACTTCGGGGTGGCATCCCAATCTGTGGACAATACCACATTGACCATGCTATATACCTGTCATTTGTACTCTTCCCCCCTTAAAAACACTCTTCCTCTGTTAAATCTCGCCACCGGTAGCCTAGTAGTTCATAGTTATATTAAAAGAGAATCTTTTCTTTCACTTCCCGTAGAAAGCTAAGATTCAGAACTTCCTCGAACATTTCCTAACTAAAATAAAACAGAGCTGTACTCGAGAATGCGACGTACGTCAGATCGTATGGCTATACATACGCCAAGTCATAGTAAATTGGTTGGTAACGGGTTGCCAATGATTTACTCGTGAGACACTCCAAAGTCGCGCTTCTGCCCTATACAGTTGCACAGAGCTTGATTTTTCAGCGACCAGTTACCAAACTCAGGTCCTCATCGAGCTGTATAGTAGTTGCTCCGTGTGCCAAGCGCCTGATTTTATACATTGGCAAGTGCTGAAGACATTAATGTGTTCCACGTGTTGCCGAAAGTACGAGCTTCACGAACTCTTACAGATTAAAAAAAGTAAGATTATAGAGAATATAAAAAAGAAATATACAAAGCAACGACATCCATGTGGGCCAGAACATTTGTCGAATTACCGATTGGCAGTTAAACACGATAAGATTCACAAAAGCAACTAATCGAAATTTTCCAGCCATAGCACGCCCAGGATGTGGCACGATTCTGTAATTCGACTGGGTTTTGGTATCCATTAGCATCTAGCGTTTTTTCCTTAGGCGAGAAAGTTCAGACTAGTGCTCAGTTCGCCGTTACTCACCACTGCGCGGCAGACATGCTTTCTGCTGTCGTCACTCGGCAGCTGCTTTCCCAACTGCCGCTAAGTCTCGCAGCTCCATTCCTGAGGAAAAGGACTCTAGACACTAAGGGATGGCAAAAGTTCACAAAATCGTGCCAACCGGCACATGCAAAATGTGTATCAGAACAAGAGAAGCTTCGTTACCTACATCTATTAGTGTAGGTCGTCCGGAATCGCCCCACTGCATCGCAGTCACAAGGAAAGTGTTGGGTCATATGAAGCGTCATACCGGAGATTCCGTATTCTTTGACCATAGTAGAAACCACGCACGTGTGCCTGTGTCCAAAGTGTTATCTGCTTCATGAATGTCGATCCTGAAAAGGTGTCTTTGTTTCAGCTGATATTTCGTCTGCCGAAGGTTTCCGACAGTGCTCGGAGAAAAACATGAACACGCCGAAGAAACGCGTGCTTGAACATAAAGAGCAGATACTAGCCAATCCCGTAAGATACTCTGTTATACACTCCTGGAAATTGAAATAAGAACACCGTGAATTCATTGTCGCAGGAAGGGGAAACTATATTGACACATTCCTGGGGTCAGATACATCACATGATCACACTGACAGAACCACAGGCACATAGACACAGGCAACAGAGCATGCACAATGGCGGTACTAGTACAGTGTATATCCACCTTTCGCAGCAATGCAGGCTGCTGTTCTCCCATGGAGACGATCGTAGAGATGCTGGATGTAGTCCTGTGGAACGGCTTGCCATGCCATTTCCACCTGGCGCCTCAGTTCGACCAGCGTTCGTGCTGTACGTGCAGACCGCGTGAGACGACGCTTCATCCAGTCCCAACATGCTCAATGGGGGACAGATCCGGAGATCTTGCTGGCCAGGGTAGTTGACTTACACCTTCTAGAGCACGTTGGGTGGCACGGAATACATGCGGACGTGCATTGTCCTGTTGGAACAGCAAGTTCCCTTGCCGGTGTAGGAATGGTAGAACGATGGGTTCAATGACGGTTTGGATGTACCGTGCACTATTCAGTGTCCCCTCGACGATCACCAGAGGTGTACGGCCAGTGTGGGAGATCGCTCTCCACACCATGATGCCGGCTCTTGGCCCTGTGTGCCTCGGTCGTATGCAGTCCTGATTGTGGCGCTCACCTGCACGGCGCCAAACACGCATACGACCATCATTGGCACCAAGGCAGAAGCGACTCCCATCTCTGAAGACGACACGTCTCCATTCGTCCTTCCATTCACGCCTGTCGCGACACCACTGGGGGCGGGCTGCACGATGTTGGGGCGTGAGCGGAAGACGGCCTAACGGTGTGCGGGACCGTATCCCAACTTCATGGAGACGGTTGCGAATGGTCCTCGCCGATACCCCAGGAGCAACAGTGTCCCTAATTTGCTGGGAAGTGGCGGTGCGGTCTCCTACGGCACTGCGTAGGATCCTACGGTCTTGGCGTGCATCCGTGCGTGGCTGCGGTCCGGTCACAGGTCGACGGGCACGTGGTGCACCTTCCGCCGACCACTGGCGACAACATCGATGTACTGTGGAGACCTCACGCCCCACGTGTTGAGCAATTCGGCGGTACGTCCACCCGGCCTCCCGCATGCCCACTATACGCCCTCGCTCAAAGTCCGTCAACTGCACATACGGTTCACGTCCACGCTGTCGCGGCATGCTACCAGTGTTAAAGACTGCGATGGAGCTCCGTATGCCACGGCAAACTGGCTGACACTGACGGCGGCGGTGCACAAATGCTGCGCAGCTAGCGCCATTCGACGGCCAACACCGCGGTTCCTGGTGTGTCCGCTGTGCCGTGCGTGTGATCCTTGCTTGGAGAGCCCTCTCGCAGTGTCCGGAGCAAGTATGGTGGGTCTGACACACCGGTGTCAATGTGTTCTTTTTTCCATTTCCAGGAGTGTATTTGACGACTCAGGGCCCCTGTTTAGTTGAAATGCCGGTGTGATCAGAACAGTGTTGAGAATGATATTTTCACTCTGCAGCGGAGCATGCGCTGATATGAAACTTCCTGGCACATTAAAACTGTGAGCCGGGCCGAGACTCAGGACCTTTGCCGTTCTTTCAGGAGTGCTAGCTCTGAAAAGTTCGCAGGAGAGCTTGTGTGAAGTTTGGAAAGTATGAGACGAGGTGCTGGCGGAAGTAAAGCTGTGAGGAAGGGGCGCGCCGGCACGGTAGCTCAGCGTGTTCGGTAAGACGTCTTAGTTACCCTCTGTAATAAACCGAGTAAACGGATCAATGAACAACCTGAACGAGTGTCATCGGACGTCCGCCACGAACAAATTGAACGAACAATATATAGGAAAAAAAGATGATAGAGCACTTGCCCTCGAAAGGCAAAGTTCCCGAGTTCGAGTCTCGGTCCAGCACACAGTTTTACTCTGCCAGGAAGTTTCAGAACAGTGTTATTTGTAGTAACTCCATTACGAGGGGCGTTCAATAAGCAAGGCAACACATTTATTTTCTCGGATAATTTCGGCTGAAAAAATGTGAAATTTGTTGTGGAATATTGTGGAATATTCATGCTTCATCCCTCATAGTTTCATGAAGTTCCGATAGGTGGCAACGCTGCACGCAGCCTTGGAAATGGCGTCATTAACGGAGGTTTTGTTCCAAGTAAAGAGCTGTCACTGGTGGGAAACAACAGCATCGCAGAGATTGAAAGGCACTTGTAGGTCGTCTACAGAGAGCTTGTGCTGAACAAAAGTACGGTGAGTCGTTTGGTGACGCGTCTATCATCATCGCAATAAGGTAGCGCAAACGTGTCCTATCTCCTGCATGACGGTTGGCGAGACATAGCTGTGACTCTTGCAGTGTTAGAATATACGCATACTCTCATTCGAACTGATCGACAGACACCTCGCTACAAAGCTGGACGACTCTGTTGGTAGGACTGACACTCTTGTCCACTAGTTGGCGTACTCAAAGGATTCTGCCCGGTTTGTTTCTCACTGCCTAACACGACACTATGAGGAGCATTGAAGGACAATCTGCACGAAATTGTTTGCGCTTTACGAGACTGATGGTGACAACTTTTTGTCGAACATCATTGCAGGCGATGAAACATGGGTTCATCTCTTTGAACCGGAAACTAAACGACAACCCATGGAGTGGCGCCGTACCACATCTCCACCGAACGTAAAGCTCAAAGCTGATCGCTGAGTCGGTAAAGTCATGGTTACAGTCATCTGGGATTCTGAAGGGGTTATTCGGTTTGATACCCTCCCTCATGGTGCAACGATCAACTCTGTATTGTACTGGGCTACCCTCAGGAAATTGTAGAAACCACTCAGTGTGTTCGTCGCTACAAAATGCACAAGGCCTCCCGCGAGAGGAGCGCACAAAATTTCATTGGGCTGTTCTTCCACATCCACCGTACAGCTTACGCACATTCCTGCTTCCATCTATTTCGCCCAATGAAGAACGCGCTCTTGCGGGAATCAGTACGTGGGTGATATGGCGGATTATTGATGCAGCAAGACTTTGGCTCTGACGGGGACCTATAGAGCAGTATCATGAAGACATAGGAGGCCTCCGAGGAAGGTGGCGTAAGGCCGTCGCACTGAACGAAAATTATGTTGAAAAGTAGGATTTTGTAGCTAAAAGAGTGGGGAATAATTTGGTGTATTGTAGTCCTCAGTAAAACCGACCTGCTCCCAAATGCTCATTGGCATGTACTTCCATAACCAAGGTAACTGAAGTGTTAGGTGATTCAAGACGCACCTTATCAAAATTTATATCTCATACAGATAAAGCGGAAGATGGATGAACAGACATTAACGAAGATTTACAGCGGTCAATAAATAAATTCTTTGAATGCGAATATCTTTGTATCATTAAAATGATTCAAATGACTCTGAGCACTATGTGACTTAACTTCTGAGGTCATCAGTCCCCTAGAACCTAGAACTACTTAAACCTAACTAACCTAAGGACATTACACGCATCCATGCCCGAGGCAGGGTTCGAACCTGCGACCGTAGCGGTCGCACGGTTCCAGACTGTAGCGCCTACAACCGCTCGGCCATTGCGGCCGGCTTTGTATCATCATTTGTGTTTGGAATAGATATACTACCTGTTAGAGACATATGAAAGTTTTAGCGGGCCAGGACCCAAACCCGATTGTACAGCACTATGGTATAGGAATACAGGCAGTGCGACATATGGAAGTTTGGGTTGATCTAGGAAGCATATATACGTAGCCGATGTGGTTAAGGGACGGTTCACGATAAGCAGGTATTGCGAGTTCGATTCCCTGTCCTGCACAAATTCTCGTTTCTGGCTGGTAGACGACACACATCAAAAAATGTTTTGCATCACCTCGGTTCCGAGAGTTCCGAAAACTGTACAGAAAATTGGAGTAAAGAGCAACATAAACATTATTTCCGCCCTTTTTATTGCTCATGAAAACCACTCATTGCATGTAGAACCACCATACACCGAGACATTCAGAGGTGGTGGTCCAGATTGCTCCACACACCGGTAGCATGTCCTCTTGCACTGATGCATGCGTGTATTCGTCGTGGCATACTATCCAGAAGTTCATCAAAACACTGTTGGTCCAGATTGTCAAACTCCTCAACGGCGATTCGGCGTAGATCCCTCAGATTGGTTGGAGGGTCACGTCGACCATAAACAGCGCTCTTCAATCTTTCCCAGGCATGTTCGATAGGGTTCATGTCTGGAGAACATCCTGACCACTCTAGTCGAGAGTTGTTGTTATTCTGAACGAAGTCATTCACAAGATGTGCACGATAGGGGGCGTGATTTGTCGTCCATAAAGTCGAATGAGTCGCCAATATGCTACCGATATGGTTGCACTATCGGTCGGAGGATGCCATTTACGTATCGTACAGCCATTACGGTGCCTTCCATGACCACCAGCGGCGTACGTCGACCCCAGATAATGCAACCCCAAATCAGCAGGGAACCTCCACCTTGCGGCACTCGCTGAACAGTGTGTCTAAGGCGTTCAGCCTGATCAGGATGCCTCCAAACGCGTCTCAGACGATTGTCTGGTTCAAGACATATGCGACACTCATCAGTGAAGAGAACGTGATGCCAGTCCCAAGCGGTCCATTCGCCATGTTGTTAGACCCATCTGTACAGCGCAGCATGGTGTTGCGTTTGCAAAGATGGATCTGCCACGGACGTCGGGAGTGAAGTTGTACACCATGCAGCCTATTGCGCACAGTTTGAGTCGTAACACGACATCCTGTGGCCGCGAGAAAAGTTTTATTCAACGTGGTGGCGTTACTGTCAGCGTTCCTTTGAGCCATAATCCGCAGGCAGCGTTCATCCACTGCAGTAGTAGCCCTTGTGCGGCCTGAACGAGGCATGCCATCGACAGTTTCTCTCTCTCTGTATCTCTTCCTTCTCTGGACAACATCGCTTTGGTTCACTTCCAGACGCCTGGACACTTCCCTTGTTAAGAGCCCTTTCTGGCACAAAGTAACAATGCTGATGCGATCGAACCGCGGTATTGATCGTGTAGGCAAGGTTGAGTTACAGGCAACACGAGCCATATGGCTTTTTCCAGGTGGAATGACTGGAACTGATGGGCTGTCGGACCCCCTCCTCTAATAGGTACTGCTCATGCTTGGTTGTTTACATCTGTGGGTGTTTTTAGTGATATCTCTGAACAGTCAAACGGACTGTCTCTGTGATATAATATTCACAGTCAACGTCCATCTTCCGGAGTTCTGGGAAGCGGTGTGATGCATATCTTTTTTTTTACGGTATACCTCACACAGCTCATGACAAGATATGCGTATTCAGCGAATTTATTTCGAATTAACAGCATTCATATGTAAGGGGAATACGCGGCTTACAAACACTGCGTTGATAGGCACAGGGGTAACACCGATAAGCCGGTGAATTTATGGTCTTGTAATGAATTTCAATATTACCTTGATATATAATTTAAATAAGCCCATGTTTTGGTACACAAATTATTTTTTATTCTAACCCATTTGATGCATGACAAGCGAGATTCTAGGCCCCGAATTATGGGTAGGTCTACGGACACCACAAAAACGTGATTTCCTTACAAAGTCGTTTGCATGTATCTCAATCAGAGAATCGATTCTCCCACGTATAATGATGACATAGTACATAGTAATAGGTTCGTCCTTCAGTTTACGAAAACGAGTGTTTATGTACTGGACATAATTCCCGTACGTTAATTTTTAACACAGTAAATCAGTTCCTTTTTGTAATCTATGTTTAGGTCATTGTAACCAATACTGTAACTAACTCAGTTTTAATTAATTTACAGTTAAATATGAATGTTATACACTTTCATAATATGTTGTTTTCGACGGAGCCTCCCAAACGATAAAGAGAGTATTATAGGAATTTTTGTAGCAACACTTAACGAATCTACGGTCATAATTTTCTAAAGCATTACATGTAATTCATACTTATAATATTAAAATTACCGATATTTAACTACTAAAATGTTACGCACATCTGCCGGCCGGGATGGGCGAGCGGTTCTAGGCGCTACAGTCTGGTACCGCGCGACTGCTACGGTCACAGGTTTGAATCCTGCCTCGGGCATGGATGTGTGTGATGTCCTTAGGTTACTTAGGTTTAAGTAGTTCTAAGTTCTAGGGGACTGATGGCCTCAGAAGTTAAGTCCCATAGTGTTCAGAGTCATTTGTTACGTACATCTACAGTCAACAAGAAGCTAGAGTTCTTTTATCACAGAACTCTATCGTTGTGCAATACACATTCTTTTGGTGTCAGCTAATCAGGTAAGAGGACTTTTGCATATTCATCAAGGAGAAATATTTTTATTCGTTTTCTCATCTTCTTTTCCCCTTCACTTCATATGAAATTTCAACGTTATATTCAGTGTCACGTAGACAGCGTATGTGCTTTATGCCTTTGTGCGTAGCTACTAAGCATTCTGTCACGCTTACGAACTCTGTAAGAACTCTAATATCTATATGCAGAGCAAATAAATTAGTTTTTGATACAGTCATATGAAGTCCGACTTACACGAAACGTAGCAAAAATGGTTCAAATGGCTCTAAGCACTCTACGACTTAGCCTCTGAGGTCATCAGTCGCCTAGAACTTAGAACTAATTAAAACTAACTAACCTAAGAACATCACACACATCCATGCCCGAGGAAGGATTCGAACCTGCAACCTTAGCGGTAGCTCGGTTCCAGACTGCAGCGTAGCTCGGTTCCAGATTGCAGATCCTAGAACCGCACGGCCACTCCGGCCGGGGAAACGTAGCACAACGAACATATATAAAAACTTTTATTTTAATACACTAAGTATTACAACGCACAGCGTAAACCAAACTGATTCCCTTTATTTTAATGTCTAATAGACAAGTCGAATTTGCTTTAAAAGGCCATTTCAGTTCATCGAAAAAGTTATTTCTTCTTCATGGCAACGTCATAACGGTGTACAACAACCAATCGTCACTGATGTATGCAGAACTGACATTATTATTTGTTAAACAGCCTACTTTTACTTACAATCTGATTCGTTTCTCGATCAAATGACTCCTTCATTTCAGTTAAATCTGATAAATTACTGCATTTAACGCTAATATTATTGTAACTTGCTTGGACCTTAAGATACCTACACGATTGTTGCGTTTCCCAGTTTATCTTTCTGATCGATTTTGTACTTATGATAATCGCTTGAAATAGGTATATGATATTTACGGGGAAGTACAAAATGTATTTGAGATTGTTTTTCTGTTCAAAAATGGTTCAAACGGCTCTGAGCACTATGCGACGTAACTTCTGAGGTCATCAGTCGCCTAGAACTTAGAACTAATTAAACCTAACTAACCTACGGAAATCACACACATACACGCCCGAGGCAGGATTCGAACCTGCGACCGTAGCGGTCGATCGGCTCCAGACTGTAGCGCCCAGAACCTCACGGCCACTCCGGCCGGATGTTTTTCTCTCTTTTTAGTTTCCACAGCCCTCTATTTCCAGCAAAAACTATTAATTTCGTATGTAACATTTCACCACTTATTGTTATAAGACCATTAACATGAAAATCGCTTTGTTCTGTGCCGTCCAGCGTGCCCTGCAACGTGTTCCGTCATTAAGATTTACGTCCTTTGTGTGTATGAGAACGACTTTGAAGTTTCTGCCACCAGTCAAGATACGTGAAGTGATACAAAATAGCCACTGTGTGATAAAGCCATGTTTACTCCGCGCAGCGCTCCCGCTTTCAGTAATTTCCGTTTAACTTTTGAGCAGTGAGAGAAGTTTCATTACCCAAAGTAACTACTTTATGCGAGTAAAGTTTCATTAGCCCATTTAACTGCTTTACACCAAGTTCTGCTTCATTATCGCGTACATCATTTACGAGCAAACTACATTCACTTACAACTCTGGACTTAGTGAACTAGTGTGTGAAGTACCTACGTTGCATATTTCATTTCCGCTGGTGATAAAATTGTTAGCATGGCCTCTACGTGAGATTATACTTCGCATAAGTTTACGGAAAACAATCGTATTGACAATATACTACACCTAGAAGGGTGAGATTTTCACATCACAGAGTGAGTAGCTAAACCGTTTCTTATCGATTGAAATTTTTTACTATGTAAATTTCTTACTATGTAAAAGAATTAAAGTGCATGCTTTCTCATGCAGAAAAACATGTATACAGCAGAGATATTTCCAATAATAGTGTTCAATAAAATTTGTCCTTTGTCGCGCGGGGGGCGTGGAGGGTGTGCGGATATATTATTATTTATTTAACAAGGGAGCACGTCGAAAACCAACACCAAGAAGGAGTTGTGCGATATAAAATAAAGTTGATAGGCGACTTTCCACATCTGAAAGATGAGGTCTATTCAGTTTCGCGACAGTCGCATAACAGAGGCGCTAGCAGCAACACTATGATGAAAACCAGGTTTGCGTTCGATATACGCTAAGGGCCCTAAGACTTAATTACTTTTGAGGTTAGACTTTGTGAGCTGATGATAATCCAGAATTAAGATGACAAAGACACCATTATCAACAGGTCACTGAGTTTCAACGAGGTTGTGCAATAGGACTACGAGAAGCTGAATGTTATTTCTGTCATACTGCAGAGAGATTTGATAGGAATATAGTCATGATTGCTGGCAGCGGTGGTCACGGGAATGTACGGTCGCAAGAAGTCTGGATTCCGGCGGGCAACGTGGCACTACCGATCTGAAGAAGACCACCGCATTCGGCGTATGGCTGCGGCACACCGTACTGCATCTGCAGCAGCAATTTGAGCAGCAATTGCTTCCACAATGATACAACGAACTGTTACAAATCGGTTACTGCAGGAAGAGCTCTGACTCAGACGCCCTGTAGGTGCATCCCATTGATTCCAAGCCGCCGCTATTCGCGATTTCAATGGTGTCAAGTGAGAATTCATCCGAGGGAAGGTTGGAGGTCTGTTGTGTTTTCTGATGAAAGCTGGTTCTGCCTTGTGTCGCTATGAGGAGGCCAGCTGAGAGCGTGCAACCAACCCATCTGCTTGCTAGATGCATTGGATCTACACCCGAAGTTATGGTCTGGGGTGCGATTTCGTATGACAGCAGAGGTACTCTCGTGGTTATCCCACGCACCCTGACTCCAAAGTTGTACGTCAGTGTGGTGATTCGATCTGTTGTGCTGCCATTAATGAACAGCATTTCAGGACTGTTTTCCAACCGGATAACGATCGCCCACGTACCACTTTTGTAACCCAGCGTGCTCTTCGGAGTGTCGACATGTTGCCTTGAACTGCTTGAGCACCAGTCGGGCACATGTGGGACATCATTGGACGACAACTCCAGCGGCATCCATTACCAGCATTAACCATCCCTTTACAGAATGACCGTGTGCAGCAGGCATGAAACTCTCTCAGTCCCACAAACTGGCATCCAGCACCTATACAACAAAATGCATGCACGTTTGCATGCTTCAGCACTCTGGCGTTTACGCCATCTATTAATGTACCAGCATAACATATTTGAAATGACTAATCTCGCTCGTACATTAACCTGTGATCTTGCAAAGTTAATCACTGCAATATATCACCTAGACGAATGTATTCCCGAAATGTCATTACTCTACATTAATTATTTTCGGTGTTGCCATTTTTTTCCGTCAGTGGTACGTAGGAGTGACCGACCATAATCAATACTAGCATATCTAAACTGTGTGGCATAATCTTCCCACTCCCTGACGGCGTAAATGAGAGGACTGTCGTAGTTTGAGGTCAAGATGAAAATTAATAGGTACCTGTATTCAGGCTTATTAGGAAAGTAATAAAACTAAAAAAATATTTAGAAACTATGAATCAAATATGTGTTCTGAAGTTAAAATAGAACAGGGTACTATTTAACCGTTGGCATGCTTTACTGGCAGTTGCACATTCACAAAAAAACGACATAGAGAATTAGTATTGACCTATAGCTACGCACACCTAACTGTGAAATCACTGGAGTGAGAATGATGTACAGTGAGAAGCAGTTTTAGGAATGAACTGGCTGATACCCATTGCTGCGCTCGTTTCGTGTAATGAGTGATGGTAAACAGCTACTGTGTGTGCAATAACATAAGCTACCCTCACGTGTCTGCTTCTTCAGGTAGGCATATACCGTGATCTAGGGATGTCCGGCGTTTGGCGGCTGACACAGAAAATCTTAGCTTGTTACCTATGTGTTCCACATGATGTGATTGAGCCACGATCCTTTCTGTACTTTCCCCTCTTCAAATATCGTGCGCTTACATGGTTCAAAGGAATGACAATTGGGGTTGGGTTGAGTTCGGTTGTTTGGGGGAAGAGACCAAACAGCGAGGTCATCGGTTTCATCTGGTTAGTGAAGGGCGGGGAAGGAAGTCGGCCGTGCCCTTTCAACGGAACCATCCCGGCAACTGCCTGGAAAGATTTAGGAAAATCACGGAAAACCTAAATCAGGATGACCGGACGTGGGATTGAATCGTCGTCCTCCCGAATGCGAGTCCAGTGTGTTAACCTCTGCGCGACCTTGCTCGGTGGAATGACAATCGATTTCAGCTTCCGCGAACAGTAGAAAACGGTACTTGATTACTGGTGGTATCTGCAAAACATTCAACCCGCTTTTGCAATCACACCAAGGTACCAATGGATCTTTTCAAGTTATTTACACTACGTTAGCGAGTGCCAGGCTCAGTGTAACGTATGTCGCAGTATCTCATTGAAGGCAGAATGGCCTGAATTGCAAACAGGGTCAAAGGAAAGTGATTAGTTGATTCCAGGAGCGCTGCATTCATTTGACTTTAGCAATG
This sequence comes from Schistocerca gregaria, assembly GCF_023897955.1. Taxonomy (NCBI): domain Eukaryota; kingdom Metazoa; phylum Arthropoda; class Insecta; order Orthoptera; family Acrididae; genus Schistocerca; species Schistocerca gregaria. The sequence goes on from NC_064922.1 coordinate 467,046,776, forward strand.
TAGCATGATTTCATTGTAAATATTATAGGCGGTAGTGATACAGAAAGAAACACTAGTGGCAATGGACAAGAAAACTTCAGAAGCACCATTTCTTGAAGAAAGAGTATTTTTACTGAAGTAGGGCAAACTATATACAAAGCTATTTTACTTTATACTTTGAGTCACATTTTGACTGTAACATTTTATTTCATGGCATTTTCAGTTTGCACACAATTATCTATTATAGACATGTAATTACAAAAATTAATAAATAAAAATTAAAAAAACAAATTATAAACCACTGTAATATACGCCATGCGAAATTTGTTTTGAGAATAGTTAGGGGCAACGCCTAAAGAGGAATAGTTTTTTTCTTTTTTTGCAGTAGAGTTCAAGTATGGTTCAAATTAGAGGTACATTTGATTTTTGTCTCTTTTATTTTTGGAGATTAAACTTAGATGAGAAGATAGGTTCACGAAAGCAAATGGGTAGCGCCTTTGATCAGTAATAAAAACGTCTTCGGTCCCGGGTTCGAACCCCGCCACCACATAAATTTTGAATAGAAGTTATCAACCTCGGCAACCGAAGACTTCCGGCATAAGAAGTCACCATCATTCTGCCAACGGCCCTGTCAAAGGGGGCGGAGGAGCGGATGGAGGTTCAGGCCACTCCCTTGGCCGTGGGGTGGGAAACTGCCCGAAAAAGCGAAATAATCAATAATGATCAATGGCATGAGGATGCAGAAGGCAATGGAAAACGCTACATGAAAGACACAAACGTGTATCCATAGGACTTGTGGCCTGTAATTGAAAATGACCTCTCGACTTGAAAAAGATTTCGGATGTCCTCCTTTCGGAACTCCGTAAAAGGTGATCATGAGAAAAGATTGAATAATCAGTGAAAGGATAACTTTCTACGAGTCGGGCCGTGGAAGGTTAGACGTTTTAACGTGGCAGAGACGCTAGAAAATCTGAATAGCGAAATGCTAAGACTCAATTCAGGTATACTGGGGGTCATTGAAGTGAAATGGAAAGAAGATAACGATTTCCGGTCGACTGAGTATATCGTAATATCAACAGCACCAGAAAATGGTATAACGAGAGTAGGATTCGTTATGAATAGGAAGGTAGGGCACTTCAGTGATAGGGTTGTTCTTATCAGAATCGACAGCTTACTAACACCGACAACGACAGTTCAGGTATACAAGCCGACATCGCAAACTGAAGATGAAGGGATAAGAAAGTATATGCTGAAAGGGTAATACAGCATGTACAGGGATATGAAAATCTAATAGTCTTGGGAGACTGGAAAGCAGTAGTAGGGGAAGGAGTAGAAAAAAGTGTTACAAGAGAATTTGGTTTGGGATAAGGAATGAGAGATGAGAAAGACTATTGAGTTCTGCAATAAATAGCGAATACTCTGTTCACGAATCACAAGAGGAGGAGGTATTCTTGGAAAATGTCGGTAGATATAGGAAACTTTCCATTAGATTACATCGTGGTCAGACGGAGATTCCGAAGTGAGATACTAGATTGTAAGACATACTATGGAACTAATGTAGATTCAGATTACAATTTAGTAATGATGAACACTAGGCTGAAATTCAAGAACCCGGTGTGGAAAAATTAGTGGGCAAAAGAGTGAGGTACGGAAGTACTAAAGAATGAAGAAATGAGCTTGAAGTTCTCTGAGGCTACACACACAGCGACAAGGAATAGCTCAGGAGGCAGTTCGGCTGAACACGAATGGACGTCTCTAGAAAAGACTCACAGAAGTCAGCAATGTAACTGCGAAGAAACGGTGGGTTACAGGAAAAACACCTCAGTTGATGGATGAAGGAAGGACTTACAAGAATTCAGGAATACAGAAATGAAAGTCTAGTATGATTCCAATACATAGGAAGTGTAGGGAGGCTAAGGCGAAATGTTTGCATAAAAAATGTGAAGAAATCGAGAAAGAAGTGATTGTCGGAAGCACTGGCTCAGAATATAGAAAAGTCAAAACAATCTGCGGTGAAATTAATATCAATGGTGGCAAGAGTACAACGAAGGCCTCTGTGAGGGGGAAAACTTGTCTGATGACGGGATAGAAGAAGAAACAAGAGTAATTATAGAAGAGATAAGGGATCCAATATTAGAATCAAAGCCTACAAGAGCTTTGGAAGACTTAAGATCGAATAAGGTTCAAAAATGGTTCGAATGGCTCTCTGAACTATGGGACGTAACTGCTGTGGTCATCAGTCCCATAGAACTTAGAACTACTTAAACCTAACCAACCTAAGGACATCACACACATCCATGCCCGAGGCAAGATTCGAGCCTGCGATCGTAGCGGTAGCGGTGTTCCAGACTGTAGCGCCTAGAACCGCTCGGCCACTCTGGCCGGCCGATCGAATAAGGCAGGAGGGATAGACAACTCCCCATAAGAATAAAAATCATTGGGGGAAGTGGCAACAGAACGACTACTCACGTTGCTCTGTAGAATTTATGAGTCTGGTGACATAAAATCTTCGGAAAAGTGTCATCAGAGCAACTCCTTAATTGCAAGAGACGACAAGCACGAGAATAATCCCACAATCAGATTAACAGTTCATGCACCCAAGTTGATAATACACAGAAGAATGGAAAAGAAAATAGAGGATGTGTTAGATGACGATGATTTTGGCTTTAGGAAATAGACTCCTGGAAATGGAAAAAAGAACACATTGACACCAGTGTGTCAGACCCACCATACTTGCTCCGGACACTGCGAGAGGGCTGTACAAGCAATGATCACACGCACGGCACAGCGGACACACCAGGAACCGCGGTGTTGGCCGTCGAATGGCGCTAGCTGCGCAGCATTTGTGCACCGCCGCCGTCAGTGTCAGCCAGTTTGCCGTGGCATACGGAGATCCATCGCAGTCTTTAACACTGGTAGCATGCCGCGACAGCGTGGACGTGAACCATATGGGCAGTTGACGGACTTTGAGCGAGGGCGTATAGTGGGCATGCGGGAGGCCGGGTGGACGTACCGCCGAATTGCTCAACACGTGGGGCGTGAGGTCTCCACAGTACATCGATGTTGTCGCCAGTGGTCGGCGGAAGGTACACGTGCCCGTCGACCTGGGACCGGACCGCAGCGACGCACGGATGCACGCCAAGACCGTAGGATCCTACGCAGTGCCGTAGGGGACCGCACCGCTACTTCCCAGCAAATTAGGGACACTGTTGCTCCTGGGGTATCGGCGAGGACCATTCGCAACCGTCTCCATGAAGCTGGGCTACGGTCCCGCACACCGTTAGGCCGTCTTCCGCTCACGCCCCAACATCGTGCAGCCCGCCTCCAGTGGTGTCACGACAGGCGTGAATGGAGGGACGAATGGAGATGAGAGTCGCTTCTGCCTTGGTGCCAATGATGGTCGTATGCGTGTTTGGCGCCGTGCAGGTGAGCGCCACAATCAGGACTGCATACGACCGAGGCACACAGGGCCAACACCCGGCATCATGGTGTGGGGAGCGATCTCCTACACTGGCCGTACACCTCTGGTGATCGTCGAGGGGACACTGAATAGTGCACGGTACATCCAAACCGTCATCGAACCCATCGTTCTACCATTCCTAGACCGGCAAGGGAACTTGCTGTTCCAACAGGACAATGCACGTCCGCATGTATTCCGTGCCACCCAACGTGCTCTAGAAGGTGTAATTCAACTACCCTGGCCAGCAAGATCTCCGGATCTGTCCCCCATTGAGCATGTTTGGGACTGGATGAAGCGTCGTCTCACGCGGTCTGCACGTCCAGCACGAACGCTGGTCCAACTGAGGCGCCAGGTGGAAATGGCATGGCAAGCCGTTCCACAAGACTACATCCAGCATCTCTACAATCGCCTCCATGGAAGAATAGCAGCCTGCATTGCTGCGAAAGGTGGATATACACTGTACTAGTGCCGACATTGTGCATGCTCTTTTGCCTGTGTCTATGTGCCTGTGGTTCTCTCAGTGTGATCATGTGATGTATCTGACCCCAGGAATGTGTCAATAAAGTTTCCCCTTCCTGGGACAATGAATTCACGGTGTTCTTATTTCAATTTCCAGGAGTGTATAAAGGCACCCGAGAGCCAATTCCCACGTTGCAGTTGATAATAGAAACAAAACTAAAGAAAAATCAAGTTACATTCATAGGATTTGTGGACCTTGAAAAAGAGTTCGAGACTTTGAAATGGTGCAAAATAATCGAAATTCTAAGAAAAATAGTGATACACTGTAGGAAAAGACGGGTAATATACAAGATGTACAAGAACCAACAGGGAAGAGTAAGAGTCGACGACCAAGAACGAAGTGCTTGGATTAAAAACTGTGTGAGACAGGGATGTAGTCTTTCAACCCTATTGATCAATCTATACATCGAAGAATCAATGACAGAAACAAAAGAAAGGCTCAAGAGTGGAATTAAAAGTAAGGATGAAAGGTATCAATGATAGGATTCATTGAGGACATTGCTATCCTAAGTAAAATTTACGAATAATTACAGATGTTTTGAGTGTACTGAACAGCCTACTCAGTGTCGAATGTGGATTGAGAGTAAACCGAAGAGGGACTAAGGTAATGAGAAGTAGCAGAAATGAGAACTGTGATGAACTTAACATCAGGACTGGCGGTCACGAAGTAGATGAAATTAAAGAAATCTGCTTCCTAGGCAGCAAAATAATCCTGACGGTCATAGTAGGAAGGACATCGAAAGCAGACTCGCCCTGGGAAAAAGGCATTACTGACCAAGAGTATTAATACCAAACATAGTCCTTAATTTAAACAAGAAATTTCTGAAAATTTACGTTTCCAGCACACCAAAGTATGGTAGTGAAACTTGGACTGTGGAAAAACTAGAACAGAAAGGAATTGTAGCTTCGAGGTGTCGCTTTACAAGAGAATGTTGAAAATTATGTATATTCATAAGGTAAAAGGAACAGCCTTCGTATACATTAGTTTGAATCGTACCACGTAGCACGTATCAACCAATAAACGCATTTCAAAAATGTGATGGAATCAAAAGTCAAAGAGTAAATAGTTTTTCAAAGAGTAAATACCCTCCGTAAATATTTACATATTCTTGAAATCAACAGGTATCTTGTACTACACACATTCTAAAGCAGCCCGTGTCCTCCCTCAGGCTTCAAGCTATTTCCATACCAGATCCAATCAAAATCAGTTCTAGTTGTGAAAACATAACAGACAAAATTAGTTTTGTCTTTATTAGTGTGGATAAAACTTAAAATTACGGTGTCTTTTTCCCGTGATCCAATTTTGATAAAATAAAGTCTATACGATGCCCTAAGATATGCCCTAGTTAGCTGCGAAAACACTAAGAATTTTTTTATATTTTTTGTGAAATCCAAGATCGTTTGATTTTGATACTTTGATACTTGATACTTTGCGTATAATTGTAATGCCAATCTGAAGATAGTGGTAAGATTTTGCCGAAACAAGAAATTGAAATAAAAATCTTAAAATCAAGCGATCTGTGGTTTCTCAAAAAATATATGTAAACAGAGATGGCACCAGCAACATGAGTAAGCCTTGGAAATTTCATCTAGTAGTTTTGGAGAAGCCTGTTCAAACAGACGTACAGACGGACACGACAGATTTACAGATTTATTATTAGTATGGAAATTGGGGGAAGACTTCGGTGAGTGTTACCGGAAGGATCGCAATATTGCTCTATTATTGTACCACGAAATACTAGCGACTGCCAAACGAAAGAAACGACAATCGAAACTGATCGACATTACTAGACTCTGTACAAAGTAATGAAGAGTTACACTTTCTTGCAGCATGGCGATCAATATAGAAAACACGCTCGCGGGCGACGTTGAGTCGGCAACTACCATAGTTTGAGTCACGAACGATGGCGACGAGTTTAGACTTTTTCTGCACATCTGCGTCACGTGTTCTCCGAGAACCAATGAGCGCTCAGTAGTGTTTTGAAAGCTGTGCTGCACATCCGTAACTAATACGAGCATTAACCGTGAGTGTAGCGAGTTGATTAGTGAATTTCGATTACATTTGTTGAGAGTTATCATCGCTGCTGACTGTGACGGTAAGTGATAAATTCTGCAGAAGCAAGTGAGAGACATAATTCGCAGGATGTACGCTTTCTTCAAGCGGAAAGTATGCGCGTGAGCGTACCGCAACTGTCGCCGCTTGGAATAGTGAACAATGCAATCCCCGTCCGTGCCTCGACATGTCCGAACTGCCATCGTTCGTGGATCGGACTACAGTCGTTCCAAGAAGTTCTCACTGAATTACCAGAAGTGGCAACGGCCAGATATAAAGACCAACTGGCGCCACACAATAGTATACTCAGACTTCAGAAAATAGTGCTGGTGCCAACCTGCTGGCGGCACCAGCGGCTAGTTCCCGCCTGCTGGGCCATAGAAACTTTCCACTTCCTTTTTGCCCCACGAACTCTCTGCCATGACGCCCTCTCATAGGTCGCAAATAATGGTCTGTTCTGTATTCCTGCACATCTCAAGGTCAAGAAGACTCTCGATCGAAAATTAAATCATTTTATAGTTACAACCATCTTGAACCAACTATTCTCAAACTGACTGAAGCTGAAATCTGTTTACTAATTTCGGTTCCTCGGCATGACACAAATTGCTGTCGTGATCCTCCTTTCTTGTATGAAATTTATTTCATGGTTTAATTCGATATTAAATTTTTAGGCACTTCCAAATAAAATTTATATTCGATTATGAATGTACCAGCTGGCTGCTCGTCATCGAAGGGTCCCGAACCTGTCTCCTGATTTATTACTATAGTTTCTACTCCAGTAATTCTTCGTTTACGGCCTTGTGCGACAGCCCACTTCTATTGCCACTGCCACCATTCACTGCAGTAGATGTCTGAGCCATATTTTTCCTTAAGTCAATTTCGAATTCCAGCACAATACAGTTTATGTGCAAACAGACAAATACGGCAACTATATTTTGTACTTACAAACAGGTTATTCTTATATAGCGTGTAGCTAACAAAACGTGTATTTCTGTTTAAACTTAAAGGAAATTTTAAGTATTTAGGAAAACACAGCACGCTTTCTCAAATTTATTTTAAATATGACACTATTGTTTACCTATTAAGTCGTCATTGATTTGACAGAACGCAGGCAACGTACTCGGAGCAAGAATTATACAGTGCTAAAAATATTCGCTCACTCTGACGTCACACCATGATTCCTTGTCCACTAGCAACATAAAAACGTTTGTAACAAAATTTCATTCTGTGCATACTTTCCGCAGAACGTAGATGTCAAAGAAAGAGATTTGGCTATAGTTTAATCTGTAATATGAAGTCCAATAAATATCTATTTCAGTGTAGTGTAGTATTGCTATTCAGAAAAAGGAGCAATTAAAATTTAATTAAGTGGGTTGGGTTATGTCTTGCACAGTTAGATGTAGGTGCACTTTCAAAAAAAATGATTTTCTAGTTTTGTTCTTCTCAATAAGGTAGTAACATACTACACTGTTTCTTAAATATATGTATCCTAGAACTACAGCATTCTTTTAAACTTAAATAATTTTAGCTCTCACTTCAGAATTATTAGTTAATAATAATATTCAACTAAACAAAAAATGTCTGGCATAGGACAGAAACTGTTACGAAAGTTATCAACATGCAGATGTCAAACATACATGGTATACTATTGCCCACATGTAATACATTAGTCACCTACTATAACATTACAGATGCACTGTCAATGGAACTTCCTCTTCCACAAAACATACACTGTCTTCAGAGCAGACGCTCAAAACGACTTCCTTGCTTCTCGCACTGATGAACTCGCTGTACAATGTTTCACTAATTTTCTTGCAACATAAGTACATCCGCAGTTACAGCAGCAGCATAGACGTACGTTACCGGAGTAGAATAACCGTGTTCCATCAAGTGCCCCCACAGGAAGAAATCCTTAGGATTTAGCTCAGACGAACGTGAATTTCAACGTAACGTCACGGCAGCCTCATTCCTTGGGAAAGGCTTCTTAAATACCGTCGCACATTCCTTCCAACATGTGCTAGGGCACCATCATGTTGGAAGTGTTACTCTTTGCCGAACGTAATTTAGAATATCTTCTGTTGTTTCAGACAAAATGTTTGTATGACATGCATGATAGCTTTGTGCAGTCATCCGGCCCTGCAACAAGTAAGGATCCGAAATACTGTACTACAATATCTCTGCGTATACGCTGACGCTAAAGGGTAGTTCATATCCGCGATCGCAGAAGACGTGTAGGAAACTTCACGCCAATGACGGGCCTTGAGCATACTGGACACAAGCGTAAACGCATCTTAATCAGACCACACTGCAGTGTTCGTTGGATTCTTGTTGTTTCTGCAAGCACCCACCCGCAGAAGTTACGGAGCAGATGCTTACTGAGATTGGCAGTGTCGTTAACGTTGTAGTTCAGGTCCGAACTCCGTTATCTTAGAGCGCAATGTTAGTTCAAAACACACTCCACCTGAAACCGCCACGTTAAAGTTTCTTCGCCATACCCACAAATACATGAGGGAAATATTGTATGGAAATTTAAATGGCGTAAGTCAAAAGTAAAATATGTGGTTGATACTGACTGGAAGTGATGAATGCTTATAATATATGAATTTAATTGACTTTCTTGTGTTTCTTTAATACATTCGGTTTGCGCAAGCTCAGCAAGAGAAACTGGTGTTGAGTTTCGTTAGTGCTGACATTTGTCTCACAATAAACTTGGATGTTAATCATGCAAAAGAAATTTAACAGTCTGCACATAAGTTTTACCTGTAAGAAAGTATTATGTTTTTACTGTATCTGAATAAGCACATCAAAGATACTGTAGTCCAAATGATTTAACTGTAAAATCTCTGAAACTAGTTTATTTCGTTGAAGTACATCCTGTTGTTTTCTTTCTTTTTTAATAATTTAACTGCAATTTTCACTAGAATAATTAACTGCAATGTGTGTGTGAAACTGACGAAGTTTACGTTTTGTGCACTGCGTTTCGTTTTTGATCTTCCATCACCAGCTATATGTTCATCGTCGCTTCCTACCTTTCTGACGTCATCAGCCAGCGTCGGATGTTACGTGACCTCTGGTCCTCTGTGTTTAGAAGAAAAAACTCTGAATATTCATGTCCACAGAAGAGATTTTGTGTTATCAACATACATTGCCACATTGGTCACCCGATCTCGGACGGGCATACGTTTGACCGTTACGCTCGCTAAAACAATATTCATTTGATGCCTGGAGTTCACTGGGCTCTTAGCTTTGAAGAGGAAACTGAAGGAGAGTTTCGCTTCTTCCCGACAAGTGTCATAGCTCAGATATTCCTAATTTTCCGTTTCTGGGACAGCAACTGCTATTTTTGCGTTTTATACAGGACTTTGTCATATTTATTATCTGTTATACTATTCTGTGATGACACTGCAAAACGACTTGATATTAACCTAGCGCTTTTGAAAATCTCTCGTTACACGCCGAATTTGCTGCACATTGGCGACGATAAAGCCTGCTTCTTTATTACTGTTTCTCAATTTTTGCCTATTTTTGTCTTTTTTGCAAGCTAACAAACTGTATTGCATATTTTACGTGTTTATTTAGCGCATTAGATGTAAAAAACAGTATTTAACACAATAAGTAAGTAGGGGAAAGATCAAATAGCTGAATAAATTTAATACAACAAAATAAGTAATTAAAATTTAAAAATATGACATCTCACGTCGTTCATGGTGTGGGTTCCTGTAGTCATGTCCTAGTTCATGAACCACGGGCAACGTATGAGTGGCCAAGTAAGTGGTCCCGACAATCGGCATACCAGTTACTTTGGAAGAAGGCTGGGCATCTCGGACATATTCTGAGTCGTGGTCACCTTTGTGCTCATACGGCAAAGACTACCAAATCCACCGGTTAGTCCCTCAATCGTTAGGGGTAAAACCCAATGGGGTTCGGCGCAAGTAAGGCTAGCAACCTGCTTGCCTGGTACTTTAAATATGATGCTGGCAACAATCAGAGCAAAATTCCTCGGACCTTTGGAGGTGACGGAGTCCCACCTCTAACTGACAAACCATGGACTCCTAAGATACGACATGGCAAACAAATGGTAATGAGATGGGGAGCTATTAATGTCAATGGGGGCTACTCTGGGAAGAAGGTAGAGCTGGCAGAGGCTGCAAGTAAGATGGGGCTGGACGTTTTAGCTGTTAGTGACATTCTTGTAATGGGTGAGAAACAAGAGGAAGTGGGAGAATACAAGGTCTACCTGTCAGGAGACAAAGCAGGAATAGCACAATGGGGTGAAGGGCTTTACATCAGGAAAGAAATGGAACCCAGGGTAATTGCAATAAGGTATGTAAACAAACGATTGATGTGGATAGATTTGACAGTGTCTAGCAAGAAAATTAGGATTGTCAGTATATTTGCATTGTGAAGGGACAGATCAAGATAAGATGGATAGTTTTAATGAGGCACTCAGTGATTTAGTTGTTAAAGTAAAGGACAAGGACAGTGTTCTGGTCATGGGGGATTTTAATGCCAGGATTGGAAATCGAACAGAAGGGTATGAAAAGGTTATGGGTAAATTTGGAGAGGATTTGGAGGCCAACAGGAACGGGAAACAACTCTTGGATTTCTGTGCCAGTATGGGCTTAGTAATCACTAACTCCTTTTTTAAACATAAGAACATTCACCGGTATACTTGGGAAGGCAGGGGAACCAGATCTGTCATTGACTATATAATAACAGATCAGGAATTCAGGAAGGCTATGAGGGACACACGTGTATTCAGGGATTCTTTGATGACACTGATCATTATTTAATCTGCAGTGAAATTGGGATTGTGAGGCCGAAAGTGCAGCAGGTCAGGTCCGTATGTAGGAGGATAAGAGTGGAGAAACTTCAGGATAAGGAAATCAGGCACAAGTACATAACAGCGATCTCAGAAAGGTATCAGTTAGTTGAATGTAGTCAATTACAGTCATTGGAAAAGAAATGGACAAGGTACAGGGACACAGTACTAGAAGTGGCTAAAGAATGTCTTGGAACAGTAGTGTGTAAAAGTAGGATGAAGCAAACAGCTTGGTGCAATGACATAGTCAAGGCAGCCTGCAAAAGGAAAAAGAGGGTGTATCAAAAATGGCTACATAGTAGAACTCAGGTAGACAGAGAAAGTTATGTTGAAGAAAGAAACAAAGCCAAACAGATAATTGCAGCATCCAAGAAGAAATCTTGGGAAAACTTTGGAAACAGGTTGGAGACGATGGGTCAAGCTGCTGGAAAACCATTCTGGAGTGTAATTAGTAGTCTTCTAAAGGGAGGTAAGAAGGAAATGACAAGTATTTTTGACATGTCAGGAAAACTGCTGGTCAATCCTGTGGATGCCTTGGGCAGATGGAGGGAATATTTTGAAGAGTTGCTCAATGTAGGTGAAAATACGATCAGTAATTTTTCAGTTTTCGATGTACTATGGGATAAGAATGATGATGGAAATAGGATCACATTTGAGGAAGTGGAGAAAATGGTCAATAGATTGCAGTGCAATAAAGCAGCTGGGGTGGATGAAATTAAGTCGGAACTCATCAAATACAGTGGAATGTCAGGTCTTAAATGGCTACACAGGATAACTGAAATGGCCTGAGAGTCGGGACAGGTTCCATCAGACAGGACAAAAGCAGTAATCACACCAATCTTTAAACATAGAAACAGAAAAGACAGTAAGAACTACAGAGGTATCTCTTTAATCAGCGTTGTGGGTAAAATCTTCTCAGGTATTGTTGAAAGGAAAGTGCGAGTTATAATTGAGGACCAATTGGATGAAAATCAGCGTGGGTTTAGGCCTCTTAGAGGTTGACACGACCAGAACTTTAGCTTACGGCAAATAATGGAGAAGTGTTATGAGTGGAACAGGGATTTGTATCTATGCTTTATAGACCCAGAAAAGACATATGACCGGGTTCCTAGGACGAAGTTGTTGTCTGTTCTACGAGAGTATGGAATAGGAGGCAAACTTTTGCAAGCAATTAAAGGTCTTTACATGGGTAGTCAGGCAGCAGTTATAGTTGGCGGTAAATTGAGTTCATGGTTCAGATTGGTTTCCGGGCTAAGACAAGGCTGCAACCTGTCTCCACTGTTGTTCATATTATTTATGGATCATATGTTGAAAACAATAGACTGGCTGTGTGAGATTAAGATATGTGAACGCAAAATAAGCAGTCTTGCATATGCGGATGACTTAGTTGTGATGGCAGATTCGATTGAAAGCTCGCAAAGTAATATTTCAGAGCTAGATCAAAAATGTAATGACTGTGGAAAGAAGATTAGCATCTCCAAAACGAAAGTAATGTCAGTGCGAAAGAAATATAAACGGATTGAGTGCCAAATAGGAGGAACAAAGTTAGAACAGGTGGACGGTTTCAAGTACTTAGGATGCATATTCACACAGGATGGCAACATAGTGAAAGAACTGGAGGTGTACCAAAGCTAATGCAGTGAGTGCTCAGCTACGATCTACTCTCTTCTGCAAGAAGGAAGTCAGTACCAAGACTAAGTTATCTGTGCACCGTTCAATCTTTAGACCGACTTTGTTGTATGGGAGCGAATGCTGGGTGGATTCAGGTTACCTTATCAACAAGGTTGAGGTTACGGATATGAAAGTAGCTAGGATGATTGCAGGTACTAGTATAGGGGAACAATGGCAGGAGGGTGTCCACAATGAGGAAATCAAAGAAAAACTGGGAATGAACTCTATAGATGTAGCAGACAGGGCGAACAGGCTTAGATGGTGGGGTCATGTTACACGCATGGGAGAAGCAACGTTACCCAAGAGACTCATGGGTTCAGCAGTAGAGGGTAGGAGGAGTAGGGGCAGACCAAGGAGAAGGTACCTGGATTCGGTTAAGAATGATTTTGAAGTAATATGCTTAACATCAGAAGAGGCACCAATGTTAGCACGGAATAGGGGATCATGGAGGAATTTTATAAGGGGGCTATGCTCCAGACTGAACGCTGAAAGGCATAATCAGTCTTAAATGATGATGATGATTATGATGATGACATCTCACTCTCCAGAGCATACACAAGACACACACACACACACACACACACACACACACACACACACACACACACACACACGCACACACACAGGGTGAGAGACCACCAACGTCTGATACAACTGTTCCAGGTAAAATGTATGTTATCCCTTCACTGTTCACTGTCGCTTGTTGAGGAGACCATGTAGCAGTAAGGAGGTAAGTGGACACACGGACACACACGAAGACGTTAGCTGTCATGTTATGTATTAACATTTTATGTTCGTTAATCAAATGGTGAAAACAATACGGAGAAGGTAAAACAGCAAATCCGAAGTTTTTGTAGTAAGATAATTACACTCTGTGTGAGCGTGCTGTGTGTGTATGTATGTGTGTGTGTGTGTGTGTGTGTGTGTGTGTGTGTGTGTGTGTGTGTGTGGCGCGCGCTTTTGTTTGTCTTCTTTCTGTTCCCTATTATTATGATACTCATTTAATCCCTTATTTCATTTTGACTTATCGGCAACACCAAGAATATACAGTTTAGCTGCGTGGAAACCAGAATTGTAATCTGTACCAGGACAGCGCGTAAAATATATTCAATACCATTGCTGAAATTTCTTGTAGCTTTTATTTACTTCACAGATCTTCGATATGATATTAGCACATATTTAACTTAATCTATACTCTACTGTAAAGAACACACATACGCGCACACACACACATAACGTTTCTATTATAATTTGTGAAAATCATCCTTCCAGACAGCAGCGAAACATTTCTCAAATCTTTTACTTTTGAATAAAACACAAAATGATTCTTTCATGTCACAAAATACCATATTGTTTGTATATCCCCGTTTCAAATAACAAAACTGATCATACACCATGCAGGTGTGAACTATCAGCAATGTTGTTGTTGTTGCGGTCTTCAGTCCTGAGACTGGTTTGATGCAGCTCCCATTCTATTCTATCCTGTGCAAGCTTCTTCATCTCCCAATACCTACTGCAACCTACATTCTTCTGAATCTGCTTGGTGTATTCATCTCTTGGTCTCCCTCTACGATTTTTACCCTCCACGCTGCCATCCAATGCTAAATTTGTGATCCCTTGATGCCCCAGAACATGTCCTACCAACCGATCCCTTCTTCTAGTCAAGTTGTGCCACAGACTTCTCTTCTCCCCAATCCTATTCAGTACCTCCTCATTAGTTGCGTGATCTACCCACCTAATCTTCAACATTCTTCTGTAGCACCACATTTCGAAAACTTCTATTCACTTATTGTCCAAACTATTTACTATCCACGTCGCACTTCCATACATGGCTACACTCCATATAAATACTTTCATGAACGACTTCCTGACACTTAAATCTATACTCGATGTTAACAAATTTCTATTCTTCAGAAACGCTTTCCTTCCCATTGCCAGTCTACATTTTATATTCTCTCTACTTCGACCCTCATCAGTTATTTTGCTCCCCAAATAGCAAAACTCCTTTACTACTTTAAGTGTCTCATTTCCTAATCTAATTCCCTCAGCATCACCCGACTTAATTCGACTACATTCCATAATCCTCGTTTTGCTTTTGTCGATTTTCATCTTATATCCTCCCTTCAAGACACTGTCCATTCCAATCAACTGCTTCTCTAAGTCCTTTGCTGTCTCTGACTGAATTACAATGTCATCGGAGAACCTCAAGTTTATATTTCTTCTACATGGATTTAGTACCTACTCCGAATTTTTCTTTTGTTTCCTTTACTGATTGCTCAGTATACAGATTAAATAACATCGGGGAGAGGCTACAACCCTGTCCCTTCCCAACAACTGCTTCCTTTTCATGTCCCTCGACTCTTATATCTGCCATCTGGTTTCTGTACAAATTGTAAATTGCCTTTCGCTCCCTGCATTTTACCCCTGCATTTTACCCTTGCATTTTACCCCTGCCACCTTTCGAATTTCAAAGAGAGTATTCTAGTCCACGTTGTCAAAAGCTTTCTCTAAGTCTACAAATGCTAGAAACGTAGGTATGCCTTTCCTTAATCCTTCTTCTAAGATAAGGCATAAGGTCAGTATTGCCTCACGTGTTCCAACATTTCTACGGAATCTGAACTGATCTTCCCTGAGGTCGGCTTCTACCATTTTTTCCATTCGTCTGTAAATAATTCGTGTTAGTTATTAAACTGATAGTTCGGTAATTTTCACATCTGTCGACACCTGCTTTCTTTGGGATTGGAATTATTATATTCTTCTTGAAGTCTGAGGGTAATTCGCCTGTCTCGTACATATTGCTCACCTGATGGTAGAGTTTTGTCAGGACTGCCTCTCCAAAGGCTATCAGTAGTTCTAATGGAATGTTGTCTACTCCCGGGGCCTTGTTTCGACTCAGGTCTCTCAGTGCTCTGTTAAACTCTTCACGCAGTACCGTATCTCCCATTTCATGTTCATCTACATCCTCTTCCATTTCCATAATATTGTCCTCAAGTACATCGCCCTTGTATAGACCCTCTATATAGTGCTTCCACCTTTCTGATTTCCCCTCTTTGCTTAGAACTGGGTTTCCAACTGAGCTCTTGATACTCATACAAGTGTTTCTCCTTTCTCCAAAGATCTCTTTAGTTTTCCTGTAGGCAGTATATATCTTACCCCTAGTGAGATAAGCCTCTACATCCTTACATTTGTCCTCTAGCCATGCCTGCTTAGCCGTTTGGCACTTCCTGTCAATCTCATTTTTGAGACGTTTGTATTCCTTTTTGTCAGCTTCATTTACTGCATTTTTATATTTTCTCCTTTCATCAATTAAATCCAATATTTCTTCTGTTCCCCAAGGATTTCTATTAGCCCTTGTCTTTTTACCTACTTGATCCTCTGCTGCCTTCACTACTTCATCCCTCAGAGCTACCCATTCGTCTTCTACTGTATTTCTTTCCCCCATTCCTGTCAATTGTTCCCTTATGCTGTCCCTGAAACTCTGTACAACCTCTGGTTTAGTCAGTTTATCCAGATCCCATTTACTTACATTCCCACCTCTTTGCAATTTCTTCAGTTTTAATCTACAGTTCATAACCAATAGATTGTGGTCAGAGTCCACATCTGCCTTTGGAAATGTCTTACAATTTAAAACCTGGTTCCTAAATCTCTGTCTTACCATTATATAATCTATGTGATACCTTTTAGTGTCTCCAAGTTTCTTCCATGTATACAACCTTCTTTTATGATTCTTGAACGAAGTGTTAGCTATGTGCAAAACTCTACCAGTCGGCTTTTCTTTCATTTCTTTCCCGCAATCCATATTCGCCTACTATGTTTCCTTCTCTCCCTTTTCCTACTGTCGAATTTCAGTCACCCATTACTATTAAATTTTCGTCTCCCTTCACTACCTGAATAATTTCTTTTATCTTATCATACATTTCTTCAATTTCTGCGTCATCTGCAGAGCTAGTTGGCATATAAACTTCTACTACTGTAGTAGGCATGGGCCTCGTGTCTTTCGTGGCCACTATAATACGTTCACTATGCAGTTTGCAGTAACTTACCCGCACTCCTACCTTTTATTCATTATTAAACCTACTCCTACATTACCCCTATTTGATTTTGTATTTATGACCCCGTATTCACCTGACCAGAAGTCTTGTTCTTCGTGCCGCCGAAATTCACTAATTCCCACTATATCTAACTTTAACTTATCCATTTCCCTTTTTAAATTTGCTAACCTGCCTGCCCGATTAAGGGATCTGACATTCCATGCTCCGATCCGTAGGATGCTAGTTTTCTTTCTCCTGATAACGACGTCCTCTTGAGTAGTCCCCGCCCGGAGATCAGAATGAAGGACTATTTTACCTCCGGAATATTTTACCCAAGAGGACGCCATCATCATTTAACCATACAGTAAAGCTGCATGTCCTCGGGAAAAATTACGGGTGTAGTTTCCCCTTGCTTTCGGCCGTTCGCAATAATACAACAGCAGGGCCGGTTTGGTTAATGTTCCAAGGCCAGATCAGTCAGTCATCCAGACTGTTGCCCCTGCAACTACTGAAAAGGCTGCTGCCCCTCTCCAGGAACCACACGTTTGTCTGGCCTCTCAACAGATACCCCTCCGTTGTGGTTGCACCTACGGTACGGCTATCTGTATCGTTGAGGCACGCAAGCCTTCCCACCAACGACAAGTTCCATGGTTCATGGGGGTGATCAGCAATGTTTTTTTTTTTTTTTTTTTTTGGTCATCAGTCTACTGACTGGTTTGATGCGGCCCGCCACGAATTCCTTTCCTGTGCTCACCTCTTCATCTCAGAGTAGCACTTGCAACCTACGTCCTCAATTATTTACTTGACGTATTCCAATCTCTGTCTTCCTCTACAGTTTTTGCCCTCTACAGTTCCCTCTAGTACCATGGAAGTCATTCCCTCATGTCTTAGCAGATGTCCTATCATCCTGTCCCTTCTCCTTATCAGTGTTTTCCACATATTCCTTTCCTCTCCGATTCTGCGTAGAACCTCCTCATTGCTTACCTTATCAGTCCACCTAATTTTCAACATTCGTCTATAGCACCACATCTGTTCCGGTTTCTCCACAGTCCATGTTTCACTACCATACAATGCTGTACTCCAGACGTACATCCTCAGAAATTTCTTCCTCAAATTAAGGCCGGTATTTGATATTAGTAGACTTCTCTTGGCCAGAAATGCCTTTTTTCCATAGCGAGTCTGGTTTGATGTCCTCCTTGCTCCATCTGTCATTGATTATTTTACTGCCTAGGTAGCAGAATTCCTTAACTTCATTGACTCCGTGACCACCAATCCTTACGTTACGTTTCTCGCTGTTCTCATTTCTACTACTTCTCATTACCTTAGTCTTTCACCGATTTACTCCCAAACCATACTGTGTACTCATTAGACTGTTCATTCCGGTCAGCAGAACATTTTATTCTTCTTCACTTTCACTCAGGATAGCAATGTCATCAGCGAGTCGTATTGTATTTTAATTCCACTCCTGAACCTTTCTTTTATTTCTATCATTGCTTCCTCGATGTACAGATTGAAGATTAGGGGCGAAAGGCTACAGCCTTGTCTTACACCCTTCTTAATACGAGCACTTCGTTCTTGATCGTCCACTCTTATTATTCCCTCTTGGTTGTTTTACATATTGTATATGACCCGTCTCTCCCTATAGCTTACCCCTACTTTTTTCAGCACCTCGAACAGCTTGCACCATTTTAAATTGCCGAACGCTTTTTCCCGGTCGCCAATCCTATGAACGTGTCTTGATCTTTCTTTAGCCTTGATTCCATTATTAGCCGTAACGTCAGAATATCCTCTCTCGTGCCTTTACTTTTCCTAAAGCCAAACTCATCGTCACCTAGCGCATTCTCAATTTTCTTTTCCATTCTTCTGTATATTATTCTTGTAAGCAGCTTCGATGCATGAGCTGTTAAGCTGATTGTGCGATAATTCTCGCACTTGTCAGCACTTGCCGTCTTCGGAATTGTGTCGATGAAGTCAGATGGTATGTCGCCAGACTCATATGTTCTACACATCAACGTGAATAGTCGTTTTGTTGCCACTTCCCCTAATGATTTTAGAAATTCTGATGGAATGTTATCTATCCCTTCTGCCTTATTTGACCGTAAGTCCTCCAAAGCTCTTTTAAATTCCGATTCTAATACTTTTAATGCTTTTAATGTCACCAAAGGTTGTTTTGACTTTCCTGTATGCTGAGTCTGTCCTTTCGACAATCATATCTTTTTCGATGTCTTCACATTTTTCCTGCACCCATTTCGTCTTAGCTTCCCTGCACTTCCTTTTTATTTCATTCCTCAGCGACTTGTATTTCTGTATTCCTGATTTTCCCGGAACATGTTTGTACTTCCTCCTTTCATCAATCAACTGAAGTATTTCTTCTGTTACCCATGGTTTCTTCGCAGCTACTTTCTTTGTACCTATGTTTTCCTTTTCAACCTCTGTAATGGCCCTTTTTAGAGATATCCACTCCTCCTCGACTGTACTGCCTACTGCGCTATTCCTTATTGCTGTATCTATAGAGAACTTCAAACGTATCTCGTCATTCCTTAGAACTTCCGTATCCCACTTCTTTGCGTATTGATTCTTCCTGACTAATGTCTTGAACTTCAGCCTACTCTTCATCACTACTATATTGTGATCTGAGTCTATATCTGCTCCTGGGTACGCCTTACAATCCAATATCTGATTTCAGAATCTCTGTCTGACCATGATGTAATCTTATTGAAATCTTCCCATATCTCCCGGCCATTTCCAAGTATACCTCCTCCTCTCGTGATTCTTGAACAGGGTATTCGCTATTACTAGCTGAAACTTGTTACAGAACTCAATTAGTCTTTCTCCTCTTTCATTCCTTGTCCCAAGCCCATATTCTCCTGTAACCTTTTCTTCTACTCCTTCCCCTACAACTGCATTCCAGTCGCCCATGACTATTAGATTTTCGTCCCCCTTTACATACTGCATTACCCTTTCAATATACTCATACACTTTCTCTATCTGTTCATCTTCAGCTTGCGACGTCGGCTTGTATACCTGAACTATCGTTGTCGGTGTTGGTCTGCTGTCGATTCTGATTAGAACAACCCGGTCACTGAACTATTCACAGTAACACACCCTCTGCCCTACCTTCCTATTCATAACGAATCCTACACCTGTTATACCATTTTCTGCTGCTGTTCATATTACCCGGTACTCTTCTGACCAGCAATGTATAAAGTGAAAAAAGAAGAAGAAATTCGAACTCCACACAGTCTTTTTTATGTTCGCCGTTATTAAAAGAAAAGGACATTTTTCAAGGTGTGGATGTCAGTTGTCTTTTCTGTGTGTGAACACAATCATGGAGTTCGCTATCTGCAGTGATTACAGCAGATGGCCAAAGCCTTGGCCAACAATCCTACACATTTTACATACATAATAAAAAAATGAAACATTTAGTAAAAATGCAGCCAAAACAGCACAATGTACTCATACAACACAAACACTTTCCGTTTTCATATTTTTATCTTTGTACCTGTAGCGAGAACAGCAGTACATCATTGTTGTTACGTATAAACAAATAGTAAAAACGCAACAAATACGTGTGATATTACAAGTTTCAACAGATACGGAAAGAATAAACAAACTGCGTCGTCCCGATATCAGGTGAAACTGCCAGCTTAATGTTGACAATAAGAGCAAAACACAGTGCTCACTCCAGAGATATTTCTACTTAATTGCCATCTCCCTCGTCGCTACCTCATGAAAAGGGGGTGCCTTCGGCGTCCAATGTAAACAAATTTCGTTGAAAATTCAAGAAATCTTGCTCTGGAAAATAGTCTACTCCAAATTATATTGCAAATAAAGGTCCCAAACAAGTCGTGGGAAAACTTCTGTATGTAATTTGACGTAGTTTTCTAGCGAGAACTCAATATTGAGTTTATACAACATTATAATTGTTTGTTCTAAAGCGTCCACATTTATTTAGAATTTCATGAAAATATAACGCATGCTATACACTTTCAGTCTTGTAACAGTAGTAATTTTGTCTTTGAAACTCCAGTGTTCACCAAAACTTTTAATCTTCCCGACAGACATAGCTCATTCACATGCCGCAGTCTTTCTCTAATAAGATTATTAGCCCCTGACAGTAACTGTTTCGTTACACCTCTGCCAACTATGCGGATTAATTCATTGTTCATTAACCACAGTCATTACAATTGTCATTTAAAACAAGTTCTTCCTAATGAACGCCCTATTCACTTGGTTCAAGAAGCAATTTCCTAAGTGACCGGCTAACGATAATTTACTCACCACAACGTAAAACTCAGGACCTGGATTCTATTTTACTTCTAAGAGAAATATATCTTTTTCACAGTACAAAAATATAATCTGAATCCAGGGACAACCTATATTTGAATAGCATCGATACCTATAGCAATCCCCAGGTAATCTAACACCAAGCGAGAATACTTCCCCCAAACCGTTAGCTAACAGTTCAGAATAAAGTAAAAATCATCTAAACTACAAATAACCCTTCTTGTGTAAGAACTGTAGGGGAAGCTAAAGAATAGCGTTAATCTCCCTCATTAGTAATGGGTCATAATAAAAAACGCCTATCACTTAGTTCTTGCTGTAGCCAACTTCAATGAAGTATTAGATATTTATTTTCTCCTCTGTGACCAGACGTTTGGTGTCCAGGCTTGCGCCCCAGATTGCCAACACCTGTTAAACCACGGTTCAGCAAACTGCTAGAACACTGTGAGAAAATTCATGCAATATACAATGCATACAATGTCACCATCAATATAGTCCTATAGTCCTTATAGACTATGTGGTATTCTATCTCCACGTACGTCTGTCATACGGTGGTGCTATACTTTTCCTAGCTGACGTCCCCATATTCATCTTGGACAGTCACATAGGTAACAGTTGTATATGTGGTGTATATATGCAGACTGAAGCGACGAAGAAAAATTTGTACCAAGGCCAGGATTTGAAGCTGGGTTCGACCCCCAGCCTTGGTACAAATTTTCATTCGTCATTTCAGACTGCATATATACATCATAGATAAATGAGACACGAAAAGGTCTCTAGAATTATATACTTTCATTTATGTAATGAGTTGATGTTACGTCCTATTATGACGATGCCTTAGTTTCATACCTAAATGACGTATGATTTTGACACTCGCATCTGAAAATTTTTCCTTCAAGACGTCAGCCAGGAAAGATGTGTCTGATGCGGGTGGTGTCCTGTTCACAATATACGAGTCACGATTCATTCGAAAAGGTTGTTATGGCCGTCTGTTCATCTGGTGAATCGGACGCTGTATTGTATTGTGGAAATTAACCGAAATGGCAGTGCCAAAGCTCTCGCCTGGGCTGACGTCATTGCATTTGTTTTTTAGGGACGCTGTGAGACATGCAGTCAATAGGAATGACAATCTGCAGTGGTATGTTCATCTCTTTCGTGGTGTGTATGGACGTGGGTGATGGTAACAGCGAACCACACACGAATATGTGCAGTGTGTGCAACGTAAGGACATTGCGAGTTTTCAGAACCGAGTTGTTACAACTAAGGTGCAGCTGCTCACGGAGGTACAGGTGGGCTGCAATTACCGGGTGACAGTGAAACTTGGTAGGTATGCTGATGGGGAACCGATTTCCGCTGAAATCAGATTAGTTCCACTTTTGGTAACCCTATCCCTGGCGCTGTACACCATCTCGCCGACGTCCCCAGTGCTCATATTGAACGAATTGTGTAAGCATCGGTTAACAGTAAAACAACATTAGGCCTTTATCTTTTGTTTTACCTTTCCTGCCGACATTCGTCGTTAATCCATTACACACAGAAACATTTATGTACATGTTTCTACATTGACAGAACCAGATTTGCATCAAGGTGCCGAAATTGGAACTAATTTTTTCGTGTGTAAATTTGTTCCGGATTAACGCAATAGAATGTCTACCGAGTTTCACTGCCATACTGATAATTACATCCCACATTGCATCTTTGTAAGTATGCACTTAAATTGTAATCACCCGGTGTATAGTTAGCTCGGCAAACTTAAATTCGATTAAATATGTAACGTACACTTTAGGGAGAAGAACTGCAATCCTACATGAGCCAACATGACACCTTGATAAATCTCAACAGGCTGCTTTTCAGAAATGAGAGCCGTTGGTGATGGGTGGTATTCCGAAACCAGTTGTAACCGTACCAGTGCGTCATAAATTATCTAGTCCATCGCTTAGTGCAGACACGATCACCGTACATCAAATTTCTGCGCGTCTTTGCAAATCTCTTAGCGGACTGAAAATAAAGGTTGCTAGGAATAAGAACTGCTGGAGACAAAATCTAGTTTTATCATCATCAACCTGAAACTTGAAGTGCGACAAGGAAGAGTACCGTAGCTTCTTCGACAAAACTAAAAAAGATTCATACCCATCAATCAAGAAACTCAAATTTCCACGATCTTTACGGGCGAAAAAAATCACAGAACATGACAATCCGACAACTAATATCACCCGAATAATGAATACTTCACGAACAGTCCTTAGCTTCTGTGTGAGAAACAGTTCTTTCACAGCAGGCAATTCATTTGGCAGCGATGTCAAAGTAGTCCATTCCATCAGGAATACCAGATTCTGCAATGCTTAAATGTTACTATCCGAAGCATAGCATAATCATAATAACAGTTTTGTATACGCTGCATCAAAACTGTTGCGAGAGGTCAATCTGTAAGTGAAACTGTATGATCATTAACTTAGGATACTTATAGATACGGCAGCAATAGGATTGCGTAGTAGAGATGCTTTTCCGAAACTCCGCCGAGCCACCCAGAATTTATTTTCAGAGGAACCTCTAAACTGATTGAGCTGACTGCCATTGTGGTTCGTTTAGAATCAGTACACGGCGTACTTTTTCTGTACAAGTTTACGGTCGGTGACTAAAGACGTTGTCATTTAAAGCAAATGAAAAAGTGTACTGCCTTCTTCCTATTAGAAACTACTTTTCCCTTCTCGTCTTTACACTTATTTTTCGTCATGCGTATTATGCTAGTCGTCATAGTCATGGCGAGCGGTACTTCTGGAATTAACTGAAAAGTGAGTCTGACTGACCGTAGGAGAGCAGCGCAAGATAAAAGTACTAGAGACCGAACGCTAAGACTCACTGCCGCTTTCCAGTAGAACGCTGTCCTCTCCACGATTAACGAACACTGGATGGAGACTAACGAGTCTGGCTTCAATAATTTAGTGGTGAACCAGCATGGTACCAGTTAGCCGTTCGTCAGACGGCTGATTGGTACGGAAGGATTCTCCATGTTCGACGGTCGTAAAAGTGTTTTATGTGAGCCGGTGGTACGAACACGTCGCTCTGAGTAACGGTTGTGGCCATAGGCCCAGCAGCGCGCCGTAGGCCGCGCGGTCAACACAGAGCCTGCCTGTATCGCCACCAAACACGTGCAGCCGCGCACTTATCTACGCGACGCAGGCTCTGCGGCGCTCTCCAAGTCTCACGCGGGGCTGACGGTGTCTGCTCAGTAGTGTCAGCTTATTTAATGAACAACAGAAACTGTGGCACGACAGTCGTCTGTCGCCAGTAACTTGGTTTACAAATACGTAATGTTTCTCTTACCAAAATACAGTTTCGTAATATCTTGCTTTTTTTTTACAGCTGTTCATAGATGCTGCTGTTAGATACGAACGTGGGCAACAGCAAGAGGGGGACTGAGGCTGGGGATACAAGAGAAGGCACGCTTCCTCCTTACTGACATAATGACTGGAGATTACTTATTCACTGCAGAATTATCATCCATTTCCAGAAATAAAAACCAATAAAATCTGAATCGATAAAACCTTTAGTGTGATAAAGTCCCTGGCAATTTTATTGCTATACAGTGGGTCAGCTGTTTCTTACTTCAGTCTGCTTTTGGATATTCTGCGAGAACAAATTTCAAATTTGATGGTGGTGGCATGAAACTAAGTGGATGCTCAGTGATTTGTTGTTGACTTCGTGCGTATGTTACGTTGTACGTGGTTCTGCGAGATTCACTGTACACGTTTGGTCCCTATTTGATATAGATCACGTTAGTATTTGCAACTGTCTCCACATTTGGGCTAGTGGATTCGTTTGCTTGATATGTGTCTTTCAAGTCTTTCAACATGTTACGAAGAGTTTATCTGAATGTAAAACTAGGTTACGCCCTATGATACGCTGACAATAGTATCATTTGATTTTTTCTTTTGTATATGTTACATTATTTTTTAATCTGTGATTTTCTATGTTTAATAGGGTGCTTGATAAAGACTAAAAAGAAATTGACGAATGGCAAAGAAATGTGACAGCTATTTACGGCCCCTAACGAAAAATATTAATATTTGAAACATGTGTCTAGGCTGCGGAACCATGTGGAAACAGTACTATCAACGTTTACAGAATTGATTTTCTGTAAGTCTACTAAACGACAGATTTAACAATGACTATGTTTCCTACATTCATGTACTTGAATACTGGTCCTGCGTTATCTTTAAACTAACAATAAAAATCAAAAATGCAGATTACAAAAGCCTTTTTTAACTATAATTGTGACAGTCAACAATATACACACAAGGTATCAAATCGATGGAATACATCCTTTAACATGATGACGATTTGTAAACAAAGCGTTATCGATGACATGAAAATTATGCAGTCTTCTTTTCGTTAATTCATCTCCTGTATTTTCCTCTAAACAGTTTTAATGAAACAAATTTTTAGTTGCTTGTTTTTGTTGATAAGCAGCAGGATCTTCTCCGTTAGTTTCTTCGATTGTGGGTTTTTAATTTTCAGTGGAAAACCAACATAATTGTTGTACGTATAGAAATATCTTCCGTGATTATTTTCTTATTTTCTAACTCGTTCAATACGATTAAACCAATCATAATAATATATTATTTCATCTGAACTCAAATTTTTGTTTATCCACAGATATACTAATAGTACAAGAACTTCATACATTCCATATAAAAATGCAATATGTCTACTGTTAGGGTATGCAAGTAACTTCGTTGTTTACAGAATATATTGAGTAGATAACTGAAGGGATGAGAGTACGATTGGTACCCGTGCTTGCTGAATTAAACTGAATAAATAACTGATAAAGTAAAACACTTATCAATAAATTTTGTGAGTTGCTATCCAAATATCAGATTTTTTTCTAATAGTGACTTAGTCTGCACGGCTGTAGGTACGGTTCGAGACTGTAGTGCTTTTGGATTATTTTTTTAAATGTATTAAAACTACTAACACCTCTTGCATCTTAATAGTGTTCACGGCAAAACAGTAACAATTACTAAACATTTTCTTTGCTATGCTTTATTCTTAAGACTTTTTGGTACAAAACACATCATACTCATAGTACGATACGCGATCGTTGTACAACAACAATATGTGCGTCGTAAGATTGCTCTCTTATTGCTTCCTTAATTACCCAGTTCCAGTACAGAGAAGCAAGAGGCAACTTTTTAATTTCATCGTACTTCATTCTGTGTTTGTATAGTATGTGAGTCTGTGCTCAGCAACTGCTGATTTCTCAACTTCTCAATTATTAATGTGTGGTTTGTGTTCTGCACAGCCCGCATCTCGTGGTCGTGCGGTAGCGTTCTCGCTTCCCACGTGCGGGTTCCCGGATTCAATTCCCGGCGGTGTCAGGGATTTTCTCTGCTTCGTGATGGCTGGGTGTTGTGTGATGTCCTTAGGTTAGTTAGGTTTAAGTAGTTCTAAGTTCTAGGGGACTGATGACCATAGATGTTAAGTCCCATAGTGCTCAGAGACATTTGAACCATTTTTTTGTTCTGCACAGTGGTCGGTAAAAAAAAGAGAATGTTTTATACCTGTGTGTCGCCCTTGCGAACTTCAAGTTAATTCTAGGATCTTGTTTTATTGAGTGCGAAGAGATGATGTGAACTAAGATACAGTAAGGGAACAGGGCCTAGTATGGGACACTTAAGCAAAAATTGGTACAAAACTACTGTTGTTGCTTTGAAATAAGGTATAACAGCATATAAACTTTATCTGAACATTATTTTTTTCGTTGTAAATTGTGAAAACGAAAGAAATGTAAAAGTTAATTGTGGAAAGAGTTTATAAACAAAACGACATACACCAAAATAAGATTTACTAAGACTTACAATTCGAGATCTTAAGAAAAATGTCGGGTTGTATGTGCCATGCAAAGTACACAGGTTTTTAAATACAAAAGGTGTTTTTGATTCATAAACAAATTCATCTTTTTGTATAAAAAAGTACAAAATAACAGCAGGCACATGGTTAAAAAGATCTCTAATCTTGTGGTCGACTGAACCTTACCAGTGTATCTTAGGCTTCTGGATTCAGGTTTCCTGTAAGAAAGTTCTGGGTGCTTCTGCATAGATATTCGATAAAAAATTTTACCTGCCATTCTCGTTCCTCTATTGAATCTGTGAGGTACTTTTAAATTTTCTACCAACTCGTAAGCCAAATTTTGAAACTAAACCTCAGCTAGCGGCATTAACCAAGAATAGAAATCTCTCATGTGTGCTAAAAGCATTTATTCGTAATTTTCTTCAAATGTAAGTTTCAAAAGCAGCATTTGACAAGTAAGATGTCATAGATGTCCGCTGATTCTCTACTGTTTTTCTCATTTTCAGTGTAGTTCTAGGAACATTAGAACGATCGGCAGCAACTCTTTCGGTCCTTTCGCCTTCATTGCCCCCCCCCCCCCCCTCGCCCACCTTCGCATCGTGATCTTTTTGTGTGGTCCATCGCCCGAACTTTGAGAGTCCCATACTACACTACTTAAACATTAATACAAATATGAAAACATTACTTCTTTCCCTTCCAGCGTTCACTAGAACCGGCAGCCACAAACATATAAGGTTTACTTGAATGCGAACATAGCAGCTACAGCTCTAAATTGTAGTAAATGTCAGAGTGATGTTATTTCAGGCACTGCATGTCTTCGCTGTTTGGCGAAAAACACGGGAAGCACCATGTAGTCCGTACTACCCACCGTCCCATACTAACGAACGTTCCATTATATCTGCGAAATCTTACTTATAAAATACCACGAACCGGTTTCAGGGGCTAAATTACAACTATTCTTCATCATCCTAAGTAGCGAGTCATTTGCCTTTTAAGAGAGATTTGATGGGACCCGCCAAGTATTTCTCGCTTGTGCCAAGCTTCTGATCTCAGAGTAGCACTTGCAACCTATTTCCTCAATTAGTTGCTGGATGTATCCCTATCTTTGTGTATTGCCCATATATTTCTTTCTTCGCCTATTCCTCAGAGAATCTCCTCGTTCCTTATCTTATCAGGCCACCTAATTTTCAACATTCTCCTGTAGCACCATATGTCAAATGCTTCTATTCTCTCCGATTTCGATGTTCACATAATCCATGTTTCCGGTTTTCCAACAATCCATGTGTCACTGAAATATCAAGCTGTGCTCCAAGCATACATTTCTCCCTCAAATTATGGTTTGTGTTTGATACTAAAGACTTATCTTGGCCAGGAACGCTCCTTTGCCAGTGCAAGTCTCCTATCTATGTCCTCCTTGCCCCGTACGTCATGGCTTATTTTGCTGCCTAGGTAACAATTTAAATTCTTCTACTTCTTGATCATCAATTACGATGTTAAGATTCTCACTGGTCTCATTTCTGACGCTTCTCATTACTTTCGTCTTTCTTCGATTTAACGTCAATTAATATTCTGTACTCATTAGACCGTTCTACCTCTCAACCTTTCCTGTAATTCTTCTTCAATTTCAATCAGGATTGCAACGTCATCAGAAAATCTTAAAGTTGATATCTTTTCACCATGAGTTTTAATCTTAGGTTTGAACTTTTGTTTTATTACCGCCAACGTTTCTTCGACGTAAGATTGAACAGCAGAAATCAAAGACTACTTTTCTGTCTTACACCATCTTTTAATCCGTGAACTTCCTTTTTGTCTTCCACTCCTACTGTTCGCGTTTGGTTCCTACACGTACTGTATATTACCCGTCTTCCCCTACAGCTCACCCCTATTTTTCTCAGTATTTCGAACATCTTGCACCATTTTATAATGTCGAATGCTTTTCCAGGTCGACAAATGGTATGGACATGTCTTCATTTCTCTTAGACCTCGCTTTCGTTATCTAGCGCAGCATGAGAATTTTCTATTCCATTCTTCTGTATATTATTCTTGTCAGCAACTTGGATGCATGAGGTGTCAAGCTGACTGCACTGATCGGGTCTTCCAATCTTCAGAATTGTCTGGATGACGTTTTCCCGAATGTCTGACGGTATATCGCAAGTCTAAAACATTCCACATACCAAGGTGAATAATCGTTTTGTGGTCACTTTCCCCAGTGATCTTCGAAATTGCATTGAAATGTTATCCATCTCTTCTGCCTCATTCATTAGTAAGTCTTACAAAGCTCTTCTACATTTTGACTCTCATCCAGGATCCACTATCACTTCCCTATCGACTCACGATTCCTCTTCTCTCACTTCATCTGATAGGTTCTCCCCCTCATAGAGACCCCAAAGTACTCTTTCCACCTACCGGTCTCCCCTCTGCGTTTAACTGGGGAACTGGCATTTACACTCTTAATGTTACAGCACTTGCTTTTAATTTCACCTCAAGTTGTTCTGAATTTTCTATATGCTGAGTCAATCCTTCCGACGATCATTTCTTTTCCGATTTCTTCACGTTTCGCGTGGGCACTCCGCTGTAGTTTCTCTGAACTTCCTATTTATTTCTCTCGTAAATGACTTGTACTTTTCTGTTTCTGAATTAGCCTCAACGTACTTGTACTTCTTTCTTTCGTTGATCAAATGAAGTATTTCTTCTGTTACCCTAGGTTTCTTCGCAGTTGCCTTCCTTTTTTCTCCTCATCTTCCGTGATCGACTTTGTTTAGAGATGTGTATTCTTTTTCAGATGAACTGCTTACTCCCGTAGTCGTTATCGCAGTATCTATAGCCTCAGAGATCTTCATTTCTTAGTGTTTCCGTATCCAACTTTTTGCGCATTCATTCTCTCTGACTAGTCTCCTAAACTTCAGCCTACTCTGCATCATTATCAAATTGTGAAGTGAGAGTATATCTCCCTCCGCGTACGTCTTACAATGTAATATCTGATTTCGGCATATCTGCCTGACCATGATATTGTCTAAATGAAATCTTCTTGTACCTTTCGCCTTTTCCAGGTATATCTCTACCTCTTATGAATGAACGGAGCATTTGTTATTACCATCTTATTTTATTGCACAACTCAATCAGTGTTTCTCCTCCCTCTTTACTACTATCAAGCCCATATCCTCCTGTAACCCTTTGTTCTACTCTTTCCCCTACAAACGCAATTCCGGATTACAGAGAACATGATGTGCAGAGGTTTATTTGTGTGACAAACCATCATGAACGAACTGAATATGCAGAAGAGGCATTATATTTTTCAAAAAGGACGTTCTTATGAAGATATGTTAACAAAATGTAGTTTGCCATTTGCAAGCTAACATCCCATAGATATTCAAGCTCACATGCGGTTCCTCTTCGTCAAAATGTCTTGGCTCAAACTCATCTACAGGTTGAACCGCAAGTGTCGCATTACACGCCTTAAGTTAGGCTACTGTGATCTTTTGGTTAAATTGTCTGGCTGATGGCAAGTTCGCGAAATACAAAGTTAATATAACATATAATACCAGTAATAATAATAATATCAGGAACTAAATTAACGACCCACAAATGATGTAGGCCACACAGTTGCGATTTGGTTAGAAAACCGGTAATGTTTATTCCGAAAGCAAAGTAATAGCGAAAGTCGTCGTATTTACAATTACTATCACACTCGAGCGCGTATCCATTTGACACAGTTCGATCATTTACTGTCTAATGGTAAATTAGAAGTCTACTACTCCACCTCGTTAACTATGCGAAACGTTAGAGTTGACACCAGGCGCGCAGCTGCTTACCGCTCAGAGACAAAGTCCCGCGATACCACACAACACGAAATTTTCTAAGTCGTTTCACTTCCTAGCTGCCGCTTTCGCGTCTGCATCCGAATTGTTCCTGTTGAGGCTCTAGCCGAACTGTACCCTCTGGTGTCTACACCAGAACTGTCCTCCACCCATCTCCGACCGCTATTAACGCGCGCTGAACGTCTTCACTCAACTAACTAGCGCAGTTCCTCTTCCTAAAGCCGTCTATCTGACTGGTACAACTTATTATACATTATTTTACATTTCAACATTTTTAAATAATCTAAGTTTGACCACTTTCACGACGGCCGCCGTGGACATGCGGTTCTAGGCGCATAGGTCTGGAACCGCGTGGCCGCTACGGTCTTAGGTTCGAATCCTACCTCGGGCATGGATGTGTGTGATACCCTTAGGTTGGTTAGGTTTAAGTAGTTCTAAGTTCTAGGGGACTGATGACCTCAGATGTTAAGTCCCATAGTGCTCAGAGCCATTTGAACCATTTGAACCACTTTCACGTTCTAAATAAAATAACAATAATATCCATTAAATAAAAAAACGTTGAATTCTTTTACATAGAACCCATACAATCTCCTTCTTAATTTTGAATGTCACGGCCAGTAGCTTTCCACCAATGTGTTTTCTAATAGATACAGAGAGAACAAAAGTAAGTATTATGTACTAAACATTACAACAAATATTCAATTACCTAATGATTCAATAAGGTGTCATGTTGTCATCGTTCATTGTGTTTTGTGTGGAGGAAATGATGATCTGAAGCTTAACTGAAAATACTGATAAATTAAATTTACTATACCTTTTAAACAAACAAAGTTACACAGTTGATATTTACAACGTTTGTCATTTTAATGATGCGCTTCTATATGAAATGTCGATCGATAAGATAGACCAAAGCGTTCAGATTTTAGCATTCTGGTTTTTGTTACCAAACTTGTTAATTTTACTTTAACAGTAAATCCTAAATTATTATAAATATGATCAATATTCAAGTTTTATTCGGATCACCATGACAATTTTATGGAGGATGGTAGATTAAAATTACCGTGGCTTGATTCCCTGAATTACTACAGAATTAATTAATTTCCATAAATGTTTCCCTTTATGGCCTATCTTAGGTCCGCCATATTTAACACTGCTATGTCTCCTCGGCCACAAATGGCTGCTACTGGGTTTCCCTATGATGTAGGTTCTCGTCTGTCTCACTCGCACACTATAGCGCTTAGGCCTCAATAGACAATAGAGGCCTGTGAGTTTCCCCATCTCGTGAATATGCGCCCTTTGGGGCATCCAGTCCTGGACGACAGTGTTCGTTTCACAATTCCTGAAGGTCGACTCTTTCGGCTATATACTTACGTGGAACAGAAACGCTCATTAACTCACACATTCTAAGCAAATAATACCAGATTTATGAATATCTGACATGATCGCTCAGCACAGGACGCGATTTATAATTTTGTGTGAGAAACACCTGCATCCATTCATGCTTGATGCTCCGAGCCAAAACTCTGCTGCAGTGGTATGAAGAGCATGTTGATTCCTCGGGGATAAGTAAATCAATGCTATGTCATCTTTTAAATGATGCAATGTAGAAACGACGACAATTTCGTCCAGAGGGACTCAGGCCATGCAACAGCTACGTTGCGCTCTGGGAAATAAGTTATACGGGCATGTCTGCAGAAACACATTATTTCGGTGTTTCAGTATTTCTTACGACTTTATAATATTGTAGTAGCCTTTCAACCCCCATAGCAACATTT
The DNA here is from genome assembly GCF_023897955.1 of Schistocerca gregaria. NCBI lineage: Eukaryota > Metazoa > Arthropoda > Insecta > Orthoptera > Acrididae > Schistocerca > Schistocerca gregaria. The sequence goes on from NC_064922.1 coordinate 467,079,038, forward strand.
ATTTACTTATTACTGTTATACATTTAGATCAATTATCTGAAAACTAAAGCAGACAGTTACTTTTATTGCTCGTCCTAACTGTTAATCTGTAAGTTAATTTGATTACTGTTTTCAAGGGAATAAGTCTCCAGCAACTTCATCTATGATTAACTAACGTACTAACTTAAATTTATCAATTTACTAACTGCTTACTATCTACTACCTAATATCTTAATCTTTCCTTAAGTTCACTTCACTTTGTTTCATGACAGATGGCACTATTTTCATGTACTCGCGAACGAGCAAAGGAATAGAGCGTACCTGCATACCACTTCAAAGAATTTATTACATTAATGGCACTATACCCTTGGTGTTAGCACTGATACATTCATCAATCCGTCAGCTCAATTAAATCCCGTATGCGCTGATCTATTGCTACCATATTTCTTATGATTCCGCGGCAAAAGGACGCAAAGGGTTTCTTCATCTTGTATTGTGGTTCAACATACTGTAACTTTCAACGCTACCACAAATAAAAGTCTACGGCTGTTAGGTGCTAAGATCGTGGAAAACAATAAACTGGTCGACCTCTCGCTGTCTACCTGCAAACCTGCAACGGAATACGTGATTTAGAAGTAGACAAATATTAATGCTGAAATAAGGAGCTGCAACGCGTACTTTGAAGAACCAGTAAATAAAGTGAAAGAAACTTTGTCGGCGGGAATAAAGGTTCGAGGAAATAGTTATAAATGCCACGTTCGCAATTGACATAACCACTCTGGTCGAATGAAGGGATACGAAGAAGCTCTGTTCAAATGAATGAACAAGGAACTCAACACGAAAAATGGCTTGAGAATTAACAGAAGAAAGACGAAGATGAGTAACAGTAGAAAGAAAATGACTTGCTTAACATTAAAAATGGGAGGGACACAGCAGCGGGAAGAGTGAAACATTTCTAGTGTAGGAAACAAGACTGCGCAGGCTGTCCGGGATAAGGACGATATTAGTGGCAGATTCGCATCAGCGAAGACAGCTTTATTCAATAAAAGACCCCTCATAACTTCAGATAGTGATATAGAACTGAAGAAGAGTTTATTGTAAGTGTAAGTTCGACGCAAAGCATTGTATCAAAGTGAAAAGTAGACCATCAGACACACTGTGAAGAAGAGACTATGAGCTCTTTGAAATGCAGTCCTGTCGAGGAAGGTTGAGAATTAGGTGGACAGATGAAGTAAGAGCAAAACCCGCCAGGGTAGCCGAGTGCGCTGCTTCCTGGACTGGGGTGGACGCGCTGGCCCCGGATCTAATCCGCCCGACGGATTAACGACGAGGGCCGGTGTGCTGGCCAGCCTGGATATGCTTTTTAGGCGGTTTTTCACATCCCACTATGTGAATACCGGGCTCGTCCCCACGTTCCGCCTCAGTTTCATGTCTCGCAGACATTTGCAACACGTCCGCAATATTTCACGATTTACATTAGACGCAGACGGTTGGGGTACACTGATTCCGTCCTGGGGGAGGCGGGAGGTCAGTACGGGGTGGCGGCAGGAAGGTCATCCGCCCATCCCTAACTCTAACATTGGCAGTTCCGTTGTAACCACAACGACCCTGCGATCGCTTCGAGACTATGGCGTAAGGGATAGATAGAATGAAGTAAGAGGAACAATAGACCCATGCTACTGCATAGAGGAATAGTTACCTGGACGTTGGAAGGAGCAGTAAAGAGAAAAAAACAGAGACTGACTAACACTAGAACACGCAAAGCAGATTATACTGAGGTGACAAAAGTCATGGGGTACCTCCTAATATCGTTTCGGACCTCCTTTTGCCCAGTGTAGTACAGCAGCTCAATGTAGCATGGGCTCAACAAATGTTGTAAATCTGCAGAAACATTAAGCGATGCTGCCTCCATAGCCTTCCATAATTGCGAAAATGTTGTTGGTGAAGGATTTTGAACAGGAAATGACTTCTCAATTAAAATGTTGGATGGGATTCATATTGGGGGCCAAATCATTCGCCAGAACTGTCTAGAATGGTCTTCAAATCAGTCGTGAACAATTCCAGCCCGGTGACATAGCGCGTTGTCATCCATAAAAATAATTGTTTGAGAACATGAAGTGAATGAATGGTTGCTGCACTCGGATGTTAAGTGAAGGGCGTCGGGCACAGCGTCGTCCATGGTCAGAAGCAAAGTAAGAAATTTGATTTTCCAGGCACATTCTTGACCCAGTGGATCTAGGAAGATTGAATCTAATAACCGGTTCCGAAACGAAATGTCCCATACGTCTACGGTAGCTCCAGCTACCACTTCACGTTCCAAGTCTGTTAAATCCCATCGTGCGGCCACAATCACATCGGAAACGTTTCTCATCAATCATCTGAGTACAAATGACAGCTCCACCAATGCACTGCTCTTTTATATCTTGTTGTTGTTGTTGTTGTGGTCTTCAGTCCTGAGACTGGTTTGATGCAGCTCTCCATGCTACTCTATTCTGTGGAAGCTTCTTCATCTCCCAGTACCTACTGCAACCTACATCCTTCTCAATCTGCTTGGTGTATTCATCTCTTGGTCTCCCTCTACGATTTTTACCCTCCACGCTGCCCTCCAATACTAAATTGGTGATCCCTTGATGTCTCAGAACATGTGTTACCAACCACTCCCTTCTTCTGGTCAAGTTGTGCCACAAACTTCACTTCTCCCCAATCCTATTCAACACTTCCTCATTAGTTATTTGATCTACCCATCTAATCTTCAACATTCTTCTGTAGCACCACATTTCGTAAACTTCTATTCTCTTCTTGGTCAAACTTGTTATCGTCCATGTTTCACTTCCATACATGGCTACACTCCATACAAATACTTTCAGAAACGACTTCCTGACACTTAAATCTATACTCGATGTTAACAAATTTCTCTTCTTCAGAAACGCTTTCCTTGCCATTGCCAGTCTACATTTTATATCCTCTCTACTTCGACCATCATCAGTTATTTTGCTCCCCAAATAGAAAAACCCCTTTACTACTTTGTCTCATTTCCTAATCTAATTCCCTCAGCATCACCCGACTTAATTTGACTACATTCCATAATTTCGTTTTCCTTTTGTTGATTTTCATATTATATCCTCCTTTCAAGATACTGTACATTCCATTCAACTGCTCCTCTAAGTCCTTTGCTGTCTCTGACAGAATTACAATGTCATCTGCGAACCTCAAGTTTTTATTTCTTCTCCATGGATTTTAATACCTACTCCGAATTTTTCTTTTGTTTCCTTTACTGCTTGCTCAATATACAGATTTAACAACATCGGGGAGAGGCTACAACTCTGTCTCACTCCCTTCCCAACCACTGCTCCCCTTTCATGTCCCTCGACTCTTATAACTGCCATCTGGTTTCTGTACAAATTGTAAATAACATTTTGCTCCCTGTATTTTACCCTTGCCACCTTTAGAATTTGAAAGAGTGTATTCCAGTCAACATAGTCAAAAGCTTTCTCTAAGTCTACAAATGCTAGACATGTAGGTTTGCCTTTCCTTAATCTTTCTTCTAAGATAAGTCGTAAGGTCAGTATTGCCTCACGTGTTCCAGTATTTCTACGGAATCCCAACTGATCTGCCCCTAGTTCGGCTTCTACTAGTTTTTCCATTCATCTGTAAAGAATTCGCGTTAGTATTTTGCAGCTGTGGCTTATTAAACTAATTGTTCGGTAATTTTCACATCTGTCAACACCTCCTTTCTTTTGGGTTGGAATTATTATATTCTTCTTGAAGTCTGAGGGTATTTCGCCTGTTTCATACATCTTGCTCACCAGATGGTAGAGTTTTGTCAGAACTGGCTCATCCTCTTCCATTTCCATAATATTGTCCTCAAGTACATTTCCCTTGTATAGACCCTCTACATACTCCTTCCACCTTTCTGATTTCCCTTCTTTGCTTAGAACTGAGTTTCCATCTGAGCTCTTGATGTTCATACAAGTGGTTTTCTTATCTCCAAAGGTCTCTTTAATTTTCCTGTAGGCAGTATCTATCTTACCCCTAGTGAGATAAGCCTCTACATCCTTACATTTGTCCTCTAGCCATCCCTGCTTAGCCATTTTGCACATCCTGTCGGTCTCATTTTTGAGACGTTTGTATTCCTTTTTGCCTGTTTCATTTACTACATTTTTATATTTTCTCCTTTCATCAATTAAATTCAATATTTCTTCTGTTACCCAAGGATTTCTGCTAGCCCTCGTCTTTTTACCTACTCGATCCTCTGCTGCCTTCACTACTTCATCCCTCAAAGCTACCCATTCTTCTTCTACAGCATTTCTTCCCCAATTCCTGTCAATTGTTCCCTTATGATCTCCCTGAAACTCTGTACAACCTCTGGTTCTTTCAGTTTATCCAGGTCCCATCTCCTTAAATTCCCACCTTTTTGCAGTTTCATCAGTTTTACGAGGTGCATTCAAGGATTTTTTTTTCTCCGGACTGGAAAGAGTTAGAAACATGTGCATTGTTTTAAAACGAGGCCGCGTTCATTGTCAATATGTCCCAGAGATGGCAGCACCGTATGGCAGATGGAATATTACCACCAGCGACGAGAATGAGAACTGTTTTAAATACTTAAAATGGCGACGTTTTCATTACTTGAACAGCGTGCAATCATTCGTTTTCTGAATTTGCGTGGTGTGAAACCAATTGAAATTCATCGACATTTGAAGGAGACATGTAATGATGGAGTTATGGATGTGTCGAAAGTGCGTTCGTGGGAGCAACAGTTTAATGAAGACAGAACATCATGTGACAACAATCCGAAACAACCTCGTGCTGGCACAAGCCGGTCTGACGACATGATCGACAAAGTGGAGAGAATGGTTTTGGGGGATTGCCGAATGACTGTTGAACAGATCGCCTCCACAGTTGGCAATTCTGTGGGTTCTGTGCACACAATCCAGCATGACGACCTGAAAATGCGAAAAGTGTCATCCAGGTGGGTGCCACGAATGCTAACGGACGACCACATGGCTGCCCGTGTGGCATGTTGCCAAGCAATGTTGACACGCAATGACAGCACGAATGGGACTTTCTTTTCGTCGGTTGTGACAATCCAGAAACAAAGCGCCAGTCACCTCAATGGAAGCACACAGATTCACCGCCACCCAAAAAATTTTGAGTAAGCACCAGTGCTGAAAAACTGATGGTGTCCATGTTGTGGGACAGCAAGGGCTTAATCCTTACGCATTGCGTTCCAAAGGGCACTACGGTAACAGGTGCATCCTACGAAAATGTTTTGAAGAACAAATTCCTTCCTGCACTGTAACAAAAACGTCCGGGAAGAGCTGCGCGTGTGCTGTTTCACCAAGACAACGCACCCGCACATCGAGCTAACGTTACGCAACAGTTTCTTCATGATAACAACTTTGAAGTGATTCCTCATGCTCCCTACTCACCTAACCTGGCTCCTAGTGACTTTTGGCTTTTTCCAACAATGAAAGACATTCTCCGAGGCCGCACATTCACCAGACGTGCTGCTCTTGCCTCAGCGATTTTCCAGTGGTCAAAACCGACTCCTAAAGAAGCCTTCGCCACTGCCATGGAATCATGGCGTCAGCGTTGTGAAAAATGTGTACGTCTGCAGGGTGATTACTTAGAGAAGTAACGCCATTTTCATCGATTTCGGGTGAGTAGTTAATTAGAAAAAAAAAATCGGAGGCCTTAGAACTTGAATACACCTCGTAATCTACAGTTCATAATCAATAGATTGTGGTCAGAGTCCACATCTGCCCCTGGATATGTCCCACAGTTTAAAACCTGGTTCCTAAATCTCTGTCTTACCATTATATAATCTATCTGATACCTTTTAGTATCTCTAGGCTCCTTCCATGTATACAACCTTCTTTCATGATTCTTAAACCAAGTGTTAGCTATGATTAAGTTGAACTCTGTGCAAAATTCTACCAGGCGGCTTCCTCTCTCATTTCTTAGCCCCAATCCATATTCACCTACTACGTTTCCTTCTCTCCCTTTTCCCACACTCGAATTCCAGTCACCCATGACTATTAAATTTTCGTCTCCCTTCACTATCTGAATAATTTATTTTATTTCATGATACATTTCTTCAATTTCTTCGTCATCTGCAGAGCTAGTTGGCATATAAACTCGTACTACTGTAGTAGGTGTGGTTTTCGTATCTATCTTGGCAACTATAGTACGTCACTATGCTGTTTGTAGTAGCTTACCCGCATTCCTATTTTCCTATTCATTATTAAAGCTACTCCTGCATTACCCCTATTTGATTTTGTGTTTATAACCCATATTCACCTGACCAAAAGTCTTGTTCCTCCTGCCACCGAACTTCACTAATGCCCACTATATCTAACTTTAACCTATCCATTTCCCTTTTTAAATTTTCTAACCTACCTGCCCGATTAAGGGAACTGACATACCACGCTCCGATCTGTAGAACGCCAGTTATCTTTCTCCTGATAACGACATCCTCTTGAGTAGTCCCCGCCCAGAGATCCGAATGGGGGACTATTTTACCTCCAGAGTATTTTACCCAAGAGGACGCCATCATCATTTAATCATACAGTAAAGCTGCATGCCCTCGGGAAAAATTACGCCGTAGTTTCCCCTTGCTTTTTGCCGTTCGCAGTACCAGCACAGCAAGGCCGTTTTGGTTGTTGTTACAAGGCAAAATCAGTCAATCATACAGACTGTTGCCCCTGAAACTACTGAAAAGGCTGCTGCCCCTCTTCAGGAACCACACATTTGTCTGGCCTCTCAACAGATACCCCTCCGTTGTACCTACTGTACGGCTATCTGTATTACTGAGGCACGCAAGCCTTCCCACCAACGGCGAAGTCTTGGTTCATGTGTGTGTGTGAGGGGGGGTGGGGTTATACCTTATATACGCGATACTAACGCCATGTGCATATCAGCACATTGCTATCCCATGACTTTTCTCACCTCACTGTATAGAGGTCGTCAAATGTAATAGAGAACTTTAAAGATAAGTAAAAGATAGGAGATGATGGGGAGCGTGGGACTGATCAAAATATTGATTTATTTTTATTTTTTATGAGACTGATCGTAACTTCTCTTTTGCGCGCTGAGGAAAACCTCTCAGATAGTAAGTCCACATCGCATAGCCGTAGCTATTATGTTTAGCCACACCAGCTTGTAGATTAATGATTTGCAACCTCACCTTACAAAGGTTATAAGGAAACTACTTAGTAAGCAGATGCGTTTGATCACTGCGGTGATTTGCCGACCTTGATCTCTAACACATTCCTTAGATGTTTACGGACATATACCAAACACTTCTTACGGTCACCAGTACTTGATTATGGAACCTCCACATCAGTGACCTGGTTCAGCAACAAACCTTGCTGCCGACGTAAGACCTGTCTCTCCACTGAGTTGCTCCGCAAAAATTTTCAAATAAAAGCACACAGTAAATAAAGATAACCACCCTTTCATCTCCGTCTCTATTCAGAGGCGTACATGTTGATGATGGGCACACAGAAGGTCCCCTTAAGTCTTCCTTAGCGAAGTCCTCGGCGCCTGGAACAGCTGTTGAATTATTCACGCCAACTGTGCGCAAGCTACTACCCCCCACTCCCGTGTGTGAGCAGCTGGCTGCAGCTTGTCATACCAGCTTAGCACTAAAATGGCGATCTGTGCCTCTAAAGCCGCTTGTCACTCCAAGTGGCAGGCACTGTCCCTGGAGGAAATTGCCATGGTACATTTACGGGGTGCTCACAGAATACCGAGAGGTGATCCCAACAGTTTTGAAAAGCATGGCTTGTACCGCTGGTGTCCACAAAACACGTTACGATTGTTTCCTGTACAATTTAAAAGATTTTCCTCTCCAGAGACGGCAAATCGAGATGTCAGTCGGAGATCCTGACACAAATAAGGCGTCAGCTAGGTTGACAACAGCCAAGCGCCGTAGACTTTATACCACTGGACTTATCGTACATTCACCAGGAGCGGGAACTGTATTCCCTTCCGGAAGTCCTGATTTAGGTTCCTCGTGGATGACTTTAGCAAAATCAAGAGCAACTCCCAACATCGGCGGGTACGACGACCCTAATACCGCGTCTCCAGTGGTCTCGGTCTCAGTGAGAATTAAATAAAAACGATATTTTTTTCTTCTCGTGACGCATCAAGGCACAAGCTGCTGCTGACATGGTAAAAATGAACCAAGTATGTAACAACATTTTTTCGTTGCTCCTTCAGTTGATAACCTTACATGTAGCCCAAGTCAACCGTCTAAAAATTACCCCAAGAAAATACATTCACTTCGACAGTCGAAACGCACATTCTCGGAAATAAATACGTATAATTTTTCATAATATATTTTACCAAGTAACCGCAAGAGAAAAGGACAGCTGAGAAATGAGTAACAACAATAAGGATCACCAAGAAATGGAAGAAAGTATTACTTTAAAATTTGTACCGTTTAAACATTAAATTATATAGCAATTTCTTTACGGTACAACATTTTACAACAGCTTTCACAGAGTAGCCGCCGCGTCCGACATTAGAAACTTGTTCCTATCTCAGATAAAAATTATTATATGGGGTGATTCAAAAAGAAAAAAGAAGCTTCAGGTGCCTATTACAATTTTGAAAGTTAAAAACTCACTGGACATTGTACTGGACAGAGGAAGTTTTATGTGCGTACTGCCACTACACCACACACTCAACATGAGCACATGTTTGAAGAAGTTGAAGTTCCTGGCCTCCCCGTCTTGTAAACATCCGAGGGCCCCGTGTTGAACTTCCGATACTTTCGTCAGACAAGCGTGGCCGCCCAGTGCTCTTTCCTTTGCATATACAACCAGCTCCCCAGGTTTTTGTATGCCAGTCATAAAACTACTTGCGCTGAGGCGGCTTCACGCTGAATCGACTGCGGAAAGCGCGTTGCACTTGAACAATGGACTAACTTCACGCAAATTCTGACAGAAAACTCTTGTGGAGTAGTCTTCATTTTGCTACAAACAAACAACAGCGCAGCTGTGTCAGAACTTAGAGCCTTCCTCTCTCAAATGGCTCTGAGGTCATCAGTCGCCTAGAACTTAGAACTAATTAAGCCTAACTAACCTAAGGACATCACACACATCCATGCCCGAGGCAGGATTCGAACCTGCGACCGTAGCGGTCCCTCGGTTCCAGACTGTAGCGCCTAGAACCGCACGGCCACTCCGGCCAGCCTTCCTCTATCCAGTGACATGTGCGAAGTGTTTCCATCTTTTATAGTTTTTTGTAATAAACTAAAAGCTATTCTTTCTTTTTGAATCACAAGCTACAGAGGAGACCACACTCTACTACTATCTAAAATGCACGTGAAAACAATTATAATAAATGTCGTGAAAGAGCAATTGGAACCTGTTACTTTCAAACATAAAGGAAAAATTTACACATAAGCACGTCGCTAAAATACAGTGATATATTTTGGGTAATGTAATTTGCAAACCAAGTAGTGGTGCTAGAACAAATCTTAAAACAGACGGCCCTCATTCGATAAAAATTCAACACTTGACTGTGGTTTGCATAACTAAGGACTTTTACCAATCCTTGGCCGAAATACTAGAGGTAAACAAAAGCTTCTGAGAGTGATTTCAGAAACACCTAGAGGAAAACGCTAGCCAAAAACTCTCTCTTTAGAAGAAATTACTCTGTAAAACAATTTTAAAAAGTTAGAGCTATTTAGCTAAAACAAAGGTGCCTGATCACATATAATTTTAATAACACGGCACCAGTTGCCACCGAAACGTGTAAGAAAAAATGCTTAACAATTGTCAGCCAACGTTAACTACTGAAGAGACCTGTGAACAGTCAGACAATACACGATACAAGTCGCGGTATACCACTTAACGCTAAAATTCACAAACATCAAAAATGTATCAAAAATGTTAATCAGCAGCTTACAGTAATACCAGAAGTTGACAAGTGATTACGTACATTGCGGCGTACTAAACTATAAGACCGTTTATTGCTTTGCGTTCTTCCTTCTTCTCATACTGTAAAAATCCACAAGCATTACGGCCAAGTCCAGCCAAGTTCGCAAATGACAGTTACTGTACTTGTTCCGGCTGTAGACGTGTAGATCTTCCAGGCAACACAGTGAACGGCTCATAATCGTGACGGAAAACTAGTTGGTACACCAAGGGTAGAACTTTTACAGCAATGTTCGGTTTTGACTGGAGACGTAATTTGTGTCTCCAATGCCGGGTATTTTGTGTGTATGTGTGTGTGTATGTGTGTGTGTGTGTGTGTGTGTGTGTGTGTGTGTGTGTGCGTTTTTCACGTCTTCCCCTAAACCACTGGACCGATATCAATGAAACTTGGTACAAATATCTATTACCTCTGGAAATAATCGCTGTCAGAATAAAAACTACCTATCTATCTTAGTTTAGGAAATAAACAATGAGATGTGTGAAAAACTGCTACATTATTTATCTCGTTTAAATTTATTACTTCTGTGCTACTAATTCTATTCGCAACAAAGTTCTCACGCTGTCCCACAAGACTCACTATCACCTTCCTTCGCTGGAGGTGACTAGACCATGAGTCGTTCCTCGTATGGTGCTTAATAGCTCATAGCTCGCCTCCGTTGCCCCCTAGCGAGACGTTCGCGAAAGCACTGCCTAGAGACGAGGCCTCCGTATCTTTGGATGTGGACCGCGGACTGGCTCAGTATGCACGTGCCATTTAAAATACAAACTATTGTTCATGGCGTATAAGGAGCCAAAGAAACTGGTTCACCTGCCCAACATCGAGTAGGGCCCACATGATCAAGCAGAAGTGCCGGAACACGACGTGACATGGACTCGACTAATGTCTGAAGTAGTTCTGGAAGGAAGTAACACAACGGATCCTGCAGTCTCTTCATAAAGCCGTAAGAGTATGAGGGGGTTGAGATCTCTTCCAGACAGCACGTTGCAGGGCATCCCAGATATGCTCAATAATGTCCGTGTCTGGGGAGTTTGGTGGCCAAGTAGAATGAATGAAGGTCGTTCCTGGAGCCACTCATTTGCAACTCTGGACGTGTGAGGTGTCGCATTGTCCTACTGGAATTTCCCAATGCACAATGAACATGATTGGATGCAGGTGATCAGACAGGATGCTTACGTACGTGTCACTCATGTCCGAGTAGGATCTAGACGTATCAGGGGCCATATGTCACTCCAAATGCACACGCCCCACACCATTACAGAGCCTCCACCAGGCCCCTGCTGACATGGATTCATTAGGTTACCTCCATATCCCTACATGCCCTTCCACTCGATGCAATTTGAAACGAGACTTCTCCGAACAGGAAACATTTTTTCAGTCATCAGCAGTCCAATGTCGGTATTGACCTTCCCTGGCTAGGAGTAAAGCTTTGTGTCGTGCAGTCATCAAGGCAACACAAGTGGGCCTTCGGCTCCGAAAACCCATATCGATATTATTTCGTTGAATGGTTGGAACGCTGATGCATGTTGATGACCCAGCATTGAAATCAGCAGAAATTTGCGGAAGGGTTGCACTTCTGTCCCTTTGAATGATTCTCTTCAGCCGTCGTTGGTCCCGTTCTTCAAGGATCTACACACCTGGAAATGGAAAAAAGAACACAATGACACCGGTGTGTCAGACCCACCATACTTGCTCCGGACACTGCAATGATCACACGCACGGCACAGCGGACACACCAGGAACCGCGGTGTTGGCCGTCGAATGGCGGTAGCTGTGCAGCATTTGTGCACCGCCGCCGTCAGTGTCAGCCAGTTTGCCGTGGCATACGGAGCTCCATCGCAGTCTTTAACACTGGTAGCATGCCGCGACAACGTGAACGTGAACCGTATGTGCAGTTGACGGACTTGAACGAGGGCGTTTAGTGGGCACGCGGGAGGCCGGGTGGACGTACCGCCGAATCGCTCAACACGTGGGGCGTGAGGTCTCCACAGTACATCGATGTTGTCGCCAGTGGTCGGCGGAAGGTGCACGTGCCCGTCGACCTGGGACCGGACCGCAGCGACGCACGGATGCACGCCAAGACCGCAGGATCCTACGCAGTGCCGTAGGGGACCGCACCGCCACTTCCCAGCAAATTAGGGACACTGTTGCTCCTGGGGTATCGGCGAGGACCATTCGCAACCGTCTCCATGTAGCTGGGCTACGGTCCCGCACACCGTTAGGCCGTCTTCCGCTCACGCCCCAAGATCGTGCAGCCCGCCTCCAGTGGTGTCGCGACAGGCGTGAATGGAGGGACGAATGGAGACGTGTCGTCTTCAGCGATGAGAGTCGCTTCTGCCTTGGTGCCAATGATGGTCGTATGCGTGTTTGGCGCCGTGCAGGTGAGCGCCACAATCAGGACTGCATACGACCGAGGCACACAGGGCCAACACCCGGAATCATGGTGTGGGGAGCGATCTCCTACACTGGCGTACACCTCTGGTGATCGTCGAGGGCACACTGAATAGTGCACGGTACATCCAAACCGTCATCGAACCCATCGTTCTACCATTCCTAGACCGGCAAGGGAACTTGCTGTTCCAACAGGACAATGCACGTCCGCATGTATCCCGTGCCACCCAACGTGCTCTAGAAGGTGTAAGTCAACTACCCTGGCCAGCAAGATCTCCGGATCTGTTCCCCATTCAGCATGTTGGGGACTATATGAAGCGTCGTCTCACGCGGTCTGCACGTCCAGCACGAACGCTGGTCCAACTGAGGCGGCAGGTGGAAATGGCATGGCAAGCCGTTCCACAGGACTACATCCAGCATCTCTACGATCGTCTCCATGGGAGAATAGCAGCCTGCATTGCTGCGAAAGGTAGATATACACTGTACTAGTGCCGATATTGTGCATGCTCTGTTGCCTCTGTCTATGTGCCTGTGGTACTGTCAGTGTGATCATGTGATGTATCTGACCCCAGGAATGTGTCAATAAAGTTTCTCCTTCCTGGGACAATGAATTCACGGTGTTCTTATTTCAATTTCCAGGAGTATATTTACGGCCATAGCGATGACGGAGTTTTGATGTTTGACCGGATTCCTGGAATTCACGGTACACTCGTGAAATGGCCTTACGGGAAAATCCCCAGTTCTTCGCTACCTCGGAGATGCTGTGTCCCATCGCTCGTGCGCCGACTAGAACACCACGTTCAAACTCGATTAAATCTTCATAACTGCCATTGTAGCAGCATGCGTCCGGGGCAACGCTTCTTTGGACTTATAAAATGTTTCCAAGTGAAACGTCGCTTGCATCAGCCGAGATCGCTGAGCCCGCATCGAGAACCAGGGGCTCAACGAGGCAACAGTATAAAAGGCCTTTCAACACTGACTGCTGCGTCAGTAGTGGTCGGGTTGCTGCACAGACAACTCCACTGAACGGAGCCAATAAGACGCCAAGCTACAGAAAGAGAAGAAGACGTCCTGCATCTACCACATAACAGCTGCGCGAGACACTTGTGTTATACAGGCGTTGCCGACCGCAATGCCTTATTCTACTTGTTTACATATCTCTCCAATTGAATACGTATGTCTATACCAGTTTCTTTGACGCTTCGGTGTATATATATAATAAGAGAGATATTGATAATAACAGTAAGAACTATCTAAGACTTATTTTGTGCAGTCAGGAAACAGAACTTCAGTATTCCACAGCGATTCGAATTCCCCGGACAGCAAGAGTATCGTCATGGGTAACAGATCAGAGACACGCGGCTCCCATAGTCTAGGCGCATTTTGCTCCTGCGCGAGAAGCTGCTGCTGCCACCAGAAGCATGACATGTCGAGAGGACCACTGACCAGAGACTACCTGTAAATACCACGGACCGGCAGCTGCCACTCAGTTTCTCATTAATCTTTCAAGTTCTTACTCGGATCGATGTTTAGACGATTTAGAGTCTCTTTAGAGTCTTCTTGAACTGGTGTTCATAGAGCTTCTGAGGAGCACAATGGGGCCTTCTACCTGTGCTCACCCCACTGTACAACGTATAGCGAGGAAGTCCGTTGTTTCTCACCCACTGGACATGCTCAATCCATCTGAATTGGTAATCAATAACGGTAGCTTCTATACTGTACATTTTTGCCTTCTCAGGAACAGTCTGATACGAAGTCATTATATTTGATGTTCATGATGCACCTAAGCTTCTATTGGTTGAAGCATTCTAGTTTATTAAGATCACTACTATGTAGCGTCCAAGTTTGGCAATCAAAGAGTAAGATAGGAACGACAACTACTCGATGCTTCATCCGTTTCGTGCTTAGCATCAGATCTTCATTCAGGAAAATGACCAATAGCAATCCTGTTCCCCATGTCGTTTTCCGATGATGAATCAGTTGATAATACAGTTCCTACTACTTTTCAATAGCAGATTTGAAAGAAATTAGTGATAAGCTACAAGTACTCAAACCTAACCTGAAAGTTTTCCTTGTGGAACACTTGGAAAACTCCTGCGCTGTACAGGAGTCTCTTGCAGTTGCTTATAATTTTTGTCTGTAACTTATTAACCATTCGTATGCCCTCTCGCAATTTTTAAATGTTTTATAAATAATTTAATTCTTCCGTTACATAAATTTGCTAATCAGAATTACGTAGCTATGAACTGACTTACTCCATGAACAATAGCTCTTATTAGCCAAGTATTTCTTGCAGCTTCACTCGTATACAGTATGTTTACTGGATGGATTTCACTATCTCATTATCTTTATTTCCAGCATACCTTTTAAATAAATTTAATTTAGTTACTTAGTCATCATGTTCTGAGTGACCACGCTAGCCAGAGCTACTGGCCGTGGAGCAAGTCAGTACACAGTTACTGAGTTCAGATTAGAAAACTCTTTTCACGGAAGAATCAAAAAGCTAATAAAACATTTAAAAATTATGATAGTGTATAGAAATGATTAATACATGACAGAAAAGTTCTGTACAGCTTGACAAACTCCTTTACAGGGCAGGAGTGTACCAAGTGTACCACAGGGAAATCTTTTAATTTAGGTTGGAATACTTGTAGTTTGCAACTAACTTCTTTCAAAATGCTATTGAATATGTAGTCTGCTGACTAGTTGATACCTTTCCTACAATGCTTAAGGTATTGTTATCCAACTACATAATGTAAATCCGTCTAGTGTACACTGAATTAATGTTATATTTGTGATAAAAGAGTTGATGTGGTGAACTGCAAACCCCATGACTATGTTGCTTGTTACCCTGAAAACGTCAAACAATGTTGTTCCTAATGGATACGTATCTTTCATGATCATACGAAACTATACTTGATAATGTTGGCAAAGCCGCTGAGTAAGTGCAGTCGAGTCGCTGAATGAATTTGATCTTCAGCTCTTATATGTAATATGGTAAGACTAATTCAATTACATTGTTGCTTCCGTGACGGTATTATTTTCGTAAACAGATGCTGCATTCGCCTGAATCTCGTGTAGAGATAATGAAAATAAGGTAATAGGTTAGTGCATACGGAAAGTCATTAGACATTGGGACATGTAAACATCCAGCTGTTACTCTCCCTCTTTACGCGATTGGAGTAATCCAGAGCAGCTGTATTCTTCTAATTGCTTCTGTGCTTAGGTTATTAATTACTGGGCTCCATGCTCTGAGAATAGTAGGGAAATATACAACGCAATCTCTAAAACGTGAACGGTGGTAAACTAATTTATTAATTGCAATCCTAACAACTACGTGGTGTTCGACGTTATAATTCTATGACATAATTCTATGAAGCTGAGGCTGATTGTACGCTATCGATCTACATCAAGTCCATTACTTCAGACTTATTGGCAATCACCATAGGATTCAAGTTTTCGTTTTTACATTCGAGTATATCACTAACATCTATGGCAAGTCGAACCACCTCTTAACCGCAGCGACTAATGTTTTTTGTGGCAAATAATTTCCCAGAACCAGTTCCACCAAGCATTTCTACGAGAACTGTGCTTAGCTTACTGTTGACACTTTAATTAAAAAGCTTACTGTTTGACAACTTTTAAAAATCTCTTTTCAAGAAATGAGATATATCAGTCGAAGCGGACAACTAGTCATTTCAGATAAACAGCTTCACCTAAAAGACGACTTTAATTAAAACAATTACAACACTGAGAATCTTCATAATACGTCAAACTGGCAAAATCATATTTCAGATTTCTACTTCACAAATGAGATACGATCATTTGGCACATTACGGGAATATTTTCTTTAGTTTTGTTTTGGCATTTTTGTAGCTATTTTTGCTTTTGCTTGTTCTTTGCCCTTCGCTTCGCATATAGTCAGTCTAACTCACTTTGAAACTACATAGAAATTAAATTCATTAAAAACATTTTATAACTATGATGTGCTTGCTTGACGCCATAACAATGTCGTCACAAGCCGCTAACAAGCTGCCTCATTTGCAGACAGGCATCGAGAGAAAAACATTGGCAGGGAGGGTAACACATGATATGTGACACTGTACTTATGGCCGCGCTGGGTAGCCGTGTGGTTGGAGGTGTCTTGCTACGGTTCGCGTGGCTCCCCGCGACGGAGGTTCGAATCCTCCATCGGGCATGGGTATGTGTGTTGTCCTTAGCGTTTGTTAGATAAAGTAGTGTGTAAGCATTGGGACCGATGACCTCAGCAGTTTGGTCCCATAGGAATTTACGATAAATTTCCAAAAAAGAAAAAAAAACTGAACTTACCTTTCAATTTATTTTATAATGAAAAAATCGTTGGCATGTATTTTTATTTATGCTGTAAGTTAAATCAATAAACAGATGTTCAGTAAGCAACACCATCGGTTCGGACATCAAACGAACCTGTGCTCCTGTAACTCTGGACAAAACATCGTCAGTGTATGTATCCACGAGATTTATGGATTTTAATTCCAGTAAATAATCATAGGCAGATTTCACTTCATCATGGGTCTGTACAAAATACAACAGTCAAATATCTTTTTACAACCAGAATAATACGGAGAAAGAGCTTGGACCTAAAATTGTTTTTCACTCCTTTACATGTCGATATGCGGTGGGGATCCTTACCAGATAGTTTACGCGAAACATATCGAAAACGTTGGAAGAATGGCAACTAGTTTTTCATTATCATGAAGTACACGAGACAGTGTCACGCATATGATACGTTAGTATGGTCGACAACAACTGAATCAAAGACGATTGTCTTTGCGCCGGCATGTTTTCACGGAATTAAAATCAGTCACATGGCGAAACGTTATGTTGTCTTTCACCTCTTTCGAGCGAATTATCATAGTGATTGGAAAAAAAACCAGAGCTTGCATTCGCATGTATTTGCGACATGTGGAAGGGTAGGGAAATAAGTCTGAAGGTTGTAATATAAACCATCTTCCTAACACGTAAGTGTAGAGAGCAATATAATCAAGTAGAGGCAGATGTAGCCGTTGAAACAGAACTTTATTTGTCCCAACAACCAATGTCCTTCGCTGCTAGATCGAGTTTTCGCCTTATCCCCACAGCCGCGCAATTAAGGCTGTTTCTGAGCGTAGGGCGCTAGATGGCATAATGGTACTGGGGCTGCAGCGTGGCGCAGCTATCCGCAACTCGCCGTGTTCCAGACATGCCCACTTGTTGCAGACTCTTCGCCGTCGCCGCTGTCGCCGGACGCCACAGCGCAGGCGCCGGCCGGGCTCTCGCTGGGGGTGGAGGAAGACCGCCGCACCAGGCGCCGAGGCTCACAACTGTGAGTAGCAGCCAACCACACACCGTATTTTCTCTGTAGCCTGTGTTTCCAAGTAAAAGAACCTACAACTCCGTCAAATCATAGTCTCGCCAATCGTAAAAATGAACAGGAAGCAGACATCTGTAACTTCGAGGAAGAAAAGGGGACTATTGTAGCTGATATTCTATTATCAAATACCGTAAGTCATCAGATCAAACTAAAAGATCATATGGAATGTATGTAATATATTTATTTCCATAGACTTTTATATCTAAGACTTGCGAACACAGGTTTTTTCCGACAATGCACAGTAGTGGAAATCAGTATAAAGGCAGGGCTCCACGAAAATAACAACACGTTATCTGAAGTATACACGTATAAAATTTACTATGAAAGTAGGAGATACTTGTAAGACATAAACAATCAGAATGTAGTTACAAAGTTTCTTTCGTAACACTAGTAACAAAATGGGGAGTTTCCATTTCCTACATGGCAAGTGGTCTAAAGGCACTCGCTGTGCTGTTGTGTTATTGCATTTTTAGCACTTTGTTGAACCTCCGTTCTTCAGGATTATCAAATATTCGCCTTGGACCTCCCACCATGAACCATAGATCTTGCCGTTGGTGGGGAGGCTTGCGTGCCTCAGCGATATAGATAGCCGTACCGTAGGTACAACCACAACGGAGGGGTATCTGTTGAGAGGCCAGACAAACGTATGGTTCCTGAAGAGGGGCAGCAGCCATTTCAGTAGTTGCAGGGGAAACAGTCTGGATGATTGACTGATCTAGCCTTGTAACACTAACCAAAACGGCCTTTCTGTGTTGGTACTGCGAGCGGCTGAAAGCAACAGGAAACCACGGCCGTAATTTTTCCCGAGGGCATGCAGCTCTACTGTATGGATAAATAATGATGGCGTCAACTTGGGTAAAATATTCCGGAGGTAAAATAGTCCCCCATTCGAATCTCCGGGCTGGGACTACTCAGGAGGCCGTCGTTATCAGGAGAAGAAAATTGGCGTTCTACGGATCGGAGCGTGGAATGTCAGATCCCTTAATCGGGCAGGTAGCTTAGAAAATTTAAAAAGGGAAATGGATACGTTAAAGTTAGATACAGTGGGAATTGGTGAATTTCGGTGGCAGGAGGAACAAGACTTTTGGTCAGGTGAATACAGGGTTATAAATACAAAATCAAATAGGGGTAATGCAGGAGTAGGTTTAAAAATGAATAAAAAAAATAGGAGTACGGGTAAGCTGCTACAAACAGCATAGTGAACGAATTACTGTGGCAAAGATAAACACGAAGGCCACGCCTATTACAGTAGTACAATTTTATATGACAACTAGCCCTGCAGATGACGAAGTAATTGATGAAATGTATCATCATAAAGATAAAAGAAATTATTCAGGTAGTGAAGGGAGACGAAAATTTAATAGTCATGGGTGACTGGAATTGGAGAGTAGGAAAAGGAAGAGAAGGAAACGTAGTAGGTGAATATGGACTGGGGCTAAGAAATGGAAGAGGAAGCCGCCTGGTAGAATTTTGCACAGAGCATAACTTAATCATAGCTAACACTTGGTTTAAGAATCATGAAAGAAAGTTGTATACATGGAAGAAACCTGGAGATACAGCAAGGTTTCAGATACATTATATAATGGCAAGACAGACATTTAGGAACCAGGTTTTAAATTGTAAGACATTTCCAGGGGCAGATGTGGAATCTGACCAAAATCTACTGGTTATGAACTGCAGATTAAAACTGAAGAAACTGCAAAAAGGTGGGAATTTAAGGAGATGGGACCTGGATAAACTGAAAGAACCAGAGGTTGTACAGAGTTTCAGGGAGAGCATAAGGGAACAATTGACAAGAATGGGGAAAGAAATACAGTAGAAGAAGAATGGGTAGCTTTGAGGGAGGAAGTGGTGAAGGCAGCAGAGGATCAAGTGGGTAAAAATACAAGGGCTAGTAAAAATCCTTGGTTGACAGAAGAAATATTGAATTTAATTGATGAAAGAAGAAAATATAAAAATGCAGTAAGTGAAGCAGGCAAAAAGGAATACAAACGTCTCAAAAATGAGATCGACAGGAGGTGCAAAATGGCTAAGCAGGGATGATTAGAGTTCTAATGTAATTATGTAGAGTCTTATCTCACTAGGGGTAAAATAGATACTGCCTATAGGAAAATTAAGGAGACCTTTGGAGAAAAGAAAACCACTTGTATTAATATCAAAAGCTCAGATGGTAATCCAGTTCTAAGCAAAGAAGGGAAAGCAGAAAGGTGGATGTATTATATAGAGGGTCTATTCAAGGGCGATTTACTTGAGGGCAATGTTATAGAAATGGAAGAGGACGTAGATGAAGATGAAATGGGAGATATGATACTGCGTGAAGAGTTTGATAGAGCACTGAAAGACCTAAGTCGAAACAAGGCCCCGGGAGTAGACAACATTCCATTAGAACTACTGACAGCCTTGGGAGAGTCAGTTCTGACAAAACTCTACCATCTGAATGCAAGATGTATGAGACAGGCGTAATACATTCAGACTTCAAGAAGAATATAATTATTCCAATCGAAGAGATAGAAGGCGTTGACAGATGTGAAAATTACCGAACAATCAGTTTAATAAGTCACGGCTGGAAAATACTAACGCGAATTCTTTACAGACCAATGGACAAACTGGTAGAAGCTGACCTTGGGGAAGATCAGTTTGGATTCCGTAGAAACATGGGAACACGTGAGGCATTGCTGACTCTACGACTTATTTTACAAGCTAAATTAAGAAAAGGAAAACCTACGTTTCTAGCATTTTTAGACTTAGAGAAAGCTTTTGACAATGTTGACTGGAATACTCTCTTTCAAGTTCTGAAGGTGGTAGGGATAAAATACAGAGAGCGAAAGGGTATTTGCAATTTGTACAGAAAGCAGATGGCAGTTATAAGGGTCGAGAAACATGAAAGGGAAGCAGTGGTTGGGAAGAGATTGAGACATCGTTGTAGCCTCTCACCGATGTTATTCAATCTGTATATTGAGCAAGCAGTAAAGGAAACAAAAGAAAAATTTGGAGTAGGTATTTAAATCCATGAAGAAAAAATAAAAACTTTAAGGTTCGCCGATGACATTGTAATTCTGTCGGAGACAGCAAAGGACTTGGAAGAGCAGTTGAACGGAATGGACAGTGTCTTGAAAGGAGGATATAAGATGAACATCAACAAAAGCAAAACGAGGATAATGGAATGTAGTCAAATTGAATCAGGTGATGCTGAAGGAATTAGATTAGGAAATGAGACACATAAAGTAGTGAAGGAGATTTGCTATTTGGGGAGCAAATTAACTGATGATTGTTGAAGTGGAGAGGATATAAAATGTAGACTGTCAATGGAAAGGAAAGTGTTTGTGGAGAAGAGAAATTTGTTAACATCCAGCATAAATTTAAGTGTCAGGAAGTCGTTTCTAAAAGGTTTTGTATGGAGTGTGGCCTTGTATGGAAGTGAAACATGGACGATAAATAGTTTGGACAAGAAGAGAATAGAAGCTTTCGAAATGTGGTGCTGCAGAAGAATGCTGAAGATTAGATGGGTAGAACACATAACTAATGAGGAGGTACTGAATAGCATTGGGGAGAAGAGGAGTTTGTGGCACAACTTGAATAGAAGAAGGGATCAGTTGGTAGGATATGTTCTGAGGAATCAAGGGATCACCAATTTAGTATTGGAGGGCAACGTGGAGGGTATAAATCGTAGAGGGAGACCAAGAGATGAATACACTAAACAGATTCAGAAGGATGTCGGCAGCAGTAGGTACTGGGAGATGAAGAAGCTTGCACGGATAGAGTAGCATGGAGGGCTGCATCAAACCAGTCTCAGGACTGAAGACCACAATAACAATAATAACATTCTCCTTGGCATTGATTTTGGTAGGGTTTGTAATTATGGAATGAAACTGCCGCCTACTCTTCTCATCTCTCTGTTTCAGCCCTCATATGCCCTCAAATTGCCTTCCACTGCGTTAAACACAACTTGCAACTATTTGACAACTTCAAATCCAGCCTCCGTGCAGTCCAGGGTGTGACATCGGTATGTTTATCTTAAAATCAAGTTTTGGTTCGCACAGACCATAAACGGATGCATTGCCTTGTTGAAACATTAGACATTCGTCCCCTAGGTCCTCACGGATTCTAATCAATTCTGTTTCTAACATCATGGTGTACATAGAGTTGATTCTAGTGTTCAGCCAAGCAATGCGTGATTTACCTTTAGTACGGAAGGCTGACCATATCATAACATTTTCACCACCAAAATTTCTCCTCCTTACCTGATGCTCTCTTCTCACGTCATACCAATAATATTCAAATCCATCCTGTCCATGTAAATTAAACTTCTCCTCATTACTGAAGATCACTCTATTCCCTTCTGAAGTCCATGACGTATGTTTTTCAGCGAACTCCAATCTAGCATATTTGTGTTTCAGTGTGAATCTTGGTTTCTGCAGTCGTTCTAGAATGTAACGTGTTTGTGATGTGACAAACATTGTCGCACACGTTGGCATTTACTCACAACTGTTAGTCAACAACAAGTTTAGAAGAATAACTGTTTATGGCCCTTGCTTTGCGCAAGAGTAACCCTTCCAATGCGTCAAATAATTTTCTACTTTGCCCATATTTTCCGTTCTGCCCACATCGTACGCCGAATCTAACGAAGTTATCAATCACTATGCTTAACAATTAGAGAGTCCCATTTTTTTTGTATATACCGACTTTTGCTTTCTCATCACACAATAACTGTTTTCCGCGTGGCATTGTTACAGTCACATAACTAATGAGGAGATACTAAATAGCATTGGGGAGAAGAGGAGGTTGTGGCACAACTTGAATAGAAGAAGGGATCAGTTGGTAGGATATGTTCTGAGGAATCAAGGGATCACCAATTTAGTATTGGAGGGCAGCGTGGAGGGTATAAATCGTAGAGGGAGACCAAGAGATGAATACACTAAACAGATTCAGAAGGATGTCGGCAGCAGTAGGTACTGGGAGATGAAGAAGCTTGCACGGATAGAGTAGCATGGAGGGCTGCATCAAACCAGTCTCAGGACTGAAGACCACAATAACAATAACAACATTCTCCTTGGCATTGATTTTGGTAGGGTTTGTAATTATGGAATGAAACTGCCGCCTACTCTTCTCATCTCTCTGTTTCAGCCCTCATATGGCCTCAAATTGCCTTCCACTGCGTTAAACACAACTTGCAACTATTAGACAACTTCAAATCCAGCCTACGTGCAGTCCAGGGTGTGACATCGGTATGTTTATCTTAAAATCAAGTTTTGGTTCTCACAGACCATAAACGGATGCATTGCCTTGTTGAAACATTAGACATTCGTCCCCTAGGTCCTCACTGATTCTAATCAATTCTGTTTCTAACATCATGGTGTACATAGAGTTGATTCTAGTGTTCAGCCAAGCAATGCGTGATTTACCTTTAGTACGGAAGGCTGACCATATCATAACATTTTCACCACCAAAATTTCTCATCCTTACCTGATGCTCTCTTCTCACGTCATACCAATAATATTCAAATCCATCCTGTCCATGTAAATTAAACTTCTCCTCGTCACTGAAGATCACTCTATCCCCTTCTGAAGTCCATGATGTATGTTTTTCAGCAAACTCCAATCTAGCATATTTGTGTTTCAGTGTGAATCTTGGTTTCTGCAGTCGTTCTAGAATGTAACGTGTTTGTGATGTGACAAACATTGTCGCACACGTTGGCATTTACTCACAACTGTTAGTCAACAACAAGTTTAGAAGAATAACTGTTTATGGCCCTTGCTTTGCGCAAGAGTAACCCTTCCAAAGCGTCAAATAATTTTCTACTTTGCCCATATTTTCCGTTCTGCCCACATCGTACGCCGAATCTAACGAAGTTATCAATCACTATGCTTAACAATTAGAGAGTCCTATTTTCTTGTATATACCGACTTTTGCTTTCTCATCACACAATAACTGTTTTCCGCGTGGCATTGTTACAGTCACGGTTTTTGTACACAAATTCACTGGTTAGTAATGTTGTCTGTTTCTTTCTGCTGTAAGGCTTCGTACGCACACACTAACACCACACAGAGCCGACTGCCTTTACACCGCGTTCCACCCTCCACAACCTAAATCGTTGATGTCTTATTATATACTGCACTACTGACATCCAATGCGATACCATTTGACTGCATTTTTCAGTATACTGGATTTCATACTACTGCATATACGTTTTGCACAACTATTCCAGTCAACAATATTAATTTTCCTGCAAATATCCACGCCTTTATGCTCATTTCCATAACTGTATATGGGAAATGCACCATCAGAGGGACGGGCATCAATGGGAAAGGTGGTTTACCCTGTCACAGATGACTTAATGAAATGGATTCAATGAATTATATTGATTGAAATGAAATGAATGGACCTATGAATATGAACTAAATTAAGATTCAATGTAATGAGCCTGAAGTGACCCGGGGATGAAGAGCCACTGCTGTGCAGGATTGCGTTGGGGTGTTCAGGCCATTGGCAGTATCAGAGGAACAAAAATTTTATTGAGTTTTGTGCTACTATACAGATGGCACAGCGATGTAGTGGCTACTCCCGCTTGACTTATATGTAGGAAATGATGAAGCCAACACAACACCCAGTCCCCAGGAGGAGAAAACCTCCAATCCGTCTTGGAATCGAACCCGGGACCCTTCCGTTAGTAAACTGCACCACTAATCGCGAAGCTACCCATTGGAATTGTGTCCTGCTCTCGGACATGAAGCAGTCTTGTCTGAGCCAAGGAGTGCTTACGCCCAAGAGCCCACTCAATGGCGCATGCCCCAGTAACAGTAATGTCAATACCTAAAACACTAGAAGAAAAAATTACTTTTCGCGCCTATTATTAAAGCTTTCAGTGGCCCAGAAAGGAGTTCCATAAACACCAACAACAGTTTTTGATCATTTATCCAGTAATTTAAAATGTCGACAGATGGCAAAGCAAGTTATAAATAGAAACTAAAATCATTTCTACTGGACAACTCCCAGTCCACTGATAACATTTTATTTAAAAAGTGATAACCTGTTAAAAATACTAGCTTTTAAGCGTAGCTGTATGAGTAGGATTGAAACTTAATATTTTCATTAATGTTGAGTGTAGTTATGTATACATATATTGTAAACTGACATGCTGCACAACATTACGATAAAAAAGTATTCAAATGATCAATGGAATATATAACTAAGTAACAATCTAACATTATCTCATGCAATCTCCGGTTCTTCGGACAGAGACTCTCTTCCAATAGCCCTTTGTCATTCAAACTTGTTTGACCACATCGGAACCATAACACACCCTAACTACTGTCACCTGAAGTGTGGAAATCACAATCGTTGTAGATGCCAAAGTTGACATTTGTCAGGAGAACCAAAAAGCAATGTATAGCATTTTGTGCACAACTTATTCGTGTCCGAAAAACTGAAAAAATTGCCACTGAATTTCGCTGCTCCCCTTGTCACTGCGAAAAAAAGTGACACAAATTGAAAAACAAATTATTTATTAAGAAATACTGGCTCTACTCCATTATTTGCTGTGTAGTAAAGCAACCAGTAATGATACATTTTTGAACAAAGGCGCCGGCTGGTGTGGCCGTGCGGTTCTAGGCGCTTCAGTCTGGAACCGCGTGACCGCTACGGTCGCGGTTTCAAATCCTGCCTCGGGCAGGGATGTGTGTTATGCCCTTAGGTTAGTTAGGTTTAAGTAGTTCTAAGTTCTAGGGGACTGATGACCACAGATGTTAAGTCTCATAGTGCTCAGAGCCATTTGAACCATTTTTGAAGAAATGCAGTCCCGGTTGCAAAGTTGTTATCCTTAATACGTATCACGAGTTTCGCCCTAGTGAACCATCATCAGATTACCTGAAGAGAATGCATTTTTCATGTAACAAGCGATAACGCTATGAAGCATGATTCTAAACAGCCATATGCTAGCAATTTCAACTCCTTCACTGAAAAATTCATATGGCCCCCTACCGTACAAAGTCGTTAACTTACCCGAGCGTAACTTGTAACGTAGGAGTGCCCATCCACCCGTCCTGCTGCAAAGATGGAGAAGGGCGGCAAGTTACGTTTCTTTGATGTGTTGGTCAAACGGAAATAACATGAACGAATCGGCCATTCTAAGTACCGAAAACTGGTGCGTACGAAAATCTCAACGGACGTAGCTTTGAAAACCCAATTCAGAAGAGAGTTGCGCTGAACACCCTAATACAGAGTCAAGATTATTTTGAACACGGACGACTTCGGCTCCGAAACTAATCATCCAACGACGGTGTTCAGAAGAACGGGTATTCAGCCTGTGACATTAGGTCAAACCCCTATGAGGAAACCAAGACGCGATGCAGGTCAACCCAACGAGGGGGGCTAACATATAACGCGGCGACTTCCATTCTGCCGTGCCACAACGAGTAAGATACGTAGTGTACTGCATGTGTAAGTAGTCCTACAGGTCTTATGACCGTGCAGGAAAATTACAGAAACCCCAGTCTGAGAGTTCCAAGGGCTTATAATATTTCGTGTGGGTGTGGTACCAGTTTCGGTGGCCTTCCTACACCAGCTACTACAGATCGCTGTTTTGTACATCCCTGGCATCTTATGTACAGAAATTTTGAAAGACTGACAGTGATAGGTACTAAAACAAAAGCGTATATCGTTGCACAGAGAGCTTTTAACGAAATTTCAGTCATCTACTTTCACGTCCGAATACAAGAATATTTTGTTGTCTGATCTATACATAGTGTATTCGTAATATGGTGCAAAACTTTACAGGACATAGAGGATGCTCCACTGAACAATTTGAGGCAGACAATTTGGGGTCGGAGAAGCCTGGTTAAGGAGATAATAGGAATAAAATCGCATTACTGCGTACTTTTTTGTTTGCACTGTTTACAGTTAACTGTAAATACCATCACTGACACAACGAACGTACCATTAGTGCTTTATCTTACAAAATATGCTGATTGACGGCCATCAACCTCAATGCAAGCATGACATTGGCGAACAAGATTCTGACACACGCCGGCTGGAGTGGACGAGCGGTTCTAGGCGCTAGAGTCTGGAACCGAGCGACCTCTACGGTCGCAGGTTCGAATTGTTCCTCGGGCATGGATGTGTGTGATGTCCTTAGGTTAGTTAGGTTTAATTAGTTTAAGTTCTAGGCGACTGATGACCTGATAAGTTAAGTCGCATAGTGCTCAGAGGCATTTGAAACATTTTTGTTTTTTTTTCTGACACACCCTGACACTATCCCTGCTTTGTTTCGAATCACATAGAGGCAGCTACAATTTTGGAAACTAATTCCATCTCCGTATCCACTGAGGTCTCATACTCAAGTGACTTAAGATGTCCGCTTAGGAAATAATCAAGGGAATTCAGGTCATGTAATCTCGCAAGCAATGAAATAGGATCTCCCCTTTCAGTACAGCGACCAGAAAATATAGCACGGAGATGGTTGCGCACATACATGCTGGAGTGAGTTGGAGCACCGTTATGTTGTATTCACATCCTGACACGAACAGCGAAAGGTACGTTCTTCAACAACCTTTGCACGAACCTCAGGTACAGGTGGCCATTCAGATCATAGAGAGTGTGGCCCAATGAGGTTGTCGCCTATATTACCGGCTCAGATAATCACAGCAAAACGTACTTGATGGTGTGACTCTACTATAATGTGAGGGCTTTTCTCAGACCACATATGGCAATTCCTGTTGTTCGAAGTACCGTCACAATCACATAAGGCCTCGTCAATAAACCGCACGATTTGGAGGAAACCTGGTCGATCAATCCAATGTTAAAGCAACCACTCCCACAATGCGACGCTTGGTGCAGAGTCAATCACAACCATTACATGGACTCTTTGTGGGTGATATGTGTGTAATTGTTGTTTGTGGAGTACTTGCCGCATACAAGTATGGGCAGCGCCCATTTCAAGTGAAATACGGCGACTACTTCTAGGTGTATTCCACTGCAAAACGTTCCAGCACCTCCTCATGTTGCCAGGTCCGTCGTTTCTTCTTTCAAATGAACCAGTCTCTCGCATTCGTCGTGACGGATGGTGCCTGTTAGAAAGTCGTTCTCTGTACTGCGTTTCAGCAGCGAGAGCGTTGGACCATACTTCTCCATACACAAAGTGCATGCCAGTGAGTTCTGCGAAACTGTACCGTTACTGCTCCATCATATTCTACTGTATGTCTCTGAATAGCACTGAGTAATGAATAGATATGTCGTTTATTCATAGCACATTCTGTCATTGGACAATGTAAATACGACACAGCAGAGCCACCTTAAGGACAAGTAAAGTAAACAAAACATGCATCATGACTTCCTAGTGATCAGGTTCGTCCTCCTCGTTTCCTTGCAAGAAATAAATGATGTACAAGTAAATAAACAGCACAGTATCTGCAAACTTGTACGCATGTTACTTGTAAATGAGCTTGCGGACAGTAATGCTAGACAAAGCGGTAGACAATTTTACTTCCAATGTCCTAAAGCTGACTTCTCCGACTTCAGGTTCATTACCTCAAATTATTCAGTGGAGCATTCTCTGTGTCTACTTACATTTTTCACTCTCTTACGAAAACACCCTATATATGAAGATTTCGCCATCTTAATAAAACAAGAGAAATCAGAGCTCGCACGGAAAGATATTGGTATCCATTTTTCCCATGCGCTATACGAGAAGGGAATGGTCGAAAAGTAGTTCCACGAACCTCTGCCAAACACTTAAATGGGAACTACAGAGTCATCATGTAGCCGAGCAGTCTAATAGGTAAACGCAAAGCATATTGGAATAAAGCAGAATTTTGACTGGCGCTTCTAAATGTAGGTACTCTGTGGTTAGGTGAGCTATGGAAATCAGACGATGTGATAGCAAGTCCTATAGATACACCAGCTACGCACTTACCAATGCAGGGACGTGTGCAGTTGGTAGAGACGCGCCAATATTTACCGCCTAATACGAGTAGTAGACAACAGGTACACCTTTTAAGAAATTAGTCTTCGAATAAGTCACAACTGGAATAATAATAAATCTTGATATTCGTGCTGTGGGAAATCCCCTCCGACGTTCCCTTTACAGTGGCTTGCAGAGTATAGATACAGATGTAGATGCAGAAGTGGAGTGCAAATACCGAATTTTTGACAGTCGAAAGACAGATTTTAAAAAACAATTCTTTGTCGACTTATGATACAATTATAAAGAATTTATGTTGTGTTCAGTATTTTGAGATAACAAGGTGTAAATTGCAGGGAGAAGCGTATAAATCGACACCTTGTGGGAAAGCCAAGTCAAGACTGACCTCTCCACGTAAAGTCATATTGCCCCTTAATATTTTGCAGAACAGCACCTTAATAAAACAGACTTTATCTTTCTCTATAGCTCTTGTTTTCCCCGTTTGATGGGCGGCATAATTCGACTCTTTCACTGGCGGCATCTTATCCACTCAGCGCTACAGCCATCAAGGAACGAAAACGAATAAAAGGCACGCAGTGCTTTTACACGAGTCCAAGAAATCTCTGAAACTAGTAACTGCATTGCCATAAGAATTCCTCCTTGGACGAGCCACAGATACTTCCGCTTCATACTAAACGTAACATTTTCATACCAATTTCATACCACAAAATACAACTCAACTTTGTTTAGCTCCGCGGTTTATAATCGGACGCCACTTGATTACGCGGCTCTAATCCCGCAAACAACGGCTGCAATTTCACGCTGCTTTAAAGCTCTGATTAAATTTAATACAGCTGCGGCGTTGTTGGTCCTGGCGTGGTACTGCGGCTCGAAAGCAGCCTCATTTGCGGCTGCTAATTTTGAGCTGAACAAGCGCGACCCTAAAACGCCCTCATCCCGACCTTCATACACCCCATCCAATTCGAAATCACACTTTCTTTTTTCAAAATTGTGCTGTTCACTATTCATAATGCTATTGCAGGCTACCCGGAGATTGGAAGCTGTGACTGAAGGATTAATGAAAAGCTCAAACAAATTTTTAAATTCTACTGCTCTTTCGCGTTACTTGACGTGTGTAAGATCATCTGATACTTAACATTTTACATAGAAAAATTAGTACAGCTTCATGACATCAGTAACCACACTTCTTGTATTATATGGAGTGTCTGTGATTTTTTTTCTCTGAGTTTCAAGACAAGAATATAGCCGTAATCAATAAGATGATTCATGTTTGCCTTTTCTCGTCTTCTTGGTGTGATCTTGATTTGCATCTATTAAAGTTCACGTAATGCACACAGCACTTACGAGTGTAGTTCAATAAGTAACGCAACACATTTTCTTTCTCTCCAAATTTCGGGCGAAAAAATACATAGTTTGCTGTGGGACATTGTGGAATAGTCCCACTTCAGCCCCTATAATTTTATGAACTTATAGGTGGCGGCGCTGTACATAGCCTTCAAAATAGAGATTGTATCGGAGCTGCTTTCCAAGCAGAGAGCTGTCACTGAGTTTGTTTTGACGAAAAACAGAGTATCGCATATACTCATAGGCGCTTGCAGAATGTCTACGCACACCTTACAGTGAACAAAAGCATGCTGAATCGTTGGGCGAGTGGTTTGTCATCATCACAACAAGGTCGTGTAAACCTGTCCGCTGTGACTCCTACAACGCTCTAACGTTCGGACACTCTCATTGGAGGTGATCGACAGATCACAGTCAAACAAATCGCTGCACAACTGGAGGTCTCCGCTGGTTGTGCTGACACACTCGTCCATAAGTTGGGGTACTCAGAGATGTGTACCCGTTGGTTTCCCAGCCACCTACACAACTTCCAACTTTCATCTATTCGGCCTATCGAATGATTCCGCGGGAATCAGTACGTGGATGAAGAGCAGGTTCCTGATGCAGTAAGACGTTGGCTCCGACTTCGATCAGAAGAGTGATGCCATACGAGCATACAGATATCTCCAGTAATATGGCGAATGCCATTGCATTGAACGAAGGTTAAGTTTGAAGATAGGGTAGTGGTTCCAATGTATTTATTTCCCCGTCTGTTCTGCAGAGAACCGCCCTGTTTCTTATACTAAGGTCAACCTAATTTTTTGTATCATCCTTGAACACAAAATCTCAGCCCCTTCGATTCTCCTCTTCTCCAATTTTCCCACAGTGTACGTTAGGTGCCGTTCCGCTATGGGTTCCGGACCTACACCTGCCCTATTTTTTTCAGATTAATGCCTGTATTTAATACCAGTAGTCTTCTTTTGGCGACACCCACTTTAACTACGACATGGTAATCATCACAGGGTGTCGTGATACGAATATCAAAACGTTAATCGTGTGGAACCCTTCTCTTGCAATTCAGTGTGCACTCCGCATGTGCCATCGAATATTAACGTTAGTGGAGTTTTCCGTGGGTGCTTAGTAGAACAGTTTCATATTTATCAACGCAAACGCAAATTTCTCGATACTCTACGGTATACTGTAGCACACGTGCATACTAGATAAAATATTTGATGCAACTAGAGCAGTAGTGTGCTTATTACAGCGTAGCGGTGCATTGCTTCCTTGTGTGCCGCGGCGATAATCGAAGCCCGAACTCTACCTACCAACTGAGCCCTCGGTACAAAAGTGGACTAAAGGTTTCAGTTTGCCACTTGTCACCCTCCACGCCTCAGAAGCTCAGTTCTGTTACTCTTGTGGTGTAGTAGTAGTTCCGTCTGTCGCTAAGTCCAATCACAAAACGCAGTTTCCCTCCGGTTGTGAACATTGTTATGTATTGTCGGTTCCTCTTCGGTCCGATCGACGGTATCAGTGGAGCTGTAGCGACTAATACTGTGGACATACTGGAAGTTTCTAGCTGCTGCTTGACTCTCCGCTGGATAACATAACACCGTCTGTGTAAGCTGCGGGCGCCACTTAAGTAAGAGCGTGGAGTTACACTACAGCTCCGCTTTATTGGCTCTACGGCACTTGACGAGTAACGTGCAGTGCAGTCGCCCACCGTTGGCGGTCTCTGCAAAGGGTCGCTGCAATACCGATGGATTAGTTTCAGCTGGTGTTTATACACTCCCAAGCACCTCCACGGGTGAAGTATAGCGACTTTCGGTCACACCAGTGGGATTAAATTTCAAGATAAAAGAACAACAACGACAGGATTCACTTAAGACGTCGCTGTCCTCAGTGGAAGCAGGGAAAAATGCAGGACATACTGAATGGAGTGATATCTACAGAACATAGAATATGGATTAATAGTAAACCAAAGAAAGACGAAAGTAAAATTGTGGAATTAGAACTAGACGAACAGAAGGAATCCGGCTACCTTGGAAGGAAAACGGCACATGACGGTGAAGCATGGACAACATGTGAAGCAGATTAGTACGGGCAAACATGGTATACCAGGCCACAAGAAGTCTACTGGTAATAATTATCAACCTTACTTTGAGTAATAAATTTCTGAGAACCAATATTTGTAGCCCAGCATTGCATGTAAAGGAAACATTGAAACCGTAAACGAAGAGAATAGAATGGTTTGATGGTCGTGGTACAGAAAGCTGTTGAAAATTCCGTGGACTGTTAAGATAAGAAATGAAGAGGATCTCTGCTGAATCAGGAAGGAGAGGAAGATGTGGAAAACTTTGACAGGAAGAAGTATGAAGGGACATTTGTTAAAACACGAAGGAGTAGCTTCCATGATAGTAGAGAAAGACATAGAGGGTGAAAACTGTAGGCGTTTATTCGAAAAATTACGTGGGACTTTCGTTGCAAGTGGCACTCTGATGTAAACAGGCTTGTAGGGGACACTAGGGCGGAACGGCCCGACTCACGTTTAGAGCACATTTTAAAGGTCTTAGTGATGAAAAAACTTTTAGAAAAATTAGGAACCGTTTATTCAAACTTTTTTGTAACAGAATTTGCAAAAGAAGATATCATAAAATAGTATACTTCGTTTGGCACTTAGTGGAATTGACACCATTTACTTATTTATTTTTCTCTGTTTTCCGATTTTAAAGTAAGCTGGACATCATCGTCATCTGTATCTATGTCAGCACACAAGCTATGACCCCCACTACTTGCACTGCCTCCTGATAAAAGTCAGATATTTACCCAGAAATCCAAGGACCAAATTGCTCCACCCATTTTCGTTTCGTCGTGGAATGGCTGCGGGTATCCGTTTCGTTCTGCGAGTTGATACACTGATCTGCGCAGTTCTTCACAGTCATACAAAAGCGCCCCTTTTGCAGATTTTTGATAAATTCTATCCCTTGTTCCTTATTGAAAACAAACTGATATTTTCCGCAAGCTTTGTCAGTTGTTGAACGGGGATTCCCGTTTTCATTTTTATGTATAGTTTTAAAGTACTCAGAGGCACGACAAATCGTTTCGATGCTTCCTAGTGGGTCATCGTTATATTAGTTTCGAATACTACAGTTTGTTCGATGTTTTTCGTGGTCCAATTTTGTCTCTCCGTTTTCCGTACAAAATGACGTGCCAGCTGCAAATAAGAAAGGCAAATCATGCGACAGAATTTGTCAAATGAAGAATAAAAGGCGATCGGGGAGGAACGGAGTATACCAGTACACCATTTCGTTGCACACACATATTTACTGACAAGAAAAAATAGAAATGAGCGTATAGCATCCTGAGACGTACAGCCGCCAAGTGCAAGTCTTATTTCAGTCGACGCCACATTAGGCGACTTGTGCGCTGGTGACGAGGCTGAAATGAAGACGAGGACGACACAACACCCAGTCCCCGAGTGGAGAAAATCTCCAACCGGCCGGGAATCGAACCCGGGCCCGCTGCATGTGAGGCGAACACGTTACCACCCAGCTATTGCGAAAATATTCAGTAGGAATATAAAGAACTACTTTCTAATTGCATTGTATACGAAGTTACTTAAGAACAAGCTGATTTCGGTGGACTAAACGTTGACTGTGAACTAAAATGTATGACAGACTTAGCTTAGTTATAAATGGCCCTGAAAATTATAATAGAACAGCGAATTCTCTAACATTTATAGTCAGACTACGTAGCTCGCGCGCGGCAACTGTTGCAAACTTGCTAAATTACAACAGACTTTGGTTTGTAAAACACTTGTCAATCTGACCGAATCCCACTCCGCGCCGGTCTTCCCTACGAGAGAGTAATTCGTGGTAGACCGCATCAACAAGTCAGAAGACTGATAACTCAAAGCGAGGACGGCAACGTCTTTAGAAACACTTCTCATGCTCGGCTTGGGCAAGGTTCCAAGAGACTCTCCGTTAAAAGATTTAGCGAATAGCCCAGAACTCTGGAGAGCCAGACAGGGCTCTAAGCCAACTCATTCCGCATAGACCCCTTCCCTCTTCATAAGGACCTTACAGAAATTCATCTTAAATGATTCAGGGAAGCAAAGGAAATTGTAAGTCTGAATGCCTAGACTAGAATTACAACTCCCTCCTACAGTGCCTCAATCATTGCGCCAGTGCGCTCGATTCTATTTCTCCAGCTACAACAAAATGCCTTGCTACAATAAACTGTATTTTATCGACAAGACGTTTTCCTTTGTTCACGCTACAACAGTTGTTACTGATTGCTTTGTTTGTAGAACACGCCGGTCCGGTCTGTGCTTATGTCCCGATGGTTATGCCGCTTTGCCCGCAGGCCAGATCTGGGGATGCGCGCGCTGCCACAGACGCCGCCTTCTTCCGGGACGCCGACGCCCCGCGGAGAGACGACCGACGCCGTGCGTCGCCAGACGTCCGTCACCGACGGAGAGGCCATCAAGATCGTCATCCATGACGTCGACTGCGACTTCAGTGAGTAGAGCCCCGACGCACAGCTCCATCCTTGCTATCTCGTCACACTGGTCTGTTGCTTTCGTCGCAGTGGTTGCATCCTCCCATTTTCTTCGGTGGGGCTATGAAGTATTGAGCACTCACAAGTTCATATGTGTATCGTCCTGCAGGTGACTAGCACACCAACTCTCTATGAATCCGGGTAACCGCCAGTGTGTACCTATCTTTCAATTAGCTAGACTAAATAACTGTGTAATTCCTTATGCGGATACTGATATTACACTTTCTTGCTTTTCCACAACTGTATACAGCACCATACAGCTACACATGTATCCCAAGAACCTTACCAGAAAGTATGGACAAAGTGACTGTCAAAATGTCTCACAGATGTAATTAAGGTCTGTCAATTGAACTGACTTAATAATACTACTGCTCAAAAATTATATCCCAAATTTAGATTAAATGTAATCACTGTCACTTGAAATAACTACTTCATCTCCAAACTTTTTTTTGTTGCTGATGTATGGCATTACATCCTTCGTCCAACTAGTCATCATGGGCTGAGAACTGATTATCAAAATGGCATCTGATATATTATGGAATTTATGACATGACCTTTCACCGCTCTCATCCCGATGAATGTAACCTGCATCTGCAAATATGTAACCAAGTAGTTCTTCACCATATTAAAGGCTGTCCAGATTTATTGAACAAACTGTGTTACGTTGTGCCAGCAGCAAACGTCACGTTCGCCAGTTCAGTAGTTTGACCAGTACCGTAAATTTGGTAGTTATGATTTTAGGTATTGTATTTGCGGCAGTAGTGTATGATATTTCTTTTGAAATACCTTTTTAATATTTTTCCTGCCTTTTGTGGTAGTCTACGTATTGCTGCCGGTGCAGTGAGGTATACTATTTGTCATACTGATTGTCAGCGCCACTATTTAATTTTTATTAAGCTGCGAAAGACCAATCACACGGAGATTGCAGGCTCGGTGGGCATAACAATAAATCTGCTAAACGTTTTACCACCACAGGAAATAAAAAATTTCGACACATCTCGTTATTAGTAACTAAGTATGGGCACTTATAACTATGTAATAATAAGAATAAAATAGAATGATTGTGTCACTTTTAATTGAAGTTCGATTAACTGTCGCGTATACAGTGTCTCGAAATGGAGAAGAAACATCCCTTTCTCCACTATCAACATTAGATAAGTTCTTTAATTTTAGGAATATTCCCTTACAAGAATTAGTGGACAATTAAGCTGAATCATAATCAGTGTGAACAGTTACGAACCAGAGCGCCTCTGACTGTCACTAGTAATAAACTACTACTCTGTTCTAGGGCGAAAAGCGAGCAACAATTCTTTAAAGACACTATTAAGTCATTTTGTTATATTGTAACAGGAGCCAATGATAGTACTCCAGAATTATAGAAGCCCATATGGGATATCATGCTGTAACAATGATTAATATGTTGAAGTCATGGACTGAAAAGAAGGAAGTCTACCAAACGCGGCGATAACAAGGAGCCAAATTCCCATCATCTGGCTATCTAATTAATTCTAACTAAATATGCACTTCAAAAGCACGTAAGGTCAAAATATCAAAGAAAAGAAAGCGGTATGGCGTGAGCCGCTCGTCTTACTTTAAAAGGGGCAACACTAGATTCTCTGCTCTCTACCAAAGTGTTCCTTCCGTAAAGCGCTAAACAGCCGTTGCATCAGTTGCCTCTCCCTGCATCGCTAGTTAGTAAACATAAGTACAGCTCTGACAGATTTGTGGTGACGGAATGCTTTGGTGGAAGGGCGGAATAGAGAATCTGGTGTTGCCGCTTTTGAGCTTAAAGAAGGACTTCATGTGCGCTTTTGAAATTCATGCCTGTGTAGGATGAACTTAGAAAGCTAGTTGACAAGAGCTTGATAACGAAAACTCGTTGTTGACGGGCTTAGATTTCCAAACATTTCGCGCCCGAAAACAGTTCGCACTGCGATGAGTAAGAGGACAACCTTTAACACTGGTGACAGCAGGAGGACGATTCACCCTTTTCATAAGGAAGTCATGGGCCTGCAACCTCCCACTGAACATGATTGCACCTCTTTGGAATTTAAAGCGGCCGCACGTTTTGTTCGTATACAATGCGGAACCAGTAGGGAGCATTCAAAGGCATTCGGAGATATTTGAATGTGATCCGAAACAGAAAAGTGTGAAGTGTGTGCATGCTTTTTCGGCCTTACTGTTTGTGCCCTTCTGTGATGTGATAAACGTGTGTGTGTGTGTGTGTGTGTGTGTGTGTGTGTGTGTGTGTGTGGGTGGGTGGGTGACACATGCGTGAATAAAACGACAAGTGGTCCCTCTTAAGACTCTCCAGTTTTAGTGCACCCTGAGTGCCACCGGCCAACTTCTGTTGGTGCCTGTACAGAGACAGTCCCTGATCATTAAGCATTGGTGTGTCAGGTAGTGATTTCGACATCCTTGAGCTGAACGGTGCTCTTTTGCTAAATAAGCTACTGCTGTGTCACGCCAGCCGTTAGTACTCAGTAACTGACTGTATACAGGTACATTATTAAAGTTCTCAGCAAGGATGCACGGCTAGCACCGAGGGTGTTGCCGAACTGTGTAGCCTTAGAGCGACCCTTTACCGTTTTGTTAACATATATGCCAATGTCGCGCCCCCGCCCCGTTGTCATGCCACATCGGAAAGGCTCAACCATAAACAGCCTTTATCGCTTTCGATCACACTCAAAGTTCGTCGAATAGTTTCGAACGGTAAATAGCGGTTCCACTTCAAATACCAGAGCAAAAATTTTGGTCGCACTACGCTCATGTCAGAGGTATCACACACTTAGAAAATGGTGGAATCGACAGAAGAGGGGGAGGAGAGGTCAGCAGTATCGAAGATTGTGGAGGACGTCGTTTTGTTGCTGATCACATGCCGAACAGTCGTTTTCAACTACAAAATATCTGGTATCAACGCCCCAAGGGAAAGGAATATTTCATTGCGCCATGTGTGCCACAGCCTCAGACCTTTTCCTCTTTATTGTCAGCAGCAAAGTCTCTGAAACGTTTTCCTCGGCCGTCCACGCGAAAATCGCGTGATTTAAACGCTGAACGTTGCCTTAGTTGCAGAAGGGTCAAACGATGGGGTGAAATGTGGATAAGAGGGAAGATTATTCACATCGTGTGACGCGTGGACGACAAATTTGGGCAGAATTGTGGTGATATGTGGTGCCACTGTGACATCATTAACCACCTTATAGGCTACCTCACATCATCTTCATGGCCTTCTTTTGGCATGTGTCGACAACTTGCTGTTTGAAGCTTCTACAAGTACTTGGGTGGCGTCGCAGAGATCCAAGGTTTTGCACCATTACAGAGGAAAATCTTAAACACCTTCGAGTTAACTTCAAACTTTTACGTCGCAATGTGAGACAACTGCCGGGCTTCGAAAAAGTGATGCATTAAATGTGTTACGCAGTTAATATATACGCCCACTGAAACACTCCTTGGTTAGGAAGATTATCTTATTAACTCCCTTAGGGCTCCTCACCATTTAAAATTTGGGAATAGGTAGAGGTCGTTCCACTCTCCCAGACAGACAGCAGGTGAGATGCACGTAAATGTTGATCAACTTCATTGTATTGTAGACTCACGGAACATATTTAGAGCTCGCGCATAACTTTTCTTATACCGAATCATTGCTCTGTAGAAATCATTCAGCTTCGAAACCAACTATTGTCTGAACCCCAGCTATTTATTTTCGTTTGTTACAAACACAAGACTGCAGACAGCGTAGCATAATTCTTCGGCATGTTTCTTGACTTACGAAAAGTCTACATTAGACATCCGCACCGTTGATTGGAAACAAAAATGTTCTTTGGATGCGTAATTACCTCCCGGAGTACTTCAAGAGCTTGCGATGAGAACATTACCGTTCACTTTACATACGTAAATGAGCAGGAGAATGGTTTTTGTCCATACGTTTCGCATACCCCGCAGTTTGTTAGGGAGATGTCAACTGAACTTACTCATAAATAAATTGGAAGTATCTTCACCGTCTGATTATGTAATCAA
Source organism: Schistocerca gregaria (assembly GCF_023897955.1). Classification (NCBI taxonomy): domain Eukaryota; kingdom Metazoa; phylum Arthropoda; class Insecta; order Orthoptera; family Acrididae; genus Schistocerca; species Schistocerca gregaria. The sequence goes on from NC_064922.1 coordinate 467,117,554, forward strand.
TGATTAGTCATCATAAATTCAAAAATTCAAAGAAGGTTTCCACAGCTTATCATAAATTTTCTCGATCAGAGCGAAATTGACTCGTAAATGCACTACGAACTGTTCCGTCAAGCCTCATAAATAAGACGTTGCGCATCATGAAGAGTTTTAGTTTCCTAATTCCTACATGCCACATTTCAATACAAGAATTCCGCCTCCATAGTTGAGAGTTGAGTGGTCAGTGCCGCAGAATGCTACGCGGGGAGGGGGGGGGGGGCTGTTTGATTCCCGGCTGTGTCGGAGATTTTATCTGCTCAGGGACTGGGTGTTGAATTCATCATCATATCATCTTCATCCGCATCGACGTACAAATCGCCGATGTGGCGTCACCTGGAAAGAGTGCACCAGGCGACCGCTCTACCCTACGGGAGGCGCTCACCACACGACATTTTATTCCCGTACAAGAAAGAAACCTATTTCCTCAAATATACATCTCGTGTTGTAATCTGGATGATAAAATTAGATAAACGCTCCGGGTACTACATGTAACTGAAATAGAAAAGGAAAAGCTACGCTTCGTACCCTGCAATACACATGATACTGTAGTTTCCGGTGTAAAAGTCACTAAGTCGAAGACCCAGAAAACATATACAAACTGTATTACTAGTTATGATTGTCGTTTTGGCCCTTGGCTATAGGTTAACATGCAAGGCACACAACATGTCGACATACTGACATTAAATATGTTGCTGTACTGAGCCAATTGAGGGCTATCGATAGCTTTACACGGGTCTGGGCATAAATAAAGCGGAAACACAAAATGGTCACTGTATTTCTTCAAGTACTTTGCAAACGTTGCTTTGTAATTATCTAATTTTTTTTCCACAAGGAACTTAAGTACACATCTGTGTTTATAACAGAAAGTGAAAACACGTATGATTTTTCCGTTATATTTACTGGTCTCTGCTTCTTTCATTTGTTGTTGGAGATATCAACCTCCCCGCTTTTGGTTCTGCTTGAGGCCTTGAAGGAATTGCATCAGTAAACTGCATCATACATCCTAGGCTTCATCAACCGCGATGTGTTATGCATACTTGACATTGTCAAGCCAGGGGGTAGTCTGGATTAATGCAGAAATAGAAGTACAACGCCAAACAACCAAGATCTGTACTGTACAGTCTTTATTGTGATGACAGGTTTTAGCAAACTACGCTGCCATCATCAGATCTTCTGTTCTGCATTTCACTGACTCTTGATCAAATGCACCTTATATCGTATCATCACGTGTAGCGCACATCTGATGACGCAAAGTAGTTTGCTAAAACAGGTCATCATAATAAAGGCTGTATAATAGCGATCTTGGTTGTTTGAAATTGTACGTCTATTTCTGCAGAAATTTGTTATGACTAGCTGACAAAAGAATTGTTGCAACCAGAAGAAACTCCCGGATTTGAGTGCAAGTTTGTACCGTACACACTATCGGCGGGTACTTAAACGATTTGAGCTGCAAGTAGCCACCAGAGTCCATTAGCGTTGTTCGTATTTAGTTTTTTACCAGGCCTGGTAGGGTATACAAGGAGAGCTTACAGCGTCAGATCTCGAGTGATAACTGTGAAAGACATAGAATTGCCGCAAACTCGCGTTGATTGAATTTTCTCATTTTGACAAATCAGAAGGAGCGTTGAGGCTTACTTGATAAAATCTTTCCAAAGCCAACATCGCACAAATATTTCTTCATTTACGATATCCAGTTTCGATACAGTTTACTGTCATCTTACGCTCCAGAATTTTGGTTGTAAAACGCCTTCATTTCTAGTTGAAACTCACGCCAGGTTGTCATGTTAGCGGCTAAAATGTAGCACATTATACAAAGGTTTATCATAAATAGAACATTTAAAATCGAAAAGCACCCTTTGCACCCGGCGGTGTACAAATATGTAGGGGTCTCAAATGATAGATATGTCAAAAAAATTACAGTGTTTTACCTTCCACGCCGTCTAACGAGAATCTTCAACCATTAGAACATGTCCAGATGTGCTACTGGTGCTACTGTGCATTTTATTCTGTACTGTGATTTTAAGGTCGTAACAATCAACCGTGAATGCTACAAATGTGGATATGCTCAGGTGCACAAGAAGTTTTTTTTATTTTAAATGTTTTATTTATGACAGACATTTCCATAATATGCTATATTTTAGCAACTAACGTAAAAACTGGGCACGAGGTTCCAACTCAAAATGAACTAGTGTCACAAAAATTTTCTTCCAGTCCTAGAGATGAGTGAAAACTTCGTCGAAACCGGTTGTTGTAAATAAAGAAACATTTATGCGATTTTGGCTTTAGAAAGTTTTTACCAGGCTGAGAGGTGCCTCACTGTGTTTCTCCATTTGACCGGCTGGTCGAAACGCGCACTATCCAGATTTGTGGGGCGCTAGGATGTGACAGGGGCCGATATTGGACTGTATGGGCACGTGGGGCAGGCACAGCCGTCGTCGAGGTTCCGATAGATGATGTCTGATCACCACAACAGAGGATCGCCGTCATGTGCACAAAGCACGTTGTCACCCCATCACATCTGTGACTGCCATCTGAGAACAAGTAATGGACTCCTTGCAAGCTTCCGTTTTATCCCGCACCAAAGATCGGAGACTAACACCAGCCGGACTATGGAATTACCGTCCCATGCATAGGCTACCACACACGTACACAACACTTAGGGCTACGTGTCTGCATTGTCAAAAGATTCCGGAATAGTCTCCATTCAGATCTCCGGGAGGAAACTGCCATGGAGGGGGTTACCATGAGAGAAAGATCGAATAATCAACGAAAGGATAACGTTCTACGAGTCGGGGTTTGGATTGTCAGAAGCTTGTTTGTGGTAGGTTAGGTAGAAAATCTGAAAAAGGAAATGCAAAGCCTCAATCTAGATATAGTAGGGGTCAGTGAAGTGAAATGGAAAGAAGACAAGGATTTCTCACCAACAGCAACAGAAAATGCTATAACGGAGGTAGCAATCGTTATGAATAGAAAGGTAGGGCAGAGAGTGTGTTACTGTCAACAGTTCAGTGACAGGGTTATTCGTATCAGAATCGACATGAAACCAACACCGACAGCGATAGTTCAGGTATACATGCCGACGTCGCAAGCGGAAGATTAAGAGAGTGTATGAGGATATTGAAAGGGTAATACAGCGCATATACGGAGACGGAAAATCTATTAGTCTTGGGGGACTGGAATGCAATTGTAGGGGAAGGAGTAGAAGAAAAGGTTACAAAGGAATATGAGCTTGGGGCAAGGAATGAGACAGGGAAAAGACAAATTCAGTTCTGTAATAAACTTCAGCTACTAATAGCGAATACTCTGTTAAAAAATCACAAGAGGAGGTGGCATACTTGGAAAAGACCGGGTGATACGGGAAGATTTCAGCTATATTACATTATGGTCAGACGGAAATTCCGGAATCAGATACTGGATTGAAAGGAGAACCCAGTAGCACATATGCACTCAGATCACAATATAGTAGTGATAAAGAGTAGGCTGAAGTTCAAGAGATAAGTAAAAAGGTATCAGTGCGCAAAGAAGTGCGATACGAAAGTACTAAGGGATGATGATACAACAAGTCCTCTAAGACTATAGACAAAGCAATAAGGAATAGATCAGTAGGCACTACAGTTAAAGAGGATTGGACATCTGTAAAAAAGGGCAATTATAAATGTGACTGCGACAGTATCTGGTGCCATTTGCCAACTGGACAATGCTCGTCTACACATGACGTGTAACCTTTTGATCTCTCTGCCTGGATTCTCCTATGACCACCAAAATCGGTTCTATGTGCTTCAGTCCGGAACTGCGCTGCTGCTATGGTCGCAGGTTCGAATCCTGCCACGGGCATGGATGTGTGTGATGTTCTTAGGTTGGTTAGGTTTAAGTAGTTCTAAGTCTAGGGGACTGATAACCTCAGATGTTAAGTCTCATAGTGCTTAGAGCCATTTGAACCAGCAAAATTCTCAGATCTGTCCCAGATAGAGGATACAACGGCTTTATGTCACCCTTACCAACCGGAACGTTGCTTGCATCCAGACCGGAAAGCCTGCAGACTTTTTACTGATAGATGGTCTAATACCGTCAAGTTCTTTTTAAATTTTACTCCACTTGTTAATCACTGCAGTAACATTTCATACACTTGTGGAACATAAACTTCTACGACCGGAAATGTCTAAATTAATAAAACGTTCCCGGTTATTATGTTGTGATGGAATGGATTTTACATTAAAACCCAGTGCTTCGTCCCCCTCTGCGAAGGACATTTTCAAAGGGGATCGTAGCCTCTTCGAGCTTCACGTTCACAGCCAGGCTCGATACTGACTGCAGCAAAATTCGGTTCACGCGTGATCCGCGTGCTCCAGGGCAGTGGCGTTACGTCGCATGCTTTGAATACCCGGCCCCATCTAGATGATGTTGGTTGCCGTCATCCGCTGTTGCTGTCAACCCTTGCTGGAAGCCCGGTACACATCTTCTTCAAAATCTGGATTCAGATGTCATTCAGTTGTACGCACCCCTCCTCCATAATCAAAATCCGGGGGCTTTGAACAGTCTCTAGAGCCTCTCTGTATAGCCTTCCATGACTTCTGGTAGTGTCTGCCAGTACTTGAGTCCTGTCAAAATGAATTTGGTTCTCTCCTGGCTGCAAAGTATGTTCTTCTACAGCTGGTCCCTCAATTTCCCCCTTCTACTAGTGCTGTTATAGTTATTTTATGATCGTTATATTTGTCCTTGGCTAATCTTAAGTGATCCTGTATCTTACGGGTGGATTCGTAGATCACCGCGATGTTCAGCTTCTTCGAGATTTTTCCTACTCCTTCATGAACGGCTGGAAAACTTCCAATTTCACAGGCGCTTGTGCATCGCTATGACTCTTGTGCAGTGGTCTTAAAATTCTTTTTACCTCAGCAGACAAATAACCATTCTTTTGCGTTGTATAGGTAACCTGTTTTTAATTCTGTCTCAATCAGCTCTGGTTCGCAAATGTTCCTTGCGCTATCCACCAACGTTTTTATGACAGACAGTGGCGAGCCGGAGCGTTAACAGGACATCCAAAGAAGCTATGATCCCCCTTGAAGATGTTTCCGCATACGAGGACGGAACGATGGGTTTTATTGTCAAATCTATTCGAGCACGGCGTAATAGCCAGGAAATTTTTATTAATTGTGATCTCATATACTCTCAACCCGCGAAGTTGCCTTTAACTTCTTACAAACCGTCTGGGTGCTTCCCCTTTAATGTCAGGCAGTGTATATGTGGCAGTAATTTTCCCAGATTTTCACTTGACAAATGTTAGATTAATCATTAAAGTACGTTGCAATGAATGATCTTTCTTACGACGTAGCAGCGAATCAGTTTTTAGATCCGAAAACTCTCCCTTTGCGGTTACTCTATCAGTACAAACATAATGAAGTCTAATTTGTCGTTACGCAAATAAGTTCTCTCCCCTTTCGTGTAGCTACAGGCGTGTGGCGACAGATAGTCCGCCTATGGCTTTTGTTCTAAGGCAGAGTGACCACACGTGAGATTCGCGCACGTGCGGTCGCGCCAACTGTTCGCTAATAACCCTGCGATGCGAGCAATTAAATGGCGCAGGTAATGCTGCCATAGTTTCTGTGAATTGGACTGTATCTGGCACTGCGCACCGCTGCGAATTAATTGATCGTACACTCGCCAATTGCGTTTTCGTTATAACAGCTTTGCACCGGCCTCTCTGCCTCGTAGTGAGTGGATCACAGGGGCAATTCAGTTATCAGACCGACACACGGTTGTGAACTGGGCGGACGCGGTGTGTATGGTACAGGAAAATAGCTCGCCGCGGGTGAATGCCCTGCTTCGAATCGAATGGAGTGTAATTTGTTGGTTCCATTTAACATACTGTACACTAGTTCATCGAACAATGCCAGAGAGTCGGGAAACTGGATTAGTATGCCCAATATAAAAAATATGAGGAGTTATGCATTTAGAAGTATGGAGGAATGCGATTACTAAGCTCGGAGTATAAACGGATTTCGGAGATGAAAAATGGAAAAGGAAACCAGGGCAGAGCAACATCGTTAGTGAATACTAGTGCCGGTTCCTACAAGACAGACGCACCTCATATGTCTTTAAGTAAGCAACACGTAATTTTTAATCTGACATGAATACCATTACGCGAATCTTCCATCTATCCTTGGCAGAACATATAAATGATATTGAATTGGAAACACTTTCCCAGAGCTGTGAAAAATTATACTAGTTCAAATAACTTGCGGGAATGCAGCCGGGTGACGTCCTCCACAACCGCACTATACCTCGACAGGTGCACTTTGTCATTGTGAAGGTAAAACTACAGCAAATAAATATTGTGCAAGGGAATTTAAAACATCGGTTTACAGAGCAAAGTTTTCAAAAAATATACTTATATGGTCACTAAATGAGAAGGCGAGAGCCAGCTGATGACCAAATAAGCACAACGTTGCAGAACTTAAGGAAAGTTTTTTCCTGTTCAATGTTACGGCAGAATTGTTTGCTCCCAGTTTTCTCTTGTTCCTTACTCAGAAAAGTTAAGTAATTGAAACATCTTTAGTTTCCAAAAGAGTTTCCAATTTAACTATTTCACTTCTCGATTCAACCAGTGGCCTCTTCAAATAAATCAGTCAAAACCCGGTAAACACGCTAAAGGACAAGGACAAAATAACAACAACTAAAAATAATTAATGGAGAATAATGAAATTTCAGGAATACATTTGTCTAGGTATTATATTTAAGTGATTAAAGTTGCAAGGTCAGAGGTTGATATAAGCATGATATAAGCAATTGCAAAGGCGAAATGCTGATGCATTAACATAACCGGTGTAACTGTCATAATGTTGAATGCGGGCATGAAAATGTGCGTGCGTGTTGTACAGGTGCCATATGTCAGTTTGTCGGAAGGAGTTTAATGTCTATTGCACATGGTCGGACAATACAGGGACGGTTAATGCTGTTTGTGGATGACGTTGGAGTTGTCGTCCTATGATGTCCCATATGTCCTCGACTGGAGATAGATCTACAGACCGAACAGGCCAAGACAATATACTGACACTATATACAGCATGTTGTGTTATAACATTGGTATGTCGGCGAGCTTCAGCCTCTTGGAAGAGCCCCCTGCAATGCTCTTCATGGTCTAATTACCTTTACAACGTACTGTTTTGCAGTCAGGGTGCGTGGGATAATCACGAGAGTGCCCTTGCTGTCATACTAAATCGCACCCCAAACCGTAACTTCTGGAATACGCCTGGACTGTACAGCACGCAGACAGGTTCGGCGCTGGTCCTCAATTGGCCTCCTTGAAACCAACACACCGCCATCACTGGTACCGAGGCAAAACCTTCAACAGAAAACGCAACAGCCACCAACCTGTTCGTCAATGCGCTCTTGCTTGATGCTACTGAAGAAGCAAATGGTTGTGGTTCGGCGTGAGTGGAATGCACGCTACAGAGCGTCTGGCTTGGAGTTGTCCTCGAAGTAACCAAATGGTTCAAGTGGCTCTGAGCTCTATGGGACTTAAACATCTGAGGTCATCAGTCCACTAGAACTTAGAACTACTTAAACCTAACTAACCTATGGACATCACACACATCCATGCCCGAGGCAGGATTCGAAAATGCGACCGTAGCGGTCGGCCGGTTCCCGACTGAAGCGCCTAGAACCGTTTGGCCACTGCGGCCAGCTTGAAGTAACCGCTTTGTTCGTTGTGTCACTGTGGTAGCAATGTCTGCTCAAATTGCTTCTGCAGATGCGGTACGACTCGTCCTCCCCATACGCCGAACACCATAGTCCTCGCTCTGGGTAGAGCCACGTGGCTGTCCTGAGCCCGGTCTTGTTGTGACCGAACATTATCGTGACCACCGCTGCCAGCAGCCACGTCCAGTGGCTACATTCCTGCCGAGACTTCCTGCTGTATCACAGAACGAACATCCAGCTTCTAGTAGCCCTGTTACACCACTTTGTTCAAACTCAGTGAGGTGCCCATACCTCACCACGTCCAATCTCGAAGGTAACAGACTCACGACCGTTACAGCGTGTATGATCTGTATCCTGATAGTGGCGCTATTAGCGCCACTCTTATGTGACTAGCGCTAAATTTGAACAGACATCATATTTCATATATAGAAACACGCGTACCAACTTTCGTTTATGTTGCAAAACTCCTTGGCGTTGTGATTTTGTTTTGCTTCAGTGTCCATAGAGATCGAAGTAGCTGTAGCTTCCACCTCCTTAAAGCATCTTAAACGTTTAGGACTGTCGTATTAAGTTACGTAACACATTAAAATGACTCAGACCCAGTATCGGCCGTAAACAAACATGGAAATCCTACTTATTCCATCCATCAGGATGTCCACACACTACAATGATAAGCCCAAAATGGGCAGTGGCACAAATTCGGACTTCATTAATACGCTATCCATGAGATCCAAAAATCTTTGATATGTCTCATCTGCTGCTATAACCCAGATGTCCTTCTCACCTGTCCTCCCTCTTTCTCTGATCAGGCCTTGTAATCGCTGTGCCTGGTCAGCATTACCGGGTTGTTGCAATTAAAGTGCAACAACTGACAGAGGTCCAATGCGGGATGTAATTATCGTAAGTGTGCGAAACTTGCTGATATCCTAAGAGAACTGGAAAAAAATAGTACCAGTTTAGGCCACCAGGTGCAAACCTGGCTCTGTGAATGCACGAAAGAAGGTTAGAAATGTTTTCGTATGTAATGTATCAGGAACGAAAAGACAGGAGAAAAGGTCAAACCACTCTGTCCAAATCCTTCACCAGTACTCAGAGCACATTTGTTGACCTTTCCGTAAACGAATTCTCTATCTCTTCATCCCCTCCGTCCTCACACACACACACACACACACACACACACACACACACACACACACACACACACCGTAAATTAGATCTCAACAACTCTGTTGTCCCCCTCTAATGTCCTGCCCCGATATGTTGCCGCGCCTGAGCCAACTCATCTAACTAATACATTTCATTATTTGTTAGAATGTTTCGGCTACCACCAACATCAGATGAAAACTTTGTAAAACAACGTTCAGTGTCAGTATCAATAAAAAATATAGGGGTTAACTGGGGTATCAACATAACTTTTATTTGACGCCGCGGTAATGCAAAGATTTCATTGATACTGACTCTGACGCTGATTTACACCAGGGATGAGCAACTGGCGACCCGCCGGCTGGATCCGGCCCGCGGTTGTGCTCCGTGTCGCCCTTGGATGAAATTCTTGGAAGACTGACTCAAACGCTCGAAATGCATTTATATAGTGCTACAGAAACAACCGACGCACAATCGATAAGTCACCATACGTATTTTTATATTATTAAAAATTTAAAAATTCTTGCTAATAGTATTTGTGGATATTAAGACACTAAATTTCAAACACTAGAATGGTCAGTCTGTAGCCAAAAATAGTAAAATCTAAAGGTATACCATAAAGGCACGCAGTGGGGAGGCGACCATGGTTAATAATTTTCGTAGTCTGCAGTTTGCTGAATTGGTCGCAGATGGATGAATTGTAGTGCAGCGAAAACTAGAAACCTGTATTCCTTCATTTATTAATCCATTTTTACTCATGTTGCAGTTAGGCATCATCAGGTTCCTGGTACAGATAAAAAGGACCTTACCTAGTTGCATCGTTGACTTGCGTCCCTGGCTTCTCATTTTCGTTGCCAATCAGCCGTATAACTACGTAATCCTCTGGTTTTTTTTTCTCTGAATTAGGTTTCTGATGATGGCTAACCCCGAAACACGTAAAAATGGAGTAACAGATAAAAGAATACAGGTTTCTAGTTCTCTCTGCATTACGAATCCTTCGTCCGCGACCAATTCAGCAAACTGCAGGCTACTCAAAAAATCGTGAAGTTATTCCTAATTGCTTGTGGACTAGAACTGTCTGTCTCCTTGCCGTTTTCATTTTTTAATTCTTTCTCGTACTAACATCACTAAATAAATCTTATCCGTTGTGGGCGCATTAGAACACTGCAGCTGTTGAAACATATTTTTATGGGTGTTAATTTTTCCGTGACGTCATTTCAGGATTCTTGGGATCCCGTCTTCAGATTCTTATATTTATTTACGTGTCGTAAATTTTATTTCTTTATTAACGACCTTTGATAATGTTGCAAGGGAAGTTTTTAAGGCAGCTGTTTAAAACGTCGTAAGTAAAGAAATAATGTAAATGGCGCGTAAGTAAACGTAAAGATCTGTAAATGGATTGAACATGAATTGAATGTTCTCTCAAGAAATCGTTTTTGAGGCATCATTTTCTGGTGTGACGTGATGGGAAAGGGGTGTCATTCGTATCGGTGCGTTCCTCCATAAACATTGTCAGGGACACCATAGCTTTGATTTTATGCGCTAGCAACGCTGCCGTTGCGTCACGTGACCGGCGCACGAAGTTAAATATTTGAATCAGGCCCACGGGTCACTATAGGTAGCCTAGACCAGTTTTACGGTTCGTAAGTTTTGATATTATGTTGGCAGTAGCCAAAATGCGTTATAAGTAAAGAAACCTATCTTGTGATGTACAGTGCTTTATTCACAAGTTATCAAAATGATCACAGACACCTTCAGGAAATTTATTTCCGGGACTAATACAATCCACTAACCCCATACTATATACCCTCCATATCCTGCCTCCATGCACTTTAAACCGACTCCAAGACAATGAAATCTGCCCTGATATTTACCCATCCTACCATATGTAACCTACTCTCTTCTTCATCTACATAAGATCTTTGTTTCCAGCCCTCTCCTACCCTTTCTTCCTAATAACTAAGACGAAATTAAAAAATCGGTGTTTACCGACACTACTTTCAGCTTGGAAATCCACATATGAAGGAATAGTGTATAATGCTTTGACATAGTTATGCAACTGAGAGTGTAATTCCGCCACCTTCGGAATCAAGCACTAACGCTCTAATCATCTATATTCCTAACCCAAAACTGTCACCTCGGTGTCCGGCACCCAATAACACACTGAACACTCCGCATTTAGTCGAGGCACAACATCAGTGGGAACAGCTAATACACCAAGGTCAATTCAACAACCCGAAAATAAACACATGAAATTCATGTTAACTGGATTTTTATCTCTATAAACAACCCCAGTTTACAATGCTTTTGAGCATCATACGTACAAACCCTACTCTACTCATAGAGGATGTACGAATTGACTACTGGACTAATCACTTGACAGGACTGAACGATTGACTGGCTCTCGAGAACTGCTGTTTTCGTCCTCAACTAACCCCTTCCTTTAAAACGCGTGGCCCCGCTATCGCCCAGGGACACGGCCGTTAGGCAGGGCAGCCCTCGCCTGTTGTCGACAAAAAAACAGCAGTCCGAGAAAAAGCGGGAGGGTTCAAGATGGTTCAAATGGCTCTGAGCATTATGGGACTTAACATCTAAGGTCATCATTCCCATAGAACTTAGAACTACTTAAACCTAACTAACCTAAGGACATTACACACATCCGTGCCCAAGGCAGGATTCGAACCTGCGGTTGTAGCGGTCGCGCGGCTACAGACTGAAGCGCCTAGAACCGCTCGGCCACTCCGGCCAGCAAAGCGGGAGGGTCTCACATGTTGTAAACTTAGAGAGGAATGCAGCATCAGGAGATACTTATTATAGGCAACGGGAAAAATTACCTACAGAATCCACAGACCTTAATATTTACTACCGAATGACATAAATAGCGTGAAACTGGCAGTAATAGATTTGAAGGTCGTGTTGCAACACCATGTAAGAATAAAAAAAGGAGAACAGTTCATCCAGCAGCTGATACCAAGGCTCTCAAAATGAGAGGCAGATCAGGTCATATCAAGTTGAAGAACAAAAAACATATCTGCCATATATCAGAAGGGAAAAAATAAACATCGCTGATAGTTCCTAAACCGGTGCGAACAAAGAACACAACGGAAGCAACTCGTTTCTCAGCTCAAGTAAAAGAACAAACATTGTAGAAGACTGAGCAGCCAACGGCCTCATTTTAACATGAAGGAAACCTGAAAAACAAATAAGGATAAAACCTTAGATACATTGGATTGTGCAACTGAAATGGGAGCCAAGGAGGAAAATCTGGCATCGGTTACCCTAACGGTAATTTCAGATGTTGACTGACGCTGTAAATCATGACGACGGCCTTAATGGAGTCAGTCTTTGTGTCACAGAAGTAATCAGTAGTAAATCAGTTGTATTTCTGTGTTACAGTAGGTAATGATACCAGTTCTTTAAATAGCACGCTTAAAAGAAATTTAAAGTGGTAGTCGATTTGTCAACTATGTGATCAATAAACTAGGATCCGAATCAATAGAGGAAAACAAACATTATTTTTCGTGCTCTGCCTCTGGTCAGTTCTAGGATTTTTATCTGAGACTCTGACCTCTAGCAACGTATGCTGATATGAGAAATGGAGAGCTGTTCAGTGGTTTGAAGTCCACGTTAAAGTGTAGATTCCTCTATAACTGCCTGGAGACACACTTCCAAAAGGACTATGCCTTGCAAAGCACTGTGGCTCTCAAACCAATCCGCTCGTTGATGACAGCTTTAGCTCATAAGATGAATTATAGATCCATGGCACATAGTTAACGCAAATTAGTGAGAATAACAGCTACTCTGGTGTGCTATTTCTGATAAAAGCCTAGTAGAGCTGTCAAGTGTCATCTAGAGGCTACTGACTCAAATAGTTGAACAAAAAGTGAATTAAAAAAACTACTGGTTCTCCCTAGATAGTGTAAACCATGTAAAATTATGGCGTCATACATATGAGCTAATTAGATATCGCAATATATGAGCTAAAGAAAGTAGGCTTATTTCATGTTTTCTCGATTCTCAAAGCGCCAAAACTTCTGCTTTTCCGTAGGCAGTTATAACTTTAATTACTTTTGAATACATTGTGGGAGTTAACAGTGATCAATGTTGTTAGAAATATTTACTATTAAAGTCAGTCTTGACCACAAATTATTTGTTCCGGTGACCTGTTTCTGCCACAACTGTGGTCGTCTTCAGACCAATGATTAAGAACCTCCTTCTGCTGGCAAATCACTGTAGTCTGGTGGTAAATTAGTGATTTACCATCAGAAGAAGGTTCTTCCTCATTGGTCTGCAGATGACCACAGTTGTGGTCGAAACCGATCAGCGAAGCAAATAATTTGTGATCAAGACTGTTTTTGATAGTAAATAGAAATAACTTTGGTTCAGCCGAGTGGCCTCGGTGACGATCCGTGTTTACGTATGTCTACTGAAACCAAAGAATAACACATGCAGCAGTCATTATGAACAGGAAGACTCGGAATAGAGAGTTACAGTGAGAAGTTCAATAATAAGATTATTGTCATCAGAATCGACACCAAACCAACGCCAACAAAAATAGTTAAATTTAGTTTACAAACGATAATCATGATTCGGCTTCTTGGCTTAATTTAGTAAGTTGAAGAAATAAAGCAACCACTCACCTTTCACATAACTTTATTTATTCCAAGACATGTTTCGGTTTTCACTCATCTTCAGTTAGCCTAATATAGTCTTCATAAATATTATGCTTTTGCCTATTGTATTTTGATCACTGCAGCTGCCTTTTAATCTGTAATCTCTTGAGCTTTTATTCGCGTTAACGTGCATAACACTCACACTTTCAGATTCAAGGATGTACTAACGCAGCACAGAATTCTGGCTGTTGTATCAAAAAATCAAGGGCGAAGAGCGATTCTCTTAAAATTGTCATCAGGGGCATTTTTGGAATTTAGTCATTTTTTACACTTTTTCCACTACTACATGATGTTGATGTTGATAATAGGTGGATGAAGTTAAATAATGAACATCCCTAAAAAGTACAAAAGGATGAGGCACCTGTATAACGTTTCTGTAGTAAAATTTTACAAGATAAACCTAGTAGTCTGACCAGTGAATATCCGGTAACTTAACGGCTGCCGTGGAAATTCTTTACAGAGGAAGCTGCAAGCATACACCGCTGTTTAACAATGCAATAACTTGTGAAAATTTCATTATAAGATCAAGGTCTTCTCGACTTAACGGTCGGTTCAAATAACATGGTGCCGATACACGCAGCCAGTAGTAGGGGGACCTCCAATGTAGACCCCTAATCATGCTGCAGTTTCGGAAAATTTCGTATTAACACGTCAAGTGACACATGATGGAAAAGAATGGGATGACCGACGTCTGGATTAGTAGTGACATCATTTGGCAATCGAGCTACGCTTATTGCACTGTACCGCCCTGAAATAATATCAATGACATTTTTTTATGACTGAAAACATCGTTGTCAACCGCATTGCTATGGAAAGACACCTGCGTGAATTCGAGTAGCGATACAACTCATAGTTTTAATATATCATTAACTTTTACAATCGTACTAAACATACATGACTCCCATACTTTAAATTAATAATAAAGGTACATCTCATTTTTCGTCGCATTAATCTGTTTTATGTTTACTCATACATTATGTTCTTAGGAACTACTGTGTATGACAGTTTTTGACTCTTAACCGTTATAGTACCGCTCAACTAAGATACACTAATCATCTTCTGCGAGATCTCGGTCGAGCTCCATTCAATTTGTAATTAATTCAATTTGAGCGTTGCTTCAAATGCTTTAGAAACTGTTTAAAACCACAATACAGAAAAGAAGGAAATTACTTCCGCTTTGCCGAATAACTGCTGCGGCAATTCGCGTACGTAGTACTGCTTTCATTTCTCTCTTTCCGTTAGAGAGCCAAGGACGATTAAGCTTGCGCACAACAGGGCTCACCTCCCTCTCTTTGCTTTCCCCTTATGAGAAAGCACATGTAGCGCATAAAAGCGGCGGACTGTACGGTATTGTGTGCAACGGACAGCGGCTGCGGTGCGTTATTTTAACGAGAGTCTGCGGAAGGAAATGAAACTCAAGCAGCACTGTGGAACGAAGCACCTGTCATAAAAGTTTTATTCTGAGCGCGGTCGTACTTGAATATTTAGCACAACCGCTGTACTCGTCGAAATTAACTCCCATGTGTGAGCGCGACTGCTGGCCACGATAGCCTGAGGCAGGCTAGCTTCATGTTCCATGACTGCTTTTGGGAATACTGGACCGGCGAAATGAACAGTAATCAGGAATCATCCTGTACAGCTATTGGCGTAATCTACACAGCTCTTTGCGGTAACTTTGATCGTAGCAGGCATTGAAAATATCTAACAATTGCTATAAGAAGCAAATTGGTGCAGATAACGTCAAAAAGCCTCTTAGTATGCTTCCCAGTGTGCTAACTACCACCCTCACATAAAAAAATTACAGAAAAAAATGTTCATGAAACTTTCTACGTAATTAGAATATGTACAGTATAAAAAGAAAAGAAAGTGACAGAGAACATTAAAGTAATGATGCTACATAGTGTAACACATCACCTGTTGCAGAATAAAATACTCCATCTTTAAAACTACTGTGGAGACTGTGATGCTGCTAATTAAGATAAAGACAACAGTAAGTTTCTTAGAGGGCACCACTATATGGCCAATTACATAATTAAATTTATCGCATTAAAGCAAAATACACTAGAAAAGAAGTCGACAGATTAACGTAGGATTGTAAAACAGTGAAACAACTGAAAATAAGAAAATGTGGGGATCGTACACGAGGACATAAAACAAGTCTTATAAAGAACAGGCTGCTAATTGACAGTGAAAGGTATACCTCAGTAATTTACGAACTCATTTAATAAAAAATTTTTAAGATACAAAAACAGTAAATGCTGTACTTTCGATAAGTTCATTGCACATTAATAAATTACAAAATAATTTAAGAAAAAAATTCAAAGGGCAAAAGGACAGAGGAGAGGGGGAAGTTGTGCCATCGATGAGTTCCTTCCAGGCACCTACGGCGCTGCGGTCGGCAACGCCTATATACGACAACAAGTGTCTGGCTTAGTTGTAAGATCGGTTACTGATGCCACAATGGCGGGCTATCAAGATTTAAGTTAGTTTGAATGTGGCGTTATTGTCGGCACACGAGTGATGGGACACAGCATCTCGGAGGTAGCGAAGAAATGGGGATTTTCTTGTACGACAATTTCGTGAATGTACCTTGAATATCGGAAATCCGGTAAAACATCAAATCTCCGACACTGCTGCGGCCGGAAGAAGATCCTGCAAGAACGGACCAACGACGACTGAAGAGAATCGTTCAGCGTGACAGAAGTGCTGCAGATTTCAGTGCTAGGCCAACAACGAGTGTCAGCGTGAGAACCATTCAACGAAACATCATCGATATGGGTTTTAGGTGCCGAAAGGCCACTCGTGCACACTTGATGACTGCACAACACAAAGCTTTACGCCTTGCCTGTTCTCGTCAACACCTACATTGGACTGTTGATGACTGGAAACATGTTGCCTGGTCGGACGACGCAAATTGTATCGAATAGATGGACGTGTACTGGTATGGGGACAACCTCATGAATCCATGGATTTTGTATGGGACTGTTGAAGTTGGTGGAGGCTCTGTGATGGTGTGAGGTGTGTGCAGTTGAAGTGATAGGAGATTCCTGACACGCCTAGATACCACTCTGTCAGGTGACACGTACATAAGCGTCCTGTCTGTTCACCTGCATCCATTCATGTCGATTGTGGTTTCCGAGGGACTTGGGCAATTCCAGCAGAACAATTCAACACCCCACACGTCCACAATTGCTACAGAGTAGCTCCAGGAACATTCTTCTCAGTTTAGACACTTCCGCTGGCCAGCGAACCCCCTAGACATGAATATTATTGAGCATATCTAAGATGCCTTGTAACGTGCTGTTCAGAAGAAAGCATCCCATCGTACTCTTACAAATTTATTGACAGCCCTGCAGGGTTCATGATGTCAGTTCCCTTCAACATTACTTACGTCATTAGTTGAGTCCATGCCACGTCATGTTGCGGCACTTCTGCATGTTCGCGAGGGCCCTATACGTTATTAGGCAAATACACCAGTTTCTTTGGCTCTTTAGCGTGTAGATCGTGTAAGACCCATGTTACGATACGGCAACAAAGAACGACAACAGCGCACATGTTGGGCTGGCAGCGAACTCGTAATACGAGAAAATATGGCGCGAAAGTCCGTATTTTTAAGTTCGAAATACACAATATTTTTGATTTCTACTTTGTGGGAGGGCCTTGTAGTCTAGAACTATAGTGCGTGTCTGCAAACAAAGTTTTTGTGACCTTGTGAAGTAATATATTCGAGAAATCTCACTGAAAAACTAAAATTAACTTCTCGTAGCTAGGATTCACAGACATGTAGAATTTTGAAAATGCCCTCGTGGTTCATTTTTAAAACCAATATTGCAATTTCTACTGTATTTCCATTATAAAGTGAAAATAATTGCACTCTAGTAGCAGCCAAAACTCATCTGACACGACATGTCACAGAAGCTGGTTTCATGACATTGTGTTCGTGACCAACAATTGTTGTATCTGTAGCACTCTTCGAATTGCATTTTCAGTACCTTGTTTTATCTTATTTTTGCATGTATCAATAATATTGGATGATGTAAATGGTTCAATTTTTGGTTGTGTTTCTTGTAAAAGAGAAGCTGTTTTCCTTGCTTAATGTTTTGTGGACATTTGCTCATGTCCGCGAATCCGTGTGTCAACTACTCGTTTTAAAACTTTACAAGTATGTCATTTGTATGCTACTTTGTTTTAGGTCGCATCCAGGTTTTGCACTATCTCGAATTTAAGGGGGAAATTAATGTTACTAGCTTTTGATGAAATTGGAGTTCAACTTTATTGGTTTACGATAAACACTATATCCTAATGTCCCATCATCCCTCCTGTAGACTAATATATCTAAAAACGGAAGTTTTCCACCCTTGTTCAACTTCCATTGTGAACTTAATATTGGGATGCAGACAATTAAAATGATCTAGGAAACGATCGACAGCTTCCCTCACATGTGGCCATACCATAAATACCGTCGAAATATCTACAGAAACAAGATGGTTTTAAGAACGCCGTCTTCAGCCCCATGCCATAAACAGATTGACGACTGTGGGGGACAATGGGCTCCCCATAGCTACTCTGACAGTTTGTTCAAACTATTGGCCATTAAATAAAAAATACATCGACGTCAACACATGGCGACAAAGCTTAGTTGTTTCACCACCGGTGCGCTGTTGTGTCTGTTGCTAGAGGGCATATATGTTCGCGCTCGCGCGGTGGACCCTCGGTCAGTGTATAAAGGAGAAGCCTCGGCGTGTTTCATTTCGGTTCCGGCGAGACAGTGCGACGGCCTACTCACCTGAAGATGGCGGCCAGTTGGCCCGCCGTAATATTGTGTCCAGGTGATATGTTCCGGCTGGAAACCCAATGTGAATATAACAAATTATTACGACGGGAAAGTTTACAGAGCCACAGGTACAGATCACCTTGTGTGGCCTTGTTGCACACACTGTCGCTGGATAGAGAGGGCTTCCCATGGTCACTCCGTCGATATGCTCGTAGTATTAGCCGCTGAAGACAAAGAAGTCGATGTTAACACGTGCCTGAAAAGTCGTGTCAGTTTTGGCCCTGATTTCTCACTGATTAGGTTGATAAAATCTTCCAGAGGGACACATGAAAATATTGCACGACATCAAAGTTGACCATTTCTTCCTATTACGAGTATGCTTTGTAGACTTAGTCACTAGCGCATTCTTCCTTTCAAGTGCTGACAATTCAACAGTATTTACGATAAGAAAATTTAGTTTAATTCAACGTAGTTACGCAAATTTTTTAACACGTTGTTAACAGTTACTCCGGACGATACATTTTATCAGAAATGAATGTACTACATCTATCCCCTAACTCCAATGAAAATTCAAACGCAAATACTAAAAACTGTCATGCTTTCATCATTGGACCTACTGGTGAATTATGTATAATTACAGTTTACTGAATGCAACAGTGTTGAGTATGGTGGAAGTACGTTCACACAATAACTCACAATCCCCTGTACAACTATGCCCTTAACTGTAGAATACGTTTGCTTCATAATAAAAAGTGGCACAATAACTACCTTCTCCGTCACTAATATTACAAACCAAACTCAGTGGCAACAACATTCAAAGCACAAAAACATACCGTGACAAAACATGATATATATGAATACCAATTCTGTCAAAAGCCGCTAACATAAAGTTCTCCATTGTATCCGAAATAGTATGAAAAACAAATGTGAACTAAAATAACCTAAACGCAATTAAATGGAGCACTTCACAAGTGGATTCTTAGGCACTAACAAATGTCCACTGAATTCTATGCGACAAATTCAGCTTCTGTTTCATGTGAAACGCAAACAAATAAGACCTTTTTTAGTCCTCAAAATATTACGCATGCGAGCAAAATTCAAACAGGTTACGAGTAATGCAGTATATCCTCAATGCAAATCAAAGAGTGCAGCACAGACGTAGTCGTAATTAGAAAGACAATGCTATGGAAACAGCTTATCTTTTGAACGAAACTAAAACAAATATGGAAGACTTTAAATCACCCATTAAGACAGCGAGATGAGGGATTGATAAACTTGCAGCGCTCGAAGAGTACGGGTAGTGAACCAAGGCCGTATTACCAGAAGTCGCCATAAGCGTTTTGCCCTCGTAGCAGGCACAAGGAGCCGCTTACTTATGGCGCGCTGTATCCTGTCGTTGCCCACAGTCGCCGACGTACCGTGAGCGAGAGCAGAAGGGCCGACACACGACATCAAAGTACCAGATCACTAGAGCAGCTTCTCAAAATGTTAAAATACTCATTGTGATTGAGACTTCACTGTTTGTTTAAAATGTATTCTACTAATGATTTCAATTTACTCTTGCCCATTGAGCAATCATTCTTTAGTTTCTGCATGCAACACTTTCATGTTCTGCTGTATGTTTGTTTTCTACAATATATGCGCCAAAAGCTAAACGACCTTCCCGCCTGACCCATGTAGTACTGATCACAGACACTGAAATTCCTTTTTTCAAACCTGAATTCAGGAATTTGTCAAATATAGGTCCTATTTTATGCTAGAGATATAAAGTATTGTTTGTTTGAAAATTTATTGTAGCGTTTAATTTGTTTTGGACATTGCTCTTTGTATTATATTCTACCGTCAATGTCATAGCAATACGCTTAGTTTTTTTCTGTGCCTTGCTTGTGACTGGTTTTCTGTCTATTTTAAATCTAGTAAATGACTGTTAGCTTAATCGAAACCGATGTTACCATCTTAGAACTCGCAGTATACACAAACAATGTTTATACTGAATTTTTGTTTATATAGCTGCTAACTGCAGCATTCCCTCGTGTAGTCACTATAATTTCATAACATAAATGTAATTAAACTGCCATTTACGGTGTCTGCCGTATCATTTGTTTCTGTAAGTGGTTTTAATTTACCCGATTTTTTTTATTTTAAACGTCTTCTGTCAATATAATTACTACTGCCATCATGTAAATGAGAAAAACAGTAGAAAAATAACAATAACTACACAGCAAGATCAATTCGACTAATAAAAAGTGATTATCCACAAAAGTATCACAATTAGTCTAATTCTAAATAAAAGCAATTAGCTTGAATTCGAATATTAATCAGCAGCATGTATATTTTATCTAAGAGCAGTCTCATGCCCTGACTCTCGGTTGCAAAACCTGCTGGTTGCACAATGCTTATCAGTCACACCATAAATAAATTTTCTTATCTTTAGAATAATCATTATCTATAGAAATTATCATTTTCGGGTATTGAGTGTAGTTGTGTTATATACAGGGTTACTCCATGAAGATGTTAAAAACTTCCAGGGATGATGGAGAAGGGTTAATGTATCAGCACGAGTTACAGAATCATAGCCCAGAGAAGACCGAGTCGAAAAAACTGACAGTGAACATCTTCAACTGCAATATCTTTGCTTTACATAGTTTTTGAAGGAAGTAGTACGGACGAAAACAAAATACGAGTAGTATTCAATAAAGGTGGGAATTCCTTACCTTATCATCCACCTAATTTTCAGCATTCTGCTGTAGGACCACATCTCAAACGCTTAGATTCTCTTCTTTTATTGGATTCCCACGTCCGCGAACGCTATCCTCAAATTAAGGCCTATGTTCGATACTAAGAGACTTCTCTTTGCAGGAATGCCCTGTTTGCCTGTCTTAGCCTGCTTTTTTCGTCTTTACTTCGTCTGCCATGTGTAATTTTGCTTCTAAGTAGGCAGGATTCCTTAACTTCCTGTACTCCGTGGTCAAGATTGATATTAAGTGTCTTGCTGCTCTCATTTCTGCTACTTCTCATTACTTTTGCCTTATTCTGATTTACTCTCAGTCCATATTCTACACTCAAGAGCCAAAGAAACTGATACACCTGCCTAATATCGTGTAAGGGCCCGCGAGCACGCAGAAGTGTTGCAACACGACGTGGTATGGACTCGACTAATGTTTGAAATAGTGCTGGAGAGAATTGACACCATGAATCTTGCAGGGTTGCCCGTAAATCCGTAAGAGATTCTGAACAGCACATTGCAAGGCATCCCAGATATGCTCAATAATGTTCATGTCAGGAGAGTCTGGTGGGTAGCAGCAGTGTTTAAACTCAGAAGAGAGTTCCTGGGACACTCTGTAGAAATTCTGGACTTGTGGGGTGTCGCGTTGTCCTGCTGAAATTGCCCAAGTCCGTCGGAAGTCACGACGGTCGACTGGATGCAGGTGACCAGACAGTACATCGGCACCTGTCAGAGTCGTATCTAGGAGTATCAGACGTCCTGTAACACTCCAACTCCACGCGCCTCACACCATTACAGAGCCTCCAACAACTTGAACAGTCCCCTGCGACATGCAGGGTCCATGGATTCAGGAGGTTGTCTCCTACCCGTACACGTCATCCACTCGATACAACTTGAAACGAGGTTGGTCCAAACGGGCAACATGTTTCCACTCATCAACAGTTCAATGCCGGCGTTGACGGCCACAAGCGAGGCGTAAAGCTTTGTGTCGTGCAGTCATCAAGTGTCCACGAGTGGGCCTTCGGCTCCGAAAGCCCATATCGATGATGTTTCACTGAATTGTTCGCACGCTGACACATGGTTTGCACTTCTGTGCCGTTGAACGATTCTCTTCAGTCATCGTTGCTCCCGTTCTCTCAGGATTTTTATCCGGCCGCAGCGATGTCGCAGATTTCATGTTTTGCGAGATTCCTTATATTCACGGTACGCTCGCGAAAATGTAGTACGGAAAAATCCCCACATCATCACTAAATCGGAGATGATGTGTCCCATCGCTCATACGCCTTCTATAACACCACGTTCAAACTCAGGTAAACCTTGATAACCCCCACGCCCGGGTTCCCGGGTTCGATTCCCAGCGGGGTCAGGGATTTTCTCTGCCTCGTGATGGCTGGGTGTTGTGTGATGTCCTTAGGTTAATTAGGTTTAAGTAGTTCTAAGTTCTAGGCGACTGATGACCATAGATGTTTAGTCCCATAGTGCTCAGAACCATTTGAACCATTTAAACCTTGATAACCTGCCATTATAGCACCAGTAACCGATCTAACAACTGTGCCAGACACTTGTTGTCTTATATAGGCGCTGCCGAAAGTATCGGCGTTTTCTGCTTGTTATGCACGCCTACACCAGTTTTTTTTTTCGCTTCAGTGTACACTCCTTAGACTGTTCATTCTGTACAGTAGGATCTTTATTTTTCTTCATTTTCACTGAGGATAGCAAAGTCGTCATCGAATCTTATCACCGACATTCTTTCATCCTGAATTTTAATCCTCCTCTTGAACCTTTCTTTTATTTCCGACATAGCTTCTTCGATGTATAGATTGCACCGTAGGGAAGGAAGACTACGTCCTTGTCTTACCTCCTTTTTAATCCGAGCAGTTCGTTTTTGATCATTCAGTTTGCTGTTCCATCCCTCGCGGTTCTTGCACATATTGCAAATTACCCCTCATTCCCTACTGCTTACTGTTATTTTTCTTAGAATTTCTGAGTAATTGCACCATTGTATAATGTCGAAAATTTTTTCTAGGTCGAAAAATCCTATGAACGCATCTTGTATTTTCTCCAATCCTGCTTCTATGACGAAGAGCAACGTCAGGACTAACTAAAGTAAAAGTGATCATCTAACAGATCCTCGATTTATATAGTCAATTTCCATTCTTCTGTATGTTATTCTTGTAAGCACATTGGATCATGAGCTGTTAAACTGATTGTGCGGTAGTTCCGGCATTTATCTGCTTATGTGCCCTTACTATTTTCGGAATTGTACGGTTTATATTTTTCGGGAAGTCTGATGGTATCTCGCCAGTCTTATAGATTGTACACACTAACTTGAACAGTCGTCTGGTCCCAACATCCCCCAATGATTTTAGAAATTCGGATGGAATGTTATTTATTCCTTCTCCGTTATTTGGCATTAAGTCTTACGAAGCTCTTTTCAACTCTGTATCTAATACTGGAGCCCCTATTTGTTCCACATCGACTCCAGTTTCTTCTTCTATCACGTCATCCGACAATTCCTCCCCCTCATAGAGGCCTTCAATATACTCTTTCCGCCTACCCGCTCTCTCCTCTGCGTTAACAATGGTATTCTCATTACACTCTCACCTTCATGACTTTTCTATTTGTTAAGTCATTACTTCCAAAGATCATCTCTTTTTAGATTTCTTCACATTTTTCTTGTTGCTATTTCGTCTTTTTGTTTATTTTATTCCTAAGTGCTGTATTTCTTTATTCCTGTCATTCCCTGAGTACTTTGTACTTCGTGTTTATTCTGTTACCCAAGATTTCTTCACTGTTAGCTTCTTTGTACCAATATTCATCTTTCCAAAATATGTAATTGTCCGTTTTAGAGACGTTAACTCCCCTTCAACTGACCTGCCTACTTTGGTATTCCTTATCGCAGTGCCAACATCCTTAGCGAACACCAAACGTGTCTCATCATTTCTCAGTACTTCAGTATCCCATTTAATTCCACAGTGTTTTTTTTTTCAGACGATTTTCTTAAACTACGATCTACTCTTCACCATTACTACACTGTGATCTGATTATATATCTGCTCCTGGACACGCTTAACAATCCGACATCTGGTTTTGGAAACTGTATCTGACTATGATGAAACCCAACTAGAATCTTCTTTTGTCTCCGGGGCTTTTCCAGGTATATCTCCTCTAGTTGTGATCCTCGAAAGGGTATTAGTTGTTACAATGTAAAACTTACTGCAGAATTAAATTAGCGTTTCTCCTCCATCATTCCTACTCCCAAGTTCATATTCTCCCGCAGTCCTGTTTTCCGTTCCTTCCCCTACAACCTGTCACAGGTATAAGTAAGTTCGCCGTTTATAGCTTTCAACTCGATCGCTCCCTGACTGGGGCTCCTTACCTTAAACTGACATAACTACCTCACTACTACATCATCGCGGATTCATCCGGTATGTCAGAATGGTTGCATAGTGTGTGGATTATCACTTTTTTGTATCAGCTCGCACATTGCCTCCACTTAGAGACGTCCGCACGGAGGTCTATGTTTCCCACAACTTCTGTAGGCTGCTTCCAAATGTGTCATCCCACTCATACTTCCCTCTTATAACCGAAACTTGTAGGGAACTGTGACCTAGAGTGGCCCACAGATGCGTTTACATTCATCCATATATCTACCTCTACATACATCTACACGGATACTCTGTAGATCACAATTTAGTCCGTGGCAGACGGTTCATCTAACTACCTGTACAATAATTCTGTATTACTCCAGTCTCGAACTGCGCTCCGAAAAAACCTATAAATTTCCGTGCGGCTTCCTATTTCCCTTATTTTATCATGGTGATCGTTTCTCCCCATGTAGGTCGGCGTCGACAAAATGTTTTCGCGTTCGTACGAGAATGTTGGTGATTGAAATTTCGTGAGAAGATTCCGCCGCAACGAAAAACGCCTTTGTTTTAATGACGTCCACCCCAAATCCTGTGTCATGTCAGTGACACTCTCCCCTCTTTCGCGATAATACAATATCTGTTGCTCTTCTTTACCCTTTCTCGATATACTCCGTTCATCCTATCTACTAAGGATCCCAGACCGCGCAGCGGTACTCCAAAAGACGATGGACAAGCGTAGTGTATGGAGTCCCTTTAGTAGATCTGTTACATTTGATAAGTTCGCTGCCAATAAAACGGAATCTATGGTTTGCCTTCCCTACAACATTTTCTATGTTTTCTTCCGAATTTAAGTTATTCGTAATTGTAACTCCTAGGTATTTAGTTTAATTTACGGTCCTTATATTTAACTGATTTATCGTGTAACCGATGATTTATGGATTCCTTTAAGTACTCACGTGGACGACCTCACACTTTTCATGATTTATTGTCAATTCCCAATTTTTCCCCATGCAATTATCTTTTCTCAATCGTTTTTGCGATGTGTTTTGATCTTCTGATGACTTTAGTAGACGATAAACAACAGCATCATCTGCAAACAACTTAAGACGGCTGCTCATATTGTTTGCTAAATCCTTTATACAGATAAGGAAGAGCTGATGGCCTATAACACTACGTTGGAGAACGCCAGAAATCATTTTCTTTTACTCGATGAGTTCCATTCAATTACTACGAGCTGTGACGTCTTTGAGCGGATATCACAAATCCAGTTACATAAGTGAGACGTTATTTCATAAGCACCCAATTTTACTTCAAGTTGCTTGTGTGGTACAGCCTTCTGGAAATCAAGAAATACGGAATCAATGTGTAATCCCTTGTCAATAGCACTCAGCACTTCGAGTGTTCAAAGATCTAGTAGTGTTTGAGAAGAACGATGTGTTCTAAGTGTGTTGACTGTGTGTCATTAGGCCGTTCTCTCCGAGGTAATTCATGATGTTCGAACACAATGCATGTTCAAAAATCCTGCTTGACTTCAATGATGTGACCCCGTAATTTAGTGGATTATTCCTACTACATTTCTTGAATATTTGTGTGACCTGTCCAATTTCCAATCGTAGGCATCAGTGGCACATTAAAAGTGTGTGTGTGTGTGGGGGGGGGGGGGGGGGGTGAGGGTTGGGAGGGGGAGGGAGAGGGGAGGAATGGGTATTTTTCGGGGTGGAGAAGTTATAATCTGGGGGGGGGGGGGGTGATAGGAACAAACTGTAACATCAACACCTCAACAATATGAAACCATGAACGCACGCACATCTGCTGCGAACTGGAGTTCACTAATAGAATCTGCGATTTTAGATATTATATTCTTGCCTCTGTCTTTGGGCCACATAAGCGGCGTTCTGCTGACAGTTACGGCCTGTTCTTGTTTCAGGTCCCAGGCCAGGAGCCAAGCGCCGCGTGGTGCTGAGGAGGGACCCAGCCGACAAGGCGCACCGCAGTGAGTACCGCAGCACCACTTTACTCATTGTACTGTATTCTGACGAGTTTGTAATCATTGCGTCTCCTCACATTGGTCATTTCTGAGAAATGTGAAAATTCGGCATCTGAATTTGTCCAGGAACGAAACGAGGAAGGGCCAACATTGTATGGCACTTACAGACTTACAAAAAGAAGACGTATGAACAGAAATTAAAATTGAAGAAGAAATAAAAACTTTGTGACCTGCCGACACTTTTTAACTGTGTATGAAGTGGCAAAAGACATGGAAGATCAGCTGAAAGAAATGTACAGTGTCTTGAAAAGGAGCTACAATATGAAAGTGGATGGTAACGGAGTGTAGTCGAATTAGATCACGTAATGCTGGCGTTCGACGGTTCGGAGCGTGGAATGTCAGCTCCCTTAATCGGGCAGGTAGGTTAGAAAATTTAAAAAGGGAAATGGATAGGTTAAAGCTAGATATAGTGGGAATGAGTGAAGTTCGGTGGCAGGAGGATCAAGACTTTTGGTGAAATCAAATTGTGGTAATGCAGGAGTAGGTTTAATAATGAATAAAAAAAATTGGAGTTCGGGTAAGCTACTACAAACAGCATAATGAACGCTTTATTATGGCCAAGATAGACACGAATCCCACGCCTCTTATAGTAGTACAAGTTTATATGCGAACTATCTCTGCAGATGATTAAGAAATTGAGGAAATGTATGATGAGATGAAAGAAATGATTCAGGTATTGAAGGAAGAGGAAAATTTGATAGTCATGGGTGACTGGAATTCATCAGTAGGAAAATGGAGAGAAGGAAACATAGTAGGTGAATATGGATTGGGGGGAAGAAATGATAGAGGAAGCCGTCTAGTAGAATTTTGAACAGAGCATATCTTAATCATAGCTAATACTTGGTTCAAGAATCATAAAAGAAGGTTGTATACATGGAAGAATCCTCGAGATTCTAAAAGGTAGCAGATAGTATATACAATTGTAAGACAGAGATTTAGGAATCAGGTTTTAAATTGTAAGACATTTCCAGGGGCAGATGTGGACTCTGACCACAATCTATTGGTTATGAACTGTAGATTAAAACTGAAGAAACTACAAAAAGGGGAGAATTTAAGGAGATGGGACCTGGATAAACTAAAAGAACCAGAGGTTGTAGAATGTTTCAGGCAGAGCATAAGGGAACAATTGACATGAATGGAGGAAAGAAATACAGTAGAAGAAGAATGGGTAGCTCTGAGGAATGAAGTAGTGAAGGCAGCAGAAGATCAAGTAGGTAAAAAGACGAGGGATAGTAGAAATCCTTGGGTAACAGAAGAAATATTGAATTTAATTGATGAAAGGAGAAAATATAAAAATGCAGTAAATGAAGCAGGCAAAAAGGAATACAAACGTCTCAAAAATGAGATCGATAGGAAGTGCAAAATTTCTAAGCAGGGATGGCTAGAGGACAAATCTAAGGATGTAGAGGATTATCACACTAGGGGTAAGATAGATATTGCCTACAGGAAAATTAAAGAGACCTTTGGAGAAAAGAGAGCCACTTGTATGAATATCAAGAGCTCAGATGGAAACATAGTTCTAAGCAAATAAGGGAAGGTGGAAAGGTGGAAGGAGTATATACAGCGTTTACACAAGGGCGATGTACTTGCCGACAATATTATGGAAATGGAAGAGGATGTAGATGAAATGGGAGAAAAGATACTGCGTGAATAGTTTGACAGAGCACTGAAAGACCCGAGTCGAAACAAGGCCCCGGCAGTAGACAACATTCCATTAGAATTACTGACGGCCTTGGGAGAGCCAGTCATGACAAAACTCTACCATCTGGTGAGCAAGATGTATGATACAGGGGAGATACCCTCAGACTTCAAGAAGAATTCAATAATTCCAATCCCAAAGAAAGCAGGTGTTGACAGATGTGAAAATTACCGAACTATCAGTTTAATAAGTCACAGCTGCAAAATACTAACGCGAATTCTTTACAGAAGAATGGAAAAACTGGTAGAAGCGGACCTTGGGGAATATCAGTTTGGATTCGGTAGAAATGTTGGAACACTTGAAGCAATACCAACCTACGTTTCTAGCATTTGTAGACTTAGAGAAAGCTTTTGCTAATGTTAACTGGAATACTCCCTTTCAAATTCTGAAGGTGGCAGTGGGGAAAACACAGGGAGCGTCAGGCTGTTTACAATTTTTACAGAAACCAGATGGCAGTTATAAGAGTTGAGGGGCATGAAAGGGAAGCAGTGGTTGGGAAGGGTGTGAGACAGGGTTGTAGTCTCTCCCCGATGTTATTCAATCTGTATAATGAGCAAGCAGTAAAGGAAACAAAAGAAAAATTTGTAGTAGGTATTAAAATCCATGGAGAAGAAATAAAAACTTTGAGGTTCGCCGATGACATTGTAATTCTGTCAGTGACAGCAAAGGGCTTAGAAGAGCAGGACAGTGTCTTGAAAGGAGGATATAAGATGAACATCAACAAAAGCAAAACGAGGATAATGGAATGTAGTCAAATTAAATCGGGTGATGCTGAGGGGATTACACTCCTGGAAATTGAAATAAGAACACCGTGAATTTATTGTCCCAGGAAGGGGAAACTTTATTGACACATTCCTGGGGTCAGATACATCACATGATCACACTGACAAAACCACTGGCACATAGACACAGGCAACAGAGCATGCACAATGTCGGCACTAGTACAGTGTATATCCACCTTTCGCAGCAATGCAGGCTGCTGTTCTGCCATGGAGACAATCGTAGAGATGCTGGATGTAGTCCTGTGGAACGGCTTGCCATGCCATTTCCACCTGGCGCCTCAGTTGGACCAGCGTTCGTGCTGGACGTGCAGACCGCGTGAGACGACGCTTCCTCCAGTCCCAAACATGCTCAATGGGGGACAGATCCGGAGATCTTGCTGGCCAGGGTAGTTGACTTACACCTTCTAGAGCACGTTGGGTGGCACGGGATACATGCGGACGTGCATTGTCCTGTTGGAACAGCAAGTTCCCTTGCCGGTCTAGGAATGGTAGAACGATGGGTTCGATGACGGTTTGGATGTACCGTGCACTATTCAGTGTCCCCTCGACGATCACCAGAGGTGTACGGCCAGTGTAGGAGATCGCTCCCCACACCATGATGCCGGGTGTTGGCCCTGTGTGCCTCGGTCGTATGCAGTCCTGATTGTGGCGCTCACCTGCACGGCGCCAAACACGCATACGACCATCATTGGCACCAAGGCAGAAGCGACTCTCATCGCTGAAGACGACACGTCTCCATTCGTCCCTCCATTCACGCCTGTCGCGACACCACTGGAGGCGGGCTGCACGATGTTGGGGCGTGAGCGGAAGACGGCCTAACGGTGTGCGGGACCGTAGCCCAGCTTCATGGAGACGGTTGCGAATGGTCCTCGCCGATACCCCAGGAGCAACAGTGTCCCTAATTTGCTGGGAAGTGGCGGTGCGGTCCCCTACGGCACTGCGTAGGATCCTACGGTCTTGGCGTGCATCCGTGCGTCGCTGTGGTCCGGTCACAGGTCGACGGGCACGTGCACCTTCCACCGACCACTGGCGACAACATCGATGTACTGTGGAGACCTCACGCCCCACGTGTTGAGCAATTCGGCGGTACGTCCACCCAGCCTCCCGCATGCCCACCATACGCCCTCGCTCAAAGTCCGTCAACTGCACATACGGTTCACGTCCACGCTGTCGCGGCATGCTACCAGTGTTAAAGACTGCGATGGAGCTCCGTATGCCACGGCAAACTGGCTGACACTGACGGCGGCGGAGCATAAATGCTGCGCAGCTAGCTCCATTCGATGGCCAACACCGCGGTTCCTGGTGTGTCCGCTGTGCCGTGCGTGTGATCATTGCTTGTACAGCCCTCGCGCAGTGTCCGCATCAAGTATGGTGGGTCTGACACACCGGTGTCAATGTGTTCTTTTTTCCATTTCCAGGAGTGTAGATTAGGAAATGAGACAATTAAGTAATAAAGGAGTTTTTCTATTTAGGGAGTAAAATAACTGATGATGGTCGAAGTAGAGAGGATATAAAATGTAGACGGGCAATGACAAGGAACGAGTTTCTGAAGAAGAGAAATTTGTTAACATCGAGTATAGATTTAAGTGTCAGGAAGTCGTTTATGAAAGTATTTATATGGAGTGTAGCCATGTATGGAAGTGCAACATGGACAATAAATAGTTTGGACAAGAAGAGAATAGAAGTCTTCGAGATTTGGTGCTACAGAAGAATGTTGAAGATTAGATGGGTAGATCACATAACTAATGAGGAGGTATTGAATAGAAATGGGGAGAAGAGGAGTTTGTGGCACAACTTGACAAAAATAAGGGACTGGTTGGTAGGACATGTTCTGAGGCATCAAGGGATCACCAATTTAGTATTGGAGGGCAGCGTGCAGGGTAAAAATCGTAGAGGGAGACCAAGAGATGACTACACTAAGCAGATTCTGAAGGATGTAGTTTGCAGTAAGTACTGGGAGATGAAGAAGCTTGCACAGGATAGAGTAGCATGGAGAGCTGCATCAAACCAGTCTCAGGACTGAAGACCACAACAACAACAACAATGCAGAGGAAGTTAGCTAAGGAATTGAGGCACTAAAATTAGTAGATAATCTTTTCGGAAACAAAGTAACTGACGATAGCAGAAGTAGAAAGGATGTAAGATGCAGACTGGCAACAGCGCTTTTTATACAGAGAAATTTGTTACCTTTGAACATTTATTTAAAAATTGCTATTTTTTGTAAATATTTTCTGGATTGTAGCTTTGTACAAAAGTGATATGTTGGCAATAAATAGATCAGAGGAGAAATGTATAGTAGCTTTTGAAATGTGATGGTTCAGAAAAATGCTGACTATTAGAAAGGTAGATCAGATTACTAATCTAGGAGTACTGAATCAAGTGAGAGAGAACAGAAATTTATGACAGAACTCCACTGAAATTGGTTTTACTTGATAGGAAACATCCAGTGCCATCAAGGAATTGACAGTTTGATAATGAAAGTAAGTGCGGAAGGTAAAAATGGTAGAGGGAGACGAAGGCTTGTCTATAGTAAGCAAGTTCAAATAGATTCAGGTTGCAGTAGTTCTCAGAGTTAAAGGCTTGTACAGAGTAGACTGGCGTAGAGAGCCGCATCAAGTCATTGTCGGACTGAAGACTCCCAACAACAACTAACTGGACCCTCTTAGCACCTTCACTTCTGCGTGAAGGGCTTCCCGAATCAGTGATATAATCTGAAGCTGAGTTTTCAGTTATTAAGTTTGCTGGTTAAACCGAGTGTAGCAAGGGACTAGATCAGTGACCAAGTCTTTCCAGCCACTATGCGGCACGCGGTTTTCACCGATGAGGAAGCTACATAATAGTGCCCACTCAGGTGAAGAGGGAAAATTGCGTTTTTAATTAAGCTGTACACGTTATAGGTAAGCTGTTGGGTATTATCGTTCTCCCAAAACTGCTAATACAGGAGAACTCCGTGTGGAGTTCAGAAAGAAGGAAGAGAGGGATCTGACAAACGTAAACCGTCAGTTGCGTCCTTGGTGCTTCTTGGATATCTCTAAAAGGATGTAACCAGTGAGGGTCATGGAATGGCAGCTGCCTTCCACTAGAAGAAATATCCTGGCAAACCCAACTCGTATCCTACTCCACCAAGCACACGCAGACCTGTGAGGTCAGTGTCAGTTCGAAGAAAACCGGAACATGTAATGGGTGTAGACTATAAGCAAGCTCATACAGACACATTTGTCGTGAAACACATAATTATTTCGTCACTTATCGCGGAATTGGATTGCATCCCCGTCGCCACCCCAGAAACTGGGTTCGCTCTTTTATCTGTTTTTAGTAATCATCCTGCTATTGGACACCTGTCAGGCACATTACTATTGTGTATCGACGTGTGTCTTTTAAAAGAAGGTGTTTCGGAAGTCGATAAATGCCTAAACAAACAGACACTCAGTAAAGCATGTTTTATTACTTCGTTCCCAGATCATCTATTTTCCCTTTACTCCAGAAACAGTAAGATCTGTGTTTCTTTTCTTTCGCCACAATTCTAACAATTTTTGTTTCACTCCCTTCCTTTCGATTAAATGCTCTACCTCGACCGCGGTTGATAGAAAAAAAGCCATTTGGTACGAGTAACAAAAAAACACTTGGTGCCGTGTACTGCACGCTAAATACTGCTTACAAAATCATACGTTCCATAAAAGAAAGACTATCGAGAGCCTTATTATTATTTCTGTTATTATTATTATATTATTATATCACTATGACTTTGTTTTACCTCTTGGAATAAGTGATGTGGATGTTGACGATACCTTTTTACGTTTTCCTTTCAGAAGCAATTTAGTTTTGGAAGTAAAAGTTTCTGACTGTTCAAGTAGACCTCAGGTTGGAATGCTTCATGGAAAATGTAACGATCTGTGACATAATCCTTGAAAAGTCAATATCACAGTATTTCCAACAACTGAGGAAGTAAATGAAACGAAAGATCTAATACAGTTCCGTAAATCATATGTGTGCTCGACATTTGGAAAGCCAGCTTTTGTCAAATCTGCAAAACGTTAATATGAACACCAGTTACAAGTTCTCTACAAGTTAAGAGTTTGTATCACAATAAGAACTTTTGGGTGGCTGCCCTTACACAAACAATGAACACTGTGAAACACTGCAAATCTTTGTGTAAGACACAGCTCCATCCCTCCATCCCAATACTATGAGAAATCCAGCCGAAGATGAACATCTAACATAATCCCGCTTCACCCCTAGATCGTCAACAGACTGAACTGGCAAATATGTGGTAATAATACAGGGATAAGTACTAGACCGAGTTGTTGACACTGTATGCGCAGTTTTTTCGCTCTGGGCATCATGTATCACGCCACGTGACCGTAAGGGAGGTAGGGCGTCCGAATTGGAGCAGGAGAGGCACCACAGGACATTTTAATTTCCATTGTCTATACTTTTACAGATAAATTCATAAAACTTTATCAGCATGACCAGGAAGGATTCAGGATTCACGCTCATAGTTGTGGAAGTTCAAAAACATGACAAAATAATCTTTTACATGTGAAATTTTATCATTTGTTACTTAATATTGGTTGTATATGTTGCTATAAGTACACTTTTCTTCATAGATAAGAGAGATTCTTCTATGAATTTTGCACAGCATACAAACCATACTTACAGGTGTGTGTAACTCTAGAAATTACTTAATTTATGAAAAAATGAATGGACTGTTACATTTTAAACTTCATCTCTAGAAAAAGCTCAAGTTTTACAGATAATTATCTCAGTTTTTACCACAGCTTTTAATAAATTTCGAAATTTCTAGAGTTTTTCATTAAGGAGTCTGTATTTAATAAGCAGTGCAAAATTCATGGCAGAATCTCTCGTGCTTATGAAGAAAAGTGTACCTATAGCAACAAATGTAGCCAACAGTAAGTGAAAGAAAGGTGAAATTTCACATGTAGAAAATAAAATTATTTTGCTGTTTTTGAACTTCCGCTGCTATGAGTGTGAATCCTGAATCCTTCCTGGTCACACTGACAAAGTTTTATGAAATAATTTGTAAAATCGTAGACAATGGAAATTAAAATGTCCTGTGGTGCCTCTGCTGCTCCAATATGAACACTAGTTGCAAGTTCTGTACAAGTTAAGACGTCCTGCCCAGCTTAACGTGGCAAGGAATGACGTGCCCCGACTCGTTGCTGAGTACTCGCTAACTGCTGCGTGTACCTGGCGCCACCAGCTGCGGGAGCGAGAACGGGTCTCGCTCTATGGGCCGCTGTCTACAGATATAGGTTCAAAAAAGTAAGATTTTTGTTAATCCACTAAATTTCTCGTATGCAGCCGCGTATCGTCCGGCCCTCTTCAGAGCAAACTGCAAGAATAAAGACAAGGTTTTTTCCCCTCTTAATTATAATTTAATGCCCCTGCCCCATGGACAGGGGAGGGCTGCCAGCACCACAGTACAAGGTGCGAAGCGCGGCGTTATATGCCCCACCCCGGCGATACTGCGCATGCTGGTCGGAAACAAAAAGGTACACTGGAACACACGCGCCACCTTCTGTGGAAGCGTTCAGACATTCGATTCCCTTATCAATGATATCTTGTTTCGGTAACACCTGGACGACTTCTGTGAAAGTCAGTTATAGCAAGAGACGGATTCTATGTCTCATCCAAATTAAAACTTTTACCCCTTTTCATTGAGTCATCAGTTAATCTAATTTCTACGGCTTCCTTGAAAATAGAATCCCACAATGAAGAGTTGGATGTTAAAATCTTCACGTCACTGTACTTCATCGAATGACCAGTATCTATACAATTTCTGCCACAGCTGACTTGTCTGGCCGTAGTAAGCTTGTGTATCTTCGGTGTTCCACACAACTATGATTTACGTGTTGTACAACCTACATACGACTGAACAATTTCCGCAAGGAATGTGATACACACCTGCCATAGGAAACAATAAATCTTGCTTCATATAACTGAGTAATGCTGCAATCTTCTTAGGAGACCGCAAGATCACCTTAATACGGTGTTTCTCGAAAATCGGCTTGCCTTCAAGGAAAGAGCACACACGTAGACAAAACGCTCTTGATATGAAGATTGTTGTATACATAGTTCCGCGTAGTCAGCGCGTACACAACTTTCCCACTAGAGCGCGCCCCGCTAAGCGCAACAGCGCAGGCGTAGTGCTCGTCCGTCTCCGCACTAGGAGATGGCGCTGCCATAGAGACGGACCAAATTCTACTTCCGCCGATCTGAGTATTAATATGTAACGGAGCCAATGAGATTGCTGCTAATGTAGAACCTTTTCTCCTCGCGGATCATACTCGCGCAGTGATACATGAACCCGCAAGGTATTATAACGAGTGTACAGACCTCCAATTAGTCAGTCTGCATTAGTCTGCATTTGTCTGCACCAGTCTATACCAGTTTGCATTAGTCTGCACCAGTCTATAGTCAAGATTCAGTCTGCGTCTAATAAGATTACCATATTACTGTACATAGCCACGAAGATAGATGTATAGACACTTTTGTTAAGTATCAGAGATATATGTGAGAATAAGATTAACGTACCAATACCAAAGCAACTTCAGATTGTCAATTGTAAATTGAACCAAGTTAAGTAATTTTTTTGCTTGTTATTATTTTAATAAATGTATGTGAAAATTAATCAAGTTCTGTTTAAAGGTGGTCACTCTCAATCTGCTACTCTAATCGTGCAAGTGGCATTTCTATCATGGGACCTAACGGCAGAAGATAAACACGCCACGTTAAGACCACGAGACATATCGCTGACACTCGCCTACTTCGTTAGAGCGACAAGTCAAATAATCTGATCGTGTGTGTACTGAAGATCTTAAAGTACGCACACCACAAAGATATTACTCTCTTCTTCCAGATCACGTAATTAAGTTCAAGAATTCACACTGAACGCTCTGTGAATTTGCCGCTGATAATATCCATTCGCATTAAGAATGCCCCTTAGGAGTGTGACCTCCTCTTGCAAATATCGCTGTTACCCGAGCTACCGGCAATTAGGTAGGTGGTCATAATATTCCGGATGATCAGCTTTATGAGCAATGGCCACTTGCGAGGGTTTTTGAAGGTCCGGTTACTGTCCGTAGTGCGCCAGTTGGGAGCCGTGGCTTCCTCTGCTAATGGCGTAGCTGGATGTGGTATAGAGAGGCATCCGCTATCCCTGCCACTGTCGGCTGTCCTGACCTTAGAACCACTACTTCTCGCTGAGCTAGGTTGTCAGTGCACCCTATATCGATCCTCTCAACAAGTAAAAAATCCCCTCACAGTATCGGGAATACAACCCGATTCCTCCGCATAGCAGCCAGACCTGGTTACCCCTATACCGCGGAAACTGCCACCTACGCGCCTGAAAATGTTCCTTGCGTGAAGTTCCCTCCACAGTCTTAGCTCGGGAACTGTTTGAGATGGGCCTGGCGCGCTTGAAAGCGATTGTCGCTGCTAACGGATGGAACTTGTCTCTGTTGCCTGTCGGTTAGTAATTTCTAATGAACACTGTTCTTACACTGTGTTACGTGGCTACAACAGGTGTAATGTACCAGATGAAAATATACTCGTCGGTACAACGGTGAGTTCTTTTTTTGATCTGGTAGGAGACTGAGTGGATACTACTACACATAAAATATTAGTTCACTTTATTGTAACATATATAAGAAAAATTTCTTAACTTTGTACAATCCACTTCCACAGGAATGTCATGAGTATTTGCAACTCTCTCTGAACATACATCAACTGATACAGACAAATGGCAAGTCTCACTCAGGGTACATTTAACGATAACTGTCACATAGTAATGTTTCAGTTTTCGACGTACTATTGGATAGGAATGATGACGGAATTAGGATCACATTTGAGTAAGTGGAGAAAATGGTCAATAGCTTGCAGTGCAACAAAGGGGCTGTGGTGGATGAAATTAAGTCGGAACTCATCAAATACAGTGCAATGTCAGGTCTTAAATGGCTACACCGGATAATTGAAGTGGCGTGGGAGTCGGGACAAGTTCCATCAGACTGGACGAAAGCAGTAATCACACCAATCTTTAAACATGGAAACACAAAAGATTGTCACAATTACAGAGGTATCTCATTAATCAGCGTTGTCAGTAAAATCTTCTCAGGTATTGTTGAAAGGAAAGTGCGAGTATTAGTTGAGGACAAACTGGATGAAAATCAGTGTGGGTTTAGGCATCTTACAGGTTGTCAGGACCAGATCTTTAGCTTACGCCAAATAATGGAGAAGTGTTACGAGTGGAACAGGGAATTGTATCTATGCTTTATAGAGCCAGAAAAGGCATATGACCGGGTTCCTGGGAGGACGTTATTGTCTGTTCAACGAGATTATGAAATAGGAGGCAAACTTTTGCAAGCAATTAAAGGTCTTTACATAGATAGTGAGGCAGTGTTGTGCGTATAATTTATGGATCATATGTTGAAAACAATAGACTGGCGGGGTGAGATTGAGATATGTGAACACAAAATAAGCAGTCTTGCATATGGAGATGACTTAGTTGTGATGGCAGATTCGATTGAAAGTTTGCAAAGTAATATTCCAGAGCTAGATCAGAAATGTAAGGACCATGGTATGAAGATCAGCATCTCCAAAACAAAAGTAATGTCAGTGGGAAAGAAATATAAACGGATTGAGTGCCAAGTAGGAGGAACAAAGTTAGAACAGGTGGACGGTTTCAAGTACTTAGGATGCATATTCTCACGGGATGGCAACATAGTGAAAGAACTGGAAGCGAGATGTAGCAAAGCTAATGCAGTGAGCGCTCAGCTACGACCTACTCTCTTCTGCAAGAAGGAAGTCAGTACCAAGACTAAGTTATCTGTGCACCGTTCAATCTTTCGACCAACTTTGTTGTATGGGAGCGAAAGCTTGGTGGATTCCGGTTACCTTATCAACAAGGTTGAGGTTACGGATATGAAAGTAGCTAGGATGATTGCAGATACTAGTAGATGGGAACAATGGCAGGAGGGTGTCCACAATGAGGAAATCAAAGGAAAACTGGGAATGAACTCTATAGTTGTAGCAGTCAGGCCGAACAGGCTTAGATGGTGGGGTCATGTTGCACGCATGGGAGAAGCAAGGTTACCCAAGAGACTCATGGGTTCAGCAGTAGAGGGTAGGAGGAGTCGGGGCAGACCTAGGAGAAGGTACCAGGATTCAGTTAAGAATGGTTTTGAAGTAATAGGCTTAATATCAGAAGAGACACCAATGTTAGCACTGAATAGGGGATCATGGAGGAATTTTATAAGGGGGACGCTGAAAGGCATAATCAGTCTGAAATGATGATGATGGTGATGATGTCACATAGGGCTCTGCGTAATGCAATGATCACATAGCTGGTGACTAGAAGACGACGCTGTCTTTTCAGTCGATGATCGCGAACTGGGCTGAGCAGCCCTGTGCTCGGCCGTAAGCCGAAGGTAACTGTTGTGGCGGTTTAGCAATACGTTTCTGGGCATGGCTTCGCCAGCGCCGCTCATTCATCTATGTGGTTTGAAGCGACTCTTCTTTCTTTTGTTGCAGTTGCGAAGAGACGACCTCGCTTTTCAACTCCGCTAGATCATTCTTCTTGGACAATTGGACGGTCCACTTTTCTTTACTATCAAATTTTACAAATTTATTCATTGACCTGATGGAATTACATTTTCCTGGAAGCGTATGAGTCTCATCTTTATCTTCTGTAAGGAAAAAAGGTCAAGCAATGAATTAAAATTTGTGCCGTGACTTGGACTTGAACATAGGTCTGCTACTTACTAGGCAGATTGTAACCTCCCCACAAAATAAAATAATATGAATAGTATTCTCATTTAGTGTAACCTCAAAACAGAAAAATCCTAATCCTCTCAACAGTAAAAAAATATAATTATGTCGTTCACATTCAGTATAACCTACCAACAGGAAAATTGCATAACGCATCAATAATAAAATGTGACTAATCTCTCAATAAAAAAATGTGGGTCGCTTACAACCTTTCAATAATTGGCAGTCAATTTAACCTGGTAAATTTTGGACGTCAGCAATACTGCGTCATGGCCCTGATACATCATTCTGAATAAACTGAAAAATCTTACCTTAATTAGATCGCCGGATAACGCGTATATATCTGCTCCTATAAGAAATTTTCCTGGCGCAGCTAAGTGCAATGCTGGCCGATAGATTTGTCTTATAAAAAAGGAAAGAACTGAATTTTCTTTTCAATAATCGGGATTGCCAAGGATTGGAGAAATTAGTGAATTCTTTAAATTGAGATAAATGTCAAAAGTTACTTTTTATGAGAAAGATTATTATTAACAGATATTTTTTTAAAACATTTACATGGGACTTGATGTAACAATACTACATATGCGCGAGGCTGCTTTTACCTTATCCTACAATGTTGAGGCTCCGCCATTGCTGCACACGACCGGCCCAGCCAACACGATACACCAGACGCGACTGCTCGCTAGCAACAACTTCCTCCTACTGCTACACAGTTCCTACTGCAGTCAATACTGCTCTTTGATCTCAGATTCTCTTCTAGCTTACATATCGCAGGTAGCGCGTGAGCAATACATCGAAATTACATCAGCTCCAGTGCGCTAGCAACAAATTCTTTAATTACGGACCTCTTAAAAGATGTACTAACTCTACATCACAGCAGCAGTGTGGCTATAACATCTGCATGGGTTACTGTAGTGACTAGCATACGTGCCTATTAAGCAGAAAACCCTGGTTCAAGTCTTGGCTGTGGCATAGATTTTATTTTAGTGCTTCAGCTTCTATCCTTATCGAAAAAAATTTCATATTGTGGACATGGGCGCATCAGAAAACCATAGCAACTTTCTGCCGTTCCGTCATGTCTCGACATTGACTCATTTTACTGCCCTCTTTCCACACAACCTACTGGCACATATACGTCATTTTGTTGTCATGACAGTGGTGGAAAAATGATTCAAATGGCTCTGAGCACTATGGGACTTAACTTCTGAGGTCATCATTCCCGTAGAACTTAGAACTACATAAACCTAACTAACCTAAGGACATCACATACATCAATGCCCGAGGCAGGATTCGAACATGCAACCGTAGCGGTCGCGCGATTCCACACTGTAGCGCCTAGAATGGCTCGGTCAATCCGGCCGGCGAAAGTGGTGGACCACCGGATAGCATTGTGCAGTAGCGACAGCGCACCAATGCGGTCAGTGTGCTATTTGAATGGGATGGTTAATATTTTGGCCGGTCAAACTAAGAAGGGCGAGATTAGAAAGTTCTCTGGTCACCTTAAAGAACATCAGCTACCATTAAACAACAGACGCCACAACTGTTGCTCATGTGTGATTCACTGCCTACTTGGAAAGGTTATTTTGCCGGACTCCCTGCTCCATTATCTATTTTCAGTAGCTTGTAATCGTAACAATGCCGTCACATAACTTGAGAATATGAAGTCTTTCACTTTTTTTCATCTTTTCTGGCTGTTTCCCTGGCGCTTTATAGAGGCTACAATGTGCTCCTAATAAATATGTCGCTACATGGAGACTGCTTTCTTCCTGCTTGATTGGCCATAACTTACGGAGGCAGTAACAAAACAGCCGTTCCGTGAAGATCCGTAACATAAAACTCTGCCGCGGCTCATAAATTTGTGCTTAAGATAACGCTAGAACTTCATTTATCTCCAAACAGCAGCTGGCTGTTTCGACTCAAATAACCATTCCAAATCTTTTTTTTAAGTCTTTGAGACCGGAATGTCCAATATCGCTCATGGGAGTGATTGGAGGATCACGTTTTACTCATTCTGAATCACCTGGGCTGAAACGTAGTCCATATGCCTCATATGGCACAAGTATTCTTCGGTGAAACAAAATGTAATTAAAAGTTCAGTATGACAGAAATTAGAAGAATTACGACTGACAGATATTAAACTTTTCACCTGTAAAAAATATTAAACTTCTCACCTGTAACCACCTAACACTGAAAGTGGTCACAAACATTTAAACTTTATCCTGTGTGTACGTAGCATGTCATGACTTCGGTTTTAATGTCTAGAAAAATTCCTCTTTACACGAAAAATTTTACTACTAACAAACAGTAATACGACCTGACATTTAATAATGAATGTGCGGCTGCGTAACAACTTTGTGGTAGTGCGAATGATGGTAGAAAAGCGTAATTTACCATTGCAATCAAAAACTCCAACAGATTTATGCAACCTATCAGTGTTGATGTACCACTCCTTGTCCACTGTTGTACAAAATTTAAGGACAAAGTAATTTTCATACCACGTGTCATTCGCAAATGACGTATCTCGATGGAACTTGATTAACTGATAGAAATTAGAAATGAGATAAACATGTACGACACATTATTACAAAAACAAAATTACACTTCTTAAGAGGATTCTGGAAGTACCCTCATATGGCGAGAGATGGTAACACGTAATGTACCCAAGGACATTGCCGAACATGATCTTTTTGGTGGTCCAGGTGTTATGGTGTGGGGAAGCATAATGTTGCATGTGCACACAGACCAGAAAACTTTTGAACACCGTACATACATCGGATAATGTTACTGTAAAACAGTACTCCTTCCCAGTGTGCGTCTTTTCTGGGGTGCATTCGGGCATGACTTTATTTTTAAGGATTACAATGCGAGAGCTCATCGAACTTCGTGGGTGGAGGAGCTCTTAGCATAATAGGATATTCGGCGACTGCGCTGGTCTAACAGTTCCCCCGAGTTAAAGCCCAACAAACAATGAGGGATGCACTACAGCACGTCCACATACACCAGCGACCATCTAGCAGTTGTCATCAGCGCTAGAGGAGGAATCACCATCTGTGGTGATTTCGTACCACGTCCCGCCTTCTGAATTGTCTAGGAAACCACCATGAACCGCGGTGACTTCAGTGCAATCATTGTCTTTGAGTGCAATTGCCATTTCCGTTCGTCTCATTGCGTATTTCTTCTAGATATCTTCTGTACATACTGCAGCAGCT
This sequence comes from Schistocerca gregaria, assembly GCF_023897955.1. Lineage (NCBI taxonomy): Eukaryota > Metazoa > Arthropoda > Insecta > Orthoptera > Acrididae > Schistocerca > Schistocerca gregaria. The sequence goes on from NC_064922.1 coordinate 467,159,490, forward strand.
CGTTCTGTATATGGTCGAGGTTTCATCGAGCTACCCTATGTGATCAAAAGTATCTGGAAACTCCCAAAAACATAAGTTTTTCATATTAGGTGCATTATACTGCCACCTATAGCTACTCCATATCAGGGACCTCAGTTGTCATTAGACTTAGTGAGAGAGCAGAATGGGGAGCTCTGTGGAAATCACGGACTTCCAACGTGGTCAGGTGATTGGATGTCACTAGTGTCATACGTCTGTATGCGAGATTTCCACACTCCGAAACATCCCTAGGTCCACTGTTTCCTATGTGACAGTGAATTGGAAACGTGAAAGGACACGTACAGCACAAAAGCGTACAGGTCGACCTCGGGTGTTGACTGACAGAGACCGCCGACAGTTGAAGAGGATCGTAATGTGTAATAGGTAGACATCTATCCAGACCATCACACAAGAATTCCAAACTGCATCATGATCCACTGTAAGCACCATGAGAGTTGGGCGGGAGGTGAGAAGACGTGGATTTCATGGTCGAGCGGCTGCTCATAAACCACACATCACGCCAGTAAATACCAAACTGCGCCTCGCTTGGTGTAAGGAGGGTAAACATTGGACGACTGAACAATGGAAAAACGTTGTGTCGAGTGACGAACCATGCTAGTCAATGTGGCGACCCGATCGGAGGGTGTGGGTATGGCGAATGCCCTGTGACCGTCATCTGCCAGCGTGTGTAGTGCCAACAGTAAAATTCGGGGGCGGTGATGTTATTCTGTGATCGTGTTTTTCATGGAGGGGCTTGCACCCTTTATTGTTTTGCGCGGCCCTACCACACCACGGGCCTACATTGATGTTTTAAGCATCTTCTTGCTTCCCACTGTTGAAGGGCAATTTGGGGATGTCGATTGCATCTTTCAACACGATCGAGCACCTTTTCATAATGCACAGCCTGTGGCGGAGTGATTACACGATAATAACATCCCTGTAATGGACTGACCTTCACAGAGTGTTGACCTGAATCCTATAGAACACCTTTGAGATGTTTTGGAACGCCGACTTCATGACAGGCCTCACCGACCTCTCCTCAGTGCAGCCCTCCGAGAAGAATGTGCTGCCATTCCCCAAGAAACCTTTCAGCACCTGAGTGAACGTATGTCTGCAAGAGTGGAAGCTGTCAACAAGGCTAAGGGCGAGCAAACATCATATTGAATTTTAGCATTACCGATGGAGGGTGCCACGAACTTGAAGTCATTTTGAGCCAGGTGTCCGGATACTTCAACTGGAAATCACTCTTCTAAGGACAAAGTCTCATCCCGCACTGCAACTCACACTTACCTTATGTACTCGAAACATTCAATGATAATTGAGATATGTTTCTACCGGAGCTAGTTCATACGTTCTCATGAGTGAATGTACATCACTCAGACGAGTTTCTTTCATGAAGAAGGTCTAAGTGAGAAAATGTGCAAGTTTACATAAGAACAAAACATTTAAAAATAACGACGATGTAAGAAACCCAGTTTAAATGGAAACTGAAATAATATATTGTTCAGGAAGTAAATAGAAATGCTCCTTCAATGGACCTCGCGTTGTTACAGACACATTCACAAAAAAAGAGAAGAATAACCCCACATTCATACAGCCACGTCCAAAATTATTTAATGACTAGGAGCATAATGACATAAGGGATTTGTATGCTCGGATGACCGAAGAGAAATTAGTTACCTATAATGTAATTACAGTTAAATCAATACAATGAAATGAATACCCTTAGTTGCATATAGGCGTTGATATATGCCAACGGGGCAGATGAAAATGTATGCCCCGACCGGGACTCGAACCCAGGATCTCCTGCTTACATGTCAAACGCTCTATCCATCTTTTATGTTAATCCCGTTTTGTTCGCTATTGGTCGTTGTATATGTTCGGGACGGACGTCCCACAGCGCTTGGTTAAGTTCATCGTGAATCAATTGACTCAGTTTTTTATTACAGAAAGCAGCTTACCTTCTGACCAAACACGCAGAGCTACCGTGCCGGCATCTGAGCCACGGAGGACACAGAGGAAAGTGCGACTGCATGGACTTATGTCTGGCACGCCTCCCGTGAGACTCACATTCCCACACTATATTCAGTGTGCCCCTACCCATTACACTCATAGCTCGTGGCTTTACTGATTACCCTAAGAGTTCGGGCAAAGTGTGTGCATCCGCACAGAAGATTGTCAAATGCCCGGTGTGCCTTAACTATATACAGGGTGTTACAAAAAGCTACGGCCAAATTTTCAGGAAACATTCCTCCCACACAAATAAAGAAAAGATGTTCTGTGGACATGTGTCCGGAAACGCTTAATTTCCACTTCATTTCCATGTTACAGCTCATTTTAGTTTCGACAGTATGTACTGTACTTCCTCGATTCACCGCCAGTTGGCCCAATTGAAGGAAGGAATATTGACTTCGGTGCTTGTGTTGACTCGCGACTCATTGCTCAACAGTACTGGCATCAAGCACATCAGTACGTAGCATCAACAGGTTAGTATTCATCACGAACGTGGTTTTTGCAGTCAGTGCAATGTTTACAAATGCGGAGTTGGCATTTGCCCATTTGATGTATGGATTAGCACGGGGCAATAGCCGTTGCGCGGTACGTTTGTATCGAGACAGATTTCCAGAACGAAGGTGTCCCGGCAGGAAGACGTTCGAAGCAATTGATTGACGTCTTAGGGAGCACGTAACATTCCAGCCTATGACTCGCGACTGTGGAAGCCCTAGAACGACGAGGACATCTGCAATGGACGAGGCAATTCTTCGTGCAGTTGACGATAACCCTAATGTCAGCGTCAGAGAAGTTGCTGCTGCACAAGGTAACGTTGACCACGTCACTGTATGGTGAGTGCTACGGGAGAACCAGTTGTTTTCGTACCATATACAGCGTGTGCAGGTACTATCAGCAGCTGATTGGCCTCCACGGGTACACTTATGCGAATGGTTCATCCAACAATGTGTCAATCCTCATTTCAGTGCAAATATTCTCTTTACGGATGAGACTTCAATCCAACGTGATCAAATTGTAAATTTTCACAATCAACATGTGTGGTCAGACGAGAATCCGCACGCAGTTGTGCAATCACGTCATCAACACAGACTTTCTGTGAACGTTTGGGCAGGCATTGTTGGTGATGTCTTGATTAGGCCCCATGTTCTTCCACCTACGCTAAATGGAGCACGTTATTACGATTTCATACGGGATACTCTACCTGTGCTGCTAGAACATGTGCCTTTACAAGTACGACAAGCATGTGGTTCATGCACGATGGAGCTCCTGCACATTTCAGTCGAAATGTTCGTACGCTTCTCAACAACAGATCTGGTGACCGATGGATTGGTAGAGGCGGACCAATTCCATGGCCTCCACGCTTTCCTGACCTCAATCCTTTTGACTTTCATTTATGGGGGCATTTGGGTGTCTTGTCTACACAACCCCGGTACCAAATGTAGAGACTCTTCGTGCTCGTATTGTGGACGGCTGTGATACAATACGCCATTCTCCTGGGCTGCATCAGCGCATCAGGGATTCCATGCGACGGAGCGTGGATGCATGTATCCTCACTAACGGAGGACATTTTGAACATTTCCTGTAACAAATTGTTTGAAGTCACGCTTGTACGTTCTGTTGCTGTGTGTTGCCATTCCATGATTAATGTGATTTGAAGAGAAGTTATAAAATGAGCTCTAACATGGAAAGTAAGCGTTTCCGGACACATGTCCACATAACATATTTTCTTTCTTTGTGTGTGAGGAATGTTTCCTGAAAGTTTGGCCGTACCTTTTTGTAACACCCTGTATACGAAGGTGGTATCTGTTCTTCCGGACATGTCCATCACCTAAAAATGTTAATCGAAACAGGAAAACTGTGTTTCTCTTGAATAATAGCAAGCGGTGTTCAAAGATAGATGTAGTTCAAAATGGTTCAAATGGCTCTGAGCACTATGGGACTCAACTGCTGTGGTCATTAGTCCCCTAGAACTTAGAACTACTTAAACCTAACTAACCTAAGGACATCACACACATCCATGCCCGAGGCAGGATTCGAACCTGCGACCGATAGATGTAGTGCAACAAGCATCCACCGCCACGGACATGTCAGAGTTAAGATGTAGATATGGAATGCAAATGTATATATAGGCTACTAGACCATAAATTTTGTGCACTAAATCACTTCTTTCCTCAACTGGCGACCCGTCCCTCTTTTGCACAGCTAGCTCTGAGTATCCACAGCCGGACAACTCGTATGTCGTGGTCCTAACTGTGTAGAAGGAGCTACAGCATAAAGTTATGATACAAATTGAGAGAACAAAGGTACATAGTTGAATACCATTACTTTCATGTAACTTAAACTATTTGCGCAGTGTCTGCCAGGAAAGTTTTCAGAAGGCAAGAATGTAAACTGTTTCTACTGTATTGTCGTTTGAAGATACATTCATGGCACCGGCCGTGGTGGGCGAGCGGTTCTAGGCGCTTCAGTCTGGAATCGCGCTGCTGACGGTCGCAGGTTCGAATCCTGCCTCGGACATGGATGTGTGTGATGTCCTTAGGTTAGTTCGGTTTAACTAATTTTAAGTCTAGGGAAGTGATGACCTCAGATGTTAAGTCCCATAGTGCTCAGAGTCATTTTAACCATTTCACGTTCGTGGCAATGATGAAAGCTGCGATCGAGCGTGACTTCCAGTCTGCCCGACCCCATCGTCCGTTCGGCGCAAGCCACATTTTCTGTATGACGTTTACCTGCATTTCCCCTACAGGTAAGGATCACCCTCTGCCGCGCAACACACGTAGGACGCACCTTTGGCCACTAAACATCCGAATGTATCACTCTTTACCGCACAACATTGGTATGAAACACCCTCTACCAAACAAAATCGGTACAAAACACCTTGTGGCATTGAACATTGGTACAAAGCAACCTCTGCCATGCTCAATCGATACAGAGCACCCTTCGCCACGCAACTTTGTTGCGAAGCACTCTCTTCAATGCAACATTGTTGCAAAGCACTCTCTGCCACGCTACACTGGTACAAAGCACTCTCCGTCACATTTCAGAACGCAACACTCTCTGCTATGCGAAATTGTTGCGAAGCACCCACTGTAACGAAACAATGATACGAACCACCCTTCACCACTGGTCAAGGTATTATTTGGCATACAGAATTGGCTCGCAGCACCACACGATCCATGGCTATTTCCAAGCAGTTCTGCTGTTGACCACTTGATGGCAATGGCATCGTTTTCACAGCGGTCGGAGGCTTTAATTCACCGTAGTTCAAATAATTTTCAAGATATATTTATCAGTTACTTACAAAAACCTTCCTCGTAAAACATTCTACATACACGGCCTACAGGAAAATTGCGCTCACAGTATCTCGTCTGATAGACCCCTTCAACGCAGATAAAAGCACTAGCGTACTATCGCGAAAAGTTGTTGAAGTTAGAAGCAGACGTATGGCTTACTCAGGCATTTTACACATGTCAAAAAAAGTTTTGCGTCACCTGAGTTCCGAGAGTTCCGGAACCTGGACAAAAAATTGGAATAGGATCAACATAAACATAATTTCCGCCCTTCTTATTTCTCGTGAAAACATACATTGCATGTTGTACCACCACACAGCGAGATCTTCAGAGGTGCTCGTCCAGGTTGCTGTACACACTGTTATCTCCAACACCCAGTAGCACGCCCTCTTGCATTGATGCATGCCTTTGTTAGTCGTGGCATACTATCCACAGATTCATCATGGCACTGTTGGTTCAGATTGTCCCACTTCTTAATGGCGATTCGCCGTAGATCCCTCAGTGTGGTTGGTGGATCACGTCGTCGATAAACAGCCCTTTTCAATCTATCCTATACGGTTCATGTCTGGAGAACATGCTGACCACTCTACTCAAGCGGTGTCGTTATCGTGAAGGAAGTCATTCCCAAGATGTGCACGATGGGGACGCGAATTGTCGTCCATGAAGAATGCGTCGCCAGTATGGTGTCGACATGGTGGCACTATCGGTCGGAGAATGGCATTCACGTATCGTACAGCCGTTACGGCACCTTCCGTCACCACTAGCGGCGTACGTTGGCCACCCAAAAACAGCAGGGAACCTTCACAGTCGGCCAGTGTGGCCGCTTCAGACTGGAACGGCGCGACCGTTACGGTCGCAGGTTCGAACCCTGCCACGGGCATGGATGTATGTGATGTCCTTAGGTTAGTTAAGTTTAAGTAGTTCTAAGTTGTAGGAGACTGATGACCTCAGATGTTAAGTCCCATAGTGCTCAGAGCCATTTGATTCATTTGAACCTCCACATTGCTTCACTCGCTGGACAGTGTGTCTAAGGCATTCAGCCGGGTTGCCTCCAAACACGTCTACGACGTCTGCGACACTCATCGGTGATGACAACGTGATACCAATCCTGAGCGGTCCATTCGGTATGTTGTTGGGCCCATCTGTACCGCTCTGCATGGTGTCGTGGTTGCAAAGATGGACCTTGTCTTGGAATCGGGAGTTAAGTTGAGCATCATGCAGCCTATTGCGCACAGTTTGAGTCGTAACACGACGTCCTGTAGCTGCACGAAAAGCATTATTCAACATGGTGGCGTTGCTGTCAGGGTTCTTCCGAGCCATAATCCGTAGGTAACGGTCATCCACTGCAGTAGTAGCCTTGGGCGGCCTGAGCGAGGCATGTCATACACATTCCTGCCTCTCCTCCATGTCCGAACAACATCGCTTTGGTTCACTCCGAGATGCCTGGACATTTCCCTCGTAGAGAGCCCTTCGTGGCACAAAGTAACAATGTGGACGCGATCGAACCGCGGTATTTACCTTATAGGCATAGCTGAAATACAGACAACAGGAGCCGTGTACCTCCTTCCTGGTGGAAGACTGGAACTGATCGGTTGTCGAACCCGCTCCGTCTAATAGGCGCTGCTCATACATGATTGTTTACATCTTTGGGCGAGTTTATTGACACCTTGGAACAGTCAAAGGGACAATGTCTGTGATACAATATTCACAGTCAATGTCTATCTTCAGGATTCTGGGAACCGAGGTGCTATAAAACTTTTTTTAATGTCTGAATTTTCATACTACAACTTCTTTTCCGTCCTAACTAACCTAAGGACATCACATACATCCATGCCCGTGGCAGGATTTATGTTGATGAGCTTCATAGTCACGCTTTTCTGCCTGTTAATCTTCAAGACCCCCACGAAAACATCGCCTTTATTCGTACAGTTCGACCACCATCTCTTCAAGATTAAAATTACAATGTTCATTTCCTCGAAATGTTAACGTAGCACCAGATACCACCAAGAAGATTACTTAATGAAATTGTGAACACATTTATCAACATCATCATCTGACCAAGCATCCCATGATAACAGTGCCACAGATCTGGCTAAACTTGCCATTACGTTGACAACAAAGATTCACAATGGTTATCATCGACACGCTAAGAAGAAGAAGATTGTAGATCAGACTTATTTTTAAAGTCTTGATGGAGATATGCAGCCATAATCACAATCTGTACAGAAATGACTCTGAAAATATTTGTTAGGCTGCTGAAAAGAAGAAGATCCAGATGGCAGTAAATCCTTTATTGTGCTGACGCGTTTCGGTCAAAGTCCATCATCAGAGCGCCTAGTAAAAAAATACAAAAAAACAATACAAATAATAGCACATACAGTGACATTGCGTTTCAACTTCTTGAAAAAGAGTAGAGCTACTAAACAAATGGTGATACATGCAATAGAAGTTAAAGTGGACACATAATGACGTCCATACAAAACTGACTAATACAGTAAGTGACGTAGATCAGTCGAAATCAAAACGTGACGTGAGACTGTTCACTACGGGGCCATAATGAAAACACAGACTACATGAGCTGAGCGGTCTCTACATCGTATGATGCGTTGTAACTTTAAGAAACAAAATCAGTAAAAACCATTTTCAAGTTTCGTTATTTTTCATTAAAATTATGAAAATGTCAACGTGTAAAAAGAGCCACCTGGAACTTTCTTGTGTCTCTTGAAACAAATACGCCACAATTGTCAGAGGAAAACGTACGATACTCACACTAGAGAACTTCAAGGTTGTTTATAGATTTGTATGCAAAAACTCTAAAACTAATTTATAAGAAATTTCACAATATTTAAAAAAAATAGCTCTGAGCACTATGGGACTTAACATCTGTGGTCATCAGTCCCCTAGAACTTAGAACTACTTAAACCTAACTAACCTAAGGACATCACACACATCCATGCCCGAGGCAGGATTCGAACCTGCGACAGTAGCAGTCGCGCGGTTCCGGACTGCGCGCCTAGAACCGCTAGACCACCGCGGCCGGCTTACAATATTTAGATTACTGTCTTAATATAAAGCAGTTAAATGTTAACATGTAGCTAAAAAAGGCTTTTTTTATTTTTTATCCACTATTACATCGTGGAAGATAACGAAAAAGTAATTTACGACAACTCGTTAACTGCTAATTTATCAAAAGATTCATACACTTCTGATATCTCATGTAAATTACAGTCTCCTCCAAATGATCTAGAATCGTGCGTTTACTACCATAGCGCACGATAGACTAGTCATCTTTAATGCGTCTTATACAGTGTTTCATGTCTCTTTGATGGTCCCCTAAGGCACTACCATGACTAACGTATTCATGCTCACGATACCTGGCTAGAAAATCCCTTCTAGTCTGTCAAATGTAATATTTGACAAATGAGCGAAGCAGATTGAAACGGTCTAGAGGTATGGTCCTGTCCTCCAAATCTGTTGTACGTTCAGTCCACTGTTCCCTTGCATCATCACACAAAAGCCCAAGCAGGACTTCAAATGTTGCGTGATGTGGTTGGTGTCTGTTAGGGTACTTGTTTTTGTATAGCCATGATGCCTCTCGACAGTTTCCACCTTGGCGATACACAGACACCACCTTGGCTTGTTCCCGACATGAATACTGGACCATTCTGTCGCTTACATTATGCTGCGTCAATCACGCAGCCTGCAACACACAAGGAACACGCGGCACGGGGAACTTTCATTCGTCAGCGGCAGCTACCGTGGCAACGATGCATTTCCGGACACTTGTTCATCGCACCTTTTCTCCTCCATCCTCAGTCAAGAATTCGGCCTTGCAGTTCGTCTGTTTTATTAATGTCCACCCTGCATAACACTAGAAAGTTTGTCAGTGCTTGCTAATACATATCCTTAAATTTAAAATTTTAAAAATATTTCAATAAAATCGATCGAGCGCAAAACTCGCACTCGAAATTTTTTCTTCCATCAGCCTACTTTCTTTCTGGCTGATCGAGGCAATAGCGAATAAAACACTTCGAATATTGCATTAGCATCTCGTTATAAAAATTTCTTTACAACCGAGTGGCAGTAAGTCACATTCGCATTGGGCGTGAGAAAAATTTTATGCCCTCTTTTTCCTTGATACATTATTCATTACGACGGATACGGCAGAACGCCGAGATAAGAGACTTCAGAGTAGGAGATTCTGAATCTACAATTTTACTACGGAAATTATGGAATAAAACAGACATGCGTTATTGACGTAGGGAAGCTGTTAACCGATTGAATGTTTCATAAAGTAGGCTCTTAAATATTTGTTTTTTATACATGACCATAACAAGGATGGTATTTTTATTATTTATTTTACAAAGTTACAATTTTTTAATTCGTACGAAACAGTAATATTTTCACTAGGAAGAACCGTGCCACACTTTCGCCCTTCCAGAAAGCAAGTTATTTGTGCATGTGCAATACACGTATATTCTTTTTAAAGAAACCTGCGTATACGAAAGATAACAATCCAGAAGAAAAAGAATATTGTTACATAAAAACCTCTGTTCTTCATCTTCCTTTGTTTCTCTGTGTCCACGAACCGTTGTATCGCTATCACAAATGTTTCACATTAAGTTCTCGTACCACACAGTTGAGAATCGTATAGTGTTCCTGTAGCGACACCATGTGAACGGCATCATAAGGTAATCAAAGTTTACAGCCGAACTTTCTGCCCTTTGTACTAGGAGTTGTCTTGGGGCATTCGAAAAGGGAGATATAAGGTGTTAAAACATTTATAAAATAAAATAGGGCAGTTTGTGAAGCTCACTTCTGGAAATTTTAGAGAACCTAATAGAATGCCAAACAAAAGCAAATAGCTTGTGATTTCTCAATGTCAAGGAAGGAAAAGAGATCAGACAGACAAACAAATAAGTACATATTTCTGTATAATATGAATACCACTATACGAACAAATACATCTGCTGCAGAATGTCATGTGCAACTACAGTTCATACTATATGCTTGACCTCATTTTTATGAAAATGGAAGAGTTGCTGTGTCAGTTTAGATTCAGTGTTGTTGCCCATTTTCGTGGATAGTATTTGCTCTTTTCTTCATACACTGCCGGAAAAACAAATTCAGTGCCCTTGAGGACTGTATTCATTGGCAACAGGGTACGTAATACGCGCATGATTTGTTTGACACAGTCGCCTGCCGATGTGGCCGAGTGGTTCTAGGAGATTCAGTCTGCAGCCACGCGACCGCTGCGGTCACAGGTTAGAATCCTGCCTCGGGCGTGGATGTGTGTGATGTCCTTAGGTCAGTTAGGTATAAGTAGTTCTAAGTTCTATGGGACTGATGACCTCAGATATTAAGTTCCATAGTGTTCAGAGCCATTTGAACTATTTGACACAGTCATTAGCGATCACATGGCGCTCAGGGGCTTGTCTGTGGGCACTCCTGTTTGATTCTGCGGGCGTCAACTGTGCCGAGGTGGACAGCGTTCGCAACAATTGTTTTTGCTAACAACTCTGCCCCAACGACGAGTACGCACCTCTGTCGAACAACTTCAGCCGTTTGAACTGGGTTTCATTGTGGGCCAATGGAAAGATGAACGGACATCGACTGATCGCTGCACATGTTGGGCACAATTTATCAGCGGTGGGTCGCCGCTTTCAACTGCAGTCTGTGGAACATTCCCACATGGGTAGACCAGGTTCTGGACATCCGCATAGAAGAAACATACATCAAGACAGACGAAAGCGACAGTGGCCAACCGACCATCCTCCAGAGGCGAAACCCGGGCTTACGTTGCATTTGATGTGTCATCTGATTACAGTGGCATTAAGATCACGTGTGCCACTAGCCAGACTACCACTGACACGATGCATGGCTACTCTGGTGTTGTGAAAGAGTTGGCTTTGAAGTGGAATGGCGTTCTGTTGTCTTCAGTGACGAGAATATGGCCGTCTGAATGCGAGTGAAGGACGTACACGAGTATGGCGTACACCTGGTGAGGTGTCTGTCTATTCCAGAGTGTATTCAGCCACGACACACAAGTCCTTTCCCAGCTTTCATGTACAGGGATCATCAGTGGCAATTTGCAGACACATTTGGTGTTTCTGCAGGGTACCGTAACCAGGGCTTGCTACATTTTACAGGCTGTTGTCCCCCTGTTAGCGTTATTTCTTCAAAAAGGAAGGTAATGTGCTCTTTCCGCAAGACAAAGCACGTCAAAACACGGCAACGTGTTCTTTGGGGTGTTCAACAGCTGTCCTGGACAGCGAGATCACCAGATATCTCGCCAATTAGACACTTATTGGACATGATGAAGAGGAAACTTTCTTGTCCTCAGGAGCCTGCAAGAATCATTGCCGAATTACAACAAAAGGTGCAAGATGCTTGGAACAATGTAGCACAGGATCGCATTTGGCACTTTATGGTCGTTGTTACACGAGAATACAGGCCTGCTTTACAGCCAGAGGGGGCCACTGATTGGGCAGCCTGCGTTACAGCCGGAGAGGGCCACTGATTGGGCACCCTTCACTGTGACGTGTGTGTTTCATTTGGTCTGAATTTGTTAACATATACTGCTACAATGAAGAACTGTCAGTGTACTTTGTAACTTCCAACAGAAAAATTTCGTAACCTACCAACAGTTTATTATTCCGTAACCTCGCAATAATAACGAATGTGACTAATCGCTCAATAAAATTGTGAGTCACATATAACCTTTCAATAATTGACTGTGAATTTATACTGGTAAATTTTGGACGTCAGCACTGCTGCGTCATGACCCTGAAAATGCATTCTGAATACAATGAAAATTCTTACCTCAATAAAGTCGCCGGATAACACATATATACTTGCTCCTATAAGAATTTTTTCTGGCACAGCCCAGTGCAATGCTGGCCGATAGATTTGTCATGTATATAAAGAAACAACTGATTTTTCTTTACAATAATCGGGATGACCATGGATTGGAGAAATTAGTAAATTCTTTAACTGGAGACGAATGACTGTCAAAAGCTAATTTTTTTAAGAGAGATTATTATGGAGAGTTTTTTTTAAATATTTACACGGGAATTGATATAACAAAAATACATATGCGCGAGGCTGCTTTTACCTTATACTACTTCGCTCAGGCACCGCCATCGCTCCCCACGACCGGCCCAGCCAACTCGGTTCACCAGACTGCTCGCCACTACTTACTCCTACTGCCACACTGCTCTTACTGCAGTCAACACTGCTCTTTGGTTTGAGATTCTCTTACAGCTTACATACGGCAGGCAGCGCGCGAGCAAACCATCGAATTACATCTGCTCGAGTGCGCTAGCAATAAATTCCTTAGTCATGGACCTCTTACAACTTGAAAAATTGATAGTGTCTGAGTAAGACTGTCTATTTATCTATCGACCTAAAGACGGTGTTTTAAAAAGAAGAACATAAGTTGAAAACTAAATTTTTATTGGTGAAAATATACTAAAAACATGGGATTTATATCAAAATGCTCAAAAAACCTTAAATGTTTAGCTATGCTATTATAAGTTCTCTATGAGTCCACCAGCAGCAGCAACAACAACACCTAAACCATAGCTAAAGTCGTCATAAATTTTACACAGTGTATTTGGTTTCGTAGAAGTTATGGCGGCTGTTATGCTGTTCTTCACTTCTTCTACGTCACGAGGTAAACAGGAGATGATCCCCAAAAGAAAAACTCTCATGGGATAAAGTCTGGCGAATTTGGAGGCCAAGAATACAGAGCAGTGTCTTGGAGTCCCATACGCCCTATCCGGCGTTGAGGCTGAGAGTAATTGAGAAACTGACGTACGTTATTGTGTCAGAATGGCGAAGCTCTATCCTGTTGGAAAATGAAGTCATAGGAGGTCTCTTGAAATTGCGGAAAAACCAGTTTTGCAGCATTTGAAGATACCTCATTCCTGCCACTGTGTCTCCCTGTGCGAGGTCGACCTGTAGTCTTACCTTTGCTGAGGCATCTTTCTCTTCAGACAGGCGATACCAATGACGAATGTTTTTGAGTTCAGTTGGATCTTTGCAAAGCTCCGGCGAAATGCACACTTGGATTGAAAACACTGATTCTCTTGAGTGGACGCCATATTATTTCTGACTGACTGAAAACTAAGAAGACGCGTTGACTGACAACTAACGGCGATTTCCTGAAATTGTAGGCCAACACATATATCCTTGTAGGCACGCCCAGTGTTTCGTAATTATTACTGTCGAAAATCAGGTCATTCTTTTTTAAACTCCTTTTATTTTGTCTTCGCAGAAGAGCTGATTTGCTATGATTTTGAGCTTATTATTATAAATTTTCTGGTTAAGTTCGCTACGAATCATAATATAGCCAAGGAAAGCATATTTTGTAAGTTCAGGACAGAATTTTCCTCGACAACATCCTTGTTTCTTTGATTTGCGAAAGTTATTTGGCCATGGCCGCGGCTAAACACGATTGACACACGATTGTCACTATGTCACGTCCTTACACTTACCGACATTTACGTACAATGTCCGCACAGAAATCGTAAACGTTTCACTGGACGCTATAGACACTTGTGGTTGAGAACGTGACTCGATAGCTGAACCATCTTTAAAGGCTAAACGGTTCACCTGTGCGTGCACACTGGGGTGGATAATTTTTTGTTCGGTGTTCTTACGTATTGTACATAACATGTATTCCTCTATACAGGGAGAAAAGTATTTAAACCGACAAACTCTGGGAGATTGTAGGGGACATAAAAACAAATATTTTTGCTAATATCATTTTTTCCTATGAGGAGTATTTAAACCGGTAGAGGAAGATTTCTCTGGCGGCTAATTAATTAAACCAACAAACACTTTTCCATTTTTTTATGACCAAGAGACAACACATTAATACAACCCAATTTCAATTAAAGCAAACTTTCAAAAATGTCTCCACTGGCACGTAAACAAAGGTTACACTGTCGGATCATGTTCTGTCCGACACGGGCAAAAACATCAGGAGTGTTCTGAATTGTTGCCCACACAAAAAAGTGGGGATCGAGCAGGCCATGGTACAGGACCACCTCTGCCAATCCACGTTTCTGGGAACCATAGGTCCAGGAATCGACGCACACGACGACTGAAATGTGCCGCCGCCCCGTCACATTGGAATCACATGCGTTGTCTTGTAGGGAGCGGGACATCTTCCAGCAATTCTGGCAATGCTCTAGAGATATAATTGTAATAGTACCTGCCATTTAATGGCCTAGGTAGCAGATACAGCTCAATTAAACAGTCCCCAACAACACCGACCCACACATTAACGAAGAACCGCACTTGATGAGCGCTAGTAACTGTGACATGCGGGTTATCGTCACGCCAAACATGCGCATTGTGTATGTTGAAGACTCCATCAAGCCCGAACGTTGCTTCATCGGTAAATAACACACAGGATGGAAATGTAGGATGCATTTCACAGCGTTCCAGGTACCACTGCGAAAACTGTCCTCTGGATGGATAATCAACTGGTTCCAGGTTGTGAACACGCTGTAAGTGAAATGGACGTAACAATTGCTCTCGAAAGACTGTTCTTACACTCGTCGGATTCGTCCCCATTTTACATGCAATTCCTCAAATTGCAGCGTTCTCACCGTGCGACGACGTCCCTGTACAGGTAATCTGCTAAATGATCCGGTCTCACGCAGACGTTGGTACACAGTACCAAAGGTCGTATGATGCGGGCTACGGCGATTAGGATATAGTTGTCGATAAACCCGCTTTGCGGCTTGTCCGTTGTGGTGCGTACTACGTAGCATATCAGTGCACTCACTCCAAGCGTATCGCTCCATTAGTAAACAGAGACAGTGCACTACTACACTGGTGGACAGCAGTTTCCTACAACTGAAGAGTGTAATACGCCCTGTAACAACTGAAGACCGTAATACGGCCTCTGACAATTGAAGAGCGTAATACGGCCTTCACCGGCTTAAATAATCCTCATAGGAAAAATGACATTAGGGAAAAATATTTGTTTTGATGTCCCCTACAACCTCCCAAAGTTTGTCGGTTTAAATACGTTTCGCCCTGTAGATTACACCTGTTTCTCTGTGACTTTCGAACGTACTGTACATTAAACCGAGTCTTTAGTCCGGCACATGAGGTTTTTTTTGTCACTTTACTTAATCGTATGTGAATTAAGCGGTGAGATTATATTTGGTCAAAGAACCCATTTGCAGAATTTAGTGAGAGAACTCCTCATACGCTGACATCGAACTCCGAAGATACCTGTATTACCCAGCTGTGTAATTTGGTGCGACCTGATACCGGGGAGCATTTGGTGGCGCTGACCCCTCTGCGCTGGTGACGCGCGCGCGGCATATTTTAGCGAGAAGTGATCAGAGCGTACGCGCCTGTCGCCTGCGCCGCTCCGCTTTGCGGAGGCTCTGGAAACTCCTTTGATGCCGCGCCAGCGGCTGGCGCCAGCCTTTGATGCTGCACTCAGCGTGATGGCGCCCACTGGCGCCGTGTTCGCATACTGATGATGCGCTCAGCTCCGACACCACATGTGGCCTGTTGACATTTATCCTACTCTAGAACTCAAATATATCGCACCGTTGGGCAGGGCATTCGTACTGTCTTCTGGCGTTCTAATACTTGAATAATCTATATCCAAAAAGATTTACATCTATAAGACACCTCACGGCACGTTTGTACCTCTGTCACTTCCCTTCTTTAATATTGCTGCCCACAGTGGTGTGCTTGCAGCGCAATTGCTAGTAAGTTTCATGGCCTCCCCGCAAAGAATATCTACATCTACACTCTGAAAACCTCTGTGAAGTGTACACCAGAGATTGCGTTCCATTGTACCAGTTGTTAGGATTTCTTCGCGATCCATCACGGGAAGAATGATTGTTTAAACGCTTCTGTATGTTCTGTAATTAATCTAATGGTGTCCTCAAGATCCCTATAGGAGCGATGTGTAGGAGTTTGTATATTTCTAGGTTCATCATTCAAATTCTGTTTTTGAAGCACTGTAAGAAGGCTTTCTCGGTTTGGTTTACGTACATGCATCTTCAAGAGTCTGCCAGTTCAGTTTGTTTAGCATCTCCCACGGGTCAAACGACGAACCGCAGAGTACGGAATCGTAACCCGGGAGTCGTGGAGCAGAGTCCCTGTGGAGAAACTTCTTTATTTTTTTCCCCGTTACACACGCTTTAATTAAACCCAAATTATGTACCGTATTTATTAATATTATCACTAAAGGCATGAAAAGAACAGTAAAGTAAAATTTACGATTGGAAACAAATTTTCCGGAAGGGATTATGAGGGATACGAGAACTTCGTATATAAAATCAGATGCTTTTATTGTTTTATAATTAATGTTTTACGCGTGCTTGGATGATATTAATCGTAAAACAGATGATGCAGTTATTTTCTCGGAACCTTGCACACGTTACAGACGCCGTATTTTCACGATTACATGGCTTAAATAAAGTTTCTATAGAAAAACAAACTTGGTTTACCTTCTTAGAAGTTTCGGTTTCATCGGTCAGTTAGGTAGCAAATTAGGTAGCAAACCAATTGTAACGCATCATTTCCCCAAATACTGGCGTGGACAACCGCTGACGTACACTTGAATGTGTTTTTGGTGCAGTCTTCTCCGGATGTTACCTCTTTTTCTCTTTTGATGTAATAAGAGTAGTTTGAAGATTTTGATCTTTTTCTTTACCTTAGGATAGAAACACATATCTCAGAGTTGCACTAGCGAAGGGAATTTGGGGGCAGTCACTTTTATACTACACGATGACACTCCTTCTTTACCTAGAAAAATGTCGTCGGATTATTCGTTGATTGGTTTGTCTTCTGCAAGAGTCGATTAAGGGAAGAAATTCGTTCTTCTGATCGTAGGACTTTATCACGTAAGTGAAAAAAAGTTTTTACATGGTTGTTAGGAGTTCCAGAAATTTTCAAGAACTATTGGCAGCATTCCTATATCTTGAAGCGTGCTTATCCACCATTTTTAGAATCCTCGGTCCAAAAGAGCCAGTACTCTTTTGTAGGGGTGTGCAAACTGTTAAGTAATAATTCTCCAGAAAGGATTATAGCATACTGCGCTGTTAACGAATGGGATACTTAATTCACATTTCGTTTTATTTGTAGTGTAGGCAACACAAAAACTGAAAATAAATTAAGAATGATTACTCCTAGGACTCGAACCCACGATCCTCGGATTACCATTTTGCACTCTTTCCGCTCCGCCATCCACTGCCTGGAAAATACAGTATAACACAATTGGCTCGTTCCTCGCCCAACTCGCTCCAAAAATGCTGCAATTTTTCTAAACGCTTGGCCATCTGGAGCACTCGCTTTTATTGATTTCATTTTTGGCCAAGTTCTCCGCATACCATAAATTAAGTAGCATTGTACCAACAACCGTTACTTCGGAGTGACGCGTGCTGGTTCATTTCATCGATCAGCCGTTTTTCCCACGCCCCTGAGCCCAAAATGAAGTCACATTTACCATAAATTTGGACGAAGTAGGTGATAACGAGAAGGCGCGGCCGCCTTGTAACAACATGTTGGTGTAGTTGTACAACAACAAAATGTTAAAATGTGTGTGAAGTCTTATGGGACTTAACTGCCAAGGTCACCAGTCCCTAAGCTTACACACTACTTAACCTAAATTATGCTAAGGACAAACACAGACGCCCAAGCCCGAGGGTGAACTCGAACCTCCTCCGGGACCAGCCGCACAGTTCATGACTGCAGCGCTGAGACCGCTCGGTTAACCCTCGCCGAAATTGTACAACAGTTACCTGACACATAGAATATGTTTTTCAGTTTAGGTTCATCACGATAGTTCACATTATTTATAGGCACTAATGAATTCAGAGCTGGGTATTTTCGTAAAGCACATGGTAAAAAAATTCCATTTTGAGACTCGTTACTCGCGCAGTGCCTTGTCATTGATTTCCCGGCGGTTGCTGCCCGTGACATTTCAATTACCACGGAAAAGGCAGGCACCGGAGGCATAGTCTGGTCCATTTGTCTGCAGTTCAGACTGGTCATAGCTTCAGGGAAGCGCTGGTCATTGGCGTAGAGGAAAGTTGCGCGGGAGGGAGGGGGGGAGGGTCGCAGAGCAGCTGATCTCCCGTCACATGCAGCCGCAATCGGTGACCGCAGTGCCGCCAGCACCGCACAACCCCGATTTCATTTCTTTTCCGGCTATAAAATATACGGATGGTCAGCGTTCATGGTCTCGTCGTCGACTAGGCGATTGAGGACGCAGCATAAGATAATGGCAGGGGAAGGAAATCAGCCGTATCCCTTCCAAAGAACCATACTAGTATTTACATTAAGCTATTTTCCCCCATCTGCACCACGTAAATTCCAGTATATTTGAATAAATTTTGCAGATTGGGCAACAGATCTTTTAGCTTGTGCCTCCATACTCTTTTCCCCTTGGCTAGTAATAGTGACTACTGCAGCAAAGTTTCGTTGCGGCGGATTGTCACAAATGAATGTCGTCTTAAACAGGTGATATATGACATGACTGTTGCAAGTATAAAATGTGAGAATTGAAATATGTTTACAGTCTAACTGAATGCTTTTGTTTTACAAGTTCTTCAGCTTAGTCTAGTACTTGTTCAAATGGCTCTAAGCACTATGGGACTTAACATCTGAGGTCATCAGTCACTTAAACATAGAACTACTTAAACTTAAGGACATCACACACATACATGCCCGAGGCAGGATTCGAACCTACGACCGTAGCAGCAGCGAGGTTCCGCACTGAAGTGCCGAGAACCGCTCGTCCACAACGGCCGGCTCTAATACTTGTGATGAAACAGATGGTCGTTGGTAACATAACTTGAAGCACTGTTCAGGAGGAAAAGCGTTCGTTCAATAGAAACTCTTCCTCGCAGCACTGTTCAAAGACAAAATTCACAAACACATGCAAGGACTTGTAGGTTAACTTGGAGACTCTAACTCGTTGTCTGTAACTCTGTTGTCGCCGGACGTGGTACTCTTCTCGCTGCTTGCTGTGGACTAAGCGTTGATTGGACGTAGAACTGCCCTCGTGTCCAGTGTCGCTGTGTTTCAAGACAGGCCGTCAACAGTGGCGCGGAGAACTTCTGTGGGAGAGTTTTGCTGGAGTCGCCTCATTGGTGCACCCACCGATGAATCATTTTGGTGCCTACAGCAAGCCCCAGGTCTACGCCCATCGACTACACCACTGGTTACATTTCTAGCATCGCATATTGAGTGGGCGATGTAACCATAAAGTTGAATTGCAATACGACCCATAATACTCATAAAGACGCTGCAACGCACCATGTCTGTTTACCCTGTTGTAATGGGTCCCCAGTCGTAGCTCCAGTACAAAATCAGAGTTATAACTATAAAGCCATAAATTTATACTACGTATACGACAAAGGACTTCTAAAAACCATGAAGAGGAGGAGGTTACGAAAACGATTCGTCCACGTCGTGGTCAGTAAAGGCAAAACATCAGTTTCACAGCCGCGCGGGATTAGCCGAGCCGCCTTAGGCGCTGCAGTCATGGACTGTGCGGCTGGTCCCGGCGGAGGTTCGAGTCCTCCCTCGGGCATGGGTGTGTGTGTTTGTCTTTAGGATAATTTAGGTTAAGTAATGTGTAAGCTTAGGGACTGATGACCTTAGCACTTAAATCCCATAAGATTTCACACACGTTTGAACATTTTTTGAACCTGTTTCACAAATAAGACGAAGTTTATTGGCTGTAAACATGTTAATATAACCAAGATAGCACTCGCATGTGTTGGCACACGGTAAACCACTAAAAAACACAAATGCTGGGCCTTACGCTTCTTACATTTATTCAAAATGCAGCAACTTCCCATAGCTGGTAAACCAAACGGGAAAAAACTAGCTTATTGTCAAGGTCTTACTCTAGGGTTTTCGTTCTCTCATTGTGGCATGTTAATCTCAGGAAAAGTATATCGTTAACAGTTGTTGTGCTGAAATACCTAAAACCCAGTTACTGTGAGAAGATTAACAGAAATGACGGGCCCTTACTGGAAGACTGAATCTTTTGTTCAGGAAAGAAGCCCAAAGACATTAAATCTCTGAGAAGTTCTATCCCCTTTGTTGATTGTTTGACCACGATCTCTTCGTAATGGGATATCTCTCTTTCCCTGAGTGTAACCTAATAACTAAAGCCTTTACTTTCTTTAAACGTTCAATTTTCTAATCTTGCAAATAATTCGAACTGTGAAAGCTTACTGAAGCCACGAGCCATATCACACTGTACACTCGTATTTGTGTATTAACTGTCCTGAAACCCTCGACCCGTCACACTACTAACGCGAGAATCTGCTTGTAATATCTGACTCTGGTTTGCAGACTGTCTGTAGATGGTAACGCATGAAATAATCACGCATTTGTATAAGAGATAGTTTCATTGGAGTGACATCCGACTGTGGCAGTAATCATGGACTAATATTGTATCACGGGATTGGTACGTCGTATGAGGGTCGACCGCGGCTTCGACTACACAACTGATCTCATCGCACTTGACCGCATCCTAACCCATTTTCGCCATGTTATTGGTGTATCTCGAGCACATCGTTTCACGTAAAACTCTAAGTACTAACGTCCAGAGTTCACTGCCGTGCGGAAAGACGTACTGATAACAGACGTTGCAGTGGACCGGTGGTTGCCAAACTTAAGAAGCTTCTGAGCTAGCGTACCGTTTTTAATTTCTACTGATAGTAACTAAAAGAAACTAGGAAACAAACAAGATTTTTTTAACTCTTACCTTTGTATATTGCTCTTCTAGTTACATTTTTAGTAAAAATGAAAGATTTTTAATTAAACTGTATATAAGAAAATGAAATTGAATTTTAAATAAGGAAGAATTTGAAGTATAGGTAGTAATAAATTACAAATATAACAACAGATTTTTTATCAGATTTATTAACGACGGTGAGAAGAATGCTACTCTTTTTTGTACATCAAGATTTTTGGTGGTCAGAGAGTAGGTAATGGCTACCATTCGAGTACATTTGGCAAAGTGTTCATCAGTCAGTGTCTTTCTGTACTCTTTTTAAAAACATCTTATTGGAAGAAGAAACCTCACGCCGATATGTAGAACTGAACATTGCCTTTATTTTGAGACCCACCTGGACCAAAATTGAGAAATTTCTGTAGGAGCAAGAGGTCAAATATTTTCAGTGTTTAAAGAAACCTGTTTTAAAGATAAATCATTTTGAAAATCAATCAGTTCCAATTCCACTGCAGTACTCTGTTCTTGAAATCAAAATACTCCATGACACAAGTGGGTAAGTTCTCAGCATCAGACTTTATAAAAGGCTAATTGACAAAATGAGCCTCAACTGACATGCTTTTGAACTCTTGGAAGTTTTCGCTGAACTGACGTCTCAAATCCGAAAGAATTTCAACGTAATTCTTGTTGTTGCGACGTTGAAGCGCTAAAGAGCCTTCCTTGTCAAGAGTTTGTTTCTAACAGCAAAGTGTTTGTATGCACCCTAGTGAAATTTTTTTTCTAATGGTTCCAGCTTTTATGAGAATGAAGTAACATCTGAAACTGTTTCCACAATGTCTTCGTCCTTACTCTGAAGCTGCAAGATAAGGATCTTTACCTTTCCCTTGATGTGTGTGACAAAAGAAAAATTCTACAACCAAGCCATGTCATGTAGTTCACGGAAGGATTCGCCTCGTTCTTTCAAAACTTCTAGTAACGTAGGAATCAGTGCTTTAAAACGGTATAAAACTCTGCCTCTGCTATGCCAATGAACTTCCTCGTCAAACAATAGTTCACCATAGTGGCAACCTTGTTCATGAGTCAGTGCTCTGAACAAACGTCTCTGAATTACATTTGCGCTAACCTTGTTCAGTACTCTTATGGCTGTTTTCATTGCATTGTTCATACAAACTTCCCACCGCGTGGGTTTAGCCGAGCGGTCTAGGGCGCTGCAGTCATGGACTGTGCGGCTGGTCACGGCGGAGGTTCGAGTCCTCCCTCGGGCATGGGTGTGTGTGTTTGTCCTTAGGATAATTTAGGTTAAGTAGTGTGTAAGCTTAGGGACTGATGACCTTAGCAGTTAAGTTCCATAGGATTTCACACACATTTGAACATTTGAACAGACTTTCCACACAGCGACTGCTGGTGTATTTCACAACAGTAAGACAGATTTAGAAATTCGGTTGTCTTTACGACACAAGGCTATGAATTCCGTCTGTCCACCTACTGTCGCAGGAGCTCATCAGTTACTAACCACATCAACTTCTATACTGGGACATTTTCAGAGTTAACAAGATATTTAACTGTTGAAAATTTCTGCTGTCCTGTAGAACGTCCTGTTGGTGGTATAATTTTTACCAGCCCCTATCTCAATTCGTAATTATCAAAAGTAAATCTTACACAAACGGCCAACTCAGATGCACCAGCTATGTCAGTGGACTCGGCAAGTTGTGGGCAAAAAATAACTGCAACTAACAGTTTTAAGTACTTACTTGTTACTGTATTTGGAGAAAGCGGTACAGAGTTAATAACGTTACCTCAGTTCCATTTTTGAAATTATTGATAATGATTCTATATCTTGTAAAAATTCATTTCTGATTAACTCACTGTCTTCGTAAGGTTTACTATTTTGTGCATTAATTTTTTAAGCATGGAATGACGCCTGAGTTGATGATCTGTCATTGTGTAATGGTTTTAAAAAAGATGATAGCTGAGCATTAAGTTTGGATTTTAACTGCCTTACCTGAGAGCAGAATCGAAAGGAAAACCTTTCCCAATCACCAAGTGAACGATTTTGAAGTGACGTTTGACGTTTCGCTTCTTCCCAAGTGATACAGTTGAAGAGCACAAGAAAACACACGTTTGTCATTTACCTTGGTAAAGAAGTAATCGGTTTCCCATTTCGATGAAAGTGATAAGTTTTTTCGCTTTTTGCTTGAGCACGCCATCATTAGAACAATTAGCTTAGTACCAATGCAGAAGTCGATCCACGTTAGCAAATGTCTGATATACAGGGTGGCCAGAAACAACATGAAAAGCTTGTAAGGGTGTAGCAGGGTATAGTGTGCTGAGAAATAGTAATTAAGAAAAAAAATCGATACCTTGCAGCCAATCAGACCATTGCGCTCGCAGATTCAAGCAGCGCGCCAGATTCAATTAGTCTCAGTTGTTCTCATAGCGTAGATCATAGAGCAGGAGACTGCTCAGCCTTTGGCTCACGTGCTATCCTCACTACCTTCCCATGCCCAGTTACTGTATTGCTCTCTACTTCGGTTTTAAGAAACGTTTGGTGTCGCCGTCTCTGGGACGATGCTTGAATTTTCGCGCGCAGCGGCCTGTTTGACTAATATCAAATTCAAATAACTCTGAATCTGTGCAGTGTATGTAATGTTTTTCTTAACAACTATTTTTCAGCACAGCCTACCATATTACACACTTAAAAGCTTTCCAGGCAGTTTCTGACCAAGAAAAACATAATATGCACAACCTCACGCGTCTACAATCAGCTATAAGGTTGACAATGTAGTATCCTTGACTGGCAATCAAACAGTTATTCTCATGAACCCCATCTGATTTCAGAGAGCCGATCCAGGTTGGTAAACCTAAGTGCTACCCCAATCTACCGAAATATGTGACTGTCAGCTACTAGCAGCTCGTGATCGACCGTCTGGTGATCACTATCTTAGACAATCGATGGTTACAGCAACAAACAGAAACGCCACAGTGCAGCAAATCACTTACACATTAAATGCTGCAGGTCGACGACGACTAATGTACACTCATACACACCAGATGCACCACGCCACTACGACTTAAGCCGTCCTCACACGTGGCGATAAGCTAACGTTAACGTGGACGCGAACGCGAGATCCGGCCTCACGAGAGACAGAGAGAGAGACGTGAATACACGGGGCGAGCTGGTTAACGCAATTGCGCTCCCAGCGCTGCCCAGCGGACGTTTCCGGTTTTATTTAGCTCGCAAACCACCCAGTTTCTGTTCGAAAATGGATGCGCGTAAATAGGTTCTTTAACCCTGTTAGCAATTGTCGAAGAAGAGCGGACAAAACGATAAACAAGATTTTGGACTTTTCGATGTTTTCAACAGCAACTTGCTGGCGGAAGAACAACACATAATGCTGTACAACGATCTCAGGTACAAAGAATCAGCAGTTATTCATTAACGCAAGTGAATTATCATCAGATTTTCGGTTTAAAATTGAATGCAGTTGAAGTATAGTGTCTAATTTCAGTTTCCGCATGCATAAATCCATATTGTCGATGTTGCATTGACTGAAATAATGTATTTCATCACATAGATTTCACGATCGAGATTCATTTCGTAATTTTTCCCACCATCACTGGAAAAGATATTTACCGACAAGATACACGAGTCAGTCCACAACCCAGAGATAGGGATATATATACTTTACAGAAAATTTCGCTATAGCAGGAATTCCAGTGTGTAACTTGTGTTTGCCGGCTTGGGTGGCCGAGCGGTTCGAATCCTGTCTTGGGCATGGATGTGTGTGATGTCCTTAGGTTTTTTTTGTAACTTGAGTTTACTTTCAGACATTGACTGTCAATGACGTCAGGATTCCTGGCCACTGGGGAAACGTTCCAGTTTTTGGGCTCTGAGACAAGAACTCCAGGAAATACATGATTTATAATAAAGAACATCGACTTTTAAAATAGTACGTCTGTTAAATAAATAAGAAAGACACAAAATCTTTTAGAAAACAAAAGATGAAAACAGTTTCATTGGATACACTGCGCTAAGGACTCGACATAGCAACAAGATTTCAGCATATTGCAAAGACTGCGTAAAGACTGTATCTACAAATGCCATCAGTTGAGATTTAAAGTGCTAGTTGTGCCACAAAGGTGCGCTTTGGTAGGTCATCATCGTGCTGTAGCATTGAAACGGCATACTTTCGTGGCACGCAAGTCATAGCACTAAGAACTTCACTGCCTTTACTTACCGATATGTAGTTTCCTTGCATTTTGTTTTAACAAATAGTAGCTAAAACGACGCGTTTTCAAAGAATCCATAATTTTCTTATGCTTTGAAACAGCTCGAAATCACTTCACATAATCTGTGTGGAAGAGAATCCATCAAATACCATGTCTGATGAATGTAATATGCCGTCTTCTATGTTTCGCTTGTGACGAAAAGCGATGTCGCATCTCACTAGTTACGTTCCATTTCACGAGGCAAAAATGTAATATGACAGATCCTTTATTTCACGCTCCGCCGTGTAGTGGAAGGTTGAATTCCACACTGTGTCGACATCAGCTCTTTATCCACGTGCGTTCTTACGTCTCTTGAGACAAGTCCCGTACGCGTACCTCTGCTCACCACAAAAAACAGGACACGGAGATTATTATTGGTGTGACGTCTAGAGATCAACCACTACTGAATACCTCCAGTGCGTTGACGACACCACCTTCCTTGCTGTGCATCCGAGCCTCCATTCATCCCAACGAGTCTTCCAACACCATATCCACAACTTCATATCCCGGCGCAAGCAGTGGTACTTCTCTTTCAATCCTGCAGAAACCCAACCATTCTGTCCCAGAAACAGTTCTCTGAAACCGAAACCATCCAGTGCATGTAACTACAACACTACAATACCTTCGATTAACACACGAACAACTTCTAACACGGAATCGCTCCTATTCACCATCTAAAAAGAAAGCCTACAAGAGGCTAAAACTACTACCGCCGATCTTGGAAATGGCAAACCTGGCTGGGCGTTCACGTCTTACTGGCGTGAGCGTCTGTGGAAGGTAGCTGAAGGACGTTGAAGTCAAAAGTAGGAGAAAAGGTGTTGGAAGTCCGCGGTCCACCACAGATTATGGAGGTCCGAGGCTTGCCTGCTCTATGGAGCAGAAAAGGCGGCGATCTGTGGCAGATCTGGTGACCGAGTACAGAGCTGGTGCAGACACAGGTATTCCGGAGCACACCGTTCAGCGCACATTATGGAGGAAAGGGCGCCGAAGAAGACAACCGCCAAGTGAAAACACAGGAAAGTAACGAAAATCGTAAGAGAAAATGAAACGGAAAAAGTCGAGTAAATATGTTTTTTAACCTTTATTTCTTTCTATTAGCTAAGGCTACGAAACCTGAGACGAATAATGTGACCAGTAATACGTATGCTTTGTGACGTTCATTCACTTGCATTCGAAGCCGGCCGCGGTGGTCTCGCGGTTCTAGGCGCGCAGTCCGGAACCGTGCGACTGCTACGGTCGCAGGTTCGAATCCTGCCTCGGGCATGGATGTGTGTGGTGTCCTTAGGTTAGTTAGGTTTAAGTAGTTCTAAGTTCTAGGGGACTAATGACCACAGCAGTTGAGTCCCATAGTGCTCAGAGCCATTTTTTTGCATTCGAAGTATGTGTCTCGTAAGTTCTAATGTATTAGCGTGCGCGTAATCAAAAGGAAGTAGTAATTCATCCCGTAGAAATACCAAGGTGTCCGACATAATCGCTTAATGAAATGTCTACTTGCTGATAGCGCATGTCTTCACACCGTTGCACACATACTTGCTAAAACGAACGATGTATGTGCTTCCATTGTGTCCTTTTATTTCTACCGTCCGTAAGTTTGTCCTCTGAAAACAAAAAACAGGGAAGACTGGAGCTACATTTTACAATTTTTTCGGTATTTTAATGCCAAACATCTTACAAAATAGCAGCAGTATTAAAGATTTATCAATAATTTTTTCCTAATATTTATTTGATACTAGCTTTGACCCCAGTTTACAAACCCGGCAATGTCCTCGTATTCATTTTGACCATTTTGTATCAGAAACGTGCAGTTGTACGCTGGGCCCAGCTGCTCCGCTTATCTACAACACGATTTTGTAAACATTTCTATGGTAACGTCTCTTCACAGCTCTAGAGACTGCTACTGTTTCCGCCTATAGCAGTTTGCGTTTCACTGTTGAAAGTTGTCACGAATGCTGTCAGGTGTCAGCCATTTTCTTAAGTCGACTAACCTGTGGGAGTGTCTTGGTAGTAAACAATAAATATATTAAAACTCCATACATTATGCGGCATTTTTTCACGCATTTCAATGTTTATGACGTCATATCTCCTGATCCGTGTATTATACAATGATATAATTTTGTAGGTACATTCAGTGGCATGTGTGGATATTATCTGCAAAATATGTTGCAAGTAGAGTTAGTAGTACATAAATAATAAATTCAAACATCATGCATAATGTTGCAGCTTTTCACTCATCTCCATGTTTAAAATGTCATATCTCCTTAACTATTTGTGATACCATGGTACTGTTTCGATGATACATTTAGTGGTATGTGTGTTTAAAAGGTGCAGTTTTTCCTCATCATCATTTCAACCTCATCGACACCCAGGTAGCCCAAGTTGCGTCAAATCAAAAGACTTGCATTTCAAAAATCCGATATGCTAATTTTATTTTCAGTTATCCACTTTTTCTCCATTATCATCTACTCACCTCACGTGAAGCTGATATCCAGTTTTCGCTGTATGTAAGATCCAATCTCTTACTGCCTCCGTAACGCATCCAGTGATCACAAAACAATCCTCATCTTTCCAGGCCTCATTTACGTGTTACATTTTTTAAACTTCTGGCGATAGCATACTGTCAAATAGGAATACGTGAGCGGGTTTTGACTATGCAGCACATATGGCGAAATATGTCACGAACCGCTCCCTGGCGACGTGTAGATATTGCGGAGACTGTATCAAAAAGCGGGTGCAGAAACGAAGTGTATGCTGACAAGAGTTTCTCGTAAGCATTGTTCATTGCACGTGTTTGGTCGTCATCAGTACGACAGATAGGATGACACAGAGACTCACGTTAGTTCACAAAGAGGCTATACTTTTACGGAAGTTCTGGTACGCTATTTTGTGTCAAATATTTCTTAATGCTTCTAAAAGCTAAATATCGTCTGATATTAAAATATATTCATTTGCTGTTCTATTTATCTGAGCTTCTAGTTAAATTCCGTAAGTACCTAACATGATAAGTAATTGGAATCAATATTTTACTCTGTACACACTTTTTACTAATACGTCAGCGTTCGAATAATTTAATTATAAAATCTGGAGAAAATTCAATACCCAAGATCACTTTTGGTACCATTTAATCCTGATTACTGATTTTATTAATTAAAACTGTCATCTTCTGATATTTAAAGAAACCTGTTTTTACACGTTGTGGTCCATTATGACTCTATCACATTTACCATGTTGACGTTCTAGAAGATATTATGCAGGACATTTATTCACTAGAATGCAACATGGTGTGTGTGATACAGTCATAATAGAGCAGAACTTACAACAACATAGCAATTACGGATCGCCCCTGCTTGTCTCTGAATGTGAGCAATTTCAGTTAATGATAAATAATACGTTACCTGTGAAACTGGAAAAACGATCCCATGAGCCAAAAGTCCCATTAATATGAACGAGAGTCAGTGCATCCCATGTTTCAGTCCTGCTAGCGACAATGGTTATCTGCATTCTGGTAAGAACTGAATGAATGTCGAATTGTTCTTGTTATTTTTCCTTTCCAAATAAGGGTTAACCCGTAGTGTACAAGTCTACGAGAATAAACGCTAAGAACGTGTGTATGTACTTCTACACATTGTCTTTTAAGTTGTGCGATCAGCATTGTCTCCCATATTTCTACCTTTCTCCGTATTCAAAACTAATCATCCCCAGGTACTAGCTGTCGTTCCGTTCTTAGGTAGTGTAACGTTCTTTTAAAATGGTGTATTTGGGGTCACCTTAAATGAATGTATGGGACGTGGGCTGTCAGGAAACTGTACATTACTCTGGGAAGCGAAACTCACGCTTTCTGTGGTGCTTCGCAACTGTTGCATCATAGGGTGGTTACTGTCACGTTTTCTGTGGTGCTTCGCAACTGTTGCATGGTAGAGTGGTTACTGTCACGTTTTCTGTGGTGCTTTACCTTGCTTGCATGAAGACTTCTGCTTCCAAGTTCAACAATACTTCCATACCTACATTAATATAACACTTGGTGGCTTCACACAGCACACCATATGCGCCCAGCGCTCTCTTTCTCCAACACTACATTAATCTCAGACCAGAAGCAGCATCTCTGGATCAGAGTCAGCGATATAAAGCCTATCAAAGACCTACATCGTTTACAAAATCACATTCGGACGCCGCATACAAATGTGCCCCAGTAGACTCCTTTCAGTAGATAACTCGTGTTAGTGTTGTGGAGCCATGACTTATTAATCCGAATACGAAAAGTAATGGAATGTAACCCAGAAGAGGAACTGCTTTTGCAATGTACTCTGTACAACGTACACAAAAGTTCATGTAATGAAACAGGGGATCGAGAGTCCTTAGTATGAATACCACTACAAGTCAAGTTAGATATTATTCTACGAGTCTGAAAGTTCACAGCCTAAAAGTTTACGGTGTCATTGAGATAAAAAACAATTGACAACTTACAGGAATCTGTGGTCTGAACAATTCGCTACAGATCTTTTGAATTATCATTTTCATTATCCTTCTTTAATTCACATTGCAGTGTGATTCACCGTGGAATCATCGTGTAATGGCACTTCCACTAAAGCTGCCACATCCAATGCCTATTAGTCACACATGTATTTTGGCACTCAGAGTAGGTGGGGCAGCGAAGCATTTGTTAAATCACTCAATAATTTCAGGTTTCAGATTTTTAGAGATTGTGTGTACTGTTCAGTAACAGCAAGTGAAGATTTTTTTTTTACATTCACGCTTTTGTCGAGACGATCCTTAGGTTGGGCATGACATTAAGACACGACTCTTATCCACTGAGTAGCCTCTGAATAAAGTTTCTAAATACTGCTGCCAACGTGTTGACTTGTTATTTTCTGGAGGTGGTTTCATAATGTGTACACAAATTTAACTTCCAAGTTATGTCTTTTAGAGAAAGGTTAGATAAATGTGCGAAAGACAATTGTTCACAGTCAAATAGTGAAACCTACAAAACCAAGAAAAGAACATTATAATGCAGAGCTGTTTGCCTGTAACGCACATATTAAAAAAAACTGATAGATAAGAATATAATCTTAACTGTTAGTAAGAACGTGATATCCATGTAGTGGGCACATATCAACTTACGCGCATGCGCAACCTACCCAATACTGCCGAACACGTTTTATAGTCAAACGGTAGCAATCTTCATGTCCGCGTGTATTGTTCTGATGCCTTTGCTTCAAGAGTTCGTGTCTGCCAAACAATCCAGTGCTCATTAGTTCAGATGTAAACAACCGATACAAAACTGTGCTTTTACTGACACCTATCAGATATATCGTACGCTACGTAACAGCGTTTTTAAATTTCAAACATAACTCTTTTGTAAAATGTTTTACGTCTGTTTCTAGCTCATTTGAACCGTTATGTGACAGCTTTCCCGATTTAATGCTTCTGATTAATTTTTTTTGTTTTTGTTTTAGCTTCCGATGTAATGGACATGTGTTCTACTTGGAGTTTTTATTTCTCTTTCCATTTGTGTAGCTACTGCCCTGCAGTAGTTTGACAAATATCACTACGACCTCATGATATTTTCATGCGCACGAAAATATTTGAACAAATACCGAGTAGAGAAAATCCAGCAAACGGGCGCGATTGCCGAAAGGCTGCTCTTGCAGTCGAAATGGACCTGTAATGCTTCTGACAGCAGGAATTACTTGTACGCCCACGCATCAGCTTACTGCGCCTGTCACTCGTCGAAGCGCCACTCTGATAATCTGTTCAAACGTCGTTCCCTTTTCGTTTCAACGACGCCAAAATCACACCACTGCTTCGCAGTTTTACCGTCGAAACCAAAAATAAATGTAAAACCACAGTTTCCATATTGTTCGCGATGCATCGACCAAAAAAATCCCGTACAGAGTTATGTTACGTGAGCGCACAATGCGGTTGTGTTCTCTTTGTTCTCTAATTACGTCTGCGGAACCAAAAAAAACGTGCAGGAATTCCACGGTATATAAAATCAAGAATAAAATGATAAAATAAATTACTTTAAAGGACAATTACAGTAATAGAAATCGATATGTTTCTATAATTTACCTAATTTTGTACAGTGTCCCAGTGTAAGATCTTCGCTCAAACTGACCCAGTCATGTAGCTCATAGCGAAGACAAAAGACTCGCGCACGGGAACGCAAATTAACGAGTTTAGGAGTTAATGTCTCGTCGACCATGAGGTTATTAGAGACGGAGTACATGCTGGGATTAGGGGAGAAAATCGAGACAGCCTGTCATTTGCATGAAAATATTGAGAGTTGTCACGGAAAACATAAATCTGGATTCTCAGACGGGGATCTGAAGTGCCTTCCTCCCAAAAGCGAGTCAAGTGTCTTACCGATGCGCTCGCTCGGTCTCGGGAGACTTGATGAATTCAGCAACGTCGTATCGATTTCACGTGGCCTAATGCCGCACTGAAACACGTCTAGTTGCAAAATGCCATGCACTATACTACTCTGAGAGCTGTTCTTAGATTTTTACACAAAAAAGAAGATTACATGGGTCAGAAGTACACGGTGTGAGACACACATTCTGCGTCAGTCGATTCAGCACTTTGATCCAGAAAAATGTGAAACCCTTGTCAGACGTTACTGATACATATCTAAACAGGAACTAATAGGTCTTTGCGAGTCCTTATACATATTCACGGTGATTCTGTGGTGGTTACAAATTTTCAAGCATAAAGGAGAAGCGTAAATGTACGATTTTGAGGTAACGGATCAAGGTTTAGAAACAACAGAGTCGAAAATTGTAACGGAAAATCATTCTGACACCTCTGACAGTGGAATCCATGTGAAGTGTTTTTCACAGACATAATACCACGGTTTGCGGAACATATCCCACTTGTCACTCGTCAACAGATATCGTTCCAGCATGATGGGGCCCCACATCTCCTGGAGCAAATTCACGTTTCCTCCGACACTGTTCTGACAATACTGGACATAATAGAAAGGGTACGACAGAACTTTGTGTGACGATGCCATACCTGCATTAACACCAGGGGACACCATTCTGAACAGCTGTTGTAAATGTAGCAGCTTGTGAAATTTGTATAGGCAAATGCCGTAGACTTACGGTTTTCGATCCCTCTAACATTAAGTTATGTGGGTCGTTGCTGGTCCATAAACAAGGAGAATTATCTGAGGATAACCTGAAGATTTCAGTGGGAATTTTGTAGATCGTGAAGGGGTTCAGAAGTTGGAGTCTTGAGTTTCACTATCTGGGAAGTTAAAGGTGACGCTCGATTTTGGAACCGATATTCATGCTTTTTTTCATAAAGTAATGAAACTGACTTTAGGCATTTATTGTTCCTACACCTTTAATATCGCATTATCTAGTTTTTTAGGTAGAAAACACGACAACGACAAAAAGTCTTCGCGTTGTACGAGGGCTGTTGGTGGGAGCTCTGAACACCACAATTTTCACCCTAGAATAAAATTTCAAAAACTATTTTAAACAAATGATATTCTGTAACGTAATACTTAGGGATATTTTCAAATTAGTTTAAACAAAATGGCGACACTCTAAAATAAATGTCATTTTTTTCGACGAAAGTGCCACTATAAAAACGTCCACCAAAAATAGAGATTAGAACGTCTCCCTTCCAAAGGCAGAATTTGAGCATATTTCCGCCATATGAAACGTCCCCTTAGAAAAATTGTACAAGACTGTGCATAAACTGACACACAATATTTTTGGTGCAACGCAATCTGACTTTAAATAATCCCTACAAGAGAATGGCCCTGACTAAATTAACCTATACGTTTCACAAATCACTTACCTCACAAAAATCTTCGTTACTCAAACTACTGCAATAGAGAGAGCGCACATACTGCTAGCTAAATAAAAGATACAAACTACGGAAGGCACTAACTACTGATATGTATAATTAGCAAATGAAAGATTTTAACAGAGAACAAACAATGTATTTACCTTAGTAGTCACAATATATATATAGCAGTTCATGACATCCATTCTTACAAATTTCAAAACTCCACCATCTCTCTCCCCACATCCACCACTACTGGCGGCTCACCTCCAACTACACAACGTTACGCGCTGTTAACATCCAGCTGCCCAACACTACAATGGCGAGTATTACAACAATGCCAACCAGCCACAGACTGCACAGCCAGTGATCTTCATACAGAGCGCTACGTGGCGTTACCAATAAAAAAAACCTAAACAGCCTACTTACATAGCCCCCACGCTCCCCACAAACAATTTTACAAATTGTTTTGGGCAGTGGCCAATAATGATTTGATAAAATTTTCATAATTACAATAACAAAGATATGAAATGCACACACTTAATGATACAATGTTCATCAAAAGCTAAAATTTTCTTACAGTCCATAAAGACAGTCCTGATCATTCATCACAGTAAGATTGCAGTGTTTTTCTCAAAGTCTGAGCAGTAAAAGAAAATGCACACGGAAGTAGTGGATTTCCATGCAGTCTTGAAGAAATAGTGTTGTCCTTCCAACGGAGAGACAGTGCTGACTCTTGACATGCAGACAGGTAATGGGCCACAACAGAGCAAACCCACAGCAGAGTCAGTCGTAGTTTTGAAGAATATCGGTAGGTAGGTCATCTCAGAGCAGACCCACTGTAGTCCTGGAGGAGAGTATGGTATTGGTGGGCCACCAGAGGTGCAGACCCACTGCAGTCATTGTAGAAATAATGGTATTAGTGAGTCATCAAAGGTGCAGACCCACTGTAGTCCTTGTAGAGAGAGCCAGCAGCCATCTGTTGCGACTGTGCAGGCGCACAATCACAATCGAAGAGTCTTGCAGAGAATATAGCAAGTCCATAAACCACCACTTGTGTACTCACAAAGTTTTTTTTTAATTATCCTTAGAACCAGCAATGCTGTTATCCAGTCCCTTGCTGAATTATTAACACACGCGCAAACACTAACAGTCCCTACTTCTCACATATTGTCCATATACTATGACCAACAGAAACGTGTGCAGTGAAATGTAACTTACAAGTTACTTAATTTGATGAACTTGTGTCAATTACAATTTTATAACATAAGAATACAATAACAAAGGTACAAAATACATAATTAAAACATAATAATACAGATAACATTTGTAATAATAGGGCTTTACAAAAGAATAGAAATAAACATATACATCAGTGTTACAGGAATTATGACATAGAAGATCAGAATAACTTTTGAAACATCAACTTCACACGTGAGCAGTAAAACAAAACAGAACAAATAATGGCTAAACATCTTTACGAAGTAAATAACATATTATTAATGCAAATTATATTTGAGGATAACAGTATTCCTCATCGTAGTGAATGTAGCTTAAGAAAATGGTTTGGCCAAAAAAGTATTTTGAAGGAGTATAGGAACAAAAAAAGTTGGGTTTAGGGACAACAGGTTCAGGCAGGATTTTCTTGGAAATAAATGATGAGGTAAGATGATGGAAAATAAATAATGAGGTAAGAAATATGTGAATATATAAATACAGAAAGGATGCTTGGATAGGATTTTTTTTTGCTGGAGCAAATGTTGAAATAAGAGGGACGATCTATGGAATGAAGTTTTGGGTTGGGCTGTAGTACCAAATATTACACAGAAAACAAACCCTGTCCTTTCCTTTTGTGTTATCCCACTATGTGTTTGTGTACCCTTGTGTATTTGTTTTCTTCCTGTCTCTGTGTACTGTTTCATAGAATTTTTTCTCTTCTAATACTAAGCTACAGTCACTTATGTTATTTCTATTCTTTTGTAAAGCCCCTATTACTACAAATGTTATCTGTATTATTATGCTTTAATGATGTATTTTGTACCTTTGTTATTGTATTCTTATGTTATAAAATTGTAATTGACACCAAGGTAACTTGTAAGTTACATTTCACTGCACACGTTTCTGTTGGTCATAGTATATGGACAATATGTGAGAAGTAGGGACTGTTAGTGTTTGCACGTGTGTTAATAATTGAGCAAAGGACTGGATAACAGCATTGCTGATTCTAAGGATAATTAAAAAAATACTTTGTGAGTGCAGAAGTGGTGGTTTATGGACTTGCTGTATTCTCTGCAAGACTCTTCGATGGTGATTGTGCACCTGCACAGTCGCAACAGATGGCTGCTAGCCATCTCTACTAGGACTACAGTGGGTCTGCTCTGTGATGACCAACCTACCAATATTCTTCAAAACTTCGACTCATAATGCTGTGGGTTTGCTCTGTTGTAGCCCATTACCTGTAGCATGTCAAGAGTCAGCACTGTCTTTCCGTTGGAAGGACAACACTACTTCTTCAAGACTACATGGAAATCCACTACTTCCGTGTGCATTTTATTTTACTGCTCAGACATTGAGCAAAAACACTGCTATTTTACTGTAATGAACGATCAGGACTGTCTTTATGGACTGTGAGAAAATTTTAGCTTTTGACCATCATTGTATCGATAAGTGTGTGCATTTCCTTTCTTTGTTATTGTAATTATGAAAAAAGATTTCAAATCTGCATTGGCCACTGTCCAAAACTATTTGTAAAATTTTTTGTGGGGAGCATGGGGGCTATGTAAGTAGGCTGTTTAGGTTTTTTATATTGGTAACGCCACGTAGCGCTCTGAAAATCACTGGGTGTGCTGTGTGCAGTCTGTGGCTAGTTTGCATTGTTCTCTGCCATTGTAGTGTTGGGCAGCTGGATATTAACAGCACGTAGCGTTGCGCAGTTGGAGGTGAGCCGCCAGCAGTGGTGGATGCGGGGAGAGAGATGGCGGAGTTTTGAAATTTGTAAGACGCAGTAGTTCTAGTAACCAAGATTTTTGTGAGGTAAGTGATTTGTGAAACGTATAGTTTAATGTTAGTCAGGGACATTCTTTTGTAGGTATTTTTGAAAGTTAGATTGCGTTGCATTAAAAAATATAGTGTGTCAGTTTAAGCACAGTCATGTATAATTTTTCTAAGGGGACGTTTCATAACTTTCGACTCGATCGTTTGCGACCAGGGTCCTATCCGTCAAACTGATCCATTTACCCTTCTCCTTCTTCATTTACCCTTGTGCATCATCCCTGACAGTTTGTAACACCATGGATTCACTCTGTATATTTGCACGTATCAACATTGCTTATGTTCTAAGGACGAGAGCTTATTTTTTTTATCACTGGCAAAGATTTTTAGTGTTTTTCAGACCAACTATTAACTTCGGTTTGTATATCTAATTTAGGTTATTTGGCACTAATTTCATTACGATTTTGTTCGTTGTTTCTGAAATCCATCTCTGTGATTAAATGAGACGTTCTTCACTTGTCTACCATATGCGTTTCGTTTCTTTTATTGAAGAAGCATCATCAGCAGTGATGTAGTGTGGTCTTTTCCTCACGTCTGTGTTGCAATGGAATTGTACTTTCGGGACTAAACATTCCTCTGTGTCCAATCACGAACATTCACGTATACACACTGACTAGCCAGAACATTATGTCCAGCTACCTAATAGCCGGTATGTCCATACTTGGCACGGTAAACAGCGGTGGCGAGTCCTAGCACGCAATCATTGAGGCGTGGATAAGTCGCTGGAGGGGGTTGGCACCACATCTTTACACCCAAGTCACATAATACCCGTAGATTCCCTGAAGACGGGCGATGAGCCGTCACGTTCAGTCACATCCCAGATGTGTTCGATCGGATCCATATCTGGCGAGTTGGGCGCAGGGAGGGAGGAAACGGGGCACATCAATTGTAACTCGAACCACTGCATCTCCTGGCATTCTGACATGGCACATTATCTAGTTGAAAAATGCCACTGCCGTTGGGAAATATGAGCGTCATGAAGGGATATAAGTGGTCTGCAACCATTGTACGATACTCCTCGGCCTCGTGCTGTCTCGAACGAGCTCCGCTGGACCAGTGTGGCTTTTCGCGGATGATTCTGTAGTATACAGAGAATTTGCAGCATTAGAAAATTGCAGCGAATTGCAGGAAGATATGCAGCGGATAGGCATTTGGTGCAGGGAGTGGCAACTGATCCTTAACCTACACAAATGTAATGTATTGCGAATACATAGAAACAAGGATACTTTATTGTATAATTATGCGATAGCGGAACAAACACCGGTAGCAGTTACTTCTGTAAAATATCTGGGAGTATGCGTGCGGTACGATTTCAAGTGGAATTATCATATAAAATTAATTGTTGGTAAGGCGGGTTCAATGTTGAGATTCATTGGGAGAGTCCTTAGAAAATGTAGTCCATCAACAAAGGAGGTGGCTTACAAAACACTCGTTCGACCTATACTTGAGAATTGCTCATCAGTGTGGGATCCGTACCAGGTCGGATTGACGGAGGAGATAGAGAAGATACACAGAAGAGGGCGCGTTTCGTCACAGGGTTATTTGGTAAGCGTGATAGCGTTACGGAGATGTTTAGCAAACTCAAGTGGCATACCCTGCAAGAGAGGCGCTCTGCATCGCGGTGTAGCTTGCTCGCCAGGTTTCGAGAGGGTGCGTTTCTGGATGAGGCATCGAATATATTGCTTCCTCCTACTTATACCTCCCGAGGAGATCACGAATGTAAAAGTAGAGAGATTCGAGGGCTCACGGAGGCTTTCCGGCAGTCGTTCTTCCCGCGAACCATACGCGACTGAACAGGAAAGGGAGGTAATGACAGTGGCACGTAAAGTGCCCTCCGCCACTCACCGTTGGATGGCTTGCGGAGTATAAATGTAGATGTAGATGTAGAGCACTGGGTGCCCAGATGGATGTTCCCCAGGACATAATGAAGCCGCCACCAGTTTGTCTCCCTCCCGCAAGTACAGGTGTCAAGAAGCTGAACCCCACGAGTTCGTGCTCTCCCATCGGCGTGAAGAAGAAGGAATCGGGATTTAACAGACTTGCAACGCTCTGCCACTGCGTCAACGTCCAGTGCCGATGGTCACGTGCCCATTTCTGACGTAGCTACCAATGTCGCGGTGTCAACTTTGGCACGTGCAAGGGTCATCGGCTGCGGAGACTCACCCTTAGAAGAGTTCGGTGAACTGTGTTCAAACATACTTGTATTCTGCCCAGCGTTAAAGTCAGATGTTAGTTCCTCCACACCTCGCCACATGTCCTGTTTAACCAGTCTGCCGAGCCTATGACATCTGTAATGATGGGTGGCAGCCCACGACGTCTGGACGTGGTTCCACCTTGGTTTCGCCTCGTGTTGAAGACACTCACCGCAGCATTCCTAAAACACACGCCAAGTCGTGCAGTTTCCGAAAGGCTCGGGCTGATCCTCCTGGCAATCACAATCTGTACCTTTGTCAAACTCAGATAGGTCGCGTGCATTCCCCATTCTGTACATAGACAACGCTCCCACTGATACTACATGCACTTCGTGTGTGTGTGTGTGTGTGTGTGTGTGTGTGTGTGTGAGTGAGTGAGAGAGAGAGAGAGAGAGAGAGAGAGAGAGAGAGAGAGAGAGAGAGAGAGAGAGAGAGAGAGACTACCAGTCATTCCTCGCCAGGTGACGCTGCTATCACCCGGACGGGTTTATATCGATAGTAGGTCGGTGGTGATAATGTTCTGGCTGGTCAGTGTACTTCAAAACGATCACTTCGTCTGTCATTTATGCGGTCGCAACTGTGAGTTAAAACTACATCACATATAAGACAACCGTCTGTTTTCACTCCCTAAAAACAGCTTGGAACGATGTCAGCTAACACAAGGGAATTTTCACCTTTTCATTATTACATTCAGTTTTTGGTGATGCAGTCAGGATCCAGTCTGTTAAGAAGAGTTGACGTATCCTAAAAAATCTACAAAACTTTAAATTTTTAAATGGTACAGTGTTCTCTCTTTTCGTAACCACATGATCGTGTTAGATGTTACCCGAGTATTTTGAAACTCTGGTACTGCATGTAATATATATTACTAAAAGCAAAACCTCATTCTACTAAAGGATGAGGCTAAAGAAGAGAGAAACGTTTCAAAAAGACCCAAAACAGATCAAAGCTAGCTGCGATTTGATGAAATCGGCCACTAATTTATCAAAAAGGTTTTAGACACTAACTGTCAGCCAAGGCGTGTTTTGGTTTCGCTACAACGTCAGAACTAAGAAACTTGCATTACAAGGGACAGAGATTAACAGCAATGGTGTTTCAAATATTACCGAACCAAGTAATAAACCACACGGCATTTGTAGCAAGGGTAAAGTTCTATGTGCATACATACTCTTTCGCGATATTGTATATGAAATATTGTTTCTTACGCCAGCATCTTCTACGAAACGACCCTCTTCACCAAGGATATTTTCATACAGCCTGTTCTAGACGCTTCTACATGCATATTCCACACCAAAAGTTTTACAGAGAAGTTTCTCGCTAGAGACTTTAATTATTTTAGTGGCGTTAACCGTTCAACGGTGCAACTTGAACTCTCATTCAACTTTAACTTTTGCACTGCAGGTGGAAATTTTCTACCCCCTCTCTTGTTACAAAGAAGCCTGTTCCCGAAAGCTTAATGAAGCCGCTTGATGCAGTCTCCCGCCTGGAATATTTTTGTCCAAAATGAATAGTGGATGAGATCTGATGCAGCGCCGTTAGGTTTTACTGGATGGGAGGTGGAACGAAGCGAGCAACGTCTTAAAGCTGGCCTGTCGTTGTGCTTAGCCAACTCAGCGAAGAAAGCCTCGGTATTCTCTTCTCTCGGGCTGGTAAATATGAAGAAAAATAGAGAGTTGTTCATTTCTACGATAAAAGCAAGACGTTTTCATAATGCACAGTCGTTAGGAATCGTGGCTTCGAGAATGGCTTTTAAACGAAAGCTGCGCTGGAAGTTCTTCAAGCGAAAACTTGATTGATCAATAGGACAACTAGCTCTAAAAAACCCATGAATATTGCCCCCCCCTCTCTCTCTCTCTCTCTCTCTCTCCCCCTCCCTCCCTCCCTCTCTCCCGTCCTGCCTCTCCCCCCCCCCCACCCACGCCCGTCTCTGTCTCTCTGATTCTGATTGGAAAATTTTTGCGTTACATTTAGGAGGTGCAAGCGGTCTACTGTAGATTAACGCTGTTAATGCCTCCTGTGATACTGTACTGGAGTCAGATACTCAAGGAAATTTTGGAACTGAAATCCAGAGGGCCAACAGTTAAGTCAAGCAATTACAGTCATTCATTAAAAATAACTACACAAGACGTAGGTGGACTATACTGTGGGCTTGAACGAAGTCGTGTGCAATCCGAACAGCCTGACGAGAGAAAAGACCCGAGTAAAGAAGGGAAACACAGACTAAACAGCCATCACTGAACAGTTTTGTCATCGCTTTTAGTAACTACCGACTTAAACAGTGATTTATCATTTCCTGACTTCTAGACTGACCACCTACGTGTGATATTAGCTTGGTGTGGGAGTTTTCGTTCTTCGGGAGAGAAGTACTGTTAGCTTTACTGCACACATATATGGAACTTGTTGACGAAGTGTTCTTATAAAAACTGTTTCAGTTTCTCTCTTCTGTTGTGTTGTTACCATTCACTTGTGAACTGAGTTTTATTGAAAAAAAGACTTCTTTCAGTTTCAGTTACAAACAGTTGTGATGGTCAATCATTTAACTTTCGTATTTTATTTATTTTATTTTCAAATGTTTCCATATTTTGCAGTTTCGATCAATTGCTACGAAACGATTTTACAGCAAAGTTGGCGAAAGGGTGATAAACATAGTGCTGTCTAACCACCTCTTAAACATGTTATTGAGCCAAAATTCTACTTGGCTGCATATTTACACAGGCTCTGCTACTTTGTCCGCATTTTGTAATGCTAATTATATTAGTCGAAAGGATGAGGGCAGCTTTCAAGTCGTCAGTTAAAGATGACGTTTTCGGGGCTAGGCCCTCTCTTCTCCATCTTTCTACTGCGAAGGGGCAGGTAACCATTCCTATTTCATATATTAACTACAATTTATGAAACTATGCAAAATGCCTTCTCTCTCTCTCTCTCTCTCTCTCTCTCTCTCTCTCTCTCTCGGGTCTCTTTATATGGGCCCTTCCTCTGCGTTTTAGCGGTGTAAATAATATTGTCCGTTAGGCGGGATCAGGGCTGACGGTTGACGTTTCTCCTTCGACGGAGCGGGCATCCCCTCTCATACGCTTTACCTCAGTGTTCCCTACTGTAAAAGACTAATGTGTTGTGACTGGACGGAAACTAGCACCCTTGTGCAGGCCTGAAACAACTGTATCACTGGAAAGTTCGAAGCTCCTACCTTTTCGCAACACCTGCTTTTACCAGCGCAGTCCGTGCATTTCTAGGCGCCAAAATGTTCTCTGTGAGACCCTCTCTCGCTCACACATATACATACAATGAAAAACAGATACAAGCCTCTAATTCATTAATTTGGTATACGTCGTACATGAACAGTTCATTAAACCTAACATTTCAAATTATAAGTAACTATTCAGCAATTGTCATATTTCGAATCAATTACATTTCTAAATAATAAACAATCACATCAGAGACTAATACTCCATCCCATAGCCATTCACTTAACATTGGATCACTACAAACGTACAAACACTAAGATCTACCTACCGAGTGAGATGGCGCAGTACTCAGCACACTGGACTCGCATTCGGGAGGACGATGGATCAAATCCCCGTCGAGCATTCCGACAGGTTTTCCATAACTTCCCTAAATCGCTCCAGGCCAAGGTCGGCGCGGTTACTTTCACCTCTTTCCCTAATCCGAGTTTTTGGTACGATCCAAACTGCCTTACTGTCGAAGGGACATTAAACAGTAATCTTCTTTACTTTTTCCGAGAAGTATCTAACATCATAAATAGAAAAATTAATAATCTTAGTTGTTTGAGGTCTTTATCAACTATGATAAAGTCTTTGGTAAAGTTAACAAAGCCGGAGTACGGAAAATTTAAGAAAAGAATGGTATACCTCAGATTCTGATTACTATAATTCAGGATACGAACACACACCACATAATCAAAATACGAAAATGCAGTCGCTTTGGGAGTACCATCTCTCAAGGATTGAGACAATGGTGTACTTTACCACACTCATTTTCTTAATATACACATACACGACGTCGTAAAGACGTGACAGAATAAAGTAGTTCACCATATTAGGCTTAATAACAACGTTATCAATACACTCCTGTTTGCAGGTAATAATCTTAGTTGACTCGGAAAATAAATTACAGAGAGCAGTTGGGTCCTTGCATAAAGTACAAAACGATTATAAGAAGACAATATTTAAACATACACTACTTTTAAACACCTTTACAGCTAATTACAGCTAATCATAGTCTCCTCGAAAAAGTGGGAAAGACGAAGTACTAAAATTTTAGGATGTGATGTTTGAGTCAAAGATCTAAACTCCAACCGGCAGGCAGCGAAGAAGGATTGAAGGACCAGAGACGTTATTCGTAAGACCACTATCTGCTTACAAACAAATACGGTGGAATAAGAAAATTGCAATTAGAAATGAACTGGGAGTCAAAAGCATACTTAAAAACCAGATGAGTGCGGAAAGAAATGGCATTAAGACATTTACAGGACTTCAGTTGAACTAGCACCCCAAATATAAACCTCACGGAAAAAGAAGTATTGGACGAGATGGAAATACGAAGGGCGTTCAATGATTAATGCAAACCATTTTTCCCAAAAGCTAATTATTTTTATTCGGCATTATAATATACCGTTTTATTCCCCACCCTTCTGGTTACAAAATCCCATTTCTGAACATAATGTTTGTTCAATTCGGTGGCAGGTCACTGGTAGTGTCTGTATGCCCGTATGTTACCACTCTATTGGTCGACGTGGAAGCCAATGTCTTGCTGCATCAGTAACTTTCTCATCATCTATGTACGCTTCACCTAGAGTACATCCTTCACTGGGCCAACCAGATGGAAGTCGGAAGGTACGAGATCCAGGCCGTAGGGTGTATGAGTCACGTCACATCCTCTCGGGTGCACAGACTTTTTGAGGCCTTGTCATGGAGAAGGCAATGTTCGTTTGTATTTTTGTGGCGACGAACACATTGGAATCGTTTCTTCAGTTTCCTCGATTTAGTTTTGCAGGACTCACAGCTATGTGCGGCTGGTCAGCATCGGGAGATCCGACAAGTTTGCGCGATCTTGTTGTCACGATGACAGATGCCCCGCCCAACGATTCACCGTGCTGTTTTTTACTGTCACATCTCCATTGACATTATATATGACATTCTGCAAGCGCCTATCAATATCTGCGATACTCTGGTTTGCAGCCTAAAGAAGCTCAGTGACAGCTCTCGGCTTGGAACGCACTTCAGCTACGGACGCCAGACTGAGGTCTACGTACAGCGCCGGCACCTATCGGAGCTTCATGAATCTATGGGATGAAGCGGGAATACTCCATGATGTCCCCAAATACTACATTGTTTGAACCGGAACCGTCCGAGAAAAACCTGTGTTGCAGTACTTATTGAATGCCCCTCATAGGAGTTGCAGTTTACTTGAAAAGTACGGGCTAGGGTGCCTAAATCAAAACGATATGATGATGATTTACCAGAAAGAGATTTTCACTCCGCAGCGGAGTGTGCGCTGATATGAAACTTCCTGGCAGATTAAAACTGTGTGCCCGACCGAGACTCG
This sequence comes from Schistocerca gregaria, assembly GCF_023897955.1. NCBI lineage: Eukaryota > Metazoa > Arthropoda > Insecta > Orthoptera > Acrididae > Schistocerca > Schistocerca gregaria. Next base: position 467,203,412 of record NC_064922.1, read on the forward strand.
AACTCGGGACCCTTGCCTTTCGCGGGCAAGTGCTCTACCATCTGAGCTACCGAAGCTTCGGTAGCTCAGATGGTAGAGCACTTGCCCGCGAAAGGCAAGGGTCCCGAGTTCGAGTCTCGGTCGGGCACACAGTTTTAATCTGCCAGGAAGTTTCATGATGATGATTTATTTGAAGTTACTCATTTTCTTTGCATTCCTTACCTCCAGAGCAAATGTCCAAAATGGGATGAAACAATAACAAATTTCATTTATTATTTTTGTCCCTATCTTAAGCGCATTGTAAATTTAAAGGAGTTTAACACTGGGCATGTTGCGCTTTAATTCACAATGCACCATCAGTGGTGAGTGCGGAAGACAACTATCCAAAAAATATTATCAGAACATTGAATTAATTGCCAATGCTCCTATTACACATCGACCCCACCAACATAGAATTCCGTTTAAGCTTTGGCCTGTAAGTAGACGTCAGAGAGGCCACCCCGCTGTGTAAACTCTCCACAGGGCCAATAATCCTACGCGGGGTGTTAGCGGTCCTCACGAGGGTTTGCAACGCGCCGATGCTGTCGCCTACAGGTGTTGTTTGCTGATGCGTCATCGCGCCGCCGCCTCCGGCTAAGTGCACTTTACAGCAGATTTCCAAAGTAAACGGCCGGAGAGTGGCTGCGGAGCAAACAAAGCAGCATCCGGGTCGCGGGGGAAGACATCCACACAGCCGATTCCAGAAGTAGACATCTCCCCGGCCGACCACTTAGATCTAATGCGACCACCATACCGAAAACAACAAAGGTTGGCGACTACTCCTTACAGCCTTTCTTTCTCCTCTCCATACTACTCATGTAACGATAAGATAGCTGCTGTTGTGGTGGTTTTCATCTCTTAAATGATATTTCGTTCATACTGTGTGTCATTTGCAATGACTACTTTTCGTTCCATCAAAGAGTGTTACGTCTCCGCAGTTAACACAGCACGAAAATATCATCAGAGATAAAGAAAAATTGGTCCACTAATGCCATTCGGCGAAACAAAAGAGAGTTTGGAATATGTAGATGAACGAAATTATACTACATGCCGTAATCTGGGATCTAATGAAACCGCCACTATCGTGTGGACTCCTTACCATCGTGCCGCCAGTGAAGAGGTTTAGAAGTCTAATGATCATCAGCTAAATCAGCGTCACGAGTATACAAATGTAAAACGATGTACACGGAATTGTATACATAGTGGAGGAATCGAATCGAATCTGGATGATTTAGCATAATGCTGACAAACACATGCACTCTTTAAACATCTACTGAGTGCGTGCAAAAGTAATGGAACATCAAAAACATATCCCATTACCACGCCTAATAAGGTGTAGAAAAACGGTTTCCACTCAAAAGCCATTCCAGTGGTCTCAGAGTGGATAACTATAGGTCCTGTATGGTTTTCAAGCAAATATTATACCATTTTATTCGTCATGTACTGACGTCTACGTATTTTTTATTTAACGGTAACATTTTTGAACAGAATAACTGAGTGGCTGTGGGTAGTCCTTTGTCACCCATAGTCGCCAAGTTATTTATGGAAGATTTCGAGGATATGGCACTGAGGACTTCAGCTTCGCAACCAGCGTGCTTCTGGAGATACGTGGATGATACCTTTTTCGTCTGGCCGCATGGACGTGATGCTCTTAAAAGATTTTTGGACCACTTCAACTGTCTTCATCGCCGTATCAAATTTACTATGGAGGTTGAAAATCATGCGATGCTTCCATTTTTAGACGTTATGGTTTACAAAAAACCAGATGGTACTTTGGGACACAGTGTTCACCGAAAGCCGACGCACACAGATTGGTATCTGCATCCTAAGAGTTATCACCCACCACACCAACGCAGTGGCGCCCTTAGGACTGTGGTACGACGCGGACAGCTTAACTCAAGAACTTGAGCATTTGATGGCTATTTTTAAGGAAAATGGATACTCAGAGAAGCAGATTCGTCGGGCTATGGAGTTTCGACCATCTCCGGAGGGGTATGAAGAGGAGCATCGATCGGTGGCCTTTCTTCCTAATGCTGGAGGCTTAACGTTTACGATTGGACGAATTTTAAGGAATTTTGACATTAAGAGTGTGTTCCGTCCACCTTCTAAGATTAGGGCACTGCTCGGCTCTGTGAAAGACGATTTGGGGCTTAGGAAACCCAGTGTGTACAAAATTCCGTGTCAATGTGGGAAACCTTACATTGGCCGTTCGATTCGCACAGTGCATGACAGGTGTGTGGAACATCGCCGTCATACGAGGCTACAACAGCCGTAAAAATTGGCAGTAGCAGAACACTGCTTAAATGAGGGACATGGTACGAAATTTGACGAAACTGTGATAGTTACCAACATTTCCGGATTTTGGAACAATGTCTACAAAGAAGCAGTTAAAATTAGGTTGGCGGATAATTTAATTAACAAAGACAATGGGTTTCCTCTTAGCAGGACGTGGAATCCTGTATTATCCTGCATCAAAACTGAACGTTCTTCGGTGCTGCCCTGAGTACGATATATCGTTGAAAGCAGTGTTTGACAAAAGGCGGCGCCACCTCCCTGTCTTGGAGGGCAGCAACCGTGATGGGCGGCGCATGCGCCGTGTACTGAACGGTGGCCTATATAGGACGTCGATTTGCAACCTGGCGTCCATTCGAGGGTTGGATTCCCTCACTTCCTCATCGAGGACTCGCACTCGACGTGGAAGAAACCGCACCGTGCCTGTCGCGTTGTTGCCCGTTTGCACGCCGTCACTGCTGCCCGCCGCCGCCGCCGCCGCCGCCGCTGCCTGGTCTCTGTCTCTCGGTGCTCGCCGCTTCTTCTTCTGCCGCCGTCTCACGGTGCTCGCCGCTTCTGCCGCCGCCGCTGCCGCCGTCACTCGGTGTTCGCTGTCGCCTGCAGTCATGGACGCCCCAACTACCACCATCATTTACACCTCCCCTTCACCTGCCCCAACTGTAACGTCATGGAGTGCGTCCTCTGGGATTAACCAGTCTGATCCACCTCCCCTACTCACCGTCTCCTCCCCATCTACCTCCTCTCCATCACTGTATCCCCACCTGTATGTCACTCACGCTCCTACCCCTGCTGCTGCACCTGCTGGTGCTCCAGCTCCTGCCCCTGCCTCTGCTCCCACCCCCCCTCTCCACCTCCTGTCGCCCGCCGAGACGATTTACACCCCCTCCCCCCTGCAACTGCCACTGCTTCCCCTGCCCAAGTCACCGCCCACCGCGCCACAGTCGCCGCCACAGAGCGCCCTGCCGTCTCGTCTGGTGCTACTGCCTCATAGGAGGGCCCTCCCTCCCTCCACCTCCCCATCTATCCAGTTCCTCATCCCTCCTCCCAGGCCACACCCGCCAAAAAATCTTCCAAACGGCCCAGTAACGACCTCTCCTCTACCCCATCATCCAAAAAGTCACTGCACACCCCCTCCCACTGACCCTGCTATGGATACCACTTCACCTCCCTCCTCTCCAGCCCCCTCCCTGTATACCTTTGTCCTAGCCAACCCTGATCCGAAATTCCTGGATGCCCGCACCCTCACCCTTGAAATCCGGAAGTACATCCCCAGTGCAGCCATCACCCAACTTATCCCTCGCCGAGACTCTGTTCTCATCAAGTCTCCCTCTCCCTCCTTCCATACTGATCTCCTCCGGCGCCTTCCCTGCATCACCTTTGGGCCCCATGCATCCCTCACCCCCTTCCTTACATCCTCCTCATCAGCCCCAACTGCCATGTTGCCCGCCAACTCTCACTGCCGTCATCACAAAACTCAGCCCTGTGGTCACGGATACTGAGGTGTTGCCGGAACTGAATGCCCACCCCGCCCTGGAAGTCCGCTCTGCCTGCCGTATTTACAACTCCTCTGGCCCTACTTTCCTAATGCGTATCTTTACAGAGTCCACCTTCTCCATCGACCATCTCCTCACGCAGGGAGTCCTGATTTTCAACCGCCGCCAACCTGTTGACCCGTCCCGTTCTCCTCCTCAATCCTACTGCTGCCAGCGCTGCCTCCTGTATGACAACCACCTCACCCAAAACTGCAAGAACCCACCCACCTGCCCCCATTGTAAAGCCTCCCACTTCGTTAAACAGTATCCCAACCTCACCTCCCCCCTATCCTGCAACACCTGCAATGAACCTCATCCCACCTATTCCTCCAAATGCAAAGCCAAGCCCCCTCCTACCAACCCTGTACTCACTGTCCCCATTCGCCCATTGACCCACCCATCCACCCTAACAATTCCCTCTGCCCTCCCCCTACAGCAGAAGACATCATCCGTTCCTCAACATCGTCCTGCAGAACATCCACCCTTCCTGCGCCCCCACACACTCCAGCAGATTTCCCTTGCTGCCTGCTGTGGTTTCCACTTAAACACCTACGCCACGTACTCCCACAACCAGGCCCACTTTACCTTCACCCGCCTCGACAGCCTCGTTTAAGACACTCTCTCCCCTTCCCGCACTCTTCCCACCTCCAACTTCCTGGTGTGTCAACAGTATTGTCTCCTCTACCTCAACATTCTCTCCCTCCCTGCAAACAAATACTTCATCCATACCCTCTCCCAGCACCAGGTTGACTCCTTCATCCTTAATGAAACCTTCCTCCAACCCCACCATGTTGTCCGCACCTCCCCTTCACCGCACTGACAATCCCCTTCCCCTAGCCCGAGGTGGGGTCGCTATAGGCCACCTCCGGCATCTCCCTGTCCAGCCACAACCCCTCCTCAATGACCCGACCGAACACCTTCTTCTCAGCCTATTTTTTTCTCTCCCTCACCATCACCTTTGCCACTATCTATATCCGCCCTGCAGCTCCTCTCCCCTTTGACTTCATTTCCCATGATTACCATACCTTCTCCACCTATGTTGTCGCCGCTGACCTAAACATCCACAGCCGTGACCCTGACACCCTTCGGCGGTGGCATCAGTTTCTTGCCACCCTCCATGGTGACCTTGTTCCTCTCCCACAGCACACCCGTCTTGAAAGTAACTCCACCCCCAATGTTATCCTCGCTTCCCCCAACCTCCTTGGTCACATCACCGTTGATGTCCTCGACCCTGTCAGTAGTGACCATCTTCCTGCCCTTCTCACCATCTCCTCTACCCGTCCTGCCACTGCAGCCACCTGCCCAGCTGCCCCTCCAAAGTCTGTCCATGACTACCACTGTGCCAGTTGGAATGCCTACCGGGAATCCATTGCCTTACAGGTCGAAAACCACCCCCTCTCCTTTCACCACCCTGATAACATCACCCATGTCTCTTCCTTTCTTCAGAAGACCATCACTGACGCTGTGGAGGCTCATGTCCCTACCAAACTCATTCACCCTCACCGCCCTACACTTCCTCCAATGGCTGTCCTTCTTCTGCGTGAATCCCGCAGGCTCTACCGCTCCTTCCTCCACCCTCGTGACCGGGATACTCTCACCCACCACCAGCAATTACAGCGACACATCTGGAACCTCCTTAAAGCCAAGAAACGGCGGGACTGGCGCCAGACATGCACACGCCTCAACTCCACCCTCCCTGTCAACTCCTCCAAGTACTGGTCAGCCTTCCACCGCCTTACTGGCAGCCATCCCACCCCGCATTACCCCATCCTCCATTACGATTGACCCTTTCCTGACAACCTCAGTAAGGCTAACCATTTTGCCTACCATCTATCCGAGGTCTTCTCCATTCCTGAGGATCCCTGTTTTGATTACTCCCTCTTCTCCACTGTCCTTGTCCGCACTGACACCTCTGTCCCCCCACTCGCCCCTAGCTTTCAGTACATCGGTTGCCCCCCTCCGACATCAACACTCCCATCACCCCACAAGACATCACACTTGTCCTCCACTCCAAACTCAACACCGCCCCTCGTCATGATGGCGTCACCTACTGTCACCTCAGGGAATCCCTTCCATCCTTCCTGTCTGTCGTTGCTACCCTGTACTATGTCCTTCTCTCCACTGGATTTTAACCTGACCTGTGGAAGACTACACGTGTCCTAACCTGATTCCTCTTCCTATCGTCCAATCAGCCTCACCTCCGTGTTCAGTAAGGTCTTTGAGGCCATCCTCTATAGCCGTATTCGCCGCCACCTTAACCAACACCGCCTCCTTCCTCTTACCCAATGTGGCTTCCGGCCTTCCTTCTCCACCGACGACCAGCTCCTTAACCTTACCAATCTTCTTTCCGTCCAACTTAACTCCAGTCACTCTGCTATCTTTGTTTCCCTTGATCTCCAGAACGCCTATGACCGTGTCTGGCATGCTGGGTTCCTCTTCAAACTGCAGACCTATGCTCTCCCCATCAACTTTGTCTGTCTCGTTGCTTCCTTCCTCTACCATCGTCCCTATGTGACCATCCACAATTCCAACTCCCATACTTTCTACCCTTCTGCCGGCGTGCCTCGAGGTTCTGTCCTTCCCCTCTCCTCTATCTCCTGTACACTGCTGATATGCCCAAACCTCCCCCTCCTGTTCATCTTCTCCAGTTCGCTGATGACACCGCCTTCCTAGCCCTTTATCCTACCCTTCAACGGTCCCAACGTACCCTCCAAACACACCTTGACCAATTCACCTGTTGGTGCAAACAGTGGTTCCTCCATGTTAATCTCTCCAAGACCCAGTCGATCATCATCGGCCGCACCACCCGCTCCTTCCGCCTCCATGATTTCTACCTCACCATTTATGGCCGACCTATCCACCTCACTCCTACCCTCAAATACCTTGGCCTCACACTCAACTGCCACCTCACCTGGACTTCCCATCTCCTTACCATCCAAAACAAAACTCACAACCACCTCCGCCTCCTGAAACTCCTGTCCGGCCGGACGTGGGGTCTGCATCCTTCTACCATCCATCTACCCCATCCTCTGTTATGCCAGTGTCGCTTGGATTTCAGCCCCTCCCCGGTTCTATCAAGCGCTCCAAATCCTCGAACGCCATGCGCTCCGCCTTGCCTTCTGCATACACCTTCTGTCCCCCACATGCATCCTCTACGACCTCATCCCCTTCCCCCACCTTCTCCTTTTCCTTGAGCACATCCGCACACTCTACATTGTCACCCGCCTTGATCCCCCTCACCCCCTGGTTTCTCCCATCCTCTTAACCCCCAACCAGTTGCCGTGCCTTTACCATTGTGTCCCACCCTCTCTCCATCTCCACACCCTCCATCTCCTTTCCCAACACAACTTCCTCCGTCTACCCCTCCCGGATGATGAGCTTCGCCCTGACATCTACCCTTCCTACCAACTCTAACCCCTTCTTCCTGCCTCTTCCTCTGGGCTCCCTTTCCTCCCCCTCCCTCCTCCTGAGCGGCTTCCCCATCCTACTCCCCCTCCATCTCTTGTGCCTCCTTCCAGTGTCTGTGCGCTCCCTCCTGCCCTGTCTTCCCTCTTCCTCTCCCACCCCACGTGTCTCCTGCCTCTTCGTGAACCCACTGATGCCCCTCCTCTCTACATCCCGCTACTTCCCCAGCTGCCTCTTGCTCTCCCCTCCTTTTCCATACTCTCTGACCTTTTCCCTCGGCAGGTCTCACCTGGCAGTTTTATTGTTCATCATGTGTGCTCTGAGTGGGTTTTAAGTGTGTTGTTCTGGAGTGTTTTTACTACTGTGGCCGACTTTTAACCTGTGCCTGCGCATTCACTGTCCTCTCTGTCTTTTAAGAATCGCCAATCGTGTTTTTTAACTTTCTGGTGACTTTTTTAACTGTCCCCCATGAACGTCTCCATGTCAGTATATTTTACCTCCATTTTCTCCCCTTACTCTGTTTTATGTTCCCCTTTTTTATCTCCTTATGTTTGTATCATTTTATTCTTGTTTTAGTTGTAGTGACACTCGGATGAAGAGCGGCGGATTGTGCCGCTGACAGCCCTCCCCTGCCCATATGGGGCAGGGGAATGAAATCACAATAAAGAAAAAAAAACTGGCGTCAGTTCTCAGCGGGACTCATCAGCAGTAGCAGCATTTTCCTGAAGATGGCTATCAGTTGGATCTTCAAAATATCGAGTCAAGTTGATTTTAGGGTCCGGAAGCATACCCGAAGAGACTTTCAAGACCTATTACGCTTGGAAAGCCTACGAAATCACAAATATTATACCATTCCCCCTGAAAAACAGTGGCAAGCTCGCGTAGCGATAAGAAAGGTGGACAGCGATCCACGCTCTCTTGCCTCCAAAGTAGACCACAAAGGCTCAATAATTCTGAGATCTGGTGACTGTGGTGGCCAGGGAAGATACGGCAATTCATCCTCGTGATCACAACACAAGTCATGGACGATGTGAGCTGTCAGAGCGTCTTGGAACGCAGCGTCACCGATGGGAAACAAATATTGTACCATGAGCTGGACCTGATAAGGCAAACTGGTATCATAATCCTTGACAGTAATACCATCTTACAAAGCAACCTTAGGGCCCACTGAATATCACAATATGGCTGACCGAATCACTACCGAACCTGCACCATATTTTACTGCTGGGAGGCGGCCACAAGTTGGAAAGAGTGAAAAACCATTCATACAATCAAGAGACATTTTCAATTGCTCTGTAGTCCAGGTTTGGCAGCTTGTTTTCATTTTAGAGGCATTTGCATCACCGATGAATGGTTTTGGACTTCAAGCTCGCCCCGTAATTCATTGCTTTTGGAGCGCCCTCCGTGTTATTTTAGTGCTAACAAAAATCGCGAGTGCTTTATTCAGCTCTGCAGTGACGTTAGCAGCGGTCGTCCTCTTGCTTTTCGTCACAGTCGTCTTCAGTGAACGTCCGTCACGGTCGCTCACCACACCCTATCGTCTGCATTCTAACTCAGCGGATGAGTTTTTCTCCTTCCTTGTACGCTGAAGAAATCTGCGATACGGTGCCTCCCCTGCTTACGGAAGCACCTAGCATACGAGCACCTACCAAACGCCCACGTTCGAATTCACTTATCTCCAGTTTAACTACGCAGAACACTATTCTGACAACGGCTGACACTTGTAACGTTCTGAGGACACTGCACGGGTGCCTCATATACAGCAACGCAAACTGCAGGCTTGTCACCATCTGCATTTATGTTCAAGCATGCATTTGTGGATGTGTTTCCACATTTTTGTCTAACCCTGTACTACCTCTAACGAAGGTCGCTCTCGAGATGGCTCGCCATATACAAATGAGAAGAATATTTCCGCAAACCTGGTATTTCTAACATAAGTCTAATAAAAGTATTTTGATGAAGATCAACAAAAACTATCAGCTTACCTCAAGGGAGGAAAAAGGAGGATGAAAAATACGATGGTTTAATAAGCTATCCTAAAAATGCACAGCTATGAACGAACATACATTAATTTTTCAGCTATCGAATATTGTAAATATTTTCGACGAGAAAGAATTAACTACTTCCACAGTACCAAATTAATTTAGTCACTAAAGGCAGAATTTCAATAATTTATTACGCTTATAAAACAATTTTCTAAAGGAAATACCTCGACATTATTTAATGTACACGAGTGCTGTAACTCTTGTTTCACACAACATTAACGGATGGCCAATTTCAGAAATTTTGCATACAGAATGCGTATATACAGCTGCGTATTTTTGTTGTGAATATGCCCACATACAACATTATAATTAGATTTGCTAATTTTAAAGCATAGGTAAACACGTATTCATTTCAATAGCAGTTCACATCGACAAACGAATGCCAATTTTTTAATTGCATAGAACCAATCACTCAACCCAGCTGTCACATTCCAACACAGCCGGCATGTTTTCAAGTAAAGACGAGTATTGATTTCAGATTTTAGGCGTACGGTGCTGTTTATATTGTGAAACACAGATGATGCAGTAATTTATTAATGACATTCTATTTTATTCTTTCTTAACAGCGGAAAGTACCTACCAAAATGATTCCGTAACAGACACAAGATGCATTTAAAGTAAAATAAACAAAGAAATGTTGAAGCTATAATTTAAGACTGTATAGGAAAAACTTTTTTTTTGTACCGTTACGCCACTGCGAAAGTACTCGTAAATTACTGAAGATTTATGAAAACATAGATGTACCTTTTGCAGCGATGTTCAGTTAAAAGTTGTTGTGAGTGTAATTCAATGCAGCATCTAATGACCATAATAGCAACAGTAACAATAACATCAGCACATACATGAAAGAATGCCACTATCCGGAGAGATATACAAACAGCAAAACGTTTCGTTAAGTTCTGATCACTTAATTCCCTAAAGGACATGGAAATAGTTCCACCTGTTTCATTCAAAAGTACGAAACGACTCCTGGCTGTTCGAATCCTCAGGTAAACATTTCTCATCCTGAAACTGTGCCAGTTATTCCACAGTTCCGACCCCTTGTTCCAAAAATGCTATAAATAATCAATATCCCACGATTAGCTCTTTGTATACTCATGCTGTCAGTACAGAAATAAATAGGTGGGAAATTCAACACTAAATATCATCCGACAAGAAAAGGCAAATTAACTTATTAACAAAACTAGATAGAGGTGCTACAGTTTCAGGAGATTGAATGTTTACCGTTCGGAAATCGTCTTCTAACCCCCCCATAGCAATCTTGATAAAAGTTCAGAACAATTTTTATCTCTGCCTTCATTTCTCCTGTTATGGAAAAATAGGTAGCCCCTGCGGCAATCCAACACGGGTCCGTCCCCACATGTGCGAGTCAGCCAGGCTGAAAGCAATGCGCTCCAGCTAAATATCCACACATATTTTGTATCTCGTAACTGCCAAAGGATTGGTTACACCAGTCAGTAAATGAAAATCTTAAATATTAAGTGTGATACATAAACACATAACCAAAACAATGAAAAGCATGATTTCTGCTCTTTGGGAACTGGTACCAGCAAAATTCAATCGTGAGAAATAAAAAACTACACAATTAATTACTTATGTGAAATACTTAAAAATTATACCTTGTTTCTATGTTTCTTTCGGCTCACTGTCAACTTTGGCATCCAACAACATCTTTTCAATATTTATGCATATGAAACTTGTAACTTTCCCGTCTCCTTTATATCTCTTTTGTTATGCAACCTTCCCTTCTACAATAACCTATTTCTTAATAATAACAAAAGAAATTTTCCCGTTGAAATTAATTCTCTTTCTCAATCTTCGCATACAACTTTAAATGCTGCTTATTAAAAGTGATTTTCTGATTATTTCGACGAAACATAAAATGTGTCGTCGTCGTGGCCCTCAGTCGTTACCTGCAATGACTCAAAACCGTTCCTTACCTTTTTTACTGTTACTAGATCGCCATCTGACTGCTACATCGAACTGCGACATGAATATACTTACTCTGTTTTACTATACTCTACTAGCTGCTGGTGGGCTGTCATAATGAGTGGCTGTATTTATTACCAAAGCTGACGTTATTCTTTAACAGCTAAGCTGACGTTATGCTTTAATTAATTTGACTGAAGTTACGTAATTCATAGTTAAACTTTCTCTTGATAACAATAAAATTTAGCGAAATTTAACGTTGATGGTTTTTGGGATGGATTATAATCAGCAATGCAATATTGCTGGCAAAATTAATTATATTCTGAATGAAATGATTTTACAAACGTTCAAATGGGACTTACTTTTTACAATAATCTTACAACTAGCACTTAGCAAACATACCTTCAGTAGTCTTGAGTTTCTCCAAAAAAAAATTAATCAATAATATTAGTTCCTCTTACGATAATAGTTAGCTGATGTCGTTGTACATCCGTTTATAATCTCTTGTAAATCATAGCTTTTGGCTGGCAGGCATACCGCTCCTCTCAACCTCTCGCTTCAAACCTGCTACCGACTCGCTTCACATCTCGCTTACTACTGACTTCCTACGAACTCTAAAGTGCGGCCTCTTCCGCCAACAATGCTTTCTGGTGCACACAATCCCTGCTACCTATACAAAATGTATCAATGCGCGGTCTTTCCCGCTCTTTTCTTAAAATGTATCCATACGCGATCCCTTCCCCCCCCCCCCCTTTTTTTTAAAAAATTATATCAATGTGCGGTCTCTCCTGCCAACAGTACTTTGGTGCTGACATTCCCTGCTACCACAATTATTTCCAGCTGGACAAATATTAATTATTCCTGCTTAATCCTATTAATAAAATATAAACATCTTTCATAAATTGTGGTTTGACAATAGACAATAGAATTATAAACCTCTTACAAACTCTAAAAAATGGATAATCAAGTATGAAAATATGATCATCAAAGTTAGTTCACTTATGTTCAGGCTTTATTATCTCTGATGAAGAAGACTAAAACTAAATAACGTGGAAACTAATAAAGTGCCATTCACAATGGTGGATATTTATAAATATAGGAGGAAGACTTGAAAGGTGGTGGAAACACTGCAGTTCTGGAACTAAGAAACGCTGATACCAAAAGATACAGTCAGTATACGTATTTTGAAAGCTTGACATCGGAAGGATGAAACATATCAATTCTTCATATCACTATACTGATCCAGTTAACATAAAAATAAAAGCAGTAATTAATTTATACATAGCGATTGCAGAATAATTAATGCTAACAAAGCAGAATGGTAGCGACCGAACGCGCAGGATGATTAAAATACCGATAATAATGGACACTCTTTGACGAACACATCACGTAGCTTGATTGAAATGCATTATGACTGAGGAAACAAGGATCGTAAGAGCATAAAAGAACATCTACCCAGGGACCAAACCAGAGGAATCTGTGCTGCTGTGGACACAAGGTAAAACTGCAGGAAGCTCTCTGGTAAAAACGTTCCCTAACATGTGTTCTAAAACGAAGAAGAGAAAGACTGCATATCAACAAGAACAGACCTTTTAGTGCAGAAGAGAGATTTAAAGAATGGCGATTGGTAGAACTGAACAGAGTGCTCCTGACAGATATTCGAGAATGGGCAAGTACCAGTAAAAATTAGAGTGATAAATGGGCTTAAAAATTCATGAGAAATGTACAAAATGCCGTGACTACATGACAGTTGTTTCGGGTTAATATTACATACTACAGGCAATGTAATTTTTTTGTTGCATTTTCTAGAAATAAAGATATTCATGATGAACATGACATCATACTTTTAATTTCTCATGCAATGACTGGTGTAATACCTTTTATCATTTTTTTCATAAAATTGGGTGGATTGTTTTTTTTATAATTTTCACTCTCCAGGATATCACCCTACTTAAATTAGCTCATTTTTTCAGTTACCGGAAGAGGCAATAATTTGTAGCGTGGTTTCGGACAGAGAAGGTGTTAACGACTGAAGAGCTACGACGTTGATTCTGCATTGACAAAATCGAACCGTCAAGAAACTGTCGAACTGTTCTCTGAAAATAGTAATACTAGCAAAAACGCTCACCAATTGAGGCAGACGGCTGGCTAACTTCATACCGTTACTAAATCAGGGTAACTTACAAATTATGCCAAAAATAAGGCATTGTATCAAAGATTTGGCTACTATTCGTCACTGACATGTCTATCATTATAACTTTGTGTCTTTCTGCGACGTGCTAAATATCACCGTATAATGATAAAAGAAACAGGAATATGTGCCATGTAGCGTGCGGAACGGCGAAGGAGTACGTGAAACTTTGAAGTACTCCTGCAAAGAGAAACTGCGCAATAAGCTCCTCTAGAGGGTGGACGACTTTTTTCCGACGAATATGCGACAGAATTTTTAAAACGGCTTCCGAGAGAACCCGTTGACTGAAAAGGTTTCCTACTACAGATCTTCAGTATATCTGAAGCGACGTCGTCTGAAAGGACTGTGCCTGAAACATCTGCGCCACCCGCCGAAACGAATTCATCGAAATGCGATTTCAGAAATGCGCTCATGTTGCCAGGCTGTAGAAGTCTTGGAGTTTCGTTGAGAACGAGAGTCCCTGAAACATGACGCCTGCGGCCGTGTCCGTGACGGAACCAGTCCACCTAAAACTGAGTCAGCGAAGACTTTTTTTACCCTCCATCAGTAGCTGTTGGTCATGAATGCCAATGTTATGATGTTATTTTGAGGAGAACAAATAGCAATCACTCTTTTAGCTTTTTCCAGTAGCTTTCTTGCCCATACACATTGCAAGGCCGGATCGTATAATATCAGTATCTAGTTCTGCTACGTACAGCCGTCTTATAATCTCTAAACGTATAGTTAAGTAGGAACATTATCACTGGTTAAACTTAAATACGTGCTCTGAAATTCGCGGAGCAGTTACAAGGTACATAGATCTAGCGTCACATTACGTAATTACAAGTGATTTAGTTCTGAAAATGATGGAATCAAAATGAATCGGGTAAAAAGAAAAAAGAAAAAAAAAGAAAACATGAATGTTGGCCCTTCAGATACACATCGATCTTATCGGAGCTACCTGAAGTCACAACCAACAAACATGATTATTTCGTACTAAAATTGACTTGAAATTGCAAGGATTGAAACGTATTTTTTGCGAAAACGGTAGTCTTCAAAAAACTAGTTTCCTACTTTCGAATTAACGCCAATTCGAATAGTGACTGCAGCCGTTACTGTTTTAGGTTCGTTGTGGCCTTGATATCTACAATTCCCGAATATTTTCACGAGGCTATTCTAACCAGCCAATTGTCAGCAATGCCCTCTATAGGTAATTTGCAATTGCTTTTTACACAATTTATATTTCCAAGCAATTTTCATGCCGAAAATTAAATGCCCATACAATAAGTTGTTTCCACACAGTGTGTCTTCGTTATGTTACAACTTTAAGACGAAGTGAAAAACGATTAATTTGTAATTTTTGAGATAGAGAACCTTGGTCCATAAACGAGCCATTCTAAATTTATGAAACTAAATGCGTTCTGAGACTTTCTGTCATGCGAACACAAAAATCTAAGAATCGTTGTCATGGTCCATTTATCACACGTATCTACAAAAGCTGCTCGTTTTTGTTTCTTTTATTTATTTATTTTGTGGTAAGTTCCTATGGGACCAAACTGCTGAGGTCATCGGTCCCAAGGCTTACACACTACTTAATCCAACTTTAACTTGCACTAATGACAACAGACACACCTACGCCCGAGGGAGGACTCGAACCTCCGACGGTGAAAGCGGTGGAAGCCGCGCGAACTGTGGCAAGGCGCCCCAGACCGTACGGCTACCCTGGGCGGATTTTATTTATTCTTTACATTTCGCCGCATTAGTTTCGGCGGCTACCGCTATTCATCAGCAGTTCAAGCACACACAAGTTGAATTCGTACACAACAAACTAAATTTCGGACGTTGTCCAGGGATTTTTTTCTGAGTATTTTCGAGAAAGAGACCTGTGGTCTCATTTTCTTCCACGTCATCAATCTTCTGACTGGTTTGATGAGACCGGCCACGAATTCAACTCTTCTACTAACCCGTTCATCTCAGGATGGCAACTGAAACTTAAATCCTGTATTATTTTCTGGATGTATCTTCCTCTGCGTGTTTAACCTCTAATACCATGTTAGTTATTCTTTACTTGATACAAGTCTTTCAAAGCTTTGTTAAATTCTGACTCTAACAGTAAATCTCCTATGTCTTCCATTCTGACCTCTAAACTTTCTATCACGTATCCCCTGTAGAGGCATTCAGGGTACTTTCTCCGCTTAGTTGCTCTGTCCTCTGCACCGCCAGTGGAATCCCCATTGCAGTCTGAATGTTACCGCCCTCAAGATTGCTTTGATTTTCTATTCAATTCCGACGACCACTTCTTTATCGATTTATTCACAGTTTTCCTGCAGCCATTTCCTCTTGGTTTTCCTGCACATTCTACTTATTTATCGCTACATGTCATCTTAATTCTTTGTTTCTCTCGACATTTTTCTATTTTCTTCTTTCGTCGATTAATTGAAGTATCTCTTCTGTTATCCGAAATTTCTTCGCGGTTGCATACCTTCCATACTCTCACCAACTTCCCTGTTAGCCCTTTTCAGGGCTGTCCACTCATTTTGGGCTGCACTGCCTATAACTTCAAACGCATCTCAATATCACTTGGTACTTCAGTATCTAACCATTGTGCACATTCCGTACGAATCTCTTAAACTTCAATTTGCTGTTCATCATTACTAAATTGTGTTGTATAAATGTACTCTTCGGTGTCTACTTTTGTAGTAAGTGAAAAATAGATGAAATTTCACGTGTAATAAAATTATTTTGTTATGTTTTTGAACTTTCGCTGCTATGAATGTGAATCCTGAATCCTTCTTGGTCATGCTGACAAAGTTTCATGATTTCTTATAAAAGTACACTCCTGGAATTGGAAAAAAGAACACATTGACACCGGTGTGTCAGACCCACCATACTTGCTCCGGACACTGCGAGAGGGCTGTACAAGCAATGATCACACGCACGGCACAGCGGACACACCAGGAACCGCGGTGTTGGCCGTCGAATGGCGCTAGCTGCGCAGCATTTGTGCACCGCCGCCGTCAGTGTCAGCCAGTTTGCCGTGACATACGGAGCTCCATCGCAGTCTTTAACACTGGTAGCATGCCGCGACAGCGTGGACGTGAACCGTATGTGCAGTTGACGGACTTTGAGCGAAGGCGTATAGTGGAAATGCGGGAGGCCGGGTGGACGTACCGCCGAATTGCTCAACACGTGGGGCGTGAGGTCTCCACAGTACATCGATGTTGTCACCAGTGGTCGGCGGAAGGTGCACGTGGTGCCCTTCGACCTGGGACCGGACCGCAGCGACGCACGGATGCACGCCAAGACCGTAGGATCCTACGCAGTGCCGTAGGGGACCGCACCGCCACTTCCCAGCAAATTAGGGACACTGTTGCTCCTGGGGTATCGGCGAGGACCATTCGCAACCGTCTCCATGAAGCTGGGCTACGGTCCCGCACACCGTTAGGCCGTCTTCCGCTCACGCCCCAACATCGTGCAGCCCGCCTCCAGTGGTGTCGCGACAGGCGTGAATGGAGGGACGAATGGAGACGTGTCGTCTTCAGCGATGAGAGTCGCTTCTGCCTTGGTGCCAATGATGTTCGTATGCGTGTTTCGTGCCGTGCAGGTGAGCGCCACAATCAGGACTGCATACGACCGAGGCACACAGGGCCAACACCCGGCATCATGGTGTGGGGAGCGATCTCCTACACTGACCGTACACCTCTGGTGATCGTCGAGGGGACACTGAATAGTGCACGGTACATCCAAACCGTCATCGAACCCATCGTTCTACCATTCCTAGACCGGCCAGGGAACTTGCTGTTCCAACAGGACAATGCACGTCCGCATGTATCCCGTGCCACCCAACGTGCTCTAGAAGGTGTAAGTCAACTACCCTGGCCAACAAGATCTCCGGATCTGTCCCCCATTGAGCATGTTTGGGACTGGATGAAGCGTCGTCTCACGCGGTCTGCACGTCCAGCCCGAACGCTGGTCCAACTGAGGCGCCAGGTGGAAATGGCATGGCAAGCCGTTCCACAGGACTACATCCAGCATCTCTACGATAGTCTCCAAGGGAGAATAGTAGCCTGCATTGCTGCGAAAGGTGGATATACACTGTACTAGTGCCGACATTGTGCATGCTCTGTTGCCTGTGTCTATGTGCCTGTGGTTCTGTCAGTGTGATCATGTCATGTATCTGACCCCAGGAATGTGTCAATAAAGTTTCCCCTTCCTGGGACAATGAATTCACGGTGTTCTTATTTCAATTTCCAGGAGTGTATAACAGTGGAAATTAAAATGTCCTATGGTGCCTCTCCTGCTCCAAGTCGGCCCATTTGAGGTCCTACCCCCCTTAAGGGAGTCTGCGAAATGCTGCGAGTAATGAGGATAATTGGCATGGGGTACTATATTCGTAGCTTGTGGATAAATTGAGAATTTGGATTTGACGGGAGGCGCGCATGGTTAGTCCGTGCAGCTGTGATAATCACAGTGTCCGGATAGCTCAGTGGTCAGATCATCTGCCTGTTAAGCAGGGGACTCAGGTTCGAATCCAGGTGTGGCACACATTTTCATCTTTCCCCATTGACTAAAATCAACGCTCCACTCGCAGCCAACGTCTAACTCCTTTGTATCTTAGTGCTACTTTCGTTCACCACTCAGGCGATCACCGTGCCTCGAAGAGTCATTTCAGGTTAAGGTGGTAGGAGCGTTGCAATTTACGGAAAGATGAATTCTCAACGTGACAAGTAGACGGCCAAATGGCGTTCATCATAGCGACATCGTTGGTTGTGACTGCAGTAAGGAAGATTAGGGTTACATAAATAACGGATCAGAATTCGAGCATGAGCTCGGATTAGACAGTATTCTCTCTCTCTCTCTCTATTCATTTAGTCGGTTCCGACTCTTCGTGACCCCATGAACCAAATCACGCCACTTTTTCCTGTCTTGCACTTTCTCCCGTAGACCTTCCAGGTTGGAACACATTGCTTCTGTGATGCCATCGATCCCTCTCATCCTCTGACGTCCCCTTCTTCTAGTTCCTTCAATCTTCCCAGCATTAATATTTTTCCAGCGAGGTACGCCTTCGCATTGTGTGTCCAAAGTAGGTCAGCTTTTGTTTTAACATTAGACCTTCCAGGGAGAAATCTGGTTTTATTTGCTCCAATATTGATCTGTTGGTTTTCTTTGCAGTCCATGGAACTCTAAGAAGTTTCCTCCAACACCACAATTCGAAGGAGTCAATTCTTCACCGTTCAGCCTTTCTAATCGTCCAGGTCTCACATCAATACTGGAAAGACCATAGCCCTCACAATACGGATCTTTGTTGCTAGTGTTATATCTCTGGATCTTATAACCTTGTCAAGGTTTGACATCGCCTGTCTACCGAGCAACAAGCGTCTCCGGATTTCATGGCTGCAGTCGCCATCAGCAGAGATCTGGGAACCGAGATAACTGAATGTGGTCACTACCTCCATGGTTTTGCCATAATTTTCGTTTTCTTCACATTCAGCATAAGAACGGTCTTTTCACTTTCGTCTTTCACCTTCAGTAAGAGTGTTCTCAATTGTTCTTCTCTTTCTGCCAACAGGATCGAATCATCCGCGTACCTGAGGTTGTTTACATTTATTCAAGCTATTTTAATTCCTGTTTCTCCTTCATCTACCCTCGCATTCCTCACAGATTGAATAAGTACGGTGATAGTAAGCAGCCTTGCCGGACCCCTTTCTGAATCTTTATCCATTTCGTTGTTCCACACATAGTTCTCACCGTGGCTTCTCGGTCAGGGTATAAACACCGTGTCAGATGAATGAGGTGATCTGGTACACCCATGTTTTTCAGTACGTTCCATAATTTGTTGTGATCGACGCAGTCAAAGGCTTTGGCGTAGTCAATAAAGCAGAGGTACACATCTTTCTGAAATTCTCTCGCTTTTTCCATAATCCACCGAAGGTTTGCAATTTTATCTCTAGTTCCTCTTCCTTTCCTAAATCCAGCTTGTTCTTCTGGTAGCTCTCGATCTAGATATTGGCGAAGTCTATTTTTTAAGATTTCCAAATTTGCTAGCATGTGAAATAAGTGCGAATGTTCGGTAATCTGAGCTTTCTTTGGAACTTCTCTTCTTTGGAATGGGGATGAATACTGATCTTTTCCACTCTTCTGGCCACTGCTGCGTGATCCATATTTCTTGACATATTAGACAGTATTAGGACAGGACATAGGCCGTGGACGTTTCAGAAGAACGTTCTGGTGTTCGACGGCTGACCAGAGCTTTGTGTGCGGGTGTAGGGATTCCCCCGCTGCGGCACCTCTTGCGGTAGTGCGCCACGTGGCGGCTTCCGTGAACAGTGGCGGGCAGATGGACCGCTCCCAGAGGAGGGGCCTGGGAGTGTAGCTAATGAGCTCACGGTCGCCAGCCCGGGCGACATCCGGCCGCTCGCAGAGTTGGCGGCCGCCACTGCATTAGCCGCTCACGCGTCACCTGAGAGCTGACCACACTTCCCTGCAGCTGCCAGTGGGTGGAGCAAACGCCCGTAGCGCCCGAACTATACTCAGTACTACGCACCAAATGTATCGTGAAACACGTCCCTTTAAGCTTATTAAACGCTGATCAATAGTAATTAACGCAACACTGTTCTGAAAGCAGATTGATTTTATTCAAGATTACAGTATACCATGTTATCTCCCAGTCTTTGGCTACAAAATTCTGTTTTTCAACATAATCTCGGTTCAGTGCCACGGCCTTAACACCACATTACTATGAGGGCCTGTATGGCCACATCGTAGAACTCTACTGGTCGACGTCGGAACCAACGTCATGTAGCACCAATAGTCTCCCGATCATCTACGTACTGCATCCCATGGAGTACATCCTTCATTGATCCAAACAGTTTCAAAATCGGGTGGATGAGAAAGAGTAGTCCATAGAAGTTTTGCGAGCTCTTCTCGATGGACGAACGCGTTAGCACTACCAACAGAGACGTCCAGTTGAGCAGCAAGGTGTTTTTTTGTGATCTGTCGATCACTTCGAATGAGAGAGTGCGCACGTTTCAAAACTGCAAGAGCCACAACTGTGTGCGACTGGCTAGCACCCCGGAGATCGAACACGTTTGCGCGACCTTGTTGCCATGCTGACAAACGCATCGCGCAACGACCCATCGCGCTATTGCTCCATGCCACATCTCCGTAGACTTTCTGCAAGCACCTATGAATATCTACGTGGAACGTGCCTCAATTACAGACTCATTTTGAAACCTACGCATAGCACTGCCACCAATCGAAACTTCATGAAACTGCAGGAACTAAAGTAGTAATATTCCAGGATATTGCACAACAAATTCTGCATTTTTCAATTGAAACTGTCCGAGAAAAATAATGTGTTGCATTACTTATTAAACATCCACCATAATTTATCAATGTATAGTATGTTTTTCCGCTTCCACCACAACGTCTACTGATATTTAAGGCTTTTTGATTGTATGTCAGTGATGACTTGAATCAGTGCAGGTTCGCGTCATTTGAGGAATAATGCAGTACGAAAGGAAAATTATTTTTGTACTGTAATCATTACCAGAAATTATCGAAGTATTCAGGTGTTGGTTTTGTCTGTTACCCAGACAAGCGACAATGAGGTTTAATCAGACACTCAACCAAAATCGGTGAATCATTGTTTTCTGCACCATGAGTTACACTTGAAACTAAAAGTTTTCAGCACTCATACATCCTAACGCTATTTTCAGGAAATTGGAATATATGTTTTTCAACCACATTCCGATCTTTGAATAACAAAAACTGTTTTGGAAATACATCTCCGTCAAGTACTACAAAATCAAATATATTTACGTGATTATCACACTTATGGGGGGTAGGACGTCAAACGGGACGACTTGGAGCAGGAGAGACACCACAGGAACTTTTAATTTCCATTGTCTATACTTTTAAAAATAAATTCATAAAACTTTGTCAGAATGAACAGAAAGGATTCAGGATTTACACTTATAGTGGTGGTAGTTCAAAAATATAAGAAAATAATGTATTTTTTTACATTTGTATTTCACCTTTTTTTCACTTACCATTGGCTGCATTTGTTGCTATAGGTACACTTTTCTTCATAAGTAACGGAGATTCTTCGATGAATTTTGCACAGCATACAAACCATACTTACAGGTGTATGAAACTCTAGAATTTTCCAAATCTATTAAAAACTGTGGTAAAAATTGAGATAACTTTGAAATTTCAGTTTTTTCTAAACATGAAGTTTAAAATGTAACAGCGCATTCATTTTTTCATAAATTAAATAATTTCTGGAGTTTCATACACCAGTAAGTATGGTTTGTATGCTGTGCAAAATGCATCGAAGAATTTCTCTTACTTATGAAGAAACGTGTACCTATAGCAACAAACGCAGCCAATAGAAGTGAAAAAATGATGAAATTTCACGTGTAAAAAAATTTATTTTGTTATTTTTTTTGAACTTCCACTGCTATGATTGTGAATCGTGAATCCTTCCTGGCCATGCTGACAAAGTTTTATGAATTTATTCGTGAAAGTATAGACAGTGGAAATTAAATTGTCCTGTGGTGTCTCTCCTGCTCCAAGACGGCCCGTTTGACTTCCTACCCCCCTTAAAGCAATTGAAACCAGCTGTCAGAAAGGACGACAGTAATTTTCGCATGATTTGTCACTATCAAGCTATGTATCTCGATTAAATTTCGACTACAGGAAGAAAAGCTAGAGTACAGTATAGTGTAGTATAGAAGCCAAGTGAAACAAATACACAATTAGAAGAAAAGGAACTAAACATTTGTTCAGACAGTAATAACACTGAAACACGGCATTTCATGATTATCTCCTAGACATAACAGCATGTGGGACATGGTTCTTAATGCCGTGTGTCGTCACCGTGGGCGGCAGTGGTTGTTCTCCAACGTGCTCCTGTGGTGGCCAGAAGGTTTGTAAGGAGTTCTTGTGATAGGGCGTTCCCTTCCTTCTCCAGCGTGGTTGGTCGAGGGGTGTAGATTATTCAGACATGTGGAAATACCCACACCGTAAGACCTACGCTACCAAAATGACAATGCTATACATACCCTAATATAGGGAAAGGTGACAACACATAATACACCCAGGCACACTATCGAATGTGAACTTTCTGATGGTCCAGGTGTTTTGGTTTGGGGAGGTAATATGTTGCATGGGTGTAATGATCTCCAAATCTTTGAACACCGTACATGTATCGGTCCACTTTAGTGTGACATTGTGCTCCTTCCCTATAAGCGTATTTTCAGAGAGCAACCAATCCTGACCGCATTTTTATGGATCACAACACGCGAAAGCATCGAACATCGCAGGTGCAGTGTCTCTTGGAAAGAGAAGGTGTTCGGCGAATGGACTGGTCTGACTGTTAGCCCGACTTAAATCCCGTCGAGCACGCGTCGGATGCGTTGGGAAGGCAACTGAAGCGCGTCCATATGCACCAACGAGTTCCCAGCCGTTCTTCACTGCGCTGGACGCCCGACCACGGGAACTCCTCTCCAATCCTGTAGCGCCTAGAACCGCATGGCCACTCCGTCCGGCGGAGGGAGAGGGCATAGAAAGAAGGGGGTAGGGTGGACGCGAGAAGGAGTGGGAAAGGCAGTGGAGGGGAAATCAAAAGGACTCGGGGGAGAGCCGAGACAGGGTATGAAGGGAAAAAACAGGATGGAAGGGGGAAGGGGAAAGAGAGAGCGCAGGAAAAGGGCAGAGGGAGAGAGAGGGAGGTGAGGCTCAGAGTTGATAGGATGGATAAATGAAGGGAGTGAGGGCATTATCTAGGATGGGGAGTTGATGGAAGCCACCTTGGGAAAGGAGATGACGGGTGTAGAGGTGGAGGGTAAGGGAAACACAACGATGAAGGTGCGGCAGAGTGCGGAGGTTGGAGAGGAAAAGAGCAACCGGGGGATGAGGGGGATCAAGTCAGCAGGAGATGTAGAGGACGTAGAGATGTTCGAGGAAAACGAACAGATGGCGGAAAGGAATCAGGTCATAGAGGAACCACGTAGGGGACAGGAGATTTATATGGAAGGCGAAATGGAGTGCATGGCGATCGAGGATCTGGGGGGACTTAAAGAATTTTGGGGGCAGATATACAGGCGGGACTGGCATAACATAGGATGGGACGAATCATCCCATTAGGCTTTCACGGCCGGCGCCTTCATCAGTAAACACTTCCGGGCTAAATTGCAGTGGTCGATCTGTAGCTCCTTGACGTTTCGTTCTGAACTACAGAGAACATCTTCCGAGGTGAGTCGTCGACTAACCTCGGAAGATGTTCTCCATAGTTGAGAATGAAACGTCAGTTAGAAGATGTTCTACAGACCGACCACTGCAATTTAGCCCGGAAGTGTTTACTGATGATAGGATGGGATGGATTAAGGATTTGTAGGTGTGGAGGATGATAGAGCGATTCAACCCCCATGTCCGGCCAGAGAGCAGTTTAAGGAGTCAGAGGCGATTGTGGGCTTTGAATTGGATAGAGTGGACATGAGGGGTCCAGGTGAGGTGACGTTCAATGGTGAATCCAAGGCAGGTGAGGGTGGGAGAGAGGTGGATAGGACTGGCATAGATGGTAGGGGGGGGGGGGGGAATCAAGGAGCCAGACAGAGCGATTGGTATTACCTACAATGATTGGCTGGGTCTTAGAAGGATTGATTCTTAGGAGCCACTGGTTACAAAATGCGGCTAAAAGGTCAAGGTGATTCTCATCTACAACTATGTCTCACATACAACTATTCTGTATTGTGTGTCATCACCATTCCCTTAGTTTCCCTCTCTGTGCGTAATATCGGTCTTGTTTCTATTCGATAGTGAATCAGTGTATCTGTCACGATGACAGTACTATCAAAAATATGATATTTTCTAACCGAGTCTCGAGCTCGGGATTTAAGCCTTTTGCGGGCAATGTGCTCTACGAACTGAGATATCCAAGTACGACTCCTAAGTCGTCCTTCCGCCAGTACCTCATCTCCTACCTTTCAAACTGCACAAAAGTTCTCCTGCGAAATCTGCAGGACTACCCAAGTTTTTCTCATCCTCAACCACATTGACGACAAAAAGATCGCTATGCCACGAAGGAGTTGTGAAACATAATCGAAAGTAGGTATGCGATTTTTGCATATGAAAAATGATTTCTCTGAAAATTTCGTGCTAGTCGCATAGTGCATAGTGCCACTATGAGGATGCAAATAAAATTGGCTTTAAATACGCTCTGTAACGGTCGTGAGCGTTACTTACCTTGAAGACTGGAGGTGGTGAGTTGATCTTAGTCAGCAATGCCATTATCAGCACCTCAGTGAGTTTGAACGAGGTCGTGTAATAGGATTACAAGAAGCCGGACTTGGAAGGAATTTAGTCACCGTACATGATTGCTGGCAGCGGTGATCACGAAAATGTACGGTCGCAAGAAGACCGGGTTCCAGACACCCAAGTGGCACTACAGAGAGGGAAGACCATCGTGTTCGACGTATGTTTCTGGAACATCGTACTGCATCTGCAGCTGCACTATCAGCAGTAGTTGGCACCACAGTAACACAACGAACCGTTACAAATCGGTTCCTTCAAGGAAAGCTCCGAGCCAGAAACTTTTTAACGCTCATTCCACCGACCGAAAACCACACGTGCTTGAGACTTGAATGGTATCAAGCGGAGAGCTCATTGGAAGGCAGGGTGACGGTCGTTGTGTTTGCAGACGAAACCTGGTTCTGCCTCGCCAGTTCAGGGCCTGCAGCCAACCTATCTGCGCCCTAGACATACTGGACCGACACCTGGAATTATGATCTAGGGTAGGATTCCGTATAACAGTATAAGCACTCTCGTGACTATGCCACGCACCCTGACTCAAAATTTGTGCTTCATTCTGGTGATTCGACCTGTTGTGCTTCCATTCCTGAAGAGCATTCCATGAGGCGTTTTCCAACAGGATAACCCTAGCTCAGATGCTCTTATGATCTTATGCTAGCGTGCTGTTATGAGTGTCAACGTATTACCTTGGCCTTATCGATCATCAGATATGTCTCAAATAGCATTAACCGCCCATGTAATAATCGATCAAGTGCAATAGGCATGAAACTTCATTCCACAAACTGCCATCCAGTACCTGTGCAATACAAAGCGTGCAATACAAAGCATACATGGCTACACTCCATACAAATGCTTTCAGAAACGACTTCCTGACCCTTAAATCTATACTCGATGTTAACAAATTCTCTTCTTCAGAAACGCTTTCCTTGCCATTGCCAATCTACATTTTATATCCTCTCTACTTCGACCATCATCAGTTATTTTGCGTCCCCAAACAGCAAAATTACTTTACTACTTTAAGTGTCTCATTTCCTAACCTAATTCCCTCAGCATCACCGGACTTAATTCGACTACATTCCATTATCCTCGTTTTTCTTTTGGTGATGTTCATCTTATATCCTCCTTTCAAGACACTGTCCATTCCGTTCAACTGCTCTTCCGAGTCCTTTGCCGTCTCTGACAGAATTACAGTGTCATCGGCGAACTTCAAAACTTTTATTTCTTCTCCATGGATTTTAATACCTACTCCGAATTTTTCTTTTCTTTCCTTCACTGCTTGATCAATATACAGATTGAATAACATCGGGGAGAGACTACAACCCTGTCTCACTCCCTTCCCAACCACTGCTTCCCTTTCATGCCCCTCGACTCTTATAACTGCCATCTGGTTTCTGTACAAATTGTAAATAGCCTTTCGCTCCCTGTATTTTACCCCTGCCACATTTAGAATTTGAAAGATAGTATTCCAATCAACATTGTCAAAAGCTTTTTCTGTGTCTACAAATGCGAGAAATGTAGGTTTGCCTTTTCTTGATCTTTCTTCGAAAATAAGTCGTAAGGTCAGTATTGCCTCTCGTGTTCCAACATTTCTACGGAATCCAAACTGATCCTCCCCGAGGCCAGCTTCTACTAGTTTTTCCATTCGTCTGTAAAGAATTCACGTTAGTATTTTGCAGCTGTGACTTATTAAACTAATAGTTTGGTAACTTTCACATCTGTCAACACCTGCTTCCTTTGGGATTGGAATTATTATATTCTTCTTGAAGTCTGAGGGTATTTCGCCTGTCTCATACATCTTGCTCACCAGATGGTAGAGTTTTGTGAGGACTAGGTCTCCCAAGGCCGTCAGTAGTTCTAATGGAATGTTGTCTACTCCCGGGGCCTTGTTTTGACTCAAGTCTTTCAGTGTTTGAATACTCTATATTAATTATTTTTTGGTGTTGCTATTTTTTTACTTCAGTGTTTTTTTTTTTTCGTTTACTTTCTTTTCTTGTCTCCTGCTAACATTGGTTTCCTTTGAAACTTCCTAGCAGATTAAAACTGTGTGCCGAAACGAGATTCGAACTCGGGGCCTTTGTCTTTCATGGGCAAGTGCTCTACCACTTGCCCACGAAAGGCAAAGGTCCGGCACACAGTTTTAATCTGCCAGGAAGTTTCATATTAGCCCACACTCCACTACAGAGAGAAAATTTCATTCTGGTTTTGCTTAGTAGATGCATACAACGGCCGCAGAAAGGTACCAAGCTGTTGGGGGGAGGCTACTAACTGAGTAAAACACATAGCACAACTTCTGAGAAGCACTTTTATTTCTCGCCCTTTCTCTGATCAGTTAACTTTGTCTCCACATTCGAGCCATTCTGTAAAAGCGTTAGGGGATGGTATTATAAGCGACGGATTGTCACTGCTAAGTATGACGATGGCAATCAAAAATAGTCTACAACAAATGCAATGGTTTTTATTTATTTTCGATAATGCTCTAAGATTATTATATGAGTTCTGTCTCTGGTTGAGGACATCATCTCATGAAACGTATCCTTCGTTTGTTAGTGTCAATAGCATTATTAAACGAAGTGGTTAAGATACACTCAAATAAAATACAAAACGATAAATAAATCTGACATAGAGGAGTAGAGAGCAAGATTAAGGTTAACGTGCCGTTGACGGAGTGATTGGCCGAGAGTATCGGCCATGTCCTTTCTAAAGAATCCACACAGGTTTATGGCCTATGTGGTTTTTTGTTTTTTTTTTCTTTGGGCGGGGGGAGGGGGGGGGGGTCATCAGTCTTCTACATGAAGTGGCCGGTTACTAATTCCTCTCCTGTGCCAACATTTTCATCTCAGAGCAATTATTTGCTGCGTGTATTCCAGTCTGTGTTTCCTTACACTTTATACCCTCTATAGTTCCATCTAGTATCACAGAGTTACCCTTTGGTGTCTTAACAGGCGTCCTATCTTCACGACCCTTCTTCTTGTCAGTGGTTCCTATACATTCCTTCCCCGACAATTCTGCGGAGAACCTCCTCGTTTGTTACCTTATCCGTCCACCCGATTTTCGATATTCTTCTACCACCACATCTCAAATTCTTCGAATCTATTCTATTCCATTTATTTCACAGTCCATAATTCACTACCATACAATGCTGTGCTTCAAATGTACATTCTCAGAAATTTCTTCCTCAAGTTAATGCCTATGTCTGAAAAAAGCAGATTGCTCTTGACCAGGAATGCCTTTTATGCCAAAGCGTCTGTTTTCTTACGTCCTCCTTGTTACATTCGTCATGCGTTATTTTGCTGGCTACATAGCAGAATTCTTTGTCTTCGTGTGCTTCGTGATTCCCAGTTCTGATGTTTTCTCGCTGTTCTCATTTGTACTACATCTCGTTACTTTCATCCTTCTTCGTTTTACTCGCAACTGATATTCTGTATCCATTAAACTTGTCATTTCATTCAAGAGATGCTGTAATTATTCTTCACTTTCACTGACGGTAGGGGTATCAAAGTTCTTTTTCAGCCTCTATGATAGCCCTATTTAGAGATGTCCTTTCGTCTGGGCTACTCCTTATCGCAATATTACAGCCTCAGAGAACTTCAAGCGTGCCTCTCCTTTCCTTAGTATTTCTGTGTGGATTCCATTACGATAAAATGGAGTCTAAAGTACAAAATTCTTCCAAAATCTACACCGGATATTACGCATTGTTCCTGGTTTACACTGTGAGCCAGACGCAAAATCGAGCGACTTTGTGCAGCGGTTAGCGCACTGGACACTCGTGCATAAGCGGGCTTCTAATCCCAATGAGGCTTCCACATTTCGGTTTTCCTGGAACAATCAGAGCGAAAGACGGTTTATTTCCTTTGAAAAGGTCATGACCGATTTAATGTCATATCGTCAAGTCAGAGGTCAAGTTCTTTCACTGATGTCATAGTCGACGGGACTTTATACAATACCCTTTCATTTCTTCTTCTAAGGCTGCAGTGTATTATGGGTATAAAATAGTACGAAATTGAAAATAAATGAAGTCACTCGAGAGAGGAAAGACCAGTAGACTACTGTAGTACCGGTCACATTCTGTACGGAGTGTGAAAATGTCTAGTAGAGTACTGTAACAGCGTAACAATCTGCGATACTCTATAATTACAGGCCGTTCAGGTGTTAAAACGGGTTGCAGCACGGAGACGGAGGACTACGGAGATTTCCCACTGATGATGATGTCTTGTAGTTTTATGGAACAATGTAGTTCTCCCAAGGGATGACCGGATTTCGAGATTGGATGTTTCTCACTAATGGATCAAAATAGATTTCGCCAGCATCTATAGTGTGAAACTCAATTCGTTCTCTATAGCCAGAAATCTGCAGACAGGGGAAAGCTTTCTGATGTATTTCTTGGCTATCGAAAATCCTAGAATGAGTTACACAGTGCCGCGAAGCAGACAGACTACAGTACATGTTCACATCATATAGGAACACATCCGTGAGTGGACAGAAACCTTCCCAACAAACACATCTCACTGCATCCCTTTTCTTGGAGAATCGAAGGTAGCTATACTTCTTGGATGTCACCAAAGACGCATAAAATAAAAACAATATCGTTTCGCAATATATTGTCCACTGAGTTGCGGAACTATGCTATTTCTTCCATCTGAGAAATAGGTCTCGAGTTGTCCGTTTCATTGATAAACTTCTTTCATGTGGCTCTGTGCCCATTTTATTTGGTCAGGAGACTCAGTCCTCCTCTGCAATAAAATAAATAAATAAAACTGAGTGAAGTTTTCATCGACTGAATTTGAAAGTTCTCATGCAAGTGCTGAGTTTCACAGAATTTTTGAATTTGACGAAATAACACAAAGCGACCAACAAGACCCAAGCATCGGACGATGCCTTAACCTTGGTTAGGGATTTTCTGAGGTATCTCAGACTGGAATTTCTTAACTTGTTGTTGTGACAACTGGAAATTTACGACGGTTGCCAGGTAAAATTGCGTTGCTGATGAGATAAACTTCGTCAGTTGTTCGTTACTGCTTAGTGGATTTGTCGTCCTGGGCATGGAACCAACGCCGAAAAAGACGAAGACACATATAGAAAGAAAGAATGAAAAAAGTATGGTAAAGTACGGGACTCAGATGCAAAAGTCACAGATTCGATCTACACTAACCCTGGGAATTTTATCGTCCACTTCTAACTTCTTTTACCTCTTGTAGTGGTAAATGAACGGCAGTATTCCTCACAGCAGATGCTATCTGCTTAGATAGTTGTTTCGGTACGCTTCAGTCAAATCGTCTGATGGGCAACGAACAACAGATGAAGTGTATCTCATCAACAATGCAATTTTACTTGACTAGAGGCGTAAATTTTCATTTGTCACAGGAACAAATAAAGAAATATCAGTCTGAGATTTATCAGAAAACTCCTAAGCAAGGTTAAGACACCATCCTATGCTTGGGTCCTGGTGGTAGAAATTGCTTTATTTCCTCAGATTCAAAAATTCTGTGTAACTTAGCACGACTCGCCAAGGTTATCTATAGTCGTCTCGAGAGCGTTGCAAAAATTATGAACCACCTCCAGTGTCATACACTAAATGAACGTGTTCTCAAAATTTTGAGAGTTCAACGATTCAATAAAAATGTTACTCTGCCGCTCATTAAAAATGCAACCGTCCGTTGTATCTAAGTAAGTCAAGACAGTACGGGTAACATGTCGTCCTGCATTGCCTTGTTAAAAGGCATCGACACAGGTACCACCCAGCGTTGACACGTTCTTCTCCTGTGTGCAGTGTTGAAGATGGAAGCAGCATTGTCGACGTGTCAGTCTCTGTTGCCATATCAAGCCGCATCAGTGGTCTCCATGACAACAATCCGTGAAGCTCCACATGTGGAAGTACTGTCCGTGTAGATACCTCTTCTGTTGCAAACGAGCCCTTTTCGTGACCCAAAACGTGTGACGTGGCTGTACGAAGTGCTCGGTCAAGCGAACTACACTGCTGAACGCAACAAAATTAAAGGATCACTTTTTCAAACCCCGTAATTGTCTACCATTTTCTTCGAAATGCAGTAATTTTCTACCATTGTGACGCATAATTTTGAAATTTGGCTCAAAGGTATCAACAGCTTTCCTCTGCACCGATGCAAAAGTGTCACGCCCTGCGGCGTCATCTTCGAGATCTGCGACGCTCCAACGAGCGTAAGAAAGTCCACAACTTAGAAGTTCACGTGTGATTTAAGATGAGTTGAAGATTACCCATGTGCACCAAGCTTCGCCACGATTCTGCCCAGCGACACCATGGGCGTGTCACACGATATAAAGGTTGTCACAGGTCCTATTAGCCAGATTTCACCCTTTCTTCTGCCGCCTCTCCGTAGGAGGTCAGAACCGCGACGCGAAAAGGCCGCACGGGGTGGCATAAAGGATGTCACTGAAACCGTTTCTTGAAGCGTTGTTTCCTACAATTTTCACTGTCGAAACCGACAATGCGCAGAGCGACATGGCAGCTTTCTTGACGACGTTTGACACTGTTGCCCACTGAAAGTGATCTGGCCCCTTTGGAGTTTAGTGCGCGTAATTTTTGTTCTGTTATACTGAGTGGAATGAATAGGGACCGTTAGAAACCATTCGACGAAATTCGAACGTGATAAGAAGCAGCAAAGGAGCTCTATGCTTTTTCAGCCTTCGTGTTTCATGCCCTGCTGTGGCGTGATCACAGGGATTGCAACAGTAACATGTCGGTGAATGAAAAGGCAAGAACTCCCTCCAAGAGTCGTCAGTTCAGCAACAACCTCGGTGCCACCCACGCAGCTTTGTTGCGTATTTTAAAATTGTACCTTACTTAAAAACACCAGTTCAGTCTCGCGGCTGCTCTAACGCTAGAAGGCAGGCAAACCCCGTGTAAGCGGTGACGGAGAGACGGAAAAAGAAGGGATGAAATGTGCGTAAAAGGGATTGTGACGAACTTCCTGTCGGACCACGCGTCCGTGGTGGCGCTGTGCAACATTATAGTCCAATTCGGTGCCCATGTGATATCATTAAACCACCTTACAGCTGACATGAACTTCTGAGCTGAGACTTTTTTAGCATGTCGATACCTTGAGGTATGAAGCGTCAGCGATCACTAGGGTGACACCGCAGGACGCCATAATTTTGCATCATTACAGGGGAATATTACAGGCATATTTCACCCAAATTTCAAACTCAAGCGTCACAATGGGAGTAAATTACTATGTTTCGAAAAAGTGGTACTTGAACTTTATTGCCCAGTGTATATGAGTCTTGGTCGTTAGACGCACGGGGCCATTGAGAAACTGCATGATGTTGACTCCACATTCGCTTGACGATCGTGGCATCTCGACCAACATGAGATGATAAACTGCAGTTTCGACAGACCACGATCTTGTCGCAGTCGGATCAAGGCACATGTTGCTAGATCTTTCTCCACCTTACACGAGGCATAACGCGATTTTGTCACAAACAACTAACATTCAGACGCGATTTTGAATGAGAAATTCGGTACAAACTTTTCTTACAAACATAATGTACACGACGTTATTCCCATTTAATTTGTGCGGTTGCGCTGCAAAGCTAATCAATACACTTGATACCAGTTTGACTTTTGTTGCTTACTGCCTTTATGCTGTTGCAGCTTCAATAGTCAGCAGTGTATTTCACCAGGCGTAATAACGACGACGGTAAAGTGAGAGAAATAATAAATAGTACAAGGGCTGTTCGGAAAATGAGGTCCAATCGGTAGCGAAATGGAGACCAAGTGAAAATAAAATATGTAAATTGCAACAGTTTGCCACACCTTCTAGCTGCTTCTCTACATAGTCGCCGCTCCGACTTCGACATTTGTCGTGGGGTTGTACCACCTTTTCAATACCCTGGTTATAGAAGGCAGTCGCCTGTGCTTTGCGCCACTTCTCCACACTAGCTGCAGTTCGCTGTATGTGCAAAAATGTTGCCTTCGTAGCCAGCGGTTCACGCGATCAGAGATGAAATCAGAGAGACCCAAGTTTGGGCTATACGGTGGGTGATCGCACACTTCCCAACAAAAACGCTGCAGGGGCGTCAAAATCCCCCTTTAGTGCTTGACTGAGAACTGTCATGAAGAAGGAAATAAATGACACGTACTACGTAATGTGCGGTTTCATGAAATAGGGCTAAACCTCACAGCGGGTGCCCATAGATGGTGGGAGATACTATTGTGCTCAGAACGAAAAAGAGCGACGTGACGAGATCGACATGCATTCTAGAGACACTACCCAACCGATCTGTGGAAAGTTCATCGGATTTTCACTGCCGTTCCCATTTAGTAACGAATCGGATGTTACTTTCCGAATAGCGGTCGTATAATGGTTGTCGAAAGTATTCTTCCAACATATCATCCGCGAATGGAATAGGAAGAGACAATGATTTTGGTTCACTTTGTACCAACGACGACGCACTGCACTGTTGGTGGTGACATAATATATAGACGTTGATCCTCATTCTTTTTTTCTCTGTTCTTCCTGAATAGCTTTCTTATTATTATCTTACAGGATATGTGGTCCGTCTATGCATCTAAATAAAAAGGCTCTTTGTTTTTATGCCAAACATGTTTCGCTTCATTTTATTTACAAAGTATCTTCATTTGCTTGTGATATATGTTACTTGCATATAAATAATACACGAGTTTCCCTGATATATGTATTCTCCATTACAGTTTTTTCGTTAATCTCTTATTCTTACGTTAGAAATAACATATTGCTGCGTAAGGTTCGTAAGATTCATTTACTTTATGGTTGTATTCACGATTTTGTGGGATCTTGTTATCAAATATGTGTCGCCCTCGAAATGTACCTTGCTGTCCTGCGTACACCAGGATGTCCAATTTCCGGCGTTTCCCAGCACATATCACTTCTTCGCATTCACTGTGTGCTCTTTTAAAAAACAAGAGTCATAATTACCTGTGTTTGCTATTTAATGTTGTTGTGTCTATATGCATTTATGATTTTCGTTTGATTGCTACACTTGTACGTATGTTACTGCGTGTGTCATGGGGTGTTGCTCTGGGCAAGGGGGGATAAGGAAATTTGAGTGAAGAGAATGGCAATTTCTCATGGAAGTGCCAGTGCTGGGGAGTTTGGATAAATTATTATTTAATCTGTTAGTGTCCTGCTTCTCGGTTTGTTATGAAAATAGACCTTCTTTAATTGAGTCGCAGGGTTAGACTACATCTCGAAGTAGCTGTAGATAACTGTATATAATTTCTCAAGTATTCGGGACTTGAACATAGTCCCTCGGAATCTTCCACAGTGAGGCTTACTCGTGGCATTTAAAGGGAACTGCTGAGTAAGGAACACAGTTGTGAACGTCAGCGGAGGAGCGCTCTCCTTACGAATAGGCATCCCGCAGCGCACGTCTCTGGCATGCAGCCGGCAGCATCCGCTGTTGGCAGCTGTCACCGCGCCAAGCCACGGGCCCATCACGGCCCGTTAGCCACCAGTTCGCTAACCCGATTAAGGGCTTAGTCGACGAACCGTAAAGTTTTCCACGCTCCGCTACACACCGTTTTCCACAAATTGACGTTATTATTTCTGTTACGCAAATATCCCATTGAAAAATAATAGTATTTGGCCGCGAAGCCCCGATTTTTTATTTAGGTGCCTGGTACATTTAGGTAACAGAACATCGGGGGCTGATGGAACTGAGTGCGCGATTTAATTAGTTGAGCAATAATCACAGAAATTGTGAATCGTTCCTAAACACTGGAAAGAGCTTTAGAAAAGAGGTGGTCCATATTGAATAGTGCTTCTTTGCATGAAAAAAGACCTCAAATTTATTTTATCTTTCTATTCTACTGGTTACAAACTGGGAACTGTTTGAGTTCAGACAGAGCAGCAGCAGCCGTCTCTGCAACGAAAGATCCTGACGATTTTTCTAACTATGCTACATTATAAGTCAGCATACAACCAAGACGAGTCATCATCATCATCTTCTTCTTCTTCTTCTTCTTTTCTTCCTTCTTCACTTCCATCCGATTTCACATGTTTAAGGCCTTCTTTTTCTCGATCTTCCAACGCCTCTTTTTTCCTGAGTGCTTGTTTACAATGACTGGAATTCTCTCTCCTTCAATAGGTTTAAAATGTTGCCGCCATTTCTCATCACATTCTACCACTTTGTGGTTTGGGTTAAGTATTTCTAATTCTTCTCGTGTATTCTCGTTTCGTATAAGATTGCTCCATCTTCAACATTTAACAAATCTTAAAAATATCATTTCAGCCGATTCTGTGGGGCTTTTGTCTTTCTTTTCATTGCCATAAACGCAAAATCCACAGACGTTATTTCGTAAAACTTCAATTTTGTGGCTTTCCTACTTTTGTTAAGGTTTTGTTTATAGTCCCGCATATGCGCTTAAAAATGGTTCAAATGGCTCTGAGCACTATGGGGCTTAACATCTGCGGTCATCAGTCCCCTAGAACTTAGAACTACTTAAACCTAACTAACCTAAGGACATCACACACATCCATGCTCGAGGCAGGATTCGAACCTCCGATCGTAGCGGTCGTGCGTTCCAGACTGTAGCGCCTAGAACCGCTCGGACACACTGGACGGCCTAGGGAGATAACCATCGGTTCTTAGTTGCATGAATTACAACCGTTTCGATGCCAAAGGACACTAACATAGTTTGAAAAGAAATGAAAAACGATAAAATGTTAGATGAATTTACAGTTTATAAACTGTTTAAATTAATTTAAAATCCATTACCTGTGTATCGTTTTATCGTATTACTGCTAAATATTACAGTGTGAGACGTATCTATCCACATGTCTCTAAGTATATTTCATTTACTAGGTAAGGAGAACTGACCTCACTCTTCTAAATAAATGAATGAAAAAAGAGAGAATGCAATAGTATATAATTTTAATCACTAAGATTGTTATTACGGTTGTCAGTTCTAAAATACCGAAAACACCTCCGAGAAGTTGAACATCCTGGAACTACTTGCTAATGCCTGTTCGGCTAAAATAATATACAGTGATAACAGGGGATACAGGAACAATAATATTCCTTGCAGGCTAATAATTCTATTCCTTTTAACAAAGTTAATGAAAAGCACACGAGATTTGTAATAAAATGTTGATATTATTAAAAAATAATGTTTTCAAAGAGCTGACTAGGGAACAGCGAATAAAGCCATCACACATTATGGTCAGTTTTGAAATTAAGTCTGTCTTCGCTAACGTTCCTATTGAGGAGACTGTGCGCATTCTACAGGATCGGATCCCACCAAATCTGGTGCGCTTATGCTGGTCATCTACGTACTTCACCTGGCGGGGAAAATATTATGAACAGTCAGTTGGAGTGGCAATGTGTTCCCCTCTCTCCCATGTACCTGCGGACATCTTCATGGAAGCCTTTGAGCAAACGGCCCTAGCTTCTGCTCCGTTACGTCCCAGTTGTTGACTACGATATGTGGACGACACATTCGTTATCTGGCCTCACGGTGAAACGGAACTGGGAATCTTTCTCCAGAAACGGAATTGGAAACTTCCTCCAGCATATCAAGTTCACATATGAGGCCTAAAACAATGGTTCCTTGCCATTTCTGGATGTGGAAGTATACAGAGCTGCCGAAGGCAAACTGGGACGCAAAGTGTAACGGAAACCAACGCACACTAATCGGTACCTGCACGCTGAGAGCCACCACCACCCAGCTCAAAATTATTCTGTCCTGCATACGTTAACTGCCCGAGCCTGCCGGATAAGCGATGAAAGTAACATTAAAGAAGAATTAAAGGAGCTGCAACACACCTTTCGTGCCAACGGCTATGATGACAAAATCATAAGCAAGGTAACTGAAACCAAAGGGAGCAGAACATGAGAAGAAGGCAAAGAAAAGAAGCTTCCACTGTTATACTTACCATACGTAAAAGACGTCAGTGAACGGCTTGGCAAAGTCCTCCGCCGACGAGGTTTCAAACCAATTTTTCGAAGCAATCACAGGATCCACGAAATGATCCAAGAAGGATGTAGTCAACATTCTTAACACTGCAGGTGTTTACGAACTACGGTGTGAGTGCGGAGCTGCTTACACAAGAGAAACAGGGAGACCTGTCAGCTTACGAGTAGCAGAACACGAACGCTATGTACGATTACAACAACATAATAAATCGGCGTTAGCGGTACACCACCGTGACTGTGGACAACCTATCAGGTTCCAGGAGGCCCGAGTACTGGCGAAAGAATCGTGGATGCGAGAACGCAAAATACCGGAGGCGATCTAAATTATTAAACAGCCTGACAACATCAACAGAGAAGATGGCTACAAACTCCCGGTGTCCTGGCTGCCGGCCATCCCAATACAACGGGCCGCGAGCGGTCGCGGTGCAAAAGCTACACGGGACACGGACGTATCTGCACAAACAGCTGTAGAGCAACTGTCAGTCCACTTCCGCGCACACCAGGAGGAAAACTTGCCGACCAGAAGCCGAACGCTGATTGGCGGACAGCTACCAATCGTTGACGACATGGACATCCACGAATAGCCTCTTTCTTTCCATCTTCTCTTACGTCATGATTAGCCAATCATATTCGAGGGCCAATTAAAAGATTTTCAACAGTGACGTCAGACATCAATAGTCTGTATTATATCGAAGCACCTATCCCCGTGCAAAACCGGTCTTGCCCTGAGGAAGGCCGTTGCAATTCGGCCGAAACGTCGGTTTTAGTTTATTATTTGTGCTAGTTTTTAGCAATGACGCGTCGTAATACCCAGAAGAATTTTAATCACCAGAACATGTTTTGTTTATCCCCGTTAGCAAATGGTACAATATACTGATAACTACAGCTGCAGGCGACCATGATTTTTTCGGCCGAAACGTCGGTTTTAGTTTATTATTTGTGTTAGTTTTTAGCAATGACGCGTCGTAATACCCAGAAGAATTTTAATCACCAGAACATGTTTTGTTTATCTCCGTTAGCAAATGGTACAATATACTGATAACTACAGCTGCAGGCGACCATGATTTTTTAAAAAATTTTACAAGCAGTAAGTGATCACCTCCTCATCACAACGTAAATTTTGATATGTTTGTGGAGATCTGGCCTGTACTCCAAGTTGAAGCTGTTACAGATTTTTTTATCATTAGAGGTATTAAGCTTTCGCTACGAAAAATCGTTAAATATCTATTCATAAAAATTATGATAACTTTTGATTTGGTTCTTTAATGACAGGTGACAAGAGAGAGGATAACAATGATTACAGCAAGCAGAAAAGAGTAGTGTACTCACAAAACAACCCTTCAGTGGGAGTTCGCAAAGGGCCAATGATGTTTACGGCATTCGACGCCCCCACATACTGCCTACCATTTAACCACAGTATTGGCTGATAATGGCAGCAGGAAGCAGGGCTGGATGTACCCAGTGGTGAGCACAGCATACGGCTACAGAGCGCCGTTGAACTGTTTGGTCGACGGGTAATGCATAACAGTGCTACACTGCCAGATGTGTACAAAGCAGAGCAATGGCGACGCTAAACAAAGCAAACATAAAATTATATCGAAAACAAAACAACAGTTGCCGAAGTTGACATTTCGTCAGGACGGAAACCAAGGAATTTAGTAAAGTCAGAGAGAAGACATAGATGAAGTACTAGTGTTTCTGCAAGATGAGTCAGTGGAATGTATCGTGTGTATACACAGGACTGTGAGGGCAGTGTACATGAGTAGTACAATGATGACGATACGTGCTTAACATGTGAAAGTGATAACAGGTGTCGGGCCGTGTACTTCATCATCCTTTACTACGTCCAGTGGACGCAGTAAAGGATAATCGTTGTCCAAGGAGCGGGTACTGATCACAATTATATACATGGTAGATAATCGGCAACATAGTAAAAAAACAATTATGAACACATTTCGAATAAGTCCGCAGCAATACGTCCGTGTATCACATAAGAAAAACTACGGATATTCAAAGAAGGACAAGGCGCACTCTTACAAAAACTGACGGCTGCGCGTTTCAAGGATGCTCGATACAATTTCAAGGATGTGCATAGGATTTACTACCTTTTTTTTGCATCAGTCTTTTGACTGGTTTGTTGCGGCCCGCCGCAAATTCGTTTCCTCTGCCAACCTCTTCATTTCAGAGTAGCACTTGCAACATACGTCCTCAGTTATTTGCTGACTGTATTCCACCCTCTGTTTTCCTCTACAGTTTTTGCCCTCTACAGCTCCCTCTAGTACTATGGAAGTCATACCCTGATCTCTTATCAGGTGTCCTACCAATCTGTCCCTTCTCCTCCTTGTCAGTGTTTACCACATACTCCTTTCCTCTCCGATTCTGCGTAGAACCTCCTCACTCCTTAACCTATCAGTCCACCTAATTTTCAACATTCTTCTGTAGCACAACATCTCAAATGCTTCGATTCTCTTCTCTTCCTGTTTTCCCACAGTCCATGTTCCACTCTCATACAATGCTGTGCTCCAGACATACGTACTCAGAATTTCTTCCTCAAATTAAGGCCTATGTTTGATACTAGTAGGATTCTATTGGCCAGTAATACCCTTTTTGCAGTGCTAGTCTGCTTTTGATGTCCTCCATGCTCCATCCGTCATTGGTTATTTTGCTGCCTAGGTATCAGAATTCCTTAATCTCATCTACTTCTTGACCATGAATCCTAATGTTAACTTTCACGTTGGTGCATCTCACTACTTTCGTCTTTATTCAATTTTACTTTCTGTCTGTATTCTGTACTCATCATTTGGTTCATTCGATTCAGTAGATCATGTAATTCTTCTTCACTTTCACTCAGGCTAGCAATGCCATCAGCGAATCATGCCAATGATATGTTTCACCGTGAACTTTAATTGCATTCCTTAATCTTTTATTTCCATCATAGTTTCTTCGAGGTACAGATTGAACAGCAGGGACGAAAGACTACATCCCTGTCTTACACCCTTTTTAACCCGAGCGCTTCGTTCTTGGTCTTCATTATTCCCACTTGACTCTTGTACATATTGCATATTACCCGTCTACCCCTTTAACTTACTCTTGTTTTCCTCAGAATTTCGAACATCCTGCACCATTTTACAGTGTCGAAAGCTCTTCTCAAGTCGACAGATCCTATTGAAATGTGTCTTGGTTTTTCTTTAGTCTTACTTCCATGATCAACTGCAACGTCAGAACTGCCTCTCTGGTGCCTTTGCCTTTTATGAAGTCAAACTGAGCGTCAGTGAGCTGTTACGCCGATTGTGCGATAATTCTCGCACTTGTCAGCTCTTCAGTCTTAAGAATTGAGTGGATGATATTTTTCCGTAAGTCAGATGGTAAGTCGCCAGACTCATACATTCGAAACATCAACATGAATAGTCGTTGTTCCCCCAACGACTTTAGAAATTCTTGTGGAATGTCATCTATACCTCCTGTATTATTTGATCTTAAGTTCTCCAAAGCTCTCTTAAAATCTGATTCTAATACTGGATCCCCTATCTCTTCTAAATCGACTCCTCTTTCTTCTCCTATCATATCTGACAAATCTCCCCCCTCATACAGCCCTTCAATGTACTCTTTCCACCTATCCTCTCCCTCTTCTGCATTTAACAGAGGAATTTTCGTTGCACTCTTTATGGTACTACCCTTGCTTTTAATTTCACCGGAGGTTGTTTTGACTTCGCTGTATGACGAGTCAGTCCTACTGACAATCACTTCTTTTTCGATTTCTTCACATTTTTTTATGAAGCCGTTTTGGCTTATCTTCATATAACTTCCTATTTACTTCATTCCTCAGCGACTTGTATTTCTGTATTCCTGAATTTTCCTGAGCATTTTTGTACTTCTTCCTTTCATTTTTTTCTGTTACCCATGGTTTCTTCGCAGTTTTCTACTTTGTACCTACGTTTTTCTTTCCAATTTCTGTGTTTTCGATTTTAATAGATATCCATTCCTCTTCAACTCTGCTGCCTACTGAACTATTCCTTATTGTTTTATTTACAGCCTTAGAGAACTTCATGCCTACTCGTCATCCCTTAGTACTTCTGTATCCCACTTCTTTGCGTATTGATTCTTTCTGACCAATCTCTTGAA
Source organism: Schistocerca gregaria (assembly GCF_023897955.1). NCBI lineage: Eukaryota > Metazoa > Arthropoda > Insecta > Orthoptera > Acrididae > Schistocerca > Schistocerca gregaria. The sequence continues at coordinate 467,244,166 of NC_064922.1, forward strand.
CTTTAGCCTACTCTTTATCACTACTACATTGTGATCTGAGTCTATAATTGCTGGTGGGTACGCCTTACAATCCAGCGTCTTACTTCGGAACCTGTGTCTGACGATGATGTAATCTTCCATATCACTCTGTCATTTCCAAGCATACCTCCTCCTCAGATTATTCGCTATAACTAGCAGACATTTATTACAAAAATAAATTAGTTTTTCTCCTGTCTCATTACTTTCCCCCTAGTCCATATTCTCCTGCAACCTTTTCTTCTGCTCCTTCCCCTACAATTGCATTCCAGACTCCCATAACTATTAGATTTTCATCTCCCTTTACATACTGTACTACCCTTTCAATATCCTCATATACTTTATCTGTTCATCTTCAGCTTGTAACGTTTGCATGTATACCTGAACTATCGTTTTCGGGGTTGGTTTGCTGTCGATTCTGATAAGAAAAATCCTATCACTGGACTGTCTGCAATAACACATTCTTTGCCCTACCTTCCTAATCATAACGAATCCTCCTCCACTTACACTTTTTTTTTCTCTGGCTGATTTTACCCTGTACACAACTGACCAGAAATCCTGGTATTCTTTCTATTTCACTTCACTGACCCCTACTACACCTATATTGAGCCTTTGCATTTACCTTTTCAGATTTTATAGATTTCCTACCACATTCAAGCTTCTGACATTCCAAACCCCGACTCATAAAACGTTACCCTCTCTTTTATATTCAATCTTTTTCTCATGGTCACCTACCCTCTGATAGTCCCTTTCCGGAGATAGGAGTGGGGAGGGGGGGGGAGCTATTCCGGAACCTTTTGCCAATGGAGATATCATCAAGACACTTCTGCGATTAGAAGCTACATGGCCTATGGATACAAGTCATGTGTCTTTAATAGAATGTTTTCCATTTTCCTCACGCCGTTGATCATTGTTAATTCTTCTCCCTTAGGGGCAGTTTCGAACTCCTAGAACAAGAGAGTGCCCAAAACTTATGTCCCCCTTTGACAACGCCGTTCGCAAACTGAGGATGACTTCTTAGGGCGGAAATCTTAGGCCGCCAATGCTGATTATTAGTCAAAATTTAAGCGGTGGCGAGTTTTGAACCCGGGACAAAGGACATAACCAATGACGCTACCCCCTTTTTTCTCCTTTTTGGTCGGTATTGTTCGTTGCGTTTGGTCTTGGCGAACGTCACAAGACATGCATGCAAGTTAATTGTTGATTCCTTTACTCCATTTTTTTATTGCAGAGAGCAAACAGTCCTCTGACTGAACACGAAGAGCTACCGTGCCGGTGTCCTAGACCACGGGTGCATTCCACTCCAGTACTCACATCAAATATCAAATTGCGTGTGACTTAGATTATATTGATTTCAAGGGAAGAAGTGGACAGCTGTACAACGTCAAACAGTGCTACAGAATTGGAAGGTGTAAGGTAACGTTATTGCGAATAAAGCCTCACCTTGACGATGCAAAACAAAATGCGGAATCGGCCCGAAAATTTGTAGATGAGGAAAACGAACTTATCCCCTCTCTCAGTAACGTATTTGTTTTTAATTGCGACCAATCGCAATTTCAAGAATAAATGCATGTGAAAGACTTAACGCGTTCGTATACAAAAAATTCCGACTGCTAATTTCGAGGGTCAATTGGCTTGAAAGTTATTTATTGTGCCTCGAGAAATTAGAGGTGTTCAGCCCTTACAATTCTTTCTTGTGTGCGTGATCTTGCAAGGGCAGTAGGGAATATTTCGTCACAACAAGCAAGAGTGGGAAAATGAGCGTAAGAGAAGTACAACTATGATATGAGCACTACCTTTGGCCAATAGCTCGTCAAAATAACCTGCTCTTTCTTGATTCCTGGTCTGAATATAAAAATCATATGCCTTAAGAGAAAATATCCCTCCTGAAAAGTATTTGACATTACAGTTCATACAACCTGGAACCAGTCGACAAATTCAGCCTCTGGGTGTTGTTTTTTCCGTTGCTACAATACATATTATCGCACTGTCTCCAGCTACGGCTTAAAGGATAGTTGGTTTCACGATAAACTCCATGACAGACTTTTCGCATTCGGTTGCATCCCATCACATTCCACCAGTTCCCATCACCCCGTTAAACCCGTTTGATTCTATATGCATTTTTAAGAGTGGATACCTAGCTGACCGTCCTCCACGATTTGGAACTCCCAAGGAGTTCCCTTCGATCTTGATGCTACGAAGCTTTGTGATCACTGTGGCGCGTCATTTTCCATTCGGTGTCCATGGTGAGAGTTAATGGTTTGTTTTCAACATTTCTTGAATGTCTACGATGTCCATTTTGTGAAGTGTAATACATACATCCCACAGAATGTTGATTTGTGCGCCTTCCGGACGCTCATTTCTGTCGCGTTCATGAAGCACATGGGCATTTATTAGAAGTCAATCTTTTTCCTGCCGTAACTGCTAATACAACACTTTGAAATGAGCCTCACTAAAGATTGAACGTGCGAGCTCACACTGAAGGGATTCCTTGTCAGTGGCCCTGATTTTAACTGTATGGTTAGACTCTAGTATGGCCTCCTACATTTATCACGAAATAATATGAGAGTAGTCTAAGGAAATATTACGAATGTTCAGACCATGGTTCACACAATCTGCTGGCAGTGAAAATGCGAGTCATATTACAGATGTTTCATCTGTTGCCTGTCAGTTCATACCGACAATCTCGGATGTATCTTTATGTAAAATAGAGCAGCTATTATACCTCATTTTTATTTCTTAATGGATGAAATTGGATTGTAAGTCGTTCACAGGAGCAGATACAGTCTCAGATCAAAATTTAGGAATGGATAGTTCAGAAGAATCATTATAGCAAGAAGTGGGATACAGAAGTACTGAATAATAATAAGAAGCATTTGAAATTCGTTAAGGATGTGGATACTGCGATAAGGAATAACAGAGAGGCACTTCAGCTGATGCAGAGTGGTAATCTCTAAAACGGACAGTCACAGATGGACAGTGTTAGGAACCCTGGATTAGGAACCCTGGCCGGTGAAAGCCATTAGTCAGATTGAAAAACTTAAACATCGACTTGTTGGCACTAGCAGTTATTACAATTGCAACAACACGGAAGAATATGTGCTCTTGTGTGTCGATATCTATGGACAGAAAGACCTCTTCCCTGTTTTATCTCACTTGCCATTACACACTGCTACTGGACTCACAGATGCGAGCGCATTAATTCTATGATCTAACTTTCCATTCGACTCCTGCAAGAAATGTTTAACTGATGATCATACGTGTACTACAAATATTTTATTTCTAATGATACAACATTGTAGGTCATCTCCAGAGCAATCCCGGCAACGTGTCTTTTGTTGTGGCAATGGTGCCTCAAATGAAGTCTTAGAGAAGTGTGAAGTTCTTCAGTATAGTTTTCTTCGTTCTCGGTTCCTCTAAACAGGAGAAAACTATTCGATGACAAATTGGAACACTGGAGAATTTAGGTGTAACAGCAGAATGATGTTTCGAAAAATACTAACAAATAATTCGTGAGCAGGCGCGTAAAGGTCGTGCATTATTCTCAGTTGGTTTTCTTTACACTTGCTGGCTCATCTTGTACAGGTTACCGCATACGTGTTCAAAGCTTTTGCTGGGACTCTTTGTGTACCGTATGGTCACATGTTACTATCACGTGATGCACAGTGTCGCTGTAATCGACCACAATCGTTTGCACCGCGATGATTTCTCTTAAGGTGTGTACATCGTCAAAAATTGGAATTTTACGGTAAGGTCTTATGGGACCAAACTGCTGAGGTCATCGGTCTCTAAGCATAAGTACTACTTAATCTAACTTAAACTAACGCTAAAGACAACACACGCACCCATGCCCGAGGGAGAACTCGAACCGCCGACGGGGCGAGGCGCACGGTCCGTGACAAGACGCCCGAGACCGCGCGGCTACCCCGCGCGGCTGTACGTCGTCATTTTACTTTTATAGCATCTGCTGACAGCAGACAATGGCGTTTCGATTCTCTTCTCATCAATAATAGGTATGAATACTTTCTAATTTTCCCCCATGTCTTTCATCTCGCTGATTTGTTTTCCATGTCTTCCTTTCTTCGTCGACCATGCGGAAAACCACCTCATTCTTTATCTTATTAGTCTAGTCTACATTAACACACATTAAAATCTTCTGTTCTCTTGATTCCGGTATTCCCACAGTCCATGACTCATTACCATACAGTACTGCGCTCCTAATATAGAGTCTTATAAATTTCTTCCTCAAATTATGGGCACAGTTTGATCCGAGTAGACTTCAATTTGCTAGGAATGCCCTCTATGCCTGTGTTACACTATTTTTGTGTCGTCCTTGTTCCGAATTTTATCCATTATTTTACTTCCAGGGTACAAAATTTCTTGACTTCATTAACCTCGTGGTCATTGGTTTTGACATTATGTTTATCGCTAAAATCATTTCTGCTATTGCTCCTACTTCTCATTACTTTTTATCATTTCTACGTTTATCTTCAGTCCAAATGATGTACTCAGTAGACTGTTCATTCCATTCAACAAGGTCCCGTAATTCTCATTCACTTTCAATGGCGATAGCAGATTCATCAGCGAATTGAATTTTAAACGCATTCCTGAACTTTAGTTTTCGTCATTGCTCCTTCGGTGTGTAGATTGAACAGTAAGAGTGAAAGACAGCATCCCTGTCTCATACCCTTTTTTATTAGAGCACTTCGTTCTTGGTGTTCCATTCTTATTTTTCGGTCGTGGTGCTTGTACATATCATGTAACAACCGTCACACTACCCCTTACTTTCATTTTTCACAGAATTTCGACCATCTTTCACCATGTACCGAATTCTTCTTCCAGATCGACAAATTTTCCTAAGTTCTGCTTCCATTACCAAGCGCAGCGTCGGAACTGCCTGTGTAGCGCCTTTTCGTTTCCTAAATCCAAACTGTTCGCCGTGTAATAGATCTTCAATTTTCTTTTCCGTTGATATCTGTAGGACGCTTGACCTATTCATAGTGTTTCGTATGACTCATTTAATCTTTTTATGTATTTTCATTTAAGTGTTTTGTTTCACTGCATCATAATTCCATATACTTTGCTTTGTTCTTGTGATTATTCCATCATGAAAGATGAGCCGGATTGCTTGTGGCTAAACACTTTAAGCAGATGTGTGCTGCAGCGACAGAAAATGTGTGTGTGTGTGTGTGTGTGTGTGTGTGTGTGAGTGTGAGTGTGTGTGTATGCGCGCAAACGTGCGTGTGTGCGTGTAGTGGTAAACGAAGGAGTTAAGTGCTTTGATATACAGGTGAATCTACTTACATTTGATATAATTCCAACTTTATGTGTTAGCTTACAGTCAAGTCAGCTTTTCATTTCCCGATACGCCATGTTTGTGTACAATTTTCCTATCGGCTCTCTTTCAGCACTGTGTACACAATGCAGTATGTCTTTATTGACATGCGGTAATCACCCTGATGCTCAGATAGATGAAATAACTGAGCCCCATTAGCCTAAACGAACCCCACATGAACTAATAACACCGCAAACCCAAATAGCAGTATGTGCTGTATCAGATTAAAATACCATTGCACAGAAAAATCCTCAATAGGCACGTGCTTTGCGTATCACAATAGTACACAAAACAACTTGTTGTCAGAGTTTGGCGGCTGGGAGCGACTGACGTCAAGGCAAGAACCCGTAACGGTTGGTACACGATTTTCAGATTTATTTCCTTGGACTGTAGTATCCATATCCCTTATTTGTGTGAGGTCCGCAACGACACTTTTGTGCGACACTTTTGTGAACTGTCAGTGAATTGTATCAATCACCGTCCAGTGTGCAATAAGAGATCTTCATAAAAAAATTGATCATCTTATTTCAAGGAACAGGTAAACTATGCCGTGGAATGCATTCAGGTTTAGCTGTGAAAATACAGTATGCTGTACAACTTCTTCTATAGTAGGAAATATAGCCCTCAGTCAGTCTCCTTCCCGCAAACGCTAAACTACAGTTCCAGAACTCTAATAGCTCACGTCGATTTCAGATGTTATCTTTGTCCAGATATTTCACATTACAGGTCTTGGCACGGGCTATACTAGATTCCACGACTAGAAAAGTTATTCTCCTGGCTCAAACATTTTTGATAGTATAGGCAAAAAATCTTTGTTTCTCAGGACTCTTATCTTTGTATCTACTTCTTACAAAGCCAGCGGCAGACGAAACTCTCGTTTTTAAATCAAAAACGATGTTGTGTTTTTCGGTCATTTAATACACTACCGACCATTAAAATTGCTACACCAAGAAGAAATGCAGATGAGAAACGGGTATTCATTGGACAAATATATTATACTAGAACCGACATGTGATTACATTTTCACGCAATTTGGGTGCAAAGATCCTGAGAAATCAGTATCCAGAACAACAACCTCTGGCCGTAATAACGGCCTTGATACGCCTGGGCATTGAGTCAAACAGAGCTTGGATGGCGTGTACAGGTACAGCTGCCCATGCAGCTTCAACACGATACCACAGTTCATCAAGAAGAGTGACTGGCGTATTGTGACGAGCCAGTTGCTCGGCCACCATTGACCAGACGTTTTCAAAAGGTGAGAGATCCTGAGAATATGCTGTCCAGGGCAGCAGTCGAACATTTTCTCTATCCAGAAAGTCCCGTACAGGACCTGCAACATGCGGTCGTGTATTATCCTGCTGAAATGTAGGGTTTCGCAGGGATCGAAGGGTGGGTAGAGCCACGGGTCGTAACACATCTGAAATGTAACGTTCACTTTTCAAAGTGGCGTCAACGCGAACAAGAGGTGACCGAAACGTGTAACCAATGGCACCCCATACCATCACGCCGAGTGATACGCCAGTATGGCGATGACGAATACACGCTTCCAATGTGCGTTTACCGCGATGTCGTCAAACTGGATGCAACCATCAAGATGCTGTAAACAGAACCTGGATTCATCAGAAAAAATGGCGTTTTGCCATTCGTGCACCCAGGTTCGTCCTTGAGTACACCATCGCAGGCGCTCCTATCTGTGATGCAGCGTCAAGAGTAGCCGCAGCCATGGTCTCCGAGCTGGTAACCCATGCTGCTGCAAATGTCGTCGAACTGTTCATGCAGATGGTTGTTGTCTTGCAAACGTCCCCATCTGTTGACTCAGGGATCGAGACGTGGCTGCACGATCCGTTACAGCCATGCGTATAAGATACCTGTCATCTCGACTGCTAGTGATACGAGGCCGTTCGGATCCAGCATGGCGGTCCGTATTAACCTCCTGAACCATCCGTTTCCATATTCTGCACAGTCCTTGGATCTAGACCAACGCGAGCAGCAATGTCGCGATACGATAAACCTCAATCGCGGTAGGTTACAATCCGACCTTTATCAAAGTCGTAAACGTGATGATACGCATTTCTCCTCCTTACACGAGGCATCACAACAACGTTTCACCAGGCAACGTCGGTCACCTGCTGTTTGTGTATGAGAAATCGGTTGGAAACTTCCCTCATGTTATCACGTTGTAGGTGTCGCCACCGGCGCCAACCTTGTGTGAATGCTCTGAAAAGCTAATCATTTGCATATCACAGCATCTTCTTGCTGTCGGCTAAATTTCGCGTCTGTAGCACGTCATCTCCATGGTGCAGCAATTTTATTCGTCAGTAGTGTATTTATAATAAAGTTTCGATTAAGCTGAATTATTTGATTTCCAGTGTGCTTAAAGCCTCTGAATGGGGGTTTGGCAGACAAGAAGAGACAGGGAGTCATTCACTGCTTTGAAACTGTCATACACCTATTGGTATTCTGCGCAATTATTATTATCATCATCTCTACATACTTACTAATTCTTCCACAACCTTGATGTTCCATTACTTTTTTTTCTGCGTACGGTTCTTTTCCAAAGCATGTAAACTGCTGGAAGTCGTTTGTAAAGCATGTGTAAAATGTAGCACTGTTGACTATATTTGTGTCCTTTTTTTCTAGCTCTGCCAAATTAATTTTTAATGTCATTTCGTGGAAACAAATTTCATATGCTTTGAATTTTTTCCCTGTTTCTTCTTCGTATAAACCACGTTTCATTTCCTATAATACTGCATTCCACAACATTTATATTTTATAAATTCTGATCGTACGTGACCACTAAAAGTTTTGCGATATCATGAGTCATTTGTCCCAAAAATCACCTTGTTCACATTAAAAAGTGGTTTCAATTGTTTACTGAGGTTATGATTGAGGTTCCTGGCTCAAATTAGAATGTACTGACTGTATGAACATTTCATTATGCAAGGGCTTTTTTCTCCACTTGTTTGTCTGCTCGTTCATTATTTGCAGTGCTCCCCTTCCAGTGGGTGGTTAATTAGTTATTTGCATTTTCGATGGATCACACTCGCATTGATAGGGAAAGAGATAATTTACAGTTGTGAAATATTTCTCTCACACATTATATTGCTGTGAACCGTGCAGCAGCGGTGGAGTAGCGGATTGCGCCGCTTGTTTGCGTGCTGCGTGTCGCCAGTTCGAATCTGATCACCAGAAAATATTTCGTCTTTAGTTTTTATAATTTCTAGAAGGTTCTAGAAATTTCTTACCGGAAAAAAGGGGTAAATACAAACGAAATTTCCAAAAAAGTTTTATGAAATCGTGTCGGAAGACAAACGGCTATATCATTCAAAGATTTGTTGTCTAGGTTGGTGGTTAACCAGCCCAACAGCGAAATTACGAATTTCCAAGTTGGCGACACAGCTGATGTTTTCTTTGCACTATGGTAAATATTCGATGTGGTATTGAATTTGCTCACTTCTGACCTTATCTGTAGGTACCAGTCTCAATTGTGTTGTTTTAATGTAAGTATCTGTGAAGGAAATTGTCCGTTCCGTTTCATTAACTAGAAGTTCAGTTTTAAAGTACACTTTAATCTGATTTTTAGGCTAATTTAAATTGCAGAGCAGTGTTTTCTGAATTTGCGGATTGAATAGAAATAGTAATTGTCAGTGTTTCTTCAGAAGAAGACCAAGTATTTGACGGGATTCAGGAATCTGCTGACAATGTTCAGATTAGGTGATCATGGTGTGTCAACAGAATATGGAAAAAGTAAACAGTCATTTAGATTATATGCATGTAAGAGTTGTTATTTACAAGACAAAGGCTCAGTTGAGGGTTTTTTACTTAAAAAATGAAAAAACACGTCAATTTCAAAAAAATGAGGAGTGGTCAAGTGGGTGATGTTAGAAAGCTCTCTGTTACTTCTTGGGCTACGACTGCTATATTCAAAGGCATGATCGTTATTTAATATGTCAGTGACATCAAATATTAACGAACAAACAAGTTATTTAATTTAATGTTACAATAAATTAATTAGAGATATAACAATTTTTATTTTGAGAACAGAATAAAATCCACAATTAACGCATTATTTTTAGATTTGGAATGAATAAAACTTTCTTGAAAAAGATAAAAACAGGTTTTGACATGTCCCTAGTCACCACAAAGACCAATAAATAGTAATAATAATAATAATAATAATAATAATAATAATAATAGTAAGACTAACACTGCTGTTTCTATTTACCGCTCTCTGTGAGGTGAATATCAACACCAAGAATTCATTTTCTTATGTTATACGAGCATGAGCTAAGTTCCATAACTCATTTTAAGTTAAACTTAAGCGCAAGGCCAATAATTCCATATAATTTTGATGTTCATTTTTCTTTTCAAAATTAGCAAATTTTTCCTTCAAAGATGAAAACTTTCTCTGTTCATCCATTCTACTGTACGTCTAAGTCGAAGTTGACGGACGGTACGACTTTTGTGGGTAAACCGTCTAAATTTCAGGCAGACTCACCTCAAAATTCTGGCAGTATGTGGGCCAAATGCAAAATCGCGGAAAGCGCTGGTGAAATGGTGCCAGTAATTTGATCAAGGGCGCACAATCACGAGTGGAGTTGATCAGAAAGTCCAGATCTTCTTTCACCGTGCGATTTTCATCTTCTCGGCAAGCTGGAAGAACAGCTTGGGGGAAGGGGCTGAGGAAAGAGACCAACGACGAAGAGGTTCACAGCGCCCAGAGTGGCTCCGTGGCCAAGCAATGGATTTCTGCCATCAAGGAATTGGAAGACTGATAGAGAATTGGTGACTGTCTTAAAATAGTGTTAGGTTTGTGTTTCTCTTTGACATGTAGTGCAGCCCTCAGTGCAGTCTGCCACAATAATGCGATACTTACTTTATGAAGTAGCCCCCCCCCCCCCCCAATTCACTGACGAGCGGAGTTTTGGATATGGATATGATTGTGGTTACAAAGTGACAATATTATCCCACACAAAGGAAACTCCCAATGCACCTTCCTCAGATTTATTGGTAAGATGGCCCAGTGGATAATCCGTCAAAACTGAACACACATCGTGCAGTAAAAGAGGTAGATGGTGTACTGAATTGTGAAAAAAGAAGCAAAATAGAAACAGTCAACGGTACAAGCTGAAGATGTGCAATATCGAGTGGATTGCAAGCACTATGGTGTCGTGGTTGTGCGGTCACAGGATTGAACCGCAATGTAGGAGATCCGTGTCTCTTGTGCCCCATCTGTTTTTCACAAAATTATGAACGTCCCGTCCGGTCATTGACGTATCTGTTCTCCTTCTGTAATCTTGGCAGATGTCTTACTAAACATTGGTTATAGAATATGAGTCACGTGGTAAGAATATATTACAATCACAAGTAATTATGATAAATAATGAGAACAGGCGAGATTCTGCATAGACGTCTGACACAATTGAAAACAACGAATAAACAGGTGTGAACTATGTTATAACAAATGAACTGTAGAGTCAAAACTTCTAAAACGGAACGCAAGATTAATGACAAGTGGTACTTGCTTAGAACAAACAGGATGTAGGTGTATCTGGAGGTCCGTTCCTTGCACCTCGCTACTGCAAAAGGACGTTACACCACGACACAGACACAAATTTGAGTACAGCGAACAGAAACGTCAATCCAAGGACGAACGTTTCATAACTTTGTGAAAAAAGATGCATGGGACACGAGTGAGATTTGAACACGGTCCCTTCGCAGTCCAACACCGTAACCAACTACGACGCCGTGGCTATTCCAATACGCTCGAGATTGCCCATCTTGAGCTTTTATCGCTGATGTGTCCGCCCCCAGTAGCTTTGTCGTCAGCGCGACACAATGTCAATCCTAAGGGCCCGGGTTCGGTTTCCGGCTGGGTCGGAGATTTTCTGCGCTCAGGGACTCGGTGTTGTCCTAATCATCATCATTTCATCCCCACCGACGAGCAAGTCGCCGAAGTGACGTCAAATCGAAAGACTTACACCCGACGAACGGTCTACCCGACGGGAGGCCCTAGACACACGACATTTATTTTTTATCGTTGACTGTTACCATTTTGCTTCTTTTTTCACAGTTCAGTACACCTTACTCCTGTTTTAATACTTGATGTGTGCACTGGGCCATCTTACCACCGAATCAAAAGAAAAGGGGTGGGGGGTATAGAGCGATAGGAACTTTCCCTGGTCAGAAATTCGTCTATGGAGAAAAATGAGTTGTCAACCAGAGGTGATTCAGTCCTGGAGCATCAGTCACCAAAGCGGACGACATTTTTTGCGTCTGTGGTTCACTAATGGTCATGACATACTTCACCAAACATATGTTAATTTCAAGTGCCGTTTCACGAACGGCGAAATCACAGTTACATAATGTGTTAATGACTTTGCTCTCGTGGCTTTAGAGAGAAATCAAACTGTTACAGCCCGCTCATCGTACTTTATCTATTTGATCCGTTAGTTTGTCTCGTATCAGTGAGAATTGCAGATTATATGAAAGGCAGCTGCTCATGACATTCCTCCTACGATTCTCTCCACGTCAGCGCAGAGCTGTCGCTGGCACATCGATCGATCTGCGGCCTTGGCGTAGCCTGAGTCGGCCTGTCGTTCCGACGGAGAACCTTTTTAAAATGTAACGCTTCCCCCCAGCGCTAATAGCGTCCCGTCCTTGGCACCCTGCACAGTGGCTCGCCAACAGTTTTATTCCTGCGAGTAAAGAATGGTAATGCACTTTAACGAAGTGAGTAACGACGCATACATGAATGCATTAGGGCCTTACAGCCCAAATAAAGGCGCAATATCCATTTTCCTTCCCGTATTATTGTCGCCACGGACACGACTGGCGCCGAATTTCTGCCAGAACGCATTTGCTCTGCGGTTTGCAGTGGAGGCTGATGGAGCCGACGTCACGTGAAGGAAGCTTCCTAGATGAGTTTTCGCATCAATCTTCGTATTTGTTTTACCATTTCTAAATTATTTCCACGACACTGAACCTATAAATTTGTCCTTAGAGCTTGTGAGACTAGAAATCTATTGAAAGATAGAGCCGCTTCTTAAAATAGGTCTGTACAGATACCACTAAATTTTGCGTCGTATGTATACGATATTGTCGCCACAGATAACTGTTACTTGTTAATTTGTTCGTGGATCTCATAACGTGTAAAGCATGCCATTACCTCTGAGCAATGAGTGAGCTGCGCTTTGTAACAACTGAATGATGCCACAAGTGACGAAGCGTGAAATTCACGTAGACATGAGCCACCCAGCCATTTTGCGAAATCATAAATTGCGGTTAAAACTATTTTCCGTTGTGACATTTGAAGGGAAAGGTTCGTATGGGGTGGTTTTTGCGTCGTAGCTTCGGTGCCACCAAAAACAGCTGTTTCAAGTTGCCAGCGCATTAAGAGCTGTCATAAATGCATCGTTTTCGTGTGAGTACTTATAATACAGCGAGGAGGAATGGCATGGTGACATTAACTGAGCATCAAGTGAACAAGTATTCAGTAAATATCGTGATGGAGTTGCGTAATTAGGTTCCAGGTAATGTAATAGTTCATTAAAGCTTGAAACTTCTACAAAAGGGCTGGAAATCTTTGACAGCTAGTTTTAGAACTAAATAATTTTTTCCAACCACATTCACATGTACTACCATCAAGGGCTAGAATTTGCCGGACTATACGTTTTCAGAGAAGAGCTTTCAGGTCGCACAAAACTCGGACTAACGTGTTTCCTGAGCAGTGTATAACGTTGTGTCGAAGACGAGAGAGATGTTCGTACAGAAAATTGTGTCTTATGTAGTTCTGATGGAACTAAACTATCACTACAGTTTATGCGAACTCATTCGAGGAGTGTAGGGAATCTCAAAATACAACTAATCCCTTCACTCATCTCTGATCACGATACAATTTAATAACCAACTTGAAAACTTGATTAAAAGCATAGATATGTCGGACTAAGTGATGTTGCAGACTCTTGGAGACGTAAAGGTCCCGCACAAGTTACTCATGCCCTCTACTGCACGCGCAAAACTTGTCTAAGAGTCTCTTTACATAAAATTAGTGATTGAGATAGTGCAATGCACTCGACCCGCAGTCGGGAAGAATCAAAACTTCTCCCTTGACTCATTTTGTATGCTATTTCACAAAGCCAATTAGTATACAATTCAGGATGATTCTTTGGAAGGTCTCTCTCAGTTTTCTACGCTATACTTGCATTCTGCGAACTTATGTTTCGTTACAAACGAGCTTACGTCCAAGGTATATTAAATCCAAACCTTCTTCACTTCGCGAAAGAAGAAAAGTTACACGGTAAAAGGACAGGTTAAAGCGAGAGAAAGCCTGCTTGAAACGAGTCTGTGGACATTTGGACGACATTTAGAGGCGATGATATGACTATAGAACTAAATGTTGAGGTTCGGGGATCAATTGTTTTAAACTGCATTGGAGCCAGGTACTGTTGTGCATGTAAACCTTCCGAGCATCAAGTGTAACTGTCTCAGAAATCTGCTTCAGTGGGAACAGGGCCCATGTTCTCTGACATGAATTATCAGTTATTCTCCGCCCTCCTTGGATTATTGTACTAATAAATCCAGACATCAATTGCATCAACGCTAATCACACAGAACACACTGAGCCATTTGTGTTCTTTATCAGTATGTCGAACATGTCGTAGTACCTCGGGACTCACTACGTCATCTGCTCGCTCGACTAACAAAAATGCAGTGGCAACGGCTTAAGATAGTACTGGCAAAAAGAAAATAAATAAGCGAAAATTTGTAGATGGAAACAATAAATACTACTCGTTTTGCTGTCTCTAAAATACGTGCCAGATAATAAATGCTAGTAATAATGGCGATGTAAACCAATAAATACAAACTTTTATGGTTAGTTCACCGAAATATTAGTAGTGTTATAATATGGAAAAATACATTTCATCACCTAACGCAAGACAGTGAGAAGAGATAGCCTACTTTGCAGCTTCGTAACTACTTCCAACTGCTAAGTATGCTCTGAATACAGTCTATCTGGCTGTACCGATTATTATGGTTTTCAAACACAGCATAGAGTTCAGTTTTGTTGACAAGTAAATCTAAACATTTCGAATAAATTCACATGTATTTCAGGTAAGCTAAAAAAATATATTTCAGTTACTATTAGTTTCTTCATATTAAGCTTACTGCAGTTAGGGAATATTTGTCACCAGACACGTTTCGCTGTTAGTTATAAAGTACCTTCTGTGATCACTAATCTTTGAGAAAATTTCTAGTGGAAAACAGCGGTTTGGCAAAAAGCACTTTAAAAATGAACATAAACAGTCCCTACCGAAAAAACATTTATTCTGTGGTAACCGCTCTCGGTCACTTTTTGACTAACTTCAGACCCTCAAACCATAATGGTAGCCGGCGGCGGTGAGTGGAGAGGGTGTTATAGCTCCACCACCGTCAACTGCTCACTGGTTTCCGTCAGATCAACGAAGTTACAAACGAGACGTTCGTGGATTTATAGCACCCACTCCGATCACCGCCTCCGCCTACCATTATGGTGCGAGGATCTGAAGATGGTCAAAAACTCACCGAAAGCGGTTACCACAAAATAAATGTTTTCGCTTTCTAGCCTCTTTCTGTTCATTTTTAAAGTATATTTTGTGGTCATTCTGGAAATAATGTGGAAGATGAGTATGTAAACAAACATATTATATGCAGGTTGTTCCATGAAGGTGGCGATAAACATCGAGCGGTTGTAGAGGGTGTCTTAAAGAAGAAACCGAGAATAGAAAACCGTGTCCGTAACCGCCCTCCATCAACACTACAGAGCGTCGAAGTTAAAGGCGCAAGAGCCTGCCACTAGGCTACCCGTTCGACTGCAAAGGTGACTTTGTACGCTGATGGACCATAGGAGGGACATCTGAGAATGTTGTAAGTCATTCAGTGATGGTGACTTAGTGCCGCGATGGCCAGTGGAGAAGATCGAGCAAGCTGCTGCGTACACATGCCTTGTCTCCTATGAAAGCGATGCTTTGTTGCCTTGTAGGGTGACGGTTTCGCACATGGAACTCCATCTGCAGTTTGATTTCTCTTGTACACGGAAAAAACATTGGAGATTTTGAGGGTCCCAGGGAAAAATAAAGTGCTGATGGAAATCCGTGTCCGAAACTTGTCATCCACAGACGCAACAGAGCATTGCATTCATAGAAGACCTTTCTAAGCAGCAGATAACTCTATCTTCTTCACGGGTGATTCTGCCAATCATTCGAGATCTCTGAATAACAAACAACATTGCGAGGCGTTTCGCCTACGATCTGTTAGCATACAAAATCACGTTTGCTGCCCTAGAAGTGGCATACTGGCACGTGCTGGCGTCTATAACTTGGATACTCCTCAGCGTCTATAGATCACGTTTCCGGACACGGGTTTCTGCCCTCGATTTGTTCTTTCAGACACCCTCTAAACCCCTTCGAAGTTTGTAGCACTATTTCTATGATACTCTGTATTTTTTAGGTCAACGGCCTTGCCGCAGGCCGGCCGGAGTGGCCGTGCGGTTCTAGGCGCTGCAGTCTGGAACCGAGCGACCGCTATGGTCGCAACTTCGAATCCTGCCTCGGGCATGGGTGTGTGTGATGTCCTTAGGTTAGTTAGGTTTAATTACTTCTAAGTTCTAGGCGACTGATGACCTCAGAAGTTAAGTCGCATAGTGCTCAGAGCCATTTGAACCATTTTTGAACCTTGCCCCAGTTAATAATGCCCGTTCCCGTCAGATCACCGAAATTAAGCGCTTCTGGGCTTAGGTAGCACCATCCTGGTCTGCCGAGAGCTGTTGGTAAGCGGCGTTTACCCAGCCCTTGTGAGGCCAATTGAGGACCTACTTGATTGAGAAGTGGCGGCTCCAATCACGACATTGACAACGGCAGTGAGAGCGGTGTGCTGACCACATTCCCCTCCATACTCACATCCAGTGACGCCTTTCGGGTGAGGATGATACGCGCGATTGGTCACTACTGTCTTGTCTTCCCAAGCCTTTTCAAACGGAAAGAGAGACTGTATATTTCAAATCAGCTTCCATAACTGAGGTAAATAAGCCTATGCTGTACATTGACGAAAGGACGCAACCAGATGTCCTAAGTAATTACATCGAGTACGTACAAAAGACAACTATGTGACATTTAGCAGCGTTTACTTGTTCATTTGCCCTCTTGCAGATTAGTTTCACACTCCGCGTGTCTCATATCGACTCCACGTTATGTGTGTAATTGTGTGTATCATATCCATTGTTTCAGTACACTATGCTGACAATGCTGATCTTACTGTGATGCCCTTTGTACCAGTTGTGTATTACATATACTCATGACAGTCAGTGTACACACACAACTCTCCACAGTAAAACCGCATTAATTATCAGAACACAACGCTTTATTTCGCTGTACCCAATATAGTTCTCTCTATACAAACGTGCAAAGTACAGCTATATCGTCCACGCGTTCGCATAGTTTACCGGTTTCCGCTTACTCCTCCTCCACTCAAGTGCTCCCTGAAAATGTATCCTAACAAAGCCCTAACCCCCGCCCACAAATAAGTTAAAATAAAATATAATAAGATTTTCAGGGATAAAATTTCGTGCTGTTCAACGAGAAGAGGACAGATAATGGTTATAAAAGTGGATGGGAACGCAGATGACAGGTTGACAACATCCAGACATGGAAAACGATACCTAACAGAAAAATGTAGCTTTTAAGAAAAGATTCGATCTTGAACTCGTATAGCTTTCACATTTCAAAAATGTGTGGTAAAAAGTTGCTACTTGTTTCTGGCCGAGTTAAAAAGTAGACACTAGATACCTAGTTCACAACAAGCTTAAGAATCTGAACTGTGGGCTTCTTTCCTTCGCGCAGGTAGATCACAGTCACACAAAATTTCTGAAATGACATCATAACCGCCTTGCACCAAAATTATTGTTTATTTTCCACTATTGGGCTATTTTGGCTGTTATTCCATTTTCAAGTTGCGTTGATTTGCCTGAGGACAAGGCACCAAGCAATGGAACCACAGGGAAACATAAAATTTACGTACAAATGGTATTGATAAAAAAAGTTCACAGGTACTGACAGAAACTAGAACTCTTCCCAGTGCGAGTCAACTGTAATAAAGTAGTCATAGCACTGGGAATCGTCAGACAGGTAATAAAGTCAGGGAATTCGTGCACATTGCAGTGTTGTTATTGTTCGAGTCAAACCAAACACTGACAGTCAATAGCAATAGGTTTAGTATAAAATATAGATTAAATAATCACCATTGTCTAGATGCACATGAAAAAAGGGACATCTTTTTCCAGTGAATCAAGTTACTTATTGTTCATCCTCCCCCCTCCACGTTCACCGCACTATGAGCTAAGGATGCCTTACGAGGAATGCTCTCTGGATTGTAATGCGTTTCTGGGATTTCGAAGACCTCGTTTCGGCAATTCTTTCTTTATCAAATTTTCGACCACCCAAAGTGGGAAACAGAAACGTTAGGTACGTGGACGGTGGAGATATTCACTTGATAACTCACTGCGGATTCGCACCTCACCAAGATAAAGTGCTATGAATTTCGATACGTTGATTTAAATTGAAGCCCATGAAATGTTATTCATACTGGATTCGCTTTTAGGAAGCAAATCTTAATAATTCCATCACGATGAGCAAATATATTCCATTCATCACGAATTCTCATGCACCAATGCATACAAATGCAATCTAAAGGTGAAAGTTCAGTAACATAAGAAATGTTGCTTATCTTGGACCCGATAGTGTATCGACAGCATCAACATTAACAAAAGAAAGTTCCATAAACAGTGTTGCATTGTTGTAAGAAAATTAACAACTAGCGCTGTAGTTTATCAAGTTAAAATACTGCTTGAGAACTGGTGAGATACAAAATTAATTTCCAGTACACATATGACTGTAGTTGTTTCTCGAATTTCTAATTCAATGAAGTGCTCTTGCAATACGCCTGTACTTGCAATGTATTCCAGACAATAGGAATTTATAACCGAACCGGAAAGCGTATGTTCGGTTTCAGCAGCAGAAAACTATTAACACATTTTCACCATTACGTACAACTCAGTAATCCAAAGCCTCTTCCATGCGCCTTGTTCAGGCAAAGACTGTCGTTGTCACGTCTCGTTGAGTTTCCTGCATTGAGCAGGTTCTGTGGGAGAGTTAGGGCTGTTTCGTGGAAGTTCGAAAGCGACGCGCTGCGCGGCTGTTGAACGGTGCCTGCACCGCCTGTGGTCAATAATAGCCACAGTCGGACCAGAGTACCGAAAGCGTAACGAATCATGGCATTTCAGCCTTGTGTTATGTCAACCGGGGACCTAGAAACGACGGAGAGGCTCCGTCCCTGCCGCAGCCGCAGTGGTCCTCAACCCCACGACGACTACCGCAGTCCACTTCACCCCTCCGCCACCCCACACCGAACCCAGGGTTATTGTGCGGTTCGGCCCCCGGTGGACCTCCCAGGAACGTCTCTCATCACACGAGTGTAGCCCCTATGTTTGCGTGGTAGAGTAATGGTGGTGTGCGCGTACGTGGAGAACTTGTTTCCGCAGCAATCGCCTACATAGTGTAGCTGAGGCGGAATAAGGGGAACCAGCCCACATTCGCCGAGGCAGATGGAAAACCGCCTAAAAACCATCCACACACTGGCCGGCTCACCGGCCTTCGACACAAATCCGCCGGGTGGGTTCGTGCCGGGGACCAGGCGCTCCTTCCCGCCCGGAAAGCCGTGCGTTAGACCGCACAGTCAACCGGGCGGGCATTTCAGCCTTACTGCGTGTACTTCGAAGATCCAGACGTCGTGGCACCGCCCGTCGACCGTTGGAGAGTCAGTCGCGGTCACTCCAATAGCCAAAAGTATTGCGTTGCTCTGGACAGTGTTCTTGGGGCGCAAAGTTGACCAATTACAGTGCTACTGCTTCGGCTTCGTGTTTAAAAATGTGAACTTTCCCCTGTTTGTTCACGAATTTAGCGACAACTCTCGCCCGTCACAATGTCACGATCATGGAGGATTTTGAAAGTTCAGTGTCGAAGACGGTGGACTTGGATTCCTTTATTTTGCAACGAGCTTTTGCAGAGATGCTGTCATTTCTGGCCACCAGAGATCTGTGAACGCTAGCTGTTTACTGGAATTTAAGTGTCGCAGATGAGGCAGTGTGATTCATATTTTGTGTAGTTCGTTGCTTGCTTACTACGTGAAGCAACTCATGTTGCTTCATTCGGTTTCAATTTGTGTTTTCTTGTTGTAACGTTAACTTCGATTTTGCGATCTGTCCAGATAAAGAGATCTTTTTGCGCTTTTTCCACACCGTTGTCCAAACATTTTTGGCACCCTGTCACTATGTTAGCGTCATTTTGTAATTTGAGCTGAGTTGTATAGTTCTTTGCTCTCTGCTAATTTCATTGTGATTTACGTCCATCATTAGAGTAAACAAGTAAGAAGCTTTAACGTATCATAAAACTTGTCCTAGTTACGTGACCAATTAAATATAAACATATGCTGCTGTTTACCCAAATGGTACACGTCATCGTGTCAGCAGCATAGTGCGCAAAGGACAGCTACAAGGATGTGGTTTAGCGAAAGCAACATGGGTTGCACTTGTCTGTCTTGTATCAGTATGACTGGGTTTTACTTGGTATCCTGTGACAGCAACGGTGATTGCACTAATTTGTCACCTATTGTTAAAAGCTGATTTTATTAACAAAGGGCCAATAACTTTCAGGTTCCTTGTTGCGCCTGAATCTGTACACATCATTTTTCTTGTAATCTTTCTGTCCTTTAGGTCTTACTTCCTGAGTTCTCTCTTTCTCACAGTGTTCTGTATGTCCCATCAAAAAAGTAAACGTTTGGGTATGTGAAACGAGTCAAGTTGCGCATTCTAGAAATAAGAGAGAGAGAGAGAGAGAGAGAGAGAGAGAGAGAGAGAGTGGGGGAAGGGAGGGTCAGTAGTATATCTGTATACTTTATTAAGAATAACCTATCACTGTAATAATTCTATTCAGAACTATGGCAAAGGACTATATTAAAAAGGAAGCCTGAGCCTTAAAAAAGAAAGAAAAACATTCTGTGCCCTGACTCACACTAATAACTGATGTTTATCTCGTATTGTGTGTCGTACCGTATTAAAGATTTCCCAGCAGTGTAGTAGTGTCGACGTTTCAGAACGAGGGTAAGATTTAGATCTGTAAGTGAGAGCCAATGCCCATGTCGATCAGGGCCAGATCCATATTGATTTTTGGCATTATTTGTTCGCTGAGGAAGAAGCAGCTAGTAATCTTAATTACTAAATTATTTAATAGGATCAAGTCATGTGCATCCCCGATGTTTGCGATGAACTCTGAAGGAGATATTGACTCCTAATTTAGCTACTTTGTTATTTTTATGTCATTAGAGAACTTTTTTCTTCTACTTGTCTTACTTCCGGCAGGTACTAACCCGATAAAGTTTCATGTACCTTTCACTGAAGAGAATTCAGAGGAAACTTACTATACAATGTAAGATGAAGAAGAACGCTCACTGGCGATGCACATAACTGCAGCAAAATATGTGTCAGTAAAAAACACACACAAAACTTTTGTTGTACGATGATGGATCTGTTAATCAGTTGTTTTATGTTTAGATCACTTTGTTTCCAAGTTTTGCCCTTTTACTTTAATGCGGCTACTTACTCATATTAGGAGTTTCATTTTCTTCTTTCATGCAATCTATGTGGAGCCAAGTATGTGCACGTGCAAGCGGTAATGTGCCGGCAGCAGGTGGCGGTGGAGGGGTGCTCGGAGAGGTACGGTGGGCGGGGGTCGGAAAGACTCTGAAAGCGACTACTGATAAATTCTCACGTATGACAAGGCATGTGAGAAAAATAATGAGACTGGCAACACTGCAAGTGATCTGGCAACACTGTGTTGTTCTACTTGTGTAGACCTGTGTGTTCATCCCTTCCAGATGCTCAGTCCGAGTTTCAGCTCCATTCAGCAATCACGTGATTTTTGAGAGCGCCCTCAGTGAAGTGTTTCAGTTGTGGGTTACGAAAATGGAACGGCGGAATTTAGAACAACGTGTTTGACTTGAGTAATCCGCGAATGTGACCTTATAAAAATTGAAACAGGCAATGGGGATCATTCCTTATCGAGAGCACAAGTTTTTCTCTGGCAGAAAACATTTTTGGAAGGCCGAGAACACATTGAAGATGAACCTCGCTCAGAGAGACCTTCAACTTGAAAAACCGACGAAAACGCCGAACGCGTGCGTGCTCTTGTCATATCAGATCGACGTTTAACAATAATGACGATGGGTGACCCCTTAAACTTAGAACACTTTCACGATACATCAAATTTCGATTGAAGTTCTGCATATGC
This sequence comes from Schistocerca gregaria, assembly GCF_023897955.1. Taxonomy (NCBI): domain Eukaryota; kingdom Metazoa; phylum Arthropoda; class Insecta; order Orthoptera; family Acrididae; genus Schistocerca; species Schistocerca gregaria. The sequence continues at coordinate 467,265,892 of NC_064922.1, forward strand.
GAAAGGTTTCCGATATGTTGCCGAAAGACTTCACAAGTGATCGGAAGGACAATCACAGAAACGTGTGTGTTGGTCTTCTCGAGAGGATTACCATTGACCAATAATGGTTCAACTGTGTGATCACAAGTGCGGAACCCTAGATTTTTCAGTACGATAGTGAGGCGAAGTGGCAAACTGAGCAGTGACACACTGAAACACCTCCTCGAACGAAAAAAGTTCGGATGAGTAAATCAGAGAACAAAATCATGCTGCTTTGCTTTTTTGGCGGTAGGGATATAATGACACGTGCACGTGGTTTCCACCTTCGAAGCAAAGGCGATTGACATTGGTGACAGACAGTTACATAGTTCATGTGTGGATGTAAATAAGATGTATCACAGGCAACGGTAGCTGGAGGAACAAAGCAGCACCCGTATTAAGACTGTCAGTGCATCTGAAGATGGCTCATATTTTTATCTACACATTTTAACATAAAAAAATTACGTGCTTCCTATTGACAGTGTCAACTGTCAGCTAAAATCATTTAATAGTAAATGGGAAACACCTAATATTCTCAAACAATATCAGGAAGTGTTTCCTATTTCATGTTATTATCATTTTCTGCCGAGGATCGATGGAAAATTCATTTATTGCTAAAATCATTTGCTTGTGTCTGCTGCGTAGCGCATGTGGCGATGGATACGCTGTTAACCTTTGCCACAACGAGTGACTAATGATTGGAAATGTCTGAGCATGTGCTGCTTATAAGGCAATCGTTTCCCAGTTATGAAAACTACCCACAGTGAAAACAATAGAACAAGTTACAACTGATAACTTCCGCCACACTAACGTAGTAAATCAATATGGTAATGTAAAATAATTAGTGCGGTCACACAAAAAATGGGAAGGGAAACATGAAAGTAAATCAGCAGAACTACATACATGCTTACCAGTCCTATATGACAACACTATTAATAAACGAGCCGGTCTTTAGAATTGGATTAGTACATGCCTGATCAAGATGATGAAAATCACTTTTTCTCAACATAGCTGAAAAGTACACAGATATTTGTAGAGAACTATTCAGGAATACAACGCTAAGGTGGCGAAATATCCACACGATAATTTAGGTGAAACATGAATAAATTATACAAAATCTCTTTATTCTACCAGTCTGATCCAAACTTTAAATTAGTCACTGCACTTTTGAAATAGTCAGCCGCATTTGTCCAAATACGTTTGAAAACAAATGAGCTGCAGCCATTATTCATTTAGGTCGCATTTGCAATTTAATACATGTGATGATCAGTTTTTCGCTATCGGACGCATTCAGATTCAATGTATATTTAATCAAAAACTGAGACGGTTTGTTTAGGTTATGTTAGGTTAGGTTAGGTTAGGTTAGGTTAGATATACATGCCTGTTTTTTTCTTTTTTTTTTAGTTTGAGAATGACCGACAATGGCCGAACTCATGATCTCCTACATTATTAAATAGTAACTGTAATTGAAATAAACTAATTCTAACAATTTCTGCAACTCTCCCCAGACATTAATAAAAGAGATCATATTTACGCCAGTGACTGCAGCATTTTCTTTATTTCACGATTGCAATTTCGGCCTTAGGCCATTATCAAGTGCAGATTTTTGTGGCTTTACGCCATGTCAACTTAAAACATATGTATGTCATAAAAAATATACATAATTATGAATGTTCTACTTTTTAAATTACAAATTAATGTAAGTACTTGATTATGAAATTTTCAGACAGAACAGCCACAAATATTTCACCATCTTTAGTATTTTTTAATTTAAATTAACAGCAAATAAACGTTCCACATTATTCATTATTATAAAGTCTGATGGCCCACTGTGGGACGGGAACGGAGTTTTGCCATACGAATGTAGGATATACGTGTATTTATTTTACGAGGGTTCAATGAAAAGTAATGCCTCCACCTTCATTAATTGGGTTTGGATGGGAATATTTTAATAAATCAAACTCAGAAATAATCCTTAGAATTACCAGTGTTCACTTTTCCACATAATCAGCAGCCAATTTGATGCATTTGTGTCACCGATGAACAGGTTTTCCGAAGCCATCACGGAAGAAATCGACACTCTTTTTCCGCAACCACAGTCTCACAGTTCTCTCAACGTCTTCATCAGAAGCATAGCGATGTACCCGCAGATCGTCTTTCATTATCGGGAGCAGATGGAAGTAAGGCGGTGCTAAATCTGGACCTTATGGAGGATGCCGATGGTGAGATTCAGTCTCTGAAGTTCTTCTGTGGTAGCACGTGAAGTGTGTGGTTCGGCATTGTCATGCTGCAGGAAAACATTTACGTTTTTCTTTCTCTCTGAGTGATACGACGATCGTCCTGAATCAATCTGTCAACATTTTGCTTGTGGGACTCTGTGGTTGCTGTCAGAGGACGTCCAACACTTTGTTTTTCACGCAATTCAGATGTTCCCGCCTCAACATGTTTAAACTTACTCGCCCAACGACGTACATTACTCACATCAACACTATCAGAATAAACTGCTTTCATTTTCTGATGAATCTTCTATGGGGTGACACCTTCTGCTGTCAAGAATTCAATGCCATTATTCCATTCTGGATTTTCCATCATTATTATATATGAATACATTTAAATTAGAATAGGTATCATTAACCAATAACAAGAGACTCGAAGAAAGTATTATAAATGTTGTATATAAACACTTGCTTTCATAATGACATTTCACTCTGCAGTGGAGTTTGAGCTGGTTTGAAGTTTCAGAGTAACGATTCGAACCTAGGATCCTCTCCTTTCGCTGGCAAATGCTCTGCCGACTGAACCAGTGGCATCTGCAGGTTCGATGTCAATAGGGGCAACACATTTGCATGTGATTTAGAAATTATACGAGTATATAGTATTTTTTACATTCCCATATTTTACGTTTTCCTGTCGTTTACGTTATTTTCTGTTGGTTGCTTCATCAACCCTATTCCATAAATAAATCGTTTCCCTGCCACTAAAAGCTGTTTGGGCACATAAAAACAAATTTTAATGTTTATGCAGTGAATGGGATTGGATTTAAGTTAACAGATATGGAAAAAAGATCATTACAGTCAACTCCCTAAAGTTGGTCAAATTTACTTTCATTGCAATGAAAGCTTCGTCTAATGCACCTAATAACAGTGTTCTACCGTTGAGTTCTGTAGAAACTGCGAATGATTGTTTCAACCAATATCGCCTCCGTTATTAAGTACGCGTTCCCTGAGTAGGCCTACGCTGCGTCAGACAAGATACAGAAGCCACAGATGCTGCAGAAAACAGCCCTGTGGCGAGCGTTACACGCCACATACTTCATTATGGTCGCTGAGTTGTCAACGAAGTGGGCATCGCAGCCTTCCTCCAGCGATACAAGACGCTGGCAAACAATTTTTATCTTTCCTGTGGTACATTCGAAACTGGCACATCCAGTGCCTCAGGACGTATGGCACCAACGAAGTCTGGAAGCTCAGGAACCCTTGTGGCTGATAAGTGATTGAGACCACTCATTCCCAAGTCATTATCATTTCAGCCTATCACATCAGCTCACTAATCATCATTCACTAGCAATTACAGCCATGCCATGTCAGTCAATGCCTGGATAGTTAACTCCATACTTTGTAGTGCAATATTGAAATAAATGCCAACTGGAAATAGCTATTTGAGGGTTACGAAGACGTTCGAGTCTAGTGGTGTAGGAACTGTGGGGATGACTTTCGTTTCCTAGAGAAGAAATGTTTCCGAGACAGAACTGTTGCCATGGTTATATGCGTACACGTATGACAGCTTCGTCACTCAGTCGGCCAGCAGCTTCGTTACATTTTATTACAGTTTATAGCATTGCCCTGAGTTTATTGACAAGTAATATTTCTTTTCTAACGAGATACGCATTATTCACAAGTAATAAAATCCCAAACGAAAATTTAGGTTTACAGTTTTCGTCAAGTAGCTTCCATACTGTATATAATTTTCCAAGGACGTCATTTTACACCCTTTTTTACGTGTTTTTATTCAATGTCTCTTTACTACGTAATTGAAATGTTAATGGTGGTAAGAACAAGCAAGACACGTTCCAGTAAGGAAAAGCTCATCTGTGTAGCACCAAGCATATTTCTACTTTGTTAGTACACTGGTGTGTAAAACTTATGCATGAAATTAACTCTCTCATGACGTGTCACTGCCTAGTAACATATCTCTATGAGACTTGGATTAGCCGGCCGGTGGGGCCGAGCGGTTCTAGACGCTTCAGTCTGGAATCGCGCGACTGCTATGGTCGCAGGTTCGAATCCTGTCTCGGGCACGGATGTGTGTGGTGTCCTTAGGTTAGTTAGGTTTAAGTAGTTCTAAGTTCTAGGGGACTGATGACCTCAGATGTTAAGTCAAATAGTGCTCAGAGCCATTTGAACCATTTTGAACCAAACTTAGATCAGACATAGAAACAACTGCTACGGTAAAGTACAGAAGGCAACTGAACGAAATACGCAATGAGACGAAAAAAACTGACATTTTAATTCAAAGGAATTTTATTACACTGGATGCATGGCGATTCATCATGGTCCCCTGGGTATCACGAAATGCAGGATATCGTTCTTAATAAAATCTATGATCATCACGGACGGCAGTGCATGTTCTACAAAGTGCTGGTGAGGAGTACTTGTGGTAGGTTGCTCCATTCCTCTACCAGAGCGGTTGAAAACTCCTGATTGGTCATTGCTACGTGTGGACGTGCTGCTATACGTCTGCAATACCCATCACACACGTGTTCAATCTCATCTTAGTATGAAGAGAGGGACGAATTGACTCCCTAAAAAGCCGCACATGGGGAATGGGGCAAAGTGTCGCAATAATGTCGATCGTTGAGTGCACCGTGTTCACAGATTTGGAAGGCAGTATTCCGTGCAACGTTATGCGTGTCCATGCCATAGCTCCCGAACCACCAAAACGATAACGTTCGACAAATGTGGATGTCTCCTTATAATGACGAAAGCTGGGTTCACATAATGCAGCCAGAGTTATCATCTAACACTACCATTTTCGTGGTCCAAGTATTACGGTGTGGGAAAGCATGATTCTGCGTGGGCACACTGACCTTCAGATCTCTGAACACCTACCAGTCACCGTTATTGTCAGAATGTACTCCTTCCCCATGCGCTTCTTTTCAGAGGTGCATTCGGTCCTGTCTTCAATTTTATGGATGACACTATACCACAGCGTCAAACAGAGAAGGTGGAGTAGCTCTTGGAACGAGAGGATATTCGGTGAACATACTGGCCTGCAAGTTCACCCGATTTAAATCACATCGAGCACATGTGGGATGCAATACACATGCGTATTGCAGCAGGTCCGTGGGCACCAACGACATCCAATGGTTGTCAACCTAGCTGGCGCAGGAATGGAACGACCTGTCACAAAAATTCCTTTTCAACCTCGTGGCCAGCATGGGAGCACATTGCAGAGTCTGCATTGCCGTTCATCCTGCGGTCGGCAACGCCTCTATAAGACAACAAGTGTCTGGCGTAATTGTTTTATTAGTTACTGCTGCTACAATAGCACCTTATCAAGTTTTAAGTGAGTTTTAGCTTGGTGTTTTAGTCGCTCACGGGCGACGGAGCACACCGTCTCCGAGGTAGCAATGAAGTGGGGATTTTCTCGTACGACCACTTCACGAGTGTACCGTGAATATCAGGAGCCTGGTAAAACATCAAATCTCCGACATCGCTGTGTTTCCTCAAAAAGATTCTTCAACAACAGGACCAACGACGACTCAAGAGATTTGTTCAACGTAACGGAAGTGCAACCCTTCCGCAAAGTGCTGCAGATTTCAATACTGGGCCATCAACAATTGTCAGCGTGGGCACCGTTCAAAGAAACATCATCAGTATAGGCCTTCGGAGCCGAAGGCCTACTAGTGAGCCCTTGATGACTGCACGACGCAAAGCTTTACGCCTCGCCTGTGCCCATCAACACCGAAATTGGAGTGTTGATGACTGGAAACATGTTGCCTGGTCGGATGAGTCTCGTGTCAAATTGTATCGAGCGGATGGACGTGGTCGGGTATGGAGACAACCTCAAGAATTCATGGATTCTGCATGTCAGTATGGACTGTTCTAGATGGTGGAGGCTCTGTAATGGTGTGGGCGTGTGCAGCTGGAGTGATACGGGACCCCTGGTACGTCTACATACGTCTCTGACAGGTGACATGGTAGTAAGCATCCTGTCTGGTCGCCTGCATCCATTCATGTCCATTGTGCATTCCGACGGACTTGGGAAGTTCCAGAAGGACAATGCGACACCCAATACGTCCATACAGAGTGGCTACAGGAACACTCTTCTGAGTTTAAGCCCTTCCGCTGGCCATCCAGCTAGCCAGACATGAACATTATTGGTCATATCTGGGATGCCTTGCGACGTGCTGTTTGGGAGAGATCTCCAATCCCTCGCACTCTTTCTGATTTTTAGACAGCCCTGCAGAATTCATGGCGTCAGTTCCCTTCAGCACTACTACAGACTTTAGTCGACTGCATACCACGTCGCGTTGAGGCACTTCTGCGTGCTCACTGTGGTTCTACACGATATTATGCAGGTATACCAGTTTCTCTGGTTCCTCAGTGTACCATTAACTGCCGCGCGGGATTAGCCGAGCGGTTTAAGGCGCTGCAGTCACAGACTGTGGGGCCGGTCCCGGCGGAGTTTCGAGTCCTCCCTCGGGCATAGGTGTGTGTGTTTGTCCTTAGGATAATTTAGGTTAAGTAGTGTGTAACCTTAGGGACTGATGACCTTAGCAGTTAAGTCCCGTAAGACTTCACACACATTTGAAAATTTTGTGCCATTAACTGACATTTAATTATAACAAACATTACAAAGAACAATGCGTTTTTGGTGGATCCTCCATATAACGTTGCATTGAAAAGTAATTTCATAATAAGAAAATTGCAGTAATTCTTTTATCACCAATATGTTTCCCCTCATTTTATTACAACAAGTCGTTTCCCATTATTTTAACACAAAGAGTCGTACAATTTGATGATGTTTGGAAATGACATATGTACTCGTAGATATGGGCTTCAAGTGAATGCTAATCTGGCCTCTCGGGACTATCTGCTGAAGAAAGATGGCGTCGTGTGACGTATGTGGCATTCTTTCATCTCAAGGGTCTACGTTCAAACGCAGAATATCTGACATGCTAGATATTGCTCTGCACGTTAAAATAGACTGCCCAACGTGCTTTTTTCGTGCTATGGCGTCAGAAATTCTGCATACTACAGGGCCCCTGTGCCGACGGCTTTCCTTACCTGTAATGCAAAAGAATAAGTGTTCACACTTAGTGCAAATGTATCAGACTTACGAGTTCAGCCCCATAATGATGTAACCTGTCAGTGAAAGAGGCGCTACACAGGAGAGCCGCTGGAACGCAGAAGGCGGCAGAGCACTGGCTCGCACCTCTGGGACGTTTGCCTCCTTTTATTGCCGAGTCATTACATCGACGCAACATTCGATTCGGTCTAATTTCCGCTTCCGTTTCCGCCGCGGCCGCGCCTGGGCCAGCTGCAGTGTCGCTGGGAGTGGCGCGCCGGCAGTTTATTTCCTTTGAGAGGAACAAACAGCGGCCGTGTCTGCAGCAGCTGCGCCCGCAATAACCCGCTTTATGTCCGCGTCGCACTTTCAATTCCGCCTCGTAAACTCCTTAATGTTCCGGGGACGCTCCACACGCAAGTTGCTATCAAAGCGACAGTTGCCCAAGTGTTTTCGAGACAGCGTCTCTGACGACTGCCGGTATATAACAACTGACGGTGTCGTAAACGCTGTCATTTACCTTCCGTTTTCGTCATTAACACTAGATATCTGGGTTCGGAAGCGTTCGGATCAGGGGCACCTTCGGAATTGGGAAGGGGAGTGTTGTAGGAACTGGTGATGATATTGCAATAATTGCTTTACAACAAGCTCACTGACTACACAGCTGTGTATCTAACACAACTTCAATTTAACCCCGCATGAAACTGTGAATGGAGAAATGTTCATAGTGTACGACAATTCTTTCACTCTTCCGTTCGCAAATCACACGATAGTTTCTAAAGGCCAAAATTCTATGATTTTACCGTCGTTGACGTTACACAATGCGTTAAATTCGAAGAAATAATTTAATTATTGAGTGTTATTGTAAGTTGAGTTCCAGGAATTTTAAGAGAAAAATTGTCTGCGTTCATAATGACTTTTCTTTTAGTTGACATATTGTCAAATGAAAGCATGCGACGTTATAAATCATTCTTATAATAAATCATTATTTCAACTTGTCCAAAGCTGCGCTAATTATGACAAATATTGACATTCGTGGTTTTGCCAAATTAGCGGCAAACGTCGTGTGATAATTAACCCACGAACACGTGATAGATGAACTGTAGCTACGTGCACACTGAACGTCATGAAATGGTATAAAATAAGTTAGTAAAATATTCACATGTGTCATATTTTATACCATTTCATGATGTTCAGTATGCATGTAACTGGCTTTCATATACTATAATAAAATTGTTTGTACATTAATTATCACATCTGAGGACGGCTGATTTGCTAAATCAAGTAATGTGAATTCCTATTAATTTTCCAATCTTGGCATCATATTTATTCCGTGAAAGGACATTACGGCCGCAGCTTCAGTACATGGTACACACACCTCCCCATTAGCGTCAGTTGTTTTTCTGTTTAGTTTAGCGCTATACCATATTCCTTCATGGCGACATTTTTCGGATAGGATAGGATCTTAAAGTAGTTTCATCACTAGTGTTAATTTCTTGTCTTGTCCGATACAGATGAGACAGTCATACAAGAACTATTTATATAAATAAATTAAAGTATCTGTGTGCGTGTGTGTGCGTGTGTGTGTTGAACAACTTCTAAACCACTGGATACACTTCCATCAAATTTGGTACACATAGTATTGTCAGGAAAGAAGTACTATGGGTGTAAGAACCACCTATGTCCCATAGGAGTGGCCGTGGGAGGGAAAAATATTGTAATACCTGAAATATTGGCTTTCCAGCAGGACTGGCATGTTGTATCAGAATACTTTCCACGGAGTATACATGCAGATAGCTGCACAGAGAGGGGGGGGGGGCGGGGGTAGAAGGAGATGGACTGAGAGGTGAGGGATGGAGGAGGAGGTAGTGGAGTGAGAAAGGGAGGAGGAAGAGTGACTGAGGGGGAGGAGATGGACAGACAGAGAGGGAGAAGGATGAGACAGGCAGGGAGAGTAGGAGGACAAGATGGCCAGAGAAAGGAGGAGAGGATGATATGGACAGAGATTCGGGGAAGATGTGGACAGAGAGATGGAGAGTGGAGGAGATGGACAGAAAGAGTGGGGTGGAGAAGGTGGACAGAAAGAAGGAGGAGCATGTTGACAGAGAAATGGGAAAGAGGAGGTGGACAGAGACAGGGGTACTGAAAAGTAAGAGGGGGGGGGGGGACATGGGATGGACAGAGAGAACGACGTGATAGACAGAGGGGGAAGAGGGGGAGTATAGGATGCTGGTGGAAGATGGGGAGGGTTAAGAGGCAGCTGGAAGACAAGAGAGGAGATGGAAAGAGAGGAGGAGAGGAGGAGATGTGAACAGTATTCTATGTACCATATGCATACATGGGCAAACCTGTGGGGAAAAGGCTAGTGTATTACAAAAACGTATTTATGTATGTATGTTTCACAGTTTGTAACCCACTGGATCAACTTTAACCAATTTTGTTACAATTACCATTTACTATCCAGAACCAAGCACTGAGAGAGTAAGTACCACCTACCTATCATAGGGGTGGAAACAGGGTGGCATAGAATCCTAACTCAACAATGTCTGGAGCAATTTCAATCAAATTTTTATATTTTTACATGAGCCGTCATTTGTATTATTTTTATAAAGATACTGGTGAATATTATATCCCAAGCTATCACCCCTAGGAGTGCGTGTGGGTATCAGCAGCTGTTGTTGTTGTGGTCTTCAGTCCTGAGATTGGTTTGATGCAGCTCTCCATGCCACTCTATCCTGTGCAAGTATCTTCATCTCCCAGTACCTACTGCAACCTACATCCTTCTGAATCTGCTTAGTGTATTCATCTCTTGGTCTCCCTCTACGATTTTTACCCTCCACGCTGCCCTCCAGTACTAAATTGGTGACCCCTTGATACGTCAGAACATGCCCAATCAGCAGCTGTGACACCTAAAAATATTCAATAGCGACCAATTTCAGTAACTCACCTCTAGTTTTTTGGGGATCGATAGGCCCATTGGTAACGGTACTGATGACGTTTCGCTCCTTTTGTGTGCGTGTGGGGGAGGGAGAGGGGGAGAGGTGCAAAGATAGTGACGTATCAGCCCCTCCCTGTAACACCACAAGCAATTTCTGCCAAACTCGGAACACATACCACTTGCAAACTGAAAAAAATAGTCTCAGTAAGACCCTTGTAAGACTGGGGGGTGGCGGTTGGGGGGTGAGGTGAAAAGGGTTAACGTAGAAGCATAACATTGGCCACCTGAAACTGTTTCAACCAAATTTTGTATGTGCATATCTCATTCTTCGTTTCACACTCCTAAGGGAGTAAGATAGCTCTAGTACCTCTAGGTATGGGATGTGGATGGGAAGGGCCTGATATGTAAGCATTTTGTAAAGTGACCTGTTTATATCTCTAACATTTATTTAATAAAGTTGGAATACCTTAAAAGTATGAAGCGCAGTTTGTCATTTGCGTTGTTCGGTGTATCAGCTACATCATGAGAATGTATGCTGCATCGAATCAAGAATGTTGTAAGTTTGTTGCGAGACTAAAGGTCACGCCACAGGACTGAATACCACAGATAAATTTAACATCATCTCTAGAGTCGTATGGTGTAAAACAGCACAAAATCAAATAAGTATGTGTGCAATATATGTGACATACGTGTAAGAGAATGAAGGCAAGTTGAAAGCTAGAATATTTGAGGCCCCACCACGCCATATTTTGAATTGTAACTTTACCTCTGAAAGAATAGGTTATTCTCAATATAAATGCTACCTTGCGCATTCTTTATTTCTGTTAATGATATTCCGCATATTTTATGGTTACAGAAGAATTTACAGTGTATCTCTTGCATTACTTGCCGTCGTCACTCTCCCGTTTGGTAAGACAGACAACCACAACAAAACAAGTGATCGAAGATTTCATAAGTAGCCTTATATGTCTTAAACTACGCTTTATTAGGATTCTTCAGCCAACAATTCTGGCATTTATGTCCTTGCAGCAAGATACATTATGCGCTCATTTGTCTTTAAATTCGTCTGGACACATCTTCGCTTGCCGGTGTGGCCGCGCGGTTCTAGGCGCTCAATCCGGAACCGTGCGACTGCTACGGTCGCAGGTTCGAATCCTGCCTCGGGCATGGATGTGTGTGATGTCGTTAGGTTAGTTAGGTTTAAGTAGTTCTAAGTTCTAGGGGACTAATGACCACAGAAGTTGAGTCCCATAGTGCTCAGAGCCATTTGAACCATTTTTTGACACATCTTCCTAAGTACTTTATGAATATACAGGGTATAATTAATTCCCTTTACAGATGGTTAGCTCATGCAGTGGGCACCAAGACGGTTAAGCTTAACGTAGGAAACCCTGTCCCTGCATTTTCAGCGCTGCTGGCTAGGGTGTTCTAGGTATCATTCACCGATCATCCGATATCCTGATAACCTCAACCAGACCTCTGAGGTCAGACGAAATGTAGGAGGAGTCAGAGAGCGAAAACGGTACGTTTACAGTCATCAGTTACTATGCTAAACTTAACAATCGTGGTCCCCATTACAAGTCCTCAAAGTCTGTAACGGGAATTTAGTTACACTCTCCATACTCAAACGATATCGCATCTTTATCTTATTTACAGGAAATCCGTTGAAACTACTTATGTCGGTTTTGAGCCATCATTCCTTTCAGCAAACGCTGATCAATTGCAAATAACAGCCTTATAATTTGACGCACCATCTTACAGCTATGTTCAAGCCTCAGAGAGATACGTCATCTGACGCGTCCCTGATAGTGAACCCTAGGGGCTCGCTGCGAGTCCTAGACAAACATAGGGCCTACAGTTTCGGTTCTGACGTTTTATCATCCTTATAAACGACTTACAGCATTGTCTGTGAGGAAGTTCTCAGTCGACTCACCTATTTATTCTAGTCTCCCGCAAGAAGGTACACAGAAATGTCGATACATTTTGGCCACTGCCCGCCACTCCCCGCCACTGGATGCCACCTGGTTGAGTTGCAAATTATATAAGCGGAGCAGAGAGCCGTTGTGGCCGAGCGGTTCTAGGCGCTTCAGTCTGGAACCGCGCGACAACTACGGTCGCAGGTTCGAATTCTGCTCGGGCATGGATGTGTGTGATGTCCTTAGGTAAGTGAGGTTTAAGAAGTTCTAGGGGACTGATGACCTCATATGTTAAGTCCCATAGTACTCAGAGCCATTTGAACCTTTCTCGTCCTGCATCTGATAACGACATTATTATTACAGTTCATGCACCAAAAACCTGCGTATAATTAGTAATCTTTATTTACGACAGATTGTTTCTGTATGTTCGTTTAATATTTCTCAAGGGTATTTTCTCGTGCACATATAGGTTTCTAATTCTTCAAGGACGTTCATTGCAAAACCTTTCGGTATTCTTTGCAGAATCTGTACTGCAATTTCGATCGTATCAGGTGTGATTTTGATTTTTCAAATGCACTATGGGTCCTGTACAGAATACCAAAAGGTTTTGCAATAAAAATTCTTGAAGAATTAGAAATGAATTTATAGACGAGAAAATACCCACAATAAACCTAAACGAACACACAAGTATTACATCATAAACTCTGTTGAACTCTGAGAACACGAAAAGGAGTAAATCAGAAGTAACATATGCAACAATCAAAGACAATTTGTAACAAATTTTAGTTAATAAAATAATATTGCTGTTCAGCTGCACAATCTTTGTAAACTGATAGCGTCGTAAGAGTGGAACTGCCAAACTGCTGTCACATCCTAATTAACATTTTATTTTCAACTTATTGGCATCATTTACCATGTTATTCAAACAGTGACAGTTGTAAGTCCACCAAATGCGTAATATGGACGTCAATCTAGACGTGAGTACTATACAGCTACTTTAATATAAATGGCATTGACATTCATACATGTTCTCACCAAAATTGTCATCGCAGCAACTTGAAAATGGCAATAAAGCCCAAATAGTATGTTGTAAATAAAAATTACTAATTATAAGCAGCTATTTGGTTCATTTACTGTAATAGTCATATCGTTATCAGACATATATTATGCTGCTGGCCCTAAAGTAGAAAAATTGTCCTGCAGCTGTTGTTAAATACTTCAGCATATGTGTGTTTCTCTACACTTGCGGAGTTCCGTTGTTCAGGTAACAAACTGTTCCATGTGGCCTGTCGATTGTTAATCGTTACAATACTTTACTGGTAATTCGGAAGATCTTTTCAGTACAAGTAAATGGTTTAAATTTAAGTTATGTTAAATTTGACTCAGTTTACCGTTAAACTCTCCAATGGCATCTTGCGATACTCTTGTGTGTGGGCGGGGGGAGTGGGGGGGGGGGGGGCGGTGAGCGAGTTTGCAGCAGTTGTGCAGAGATGAAGAGGCTTGCACAGGGTAGGGTAGCACGGACAGCTGCATCAAACCAGTCTTCTGACTGAGGATCACAACAACAACAAAATAGAAAAGGGAGGTACTACCGCAGATACAGACAGAACGTCTCTGCAAACTGCAATTTTGTCTATAGAGGAAACGACCACTCGCTCATTCATAGGAAATGGAAAGATTTGTATTAGACCCGTAATTTCAAACACTTGCTCGCATTTTTGTTATGAACAGTGTGTCGATTATAGGTTACGTTTAGAAAATTAATTCATAGTGGTATATTGAGCCCGTTCCTCAGAACAATGTCTTTGGATACCGTGTAGCAATGCTATCACGATTTAGGAGCGGTGAACAGCGCTTTGACATTTCTTTTTATTTCATAGTTCCGATGGACTGGAAATATTAATCATCGTCCAGAAAAAGGTCGAGCAAGGGTAATTATTCATAATGAGAACGATGCAATCAGCATCCTCAATTTTTCAGACATGCTAATTTTACAGATTTATTTTGAGATAGTTCCATGGTCGGCGCCGTCAAGATGTGGACAGGCCCTGAAAAAATAACAAACCAGTTTTTTTGCAAAAATTTCTCCCTTCTGAAGTCGTTAGTTTTGAGTGCAAATTACTTGCCCAGTTGGAAAGGCCAGTTTTAGTAGCGTCACGCACGCTAAATAGCAGGTATTTTATACGTATTTGTGGGCAACGGTTATTTATACTTTTTATCGGGTTGCTGACACTGTCGTCCGATAGTTTCAAAAAAAGCTCACAGTGCATTCCTGAAGATTACCAGTCACAAATGAAAACTTACAGGTATACAGTTTCTCTCCTCAGCATGAGATTAGCGAGCTGCAAATGATAAACAGGGATTCCTTCATAATTCCAGGACCGTGCAGTAGGCTTTTAGAAAAGCACGGGAACTTACAGTATAGGTCGTTCGCAATACACCTGGGGATATGTACATTCAGTGTTGCAACGTTATATGGATGAATTACGTAGTTTGTAACATCTTAAGAGACAGAAAGGAGCGCGTTGTATGCCGAATTATCTTTACACAAAGAAGTAATATTTCTAGCTTCCTTGGGGAATACGATAAGGATATTACTATCGATGTCGTTTCTTAATATAACAGAGGATAACATATACACTTTTAATCTTGTCGTAGATTGCACAAACATTTTTAATAAAGTGTGTTCTAGAAATTTTATAATCACTGGCACTGAATTTACTACATGCCTCCACCAGCACAGGAGAAAGGAGAATATGGTTGTACGAACATCCGGCCAGATACGAAAAAAATCAATATGGACACAATTTCAGCCGCTACCTTTTAATTTAGAGAATTCAGAGTTGTGTAGTTTAATAATATTAAAACGTAGTAGGTTTTACTACGTTTTCAGTTAGTAACAAATGGAGCCCCCTTGTCACAGATATCTGGCGTTAACATTATTTTATAACCCCAGCGATATGTGAGGAATAGCTGCGTGAATAGTCAAATCCTTTTTTGACTTCCGAGAATGTATATAAAAAAGCTTCAAACATACGACTACCAGACCAATTTTTTGTGTGAGACGTCTCATATTTTTCCGAAAACCGGCTTAGAAAAGTTCATTAATGGTTGTAAGATCCCACGTATACGAATATTTTACAGCTTACTTGAGCTCTCTTATGTACAGAGTTGCACAACCTCGAACAATTTGTGGTCACTACAAGTAACTTTTTAAATTCAGTTATTTATTTTTTCTTCGTCTTAGAATTCTGTTATCAGTTAACATGTTGTTAAAAAGTTAAGTAGTTTGTTTTCGGTATCAGTACTGTAACAGCATGCAGTGCCATGTCTGCAGTACTTCAGATTCATTACTTTTTCTGGGATAGTGTTACCTGTATGTATAATTTTGGTCGTATACATCTCTGAAGGAGGATTTACGATTCTGCGTTTGTTATTTTCCAGTTGTAATATACACCGTCATTTCGAATCCTAGTAACAAAAGCTTATTAACTACTCGCCGTCTGTACTGAAAGCATTTGAAGCTAGGAACATGCCAGGACAGAGAAACACGTCATTATTATAGCACAGGAGGTTACAGGACGTTGAAACCGCAATCAGGCAATTACTAGCCACAGTCAGTTAAGCGATAATGATAAGGATGACCATCTGGAAAGAAGGCAATTTCTAATGGTTTAGGTCTTCATATTGAGCACCAGCATCATCATCATCATCGTCTTATCCTTTTTTTCCCTTCAAGGGTTAGGCTACTACCTCTTCGGAACTCACAAACAAAATCATTTCCCATTTTTTCCGTTGACTTCTAATACTTTTTTTGCCACTCGTTTTGTACTACATGATCTTCAGCGGAATTCTATGACCTGGTATTCTCATGGTATGATGTCTCCAACTCTCACGATGCTTCATATTTTTTTATTCACGGTGAAAATATTTTATTCTGTTCTAATATGATCATTTACAATCACGTCACTTCTTTTTCAGCCCTTCGGCTTTCTTAGAAACCACATCTCCGCTATTCGAATTTTCTTCTTGTTTCTTGTAGTAATGAGACTTTCGCTTCCTTACGATAACACAGGAACCTTATATGATTTCGTGACGGTTCGTTTCTACTTCATGGCCCAGTGTTTTGCTGATGGTACCACAGACAGTTTGAAATCTGTGTACTTTACTTTCAATATCAGAGTACAAATCAAAATGTATAGCACAGCTTAAGTAAGATAATTGAGAGACTTGTTCCAAAAGTGAGTTATGTAAGGGATTTTTGATCTGACAGGTTAG
Source organism: Schistocerca gregaria (assembly GCF_023897955.1). NCBI lineage: Eukaryota > Metazoa > Arthropoda > Insecta > Orthoptera > Acrididae > Schistocerca > Schistocerca gregaria. The sequence goes on from NC_064922.1 coordinate 467,282,332, forward strand.
TTTTCTTGGAATGCCATTATTTTCGTTTTATTAATAAAAAACTTTAAGTAGTATTTCTTGCATATTTTGTACTGTGGCATACTGGCCTTTGAGGACATCTTAAATTTTTTGCCATTTCGATTAATGAAGAATGAGAATGTAAATACTGTAAAAGGTAGGTGATAGTCCACATCCATGTCTTACACCCTGGTTAATTATACTTCTTCTAATAGATTTCTACCTATGTGCACTACTTTCCATTGCCTCTATTAGGTGACGATGATATCCACACCTACATATAATGGCCCCAGGCTATCACGGATCACATGGTCATAAGCCTTCTCGAAGTCGATAAAAACTACACGGGTTTGTATACTAAATTTTCCGGTTTTTTTCCATATCGTTTTTAATTGCAGAAACATTGTCTGTGCATGAACGACCTGATCTAAATTCGCTTTGTTCCTAGGAAATAACAGCTTCTGTGATATTTTTTGTGCAACAAACTATTTTATATTCCGGCCAACCTCAGCTGTTAAATGGGATGATATTAGAAAGAATTCCACTAACAGCTATTGGCAGACATCTTCCTAACGTCATAAATTCTTCACGTGGTTACTGATTGAGTATAGTTTTTTAGCAGTGTTTAATAAGAGTGATGTCATTATAGTTTCTAGTCGCTGTGTTTCCATTTCCTGCAGAGAGAGATTACTTTTGCTGTATAGTATTATTATCATTTATTTATTTATTTATTTATTTATTTGCTGCCATTTACAAATTACCTACCACGTTGTTACCGAGACAGGTGGTAGTTTCACAATACAAAATTGTACTGCACAGAATGTAATACTTACTTGTTATTTCGTATTTTTAATACGGATTAATAATATTGAGCTTTAAATATTTATAAACTTAAAAGTAATTAAAAAAAGAAAACCTTAAAAATAGCGATTTATGAATGGAAGATAGGAATTTATGACATATTATAACTATAAAGCATATTACAAATTCGGAAAAATAATTCTAAAATAAATAGGATTCTTTCATTTAAGATGGATACATAAGAGATAATAAACATTTATGAAATTCACAAAATTTTCAAAAATCGAATTATAAACCACAGGCATATTCTTAGTAAGAATAAAAAAGAAGATGGGAGAGATGATAGTGGGAGACTGTCTCTTCACCAAGTGTATATGACGGTCATGGTCTTGGAATTGTCCATCGAGCCACCGACCGCCAATCACGCCATTCATCTAAATCTAACATCTACTCTAGTTTTTATAATAGCCAAACCTTAACCTCTATTTTTTTTAAGTTGATGCCTTGTTTATGTACGGTATTTCTTCCTTTCCATTTACGGTCTGGCGGGATCTATGTCATCACCTGATTCCATGTCGGGGTCAGGTATGGGATCCGCCCCATATATTCCTTCCTGTCTTTGCTTATAGGCTAGCTGTCTGGCTCGGATATACTCTCTATAGGTCGCTTTGCATATATCTTAAGTGAGTGTGTTTAACATGGTCCATTGGTCTTCGCCTCTGGGCGTTGCGCGTATGGTATCTTGAATATTGTTGATGTTTAAGTGTGTTGTGTGCCTAATGTTGGTACATCGTCCGCAGAAAAACACGGTGTGCTCTGGAGAGCCCTCTTTTTCACATGTGCATGCTGGTGTCTGCGTCAGACTCATGTGGTTTAAATGCGTGGGATAATAGCCGTGTCCTGTTAAGAAGTGGACCATACTGCGGGTGGGATCGATATGTTTTAGTATTTCCCTCACATCGGAAAAGAACTCGTGTAGCCTGCGGCCCTTATCACTTGTATCCCACTCACCTAGCCAGGTATCCATCTTCCAATCGTTTAATTGGCGTTTCGTGTCAATTGCTACTCCAGTGATCTTTCGAACCTAGTCGTGCCTTCCCACCTTAAGCCACTACATAGCAGTTCTATATCTTATCGTAATGATATTGGGTAGATTCCGAGCACCACACAGAGTGATTGCACTGAGGTCGTGCCGAAAGCTCCCGATAATCTGAGTAAGCCGCTCCTTTGTCCTCGTCTGACTTTGTTGACAGACTCAGCCTGTGAGCCCATGTGCTAGTAGCGAAGTTAAGTACTGACTCGAAGAGAGCACAATGGTATGTCAGTGTAACTGTCATGGGAAGTTAAAATTGTTCTGAATTTAGGCTTGCCAGTTTGTGTAGTACATTTTTTGCTTTGTTTGTGACAATACGCATGTGTTCCGGGAATTTTGCTCTTCGTCTATGGGTACCCCAAGATAGCGCGTGCTGACTCTTGGTTTAATGTCTGTGTCCCCTATTTTGACACTAACGTTCATCTGGAGAGTAAATTGTAAGTTGTTCTGCTGTCGAATGTCCTGAGTTTGTTGTTGTGACACCGTTGTGTTATTGTTTTGAGTGTTCTGTTTCCCCTTTCTTCTAGCTGGGACCTATTGTTAGCAGACACTGCGGCTAAAAGGTGGTCTGCGTATGCGACAACTCCATCTGCCGTTATTGTTCCCTCACGCAGTTGCAGGAGGGGCACAATAGTGATGTCCCAGAAGATGGGGCCACAGATCGACCTTTGGTGATAGCCTTTGTTATTTGTTTGATTTCATTTCGGCCGTCCATCTGCCATTCATCTACTGTGTTCTTTAGTCTAGTAGAGGTATAATGGTTCGGCTTCCTCCAGTGTCTGAGCCTCTTGAATATTGCGGGCCACCTGAGATTATCAAAGGCACCTGCAATGTTGACAGATTGTAACGCTTGGTTCATGGCATCGTCAATCGACATTCTCTCACTGAAGCCGAACTAGTGTTAGCCTCGGCCTTGGAGAGCTCTGTGCGCCTGCACAGGAGCTTTTCCTTGACTTTGGCAAGTGTACTTATAAGATATAGAGGTCTATATGACTTGGGATCTGATGGTTCCCCCTCAGCTGCCTTCTTTATCACGACTGCCTTGGAGACCTCCCAAAGTGTAGGCACACGACACAACCGTAGAGCGTATTTAGCGGAATTGCAAGGAATGGGGATGATTTGTGATATTATCTGTTTTAATACTTCTGAGTGAATTCCGTCTACTGCAGGTGCTTTCTTATTTTTAAGCTCTCAGATCACTACCGCCACTTCTTCTTGCTCAAAACGACAGGTGACTGTAGCAGTGTTGTATGGTGTGTTAAGTTCCTCTCGCGGTGTTGCTTCTTGGTGTGTGCCAGTGTTGATGATGTCATCAAGTAGGAGCTTGTGCAGCAGGAATTGCACTGTTTGTCTCCATCCCTTTGTATCGCCCCGTCATTCTGTCTTAGCGTTACCAAAATAGTAGGCTCTTTATTTTTTCAGAAGTTATTTTATATAGTTCCCTCCCACCCCACCCGGTTAGCCGTGAGGCCTAACGCACTGCTTTCCATGAGGGAAGGCGTGCCGGTCCCTCGCACGAACCCACACGGTTGATAAGTGTCGAGGTCCGGTGTGCCGGCCAGTGTGTGGATGGTTTTTAATGCGGTTTTCCATCTGCGTCGGCGAATACGGGCTGGTTCCCCTTACTCCACGGCAGTTACACTACGTCGGCGATTACTGCGCAAACACTTGTCCACGTACGCGTACGCGCACACCGTCCTTACTCTACCACGCAAGCATTTGGGATAACACTCGTGTGTTCACACGGGGTTCTACTGGGGGCCGAACCGCACAATAATCCTGGCTTCGGTGTGGAGCGGCGATGGGGTGAGTGGACTGATGTAGCCTGTTGTAGGGTTGTGAACCACTGAGGGCTACGGCGAGAACAAAGCCTCTCCGTTGTTTCTAGGTCCTCAGTTCGATGCAATACAATACTATACAATACAATGGTTCCCCTCGTATGTTTGTCTGTATTTGCAATTCCACGTGTCTGTTCCAGTGTTGTTCACGTGTTTTGAACCATTCGTTTTCATATTGGTCTTTTACGAGTCTATGAGCTTCCAGTCTTCTTTGTGTATCTCCGTCTGCGGTTGACCGTTGGCATAATCGTCTTCCTCTTCGGGTTTCTTGTTCTAGTCTAGTTGTTTGTTTGTCCTTGGTGTTACTGTGCGTTGTGTGTTCTGTATTTTTGGCATGGATGTATTTCGTGCTTTTGTGATTAGATACGTAGGCATTTGTGCCTTGTAGTCAATGCCCCCGTCGATGGTTTCAAGGTTTCCGTCTTGTACTACTCCGCTTAGTCTCTCACAGTCAGCTTTATAGAACAGTAAGTGTCGCGTGTGTACTGCCTTGGTTGTGTTGTTTTGTCTTGTTAGTCTGAAAGTGATCGCGTTGTGGTCACTGACAGTAATGTGGCCTTGTACTTTCCAGTCTCTTATGCTTTCTCTGGCAGCTTTATTTACGAGTGTGATGTTATATTACTTTTCGATCCGTCATGTCCACTGTATCGGTATGTTCCCTTGTTCGTAACTACGCGAAGTCCTAACTTACGCTAAGGACAAAACACACACACACACACACACAAACAAACACACACAAGCCCGAGGGAGGACTCGAACCACCGACGGAGGGAGCTGCGCGAACCGCGACAAGACGCCTAAGACGCGGTTACCCCGGGTGGGTCACGGGGTGGACCTGGCGTTTATGTCCGAGCGTATGACAACCTTGTTACCTAGTGCGTATTCGGCTATTAGCTTCATATAATTTGCAAAGGGTGCTATCGAATGACTGTATTGGGCATACAGTGAAGCAATTATCCATATACCTCATTGGTATGAAAATTCAGTTGTTACCAAATGTTCATTAGATAATTCGGTTATTTTGACGGTATTTATATGTTTCTTTAATAAGGGAACTGCTGCCTTGCTGTCCTGACTACCGATTATCGTCTTCGCGTTTGTCGGAAAGCACTTCAGTATGCCTTGGTTGGTGTATATCAAGAGTCTGAGATCTTGCACTTCCTCCAACATTCATTGAAGCTCCGTATAAAGAATTTTATATCTGCCAGGTACTAAGGATCGCTGCCGAGAGGCAAGAACAATGGAACACATGAAAACTCGTTGGCAGATGGCACTACACAGAGGTGTAACCTACCATTCCGACCATGCTCTGGTTTGAAGTTCGTAAATTGCTTAGACGAACCATTACCAGAATTTTCAGGTTGAGGTGTGATCATGGATGTTATCTGTCTCTCTCTTGCATGGAAGCAACAACAATGATACACAATGTTTTGACTGTGACTATGGGTCAGTCGGAGATCTGAACCATCTCTCGTCCATTTGCAATAAGTTTGAATTTGCGTGGAAAAGACTGAAACACCAGTTGAGATTGCAATGATCGAAGGCTACTAGGAAGAAGAGAAAAAGCCATCGAAGTATCAATATTATCTTTAAGCCTTGCAGGTTAGGTAGAGACAGTGCAGTCCATTAAAAGGTCACACACTGTAGGAACCCGCTGTTTTTGCGCTCACTGATTGTGAATTGGAGATTAAAAAAAGCGACATGGTCACGTATCATCTACAAATAAACAGCACCAAACGTATTAGAGGCCCTCTGACGCCACCTAAGAGTACCAACCTCGAATGACCGATATACTAAAGCGGATACCACGTGAGTGAGCCATACCTTCACTTATATTTGTGCACTAAAAAGAACTTGCAGAGCTTGCCTTTGTGTACCTCTGGGCTGGGGTTATAGCTTTCCATCACACATTTTTCTGCATATACATATGCCTGTACTTTACTTACTTTCTGACGAGTACTTGAATCTAAGGCTTTGATTAAAGTAAGAGAATCTGGCACTTTCACGGTTCGTGGTCTGTAGTACCATAAATTACTGTGTATTCACGAAACTTAACAAAGTTTAGGCCGTTTGGTCTTTGTTATAGTAAGCCACACTTATATTTTTATAAACCAGTGTCTGTACTCTCCTGTATGCTCATTGCTATCACGTAAAGAACCATTAAAAGCAGACCAGTAAGCCAACCCAGAGCCTCATTTCACTATCATCGGGATATCTACTTCCTTTAGCCTGACATCCAACGACAGAGAGCTGAAAAATCTCAGGCTGACTCTGTCACCGTTTCTCGCTTGCACAAGCCTCTCTTATACGAAGAAATGGATGACCTCAAAAAGCCGCGTCATCTTTAATTTGAGAGTGAGCTTCTAGAGCAAATATTTCAGACCCACATCAAGTTACAAGTTCATTTCATGCCCAGTTCCCGTGGAACACTATTTCACATTGGGAAAGTTCTTACAGCTCTCAATGAATTCAAACAGAAAAGCAATATTTCTATTTGAATTTGAATGTAAATCGTTAACACACTGACCGAAAAAATCAGAACGCCAACAACTCATTAACGTAGAGTAACGAAACTTTGCGAATAAAAAAATGGTTCAAATGGCTCTGAGCACTATGGGACTTAACATATGTGGTCATCAGTCCCCTAGAACTTAGAACTACTTAAACCTAACTAACGTAAGGACATCACACACATCCGTGCCCGAGGCAGGATTCGAACCTTCGACCGTAGCAGTCGCGCGGTTCCGGATTGAGCGCCTAGAACCGTTAGACCACCGCGGCCGGCTTTTGGGAATAAATCTGTCTATGTAAATTAAGTAAGTGATTAACATTGCAAGACCGCAGGTTAAAGTAACTACGAGGTAAGTCATCGGAGATGTGGAATGCTGGTTCATTATCATCCTGTGTAACCGCCAGAATGTTGAATGGAAGCACGCATTGTGTTGTACAGGTGCCGGATAACAGTTAAACCTGGTCGGTCAATGTAGGGACGGTTAATGGTGTACGTGGATGACGCTGGGTCTGTCGTCCAATGGTGTCCCATATGTGCACGACTGGCCAAGCAGCATGTAGACACTCTGTAGACCATGTTTGGTTACAACAGCGGTATGTGAGCGTGAGCAGAAATTTTCAGTGAGCTTGCATGGGAGAACCAAGAGACTGCTCCCGTTGTCATACGAAGTCGGACCCCAAAACATAACTCCAGGCGTAGGTGCAGCGTGTCTATCACGCAGACAAGTTGGGGGCAGGCCATTAACTGGTCTCCTTCTAACCAACACACCGCCATCAATGGCACCGAGGCAGAACCAGCTTTCATCAGGAAACACAAACGATCTGTCACGGTTGATTGTGTCACTGTGGTGCCATCTGCTGCTCATATTGCTGCTTCAGATGCAGTACGATGCACCAGAACCATACCCCGAATACACTGGTCTTTCAGCAGGGACATACCTGTATGGCTGTCTGGAGCCCGGTCTTCTTGCGACTGTACATTTTTGTGACCACCACTGCCAGCCATCAAGTACAATGGCTACATTCCTGTCAAGTCTCTCCGCAGTATCGCAGAAGGAACATCCAGCTCCTTGTAGCCATTTTACACGGCCTCTTTCAGAGTCAAAGATGTGTTGATAATGGTGTGTTTGTCGTCTTAAATGCATTCTTGACTCACACCAACTCATCACGTCTAGCCTCAAAGCTAGCTAACATTCATGACCGTTACAGTGTTTATTTAAGGCAATCCTGATTTGAATCCTCTTAGTGGTGTTACTAACATCACTCATACGAGTGGCGCGAAATCTGAACAGACATCATCTTTCTGATGTAGAAACACGCTTATGAAGTTTAGTTTATGTAGCACAATTCCTACTTCGTGTTGCGATCTTTCTCCGTCAGTGTACTATAACGCGTTGAGAGATTATATTGTGCACAGTTTGTATGTGTTTTTCATAAGATATATATGTATTAACATTCTTTTGATTCCTGTTGATCATTCTACGCGGTTCACAAAAAGATGTCTGTTCCGACGATATGAACTTAAATTTTAAATAACTTATTTTAAACAATGGGAACGTTGACTGTAATTTACAGCTGTCAGTAAGCAAATAGGATGATTGTAAGGTCCTATGGACCAAATTTTATTAAAACGAAAGAAAACGGTGTATTGACTCACAGTCAACATGGGTTTAGAAAACATCGTTCCTGTGAAACACAACTACCTCTTCATTCATATGAAGTGCTGAGTGCTATTGACAAGGGATTTCAGATCAATTCCGTATTTCTGGATTTCGGGAAGGCTTTTGACCCTGTACCACACAAGCGACTCGTAGTGAAATTGCGTGCTTATGGAATATCGTCTCAGTTATGTGACTCGATCTGTGATTTCCTGTGAGAGAGGTCACAGTTCGTTGTAATTGAAGGAAAGTCATCGAGTAAAACAGAAGTGATTTCTGGCGTTCCCCTAGGCAAGTTTATAGGCCTTTTGCTGTTCCTTATCTATATAAATGATTTGGGAGACAATTTGAGTAGCCGTCTTCGGTTGTTTGCAAATGTCGCTGTCGTTTATCGACTAATAAAGTCATCAGAAGATGAAAACAAACTGCAAAACGATTTAGAAGAAATATCGGAATGGTGCGAAAAGTGGCAGTGGACCCTAAATAACGAAAAGTGGGAGGTCATCCACATGAGTGCTAAAAGGAACGAGTTAAACTTCGGTTACACGATAAATCAGTCTAATCTACAAGGCGTAAATTCAACTAAATACCTACGTATTATAATTACGAACAATTTAAATTGGAAGGAACACATAGAAAATGTTGTGGGGAAGACTAACCAAAGACTGCGTTACATTGGCAGAACACTTAGAAAATGTAACAGACCAACTAAGGAGGGTGCCTACACTACGCTTGTCCGTCGTCTTTTAGAATACTGTTGCGCGATGTGGGATCCTTACCATATAAGATTGACTGAGTACGTCGAAACAGTTCAAAGAGAGGCAGCACGTTTCGTATTATCGCGAAATATGGGAGACAGTGTCACAGAAATGATACAGGATTTGGGATGGACATCATTGAAAGAAAGGCGTTTTTCGTTGCAACGGAATCTTCTCACGAAATTCCAATCACCATCTTTCTCCTCCGAATGCAAAAATCTTTTGTTGACACCGATTTGCATCGGGAGGAACGATCACAAATATAAAATAAGAGAAATTAGAGCTCGTACGGAAAGATATAGGTGTTCATTCTTTCAGCGCGCTATACGAGATTGGAATAATAGAGAATTGTGAAGGTGGTTCGATGAACACTCTGCCAGGCACTTAAATGTGATTTGCAGAGTATCCATGTAGATGTAGATGTAGAACTGATCAGGGAACACGTCTTGGTTTCTTCCAGATGACCAGGTCGTCAGCAAAGAACATTGCCTGTGCACCCGTTCGGTTCCTGCATTTCTCGGTTTTTGTTGGCCAGTGGGTGCACCCGCCCTGTCGCTCTGTTCGTTGAGGCAGACTCGACTCAGCCGAGGGACCATCCTAACTGTACAAATTCCTGGTATTACAGAGCGACGAGTGACTGTTCTGCCTACAGCCAGAAAATGCTCATTGCATTCCGCCGGTGTGGTAAGCACGACAGAGCTTAGTTTGACGGAGAGGCCTAACTCGACAGAAGACTCGGTAATTAAGCAGAGGAAACGCCGGCTCGCAGTCGCGTCTCTGCCTTCCTTGGCTTTACTGAGAGATCCGATGGCTGCCGCCGCACTGCCTGGCTTTCCTTCTCCGGGTCCCCTAGCTTGCTACTACCTGCAAATTGAGAGAGCATCGCGATGCGATGCTCGAGACAACTGCAGCGAGAACTCTGAGCCAGTTGCTTTGGATTCCCTTGCCGATTTTAATCACTAAATTCTTGCCATACTTCTCTTTATCTGAAGCTAAATCCTATGAAAGCGGCACGCTCTAACGCAGCGGCTCACTGGCTTCGCATTATCACTTCAACACGGACCGGTAGTATTTCTGGTGTCCTAAGATACAGCTCAGAATGAATGAGAATATAACAAGATTCTGAGTTTTATTAACTCTAAAGCCAAGCTTCCGACATGAATAACTATGAATACATTCGAGTGGCCCATATTAGGTCATGTGTCCAGTGTAACAGTGGAAATACCTGCATTAAATGACCATGTATGGGGAGCTGACATCACTTTGCCGCAAAAGGTAGTTACCTAAGCTTCGAATTTACTTTTGATATTTGTGTCTTGGGGGCAAGAAAACTGAGTTAAACAAGAAAAAGGCTCATAACATCTACACCAGTGGTAGTCAACCCGATCCCCAAAGCCAACTGATGAGCGGTTCATCTTTCTTGGTGGCGGTAGGCGTTACTCGTTTAAAATATTTTTCATTCTTTTTTTAAATAAAATTCTAACATCAAGTACTTTGTAAGGGATTATTATTACATGCTTGAACTTTCTGTAAATCTGCTTTAAAAATTTATGCAGTAAAGGTTGACTACCGTTCATTTACGCTCTACAGTCTCTACTACCTGCCCCGCAATTTGACGTCGATTTTCTGTTCTCACAACATTCTGACCAAGAACAGCACCGGCTCCTTCCTAGACACATCAGTTGTTGTAGCCGCTGTTGTGGTTTTTCAGTCCAAAGACTAGTTTGCTGAAGCTCTCCGGGCTACTTCATCCTATGCAAGCCCCTCCGAGTAACTACTGCAACCTGCATCCTTCTTAATCTGATTACTGCATTCATCTCTTGGTCTTCCTCTACGACTTTTACCCCAGCCACTTCCCTTCAGTACTAAGATGGTGATCCCTTGACGTCTCAGAATGTGTCCTATCAACAGATCCGTTCTTCTAGTCAGGTTTGGCACAAATTTCTGTTCTCTCAAATTTTATTCAGTGTCTCTCATTAGTTAAGTGATCTACCCATCTAATCTTCAGCATTCTTCTGTAGCAGCACATTTCAAAATCTTCTACTCTCTTCTTGTCGAAACTGTTCATCGTCCATGTTTCGCTTCCATACATGGCTACACTCCATACAAATACTTTCAGAAAAGACTTCTTGACACTCAGATACCCGATGATTCCTTCTTTAGAAACGCTTTTCTTGCCATTGCCATACTACACTTTATATCCTCTCTTCTTCGACCATCGCCAATTATTTTTCTGCCCGAATAGTAAAACTCTTCTTCTACTTTAAGTGTCTTATTTCCTAATCTAATTCCCTCGCCATCACCTGATTTAATTTGACTGAATTCCATCATCAGTGTTTTGCTTTTGTTTACGTTTGTCTTTTTAAGATATTGTCCATTGCATTCAATTGCTCTTTCAAGTCCTTTGCTGTCTTTGACAGAATTACAATGTCATCGGCAAACTTTGTTTCCTTTACTGTTTTTTCAAGGTACAAATTGAATAATAACTGGGATAGGCTACAATGCTATCTCACTCCCTTCTTAACCACTGCTTCTCATTACTCCTATCTTGTTTCTGTACGAATTGTAAATAGCCTTTCGTTCACTAAATTTTACTCCTGGCAGATTATGAAAAAGAGTATTCCAGCCAACATTATCAAATGCTTTCTGTAAATCTACAATTGCTATAAACGTAGGTTTGCATTTCCTTAACCTATCGTGTACGAGATGTCGTAGGGTCAGTATTGCCTTTCATGTTCCTACATTTCTCCGAAATACTAGCTGATCTTCCCTGAGGTCGACTTCTACCAGTTCTTCCAATCTTCTGTAAAGAATTCGTGTTAATATTTTGCAACCGTGATTCATTAAACTGATAGTCCGATAATTTCCACACCAGACAGCTCCGTCTTTCTTTGAAATTGGAATTATTATATTTTTCTTGGAGTCTGAGGGTATTCCACCTGTATGATACAACTTGCTCATCGTATGGAAGAGTTTTGTTATGAATGGCTCTCCCAGGACTATCAGTAGTTCTGACGGTTTGTTGTCTACTCCCGAGGCCCTTTCTCGACTTATGTCTTCCAGTGCTCTGTTAAATTCTTCACGCAGTATCATACCTTCCATCTTATCTTCATCTACATCCTCTTCCATCTCCATAATATTGCCCTCAAATACATCATCCTTGTATAGACCCTGTGTATACTCCTTCCAACTTTCTGCGTTCCCTTCTTTGCTTAGGACTGATTTTACATCTGAGCTCTTGATATTCATTCAGGTGGTTCTCTTATCTTAAAGGTCTCTTTAATTTTCCTATAGGTGACATCTATTTTACCGCTAGTGAATTATGCTTCTACATCCTTAGATTGTCCTCTAGCCACTACTGCACTCCCATTTTGGACTTCCCGTCGATTTGATTTTTTATGTTTTAGTATCCCCTTTCGTCAGCTTCATTTACTGCATTTTTATATTTTCTCCTTTCATCAGTTAAATTCAACATCATTTAAATTCAATATCACATTTCTACTAGCCCTCGTCTTTTTACCTACTTCATCCTCTGCTGCCTTCACTATTCCAGCTTTCAAAGCTACCCATTCTTCTTTTAGTGTGTTCCTTTCCCCTATTCTTCTCAAGTTTTTCCTAATGCTTCCACTTAAAATCTCTACAGCCTCTGATGCTTTCAGTTTATCCAGGCCCATCCCCTCAAATTCCCACATTCTTGCAGTTTCTTCAGCTTTAATCTACAGTTCATACACAAATGGTTCCTAAATCTCTGTCTTACCATTACATAATCAATCTGAAATCCACTGGTGTTTCCCGGCCTCTTCCACGTTACAACCTTCTTACATGATTTGTAAACCAAGTGTTAGCTATGTTTAAATCATGCTCTGTGTAAAGCTCTAACCGGCGGCTTCGTCTTTCATTCCTTTGCTTCAGTCCATATTCACCTACTACTTTTCCTCCTCTTCCTTTTCCTACCACAGAATTCCAGTCCCCCATGACTACTAAATTTTCGTCTCCCTTAAACATCTGAACAATTTCTTCTAACTCATTATACATGTCTTCAAACTCATAATCGGCGCAGCTAGTTGGCATATAAACCAGTACTTCAGTGGTGGATGTGGGCCTCCTGTCTAACTTGGCTGCAATGATGCGTTCACTAAGCTGTTCGTAGTAGCTTATCAGCGTTCCGATTTTTTATTCATTATTAAATCTATTCCTGCATTACCCCAATTTCACTTTTTGTTTATAACCTTGTATTCACCTGACCAAAAGTTCTGTATCTCCTGCCACTGAACTTCACTAATTCCCATTATATCTAACTTTAACATATCCATTTCCCTTTTTAAATTTTCTAACGTACCTGCCCGATTAAGAGATCTGACATCTCATGCTCCGATCCGTAGAACGCCAGTTATATTTCTCCTGATAACGACGTCGCCGTGAGTAGTCCCCGCCCAGATATCCGAAGGGGGGACTATTTTGTCGCCGGAATATTCTACCTCAGAGGATGCCATAAACCGAAGAAAAGCAAAACAGTCTCTTTCCGGGGTAAAATCTTATATACTGAATCTAAGGAGGACAATTTTTTTCTCTTTCTTTTTGCACCAGAAGAGCTTCAAATCCGGCATTGTATCTTTCTTTGAATTTAAAAGGGTAGGAAAGCAATAGTTGCTGCCAAAAACGTTAGATACGTTTATACAAGTGTATCAGATATTTGAAAATGTTTGCTAAATTCTAATCCGGTAATTTTCATCTTTGCGACGCCTATCGACCAAGACGTGTAACGACTTTAGACAATGACATGTTAAGCAAAGAAGTGGAAGCAAATCCGTTTCAGACAATCGAGGAACTGCGAGTCACTCTTAACCAATCATTTTCGATTACCCAAGAATATTTCCAGCAGATCGCTAAAGACAACTCTAATCGATCCTCTATAAGCAACTTATTGCTTCAGCAGCACAATACAGACGCGTTCTCTGATCGCTTGATCCGTGAAAGTGGAACATGGGTTACGTGCGATAGTCCAAAAAGCAAAAGGTGGTGACCGTCTCCGAATAAATCATACAGCTAAACCAGGTTTACCCTCCAAAAAGGCGTTTCTGTGGGTCTGGTGGAGTATTCTTGGGGTCGATAATTTTAAAGTTCTCAAACCTGCAGACCTCTACTGTGAGCAACTGGATCGAGTAAATCAATCCTTAGTTGAAAAGTGCCCAACGACTGTCAAGAGAAAAGGTGCACGGTAATGCAAGTTCGCACTTCTCAAAACTAACAACAGAAAATATTCATGAATTGTGATATGAGGTATTGGCTCAACCGCTATACTCGTCCCGATATTCCACCATCGAATTTCCATTTCTTCCAATCAATACAACATTTTGAAAGTGGCAAAACTGAAACTCTGGATGATGCCCAAAATACCATCTCCAGATATTTTGCTCAAAAAGCAAAACATTTTTATAGTTCCGGCATTGACAATTCGCACACTAGTTGGCAGGAGGTTGTTGATTGAAAAAAAAAATCTTGTCAGTAGTTCATCTGTTTGAATTAAATGTCTGGAACCCACTTTATTTTCAGGTCCCCCTAACACTTAAAAGCCAATTAGAAAAACCGATAAATAATATTTCATTTGCAAACTCAGAGAAGAAGAAAGAGATCAGTGTAAATTGTAGTGTTACGAAAGTACTCCAAAAATTAAATGAACAAATTACATCCAAAAGTTACGGAAAATATTAATTTTTAAATACTTACAACTCTCAGACGGATAGGTGCGATATATACATTTTACACGTCGTTCTTTGGCAGCATACTTTTATCATACAGCGTTTGGATATTTTTCGGCTGGCTGCAGATTGTGTTTCTTCCACACGAACGATTTCAGCTCATATATCTAAGGAGATAATCAGCATTGTGTGCTTCTGATTCTCGCAAGTCTCCTCAACTCTCTTTCCTTAAACAAGGAAGTAAACATAAGAGCCCACGTGTTCCTCATCTTAATGGCACACACAACTTCGTTACTTTGCTCTTCAACAGTAAATCCTTCACAAACCGGTTTAAGGGGAAACACGCATTATACCAAAAATTTTGCCAAGTATTCTCACGATTCATGCCTGGGAGAAGTTATCATCAAGTATTCCAAATTAAATAGTATAATAACAGGGTCAACAACAGGTAATTTACAACAAATTCATGGGGCAGTGGAATGACTTCTAACTAATCACGTTTTATTTTTATACTGCACAGAATCTAGAAATAGTATGGCAGGGTCTTGCGGTCATGAAAGATTTGCTTTTTCTAAAATTATATTTAAATTTGAGGATAATTACATTCTTGATTCTAGCCTACTGATCAATAGCCCCTGTACTTCAAACTTGGTAAGCACGGTGGTTAAAGATTGTTAGCTTTTTTTTTTTAAATTATGGGAGTTAACTGCTAATGTCATCAGTCCCTAAGCTTACACACTACTTAATCTAAATGACCCTAAGAACAAACACACACACCCATGCCCGAGGGAGGACTCGAACCTCCGCCGGGACCAGCCGCACTGTGCATGACTGCAGCGCCCCAAGACCGCTCGGCTAATCCCGCGCGGCGATTGTTAGCTTACAGAAAATTTTCAGTATTTGTCTGTTATACAGGCCATATTTCCTGTTTATTTGCGGTTGTATTGTTACGTAATGAAGTAAGGAAATACCTATAGGAAATTCCAGTCTCTCAAGCCGTTCCATTCGAAACATAAGATTCTCGTTTGAAGACAGGAGAAATGGCGTACGCAACGCAGCCGTGGTTTAGTTGGTCAACAGGTCGTCGGTGTGCGCTAGGCAACAGGTGACGCCGAGAATGAGGCCACTAGCCTAGCAACAGGTCCGCGGATCAGGGCAGGGTCACGAGCCGGCCTCGCTCTAGACGCCACGCAGGCTGCGGGCGCGGCGCAGACGTGTTGCTCCAGGGCATGGAGTCGTGTGGAACGGGTTTCGTAGCGACAGTGGGATTCAGAGGAGAGGAGCAGTGTGAAGTAAGCAGAGTACACTATTGGCTATTACAGTTACAACAGCAGGGAAGACAACAAACAACAAGAGCAAAGTTTTGTTGTAATTCTGTTCATTTCAGAAACTTCCTCTAGCCAAGATCTCATAGATATTTCCTTATTTACAAACAACCGGTTTTGGCAAACTTTGCTGTCATCTTCAGGTCTTGAAAAATTTATGTTGTAAAATGCGTTCATTTTCAGTTGGATCTCTCGCCAAGTTGGCAATTAAGTGTAAATTGCCGAGTATCCATGTAGATGCAGACGTAGATGTAGACTGAATTGAAGTCGTAAGTGAACGTAGGAAACAAAGCCTTAGACGAATCCAAGACTTTAAGAATCACATTCTGCCTTTTTTAAATTCTTCCTTTAGTCTTACATGTTGTAACGGCAAATATTCTTCCCGAAACCAGCGAGTACTAATGTATGTATGTTCAGTGAAAATGGTATTCAGATATCATCTAGGCTTCCAACCGAGACGCCATCCTTGTTATTAAAAAACTGTACAGATCTGCTCGCGTAGTTCTTTGATGACTGTTTCTAATTTAATTAAGTACATTCTGACGCCATTGTATTCTTTTGGTTGTTGGTAAATATTTTAACCACACGGACGGCGCGATAGGAAGATTCGCTTTAGGTATACCGAATGCGTTTACGAAGAAGATTCAGATAATCAGCTTGGAACGACTCTTACAGAGCTTAGTTTCTTTTATCTTCAGGTCGACTGGCCTCGCGGATGTGAAAAGCTGAAAGAGTTCATGGGTCAAATCAGCAATACCTGTGACACCATCTAGGTTCCCATGGTGGTAGAGACGGACGGTGCTTTGCCATTTGTTGACGCCCCCCATCGAAAAGGAAATTGGTGTCTCAGCTACTGTGTTTACCGAAAACTGGCCCACACGGACCAGTAACTGCAAGCTGCCTGCTACCACCACCGAGCTCAGAAACGTTATGTTCTGAAGACCTTAGTGCATCGAAGGAAGTCAGCTCAGGCGCAAGAACTGAGATATTTAAATAAAATACACAAGGCAAACAGCTGCAGCATTCAGAAAATTTCAAAAGCCATTTTAAATTTTGTCGTAAGCAGAAGACCCCCTAGGTGGACATGAGCAGCTTGCACTTTTGCTGTTCTGTGGCTCAGTAACAGGAATGAGGAATGAAATGAGTTTAGTCTTCAGGTCTTCTACAAAAATTGTATAACTAGTGAAACATGTGCAAGATGATGAAATCCGCAGAATGACAAGGTATACGAAGTAGCGTGTGGCAGTGTACTGTTTTGCGAGTACGTCGGACAAACGGTGCGCATTAATGAACACGAGAGGCCTACGGTGTACTGAGGAATTAGCAGTAGCAGAATATGCTCTGCAAAAACAGACTACGGTCTATGAGACATCTATTATTAAACGACCGAGACGAAAATTCGCCTAACGCCCTCTATAAAAGCGGTCGCCTGCAACTAAGAGCAGATTGCGACGCGGCCATCGGAAGGGTGCGCCACTCGCATAACAAAATCTTTACATCACGAATATATGGCACTGGTTTGTACATTGGTGACGTAATGGTCGGTAGCGCGGCTACACATGGACGGGAGCAGCAGTGATACAGTCGCCACTTGATAATGACAAAGGAACACTCCGCCGAAGGTTCATGGGCCATCTGACGTGGCTGAAAGCTCGACAAAATTTTACTGTAGTTAAATGACATAAAACTATGGATTCGTCCAAATATCGCAATTTTTTTAATGCAGATTTTGTGTATTCCGTTTTCTAGAGACTGCAACAAATAACCGAACACTTTACTAACCTGAAATTATTCTATATTGATTGTTCACAAACTATCCCTACCGTTATATAAAACTGAAGAAAGAAATTAGTTTTCGCATAGTGTGTCACTGCCAAGCAACATAACTCGATGACACTTGGGACATACATAGAAAAAACTGTTATACTATAGCACAGAAGATAGCTGAAAGAAATAAGCAAACACTTTTATTCAGTGACAATAATTACACTAAATTCACCGCAATTTGTGATGGTATCCTGGATATTACAAAAGAAGGGACATCGATCGTAATATAGGAAGTGATCAGAACGGACGGCAGTGCATACTCTGCAACGAGCTTGCATGCAGGCGACAAGTACGTAAGGAATTCTTGTAGTAGTGCGTTCCATCACTCCTCCAGTGGTTGACAACTGTGTTGTGATTGCAGCATATTGACATGCTGCCGTATGTCTCCCCAAAGAATCCCACACATGTTCGATGGGATTTAAGTCCAGGGAATGGGGACACCAGTCCGTTGGTATAATACCTTCTCGTTCCAGAAACTTTTCCATCTGCGCTCTCCCATGCAGTCGTTCATTCAGTATTATCATCCATAACCACGAAATCATAGCCGAATGCTCCCCTGAAAAGGCGTGCAAACGGAAAGGGTACAGTGTCACAATAACTTTCACCGATGATGTGGTGGTAGTGGCGGCGGTGGTGGGACCAGACTGTTGAGGTCATCGATCCCTACGCTTACATATTACTTTATCTAACTTTAAACTAACTTACGCTAAGGACTACATACACACCCATGCCCGAAGGAGGACTCGAACCTCCGACAGGAGGGGGGGGGGGGGAGGGGAAAGATGGGGCGGGGGGCAGGATCGAACCGTGGCAAGGCGCCTCTGACCACGTGGCTAACCCGCGCAGCTCTTGTTCAGAGATCTGAGGGTCAGTATGTCTATGCAGCATTACAGATCCCCATACCTTAACCCCTCGCACACCAAAACGATCATGTTCGGCAATGTTCACTGGTGCATTACCTCTCGCCATGTGGGGGGGTTGTCCAGAATGAGAACAGCTCGCGCAGGATACGGTGACCGATGCACGGTGACCAATTTTTGTCGAAAGCGCTGGCGAGTTCATTCGTTGGTTTGGAAGGGGAGGTTGATAAGAGTTTTCCATCTTTCGGCCAGTCAGCGATTACAGAACCGTAGCGCGCACCCGGAAGTCTTTCTCAAACGATTTTACAGAAAACATTTGGTAAAAAAATCATTTTTGCTTTACTTATAGCTTTACACGTCAGGTTAATGACTATGTGCTCATCATTTAGTTAATGGTCGTAGTTATTTTGATACTTACGTGAAAATAAGACAGTGCGCGGAATTCGGAGAAGTGTGAAATGAAAAATAGAGATCGCCATGATTTTGCGTTTGCTGTATATTCGCAATAGGTTGTTGAGTATGAAATATAGCCAACATATTGAATTTTTCTTTAGATTTGGACAGAGGTATCTATCTGACACCAATCTCGAAACAACGGATCTGGTGCAGTGCCCTCATTTGTTATCGCGCATCGCCAGAGGTATTCCAGAGTGAACTAGGCACAATTTCCTCATACACTCCTGGAAATGGAAAAAGAACACATTGACACCGGTGTGTCAGACCAACCTTACTTGCTCCGGACACTGCGAGAGGGCTGTACAAGCAATGATCACACGCACGGCACAGCGGACACACCAGGAACCGCGGTGTTGGCCGTCGAATGGCGCTAGCTGCGCAGCATTTGTGCACCGCCGCCGTCAGTGTCAGCCAGTTTGCCGTGGCATACGGAGCTCCATCGCAGTCTTTAACACTGGTAGCATGCCGCGACAGCGTGGACGTGAACCGTATGTGCAGTTGACGGACTTTGAGCGAGGGCGTATAGTGGGCATGCGGGAGGCCGGGTGGACGTACCGCCGAATTGCTCAACACGTGGGGCGTAAGGTCTCCACAGTACATCGATGTTGTCGCCAGTGGTCGGCGGAAGGTGCACGTGGTGCCCGTCGATCTGGGACCGGACCGCAGCGACGCACGGATGCACGCCAAGACCGTAGGATCCTACGCAGTGCCGTAGGGAACCGCACCGCCACTTCCCAGCAAATTAGGGACACTGTTGCTCCTGGGGTATCGGTGAGGACCATTCGCAACCGTCTCCATGAAGCTGGGCTACGGTCCCGCACAGCGTTAGGCCGTTTTCCGTTCACGCCCCAACATCGTGCAGCCCGCCTCCAGTGGTGTCTCGATAGGCGTGAATGGAGGGACGAATGGAGACGTGTCGTCTTCAGCGATGAGAGTCGCTTCTGCCTTGGTGCCAATGATGGTCGTATGCGTGTTTGGCGCCGTGCAGGTGAGCGCCACAATCAGGACTGCATACGACCGAGGCACACAGGGCCAACACCAGGCATCATGGTGTGGGGAGCGATCTCCTACACTGGCCGTACACCTCTGGTGATCGTCGAGGGTACACTGAATAGTGCACGGTACATCCAAACCGTCATCGAACCCATCGTTCTACCATTCCTAGACCGGCAAGGGAACTTGCTGTTCCAACAGGACAATGCACGTCCGCACGTATCCCGTGCCACCCAACGTGCTCTAGAAGGTGTAAGTCAACTACCCTGGCCAGCAAGATCTCCGGATCTGTCCCCCATTGAGCATGTTTGGGACTGGATGAAGCGTCGTCTCACGCGGTCTGCACGTCCAGCACGAACGCTGGTCCAACTGAGGCGCCAGGTGGAAATGGCATGGCAAGCCGTTCCACAGAACTAGATACAGCATCTCTACGATCGTCTCCATGGGAGAATAGCAGCCTGCATTACTGCGAAAGGTGGATATACACTGTACTAGTGCCGACATTGTGCATGCTCCGTTGCCTGTGTCTATGTGCCTTTGGTTCTGTCAGTGTGATCATGTGATGTATCTGACCCCAGGAATGTGTCAATAAAGTTTCCCCTTCCTGGGACAATGAATTCACTGTGTTCTTATTTCAATTTCCAGGAGTGTATTTCATAAACGGTTTCATATATCAAAATGAGATTTTGGCAAAAGACAGCACGCAAAGAGGAGAGTATTTTACCATATCGTTACTATTTAAAATTTCATTATCTGCTGTGTTACTCCAGTAACTACGGGCTTTTTCGGTGGAAGAGTATAATTTTTAAGGGCCACCGAGGAAGTGCTTTTCGATGAGCTACTGACTTTACTTATCCTCAGTTCCCCACTTAATAAACTTAATAAACTGTTGTTTCAGAGTTCTCTTGCACTTGTGTCTGCGAAACACATTAGTGAGGTAAGACAGTAAAAACTCCACTGTGTTTTGGCAAAAGAAGCAAATTTTGACACCACAACGGGAAAAATATATAGGTTTTACTCAAAATTCGCCACTCATAACGCTTCTCTGAAAGTTAAAGATGGTTAACAACCGAGGCGAAAATAAATATCGCTGCATTTTTGGCGAAATTCTTTTTACATAATTCGAAAAGCAGAGGTCACAGCAGGTCTTTTTGAACGATCACCATGCAAGTGTGGGTTTGGAGGGGCTCCACTAAATATTCACAAAAAAATGTGAGTGCAGGCTTCAGTTTAGAAAGGTACTTCCCCTCCAGCGCCCAGCGCTTCCCCTACAGCGGTCTGAGCGCCCATCCCCCCCCCCCCCCCCCCTCCTCCGCCATTGCTGCTCTCTCGACGGTATTTTGCGCGCCCTACACTAAGACTGAATCTGCTCTCATGTGAGAAGAGCATGCCACCTGACCCCTCTTTGGTCGAGTCAAAAGAAATGGCACCCAAGTTGTAAGCTTGTAGGGTGAAATACAGTCAGGTTTGTATCCCACTGCTGTCCAAGGCGTCTCGAGAATCATGCAAACTTGTTGTTGGGGCTCATTTCGAAGTGGGATTCATCATTGAATCCAGTTGTACTCAAGTCAATGAGTTTCCAGGCCGACGACTTGTCTGGAGACGACCTGGCCAGCGGTGGGATGCAGACATGACTGTCAGCCGCCATACTGCCCAACAATCAGGAGTGATGGTCTAGAGGGCCATTTCTTTGTATGGCAGGACCGTTTGCTTGTCATACATGGCATTCTTGTAGCATGGTGGTACGTCGACAACATTATACACCCCGTTTTGTTGCCGTTCATGGCAAGCCACCATGTGCTTATATTTCAGTAAGACTTTTCCATCCCCACAGTTGTCTCTGTGCTTTCCAATCACTCATTGGCCAGTAAGGTCGCCGGACCTCTCACCAATTGAGAACCTTTGAAGCATTATGGACATGGCGTTTCAAACTCGTGAGGTATTCTGACATTATAACGCGTCAATTGGACTGAATTTGGATCAATATCCCTCAGAAGAATATGCAACAACTCTATTAGTTAATTCCAAACCGAATAACTGCTTACATAAAGGCAGGGGTGGACCGACGCATTTTTGACTTGTTGAACTTGTGAAGCTCTTTCTCTTGAATAAATAATACAATTTTTCTGAAATTGTCGTCATTTGTTTGTCCGTTTATCGGCATTAATTTTCTCATTCGTGGTACTGAGCATGCACTACTCCGTTGTACAGTCATTTCCGATATCATACACTGCTCAAAAGAATTACGGAAACATATATCAACGTCCGGTATGTTAATTCTGTTTGGATACAAGCGGTACTTGTTGCCTTGCATAGCCTGAAGACATCGTAGTCGATGCATGCAACAAGTAAAGTCATTCGCCATCTATCAGCTGTGTTAAGCATTACAGTATCAAGTGACTCCTCCGAGGACGGTGAGTACTGGTGTCCCAGTGTTCTCTAGTGAGCAGCACGTTTGATGTTTGTCATTTATGGACGTTTTACTTAACCAAGTACGTGTAATGCGACTTCTTAATGCAATGAAAATTGCAAGGACAGCTTGTTTGACCCAAGAAGCAAGGATTTTCTGTCGTCTTGCTGCAGATGCGAATGTCTCTCGATCTGTCATCCATAGATTGTGGACACCTTATACGGAGACATATCGTCGGACAAAGTGCCGACGCATTAGAACCACGGTGAAGACCAATATCTGGCTATCACCAGAGAACTGCAAGATGATCTCAGAAGGGCCAGAGGAACCGCAGTGTCCGTTCGTAGTGGAAGCATTGAGTAACGGGAAACAAACTTACAACCCAGAAGTCCTTTTCGCCTAGTCCGCTTGACTCCATAATATCTTTTACGTCGCCTTCATTTCCCCCGTTACCAAGTCAACTGGCAACTTTTTCATTGGCAAAAGGTGTCCACATTTCCTCTGACGGAAGGTGATGACCGTGTTCGTATTTTGAGGCACTACGGTGAGCAGTACATGCCAAATGTTGTGCAGGAAACCGATAGATTCAGCAGTGTTGACACTCGTATGGATCTTCTCGAAGTCCCTGGTCGCATTAACGTCAGGCAGTAAATCGAATAGATCCTGTTGGACCATGTGGTGGTGCTACATAAAGTAGTGGCCCTGAATTCCTTCTCAAGCATGATTCGCCAGGGCCCATTTGGTAGGCGTCACCAGGTCAAAGCCTGGACACTGAAGCAGTGGAATGGCTAGCGTTGAGTCCTGATTTAAACCCTATTTACCATGTGTGGCACGTGTCACAAAGGCGTGTTCCTGATCGTCCTGTTCCATCACAGGCTCTCCAAGGATTTTCAAGGGCTCTCATTGAAGACACGGTGTGACGTCACGTGTGCTGGACTGCTGTTGAAATTGCTCGTCAATATTTTACAAAGTTTTAGTCTTCAGTTACTTATTTTAAAGTTTATTTGTGTCAATATATAAAGCTAAGTACTGACAAAGTTATTTGTGCACTGTTATACAGTTATTAAATTTAATAGTTTTCATCGGTGTTTCTTGCTGTTTGTGGCATAACAACAATTTAATAAACTTTTTGAAATGTTCGCTCGCTGTGTTTTTGAGAGTTTTGTGTGCGTTGAAATAGTTCAGTAAATCTCGTGTTTTAGTTTTCAGCTGACGTTTTTTATTTTTTCTAATGAAATATTTCAGTAAAATTTTCATTCAGTGTTCAGTTTCGTTGAGTGTTACAGTGGCCGCTTGAATTTTTGGATTTAGCTAATAATTTTGTGAAGTTTTGTTAGTATTGGTATTAGCTATGGTGTAGTAATATTAATACAAGTAGTTGATTTCTTAGTAGTCATATAATTTCGAGTCCGCTGTTGTTAGTTCTATAAATAGTTCTACTGGTTTAACTGAACTTAGGTAACATAGACGTATAGTTTTTTGTTTTTTTTCAGTAACCGAAAAATTTTACCATGTGTAAGAAGTGTGGGCTCTGTCGTAGGTTTGTGAGTAGTGGATTACGATGTGGGATTTGTTCAAAGTAATTTCATTGGGGGTACGCAGTGGGGAAGCTATTGGGCATTCTAACGAGGTTCTCTCCTGGGAATTCAGAATCTGTAGTAAAAATAAGTTGATGGAGGAGCAGGAGCGTAAGATCTGTGCCCTGCAATTGCAGTTACAACGCGCAGAGGAGGAACTAGATAAGCTGAGGAGGGTCAAGGGTGGTGGGGAATAGGTAGTTGGCAAGAGGACAGCTAGGAGGAGGAGGTATTCAGACAGTCATACTTTGCGTATATGCAATAGATTTGACCAATTGTCAGCGGTGAGTAGAGAGAAGCCTCTATTAGCTGTAGATGTAGGAAACATGCAGCAGAAGTCAGCAGTCAGGAGGCCTTGGTCAGTTGCAAAGTCTAACAGAAAGAAGGAGGTTCTGCTGCTAGGTAGTTCGCACGATATCGGTGTGGGCCAACAGTTGCAGGAAGTGTTGGGGAGTGAGTACCAGGTAACCAGGATTGTGAAGCCTAGTGCATGGTTGGCTCAGGTGACTGACAGCATAAGACAGTTATGTAGAAATTTTACAAAAGAGGATAAGGTGCTGATAGTGGGTGGAGCAGGGAACAGCCTTGATAGGGACGGGATATATGACGTAGGTGGTGACCTGGTAAAGATAGCTACTCAAACTGTTGGCACAAATGTGCAACTGTTTCAGCGTCATGATCGGTGCGTTAACATGGGGCTGGAGAGGGCGCTGATGGCAGAGGGCATGGGTCACATTTCAGTGGTGCCAGTTGGGTCCATCAGCAGATCATGTTTCACCTGGCATGGCCTGCGCCTCAATAGGTATGAGAAGGGGAGGCTGGCAAAGCTTATAGGTGACAGTGTATTGGGTGATGGTGGGATCATCCCTGGAAAAATTCCTCTAGTAGTTCGTGTTAGAGGTGAACCTCTTTTAGACTGAAGTCAGCTAATAGGTATACCTGCTTAAAAGAAGTCCCTCTAACTAAGGGCTCACCTTCAGAGGATGCCAAGTTTCCAAGCAGAGAAGGAATTATCATATTTCATCAAAATATAATAGGTATTAGGGATAAAGTTAAATAACTGCTTGCAGGCGTTGACTCTGGAAGTACTGGTATGTCGGAGCACCATTTCAATAATTTGACAATTCAGAGGCTTCCTTTACCAGGATACAAATTAGCTGGCTGTTTTTCAAGTACTTCCTTGCGGGGTGGGGGAGTGGCTATGTACGTAAAAAACAGTACTCCACTTGAGTCAATAAACCTGGCACAGCACTGCACTAAACAGATATTTGAATGTTGTGCAGAGGCAGTTGAATTTAATGAAACTAAACTTCTAATTGATGTTGTTTATAGGTCCCCTAACCCTGACTTTAGATCATTGCTGCTCGAGCTAGAGAGGGCTCTTTATTCACTTTGTAGGAAGTACCAGAAATTTGTTACATGTGGTGACTTCAATATAAAGTTTGTTTATGATGGAGCAAAAGAAAGGATGTTGGTAGATCTCCTAAATTCATATGATCTGATGCAGACTGTGTTTTTTCCAACAAGCGTGCAGGGGAACAGTAGCACCGCCATAGACAATATTTTTATTCATTCTTCATTACTAGTTGGCCATTCTGTTAGTAAAAGCGTGATTGGCCTTTCAGGCCATGATGCACAAATTTTAACACAAATATCTTTTGTACTCAACGAAATGTCACTTGTAATTCCAAACTATATAGGAAAGTTAATCCAGCAGCAGTAGAGAGTTTTTTTAAACCTTCTCAAGAGTGACAGGATGTTTATAGCGATGATAACATAGATAATAAATATAATGCTTTCCTTACCACATTCCTCATGCTCTTTGAGAGTTGCTTTCCATTAGAACGCTCTAAACGGCGTAGTAGCAGTAATAGGCAGCCAGGTGGCTGACTGATGGGATAGAGGGTATCATGTAGAACAAAGCGGAAATTATATCAAAATATTAGAAGTAGTCCGTTACAGTGTTGTAAGGTGCTTAGAAATGTTATTAGGAAGTAAAAGAGTATGTGGTATGCAAACAGAATAGCTAATTCACAGAATAAAATTAAAACCATATGGTCGGTTGCGAAGGAGGTGTCTGATCAGCAGAACATGGTCGACAATATGAAGTCAGTTCACAGTAAAAATATTTCTGTTACTGATAAACCAGATATATGTACAGTATTTAACAATCATTTTCTGAGCATTGCTGGTGAATTAAATAAAATTTTGCTTCTACAGGAGTCATATAACTCTCTTGGCAAATGGTTTCCGATATTGATGTCTGAAATACTCCTCTGTGATACCGACAAGGGGGAGATTTAATCAATAATTAAATCACTGAAGACTAAGGACTTTCAAGGTTACGATTCAGTGCCTGGCAGAATATTAAAGTACTGTGCTGCACACGTTAGCCCCGTATTTAGCCAAATGTGCAATTTTTCCTTTATGTATGGTCAGTTTCGTGAACGATTATAGTATTCAGTAGTAAAGCCGCTTTATAAAAAAAGGAGAAAGGGATAATGTACACTATTTTACACCTATTTCTATGCCATCAGTGTTTGCTAAAATTATTGAAAAGGCTGTGTCTGTAAGGATAATCGATCATTTTATATCACACGATTTGCTGTCAAATGTACAGCTCGGCTTCAGAAATCGCTTAACAACTGAAAATGCTATATTCATTTTTCTCTGTGAGGTACTGGATGGGTTAAACAAAAGGTTCCGAACGCTAGGCATATTTTTTTTTATTTAATTAAGGCGTTTGATTCTGTTGATCACAAAATATTGCTCCTGATGTAGGACCATTACGGAATACGGGGAGTAGCTCACAATTGGTTCACCTCTTACTTTAGCAGCAGACAGCAATAGGTCATTATTCACAATGTTGAGAATGGCTGTGATGTGGTGTCTGAGTGGGGTACAGTCAAATGGAGGGAGCCCAGAGATCAGTGTTGAGGCCACTCCCGTTCTTTATTTATATAAATAATATTCCGTCTAGTATTACGGGTAACTCTAAAATATTTTGATTGTTGATGACACTAGCTTGGTAGTAAAGAATGTTGTCTGCAACATTGACTCGGTTTCAAATAGTGCACTTCATGACCTAAGTTCATGGCTTGTAGAAAATAAACCAACGCTAAATCACAGTAAGACTCAGTTTTTACAGTTTCTAACACACAATTCAACAAATTCTGACGTTTTAATTTCACAGAATGAGCATATGATTAGTGAAACTGAACAGTTCAGATTTTTAGGTGTTCCGATAGATAATAAACTGTCGTGGAAAGCCCACGTTCAGGATCTTGTTAAAAGACATAATGGTGCCATTTTTACTACTGAACGGTGTCTGAAGTAGGTAATCGCTCGACACGAAAATTAGTCTACTTTGCTTATTTACATTCGCTTATGTCGTATAGTATTATATTCTGACGTAACTCTTCTTATTCTAAAAGGATATTTTTGGCTCAGAAACGGGCGGTTCGGGCAATAAGTGGTGTTAAGTCTAGGAACATCTTGTCCACCCCTGTTCACGAGGCTGGGTTTTTTGACATTGGCCTCTCAATATACATATTCCTTACTGTCATTTCTTGATAACAATATTAGCTTATTCCCAAGAATAAGCAGCTTTCACTCGGTTAATACTCGGCAGAAATCAAACCTGCATTTGGAGCGGACTTCTTTAACTCATGTGCATAAAGTTGTGCAGTATACTGCTGCATCCATTTTCAATAAGCTGCCACTCGAATTCAAAAATCTTAGTAGTAATCCACTCGCTTTTCAAATCAAAGGTGAAGAGTTTCCTCATAGGTCACTCGTTCTATTCTGTTGAGGAGTTCCTTGAAAAATTAAGCTGATTCTTGTTGTATTGTTGATTCAGTTTGCTTAAGCTTAACTACTGACTTTTTCGGGTTCATAAACAATTTAATTTTACCTATTATTACTTTTATGTTGTAATTTCATGTACTGACACATTCAATGACCTTGGAGATTTGCTTCTCAATTTGGTCCTACGGAACTTCACGTGTAAATAAAAAAATAAAAATAAAATGAATGGGAACGAATACTGCAGTTAACTTCGGTAGACTTACACGGAGTGTGCCACGTAGGTTATTGAAACACTCAAAGTTCAATTAGGAGCACAAAAGATAATGGGATGATCGATTGCTCCACTTTGTTTTCAACACTTGCCCGACATTTCAGTTCTTAGGTTGTTAATGAATGAGAATTAATGATTTTTTGTTGTGTAGGGTAATTAATATGTGTATTTTTTATTTAATTTCGAGTCTCATGATTCGGCTAAATGTTTAGAGAAAATATTTATTTACATATTATAGCTATTGTAAAGATAATATTAGCCAATCATTGCATCTCTATATATAATATATTTTCAGCATCAGTTCTATACTGGTCAGTATGTAGTGGCCGAAATAACCCATAACTGCCATCAACTAAAAGAAAGTTGCTGTCGAGTTGTGATATTTAAAAAAATGCTTTCGTTTCCAGTATTTTAAATGTGACAAACTCAGAGTGACGTCTTCGTCTTGAAACTTAGTCTGCGTAGGATCCCGGAGCAAGAAGTGGTCATAAATGAGTAGCTGCCTCTTTCCTTCGCGCTTCCCCCCCCCCCCCCCCCCCCCACCCTCTTCCTGCGCTCACTAGGAGCACTTTCTGGGTAGCGGGCAGAGGCCAGTAAATCTAGAGCGACAACGGCCCCGAATTACCACCCGATGCGCGACCATCTTCTTATTATGTTTCCGCTCGACGCTCTCTGCTAAAAAAAGAGGGCGTCTCGTGGCAGGCAGCCCTCGGCTCGCGCCGCTGATTTATGTAACGGGCCACGCGGAGGTGGAGACAACCGTCAGCACGAGTTGTCTGCAGTTTTAAGTCCTGGCGAAAACTATGGAGGCAGGAGCTCGCTCAGAATATCCTGTGCAGTGCTCAGCCACGGAATTAGCTCCCCTCGCTTGGAAACACAAAAGGTGGACAGCAACTTCATGTCATAGTATCGTTCAACAAAATTTAATTAACAATTCTGTCGGATCCCGTTGCGTCAATAGTCGCATTAGAAATATCGAATAATGCGAGGCTGATTCATTTTGTCTGAAGGAGAGCATATAATAAACCGGGGGAGTGAAACAAACGAATTACCAGTCCTTCTGAATCCAAAATACACGGCACAAGCCGCGCGGGATAGCAGCGCGGTCTACGAGCGCCTTGTCACGGTTCGCCAGGCTTCCCCCGTCGGAGGTTCGAGTCCTCCCTCGAGCATGGGTGTCTGTGTTGTCCACAGCGTAAGTTGGTTTAAGTTACATTAAGTATTGTGTAGGCTTGGGGACCGATGACCACAGCAGTTTGGTCCCATAAGACCTTACCACAAATTTACACTTCACGAAGTTACAGAAAAACAGGGAAACAGGGAAAGGATTTGACATTTCACAAGTAGATGCCTAAACCCTAAGTGGCTGCTTTCCCGACAGTCTTGCTTCTCCGACTGGAGCTAAAGGCAGAATCCTATAATTTTTATTATTTAAGTTTCTAAGGAAACACACACACACACACACACACACACACACACACACACACAATGATATCCAAGTTTATCTGACAAGATCAAAATATATTCTGGTAACCAAACACATTACTTTTGGGCTCCAGTGTTCACAACTAACATATTAAGTAATATATGTAATTATTATTGGTGCCTCTGTCACGTAATCTGTTGGAATGTCTACTGTCGAAAAGTTAAACATTCACTACAAATTATTGCACACAAACACATTAAATCCACTGTTGAAACAGGATGTTGTAAGTCTAGACGAGTGACATAGGTCTTACAGCTGTGATTTATCATTTTCAGTGGCGTAGTTAGCTACACTCAAGAGCGCACGCGTCATCGATTTCCATGCAGCTGTTTGACGATTTGATGGTACAATATCTGAACGAAAAGTAACTACGCTCGTGATATTTGCTGAAACTGATTATCTCTCTCTCTCTCTCTCTCTCTCTCTCTCTCTCCCTCTCTCTCTCTCTTTCTCTCTCCCTCTCTCACTCTCACACACACACACACACACACACACACACACTTTTAATATTCGCCAGGATAATTGTTCAGTACACGTTACTTGTCTCGCTACCGACACGACGTGGTTGATTGTTGTTCTCGAGACACGACACGCAATTTCGGAATTATCATTCTCAGATGGATTACCAATACTCAGCCGTCAACACTGATACGAAATACTAAACATCCGTGGTAATAATTTTAATTGATTCAACAAAATTACTATAAACTCCGTTCTGCAGTCGCAGCAACGACGCTGCATTCCATACGCACCACAGAAGTTAAGCCATTACTAAGTACACTTGGTCTCTCAGATCGCCAGAGAGGCGACTATCGATACCCGCGGGATAGATAGTAACACTATAGTATGCCTACAACTACCATTATGCTGTATCTCTTGTAATTTACGCCTTAACACAGTTAAATTAGGTCGAGGCATTAAAAGCAAGCGTATGCCCACAAATCACACAGGCTGTGCTCCGGCTATATCTCTTGTCAGAATTTGTTAACGTAAAACAAACGAGAGATTTGAGAATTGCAATGTCAATTGTTGTGCTTTTTCACATACTGCGATAAATTCTGTCCAGATTCGTTAAAATAAAGAGCGTTTTGGGATCACCTTTTGTGTCACGCATGGACTGCAATAGCCAGCTGCACTGCTGACAACGAGTACCAGTACATTATTTTTTAAGGTTCCACTTGAAGGCTGTATCCGTCTCCGTGAACATCGGGAAATTTGACACATAAAGGCAAGTCGACATTTCTCATACGACTCTGTTCTTGCATAGCCGGTTACAGGAGACATTCGCTCATCTTTTGTATTTAGCAAAGTGGAATCTCCACATAACAACAAAATAAGAAATTCCGATCGTGGATCGCACACTAAACGAAGATAATGAAGTTTATTGTAAAGAGTACACTACAATTCAAAATGAATGATTGTGTATGGAATTACAATACTAGAAAAAAGAAATTACGATCATTACTGCACGTCAAGGTTGTCTTTAGCACGAAAAGGGCTGCACAGATCTGCCACAAACTCTCTATAGAAAAGTGTGAAACCCTAAGGGTATAAAATGTCACAAAGACATCAAAATTAAATTTGAAAACAAATTGAAAAAAATTCTCCTTCTCACAGCTCCTTATTCCACGTAGAATAATTTCTATTTTTGTAATATGTAAAAGTTACTGGGTAGGAATTACTAATTCACATTGTTGAAAAAAATCTTGTGAATGGTCAACAAGAAGCCATATGTACATATGAATGTGTAAAGTAAACGTTAAAGTATTCATCCACATCATTACGATTAATTGTACAAATGAACCACGGAACATGAAACTACTAACTTCCCTCTTTTGTGTTGCACCGGATTACCAACATTGAGGAGTTTGTGTTAAAGTGTTTGACAGATGTTTCGCTTTCATTCCATTTGCTAACGCGGTTGCTATTGTGTATATAATTCGGTTATTACATTAGGTTGACCCATTTAAATTGTTGAAATATTTTCAGTTATGTGTGTTCATTCATTCCGTATACACTAATATCAGCATGCATAATAGCAGCATGCACTGTCCACCAGAAAAGCGTTGTTCTTCACTGGCAAGCCTACTGCTACATTTATATGTATACTGTGATCTATTTGTCTATTTCTTATTTATTTTCAAACGTGATACTTATTTTTAATTATCGTTTGTCATTAGTGATCTAGAATATTAATAACAAACGATCTTCCCAATTACACATCTTGTTTCTGTTCTACTTGTGTTTGTTCCAGAAAGAGGTGGCGGTACTTATTTCCTTGATTCGGAAGTCTAGGTTACCGAGATTTTAAACTATTCTACGGTATATTTCATACCGAAAGGATAGTCATCAACCCTCAAAAGCCATCTACGTAATAATCCTGAATCACGATCGGTTTCTACCGCTGAAGGTCGTTATTAAATCTCTATGTTAACGTTTTCTACCTGCACATATCTAGTACATAGCAAGAGAGGCATAGCAATTGTAAAACTACTTAGACAAAAAAGGGCAGCATATTTACTCGTACACGTGAAAAGTTATAACATTCTTTACATCGTCAACGTTTTAGAAAGAAAAGTTGGTCAATTTTGGTTTTGATTTTGTCAGTTGACCTAAGTTTTGTTGCAATTTTTGAATGATGACTGTGATGTGACGGCGCGGCATTTGCCTATTGGACTTTGACCCACTTACCTCTGTAGGTTTCCTTAGAATCACGGACTCTCCTGAAGCGAAGTATAACGCGATGCGACCTGGAAAATCTGTTTAAAAGATAGGCTGCACTGACGTGTCAGCAGTGTGCATAAAACCTTCAGTTTCCTTTTGTAAAGAAGTTTCTTTATCACAAGTCTAATTTGAACCTGCTAAGTAGTAAAAAATTCTTGTTGTTTTGTATTCTCATTTCAACAGTTCAAAATTTGGAAATTGGAAAACTGTGGTAAGGACCATGGGACCAAACTGCTGAGGTCATCGGTCCCTAGGCTTGGGCACTACTTAGTCAAACTTAAATTAACTTACACTAAGGACAACACGCAAACCCATGCCCAAGGGAGGACTCGAACCTCCGGCGGGGGGAGCCGCGCGAACCGCGACGAGACGCCTCGGACCGCAAGGCTACCCAGCGCGGCTTTAACAGTTCATGGTCTGCTACTATGTCCGCCCTAAAACACCGCTTTTGACGAAAAAACGCATACTTCCTCATGATTTATGCTATCTCGTTCACTCACATATCTCATTACCTCAGTAGGAGACAGCGTAACTACGGTACTCGCGACATGATAAGAGTATCTAAAGAACTACAACTTTTAACGGCCAATAAAGAGTTTGAAATTCTTTAAGAGTTATCAGTTTTTGTACGCTCGCTCTATTCTGTCCAGATCATCAACATTCAGTAATCAAAAATATTCGCACTTACGATAGCGTAGTACACCACGTGGAACTTTAACGCATCATAGCAAGTAGCAAAATTCTGCAAAAATCTAAGAACTTTCGGAAAAGTGGTTGACAGATTTGGAGAAAAGAAAAGGAACTATATGGATATCAAGAGCTCAGATGGCAAGCAGTAGGCTACTAAGCAAAGGAGGGAAAGCTGAAAGGTGAAAGAAAACGAACCTGAAGACAATATTGTAGAAAATAAAGACAAATTAGTTGAAGATAATGAGGATTAACATACTACGAGAAGCATTTGGCAGAGCACTGAAAGAAGTCGAAACAAAGCCTCTGGGGTTGTCGACATCCCCTCAGAATTACTTAGATATTTTAGAGAGCCAGCCATGACGAAACTGTGCCATCAACTATTTCAATTTTAAAGAAAGCAGGTGCCGATTGGTATGTATATTACCTAACTATAAGTTTAATAAGTCATGGACGCAAAATGCTGACTCGAATTCTTTAAAGGGAATGGAAAAACTGGTGGAAGCCACCTCGGGAAGATCAGTTTGTGGTTTGAAGAAATGTAGCGACACGTGAGACAATTGTGACCCAACGACTCTGCATAGAAGGTAGCTTAAAGAAAGGCAAGCCTACGTTTATAGGATTTGTAGACTTAAAGGGAGCTTTTTACAATGTTGACTGGAATTTATGTTTTCAAATTCTTAAAGTAGCAGGGATAAAACATAGAGAGTGAAGGATTGCATACAGAAACCAGATTGCACTAACAAAGAGTCGAAGGACATGGAAGAGACGCAGTAGTTGAGAAGGTAGTGAGACAAGACTGCATCCCCGATGCTACCACTCTGTACAATAATTAAACAGTGAAGGAAACTACCGGAAAGTTTGCAAACGTAATCAAAGTGATGGAAGGTAAAATAAAAACTTTCAGGTTTGTAAAGGACTTGTAAGAGCAGTTGAAGAGAATGGGTAGAGTCTCGAAAAGAAGTTATAAGATGAGCATCAACAAAAGTAAACAATGGTAATAGAATGTAGATGAAATAAATGTGCGATGCTGAAGGAATTGGATTAGGAAATAACGTACTGAAGTAGTAGATGTGTTGTGCTATCTGAGCAGCAAAAACTGATGAGGCCGAAAAATAGGGAAAGCTTTTCGAAAAAAGAGGAATTTGTTAGCATTTTCTATGAATTTAAGTGTTAGAAAGTCTTTTTCTGAAGATATTTGTCTAGGGTGTAGCCTTGTAAGGAAGTGAAAAGTGGACGACAAGCAGTTCAGACAAGACGAGAATAGAAGCTTTTAAAATGTGCTGCCATAGAAGAATACTGGGGATTAAATGGGGAGACCGTGTAACTGAGGTACTGAATCGGATTGTGGAAAACAACAGTTAAAGAAGAGCAAGGGATCAATACAGTAAGCAGGTTCAAATCGATGTACACTGGAGTACTGGAATAGCGATATGCACATATACAGATGGCGGTAGTATAACATACGCAAGGTATAAAAGGGCTATGCATTGGCGGAGTGTTATTTGGGTTCAGGTGATTCATGTGAAAAGATGTCCGACGTGATTCTGGCGGCACGACGGGAATTAAGACTCATCACGGAATGGCAGTTGGAGCTGGAGGTATGGGATATTCCATTTCGGAAATCGTTAGGGAATCCATTATTCCGAGATCCACAGCGTCAAGAGTGAGCCAAGAATTTTAAATTTCAGGCATTACTGCGAGCACCGCAGTGCTCGACGGCCTTCACGTAACGACGGAGAGCAGCGGCCTTTGCGTAGCGATGTCAGTGCTAACAGACAAGCAACACTGCGTGAATTAACCGTGGAGATCCATGTCGGACGTACTACGAACGTATCCGTTAGGGCTGTGCGGTGAAATACGCCATAGCCCTACGGTAGAAGACGTGTCTTCGCTAACAGCACGACATCGCCTGCAGCGCCTATCCAAGGCTCTGCGCCTTTTCAGTTGGGCCCAAGACGACTGGAAAACCGTTGTCTAGTCAGATGAGTCCCGATTTCAGTTGGTAAGAACTGATTGTAGGGTTCGAGTGTAGTGCAGACCCCACGAAACCATGAACCCAACTTGTCAACAAGGCACTGTGCACGCTGGTGGTGCCTCCATAATTGTATGGGTTACGTTTACTGCAGATGATTATGTTAGGCTACTTGGAGACCATTTGCAGCCATTCATGGGCTTCATGTTTCCAAACAATGATGGAATTTTTGTGGATGACAACGCGCCATGTCAGAACATTCTGGACAGTTCGTGCAAAAGATTTTGTACTCAGATCACCTGGCATGAATTGCATCGAACACTAATGCGACAGAATCGAGAGGTCGGTTCGTGCGCAAAATCCTGAACACGCAACACTTTCGTAATTATGAACGGCTATAGAGGCAGCATGTCACAATTTTTCTGCAGGGGCTTCCAGTGAATTGTTGGATCCATGTCACGTCGATTTGCTGCACTACGATCTAAAAAGGAAGTTCGACACGATATTATGAGGTACCCCATGACTTTTGTGTAAGTTGCCGTAGTTATTCAAAAGCGAAGAGGTTAGCGCAGGATAGACTAGCGTGCACAGCTGCGGCGAACTAGTCTTAGGACTGCAGACCATAAAAACTGAAACAGTTTTCAGTAGGGAGCTATAAAATTTGGTTTTTAGGTAATTATGAATATCCCCGAAAATATTTCAAGTACGGAATTGAGACTCGAACAACAGTTAACCATTGTTATTTTGAAAGAATCTACAAAATTTCTTCCTAATTTATATGTGATAAATGATCTAATTAATTTACAGACGGATGTGTAATTTAAACGATGTGCAAAGGGTACGCAAGTGACTAAGCCTGCAAGTCATCAATCGAGAACAGAAACGACAGGTGGCATCTTCCCAGTGTGGCGACGCGATCAGTAGACGAAATTAGGTATCAGCTGCCAAATTTCGGCAACAGTTTTTCATGACAGCACATTATAATTATCGCATTACAGATGATAGCAAATAAATGATGTTTAGATATGCGGTCGACATTAATTATGATTCGATATAGAAAAGGTCAAAACAGTGTCCCTTTCAGAGAAACTGAGTATATTTTTAGTTCACATATACCTGGATAAACTGAAAGAACCAGAGGTTGTACAAAGTTTCAGGGAGAGCATAAGGGAACAATTGACAGGAATGGGGGAAAGAAATACAGTAGAAGAAGAATGGGTAGCTCTGAGGGATGAAGTAGTGAAGGCAGCAGAGGATAAAGTTGGTAAAAAGACGAGGGCTGCTAGAAATCCTTGGGTAACAGAAGAAATATTGAATTTAATTGATGAAAGGAGAAAATATAAAAATGCAGTAAATGAAGCAGGCAAAAAGGAATACAAACGTCTCAAAAATGAGATCGACAGGAAGTGCAAAACGGCTAAACAGCGATGGATAGAGGACAAATGTAAGGATGTAGAAGCTTATCTCACTAGGGGTAAGATAGATACTGCCTACAGGAAAATTAAAGAGACCTTTGGAGAGAAGAGAACCACGTGTATGAATATCAAGAGCTCAGATGGCAACCCAGTTCTAAGCAAAGAAGAGAAGGCAGAAAGGTGGAAGGAGTATATAGAAGGTTTATACAAGGGCGATGTACTTGAGGACAATATTATGGAAATGGAAGAGGATGTAGATGAAGACGAAATGGGAGATACGATACTGCGTGAA
Organism: Schistocerca gregaria; assembly: GCF_023897955.1. Taxonomy (NCBI): domain Eukaryota; kingdom Metazoa; phylum Arthropoda; class Insecta; order Orthoptera; family Acrididae; genus Schistocerca; species Schistocerca gregaria. The sequence continues at coordinate 467,318,792 of NC_064922.1, forward strand.
GAGTTTGACAGAGCACTGAAAGACCTGAGTCGAAACAAGGCCCCCGGAGTAGACAACATTACATTAGAACTACTGACGGCCTTGGGAGAGCCAGTCATGACAAAACTCTACCAGCTGGTGAGCAAGATGTATGAGACAGGCGAAATACCCTCAGACTTCAAGAAGAATATAATAATTCCAATCCCAAAGAAAGCAGGTGCTGACAGATGTGAAAATTACCGAACTATCAGTTTAATAAGTCACAGCTGCAAAATACTAACGCGAATTCTTTACAGACGAATGGAAAAACTGGTAGATGCGGACCTTGGGGAGGATCAGTTTGGATTTCGTAGAAATGTTGGAACACGTGAGGCAATACTGACCTTACGACTAATCTTAGAAGAAAGATTAAGAAAAGGCAAACCTACGTTTCTAGCATTTATAGACTTAGAGAAAGCTTTTGACAATGTTGACTGGAATACTCTTTTTCAGGTTCTAAAGGTGGCAGGGGTAAAATACAGGGAGAGAAAGACTATTTACAATTTGTACAGAAACCAGATGGCAGTCATAAGAATCGAGGGGCATGAAAGGGAAGCAGTGGTTGGGAAAGGAGTGAGACAGGGTTGTAGCCTCTCCCCGATGTTATTCAATCTGTATATTGAGCAAGCTGTAAAGGAAACAAAAGAAAAATTCGGAGTAGGTATTAAAATTCATGGAGACGAAGTAAAAGCATTGAGGTTCGCCGATGACATTGTAATTCTGTCAGAGACGGCAAAGGACTTGGAAGAGCAGTTGAACGGAATGGACAGTGTCTTGAAAGGAGGATATAAGATGAACATCAACAAAAGCAAAACGAGTATAATGGAATGTAGTCAAATTAAATCGGGTGATGCTGAGGGAATTAGATTAGGAAATGAGACACTTAAAGTAGTAAAGGAGTTTTGCTATTTAGGAAGTAAAATAACTGATGATGGTCGAAGTAGAGAGGATATAAAATGTAGACTGGCAATGGCAAGGAAAGCGTTTCTGAAGAAGAGAAATTTGTTAACATATAGATTTATGTATCAGGAAGTCGTTTCTGAAAGTATTTGTTTGGAGTGTAGCCATGTATGGAAGTGAAACATGGACGATAACTAGTCTGGACAAGAAGATAATAGAAGCTTTCGAAATGTGGTGCTACAGAAGAATACTGAAGATAAGGTGGATAGATCACGTAACTAATGAGGAGGTATTGAATAGGATTGGGGAGAAGAGAAGTTTGTGGCACAACTTGACTAGAAGAAGGGATCGGTTGGTAGGACATGTTTTGAGGCATCAAGGGATCACAAATTTAGCATTGGAGGGCAGCGTGGAGGGTAAAAATCGTAGAGGGAGACCGAGAGATGAGTACACTAAGCAGATTCAGAAGGATGTAGGTTGCAGTAGGTACTGGGAGATGAAGCAGCTTGCACAGGATAGAGTGGCATGGAGAGCTGCATCAAACCAGTCTCAGGACTGAAGACAACAACAACAACAACATACGTTTATTAGCTACAGATCAAACGGCGATCGCGCGATCGTTTTCAGTTCATTTCAAGCTTCCAGTTTTCCAGTTACAGCTTGAGAACTTCGTGGGTGGTTGAGAAAACAGGAATTAAATAACCATGTAGACATTGTCTGTCAAGTATTCCCATTAGTTCTATTAACTGTAGTCTCTACTCTCATAAAATTGCCCGTCAGATGCCATTCTAGACGATAATATCTTCAATACAATAATTACTGAATAGCAATGTGGAACTCAATTACATGTCTGGTTGGGTTAGCAGTTAAGTTCGTGTTGCTACACAACGTTTCTGCGCAGAAAAAAAAAATGGTTCAGATGTCTCTGAGCACTATGAGACTTAACATCTATGGTCATCAGTCCCCTAGAACTTAGAAGTAATTAAACCTAACTAACCTAAGGACATCACACATCACCCAGTCATCACGAGGCAGAGAAAATCCCTGACCCCGCCGGGAATCGAACCCAGGAACCCGGGCGTGGGAAGCGAGAACGCTACCGCACGACCACGAGCTGCGGACTTCTGCGCAGAATGCATACACAAAATCATTAGAGTTGAATTATTCCTACTCACTTTTCACCTACGCTTCCTTCCGGATGGTCCGGATGAAAGAGAACTTGATGCTCGTTTATTCTGAGTAACCTTGAATCCAATTATTTAGAAGTTTCGAGAGTGAGATTTTCACTCTGCATCGGAGTGTGTGCTGATACGAAATTTCCTGGTAGATGTGGAGGACCGAGACACGAACTCGTTTGCCTTTCACGGGCAAGTGCTCTCCAATTTTTTTTAAAAAATATAATTTTGTTCTGTATTGATCTGTATTGTTCATTTCGTTTGGTCTGGGCGGACGTCACAGTACATCCGCTCAAGCTGATCGTTAATTCCTTCACTCAGTTTTTTTATTACAGAGGACAATCGGCCTTCTGACCGAACACGCTGAGCTACCGTGCCGATATACCAACTGAGCTAGCCAAGCATGACTAACGCCCCCTCCTCACAGCTTTACTTCCTCTAGAAGTTGATGAATAATGAATTCCATTAAAATTAAATTGAACTGTTGAAAAATTATTTCTCTGATAAACATTTAATCAGAACCAGAATAGAGTGTCTTGAATTAAGCACATAAAATGAAATGTTAAAAATCAAATCACTGTTGAGATTGCTGATAAGCGGATGGCTTTGATGAAGGTAGGTTGGAAAATCCCTTCGCAATTAAGAAACAACTCAATATTTATTTTATGGTTTGTTATTTTCGCGTCCAAGACAGTACAGAACAGTTACTTAAAAATTCAGAATAATACAATATAATATCTACAATATACGCATTAGAGTTTCTACGTGTCAAATTGATTTTGAAGTCCAGAAGTCGACAGTCTTTTGTTTCCTTCGCCTGTTCAAAACGTTTTCCACGTCTGGTAGGACAGTTGGGAACCAGCAGCGGGTTCTTCCTTTAGGTTTTGGCAGTTACTTTCTTATAAGATATTAAATGAAACTCAGAATTGCAGGGGAATTTTGATGCGTGATACGCATTACAGAATACAATACGCACTTCATGTATCAGGGTTCAACAAGTGGCGGGTATATAGGATAAGCACACAGCACATGCACTCGAACATTCGTACTAACAGTCCATGTAGAGAGAAGAACAGAACGTATAACAGTACTTTTATACGTCAAACTTATATAAGATTTTAACGGTCAACGGCGTGGTCAGTAACTTGCATAGAAATTCTCAGCCCCGGAAAAACGAAAAATACGGAAACATTCGGAACAAAAGCAATTTGGAGCGTGATAAGGACTTTAAATTGAACGACGAAGTTGAATAAATGATTATGGTGTTTTGAGAGCTCACCACGTGCCGAGAACGTACTTAAGCATTCCGTCTTCAGGCCACGAGTGGCCTACCGGGACCATCCGACCGCCGTGTCATCCTCAGGGGAGGATGCGGATACGAGGGGCGTGGGGTCAGCACACCGCTCTCCCGGTCGTTATGATGTTATTCTTGATGGAAGCCGCTACTACTCGGTCGAGTAGCTCGTCAATTGGCATCACAAGGCTCAGTGCACCCCGAAAAATGCCAACAGCGCATGGCGGCCTGGATAGCGGACACGACGCAAAACACACAACTCGCTAAAGATATTCGAATAAAACAAATTCACTCTGATACGGAAGATTATTAATAGGGCAACAGACAAAGAGGATGAAGAGGATGAATCGGCAGAGCTGAAAGCTCAGTTTACCACCCGAGAAGTATGTGGTGGCGGTTCACTATCTCGCAAGAAAGCCAAACTCGCGAAATGAAAGAGAATCGAACAACAGACAAATAATTCTAGCACGAATACACAGAAAATGCACATAACATTCACACGAGATCCATATTATCTGAAATGAGATATCCGTCGCTAAGATACGGTATGTCAAAGGAGCAGACTAAGGAAACGGAATATGACACCACTGCCTAACTGAAATGAACTATACGATATGATCTGCTATGATTACCCCTGAAACAAACACCATAGAACCTCAAACTACACTGTCCTATACTTTGAAAATTTCTAACTTACACTACTACAGTTGACCTGAAAGGACGCGTGCACTTACACACTACTACAGTTGACCTTAAAGGACGCGTGCACTTACCGAATACCCAGGGCGCAGTGCTGCTCGATGGTACCGGACCGCAGTGTGCAAGCAGCCCCAGGAAAGGTGAAAGAAAATACGTCCTGAATACTTGTAACAACCCACGTAGTACTGCTGACTGTGGTCACTAATGTCTCTTTGGCCCAGTATAACTCTAAGTGAGTTCTACACAAAAGTTGGTAATTCTGCCGCTACCATCAAAAGAGCTCGTCTTCTCAAACCAAAGCATTTTGATACGCACTCTGTGTATAGGACATGATCAGGAGTGGAAGAAGGAACACAAAAATTTAGCATAAATGCATAATAAACATAGTTATAGGAGTACATAAATACTAATAGATATACATGTGCATGAATATTAAAAGAGAAACTGAAAAATTACATGATTTGCATATTGAAATGCCGCTGTGATTGTCTTTCTCCCCAATTCAAAGCCACAAATGCAACGGCAATAAAAGGTGCCAAAGAATATAGAAAAACCGAATTCAACTCAACTGAACCAACGGAACGGCTCACTTGGAGGTGTTTCAGAAGTCCAATAAACGTTTTATAAATTAGGCGGCAACACTATACCGTAATTGCACCGCCTTTTGTCCCGTTACTCGCCGCCGTAGCCGAGGCTACTAACGTAAACCTGTGCGGTGGCTCTCGACCCTGAGGCAGCAGCTTCTAATTCTGCTGGTGGGAGAAATTTCAACCGCTAGTATTTCGTCGGCAAAGGGGATAAGAGGCGGCGGTGCAAGTTTCCCGACAATAAGACTTTACGTCCTGAAACCAATACCGAAACTTTCCGCAGTTTCTCTTCAAGAAGCGCATGCGACCTTGATTCGCAGATAGTTCTCCTTCCATCTGTGGACCCGTTGGTGAAATTCGATAGAAACAGACAATGTCCCAGCACAGCGTTTCATCTTCTCCATTTCTCGTTACCATATGACACAAGAGTGACACCACTATATCAGAACATATACAAACATCAATTACCATTACCCACGCTCAACAAATCCACTTAAGCCAAAAATCTCAAACAGCTTTGGCAAAAGGGACGTTGTCCGTGGAGGAGGAAAACCTGTCGCAGACAGGCGGCTGAACCAACGGAGTCCCCCAACCAACTATCCCATACAACCTTTTCTTTTCTTACTTGAAAAATTATGACTTGGATCTAACGTCGCTTATTCTTTTTTAAAACTTGCTACCAGTTTCGACAACACATGGTGTCATCTTCAGGTTCCTAACGTAACCTGCCACCCACAACCGTTTTCATGTGCAACGAACAGAATCGTATGCAGCCGGCCAAAATTAACTGGATTCCCTACCTTCTGTGGCAATAATAAGCCCAGCATGTTAATTTTGGTCCACTGCATACGATTCTGTTCATTTCACTTGAAAACGGTTGTGAATGCCAGGTTACATTCGGGGCCTGAAAATTATACGTTGTGGTGCCGAAACTGGTAGAACTTTTTAAAAAAGAATAAAAGACGTTAGATACAAATACAGCAACTTGTTTTGACATCATTATTCAAGAACCACGTGTCCAGCTCCAGTCACACTTGATGAATTACCAGAGACTTTTCTTTTCTTTGTCCTATTCTGCTACATCTCTAACTTCTACAGGTTCCTAAAAACTGTTATAGAAAGTCATATCAACAATAAGTTTAAACTTCATACCCCAAATAACTGCAATACGCAGTTGTCTCTCGATAATTTACACTTATGACGTGCCCATATACACATACGTTTATCAGTAAAAAAATTGCCGGAGATATCAATTCGGGTCGCCTTTCATATCGATTGATCATAAAAGTTCCATAAGCAATCAAACCATAAGGCGGAAAGTTTTCCAAACTTTTAACAATGAACGTAATACAGAATCATCACGACGTTAAGCCATGCTGTCCCAGGAACAACTTCGACGCCACTTAAAGTAAAATGTAAAAGTCCACCACTAAACACAGTTTTACCACATGGAACATCATTATTATCATTACAGGCCTAGTCTTTCTCTGCATCTAAAACAGTCTTGTAAATAGTAGGACGCCAGCAGAATACATGATGAACACATCGTCGAGGCATCCCGGTTCAAAATGGCTCTGATCACTATGGGACTTAACATCTGAGACCATCAGTCCCCTATACTTACAACTACTTAAACCTAACTAACCTAAGGACATCACATACATCCATGACCGAGGCAGGATTCGAACCTGCGGCCGTTGCGGTCGCGCGTTTACAGACTGAAGCGCCTAGAACCGCTCGGCCAGCACGGCCGGCCAAAGGCACAAGGAAATAGGTGTACCATCAGAATATGTTTCGGCACAGCACAGACTGAGGAAAGTGCCGACTCTCTAGTAGACCCAAAATAAATAAGTCACAAACAAATTCAGCGTGCGGAAGCCATGGCTGGAAATACCAGATCGAGATCGAGATCCAGGAAGACTCTTTGCAAGTTACTCAACCCCAGCAGACGCACGCTTGTGTGAATTTCGTGCGCGCTTAAACGTCGCTCGAGGCGCCGCAGAGGTGCCACTTCATGAGACGTCACGGAAACCGTAGCTAAACAACGAAATCCAAAGAGGTTCCTCAAACATAGGTATTGATATGAGTGAGCACGTCGCTCAACATGTACACAATGAACTCCCCGCCCAACAGAGAACATTACCACCCACCGTGTAAAGCACCAACACTGAAGTATGGAGGAAATAGTGTAACTATACGGGGGTGTTTTCGTGGTTATGGCATGATCCCTTACTGCGTTTAAGGAAACGCTAAATGCGGTAGGATATGAATACATCTGACAATATCGTGTACTGCATACTGTAGAGGAACAGTTCAGATATGTTGATTATTTGTATCAGCGTAACAGTGCACCTGGCATAAGGCAGGATATGTGAACCAATGGTTTGTGGGTACTAAAACTCCTGAGGTGGTCTGGCCTCTCCCGAATCCCGACCTGGACCCATGGGAACACCTTTAGCAGTAGTTAGAACGGGAACATTGCTCCAGACCCCAGCGCCCAACATCAATGCGTCCGTCTCTTGAAGAAGAATGAGTTCCCATTCCCCCACAAACATTCAGATACCTTATCGAAAGTGTTCAGGCTACAATAAAGGCGAAGAGTGGGCACACCACTTATTAATGTCCGTTAATGGGTGTACGGACACTTCTGGTTCGGTAGTGTAGCTCAACACATATCAAAATGTGTTATTATAGATGTAAACCTGTTGTGCTTGAATGTTGTTGTATTACTCCTGTAATTTGTTCTGTAAGCTTTGGTTATATTTCAGTTTACAGTACTTAATGATCAGTAACTGAAGATGTGTTTTTGATATCAGAATCGATTTGTCATGATTCTGGATATATTATTTGCCTTATAGTTGAAACTTACATTTACGAGGTGCTTTCAAGTTCTAAGGCCTCCGATTTTTTTCTCCAGACTGGAAACAGATAGAAACATTCGCATTGTTTTAAAATGAGGCCGCGTTCATTGTCAATATGTCCCAGAGATGGCAGCACCGTACGGCAGATGGAATTTTACCGCCAGCGGTGAGAATGAGAACTGTTTTAAATATTTAAAATGGCGACATTTTCCTTACTTGAACAGCGTGCAATCATTCGTTTTCTGAATTTGCGTGGTGTGAAACCAATTGAAATTCATCTACAGTTGAAGGAGACATGTGGTGATGGAGTTATGGATGTGTCGAAAATGCGTTCGTAGGTGCGACAGTTTAATGAAGGCAGAACATCGTGTGACAACAAACCGAAATAACCTCGGGCTCGCACAAGACGGTCTGACGACATGATCGAGAAAGTGGAGAGAATTGTTTTGAGGGATCGCCGAATGACTGTTGAACAAATCGCCTCCAGAGTTGGCATTTCTATGGGTTCTGTGCACACAATCCTGCATGACGACCTGAATATGCGGAAAGTGTCATCCAGGTGGGTGCCACGAATGGTGACAGACGACCACATGGCTGCCCGTGTGGCATGTTGCCAAGCAATGTTGACGCGCAACGACAGCATGAATGAGACTTTCTTTTCGTCGGTTGTGACAATGGATGAGACGTGGATGCCATTTTTCAATCCAGAAACAAAGCGCCAGTCAGCTCAATGGAAGCACACAGATTCACCGCCACTAAAAAAATTTCTGGTAACCGCCAGTGCTGAAAAAATGATGGTTTTCATGTTCTGGGACAGCGAGGGCGTAATCTTTACCCATTGCGTTCCAAAGGGCACTACGGTAACAGGTGTATCCTACGAAAATGTCTTGAAGAACAAATTCCTTCCTGCACTGCAACAAAAACGTACGGGAAGAGCTGCGCGTGTGCTGTTTCACCAAGACAACGCACCCGCACATCGAGCTAACGTTACGCAACAGTTTCTTCGTGATAACAGCTTTGAAGTGATTTCTCATGCTCCCTACTCACCTGACCTGGCTCCTAGTGACTTTTGGCTTTTTCCAACAATGAAAGACACTCTCCGTGGCCGCACATTCACCAGCCGTGCTGCTATTGCCTCAGCGATTTTCAGTTGGTCAAAACAGGCTCCTAAAGAAGCCTTCGCCGCTGCCATGGAATCATGGCGTCAGCGTTGTGAAAAATGTGTACGTCTGCAGGGCGATTACGTCGAGAAGTAACGCCAGTTTCATCGATTTCGGGTGAGTAGTTAATTAGAAAAAAAATCGGAGGCCTTAGAACTTGAATGCACCTCGTACTAGTAACGATAGGCTGGACACCACCTGCCAAAAGTATCTGTCGGTAGAATCATACCCAACCTATGTTTGAGTGGTGCGCTGCACACTTGATGCGCCCGATCCCCTATCTGCGTCATGGGCTAACGCCATCACACTTGTATGTTGCAGCTCGTGGCTTTGGAATGCGTGTCGTCGGAGGAAAGACGGGTGCCGACGGCCGGCTGTTCGCCTACATCGTTTGGACCGTTCCGGGCGGGCCTGCAGAGAAAGGCGGACTACAGCAAGGCGACAAGGTGAGGCGTCGCTTGTACGGTACCCACATAGCCTCACAACTTTTCTAGGCTTCATACACCTGTTCATTTCTGGAACCCTTTTACAATATCGGGAGAAACCTACAGAGAAACCTGCGAGAAGATATAGCGACCTGAAAGTTGTCGAAACAGTGTTACGCAACGAAACCTAAACAAGATGTCAGTGCAATCACACGATGATAATGGTGATGATAACGATGATTGGTTTGTGGGAAGCTCAAATTCGCGGTCATCAGCACCCTTACAAAATTCCAATTTTTCACACAAACACCCAGTCCCCGGACAGAGAAAATCCCCAATCCGACCGGAAATCGATCTCAGGACCCCGTGATCCAAGGGCCTCAATGCTAGGTAACCACACGAAAAAATTTGCATTCACACGTAGGAACTAGTATGTGTTTGTAAGTTCAAGCAAATAACTTTTTGGACAAAAACGTGCTCTACTCTTTGTTAATATCTGGAACACGATCACAAATGTCCATAGAATATCGTAATCGAGTTATGTCAAGTAGCAAATATTCAGAACAACGATGTTACGACACAATCCATTACGTATTTGCTGATCAGTGTTTTGTAGCTTTTTAGGAGCTATCTCTGTAGTTTTTAATAGATCCTCCCTAATACTTTGCCCTCAGGCGGCACTGAAGTAACCATAAAGTTTCTCTGGCGAACACATCGCATTGGGAGCTACAACTCAGATGAAGTGCTTATGAGTACCAAGCCCTGAGCTGGCGTCAGAGTGGCCTCGGAAAAATACGTGTTACTCAGTTTGGTGCTGCTCCTCGTCCCTCACAGGTGCAGCACTTATTGTCTACAGACAACATTTTCTGCATGACGTTGCCTAAATAAATTGTGTTTTACAGTGCTACTGTCTTAAAAAAAATCGGACAAGTGAGGGTAAGAGGAGGTTTGAGAGTTCCGTACAAACTTAATTATCAGTAGAGATAATAATAATAATAATTTCGTGTGAGTCAGCAGCCAGGAGCAAGTATGTCTGTTGGGCGCCACTTCGGCGACTTGCATGTGCCCAACCAACCCCACTTCCTCAATCAGGGAAAGGGGACCTATAATTTAACAAGAAACCGGAACGTCGTCTCATTACTGTCCACTCCTCACGTCGTTGAGACGTGAACACCAGGTTAAAACGAAGACTGAAAAAATTTGTTGTCCGACCGAGAATGTAAATAGTTTATCTATAGGTGCTGGTAACTGAGGCTCCGAGTATCAAAATGTATGATATAAATGGCCACCATTTTTTTATTTAATTCACGTTGAAGCTTTTTTATTGTTTACACCGCCAAGGAACCACGTATCTTAATAACTGACACGAATATAAACATCGTACCTCTATCAGTTCCTAAGGAAAATGGGTCTTAACAGACGGACAGACAGACAGTCGGAAGGGCAACAAAGCAATCGTATAGGAGTTCCGTTTCTTACCGACTGAGATACGCAGCCCAAAAATGAAGCCCTGTATTTCAATATAAATTACTTAAAGTCCTGCACCGTGTTTTTCCATATGTTTCCGTAAGTCTAGTCTTGGGAACTACTTTACATAATTTCTAGCGTTTTTCACTAATAGGTAGACCGACTGACAAAAATGTCATCGTATGTAACTTATAATTACATTCATTATGAGTCTATAACATATATACACTACTTGCCATTAAAATTGCTACACCATGAAGGTGACGTGCTACAGACGCTAAATTTAACCGACAGGAAGAAAATGCTGTGATATACAAATGATTAGCTTGTCAGAGCATCCACACAAGGTTGGCGCCGGTGGCGACACCTACAACGTGCTGACATGAGGAAAGTTTCCAACCGATTTCTCATACACAAACAGCAGCTGACTGGCGTTGCCTGGTGAAACGTTGTTGTGACGCCTTGTGTAAGGAGGAGAAATGCGTACCATCACGTTTCCGACTTTGATAAAGGTCGGATTGTAGCCTATCGCGATTGCGGTTTATCGTATCGCGACATTGCTGCTCGCGTTGGTCGAGATCCATTGACTGTTAGCAGAATATGTAATCGGTGGGTTCATGAGGGTAATACGGAACGCCGTGCTGGATCCCAACGGCCTCGTATCACTAGCAATCGAGATGACAGGCATCTTATCCGCATGGCTGTAACGGATCGTGCAGCCACGTCTCGATCCCCGAGTCAACAGATGGGGACTCCTGCAAGACAACAACCATCTGCACGAACAGTTCGACGACGTTCGCAGCAGTATGGACTGTCACCTCGGAGACCATGGCTACGGTTATCCTTGACGCTGCATCACAGACCGGAGCGCCTGCAATGGTGTACTCAAGGACGAACCTGGGTGCACGAATGGCAAAACGTCATTTTTTCGGATGAATCCAGTTTCTGTTTACAGCATCATGATGGTCGCATCCGTGTTTGGCGACATCGCGGTGAACGCACATTGGAAGCGTACATTCGTCATCGCCATACTGGCGTATCACCCGGCGTGATGGAATGGGTGCCATTGTTTACACGTCTCGGTCACCTGTTGTTCGCATTACGGCACTTTGAATAGTGGACGTTACATTTCAGATGTGTTACGACCCGTGGCTCTACTCTTCATTCGATCCCTGCGAAACCCTACATTTCAGCAGGATAATGCACGACCGCATGTTGCAGGTCCTGTACGGGCCTTTCTGGATACAGGAAATGTTCGACTACTGCCCTGGCCAGCCCATTCTCCAGATCTCTCACCAATTGAAAACGTCTGGTCAATGGTGGCCCAGCAACTGGCTCGTCACAATACGCCAGTCACTACTCTTGATGAACTGTGGTATCGTGTTGAAGCTGCATGGGCAGCTGTATCTGTACACGCCATCCAAACTCTGTTTGACTCAATGCCCTGGCGTATCAAGGCAGAGGTGGTTGTTCTGGGTAATGATTTCTCAGGATCTATGCACCCAAATTGCGTGAAAATGTAATCACATGTCAGTTCTAGTATAATATATTTGCCCAACGAATACTCGTTTATCATCTGCATTTGTTCTTGGTGTAACAATTTTAATGGCCAATAATGTGTTATTACCTTGCTCCATATTTAATTGACTCTTAGAGTGATGTCACGTGGCACTGATGGGAGCTATGAGCTGGTCAGCTACTGAGGAGTCATACCTGGCGGAAAGAGCTGTGAAGTAAACACTTGCCGCAACTCCAGAGAGCAGAGCAGAATCCATACATATAGGTCTGTGTATACGTATTTCTGTATATGTGAATGTGAAGGCCAATTTCAGGAACTACTGTAGGGATTTAAATATGTTTTCACTGATAGACAGACATACTTAAGAGGAAGGTTTTAGTATATAATTTATTACCGCTAGGCCAAATAAGTAGATACTTCGTACGAATCGTGCAAACTCGGGGCATGTCGCTAGTTAACTAATATTTGTTCGTTGCAGCGAAATGTGCTTTCCTCTTTAATTGAAGAAAAAGACAGCTGCAGACTGGCATTACATCACTCACACCTATAATCACTCAGGCTACATACATTACAGAAAATTCACTGTTGATTTCGTATATATCGAAACTTCTTGTTCTGTATATCAAATACCGACCAACTTAGCCACATGAGAAGTTAAAGTGTAATCTAAAAGTCGTCTTGAATAACACGTAATATGTCCCAGACGAAATCTGAGCTGAGACTCACTTATTAGTGCTCTAAAATTCAGCACTAAAATTTCGACAACCTTCGGACCATCTCTGGTTGCTTCCAACTTCACAACACTCCAGAAATTGCTTCATAAATCATTTACTTTTCGAATGGTTAAAAACAGTTTAATGCAAGAAGTTTATGAGAATATTGATCCCTTGGTCCAAATCTGTGGCAGTTTGCTATATCGTTAATACCTGTAATCAATGTATTCCATTCTGACGTCTAAGCTGCTGGCGTGTTCCGCCGTCTCCTTACTAGATTCAACTGATGTCACGTGGACCAGCATCCCCCACTCCAATATGCAATGCTGCTGCACATGCGTTGCCACAGACTACGCTTGACATTAAAATTCTCGAATACCCGACGCAGTGTTACTGGAACCGCCCGTTTCACGGCACTTCTTGTGCATAACGATTCTTCCGCATTTTCTCAATCCATTCACATGATAAAAGTGCAATGAAAGATATTAAGTGTACTTTAGAGCACAGTGGTAATCGTAACGTTGGAAGATCACCGTTGGTATACAAACGGACCAGTCACATTAATGTGACCACCGCCTATGTTGGACGTTAACGTGCAATAGCCACACACAAGGGTAGATGGCAGCACCAGCAGTGAAGGCTACACAAAGCGTGTATGTGAGAGAAGCGATCTGGGTGCAGTAGTTGTCGCAACGCGGAAAGAGCGAATTATCCGACGTCCAAAAGGGGGTTGATCATTAGCTTTTGGGCCAAGAGTGGAAGCATTTCTGAAACGGCTAAGTTTGTAGACTGTTCGAGTGCTGCCATGTTTAAAGTATTCTGTGTACGGCAAAATGGTGCTCTCAATATCCGAGCCCGATGCAGTTGTGGAGCACGACGAAGCCATTGAGGACAGGAATTAACGACAGTTGAGAAGATGTGCGCAGGCCAGTAGATGTGCAACTGTTGAGCAGCTGAGCGCCTAGATGAACTAATGGGCTACAACAGTGTTTCCCAAACAACTGTACAGCGAATGTTGCTGCGCATGGGCCTCTGCAGAAGGCGCCTGGTTTAAGCACCCATGCTTACAGCTGTTCGTCCGCGATGAAGGCTGGAATCTGCTCGCCAGTACCACAATTGACCGTCCACTGAGTGGCGACAGGTGGCCTTTTCAGATCAATTACATTCTACGCTCCATCGGACAGATGGCCGATGGCGTGTACAGCGTAAAACGTTTGGAAGCAAACGCGTCCAGACCATAGGCGAAAGTGTTTTGGTCTGGGAAATGTTTTCACATATTTCTCCGTGCGAGCTCGTCATTCTGAAAGCCACAATGCGTATGTGCATTGGGGACCATGTCCACCCCTACACGTAGTTTGTTTTTCCTCAGCATGACGGCACCTACCAGCAGGACAATGCAACGTGTCTCTCAGCTCGCAGTGTATGTGCGTTGTTCGAGGAGCACCGGGACAAGTTAAACGTATTCCCCTGACCACCAGACCCCCAAGATTTTAACCCAATCAAGAATCCGTGGGTCCACCTCACTCGGGCTGCTCTCGCTATGGATCCTCAGCAAAAGCAGCTGGCCACGTCACTGGAGGCAGTATGGCTCCATATCCTTGTTGGTAGCTTCCAGACTTTTTCCTGCATGTCTCGCAGCGTCCCGTTCTGCAAAAAGTGGTTATTCAAAAAATGTTCAAATATGTGTGAAATCTTATGGGACTTAACTGCTAAGGTCATGAGTCCCTTAGCTTACACACTACGTAACCTAAACTATCCTAAGGACAAAAACACACACCTATGCCCGAGGGAGGACTTGAAACTCCGCTGGGACCATCCGCACAGTCCACGACTGCAGCGCCTTAGACAGCTCGGCTAGTCCCGCGCTGCAGGTTATTCAGGCTTTTGACAGGTGGACACATTAATGTGACAGGACAGTGTAATACCCGCTGTCCCAGTTGGAGTTCTTGCGGCATATTCTAAATTCTGTAGAATCCAAGTATGTAGAAGCATAAGACAAGATTTTAGTTTCACCAAATGTTACTTGTGAGACTGTGTTCAGAAACTGAAATTCCTAAGTTCTTAAGCTCTCCATTTTTAATATTTTGGCAGATAACGACTTCTGAGACCATCAGTTCACATCTAGAATGTTTAATGGGCATCTTGTGAGTGTGCAACCGACTCCAGAGTTAAGGCGAGTAAATTCTCTTACATCAGGCCGTCTTCAGCAGTTCAGTACACCGTGGCACCACCTCATCTGAATTACAGCAATACTCAAGAAACTTGATTTAGATTCATAATATGTTAACGCTCCGTCATCTTAAAATTTTATTCACATTCCGTTGAAACTCAGCCTTTCGTTCTGAAGCGGAATTTTATCCAAATCTATAGTTTAGAATTTTTGCTCAGAACGGACTCTCAAATGTTCTAATTCAACTAAGTTCCAAACCACTAGTTAGACAACTTCCACTCACGTGAAATTATCATGCGCTTGTACTGACGCCAGAGTTCTTTAGGTTACCTACTGGATCCACTAATCAATCGTACAATATCTACACTATAGTTTATAGAACAGTTCCAATTAAATACATTATCTATAATTGGCATGGAACATAGTTTATGAAATTGCCTGGCACATTAAACTGTGTGCTGGACTCAGATTCGAGACTGGGACCTTTGCCTTTCGCGGGCAAGTGCTCTACCAACTGAGCTACCGAAGCACGATTCACGCCCCCTCCTCACAGCTTTACTTCTGCCAGTAGGCTCGTCTCCTACCTTCCGAACTTTACAAAAGCTCTCCTGCGAACCTTGCAGGACTGGAACTCCCGAAAGAAAGGATATTGCGGAGACATGGCTTAGCCACAGCCTGGGGGAGAATGAGGTTTCCAGAATGAGGTTTTCACTCTGCAGCGAAGTGTGCGCTGATATGAAACTTCCTGGCAGATTAAAACTGTGTTCCGGACCGAGACCCGAACTCGGGACCTTTGTCCCCCAAGCTGTGGCTAAGCCAGGTCTCCGCAATATACTTTCTTTCAGGAGTTCCAGTTCTGCAAGGTTCGCAGGAGAGCTTCTGTAAGGTTTGGAAGGTAGGAGACGAGTTACTGGCAGAAGTAAAGCTACGAGAACGGGGCGTGAGTTGTGTTTGGGTAGCTCAGTTGCTAGAGCACTTGCCCGCGAAAGGCAAAGGTCCCGAGATCGAGTCTCGGTCCGGCACACAGTTTTAATATGCCAGGAAGTTTCATATCAGCGCACAGTCCGCTGCAGAGTGAAACTCTCACTCTGGAATCATAGTTTATGTCTTCTTGCTGCACATGGTTCTGCTTCTGGATCTTATTGTTTGCTATGCGTCGTTGATCTTGTTGCTCCACATTTTTAAGTACTGACTCACGTACCCGAAGGTCACACAACTGTATGTATCATCCCATCACTAACTTCCCCTCGTCATCTGTTATACATGCCGGACCGATTCTTTAGATCTACTTTTAGCTAAGGTAACTACGACTGAACCCACACCCAAACTCAGCTCATTTAAGGAGGCAATACTTCGAGAAATAATAAACCTAAATTGTGGCTCGTTTGTAACGGCAAGTACATGAACAGAAAATTTCACTCAACTCCCTCTCGCTCTACAGCTACATAAAACAACGTGATAAGCGAAAAGCCGCGAAATTGCAAGCCCAGAGTCGAAATGAATCACGCAGGCTTACTGTATTGCCCCCGAGCATTCTGATGCCTACTTCATATTTCACCCTGCCATTTTCAGGCAAAACAGTGCCTAATGGTATGCATCAAGCATCCGTTAATATTGCCAGAGAAAATGCAATACACACAAAGCCCGATGATTTCACAGCGAAAGCAGTCTACTCATACCGTCTACTTACCGGTAAAAGTTAATGTCCGTTCATGAAGGTTCTTTAATAAACGTAAACAACCATTAGACGTAAAAATATTACCTTAAGACATGTAACATCATTGAGAATTGTATGAGCGTCATCTCCATAGTAACAGGCCCTATATTTAACAAAAAGAGAAAAGTAATCACGAAAACAACAAAATGACATTGCGTCAAATCTTAAAACTTTTCATTGCTATATCAAATTGGAAACTTTGTTCGAACAATGCAGAACAAGGCGCTTACTCTTCTCTGAATAGTATATCAACGAGCCACAATTGGGCCCTTGCAGTTCATACAGATGTACTGACGAACCAAGATATTCTGAGCACTGCCCACCGTAACAGTGAATGGGTTCTTCTCCAGTCGCAGGGACGTGACGCAGTAAGGAATGTAAATAAATGGCATAAACACAAATGGGGCTCATTCTAGCAACGATACGGAGCATAAATGGGGAAATACACTGACATGAGCGACTTTGAAGGCATTGTGGTATGGACCGGCGCCTGTGACCGACCGTCTCGGAAGCGGCGAAGATGGCTGCCTGTTCTCGTGCTACTGTCGTGATAATCTACAAGGTAGGCCAAAAGGCACTACCCATCGTGACATAATCGAATACAAAACAAGCAACTGGAATTCTGAAATAACTGAACACTTTATTGAAGGTACAACATAATTTATAACATCCTTTCAGTAACTGTTTTCCATCTTTGCTGTTACTTTCCGTCAGACGATTTGGGACGCTTAGGCATGCTTGTTGCACAATCCTTTGTTAGAATCAGATCTTCAAAAGCGTTGTAAATAGCTTCTTTCAAGCTCTCAACTGTCTGTGGTTTTGTAGCATAGTCTTTAACATAACACCAAAAGAAGAAATTTGTTGAGATAAGGTCAGGAGATCTGGATGGGACTAATAATGTTCCTCGTCCTCCAGTATTTTGTCCAACGAATTTCTCATTACCGCAGTTTCGCACAGCTGTCGCGCAGTGTGAGGCATCATGATGTCGAAAGTAATGTGAGTTGAAGTCGTAGTAGGTTCTTTGAATGTTTCAGTGGACTACAATGGGTAGTGACGTTTTGTCTATCTCCCACAACCGCCCCCCCCCCAAAAAACAAAACAAAACACGCCGTTTGGTATAAAGTCGTTAAAGGACCGTGACCACGAATAGGTTACACGGTTTTGGATGTGCACCTCTCGTCACAGAACATGGGTCATTCTCTTGTCCGCAAGCAGGGTAGGCAGCCATCTGTGACATGTGAAGTACAGCACTGGCCATTAAAATTGCTACAGCACGAAGATGACGTGCTACATACGCGAAATTTAACCGACAGGAAGAAAATGCTGTGATATGCAAATGATTAGCTTTTCAGAGCATTCACACAAGGTTGGCGCCGCTGGTGACACCTACAACGTGCTGACATGAGGAAAGTTTCCAACCGATTTCTCATACACAAACAGCAATTGACCGACGTTGCCTGGTGAAACGTTGTTGTGATCTCTCGTTTAAGGAGGATAAATGCGTTCCCTCACGTTTCCGACTTTGATAAAGTTGTTGTAGTCTATCGCGATTGCGGTTTATCGTATCGCGACATTGCTGCTTGCGTTGGTCGAGATCCAATGACTGTTAGAATATGGAATCGGTGGGTTCAGGTTGGTAATACGGAACGGCGTGCTGGATCCCAACGGCCTCGTATCACTAGCAGTCGAGATGACAGGCATCTTATCCGAATGGCTGTAACGGATCGTGCAGTCACGTCTCGGTCCCTGAGTCAACGGATGGGGATGTTTTTTGCAAGACAACAACCATCTGCACGAACAGTTCGACGACGTTTGCAGCAGCATGGGCTGTCAGCTCAGGGATCAAGGCTGCGGTTACCCTTGACGCTGCATCACAGACAGGAGCGCCTGCGATGGTGTACTCAACAACGAACCTGGGTGCACGAATGGCAAAACGTCATTTTTTCAGATGAATCCAGGTTCCGTTTATAGCATCCTGATGGTCGCATCCGTGTTTGGCGACATCGCGGTGAACGCACATTGGAAGCGTGTATTTGTCATCACCGTACTGGCTTATCATCCGACACGATGGTATGGGGTACCATTGGTTACTCGTCTCGGTCACCTCTTGTTCGCAGTGACGGCACTTTGAACAGTGGACGTTACATTTCAGATGTGTTACGAGCCGTGGCTCTACCCCTTATTCTATCCCAGCGAAGCCGTACATGTCAGCAGGATAATGCACGACCGCATGTTGCAGGTCCTGTACGGGCCTCGTGACAATACGCCAGTCACTACCCTTGATGAACTGTGGTATCGTGTTGAAGCTGCGTGGGAAGCTGTAATTGTACACGCCATCCAAGCTCTGTTTGACTCAATGCCAGGCTTATCAAAGCTGTTATTACGGCCAGAGTTGGTTGTTCTGGGTGCTGATTTCTCAGGAACTATGCACCCAAATTAGTAATCACATGTCACTTGTAGTACATCTGTGCAATGAATACCGTTTATCATCTGCATTTCTTCTTGGTGTAGCAGTGTTAATGGCCAGTAGTGTACAATGCAAGTGCAGGCACAAGCGTTTCGGAGCGTATAGTGCAGCACATACTGTGTCGCTGCAACAGATGACCATCTCGTGTTCTCATGTTGGCCCATCGTCAGTTAATATCACAGCTGGACTGGTTGCGGCGAGATCACCATAGATCGACCGTGAATCAATGGAAATATGTCACCTGAATCACATTTGTTGTTACGCCAAGTTGAAGGCAGTGTCCATGCACGCCGCCTTCCAGAAGAAAGGCTGCTCTAAACGTGCACTGCGCTACGAAAGCCGACCGGTGAAGGCAGCATAGTGTTATGGGGAACATTTACCTGACTTCCGTGGGACGAATGGTAGTAATCGAATTCACTATGATCATTACTGCGGACCTCTTGCATCCCGTTATGCTTGATGTCTTCCCCAAAGGCGATGGTATCTTCCATCAGGATAATTATTGTCCATCTCAAAAGACTGGAATCCTCCTATAACTAACTGAGGAGCATGATAGCGGATTCACGTTTATCTACTCATCACCAGATTCGCCTCATCTGGACGTGACGAAACACAGCTGGGGCGCTATTGGCCGCCATTTCCGCACACACAAACCACAGGCCGGTAATTTAAGGATATTACGTGAACTATGTTTAGATGTCTAGTGCCACATAGTGTCGGCAACCTACCAAGGACTTGTCACGCAGAATCCGTGCACTACTTCGTTCCACAGCAGTGATATGGAATTTGATGATCACATGGGCTCCATCTTAAGTGAGGAAAGAGGAACACTTACTTTCATCAGTCGACACAGGAAAATTCAGTCAGTGGGTGGGTGAATGTATGGTGTGGCATTATGGGAGGAAAGATAATTGGCCCCCATTTTATCGATGGCAATCTAAATGGTGCAAGGTATGTTGATTTTCTACTTAATGCTCTACCGATGTTACTACAAGATGTTTCACTGTATGACAGAATGGCGATGTCCTTCCAACATGATGGATGTCCGGCACATAACTCGAGTGCGGTTGAAGCGGTATTGAATAGCATATTTCATGACAGGTGGACTGGTCGTCGAAGCACCATACCATGGCCCGCGCGTTCACCGGATCTGACGTCCTCCGATTTCTTTCTGTGGGGAAAGTTGAAGGATGTTTGCTATTGTGATCCACCGACAACGCCTGACCACATGCGTCAGCGCATTGTCAATACATGTGCGAACATTACGGAAGGCAAACTACTTGCTGTTCAGAGGAATGTCGTTACACGTATCGCCAAATGCATTGAGGTTGACGGACATCATTTTGAGCATTTATTGCATTAATGTGGTATTTACAGGTAATCACACTGTAACAGCGTGCGTTCTCAGAAATGATAAGTTCACAAATTGACATGTATCATATTGGAACAAGCGAAATAAAATGTTCAAACGTACCTACGTTCTGTATTTTAATTTAAAAAACCTACCTGTTACTAACTGTTCGTCTAAAATTGTGAGCCATATGTTTGTGACTATTAGAGCGCCATCTATCACAAAGAGAAAAAAGTGGTCCAACTAAAACATTCATGTTTCTTTACGTACCACACGAAAATGTAATAAAAATGGGGGTCCCTATTTAAAAAAACGCAGTTCATATCCGTTTGACCTACGGCAACGCCATCTACCGGGCCAACCACAGCGCCATCTGGTTTCCTCCTTCAAGCTAGTTAAGTTTAGTTCTTTGTAGTGTTTTCGTTTGACACTTATTTCTTGATATACTTGGCCCGGTCACGATCAATGGACCACCCTGTATAAATGTCGTGTTCTTTCTTTTTCAAGACAATTCTCAGCCGCATTCTGCAAGGGCAAAGAAGATGTTACTGCACCGTTTTCAATTGGAAATGTTTGATTACCCACAATACAGCCCTTAATTGTCTCCCTCTGGGTGTCAGCTCTGCTCACATGAACCGCTGGTTATGAAGACGCCGGCCGCTGTGATCGAGCGGTTCTAGGCGCTTCAGTCCGGAACCACTTGACTGCTACGGTCGCAGGTTCGAATCCTGCCTCGGGCATGGATGTGTGCGATGTCCTTAGGTTAGTTAGGTTTAAGTATTTCCAAGTCTAGGGGACTGATGACCTCAGATGTAGAGTACCATAATGCTTATAGCCATTTGAACCAATAAAGACAACATTTTGGCACAGACAACGAGCTGTAGGCCAGCGTAGAGAATTGGTGGAAAGTGCTGGCGGCTGCCTTCTTTAACGAGGGTATTGGAAAGTTGGTACAACACTACGACAAACGTGCAAGTCGGATCGGCGACTAAGGAGATAACTTGCTGGAAGTTGCAGCTAACTGTTCCAAATAAAACAGTTTTTATTTTCACTGTGGTTTCCATTTTGCAACCTATCGTTCCTCACTTTCCTAATAGCCCTCGTATACTGTAGTACCCTACATATTGATGTCACGGGAATCGCGAATACTATATTTGACTAATTACAGTGTGCACAGGGGCATCTATGCAAAAAATTATTTTCGCGTTTCACAAGCGAATGGAATCGAAAGAAATCGTAATGTGTTTACAGTGTAAACTACACTACGCATGCGCTTCAGTGATTTATAGAGAAATGTTGTAGATGTTGTACGTTGTTCACGTTTGCATTATCCTTGTCTTTCATATATAATTAGCACCGTTGCTGAAACATTATCAATGCACAGAATTACTTTTTGTATACATATGTTGCACAAATATGCCATGGTAAAGGAATGATAATCGCCTAGTTCAGCTGCTTCCACTTCGTTGTCTTCATAAAAGTGCAAGTGCCATCATATTGGACTGTCTCTTCTCTTCACCCATTTCGTCAACGCCCTCCACAATTCCTTAGTCACTCTGAGAGGTGACCTCTCCTGTCGTCCTTCACCGTGACTATTCTGATATTGCAGTAATATTATTTCCGCCCTGCAACGAACCACTCACACATATATTGCTGCGGCACGTAAGCAATACAGAAGCTAAGCGTCTGCTCAAATCTCACATACCGCAGCAGCTTTCATTCCAATAGTTTCCCTAAACTGTTTAGTTACAAACACTTCCCGGCTGGGTCGGAGATTTTCTCCGCTTAGGAACTGGGTGTTGTGTTGTCCTTATCATCGTCATTTCATCCACATAGGCACGCAAGTCGCCGAAGTGGCGTCAACTCGAAAGATTTCCACCAGGCGAACGGTCTACCCGACGGGAGGTTCAAATGGCTCTGAGCACTAAGGGACTTAACATCTGTGGTCATTAGTCCCCTAGAACTTAGAACTACTTAAACCTAACTGACCTAAGGACATCACACACATCCATGCCCGAGGTAGGATTCGAACCTGCGACCGTAGCAGTCGCCCAGTTCCGGACTGAGCGCCTAGAACCGCTAGACCACCACGGCCGGCCCGACAGGAGACCCTAGCCACACGGCATTTCCATTAAAAACACAGTTACTTGTAAATATTGTCATACTCAGCATATACCGAAGAAAATTTTCAGAATTTCATCAACAGAACAGCCTATCGAGGGATGTCTAGCATAGTGCTGATTACATCATCGCAAAGTTTACAAATATTTTCGTCGCTCGCTTTGTAGATCCGAACGAATCTCATGTGTACTCATTGCTGTGCCCATAGGTACTGGAGTGGGATGGCGTGTCACTGGTGGACCGAAGCTTCGAGGAGGTGTGCGCCATCATGGATCGCTCCGGAGAATCCGCAGAGCTGCTCGTCGAGCACGCCACAGACTTGTGAGTCTGCACCATCATAATACTTCTCTCACCAAATTCTGCCCTTTAATAACATGCACGTGCAGCAGACCCACCACTCCCGTAAGACTGGTAAACCACACTGATATTTTGAGTAAACAACTCTCTCTGCAGATTTTTAGCGTCTGTAATGAAAAAACTTGTGCTTAGTGCAAATTTTTATTTATGATTCACTGAGTAACCAGGGGATACAAGAAGACACCAAAGTTCGGAACTGTTATAGTATATAGAACTGTTATAGTATATAGTATAGTATATAGTATATAGTATATAGTATATAGCCTTGTCGCAGTGGATACACCGGTTCCCGTCAGATCACCGAAGTTAAGCACTGTCGGGTGTGGCCAGCAGTTGGTTGGGTGATCGTCCGGGCCGGCATTCGCTGTTGCCATTTTTGAGGGTGCACCCAGCCTCGTGACGCCAATTGCGGAGCTACTCGATCGAACTGTAGCGGCTCCGGTCAAAGAAAACCATCATAACAATCGGAAGAGCACTGTGCTTAACACGCGCTCCTCCTATCCGCATCCTCAGCTGAGTATGACATGGCGGTCGGATGGTCTCGATGGGCCACTTGTGGCATGATGACGGAGTGCTTGCTACATAGTATATAGCTTCGTAGTAACATCTGTGGGCTCAAAATTTCAAGGTTTCTTAGTAGCTCGTAGTTGTATTTGTTGCTTATAACTGTTGTACTTGATTATGGCGTGATTCCTAAACTGGTAACGGTATTATTTTAGTTACAGATACGTGACTCGTAAGTAGATAATTAGTAAAATATCTGAAGTTCTGCTAGTACTGCTTTAATTCTGTGGTTGTAATGATTTTTATAGGATCATGTGCATATTCTCGCTCGAATCATGAATAGCTAAATTTATAATTTTTGTATTTTTTCATACAGGTAGAATTAAGAAGATCGCCGATACAAGCTTGAATAAGTAGGTCATGTTTTGTTGTTGTTATTTTGTATATTATTACATGTTCACTCTCTTAGAAATGCGTCACCCACAACAGTGATCATTGTAAGCACTGTTAAACACGCAAAAGTTAAAAAATGCTAATGATTCCATTTGTGCACAACTAGGAATATTGTTTAGTAGGAGGACTGAAGTGGAATTACATCTGTGTTTCAAACATTAACTTAAGATTCTTTTAGCATGTTGAGAAACTACTCTCTGTAAAAGTATAACTGCGGCGTCACAAAGTATTTAATCGTTTTAAGAGAATTGCAACACTAATAAACTGTCATTTTCAGAATTGTTTTACCCAATAACAAGTCAGACTTCGATAACACAGTTCTCTGCCATGTGGCACTGTTTAGCTACCTTTGCTTTAATTTATTTCACTGTGTTTCGGAAACTTGTCTCAAATACTTCTAGGTGTACGACATGTATTACATTGTTGAGAGGAAGCCATATCCCGCTAATAGCAGTAGGTGGAATACGAAGACATTTTAACAATTCATACAGTTTGCGCACTTTTTTTACAAAATGTTAATGTATTATATCCGTGTACTGTAACTCACTAAATAATGTCTTTTAAATGAAAAGAAATGTAAAATAGCGAGGAACAGAATCAATACAGAGGAAACATAAGGAAGAGAAGAGTAACACGTGTATACATCTCAAGCGCACGTACAGCAAAAAAAAGAATACAAAGACAAAGTGTAAAAATCAGTAAAACGTTTTCTCGGAGACAAAAGGAATAGAAGCAGAACATTTATGAATGAAAATAATAATAGATTGGATAATGATGATGATAATGATGAAACTGCAAGAAGTTAGAAACAGTACCTAGGAAAACGGTATAGCGAAGAAGAACTGTCTCCAAACACTATTAAGGATGAAACAGAGGTAAATGCAAATAACTTGGGTAAACCTATTGTTGGGGTATAAAAACGCTAGATGGAGATCGAGAATTGACCACAGAAAGCAGATTCAGAAGGATTTAGGTTGCAGTAGTCATTAGAAGATGAAGAGGCTTGTACAGGATAGAGTATCTTGGAGAGCTCCATCAAACCACTCTTTGGACTGAAGACAACAACAACAACATTCCTTTTACTAATCTGTTAAATTTCTTCCAGGGGACGAACATCCAATATCAGCTCAAATTTCAGCTTAGAATACCTATTCGTACTTTTCGCCTTGTATGGCTGCAGTAATCTTTGTAAAATCTCTTATTTTTATTTTTAAATTAAATACTACTTCAATAAGAAATTCTAAATATTTAACCTTGACAGGTAACCCTGTGGGGACTGCATAAATGATTGAGAAAGAAGTAAAATTTACTACAACATTTATTTTTCAAAAGGAAGAACACACATAAATTACGATAAACAAGTTTTGATTGAATACCGTAAACAACTAACAGGTAGTTTAAGAACAAAATGGACAAGGATCCTCTGTGGCGGAAGTGAGTCAAGTACTCTGGCCCTAAAAATGTGGATAACGCAAATCTGAATTGATCTGACGCTCAGCAGATTTTGATTGGTCAAATCTACTGTAGTTCCACTACATAGATGCAGCTGAGAGCAAGTGACGATTGAGATCTGTACGCCCTGACAGTGCTGGAGTGGCAGTACGTTATCATGTTTACTCTGTGCGGCGATGTAACTAGCAGCTGGTGATATGGGTGCGGTGGAGCCACGAAATAAATGCAAAAATCTCACAGTCTAGCCATCAGGCAGATGGATCGCAATTTACTCTCTACCAGAGCCCTGAAATCGCGGCAGTTTCAGAATGTGACACACCCGTTTGCTGCTCATACCAAGGACCAGTTTGGCTCTCTTCAACGACAGAGTACACAGGATAACAAACGTCAAAACTGGTAAACCAAAAACGAATAAGTGTGCCCTTAGCAAACTAGCAGTCCGAGACATTTGAAGTCTCACTGTCAGACCAGTAAGAACTTCACCACAGGCTCCCCAGTCTAAACTACTCGGAAGTCAAGTCAGTCTCAGGGCAGGTCCCAAGCACCAAACACACTCGCGAGAGCTTCGACCAGAAGTGCTCTTACCAGACCATAGTCCGGCACCTGAGTGCCTTTGCACATCTCAAAAAAAAAAAAAAGTTTTTCTACAAAGTGCACGAACGACACCGTCTTCACGCCGTCTTGAGCCAATCACAGGGCTCTAGAGGCGCTAAATCTCCCCTCCCACATGACAGCACAAACTCATGTCGAACCAGGACAAGAGTTAAGAAACCTGAGTCTCTAGAAAAAAATTAAAACACCAATTTCGGCTTTTTTAAGTTTCCACGGAGGGGGAAGATGATTTTCTCCAAAGTGCTGTCGCTTCCCATGCCAACAAGCAAACAGATTTAATCTTAAAGATCTTTATTTAAATCATTTGTGCCTTGAAGCTTGTTAGTCCTCGCTGTGAGGTGTAATAAAGATTCTATCTCTAAAACATTCCCAGATGCTAGAGATTCTTAGAGAACAGAGGCGGCCAATGGAAAGGGTTCACAGGCCTATTTGCAGTATCAGTGAACACGAAAACTAGTGAATTTTTAATACATGTGGTTCTGCACAGAATGCCTGGTTTATGAGTCCACTGTATAGATACGTTCCATCAATCATCCCCAGCCCAGCCTTCCACTGGCGTTGCTGCAGGTAGCTCGGCATTGTTTTGCTAGAGACCTGTCTCAAGGAGGTGCTGTCCTGTCTGCCCTGTATGGCTGTGGGCTTGTCCGGCAAGATTTACTGAAAGATGGGCACATCGCCAATTGCTTTCAACTCCAAACATGTCATTACTACAAGCTAAGAACCATAAAAATACATCATGCTTTTAGCGCCCTACCAGGCTCCATCGACATCTGCTCAGGCCATTAACTTTCTAAGAGTCTCGCTCAAGATGCATCAGGTTGTAATTAAATCTTTAATAATTGTCTGTTTGCGGAGAATGAGTGAGTAACTTGTCCTCTCTCAACCTGAACATGGAATTTCTTGGAAATATTGTTCTAATGTTGAAGGCTAAGTATTATGAAGTATCCTTCCTGACTGGAATGTCTAACATGGCAGATTTTTATCACAATATCTTTGGCATATGACAGTCACTAAAACTTACAATTACAATAATGTTGAAACATGAGATGGACATTTCAATAAATGTAAGTGGACAAACATTTCCACTCTTAATATGGGGTAGGGTGAAGGGAGAGTACTGTACTTTGGAAGACTCTTCATGCTTTCTCTAGTAGCCAGCAACGTAATCGAAGTTTAACATACTTTCTTGTTCCATTACTAAAAGATGGCATACACTTTTTAAGCGATGCATTCTGTTTTCTAAATTTACAACAAATGCCCCGGAAGATTAGGCTTTTATAAACGTGAAAACATGTTCAAAGATACAATGAGCTCACATGCCTAGGAAAAATATTCTATAGGAGTTTTAAAGCGTTGCTGTTGAGAAAATTTTTCATGTCACTATTCTGTTACACACCAGTAACCAGTAACTGAAATCAAGCAGCAGTACCATCAAAAGCGAGTACAAGTTAAATGCATATTGAAATAGAAGTTTTTAGATACAACGCAGATTTCCATTTTTATGATTGTTAAGACATTAACGAAACGCAGTTAGTTCACGAGTTCCATGGTAAAATAGCTCCTTCTGTTTCAAAGTGCAAGGCAGTGCACGACTGACTAAATATTGTTTAATCGTCTACATGTTATACAGTTATTTTCAGAACCTATAGACTTTTACTTACCATAAAATTCTTTAACTGAAAAATTAACAATATATCTAAATAGGTTTAATATATATATCACTTAGTGCGTAGAACTCGAAATTTACAGGTGCTTCACAAAACACAACCTTATTTCTGGCACAACAAAAACTGTAGAAAATGGCGGAAAGTGCTTATGGCGCTCTCAAGAGCGAATGCCTTCATGTGATTCTAAAATCATTCCCTAGACTGAAATACCGACAGAAAACATCTTGTGGTCCTAGATACCCAATCCTGTACGTACCATACTCTCCCTACTATTAGCTGTCATACGTGCTGTAAGTATATTCTCTGTGAAGGGGTCTGGAAACATTGTTGAACCAAAATAATAAGCTCAGTGCGAAATCATACGGTTTTGAACGACAGGAGAAAAGTTAAAGGTCCGATGAAACTCACATCATTATAGACGGAGCACTTTTAGTTCAGTTGGACAGTAATGAGGTAAGAAAAAAAACATGACTTTTTGAATAAAGCGTCGCGGCATTCGCACAATCTCAATTAGAGAAACAGCGGTTACAATCAGGATGACTGCACGATTATTGAACCCTGAGCGTCCCAAGTAGGACTCAAGTTGCTTAACTAAAGCAACAGCTCGCTGTGTTCCTGTTTTTAGCTCCCAGGGTTCAGGCCAATCTGTGACCTAGACACATTGTACTACGTGCCAATTTGTTTACTTGTCAGATTTCTTTGGTTTAAATAACATCTTTTTATCAGCGTGCTTCCCTGTGTGATGTTTCCGTATTGTTGTTAGACAACTGCTCAGACACTGAAATATGATGAATTAGAAGTTTTTTTTCTGTTTCAGTCGCATGTGTGACCTGCTGGACGAGCCGATTGCTAGAAAACCAGTTTCTGAGTCACTGGGGTCGCAGCTTGGTAAGTGGGTCTCATGTCTGTGGTACATCATGGAGTTTTTTTAATTCTCTCTAATTAGAATTTGAGTAGATGGCAGGTATTTTCAAGCGACTCAGTTTGTGTAGTTATTATTCACGACAGATTAGAACACAGTTTGAATACTTAACCCTAAGCTGACTGGAGAGTATTGTTTTAACGCCTTACCTGTCTCTAAATTATTATAAGCCCTCTGTTGAAGAGATGTGAACTCTCATGTAGTTGTAACAAGCTGTAAATGATACTTCCTGTTGTTTTCAGTACCTTTGCACTCAACTGAATAATCCTTAACCAAGGCCTAAAACTGTTCCAGAGATCAGTCAAGACATACTTTGCGATGTGTTGTAGCTAGTAATGGAATATATTTACATTTCGTATAACCGAGTGAGACTGATTTCCAAACGTATCGTATAGTTTAGGCAGTATTAAAATCTACAAATATCTACCCAATTAATGGGAACTATAGTGTATGGGTAAGTATTACAGACGAAAGAATTGGTATTATACTCACCTGCCAATCAGGTGTCACACGACTCATCAGGAAATTAATTCTCTTCATTGTTATTGCAGTAATAGATAACTTCTGAACTAATGGATAAGATAGAAGGTTTGTCGTTAGCTGTATTTAATATGAGCATTAAATTCTTGGCTGATGTAACTGCAGTTCCGAGTTAGGTGTAATACGTCACGTACTTGTTCTCTATAACTAGTTTGAAATCTCGTTAAAGACCATCAATTATGTAAACTGACATATTTTATGAACTGGAACTGTGGCAATAAGAACGCGGTAGATCATATTATATTTTAACACATAATTATTTTTGTTGCTGCCATGCGTACAAATATCTTTGTATTAAGACGACTGTAGTCTGCCAGAAAGTAATAATGAGTGGGGTTTTAAAATGACTGTAATTAATTTCATATTATTCTTTAGTAATCAACGAGTCATGACAGTATCGGGAAGGATTCATATTTCGCGCCATCGTTTCCTCCGTACCGTTACGTAAACTCTTGCCAAAACCAGAGGTAACGCAAATTTTCTAATATTTCGTTAAGTTATATGTTATCAAACCTCTGTCTCTTCGAACAGAATTTCGTAAATTGTAACTCTGGCATTTCTGGTCGACTGTTACTACAAGTAAAAAAGATAATTTGCCATATGCTATGTATTCGGTGTAACTGCTGAATTATTAGAGGATCAAAAATGGGAGACGAGTCTAACTGGCCGCGACTGTACTTGGAGATGGTATAATGGAAACTGACAGAGGATGGATAGCAACACAATTCATATTGACCACAGCACTTTCCAAACCTCTGAGACAATAGACAGTTATGTGCTTCAATCATTCTGTAATGTTTTCACCATCTTGAAAAATAAACTATCGAAGACCGGGACGCAGTAATATGACCCTTTACATAGTTTCCAACAAGCGTAGTGAACTGTCAAGGAGCAACTTAGTTGGGCCCCTTGACACATTTCTCTGTACTGTTGTGATCCTATTGTTATATTTGTTTGTCTCTAAGAAATGAGTTACAGCGAAAGGTAATGCTGAAAGCTTAGCTAACAAATGCTCCCACTTTGTTTTGAAATCAGTCGTTTCAAATTACCGATTGTTCTTAGGGCGTGTAGTATCTTCAGCACCCTTGGACCTCAAAGCCACCCCACTAGATCACAACGTAGCATCTGTTATTAGTTTTAGCACAAATGATTCAATGCGGGTTTCTTCCTTTCTGATGGAATTGTGTAATGGTTGTTGTACACAAAACATTCATTCCGTAGCGGGTCGTTGTTGTCCAATGTAGTAAACGATTGCAACGCTCAATTAGTTATCTCGTTTCTTTGTTTTTGTATATCTTGATAGCTGTAGTCCGTGTGGCGAAGGAAGTGCCCTGACAGTTAAAGTGGTTGTGCGCGACTGGTCCGCGTGCCTGCCACAACTAACCACATCCCTACGGCAAAGCCTCAACGTTGCCGTAGCTCTGTAGAAGACATTGTTTTGGTCACGTAGCTTCCACACCACCGGCATTCTATCCAAATTCGCAACTGAAAGCTGGCTACAGGGCTGCCATTTGTCAGGGTTCTTCTTTCATCATAATGAGTATAGCTATATCGTAATGTTCATATATGCTGCATTGAATGGCTTGATATAAAGAAAATTTAGCTAATTTAATGCTTACAGAATAATACAATGTTTTATATTAGTCCCAGTACAGGCTACCCAGACCGGTGAGTCTTACTCAGTATTTTGTACATGTTGATTATTTTTGGTGAGTTACAAGCATATTTCCCATTGTAAATTTAGAGGTACTGTACTGACAAAGCATGATATGAAGTGGACCTGCTTTAAGTCCGCTGTAAAGCTATGACAAAATGAGAATTTTCCCAGATGATTTTATGTAGATGTTTCTTATGATTAAAAGCCTTACCAACAGCGAGAAACGTAACAGCTTCAATTATAGTGTGTAGTGCTCTAATACGTAACAACCACTCATGTCCCAAAAAACCGCTAAACACTTTTCTGTGTGAGTTCTGTGCAGACAGCAAATCATCTGAAATAATAACACGCCTTAAGCTTCGACTGCACACCATTTTTCAAACTTACCAGTGTTGTAACATGTCTGTCTGCGGCGTGCTCGGCGATGCTTGCACACCGCTGCATTCCTGACAGCTAGATGTATCTTGCGTGCTGAACGTTTGATTTTTGTGTTTCAGAAGGAGACCAGGACAAGACGCCAACCTCACCGACGCGTCGCAAGCTGCCTAAGACCCCGGTATAGACAGTAGCGTAGTTAGCTGGCACACAGCGCACTTTCATAGCTCTCACACACTCAGAGTCGTCCATTCCCGAGGGAAAGCACTGGCGATGTGCATCTACACGCCCCCACAACACCTCTCGGCTCGAGTGCACCAGCATTACAGTCTTTCAATATTTCTCTTAGCTGTTTCATAAGTTTTATAGACTGTTGCCCACCGCTACAAAAAAAAAGGCAGTTAGAGCACACTCCTCTATTTCCCCTACACATTTCTTAAGACGTTTACACAATATTTTCAAAAAACTCTCCATATTTTATATTTTATGCAAAGTTTGTACAATTATTTCTTTAATGTGTTCATTAGTCAACATAAAAGTGCAGATGTACCTGTTGTGGAGTTGGCGTGAACAGGCTGTGAGACTGATGCGGGGTCTATATGAAGCACATGAACATATCTAACGCGGTGCATATTTCTATAATTTCACAAATGGATATTACTATTACAGCTTAGCGTATAATTCTTCCACGCACTCAAGCACTTTATCGAGATCTCTCGCAGCCAAGTTCAAGACTCGTCTCACAAGCACAGTAACCCACTTACGTTGAGTAAAGACAACGACACTTCTGGGTCAGATCAGTGTGCGACAGAATGGGAAATTTGTCTGTGTTTGTGCTCTATCCGACAAAGATTTTCCACAAGGACTTTATCAAGCACATTAATCTCGAAACTTTCGCTACACACTGTGGCATATTTTACATGGACGTTGATTCCGGTTTATGTAGTTTCCTGCTGCTTACCTGTTGGGTACCACAAAGACATTCGGAAGCAGAGTACACTCTATAATTTCGGTTTCAAAATTTATGACGATCGTACGGAAAATGTTGACAATGATGCATCTAAGTAATAGCATTAACCTGCTGCTTTATTTTAAACTAATTTTTTTACAATTAGAAATAATTAACTAGTTCGCGAACAATATGTATGTGTTAAGAGGTATTCTGAGAGGAATGCTGGAAAACATATGATGTAAGAAAATGGGGACAAAAAAATCAGAATCTCATGGTTAGTAGGAAAAAGAAGTTTTTAAGTTCACATACTTTTAATGTGGGACAGAATGGCTGCTGTTCACGACATCTTATGGGTTCACGTATTTCCTGTAACGTCTTCATGCTGTCTTTGTAGACTTGGTTCTGAGTCGTGGCCTGTTGCGAACTACAGCTATTTGTTACCGCTGTTTACATTAGTATGTGTCGCGCTTACCCTTCGTAGTCACCTTGTTTTTAATGCAGCTTCGAAAGAAGCAATGTCTACAGCGGTACATTAATCTACTGGTTAAGTTGTTCAGATGCTGATGATTTCTGTAGATTTGTTCAAGTGTTCACTTAATATCTTCGTATTACTTACATGTATCGTATGTCAATAGACTTTTCACAAGAACACCCCTCGAATTCAAATCCACGAGCATAGTGTGAGCTAACTTCGTAGAATCAGGGATAATAGAAACCACGTTTGTTATCTGTTATAAACAACACATATTGTTGAGTATATGATGTATTTGTTGTCACCTCCCGACATTTTTGCCTAAAGTGGAAAACCAACCACTATGTTGTATTCCTGCCAGTAAACTTGATGCAGAGACATCTGATAAGTACTACGTATTTAGGAAGGCCACCGCCAGCAAGAGTATGAATTAAAACTTCATTTATTTACCATTATATGATGCTAAGCCATTCGGTACCATGTCTCGAACCAGGATGTGTGAAATACAACTGGCGGATACAGTTATACATTAGACGCTACTTTGTAGAGAATCTTATGGGCCCAGGAAAAGGGGTGTCGACTCTTCAATGATTTTGTTTCCTGTTACCTCGCCTTACTGAATGTATATGAATTGTATACATTCTTTTGCATTTCGGAGTCCTTCTACTGCGTTTTACATTGACGTAATTCTATTAATTACTAGCGCTTTATCTACACATCGTCACTGGAACTCCATACATGTAAATATATTTGCTTGAAATGTGATGCTATGCAAATGCAAATGCCATCCCTGAGAAACGTGTCAATGATACTGAACAGAAAGCCATTTTCTCACCCTGCAAATAAAGTTCATTAGGTAACGGTCTTCCAAAAGGCCGCCACCTCCATTCCTATAAATTTCGCCCATAACGCCCCACTAAGTTCCAACATGAAGATCAAAATAATTCTAGTATTTTACACGCACATAAAGCAGTTATAGGCGCAAACAGTATGACGTATGCATGTAGGCAGGAATAAAACCCAAGAGTGACAAAAAAAATAAATAAAATTATAATTAAATTTTGACTGTCAGACATCCTCCATACTGCAGTCCAATTACAAAGAGTTAAGGTAGAACAGAAAGCCGGAAGACCAGTATTTGTTATCCATAAATGCTGTTCATCTGATAAAGAACACTGTCAAAAGCAGGAGAGCTACTAAGACTTGTCATATATATCCCATTCCTAGGCAAACACTTCATAGCAGGAGTTCGCTATGAAACAAGTTATTCCCCACTGTACAAGGTTTCAGGTATGAAAGCGATTCGACAATCATTAATCAGCAGTTAAGTTAAGTAGTTTCAGAAACCTCTCTCAGGTTTAGTAGGAATACAAATCCGTAAGAGCACTTCTGTCATTCTGCAAAGACTCTTAATGTAACGCGAGGCTGTACAAAACCCTGAGCTACTTGGATCTACATTACCTTGTTAAATAGAAACATATACGTCGTACGGAAACACTTACAGTTATCACAGATAGTGAGCAGGATAATATCGGTTTTAGGAAAATTTTAAATCAGGTAAAGATCATACATATTGCTTAAGTGACGATTGTCTGTTCCAAAATTGTCGTAAGCATACTAATTGCAAATTTTTATAATGAAGAACAACTGTTCAGAAATTCCAGTGCCCTGGTTGGTTTTTTAAATGTTTTCGTTACCTTATTTATCAAATCTGGATTTTTGTCTAGATATTGATAATACGTGTGCATCAAGAGGTAAGTGTTATTTAATGTGTCATGGCTTATAAGTTCAGTAATTGCCAGACCATATACTCTCATTTGCTTAGGGCTACACAGTGTAGCTCTTCCTCCGTGGAGTGGCAAATTCGTGGTATGATTAGAATTGGTATAACTTAAATTTTTGTGTATCAGTATCAATCATATCATTTAAATTCAATAATATAGTTATTAATTTTCGATATTCCTTTGGAATTCATGTGTAATGTGCTGGTTATACAAAAAAGTTGAATTGTCGAGCATGTTAATTTATTTACGAACTTGGTGTTACCTGATACGGCAAATTACTTCTAAAAGCATGACGTCCCAAAGTATTTAAGTCCTATGGTAAACAACACCGACAATTTCACTAGATGTGAGTTTTCTACGAAAATCAAGATGCAGTGCATATGGTAGATTACAGAGAGCTTTGGATGATTTTGTAAGGAGGATTTACAGCGACTCCCTTTAAAATAATATGCAAAAACGTCAAGGTGACTATAAGTACTGTCGATATTGTTCGTTCACAGAAAGGCCTCAATGAAACTGTGCAAAGAAGAAGCAAGTGAAAGATGATATAAACAGGGAATACGTTTAGAGAAATAAGCCTCATAAATTCTTCCCACAAAGTGTAAAGGGATATACATAGCAGAATGGTAGTATCACACTGGTATAAATCGTGCATGACTCACTCTTTTCGTGAACTATTTAGTAAATGTCGTTTTAAAAGGTTTGCTTTTACGAAAGTAAAGATAGTGTCTTGGGAAACGATTTTCCTGGGTCTACTCTAGGTACTTTAACAACAATAAGTATAACTGAATTGATCATTTGTGGTTATCGAAGCCATAAATCCACCGGGAAAGTAGATGGATCGCAGTGTGTTAACATCTATATTCAGCATGAAAATTTTAAAGTAGGCTTAAGTGCATCACTAACGTTGAGTAATTGTTGGTGTCTTGTTCTCGTACTGCGAGTCTGTTATGCGGGATGCAGGACTCGTATAATTAATTGAATCTTCATCCAGAGTTGTGCGTGTCTTCTAAAATAACTACTGCTGAATGGAACAGGTTTATCAGGCACGTGTGTCCTGCTCAGTGTTCAGAAAGAACAGTCGCTAGATTCTATACATGTCACATTTATGTGCAAGGAAATCCTCTGTGGTTAATGACACATTCAAGTAATGGCTGCCAGTTTTAAAATTGAATTAAATGCCATGACAACTACGTGATGTTACTTCTCAGATCGTGAGAAATTATAAACGATGTTCGTGACTAAATCCTTCGACATAGACATTCGAAATTCACTTCTCATTTTCCATACGAAACGTTTGTCGTAGACATTCACATATTGTAAGAGTCCAGCTGTAGATCATCGACTTCTTCAAAATCACATTTTCGGGTAGCGAACATTGTCGGTTTCGCTATAGTTATTTCTGCGGCGTCCAGAATCCTTCAACATTTTTATTCTAGTTACTATGCAGTAGCTTTGATGTTATAACAGGAAAACGTTTAATTGGCTGCGTTTTAGTTGTAAAAATCAATACTCGCCTTCCTATTAAATAGCGTACTAACCGGCAAAACGAACTGAAGACCTGGCCCAGGTGACAGCATCCTCGTTTTTGTTTTTTTCGTACAATTCAGTGTTCCAAGTGGAGAGCTGTTACACGCTACACGTACACATTCCAATGCCCTCACTGCTAAACAACACTGGACACTGATCGACACTTCTGTCTCATAATACTTCTCGGACACTGTAACTTTGCCAGCATTATTCACAGTCTAACGTGTACTGATCCACATTTCGTCTAAACATCTGTCCCACATAGAGAAATCATTCCTCATAGTTAGCTAGCCTTGAAGTTTAATTCTGTGCGACAAAAGCTGCGAAGTTTACCAAAAGTTGGTATACTCTTGTACTGCTCAGCCTAATAACGCGTTTATCAATATCTCCAGTAGGATATTCATAGTGCTTATTCTTACTTAGGACAGATACCTCAGTGTAACCTATTTCAGCCTTGTGCCTCTTCTGTCATAATATAATCTGCACACTTTCTCAGCTTTGACAGTTTTTTTTTTTTTTTTTTTTTGCCCGTTCTGTCTCACTTTTCCTGCTGCATTGTCACTTCTTTCTCCTTTCTGTAGTCAACAGCTATAAGGACACTAGAAGCGAGTCGCTGCGGCTGCCTCTTACGTCATTATCAACGACCACTCTCCTTTCTAGTGCTGCGAGGTATCAACACGTACTACTTCGAACTAGACCGTCAACGTACCTAGTCATGTGACCAACTTATTTCTCACTAGGGCCGGGACTACGATTTGATATGTTGCTTAGTACTCGTACATTTCCCAATTTGTAGCGGCAAGGCTGACAGACTACACCACAACACTTATGTAGTGATATCATCGATCAGTTTCCCGCATTTACACAGCAGCCGTTTCTTTCTTTAAAAATCACGCGAACGTGTGTGTGTGTGTGTGTGTGTGTGTGTGTGTGTGTGTGTGTGTGTGTGTGGTGTGTATGCGCGCTCGCGTCATGATATTACTTCTAAAGGACAACTCACACCGTTTCCCCTGTAAACATGTCACTTAACTGCAAATCTCACTAAAATTCTCCATAGTTACTGACAAACAAACCTATCCATTACTTTCTTTCTACGAAAGGTGCAGCATCTACACATCCTTATTCTGCTAGAAAACTCTATCCTCTGTCATCTAATTTTCACTAATAATATCTCGTTCTCAAACTTTTAAGAGAACAAAATCTGATTAATACCTGGCTCTGAGTAGCTTGTGCATTATAATCGACTTTAATGACGAAAAAGGTGCCTTGTACCAAGAGAAATGAGTTATGATGTATTTGACACGCATCATAGCAGACTATTTTATTTATTTCAGATGATGAACGCTTAAGGCTCTATTGAAATGAAATAACGGATACATACTGCCGTCGTTGTTTTTGAAATAACAGAAATGCAAGAGAATTCAAGAAAATGGGGAGGGTGGACAGGAAGCTTGTCATGGTCACGCTTTTACAGTAAGTTTAGGCAAATTACGATGCTACGCAGATAACGTCAAGTATCATAGAATGATGTATATGCCATTTAGATGTACCAAACTCCTTGAAGACATCTGTAGCAACAGTAAACGTAGAAACTCAGCAGTTTTTCCATTATATCGAGGACATAAATGGCCTCCGTCGAATTTCTTCTGTGATGATTGTCCCATGTAGCTGGGACCCTTAGAATTCTGTAGAGGTAAAATAAATATTCCTACATTACAGAAGTTAGCAGGAAGGTAAAGTATAACTTAGAAATGAAGTCTCATTGGTATATAGTTTAGTAGAGTTTTTTTTACTGGAATTGCATACATTATATAGAATATATATGAATTCTAGATTTCATAGAATTTTGGTGTCCTTTAGGCATTATCAGTGGCTTTCTTCTAGACATCCTTGAAGTAGCTGTCTCGTGGGCTCTCGTTGCTGAACAAAATGCTTTTGTATTAGTGTCTTTCATATATCGTAGAATTCACCGTATGGTCACAACTGATTTTATTTGGACAGCTTACAGCTGTTATCAGACCTTATAGGGCAACGATGAACAAGACGCCTAGTCGTTAACTGAACTCATAAATAATTCACTTAACAACTATGCGTCCTCTGTGACAATGAATTCCAAGGCCTGATGATGGCCGAAAGCCATGTAAATAGACTCTGTTGTGACTGAGAGGTGAATTTTGCGATTCATATATGTATACCAAGGTCACCGGTCTTCTCCAAAGGTCGAAAGACCTCATTTGATGTCATTGTTCTCTTCATCATGAACTCCTGCGGTAGAAGGTTGTAAAACTTGCATTTCCGAGGCGCAAATAAGTTTAGTGACTTATCACCTCGGTATGAAGACACTCTGGAGCAAACAGCAGAAATGTATAAGTAACTACGTCGAAAAAAAGATCGGGGTATTGTGCCTTACATCGCAAGAAATAGGTTGGTAATTGAAAAGCAGGTTAATTTTGCAACAAAATTCCACCGAAATGTTATGAAGAGTTCATGCTATTATGAGAGCGTTGTGAAATGAAGTGACATCTGACTGTGGCAAAATTCTTCGCAATTTTAAAATATTAGCGCATGAGCTTAATATACTCATATATATGTAAAACTGCTGCCTGCTTTTTCTAGTAGCCTTAACTGCGTGCTGTGAAATTTTGTAATAATCTTGCTAAAGAGTACCGCTTTAAATTTTGTAGACAAGTTTCTAGTATTCATAACTGTTACACTTGTTAAATACACACACCCTCGACAGTGATAGAGCTTCTCTGAACAAAAATCGCTCAGAATGTGAGACTTCATCGCCCCTGGAGCGAAAGAGTGGCATAGCATATTTTCATATCTCTTATATACTTGTGATTCCGGTAAGATATTTATTCGTAGTTCAGTTTCCTCTCATTGGAGTTAACGACTATAATGTACACCTTTCCTTATCAGTGTGTTCTGCTCATGGGGGAAGTAAACTCCAAGCTAGAGATGCTATTTTATTTAGTAGACTATGCTTGCTATAGCTAGGCGCACATAGTTCTGTGTATATATACACATTGATTACGCATCAGTAGTTTGTATGACAAAGTAGGTAAGTTGAAAATAATATATGTTTAGAGAAGTGTGGTCATTTTTTGACCGCATGTGTCAGATGGGACAGTAGCTAGCAGAGTGACGTGTGTCGGCCTACTTGGTGTTGTAGTGAGCACAACCCGTAGAACTAACAAAACGTATTGTATATATCTCCCTAATGACTCCTTTTGTGTGCTGTCAAGATGAGACTATCACCCCAAAAATATGTTCTATTTTTATGCTCGATATTTTGTATTTCTATTTACTGACAAATATATTTTGTTTAATTTTGTTTTCGAGGCTATTTTTATATCTACATGGCGCAGCTTTTTAAGTTAATCTACAATTCGAAATCCCTTACATATCCATTTATGACTGACCCCAAAAACCTATAGGATTTTGTATTCACATACACTACTATTTTCTATAATGGAATTATGTGCTGAGAATATTTTCGTGAACAACAAATAATTTTGTATGTAGGCAAAGTGTCGTTCCTCCATGGGTAACTACGCCACAGCCACTAACGAAGTACCTAAATACTTCCAGTTATCGAGTCACGTACGGTAAAAATAGCAACAGGCAGCTTTCATCGCATCCTGTATCAGTTTTCCTTTCTGGGTTCTAGAAAGCAAAATGTTGACTATATCGTCACGTCTTCAGAATCTGTATTATTACTTTCTTTATTCCACAAGAGAGATATATTATTATAATAATTGTAAATGTACAGTAGGTGAATCATCCCGATCTCATCATTGTGGTCCTTACGTTTTCTATTACTTTCGATTCCCGTATGTTGTTTCCATAGGAAAACTCTAAAGCACAACGGCGAGTTACATTTGTTGGAAACTGATCTTCCACAAAATTTCTCAACTTTTATTTTTGTGCGACAATCATTTTTCACAGTAGATGTAGAATATTGTCTATTACTAAGCTGAAGGTGGTATACGTGAATGATTGTAATGGGCAAAGTTATTTTGTTCTTATTTGATTCTTGGTATTTGAACGTTGTGTAGCAGTTATTTGGCTGAAAGCATTCGTTATTTTGAAATGAAAACTATTTTTCTTCAATTATATCCTGAATTTTTTGACAGCTTTCAACTGTCCTTAACGTCTAGACATGTATTTATAATTTTATATTCATCACATTAGGCGTTTCTTAAAATTACCCACATTCAGTAAGCATTTTAAGCACTTGGACAACACAGTATAAGTTCAGTAAGCTACAGAGTTGCACTGTATATTGTTGTTACGTAAAGTGAGTAAGGTGCATTAGATACCGAGGATCAATTTCAAAGGCTTTCTGTAAGAAGAAAATTAATTAAAACTTATTTTGTGTACTAAACTTGTTCCTTGTATTCGGCATGAATCGTGTAAGGGTTTCCTATAGTTAGAGAAAACACACCCGTATTTTGTAGATGCAGAAGATATTTAAACTTCAGCGTATAATCAGTTAATACAGTGTAGTCTAATAAATTAATCCCAACATAAACAACTCACGATCGCAGTAGGTAGTCGTTTCTCATATTCTGGAAAACTAACATTGCTTTTGTCCCATTGCGGCAGATATAACTAGTGAATTAGTCTTTGTAGCTTGTAAGAATAAATGAAGTTTTCTTTACACTAAATTATGTATTTCCATTTAGAATGTTTTACGTCTATGGTGATTTTTATCCAAAAAATAGTTCTATGCCCTAATAGAATGTATCAAATGGATACATATCCAGGTCCCATTGCAGTTTTCGTTTCTGAAACTGAAAACATGAACTGAATCAGTACCCGCGAAAAGATTCCCTGCTCAGTATGTTTGTCTACTACCACTACGGCGATGTCCTGTACTAAAGTATCTATTTTATATTATATTTCGAGAAACAAAATTTCGAATATTTGATGTAGTACCTATATGAAACTGCACAAACATAATATTCGTACTGCTGTCTTTCATCTGTATGTCGTGGAGTTAAACTAGTGGACTTTATTCTGAATATTCTATGCATGACTCACTGGTGAATGGATTTCGCATGCCAGGCATGTACGACAAACACACATCCTGTTGTAGTAGATAACTGTTCTGTGTAACTGGATTTTTGTCTTGTACGGAGCATACTGGTAATGTAAGAACTAGTGAATTTGATACAAGCTTACGTGAATGGAAGGTAGAGAATTCTTTGACTTTCAGGTACTTGAAATTTATATATAAAAATTAATATATGTACATATTCTATTTATAATAACCGTATAGAAATGTGTATGAATTAATTTCAATGTTAAACTTAATACAAGTAAATCTATCAATATATAATATGCAAAAAAGAAAACTGTATTGAAGTTAGTAACTGCCTTTATTTTGTGATGTAAATATTTAATCAATAAACGCAATTTCTCGTGACCGGAAGTTGCTCTGTTCTTCAGAGGACT
Organism: Schistocerca gregaria; assembly: GCF_023897955.1. NCBI lineage: Eukaryota > Metazoa > Arthropoda > Insecta > Orthoptera > Acrididae > Schistocerca > Schistocerca gregaria. Next base: position 467,360,176 of record NC_064922.1, read on the forward strand.
GCCCGCTATCCAACTGTCCCATCTGGCACTCGCGTCTCACGTGCTCTATGCGTGGTAACGCTTTTCTGTAGCCCGGGAGAACCGAGGCGTGCTTTTGTTTCGTGAGCACGGCCCTCCAGCAAGGACCACGGGGACAAAAAGTGCCAGAGGTTGTATTTGTTTGTAATGAGGAGGCCCATCCGCATAGAGTATGTGCATCTCGCATCTGCCTTTCGCACCATAAGGTGCTGATGTTCTGTTTGATGTTTTGCATGTGTCGTGCAGTTAGTCGGGTGCCGGACCCGGCCTTTTGATACGTTTGCACTGCATGGAGCATGTCACTCGCTACGTGCCAGAAATCCCATCCCAGACACAACACGAACACACGATGCACAACGCAAACTCTTCCTTAACTAACTACAGACATTTTCACTACTCAAAACATTTGTTCTGGAAGCAACTGTAATGGCACAAAGCCTAGTATAAAGTAACATTTTCTTCCATCAGTAACAACAAGTTTATTTTTGTCTGTTTGGAGTCTTGCCGTTTTAGCTACAGTGAACTATGAGCGACTTTATTATTCTTTAGGAACCATCAGCGACTACAGATGCCAACATCTCGTGATGGTAAGAGCTACAGGTAAAAAAATTAGTTATAGAAGTAGCCCTACTGCCATCATAAAGAGCAGAAAACAAGATGGAACAGACATTGCTACAGCGAGACCAATTTAGCTTTGGACAAGTGCATATTTAGCACATTTCTGACCTAGTACCTCCATATAGGAAAAGTATGGTACAGTCTCGACAACAACGGGAAAGTATGAAGAGACAGTATTCGTGTAATGTAGCATTCTTTATTAAGCTGATATAACTTAACGGGTGCCACTTACAACAATGGTACAGAAAAAAGTTAAATAGCCACATCATAAGCGTTGGGGACTAAAGCACAGCAAAGATGGGTCTAATTCATACGATTATAACACCATCCAGCTATTAAAAGTCATATATATTGACTATCAAAAGCTCTGCCTGAAATTCTGAAAAACTTTGACTTGCCTGGCTAGAGCCAGAAGAGGAAAATGTGTGATATTACTAATGCTTGCTTAATTGAGAAGACCCATTCTTCATATCATCTTTCGCTGAGGCGGAGTTTTTTTCCGTCTAATGGACTTCCTGAAATATTTAGTCTTCTAAGTTTTACAGTAACCTACAGCAGATTATATCAATATCTACAGCTACACCAATACTCCGCAAGTATGGCGAAGCATCCCCTTGCTATTCCAATTGCCAATTAGCTTGGGAAGAACAATTCTTTGGTACACCTCTATAAGAGCTCTAATTTCTCTAATCTTCTCGTTGTAGTCAGTTCTTAAGACAAATGTGGGAGGAAGCTATATGTTGCCCGGCTCTTTTCGGGACGGTGCTGTTGTTGTTGTTGTTGTGTTCATCAGTCCAGAGTATGGTTTTATGCAGCTCTCCATGCTACTCTATCCTGTGCAAGCTTCTTCATGTTCCAGTACTTATTGCAACCTACATCCTTCTGAATCTGCTTAGTATATTCATCTCTTGGTCTCCCTCTACGATTTTTACACTCCTCGCTGCCCTCCAATACTAAATTGGTGATCCCTGGATGCCTCAGAATGTGCCAACCGATCCCTTCTTCTAGTTAAGATGCGCCACAACTTTCTCTTCTCTGCAAATTCTATTCAGTACCTCCTCATTAGTTACATGATCCACCTATCTAATCTTCAGCATTCTTCTGTAGCGTCACATTTCGAAAGCTTCTATTCTCTTCTTGTCCAACTACACTCCTGGAAATTGAAATAAGAACACCGTGAATTAATTGTCCCAGGAAGGAGAAACTTTATTGACACATTCCTGGGGTCAGATACATCACATGATCACACTGACAGAACCACAGGCACATAGACACAGGCAATAGAGCATGCACAATGTCGGCACTAGTACAGTGTATATCCACCTTTCGCAGCAATGCAGGCTGCTATTCTCCCATGGAGACGATCGTACAGATGCTGGATGTAGTCCTGTGGAACGGCTTGCCATGCCATTTCCACCTGGCGCCTCACTTGGACCAGCGTTCGTGCTGGACGTGCAGACCGCGTGAGACAACGCTTCATCCAGTCCCAAACATGCTCAATGGGGGACAGATCCGGAGATCTTGCTGGCCAGGGTAGTTGACTTACACCTTCTAGAGCACGTTGGGTGGCACGGGATACATACGGATGTGCATTGTCCTGTTGGAACAGCAAGTTTCCTTGCCGGTGTAGGAATGACATAACGATGGGTTCGATGACGGTTTGGATGTAGCGCGCACTATTCAGTGTCCCCTCGACGATCACCAGAGGTGTACGGCCAGTGTAGGAGATCGCTCCCCACACCATGATGCCGGGTGTTGGCCCTGTGTGCATCGGTCGTATGCAGTCCTGATTGTGGCACCAAGGCAGAAGCGACTCTCATCGCTGAAGACGACAGATCTCCATTCGTCCCTCCATTCACGCCTGTCGCGACACCACTGGAGGCGGGCTGCACGATGTTGGGGCGTGAGCGGAAGACGGCCTAACGGTGTGCGGGACCGTAGCCCAGCTTCATGGAGACGGTTGCGAATGGTCCTCGCCGATACCCCAGGAGCAACAGTGTCCCTAATTTGCTGGGAAGTGGCGGTGCGGTCCCCTACGGCACTGCGTATGATCCTACGGTCTTGGCGTGCATCCGTGCGTCGCTGCGGTCCGGTCCCAGTCCGACGGGCACGTGCACCTTCCGTCGACCACTGGCGACAACATCGATGTACTGTGGAGACCTCACGCCCCACGTGTTGAGCAATTCGGCGGTACGTCCACCCGGCCTCCCGCATGCCCACTATACGCCCTCGCTCAAAGTCCGTCAACTGCACATACGGTTCACGTCCGCGCTGTCGCGGCATGCTACCAGTGTTAAAGACTGCGATGGAGCTCCGTATGCCACGGCAAACTAGCTGACACTGACGGCGGCGGTGCAAAAATGCTGCGCAGCTAGCGCCATTCGACGGCCAACACCGCGGTTCCTGGTGTGTCCGCTGTGCCGTGCGTGTGATCATTGCTTGTACAGCCCTCTCGCAGTGTCCGGAGCAAGTATGGTGGGTCTGACACACCGGTGTCAATGTGTTCTTTTTTCCATTTCCAGGAGTGTATTTATCGTCCACTTTTCACTTCCATACATGGCTACACTCCATACAAATCCTTTCAGAAACGACTTCCTGACACTTGAATCTATACACGATGTTAACAAATTTCTCTTCTTCAGAAACGCTTTTCTTGCCGTTGACAGTCTACATTTTATATCCTCTCTACTTCGACCATCATCAGTTATTTTACTCCCCAAATAGCAAAACCCCTTTACTCCTTTAAGCGTCTCATTTCCTAATCTAATTGCACCACCATCACCCGATTTAATTCTACTACAGTCCATTATCCTCGTTTTGCTTTTATTCATCTTATATCCTCCTTTTAAGACACTGTCCATTCCGTTCAGCTGCTCTTCCAGGTCCTTTGTTGTCTCTGACAGAATTACAATGTCATCAGCGAACCTCAAAGTTTTTATTTGTTCTCCATGGATTTTAATTCCTATTCCGAATTTTTCTTCTGTTTCCTTTACTGCTTGATCAATATACAGATTGAATAAGATCGGGGATAGGCTTCAACCCTGTCTCACTCCCTTCCCAACCACTGCTTCCCTTTCATGCCCCTCGGCTCTTATAACTGACTTCTGGTTCATGTACAAATTGTAAATAGCCTTTCGCTCCCTGTATTTTACTCCAGCCACCTTCAGAATTTGAAAGAGAATATTCCAGTCAACGATGTCAAAAGCTTTCTCTAAATCTACAAATGCGAGAAAAGTAGGTTGGTCTTTCGTTAAGGTAAGTCATAGGGTCAGTATTGCCTCACGTGTTCCAACATTTCTACGGAATCCAAACTGATCTTCCCCAAGGTCGGCTTTTTCCATTCGTCTGTAAGGAATTCATGTTAGTATTTTGCAGCCGTGGCTTATTAAACTTATAGTTCGGTAATTTTCACATCTGTCAACACGTGCTTTCTTTGGGATTGGAATTATTGTATTCTTCTTGAAGTCAGAGGGTATTTCGCCTGTCTCATACATCTTGCTCACCACATGGTAGAGTTTTGTAAGGCCTGGCTCTCCCAAGACTGTCAGTATTTCTAATGGAATGTTGTCTACTCCCGGGACGTATATTTCGAAATTCCAATAGTAAACCACTACGTCATTCTCAACGGCTGTCTTGTAGTGTCTGCCACTGATGTTTGTGGAGCATGTACGTAAAGCCCTCGTGTTTACTCAGCGATCCCGCTGCGAAACTCGCCACTCCACTTTCGATCTTCTGTATCTCTTCTGTTAATTCATCCTGTTAAAGGTGCTAGACTGATGATCAACACGCAAAAATCGCTCGGAGGATAGATTCGTACAGTTTTATATGGTCATTCCTATTTTGGACGTTCCAGATGCTTGTTTCAATATATGTTCCGGATGATTTATTACCAATAGCGTAAACGACCAGTAATGTACCTCTTCGCCTGTTTACATGCAATATGTTACCTTCAGTCAGTGCACCAATTGTCGTTGCTCTGCTGGCCTTAATGTATTTCTTTACAGGAGTACATCAGCAACGTCGTATGCCAACGCCCTCGTGGAGCATGCGACTATATCGATTAGATCATTTATATATGAGGGTAGGCAAATGGAAATTGAACACCGCCCACAATCGAAGCATGGAATGCACAAGTAATCACCGCACGCGTTAAGATACACTATTGGCCAGTAAAATTGCTACACCACGAAAATGACGTGCTACATAAGCGAGATTTAACCGACAGGAAGAAGATGCTGTGATATGCAAATGATTAGCTTTTCAGAGCATTTACACAAGGTTGGCGCCGGTGGCGACTCCTACAACGCGCTGACATGAGGAAAGTTACCAACCGATTTCTCATACACAAACAGCAGTTGACCGGCATTGCTTGGTGAAACGTTGTTGTGATGTCTCGTGTAAGGAGAAATACGTACCATCACGTTTCCGACTTTGATAAAAGTTGGATTGTAGCCTATCGCGATTGCGGTTTATCGTATGGCGACTTTGCTCCTCGCACTGGTCGAGATCCAATGACGGCTAGCAGAATATGGAATCGGTGGGTTCAGGAGGGTAATACGGAACGCCGTGCTGGATCCCAACGGCCTCGTATCACTAGCGGTCAAGATGATAGGTATCTTATCCGCATGGCTGTAACCGATCGTGCGACCACGTCTCGATCCCTGAGTCAGCAGATGGGGACGTCTGCAAGACAACAACCATCTGCACGAACAGTTCGACGACGTTTGCAGCAGTATGGACTATCAGCTCGGAGACCATGGCTACGGTTACCCTTGACGCTGCATCACAGACAGGAGCGCCTGCGATGGCGTACTCAACGACGAACGTGGGTGACGAACGAGGGTTCACGAATGGCAAGACGTCATTTTTTCGAATGAATTCAGATTCTGTTTACAGCATCATGATGGTCGCATCCGTGTTTGGCGACATCGCGGTGAACGCACATTGGAAGCGTGCATTCGTCATCGCCATACTGGCGTGTCACCCGGCGTGATGGTATGGGGTGCCATTGGTTACACGTCTCGGTCACCTCTTATTCGCATTGACAGCACTTTGAACAGCGGACTTTACATTTCAGATGTGTTACGATCTGTGCCTCTACCCTTCATTCGATCCATGCGAAACCCTACATTTCAACTGGATAATGCACGACCGCATGTTGCAGGACCTGTACGGGCCTTTCTGGATACAGAAAATGTTCGACTGCTGCCCTGGCCAGTGCTTTCTCCAGATCTCTTACCAAATTAAAACGTCTGGTTAATGGTGGCCGAGCAACTGCCTCGTCACAATACACCAGCCACTACTCTTCATGAACTGTGGTTTCGTGTTGCAGCTGTATACGCCATCAAAGCTCTGTTTCACTCAATGCCAGTCGTATCAAGGCCGTTATTATGGCCAGAGGTGGTTGTTCTGGCTATTGATTTCTCAGGATCTACGCACCCAAATTGCGTGAAAATGTAATCACATGTCGGTTTTAGTATAATATATTTGTCCAATGAATACCCGTTTATCATCTGCAATTCTTCTTGGCGTAGCAATTTTAATGGCCAATAGTGTATTTATGCCACTGGGAGACGAGACGATAGATTCTGTGTCGTAGATCGCAGTCGGCCGCTGACGGATCCACAACCGCTCCCACTACTTCACCTCCTCGTCCGAATGGAACCGAAGTCCACGCAGATCTTTCTTCCTCTCAACAGAGATGTGAAAATTACACAGTGAAAGATCCGGGCTCCACGGAGGGTGTTGCTTCGTTTCCCAACCAAATCGCAGAAGCGTAGCCATCGTCCGGTTGGCAGTATGGGGAAGGGCGCTATCATTAAACAGGATAATTCCGTCCGACAGCCTTCCGGGGCGTTTTGACCTTGTAGCGCGTTGTAATTTCTGCAAAGTGTCGCCATAGTGCTACACAATGATTGTGGTTCCTCGTTCGAGGAACTCGACGAGCTGAGGACCCCAGAGATCTAAAAAGACCATGATGACCTTACGTGGTCCCACTTTCGAGCCCGAGGGCAAATGGCAAAATCAGCAGTGGAAACATCCCACATCTCCTCTGCCAAATAAATCCAGATCAGTTCACAAAAGTTCCGGTAAGGTCATGCTGACCTATTTCTTCGATTGCTGGGGCCCTCTACTCGACGAATTCCTAAAGCGTGTAAACACAATCAGTGCGTATGTAACATGCCATAAAGTCAAAAGTAGAGAAATGCTGTCAAATAGAATCATTCTGTTGCACGATAACGCCCGCCCTCTCACTGCCAATCGAACGAAGGCTACCCTTTAGTGATTTACTTGGGAAACACGGCACGCAGCATCCTCCGTACAGCCCTAATACTTCACCGTGTAATTTTCACATCTTTGGCGACCTGAAGAAAGATATACGTGGACATCGGTTTCAGCTGAATGAAAAAGTACAAGTTTGAGTGCGACTGTGGATCTGTCAGAGACCGACCGCGTTATGAGAAATAGTTACTGATCGTGGTGCCTCCCAGTGGGATAGATGTCTTAATGCGTATAGTCATTACTTTTGAATGGACCTATTCCATTGTCCCATCGTGACAGGTGTTCGGTTTTCATTTGACTTAATCGTATATATTGGTAACAATAACGACTCTATAACACTACATTGGGGAACTTTGAAAATTGTCTTTATACCTGTTCATTTGGTACCGATAAGGACAACGTGTCGAGATGTATCGATCAGGGTGTTTTGAGTGAAGTCACATATGTGCTCGTACATTCAATAAAGTAGTTCACAGAACTACGGTAGCCGGCCAGAATGGCCGAGCGGTTCTATGCGCTACAGTCTGGAACCGCGCGACCGCTACGGTCGCAGGTTCGAGTCCTGCCTCGGGTATGGATGCGTGTGATGTCCTTAGGTTAGTTAGGTTTATGTAGTTCTAACTTCTAGGGGACTGATGACCTCAGATGTTAAGTCCCATAGTGCTCAGAGCCATTTTAGAAGTACGGTACGAAACTATATCTAATGCCTTCCGGAAGTCAAGGAATATGGCATCGACATGTGTACCGTTGCCTCACTGTGCTCAGGACGTTATTAACGAACACAATGAACTGAGTTTCGCAAGATCTCTGTTTGCGGAATAAATGATATTTTTTCTCCTAAATCGTTATAGTGTGGGAGCACAAAACATGGTCCATAATTCTACAACGGACTGACGTCTGCGATATAGGTTTATCAATATGTGCATCTGTGCAGCGATTCTTCTTAAAACCGAAGCCAACGCGATATAGGCCTGGGCAGATATTTATGTTAACATATTTTGTTAATTGCTGATGGCACAGAGATACTTGAAAAATGAATGAATGCCGTATTAATGAAACTGTGACCAAAAGAACAGCAAAATCATCTATCTTAACAATGTTTGGATCATTTTAAAGTTATTTTGTGCGGCTCTTTCTACTATGAATAAAAATGCCAACGGAACAGCAATGAACGTGATAGGTCGAAGTTTAAGGCTCTATGCAAAAAAATGACAATTCAGTTTCACACGACAGGAAGTTTCGGCAATTATATTCTCGTACTCAAGAAGGAATTTCTTCACATACCTCCAGCAACAATTTCGCAGCAGCTCCTTTCCACATTTCCTTTTTGAGTGACTTATATTGTTGTATTTTATTTTCCTGAACAGTTTTGTATTTCCTTCTATCGTTGATCAGAGGGAATATTTATTCTACTACCCTAGGTTTTTCACTCATTGCCATTTATAGGGCTCTCAATATCCCTTCAGTTTAACTACCTTCTGCAGTGTCTGTAGCGCAAAGAACTTCAGACGCGCACTATCATTTCTACGTATATTAGTATTCCACTTGTTTACACGTTCATCCTGACAAGACTCTTAAATCTCAGCTTACTTTTCATCGTTACTAAACTGTGATTTGAGTTCTTACTGTGTCTCTAGACCTTCTGTGTATCCTCCTTCCATTGTGATTCTTGAAGAAATTATTTGCTGTTATTAACTGAAATTTATTGTAGAAATCAAGGAGTCTTCTCCCGTTCCTATTACGTTCCCGATGAGTGTTAAATTTTCATCCCTCTTTACATTCTAAGTTACTTTCTACGTTACCAGTTCACTATTTCTGTTTCTCTTCGCATTCTTCTTGAGATGTAGCTATGTTCAATTTTAGCATTTTACGGGCAATGCATTGAAGTCTATTCTGGTGAGATTTATCTAATGACTGATTTGTTCACAGTCCACCCCTGCGGCATCTTCTTCTTCGGCATGACAATACCAGATCACACACGAGGGCTGCGACATCTGCAATAATCCGATGTTTCTGGTACACTGTCCTTGATCATCCTCCACGCAGTGCCGACTTGTCCCATCCAGTATTTCTCTGTTACTTAAGCTAAACTGATAGTAAAGAAGATGTGAAAGCAGAAATCAGGTTGTGGCTCAGTCAACAAAGTCAGGTATCCTACAGTGACAGTGTCAACAAACTGGTCTCTCACTGGAAGAAATGTTTGCCACCAAGGTGACTATGTTGAGAAATAAATATGTAGACATTAACAAAACAAAGAGGTACAATGCTACTAACGCCCGTTTTATTTAAAAATCTTTAAGAGATTTTAAATAAAAAATTTGCAGGCATTACTTTTGAGCACCATCTCGTACATCTACAGGGTCAGTCACTAACTATTTCCACCTAGAATAACTCCGAAAGTGTAATCGTATTTGGAAAGTTTGTAGGACAGATGTTGCATGGGACAATAGGGGACATAATATGACGTTGGTTTTTTGTTGCTAGGTGGGGTCAAGTCAGAGATATCAAGGTAAACTGTTGTGGTTTTCTTAAATTTTTTTATGGGATGCTATAGTTCGGTACTTATTTTCTGATAGCGCCTATCGAGACGAATCCAATGCTGTGTAACAGTAAGGTCAAGGGAGGTCAAAAAGGTGGCATGAACGTCAATTTATATAAGGTTTTCGAAGTGATAGCCTCTGGCATCAATGCAGTGCTGCAGTCTTCTTATCATGTATTGAGTGGTATTTCTTCAGTGCTGCAGTCTTCTTATCATGTATTGAGTGGTATTTCTTATCACTTCGTCACTTACCGAAGCACATGCTCTGACAATTCTCTCTCGTATACTGTGCACATAGTAAACATTCGCGAATACGGCGTATCCATATAACGTGCCACTGACATGCAAACACCATTCGACGGATTCGTAATGCAACACTAATAGGAACGGCAAGACTTGTATCGTCGAATCAAGCGAATGTGAGTGATGTATACTTTCGAAGAATAAGTCGATGTGCCTCTCATTTACGTAGAATATCAACGAAATTCAGTGAGAGCTAGAGACTTATACGCTGAAAGACATCCTCAACGTACTCACCCTAAAAGTCTTAAATTTAAATTGTATATGATAAATTGAGAACAACTGGATCTTTAACGCATCGGAAACGTATCAGGCAAAGGAGAGTTACTAACGAGGAAACGGAAATTCGTACTCTTGACACTGGTTCGAGATCATTGTGTTAGTTCACGTCAAATCGCAAGGGATTCTGGCGTGAGCCAGAGTAGTGTTGTTCGTCTTCTGCATCGTCATCCTTACCACAACATTCTCCACCAAAAATTATCTGGTACGGATTGTGGGCGTCGCATTGAATTCTGTCGATGGGCTCAACTTTAGATTCAGAGTAAAGACACATTTATTAATTTGATTTTATTTACTGACGAGGCTACATTCACGAACCATGGAAATGTTAATGTGCATAACGTGCATTATTGGGCAACTGAAAATCCATGTTGGCTGCGACAAGTTGCACGCCAAAAACGTCGGTGAATATGTGTTGTGGGATTCTGGAGGTCAGAATTATAGACCCCTATTTCATCGAAGGAAATCTTAATGGTAGGAAGTACACCACATTCCTGCAAGAAACTTTAGGTCTCTTATTGGAAGAAATACCTTTAGGAATAAGGAATAGAATGTGGTATCAACACGATGGGTGTCCGACACATTTTTCGCTGATGGCTACAAATGAGTTGCAGAGACAATTCTCAGATCGTTGGACTGGACGCGGAGGAGATGTGTCGTGGCCGGCTCTTTCGCCAGGCTTGACGCCTCTGGATTTTTTCTTGTGGGGATTCGTAAAACACATTGTTTGTATAAGGACCTTCCAACTACACCTGAAGACATGCGAGAGAGAACTGTCAGAGAATGTTCTTCGATAAGTGCCGATATGATAAGGAATATCACTCAATCCATGATAAGAAGATTGTAGCACTGCATTGATACCAATGGTCATCACTTCCAAAAGCTTCTCTAAATGGACATCCATGCCACCTTTGTGACCTACGTTGACCTTCAAAGACCCTACTATTACACATCACTGGATTCGTCTCGATAGCCGCTGTCAGAAAATAAGTACCGAACTATAGCTACCCATTTAAAAGACAAAGTGGTACTTCATATCTCTGACGATACCCTACCTAGCAACAAAAAGTCATATTATGGCCCCCGTTGTCCCCTGCAACTTTTGTCCCACAAACTTTTCACCTCCTGTCATACTTCCGGAGTTATTCTTGGTGGTAATATTCAGTGACTCACCCTGTATACTGAGACTTTTCATTTCCCTTTTCATATTTTCTAGCTTCCCCGAACAGTAAGTAAACTGAGAATTTATTCTTCCATACGTAGAATGTTATCGTTTTCTTGCTTTTTAATCTTTTCCTCACTATCAAATCATCTTGGCAGTCCGTCCCGTAGGCTCCGATACGGTATTAATCCAGTGGGGAGTTCGACGTGACACCTCTTCAATAATAGGCCTGTAGATACATATTATTCGTGTTAATGCGTTTGCTTCCATTGGCTACGGCATTTTGATAGGGTCTGTTACTGCTGATTCTTCCGCCTTTTAGCAGCAGTTTCCACTCAAGGCAGAAGGATGCCCTCAACCTCTATCCGCTCCTTTTCCCTCTTTAGGAGTCGTAAGGACAGATATAGCATACAGATAAATCAAAATAGCTTTCGGTGACATTAAAAACAAAGGTGTTGACACTAGGAGTACAAAAACAGCAGACGACAGGTCGCGTAGGTATAAAGAGTAAATTGAGGGCATCTGCAAGGGGCAGGAACTGTCTAATTGTATGATAGCAGAAGAAATGGGAATCGATTTGAGAAACGTAGGAGACTCAGTATTAGACTCACAGTTGACACAGCTATGAACGATTTACGAGCGAACAAGGCAAGAGAAATTCACAAGCTCCTTCAGAATTCTTAAAATCGACGGATGAATTGCCAACCAAATCGTTATTCAGTTATTCATGCTATTGTGTTGATTCTATGAGACACACCAAGCACTAAAGAAGATAACAAAAATCTACGTAAATACCATAACTGTCGTAGAATGTGCTTAGCTACGCACGTCATCCACGTTGCTGATAAAAATAATCGTAGATGAACCAAAAAGAAAACAGAGGATCTTTTAGATGGTTATCAATACGGTTTTAGAAAGAGATAATACACCAGAGGTATTTCTAACGTTGCGTTTTATAATGGAAGCAAGACAAGAAAAATTAAAATGCTTTGTAAGGTGTTTGATATTCTTAGAAAAACTGGGTGTGAAACGATCCCTTAGAAAAATTAAGAATGACTGTGCTGATAAACCTCATACGTCATTTGATTTTCAAACAGCTGAGCAAAACTGAACCTAATCCGACATTTCTCTCTACACACTACACTTACACACAATTTTTCTAATTTTATTTTTATTTTTAGCGCAACGCAATCTGACTTTCAATAATCCGTACAAAAGAACGGCCCCGACTAACAATAACCAATACCTTTCGTGAATCACTTACCTCACAAAAATCTCGTTACTCGAACTACTACAATACAGCGATCGCTAATACCGCCAGCTTAATGAAAGATTCTAACTACTGAAGGTTCTAACTACTGATAGGAATTGCTAGCAAATGAAAGATTTTGATAGAGAACAAGCAACGAATTTACCCTAATAGTGTTCAAAAAATTAATATATCAGTTCATGACATCCAGTCTTACAAATTTCCTTTTTCTGACGCACACACGTCCAGGTCGTCCGCTCTCAAAATTCTGCCATCTCTCTCCCCACATCCACCACTGCTGGCAGCTCACCTCCAACTACGCAACGCTACGCGCTGTTCACATCAAACTGCCCAACACTAAAATAGCGAATATTGCAACAACGAGTCCAACCAGCAACAGACTGCACACAGAACAGTCAGTGATTTTCATACAGAGCGCTACGTGGCGTTACCAACATAAAAACCTAAACAGACTACTTGTAGGTGTATGCTTTAGGGAAAGGGATAAAAGCGCAGAGGGAAAACAGTATTTGAAGACAAAGACAGAAGCCCTTGGCCTGAAAAGTGCAAGCATTCAGTCTTTCTCCCCTTCTGTTCAATTGGACATCGAAGAAACAATAACAGGAATAAAAGAAAGAATATTCATTATAAGATTCGATAATGACATTGCTGTCCTCAGTAAAAATGAAGAAAAGTTATCATACACGTCGAACGGTATGAACTGTCTAATGAACACTGAATGTGGACAGAAAAAACGCTAGAAAGCCGAATGTAAGGGGAGTAGCAGAACTGCGATCACCAATACTTAACTTCAAAATTGGGGTCCACATATTAGTACCAAACATAACACTTAATTGCAGGAAGAAATTCCTGAGAACGTCCGTGCAGAACTCCCCCCCCTCTCAACCCCCCACATCTCTATACGTTATGGTCCGCGAGGATCTGGCCGCGGGAGGGGGGGGGGGGGGGGGGGCAAAGTAGTTAGTGTGCCTCCTCAGCGATATAAATAGCCGGACCGTAGGTGCAACTTCAACGAAGGGTATCAGCGTGGACTGCGGAATAACCTGTGGTCCTTTATGTTGGGCAGCAGACTTCCATTAGTTGCGTGGGCAACGATTTGGATCATAGACTGATCTGGCATTGTAACATTAGCCAATACACCCTTGCTGTCTTGGTCCTGCGAATGGCTGCTAAGGGGAAATTGCAGCAGTTACTTTCTTCCCGAGGCCACGCAGCTGAACTGTATGGCTTGATGATGTCGTTCTCTTGGGTTAAATATTCCGAAAGAAATACAATAATCCATTCGGATAACCAGGTGGGAACTACTCAGGAAAATGTTGTCATCCTAAAAAAACTGGCTTCTACGGGTTGCAGCGCGGAATGTTAGGCCCCTTGATCGGGTAGGTAGGCTAGAAAATTTAAGGAAAGAAATGGATAGGTTGAATTTATAGTGATAATTAGTGATATGTGGAGGCAGAAAGGAAAGTACTTCCGTTCAGGCCAGTACAGGATCCTCAAAATAAAATAAAACAAAGGTAATGGTGAATTAGAAAGTGGGAATGCATATAAGCTAGTGCACTGAGGAGACAAAGTCACGGGGTACCTCCTAATATCAGGTCGAACATAATTTATCCCGACGTACTGCAACGACTAGACGTCGAATGGACTCAACAAGTTATGGGAAGTCCCCTTCAGAAATATTGAGCCATGCTGCATCTTTAGTCATACACAATTCCGAAAGTGCTGCCGGTGCAGGATTTTGTGCACAAACTGACGTCTAGATTATGTACCATAAATTTTCGATGAGATTCATGTCGGTCGATCCGGGTGCCAAATCATTAGCTCGAACTGTCCAGAAGGTTTTTCAAACAAATTGCGAACAGTTATGGCCCGGTGAGATGAAGCATTGTCACCCACAAAAATTCCATCGTTGTTTGGTAACATGAAGACCGCGAATGGCTGCAAATGGACTCCAAGTAGCGAACCTTACAGTTTCCAGTCAGTGATCACTTCAGTTGGGCCGAAGGACCCAGGCCATTCCATGTAAAAAGAGCCCATACTGTCACCGCGTGCACTAGCTTACACAGTGCTTATTGAAAACTTGGGCCGTACGTGAAACATAAATATGGACAAACATAACTGATGAAGAGAGCGAAATAATCCATGACGATAGTCAAAGAACACGAAAATTTAACTATGGTGTTTGGAATTTGGTAGTGGCAAAAGAAAAACAATAGGTCAAAACAAAATAGGGGAAATAAATGAATGGAGAAAATATTTTGAAGAATTTTTGGAGAGATCATAATTTAATCATCCCTTACTCTTGGTTTAAAAACCATGAAAGAAGAGTGTGTATGTGGAGCAAGAGACACTGGAAGATTTCAGATTTATTGCATAATGATAAGACGAAATTCAGGATTCAGATTTTAGTCTGTAGGCCATTTCCAAGGACAGATGAGGACTGCAGCCATAATTTACTGCTTATGAATTGCAAATTGAAACTAAATAAATTGCAAAAAGGCGCGAAATTAAGGAGATGAGATTCATAGAAAGTGCAAAGCGGTTAAAACTAATAAGCTAGAGAACGAATGTAGAAGCAGGTACTATTATTCTCGTATTACTAGGCGAAAGATGAAGCCACCTGTAGGAAAATTAAAGAGATCTTTTGTGAAAACAGAGGCAACTGTATGAGTATCAAAAGATCGGATGGCAAGCCAGTACGAAGCAAAGAAGGAAAATCTGGAAGGTGGAAGGGACATATAGAGGGTCCATGTAAGGGGACCAAATTCGAGGACAATATTATAGAAAGAGAAGGCAAAGTAGGTGAGAACGTTGCCCAGCATTAGTGAGACACTTGGGAGAGGCAAACGTAACAAAATTATTCCACCTGTTCAAAAATGGTTCAAATGGCTCTGAGCACTATGGGACTTAACTTCTGAGGTCATTAATCCCCTAGAACTTAGAACTACTTAAACCTAACCAACCTAAGAACATCACACACATCCATGCCCGAGGCAGGATTCGAACCTGCGACCGTAGCAGTCGCGCGGTTCCAGACTGTAGTGCCTAGGATCGCTCGGCTACCCCGGCCGGCTATTCCACCTGTGTGAAAGATATATGAGACTAGTGACATACTCTCAGACTTAAAAAAAATTGTAATTCTAATTCCAACGAAAGCAGGTGCTGAAAGGTGTGAAAATTATCGAACTATCAGTTCAACAAGTTATGGTTGCAACATAATGGTACGAATTTTTTCCATATGAATAGAAAGATTGATAGAAGCTACCTCGTGGATAAACAGTTTGCAAAAACACGGGAGGCAATACTGACCATACGACTTACTTTTGATGATATCTTAAAGAAAGGCAACCCTACGTTTATAGCGTTTGTAGACGTGACAAAGCTTCAGACAATGTTGACTAGTATACAATCTTCGAAATTCTAAAGGTAGCAGGGATAAAATACAAGGAGTGAAAGGTCATATACAACTAATACAGAAACGAGACTGCACTTATAAGCGTTGGAATGAAAGGATAGAAGTGGTCTAGATAAGACTGAGACAGGGCTGAAACCCATCCCCACTGTTATTCAACTTGTGCATCGTGCAAGAAATAAACACAAACAAAGTAAAACGTGGAAAAAATTAAAATTAAGAGAAAATGAATTAAAAATTTTAGATTTCTTGATGCCACAGAATTCTTTCGGAGACATTAGACGACTCGGAAGTGCAGCTGAACAGCGTTGGTAGTCTGTAGAAAAGAGGTTATAAAATGAGCATCATTGAAAGTAAAACAGGGATAATGGAAGGTAGTCAGATTAAATCAGGCAGTACTGTGACAACTAGATTAGGAAATCAGACACTACATGTAGCGAACGTGTTTTGCTAATTCACCAGCAATGTAACTGATGATGCAGAAATAGAGAGGATATAATTTGGCTATAGCAAGGAAAGTATTTATGAAAAAAAAAAGAATTTGCTAACATTTCCTATAAAATTAAGTGTTAGGAAATCTGTGCTGTAGATATTTGTCTGGGGTGTAGCTTTGTATGGAAGTAAAACTTAGACTATAAGCTGTTCTGACAAGAAGAAAGTAGAGGCTTATGAAACCACTGCTTTCACTAGTGTGACGGTGCTTTATACAGCTCTGGTGTATATTGTTTTATCTTGGTCTAGAGACAGCGATAGTTAGTAATTTAACTGCAGTAGTGAATCCGCATTGGTCGTGAAAGCCTCGTAACCTATCTTCCTAGATAAGTTCACTGAGCAAAAAAATTAGAGGATAATTTTTTCGAAAGCCGGTAATCGTTTCTCACTGCAACTTACAAGTTCGAAATTTGACTAAAACATGCCCACAACCTTCCACTGTAATGTTCAAAAACGTAGTATCTTACGACGTCTCTCTCTTACTTGGCGACCCTTCAGACAGCAAGCTTTCGATACATGCGAATAAAAGGCCAGAGCTCATAAGCTGTAAGGTGGGTTAATGATGTACGGCTGATACCAAATTTCAAATTTGACCATAATTCTGCCCAACGCCCGCGTGGACGTGTCACACGATGAGAAGGTTGCGACAGCCCCTCTTACCCATATTTTACGCCTTCTTTTGACACCTCTCTGACAGAGATCATAAATGAGACTCCCTGCATTGAAACCACACTGTTTCCTTATAGGTGGCGGACGAAAATATTTCAGACACGTCGCCGCTCAGAATCAAAAAGAAAAGGCCCCAGTTGGTGGCATAAAGGGCGGCAATGTATTCACACCTTTCGCTGTGGCGTTGATTTCCACACATTTCGCAGTAGAAAACGACAGGTCGTAGTGCGATGATCAACATAAAATTGGTCTTGATAACATTTAACACTACTGACAATATCGGAAGTTTAAATCTTTCTCTGAGGGCATTGTGGGACTGCATCTACATTGAAAGTCACTACGCCCATTTGGAGTGCAACGCAACCACAACTTTTGTTCTCGTGTACAGATAGGAAGCACTAGGGTTCATTCAAAACCATTCAACAACATTTAAATGTGATCAAAAAGCAGCAAACGGTACATATACACTTTCAGCCGTCATGTTTTCCACCCCCCCCCCCCCCCCTGTGGTGTGATTACGCGGGAGTGCAGCATCAACTTGTTCATGAATAAAACGGCAAAGGGCCCCTTTACTACCCCCTTAGCCCCAGTACGGCAACACCCTTCTCGCTGCCACCCACGCAGGTTGAATAGGTACAAAAGTACCTCTCAGGAACTTCGACACCGATTCAGACCACATCTGATCTAGCGAACCCCGGCCAAAAGGTGTCAAAGGTGTTGCCTAATGCTGTCGTTTCCGGCAGCGAAATGTGTGGGAATCGAGTGAAAGGTGTGGTTTCATTGACGCCTTTGATCCCACCCACTGAGGCCTCTTCGTGTCGATAATAAGTTGCGGTGTGTCCCAAGTGTCCTCCTAGGAAACTCATAAGAAAACCGTATGATATCAACGCTGGATGAAATGTTGGTATGAAGGGATACGGTGACCTTCTCATCGTATGTCACGTTCACGGTGGAGTTGAGGAGAATTTTGGTTACATTTGGTGTCAATGTGACATCATTAACCCAGTATACAACTCACATGAACTTCTCAGCTGCGGCTTTTTTTCCGTATGTTTACAATTCGATAATTTGCTGTTTGAAGCGTCGCCGAGCCAGAGGTAGACGTTGCATGGCACCACACAAAAGAATGTTGTAGCCACTTTTAAGACAAATTTAACGCTTCTGCGTCACAATGGGAGGCGATTATTCGGTTTCTAAAAAGTGGTCCTTTAATTCGGCTGCACTAAACAGTATAAGTCACGGTATTAGGGATTTATTTGGCAATATTGCTCCAGCTTAAGGGCCATGACCCACACAGGGAAACAGTAGTGCCTGCCGCTGTCGTCGAGCGATTCTAGGCGCTCCAGGAACTGCGAGGCCGCTACCGTCGCAGGTTAGAATCCTGCCTCGGGCATGGATGTGTGTGACGTCCTTAGATTACTGAGGTTTAAGTAATTTTAAGTCTAGGGGACTGATGACCTCAGATGTGAAGTCCCATACTGCTTAGAGCCATTTGAACCATTTGAAACAGTAGTGACAAGACAGGTAGGTTTTAAAGGATGATTACCCTAGAAATTAAGTTTAATATCGCTCTTACTTGTACATCGTCACAACATTCTCCATCTTATTTTATATATCTAACATTCCGTTCATGCTTGCAATACATAAAATCCTTCATTCTTACTTATCATTTTTTTGCATGTGGCATAACAAATGGTATTATTACACAAATATAAAATACTAGTAATACCGAAAAGTAGACAAAACACATTGAAATTATCGTATATATACGCCACAGTAGTGTAAGATCTTAAATTTAATTTCTCACTCCAGTCAGCAGCATCTGGTATCAGTGTTCATACGTCGTTTCCATCTTCAGAAGATGATGTTAAAGTACACTCCTGCAAGAAGTTTTGGATGATCTGCGATTTCTCGTCACAACTTCAAAATGGGTCTAGCTCTTTGTTTCCGCTCGACTAGAAAGTCCCTGGGTGTATTAAGTTTCCTGCCGATACAATTTGCTGTTTTCCACGTACTTTGGGCAAATCAGTGCCTGAAAGTTCATATTTGTTCCCATTTACGGCATACATTAAATCATTCATCAAGAAATTCAGCAGAAGTTCAGTGTATCCTGGTTGTCTGTATTTTAGCCTGTCGTGTGCAACACTTGGGATACAGCCACGAATGGGAAGCCCATGTAACAAAGCGTAATGCCCTTGAGTTCAGATGGAGAGGTATGGCTTAGTGTTGGGAGTCAGTAGGTTGGCGTACTTTTCAGACAGCCTCTCATCGTACGCACTGTTGTATTGAGTGGGTGTCGTGCTTGCCGTGCTACGTATTACTCGAACACCAATTCAGAACAGCGCAGCGATTTAGTGGTGTCATACAACTCTTGGAGGATATTGTTCATAATGTGAACTTTGGTTCTATTACCAGTGAAGTGTGATCCACAGGTCAGGAAACAGTGAAGTTCGATACAAGAATTTGTGGTAAGATTTATTTTACAGGAATTACTTTAAAGCGGATTTGTAGTTAACGGGTGGAAGCGGGAGTATTCCGTATCATTCAGGTTGAGTTTGAATCACTATTTACATTAGTGCAGCCACAAAACTGAGACATTTTCTATCAGTATCGCTTCAGCATTCTCCGAGAAATTTCTGTGCATTCCAATGGCTACTCCATCTGCATAAGCGAATTTCCTTCTGACAGTATGCGTAATATCTGCAATATGTAGGCTGAAAAGACACACGTACAGAACCTTGAAGGAATTTAGTATTCAGAATTCTACGATTGCTAGTTTCCTTACTAAGGATAACTTCTGAATATCTGTCGCACAGCATATTACTGAACTGCTGAGCCAGACTTCTATAAAGTACTTCAGAAGGCATCCCTCTCTCCATATAATACCACAAGTTGGAATTAAATCAAAAAATAATACTGATTTTTCAGGTTTTCTTGAAACTTTGCTACATTAAAAGTTGTGACACTGAGGATTTGATCTGCAGATCTCCACCCACTTAGAAAACGAGATTTTGTGATTGGGATTTGCTACCTCTTCGACATAGGATCATTCTTTCCAGCAGTTAATAGCAAGAACTAAGAAGAGCTACGGGACGACAGTTTTCTGTTTTATATGTTAGTTTTCCTTGTTTGGAGATTCCGATTATTGGTTTCTGTTGACTGTTTAGCAATTTGTCCAGTCTTCAGAATGATGCTAAGACCACTACCAGCCACAGCTTAGCACAAAGACCAATCTCCAATAGAAATTGTCGTGTGTACCATGAAACACATTTCTTTCTGAACTTTTATGCGCTTTAATGCTATGCTAATATCTTCTTGTGTTAAAAGGCCTGAATATACAATGTCTCTTTCTGAATTAGCTTTGACTCTTCTTAGTTCCTACTTTACAATCCTTGAACGCACTTTGTCTCTAGGATTTCTTGATAGGGAGAAAATTCGGTCACCATCTTCATTTTGTATTATTAGACTGTTCTTTTTCAAGCATTTATGCCCGGGAATTTGCAAACAAAATCTGTTACATTTTTCATCCATTCTTCTTTGGCACACTAAATCAAGAGGCCGAAGCAATTTTTCCAAGGTATCATTGATAACATTTTCGTCAATTCTGAGAAACCCTTCACACCCTCCTTTGTTCCTGTAAGTTATTTATTTCTCTCTCGGTGTGGTCCCGGGATGTGCCTTTTAGCTTTTCGATACAATAGGATCAACAAACCGGTTGTAATTGCGTGATGTAGGTGATATAAATCTTAAGCACCTGTCTACTGCCATGGAAAAGTTGCGCCAGTCGGCATTCTGGAAATTCCATCTTCGTCTAGGAAAAGATTTCATGATCGGAGCCTGAATATCAAGTTCAAGAATAACTGACCGCGATAGCTTTTCGAGAAATTATTAAACACCTCTCCGCTGGCGTGTGTGACATTTCCTGTATTCTTCGAGGCGAAAATCAGATCATTATTCAAATCTTTACTTGAGTCAGCTGATCCGATGATGGCTGTGTTTGTCATGAAAAATTAATTGAAGCTCGTTCTCTTCAGCTCACTTGAATAGAAGTTGTCCAGTTCCAAAGAAATTATACTTCCAGTCAGAATTATTACTGTTAAAGTCACCACGTAAGGTGATAGTTGCTGATCAACTTGGGGCAAAGAACTGCAGTAGAATTATATACATTTACAACTGTCTCTTCTCCTACTCTGGTTGCTAATGAATGGATGTCATAATCTGTTGACGGTGTTAAAAGTTGCGTCCCTGTTCTGGCGCAGAGTCGAGAAACATATGTGGAAAGCTCGTCATAAAAGCAATTTTTAATCGTTCAAAACAATAGTGTGAGATGTTTATTCTTCCCTCTGAATTCTTAAGAAAATTAATCGTTGAGTTCGGTCATGTGCACAACGATAACGCCATCACAGTGAGAAGAACGAGCTTAGGATTCCCCAAGTTGCATTTGTTATTAGTGGGCCGCCTAACCATGAGAAAGTTGTATAACAATGTAAAGAGTCGTGAAATCAGAGTCAAGACTCAGATTAACAGGTATTTGTTTTCTCTAATGACTGACTAAAATCACAATAAAAATTAGCAGAAATGGGAATCAAATTACAAAATGACGCTAATAGTAAAAATTGTGGAAGACTGTATGGAGAAAGGACAACAAGATCTGCTCATCTGGGTGGTTCCCAAAATCAAAGTTAACGATACGACAAGGTGCCACAAATCACAACCAAACCAAGCAACCCAAGCTGCGTGGCAAACTAAGCAAGTCACGAGCTGCACAGAACACGAATCGTGCTACCACAATCGCGACACTTACATTTCTGCAAAATCAACAGCACATAGTGGCTGGGAGATGAGTGACCCTAACGGTGGGTGGCAATAGAATGACCACGAAGCCTAGATCTCCCTCTCCGTCTCTCTACTTTCAAAGAAACTCTATATCGGCAGGACGACTCAATGATGTTGTCAATGTTATGGACAAAAATATCGTTTATTTCATGAACACATCGGGGAACGCTGCAGAAACTTCCCTCTCTTGTCATGCTAAACGTATCTTACCATATGAGAGGTAGGTACTGAACTGGAGTAGCGTCTACCTGTTAGTCGGCTTCTTTGCGCCAAGCACGGTCACGTGGCGACTCAGTTCGATTGGATAAACTAAATTTTGTGGTGACTGCAGCAACCCTTCCCACGCTGGTCAGGCAGTGTCTTAATGATTCGTCTTTAGATGTCCAGACAGAATAGGCAAAGTTTCATGCTCAATTATTCTATAAGAATGGCAATGGTGGCACAGCGCCTTCTGCTCGGGGCTTGGAGAGCCACCGGTTCTGGTGACGAAAGCATGAGACAGGCCGAAACCTTATTTCTGCGAAAGTTTCCCAGCTTCCGGGGACCTTTGCCTTCTTACATAATGAGATTCACTGACTGCCTCATGCCGGCGAAGCGGTCATAGAGACGACGACAAGAGAGTATGTTCACATTAAGAAAAATGCAAAGACTTCTTCCTCCTGGCAATTGTTCCCAGTACATTCTAGGTAAAATTACTCACTAAACGGTGGGAAAAATGAATCAGTATCATGTAGCGATACGTGTCAGTAATGGCAAAGTGTTAATAGCGGAACTTCTTCGAAATCAGTTCATACATACATTGTACTTCCGTAGTGTTGAAGGAAGGTTATCCTTACGATATCGTTCTTCTCTGCGTTTCGTTCTCCAAGTAAGATTCTTGGATAAGATGCATGTCCACTTTATATTGACATACGAGCCTTGAAATGTGTTAGATTTTCTTATGAACTCTATGTTCAATTGACAGGTTCGAATATTTTGTACTATTTCTATTTTCAGATGGTCCTTACCTTCATCTAATGCATTTTCCATGGGCATTATGGCTAAGATGTTGGTAGGTAGTCAGTTATTGTGCTCACCTAGCATCACCTGTGGGACACGAGTAGGAAAATTTCCTTTCTTCTTGTAACAAAGTTTTCGAACAAAAGCCGGCCGCGGTGGCCGAGCGGTTCTAGGCGCGTAAGTCTGGAACCGCGCGGCCACAACGGTCGCAGGTTCGAATCCTGCCTCAGGGATGGATGTGTGTGATGTCCTTAGGTTAGTTAGGTTTAAGTAGTTCTAAGATCTAGGCGATTGATGACCTCAGATGTTAAGTCCCATAGTGCTCAGAGCCATTTGATTTTCAAACAAAACTGTGATTAGCATGCTCTTCTGTTTCTCTAGTGTACGGTCTAACGTAACTCAATTAAGACCTGTCTTACAACGCTATTCGAAGCTAGCATCATATTTTAGTTTGAGCTTGATCTTCCTCATATCCTCCAACAGAAATAGTCACGACATTTGGTAGGAGATCTAATACATGGTGTGTTCACATCAGAAAAACATGAACTCATCAGATACACAGTCGTTCGCTATAGTTAAATTTCTGAATGGAAATAGAACATAAAGAAAAAGCACCACACTTGATTCATAATTGGTGTGTGTCAGGTGGTCACCATACTGTTTTCCGTATGATTCTTACTTGCCATAAAGTACTGCAGTGTCGTTTCTAAATTTCAGAAATATATTTAATTTGCATTCATTTTCTTGTAACAAATTAAGGAAGTAAAACTTCGAAACACAAAGAATGGACGTGGCTAGAGAATAAATTAGCCTTCGCACACACAACAATACAACTTTTCCATGCAGCCTAAAGAGGACTTCAGTTTCTGATAGCGAATTTCCTTATTCCACGATAATAGTCTACTTATACATCCATCTTCTGTAAGATGGGTGGTAGGCTGTAGTTTTTATAGTTTCTTTTCTTAATATTTCTTCTTGCCACAGTCACGGGTGGATTGTTGGATTTATGTCTGTTTATATGACCGAGCGAGTCAATATTCGTCTGTTCCTGACTACGACAGTGTCTGTAAGTTCAGACTTTCCAGCAGGTTTGTATCAGTCTCCTGCTATTCTAAGCTTATAAGGAACTAACAAATTTTCGTTTCTTGAACAAAACAAATTTTCTAACTTGAAATTTACGATCTGTCGATTTCGAGCTACTCATACTGTCGCTAGAATGTGATAGTGCTCCCCCACCCATAGCCCCAAACCTCCCCCTTGATACCTTGGTTTGGTGGCAATCTCATCCACAGCAGAAATGCAGATCTAGGGTAAGTTGGAAGGGGACAGTGTCATTGTAAGTTGACGAAACCAAATGATTATACAACTCTTGTGTAAACAGAGTGGGCTGACTACTCAGAGGCACATGGCATCATTTTTCCACGCTCATATGACTGTGACTTCACTGCCAGGCTTGAAAGGACCCCTCCAGCAGTCCCTCTACCAAGACAGCTTCCAGTCTGCCTCTACACGTCGTTATTACAACAAGCAGAAAATCCAATCACAGTATAAAAGCAAGAAAGTTAGTACTACCATTAAAATCGCAGCCATATCCCTCGTTTGAATGCGAAGTGCAATCGTCTTGTTTAATTGTTATGAACATGCAGGAGAGCTTCTGTGAAGTTTGGAAGGTAGGAGACGAAGTAATGGCAGTAGTAAAGCTGTGAAATGGGGCGTGAGACGTGCTTGGGTAGCTTAGTTGGTGGGGTACTTGCCCACGAAAGGCAAAGGTCTCAAGTTCGAGTCTCGGTCCGGCACACAGATTTAATCTGCCAGGAAGTTTCATATCAGCTCACACTCCGCTGCAGAGTTAAAATCTCATGCTGAAAAAATGCTAATTCTTCCCATCGTCTCTTATACAGATGGGATGTGGCTAGCTACAATAATTAACCACCTCTCATTACTCCCTCCTCACAAATGAATTGTTGCACAGGACCTTTCATGCACGAAAATTGCTGATGTGGTATCTCAAATCCCAAATTTTTTAAGGTCCTTTCCTCCTCATTATCCACTGGTAATCTCTTCCTCTACTGGGAGTTTAATTCATACTTATGCACGAGGCTGAAGGCCAATTACGTGATGTTGCGAGAGGACTTCAATCTCACAAATATCAATCACAAAGAATCTAAATAAGAAACCAAATAAAACTCTGCCCAACTCTTTGATAAATACACCCACACATTGATGGGAGGGAAAATATTTTATTACAATACGTCTGTATATTCCTTTTACTCGGAGCTACTGTTGGCTCCCGGTATCAGGATGGACAAAATTACGTGATTAAACACAAAGAGCCGAATGTAGAATATAATACTACATAAAGATTGTGTAATTGGAGCAGAATAAGTAACACAGTTTATGTGATCACTGCGTGAGTGTCCCTGTTACTACACTCCTGGAAATTGAAATAAGAACACCGTGAATTCATTGTCCCAGGAAGGGGAAACTTTATTGACACATTCTTGGGGTCAGATACATCACATGATCACACTGACAGAACCACAGGCACATAGACACAGGCAACAGAGCATCCACAATGTCGGCACTAGTACAGTGTATATCCACCTTTCGCAGCAATGCAAGCTGCTATTCTCCCATGGAGACGATCGTAGAGATGCTGGATGTAATCCTGTGGAACGGCTTACCATGCCATTTCCACCTGGCGCCTCAGTTGGACCAGCGTTCGTGCTGGACGTGCAGACCGCGTGAGACGACGCTTCATCCAGTCCCAAACATGCTCAATGGGGGACAGATCCGGAGATCTTGCTGGCCAGGGTAGTTGACTTACACCTTCTAGAGCACGTTGGGTGGCACGGGATACATGCGGACGTGCATTGTCCTGTTGGAACAGCAAGTTCCCTTGCCGGTCTAGGAATGGTAGAACGATGGGTTCGATGACGGTTTGGATGTACCGTGCACTATTCAGTGTCCCCTCGACGATCACCAGAGGTGTACGGGCAGTGTAGGAGATCGCTCCCCACACCATGATGCCTGGTGTTGGCCCTGTGTGCCTCGGTCGTATGCAGTCCTGATTGTGGCGCTCACCTGCACGGCGCCAAACACGCATACGACCATCATTGGCACCAAGGCAGAAGCGACTCTCATCGCTGAAAACGACACGTCTCCATTCGTCCCTCCATTCACGCCTGTCCCGACACCACTGGAGGCGGGCTGCACGATGTTGGGGCGTGAGCGGAAGACGGCCTAACGGTGTGCGGGACCGTAGCCCAGCTTCATGGAGACGGTTGCGAATGGTCCTCGCCGATACCCCAGGAGCAACAGTGTCCCTAATTTGCTGGGAAGTGGCGGTGCGGTCCCCTACGGCACTGCGTAGGATCCTACGGTCTTGGCGTGCATCCGTGCGTCGCTGCGGTCCGGTCCCAGGTCGACGGGCACGTGCACCTTCCGCCGACCACTGGCGACAACATCGATGTACTGTGGAGACCTCACGCCACACGTGTTGAGCAATTCGGCTGTACGTCCACCCGGCCTCCCGCATGCCCACTATACGCCTTCGCTCAAAGTCCGTCAACTGCACATACGGTTCACGTCCACGCTGTCGCGGCATGCTACCAGTGTTAAAGACTGCGGTGGAGCTCCGTATGCCACGGCAAACTGGCTGACACTGACGGCGGCGGTGCACAAATGCTGCGCAGCTAGCACCATTCGACGGCCAACACCGCGGTTCCTGGTGTGTCCGCTGTGCCGTGCGTGTGATCATTGCTTGTACAGCCCTCTCGCAGTGTCCGGAGCAAGTATGGTGGGTCTGACACACCGGTGTCAATGTGTTCTTTCTTCCATTTCCAGGAGTGTATTAGAGACCAGGAGTAATCTAGTGACACACACACAAAAACAATATACGACCAGTGTGTAATTAGGTGTGATAAGAAATTGAGGTAAGCTAAGAACCTGAATGCATGAGGCCGTACAAAACATCTCATTAACCTCCCCCTTCTTTTTATGCTCTTTCCCAATAAAAATTTTAATTCCGCAGGCAATTTGAGATTGTTCTAGCTGGGGCAGACTGGGGTGAAAGCCTACTGAAAATTATATCCCTTGAAGTGTATTAACATATAAATGTTACCGCAGTCTAAGAAATTACATGAACAATTATAATTAAGCCAACGTTGGCACCGTAATTTGAGTGTCACTGCGTCTTTAGCAAAATGTGTCGGATGACTGAGTGAGTGACTTTTTATTACATACAAGCACACAACAACGAGAAAATATGATAAAAACCATATGATTAAAGTCGTAAGTTCACGAGGAATGCATAACACACTATCAACAAAAGTTCAAAACATTCTCTCTTCACCATGAGTGACATCTGTGCCCATTAGTCAGCGGTTGTGGCATGTTCAAAAGAAAAAATATTCTGCAGTGGTATGAAAATTAATGCGAAGGGACGGGTTCAGTTCGAGGATGAGTGTAGATTCCCATCACTTGTTGTCAGCTGCACTCCTCCAGGCTACTCATCGTGGCAACTTGGGTGTGGGCGAGTCATCCTTCCTTCACGGCAAGGTCTGTCTAGAAGCTATTCCTCCTATGTTATGTCGACAGCTGGGGAAGTGGGAATAGTGGGGGAAGCATGTGTCCATGTGTGGCGACACCAGATTTGGTTTATGCACCTAAGTGTATGGCAAAAAGACTAGGTTCCAACCAGCTTATCATCCCTTGTGTAGTGCGACCATATGTGGAGTCCATCTGCGCTCTTTGGCCTGTTTGGGTTTGCACCAACACTGCTTAAATGCAAGAAGATGCAGAATTGCTCATAGAAGAGCCAGTATGACAAGTAATGTCAGACTAGCGTACCTAGCATGGAGTTGCCATGTATATGAGTTGCTGTTCAAAGGCACATTCTGTGGTTAAAACCACGTCACTCTCTCTCTCACTAGGTGAAAAATGAATAATGGATGCATTTCTCTAAGAACAGCGCTACCATTGGTTGTGGTCTGGCCAACTTGATGTCCTTCAGAAAGGAATAGTTACTGTCGTCCCCCTGTGGGGTTCCTGAATGTGTATCTGCAAAGCCACAGCCTTGTACCACCCTTCTGTAGTGGAATGCTGTCAGCTCAGAGCGTGTGTTGTTTCATGGGAGCCTGTCTACCCAGATCATATGTCAACGCTGCCACCTTCCACTCTAGCCTCAAAGATGTGCTGTAATCATTATGTTGTACTGTTTGTCCAGCTGATCCCCTCGTAGCGTGTGCCAAACAATGGGGCGTCTGACACCACATTCCACTGCTCACAGAGCATGTACAGCCTCCTAGGCTGTCAGATGGTACAGAGTTCGCCTGACCACATCCTCCACAGGACTTTCTCCTGTGTGCATGCCACTGCTGTACCGACACGTACTGTTCATTGCTCGTCCTTGCCAGATTGTATCTCCACAATATTCACGGCACAAATTTTGCTTATTCAACTCTACATGTCTATTTTAGTCTCCGTTGATTCAAACAAGTTTCGATGATAATGTACCTAAATACATTATATTTATCAAGATACAATTCATTTGAATTTGGTCTCCATTGTTCTTTTTTTATTCTTCTGCTTACATTATCTTATAGTGACTTGTTTGGACTAAATGTTCTAACTAATATCGTATTCCAGAATGAGATTTTCACTCTGCAGCGGAGTGTGCGCTGATATGAAACTTCCTGGCAGATTAAAACTGTGTGCCCGACCGAGACTCGAACTCGGGACCTTTGCCTTTCGGGGGCAAGTGCTCTACCATCTGAGCTACCGAAGCACGACTCACGCCCGGTACTCACAGCTTAACTTCTGCCAGCGGAAGCTCTCCTGCGAAACTTGCAGAACTAGCACTCCTGAAAGAAAGGATATTGCGGAGACATGGCTGGGGGATGTTCCCAGAATGAGATTTTCACTCTGCAGCGGAGTGTGCGCTGATATGAAACTTCCTGGCAGATTAAAACTGTGTGCCCGACCGAGATTCGAACTCGGGACCTATGCCTTTCGCGGGCAAGTGCTCTACCATCTGAGCTACCGAATATCATATTATTTGCTTTTCTGTGCATATTCTTAGTATTAGTAGAGCATTAATTCTTATTGTTCTTATTGATTACTAAATCATACTCTTGTACAAATCATTTACATACATTCAACTTCAGCTTCATGCTTATAAGTATAGTTTCTCTACACATCTACATTTTAGTTAATTACTACTTGTTCAAACAAAGAGGAGAAGATGCCGTCACCAACAGAAGTTACTCCTCATTCTCAAGCTTGGCCTTTCTCTTCTGTATGCTTGTCTCCATACTTCTTCCTCTTTGTGTTCTTTTAACTCTTCTGCCATCCCCACACTCTTTCTGGCACTATGTGTGATACAACGACCTCGGTCTTGCAAACATCTTAAAACACAAATTAACAAAGCAAGATATCCTCTTACTTAATGTTATTGCTTTTTACCTTCACTTTGGACGTGGCCATGAATGGGGACAGTACACATGTTCCTCCCACCTTGATAAGCTCTTCCTTCTCTCTCCACTGTGAATGCTACCACTTCTACCTACAAGTAATAAAAAAATAATGTGTACGTTTATTTTGCAAAATTAGTACCAAGTTTGTTCCCTTGGTCAGATGCACAAGTGTGCACCCTACTATTACTCCACTCATCAGTCAGTATTTCACTCTCATGTACTTCTTTTAAGGCGCAACAGTTGTTCCCTATACTCAGCAATTACTATTGTGCTCCATACGCACTACAAAACTTCACCCTTTCTCTCTACAATAGATGTAAAATATACCACACAATACATGGACAAGTATCGTTCCACTCAACATCATGTATCACGTTCTGACGCTCGCTTGGTGTGCATACATACAAAATACCAAACTACTCCCTTCAAAAGTGTCAAAAATCCAATTTCCACGTATATTGTCTTACATTCGAGTACTGCACATATTCTCATAACGTATCTTTCACCCTTCTATTTGAGTCTTTTAGGTCCCCTTGCAGCATATTCACTTGATTAACATTCATCATTCTCATACATTATTCCCACATTTACCAGATATCCGAAGCCACACACTGTATTGACAAGCTGGTCTTCTCTTTTCACAAGTCAACATTTATTCCCACTTGCATACAATACAATTCGCCTAACTAACTACTGCTTTCGTTTTAACCCACTCACTACTATAATTTCTTCTTATCCGAATGCCTTACTCCATTTTTGCATCATTCTCGAACAGATTTAATGTATCTAACATGATATTCTCCTCCATATTTGACTGTCTTGAGCGACTCTACCTCTAGCATATTGGCATGAATAATACGTCAAATCTCCACAGGTCCATAATAAAGTGGGAAGAACCTATGACACACTGTTTTCTGTCTGCTTGATAGCCTAGATGCCCATATCAAACACTTCTCACCTGCTTCATCACTCCAAGTCATTGACTTCCTGTCTGTTCTTTCTTTCCTCTTTTCTGCCATTGCTCTTATTTTCTTCATTGGCAATGTAGTCATTACTTTGTGTTGTGCTGGTGGTGTCAGTTCAAGAACTCAATTCATCTCTCTAATCTTGTCTGCTGATAGCTTATTCTTCAGTCCTGCCTGACAATTAGTGACGAATACAACCCACGATGCATGATGTTTATTACTGTATAATCAGCAGAGGGATCTAAATTCTCTCATTATCCTCTGAGATAGATCTTACAAGGGAGAGTAAGCTGCTGTAAATATCGGCCAGAGCCTGTACTTCTTCAGAACTCCTTTAAAACTTTTCAACTGGAGCTGAAGCCAATTATCAGAGATAATCTTTTCCACTCAACCAACCTGCTTGAGAAATACCTTATGGTGCGCATTAGAAAGCGTCCTGGTTGTTGCTTTTCGTTGTGGGACTAAGGCCTTGTATTTTGAGGCTATTTCTACCGCCACCAAAATATAATTATATCTCTCTCTCATGAAAGGTAACGATCCCATTAGATCTGTTGCTGCTAGTCTTAATCTGTTTGGTGTGATGGGAAATAGTGACACTTGGTTTGTGTCTATAGTGGATTTGACTTCTGGCATGGCCTGCAAACCAGTTGATATTTTTTTGAGTCCTCTTTCCACATTCTTGAAGTAATAAGTCATCTGTAATTTCAAGTTATATTTTCTCAGTCTGTTATGAGCGCAATCCATGTGTGTAGCATATTACGTTATTTATCATTTCTCCTGGCATGCATTGTAACCACTGACTCCCATCTCAGTTCTGTCGTTGAAATAGTAATCCTTTCTTCACTAAGTAGAACTGTCGTATGACTGACCGCTCCTTGTCTTTCAACCTCCTTTTCATCTATTTTAACACTGGGTGGTGGTCCTCTTCCTTTTACTTTTCATCTTTCAGATATTTCAGATATGCCGTAATCAAATTCTCAAACGCTACCTGCTTCATATTATAGTACAAACTGCACTGGTGCTCTTCTAATTCTTCCTCTTTAGTCACTTTTAGTCATACTGGATCATGAGATAATGCATCAGACACAATATTTGTTACACCTGGCATGTATACAGCCGTGAACTGAAGGTCTTGTAGGTGTAGTACCAATCTTACAAACCTTCCATTCATTGCTTTTGGCATCATTAAGAATTATGATGCCCTGTGATCTAAGAACACACGTCTTCTTTATATAAACAAAATGTTTAAGTCCTTTTTAATCCCCACATAGTGACGAGGTCCTCCAGCTCCGTTACCGAATAAGTCTTTTTTTCCTTCGTAAGCAAACAACTGGCAAGAGCTGTTATCTTCCGGATTGTCTCTCCTACTTCTTCACTTTCTTGGAAGATAACCACACCAAAATCTGACTTTGTGCTGCCCGCTGTCATGAGAAAATCTTTGGGCAGATATGGTTGCGATAATAGTATCGCCTTATTTAGTTCCTGAAACATTTTCTGAGCGTCTGCACCCAACATCCAACTTATCTTTGTCCCAGTCGGCTCACACAGTCTAGGCACAGCCAGATCTTCAAGGTATATGAAACAGTTATAGAAGTTTGCTGTATTAGATAAAGGTATCCCTGTAGTTGTTGCTCCATTCACAGAGTTCCATTACATCATACCGTCTCTATCTTCTCTGGATCCAGAGAGATCCCACTGATATCTATTACGGGTCCTAAGACTTAAACTCTAGCAACAAAATATTGCACTTTCTCTACATTTGTTGTTATTCGGTTGTATTTGAATGTTGCGAGTAGGTGCTTCAGTGAATGATTATGTCTTTGAATGCTTATGGCTTTCCCATGAGTATCTAACTATTAATATGTTGTCTACATATCTCATTATAAGTAACATAGTGAATTATCCAAACCGATGTCTAAGCCCCGAATAAATGTGTCTGCTAATATTTTTATGCCGAAAGGGTTTCGTCTAAACCGTTAACAGTGGCAAAAAACTAAGAATGCAGTATATTGCTGACATAATGGCTCCAGTTCAATTTGGCAGTAACTGTCCCACAAGTTGAATGAGGAGTAAAGTCTTATGCTATGAAACTTTTGCAGCAACTCCTAGATCTTCTTGACAATCTGTCTCTTTTTCAGTTGCTGTATCAATTTGTTTGGCGTCCAATACAAGACAAAGTGTACCATCCTCTTTGTCCACAACTCTCTAAGGGTTCTTATATGAGAATAATGCCAATCCGATCAGTCCCAGATGTAGCATACTCTGTATTTCGCCAAATATTTGGTTCTTCAAGGCCAACAGGATTGCTCTGGGCCTTTGTTTGAGGTTTCACTGTAAACTTATATTGGATATTGTGCAACACACCTACTTTAGGTGAAAATGCCTCCATATTGTGATATACAGGCTTAACTAACCCTGTTTTGGAACATGGATCCAACTCCTGTATCACTTACATCTTTTCTGTTCTGCAGTGGTTGGGACGAAAATTCTCTTCTCTTCGTTGTTGTTCTCTTCTGTATCACACTGCCTGCTCCTCACGCTCCAAATACAATTTGAGATAGTTCTATGGTAACTGTTCTCGTACGGCGTGCTCTTCAAAGCATATACAGCTTTCAATGTCCTTCTGTAAAATTATCTGCCCTTTACCTAGGACCATCAACAAATCATATGATCCCATAAATTCCATCCCTAGTATCACTGTTATAGATGGATTGGCTGCAATTAAGAAGTTCCTCTCCATGGTATAACCTTGGCACGTAAACTCCAATGTACTTGGTACTGCATATCAGTGCTCTTTCCTGCTAACGCACCCTTCATTTTTGTCTTGTGCAAACTTAGTCCTGGCCTGTCATTTTCTTGCGTACATTACTGAAATATATAGCCTGATAGTGTCAAAATTTGGCTACCGCTGTCCATAATGGTTTCCAAACCTACTTCTCCTACTAGTATGTTATTATCAGGTGCAAATTTTGTATCTGGCTAGTCTCTTTCTCCTCTAGTAGTACTCCTCATAATGTTCATGTGTGGTATAATTGATGCTTTCTCTTCAAAGTTCACTCACGGATCTCATACGTGCCTATGGAGTTCTCAAGTCAGTGCTGCGATGAATGCCTTCCAATTGAGTTTGTGCCATGACCCAGGTCCTTGTAATTCAGTAATTTCTACCACCTGTCATTGCTGTGTCTGATGATTCCTCTGCTGGCTATTATCCATATTCCCGTTGCTGGAGAGGTGTGATCATTCCCTTCTGACCATCCAGATTATTCCATTTTTCATGGTCCTTTTAATAAGGCATAAATTGGTTTCTGCCATTGGGATGTGCGTTATTCTATCTCCTCTCGTGATGCGGGCACTATGGTCCACTAAGATTATGTCGCTGATCCACTAGCTGATGTGATCAGTCATCACATAAACAAATACAATTTCTTGCAGAGGATATTAAAATTCATTTTCTTCTCCACTGCAGCATTCTATCAGAATATGTTGGTAATGCCTCGGTAATCGTTGGAAACAAAACGTAATCATTTTCTCTGAACTACACACATCAAAAAACGTTTTGCATCACCTCAGTTCCGAGAGTTGCGGAACCTGTACAGAAAATTGGCATATAGATCAACATTAACATCATTTCAGCCGTTTTCATTGCTCATGAAAACCAAGCACTGCATGTTTCACCACCATATAGCGAGACCTACAGAGGTGGTGGTCCAGATTCCTGTACCCACCGGTACCTTTAGTACCCGGTAGCACGTCCTCTTGCATTGATGCTTGCCTGTATTCGTCGTGGCATACTACCCACAAGTTCATCAAGGCATTCACAAATGTGCACGATGGGTGCGCGAATTGTCGTCCATGAAGACGAATGCCTCGCAAATATGCCTTCGATATGCTTGCACCCGCGGTCGGAGGTGACATTCACGTATCGTACAGCCGTTACGGCGCCTTCCGTGACCACCAGCGGCGTACGTCGACCCCACGTAATGCCACCCCAAATCAGCAGGGAACATTCACCTTGCTACACTCGCTGGACAGTGTGTCTAAGACTTTCAGCATGACTGGGTTGCCTCCAAACACGTCTCCGACGATTGTCCGGTTGAAGGCATATACGACACTCATCGGTGAATAGAACGTGATGCCAATCCTGAACGGTCGATTCGGCATGTTGTTGGACCATCTGTAACACGCTCCATGGCGCCGTGGTTGCAAAGATGGACCTCGCCATGGACGTCTGGAGTGAAGTTGCGCATCATGCAGCCTATTGTGTACAGTTTGAGTCGTAACACGACCTCCTGTGGCTGCACGAAAAGCATTATTCAACATGGTGGCGTTGCTGTCAGAGTTCCTCAGAGCCGTAATCCGCAGGTAACTGTCATCCATTACAGCAGTAGGCCATGTGTGGCCTGAGGGAGGCATGTCATTGACAGTTCCTGTCCTTCTGTGTCTCCTCCATGTCCGAACAACATCGCTTTAGTTCATTCCGAATCGCCTGGACACTTCTTTTGTTGAGAGCCCTTTCTGGCTGCGATCGAACGGCGGTATTGACCGTCTAGACATGCTTGAAGTACAGAGAACACGAGCTGTGTATCTCCTTCCTGGTGGATTGACTGGAACTGATTGGCTGTCTGACCCCCTCCGTCTAATAGGCGCTGCTCATGCATGGTTGTTTACATCTTTGGTCGTGATTAGTGACATCTCTGAACAGTCAAAGGGACTGTGTCTGTGATGCAATATCCACAGTCAACGTCTATCTTCAGGAGTTCTGGGAACCGGGGTGATGCAATACTTTTTGATGTGTGTATATGGTACAGCCAACAACTCATTCTTTTTCATCATCTCATGGCAGAATTTTACCCAGCTTCACAGTCCTGACCTTTCTACGACAAGTTCCATAGTAATTTCATTCTTAACCTTGGCTTTGTTATGTCTGGACGAGTAACTGGCCAAAACCGGCTCCTTGAGCTCGCGATGTGCAGTTTAGTACTATCATTTGCATCTCCGCAACAGATCTGCCTTCAATAAACGCCAGATGTACTCAAGTTTGTGTATCACCATCGATGATGATGGATTTAAATCGTCAAACTATTCAATCCAAGACCTAAGGTGGCTCATTTTACCGTTCTCCTTGAACACATGGCACTTATGTACTGACATGTGGTGTCTGTAGTCAAAAGGCTCGAGCGTGCTCAAATACCTATGCTCTGCGTACATCGTTTTTCCTCAAGACTCTGATCCGACTCATCTTTCCACACCTTAACTCTTCTGTCTTGGCTGTCTTCATAGTCAGTAACTCTTTGAAGTGCCACACAGTCGTTAATATGCTTCATACTACGGCTTCAGCCCATATCATCCATCCCTCGTTCCTTAAGACCGTTTACTGTTTCTCTACATGCTCTACTTGCTTCTGCTGTGTCTTGTTAATATTTTCTGTCTTATCTTTGAATTCCAATGGCAATTGCACTTCTAATACATCACCTATTGGAACTGGAGGCGTGACTCCTGATTCTTCACGCTCTATCTGTTCTTCCAACATAATTTTTCTGTTCTCTATTCGCAGACTATCCGTTTCCTTACACAACCGCAGCTCAATATATTCTTCAACTTTGACTACTCAGTCTTCTGCCGCTATTATACTTCTCTCTTTCCTTTTCCTGATCCTTCTTTCTTTAGCTGAGTAACCTTCTGATCTGTTTTTGGAAGTTGCTCCAACACTTTCTCTAGCTCAGCTTCATTATACGTACATCACACTTCTTTATTAGCTCCTGCGTTTCCTGATGCATTTTCCTATGCTGCTCTTTGAATTTCTTAGCCCTTGCTTCTTCCTTTAATTTTATTTTCTTATTCCGTCGGTCTAGGTCTACTCTCAACTTATCTTCCCTCGTGGTCAATTCGCTTCTCTCGTGTACCTTTCTACACGAGGTGCCTGGTACATTCAACTGGGCCTCCGTAGGACTGTTATCTGCCTCTTACACACATTATCTCACTTATTTGGTTTTAACTGCATTCCATGACGACTTGAATATTTTTTCATTGAGTGTTCTGATAAAAGCGAAGTCAGATATCTGAAAGGAAAAAATTATTTACGTTTTACAATAACAGAACAAAGCTGACGCCCACAATGTATATCAATAAGAAAATAAGTTGACATGGCAAATTCCATTTCATATCATTTTAATTGAGAAGGTCAGCATTAATTAAACCAAAAAAATTGTTGTTCATTAAGTTATTAGTTACGTAAGAAGAAATATAATTCAGTAGGTAAACAGGAACCATTTATTACTTTGATGTTTTGAAACGTTGTTTCACTTCTCAGCATTTCGCCAAACGAAACTGATAAGGACATACCTTATAAAGCTCTTATAACCATTAATAACCTCTGTCATTATTTCCTCAATTCCGATAGTATATTCTGACAATGGATCAGCAGAATGATGAGACATCACGTGGTGGACAGAGGGACTACAAACTGACGTGATGGTGCCGTGACTTCATGCCTGTTCATTTTGGTTATCAAAACAGAGAGCCTAGTTTATTCCAGGTATCAGATGGAACTTGTTATGGTGTCTACAAAACACTTATGCCAAATCCACAGCACTTATGAAAGGACTCTGCCAGTACTAGCAATATGACGACATTTAAAATTTGTAGGATGCATTACAGACAATCCTACAGCGTCCTGAGATCACATGCCCACAAATCCAATGTATGTTGACAACAGAAAATCAGTTCCGCGCACCTGAATGCTCACTCCAGAGATATTTCTACTCTATGGGTATAGTGTGTGCATCAGAAAAGCAGCATCACAGCGCAGATTCTGCCTTTCCTTTGTGCATAGTTAATGACTAACGTTGAACAGCACTCGCTAATCTTTACTGTTATTTAACAATTTCAAAGTTATTGTATTTTTATAATTTAATGTTATTGATGTGTTCGTGCCAACACTGTTTATATAATTAAACAGTCTGTCCAATGGAAAATTAAACAAACGTAAGTACAAAATACATTTGTCAGCTTGGTTGTTCAAACATACTCTGAGTTTTTGAGTTAGATAAGTAATATTTAAATTTGTTCTAAAATGAAGCTTTATTCAGAGATTAATTTTTGTATTATAATTTAACTTCACACCATTAATTTGCCGTTGAATAGTAAAAAATATCAACGCTGTCTATATTCGTAGTTACTTTTTGTGAAACACCATAAAATATGTACTGTAGAAAGCTGGTGTTCATTGAACTAAATGTTCTTTAATTTATAGGCTTTCTAAACTTTACGCTAAATGAGTAAAGATAACACTCGTTGCACATAAAAAATACAATTCTGTATTTGAAAGTTTCCGTAAAAAAATGACGAGTCTGCATTTTGATTTGCTGTGGCACGGAGACCGAACGCCGAAATTGTTTTTGCATTTTAAAGAATTAAACATGCAGAATGGGAAGTATTAATGATAGTTTAACCATAGTAATGTTATGAAAAATGCGCATAATAATGGTAACTTTGCTTCCTGTAATGAGAATTAGGCCTAGCGTTCCACTATCCACATAGTAGTTAGATTAATAAACATGGAACATCAGATAACAAAGAGTGTTAAGAATGGATACTTAGAGTGTACTTCATCGTAACAACCAAACTCTAGTTCTGAATCGTTTAACTTCGCTCCGGGAAAGTTCTGTGTTTGGTCACTGCGAATCTCAACTATCGAACAATACTGTGTGCAGTAACGTTGTAGCCATTATTGTTAATGTATGTGGTCCATTTCACAGATATGTAATTTGTAAATGTGGTGTCCTGAACATTCGTCTCTTATGTGGCACCTAAAGGATGCCACTTTCACGTATAGCTATATAACAATTCAACAATTCATATTAACGGTTTTTATTACAATGGAATAGATTGACAATACTTAACTTTGGTTTACAATGTCGTGTCGAAATCAATTGGTGACATGCAAATACTCAATGTCTTTCATTATATACAGTGCCCATGCAAGTAATGGATACGGGTCACACGTGTTCATATGGCTCTTCTAGTGCTGTCTTCTAGTCCGGGTCTACTAGTGCCCGTCTTCTACGGCCCGGCCGAAGCTGGCAGGTGCGGCGCTTACATTCTTTGGCTAGAGGCCGCTCCTGTCGGGGCCCAGTCCTACTCAGCCTGCTATTAGCTGACGTCGTCTCACAGCCTTCTCTGCTCTTGCGTTCTTCATCTTCGTGCCAGAGCTTGTCGTTACGCCGGAACATTCCTCCCCCCACCCCCCCCCCCCCCCACCCCCAAAAAGCGACGGATTGTCGTCGTGTAGGGAATGCTACCACGGCGGGGGAGGCAGGAGTGTGAGCGCATCGCTGGACCGATAGCTGTGGCTGCAGGGGACGTCTAGCTTCGGGTCGTACTCCGCAATCCTACCGTTGCTCTGGCGAAAGCTGCGGTGTGAGCGGCTCCAGCTTCATCGGTAGGACGTGAGGAGGTGGAGGAGGTGAAGGCCCCGTCTCCATGGGGTCGTGCCGTGATGACAAACTCTGGCTGCTGCTGTGGCCGCGCTGTCCTCTGGATCCGTGAGTCTGCGGGAAGAAACACTGAAGGACCATCGGTGCACATGACAGTGGTGAAGTTGATTTTGATGGCAGCGCTGCAGGTCATCTAGACCTGAAATAAAATACATGCAAGCTCCAAGTCAACGGACGATCTCGTTGACGCTCAACGTCTGCTGCCACTAAAAACCCTGTAAAAGTGATAATTGCGGCCTTCTTTCGGGGCCGAATGCTGTGGAGGGTGCAGAAGGTGGACCAGTGTCCGATGGCAGCGGCCGTGAAGCAATTCCGCCGGCAATGGTCCATGTCGTGGGTGCGAACGAGAGGAGGTGAGAAACAGTTGCAATGCTTGTTCCCTCGTGTGTGCGGAGCGAAGCTTGGCCATCTGCTGCCTGAATGTTCTGACAAAACGTTACGCTTCGCCGTTTCACTGTGGATGAATCGGTGCACTAGTTAGACGGTGTATGCCATTGCGTTCACAGAATGTTTCAAATTCATTTGACGTGAACCCAGGTCCGTTGTCTGACACTATCACTGCAGATAAATCTTCGTGGCAAAAATCAATGACAACACCTGAATTGTGCTATATGACGTTGTCGAGTTCATTGGCACAGCAAGAGGAAACTTGCTATAGCAGTGAACCACAATCAACCTAGGGGTGTTCCAAAAAGGTCCTGCAAAGTCTATGTGCACACTTTCCCATGGTGATTGCTTAGTTCAAACGGAGAATTTTTGTGGCGGAGCGGACTGATTTTCCGCATATTCGTGACACTGTAATGTCATCTGTTCTACTTGGGCGTCCATATCCTGCCAAGCACAGCGTCCCGGTCACCCAGTAACTGCAACACTTCTTTTGGCAAAGTTTTAGGGATCAACACACGTGACTGTCCATCGTCATTTTGATCATGAACCACACCTTTCTGTACAGCGAGGCTAAGCCGACGGGCAAAGTATCGGCGCACTACAGAGTTCTTTATGCTACGCAAGGAACGAGGCCAAGATGTGCGAATGTATTTTAGCAAAATGTTCATATCTAAATCAACTTCCGTGGCCTGTGCAATTTTGT
Source organism: Schistocerca gregaria (assembly GCF_023897955.1). Taxonomy (NCBI): domain Eukaryota; kingdom Metazoa; phylum Arthropoda; class Insecta; order Orthoptera; family Acrididae; genus Schistocerca; species Schistocerca gregaria. The sequence continues at coordinate 467,400,078 of NC_064922.1, forward strand.
CGTGGTTCATCGGAAAAGATTGAAACAATTCAGGATTCGATGTGACAACAAGATGGAGCAGAAGCGTCGAAGTCTATATCAGGGCCAATCGGAAGACGTTAAAGTGCGTTCGCATTGCCATGTTGAGCTGTGGGACGATACACAATCTCGTACTGGTATTCTTTGCAATTTTTGAGCAGTTCGTACCGGAACCTGTTTCGTCGGATGAAACAAGGACTGCAAAGGCTTGTGATCCGTTATTAAGTAGAATTTTCTGCCATACTAATAGTGGTGGAATTTGGTGACACCATATACAGTTGCCAAAGCCTCTTTCTCAGTTTCTAAATAGTTACACTGAGCTTTGGACAACACTTTTAGTGCCAAAGCAAGAGGCTTGCCTTTATCACCAATTCTGTGGGAAAGCACTGCACCGATTCCGTAAGAGGAAGCGTCAACTTGTAGTACAACTGGTTTGCCAGGATCAAAGTGAACTAAGCAACGATCACTGAGCAAGGCACCTTTAAGTTTTTTAAAAACTACTTGGCACTCATCTGTCTAAACAAAGTGGACATTCTTTTGACGCAGGCCTTGTAATGCGGCCGCGATTGGCGCAGCATTCGGTATGAACCGAATACAATAGTTCATTTTCCCTAAGACTGAGTGCAATTCTGTAATATTGCAAGGAAGTGGAAATTCTCGTGTGGCTAACGAATGGGACTGAAGAGGATGTGCACCTTGATATGACCTTTTTATGACATGACTAAGATGCTGCAACTCAGGTTTTTAAAAAGAACCACACATGTCCTGCCTACACTTTAGTCCTGCCTCAGATAACACACGAAACTAAGCAAGTAAATTTGCAATATGTTTTTCAGATGTACGACATGCGACGACAATATCGTCCAAATAGTTTCAATAGTTTGGCACTTGTGCAGTCAGTTGTTCCAAATACCGTTGGAAAATGGCGGGTGCAGAAGCACTGCCAAAAGGGAAACACAAATATTTAAACAAGCTTAAATGAGCATTTACCACAAAGACTTTTTGAGATTATTCATCGAGCAGTATTTGAAGATACGCGTCGCGCAAATCAATTTTTGAAAAGTAGCACCTAATCTGTCCATGAGATCCTCTGGGTGTGGCAATGAGTAAGTGTCAATAACAGCTTGTGGGTTGACTGTAGACTTAAAGTCAACACAGAGGCGAATGCGACCTAATGGTTTGGGGAGAAAAACCAGTGGACTTAACCAATGACTAGCTTCTGTGGACGCAATAGCTCAGCTACCTTGCAATTCTTCAAGTTCACCCGCGACTTTGTCCCATAATGAAATGGGAACAGTTCTGGCATGCAAAACTACGGCCGAGCGTTATCTTTCATTGTAATACGTGCAACAAAACTGTTAGCGTTGCCTAAACCTTCAGAAAAGAGTTCCAGGCATTCTTTTAGCAACCTAGCTACGCTGTCTTTTTCATTGAATGCAGACACTGACAACACATTGTCCTGAATGTTAAATCAAAAGAATCAAGACCAAATATTTTCGCACAATCGCGTGATTGCAGCACCGTAAAAGTCACTGTTCGCATATGCGAACGTTACACGGCAGGCAATGTACATATTTTGAGAACGGGAGTGTCTTGTCCATCATAAGCCGCCAGTTGCGGGCTAGTTTTAGACAGGCGTGGGGAGCCTAACAGTGCATACGTGTGACGATTTAGGAATGTGACAGAAGCAGCCGTGTTCAACAGAAATTTCACGTGTTACCCACAAATAAGTAAATGAAAAAAAGTTTGTATAACTGGTGTATCACTGAAGAACTGCACGCTTGCTAGCTTTGATAATGCCTGTTGCAGACAGACATGGTCCTTGTGACTTGATTTTTGCAAGTGGGCCGAATTCTTATGTTTATTCCGTTGCAAACATACAGATTGTACATGTTCCTTTCTTACCGTAATCGTAACCGTGAGCTTGTCGGGTGGGGCAGTCTTGGCGTTTCTGCCATAAATAACACCAAGCGCAAGACTTAATTCTGTTCGCCTGTGTAGCTCCCTGTTTAGTGAGCTGCTTACATGGCTAGCGCAAGCTGGCTGCTCAGATTTATGATGGATCGGACTGTTTCAAAATCTGTTCTCTGAGTCTGATATCAGGTACACTGTACACGATTGCATCACTCAATATAACATCTGAATAGAAAGCACTGTAAGCACATCTGAATTTGCGTTTCCTTGTCATACCCTGTAAATCTGTGACCCATTCGCGATAAGTTTACTCTGATCGTTCTTTGTAATTAAAGAATTGATACCTAGCTGTGACCAAATTCGCTTGTTAGTCATAACAGTTAGTTAGTGAAGTCCTAACTTGCCCTAACTTGTTCGTAAGCAAGTTCACTTGGAGTGGCGTTGGAAAAATTTTGTTGATAAGGCGGCAAACTGCAGCCTTACCCTGGATAATAGATAGGGAGGTTTCACAGTACCTGGTACATTGTGAGCGAGTATGTGAGCTTCAAATTGGGATAACTACTTGAGCCATTCCTCTTCTTGTTCATGAAACTGTCGCAAAGGCAGTAGGTGTTGCTGGAGGTGGTGCTTGTTCTCTCGGGCGCGCAGAGTTGGTCAGTGGCTGCTGCACCGTGTTGAATACTGTAGATATCTGGTACGTCTGGAACTGAAACATCTGCATTAGCTGTGCAGCTTCTAATACTTGCAGCTGCGGTATCGAAGAAGGGAGCAGGATAGGTGGGGTGGCCATTTTGGAAGAGAGAAATGCAACAAACAGACAAGGCAACCAAGAAAAATACGAGGGTTGGAACTTAAATAGTGGCAACCATCTATTCACAACCGATACAAAAGAGTTACATGTTTGCACCTGTTATTTTCCTTCACAGTAGTCACCAGTGTTGTGTAGAACCCGTTGCCAGTGATGTGGAACGTGTAGTATACTGTTAGCAGAGCCTGTTCTGTTGATGGTGCGAATGGAGCGGACTAATGCCTGTCGAATCTCTGGAACAGTTCTAAAGCGAATGCCACGAAGGCAAAATTGAAACGCCAATCCAACGAATGGAGTCATTACGGGTTGCCGCGAAAGTCGAAAGTGCGTCATAGCCCCAGACAGTGAAAGCTATGATGATTCTCGTGTACGACTGTGATGGTGTTATCCTAACGCATTACGTTCCTCAACGGCAGACCGTCAGTGCACAGTATTACTGTTCGTTTTTGGAGCATCACCTGCGACCAGCTTTGAGAAAGAAACGGCGACACTTTCTGCGCAACCCACCCATCATTTTGCACGAAAGTGCGCGGGCGCATATAACGCAAGCTGTGGCTGGCTGCTCTGTTCGGTCGATGGGACTGGGAAGTACTGTACCATCCACCATACTCCCCAGACGTTAAGTTCTTGTGACTTTGATTTGATTCCGAAGATGAAGGAACCACTTCGTGGCATTCACTTCAGAACTGTTCCGCAGATTCGACAGTTTCGCACCATCAACACAACTGGCTCTACTAACGATATACTAAGCCTTCCACATCGCTGGCAACTGGTTCTCCACAACGCTAGTGACTACTTTGAAGGACAGTAACAGGTGCAAATTTGTATCGGTTGTTAATAAATAGTTGCCACTATTTAAGTTCCAACATTCGTAATTACAAAAGCAAAGAAAATTTCGACAACGTCCACCTGGAAACACCGATAATCAAAAACGCGTGCGGGTCTACTAGCGCCCGTCTTCTACTGTCCGGCCGAAGCTGGCAGGAGCGGCGCTTATACACTCCTGGAAATTGAAATAAGAACACCGTGAATTCAGTGTCCCAGGAAGGGGAAACTTTATTGACACATTCCTGGGGTCAGATACATCACATGATCACACTGACAGAACCACAGGCACATAGACACAGGCAACAGAGCATGCACTATGTCGGCACTAGTACAGTGTATATCCACCTTTCGCAGCAATGCAAGCTGCTATTCTCCCATGGACACGATCGTAGAGATGCTGGATGTAGTCCTGTGGAACGGCTTGCCATGCCATTTCCACCTGGCGCCTCAGTTGGACCAGCGTTCGTGCTGGACGTGCAGACCGCGTGAGACTACGCTTCATCCAGTCCCAAACATGCTCAATGGGGGACAGATCCGGAGATCTTGCTGGCCAGGGTAGTTGACTTACACCTTCTAGAGCACGTTGGGTGGCACGGGATACATGCGGACGTGCATTGTCCTGTTGGAACAGCAAGTTCCCTTGCCGGTCTAGGAATGGTAGAACGATGGGTTCGATGACGGTTTGGATGTACCGTGCACTATTCAGTATCCCCTCGACGATCACCAGAGGTGTACGGCCAGTGTAGGAGATCGCTCCCCACACCACGATGCCGTGTGTTGGCAGTGTGCCTCGGTCGTATGCAGTCCTGATTGTGGCGCTCACCTGCACGGCGCCAAACACGCATACGACCATCATTGGCACCAAGGCAGAAGCGACTCTCATCGCTGAAGACGACACGTCTCCATTCGTCCCTCCATTCACGCCTGTCACGACACCACTGGAGGTGGGCTGCATAATGTTGGGGCGTGAGCGGAAGACGGCCTAACGGTGTGCGGGACCGTAGCCCAGCTTCATGGAGACGGTTGCGAATGGTCCTCGCCCATACCCCAGGAGCAACAGTGTCCCTAATTTGCTGGGAAGTGGCGGTGCGATCCCATACGGCACTGCGTAGGATCCTACGGTCTTGGCGTGCATCCGTGCGTCGCTGCGGTCCGGTCCCAGGTCGACGGGCACGTGCACCTTCCGACGACCACTGGCGACAACATCGATATACTGTGGAGACCTCACGCCCCACGTGTTGAGCAATTCGGCGGTACGTCCACCCGGCCTCCCGCATGCCCACTATACGCCCTCGCTCAAAGTCCGTCAACTGCACATACGGTTCACGTCCACGCTGTCGCGGCATGCTACCAGTGTTAAAGACTGCGATGGAGCTCCGTATGCCACGGCAAACTGGCTGACACTGACGGCGGCGGTGCACAAATGCTGCGCAGCTAGCGCCATTCGACGGCCAACACCGCGGTTCCTGGTGTGTTCGCTGTGCCGTGCGTGTGATCATTGCTTGTACAGCCCTCTCGCAGTGTCCGGAGCAAGTATGGTGGGTCTGACACACCGGTGTCAATGTGTTCTTTTTTTCCATTTCCAGGAGTGTATTCTCTTCGGCTAGAGGCCGCTCCCGTCGTAGCCCTGTCCTACTCAGCGTACTATTAGCTAACGTCGTCTCACTCTCGCGTTCCTCATCTTCGTGCCAGCCCTTGTCATTACGCCGGAACTGTAAATATCGTTATCGAATTTGCCACTTCTTCTCAGTTTGTTTATTTACAGCTGTAGTATTATGTTACGTTCGGAGCAGCAGTTTTCTAGTCTTCCAATATTCGTAATCGTTTTTCATTACGGTGTTTCCGTTCGTTTTCCATTGTATTCGTCCAATTTAAGATCCTAGTTCGCAGTCTGTCAATGATTTCAGTTATACACGAAACATTTAAGCTTTCGTTTTTTCAATGTGTCACTTCTGTATTTTCCTGAACTCTCGCTATACCGCACAAAGCATACATATGGCAGGCACACAGCGCGAGGAAGATGAAACCTATTCCTATCCGTGCGGTGGTCTTAATTTGGGGAAGTGTTTTTGTTTCCTCTTCACTCAGCAAACCCATATACAGCAAGATGCGTTTACACCTTTCCGACTATACGTGCGCGCTAGGCGCGTGCTGCTGTTGCACGAAGAGACAAGGAGGCGCATGCTCCGGTGCAGAGTCATGCTTGACTCTAAATTGTGCACTATCTGCAGATGCATGAGTTTCCCCATACCAGACGGGAGACACAAGCCTCTACTTGCGTCTGGGGCAAGCACCGCCTCGCAGCGGCTAGCTGCAAGGCGTACGAGAGTAAATGCACCATCACCTTGAGCACTAGGCAAACGCGGCTGTTGTATGTAGAGGTAGGGGAGCGCATGTAGTGGTCCGAAGCTACGCATGCCTCTTATGTGTGCACGCAGGCCACCGCGCGCAGGTACATACAATATTCATGGGCAAGTCCATGGTTCTCCCTGTTTGTTGGTTTGTTTGACAGTCACTAATAGTTGAAGGATTCAGTTTTTCGTACGCATTTTCGTTAGCCCCACGGCCCACTAGACCAAGAAGAAACAAATAGAACTTGTGAAGGATTATCGATCATCTCCACGTTTGTGGTTCCTCAATTCTGCCGATTATAAAGACTTAATTAAGAAGACTGACTGTTTGGAGTGCCTGACAAATAAATACAACATGTAAATAATGAATCCAATTTGCACAACGGGCAGTGTGGCTCACTCGGTAGAGCTAGAGAATGGTAAATAGGTAAGCAATGGATTGCGGTTTGGAATAACTCCATGTTCTTTTTATTTATTTATTTATTTTGTTCAATTTGAATACATACGCCCTTTAAATATAAAATTCACCAAATATGATAATTAACATATATCTAATCATCAATTTCATGGAAAATGCGTGTCTTCTTGTTTCTAATTATGTAATGCACACAAAATACCAGAGTTCATTACAAAAATAACGTCTCAATTACCGATATTTTCTGAAGGACTGTTAATAAATTTATGATGTTCTCTTAATGTAAACAATCCTTTATACAATACCGATAGTTAAGAATTTATATTTGTAATTAAATCTAGAATTTTGTATGTGATAAGCAGTTAAAAACAAGAAGACCTGCATTTTTCGTAAAAATAATGATTAGAAAATTGTTACTTAGCATATATTTGATGAATTTTATATAAAATGATGTAGGTATGCGAACTGAACAAGAAAAACCTTCCACTGAAAAAATCTGTAGTTATTTCTAATATGATATATATGGAAGTTTCACATATTAATGAGACTCCTAAACAATCTTCTTTTTGTGTGATGCTACATGCTAAAAACTCGTTTCAGTACCCTGAAGCATTTGTGAAACATGAGGGATGTCATGAATAATTAGCTATAGCCGTTTCATTGTGTGCAGGCGGAAGTGAGTGTGGTACATAAAATCCATTTTCTCGAGATTGGAGACAGGTATAAACTTCCTACCCAGTCTACAGTAATATTCAGTGTGTTAGGTACATCTTATACATAGCAGTATGTGCAGTATATGATCTTACATGCACCAAACGCAAACATACAGCGCCCTGTATTTTTCATTCAAACTATTCGAATTTCGTGCGCTAGTGTACATAATCCCTAAATATCACAATAATTGTGACCATTAACGAAAGGATAGTCAATTCATTTTGAAGCTGATATTTAATGTTGTAAATAACATAAGAATCAAAATATTTCATCCAGAAGCTTCTATACTATCGTTTGAGAAAAATTGTAGAGTACCCGCCTTTTCACTTGTCAACTGTTGACATTTGTGGCCATACCTTGCCACTTACGGGGCCAGCCGCCTTACAGGACACCACCTTGTGTATACTTCTATCAAAATAAGAAAGTGACTGATACTCGAGCATGGGAGGAGTTGACGTTGACTTTTCTGTAGCGTATACTAGGAGGTGCAGTCTCTGGGACCCCTAGGTTTCAAGCGTGGTTGAAGACGTAAATCATTTTAAAAGTTTAATGAAAGTTACATAAGATACATTTTTACAGTTATTTAAGTGTTGTTTAAAATCAAGCTTAAAATATTTCAGTTTTTATCAGAAAAATTCACATACTTTTTACGGTTCTTTACGCAGTGTACCTAAACGAACCGCTAGAGAACTGAATTTTACATCATGAAAAATTATAGTACTTCTGTCGCACGTAAATTCTCACATAAAACTAAATTTCATTGTTTAAACTAGCACTTCGAAAATAGCACTCTTTAGGATCAAAAAGAAAGACTACAAATTTGATATTCAGTGCTGGGATCCATCGTTTTCTTTACGACTACTCAGAACTCTTTAAGTCCTGGAAATACATAAAGGACCTTATCATCATTGTCCTGGAATTCTTGCTCTGGATGATCACCCTGTTCGCTAGCAGGGTTGTGATCACTGGCTAATGAAAAATCGTTGTCCTTTTTTCTATTTTTTGATCTATATCACTGAATCTTCCTCCATCCACCACTAACAACTTCATCAAACTTCGGAGCGTTAAAACTGACAAGTTCCTGCAATCACATTTTATAGTATACTGAATAAAGCAGATACGTAGTTTACGAGACGCGATCTAAGGAATTCCAACGCTTGTCAACAACTCGTGTCAACAACAAACAAAGATGGCAATAATTCAACAGACAGTAAAACATTGCAGGATTGGCGCTTTAGGGAGGTTATGGGCATTTAGAAGAACTCCGCTAGAAATGACCTTGTGTGAGCTCGAAAATTCCTGAAAGACCACACATAGTGAATTAAGGACTGCAGTACTGGGTTCGTTTATCCGGGTGGTAGTAGCCTTATCACTTTTCTGCTCACTTTCGCAACGATTTAAGGACATTGTATCACATAAAGTAATGACGCAACACCGATAGTCAGTGCAAGAAATTAAAACGAATCAGTTGTTCAAAAGGGGCAGTCAAATGAAACCGACACACATCGAACAAGTTGAGTAAACTGTTTATTCAAATGTAAACGTCACAGCTGTTAATATATTTATCCCACTGTGAGACAAGGCAGTCAATGGCCAGTAGCGTACGGAACCCCGATAGTACTCTGATGTGCACCTCTTCGTCCAAAGCAAATCGACGGCCACGAATGTCTTTCATCAGCGTTACAAAAATATGTAAATCCGGTAGAGGAAGAGCGGGATTGTATGGAGGATGTGTAAGGGCTTCCCAGCGGAACTTGCGCAGCTTACTCGAAACAATCTTGGCAACAAGTGGACAGGCATTTTGTTGGAAGGTTGACTTGACGACGCTGCAGATGCTATTGTACATATTTTTGTTTTCTGAGAGGATTATTTTGCACTGGGAGCCATTTGAGTTTGAGGAAGTAAGCGAAATGGAATAGGAAAAGAACAAAGTTTTCTTAGTTTGTACGTAAGTGCGAAATGCATGGAGATACACTGAACTGCACCGCCCCTTTCCTTAGCGTTATTCCAAAACTTCACACATACGTCAGCTGATACATTTCGGTAGCCTCTCATTACAATTGGGGAGTGTCACTTTAAAGATTAAGTACGAAGAACATAACCTGAAAAAAGGCTAGCACTGACACTGATTTCATTAGAGATTTGGCAAGATTTGGGTTACCTACAGTTCAGCTTTTCAATATCTACTATGTCTCCAGTAGTTTCTGATGTCTGAAGTGACATATGCGAAGCACTGCAAGGATTTTATTGAAGTACCGCTATGGAATATGTCAATAAAATGTGAATATTTATGTTTGAGATAACCAACTACATGTCACATAGGTTACTTGATAAAATCTGCTATATAGATTGTCAGAGAGCAAATAGTGTCATTGTGGGTAAACTGCTTTTATTTATCAACAAAAATCTCTGACATAGATTTAGATGCATCAGCCATGCAACTACAGTTATCGTGAACGTAAGCAACTGGAATGACGATGCCTTTAATATATTTTAAATTTTAGTCAGCTTGATAGATATTTATCCGAATTTTATTACTGTCAAGGAAATTTATTGCGTTTGTCTTGTTAATAAAAAGAAATATAAAGTCTTATGAGCTCTGATCCCGCCCGATGCAAGCATCTAGTGAGTTTATCGTCTTTCTCATGCTCCCAGCTGGACCACTGCGTGTTTCTGCAACTTTCTTAAAATTACATTCCTTTTCTTTCGACTTTTTTTCTGTAGATCTGTTCGGTCCCAAAGGCACCTAAGAATGTTTATATTCTTCTATGAGAAACATCCTCCTCAGGCCATTCCAGCAATCATGTCAACAACAAAAGTAGAGAAGATAGGAAACGAGAGCTTTATGTACTTTACCGAAACGCAGAGAACGTGAACTTGTTTTGATGGTTGGCTAAAACACCAACATCACCGAATGCAAACCGAATACTGCGGAATGCAGTTAGTTTGTGACAGTCTACCGTTTCCACTAGAGAGAATTCTTGTTCTCTAATGACCTTTCGCTTGTGTAAGCTCCGATGCGAAACAGGCTTACGTGAGGCAGTGCTCTCGAGCTGATGTAGAGCAGTACATTACGCTGCTATTTTCTTTATTGCAGCTTTTTCAGAAAAATGTTTGTTTAAATAGGCAGAGAAGTTAAATACTTTGTCACAGAAAAGACAATGTCATAGACATATATACTGACAAAAAAAACAAAAAAAAGACGCAACACCAAAAAGGAGTTGTGTGACATACACGAAAGTTGCTAGGCGTCTTTCTACATGTGAAAGATAATGTACACTGAGATTTTGCACCAGTCGTTTTAAAGTGGCGCCACTATAAGGATGAAAATCAGGCTTGCTTTAAACACACGCTGTAACGATCGTGAGCTTTAGTTACATTTGACACTGGACGTGGTGAGTTGATGTTAGTCAACAATGCCTTTCAGGCGACAAAGACGTCATTGTCAACAGCTCACTGTTTGAACGAGGTCTTTTAATATCGCAAAAAAAAGCTGGATGTTCCTTTTGCGATATTGCATAAAGACTTAGCAGGGATGTAGCCTTAGCACCTTATCAGCGGCGGCGGTAGTCACGAGAACGTACAGTTGCAAGACGACCAGGCTGCGGACGGTCACGAGATACTACCGAGAGGGAAGACCACTGTGTCCGGCGGATGGCCTTGGCGATCGTTCTGCATCTGCAGCAGCAATCTCAGCACCTGTTGGCACCACAGTGACACAACAAATTGTTGCAAATCGGTTACTTCGAGGACAGCTCCGAGCGGGACGCCCTATAGCGTGCATTCCACCGATTCCAGACCATCGCAATTTTCGAGTTCAGTATTGTAAGCGAAAGCTCATTGAAGGGCAAGGTGGAGGTCTGTTGTGTGTGCTGATGAACCCAAGTTCTGTCTCTGTGGCCGTGTATTGGACCTGTTGAGAGCCCACAACCAATCGTCTACGTGCTAGACTCACTAGCCCTACACCATGAGTTACAGTCTGGGGTTCGATTGCGTAAGACGGTAAGACCACCCTCGTGTTTGCCCCAGGCACCCTGACTGTCAATTTGCACGTCAGTCTGATAATTCGACCTGTTGTCCTGCTATTCATGAATGTCATTCCACAAGGTGTTCTCCAACGGGAAACGAGTTTCAACATGTAGGATTGACGTGCTCTATTACCAGATCTGTCCCCAATCGAACACATACGGAGGACAACTCCAGCGTCATCCACAGACAGCTTTACCGACCCTGTTTTGACCGATAGGTACTACATGCGTGGAACTCCATCCCACAAACTGACATCCGGCACTTGTACAACACAATGCATACACGTTTACATGCTTGATTTCAACATTCTGGTGATTACACCGCGTATTAACGTATCAGCATTTCACTTTTGCAATGACTTATCTCGCGCTTTCATTAACCTGTGATTTTGCAATGTTAATTGCTTAAATATCGGACCTAGACAAATTTATCTCTGAAATTTCATTGCTTTACATTAATTATCTTTTGGAGTTGCGATATTTTTCCGTCCGTGCATAAATATCGCACTCCCACAACGAAGACCTTGAGAGAAATGTGTACAGCAATTAAAAAATAATTTGCGGTCATTGACGAAGTGTAGACGGGGTGGAGGGGGGGGGGGGGGGTGAGGTGAGAGTAAAGCCGTTTCACGGTTTGTGGTTGAGCATATTATGTCCACGGTCACTTTTCCACCTCTACTGTTCCAGTCACGAATGGTTCGAAAACAGAACGATTGTTGGTAAGTCACCGTGTTAACTCGAATCTCTAAACTCACCTTCATGGTGTTCTCAAGATCTCTATTTTGGAGGAAGCAATGTATAGGCTGACGCTTTTAGGAATGGACTGTCTGGGAATTTTAACAGTAAACCGCATCGAGATGCAAAACGCCTCTCATTCATCATCTGCAACTGGAGTTGGGTGAGGAGCTCCGCTTTCACGCACACTGATTGAAACTGTAACGAGACGCGCTGCTCGTCTTTGCATCTTTTCGGTTTCCTCTATGAATCCTGTCCGGTATGGATTCCAGACTAACGAGCAACATCAGGTAACGGTTTTGTAAGTTACCTCCTTTCGGTGGACTACACTTCCTGAGTATTGTTCCAATCAATCTCCCTCTGCATCTGTTTTTCCCGTGATTAATTTTTCGTGGTCGTTCTGCTGCTAACGCGTATGCCTAAATATGTTACAGATGTGGCTGCTTACAGTAATTGCAGTGCAATTATTTAGCGATACTATAGCAGATCAGTAAATTAGTTCAGTACAGCGTTAGAAATGAGGAGAAGGCAGGAAGAAACCGTATGCTCCAGTGACGTTTCGATGTAGGCACTACATTACGTATGGATTTAATGTGTAGATTATCTATTTCCAGCTTCCCATAATTAAACCTTCAATCACAAATTTCAGTGAGAATGATTAAATCAGATTCCAATAGGCGTACTGAGTTTAATACAAAATTTTAGAAGGAAAAACTCTTGCCAGGTCAACCAGCTCAGAATTTTGTCGCTAGCTTATTTAAGTTGCCAGGAGGAAACGAGGGATAGGGGCCAGAGGTAGCAGTGGCCCCCTCCAGCAATATAGGGTGAAGACTTTTTTACGGTTCATAATTCGCAAACAATTCTAGATACGATTATCTGTTCAATGTACTTACGGGCATTCAGCCAGGTTGAATTTTCGACAACTGCCGATATTTCGGCGGATGCACACTCCGCCATTTTCAAGGCTTAACTGCAACGACCAGACGAAGTGCAGACAACACGAGAGCTCGGTTCTGCGAGTCTAACAGAAAAGAAAACACACACCTAAACAAAAGCCACCAAAGATGAACGAAGTCAGAGCTATCGATAGTAAGAAACTATGGACTGGTAGTTGAGGAAACGTTAACTCTGTCCCTATGTTTTTTAACAAGTGAAAGAGCAGGATTCCAGGCCGAGTTTAAACAAAAGCCTCCATCCCTATTCACAAGGTTGCTAGCCAATTTAATTTCAACAGACTCCTTAATCACACTATCCCAATAGCCGGACGTGCATGCTAATATCTCGGTATTATTATACCACATGGGGTGACCAGTGTCCAAACAATGTTCGGCAATAGCAGATTTGCTAGGCTGCTGTAGTCGCGTGTGCCGTTTATGTTCAATACACCGGTCCTCCACGGTCCTGATGGTCTGACCAATGTATGCCATGCCACAGCTACAAGGAATGCGATAAACACCTGCCTTACGTAAACCAAGATCATCCTTAACAGACCCCAAAAGCGCTTTAATCTTAGATGGAGGTCGGAAAACACATTTCACATTGTATTTCCGTAAAATACGACCTATCTTGTTTGAAGTGCTTCCTATGTAGGGCAAAAAGGCAATAGATTTAGGAGTCAACTGAGAATTATCATCAGTCACCTGGCGCACAGTTGGTTGATATCGCAACGCCCGTTCAACCTGTCTTTCACTATACCCATTGTGGCGGAAGGTAGCCTCAAGATGGGCCAGCTCAGCAGGCAAAGTCTCAACGTCGGAGATGACATGTGCCCTGTGTACCAGGGTACGAAGTACCCCTTCACGTTGGGCCGTATGATGACAACTGTCCGCCTGCAGATACAAGTCAGTGTGAGTACGCTTCCTATAAACTGCATGTCCCAACGATCCATCCACCTTCCTCCTAACCAAAACGTCAAGAAAGGGAAGGCAACCATCCTCTTCCACCTCCATGGTAAAACGAATGTTGGGGTGGATCGAGTTTAGATGTTCTAAAAAGGCATTCAAATTCTCCCTGCCATGCGGCCAAACAACAAAAGTATCGTCAACGTATCTGAAAAAACAGGCAGGTTTCAATGGCGCTGACTCCAATGCACGCTCCTCGAAGTCTTCCATGAACAGATTTGCAATCACAGGAGATAACGGGCTACCCATCGAAACTCCATCTGTCTGCTCGTAATATTGGTCATTCAATAAGAAATACGTGGACGTCAACACATGTCGAAACAAATTAGTTAGTTCCAATCCAAACTTCACTTCAATTAACCGCAACGAATCAGACAAAGGAACACGAGTAAAGAGCGAGACCACATCAAAACTTACTAACATATCAGAGTCATTCAACTGCATTCCCTCCAAACGCCGTAAGAAGTCAGCTGAGTTCTTAATATGATGTTCACAACGTCCAACTTGTGAGCTTAACATTGAAGCAAGGTCCTTAGCCACACGATATGTTGGAGCACCGATATTGCTGACTATGGGGCGGAGAGGGACCCCCTCCTTATGTAGTTTCGGAAGGCCATATAACCTGGGGGGAACAGCACTATAGGTGTTAAGACTCTTGATAGTGTCCTGTGGCAAACCACTTTTCTTCAGGAGGTTGTTGGTCTTCCTCTCAACGCTTTTCGTGGGGTCAGCATCGATCCTGCGATACGCTGAGTCAGATAATAAACAATTCATCTTTTGTACATAGTCATGTTTGTCCAAAACAACGGTGGCATTGCCCTTGTCCGCAGGTAAAATGACAATGTCCGGATCAGCTCTGAGAGAGCGTAAAGCAGCCCTCTCCGCTAATGTCACATTGCTCTTGGGTGGACGAGCCCTAGTCAAAACACGACATGTCTCCCTCCTGACATCCTCTGCATCAACAGGAGGTAGTTTGTAAACTGCCTGTTCAATCGAACTGATAAAATCCACTACCGGCAAACTCTTCGGTGTTGGTGCAAAATTTAAACCCTTCCCTAGCACGGATAACGCTGCGTCGTCAAGAGGTTTCTCTGTGAGATTTATCACAGAACGTCGGGAGATAGGATCAGCCTCCGAGCCACGGAAACGTTCAAACTTAGCCAGATGCCGAGCAGTGACAGAACGATATTCACAATCAGCCTGAGTCCAAGAGGCACCGTCCAACCAATCCCATGTAAATTCAGACAGTTTACTAGCCATCAATAAATGGAAACGAAACAATTCTTTGGAAACAGAGTCCAACCGTCGAGGAGTAAAACGAATTCTTTCACGGACAAGCGCCAAGCCAGCACGTTGTTTAATGCGACTGGCGGCGGGAGAATTAATATGATGTACAATTTTAGCCAGGAGAAGCTCAGGTCTCACGATTATCTGTGTTTGTACTACAGGACAGATGTAGCGCTGATCAGTGCGACGGGATGTATTGTAACTTTATTAGCCAAAGAAACTGGTATAGGCATGCGCATCCAAATACAGATATATGTGAACAGATAGAATACGGCGTTGCTGTCGGCAACGCCCACATAAGACAACAAGTGGCTGGCACAGTTGTTACATCTGTTACTGCCTCTTCAATGGCAGGTTATCAGAATTTAAGTGAGTTTGAACGTGATGTTATAGTCGGCGCACGAGCGATGGGACACTGCATCTCCGAGGTAGACATGAAGTGTGTATTTTCCCGTACGACCATTACACGAGTGTACCGTCAATATCAGGATTCCGGTAAAACATCAAATCTCCAACATCGCTGCGGCCGGGAGAAGATCCTGCAAGAACGGGACCACTGACGCCTGAAGAGAATCGTTCAATGTGACAGAAGTGCAACCCTTCCGCAAATTGCAACACCTTTCACTGCTGGGCCATTAACTCTGTCAGCGTGCGAACCATTCAACGAAGCATCATCGATTTGGACTTTCGGAGCCGAAGGCCCAATCTTGTACCCTTGATGACTGCGCGACACAAAGCTTTACGCCTCACCTGGGACCATCAACACCGACATTGGACTGTTGATGGCGGGAAACATGTTGCTTGATCGGACGAGTCTCGTTTCAAATTGAATTGAGTGGATGGACGTGTACGGGTATGGAAACAACCTGATGAATCCATGGCCGCTGCATGTCAGCAGGGGACCGTTCAAGCTGGTGGAGGCTCTGTAATGGTGTTGGGCGTGTGTAGCTGTAGTGATATCGAACTGCTGATATGTCTAGATACCACTCTGACAGGCGACACGTACGTGAGCACCCTACCTGATCACTTGCATCCATTCATGTCCATTTTGCATCTCAACGGACTTGGGCAATTCTGTCAGGACAATAGGACACGCCACATGTCCATAAAATCTACAAAGTGGCTCCATCAACACTCTTCCGCTGCCCACCAAACTCCCCAGACATGAACATTATCGAGTATACCTGGGATGCCTTGTAACGTGCTGTTCAGAAGAGATCTCCAACTCCTTGTACTCTTATGGATTTATGGGCAACAGTGCAGTATTTATGGTGTCAGTTCCCTCCAGATCTACTTCTGACATTAGTCGAGTCCATGCACGATATTAGGCAGGTGTACCAGTTTCTTTCGCTCTCCAATGTATATTACTAGGGTAGACACAGCCGTTGAAATTCATGGTAAATTGAATTACAATAAAACCGTAGGCAATCATTAATTTATGATTTATTCGCGCGATCGGTTTCGTTGCGTTAAAGCAGTATCTGCAGGTGATAATTGGTGCCACATAGATTAGCACACGAAGACGGGGCTTCATTCAAGTTCATTTGACCATAACCTGGTTTTGTTTGGTTGTTAGGCTGCTCAAGAGTGAGATTACCTTTTCCTGTGCGGAACTGTGCTTTTGCTGCTGTTTGCTATCAAGGCAAATGTGAAGATTTACACACCACAGACAGAAAGTCCCCAATACATTTTCTGCTCATTCTTCGTACTGCCCTTATCCAGCTGCAGAAAGGGATAATACCAGCGTCTATTCCTAGCACAAAATAAATACACTCCTGGAAATTGAAATAAGAACACCATGAATTCATTGTCCCAGGAAGGGGAAACTTTATTGACACATTCCTGGGGTCAGATACATCACGTGATCACACTGACAGAACCACAGGCACATAGACACAGACAACAGAGCATGCACTATGTCGGCACTAGTACAGTGTATATCCACCTTTCGCAGCAATGCAGGCTGCTATTCTCCCATGGAGACGATCGTAGAGATGCTGGATGTAATCCTGTGGAACGGCTTGCCATGCCATTTCCACCTGGCGCCTCAGTTGGACCAGCGTTCGTGCTGGACGTGCAGACCGCGTGAGACGACGCTTCATCCAGTCCCAAACATGCTCAATGGGGGACAGATCCGGAGATCTTGCTGGCCAGGGTAGTAGACTTACACCTTCTAGAGCACGTTGGGTGGCACGGGATACATGCGGACGTGTATTGTCCTGTTGGAACAGCAAGTTCCCTTGCCGGTCTAGGAATGGTAGAACGATGGGTTCGACGACGGTTTGGATGTACCGTGCACTATTCAGTGTCCCCTCGACGATCACCAGAGGTGTACGGCCAGTGTAGGAGATCGCTCCCCACTCCATGATGCCGGGTATTGGCCCTGTGTGCCTCGATAGTATGCAGTCCTGATTGTGGCGCTCACCTGCACGGCGCCAAACATGCATAGACCATCATTGGCACCAAGGCAGAAGCGACTCTCATCGCTGAAGACGACACGTCTCCATTCGTCCCTCCATTCACGCCTATCGATACACCACTGGAGGCGGGCTGCACGATGTTGGGGCGTGAGCGGAAGACGGCCTAACGGTGTGCGGGACCGTAGCCCAGCTTCATGGAGACGGTTGCGAATGGTCCTCGCCGATACCCCAGGAGCAACAGTGTCCCTAATTTGCTGGGAAATGGCGGTGCGGTCCCCTACGGCACTGCGTAAGATCCTACGGTCTTGGCGTGCATCCGTGCGTCGCTGCGGTCCGGTCCCAGGTCGACGGGCACGTGCACCTTCCGCCGACCACTGGCGACAACATCGATGTACTGTGGAGACCTCACGCCCCACGTGTTGAGCAATTCGGCGGTACGTCCACCCGGCGTCCCGCATGCCCACTATACGCTCTCGCTCAAAGTCCGTCAACTGCACATACGGTTCACGTCCACGCTGTCGCGGCATGCTACCAGTGTTAAAGACTGCGATGGAGCTCCGTATGCCACGGCAAACTGGCTGACACTGACGGCGGCAGTGCACAAATGCTGCGCAGCTAGCGCCATTCGACGGCCAACACCGCGGTTCCTTGTCTGTCCGTTGTGCCGTGCGTGTGATCATTGCTTGTACAGCCCTCTCGCAGTGTCCGGAGCAAGTATGGTGTGTCTGACACACCGGTGTCAATGTGTTCTTTTTTCCATTTCCAGGAGTGTATAACTGCAGTATACACGCCCAACATCCGCCCAAATTTCCGCGAGGACAACCGCTCCTGCTGCAGCAGAATTAATCGCAGCAGTAGTTTACCAATTGTCTGTGGCCAAAAAAGGCCGTTCATGACTTACTGATACAATATTCAGTTTCATAGTTGCGAACGATTGTAGTAGACTCCGGAAAACAAGGTTCTGCAATACTTTAGATACATGAATCTGTAATTTCATTTACGGACCAAAATATGTCAATCGAATAGGGTAACTACCGTTTTTTGGAACAGGAAAGAGCAAAAAATGTACTTTTAATATATTAATGAAGTAGGCTTACCTTTTAGGAATCGAAGTAGTCTACATTAAAAAAATATTGAAGAGAAACAATCAATTGTCTGACAAGCAATGCGTTTAGTGTACTTCCTGTCAAATTTATTACTGGGGTACACGTTCTCAATCATATCGAATCATTTATATAAAAATTACAATTTTGAACTCTTTTCCCCTCTTGGATAAATTTCTGCGACGTCCATGCATGTTGCCATCTAGTGACATTGAAAGGGCTGGAAAAAATTGGGCCGTGGGACCGCTTATACACACGTCTTCTTGACTGCTATTGATGTACGTAATTTGGAAGAATGTTTCTTTTATTTACAGGCCCTGCGGTACAAAAGTAGCAGGCCCGGTACTATGCACATTCAACTTATTCATTAAAATCAATTAAGAAGAGAACGTTATGATTAATCTTTTAACGAAAGAGCTGAAGTGGAATTAACTCACTTGAAAAAACAGCCAATATGGCCTTTCTGTGCTGGTACTGCGAGAGGCTGAAAGCAATTTTTCCCAAGGGCAAGCAGCTACACTTTATGGTTAACTAATGATGGGCTCCTCTTGGGAAAAATATTCAGGGGGTAAATCAGTGTCCCATTCGGATCTCCAGGAAGGGACTAATCAGGAGGACGTCACCAAGAGAAACAAAACTATGAATCTACATGGAATTTTAGTTCCCTTAATCAGGCAGGTAGGTTAGAAAATTTAAAAAGGGAGATGGATAGGTTGAAATTAGATATAGTGGGAATTAGTGAAGTTCAGTGGCAGGATGAACAGAAGTTCTGGTCAGGTGAGTATACGATTATAAATATAAATTCAAATCGGGGTAGTGCTGGAGTAGGCCTAAAAATGAAGAACCAAATAGAAATGGAACAAGCTACTGTGAACAGCATACTGAAAGCAATATCGTAGTCAAAATAGATTTGAAGCCAACCCTTACCACAATAACACAAGTTTATATGCCATCTAGCTTCGCAGATGAATTTGTAATGTGGGACCGGACTTCGATAGTAAGAAGAGGAAGAAATGAAAAAATAGTGAGTGAATTTGGACTTCTAGGAAGGAATGAAAGAGGAAACCATCTGGTAGAATTTTGCACAGAGAATAATTCAATCATAGGTAACACTTGGTTTAAAAACCATGAAAGAAGGTTGTATATGTGGAAGAGACCTGCAGACAGTGGTAGGTTTCAGATTGGTTGTATGAATTAAGACAGAGATTTCGGATTCATACTTTAAACTATAAGACATTTACAGGGCATATGTGGACTTTGACCACAATTTATTGGTTATGAACCGTAGATTAAAACTGAAGAAATTGCAAGAAGCTAGGAAACTAAGAAGATGGGACCTGAGTAAGTTGAAAGAACCAGAGGTTCTTGACAGTTTCAGAGAGAGCATTGCGCATTCATTGACTGAAACAGGGGGAAGGAATACAATACAAGATGAATGGGTAGTTTTGAGAGATGAAATAGTGAAGGTAGCAGCAGATCACGTGAGTAAAAAGACAAGGCCTAGAAGAAATCCTCGAATATCGCCAGAGAAAATAAGTTTAACTGATAAAAGGAGAAAATATAAAAATGTAACAAATGAAGCAGACGAAAGAGAAAACAAACGTCTAAAACATGAGATTGACAGGAAATGCAAATGGCTAAGGAGGAAAGGCTAGAGTACACATGTAAGGACATAGAAGCTCACATCATTTAGGGAAAGATAGAAACAGCCTAGATGAAGCTTGCAGAGAAGTTTTGAGAAAGGAAAAGTAATTCTATGAATATCAAGAATTCAGACTGTAAATCAAAACTAAGCAAAGAAGGGAAAGCTGGAAGGTGGAAAGCATATATAGAATGCTGCAAAAGGTAAATATTCCTGAAAGCAATATTATACAAAGAAAAGAGAACGTAGATGAAGACGAGATGGGAGATACGATACTGCGAAAAATTTGACACAACCCTGACAGACCTAATAAGTAACAAGACGCCTGAAGTGGAAACACTCCTTCTGAATTACTTCTGAGAGCCATCGACGATAAACCTGTTCCACCTTATGTGCAAGATGTAAGAGACAGGCGAAATACCCTCAGACTTCAATAAGGCGGCAACAGTTCCAAAGAAAGCAGTTGCTGACAGGTTTGAGCATTGCCGAACTATCCGTTTAATGAGTCCCTGTTGCAAAATACAAAATATTAACTCTAGTTATTTACAGAAGAATGGAAAACTGGTACAAACCGATCTCCGGCAAGATCATTTTGGATTCCGGAATAATAAAGGATGAAGCAAGGCAATACTACCCCTACGATTTATCTTAGGAAATAGATTAAGGGAAGGCAAACATATGTTTATAGTTTTCGTAGTTTTGGAGAACGCTTTTGACACTATCGACCGAAATACACTCTCAAGTCTGAAGGTAGAATGGGTAAAATACATGCAGCGAAAGGTTATATATAAACCAAACAGCAGTTATAAGAGTCGTAGGGCGTGAAAAGAAAGCTGTGATTGAGAAGGAACTAAGACAGGGCTCTCGCCTATCCACAATGTTATTCAATCTGTACATTGAGCAAGCATTAAGGGAAACGAAAGGAAAATTGGAAGAAGGGTTTAAGCTCAGAAAGAAGAAATGAAAACTTCGAGGTTTGCCGATGACATTGTAATTCTGTCAGAGATAGCAAAGCTCTTGGAAGAGCAGCTGAACGAAATGAACAATGTCTTGAAAGGAGGATATAAATGATCATCAAAAACAGCAAGACAAGTATGGAATACAGTCGAATTAAATCAGGAGAAGCTGAGAGGATTAGGTTAGGAAACAAGACAAAAAAGTAGCAAATGAGTTTAGCTATTTCGTCAGCAGAATAACTTACGATGGTCGAAGCACAGAAGATATGGTTTGTAGTCTGGCGATGACAAGAAAACCGTTTCTGAAGAAGAGAAATTTATTAATTTCAAATATCACTTGTGGAACTGTTTGTCTGAAGTGCAGCCTTTGACGACCAGCAGTTCAGGCAAGAAGAGCTTAAAGCTTTTGAAACGTAATACTACAGAAGAATGCTAAAGATTAGATGGATAAAAATGTAACCACTGACGAGGTACTGGATAGAATTGGGTAGAAATGAAATTTGTGGCATAACTTGGCTAAAAGAAGATATCGGTTGACAGGATACGTTCTGAGACATCAATGAATCGTCAATTTAGTATTGGAGGGAAGCGTGGAGGAAGGAGGAGGGCTTGCAGAAGATACAGGAGCGTGGAGAGCTGCATCAAACCAGTCTTCGGACTGAAGACTACAAGAAAAATAACAACAAAAACATATATTTGTGTGAGTAACGTACACAGAAATATAATTTTCACTCTGTATTCATTGAACACAAGAAAACATAATTTTTACAATAACTCATACCAGTCACTCTTGTGTGGGACAGAAGGATACAGATAGTGAAATAATCGTACCACGCTAAGTCGTCTAACGTATTTTTCGAAGAAATGATTGATCTTATTGTATTATGAGAATAACTGAAACGTGCAAGAGAAGCAGGGACACAGTACAGGGATTGCTTTGGCTAGTAACTTGCTTACAAGCAAACAAGTGGTTGGATATAAAATGGCGTCAACATTACGCGTGAACAATAGGTAATGACATTATAATACTACTGTAAGGAAATTCGGAAACAAGAGGAGGATAGTGGTGTACCTATCCAAAAGCCACGCGATATTCATAGGCCTAGCGAACAGCAAGTGTTTTTACCGGCAAAGAAACCTCGATACCGACTAAAAAATTATACATGCACATAGAATAATATTTGAATATAGAATTTAAACAATTTAAGTATAAAATAACAATGAGGAGACCTGTTAACACCATGAGCTGCTTGAAACCCCGCTTGGTTCCTCGTGTTTACAGTCACAAAGAAAGGTGGTTTTAGCCATAAACTTATATAGTAAATGTATTCGCAGTTGTATAAGGGATAGGCAACAAAGAAAATTTGTATTGGACTGGGGCACGAACCCGGCTTGGCATCACTTATCACTAATGGAAACTGTATTCACCTTTGTGAAAGTCTGATCGCTTTGCAATCATCCTGTTGGACGGCAGAGCACAGAGCAATGGACTTCAAGGGTACAGATAAACATACAAATGGTAAAACTGAGTTGTGTGTTTCCTTACATTTGTTGCAGTAAGGCACGTTTATGGGACCTCTTGATAAGGGCAATGGTTTGCTTCACTGTTGTGTTGGTCTGTTTGATCAGGTTCCACACATAGCGTTGAATACCTCTTCGAAGGATTTCTCCAATGCCACAGAAAAAGTATGTAGTACGATAAAGACAATACAGTCGATATCACTTCCAACAGCTGTAAACGTTAAAATTTACTTGTCTACGTGTACATAAGAAAGTCCGCATTGTTGCCCACTGTGACACAAAGTAGAATTTCACCTAGCTCGCATGCCAGTTTGACAACAAAACGGTATTACAAGCAAAGTTGCTAAGTTAACTGAAGATCAGTTGAAACGTGGCAGGAATGTCAAACGTAGTAGTGCCTATATAAAATAAGCAGTGCAAGTCGTAAATGTATGTCGAGTGTGCATAGTTCACTTGCATAAAATCAGATAAACGCAACATGCTTATCGTTATCCCCGAACAAGGATATAACAACAAGACACAAGAGATTTTTAATAATATAATAATGAAGTTACAAAACTTATAAAAGATGCAATTGATAAGCTTAATGCAATGATTAAAAGGACGCTAACAACGTTAATGATCTTCTCAACATAAGAGATTAGGGACTGTTTAGTAATGAACCCCAGAACTCTTACCCTTACGGGAGAAGCAAACTTCCACAAGCGTAAAGTTCCAGTTCGTTCAGTCATTAAATGCATTGACAGTCCCACGCGTCTAATTAGCAAAAAATGAACAATGTGATAAAAAGCCTATATAGTTTTAAGACAAATTACTCAGTTAAAAATTCTGTGGACATGACGAATGAAATAAAAAATATATGCATCCCCAGTCGAGGACAGTTCATCTCATTTTATATTGTAAACTAATATTCTAATTTGCCCATGTTGGAATGAATTACTGTCATAAAAGATAATCTGCTTCATTAGTGAAGGAATAGCGTAACAGAGGTAGACGAAATTGTTGGCTTACAACAACTGATCTTATCATTTAACTACTCTTTTTAACTTCCAGGTGTCTCGACCACAGTTATTATTCCCAAAATAGTCTTACGAATTTCGACGTTCCGTCATTTTCAAAGACTATAAGTACAACACAATGTGTTATGTCAGTCTCAGAAAATTGTTGAATGGACACATTGTATCTCATAAACATTCTTGGGCAAGAAACAAGTGCACTCGCCTCATGATTATGAAGACTGACAAGATACATGCATCTATTGAATAATTTTCTGTGATGGCATACACTGTTTAGTATTTTATTTTACAGCCTTTAAAAATGACTTTATGTCGGAACGTATAAGGCGATGTTTGAAATAATAAAAAGTGTAGACAAGACATCTGCAAGTTATTCAAGTGCATCCAAATGCCAGCTTCATCTCATAGCATTTACATGTAAATTGCAGGTAAGTACCGGTACTTGTTATTTAATGACGAGTTTTATTCTCAATCTGATGGGGTTACTATGGGCAACCGTGTAACTGGCACAATAGCAGATACTTTCGGAAGTCACATTCAGAACTGGTTTTTTTTATTAATACACACACACACACACACACACACACACACTCACACACACACACACACACACACACACACACACTCGGCTGAACAGATGATTTACTACAAAAGATATGTGAACGACATACTAATCTTATTCAACGAAAGCACAGCTCAAATCGCCGTCATGTTGGCTGACCTAAAAACACTGTACATCCTAAAAAAACTTTACAATGGAAGTAGAGCAGTAGTCCAGTATTAATTCCCTTGACACGACCATTACAAATAATAACACTAACTACTACTTCAGTATTAGTAGAAAACAGCAGATACGGTCATCCACAGCTCCCCATCCCACCCAGAATCACACAGAAAGGATTATTTTAAATTAATGGTTGCAGTAACAGATTACCAAGGTGTTGCTGATACTGAAAGAAGCTATTGTTGCGGAGGGGTATGAAAGCAATATAATCGATCAACTGGACAAAAAGAAGAAACATGAGCACAAAAAGTTATATTCAGACATAGAAATTACTCCTTGCGGGGAATCTGAGAACAAAGGAAAACCAAAATATGCTGTACTCCCATACTATGGCAAAATATCTGGCAGAATAGTTAGTTTGTTAGGAACTCGTTGGGCAAAATAATCCGCCAAGCCACAGAAAAACATAACCCATTTATACAGTCGGGAGTTTATAAACTTAACTGTGGACAGATCATTTAATATGAGATTAAAGGAACACATTCTTCCTAATGATAGCAACACCTCATCATTAAAATCTCACATGCATAGTAAGATTCATGTCACTAAAAATGTTAACGACGCTCCGCATACATTGCATAAAGTAGATAAAACAGGTGTCATGAATATTTTAGAAGGGAGCGAGATTTATAACAATTTTAGTAAAAACCCAGGAAAGATTTTAAACGAACAGGCGGAGTTGAGAAATAGACGGTTTTTAGACAATTTTTTATAACTTTGATAAAGTTACAATTTTATATTGTTTTCCCTTGTGCTTGACATCGCTCTTCCTATGTATAAAAGTGTAGAAGGTGTAACTTTTTATAATCGATCGTGCTGCAGTACGTGAGTTTAGGCCATTTATGTGGTCCTTCCTGTCACGATTAGTGTGTTATTCCCAGATACTTGAGATAGTTTTATTTTATTATACTGTATACATATCTATATCCATTTTAATAATTTATTTGTTGTCTCTACTACTGTTTTAAAAGATACCATTCGGCAGGATAACAAGCAGTGGTTATTTGAAATGGTTCCACTGGCTGTGAGAGTATCGCATGGAATCTCTCGTCGAGCCAGCAGAAGGCTTGGAGAACACACTCCTTTGTTGTTTCATACGTGTATTGTAGCGATTTTATGACTGATCCATGTTCTTGTTTTTGTTCTAGTTTGGAAGGCTCTTTGCTCCATAACACACGTAATAAAAGATTTTTACACTCCCCTCCCCCCCTTCCCACAAAACGTTTCAAATTCCACGTTTCTACGTTGTATGCATATTTTTATTTACGAAACTTTTTGCACAACTTTTAGTTTAGGCATATGCAGTGTTGTGCTTGATCAAGCGTTTATTTCTTTTGTTTAAGTTATTTTCGTATCTCTGACGACACAATCGTACAGTTAAATTCTTAGACATGTTTGCCATTTGATTTTTAGACGTTGACCATGTCCTGTGCAGTTTTATTTTAAATGTGAATTAGTGGATTTGGTGTGACTGACGATGTCACAGCGGGAAAAACCTGCATGAAGGTTGCGTTTGATCATTTTACACGCGGAATTCACTTCCGTGTAGGTAATTGTAACGTCATTTGACGGTAATATCAAACGTAACTTGAATTATTACGTTTTTCATGTGGGATGTACTAAGTAGTGATATATGTGCAGGGTGTGTCCGTTACCACAACGTTGATGAGTAACCTTTTTTAGAGGTCCCATTGTATGTAGCTTCCATCACACATAGGCTTGGGAAATAAGATAGTGACTACCGTTTTTCATTGTGGTGGAGGTGTGTAAAAAGTTCTTATATATATTATAACTTTATTTATCTATTCTAGGAGCTACTGAAATTTTTGTCGTTTCTTTTGTTCCCAGGTCGCTTGAAAATGCCCAAGAGAGCGAAATTAGCTAACAGCGCAAAAGCATGAACTAAAGCATTTATTTCTAAAATAAAAAACAGTCTATGGTGGACAATGACTTCCGTGACAGGTATCCTTTCACCCTTAATTTTAATCCTACTCCTGACCTTTCTTTTTATTTCCGTCACTGCTTCGTCATTGTATAAGTGGAACAGTAGGGTGGAAGACGGCACCTGTGTCCTACACGTTTTCTTTTTTGTTTTTTTTTTTTTTTGTTTCTTTTTATCCAAGCACTTCTGTCCTAATCTTCCACTCCTTTTTTTCTTGTTGGTTCTGCCACATATTATATCTGTGTTTCCCTACTAGTTTACACTAACTTTTTCTCAAACTTTCGAACTTGTTGCAGCATTTTAGATTGTCGGGCCCTTTCTGTACATCGACCAACACTGCAAAGATTTCTTTATTAAGTTTTTTAATATTTTTCTTCCGTTATCAAGCCAATCTTCCATTATCAGCCTTTCCTAAAGCCAAACCGTTCGTCATGTAAGACAATGTCCATTTCCCTTTCATTCTCCTCTACATTATCTCTGTCCTCTTCATATCAGCTCCATTTTAGTAACAGTATCTCCGCCACACTTACCTGCCGCCACAGTGACGTCATCAGGGACGCCCTCTGTGAGTGGGCGCTCAGCGCTTCATCGCTCCTGGTGCCTTATCTCGTCGTCCTGCTCCAGTACGCCAATAATGCCATCACCTGCTGCTTTGTTGTCGTGCTTTACCGCATGAAGGGACGCCATGAAATTGACGTCCCACTTCAATACCACATGCTCGGTTTCCCAGAGCCTCGTGTTAACTGGCAGTATCAATAAAACATTTGAGGCAATAGAATTCTAAACGTAGACTGAGAAAACGAGGATAGTAGTCCATGTAAAGAAAATTATCTGCATTTTTCAACAGGATGTCTACAACGAGTTGGTTTAAGTTTCCTTTAATTATCTGTATGCAGAGGAATTTCGTTTCAGTAATAAAATAATAGCAGACGCATAAATAAGATTTCATAGCATATAGGTGCGACAAGAACTAATAGGTGACACAAAAAAAAACAATATCCTAGAGAACTGATGCTTATCCTCTCATATAAGAATAACATCTCTGTACTCCAGATTGTAGGCGGAGGGAGGGGGATGGGCGGTGCCTATGCTCTCTTGACAGTTACACTTTTACGTGGAAGAGAAGATAAGAATCGGAACAGGTATGCGATTTTTTCTCCAACATTCCCAATTGCCTCTAAGCTTCAGCCTTCTAGCACCATTCCTCTATTTTCCAAATGTTATATTCACTGTACTGACGCATTATTAAATGAACGTGAAAACAATACAAGCATACTATTGAAAATGCTCTTACTGGATTTAACAGCCCTTTTGTAAGAATGTAAGAGCTGAATGGATAATCATTAGTGAGGAATATACACTTCAAAGTGTAGGACAAAAGAATGTTCACAACCAAGGAACTGGTCTGTAGCAAAGACAAATGGTTCAAATGGCTCTGAGCGCTATGGGACTTAACTGTTGAGGTCATCAGTCCCCTAGAACTCAGAACTACTTAATCCTAAATAAACTAAGGACATCACACACATCCATGCCCGAGGCAGGATTCGAACCTGCGACCGTAGCGGTCTCGCGGTTCCAGACTGAAGCTCTTAGGATCGGTCGGCCACTCCGGCCGGCTAGCAAAGACACAGTGCGAACATGTGCCCAGCGAAGGCACTATTCTGAGCAAAGTATCGATGCTCCTCCCATTTCTTCACTCCATACAATCACTGTTACATACCATTCCTAGGAGAAATGATTTCCTTTATTGGCACCTGAGAGGGAAAAGGATAGTGAGGAGAAACCACGATCTCGACATTATATCCAGAATGAATCATTCTCTTTCAGTGGAGTGTATGGCATGGCTACATTTCCTGACATACGAAACCTGTGTACCAGGTTGGGACTGCAAACTACGAGTGTCACCTACACTAAGGTTGTTTTGAATCACCTCTACATTCTTGTTTTCCTCTTCATTTCAACATAAATGCGGCAACCACCATCACCGACGGTCTGCGATCCTTTCACTATGCCGTATCTCTAACTGCTACTCAGTCATACTAAGTGCCCGACCATTCAGCCTCTTCGTTTCATTATCTTTTTTGTTATACGTTTATTCTCATTGACTCTTTGTATGACGACATTTGCTTCTTTTTGTATCAATTCTTTTGATCTCTAAGTTTCTTCTGTAAGGGCACATTCATTTCTGTCTTTCCTACTCTCCATGTACTGCACCCACACAGAATGGTGCTCCAATATAGCTTCTCATGAACCTTTTTATGCTCTCGTGGTTTATAGTTTTGGATGTTAGTAGCTTTTTCTTTGTATTGAAAGCCGTTGTCTTTCTTGTGCATTAATTTTCAATCCACTCCTCTTCTGACATACCAAAATTAGTTCACACTTTCAAGAACCACTGGTTCTAATTTAACATTTAGCCTCCAGCATTTGCACCTGCTGCACTCTCCCTTTGTCTTAGTTTTCGTTTTGTTCATGGCTGTTACAGCTGTCAACTAGCACGCGTTCCATTCTACAAAGCACCTGATTTAATTCCTGTTCACTTTTGGAGACTACTGCCATCTCATTAGTCAACCGTATCATATAAATATTCTGTCTGTGTCAAACAACTCACACAGCCAGGTAATCCTTTACTTCTCTCATTGCCTGTTTTATACAGTGCGATGTTGCTAAATGGGGACAAACTTCAGGAAACGACCCCTAAGAGGATAATCAGCAAAATACGAGGGCTATTCGGAAAGTAAGTTCCGATCGGTCGTGAAATGGAAACCACTATGAAAATGAAAAATATTTCCCGCTTGTGCTTTACGCCAATTCTCTACGCTCGTCTACGGCTCGTTGTTCATGCCAAAATGTTCTCTTCATAGCCTGAGGTTCATGTGAGCAGAGATGAAACCGAGGATGAGCCAGTTACGGTCTGTGTTAAGAATTACCAAACACTTCCAAACGATAACGAAGCTGGAGCGTCTTCATTGCCCCTGCAGAGTGCGGCCGAAAATTGGCATGAAAAACGAAACCCACGACAGTTATGTTATGTTGGCTGCACATCATCAGGCGAAATCTCTCACCAGTACACTACGCGGGAGACACTATTTGCGAGGCATCTTTAAGTGCTTACTGTGCCGATTGAAAAGAGCGTCGTGCCGATTGACGGGCACACTGCAGACACTACCCAGCACATCTGTGCAAAACTTCATCGGATTTTCACTGTCGTTTCCATTCCGTGACCGATCGGAATTTACTTTCCGAATAGCCCTCATAGGTCATCTCGGTGTATGGCCAGAAATGCGTATAGCAGCTTGGGAGACAAAAGATCTTGGACATTGTAGGTTGCCATAATTGAAAGCACACGCGATAACACAACAGGCATGTGGGAATGTCCTGTCTGTGTTAGTGGTCTATTTCCACACTCAAGAGGGCATCAACTGCAGCAGAATTATGTAGTGACCACATTACCCTTCGTACCTCTAAAGACACATCTTCCAACAGGGGAGGCAGGGTCACCCCCAGAAAGTGCAGATATGCCTCGACAGTGATGCTTTACGAAAAGATGACTGCCCTATGCCGTCAATAATCCTCGCCCATGTAATGAGGGTGAACTGGGGCCGATGGTCCACCGCCACCGTACCGTGGGGTAGACCACAGGTGATTCTTGTGATGGCTGCCGATACCGCCCCTTGTAAAAGTAGCCTGTTCTGTGGATGGATGTTAGAGATCCCAGCACAGTGGTGGCCTCTGGGATGAACCGGTAACAAAAGCGTCGTCACCGAGGCAAGTCTGTACGTAATAAGGCTTTTACATGTTGTAAGTAACACGGATAGTGGCAGAGTTCCACACATTCGTATGGCTTATTCCATGGTAATGGGCCACCTGCTCTGTTCTGATATCTGAGTCACTGTCAAAGATCTTGTATCTTCACCTTCAAGTGAGTGTACCTTGCATGCAGCCCATTTCTGGCCAGATGCCCATATGATATTTTTTGCTTCTTATCACAGGGATCCATTCCTGAAGTATGTTCCCATGTAGCAAAATCACTTTGTATACGGTGTGTTGACTGTAAGTCAGTCGATTGCCAGAGGGGGTTGCGAGGAGTGGAGGAAGCAAACCCAGCCTCCAAATAGGCCGCCATTGGGTGAGGATCCGCATAGGGGGAACAAGCACTGCCTGCTTCCCGTAATGGAGACACATTAACCTGTGCTTCATGATTACGCGAAATCAGAAGTGAGGCAGATGGGCAAAAATTAGTGAAACCGTAATCGTAATTCAAACTCTACACGTCTTATGTATTTTCATGTTTAATAAACATCCTAACTGCAACAATTACGTACGCTTATCACAAGGAATGGAAACAGAGCAAAGTTCAAAACAGTAACACAACGGCTCTCTCACATAGTATTTGCAGCTAGGTAATGTTAGCTGTAACCAAAAAAAAATGACAACCGGCCGAAGACATCTGACCTCTGGCGATTCCGGATCAGGGAGTTAAGCGTCCAGCTTACACTTAATACGTTGTATTAAGTAAATATTTATGATGACAATAAGCACCTTTGCCACATGTCCTTTCTTATTTTGGACTCTTGTATCGTTCTGTCAGTGTTGACCGTTTCACACTACTTCCAAAAAGAATGTAGTTAACTTCCACCCCCGCTCCCCTCCCTACCCCCTCCGCCGTCGATGTCATATCTTTTAGTGTTCCCTTATTTCTGCGCAAGCTGCCCAAACTCGCTAACCCTACCTTGCTGCTCCATGCTGCACATGTGTGAAAGCTTGTGTGACACTGCACGAAGGGTGCCGCTAGATACGGAAGCGTTCACTCACACGTGTGCTTTGAAGCAGTAAAGACGTGCGCGCTGCACATGCGATGAAATGAACTCGAGAAGGAAGAAAGCAGACTGTAGCAGCTTGGTGCAAAGAGCGATTGAGTATTTTAATTCGACAAACTGAACTGAAACCGTGTCTTTTTGACGTCAGAATTAAAGATTATCACAACAGGATCAAATGTGATATGGTATTGAACGAAATATACTGTACGTTAGAAGATTGTGGTCTGCAGAAAATAGTGTAGGAAATAAAAAAGAAAATAATAACTCTGTCATCACTGTACTGCCGAGAAAGATGTATTATTTTGTCCTCGAATGGAAGTAACTCTGGTAGGCTGCGGCTTAGAGTCTTGGAGTAGCCGACAACGTCTCGGAGAAGTAATTGCTTTTCTCATCACATTGCACAGCTTTGCTAATTTCTTTTGCACGAAGTCCAGCTAGAATCGGTTATTATTCATTCTCTGTATCTTCCGAAAATTCCTCTAAGAGAAGTCAGTTGCGAAAAAAATATAAAGCTTCTCCACTTGCCCGTCCGCTCAGCCAATTTTCATCAATAATGTTCATTTTCTTCTGTTTGTGTTGTCTACAGCCGTGGAATATAATATAGCGGCCGCAGAATGAGCAAGGATTGTTGCTTTCCTTACACCTCTCCATACAATGACGGTTGCACTCTGTGTGCGCAACATCCAACTGCGCTCTGTGGCTCTTCTAACCGTACACGACTTTTCCCGTTCACCTTAGCGTGCTCTTTGTTGTGCTCCTTGACCCTTAATAATTGTAGTCGTTGGTCCAGTGGATCACATTCAGAGTGTGAAAAAAATCGCATCGGGAGCCACAGTTGCAACCCCCTAACCCCCATTACCACCACCACCACCACCCCTCTTCAACTCAAAGTACCTTACGGCAGTAAGCTGAAGACGGTGTTGTGTGACGGGTGCGTTTCGCTTGTCGCTTCTAATGTCAGTGGTGGTGTACGCGCGGGTCCACTGGACACGCGACTATGTAGACACGTGATTTATTTGATTTTTTTTATTTATTTAGTTTTGCCATATTATTTCGGTCAAACCTGAACAGAGTTTCTGGAAACAGATATGACATATTAGGGCAATGGCTGAACGATGAATTATGCAGCAATGAAGACGAAATTGGTGAATATACAATACCTCTGAGATATCATCTTCCGACAACCAATTGAGAAAATGAGTTTTCGGACAATGACGAATATGTTTGTGCTAACGAGTGATCATGACTGTACACTTGTGCGCAAAGTGCAGGCTGGCTATAAGAATGACTAGTTCTAAACCACTGTGCAGTTCCTGCATGTAACATGGCTTCAATTTGACCATTGTCAAAATTTTTATAGAGGGCGATTTTAAATTGTTTCTTTGCTGCTTTCAAGAACCAGATTTTAAAATTTTGGAAAAGTGTTTAGCTTTTTACCATTGTTTAGTGCTTTATTCCGCTTGAATTATGAAAGTCTAAATTAGATTAAGAATGAGAGGTTCTATCGCGATTTTTCTAAATACTACTTTTGCTTAAGTTCAACTTCAAAGTTTATACCAAAAATTTTAAAAGCACAGTTGTATTTTTTTATGATTTCCAAATAGATGGGTCCAGGGGACGGTTATAGGAGTGTTATTACTTTTCACGTGTAAAGGTAAAGGCTAAGAAGCGTGCAAATGGGCACAAAGAGTGGAAAAGTTTTTATATCATTTCACATTATCAAAAACTTTGGAGATAAGTGCTTGACGTGTTGAACGACATGGTGAGAGCACATGTCGTAAAAGCATTGCGCAAAAAACGCAGGTCCAGTACATAGTTCTCATCTGCGAGATTCATTCTGGATTTTTCCCCACTACCTATACATAAATGGAACGTAATAGAAGGTAACGGAGTAAACGATCCATCACTACGGTGTGGTGAACGAAATTTGGAGTCGGATTATAAGATGGAATATGGGCTGTCAGATAGTTTAGAATCTATGAGCTTAACATAATGAGAAGAAAATATCAGCAGGTGCATTGTTGGTAAAAACTCTTAACCAGAATTCTGAACAAATCTTTAGAGAAGCAAACATATCTTTGGTTTCCTCCAGATGTTTGAAACACGGAAACAACAAAATTAATTTCAGTACGCAAGATAGCGGTTGTTCGGTCTCGTTCTCTTCATTCTGAGAAACAACTGCAGCATGGCAGTTACAATTACCTCACTTCTTTCGTGGTTAATATCAACAAAAAGAGCTGTGGATTCCCTGAACAAGACAAGAGGCGCTTTTGTTTCTCTGAACACACAGTCTGTTATAAAAAGGAGGAAATCCAGAATACAGCTTCAAAGCCGGAGTGTGCCGCTGTTATTTTTAATATTTGCAAGCGACTTCGTACACAATACCAACTGAAAAAGTAATATCAAGCTCGTAGAGGCCGTTACTTTCCGAGAAATCGTGTAAGGAAAATGGTCTCTGCTATAGACAGACGCGGAGGACAGCACAATAAGATGTGGTATGAGCTGCTATGTTTAAACTTAGTGAAAAAGCAATTTCCTGCTGTAAGCAATACTCTCTTCGTCGTACATTTAACACGGAACACAAAATTGCACTAGGTATCCGTACAAGTTTATTATTATAACAGTTGAATTCTCCTTCCCACTGAACATAAAGGACGGCTTGTAGAGCAATACAGAAACGTAAACCTATAAGGGTACAGATATGAGTCAGTCTCATGTTTCCACTCAGAATAGTGGTGAGGTAAACAATAAAATTTCAAATGACATTTAGTCAAATTTGCAAACCAGATTTCTTAATAAACAAACTGTAAAACTCAAGGAATACGCTTCGCAGTGTGTCAGCCAGAAAGAACTACGTTAGACAAAAAAATTAGCTGCAAAATATAGCTTGCACAAACCTAAGATATTTTATATTCATGAAGTATGTGTAATATGAGAACGTATTGTATCGCCATAAACTGAATATACACAATAAATCATGAACATCCCAACTCCTTCATATCAGAATTAGAGAAATTCACAATTGAAGCTGTCATCTGCTACACTGACGAGGCGACGATCAACAACAGCATTCATAAGGCTTTCTCCTCTTCCTTTACGACATGATATTCTTCATCCTACTAGCGTTTGACAGTGACATCCTAAAGAGTTTCGTCTGTTAATTGCGGTACGTCTGATTACTTGGCCGTTTCATTTTGTCTAGCGATGGATTCTCTTCTGTGGTTCCAAATAAACTCTATAGCCAGTCCCGGGATTTAAGGTCCAAGAGACACAAGCAGCCGAAAGGGTCGCCATGCTGACAGGGTCGATACAGCGGCTACATCTGTAAGAGTTCTATACAGGGATTCTCACAGTTAGTAGCAGCCGATTGGAACGCTGGCACGGATGAAAGCGTAAGAGGGAAAAGGCGGGCGCGGGGAGTGCCAATGAAAAGTCACTTCCGTGCAAAAATGTTCTCGAATCTTTGAGTATCGTTTAAGTTACATTGGTACGGTAGTAGCCAAAAACAAAGTGACCTGTGGTACTGTCATTTCATCAAAATGTACTGGTCCACAATGTAGACTTCTACCTGATCATGCTATTGGAATCTTACTGCAGTAAGACCGACATTGACACTATTTTTGTATCGGTTATTCTACAAAGTCTTGCTTTCCCCATGACTATCGTGGCTTGGAGTCCACCTCGACGTTACGGTGCGAAGTATTGTCCATCATTATAAAGATGGAGCGCCCCATTATAGACTGAACGTCACTGAACCATTTTTGAAGACTTCATCATTCAGGTCTTCATGACAGTCTCCAATTCCTTTACATTCAAAAATCAAATAGGCACCCTCCACAACACGAAAGTTCCCACCTAATCTGTAGTAATCTCGTACCTTTCCCACTCATATTACTTCGCCCTGTAACAGGTTCAAATGGCTCTGAGCACTATGGGACTTAACTTATTAGGTCATAAGTCCCCTAGAACTTAGAACTACTTAAACCTAACTAACCTAAGGACATCACACACATCCACGCCCGAGGCAGGATTCGAAACTGCGACCGGAGCGGTCGCTCGGTTCCAGACCCTGTAACAGGACTGCAAGAAAAGCAAGTAACTCTATTGCCAGTCCACAGTTTTATCTGTCGTTTCCTGCAGTAACCTAATTCTCAGGAAAATAAAGATCTTTTTCCTGAATTCTTTAATGCGATGAAGTATAGCACCTCATCCAGGAAGAAATGTTTTCTCTCTTGTTATGCTACTTCGTTTCCTATTTTCGTACTGAAAACCAGCACGTTTTCATTACTTCGATATTGCTAACACCGTTTAAAAGTCGGCAACTTGTTATAGTCACTTACCACATAAAATACCTTATTTATTGTACCAGTTTGATTTTCGAAGAAAATTGATTGCAACATCGATCGCACCTTTTCACAAAATAAATTTTCTAACATACACACAAACACACACACACACACACACACACACACACACACACACAGAAAGTGAAGTGTTGCGCCCCGTTTACCATCTAGTATATTCGATGCGAAAATACCTGTGATCTCAGATGTTATTTCTACATCTACCGTATTAGCAGCGACTCATTTCTTCCTAAAACTTTCTCTAAAACAATGAGCAAAACAAATTTTACAATGTTTTTAAGGGTTTCCCCATTATTACGTTTCACTATGGAAAACGTAACAGCCATTTTCTTACCACAGGCGAACAAGAATCAACTGAGGTTAGATAAAAATAGGAAACACCAAAAACACAACAAATTATCACGATTAAAACTTTATAGGAGAACCATTGTCAATCAAAAGACCTTCCTGTCGTCTCGTAATGTTCAAACACAGGTCCTGTATGGTTTTAAAAGCAGAGGACATAGGTTGAGGTCTGATGACTGTGGTGGAAAGGGGATAGGCAACATTTCGTCTTCGTCTTCACTAAAGAAGTCCTGAACTATGCGAGGAGGGCACCTGTCTTCTTGGGCATTACCATTTGGAAATAAACATTATACCATGGGATGCAGATGATCATTCGAAATGGTCAGATAATCCACAATAGGAACACTGCCCTGCTGAGTGTGCAAGGGCCCCATGCAGTGCCACGAGATGGCAGCCCAAATCATCACCGAACCCCTGCTGTGATTCACTCTTGGGACGTAACCTCGGCTGGAAGTTGAAACAAAATTGAAACAAGACTTATCCGACAAAATGGATTTTTTCCAATACGCCATAGTCCAAGATTTCTGGCTGCTGCATCAACGAATAGCGGTTTGGGAGCTCCAGTCTCGCCCTGCAATTCTCTACTTATTGTATTGTTTTGAGACTACCAAGTTTCACTACTGAGACATTTAGTTCTGTAGTGACTTCTACGGTTGTGATTTGTTTTTCGTTACAGTCCTTTTCAGCGACCGTCAGTCACGATCAGTCAACACAAGTTTTGTCACAGTTAGGATTTAGCGGAGGATGTTTTTCAGCTTTCTCTGTATCCGGTATAAATCTTCGATAATCACCCACCATATGACCACCAACGATTTGCCCACGTTCGAATTTACTTAGTACCGATATAATATTCTCATTAACTACACAAAATACAGTTCTGACTACGACTGAGTGTTGCAATGTATTGATGACATTGCACAGATGACTTTCATGGTTAAATACGTCAGCGCGATTTGCAGGCTTGGTTAACATCTGTATTTACATTCAAGTATACATTTATCTCAGTGTGTCTATATTTTTTCCAACCCCTATAAACATAGCATCAATAGCGGAATCTGTAAAGCGACTATCCAGTAAGATTTTAAACACCTTTATTACTGTAGTTAGCACGAAATATTAAAAAGAATCGCCTTATTGTACTATTAGCGCTAGAATAATAGAACGTCTGATTATACTACGAGGGTTTAATGAAAAGTAATGCCTCCAGCTTCGTTAATTGGGTTTGGATGGGAATATTTTAATAAATCAAACGCAGAAATAATCCTTAGAATGTGATCTTTAATTGATTCAAATGTCTCTGAGCACTATGGGACTTCACATCTGAGGTCATCAGTCCTCTAGAACTTAGAACTAATTAAACCTAACTAACATAAGGACATCATATACATCCATGCCCGAGGCAGGATTCGAATCTGCGACCGTAGCAGACTGAAGCGCCTAGAACCGCTCGACCACCGCTGCCGGCTGAGCTTTAATTATCAATATTCACTTTTCCACATAACCACCAGACAACTAGATACATTTCTGCCAGCGACGAACAAGTTTTCTGAAACCGTCACGGAAGAAGTCGATATTCAGTTTCCGCAACCACACTCTCACAGTTCTCTCAGCGTCTTCATCAGAAGCATAATGATGTACCCGCATATCGTGTTTCATTATCGGGAACAGATGGAAGTCAGACGATGGTAAATCTGGACCTCATGGAGGATGCCGTGCGGTGGTGAGATTCAGTCTCTGAAGTTCTGCTGTGGTGGCACGTGAAGTGTGTGTTCGGCATTGTCATCCTGCAGGAAAACATTTCCCTTTTCCTTTCGGACCCTTGTTAGCCGTAGTTTCAGGTTTCGCAGCGTTGTGTTGAAATTCTCTGAATGTATTCTTGTTCCATGGTCAAGGAAATCAACAAGGATAACACCTTCTGCCTCCCAGAACACTGTGGCCATGACTGACGTTTCGTCTCCGGGTCGTAATGGTGTACCTACGTTTCGTTTCCTGTCACAACTGAAACCTTCTTCCCCTTCTTTTCCTTAACATGTAGAGTCCGGGTAAATTTTAAATGTATATCTGTGACTATTAGAATATACTTGAAATGGCTATTTGATCTACAAGATCAGCCTGCCATAAATCATCCAGCCTCGTATTGCCACATGAATGTGCAAAAATATTCTGCATATTAGTCTATGAACCTCATTCTCTATAACTACTCGATGATGCGTTCATAGGACCTGTATGCCCTGTGGCAGCTAATGCTGTAAATAGTCACTGATCTATCATTTCATTTGGTTCGATGTAATGTATGTACTGTAGAGGTAGACAGTTCAGTCTTTTATGCTAAACTTCAACCCCTTTATCGAAGCTACGTGCAGCTGCTACTGCTGGTTTAATTATATTCTTGCATTTTACAATCTTTGATGCTTTCATTCGTCTTTCTGGGCTCCTGTGTGGATTGGTCATGGGTAATATTTGACTGTATGTTTTTTTATCATTCAGGGTATACTTCTTGAAATGTTAGATTTTTAAACCTTTAGCTGTACTGAACTAGTCATTCTTTCAAATTCCTCATCACCAACTCTTATTACATTCTCGCTTAAACTTATTGGGTGTGTATCTAACATTATGGCTCTATTCTGATGACCCAGTATGTTCTGTCTATCCCTGCATTACTGTAAGGATTAACGAAGTCAGTAATAGCCTTTACTCTATCATCTTCTGTTTCTTTACTTCTACTTTTTCTTTTCTGCTTCCTTCCATAGTGTTCGATAGTCCTTTAAGCCTACCAGTTATGGCTCTAATGTTTCTGAAGGATGTTGATCTCATTGCAACTGCACTAACTTTAACAGTTGTAACTTCCATTGAATAGCTTTCTGCATGTCAATAACGTTATGTTTTTTCGACGACATGCTGCTGTATACCAAGCCTGTATTAGCACTCATCCCATGTCCTAGTTTTATCTATAATGCCCCATGCACACAATTGTTTCTGATAAAAGTATGCCGTGCGTTGTGGTCGCTTCAAATTCATTGCCTTGTCTTTTATTCTTGCCACCTGACGTGGCCTCCCTTGCAGTGGATAAAGCTCTGGAGCTAACGACATAGACGTAACTGCACTGAGTGTGGAAACTCGCCAGTAGCCGTGACACTTAAAATCTCCTTACTTATTAACTAGACAACTTCTTTTTAAAGTCTAAACATGCAACAATTGTTTAATCAGGACTGGTTTTAAATTTATCTAGCTGTCGCTCGGTTAAATCTGCTCTTATCTCAATGGTGCACAAGTCAGTATGCCAGAAATAACCGTGCCAGCATCCCCTGGCTATTCACGCAGTGACTCTGTTTTCCGATCTCGAGCCAAGCAATGGGTCCTCGCAACTAGCATCGTCAGTGGTGTCATTATTAGCGGCAGTGGCTATAGAGATGGTGATGCCAGAGATGAAGGTGCAAGTCCCAGAGCTGAGCTACAAGCTGGCAATGGCTGTAATGTTGGCGACTGCGCTACCGCAGCAGTGGTGATATTGTGGATGGTTAGTCGCACGTACGCACAGACGTTGTCCCATCGCAGGTAGTGGAACCACAGGAGTAAGGATGCACACCACATGTGTGTCTGGTCTCTCTTTTGCATTCTTGCTGAGCCACATGCTCTGCTTCGCAATCTGTCCCTCTTGGCCTGCTTTGTTGTAGAAGGTAACGAATGGAAAGTAATTTCTCCATCTAAGAGGAGGTAGTCGAGAAAACGGTCGCCACGAACTGAATGTACCTAGCGTGAAAACAGATCCTGGCCAAGTTAAGCTAACAGTGGCTTGAAGTGAATCGTTTCGCTACCATTGTGGGCAACTTGATAGCAGGTCTGCCTCACAGATTTGGAAATGACTGACATATTGTTGCTCCTGTCACGGTCGCCAAGCCCGTAGGCATTGTGGTGGTTGAGGGTGGTGCCAAATTAGTTAAAGAATGGCTATTTCAAATAGATTAGTATATATTGTAGGTTAAAGTAAGATAAATGGATGGTAGTCTTGTTACTCCACCCACATTTCTGCATTACGTGGCACACAACCGACTTGTAGGACGAGTAAAATACATAGGAAACATAAATAAACAAATCATAGCTCGTCCAGTCCACAGAGAGTAGTGCTTGGAGAACTGAGATGAACTCTCGGAGGCGAGAATGAGGAAATAAGGTAGTTAGCCACGGGAAGTTACAGATATAAAGATAGGGGCAGCCTGAAAAAGCTTACTGCATCAGCATCGCTGAATCGTGGTGTTTGCTGCTCACGGTGCAAGCAGCGTAACTCGTAATAACAACGATCGAAGTAGTCGCAAACATTCTGCCATGAAGCACACCAACTAAAACCGACTGATTCCGCACAACACAAGACTGCTTACAGGGTAATGAAAGCCAGCACACTATAGCAAACTGGCGGCAACTACTGCATTACAAACACTGACAATGTGATACCGATTAAGAACTGTAAAAGAATGGATCAGAGAGAGTTTTGAAACATGAAACAAATCTAAGTAAAATAAATGATTAGAACAGTAATGAATGTATAGAAGTTTTAATTAGGTATGCTGAAAATATTCCAACAGCACAGCGCGTACAGCTTATTTTCCGAAAATGGTGTTTCGAAAAGCAGCTTTAGTACACAGGGATGTCTAATTTACGTTGTAACAAAAGTTTTCTGTTTTCAACATTAATTAATCGTGCTGTGGTATTTTTAAAAAAATTCAGTTTATTACAAAAGTTGATTATACAGTGTTTCAAGAACATTAATTACATACCAACTTTTCTATGATGAACATTTTTGATATATCATCGATTCAAAGATATTCCCTGTAAACCCAGAATGCAAAATTACCTTTAGGGTGTGTCTTGTCCCTTAAAAGTGAAATTGGGCGCAAACAAAATGGTCCAAATGGCTCTGAGCACTATGGGACTTAACATCTATGGTCACTAGTCCCCTAGAACTTAGAACTACTTAAGCCTAACTAACTGAAGGACAACACACAACACCCAGCCATCACGAGGCAGATAAAATCCCTAACCCCGCCGGGAATCGAACCCGGGAACCCGGGCGCGGGAAGCGAGAACGCTACCGCACGACCACGAGATGCGGGCTCGGCACAA
Source organism: Schistocerca gregaria (assembly GCF_023897955.1). Lineage (NCBI taxonomy): Eukaryota > Metazoa > Arthropoda > Insecta > Orthoptera > Acrididae > Schistocerca > Schistocerca gregaria. The sequence goes on from NC_064922.1 coordinate 467,441,105, forward strand.
ACAAAAAAATACGTATAGCACAATCTTGCCCTCTCTACACTCCCGCTAACTTTTATCAAGATCATTTATTGGCACTTGTGAATGTTCCCTTGTGAGTGAAAAAGATAGCTAGCCAACTTTACTTTGGTGGCAATGAATACAGTTCCTGCTGCTTCTGGGCTGAGGGTGTCTCGTCTTCCTGGCGTTCAAGCGGGGTAGCCTGTCCTGGTGACAGACCAACGGGCATGTTAGAAAATAGTGTTCCTCTGCAATGATGTGCCTGCAGCTGAAATTCGAAAGCAACGGTCCTGAACTTCCACTGATATTCGCTATCTTGTGACTTTTCTAAATTAATTGATCAGCGAACGTGAAAATTAATCCATCCATAGTATTCGATAGTCCTCTGTCTGGGAAAGCCTTCGACGCTTTCCAGTGACTGCGAAAAAACTGATTTTAATCCATAAAATTTTGTTGACCTTTTAAATAATCAACCAATAGGATCGTGATCACTATCGTCGAGGTCTCAGAAAAGTCTCAGGATTACACGTTACTAGTCTGCTGTTCATTAATCCGGACAACGACACAGATTTGTCGTAAGACCAACCTTCTTGGGATAACCATTTATATTTGCGAACGTATTGCCCTGCTGGAAATGTACTAGTATCTCTCGTGTTTCTTAGACACTGATCAATGGAGTAATTTAGTAACTTCCATGCTTCGTCTTCTACACAAAATTAAATAACTTCCAATGCTAATTTAAATTTACTCCATTTTTTGTGCTTTTGAAAGTGTCTGATTTTTGTATTATGACACTTTATCGCCTGCTTAATCCTATCAATACATTTTCTACCGAACTACTGAATACTTCCTTTTCTTTCTACAGGCTCAACTTATTCTTTCTATCTACATTCTCATTCGTTTGTGGGTAATACCAACATACGATTGTTACTCATGACCATGCCGTGAATAATGTTCATGTTACACTTGGTGTTCAGTCGATTTCGCCTATCCATTTCTGCTATTTAGCTATTACTTACTTGAAATTCGTACAGAATCGGCTTACTATAATTTCTCTCCGCTTTCATAAGTTTTTCTTTCAATAAGTAGTTAAGATATTTCTTCAGTCATCGTAATTGATCTGAATTTGCAACTTTATATGTACAGCTTAATTTCCAGATCATTTCCTCTTTTCTATGAGTAACTTACCAATCCGGAAAAAGTACAAAGTGCTCTCTATTCTTTCATCTCTGAGTAGTTCATGGTCATATTATGAGGTGAAGAGACAGAGAAAGTATGTGAGGACGCTAAACAGGTAATTTAGTACGTAAAGGAAGATGGGGAAATGGAATGCAATTGCAGGGAAGGGAGTAAAAGAGAAGATTATGGGGAAATTATGGACTTGGTACCAGGAATGAAACAGGAGAAAGACTAACTGAGTTTTGCAATAATACTCAGTTCAAGAGTCACAAGAGGAGGCGGCACGCTTGGAAAAGACCCAGAGTCAGAGTAGCTTCCAGCTAGATTACATCCTGGTCGGACAGACATTTCGAAATCACACACTGTATTGTAAGGTTTACTCATGTGCAGATGTAGACTCGGATTACAATTTAGTGATGGTGAAGAGAAAATGAAGTTTAAGAAAATCGACCAGAAGAGGCATTGTGGAAGGAAGTGGGATACTGGAGTGCTGAGGAACAGTGAGGCAGGTCTGAAGCTCGCTGAGGATAATGGGATAATGAATACCAGAGTAGGCAGTTCAACTGAAAAGGAATGGACATCTCTAAAACGGGCAATCACAGATGTTTGACATACAAACATACGTGCAAGGAAGATAACAGCAAAGATACCTTGGATAAGAAAATAAAACTCAAATTGATGGAAGAAAGAAGGAATACAAAACCTTTCAGGGATAGAAAGGAAAGAAGCAGTATAATTGCCTTAGAAATGAAATAAATAGGAAGTGCAAGACAGCAAAGTCGTAATGCCTGTACGAAAGATGTGAAGAAATTGAAAAAAACTCATAGTCGGGAGCACTGACTCAGCATACAGAAAAGCCAAAATAGCCTTCAGAGGAATTACAAGTGAGGGTGGTAACATTAAGAGTGCAACGTGAATTCCACTTTTGAACCCAGTGGCAAGAACAGGTAGGTGGAAAGATCGCACTTTAGTCCTGTATGAGGTGGAGGACTTGTCTGATAACGTGATAGAGGAAGAAATTCTAGTCGATAGGGGTGCTGTAGGGGATCCAGAATCAGGTTCATAATTTAAGAGAGCTCTGGAAGACTTGAGATCAATTAAAACAGAATTCAATGGGAATTTCTAAAATAATTGGGAAAAGTGGCAACCAAACAACTATTCAAATTGTTTATAGAATCTATGAGACTAGTGACGCACCATCAGACTTTCGGAAAAACATCATTGACACAATTCTGAAGTGAGCAAGAGCTGATCAGTGTGAGAACTATCGTACGATCAGTTTAAGAGTTCATGCGTGCAAACTGATGACAATAATAATACACTGAAGAATGGTAAAAGAAAATCGAGGATCTATTAGATAACGAGCAGCTTGGCTTTATGAAAGGTTAAGGCACAAGTGAGGCAATTATGACACAGTATAGGGTTCGTCGACCTTGAGAAAGCGATCGACAATGGGGGATAGTGCAATGTGTTCGCAGTTCTGAGAAAAGTACGAGTAAGCTGTAGGGAAAGTCAGGTAATATCCAATATGCAAAAGAACCACGAGGGAACAATAAGACTGGAACACGAAGAAGTGCTCGGATTAAAAATGGTGTGAGACAGGGATTCAATTTTTCGCCCCTATTGTTCAATCTATACATCGAAGAACCAATGATGGACGTAGAAGAAAGGTTCAAGAATGCGAATAAAATTTATGTTGGGAGGATATCAATGATGAGATTCGCTGATGGTATTGATATTCTCAATGAAAGTGAAGTAGAATTATGGAAAGTGTTGAATAGAACGAACAGTCTAATGAGTACAAAATAGGGATTGAGAGTAAATCGAATTAAGAATAAAGTAATGAGAAGGAGCGGAAATGAAAATAGAGAGAAATTGAACATCATAATTGGTGATCATGGGGTAGACGAAGTGAAGGAATTGCGGTACCTTGGAAGCAAAATTATTCGTGACGGACGCAACAAGAAGGACATAACAAATAGACTAGCACTGACGAAAGGGCATTTCTGGAAATGGAATACTGCTAGTATCAGACAAAGGTCTTAATTTTAGGAGAAAATTTTGAGGTTATACGTTTGGAGCACATTATTATATCACAGTGTAACCTGGACTGTGGAAAAATTGGAACAGAAGAGAATGGAAGCTACAGATGAATGTTGAAAATTAGGTGGACTGATAAAATGAGGCATGAGTAGGTCCTCCACAGAATCGGCGAAGCAAGAAATATATGGAAAACACTGACATGAAGGAGGGACTGAATGATATGACATGAGTTATGACACCAGAGAATAATATCCGTGGTACTAAAGAGACCTGTAGTGCGTAAAATCTATAGGGAAAGGCAGAGGTTCAAATACATGCCAGAAATAATTAAAGAGAACGTAGGGTGTAAGTGCTTATCCGAGTTAGCGCAGGAGATGAATTCATGGCGATCCATATCAAACCAGTCAGAAGACTATTAAGAAAAAACAAGACAATCTATCATTACTTCAGTGTTTCCGTACCTAAATTTTCTTTATTCCCCATAGCCATATTGAAACGTACTGCTACACTGAAACTAGATATGATTTGCAGTCTAGAACCTTTTTCTGTACTTTGCGCCATTTCGGTGATAGCGTTAAAAAACTCTTCCTGAAGCTCATGATTTCAACAACGCCTGGGAAAATAAAAAGAAATTTCGTAAGATAATGAAAATACATTTTAATGTTGCAGTGAGGGAAAAGTTTTTTTCTTGAAGTACAGTTTTGGATAGATAGCAACAAAAATAGAGAGTACTATGTGGTAAAGAGCAAATGGGAGTGGAAAAGCATAACAGGTACTGTGCAATTAATTTCACGAAGTACAGTATGCCGAACAAGAAGAGCACAGGCAAATGTAAAGAAAGACTTGGCATTCTGGTAAAGTATTTTTCAAGCGAGAATTTCCTTTCAAAGTAAAACGAGAATAATTTAGACAGCCGCGCTAACTATTGCAGAGGCGCTTACTCTTTGCAGTCGAGATCATTATTTTCTAGTATAATGGGTTCGGGAAGCTGGAGCCTTCATTTCTGCTGTTACGTTTCACTACTTTTGTTTGAGAACACCACATAAAAGTATTTCGAGCAACCCTTTGAAGACTGAGCTAGTGTATGGAGTCTAATCACGTCGTTGATAAACTTAAAAAGAAATTAAATACTTAAAAAACGCTTCAGGACGTTTAAATAAATCCGCGTTACCCTCTGTGTCTGAAGATGCCTTGACCAGTTGCAGAAGTATTTAAAATCATATCTTGGTGACATACTATTACTAGCGTCATTCCCCCATCTCGCTCTATTTTTCTATCTATCTCCTCTTTCTTCCACGTCTCCGACTCACTCAGTCACACACACACACACACACACACACACACACACACACACACACACACACACGCACACAAGCAAGCATACACTTATATGCGGAGTCACGATTACTGAGCAAATTACAACAAGGGAATAAGAAAGCAGTGCATTAGCATAAGATTTGTGTCAACGTTTCGTACAGGGTATGATTTGCAATATTTATAAAATTCATCTGTCTTGAAAACTGACTATAACTTAGAAATGTAGTTTTATATATTAAATTGAGACAGACACTTTAAAATAATCGCATGGGATAAACGCTCACTTCAGGTGATTAGCCATGATTTTACCCCATCATGTTGAATTAAAAGAGCGCTACCGCTACAGCTATATGGTAACTTTATTTCAAAACCATGTCCGATTTCACATCATCACTCATGAAAGATTTTCTGTTCAACTGCATCGTATCTGCGGAAGTTCGTTTCGCAATCTATCACATACGAATAATCATCATATGATATTGCAGTAACAGTGAGTTAATTTCCTCCTCATGGATATCTAGTGCGCTCAAATGATATCTATCAGTTTTGTTATGCGCTTCATTTTGAATTCATATTCTGAAATTTACTTTTATATGCTAATATATTCATGTATGCTCATTGCTTTTTCGTGTTTTCGTACTTCATGTTTACATAACGAAATGGAATTTTACATTTTCTGTTTCGTTTATTTAATCCCGAATTAATGTTTTCCGACTCGACAGTTCGTACCGTACAGTCTTCAGCACTCCAGCGGTAAAACCAGTGGATATCACTGCCGAAGAAGAGGTCCATTAACGATTTCCGGACTTTTTTATCCTACCATCGCTCTTTCACGTTGCGCACCTAATCCGAACACTGTACCTTTTCTATATGAACCCTTTAATCTTTGATGTAATCCCGAAAGTATAGTGTTACTTACAATCCGTCTTGATTGCAATTTTTTTTATTCATATGACCGGTTTCGGTTCATCCGGAACTACCTTCAGATCTGATACTTCAGTTACAGGAGTAACCCGTCCAGATCCAGCAACTTTCACATGTTGCGTCACATTGATGATACGCAGCATGTGAAAGGTGCTGAATTTGGACGGGTTACTCCTGTAACTGAAATATCAGATCTGAAGATGGGTCTGGATGAACCGAAACCGGTCATATGAATTAAAAAAAATTTGCAATCAAGACGGATTATAAGTAACATTATAGAATCATTGATTGCTGCTATCCCATCAGACATTATGTCTGTTTTTGTAAAGTACTCCCGAAAGGTTTATTCGTTTATTTCTTTAACCTAGTTTGCACTCAGTTAAGCCTTTCTATCGATTAAGAGAAGATTTCTATTTACTGGGTTTAGTATTCATAAAAGTGGTCCAATCCTTAAATTAAGACTACTTTTTGTATGAAAGAGCCAATAAAGCAGCCATGTAGCTACATCGCAAAGGAAATATGTGCGCATGCAATTAATTAAAAAGTAGAAGTTGAAATGAACATTTTCCTTCACACCTACAATAACTAAACTCCGTCCGAACAGGCACTGAAAGGCCCAACGGTACCGACAGGCCGTCGTGCCATCATCAGTCCACAGGCGTCACTGGATGCGGATGTGGGCGGGGCATGTGTTCAACACGCAGCTCTCGCGGCCGTATGTCAGTTTACGACACCGGAGCCGCTACTTCTGAATCAAGTAAGCTACTAAGTTTGTCTCACAGGGGCTGAGTGCACCCGCTTGCCAACAGAGCTCGGCATACCGGATGGTCACCCGTCCAACTGCTAGCCCAGCCCGACAGTGCTTGACTTCGTTGACCTGACGGGAACCGGTGTTACCTCTGCGGCAAGCCGTTGGCTCACACTTACACTAGCGTGTCGCTGCGCAGGATTAGCCGACCGGTCTGGGGCGTTGCAGTCATGGACTGTGCGGCTGGTCCCAGCGGAGGTTCGAGTCTCCCTCGGGGTATTTGTCCTTAGGATAATTTAGGTAATGTAGTGTGTAAGCTTAGGGACTGATAACCTTAGCAGTTAAGTCCCATAAGATTCTATACACATTTTAACTAGTGTGTCAGTTCATTAAGACTGGAGGTTAATAGCATAATGGTCCTCATTTGTAACGCAATGCAACAGCGCTTCTGTGTGACATGTATTTGACAAATACTTGACAAATTTCGGGGTTAGATAGCAACAGATGTCTACACAGTTCCTGTATGTTTTGGGCCAGTGGACTGTGGGCGCGATGCTTATGTAGATAAGTTCCATCAGGTTCAGACCAGGCGAATTTGACAGCCAAGTTTTCAACATCAGTTCACAGTCATGCTCCTCTAACCATTGTAGACCGATTCTGGCCTTGTGCCATGGATGGTTATCAACCTGAGAGTGCCATCGCCACTGGGAAAAACGTCGTGCATGGAAGAATGCAGGAGGTCAGTGAAAATTTTTACGTAGTCCATAGCTGTCATGGTGCTTTCTATTACTATCACAGGTCCCATTGGATCCCAAGTAAATATCCCCCACAGCATAACACTGGCCCCACTGGCCTGAGTTCATAACACAGTGCATTAATGTGATTCACCTGATCAGATGAAACATTTCCATTAATCCGCAGTCCTATCTCAGTTAACACTTGTCCACTGCAGTCATAGTTGACGATATCATCGGTTATCATGGAAACACGTAGGGGTCATATGCATCAGAGCCCCATATTCAAAAATGTGCACTCAATGCTGTGCTATGAAACACTTTGGTCAGCACAAGCGTTGTACTTTGTCATGAGATCTGCTACGGATCGCCATCTACGCTGTCATACTGAAGGAACACAAGACAGCCAGTAACCTGTGTGCCGACTCGACATGCTGTCCAGTGCAGTTATGCATGGCTATGTGTGTACACAGCAGCGCTATTCTGAGTAGAACATTATACGAACTCCAGTACCTATGTGGGCTTTCTCGCACTATTTTGAAGAAGCTATTCAGCTAAAAATTCGATTCTTTCGCGTCTTATAGATTTACATGTCAGTTTCGTGGTGAAGTGACTATTATTTCCTTACAGGTCATAGTCTGAGAATATGTTTCCTTTAAGTAACACACTGCACGAAATTCCAATAGTTTACAGTGAAAAATATGGGTCATTGTCGGTTAACGTTCTGTGTAATAAAAGCCCTAAATTCCGCAGGTTTAATCCATGCTCGAAACTAGTTGCATTTAATGGTACATTTCAATTTTGGTCTATTTTACGGCATTTCAGTAGGCGCCTGCTTTCTGTTTGCCACTTACATATCAGATACATGCTAAGTGGAAGACTAAATCATATGCAGCACATGGAAGCGATTACACCACATACAAAAGTTTTCTTGTAGAGCTAGTAAAAACATATACGTCAATATCACCCACTCTGAAGTGGATTGCCAAGCGTATATTTTATTGCACTATCTATTGCACTGTATATATGTATCACCACAGGGACGTATAGAGACGCTGTGCATGGGGTATGACTTGCTGCCCTCTGGCAAGAATCGAATGGCGGCTGGCTCTGCAATACCACTAGGAACTCATCATCTGCAGCAGCAGGCATGGGTGGCAGGTTCGCAAGGCAGTGGCACAAAGTACTTTGAAGGAATTAGTGCTGGTGGCAGGTGCAGCCCAGCCACGAAACCACAGCTGCTGCTGGCAGTGTCCAGTCATCTCATTGCCCAGCGTTGTTCTGGCGTCGTAGTGGTGCTGCCGATCCCCAGCAACAAGAAGTGATCCCTAACTCAAAATTCAGTTATATTTATAATCCACCGATGTGCGTTTGTTTCTGTAAAACTAAGCACCTAGTCACGTTGCCAATAACAAGACATTTTCCCTGGTGTGGTGACGTTGTCACACCTGGTGCTCTGCCGTGCTATTTACTGCTGCACTCAGCTACCTTTGCCTCGGAAACAGCTTCCATGCATGTTATTGTGACACACATGTCGACACACTGGCGTCTACCAGCTCATGGATGCTAAGTAAAACTTCATGGTGAAATCCTCACAACTTCTTATCGCTTTTTCTAAAGACATAATTTTCACTCAAGGTCTGGGTAGGGATACTTTTTTTTTGAGTCATCAGTCTTCTGACTGGTTTGATGCAGCCTGCCCGAATTTCTCTCCTGTGCCAACCTTTCCATCTCGGAGCAGCATTTGGAATCTGTGTCCTCAATTATTTGCTGAATGTATCCCAATTTTTCTCTACTGTTTTTACCCTCTATAGCTCGCTCAATTACCATGGAAATTATTCCCTGATGTTTTAATAACTGTCCTGTCACTCTATCTCTTCTTCTTGTCTGTGTTTTCGCTGTAATCCTATGCCCCTCATTCCTTAACTTATCAGTCCACTTAATTTCGACATTGATCTGTGTTACCACATCTCAAATGCTTTGATGTTCTTCTGTTCAGGTTTTCCCACAGTCAATGTGTCATTGCGGTACAGTGCTGTATTCAAAACGCACATTCTCAGAAATTTCGTCCTTGAACTAAGACCTATTTCTAATACCGGTAGACTTCTCCCGGCCAGGAATGCTCTTTTTACCAGTGCTAATCTGCTTTCTACGTTCTCCTTGCTCTGCCTGTCTTGGGTTACTTTGCTACCTAGGTAGCAGAATTCCTTAACTTCATCTACTTCATGACCACCAATTACGATGTTAAGTTTCTAGTTGTTCTCATTTCCGGTACTTCTCATTACTTTCGTCTTTTTTCGATTCATTCTCAGCCTATATTCTGTACTCATTAGACTGTCCAATCCATTCAAAAGATCCTGTATTCTCTTCACTTTCACTGTACATATCAATGTCATCTGTGAATCGTAACACTTATATCCCTACACCTAGAATTTTAATCTCACTCTTGAACCTTTCTTCTACTTTCATCACTGCTTCTTCAACGTATAGATTGAACAGCATGGTTGAAAGACTACATCCCTGTCTCACACTCTTTCCAATCCGTGCACTTCGTTTTGGTCTTTTACTATTATTGTTCCCTCTTGGTTCTTGTACATATTGTATAGTACCCGTCTGCCCTACAGTTCACTCCTCTTTTTCTCAGGATTTAGAATACCTTGCACCATTTTACATTGTCTAAGCCTTTCTCCACGTCGACAGATCCTATGGACATGTCTCGATTTTTTTGTTTTATTTCCATCATCAACCTCAATGTCAGACTACCCCTATCCGGCCTTCACCTTTCCTACATCCAAACTAATCATCGTCTAACAGATCCTCAATTTTCTTTTAGATTCTTCTGTATATTACTCTTATCAGCAGCTTGGATGCCTGAGCTGTTAAGCTAATTGTGAGATAATTGTCGCACTTGTTCGCTCTTGCAGTCTTAGGAATCATGTGGGTGATGTTTTTTTCGAAAGTCTGATGGTATATCGCCAGTCTCATACATTGTAAGACCAACGTGAATAATCGTTTTGTTCCAATTCCCCCTGATTTTTAGAGATACCGATTGCATGTTGTCTAACCCTTCTCCCTTATCTGGTTTGAAGTCTCCCTAAGCTCTTTTTCATTCTGATTTTAACACTGGATCCCCTATGCATCCCCTATCGCTTCCTGTTGCTTCTTCTATCATCTCATCAAGCAAGTCCTCCCTCTCATAGAAACATCCAGTGCACTCCTTCCACCTATCCACTCTGTCCTCTGTATTTAACAGTGGAACTTCCATTGCACTCTCAATGTTACCGCCCATGCTTTTAATTTCCTCAAACATTATTTTGACTTTTCTATATGGTGAGTCAGCCCTTCGACAATCATTTCTTTTTTCGATTTCTTCACATTTTCCACGTGGCCATTTGGAGTTAGTTTCACTGCACTTTCTACTTATTTCCTTATTCCTGTATTTCTCTGAACACTTTTGTACCTACTTCTTTCGTCGATCAACTGAAGTACACTCCTGGAAATTGAAATAAGAGCACCGTGAATTCATTGTCCCAGGAAGGGGAAACTTTATTGACACATTCCTGGGGTCAGATACATCACATGATCACACTGACAGAACCACAGGCACATAGACACAGGCAACAGAGCATGCACAATGTCGGCCCTAGTACAGTGTATATCCACCTTTCGCAGCAATGCAGGCTGCTTTCTCCCATGGAGACGATCGTAGAGATGCTGGATGTAGTCCTGTGGAACGGCTTGCCATGCCATTTCCACCTGGCGCCTCAGTTGGACCAGCGTTCGTGCTGGACGTGCAGACCGCGTGAGACGACGCTTCATCCAGTCCCAAACATGCTCAATGGGGGACAGATCCGGAGATCTTGCTGGCCAGGGTAGTTGACTTACACCTTCTAGAGCACGTTGGGTGGCACGGGATACATGCGGACGTGCATTGTCCTGTTGGAACAGCAACTTCCCTTGCCGGTCTAGGAATGGTAGAACGATGGTTTCGATGACGGTTTGGATGTACCGTGCACTATTCAGTGTCCCCTCGACGATCACCAGAGGTGTACGGCCAGTGTAGGAGATCGCTCCCCACTCCATGATGCCGGGTGTTGGTCCTGTGTGCCTCGGTCGTATGCAGTCCTGATTGTGGCGCTCACCTTCACGGCGCCAAACACGCATACGACCATCATTGGCACCAAGGCAGAAGCGACTATCATCGCTGAAAACGACACGTCTCCATTCGTCCCTCCATTCACGCCTGTCACGACACCACTGGAGGCGGGCTGCACGATGTTGGGGCGTGAGCGGAAGGCGGCCTAACGGTGTGCGGGACCGTAGCCCAGCTTCATGGAGACGGTTTCGAATGGTACTCGCCGATACCCCAGGAGCAACAGTGTCCCTACTTTGCTGGGAAGTGGCGGTGCGGTCCCCTACGGCACTGCGTAGGATCCTACAGTCTTCGCGTGCATCCGTGCGTCGCTGCGGTCCGGTCCCAGGTCGACGGGCACGTGCACCTTCCGCCGACCACTGGCGACAACATCGATGTTCTGTGGAGACCTCACGCCCCACGTGTTGAGCAATTCGGCGGTACGTCCACCCGGCCTCCCGCATGCCCACTATACGCCCTCGCTCAAAGTCCGTCAACTGCACATACGGTTCACGTCCACGCTGTCGCGGCATGCTACCAGTGTTAAAGACTGCGATGGAGCTCCGTATGCCACGGCAAACTGGCTGACACTGACGGCGGCGGTGCGCAAATGCTGCGCAGCTAGCGCCATTCGACGGCCAACACCGCGGTTCCTGGTGTGTCCGCTGTGCCGTACGTGTGATCATTGCTTGTACAGCCCTCTCGCAGTGTCCGGAGCAAGTATGGTGGGTCTGACACACCGGTGTCAATGTGTTCTTTTTTCCATTTCAAGGAGTGTATTTCTTCTGTTACCCACGGTTTCTTTGCAGTTACCTTCCTTGTACCTACATTTGTCATTCCAACTTCTGTGACTGCTCTTTTTACAGATGTCCATTCCCCTTCAACGGAACTGCTTGAGCTATTCATTGTCGCAATATATATAGTCTCAGAGAACTTCAAGCGTATCTCTTCTTTCCTTACTTCTTCCATATCGTACTGTATTGCACACTGATTCTTCCTGACCTTTCTCTTAAGCTTCAGCCTACTCTTCATCATTACCAAATGGTGATCTGAGCCTGCATCTGCCCTTGGGCACGCCTTATACTCCAATACCTGATTTTGGAATCTGCTTTGCTTCAAAAGCCTGACCAAGATGTAATCTAACTAAAATCTTCCTTTTTCAAGTATACCTACTCCTCTTGTGATTCTTGAATAGAGTATTCGCTATTATAGTCTGAAATGTATTGCAGAACTCAATTAATCTTTCACCTCTCTCACTCCTACTACCAAGCCCATATTGTCGTGTAATCCATTCTTCTACTCCTTCCCTTACAACCGCATTCAAATCCCTCATGACTATTTTCGTCTCCCTTTACGTTCTGAACTACCCATTGAACATCCTCATATACTTTCTTTATCCCTTCATCTTCTGCTTGCGATTTCGGCTTGTATACCTGAAATATTGTTGTCGGTGTTGATTTGCTGTCGATACCGATGAGAATAACCCAGACACTGAACTGTTCACTGTAACTCACTCTCTATCCTACCTTCCTATTCACAACAAATCCTACTCCCGTTATACCATTTTCTGCTGCTATTGGTATTACCCTATACTCTTATGACCATAAATGATTGTCCTCTTTCTGTTTCACTTCACCCAAGCCCACTGTATCTAGATTTAGCCTTAGCATTTCCCTTTTCAGATTTTCTTGGTTCCCTACAACGTTCAAACTTCTGACACTATTTTCCCCAACTCGTAGAATGTTATGCATTCGTTGGTTGTTCAGTTTTATTCTCACTACAGATCTTTTATTAATCTAACTTCTTCTTCTCACTTTTTTACTGGATGTTACCTTGGCGTGGATGGTGGAGAGGTAAAGGGAACGATTATTTTACCTCAGTAAAAGGTAAAGAAAACGGCAGGCTACTGTTTATTAGTAGATTATTGGGAACTTCAGGTTTTCTACAAAAGATTTCGTTTACACAACACTTGTATTTCGTGACATGTGAAAAATATATGTGGGAACTGTATCAGGTTGGACTCTTCTGAGCACTATGAAACTTAACTTCTGAGGTCATCTGCCCCTAGAACATAGAACTACTTAAACCTAACTAATCTAACGACATCACACACGTCCATGCCCGAGGCAGGATTTGAACCTGAGACCATAGCGGTCGAACGGTTCGAGACTGTAGCGCCTAGAGCCGCTCGTCCACTCCAGCTGGCCTTGGACTGTCATCGAGCTTCTATTAAAAGGAGTGCCACAAACAAAAGAGCCAAAAGAGAGACATAAAATTTAGGAGACATAAAACCATTGAAGTTACTTAAAATATTAGGGGAAAATTGTTTGATTAAAAAGGAACAGAAAATTCATCTGCAAAAGACTAACGACAGCTAATCTTATCTACACAGTAATCAGTGTTGAAAGAGCAGCCGGAGACGAACGTTTACAAATATTAACAATATCGAAGCAAATAGTTCATTTCCTGAAGTTACAGCCTTACACTTCCTTACGTTGTGGACTAGGTGCTAGTCGTCACGACGGACGAATGTTTACTGACACGTGACCGTTTTGGTTTCGTATGACTCACAGTTGCAAAAAGTTACTTACACTTTCCCTGAGTTTATTCCTCTAGATCTACTGTGATCTGTTGAAGCTGAGCTACCTCAGTGATCTTGGACATGCTTTCAGTTGTCCCTGGAAGCAGTGAAGACTAAATGCTACCCCATACCCCTGTTTTCGATGTTCGTATCGTGTTTCTCCGAATGTTACGTTCTTCAGACATTTTACAATGCCACGTTTCGTCAATATGTATTTCAGTGACTTACTGCGTCATGGGCACAGATCTCCGCTGAATAAAAATAATAGCAACTCTGCTCATCACAATCGACGTGAACGTCCTAGAAGTTATAAAATTTGAAATTTCTAGCGACTATATTTGAAAAATTTAGAAAATCCGCACTGGAAAAATTTGAAACTTCAAGCGCTGTTATTTCAAAAATTTAGAACATTTGCAAACTCGTTTGATTTAGATGGAATTTCCAGTTCGATAGCTTTGCTCGGTAAACAGTAAAGAACCAAATTTTATGAAATATGGTAAACAGAAGAATTCTGAAGACTGGATGGATGGAATGGGTAACAAATGATATGGAAGTTCTAGTGTTCTGTCTGTTCAGACTGGTTTGATGCAGCTCTCTACGCTAGTATATATTGCGCAAGTTTCTTCATCTTTTCATAACTACTGCAACCTATACACATTTGAACCTGATCACTGCAACCAAGTCTTGTTCTCTCCCTCTACCACTCCTTTACCCCCCCCCCCCCCCCACACACACACACACACACACTTCAATTCATCACCAAATTTACAATTACTTAATGCCTCAGGAAGTGTCCTATCAAGAGATTCTTTTTTCTTTTAGTCAAGTTGTGCCTTAAATTTATTTTCTTCGCAATTCGTTTCGGTCCTCTTCATTAATTATCCGATACACTCATGTAATCTTCAGCATTACTTTATGACATCATATTTTAAAATCTTCTTTCATTCTCTTGTCTACACTGTTTAGTACCCACGTTTCACTTCTGCACTAGGCTACTCTCCAGACAAACATCTTCAGAAAATACTTCCAAACACCTAAATTTACTCGTATATTCGACGTTAATAAATTTGTCTTCTTTAAAAAGTTTTCTTTCCATTGCCAATCTACATTTTATAGTCTCTCTACTTCGACCATCACCAGTTATTTAAATCCCCAAACAGCAAAACTCATCCACTACTTTCAAGACGCTGTCCATTACATGCAGCTGTTCTATCAAGTCCTTTGTCCTCTCTTACAGAATTATTATATCGCCGTGAAACCTGACTGTTTTATTTCATTTCCCTGAACTTCCATTAACTCTCCAAATTTCTCCTTGGTTTCCTGTACTGATTTCTCAATCTACAACTTGAATGACATCGGGGAGAAGCTACAACCCTGTCCCATTCCCTTCTCAATCTACATCTTCCTTTCCCTGTTCTTCGATTCTTATTACTGGAATCTAGTGTATGTGCAAGTTATAGATGAGCAGTCGCTCCCTGTACTTTACCCTAAATACTTACGTAGCTTCAAACAGTTTACTCCAGTCAAAATTGTCAAAAGCTTTCTCTAAGTTTGCAAAATACTGTAAATATGGCTTTGGATTTTTTTTTCTATCCTCTAAAATAATCCGTAGGGGCAGTATTGTAGCGTTCCCTCATTTCTCCCGAACCTCAACTGATCTTTCCCAAAGTTGTCATATACGAGTGTCTCCATTCTTTGTAAATGTGGACGTAGTGGAATTGAATGTAATTAGGGAGAAAATAGTTTAATGGCACAAACTGGTTGAAAGAGAGGATACTTTCATGAGACACATCCCAACGCATGAAGGAACAACTACCGTGGGAGGTTGCGAGACTTAAAAATGGAGAGGGAGACCGAAACTTGAATATAGCAAGCAAGTTAACTGGTACGTAGGATGTAGTATTTATACAGATATGAACAGTCTTGGTCAGTACAGACTAGCGTAGACAGTTGTTTCAAACCAGTATTTCTACCACCGCCTACAAGATAAGTTATTTGAAAATGACTCTTTCCCTCTTTTTCAGTCATATTTATATCTCCCACAACGTCAAAACTATTGCTTACTACGATTTTCGGGGATTATTTAGCTGCAAAATGTTAGCTACAGTTGTGACAACTGCCATAATGAAAGTGACAACCGTCCGGACAATTTTTTTCGCTGGCTGTGTCATACCGCTCACTTTCTGGCTCGCCCCCGCGCAGCTTTTGCGTCGGCCGCTTCGTCTCCAGACGCGGCGCTGCATTCGCAGGACGACTGCCGCTGGCAGCTACTCCAGCGGTGAGGCGGAAGTGTGCGAGCAGCGCGCCATCCGGCTGTCGCCCGGAAGCGCCGGGAAATAACTCGCCTCACAGAGCCCGCGCGAATATCCGGCACCAACACTCCTCCGGCTTGCTTGCATTGGGAAAGGGCTCAAATTCCTGAGTGGGAAGGCTCTGCGATGGCATAAATATCACAGTTTGTCACTTGCGTAAGAAAGTTCTGCGTCTCAAAATTTCACCAACGAGCCAGAACATTATGACCATGTGCTTGACGGCATGTTGGTCCGCATTTGGAACGAAATGAGGCATCGGTTCTGCGTAGCATGAATTCTGTAAGTACTGGGTAGGTTTCCATGTATGTGGCAGTACATGTTTACGCACAGATCACGCAATGGTCGCCGGCCGCTGTGGCCAAGAGGTTCTACGCGTTTCAGTCCGGAACCGAGCTGCTGCTAAAGTCGCAGGTTCGAATCCTGCCTCGGACATGGGTGTGTGTGATGCCCTTATGTTAGTTAGTTTTAAGTATTCTAACTCTAGCGGACTGATGACCTCAGATGTTAAGCCCCATAGTGCTTGGAGCCGTTTGAACGCAGTGGTCGTAACTAACGTACTGGCTATTTGCAAGCGCAGAGATGACACCAGATAGTGTCCCGAACAGGCAAGTTTAGTGGCCAAGACATCAACGACACAAGTCATCGTCATGCTGCACAAACCATTGTAGCGCTATTTTAACCTGGTGACATGAACAGTTATCCTGTTGGAAAATGCTATCGCAAGCAGGGAAGACTGAAGTGTGAAGTGACGTCGATTGCCCGCAGTAATGTTCACATTGTCCACAGCTTTCCTGGTGTCGTAGATTACCGCCATGAGTCTCATGGAAGGTCAGGTGAAAGTCCCCCATAAAATAATACTCGCATAAGCGCAGTGCGCCTCCGTCGTATTATGTATGTTTCGAGAAGCGGCTCGTCTGGATGACGTATTCAGACACGACTATCGATCTAGTGTAACGAAGAACGTGATTCATTCGACCGAGCGACACGTTGTCATTAATCCACGTCCCAATCACCATGGTTTCATGACCACTGCAATCGTTACTGATGATGCCGTTGGCTCGACATGCGAACACCTATGGAATGTATGCTACGGAAATTCATACTCAGGAATATGCGCTAACTGCATCGTGGTCGCTAATCCCTGTATTCTTCACAATACTCACTATTTGTCCAGGATTACTTGTTGCTAAAAGGTCAAGTATGCTTTCGCAACTTTTTACGCTGCGAGTGGGCTCATGGACTAATTGTTCAAAATAATTTTCTGAGAAAGCATGCAGTACAATTTGGGATGACGTTTTATGCCAATGTGTTTAATGATTTAGAAAATACGGTGAAAAGCATTCTCCGATTATTGACTGACGATACTTTAAGATACAAGTAAGAATACCATTGTCATTGCAGATTGGTTGTTACGAGAAGTGCAAAGTGCATTTTGCATTTTGATAAGGTATTTAACAAGATAAAACGAATAAAATTATAGCATATACTAGAAAATGTATTCTATCCACCACACCTAGTTTTGGCTGTAACGAGTCTGAATAGAAATTCCAATTTTATCATAGGCTGGTAAATTATAACAGATGTGGTTTCTGAGTCCTCCTTGTTGAGAGAAGGTTGTCAGTGAATCTCATTAGGAGGTGTAAATGTTCCTTAGGAGTTGACCAGGTCTCACAGAAGTAAGACTGCGGACTGTTTAGCCCTTTTTTCTGCAGAAACAGCGCAACTATGAAAAAGCATTGAGTCCCGTCATATCTATTAAAATTGGTACAAAATAACTTCCTGCTTTCGCAGGACGCTAAATTCAGAGGCCTTAGCCATTGTCCATGTGTTCCATAAATTCTATTTTTATGATCCCCGACGCCCTAGAATTTATGACGTCTGTAAAACTTACGCATGGACGGCTATCTCATTGAAATTTCCGTCTAAATTTAAGCGCATTTCTGGTTAGAACAACGTAGTCGCCCATGCACTATTTCACTCGCCAGTTGTGTTCATTCATGGCACAGAGGCGGAAGTCAAGGAGAACAGATCTTCTTGAAAGTTGAACCGTATGAGAACTTCATTGTTGATACCCTGTGAAATATGGGGAAAGAACAAGATATCCAGTGCTACATAGAGTAAAAGAGAAGATGAGTCATAAGAATCTCCTGCCACTGAGGCAGCACTAGTGCCGCACTCTGCCGTCAGATCTGCCACAGATCACTACCATTCAAGCTTTACGGACTGCGCAAGCCTCCGACATACCATTTTCTGCGCTGCGGCTTTGACGCCCGACACCTTCGCGCCTATTCGTGCTTTTACGGTCCTTCATCTTGTTTCCACAGATGCTCACCGCAGAAGCACGCGGACAACCGACCAGCTTCTCCGTTCCCGAGATTCTGGCTCCAGGCAGCCGGTCGTAGCAGTCTGTCCTTTCTCAAAGTCGCTTACGTCAGTGGGTTTCCCCGTTTCGCTAGAATTATTCCCAACTAGTCCCTGCTCCTCTTCTAAGCTTTCCCTAGAGCGTCAGGTGCCCACAACGCGACGAGGCATTACTTAATCTTCGCTGATCCATTAGGGATCGTGGGACGACGGCTGGCATGAACTTCTTGATGCAATAATTTGCCAACAGCCGTACGTGTTGTAGAAATTTATTTTATTTTATGAACTTCTATGTGCTACCAGTTTCGGTATTACATTGATGCCATCTTCTGGCCCCTGTACTACGAGTAGAAGAAATGTACTATTATAAAAAATTTATAAAAAATATAGAACATACGTTAACAATTGACGGGTATCATATTAACTTTGTAAGTGGCTCAAAGAGATATATTGTATATCATTAAAACTATATGTAACATTAGGGCACATATGCTTCTGCCTATGTCATGCTGTTGTTAATAGTTTTCCCTGTTTTACTCAAATAACGCATGATATATGAGCATATGTGTACGCTATTATTAATAAAACCGTAACACACAGTTGTAATAGGCCATGCAACACATCAGATGTACTGCATACATTCGTGTGCCCAGTGGAAAAGTGGAAGAATTTTTTTAATGAAAATTAACTAATATAAATAACAATAAAATAAATTAAAATACATAGTTACTTATGTGTGGTCTAGGTCGTATTATGTGTGGCGCCACAAACAGCTGCCACAATATTAACGATAAAAAGCATAAAAGAGTTTGTCTTAAAACCAAATTGCATTCCCGAAGTAAACCAATGCAATCGTACCATATAATCATCAAACACCTGGTCATCGTAGACACTTCATTAGGACCCTTATGTAGGACAACCCCACATTGTGCTGAGTGGATTAATGCAATGCCAGGAGCTGCCTCGTGTAGTTATGGTTACAAAGAAGTTTCTCAATCTCTGTATATCAAGAAATGTCTATCTCCCTATATATCCTATACAATTATGCAGGATTATACCAACAGGATGACATGGGCAGAAGCATGTGTGCCCTAATGTAAAATATAGTTTTAATGATATACAATATATCTCTCTGAGCCACTTACATAGTTAACATGATACCTGTCAATTGTTAACGTATGTTATATATTTTTATAAATTTTTTATAATAGTACATAACATTTCTTCTACACATTGTACAGCGGCCTGAAGATGGCATCAATGCAATGCTGAAACTGGCAGCACATAGAAGTTCATAAAATAAAATAAATTTCTACAATACATACGGCTGCTGGTAAATTATTGCATCAAAAAGGCATTACTTAGGCTCGCGGTGGGTAGTGGTCATAATGCTTTGGCTCATCAGTGTATGTCTGTAATGGAACGCGTAGAACTACAAGAATTTCTAATTAAATTCATGTAACAACATTAAGGCGTTCTCAATGCGACCTTATTTTCTCGATTGTGTGGGAGATTCGAAATATAGTCGATACCTGTATTCTGAATAAGAACTGTATCAGGGACAATCAAAAAGTTACCGTTCCAAGGCGTCGCTGAAGCTTATATTGAACCTAGCGCGACTTCGATACGGGAGTACAAGCACCAACATGTAAGCAAGGGATTAGTGTGGCGTCAGTCGGTTTCCCCGTTTATCTAGAATTATTCCCAACTTGTCTCTGCTCCTCTTGTAAGCTTTCCCTAAAGCGTCAGGTGCCCACAACACGACGAGGCATTGACGCATTACTTAGTCTCGCGGTAGATAGTGGTTTTCCGACATACGTGCGTTATATTCGAAAACGTGAAATAAGGCGACGTTATTATCAGATGCATCCAAACAGGACTAATATGCTGTTATTCTTTTCTTGACTACCGAAGGACAAACACCGGTAGACATCCATCGGAGAATGTAATCTGCTTAACGGGCAGCATATCCGTCCTAAATCATAGTTGTGGAATGGTGCGCAAAGTTCCGTACTGGTCCGACGATTCGACACAAGACGCCTGTCGATGTTGGAGGTCATTCTCATACAAGAGGAGGCACTCGAGCAACCAGTCATTTCACCTGACTAGCGTACAGTTTCCAGACTGTACGACATTCGAACGGAAGCTTTTTGCTCTTCCCTTTTGTGACTTTACTTGCATTCACAGTTGCTTAAATACTGACGTTATCGCTGTCGCATATCTGAACTTGTCTACGTATCATGTAATTTTCCAAGCATTCTGCCGTTAGTGAACACCCTTGATACACTGAAAATTGTACACTTCGAATATGTTTATTCTCTATAAGATATTCTGGAGCCTGTCACATGAAAAAAGAATAAGCGTCTCCCAAAAAGATCCAGTCGATTTGAAAACACTCTGCCTTCTACACGAATGACGATAGAAACTTGAGATGGTTTCTAGCTTACGCTTCGAAACCTACGGTTTAGCCTGGCGCCACTTGTAAGTTGTATGTTCATGTAGACACAGGTAGGGCTGCGGTAGCAGAGTCCTTCCTGGTGCAGCTAGCTGACTCACTCACTCCCTCACTCGTTCATGAGCCATGTACGTTGCACTGAGACGGCAAAAACACAACAACAATAGGTGCCTTTCGTTTCACCAGGTGTAATTCAGTTATAGCTGTGCGGCTTTATTTTCGTCGAGAGTATGGCGCTGCACCGCCTAGAGCGTAAAGGGCGTGCTGATTTCGCATTGCATCATTGGCTACCTAGGGCAGTGATCTCAACGTATGTGATTGATTTCTTTTTTTGGTAAGGTTTATGAAAGACACCATCTATGTGCCTCCCGTCTCAATAGTTCCTGCTGACTGAATACATCAAGAAGTATTTCAAACCACTGGGAAAGATTCTAGGCTAAGACAACAGGTATAAATTCGCACTGAAGTTCGCCATCTCGTACCATTTACAACTAACCAACGATGGACTTCAGAACTATTGCAAGCGAAAATTCTCTCATTCTATATACTAATCACATGTCATAAGGCTTTATCAAATAGTTGGTTATCGAAACTGTATTTATATTCAGAAATTCTTGGATTCACGCCGGCGATTGACGATAAGATGGCCCCTATAGAAAATCGTTGAGTATTTATTTAAAAGATTTACCCAAAAGGTTTATCCCCTGAGTTTTCACTTACAGAGAAGGTCAAATCTCGTATCTTTGCGCTACTTTTTCAAATTAATTTTTCATCAGCTCTTCTTTGGTTCTAAGTATCATTCCTTTTCACTTTTATAACTCTCATCTATCTGGGCAATATTCTCGATGAAATGAGTTGCTAGTCCACCAAGGTATGCAGGAGAGATTCTCCAAAGTTTGGAAAGTGGGAGAAAGTTACTTGCAGAAATAGTTCAATGCTCGACTCCTGGACCGGCATATCGTCTTAATATACCAAGAGGTTTCATAATATCACTCATTCCAGTGCAGAATAAAAGATTCATTCTGGTATACTGTCAGTGTCTGCCGTGTGTGCATGGTTCCCTGTTTTCTAATCCTCGACCTGTTTTTGAAGAGTATTGAACTCACTGTAGCCTAGTTCCATGGATCTGTCATCTGGAAACTAGTTTGGTTAAAATTTCCAATGGTCGGTGTAGGAGCTGTTTTTTGTCGTTTTAATCTGTCGGATGCGATGGAAAAGCTGCCTCCAGAAGTTTCCAAGAGAGAACTGAGACGGTTCATACCAACGCGGAACCATTGACAGTGATATTGTCTCCTAAAAATATTCCTCACCCGATCATCTGGCTATTTTTTTTTCTTTCAAGGTATAATTTGGATTTCCATCTCTCGGGAGAAATTTTATTATAATTGGATGAACTCTCTTTCTGCCTCATTTTTCAGTAGCTATGGATGTGTTACGCTGTCACAGTCCGTTTTGTAATCGACATAAGCTACGTAAAGATTTCTTCTGTTTCTCTACCTCCGTTTCAGGACAGAAGACTCAATAGTCAGTTATTCTTCACATCCTCTTCTGCTCTTTCTGTTATTCACCAAGTTTATTGCAGGTTGTGAAGTGAGGCTTAATATTCTTATTAGTTTTTAGGAATTTTGATGAGTAGCTAGGGAATGTTCTTTGAATAATGAGATGTGTAGTACATGAACAGGAAAAGAATCACAGATTCTATGCACCAATTTTATTTATCTGGGGACGTCCAAATTTGGTTCGCCGCATTATTTGGTCATAATAACGGCGTCTACGTTACTCAATTGTCTGTTATCAGTCCAACAGTCACTTTTATTATACTTCGTAACTTCAAACCAAATAATATCCCGGAAGTCTCCAAAAGCTGCAGAATCTGTAATGTTTCTGTCAGAAAATTATTATTATTTTAAGGGTTGGATGTGAATTCTTATTATTATTTTCTTCATTGTCTTATTAATGAGTTATTATATATATTTCGAGCTTTGTGGCTGCTGCCATCTGCTTCTGCAAGAACGTCATTGAAGATTTCTTTGTTGCCGCGCGGGATTAGCCGAGCGGCCTCAGGCGCTGCAGTCATGGACCGTGCGACTGGTCCCGGCGGAGGTTCAAGTCCTCCCTCCAGCATGGGTGTGTGTATTTGTCGTTAGGATAATTTAGGTTAAGTAGTGTGTAAGCTTAGGGGCTGATGACCTTAGCAGTTGGTCCCATTACATTTCACACACATTTGAACATTTGATTTCTTTGTTGATTTCGTATTTGGTGCGTTTTATTTACGTTTTCTCATAAGTTTCACATTTGAGTTTGTTAATGAAGATTTCCCTTACAATCTTTCTGTTTCTTTTTCTTTCTGGATGACTTATTTTCTAGTTTTACGTTTTGGTCTTAGGTATAAATTTCTTACTTTAGTAAAAGCTATTTTTAACATAGCCGGCTGATGTGGCCGAATAACTCAAGGCGTTTCAGTCTTGAACCGCGCTACCACTACGGTTGCAGGTTCGAATCCTGCCTCGGGCATGGATGTGTGTGATGTCGTTAGGTTAGTTAGGTTTAAGTAGTACTAAGTTCTAGGGGACTGACGATCTCAGATGTTAAGTTCCATAGTGCTCAGAGCCATTAACATAAATATAATTTCTGGTTTTTGGTTTGTTCGATTGCCAGAATTAAAAATCAGACAATTAATTGAATAACAATTACTTAAGTAAACAATTAAATGTATTTAACGATGTTCATGTATAGTTGGAGACTTCCTTGAGTTTCTTCCGTCAAGTCACGGTCGGAGCTCCGGCAGCAGAAGCCCAAAACATACTGTTATGGAATAGCTGAAGATCTTCATAGTTGTCTAGATTGTGAGTGAGAAACTGGTAGCTACCTATTTTATTTTGCCGCATGGTTTGATGTAGCACTTCAGTTAAAAACTGCTCGATCGATAATTTCGGCCATTTCTCACGTGAATATGCACATTGTTCAAGTACAGATCAGAAACTTATGACCAGAGAATGTGCTGGACAATGTATTCGTCTTCGGAAGGACGGGGGTTCAAAACTCGTCCAGCCCTCCAGATTTAAGTGTCCCGTCGTTTCCATAAGTCGCTTGCGGCAAATGGCTGCCTGTTCCCTTGAAAGGAAATGGCCGAATTCCTTCTCCATCCTTCCTCTGTGCAAATCGGCGCTGTACGTTGAACCGTGATCTCCTTTTCTGCTTTGATGGGATTTGCTGTGATGGTCAGCCAGACGTAATTCTTTTGATAGACATTGTAGGTTATTCTCACTATCGCTTTAGTTTTCCTGTTGGCCATGTCTTATTTCAGTGTGGAGTTATGATATCTGCATCTCTTCATTTTCTGCGCATGTGCCTGGAGAAGATTCTTTACAATTTCAATATGGTCAGAGAGCATTTGTTGTATTTGATTGACAAAGTGTGCTTTTTGAAAGCGGAAAAAAATCTGTCTGTTGGTCGCGATATTGGTTTACGGTCTACTACTGTTACAGTTAGACATAAGAATGTATTCATTTTTTTGCTCACTGTCATGGTCTCCCTGGCGGATTTGTAGTAGCGAGGAAAGACACTTTCAATTTACTTCCAGTTAGTAAGAAGATGCTGTTGCTTCAAAAGTGACATCAAGTGCACACTCCTCTGGAGACCATCCCCATGTAAATTTTATGAGAGATCCTGGCGGATTGAAACTGTGTGCCGGACCGAGACTCGAAATCGGAACCTTTGCCTTTCGGGAGCAAGTGCTCTACCATCTGAGCTACCCAAGCTCGACACACAGCCCGCCCTCACAGCTTCACTTCCGCCACTGCCTCATCTCATATCTTCCAAAGTTTCGCGTGAAAGATAAAAGTCCCGAGCTCGAGTCTCGGTCCGTCACACAGTTTTAATCCGTTAAAAAGTTTCACATCAGCGCACACACCACTGCAGAGTGAAAATTTCATTCTGGTTATGTTCAAATTTGTGTGAAATGTTATGGGACTTAACTGCTAAGGTCATCAGTTCCTAAGCTTACACACTACTTAATCTAAATTATCCTAAGGACAAACACACACACATGCCCGAGGGAGGACTCGAACCTCCGCCGGGACCAGCGGCACAGTCCATGACTGCAGCGCCCTACACCGCTCGGCCATTCTGGTTATGAGACATGTCAGGAATACAATAATATTTTTTAAAATTACCGTAATTTTTGACACAAATAGAAAGTGGCGTTTGGTCCACGCCGTACTACTACTGAAAGGCTACTTCACAATAGAATGTCTGTGCAGTATAGACATTCATCTCCTGATAGCAAGTGCTTATACATTGGGTTTGGGGATTTGTTTTCGTGTTTATTCCTCTAGAAGTGCTGAGATGTGTTTAAGTTGGACTGACTCTTGAAGGCTGTGGCTTTTCACCAAACAGATATTTCTTTGGCATCTATATTATCTTTCAGTTACCCATGAAAACGACGTGGCACAGTGTCCATAGTGCCAGATGCTAACTCTTTTAGCCTTATATCCCCTGTCAGTCTTACTGTTCTTATCGTTTCCTTCATCGTTGTGTTCATAATTCTGTGTTATATTAGCTACGAATGTGTTATGATGTGCCTTATGAAACTGTGTCACTTAAACAGATTTTCAGTTACTCAGAAATTAGTTAATTAACCAGATGTAATAATGTATCACAACTAAATTACTTTTTCAGCATTTTGCCCACTGACGTTGAGAACTTTATGAGTGCATAAGAACACTGCATAACAAAGACAAAAGACTGCTAACAAGCCAGATAACGTCAAGTAAAGAATTTATTTAAGCGATACTCTACTTATTCGCAAACCAATGTTAACATGCTAGTGTACATTTCTTCTGTCTTCATATATGTACCTCCCACAATATTCTAAAAGAATAAAAACGGTGAATATTGTTTTAGAAAGTAACATACAGTTATTCTTTCTTCACGTGAGCCCCACAACATGTTTGTGCACGTTGATTTACATTTCTTCTGTTGTTGTGCAGCTACCTCCTACAACATTTTAAATAAATAAAAATGATCAATATTTTATTTAATAACATGACGATGTGTTTTCTTCACCTGAGCCCCAAAACAACATTACCTTGTGTGTGAACAAACCAGCAAACGCTCCCGCTTCAACACTCCTTGTTTGGCAACACTCTCGGTGTCACCCACGCACCTTCGTTGAGCACTTTAAAAGTGTACCTGTCAGAAACTCCGACACCAATTGTGTTGCGGCTGCTATAGCGCCTAATGGTAGGCCAACCCATCGTAAGGGCCGCTGAAGGGGTTGCCAAGACAGCTGTTACGGGACTGCATCGGTGTCGAAGTACATTTTTAAGATGCCCAACAAAGGTACGTAGGTAGTACTAACGGTGTTGCCGATCTGGGAGTCTTAGAGGGACCCTTAATCATTTTATTCGAGCATATGGTTATTACAGCACCCACCGGCCCCCCTACCCCACGACAGACCACTGGAGAGCTTGAAACACAAGCGCTGAAAAAAATATAAAACTCCTTTGCTGTTTCGGATTACATTCGATTTTCTAGTGTTTCTACCGTGTATACAAGACCAAAAATTGCGGTCGCGCTACACTACTTTCAATGGGGCTGCAGACCCATGATGACTTTAGAATACGGTTGATAGGCCCAGAGGGTGGCAGAAATGTCGAACATTGTCAAGAACGTCGTCCTATTGCTTATCGCACTAAAAACTGTCGTTTTCGAAAGCGAAATGTGTGGGAATCAACGCCCCAAGGGAAGGGATGAACCACTTATACCACTCCTGAGGCCTTTCTGTGTCCATTCTAAACGTCTGTGCGTCTGAAGTGTTTCTCTCTGCTATTCATAAGAAAACTGCGTGATTTTAGAGCTGTCGTGGTTCTGACCGCCATCACTGAGGCTTTAAAAGAAGAGGTGAGTGTGGGCAAGAGGGGTGTAACGACCTTCCCATCGCGTGACTCGGCCGCGGTGGCATCGTGCGGAATTGTAATGAAATTTAGTGCCAATGCGACAACATTAACCCACCTTAAAGCTCACATTACCTTCTGAGCTGCGGCCTTTTTTCTGCATTTGTCGACACCTTACTGTTCGAAACGTCGCTCAGCCGA
Source organism: Schistocerca gregaria (assembly GCF_023897955.1). NCBI lineage: Eukaryota > Metazoa > Arthropoda > Insecta > Orthoptera > Acrididae > Schistocerca > Schistocerca gregaria. The sequence goes on from NC_064922.1 coordinate 467,467,986, forward strand.
GGGGAGCGTTACAGATCGCCACGCGTTTGCACCATTTCGAAGTAAATGTTGCAATGGGGGACAATTACGGGGTTTTGTTGTGAAGTGTATTATCTAGAAGAGCTGTAGTAGTACTTGTTTCAAAACTATCAAAAGCGTAAATATTGACGGCTGTATATACGGCCGCCCTGTTGATATGTATCTTTATTTTTAAATGCATATTAATTAAATAATTGTTTCGGATCACATTTTCAATGTCTTCGCGGCAAGTCAGTGGTTGAACATCATGTAGTCCCGTCCTCGTCTAACGTTTCACAGTCAGACGTCCTCTTTCTTCCAATTCCTCTTCTACATTGAATTTTGCCTCCAGTCTTCAGCTGCAAAAATGAGTATTTATCGGACATTTTTGTAAATCTAATTCCTCATGTCACAGTACCATACGTGGCAAAGGGTGAATATCGCTAATATAAACCGTTCTGTTTCCTGCTCCAATCAAAAATCACCGACGAAACGAAAACATCCGTAGTCCACTTCATTCACTATAAACTCTTACTGCATTCATATTAGGTCCTACTGGACAAGTAATGGAAAGGAAACAGAAGAAACTGTCTGTGAATTTGCCTTCTGATTACGGAAAACCACGAAGAATTAAACTTTAATGGACTTATGTAAATATTGAGAATCAGCTTGCATAAAGTATGATTTAAGGAAGTATGATTTCTTATCCCGAATATGCTTCGTCTGAATTAATAAACTTTGTAGGTTTCGACTACAGGAGCCAGTCTAAATACATTATCAATACATTCTCTCCCAGATGAAGGCAGTTTGGAACAGTTACGTCATCGTGGGATTATTTTAAATCATGACTCGATTACGCACTCAAAGTTGCCTTATTGTAATTGTGCAAGTTACGATATCTTCTGCTGCTTATATCTAATTGTGATGTTGACGACTTATTTAAAAAAAATGAGGTTTAGAATCGTGTAGTGTGGAATTACTTTACTGAAAACAAGTATGTTCACTATTACAAGTTTTCCTGCTCCTACAAAGGTTGTTTCAGGAAGAACAGTACATATTTTAGGAAATGGTAGTGTACACCAATTCGAATAAAACATTGCATGCAATATGTATGCAATTTTTATTGGTTACAGAGATACAGCTAGTAGGCTGTAACACAAATAAATATTCACTGAATGTGTCAAACAAGGGCAAGTAATTAGTTTCAAACATAGTTTAGAAGTCTGTTGGTAAGGCCACGTTCTGTCATCGTTCAGGTGTTCTCTTATGGGAACGTCACCAGTCATAGTCAGAACGATCGGAATACGGCTCGGGGACCTGCGTGGCAAAGAAACGTGACTGTTTCTGCCGATCCATCTTTTAGGGAAATTTAGGTTTAAATGATGAGTCACCTGACAACTAGAATCTCCCAGGGTCCAGTGACGCAGGAAAAACATAAAGCTCTTGAGCCACAGTAACCACTTCCAATAATGCTGGAAGCTCGTTTACAAGAAAATCTAGATAATGAGGCCAAGTAATACGATGCAATTACACAACAGACCCAGTCAAATCAATGCCTCTCACAAAGTTATAGAAAATGGTTCCGGAAAATGCGTGTTCCAAATGCACGAGGGCTTTCGTTAGATCATCGACGTGAACTAAGAGTGCCATTGCTAGCGTCGAGAGTGGAAGTGACACATTCGGCTAACAGTACTTATGGTATTAGTCGGCGAAACTATATTAAAATCTTCTAGAATATTTACTGTCCTTCCTAAAACGCAGTGTATAGTCAATCATTGTTATAAGGAAACACATTAAAAATGGAGTAAAACCAACATGCTAACTGGCTTTTAATTCGTCGGCCCATTTATCATGTGCTTATGGCTTTAACTGCTACATTAAGATCTGTCTCGTCAATCTGTAACTTTCAACACGTAGACTGTAGTTAGTAGTGGTAAAATGTTAAAATTGGTAGTCACATAAATAAATACTTTCTTTAAACGTTCCGGGATATGATCACTGTGCCGGTGAAGTCGTCAGTAATCTACTTATCTCAGAAACTATACAAGATTCAGAATGAGATTCCCACTCTGCAGCAGAGTGTGCGTTGATATGAAACTTCCTGGCAGATTAAAACTGACCGGCCGGTGTGGCAGTGGGGTTCTAGGCGCTTCAGTCTGGAACCGCGTGACCGCTACGGTTGCAGGTTCGAATCCTGCCTCGGGCATGGATGTGTGTGATGTCCTTAGGTTAGTTAGGTTTAAGTAGTTCTAAGTTCCAGGGTACTGATGAGCACAGATGTTAAGTCCCATAGTGCTCAGAGCCATTTTTTTGAGCCAGATTAAAACTATGTGCCGGACCGGACTCGAACTCGAGACCTTTGCCTTTCACGGGCAAGTGCTCTACCATCTGAGGATAATGCGGAGACATGGTTTACCCACAGCCTGGGGGATGTTTGCAGAATGAGATTCTCACTCTGCAGCGGAGTGCTAGTTCTGCAAAGTTCGCAGGAGAGCTTCTGTAAACTTTGGAAGGTAGGAGACGAGATACTGGCAGAAATAAAGCTGTGAGGACGGGGCGTGAGTCGTGCTTAGGTGGCTCAGATGGTAGAGCACTTGCCCGCGAAAGGCAAAGGTCCCGAGTTCGAGTCTCGGTCCGCCACACAGTTATAATCTGCCAGTAAGTTTCAATATAGAAGGTGCTTTAACAAGACGCGGCCATTACGTGTTATAGTTCGGCGCGAAATACACTGTAGACCTTCGAAAAGTATTTCAGCTAATAAAAAAAAGCGAAAACGGGCGCAGAACGATAGTTTTCGAGCTGATTCCTCCTCGCCGTCAGTTTTGTGATAAGCGTGCCAAAAGTGCTACATACTCGTAGTTCCCAGTCTCACGCTGCTTTCGAAGTAGTTCTACTGCCCCGCCTGCTGTAGTACAAAAAGGGCGGCCCGGCAGGCAGCAGTGTCTGTGAGCAGGGAGCGGAAGCGGACCGCTCGCCCAGTACTCCCGCGGAGCGTGCAGCCGTGTCGGTCGTCGCTCTGCGTGCGGTGCGTGACGCGCCTCGTGCGTCAGAGCGCGCCGCCGGAACGACGACACGCCCTGTTCGCCGTCCGCTCCACACCTAATGGAAATACCGTATGCAGGCAGCAAACCCACGTCTCCACATTAAATACGCTCTCGGGGTTTCGTAAGTCGCCACAGGCTCCTGAATGTAGAATATTAAAGCCAAACTCACACCAAAATATGTTAGCCTTTGGGGTTTCTGTACGCTGCTAAGTTAATTTTTGAAAACTAGGTTCTACGACTGACGTCACTAACAATCGCTATATACACTACTTGCTACAGCAAGAAGAAATACAGATGATAAACGGGTATTCATTGGACAAATATATTATACTAGAACTGACATGTGATTACATTTTCACGCAATTTGGGTGCATAGATCCTGAGAAAACAGTACCTAGAACAACCACCTCTGGCCGTAATAATGGCCTTGATACGCCTGGGCATTGAGTCAAACAGACCTTGGATGGCGTCTACAGGTACTGCTGCCCATGCAGCATGTCCTTAGGTTAGTTAGGTTTAAGCAGTTCTAAGTTCTAGGGGACTGATGACCAAAGCAGTTAAGTCCCATAGTGCACAGAGCCATTTGAACACACTTTCTAATAACAATTTCTATTATATTTTGCAAAAATACAGAAAAACTTACATTCATTATTATCCAGCTCTACAATGGCGGCCTACCTCTAGACGAAACAAAACAGTAGCACTTTCAATAAAGCAATAATCTGACCATTTCATTTTCATTGCACAGATAAAAAGAATGTTCTCTTTTAAACTATATCACATCGCTGTTTGTGGTTTTTGGTGGTATTATTTAACTTTTTTAACCTTTATTATACATCGCGCACAGTCTTGAAATAATTTATAATTCACACGTGACACAAGCAAAAACCTTTTTCTCCTTTTCTCCAAATGTCCATTTATGTGACGAACCGTCACACCGATTTCCTCCCCGAACACACAATAATTCGATCTTGTGTTCCTGAGACTTAATCAGCCGCGAATTTTGAAGTCTAATCTTTCTTCATTTCATAATAGTGATAGTCCACTACTCTGAACAACACGTTCTGGGAAAAGGACAGAAATGAACTGCATTTTTTCCTCTGGGTTATTCAAATCGATCCGATATATTGTGGTAATAAAATGCTTTAGTGCCGCTGAAACCAAAAAGGTATCTATTTTCGTTGGTTGCCATATCCAAAATAAATCGTTTTCCACTCCGTAGTTACGTCATTCGATTTACTTTCCAACTTTGTATTCCGTGCCCAGACAAACAATAGTACTAAGGTGTTAGTTGTAATGCTGTGCAACGGAACTAAATAAGTAGAGGAGAGTATGTCGTAGTTTTATCGCTGCCCTGTTAGGATAAATATTGTATGTATTCATTCTCATTTCCGTTATCGCTAGAATAGACTTTAGACTGCAGCCTTTGTAGTGTTTATTAAAATATTTCAGAATTGAGAGTTGCATGAGCAATCTTGAGGTAGCCCCCAAAATTTCACTCAGTAATTATGTACTAGTAAATCATCAATTTAGGCAAAATAATTCTCACTCCCCAAATAAATAATTTCTGGGAGATGTTGCAGTGGTTAAGGCACTGACCTCGCATTCGACAGAAGTGGAATTCAATTACGCATCCAACCATCCATAATGAGATTTTCTGTAGTTTTCCTAAATCAAATAAGGTTAATTCCGAGACAGTTCCTTAGAAATGGTACTAATTATTTATTACAAATGGTTGAAATGGCTCTGAGCACTATGAGACTTAACTTCTACCGTCATCAGTCCCCTAGAACTTAGAACTTCTTAAACCTAACTAACCTAAGGACATCACACACATCCATGCCCGAGGCAGGATTTGAACCTGCGACCGTAGCGGTCGCGCGGTTTCAGACTGTAGCGCCTAGAACCGCTCGGCCACCCCGGCTGGCATTTGTTACAACTTCCCTGCCCAAGCCCAAATCGTTCCTATATTAGATTAACTGATTGTCACCCAGAGGTCAAGTACAAATCTTCCGAGCTTTACTTTTCGATAAATATTTGGTGTTTTTCATATTCACGGATTATTCCGTCACTTATTGATAAAACAGCTTCACACTTAAGGTTGAAAAACAAACAAATTGTTTTTTTGTTCTATTAGTATTTATTTACGCAAGTTATATATTTTTAATAATGTGTTTTGGATATGTCCTGTGTTTGATACATCTATGTTGTCAGATGTAATTTAATACTGCAATTTAACATGTTTGATGCATAACGAGAGTGATGAAAGGTTGGTTCGATATGTCTCATCTAATGTCACGACCAGAGGTTGTATACACGTTGAAAATATCTTTGTGTCCAATTATGTGTTCCCTACACGATAGCGTCTCTTGTGGACGCAAGTCCGTCGCTTCTTAACGATGCCCCAATAAGCCGAAAAGTCGGTTCGAAATAAACAAGAACTGGCAGAACAGAAATTAAATTTGTTTCTTTTTCAACAGTAAATTTGTAGATTTCCTTCATTTATTGTTCTCCTCAGAGCAATCGCTCAATAAAAGGAGGTTTCAACCCTTGACAAAATTGACATGGTTACATGCATCACTTCCAAAAAATTTCATTGGTGGGACGTTTCTGAACATACATTGATTATTCGTTACTTTGACAAAAAGGTCTGATATTGTGAGGAGTCGTCTGAGCTGTTTTGTATACTCCCATTGTGCTGCAAGTCCGATCTCCAGTGACCTACAAGGAAGGGAAGTTCCCCCTAACACCAAAAAGAATTTAAGATTAACTATCACGAAATGATTTTTTTTTTATTGGAGGAGAGCTACTAGGTGTGCCCCACTTACGGATGAAAGTGCAGGCACCACACCACGCAAGTATATATTAATGGAGAGGCTCATCTCACTACAAAAAAGACTACAATTAGATTTGTTACTAAAAAACATCAAAGACATGAATTAAGTATGTAAACATTTAATAAGTAGACAAAAGAATCGTAATCATGAAATATGGCCTTGGCACAGATGGGTGTACATGTGAAAGCATAACATGAAACTATATCGTGGATAGCCCGCCCGGCTAGCCGCGCGTTCTAACGCGCTACTTTCCGAGCGGGAAGGCGTGCCAGTCCCCGGCAAGAGTCCGCCTGGCGGATTAGTGTTGGGGTACACTCGTCTGTTATGGGACGTTCCAGGAGCGATGAGGAGGGGGGGGGGGGGGGTAGGTCCACTGGGCACTGGGGACCGAGCAGCGGAACAACCCTGGGTCCGGGTGTGGGCTAGCGGTGGGGTGGGTGGACTGCTGTGGCCTGTTGTGGAGTTGTGAACCAATAGGGACTAAGGCGGGATGAAGCCCCTCCGTCGTTTCTAGGTTCCCGGTTTAATACACAATACGCAGTATCGTGGACACGATCAGTGACTGTGAAAGTGGTTGGTCGTTTAAAGGAAGAATACGGAAAATCGAGTACGTATAGCAGTAAAATCGCCAAAGTGCATTATGGAAGCAACTAGCTGGCTGCGAACTTTAAAATTGCCAATAAAAACCTGATGTAATTTAAGTTGCCTCACGTCCGCCTCTCGGTGACTGCACTGCCGGATCGTTCTTACCACTCTAATATGGTGTTAATGCGTTCGACAAGCGCAGTAACGGCTGGAAATTCTGAGTCCAGTTCCCTTCTGTACTCTGCCTTAAGATGGAGACAACCTTCTCTGCGATACCTCAGCCGCAGGTCTCTACTCCTAGACTCCTCGGTAGCAAGTATCAACTCTTAGATGCCCCGGCAGCAAGTATGAACTCTTAGATGCCCCGGCAGCAAGTGTCCTATCACTTAACGCTCCGAAACTGAGCAGGTTCTGCCAGCGTAGGAATCTCGCCGACCAGCTGCAGCAGACCTGCAGCAGAAGTTTCAACCAATAATAAAGTTATAAATAAGTTTAACAAATTGCTGTTCTCCCTGATTTTGTCTGGTTAACCAATGATGACCTGATGCGGGAAGGAAGACAGAAAATCTCCCTCTCTCCATGACAGACTGCTAAACCAGGCCAATCAAAGGATTTTCACATAGACGCACACCGGAAAAAGGCGCCTTGTAGAGAAATAATTATTGTTAGCCGATCGTAGTCCCTGTTACATAGATTTAAATTAACATTCATTCATGGCATAGCCGTAGAAAAACGATCGATCTCACACTTCCCGGTTGTGAGTGCTACACCTGACTTCAGATGTTATCTTTCGAAAAAGGATTCCATCTAGTGTCCCGCACAATGAAGTCTTATGGTGCACAAGCCACGACAACACGCCTGCTTTGCGCAGATGGGGCGTAGTGAATTCTTCGCCCTCTACCTTCCTGAGAGGGCTTTTTTCAGGAACGAACAAGTTTATGAGTCTAAGGTCCTTTTAATTTAACTTCTACATGTCTCAAGCCAGCTAAAAAGAGCTCCCAAGGCTGCAGAAAATGACAGATCTCGCTCACCGTAATAAGAGGAAAGGAAGAGAAGAAGAAATTAGTTGTGCAGTCATTGTCAGTAGTGAATATCGTCTCCAGCTGTCATGCAGCGATAGAGGATCGACATATTGAATGTTGGAGTGTACATATAACAATAAAATGTTGGTTGTGTGATTGTTTGCGGGTAAACTGCTATGCATGCTGATGAAATTTCGCTGAGATTAATGTGTAGCACAAGTTCATCAAAGACATTTTTGCTGGGCTGCGGGCGTTATTCTTATTTTTTGCTTTACGTACTCATCATCTGAGGAGTTTCAGGCCGTAGGTCGAGAAGATTAGCCTGGTGCCAAGATGATTAGGTGAAAATACACAACTACACTTATGGACAAATAGCTTGTCCGAGTAACTGATGGTCTACTCCATCGTAGTTAATGGTCAGGGTAGCATAAAAGTTCATGCCCCTAGCCCGTTGGTGACAACAATTCGTTCCTTCCCACATAATATGCTGTGTCCATTATAATAAAATTCACGAGCTTCCTGCTCTAATGTCTGACCAGTCTTCAATTAGTGAGCAACAGTAAACGATTATGCCATAGTCTCACAACGTTGTGGAGAGTGTCATAATGATGCTCATTCTGTCACACAATCAACGAAGAAATATGACGTTTTCTGCAATTTCGTTATGACTGCGTCTGAATCAGCTGACTTAAAGTTAATTGGACAACCAAGCAAGAGTTCATAGGACGACTTAGTGGACAAAATAATGATGAGTTCACAGACAGTTCCTTGTGCAGACGTCCCACACAGGTTCACTAATGATTCAGGTCGATTTACTGTCCTCCTGATAACTAATGCCGTAGATGTGGATTAGATGACCTCAGCAGCTCTGATCTTTGATCAGACTGTCGGCGGCATCACAGCTTCTTAAGCCGGTCAGCAGACTATAATCTCCTGTGGCGGCGTCCCTCAGTGAGTGGTGTGGGGTCGCCCAGGGCTATAAACCCGCCAGGCATGGGTACTGCGCTGGCCTGGAGAGGCACCGGGTACAGGTATACGCTCCACGAAAGTAGGTTCCAGCCGTGGGAGGTAGGGGGGGGGGGGGGGGTTGAAGCTGGCGCCTCGTCGACAGGAATCACTCTTCGGAAGCCGCCTGCTCATCTCAGCAGTGCGTCAAGGTGTCATCGCTTCCCCAGACAGTTGTCTCTGTAGTCAGGTGCCCGCCTCCCTATTCTGTGCAGCTTGCATTGTTCATGTCAATAGCATTGCCCCCAAACAGCGTTAATATTAGACATAAGGAAGTAATATTGACGTAATAGCTATTACATGGAATATCCTTGTTTAAACAACTACTATTAACACTTGTGCCGTCAAGATTTATGGCTAACTGACCTCAAGTAATGAGTAAGTAACAGGATGTTGTGGTCCTTTGGCCTTCAAGAAACTAAAAAGTAAATCCATCAAATAAACTCATTAAGTTACAAATGTGCCTGCGTTCCAAGGACCCTAGAAAATGAAAATACTAAGCTCAGGCTACAGGGCCTCTTAACAAATGAACGTTAATTTAATAATTAACATGTTAAGAAGACTTTTCAGATGGTAATGATGTATCAGTTAAACTATCACAATTCCTTATTTCTAATCACTGGAACACAGGCGACAAATTTGTACATGTCAGTTGGTTAATAGTTAGTGGGCATGCCATTTATATAGAACACATGCGACTCTCGTTATCATTTCTTGAGATGTCCACAGATGTTAAATGGAACCCTCTCTCCTTAGTGGTGCATTCACATTGTTTTATTTATTGGCGCGCCCTACAGCTAACTACTGCGCCGGTAGCGTGAGCTAACATGCTCCTTCATGGCTATCATGATGGATTTTCTTCCCTCTTTCAGATACTTCCTTCTCTTTACAATCCTCACATAGTGAAAACAATTAGTTATTCTGCAGCTCAGATTACTGTTCTGAAACACATGTAATAGACTCGATCATAACATATGGCTGCCAGCGTAAGGAAACACAAAACATTCCATCATGGTGTTCATTACAACAGTAAAATATTTACGTAGACTAGTTTCCGTATCTGGATTTGTGCTCTCACATTTCTTCTATTTTTAAGTTAGAATACTCTTCACCCAATCATTACATTCATGGCTAATATTTGTCTTGCGGTAAAATATTTTTAACGTCACAGTAACAGACTTTTTCCGGATGACAGTCGCATTTCCTGTGAACAGTATATACAAAATTCGCAAACAAATCTTACATATTTGGTTGATCAGACTCAACTATCTGTACTTGACGTGCTTGTTCGTTATATATCCCTTCCAGTATCACCGCACAGTGCCTCACGCCACGACATACTTAAATCAAATTTTAAAATATCCTCATAGGCTCAGTACTCCGCCACTCCTACGGCAAAACATAAGAGGCTCTGTGCTCAATTATTACCGGTAATCACCGTTCAGCGCTTCTCGCTACTCGCATCTAATATCCAAAGCATAACCAGCAAAGGACTCATATAACGTAAACGTTTCCAACATTTCATCCAATGCTTTCATCCTTTTCATCTTCCAGTACCGTCTCAATGGTTTAAACCTTACCTGGACGGCGTCCAATGTAATTTATAACAGTTCCTCTAAATCTTTCTCTTGTACACACGACTTCGGCTGCGAGACTGGTTATTTGTTCACTAACACGGCATATTCAGTGAATTTCTTGAGATGTGACGTGTGTCGCCAGCCTTTCTATTTGTGATGCCTGAGGACTCAATCTCAACAACGTTATTGTATATTATTTTCCTCATTTTGTATGGTCCACAATAGATGACTAATGAATTTATGACTTGTAAACTTGCTCCTGTGTGATATCCTTCTTTTCTTCATGATAATTTCATTGTCTTCAACAAACCTGCTTCACCTCATAGCGCTCTATGGTTTTCAAGGCGTCTTATTAGTCAATACAATTCATGCGTTTATCTTGTGCACACAAGCATGTCCAAGTTCGTGTTACACGTAATGGACTACAGTTTCAGCAATACTCTCAATGTACAATGAAGGCTCCTAGGGTTGAATTCCATCTCACGGCAAAGTCAGAGCCTTGGCCACTCGCTTCGCTCACCTTATATTTCTCCCTTCGCCCTTTTCACTCAGATTCCTACGTGAATCTGGATCGCATACTTATATGATATTGGCTGTTTCTCGTCCGTCAACATCACTTCCTCCATAATTTCGCCTCTCGTCTGCTCGATATGGAGGCGCCCAAGAACCAAAAGGATTGTCTGTTTTCCATGTGTTGCCCATTTTTGCACGGTGGATGCTTGTTTCACCATTTCACATTAGATAATCTATGTGATGACCTTTAGTGTGCTTGCACAATGTGCACTGGTTCTCTACAGCTACATGTACACTCCTGGAAATGGAAAAAAGAACACATTGGCACAGGTGTGTCAGACCCACCATACTTGCTCCGGACACTGCGAGAGGGCTGTACAAGCAATGATCACACGCACGGCACAGCGGACACACCAGGAACCGCGGTGTTGGCCGTCGAATGGCGCTAGCTGCGCAGCATTTGTGCACCGCCGCCGTCAGTGTCAGCCAGTTTGCCGTGGCATACGGAGCTCCATCGCAGTCTTTAACACTGGTAGCATGCCGCGACAGTGTGGACGTCAACCGTATGTGCAGTTGACGGACTTTGAGCGAGGGCGTATAGTGGGCATGCGGGAGGCCGGGTGGACGTACCGCCGAATTGCTCAACACGTGGGGCGTGAGGTCTCCACAGTACATCGATGTTGTCGCCAGTGGTCGGCGGAAGATGCACATGCCCGTCGACCTGGGACCGGACAGCAGCGACGCACGGATGCACGCCAAGACCGTAGGATCCTACGCAGTGCCGTAGGGGACCGCACCGCCACTTACCAGCAAATTAGGGACACTGTTGCTCCTGGAGTATCGGCGAGGACCATTCGCAACCGTCTCCATGAAGCTGGGCTACGGTCCCGCACACCGTTAGGCCGTCTTCCGCTCACGCCCCAACATCGTGCAGCGCGCCTCCAGTGGTGTCGCGACAGGCGTGAATGGAGGGACGAATGGAGGCGTGTCGTCTTCAGCGATGAAAGTCGCTTCTGCCTTGGTGCCAATGATGGTGGTATGCGTGTTTGGCGCCGTGCAGGTGAGCGCCACAATCAGGACTGCATACGACTGAGGCACACAGGGCCAACACCCGGCATCAAGGTGTGGGGAGCGATCTCCTACACTGGCCATACACCTCTGGTGATCGTCGAGGGGACACTGAATAGCGCACGGTACATCCAAACCGTCATCGAACCCATCGTTCTACCATTCCTAGACCGGCAAGGGAACTTGCTGTTCCAACAGGACAATGCACGTCCGCATGTATCCCGTGCCACCCAACGTGCTCTAGAAGGTGTAAGTCAACTACCCTGGTCAGCAAGATCTCCGGATCTGTCCCCCATTGAGCATGTTTGGGACTGGATGAAGCGTCGTCTCACGCGGTCTGCACGTCCAGCACGAACGCTGGTCCAACTGAGGCGCCAGGTGGAAATGGCATGGCAAGCCGTCCCACAGGACTACATCCAGCATCTCTACGATCGTCTCCATGGGAGAATAGCAGCCTGCATTGCTGCGCAAGGTGGATATACACTGTACTAGTGCCGACATTGTGCATGCTCTGTTGCCTGTGTCTATGTGCCTGTGGTTCTGTCAGTGTGATCATGTCATGTATCTGACCCCAGGAATGTGTCAATAAAGTTTCCCCTTCCTGGGTCAATGAATTCACGGTGTTCTTATTTCAATTTCCAGGAGTGTATATACTCTGCAAATCACAATTAAGTGCCTAGCAGAGGGTTCGTCGAACCACTTTCACAGTAATTCTCTGTTATTCCATCTCCAACAGCGCCAGGAAAATCGGCTTGACGTTCATAACCAAGCTCCTCAAGCAAAGATAAAGATGGATCTGCATTTTTCATACCACGAGCAGCCAACTTAATGTCTTTCTGAAGCCTGTTAGAACCTGTTTTCTTTTTTTAACCCATTCCCTTACAATACCGTGCTGGACTAGGAAACAGCGATTGTGCATGAGAAGACATCATCAAAAAGCCTAGCTGGATCCATAATTCTTGCACCACGCCTTTTTAAATTCTTTCTAAGTGATTCATTTTGCCACGATCACTAACATAGTGGCGGCTGCCTCTTCTAAAGGTGCGTGAAAATGAAATTTATTTGATGAACGACAGACTATGACCTAGGAAGTCCGTTCCTTAACTGTTCCATCCAAATTTTTGGTTACAAACTGTTTGATCTGCCTGGGAACAGAGCGTACTTCTGAACGGAAACAAAATAATTTCTGATTTGGCCTTCTTCAACGGCCTGATAAACTATCCACAGCTTGTTGTACATTCAAAGATGGTGATTCAGTATCGGTGCGCATATGGCAGAGCCAGCGTTTAATTCATGAAATTCTCCATCTTCCCTCTAGCTATCTTCTTCACTCAATAATATCTTTCCAACCTTTGTACTCTTTCCAGGACCACTATTATGTACTCTTCCCTTAAACATTTCTACCAGCTCTTGACGATTATGGTAACTGATGTCTGCATGTTTTTTTTTTTAAAATAGAACAATATTCGTATTTCCACATGACCTTCCAAGTGAACAGGAGAAGTCCTATCCGAACACACACCACTACGTAACGACAACTTCTCAACTTGCTTCTCCTCTTGATATACGAGTATGTCATCTGTAATTTCAACTTTCCATAACTCAATGACATCAACATCCCTGCGTAATTCATTGGTTGTGCCCTTTACTTCTTGGGTTACTGTGCCTAATTTACTGTCACAGTGATTTCTTTCTGCATTATCTGTTACATCTTCTCTTTGGATTTCTTAATTTCTTCCCCAGTCTTTTTATCCAATTCCGCCACTTTTTCGTCGCACCCTTTTACGTGACAGTTTATCTGCTTCTTTAATCTCTTGGAATGACGACTATGTTCCTTGAGCCATTCTTCAGTCTTTTTGAAATTCACATCATTCTTCTTGTTTTGCTGTTTTAAATTTTCGTCTGTCTTTTTGACAAAGTCTTCCGTCTGTTATTTCGTTCTTCAGATATCTTATACATCCTATCGTGTTGTTTCTTATTCTCTGATGCCATTTCATTTAAGAGAGATTTGAGATTAAAAGGTGGTGACGAAGAACGAACTGGTGCGCCATTGGTAACTCTCTGTCTCACATCCTCACGTCTATTGGCTACGGAGTCTTCTGTTGCTTGTGACATTATCACATTCCCTTCAAATAACAACTCAGCTTGGGAGTTTTCCTGTTACTCAGCGAATCATTAAGTTCACTATCAGTTGCTAATGACCTTTCAACCATCTATAATCTCAGTACTGTGCCAACCGCCTTGTTTGACTTCCGTATTAAGTTCGGGTTTCAAATAGACTCACTTCTTTCCTATAAACTGTAAAAATCTTTTCTAAATTAAATCCACGAGCACGGGATAACAATCTCATTACAAAATACTGATACGAAACGAACACTTCTCCTTAATAATCAAATTCCTAACCCATAAACACCACGAAACACAGTAAAATACTATCAAAACCAAAAACACATTAAAATGTCGAAACTCAGGCCAACTATGAACTTAGCTCACCTGCCTTTACTATAACAGAAACACAAATTAGTACAGCACAAGCAACGTATGACTAGCATGATGCTACATATCCGAAGCCCGGGGATCTACAAGAAAAGAAAGCACCCCGTGAGGTCATGGAAACTTTAGAAAAACAATGTTGCACAACTGAAATGTTTTATTGAATGAAAACTGCTAGTGGTCGCCCAGTCAAGCATTAAAGTACGGGCACCACACCACACTTGGACATTTTAACCCTTAACTCACGAGATGTTGTCTCAGACAGTGTGAGAATTTTCGAACTCGCTGTACAAGATCAGATCGGGAGCAATGCGTCAATACTCCTCCTACCCTTCTTAAATCGCGAACCTTACAATGTTTTACTGGCGGCTGCATTATCGCCTTCTTAACTTGCTGTTGACATATGTCTCCTACACTGTCTTTCGTGAACTACTTACTAGGTTTCTTCAATATAGTACTAAATGAGCTCACAAGAACGTGTCAGTTCTAACGATTCTAAATTTGGTGCAATTGTTAGTCGGTGGATGGAGGCAGATGTCAGTGACATGGATAGAGAAATAGACGAAAACAACGACGATCTCTCAATGTCCAATGACGACATTTCCGCTAGCGAAAGAGAGGTTCATTCAGGGAAGAGCTTCTGGACAGTGGCAAGAGGGAACTTGTGTTTCCCCAATAAAAAGCTTAAAGTGGTGGTAAAGAAAAATGTAGAGCCCAGCATGAATCTCAGATTTGTAGATTTTCTTTTTTGTATAATGACTGCAATTTCTATGTGCAAGTTTAAAACTAGGAATTTTGCTTTATGTGAAAATTTACTTGTTACAGAGATACTATAATTTTTTTCAGAATGTAGACTTCAGTTCTCTGTCAGTTTGTTTATATGCACTATTTTTAAAAACCGCACTAAGTAATTGATTCTGTCCGATAAAACGTAAAACACTTTGGGTTCTATTTAGGGCAATAAAAATGAATAAAAAGTGTTCAAACAATGCTTGTGACTGACTTGGCACCAAGGGTCGCATTGTGTGATTGGTTGTATTTCGAACAATAGGAATATCCGTGTGTGGGATGAAAGAAACATTCACACTGCAGTAGTGTCACACTATCAAGTACGTAAATTGTAAAAATAAATGTTATATAATTCAGATCAAAATTTTCAAAAGATTTGCAAGTTAAATCTCGCTTTAACTGTACGGGTCCCAGCGACCATACCCTGTTGTATACAGGGTACTCTCGTAAGAGTGAGCAGAATTGCAGCAGGACATAGAGAATGCTCCAGTGAACAATATGAGGTAGAGAACCGGGGGTCGGAGAAGCCAGCTATGGGTGTAAACGTGGAGATATGGATGTTAACTTGATTACCACTTTGGACAGCATTACTGTTTTCCAACTTATTTGCAAGCAACATGCGTACAAGTTTACACTTAGTGTGCTTTTTATTTACATGTACATTCTTTATTTCCCGAAAGGAAACAAGGAGGACGAGCCTGATTACTACCAAGTCGTGATGCAGGTTTTGTTTACTTTACTTGTCTACAAGGTGGGTCTGTTGTATCGTGCCGGCCGTTGTGGTCGAGCGGTTCTAGGCGCTTCAGTTCAGAACCGCGCTGCTGCTACGGTCGCGGGTTCGAATCCTGCCTTGCGCATGGATGGGTGTGATGTCCTTAGATTAGTTCAGTTTAAGTAGTTCTAGGTCTAGGGCGCTTATGACCTCAGATGTTAAGTCCCATAGTGCTCAGAGCCATTTGAAACATTTCTTTGTTGTATCGTATTTACAAAAAAAAGGGTTCAAATGGCTCTGAGCACTATGGGACATAACTGCTGGGGTTATCAGTCCCCTAGAACTTAGAGCTACTTAAACCTAACTAACCTAAGGACATCACACACGTCCATACCCGAGGCAGGATTAGAACCTGCGACCGTAGCGGTCGCGCCGTTTGTAGCGCCTAGAACCGCTCGGCCACCCCGGCCGCCTCGTATTTACATTGTCCCATGACAGAAAGTGCTGTGAATCAACGACAGACTCGTTCATTATTCAGTGCTATTCAGAGACGTATAGTACAAAACAATGGAGCTGTACCGGCACAGTTCGCAAAACTTACTGATATGCACCTTGCATATGGGGAAGTATGTTGCAATGCTCTCGCTGCTGAAAGGCTGAACAGGGAACGATTTCCTAACAGGCATCATCCGTCACGATGCGTGTTTATTTCTCTCCATCGACGAAGGCGGGAGACTGGTTCATTGGAAAGGAGAAAAAAGGGACCTGGGAACATGAGGACCATCTGCACACCCGATTTTGAAGACGAGGTGCAGCAAAGTGTTTCAGTGGACCCCACTTCAAGTACTCGTCATATTGCACGTGAAATGGGCGCTGCAAGCACTCCATAAACAATAATTACACCCAAATCACTAAATAGGAGTCAATGCAATGCTTGTGACTGACTTGGCACCAAGGGTCGCATTGTGTGAGTGGTTGTATTTCGAACAATAGGAATGTCCGTGTGTGGGATGAAAGACACATTCACACTGCAGTAGTGTCACACTATCAAGTACGTTTTGATGTAAATATCTGGGCCGGCATTGTAGGCGAAAACCTCACTGGACTATATTTTCTACCTGGCCGTCTGAATGGCTACCAATACTTGAGGTTCGTGCAAAGAGCTCTACCTGAGTTTTTGTTCGTATTATCTCCTTAAGCTGCCTTCACCGATCCCAGTTTCCCTACCTCAAATTGTTCTGTGCAGCATCCTTTATGTTCTGTCAAATTTTTGCACGCTCTTACAGAAACACTATGTACGAGGGTCAGTCAAAAAGTAATGCCTCCTATTTTTTTTTTCTACGTTTAATTGTCAGGAAATTTAAATGCAATTACATAGGTTGAAAACCACAACATTGAGGATCATTTTGTCATTTTTCAATGTAATCTCCGCCCATCTCTTTAGTTTCGGTCCATCTTTGAACAAGGGCATGTATCCCAGCACGGTAAAAATCACAGCTCTGCTTCCTAAGCCATTGACGCACGGATGTTTTGACGGCCTCCTCATCTTCAAAATGAATCCCACGATGAGCTTCTTTTAGTGGCCCGAACAGATGGAAGTCTGATGGTGCCAGGTCAGGGCTGTATGGGGGATGAGGCAAAACTTCCCATCCAATTTTGACAATCTCGTCAGAGGTGTGACGACTGGTGTGTGGTCTTGCATTGTCATGCAAAAGAAGAACATCTGCCATTGATTTTGTTGGGCGAACTCGCTGAAGACGTGGTTTAAGTTTTTTGAGGGTTTTGACGTATTGAACAGAATTTATTGTGCATCCCTGCTCCAAAAAATCAACCAGAATCACACCCTCTGTATCCCAGAAAACTGTTGCCATAACTTTCCCTGCCGATCGCACAGTTTTGAATTTTTTCTTCCTCGGCGAGCTTGTGTGACGCCACTCCATTGACTGCCTCTTTGATTCGGGTTCAAAAAAATGCACCCATGTTTCGTCCCTGGTCACAATTTTTTTCAGAAACTCATCTCCCTCCAAACGGAAGCGCTGCAAGTGTTGGGAGGCTATTGTTTTCCTTGTCTCTTTATTCTGATCGGTTAACATTCTTTTGAGTACCCCAATTGTTTAATAATCGTGATCACACTGCCTTTACTAAGAGAAATAATGCGACACACTTCATCTGCAGTCACCCGACGGTCACCACGAATGATGTCATCAACTTGCTGAATGTTGTGTGGAGTCACTGCACTCACCGGCCTGCCGCTCCGCTTTTCGTCAGTCAACGGTGTTTGCCCTTCAGCTTCCTTACAACGACGAACCCATCGTCTAACAGTGCTGACATCCACTGTCACAACACCATACACCTTCTTCAGTCTTTCATGAATGCGTATGGGCGTTTCACCTTCTGCATTCAAGAATTCAATCACACAACGCTGTCTCAAACGAACATCGATGTCGGCCATCTTACAAACTTCTGCTGTGCTGCCACCTTTTGACACAGAAAGTTACTACTGCAGTGGATTGCAGAAGAAGGTTTGAGGAATGGCGCCAAATTCAAATTTTTCACTTAACTTAATTTTTTTAAGGAGAAAAAAATGTGAGGCATTACTTTTTGACCGATCCTCGTACATCAGAAAAAAAGTCACCTCGTGAGTTAAGGGTTTCCGTAGCGGCTCATCTAACTACATAAGACGCTAGCAGTCACTGTAATAATTTGGTGTATTTGCATAGAACTTCAAGCAGATATATTTTTAATAAATTTAGTATTTAAGCATTTAATAAGTGGATAAAAGGTTTATAGTTGTGAAATATAGCGTTGACACACATGGGTGTACGCATGAAAGCATAACATGAAACTGCATCATGTTTATAGCCAATGACGGCGAAGTTGGTTAGTAGTTTAAAGAAAGACTAAAAAATTAAGAATGAACATCAGAAGAAATGGCAAAGTGCATGATGAAAGCAACTAACTGGCTGCAAACGTTAAAATTGTGGAATGAAGTCTTGATGTACGTTAACTAGCCACTGTACTGAAGTGCAGCAGGATCTGCAACGAAATGACGTATGGTGCAGGGAATGGCAATTGAATCTCAATGTAGAGAAGTCTAATGTACTGCGAATACCTAGAAATAACATACAACGTAGCAGGTCAGCCACTGGAAGCAGTTAATTCCATAAATTATCTGGGACTACGCATTAGGAGTGATCTAAAATGGAATGACCATATAAAATTAATCGTCCATGAAGCAGATGCCAGACTGAGATTCATTGGAAGAATCCTAAGGAAATACAGTACGAAAACAAAGAAAGTAGGTTACGGTACACTTGTTCGCCCACTGCTTGAATACTGCTCACCGGTGTGGAATCCGTAGCAGATGCGGTTGATAGAAGAGGTAGAGAAGATCCAACGGAGAGCAGCGCGCCTCGTTACAGGATCATTTAGTAATCGCGAAAGCGTTACGGAGATGATAGATAAAGTCCAGTGGAAGACTCTGTAAGAGAGACGCTCAGTTGTGGGGTACGGGCTTTTGTTGAAGTTTCGAGGAGTAGGAGGAGGAGATTGTTGTTTAACGTCCCGTCAACAACGAGGTCATTAGAGATGGAGCGCAAGCTCGGGTGAGGGAAGGAAGGGGAAGGAAATCGGCCGTGCCCTTTCAAAGGAACCATCCCGGCATTTGCCTGAAGCGGTTTAGGGAAATCACGGAAAACCTAAATCACGATGGCCGGAGACGGGATTGAACCGTCGTCCTCCCGAATGCGAGTCCAGTGTGCTAACCACTGCGCCACCTCGCTCGGTGAAGTTTCGAGAACATACCTTCACTGTGGAGTATATTGCTCCCTCCTACGTATATCTCGCGAAGAGACCATGAGGATAAAATCAGAGAGATTACACCTCACACAGACGCATACCGACAATCTTTCTTTCCACGAACAATATGAGACTGGAATAGAAGGGAGAACCAACAGAGGTACTCAAGGTACCCTCCGCCACACACCGTCAGATGTCTTGCGGAATATCGATGTAGATGTAGATGTAGAACAAGTAATTGACTCTCAGGCCCTTTTAAGTTCCATGTGCTAAGCCATCTAGAAAGAGCACCGAAGCCTGCAGAATATGTCTGATCCCCCTGATCAGAAGAAAAGGAAAGGAAAGGAAGAAAAAAAGTAATTAGCTGTACAGTACTTGGCAGTCTGAAGTTGTCATGGAGTATTAAAGGATCAACAATACTGACTATTGGGATGTTTATATTACAATATAAAAAGGTTACATGACAATTTTGACAAAAAATGCCAAGTAACAATATGTAGCAATAGAACAAATATTAAAATAACATTCAGAGAAAATCTATTCTAAAGCATCACTGAAGCAATGATGATTGCTCTCCAGTGAGTATTGCACTGAACCTTAGTGGTTGTAGCAGCTACCTGCAGCAAATCGTAGTGGCAGTATATCGAAATTAAAAATACTTCAACTTCTTAACTAGACGCTTTCTTAGGTATTAACAGTTCAGTCGTCTGAGGCACAACTACAGATATAATCCAGTCTTTTAGATTATATAATGCACACCCAGTTAGCAAACTTAAGACGCACCCAGATAGACAAGCAGGTTAAAGCGTCGCCTCAAGGGTTACCTATGAAAGCTGATGAGATGGCCAATCTTAATGTGGATTTTAGGCGGTTTTTAGGCGGTTTCCCTCATCCAACTAGGTAAATACGGGAGCTGGTACCCACATCTCAACTCAGACAGATGCTCTGCAACCACTTGAACATGAGACAGACAGGGTAAATAGATTCCATCCCGGCCGTCGTGATGGGACTGGCCACCAGGTACCACTAACATTGCTTCAACCCATATAACAATGCCAAACCCGTAGAAGAAAGGCGAAAGGCAGAAGAAGATGAAGTACCAATTACCACATCTACCTTGCTAGTTAATTATTCAACTGTTTCCAAACCAATGACACTTCGTTCCTAACTACGAAGTGTTTTTATATCCACGTTAAATCATTTTATGTCTTTCAAACAAATAGGATCGTACTACTAAACGACATCACGTTTTTCTATCCCCCATTTCTTGGGAATACAACGGCCAGAATCTTTCTTATTGATTAATCATGTATCACTGCCTTTGTATATAGCTTCCAACGTATGAATATCAGAAAATCTTCAGAGTCACAGGTTCTTGATGTGGCAGCGTTTATTCTCCTCATACACTACACCCGAAGATAATCGAATAGAATAAGAGCCGCGGCAGCGGGGAGGGGGGAGGTGAAAAATAATACGAATTTGTTATGTGAAAAATCTTAAAGCTTTTTAACATTCTATATCTTTATTCCTCGTGTCTACATATTTATTTCTCAGAATCCCTGACGAAGAACACATTTCTCCCAAAGAGAGACCAATTTGTTGATACCGTCATTGTACAAGGTTTGGGTTTATTGACAGGACCACAACTCACTTGCAGCTCTTCATCACTACCAAAGTGAAATTCTCGAAGATCTGGAAACAGATGAAAATCGGATGGGCTACGTTAGGTCTTTATGGAAGAAGATTGATGACAGTGAACCCAAGACGTCGGATCGTTGCAGATGTCGCAGCCCCCATCTGTCGTGGTGACGGAGAGGATACTCCATGTATGGACGAGCTCTTTCCATCTCTTATAATAACCTTGTCGGCGGGACGTTAAAGAGTAATCTCTTCCTCCCTCTCGGACGAACTCTTCCATCTCTGAACTCGATTACAGTACGCTTTCTCACACACTGACGTAGCTACGTTACACACGGGCATGTTACACGCTACAGTTCGGAGCCCTGTGGCGGTAGAGGGATGCAGATAGGTACACATGAGGGATAAAGATGTAGAATGCAAACAACGTCTGTTTTATTTAGGTAGCTCCAAGAGTTCTCAAATAATTCGGAGACGTTTCTTTTCAGTACGACGTCGTAATTGCCAAGAATACACACTGTATATAAATTTTACATTCGACGCCCCCTAGCACCTCCCTCGGCTTGACATCCCAGGCGGCTGTCGTTAACTGTGATACATGCAGCATAGAAATCTTACAGGTGTGTTACCTTGGAGCTTGGTGCCTCAGATATCAGCTTGTGTTGCTTGGGCGTTAAGCCGGCGACGATCACCAGTTGTAAACTACTCTAACAAAGTTTTCCAATATCTCAATATCTGTCAACGTGTGTAAACTTTAAACTTAAAGATCGATGGGGTAGATGTTAGGATTTGGCAGGGAATTAAAGAACAAGCTTCATGAAATTTAAAAAAAGCTCGTGAAAAAAAAATCAGTAAAAAAAGGCAGCTTACAGAAAGTGCACATCTGTGAAACAAAAATCTGCTCCTAAGGTGCTCGAGACGTAGTCCCTCAAGTTTCTTCGACTCCGCGACGGCGGTTTCCTGAGATAATCCGTTTTGTGAGGGGCGTTCCTGCAATGGTCTACTGCAAGTTTCAACCAGTCTCGAGCATGCTCAACTAGGCTCATGCCAGAAAGTAAATCAGGCCAGTCACTTCGGATGCTTTTATCTCTTGCGAAACAGAAGACCACCATGAGTTCAGCGTGATTTTCTCGTATATTATCGTCCTGTAAGACGAATCCATTGTCGAAATGTTGGCTATGGAGTTGCACAGTGTGCTGGAGAATACTGTCCCAATACTGCATAGCCCTAAAACTATCCTCGATAGCGACAATAGTCGCCCAACAACCATATATAATAGCACCCAAAAAGTAACTAACCCATCGCACTGCTGTACCTACTGGAATCCATGCCAGAGCAGATAACTGGAATCTGACCTCCACCACATTCTTCTACAATGGTCGTCAGGCGTCAAACAAGTCCTGCACTCATCAGTGGAAGGTACCCAGTGCCATTAATCCGTGTTCCTTTCCAGGTATTCACTCGCTCATCTTCTTCACTCCAAATGATGCTGGGGGCAGGGTCTATATTTTTGTTCGCGTTCGATGCTAAGGGGCCATATTCATCACGTGAAGACCATTGTTAAACTGAAACATTCTGGCAGATTAAAACTGGGCTATCCTCACAGTTTCATTACCGCCAGTACCTCGTCTCCTGCTTTCCAAACGACACATAATCTCTCATGTGAAACTTTCAGAGTAAAAATTTCATTCTGGAAACATCCCCCAGACTGCGGCTAAGCCATATCTCTGGAATATCCTTTCTTCCGGGAGTGCTGGTCTCACAAGGTTCGCAGCACAGTTTCTGTGAAGGGGGTCATGAGTCATATTAGGGTAGCTCAGTCATTAGAGCACTTGCACGCGAAAGACAAAGGTTTCGAGTTCGCGTCTCGGTCCGGCATACGTTTTTAAATTGCTCGGGATTTTCATAACAGCGCACACTCCGCTGCAGAGAGAAAGTTTCATTCTGGAATCGTTGATTACTGTCTCACCTGATAACTCTTCTTCTTGCCTTCGAAAGGGCAGCGGATCAATTTGCAGGTTCCAGTCATCAGCTGATGCTGCTGTCTGTGGATGAGCACTATAGGATAGACCTTTAATATATTGTCTTCCATGACAGCGGCTGTTCGTTAGAATGACTTCGTTGTGGTGTACAGTATTTCGACTGCTGACAACCGTTCTCGCCATCAAGTGGCGAAGTACGCAAGTTCTAAACTTGAGGTGACCTGTCAAGGCATGTAGACACTTAACAATGCACGATATAGACACAGCACACACTGATGAATCACAATGAGAATGCTGGCACTCTTATCACCGTTGCACAGGTACGAAAAGTATTGAGAAAGAGGTTTCCATTACAAAGAGAATCTGTTGTATGTATGTCCAAGATCTCGTCCTAAACACTTGGCTAGATTTCAACCAAATTTGTCACAGAAACAGCAGGCCTCATGAGTATCAGCACTCTGTGTCTGATATCGTCCTAGCCCCAATATGAGCGGAGATACAGGCAAAAATGTGTTTTTTTCTAGCATTCCACAACAGGCATGTTGTGTGGGAATAGTATCGGCTTGAGAAATCGTCCTCCTTTGCAGGGCAGTCTACATGTCAGGGGAAAGAAACAGTTTTCTAGGCCCCAACATGTCGGCTGTCCTGCAAGACAGATGTGTTGTATTCGAGTAGCATCAGACTGCTTTATCAACCTCTTTTACATGGCAGCCTCAAGCCCCTGAATGTAGTGCGCTGTACATGATAGGCATGTTGTGGGGGTATTATTGGCCTGCTTTATTGTAGGGGATACATATGCCGATGGACATGGCTGGAGACAGCCTAGCATTGGCCTGGTGAGATTTAGAGAAATCACAGAAAACTTTAATGTGGATGGCAGGCCACAGATTTGAACCACTGTCCACCCAAATGCAAGTCCAGTGTGCTAACTACTGCACCACCTCTCTTAGTGAGGGGTGGTGGGCAGGTGGAAAAGGCAGAGGGGAAGGTGTGGATGGAAAGAGATAGTAGAAGGAGAATATGGTCAGAGGTTGAGAGAGGAACGTTTGGTCAGAGAGAGGGGTTAGAAGAAATGGACAAAGGGGGAAGTAGGAGTAGATAGGATGGAGTTGGAAGGAGGAGGCAGACAGATAGATGTGGGAGGGTCAATCGACAGGCAGAGGAAGGAAGAGGTGGACACAGATAAGGGGAGTAGGAAGTGTGTCCAATATATGTGTCAAACACAAACGTGGGTGAAGCTGCAGGGAAAAGGCTGGTAAACGTATACAAATCGTGAAGATGATGCAATATTATTTTTGAACACCTTATCTCTTTCTGCGCTGAATACTAAAAGTATAGAAAATAGCTTGGAAATAGTAGTTCGTTATATCATTTAGATTTATTTTATCTGAATTCCAGACCTTCAGTATCAAGTGGCTGTTTATATCATATCCTAACATCTATCCCGCATTTCCCTTATAAGAATACAGAAATCCCTCTCTGAAATCAATTTCCATTCTTCCAGGAAACCCTACACCTCTCAGTAACGCTCCACACGTGCCCCATGCGATTGAGATCGAAAAATTTCACTCGTTCCACAATGACTGTCCTATGCAGGATATCCCTGCTGACACATGCTCTTTTAAGAGATAAACAACTGCGTTGAAGCCTCCTAGACAGTCTAACATATATGGCTGAGGGTCTCCCCTGCTGTAGGATAACCACTGTCAACGGCAAGCTTTGGATGTTCCTTAGTAATAATGCAGAACCAACGGTCTTACCTCGTTGAGTACACTGGTTCCCGTCAGGTCACCAAAGTCAGGCAAAATCGTGCGTGGCCGGTTCTTGGATGGGAGGCTGCCCGGGTACACTACATGACGATGACTGCTTTCCCTTGACATTTATACAAAGGGCAGGAAGGGTGGTGGCCTGACCACCAGACTGTGCCAAACCTCTCCGCAGTGTCTAATGAAGTAAGGGCAATTGCCACTGTTTATAGTGATCTGTACATCGTTAAGCTCGGCGGCCGCCTTGATGCTACTCCAGAGAAGTAGGCTATGCGCTGACACCGGGTTTCATCCTATCCCTTTTCCTCACACCAAACTACACACACGCGTTACGCTCACCTACACGTATCAGATCCACCGAAAACACACAACTCACACACATCGCGAAGGGAAGGTACAATTCTACGCCAATTACAGAAGAACCTTGCCAACTGGGGCGTGAACCTGTCCTTCGGATCTTCCAATCAACAATGTTGCACAACTTTACTTTCAATAACAACGGCATTCTATAACTAGTACTTCTCTGGCATTTGCTGTCCAACGCCGTAACGCTATTATGAAGTAAATAAAAGGCAGAAAAGGAATTTTGACACACTCGTGGTCTCAGAAACAAAGAAAATTACCCACAGAACAAAACTACTGTAGCCTGTGTCTAACATCATTTTCTGAAAAAACTCATTACGTTATCTTCAACCAATCTCAGAATATTAAAGCATGAATCTTTTCGGTGACGCATCCGGCGTACATACAGAAAAATCTGGTATTTCTAACGCCGACAGCTGCTAATAAATATTTCTTTAGTTGTGACCGTTTTTGCTCTTCACATAATTTTCAGGTATCTTAAAGCTATACCTCAAGATGATGTGAAGATCATTGCCAATAACGAATAAAGAATTATTTATCATCCACTGTTTCTGCTTAGAATATGACATTTTTCATATATGAGCTGTAGAGCTCCACCTCCATAAAATACACTGGGGTGACAAAGTCATGATGTACCTTCTAATACCGTGTAGGACCTCCCTCTGCCCGGCGTTGTGCTGCAGCTCGACAAGGCATGCACTCAACAAGTCGTTGGAAATCCCCTACCTAAATATTGAGCCCCGCTGCCCCTAAAGGGATCCATAATAGTGAAAGTGCTGCCGATGCAGGATTTTATGCATGACCTGATCCCTCGATTATGTCCCATAAATACACTCCTGGAAATGGAAAAAAGAATACATTGACACAGGTGTGTCAGACCCACCATACTTGCTCCGGACACTGCTAGAGGGCTGTACAAGCAATGATCACACGCACGGCACAGCGGACACACCAGGAACCGCGGTGTTGGCCGTCGAATGGCGCTAGCTGCGCAGCATTTGTGCACCGCCGCCGTCAGTGTCAGCCAGTTTGCCGTGGCATACGGAGCTCCATCGCAGTATTTAACACTGGTAGCATGCCGCGACAGCGTGGACGTGAACCGTATGTGCAGTTGACGGACTTTGAGCGAGGACGTATAGTGGGCATGCGGGACGCCGGGTGGACGTACCGCCGAATTGCTCAACACGTGGGGCGTGAGGTCTCAACAGTACATCGATGTTGTCGCCAGTGGTCGGCGGAAGGTGCACGTGCCCGTCGACCTGGGACCGGACCGCAGCGACGCACGGATGCACGCCAAGACCGTAGGATCCTACGCAGTGCCGTAGGGAACCGCACCGCCACTTCCCAGCAAATTAGGGACACTGTTGCTCCTGGGGTAACGGCGAGGACCATTCGCAACCGTCTCCATGAAGCTGGGCTACGGTCCCGCACACCGTCAGGCCGTCTTCCGCTCACGCCCCAACATCGTGCAGTGGTGTCGCGACGGGCGTGAATGGAGGGACGAATGGAGACGTGTCGTCTTCAGCGATGAGAGTCGCTTCTGCCTTGGTGCCAATGATGGTCGTATGCGTGTATGGCGCCGTGCAGGCGAGCGCCACAATCAGGACTGCATACAACCGAGGCACACAGGGCCAACACCCGGCATCATGGTGTGGGGAGCGATCTCCTACACTGGCCATACACCTCTGGTGATCGTCGAGGGGACACTGAATAGTGCACGGTACATCCAAACCGTCATCGAACCCATCGTTCTACCATTCCTAGACCGGCAAGGGAACTTGCTGTTCCAACAGGACAATGCACGTCCGCATGTATCCCGTGCCACCCAACGCGCTCTAGAAGGTGTAAGTCAACTACCCTGGCCAGCAAGATCTCCGGATCTGTCCCCCATTGAGCATGTTTGGGACTGGATGAAGCGTCGTCTCACGCGGTCTGCACGTCCAGCACGAACGCTGGTCCAACTGAGGCGCCAGGTGGAAATGGCATGGCAAGCCGCTCCACAGGACTACATCCAGCATCTCTACGATCGTCTCCATGGGAGAATAGCAGCCTGCATTGCTGCGAAAGGTGGATATACACTGTACTAGTGCCGACATTGTGCATGCTCTGTTGCCTGTGTCTATGTGCCTGTGGTTCTGTCAGTGTGATCATGTGATGTATCTGACCCCAGGAATGTGTCAATAAAGTTTCCCCTTCCTGGGACAATGAATTCACGGTGTTCTTATTTCAGTTTCCAGGAGTGTATTTGATGCAATTCATGTCCGGCTATCTGGGTGGCCAAATCATTCGCTCGCATTATCCAGACTGTTCTTCAAACGATCAGCGAACAAATGTAGCCCAGTGACATGGCTCAGTGTCAGCCATGAAATGAAGACCATAAAAGGCTGCAAATGGTCTCCAAGCAGCCGAAAATTGCGATTTCCAGTCATAATCGGTTCAGTTAGACTAGAGGTCCCAGTGTATTTTATGTAAACACAACTCACATTATTATGGAGCCACCCCTAGCTTACACAATACCTTCTTGACAACTTGGGTCCCTGACTTCGTGAGCTCTGCTCCACACTCGAACCGTGTCATCAACTCTTGCAAACCGAAAACGTCACTCATCAGATTCCGACACGGTTTTCCGGTCTTCTAGCGTCCAAGCGAGCCCAGGAGCGGCGCTGCAGGCGATATCCCGCTGTTTGCAAAGGCACTTGCGTCAGTCGTGTGCTGCCATAGCCCATTAACACCAAACTTCGCCACACTGTCCTAGCCGATACGTCCGTCGTAGGTCTCACATTGATATCTGCTGTTATTTCACTCAGTGTTGCTTGTCCTTTAGCACTGACAACTCTACGAAAACGCCGCTGCTCTGGTCGTTAAGCGAAGGCCATCGACCAATGCGTTTCCATGGTGAGAGGTAATGCCTGAAATTTGATATTCCCGGCACACTGTAGACACTCAATTCCCTAACGATTGCCGAAATTAAATGTCCCACATGTCTAGATACAATTACTATCGTGTGTTCAGAGTCTGTTAATTCCCATCATGCACCCATAATCACCTCAGCCACCTTTTCGCATGAATGGCCTGAGTAGAAACGACAGCTCCGCCAATACTACTGCCGTCTGTGTACGTACAGCATTGGCCATTAAAATTGCTACACTACGAAGATGACGTGCTACAGACGCGACATTTAACCGACAGGAAGAAGATGCTGTGATATGCAAATGATTAGCTTTTCAGAGCATTCACACAAGGTTAGCGCCGGTGGCGGCACCCACAACATGCTGACATGAGGAAAGTTTCCAAACGATTTCTCATACACAAACCGTAGTTGGCCGGCGTTGCCTGGTGAAACGTTGTTGTGATGCCTCGTGTAAGGAGGAGAAAGGCGTACCATCACGTTTCAGACTTTGATAAAGGTCGGATTGTAGCCTATCGTGATTGCCGTTTATCGTATCGCGACATTGCTGCTCGCGTTGGTCGAGATCCAATGACTGTTAGCAGAATATGCAATCGGTGGGTTCAGGAGGATAATACGGAACGCCGTGCTGGATCCCAGCGGCCTCGTATCACTAGCAGTCGAGATGACAGGCATCTTATCCGCATGGCTGCAACCGATCGTGCGACCACGTCTCGATCCCTGAGTCGACAGGCGGGGACCATCTCCACGAACAGTTCGATGAAGTATGCAGCAGCATGGACTATCAGCTCGGAGACCATGGCTGGGGTTACGCTTGACGCTGCATCACAGACAGGAGTGCCTGCGATGGTCTACTCAACGACGAACCTGTGTGCACGAATGGCAAAATGTCATTTTTTCGCATGAATACAGGTTCTGTTTACAACATCATGACGCTCGCATCCGTGTTTGGCGACATCGGGGTGAACGCACATTGGAAGCGTGTATTCGGCATCGCCATACTGGCATATCACCTGGCGTTATGGTATGGGGTGCCATTGGTTACACGTCTCGGTTACCTCTTGTTCACATTGACGGCACTTTGAACAGTGGACGTTACATTTCAGCTCTGTTTGACTCAATGCCCAGCTGTATCAAGGCCGTTATTACGCCCAGAGGTGGTTCTTCTGGCTACTGATTTCTCAGGATCTACATTGACGGCACTTTGAACAGTGGGCGTTACATTTCAGCTCTGTTTGACTCAATGCCCAGCTGTATCAAGGCCGTTATTACGCCCAGAGGTGGTTCTTCTGGCTACTGATTTCTCAGGATCTACGCACCCAAATTGCGTCAAAATGTAATCACATGTCGGTTCTAGTATAATATATTTGTCCAATGAATATTCGTTTATCATCTGCATTTCTTCTTGGTGTAGCAATTTAAATGGCCAGTAGTGTACATGTCGGTGTCCCACGGCTTTTGTCACCTCAGTGTATACCGAATGAAGTGAAGGTCACCAGCTGCGCAACCACTCAGCACGGCATGCATATTTTACACAATCGAACTGCATCATCTGTTACTTGCATGTGTTAATTTCACATAGAACTATTAGAACAAAAAAGACGGTTTTTTTTAGAGCCAACGAATTTTTGCGTTTCAGTAGCTTACCCCTAAACGATAGAGTTGAGGCGGGTGTGCGTGTGCTGCAGGAGCAGATGGCCCGGGAGAAGCTGGTGGCGGCGGCGGCGGCGGTGGCCACGCCGGGCCCCGCGGGCGGGGCGGCCGCCTCGCAGCCGGCGGCGCCGCAGCAGCCGCTGGCGCCCGTGTCGGGCCGCGTCCAGCTGCAGGTCTTCTACCACGACGAGCGCCGCGAGCTGGTCGTGTCCGTGCTCGCCGCCGACGACCTGCCCTCGCGCGACGACACCGGGTTCGGCACGCTGCCTGAGGCCTTTCTCAAGTTGCGCCTGCTGCCCGCCACGTGAGTACCCTCCACCACGCGCTGACTACAACATCCCCCCCCCCCCCACCTTCTTCGGCACATATGTTCATTATAAGCTTGTGGTGTGCGTACACACAATCGGATTGTTTGACTTGTCGCTCTAACGAAGTAGGTGAGTGTCAGCCATATGTCTCGTGGTCTTATCGTGGCGTGTTTATCTTCTGCCATTAGGTCAGACGATAGAAATGCATGCTTAGAGTAGCAGATTGACGGTGACCAACTTTAAACAGAACTTGATTAATTTTCACACACATTTATTAAAATAACAACAATCATAGATATTACGTAACTTGATTCTGGATGCTGTTTACAATTCACAATCTGAAGTTCCTTTGGTCTTGGTACATTACTCTTATTCTCACATATCTCTGATACTTGACAAAGTGTGTATACATCTTCATGGCCATGTACAGGAATATGGTAATCTTATTAGGCGCAGACTGAAACTTGACTACAGACTGGTGCAGACAAATGCAGACTGACTAATGGGAGGAATGTACACTCGTTATAATACCTCCCACGTTCATGTATCACTGCGCGAATGTGATCCGCGAGGAGGAAAGGTTCTACGTTAGCAGCAATCTCATTGGCTGCGTTACATATTAATACGCGGGTCGGCGGAAATAGAAATTGGTCCGTCTCTATGGCAGCGCCATCTCGTAGTGCGGAGACGGACGAGCGCTGCGCCTGCGCTGTTGTGCTTAGCGGTGCGCGATCTAGTGGGAAAGTTGTGTACGCACTGACTACGCGGAACTAAGTACACAACAAAGCTCACGAGGAGAACACGACTAGTGCCATCACCTGATTTCCCATGAACTTCGCACACTAGAAGAGGAGTCAAAATAAGCGAACATATGTCTCGGCTTATCGGTGGATGCTCACTCGTTTCTGAAAAAACAACTGTCAAAGATTTCGAGGTACATTCCACGTAATTCATGCGTCTTTCACCGCACGATGGTCTTAGACGAAATGGTGCCTCAGAGCTTTGTTGCTAAGACGACGAAAGCGGCAATCTCCTGTGGGATTCTCGTGTATCCCGACTCAAACTTCTTTCCCAGAACGATATGATTACGTGGCTTATCGGACATTATGTCTTTGCATCGTGGGGTACGGGTGTGACCGGACCCTTCCGCCTTTTAGCAAAGTAGGGCCCATTGGGCATGCGGAGACTATCATGCTATTGTGAGCTTTTTTCGAATATGTTGTACCTGGTACTTAATGGTTCAAATGGCTCTGAGCACTATGGGACTTAACATCTGAGGTCATCAGTCCCCTAGAACTTAGAACTAGTTGAGCCTAACTAACCTAAGGACATCACACACACCCTTGCCAGAGGGAGGATTCGAACCTCCGACCGTGGCGGCCGTGCGGTTCCAGACTGAAGCACCGAGAACCTCTCGGCCATACCAGCCGGTTAGTATTTAATCGTCAAGGAGTTGAATGAAGTGTAGAATCCCTTTTTGGGATGTTCATCCTTACTACCTTCAAACATATTAAAAAAAAACACAAAAGAAGTAGTTGAGTTAATTGGTCCTCTTGGTACCTTCCCTTCTCAGGTTTATTGCTAAAGAATTATTTCTTTACTGTGGCACTGTGTCTTTTTTTTTGTTTCGTGAATAAAAAATAAACAAAAATTGTTGTGGGCCACTGACTGACTGACTGAAACCACATAGAATTAAGTCCGATTTTGTTTCTTTCGTATTTGAAAAAGAAAGTGTTTAGCGTCTCCGCTTCTCAATTTTGCACCCCCACTGCCAACCCGATAACAGTTTTTATTTACTTTTACTTTTAATGCTTTCATTTATCTATTCATGCCGCTGGAAGGTTACTACACGATTCTCTCTTATCAAATTAGGAACTAAAAGGGTATTATATTAACTGCGAAATTACAACTGGGTTTGACAATAAGTCTCACAGATGTGTTACATAATATATGTGTTTGTACGTTATGTTAATAAGTTGCAATCTTTTTAAGTTCTCATATTCTGATATTTCATTCTCATATCAATTCTTGTGTGAATTCTCATATTTTACCCATACATTTATTCTCCAGGGATATTTGGTAAATTCCTTTGGATGATACCGGTAGTAGAAAGACTGGAAACACTGATATTTCGAACACCACGAGCATCGTGCCAAGACAGATTTTCCACAGTACATTTCTTCGTATGAATCTCACTAGGGAAGAAACGTCATTAATATTCGTGAAGATTTCGCGCTTTTCCAGTAATTTCACGCCAAACAATACATGACGTATCACTTTTCTGAAAACTGGTGCTTGCAATTGATCTTGAATCAAGATACACTACAGGAACTTCACCGAAAACAATTTCAAATAATTATCTCTTTTTTTTATTCATTCATCTGACGTAAAGATGGTAAATGAAAAATCAGTATACATTGGAAAATATTCGTGTAATAATCTTATGCAGACATAGATATACAAATGAAATGCAAAACTATAAGTAATAGTCGGGTTTCGAACACGGGGCGCAAAATTAAATACGCCGTGGTGCTGACCACTATGCACATAAAGTACCTGGAAAACACCTCGAAAACTGTGATCGTCGTTTCTTTTAGAAACGGTCGAGTATCTAAGGATAAGCCGAGACACGAGTATTGACAATCTTGTGGTGGTGCAACCAAAGCTATGAGTATTCATCTTGCGAATAATAACCGCTTTTATTATTGGACCACTCCCGGTTTCATGGCACTAAAAGTCACGTCTACCTAGGCTCCTCAAATCAGCCTTCACATTGTCCTCCCATCTACGCCTCGGTCTCCCCACAGGACGTTTCCGCTCTAGGTGCCCTACCAGTACTCTGCGCGCTGCCCTGCCCCCATCCATTCCAGCTATGTGGCCCGTCCATTGCAGCCTACGTGATTTAATAATACTGATTATGTCAGGCCTTGAATAGAATTCGTGAACCTCTTCGTTATGCAGTTTTCGCCACTCTCCGCTAATGTCATCCCTTTTTGCTCCGAAATTTTTCCTCTAAATTTTGTTTTCAAATGCTCGAAACAGCTTTTCATTTTGCACAGTGAGAGACCAAGTCTCACACCTACACAGCATAACTGGTAGAATAATAGTTTTGTATATTCCAATCTTTAAATTCCTAGACAATATCCATGATGAAAATAATCTATTCAATGAGAAGTAGCACGCATTTTCCGCCCGTAATCTCTTCTTCAGTTCGAATTAAATCTCATTTCTCGAAGTCATGTCCACGCCTAGATACTTAAATGTGTTCACTTTTTCAAACTGCATGTCTCCAACTCTTAACATTTCCTGATCGACTGCTGTTGGCATTCTAGTAGTAACCAGGTATTTAGTTTTGTCTTCACTTATCCTTAGACCTACATCTTCACTAGCCTTGATTAACGCATTCGCTTTTGCTGTTACATATTCTGTCCTATCGCTAATGATTTTTACATCATCTGCATACCGTAATATCTTAATATTTCCACTTAACTTCACACCCTCTGAATTATCTGCTGCCAATCATACAATATATTCTAGGACTAAATAAAAAAGTAGCGGAGACAGGGCATCTCCTTGCTTAACTCCGTTCTTTATTAGAAATTCTTCTGATTCCAATTTCCCCACGCGTACTCTACCTTTCGTGTTTTTCAAACTCGCTTCTATAAGTCTAACATACTTCTTTGGTATTCCAAGTTCCAAGAGAATTCTGTACAATTTTGATTGCAATACTGAAACACATGCTTTTATAAAATCTATAAAAAGACTATGAACTGGTTTATTGTATTCCAATTTCTTTTCCAAAATTTGACGCAGGGTGAATATTTGGTCTATAGTTGATCTTTTCCTCCGAAAGCCGGCTTGGTAATCCCCCACAATTTCATCTGCATATGGTATAAGACTGCTTAGCAGAATATTCGAGAAAATTTTGGAACATACTGGCAATAGCGAAATCCCTCTATAATCACTACAATCCATTTTGTCACCTTTCTTAAAAATTGAGATCAGAATCGACTCCTGCCACTCTTCAGATATCATCTCTGAGTTCCATACTGTAGTTATCAGTTTGTGAACCACTTCCACCAATTTCTGTCCCCCATTTTTAACTAATTTTGCAGTTATGCAATCTGATCCTGGTGCTTTATGGTTTTTCAATTTATTAATTGCATCTCTTACTTCCTTTCACGTTGCCTCAGGTATCTGGGGTTCTGCTGTATGTATTTCGTACGCCTGCTCATTTCCTGCTTTCTGGTGTACATTTAATAGATGTTCAAAATACGCCCTCCATTTACTTAATAGAGCATTGGGATCTGTCAGTATTCCCCCAGCATCCCCTCGAAGTGCATTTGTCCTAGCTTTGAAGCACATCCTACACCCATTTATGTCTAAGTAAAATTCCCTAATGTTTCTTTGTTTTACTGTTTGTTTCCATTTTTGTAATTTGATTGTTCAAATAATCCCTCTTCTTTGCCCGTAGCCTACGACCAACTTCCCTTCTCAAGTTCAAGAACTCCTCTCGTTTTCTGTCTCCCATTCTATCCCAATCTAATCGCGCTTTTCTCCTTTCCTCTACCAATTTCTTGCATTTCTCATCAAACCACGGTTTCGTCCTGTTCTTCTTAATTGTACCTATTGTGACCTTCGCTGCCTCTTTGATATTATTCCTCACAGTGATCCACTGTTTATTTATATTCTCGTCTTGATCTTCCCGCGTCCTGAGAGCATCAAACCTATTTGAAATTTCTATCATGTACCTTCTTCTAAAGTTTTCATAATTTAGCTTGTCAGTGTCGAACATAACAAGTTCTGCATTGTGACGCCTTTATGTTGCTGTAGATAGCCGTTGGTGAACTTTGGCAACTACAAGAAAATCATCAGAATCGCAGCCTGCTCCCCTGAAAGTCCTAACATTTTATATACTAGTGTGCCATCTCCGATCTACAACAACATGATCAATTTGGTTTCGGGTGTGTCCATCCGGAGAGACCCAAGTTGCTTTATGAATGTCCTTCCTTTTGAAGCAAGTGCTCTAGACAATCATGTCTTTTGAAACAGCAAAAGTAGCCTCCCTTGTGCCGTTATCATTCGAAATGTTACGCAAACTTTCTTTCCAAATTGTAGGCCGGAATGCTTCCTCCTTCCCTATCTTCGCATTAAAATGACCTATGATTCATTTTGTATCATACGAGGAGAACTCATCCCACGGTTGATCTAGTTCTTCATAAAATACACTGGTATAGTAAATTATTTTAAGATGTAAAAACAATTTAAATACCAAAAACTTTTACCCGAGAGTATCAAAATGTTACTTCTCACATGACTAAAACATTAGAGCGGAAGAACTCGGAATATTTTTACCCAACACTCGTTGTCCATCAAAACAAAACACCGCTAAAACACGATGTGTCATAGAGTTAAAAAAGCCAGATTCCAATGTAGTGGATGGCTCTTATACAAATCGTACCATAATGATGTATTGTAAGGGGAAAATAAATGAAAACTATTAAGACCTAATTTTGGGCCAGAATGAAAAACCAAGAAGTGGCCGCCACGCGATGGAGGAAAGTTCTACCGAACAAATTTTCAAGTAAATAGGTACTGGCGGAAAATCAGAACCTGAAAAGCGCACTTACCGCTTCTCCGGTCTATACGCAACCGTGTACAGGAGACGCGGCCTCGTGGTCTGTCATACTGACAAGAAAGTAAACAGCTTGCATGTGGACGGCTCGCGCATGAGCTGATGAGAGCAGGCTCAATCGAATGATTCGTGGTCTTTGGGGATTACGCGAATGGTGAATGAATACAGGAATATTTTGATAAAAAGTAAAAAAAAACTTTTTTTAAAACAATCTGTAGAATATCAATATGATGCGACAGCTGACTTTTTCGTTAATAACACACCTAAGTTATGCTCAAACTAGTGCTTAAAAGAGGACCATCATGTGCGTATATTTGGGCAACGAAACAAATGTGCCGGCAGAGTTCACTGAATAAACCTTAAAACTTAAAAAAAACATTAAGTACATTACATTTCTAAAAATTATTGTTTATCAAATATACTTAACAAATTCTTCACTTTGAATCCAAGACAGTAGTGAATTTTGATTTTTATTAACAGTAGATAAAATTTAATGAAATTTACAAAAACTGTGAAAACATACTTGCAAGGAAGAGGTGGAAAACCTAAGATAATAAGACGGATGCTTAGGAAGTAGGGAAGCGAGGTGAGGAAAATCTTAGACGAGGACGGAAAAAAGGGACTGGGTGAAGAAAGTATAGAGTATTATGTCCACTCACGTAAGGCAGTGAAATATTGGCAAAATGCTCTGATGTCTCAACTCCTTTTGTCCATTCAGGATTTGGTGTGGAAAACAGCTAATGGATCTCATAATTTCTACCTTCTCCAGGACACTTAAAGTATGGCTCTTAGTTATAATGAGATCGGTGACGGAATGCCTCTGCTGACGAAGGTGGCTACTCATGGCAGTTTTTGAGCTAGAAACGCTAAGATGTTCTTTGAACCTGGTGCTAAATCTTCTGCCTGTTTTTCCGATATATCGCTTGGGGCACTCACTGCAAGTGATGTAATACACCCCGGTTGCATTATATTGTATTTGGAACAAGTGGAATGTTCTCTGTGCCTATACTTTGTGCCAATGGTATTGGGAATGAAGAAACCCGGTTCAATACTTTTAAACCTCAATTGTCTGCCGATCCTTTCGGAACTATTGCCGAAATATATAATTTTATGATACGTAAAACCACCTGTCTTCCGACTACCGGAGTAATATTTTTCTGTTGACGAATTATAAATGCAATATAAGTTCAAATGGCAAAAATATATTTTTGATTACAGTTTAACAGTTTTCGGATTTTTTTCTCTTTACTTGTACTGTGGAACATTGCCTCCTGCTAAATATCACGATCGTGGAGCCCTGCGACGTACGCTATAGGTTTTAATGAGTGAGTTTACAACTATCAAAATATATGACATAAATGATTAAATATGTTATTATTTCCTTGGCTTAGAAACTTAAACGTTTTACACCGCCAAAGGACCACAGACCTTAGTATGAGACATAAATTTTAACTTTACACGTCTGCCGGTTTTTGACAGGAAATGGCATTAACAGACAAACAGATAAGAAATGATCAAGGAGATTTTCGTGTGAAATAATTACTAATTAACAATTTTCGAATTTTTTTCTTTTACTTCTACTGTGAAACATTGCTTCTTAGCAAATTTCGTGATTCGAGGTCAACGAGGAATACCCTGTGGTGTGCTTGTCAGTATCAAAATTTTTTTTGGTCTCATTGACTTAGAAGCTTAAACGTTTTACACCGCCAAGCTACCGTATGCCTTGGTACGTGAGATATGTTTCAACTTGATACGTCTACTTATTCCTGAGAAAAAGGGGTTTTAACAGAGGGACATACAGACGGATAACAAAGTGAATATGTAAGCGTTGTGTTTTAAAGGGATAAGGAACCCTAAATCTAACGGGAACACTGATTGTGCTGATCATACGTGGAGATGACTGAAATAAATAGCAGTCCTACCATTGATACGATCACATATCTGTGTTCACAAACGTAGTTCTGAGTTAAATACCGACGATATGACGCTTCGATTTTGTATCACGTCATTTTTCTTGTAAACCAGAAAAGAAGAGACTCAAAGAGTTTGAGAAAATATGCTATATAAACATGTTGAAAATAGGTATACACAAGAAATGAGGAGGTTCTCTGCAGAATCGGCGAGAATAACATGTGGAAAATAATTAGAAGTACAAGAAGAGACAGAATAATACGATAAATATTAAGACATCCAGTCATAACTTTCATGGTACTTAAGGGAGCTGTAGACGGTAAAAACTGTAGGGGAAGACAGAAATTCCAATATGTCCTGCAAATACTTGACGAGGATGGTTGCAGGTGAGGCGCAGCAGCGGTAATGTGGCATGCAGCATCAAATATGTTAGAAAGAAAAATTACACTAGAGCGACGAACTAAGTATTAATGAACAAAATTATTACTATTATATTAAAGCATTTTAGGTATGTTTTTAAGCGAATCAGTCACATTAATATGACCACCGCCTGTGTTCGACGTCAACGTGTAATAACCACTCATAGACGGTAGGTGGCAGCGACACGTATGAATGCAGCCATTGTTTTACTTCTGGTGCACATACGGTATGGAACGACTACATGACCTTCATTATCATGTCACTAGCAATTAACAATCAGTCTCATTTTGAAGCCATGATTGAAGATGTAAAACAAAGAAATTCACCAACTGATTATCGCGAATGTAGCCCTCGGCACGTGTAGTGGCTACAGTAAAGTGCTATTGGCACAAGATGTTGTTTTATTTGTGCATTGTTATATGAATTAAAAGCTTCGTACACAAGTCGTAATGGGTGAAAACCATTCATATTTTGAGAAACACATAACGCACGGTGTGCTCTCAGACATATCTGTCCGTGTTCTGTAGAAGTTGTAAGCCATCAAAATAAAACAACTATCCTGAGAAACCAAGAGACGTCGACCGACAATAGTAAACTTCCTCACCACATCTGCGGATAAAACGGTATGTGATTTTCAGGAACGAGCAACATGTGGTCAAGTCGAGCGTGGCAGAGCCGACGCAAAACCCAATCTGGAACGCAACCTTCGACTTTCCCAACGTGCCGGGTGAGGACCTGATGGAGCGCAGTCTGGAGGTCACTCTCTGGGACTTCTGCCCCGACCGTGACAGCGTCTTCCTCGGTGAGTGCTGTGCTGCATTGCCGTTAGTTATAAGACTCTTTCTACATGTACCAACTTGTAGATGGAGTATTTTATAGTAGGCCAATTACAAAAACCTTCCTCATTTTCCGTAGCCAGTAAAATGTTCTCAATGTCTTTGCAATAAGGAAACAACATTAAAACACACCGTGGAGTGAACACCAAAGCTGCTGTTGTATACATTCCCAGTTCGTTTTACACTTAGCTGCTCGTGTGACATACAAGTTTTCGACACTGAGACTACATAGTGTGGAGGTATTTTTGTGCTACTACAACGTAGGCAAATGCAGTCAGTTAGCGCTACTTACCGAATCGTAGTTTTGCAAACGGGATCAAGTTAACTATACGACGTAAGGCGTTGACTACGACGGATGACATGATCAACACAGCAGCTTTGACATAACGATTTTCCTGCGCATTTAGAAACATAACATATTCCAGATTCTTGAAATGCTGAAAAATTCGGATTTATTTTTCATAGAATAATTAATGTATCGCGCCTTTCTTTCACGGGTCCGCAGCTCGTGGTCTCGAGATCACTTTTTCCCTTTCCGAGCACGAGGTGCCGGGTTGGATTACCGGCGGAGTCAGGGATTTTCACCTCCCTCGAGATGACTGAGTGTTTGTGTTGGACTCATCATTTCATCATTCTTCATGCAAATGGGGAGACTGGAATGAACAAAGTTTGGGAATTTGTACGGGTGCCGATAACCGCGCAGTTGAGCGCCCCACAATCCGAACATCATCGTCATTTCTTACATGGAGAAAAATTTAGTGTAACGATATAAATGACTCATAATAGGAAATGTAAGTTGTGTTGGCTTAACAGACTTGTCTTTCTGAGTACCTTTTTTTCCGACACGCACCGCATAACGAGGTGGTTGACTAGGATATGATAAGCCCGTTAAATTAATCGTGACACTATAGCTTATTACATTCGAGGTATATTGTTTGAATGAAGTTCTCATTATGTTATGTATATCCCTCATCATTTTTCATTATTTTCTGTTTTGCTACAGTTCGTGAGCCTTACCTATCTTCCCGGAGTCTCTAATTTGTTACGGTGGTTCAGCTTCATTGTGATAACGATTTAAGACAACAGGTTGAATCGTAAATCTAATCTTCCACTATAAACTTCGCATTTGATGTGGACAGGTGTACTGAAAAAAGACAGAACATACAACAGCCCGATAAACCACACTACGCCTAACACGTATTTTCGAACTCCGATGGGGACAAATTAGTTATGAAGCATAATATGTAGTAAAGAGAGGAGTTATGATACCAAGTCGAGCCCCGATGACACATCAGCTTCGTCTAGTTGTGTTGGAATGCTTTTCACCTGTGAAAGTTGGTTTTATTTATTTATTCGTTGTTTCCATTCCCGTATTTCGGTGGAGGTCCGACTGACAATGCCCATGCTGCCACTCTTCGGTTTTTAGGTGAACAATAAAAAACGTTAAAGACAGTGGTAGGAATGACGAGATGATATGTGCGGCATTGAAAACTGTAAGGGTGGTGGTACTGTCGGCTCCTGGAAACACTTTTTAGATGAGGGATTTCGATGAAGATATGATTCGGTAAAAAGGTGATGTGAGAAGTGATTTAGAATGCGTATTAGAAAGAGTGAAAACAAGGTATGTTGACGGTACCGGATTAATAGAAACGCAGTTATATAGTGAATGGGTGCATGGTGTCTTCATTTGGTGTGGTAGAATATGATGGTTGTAGTTAATAGGATGGTTTGAGCTGAGGAATAATTTTAGGGTCTATGAGGGGATAGCGATTGAAATTACTTTAAAAATAACGTGGAATGTGAGAGATGTAAGGAAGTCGGGCTGTGGTGAGACAAGCACGACGGCAGGCAGCGTCCTCAGGCATTGGGAACGTTCTAGGATATCAGGATTTGAATTTGCAGAAACATACCCTCAGAAAGGAATCCACATGTCTGACGAGGTATGGCAATTTCATCAGGTGATACTGGGTAATGGTGGGAAAGGGTAAAGGGAATGGAAAGTTGGTAGGAGTACATGACGCTCAAGGATTTGAAGAGACAGGTAGATTTTGGAACAAGTGGAAATCCTTGCAACACTTGCTTGGGTGATGTAGCGGTATATAAAAAAATAATAATATTTTTTTTTATTCGTTGGGTGATAATGTTATTTAAAATTGTAATTTCCCGTTTCTGTTGTGGTACTTGATTTAAAGGGAAATGGTCATCATTAGCATTGGGTTCTGATTTTGGCTAGCATGAGACTGTTAAGCAAACTCAGTACCACCACAAGCACTTACTCTGGATTTACCGCGGTGCGTACATAACAATTTTTGAAACAGCGCCTTGTGCAGTTAAGTTTGCGTGAGTGACTGCTATTATTAATAAAAATCTACGTATATTTTACGGAACGTTGTAATAAAAATTAGTTCTCAGGGGGCAACTAGTTTAATTATGTACCAATTTTAAAACGACAATTAATTCCCGAGATATTTTTATTTTCATGAAAGTTAATAAATTACTTTAATTATTTTTCATTAGCAAGGCAAAGCTAAGGAGTTTCTCGTCATCTGTCGTCAAGCGGGTAATCGAAATTTTGCCGGACTCAGTGCAACGAAAATACACTCCTGGAAATGGAAAATAGAACACATTGACACCGGTGTGTCAGACCCACCATACTTGCTCCGGACACTGCGAGAGGGCTGTACAAGCAATGATCACATGCACAGCACAGCGGACACACCAGGAACCGCGGTGTTGGCCGTCGAATGGCGCTAGCTGCGCAACATTTGTGCACCGCCGCCGTCAGTGTCAGCCAGTTTGCCGTGGCATACGGAGCTCCATCGCAGTCTTTAACACTGGTAACATGCCGCGACAGCGTGGACGTGAACCGTATGTGCAGTTGACGGACTTTGAGCGAGGGCGTATAGTGGGCATGCGGGAGGCCGGGTGGACGTACCGCCGAATTGCTCAACACATGGGGCGTGAGGTCTCCACAGTACATCGATGTTGTCGCCAGTGGTCGGCGGAAGGTGCACGTGCCCGTCGACCTGGGACCGGACCGCAGCGACGCACGGATGCACGACAAGACCGTAGGATCCTACGCAGTGCCGTAGGGGACCACACCACCACTTCCCAGAAAATTAGGGACACTGTTGCTCCTGGGGTATCGGCGAGGACCATTCGCAACCGTCTCCATGAAGCTGGGCTACGGTCCCGCACACCGTTAGGCCGTCTTCCGCTCACGCCCCAACATCGTGCAGCCCGCCTCCAGTGGTGTCGCGACAGGCGTGAATGGAGGGACGAATGAAGACGTGTCGTCTTCAGCGATGAGAGTCGCTTCTGCCTTGGTGCCAATGATGGTCGTATGCGTGTTTGGCGCCGTGCAGCTGAGCGTCACAATCAAGACTGCATACGACCGAGGCACACAGGGCCAACACCCGGCATCATGGTGTGGGGAGCGATCTCCTACACGTGCCGTACACCTTTGGTGATCGTCGAGGGGACACTGAATAGTGCACGGTACATCCAAACCGTCATCGAACCCATCGTTCTACCATTCCTAGACCGGCAAGGGAACTTGCTGTTCCAACAGGACAATGCACGTCCGCATGTATCCCGTGCCACCCAACGTGCTCTAGAAGGTGTAAGTCAACTACCCTCGCCAGCAAGATCTCCGGATCTGTCCCCCATTGAGCATGTTTGGGACTGGATGAAGCGTCGTCTCACGCGGTCTGCACGTCCAGCACCAACGCTGGTCCAACTGAGGCGCCAGGTGGAATTGGCATGGCAAGCCGTTCCACAGGACTACATCCAGCATCTCTACGATCATCTCCATGGGAGAATAGCAGCCTGCATTGCTGCGAAAGTTGGATATACACTGTACTAGTGCCGACATTGTGCATGCTCTGTTGCCTGTGTCTATGTGCCTGTGGTTCTGTCAGTGTGATCATGTGATGTATCTGACCCCAGGAATGTGTCAATAAAGTTTCCCCTTCCTGGGACAATGAATTCACGGTGTTCTTATTTCAATTTCCAGGAGTGTATTAATGACTGAAGCTTTAAATTAATTTTACTGATTTTAGAACACTGAATGAGAAAAGCAGAG
Organism: Schistocerca gregaria; assembly: GCF_023897955.1. NCBI lineage: Eukaryota > Metazoa > Arthropoda > Insecta > Orthoptera > Acrididae > Schistocerca > Schistocerca gregaria. Next base: position 467,510,930 of record NC_064922.1, read on the forward strand.
AACTCTCCTGCATTTACAGTTACATTTAATAAATGATTTAATAAGAATAATTGTTTTGCCGGCATAATGGCCGACCTAAGCTGCTATAGAAATTGTGGTCCCCTCCGGTGCAAACGCTAAAACAACAAATTTACACAAAATATTGACTCACTCATATGAGAGGTGCGAGCTTTACAAAAGGTTCATGTTATTACACGGAAATATTGTTTGTATTCTGAATAGTTTTACGGAACTTACACACAATTATATCCAGCGTACAATGGCACCTATCATCTATACAAGAATCGAAGACACGAGAGTGAATAAACTGATGCAATGTCTTTTGTCTTTTTCGTTGACCAACACAGAAAAAATAAAGAAGGTGATATGTCATTATCTCGGTAAAAATAATTTTTTTTTGTTCCAAATGTTAATATTCGTTGCACAAAACACAGCACACTTTAGCACTTCTGACGTCATATGACGAATTACGCATCAGAATACAAAAACTCTATTTGTTTCTTTTTTTCTTTTTTTAAAAAAATAACTATTTGTGGCGTTCCGTCACAGTGAGGATCGAACGTGTGCGTTTCTTGCTGGTATATATCATAGTCAGAGAATTTATTTGGCATATTCGACTTGCTAAAAACTTCAGAAGTGTTAGTATAGGGTGGCATTCTTCTGAACGGTTAGTGGGTGAGGGTTCCAAGTCAGCTGTTAATCGAATTTTAGCCCAAAGAATTGTATAATTTCGACAAATTTCGCATTACTGGGCTGTAAGAAAGAGATCTCACGTAGAGAAAGCTGAAGTGGTTTGCTCATGTAATTGCTGTCTGACTTTTTGCAAGACTGATGTGACTGTAGAAGACATTATCTACGTCCTAAGGACCACTTGTTCCTCGAGTCAGTGGGAAATGGATGCTCTTATGGTCACCATAATCGTTAGTCAACCTGAGGGAGGAGCGTGATAAGCCATCTTTTTGTGAACAGCGTAAGCGTTTTCTGTGTGTAATCGCATATTAACTGTTTGTGTACCGTGTTTGTTAAGGACGTGACTGGAGACAATGTCGGCGTATGCCTAAAGGAGCGTAAGAAATTACCTAAAACCGACACTCAGGCTGTATGGTGTACCGTAGCAATGGACGCTAATACAGTGTGCGGATTGACTACCGGTCTGGTTCAAATAAGTGTCTGGTAAGCTGGCTCTTTGCGCATTAAACTAAACGATAAGCTTTAAACTATTAATTTTAATATCACTGTGTATGAGTCTGTTCACTGTCTCTAATTCCGAAGAAAATGACGATAGTGTTTGTTAGGAAGTCTCTCGCAATGTAGTTCTCGATAAAAAAAAGTTCTCAATTTACTTGCTGTGTCAAGGTCGGATAAAATGCTGAGCTTCCAATTATTTCCTTCATCAACATTGTCAGACTTAGCTGCTGACGACGATGATAGAGGCAGTCGTAGAGAGCTCGCAATTTTATCCGATGTGGCAAGTAAACCGAGAACTTTTTCCCAGGGCATAGTGAGGTCCTCGTCTGCGAGTGCACAGTTTGCTTGGGCGAGCTGCAAGCTTGCAGGAGCAGTGACAGATGCATGGATTGGTGTCGACAGGCGAGTGCTCGGTGGAGCTGCAGAAGGCGTTCCTGGAGGACCGCCCAGTGTGGTACCGGCTGGAGGATCCCCGCAACCTGCGCGCCTCGGGCGGCAAATCTCCGCAGGTGTCGCCACGTGGGTCCCTGGCCGGCGAGCTGGCCCAGCGGCTGCTGCGCCGGACCGACTTCCAGCAGAGGTCCTTCTCTGGTCAGTGCACACCTCCCACATATCACTTGCCATCATTTCCGCAATGTCTCTAGCAAATATACATACATTTCTTGTCTCGCATTTTTGCCTTTTCACAACCACTGGTCCAGGTTTACTGTAGAGTATCTGAATTTCATATTTTTAATTTCCTCTTGCCTACGTTCAAAAATCAAGCAGCCGCCATTAAATTTGGTTGAAGTGTTAAGCCTCTACATGTTCATGCCTCAATGCGACGTGGGTCGCAACGTACTTACTCAGACGCTCATGCTCAAATCAGAGGTGATACGGGATTTGAGATTATCCGTTTCTTGGTACGGGAGTCTAACGGTGATGGAGCCAAGCTGAGGTTGTTCAGGTCTCTGTGGTTGCAGACTTTAGCCTAAGGAGGTAGATACGACGATACTTACTCGTCCGCTTTTCATTGCTTCTTCAGGGGTTTGCAATGAACATCCAGAATAGCACAGAGACTGGTTTACAACTCAGTAACTGTAAAGCATAGATAAAGCTTACTGTATTCTCCAGTCAATTACCAGAACAAATGGTCACATCGGCCTTTAACTTTATTACGAGTCTAGTATACACAGCGTATGGTACTACAGACCTCGAAGCGTGTAAGTGGCAGATTCTTTTACTCTACTCAAACCCTTAGGTTCAACTACTCGTCACAGTGATATACATAAATACAGTAAGTACCGCGTGATCAAAAAGTCAGTATAAATTTGAAAACTGAATAAATCACGGAATAATGTAGATAGAGAGGTACAAAGTGACACACATGCTTGGAATGACATGCGGTTTTATTAGAACCAAAAAAATACAAACGTTCAAAAAATGTCCGACAGATGGCATTTCATCTGATCAGAATAGCAATAATTAGCATAATAAAGTAAGACAAAGCAAAGATGATGTTCTTTACATGAAATGCTCAATATGTCCTTCATCATTCGTCAACAATAGCTGTAATCGAGGAATAATGTTGTGAACAGCACTGTAAAGCATATCCGGAGTTATGGTGAGGCATTGGGGTTCGGATGTTGTCTTTCAGCATCCATAGAGATGTCGGTCGATAACGATACACTTGCGACTTCAGGTAACTCCAAAGCCAATAATCGCACGGACTGAGGTCTGAGAACCTGGGAGGCCAAGCATGATGAAAGTGGCGGCTGAGCACACGATCATCACCAAACGACGCGCGCAAGAGATCTTTCACGCGTCTAGCAATATGAAGTGTAGCGCCATCCTGCATAAACCTCGTACGTTCCAGCAGGTGTTTATCAGCAAGGCTGGGGATGATGCGATTCTGTAACATATCGGCGTACCTCTCACCCGTCACGGTAGCAGTTTTGCTGTCCAGCGCCATCTGTCGGACATTTTGTGAACTTTGTTTTTTTTCGTTCTTATAAAACCACATGTTATTCCAACAATGTGTGTCAATTTTTACCTCTCTATCTACATTATTCCGTGATTTACTCAGTTTTCAAATTTATACTGACTTGTTGATCACCTTGTACATACAGACGAGCTTTATTAATCCTTCTTAGAGTACGAGCTAAACACAGTATCTACTGTAGGCTGTTGATCATCTGAGACTTGTGAATCTGAAACTCTTCTGCTCGCTGGAACTCTTCTCGGTCTGGAACCCTGCCTTCCTCGACGTTTGAGGGCCTCTATACATGGCATATGTGACTGGCTTACAGATGGTACGTGACTGCGTCGCTTTTTACCTCCAATTCGCAATCACTGGGCCCGAAATCAGCGGTTTCCCCATGCTTGTGAGCTATAAATGGACTGACGAAAGCAGCAAGGCTTGTATCTAATATTTACACTTAGATGAGTTTTCTTTTTTTCTGGTAATCCTGCGAGATTCGGTCAGTAAATGACTTTTTTTCCCTAGCACTGGACGTGTTGACGGAGACTTTAGTAGCATTTCACGAGAGGTGTTATCTACATCTACATCTACATCTATATGACTACTCTGCAATTTACATTTAAGTGCTTGGCAGAGGGTTCATCGAACCACAATCATACTATCTCTCTACTATTCCACTCCCGAACAGCGAGCGGGAAAAACGAACACCTAAACCTTTCTGTTCGAGCTCTGATTTCTCTTATTTTATTTTGATGATCATTCCTACCTATGTAGGTTGGGCTCAACAAAATATTTTCGCATTCGGAAGAGAAAGTTGGTGACTGAAATTTCGTAAAAAGGTCTCGCCGCGACGAAAAACGTCTATGCTGTAATGACTTCCATCCCAACTCGTGTATCATATCTGCCACACTCTCTCCCCTATAACGTGATAATACAAAACGAGCTGCCCTTTTTTGCACCCTTTCGATGTCCTCCGTCAATCCCACCTGGTAAGGATCTCACACCGCGCAGCAATATTCTAACAGAGGACGAACGAGTGTAGTGTAAGCTGTGTCTTTAGTGGACCTGTTGCATCTTCTAAGTGTCCTGCCAATGAAACGCAACCTTTGGCTCGCCTTCCCGACAATATTATCTATGTGGTGCTTCCAACTGAAGTTGTTCGTAATTTTAACACCCAGGTACTTAGTTGAATTGACAGCCTTGAGAATTGTACTATTTATCGAGTAAGCCAACGGAATTCTTTTGGAACTCATGTGGATCATCTCACACTTTTCGTTATTTAGCGTCAACTGCCACCTGACACACCATACAGCAATCTTTTCTAAATCGCTTTGCAACTGATACTGGTCTTCGGATGACCTTACTAGACGGTAAATTACAGCATCATCTGCGAACAGTCTAAGAGAACTGCTCAGATTGTCACCCAGTCATTTATATAGATCAGGGACAGTAGAGGTCCCAGGACGCTTCCCTGGGGAACACCTGATATCACTTCAGTTTTACTCGATGATTTGCCGTCTATTACTACGAACTGCGACCTTCCTGACAGGAAATCACGAATCCAGTCGCACAACTGAGACGATACCCCATAGCTCCGCAGCTTGATTAGAAGTCGCTTGTGAGGAACGGTGTCAAAAGCTTTCCGGAAATCTAGAAATACGGAATCAACTTGAGATCCCCTGTCGATAGCGGCCATTACTTCGTGCGAATAAAGAGCTAGCTGCGTTCCACAAGAGCGATGTTTTCTGAAGCCATGCTGATTACGTGTCAATAGATCGTTCCCTTCGAGGTGATTCATAATGTTTGAATACAGTATATGCTCCAAAACCCTACTGCAAACCGACGTCAATGATATAGGTCTGTAGTTAAATGGATTACTGCTACTACCCTTCTTGAACACTGGTGCAACCTGCGCAATTTTCCAATCTGTAGGTACAGATCTATCGGTGAGCGAGCGATTGTATATGAGTGCTAAGTAGGGAGCTATAGTATCAGCGTAATCTGAAAGGAACCTAATCGGTATACAATCTGGACATGAAGACTTGCCCGTACCAAGCGATTTGAGTTGCTTCGCAACCCCTAAGGTATCTACTTCTAAGAGTTTTGCTTCCTGTAGTTACCTGCTGTTCTTTGCCTTGCCGTGTGTCTGTGGTCCTTACGTACATTGGCTACCTGTTAGTGCTGTGACTGCGAGAGGCGGCGCGTGCGTGTGTTTGCAGATGACAAGGAGAGCGACGAGCGGTCCGGGGGTTCCCCCGAGCCGAGCCTGCTGCACCCGGACCACGCGTGGCTGCTGGGCTCGGCGTGCAGCTCGCGGCGCGGCTCCAGCCAGTCCGAGCAGCTCGAGGTGGAGACGTACCAGCTGGGCAGGGACTTCTCGCGCTCGCTGCCCGGCTCCAGGAGGTCGTCCTTCCAGTCGCAGCAGGGCGACACAGCCAAGGGCAAGTGTCTCATCTTGTCACGAGACAATTTTACTCTTTCAGTTGACGCAATCATCAGCCGTAATTTACCATCGTCTCTAGTCTATTATTGTGACTAAGTCGAGGCATGTTAACCCTATCCCAGTTGCAGGTTGTCTATGCAACAGGAAAAATTTTGTTTTCAGTATTTCACATAATTAGTGACCGAATTTACAAATTTAAGATGTTGCCATAATCCGCTTTTTAAAAGATGTAATCAAAATATAGTTTAACACAATAGTACAAGTATTGCAGTCTTCCCAGCTGCTGAGAACAACCAAAATCTATGTCTGAACGATTAACAACTTTGAGATTAAAGACAACATCAGGCCCCGTCACATTAATCTCCGCATATGCTCCCACTGTGAAAGCGCCACCTGAAGTCAAAGACTTGTTCTATGAAGACCTGCGGAAACGCCTGGAGAATGTTCGTGGATCAGATAAACTCATGTTACTGGGAGACTTTAATGCCAGGGTTCGGAATAAACGGAACAACTGGATCGACTGCATTGGCCCATAAGGCATTGGAAATATGAATGAGAACGGTCAGCGACTGCTGGAACTTTGCACCTCTCTTTCTCTCTGCACCACTAACACTTACTTCCAGAACAGAGACGTGCACAAAGTAACATGGAAACACCCACGTTCAGGCCATTAGCATCAGCTCGACTTCATCATAACCATAAGAAGCGACCTACGTCATATCCTTAATTCCCGCACATATTACAGTGCTGACTGTGATACTGATCACTCTTTAGTTATGACCAAATCACGGTTCACACCATAGAAGATTCACTCAGCTGAGAGCGTTTGTCGAAGAGTGAAGATCAACACCAAAGCAATTCAAGATGATGAGCTTATCAAAAAATTCAGTGAAGAAATTGAGATGAAACTGAATCCTGAGCAATTTATAACTGCACAGAGGGCCGAAAATATGTGGCATCTAGCTAAAGAAAATATTATGCAGACAGCTATCGGAACATTTGGGATGCAGGGTAGGACTGAAAGTGACTGGTTTACTGAATGTGAAAGTGAGTTGCGTCCATATATACACAAGAAACGTAATGCTCATATACAGGTTATGAATAATCCTAAAGACCAACGAGCAATAGCTGAATACAAGCCCTGCAAAGCAGATCTACAACGAGTTTCTCGGCATTGCGCAAATAGATATTGGACCAACCTTTGTAAAACTATTCAGATCTGCCGAGACAAAGGAGATTATAGTGGCATGTATCAAGGCATCAAAAAGGCCATTGGACCAACAAGCAGAAAGTTCGCTGCAATAAAAGATCTAAATGGAGACCCAATCTACAATAAAAACTAACAGCTAGATAGATGGGTGCAGCACTATGCTAAACTATACTCAGAAGAGGTCAACATTTCTTCAGTAGCTCTGGCTACTTTACCAACTTACCTAGTTATGTCTGAGCGTGATGGTCCTCCCATTGTCGACGAACTAAAACTCTAGGCAAGAGTACAGGCCGTGATAACTTACCAGCAGAAATCATCAAACTTGACTGCGTTTTGCCAGTATTGTACCAAATCCTACTGCAGTGCTGGGAAGAAGGTACAGTACCTCAAGACATGCGAGATGCAAATATAGTAACAATCTATAAGGGAAAGGGCGACAGAGGTAATTGTAACAACTATAGAGGAACATCTCTCTTGAGCATTGCTGGAAAGGCGTATGCAAGGACAATCCTGAAGAGACTGGAAACCTTGGCTGCTCGGATCTACCCTGAGTCACAGTGTGGATTTCGAGCTGGCAGATCCACAAGTGACATGATATTCATCTTGCGCCAACTACAAGAGAAGTGCCGCGAACACAGAGTGCCACTATATGTGGCTTTTGTTGACCTCAACAAAGCCTTTGACACCTTCAGTAGGGAGGGACTCTACAGCATACTGGAAAAAATTGGATGTCTCCCAACTTTGCTGTCTTTAATAAGATCTTATCATGACAATATGCGTGGCTCTGTAATCTTCGATGGCAGTACATCTAAACCGTTCAGTATGAACTGTGGCGTAAGACAAGGCTGTGTGTTGGCACTTACACTTTTTGGAATTTTCGTCTCGGGTCTGCTCCAGGTGGCTTTCGAGAATTGCGATGTTGGAGTACATCTGCATAATAGGAAAGATGGAAGGCTTTTCAATGTCAGTCTTCTGAGGAGTAAGACAAAGCGCTACGAGATAGTCGCTCGTGAACTCCTGTATGCTGATGATGCTGCAATTGTTGCGAACTCGGCAGAAGAGCTGCAAGAGCTAGTATCAAGATTTAGAGTCGCATGCCACCTATTCTCGATGAGTGTAAACAGCAGTAAGACCGTAATTATGGTTCAGGGTACTAACACAAAGCCGAATATCACACTAGATGGCACTACTCTGCAAGTCGTAGATAATTTCTGCTATCTTGGATCTACTATAGAATCAATCATGTCTGTTGACAAGGAAATTGATGCTCGCATTGGAAGAGCTGCCACAACTTTTGGCAAAATCTTAACACGTGTTGGGAAAAAACAACAAACTCCCTTTGACCACCAAAATCCTTGTATATCAAACTTGCGTCCTCATCATCCTTTTGTATGCATCGGAAACATGGACTACCTATGCCAAACAAGAACGTCGCCTTAATGCTTTCCACATGCGGCGCCTGAAATCCACCCTCGGAGTAACGTGGAAGGACCGAGTAGCCAACGAAGCAGTGCTATCTAAAACTAACTGCAACAGTATTTCAGCGATCTTGAAGCAGAGACGACTCCGCTGGCTGGGACACGTCCACCGTATGGATCCTGACAGATTACCACGTGAGGTGATGCTTGCAGAGATCTCTACAGCCAAAAAACCTGTAGGACGTCATGTATTGAGGTTCAAGGACTCATGTAAACGAGGTATGGAGAGCTTTGGAATCGACACAAACAGATGGGAGGCACGGGCTAGCATGAGACCAGAGTGGCGTGATGATATATCATCTGGAATGTCGAAGCATGATGAAGGCTTGTTAGATAAATTAAGGCAGAAAAAGCTTAGCAGTGCACCAGTGCTCCCACCTCAGCCGCCACATAACTTGTGACAATTGCGGTAAGAGATCCGTGCTGCCATTGGCTTGACAAGTCATATGAAAAAATGCAACCCATAAACACACAGATACTGCAACAATCATCTACCAAGATGTCGTGGCCAATATATATATATATATATATATATATATATATATATATATATATATATATATATATATAGTTTGAACCTGTGTATGTATTGAGAGGAGACGTAATTCATAGCGCGCAACTACGCCGAATACATTGACCCATAATTTGAGAAGGGGAGCACATAGCAGCTTCCAACAAACTCTAAACGTAATTTCAAACATTTTCAAAACTGTTTTCTCGCTAACACCAGCCAATCACCTTTACCCCACCCCAATCCCCGCCCCAATAACCAGAAGTTTGAAGCTATTTTGTACTTGGGAGCTCGATTCTCTAACGAATCGAAGGTCTACTGGTCAGAAGAATTGTATCATCACCAGAATGACCTCCAAGTAAAGTTTTTTTTTTTTAATTTCTTCAGCACTGTGCCGAAGCTTATTATTTCGTCTGGTGCCTGCAGTCTCGCGCGCAGATGCCGAATTTGTAGCTTGAAACATTAGCACCAGTCCACTCTATTCCACTGCCTGTCAGACAAAGCGTTACTTTGAACTAGGGGCGTAAACTCGGTAATGAGGGAACACGGCGAGTTCCTAACGTGAGGACGACATTGCCTCCTGTCCTCAACCCACTCTCAAGACAGCAAAAAATTGCGCACACACCGTCTCTCACAGCAGATTTTTGCGAGATATAAGGTGTCTTGCTTCGAGTATCTCCGCTTAAGGTTTTCAACATTTCTGTTACTCTCTCTCTCTCTCTCTCTTCAGTTGCACAGTCCTTTGGCCGTACACACCGCCATTCTCCTATTCAGTTAACTGTTATCTGTTTAGAACGCTAGCATTTATTCTTTTTAATTTTTCCTTGGACATCGTCTTTTCGCCATTAAATGTATTGGAAAATAGATCGTTGCTGACAATGGCGGAAAAACTATGTCCTTCGAGAAATTCATTTTGGGTGCGTACCGCAAGAACCATAAGCTATTTTTTAAATATTTTTAGCTTGAGAAAATGACAGTCAGCTTCTGCAACAGCTGTAGTTTCTCTTTGATACATCAGGACTGCTGTGAATATGTCAGGGTAGCTCGGTGTCAGATCTTCTTAGTCTTGCTCTCGCTGGTGATTTTTCTTAATTATGCGGTGATTACTTTCCGCATGTTCTGCAACACTAAACAGCAAATCGTGAAGTGACGATATTCCAACCGATACAGGGTTCCCTAGCACACCGTTTCTTAACACCAATTTAAGACGAATGATTAACGGGATTTATGAATGTGTTCGTCTTTAGTCATACAAAATTTGAAGACAACTGTGAAGTAATACAGTAATTGTCTGGTGGAATGTTAGCACTCAGAAGGCAAGCTGTCAACAAGTTCTATCAATCTTGAAACATTCTTTTTCCAAGCACATATCATAAGCAGTAATAAGTTTTATAAGACTTTCTAAACAATAATAAATAGCTTGATGATAAATTCTTCTCGGGTTGACAGCCGAGTCAATGCGTTGTTCTCCAGCAACGTTTCAGCAAGTTTCTTACTTGATATCTTCAGGCGCCTGAAGATGGCAAGTAAGAAACTTGCTGAAACGTTGCTGGAGAACAACGTATTGACTCGGCTGTCAACCCGAGAAGAATTTATCATCAAGATTCGCCAAGAAAGCCTGCATTCTCATATATTAGATAGCTTTCATATATGACGATCTACATTGACGGAAACAAAAATCGTAACACCAAGAAGGAGTTGTCCGACAGAAACGAACATTGCTTGGCGCGTTTCTACATCAGAAAAATTATGTATGTTCAACTTTCGTGACAGACGAATAAGAGTGGCGCTAGTAGCATCACCACGGTATGCAAATCAGGGTTGCTTTAAATACACGCTGTAACTGTCTTGAATGTTATTTACCTTTGAGATGGGACGTGATGAGCTGATGTTAGTCAAGAATGCCTTTAAGGCGACAATGACGCTATTACCAACACCTCACTGAGTTTGAATGAGGTCGTGCAATATAGCTGCAAGAAGTTGGATGTTTCTTCTGAGATACTGCACCCGAAGACTTGGCATCAATGTAGCCAATAGTGATTTCTGGCAGTGGTACTCACGAGAATGTTCGGTTGCAAGAAGATCTGACTCTGGACGACACGTGGCACTACAGAGAGAGAATATTATTACGTTAGGACTATGGATCTCGTGTATCGTATTGCATCTGCAGCAGCAATATGAGAAGCAGTTGCCACCACTGTGACACAACGAACTGTTACAAAACAGTTAATTCAAACACAGCTCCGAGACAGACGACCAGTAACGTGCATTTCACTGATGCCATACCGCCGCCGTTTGCTACTTCTTATGGAAGGGCACGGCGTAAGTCTGTTGCATTTTCTAATGAAATCTGGCTCTGCCTCTTTGCCAGTGGTGGCCGTGTACCGGTTAGAAAGAGGCCAGTAGAAAGACTGGAACCAACCGGCCTGCGTGCTCGACACAATTAACCTGTGTATCTATCTGTGCATGTGGTTAAATAACTGTCTTCTAGTTTTAACCAGTACTTGGAGGAAGCTTTTGACAATGTTGACTGGAATACTCTCTTTCAAATTCTGAAGATGGCAGGGATAAAATACAAAGAGCGAAAGGCTATTTACAATTTGTACAGAAATCAGATGGCAGTTATAAGAGTCGAGGGGCATGAAAGGGAAGCAGTGGTTGGGAAGGGAGTGAGACAGGGTTGTAGTCTCTCCCCGATGCTATTCAATCTGTATATTGAGCATGCAGTAAAGGAAACAAAAGAAAAGTTAGGAGCAGGTATTAAAATCATTGGAGGAGAAACAAAAACTTTGAGTTTCACCAATGACATTGTAATTCTGTCAGAGACAGCAAAGGACTTGGAAGAGTAGTTGAATGGAATTGATAGTGTCTTGAAAGGAGGGTATAGGATGAACATCAACAAAAGCAAAACGACGATAATGGAATGTAGTCGAATTAAGTCGGGTGATGAAGAGGGAATTAGATTAGGAAATGAGACACTTGATGTAGTAAAGAAGTTTTGCTATTTGGGGAGCAAAATAACTGATGATGGTCGAAGTAGAGAGGATATAAAATGTACACTGGCAATGGCAAGGAAACCGTTTCTGAAGAAGAGAAATTTGTTTACATCGGGTATAGATTTAAGTGTCAGGAAGTCGTTTCTGAAAGTATTTGTATGGAGTGTAGCCATGTATGGAAGTGAAACATGGACGATAAATAGTTTAGAGAAAAAGAGAAAAGAAGTTTTCGAAATGCGGTGCTACAGAAGAATGCTGAAGAGTAGATGGGTAGATCACATAACGAATGAGGAGGTATTGAATAGAATTGGGTAGAAGAGGAGTTTGTGGCACAACTTGACTAGAAGAAGGGATCGGTTGGTAGGACATGTTGTGAGGCATCAAGGGATCACCAATTTAGTACTGGAGGGCAGCGTGGAGGGTAAAAATCGTAGAGGGAGACCAAGAGACGAATACACTAAGCAGATTCGGAAGTATGTAGTCTGCAGTAGGTGCAGGGAGATGAAGAAGCTTACACAGGATAGACTAGCATGGAGAGCTGCATCAAACCAATCTCAGGACTGAAGACCACAACAACAACACTGCTGTAAACGTATCGGACACTTTCCTTTCCAGACATCCCCTGTCCCTTGTAGAACCTTTTCCTGTGTGACTATCGTAAATTGTAGCACATTTTATGATTAAACTGTGGAGTCTTTTTCCCTTCTGGACCATACACCTGCTGGGATACTTGAGGGATTGAAATAACTCCAGATAATGTTGTAATAAAACACCCTCCATAGTAGCTAGTAGCCTGCGTGCTGAAATGCTGCTGTTTGCCTGTTGTGGGGCGCAGTCTGTGGTAACCTCTGGTGACGTTTGCAGACCCGGACATCCCACCCGTTACGTACAACAAAGAGCGGCGCCGCAGCAGCTGCACGCGCCACATGCGCGACCCGGATGAGATCCTGCGGAGCCTGAAGGCCGTCAAGGGCGAGCTGGCGCTTGGACGCGCCATGAGCTTCAGCGAGAAGGCGCGACGCCGTAAGTACAGCAGAAACCTCGCCATCTGCCATCGCGCCTCAAGCGAGGCCGTTTCTAGTAATTACTCAATTGCTCTTGCTTTGAGCATAACGAAACAATACAAATTTATTGGCATTTGTTCACAACCTTTTATTCCGTTTCACTTGAAACCAGATAACAAGACTCTTGTTTACTGATCAGTAGAAGTGTAGAAGCTTGCTAACATTTCACGTGAATTAAAAATGTGAAGTATAATATGAAAAGAAGATCAATGTTTGTGTCACAGACTAAGCAAAGTAAAAGTGTTTTCTAGGCACGGCCCTATTGTAAGTGATATTTTCTGTCCTTCCTCTGACCTTTGAACTACCCAGCTAGTGGACTGCGAGCCACTATACAACTACAGCTCTTCCATTTATACAAATACTTGGCAGAAATGAAACGCGTGATAAGAGACAGAAAAAAGTCCGAGAACTAAATGGGGAGCGAATCGAGAACGTTTGGAGCTGTGTTGTGGCACTCCCGTACTTAGACATCGAGCCACGTACGTAATTCAGTTAATCTTTTAGTAATACACGATTTATTGATTGCCACGGTAACGCCAGGTAAAAAAGCAAAGGCCTGGTACTTAATTACAAATTGGCCAAGCCCTCTGGCCTTTCTCTGTGCATATGAAAAGAACTTAGTTTCACTGCAAATGTCCACCCTGACCCCCAATTACACACACACACACACACACACACACACACTGCCACCCATTCCAACGACTACCCGAGTAGAGCCCATTCTCAGGTCGGAGGAAGACAACGGCATACAATGTCTGAAAGGACAATATGTAGTAAAGTACTTTAATGTATAGATCAACCTTCTGTTCAATGACAGTATTCCTTTATAGGTCCATAATTACTGTTAGTCAAAGACAACATTCTCGTGACAAGCTAATACTAGTAAAACAGAAAGAATTATATTTTTGTTAATTTATTTTACAACTACAGTGGACATCTGACAAACAAACTGAACAAATTTATCTGTTATGTCGAACGTCTAATAGCCAGAAAAGTTTACCCGCACACTGGCCTCACGTGCCGCATATGCTCTCTGTCTCAATTTCTGCCTTAATTAAAGTTCTGTGATTTAAGAACACAAATGTGTCTATATATATTAGCAACAAACATAGGACTACAAGCAACTTTAATATAAAAAACATCAGTCTCAAATTTACACCCAGATAAAAAGTTTCAATTTATAGACAAGTCCAGTTAAATGAAAATGTATCGGCTGCTCAAAATTACTATACTCACTGCAACATCAGTGCAGGATTTTCTCTCCACTGCACCAGTCACATTATAATATTATATTACTCCCTAGCCGTAAACTGGTAAAGACTATATCTTCCATTACACAAAATTGACTGAAATTTGGCAGGTATTTCCAAAATATATATTGGTCGTACCAACCCTCACGTTTTGTAGAATGATAGCGTCAGAAATAGTACAGCCAGCAAAATTCCCTTTGTGCAGTGTTTTAAAGTTCTGTATATTTCTCATATTTACATGTTTACGATAGTGCCTAAAGGGACAATTCATGCTATCCAAGCAGGCCGTGACAAGAGTCTTTTCCATCTGTGAAACTGAGACTTTTATCTGAAGTTTAACCTAGCTATTCTCAAGCGAAATCGCGGCGGTCAGACAACAGTCAATTTAGCCACACCAGAACGTAAATCAACACCTACTGATACTTTCTGACAGTAGGGGAAAGTGTTGTCGCTTTAGGGTAGAGTATAAAGAAGCACACAGTGTTTCCTGCCCGATGTTTCAATCCAATGAACGACTTCAGAATCACATGAAGGAATGAGCTCTAAAGATTACCATAAGCCGTTTTCGGCATTGACAACAGTTTCTGTTGTTGTGAGACGTGAGGTTGTGTTTCGTACGACATTTATAAATGTGTTCATTTCTACACATTGAAGTGCTGTATAACATATTGAAGATAATGTTAAATCTTCAGTTACACAATTTTACTTTGAGTGAAATTCTGTATATTTATGAAACTAGTTATATCATCACGTGTAGATAGTTAAGACATACTTTGCCGGTCTAATATGTGATACTTACATGTTAACTGAGTTTCTTTAATGTCTTCTTGAAAACGAAATTTTTTGTTGGTTTCGATAGCCTCTGCTTCCAAATGTATTTATCTTGTTACTGTTTTTGCTAATACATCCATTTCATTTCACACATTCATTTTTGCTTGGTATTAGAGTAATAATGTAACAGTCTATTAAATAAAGTGTTGATAAGGTTGTCTCGACTACAACACTTATAAATTTCAATTAAATATTTGATCCTAGGTACACGAACATATTACACCTTGGAGCATTTTTTCACTTTAGGGAAAACTTACTTTTCCAGAGAAAGTTTTGTAATTTTAGGAAAGAAACTGCAGCACAAAAAGAGTGAATGCTGTAATTTAAAAATGAAATGATAAAATATATTAAACTTCTGTTATAGGCGAAAGTCTGAAAATTATTTCGAGTTACAATACTCTCCCTTTCTATTATTATCTGCACAAATATTTCAACTTCCTTGTAAACAATACATCATGAAATGTCTCCGTTTCACTGTGCGGAGACATTAATGTCCTTTCCCTGGTCTGCTCAGCATCGGTAACGCTGAATACTGAGTACTGTCAGTTGATGTCTCCTTAATTGTTTTTTTCTTCCTACAGATTTTCTTCTTCAAAAATATGAAATTGTACTACATAATTGCAGACCGATTAGCTACATTCACGTCTTTGCTGAAGCACTACCAGTGAGATAAATGACTTCAACATTTTGCACAGAACCCAGCGTTCGTCCTGTTTGTTTCCTCATCTACCTGCTTACATTATTTGGTTAAAAACTTTGTTTGAGGTACAACATAACCAGATCTCGTTTGCAACTAGTTATTAATTTGACATAAAATATCGTTTAATTTATGTACAGTTAACTGAATCTAAATGAACGTATGCGATAATATCAGAGTATCGATGACTGCCATTAGCGCAAAGTATGTAAGAAATTTTTGAACGGCGTTCGGAAGAGTAAACTCTGTACCGTTACGAAGTACTGACTGCCTGCCAGTGCCATCCTTACGACACCGAAAGTCACCTGGTAAATTCAGATGAGAGCATGAGAGTTTGCTGTCATCACCACCGTTCTAACTTTTAAAAGAGGTTCTGAAGTGACGATAACACTCTATGAGTGATTCAATTTGTGTGAAAGCTATCTAAAAATTGCTTAAATGGAATATTATTACGACATTGCTATACATGAGGTCACACATAGATATTGAAGTGCCACATATACTTACATTTCGTTATTTGACTCTGTGTGATATAACCCACTGTATCCCATTAAAAACATTATTTCCACATCAGTACATGTCGCAAATGGAAAATAAGCAGCCACCACCGGCTCTAACTTAAAACAGTGCTTTTTGGGAAGTAATGACGCAATCCATAGTTAACACGACCACTCTGTACACAGAATGGATTCGTCTGAGAGGTACATCACATGATGAGTGTGTAGAAAAACAGAGTCTTATAACTAGTATTTCCAAGTGGTTACTGCTCTTATCTCTTTAATTGATGTTTTATTACTGCTAAACATTCAGTTTCATTTCACACACACTCTAGATCACTACCATAGCAATTAATGCCAATCATTTTTCAATACTAATTAAGTGCGGTTCCAAGTAAATTGCAACAGTACTTCTTTTTAACTAGGAAATAAGAGACAAGATATGACACGTAAAGTTTAGTAATTATCACTCCTGTAACAGTCGTAAGAAAAGGTTTTGTAATATATAAACATTTCCTCGTCTCGTATATTTACTGAATTCTGCTGCAGCTTTCTGAAGGCTACTTTCCAACAGTTCGTTATTCACTCTAGATCACTACCATAGCAATTAATGCCAATCATTTTTCAATACTAATTAAGTGCGGTTCCAAGTAAATTGCAACAGTACTTCTTTTTAACTAGGAAATAAGAGACAAGATATGACACGTAAAGTTTAGTAATTATCACTCCTGTAACAGTCGTAAGAAAAGGTTTTGTAATATATAAACATTTCCTCGTCTCGTATATTTACTGAATTCTGCTGCAGCTTTCTGAAGGCTACTTTCCAACAGTTCGTTATTGTCTGTGACTTCATCCAATATAACTAAGGTATTGTATTTCTCTTTTGCTTGGAAGGTTAATGATGTTTTGGTTCATCTAATATACCCTTCTATTGTACCATAAATGTCGCTGTAAATGTACTTAATAGCATGGCATTTACTTGTCTCTGTGTCACTTCTTGCGAGACTGCATCTTCTTGTTTCATTGTTCGGTGAAAATTGTGTTTCTTTTCTTTGTAAAATAGATTATGTGTAAGTTTTCAGCTGACATACGTAGCCGATATGTGTTTTCTACTAAGCATGTCACGATTTTTAAACAATATCTAGTACTGCTGAAGTCTGGTCTAATATCAGAAATGTATTAGATTTTTTCTTAAGTGTTTTACTTTTGTCTTCCTAGACTCATGTTTGTTATTTACCATGCATACTTTTTGTGCTATGTAAACTTGTTACTTTTTGCATGTATGTTCTACATGTGTATTTATATTTTGTACATATTTGTTGTGCCTTAGGTATGTCACTGGCTTGGCGTCCAAACGAACATCATAAATCAGAATTATAATTTATTCGTTGTGTTGTGGTAAATGACTTCATGCAATTTTTCATTTCAAACATAGTTTAATGTTAATCTGATGTGAATGAACGTACATAGACGACTTATGCAAGTAGGACATTAAGAAATACTTTTGGAAAAAAAGGAATGGTAAACTGAAAAAAAATCATTATAAAGCCAAATCATGAGAAACGAACTTGCATGATAGGATTTCCTTCTTTTCTCGAAATGCTATATTAATTAGCTTTTATGCCTTGATTCCCTGACACTGATTACTGATCATCCTGAACATTAAACGTATATTAACAAGAGTCACTGTTTTCCATTAAAGCTTATACGCAGTATGTCCCAAAGCCATAGGATCAATATATGACAGCTGGTAAGGGATGTTGAACTGAGTATTTTGTCATGCGCTACGAGGTCTTGAACGAACAAAGTATGTGTCTGCACACACGACTGGTCATGTTTCATAACACGCAAATGCTTGCTGAATGGCCTTTTGCACAGTACGCCAGTTAAAGAGCCCAAAAATCTAAACGAATGTATAGTAAAAAACCTGTAATAGACCTCATATTAGAAATTTATCGCTGTTGACAGAACCTTACGAGCAACTCTATCGCTCAATGGGGAGAGGAGTCGGGACAGCAATTACATCCGCGAAATAAACAACATTTTCCAGCAATGGTGCCTAATGCTTTTGAACTCAGTGAACAGTTCTGTCAGAGGATTATGTTGTGACGCATGTATTGAGACTGTCGGTCGGCATATTGATTTATTACGATGGGATGCAATTGTTGCTACAAGATGTAGATCAATAAAAACAAAAACGTTTTCCAACAATTAGTACCGAACTTCAGTCAGTATGGGATCCTATATAACTTATTCCATTTCAGTCGTTAAGGTATAACCAATTAACCTCCTCTCCCCACAAAAAAACTATGAATGAGCTAGTATGTCAGGTTTTAAATGAAGCAAAAGTTGTTAATTTTTCATCCCGGTTGTTTCACTGCTCAGGTGGTAATCACACAGCAACTATCCATAACTGACGTACTAAAATTCATGTGATTTCTCTCACATGGAATTCCTAGAATATTCAGAACTTACTGCTGCTCCTGGTACTGCTGCCTTTGTCGACCTTGACGCTGACTCCCCCAGGAGCACCTCTGAAGGTATTCAATGCAGCTCGCGACGAAACGTCAGGAACAGAGAAGTTTCATGGATCACGATTAACCAAACCGGAAAATTCACCAGCAACTAACATGGCTGGTCGTGAAAGCCTTCATTGTACAGTTCAGAAATTAATTTTGTGGTCATTTACAAGACGTTTGTGTGATGATGAGAGAAACTTTCACCGATGATAGAAGAGGACAAATATATCAATCTGAGATAGACAACCTTTATCCGCGAACGGCAGAGTCGAAAGTTACGAAGCCAAACGTGTTGTGGAGTAGATCTGCCAGTGAAACGCAAGAAATTACGAATCATTGTTTGTACGCTGTAATAAACATTGTACTACAGGTAAACCTCAGCAACGTGCAACGACAGTTTGGGGTGAGATATGCAACAAAACTACGGTCTTGACTACCTGCTGACACCTCTGGACGATTCTCTAAGGTCATAGTGGATCTGAAGGCCCATTGAATGCGATCTCATCTCCTTGGACCTGTAGCGCGACTGCAGTGTTTGATCTGATCTTCAGGGTAAAACCACTAGTAACTGTTCAAAACCATTCAGCGAAATTTGAACGTGGTCCGAAGAAGCAAAGAGTGTTTACACTTTTTGAGTCCTACTGTTGTGCACATTCCTCTGGCGCTATTAGCAGAACTACCCCATTAATACAGGCACGAATAAAATGGCAAAAGGTCTTTCTAAGACAGTCCGCCCCCCCCCCCTCCCCCACCAATTTTGACAACACCACCATAGCCACCTGCATTCGTTTCTTGAGCACTTTAAAACTGTACCTCTACAGTGACAACCCTTGACTTGTTCCTAGGGGCCTGTAGGTAGACAAACCCTTCAAAGCCCCTCAAATTCAACATGCCAGCAAACAGCTGCTAGAGTAGGTGCGCAGCGACGCTCATCTAAGGGTGTGACAGGGGTTGCCTGACCACAGGTGACGAGGAATCGTCAAAGGTTGTCTCTGTACAGGTTCCTTTTAAAGTGCTCAACAACATGGCTGGCACAAAGGATGTTGCTGAACTGTGCGGTCTCAGAGGAACTCTTTGCTGCTTTAATCATACACATTGAAAGTCACACACCACACCACAGGAGGCCACAAAACAGGATGGCTGAAAAAGAATAATAAGGATTGTCAATGTTTGTGAAGAATGTTGTTCTGTTGCAAATCGCGGTGCAAACCGTCGTTGTCGACAGTGTGATGTGTGTAAATGAACACACCAATAGAAGG
Source organism: Schistocerca gregaria (assembly GCF_023897955.1). Classification (NCBI taxonomy): domain Eukaryota; kingdom Metazoa; phylum Arthropoda; class Insecta; order Orthoptera; family Acrididae; genus Schistocerca; species Schistocerca gregaria. Next base: position 467,530,833 of record NC_064922.1, read on the forward strand.
GATGGTTTCATTGACGCCCTTTATATGCCTCCTGAGGCTTTTTCTGAGCGGTGGCGTCCATAAGAAAATTACATGATTTCATCGTGTGGGTGCCGTGGTTCTCACAAGGCGTCAAAGGGAGGGGTGAGATGTGGGTAAGAGAGAGGGAGGTTGGCGACCTTCTCGTCGTGCAACAGGGCCGTAGTGACGTTGAACAGATCTGTGGCGAAATTTGGTACCAATGTGACATCTTTAACACAGCTTTCTTTAACACAGCTTACAACTCACATGAATTTCTAACATTAGACTTATTTTCGCATGTGTCGGCTCCATGGTGTTTGAAGCGTAGCCGATCCCCAGGGTGACGTCGAAGGACACCGCGCTTTGGCACGATTACAGTGGAAGGTTGTAGACGCCTTTAAACCCAATTTCACAGTTCTATATAGCAAAGGGGCAAAATGACTGGCTTTCAAAAAAGTTACCCTTTCATTCTTTCGCCTAGCGTACATCGGCCGGTGACTCTCCATCCAAGATACACTGCCTCGTCCTTACCAACGAATTCTCAATCTGGTACTAATCTCGCATAAAAAGCACACAGCTGTGTGGAACATCAGCGTCACCTGAAAAACAGGTATCTAGAAAAATCAGCGATGGCTGAGCACAGTTTGTTAAATAAACATAAGATTTTATTCGATGAAACAAGACTACTTGCTCACGCTTCAAACTATTGGGACTCTGTCATCAGGGAAGCAGTTGAAATTAGACTCTGTGAAAATACTTTTAACATAGACTCCGGTTATGCACTCAGCAATGCATGGAAGCGCGCAATTGATAAAGAAAGAGCGCAGAGGGAGACTTCTTACATTCCTCGCAGTTCTCCGCCTGTTGCGATGGATGGCGCTGCAAGCGACGCTGGATAAAGCGCGCAAACAAAATCTATTGACATAGAGGCCGCCACCTCAGTACGCGGCGGTTTCACAGTGACGTCATCCAGCCAATGAGAAGCCGTCCACTGGTCATAAAAGCGATAGCCTCACCGGTCCACGACAGTCAGTTTTACCCCTGACGAAGATGGCGGAGGTAGTCACAGAAAGCTTGGGATTTTATCCAAATTTGACGCGGCAAGTAAACCGAGAACTTTTTATGCTAGGACTCAGTCGCGAAAGACTTCGTAGTGGTACTAATCTCGTTTGACAGTCATTACGATCTTACTTTGTACAATAAATGTAGACGTGGTACTGAGGCAACTGATTTTCGGAAGTCAATAAATACTGCGTCTAACTGCCTGCGTTTTGGATTGAACTCAATGGTTGGCTAACCCAGTGACATACTTAAGGTGGCATTCAGTGCGTGTGGCATAACTCGCTTTTACATAGCGTACGTAGAGTGTGTAGAGGTGGCCGCCAAGTCCGCAGGGATGCCGGCGAGTGGTAAGGCGAGAGTGTTTCTGCCGCCAGGGTGCAGCGTGGACAACGCCTCGTTGTCTAGGCCGCGCGGCGAGCACGCCAGGGCGCAGCTGTACCAGAGGAGCCAGCTCGTCAGTAAGTGCCTCGGCCCTCCACAGCTGCCAGCTTAGCTACACTACACCACAGCCGCGCGCTCCACCGGGAGGACTCTGCCCCGGCGCGATCCAGCCGAAAGCTCTGTCCTACACCGTTTTAACATAAGCTGATGGGTAGACTGGAAAGAAGCGCTTAACTGGCTACATTCGAGAATTTCTCTTCTTGGCTTCGTCGTCCAGTAATCTTCAAGGGTGTTAAAAGTTACTACCACGACTGAGAGAGGGAATAAAAGAAAACACATTTGTCAGCATGGAGATTTCTTAGCCTCCTCACCCCAAAAAAGACGAACAGATATTACAGTCCGATTTAAATTAGTTAACATTTGGCAGCAAGTAGGCTGAACTGCTCTCGCCAGTAGTTCACCAATGGGATCCCCATGTTATCGGCTCCAACTGTATTGTCACTTCCGCTGCGCAAATAATTGTGCCCGCAGCCATCACTCAGCTCAAGTAGGAGATCAGTGTTATGGATGGTTTAGCGCACCTTATTGGGCGGTGGAAACACTCGAAAGAACACTGACTTTGGTTTATAGTTCCAAGTTTTGGTGAGTGAACTTACTAAAAAATTTTGACCTTGTAACGTGTCGTTCGGTATCAGCCAGCCTTTTCCAAGTGCGGGAAGATTTCAGTTAGATTACTCCATGGTCCGATAGAGATTCCCAATTCAGGTAGTGGACTGCAAGGCGCACGCAGGAGCAGATACTGACTCAAATCACAATGTACACTATGTGACCAAAAGTATCCAGACACCTGGTTGAAAATGACGTAAAAGTTCGCGATGCCCTCCATCGGTAATGTTTGAATTCAGTATGGTGTTGGCCTACCGTTGGCCTTGATGCCAGCTTCCACTCTCGCATTCATACGCTCAATCAGGTGCTGAAGAGTTTCTTGGAGAATGGCAGCCAATTCTTCAAAGAGTGTTGCACTGCGGTGAGATATCGATGTCGTTCGGTGAGGACTGGCGCGAAGCCGGCCGTTAAAAACATCCCAAAGGTGTTCTATAGGATTCAGGTCAGGACTCTGTGCAGGCCAGTCCATTACAGCGATGTTATTGTCGTGTAACCACTCCGCCACAGGCCGTGCATTAGGAACAGGTGCTCGATAGTGTTGAAAGATGCAATCACCATCTCAGAATTGTTCTTCGGCAGTGGGAAGGAAGAAGGTGCTTAAAACATCAATGTAGGCCTGTGCTGCGATAGCGCCACGCAAAACAAGAAAACGTGCATGCCCCTCCACGAAAAACACGACCACACCCTAATACCACCGCCACCGAATTTTACAGTTGGCACTATACACGCTGGCAGATGACATTCGCCGGGCATTCGCCATACCCACACCCTGCCGTCGGATCGCCACGTTGTGTACCGTGATTCGTCACTCCACACACCTTTTTTCCACTGTTCAGTCGTCCAATTTTTAAGCTCCTTACACCAAGCGAGGCGTCGTTTGGAATTTACCGGCGTGATGTGTGGCTTATGAGTAGCCGCTCGACCATGAAATCCAAGTTTGCTCACCTCTCGCCTAACTGTCATAGTACTTGCAGTGGACCCTGATGCAGTTTGGAATTCCTGTTTGACGGTCTGGATAGATGCCTGCCTATTACACATTGCGATCCTCTTCAACTGTCGGTGGTCTGTGTCAGTCAACAGACGAGGTCGGCCTGTACGCTTTTGTGCTGTATGTGTCATTTCACGTTTCCACTTCACTATCACATCGGATCTTTAGGAGTGTGGAAATTCCGTGTACAGACGTATGACACAAGTGACACCCAATCACCCCACCATGTTTGAACCCCGTGAGTTCCGCGGAGAGCCCCATTCTGCTCTCTCACGATGGCTAATGACTACTGAGATCGCTGATATGGAGTACCTGGCAGTAGGTGGCAGCGTAATGCACCTAATACGAAAAACGTATGTTTTTGGGGGTGTCCGGATACTTTTGATCACATAGTGTAGTAGTGATGAAGAGTAGGCTGAAGTTTAAGAGATTAGTCAGGAAGAATCAATATGCAAAGAAGTGGGATACGAAGTAGCTAAGGCTACAGAGATAGTAATGATGAATGACTCAGTAGGCAGTGCAGTTGAAGAGGAATGCATATCTCTCTAAGGGGAATCACAGAAGTTGGGAAGAAAATCATAGACAGAAAGAAAGTAACTGCTAAGAAACCGTGGACAACAGATGAACTACTACAACTGATCGATGAAAGAAGTACAAAACTGTTCATGGGAATTCAGGAATACAGAAATACAAGTCGCTGAGGAATGAAACAAATAGGAAGTTCAGGGAAGTTAAAACGAAATGGCTGCATGAAAAATGTGAAGAAATCTAAAAATAAATGATCACCGGAAGGATCGATTCAGCGTATAGGAAAGTCAAAGCAACCTTCGGCGACATATAAAGCAAGGGTGTTAACATTACGAGTGCAACGGTAATTCCACAGTTAAATGCAGAGGAGAGAGCAGTTGCGTGGAAAGAGTACATTGAAGGCCTCTACGAGGGGAAGATTTGTCTTACATGACAGAAGAAGAAAAAGGAGCCGATTTCGAAGAGATAGTGGATCCAGTATTAGAATTTAAGAGAGCTTTGGAGGACTTAAGAACAGACAAGGCAGAAGGGATAGATAACATTTCATCAGAATTTCTAAAATCTTTGGGGGAAGTACCAACAAAACGACTATTCACGTTGGTGTGTAGAATGTATGGGTCTGGCAACATACCGTCTGACGCTAGGAAAAATATCGCACAACCTACTTAACAGCTCATGCATACAAGTAGCTGAATAGAAAAATATAGAGAAGAATGGAAAAGAAAATTGAGGATGTGCTACATGACCATCAGTTTGGCTTTAGGAAAGGCAAAGACACCAGAGAGGCAATTCTGACTTTGCGGTGGACAATAGAAGCAAGAGTAAACAAATATCAAGACATGTTCATAGGATTTGTCAACCTTGAAAAAGCGTTCGACGATGTAAAATGGTCCAAATGTTCGAAATTCCAAGAAAAATACGGGTAAGCTATAGGGACAGCCGGGTAATATACAATATATACAGGAGCCAAGAGAGAATAATAAGAGTGGTCGACCAAGAACGAAATGCTCGGAGTAAAAAGTGTGTAAATCATGAATGTAGTCTACTGTTCAATCAGCACATCTAAGAAGCAATGATGGAAGGAAAAGAAAGCCTCACGAGTGGAATTAAAATTCAAGGTGAAAGAATATCAATGATACGATGACATTGTTATCCTGAGTGAAAGTGAAGAATTACATGACCTTCTGAATGGAATGGTCAGTCTAATGAGTAAAGAATATGGATTGAGATTAAATCGAAGAAAGACGAAAGTAATGAGATGTAGCAGAAATGAGAACAGCGAGAAACTTAAAATCAGGACTGATGGTCACGAAGTAAATGAAATTAAGGAATTCTGCTGCCTACGACGGAGCAAGGAGGACATCAAAAGCAGACTAGCACTGGTTAAGAGGGCATTTCTGGCCAAGAGAAGTCTACTGGTATCAAAAATAGGCCTTAATTTGAGGAAGAAATTTCTGAGAAAATACGTTTGGAGCACAGCATTGTACAGTAGTGAAACATGGACTATAGAAAAACCGGAACAGAAGAGAATCAAAGCATGTGACATGTGGTGCTACAGGTGAATGTTAAACATTAGGTGCACTAATAAGGTAAGGATAAGGATGATAGCACATCTGTTAAGACATGAGTGAATGACTTCCATGGTACTAGAGGGAGCTGCAGAGGACAAAAGTTCTAGAGGAAGACAGTGATTGGGATGCATCCATCAGTTAACTGAGAACGTAGGTTGCAAGTGCTACTCTGAGATGAAGAGGTTGGCACAGGAGAGGAATTTCTGGCGGGCCATATCAAACCAGTCAGAAGACTGATGACTAAAGCAATAAAGTTTTCTACCTCTGTAGCCCGATAATCTATTAAAACATTCTTCATTCTTATGTTCCTTTTATCTGACTTACATACCTGATAACGACAGGAGCCGTAACAACGTTATAAATAAATTAATATAGTAAGTAATCAAGACGGTTTCATCAAGAGAATATCCGAAACGATCGCAGACTCATTCAGAAAATATATTTTCTTTATTAACATAAATCTGGTCCCAATTAAAATTAAAGACAGATTCTTACACGATAAGAGATACCGTGGAGGTCTGTACCGTAAATAACAGGTGTTTTTTATGTAGAAGACAGATTTTAAAGTCATTTTCTGTCTGCGCTAATAGCGGAGCGCAGTGGCGGTTTCCAGCAGACAGCAGTACTTGTCGCGATAACTTCGCAACTTTGTACTTTAAACGTCAGATGTCAACTAATTTAAATCACACTATAGTGCAGAGAATCTTATGTTTCTTCCGCCTAAAGGGAACAATGTCAACGAATTCCTTCATCCACCGTCACTTTGCAAAACGACTTTTTCGGCTGTTAACCGTGTGGGGCGATCGGCTCTATGAAAATTAGAAACATTTGTTCTTTTAGTTTCTTATTAGTAAATTAATAAGGTATTTCCTAAGCTGAAGTTCAAAGTTAGATATGATACTCCAGAGCTGTCTAGTGACGAGCATTTCCTCCTAATGTCTGTTGAATGAAGATTTATGTCTGACTATTCTGGCCTCCACAGTAATTAATATGACTAATCCGAACTCCAACTACGGAGTTATGGAGGTTGACACGGGTATTTTCTAAGAATTTTGGTATACGGGACTCTTAGTCCATGGCTGGTCGTTACGAACTGCATTTCGTTTGAGTTCTACAATCATTTATCATGGTATGTGTACTGCAAGAAAAATATCTACACAATATAGCAAATGCTGACGGTATGCACCGTATCTTATCAGCAAGACGGACTTGTTCAATTCACTCGCGATACTTGACGACTAGACTAGACGAAGGTAATGCCGACATTGCTGTTCACCCTCAGCCTTGCATTCAGTACTACGTGTTTTGCTACCGCGCCTGCTGGAGCTGTATGCAACTTAATGTTCGTAACAATTCCTGACAGTCCGACTCCCGTGTTGCAGAGTCTCCCACAACCTTTAGTACTCACTACGTCTGTGTGCGTTACGGAAACGCTACTAAGTGGTTAACTGGAGTAAAACCTGCAATTAAAAGTGGCCGTAATGCTATGTTGTGATTGCAGGACCAAACTAAAATCAATATTTGTCATAACTTTGATAAAGAGGCGATACAGTTAAGAGATTTATTAAGTAAGAACAAACACACAATTCGGGTCGCCACGCTTAAAATAGGGTCTTTGTTGGTCATTTGTGCAAGACAAAATAGGAGTACATTACCAGAAAATTAAACCTGAAAAAACTATGAATTATGACATGTAACTGCAGATGAGGAGACAAGACCATGGTCGAATTTAAACAAAAAGCTCAAGTGCCTTAACTTCTCTCGTACGTGATAACTCCTGCCGGAGCAATGAGTGAGTATCTGATCCTAAACCGTTTTAGAAATATCAAGACTAAGTTTATCAGTACAGGCTCGTGTTCTATTTTCCCCTACAGTCATTTTACTGCTTAATGAACCCCATATTAACTACACAGAAATTTAACTATCTCTCTCGAACCGACATTCGATGCTTCTCATAGCGTGACGTCCTTACCATGGCTGAATCTGCGGCAGCGGCAGCAGACGTCATATTGCGACTGCGAGTTGCGCCTGTGGCTAGTCAGCAAGTAATATATCGAAGACGTTTGCTAATGATGTCGACCTCCACACACCGAAATCAATAGTTCTGCCCTTCAATAACGGCTATCTACGCCTCTAAATTTGGTAAGCTATTGCTGACCGAAAATTCGGTCATGCAAAGGAACGCGCGAACATCAACGGTTCACGCTAAGTGTTGATTTTTACAAGCCTAAATCACAGGAGCAGTCAGAAGCAAAAGCGCTCGTGACTAGAAAATGCTTAAGTGCGACGATCAGACCCTCCAGTAAGGCCCTCGCACAGGTGGTGAAAACAGTGACTCCCTCTTTCTACGGGCGTTACTTTCCTCTCCTTGGGCCAGTCCTAGCTGGACAGCCTACTTAGGAAGGGCTTACAACAGCTTTGCATTTCTTCCAGCAGTAGGATGCCAGGTAGGTGAGTGGTAAGGCGCTGGATCATAAAAACTGATAAAGTTTCAGTTGGTTTATTTGACAATAAGATCAGACATATAAAAAGAAGAAGTATTAGCTCTATTAATATTTCAGGGGGGCTCTTTAAAAAAAGTTATTTACAACCAATTAACTTTTCCGGTAAATACTCTTAATACTAAGGTCACAAACAGTGAAATATGAAAAAATAGTTGCAACTTTCTTTTAGTCTTCAGTATTCTGACTGCTTTGATGCGCCCCATCACGAATTCCTGCTCCACACTAATTTCTTCATCTCAAGAGTGGCACTTGCTCCTTACGTCCACATTACTTGTTGGATGTACTCCAACCTTTCCCTACAGTTTTTACCTTCTATAGCACCCTCAGTAACATGGAGGTTAATCCCTGATATCTTAACACGTATCCGATCGTCTCGTCCTTTCTTCTTGTCAGTGTTTTCCATATATTTCTTTCCTCACTGGTTCTACTATGGAACTCCTCATTTCTTATCAGTCCACCCAATTCTCAACGTCCTTTCGTTGCACCACAGCTCAAACGGTTCGATTCTCTTCTTTTCCGGTTTCCGACCATCCTTGATTCAGTATAGTACTGTGCTGCTAACATACATTCTCAGAAATTTCTTCCTCAAACGAGCCCATGTTTTATACTAGTAAACTTCTCCTGGCCAAGAATGCCCTCTTTGTCTGTGCTCCTCTCTTGTTCCATGTCCTCCTTGCTTCCTTTGTCACATGTTATTTTACTTCTAAGGTTACAGTACTGCCTCACTTAGTCTACTTCGTGGTCACTAATTCTGATAAATTTCTAATTATTCTCATTTCCGTTACTCCTCGTTACTTAAACTTCCTTTGTTTATTTTCAATCCGTAGTGTACGCTCATTAGGCTGACCCCTCCATTCAACAGATCCTCTAATTCTTCTTCACATTCCATATAGCAGTTCCTTCACTTTCACTGTCATCGGTGAATCTTATCATTGATATCCTTTCACCTCGAATTTTAATTCCCCTCTTTTTCTTTTATTTCCTTCATTGCCTCTTCCATCTATAGATTGAACTGTAGGGGTAAAAGACCCATGTCTTACACCCTTTTTAATCCCAGCACTTCGTTCTTGATCTCCCACTCTTATTGTTCCCTCTGGGTTCTTGTAGGTATTGTTCATTACCCGTCGTTCCCTATAGCGTACCCCTATTTTTCTTAGAATTTCGAACGTTTTGCACCGGTTTACATTGTCGAACGGTTTTTCCAGTTCGACAATCCAACGAACATGTCTTGATTTTTCTTCACTCTTCCTTTCGTTATCAACCGTAACGTCAGAGGTGGTTGTCTAATGTCTTTACCCTTTACCTCTCCTAAAACCAAACTGGTCGTTATCCACCACGACCTCAATTTTCTTTCCCATTTTTCTTTATATTATTCTTGTCAGCAACTTGGATGCATGAGCTGTTAAGCTGACTGTGCGATAATTCTCGTACTTACTGGTTCTTTCTACCTTCGAAATTGTGTGAATGATATTTTTCCCAAAGTCTGGTGGTATGTCGTCAGTCTCATAGATTCTACACACCAACTCTCCCCCCCCTCCCCCCGCCATCCCTGATTTTAGAAATTCCAGTGGAATTATGTCTATCTGTTCTGCCTCATTTGATGTCAAGTCTTCCAGAGCAATTTTTGCCTTTGCTGCCCAGGACTCCCTACATATTTCATTCCTAAGGGATTTATATTGCTGCAGTCCTGTCTTTTCCTGAACATTTTTGTATTTCCTTCTTTCGTCGATCAGTTGAAGTACTTCTTTTGTTATCCAATGTGTCTTTGCCTTTACCTTCCTTGTAGCTAGCTTTGACTGTCCAACATATGTGACTGCCATTTTTAGAGATGATCACTCTTCTTCAACTGAATTGCCTACTGAGATTTTCCTTATTACGGTATCCACATCTCTAGCAAATTTCATACGCCTTTTATCATTCCGCAGTACTTCAGTACCCCACTATCTTCCACACTGATTCTTCCTCACGATTCTCTTAAACTTCAGTCTACTTTTCATCTTTACTAAATTGTGATCTGAGTATATATCTGCCCCTGGGTACGCCTTACTTTCCAATATCTGATTTCTGAATCTCTGCCTAACCATGATGTAAGCCAGCTGGAATCTTCCCGTGTCTCCAGTTTCTTTTCTAAGTATGCCACCTCCTGTTGTGATATGTAACAGAATATTCATTATAACCATCTGCAGTTTATTGCAGAACTCAGTTAAGGTCTCTCCTCTCTCGTTCTTACTGCCGAGCCCATATTCGCCTATAACTCTTTCTTCTATTTCTTCACGTACAAACACGTTCCAATCCCCCATAATTCTTAGATTTCGATTTCCCTTTACATACTGAATTAGCAGTTCGATATCTTCATACACTTTCTCTTTGTCTTCATCTTTTGCTTGCAGCGTCAGCATGTATACCTGAACTATTGTTGTCGGCGCTGGTTCGCTGTCGAATGATGAGAACAACCCTATCACTTAACAATTCACTGTAGCACACTCTCTGCCCTATATTAATGTTTATAACAAATCCTACTCCTGTTATGCCATTTTTTCTGCTATTGATGTTATCCTAAATTCGTATCAGCATAAATCCTTATCTTCTTTCCAGTTCACTTGACTGAACACCACTATATCTCGACTGAATCTTTGCATTTCTCTTTTCAGATTACCTAGCTTTCCTACCATGCTCAAACTTCTCGTATTCCTAGCTCCGAGTCGAAGAATGTTATCCCGTCGTTGGGTACTTCATCATTTTCTCATGGCCACCTCCCCCTTGGCAGTCGCCTCGCAGGGATCCGAATGGGAAACTATACGGAATCTTTGCAATTATTAGCTGCCTTAAAATGCATTATAATAAAGAAACACAGTAATTAACTTAGTCCCTTCGTGGCGACCAGTGGTAAAATACAATTTTAAAACAGTAGGTCGCCTTCATTAGCATCAAGATAAGCAAAATTTTTAAACAACAGCTCCGGCAAATAGCCCTGACTGCTATCAGATTAAATAACCAAAACAAAGAACATCACACGTTAACTATCCGCCTCAGGTGGCCAACTCCGTTTCAAATGAGTTACCGAAACTGAGAAAACAGCTTTTGAACAGAAACGAGGTCCTCCACTGAGCTACCATTTAAGATTTAAATTGCTTACAATGACAAGGCTTTTAAACAGCAAGATGCTGCCTGAAACACAGAAGAAGTCTTAAAAATGATAATATGCATCATCTACAGAAAGTCTATTCATTGCAATCAGCGTCAGAGTGGAGTTTACAGACTGGTTCCTGCGGCAATGTGCAGAAAACCACAGTTTTCCTGGGTCTGTGTTGTTCACGAACAAGGTCATTTTTATAAGGGAGGTCGTGTTCAACAATACGGATAGTGGTTTGTGAATCCTATTTATACAAGTTCGCTGTCAATCTAGGGAGTAGTACGGTCAAATTTTATGTGATTTTACCTTATGTAAACTGAACGGAATCGTGTACAAAACATCACAAACCGTCCTATAGTGCCTAGAAGACATCCCGCTGAGAATTTGTTAGCGTAGGTGGTTTCAGCATAACAGCATGTCGGAACATTTTGCTTTCGTCATTAGAAACCACGGTGATCTAAATGTTTGGAGTGTCTTGGATTGGCCACAGTGGTCCTCTTCCTTGGGTATCTCGCTCACTGATATGACATCAAAAGACGTCTTCTTTTGAGAGCATGTGAAGAGCCTAGTTGACGAGCCACTAGTCAATAACCACACGTTCCTGGTTTCTAGGGTTGTCGCACCTGCGGATGCAGTACACCAAACTCCTATGAGTGTGGATCGTGAAAGACACTGAATAGTGCGTCACTGTACGCTCTGCTGTGATCATGGTAATCAACATTCTGTGCAATACACCGTACTGCACACTGACACACCAAACTGAACACTCTGTACTAAATTTGAACTTGTTTCGTCTGAGATTTGTTGCATTACTCCGTGCTTTGTGTTGTATGTTTTGATGATTGCATTTTACAGCGCTTTGGAGGCATTTTCACAGACACAAATTTAACTTGGGTCACAAACTGATATATTTTAATTAAATTATAATTTTCCGAGCCACCACAAACCACAGGCCCCTTATACCAAAATACTTAGAAAAAATCGCTGAACAACCTCAGAAATTTTGTCGATAAAATTCAATCACTGTGTATTTACGACAGGTATTCTGGTAAAGCCCACCTGTGTAGCTAAGTGGTCAGCGTATCTGACTCCTATACGGAAGACCCGAATTCAATTCCCGGTAATGTGAGGAATTTTTCCTCGGTAGCGAAGACTGGAACTGTACGGTCAGCTTCCTGATGTCAATTTAGGACCTATTTGTGCGGTAAGTAGCTACTCCAAGGTATGGGAAACTAATAACGGCTGGGTGAGCGCTATGTTAGTCCAGAGCGCCTGTGTATCGCATCTGACTGATGACATTGGCATCGGAAGGCACGGTGGCCGGTTGGTACTGACGACTCCGTCAGTGGAAGTCTGCGGAACTGGTCCATTCTGTTTAAAACGCTATCGATGGTGGTGCTTCACTTTTTTGTGTATTTCCTCTACTGTTGGCTCATCACGTCGATTTTGTTAACGCACTAGGTTATTTACTTTCCGAGTGATACGTACATTAATATTGTGTCGAAAATTGTGTTCCAATAATCGTTTCCATTCTTTAGTTTGCCATTTGTAAAGAAGCCTCCTAACACAATAATTGTGAATATTAAAATGTCTCCCTACTCATATAACAGTGACAACATCCTTCTCTGGTGAATTGTTATCAATCGAATTTGTTAGCAACTTCTCATCATTTAGAGACAGAGGGCAACTTTTACTTCACTGATCAAAACCGACACCCGCCCAAGAAAGCACATTTTATAGCAGTTCTCTTCATGTCAGTGGCTGGAGACTCCGCTCTCAGCTACAGCAAAATTACTTCGCCACAAACCAATTACTTTTGTGATATAATCGTCGAGGTTACTCAAAAAGAAAATCTTCCATCCTATCTTCAGAACAATAAATTGCCTCGTAACTGAGTAGTTCCTGCAAGGTCGCCTTTTTTTTATAAAACCAACAATAGTTACTCTATAAAATTTCGTCTTCTTCCAGCAGTGTAGCCCTTCTGAAAACAGTAGCATTTTCCGACGTGATTAACCATCGCTGTAGGGCTGGATGAAGCTTACTGAAATCCAAATATAGTAGATGCGTAAATTGCTGAGGGCTATGTTTCCGTTTTTATCAGGTATAAAGTTGAAATAATAGAAGCTGAACAAGTAATTAGACCTGCATGACCAGTAGACGAAGCTGTTTGATTCTCTGATTATCGTTTTCAGTTAACTGTTACAGCCCATTTCGTGAGACACTGTTAGATGTTTTGTTTTCACGTAGACAAATTCCTGGCGCTAAGACGCAGAGTGGCAACTTTCAACAGCAGTGTGCTGCCACGACATAGATTCATGCCGCTAGAGAGAGCCGGTCCTCCGTTTCCTAGTTTTCGCTATCCATTATAGAAGCAATGTCTGATAGCTACCTCCTGTCGGACATGTACCCTTACACGACTGTAAACTGTGCATTATACATATCCGCAAATAGAGTGCATAACGCAGCATTAATATTTATCTGAATGATATACAGGGGTGTCAACCACTCTCCAACTGCTAACAGTAACGACTGAAGCCAAGTAGTTAAATGATATATTCAGCCCGACAAAATGCATTTCGAGAATCCATAGCGCCTTAGCTTTTACAGAACACACTTCTGTGTTGATAAAAAAAATTCCTGTCCTTTTCCTCGATCTTCGGTCTTGTATCAACAGATCACAAAGATGTTGAAAGATTTCTTGATCCCAATTGTTTTAAATGCCATGTACAATTGGACCTTTGAAGAGAAGGTAAGATATTTTATTATTGTTTTATACGTTTTATTGGAATGATATATTCTGCTAGCTGTTTAAATATGTTGTTGAGATGTCTGACTGTTGTCTATAATACTATTTTGCATGATATCGTCAAACTTAACTGTTTTTCTAAATTTCTTGTACAAGACGTTACAAGTGAATCATTGTAAATATTATTAGTTAGAATGAATGGTGTTTAACTAATGAACACTTGGCATGATTCAACATGTTAATTTTGAAATTGTTGTCTTATTAACATACGTAGAGTTGTGTTAAGTTATTCTAGAACCTAGTTTACTTGTCTCTCTGCGCCATTTCATATAAAGGTTCCTGTTTCCTCGATGACGATTGCAACGAAATTTCTCGGGATGTGAACTGTACAATACCACTGATCATTTGCTACGTGTACATCAGCTGCCTTCTTGCCATTTGGCCAAAGAACGGTAAGAGACGATGCTCCAGCTTTTACTTTATGTCAGTAGCTAAATCTTTACGCAGAAATATTATGGGATCTGTAAAAATTTTAAGTTTCCAAATAATTCATCTTTCTTGTCACCAAGCGCGAGCTCCGATCGTTGGATGCAGTTCTCCTTCATACTGACATTCCTTGTCTACTCTAGCACCTATGAAAAATGTTACTCGACTCATTTCGAACAGCGCTTGAAATATTAACTAATGAAGTACCAATTGGCTCCTGATTCAATAATAAGTTTATCCTTCAAATGACAAACATTTGCAAGAAGGTATGAATATCCGCTTACACAACCCCGTAACCAGTTTACCATGCTTATGGAAATATATGGCAGTCATGTTTATGAGATGGATTACCTTACGCTATCTGTGTCCAACGAATGTTTGGTACAGAAAACCTCTAGAAATTTCAATGTAAATCGTCTAAAATTACTTATTGAGAACTGGCGAATTTGGAAAATGTTACTGACTTTACTACTGTAAGCATGCATAGCTAGTTTCATACCCTGAGTAAATGTATCATTCATTCGGCATGCTGAGGTTCTTGACATGATAATGATGCACCTTATTAGTGAACTATCTCTTACATCTGTATGTTATAATTAAGAAGATAAGCAGATCAGGCCACGGAAAACAGCTTTCGAGAATTTTTACAAAAATTTTTGGATTCTTGTATGAATAATACACAACCGTTCCTTGTAAACTGTAAAAATGCGATGGATCATATACACATAACAAACAAAGAGATATTCTAAGATTTATGACTTGGAGCATCCCTTGTTAAATTAAGATTTTTTGAATCATAGGCTAGTTAATGGGTGGAAACAGAAATTTTTTCAGTCTTTGTTGCACCATGAATGTCTGACAACTGAAAAATATTTAGACACTCCGCAGTAGCTGTTGCCAAATGACGTAAAAGCGATTAAAAGTTGTGGTAATGAATTTTAGTAATTTCATTTCATGATCATTTGACCGGTGTTCAGTGCAGCTAAGCTATGCCTACAGGCTACAGACGTTTCATTTTTTACCCAGAGTTTAAAAACGCCTAGTTAAATTTTAAAAGCAAGTACTTGTCACTCCTCCACTCAGTTATGGATTTAGTCACAACACCCATATGTTTGATTCTAAGACTTTTAATTGAAACATTGCTTTTGATGTCTTTAAATTAACTGAGAATCCTTCTATCAACATAGCAGACTGTTCTTGATTTTTTTTAATATGCCGTGGCAGCAGATAACATTTTTCTTAATTGAATACTTAGGATATTGCTTAGTAAAATAAAGTACTTAAAACAATTAACTAATAACTGACTGATGTATTGTACGGAATCACAACAAGCATTAATTAGTATCCTTATTCTATACTGACCTCACTTCCGGAATATAGTCTACTATGTTGTCTTGTCATGTAGGCGTCCTCTTCTTGGCGAAAAAGATTTGTCGTTATTCTCTTACATTGCAGCAATAACAAATTATTCAAAATATCACCCAGCTACACACTTACCTCGTGGTTTCTCTTTTCCTTTTTCCTTCTCTTCCTCTCTCTCCTTTTACTTAACCAGTAACAAAACAAGTAACATATTAATATTTGTTTCTTCCATAGGTCATAACGACAGACAGGTAAACACACAGTAGTTCCAAAACCCATTGTTTCCTGTACTGCTAAGAAAATTCATTGACAGCAATGAAGTAGGCTATAACAGTATAAACCATTTGCCGCTTTTTGTACACATCTCCTCTGTCCTTGAACTTGTTGTTGTGGTCTTCAGTCCTGAGGCTGGTTTGATGCAGCTCTCCATGCTACTCTATCCTGTGCAAGTTTCTTCATCTCCCAGTACCTACTGCAACCTACACCCTTCTGAATCTGCTTAGCGTATTCATCTCTTGGTCTCCCTCTACGATTTTTACCCTCCACGCTGTCCTGCAATACTAAATTTGTGATCCCTTGATGCCTCAGAACATGTCCTAAAAACCGGTCCCTTCTTCTTGTCAAGTTGTGCTACAAACTCTTCTTTTCCCCAATTCTATTCAATACCCCCACATTAGTTATGTGATCTACCCATCTAATCTTCACCCTTCTTCTGTAGCACCACATTTCGAAAGCTTCTATTCTCTTCTTGTCCAAACTATTTATCGTCCATGTTTCACTTCCATACATGGCTAACTCCATACAAATACTTCCAGAAACGACTTCCGACACTTAAATCTATGCTCGATGTTAACAAATTTCTCTTCTTCAGAAACACTTTCCTTGCCATTGCCAGTCTACATTTTATATCCTCTCTACTTTGTGTTCCCCAAATAGAAAAACTCCTTTACTACTTTAAGTATCTCATTTCCTAATCTTATTCCCTCAGCATTACCCGACTTAATTCGACTAAATTCCGTTATCCTCGTTTTGCTTCTGTTGATGTTCATCTTATATCTTCCTTTCAAGACATTGTCCATTCCGTTCAACTGCTCTTCCAAGTCTTTTCCTGTCTCTGACAGAATTACAATGTCATCGGCGAACCTCAAAGCTTTTATTCCTTCTCCATGAATTTTAATACCTACTCCGAATTTTCCTTTTTTGTTTCCTTTACTGGTTGCTCAATATACAGATTGAATAGCATCGGGGAGAGGCTACAACCCTGTCTCAGTCCCTTCCCAACCGCTGCTTCCCTTTTATGCCCCTCAACTCTTAAAACTGCCATCTGGTCTCTGTACAAATTGTAAATAGCCTTTCGCTCCCTGTATTTTACCCCTTCCACCTTTAGAATTTGAATGAGAGTATTCCAGTCAACACTGTCAAAAGCTTTCTCTAAGTCTACAAATGCTAGAAACGTAGGTTTGCCTTTCCTTAATCTTGAACTTAGCTCCTCGTAATTCAGTACTGTACTGTACTGGTACAATGTTTGAAACAAATTCTGCATAGAATGTGTATATTCCTATTTCTATCATTGAAGTCACATTCGTGTTTTAAATTACTTGCGGAAGCTGAAAATCTTTCTTCGCAGTTTAACCGTTACGACAAAAAGGGATCTCTCTCTCTCTCTCTCTCTCTCTCTCTCTCTCTCTCTCTCTCTCTCTCTCTCTCTGTTGTCGTCTAGTTGCCATCAGAACACCGTTGTCCAAGTGAATCAGCTTAAGAACTTGTATTCACATGTACCAACTGAAAACAAGGTATGGGAACTAACTCTGTTTTTACTGCAATGGCACATGTTTTCTCGATAATTCTGCGAAAAATTTATGTCTGTAAAACAAATATTGTACAAAATTCTAAAATATTGGGTAAATAACCTTACTTTGATGGTAATATGAGTCAAATGTTCAGTTATGTTTGGGCGAACTATGTTGTAAATATACAAAATAGTTATTACGCTGTAAATAACTACAGAACCTAGCATGCTTGTATATTACCCTGTCCTTGCACCATATGTCTAAGTCCGCAAGAAGAAATTTCTAGCACCGTTAGTCTTTTACAAACCAAATTATTTCGTTATGATTTTGCGTAAAGATACCGCTAATGGTATGGTTTTTTACAGTTTAGTAGTTTCAAGAATTACAGTTAACTTCCGATTTCAAATTTTTTTGCGAACGCATGAGCCGTAATGACCTGATCTGCTTTCCTTCGATTTTCTATATTTTCTTTATCTCAAGGGCAAGCGCACACGCATACGAGTCAGCTAGCATTCGTGCCCCTGGCGATTATACGTCAAGTAATACGCGCAGTACTGCATGGCTCGATCACAAGATCCAGATCGCTATGAAATACCACTTGTTGCAATCTTGCTGCATTCTGTTACCCGGCTGGTGGTTCAGGTCCCAAATCCAGAAGACGATAAATGCCACCCGAAATAAATATTTGTGATTGTCTCAGAATACAGCCTCAGGCAGTCATTATTTACTTCCGAGGATTTTTTCTTTTTTTTTTGATTTGGTGCTCGCAGTTCCAATCTACTAAATAGATTCATATTTTAGCTTCAGTGACGTTGTAATCCCCCTCGCGAATAAGTTGCCCAGTATTTGATACATCTGGTGACTCTGTCTTAGTGGGCTCAAAAATATCTTCTAGATTTTATGCTTTCATTTGGAATACAAACGTTTACCCGAGGGCGCCTAGAACATGAACTGCATCCCTGAGTAGCAGATTATGTGTAAAAAGTGACTGTATGTTTAGCTGATGGGACCATGAGTGTACTGTTCGTAATAGTTAAGATATGTACTGAGTTGTTTCATGAGGTGACTGCGCGGTTTAAGGAAGTGCAAATATTGATTGGCTCCAGAGCTTTACAACTGATTTATTCCTCATGAGCACATGATGCCGAAATAAAATTAATACTTTCTCTTACAAGGGACTTCAGCAACTGACACTCGTCCATTTCCTTCATACCTGTCGGATTTGAAGTCCAGGGCCCGGAATAAAGCATTTATAGTTTACTGACACAGCCACCGGTAACGAAGTGTCAGTCCGTTCCCGGTGTGCAATCATTCGCGGTAGCTTTTCTAAAGGAGCGACCATGATTACAACGCGATCTCGCATCGCTGCCTTTCGTGATGTAACTTCATGATTGCCAGTACAGTGAAAATGTCTTTTTCACAAACAGCTAGGTCGAGGTTTAGCCTTTTAGAGTAATAGTGTCGGCCTAGCTCTGCTCTCCGTTTATAACTGACTGGTAGATGAAATGAAATTGAATTATGCTGAATTTTTCGGCGTTCGAAAGGTTAACGTTACAAAAACTGTATTTATGAAGTATATAGTGTTAGAGTTTGTGAAAGAATAGTACAAGATACGAGCGGTACGGGTAAATTTAAGCACTATGATGGTTTAGGTTAACAATCTGTCACAATGTATAATTTGCCCTATGATTTCCATCTCATAAAACATGAGACAGTTTTCGATTTATGGCACTGCCTACGATGTTAGCGGGATATGTGTTTAGATAAATGAATGTGTGGTAAACTAAATGGATTCAGGATAGTCAGAGTGGATTTGCAGAAGTATTGTTATGGCTATCGAATTTTATTGATGTAAAAAGTGGCATAACTGTGAGGAAAGGAAAGAAACTTAATTAGGTATAATATTTAAGATAAAGCACAAGACATAAGAAAATGGACAGTGCTCTGTATGAAGTCAGAAGCGGTGGTGCTGCAATAGCTACGCGAGGACAACACCCTCGTTAACCATACGGCCAGAATAGTCGAGAACCTTCTTGAAGCATCTCTAGGAAGATCTTCGGTAGAGCCAAGGAAAATTTCTCTACAGGAAAAACCTCGCACAAGAATCCCTGAAAAATCAGAATACGCGGTGTGTTAGAAAAGTAACGAGACCGACAACACTGCGAGCGATCTGGGAACGTAGCATTGTTCTATTTGTGTAGACCGGTGTGTTCATCCCTTCCAGATGCTCAGTCCGAGTTTCAGCTTCGTACAGCCCTCATGCGATTTTTGAGAGCTTCATCAGTGAAGTTGTGTTTTTGTTGTGTGTTACAAAAATGGAACAGTGGAATTTAGAGAAACGTTATGCCATCAGTGTAGTTTCCTGTGGTCGGCAGGATAGAACTAACAATCAAATTTAAACACATTTTATTATAACTAAAACGCCTTCTTGGCGTGCACTGATGTCCAAACGCAAGAACAACCAGAAGCACAAAAATACTTGTGGTGGCAACAACCAGATAAGAGTAAAAGACAAAGAAAAGAAAATAATAACCAAAATACTACCCTACACAATTACAGAGATACAACCATCTACTGAATGCTACAGCTAGTGTCTACTATGCTAGAGCCGGCGTACGTATTGGCCGGAGCTGTCCTAGCTATAGTTACATACTGGCGGTCTCACTCTGCTGGCGTGCTTATAACGCCAATGCGGCGGAGTGTTACATGTAGTCACATTAGTTTCAATTGGTTCATCTCTGTCACATAGCTTTTCACGAAATAGTTCCATGTTTATGCAGAAAGTAAGTTGTTGTTTACATCCACTGGCGATGTTTCGAACTGAGCTCTTGAAGGGAGGTCGGCAGCCCACCTTGCTTGCCTTTTGTGCAGGCCCTCTCTGACTGATAAGGGGCCGCTACGCCAATCAGGTTTTATATTAAACTTGGGGAATACGCGATTGTGACCTTTGACAAGTTGAAACAGGCCTGTGCAGAACATTCCTTATCAAGAGCACAAGATTTTCACTGGCACAAACCATTTTTGGAAGTCCGAGAACACATTGATGATGAACGTCGCTCAGGGAGGCCTTCAACTTCATAAACCGACAAAAATGTCGAATATGTGTGTACGCTTGTGACATCAGACCGACATTTAACAATAAGGATGATCTTTAAACCTGTTCACAGTCCATCAAATTTGGATAGATGTTTTGTGCATGCTAAAGGTTTGCGTCAAAACGGTGCCAAAAACATCACAGCTGAACAGAAAGACAATCGAAGAAACATGTGGTTTGATCTCCTTGAGATGACTGCCAACGACTGCGAACGGTTTAGTCGTGTGATCACAGGTGATTAATCCTGAAGTTGTAGAAGAGCCTGAGACAAAGCGGCAAACTGAGGAGTGACACACTCAGACATCTCCTCGATCAAAATATTTTCAAATGAGCAAATCAAAGATCAATACAATGCTCATTTGTTTTTTGACAGTAAGGGTGTCGTGCATAAAGAATTTGTTCCTCCAGGGCAAATTGTCAACGAAGAATTTTTACAAAGATGTTCTTGAAAGGCTAAGGAAAAGTGTGAATAGAATTGCAGACAAATGGATGCTACCTCATCACAGCGCCCCATTACCACACGGTCATTTCCATCAAGGATTTTTTTCTAAAAAGACTTTCTATTGTTCCATAGGCCCCCTATTCACCTGATAAAAAGTCCTTATGACTTTTTTTTTCTTTTCACGAACTTGAAAAGTGTCTTAAAAGAACGCCATTTTGGAACGCTGCAGAACATTCAAAGTATGCGACCGATGTGTAAAAAGCAATATTTTGTTTGAAAAATATAAAAACATTGGTAGATAAAGGAAATCAGTCTCATTAATTTTCTCAAACACCTTGTATGAATAGCACAGGCCAAGAGAGTGATTACCGCGAAGGAGAAGAAACAGTACTACAATCGAGCCTCAGAGTTACTATAAGGTGACACTTCGATGCTGCTGCAGTGAGAACTACGAGAAGTCTGTACACATTCAAAGAAGGGCAGCCGAGTTTCAGATATGTACTCAGCAACAGTTAATATCTTGAGTTTTCTGCCTTTTCGTAAAGAACAAGCTCTAGAGAGTTTGACTCTAATAGTAGCAATGCCTTATATTTTCTCTGTGTCAGAATATAAAGAGAAATAAGCACTGTCTCACAGTTATCTCTTGTTGTGGTTAAAGAATTTGATTGTGTTTTGTCAGAATGAATTGCAAGAAGAGTGCTCGTCTCTAATACCAAGAGGTAGAACTCAGAAACGGGGGACTGTTAGAAGACACTGACATATAGAGCGGTTGAAAGTACTCATTGATCTGCAAAGATAAAAAGACACTGATCACACCTCCTCGAAAAAGGCTGAACTATTGGGAAAGCATTGTTCTTAAGTTGAACCCTTAAATGTTTATTCCCTTATTGTCTTCTTACGAAGCCAAATAGTACTCTGCATTCCAAAAAGTCTCTCGTATTAAACATTCTGGGAGACTTTCACCCTCTTACTCCGTTGAAAGTAACTTAGTAGACAACAGCCATCATTGTCATCAACGTCCTGATTGCCCCACACAGGCCACACCTTCGTCCAAAGCTGATGATAGAATCTTTGCTCAGGGAGACGACAGGATATCCCGTCCTTCCTGTTTATTTGTGGCCAAAGACAGTACGTAACATAAGAAAATCAGCGCTGAACTCGTTCGATTTGCAGCTCAACGGAGCATTTGACGAATTCTTATGATCGCAGAAGGCCTATACCACTTCCTAATGGCTCGGGTTATCAGTGGGTAGGTTCGACCGCAAACCACTTTTTCAAGGTGAAGTGAAATCAGTCCATCGCAGTTCAGCAAACAGAATGAAGTGAAGCAAGTAAAAGAAATGAATAACATAATGAAAACAAATGAAGTGTAAATAGCGATCACATCAGAAACAGTCGTAGCAAAAACTGATGAAAGTAATGTGGAGCAACAGTGTCAAGGAAATTCAAATGAGCAGACAGAAGCGAAAAAGCACAACCACTAGAATAGAACATACTGTCGCGTCTGTAGTTTCCTGCGAGCGGATGAGGATGGGATCTGGACGCTAAATCCAGTAATGAGGTGGCTCATCCAACTCGAAGTCCTGGTGCTGGAAAACAAGCTGGAAATTCTTTGCAGATAAGGGAACTCGGTGGGATAAAGGTCATATACGTCTGATAAAATAACTGAGACGAAACGTGAGGTAGGATTAGACCACTGTCGAACCTTAAGAGGCACAAACACATTGAATGTAAGTTGTCCAATCCTGCATGTACCCTGTGCACATAAGTGCCACGAGAAACCAAGTCCCGTCCCGAGGGCAGAGTAACTCAGTTCAAGCGTCTGAGGCAACTGTCGAAGGAATCTCCAGCAGCCGCTGCAGAATATATTAGGGCATCTACGATTGCCCAGTCTGAAAATAGAAGTTCAAGCCATACGGCTAAGCCTTCAATAATAAAAATTGACATTAAAACAATAGCTTTTCGGTTTTCTTGCTTTTTTCTGCTTTTAAATTATTTGAAAAGACATTGGCTGGATGATAATAATATTTTTTTATATTTTATTATTATTATTATTATTATTTTCATTTCATTTCCAGCAGCACCAGCGGCCCTGCTTGTATAGGCTCGTCTGATGCAATCCCCCGCGATCACGAGCGTCTCTCGTCCTTCCAGAACATTCAGTCGTAGCTGGTCACAAGCTACAGCGTCCCTTGCTACAAAAACGCAGATTCTCCTGCTTCTCAGCGCCCTGGATGACGTTAGGTTGCTTTCCTACAAGTTCATCTTATGCAGTCTTACGTATTTCTACTCACATCCGCGACCCATTCGCAACAATACTATAGAAACTCAGCAAGAAATTCATGGAGAGGAAATGACATACACCAATGATGAAGAACTAAGTGAATCGTCAATAATTATGGAAAAGGAGGGACAAATTACGGAAATTACGTGTGGGGAAACAAACGATTAACAGGCGAGTAAGTAACGACGAAATTGGAGCAAACGAACGAGGTGTTGTAATTCAGTCTGAGGACTGTGAAATGAGAGAGCTCCTTGTGACTACTGATGAAGGAAACAACACATGACAGAGCCGAATAGGTAGGATTCATCGTTTGCTACCAGAGAAAGATCCAGAAGTAGACAACGAACAGCGTCATTGCAATAACAAGGAAATACTTTGAGAAAGGATACTGACCTGTCAGTGGTACCAAAAAGACAAACTGGACATACCAGTAAAGTTCTCCAAGCACAAAAATAAGACGACGTGGGACAGGTAAGAGCCATTCAGGAATACGGATCCTGGGTAGCTGAACCTCCAGACTCATCGGGAGGTTTTTCATTTTTTAATCAATCCCAAAATAAGCTGTAATTTAATGATAATAAAGAAATAAGTGAATTAAAACTGTCATCACTTGCAGATTTTCATGATTACTATGCCTTTGATGCAGCACTCTTACAAAAATATTATACAGTGGAAATCCAGGTTACGGGCTACGAATCGTATTTGAATATCTCCAGGAATGGTTGTAGCACGACATGTATACTTGTAAGAGAAGGAATTCCATTTTCTGAAATACAAGGGCTACTCGAAAAGTAGGGTCCGATCGGGCGTGAAATGGAAACAACAGTAAAAATCTGATGAAGCTTTGCACAGATGTTGAGTAGTCTCTCTGATAAGCCCATCGATCGCCTCACACCGCTGTTCGTAGTTCCCAGCGCACAATGATCACGAAAAGATGCCTAGAAAATAGTGTCTCCCGGCAAGTATGAGGGCCTAGTGAGAGATTTCGTCTGATGTTATGCATCCCACATGACGTACTGTTACGAGCATCCTTCTTCATGCCTATTCCCGGCCACACTGTGCAGGGGCAATGAAGATGGTTTTGCAGTGTTTCCGATGCAAAGTGATCATACACAATACAGCCCGCAACTGGCTCTCCCTACGTTTCATCTCTGTTCGCATGAACCGCTGGCTATGAAGGCAACATTTTAGCGCTGGATATGAGCTGCAGACCAGCATAGAGAACTAGCAGCAAGTACAGGAGTCTGCCTTCTATGTTGACGTTATTGGAAAGTTGGTACAACGCTATGAAAAATGTCTACGTTGGAGCGGCGATCGGCGACTACGTAGAGAAGCAGTTGGAAGCTGTAGCTAACTCTTTCATGTAAAATATTTTCGATTTTCACAGTAGATCCTATTTGCGATCGATCGGACCTTACTTTACGAATAGCCCTTGTAGAACAGTTGGATTCACGTCGTGGAATATCAGGACTCCTTTATGACGACTAGTAATGACTGCATATGCCCACTATGGGTTAGGTAATAAAAACAGAGAGAGTAAAATGTGCTATGACGGAAGTAGTATCCCTGTTACGTAAGATCCTACAGAAAATTACCTTAAGCTTTGATTTCAACTGTTTTTTTAAGTGTTATGATCAACATCAAAATTATCTTAAGCTTTGATTTCAACTAATTACTAAATGTTACTGTACATCCACAGAACTAAAGACGCTTATTACAACCCTTGGTTGCCATGACACTGGAACCCAATAAATGCATCAGCCCTGAGTTACACCTATAAGATGAATGCAACAGCTATTATAACGGATAGAATTTATGAAACAAAGCACTTAAAAAAACAATGTAATTAATTCCAAAATAGTTCCTCTCGTCTTCTCTGACTATTTCTGTCATATGACATAATATCAAGACGTTACTGAAGAAAATCAAACGCACAAGAGAAATATGGAAGTTGAATGTCAGTGCACACTTGGACAGAGAATTAGAATGAATATTTAACAGTTTAGAGTCGGCCTGTACAAAACAAGTCCATAAATATCCTAATGCTCTGGACTGATGGACAAAAGTGAAAAAGCCAAGGATTATTAAGGTTTTAACATACGTTTCAAGCTACAAAAGAAGGGAATACTAAGACACCTTTATCTTCTAGTTTTCACGTCTCCGTGCATTACATGGCAGACGTATAGACCCAGTGTGTGATAAACAAAGTATTAACAAGGTTAAAGATAAAATTTTACTTATCAAATCTCAATCGCTGGATGGTCTGAAATTAAGAGGTAAATAATAAACAAAGTCGAGCAACAGCAACGTCTTTGTGCCAATCTCTAAGACACAGCGAAATGAGAAATCAACAGGCTGTAAAGGAAATATAAATGGAGAAAGATTCACAAATTGTTTCAAAACCCTTATGGAGAGGACGTTACCGATGATGAAGAAGGTCATAATCTTTTGAGACATAGAACACACAAGCAAACTAGGCGTAGGTGATAATCGATCACTATGCAGCCTCTTCACTGAGAACGAGATTCTCGAAACGCTAAGGCAAGTATCGAAAGGAAAGTCAGAAACAGCATATCACTAACGTCATGAAATGTATTTGGACAAATGACGCTATTCCGCCAGATTTCAAGAAAGCCTAATCATGCTAATCCCAGAAGAGACGAAGGCGAAAGAATTATCTAAGTTCAGACCCATCTCCCTTTCGTACTCTGATTATAAGGTACTAAATATGGCACTGAAGTTTAGACTAGAACAAGTGATAAAGAAAATCATATGAACCAGACAGCCACTTGTCCGGGAAAATATGTGGTACAGCGAGTACCTGATTATATAACGTGATAGAGGCAACGCACTCAACAAAGGAGAGTGCACCATATTATCAGCTGAATTCATGAAACCCTTTGACAAAATGAGTCCCAAGTGCCTTCATAGTGTATTGTCCACAAAAGGATGTAGTCAAGAAATCATAAACCTTTTTAAAAAATATACAGTGAGCTATATAAGAGAATTTTGATAAATAGTCAAACGATGGATGGATTTAACAAACATAAATCGATCCATTAAACATGGCAGTAGAACGCCAAGTTTGAGCATTAAGTATCTTTGGTGTTGATTTTACATGTAAAACTTGTGCAGATGACGCATAGATAGTAATAAAGGATCAAATGGATCTGATGAAAGTTATGAAAATTCTCCGTAATTATAGCGCAGCATCAGATACTAAAGTTATTATCCACGAGACTAAGATTTTTACCCTAGGGAAGAGTAAAAGATTAACCAACAGCCGTGGATTTCAGGAGACAGAGGCCCATAAAATACTATGTGTAATCATGTGTAACAACGCTCAAAAATTGACTGAAACTAATAGGACAAATATGTTAGGAGTTCTTAGAGGAAAACTGAAGCAGAATGCAGACAGATACATCTCGTTACAACAAAGGAAAGGTCCTTAACAAATACATTTTGGCTAAAATATGATATGTGGCACGGATATTACCCGTACCAGAACAAATTGCAAATAGGACTATATCCGGGATAGGTTGGTTTATTTGACCTATAATTTCTTCTAGTTTAAAAAGCCAATTCCAGCTTTGCCGAAGAGTGAAGCAGGATTAGGACTGTTAAATCGTTGACTGGTGATGTGACGCCTTACTTTTGTACAGATCGGGGAAGGAAGCAACAGCGTTACCGAAAGGTCTAACAGCTGCGATGCTAAAACGGATGCGACCATAAAGCCTGAATCCGCCAGTCAATAATTCTCACATCAGTCAGGTCTTGGACTAATACAGTTATATAATAGATGAAACAAGATACACCATTAAAGTTGCGGCTGTGTTTACAAAGATGCTCGATTAATCCAAAGTCAGCAAGATGCAAATATGGACAAGGAAAGGACTCAAGACATATATGGATAACGAAAATTTTACACCCAGAGAATAAACGTTCTGCTCCAACAAAATAAAATGGTATACTGTGGTTAGCGGGGAACTTTGCCCATCGCATCGTAAGTGAAAGCGACAAAGCACTGGAGAATTTTGTAATATGTTGACTTATTAAAGGCACTTGGAAGTTATTCTACAATAAGAGAAATTTTCTACAGTAAAACTGCTTCAATGCTGCAAAGATTAGCACTTTTCCTTCAAATTTATTATTTATTACGTTTCATTTTATGGTTGACTTTTTTAATCAAGAAGAAGAACCAAAATTTTTTAAACATCTTTTAATTTTTTCATAAAAGATCATCTCGTCTTACATGTGAACATAAAATGTTAAGTTCTAACATTACGTCAAGAACATTATGTCAAGAATGGCAGCCGACGACTGTCAGGAAAGAAGGAACTTAGATCTGGGACAGGGATTAGGAAAAAGGTGCATAGGGTAATACTCTTGAGGTCGTGAAGTTGTTGGTTGAATCTCACTACCAACAATTTTCTTGTTACATTGATTTAAATTCCATATTCATTAACAAATGGAAATTGCAATGTTTGCAGTGTTAGTTAACATATATATATATATATATATATATATATATATATATATATATATATATATATATATATATTTGCTATGCACAGTCAATCAGAATTTGCTACAAAAACGCCTAACATTAAATGGAAAATAAAATATATTCCAATTTTTTGATAGTGAACAGTGTTATTAATTTTAAAATGTTATTAATTTAAGAATACGTCATTTCGAATGGCTGTATCAAATTTTAATCCGTTTTGTATGATCAGTAATTGAAAATAATACGTTGTTGCTAAAAATATACTTCAGTATTTGCTAGTTAATATTTCCATTTGATAATAAATTTGTAATTTAAATATAACTAGAAAAAATCGCTGCTAAAAATAATCGAGCAAGCCACTTCGTGAATTCAAAAACTTACAGACTACACTACGCACTCCACTATTAGGGTCTGTGTTATTAATATCACATGGAGAGCTCCTAATCTTTAAATGCAATTTTTTGAGTAATATATATGTTTACGTTGGACTGCTTAAGAAAACCGATGTCATCAATTTGACCTTCAAATCCTACAAGTATGAAGGAAATCAAAGGTCCCATTGTTAGCAGAAAAACTGAATTTGAAGGCAGTGTAACAAACGGAATATTTGACGTTGTATTTATAAATGCATCCACTTAACACTTCAAGAGTATCACTGTCCATAAAATCTCAATAATGTATTCTCTATGCTACTTGTTCGTGGCATTAGAGTAGACTGTGGAACCAGGATTTGTACGAGTATTGGTGTGAAGGGAACAGTTTCGAGAAGCTAAGAAAGAAAAAAAAATTAGCCAGTGCTCAGTGCTTGCACAGTAGATTACAAAGTAAAATGATTACAACACATAGATTAATTGATCCACAATAGAACGCCAGTAGTACCAAACAATGGAAACAGAAACGGAGTTTGACTGTTCGGATAGGCTTTCTTATCTTCTATAAACGAGGAAATGTGACCAGCTTTTTTGAACATGGTAAATTAAGCATTCCCAACGAGAAAATTTCGTTGCTACCAAGCGCGACAACTATGAATGAAATATGGTGGAAGACATTTACCGAGTAGCAAGAAAATGAACGCTCCGTTGCTTGTTTCTCTCGTGAATGAGCGAACGTTTCACACAGTTGGTTGCATAAGAGAATGGAGATCGCGCTTTGCTAAATGTTGAAATAGCCGATTACAATGTTGTCCTGAGCATTTTAAATGAAACTAAAATGTCTTTGCGAAAGTTTACTGTCTGAAGCAGAAGGCATGGGCTAGAGCTGTAGCCTGGAGACGGAAACAACACTGGTAGGAGCCGAATAGTCGAGGTTTGAGCTCAGACAAGGAGAAATCAATTCTGTCATGTAGCGAATTATGACTGTCACGGATTATCACACAGTATTTAACAAAAAATGCGTATCAGTACCAACAAAAAAGAAACAAGACAAAAACATGTCTTTGACCTAAAGGAATTTGTAAGTCATCAAGTTTATCAGCACAATTCTACTTATTTATCTTCAGCAATCTATTTTACATGTTATTCTATCTCTTCCTTTTCTCGAATGAGAGCAGAGCACTTGTAAAGAAACAACTATCGTTAGGAAGGACGTTTAATACACTTCTAGTCATTAAAACTGCAACGCCGGGAAGGACAGCAAATAAGGAAATTGTATTTACACTGAGGTGACGAAAGTCGTGAGATGCATCCCACTATGCTGTCGGACCTCCTTTTGCCCGGGTAGAACAGCAGATCGACGTATCGTGTGTTGAATAAGTCGCTGGAAATCCCCTGCAGTAATACTGAACCCTGCTCCCTCTATAGCCATCCAAATTTGCGAAAGTGTGCCCGGTGTAGAATTTTGTGAACGTTCTGACCCCTCGATTTTGTCCTATAAATGTTCTATTGGATTCATGTCGGGCGATCTGGGTGCCCAAATCAGTCGCACGAATTGTCCAGAATATCTTCAAATGCGAGCAACTACGATCCGGTAACAATTCCCTCGTTATTTGGGAACATGATATCCCTGAATTGCTCAAAATGGCCTCCAAATAGCCAAACATAAGCATTTCGAGGCAATTGGGCCAGGAGACCTGTTATATTCCACGTAAACACAGCCCACACCATCATGGAGCCACAACCAGCTTTTACAGTGCCTTGTCAGCTTAGGTTCATGGCTTCGAGGGATCTGGGCCACACACGAACTCTACCGTCTGCTCTTACCAATTGAAATTGGGACTCATCTCACCAGGCCACCGTTTTCCAACTGTGTAGAGTTCAACTGATATGGTCATCAGCCCAGAAGAGACGCCGCAGGTGATGTCGTGCTCTTAGCAAAGGCACTCACGTCGGTCGTCTTTTGCAATAGCCTATTAACGCCAAATTTCGCCTCACTGTCCTGACAGATACATCCGTCGTGCGCCACACACCGTTGGGTGGCTTGCGGAGTATATCAGATGTAAATATCTGTGATTATTTAACGCAGTGTTGCTCGTCTGCTAGCACCGTCAATTCTACACAAACGCCGCTGCTCTCGGTCGATAAGTGAAGGCCGTCGGCCACTGAGTTACCCGTGGTGACAAGTAATGCCTGAAATTTGGTGTTCTCGGCACACTGTTCTCACTGTGGATCTCGGAATATTGAATTCCATAACGTTTTCCGAAATGGAATGTCCCAAGCGTCTAGCTCCAAGTACCATTCCGCGTTCAATGTCTGTTAATTCCCAACGGAAAACTTTTCACATGAATTACCTTAGTATAAATGAGTCCGCAGCTCGTGGTCGTGCGGTAGCCTTCTCGCTTCCCACGCCTGGGTTTCCGGGTTCGATTCCCGGCGGAGTCAGTGATCTTCTCTGCCTCGTTCAAAAAATGGTTCAAATGGCTCTTAGCACTATGGGACTTAACTTCTGTGGTCATCAGTCCCCTAGAACTTAGAACTACTTAAACCTAACTAACCTAAGGACTTCACACACATCCATGCCCGAGGCAGGATTCGAACCTGCGACCGTAGAGGTCCCGTGGTTCCGGACTGCGCGCCTAGAACCACTAGACCACCGCGGCCGGCTCTCTGCCTCGTGATGACTGGGTGTTGTGTGATGTCCTTAGGTTAGTTAGGTTTAAGTAGTTCTAAGTTCTAGGGGACTGATGACCATAGATGTTAAGTCCCATAGTGCTCAGGGCCATTGGAAGTATAAATGACACCTCCGCCAATGGAAGGGCCTTTTACACCATGTGTACACGATATTACGGCCATCTGTATATGTGCTTATCGCTGTCGCATGACTTTTTCCACCTCAGTGTATAGTGCGTTTACAGAGTAGTAGGAAAAATTCTTGATCAAATTTGTGTGATTTTGGGGGTGTACATGGCACGTTAGAAGACTCACTTGCCATGTGTGGCAGAAACGGTGTATCTGGTGCCACTAGGAGATATCAGACAATGATTTGCTGCACGAAGCGCCAGGCATCTTGTGAAGAGGCGCACGTCAGACGGTGGTCATCAGTGTCAAGTTGCTGGCAAGGGAGACAAAGAGTGGAATTTGACAAACCAGTGTTGTGCAGTGGCTATTGCGTGGCAAATTTCCTGTTGACTACGTGATACCCCAGTGTCCAGACATCTGCAGAGAGGAAGGCCTGATGGATGGTAGTCCACACTATGGGCCACTGCATGGAGGGATGTTTGGTCTCCATCACATTCCGGGGAACACGGCGCAATAATAAGCATGTAAAAATCCTTATTCCTGGGCTGGCGCGTATCTGGGACGAAAAATTTCGAAATGTGAGACAAATGAGACACGATGTGGCCGACAGACATCGGTGGTGAAATGGAAGCAGGTAGGAGAACTTCAAGCAAGCTGCGTGTTAGGGATGTACCCCGTCCAGTCCACTGTCCTCTGATGGTACTCAAATACATTGCTGCAGCTCGCACACGAACACTTACGACCCCGAGGCCACCATCTAGAGGGGGCAGAGTAAGTTTCTCATAACTGACTTCAAACTTGGAACCAGCCGTGAGATAATAGCCTGAAGGTTGCGCCCAATCGCCGTCGGCAGAGGGAGAACTTGCGGGGTGTGGTCCAGTTTGATACCACATAATGATTAAGAAACTCTACGCGTTGAGGTGTGTCCTGTCGGAGCAGGATGTTCTGGCGGACGTCCATGCGAATGAAGTGTAACAGGCTACAACAATTCGTTGTCGCTGTAAGTGAGACCGTGAGGGTAAAGATAATGCCCAGTACAGAAACGTCGGCACACGAGGCAGGGGTGCCACTTCACCTTCCTCGAGACCTCGTCCAACGTACATCGCAAGCGACTGAGCTATCCAACCACGTCGAACGACGGCACCTCAGGGCTTTACTTCCGACAGTACCTCGTCTCCTACTTTCCTGTCTTCGTAGCAGAGCTTCTGTGAAGTTGTAAGGTAGGAGACGAGGTACTGGCGGAAGTAAAGCTGTGACGGTAGGTTGTTAGTCGTGGGTAGCTTAGTCGGTGGAGCACTTGCCCTTCAAAAGCAAAGCTCATGAGTTCGAGTCTCGGTTTGTTCCAGAGATTTAATCTGCCAGGAAATTCCATGTTTGTAGAAATAAACGTAGATGCCGTAATTAGAAGCGGGACAAGACTGAAAATAAAACGCTGTACCAGTCCTGTCTCTAATGTTGTCACTGGGCGCATCATTGTCTGCGCGCCTTTCTCACCTGCAGCTTAAGACAAGTCTCAATAACAGTCCCTATGCTGACAAGCGGTAGTGTTCCAGACTTCGCAGAACTATCGGCATGGTTACTTGTTTTGGAAATAAGCTCATTTTCTGACTCAAAGTTTGTGACGTAGCTGTACGATCAGGCGAAATAGAGAGGACAATATCTGCCCTCTCGGGCGCTGTTGATGTAGAGTTGTTGAGATCCATCATAGCTATGTGTACAGCCCCGCAGAAACCATCAATTCCATATTCTAATGAGGCCTGCAGCTGTCAAATTCCAACACATGATAGTTGATATTTCCCTATCTTACTTGAGGCATAACATAATCTT
Source organism: Schistocerca gregaria (assembly GCF_023897955.1). Taxonomy (NCBI): domain Eukaryota; kingdom Metazoa; phylum Arthropoda; class Insecta; order Orthoptera; family Acrididae; genus Schistocerca; species Schistocerca gregaria. The sequence goes on from NC_064922.1 coordinate 467,563,377, forward strand.
CTCACAAACAAACAGCGTTTGAATGCGATTTCTGATTGAGAAATAAGCTGCATAATCTTTTCGTGCATGCATAATGGCGTCATTTTATGTGCTTAGTGAGGTTACGCTAAAATACTGATCATTTGCCTATCCAAGCATGTAGTACATTCACGCTAATTGACCTCTGTTACATGCAGACTTCACGGTGTTGCAGATTCAATGGCTAAGAGTGTGTATGCTGTGTACTGTTTCACTTATCTGTGGGATATGAGGAGTCATAGGAACTTCTGTACCAGAAAAAAATTTCCCAATCCACGGTGGCATGATACGGAAACCAGTGGTAACAGTATGAAAGAACAAACAGATTTTTTTTATTTTATTGATCCTCGTAAGACGCGTTTCGCGTTATACATGATATCTTCATATTGGCCTACGAGAGAAAAACCTGAAAATAACCTTTCATATAACTGGCATGACCCCGATTTAGCAAAACTGGACTAGTAAGAAAAATAAAACAACTCTGTGGCAAAATATGGTGCAAATACATAGGATGGCGCGGATACAAATGTCCCAGCAGGAAACCGGTGTGATCAGATATTGAGAAAAAAATTGTGTGATATCCTGTAAACTAAGAGTGAAATATATCCTGCGATACTAAGCCGGTTATTGTTTTTTGAATACTTCTTGGTTATCCTCGAGGTGAAGTGTTTTTAGGACACCGAAACACCACACAGCACCTTTAAAAAAACTGACAAAGGCAACTACCTGCTTGAGCCCTCAAGTGTTTTAGATGTGGTTTCCCGTGTATTTCACATCTTCTATATCAGTAAGTTCTTTTACATATTTTTAAATTTTGATTGAGTATGTTTTGGGCTTTCAGTGTGTTAGACTATTTACTGGCTTCTGAGCATTTTATGGGACACTGTCCAATATACTTCAGTCTTATCGGACTCGGCACAATGTTTTTTTTTTTTCTTTTTCTCTTCAAATTCTGAACACAGCGGTTTCCTGTTGGGACATTTTTATGTGCGGCATCTTATGTGTTTAACACCATACTTTGTCAGTAAGTCGTTTTATTCTTTCTTGCTAGTCCAGTTCTAATAACTCGGGGTCATGACATTTATATGAAAGGTTGTACTTTTTTTCTTCGAAGGCGAATCTGAAGATGCCTCACTGAAGGCAAAATAAAATAAAAAAATCCAGTTCCGAAACGAAGACTGTTTCTTCTTACACAATAATTTCACATTTCATTATCAATGTAGTTATTGCTAGTGGAACGGCTGTGTCTTAAGTGTTTGCTACAGAAACGAGCAGTAGGTGGGCTGATAAGGTAAGGAACGAGGAGAGTCTCCCCAGAATCGGCAAGGAAAGGAATATATGGAAAATATTGACAAGAAGAAGGGATAGGATGTTAGGACATCTGTTAAGACATCAGGGAATGACTTCCATGGCACTAGAGAGAGCTGTAGAGGGTGAAAACTGTAGAGGAAGACAGACACTAGAATAATTCCAGCAAATAATTGAGGAGGTAGATTGCAAAACCTTTCCTGGGAGGAAGAGGTAGGCACACGAGAGGCATTCGCAGTGCGGAAGATCACACCAGCCAGAAGATTAATGACTAAAAAAAAAAAAAAATGCGAAGCGATAGATATGGGTGGAATATTGGGAATATTGTTCCGCATTCGGAATTTTCACTGCTTAGAAGAGCTGCTGGTGGATGCACATGTTTGGGGCTCTACGAATGTTCAGTACTGCCAGTCGCGCGATCGCCACGTTTGATCGGCCGCTGAAAAACAAAAATGGAAAAGGGCGTCCGACTGCCCGACAGTGGTGTTCGTTTGGGTGGGAAGGGTGGTTGCTACCGGCTAGCAATCCTTCTGTTAGCGGGTGAAGTGAGGCGAGAGAGGCGGCGAGTTTAGCGCCTGCCTGTAGTCTCCAGCCGAGTGCAAAGCCGTGTGACGCGGCGCGAGGAGTGGAAAATGCCTGGCCGACGCGTATGTGCGTGCGCGCGCCCGGCCGCCCGGCCGCTGGAGCACGTGCTGGAGCTGGCAGCGTGCGTGTGTGTCCAGCGCCGCCCACGCTGTTCGAGGAGCCGGCCGATGCATGCGAGGCCGCTAGCGCGGGCCCCGCCGTCCGCCTGCGCTCGCCACTGGCCTGACGCAAGGCCCTCCGCAAAGGTAAGGCAAGGAGGGAACTCCCCCTGCTCGCATCTCACCGCCACCGGCACCGGCACTGCAGGAGCACTCCACCGCCGCCTGTACACCTGCTCGAGCATTGCAAACAACTGCAACCTTCATTTGCTGTCGTTTTCATCAGTATCATCACTGAGATAAAGTCTTTGGGAAATTTCCAACATCTATGGAGGATATCAGATTACCAGATTGCGGGATGTCTCATTTTTCTTCACCACGTCAAATAACTTTTTGTCCTGAAACAAAATAAAAATCCGAACGCTCAAAAAGGACTTTACAACCTTGAAATACTATAGAAATTCATTGAGATAACTTAGCAAACAAACTCACCTTTCATATGAATGTGTGGTGTCTGTTCTTTCGGACATGTCCGAAAGAGCTGGCCCCACGTCTACATATACACATCAAAAATAGTTTTGCATCACTTCGGTTCCGAGAGTTCCTGAACCTTACAGAAAATTTGAGTAGAGATCAACATAAACATCATTTCCGACCTTTTCATTGCTCATGAAACACATACAATGCATGTTGCACCACCTTACAGTGAGAGCTTCAGAGGTGGTGGTCCACATTGCTGTACACACCTGTTCCTCTAATACCCAATAGCACGTCCTCTTGCATTGATGCATGCCTCTATTTATAAGGCCATTAAGGCATTGTTGGTCCAGATTGTCCCACTCCTCTACGACGATTCGGTATAGATCCCTCAGAGTGACTCATAGGTTCAAATGGTTCAAATGGCTCTGAGCACTATGCCGGCACATCTGCCAGTGGCCGAGTGGTTCTAAGCGCTACAATCTGGAACCGTGCGACCGTACGGTCGCAGGTTCGAATCCTGCCTCGGGCATGGATGTGTGTGATGTCCTTAGCTTAGTTATGTTTAAGTAGTTTAAGTTCTAGGGGACTAATGACCTCAGATGTTAAGTTCCTTAGTGCTCAGAGCCATTTTGAACTTAACATCTGAAGTCAACAGTCCCCTAGAACTTAGAACTACTTAAACCCAACTAACCTAAGGACATCAAACACATCCATGCCCGAGGCAGGATTCGAACCTGCGACCGTAGCAGTCCCACGGTTCCACATTGTAGCGCCTAGAACCGCTCAGCCACCCCGGCCGGCGGGTTCGTAGGTCGCGTCGTCTATAAACAGCCGTTTTTAATCTATCCCAGGTATGTTCCATAGGGTTCATGGCTGACGAACATGCTGGCCACTCTAGTCGACCGATGTCGTTATCCTGAAGGAAGTTATTCACAAGATATGCGCGATGGGGATGCAAATTGTTGTCCATGAAGACGAATGCCTCGCCAATGTGCTGCCGATATGGTTGCAATATCGGTCGGAGGATGGAATTCACGCTCTGTACAGCCGTTACGGCGCCTTCCATGACCACCAGCGGCGAACATCGACCCCACATAATGCCACCCCAAAATAGCAGGGAACCTCCACCTTGCTGCACTAGCTGGGTAGTGTGTCTAAGGCGTTCAACCTGACCAGGTTACCTCCAAACACATCTCCGACGATTGTCTGGTCGAACGCATGTGCGACGCTCATCAGTGAAGAGAACGTGATGCCAGTCCTGTACGGTCCACTCAGCATGCTGTTGGGCCCATCTGTGCCGCGGTGCAATAGTGTCGTGGATGCAAAGATGGACGTCGCCATGGACATCGGGAGTGAAGTTGCGCATCATGCAGCCTCTTGAACACAGTTTGAGTCGTAACGCAACGTCCTGTGGCTGCACAAAAAGCATTAATCAAAATTACGGCGTTGCTGTCAGGGTTCCTCCGAGTCATAATTCGTAGGTAGCGGTCATCCACTGCAGTAGTAGCCCTTGGACGGCCTGAGCGAGGCATGTCATCGACAGTTCCTATCTCTCTGTATCTCCTCCATTTCCGAACTACATCGGTTTGGTTCACCCCGAGATGCCTGGACACTTCCGTTGTTGAGAGCCCTTCCTGACTCAAAGTAACAATGCGGACACGATCGAATAGCGGTATTGACCGTCTAGGCATGGTTGAACTACAGACAACACGAGCCTTCCTGTTGCAATGACTGGAACTGATGGGCTGTCGGACCTCGTCGTCTAACAGGCGCTGCCCATGCATGGTTTTCACATATTTTGGCGGGTTTAATTAGATCTCTGAACAGCCAAAGGGACTGTCTCTGTGATACAACATCCACAGTCAACGTCTATCTTCAGGAAATCTGGGAACTGGCATGATGCAAAACTTATTTTCATGTGTGTATAACTGATTCGCCTGGCTGGCAATGGATCCACCTTCTTCAGTGCATATGCACAAATACGTCCGATGGCCTGTGGGAATCTCAGAGGTCTGAACTTGGATGAAATGGACATGGACTGCGAATAGGTGGCGCTACATGGAAATGTATGTGGATATGCCTTGAGGGGTAACGAGATAGTCCGCACAGTAGAGATGACGTTGTGTCCCAGATGATGCAGTGGTTAAAGCACCTGCCTAGTATGCAGCAAATCCCAGTTTGAAACCTGGTCAGATACACAGTTTCACTCGTCGCCTTTGAGTCCACCTCATTTCCCGATGCAGCTGACAGCAGTGCGCCTTCCTTTCTCACCTCCCTGCCTTTAATTTACATATAAACTCAACTTCGATTCAGGTAGTGCGCAAGTATGCCATTCCACCACCAGGGGCACCAGCGTAGAGCACAACTAAAATGGCTACTTTCACTGGTACGGAACATGCTCGCCGTGTGTTTTGGTTTCGTGAAACGTACTCGGCAGCAACTTTTCGCTGTAAATGTCGCACCGAATGCGTTGAAGAACGTACAATCAGGCCTACAATTTACGTTGGCATAAGAAAATGTTGAAACGTGTTGTACACTGCTGGATGATAAATCACCAGCTCGCCAGTGTGTTTATGATTGTGTCGCACGGGCTATGCAGAGTTTTACCCACAGTCCACAGAAATCAACGCGGTGTGTGCCTCACGAGACTGATAGTGCACAAAACGCCTGTTGGCGAGTACTGTGTAGATGTTTACACTTGAAACCACACAGATTCACGATGGCACACCAAATTAGTAGTGCAAATAATGTTACTGGTGGGAAAATATTCCCTCGGATACAAGACGATGAGACTTTCCTGAACACAGTAATCTTCAGTGATGAGCCAACATTTCATATCAGCCGCATGGTGAACAGCCACACTGCAGAATACGGAACAGCGAAAATCCACATGCAACCCTGGAACATGTTCGTGATAACCTCAAAGTTAATGTGTTTTGTGTCCTTAGGAAATTGAAAGTGTACGACCTTTTTTCTTCATAGAGAAAACTGTCACTGGAATTGGGTATGTGGATATGCTTGAAAACCTTTTAGGTCCACATATCGATGGATATGACAGAGTTGGGATGGCTTATTACCAGTAAGATGGTGCACCACCTCATTTCCTCATGGAAGTTCGAGGTTTCCTCGATAATCGCTTCGCAGGTCGGTGGATTAGCAGTGAAGAGCCATTCGCCTGGCCACGTCGCTCACCAGACTTGACAGCACTGGATTTTTTTTTTTTCTCTAGGCTTTCATTAAGGACAGTGTGTATGTTCCTCCCCTAACAAAAACCGACTTGAAAAATGGAATCTAAACCGCCCTTGCACAACTTACGCCCTATTTGCTGTAACGAGTTTAGTAACAAATTGACTACCTTTGGGATGCTTGCCGCATTATAAATGGTAGTCACATCGCCCTAAAATGATACTTCACACTTTTATGTTGAACTTGATGTTGTTTTCTACAAAATGACACGTCTACCGATTCTGTAAGTTATCTCAACAAATTTCTATATCATTCCAAAGTTGTAAAGTTATTTTCGCCTGTCCCATTTTTCATGTACTAGTGCTATTCGTTTATTAAGTTTCAGTCGGTTGCGTAATGGAAACCGCAGTGGGAATCCAATTTTTTATTTTTATTTTCAGTACCTTACACCTCCTAGCTACTTCTCTACATAGTCGCCGCTCCTTCTTAGAGACCTGTCGTTACGTTGGACCAACTTTCCAGTACCCTCGTGATTGAAGGCATCCGCCTTTGCATGCTCCAATTCTCTATGTTGGTCTACAGCTCCTCGTCTGTGTCAAAATGTTGTCTTCTCAGCTAATAGTTCATGTGAGCAGAGATTTAACTCACAAAGAGCCAGTTCTGGACTGAGATCACACACTTCCCAATGAATACACTGCAAGAGCATCTTACTTGGCCCTGTATGAGCGTCCGAAGTTGTCATGAAGAAGGAAATGTATGATTGAAATCAGGTGAAATCTTCCAACAGGAACTCATACTTGGTGGGAGACACTATTTTCTAGACATTCTTACGTTCCCATTGTGCGCTCTGAACGGAAAATAGTGACGCAATGATCGACGTGCGTGCTGGATTGTAACCGTGGTTTCCATTTCGGGTCGGATAGGAACTTAATAAACGAATAGCCCTCGCAGATAGTCCATTTACGAGATTTTATGAGTGAGTTTGAGATTAGCCGTCCATCCCCTATCAGAGTATGTGACATAAATGATCTTATCTTTTGATCACCTTTAATTAGAAGCTTACCACTTTTACGACGCCAATGGATCGTAGATCTTAGTATTTGGCAAAAATTTCAACTTGATGTCTCTTCCCGTACCTTATAAAAAGGTGTCGGACAGACAACAATGATCATATATTGGTTCCTGTTTAACCGCTGAGGTACGGAAGCTAAAATGTATCAAGCAAATGTCGTTTAACTAATACGTATTTTTTTATTCGGTAATCCACTCGCTCAATATCTCTGTAAAAGCCTATCACGTAAACGCAACATTCAATGTGGTAAGTAACAGAAACGAGGATCTTTAATTATGTTTTGTAGAGCGGCACACAAAAAGGAGTAGAATATTCAGATGGTCCTTAAAGTGATGACCGTGGACACTGATTCAATGGACCACGCGTTGGATGAAACAGTTCATCTGTGCTTCCAGCGTCGTCTGCCAAAGTGAATTACAAGTATACACGATATGTTCCGGCATGTTCTATAGTTACAGGAATACGCATTCCCTAAGATAACAGCCCAGTCAAGTCAGGAGACCGAGCAGGCCAATCCACTGTACCTCCATGACCAGCCCGTCTGGTAGGATACCTTCGGTTCAGAACACAGTGGTGTACGCTAGGTGTTACGTGCTTGACATCCATCGCGTTGTTGCCACATAAGCGTTCTGGTTTTTAGTGTGTCTTCATCCAGAAGACTAGGAAGGATTCATGTGAGAAAGTTGACATATGACCTGTCGTTTATCATTGATGAAATAATGCCCAATAATTTTTGGTGCCTCCAAGGAGTGGACAAAAACATGATAAAACCAAACACATGACACATTATCATGGCTAAAACGATGTAGGAAAACCGCTGACATTCTAAATAGCTTCCAGTGTCTCTGAATGGGTGAAAAGAGGTCTCACTTGACTTTCACGGAAGTCTTATATCATTCTTCGAGCAAAATAGTGGCAAGTTCAGTTAATTATGATGGAATTCGATAGCGATCACGCAGAATTCTCTTCAAAGTAGACCACAAAAGCTCAGTAATATTGAGATCTGGTGACTGCAGTGGCTCACAAAACCAGGCCTGAACGACGCAAGCTGTGGAGCAGATGCCCTGTTGTCTTGCAACACAGCATTATCATTGGGGACAAACATTTTAGCATGAGATGGACCTGATAACCCTTCGAAGTACTTACTGCGACCTTGCAGAGTGACCATGGAGTTCATGGAATGCCATGTCCCACCCTGTTTTACTCTTGGCACGTAAACTCGGCCAGGAGTTGAAAAAAGTGTCAAACAAGCTCGTCCGACCATTGACTTTCTTTCAGGGATCCATAGGCCAGGCTTTATGACTTCGGCATCATGTTTTCCTGTTACGGGCATTTGCGTCCGTGATACACTGGTTTAGGCATTCCATCTCGTCCTGCAATTCCCTTCGTGGTGTTTCGACACTGACAGGGTGTATTTAGAAAAGAACTGTTGCTGTTCAAATCTTCACAACGAACAAAATTGAAAGAAAGGCAATCATGATCTCTGCTAAGCAACATTCGCTTGATATATCTTTTAATTTGCTTCTAGACAAAAAGTTATTTGGAGCAGTTAAGACAAATGGGACTACACGTATACTAGTTCCGGAAAAATTTGCAAAAATTTTTATACTCTCGTGCTCTTTCGAAAATCCGGAGTCAGTAGTTGCACAACAAATTTCACTGTCCATCTTGACTGCTTATGTTGCTACCATTACGATCAGTTACAGTCCGATCTAACTATCCTGATACATAATATTTGCTACGATACCACCGTTTCAATTTCTGTAAATAAGCGTACTATGTCACAGAACAATACATCGGTCAGGACTTACTATTAGCAATATGCATACTGCTTCGCAGTAAGCCTGTTGCTCATAGAAATTGACAGACTACTCTTGTACGGTACGACGGCGCCGAAATTAGTTGTAACACTAAAAATGCAGGGTGATCTCGCAGTCTACAGATAAAATTTAGTAGGTTCTTCAGGGAAATTTTCAGAGTATCTCGTTTTAAGAGACAAGTGATTCCGTCGAATCTTCGAAGAGTAAAAATGTAGTTACGATTCATTCCGTTTGTTACACCAGTTACCTTCATTCCTCTGAAAACTCCTTTGGAATAATGAAAGAGCTTGTAATATTGTCACCGAAGCATACGAAACAAAACCCCGAGTAACAACATAGGAACTGTGATCTGGTTGCTGTCACTGCGGAAACAGTTCTGTATAGCGCCGTTGTGACTTTCTTCTATTGTGTGCAGTGAAACCGTGTGCAAGGTGCACCGTCAGTAATACTTCCGAGTATTACTCTTAACTAACAAATAAATCAGCCGTAAAAACTAGACCGAGACAGAACTGCTGGATGTGATGTTGAGGGCCAAGAGTAAAGTGGCCATTATTGTCGAGTACGGTGAGTGAACGGAACAGGTTTCTTCCCAAACAAGGTAAAGCGCAGACCGTGTCCTGAACTAATTTGCAGTACAGTACAGATACAACGCTAAATGTAATGAAATCAAACGAAATTCCACAGCACAGCATGTGGCCCTTATGCCAAAATACTCAGACAATATCCTTGAACATTCGAAATGTTGTCGGCCGAGTTCCCGTTCACCGTCCATGTGCAGTTTTGGTGGACAATAAAATTTTTTGTGAGGAAATCTTTCTATGCCGAATATACTCATACACTGATGTCTCTATCACTGTTCTAAGCTGAGGGTGGGAGATTTTAAAACAGCTAGTTCACTAAATCATTCGCAACGACATTCTTTCTCCCCTGCTACTTATTCCTTCAGATGTGAACTAGTGAGTCATTCGACAGAGGTACATGCATCTCAGATCTCTGTCTTTTGAGATAGAGATCGAACTGCGTTTTAAGAAAAGATGGTTACTATTTCCTACCTACTTTCTAGGACGTGTCGAACAAGTGAGCCACTATACTCTGATACATACTCTAAAAGACACACAGACACGCAACCGCCCTAATTACTTATGTGGAGCAATATTGTGTCAACTTCCCTACTACCGAAGAAGGGCTTCGGGAAGTTTTCCTTTGTTGTCAGGAAAATGATGGTACTGGCAGGACACTACTAAATATATCGGAAACCAGAAGCCTCGCCCTCTTCATCTAAATTCGGAATTAAACTGGAAAAAAGAAGGTTACACATCAGAAAGTTGACAGCGATACTTAAAAAGAAAATCCTTGACATTAATCATTTTCTTACACAATGATTGCTTATACACAGAAGGGCCATTTCTTTGTCTCAGCAATTAATTAGGTGTCAAACCTTCAGTTCTGCTGTTCCAGATGTGTCAGTCTATGCGAACGCCACTGAACTATTTCCAGTTCACTCCGTTTTGACCTAACTATGCCTAATAAACTGACCAGTTGGGTAAGGTATAAACTACAAACAATCGTTAGTCATCACATGAGACTCAATGGCATTCTTCGAACACATCCTCGAGATTACTTTTTTTAACAGATAGAAAAACGTGTAAATACACAACAATGATCTTAGCAATGTGTAACATGACAACAGATTTTTTTGTTAGTTTTTTCAACTTGCGCCACGTCAAGCAACGCATATATATTCTAATGTTTAATCCGTATGGGAAGCTCTTGAAAGCATCACAATATCATCCCATGAGCCGTGTTTGATCATGTCTCATCTTTCGAATGTGATTTTTCATCTGTTAGTCATAGCTTCTTTTTTTACATCGTCTTTCATGAAGTTGTGCCCTAGTGTATCACTTCTTTTCCGTGGAAACATTAAATACAGGTACTGCTTCTTGTTTGAAGCAGGGAGAACTTCTACTTATATGGTGAACGGATGTTTGTGTAATTAATTATTTACATTCTGTGAGAAATCTGTACCTTTTTTCCTAGCTTCAAAACATCTCGATAACATTAAATTACCATACGCTTCATTTCAGCACCAAATTTATTAAGTAAGAATCTGAATGAATTGCGTTTTACAAAGTAATGCTATTGACATGCCCTGAAACTTAAATTGTTTTCCGACGTCCATGTAATCACACATACATCAGGTAAGCTATTCATTACTTCTATTTAATCTGTACTTCATCTCACCGTTCGTTTCTCTTGACAGTCTCAGCACATTTTTCATAACGCATGAAGATATATTCGCTCAATTCTCAGCATTTTCATACAGCAACATTTTTTACTATTCGCTCCTGCAGTGCTTCCTCCTCCATTTCATACTCGCAGCAGCTATCGTAGGAAACATTCCTTCCTAATTTTAGAGGTAATAAAAACGTAACGTTAGCCGCTTCTTCTTTTATGGAAATATGAGACACGCTATAAAGTGGATTGCACTTTTCTTTGCTTCAAAATTATTGCTCATGAAAGTAAGTTTGTGACAATTTTTTTGAAAATTTTTAGATGACTAAAGGCAGTCTTTAACATTAAAAGAGACATACATTAACTGTAATCTCCGAAAACAGTATAACACAGACTGCAGAACATGGTGTTTTCTTAAGCATGTTTCGGTGACGCAGGTGCTCAAAAAGCTACGTGTATATAGAGGAAAAGCTTTTTTCGGTATAAATTACTAAACTTTGATCTAAGGCAAAATGGGAAGAAGTACAAATCAGAACAAATGCATGATTCTTTCTGGAGTATATCATTATGACTTACAACCAGCTTCCTTTGGCAGAGCCTTGAGATGTGCTATTTCTACGGCCACAACCTTCTCAAGTGTCATGCACATGCTTACAGATTCACAAAATCCCGCCCTCTCGAATATCCTATCGCAGTGTCGGAATTTGCTGAATAACACTAATATTTTAAGGATTCTTATTTACGCTACATAAATAGAAACAGATAAAATAGGCAATATGTCTACGATGTGTCTGAACAGCCAAGTAAAAACTGAATTAAGCTCTTAATACATTTTTATTTAATACATAATCACCTGTAGAACACAGTGACTACTTACAACGCCATACATTCCTTAAAAAACTCAATTGCAGATGAAATCCTTGAGTTTCATTATATGATTAAGTGCTGTAGCCATTCTACAGCGAGTATCACATGCGCAGTAGAAACGGAACGGGGCTGGGGGCGTAAATTACATCCAAGCAACACCTTACAAGTTGCGTCATATAGATTCCCTTAAAGAAGAACAATTTCAGGTTAAGTTACAATGGCCTCAAGAAAGTTCGTTTCACTTACAGTTAACATGAAAACACCAAGTCCCATATATCATACGTTTAGGTGCAAATACGAGGGTCTAGTACTGTAGGGGATTGCTGAATGAAAAAACTTACTGCATGTATAAATGCTGCGCAAGTGAATAATATTTAACAATATATATAAAAATCTCCTCAAGTCCCCATTTGCACCATACATTGTAATATTGCGTCAACCACGCAAGAGTGTGCAATCATTTCCCGAAACATCTTTTGAGGTCAGACTGGTGTTGGTTGGATCCAAAATATCTGTTATTTCATCAGCATTCCACATGTTTCGGCATCCTTCTTTGATGCCGAAGCTATGATTCAAGACCTCTACAAGAGGAAAGGACTGTCAGTTGACGTGAGAAAGGAAAGAATGGTAGTGGATATGGAAGACATAGGGAATTCAGTCTGAGTCAAAGTTTTGATGAAATAAGGCGGAAAGCATAGATAACATTACTTCAAATTCCTACATAGTTGGCACAAGTGGCAGCCATAGTGATATTCACGTTGAATTTTATAATAGTCAAGAGACATACCACCAAATTTTCCGAAAAACACCTCATCTCAGAATCAATCTAACATCTTATTTATGAAAGTTGCTGACAAGAATAATGCAGAGAACAACGGAAACCTAATCTGAAGATAAGTTAGACGGCGATCGTCTTGGGTTTAGGAAAGATAACAGCAGCAGGGAGTTAGTTCTGACGTTGTACTTGATCATGGAAGTACGACTTGAGAAATATCAAGACACGTTCGTAAGATATGCCGATCCAGAAGAAGCATTCGACGGCAAGAAATAGGAAAAATATTATAAATTGTCAGGAAAGTAGCAGTAAGCTATTACGAAAGACGGGTAATATACAATATGTACAAGAGCCAAGAGGGAACAATAAGATTAGAGGACCGAGAACAAGGTGCTCAGATTAAAAAGAGTTCAATGTATACTTTGAAGTAGCAATTACAGAAATAAAATTAATGTTCGGGAGTGAGATTAGAAGTCAGCGTATAAGGATATAATTGATACGATTCTCTGATGACACCGTTGTTCTCCGTGAAAGAGTGGAAAAATTCCAGGATCTGTTGAATGAACTATAGAGCATACTATACGGACTGGGAATTAACCGAAGAGACAAATGTAATATGGAGCAACAGAAATGAGATTATGAATAAGCTTAATTTTAAAATTGCGAACAACGAAGTAGACGGCCAGAAGAAAATTTGCTGCCTTGGAAGCAAAATTATTGGAGACGAACGAAGCAAGGAGGATATAAGAAGTAGACTATTTCAGGGAAAGTGGGCATTCCTACAAAAAATAAGTCTACTTGTATCAAAGAAAGAATTATGGAAGAAATTTCTGAGAATATGCATATGAAGTAAAGCAATGTATGGATGTGAATATGGACTGTGGGAGAACGGTAAAGGAAGATAAGCGAGGCGTTGGAGATATTGTGGTACAGATTAATTTTGAAAATTAGGTAGCCTGATAAGATAAGAAATCCTCAGAATTGGCGAAGAAAAATATTAGGTCTACAACTGTGCTTCCGCCGTTTTGCAATAGACTGCAGTAGTGGCAAGTGGGGTTCAGGTGGTTGGTCATAGGTGTAATACAATTAGCTGAGGCATCTGTAAACACAATAACATACAAATGTTAGTCGATTTGTGATTGCATCATTAGGTTATTCTCGGTTAGGTGCGTCAACTTATGTACCCATTTCTCGCAATTTGCTGGAAGTTTTAATTTTCTGCTTTAACATGAAGACAACTGCGGCTGTGGCTCTTAAAATGCTGGGTAAGACCAATGGTGAGGGAACTATTAGTAGAAGAACGTGCAGAGAATGTTTTCAGCGCCATAAGAACGGTGATTTTGATGTCGAAAACCGACATGGCGGTAGAAGGCAGAACGCTTTCGTAGCTACTGAAACAGAGGAAGACAGTCACAGGACATCATTATCGAAAGCAATTGATTCGTTCGAGCCCAGCACTGAAACACAAACGGCCACAATACAGCGATAGACACGTAAAGGTAATTTTGCAGCAGGTCAGTGCTTGACCCAATGTCGCAAAACCCGTCAAACATACATGGAAACGTTGAAATGAGAAGTTCTATCCCTCCCGCCGTATTCTCCATACGTTGCTCTCTCTGACTACCACCTTTTTCGATCAGTGGCGTACAGTCTGGCTGACCAGCACTTCCGATCATATGAACAACTGCAAACTTGAATCGATTCATAGATCCCCACAGAAGACTCCCAGTTCTTCCGCCACGTGGTTCGTATTCTGTCCGAAAGATAGGAGAATGTAGTGGCCAGTGATGGACAATACTGTGAATCATAATTTTTTGTAAGTTTTTCACAATAAAGCCCCGAACTTCGAGATGAAACGGAGGAGCAAAGTTGTAGACCCAGTACGCTGGGAAAAAACTGAAGAGAAGGATGGGATTATAAGGCATGTGTTAAGATGTCAAGAAATAACATCGGTGGTGTTTGAGGGAGCTGTAGAGGATAAAAACTGTTGCGGAAGGGAGGTATTGGAAAATATCCAACCAACAGCTGAGGGCGTTAGGTGAGAGTTCTGCTCTGAGATGAGGTACAGGAGAAAACTCGTGAAAAAAAAAAAATACTGCTGCGATGGTTTACGCGAATTGAAGTATGTCCCAAATGATGCTTACGCATCAGAAGACTTCCCTACTGTTGAATATCGCTTCCACGTCACTAAGTCACTGATGTTCTTCTGATTTTGACCGCAGTCGTAAGATGCAGAACATACTTTTCTTATTAGTGTCCACGCCTTCCTGTTATTGTGTAAGATGTTCGGATTAGATGACAAATCAAGCTACCGTTGTATCCTTCTTCCACTTAGTTGCTCTAGTATTCGTTTCCTGTCATTTGTATGAATTATTTGTTGATATACCTATAGCCAGCTGAATCAGCCAATGTTTTGTCTTACTCTCCTTGATATGTATCGTATAGCTGCATCCGTAATAGCTCCCACAAATCTTTTTTATGTTCTGTTGTCCCTCGCAATTTACTATCCACTTTTCCGGTGCAGCTTCCATCATGCTCTTCCACAGTCATATCTAATGATAGGAAGCCGCCCAAACTTCCTCGTATAACTTAGAGAAAATATCTTAGTGTCACTGAGGAAGAACTAATTACTTTCCACCTAGAAAAATGTATGGATTTAGACCGCTTGTCAGTTTACCTTCGCTGTCATTTTCCTCTGTCGGTCGCATTCTTCCTAGTTCGCTGGCTACTCAGTACACGCTACTATACTACATGACGACAGTTGAAATGAAGTAAGTAAATGCAATTGGCGAATCACTTGGGACAATGAACATCGTGTAGCTTACAATGTAAGACAAACTTAGAGTCCTTTGCTCTTTCTTGACGACTTCTTCATCATTTATCTTTTAAAACAGAGCTTCTTAAAATCAGTAACGTCTTTCTTTGAGTCTTTGATATGGCCTTCTCATATGGAACAAAATTTCATACGCTTTTGTACCTTCAGAGATGATCCCTAATTTTCATCAGTGTTTTCATTATTTAAATGTGTATTATAACTTTGACGATGAACTGTCATTAGTTAATTCAGTCAAAAAACAATGTTACTTGATACGTTATCTACGGTGATTTCTAAAATATGACTACCTCTTACGGTAGTAATTTTGGTTTGCTTTGAAAAGAACAGTTACAAGCATTTCTGGTTGCTCTGTTACTTTGGATCAGTGGCAGCTCTTCTGTTCAGTACGGTGCAGACGTAAAGCGGTCCGCTGTCCACGCAACAGCATCTTGCAAGTTGATTCGTACGATTCACATTAGGCGATTCGTCAAGACACTTGAATGCTAATGACTAGTATTTTCAATAATACACAGACAATACAGATAATTTAGTGCAGTTGAAATACTGGGAGTTACTAGGTGCTTATTTAATGGGGTATGCCAATACTCAGCTGCACACAACCCTCAATAAAATACCGAAGGTATTTTCCTAAAATTAAAAATAATTATTATTAGCATGTATGACAGAATGGCCCAGGTGCTGATAATTATATAGCTTCGAATATTATGTTCTGCGGGTAAAAATTCCATCCTCTCTTTCTCTAAGATATTACCGTTATGGAACCTTAACAGCTTGGACGCAGATTTTTGTTGTGTTGAACTTTTCAGAAAGCTACTGCTGAAATTTATATGCACCCATGCTTGTGTCTTGATTGAAAAATCACCGGTTTTATAGTAGATTAACTCAGCTGCAAGGATATGTAAGCTTCACTGTTGTATTCTGTTGCACTGTTGTGAAAGTTGGCACAAAAGATGCATGTCAGCACTGCATTTACACATATGTGAAGGTAAGCATCGAATACGTAGTACTTTTGTATCGCTACAACGACTGATGTTTTTCCAGACACGAACACAGTGTGTTGCCTCTTGAACGTAGTTTAATTTGTATTCTAGACCAGTTTCTGCTATGAAATGCATCGGAGCTCACACGCATCAGAACACGAAGGAGACATTCTGTGATGAACAATTGCATTGGCATGGCTTGTCGCGAAAGCAAATTTCGTACACGATTTCATTGCCTGGTCCAACATACCACTCCCGTCTCCAGTATCAATGTTACCCAATAAAAGCGCCAGCAATTTTGAAAAAGCACCAGTATCTCACAATCAATTCGCGAAAGCAGTTGTCAAATCTAAATTTTTAACTTTCATGGGTGTCAGTGTTTATAGCGTATGTTGCGTTCCTCAAAGTGGTTGTCATAGACGTGGACGCACCAATCTAATTTTTAAGTAGTAAACATATTTAACAAAAAATAACTAACATTCCAATGAAATAATAGTGATCCTTTCTTTAAAAGCTTACTTCAGATTTCTGTAACTCTGCATGATATCTTCCCACTTGCAGCCTGCATTCTGTCATACACTCTCTCTGTAAAACTTTCTTCAGACCATCTTCCTTGTATTCTTTACAAAAGTAGATGCAAGAAATGAAAGGCTGTATTCTACAAATCATTCATTTAGCTATTATCTTGTGCTCGCGGTACTAAATTCTACAATAATCGACCTGCTGAACATCAGCCGAAAGCAGGAAATTTCGAAATAAGGATAGTACTGTAGACACATAATATGTGGTTTCAACGAACAGTTTTCAGTCTTGTATTGCGAATAACTTCCATTCCTATAACATGAACATTGTTTGGTAGATTATATCTTATTGATTTTTTTTTCCTTTTCTTGTATTGTATTGTAGAAACTGGCCGTGCTGAACTGTACTGCGTCTACAGCTCTAGTGTATGCAATTTTGTTTTGCAAGGAAATTATGGCAGAAGATATGCTCTGAATTTAAATTTGTCTATAAAATTAGCGTATGCATATCTTTCTTTTGCAAGACGAATAACTGCAAGATATTTTAATTGTATTTTTCACATTTCTTTTTTCTCTTCACTTGCCTTCTTGTAATATAATTATTTTTCTTCTTTCCTACACCTTCTGTATCAACAGCGGACAAAGTGTAGCACGTTACCATGGTAAGCTCTTTCTCTCTCTCTGTGTAAGACTTTCCTTACTGTATCTTTCCCGTCTGCTTTTCTGTCTGTCTTTCTATGTGTGCCTGTCTGCCTTCTCTCCTTCTGTCTGTCTCCCTGTTTCCTTAAATATGTCCTTCCTTCTTGGCCTCTGTTTGTGCTCGGTCACCCGCCCTTCCCGTTATCAACTGCGTAGCCAGCATGTACGCCCAACTTTTAATTGGTTAGCAGCGCAACAACTAAGTTGAGTGCCCGCCATAAAACTCTGGTAAAGACCGTCTTGCGAATTTTTAGCTCAATTAATTTTTACCTGAATTAGTTTAAGCGCTCTTCACACAAAATATTCTGAATTACTTTATCATCATTCTTCCTTAAAAATCGGGTAAATTAAGTATAAGAATGTAATATTTGACGTAAAATATTTAAATTTAATTCCTATTTTGGTCTGTCTGAAGTCTTTATTTTCGAATAGATCGGACTTTGTGGTGGTATATTTGTCCCAAGAATATAACTGTTTTCCAAATAAGAGTTGGGTTTGCATTTTCGTTTTTTAATTTTTGTACATAATTCATTAAATATAATATAAATCATTCTATGTATAATTACTTTTATAAATAATTTCTGCATGATTTTCTTGACTTTTTACAGTAAACATAAAGCATTCATAAGAACTGGATATCAGTTTTGAAAATACCTGCATCAATTTCAAGAAAGCTGTTCCTGTCTCTTTTCATTTAAATGTCTTGTTACGTCAATAGAGCTATCTGATTATTGAAAACCAATAATTCATATCTAAATGCTTGAAAGGAATCCCAAACATTCTGAAACCAACATTTGCATTAGAGATAATACATGATAATTCTATGAGATATTGGATTTACAAATGATGCAAAGTACATGTTCTAGAATCGATTTCTTCTTGGGAGGTTAGTAAGCTCCGGGAATGTAAATTCGTATATGAGTCTCAGCAATATGTACACTTCAACAGTGAAGCATAAGATCAAATGGTTTATCTGCTTGCAACTATCATTATGGCATGAATCTGTAACTATAGCGTGAATCATTATACAGCTCAGCTCGTGCTAAACGTGATCCTGATCAACAATGTCGTGGTAAGTCTGTGTCATTGTCTGTTCAATTAGAAACATTTATTTTTAAGCCATTAAGGATGCGTCATGCTTCCAGTACTTTAATCGAACGTCGATACTAGAAAAACTGTTTACTCAAATGAATGACTCTCACTGCCAAGCCTAAGGATGTGTTTTGCCATAAGCGCTCCCAAAATTTCATTTGCACTGATGATAATTAATGAACAAAACGAGTGTACATTAGATTCTCACTGCTAAAACTGTGTTACAGTTTGTCTAAAAAAGGCAGAACTGTCACTTGGAACCTACTCAATAGTTAATCGAAGTACAGCTCAGTAACTGGCTACATATTTTCGTGACAAGTGACGATGAAATCTCCTGGCTGTTCTTTACAAGGTACTGCGCAAGCGCAAGTTGACCTTTTCTGTCAAATTAGCATTTGTTTTTGATATGAATCTCACAAAGTAAGTGAATCCTCTCATGTAACATACTTGTAATGGCACTAAATTATGTAGAAAGATTCTGACTGAAAGTTAATTGTAGTGGGGTCCGTCGCCGAGGATATAATTTATATAACATGGACCATACTTAATAAAATAAAAGTACCTGAGGCCAGTTCTGCACTTGATATCTCCTTTATGTCCTCCATTTCAAAAGTTAAGGATAATCTCTTATAGTTTGAGACCAAACACGATAGCCCCGGGAAGTTTGTGTTGATTATAACCTAACGATTATATTACTTGGCACTAAAAGTTCTCGGGTCTTCCTTGTTTTCTGTCGAAATAACAGGGTATATTTAATGTAAAGAACAACAACACTGAAACAGTACAATGAAGACTTAATAGGAGCAACCCGGGTACGGTGTAGGACATGGCCGTCAGTAAAATAATCATACATCAATTGTAATCTTCAGAATGGGCTGAGACTTTGTCGTAAAGAATTAAAAGAGACACACTACCGCGGCTAGTAACTTTCACAAGACGGTCTAAGATTAATCCAAACTTAGACGAAGCACGGATACATGAACGATGGACAGTAAGATTAAGCAAGAAACGTAGATTTCATGATGTGATTATGGTTATGACGTTGGTCAGTCCTGGCTGGCGTTGACAGTGGAGTCTGTCATTCACCGAGCAGTCTGGTAATACACCCCAGGACAAGGCAACTGTGATGGTCGTGTTTAGTTACACCACACATTTTTGTTAACATTTATTATTTTCAGAACAGATAGAGAAGAGTGAAGATGGAATCGTAGTAAATGGAGACAAACCTTCAAAGTGAGAATGGAAGGACTGACATAATGAACAGGAAGTTTTGCAGAGAAATTTCACAACGATACTGTACGCTACTTTCTAAAATGCTGTCCGACAAAAATTTCGTTTTGAGGCTGGTAGTAAACAATTTTGTCTTAGCGTAAGGAATTAGATACTTGCATATATATACTCTATTAATTGTCCACCTCCGCAGCTGAGTGGCTTTTTTCATTTTCTTTACGTAGACGACAAGGTATCTCAGTGTGTCAGTGTTTTCGGTCAGAGAGTTAGCTGCCCTCTGTAATTAAAAGACCTGAGTGAATGGACCAAGTATGAACTTGAACGGGTGCCATTGTACGTCCGTTCTTACCATACGCAACGAGTAATTACAAACAAAATGAGATCAAAAAAATTGGTCAGCGAGGCTGACTGCATTGCAGGAGACCCGGATTCGATTCCAGCTACTGCTAAGCGATTTCCCTTGGTTGCAGGGTGCACTCATCTTCTTGAGGCCAACTACGCAACTACTCGAGCAGTTAGCAGCAGTTCCAAGTTCAAGGAATGTAATGTACAGATGCTCCTGCGTACTGCATCTGATGAAGCCATTGGCAGATGATGACATGGCGGTAGTAGGGCCCCATTGGCGCGTCTAGGGAACTCTTTTTCTTTTTATTTACTTAGTGGTTAGACAGATAAATCCACTCCAGTTCTTCGCGAACGGAAAACACTCCATGCATCATGAACTAAGGTGTCTGTACCTTAGTCCAACAAAACTGGGCCCTCCACCACGGTATTTAAGACTTCAGTGCTCGAAAGTATGTAGATACCAACACTAAGAGGTCATCCTTAACAAACAACATAAAGCTAGGCCGTGAGGAAACAGACAAGTGTAGGGAGATTCAGATAATCTGTTAACCTCACAGTATTTCTTGGACGGTTTATAATATTCCAGAGGCACGCGCCATTTCTCTGTAGCTGGCAAGTGTGTTCTGACCAACAGGTACCACAACATCTTTTTCGTTCGGTCTGCTCATTGAAGACTTGTTCCTATTTTCTTCGTAGTACTCCATTGCCCCTCCAAAAGCAATTTCTTGCACCTTCGTAGTATTCCATTGCCCATCCAAAAGCAATTTCTTGCACCGTCGTTGAACTTCCATTCTTGTTCGGAATCGACGTTGCACGCACAACTCAACAGTTCTCTTCGCATTCCTTCTGTCCTTCTGTCTTCTGTATTCTTTGTATCTGAAGTAGCGTATGTAGCCTGTCTTGGTTTATGGAAGACATTAATTTCTTCAGACCAATCAGCGATCAACACAAGTGGACGAACAAACAGAATTAAAGCTACATTTCCTCTACGGCAGAAATGGAGAAAGGAGTTGCCACATTCATCAGGAACTGTCACAAATTTAAGAACATAGACATTCATAAATTTTGCTTAGAACAGCATATGGAAGCATGTGCAACAGAAGCAGAATTTTGCAAAAAGTCCTTCATAATATTAAGTGTACAACGACACCCTGCTGGTAACTTTAATCTGTTCGTAAACCACCCTGAAGCTGTATAGCCCATTTAACAACCAAAAACAAAGAAACAGTGGTTGCTGGTGATTTCAGTGTAGATTTCCTTAAAGACTCTCTCAATAAGAACTTATTTGAGTTAGTAACACTATCATTCAACTTAATTCCCGCTGTGAATTTCCCCATTAGGGTAGCCAATTGCTCACAAACAGCCATTGATGATGTCTTACTGGAAAAGTCCTATGAACAAAATTATACACTTCTGGAAATTGAAATATGAACACCGTGAATTCAATGTCCCAGGAAGGGGAAACTTTATTGACACATTCCTGGGGTCAGATACATCACATGATCACACTGACAGAACCACAGGCACATAGACAAAGGCAACAGAGCATGCACAATGTCGGCACTAGTACAGTGTATATCCGACTTTCGCAACAATGCAGGCTGCTATTCTCCCATGGAGATGATCGTAGAGATGCTGGATGTAGTCCTGTGGAACGGCTTGCCATGCCATTTCCACCTGGCGCCTCAGTTGGACCAGCGTTCGTGCTGGACGTGCAGACCGCGTGAGACGAAGCTTCATCCAGTCCCAAACATGCTCAATGGGGGACAGATCCGGAGATATTGCTGGCCATGGTAGTTGACTTACACCTTCTAGAGCACGTTGGGTGGCACGGGATACATGCGGACGTGCATTGTCCTGTTGGAACAGCAAGTTCCCTTGCCGGTCTAGGAATGGTAGAACGATGGGTTCGATGACGGTTTGGATGTACCGTGCACTATTCAGTGTCCCCTCGACGATCACCAGAGGTGTACGGCCAGTGTAGGAGATCGCTCTCCACACCATGATGCTGGGTGTTGGCCCTGTGTGCCTCGGTCGTATGCAGTCCTAATTGTGGCGCTCACCTGCACGGCGCCAAACACGCATACGACCATCATTGGCACCAAGGCAGAAGCGACTCTCATCGCTGAAGACGACACGTCTCCATTCGTCCCTCCATTCACGCCTGTCGCGACAGCACTGGAGGCGGGCTGCACGATGTTGGGGCGTGAGCGGAAGACGGCCTAACGGTGCGCAGGACCGTAGCCCAGCTTCATGGAGACGGTTGCGAATGGTCCTCGCCGATACCCCAGGATCAACTGTGTCCCTAATTTGCTGGGAAGTGGCGGTGCGGTCCCCTACGGCACTGCGTAGGATCCTACGGTCTTGGCGTGCATCCGTGCGTCGCTGCGGTCCGGTCCCAGGTCGACGGGCACGTGTACCTTCCGCCGACCACTGGCGACAACATCGATGTACTGTGGAGACCTCTCGCCCCACATGTTGAGCAATTCAGCGGTACGTCCACCCGGCCTCCCGCATGCCCACTATACGCCCTCGCTCAAAGTCCGTCAACTGCACATACGGTTCACGTCCACGCTGTCGCTGCATGTTACCAGTGTTAAAGACTAACCAAGGTTAGAGCAAATTCTACAAAGAAGCCATGAGTTACTCAAGGAATAGGGGTATCTCGTAAAACAAAAAGGAAACTGTATCTTCAATCAGAAACAGTCCTTATGTTGATGCTATAGCACATTACAAGAAGTACAGCAAAATATTAAAGATTGTAATATGGACATCAAAGTTTATATATTACAAGGAAAAGATAGTCATATCAGATAACAAAATAAAGACAATATGGGATATTGTGAAGGAGGAGACTGGTAGAACCAGGCATAAACAGGGACAAATAGCATTAAGAGTAAATGATACATTGGTGACAAATGTGTGTAGTGTTGTAGAACTTTTTAACAAACATTTTATGTTACTGAAAAGATGGGGTTGTCAGGTTCTGTAGATGATGCTATGGAATACCGCAGACCAGACATTTCAAGTAACTTCCATAAATATGAATTTGACCCTCACTACCCCAGCAGAAATAATTTCCATCATAACATCTTTAAAATCAAAAATATCTAGTGGGTATGATGAATATCAACAAAGTTAATTAAAGAATGTGACTCTGAAGTAAGTAACATATTAAGCTATCTGTGTAACAAGTCGTTTATCAGTGGAATATTTCCTGAATAGCTGAAATATGTTGAAGTTAAACCACTGTTTAAGAAGGGAGATAAATGAAATGCCATCAAATTTCCTTTCAATTTCACTTTTGCCAGTATTCTCAAAAATTTTAGAAAAAGTAATTTACAATCGGCCTTAGAACCATCTTATTTCAGATAACATACTGTCAAAGTCGCAGTTCGGATTTCTAAAGGGTTCTGATATTGAGAAGGCTATCTACACTTACAGTGAAAATATGCTTAATTTATTAGACAAAACTGCAGGCAAGTGATATATTTTGTGATATGTCAAGGGCATTTGACTGTGTAAATCACAATATCCTTTTAAGTAAATTAGAATATTATGGTGTAACAGGAAATGCTGCAAAATTGTCGAAGTCTTATGTCTCTAACAGGAAACAAAGGGTGTTGTTAGGAAAGACACATGTATTAAGCTACCAGGCATCATTCAACTGGGAACTAATAAATTACATGTGGGGTCCAACAAGGTTCCATTTCAGGGCTCTTACTTTTTCTTGTGTACATCAATGACCTTTCATCAGTAACATTAACAGATGCCCAGTTCGTTTTGTTTGCTGATGATACAAACATTGCAATAAATAGCAAATCAAGTGTAGTCTTAGAAAGATCAGCTAATAAAATATTTGTGGATATTAATCACTAGTTCCTAGCCAAATCCTTGTCACTAAACTTTGAAAAAACACTCTACATGCAGTTCAGAACTTGTAAGAGGTGTTACACAATTGTACGCCTAACACACAATGACAAGCAGAAAGAAGAAGTGGACAGTGTTAATTTCTTGGGATTACAGCTTGATAAAAATTCAACTGGGAGGAGCACACCACAGAACTGCTGAAGCGTCTTAACTGATCTCTATTTGCAATGCGAATTGTGTCAGACGTAGGGGACATAAAAATGAAAAAGCTGGCTCACTATGCTTACTTTCATTCCATAATGGCATACGGGATTAGTTTTTGGGATAATTCATTAAGCCAAGCTAAAGTTTTCTGGGCGCAAAAACGTGCAGTAAGAGTTATATGTGGTGTGAACTCAAGAATATCCTGCAGAAGCCTGTTTAGGGAACTAGGGATACCAACTACTGCTTTCAAATATATTTATTCCTTAATGAAATTTCTCATTAATAATACATCACTTTTTCAAACTAACAGCTCAATTCATGGAATCAATACTAAAAATAAGAATAATCTTCACAAGGATTTAAAATTACTTACTCTTGTACAAAAGGTGTGCATTGTTAAGGAACACACATTTTCAATAACTTGTCAGCAGCCATAAAAAGCTTAACAACCTATGAAATTCAGTTTAAGAAAATCCTTCGGCACAATTTCCGTGCAGTAATGTGTTTATTGTAAATAAGTGTGTGTGTGTGTGTGTGTGTGTAAGTACAATCTAACTTCCGCACTGTTTCAGTGCAGTAATGTGTTCATTGTAAATAAGTATTATAGTAGTACTATTACATGTTTATTACCTTATAAATAAAAAAAATATTTTTTCGTATTTAATTCAGTGCATTAGTGTTTGTAAAATGATTTTTTCATAAAGTGTTCATTAAAAAAAGTGACGCTCATTCCACCTGGGACCTGTGGAAGGTACATTAGCTTATTAGTTTCAGTTGTAGATATTTGTCATGTGTCATTGTTTTTCTGACATGTTCTACGTCCTGGAGGACCTCCTCACTACGGATCAATTGGAATGAAAGTGAATCTAATCTAATCTACGGCGCTTTTATATGGTATCGCAGTGGTACAGCGCTCTTTTTCCTCCTTTGCAGAAGTGATATAGTTTCATAATTGGATATGAAATCACGAACTTGAGCACAAAGTAACAATCGGTTTCGTGTTCAAAACACATAAACTCTGCATTCTGAAAATTGTTATTACTTCGAAACTAGTACTCAGAATTAAGATATTAGCAACAGAAATTACTGTAGTTCCACTTGAAAAAGTTGATATCGACATCTCCATAATTATTACAGCTATGAACTGAGAGTATACGTCGTTTAGTGAGAGCTTTCTCACGATTCATCTAACCAGAATATAACATTTCTGAGTGACTCTGTATGAAGTTTAGTAAATAATTTGATTCTTGCTTGCAGAAGTGCAGATTTTTAACAAATATTATAAATTAGAGGCTTCCAGAATGATATGAGTCTACAAAAGTAAAGGCTAAACATTAGCAGAGGAAATTTGACTGCCGCACTGGCATTATTCCTCTGACGACATTAATAGACAAAGTGTAATTATTCGGATTTGTCCACCTCATTAACTCAGCCATTTTAATTCTGAGCTTTGGAATTTGTATGGTGACGAGAAACGAATGGGAAACAAAATAAAAACGGACAGCTTTCCGCAGAGTCATTCAAGATAATGCGATTCGTGACCATTAGGCAAACTAACTTTAATTGATATACAAAGTTTGGATTATTAAATACTTTCTGATCTATCGAAATAAAGGTTTTATTGTTTTATTATTTTTTCGTATATTTTTCATCCTACCCCTTTTTTATTTCGTTGTGTTTCGGTAGAATGAATGCTGGTTTTTTATGTGGGTACACCGGACACACCTAGAACAGAGGACTCTTTGTTGCCACAATCGTTCCTATATTAATGCAATTCGTTGGTTAACCTGCACGATTGTTCTATATATAATGCGTGAAAATTCTGTGCATGTTTCATTTAGTTAAAATCTGTTATGCAACTGACAGAGTTTTCTACAAACTTAATGATAAAAAAGTTGCATTTTTATTCTAGTATACAACTCACTTATCTACTGTTACTATTTGAGAAATTCACTAGAGCTTCATTATGACAACAGATTATTACATCGCGGTGAAGATTTTCACAGTTAATGAAGTATATTAATTATTATAACAATCCACAAGTCAGACATAGGACCGTAGTGTAAATCTCCGATGAATAATGATGAAGTTTTTGACAACACAGTTGGTGCCAATCAGATATTCGCTGTAAGAAGTCAGGAAGTCTGTGGCGCTACCAGATGAAGAAAACTATACTTTCGTACTCTGTCGCACAGAGCTAGACATGAGCTCCGTAAAATAGTTGGCTGGACTCACTATATGCTGGAAATGAGTTCTTGGAGTATAGTGATGTTAACACTATATTTCATGTATGTTAAAGATCAATTCAAGATGACTCCAAATACCTTAGATCAATATCGTGACCCATACTGGAAAATGGATTTAAATCTCATACAATCACTGTAATCTCATCAATTGACGGGACGTGAAAATTTCGAAGATTGCCGGTCCTGACAAGTGACGATGTATAGTTTCTCCCAGTTTGAATTTGAAACGATGTACATTGACGGACTCGATCCGTCTTCACTGTTTAGCGAGATGAATGTAGTTTCTAAATTGGGCCGTTTGAGGCATGAAGGTAAACTTCTGGAAGGCGGCAGCTGTTCGTTTAGACCGTATAGCAACGAAGGACACGGTTTCGCGATGTCTTACGGTCGACGAAATGTTGCGTGAATTGGAGCAATAATTTGTTGAAAATGGCAGTGAGGATGACGACATCGACGATTCACATGACGATTCTTACTCTGTGCAGGAAAAAGTGTGTCAAACGTCAAGTGAATATTTCTCGTTTTGACTGCATAAAACGTTACTTTAAACATTGCGTTCTTTTCTGATGTTCCCTCATTTTCTGAAAAATAAAACATACGTTTTACTTGCTGTAGGCCAACATGAAAGGCTGCAAGAAAATACACTGCATAGATGTGCAGCAAGTGAGAAATAACCACGTGCAAGAAACCTTGCTAAAAAAAAATGTCCTATGTGAAAGAAACGTTTAACAGTTTATAAGCGTAATCCAGAAGAAGCACAGCAAGTTTCAGGCTTTCATAAAAGGTTATTATCGTAGTTAGATGTTGGCTTGTGTTCTTAATAAAAAAATATTGAAAAATGTTCGGAATTCTAAGAAACGGCAAGGCTTACTTCGCCGGCAGTCAAAGTTTTAATCAATTAATAATGTGCTTACGCAGATAACACAACAACATTTCGCCATCGAGTTACAGTGTCACAACTTCGGAGTAGCTGTGGACAGTAGCAATGAAACAGAAGAGTCGCACAAAGTGTTCTGAGTGGTGCTGACTTTTAACGATCAATACCAGCGGACAATTTATTACGCCCGTGCTGCATTGCTTGTCCATTGGGGGCTCATAGTGTATTAATTTATGTAGGTTACCAGTTAATAATAAGATCGGTGCATACACTACTGGCCATTAAAATTACTACACCACGAAGAAGACGTGCTACTGACGCGAAATTTAACCGACAGGAAGAAGATGCTGTGATATGCAAATGATTATCTTTTCAGAGCACTCACACAAGGTTGGCGCATGTGGCGACACATACAAGGTGCTGACATGAGGAGAGTTTCAAACGATTTCTCATACACAAACAGCAGTTGATCGGCGTTGCCTGGTGAAACGTTGTTGTAATGCTTCGTGTAAGGAGGAGAAATGCTCATCATCACGTTGCCGACTTTGATAAAGGTCGGATTGTAGCCTATCGCGATTGCGGTTTGTCGTATCGCGACACTGCTGCTCGCGTTGGTCGAGATCCAATGACTGTTAGCAGAATATGGAATCGATGCGTTCAGGAGGGTAACACGGAACGCCGTGCTGGATCCCAACGGCCTCGTATCACTAGCAGTCGAGATGAGAGGCATCTTATCCGCATGGCTGTAACAGATTGTGCAGCCACGTCTCGATCCCAGAGTCAACAAATTGGGACGTTTGCAAGACAACAACCATCTGCACGAACAGTTCGACGGCGTCTGCAGTAGCATGGACTATCAGCTCGTAGTCCATGGCTGCGGTTACCTTTGACGCTGCATCACAGACAGGAGCGCGTGCGATGGTGTACTCAACGACGAACCTGGGTGCACCAATGGCAAAACGCCATTTTTTCGGATATATCCAGGCTCTGTTTACAGCATCATGATGGTCGCATCCGTGTTTGGCGACATCGCGGTGAACGCACATTGGAAGCGTGTATTCGTCATCGCCATACTGGTGTATCACCCGGCTTGATGGTATGGAGTGCCACTGGTTACACGTCTAGGTCACCTCTTGTTCACATTGACGTCACATTGAACAGTGCACGTTACATTTCAGATGTGTTACGACCCGTGGCTCTACTCTTCATTCGATCCCTGCGAAACTCTACATTTCAGCAGGATAATACACGACCGCATGTTGCAGGTACTGTACGGGCCTTTCTGGATACAGAAAATGTTCTACTGCTGCCCTGGCCGGCACATTCTCCAGATTTCTCACCAATTGAAAACGTCTGGTGAATGGTGGCGAGCAACTGGCTCGTCACAATACGCCAGTCACTACTCTTGATTAACTATGGTATCGTGTTGAAGCTGTTTGGGCAGCTGTACCTGTACACGCTATCCAATCTCTGTTTGACTCAATGCCCTGGCGTATCAAGGCCGTTATTACGGCCAGAGGTGGTTGTTCTGGGTACTGATTTCTCAGGATCTATGCACCCAAATTGCGTGAAAATGTAATCACATGTCAGTTCTAGTATAATATATTTGTCCAAAGAATACTCGTTTATCAATGTACCAATTTTAATGGCCTGTAGTGTATGCGACCCGAGGTGCCGCCTCCCTATGTCAGAACTAGCTCTTTAGAAAAAATGTTTGACGACCACTGGCCTATAGTAAAGCTCTAATTGGCCTCTCTCTCACAACACATGCTCAAAGATTTCTTGGGGGCGCCTTGCCTCAGTTCGCGCAGCTCCCCTCGTCGGAGGTTCGGGTCCTCCCTCAGCCATGGGTGTGTCTTTTGTCCTTGGTTTAAGTTGGATTAAGCAGTGTGTAAGCTTAGGGACCAATGGCCTCAGCAGTTTGGTCCCAAAAGACCTTACCACAAATTTGCAATTTCCTCGAAGTTTTCAAGTACAGAATACTGCTTAAGATGGAAATTCTAATAAAGATTTATACGTTTCTACTGTTATAACATAACTTTTACTTAAAAATCACTTTCAGTACACAATAATAAAAAAGTCAGTGGCGCAAGCCGAGAGCCAGTCTGTTTGCCTGTCTGTTTGCCTGTCTGTAGGCCATCGCCCGGGGATAGCTGGCTGAATGGAATGGGGCCATCCTCGAGGGACTGGTACTAGGGAAAATCCCAGAACCTACCCCGCTTTCAACCTGAGATCTCTCCAGGAACGAAGTCTGGTGCTCTACCTGCTACGCCATTTCAAAATAGCATCCCGAAGTACCTCCGTATTACTTCTTAAGTTTTCGTGAAATAGTTGGGACGAGATGTTTAGAAATATAGACTCAATGTTATTCTCAGCGCATCCGATAAAATAAGTTTATGATTACTGGCATTCAGATCAAATTTTAGTTGCTGAACACAAAATTAACTGACGCATCTATTAGATATAAATATGATTTTCAGCAGCGGAAATATAAGGGTGTATCAAAATGATAGCGATAAAATTGCCAGTGAAGTAGAATGTGTCTTGAGCAACAAAAAACGTGTGTGTGAAATCTTATGGAACTTAACTGCTAAGGTCATCAGTCCCTAAGCTTACACACTACTTAACCTAAATTATCCTAATGACAAACACACACACTCATGCCCGAGGGAGGACTCGAACCTCCGCCGGGACCAGCCACACAGTCTATGACTGCAGCGCCTTAAACCGCTCGGCTAATCCTGCATGGCAGTCCTGGGCAACAAACTGAGGGTAGGAATCTATATTTGGAAATGTCTTCCATTGAAGCTGCAGAGCGCAAAGTTACAGGAATCAACACCTACCGCAAGCCCACACCATTTCCATAAAGCAAACCTGCGTTTGTACACTGAAGCGACTGCACTTTGCAGTCGCCTCTGTGATGTGGCCAGCATGGACGGGTTCGCTATGAATTATGTCAAGCTCATTGGGAGAAGTTTCGTTTGTGTTACGCAAACGTATAAACCTTGTCTGCCGAGGTGGGGACCAGCGGAAGACGCTGGTCCATTCAATTTCGATGCTCTGTACCTTCGTCGGATGACTTCTTTGTGACCTGGTTTTTCCTTTAACTTTTTGCTAGACACTCTCTACAATACCTCGAAGTTGTCGGTATCCTTTCCTTATATCCTGCATACGTCGGATGTCTCCAGCGACGCCCATTGGATACGCAGTGCGCCGTTTTATCTGCCGCCACAGCCGGCCAGTGTGGCCGAGTGGTTCTAGGCGCTTCAGTCTGGAACTGCTCGACCGCTCCGGTCGCAGGTTCGAATCCTGCCTCAGGCATGGATGTGTGTGATGACCTTAGGTTAGTTAGGTTTAAGTAGTTCTAAGTTCTAGGGGACTGATGACCAAAGCTGTTAAGTGCCATAGTGACATCTTGGGTTGTCGTTTTCCATCTCCATGTCTCTGGTTCTTTTGTTTGTGTAGAGCTGCAGCTGGCCCCGTTGCTCCTTTAACAATTCCAGAGCCGGATCCCAGGCTCTGCTTAGCTCTGGAATTGTTAAAATGAACTAGAGACATGGAGATGGAAAACCAGCTCCTATCGGACTGCCAGGAGCAGCAGACGGAAACTGGAATACCCAGAAGTGGGACTGGTGGGCGCGGACCGCAGAGGGAACATCCAGAGCCGCAGCGGACGAAAAACGGAGCGGCAACGCTCCAGCAGGTCGTGGTGAGCGGGCGCGGACCGCAGGCGGAACGCTTGGTACCCCAGACCGTAGATGAAACCCCCAGGAGCGGGTTTGGTGGGCGCGGACCGCAGAGGGAACACCTATAACCGCAGCGGACGGAAAACGGAGCAGCAACGCTCCAGCAGGTCACAGGGAATGGGCGCGGACCACAGAGGAAGCACCTGCAGCAGTTGGTGGAGGGGGAAGGCCATAGGCATAAGTACTGGACCAGGTCCACTCGAGGAGCAGTCTCAGGTCGCACCTGATGAAGGTTACGAGCTACGTGACCGAAATATCGTGCAAGTACGACGCTGATATCCGGCAGAACACCCGACAACCCAAGATGTCATTAGATCGTCGGGAAAGCCTGAAGAGTTACAAGTGCCATAGTGCTCATAGCCATTTGAACCATTTGTCGCCACAAACAATATGATTTCTAAAAAATGGTTCAAATGGCTCTGGGCACTATGGGACTTAACATCTATGGCCATCAGTCTCCTAGAACTTAGAACTACTTAAACCTAACTAACCTAAGGACATCACACAACACCCAGCCATCATGAGGCAGAGAATATCCCTGACCCCGCAGGGAATCGATCCCAGGAAAATATGATTTCTAAAATGAAATGTTATGTACAGAGTAATACTGAATTAGACTAGCTCAATGTTAGATTTCATGGTATCTATTAACAAGGAAGTCAAAAGACAGTTACAGTAATGTACAATTTCAGCAGCGACTGAGTAGCGTTGCTGTCGAGATGGTGCAAGCCAGGTGTGGTAAAGGCATTTTTGCAGATCAGATCCAATGTGATAACTTTAGTGGATATGTTTCAGTACTGTGTTTGTATGGTTGGTATCGATCAGGTGATAATAACCTCACTATCGAAATATTGGTAAAAATTTGAGTGCATGTCTTTCTTTCCCAATATCATTCCCTATTACGAGGACAACCCAAGCAGACTGTTTGCAGATGATGCTATCGTTTGCCATCTATCAATATTATCAGAAAATCAAAAC
This sequence comes from Schistocerca gregaria, assembly GCF_023897955.1. Lineage (NCBI taxonomy): Eukaryota > Metazoa > Arthropoda > Insecta > Orthoptera > Acrididae > Schistocerca > Schistocerca gregaria. The sequence continues at coordinate 467,595,442 of NC_064922.1, forward strand.
TAATTACAAACTGATTTACACAAAATATTTGCATAGTGCGAATCGTGTCGATTGACTGACCCTGAATACCAAAAGTGCGAGGTCCTCCTATCAGCACTAAAAAATCCATTAAATATGATTCCACTATCACACAGATTTATATTAGATATACACTCCTGGAAATTGAAATAAGAACACCGTGAATTCATTGTCCCAGGAAGGGGAAACTTTATTGACACATTCCTGGGGTCAGATACATCACATGATCACACTGACAGAACCACAGGCACATAGACAAAGGCAACAGAGCATGCACAATGTCGGCACTAGTACAGTGTATATCCACCTTTCGCAGCAATGCAGGCTGCTATTCTCCCATGGAGACGATCGTAGAGATGCTGGATGTAGTCCTGTGGAACGGCTTGCCATGCCATTTCCACCTGGCGCCTCAGTTGGACCAGCGTTCGTGCTGGACGTGCAGACCGCGTGAGACGACGCTTCATCCAATCCCAAACATGCTCAATGGGGGACAGATCCGGAGATCTTGCTGGCCAGGGTAGCTGACTTACACCTTCTAGAGCACGTTGGGTGGCACGGGATACATGCGGACGTGCATTGTCCTGTTGGAACAGCAAGTTCCCTTGCCGGTCTAGGAATGGTAGAACGATGGGTTCGATGACGGTTTGGATGTACCGTGCACTATTCAGTGTCCCCTCGACGATCACCAGAGGTGTACGGCCAGTGTAGGAGATCAATTCCCACACCATGATGCCGGGTGTTGGCCCTGTGTGCCTCGGTCGTATGCAGTCCTGATTGTGGCGCTCACCTGCACGGCGCCAAACACGCATACGACCATCATTGGCACCAAGGCAGAAGCGACTCTCATCGCTGAAGACGACACGTCTCCAATCGTCCCTCCATTCACGCCTGTCGCGACACCACTGGAGGCGGGCTGCACGATGTTGGGGCGTGAGCGGAAGACGGCCTAACGGTGTGCGGGGCCGTAGCCCAGCTTCATGGAGACGGTTGCGAATGGTCCTCGCCGATACCCCAGGAGCAACAGTGTCCCTAATTTGCTGGGAAGTGGCGGTGCGGTCCCCTACAGCACTGCGTAGCATCCTACGGTCTTGGCGTGCATTCGTGCGTCGCTGCGGTCCGGTCCCAGGTCGACGGGCACCACGTGCACCTTCCGCCGACCACTGGCGACAACATCGATGTACTGTGGTGACCTCTCGCCCCACGTGTTGAGCAATTCGGCGGTACGTCCACCCGACTTCCCGCATGCCCACTATACGCCCTCGCTCAAAGTCCGTCAACTGCACATACGGTTCACGTCCACGCTGTCGCGGCATACTACCAGTGTTAATGACTGCGATGGAGCTCCGTATGCCACGTCAAACTGGCTGACACTGACGGCGGCGGTGCACAAATGCTGCGCAGCTAGCGCTATTCGACGGCCAACACCGCGGTTCCTGGTGTGTCCGCTGTGCCGTGCGTGTGATCATTGCTTGTACAGCCCTTTCGCAGTGTCCGGAGCAAGTATGGTGGGTCTGACACACCGGTGTCAATGTGTTCTTTTTTCCATTTCCAGGAGTGTATATAGTTGCGATAAATTGTTCATAATACAGAAAATGTTTCACAAAAAGCGGACAAAAGACTGCAACTTATAAGCGGAACGTTTACAAGACGCAACAAATCTGCTAAAAAGACATTCTGCACTACACTTTTCCACCCTCGCTAGAGTGCTGCTACGTAGTATGAGATCCTTACCAGATAGGATTGACGGGAGGCACTGGATAATTTCATATGAAGGCAGTTCGTTTTGTGTTATCGTGAAGTAGGGGCGACATTTTCACGGATATCAGATGCAATACGAGATGACAATCGTTAAAGCAGAGGCACTTTTTGCTGCAGTGAGATCTTTTCAGGAAATTTAAAGCACCAACTTTCTCCTCTTAATGCCGAAATACTATGTTTACTCCCACGCAAACATGGGGAAATGATGGTCATAATAAAATAAAAGAACACGGAGCTCGCAAGGAAATATTTAAGTCTTCAGTTTTCGCACGTGCTATTTGAGATTGTTGTACATAAATAGTCCAAAAGTAGTTGTATGAACCGAGAGCCAAACGCTTAACTGTGACGTTTCCAGAAAGCAATTTTCACTTTGCAGCGGAGTCTCGACCCGACTTACAGTTCTGACCCGCCAGGAAATTTCATTGAGATGTGAACTGCAGTGTAATCATGTGGATGTAGACTGAAGTCCCCTTCCGATTTGAGTGAAGGATGGCTGATGATCCACCAGACTTAGGCTTGGCAGTGCTGAGAGTATGTTGCCCGCAGTGTGACGTGGACACGTTGCAGACGTTGGTGTGTGTGCCGTTGTAGGGGGCAGCAGGCGGGAGTCGATGGTGGTGGGCGAGCTGCCGGCGCAGCTGCCCCAGGCGTCCGCGGGCAGCCCCTCGGACGAGGACGACCGCTGGGGGTGAGTCGCTGTCGCTGCTGCCTCCTGTCCGCCCAGCTGCTGGGTTTGCTCAACAGCTCAGGAGCAAGCGCGTCAGTATGTGCCAACACGCGCTTGTGTACATACACAGGGTGATCAAAAAGTCAGTATAAATTTGAAAACTGAATAAATCACGGAATAGTGTAGATGGAGAGGTACAAATTGACACACATGCTTGGAATGACATGGGGTTTTATTAGAAGCAAAAAAATACAAAAGTTCAAAAAATGTCCGACAGGTGGCGCTTCGTCTGATCAGAATAGCAATAATTAGCATAACAAAGTAAGACAAAGCAAAGATGATGTTCTTCACAGGAAATGCTCAACGTGTCCACCATCATTCCTCAACAATAACTGTAGTCGAGGAATAATGTTGTGAACAGCACTGTAAAGTATTTCCGGAGTTATGGTGAGGCATTGGCGTCGGATGTTGTCTTTCAGCATCCCTAGAGATGTCGGTCGATCACGATACATTTGCGACTTCAGGTAACCCCAAAGCCAATAATCGCACGGACTGAGGTCTGGAGACCTGGGAGGCCAGGCATGACGAAAGTGGCGGCTGAGCACACGATCATCACCAAACGACGCGTGCAAGAGAACTTTCACGCGTCTAGCAATATGGGGTTCTAATAAAACCCCATGTCATTCCAAGCATGTGTGTCAATTTTTACCTCTCTTTCTACATTATTCCATGGTTTATTAAGTTTTCAAATTTATACTGACTTTGTGTGTGTGTGTGTGTGTGTGTGTGTGTGTGTGTGTGTGTGTGTGTGTGTGTGTGTGTGTAGCGCGCGCGATTTGCATGTCAACAATACAAGTAGGAATCATGAAGTTTAAAATGTAATATCGAAAAAATAAAGTTACGTAATTTATTTTTTGTTTGCTTGCAGGTACACATTTGCAGTCTTGGTATTATTCGAGAAACTTAACCTTAGATCCAATCGTACCAGGAACGACACGCTCACGTGACTACGTGGAGTCACGTTACAGTTCAGAGTAGTGCCAGCTCGCAGTTTATGCCACATAAAATGACTGCAGAGATAAGAGCTCCGCAGGCAAAATCGATGGCTCTTACCACCATACGAGTTACTGACAGAGCTAAGGAAATGGCGATGGAGAATGCAAGCAAAATGTACACAATGTTGAACAGAGTGGGATTCAAGTAGCTACGCCAGAGAAGAAGGCACAAATGGCACACAAACAATTTCCTGTCGACGATACGAATAAATTTGGTATTAGACAGCAATTTCTGCAATATTATGAAAAGTACAAATAAATACCTACTAAAGAGGGCTGGAGGTGTGGCCTTCTGCTCTCCTAGCACTGTCAGCCGTGAAACAAGATAAGCCTGTATCCGTGAATAATAAATGTATGTATGTATTTCGACAGATCGTCACTGCCGCTCAGGACTGCCAGGATTGCTTGAAGCTGAGCCGCAATAAGGATATGCCGAAATGCTAGAGAGGCTATTAAGAAATTTTTAACGGAATATTCATTTTTTATTCTGGGATACACACTTACCTTGTTTCACGGCTGACAGTGCCAGGCGAGCAGAAGGACGATAGCTACACTGGTATGTGCTGACCTCTGTGTGGCTCGCAGTCTTGGCTGCTGAGGTGATGGCGAGCACGACGCACTGGGCGGCTACATCACAGGAGTCTGCTGACAGAACACAGTGTGGACATTGCCTGGTGGCCAGCAGCTGGGCTAACTGGTTACTAGGGTGCTCTCGTTCACGCCGAAGATGGTGTCCCACGAAACGCAGCTGTGCACAAAGTTGCCACAGTCATCAACAGTTACGTCACGGCCTCTCAGCGAGAGAACGCCCAGCGACGTCCGTGTTTGTTCATAGATACAGGCAGGTCGAAGAGAAGGGAGTTTGGGAACTCACCAGGTACCGTCAGCTAGGGCTCCACAGGACTAGTGGTAGGATGAACCCAAGTTCCAAAAAAAAAAAATGGTTCAAATGGCTCTAACCACTATGGGACTTAACTTCTGAGGTCATTAGTCCCCTAGAACTTAGAACTATTTAAACCTAACTAACCTAAGGACATCATACACATCCATGCCCGAGGCAGGATTCGAACCTGCGACCGTAGCGGTTGCGCGGTTCCAGACTGTAGCGCCTAGAACCGCTCGGCCACCCCGGCCGGCCAAATGAACCCAAGTCTTCTCATCAGCAATCCTTGGCAACCTAGTCCTTCAGGGCGGGCCGGCTGTTGCATGGTAACCGAAGACTTCTAGACAGACCTTGGATAGAGTGTCACAGGTGCCACCTCAGGCTTGGTTAGCTGCAAACTGAAAATGAGTGACATCCATGACAAGAATAGCAAGAGTGACTGAATGTGGCCCAGTTTTCTAGACTTGCACTGCGCCACAGTGTCACAACTTTTCTCTTCAGGCTTTCAGATTAGCTATTTCTGCAGCGTTGTTAGATGAAAGTCACTCTTACACAGGACTTGCGTGTTGTTACTTGCCTACAACTGGCATGTTGTTACTTCACTGCGTGTGGTGATACAGTAACAATCATCGTGAGGTCACCCTGGTGCATCAACATCTTGGTCAGCCAGCTTAGATTGTTGGTATGCAATATTAGTGTTCTTTCTCATTTTCAGTCTAGTGTAAATATTGCGTATTACCCTTCTCTGCCTTCAGCTCTCGTGCTGGTGCTGGCCAGAGAAAATTTTTAAAGTTTATCACATCCGATTGGAATATTATTCCGGGCACAACACAACTTTGCAAAAATTTCGTAGGTTTTTTTACTGTGAACTAGACTGCAATGTTAGAAAAGAAACAGGAAAAAAATCTGTCTGTGAGATTTGGAAAGGTGAGACATAAAAAAACATAGTTTCAAAAAAAATTCCAAATTGTATTTTTACGGTAACAAGGGTTGTAATATTTAGAACAACAGAGAGGTGCAGTTTTGGAGAGTGGGACGACTCACACCGAAGCGTGCAGAGAAATACAGGCAAGTGTGTCATTGACTTTATTACATTGAAGATACACAGAGGGCCTTCTGCTGAACTCCGTTCTAGTACCGGAATCTGCAGCGTCGGCGACCCGTCGACCAGCCTTGCGGACTTAGCGCTCCTATTCACGCCACAGCTACGTGGCCACCGCTTGCGTTAGTCGCGCCCGATAGCTCGGAACACGGCTGGCTGACTGTTCCTCAAGCGCGACTCGTGGATTCTATGTAGAGCGCCGAAGGGAAGCAGCTGACCGCCGTAGTTGTAGTGAGTCTTAGCAGCTCCGGCCGTCCACCCAGGCAGCTCGTTTAGTTCCCGCAGACAGCTCTGCCACCGGGAGGCAGCGAGTTCGCGCTCCGACCCCATCCCTGTGGACGGCAGCTTGCAGTCCGCCGGACGATGTCACCCAGAGAGCACAGCCTAGCAACCCTCTCGCTCCTAGCGACGCCGTAGCTCCAAGGTGTGACGCGCCCCGCCACAGCAATGACACGTCCGTGTAGCGGAGATTGGAGTTAGCTTCAGCTGGCCGGTTGGCCGACCAAAAGGTCATCGTTGTTGGTCTTCAACTTAAATAATCGTCATTCTCTTCAGTTCTATAAGCAGACAGAATGGCGACACGACTGCCGACTTTGAGTCTCCGGACTCGCTTATTTATACGTCTTTTCCCTACGCCTCTGACGAAGTGGGCAAGTGCGGTGCTCTTTGATAATTACAACGTCAGCACTCCTCAGCCAATTTCAGCCATTACGCACAGGTGACTAGGCGCTGTTGTACTGTAGCGCATGGGCTCTTCACAGCACGTCGGTGCCCTGTGGTGACCTGATTACTTCACATTTGTATACAGAACCCACAAGGCCGTGCATTCTAGCCTGCAAGCTGTGTCGTAAACCTGCCTCGCAGACTCGTTTGCAAAATATCAACACCGCCCGCGTCTGCCATCCGACGTGACAATCAGTCCCGTAACTACTGCCGTCCAGCCATAACTGAGCGAAACTTGCAAGAATTCCCCAAATCCACGCCTGTAATTATTCGTGGCGCAGCAACATATAGCATCAGAGTTGAAGGGGTCAGTCGTTTGTTCGAAAACATTACACTGTGAATAACTGTTGTCACAGTGATACTGTGGTAGGAGTATAGTCAAGTAAAAGTGTCGATCAGTGTGTAACGGTTGTGCATTGGCGTATAGAGGTGTAACGTGTGACAGTGCTCCACTTGTATGTACAGCGGTGTCCACCAGTGAAATTTCCGAAGTCGTTCAGGGATATTTGCTATTTTTGGACAAGGGATCCGTGGTCTCTGGTGGCTCATTACAAGGTAATTACCTCTCATTTTATTTCTGTTTCCATTTACCTTTGTACCTGTATTGCACTGAAAATATCTGCACAATAATGCAAATATCGACGGCCTGCACTTATGATTTTTCTAGAAAATAGTTTCTCCATTCATTCACGATACTTGTTATTGACAACAGAAATGCCGACTTTACTCTTCGCCCTCAAGCTTCTGTCACCAGTCTGTTTTTCAGTCAGAGTGAGTTGCCCCTTCATGGTGATACACAGCTGTGAGGGTCGGTTTACTGACGACGAGTTGGCCAGTATGCAAGTCGTGTATGGATTCGCTGAATGCATTAGAAGAGTGGTACAACGACGCTGTGCTGAGTTGTTCCCACAGCGTCGGCAACAACATCACAGTCAGTCTGCACCTGAGGATTGTGCTCATTTTGTGTTGCTGTGAACGGTGATTTTTACTACTCCTGTGAAGATCGTTTCACCGAAATGGAGATAATAACTGTAAAAAATGTAATCCATCATAATTACGTTATTACTCTGTAATAAGCCACTAGAAACCACGGATCCTTTATATCAAATACTTAGAAAATATGAGTGAGCCAACTTCGTAATTTTATAGATGGAGTTGGTGTTTACTCTTTAAAACATACGTTTTCTATATTGGAAATAATGTTCCAGGGATATGGTGAACAACTTGAAATGTTCCGCCACTGGACCTTGTGACCCACTTGTCGGCAGCGTGGTGGACCTGCAGCTTGGCCCCGGGCAGATGCAGCCGCGCGGCTACCGCCTCACGTCGGCGCGCTACGGCGAGGTCCACCTGGGCCTGCTGATGACCAAGGGCCAGCTCGAGGTGGAGGTGGTGAGCGCCCGCAACTTCTGCAGCGAGGACCGCGAGAACCCACCAGGTGAGCTTCCAGTGCCACCGCAGCTCACCGCCCTGCAGGTCTACTGGGCGAACTTAAATGTGTTGTGATTTGACAGCGAGCACGCTAGACTAATCCCGCCAGCAGTACACCAAAAGCAGTCTGACATTTTCACCTCTCTTTTTGTTGCTACTTTCACTTCCAAAAACTTTTGCACACTATAAAAGTTTCAAGCATATTTTCAATCACTAGCGCCGTGGGCTGCCTGCGGATAGTATCTTGTGAAGGCAACATCGAGACTCGAAACTTGAAATTCTGATGCCCACTAATTTAAATCGCATTGTAGTAGCTGTAAACAGAGTCTGTTGACCCATATTCTACACCACTTACCAGTCGCGTGGATTTCTCTGATGTAAAATCTCTAAGTACTATATGAATTTAATATGCAAAGTTCTTAATAACTATGGAACCTTAGGTCATCTTCCCCATCATTTATCTTCCAGGACCATGTCATCTATCAGGATTTGTTCCATGAGATACTTCGTTACTGTGTGTTAATTTTTGTCTCAATGTGTCAGCTCTGTCCAGATTGTAGCCAGTGTCACTTATTTGCTGATATTTGCTTTAACATTGGCTTAACAAGTAGTTATACCGTTACATCATTGTTTGTGTTGTCATCTGAGGGATTACATGTTTATACACTTACAAATTTTATTTCTGCTGCATGTTTCCAGACAATACAGTACAGTCGTATCTTTTACCGTTCTATAAAATTTCTTTTCCTTTCGCATCTTTGTCTGTCTGGCTTTCCTTCCGCTCACTACTATTAATTTGCTGTTGATATCACTGCCTCTTTCATCCCAAATGTTTCAAATTTGCGGCTTCTTATAGTGGCTTATTATAATTTGGCATGTTTGTTGCTTCTGAAAATTTCTCCTAATATCATTAATTTCAGTTTTTCTACTGAGATTCATAACGTACTATTATAACGTCTTATGTAGTTAGAGTATAATCCATTTTACTTTTCTTCTATTTACTCGTCATCAACAAATTACTTCTTTTTTTTTTTAGCCTTTGAGCTTACTTTAATTTCTTAAATATTTCTCACATAAACCGGTGAGGTGTTGCACTTATAAGGCACTGGGCATGCATTCAAGAGTACAGCAGCAGTTCGTCACTATTTGGTAATCTATATTTATATTTTCTGTGAGTTTCCTAAGTCGCTTAAGTAGAATGCCAGAATGTTTCCTTTGCAATTGCTCGACCGATTTATTTGCCCATCTTTTGCCAGTCAGGACCTGTGCACGTTATCTTATGATGTACGAGCCAATGCGTTATACTCGGGTTCGATGGTTTGAAACTGGCAGCAGCCACGACACCTCGATTCGATACGCTTGGTGGTAGTCTACTGTCCACAAGCAACTGAAAGCTCTTCACCTAGTTCCAATCCGTTTTCAGGCACCTGAAGGAGCTGTTAGCTATGACGAACAAGCTGTCTTTTTTGTGGATAATCTGAGTTAGTGTTTCATTCTGTCAACGAACAACATTGGTTATGTAACCTCACGGAACTAGAGAAAGTATCTGCGCTAGCTGAATAGAAATGTGGGAAACATAAGTGTCGAAGCAATTTATTGGACTCACCAAAACGAAACAATAATACATCCTCCCAAAAGAACGACAGACTCGATCCCATCTGCGGATCGTCACCAAATAATAATAGAAAAGACCTGACTCTTCACGGGGAGAGATCACGATCAAACAATTCTACAATGTCAAGATGTTCGTCGACAATACCAAGTCCGTCTGTAAGAGATCAGCCAGCTAGAAGAGGCGTCTGGCCGCCGCTGCCGGTGCGGCAGCTCGGTATACTTCCAAGTGGCGCTCGAACTGCCCTTTGCCGGCAGTGCGTCGCCTTATAAAGCCAGTTTGCCGGATGTATTGCGAACACGTGCCTGGTGTAGCAAAGTAGTTCCTGGGTTAGCTGCGACCTTTGGGGAAGCTGTTCTGCAGGCTCCGCGGAAGGGTAGCGGTCCCTGTGGCGGCCGTTGGTAGAGACCTGGTGTTGTGATGTGTTGTGTTGTGGCCACTGGTAAATATTTGTGTTGACAACACAGGCGACTTAGGTTTTTCTGCTGAATTAACGCCCTGTGATGCAGGCATCTCGTGCTGATTGGACGTGTAGTGGGATGCCGATGCAGCAGGCGCTACGATGTTTGAAGTGGTTGGCCACACCATACTATAAGCCATAACAATTGCAGCACAAAAAAATAGCAAGTAACGAGTTACTAAACCTACTATGTGTATTTAATATAGTAGGAAAAATAAGTGATTAAAGTTTTAGGTGATCTGGGGTTATGCATGTGCCACATTTATCACATGGAGCTGCCACGTCTGGCAGCAACAATGACTCTAATCGGGCTAACGTCTAGTCAGCTGAGCTTGGACAACAGATACATGTAGGTAGTTCCATCTGTTCCAACACTGTACCAGAGTTCATCAATTACTGCAATGGGTTGGGATTGGTGAGACGTCAATCTCTCGGCTACTCATGATCAGAGGAAACCTGTGGTACTGCGTGATCTTGCTGAAAGATAAGGTCACAGAGATCTTGAAGATAGTTCTCAACCACCAGCCTTTACACGTAAGGAGTATAACATTTGTTATCCAAATTGCTGACAATGCAAATCGGAACTAATTGTGTTGTGCACCCGATAGGACCTGTATCATCATGTAAGATTCTAGGCCCTTATGACTATGATGAATGCAGTCTGGTAGCATTTGTTCTCCTCGGAGGATTCGCATAAGATACGGTCATCGTCGTGTTTTAAGTAGAACCGGGACTCATCTGAAAAGTTGATGAAGTGTCTCTTCTGTGTCCAGGAATGTCGTTGGACGCCTCTCTCAGTTGCCGCACCACGGAAAGCAGCATCAATTTACTGCCCTCATGCTGACAATATGTAGTGTCCCATTCTTTGTCGCAATGTCTGTGTAGATACTTGTCCGCAGCATCTTATTGCTTGAAATTAAAGGACTCTGCTCTTAATAAAAAAAAATTTTAAAAAATCATTTGCGGAAGCTATATGCTTCGAAAATAACAACTTTTAAAACTTTTTAATCTTCTGTGGTGGGTCGACTTGCGCCTTATAATAGGAATTTTTCGTAGCGGCGAGCTTCGTATTACGTAGTTATAGTATTCATCACTGTCTATTATCCCATAATGTTAAATCGCCTCAAGTTCCATGACTATTAAGTGAAATTTTTAGTCTTAGTTTTTCACTTGAGTTTCCGAACTGTCTCCATAATACTCCTGTATTGAGCAAACCCACCAGTAACAAATCTAGCAGCCTACCTCTGAATTGTCGACCATTTGCCTTCCATACTACCGTCCTTAACTGCTGGCTCCATTTCACATCGATCTGAAACGTTACGCCTAGATATTTAATCGACATGCATGTGTTCTGTAATCTAACATTATATGATTGTTCTCTCCTACTCACCAGCCTTAACTTCAATCTTTCTACATTTACAGCTAGCGACCGTTCATCACCCCAACTAGAAATGTTGTCTAAGTCATCTTATATCCTTCTACAGTCACCCAACGACGATGCCTCCCGAACACCACAGCGTCATCCGCAAGCAGCCACAGACTGCTACTACCCTGTCCGTCAGATCGTTTATGTAAAAATTGAGTATTACTAGTCCCATCACATTTCACTGAGCCACAACTAACGATACCCTTGACTCTGTTAAACGTTTGCCGTCAAGGACAACGCACTAGATTCTGTTATTTAAGGGGGAAACAACATTAGGAGGCTGCTTGACACTGATTTTTGGTGATTTTTTTTTGGTGGGAAGAATTAATTAGAATTTAATCAAATTTTGATATTTCATTCATATTTCGTACAGTTTTTATGAATGTTTTGGATAATTTCAGCCAAAAATAATGAAGCTACTTTGTGATGTCCGCTGAAGGTTGTGAGTATAAATCTCCGTGTGCAGTGTAGCCATTCCAATTTTCATCTGAAATCAGAAAGGTTTTGATTTTACATTAGTAACTTATTTTTCAAGAATATGAACCTCAATACACATGAAAATAATGAAAATTAAAAATTTGCAGGCGTTGGAACAATTTACTTCGATTTTCATGATTTTTTCCTCTAATTATGCAAAGAAAAATACCCTTAGAATCTTGATATCATCTCAAAAGTTGGTTCACATAATTCTTTATTTTATAAAGAATCATAGTATCAATTTTTATAATTACCTCTTCTACACTTTTTCAGATAGGCTGCACGCAAATGTGATAAAAGTCATTTCGAGATAAACGCGTTTGAAAAATAAATTCTCGGAAACTAGAAATTCAAGGAAGTTAACAATAATGTAAAATGCTTACCGATTAGTCTGTGATTCCAGCACCGTATAGTAATCCTTCTTCTTCCTCATAAGCTTCGCTTTGCGTTTGCAGCAGTGCTTTCCGAGATTTCCGACCTTCCTTCGATTCCAATGAGGTACGTCGATTCATCCGGGTCACGCGCTCGTTATGCATTTGTTCGGCGTAATTGAAGCTTTGCGTGCTACTACAATTCCTGTCTCGTCCATGCCCATCAGAAGGGACGAATTTCCTTCATTGAATAAGCCCGCTGCTAAAATCGACACCAATTCAACAACTTTTAGCCCGGAGTGCGAGCGTTTAGGAGCTAGTCGCCAAATAGTAGAATTAAAACTTTCATTCGCATTTGATGTGTGGTCACCTAAATATGTCTCCAGTACTTCACCCCTTGATAAATCTTCATGTATTGGAAGAACTTCCTTCTGTACGTCGGTGTGCAGTGGAATAAGGTGCTGTTCATGTTCCATTGTAAGAGCTGTTCGTTTCTACCACTCGCACCAGCTGTCTCCTCCCTCTGCGCAGTACTCGTGTCGAAGATTTTCATTCCGTGGAAATCATATGATAGTAAGTCGCCATAACTGCGCTCAAGCCTGTACCCTATGTGCACTCGGGTTTATGTTCATAAAATCTAAACAAATGCGAATTTCGCTTTGAAATTTTGAAAGCATATTCTTGGATAGTTAAGCTAACAATTTATGCAATTAAAAATCGGATTTTTTTTAACGTCATAATGTGATTCTCCCCCTTAAGAAGTCTTGCAGCCACTCACATATCTGGGAACCTGTTCTGTATGCTCGTACCTAATCGTTGGCCCGACCGGCTAGCCGCGCGATCTAAAGCCGACAGCACACGGACCGGGGTGCCGAACCTTAACGTTGAGCGTGCCTAGTTCAACGTGCTGCTGAACGATCAGGAATGATGCGACTTGTGCATATGGTACGTGGACCTCAACGTGGTATACGCGATCGCAACGCACTCCAGCGACAGTTGAGGGATGTTTCTAGTTCGTTAATCACACTGTTTACTCAACGGGCGCGAGTAAAATTCCCACATTAGCTCTATTAAAATGCACATTTCTTCCACCGTCCACGAAAAGGAAAGTACCATGGCCAATCAATGAGGACACAGGCATATAAAAGTTCCATTACAAATAGTGCGTTACAAAATTGGAATACTTCTCCGCATAAGATAAACATTATTTCATCATTCCCATATTTTAGTGAAACCCCAAGGTCAATCTTACTTGATCACTGTTCCTACCCAGTAGCAGAATCTTTGAAACATGTGAATTACGAAGCGTAAAAGAAGAAGGAGCAAAATTTCTCTATACAAGTAGCGTAAGCTGTCTTTTAGATTAAGTCAGTCGAGCAAAGTCACCAATCAAAAAAAGGTGAACTTGTATTTACATAACATCAAATATTATAGTCTATACTTATATTAAACTAATAATAAAGTATCAGAACGTAATAAAAACGCGAATGTTAGGAAAAAAACATGTGGTTGTGTTAGGACGCGAACCACCGCCCCTATAAAACCTCTCAATGACAGACAGTGCCATTATTCATTACACTAAACCAACATCACACTTGTTTTCTCTAATCATAGTCTCTTACCTCTCGCTAAAAACCTTAATCGTAGATATTTTATTAACTGAAATTTAATTATAACACATTGTACCAAGAACAATGCGTTTTGGGTGGATCTTCAGTGTGTCGCTGGCTTCAAATAGCCTACTCTCATTATAAGCAAGTTACAATAATTGTCTTGCCACGAGTATGAAGTTTCTCATTATTTTATTGGAACGAATCACACAGTTAACAACGGGTTTTGCAGTGATTCTCAATTTGCTGGTGCTCGGAACGGCATATATACAAATAGGCTTGAAATGAGTGCCAATATGGCGCCTCACAACTCTGTACTGAAGGGAGACGGCGTGCCTGTGACGTAGATGGCGTTGTGCCATGTCATTGGTCAACGCTCAGACGCACGCTCAGAATATCTGACATGCCAGATATTGCTCTGCACGTTCGGAAGGACTCCAGAGCGTGCTATTCCACGCTGTGGTGTCAGAAACTAGGCAAGCTCAACGCTCAACGTTCGGATGCACGGTCCGTGTGCCGACGGCTTAACGCGCTGCTTCCCGAGTGGGAAGGCGTGCCGTTCCCCGGCACGAATCCGCCCAGCGGATGAGTGTCGAGGTCCGGTGTGCCGGCCAGCCTCTAGATGGTTTTTAAGGTGGTTTTCCATCTGCCTCGGCGAATGTGGGCAGGTTCCCCGTATTCCGCCTCAGTTACACTACGTCGGCGTTTGCCGCACAAACACTGTCTCCACGTACGCATACACCATAGTTACTCTACCAGGCAAATGTTTGGGGTTCCACTCGTCTGGTACGAGACGTTCCCGGGGGGTCCACACGGGACCGAACGGCACAATTACCCTGGGTTCGGTGTGGGGCGGCGTGGGGTGAGTGGACTGCTGTGACCTGTTGTGGGGTTGTGAACCGCTGAGGGCTACGGCGAGCGGAAGCCTTCTAGATCCCCGGTTCACTACACGCAATACACCTAATCGTTGCTGCATGCCGTCTTCGGGGTTTTGTAGTCTCGATGGCTAGCAGAGCAGATGAAACCTAGGAAGTAAGTGTGTGTGTTGTGCTTCCGCAGACACGTACGTGAAGACGTACCTGCGGGACGGCGAGCGGTGGCTGCAGAAGCGCAAGACGCGCGTGGTGCGGCACAGCCTGGAGCCGCAGTTCCGGCAGACGCTGCGCTACAGCGCGTGCGACGTGCTGGGCCGCGGGCTGCTCGTCATGCTGTGGGAGCGCCAGCCCGGCTTCGAGCACAACGTGGGCCGCGGCGGCGCCGAGGTGGCGCTCGACAAGCTCACGCTGACGCAGCCCACGCACGCCTGGTACCCGCTCTTCCCGCTGCACTCGCTCGGCTCCGACTCCAACGACTCCCCATGACCGCACTGCCTGCAGTCCGCCCACCCGCGCCGGCTCCCACCGATCCAGCCGCTCGCTCACCGGCTGCCACAGCTGTCGACTCTCGGCGCGGTCGCGAACGCTGCCCGTGCCGACGTCTGCGCCCTAGAGCTGCTACTTCGCTCCGGTAACAACTCGGTCCGCACTCGGCGTGCTGTGGAACTTCCCTGCCAAAGATCGTCTGAAGCAAAAGTAGAGCATCAGCTGGTTCCGTTTGCAAGTCTGACCCTCGTGGCAGTTTGTGAAACTAGCACTGCATCGCAGGCCGGCTCGCAGGGCTACACGTTCTGGGGCAAGCGTAGCTGGCCGTCACCTTTTACTGAGACCAGTAGCGCATTTGACCACTTGACACCAGGAAATGTGTACATCAAGAAGGCCGCCTTTACAGCATTTAACCCTTTCTGCGTCGCGGTGGGGGAAGGTCTAAGTCGGTTAGGTTGGGCTCGTTAGTAGGTCGCCACAAGTAAGCCATACTTGCTATCGATAGTCACTGGTGGTAAAAAAACTTCTCTATTCCTTCGTCTGCCAAATGAGCCTGAATTACCAATTTTGTCCAAAAATGTAACGATAAGGTTATTTTCCCTACCCTCCCACCATCGAACTGATTAACTTACTATCACGTCACCGCTTCTTTACGATTCAGGTTTATATCCAGTATATAATCGACCATTTGGGGATACAGCAAGTGCAATAGTTTTGACAGCTGGTAATAATCCCCTTAAATATGCCGCATTGCTACTACTGTAAGTTTAATAAGCAGACTAGACCCAGATTGTGCATAAATCCCTCTGGCCCACTGGTTTATGTAGATCACAGACAAAGCAAGGGATTGCGTCCATCTTTGGAATGTCGCACACTGATGCAAACTGGGTCTTTTCCTCTGCTTCACAGCATTACTTTTCGACATCCCAGACGTAAGCAAAAAGATCGTCAGGGAACACGCGTAGTATTTGCATTTTAAAGGGTTCCTGATATGAATCTCGAATTGTCAGAAGTTCTGTTGGCCTCAGTCTAATAAGAGAGAAATAGACCACTTCCACAATATCCAGTGTAATGCTTCCTAATGCATCGAAAAATTGTATGGCGAAAGAAAAACATTGCTACATTACATCGCTAAGAGCAACGTCGCAGTTCTTCAGGAGGGTTTATGGCTTATTGAAAGTGTTATGTAACATAAATTCAGCAACGACAAAACCATGTAGAGAATTGAAGCTATGTATATCATTCTAGTGCACCTCGTAATGCGTCCATATATTACATCATGTTCTTAAATGACGTAAAACGGTAGTTTCGCAATTTATCGTCATCTCATACTTATAAAGCCCCATTCGCACTCAGGCCTCCACATTGTCATCTGAGCAGAAATTGTACCAGTGCGGTTTATTTCTGGGATTAAATGTAATGAGTAAAACTCGTTATCGTTGTGATGTACCATGTGTTCATCGACCGTCTAAGCATTTCTACGGCACAATTTTGCTCACAATTACCCCGCACATTTGGTTGAAACTTACAAATACTGAACCCGAAGTTTCCGATTATTCCAGTTCTGTTACTGACTACATGTGATGTTTCTTGCAATCATCTGTGGTACCTTATTTTCGCAAAACAAAACCGAGTCTTACGTCAGACATGATACTTTCTAACAGAATTTTTTTGCTTTGTAATTTTAATACCAAATCGTATTCCCTACTAGCTAACAATGTCAAGAACAGTTGCATACAACCGATGATCTGCCATGATTCGCAATATCCTTAGACGAAAATTTAACCTTAGGTTTATGTAACGCATAATTAATTTCAGTACTGTCCAGCTTTTGCATACAATGGTCTCTAGTAACCTACCAGTCTTACTGTGCACAAAACCAAGAATTTTGAGTTTTTTCTATATTTTATGGTCCGACAACAGTAGACCACAACAGCTTTCTCATTACAAATATTTCTTTTAGCCACTAGTACTCTATTTAGTTCGATGCGATACGTCACGAATTCCTCTCTTGTACCAACCTCTTCATGTCAGAGTTGTACTTGCACCCTTCATCCAATTATTTGTTCGGTGTATTCCAATTTCTGTCTTTCCCTACGGTTTTTACCCCCTGCTAATCCCTCTAGTACCAACGTGTTAGTCTCTACCATATTATTTTTTAATATCCATTTCTCTTCACGGTGTTTTCCATATATTCATTTCAGTGCAAATTCCGCGGAGAACCTCCTCCTTTCTCATCTTATCAGTCTACCTAATTTTCAACATTCTTGCACAGCACCACAGCTCAAACGCTTCGACTCTCTTCTACCTAGTTTTGCCGCTGTCTGTAATTCACTACCACACAGTGCTGTGCGCCAAACGTACATTCTCAGAAGATTCTTTCTCACGCTAACGCCTATATTTTATAATAGTAGACTTCTCCTGGCCAAGAAAGCACTTTTTCTTATGTCCTCCTTGCCTCTACCATCACGTTTTGTTTCCAAAGTTGCAGGGCTCCTTCACTCTACCTGATTCGTGGCCACTAATTCTGATGTTAAGTTTATCACTATTCTCATTTCTGCTCCTTTTCATTTCTTTAGTCTCTCTTCGATTTATTCTTAATCCATATTGTATAATTAGACTACTCATTCCATTCAGCACATCCTGTAATTCATCATCACTTTCACTGAGGATAGCGATGTCTTATCACTCATACTCTTTCACTCTGAATTTTAATCCTACTCCCGAACCGCTGTTTTGTTTCTGTCATCGCTTTCTGTTCCCTCTTGGTCTTTGCACATATTGTGTATTATCCGTCTATCTCTGTAGCACACAACAATTTTTCTCAGAGTTTCGAACATTTTCCATAATTTTACATTGTTGAACGCTTATTTCTAGGTTAACAATTCCTATGAACGTGTGCCGAGTTGTCTTAAGTTTTACTTTCATTATCAAGAGCACAGTCAAAACTGCCAGCAGCTTGGATGCATAAGGTGTTAAGCTGACTATGCGATAATTCTGGCCCTTATGTATTGCTGTCTTCGGAGTGATGGATGATATTTTCGTCGAAATCTCATGGTATGACTCCAGTCTCATAGATTCTTCACACCGGTTTGAACAGTCTTTTGGTTGCCGGTTCCCTCCAATAATAGTAGAAATTTTGAAGGGATGTTGTCTATCCTTTCGCCTTATTTGAACTCAAGTCCTCCAAAGGTCTGTTAAGCTCTGACTCTCGACTTCCATTTCTACTTCTGTCATTTCGTCAGACAGATTCTCCCTTTCGCAGAATACTCTTTCTACCTGTCCACTTGTGTGCGTTTAATATTGGAACCCTCATTGCACTCTTAATGTTGTCGCCCTTGCTTTTAATTTCACCGGAAGTTGTCTTGGCTTTTCTATATACTGCACCTGTCCTTAGGACAAGCATTTCTTTTTAGAT
This sequence comes from Schistocerca gregaria, assembly GCF_023897955.1. Classification (NCBI taxonomy): domain Eukaryota; kingdom Metazoa; phylum Arthropoda; class Insecta; order Orthoptera; family Acrididae; genus Schistocerca; species Schistocerca gregaria. The sequence continues at coordinate 467,613,814 of NC_064922.1, forward strand.
TTTCTGACAGATTTCCTGCAGCCATTTCGCATTGGTTTCCCGGCACTTTCTATTTATTTCAGTTGCAAGTGCCTTACACTCCTGTATCGCTGTCATTCCTCGAAAATTTTTGTACTTTCTTGTTTCGTCGATCAGGTGAACTGTTTCTTCTGTTACCCAAGGTCTATTCGTGGCTATTTTCCTTGTACCTATATCTGCTCATCTTTTGTACTTGCTTGTTTTTTCAGAGATTTCCAATTCTCTTCAACTGAACACCCATCTGTTGTACTCATTATCACAATATCTACAACCTTCGAGAACATCAAACACGCCTCATCATTCCTCAGTATTTCAGTATCCCATTTCTTTCCAAATTGCCTCTCGCAGAGGACGATCTTGAACTTCAAATGTTCTAAATTCTGATCTAAGCCTATGTTTTCTCCGGGGTGTGAAAAAAAATGCGCTATCTAATTTCGGAATCTCCGTCTCACCATGACGTAATGCATCTGAAATGCTCTCGTGTCTCTGGGCCTTTTCCATGTATACCACTTCCTCTTGTGATTCTTGAACAATGTATTCGCTATTACTAGCTGAAATTTACTGCAGAATTCAGTTACCCTTTCTCCTGTGTCATTCCCACTACCATGTCCACATTCTCCTCTAATTGTTTCTTCTATTCCTTCCTACTATCGCGCTCCAATCCCCCAAGATCGTTCGATTATTACCTCCCTTTAAATATTAAAGTATGTTTAAAATCTAGTAAGCGCAAAAGAGCGGTCAGTAAACAAGTTATCGTCTCTTTCGCGGTAAACGTCTTCCGCGGTAAACATTAGAACAAGTGTATTCTTTAAGTCATTAGCCGCTTGAAGACGACAACAGCAAATTTGCTGGTATTTTGGGATATCCGGCAAAAAATTTGCCAAAATTTAACGAATAAAAATATAGTATACATACTGTTGACACAGAAAAAATGCTATGTAAATAGCTTACTTTTAATTTCGAACGAAATTCAGTACTAGACAACGAAGGCGAATGACGAAATAACCCCTGCACTCACAAGCAGACACACTAGGTAACACATTGTTGAACGAGTGATATTTGATGACACGTGCGACAACGCAGAAAATCGCTTTTGTGCAAAGGTTTCTCTCCTTACCTAAATATTGCTTTTTAAAGTAAAAATGGATGACGGTTTTTATCGTAGTGGTCAGCAGCTGAGGTAAGTTACAACAGATCCAAAAAGAAAAAAAATCCACGACTTTCATTTTTTTCGCTCCCCAGTACACTCTTTTGAGAAACGTTTTAAGCAGAGTCTGTGACTTCGTACATTTATCAAAGTTATTTTCGACTAGTAATTCATATGGAGGGTTTTGTTCCTGACATAAAAACACAGCACAAGAATTGCATAATAAGCGTGCTAAAATCAGATTGCATTTGTTACTTGCCCTCTGTTTGTAACGTTAGTGAGTAACAATGGATTTAATTCCTAATATGTAGTTGCACTGAGTGCTCATGATCCCATTTCATATCCAAACACTCCACTCACTGCATGATGTGGCAGATGTTGTTTCTGTGCAGCATTCGCTGCTGTACAAAGAGTTCCAAAACAACCTGTATCACTGCCCTAGTCTTACTGGATTGACGTTGACGTAGCGAGGCGTATAGAGACCCAGATAATAAGAAGCTTTTCCATAGTCTCTTCAAAATGCACAAGACCAAAAGCCAGTGTGATCGTATGAATACTACAAAATGCTTCTCTTAGACGATGTTTTGACGCTGAGTGAAGTCAGATTACGAGTCAAGTCAAAAAGAAAGATATCCTTTTGCACTCGTAAATGTGAACCAATGAAAGTTAACATACATCTGTTGTGTAATGGTTGAACCTATGCTTATGTGTGCTTACTAGTGTTAAAGCTAAAGTAGAAGCTTCATATTTTGTGAAGTGTGAACGGCAATAACACTGCCGCTACTGTAGAGCAATCGTGAGTGGAAGAGTTCTTTGTATTCTTTATTCTTTAATGTGCACTGGCACATTATTATAATGCACTACCAGCAAACTAAATACTTTTACTATCCTCAGAAAGTCTAGATAAAATATATATATGTATGTACATCAATAGATGTAGGCTAATTACAGCACGATAACGTGCTGGAGTCACTGTAGTTTAACACCAAATTGTTTAGTGTTATTTATGCCTGACGAAGATTCAGGTAGCTCTTAACCTACTACTGTCTTGCTAGTTGCGTGTAATGAATCATATTAAAGTAGTAACTAATATTTACAACAAAAACCTGAATAACTTGTTTTTTTCTTAGAGACTAGCAAGAAAATTTTAGTCTTAAAAGTAAATAATTAAATAAATCAGAGAAAGAGCTGCTGGAGGAATTACATAATTCTACCGCATGAACTAAGAGAAACTGCATTTTCATTTAAATCATCAAATAAAATTTGTTTAATTTTCTGCAAACTGTCAGCTATAATCCTTTCAATTAAATTGGCAATTTCATTTACAGTTTAAGCGAAAAAACGTTAATTACAAACTGACTTATGTTTTGTAACTTAAAAAAGGGATTTCTCACAAACACCAAGTATTATGACTGCTTTCAAATAAAATGTGATTTGAAGAGGTGCTATGTTAAAATGGGTTCATGTGTTGTTAGATGTACAAATATAAAAATGTATATAAATATTTTTAACGAAAATAATAATATGTTCCTTAGATTTTATTATGTAGTTGAGAGAAGAAACCATCTGTAACAACACCACTGACATTAATACGTGAAGTCTGCGAACTAAGAACACCAAATATGAAACAATGAACGTCTGTGACCTACATAAGCAAATAACTAAGATTTTTCCAAGGCTAAATGCGTTTAGTGTGAACCAACTCTGGCTAAAGTGCGTGCACATTTAATTCCGTTCACAACTGAGATTTATATTTACAACAGTCACATGGAATGCTACATCCACGCTAAGGCAAGTTGCTAAGGTTACTGATACAAGGATGTCTTCTATAAAAATCAAATTAAACATAACATTTCAACAACCCGGTTACGTCATTATCCTCGTATATTTTGGTTAAACGTCATTGTGCCATACATTTAAAATAATACATTATTTTATGCACAAGATTTCGTGGGGATGTGTTTCAGCTTCTAGTTTCTACTGATTTGCAGAAGTAATTTTAAAGAACATTGTTACTCAGTCTAGCTTAGTGATCAACTTGTGAAATTAGCCTTAAGAAACCAAACAGTAAGTTTTGAGTGCAGATAACATTCTAATGCTAACTGCCACGTATGTCCTCCACGTAATTGGTTTTGTTTTAGCAGGGAAACCAAAGTAGTTTACTTGTTGGACACAGACCTTCCTTTCACCGCCGCAGTACTTGCACAGACCCATCGACTGATCTCACTCTAAATGCTCGTCTCTGAGCGGTTCCAGGCGGCGTCCGATCGGAAGCGCCGCAACCCGGGCCAGGCTGCCGCACTGACGACGCAGACATTGACGGAGCGCATAGCGCCGTTGGTCACGTTCCCCGTCTCTACCCGAAACACTGTCTTTCTGGCCTAATGACTTCGTCCGCGCGATCACAATCAGACAGACCGGCTGGAGAATGTGATATAGGTCCCTTCTCGTATCCAAGAAACAATTTTTCTATTTTCATGGCTAGTTTTCTAAACTCTTATTTTCTTTCTAGCTTGTATATTGGCCTAATATATTATAGTTCAATTAAAATAATAAAGAAGTACTTAGCCAGAGAAAAACTGTAATAAAGCATGTCCTCGTAGAGGAGACTTCAGAGACTCAAGATTCCACCCGACACAGACAATCATGTTGTTTATAATTGTGTATAAATATCATCGAAGTTAAGTGCTTAACATTAAGGATATGATGCCGGCATAATGTCTCAGTTTTATTCTGATTAACAGAAACGTTAATGGATGGTGTCTAGTAGTACAGTTTCTAGTAATTGATAACAACAAACTTAAATTAGGTAAGTATCGAACGAGTCGCAGTGGTGTAATTGTTTCATAACAAAGAACGCAATCCACAAAAACACAAGCAACTGTTTGGCTATATTACTTATCAGCATCGCAAATATTATATACTTCTCGTAAAATTTGTGTACCAGCAGCCTCCTGCTAAAACAGAAAATAACTTGCTCAGACCACTGCACAATGAAAGTAAATAACGAGATCATATAGATGTCATTCCCTTGTTAGATACAGTAATACATCATATCATAAAACTTATGCTCTTGATAAAGTAATTGAACTCTTGTGAAGGACCTTTGACTGTAAAAAATATTTATACTTGTTTACTAATCTATTTACCAACATTAAGGTTTCGCCATACGAAGTACTTTTTCAGATTTGTCTATTTTACATGAAAATTATTTTGTATAAGTATAATATAATTCTTATCAGTTTTCCTTTTTATATCGCACAAAATGTTGGTCGAGTCTGTAAATCGATACTTCCTGATCTAAACTGCGGCGTGTCCTGCGAAATGACACGTTACTCACTTTAAAGAAATACCAGAAGCTATGCATTTCCATGACTTCCCAGAGAAGAAGTGTAGCATATACTGCTACTTAACTGCAATCACTACGGTGGGACAGCTTATTAAGGATTCTGGCATCATATCCTAATGTTACGCGGCGAACATTGTGAGGCCTGTCAACAGGCAAAATAAATGGTTGTATATATATAGAAAGAGAGACATATATTTTTTTTAGATCCGGAATTGTAACACAAAATATTTATAGCACATAAGTAGCACAGACTTGATGCAGAATAATCTTTTGAACACTCGAAATTATTTTGCTGCGTTATGAGAGATTAAATCACTCAAATAAAGTTTTTCGCTGCCTCGTGCTGGAGGAATAAACACAATTTAATGTTATTGTTTCCTGTTTGACAGGGATGTAGTTCTGTTAAATTCGGTGTGGTCGCAACATTTTTTTTTTTCATTCCAAATAAATGTTTATCTTCTCCACCAAATACACGCGGGTGATGTGGACATCTTTTATGCATTCACTCTTCGCACATAATCCGATGCAACTTCAAACAAGTTATGCATTTCTTTTTTTCCCGTAATTTTTTTCCACTTACCTTGCATACAACAGTGATGCATTAACCTGTGCTAATTTTGTGCATATAATGGAGTATATTCTGAACTTGTGAAGAGCAAGACATGTGTCTTAATTCGCTCTACCATATCACAATTATATAGATATATAAATTTGTGATTCGAAAAATAAAAGCTTAGTGGAGCGACAGAAATATCTAGTTTAAATGTAACGAAAATTTAAATAATTATGATAATTATATAACTTGTTGTTTTAGGTGATTGATGTTTCTTTTTTGTAATTTCATGTCCGTTTCAAACGTAGAATTTAGTATCTGTCTAAAGATTTCCTCTCTTAGGACAAATTTATGTACAGTTTGATTCATAACAGTTAAGAAATATAATTGTACATGTAAATATAACTCACATTTAACACACAATATATAGCTAACTATTTCACAAATTATCGTTCTGTTGACCTTACTTACAGTATGCCCTAACAAAATAACTTACCGTCACGCATTCTGATGGTCTGAAATTCACCAAATAAATCTCTAAATTATTCTCAAATACTTGTAAGGTTACATCTTTTTCATTGTACCTACAGTAGCATAGCTCATGTTTCTTAGGAGAAAATAAATACGGAAATACTTTATTCCATCTTAATGATATACATATATATGAAACATGTACTGTTTTAAATATTTTTATGTTCATCTACTATTGACAGTGAATATGTAGATGTAAGTCCCGTGAAATCGTAGTTGATCAGTAGTATATAAATAGTTTAGATTTACGTAATGAGCTCTACCTTCAAAACGAAATTACAGAGGGAGAAACTTCAACGCACAACCTCCCCATGACAATCTCCCAGACAATAACTCTTGAAGCGAAACATGCGATGCTACTACCTCACATTTAAAGAAGCTTTTGTCTCTGACTTTGTCTTCCTCCTTCACATTTTACAAGCAAAAGTCCTAAACCAGTATTCCGAATATGAACCAGAATACTCTAGGATGTAAAATTTTTCTCCCTATTGAGATAACTACTGCTGTAAACGCTTCTGACCATTTGAAATTGTGTCCCGAGCCACGCGATGCGTCTGCATTTCATTGACAATGCTCTGAAGAACGGGTAGGACCTGCAGACTAGCTGTCGCTTTGAGTCGGTCAAGGGTAAGTCCTCAGCTGACTCAATTGCACAAACTTAGACTATGACAGTCAGTTGTCCAGGCTCGAATCCCGGCGTTACAGACAATTTTGGGGTATCACTGAAGTTGATAATATACTTAAAATTGAACTTGTTTTGGGAGAAAATTATGTATTGGTAAGAAAAATTTATGTGTTAATGAACTTCCACCGTGCTTTATTATGCACCAAAATCTGAGAGGAAATACTTATCGAAATTATTTATTAAATTTCAAAGTCGAAGACTACGTATTCGAGCTGAATCTATTTTAAACTATAACACTGTTTCACACAAATTGCAGACTTCAATCTTTTCATCTGTAGATTAATGAAAAATTTTGTGTTTCTAACCTTAGACCACGCTTCTAATTTGAAAAATACTTTACACGCTGATGCATAAAATGTGAAAGTATCAGTGTTCCCACACTGGAAACTTGCACCCCCTTAACACATAAATGAAGTAGGTACAGCGAACATTATTCTCGTCGAAGAATACCGCTATACTTGTGTCAGCTGATCCGCTTTGGTCGAGATGGCAGTCAATCACTTCTCGCCTAGCTTCTCCACCCATTCTGATGCACGAGGACAAATGACACAACGGTAGTAGCATCTCATGGCTCGTCTCATCCATTCTGTAGTGTCCATTACACCGCCCCTACTGTGACTAGAGGAAATGTAAAATGGTTCCACATGGAAGTCCTGTGGTAATTCGAAAAAAATTCAAAAATATATAACGATAACATATAAATAAATATATATATATATATATATATTTGTTAGTTATTTACATCTGGGATATTTTCTTTTCAGATTGATTAATTTCCCAGTACTTATACGAATGTATGGGAAAGCTATAAACGCTTACGATATTTATGTGAATATGTACATTCCAGTACTCTAAATGGTAAAAATAAAGTCATCAGACACTTATGTTGACGTCGGCTTCTCTTTGTGTCCACACTATTAGTTCATCAATTGTATCTAAGTTTTCTATTACATAAGTAAAATGTATTATCGTAAAGAACATTTGTTAAGACGTATAACAGAATATTGGTTAAGACGTATAACTTCTCAAAGTCCTGTCACCAAAATGCATTTCTGTGGCGGCCGTAAGTGCTTGAATTACTCAAGTCTTTTCATGCAATCATTTTACTTTTACGCGCAGTTCAAGTGAAAGAAAGCAAGAACAGCAGCCATTTTCTCGTGTTATGTCCTCCTCACACCGATTTTCAGCACAGTCTTACCGACATCATCTTCATTACATTTAATGTAGCCCTTTCTCGCGTGTCATATGATTAAAGTGGTGACTTCTTTTCATGTACAACATGATACTGGATGTGTCTGAAAAATCTGTCGTTAAACCACAAATTGAATTACGAAATCATCTACAGTTTCCTGACGATACCATTAAACGTAAGTACATTACCCTTTGACTTAATGTGTACCATTTATCTTAATCATTTATTCTCGTTTTTAAGCCTCTTTTGCAATTCTAAAATACTTAATCGAATTGTCAATACCTAACCATTTGTAGAAAACGCTGCTAAAACGTACAACAGACTCCATAAAAATAAATTCGACAGTACTGAGACAATCTTATGGTGTACGTGTAAGGATGATATTTAGATTTCTTCCTCTTGCTATTTACTGACCTTACAGATCATGCGCCCAAATTTCGGCCTGAGGTACAGTCCATACAAGCGGTATCTTCAACCGAGGTCTATCCCCGGAAAATCCTATCGCAGTCTATGATAGCAATAAGATAATCGTATTTTCACATCCGATATACAGGCATTTATCCGTCTCAGTGCATTCCAGTTGTCGACATTCTTTCGTTCTCTTAGGAGTAGAACGGGAGAAAGAAATACAGTAGCTTTGAGAGATGAAATAGCGAAGGCAGCATGGGATCAAGTAGGTTAAAAGACGAGGGCTAGTATAAATCCTTAGGTTATATAAGAGATATTGAATTTAATTGATGAAAGCAAAAAACATAAAAATGAAGTAAATAAAGCAGGCAAAAAGGAATACAATCGTCTGAAAAATGAGATCGACAGGAAGTGCAAAATGGCTAAGGAGGGATAGCCAGAAGACAAACGTAAGGACGTTGAGGGTTATATCACTAGGGGTAAGACAGATACTGCCTACAGAAAAATTAGACAGACATTTGGAGAAAAGAGAACCACTCGTATGAATATCAAGAGCTCAGATGGAAAACCAGTTCTAAGTAAAGAAGGGAAAGCAGAAAGGTGGAGGTAGTGTATAGAAGGTCTATACAAGGGCTTTTTACTTGAGGACAACATGATGGAAATGGAAGAGGACGTAGATTAAGATGAAGTGGGAGATATGAGACTGCATGAAGACTCTGACACAGCACTGAAAGACCTAAGTCGAAACAAGGCCCTGGGAGTAGATAACATTCCATTAGAACTACTGACAGCCTTGGCAGAGCCAGCCCTGACAAAACTCTACCATCTTGTGAGCAAGATGTGTGAGACACGCGAAATACCCTCAGAATTCAAGAAGAATATGATAATTCCCAGCCCAAAGAAAGCAGGTGTTGACAGGTGTGAAAATTACCGAACTATCAGTTGGCTGTAAAATACCAACACGAATTATTTACAGACGAATGGAAAAACTGGCAGAAGCCGACTTCTGGGACGATCAGTTTTGAAATCCGTAGAAATGTTGGAACACGTGAGGCAGTACAGACCCTACGACATATCTTAGAAGATAGATAAAGAAAAGGGAAACCTACGTTTCTAGAATTTGTAGACTTACAGAAAGCTTTTGACAATGTTGACTGGAATACTCTCTTTCAAATTCTGAAGATAGCAGGCGTAAAATACAGGGAGCGAAAGGCTTTCTACACTTTGTACAGAAACCAGAGGGGCACAAAAGGGAAGGAGTGGTTGGAAAGAGAGTGAGACAGGGTTTTAGCCTATCACTGATGTTATTCAATCTGTATATTGAGCAAGCTGTAAAGGAAACAAAATAAAAATTCTGAGTAGGAATTAAAATCCATAGATAAGAAATAAAAACTTTGAAACGGAATAGGCAGTGTCTTGAAAGGAGGATATAAGATGAACATCAACAAAAGGAAAACGAGGATAATGGAATCTAGTCGAATTGACTCGGGTGATGCTGAGGCGAATTAGATTAGGAAATGAGACACTTTAAGTAGTAGAAGAGTCTTGCTATTTGTGAAGCAAAATAACCGATAATGGTCGAAGTAGAGAGGATATAAAATGTAGACTGGTAATGGCAAGGAAAGCGTTTCTGAAGAAGAGAAATTTTTTAACGTCGAGTATAGATTTAAGTGTCAGGAAGTCGTTTCTGAAAGTGTTTGTATGGAGTGTAGACATGTATGGAAGTGAAACATGGACGATAAATAGTTTAGACAAGAAGAGAATAGAAGCTTTCCACATGTTGTGCTAAAGAAGAATGCTGAAGACTATATTGGTAAATCATGTAACTAATGAGGAGGTACTGAATAGAATTGGGGAGAAAACAAATCTGTGGCACAACTTGACTAGAAGAAGTGATCGGTTCGTAGGACATGTTCTGAGGCATCAAGGGATCACCAATGTAGTACTGGAGGGAAATGTGGAGGGTAACAATCGTAGTGGGAGACCAAGAGAAGAATACACTATGCAGATTCAGAAGGATGTAGGTTGCAGCAGGTACTTGGAGATGAAGCACCTTGCACAGGATAGAGTAGCCTGGAGAGCTGCATCAAACCAGTCTCTGGACTGAAGACTACAACAGCAACAACAAGGAGTACAAGTACAGTAAACTATATTAAGGAGTGGTTGTTTTCTAGTACAGAGTGAAAACATTTTCGTACAGAGTCCAGGTGCCGAAGACGAATATTTTTATTTCTTTTAAATTATACTTCGGTTTCAACTAGTCACACCCTGTCTTCTTTTTCATGCAGATAACACTAGTTACACATTCGAACTACCTCGAAACAAATAATCAAATACACGCACTGTGTCAAAGGCAAAGACACTGCGGTTATGCCTGCACGTAACTTCCACAGATCATCGTAACTTCTAAGTGGTCATTTCTGTAAGGGTTGGTTACTGTATAGTAGTCTGCTGTAACAGCCTGTACTGATAACAGTTACTTCCTTTACAGTTCTCGTGCCGTATGTGTTTAATTCCTATACTGAGCTGCCTCGAAACATCACAGCTTCATGATCTTCTTTTCTTGTCTTACAGTGAAATTTGGCACTAAATATTGTTCTCTTTTACTGAAGAAAGTGTTTTCCAGCAGCAAGTTCCCGCACTCTACACATCTTGCGATTCGTTCACTCGTTTTGTAATTTTGATTTATAGGACACAAAACGTCTCCACTTCTTTTACTGTATCTTCACCAGTTTCGAGACTTATCATTTCTATTAATTGAAATACGCAATTAACTGTAGTAGACGACTTTTCATGGGGTTTTACACTAAGGTGAGCGTAGCTTGGGGCAACATATAGGCTTTACTTCATCAAAATTGCACCTCAGAGAAAAAGATATCACAATTTAAAGTTTTATCTAAAATGATCTGCTCAGCCTAGTAGCTCGTATTTTTAATCATCACGGTATAGTATACAAAAGAACCAATTGGTGGTGGTCTTAGTTTTTTAACTCAATGTCAGAGGTATTTTCCGAAGTTTATGTCAGTGGTGGAACTAAAGACTGCAATCTTACATTTACGAATACGAACTAATATTGAATTTCCTTGGACTAGGATATACGGGTTTACTGATTTCACTTTGGTATTAAAATCTTAATGACATTACTTTGCATCTCTCGATAGGTTTCATTTACATTCTTTGTTAAGATAACCGAATTTATTAAGTCTTATTTCTTATCTAATGCCTGCTCATTAGATTTTGATTTCATTTGCTTACAAATAAAAAAGCTTAGAAAAAGCTCGAGTCTTTCTGAATACCCCACAATGGCTAAAAGAGAGGACTTTGTGGTCTCAAGAAGTCAATGAAGACCGTTAGGCAAAACATGCTGCGGCAAGGGAGCATCCTACTTTAACTCACGCTTTGAAAACTCCTTCCGAAAACGAGGTGCTGCGTAGCTCTGACCAAGAGCGACAGTTTTAATTTTGCTCCTCAGAACCGTTGACACACAGGGGCTTCATGTTACTTCTGTTCTAAGTAACATCATACAAGCGGAAATTTTTACGGGATGTGGCGCATGTGACAGAGATTTCTACCATAGTTCCCGATTATTCTTAACAATTTACCATTTCGCTTTAAACGTGCGCCATTCACCGAGAGTTTACATTACACCATCACAATAAACAAAGCACAACGCCAGATGCTGCGTTTAGCGGGCGTAGACCTTAGTGTCAGCTGTTTTCCTCGTGACTCTCCCCATGTTAGCGAAGCAAACAAGCTCCTCTTTCACGTTCCCAATGATACTACTTCAAACTTAGTGTGCAAAGAAGCTTCATAAGTCGAAAATAAATTCTACATGCATGAAATCTCGGGCACAACTGAAAGTGAATACTCGGTCAACACGGGGTTGCACAACTACTGTACGAATATGTTTGATGCTTGAACAGAACTATAAACTCATCAAGTTTGCATTTTGCACTCTAAAATAGTTGTATGACTGCCCAGGGGATCACACAACACAAGTCCAAGCGGTAGTCAAGTTCGTTCCATACCTTGTGCAGCTACTTCCTGTTAATGGTCGTCACAGCAGCATTGGCGCATTCCTCCAGCTGTGACAGTGTTCTTGGAATTGGGGGTACGTAAACACGATCCTTAACGTACATCCAAAGGAAATTCACAAGGCGTTAGGTCAGGAAACCAGGAGGGACAAGGAAACACACCCACATTATTTTCACCACTACGCCCAACCTGTCGAAGCGCAAGTTCGTCGTTGGGTAGCGACGAACATCGATGCTCCAATTATGCAAATTCTGGGAATCAGCTTTTAGTTGTGAAACAATCACAACTGCAACATATCAAGGTGAGAGGTACACATCACAATCTTCTCACAGAAGAAAAATGCCACATGCAGCTTCATCTGTGACATCGCAGAGAAAACATGTACCCTCAACGAATCTCGTTAATGCGGAAATAATTTCATGAGAAAATAAGCTTTACGCTGGAAAATGAATCTCCTAATAGATCTTTGAATTATTTAGACCTAAATTTGGCAATAGAGGACAACCGTATTAAGTTTAACATTTTTCGGAAAAATGCCTTTTCCGATAATATCATCCCAGCCGACTCTACACAGCCCCAAGCCACAAAATGGCCATCTTCCATTCTTGCATACACCGAGCGCTCGCCATTCCTCTTTCAGCAGACGCAATGAAGAACGAGTTACAAACCCTAGAAGTTATCGCCTATAATAATGGATATAAACCAGGAATCTTCTGATGTTAAACCTATTACTTCAAAATCATTCTTAACCGAATACAGGTACCTTCTCCTTGGACTGCCCCGACTCCTCCTACCCTCTACTGCTGAACCCATGAGTCACTTGGGTAACCTTGCATCTCCCATGCGTGTAACATGACCCCACCATCTAAGCCTGTTCGCCCTGACTGCTACATCTATAGAGTTCATTCCCAGTTTTCCTTTGATTCACTCATTGTGGACACCCTTCTGCCATTGTTCCCATCTATGTACTAGTACCTGCAATCATCCTAGCTACTTTCTGGTTTATATCCTCCTGACAGATAGACCTTGTATTCTCCCACTTCCTCTTCTTTCTCACCCCTTACCCGAATGTCACTAACAGCTAAAACATCCAGCCCCATCTTACTTGCAGCCTCTGCCAGCTCTACCTTCTTCCCAGAGTAGCCCCCATTGATATTAATAGCTCCCCATCTCATTACCATTTGTTTGCCAAGTCGTATCTTAGGAGTCCCTGGTTTGTAAGTTAGAGGTGGGACTCCGTCACCTCCAAAGCTCCGAGGCATTTTGCTCTGATTGTTGCCAGCATCATATTTACCGTACCAGGGAAGCAGGTTGCTAGCCCTACTTGCCCCGAGTCCCATTGGGTTTTATCCCTAATGGTTGAGGGACTAACCGGTGGATTCGGTAGTCTTTGCCGTATGATCACAAAGGTGACCACGCCTCAGAATATGTCCGAGATGCCCAGCCTTATTCCAAAGTAACTGGTATCCCGACTGTCGGGACCACTTACTTGGCCACTCATACGTTGCCGTGGTTCATGAACTAGGACATGACTACAGGATTAAGACCTGACATTCCTTGGTATTTGATGAGTTTCGACTTAATTTCATCCACCACAGCTGCTTTATTGCACTGCAATCTGTTGACCATTTTCTCCACTTCCTCAAATGTGACGCTATTTCCCTCATCCTTCCTATCCCATTCTACCTCGAAATCTGAAACATTACTGCTGAATCCTGTGGATGCCTTGGGCAGATAGAGGGAATATTTTGAAGAGTTGCTCAAAGTAGGTGAAAATACGATCAGTAATGTTTCAGATTTCGAGGTAGAATGAGATAGGAAGGATGATGGAAATAGGATCACATTTGAGGAAGTGGAGAAAATGGTCAATAGATTGCAATGCAATAAAGCAGCTGGAGAGGATGAAATTAAGTCGGAACTCATCAAATACAGTGGAATGTCAGGTCTTAAATGGCTACACAGGATAATTGAAATGACCTGGGAGTCGGGACAGGTTCCATCAGTCTGGACAAAAGCAGTAATCACACCAATCTTTAAACATGGAAACAGAAAAGATTGTAACAACTACAGAGGTATCACTTTAATCAGCGTTTTGGGTAAAATCTTCTCAGGTATTGTTGAAAGGAAAGTGCGAGTATTAGTTGAGGACCAATTGGATGAAAATCAGTGTGGGTTTAGGCCTCTTAGAGGTTGTCAGGACCAGATCTTTACCTTACGGCAAATAATGGAGAAGTGATATGAGTGGAACAGGGAATTGTATCTATGCCTTATAGATATAGAAAAGGCATATGACCGGCTTCCTAGGAGGAAGTTATTGTCTGTTATACGAGATTATGGAATAGGAGGCAAACTTTTGCAAGCAATTAAAGGTCTTTACATGGATAGTCAGGCAGCAGTTAGAGTTGACAGTAAATTGAGTTCATGGTTCAGAGTAGTTTCAGGGGTAAGACAAGGCTGCAACCTGTCTCCACTATTGTTCATATTATTTATGGATCATATGTTGAAAACAATAGACTGGGGGGGTGAGATTGAGATATGTGAACACAAAATAAGCAGTCTTGCATATGGAGATGACTTAGTTGTGATGGCAGATTCGATTGAAAGTTTGCAAAGTAATATTCCAAAGCTAGATCAGAAATGTAAGGACTATGGTGCGAAGATCAGCATCTCCAAAACAAACGTAATGTCAGTGGGAAAGAAATATAAACGGTTTGAGTGCCAAATAGGAGGAACAAAGTTAGAACAGGTGGACGGTTTCAAGTACTTAAGATGCATATTCTCACAGGATGGCAACATAGTGAAAGAACTGGAAGCGAGATGTAGCAAAGCTAATGCAGTGAGCGCTCAGCTACGATCTACTCTCTTCTGCATGAAGGAAGTCAGTACCAAGACTAAGTTATCTGTGCACAGTTCAATCATTCGACCAACTTTGTTGTATGGGAGCGAAAGCTTGGTGGATTCAGGTTACCTTATCAACAAGGTTGAGGTTACGGATATGAAAGTAGCTAGGATGATTGCAAATACTAGCAGATGGGAACAATGGCAGGAGGGTGTCCACAATGAGGAAATCAAAGGAAAACTGGGATGAACTCTATAGATGTAGCAGTCAGGGCGAACAGGCTTAGATGGTGAGGTCATGTTACACGCATGGGAGAAGCAAGGTTACCCAAGAGACTCATGGGTTCAGCAGTAGAGGGTAGGAGGAGTCGGGGCAGACCAAGGAGAAGGTACCTGGATTCGGTTAAGAATGATTTTGAAGTAATAGGTTTAACATCAGAAGAGGCACCAATGTTAGCACTGAATAGGGGATCATGGAGGAATTTTATAAGGGGGCTATGCTCCAGACTGAATGCTGAAAGGCATAATCAGTCTTAAATGATGATGATGATGATGATGAACCAGAAATTGTGAGACAGCTCTTTAACACGAAAATAGGTAAAAAAAACTGCGACCTCATCTACACTAGGTGTCGCACCAGAGGATAACTCCACTAGCTTCATTTCTATTCCCTTCATAGGCAAAGCATCTAATAAAACAGAGCGACTCTTAAAGAGCCACGGCTTTAAGATTGCATATTCTACCAATAACAGCCTCAAAAAGAACTTGGCGCACTCGTTAAAAAATACTAATGACATATTATCTCGTTCTGGGACGTACAAAGTCAACTGTAGTGATTGCCAAAGTTGTTACATCGGCCAGACAAGGTGAGCCCTCCCAGCTAGATATAAAGAACACATACCCACGAAAAGTCGTGATGGCAAGCGTGGCTCGACTTTTGCCGAGCACCTTGTTCAGTTGGCCCATGCTCCCAATCCACCAAAACACAGAGCTAATAAATTGCGAGGTAAAAGGCACTAAATTGCGAGGTAAAAGGCACTAGGCTTGACATCCTTTAGGAGTTTTTTTTTTTGTGTCATCGGACTACTGACTGGTTTGATGCGGCCCACCACGAATTCCTTTCCTGTGCTAACCTCTTCATCTCAGAGTAGCACTTGCAACCTACGTCCTCAATTAGTTGCTTGACGTATTCCAGTCTCTGTCTTCCTCTACAGTTTTTGCCCTCTACATCTCCCTTTAGTACCATGGAAGTCATTCCCTCATGTCTTAGCAGATGTCCTATCATCCTGTCTCTTCTCCTTATCAGTGTTTTCCACATATTCCTCTCCAATTCTGCGTAGAACCTCCTCATTCCTTACCTTATCAGTCCACCTAATTTTCAACATTCATCTATAGCACCACATCTCAAATGCTTCGATTCTCTTCTGTTCCGGTTTTCCCACACTCCATGTTTCACTACCATACAATGCTGTACTCCAGACGTACATCCTCCAATTAAGGCCAGTATTTGATATTAGTAGACTTCTCTTGGCCAGAAATGCCTTTTTTGCCATAGCGAGTCTGCTTTTGATGTCCTCCTTGCTCCGTCCGTCATTCGTTATTTTACTGCCTAGGTAGCAGAATTCCTTAACTTCATTGACTTCGTGACCATCAATCCTGATGTTAAGTTTCTCGCTGTTCTCATTTCTACTACTTCTCATTACCTTCGTCTTTCTCCGATTTACTCTCAAACCATACTGTGTACTCATTAGACTGTTCATTCCGTTCAGCAGATCATTTAATTCTTCTTCACTTTCACTCAGGATAGCAATGTCATCAGCGAATCTTATCATTGATATCCTTTCACCTTGTATTTTAGTTCCACTCCTGAACCTTTCTTTTATTTCCATCATTGCTTCCTCGATGTACAGATTGAAGAGTAGGGGCAAAAGGCTACAGCCTTCTTAATACGAGCACTTAGTTCTTGATCGTCCACTCTTATTATTCCCTCTTGGTTGTTGTACATATTGTATATGACCCGTCTCTCCCTATAGCTTAGCACTACTTTTTTCAGAATCTCGAACAGCTTGCACCATTTTATATTGTCGAACGCTTTTTCCAGGTCGACAAATGCTAAGAACGTGTCTTGATTTTTCTTTAGCCTCGCTTCCATTATTAGCCGTAACGACAGAATTGCCTCTCTCGTGCCTTTACTTTTCCTAAAGCCAAACTGATCGTCACCTAGCGCATTCTAAATTTTCTTTTCCATTCTTCTGTATATTATTCTTGTGAGCAGCTTCGATGCATGAGCTGTTAAGCTGATTGTGCCATAATTCTCGCACTTGTCAGGTCTTTCCGTCTTCGGAATTGTGTGGATGATGCTTTTCCGAAAGTCAGATGGTATGTCGCCAGACTCATATATTCTACACACCAACGTGAATAGTCGTTTTGTTGCCACTTCCCCTAATGATTTTAGAAATTCTGATGGAATGTTATCTATTCCTTCTGCCTTATTTGACCGTAAGTCCTCCAAAGCTCTTTTAAATTCCGATTCTAATACTGGATCCGCTATCTCTTCTAAATCGACTCCTGTTTCTTCTTCTATCACATCAGACAGATCTTCACCCTCATAGAGGCTTTCAATGTATTCTTTCCACCTATCTGCTAGCTCCTGTGCATTTAACAGTGGAATTCCCGTTGCACTCTTAATGTTACCACCGTTGCTTTTAATGTCACCAAAGGTTGTTTTGACTTTCCTGTATGCTGAGTCTGTCCTTCCGACAATCATATCTTTTTCGATGTCTTCACATTTTTCCTGCAGCCATTTCGTCTTAGCTTCCCTGCACTTCCTATTTATTTCATTCCTCAGCGACTTGTATTTCTATATTCCTGATTTTCCCGTTGGTACTTCCTCCTTTCATCAATCAACTGAAGTATTTCTTCTGTTACCCATGGTTTCTTCGCAGCTACCTTCTTTGTACCTATGTTTTCCGTCCCAACTTCTGTGATGGCCCTTTTTAGAGATGTCCATTCCTCTTCAACTGTGCTGCCTACTGCGCTATTCCTTATTGCTGTATATATAGCTTTAGAGAACTTGAAACGTATCTCGTCATTCCTTAGAACGTCCTTATCCCACTTCTTTGCGTATTAATTCTTCCTGACTAATGTCTTGAACTTCAGCCTACTCTTCATCACTACTATATTGTGATCTGAGTCTACATCTGCTCCTGGGTACGCTTTACAATCCAGTATCTGATTTCGGAATCTCTGTCTGACCATGATGTAACCTAATTGAAATCTTCCCGTACCTCCCGCCCTTTTCCTAGTATACCTCCTCCTCTAGTGATTCTTGAACAAGGTATTCGCTATTACTAGCTGAAACTTGTTACAAAACTCAGTTAGTCTTTCTCCTCTTTCATTCCTTGTCCCAAGCCCATGTTCTCCTGTAACCTTTTCTTCTACTCCTTCCCCTACAACTGCATTCCAGTCGCCCATGACTATTAGATTTTCGTCCCCCTTTACATACTGCATTACCCTTTCAATATCCTCATACACTTTCTCTTTCTGTTCATCTTCAGCCTGCGACATCGGCATGTATACCTGAACTATCGTTGTCGGTGTTGGTCTGCTGTCGATTCTGATTAGAAGAACCCGGTCACTGAACTGTTCACAGTAACACACCCTCTGCCCTACCTTCCTATTCATAACGAATCCTACACCTGTTATACCATTTTCTGCTGCTGTTGATATTACACGATACTCATCTGACCAGAAATCCTTGTCTTCCTTCCACTTCACTTCACTGACCCCTACTATATCTAGATTGAGCCCTTGCATTTCCCTTTTCAGATTTTCTAGTTTCCCTACCACGTTCAAGCTTCTGACATTCCACGCCCCGACTCGTAGAACGTTATCCTTTCGTTGACTATTCAATCTTTTTCTCATTGTAACTTACCCCTTGGCAGTCCCCTCCCGGAGATCCGAATGGGGGACTATTCCGGAATCTTTTGCCAATTGGAGAGATCATGATACTTCGTCAACTACAGGCCACATGTCCTGTGGATACACGTTACGTGTCTTTAATGAAGTGGTTTCCATTGCCTTGTGCATCCTCATGTCGTTGATCATTGCTGATTCTTCCTCCTTTAGGGGCAATTTCCCACCCCTTGGACAAGAGAGTACCCTGAACCTCGGAAGTCTTCGACAGCCAATGCTGATTATTTATCAAAATTTAGGCAGTGGCGGGGATCGAACCCGGGACGTAAAACGTTTTAATTATGAATAAAAGACGCTGCCCCTAGACCACGGGTACAGAGATGAGTAGCTGTAAATATTTAAACAGCTGTTGCTTGATAAAGAAAACGTACTTAATGACCAGCTACAATTAAGAAATAAGAACTTTTTCGAAGGTTTTCGACCTTTGCTTCACCGGCCCTGATGTTTTGTAGCCTTTGCAGTCGCCGACGCCTGACTCCACTTCCTTTAGTCGATACTAATGTATTCAAAACTGAGGAATAATTTTATTCCGGGCTCCGAATCCGTTTGTAGGGTTCTCGTTCTCCTTGGACGTAAGTTCGGTTACATATTACTCCATCAACAGTTTTAATGCTTGTATTAATCCAATTCCTAACGTAAAGGTAGCTACTGTTAAGCATCTATATTTCCACTCGTGCATGCGCGTGACCATCAGCGGTGCTCGGTACACAGCTGCCCACCGCGATTAGTACTGGAGCAGCCTCCTCTGCGCAGTGGGGCCTGCTGTTTCTCTTCATCTAAGTAATATAAACTACAGGCCATTAAAATTGGTACACCAAGAAGAAATGCAGATGATAAACGGGTATTCATTGGACAAATATATTATACTAGAAATGACATGTGATTACATTTTCACGCAATTTGGGTGCATAGATCCTGCGAAATCACTACACCGAACAACCACCTCTGGCCGTGATAACGGCCTTGATACGCCTGGGAATTGAGTCAAACAGAGCTTGGATGGCGTGTACAGGTACAGCTGCCCATGCAGCTTCAACATGACACCACAGTTCATCAAGAGTAGTGACTGGCGTATTGTGACGAGCCAGTTGCTAGGCCACCATTGACCAGACGTTTTCAATTGGTGAGAGACCTGGAGAATGTACTGGCCAGGGCAGCAGTAGAACATTTTCTGTATCCAGAAAGGCCCGTACAGGACCTGCAACATGCGGTTGTGCATTATCCTGCAGGGATAGAATGAAAGGTACAGCCCTGGGTGGTAACACATCTGAAATGTAACGTCCACTGTTCAAACTGCCGTCAATGCGAACAGGAGGTGACCGAAACGTGTAACCAATGGAACCCCATAGCATCACGCAAGGTGATACGCCAGTATGGCGATGACGAATACACGCTTCCAATGTGCCAAACATGGATGCGACCATCATGATGCTGTAAACAGAGCCTGGATATATCCGAAAAAATGGCGTTTTGCCATTGATGCACCCAGGTTCGTCTTTGCATACAGCATCGCAGGCGCTCCTGTGTGTGATGCAGCGTCAGGGGTAACCGCAGCCATGGTCTCCGATCTGATAGTCCATACTGCTGCAAACGTCGTCGAACTGTTCGTGCAGATGGCTGTTGTGTTTCAAACGTCCCCATCTGTTGACTCAGGGATCGAGGCGTGGTTGCACGATCCGTTACAGCCACGCGGATAAGATGCCTCTCATCTCGACTGCTAGTGGTACGAGGCCGTTGGGATCCAGCACGGCGTTCCGTATTGCCCTCCAGAACCCACCGATTCCATATTCTGCTAACAGTCATTGGATCTTGACCAACGCTAGCAGCAATGTCGCGATACGATAAACCGCAATAGCGTTGGGCTACAATCTGACCTTTCTCAAATTCGGAAACGTGATGGTACGCATTTCTCCTCCTTACACGAAGCATCACAACAACGTTTCACCAGGCAACGCCGGTCAACTGCTGTTTGTGTATGAGGAATTGGTTGTAAATTTTAATCATGTCAGCTCGTTGTAGGTGTCGCCACCGGCGCCAACCTTGTGTGAGTGCTCTGAAAAGCTAATCATTTGCATATCACAGTATCTTCTCCCTGTCGGTTAAATTTCGCGTCAGTAGCACGTCATCTTCGTGGTGTAGCAATTTTAATGGCCAGTAGTGTAGATTGATGTCTGGGTACGACGGTGCTATAGTTTTATACTTGGCATGGCCAAGCTTTGGCATGCAATAGTTTAGTGTAAATAGGTCCTGAAGAAGGCCAAATCATTTTGGCTGAAACCTAGGTAAAGATTGGTTTCTATTTGCAACTGAGGCTGACGTGTTAAATGTTTAATTATCACAGTTGCTGACAGGGCTGCACGATGTTAAAAATTCTTTGTATCTAAGTTGTCTATACCAATGCGCAATGCTCTGCTTCGTTTCCATGATTCATTATGAATGCACGCTGTAATTTTGTAACATCTCGCTGACTCTAACACATGAAAACTGTTTTCTTGCTCTGTTGCCATTGTGGTATGGCACTGCATTCGTGCCGTCAACTGGCGGGCACAATTCATGCATCAATCATATTTGTAGATGTAATACTTTGGATAATAAAGAACATTGGAAATGAAGGAATCATTCGTATTTCAATTGGTATTTATGAAAGTCAAGGCTACGTTTAACCTAAAATGTTCTCATTTATCTTTATCATTTCTGCTTCTCCTCTCCACTTTTATTATCGTTAAACGAATTTGTATGTAAGTATATGTACAATACACTTGTTAATTCTATTTTTTTTCTCGTAGCTTCACTGTGCCACTACGAGTACGCTGAAGTACCGCTAATTGTCTTCCCTTGCATACTTCTTAAATCGTTGTGGCAAGTGACTGTGAGCTGTATTGTTTGGTTGGTTGTCAGTGAGATTATTTCCACTGTCGTGAGTTTGCGGTTTTGCGATCGATTACCTGAAAGAAAAGTGTGTCTCTAAAAAGATTTGTTTTAAACTTGAGTAAAAAATTGCAGTAACGCAAAGAAATGACGAAGCAAGCTTTTAGAGACGCCGCTTTAAGGCTGAAATAAACTTACAACCGGTGTAAACGTTTCAGAAAAGACCCGGCTAATGGTGAGGACCGTTCCCGTTGGTCGTCGGCTTGTGTCACACAGAAATGATTCAGGAAGTGAGAAGTGACAATCCAGTACCGCAAAAACATCATGAGAATAAGTTCATCTCAACGTATGTTGTCAGAAGAACTGAACGTGAGGAGCATTACGGCGAAGTTTGCGCCACTACTGCTACAAGGCGTTCTGAAGCAACAACGCTCGAAAGTTTGCAGGAAACCTAATCAGCCGCTGCAACAGTATCCAATCCATCTTTCAAAAGCTATAGGCATCTCTGTCGCGATATTGTAGAATATCTGGGGGAGGACACGGGAAGAAAAAACCACAGTAGTGTCCCACGAACGACCAGGTACCTCCATGAGAATGGACGACCCAAAATGGTCTAAATTATTCAGGTATTTTCGATTAAAAACAAGATGGTACCTATCCCCCACTCGCCATCTGACCAGACACTACTTGGTGTTATTTCGAGACGAATATTTGATACATGGCAAAAGACAGTCGGAATAGCAGAGGATGCTAAACACCCTAACAAGGACAGACTTCCACAATGCATTTCATATGGTACAAAAACTGTGTGATCGGTGTATTTTCACCCAAGGGGTCTACTTCGAAAGGAATAGATTAAGATCTAGTTTAGGCGCAATATTATTAGTTAATATATTTCTTGAATCTTGTGAATGACCTCGTATTTTGGTTTATAGAATTATTGTATCAGTCAACGGAAATTACAGATTTCATTGGACAGAGACAGTATTTCTATATTAGTTGCAAATTCCTTTCCCATCAATGCCAGGTTCGTCGAATAATTTAATCTGTAATAACTAATTGACAGTCTTCTAAAGATATGTAGCTCCTTAGGTTTCAGATTTGTATCAGCTTCGCATAGTGCAGTTTAGTGTGTGCTCTCTTCGTCGTACTAGGAATGGCACCCAGCTTCACACAGTGTATAAAATAGTGACGTTAATTGCTCGTCACCACTCACAATCTGACATCATTTACTTATTCGCCCCAACTTTCTTACATTTCTGTATATTATCACGTCAAAATCACGACCAAGTCCAAATCCGAAAGAAAAGTCGTCAATGAAGTACAACATTTTGCACAGAAAGTGCCTTTATTATGATACCAACGAACAGCACCGAACCCCTGGATGGAAAGTGCATTGTTCCGTCTCCCGAAGATACAGCGACTCGCTGTTTCACAGGTAATCACTCAAACCGATTACAGATCCATATATATAGATCTTGTCATGGGTCCACTTTATGGTACCACTGGAGGATCCTCTTCACTATGATGAACGCTAAAGGCAACCTCTCCGGTTGAAAATTCGCGATTGTCGAGAAGGTCTTCAGTTTCCTCAAACAACAAGCCTGCATCGTCGATCTGCACCTGAGGACTGTAGTAGAGCTTGCGTATGGAGGACATGGACAAGGTCTCTACACTTCCGTCTTCTTGATGAAGGATCTAATCTTTGACTTCGTATGTGACGTCAGACAAGCTACAGAGTAAACGATAAGGCCCAAAGTAGCGCTTAAGTAACTTTTTCTATAGTCCTACCTTCAGCAGAGGCGTAAAAATCCACAACAGGTCTCCTAGGATGTGCCTCACCGATTGGTGGTTGGCGTCATAGCACTCTCGACCTTTCTTCTGGGCGCCCAGGGTTCTTATGCGAACCAGCCATCTTGCTTCTTCGATCCTGTTGCCGAGGTGTTCCGTGTAATGATTTTGAGTGTCGTCCTATTGAAAAGAAACAGTCTGTTTATTGTCGTTACGACCTTGCGAACATACAGCAGTAAGAATGGTGTGAATCATGCAGTGTTTCGCTTCGCTGTACTGTATCTGAATGTCATGGCAGACAGTATTGTATCCCAATTCCTCTTCAACATCAATGTATGTCAAGAGCGTATATGGCAAAGTCGTATTAAAGTATTCTGTGATCCCATTAGAATGTGAATGGTGGCAGTTCTCTTCATGTGGGTGACGTTGCAGAGTGAAATTACCTCTGGTATTAGTTTCGACTGGAAACTGTTTCGCGATTAGACATCATCATAAGAGATGTTCGGTCCTTCACAACGATGTCTTCTAGAAAAACCGAGCAGCTTCCAGAGATACAGCAGTTGGCACAGTTTTGATAACAGTGTATTGGGTGTGGTCGACTCCAGAGGTGGAATTGATATCAAATACTCAAGAGGTAATTGCAGCACGTGCTTCAGTCGCTAACATTCCATACACTGGTTCATAAAGAATCTGACAGATTGTTAGAGACCTGGTCAGTGATAGTAGCATCCAGTTCTGTCTAGAATCTTCACGAATCCCTCATAACCAGGTGTTGTAGCGTCGTAGCAATACTTCAAGACAGCTGGCCATAAACGAACTGTGATGACAAGCAACCTTTTCTGTCCTTTTATTTACAGTTCTCCTTATATCACGTTCCACTTAATAATCGGAATTCTCTTTTGGCGGTTCCTCCTCCCTCACGGTCTCTTTGATTTTCAGCAGTGCTAGATCATCCCTCAGTTCAGTAGCAGCCATTTACTCACACCATTGTGACACTTTACTCCTGTAGCCTCAGCACCACTCTTATCAATCGACCTGACAGATCCTTCAGACTATTCAGCCAATGTAGAAAAGGCGCACCAAGATTTTTTTTTTATTTCGTGAATGATGAATATGCCCTTTCTCGAATTCAGGCAGAGACCTGCGGTCTGAAAGCACTTCAACACAATTATAAGGCGCCTAGATATTCTTCAAATGTCTTCGGGATAACGACAGTGTCATCCAAATACCAAAGACAGGTCATCAATTTAAGGTGTCGTAACAGGTTGTCTATCACACACTCGAATGGCCTGGAGCGTTACCTTTCCAAATGACATTGCTTTGAACCCACAAAGGCCATCAGAAATTATTAAGACAGCTTCGTCATCTTCAATTATCCAGCAGCGTCCCTTCATGTCCGTAATTAAAGAAACTTTTGCTCCTTTCAAACAATTTAGGCTGTCATCAATATACGGCCATCGATAGACATCTTTTTCGTGATTTTGTTCACTCATTGGTAGTCGACGCAGTACCATCCTTCTTCTTCATAAGAACCATTGAAGAAGACCAAAGACTCTCTGAAGGTTCTATGACATTAACTTGCAACATCCTCTCCACTTCCTCTCAAATTATGCGTTGTTCAGCCAGTGACTTCCTATACGGACACTAGCTAATTGCTGGATGATTGCCACGATATGGTGTTTTACAGTAAGCCACTTGATCTTTTTTTTGTTTCCTCCAGATTCTAAAACATCCGAAAACTGGCGCAGTACGGCCCACACGCGCCGACGTTGTTCCTCGGTCAGGCCAGATCATATTGACACACCCTCCGCTGCTTTGTCTGTAGTGGTAGCGAAGCACAACACTTTGTTGATGGCACTTAGCTGTCTGTCCTGTACTGGTTTAACTGTTAATACACTTATACCTTTAGGGATAAGTTGTGGCTACTCGTAACAATTAGACAATTACTGGTCTATTGTTTCCTTTGACCTCCTGCAATGCAGTGCTTGAGATCGTCACTGGTGAGTCTGAATAGCTCTTTGCTGTCGATGAAAGCTTTACAGTTTAACAGAGCATCTATTGCCGACTTTAGTTTCTCTCACTGACTAAGGCGGAACAACAGTGTCTTCAATGCAAACAATAGCCCAGAAAAATCTTCGTAATTTCCACTTGTGGAATAGCTTCATCAGTCAGGATCTCTGACCTTCCACAGTCTATAACTACTTGTGCTGCCTGCAACAAAAACATCGTGACTACATTCTGGTTCAAATGGTTCAAATGGCTCTGAGCACTATGGGACTCAATATCTGAGGTCATCAGTCACCTAAGAACTACTTAAACGTAATCAACCTAAGGACATCACACATAGCCATGCCCGAGGCAGGATTCGAACCTGCGACCGTAGCGGTTTCGCGGTTCCAGACTGAAGCCCCTAGAACCGCTCGGCCAATGCGGCCGGCACTGCATTCTGTTAAAACGATAAATTCTAAGGGCTATGTTCTGCCATTGATAGTTATTCTTGCGAAATATATTCCTATAGGCTGGATCTATGTCCCATTTGCGACTTTCAGCCCAATCGCTTTCATATCACAGAATAGAGTGTTCTTCAGCTAGTGTCAGTAAGCATTCGACAGTACAGGAACAGAAGTCTTTGAGTCGTCTACTGCTCAGGTTTGCTGTCGATGACATCGTCGATGAGATTTTCTAAAATCTTGGCAACTGCCGTCCTTGGGGATTGTCGTCTTGCAGGGTATCTGTCTGGTGGGCACGTCTGTGGGCACATCTAATGAAATTCTCAGTTACACCACTGTGAAATTAAACGCAACATAAATGACAAAGTTTGACCCTGAACAAAAAAACTGAAGTTGGCACAACGTATTATATTGTAAGATAACTCCTGTTATTTCCTATATAAATGAGTTAATTTAATTAGGAAACAAATGAGTACTGTGTACCAGATTAAAAGATGACATTCAAAACAATGACAGATTTACTACCAGTAAGATGGATGACATTGGACAAGGATTATCATACACAATATTGATTACATTTAAGCTTCTGTTGAACATAATTAGTTTTGTACTGATTAGTTTTGTACTGATAAAATTGGTGAGAGAGTGTCAAAATAGTCTGACAAATTTTAATTATGGATCAAGTGATTTCACTCTAATGAGTTTGTATGACAGTGATTGTGAACTCCCGAACTGCAAGCTACCACACTGTGGCGAAACTGAACAGTGACAGCTACTGGAAGAGCAGTCCGTGGATGGCGCAAACTCACCTTAAAGGTGCCTAATGTGCTGGTGCTACGAAAAGCTTACCACACACCTGTAGTGGTCTGCAAGGAGGAGATCAGTGCGTCACTGCGTCTATTCGAACAGTGGATCTACATCTCCTCCACGGCCCTCTCTCCAAAGAAAAACCCGAATATATCATCAGACTTATCTCCCAACCAAGGGTCGAATCTATGATCCATCTCGCCTTATGGCCAAAGCCTGAATCTGCGATCTTTCTCAACTTGTAGCCACTTTCCAAACAACTCAACTCCATATCCCTTCACAGCCACAGCCTGAATACTCTTCTCCATCGCTCTACCGTTATTTCTGAAAAACACTCCACTCGGAATATGCTCCAAAAGCTAAAATCACCAATCGAAAATTGCAGTGCTTTCACGCGGCATAATTCTGTGAATTCAGTATAGCCCCTCTCCACAAGATGGGCAAAATTCACTAATCCAATCCTCTCACATCTTATGACACACAACAGGTGCTCACTATTACGTTTCCTAACGTCACTGTTAGCGTCCAATTCAAGGCAATGTTTTCTCATCCATGCAGTGTGGCTTGGATGACACAAAAGATGCAACAGGTGAATATGATGAAATTACGAAAATTGATGGAAAATACTTAAAACTGATTAAAATACGACAAATGTGGGTGCATGAGGGTTCTTACACGCCCGCCTAGGTGTATGAAAATCATCCCATTCTTCGAGTGGTGCTGTTCACAACTGATGGTCCATACTAACAGCCCTCTGTGAGTTTAAGTCCTGCAGAGCACCACCTTGTTCCACATGCAGTTATACAGTTACCCACTGTATGTCATAAAAACGAAGACATAGTGTTCAATGATTAGGCAGTCATGGTGACCACCACCTAGAATACTGAAACAGTGATCATATACCTGCGATATGCACCATCAGTATGAGGAATCGAAGCTCTGCGTATCTTAAAAAACAGAACACTGAGATATCTGCTACTCCATCACCGTGGATGGGAGATTAAATGTAGGCGTCATCACCTTCAGATAGCGGTTTGGAAGTGCTCTACAATGCCTCGAACTCTTCCAGCTTTCATGTATTGAAATGTCTTCCACAGTTTTGTCAATAACAAACACCACCTCTGTCTTTTATTTTAACCATCCTGTGTGTTGTGGGAGCAGCTTAATTTACACCATGTAGTATCCAGCGTTCTGTGAGAGCTAATGGATCGAAACGTTTTAATGCCAGTTTAGTACTTGACACAGACCTCAAAATCATGGTAGAAAAACAAAATGTGTACGAACCTGTAGTCTTACACTGCTTGGATACGTTACAATAGAAAAAAAAGTATCAAACTGCTTATGAAAGAACAACACAAAAAACCTCTCTAGTGATTGACAGCCTATGAGATATGGTCCTCCTACAGCATGAGCGATAAAACTTCACGCAGGCCTGTGCAAGCGACTCTGATCACTGCCCACCTGCTCCAGTGGATCAGTATGTGTATATTTAACATGCTCTATGTCAACATGCAGACGGTAATTGTTTCCGATGTATCAGAAGAGAGAGACGCAGTAACATCTTGTCGACTTCTTTACCAGGTGACGTTAGTGAAGTTTTTATAGTTTGTAATTTTACTCTGTTGGTTGATATAAAAATAAGGAAGAGAGGGAGAGGGAGAGACTGTGCTGTCAGCGAAATCTCTGATACCATCACACTTTCGTATTCCTAATGTAGTCATCATAGGGATTTGATAAAGAAGAGCAATCTTCATAGACGGTCATTTGATATTGATGAATTATTGTTGTTGTTGTTGTTGTTGTTGTTGTGGGCTTCAGTCCAAAGACTGGTTTTATGCAGCTATCCATGCTACTGTATCCTGTGCAAGCCAGTTCATCTCCATGTAACTACTTCAACCTACATTCTCCTCAATGTGCTTACTGTATTTACCCATTGGTCTCCCTCTATGTACGATTTGTACGCCTCCCCTCCCCGTACGCCTCCCACCAGTACTAAACAGGCGATCCATAGACGCCTCAGAATGTGTCCTACCAACTGATCCCTTCTTTCAGTCAGGTTGCACCACAAATTTCTCTTCTTCCCATTTCTACTCAGTATCTCCTCATTAGTTACATAATCTACACATCTAATCTTCAGCATTCTTCTGTAGCACCACATCCCAAAAACTGTTATCATCCATCTTATACTTCCATACATGGCTACACTCCATACAAATACTTTCAGAAAGGACTTCCTGAAACTTAATTCTACATGCTGTTCTTGCCATCGCCAGTCTAGATTTTATATCCTCTCTATTTCGGCCATTATCACGTATTTTATTGCGCAAATAGCAAAGCTCATCTGCCAGTTTAAGTGTCTCGTTTACCAATACGGTACCCTTGCCATCACAGGATTAAATTTGGCTGCATTTCAATATCCTTGTTTTGGTTTTCTTATATCCTCCTTCAAGACAATGTCCTTTCCACGCAACTGACCTTCCAGGTCTTTGCTGTCTCTGACGGAATTACAGTGTCATCCCAGAACCTCAAAGTTTTTATTTCTTCTCCCTGATTGTTAATTAATATTCCAAATTTTTCCTTGGTTTTCTTTACTGATTGTTCGACGTACATATTGAATAACATTGCGGACAAGCTGCAAACATCTCTCACTTCCTTTCCAACCACTGCCTCCCTTTTGTGCCATTCGACTCTTATAACTGCCATCTGGTTTCTGTACAAATTGTAAATAGCCTTTTGTTCCCTGTATTTTACCCCTACCACCTTTAGAATTTAAAAGAGAGTATTCCAGTCAACACTCTCAAAAGCTTTCTCTAAATCTACAAATGCTGTAAAGGTAGGTTTGCCTTTCCTTAACCTAACTTCTATCAGAAGTCGTAGGGTAAGCATTGCCTCGCATATTCCTATATTTCTGTGGAATCCAAACTGGTCGTCCCTGACGTCGGCTTCTACCAGCTTTTCCGTTCTTCTGTAAATGGTTGTGTCAGTATTTTGCAATCGCGGCTTATTGAGGTGAAAGTCGGTTATTTTCACATCTTTCAGCAACTGCTTTCTTTAATATTGAAGTTACTATATTATTCTTGAAGTCTGTGGGTGTTTCACCTGTCTAATATGTCTCGTTCACCAGATAGAAGAGTTTTGTCATGCCTGGCTCTCCCAAGGCTATCAGTAACTCTAACGGAATGTTTTCTATTCCGGGGTCTTGTTTTGACTTAAATCTTTCAGTGTTTTGTCAGATTCTTCAAAGCAGTGTCATATCTCCATTCACATCTTCAATCACTTCCTCTTCAATTTCTACGAAGTAGCCTGAAGTACATCTCTCTTGTAAAGACCCTCTATGTACTTCTTCCACCTTTCTGCTTTCCCTTCTTTGCTTAAGACTGGTTTTCCACCAGAGCCCTTGATATTCACACAGGTGGTTCTATTTTCTCCAAAGGTCTCTTTAATTTTCTTATATGTAACATCTATCTTAGCACGAGTGATACATGCTTCTGCATCCTTACATTAGTCTCCTAGTAATTCCTTCTTATGCGTTATGCACTGCCTGTCGAACTCATTTTTTAGACTTTTGTGTTCCCTTTCACATACCTCATTTATTGCATTTTTATATTTTCTCCTTACGTCGATTAAAATAAATATCTCCTAAGTAACCCAAGGATTTCTACTAGCTCTCGTCTTTTTATCTACTTGATCCTCTGCTTTCATCTCCCAAAGCTACCCATACTTCTTCTACTGTATTCCTGCCTCTGTTCTTGTCAGTCGTTCCCTAACACTCCCTTTGAAACTCTCTGCAGCCTCTGGTTCTTTCAGTTTATCTAGATCCCATCTCCTTAAATTCCTGCTTTTTTGCCGTTTCCTCAGTCTTAATCTGCAGTTCATAACCAATATACTGTGGTCAGAGTCCACATCTGCTCCTGGAAATGTCTTACGATTTAAAAACTGTCTCCAAAATTTCTGTCTTTCAGGCTCCCAGGTAGATGCTATTTTTCTTGACTTCCGGAAGGCGTTTGATACAGTTTCGCACTGTCGCCTGATAGACAAAGTAAGAGGCTACGGAATATCAGACCAGCTGTGTGGTTGGATTGAAGAGTTTTTAGCAAACAGAACACAGCATGTTGTTATCAATGGAGAGACGTCTACAGACGTTAAGGTAACCTCTGGCGTGCCACAGGGGAGTGTTATGGGACCATTGCTTTTCACAATATATATAAATGACGTAGTAGATAGTGTCGGAAGTTCCATGCGGCTTTACGCGGATGATGCTGTAGTATACAGAGAAGTTGCAGCATTAGAAAATTGTAGCGAAATGCAAGAAGATCTGCAGCGGATAGGCGCTTGCTGCAGGGAGTGGCAACTGACCCTTAACATAGACAAATGTAATGTATTGCGAATACATAGAAAGAAGGAACCTTTATTGTATGATTATATGATAGCGGAACAAACACTGGTAGCAGTTACTTCTGTAAAATATCTGGGAGTATGCGTGCGGAACGATTTGAAGTGGAATGATCATATAAAATTAATTTTTAGTAAGGCGGGTACCAGGTTGAGATTCATTGGGAGAGTCCTTAGAAAATGTAGTCCATCAACAAAGGAGGTGGCTTACAAAACACTCGTTCGACCTATACTTGAGTATTGCTCATCAGTGTGGGATCCGTACCAGATCGGGTTGACGGAGGAGACAGAGAAGATCCAAAGAAGAGCGGCGCGTTTCGTCACAGTGTTATTTGGTAACCGTGATAGCGTTACGGAGATGTTTAACAAACTCAAGTGGCAAACTCTGCAAGAGAGACGCTCTGCATCGCGGTGTAGCTTGCTCGCCAGGTTTCGAGAGGGTGCGTTTCTGGATGAGGTATCGAATATATTGCTTCCCCCTACTTATACCTCCCGAGGAGATCACGAATTTAAAATTAGAGAGATTAGAACGCGCACGGAGGCTTTCAGACAGTCGTTCTTCCCACGAACCATACGCGACTGGAACAGGAAAGGGAGGTAATGACAGTGGCACGTAAAGTGCCCTCCACCACACGTAGTTGGGTGACTTGCGGAGTATAAATGTTGATGTAGATGTAGATGTAGATTTAGTCAATTTAAAACCTTCAAGTGTCTCCAGGTCTCTTCCATGCATACAACCTTCTTTCATGATTCTTAAACCAAGTGTTATCTCTGATTACGTTATGCTCTCTGCAAAATTCTATGAGACGGCTTCCTCTTTCATTCCTTTCCCTCAGTCCATATTCACCTACTACTTTTCCTTCTCTTATTTTCCCTACTATCGAATTTCAGTCCCCCATGACAATTAAACTTTTGTCTCCCTTAATTATCTGTATAATTTCTTTTATCTCATCATACATTTTCTCAAATTCCTCCTCATCTTCAGAGCCAGTTCGCATATAAACTTGTACTACTGTGGTGGCTATAGGCTTCGAGTCTAACTTCGCTACAATAATGCATTCACTATGGTGTTCATAGTGGCTTACCCGTGTTCTTATTTTGTTATTCATTATTAAACCTACTCCTACATTTCCCCTATTCAGTTTTGTATTTATAATCCAGTATTCACCTGACCAGAAGTCTGTTCTTCCTGTCGCCAAACTTCACTAATTCCCACTACATATAGCTTCAATCTATCCATTTCCCTTCTTAAATTTTCTAATCCACCTGCCTGATTAAGGGATCTGACATTCCACGCTCCAATCCATACAACGTCAGTTTTGTTTCTCCTGATAACGACATCCTCCTCAGTAGTGTCCGCCTGGAGAACCAAATGAGGGACTATTTTACCTCCATAATATTTTACCCAAGAGGATGACATCATCATTTAACCACACAGTAGAGCTGCATGACCTCGGAAAAAATTGCGGCTGTAGTTTCCCCTTGCTTTCAGCCGTTCATAGTACCAGCAAAGCAAGGCTGTTCTGGTTGATGTTTCAAGGCCAGATCACTCAATCATCCAGACTGTTCCCCTGCTACTTCTATAAAGGCTGCTGCACATTTGTCTGGCCTCTCAACAGGTACCATCCGTTGTGACTGCACCTACAGTATGGCTATCTTTATTTCTGAAACATGCAAGCCTCCCCACCAACGGCAATGTCCAAGGCTGAATTTCTTTGTGTAGTCCGTACATACTCTGCAGGATTGTGAATTTCCTCCCAAACTTTACTGTGCTATTTTTCTCGTTGTAATAGCCTTCCACGTAGTCAGTGGTAGGTGGAGGACTAGACAGCCTACTAAATAATGGGCACTTCTGTCAGAACATGTCGGAATTTCAATAGAATTAGCAGGTTTCTGTGACTTATTGGGAAACCTGCCTTATTCGTGGAAATCATGTGGATTCACATGCTATACAGGGTGTTACAAAAAGGTACGGCCAAACTTTCAGGAAACATTCCTCACACACAAAGAAAGAAAATATGTTATGTGGACATGTGTCCGGAAACGCTTACTTTCCATGTTAGAGCTTTTCTTTATTTGTGTGGGAGGAATGTTTCCTGAAAGTTTGACCTACCTTTTTATAACACCCTGTATATCGAAGCCTGGAAGATTCATGAGGATATGGCAAGTAAGCAACACTTGGACAAAAGAAGAGTTGGCAGGTAAGCTCTATACTGTTTCTTCTAAGTGTTGTGGGCAAATTTATTACAACCTCTCATACTCGTCACGCGAAGTGAATGCAGTGAGATAATTAGGAGGTAATATGAAGACTTCTGGCGAGAGACAGTCATCAGTAGAAGTTCCGCTTTTTGTTTCTTCGATAAATAAGAGACAACATTCTTCTGGGAGTCTTGTGTTCCTGTAAACGGATGGTGTGGTATCTCAATAGGTATATTAAATTTACATTTACATCTAAATCTTACTTCGCAAACCATCGTACGGTGAGTGGCGGAAGACACTCTGTACCAATACTAGTCATTCTCTTTCCCATTCCACTCACAAATAGAGCAAGGGAAAAAGACTGCCTATATGCCTCCTTATGAGCGCTAATTTCTCGTATCTTATATTCATGGTCCTTATCCGAAATGTGTGTCGGCGGCGGTAGAATCCTTCTACGATCAGCTTCAAATATCGGTTGTCAGAAGTGTTCCCCCCCCCCCCCCCCCCCCTAGGGATTTCCATTTGAGCTACCTGTAATCCGACTGCTAGAAAAAAAAGTACTCTACATGCAAAGTGAATCTCATGATCAAGTTAATTAATTAGCTCATCAATTTGCTATCAATGAGTTGCCGCCAGGTGGGTAGAAACGAGGGTTAGAGTACCTCAGGTATGATTCTGGAGTTGGACCGGTAACCAGGAGTTTTTTCGCTGAGGCGACATCTTTTAACGAAATATCTATCTCCCACTGCACAGGGAGTGATGACCATCCTAATAAAATCAGCTATATTACCTAATTTATAAACTGATGCGCGGTATAAGCTTGATGTTTAAAACTTCTCTGTGCTGTTACCTAAAGAGACTTCGTATGTAACGAAGCATTTGGTTACTTTAAGGGTTTCGCAAGTTAGGAAGCATCCTTTGACAAAGGTAGATCTTAGCACACCGCCATTAGCCAAAAAAGGGTTTAGCATTCTAGTCCTGTGATGCAGGACTGATTACAATACACTTTTTAAGTGATGAGAGAATACTTAGAGGAAATGTAGTCTGTGTCATAATGTTACAAAAGTTTCACATCAATTAAAAATACTTTAGAGAAGTGAAAACTCATGTATGACTCGATTTCTTACGTCTTCGAAAACAACTCGTATAAAAGGGAAAAATCTACATTTCGCGTGAGAAATTCTAGATGTGTGGTCAACATACTCCCTATCTTGGGTTGGGTAAAGCGGATTTTCTAAACTGGAGGTAGTCTATACTGGGGTGGAATCGCAATGAGAGCCATATGTCCAAGCCACACCTGCTTGTCTTGCAGTGCGCTGAGGCCTGTGGCACATGTGGGTAAGAGTCTTCAGGATTAGCTTAGCCTGTTTCAGCTCTTGCCCGCGGTCTTGGGGAGAAGTATCGGCGGCAGCGCTCTCTGGTTGTCTAGCGAAGTGACCAGTACGCTAGGTGAGGCGACAGCAGCGGATGTGTGTGTTGCGTGAGAAGATTCAATATGATGGGTGTTCGCGCTGGACGATTATTACCTCATGTCAACTGATCGGTTGACTACCTGGTGAAGTCTCTCCGATATCTGAGCGTTCGGTGAGAGCACTATTTCGCTCTCCTTTTGATATCGAAATTGCGCCAGCTCGCCCTTTGTACCCACCATTAGAAAATAAGAACATAATATTGTGAGGAGAAATGAAAACCTCCATCTGTGTGTTAGGAGATGTTGGTTCACACACACAAACAGGAAGTAGCCTCTTGATGAGTCATGAATGGGAAACTAGTCTGGAATTTCCTGATCAACAGAATGGCGCCAGTTGATGCTTTGTTTGGTGCTGAGAGATCAAAGGAGGCTGACATCTGGTCTGTTGTAACTGATATTTAGTATCGCAATCTCTAATTAGGACATTGGGTGGTATATGATCGTTGTGGCGGCGTCTAGGCAACAGACACACGCCCAGTAGATCCCAAATGGTGGCTACTATACCGCACTTCATTCCATTCCTCGGTGATTACATTTATTACATCATGGGAAATGGGGGTGGGCCTGCAAGCGTGCCTGTACCGAATTGGGGGAGCCCTGTCACTATCATACAGATTAAATAAAGAATATGTATCAATATTTTACTGATATTGATTTGAATTTCGTGTGATAAGATACTTCCTCTCCAACACAAACTTAGTTTCTCTCCTTCAAGTTTTTTCTGGGCGATGTGGGGAGAGAGGGGGCGAGTTGTAGCGTGGTGGAAGTCCTCTGGTGGTGGCATTGTGCACTAGCCCAGTCGATCTCTGCATGTCAAGGTGAGCACACACATGAAAATCTTAGAACAAGACATCACCTCTCATCTGCAGTGGTGTAATTAGATAATTAGGATATGTAGTTGCTGGACAAGATAATACTTGCACCTTCCAGTCTAAAAGTTCAGCGCAGATTCAGGGTTTCCCAATTTACTTATTTTGATGTATTTCACAAGACCTACATCTTCCAAACAGCAAAGAAAGATGACCTTTTCATGCTAAATAAAAGAGAGATTCAACCCCTGCTAACTGAATTTTATAAATAAACAATATATTATACATCCTCTGTAATGTAGTTGAATTTCCTGTCATGGGATCCTTCCGGTCCACCAGCTCAGCGATTTTTCCCACCATGTTTTCTGAGAGGCATGGGGAGGGACAGGGTTTATGGGTGGGATGCTTCTCATGATGTCATTGTGCGCTAGCTCTGCGAGTCCCTACCTGTCATGGTGAGCACACACACAAATATATTCCTAAAAGACAACGCCTCCCATCTACCATAGTGTAATTACGTAATTATGACATGTAGATGCTGAACATAGTAATACTTGCACCTTCCACACCAACAGCTCTGCTCCAACTGAGCGATTTCCCCACCACTTTTTTCTGGGTAGGGAAGTGGGAAGTGAGGAGCAGAGAGAACGACTGGTGAATTTCCAAACAGCAGGAGGGGCGATGATTTGATTAATTTAGTTAATTAGTCAATTAATTTGATATCAAAAGTGTGCACATATTGGGGAACGTTGGAGATTTCCCACAGTGGTGAGGGAGGAGGAAGGAGAAGGAGGGGTGGGGTATTCTCAGAAGGATGGATTATCCCTTAGGGGTTCATAAATTCGTTAACATATTAATGGGTTAAGGGGAGGGATTACATGAAGACCCACATAACAGAACAATTGATTAGGGACATTAAACAATCCGATGTCACAATGTAATTAATTTGCATATCAATTTGATGTCAAAAATGTCCCAGATTTGTCTTTGCTCGACTACTACATTTTTGCAACATATGCCTGGCGAACTTCTCTTCCCCTATCAGCAGCTGTAACTGTCCAAAAAAACATAAGCTCAACCCTGTCATGTCAAATTACTACATGCAAATTACCATCCAACCACTTCAGCTCTCTTTAGTAAACATCATATCGATCACATTGCTTTCCTTACCGATGTATATACCTTAATTGTATGTGTTTGCTTGACTGAATAAATAAAGTAAATAAAAATATGAGCAAAAAGGTCTTGCCACATTTAACAAGCCTTCACTTGCAGTAAGTTTTTGCATGGGTCATGTTGCACTCAAATCATGTTGGTGCAGCATGGATGAGAAAAACTTTGTATTTGATAATAATTTATACACCAGTTAAACTGTATAAATTTGAAAAGACAAAGGGACTACTTTGACAATTTCAAGATAAATGAGACAAAATAAATCAACACCCAACACACAAATATTGTCAGGGAGCCCAACAGATACTGCTTAATGCAGGACTGAAGGCCATGCTACATGTTGCTGGCATTTTTTGTATATGATGTTATGGTCTTGGTGAGCAAATCACACAGGCAATTAAATAATTGAAACATAAATAGAACATGTCCAGTATGACAATACCCTACCTCTTCTACTGAGGCCAGAGTAGAAATATCCTAATACAATTCAATATATACTAATGACTGCCTGTATCTCCATAGAATATCTCCTGCCTGATTGCAAACAAAGGAAGTAACAAGAATTTGAATTTACTGAAAGTCCAAACATTTGACAAACCCACTCTCATCAACATACACACAAGACAAATGTAGTAAAACGTGTGTGATTAATGCTATGTGACATCTGTAAGAATAAACCAAGTGGACAAACTTTCAAATACACACTGTAAATCAAGGTACAGGGAAAAATGTAACATACCAACAAATGTCAACATAATTATATGAGAAACTTGTGTGGAATGTGACACATGCAAACAATAAAACTAAGTGAGCAGGTGTACATGTACAAGTGATAAATTGCTTTATTTGAAAGAATGAATCATACAGATAAATTCAGAGAAACAGTTGTATATGAAACATGTGTGAGTGTAAATGGTAACACCGAATGAAACATCTGAACTGTGTAACGACAGCTTTAAGTAATGGCATATTTGTTAAACAATTATTATCCACAATTATTTACAATACATAAGAACAACAAAAGGTGTTTCATAGCTGTGGATACATATGAACAAAATGAATACAAAGAAATCATGTGTCAGATGTGGCCATCAGATATAAGTCGAAGGAAAGTGTAAAATGTAAGAAATCAAAATATAAGAACAACATGTAACAAGAAAATAGAAATTAATATAAATAATTTTCCACGAGTAAAACCTTGAAATTACACTCAGTGGTATGTAAGGGGTAAAACAACAAGACCTACTGATCATAGCACTGAGAAAGCATCACATGTCTTCACAACGATTACCACCCTACTTCACACCACATGTCACTTTTACTTAAATAAAGTGGTGAATTGGAGCAGAAGTTCTTAGGCGGATGTATTGTTCAGGGCTCATGGACTGTGGCAAGGACCAGCTCAAATATTATCTCAGCGTACAGGACAGCTGTGGGCAAAGCTGGACATCATCATTTCCTATGAATGGCAGCACAGAGTAGAGAGGTTGGCTCTCATCAATGTGCTGGCAGGACAGTATCCTGGAGTTGCACTTAGGACCATCTGAGTAATTCTTTGGTAGCAACCCATATAAAATGAGGTTCTTGAAGTTGAACTTATTGTTTGTGAGTAGCTTATAAGATTGGTTGTATGGTATTCATGGCTCTATGATAAGCAAAGTGCCTACAAAAGTGGAATAGCACAATAGCCAGTTGGTAGTTCGTCAGTCCTAATCAATTCCGTTGTATAATGTCGTTTGGTAACAGTCTGGATGAATGAATGAGTCGCAAGAATTCAATTGTTAAGAAAGTGTTAGTGTGGTATGAGAAAAATCATTACAGAAAAACGTAGCTGTCATGGCTCTTGGTGAAGTATGTCAAACAGATATTAATCCTTTCAGGAAACCTTCAGACGTAGTCAAGCCCAAAGGGCAGTGCTTTGCGTTTGCGCCACCCAAGGCGCCATGCTGTCTGCTACCTCTACTATCTTCCAACTCTGAGTCATCCCTCTGAGTCGCCTACAGTTATTCATGTCCTCCCTCACTTTGACCGCTCAGGTAGGTAAAGCTATATGAATCAGCAGTTCTACTGCTCCAAAAGCTGCTAGCAGCTGCCAGGAATGTTGTTCAGCTGTCAACCATCGGCTGGGTCGCCTCCTTTACCCAATGCCCAGTTGCTGAAACCCCTGCCCAGCTGCGCCACACACACACACACACACACACAGAAACAATTAAGAAAAACTTTAAAACAAAAATTACAAATTTAAGCCTACATAAATAGATATCGTATGCTCCTAGCCACACCGATGTATTGATAGGGACTACAACTCATAATGATAAAAATGTGATCTCATACCTACGAATAATGCATACTGATGACTTTTGTAAGGCTGTATTACCCTCGTGACGACACCTTCACTTTGTCTGGGATATGCCCTGGCTTAAAATAGTTATGATAAAAATAGCATAAATATTTTCAGTATTATTGTCCACACACCTACTGCTTCCTGAAACTCATAGTTGTGCGTTAACGATACTGTAAAGACTCTCTAAAGTACAAAAAAAATTGTGTTCAGGTCTCGACTGGTTTTGGCATACTAATAAGGAAAACTCCTGTCGTTCCCAGTGTGTGATCTGCTGCTGCATGAAGAGTTGCCATTCAGAATGACTCACATGTCATCAATTAATACTCCATGGAAGAGAAACCAACTGTCTCACACATTACTGCCACGACTGGCATTCACAAGAAGTACTCAATGAAAGGGTCCCTACAGTGCACTAGCGTGCACGAGGCTCAATAGCTGACATCATGTCAGACACACGCTCATGGCATGGATACAGTATAAACACCAGTGATAACACAACTCGGACAAACACAGCAACATAACCGAACATCAATGACACTAACTACAAGTGAATATATGAATAAGTCTATGAAATGAAAACGACCTGTACATTCCGAATTTCTAGTAGGATGACAGAATATCCCTATTCTATTACAAATATGGAATGGTAGAAGACAAGGGAGAACGTCTGCGCATAACCTTGTTACTAAGTTTTATTACAGAAATTGCTGTGTTGAGTCTGCATTAGATCTTCTGATATTGTTTCTCCAAGGAGTAGAATCGACAAGCAACCAATGAGACCTGCATTACTCTCAGATTCTTTCCAGCTGAATGAAACCACAATAATCATTGCAAACCTGGGATGATAAGAGTTATTAGATCAAGTGTACCATGTACTAAAACTAAAATTGCTGCTCAACAACAATTTACACCTAAATAAAGTAATCTTATCCTAACTGAATAAAAAAAAATGGTTCAAATGGCTCTGAGCACTATGGGACGTAACATCGGAGGTCATCAGTCCCCTAGAACTTAGAACTACTTAAACCTAACTAACCTAAGGACATCACAAACATCCATGCCCGAGGCAGTATTCGAACTTGCGGCCGTAGCGGTCGCGCGGTTCCAGACTGAAGCGCCTAGAATCTCTTCGCCACACTGGCCGGCCTGAAATAGCAGATGGCGTTCAAAATAAAAACAGATTTACTACCAAAAACGTGCCTGAAAATGTACATGGACTGATATAAACATCATTGATTGCATTAAGGCTCCTATTGAATGTACAGACGTATAGTTGACAAAGTTGGGGAGGGGGAGTAACTTATCTTTGACTCCAACTTTAGTGTCGGATAACGCGGTTTGACTGTAACTACTTCGTTGGACAGAGCTGCAACTACTCCTAATCGGACAGTGACTGCTACTGTTTGAAAGAGCACATTGCTAAGGTGTCTAATGCGCCAGAATGCTCACCACACACCTGTAGTACACTGCAAGGTGGAGATCAGTGCACCGCTGTGTCGACTCGAACGGTGGACTTCCGATTCCTGCTTCCGTCGAGAATCCACGTCCATCTATCCCAACAAACACCTGAATGTCCGTTCAGATTTGATAATGACCGAGACCTGAATCTATTATCCGTCTCAACTTGTGGAAAAAGCCAGAATCTGCGATCCGTCTCAACTTGTAGCCACAACCGAAGAAAAATTTACTCTGTCCTCCTTCGCAGCCACAGCCCGAATACTTTTCTCCATAACTGTACTATTACTTCTAAAAATCATTCCACTTGGAGTGCACCTGAGTAGATAAAATCACCAGTCAACATCGGTAGCGCTTTCATGAGCTAATCTCATAATTCTC
Source organism: Schistocerca gregaria (assembly GCF_023897955.1). Lineage (NCBI taxonomy): Eukaryota > Metazoa > Arthropoda > Insecta > Orthoptera > Acrididae > Schistocerca > Schistocerca gregaria. The sequence continues at coordinate 467,654,685 of NC_064922.1, forward strand.
TGCAGTCACCACAGTCTCCTACCAGAAGATGGGCAAAATCCTCTCCTCCAATCCTGACATAGAACGGGCACTCACCAGTACAGCTGGCATCGCAATCGAGACGCTGCTTTCTCACGTGCACGGAAAGCACCACAGCTTCTGTGTCTACGTGACGCAAGAAACGCAAAAGCTACCCTGACGATTTGTGCCAGGCGTCCTGCCACATCATCCCATTTCAGTAACCAATGCGAAATGTTTTCGCGAGGCTAACAGATACTGATCTCGCAGGAAGATCCACAGGAAACATCAGCTCGACACCTGTGGAATTGGAAGATTGCACTCTTCTTAACAGAGGACAATTGTCTGGGCACCGGTCTGTCGCAACTCGGCGAAAAGTTATTAAAAGTACTCCCGCAAGTGCTTGAGACAATGTACTGTGCCCCACTAGGAGCTCTCTTCTGCCTGTGGCTAGGGGAAAACCTATGGCTCAGGCCGGGCCCGCCACAGAGCTTCTCGCTGCTTGAAAGCAGCGACCCGACACCCCCAGACCTGACCTATATGTTTCTGCGTCCCTTCACATTCTTCAGACTGGCACCAATAAAATGGCTTTTCTGCCAGCTATTCCTGGCGAGCTTCTCTTCCCCCGGCAGCAGCCGTAACTCTGTCACCTCAAATTACTCTATGAAAATCAGCTACCAATGAATTCATTACCCAGCCACTGTCAACCCTTTAGTAAACATCACACAGTGGATGACAATGCCTTTCGTACTTGATGCAAGCGCCCTAACTTGGTGTGTTCACATGGATGAATAAATGATGTGCAAGGAAGTCGAGCCCAAAGGACTTGCCGTCTTTCAACCTGTCGTGGCTTTGCCTTCATAAACAGTTGCCTCATTTAATTCGACACAACTGGCCCACTAGGCGGCCGGTTGGTTCCTCTGTACAGCGATGTACAGCTTGGTTCCACAGGTCGATTATAAATGTCTGCAGTTATCTGGCGTAAATAGGACTGTTGTGATTGTTGACGTCTTGCAGCGTAGTATTCATCGAACACTCTTCTTCTTTGCAGTAGCGAACAACTTTTATAGTGCGTCCACAGTAGAAAGAACCCGTCGTACTGTCCCCTGTCCTCCAAATGTCTGCTCATCTGAGAGAAGAAGGGGGAATTTACTAATCGAAAGAGTTGGTTGTACCTAAGATGGTCAGATTGTTGGTTATTGTTCGATGGCTGCGGCGAAAATACGACGCCATTTTTCAAGGCAACGTCCCACTGCTGGCTGAGATTCTCTTCTTTGGCATTCTCTATTACCTCTTGACTTATGGGGTCGGCATTCACGTGTACTATCTGTTGTGTACTAGGTGCGACATTTCTGGTTGCCATGAACTATTCTCTCTCTTCTCTCACTACCTGGTGTATGAGAGAGACGAGGTCATTGTGCCCTTCAAAAACTGCCATAGGAACCACATTCAGTTATTTTCAATGCATTTTCTGGAGGCGTGACACGAATTGGTGGGTTCTCATGTTGCTGTGGCATTGTTGGTCTTTCTGAGACTCCTTTCATCAAATGTGAGATTTTGTCACACCTTGTCAAACTGGGTTCAAAATTTTGCCTATGGTCAAAATATTAATTACTTTCGGTGGGGTATTTCACTATAATAGCGAGCCTTGTTCTTCAGATGTTAACCCGCTTATCAAACTGCAATCAAATGTTTCTTCTGTTTGTCCTGAAATTTGTCCCAGATTATGAGCTTCTCTTCTTCTTGTCGATCAACTTCCCAAACACGTAATGTTGCCCCACCTGTTGTATTTGGTGACATTACGAATATAAAAAGTTTCGAAAAGCTTCCAGAAACGATAGATGCTAAGTAACAAATATTTTCTTGTGATGGGATTTGAACTGGCAAATCGCAGCACGCCATCCTGTGACGTTACGAGCTACGCCACAAGGCATGCAGCATAGATAGCGGCAATATAAAAGCGCATGGCCCTGATTATGCCTTGCGAAAATTTACAACGAAAACAGTGAAAGTGTTATTTTACCATTGTAGGGAAACATTAGAATGTTAGCTGCTCGTATATGGTAACGTACAGCGCCCTAGACTGCGACACAGAAATCTGAGTCAGACAAGTACCAAATCAGCGGATTAACGATAGTGTCTGGTGCACTGGCCAGTCTGAGTGTGTTTTTAGGCGGTTTCCCACGCTCGTTTAAGCAAATTCTGGGCTGGTCGCCAACTTCCACGTCAGGAAATCCGATAGAATTTAAAATACGTACGATCACACATACAACTTTGTTTACACAGTTCACAGACAAGTGGATCACGTGACTTCGGTTCCCTTTGGTAAGTGACAACTGTGGTGATAGGAAGTTAAATAAATAAGAGTTTCCCAAATCCAGCATGCAGCGTACCCTGTAATAGATGGAATTAATGCTCAGTAAAAGAAAAAGAAGAGAAATGTTAAAAGATTATTTAAACTCCTTAAAAATAATATTAATCTTTATCTTGCGTATTGTTTAGGTATTTTATGACACCGAAGTCGGATTAACTTGAAATCTTTTGTTGTAATGGTCGACCCCTCGCAGTGACAAATGCAAGCGACTTGCAGCATTCCGATTTAGCAGTGTAATCTCAGTTTCGCTCCTTAGTTCCTTGCATTTGTATTGTAGGTTTTAATTTCTCTAGGCACTCCTACATCTATACTCAATTAATACATGAGCTTTAAATATTCTGTCATGCAATTAAGCTTTTCTGCTTTACCATTCGGTAGCTATGAGACAAACATTAGATACCGTATCATATAGCAAAACAGCGAGTGAGGTGGCGCAGTGGTTAGCACACTGGACTCGCATTCGGGAGGACAACGGTTCAATCCCGTCTCCGGTCATCCTGATTTAGGTTTTCGGTGATTTCCCTAAATCGCTTCAGGCAAATGCCGGGATGGTTCCTTTGAAAGGGCACGGCCGATTTCCTTCCCAATCCTTCCCTAACCTGAGCTTGTGCTCCGTCTCTAATGACCTCGTTGTCGACGGGACGTTAAACACTAACCACCACCACATATAGCAAAACTAATAAAACATTTAAAATAACTTACATTTCTAAGCAAGCTAAAGCAGATACAAGCAGTTTATCTTTATTGTTTGAATTTTCATGTGAAGTTGCCAGTCGAAGGACATTATTTTTTTCTCGTTTTGTAGGTTTACAAAATTACTTTGAATCTGACATTTATTGTTTTAGGGAAGCTAATTAGCTGCTTTGCGATCATTTCCAATATTTTGTTAGTCATATTGCAATTACTCGTTGTGCCCACTAGAAAGGAAGAAGTGATGCAGGAAACAAATAGTTCAAAATTTATGGTAACGGGACGGGAACCCCAACGTAGCTTCCACGTTTCATATTTGTTTGAGTCAGTTTCGTTATACTGGGGATAAAATATTATTGCCAAAAAGCAGCTAATGGCACGGCGTAAGAAGCATTTATATCCCACTCGCCTCACACATATAGTTGATAAACACTATGCGTTCTAATAAGCAGGAAAATGCTGCTTGAAAATTTGTCTATTACGTAATACAACGGTTCTGAATTTACCTTGTGATTAAAGTCAATTGGAAGAAAATGATGTTCACTATGGAACAAATGTCAACAACGATATATGTTTATCAAATTTCTTCCACTCCGTTAGGCCGTCTTATTATGACATACTCTTTACGAAGTTGGATATGGCTGATTGATTTAAAGAACAATGACGGTGGAAAAAAAAGGAACCAACGTAGACGATGGTGTATGTAGATCAGAGATTGTATTACCGGTACCTCTGTTATTACACACGTTATTCTGCATTCACATTCGTTGGCTTTGTCATCCAGCAATCCAATGTTCCAGCGGGAGGTACTTGCGGAAGTTGACGCAGGAAAAGTTTCCCTTTCAGAAAAAGAGTGTTGCACCAATAAAAACTTAAAGAGCGATATGTGACTACAGGGGTGCGAAGTTTGTCAACCCGCTTGCTTTGAAATTAGTATTAAATTCTATGATATTTAATACAGTGTAGGTTCAATAACACAATAACACATGAAATAAATGGTAAGTGTGCAAATCTGGATGTGGGAGTAGGTGACGCTCTTATTATCCAACTATTTGATTAATGTGCCTTATACGCCAACAATTAAGTGTTACAAGAATATGCTGTAACTGGCACGGAGGTGGTGAGACAGGATCATTAAAATGGTGAAACTGAACGAGTAGACGACAATAAACCTTACTGCATGAAAAATGATTAGTGCTGCAAGTGATGTATGACATGGTATTTAAAATTTATAAATTATTGCCAGTTCATACATAAGCCAAGATTATTCCATCTTTAACGACATACCAACAAAAGTTCTCTCAAACACAAAGTACCTTGAAATTACTGTTACCTACTCTTCAACACTGCACTCTAAAAATCCGCCCCTACTCCTGTCTTCTCGTTCAACATGTATGTTCCACACATCAGCTGTTTTCGTTAAGATTTGTTACCAAGTAAGCTGAGGTAATCGTTAAGAACGCACGCCCACACCAACGACGTTTAAACCAGGCCACTTCGTACTTGCAGCGCGTAGAAGCAGCCTGCCCGCTACACGTGCACCAGCTCTTCAGGCGTAATATCTTCAACCAGCTGTAGCTCTCTCAAGATAAACATTCTGGCTAATTCAGTCTTCCTAAAATGTATTACACCTATACTTTCTTGCACACACAATTCACTCACACTACAGCTCATTCACTCAACCCATCAAGTATTTCAATTGTTTTAGGATCTATCTTCACAAAGGATTCCGTGCACTAACCTCTCTGACAGGATATTTACATGAAAAACTACCTCATATTGCAGGTTGTTATAATTTGTGTTGGAAGATTCAGAGGGACTATTAACATTTGCAGCTCAGAAAAAATTTGATTGAGCCGCATAAAGAGGGATTAAGTGGAAACTGTAATACTAGTCGTAGCCTTGACCAAAAAGTATGTATCGAATTGTAGCTATAAGCTATATGACATCTTAATAAGAGAAACGCTAATCCGAAAGAAAACAATCGACTATCGCAAAAACAGCTCTAACAGCGCTACACGTAGAACGAACTAAAAGAAAAATATTTATCGTGTAGAACTTGAAACTCGTATCGCAAAATGATCTTTATCTATTTATGTCAAGTGGAGACCGCGATAAGCTGTTGTTAATATGCGTATTAATCAGGAGTACCCAAACGGTTATCACAAAAATAATTTAACTAGTTATCAGAGAAAAAATGATTTAAATACTGTAAAAATCTTCATCACATCTAATTTTTCTTCACGTCTAATTTCTGTAAAACAAATTCCTAGCTCATATTGCAAAATAAACTTTTACAATGAAGCTCAAGTGAAGAGAAGGATACCTGGATTTGACTACAACATGAATTTTGTACATATTTCTCATTAATCAAATGGCCGACTGTCATATACGGCGGAGAGGGAAAGGGGGGGGGGGGGGGAGTCATAGCGCGAAAAGTCGTGCGCGGTTCACTATTCTGATAACAAATTCTAATTCGTGTGTCTCCAAATACGACCTTTCGAAATCATGATATAAATACTATAACAATACTACAACTCGAATTATTATTACAGAATATTTAGTAGTAGTAGTCACCAATAGCAGCTGACTATCTTTGTACATAATATATTATTGCTAAATATTAAACTATTGAAACAAAACGAAACAGAAATCAGTAAAGAAACAGCACAAAATAAAAAGAGTAATTAATGAAAATGTGGGAACGATATGAATAAACTTAAATTATCTGCCTACCCAACTGAAACCGACATTTTCTCCTCTTTCCCTTCACCTCCTCCCCCCCCCCCTTGCAAAAAAATAGAGAAAGAGAGAATTAAATCCTTAAACTCCACAGGTATTTTTTTTACACTAGCGCCACAAACTCATTTAACATACTTCATCAGTTGCCAGCAAAAAATAAAACAAAAACCACAGTTTAACCCACTACACCCACCACACTTTAAAATAAATAAAGTACTTAACTGTCATTCTTTATTAACTTCTTATACACATTGATCTTCTGACAAGCTTTTCGTTCAGACACTTTCATTTAAATGGGATTTCAGTCCCATACAATAAACATTTTTACTTGGTCCCCCTCCCCGATATCCGTGTATTCTATTGGTACTTGCCCTCTTGTTCAAAAGTGATTCAAATGGCTCTGAGCACTATGGGACTTAACATCTGCGGTCATCAGTCCTCTAGAACTTAGAACTACTTATACCTAACTAACCTAAGGACATCACACACATCCATGCCCGAGGCAGGATTCGAATCTGTGACCATAGCGGTCGCGTTTCCAGACTGAAGCGTCTATAACCGCACGGCCACAGAGGCCGACTGCCCTCGTGTCTTTGTTTCTAAATTCGATACAGATGTTCAACGGTTAATATAGTCGTGGTCAAGAAATTAGCGCCGCCCTGGGTTCCATTTAATGCTGGATCGCGCAGTTTCTTCGCACGGGGACTGTGATGTCCTGAGCATTTCATCTCACCTTCATCGAATGGCAAGTCGCCGAAGTGGCGTCAGATAGAAAGGCTTGCACCATTCGGCCGAACTATCCCAGACTGGGTCTTCCCGCAAGTAATGCCTTTCTATCATTGGTAGTTTTGTGAATCACTCCTACTACGGTACCTGTAGATGGGTGCGACCTTGGCTTACTTCCAGCCACTGTTACGGTTTTTAGTTCGAGTGATCTACGGGATTTTATGGTTAAAAGTGGCTAACTCAGCAGCAAGTTCTGTAAGGGATTCGATCCAGCACCGGAGCTTCATTCACGTTTAACGATCTCAGCTGTTTCTCAACGTTACTGGCACTAATATTGTTTCACTCTTCGCAGTGCTATGAGAATTAAATTGGGAAAATACTGCTGGATTTTGCTTTGCTACTCTAAATTTTAGCTCCGACACTCACCTGTGAATGCCTGGATACTAACTTTGGTACCAGCAACACGTAAGATCTGAAATCTTTTGGGCTTCGCGAGCTATCTTTCGATCATATTCTGCTGCGGTAGTACTTGTAGGCTTCACGCCAAAAGCGTTCGTTTAGCATCATTGCGTCTATAATACTACGCTTTGTTTTGCTTTTACAAGCGCTCTCCTCCACTGCTAACTGGATTGTAGTCCTTTCCTAACAAAATTTTCTCCAATCGGGAACTTTGCAGTGATCCCTTAGAGGTAAGAGGTAATGTCTTTTGCTAAGCAGTAGTTTCAGTTTCCTTAGAAATGTCTTCATGTACCTAAATATCGATCACGTGCATAGTCAACTATCCTCTTAAACATGATTCACTATTATCCTACATGCCCCTCTCCACAGTTAAAATATATCAAGTTATTTATTGAGTTTCGACACTACTGCCTCTTTATCTAGTTTGCGTAGCGTATAAATCCTTCTGCTTGTTTTAGTTGCCCTTTGAACTTTGGTAATCGTTGTTGCTGCAACTGCCTCATGGTCAGTGATACCAGTTTAGTGTGGAAATCCTCAAATACTCATGTTCAATATATTTTTATCACGAATGAGCTTCCAAAAAATGTGTCCCCAGAAGAAGTCTTTCAGTAACGTCACATCCACCACTTAGAAAACTATAATTTTGTCGAGTGTTGGATGATTAGTGTGTTCTCCGGATTATGCCAAAATGATTGGGGAACTTAGCTAGTGGAGAAGGTTTGAAACCAGGAAACCACGTCCCAAAGGGGTAAAGGAGGTGCTGCAGACCGTTAACCAGGACGGTACCGCTTGTTAATGGAAGATACCATTGAGCAGTTGGAACCTTTCCATCAAATAGTGCGGATGCAGCGTCGGTTATTGTGTGACCTGATGTTTGATATACATATGAAAACGTTTTCTTTTCGTGTTCTTATGGTTAGTTTAAAGTAATTTCACAGTAATACCCCAAAGCAGAATCCTAGGCTACTTTTAGAAACACAGTTTTAGTCACCCATGTCTTTAGATTACCTGTGACAGCAGCCACATTACTCACGTGTGGCTCGCGTAAATGTTGGTCCTCACTTAAAAACCACAGTATTCCATGAGGAGTGCAGATGCATTTTCCCTGTTCGACATATCTCCTGTGTAAAAGCACCACCGTTTAGGATAGGGAAAGTCAGTTTTGTGCGATATTCGTAGCACGAGTTACAGCCAAGTGTGGGCTGGATTGCAGTAAGTTACGCATACCAACAGTTGCGAAGGCAAATAGAGGCCACAGGGCGTAGAACTGCTGGAGAGGGCGCACACAGCAGTTTCCATGGCGCAAATCACAAGCAGACGAGGGCCACTGGCCAACCTAAGTGTTATGCATACGTGACACGAAGCGGCGCCCTTGGCAAAACAGAGGCGCACAGCCGAGTATAAATAGGTGCCGTTTTCTAACGAGATTCACTGAAGTGTGGCAGCTCCCCTGGACGGCAGAACGTGTCGCACCACCGGGCTACATGCGGCAACAGATGGGGCGCCAGCATCCCAGTCCACAATGGGTCACTGGTTCGAACCTCTGAGGCCGATGCGGGGTCCACAGCCAGCTGGTGGCGGGCCAGCCTTGAGCTCGCTACAGAGGGCAGTCGTCTCTGCTCCCGACACACGCCGGAGACTTACCGAGGCGAGGGCCACAGATTCGGACACCAGACAGCGGGCGCTTGTTCTTCGCCGCGATCTCAGTCATGCTGGCGAGAAGGACACAGCTGGCCAACCGCAGATCACACCGAGCAGTGCTGAGTGGGCTGCTGGCGCAGCCATCCTGACATCGTCGGAACTCAGCGGGTTCGACCAAGGCCGGCATGACACAGCGTTGTGTTGCGCAGGCCCCTGGGCCGCTTCCTCAGCACTGCGGGGCTCTGACGCAGACTGAGGTGAACGGAGAACTGTAATAGAAACAAATAAATCATTTGGAAAGCTCGTACGAGTTCTAATACGGCACCTCCAGGCACCCATCCACTACATTTGGTGTTTTCCCACTACATATCTCCTAACATTAAGAAGAGAACCATCACACAGGGACTCAAAGCTGCAAGCACCAGACTCGTCACTGGATGCCATACCAGGATCAATTGACCAAGTCGCTTGACAGAAGTGCTGTCAAGAAGATGTTGTCGATTTTTTCCGGAGCTGCGTACTGGCTATTGTGCAGGGCTGGTAAAACCAAAGGTCTTCAGAAAAAGAACATTCCACCCACCAAACGATCCAACTATTTATCAGATTCCGGTGACACTCATCTTGTGGACAGCAATAATGACCTTTGGTGATAAAAGTTCTTTCAAGACACTTGCGAAAATGTGAGGGTTAATGTGTCATGTGCCAGACATGGATACATTTAGTCTGGTCTTGGGCAGAAGGAGCTATTTAATTTCGCCATTTCTATAAATAGTCTTGGATTTATTGTTTATTTAAAAGACTTAAATAAACAAGCTATTCCTTGTAGAGTAGTCTATTGTTTTGTACTATTCTACAAAACTTCAATAAAGTATTCAAAAGATTTTTGTGAGATTTTTGGTAGTACCCATATTTGCACCCGATTTCAGTGCTATTTTACAAGCTTTTTGTAAATCTTCATTTTTTTTAATACATATAACTGTCATTAATTTTTTTTCAAACAATTAATAACCTACTTATAATTCTTAGTGAAATTTAAAAAGTCTAGAATTTTACCTCTAAGTCAAAAGCAGTGAGGGTGCCCATACTTACATCTTTCCTCTAGTAGCAAACTGAAGTTTTCTGTGAAGTTTGTGGTTACATCTATAGGTATGCTTTGTGATATGTAGACAGATCAAAATACACATTTATACTCCACTTGATACTGATTCTTGCCTACACAATTTCGGCAGCAGCTCCAGTTTCATCTCGATGGAGTAGAAATCTCATCCACAGTGAGAAACACAGAACCTCCCTAAACCATTACCGTATCCTTTCGATATACATTTAAATTTTTCTCGAAAATCACAGTGCTATCAATTTCAAGTTTTAGCCAGCTTTAAAAAAAACTGAGTGTGCATCCCACACATGGTCACCTGCATTGGGAGCTGCCTCTGAAGTGTAGTGCACACATGACCCATTAAGGGGCACCCTATAGTTGTTTTTTCAAACAATTAATAACCTACTTATAATTCTTAGTGAAATTTAAAAAGTCTAGAATTTTACCTCTAAGTCAAAAGCAGTGAGGGTGCCCATACTTACATCTTTCCTCTAGTAGCAAACTGAAGTTTTCTGTGAAGTTTGTGGTTACATCTATAGGTATGCTTTGTGATATGTAGACAGATCAAAACACACATTTATACTCCACTTGATACTGATTCTTGCCTACACAATTTCGGAAGCAGCTCCAGTTTCATCTCGATGGAGTAGAAATCTCATCCACAGTGAGAAACACAGAACCTCCCTAAACCATTACCGTATCCTTTCGATATACATTTAAATTTTTCTCGAAAATCACAGTGCTATCAATTTCAAGTTTTAGCCAGCTTTAAAAAAAACTGAGTGTGCATCCCACACATGGTCACCTGCATTGGGAGCTGCCTCTGAAGTGTAGTGCACACATGACCCATTAAGAGGCACCCTATAGTTCGCTGGAATGATCCAAGTATGATCTCGGAGTATAGACGACAAGCATTGTTTGATCCAATGTGTGCAACAGTCTGCACTTCGCTATCTCCTGTTTCGTCAATGGCTGCCGGAATAGCTCCTTCACCATGTTGAATGAGGCCCCCAGGCATACATACATACAGTGAGCACACCGTCTTTTCATGGCACAAATGAGACGAGAGATCATTGTGCATGGAACCCTTAAACCTCGGTGGGCAGCGCTACGTGAAACAGGAGCCAAAAGACGATGTATACAAGAAGACTACGATCACGCCACAAACAACTAGCACAAGTACGCAACCGAAGATCAGCAGCGTCAGGCGTTTTTATACTAACAGAGGGCTGGTGAGTAGTGTTAACTCTATCCCTCTGCTGTCTGACCACGGAAAGAACAGGATACGAGGTAGAATTTAAGCAAATATCTCCCTCTCTATTTACAAGATTAGTTGGTAATTAAAAATCAACTGTTTTATTTACAACACTGCCCCAGTAACTAGAAGAGCACTCAAAATCTCTGTTTTGATATATTCCATTGGACAACCATACCAAGGCAACTTTCGGTGCTGAGACAATATTCTTCACTAGCACATTTGCTCAGCTGTTATAAACGCATGTAATACGTAGCACTATACATCGGACTCCATGACCCTGATGGTCTGACCAACATATGACTTACCACGAGATCAGGGGATACAGTGGACACCCACCTTATGCAAACCGAGATCATCCTTTATAGATCCTAATCATGGAGCAGATATTCAGTTCACGCCATGATTCCTCAGAATATGACTAGTCCTGTAGGAAATACCACCTGGATAAGGAAAGTAAGTTACAGATTTAGAAATGACCTAATAACGCTCATTTTTCACATTTAGTTGGACACATACAGCATATTCTTCATATCCCCCATCCGTTGAAAACTTATGGCCATGAAATCCTTAAATGACACCCACCACCCTTTATGAACTCTTCATAGCCCCATCGCCAATTTTGGGCGATACTGGATGAGAAACTGATTCACTGCAACCATACGCGAAGCATGCAAGTAGACGCAGAGATTCTGATATGCAGTTCGACAAGTGAGACTCGTACTGCACAACAAGGTGGCCGGATCAAGCAGTGCAATCGTGGTGACATTGCAGAAAGGCCATGAAACTACAAACCAGCCTGCAGAGTACTTCCATACCACTGAAATGCGAAAGTGTTGATGTGCACATGCTTGGCAGTACAACATTATCATTATAAATACCCTCCGATTTTAGGACAGGTATGCATAGACTGGCAACGCCTTCCGCAAAATCGTGTCTACGCAAGTTTCCATTATGTTTTAGGTCAGCCAGCAGCAACGCCGGTCTGGGCAGAATCTCCACCAGACTAATTCACAGTTTTAAGTCCACACCTCTAGACTTAGAGCAAGATGACAGATGATCCCTGCCCAAGCCCCACTGTAGCAACCTATTTCTTGTCCTGAAAGGCAGCAGTGCACAGCCAGAGCAGTATTGCCGATGTCCATACACACCAGAGCAAGCTTCTAACCCAATAGCAGTAGATGCCAGTTGTAGGGTAATGTTAGTTCTGGTGTACTTTTGATTTCAAATTGATATGCTAATTAGTTAAATTCATCAATTAAACAATCTCTGTCCATAACCTACTGTTCTGCTAAGGGTTTATGTCTCCCTGGCGATACCTGTTGTTATGCAAATTGATTTGTGACCCCCTGGGGATAATCTATCCTTCTGAGAAACTTTCCACCCCATCCCCCTCCTCCTCCTCCTCCTTCTCCACCCTACTGGTAAAAGTGACACTTACTCAGTTCTGAGACTCTTTTCCTCCCTCCTAGGAAATCCCCCAGCCCTCCCCCCCCCCCCTCCACATAACCTACCCCTATCCATCTGGAAGTCGGCAGGAAAATACAGTCTCTCTTGTACAGGAAGAATCTTGCTACATGAAATTCAAATCAGTGTCAACAATACACACATCAAAAAATTTAAACATTACCTCAGTTCTGAGAGTTCTGGGACCCCAACCGGAAATTGGAATAGAGATCAACATAAACATAAAAATCATTTTTGCCCTTTTTATTGGTCATTACATGTTGTAACCCCATACAGCGAGACCTTCAGAGCTGGTGGTCCAAACTGCTGTACACACCGGTACCTCTAGTACCCAGTAGCACGTCCTCTTCCATTGATACATACCTGTATTCATCGTGGCATACTGTCTACAAGTTCATCAAGGCACTGTTGGACCAGATTGTCCCACTCTTCAATGGCGATATGGCATAGATCCCTCAGAGTGGTTGGTGGGTCACGTCGTCCAGAAAGAGCCTTTGTCAACCTATCCCAGGCATGTTCGATAGGTTTCATATCTGGAGAACATGCTGGAAACTTTAGTCAAGTGATCTCGTTATCCTGAAGGAAGTCATTCACAAGATTTGCAAGATGGCGGCGCGATTTGTCGTCCATCAAGACGAATGCCTCGCCAATAAGCTGCCGATATGGTTGCACTATCAGTCAGAGGATGGCATTCACACATCGTACAGTCGTTACTGTGCCTTCCATGACCACCAGCGGTGTACATCGGTCCCCATTCATGCCACCCCAAAACCTCAGAGAACCTCCACCTTGCTGCACTCGCTGGACAGTGTGTATAAAGCGTTCAGCCTGATTGGGTTGCCTCCAACGATTGTGTAGTTGAAAGCATATGCAACACTCATTGGTGAAGAGAACATGATGCCAATCCTGAGCGCCCCATTCGGCATGGTTTTGGGCCCATCTGTACCGCACTGGATGATGTCGTGGTCGCAAAGATGGACCTCGCCATGGACGTCAGGAGTGAAGTTGCCCATCATGCAGCCTATTGTGCACAGTTTGAGTCTTAACACAACGACCTGTGCCTGCACAAAAAGCATTACTCAGCCTAGTGGCGTTGCTGTCAGGGTTCCTCTTAGACGTAATCTGTAGGTAGCGGTCATCCATTGCAGTAATAGCCCTTGGGCGGAATGAGCAAATCATGTCGTCGACAGTTCTTGTCTCTCTGTATCTCCTCCATGACCGAACAACACTGTTTTGGTTCACTCCAAGACATCTGGGCCCTTCCCTTGTTGAGAGCCCCTTCTGGCACAAAGTAACAATGCAGACGTGGTCGAACCGTAATATTGACCATCTAAGCATGATTGAACTACAGACAATACAATCCGTGTACTTTCTTCCTGGTCGGATGACTGGAACTGACCGGCTGTCAGATCCCCTCCGTCAAATAGACGCTACTCATGCATGGTTGTTCACACCTTCAGGCATTTTTAGTGACATCTCTGAATAACCAAAGGGACAGTGTCTGTGATACAATACCCACAGTCACCATCTATCTTCAGGACTTCTGGGAACTGGGGTGATGCAAAACTTTTTTTGATTTGTGTATGTTGCTACAAATTCTTTATTTCATCACCCTGCAGCGGAAAAGACTCTTTCCTGGTGGAAAATAACTCAGTTAGGATAATCCCACGCTTATGATTGTCACCACACATCCCATTCATGGATACTTATGCAGTTAGGTCAAAATCCTTACAGCATCAATACCACAATGCGTCAGTCCCTAGAAATACTGAGACACTTCTGATTAAATGTTGGTGGTGTGAATAATATATCACTAGCAAAACATAGGTAATAAAGACCTAAAAATGCAAGAAATATCCCAAAAAACACCTACCACATATACCAAAATTAGACTCCATAAAACAATCTCCCACTTATAGCTACAAGCAGAAGCACAATGCCTGAAAAATAACTCCCTTACTGCACTTTGCTGGGCCACCATGACAACATGTCTCATTTCCATGGAATCTGGAAGCCTTGTGCTCAGGCCTGTAGACAGCTAGTGAGTGTTCCCAAACTCCCAAGCGACACTGGTGGGAACTAATGACTGGTGATCGCATCACAAAGAGTGGTGTAGTCCATCCGAACACGTATGGACAGATGAAGTCAAATCAATTATTTAAATTTCAAAAACACCCTCCTCTTCAACGCATCGCCCGTAACCCACACGATCAAGGAGGCTGCCAAACACATACTGAGCAGCAGTTCGAGAGAGGGGTTCTCAAGTGTCGCCACCTCGACAGTCCAGCGACCACGGAGCAGAAGTCTCCGTCTTTTGATATTTGATATCTGGGAAACCACCTCTGCTCTCTCTCAAGTTGCTCCTAAGCTGTGGCTTCCAGTCGGCCGTTGGGTGCAAACACTGCGAGACAAGTAGGTGGGGCTTGGACATATAGTTCTAACTGCAATTCCACACCCAACATACACTCTCCCCAGTTAAAAAATTCACTATATCAATTCTGAGAATGGATGTCATTGTCCATACAACCCTAATTTCTCACGCAAACTGTAGATTCCTCCCTTGTATACGAGTTATTTCCGAATACAGAGGAAATCGGAGCACACACGCGTTTTCACATCGTTGAAGTATCGTTATTTGTGAAAATCCTATACAATAATATGGCGTTGGGCATATTTCCTCTAAGTACTTTCTCATCACATAAAAAATACCTGTTCTTAGCATCTTAATATCTGCTATGTCCTTCATCATAGGACGAGAATATTAAGCTAATTTTTTTACTCATAATAGAGTACTAAGATCTCACTTTCGAACTCTCTTAAAATACTCAAATGCTTGGTCATATATGAAGCCTCTTAAGGTAGCAGCAGGAAAGAGGAGTCGTAAATATTAGGTTTATACTATGCATCACTTTATAAATTCGGTAACATAGCTTATTTTATTACGATGTCATGTAGACCTGTGTAAATGGGAACTGAAATCCCATTAAAAGATTTCACCGCAACAGAAAACTCCTAATAACGTTAGAACTTCCGAATCATATCCATAGCAGTCTCTCCCTCACTTCCACCCACCCAGTGGCACATCATTGATATCAAATTAATTGACTAATTCATAGAATTGGTCATGAAGTCACTTTGCATGGTAGTATTTTTTTTTTTCCTGCAGTAGTATTACACTCACCAGATTGCTCAAATGGATATCCGTGGAGGGAAGACCATGTTCTTTTCGAGGAGAGCCACTGAGTAAATTTTAGAGAACCGACATTTGAAGGTGTCTTCAGAAGGTTTCTATAGCTGTCAACGCACATTTCATATAAGGATCAGGAAGATAGAGAAATTAACTCACTTACAGAGGCATACAGGCAGTCCTTTTCTCTTGCTATATTTGAGAGTGGAACAGGAAAGGAAATGACTGGTACCCTTTGCCACTCACCGTCTGATGACTTGCGTATAGAAGTAAATCTAAATTTAGTCTATTTATTAATATGTCACTCCACCGTTTATAGGGCCACAAACCCATGGACGAATGTTGTCTCTTATTTATCGAGAAAACGAAAGACAGAACTTCTGCTGCTGATTCTCTCTTCTCTTCATATTAGCCGCCAATTTTCTTATTGCAATCACTTCACGAGACGTATGTGAGAGGCTCATATTTGCCCACAACACTTAGAAGAAGCGGTATACAGCTCACCTCTCAACTCCTCTTTTCTCAGATTGTCGCTTACCTGCCGTATACTCACGAATCTACCAGTCTTCGATATACAGCATTTGAATTCACATGGGTTTAAAGCGTAAAAAAGTTCCCCAGCCAAGTCACAGACCCCTACTAATTCTCAAGAAATCCCATCACTTCCCGACAGCAGTATTCCATTAGTTAGAAGGCTGTTTAGTCCTCCATCCATCATAGACTAAGTAGAGATCTGTCACAAGACGAAAACTAGCCTCCTAACATACAGGAGGAAATTCACAACTATTCAGAGTACATGTGGATTGCTTAAAGAAATTCAGAAGCATAACACTTACGATTTATCAATATTGAATGAGTGTATATAAAAATCCCGTTCTCATGTTAATCTCCTTTATCGTATTCCTATGATTACTACGCTGGAAATGAGACAGTGTAATAGTGTGTGTGTCTTTGTTGATAGCACAGTCTCTCTCTCTCATTGTTATTTTTGTAACACCCAATGGAATAAGTCTAAAAAGTATAAAAATTTTGCTAATGTCACGTGGTAGAGAATTCAGTAAGATTTTACCGTGTTTCTTTCTTCTGATATATCGAAAACATATACCCTCTGGGTGTTGAAATTGAGCATATGTGGTGATCCGATTAAATATGTACATATTGGTCCTTTGGAGCAGGTGACCAGTGATCAAATTCGCTTCCACTGACATGTGTAAAGTTTTCTCGCCTTTACTGTAGTAACACCATATCCCACACACTATCAATCGCAAAAGAGCGTTCTTGTGTTGTTCTTGCATAACCAATTTTATGCTTTTTCTTTCTTTTCTATAACACAACCAGAGCTGTAGCGGCTATAAGCTAAGTACTGACAAACTTATTTGTGCTCTGTAATACAGTTATTAAATTTAATAGATTTCACCGGTGTTGCGTGGCAAAATGACGACTTAATAAACTTTTGTAATCGTTCGCTCGTTGTGTTTTATAGAGTTTTCAGTGTGTTGAAGTCGTTTCGTAAATTTCGTGCTTTAGTTTTCAACTGACGTTTATTATTCTTTCTAGTGAAATATTTCAGTAAAATTTACATTTAGCGTTTTAACTTCGCTTAGTGTTACAGTGGTAGTTTCAATTTTCTGGTTTTAACTAATAATTTTGTGAAGTTTTGCTGGTATTGGTATCGGCTGTGTTGTAGTAGTATTAATACAAGTAGCTGCTATCTTAGTAGGCAGAGAATTTCGAGATCATTATTGTCAGTTCTTAAATAGTTCTACTGGTATAAATGAAATGTGGTAACGTAGACGTATAGTTTTTTTCAGTAACTGTAAAATTTTATCATGAGTGAAAAGTGTGGGCTCTGTCGTAGGTCTGTGGGTAGTGTATTACGGTGTGGGATTTCTTCAAAGTATTTTCATTGGGGGGAGTGCAGTGGGGAAGCCAGTGGTCATTTTAGGGAGCTCCTCTCCTGGGAATGTAGAATCTGTAGTAGAAACAAGTTAAAAGAGGAGCAGGAGCGTAAGATCTGTGCCCTTCAGGTGCAGTTACAATGCGCAAAGGAGGAACTAGATAGATTGAGGAGGGTGAAGGGTGGTGGGGAATGGGAACTGGCAGTTGGCAAGAAGGTAGCTAGGAAGAGGAGGTATTCAGATAGTTTTACTTTGCATACATGCAGTAGACACGACCAACTGTCAGAGTTGAGTGGAGAGGAGCCTCGTGTAGCCGTAGATACAGGTAACTTGCAGCAGTCTTCAGCAATTAGGAGGCCTAGGTTAGTTGCAAAGTCTAGCAGAAAGAAGGTTCTGCTGCTAGGCAGTTCCCACGGTAGAGGTGTGGGCCAACAGTTGCAGGAAGTGCTTGGGAGTGAGTACCAGGTCACCAGCATTGTGAAGCCTAGTGCAGGGTTGGCTCAGGTGACTGAAAGCATAGGG
The DNA here is from genome assembly GCF_023897955.1 of Schistocerca gregaria. Classification (NCBI taxonomy): domain Eukaryota; kingdom Metazoa; phylum Arthropoda; class Insecta; order Orthoptera; family Acrididae; genus Schistocerca; species Schistocerca gregaria. The sequence goes on from NC_064922.1 coordinate 467,672,739, forward strand.
GAGTTATGTAAGAATTTTACGAAAGAGGATCAGGTAGTGATAGTGGGTGGAGCAGGGAACAGTCTCAATAGGGACGGGGAATATGATGTCAGTGGTGACATGGTTAAGATAGCTACTCAAACTGGTGGCACTAATGTGCATTTTGTGCAACTGTTTCAGCGTTAAGATCGGCCTCACCTTAATGCAGCTGTTATTCGCACTGGGGAGGGCACTGATAGCGGAGGGCATGGATCACATCTCAGTGGTGCCAGTTGGGTCTATCAGTAAACGGGGTTTCACTAGGCATGGCGTGCACCTCAATAGGTATGGGAAGGGGAGGCTGGCTAAGCTTATAGGTGACAGTGTAGTGGGCGGTGGTAGTGGTATCACTCATGGAAAAATTCCTGTAGTAGTTTTTGTTAGAGCTGCACCTTTTTTAGACTGAAGTCAGCTGATAGGTATACCTGCTTAAAGGAAGTGCCTCTAACTAAGGGCTCACCTCCAGAGGATATAGATGTAATGCTTCCAAGTAGAGAAGGAATTAGCATATTTCATCAAAATATAAGAGGTATTAGAGATAAAGTTAGTGAAGAGCTAATAGACGTTAACTCTGAAATTATTGGTATATCAGAGCACCACTTAAATAATTAGATAATTCAGAGGCTTCCTTTACCAGGCTACATATTAGCTGGCTGTTTCTCAAGGAGTTCCTTGCGGGGTGGGGGAGTGGCTCTGTACGCAAAAAACAGTATTTCATTTGAGTCCATAGACATATCACGACGCTGCACTGAACAGATATTTGAAAGTTGTGCAGCATTAGTTGAATTTAGTGAAACTAAACTTCTAATTGCTGTTGTTTATAGGTCCCCTAACTCCGACTTCAGAGCATTTTTGCTTAAGCTAGGTAGGGTTCTTGATTCACTTGGTAAGAAGTACCAGAAAGTAGTTATATGTGGTGACTTCAGTATCAATTTTGTACATGATTGTGTAAGAAAAAGGATCTCCTAAATTCATATGATCTGATACAAACTGTGTTTTTTCCAACTAGGGTGCAGGGGAACAGTATCACAGTCATAGACAATATTTTTATTCATTCTTCATTACTAGATGGGCATTCTGTTCGTAAAAGGGTGAATGGCCTTTCAGACTATGATGCACAAATTTTAACACTAAAAGATTTTTGTACTCATACCAATGTCGTATTTAACTACAAACTACGCAGGAAAGTTAATCCAACAGCAGTAGAGAGTTTTTCATAACTTTTCAAGGAACAAGAGTGGCAAGATGTTTATAGTGCCGATAATATAGATGATAAATACAATGCTTTCCATAACACATTTCTCATGCTCTTTGAGAGTTGCTTTCCATTAGAACATTCTAAACGGGTTACTAGCAGTAATGGACAGCCCGGTTAGCTGACTAGTGGGATAAGGATATCATGTAGAACAAAGCGTGAATTATATCAAAATGTTAGAAGTAGTCACAATCAAGCTACAGTAGCCCATTACAAACAGTATTGTAAGTTGCTTAAAAATGTTATTAGCAAGGGAAAAAGTATGTGGTATGCAAATAGAATAGCTAATTCACAGGATAAAGTTAAAGCCATATGGTCAGTTGTGAAGGAAGTGTCTGGTCAGCAGCACAAGGTTGATGATATAAAGTCAGTTCGCAGTAATAATATTTCTGTTACTGATAAATCAGATATATGTACAGTATTTAACAACTATTTTCTGAGCATTGCTGGTGAATTAAATGAAAATTTAGTTTCTACAGGAAATCATATAAATTTCTCAGCAAATGCCTTTCCGAGATTGACGTCTGAAATACTCCTCTGTGATACAGACAAGAGGGAGATTGAGTCAATAATTAAATCACTGAAGACTAAGGACTCTCATGGTTATTATGGAGTGTCTAGTAGAAATTAAAGTACTGTGCTGCACATGTTAGCCCTGTATTTAGCCATATTTCTAATTTTTCCTTTAGGAATGGTCAGTTTCCTGAGCGATTAAAGTACTCAGTAGTAAAGCTGCTTTATAAAAAGGGAGAAAGGGATAATGTAGATAATTTTAGACCTATTTCTATGCCATCAGTGTTTGCAAAAGTTATCGAAAAGGCTGTGTATGTAAGGTTAATTGATCATTTTATATCACACGATTCACTATCAAATGTACAGTTCAGCTTTAGAAGCCGTTTGACAACTGAAAATGCTATATTCTCTTTTCCCTGTGAGGTACTAGATGGGCTAAACAAAAAGTTTCGTACGCTTGGCGTATTTTTTGATTTAACAAAGCCATTTGACTGTGTTGATCTCACAATATTACTCCAGAATTTGGACCATTACGGAATAAGGGGAGTAGCTCACAATTGGTTCAGCTCTTACTTTAGCAACAGGCAGCAAAAGGTCATTATTCACAATGTTGATAACGGCTGTGATGTGGGATTGAGTGGGGTACTCTCAAGTGGGGGAAATCAGTGTTGGGGCCCCTCCTTTTACTTATTTACATAAATGATATGCCCTCTAGTATTATGGGTAGCTCTAAAATATTTCTGTTTGCTGATGACACTAGAGTGGTAGTAAAGGCTGTTGTGTGCAACATTGACTCGGTTTCAAGTAGTGCAGTACATGACCTCAGTTCATGGCTTGTAGAAAATAAACTAACGTTAAATCACAGTAAGAGTTAGCTTTTACAGTTTCTAATACACAATTCAACAAAACCTGACGTTTTAATCTCACAGAGCGGGCATATGATTAGTGAAACTGAACATTTCAAATTCCACGGTGTTCAGATAGATAGTAAGCTGTCGTGGAAAGCCCACGTTCAGGATCTTATTCAAAGACTTAATACTGCCATTTTCACTATTCGAACGGTATCGAAAGTGAGTGATACTTCGACACGTAAATTAGTCTACTTTGCTTATTTTCATTCACTTATGTCGTATGGTATTATGTTTTGGGGTAACTCTTCCCATTCTAGAAGGATATTTTTGGCTCAGAAACGGGCGGTTCGGGCAAGAAGTGGTGTGAGTTCACGAACCTCTTGTCGACCTCTGTTTACGAGTCTGGGTATTTTGACATTGGCCTCTCAATATGTATATTCCTTATTGTCGTTTCTTGTTACCAATATTGGTTTATTTCCATCAGTAAGGAGCTTTCACTCGGTTAATACGCGGCAGAAATCAAAGTTCCATTTGGATCGGACTTCCTTAACTCTTGTGCAAAAAGGTGTGCAGTATACTGCTCCATCCATTTTCAATAAGCTGCCACTCGAATTCAAAAATCTTAGTAGTAATCCACGCGCTTTCAAATTGAAACTGAAGAGTTTCCTCATGGGTCACTCCTTCTATTCTGTCAAGGAGTTCCTTGAAAAATTAAGCTGATTCTCATTGTAGAGCTGATAGCGTTTGCTTAAACTTATGTACTGATTTTCTTGCAGGCTCATGAACATTTATTTTTATCTGTTATTACTTTTATGTTGTAAGATCATGTACTGACACGTTCCATGACCTTGGAGATTTGCTCCTCAATTTGGTCCTACGGAACTTGACGTGTAAATAAATAAATAAAATATAGCTTTGTACACTGCCATACATTTTGTTTTTCTACTATGACTCTGATGTCTGTGTCAGTAACCGACATTAACATGTTTCAGACCATTTGCTCCCACAGAAAGCTGGATATAGCATGGTGTAAAGGTAAGCTGCTCGTGAACTAAAGACAAAGACAGTGTTTCTTATCGACAAATATATGGAGGACATCGCAACATATGAAAACTGAAAGAATTTGAAGCATTGTGGAGCGTTTTCAAACAGCTCCCCGAACGTGACGACCACCACATTTACTCACAAATTCATGTTCCACAGAGACGGGATAGCAGATGTCTTGATGTTCCGTTTTCGAAGAAACCAAGAGCATTAATTCTTCATACTGGCAGTGTATATTGCATCGAGATATATGATCATTGTTCCTGTATCCCAGCTGGTGGTCATCATGACCTCCAAATTTTTTAACACTACGTTTTTCATTTTTATGGCTTACAGCGCATTGCCATATGTGGAATGAGGTGGTATTCTGCATGATTTAAACCCATAGAGCATGGATAGTACGCACCATCAGTTGTCAATCGCACCGGTGGAGGTTAGGTCAACGTCACATGAGTGAAATCAACAAGTAATCCGTAAAATAACTAAATTTACGAAGAAACATATAAGCTGAGGAAAAATATGGTTAAATGTGGGAAAATTGAGGGAAAATGAGGGAGTACTTACATGTCTTCTTAGCGCAAGAAAATTCTTGTACAAGAAAATAAGTGTGAGACAGCAAGAGGAACACGAGAAAAAGTCGACATGGAAGCACTGCGAAACAGAAAAACATTGATTTCTTGTGGACAGCGATAGGATGGCTCGAATATATTATTTAATGTGGATGACCACCAAATGTAGAGCAGTAATTTTATATACGTCGAATCACCAGTCCAGGTATGACCTGTAAGTTATCGGATTCTATCTTTCAGATTTTTATAAAGTGTTTGGACATTTGACTACGATAAACTTTACGTCCTCCTTAGCTAAGGAGCACTGTACTACCAGCTTAGGGTGCAATATAAAACTACCGAATATATGTGTTTTTGATCTAGTCTAAGACTGTTCAAGTGTTTTAAACGCTAACAAACAAAGTTTACAATGTACTTCTGTATTTTCTACCAGTGACAACCATGCAGAGTCAGCTAACAGGTACCTAACAGAAAAGTAGCTGCACGGTTTTTGACAACGTTCCGCTGTATTTTTATTGGGGTAATGGGGATACATGTCCGCCCCTAGTAGCTGAATAGTCAGCGCCACGGCATGTCATACCTAATGGCCCGGGTTAGATTCCTGGCTGGGTCTGAGATTTTCTCCGCTCAGAGACTGAGTGCTGTGTTCACCTTATCATCATCATTTTATCCCCACCGACACGCAAGTCTCCTAAGAGGCGTCAACTCGAAACACTTGCACAAGGCGAACGGTCTACCCGATGGGAGGCCCTAGCCACAGGGCATTTCCATTTCCGTAGGGATACATACAAATTGACTGTTGTCTTTGATGCTTTTCTGTAAAAGAGAATCATCTGCCTCTAAACTGACATGGATCTGCGTTAAAGAATAGTAGAAAGTAGATGGAGGAATCGGTTAAGAGAAGTTGTAACCAGATATGATTTAATGTTAGACCGATAATGCATTATAGAAAGACGGATATATTGCAGGAGGTCATGTATCATGTATTTAACCATTCTTTCCATTCCTCTCTCATGGTGTTTCAGTTGTGTGGTATGACCTGCGTTGGACTCATATACAATTGCGTGTTCTGTGTGCGACTTAGAGTGCTATGTACCTGCAATCGTTAACAACAAACCTCTCCCTACCACAGTCATCAGAGGACTTCCAATGGATGTGTGATGAATCATCTCCACTAAACCAACAGAAAACCTATTTTGGCATTCTCCTCTAGACGAATGATGAATGCAAAGTAATCCACTCTCCTTCCACATATTGGACATAAATCGAGACTTCAATTTCATAACTCCAGTGATTCCAAATTAGTGACAAGGGTTTGTGAGGTACTGCAATCCCTGTGTACACATTTGCTTGACAAATGTCGTGTGTGGAAGAGACCGTGTTCTGCTCCCCTGCTGTCGATCATTTTATAGAACTTAGATGTGGGATACCAACACAAATACAGGAATAGCGTACCAATAGGGAGAAGAAAGGAGGCATGAAGGGAGCCAACACAGAAATAACAATCATCCATTTATTGCACCATTACACACGCACATCATGATATATGAGACATTATGACAAACAGTGTGCATAATGAAGGCCGCACAATTTTACCAACGTAAGAAATTAAAATAATACTAGCATAAAATTAACTAAAGTGCTCTGAAGGAAATGTTTATGAGAAGAACACGACGGGGCCGCAAGGGAGGAGGCATCACAATACTTAACTCAGGTGCACCAGAAAAAAAAAAAACAACGGACACCAGGCCGCGCCAACAACGGACATGTAAGGCACGCAACTACTCTCTTCGTTGCGGTTCCGCGCGTTCCACCAAAGTAATAGCTACCTGAAACATTTTAATACTTGGAACAGTACACAGCGCCACTATTAAATCTTGCATAATTACACTACTAAATTACTCAGTGACCAAGTTGCAATTAACGAAACAAGAATTAAATCATTTAAGTGATAATGTTACTTTAAAATAATAATAAAATTATTTCATACAAAAGAGGACCAAGAATGGCCCGATCAGTACTCCCCAGTGAAGCAGTTCACGCAAATGGTACTCCACGTCTCCGAGCACACAGCCACATACAAAATGCAACACAACCACAGCGACCCGGCGTGCTACCAGAACCTCCGGGCAGTAAACCAAAGTCGTACTAAGCCAAAACAAGGACCGACTTTTAAAATAACGAGACCTAGCCCGAGCTGGACAACAGACCAAATGCCGGGAAATCCATAAGAAACCTCAGCCAACTCAATACCAAAACAATAATTTATGAACAGTATGCAAAACACAAAACCTCTCAGTCCAAAGGCTTCCGTTTAGTCGCGAAGGTGGCTCTGACCCGCCTGCTGAGGAGTCAAGCGTCTTACAGAGAGTCAAATCAATCTTAACCTTCGTTAACGGAAAGCGGAAGCACCACGAGACAAAATAAACTCCAATCTAACTGCGCAAAGCAAACTCTAAGGAGTGCCACTCGAAGACTATGCACTTGAAGATCAAACATAAAGCACTCAGACTAACGTGCCGCTGAACGACGCACTTCCATCACCAGCGTCTAGTAGAGTACGGAGAGCAGCGTAGCCCATCGATATACATCCATGGGACGGTAAACGAGGATAATAATTCCAGCGACGGAGAGACAGGAGGACGAAATGACATCCCGCCGCACATAGAAGCTATTTCAAACTCAGACTCGACAAACTACAACAGGCGAGATTTTGCTCCCCTTGCGAATCAAGTTAAATGGCACATCACGCCTCTGTCCACACTATTAATCGTAAAATCACGGTCTGGTCTTCCCAACGGGCCCCACTCAGCGTCCAGACGCAAATAACCCCAGCCGAGCCGAACTGTCTTCACGCCGAAGCAGCCATCTCTTACTTCCTCAGACGCCTCCAGCTAAGCCCCGGCCAGCGATCACACACGCAAACAACCGCCTAACGCCAAAGCGCCATCTGAGTGATAATTCAGCACTAAGATCGATACGGACTTGGAAATAAGCGAGCACCATAACAGAACTGATACGAACACAGCATAATTTCCAAAACATAATCGGATGTGAACATTGAGGGCTTTATACCTCCAGAAAGCTGTATAATGCATGGATCATAATGACTCTCATGTTTTTATTTTATTTTATTTTTTGCTTGAGTGTAGAGCGTAATATCATCTTAAAGTTTCTCGCCATAGTGAGTGGACGGAAAACTTTCAGAATGAATTTATGTCATGTGTTGGAAATATATTTCCTGATTTGGAGTATTAACACTGTTTCATTCCACGCAACTAATATATCGGAAAGCACATTGATTTAACATTATATCATGTTTAAGTGCAGAACCGTGTAGCCTTAGTAGTGCATGTTTATGTTCTATGATAATATCCTTCTCCCCAGTACCTTCTTCGTATGGAATCCAAACACACAACAATTCTACAGAATTGATAGCACAAGCGTTTTATGTAAATTGTTTCACACTCCTTCCTTCTGGAGCTCATTTATGCATAAATCATACATTTCTTCTTCCTCTCAATCGTCTTTTATATGAACACAATACTCTCAGATGTATCAGGCCCGTATCTACTGCACACCATTGAGGAGTGCTAAGCTCCTCAGCATGCAAGCATCTAGAGAGATCGTGTGTAATTTGATGGGTGATGTAAGATCGGTACTGAACAGGCTTCGTGGGATGGTAGTTATGGTATCAGAATGAGAACATTGGTCTATATCGAATACATCAGACGCTTGTGCAAGTTTGGAACACATTTTATGTTCTTTCCGAAAGCAAAATATTTAAATCATTGAAACTCAGCTCGTTCTGTTCATTCGTGAGATATCGAATGTAGCCACAATAGCGGGCTCCTGCTTCTGGTCAGTTCCAAATTAAATTTGCGACAATGTTGCAGGGAGCGTTGTTTAAAGACAGAGGAACAGTTACAAGCTGCATAGAGATATCATCTAGGGCTTTGGTCAGGATACACGACTGCGAGAATATTAAGTGACTCCCGTCCACACAGGGAGAAATGGCCAATCGTAATAAAATCTTATGGAATTTATAAAGAGTTTCGGCTAAGGAGCGTAGTTTTTGGACCTCCTCTCCGCTGATTAACGGCTATTTCCTACACTAGCGTAAGAAAAAGCATTTGTGTTATGTGATGTACACAGAGTAACAGGGTTCACGATATGTCCACATGTATATACCTCTCGCGAAGAAGTGGATGGAAGTAGTTTAGCTATGATACAATATGTAAGAATCACATTGGAATGTCATTGGCTGATAGCATCACAACACTGATTAAATGAGACATTTACAGACCTGACAAGTCGTCGAGAGTGGTGATTTAGAAATCGAGTAATTGGATAAAACGCGTTTCAGTTATGGAAAACGTGGTGAAATACCCAAAATTGATGTACATGCCCTCTTAGGTGTAAGAAAATCATTTCTTTCCTCCATGGTGAGATTGAAAACTGATGGTGCAAACTAACCGTTCAAATGGCTCTGAGCACCATGGGACTTAACTTCTGAGGTCATCAGTCCCCTAGAACTTAGAACTACTTAAACCTAACTAATCTAAGGACATCACACACACCCATGCTACTATCTGTGCTCTGTGGGTTTAACTTATGCAGAATACCCCTTATTCCACATATGGTCATGCACTGTAATCCATAAAAATGAAGGATCCAATGTCCAAAGATTTGGATGTCATGATGACCACCAGCAAGGACACCGAAACAGTGATCATATAACTGGATGCAATATGCACCACCAATATGAGGAAGCAATTAAGACATCTGCTACCCCGTCACTGTGGAACATGAGTTTACGAGTAAATGAAGAGTTCATAACCTTCGGACAGCCGTTTGAAAACGTTCCACAATGCTCCAAACTCTTTCAGTTTCCATACTTTGCGTCTTCCATATTTTTGTCAATAACAAACATCATCTCTGTCTTTTATTTCAATCATCTTGTGTGTTGTTGGAGTAGCTTACCTTATGCCATGCTATATCCAGCTTTCTGTGAGAGCCAATGGATCGAAATGTGTTAATATCGGCATACCCTCTGACTGTCTGTGGGATGTGGCCTTCTTACAGTACAGCAGAGAAAACTTTATGCAGGTCAGTGGAAGCGACTTTGTTCACCGGTCACCTGCTCCAGTGGATCAATATGTGTATATTTAATGGGATCACCACATATGCTTGATGTCAGCACACAAACTGAAATTGTTTTCGATATATCGGAAGAGAGAGACACGGCAAAATCTTTTTGAGTTCTCTACCACTCCATTGGATATTACAAAATAACAATGAGAGAGAGAGACTGTGCTGTCAAGGAAGACTCTGACACCTTTACACTATCGTATTGCTTAGTAATCATAGGAATACGATAAAGGAAATTAGGACATGTACAACGGGATATTTATAGACAGTCTTTCGATACTGATTAATTATAAGTGTTATGGTTCTGAATTACTTTGTGCAGTCCACGTATATTCTATATGGTTGTGAGTTTCCTCCTGCAGGTTCGTTGGTTATTTTTCTTGTTGTGACAGCTTTGTACTTAGGCAGTGACCGGTGTAGGACTAGACAGCCTTCTAACTAAAGGAATACTGCTGTCGGAAAGTGATGGGATTTCGTGAGAACTGCAGGGGTCTGTCACTTGGCAGGGGACATCTCTTACTGGTGGAAGTCATGTGGATTCAAGCGCTATATGTCGAAGACTGGAAGATTCGTGAGAGTGCAGCAGGTAAGCGATACTCTGACGAAACAGAGTTGAGAGGTGAGCTCTATAGCGCTTCTTCTAAGTGTTGTGGGCAGACGTATTACAGCCACTCACATATGTCTCACAAAGTGACTGCAATGAGAAAATTAGGAGGTAATAAGACGATTTTTACCAAGAGGCAATCGACAATGAACGTTTTGTTTTTTGTTTTCTCGATAAATAAGAGTCAACGTTCTTCCGTGAGGTTTATGTGCCTATAAAGGGATGGGCAACATCTTAACATGTAGACTAAATTTATATTTGTTTCTGTATGATTACATTGCAAGCTATTGCATCGTGTGTGACGGTGGGTACCCTGTACCACAACTAGTCAATCCGCTTCCCAATCCACCCGCCAAACAGTTCGAGGAAAAAGACTGCGTGTATGCCTCCTTATGAGCGCTAATTTCTCGCATCTTATGTGCTTGGTTTTTATGCGAGATGATGGCGGTGGTAGAATCCTTCTGCGGTTTGCTGCAGATGTCAGTACTCAACAGTGTTCATCGAAAAGAACATAGGATTCCCTTCAGGGATTCCCATTTTTAGCTATGTGACGAGTTTAATTCGACAGCTGGATGAAAGTGCTCATCGTGAAATGTTACTGTCATGATCAGTTTAATTAATTAGCCAATAAATTTGGCATCAGTGACATATCGCCGAGTGGGTGGAAGCAAGGGCTAGAGTACTATGCATATGATTCGGGTGTTTTGAGCGGTAATCAGGCGGGTATTTTTTTTTTCATTGCGGCGATATCTTTTAACTGAATTTCAATCTCCCACTTACATGGGGAGAGATGACCTTCGTAATAAAATCAGCAATATTACCGAATTTCTAAAGTGATACATAGTGTACATTTGATATGTACAACTTCTCTGAGCTGTTACCTGAAGATACTTCATATGTGACGAAGCATTTGGTTACTTTAAGAGAGTTTGAAAGTAATGAAGCATCCTATGATAGATGTAGATCTCAGCATTCAGTCATGAGTCAAAAATCAGTTTAATACTCTAGTCCTGTGATGCAGAACATAACAGATATGAAGCGATTAGAACTGATTTTTTAACTGTTGAGAGAATACTTAGAGCAAATGGATCCTGTGCCACAGTGTTAAAAGATTTTCATAACAAGTAACGATACTTCAGCCATATGAAAACACGTGTATGCCCCAATTTCTTCTGTCTTCGAAAATAACTCATATAAAAGGGAGAAATGTATATTTTGCGTGAGAAATTCGAGTTTTATGGTCAACAACATCCCTGTCTCGGAATGGATACAGTGGATTTTTTTTAACTGGGGAGAGTCTGTGTCAGGAGTGTAATTGTAATTGGAACTACACGTCCAAGATCTTCTTGTCTTGCAGTGTCTCCAGCCAGTGGCCAGCTGGAAGACAAGCTTCGCAGCTTCTTGAGAGAGAGTGAAAGTGGTTTCTTAGGTACCAAATATCAAAAGACGCTGACTTCTGCTCTGCAGTCGCTGGATTGTCCAGGTACCGATGCTCGAGGCACCATCTGAGTGGGTGACCAGCGAACTACTGCTAAGTGTAGGTAACATATGGAGTAGGGTGCTTGTGTTCTCAAATATCTCTCTATACTACACCCCCAATGAATGTTTTTGAAATTTAATTACTTGTTTTGCTTTTATCTGTTTGGGATGAACCATGTCACTCTTTGCGATGTGATCACCAATGTCGCTTGTTGTGCTGGGATCAAACACTAGGGACTGGACACAAGGTTTCTGGATACCATGGGAAGCAGACGTGTTGACGCCGTGTCCCCAGCGAAGTGCAGTAAGGAATTTATTTTTCTAGCATTGTGCATCTGGTTGCACATTTAAGTGAGTGTGCGTTTTACAGAGTCTGTTTGCAGTATACGTGTCAGGCAGGGTTTTTTCTCGATCTTACTGAAATGTTTAGTTCTTTATTATGGATGGGTTTTTTTTTCTTTGGGATACGTTAATCAGACTGCCAAACTGTAGCACTTAGAGTAGGACATCATGTCTGATGTTTCTGGCTGTGGAAAGCTAGCGCTTCCTACCACCTCTTACCTGTTGGCACAGCCATGGAGAGGGCTACCATCACCTGTGTGTGGGCTTCCCTCTCGACTTGTGTGCACAGGAATACACAGGGCGGTCAGCGTGGCTGCAGTTCTCAGCTGTGAAGATTTAATCGGGAGCCTTTTTTCATCAAATACGGGTTGTCATGGCGGTGGGGGGTGCTTGTGTAATCATGCATCATATAAGACCTCATATATGAGGAGCGTTTTCCCTCAAATTGCAGTGTTCCACACAGTCACTCAATTTTATATTTCCTACCAAACGCGCAAGCAATCAATAAAAGTGACTGAATATTTTCAGAGAGCTAACAGGCTGTAGAATCAAAGCAGTAAAGATTTTGACCTAACTTCACCAGTATCCACCAATAGGATGCAAAGTTATGTCATATGACTGTAGCTACCGTAGCTGAGTTATTTCCCACCAGGGAGGAGCCTTGTCCCCTGCAAAACTGATTAAATAAAGAATATGCAGGAATATATTATTGACATTGATTAGAATTTCGTGTCGTGCAATCCTTCTTGTCCAATGCAGAGTGTGTTTCTTTCCTACCAATTTCCAGATGCGAGATAGGAGAGGTGACGTGGGGAAGGGAAGGAGAGGGCTGGGGGACTTCCCAGGACGGGGAAAAGTGGCTCAGAACTGAACAAGTGTCCCTTTTTCAGAGGGGCAGGGGAAGAGGAAGGGGAGAGGATGGAGTGGGTCGTTTCTCAGATGAGTGTATTATCCCCAGGGCGCCATAAATCAATTAGCATAACCATAGGTATCCACACAGAGTCATAAACTACTCGGCAGAACAATAGGTGAAGGGGAGGGGGAGGGGTGTTTTAATTGATTGGTTTAATTAATTATCATATCAGTTTGATATCAAAAAGTGCACCAGAACGAACATTACCCTAATACTGATGCATACGAGAATTTAGCGAATGTTCACGCTGCTGGCACTGTTAACAAAGGGCCACATAGTCATAACCCAGGTATACGCTGCCAAATGGGGTAAACAGTGTCAGCAAAGCATGGCGTGGACATCATACGAACATCCCACCACTGTGACCTTCTGACAGCAACCGCACTGCCTGTGGACAATGTACCTTCAGAGGGCACATCTGGAGGTGTTGCAACACTACGACATTTATAGATTAAGACTAAATAAATGATGCTATACCTTGTGGGTGGTGGACTTTTCCTAATTACCTCTGATGATTACTACCGCCTCCTCAACCGGCCACACCACCATGTCTACATCATAGTAGCCCCACACACCTCATGTCACTGTATCTGGTCCACATTTGAAGCAGCGAGTGAAGATCCCGTGTCTGTCATTCTAGTCCTGTTCAACTTGATGAGCAGCTGGTTAGAGTCATGTTGGATACACATATATGTACTGAATTTTCCAGCTTCTGCATCCCAAAATCATCTACAGATTTAATTACGTATGCTCGTAGGTGCTAAATACTCAAAATAAAGCTAAATTCGTTATTTGCTGACCTTCCTGAAGCTGCGATTTTAAAGGTCAGCAGCACATGCTGAGGGGTCGCTTTCGCCATCATGGAGACCATCAGACCTGTTAATAACGGATTTTAATGAGCGTTAGGCACCTTTTGGAGGGGCCAGTCCTCAGTACCTGGCTAGTAGCTTTTCATACCACTATTCTTAGTTACCGAGAAAAAGTATATTAAAGTTTTACGTGTACCTCCTATATCGGTATTGTTAAGTATTCAAACTACAGTAGACACCAAAGGATCCTGAAGAAGATAGCATCATAGAAGTCGAAACGTAGAATCTTTGATGCATTATGATGCGGCCTAACAACCCACAACCCAGAAGATTTCAACTCCACTCTTAAAGACGTTTCGACCTAGTGACAGTAGGGCAGGGGTTAAGATTCACACCTACCCTGCCTACATATTTTTTCTATCCGTTTCATAGTACATGCTGTTGTTGTTGTGGTCTTCAGTCCTGAAAATGGTTGGATGAAGCTCTCCATGGTATTCTATCCTGTGCAAGCTTCTTCATCTCCCAGTACCTACTGCAGCCTACATCCTTCTGAATCTGCTTAGTGTATTCATCTCTTGGTCTCTCTCTACGATTTTTACCCTCCATGCTGCCTTCTAGTACTAAATTGGTGATCCCTTGATGTCTCACAACATGTCCTACCAACCGATCCCTTCTTCTAGTCAAGCTGTGCCACAAACTGCCCTTCTCCCCAATTCTATTAAATACCTCCTCATTAGTTATGTGATCTACCCATCTAATCTTCAGCCTTCTTCTGTAGCATCACATTTCGAAAGCTTCTATTCTCTTATTGTCTAAACTATTTATCGTTCATGTTTCACTTCCATACATGGCTACACTCCATACAAATACTTTCAGAAACGACTTCCTGACACTTAAATCTATACTCGATGTTAACAAATTTCTTTTCTTCAGAAACGCTTTCCTTGCCATTGCCAGTCTACATTTTATATCTTCTCTACTTCGACCATCATCAGTTATTTCGCTCCCCAAATAACGAAACTCCTTTACTACTTAAAGTGTCTCATTTCCTAATCCAATTCCCTCAGCATCACTCGACTTAAGTCGACTACATAAGTCCTTCGCTGTCTCTGACAGAATTACAATGTCATCGGCGAACCTCAAAGTTTTTATTTCTTCTCCATGTATTTTAATGCCTACTCCAAACTTTTCTTTTGTTTCCTTTACTGCTTGCTCAATACACAGATTGAATAGCATTGGGGAGAGACTACAACCCTGTCTCACCCCCTTCCCAACCACTGCTTCCCTTTCATGTCCCTCGACTCTTATAACTGCTATCTGCCTTCTGTACAAATTGTAAATAGCCTTTCGCTCCCTGTATTTTACCCCTGCCATCTTCAAAATTTGAAAGAGAGTATTCCAGTCAACATTGTCAAAAGCTTTCTCTAAGTCTACAAATGCTAGAAACTTAGGGTTGACTTTCCTTAATCTTTCTTCTAAGATAAGTCATAGGGTCAGTGTTGCCTCACGTGTTCCAACATTTCTAAGGAATCGAAACTGATCTTCCCTGATGTCAGATTCTACCAGTTTTTCCACTCGTCTGAAAAGAATTCGTGTTAGTAATTTGCAGCTGTGACTTATTAAACTGATAGTTCGGTAATTTTCACATCTGTCAAGACCTGCTTTCTTTGGGATTTAAATTATTATATTCGCCTGTCTCATACATCTTGCTCACCAAATGGTAGAGTTTTGTCAGGACTGGCTCTCCCAAGGCAGTAGTTCTAATGGAATGTTGTCTACTCCGGGGTCCTTGTTTCGACTCAGGTCTTTCAGCGCTCTGTCAAACTCTTCACACAGTATCATATCTCCCATTTCATCTTCATCTACATCCTCTTCCATTTCCATAATATTGTCCTCAAGTACATCGCCCTTGTATAGACCCTCTATATACTCCTTCCACCTTTCTGGTTTCCCTTCTTTGCTTAGAACTGGGTTTCCATCTGAACTCTTGATGTTCATACAAGTGGTTCTCTTATCTCCAAAGGTCTCTTTAATTTTCCTGTACACAGTATCTATCTTACCCCTAGCGAGATAAGCCTCTACATCCTTACATTTGTCCTGTAGCCGTCCCTGCTTAACCATTTTGCACTTCCTGTCGATCTCATTTTTGAGGCGTTTGTATTCCTTTTTGCCTGATTCATTTACTGCATTTTTATATTTTCTCCTTTCATCAATTAAATTCAATATTTCTTCTGTTACCCAAGGATTTCTACAAGCCCTTGTCTTTCTACCTACTTGATCCTCTGCTGCCTTCACTACTTCATCCCTCAAAGATACCCATTCTTCTTCTACTGTATTTCTTTCCCCCATTCCTGTCAATTGTTCCCTCTGTACAACCTCTGGTTCTTTCAGTTTATCTAGGTCCCATCTCCTTAAATTCCCACCTTTTTGCAGTTTCTTCAGTTTTGATCTACTGTTCATAACCAATAGATTGTGGTCAGAGTCCACATCTGCCCCTGTAAATGTGTTACAATTTAAAACCTGTTTCCTAATTCTCTGTCTTACCATTATGTAATCTATCTGATACCTATTAGTATCTCCATGGTTCTGCAATGTATACAGCCTTCTTTCATGATTCTTGAACCAAGTGTTAGCTATGATTAAGCTATGCTCTGTGCTTAATTCTACCAGACGGCTTCCTCTTTCATTTCTAAGTCCTAGTCCATATTCTCCTACTACATTTCTTTCTCTTCCTTTTCCTACTGTTGAATTCCAGTCACCCACGACTAATCAATTTTCGTCTCCCTTCACTACCTGAATAATTTCTTTTATCTCTTCATACATGTCATCAATTTCTTCATCATCTGCAAAGCTAGTTGGCATATAAACTTGTACTACTGAAGTAAGTGTGGGTTTTGTGTCTATCTTGGCCACAATAATGTCTTCACAATGCATGATATAGTTAATTTAATTATTTCACATAATTGACCACTGCCCATATTTCAATACTGAAATGAAAATATTTTCCTAATAAAATACATTAGAATGGAACCCTCACTGAGAAAGTTTACAGTTGATCAACTCCCTGATTACAGCAGAAGGAATAAAATGAGTTTATAGCAGATTTAAAAAGATGATTTAATAAATGCAATTTTTTTAACTAATTTACCTCCTCCTGCAAAATTCTCGATAGTTTGAAAGTATGTGGATAAAGTAAATTAAACAAATTAGAGTCAGTTATTGCTATTGCATTACAGGAGTTTCAGTCTAATCCAGAATTATTCCAAAAGACTAGATCAAGGCCAAAACAAATACCTAATATAAATTATTTTTACATATTTGATGATGATGATGTAATTGAAAAAGCTAATTCACTGAGAGAAGAAAAAATAGTGAGACTAGAACAAATTGATCCATTCAGTAGCAAACTATATGAGGAAGGAAAAAAAGAGACTAAGCCATCTAAAAAGCTTTTATTTCTGATAAAGGAAATAGGATCGAGATTTAATGAAAAATTTAAAACTTGGTCTGTTGACTACCAATCGTTTTTAATTATGTCAGTATGTCCAACTCAGTACTGTCAATGATAAAACAAATTATATAATGAAAGCACTCAATTCTATGGTTGATGGAGCTAAAAAAGAAACTAATTTCAGCAAAGGAGATAAGTTGAACACAACAACTAACAATCCAAAAATGTTTTATCCAATTTCCACAGGATATAAGACATCAGATAATACTAGAGAAGCTGTTCCAGTTTTGCACAATAAAATGAGAGATATCTTTACATCTGATGAGGCTATTGATATAGTAGATACTTCATTTAACATTCAGATGATGGCAGTTACTAGAGGCAAATGTGGTTGAGGTTAAAAAAAATTAAATCCAGCTGAAGACAAAAAGACTAAAAGATGACTCGCAAGAATTAATAACAATGATAGTTTGTGTTGTCCTAGAGCAGTAATTGTGGCATTAACATAACATACAAATAACATTTTGGTCGGAGAACTAACTACAAATGAGATTAAGAAAATTAGAGAAGGAGATAAATGCAAATTACAAAAAGAGTTAACTGATATGTTATATGTTCAGTTGGGTGAATACAACGAATTAGGCTTTACTCCAGATAACATTAAAATGTAGAACAATTGTTGGATATCTAAATAAATGTGTATGTGCTGAGAATTTCGGTTCAGTTATCTATAGTGGTCCTGAGAAAGAAATATAGATCCACCTGTACAAAGATTACAACCACTTTGATGTAATCAACAGCATGGCAGCTTTCCTAGAATCAGTGTATTTCTGTAATAAATGTAACAAACCATGTAACAACAAGAACCACCACAGATGTAAAATAGAGAGAAAAGTTTGCATATTATGCAAAAGAGCAGAACACAGAATTGTGGAAAACAAAATTTATTGTGAAAAGAGCAAAAGATACTGTTATAAGGAAGTTTGTGATACTGATTATAAATGTGAAGGATGCAAAAAGATTAGTTTTAGATCTAAAGAACATAAATGTGGTATTGAACTTTGGAGGAATTGTGAACAAACTTTGGAGGAATTGTGAACAAATGGTGAAAATTGGAAATCATAAATGTTACATCCAACACAAATTGCAAAAAGGAGGTATCTATGAAAGAAAATTTGGTAACGATTTTATAGCGCAAGGTTGCCCAAATTGTAGTAAAGAAGGTTGCTATGTCAATGCAGAATTCAAAAATGTTTATGTTTACCAGTGCTCCAAATGCAATAAAATACTCATTGGTAAACCATATAAATGCTGTGAACATATATTCCACAGGAGAATGAATTGCACCTATATTGAAAGATACATGTGGTTTGACTATGAAGCAACTCAAGAAACTGGAACACATGTTCCAAATCTCATAATCATACACAATTTTAATGGAGATACTGTTTACAAATTAAGACAAATGATGAATTCTGTCATTGGACGATATCAGAAAAAAACAGTTATCACACTTTCTTGGCTCACTATACAAAAGGTAACGATTCCCAATTCATTTTGAAGCACTGTATTGAAAATACAGTAAAGCCATATGCCATCTACACAGGAACTAAACTGAAGTTATTGGAGAGCAAACAGTTAGGCCTAACAATTATAGATAGCAGTAACTTTGTCCAAGGTGCTCTTAGTAGTTTTCCAAAAACTTTTGATATGTAAGACTTGAAGAAAGGCTACTTCCGTCATTTGTTCAATACACAAAAAAATGAAAATTACATAGGGCCAATTTCTGATACTGTGTTAACACTATAAAGTCAAAAGATAGAGAAGCATTACTCATCCAGAGTTAAGGAAAATATGAAGAAAGAAATTAGCGAGAATTATAATTCTGATGTAGATATTGCTAGAAGAGATTGTTTAGAACTGAGAAAACAATTTCTAGGAATAGCTAATATTGATCCATTCTGTTATTTAATCATCACTGGAGTTTGTGGGGCTATTTACAGATCTAAATATTTACCTGAAAATACAATTGCTGTACTGGGTAAAGAACAGAAAGAGAAATATACTAAAGGATCCATAGCTTGGTTAAACAGTTTAAACACTAACAATATCACACATGCTCTTAATGACAGCAAAGTAAAAATAGGTGGTGCAAAAGCAGATGGATTTGATACAGCAACTAACTGTTTATCAATACCACAGTTGTTTCTAGCATGAATGTAAAAAAATGCTTTAAAAGTGAGGCCATTAACAAAAAAATAAAGAAACAATGGATGACCTTTATAAAAAAAAACATTAACAAGAGGAGCACAAATGCGAAATGCTGGACATAATTTAGTAGATATGTGGGAAAGTGATTGGATTAACTCAATAGAGTATACAAAAGGTTAAGAAATTAAAACGTTTACCTGAAGCTGTTGAACGATTGAATCCAATCGATGTGTTTTATGGTGGTCGCACAAATACACTAAAATTAAGAGCCAAAGCTGATGGTGCTGGCACAACTGCACAATACTATGATTATTATCCTGAGCGACATGAATCAAGAATATGTAGACCAAGATATTACTCTAAAATTGGTATAGATTTATAAAATGCAAAATGTTAGCACCTAGAGGATTGTATCACCCTGTTTTGCCTGTAAGCATTAAGACAGATAAAAGTGAAAAACTGCTGTTCCCTTCATGTGTCAAATGTACAGAAGGAAAAATAAGAAACTGCAATTCCAGTGATGATGAAAGACGTTTTATTAGAATTTGGGTAACAGATGAAGTAAAACTGGCTGTGGAAATGGAGTATAAGGTTTTAGATGTTTATGTAGTATGGGATTTTAGAAGTAGGACCAACAAGTTGTTTAAAAATTATGTAAAACACTTTCTGAAAATAAAACACGAAACCAGTCCACATAATTTTGAAAATGATGAAGAGTATATCAAAACAATCAAAGACAAATTGGATATTGACTTGGATCTTGATAGAACAAAGTAAAATCCTGGAAAGCAAGCTGTTGTTAAGATATTTCTTAACTCATTATGGGGGAAATTTAGACAAAGGCAAAATATGAGTAAAATTGCATATGTCACAGATTTACAGAAATTTTATGAGGTACTACCTGGATGATCAACTAGATAATTCAGATGTAAATTTCATTACTCAGTACATGGTACAGATGAGGTATAATTTCAAGGATTATTGTATGGAAAGCAATACAGCTACAAACATCTTCATAGCTGCATTCATTACATCAAATGCAAGACTTTGATTTATGATAGGCTAAACAGACTAAGAAGAAATTTTATATATTTTGACTCTGATTCTGTAGTATATATTGATGATGGTAAAGTCAGTTTACAGATTTGGGTGAGTGGAAAGATGAGTTAGGAGATAATAAATGGATTGAAAATTGGGTTTCGACTGGACCAAATAGTTATTGTTATGAGAAAAACGATGAAAGTTCTGTGTTACAAGTAAAGGGTTACACATTAAATTAACAGAAAATTGAACAGTTGAATGGCCAATCTATGATAAGGCTAATAGAGAGTGAAGTGAAAGAAAAAATATAGTTAGACTACAATCAGATAGGTAGAGATGTTCATACTGAAAATCTTATAAACAATCAGGTTAAGAAAGAATTCTCTTTTCAGTATGATAAAAGAGTGGTTCTAGCGAATTATGATACAGTGCCTTATGGATATTAAAAATTATATCTGTATCTTCTAAAATAAAGAAGAAATTCTTATCATATTCCTTACACAAATAGAATAAATTAATTTGTTGCCTTTTGTGATATTCTCCAATGTCTAACGTTTTGGTTATAGAGTGAAAAGCTTTTAAAAATAATGATATGCTTTAAAGTAATTTGTAATTTTTTTGGTATATTATTTATAGGTAATTTATTATTTTTTCTTTATAGATGGAGACAATTTCATCAACATCAAGTACATCCACTACTGTTGTTGAATCAACATTCAAAATAACGAAAACTGGTAACAAAATATTATTTAACTGTAGAAAAATGATGTGTGTAGATTATATGAAATATACAAAAGAATATAACATCACTTAATCTCAAAATATTACTGAATAACAAGTAAAAGAAATACAGGTAAAAGATCGAGAATTAAAAGAAAAGAAGAAAGAATGCCTTCATGTAAAATAAGTAATATCTGATGTAGTAGAGACGAAGAAAGAGCAAATTATTTACATTGCCACATCTAACCAATAATCCAAGTAAAACTATTTCAAAGTTGGTGGCATATTATCTGAAAATCATCTTCTAGGAAGGTTATCCAGTTATAATAGTGGAAGTCCCAAAGATGATAAAATATTTTATGCCAGAAAATACAAATGTATAGATTACAAATTAGTAGAAAATATGCTTAGCGCTTATTTTAGTATACACAGAGTAGACAAAAGAAAAGAAATATAGAATATGCACTTCAACAATCTGTCTTACTTTGTTGAGATTTAATGTGCCCAATCCAATGATATTGTTGATGAAATAAATGAGAAGAGAAAAAAAATGTGTGACGAAATGTTGACAGTGCCTTCTACAAAATTTTAATTTATTCTAATGTATTTTTGTTCTATATAAATGGAATCGACTGTAGACCTCATCAACACAAAACTTAGATATAATAATAAGTAAGTTCTTATGATTATTGTTGAAAATAATAAACTGTGGTTTTAAGCGAAAGACATCAACAATTTCATCAACATCAAGTACATCCACTACTGTTGTTGAATCAACATTCAAAATAACGAAAACTGGTAACAAAATATTATTTAACTGTAGAAAAATGATGTGTGTAGATTATATGAAATATACAAAAGAATATAACATCACTTAATCTCAAAATATTACTGAATAACAAGTAAAAGAAATACAGGTAAAAGATCGAGAATTAAAAGAAAAGAAGAAAGAATGCCTTCATGTAAAATAAGTAATATCTGATGTAGTAGAGACGAAGAAAGAGCAAATTATTTACATTGCCACATCTAACCAATAATCCAAGTAAAACTATTTCAAAGTTGGTGGCATATTATCTGAAAATCATCTTCTAGGAAGGTTATCCAGTTATAATAGTGGAAGTCCCAAAGATGATAAAATATTTTATGCCAGAAAATACAAATGTATAGATTACAAATTAGTAGAAAATATGCTTAGCGCTTATTTTAGTATACACAGAGTAGACAAAAGAAAAGAAATATAGAATATGCACTTCAACAATCTGTCTTACTTTGTTGAGATTTAATGTGCCCAATCCAATGATATTGTTGATGAAATAAATGAGAAGAGAAAAAAAATGTGTGACGAAATGTTGACAGTGCCTTCTACAAAATTTTAATTTATTCTAATGTATTTTTGTTCTATATAAATGGAATCGACTGTAGACCTCATCAACACAAAACTTAGATATAATAATAAGTAAGTTCTTATGATTATTGTTGAAAATAATAAACTGTGGTTTTAAGCGAAAGACATTGCTGAAATTCTTCAGTATGAAAATACTAATCAAGCCATCACAGTAAATGGAAAAACGGACAATAAAGCAAAATTTGAAGATATTTCCAGACCTTTACTCAATAGTAGTCTAACATGTAATGAAAAAAGAACAACATTTATTAATGAAGCAGGACCATATTCACTAATTATACTTCAAAAAAAAGAAGAATCAAAATAATTTAAACATGGGTTCGAAATAAAGATGAATATAAACTACAAAATAAAATTAATTATATAGAAAATAAAGTTGAAAGTATGAGAAATATGGTAAATGAAATTATTGACAATCACACCACCCCTCCTACCATTAATCGAAACAAACACAGCGAATTTATTTTAATCAAGAGAAATCATATGTGCAAATATCAATATTATGCTATAAAAACTCAAAATTATTCTGTAAATTCTAGATTGAATGAATTACAAGCAGATTATCCAGAAATGGAAATAATTTTGAGAATCAGGAAACTGAACCCAATTAATCTATATAATGTAATGAGAGAAAGATTACCAAGAATGTCTCAAGGAAAGCATTTTGAAACAAGTT
The DNA here is from genome assembly GCF_023897955.1 of Schistocerca gregaria. NCBI lineage: Eukaryota > Metazoa > Arthropoda > Insecta > Orthoptera > Acrididae > Schistocerca > Schistocerca gregaria. The sequence continues at coordinate 467,695,791 of NC_064922.1, forward strand.
CAAATGACGATAATGAATATTAAAACAGAACGTTAAATAATTATGGAATTTCTGCAGATCTACTCTCTGAAAATTTTTCTTAACTGTATGGAATTAAAGAGTGGGGAAATTTCCCCTCTAGAGGAAACTGATTATTCTCATGAAGATCGGAATTAAATGTCACTTATGATTTATAAAATAACATTACTTTCTTTTACGCAGCTGTTGTGTGAATTATCAGAACCCAATCTTTAACATAAATTTTATATCCTTTTTTTCTCAAAACTTTCTCAACAAGATAAACATCTGGAAAATTCTTTTTCATTAGTTATTGTTAATAAAAATTTCCGTCAATATCTGTCAATTTGTATATGACTGGATTAGAATGAATAACATCATCAATTTCGAAAATTTCTGTTCATGAACTGGCAGTATTTCCTCTTCTCAAAAAGTCCTTTTAGGTTACTAATTATAACTTATCACCTTTTTTAAATTTTAGAGATGCTAAACCCACCTTCCAGATGACACCAACATTTATGTCATTAACTTCTATTGGTTTCATTTTTATAGTTGAATGCTTTGTGTTATTGTGTTCATCAACAACATTTTTAACTAAGTCAACTCACTTTCAATTTCCTGGAAGAGCAAATCTTTCCCAAGTCTTTTCTTTACGTATTCTGTTAAATCTTTCAACAACAAATGCTTTTAATTCTCTAAAAGATGAATAACGATTAATGTGTTATTTTTTCATCAATTGTTTAAATTCTTTATTGTAGAATTCTTTGCCATGATCTGTTTGTAAATTTTTTGGTTTTCTAGCAATGGATACTTTTTCAAAAGCATCAACTACTTTCTTACCTCTTTTGTCTTTAACTGGGATAGCCCAAGCAAATTTAGAAAAGGTGTCGATAACAGTCAGCAAATACAAATAGCCTCGATTTATATTCGAAATTCCTTTCAAATTTCCAAAATCCATTCCAATTAGATTGGCTTGCCATAGATGTTCAGTACTGAGAGAAATCACATTCCTTCATTTAAAATTTTTTCACATTGGTTTTTGTAATTCATTAATGATTTCTTCACGAATATTAGGAGTGAGAGATTTGCTCACCCCTTCACCAACTGCTAAAGCAGTCTTAGAACTATGTTTGCCTACATTTTTTTAAAAAAAAACTTACTCTTTTTAGTTTTACATACTGTGCAAAGGCCTTCAATCCTCTGTCGTCCATTTTTAGTGGTGAGTCTATGAGGATTACGAGTCTCAGTAAATTTTTTGCACTTCAAATAATAAATGTGATCACTCTGAAGAGCTGAGTGTGAAGCATGATCGTTCATTTAAATAGGATAAAAATGTAATAATATAATAATTACTTCACCATATATAATTAACTTTACTTCAGCTAGAAGAGTTTTAACATAATCTTTTAATCTTATGGTGAGAAAATTTTATTTGTTTACCATTATTGAATAATTACAATTATTTATTTGGTATGTTTATCAGGCATGCTTACAGTAATGTCAGAGTCATCAGATTTTAAATTTCTGTTCATATTCTTACCAACACCAATAATTCTTTTAGGCCTAAAATCATATTGAAAAGTGTGCATTTTTTGTTACCCTCCAGTCATAAAAGTAAATTCAGTAATTAGTTTATCATATTCTTTATCATTAAGATTACTTAACTCATCGAAGTATGAAGTTAAATCTCTTTAAGAGAAATAATCTGAAAAAGCTTTTTCTAATTTTTTTGGTAAAGTAATTTGATAGAAAAGTTTTAGTGTGTATGTATTTTTGCTCTGATGCTGCAGTACATTCTCTGACTACAAGCATGGAGTGGGAAAAACTATGGAGTGAAAATTTAGGCACAGAAGCGGAATTTTGTCACCAACATATATCACCTCCAATATCCACATGATTTTGGTGCTACATAAGGCTTTCCCAGAAGTTCGCTGCACCTTTTGTGTGTAATTACATCACTATTACTGATATAACCCAATCAAAAATGTTGCGTTTTTTTTTATTTTTACTGTTGGTTTTGGACATCATCCATGCAGACCACGAAATTTATCAGTTATACATTCATTTAAACTGAACTTAAGTAAATGATCCAAGTAAATTAACATATTTTCTACGTTATACTGTAAAAAGCGTTCTCTTTTCCTATATTCTTATTTGAAACTCTGTTATAAAATCGTACAGGAGCTTATATAGTTTTGTGTCTTCTGTTGCTAAGAGGATTTTAATGAATGTAGGCAAAGCATTTCCAGAGGTCGTCAGATGCTGCAATATTTTCGTCGTTTCTTGGTACTTTTTATGGCAGCCTAAGGAGACATGATTAACATCGTCCTTAGTGCCTGCACTTCTTTTGTGAACTCAAGTCCCTCTAAAATCTCTAAGTTCTGTACCGAGTATGGACATATCTTCAAGGAGTTTGGATTTTCCTCCTCAATTAGTGTATATAATTACAAATGTACTCCCTGTCCCATCGTTTTGTTTAAACCCATCTGTATAGATCTGTCTTTACAGTGTGCATGCTGTTAGGTTGTCAGCTAGAATTTTCTCATCTTATGAAAATTTCCTGAGTGGAAAATGCATCTCTCTATTCAGCTTCACTAAAGACATTCTGAAGCAGCTTTTATTTTCAGAAGTGGCAATGTGTTTACGGAAAGAAGAATCATTGAAGGAAAATTCTGATAAAGGTGGAAGTTTCTTCTTAATCCACCACCTACCTGCATAGCACTTTGTAGTGAGACCACTAACCTTTGATAATAAATTATCATTTAAGAAGTGAAAACATTTAAAGAGGAATTTGAAGGTGATTTGTAGTTCTAATGGCATTTCATTTACTTCGGCCAGTAAAGCGTTAGTTTGAGCTAACTGGAGCCAATTTGAACGCGCCAATAAAAATATATTGACTTGTATATTTTCTGTTGCTGAACCGTATTTTATACATGTGTTTCGTGCCCATCTTTATACTCTGCACTCGATGTCTGAAATGAGTTTGGCTTAGAACTTCTAAGAGATAAATGCAAGTACATTTAGCCTACTTCTGAGAAGTTTCACAGTTCAGATGTGCAAATTGATTTCCTATAAGAAAAGAAGGGATAGCAACCACTATTTTTTTTAGGTTTTGTACTGCACTAGTTCGGACTGCTGAGTGTCTAATTTAATGAATTACGCTGTTCTGGAAGCATAAAATGGATTCCTAGTACGTCCAAGTGAAAGTGTTCTGAAAAAGCATCGAATCTGGAATTGTGACATGGAGGATATTAGCGATTTATCGCAGAATGAAATATTTTTAGAGATTAATTTTTTCTGTTACTCTCTTCTAGTGTTCTATGTTTAAACTTAGTTCACTCTTCCAGAACCAAATTATCAAGTCTATACTGAGGTGACAAATCATGGATAGCTATATGCAAATACTCAGATGGTGGTAGATCCCATACACAAGGCAGTGCATTGGCGGAGCTGTTATTTGTACTTAAATGACCCATGTGAAAAGGTTTCAGACTTGATTATGGCCGTACGACGGGAGTTAACAGATTTTGAACTTGAAATGGCAGTTGGCACTAGATGCGTTTCGGAAATTGTTCGAGAATTATATATTCCGAGATACATAGGGTCAAGAATGCCCCGAGAACACCAGATTTCAGGAATTGCCTCTTACAACGGACAATGCAATGGGTAACTGTTTTAGCTTAACGGCCGTGAGCAGCTGCAGTTGCGAATAGCTGTACGTGCTAACAGACAAGCAACACTGCGCGAAATAACCGCAGAAATCTATGTAGTTGCCATGTTTCTGGAAGTAATCATGCGGTTGTTTTGAAAGTTACAGATTCTGTGTATGGTTTTGTATGCTACACAGTTGCAGAGTTTCTTTCCAAATTATGACTGCTGTGTGCTCAGGGTAAAAATGAATGCACATATCTAGAAAAAAGATTGAAGAATGGTGTAAATATTTTTTACATACCGGTATTGTGTTCTTTTACTGTGCTGTGTGTAGCGAAGAGTGGTGTATTTGTCACTTCTGTTGTAAAGCCCGTTTCACCCAAGTTCTTCTCGTCATTTGATATTTCAAGAACTTTGTAAGGTTGGGGAAGCTAGCAACAACATGCATCATTCTCTGTGACATTTCCGAAACGTCAGGAACATCAGATCGTAAGCAACAACATGCTTCATTCTCTGTGACATTTCCGAAACGTCAGGAACGTCAGATCGTAAGCCTTTTTTGTGACTGAAAACTTAGTTGCTGGATGGACAGTATAGTTAATTAGGTCTTCTTTGCATGATAAAGTTTTTGACAGTTTCAATAAGCATACTCCAATAACTGCTTTTGTTTCTTTCTGGAAACTAAACGAAGTATGCTTTCACATTAGGAAGTATGGATTACAGCCAGAAAGGTTTGTAATTCCCTGTGAACAGACAGTTATTTGTTTTAAATTATAGCTTCAAGTTATAATAGGAGTGCTTCATATGCAAAGAATAAACTACAAATCACTCTGTGAATCAATCTTGGTATGATTTTATATATGAATAGTCATTTTCCAAATATTGGATATACAGCAGGTAATTACATATTTAAAATTATAACTTCCAATAATAGCATAGATAGGGTGTAAAGTGTCAATTAATCTTATACTAAACCTTAGAAATCGGAATGTAGAAGGGTAGTCACATGGCTAATGCGATGAAAATCGAGTCCCCCTCTCTCTTTCCCCTCACCCTCCCACCCCAACACAGAAATCTTGGTTGTGGTGAGACTGACCTGTAGCAAAGTGTAATGTTTACATTCGCCCCTTATTTAACTGCACTTTTCCATATTTAACCCATTTTTGTTGTAAAAACTAAAACTGCATGGTAAGTTTAGAAAACGAATATCAGATAATGGGCAAGTGTCCAAGTGCTTTGATTCAACTATGTACAAATATCATAAACAAACTAGGAAAAAACCTAAGGGAGGGTCTGCTACGCAACTCTGCAAAATTTGGCTTTATGAGTAGCTACACGTAAGCAGACTAATCTGATTCATGAGAACACACAGTAGCGTATTGGCTATCATTTTAATAAACATACGATCATCCATAAACCTGATTGCATATTCGTGGCCTGCGTGATTTAGATCGTAATATACCTGCTGTGTGGGATGGTGTCTCTCTGCACAGTACAACACAGCTTTTGCTTCGAATGTGAAATTAATGATACTATCTAAATTAACGTATTCTTCCTCTAGAACGGTCGTCTCTGTAATTATTGTTATTTTTAGAAAGTTTTCTGTAGAAAAGGGTGTACTAAAACACATCAAGATGGATCCTAAACTAAATTTTACAGAAGGTACATATTACTTGTAAAATCTTTGTTACCGACACATCTGGGGCTAGAGTATTTAAATTAAAGCTATTAACACTGTCAAAAGACGTTGTACATAAAGTGTTTGTGCGCTATACTCACAGATAATACTGCAAATAAACGCTCACAGTTGTAACTTCGTAATTTTCTTAACGACTGCCACGTACCACGCTTCTTCCCTCCGACTTCAGAAAACATGGAGGAGACTTGCGCGGTCTGCTTCACTCTAGTCGCGGTGTTGCCTCTCTATGGTATTCTATTTCTCTGGTTACGACAATGCGGAAAAACTTGTTGTTAATGGGCTATGGCAGCAGACACTGACACGGTTGCCTTTGCTACCAACACGACATCGCCTGCAGCGCGTCTGCTGAGCTCGTGACGATATCAGCTGGCCTCGAGACGGCTAGAAAACAGTGGAGCGGTCAGATGAATTTCGGTTTCAGTTGGTAAGAGCTGATGGTAGGGTTATGGTGTGGCGGAGATCCCACGAATCCCTATACCTAGCTTATCAACAAGGCACTATTCAAGCTAGCAGTGGCTCCATAATGGTGTAGGCTGTGTTTACATGGACTGGACTGGGTCCACTGGTCAAACTCAACCGATCATTGACTGGAAATGTTTATGTTCAGCTGCTTAGAGACCACTTCAGCAATTCATGTTCCTAAAGAGCGATGGAATTTTTACTCTGTGTCACAGGGGAAACAGTGGCTCGCGATTGGTTTGAAGCACGTTGTGGGCAATTCCAGCGAATGGTTTAGGCAGCCAGAACACCCAACAAGAATTCCATCATACATTTACAGAACATAATCGAGAGGTCAATCCATGCTCAAAATCCTGCACCGGCAATAATTTCTCAATTATTGACGGTTACAGAGGCAGCACAGCTCATTGTTCCTGCAGGGGACTTTCAACGAATTATTGAAGCCATGCCACGTCAAATTGCTGCACTGCTTCGGGCAAAAGGAGGTCCGACGGGTTGTTAGGAGGCATTCTATGACTTTTGTCACCTCAGTGTATATACTCATTCTCCATGACATGCTATTCTTACGGTTTCCTTCGGTGACTAGTTTTAAATAAGCAAAATGGTCTGGGTACCTGTGTATCCGGAAGTAATGAGTCAGACAATATAATTATTGTTTGCAGGCGGAAATCTCTCTAAATGCGTATATATTCAGTGGACTGAGGGACAACACATTCCAACTCTATCGAATTTATCTAGCTCTTGTTTTGTTAATATACAGCCATACGTTCACATTAAGTGACCTCTTTCTGATATCATAAATGGAATTAGACCTTTTTGACAGTTACGTATTAAAACTAACATTCTTTCTCATGGCGTATTCCTATTTACATCAGTATCAGGAACATTTTTCACCACAGCTGTTACTAATAAATAAATGTCCAAAAACACAGCAAACAACTGCAGTATTCTAGTTTCAATCATGGAGCAAAATGTAAACAAACAGTGTCATTCATAACTCACATGACAAATTCGGTTTGATGTTAGTGGCATGATCACTCAAATATTTCTCCTCCATGATACATATCAGCCAGCTGTTATTTATGGCAGTTTTCCTATAGATATAATTTTAATTAAAATGTTTATTATTTGTTCAAAGAAAGCTATTGATTGATATATTTTAAATTTTCTGTATTTGCACTCCATGCAGCCTTGTAATTAACATAAATTCATAGTTGTAACTGTTCTAGCGTAACCACAAGCGCCGGAACAAAGACGAAGAATGCAAGACCAGAGAAGGCGGTGAAGCGACATCGGCCAATGGTGCGCTGATTAGGACCACGCCATGCCAGGAGCGACACCTGCGAGAAGTGAATATAAGCGCCACTCCTGCCAGCTTTGGCTGGACATTAGTGGAATGTATTCACTTAGCATGCTACAGGAACAGCTAGTAATGATCCTTAACTGTTGCTTCTCTGGACTAGTCTATAGGGACGAACATAACTGTTTTCATGTCGCCCATCGTTTGCGACTACTACTTGTAAATCTCCAAGTTAAGTATTGTCAATCTGCTTTATAGAAATAAAACTATTAATATTATTTGCTTTAACTGTTGTATAGCATTCCGAGAATGCTGCATCCCTTAGGTACCCTATACGAGGCAAGTGGGTGAGACCCAACAGCAACAGTCCTTAATCAGATGTACAAGGGCATACTGAAAAGTAATGGTTCCGAATTTTTTATGTGAAAGCTCTTAAAACTTTTTGTTCTTCATGTCTACATATTTATTTCTAAAAATTGTTACCCTGGTGATGAACACATTTCTCCTAACGAGACACCAGTTTGTTGATACCGTCAATGTACAATTTTTGATTTCGTTGATGGAGCCACAGCCTCACTTCTGCTTGCACTGCTTCATTGTTATCAAAGTGAAGTCCACGGAGGTGTTCTTTAAGTTTTGGAAACAAATGAAAATCAAATGGCGACAAGTCTGGATTGTGTGGAGGATGATCTAAGACAGTCAACCAAAGGCATCAAATCGTTGCACGTTGCACGTGTGGCATTGTCATGTTGAAAGAGAAGGTGCTCCATCTGTCTCAATTACAGCACACAGTTTCTCACACATTGACATAGTTACGTTACTCGCCGCCATGTTACACGCCCTCTAGTTATAAGGACTGGAACTATGCAGACACAAAGAACAAAGATGTAGAATATTAATAACATATGTTTTATCTAAAACATTTGAAGAGCTTTCACATAAAAAATTTGGAGGCATTACTTTTCATCAAGCCCACAGTTCTCGATAATGTCTGTTAAATAATATTCTCTTCAAGTACTTGCTGCTGGTAATAAATAGAAATTTTAACTCATTCTTTTTATATTCACGTTCACAACAAGAAAAGCATGGAAGTTTATTTATTTTGTTCTGTGCACATTAAATGGTCACGTAAAATTGCTTCTTTTCTTCTAAATATGACTGCGTTATATCAGTCACTCTGGCAAATGTGATTACAACATACCTTCCTTCCCTCTGTTCTATTCCGTTTCTCACAAAATTTGTCGCGACAACTAGCAGTATCTCTGACGCTCAGTGTAGTTCATTTGTTTGGTTCACTTTCGTGCATCGCAGACATGAATAGCTCAAACAAATAAGAAATAAAGTAAAACTAGAACAGAATAGAGTAAGTCTACCAACTCACATCACATTTCCTTTTTTGTTTCAGATTATCCTCAATTCTCACATTAAACACTAGTGACTTTTATAATTCGTATGGCTTGTTGGGCGTTTTATAGCCTACATCTACATCTACTTCTACATACATACTCCGCAATCCACCATTCGGTGTGGGGCGCAGGGTACCTCGAACCAAAACTAGGATCTTCTCTTCCTGTTCCTCTCCCAAACAGAACGAGGGAAAAATTACTGCCTATATACCTCTGAATGAGCCCTAATCTCTTTTATCTTATCTTTGTGGTCTTTCGCGAAATATAAATTGGCGGCAGTAAAACTGTACTGTAGTCAGCCTCAAATGCCACGAAAAGAACTAACAAATCTAGCAGCCTGCCTCTGAATTGCTTCTATGTCCTCCCTCAATCCAACCTGATAGGAATCCCAAACACTCGAGCAGTACTCAAGAATAGGTCATATTAGTGTTTTATAAGCGGTCTCCTTTACAGATGAACCACATGTTCCCAAAATTCTACCAATGAAACGCAGACGACTATCCGCCTTCCCCACAACTGTCATTACATGCTTGTCCCACTTCATTTCACTCTGCAATGTTACGCATAAATATTTAATCAACGTGATTGTGTCAAGCGCTACACTACTAATGGAGTATTCAAACATTACACGATTCTTTTTCCTATTCATCTGCATTAATTTACATTTATCTATATTTAGAGTTAGCTGCCATTCCTTACACCAATCACAAATCCTGTCCAAGTCATCTTGTACCCTTCTACATTCACTCAACGACGACACCTTCTCGTACCACAGCATCATCAGCAAGCAGCAGCACATTGCTATCCACCCTATCCAAAAGATCATTTATGAAGATAGAAAACAACAGCGGACCTACCACACTTCCCTGGGGCAGTCCAGATAATACCCTCACCTCCGATGAACACTCACCATCTAGGACAACGTACTGGGTTCTATTACTTAAGAAGTCTTCGAGACACTCACATATTTGGGAACCAATCCCATATGCTCGTACCTTAGTTAGGAGTCTGCAGTGGGGCACCGAGTCAAACGCTTTCCGGAAGTCAAGGAATATGGCCTCCGTCTGATAAGCTTCATCCATGGTTCGCAACATATCATGTGAAAAAAGGGCGAGTTGCGTTTCGCAGGAGCGATGCTTTCTAAAGCCGTGCTGATGCATGGACAGCAACTTCTCTGTCTCAAGGAAATTCATTATACTCGAATGTAGAATAGGTTCGAGAATCCTGCAACAAACCGATGTTAAGGATATTGGTCTGCAATTTTGAGGATCCGTCCTTCTACTCTTCTATACTGGCATCAGTTGTGCTTTTTTCCAGTCGCTTGGGACTTTACGTTGGGCAAGAGATTCGCGATAAATGCAAGCTAAGTAAGGAGCCAATGCAGTAGAGTACTCTCTGAAAAACCAAATTGGAATCCCATCAAGAACTGGCGATTTATTTATTTTCAACCCCAAGGATGTCTATCACTATGTCCTCCATAAGGGAATCTGTACGATACTCAAATGGCGGTATGTTTGTACGATCCTCCTGCGTCAAAGATTTCTCAAATGCTAAATTTAAAATTTCAGCTTTCGTTTTGCTGTCATCCGTTGCCAGGCCAGGCTCATCAGTGAGTGACTGGATGGAAGCCTTCGACCCGCTTACCGATTTTACGTAAGACCAGAATTTCCTTGGGTTTTCAGCAAGATGTTTTGCTAAGGTATGGCGGTGGTAGTGGTTGTATGCTTCGCTCGTCGCTCTTTACGCAGTTCACGACCACAAAAGTTTAGGAGAAAAACTCCGTCTCCTAATGCCATATGATGTTTTTTTTCTCAGGAGTGGTATGCCGAACAATACCTCGCTTAAATGGTGGAAGTAACGTATGAAATTCGATTTTGTTTCTCTCTTCATGGCAGTTAAACACATTGACAAAAAAATTTATAGAGTAGTGACAGATACTTCAAAATTTTTATGAAGCTTTTCGTCGCCTGTCCTTACTGTCAGCAACACAAACATAACACTGTACTGTACAGTGTTTCATTACAGCCACCAAAAGTGAGCAATAATACATCTGATAGGCGACATCCAAGACAACTAAGCGGTCTTCAGGTCCAGTCAAAAGGCTTCCAATTTAGTTTGAAATATTCATAAGTGCCAGCCTGCAGTCTGGAGACGACTGCAATTTTGACAAGATTAAAGTTCTCATTAGACTATTAATTCAGACTGTTCGTTGTTTTTGATAACTCACGCTTCATCCAATGTTCGCTACAATGTTGGATGATGGTGTGCTTGTTTTTCTATGTTGAACCGACTCGTCCGTCAGCGAGTGAAGAAACTCTGTCCCTTTACTGCACATTATTTGTAAGATATGAACTGCAAAAATCTCTCGCGTGTGGGTATGAATATAGAGCTATTCTTACACAGCATACTGTTACTTTACATGAATATATGTTTGCTGAGAACCTTCCTGGGAAGCTATACATCGTATCGACGAAATAAATCTCGAGTGAACAGCCTGGAATGAGTGTGCAAAGGGCACAATATTTCGGCAACCGATCTTGTTGCTATTATCAGGTGTGCTGATGTACACCTGTTGATGACAACAAGGTTGATTGCCGAAATATTGTGTCCTTTGTACACTCAATCCAGGCTGTTCACCAAAGATTTATATCGTCATCAAATACGACTGGAGAAATTGAAAAATCACTATACATCGTAAGTTAATACAATAAATCAGCGCTAGAATCGGTATAACTCTGCTAATCTTTAACTGGTGGTAGCAGATGAGGCACGTTCAATAAATACTCTTTATCTAAGTGGCTCTGTTAAAAAGATGTTGGATTGTATCAGAGAAAAGTTCTCACAAAAGGCTTCGTGGTGCATTCACTACATCTATTACGACAATAACATAGTCGTGAACCCACACTAGTAACACCATTTTACCATACATTGGGTAACTTTAGGATCCTCTACCATTAGTTAAATCAGTGTTGCACAAAATATTCTAAAGAACTAAGTAAAAGCGAAGGCCCCTGCTATCGGCTGATACACATATATAGAGCTGCAAGTTAAGTGTTCATGTTTTCCTGTATTTTCCTCATTGTATATAGCTTAAATTTCATGTGGATTTTTCTGTTTAAGAGGTTTCATCTCGTGTTTTTGTAAGTGTAAATTCATTCAATCTGAAGTTCAGTTTTTACTTCTAAACAGCCAGCTACATAGCTCCTTATAGCATCAGCGCCCATTGATGACACACCAGGAGGGTGGAAAGTCGCATTTCAAAGACTCTGTCTGCTTTTATAATTTATGTCTTCTGTTAGACTACCTACGTTGGGTAAGATGTGCGCTTGTGGTGTGAGGATGCAGGAGGAGCTAGTCGCAGTTAACGAACAGCTGAATGCGGTTTTGGCTATGGTCAGTCACCTTCAGGCTGTTGACTCAGGGTGTACCAGTAGCAGAAACTCTGGGGCTTCGCATGAGACACCTCACATGTCGCCTTCTTCGTCCAAAGACTCTGTTGTTGAGGTACCTCCTAGTGTATCTGACATGGTGGATCTGGCCTCACAACGGCATGAATGGCTAGTGGTAAGTCGTTCACGTCGCTGGAGGTGGAGGGTCTGTGTGAAGACTGACCATCTTGCCTCACTCATTCAGTCTGTGAGTGCACATGTGGCTGATGCTTCAGCAGGGTCCGGATGGAGAATTTGGGGTCTACTACCTAACAGGAGCTCCAAAGTCAGGTGTGTTATTGGGCCCCTTAGACACATAGCTTTCAGGACTGGAAAAATAGCCAATGTGCACTAGGCATGCCTGCCAGGAGAGCCTCATCCAAGATGTGGAGGTGTCCCTGTCTGCAGCTATCGAGAATGCAGGGTGCAGTCATCTGAAAGTTGTGGCTCACTTCAGCATAAACGACATCTTGTAGGGAAGCAGCCTACTCACGCTGTATAAAATTCACATCAGTCTTTCCATTGTGTGCCAGCCAGTCCACTGTAACTAGCTCTGACGTCATAAATGTTGTGCAATACTTTAAAAATTAAGTGAATAACCTGAAACGTTTCTAGCATGTCATTAGTAATACTAAATCAATATGTGTTGAATATCAGTTCAATACCTTGAACCATTTTCGAAATTTGGATGTTCTTCTGAAAAAATCATTGGCGCAACAGAAAAGAGCTAGAAACTTAAAAATTTATATTTAGATTCCTTTTGCATAATAATTTAGTAGAAACAGTATTCTGGATCTCACAAATTAAAATTATAGTTGAAATTCATGATTTTCTGGCTTTTGTCTTACAAATAAAGGAAGAAAGACAGGTTAAGTAAGCGAATAAATAAAGCTAGGATGTTTAAATTTAAGTAGAAGGGAGATCCGCTATAATCATAAAGATGTGAGAAGTTTCAACTGAATAACTATAGAACTATAGCGATAGCGTATCTCCAAAGGGCAAGCTCAGAGATCGTCTACTGCGTGTAGTGTAATTAAATTAATTCTCTCGCCCAAAATATTTGACTTAACCTCGTCAGACTTTTATTATGATTACTTACCTGTGTGCTGATTGCACATTTGAATTGAGAGCTTCATCAGCCATCAGCAAAGGAAGCAATGATTTATTCGATAACTTAAAGTGGTGCATTACTAGCCCAGCAGCTAGTCGGGAGAGCGGATTTGATCAGGCGTTCCCTTAGCCGTTTGCACCGCGGCTTTATATATAAGTACGCCGCGCGAGAGAAAAAGGCCCCAGTTCTCTCTAGACGCTGATTAACGCTCCACCTGTGCCGGGAGTCACGTCGGTATCATTGCTATAAACAGCCTCGGATGCCGTAATAAGTTACTCGGGATACGCGTAACCATGAAATCGTTTTCGAGTAAAGTGTTAATTCTGGGATGACTTTAATGATCTATCTTCAGTTTGCGTATGTCGTATTTTCAAGTGCCGCCGCAGGACAGACATTCTATCATTGTTTAGCGTGTCATTTGATGAACATTATCATAAAATTATGGCGAGCATTCACTTAAACATTCAATTTGAACAATTATAGTTGCATCAGCGCATTATACTCTGAACTGCTCTGGTAGTTGGATTGTGTGTATTCTTTTTGGCCTGTGACTTTCCGAATATAGTGAACATTTTAGAGAGAATGGTTTTTGATATTGAATCATAGACAATCTCCTAATTCCTCAGAGCTATAAGCTGTAGCTACAAATGTATTTCTCAGATGAAGTGTGTACTAGGAATTCTAATACCAGGCTTCACGTTTTGCTAATCACTTTCTGGTTGCCAATATTGTAGTTAGAGAGCCAGTGTTGAGAACGGCAAACAACAGCATTAAATAAATAAATAATAGGAACATTATATAACCAATTATTCCACCCGCCACCCCACAATCTGTCGAACAGGTTCTGAGCCAATACTCAGTTCATACAGGCTGCTGGGAGAGGTGGTGAAGGCTGTTGGCCCCATGCAAGGGGTGTGAGCAGAGAAATTTGCAGCATTGTTCCCAGAGATGATAGGGGCCCTTTGGTTTGAAGTCGAGTGGAGGGTCTCAACCAAAGGCTTCACCGATTCCCTGGCGGTCTTGGCTGCAGATTCCAAGACCTGCATTATAAGGTGGGGATTTGTAGGATTTCCCTTGATAGATCAGGGGTGCACTACACAGAGGAAGCAGCTACTCGGGTAACAGAGTATTTGAAGAGTCCACAAGAGGGTTTCTTAGGCTAGAATGTAGTTTGAGGTTCTCTGATGAACAGTCACCAGTCGATATGCAGCAAAGGAAGTCAGAACGTGTTCAGAGTAAAGACATTTGGACTGTCAAAACTTTATCAGTAAATTATCGAGGTATTCATAACAAAGATCCTAAATTAATTGTCCTCCAGAAATGTTCTCAAATTATTCGTGGGGCCGAGAGCTGGTTGAAACCCAATGTGGAAAGCTCTCAGATATTTAACGAGTTGTGGAACATATAAAGAAAAGACCTTCATAAAGGAAAGAACTTCATTGGAGTTGACCAAAAAAAATTCTCTCTGTTGAGGTCCAAGTTGAGTGTCACAGTAAAGTTATTTAGTCGCTTATAACAGGTGTAGGTGAAACCAAGTTAACTGTTGGGTGTTGTTACCGGCCTTCAAAGTCCACTGTGAATGTTCTGAACTCATTCCAAGAAAGTCTACAGTCAGTAGCGCGTAAATAACAAGATCACACAATATCAGTGGGAGGCGACTGTCGAGTATAGACTGGGATGTCTACGGATCCATTGCAGGATTATGGACACACCGTCGTCCGAAGTACTTTTTCTGAAAACTGTCTTGAGCAGCTAGTTCGGCAGCATGCAAATAGGCAGTACCTTATCGATAACATCAGTATAGAAACGAGGATTAACAGTCATGATGTCATTATAGCAACTATAGTTACGTTAGTTAATAAATCATTCACGAATTATAGGAGAATATTTCTGCTAGAAAGAGCAGACAGTGAACTGACATTTAGTTCTGGTAAGATGGACTTAGAGGAAGTATGGACAAATTTTAAGCAGGATGGTTAAAAATGGCTCTGAGCACTATGGGACTTAACATCTGAGGTCATCACTCCCCTAGAAGTTAGAACTACTTTAACTTAACTAACCTAAGGACATCACACACTTCCATGCCCGAGGCAGGATTTGAACCTGCAATTGTAGCGGTCGCGCGGTTCCAGACTGAAGTGCCTAGAACCGCTAAGCCACATCGGCCAGCTTAAGCAGCGTGCTCTGGAGAGTTATGTGCCTAGTAAGTGGATTAAGGATTGAAAAGACATACCATGGTTTAATCATGAAATTCGGAAAGTGGTGAGGAAGCAGAGGCTTTACACTCTCGGTTCAAAAGAGAATGCGCAAATGAAATGCACAAATGACAACAAGAAGTTAGCAGAGATTCGTACTTCTGTGGAAAGATCTATGCACGAACCGTACAAAATCGTGCAAACATACTGTTATTTGACCATCGGACAGACACATGTATGGACGACACACTAAGAAGCATACCCCGCATAGAGAAACAACTGAATGATTTGAAAGCAAATGAATCACCTGATCCGGATTGTAACCCTTCTTTCAATATCTGGTCTTTTTTTAAAATAAAATTTATTCAAACTGTCCATAAACGATTATAGACCCTGTTTAGACATTTATTATTGAGCTAATGTGTGACCATTCGTAGTAGTGAATCGTATGAAGGAAACTGTGTTGATAAAAATCGAGTTATGGAAAAACTATGGTGTCCTACGATTTCGAACAGAGTATCACGAGAAATGAACTGTGTATTGGATTATCTCTGGAGAATAACAACAACGACAATAATAATAGCTTATTTCACATTAATATTAAAGTGTATAATTTTCAATGGACAAAACATTGTGTTGTGTTAAATAAACCCTGTGTCATTTGAAGGCATTAATTCGGTGTACATGTGCTAGGCTAATGTGCTGAAACATTGCAATTGACGTTTGCGTATGGAGTTGGCAGCGTAACACGAGTAACAAGTGAAGAACGATAGGCGCTAGGCGTTCAGCGTGGGGCGCCAGCCAATCACAGCGCAGTGAGCACTGCTGTTACTCACGTGCTGTGACCTCAAAGTTCCCGCGTTGCCGGCTTTGTTTAGTGAATGTGTATACTACGTGAATTGTATGTTGTTTACCGCGTGTTTTCGTTGTACTGTGTGCTATATCGTTGTGACTTTTGTTACGTTGTGAGTTTACATACTTGGAAAATGCCACCGAAAAGACTTTGTTCACCTAGTGACAATCCTTTGCATCGAGGGGTGCCGCTAAACAGCCAGGCACTACATTTACTACGCAGAACTCGTGAGTTTTACGAACAGGAGAAAAACTACGTAAGCATTCATGGACAGCCATCAATTCCTGCCGACAACGTACGTCGAAAACTCTTGGAATTAGTGCAAGAACCGTAGTAAGTAAGGAAGTATTACTGCAAAACTTGGAAGATACTGAAGTGAGCCGTAACGATTCCGAGCTGTCTGGATCAAATAATACATTTTTATCAACCCCGGGAAAGAAGAAAAAGCGGCCTAGTCCTATCACAGATTTAGATTCTTTCCAGACTGATGCAATTCGTAGGCATGTTTATGCTTACTGCAGCAGAAAAGAGTATCCGACTGTAGCTAAGTTATTAATTTCTTTAAAAGAAAGTGAACTCTTCAGGGGTGGTAAAACATTACTAAAAATTGTGCTAATAAATATGGGTTTTCGTTTAAAAAAACGCTAGATGGACGCAAAGTACTGTTAGAGAGGGCACATATTGTTACCGCTCGTAGCATTTTCTTGCACAAAATTGTGGGCAGAGACATTCATTCCATAATATGGCTAGACGAAACGTGGGTTAATGCCGGGGAAGCTGTCAGTAAATGCTGGATGGATAACACACCCAGCAGTAGCGGCCATCAGCTGAAGGGAAGAGGATCTAGATTAATTGTGGTCCATGCAGGCTCCTCCAGTGGTTTTGTCCCTGACTCACTTTTAGTTTTTAGATCAAAAAAGACTGGTGATTACCATGAAGATATGGATCACACACGATTTGTTGGGTGGTTCAGGAACCTTTTAAAACAATTTCCTGTCCCTACAAAAATTGTAATGGACAATGTTCCATATCATTCGGTGATACAGAACAAAGCCCCAACCACAAATGATCGGAAAGAAGTTATGGTGCAGTGGTTACAGGCTCGAAATATTGCAGCGGATATGAATATGACAAAGGTTCTGTTATATGCTCTTGTTAAAGAAAATAAGCCTACGACAGCTACATATGTAATAGACGAAATTGCCAAGGCGCAGGGCCATACTGTAATAAGGCTGCCACCATATCACTGCCATATCAACCCAATTGAGTTAATATGGAGTCAGGTGGCTTGCGGAGTATGGATGTAGATGTAGATGTAAAAGTGTATGTGAGGAACAACAACAAGTCCTTTACAATAACAGAGGTGGAAAAGCTGTTGCGTGAAGCTCTTGTGACTGTGGATGCAGCCTCATGGAGAAAAAAAGTAGAGCACGTCGAGAAGCTTATACGAGCAGCACAGACAATAGAAGGCATTATCAGTGGCCATGAACAGTTAATGATTTGTCTTGCTGATGACGACGATGAAGACGCTTTTGGCGATGAATCGGACAACAGTGACGATGGCGAGCTGGATGGAATTGCGCCATTATCGCTGTAAATTGGTGAGTGAAAAATTACTAATATTGGTTATTTATTTCAGTTTCGGTTATTATTTATTTTGTAAACTACGTACAGTATTGATTTTAAAGTACCAGTCGTCAGATGCTTGTTTTTCGTATTTCTTTGCTCCGTTATCGATAGGGTGCGCATTGTTATGCTTTTACATGCATTACTATACGGTTGTTTACTTCCTGTCATTGTAGTACAACTAAAAACGAGTTTTTATACACACTGTAATTGCTCAATCGTTTGCATTTACGAGATGGGATGGAAAACTGTATCGTCTGCTATGTGTATAGAGGCTGCTGTTGCAATATCGCTATTACAGTATAGCCAACCCAACTAGACAAAAAGCGAACTGTCAAGTGCAATGTTTCGCCGGCGCGGGTATAGTTCATTTTGAAACGCTAATCGGCCGCCTAGTAACTGTTAATAGCCATCTTTGGTGGCAACCGCTAAACAACACAGCTAGGCAGTAGTAGTAATTTGAATCTAAACTTATTAACGAAAGATATTTTAAAAGATTTGCGTAACGCCGAATATAGACTCAAATTAGTTGCAAAGAGTGTACATTATCAACAAACATTGATTGTAATAACAGACTGTGTTGTGTCGCCTAGCTTTCACTATATCGACAAGGTGAAGAATACAGGCTGGGCATAGAATAAAGACATTACACTTTGGCTGATCGTGGAAGTGCCAGTAGACATAGAGTACTCTATAGTAATGGCTCCTTATTCAGCTTGCATTTATTGCGAATTTCTCGCCCGGGGCAAAAGCCCAAGCTACAGGAAAAAAGCACAGGTGACTCCTATATATAAGAAGGGTAAAATAATGGACCCGCAAAATTACAGACAACTATCCCCGACCTAGGTTTGCTGCAGAATCCTTGAACATACTCTGAGTTCGAATGTAATAAATTATCTTGACCGAAAGGCTTATGTCGACAAATCTGCATGGTTTCAGAAGGCATCTGTCGTGCGAGACTCAGCCTGCCCTCTTCTCACATGGTATACTGCGAACTATGGATGAAGGACTACAGACAGATTCCATATAGCTAGATTTCCGGAAATCATTTGACACGGTGCCCCACTGTAGGCTGTTAACGAATGTACGAGCATATGGAATAGGTTCACAGAAATGTGAGTGGCTCAAGGACCTTTTAAGGTATAAAACCCAGTATGTTGTCCTCTACAGTAAGTGTTCACCAGAGACAAAGGTATCTTCAGGAGCGTCCCATGGAAATGTGACAAGACCACTGTTGTTCTCTATATATATAAATAAATTGGTAGACAGGATGGGCAGCAATCTACGGTTGTTTGGTCATGATGTTGTGGTGTACCGTAAGGTGTTGAAGTTGACTGACTGTAGGGGGATACAACATGATTTACAAACAATTTCTTGTTGATGTGGTGAGTGGTAGCTAGCTCCAAATGTAGAAAAAAGTAAATTAATGCAGATGAGTAGGAAAATAAAAACATAAATGTTCAGATACAACCTTAGTAGTATCCCGCTTGACACTGTTGCGGTGTTTAAATATCTCGGTGTAACGCTGCTAAGCGATATAGAAATTGAACGAACACCAGAAAGCAGTGGTAGGGAAGGCGAATGGTCGACTTCGGCTTATTGGGAGAATTATAGGGAAGTGTGGTTCATATGTAAAGGATATTGCATATAGGGGGCTGGTGCGACCTGTTCTTGAGTACTGGTTGAGTGTTTAGGATCTGTACCAGGTCGAAATAGAGTAAGATATTGAAGCAATTCTGAGGAGGGCTGCTAGACTTGTTACCGTTAGGTTCAAACAACACGTAAGTGTTACAGAGATAATTCAGGGATTCAAATGAGAATTCCTGCAGGGAGGACAGCATTCTTTTCGGAGAACACTATTGCAAAAATCTAGAGAACGGTAGTGGCAACTTCTACCACCGGATGTATGAGGATGACCAAATGTAGCAGGGAATGGTAGAAGGCGCCGTATTAAGACTCATTCGAGCTTTTCAAGTGATTTATTGTTTCCAGCTACAGTGCCCTCATACACCTCGGTCTGCATCACAGGGCCCCGCAATGCTGAGGATGCACCTCAGTGGCCCATGCAATGCAATGCTGTGTTGAGCCTTGTACGCCAGTGGAGTTGCAGCGTCGTCAGAATGCAGGCAGTTGACTCCATGGTCTGCGTCCCTGCCGGTGTGAGCCGCAGCCAGCCAGCTGAGTTCTTCTCACTGGCATAGCTGGGATCTTGGTGACAATGAACGTCCGTGATTCAGCTTCTGACTCTGTTGCCCTCACCTCGAGGTGCCTCCAGCGTGTGTTGGAAGCCAGGACGACTGCCTGCGGTAGCAGGTCGTGGAATGGTCCCTTGCTGGCTGAGTACGGATCCCGTGTTGGCCTCAGAGGGTCGTACCAATGACCTGACATGGACTGGAACGCTTGGGCCCCATCTGCTGATGAGTGTAGCTGGTGGTGTGACACGCCCCACCATCCAGGAGAGCTGCCACACTTGAGTGAATCTCGTTATAAATCTGTACCTATTTATATGCAGCTGTGCGCCTCTGTTTTTCTAACAATCTGCTCTGAGTCACATACTCACAACACCTACGTTGCGCCAGTGGGCCCCTTCTACTTCTAACTTTCTCCATGCAAAACGCTGCGTTTACGCTTTTCAGTGGTTCGACAGCCTTGTGGCCTCCATTCTACTTCACAATCTCTGGTAGATGTAATTTATTGTCAACAGGCCCACACCTGGCTGTAACTTATGCACTCAGGAATGTTGCACCGAATCTAACTTTCCTATCTTAAACTGTGGTGCCGCTACAGAACTGACATTTGAGACTGGCAGACGAAATATTCTGCTGCCACCATCATACAGTGAGTGTAAGGACCATGAAGATAAGATAGAAAAAATTAGGGATCATACAGCGACATATACAGGGTGAAAAGTATTTAAACCGACAAACTCTGGGAGGTTGTAGGGGACATCAAAACAAATATTTTTCCATAATGTCATTTTTTCCTATGAGGAGTATTTAAACTGGTAGAGAAATATTTCTCTGGCAGCAAATTAATTAAACCAACAAACACTTTTCCATTTTTTTATGACCAAGAGACAACACATTAAAACAACCCAATTTCAATGAGAGTAGATTTTCAAAAATTCCTCCATTGACACGTAAACAAAGGTTACACCGTCGGATCATGTTCTGTCTGACACTGGCAAAAACCCCAGGAGTATCTTGAATTGTTCCTGCTGCTGCTACTATCCGGGCAACCAGATCCTCTTCTGATGCAAAAGGAGTTGCGTAAACAAGGTTGCGTATCTCTCCCCACACAAAAAACCCCACTGGGAATCAAGCAGGCCTTGGTACAGGACCACCTCTGTCAACCCACGTTTCTGGGAACCATCGGTCCAGCAATAGATGCACACGACGACTGAAATGTGCCTGCACCCCGGCATGTTGGATCCACATGTGTTGTCTTGTAGGGAGCAGGACGTCTTCCAGCAATTCTGGCAATGCTCTGGCGAGAAAATTGTGAAAGTGCTTGCCATTTAATGGTCTAGTTAGCAGATACGGCCCAATTAGTCCCCAACAACACTGACCCACACATTCACGAAGAACCGCACTTGATGAGCGCTAGTAACTGTGGCATGTGCATTATCCTCACTCCAAACATACGAATTGTGCATGTTGAAGACTCCATCACTCCCGAACGTTGCTTCATCGGTAAACAACGTAGAGGATGGAAATGTAGGATGCATTTCACACTGTTCCAGGTACCACTGCGAAAACTGTGTTCTGGGTGGATAATCAACTGGTTCCAGGTTGTGGACGCGCTGTAAGTGAAATGGAAGTAACATTTGCTCCTGAAGGGCTGTTCTTACATTGGTCTGATTCGTCCCCATGTTACGTGCAATTGCACGAGTGCTGATTGAAGGATCCCTCTCCACATGGTGCAAGACAGCTTCCTCAAATTGCAGCGTTCTTACCGTGCGAAGGCGTCCCTGTCCCAGTAATCTGCTACATGACCCAGTCTCACGCAGACGTTGGTACACAGCAGCAATGGTCGTATGATGTGGAATACGGCGATTAAAATATTTTGTTGATAAACCCGCTTTGCAGCTCGTCCGTTGTGGTGCGCTACATAGTACGCACCAACCATATCAGTGTACTCCTTCCAGGTGTATCGCTCCATTAGTATACAGAGACAATGCACTACTAGAATGGTGGACAGCAGATGCCTACACAAGTGAAGAGCGTAATACGCCGTGTAACAAGTGAAGATCGTAATACGGCCTCTAACAACTGAAGAGCGTAACACCGCCTCCACCGGTTTAAATAGTCCTCATAGGAAAAAATGACATTAGGGGAAAAAATATTTGTTTTGATGCCCCTTACAACCTCCCAGAGTTTGTCAGTTTAAATACTTTTCACCCTGTAGACACTCGTTTTTCTCTTGCTCTATTTGCGAATGTAAGACGAAAGGAAATGATTAGTGGAAGCAGCAGTACAGAGTGTCCTTCGCCACTCGCTGTGTGGTGGCTTGCGGAGGTTCTACGTAGTTATTCGGATATA
Source organism: Schistocerca gregaria (assembly GCF_023897955.1). Lineage (NCBI taxonomy): Eukaryota > Metazoa > Arthropoda > Insecta > Orthoptera > Acrididae > Schistocerca > Schistocerca gregaria. The sequence continues at coordinate 467,718,057 of NC_064922.1, forward strand.
CATATCCTGATTGTCCCAGTCGGGGGATATGTGATGTGGCAAAAAAGTTAATTTAGCTTTCAAATTTCAGGTGCACTTCCACACAGCGTGTTTGCTTGGGAGTCTGATGAATCCTTATGAGATCCTGTCATGCTTATGTCTGGTAGGTTCTTCCCATCGTGCAAATATTACTCCTCTTACATCTTAAAAGTCATGCGTAGAGTTTGAGAGCCATTACTATAAAAGACAGTGTTCATATAGCACTATTTTTAGATGGTGGATGAAGGAGTTACTACCCTAAATCAACTCGATAGATAAATTTACTGTTTACTTGTGTCAAGAATGTTCAGCAAAGGCGGGTTCGAGAAACTGGGGATACTGACTACTGCATTCCTCTAATGAAATTTTTCATAAATATTATATATCTTTTTTTTTAGACCAACAACTCAGTTCAAGGAATCAATGCTAGAAATAAGTATACTCTACATGGAGATTTAAAGTCACTTACTTTAATCCAGAAAGGTGTCTATCATTCACGAAAATTTTCAACAACTTTCTAGTTGGCATAAGAGGTTTACCTGCTAATAAGGTATAGTTTAATAGAGGAGTAAACGATTTATGGTTGAACTTCCTTTCTATTCAACTGACGAATTTATTATTAGGAACAATATTGATGTATATGCACTGCCTGACAGGATTGCCTGTTTGAAGCAACCAGAAGCAATGGTTGTATCTCAGTGTAACTTTGTACATATATGCACTATCAACAGGTATGTAAATGACACATAGCTGTAATAAAATGTGACAGACCATCTATAAGAGTGTGTTAGTGGTGTTTGCATTTAGTGTTGTTATTAGCCTTGGCGGGGTATATAAGGGGCATGAACAGCATCAGATGTTCAGTGATGAGTGGGAAACACACAGATATTACTGTTACCTGTGTGAAAATGGGTTATCAGCACCTGACAGAGATAAAAGGAGGCCTCATTGTAGGTCTCCATTTGGTCGACTGGTCAAATCAAGGAATACCTAGATTTTGCAGGTATGCCAATGTGAGAATGGCCCCATATTGGACTGCATGCGAATGTGAAGACAAGCATACTCGTTGTCAAAGTGCTGGTCTATCACCTGCACTATAACTTGCAATTGAAGGTCATTATTTCATCTTACTACAGCTTGGTCAGCACGTATTATGTAATTCCTAAGTAATTTAAGTGATTTTGATAGGATTCGCATCCCCTCATCTTGGTGCATATCGATTTTGCTCTGGAGCATTAAAGATCTGTTTGATTAGTAATTCAAAAGACACAACAAATAAAGGATGTCCTTTAACTTTGATTTTATTACATCTTATTGCAGCACAATACTTATTTTGTAAATTATCATTTATATTATATAATTCCTAATCAATTTAAGTAATTTTGATAGAATTCTCATTCATCCTTCCAGATATGTATTTATTTGGCTTTGGAGAATAAAACATCTGTTTGATAAGTAACACAGAAAACATGGTAAGTACTGGATGTCTTTTACCTTTGATTTATTTAGATCTTCTTGCAGCACAATACTCATTTTGCAAGTTATTATTTATTAAAATTTTTAGCACAACATTTGGTCAAACAGACTGCCAATTTTCAATGCCATCACTTTTACACAATGCCGGAAAATATCGTTATTATGTCTCGTTAACTCTGAAGATAAAACAGATCTACCTTATCTCTCTAACGTCATCTTCCTCTTCATCTCCATAAGGAGGAAGATAGATGGACGACCAGAGCAGTATAGAAGTAGTGTATCTATGGTAACTTCAGTCAACATCCCAATGCCCGCCTTCTTTATCAGTGACATCTTCATCTCATCAGTGAGGTCATTAGCTATATCAATGATATCCTCATCAAATGACAAGCCATAGCCTTCCCTTTCGTCCCCCAATCTCCCCTCCCTTCTTCCCTCTCCACCTTTCCCCTACCCTGCTATCACATCTCAGAACTTTACAATGCATTTAAATTAAACAGCCAATCACAGTGCAGCCACACAGGTCAGCCATTTTGACTGTGCTCCAAAGTATCCAAATGATCTTTTTTTACCACATTCAAAAGTATTTATCCAAAATAAAGCGCAAAGAGTGTAACTGGGAGTGTTTCCACATTTAAAACACATTAGTAAAACAAACACACACACACACACACACACACACACACACAATGGAACTGTATAAAGTGTCGCCATGTTTAGAAAAAACATTGTCAACCATGTTTTCATTCTTCACCACAAATAACTGTTTATGTCAAATACTGGACTATCTCCACAGTAACATTTCCACTTTGGCAAAGATCAGTTTTACTTAGACTAAATTCTGCCAAAGTTCAAAATGAAAATAATATGAACAGCAACTTTATGCTCCTGTTGCTTGTGATCAGCAGACTGCAGGCTTTTGGGTTGTATCAAGTGCGTTACAGCCACCTAAAATAGGCTATTTCAGTACCTCATTTGGGCTATAAAAACCCAAAATAGACCCTAAAAACTATCGTGAAGAGAGCCTAAACATAATGTAAAATACAATGTGCTGATGTTTGAGAATACTATTATTCATTAAAAACAAGGAAAATGTGCACAACTGCACAACACATCAAACATTATATTGCCTTGTGATTCTCTCGGCGTATTTGTTGCTCGAGCAGTCCATGGATATACTGCCAGTTCATAGTGTCCAACGGGCACAATATTTCGACGATCAGACATGTCGCCATCGTCAGGTGCGCTGACGAACTGAGCTCCTGAGGGCGGGTGGCCGATTTAAATCCCCTCCCCCCTCGGGCCGCTCTCTTCGCCGTCCACGCCCGCGCACTGGCGGTTCCGAAGACGTGATCGTCGGAATCTGTTGGGGAGGGGGGGGGGGATTTAAATCGGCCGCCCGCTCTCAGGAACTCAGTTCGACAGCACACCTGACGATGGCGACATGTCTGATGGCGACATGTCTGATCGTTAAAATATTGTGCCCGTTGGACACTATGAACCGGCAGTATACCCGTGGACTGTTCGAGCATTATATTGCCTTAATGTTCAAACAGATCCCAAATCTTTTGCGGTTTTTCCAAGCTAAAAATGCAGTATAAAACACATACCACCATATGTTGTAATATGTGTAATATTTAATTTAATTAATGACAGATAAATGAGTGGTTTCGATTATTCAGACCATAGTTAGACTCATTTCTAGTTTCTCCAGAGAAAGACTACAGCGCTTGTTAGTCAGTAGTAATTTATATGGTGAAAAAGAACATTCTGTATCAGCAGCTGTAAAGGAATGTGCTTCACTTCCAGCACATGTTGGATGGGAACACTGCAGTTAAAGGAGGTGGTTTTCCACTAAATATGTATGCCACTGTACAAATGTCCCTCACGCTGGTGTTCTTTTGCAAAACCTTTTGCATTTTTCCTGTGCTTTTTCTCCCACGTCACCTGGCTCTTCATCTGTTTTCTTTCCATCTTCCTTCAGTAAAGGAATGTTCTTATAGACAGGTCTCCCTGAGCCTTACAGCTCGGAAATAATGCGCACCACAAATATACAGTTGGTTCTAGTACAAACTAAGACCTATTGGATTGAGCAATATTTCTGTAGTTGTTTTGCTGAAGTTACAGAGACGGCATTCTCCAGTAGATTTTCAGTCACCTTCTGGACTGTTGGAACATACTTGCTGTAGTATTTTGTTGTCATTAACCTTGTGCCCAGCGGTTAATAACAGTTTCATGTGACAAGGGAACATATGGAACTTGTTCTCTGAATACCTATATCTTTGATGATGACTTAACAAGAACTATGTTTACTGTGGAGATTTATTTTCTTAGGGAACTCTAGCTGTACTTGCTCCACTATACAGTTGCTACCACGTTACACGAGTTACATGCAGCATCAAAGGGTACAAAACCTGAAGCAATTGAAGTGCTGCAAACATACATGTGGTGGCATCTGTGAAGGCTATCGAAGTCATTTCAATGTAGGACCTTCAGCCCATTGTTGACAAAGTGTGCAGTTGTTTGCTGGTTTTCCTTTGGGAGTTGTTTTGAACAGATCAAATAAGCCTTGAATGGCGCATCTGGCTACAAGTTGCCAACAATCAGATTTGCAATTTACCAGGCAAACTATCAGTAGTTTCATCAACAGAAATCTGTACAACTGAAGAGAGAAGAGAGGATTTTTTACTATAATGCCGATGCTCCTCTAACTCTTCCCCTTGTGTAAATAGCTGTCTTCATCTGGGGTCAGTTCAAGGCCTACTAAAACCTTTCTTTGTGGAAACAGGCAGTTGGCCAGGATTCTATGAGCTATATGTTTTTCAAATATTGGTGTAGATTCTTGTAAGAAATTCTAATCTTTTGAAAGCAGTACAATAACATTGTGGTGCATTAAAGTAATGTATACCTCTTTAGGAGTTTAAAGCTAAAATGGACAAAAATAGGCATAAATGTCGAAATATGCTGTTTCAGGTGCTACAAAATTAACATGTTATTGTTTAACTAGTCATGAAACGCCTAAATACTAGTTTATTTCCAACTAGGAATTCAGAAAAAGACTAGGTTTTCATCCAAGGGTCCAGAGTATGGCCATCAGCCACAGATAAAAGCATTTATAGTTTGAATATTGTACCATACATGGTGTAAGCCACAACACAGTATAAAATTAATTATTTGCTGCATCTGAATTGTTCTGTGACACTTGACAAATGTCACACTATACTTTTCACATCATGAATATCTGCAACATACAAAAAGCAATATTTATGTCACAATGTTATTTCCATACACACTCATATATAAATCGGGTTGGTGCCTAATATGTTATTTTGAACTCTGAAATAAGTGCCACAATGTTATTTCCACTCCTAAATAGTTAGAAATAAAATGCTAAACACAGAGCTGACATTTCAAGTTCAGCCTAAATGAACGATGTAAGGTTTATCTCACAAAAATTATAATTGCAGAAATCATATGTTAGCTAAAATACTGTGTTAATCAGGCAAACACATAAACAGTCTCTATTAATACCAGCTACTGGAAGAATATTATAATTAATTCCAGTACTTGCCCTACTCTTGGTGTAGGGCACAATACAACCTCAAATTATATATTTCAGCTTCTAAATGGTTCTATGATGCTTGTCAAATGTCACAATGGTATCTCCACAACTAAAATGCGCAAGGAGTGTTGTCCTTTCAATCTTAGGAAATGTTATTTTTGGTTTGTAGATTAGACTGTGGTCGCCTGAAGACAATGCATCACTTTCTGAACACACACACACACACACACACACACACACACACACACACACTTAACAGAGATAACGAACTGGCGAAACACGATTTTAAGAAGGAGGGAAGGTGTTCTGATGACATTTTATTGTGATTTATCGCTTAAGCAGCGTATTCTTGCAGTATACAATGAGAACTTCTGCTATGTTTACATATTCAAAGTATGACCAAAGACAGTGCTCGAAGAACATAGCAATGTAACACGAGTAGCATTCATCTCACGCTAGGTGAGGAGAACCCTACGTCACAGTAACGTAACACTACGTCATCGTGACGTAAATAACCTAAATCGACTACATGAGTGCGTATATCGATCTTTGCGGTTGTACCGATAACGTCAAAGCTAAATGTAAATACATGTGTACAAACGAAGTGACAGGAGTTATCTGTTTAAGTTCATCCCGGTTGAATTAATTATTAAGCTGTAGTACCAACCATTTGGGATGGTATTATGTGTTTCAGGAACATAATGAATGTCTGAACAAAGGAACCATAACGAAAGTAAAAAAAGAAGCTTTGGTCAATATTTTTTTAAATCCCATGAATTGTGTCTAAATCCTGTGGATAGAAACATGAAATAATTAATTATTAAGCTGCAATCCAAAGAATGTGGGATGCTATTGTTTATTTCATGAACATAACGAATATCTGAATGAAGAAATCATAACCATAACGAAAGTGTGTAGGCATTTTTGGTCCGATTAATCGTGCATAAATAATGTGGATAAAAACGTGAAATAGGGAGAAATTAAAGTGTTTCATATTTTTATAAAAGCCAATGAATTGTGCATAATTCATGTGGTCAGAAACGTTAAACTGAGAAACTGAAGCTCGAAGTAATTCCGAATGTTGCTGGAAATATTAATCCATCTAGTTCCATTTAATTTTGCCTTCATGGTGTAAACCAACTAAGAACAATGAACAGTGCAGATTGAAGACGCACACAACAGTCGATAGGACAACTCGTGAAACTCATGATGACGTGTGCCTACGTCACGCTGATGTAGGGCTCTCCTCGCCTAGCGTGAATTGAATGCTACCCATGTAACACTAGCAAAGATGATGGTGGACCGAGACAGACGTCAAGGTCCATCTCTCAATAATAAGATCTTTGTCCCTGACCTAATTTTTATCATTTATCAAGTACAAAAAACATGCAGGTAGCTTATTGTAATTCACAAATATAATGGGAGATGTCTGACTACATATTAAATTTCAAACTTTATAGCAAAATAAAATTGTATTGTTTCCAAAATAAATAACATTCTGAGCACAAAACATAAATGGCATTACTGTCAAATATCAACTGTCCACCAGTATTTAAGATAAAAGTACTTATTGCTTGTATACTGGCACTACTGATAAAACCTTTATGTTAACAAGTGAAATTCAGTTGTTGTACCACACTTCACAAGCCTAATGGACCCTAGAATTAAATGTTTACACAGCTGAATTGTCTACTTGCAGTTTTCTGACTGACACTACCAAAATAAACTAGAGGTTAGTAGATGACCACAGTTCAATGTTAGTACCATGCATTAATGTCATTAAAATACATATAACTGGTTATACAAAATTCCAAAACACATATGGGCCTTACTGCCTGTGTATCTTCACCTAATTGCACTTGTCAATGAGACTCACTAAAGCAAACAACATTCTTATCATATTTACATTCTTCAAAAAATTGTCTCTAAAACTGGAAATTTGATTGCTATACCACACTGTGCAAGCACAATGGACTTTCAAATGAAATATTTCCACATCTGATATGTCTGTATTACTTATTTAACAAGCAAACAGCTTCCTTCATCAGCGAATATATGTATTGCAAATTTATTGTAACTATCCCAAGTTCCTTAAATAAATGGCTGGAAGGTGATCTTGGATGGAATCCGGCTATTGTTCTGATTACACACTTTTGTGCAATGAATATTTTTTCTGTTAATGATGAATTTCCCTAAAATACGATGCCACATGAAAGGAGTGAACGAAAATAAGTATAGTGGGCTAAATTACTGATATTTTTATCAACAAAATTTGCAATAACTTTTGTAGGTACATGGTGAAAAAACCCCCATATATGGTAAAATTAAAATTTATTAAAAACAAAAATGAAACAGTGATCGATCATAAGTGTCAGGAAAGACATTAATTATGAATGCACAGTAAAGTGTGGACAAATGTAAAAAATCATTCATTTCTCTTTGCACATGATTTTGTTTCTGACTCTCTCGTATGTAGAAGGACAATGAAGATGTACAGCTAAAACTATGATGTATTATGATTGTTACGTATTATGTGTGTGTTGGAATACGACAATACTTAAAAACAGTATTAAGTATTTTTATTGAAGTTAGGTGGAACCAAGTAAGGAGTATTTTCTTATTTTTGACATGCACTGGTGTCCTTGAAGTTGGCTGCCTGCATTTACAACTGAAATGTAAGAGAGGAAGTCTGATTGGCCTAAATTCGTACAAGCAGAACATTTCTAATAATGCAATTGTACTAGTGTTTAAATTTGTTTCCATTCACATATGTATATTTCTTATTTCATTATTATTATAACTCAAACCCTAATAGCATAACTAGCAGAACCTAAACATTTCAACAGGTCATCTGTATGTTTCTTCTATTTCAGTTTCTCATCAGTGGATGCATCTAGGAATTTTGAATATTCTGCCTTAGCAACAGACCTCTGTCCAAAGTCCATATTTATTAATGGTGTTATACCATTTACTGTACAGTATTGTATATACTGTATTTTCTCAAAATTTTGTGAGAGTTTATATGCAGAGAATCACTTATTAATTTTCTGCACTATATTGTTTACTATTTCCTTAGCTAATTGTTGCTTGTTGGGTGTGAATACTATACTTTTTTCATCAGAAAAAACAACCTTTTATTTTGATAAATACAGTGTGGCAAGTTATTAATATGTGTTAAGAACAATAAGGGACCCAAGACAGAACCCTGTGGAATACTGTTTTTTTTTTCTTAATACCTCGCCAATTGGAGCAATCTGCTGATTTTTCTGATTTTTGCAGACTGTCTGTACTGTTAATTTCAATCCTCTGCATTCTGCCAGTTAAATATGAATTAAACCAATTGTGCACTGTCCCACTCATACCGCAATACCAAAGATTATCTAGGAGAATTTCAGGATTCATACAATCAAAATCCTTTGAGACATCAAAAAAATCTCAATTGGTTATGTTCAGTTATTCAGAGCACTTAATATCTGATCAGTGAAAGCATAAACAGCACTTCCTCTTGAAGAGCCTTTCTGAAAACCAAAACATTTTTACAAATATGTGAGGATACTCTTGAATACATTATGTTTTCAAGAATTTGGTATGAAGCTATCAGAAGTGAGATTGAGCTGTAGTTGTTAGCATCAGTGGTTTAACAATAACACATTTTAGTCTATCTGGAGAAATGCCCTGTTTCAGTGAGTTACTACATATGTGACTGAGAGTCCAATTTATTGAAGCATTGGTACAGGTCGAACTGATGTACAGTTATTCAATGGACAAAGATGGACAGAAGGATATTTTGAAGATGTTTGGTTTTCCCCTGATGGATCCTGTAACCTACTTTCTGTTAAAATAGCTGCACAAAATGGAATAAATCGAGTAATCGAAAATGGAGATCATAGGTATCCAAAGGTGAAAATGAGATTTATTGTTTAGCTGTAAAGGTTGTCTGTCAAGAGAAGTCTTGTGTTGTTTCTGAAACTGATGAGTTCTTGATATTCATACAAGAGGCTCTCTTTTCTCCAAAGGTCTCACTAATTTTCCTGTAGGCAGTATCTATCTTACTCCTAGTGAGATAAGCCTCTACATCCTTACATTTGTCCTCTAGCCATGCCTGCTTAGCCATTTTGCACTTTCTGCCGATCTCATTTTTGAGATATTTGTATTCCTTTTTGCCTGCTTCATTTACTGCATTTTTATATTTTCTCCTTTCAGCAATTAAATTCAATGTTTCTTCTGTTACCCAAGGATTTCTGCTAGTCCTCGTCTTTTTACCTACTTGATATTCTGCTGCCTTCGCTACTTAAATATCATAATGAATCTAATTTACAGGAGAGCTGTTGAGATCCACATATGTTCTCTGGTGAAAAGCTGGTAATGCTGTTCTATGTTGATGATGGTTTGGCCATAGACTCTAATGATGCAACAACTTAGTTTATTGAATGATAGGGTGAATCTTTTCAGATCAGTGTAGAAATGGCTGATTTCTACTTGGGATTACAAATCAAGAAATTTGACAACTGTGTTCAAAGAGAAGGCAATTGTAGAGAAATATGGTATGTTGGATGCAAAACCGTTATCTCAACCCTTTGAACTAGAATGGATACCAGGTGAATCGCCGCCTTTTAAGAACACTAGACTCTATTGAGAAATGGTTGAAAGTTTGATGTGTTTAACAAAGTTCAAGACCAGATTTATCATATGCTGTTAATGTTGCATCGAGAGTTCAGGACTCACCAACACAGGCACATTTTGCTATGCTCAAGGGAATATTCAAGAACCTGAAATCGACGTTACAGATATGATTAAGTTTGAAAAAATGAGAACTGTAATATTGAATTTTGACTAAAGTTCAGTCTTGATCGCCCCATTTATGTCTCAATGACAGAGGTAAATGGTTTAGGTTATTTTTACATAACCATCATCAGACCTGTGGATTAATTTTAGGAAATACTAGAAACCAATCATTAAATAAAATGAAAGTGTGTAATGACATCGATTTTTTTATATAACAAGATAAAATAAAACCAATTATACCCATGGTTTCCTTAGGATGGTAAGCGGAGCTCTCCTCAGCTGCTACGAAGTCAACTGATGGTTATGAGTGCTGAGCATGAGCTTAAATATGCAGAGGCTCCGCCTACTTCCTGTCACACTACTTCACAACTGCCAATCAGCATTCATAATATGACGCCATCGTCAAAGTATAAAAATAGGAAATACACCAATAACATGAAATTGATTCATTTACAAGTCTGATTAACAGATAGTTAGCATGTGTACAGCTTATTTATATTTTAGATAAAAACGGTAAACTGCGATGTGTATTAGCAGTGCCCTCTATGGGCACCCTTAATACTATTACAGAGTCAGTTACATCAAAGATGTGAAAGTCCTTGGAGTTGTGGTATATATCGACTATACCGAGTTGCCAACATCCACTCACATTGATGACAGTGTCGTATCTGGTTATAGCCAGCCAGCCAGCCAGCCAGCCCGTCGACGTGTAGCAGTCCAGCCAGCAGCAGTCCCCGCCAGCAGCAAGCAGCGAGCAGCCAGCAAGCAGCAGCGGTCCCCAGAAGCAGCGGTCCCCGCCAGCAGCCCGCCAGCGCTGGTCCCCGCCAGTGCCAGTCCCCGCCAGCCCTCGTCGCAGCCAGCAGCCAGCAGTGGTCCTAGCTGCCTACAGCAGCAGCAGCAGCAGCGGAGGCGTCCCCACCAGCCAGCCAGCCGGGTCGCCCCCACCGCCAGCGACAGCAGAGTGGTGCTTCTGCCCCAGTCTCCTTCGTCCTTCGTCGTTCTCCGTCACCTTCTACTTTGTGTCTCTCGTCACCCTGCCCGTCTCTCGTTTGCTTCCTTGTCTTGTCCTGTGTTTTTCCTCTCATCATAATGTCAAACCCCACCACCTCTTCTACAGCCACCACCACTGCCATCGTCTACACCTCCCCCTCAGCCGCTGCCACCACTATCACATGTTGTGCTGCATCACTCCCCCCTCAGTCCATCCCCCCACTGCTCACTCTCCCATCTCCCTCCCCATTTGTCGCCCCATCCCCAGCTCCTCCATCCCGTGCCTCCTCTGATCCCTTCCCTCCCCTCCCTACCCTCCCTCCCCTCCCTCCCCTCCCTCCCTCCCTTTGTTCCTTCCGTTTCTGCGGCCCCCACTAGGGTGGTTGCCCAGAGAGCTACAGCTCACGCTCAACTCTACCCTTCGCCCTCATAGTCATCATCTTCACTGTCGCCTTCGCCATCGCCCTCACTGTCTCCGGCGCCGACTCCAGTACCGGGACCTGTCACTCCCCGCCACATTCCAGTCGTTCCCATCCCCCACACCTCCTCCGCCGCCGTCAAGCGCCCCAGTGGCACCCCTGCCACCTCTACTCCCGAAAAGGCTCCGCCTCATCCCCCTTTACCAACCCATGATGCCATGGATGTCTCCCCACCTGCACCCTCCTCCTCCTCCTCCTCCACCCCCTCCTCCTACCGCTACCTCCTCTCCCGTCCTGATCCCTCCTTTCTTGAAGCCCAGAACCTCACCCTCTTACTTCGCCACCATTTTCCTGGTGGCCCCATCTCCCTCCTCAATCCTCGCCGTGATTCGGTGCTCATCTCCTCCCCCAGCCCTACCCTCCACACGGACCTCCTTTCCCGCATCCCTGTCACCCACTTTGGCCCTAATGCCTCCCTCACCTGTTCTCCTTCCCCGTCTCCCTCCCGCCAACCCCAACCCCCGTGTCGCCCGCCGACCCTCACCGCCATGATCACTCAGCTTAGTCCGGCGATCACGGAGGAGCAGATGTTGGCAGAGCTCAAGGCACATCCCCTTCTGGAGGTGCATGCAGTTCGCCGCATCCATAACTCTGCCGGCCCCACCCGCCTTATACAGGTCTTTTCCGAACACGCCCCCTCCATCGACCATCTCCTGAAGGAGGGTGACCTTCTCTTTCACCGCCGCTACCAAGTTGACCCTTCCCGTTCCCCTCCTCAATCCCTCCACTGCCAGAGGTGCTGGTGTTATAATGCGCACCCTACATCAGAGTGCCGCAAGGCCCCCACCTGCCCGCACTCTAGGCAAGCCCACTTTCTCAGGCAGAGCCCCAATCTCCAGTCCCCCCCTCCTGTAATACCTGTAACCTCCCTCACCCCACTTCCTCCCAGAAATGTAAAACCCGACCCCCTCCTACCACTCCTGAGCTCACCGTTCCTGTCTGCCCTCTGGACGCCCCACCCCTCCCGGCAATTCCCTTCGTCCACCCCCTACCGCTGAGGACATCATCAGTTTCCTCACCATCGTCCTTCAGAATGTTCATCCTTTTCAGAGCCCCCACACCCTACAATAGGTATCCTTCGCCGCCCGTTCCGTTTTCCACGTGAAAATGTACGCCACCTACTCCTACAACCAGGATCATTTCACCTTCTCCCGTCTTGAGACCCTTGTCTAAATCCCTGTCATGGCGTAACAGCACCGTATCCTCTTCAACAACATCTGCTCCCTTCCTGCCAACAAGAACCTGTTCCTGCACACCTTTGCCACCCACTGCGTGGACGCCTTCCTCCTCAATGAAACCTTCTTCCAACCCCACCACACCGTCCACAATTCGCCATATCTCCTTCACCGTTCTGATAACTCCCTCCTGATTGTGCGTGGCATAGTTGCCATTGGTCACCACCGCCAGATCCCTGTTCGGCTCCAACCTCTCCTTCCCGACCCCACCGAACACCTGACCCTTGGTCTCTTGTTCCCCGACCTTACCGTCACCTGCGCCACCATCTATGTCCGCCCTAACGCCCCTATTCCCTTCGACTTACTCTCCCACATTGACCGTACCTTCTGCTCCTTGGTGATCGCCGCCGACCTCAACATCCACAGTCGTTCCGCGGCCCAGTTACGGTGGTGGCATCGGTTCCTCTCCTCCCTTCAAGGCGACCTCATCCCCATCCCCCAGCACACCCGTCCCGAATCCACCTCCACTCCTAATGTTGTCCTGTCCTCCGCCAACCTCCTTGGCCACATAACGGTGGATGCCCTGGAGCCTATTGGCAGCGACCATCTCCCTGTCCTCCTTACCATTTCAGACGGTCGTCGCCCCCGCCCTGACCTCGTAATGACCCTCCCCCTAAGTACATCCATGACTATTTCGGTGCCAACAGGAATGCCTACCGGGATACCCTCTCCGCCCAGGTCGATAGCCACCCCTTCACCTACCGCCACCCTGACGATGTAACCCGTGCCGCCTCCTTTCTCCAGCAGACCTTGTCTGAGGCCGTGGAGGCCCACGTCCCTACTATCGCTATCCACCCCCACCGTCCTACCTTACCCCCACAGGCCATCATCCTCCTCCATCAATCCCGCCGTCTCTACTGTGCCTTTCTCCACACGCATGACCCGGACACACCAAGACGCCACCGGCTACTCCAGCGACACATTCGTAATTTGCTCGCGGCCAAGAAACGCCGGGACTGGCGACAGACATGCTACCCTACCTATCAACTCGTCCAAGTTCTGGTCAGCCTTCCGTCGCCTTACTGGAACTAAACCCTCCCCCTACTATCCTCTTCTCCATGATGATCACCCCATCCCTGACACCCTTAATAAGGCCAATCACTTTGCCTCCTACCTGTCCGATGTCTTTTCCCTCCCCGATGATCCCCAGTTCGATTACTCCCTCTTCCCGGATATCTGCGATCGAACTGACACCTCTGCCCCTCCCCTCGCACCTGGTTTCCAGTACTTGGACAACATTGTACACATGGAACTCAATGCCCCAATCCCTTAATCGGATCACATTGCTACACTCCGCACAAAACATTACATCGCTCCTGGTCACGGTAGTGTCACCTACCGTCACCTCCGTGAAGCTCCTTTCTCTTTCCTCTCCACCTTGGCCAGGCTCTACAATGTAGTCCTGCCCACCGGTTACTACCCTGACCTGTGAATAACCTCCCATATCCTGATGTTCCTGAAACCTGGCAAACCGCCGTCCGCCGTCTGTTCCTAATGTCCCGTCAGCCTTACCTCAGTCTTCAGCAAGGTCCTGGACTCTATCCTCACCCGACGCATCCACCAGCATCTCTGCCAGCACCGCCTCCTTCCCGTTACCCAGTGTGGCTTTCGGCCGTCCTTCTCTTCCGACGACCTTCTCCTTCACCTCACTCATCTCCTTTCCAACCAGCTTAATTCCCGTCGCTCCGCTATCGTCCTCTCCCTGGACTTCGAACAAGCTTATGACCCTGTATGGCATTCCGGTCTCCTCTTCAAGCTCCAAACCTTCGCCCTTCCCATTAACTACGTCCGTCTGATCGGCTCCTTTCTCTCCCACCGTCCTTCCTACATCACCATCCATAACACGGACTCCTACACCTTTTTTCCCTCCGCTGGTGCGCCCCAAGGCTCCATCCTCTCCCCCCTTCTGTACCTTTTGTATACGGCGGACATGCCGCCGCCGTCACCCCCCATCCACCTTCTCCAGTTTGCCGATGACACCGACTTCCTTGCCCTTGCCCAAACCCTGCAGCGCTCTCAACACCTTCTCCAATCCCATCTTGACCGGTTCACTGCCTGCTCAAGGTCAATCCCTCCAAAACCCAGGCGTTCATTGTAGGCAAAACCATCCCTTCCTTCCGCCTCCTTGATTTCTATCTCACCGTCTATGGCGGTCCTATCGTCCTCACTCCCACCCTCAAGTACCTTGGTGTCACCGTCGCCTCTCCTGGACCCCCCATCTCCGGACAATCCAAGCCAAGGCACACTCCCAACTCCGTCTCCTCAAGCTCCTTTCAGGCCGTACGTGGGGTCTGGACTCCTCCACCATCCTCCACACCTATAAATCCCTCATCAGCCCCATCCTTTGCTACGCCCATCCGGCCTGGATCTCTGCCCCCCTACCTTTTATAAACCCCTTCAAATCCTTGAACGCCATGCTCTCCGCCTCACCTATCGCATCCGTCTCCTCCACGCGGATCCTGTACGATCTCATTCCTTTCTCCCACCTCCTCCTTTTCCTTGAAAGGATACAGATCCTGTACACCTCCCACAAACTCGACCCTCCTCACCCGTTTGTCTCGCCCATCCTCTCCCACCCCCACCCGCTGCTGCACCTGTATTCCCACATCCCACCCGGTCTCCATCTCTCCACCCTCCTTACCCTCTCCCAAGGTGGCTTCTGCCAGCTCCCCTTGGCTGATGATGTCCTCCTCCCCTCCATCTATCCCTCCTATCAACTTTGATGCTTTCCGCCCCCACTTCCTGTGTCCTTTCCTTTCGGCACCCTCCCTCCCTTCTCTTTCCTTTTACCCCATCCACCTTCCTCCGCCCCTCTTCCCCTGGGCTCCCCCCTTCCACCCCTCCCACTATCCCCCTGCCCATCGCATCTGAACCCCCTCTCCCTCTCCCGTTCCTTTTCCTCCTCCTCCACTCTTGGCAGGTCCCTGGACTCGCACACGCTCAGTGAGCATTCGCGTGCCGGAGATCATCGCCATCAGTGTCTCGTGTGTGTGCCTTCGTTTGTGTTTTGTGTTCTTTCGTCGTCACGCCACCACTGTTCACGAGTGCCATCGCCGTCATCCATGTTATGTGCACCGTGTCAACTAGTGTTAGTGATATTTCTCGTCCAGTGTGAACGGCTCCATGTTTTTTGTTTTTTAGTATCTACTTTTTTTTGCCCACCATTTTGATTGTTTTCTCTGTGCCTCCTATATGTACTACTTTTGTCAAACTCAAGGCTGAAGAGCGGCGTACTCTGCTGCTGACAGCCCGCCTTGTATAAGGTGATAAAAATAACAATAAAGAAAAAAAATCGCCTACATCACAATTGCATCTTTGTTGGATGTTGCAGAATCGTCTTACTTTAACTGTAGTTTTCATACCATTATTCTTTATAGCAGAAGGGTAGCAGCCAAGAGTACGTTCCACATTATGTATGTCTGAATAACTGATGAGAACGCTGATTAATTTTTTTTTGACTCATCGATCTAATAGTTTTTATATATATATTATATATGTTGTACAGCATATAAAAATTTTATTAAATTGACGTTGATTATTATAAAAGAAGCTGTAAACATATAAAATTTTTGTTAAGTTGACGTTGATTATTATAAAAACTATTAGATCGATGAGTTCAAAAAAAAAAAAAGAAAGAAAGAAAGAGAAAGTTGCAGAAAAGTAAATCACAGCAGTGTGTTACTCTTTCTTGAATGGAGATGGAATGTGTGACTGCAAGTGAAACTTGCAAATCATTTGTATGATTAGATCAATTATTGAAAGAAATTGCAGCTGTTGATGAGTCCTCAGTTCCTATTTTGCAGACAGGTAACCAAAGGGCTACGAAATTAATTAATGGATCAGGATCTTATGAACAATCCAAACCTACAGAGACAAGGTATCATTACATTTGTCAACTAGTTAAAGAGAAGAGTGTTAGAGTGGATTACACACCAACCAATAGGCAACCAGCAGACATTCGACAAAAGAATTGCCATTTATAAAGTTATAGTTAATGAAGGAACTTGCTGATAGTGTGTCTACTTCATCATATACAAAAACATGATGGGAGAGTGTGAAAGTATTAGTGTTTTCAATGTTGTTATATATGTGTGTATTAATAATCTTTGGAAATTGTCTCTCAAAGGACATCATAGTTTTGTTCATTACTTTTCAGTTGTTTATAATGACTGTCTGTGATATAAAGAGTGTTTTTGTTATTCGCTGATTGTGTTCTGGTATTGTCATACTTTTGTTGTTTTTTTGAATAAATTTTCATTTCGAAATGGCATTTGATTTTTGTTAACAATAAATTTTAAAATCCAAATAGAACTTGTTTTCGCTGTCAAACACGCAATTTGTTAAGACATTGTCTAAACAAGTAGCTGCTTGGGCGTTTTTTTCTGTTGAATACACTAAAGTTAGTTTAAAACTTCAATTTTGAGTTAAGTCAAAAAATTGTTTTGAGCTAATGTCATGACTTACAAAATTTATATTCAAAGCAACTGTCATACTAATATTTTTCTTCTTTGTTTAGTTAAATTTTTCTTGAAGACATTGGAGTTGGGCAAGAAAATTTAGTTATTGTACTGCCTGGTATTCTATAAACTAATATGATTACTCTTTTAGTAAAGTTACAAGACAACACAGCATGACCTCCCCTACACCCCCTATACTCAGGCCCCAACAAGATGCTTCAAAGAGGCAATCATTCCTTTCACATATTATTAAATGGGAAACCTACAACAATGTGTGTTAATAAACTCTAACGTGTGTGGACACTAAAAGAAACCTCACCAGATGACAACTGTTGCCAAGCTCTCACCCTCTGCTACACTTGCCGCGCCTCCACTACTGGCACCATATCATTGGCATTCGAACTGCTACTGGATGTGTATTCCTCTCCAAAGAACTCAATATCAAGCTCATCAAAGATCAGCATACAGACCACTAGACTGCAGACAGCTCCATCACATGACACCACTTGACACTGATAGTGTTGCTCTCAAATCCCACATTTCCGCTGACAGTATCCCTCCAACGAATTTCACATCATTGCTAGTGCCATAAAAGACTCACACTAGTGCCTCAATGCCATAAAACGTTCATAATATGGCCGCCCCCACCACATGCCGCATGCCACCCCATCTCCATGACTACCACCTGTATGTCATTCGGCATACGTCACCTCCCAACGACCATTCTGCTGCTGACAACAACATTCCTGGAAGACCTCTCCACCTCCATGCAGCCTCACCAACCCCCACACTTCATACAGCCTCCCTCATAGTTTCCTGTGCTACAGGGTGTGGTGGTGGAGGAAACCCTGTGGGAACATTTTGTCAGTAAACACCATCGCTGGCAGTCAACCAGGGTCTTGCACAAAATCTATCTGACTGCTAGATGACTTTGTTGAGTTCAGATGCTTCTGACAAGGATGATCCTTTCCTTAACCTTCTGTCAGGCGCGGTGTTTGTCGCAGCGAGATCGGGCGCGGTGTATCAAATTGATCACACCATTTATTCATTTATTAAATTCTGTTCAGAAAACATATTATAAGCGACAAATATATTTAAATAAAGACAAAGATGACATATGAGCACATCTGCAGTAGAAATGTTCATCATTCAGATTTCTTATCGTCAATGTTGGGCTTTAGTAACAAATGATAAAAACTTCGCTTTTTCATTTGCTTCTTTATTATATTTCACTAATAAAACACATTACAAATGGCAATTACAGACAGGCTATTATGACACTGGAGCAGAACAACAATGATATTACAACTCATTCATTTGTTTCATCGTCACTTTTTGACTGTGGTAACAAATGCATTCAGAGCAAAAAGGTTCAATGTGTATCAAACAGATAGGCTTCTGACACATTTTGCAACAATATTTTGTCAGTCTTTTCCTCTGTACAGGTATTACCGTATTACACCTTTTCCTCTTGATCCCAGTCCCTTGTTCTTCGTTTCTGCTTGTGTCTTCTGCTTCTTCTTCACACGTTGGCCTATATTGTTGTAGCCGCAGTTGAAGATCTCTGTGAATTCCTGAGGTGTCCAAGCATCTACGAACCAAGTGAGGTAGAACTAACACAT
Organism: Schistocerca gregaria; assembly: GCF_023897955.1. Classification (NCBI taxonomy): domain Eukaryota; kingdom Metazoa; phylum Arthropoda; class Insecta; order Orthoptera; family Acrididae; genus Schistocerca; species Schistocerca gregaria. The sequence continues at coordinate 467,736,681 of NC_064922.1, forward strand.
ATGAGAGTTGCTTCAGGAATCCTTTTGTTCAGATAAAATTCTCATTGTTGCCATAGTAAATTACTTGTGAATTGATTCCACTCATATTGATCATTGCAAAAAATATGACCATGGGCCAATGGCACAAATTTATCAACTTATCTGTAGTGTCGACTCCACCTTTGGTGGTATTGTAAAATGTTACAATGGATGGCTTCTGTTTATCTCCAGTATCAGCACCTACTGAATTATCTTCATGCAAACTTGATGCCAAGACAACACACTTCCCCTTTTCAGGAACATAGGAAACTAAAGTACAGCCTTTCTTGAAGCCAAAAAGTGAACTGAAAAGAAGCTTTGATGCTCTCAATATGCTGATTGGTATACAGAACTATAATCGACAAAATGTCGTCATCTATGAGGCAATTCCAACATTCCAAAGGCGTTCACAATGCTTTCGCCGCATCTATACGTAACTTTCGAATAATATTGTGGACCCTGAAACGTACTCTCTGCGATGGTGGAACTTTATTCCATTTTGTCTATTTGTCCCTTCCAGTATAATAATGCTGGCTTTCTTCAAGTACTTCCTCGTCGTTTTCACTGTCGTTTTCCTCTGTTTCTGAATCTTCCTGCCGAACTTCAAATGCATCATCACAATCTGTCTCTACTTCATCTTCAAAATCCTCTTGAACTTCATCATTATCCTCTTCGAACAAAATTTTTTGTATTTCTGCAACATGATTTGGGTCAAGGAGGTTGTACGTCTTACTGTAGCCTGCCATGATCAAGTGTCTCACATCTAAAATGATAAAATTCCTATAAAATAACGCAGTCAGGTGCAGTGTATGAATTTGATACCTGATACTCAAACATTCTTAACTGACGATTAAACGGTCCAAAAAGAAAATAAGTGCATTACACATTGTATATTAACATTCTACTACTTACTAAGTTATGTTGATAACCAAAGAAATGAATTGTTGAAATGCAACACGAACGGGCGCAGTGTATCAAACTGATCAATCAGCACATATATCGACAACAGAGCAGTCGTATCGACACTGAAGCGCACAACAATGACAAGCGTTCGGAAAAGGCTAGCTACTAGCGCGTAGGCTACTCGCTGACAAATAATTTACAGTAAACTTCGACGTGTATCAATTTGAACAGTCGCGCCTGACTGAAGATTAATAAAAGTGTGTTATATTGTATATGTATTGTGTTATTATTTTTCATCACCAAATTTATACACTGTAACGCTACAACCATGTAAGAGCTGCTTCATTTCCTCTAAATGGAGGCCATGTATTATTAAACTTTGCTTCCTGTGTTATGAGGGAATCTCTCACACTGTTTACCAGACGGAAGGCAACTGGGGCCTATGCATGTTTTGTTCTGTAGTATGCTCAGGTGATTCAGGTGCAATCATTTCTATTGATTACACAGGAACCATGCTGAAACGTATAGATAATTATGGACAAAGAAAAGTCATATGCAAAGCCAACTCTGAAAATTGTTTGAATAAAAATTTGAGATGTGATGCATTGAGCATCAGTATAAGTTAAAAGTCTCCAATCATACTACTATAAAGAATGAGATAAGTCTTAAAGTAGGAAAACACATAAGAAACCTACAAATTCATCAAAACTGCACTGATATGTGACAACTGTGGATGAATATTCTTGCTGTGGCTGCTTAATAGCATAATAATGGAGGAGCCTGACATCTGAACGAAAGAAAAGGTGAGGTATGTGTAGCTCCTCAACAGACTACAAGAAATTGAAGTAAAGGACAATGATGATACAAAAAATACGCGACCTCTGTTCTAGTGGATTCATATTTCTAAGAAATGTCCACATTTGTCGAGTCTGATTATGTTAATCTATGCTTATAACCTTCCACAGTTAAAGTTGTGTCAACAACTTTTTATACAATAAAATACAAATTATGTAATGAAAGCCAATTAATATTCACTTAACGACTGAGCAACTTACTCACGTATTTTTCAGTTTCAGGAACATTCATTGAATTGCTTTGTTTGAAATGCAAAATTAACAGTCCAAACTGGTTTATAATATGCCAGTTACCAACTAACGAAATGTTATTGCCAGATTTACCACTGCAGTTTCCCAAGCAGAAGATCTAAAATCTCACTATCAAAGAGTGGGATGTATAGCAGACTGCTTGCACAATGAGGCAGTGTGTGGACATGAGCAAGCTCTTTAATCACACGAGTTATTTGTAAGCTGTCTTCTTTGTAGACTGACTGTGTTTCTCTAGTATCCTAGCAATAAACTGACGTCTGGTACCTGGTTTACTCACGACGAGTTATGTGATCTTTCCATTTCATGTCCCTACTAAACTTTACACCCAGATAATTATAGGAGTATACCGATTTCGATTATGACTCACCGATATTATAAGAGACAACTTTTTTTTAATGAGATGCACAATTTTACATTTTTGACCATTTAAGACAGGTTACCAATCTTTGTGCCACTTCGAAAGCTTATCAAGATCTGACTGATTATTTGTGCAGTGTAATTGGACTATACTTCATTATACATAACTACATAATTTGTGAGAAGTCTAAGGTCACTATTAATATGGTCTGCAAGTCATTAATATATTTAATGCGTAGCAAGGGATCCAACACGTTTCTTCTGGGTACACCCAAAGTTATCTCTACATCTGGCAATGACTCTCCATCCCAGATAACTTACTGTATCCTCCCTACCAAGAAAAACTCAGACCGCTCACAAATTTCGCATGATATCCGGTATGGTCGTACTTTTGACATTAAGTGTGTGTGTGGTATAACTGCAGATCCCAGACGACAGACATTGTTTGTTCCAACATGTGTCACAACCTGCAGTTGGTGGCACCCACTTCTCTCAATGGCTGCCACAGTTGCCTTTTCAACATGTTAAATGAGTCCCCTAGACACACACACTGAGTGCACTTGGTGTTTCTTCCCATCCCTTGCTGCCATTTGCGTAAAAGATAATATCATTCACCATATGTGTGAACTGCTGACGTTTAATAGACCCCTACCCTTTCGAGTTTGCTCGCCTCGACAGCACTTTTCCGAACAGATGAAGTGAATCCTATTGGCTCAGTTTAAGTGGGACACAGCACCTCAAACTTCTTTGTAGGTGGGGTGGGTTTAATGTCCTGAGTTCTCCTGTGTCTCTGTCTTCTCTGTAAAGAATGTCTGGACCTGCGACTGTCACACCATTCACAATCAAGAGGACTAGTAGTGACATATTGTATTTCCTGCTGAACAGGCGGTATCTGTGGGAGAGGATAGTACTTGAGGTGCTTTTGTCACTCAGATGTCACTTTGTAAAGCTGGCTTCCATAGTGGTCTCGTGAGCTACCGTTCACAAAGGACGCCACAAATTCTATGTAGCTGCACGGCATTCAATAGGAAAGCCTAACACACACAACATTGTGGTCCAGAACCATTCGGAAATGACGTCAAAATGACATATACATAAACGTGATGCACACATGTCGATTGACAGAGATCCCTGATCAAAACGAGTTAGGTGAAATTTTTCGGCCTATGGGAGGTATGATTTTGAAACGAGTCTGATCCATTGATATGTGGGTGTAGAGTGAAAGAAGTATGGCTGTTATTGCATTTACACTGTAACGAAGAAATGGAAGCGTATTTATGAATTATGTAGATGTAAATAAGTCGTATGGAGTCTCACATTGTCGGATTTTACCTGTTTCTTGATCATTTTGTGATAGATCTATTTATTCCACCAGGGACCAAATAGGTACCTAGCATAAAATGTGTAATTTACATATAAACCTAAATAATAAATGCAGTATTTCCTTACCACAGTTCATAAACATCTTGTAGATCCATATAGAGAGTTGTTATTGCATACGAAAAATAGCATTTGTTGTCGAACATGAGCTCATATTAGAAAAGAAAAAATACAATAAACTCTTAAGAAGAGAGTCTCTTAGTAAGGCCATTTTTTTTGCTGGGATATATAATATTCCAGTGCAATAATAATGAAATATTGGGTTGCTAAGAGCTGTTACTTGGGTTAAGAAAATAGATATGTTTTCTAGGTTATGCCTGACAGGAAGTTAATAAACCCCTTCTGAAGTCTTCTCAGTTAATTACTAAACTACTTTCCAGAAGGAGCAGCCTTTGTTATACAATTAAGTGGTGGTTGTTTGGCTACATACAGGACTGCTTTTTTTTCTTGGTATATTAATAATGGCTTCTATGAGCATGCAGACAAATACTGATCGTGCAATAACAGCTTTAAGGGATTGTGAGAGAAACCTCACAAGGGCACCCTAAAATTCTTTTTAAAAAGTATTCATTCTACCACAGTCAAATTGGTAAAAATACTTGTGTGTTGCACTTGAACAATGAAGTGCAATGTCACCACACAAAAACTATATAGAGGTGTGAGAAGACTGGGTAATTAACGTGACTGCACAAGTTACAAGGCCATTTTCTATGGAATGTACAGCTCTCTCTCAGCAGGAGAATGAAAGAACAAATGACAAACTATGTTATAAAGAGTGTTATCTTAAATCTTTCAAATTATTTACACTTGTTTGCAAGTTTAACTATGCATTCTTCACAGCTGAATGAAATAACTATTTTCGTATATGAATCCAGTACACGAGGACTTTCTGCACATATGGCTGTGACTGTTCAGTTTTTGAAAGAAGTAAATTTTAGTACAATTAACTGAACACCATGAAGCTTTTCTTACTCTAGTTTCAGGTTTGTAAAACGTTTTTGTGACCATTCTTACTGTGAGATCCTATAAATTTTTTCATCTACAATTTGCACCACATAATGCAAAGTCACTGTAGATTTGATTCAGAGTTTCAAAAGCGAGAGAGACATTGCTTATTTATTGTGCTACGTAGTGTTGATTAAGAAATTGCCTCCAGGAAAACACTTGATTTTCTGCTTTCAGATGTACATATAATGCTACTGTTAATGTATCTGGTATCCTGTAAAGAATTATATTATATGATACCCTTCTGTCTGACAAGATGACCAAAGGAAAAAAATTACAGACTATGAGCTATTTTACATCATCTGTGATTAGGAAGACAGGCTACTGTTTGCCTTACAGATAACAGTCAAAGCAAATCACTGTTTCTGCTAACATCTGTAAAGTACATAGCAATGAGCAGAAGGAGTTGTCATTCAGAAATTCTTTTAATTTGCTTTTAAATGTTGGTTGACTACTTGTTAGACTTTTAATACTATTTGGCAAATGACCAAAGATTTTTGTGGCAGCATAATTCACCCCTTAATCCAGAATAGTGAATATCAACCTTTCTTTAGTGTTGTAGTTATGTACTTTGCTGTTATTTTTTAATTGGGATGGGTTATTAATGACAAATTTCATTAGTGAATATATGTGTTGCGTAGGTACTGTGAATATGCCGGGTTCCTTAAATAAATGTATCTTAGGTGATCTTGGGTGGGCTCCAGCTATTATTCTGATTACATACTTTTGTGCAATGAATACTTTCTCCCTTAATGACGAATTGCCCCAAGAAGTATGATGCAATATGAAAGCAGTGACTGAAAATAGGAATAGTAGGCTAATTTACTAATATGTTTTTCAGCAAAATTTGCAATGTCCCTAGTAGCAGAAGTAGCTGAACCTAACCATTTCAGCAAGTCATCGATGTGTTTCTTCCGGTTCAATTTCTCATCAATGCACGATTCCAGAAATTTTGAGTATTCTACCTTAGCAACAGACTTCCATTCGTAGTCTATATTTATCAATGGTGTTATGCCATTTACTGTACAGAACTGTATAAACTGTGTTTTCTCGACATTTAGTGAGAGTCCATTTGCAGAGAACCACTTACAATTTTTTTTGAAAGACGTTATTTGCAATTTTATCAGTTGATTCTTGCTTCTTGGGTGTGATACTTATATCATCATCAAAAAGAACTAACTTTGCATCTTCATGAATATAAAGTGGCATGTCGTTAACATATATTAAGAACAATAAGAGACCAAGACTGAACCCTGTGGAACACCAATCTTGATACCTCCCCAGTTAGAGGACTCTACTGGTTTTTGTAGACTATCTGTACTGTTAACTTCAACCTTCTGCACTCTTCCAGTTAAGTATGAATTAAACCATTTCTGCACAGTCCCACTCATACGACAATACTTAAGCTTGTCTAGAAGAATTTCATGATTCACATAATCAAAAGCCTTTGAGAGATCACAAAATATTACAACGGGTGATGTTCGGTTATTGATTGCATTTAATATTTGATCAGTAAAGCATATACAGCATTTTCTGTTGAAAAACATTTCTGAAAACCAAATCGACATTTTGTTAGCACTTCATTTTTACAAATATGTGATGCTACTCTTTAATATATTACTTTCTCAAGAATTTTGGATAAACCTGTCAGAAGTGAGATTGGGCGGTAGTTGTTAGCATCAGATCCATACCCTTCTTTATTCAATGGTTTAACAATAGCATATTTCAGTCTATCTGGAAAAATTCCCTGTTTGAGTGAGCTAATACATATGTGGCTGAGAATCCTACTTATTTGTTGGGAACAAGCTTTTAGCACTCTGTTGATAATGCCATCAATTCCATGTGAGCTTTTACTTTTGAGTGAATTTATTATTTTCCCTAATTTCAGTTGGAGAGGTGGTTTGAATTCCAACTGTATCAAATTGCATAGGTACTGCCTCTTCCATATACTGCCTTGCATTTTCTAATGAATAACTGGAACCCAACACCTAAAAATTGATTATTAAAATGTTTTCTACTTCTGTCTCTTTGTTAACAAACTTATCATTGTGTTTGATAGAAATACAGACTTCCTGTACTTCAGTTATCCTGCTTCCCTTTTCACAATATTACAAATTGTTTTAATTTTATTATCAGATGTGCTAATCTCAGATATAATGCACATACCTCTGGACTTTTTAATAACTTTTTTATAATGTTTCATTGTTTTGGGATCATTACTCCTCCTAGCTATAAGATACATTTCACTTTTCTGTTTACAAGATATTTTTATCCCATTAGTAAGCCATGGCTTTTTACATGGTTTCTTACATTTATATTTCACTGTTTTCTTAGGGAAACTTTTCAAATATAGTCACAAAGGTATCATGAAATAGGTTAAATTTAAAATTAACATCATGTTCCCTGCACACCTCATCCCACTCTAACTGTTGCAAGCTTTCCCTAAAATTTTGAAGAGTCGAATCATTAATGGAACACACTATTTTGGAAGACTGTTTTGCAATACTGTATGGAGCTATATCAAATACTGTAACTAGCTGTGCATTGTGATCAGACAGACCATTCTTAACAGGAAAAGTTTTTATTTGATTAAATTTATCTTGGTCTATGAATACATTATATATCAGTGTGCTGCTTTCCTGTACCACCCAAGTAGGAAAATCAATAGGTGATGTCAAATCGAAAGAACCAAGTAATACTTCAAGGTCAAGTTTTCCTTCTGACTCTCTCAGAGAATCTGCAGTGAAATCTCCTCAAACAGTAATCTGCTTTCCTCTGTCTGACAGGTAGCACAACAAAGAGTCCAAGTTTTTCAAAAATAGTTGAAAATTTCCCAATGTAGACCTATACACAGCTATGGTTATAAAAATGCCTTTATTTAGTTTAAGCTTATATGCACATGCTTCTGTGTGTTGCTCTATGCAAAGTTTTTTTGTTTCCAAATTTTTCACACTATGACTGATTTTAACATATATGGCAACTCCTCCTCTCTCCATAGTGTCTCTACTTACATGTGCTGAAAGCTTATATCCACCTACATTTACCATTTCTATACCTGTGACTACATGATGTTCAGATAGGCACAGTACATCTATTCCACCCTTAGTTCCTAAATCTGCTAAACAAACAAGAAGCTCACCTACTTTGTTTTTTAATCCCCTGATATTCTGATGCAATATATTAACATTATGTTTTACTGTGCTTTTATGTGAAACTTGTGGCATAGTAACATTATTTTTCACTGTACTGTTATGAGAATCTTGTGATATTTTCACATCACTAGTACTGACCTGTCTGAACTTTTCATTAAGATTAATTTCAATAAATGTAGGATGATTGGATACTGATCTTAGCTTAAAAAAGTCCTTCTATGAGTTTCAGTGCCTCCCCCCCTTAAAGATTTTACTATCATCCCAGCTAGTTTATCCTTCGCTTTCCTATTGAGATGCAGGCCATGTCTTGTGAACTCCCGCCTACCAATACCATCAAGAGGAATCAAACCTATGCTTGACAAAGTAGCAGCCCAAAGCATCTGATCTAACTCTATATTGATCCTCCTGACAGAGCTGTTCAATTGAGGCCATCCATACTGCATGAAAGCAGGAACCAAGCCAACATTTTTATGGTTTGTTGCAGATGAGTTGTGTGATTTTAAATTTATTGTTGATTCTGTGATACATACATTTTCAGCATTTTGCAAATTTCAGTAACACTTCAAAGTAAAATAAATAAGACACTGGTAAAAAACACATGTAGTGTTGCAAACTCCTTGAACAAGTACTTTGTTGTTACTGACAGCTTGGGGTTATCATGTTCAGTAAACAATGCAAAGTAATACCTGAGACCATTCTCTACAAATAACTTCAGTAAAATGGAAACAACACTCACTTCTCCCTAAGAAGTAGCATCCATCATAAAATCCTTAAAATCAAAGTATTCCAGCAGTTATGATAACATACCAACAAAAGTTAATGTGAGTTGAGCTCTACCTTAAGTTATGTTATGTAATAAATCTCTTATCAGCAGTACACTTCCAGACTGGCTAAAATATTCTGAAGTTAAGCCTCTTTACAAGAAGGGGGATTAGGCATACTGTCAAATTGTTGACCAAATTCACTTTTGGCAGCTTTTTCAAAGTATTTGAGAAGGTTGTGTCCAAGCATCTTCGTAAGCATCTAACTGCAAATAATATATTGTCCAAGTCACAGTTGGGTCCCTTACGCTCACTGATACAGAGAAGGCCATTTACACATACTGTGTGAATGAACTTAACTCATTAGATAACAAATTAGAGGCTGCTAGCATTTCCTGTGACCTGTAAGAAGCTTTTGACTGTGTGAACCACAGCATTCTCTCAAGAGTGTTAGAATATTACGGTGTCACTGACAGTGATGCAAAATGATTGAAATCTTCTCTAACAGGAAACAAAGGGTGATGTAAAATACATGTTGAGTAAACAGTTAGTCTCCATCTGATTGGGAATTAATTACTTGTGGTGTTCCTCAACATTCCATATTGGATCTATTGCCTTATCTGGTGTATATTAATGACCTCTCATCTGTTAAATTGCCAAATACTTCATCTGTTTTGTTGGCAAATGATACAAATATTGCAGTAAATAGCAAGTCAAGTAAATATTTAGAAATGGCTACTAATCAAATGTTCACTGACGTTAAAAAATGCTTAATATTAATTCAATGTCATTAGACTTTTAAAAGGTCAACTATATGCATATCAAAACATGTAAGAGATTTCTTTCCAGCATGTGTGTAACATATGAAGACATACAGATAGAAGAGGTTTGCAACGTCAAATTTCTGGGATTACATCTTAGTAATAAATTCAGTTGGGAACGGTATGCCACAAAATTGCTGAAGAACCAAAACAAGGATGCATTTGCAATGCAAATAATGTCAGATGTAGGAGATATAAAAAGATAAAACTTGCAAACCTTGTTTACTTTCATATTTTGAGCTACGTTGTCAAACCCAGAAAAAGCTTTTAGAGTGCAGTAGTGTGTAATAAGACCCATTTATGGTGTAAATTCGAAAACATCATGTAGAAACCTGTCCGAGCACTGGGTATTCTAACCACTGCATCTCAGTGTATTTATTCTTTAGTGACATTTGTTGGAAATAATATATCTGTTTCCAACCAATAGCTCAGTACACAGTACAACAATAGGAACAATGTACATAAAGACCTGAAGTCGCTTACTTTGGACCAAAAATGGGTCTGGTATGCAGGAATGCAAATTTTCAATGAATTGTCAGCAACCATTTAAATCATTTTTTCAGATAAATTACAGTTTAAACAGCATTTGAAAGACATTTTGATGGGCAATTCCTACTCTATAGATGAATATATTAACAGTGACTGTTAGACCAGCTCAAGTAGAAATGTCTGTTAGATATCAGATTTGGTAGCACTTGGTCACAACAGTCAATATTAGGCATTTAAATTTATTAAAAGTGCATAACTATGTTTCATTCTGATTGTGTATTATTCTGTATTCACATATTTTTACAATCTCCTGGAAAGTGATCAGGGAGGTGAGAGTGATATTCAAATATTCTATGTTTTTTTAATCCTTTCTAACATATTCCATACCCACAAGAATTATCTCATTTCTGGGTCTGCGGAATGAGAACTGAATCTAATCCAGTAAAATCCATCCAATGATGCTAAACATGACTTCAGTTGTCAGTGTAGATGTGTAGCCATTTCAGTTGCTAAAATCAGTACTTAAAGATACCATGCGTATTTATTGTGAGTTTCTTATGTAGATCATACCAGTGTACACCCAATTTAGTCAATACAAGTAACTCTATGGCCATAATTTATACGTAAATTGTTCTCAGAGTAGAATAACTGTCATATCCAATCACACTGTGAATGTTGCTTTTATGTCAGGTCTTTCTCTTGGATGTTGAATCTTCAAGTTATGTGTAATGTGTAATGAGCAGACAAAGAATCATAATATACAGCCAAGCAGTTTAAATGCCTGCTGAAGTATCAAAGCTTGAAGATGACAATGACAAGTCAAATATATTTGTTGAATTTTTAACAGTATTATTAAAAGGATAGTTCCTACTCACCATATAGCAGAGGTGCCAAGGCATAGAAGGCTCAACAAAAGTTAGCAAATGAAAGATTTTGATAGAGAACAAACAATGTATTTACCTTAATAGTGTTCAAAAGTCATTATATATATATATATATATATATATATATATATATATATATATATATATATATAAGTTCATGTCCCAGTCTTACAAATTTACTGTCTCTTTCCAGATCATACGCTCTCAAAACTTAGCCATCTCACTCCCCACGTCCACCACTGCTGGTGGCTCACCTCCAACTGTGCAACGCTATAATGCCAACGAGCCACAGACTGCACACAGCACAGCCAGTGATTTTCATACAGAGCGCTACGTGGCGGTGGCGTTACCAATATAAGAACCTAAACAGCCTACTTACACAGTCAACAAGGCCTTTGTCAAAAACAACCAACCAACACACACACACACACACACACACACACACACACACACACACACAAAAGCGCGAATATAAATGCAACTCACACACATGTGACCAAAGTCCCTGACTACGAACAGCAGTGCATGATGGGAAAGACAGCTGGGTGGAGGTAAGGAAGAGGCTAGGGCAAGGAAAGGGTAAGGGTGGGGGATGGTAAAGTGCTACTGTGGGAGCGTGCAGGGACGAGTTGGAGCAGTAGGGAGGTTTGGCAAAGGGTGTGGGAGAGAGGGGTGAAGTGGAAAAGGAGAGAAGTAAAAAGACTGGGTGTGTTGGTGGAATAGAGGGCTATGTAGTGCTGGAATGGGAACAGGGAAGGGGCTAGATAGAAAGGGATGATGACTAACGAAGGTTGAGACCAGGAAGGTTAAAGGAATGGAAGCTACATTGCAGGGAGAGTTCCCAACTGTGCACTTAGAAAAGCTGGTGTTGTTGGGGAGGGCCAAGATGCTACAGGCTGTGAAGCAGTCACTGAAATGATGAACACTGTGTTGGGTGGCGTGTTCAGCAACAGGATGGTCCAGTTGTTTCTTGGGCACAGTTTCTCAGTGGTCTTTCATGCAGACAGACTACTTGATGATTGTCATCTCCATGTCAATTGCACACAATGGTTGCAGCTTGGCTTGTAGATCACATGACTGGTTTCACAGGTAGCCCTGCCTTTGATGGGATAGTTTGATGTTAGTGACTGGACTGGAGTAGGTGGTGGATCTATGGATTAGGTCTTGCATTTAGGTCTGTTACAGGAATATGGGCCATGAAGCAACACTAGATTTTCTGAATTACACAATTGGGGACTCTCCCTGCAATATATCGTAAGTTCCCATAACCGTTCTGTCCTCAATCTTCATTAGCCATTCTCCCTATCCTCCTATCCCATTTCGTGTTCCCATTCCAATGTTACACAGCATTCTATTCCACCAGTGCACCCAGTCTTTTTACTTCTCTCCTTTTTCCACTATTCACCACTCTCTCCCCCACTCTCCATCTAACCTGCCGACTGCACCTAGCTGTCCTGCCCTGTCTCCACTCTTCCCTGCATGTTCCCACAGTAGCACTTTACCATCCCCCAAACTTCCCTGCTGTCCCTCCCCCTCCCCACCCCAGCCTCTTCCACGTCCCCACCCAGTTGCCTCTCCCAGCAAATACCGCCATTCATAGTCTGGCTTCAGCTGCCAGACACTGCAGTCATGTGTATGAGAGTTGCATTTGCACGTGCGCGCATGCCCGTGTGTGTGTGTGTGTGTGTGTGTGTGTGTGTGTGTGTGTGTGTGAATGTGTGTGTGTGTAGTCTATTTTTCACGAAGGCCTCATTGGCTGAAAGCTTCCTGTATGATGGTATTTTTATTGTAAATATTGCGACGCAGCATCACCCCTATAAGGTGAGTAGCAACCCATCTTTTCATCATATTATTACATCCTATCCTAGATTTTACATTGTTTGATTTTGTTGAATTTGTATACCATTACTTTATTATTGCCATTCTCCACAAAAACATTAGCATTATAATGTATTGGAAGGATAGCACACAAAATAATTAACCCCTGTGCAACAAAAGAATTGTTTGTGGGTCAACATCCTGTTGATGATACATACTGTATGTAAGCCATGGTTTCGCCCTGTACAATTCCTCACTGCCTTCCCAAGTACTGCACACCTTTCATATCTTTACACATAATTGTATTTCAATAATATGCAAATTTTAGACAATATTTTAGTCTTTGTATTTTATCCTTACTATCTTCAGATAGTTCAATCAACATTGTCAAGAGCTTTTTCTATATTTACTAACGCAATAAATGTGTTTGCCTTTGTTCCATTAAGTTTCAGGTGTGCAGCCGCAATAATTCTCCTGCCTCTTCTAATATTTCGGCTGTGTAACGTTCAGCCATCTTCAGAGTGAGCCGCAAGACTGCCGCTCCAGTGCTCGCTTCGTTCCTTTGTAGTCGTGTACCGCGCAACTGCACATCCGGCCACAGACGCAAATGTGCCAGAGACGTGCACAAAGCCCGAGTTACATCTATGACTCCGCAGTCGATTTGTGTTGGCATGTCGATATATCATTGTGAGCTGCGCTGTGATGACGTCTTTGTGAGTATATTACACCAAGTGCCGGAATCCATGATTTATCAAGATTGAAACCACTATCTCTGTTAATTAAATTCGACGTCATCCGAATCTCAATTGCCTCCTTCACTATCGAGTCCCAAAAAGATGATGTAGTTGCCAAAATTTCGACGTTGTCATACAACCTACTGTGACGAACTAGAATGCAGTGCTCTGCAACTGCTGACTTGTTAGATTGTAAAAGTCGTGTGTACCACCGGTGTTCTGTACATCTTTCTTGGACAGTACCAGCTGTTTGTACAATGTAAGAAAGGACACATTCACATGGGATTTTGTAAACTCCAGATTTTCGGAGCAGCAAGTCATCTTTGACGGAGCCCATGAGTGCAGCTGTCTTGGGTGGAGGACGAAAAATCACTTTTACGTTATGTCTGCAGAGAACCCGTCCTATTTTTGATGAGAGGCTACCCACATGTGGCAGGAAAGCCATCGATTTAAAGGTTTCTTCGTCTTCTTCTGCTTTCTTTGTGGCCTCTTTCGGTTTCATTTTCAGTGCCTACTGTATCTGCTGTGGGGAGTGCCTATTGTCTTCAAACACTCTATGTAAGTGGGAAAGCTCATCTTGCAGTCTGCTTTCGTCAGAAATAATATGCACTCTGTGGGTCAAAGTTCGGAGAACCACTCATCGTCTGGTCAGGATGGTGGCAGATATTTGCAGGTAAATACAAATCCGTGTGCGTCGGCTTCCGATACACTTCATGTCCCACAGTGCAATCCTCTCTGCACCGAGCCAGAATATCCCAGAATGGAAGGCATCCCTCCTGTTCAATTTCTATTGTGAACTTTATTTGATCGTGGAGGGAGTTCAGATGTCTTAAGAAGTCTTGCAAGTTACCTTCACCATGGGGCCAAATTTCAAAGGTATCATCAATATACCTCCAGAGTACTGTGGGTTTTAAGTCAGCAGATTCAAGCGCCTTCTCCTCTAAGCCTTCCATAAATAAATTGGCCACCAGAGAGGATAAGGGACTACCCATGCAACTCCGTCCATCTGTTCAAAAAATTCGTTGTTAAATAAGAAGTATGTAGAAGTCAGAACATGTTTGAATAAAGCTGAAATCTCTTTTGTCAAAAATTCTTTCAATAAGTTGTAGAGGTTCTGGAAGGGGAACCTTTGTGAATAAAGGCAGCACATCGAAACTAATTAATATATCAGAAGGATTGATCTTCAGTGACTTCAGTTTACTAATGAAATCAGCAGAGGTTCTTATGTGGGGCGCACATTTTCCCACAAGAGGCCTCAACAACGATGCCTGGTGTTTGTCAACGCCATAGGTAGGAGAGCCTATGTTACTCACTATCGGGCAGAGAGGAACATCCTTCTTGTGGACCTTTGGTAGTCCATAAAATCTAGGAGGCACCGCATCACTTAGTTTCAATCGCCGAATAACGTCTGGTGGCAAGGGAGAATCATTCAGAAGTGAAGCAAATTTCTTCGTCACTAGATTAGTGGTATCCCTGCTGATCTTCCGGTACATTCTGTCACTCAATAAATTGTACATTTTATCATGGTATTCGTCCCGAGACAATAAAACAGTAGCATTACCTTTATCCACTGGGAGTACCACCGTCTGAGTATCCTGGCGAAGCATACGTAGTGCAGCCCTCTCTGCCACAGATAAATTGCTCCTTTGTGGGCGAGTCTTCATAACTGCACGGCATGCTTACGTCTTATTTTCTCTGCTGAATGCGAGGGGAGTGGTCGAACCGCTTCTTCAATGGCGCTGATAAACGAAGGTAATGGCAGAACCTGTGGCGTGGGTGCAAAATTCAGTCCCTTACTCAAAATCATCATCGTAGCATTGTCCTTTCTTTAACCTACCTAGTAAGATTTTTCATAGGGTCAGTACTGTCTCATATGTTGCTACTTTTCTCCAGATACTGAAGTGATCTTTTCTAAGATCAGTGAGTGTCTACCAGTTTTACCACTCTTCTGCGGTTAATTTGCATCAAACACCAACCATGACTTCCCAAACTGATAGTTCTGTAATATTCATAACTTTCAGGCCTAGATTTTTTTTGGAATAGGATTTAAAGCACCGAAGTTGAAATCGTTGTAGGTAAGGAAAGCTGGCTGAAGCCAGAGATAAATTTTACCAAAATTTTTACAAAGGTACAGACGGTGTTGAGAAAGGATAGATTGCATGCAACCAGTGGTGGCGTGCTTGTCACTGTTAGTAATGGTTTATCCTGTAGTGAGGTAGAAGTGGATAGTTCCTGTGAATTATTATGGGTGGAGGTTACATTCAACAACTGAGCTAGGTTAATAATTGGCTCCTTTTACCGACATCCCGACTCAGCAGCATTACTGGCAGAACAACTGAGAGAAAATCTGGAATACATTTCAAATAAATTTTCTCAGCATGTAATAGTCTTAGGCGGAGATTTCAGTTTACCAGATATAGACTGGGACACTCAGATGTGTAGGACGGGTGGTAGGGGCAGAGCATCGAGTGAAATTATACTGACAGCACTATCCGAAAATTACCTCTAGCAATTAAACAGAGAACCGACTTGTGGAGATAACATCTTGGACCTACTAATAACAAACAGACCCGAACTTTTCGACTCTGTAAGCGCACAACAGGGAATCAGTGATCATAAGGCCGTTGCAGCATCCCTGAATATGTAAGTTAATAGGAATATAAATGAGGGAGGAAGGTTTATCTGTTTAGCAAAAGTAATAGAAGGCAGATTTCAGATTACCTAACTGATCAAAACGAAAATTTCTGTTCCGACACTGGCAATGTTGAGTGTTTATGGAAAAAGTTCTAGGCAATCGTAAAATGGGTTTTAGGCAGGTACGTGCCGAGCAAAACTAAGAGGCATGGGAGGCACGGGGAAAACCCACCATGGTACAACAACAAAGTTAGGAAACTACTGCGAAAGCAAAGAGAGCTTCACTGCAAGTTTAAACGCAGCCAAAACCTCTCAGACAAACAGAAGCTAAACGATGTCAAAGTTAGCGTAAGGAGGGCTATGTGTGAAGCGTTCAGTGAATTCGAAAGTAAAATTCTATGTACTGACTTGACAGAAAATCCTAGGAAGTTCAGGTCTTACGTTAAATCAGTAAGTGGCTCGAAGCAGCATATCCAGACACTCCGGGATGATGATGGCATTGAAACAGAGGATGACACAGGTAAAGCTGAAATACTAAACATCTTTTTCCTAAGCTGTTTCACAGAGGAAGATTGCACTGCAGTTCCTTCTCTAAATCCTCGCACAAACGAAAAAAGGGCTGCCATCGAAATAAGTGTCCAAGTACCAGAAAATCAACTGCAATCACTCAACAGAGGAAAGTCCAATGGACCTGACGTGATACCAATTCGATTCTACACAGAGTACGCGAAAGAACTTACCCCCCTTCTAACAGCCATGTACTGCAAGTCTCTAGAGGAACGGAAGGCTCCAAATGATTGGAAAAGAGCATTGGTAGTCCCATTCTTCAAGAAGGGTCGTCGAACAGATGCGCAAAACTATAGACCTATATCTCTGACGTCAATCTGTTGTAGAATTTTAGAACATGTTTTTTGCTCACGTATCATGTCGTTTCTGGAAAATCATAATCTACTCTGTAGGAATCAACATGGATTCCGGAAACAGCGATCGTATGAGACTCAACTCGTTTTATTTGTTCATGAACCCAGAAGATATTAGATACAGGCTCCCAGGTAGATGCTATTTTCCTTGACTTCCGGAAGGCGTTCTATACAGTTCCGCACTGTCGCCTGATAAACAAAGTAAGAGCTTACGGAATATCAGACCAGCTGTGTGGCTGGATTGTAGAGTTTTTAGCAAACAGAACACAGCATGTTGTTCTCAATGGAGAGACTTCTACAGACGTTAAGGTAACCTCTGTCGTGCCACAGGGGAGTGTTATGGGACCATTGCTTTTTCACAATACATATAAATGACCTAGTAGATAGTGTCGGAAGTTCCATGCGGTTCCATGGGGATAACTGGTACACCCTGATACACATGAAGTCTCCAAAGCATGATTCCAAAATTGAATACTCACTTCTTTTGGTGGGTGCCCAATGACATTGCTTACCACTTTCAGTGTCCATAATTCCTTCATAATTGAATCTAATAAACGTTATTGGTATTCCATTAACAGTTTTTGCTTCTGTGTGGTGTCTACAGTAACTCTGCAAAGTTATTACGAAAATTAGAACCAATGAAGTAGATATGCAATGTGTAGATAACTGACACATGTTAAGTTTCCAAAGCACAATTCAAAAACCGAACACACTTCATTTCGTACCCAGTGACATTGTTGAACACATACCATACCACAAAAGCACTATACTCTTCTGCCAGTGTGATAGTGGGCAATTCCACTAACAGGATAGTTTTCTTGGTTTCACATTAATCATTAGAAATGTATTGAAACAAATGAGAGCGAGTTTATTCTTACCTTGGGAAAAAGAAATACAAAATCTTCCCTACACCAGTCATAAGGCATATAAGTACCATTTTCTAATATATCTTTTACTTTTTTCCCCCTTATTTTCAACTCTTAACACTTTCCCATATTTAAATTAAGCCAACTTTCAAGTTAAAATGTTTCACTTTAAAAAATTACCAAGTTCTACACTACTGGGAAAGACAACATGGCAGGGCTGGAATTGCTCACATAAATCATGAAACTTCAATTATACCTCTATCAAGGACCACTAATTTCACAACAGCCAGTGTGAAAGGGTTCTTTGACAATCTAGAATGTCCCAAACTGAAGAGTCTGGCTAATTATCATATGTAAAAATTGTAATTTTGCTTACTCTGCCACCTCATACAAGCCATAAGCTGCAACGTCTTGTCTTTTAAGTTCTTGCTTCTCTGAAGTTATTGTGTGACACAGGAAATTATGATCTAATGGCAAGTAGAGCAAAATCAGTTTGGTGCAGAATTCCTCCTTGCCTTCACTAACAGAAATAATACAGCGCCTTTACAGCTTATTTGACTGAGACTTCAACCTTAAAAGTAATTTGCTATCTGTTTCTACTATTGATGTTCCTGAAACGATTGTAGCTGCAGATCTCAACATTCCTCTGGAAACTTAAGACATCAACACTAACGGCACAAGAACTGAGGTAATATCTCCAGAAGACATTTGACCCCATCCGAAGTCCTACTTTGTAAGAAGAAAAACAAATCAATGATTTAATTACACAGTCCCATCAACAATATCTCAAGTAAAAGCTTGATTAATAGAAAAAGTGAAAATAAAATCTACCAGGGCAATCAATAAGAAAAAAGTATGGGTGTGAAAGAAGTAACCTCAAAGAGAAGTTTAACTTTAAGGACTCGAAAGAGTCTTAAGGCTCTTTCCCAATGAGGACTGTTCTTCAGCAGTGAGCATTTCTAAAGATGAAGAAAGCTTACACAATCATCAAAATTTCAGTTTGGTATTGAGAAATTTTTAATGCCTACTGGACAATGTGATGGACTTTGTCAACCAACATGATCCAGTAATCACAATATACTTTCAGCATTATCCACACATACTTTAGAGCCGCCTAAACAATCATAATAATTAGAGCACCATAACATGTATTAATAAACCTGATGCTTAGTTATCACTAAGCAATGGTATCCTGAACAAAAAGTTCTCACTAAGCATCTATTAACAATACATCTTTGCTCAGATTTCAGTAGGGAATCCAAACCTGATGGCCATCTTGTGACTTTTGCAAAAAGTGGCATTAATTACAGTGCTATAGCTGTAAGTTCTTTCATACTTGAGGATGTCCTTGAACTTACTGAAATTATAGATTATAAACTCAGGATCATATAGTCATTTGAATTTCAGAGCAGCAGATGCACTTATCTAGCTGATTTCTGCATTCAGTACCTCAGTGAGAGTCAGCTCAGTGACAGCACAAAAACAACAGCAGTAATGGATCTGTGCAATTGTGAACTGAAACTGATATTGCAATTAAAAAGTACAATGTAAAATTCCTGGAAAAATACAGGATACATTTATGTGGAATATGGATGCCGACACTCTGGTAATCCAATTGGGTACAAATTTGTTTGCTTTTTATTTTATTTTGAACGACGCTTTAAGGGACATGAATCCCATTTTCATGGATGTTTCTTGTAAATTATGCCAGTTACTCGAGGTGATGTTTGTGTGTGAACCTCTGCAATGTTTAGTTGTTTTTGTTTTGTTTAAATTTCGAATTTTGACAAATTTGTCATTGACTTCCTACAAAGCGATCATTAATTACATTATTCCATGTGTATATCTCACAGTAAAGGTAACTAACAATGGCACTATATAATACAACACATTGAAAACGTAAGGACTAAGTTTCACAATACACAAAAACGCCCTTAACACTTGGAATCAGATCCCAGAAAGTGTCGTATAAAAGATATATGAAAATGAAATCGTAACTGGCAGCAGCAAAAGTTGTTTTGTGAACTACCTATTTCTCGAAAATCGCATGCTTTTGCCAGACAATTCTAACACATAAACTGAAACATAAAATTGATAATACATCCTCTGACGAATTAGAATAGCCTGAAATCTGGCCATCTTCTGAAACTGTAAGATCTTTCAGTGCTTCCTGAAGATGTTTTTACACACTTCACACATCTCTGATCGCTCGCTGACATAGCACAAGCACAATAAAAGGACAATATACAGTTGAACTGTGAAGAAAATAGCAGACCTTATTCCCTCTAACTCTATTCGACAACAGAACTCAATCGCTGTCAATAAGTGCGCAGCGCGTTTATGTATATGTCATTTTGACGTCATTTCCGAATGGTTCTGGACCACAACGCTCCCCTTTCAATATGGCGACCACTGAAATCATGTGGGTGGGCATGAATGTCATAGCACAGGTTATGGCATCAGGGCTGTGACAAGAGCTAAATACAAGGAAGACGAAACCGCGAAACCTAAATGTTGGATCCGAAAATAGATTTCGGTGGCCACAAACATATTTTACCCACCAGCTTGCATGTAAATACCATGTTCAGACATGCCCCTTCCCGAATATTTTAGAATCTTACTGTATTCGTTAATATAGGCATTTCGAATAACTAATTTTTGGTTTACAGCCGTCACATTACAGTCAGGAGCTATTTCCTACATATAATCCACAATTTATACGATTCTTGTGCTCACAAATCGCGAAGTTTATTCGACTCACTTTTTTGGTTATATATAGTAAGTTTACTTATTGATTTGTACATCGAAAATGTTTTTTAAGAGTGTGGGCTACATCACTGGTTTGCAAATAGTGCTCCCCCCCCCCCTCCACACACACACACACTGCTACCGAAAATTGAACATACCAAGGTAAGTAGATCATACATAAGTTGCTGTTCTTGTAGTTCCAGAAGCAGCGCAACTGCACCTGCTGACCACTGTTTTCAGTTTTTTCAATAATAAAATGAAAAAACAATGAAATCGAATGGTGCACAGCGACAGTTGCTTCATGATAACTGCGTCAGAATGCTTGTATTTGGAAATACTACCACTAGGGAGCAGTGGTGGAAGGAAAGTGGCGCAACAAAGTACAACCTAGTTGAACTTTTTGTGGCATGACTGAAGTTGCATCTCTGAAGTTACGCCACTGAAAACTGGGAGTTCCAAAATGCACATGCATTACAACTGCAATTGCCACCAGCTGTGGCGACGCTTTATTTGCATGTGTGAACCCAGCTTAATAGACAAGTAAGTTAGGATCTAACAGTATTGTAACTGCATACATCTTGTGAGAATCTACAGAAATAATTCCAACGAGCCATCTTTCATTGTAGTGGTATAGGCAACATCCGCTACAATGCCCTTTATAACAATCAAGGAATTAGTTGGGTCTGACTTGGAAATGATCATGTGCCTGTTGAAACGTGGCTGATAAAAACTGTTATTATTCCTGTGCACAATGTATTCCAATAAGGTATAGAGACCAGTATTGGTAAACAAAAGGTTAACTAGTTATAGTGTGATAATTGTGGTACAAGTACTTAACTGTGGTAGTATAGCTCCATGTAGTCTTTCTTATCAGTAGATATTATTTTGGTGAAGGCAAGTAGTATTACTACTTATATTTTCATCAGCAAAGAAAACAATATTAACGAATGACAGTAGTAGTTTGTGTAAGAATGAATACAGCCTTTGTCTAAAATTACAGGTAACACACTACAGTGCAGTAAATAAACCAGATCTAAAACTATGAATGGCTTTCAGTCCTTTAAGTTTCTCTCACAAAGAGATCACACAGAAAAAACTAGGCAAATGACAGCACACTTAATGGCATAAAAGTAGTCAAGGGCATATTCAGCGAAGGCCAGTGAAAGGCATCTGTCTTCCTACCCCTGCCAAGAAAAAGAAAATTATGAACTAGGCAAAATCTAAGGTAGAAGGTATGGCTGTAGAGTGCGGCAATGCTGAAACCTAAATATTAAAAAATACCATAACAGTTACCTATTATAGAAAGGTAATATCAATATGTTTGGTGATCAAAAAACATAGTTTTGAGCTGAATAATGTAGGAAATTTTGCTTCCTTTCCTTCGCTCCTGCTCTTTCCAGGAACCAAGTATAAGTTTGTCCCCACTGATCTCCCCACCATCTATCCAGTGCAGAGCCTGAAGTATATATTGCTAATAGTTAAATAAGGCATTTTTCCAGAGAGACTGAAATATACTGTTGTTGAACACCGCTTTAAGGAAGACACTAAAGAGTGACCAGTTTCACTGCTGACATCGTCTTCCAAAATTTTTGAGGTAGTGGTATGCTCTAGAATAGTATCTCACCTTGGCAGCAATAATAGCCTTAGCAAATCACAGCCTGCATTTCAGAAGAGTTGCTCTTCTAAGAATGCCATTTACATGTTCACTCACCAAATTTTGCAAGCATTAAATAACAAAATCATGAAAACTGATATTTTCTGTGCTCTAAGACATTTGACTGTATGAATCACAATATTGTCCTAGATAAACTGAAGTTTTGTGCAATTGATGGTACAGCCAACAAATGGATAATGTTGTATCTAACAAAAGAATGCAGAAAGTTGTACTTAGTAATTCAACTCATGTAGGCCAGGGACATAATTCTGAATTTGGAGAAGGCACATATGGGATTCCCCTAACTCAATCTCAGGTCCGCTATTGTTCCTTCTGTCTGATACACAACATGCAGAATTAGTTCTTTTTAGAGATGACACTAGATTTGTAATCAGTCCAGCTAGTTTTCTGTGAATGTAATATTAAAAAGACACAACAAATATAGTCCTACTCATCTAGGGGTACTAAACTAATGATTAGTACAATTGATGGTGAGGAAATAAGAAACAGGGTGGAAACTTCAAAACTCTTAGAGTTCTATATTTACGAGAATTTAAATTGAAAAAAGAAATTTAGAACTCTGAAACCAATCTAGTTCTACCACATTTGCACTTAGAACTGTTGCAAGTCTTTGGAATAGACAAGTCAATAACTTGATGTATTTTGCATAATTTCATTCAGTAATGTTCTGTGGTAACCCATCCTTAATAAAGAAAGTCTTCATTGCACAGAATGTACTGTGAAAATAATGTGACATATTTGCCCGCAAGCAATATGTAGACATCTGTTTAAGAAGTTAGGCATTCTTACTATCGCTCTACAGTATGTTTGTTCCAATGAAGTTTGTTATAAATAACCTGCTAGTTGAAAAGGAATAAGGATATACATTATTACAATACAAGAAGGAAAAATGATATTCAATACCTCATGTTAAGGTTGTCTTTAGCACAATGGTACAACAAAAATTTCTGATCACTTACCCAGTGATATAAGAAGTCTGACAGACAGAACAGTAAAATTAGAAAACAAACTGAGAAAATTTCTCCTTGGCAGTTCATTCTGTTCCCTAGAAGAATTTCTGTTACAATAATGTGTAAAATGTGATGGATAGAAATTATTAACTCACATCTGTATATCTTTTTTCTTTTTGTAAAAGAAGGAAAAAGAAAAAAACTTAGCAATGTTCAAAATGTAGCCATATGTACAAAATAATTTGCATTGTGAATGTAAAATGGCTTATTCCACGTCATTACAAACGATCATGCAAAATGGCACACGGAACACTGAATTTCTCAAGTTCCTTCTTGAATGGATCAGAATGAAAAAAATGAATATAAAGTTCCTTCTTCCTTTCACTTCTCAGTGATTGACAGTGTACTGATATAGATCCAAAAGACTTTATTTATTTATTTATTTATTTATTTATTTATCCAGGTATCATCTTACAATGATACATAATTCGTCATCATAACACAATGAAAATAAATAGCTCAAAATATACATACACAAAGAACACATTAGAATCCTCTTATTAGGACGGACAGGTAGTCGGTGGCTGTGATGAAGGAACAAACCCAACATCTGTCTGAAATTATTCTGGGAAACCATAGAAACCTTAATCAGGCTGACCACACAGGGCAAACTCCATCCTCCCAGAGATGGGATCAGTGTTCTCAGAACTGCACTCCCTTATTCAGTTGGTCCCTACTATACATTTTGTTTGATCTAGGCATTTAGCTCTGATACCTTATAACATAAAATGCAGTTTTTCTCTTTGTCACTGCACAGTCTGAGGATACCTACTGGTGACACCTAAACCAAGAACATGCTGTTCTATGCTTTCTCTGACTCCAGACTACTTGGAAAACTAATTCCAGGCATATAAACAATCAATTATATACTCCATGCATGGCCTCATGTCCTCCTGAAAAAAATGTCAGCGTCTCCCTGTGATGAGTGAGATGCTGAACCCAGGAGAATGACGAAACACTGCTATCATGCACTGTGGATCTTGGCATATGACTATTGTAAAAGCATTTCAAAGTGATCATGTACTGTAAAGTGATAGTTGTTATAGTTATCCCTTTCATTTTTAACCACCACTCTGTCCCCTCTAAGAAATATTGAATTTGTGAAGAAATCAGTTGAAATTATTAATAATTCCACAATGCAAATATAATAGTTTAGAAGAGATGACTTGGGATGAAATTTATAATGAACCACAAGCTGACATGAAATTTAATCTATTCCATGACAAATTTATCATTATTTGAAAAAGACTTTCTGCATAAGGTAATCGGAAAGGACATTAAAGAGCCATGTAAAACTACTGTGGATCATTAGGGGTATCTGTTGACAACAACAAGTTAAGATACTGCAACAGCTGAACATATCATAAACTGCTCAAAATTACTAAGAAAAGATATTTAAAAAATAAAGGAATGTGTGTATTGTGACAGAAATCAGTTATTCCAATAATAGGATGAAAACTGTACGGAATGTAATAAAATGGGGGATGAAACACCCAAACCAATTTAGTTCACCCATATTTTCACTTCAAATCACTGTAATTGCTTATTTCAATTCTGTAATGTCACTTGGAATAATGTTCTCGGGTAAACCACCTTTAAGAAAGAAAGTTTTCATTGCTAAAAAACGAGATGTAAGAGTAGTATATGGTGTTCACCATGATAATCTTGCAGACATGTGTTTAAAGGGATCTTTACATACTCAATATTAACATGTCAAACTGGGAGAAAGTATGTGTCACAATTACATTAGCATTAGCTGGCGAAAACTAACAGCCAAAAACAATGAAAAGAACAAAATTGGTTTACCAGTGGTTAAAGAAAAGGGATAAATTTTTATATATGAGTCTGTTGATGGAAATCCAAACCACTGACCCAAAAGATGCCTTAAACTATAACAAATTACTTTTGTTGGTATGAGAAAAATCGAAAACCAAGCTTGCTTGCAGTCCAGCACTTCGGTGTATAAATATCTAAGCACTTTCTATATTCTGCTTTTTCAGCTCCTTATGGAACTTTGTTCACAGTGTATTAATTTTCTTTTTCATATCTGCTATTTTCACATCTGGATATTGCAAGCAATAAATGTCTAATAACTGCTGATACCCAAAAAGGTTTATGTTCCTATCCAATTAAACTGATGACCTTTGATTCCAAAGACACGGATTAATCCTATAACATTCAATAACCCGCAATGTTAATTGTGTGTTCATTTCTCTACCTAAAGCCTAGGTTGAAGGCAACTGCGCTTCCGGCCACTGCACATGCGCGCCGCGCGTTTGATTAAATCGTCAGTGAAACTAAACAGTTTTGGTGTGTTCCATGAGTTTTGAAGTTATGTGAGTTTGTCGAGTGTAGTCAAACTGAAATATGAAGTGGGGAAGGAGAATAACGTTCGCTTTTGCATATCTATGCCTTCCATAGGTGTTTGTAAGATTTCAGTGATGCTGATTACAAAAATAAGCACCATATTACTGCTCCTGAGACTGTCTCATGCGATCAGAACATAGATAGTTTGACAATATCTGAGCTACAGGACAAAATTTATTGAATTAGGAACACAAATACAACTGAATTAGAAGAATACACGTACATGTAATTCTACCTGTAGAAATGCTCTGATGTACAAGACTAAAATCCCATCATTCGAGTTGGCTGATT
This sequence comes from Schistocerca gregaria, assembly GCF_023897955.1. Taxonomy (NCBI): domain Eukaryota; kingdom Metazoa; phylum Arthropoda; class Insecta; order Orthoptera; family Acrididae; genus Schistocerca; species Schistocerca gregaria. Next base: position 467,762,620 of record NC_064922.1, read on the forward strand.
CTTTTTTTTTTTTTAAGGAATATTGTTGACAGGAGGGAAGGCTACACAAATCAAGAAGCTACATTCCTTATTCATATATTTAAAACGTCGCAGCAGTGCTCCCCATTCACATATGTTTGAATTTTGAAATATTGCCACTACAATTCTATCTTCAAGGGAGTAGTTCCCAAACCATTCTCTTCTTATTGTGGCCTGCTTCGAATAATTACTGCAGTTAATGTTAATAATTATTACACTTAATAATTATCGGTGTTAATGAAAAAGCATAATCACCAATTAAAACCGCATCTTATAGCATGCCAAGCGTTCTCGATTGTAATGCATGCAATGTGACATGTAATTTCAGTTATTTTGACAGTGTTTCATGCATTACAATATATTTATTCCTTACCACATAGTTAAGTCTATTTAGAAGATATGTAAACAGTTCTGGCGAGTTCTAAGGTTATTAAAAGAACTTCTTAGGTCTTCCATTACAAATTATTTCAGCAAGGATGCTGAGCAACCAAGCTGACATCTTTTCTTCTCCCAGTTTCTTTTTTTTTCTTATGCAGCGATTCCACGCAACAAGCTTTAACTCCATCACAACTCGTGTGACGTGCAGCTGCCAAAACTTTCATTTCAGACACGACTCAGGAACCACAAAAAGACGAAACTGAAGTGTATACTGGGTTTGCCATGTCTACAGTCAAATATGAAACCATTTACGTGCAACTCATTCTACGCAACGAGTGGCGCAACAAAATGTCATCGTGTAAACTGGGCTTAACTTTCTATTTGAATTCGAGACTACAAGAAGTGTGAATGTAAACAGTAGTTCTGTGATACGTGCTAGATCCATGCGGCTGTTTTGCAAACAAATCTAAACAAATGAACAGTAAATAATGTCAAAGCAGACAATATATTTGGGTCCATCAATTCTGCTCTGTCAATAATTTTGATATTGATAATATGTCAATACTCACCCTCAGATGGTCAATATACTGGCACCATGTCAATATACTGACAATAGTATTGAACATATGAGGGCCCCTTAAGGAGTTAGACATTTTGACAACTGTCTCACAGTATATTAGATCCCTCATGAAGAGTATTGTAAAAAATACAGTGCACTCTAGGAAGGGCAATGATTTACATAATTATAATATCAGAAACAATATGCCGTTTACTGCCCAACATTAAGGTTGTTTTAACACAAAAACGGTGCACAATGCTACCACCATAATTTTTGATCACTTATCCAGTGGCACAAAATCTTTGACTGTCAATAAAGTTATATCTTAAAACATATTGAAAAAATTTCTCCTTGGAAACTCCTTCTATACCATAGAAGAATTTCTACGTTTTGAATGTGAAAAAGGTGGTGAGCAGAAAATAAGAAATCACTATTGCATTTTAAAAAAATGTAAATTGTCAGCATGTAGCCACAGTTACGTATCAGAGGGTAAAGAACATGAAACCAACTGATTAACTTAAAACAGATGTATGTTAATAGTGGTGTATCATGATTCTGTCAGGTATTATGGACTTTTACTGGGACATGAAGCAAGAGCCAGCCTGATTTCCAGACATCATTTCACAAGAGGTATTTAAAATGAAAGAGTACTTATTCAGGAAGCTGATGAAATGAAAGAAGGTAGCCAGCTCCTTTGAATAATGGAGTTGGGTAATATCACATATTTGGCTAGACTTCTGCAGTAGCTGACTAAACAAGAAAATCAGAACAAACACTGAATACCACACCAGGAAGTACAGTGTTCAAAATGTAGTATCCAGTATTGCTGAACTCAGAGGCCTATACCTGCACTGGGCGTGATCAGCAATCACGAAGACCTTCAGGAACTGAAGAGCAGCATCAGAGAGACCTGGCAGCCACGAGTTCAGACTTGAATGTGCGACCCACCCAATGGGAACATCAGGCTGCTCCAGTCTGTTGTTCCTCCTGGGGTAGGGAGTTAGTGCTCGAGAAGCACTGGACACAGGCTCTCAAAAATACCTCTCTCCCCCCTTAAAAAGAGACCCTCCCTCACCTGACTACAGCAGACCAGATGAAGCATCCAGAGATCTTACAAAGACTTTGTCTCCAGTAGCTGCAAGCAACCACCTGAGCTGTAGACTACTTAGTGCCTTCACACTGCTGTGTCATGTGGCTGGGGACAGTCTTCTATTGGTGACCATCTCCCTGGTGGGTCGCACATTCAAGTTTGTATTGTTTGTTTTCTTTATGTCAAATGTAAATTTATCACATGCAGCCCAATACTGAACATCCTCGAAAGTTTCGTTTGAATTCTCTAACAGAAATTCAGCTGTTCTATCAGTGATTATGATGGGCTTTCATTAGCAAAGGAAACTTGTCTTATTCTGTCTGGAATGTCATTAATATTTATTGTAAACGTAACTGGACCAAATACACCGCCATGAGAAACATCTATGTTTGTGTTCTTGTCTGACAATTGGTTTTCTAAAAATTTATTATCAACAGATGTGTAAACTATATCTATCTTTTGCACTCTGCTCTGCAAGTAAAACTGGAAACACATGATTGCTATTCGTCTTACATCTAACACAATGATGGTATTTTATGGTCAATGGTGTCAAAAGCCTTGGACAAGCCCAAGATCATGCTTGTAACAAAGTCATCCTTCTCAAGAGCTTCAAGTTTTAATTTTGTAAATTCTGTATGCCTAATGGTTGCTATTGTACTTCCCCCACTTCAGATATTCTACTGTTTTTCATTAAAAAGGTTATGTGTATTCATGTAACTGATTAGCCTATATTTCATGACAGATTCAGTTACTTTTGAGAATGTAAGCAGTAATAAAACTAGCCTCTATTTTTCAGTTCTCTCTACATTAATTTTATTTAATAATTCCATGAGCTATGCATGCTTTAGGTACTCTGGAAAAAACTGTGCAAAAGGACTCATTCATTATGGTATGTTTGTTAATGGAGCTTGTATGATGACCATGAATGCCTTCAGAATAGAGGCTGGAACCTTATCTATGCCTTCTGACTTCTTCTTTTTTTAAATTCTGCATCCTCTGTCTGACTTCAAGTTCTGTCATGGGAAACAACTTGCTGTGTAAGTCACTGCAGGTGCTTCATGTGTTTTAGGAAGATTTTGTTATAACTTCCCCCCAACAACAGAGAAACTATCTTTTAAATATGTGTCAGTCCATGAGGAGTTTCTGTTGTTCTACCCTATCTTTGATTTGTATATTACTATACTGGGGTTTGATTTTTCCAGTTTCATTTTTGCGATTAACCATACCACTTTGCTTTTATTTTCTGCTTTTATGATGATGATGATGATGAGGTCCCATACTCCGAGGAGCATAGGGGAAGATGAAGGAGACCCGCACTGCTGTACTAGTCAAGGTCCTAGTGGAGGTGGTTTGCTATTGCCTTCCTCACCTATATATATATATTATTTTGTCACTGAATGATATTTTGCTGCTTACTGTATAGTAACTTAGGAACTGCGGTTCTCTAACAAACTGAGTGTCGGGGAGAACTTTCTGATGCCCACAGTTTTCCATCCATTTTTCTTAGTGGCTTCTGTTGACTACTTTTGGAAATTATTCCCCGAAAACTACCTTAAATTACGTACAAAATTCAGAGAACTTAACATCTACACTGTTTTCTGATACACATGCAACCCATATTTGATTTACCGATGCCCTAAAAAAAGTATGTATCTTATGTTCTAAGAAGATCCTATTGTAGGTCCGCAGTTTTGTAGTTGCTCACAAATGCCCTTTATCCACACCGCGGATAAGAAAGTTTATATGTCTTATTTTATTTTTCACGGTTTAATTCTGCAATAGACAACAGACAAAGACGAAAAAATGCGAAAACTTTTTTTAAAAGGTGATACACAGAATATTTACGAAAGAAAGCAAATCTTCATGACCACTATCGATAAATGGGATATATCGACCTGTATTGTATTTGCGGAAACGGAAGCCATTTTGACTTTCGTTTTTTAAAACAAAAAAACGAGCATTATGTGAAAGGAGAGAGGTGTGGTTTGTTGTTATCGACAGAGAAATGGTGTGTAGTGTAGTGGTGTCGCCCGTTCATTCAGTGGCACTCCGTCCCAAAAATATGGACAGCAACAGTTAAAACGGGGAATATAATGGCAAAGGGGGGTATGTTTCAGAAAGAATCGCTAATCTGTTGTTGACAATGTATACCTGCTTTTGACAGTTTTCTCCAGTAGTGAAACAAATGGCATGAGTGACAAGAGTGGAATTCCAGTTGTTTGGCGATGCTCAATTGTGGATTGTAACGCTATTTTAAATACTTCACAATAAAGCTGTCCTTTGTTTACGAATGTGTCAGTTTGCTTATTGACAATTTCCGAATAGCGTCAGAGAGAGTTACTGAATGTTTTCGTGCTGTGATTACTGTATTAATAGGTTATGTTTTGTGGGCGTTGCAGGCGTGTAACTTGAGGAAGTGGGGGGTCGGGTTGAGTGCTGTGGAGTGCAGAGGATGACCAGTTGGGCCGAGAGGATGCACCGGAGAGCCACCACCCTTGGGAGTGTGGTTACTTCTTGCGGCCATGGATCTGGTCCATATCCTCACAGGCTTGAAAAGTGAGTTTCATGTTGTTGAACATAAAAATGAAACAAACACTTTATAGATGATATATTGCCAACAGCTTGTATTTTACGGAAATAAGTAGTAAAATAAACTCCTTAAACAGCTCTTGCAAACAGCAGTTTGATGATAAGACCCATATCGCTGTAATGGACTGACACATTTTCAGTTGTGCATCTTTTCCTTTTACCATTCTGTTATGAAATGTGCATTTATTCTCGTAAATAGTTAGACTATGTAGCCTTCGTCCAAAGTCAGGCGGCCTTATATCTTTTTTGCTGGTTTGTGTGTGTGTGTGTGTGTGTGTGTTTCCCCTGCAGGACTGAAACAATTTTATAACCTAATTAAGCACAGAGAATCTAGAATTATACAGCTTAGACGTTTTACGTGAAAAAAAAGAAAAACATAAAAACTGACCAGTACATATGATTTTATACTGTTTGTGCAGATAAGCGAAAGGCATTTGTGTGGCTGTTGTATCTTTAGAAGAGTGACACTTTATAGTGAGTCTTAGAGAAACACTCATATTTTGTGAATCAGTTGTTTACTTTGATGCAGATGCTATTATAATCATACAGATAACAATGTTGCATAAAAGAGTTTTAATGAAGTGAAATGTTTAGTGTTTTATAAATAATTGACATTATAAGCTTAATTTTAATGAAAGATTCAGAGAATACAGAATGCTACATTATCAGAGGTTGTCTTCTCCATGTACAAAAGTGTTATGCATACCTTATCAAATTTATCTACAAATATGGTATAATTTAAATGAATGAAAGCATTTTTCCAGAGTATACAGACTGCATATTAAAGTAGGCCTAAGAGTTTCTATGCTTATTTGCAGATGCTTTTAACTTATCTGTTTCAAACTTACAATTTCTGTTGTGCAGTACACATTATTTCATACTCTGTAGCTACTTGTATTACTTCTTATGCTGCTCACACAAATCTGTATTCTGTAACAGCTTGAAGTTTTTGCTGTCAGATACTGTTTTGTTTCTTACATGGCGGATACTTTAAGGAGCAGAAATTTCTGCAGCGAATGCAAACATTTATTTAGGCTATAAGCAAGAAATTAATTTTGTTGTAAATGCATCTCTTCTTTAATCTCTTATGGGTTGTGGAAGTTTATTGTACAACAATGACTCACTGATGTACAGACTGTGGCTTGTTATTTTTAATTTAGTTCTTTGTAACAATTGTGCTCATTTCTTGTGTTGTAGTTATGTGTGTCACAGAATTTGGGTGTGTGATCCTGATTAATAGTTTATAAAAACAAAAAGTGATTTCTATATACTTATTTTAAATTCACTGCATCAGTGCTTGTAAATGATTCTTCCATATAGTGTTCATTAAGAAAAATGATCATCATTCCACTTGGGACCTGTGGAAGGTAGATTAGGTTCTTTCAGTTGTAAATATTTGTCATGTATTATTGTTTTCCTGACATGTTCTACACCCTGGAGGATGTCCTCACTACGGATAATTTGGAATGAAAGTAAATCTAATATTATCTAATCAATATACAGGTTGGGGCAAATAAAAGTGGCCCAGATAACAGAGTTCAAGGGTACAAAGAAACACAGCAGAAGAAAGGAAATACAGTACTGACTGTAGCAGATGTTGAAAGTGACCACCATTCATCTCTTGGCCTTTTTGGGTCCTGGTCAGCAAGTTTCTGAATGCAGATCTAAGCTGGAATTACTGTAGCCTCATCTGAAATGTTTTGCTCCGGTTCTTAAATACTGAGGGATGTTGTGATACACTTTATAGACTTAAGGGCTCCCCACACAAACTGATCGCACACTGGTAAATCAGGTGACCTGGTTGGTGACCTATGGCTCATACCAGACTGACCTCTGGTAACAACTGTCAGGCATGAAGATTGTATAATTGTGCTCTGAGGTTCTGCCAGTTGTGTGGGCATTTGCTCCTTCGTGTTGGATATTAGTGTTGTTGTTACATATGTCCAATCGTATACACTCATCCAGGCCACTTTTACTTCCCCACCCTGTACATTAAGAATTTACAAGGAGATATTTGTTTCAGTGGTATCATCACATCAAGTCTCCCTGTACCCCAGACTATCCATCAGCATAACAGCTCTCTTTTGTAGTACAAGTATTCTGTTCAAGTGCACATCAGCAGCACAAGCCCACAGCTCTATCCCATAAATTATAAATTGAAAAATTATCCTATTGTATAATGTTTTAAGCATTTTATCACTTACCATTTTGGACAGCTGGCTAAGTACAATTAATACTTATTTTACTGCATTCAAAGTTGTAATGGTTCTCCCATCAGATATTGCCATCCAATTGCAAACCATGGAATTTACAGACTCCAGGCTGTAGATGAAGGTTCGTAAATATTTGCTATGGAGCTTGTCAGCTTCTGATTGTTGTTGTTGTGATTTTGTGATATTTGCCATTAGACCCTGGTTACTAAAATATTTAGTCACTTCTGATATCCCAAGAGTTGAAACTTTTGTTAGCTCTTTCTAATCATCACCATCAAACAACAAAGAGGTATGTCAGCATAAGTAATTCTATGAGAATTAGAAGATTGTACAATATTTACATATATGATGAAAACAAATGGTCCCAGTAGTGAGTCCTGAATTACAATTTCAGTTGTAGACTAAATGCTGATTTTTATTACTGTGCTTTGGGGATTAGAGAAGCATCCAATAACACCTGTCTCCTTTGACCCATGACGTCACCAGTATGGCAGAAACAACCATTCTCAACATCTCCAATGTAATGCCTATGGCATCATTACATAAACAAGACAACAAACACGAAAATACATATAAAACCAACAAACACATTTCCCTCCAAAAGTATGATCAAACTAACAGGACCAATGCGGGAAATTGGGGTTTTTTGGGTGTGGACAGACTAAATATAAACACATACAGACACACCACAATCCCGAACCACACGAAATTATGCCATAAAAACACCACAAAATTCCACTAAACTCACCATATCGACTGGAATCAGTCACTTCCTTTCACCTACACAGCTCAACCACAATTGTCGATACCACAAAAATTATAATCGCACCGCAGCTATCGATTCCACAAAACCAACGCCTAAAACAACAAAAATCGCTTCCCTTGACCTATAGATTGCAGTCTAACTTCAAAAAGTCATGAGCGAGGCAGAAAATCACACATGTAATCACCACCAAACATATTCCTGTAAACAAATCCACAGTGAATTTGAAAGTGAAAAGAAATTCTTGGAACATGTTGTGCTAAGCATAAAAAAAATAAGTAACTGGTGCAGTTTTCATGATTTAAATCAAATTTATGAGAAATCTAAATTCATTATTGCGATACATGTCGACGAGAAGAAACAGATAAAGTATTTAGTGGGTAGTGCATTATAGATTTCTTAAGAAACTGTAACAGGAGAAATAAACTGGAATCATGATTTGGGTGTTTCGATCTGATTTTAGTAGTTAATTTTCCAACTCATGTTCAACAAGATAGGTAGTTTGATGTAGACCAAAACTATTAATGTGTAATAAATTGTTAATTGACTGTCTAATCACAAGGCACAATTAATAGAAATAAACTGTGTAGCAACTTACAGCTTTGAGAAATGTTTATATGAAACAGTGTAACTTATTTATGATACCAGGCTGCATTATTTTGACAGTAAGTTTAAAAAGGTAGTATGAGTTAAAGTAGGCTGTATATGGAGAGAGATGCTAATGTGAACCTTGGGTCATTGGAAGCATCTTATACCACATGGATGCTTTGACCTGTGCATATGGTGTGTGGCATCACTGTGATGGGGTGTTTTGAGTTGGTTTGTGTTAGCATGTGTCATGTTGTTGTATTTGGTGGTGAGCTTTGGTAATGGATGTTGACTAGTGAAGTTGTTTGTGTAATGTGTGTGGTATTGGGTTCATTTGAGTTTTGGTAATCAATGTGATAATGTGGATATGAAAAGTACCTGCCTTGTTTCCAGTGAGCTGTTATGATTTATTGGTTTCTGTGTTGTGAGTCTATCAGTTTTGTTAGATTTGATTAGTTTGGTATAGAATGTAATATATATATAAAGATGATGTAACTTACCAAACGAAAGCGTTGGTATGTTGATAAACACACCAACAAACACACACACACACACACACACAAAATACAAGCTTTCGCAACCCACGGTTGCTTCATCAGGAAAGAGGGAAGGAGAGGGAAAGACGAAAGGATATGGGTTTTAAGAGAGAAGGTAAGGAGTCATTCCAATGGCTTATGGCAAATGCATGTTGTTGAACATTAAGATTTTTCAGCTTTTTGGGTTGCTAGCGGAGTACGTTTGGTGTCATGCTTGTGGGCAGTGTTTGAAGTTGACAAATGTCTCGGACCAAGGACCTGTACCTGTGGAGGTGTCATCAAGATAACATGTGGCAATTGAGTCGTCGTCGTCGTACTTGGTTCGAGACATCTTGGTTGGCCATGAGGGACATTGTGTTGATTACTTATTTTTATTTATTTTTACTGCCCCTCCTTAAGTTTCTGTGCACTTGAGACTGGAGTGAGTGTGTGAACTGTGCTACATTGGTTTTCTTTTTATTGGGAGATTTTTTCAAAGTACATTAAGTGTAGGGGGAGGTTGGGTGGGCAAGGGGTCGTATTTGCAGTTGATGAGTCACAGATTGGTAAGAAGTAGTATGGGAGCAATGGTTCACATGTTGGTTCATGGGAGGGTTGGGCATACTGTTTGTTTTTTTAAGGTTTTTGCGCTGTGGTTGTAAGGGGGAACTTGGGGATCGTGTTGAGGAATACATTGAGGAGGGCTTTACTGTGATGTCAGATGCATTTTCATCTTGGTTTGTGGAAGGGGGTTATGAGCATTTAGTGGTTAACCATAGCATTCAGTTTATGGATGATGACACAGGAGCTTGCACCAATACTTGGGGGGGGGGGGGGGGGTCAGTTAAGTCTGTTGTAGGGAGGGGAAAGAGGCTCTCTTCCAAACTGCAATCCAATTTAGATGAGTATTGCTGGTGGAAGAATTTTTGCATTTCTCGGGCTTTTTGATGGCAATGGGGAGGATGTATGGGCCAAAGGTAGAGAGTTTAGGAGTTTGGGGGGGGGGGGGTGATGTGGGTGGGATGTGTGGGGTTAATAGGGCAGGGTGGGGTATATTTATTTTGTTTGGAGAAGACCAGTTTGGTTGGTGTTTTTTTTTGTGTGGTTTGAATGATTTTGGTTTTTGATTATTCTTTTTTTTGTCTTGGTTTTGTGTGTGGGAATGGTATTGGATAGGTTGGGGTTTATGGACTGGAGGTTGTGGGGGCTGGGGTGTGTGTGTGTGTATATATATATATATATATATATATATATATATATATATTGGGGGGGGGGGGTGTAAACTAGATGTTTTTGTTGGGAGGCTTTTGTTTGTTTTATTTTAATTTAAGTTTGATGATGTGTATGTTTTGGATTTATGGTATTTTGGTCATATTTCAGTTGATCTAATGAACAGGGTCTTTATGAGTTTTTGAGTTGTTCTTCGGGTTTTGGTAATGTTGGTTGTTTGTGAGGAATATAGGTTATTTTTTATCTGTGTTTGGGCTGTAGGCACTGAGGATTTCATTTGAGCTGTATTGGTGAAGGGAATTTTGTAAAGTGCTGTGCATATGTTGGGTTTTTTGGTATTGTAGGGTTCATTTAAGCTGACCTATATGGGTCAAGTAAAATGTAAGATTCCTATGGGTTTCATGTTTGTAGCATTATTTGTATGTTGAAAAATGATTTTATGGATCATATTTGTTTAGGGACGATGCAAATTTTCCTACTGTCATATTTTTAGCTTGTCCCCATCTTAAATCATAAAAAAATATACTTACCAAGTAAAGTCACCCCTCCACATAGAACTCTGTATGTTATCCTGCCAGCAATGCCATGCATACTGATCCCTCGTCCCAAATTCAGCAACTTTGATCAATCCCTTACCTTCTCCATAAATGTAACATGTAACATGCTCGGCAGTTAAACCAAATGAGTGTGTGAATTTAATCATAATCCCATGTTGCCTCCCCACTGCTGCATGCGGGGATCTGTTTGTTAACTTCATTGTCATTTCACTTACTAAAAAAAAGGTAACATAAAATTAAATCTCCAGGCATAAACAAAACACTACACTGATAATACCAAACCTGATTATGGATCTGTTGCCCATACGTACCAATCCAGCAGAAAGACACCTCCTTCCCCAGCCAATGTAGTGGAGAAGGTCATATCATGGCACCATGGAGAGGGACAGGTGGCCTTCAGGCCCAACAATTAATAGAGTGCTAGAACTGCCCATTATCCATGTGGGAACTAGGTTTAGCACTGTCTGAGCCCTGTGCTACTTCACCCAGTCACCACAAAATCTGATAAAGTGTGCTGCAGAAAGTGAAAACGGCGTCAAAAGAAGCCATCTTACAATGTATTAATTTGATATTACAGATAGGCAATTTTGATCTCTCTTCTCAAGCTAGGAACAGACAAAACGTGTGCCAGTAGTTACCACAGCATTGCCTTAATGCACTGGAGTGAATGGTTAACTGTTTTCTGGTCTGGATGTTAGAGATCAGGCAGCTCTGTACCTGCTCTCAGTGTGGTTTGAGATGATGTCGATCCACTGTCGACAGCCTAACCCTGCTTGAGGTGGCTATCTAGCAGGCTATCCAATGTAAACAGCGTTGTGTGGATGTATTCTTTGACATCAGTAAGGTGTATGACACTACTTGGAGACAGCATTTTTGGCCAGTTGCATCAGCAGGGCTTCTGTGGCCACCTACTCATTAGAAGGGGAAAGTATCACAATAGAAGATGATCGCGTAACTGTTAGAGACATATACTTAAATACAGCAGAGTAACAACTTGGCAAGAAGACCTGGTCATTAGTTGTACTGTAATTATTTTTTGTATTAACACACTAAAAGTTAAAAGATGCTGGTAATAAAGGATACTGTAAACTTGCAAATATGAAATTACAAGTGACCCGGTGGAATAAGCAGAAAACTTGATAGGTAATAGACAAAAGGGTAAATAGATTCAGTTTTTTGCTGGTGTCCCATTCTAATAGCTACATTAATTTCTATTTCTATTATGTGTGGATCTTTGATGACTACGGTACACCGTAATCACAAATTTATCATTATACCCATCCTAAATGGTTTTTTAGAAGTTCAGTAAGGTAAAATGTGACACATTCTACCACTCAGTATACTTTCTTTATCTACTTTTATCCCCATTCTTTCTCTTTCACCATTTTACCATGAAAATTACTTGAAAATATGTTTTCACCTTGGTATTTTTCAGGGTCAAATTCGGAGTTCCTCTAGACGAAGTCTGTAAGAATGACATTCCTGGCCCCCTTCTCGTGAGTGGTTTGATTATTTCATATTTAAAGATAATTTTATATTGACCTTGATAATTACTTTTATATTGGACTTCATAATTACTTTACACACACACACACACACACACACACACACACACACACACACACACACAGAGAGAGAGAGAGAGAGAGAGAGAGAGAGAGAGAGAGAGAGAGAGAGAGAGAGACTGTAATGAGTTTAAAAAAATGAGTAATTGAAAATAAGAACAACACAGTTGAACTAGCCTGTTTAGTGTGAATGTTGTTTGTTCACTGTTAAAAGTAAGCGAATGAAGACCCCTCTTTCCTCCAGTGCCTTTTTTGAGCGTATGAATGTTGTAATTCCACTTTGTGTATTAAATGAAAAGTACTTGCCTTGTATAAAGATATTGTCAGTGGCAGTAATTTGCCAGATACTGCCATCGGCCGGAGTGGCCGAGTGGTTCTAGGCCCTTCAGTCTGGAACCGAGTGACCACTACGGTCACAGGTTCGAATCCTGCCTCAGGCATGGATGTGTGTGGTGTGCTTAGGTTTAAATAGTTCTAAGTTCTAGGGGACTGATGACCTCAGATGTTAAGTCCCATAGTGCTCAGAGCCATTTTACCAGATACTGCCCTAATAAAAGCAATACAACTTGTCCTGTGCTTCATAACTGATATGAGAATCTTCGCTTGTGTAGAACTCTCCATTAAAAAGCAATGAAATTAAAGCATTTAATCTTGAAGAGCTGGACAGTCTGTTCATTAATGAAGCAGTTTGCATGTAGTGTCATTGCATATTACTATATTAATTAGCTATTTTGCCACCTCACTTTTTATATGAAAACTACACAAATATTATTGTTGCAGGTATTAATACTTAAATTGAACAAGGAAGCACCATATAAGAAAGATGTTTTCCGAGCACCAGGCCACCAAGGAAATATGAAAAAACTGATACATTTTCTCCAAACTGGCCGGTTAGTCAACATGGACAACTTCTCAGTGTATACAATTGCGTCCGTTCTCAAAAAGTTCCTGCGAAAGCTACCTGGAGGAATATTTGGGCGTGAGGGTGAACAGCGTTTATTTACTGTCATTGACATGGGAAACAAGGAAGAGCAACGAGATGAGATACACAGGTAATTTTAACTAAGTTGATTTCCCTGCTGTCCTTCAGTTTGTTTTACTTTGCATTCCTTTTGGTTATGTTACACTGTAGGTGTGACATAATTTTACTACAATAGACATTGTTGCTTTATGCTCTAAGAGAAGAGGCTGGAGTCAGTGAGGACATGAATGACTGAAGAAACAAAACAACAAGCTACGCCAAATGAAATCTTCCAAGGTCAATGTGTATGTTGTTCTTGTCACATTAATCAGAGGGAGAAGAAGGGGGGGGGGGGGGGAGAGAGAGAGAGAGAGAGAGAGAGAGAGAGAGAGAGAGAGAGAGAGAGAGAGAGAGAGAAGAGCATGACCGTCTTCTTTTTGGAGGAGCCTACCATTTTCTAATGGTTATGGCATGCCAATTTGTGTGCTACATGTTATTAAAAACAGGCAGAAGTAAAGCTGTGAGGATGGGGCATGAGTAGTGTTTGGGTAGCTCGGTTGGTAGAGCACTTGCTCGCAAAAGGCAAAGGTCCCGAGTTCGTGTCTCGGCCCGGCACACAGTTTTAATCTCTCAGGAAGTTTCATATCAGCGCACACTCCACTGCAGAGTGGGAATCTCATTCTGTCAACAGTTACTGATTGAATTCTGTGTTCAGAAAAGAGGGCAATGGTTTACTTGAAATAATCTGCCTTTTATTTCAGAAGACAGAGTTGGAGTAAAAAGTTAGACATTGTTTCATTGTGTGGATTCATGCTCAAACTGTTAAGTGCGGCATTTTAATGTGTCTCTGTGGTTGGCTGACATTCATCAATAATCCTCCAGCCATGTTTATTGGAATAATTGTTTCAGACTTTTGGTTATTTGCGTACCTTTTATAGAAATGTGATAAAGACTGAGGTTTTAAAATACTTTATGTAGAAGTGCATATGTTTATATCATTTAACAATACTCATACCACCACCACCCACTCCCCCCCTCCCTACGACTACACCCACCCGTCCCCTCTGCCATTGTCCTCTCTCACTGCTGTCTGCTTAAATTTTGTTAATTAAAATTCTGTAGATATAATTCGTTAGCTGGAAGTAGAACATAAGTATTTAGTTTTTGTAGGTTTTTCATGATTAATGCAGCCCTCAAATTGTTCATGCCCTCTCCGTAACTTTCAATATGCTTCTGTGTGCTAACTGCATCTGAAGTTACCAAGCGATGTGGCGCAGTGGTTAGCACACTGGACTCGCATTTGGGAGGACAATGATTCAAACCCATGTCCGGCCATCCAGATTGAGGTTTTTCGTGATTTCCCTAAATCTCCTCAGGCAAATGCCGGGATGGTTCCTTTGAAAGGGCAAGGCTGATTTTCTTCCCCATCCTTCCCCAATTGGATGAGACAGAGGATCTCATTGCTTGGTCCCCTCTCCCAAACCAACCAGCCAGTCATCTGATGTTTTGAGTACTGTACAGGGTGGTGCACAAAATGTGTTACTAATTGTTTCTTTCACAATTTACGACACACATTAGACATCCCTCTGGGATCTCTACAGCAGTACCAGCAGAGCTTGGAAAAACAAATGAGTTGTGAAATGATGTGTAATTCACGATACTGCCACTAGGAAACTAGCAAGCAGCAATGAAAGACTGACGACACAGCAACGATCGGTAGTTGTGTTACTTTTTCATGAAACGAAAAGCCTTGTTGTGACTCGGAGGCATTTTCGACAACAGTTTAACACACGATGGGTCCCTTGCAAGAAGACCATCCACAGGTTGTAAAATAAATTTGTACAAGAAGGAACAGTATTGGAAGTGAAGCAACCTCGGCCTAAGCCTGTTTGTTCGCCAGAGAATATTGAAGCGGTTCGAGTTGCTGTACAGATAAGTCCTGGGAAATCGTGTAGAAAGGCAGCAGTGCAACTGGGAATACCCAGATGCTCCGTTCAATGCATTCTTAAAAGTGACCTCCATATGTACCCATACAACATGACCTGTGCACAGAAGCTCACTGAAGAACACAAGTAGCAGAGACTGCTGTTTGCTCAGTGGGCGGAGGATAGGGAAGAAACTCTCAACAACGTTTGGTTTTCAGATGAAGCGCATTTTCATTTAGACGGTGTGGTTAACAAACAAAATGTACGCTTTTGGGCCACTGAAAACCCACAAGTGCTTCATGAACGTCAACATTATGCTCCGAGGATTTCAGCGTGGGCAGCAATTTCCAGTCACGGACTTATTGGACCCTTTTTTCTTTGAAGAAACGGTGAACAGTGAGCGTTATTTGAGCATGCTTCGCAGTAGCTTCATTCCACAGCTTCTTGCTACTGGCTTGCCCTTCAACATGCAGTGGTTCATGCAAGATGGGGCAAGGCCACATACTGCAAACACTCTATTGGAGTTTCTACATGAGCATTTCGACATGCGGATCATTTCATTCAGGTTTCCAGGTCGCTTCAATGATGGACAAAATTGGCCCCCCAATAGTCAATCCATGTGACTCTTTTCTTTGGGGGGTACCTAAAGGAAAAAAAATTTCCCGAAACAGCCACATGATTTAATGGAGCTCAGAAGACTTATTCTTCAAGCTTGCAGTGAAATTAGGGAAGACATGTGCCGTATGGTAATCACTAACTTTAGTGTTCGTTTAAAGGAAGTTATGAAATGAAATGGGGGACATATTGAGCATGTGCTGAGTTAGAACAAATCTCAATGGACGGCTCTTCATTGTAGTACATGTTCCTTTCAGATTGTATTGACAATAAAGTTTATATTCAAAAACAAAATGGTAACACATGTCGTGCGCCACCTTGTAATAGAACATTAGAATAGTTTCCATCTTTCTTTCTTTCTTTCTTTCTTGCCACATTCTGCTGTATAACATAATATATTGCATCAGGAAGGCCCTCTGAATTTCACCAGTTTGCGTTTCATAATTTCACAGTTTTCATTTTTCAACCATTTTGCATTTAACTTGAAGAAAGTTCTATAATTGTAACAATTCATGATATTCCTGTTCCAGATTTTGCTGTTTGTAGCCCCAATTTTGCCTGTGTTGGATCAAAATAAGTTGCGTTTTATTCCTGTCATTGCAGCACTGTATTCTGAGATTGTTAATGTCATTATCGTCTCCCTCCCCCCCCCCCCCCCCCCCCCACCCCCACCCCATAATTTTTATCTCACTACTCCTCTCATATTAATCAGTATTTCATTAATCAGTAACTGGAGCAGTAAAGACGAGGTACTACGACTCTATGCCACTTCCTGCTTAAAGCACATTGCCATTTTGATGTTCCCTCTTGTACATAATGCCAGAGGCGGCCTGCAAATACAGTGAAACACCACTTATACACTTCAAGGGACTTAAAAAAATGGTTTAAATGGCAGGAAATGTAAAATGTGTGTAATAATGTTTTTAGTGATGTAAGTTACATATATGATCCCGCTTTGCAATTTTGCACATTATGTGTGCTATATGTATATAATGGGCATCAAAATACTTGTCAAGGATGTGTTTATCATCTAATAAAGGTTTGTTATCTAATGGAAAACTTCTGGTGTAACTGGAACTGGTAACTGTCTGGGAAGTAGAAACTTGACTTAATTTCATACATCATAATCAATGATTTTGGAAAGTGTACTGCTGTTATTCAGAATTTAAATAATAAAATACTGCACCAATTACTTTTTTTTTTTTTTTTTTCTTTTTTTTTCTTTTTTTTTTTTTCTTAGCGTGATACGTTTCGAGAATTTTTTCTCATTGTCAGCTGAAAATATTAACGCAAGTATTTTGTATTGTGTGTGCATATGTGTTGTTCTTTGCCTCTTGCACTGTAGTCATCTTTTCGAGTTTATCAGGTACTGTGTCTCCTCAGTTATGTGGAAAACCACACATATTCACTCTGTCACTCACATTGTTAGTTTGCGAAACAAAAAATACATATGTAAGTATTACTCTTGGCAATGAGAATAAATTCTCGATACATGTCTTGCTAAGAGCGAAAAAATATGTAACTGGTGCTGTGTTTAAAACAAAACCATTTGAGCAACGTAAAGTTAGTGAAGGTTTCAACTAGTGCTACTGGTGGCCAGACGAGAAATGGGCCGAATGTGGTTTAACAAAGGCGTGCAGTAGAGGCAGTTTGGAAATGATTGTGACTGGTCATGATATCTTTATTCAAACAAACCCAGTTACTCCTATCAGCCACCATGCGAAGTAAAGCGTGGCAAAGTCAGGAAATACAGCATGAATTGTTCCAACTTTTACACATTTACTGGTTCAGATCCACTGAGTAAACATCCTAGTGTCAAGAAATTTAACCACATAATGTTTGTAAACACTAATTGATGACCAACACTATACCAGCATTATTTTGCATCCATTACATCAGTTTCTTCTCCATGAAAAATTTTTCATAAACTGTAAATTGCAGGAAAACTGTGAATATGATAATGCAAAATCAGTTGCGAATTAACGTTGTGGACATAGACAATTTGATGGAAGCAATAAAAAATGTCATAAATGGGGGGAAAATGTCAATTCCGGGGACATAAAAACAGGGTTACACTGTATTACATTTTCCTTGCCTCTGTGTTATTCCTCACGTGCCCCAGTATTTCACACATCTTATTTTTCTTTCTATTGCAAAATTTTCTATAGATCCTTACATATGCAAGATCATTCCTATGTTCTTTCAGTTCTCTGCTACTACACACAAAGGCAGAGTTAGTCTTAAGTATATGCGTGCAACATTTTCCTTCTTTTTTCTCGATTCTTAAGAAAGCAGTAATTTTGAATTAAGATAACTTTCAATATATGCATTTTTCAGAAAAGACAAAAGTATTCTTTACAAATACTAGCATGAGTGCTCCAGTATGGCAGAGTTGTCATTTGTACTCAGGTGATTCATGTGAAAATGTGTCCAATGTCATTATGACCATACCATGGGAATTGACATACTTTGACTACAGAATGGTAGTTGGAGCCAGACACATGGAAGACCATTTCAGAAATCAGGCATTACTTCTCACCACGGACAGTGCTGTGGCAAACTGCCTTCACTTAACGACAGAGATCAGTAGCATTTGCTAAAAGACAAGAAGCACTGTATTACATAACAACAGAAATCAATGTGAGATATATGACAAATGAATCCACTAGAACAATGCGGTGATTTGGTAGTAGTGCACTAAAGCAGCAGGTGAGTGACACTACTGCCTTTGCTAACTGCACAACATTGCCTGCAACACATCTCTAGGGCTTGTGACAGTGTCGTTTGGACCCTAGTAACTGGAAAACAGTGGCCTTGTTGGTTGAGTCATTTCAGTTGTTTGGAGCTGATGGTAGGGTTGGTGTGTTGCTCAAACTCCACAAAGCCAACAAGGCACTGTGCAAGCTAGTGGTGGCTCCACAATGGTGTGGGCTGTGCTTTGTATAGAATGGATTCGCTCCTCTGGTCCAGCTGAACCAACTGAGACCGGTTGCCTTCACTGATAGACTTCATATTCCCAAACAACAATGGACTGTTTATGGATGACAATGAGTCATGTCACCAGGCCACAATTGTTCACGATTTGTTTCAAAAACATTTTGGACAATTTGAGTAAATGATTTGGCCACCCAAATTGCCCAACATGAATCCCACTGAATATTTATGGGACACAATCGAGAGACCAGTTCATGCACAAAATCTTGCACTGGCAACGCTTTCGCAATTACGGATGGCTATAGACGCAATATGGCTCCATACTACTGCAGGGGCCTTCCAAAGAGTTACAGAGTCAATGCTAAATTGAGGTGTTGCACTATGCGGGGCAAAAGGAGGTCCGACACTATAATAGGAGGTATCTCATGTCTTTGTCATGTCAATGTGTGCAGAGCTGTGTCCCTGCATATTCAGCCACACCACTCATGGCTGTGCTTTTGGGCCAGGTACAGCTGCTTTACTTCAGGAGGTTGTTTGCCCTGTTCACTGACAACACTCCTGCAGCTACCACAGTGTCTGGGGGTGCAAGCTGCACCAATAGGTGGTGTGCACGTCATGGTAAATAGTGTTGCAGTCACAGGTAGCTAATTGCGTCCCCACACATACATGTCCACATGACACTGCACCTATATTCCCATGGGGCAGGTAGTTAGGTCACCGCTCAGCCCTTTGATAAGTTCTCCTTCTGGGCTCCAGACAGACTATCAGTGGCCTGGGGTCAATGCTTCGGACCACAACGCCAGTTGCTGCTACCCATCAGACAGCGCTGTCTCATGCCTTCATCAGGATCATCAGATGCTATACGCCTTGTCAGTCGCTCCCGAAAACCAGACCTGTGTCTCAACGGCCTATGAGCTAACAGCCATGTGATATAGCGCCGTTGATAATAATCAGTACCCAAAGGGCTATCGCCACTTTCAGTGATAGTGGACTACGACACAGTGGGTACCCACTACATGTCATCAAGAAGGATTTTCAGTTGTTATCAACTGTGGACTTTGTGCTCTCAATCTGTACTGAGTTTAGTCGATGGTTAATAAGCAAATATATGTATCATGTGTATGCATTCACTACCATTTTTAACACTTGATTGAGGATATAGCAGCAGTGACAAGGATAATGGTTTAGTGTTACAGTGCTCTTCCCTCATCCTCCATATATCACAGTGGCAACAAGTCTGATTCTCAAATGTATGACTTATTGATGGTGTGGATTCTCAGTACAGAGGCTGCTCGTGATTTACCCAATCCAGTGACTGCTCAAGTTTTGCTTTCTACAGCACTAGCTCCTGGCCTCACTCATCACTGAGCCACTGTCCTCTTTGATGCCGAGCCTAATGCTACCGTGTTGTATTGTGATTCATCCAGACAATGGAGCCATAGCCGGTCCTCTTTCCCAGGGTGACACTGCACGGACAGAACATGGATGATGATGCTGTGTCTTCATGTGTCTTTCAGTGTTTCCTGATGTGTCTTCATTCATTTTTGATGGAGCTGGACTTCATTATTCTTAGTGTCCAAATGTTTATCAAACAAATACATATTCTCTTGTGTGTTCATTCATCTTGATAGAGCAGCATATTCATGCTGTTGTGTTGTCACAGGCTGTACCTAGATCTTCTAGATTCTGAATCTGTGTTCACTTGTGTGGTTGGCTTTATTTTGGTAAATGGGCATCTGAATTAGTGTTCCAATTTTCTTAGTAGTTGCAAGTTCTTGGCAATGTTCTCTTTTCAGCATAGTTCAGGAACTCCATTCATGTGTTGTTCCAATGTGTATTCTCTTCCTTGACATTGATGGTCTGCATGATCAGTGGTTCATTGGTGTATTTCTCAGATTTCTGTGTATGTTCAAGTTCCAGTTCATTGCAAGATATTGTCATGCAAGACTGAATGTTTTCTGCTTACCATTCTGTTCAATCACCAGAGCCATTGGTGCATCATACCCTTCCATTCTTGAGCCAGGCAAATCCGGATCTGCTGCAGAGTAATACTCTGCTCACGCAGGTTCTACAATCCTCCCACTGTTCCAGTGGGCGTTACCAGGACCAGCATTCAGATGGTGCATCCAGGAGTTCAGTGTGTGTCAAGCTAGGCCACATTCCACCAAGTTTGTTTGCAGTGTTGTCACATAGTGAGGCGCTCCATTTATAGATTTCAGAGTTCTGTGACAGAAGTCCCTCTGGTATCAGCCTAAACCTTGCACATAACACTATCGGATGCTTATTCTCATTTCGGTAGCCGAGTGGTAGCTGGCCTCCTGTCCCCACCAGCCCTGTTGATGCCAACACCTTTTCTCCTGTCGGCCCTGCCGCATCTGGCCATCCAGTCACTGCCTGCCTAGCTGCGGCTGGCCCTCCAGTCACTGCCTGCCTAGCTGCGGCTGGCCCTCCAGTCACTGCCTGCCCAGCTGCGGCTGGCCCTCCAGTCACTACCTGCCCAGCTGCGGCTGGCCCTCCAGTCACTGCCTGCCCAGCTGCGGCTGGCCCTCCAGTCACTGCCTGCCCAGCTGCGGCTGGCCCTCCAGTCACTGCCAGCCCAGCTGCGGCTGGCCCTCCAGTCACTGCCTGCCCAGCTGCGGCTGGCCCTCCAGTCACTGCCTGCCCAGCTGCGGCTGGCCCTCCAGTCACTGCCTGCCCAGCTGCGGCTGGCCCTCCAGTCACTGCCTGCCCAGCTGCGGCTGGCCCTCCAGTCACTGCCTGCCCAGCTGCGGCTGGCCCTCCAGTCACTGCCTGCCCAGCTGCGGCTGGCCCTCCAGTCACTGCCTGCCCAGCTGCGGCTGGCCCTCCAGTCACTGCCTGCCCAGCTGCGGCTGGCCCTCCAGTCACTGCCTGCCCAGCTGCGGCTGGCCCTCCAGTCACTGCCTGCCCAGCTGCGGCTGGCCCTCCAGTCACTGCCGGCCCAGCTGCGGCTGGCCCTCCAGTCTCTGCCGGCCCAGCTGCGGCTGGCCCTCCAGTCTCTGCCGGCCCAGCTGCGGCTGGCCCTCCAGTCTCTGCCGGCCCAGCTGCGGCTGGCCCTCCAGTCTCTGCCGGCCCAGCCGCGGCATGGCCCTCCAGTCTCTGCCGGCCCAGCCGCGGCATGGCCCTCCAGTCTCTGCCGGCCCAGCCGCGGCATGGCCCTCCAGTCTCTGCCGGCCCAGCCGCGGCATGGCCCTCCAGTCTCTGCCGGCCCAGCCGCGGCATGGCCCTCCAGTCTCTGCCGGCCCAGCCGCGGCATGGCCCTCCAGTCTCTGCCGGCCCAGCCGCGGCATGGCCCTCCAGTCTCTGCCGGCCCAGCCGCGGCATGGCCCTCCAGTCTCTGCCGGCCCAGCCGCGGCATGGCCCTCCAGTCTCTGCCGGCCCAGCCGCGGCATGGCCCTCCAGTCTCTGCCGGCCCAGCCGCGGCATGGCCCTCCAGTCTCTGCCGGCCCAGCCGCGGCATGGCCCCCCAGTCTCTGCCGGCCCAGCCGCGGCATGGCCCCCCAGTCTCTGCCGGCCCAGCCGCGGCATGGCCCCCCAGTCTCTGCCGGCCCAGCCGCGGCATGGCCCCCCAGTCTCTGCCGGCCCAGCCGCGGCATGGCCCCCCAGTCTCTGCCGGCCCAGCCGCGGCATGGCCCCCCAGTCTCTGCCGGCCCAGCCGCGGCATGGCCCCCCAGTCTCTGCCGGCCCAGCCGCGGCATGGCCCCCCAGTCCCTGCCGGCCCTGCTGCAGCTAACCCTCACAAAATCATTCCCAGCCCTCGCTGCAGCCTTCGCGTCACCTCTCACCTTTTCCACACTAATTGCCAGCCTTGTCATGGCCAGCCCTCTTGATGCCATTGTCACCATTATCACCTTTGCAGCTGCCCTGGTGTTGGCCGGCCATTTTCACTGGCACCATTGATCCCATTATGTATTCTTCCAGGCCTTGGGTTGGGATTCCTTGGATAGTCTGCCACCATCTCTACTTACACCTGACCTCCTTCCTGTTGCTGCTTGCAGCGGCCAGTTGACATTTCCCTATGAGGACCCAGTGTGCTGCTTTTGTCTGGATAACTTCCCCCGGATTGTCCTGTTGTTTTGTTCCAGTCTGCTGGGGGGAGTGTAATGTGATGTGTTAGTGTTAATCCTGATATTGAGAGAACTTATTTGAGGTTCACACATATAAAATATGAAGTGAAAGACTGTTTCTTTTGTTTAATGTACTTTAGGAAATGTATTACGAAATGTTTTTTCTAACTGTGAGGGCGTGCTAGACATTCTGTGACCATAGTGCTTCTTCTTGGAGGGAAAATCTTTTCATAATCTTACGCAACGATTATGACTTATTCTAGTTTGTAGACTTAATAAGTAGGGATATGTATATTGTTTAGCAGCAATTTGTACTGATGGTGGCCACCTTTACAGCCTGCTTCATTTGCAGTCAATTTTTCAATACATATTTTCAGATTAATGTTATCTCAATTTAAAGAAGTGTAACATTTCATGAAAATATAACAGGAATAGCATCTTTACCTTCCAGAAGTTACTGATTTGAGTGTGTATATTGAATATTGCCATAGGATTTTCAGTCATTAATTTCTTGATGTTTCCTGACAAGTCTGCAAGCATGTCACTTTATCAGGAGGGTTTATGACCTGTTTTTATTTTGTGAAAATCTATGTTGCTCGTTGGGGCATCTGTGACTCAGTTGAGTACTGTACTTGCACTACAACGGGCTCCAAAGATTCTGTGTGTGAGAGTAAATACAGTATCCAGTTACAGGTGGCTAACCAGTGAGATCTTCACAGACCAGTGCAGTGACTTCTGGAAATTGGGAAATTCTCTGAAATTTTTTGAGCTGAGCTCTTGGCATTACTGCTTACTTACATAAATAAGAACTAAATAATGGAAAAACTAAGAGAGATTCTTCGATGAATTTTGCACAGCTTACAAACCATACTTACGGGTGTATAAAACTCTAGAATTTTCCAAATCTATTAAAAACTATGGTAAAAATTGAGATAATTAACTAAAAGATTTGAATTTTTCTAAACATGAAGTTTAAAATGTAAAAGCTCATTCATTTTTTCTTAACTTAAACAAATTCTACGATTTCATACACCTGTAAATATGGTTTGTAAGTTGTGCAAAATTCATTGAAGAATCTCTCTTACTTATGAAGAAAAGTGTACCTATAAAAACAAATGCAGCCAATAGTAAGTGAAAAGATGATGAAATTTCACATGTAAAAATTTTTTATTTTGTTATGTGTTTGAGTTTCCACTGCTGTGAGTGGGAATCCTGAATCCTTCCTGGTCATGCTGAGTATGTTTTATGAATTTATTTGTAAAAGTATAGACACTGGAAATTAAAATGTCCTATGGTGCCTCTCCTGCTCCAAGTCGGCCTATTTGATGTTCTACCCCTGTTGAGGGGGAAAGACTGTAGTATATGCAGGGGTGGCATCCTGCGTATTTGGCCACCATATTCATGGATGTTCTTTGTAGGTCAGGTATGGCCCCTGCCTTACCTTAGGAGGTTGTTTGTCAACAAAAGATTCAGTGAGCTATTTACCACCAAGCTTGCTGTAGCCACCACTGCATCTGGAGATGCAAGCCGCACTGACAACCCCCTCTCACACCTGCACCGGGATTGCCAGCCGCAGGACGTCCATCAGTCACTCCCAAAGATGGGACCTGCATCTTGGAAGCCCAAGAGCTCATTGGCTTTATCTAGTAGGAAGATGAATTCGTGCCACTATGCAAGGATATGAAGAACAGGACCAGCAATCACTATCTAGAAAAAATGGTGTCACCTAAACGCAACTGCAAATAACAGCAAGCACACTAAGGAGATCTGCACAGGACCTGCAGATGGCAAGTGATGAACAATTTATGCCATGTAACATGTAAAATATGCCTCTCTCTTAAAAGGTTACTGAAACTTCATGTTGAAAATGAGTTATTTGGAAATAAAAAAGCATGAAAACACCAATGAAATCTTTATTATACGTTTAAAAAGGAATAAAAATGTATATTTTAAATAATAGTCTTATGTAATGTGTTTTAGCTTTGGTTCAGATAGACCTGATGTGAATGTTTGCTTATCAAAATATCTTGTGCCTACTTCGGGTTTGAAATACATATACAATTTTGTGCTTGATTGCTGATTATAGAGGTCCAGTTTATCAATTTATCTCATCAAGAGAACATCTTCAAATTAAATTATTAGACAGAAGGATTTATACGGGTCATTAATAAAACTGAGTGCGTGCTAGAAAGTAAAGTAATGCTACCAAATTTTTTTATGTGAGAACTCATAAGGCTTTGTTTTATTTAAAAAACATTATTAACATTCTACATCTTTATTCTACATGTCGAGATACTTTATTTCTCAACATTATCACTCTAGCATCAAAACACATTTCTGCTAATGAGAGACCAATTGGTTGATACTGTCACTGTACAATGTTTGATTTTGTTGACAGAGTCACAGCTTCTCTTCTTCTTGTGCTGCTTCATCACTATCAAACTAAAGTCTTCAAAGGTGTTCTTTAAGTTTTGGAAACAGGTAAAATCAGATGGGACTGTATGGAGGATGATCGATAGCAGTAAACCCAAGGTGTCAGATTGTTACAGATGTCGCAGCACTTGTATGACGTCTGGCATTGTCATGCAGAAGAAGAGGGTGATCCATATATGGACAAACTCTTTGAATTAAAAACTCAGTTACAGCACAATGTTCCTCGTGTGCCAACGTAATTATGTTATACACTGCCTTGTCACATGCTACAATTTGGACCTGTCTAGTGGCTGGCTGTAAGTATGTAGACATGAAGAATAAAGATGTAAGATGTTAATAACGTTTGATTTATTTAAAAAACTTTAAGAGTTTTCTAATAAAAAATTTTGAGGCATTACTTTTTAGCATGCCCTCATATTTGTGTATAACTCATGTGACCACTAGCTTTGCTATCAGTAATATAGTTCTTCTGCCATGCATTGCTTGTGCTGTGTTAAAAAGTTCTGTTATTGAAATCTTTGTTTGTATGTAAATGTTCACACATGTCTCTAAGAACTATATGTGCTCAGGTAGTAGAGATGGTAAAAAGTACTAAGAACTTGAACTACTTTGATTGTTACAGGCTTATTACATCACTTCCTGAACATACACAGCGACTGCTTGTTCTTCTTTTTGGAACATTTCGTGTCATTGCAACTAATGCAGAGCGTGCTCGCACTGGTATGACGTCAGAAGCACTTGGCGTTTCTGTTGCCCCTAGCTTCTTTCAAAGTTGTGTTAGTGATGGAAAAACAGCAAAAATGGAAGATGTTATGAGGTTCAAGGTGTGTAACTATTAATGTGTAATAACTTCCTTCATTTCTTTGTAGGGTTTGTTAAAAAAAAAAAAAAAAAAAAAAAACCAAGTCAGCCATCAGCAGCTTTATTGGTAGCACAGCACCTATATGACATGCTTAATTTTCAACAGTCATGTAACATTATTGCCATTGCATATGTAAATATGGCATGTTGTGTGGATACATTGTTCATTTATTCCCCTTACATAGGTCACATTGTGCCATGATTTACAGCCCTTACAAAAGTTGGTGAAAGTGTATAAAAACGTTGTCAGTCGTAGGGAAAAAGTAAGTTAAACAATAGCTGGAAGAGATCACCTCTCATGTAAAGAATAATTATAAAATCATTTCAAAAACAAAATGTATCCCTTATTGTTGACAAAGCCAAACCCAAGCCTTATAATAACTCAGTTCCAGCATAATTTTTGACTTTGCCAATGATAGCTCATGGCAAAGTGAAAGAGACAGATTTGTCAGGAGTATTGAGTAACGTGATGCTGATAGCTTCCAAAAGAAACAAAAAGACTGATAATAGATTCAATATAGTACAGAGAAAATCAGTGGAAGGCATTTCTGGAGATTAAAGATACATTACAATGTGTACAAATATGTACTCAAAAAGTGGCTGGTGGATATTGGTTTTTGGACTTGAACAAATGTCTTCCTGTTTATAGTTTTCCCATGATTGGCGTGTTTAAATTTCTACAAAGCATGTAGTCTTGTATTATAGTGACAGCTCATGCAATTCGTAGTTTCCTCTTATTAGACAACTGTCTCCGTACATATATGCTAAATGATGACCATAGCGGTATTCTTCCCATGGTATTGTGCCCTCCTGTAATTGTTTCCAGCATACAAAGAAAGAAAAGGTAGGTTGTGCTCTTCCTTTTTATTTTGAAATCCCTTCAGTACAAATTGTTTTTACTAGATGAACGACTTTCAGACTTATTCATTGTTTTGTTGTTTGAGAAATATATTTCTTTGCTTTCTATTCTGTCATAGTAGCAATTCCTTCTTAGACTGTCCTTACAACTGTCAATGTGACTCGTATTCTGTTTTCTTTTCCCGGTTTCACAATCCAAGAACAGTTCCTACAGGGGAATATTGCAATTTATAATCCTAACATTATGTTTTGTTCAATAGCACAACTTTTATAAGTCATGTATTAATTTAAGGACAGTAGATTTGAGATTATATTTAATAACAATTGAGGAAATATAACAACAAAAATGATCAATTTTTGACAAAATAAATTAATTGGGGGTGCCTCACTCCCCGGGGCGGCCACAGATGACTGAATTAACTCTACCTCTTCTACCTCCAACCTCCCTTCCGAAACTGCCACCCTCCTAGGAACTAACTTTCTCTCTCTCTCTCTCTCTCTCTCTCTCTCTCTCTCTCTCTCTCTCTCTCTCTCTCTCTCTCACACACACACACACACACACACACACACACACACACACACACACACACACAGTTACTTTTATGTATGTGCCACCCACCAAACAGCTGTAGACAGTTGGCTCCTTTTCCTCATGTATATTTATTGTTTCTATACTGGAATTGATGTTATTTCAAAACTGTTAAACAATTTTCTACCACTTGATTAATTGACATTGCAGTAGCTTAATTTCAAGAAAATATTAAGGTAAATTAACCTAATTAGAGGACTAAAATGAAGTTGGTATAAAAGATTATAAATAATTGATTGCAGTACTGATGATAATTAACTGCTTGTGAAGTATTCACTAGATATTCTTCTTGAGAGGGGTATAATGCTAAATGCAACTTGGAATATTAAAGTATCTTTCATATTTATTTTACAGTTATTAAGAATGAAACATGTAAGAAGTGGCAAAAATATATTTTGTTTCTTTTATATTGCCTATTAAAATTTTAACTTTACATTTTGAGAGAGGAGACTAGTAAATAAATATTATTTACATTGCAATGTATCTTACAGTTGGGATAAGTGAAGCGAGATAGTAACAAAGTTTTGGCTTTTAGTCTTTAGCTATATATACTTTTGAATTAATCTTTTCCATTTGATACATATTACTATTGGTTCTTGAAGAAACATGCACTGTGTTCCCTGCTGATTGCAGGAACATGTCAAGTATTATTTCTTTACATTGCGAGTCTGTGAATGGGAAAAGTAGAGAAATCTTTGTCATTTCACCTTAGGGTGTAAACAGCAAGCGATATGTATTGTGTATAAAACTTAATCTCATAAGCCGTGAGAGTGGACAAAGGTAGGCTTTAGATACTGTATACTGTATTTAAAATAGAAACTTGTTACACATTTAGTAAACCTCTTTCCTTTATTTCTGAAGTATGCTTGTGGCATTGTGTTGATCCAGTGTGAGTGAGCAAAAGAAATATTTTTATTTAAACTACTCGTATTTTCTCCCCCCAAGTATCCCTCATGTTTATTAGCAAATGTTCAGTTAATCTTTGACTTCAAAACTGTCCAATGTTTCTGCGATTGGTTATGTATACAGTGTACTTCTCCCAAAAGATTTCCATTTCTTGCTGTGAAGAAAGAAACTCTTGAGAAATTTTGCACAATACTGCTTGTGTTACACATATTTCACTGCTCCCTCTTTCATCCTTGGTGAAACTAATAAGTTCCAACTAGTTACCATATGAAAATTGTCAGTAGGTGCACTGTTAAATACAGAAAGGTTAGAGGTTCCAAGACTATGGTGACCAGCAGCTATTTTATAGTAAACAAGGAAAGACTATTGAAAAATATATGATAATCATATAAAGACTGGACAGGAACTATCAGTGGAACACTATGGACAAAATTAAGATATTGAGGAAGTTAGGATAAAGCTCTTGAGTTGTAATAGCATATTCAGAAATTTTCATGGAAATAAACTTACGAAGACTAGGAATGAAACTAAGCATATTCAGTGGACTACAGTTACTATCTACAGTTTGAAACATGTAAGAACAACTAAAACACAGCCCAAACCAAATTCAGGGAAAATGAATAAGAAGACCTAGTGTAAATGAAACACAACAGTTGTAATGTGTGTTTAAAGGTAAGTGAAGGAGATAATTGTGAGCACAGTGGTTTAATGTGGAGGATATCGACTAACTATTGCCACAAACTTTGTTGCAAATGGATTTAGCTGGCATACTGTGTGTCACCAATTTAAACCAGACCACCTGTAATTATTTGTTATTTAGAATCTATAATTTCTGGAAGGTGATTGAAATATCTTACGTTTGTAATGTTTGTGTAGTCTGGGAAATGCAATGTTTGTATAAATAGCAACATCCTGCTATATTCAGTGTTTGTATAAATAGCTGCACTATCCATCCAGGAGATCAGTTTTGGTCTGACCGTACATTGATGTTGGTAATAAATGTGTTTTCAGTACTAAGTGCTGAAATTCAGTGACAATCCTGCATGCGCACATGCGAGCGCGCGCACCCACACCCACACACACACACACACACACACACACACACACACACACACACACACACACTGCAGAGAAAATACCAATACCAAAACACCATCATCATCAGGTGGACTGGGATATTTTTAAATTTAGGAATTTACATGTGATACACAAGTGTCATCTAATCAGCAGACAGTGATAATGCTAAGAAGTTTTCATGATGTTTTTCACTGGTGAAGAAATACCATTATTTACAGCACTGAAAGTTGCTATGTACATTTCTACAGGTATATGAAAGTGGAAATCACTGCGTATCTGCATTAATACACTTTCTATATGCTGCTGTAGCACACCACGTGTGTTTGGCTCAGTCGTCGTACTCTTCAGTCTGAAGATGGTTATGCAGCTCTGCACATCAGTCTGTCATGTGCCAGCCTCCTCAACTCTGAATAACTACAGCAACCTACATCCATTTCAACCTGTGCACTTTATTCATACCTTGGTCCTGCCTCTACAATTTACCCCTCCCCCTTTCCAAAACTTCCCTCCTATACCAAATTTGAAATTCCTGAATCCCTCAGGATGTGTTCTATAACTCGATCCCTTCTTTTAGTCAAAGCTATAAATTTATTTTCTCACCAGTTCAACTCATTACCTCCTCATTAGTTATCCAATCTAGTGAGCAAATCTTCAGCATTCTTCTGAAGTCCATTTTAAAACCTTCTGTCTGCTTGTTGACTGAACTGCTTATTGCCCACAGTTCGCTTCCACACAAGGCTACACTCCAGACTGGTGGGTTCTGAAAATACTTCCAAACAGTTAAATTTATATTAGACATTAACAAATTTTTCTTTTTCACAACTGTTTTCCTTTCTATGTCCTCTCTGATTGAGCCAGCCTTGGGTATCTTGCTGCTCAAATAGCAGAACTGATTTACTGCTTTATGTCTTGTTTTCCTAATCTAATTCCCTCAGCATCACTTGATTTAATCCAACTGTATTCCACTACCCTTGTTGTACTTTCGTCGATGCTCATCTCATAATATCTTTTTCAAGCTACTATCCATCCCATTCAACTTCTCTTTCAAGTCATTAGCTGTCTCTGATAGAATTACAATGTCATAGGCAAACCTCAGAGGTTTTATTTCTTCTCATTGAACTTTAATTCCTTCTTCAGATTTTTCTTTGCCCTTGTGAGGCAAACTGATGAGCTACTTGATTGAGAAGTAGTGGCTCTGGTCTTGTAAACTGACATACAGCCAGGAGAGTGGTGTGCTGAACACCTACCCCTCCATATCTGCATCCAGTGACACCTGTGGCTGGGGAAGACACGGCGGCCGGTTGGTACCATTGAGCCTTCCTGTCCAGACAGAGTTTAGTTTAGTTTATATTTTATTACTACCGCAATGTATCACTTGAATAACATTGGAGATGGACTGCAACCACTGCTTACCCTTTTCACATCCTTCAATTTTTATAACTGCAGTCTGATATCTGTGCAAACTATATGTAAACTTTCACTTCATGAATTTTATCCCTGCTGTGTTCAGAATTTCAAAGACTCTATTCTAGTCAACATTGTTAAGAGCTTTATATTCCTTCCTCCTATCTCTTCTTTGCTCAGTACTGCTTTATCATCAGAGCTCTTGATATAAATACAGTTGCTTCCCTTTCCTACAAATCTCTGTTTAATCTTTGTTTCTGCTAGTTATATCTACTTCTGCTGCCTATCCCAACCACATTCTTCCCTTTGCTTCAGAGATATGAACTCCATCAGTATGGGTATAAAATTCCCACAAGAGGAGGACACCTCTAAACGAGTTCTTGGAATTTCCATTTCCCTTAAACACATTGTCACTCCTGGAGGACCAGTCACCAAGGGCAAGAGGGCGACATGAGTAGCGGACAAGGACACTGGCATATATAATGCTTCCTAGACACATTAGCATCTGCCGAGAGGATGCTCTCTCCACCAGCTACCATTTGGGATTAGTATGAGTAGAGGCAGTTTACCCTCAGCACAAATGTAAGAAAGAGTTGGTGCCTGGGATTGCTACTGACAGCTGGAGAGCCCATTGTAGGTCAACTGACCAGTCAACACCTGCTTCAAACTGGGCATCCACCAGACAATTGGGTACTGGCCCAGCTTGGTGCTGATCATTCTGTCTGGGTGTAAAGAACACTAACTTTACTAGAGGCCTTTGGTATAATGTTGGCACCTGTTCAAGCAAAAAAAAAAAAGTAGTATACACCTACCTCTCAATGTTTTGGAGTGTGATATAGCCAGATTATGAAGAAGGCTTCCCAGACACCTTTGGGAACTTGGAAGATCTGTGCAAACCAGCCATCATTGACCTGGTATTAGCTGGGCTTAATATTACTGTTACAGCCCTGTAGGAAATCGAGCTAACAGATGAGGGTTCAACTCATGAGGATAATTACAACATTTTTATGAAATGAAAAAGATGTGGTCTGTCCTAAAAAAAGACGGAATTGGCTTTGCCGTTTGCAACAATCTATTGCACACCACTGAAAGCTTCACTGGGACCTTGCTTTTGTCAGTTAGCAGCAGACCAATGAAACTGATAGCTTTATACACATCAAGACTGACTTCGACTGTGGACTTAAAGGATCAGTTTTACAAATATCTCAATTGGTGCAGGGAATGCATGCTGGGAATAGTCTATTTATTCTAGATGACTCCAGTGCCCATATCGGACATGATTCTGTGTTGCCCATATCGGACATGATTCTGTGGTTGATCAGACTGCCTAGGCATACATGAAGTGGGCAAGATGAATGAGATTGATTTACAGCTGCATGAATTTTATGCCAAGTGCCAACTGTACATCTCTAACATGGTTGAAGGCTGGATGCACCACTCCAAACACATGCATCAATTAGCCCTTATTTCAACTAAGAGGAAAGACCCCAGCCATTTTTGCCATTTGTGCTCTTTCCACAGTATCAGTTTTGACACAGTTCATATGCTAGTAGTGACAAAAGTGTGCTTTGTCACTCATAAAATTGCCCTATTAAAACATCTAGCAGAACCAAGATCAGTCTTTACAACCACTGAAGAATCCGTGATCTGGCAAATATTTTGAGATAATCCAGAAGGAAGTTGATTCATGGAGCGTAAATGCACCCATTGCTGAAGACTAGCAGAAGATCAAGGCACTTCTTACTGTTGTGGTCACGACTACATTTTTTTTCCATGGAGGCCTAATCCTAGGATTTTTTCCTCAAGAATAATGCTATCTAGAAACCCCTCTGTGATTCTAAGCCTCAGGCAACCATCAGCTTGTACTCAAATCGCTGTGTGCTTGCCGTCGGAATCTAAGCAAAGCCATCAGAGCATCTTCTGTAACTATGCTGACATGTACTGGGATAAACTTTACACATGTTTAAGAAGTTTGCCAGTACTAGGAACATCTGTGGAGTGTATTTAGGTATTAAAAAGGTTATTGGGCCCCACCCCTAAGGAGACTGCCCCACTTGAGGAGACTGATACAACAGTCATCACAGATTGTAATCAACAATTGCAACAATTATTGGAACATTACTGCAGCCTCTATTCACTGCTGATCAACAATAGAGGAATTTTCTCAGTTTGCTATATCTCTACACTGGACACTGTGATTACTAAGGAATAGCTTCAGAGAGCTGTTGAGTTAAATGGGAGAAATTTCCTGTGCTAAAGACATTATCCTCACAAACGTGTCAAATTGGCACCACCCCTCCCAGTGCTCTACAATCTTCTATTACTGCAGGTAAATACATGTGTGATGATTGCAATTGCTACTGCCAAATTTCATTACTGAGTATTATCAGAAAAGTGTTTGCCTGTGTGATGCTGGACAGACTGGGGAAGTTTGCTGAGAATGTGTATCCTGAGTCTTAAGGTGGGTTTTGACTTATGCGATCTATTATTCATCTGATCTTCACACTCAGACAAATTCAGGAAAAATGAACAGAAGACATCATTGTTCATTGCTTTCATCCATCTAAATAAGGCATTTTAGACATATGGTATGGAGAGACTGTATACTTTACTAGTGAAGGTAGGGTAGCGTCTAAAAGTCCTGAAGGCGATATCTTTCCACAGTGATACAGAGGGCACTGTGATATTTGGAGGAAGCACATTGTATACTTCTGTTGTGCAAAGAGGATTTCATCAAGGCTGTGTACTAGTCACTGTGTTGTGTGGGATATTCCTCTCATTACTTCTCAAAGTTGCTTCAGGAAAACAAACCTGGGCATCTACCTACTTAACAGGGCTGAAATTTACATCTCACTACTCAGATCCATGGCATATTGTGAGGACATACTTGTGAGAAACATTGTATTTGTTGACCATGCAGCATCCATAATACATACTCAAGACAATCTACAATGGCTTAATGGACAAATTTGCTGCTGTATGCAAGCTTTTTCTCTCTATCCACGAATGAAAAGAAGACTGTGTCCTCGGCACAAGTACATCTGGATAAGCCTGCGATAAGAATTAATGTCAGAAGATCTTTCTCTGGACAACAAAATATAAACATGAGTACAGGTAAAGCAGTGAATACTTTTGAGAAGCTCCACACAAGAGTATGGGACAACAAACACCTTAAGGTAACTACAAAAATACTCATCTGTCAAGTATCTGTTCTGAGCACCCTTTTCTATGGTGCTGAGAACCGGTCATCATATTTAAACAAGAATGTAAGCTCAACACCTTTGATCTACAGAGATTAAGAAATATTCTGGGCATAACAAGGAGGGACCATGTGACAAATGAGATGGCCCTGAACACTGTGGAGCTACTGAGTATCACCACCTCTCTCAAAGAAGGTTACTGTGGTGTCTAGGACACTTGGCTCATATGGGTCACTCCCATCTCCCCTGTCACACACTACTATGTGAGGTAGTATGTGTCAAGAGACTGCCTGGAAAATCTGCATTGTGCTGTAAGTGTTGCATCAGGGACGATAGGAACATATTTAATATTAACTGTGTCTGATGGGAGGAGCTCACTGAAGACTGTAGCAGATGGAAGAAACTTGTTAAGGATGACAACAAGTTCCACAAAGTCACTTGCCTCAGCAAATTATCTGTGAAATGAGCATTTAGACAAGGGCATGTGACAGACCCCTCCTCTGGGGTGGTATGCACTTGCTCCACCTGTGGGTGCCAAGTGGGCCTCTCAGATTGATCCCTTGAGTCACCAATAATAGTGTATGCATGATTCTACCTGAATCTTAATTTAGGAAGTATAGGCAGCCTTTCATTTGTTCTCTACCATTGGAATGCAAAGATGTATCACAAAACATTCTAAATATTTGTGAGTCTTCAAAGGTACTGAGGTACATTAATGCTATGTGTACATACATAATAGTATATCTTTTGAGAGTAATTATTTTAATTTTAAAGCAGAATGCAACTATGATGAAAATTAGTAATATAGTTTTACAGATTTTGGTAGGTTTATGTTATTAATCATATCTTAAGATAATTACAAATATTAATTCTCTAAGAATTACAAATAGGCTTGTGCTACATGTACACAAGTGTTGACACTGTTTACTGATAGCATATTAGTCTGAGTAATTTGTGAAGTAGGTGACTGAATTAGATTAACTTTTTTGTCCAAATTGCTAGTTGTGTATGAATTAGACAAAAATTACTGAGTGATTCACCTGATAATGATGACATGACCAATGAAATGCATAGTCATGTTTAAAATAAGAATGAATACAGCAGTAAATGTATATTTATATTATTAAAAATGTAAATAGCAGATGGTATGGTGCAAATGAGGTAGAATTTGTTGCTAAAAGCCTCTGAGTTCCCATTGCAATTAATTCCAGTGATGCAAGCCATAGAACTAATAACAAATAAGACACCTCTTTGCTGTTATGAAGAGTTTAATGTTTTGGAAAGGGTTTTCGCTACTTTATGATGTGTCAAAGGTGGAATTATTTTGATTCATGATGATGATGATGACAGCCACAAAAGACTTCGCAGCAATGACAGTTAATTGACTGTTGAACAGATTAGCCTGACATGCAACAGACACCACACAACCAGACACTCTAGTACTGAAAGCTAAAAACTGCCCAGCAGTGTACTTTTAACTGTGCTTGCACACTTCTCTACACTTCCCCTATGTGCTGAGTAGTAGATTGTCAAAATTCGTATTGTTACCCTAGTTTACTCTAGTTCTTCCAAAATATATGTAACAGGATGTAGGTCCCTTTTTGATATCGCGTTCTTCAATCAGTTATTGCTTTGGCAGTGAAGGAAAATAGACAAGACATGATTAATTCATATTGATAAGTGTATGATGATCATTCCAGTGCAGTATAGTGATTGTTGGTAGCTTATGAGGTAAGTTACGTTAACTTGTGACTGCCTGTAGACATGATGATCCTGTGACAGAAATAAA
This sequence comes from Schistocerca gregaria, assembly GCF_023897955.1. Taxonomy (NCBI): domain Eukaryota; kingdom Metazoa; phylum Arthropoda; class Insecta; order Orthoptera; family Acrididae; genus Schistocerca; species Schistocerca gregaria. Next base: position 467,798,322 of record NC_064922.1, read on the forward strand.
TGATGATCAGATGTGTGTGCCAGGTTTTACACTCTGCAGCCAAATCAGTGTTAATGAACAAAATACACTACAGAGATAAGATTTCTTTTGTGGTGTGACATCAGAAAAAATTAGCCGGTTAATATTTGTAGATACCCTTTTTTATTGGTGTTTTCTTTATACCATTTTGATTCTTATCGATGTAATCTATACTTCATAAGATCTTTATTCATCTATGGTATCTTCTGCTGCACTTGGCTTTGCTGATCTGTATGGGTTCACAGCACTTTGTCACCCCATTGTTAAATACTTGACTACAGTTGTTTTTCATGTGCGTATTTTCTTATGTAATTGCATTATTCATTTCTCCAAATATATTTTAATGTGTTCATTGTTGCAGAATATTATTTTAAATAAGTAAAGTAAAATCACATCTCATGCTTGAAGTTATATTGTCAGACATTGTGTGTTGACATTAAAAAATAAAGTAGTTCATATAAGTGCAGTGTATTGTTTTATTTTGCCCTTCATGCTTCATTTAGGAAAAGGAAGATTCTCTGTTCCAAGACCTAAAAAGGAACTTTAAAATTTAACCATAATTTCTTCTTATTCTTGGCTTGTCCACAGCTCTGTCTTAACTTTTTTTGCGTCTTCGATGTACACATAAAGGGCACTGATTTTACAATACAAAGCCCCTACAAGAATCAAAATATTTCTGAACCTCTGCCAACATCTGATCAAATCATGTTCTCACAGTTGTGAGATGTCTTTACCTTGCAATTTAATGGATATGAATTGTGGGGATTGTCCCTTGAGATGTATGTTAAGTTTCATGAAACATTTTATATGATATAGCTGACTCCCACTTATGTTGCAATCTGCTTTTGACTGTATCAGGAATGGAACAAGAAAATGCTATGTTTTAACAAATTGTTTAAATGTCTTCAGTCCATATGCCAAACCACAAACCTTAGTCGACACTTGATATAGCTGTAGCAGTCAGTAAGTTGTTCAGTGTGTGTGTGTGTGTGTGTGTGTGTGTGTGTGTGTAATCACATAAATGTACATTTAATCAGTCATTCAGTTGCAAGTAACCTTTTTTTTTTATATTCGCCATTACTGTATGTTGTTTTCACTGTCAGATTTCATTGTAGCAAGATAGTACAAAAGAGGATCACAGAAATATGGTTCAGTGACATAAAGCAATGGATGGGTGTTCTTACAATGATCCTATGTAACTAGTATACAAATTATAACACAGTATCGTTCACAGCTACTGGATAAGCATATATCGAAATTCCCATTCTTATCTTCATGAGTACAAAAACATTGTTAAACATGTTCTTTCTCACCTTTCCAAAATTTCAGCTTTTGTAATGAAAGTTGTAAGTGGCATATTTTATTAGAATGGCAAACAATTTGCTCTAGGGAGGGTCCAGACAAAATGTGAATTTGGTGCTTTTTTTTTCTCTCGTTCCATTTGCGTCCATGTGGAATTTTTCAAATGTAACAAACCCAAACTCCTAGAAAATTTGAGAACAAATCGTTGACAAAGTGAAAAAGTTGTCTTCTTTGCTTCAAACTTTTGCTGTAGAATTAAGATATTTTCCAGTTATCTATCCTCATTTATGTCAGAGCCTCATGGAAAAATAATGCAAAGGTGTGTACATGATGTACAGTAAGGTTAAGTGCTCTCTTTTTATTTTATGCATTGGAACACAGAAAAATATTTAAGAGCTTAACGAAGTTACTGTACATTTTGTGTGTGTATGTGGAGGGCAGGGGGCATGTATAGTTGTAGTCTGTGTTGTTAAACAACTAGCCCAGCAAGTTTCCATTCTTCTTTGTCTGTCTGCTTCTATAACTCGGTGAGTGATCTTTACTCGTTACGTATTTACAGTCTGCCAGAACTTTCCTTACCATGTCATCATGGGATATTGTTTTAAGTTTGTAATGTGTACTAATAAACAGGACTTTCTGTTTGGTTTCTCTTTTACATCATTATCAGCATAATATTGGAGATATATGTAATAGAACAGTCTCCTTGAAGCCTTATTTTGCTGCAGTTTAGGTACTTGTAAGCCCAAGAACCCAAACTGGGCTAAAAGCAGGTGATAAACATCACTATCTTGTGAAGATGGTTGATTCGCCTACTCATTTTTTTTCTAGACAAGATTTTTTTCAGTTTCTCTGTTACCCACATGTAATACATTGCATTCATTGGACTGTTTCTTTGTAAGGAATAAGTAGATTGCTTCCTTTCTGGTTTAGAATGTCCATAGTTCACAACTTTTGATGTATTGGCAGCACTTTTAATAAGTAAACAGATTTGTTTATAAATTATCCATATATAGCAGATGTTCTTGGAAGTTTCTCATACAGTACAACAGTTGTTTAGATTTCAAAAGTGATAAATACATTGAGAGAGAGAGAGGGGGGGGGGGGGGGTAGTATAGAGACAGTGCCAGTTCAACAATACAAGAACCATTTGTTAGAACAGTAATTTACTTTGGTTGCTTTGGTATAAGGGAGAGAAAATGAACTTCTTGCACAGTACCATATTTAATTAAGCTTGGCATGCTGTGTCATACCCCTAATGTTGTGACTTAATTTCCTTCAGGTGCAATAATTAGATTGTGTCTTGCCTTTTTGACCACTAAAATTTCAAATGACTGTATTTTTGCATTTATGTTGAAAAAATTTGAGAAGAAAATTGAAGTCCAGGGGGAAAGAAACCAAAAATGTTGAGCTTTGCTGCTGATGATGTAATTCTGTGAGAGAAAGTAAAACAAGAGTAATTATTAGGTAATTAAATCATGTGATGCTGTTTGAATGAGATTAGGATATGAGACACTAAAAGTTGTTGAATTTTATTATTTGGGCAGCGGAGTAACTTAAGAATGGCATAAGTAGAAGGAGTATAAGATACAAATAAAAAGAAAAACGTTTTTGACAAAGAGCTTGTCATTTTTGACGTATTTGTGTGGAGTGTAGCCTCAATCGGGATTGGAACTGGGATGATCAGCAGTTCAGACAAAAAGAGAATAGAAACTTTTGAGCTGTGATGCCACAGAATAATGTTGAGAATTAAATGGGCAGGTTGAATACTAATCAGGAGGTACTAAACTGTGTTATAGCGGGATATCAAGGTTAACTATAGTAAGCAAGTTCAGACAGATGACGTCGACGACAATTAAGTTCACAAAGAGAAACTCAGAGTGCATGTTCTCTGGAATCCAGCAACTTTTTCAGTAAGAATGATTTAACTTAAAAAGTAATGTTATAGACTAATTTCACTGTTTATTTCACTCTCTGTGTCAGGATTCAGGTCAGTAAAAGAGTTAGATGCACTAGTAATCTGATAATATCACTGCCCAACATTGTGTACAACCCTTGATAAAGAGAATGCCTCACCATGAAGGAATATTAAATGCAGATCAAATTGAAGTGTTTCATAGTAAATGCCACATGGTTGATAGTTTACACCTATGGGGTACAGAACACTTATCCAATGGATTGTTTATAATGTCTATTCTGGGAAGTTAAACAAATGCTTCAATAATGCCGTGGTATATCGTGGTCCATATACCAGTTGTGTGAAGCTTTCCGCATGTACTTTTGGTCCAGCCTTAGATTTTCAGCTAACAAAGTTTCGACAGTTAAGGAAGACTCCACACACATCTTTTGTGTTCATGCAGAATTCCATTAAAAATAAGCACTTCAGGATTGTGTGTCAGGATGGAAAAACTGGAAAACACATCTCCACTCTCACACTGTGCCTACAATGTGTGTACTAGTCATTATGTGCTGTTCAAGATTTTAGCACCACAGTACCTGACTTTTGTGATCAAAAATTAAATTACATTGTGTCTCTGGACTTACACATAAATATCATCAGCAGAATAAGAATAAAAGGATAAGACTCATTATTGAACCTGATGTTCTTCATTTCTGAGCACTGAAGTCATGGCATATAGGGTGATTTAGATGTGTTTTCATAGGTCAGAATACCTTTGATAGTGGACTCTGGCTGCATTGTAGTGTGGTATAGAAGTGATTTTTAAGTCTCATTTCTGTTAGACTATTCACTATTTCCATCCTGAAATAACTTTCTAAATCCAGCCAAATTCTATATTCAGATCAGCATTAAACAGGAAGCTGCTAATCCATATTCTGTTCGCTAGTTTCACCGTTTTGATGCAGTACTGCTAAGGCACAGCACTTGATCACTCATTTGTCAACGTCTCCACTGAAAATACACACATTATTGTCCCCACGTAGCTGCTCACTGCCTACACAGTAAAATTAAAAATATGTTCTTGTATAGAGTGTGTGTGTGTGTGTGTGTGTGTGTGTGTGTGTGTGTGAGGGGGGGGGCACATGCGCATGCACACTTGTGTGTGGAGGAGGGCGTATGCATGAGAGAGAGAGAGAGAGAGAGAGAGAGAGAGAGAGAGCGCGGGGGGGGGGGGGGGGGGGAGATTAAGGATCAGGTCCCACCAGTGCACTCCTCCCCTCTCACCACCTCAGCAGGCCACACCCAGGTGTGATGGGCCTATGTTTGGCAGCAGGAGGGAGGGAAGGAATTGCAGAAGACTATGCCCTGCAAAAGACAGTCAGTCTTGAGGACTGCCTGAAGATGGAAACCAGTCATTTTGCTAAAATATCACATAGTTTGCACAGTGCCACCCTGCTGAATACTGGAGAACATTTCAAAATGCTTTACTGACCATACCATCAAAGCAAGATGCTTGATTAATCCTCGCAACTGCACCTCCTTCAGCACCTCTATTCTACTTCCCAAGCTTTACTAATGTCCTTCAACATAAATTACAAGACTAGCAGTCGTGTAAGAAAGGATATTGTGCAGGTATAAGTAGCTGCAGCATAGGGCTTGTGTCCAGAATGAATTTTTACTCTGCACTGGAGTGTGCACTGTTTTGAAACTTCCTGGCATGGCCCTGCAAGGTGCACAGAAGACACCCTGTGAAGTTCGGAAAGTAAGAGAGAGAGGTACTGGTGGAGGCAGATCCGTGAGGATGGGTTATGAGGTATGCCTGGGTAGCTCAGTCAGTAGAGCATTTGTCTGTGAAAATCCAAGGTTCCAATTTTGAGTCCTACTCCCACACACAGCTGTAATCTGCTAGGAAGTTCATTCCCACTATAACAAAATTTTTCACTAACTATGTGATGTTATGCAATACACTTATAAAAAAGTATTAATTTTTGAGAAGTCTGTTTTAACTGTGTTAAGTTTATCAAATTGTTCTTCAATGGAAGTCTGTGCATACTGTGCACAAACTGCAACTGCATAATATTATTCCATTATATTGTTCGATATAAGTTCCAGGTACTTAAGACATGCTATGTCCATATTAATAAAGTTTACTCAAGAGATGTGAATAAAGATAGATTATTGTTGATGATTACTGCTGGACAAGTTAACAGCCGGCCGGTGTGGCCAAACGGTTCTAGGTGCTTCAGTTTGGGACCGCGTGACCGCTATGGTCGCAGGTTCGAATCCTGCCTCGGGCATGGATTGGTGTGATGTTCTTAGGTTACGTAGGTTTAAGTAGGTCTAAGTTCTAGGGGACTGATGACCTCAGATGTGAAGTCCCTTAGTGCTCAGAGCCATTTGAACAAAGTTAACAATTTCTGTTACCATACCTATTTCCTTATGCATTCATAATTGCTGCACACTTCAGCATAATCACTCCTCACTGGTGGAGTATGAAATTGAATTGAAATGGTTTACGGCCCAAAAAATTTTCTCTGATAAAAACTGTCTCAGATAGGCACAGCAGAAAAACTTTTCCTGGGTCTACCTCTTCTCCTTCTCCCATGAAAACTTTCTTGAGACTCCCAAGTTTCTGGCATTCTCTGTGCATGTCCTGCCCATCTTATTCTTCCCTGCTTAATTTTAACGACAGTATCCATATGTCCAAAAAGTGTTTGTAGTTCTACATTTGTCCTTGCTTTCCAGCCGTCTTCCTCTCTCACTGCTCCAAAAATCCTTCTCAGTATCTTTCTTTCCCATCTCAATAATCAGTTCTCCTTTAATGTCAATACCCAGCCTTCTGATCCATATATTACTATCGGTCTTAATACAGTCACATATATTTTGATATTTGTATTCCTGCTAACATTCCTAGAATAAAATACATTCTGCAAGGCAAAATAGCAACAATTTCCACTTGCTATTCTTTCTTGGATTTCTACTGCTAGTTTATTGTCCTCTGTTAGTACAGAACGTAAATATTTATTTTCGCTCTTTCACATTCTTTCCCATTCTTTACCATTGAATTCTTTTGTCCGTTTATATTGGGCTCCCCCATCACCATATACTTTGTTTTGTCTATGTTTACTTCTATACCTACTTCTCTTGTTGCTTCCTCTACTGCATCATAGTTCCTTTTCAGTGCCCTTACATTCCTTGCCATTAATGCTATGTCATCTGCATATGCTACCACTTGAACTTACTGATTAAGTATTGTTCCTCCTGGTTTTATCGTCATTTGCCACATCACCTTTTCTAAAACTAATTTAAATAGCATTGTAGAGGTCACGTCTCCCTGTTGTAGCCCCCTCCGTACTTGGAATTCACCACATAGCTATTGCTCTTTTCTTACTTTACACACTGTTGCTTTCAGTGTCATTTATGTTCAATTGACCAGTTTTAGTGGGATTCTAAATTTTTTCATGATCTGTATAATTTTCTTCCTGTGTAGGCTGTTCTACGCTTGCCTAAAATCAATGTACAACTGATGTAGTTGCTTGTCATACTCGTAAAACTTCTCTAGCACTTGTCTTAATAAAAATATCTGATCCATCATGGATCTGTTCTTCCTAAATCGAGCCTTAGAGTCCCCCAATATCCTTTCTATCATCCCTTGAAGTCTGGAGGTTACAATTTTATTAAATATCTTACGTCTTACGTCCAAGAGAGTGATTCCATGGTACTTGCTACATTCTGACTTGTTGCCATTTTTTTATGTAATGGGCAGATAATTCCCATGTTCCAATCCTTAGGCATTACCTACTTTATCCATATTTCCTTTATCAACTCATGGACTGCCTCCTCCATTTTCTTTCCCCCATATTTTAATAATTCTGCCTTTAACCCCTCTTCTCCTGCAGCTTTATTATTTTTTTAGTCTCTTGATAACATTCTTCACTTCCTCTAGCGTGGTACTACTTCCTCTTCCCGATCCTCTACGTCCAACTCTGATTCTAATCCTGAGTCCTGTTTCCTTTCATTCTCAGTCATGGTTCCTTCTTCTTTATCCCCTTCTTTCCCATCAATCAGTTTGGTAAAATACTTTTGCCACCTTTTTAGGACTTAACATTTATCTCCAATTACATTTCCATCCTTATACTTAAAGAAAACTGCTCATGGTTGGAAACTTTTCTACAAATCTCTTGTTCTTTCATAGAACCTTCTGATCTCTTTATTGTCAAGAGAGAAATGAAGCGAGATGGAGAATATTGCAAAGGGACACGAGGTTAGCAGCAGAAGAAAAGATTGTTTCACATCCAAAATTTACATTCCATCAACTAACTCGTGCAGTATTTTATGCAAGAGTTTGGATATTACTTCTTTGTGTTCATTATGCTCCAAATAACAGAGCAGACCTGTTCACTCACATACCAAGAGGGTGCAGAAGTCGGAGATTCCTTTTATTTACTATTGTAATTTGGTCTGGAAGAATCTGTCAGCATAAAAATTTTGTTATACTTTTCTATACATGTCAATGTATACAATCAGTGAACGAGGTTCTTTATCACTGTAGGCCACATAGTTTTTTTTTTAATGCCGTGGATTTATTCCCCTTTGAAATAGTGGATGATTGGATCAAGTTTATTGTTTCTTGTTTACTGTTTGTTGTATTCACTATATTCAAACTTCTTGTCTAGTGATAATGCAAAACAAGCTGCAGGTACAGTAGTTCATTTCTGTCCTCTAAGAAGAAACTACGTGAACCTAACAGACTGAGGTTATATCAAATTCTGTTAAAGGCAGTTCTACAAGTACTGGGTGCTACTGTGCTTGAAAAACAATATTTTATATGAAATTATATGCAGGCAGTTTTGCAGTACTAGAATAAAGATTTCTTTTAAAAAATCAAAGATTAAAGTTTTTCTTTGTGTGGTGAATGAGAACCAAAATTTCTTTAAAAGTTTGATTTGTTGAGATTTCTGTACTTTTGATGTGGCTGTATATTTTTCCCTGGAAAACAACTTCATGCCATGGCACTAACAGTCTGTGGATAGTTTTTAGGCGGTTTTCCATCTGCCTTGGCGAATGTGAGCCGGTTCCCCTTATTCCGCCTCAGCTACACTATGTCGGCAATTGCTCCGCAAACAAGTTCTCCACATAAGCGTAAACCACCATTACTGTACCACGCAAACATAGGGGTCACACTCGTCTGGTGTGAGACGGTCCTGGGGGGTCCACTGGGGGCCGAACCGCACAATAACCCTTGGTTTGGTGTGGTGCGGTGGAGGGGTGAAATGGACTGCGATAGTCATCATGGGGTTGTGGACTACTGCGGCTGTGATGGGGACGGACCCTCTCCATCATTTCTACGTCCCCGCTTGACATACAATACAAAACAATAGAAGAGATAATTTAGAAGGAAAACAGTGTTTCAAAGTGAATTAAGAATAAGCAGTACTGTAGTTTATTCAAAGTAAAATCAACAATAGTGGCAAAAATTGGGGGAGAGGGCTAAATTAAATTTCTTGGAAGTAAAAGGACAAGATAAAAATCTTCAGTGGTCAGATGCTAACTTACAGGGTGTTTCAAAAGTGACCGGTATATTTGAAACAGCAATAAAAACTAAACGAGCAGCGATAGAAATACACAATTTGTTGCAATATGCTTGGGACAACAGTACATTTTCAGGCGGACAAACTTTCGAAATTACAGTAGTTACAATTTTCAACAGCAGATGACGCTGCAAGTGACGTGAAAGATATAGAAGACAACGCAGTCTGTGGGTGTGCCATTCTGTACGTCGTCTTTCTGCTGTAAGCGTGTGCTGTTCACAATGTGCAAGTGTGCTGTGGACAACATGGTTTATTCCTTAGAACAGAGGATTTTTCTGGTGTTGGAATTCCACCGCCTAGAACACAGTGTTGTTGCAACAAGACGAAGTTTTCAACGGAGGTTTAATGTAACCAAAGGACCGAAAAGCAATACAATAAAGGATCTGTTTGAAAAATTTCAAGGGACTGGGAACGTGACGGATGAACGTGCTGGAAAGGTAGGGCGACCGCGTGCGGCAACGACAGAGGGCAACGCGCAGCTAGTGCAGCAGGTGATCCAACAGCGGCCTCGGGTTTCCGTTCGCCGTTTTGCAGCTGCGGTCCAAATGACGCCAACGTCCACGTATCGTCTCATGCGCCAGAGTTTACACCTCTATCCATACAAAATTCAAACGTGGCAACCCCTCAGCGCCGCTACAATTGCTGCACGAGAGACATTCGCTAACGATATAGTGCACAGGATTGATGACTGCGATATGCATGTGGGCAGCATTTGGTTTACTGACGAAGCTTATTTTTACCTGGACGGCTTCGTCAATAAACAGAACTGGTGCATATGGGGAACCGAAAAGCCCCATGTTGCAGTCCCATCGTCCCTGCATCCTCAAAAAGTTCTGGTCTGGGCCGCCATTTCTTCCAAAGGAATCATTGGCCCATTTTTCAGATCCGAAACGATTACTGCATCACGCTATCTGGACATTCTTCGTGAATTTGTGGCGGTACAAACTGCCTTAGACGACACTGCGAACACCTCGTGGTTTATGCAAGATGGTGCCCGGCCACATCGCACGGCCGACGTCTTTAATTTCCTGAATAAATATTTCGATGATCGTGTGATTGCTTTGGGCTATCCGAAACATAGAGGAGGCGGCGTGGATTGGCCTCCCTATTCGCCAGACATGAACCCCTGTGACTTCTTTCTGTGGGGACACTTGAAAGACCAGGTGTACCGCCAGAATCCGGAAACAATTGAACAGCTGGAGCAGTACATCTCATCTGCATGTGAAGCCATTCCGATGGACACGTTGTCAAAGGTTTCGGGTAATTTCATTCAGAGACTACGCCATATTATTGCTAGGCATGGTGGATATGTGGAAAATATCGTACTATAGAGTTTCCCAGACCGCAGCGTCATCTGTTGTTGATAATTGTAACTACTGTAATTTCGAAAGTTTGTCTGCCTGAAAATGTACTGTTGTCCCAAGCGTATTGCAACAAACGGTGTATTTCTATCGCTGCTCGTTTAGTTTGTATTGCCGTTTCAAATATACCGGTCATTTTTGAAACACCCTGTATATTAAGTGTGTGGGTGATAGCAAGTAGACATGAGGAATATAATTCTTAGCTGTGATCCATGTACAAAAATGGGCTGATGACTGTTGTCAAACTTACGAACTAGCTACAATTATTTGTCTGAATCTGAGCATCAGCAAGTGTACATATAACCCCTCTGCCCGAAATACACACTTCTACCACTAATACCGTGAACAATTTTTAAATTATCTCACTTCCTGCTGTCAGATAGTATTTTTGGTTTTGTAAAGTCCAGGAGCATCTTTCCTCCATATTGGGCTCCTTCAGTACTTCCAGCACACACTATTGACAGATCCCTCCCTCTGTAGAGACTTCTAGTGTTCATTCTGTCTGACAGATAATGAGTTACTGTTTTCAGTTGTTATGTGAACAGCTTTACTCTACTTTTCTAAAATGTCATGTTAATGTTCCTGTGTGCTGCGTTATTTCAGCCTACAGTTATTTCTGGTTTTTATTTCTGTTGTTGCTGTAATCTCCAGACAGAACCAACAGATTCTGTCACAACTTGAATTTTTCTGTTTTTATAAATAAATTTCGAAAGGGATTCACTTGTTGCCCAACTGATGTGTGTTAAAGCACCGCTTCTGGGGATTGGGAGGTGTGCTGGCCTTGAATTGAATCTGCCCAGCAGATTAAAGTCAAGGACCAGTGTGCCAGCCAGCCTGAACGTGATTTTTGAGCCGTCTCCCACATCCCACGAAGTGAACACTGGGCTGTTTCCAAGTCCCACTGCAGTTCCACAATTCACAATCATTTGGAAAATTTTTGCATACTTGCACATGATAACACTATTTGCAGGTAGTTGAGGGCAGGTGGGCAGTTGGGGCTAATGGGGTGGCGACAGGAAGAGCATCAGGCCACCCCTTAAATCATCGTGCTAAATCTGTTACTAACTATTGCGAGACAAAGGCACAAAAAAAGAAGAAGAAAAGTGTTCACTTGTGCATTGCAGTTTAATCACTCAATTTATCAGTTCCTCTGCAACACCAATTATTTCCCTTTTTGGTGTATATTTCATTTCTCTGTACTGTCCACATGACTGTCACTGTACACATCACTTTGAAGTTCATGGCAGTGGGTTTTTGCCATTGTAATATATTTTGTTGTTACTTCCTCTGCCATTCTACAAAGGATGGAAAAATGACTGCTTAAATGTGTCTGTGCGCATTATAGTTAGTCTCATTTTGTCCATTCTGTCCCTGTGGGAACAATACATAAGGGTTACGTTTCTAGATGCTGCACTGATTCTTGAATTTTTTGTTATAAGTTTTCGTGGTGTAATTGTCATCTGTCTTAAAGTGTATGCCATTTAAGGTTTTTAAATTAAACCATTGACTATTTTTGTTGCCCTTCATAGTATATGTTAAACATCTCGTATTTCATTTGGTATGGGTACCATACATTTTGACAGTATTCTAGAATGAGTCACGTGAGTGCAGACTGTATTTGTTGTTGTTGTTGTTGTTATTATTATTATTATTATTATTATTATTATTATTATTATTATTACCAAATAAACATTAGATGGCTCAGACTACATATAAATACTGTAAAGCTCAGTACATTGAAGCGCTTCATCTGGTGCTTCATGTAGACTCTTCATGCCATCAGGAAATGTCAGTGAGTGCACTCGCTCACAATGTGGCCCATTGTCTGAATAACACCACAGGTCCCTGTACTGTCAGTCCAAAAGCCCCACTTGTGCATGTTGTATTTGTACAGTCCTTATCCAATCCAGTATTGCAAGCTGTAGCCACACGCCCTTAGAATGATGAAAGCCTGGTTTGTGATTAAGTTTGTGGTTCCAAATTTTCTTGGTTTGCCACCCATGTTACCATTAAATGACCAGGTGGAATCTAATGGGAAGCCTTCGGACTCCTTCATTATCTGGTCTTGAGGATTTGAGGTATTTCCTAGGCAGTGAGAGAACATCATGGAGAGGGATTGATTCAGTTTTGCAAGCTTGCTTGTAAAGCTTGTTGAGACCCACCTTTTGGCAAAGGTGAGCTACACAGATCTTCAATAGTACTGGCTGCCACCATGTAGGTGTAATGTGACTGTGCTGCTAATGGTTCTCATAGGTGCATGCAAGTGAATGTCAACTTTCTCTTAGCATAAGCGCAGAGTATACCAGTGCAACGGATGGTCCACAGAGAACTGATTTATTTCCTCCCCCTGTACTGCCTGCCAACTTCGCTCACCAGGTTCATTCATTGTGGCACCAAAGCTAGTATCTATCATGGATGACAGACACTGTAATTGAGGGCAGCAGAGCAAAAGCAAAACTGTTGAACTCTGTTTCAATTGTGATTCACTGAAATTTTAGTCATTGGCTAGTGCTTTTCTGCATTTTGTTAATTGCACAGGTTTTCATTCCTGAATATTTAAAGCAAGTTGACAATATTTTCACCACTCAAATATCTCTTCAAGATCTGTCTGGGCATTTGGGCAGATTGTTTCAGATAGTACTTCATTATAGGTAACTCCACACCTATAAAAAAGCTAAGTTTACTATTAACACAGGTCATTAACATACTTCATCAACAGCAAGTGTCCCGACACACTTCCCTTGGGCATGTATGAAATTACTTCTACAAATGTTGATCACTCTTCGTCCCACATAACGTGCTGCATCTTCTGTACCAAGAAATCTCTAGCCCCATCATGTATCTTGTTCGACACACCATAAGATTGTACTATCATTAATACATGCTGGTGTGGCACAGAGTCGAGTATTTTTCAGAAATTGAGAAATACTGCATTGACCCAATTGCTTTGAATCATGGCTTTTAGGATGTCACAAGAGGAAAACACAAGCTAGATTTGATCAGCATTTTCAAACTATACACTAGTTGACATATTCTGGGATTCAACATCAAATGGAGGTGAACAATATTGACTAGAAAAGTTTCATGGATCACTTTTGCTAAGTTAATCTAGATTTGTGTTATGTGCTTCTTCCTACCACCAGGTACTATTAGACTGAAGATGTACAATCTACTATGAGTAAAGCAGAGGCTGCAAATTCCACATAGAATTTGATACCTCTGGGGCTTTGTTCCATGTTAGTGATTTCAGTTTGTTTCTCAACACCACTGGTAGTAACACCATTATTACTCGCCTTAACAGTTGTGGAAGAGTTCAGCTGGGCCCATACTTCTGGATTTAGTTTTGTGAAGGAACACTTACAAACAGAGTTAAGTATTTTTGTGTTTGCTCTTTTAATTTTGGTTCCCATGTCATTCATGAGTGTCAGGATGCTAACTACAGCCAGCCGGAGTGGCCGAGAAGTTCTAGGCGCTGTAGTCTGGAGCCACGTGACCGCTACAATCACAGGTTCGAATCCTGCCTCGGGCATGGATGTGTGTGATGTCCTTAGGTTAGTTAGGTTTTAGTTGTTCTAAGTCTAGTAGGGGACTGATGACCGCAGAAGTTAAGTCCCATAGTGCTCAGAGCCATTTGAACCTCCTTTATATACTGACTGTGTCTTCACTGGCAAGCTTAACATACAACTAAAATTTAAGTTTTTGTGACAGGTCTTTTGGTAAAATTCTGCAATGGTAATCTTTGAAAATTTCACACATTGCCCTTTTGACATCCAAAGGTGTTTCAATCAGCATCTCCCCATCTATAGTCACCAAGCAAGGTGGCGCAGTGGTTAGCATACTGGACTCGCATTCGGGAGGACGACGGTTCAATCCCGCGCCCGGCCATCCTGATTTAGGTTTTTTGTGATTTCCCTAAATCGCTCCAGGCAAATGCTGCGATGATTCCTTTGAAAGGGCACAGCTGACTTCCTTCCCCATCCTCCCTAATCCGATGAGACCGATGATCTCGCTGTTTGGTCTCTTCCGTCACACAATCCAATCCAATCCAATCCCATCTATAGTCCTATGTTTTTTTTGCAACTATTTTGATGTAGTCCCTGTCTCCTCAGCAGTTTCTTTACAGAGCGTGCAGACCATTGTGGATCCTTCTCACCATGAACTGTTCTTCTAAGGAGATGTGATTTCTTTCACCATCCTTGTCCATTTCAAATTTCACTGTGTTTCTGATTCCATGTTTTTAACATGACATTAAGTCTTAATTTTTCTATCTTTAAAAAGATGTCCTTTAATAAATTTTCTTTCTTTCTTCAGATGGACAGAAGAGAAAATAGTGAATCGTATCCTAAGCAAGGAACTCGATATTACGATTAGTTTTAATTTCGTGCAAGTTTTGTCAAGGCTTGACTACTAGAAGATTGGCTGGGGCCCCAGTGTCATGGCACTTCTTTCAGCCCTCCAAGTTCAAATGGATCAGTTTTGTTACTTGAACAATAACATTTGATGTTCTGTGGCTATATTCTTTTTTTGATGCAAATCTAATCAGATCACATCATTGATGAAATTCATTGTGGCCAGTGAGACTCACATAAAAAGAAAAGCATATCCTATGCAGTAAATGATCGAAAAGAATATCTGTTACTCATACCTCCATGTTTAATGGATTATGAATTGGATCTGCAGCTTCTCTAAGACCTTATGTGGAAAGCTTTATCAGGAAGGTTTTGCAGTAGGTAAATACAATATACTGTAATCAGAAACAGATTGCTTATGCAACTAGAGCTTGTCCAGTGCTGTTTACTCAAAAAAGTAAAGAAAACTCAGTGTGAGGAAGCTAATTTTGGCTTTCACTACTTTGCTCTCCAATATTTTCGATGCAGTTTCTGAATTTGATTATGAGAGCAAGTGCTGCCTCAAGCTGTCTGTGCACAGTGCAGTAGCATAATATCACATTCATTGTGGAATCATTTACTGCTGATAGTGATGACTATTTTAATAACTTTTCTGTAATTAAATTGTGCTAAATCGAAAGAAAAAGTGTTTGTCAAAGTTTCAAGACAGTGAAGTAAGGGTTTTCGGAGATATTAAGATTGGTGTGTGTGTGTGTGTGTGTGTGTGTGTGTGTGTGTGTGTGTGTGTGTGTGTGTGTGTGTGTGTTCAAATTCTTCTTTATTTACATTTGAGGAGAGTAATTTCAGAAAAAACTGGTGGTATGCAAATTATAGCAAGATCTGTGTAGGTTAACTACAGTCTTGTTTGGTGTTATGATTTTGAGATTAAGTCCTTGACATTAAAACATTACAATCTGTTGTGCCTTTTGACTATTGTAACATAAATAATTCAGCCACA
Organism: Schistocerca gregaria; assembly: GCF_023897955.1. Taxonomy (NCBI): domain Eukaryota; kingdom Metazoa; phylum Arthropoda; class Insecta; order Orthoptera; family Acrididae; genus Schistocerca; species Schistocerca gregaria. The sequence continues at coordinate 467,813,837 of NC_064922.1, forward strand.
ATCCATATAGGGAAGATTCTCTAAGAGTACACTGGCATGTGCCTTGCATCTTTAAAAATTTTGTTTAGGTTTCTCTTGGAAGACAGGTGCCCTCAGAGGCTCTGTATTCGTTTGCAGAGTATGGGCTTGGTGATCCTGGGGTTCCTGAGCTGGGGAGCGGTAAGTGCCACCAATCCCCTGATGCCATAAGGTCCAGGCATACTTCAGCAACCACTGTACAGTGCGGCAGTGGAACTTCGTGTCTCACAGGGAATGGAGTTCTTGGCTTGACTGTCCAGATTGAGAGGACGGAATAAACCTCTGTAAGAAAGACCTCAAGGTTTGATTAGCGCTGATGAGATGCATGACTGTTAAGATGGAAAAGTTGTTAGCAGGAAACCTCTGGGGAACCTGCTGCACCTCATTTGTGTAAGGCTTACCTAGACACGTGGGGCTCTGTCCAGATGGACTTTTATTTCCCTAGATGCTTGTGGGACAAAGATGGATCCTTTGAAGTTTTCTCTTCCACCTCCCAGCGGAATGGGTTGCCCAGTGGTAGGTACCAACACCCAATCAAATGAGACAGCTCGTGTAGCCAGTACTCCTGATTCAGGAGTGAAATCTAAGTGTTTCAGGTTTTGTAACAGAACACATGCTGGCAGTCAGAATATGTTTTTGATAGCAGCTTTGAGAAAGTTTCTCCTATCTGTATTAAGAAAAGGTTAGAAGGCATTGCTAGATGCTTAAAATCCCTTGAGCGATTGCACAGTGAAACACTGTTGATGGAAGCTGCAAGTTCCCAACAAGTTAAGAACCTACAGAAAGCGCAGTGCCAAGGGAATTTGCCATCGAAACAACTTCACACCACCTTGAATTATAGCAAAGGTATTGTGACATGCAGAGATCTGGTGGACATTCCCAAGGAGAAACTGAAAGATGAGTGGGCTCCAGAAGGAAATAAGAAAAGGGTGGATGGGGATCTTGTAAAGTGTGATTTATATTGTGATGTCTGATTGCAAAAAACTTCCTGAGCATGTTAAGGCAATTTCCTCCGTCTAAGCAACTGGCCATATGTACCCAACCTAATGCGGTGTTTAAATGCCAGCACTTTTTGCATACTACTCCGGGATTTCACAGAGAAGCTACTTGTGGCAAATGCCATAAGGCTACCCACGAAGTTGTCCCTCGTTCATCTCCCTTGAAGTGTTTGAATTGCTGTGGAGGTCACCCTGTCTTGAGTTGGGACTGCAACATGTATCTGGAGAATGGAAGATTACAACAGTTTAATACTGCAAACCACATCCCCTGTAAAGACAAAAAATGTATGAAACCATGCAGCCCCCAACAGGTGTCAGAAGTTCAGAAAAAACGTGCTTGCCGACATTGTGGAGCTCCCTGCCCACCAGAGCTGCCACTACTACAGCCACAGTTGTGGCTGCAAAGTCTACGCAGAATGTCCATCACAGACGGAATCAGGCAGTAAACAGTGTGACAGTGTCGACATAACCCACTGTGACACCTCTCTAGATTCTACTTTAGAGGCGATGGAACTCGATGTCGAGCTGGGGCAGTCATCTCACCCCAACTGAGCCTCTTCCAATTTTGGGCTCAACTGCACAGCAGAAAGTCAGGATGAAAGTGCTACCTACATGATAGATGGCTCACATCCACCAGTGGAACGTTAATGGGTTCAGTACACATGTGGAAGAACTGATGCTCTTGGTAAGGAAACACTCCCTGTGTGTGTGTTTGCAGGAAACACATTTTAAAGCATCTCATGTCCCTTTGTTAGGGGGCTATAAACTCTGTTGCAAGGACTTCCTGACTGCGGAAATGACCAGGGGAGGGGTTGCAGTGTTTGTCAGTAATGCACACCACTCCTCTGCTCTTCCCTTGGCTACTCACCTGCAGGCAGTTGCAGTTGAAATTCATAAATGTCAGAGGATTACAGTTAGCTTGCTGTAATTACCTCCACTAGATGCAGCAGGCTCTGAGGCTCCCACAGATCTTGTGGAACAACTCCTCCAGTCATTTCTTCTCTTGGTAGACTTCAGTGCCCATCATGCCCTATGGGGCTCGATCCCTATTTGACCTTGGGGTCGGATTTTAGAGAGCCTCCTGACATCTCATGAGCTGTGCATCTTAAACCTGATACTTCCACTTATTTCTGTAATTCTACTGAGTCATTCTTGGCCATCGATCTATCTCTCTGATCTCCATCCTCACCGACTCTGTTCACTCTGAGGTTATTGGCAACTTTCATTCCAGTGACCACTTCCCAATCCACATTCACCTACTGGTTGGGGCACTAAGTATGAGAAGTCACTGAAATGGGTGGTCAGCAGGTCTAACTGGATGCTGTACAAGCAGCTGGCTGTGTGTGAACATTGCAACAGTATCCAAGAGTGGGTGGACCACATCACACAAGTGAGCCATTGTGCTCCTGACTTATCCATTCCAAAATCCTCAGGTCATCTTAGGAGGTGACCTGTACCTTGGAGGACAGATGAATGACATTCAGCAATCTGGAACAGGCATTGGCTCTTCAGTGATTTAAATGCCGCCCTACAACTGACAAGCTCGTAGCGTTTCGAGTTGTGATAGGCAAAGCTCGATGCGTGATTAAGGAGAGCAAGAAAAGATCATGGCAAGCATTCCTGGACTCTATCAACCATTCCACTTGTTCTACAAAAGTATGGGAAGCCATCAGGAGGCTTTTGGCAAATGCAGTTGTTTACCAATAGCAGCAGTGCTGAAACAGGGATGTCTCCAAACACCAACCAGAGACTTTGCTTAGAAGCTGGCAGAGAATTTTGCAGAAAATGCTGCAAGTGCCAGGACCTGTAATTTTGTTGCTACCAGGTAACTGGAGAGAGGGAAGAACTGGACTTCAGATCCAACAATTCTGAGACTTACACTACCATTTCCCCATGTGGGAGCTGGAATCAGCTCTGTGTGAGACTCATGATACTACACCCAATCACAACTAGATCCGGCACTACATGATTCAACTTTTTTCCTACAGTTAGAGAAATTCTCCTCAGACAGGCAACTTCCCCAGCTTGTGGAGGGAGGCAATTCTGATACCTCTCCTTGAACCAGGAAAGGAATGCACATTTCCCTCTACTTATAGGAATATTGCTGTTATGAGCTATTAGGAAAGATCCTGGAATGAATGGTTAACCGTTATCTTGTCTCCTTGTCTCCTTAGCCACTTTCTTTGTAGATTCCACAGACTTCGGTCCACAGTTGACAACCTGACACCATTAGAGGTGGTTATTCAGCAGTCTTTCCAACGCAAACATCACTGTATTGGCATTTTCTTTCACACCTGTAGGGCATATGACACTATTTGGCCACCTCCACATCTTCTTAAGGTCCGTTCAGTCTCTACGATTTTGTAGGACCCAAGTTGGTGACATGCTGTCATATCATTTTGAGCAGGAGAATAGAGTCCCTCATGGCAGTGTTTTAAATGTCACCCTCTTTGCCATAGCCATAACAGTGTCACATCTGTGGTAAGGAGTCCTGTGCAGTGCTCCTTATTTGGGGATGATTGATTCCAAATTGTGATTGCCACACCTGAGAGACCTGAAAGCCGGAAACCTGAAGGCACTGAACATCTTAATGTGTCATAGCTACAGGTCTTGGAGAGCAGATAAGGCCCATCTGCTCCAGTTTTATAGGGCTTCCATGCATTCGCAGCTGGTCTATGGGTGCACATTGTATGAATCGGAGAGGCTTACATATGTGAAGATCATTGACACTGTCCAACATGAAGGGATTCATCAGGCCATGGTTGTTTGTAGGGCCAGTCCCAGACCCAGTCTCTATGCTGAGGCCAGGGAACCGTCACTCATCATCCAGCGGGAGCTCCTCATGGTGTGTCAAGCATATAAGTTCCTCACAGCTCCAACTTCACCCACATACCATATTGTTTTTTGGTTGCTCGTTCGCCTCTGGAACGCCTTTTCTCCAATTGTCCACATGCCACAATGCCATTTGGTATCTGCATGCACCATGTGCTGGAGTCACTTTGTGTGAAGCAAGTACAACCCCATCTGCTACCCGGGTTACTGCAGAGGCCCCAGTGTAATTTTAGATTTGATGCAGTACGAAAGAGATTGCACTCCTCCTCCTGTTTATAATGTGATGTTTTCTGACATTTCATTTGAGCATCACAACTATGTAGTTGTCTTTATGGATGGGCCTAAGCAGGGGGCTCTGTTGGTTGTTCTGTTCTTTTGCTGAATCGTATCCTCAAAGTCCTACTGCCTCAAGAATTTACTATCTTTGACGCAGAATTATATGTGATCTTGCGGGCACTGGAGCAGATGCGTCATTCTTCCAGTGCTAAATTTCTTGTCTGTTCTGATTCTCCTGAGTGTCCTTTACTCTCTCTGACAGTTGTACCCAGCAGATAAAGTAATCTAGAATATCCAGGATACTCTTCTCCAGTTTCAACAGCTGGGGAAGGAGCTGTCTTTCTGCTGGGTAACAGGGTACACGAGTATTGCGGGAAATGAAAGGACAGATGCAGCAGCCAATGAGGCATGTCGTGATCCTCAGTTCTTTCACTGTGCCATCCCCCAGAATGTTATCACCTCTCTGTTGAGGTACAAAGTCATGCGTCAATGAGAAGACAAGTGGCTTGAAGTGACCGACAGTAAGGTCCATGAAGTAAAGCCCACAACTTGGCCATGGCACACCTCCTTCCAGCCATTCCGAATGAACTAGGCCCGTCTTACTCATCTTCGCATAGAACACAGCCCTGTGATGCATGGCCTGCTAGAGGACCCTCCAGTATGTGGTACTTCTGGCATACAAATCACTATGTTCCACATTTTATTGAACTGTGTTTTATTTTCTGACCAGCAGGCCATCGTGGATTTGCCGCTGGATGTGCCCTCTATTTTGTGTAACATCCAAACGAATGTGGTTTAAGTTTTAAAGTTTTGTGAATTGTTGCATATATTTCCCAAGATTTTAAGGAGATGGGTTTAATGTGTTAAAACTGGATCACCCATGTCTTTTGTAAGTGATCAGCCATTCATTTACCTGTGCATTTCTTTTAGCTCCTTTGTCGTTTTATTTGTGTTTTAATCTACTGTATTTCACATTTTAATATTTCTTCGTTGTGGTAGCGTGTATGTTAACATTTTGCTATTTTACCCACAGTCCCCTTTTTTGTGTGTGTGTGTGTGTGTGTGTGTGTGTGTGTGTGTGTGTGTGTGTGTGTGTAAGGGTGCTGATAATCTCGCTAAGCTCAAAAAAACGCGCTCACACACACACACACACACACACACACACACACACACACACACACACACACACACACACTTGGAGGATAGTGCTTTTTACTGGGCTTCACTCTAGAAAAGGTTCCCTATTACTAGAAAACTAATCTGATAGTGCAAAATTGCAAATGGAAAGGCAATGCCAGTTTTAATTAACAGGAGTAGTATGATTACCAGAGGCAGCTACAGACGCTAGCTATTCAGTGCAATGTGTTACCTATGCCTTTTTACCATAGCAAAATCTGCCTATGTGCACCACCAATGAAGGACTCGGGCTTATCAGTTGATACTGTCTCCATATACTAAATTGTCTGCTTTGTATATGACAGAACTTCAAATTCATGATTATTTGTACAGAACTGCAAAGTTAGTACAATTAATAGGTCATGTTTGCTATCTGACAACATCTCCACATCTCTCTACACTCTGGAGTTGATGTAATAGAACTTTGCTAAATGTTCAGAGCGATTCGTCTGAGGCTTCGGGTTAGGAACTTTGTTGTAACAGTCAAGTGAGTCAGTATGAAGTTCTTAATGACTGTCTTCCACAATGTCATCCATGTTAAATACTGTGACAAGTGTAGATTTTGGGTGTGATGAACTGATTTACTCTATTATTACTGGATCTATGTCTACATCCACATGATTATTCTGCTATTCACAATAAAGTGCCTGGCAGAGGGTTCAGTGAACGACCTTAAAGCTGTGTCTCTACCATTCACTCTCAAATGACGTGCGAGAAGAATGAGCACTTAAATTTTTCTGTGCGAGCACTGATTTCTCTTGTTTTATTCATGATGTTCGTTTCTCCCTATGTAAGTGTATGCCAACAGAATGTTTTCACTATCGGAGGAGAAAACGTGATTGAAATTTCGTGAGAAGATCCTGTCGCAGCAAAAAGTGCCTTTGTTTTAACGATTGCCACTCCAATTCATGTATCATGTCTGTGGCATCTCTCCTATTTCGTGATAATACAAAACGAGCTGTCCTTTTTTGGACTTTTTCAATGCCATCCGTCAATCCCACCTGATGTGCATCTCACACCACACAGCAATACTCCAGAATAGGGTGGACAAACATGGTGTAAACAGTTTCTTTAATAGGCTTGTAGCACCTTCTAAGTGTTCTGCCATTGAATCAGTCTTTGGTTTGCTCTACCCACAACATTATGTATGTGATCGTTCCAATTTATGTTATTTGCAATTGTAGTCCCTAAGTATTTAGTTGAATTTACAGCCTTCAGATTTGTGTGACTTATCACATAATCAAAATTTAGCGAATTTCTTGTATTACTCATGTGAATAACTTCACACATATCTTTATTCAGGGTGAATTGCTACTTTTCACACCATGCAGGTATCTTATCTAAATAATTTTGCAATTCATTTTGGTCTTCTGATGACTTTACAAGATGGTAAATAACAACTTCATCTTCAAACAATGTGAGATAGCTACTCAGATTGTCTCCCATGTCGTTAATATAGATCGGGAACAATAGAGAGCCTATAACACTTCCTTGGGGAACGCCGGATATTACTTCTGTTTTACTCGATTACTTTCTGTCTATTCTTGTGAACTGTGACCCTTCTGACAGGAAATCACAAATCCAGTCGCACAACTGAGGCAATATTCCATAGGCACGCGGTTTGGTTAGAAGGTGCTTGTGAGTAACAGTGTCAAAAGCTTTCTGAAAATCTAAAAATATGAAATCCCTTTGACATCCCCTGTCAATGACACGCATTACATCATGAGGGTAAAGAACTAGGTGTTTCACAAGAACGATGTTTTCTGAATCCGTGCTGACTGTGTCAATAAATCGTTTTATTCAAGGTACTTCATAATCTTGGAACACGGTATTTGTTCCTAAACCCTACTGCAAATCGACGTTAGTGATACGGGGCAGTTATCCAGCAGATTACTCCTATTTCCCTTTTAGGGTATTGGTGTGACTTGAGCAATTTTCCAGTGTTTAGATACAGATCTTTCTATGAGCGGGCTGTTGCATATAATTGCTAAATATGGAGCTATTGTATCAGCATACTCCGAAAGGAACCTGACTGGTATACAATCTGGACCAGAGGCCTTACCTTTATTAAGTGATTTAAGCTGCTTTGCTACATTGAGGGTATTTACTGCTATGTTGCTCTTCTTGGCAGTTGTTCTTGATTGGAATTCAGGAATATTTACTCTGTCATTTGTGACTTAACCATTATAATCACACAGTGAAGGTATTGATTGCATCTTGCCTCTGTTGTGCTTTATATAAGACAAAAATGTCCTTGTGTTTTCTGACAGATTTCGAGACAGAGTTTTGTTGTGGACATTATTAAAAGTGTCTCACTTTGAAGTATGCGCTATATTTCTGATTTCTGCAAAACTTTGCCAATCTTGAGGATTTTGCATTCTTTTAAATGTGGCACTTTTTTTTCGTTGCTTCTGCAACAGTGATCTGACCCATTTTGGATACCATGAGGGGTCAGTACCATCACTTATAAATTTATATATCAATTACCGTAGATACTCTCCCTTTGAAATTATTCCACAACTTTTCTATGCTTATATGATCAGATTGGAAGGAGTGGAGACTGTCTCTTAAAGAGATGTTAAGAGCATTTTTTTTTTTTTTTTTTTTTTTTTTAAATAGACATACTTTTGAGTTTCTTTTTGATGGGTGTGGGTGCTACACTATTTGGCCTAGATGATACGCTCTACTTCAGGGCAGACAGCTTTGATGACTGAACTTTACCAATGGATACTTACCAGGTAACTCTTCCCCTTTTACCTATGGCGTTTGCAAACTCTGAAAGGCAGCAGTTGACCTTTAGATTCCAAGGTCATTTCTTTGTCACTTTCTGTCCCAGCTGCAGTCTGACAGACTGCTACATTTAAATAGCCATAAAATTGCATTCAGCTATTTCACTGTAACAATTCAGTCTTTTATGTAAAACGTTACACTAACACCACAAAAAAATATGTTCAAATACATTTTACAGTTAATTTTTTATGAAAAAATGCATTTATACAAAAAATGCACAAAATGAACATAATATTATATGATAATGTTAATGCTTCGGAAACTCAAATATGCTGGAACCTAAATTTTACTTGTAGCTTTATTTTTATTGTTTATTATATATGTAATAATAAAAACAAAAAATTGCCATAAAACATTCAAAAGTATCAAAATTACACTAGTATTTTTCAGGATTTTAGTTTCCTTCTCAGACATTTACTTCGCACTCGCTGTAAACTTTTGTAGAGAAATAAAGTTTGATTGGCTTCTTGCAACTATGACAAATATAAGATGTTTTTCTCTCCTTTTTTATGTCACAGATGGAGCATGTAATGCATTTTTCTAATTGTTCTACGACAGCTTCTGGTCTTGGTTCTGCCTCATTCAAAATATGACGAGTGGATCACAAAGTTCATAGGGCATGTGATAGTTGTTGATTTGCTTTTTATCTTTGGTTGTGAGAGGTTTTGACTAAATGTATTTCCAGCAGAATCTTTAGCTAAAGATAGAGATTCTTCTACATGTCTGTCATCATCACTTTGATCACTGGTTTCATTCAAGGAATTCTCAGGTGCCAAAACAAATTCATTTTCACTTTCACGCTGTTCCTATTATGGATTATGTCCACTTCCAATTTCATTGTCACCATCTAATCCAACGTCACTTCCTAAACTTTCCTCAAACCATTTCAAAACAGTATCCTCAAAGTCAGGGTCTGTAACAAAAACAGCAGGTGGCTACTGAATCTAGAATGCAAAGTCCCAGGTGTGGTTCGCAGTCTACGAGCATGAATGAAGCAGTAATAATATAGGTAAACATAACATTCAAGTGGCTACTGGCAAGGGAAACCACGGCAGCTTCTAGAAAGTACAACTGGACAATGATGTAATCTCCTACCCTACCACTATGTATTAGCAACAGAATAACAGTGCATGCTAGCGGTCTGAGAGACCGTACCTGAGACATTAAGGAGTAATGTGTCTGTCTTACTCTCACTCAGTTTGAAAGTGTAGAGGACTTGGTCATCGTGATTGTGAAAATATTTCTTTAAGAATATAATACCAGTCTATAAAATTAGTGTTACAGTTATTTAGTAGAAAGTATTGCCTGTCTTCCTAGTGTGAACCTGTGTTACAGAGCTGCTGCAATGTGTAGATTACAGTTTTCAGGCAGACACCTGAGTGGGAAGCAATGGTAATGATTTAGCTGGACAGTTACCTAGCTGTGAACGTCACTACAGTGGAGACTGAACAAGAAACATTTCTTTCAGTACCAGTATCTCCAAATTCAATTTACACAACATTACTCTTGTTTTTATCCCATTCCCACATTGCATCCCTGGGTAAGAAATCTGCTAACTGTTGATTTTAGGTCTAATATTCTTCATTCAGCTGCCTGTAGCTTGCAGAAATTTCAAATTAAGTAATTCTTCTTGAGATTGTGAACATGATATTCATTAGATATATACTGTGAATTTATTGTTAAAGTTCATCTCCAAAGTGAGTCACATACAGGGATTGAACAAAAATACGGAAACATCGCAAATGCTTGCTTCAACACAAATGTAGATACCAGTGGAAAAACATCATTGCAGACAAAAGTTTTTGTTGAGTGATCATGACAGGTGCTCATCTATGACAATTGTGATGAAAAATAAGAGGATGACAGCTGCAGAACTGAAAGCTGCACTTGCTAGCCCGGTCAGCACCAAAATGGAACTGCATAATGAGTTAAAATTCCAAACCATTTGTCAGTGATGCAATTGCTTGTAACAGGAAAACTTAGTGCTGAAGCCATAAAACCTGTACTGTAAAACAACTGGAGAAAGTAATGTGGTCAGATGAGTCCTTTTTCAGACTGTTTCCAAGTTCTGGTCACTTTAGGTCCCAAGAGTGAAAACTGGTGGGGCTTTGGTGATGATTTGGCCAGCCATAATGTGGTATTCCATGGATACTCTGGTTGTTCTCCAAGGTTACTTTACTAACAATGATTATGTGGCGATTTTGGTTGATTAGCTTCATTCCATGGTACTATGTTTGCTCCTAAATGGTGATGCTGTGCTCCAAGACAACAGCCCCCCCCCCCCCCCCCCCCCCCCATCCTCTTCAAACAGCTGACATTGCCCAGGATTAGTTTTGTGATCAAGATGATGAATTGTTGCTATTCCTCTCACTACAGCAGTCACCAGTTTTCAAAATTATTTAGTGTGTCTGGCCTATTTCAGAGATCTATGTTAGACAGTATTATTATCTGAAAGACGAAAGCATCCATTCGATTTGCTACCCATTACTTACTTGGTGTCCAAAAATTAAGCAGGACAAAAAAAATGAGAACATACTTCTAGAGAAGGGTGTCAAAGGGTGTAGGGGGCCAAGTTAAAGCTAAATAACAAAAAAATTGCTGCTTGGAACTGTCCAGAAGATGAAATAAGGGAAGTTCTGGCACAGATAAATCTTATTTAAGGAAAAACTCATCCACAGCAACAGAACAGTTAATTGGAATTATGTTTACTCCTAGTTGCCAAATATTTCTATCAGCAATTTGACGTTTTCTGTGTGAGGTAATCACCTTTATTGCATGCAATGCCATTCTTGGTATAGAGCTTTCAAGCGATGTTGATGAGTCATGGTAGGTGCTGAAGGGCCATAGTTTGTCCCTCCAATGCATTTCTGAGGTGCTGTACAGGATTCAAATATGGAAAACTTACTGGCAATTCATATAAATAAAGTTATCAAGAGTTTCTCAAGGCAAACGGTGAATTTTTTACTAGTTGTGCCTCAGGAACATACCATTTGGAGTCTGAGATTAAACATCTGAAGTACATGTTCCATAGAACAGTTACAGTACTTAAGGTGCTCTCCAAGAAACACTTAGATGCCCAACAGTCATGAAATAATCTGCATATCGCACTCCACTGTATGAGGCATCATGTAGTAAAATGGGTAGAGACTTGAGCAAACAAGGCTTGAGTAAGAACAGTCTTGGCCTCAGGATCATTGGACTTTTATAACATTACTTGTCAGAGTGCAAGCAGCTCCTCCATTCAGCCCAGCCTTTATAAGTCTTGAATGTTGTGGAGGGCATCAAAAATGTATTAAAAATGAAGATTTGGAAAATTAGTGGTTGCGAAGCACATACCCACTAATAATGTATTATTATGTTTGATGAAAAGAAAAGTCTTTAATGTATCAACTTACAGGGTCTTTTTATCACCAAAAGAGTCATAGACGTTAGAACATGCAAGAGTAACTTTAATTAAGACATCATCTGTAACTTTAATGATGCCACAGAAGGTGATATTTAAAGATGAGACAACAGAGAAATTTGACCAGTTGTTTACATTCCAGTTGGAGTGGTGGTATCACTGGCACCCTTCCATTGCAGACGTTGACACAGTGTCTGCCAGTACAACATCAGGTTAACAAACTTGAAGTGTATTCGCAGTTGCGAATATAGACAACCATCAGCTATATAATGGAATGATGACAATGAAAATTTATGTCAGACCAGGACTCAAACCCAGATTTTCGCTTATCGCAAGTAGACACCTTACCATTTGGCTATCTAAACCTGACTCATGCCAGACCCAAACTTCCATATGTCATCAACCGTGTATGTCTACAACCTGTACTTGTACATCCATTACATATATTCTCATACAGAGGAGACATTTTACTTCAGAGTCACTTGCTTGGTGTTGGCGATGTTGCGGTGCCTGTGTTATTTTGAATTACGATGCAATTTTCATTCAGATCTGCATGCATGTTTGAAGGAACATTGCATTGTAATTCAGAATAACAAAGTCTCTGCAATATTGTATCATGTCAGGTTAATAGTGTCAAAGGTATTATTTATAATGAAAAGGCCATCACGGCAGCAGTTGCTCCCATATCTACATCACTACTCTGCAGTTCACAGTTAATTGCTTGCAGAGGGTTCACAGAACCACTTTCAGATTGTTTATTGACCATTCCAATCTCAAATAGGACATCGGAAAATTGAACACCTGAATCTTTCCATGCGAGCATAGATTTCCGGTGTTTTATTACAATGATCATTGCTCCTTATTTAGGTGGACATCAAGAAAATGTTTTTGTGTTCAGAGGAAAAAATTGGTGATTCAGATTTTCAGTTGTCAATTTTGAATCCTGTCATACAACTCATGCTGAACTAGCAGTTAATCTGCATTTTATATAAGTATCTTTTTGGTTTTCTTATAGTCTTTGTTTTGTCAGCTGGTTAATAGGTACTCCTTTTCTATCTCAAATATTTTAAATATTAGTTTATTAGTTTCAGTTTCAATATTATTTCTTTGTTTCTATAGGAAACAGTTGATAACATATTCTGAATTGCAGGCACAATCATGCACCGATAAAGAATTTGGAAAAATCTGTTTCTAAATGTGAAGGACAGTGGTTTTACAAAAACATAAAAGTTCAGTTAGGTTTGGTGGTCCAGGTGAACAAATCTCGTATGAAGAAAGATAAATGTGTAATTGTAGAACGATGTATTCTGAGCATTTGATTTCTGTAACAATTCTATGTTGGCTGTGTGCATAATCATTTAATCTCTGTTATTGGTAACCCACTACAACATTTGTTTGTGTGATGTAAGCTGTATAAAGCATATAACAGTTAATTATCCTGTCTGCATGTGCTAATAATAATGTTAATCACTAATGCGACTGACGTTGTGAAGTTTACTTCCAGTTTAATGCACACTTTACTCTGTTATGAGACAAAGGAATGGACACACTGTAGTTTTTTGTAAATTCGCATTTCTATTCATTACAGTTCTTGTCTTGCGAACTTTGCATACAAGTAAAACATAAGTAGCCCAATCTTTAGTAGTCTACAAATAATCTAATTGTCAAACATCTCTCTAAGAACACTTTGTATTAAATATTTTGGCCTTTCCTGTATATCTGATCTTTTTTACAGAAACACTGTGTTATATATTTTCACAAATCCCTTGTGTAGAGCATGCAGGTCAAATTACTGTTTGTATATAAGTAGTTCTATTGAAATGACAGTATTTTTATTACATGGTCATTTGTCTTTTGTAATTTTCTTTTTCTCATCAAAACCGCAAATTTCAGGCTGAAGTTTCCGTAAGTATCATTCTAGCCTACTGGCAATTCTTGTTTAATTTTTGTTGCTGAAGGTAGTTGGCTTTACTACTGAAACTACAGTAAGCTGTTTTCCTTCTTATTTTATACCCTGGACCTTTTTTTTGTAATTTGTAGACAGGGTTGCTTTTTAAAAAATAATCTGTTACATAAAAATACTGACTTATGGCTGACTTGAAATTGAAAGTGGTCTCAATAACGAAAAAAAAAAATTGTTTATGTGAAGGATGTGTTGTTGTTAATTTGTGTAGCAACCTAAATATAGAGCTTATCATATAGATCTTTATTGCTGACGTTTTACAGACTAATGTTTGACATTTCCAACTAAACTACTTTATTTCAGTAAAGGCTTTTTCTTGGGAAGAAAAGCATGATGATACTATAAGCTAATGTCTTAATAAGTAATTGCATTATTTCTGTTTAGAAATGTATGAGAATGGTGTTTTTTTTTGTCTTTTTTTTTCTTTAGATCGTCAACAGGAAGCATGATTACCGACCCTTCTTAGCATTGTTTTTCATTTTCTTTATTTTTGTACTGCTGAATTGATGACAGTGTACACAGTGCCTCCTTAATTATTAATATATTAGTATATAACATTTTATTTCATGAAACTAATAGTTGCAGCAGATGTATCAAATACATGTAACCACACTTTATTTCCTTTTAATAATAAGTTTTGTGTCATCCTCACTTTGTGCATCAGCTAATGAAGATGTTAAATGAAATGTGTTTTGTTTCCATTATTCGGTATCTTGCTTATTAAATTTCTACTGATGGGACTGGTATTTTGAAATAAAACAAGGACTAAAACTATGGAGTCTCTGCAAATAAATTGTCATTACAAGAAACCAGAGATAAGGCAATAATTTTGGCACATCTGTGCATTTATTTTCCAAACATATTTCTCATTTCATTTTGTGTTGTTGGATGTGTATAATAGGATGATATAAACTGGCACATTTAATGCTAGAGAAATAGTGTTACTAGATATTCGTCTTGTGGTGTTGCAGTTTTTCTTATGCCCTTGCTTGCTATGAAAAACCCAGCGAGTATTCTCAATTTTTCAGCTTTCGTCTTGCTCAATAATGGTTGAGCATGTCACTGATGAACCCAGACATTATGATAACCACCCAGCATGAAACTGAGTGAGGCTTGATGGAATTATAGGCTTGTGAGGAATGTATATAAGCAGAGATGAATGGGGATTAACTGTAGCTAAAAGGGGAAATGCACTGACATGTGTGACTTCGATAAATGACAGTGTGTTAAGGCCCAGCACCTAACAATTCTGTCTTGGTTGTTTGTGTGATAATGTCATGAGCTTCTGTGGAAAATGATTAATGGGTGTGTGGTGAAACCACAAGTAGCTGACAAGGTGTTGAACAGTCATGCCTCATCATAGAATGTGAAGGTCAGAGGCTTGCTTGCTCTGCAAAGCAGGATAGGCTGTGATGTGTAGTAGATTTAATGACTGAGTACAATAATGGTCCAGACGCAAGTGTTTTGGAGCACACATTGTTGAACATGTGATTCCTAACTAGACAGCCCACTATGTTTCATTGTTGACTCAACAAGTTTTCATTTCTATTACAGTGAACACTGAATTATCGAGATTAGACCACAGATCAATGGAAGTGTGTCACCTGGTCAGATGAGTCATGTTTCTTGTTATGCCCGATCGATGGTTATATCTGGATACACCGTTGTCCATATGAATGGTTTCTCAAATGTGCACCACATGAAGGACACAGCTCGTTAGAGAGCCACATTATGCTATGGAGGACATTAAACTAAGCTTCCGTTGGACTTGTGATGATAATCAAAGGCACTGTGATGACCAGTGGACCAAATGAACATTATTGTGGACCACCTATGTCCCTTCTTGTTTGATTTCTTTTAACAGTAATGATGTCGTCTAGCTGCATAACAGACAGTCTTCATTTACATTTAGGCTACATCAGTACTCTGCAGTACACAATTAAGTGCTTGGCAGAGGGTTCACTGAACCATTTTGACTATTTCTCAACTTGTCCACTCTCGGATAACACAGTGGAAAAATAAATGCTCTAATTTCTCTTATTTATTATGATGGTAATTTCACCCTATATAGGTGGAAGTCAGCAAAATATGTTCACCAGAATCACCTGCAGTTTGAGGAGAATGATAGTGAACTCATTTTAATATCTTAGTCACCAAATTCGTCTCATCTGAATGAAGTCGAACACATCTGGTATGTTACCAGGCACCAGCTCCGCCGACTTTTAGTCTGTGGGAAATGCCTGATTTGTGCTTAGACATCTATTGCTATATGCTTCTGGAAACATATCAATCACTTGTTGAATCCATAGCACTCAAAATCTGCCCCCTATTGCATTCTAAAGATGGACCAACACATTATTAAGCAGATGATCATAATGTTTTGTCCCATCAAAATACTGACATTTGCTTCTGTTGATTCCAAAATATTGCGATTTGTGGTTCTTTGTGCATGATTGGTGTTTCCTTGTGCATAACCAATCATTCGTGATGTACTTACATTGTCGAATACATGCACAACAGGTGTCAAATACACTTTTACATGTCTTTCAATAGATGCACACAACTTGATTAGGCTCATATACAATGACTTTCAAGTATTATTTACAAGAACGCTGAAAAACTCCATGGTCAGTGTATTGATTAATTCTGGAATTATGATAATATCCTTCTTGTGTGTTCCACAGTGACTTCTACTTTGTACAGCAGCCTTAGAAAACAGCAATGTGTGTCCTTTGCCACTAAACAGTTATAAGGATAATTCCAAAAGAGACTGAACAACAGCCTGCAAGCCATGTTCTTAAAGAATTGTAGCAGAAAATGCATCCTTCTTTTGCTGCATGAAGTCCTATTTACTAAAACATACATTTATTTTCTGTGTGTGTTTTTGTTGCCAGTGTACCCATGGGAAAATGTTGGTGTCGGTAACAACTATTAATAAACATTTGCATGTGTAGTGTAGCAGTGTGTGAGAAAGTAGTGCTCAAGAAATTGTATGTCTATTGGAATTTCATGTCTTAAGTATAATTCTTGAAAGGTATTTAGTAGGAGATCAAATAAGGGTTTCTAAAATAAAATCTGATGTATAATAATATGCGCATTGTATGGTACGTGAGCTGTTGATATTCTATGCCCATGTCCAACAAATAAGGGATATAACTCAAAGGTTTATTAACATACAAAATTGCTGAGTAGCCTTCTAATGTACTAACTTACATAACAGATGTTGTTTCACAATATTTATAATATTTATCTCTCCTTAATATGGGACATTTGTAGTATTTTTTTTTTTTTTTTTTTTTTTTTTTTTTTTTTTTTTTTTTTTTTGGAATTACAGTTTGGGCATTAGTTGCCAGCAAGTTACATTTAATCGGTTATTTTACCTTCAGAAGGTAAAATTCCAGTACTGCCAATACACACATTTAAAAGCACATAAAAATTATGCCTAGCTTTTGAAACTGTTAATTCCTTCCTCAGTTTGGATGGTAGGATATATTGGAAAGTAGGGCAGTTCACTAAGACCCCTAAGATGAGAGTACCCACATGATTTCTTATTTTTTTTACAGTTTCCTCAAGTGTATTCTCATTTTGTTGCCGTATGCCAAGAATTGTCTTACACGTTTGAGCATAATACTATTTTCATTTTTTCTGTTTTATCTTAATAATGAAATATTTATTAATCTCCACAGAAGGAAGAGGATAATAAGAGGTTCCTCTCTTGTTTTGTTTTTACATTTTCGTACATTTTGCAAAAACAGTCTGTCTCATCTCTCTTTCAACCGTTTCAATGTGATAGTTGTGCATTTTGTGTGGATTTTTCCTTTGGAAACTGCTATATGTTTCCTTGAATCTCGTTAGTTCTATCTTTTATTCACATTACTGTCAGAAATAAATGATTAAAAATAAAATTAAAAGACACTGTAATTATTAATCTTAAATTCACCTCTAGGTGGCAACAAGAATAATGAAATTTCTAATCGACAATTTTGGAGTTAGCAATTTGTTTGGACGTGAAAACTATGAATTTTATGCACGTATCACAGGAAGGATTTTGAAGGTTGAAGACGACTGGATATTTAGTTTCCGTTACCCTCCAGATACACTAGCATCACGTAAGTATTAGAACACATACTATATCAGTGGTTACTTTGAATTTCTTTGTAACTGTTAAGAGTAGTATATATAAAAAGAGCATGGTTTGTTAAAAGTGTATATGTCTTACAATTTACTCTGTCCATCACAGTAAGTTGAAAATTAATATATTTTCCACTTGTGATTTATATACCACAAAGCGGGGTGACTTTAAACATTTTAAATTAAATTTTGTTAATTAAATAGGAACTTCTCAAGATATTGACATGAAACTTTTTGGGAAGTTGGAAGAGGTGTTGCTGAATATGATGAAGCACGGTACACATTTTTATCCACCATGCTTAGTTTATTTATTTATTTAATTTTTCACTGTTCAATTTCACTCCAAGGGCCGACGTCCCTTTGAACATGGACACATTTGCCTATTCTGTGGGAGTCATGCCAATTACTATTAAACAAAACCCCTATCATATGAAACAGTATGATATTTTGATATGAATATAATAGAGGGAAACATTCCACGTGGGAAAAATATATCTAAAAACAAAGATGATGTGACTTACCAAACAAAAGCGCTGGCAGGTCGATAGACACACAAACAAACACAAACATGCACGCAAAATTTGAGCTTTCGCAACCGGCTGTTGTTTCTTCAGGAAATAGGGCAGGAGAGGGAAAGATGAAAGGATGTGGGTTTTAAGGGAGAGGGTAAAGAGTCATTCCAATCCCGAGAGCAGAAAGACTTATCTTAGGGGGAAAAAAGGATAGGTATACACTCGCGCGCACACACGTCCATCCGCACATACACAGACACAAGCAGACATTTGTAAAGACAAAGAGTTTGGGCAGAGATGTCAGTCAAGGCGGAAGTACAGAGACAAAGATGTTGTTGAAAGATAGGTGAGGTATGAGCGGCAGCAACTTGAAATTAGCGGAGGTTGAGGCCTGGCGGATATCGAGAAGAGAGGATATACTGAAGGACAAGTTCCCATTTTCGGAGTTCTGACAGGTTGGTGTTAGTGGGAAGTATCCAGATAACTCGGGCGGTGTAACACTGTGCCAAGATGTGCTGGCCGTGCACCAGGGCATGTTTAGCTACAGGGTGATCCTCATTACCAACAAACACTGTCTGCCTGTGTCCATTCATGCGAATGGACAGTTTGTTGCTTGTCATTCCCACATAGAAAGCTTCACAGTGTAGGCAAGTCACTTCGTATATCACGTGGCTCTGCCTTTGATCGTGTACACCTTCCGGGTTACAGGTCTGGAGTAGGTGGTGGTGGTAGGAGGATGCATGGGACAGGTTTTACACCGGGGCCGGTTACAAGGGTAGGAGCCAGAGGGTAGGGAAGGTGGTTTGGGAATTTCATAGGGATGAACTAAGAGGTTACGAAGGTTAGGTGGACGGCGGAAAGACACTCTTGGTGGAGTGGGGAGGATTTCATGAAGGATGGATCTCATTTCAGGGCAGGAATTGAGGAAGTCATATCCCTGCTGGAGAGCAACATTCGGAGTCTGATCCAGTCCCGGAAAGTATCCTGTCACAAGTGGGGCACTTTTGTGGTTCTTCTGTGGGAAGTTCTGAGTTTGAGGGGACGAGGAAGTGGCTCTGGTTATATGCTTCTGTACTAGGTCGGAAGGGTAGTTGTGGGATGCGAAAGCTGTTTTCATGTTGTTGGTGTAATGATTCAAGGATTCCGGACTAGAGCAGATTCGTTTGCCACGAAGACCTAGGCTGTAGGGAAGGGACCATTTGATATGGAATGGGTGGCAGCTGTCATAATGGAGGTACTGTTGCTTGTTGGTGGGTTTGATGTGGACGGACGTGTGAAGTTGGCCATTGAACAGATGGAGGTCGACGTCAAGGAAAGTGGCATGGGTTTTGGAGTAGGACCAGGTGAATCTGATGGAACCAAAGGAGTTCAGGTTGGAGAGGAAATTCTGGAGCTCATCTTCACTGTGAGTTCAGATCATGAAGATGTCATCAATAAATCTGTACCAAACTTTGGGTTGGCAGGCCTCCTTCATGAAATCCTCCCCACTCCACCAAGAGTGTCTTTCCGCCGTCCACCTAACCTTCGTAACCTCTTAGTTCATCTCTATGAAATTCCCAAACCACCTTCCCTACCCTCTGGCTCCTACCCTTGCAGCCCCCCAGTGTAAAACCTGTCCCATGCACCCTCCCACCACCATCTACTCCAGTCCTGTAACCCGGAAGGTGTACACGATCAAAGGCAGAGCCACGTTTGAAAGCACCCACGTGATTTACGAACTGACATGCCTACACTGTGAAGCTTTCTATGTGGGAATGACCAGCAACAAACTGTCCATTCGCATGAATGGACACAGGCAGACGGTGTTTGTTGGTAATGAGGATCACCCTGCAGCTAAACATGCCCTGGTGCACGGCCAGCACATCTTGTCAAAGTGTTACACTGTCCAAGTTATCTGGATACTTCCCACGAACACCAACCTGTCAGAGCTCCGAAGATGGGAACTTGCCCTTCAGTATATCCTCTCTTCTCGATATCCGCCAGGCCTCAACCTCCGCTAATTTCAAGTTGCTGCCGCTCATACCTCCCCTCTTCTTTCAACAACTTCTTTGCCTCTGTACTTCTGCCTCGACTGACATCTCTGCCCAAACTCTTTGTCTTTACAAATGTCTGTTTGTGTCTGTGTATGTGCGGATGGACATGTGTGTGTGTGCGCGCGCAGTGTATACCTATCCTTTTTTTCCCCTAAGGTAAGTCTTTCTGCTCTCGGGATTGGAATGACTCCTTACCCTCTCCCTTAAAACCCACATCCTTTCATCTTTCCCTCTCCTGCCCTATTTCCTGAAGAAACAACAGCCGGTTGCGAAAGCTCGAATTTTGTGTGTCTATCGACCTGCCAGCGCTTTTGTTTGGTAAGTCACATCATCTTTGTTTTTAGATATGAGTATGATATTTTGTATATAAATATAGTTTTAAAAGTAACTTATTTTGAAAAATTTGAGTATATTTTATGAGTTTTCTTTAATCACCTGCAACTGTTCATATGTTTACAGCTTAATTTTGCCAATAATGGAAATGGATGCTGAGCTACTTATGAAATAAGAAAATTATTTAAAAATAGATCTTTTCAAAACAGTCTGTATGACTTAAACAACAGTAATGAAAAAAAAGGTTATCATATTTTAAAGTAATACATCTGTAAACACTCTTCAAGAAAGGAAGTTGGCAGGAAAGTGTGTCCACTCTAGCAGATGTCATACACATCAAATTCAAACTCAAAAGGAAGCCTTCCCCTTCTACCTACCTTAGAATCAGGCATAATCCTACAAATGTCGTCTTAGGCCACGCAAGGGAAAAAAAACTTCATTTGATTCCACCTTGGGATGCCATTTCCTCAAAGGTGTAATTTCATCATCAGTGATAACATGTCCAACATAATATTTTACACTTTTCTTTGAAGGAAACTTTTCACCAAAACGAATTTTCCATGGAGCTGATGCATCAAAGAGCAGGGAAGGCACTGTTCAAAGCCACCCTTTGAAAGACAGTCCTTCACATTTTATTTTTTTATGTCACCAAAGAATAAATATAACATTTTATGCTTTTTGTAAATGTTCATTCAAGTGTTAACATTGCCCATAAAAACTCGTTTCAAATTCTAAACTCAAAAATGCTTCTAATAATAGGCAAATGTTTTTGTGATTGTGAGGGAACTTACATTTCCAGAAAATTATTTTATTTTCTAGTGTTGGTATACAGCATTATTTCATATCAACTGTCATATCATCTGAAAGTATCGATTATTGGTGATATTTAACAACTCTGACCTTAGTTCCATATTTACACAGTAGAGTGCATCACTAAATTTCTGATCGGAGTTACCTTGCCATTCAGTCACCCCACTTTACAATAACTTAATGGCTGATTGCTATCTTTAGATGGTAATTAGAATAACCTAGTCTTGATAAATCTCAGAGTTACATATCATATTGATTTTCATATTATTTTTAACATTTGTGTTCCATTGCTGTGTAGCAGTATGCTACATTTGTACTACAATTGTCATTCAATACAGTGGAAATGTTTGTAATCAATATGTTTGGGAACAGTTTTGCAACATCTGATCCAGAACATCATTATGAGATATTATCAGTTGACCATTGAAATTAATTGCCAGATGTGATTAAAGTTACAGCATAGTATCCCATAACAAACTGGCCATTGTTATGTGGACTACTACTTGAAGCCTTTATTCTAGATGTCTTTCTTTACAGTATACGGGAACTTAATGTAGAGTAACTTGTTTATATCATATTTAACTAGTAGTTTGCGGATTGCCATATAAGGTACCTGGAGTAATTCATTCAAGTGATGAGCTTTACCTGGTTAGAAACAAATCACCTCTAATGTGCCAGGTTTGTTCTTATTGAAGTCACCACCACCACCACCACCACCTGCCTTTGTAAGTTTAGGCTGTTGTCTGATTTGAACTCACAATCACAATCATTCCCCTGTTTTGCAAGGTCTTCTAATCTCTTTCTCTTCCCATTTGGCTTGTAATTGAGGATCTTCTGGGAAATTCAGGGACTAGAAATTTCACAAAGTGGTGTCTCCTATCTTCAAGAAACTTCTGTATTTTTTCATTCATGTTGAAAATATTGAATTCTGTTCAAATATCTTCATTTCTAAACATCTCTCTTATTGTGCCCAAGATGTGCATGTCTCACTTGATGACAATTTAAACCCCCATGCAACCATCCACATTTAGTTTTTCTGTAATTTCCTGAAATCACTTAAGGCAGATGCCGGGATGGCCCCTTTTGAAAGGGGCAAGGCTGGTTTCCTTCCCCACCCAATCCTTACTCAATTATGTGCGCCATCTCTAATGACCTGGTTGTTGACAGGACGTTAAACTGTAATCTTTCCTTTTTTTTCTCTTATCAGATGGTGTGGTGCATTGTGGGATACTGTGCACAAATAAAATGATGTATATGGCCAGACACTAAGTTTGTGTAGTGTTTGGCAGTGAGAGATGATGGTACAAACTTCAGGGCTTTGTTGGATTTGCTGTAAGCATTCCTCATGTGACAATAGTGCCACAGCTTGTCTTTATGTTGACATGGGGGATTAATTACATCATGTAACTTTCAGTGTATATTGGCAACATGTACATGATGTACCAGTCCTAGCAAACTCATTCCAAGTTTTGAAAACATGTACGTGACTTTCCTGTACCCATACTAATCTGTATGTCCTGCAATGTATGATTGACGTAGGAGTGTGTGTGTGGAGCTGTAGCTTCTGTACCTTATAGCAAGGAGAGTGTTTTGGTTGTGTAGGGCTGCTCACCAGATGTTGTCTAACATTGAAATGACAAGAGTCTGCTGCTGGATGCCTTACATTTTCCCACTATGGGAGTTCATATGATGAGCCTGTGATTGTTGCAGTTTCCTGTTTCTGGTGCCCACACCAGATGTGAATGATGTTGCACATATTGATATGTCGTTGTCTTCTGTTTTTATGTTCTGCACGGTTACTTAAAAACTGAACTCTGATAAAATGTTTTGTAAAATCTTACCCTGTGTTACATTTGATACTTTATAATACAGGACTATTATAAATTACTCATTTGTTTTCCAAGTTATGTATATTCCAAAGTATTGCATGTACAAGTATGATTGATGCGTGAATAGAACTGTAAACTCACCAAGTTTGCATTGTACCCACCAGCTGGTGTTAAAAGTGCAGTACCTTGACAAATTGGTGACCAAGCAGAAAAAGAGTTTTATGTGTTGGAATATGTGAGATGTTTAATTTTCGCAATAGAAGGAATTATTGGAAGGAAAAAAAAGAAAAAAGAAAAAAAAAGAAAACAAACAGAGCATTGTGGGTTGGTATCACCTATTTAAGGAGACTGGTTGTCTCTGAAAACAGAATATTACTGGTCAGTCAAGTATGCCAGATGCAACTGTGGAGAGAGTGAGAGTGAGTTTCATACACAGTTCTTAGTGTGATATGCTGCAGTTGTGGTTGTTTCAACAACTGACTGCTTATTCCAAGAATTTTATGTTCCAGTTGGAGCATTGGTGTTCAGTCGTAGTGGTGAAGATGATGCGGCTCTGTTCCTCCCCCTCGCTCTCCCTTTCTTCCTCGTCGTCGTCGTCCTCCTCCTCCTCCTCCTCCTCCTCCACCACCACCACCACCACCACACCACCACCACCACCACCACCACCACCACCACCTCCCCCAACCCATCACAAGCCACCTAACCTAATGCGTGTGACTCTTTCCTTTGGCAGTACATGCAGGACTGTGTGTACATAACCCACTTGCCAAGAGCATTGGAACAGCTCAGATAATGCATCAGTGCTGCAGTGATGACCATTGATGGGAAGTGGACACATGAGGTACAAAGCAGACTTGACTACCACTTGGATACATGTGTGGCCAGAGGGACACTCAGAACATTTGTAGAGTGCAATATGCAAACTTGGTGATTTTACAGTTCTGTTCGCACATCAGTCATATTTGTTTATGTAATACAGTGGGAAAAACAGAGCTTTGAAATTGAATGAATACTTTATGGTAGCCCAGTACTTTGCTAGCCAGGGATCTGTGGAAATTATTACATTTGTTTTCATGGGGGTAATTTGGTGATTTGTGTGCATGTTCCTTTGTCAACATTTACTTATTTACTTACTTTCTCCAGTCATCCCTGTCCCATTCTTATTATTGTCATTGACAGGTCAGATTTTTAAATACTTCGAATAGTATCAATTTCTTGCCTTCCATTAACATTTTCTTTAATTTAATAAAACATTTACATTGTCAATAATTGGCACTGTCTAGTAGACTACTTTCTTGCCTTTTTAAGTGGGATGATGGTATAGGGCTTTGAGATGCTGCTCAAGTGAATTACATGTACATTTCCTTGTTAATGCTCTTACGTCTTCCCAAGTTCTTTACCAGACTGAAGTGAACTGATATATTGTACCCATTTATGCAGTGATTAATTTTCAGTCTTTATTCTTTCTCCACAATTAGAAAAGCAATTGATCACCTTTTTTATGCACCTTATAACCAGAAAAAGGAGTTCAATTTCATTTGAGTCAGTTTTTATTTGATTTTTGCTTAAGAACGTTTTGTATTAATTTTCCATTATTCTTTGTTCATTTCTTTTTAAGGTCGTATATAGTTTCTGCCTGTTTGATGACAGTGAAATATGTTGAATATTATGTTCAATACAGCTTTATTAAAATCTACATAAAATTCGGTGTTCTTCTCAAAAATCTTTCAGATTGTAAGAAGTTCTGATTGAAATTCAGTGAAGGAAAAAAAGTATGTCTTACTTCATAGTGTGATGGCATTTAATTGTAACACTTTGAGGTAGTTACAAACATTGGTTGGGGTGAATAGTGTATACTCTCCCACATTCCATTTCACTGCATTTATTGATGTCTTAAT
This sequence comes from Schistocerca gregaria, assembly GCF_023897955.1. NCBI lineage: Eukaryota > Metazoa > Arthropoda > Insecta > Orthoptera > Acrididae > Schistocerca > Schistocerca gregaria. The sequence continues at coordinate 467,838,839 of NC_064922.1, forward strand.
ATAATGTAATTTACATTCGCACAAAACAATTTTGTTTTACAGATCAACCTGTTTCAATTAAGTTCAAAATTTACAAGGGAACAATCAAATTGCCATCAATGATTTCAGAAACTCCGACTCTGCTGCATTTACATTTAATGTGATGTATGTTGTTCATTATTTCTTTGTATATTGTAGGATGCACGATCTGACTAAAAATAACACAATAGGAAGTTTCCCTTGAGTAAAATGGAAAACCACTGCACATTATAGTTGTATTTAAATGCTTATACAGTATTAAGAACAATTTGCTGAAAATATATTCATGTGAAATATTTACATTTACATCACATTTCAGCTATATCGCATCAAGAAGAAAGCCAATCTACTCCTGCCTTGATACATGTGCCAGAGGGGTTTGACTCCACAGCACCATCCACCTCCCTTGGCATTATTCCAGAAAATAATCTTCTCGAGAGCTATACAAGACTCTCTATAAGCCTTGAAGAAAATGGTCTCTTTAAGGTGAGACTATGAAATCTAGTCTTTTTAGATGAAATACACTTAGTCTCATACGGGATATAGTCTATAGTGGAGTTGTGTACCCATCAGCTTAAGGTGCAGCTGCAAATGTAATGTGTAACGTAAACTGAACTTTAGAGTCAGTCCTGCGTACAGTACACATGTGACAGCTACACAGCTGAAGACAGAAAAATACAAAAGTAAACAAATATAAATTTGACTTGACTACTGTACAGGATCTCTTCTACAAACTCTTCCAATGCGTCCGTATGGTGTTGATGAATGGATTCATTTACAGTTGTATAAATTCTTTTCAAGTGCAGGCAGAAAAAAAAAGTCTTTGAACATCAACACAATGTTGGATGTACTGTACCCTGTAAAAAAACATGTTATACTTTTCAATAGAAGTCCAATTATTGAAAGCAAACAAATATTTTATAAAAATAATACTTTGTCATATTTGGAGGAGCACGTTTTATCAGTTTCTTGTGTTTGTGTTCCTTTTTTGTTCTTCTTTTTGGATATTATCTATGTTCTGAACCCTTCTCCCCACCCAAACCCCTCAAGTATACTCAACTACAATTTGTTGTATTATATGCAACTTAAGTAAACTCAAAGTGAAAATGTTTAGAAGACTACCAAAGGATGCTAGATAACCATGACTGAACAGATCAGCTCAAAACCACAGATTTTTATGTCTTGCACTCACAACACAAGTTACATTGTAATAATCACATCGTAGGTGACACAACCCTATATTGATAAAATTATTTACTAACCTAATACATAGTCATATTTCATATGTTTTGTTTTCATGTGTATTGCTGAAAAAGAAGACTGTTTGCTGGCAACAGTCTTTTTCTTGTATGTGCTGTTACTTAGTTCGCATTTGCTTATGGTTTTTTTATATATCTTATATTTTCCCGGATACAAAATATGAAATGTGAGTGAGAGTGACCAAAAACAGTGTGTGGTAGCAGATGCAGGCACAAATGAAAAGTGCCAGAAATGCTACCTTTCAGAACCAGGTTGTCACCTACACTGCATAAATGAGAGAACAGTTGGAGGTAGTCAGACAATTCAGGAATTGTGAAGGAAGTACCTGAAAAGCCAGGGAGATACAACAAGAACATAAGGAGCAAGAAAGCAAAAATGAAGTGCGAACAAACAGCATGTTGTTCATAGCTGATTTAGTTTCATTGTAGATTTCACTCACATTTTGTCTCTTTTAGACAGGACTGTAGGACACTTACCTACTTTTATTCTGAATAACCTTCTTTCCTCCAACCCCTCTAGCTGTTTCCCTCCCCTCCCCCCCCCCCCCTTCTCCTTGGGGAATCCCAAGTATTCAAATCTGGTTTTGGTTTTATCATTTATTCATCATCTGCTGCCATCTTGCAAGTAACATCACTTTTTCTGTTCTTATTTTAATGTGAAGATTTTTTTTTCTTTCTTCATTTTTTGCTACAGTAGTTATTTAACATGAGATGTTGGATATCTTGCAAATTCTGAAGAGCAAGGTGAAAGAAAGTTGCTGTAATAATCTGCAAATTGTGAAAGATGAAACAAAACACAGAAATTTTAAAAAAAAGGAAAATTAAAATGAAAAAATCCCAAGTGCACTCACATCTGTAATCACACACACGTGTGTGTGTGTGTGTGTGTGTGTGTGTGTGTGTGTGTGTGTGTGTGTGTGTGGAGCCTATCATCAAAACAGACCTCCTCCTCCTCCTCCTCCTCCTCCTCCTCTCCTGTACTAGGTGTAGTGGCCTTTTACGATCTCAGTCCATATCCTTACTGCTCTTTCACATCTCTTCTTCTTCTTCTTCCAGGTTGGTATTTGAGGATTTTTTGGAGGATCTGGCTAATCTTCATCATAGTACACTGCCTTTCCAAGATGATCTGTAATTCTGTACGATTTTGATCATTGGTTTACTTTGAAAGCCTTAAAGATGTCATCAGATCTTTTCCTGTCCCATAGTTTTACAGCCAACTCTTCTTCTCATGAACTGCATCTCGGCACTCATTTGTCTTTGTTTGTCACCTCTAAAAAGTGTACAGCAACTGTATTTACAGTGGGAGTGGTTGACTGGTTTACTTGAAACAGCAGTTAATAACTGTAGTAACTGTTAAGTAATCCCCGTCAATGGTAATGCATTTCTGGCAATGGATGTTAAAGTTCTGGGAACTCCTGATTTAGTAGTCTTTAGGGATAGCCCTCAATTGAGTCATTACTATATTTGGATATCTGATAAGTCTGAAAAGCTCTTGTCCTTCAGAGCTGATTTCAGTTTGGGGAACAAGAAAAAATCCAGGAGAAACAAGTCTGTGGAATAGGATGTGTGACTGAGTGACTCAGCTGGCTGTTGGCCAGGAACTGCTGCACTGGAAAGGCAGTGCATGGCTGGATAGTCGTGGAGTGGGATCCAGTCACCTTATTTGGTGTACTGGGAGTGCACCCGCTTAATCTGTTGCAACAGACATTTCAGTATTTCCATGTGCATAATGACATGGGTGACACACACTCGAAGTCGAAGAACATGAAAAGTATTGTCTTGATGCGTGATCTCTCACTGTAATCACGGACATTGCCACTCCATACTTTAACATTGCTTTTAGGGTTATGTCTTGAGTACCAGGTATTGTGTCGGTTAATAGGAAAGTTGCATCTCAGTACGGCATGTTTGTGAGGTCTCTACAGACATCAAGCCAGGTTCCAAGTGTGGGTCACAAGTTGGGAGCAAAATTTGCATTACCCTAATCCTAGGCAATTGTGAGGTAATGCACTTCTTGGAGCTGCTGTACAAATCCTGGAAACTCCCACTTCCTCTGCCGTCATTTGCACTAAGACACAACAATTCTGAGACAAAACTTTCTCCACCTTATTTATGTTCACCAGGGTGCTTGCAGTTGCAGGCAGGCCAGTTCAGAGAACATCTTCCATTGTGACCAACACGTTTTTTGAGGCATTTAAACCTCTTGTAAGCACACTTTGAGATGATAGCACGTTCTTTATAAATTGTTGTCAGCATTTTCTGAGTCCCTTTCACTGGTTTTCCAAGTCAAACAGAGGATGATGGTTCAAGTCCGCTTCCAGCCAGCCAAATTTATATTTTCTTTGATTTCCTAAATTGCTCCAGGCAAATGCTGGGATGGTTCCTTTGAAGGGGCACGGCCAATTTCCTTCCCCATCCTTGACAGAATCAGAGCTTGTTCTCAGCCTCTGATGACCTTGACATTGACAGGATGTTAAACCCAATGTTCCTGCCTTCCAAGTCAAATGGAACATCATTTTCATTCAGTGATCCATTTTGGGTTTCAAACTGCACACCCTACACATTCAATCTACAATGTGCTGTTTACACGCAAGAAGCACACTTAATAAGTGGTGAGTGGCAACATCCTTCTGTCGGTGTGTTTCCACATCATTTAGTTTTATTTTGATTTATACCCAGGTACATCAATGTAGAGGTTGGAACTTTATATGTAGGGAATGACTAATGGAAATAAGTTATCCAGCCTTCTGAAATCCTACTCCTGCCTTGAGACACCACTATCCAACCCCAATACTATTCACAGTGTTCCTCCTAGTGAACCACCCATAGCACCCAGACCCTGCTGAGTTGATCTTTTCAACCTACCACATTCTCCAAAAACTCCTACCCACAATCCACAAAATTCAGAACTGGAACAGTCTCTTGCTTCCTACAGTGAAAATACTTCTTTGCAACCAATCCCTCCAACCAAAGCCAATCCAATCCTTCCAACAAAACCTGCCTGTCCCCATTTGTACCACCATCCAACTATGACTCTCTCACACTCCTGTCTAACCATCCCCTGGTCACTTTCCAGGAATTCCGAACTTCCAACCTGGCCTCACCGTCCTTCCAAAGCTCCATCCCTCAGAACAACCTTTCACAGGGTGTATACGACCCTGGACAACTGGGAGATCCGGGAAAAACCTGGGAATTTTTTCATCCGGGAAAAACCCGGGAATTTTTTAGAATTCCAGGGATTTTTCATTTTTTTAGTTTTCCGTTAAATTTTTGTAACTTTGACTGGTAAGAACCAATACTCTAACATAGAATATTACTGTATCTTGCTACTGCAGAATAATACTGCAGCAACCAAAAATGAACGAGAGAAAAAAAAACGAAAATAAAACTGAAGTTGTAAAGAAAATGCACCATGCACAACAACAAAACACAGTGCTCATACCGGTGTGTATCAACAGCAAAATGTGTTGAAGGCTTTAGGAAGACTATGCAATGTTTCATAACAATAAATTGTTTCCAATGAGTGTGACATCACAACTGTTTGCATTAGATTTGTTTGAGCGGTTGCGAGCGAGCTTATGCACATGTGCAGTTGAGTCGCGTATGAGTAGTACCTTCCATTTCTGGCTACAGAAGTGTGGCAGTTAGCCGTATAAGCAATAGCAGCAGGCAGCCAGATGCAATCTGGAAAAATTTTACCGGTGCGCCTAAGCTGACAGATTCACGCATGCGCAAAAGGCACGGAACTGGGGGGGGGGGGGGGGGGGGGGGCAGGGACAAACCAAATTCATATTATTGAGGAATAAGACCTTCTTTCACAAAGCGCCTAACAACCAATGAATGTTGGTCTATTGATTACTCACATGATTTTGAACACATTCCTGTTGGTTTTTGAACAAATTCTAATTTGATTTCTGAAAGAATCGTAAGTTGATTTTTGGATGCGTGCATAGTATAAGTGATGTCTCAGCCAGGGGAATCTCCGACGCATCTAGAAGTAAACTTTCCTACAGACAAAGGGAGATGGGTCTATACAAGCTGAGTGGAATAAAGCGGAATGGGTGAATGCCAATCGCTGTTTATGTGGTTGACTGGGTTTGCAAATGATCAGCGTTGTTATAACTATTAGCGAATTCCATAGATTCAGACTACCAGAGTAGAAATAAACGACTCACAGGAATAACAGGCAACAAAGATTGCGTATTGTCTCCTTCGTGTATCCAAGAAAATGAAATTTTGAAAGAAAATTTTTGGCCAGACCACTAAACTCCTAAGGTCAGTAATACAGTCCCCGGCTAGCAGCCGCTAAAGTTCTATTCTGGGAGTAGCGCGGAAAACGCGTTGTATGAACACGTAACAACGCCTAACCGGAAAATAAATGCGGGGTAACTAAACTGGTGATTGTGGCAGGGTTAGTGAAGTTACCAAAGAGTAAGTTTTGACACTTGCAGGAATAGTTACAGAATTAGTGATGACAAGATTGTTTGTTAGAACGTGGAAGGAGAAGAAACGAGGACTCACACAAATCACGGAAGAATATGACGATTCCGCATTTATGTAGAAATTTCGTACTACTACTTTTTGATCTCATACTTCAGAAGGTAGAGAGTATGAATGAAGTGTGAAGCTATTTCCTAACATAAAACGTTTTGCTTGTAGTAAGCCTAATACTCATTTGATATTGTTACTACGTGAATTATATTCTGTAGTGTTATAAAAATGACCATTTGTGCCAAAACAGTCTCGTTTATTTGGTGTGTGTAACAATTGCTGAAATATTAGGCAGGCGTATTTCATTTTATGTAGCAGACAGACAAAATAAATGTAATCAGATCGAGAAACCACACCAGTCTTCGGTACTATTTGTATCAACAGCTTTTCTTGTATTAGACAATGACATCTCATTTTTTCATGTAGCAAAACGTTGACGAACTTTGATGAGGTAATAGATTCTTTCGCAGAAAGGAAAGCACGTCATGTAAAGCTGTAGCAAGATTAGAGAGGAAAAAAAGCTAGGACTTAAGGATTGAAGAAATGCGTTCTACTGTCTTGCTTGCCTCTTGTCTTTACTCGTTTTATGTACCCTATATTTAATTTTATGTCACAGAAAACAGAAAGTTATTAGCTAATAGGCAGTAAAGACAGCAGATTTTCTGAAGAGTTCTTGTTCTGCCCGTTACAAATAATCCCATCCAGTATTAATTGTGAGTTGTTTTTTAAAGAGGGGTAGGATGTCAAACCAGCCGATTGGGAGCATTAGAGGTATTGCAGGAAATTTTAATTTCCACTGGTATGAATATAGTTTGATGATGGCACTCATTACAAAATATTACATGTTTGAATTCCACAGAGCGAAATACAGAGATGTGAGATGGAAGAATGCTGTGTGAAGAGGCGGGGCATTGCATTTTGGCACACTTAAGACCAAATAACACGTTTTACACATGACCCGTGTTTACGTTAAGTGATTTTGCTGTTTCCTCTTCGTTTATTGCTCTCACATCAAATGAAAACAAATCGGATTTCTGTGGCTGGGTGCTTTCAAGTGAATTAAAATACATTCACATAATTACGGAAGGCTAAAATATGTAATTAGTTTCAGATTTTATTTTGTTTCCACCTGTCTGACAGTCAAGCATTAATCGTCTTGCAGAACAATGAAGTTATTTTTGTCCGTTTGTCAAAGAAATCTTTTCTGCTGAGGCAGTCAGTTTATTTGAATGAAGTGTTTCATTCCACACTATTGGCTAGTTTCAACTATTCTCTGTGTTTCAAGTTCACATTTTTATCTTCTAGCACTTAAAGGATTATGCCTTAATAAAGAACCAAACATGAGATAAAACAGTACTGGTACTCCAAGAAAATTTGCATCTGAATCTTGACATACAAATGTGCACTTTAAGCCGAATGATGCATTTTATTATGGTTCACAAAATTCCCATGCTCTTGGAGTATCCTCGAATGTCTTGTTTCTTTTATGACATAATGTAAGGTCTTTGAATGTTTTACACGTACGAACGTACGGGCTTCCTGGGTCACTGTAGATACGCAAGTGCGGCAACGCCTGTTATCTGGCGCTCTCTGACAACTGCTGAAACGAATCTATTTCTAACAGGTCACGAGAAAATATTCCGAATGGTTGTTTGGAAAGCGTTACTGTCAAAGTAAATTTCTTTTTATGCAAGATGCACTCTGTGCGATGAATGTCCGATGATTTTTTTAAATCACAGAGCGTTTGACTCTCATTCAAAAATAAAATCTTTGACGATGACCATTTAGAATATTTTCAAGCCCAGAAGATCAGACATTTCTGTCGTTGTTAAAAATTTTACTGGTACAAATGTATCTTAAAGTGTAACACGCACAAAAAAGATCAACATTATGTGTGAAAACTTAGCTTCTCTTGCAGCTTATTAATCTGAGAGACCAATATTATACGTAAAAGCTTTTCTTTTTTTGTAGCAACACTATGTATATTAATTTAAACCATTACCTGTTCCTATTTGTGTGTTAGCACTACTTAGCAGTGATGTTGCTATTGACTGACATCATCACGTGTCCTATGCTCTGAATATCCGCTATCATCGGCTGGCAGGATCGCTTGACGTGAACTACGACTGGCTTACAAAAGCGCATCACAACCTCGATTTCAACTCTTCGAAAAGTAACATGCGGTGTTTGGTGGAATTAGAATTTATACTTTCGTAATACGAAAATATGCAGTGTACGTGTTGCTGCACATCAGAAATCTTTCCGAAACGTGTTTTTTCCCCTGAGTTTAGTTTTTTAAAGTGCCCAGAAATTCTTTGCCGGTGTATAAAACCACAACCATTTAAAGGATTTATCAGTTTTACAGTTCCGAGGAAAAGTATGCTGTTACTTAACACGGAAAAAGTGTATTTTTAACCGGGAAATCCGGGAATTTTTTTTTTCCTGTTTCAGCAGAAGAAGGAATAGCCCTACACAAACTAAAACTGGATCCTGACCTAATCATCCTCCCTGCAGACAAAGGTTCCACCACTGTTTTGATGAACCAGAGTGACTACCTGGCAGAGTGTCTCCGCCAGCTGTCCAACATTACCTCCAGTCCCTGCTGAAATCCCTCGGCCATTCCCAGAACCCCTCCACTGAACCAGTCGCCCTACTCACCTCAAAAGAGCCGCACACCCACCTTCTACTTGCTCCCCAAAATCCACAAACCAAACAAACCTGCTTGCCCCATTGTGGCTGGTTACAGTGCCCCCACTGACAGAATCCAAGCCCTTGTTGACCAACTTCAGCAACCAGTTGTCCAAAACCAAGCCTCCTACATGAAAGATGCCAACCACTTCCTGCACTGGATCCCCACAATGCCCACGCCCTTACCTCTCGGGTCCCTACACAGCGTTGTTGAAGCAAGCTTCTCATACACCAACATCCCTCATGCCCATGGCCTTGCCGCAATTGAACACTATCTCTCACAATACCCTGCAAATTCCAAATCCACCACTTCATTCCTGATACATCTAACCAACTACACCCTAGCCCATAACTACTTCATCTCTGAAGGGAAAGCACAAAAACAAATGCGTGGCTCAGCCGGCGGCACCCGCAAAGCGCTCTCATTTTCCAACTTCTTCATGGGTCACCTAGAGAAAACATTCCAAAGCTTCCCAAAAATGCAAACCCTGGTCTTGGTCACATTTATTAATGACATGTTTATAATCTGGACCAAAGGCCAACACGTTATCCTCATTCCTCCACAATCTCAACACCTTCTCTCCTATCCACTTAACCTGGTCCTCCACCACACATTGTGTCATGTTCCTAGATGTCGTTTTCCTCCTCTCAGATGTCTCCATCTGCACTTTGTTCCACCCTGCAGCCTGGCCACCCAAGGCAGATGCATCTTCATTGATGAGAACTCCCTCATCCAGTATGCTGAAGGAATCACAAAGGCCTTCACAGACAGGCAATATCCTCCAGACCTAATACACAAACAGATCTCCTGTGCCATATCCCCACACACACACTTGATCCACACATCCATCCCAAGAACCAACTGCAAAGAAGCCCCCTCCCCTTCCCCCTTGTCACTCAATACCATCAGGGACTGGAACAACTGACTCTCATCCTTCATTAGGGCTTTGATTGTCTATCATCATGCCATGAAATGAGAGACATCCTATCCATCCGAGAAAGTTACCTTCCCACCGAAAGTGGTGTTCCGCCACCCACCCAACCTCTACAGCATCCTAGTCCATCGCCATGGACTCCCACCCCCAGTCCCCTGTCGAAGGGATCACACCCAGCACAGGCTTGTCCTACCCCATCAGAGGATGGGCCAGCTTTGAAAGCAGGCATATTATACACCAGCCTTGCTGCAGCCACTGCACAGCGTTTTACATTGGTATGAATTGTGGGTTATTAGTCTCATAACATACATAATCAAAATCGTTTGATTCAGGTACAGGAGACATCAAAAGTTTGCAAAAATTTACAGTAAACATAAAAGCTGATGTCAGGGTGTATATGACCCAGGAGATCCGGGAAAATCTGGGAATTTTTTCAACCACAAGAAAACTGGGAAAAACCTGGTAATTTTTAAGAATTCTGGGATTTTTTTAAATTTTAGTTTTCAGTTAATTTTTTGTAATTTTGACTGTTAAGAAATAACTCTCTAACAAATGATATTACTGCATCCCACTACAGCAGAATAATACTGCAGCAATAAAACATGAACGATAGAAAAAAACTAAAATAAAACTTAAGTTTCAAAGGAAAAGCACAATGTACACAACAAAACACATTGCTCATAGAAGCATCAGCCAGTAGCAAAATGCGTCAAAGACTTTAGGAAGACTACGCAATGCCTCATAACAGCAAATTGCCTCTGATGACAATGACATCATAACTGTTTACATTAGATTCGTGTGAGCAATTGCGAGCAGGCCCATGCGCATGCACAGTTGAGTCCCGCATGTAACTTCTACTTCTGTCTACAAAAGTGTGGCTGTTAGCTGTATAAGCAAGAAGTAAGATGTGACCTGGAAAAATTTTATTGGCGCGTCCAAGCTGCTATATTCACTGGGAGCAAACCAGGGTATCTGCCCCAGGCAGCATTTTCAGTCAAGCATTAATCGCCTTGCAGAACAATGAAGTTATTTTTGTCAGTTTGCTAAAGAAATATGGCTTTATTAATCTTTTTGGCTGTGGCAGTCAATTTGTTTGAAACAAAGTGTTTAATTCCACACTATTGGCTGGTTTCAACTGTTCGCTGCATTTCAAAAGAACATGTTTTCATTTATAACATGTATGACATATGCCATAGTAAAAAACCAAAAATGAGGTAACACAGTACTGGTACCGGGTAAAATCCGGGAACTTTTTTTCCTTGTCCGCATATACGCCCTGAATGTTTACATACAGCGTGATAATAATAATAATAATAATAATAATAATAATAATAATACAATTTTGTTTTTTATACACAAAAGGCAGAGATAATAATAACAATAATAATAAAAATAGTATCTAAAAATCTAACTCTAAATTACCCTAGCTCAAATTATCATGTTGTCCCCTAAAAATTCTTCTATTGAATAGTAGCATTTCTCCCTCAGAATCTAATGTAGCCCTATTTTTAGGATCTCTGGCTTAATATTAAATACATTTTTGCCCACTAATTTGTTATAATATTGTCATCCCCATATACTGTGGAGCCCATTCATATAATTTCAATTTGTGTGTGAGAAGCAAAAAATAATTTTTATTTCTTGTGTTGTATGTGTGGTTCAAATAATTTTGCCTGCTTTGTAGGAAGATCATAATTTCATATGACACTCAATCAACTATCAACTAGAACGAATGGCCATCACCAAACTGTTGCTATAAACAAGGTGGACCACACAGTGGCAAAACATGCAGCAGAGCACAACATGTACCATCTGGATCCCCACCACCACCAGCTTTTCTGAGCTGTGTAGATGGGCGCTATCCTTACAGTACATCCTTCACTCCCATCATCTCCCTGGCTAAATCTAAGGTAACTCATTGCCCCCCCCCCCCCCCCAATCCAATTTTGTGTGTGTGTGTGTGTGTGTACGCGCATGCGCGCGCATATATATATATATATATATATATATATATATATATATATATATATATATATATATATATATATTAAAAACAAAGATTCCAAGACTTACCAAGCGGGAAAGCGCCGGCAGACAGGCACATGAACAAAACACACAAACACACACACAAAATTACGAGCTTTCGCAACTGGCAGTTGCTTCGTCAGGAAGGAAGGAAGGAGAGGGAAAAATGAAAGGGTGTGGGTTTTAAGGGAGAGGGTAAGGAGTCATTCCAATCCCGGGAGCGGAAAGACTTCCCTTAGGGGAAAAAAAAAGGACAGGTGTACACTCGCACACACACACACATATCCATCCGCACATACACAGACACAAGCAGACATATTTAAAGGCAAAGAGTTAAGGGCAGAGATGTCAGTCGAGGCGGAAGTACAGAGGCAAAGAAGTTGTTGAAAGACAGGTGAGGTATGAGCGGCGGCAACTTGAAATTAGCGGAGGTTGAGGCCTGGCGGATATCGAGAAGAGAGGATATACTGAAGGGCGAGTTCCCATCTCCGGAGTTCGGATAGGTTGGTGTTGGTGGGAAGTATCCAGATAACTCGGACGGTGTAACACTGTGCCAAGATGTGCTGGCCGTGCATCAAGGCATGTTTAGCCACAGGGTGATCCTCATTACCAACAAACACTGTCTGCCTGTGTCCATTCATGCGAATGGACAGTTTGTTGCTGGTCATTCCCACATAGAAAGCATCACAGTGCAGGCAGGTCAGTTGGTAAATCACGTGGGTGCTTTCACATGTGGCTCTCCCTTTGATCGTGTACACCTTCCGGGTTACAGGACTGGAGTAGGTGGTGGTGGGAGGGTGCATAGGACAGGTTTTACACCGGGGGCGGTTGCAAGGGTAGGAGCCAGAGGGTAGGGGAGGTGGTTTGGGGATTTCATAGGGATGAACCAAGAGGTTACGAAGGTTAGGGGGACGGCGGAAAGACACTCTTGGTGGAGTGGGGAGGATTTCATGGAGGATGGATCTCATTTCGGGGCAGGATTTTAGGAAGTCGTATCCCTGCTGGAGAGCCACATTCAAGGTCTGATCCAGTCCCGGGAAGTATTCTGTTACAAGTGGGGCACTTTTGGGGTTCTTCTGTGAGAGGTTCTGGGTTTGAGGGGATGAGGAAGTGGCTCTGGTTATCTGCTTCTGTACCAGGTTGGGAGGGTAGTTGCGGGATGCGAAAGCTGTTTTCAGGTTGTTGGTGTAATGGTCGAGGGATTCAGGACTGGAGCAGATTCGTTTGCCACGAAGGCCTAGGCTGTAGGGCAGGGACCGTTTGATATGGAATGGGTGGCAGCTGTCATAATGGAGGTACTGTTGCTTGTTGGTGGGTTTGATGTGGACGGATGTGTGCAGCTGGCCATTGGACAGATGGAGGTCAACATCTAGGAAAGTGGCATGGGATTTGGAGTAGGACCAGGTGAATCTGATGGAACCAAAGGAGTTGAGGTTGGAGAGGAAATTCTGGAGTTGTTCTTCACTGTGAGTCCAGATCATGAAGATGTCATCAATAAATCTGTACCAAACTTTGGGTTGGCAGGCTTGGGTAACCAAGAAGGCTTCCTCTAAGCGACCCATAAATAGGTTGGCATACGAGGGGGCCATCCTGGTACCCATGGCTGTTCCCTTTAATTGTTGGTATGTCTGGCCTTCAAAAGTGAAGAAGTTGTGGGTCAGGATGAAGCTGGCTAAGGTGACGAGGAAAGAGGTTTTAGGTAGGGTGGCAGGTGATCGGCGTGAAAGGAAGTGCTCCATTGCAGCGAGGCCCTGGACGTGCGGGATATTTGTGTATAGGGAAGTGGCATCAATGGTTACCAGGATGGTTTCTGGGTGTAACAGACTGGGTACGGATTCCAGGCGTTCGAGAAAGTGGTTGGTGTCTTTGATGAAGGATGGGAGACTGCATGTAATGGGTTGAAGGTGTTGATCTACGTAGGCAGAGATACGTTCTGTGGGGGCTTGGTAACCAGCTACAATGGGGCGGCCAGGATGTTTGGGTTTGTGAATTTTAGGAAGTAGGTAGAAGGTAGGGGTGCTAGGTGACGGTGGGGTGAGGAGTTTGATGGAGTCAGGTGAAAGGTTTTGTAGGGGGCCTAAGGTTCTGAGGATTCCTTGAAGCTCCGCCTGGACATCAGGAATGGGATTACTTCGGCAAACTTTGTACGTAGAGTTGTCTGAAAGCTGACGCAGTCCCTCAGCCACATACTCCCGACGATCAAGTACCACAGTCGTGGAACCCTTGTCAGCCGGAAGAATGATGATGGATCGGTCAGCTTTCAGATCACGGATAGCCTGGGATTCGGCTGTGGTGATGTTGGGAGTAGGATTAAGGTTTTTCAAGAAAGATTGAGAGGCAAGGCTGGAAGTGTCTGCCTGACGAAGCAACTGCCAGTTGCGAAAGCTCGTAATTTTGTGTGTGTGTTTGTGTGTTTTGTTCATGTGCCTGTCTGCCGGCGCTTTCCCGCTTGGTAAGTCTTGGAATCTTTATTTTTAATATATATATATATATATATATATATATATATATATATATATATATATATATATATATATATATATATATATATCCATCCGCACATACACAGACACAAGCAGACATCTGTGTCCGTGTATGTGCGGATGTATATGTGTGTGTGTGCCAGTGTACACCTGTCCTTTTTTCCCCCTAAGGGACGTCTTTCCGCTCCCGGGATTGGAATGACTCCTTACCCTCTCCCTTAAAACCCACATCCTTTCGTCTTTCCCTCTCCTTCCTGCTTTCCTGAAGAAGCAACCATCGGTTGCAAAAGCTAGTAATTCTGTGTGTGTGTGTGTGTGTGTGTGTGTGTGTGTGTGTGTGTGTGTGTGTGTGTGTTTTGTTCATTGTGCCTGTCTGCCGGCGCTTTCCCGCTTGGTAAGTCTTGGAATCTTTGTTTTTAATATATATATAATCTCCCCTGTCCCAGTACCTCCAGCCAGTAATTTGTGTCAGTTAGTTGTGTGCTGCTATCTCACGCTATAGTCTGTGAAATTACGTGCCCAGCCCTGTGCCACCTGCGCCCCTATACCTGCACCCCTACGTAACCCACCGAAAGCTAGCAAAGTTCTGTACCTTTTGTTTCTGTTCCTGTTGACAATGCAGCACTTCTGCCTTTCAGCAAATCATCTCCTTTCTTCCTAAATAATCCGTAATTCTCAGTCAGAGATTTTTGTACATTATTATAACAGAAATAAGCACATATTTACTTTCTTCATTCCAGGGTTCAAGCCGTTCATCTTCAAGTAGTGCTACTACAAGCAGACACATGACACTAGAAGAACTTCGAGCAGTGAATCGCTATGCAGAGAGCACTAAAAGCCTTTCCTACCTCCCTCAGGTGAGGTCAGAAGATGGAAGCCAGGGAGGGGGCGGCAGCACAGGTCAGACTAACGCTGAATATCTTGGCACAGCATGGCACCGGGCACGTTGTTTCACCTGCCCTGACCTATTCTCGCATGGTGCCTTGCCCAGTCACAGATACCACCAGTTTGCTGTCCTGAGTGGCTCCTCTACTTTCTGTGTGCTTTCATACTAAATACACTGTAAAAATTCGAATTGTAAATTACCAAACAGAAGTACATTAAGGATATTTTAAAGACATGAAATAGAATTGCCACAATCATTTCTTTAAGTGACCAAAGACAAAAAATTTAAAATTCAGTAAAATAAATTTTAGTGTGTGGCTCTTGTTGTAAATTTAAACACTGACAAAAGAACCTTTTGTATCGTAGTGATAAAGAGTACATTGAAGATTATTTATTTTTTGTCAGTCTGTGCTCCTTACTTACCTGATACAAACTAAAACTACCTAAACATTTTTTTTTAAATATCTGAGTGATATTAAATGTCATAATTTCAGATTTAAAGTTATTGGTCTGAGAGGCTCCATTACCTGTTTAATGTTGGAAATTTCAGTGACCAGTGAATCAGATATTAATTTCTTCTTATCATTATTGTAATTAATACCTTAGAATTTTGTGAGATGGTAACAGCAAGTCAGTGTCCTCTGCCTCTTGGCCGTTGCAAAATATTTGGCAGTTAAAATTATTAAGGTCGATGTAATGCGTATTTTAGAACTTCGCTGACATACTGTGGGCAAAATGTCATTTTTAAGCTATTTTTAAGAGTTACATGCAGGAGACATTCATAAGGCTCTAAGAATAAGTAACGTTTATATAGAAATTACATATATTGAAGACAAGTTCAGACAAATTTACTAAAAGTGTTCAGACAGTCTGTCTTGACCCTCATTGCAAGCTTCATAATCTCATCTCTCCGTCCCTCCACCCCCCCCCCCCCTCCACCCCCCCCCCCTCTTAAAAGAGCTTACTGCTAATGTAGATTGTGTAGAATAGTTATGAGGATGACATGTTACTCTCTACCACTGACATAAGTCATAGCATTGAAATGGTGTCCAAGTGCCATTCATTTCTGTGGAATCAGCACACTAAGATGTGTTATGAGAAGACATGACAAAAATAGCAGAAATGAGATATTGTGTTCATAAGTACGTGTGACCACACAGTGGATGAAGTTGCTTGATTTGTTGGTATTTAATATGGACTGCCCAACTGGTCTACAAGAAATGATGGACTTACCAGAGCCATGTAATATGTGTAGAGGGTGCACAGAATAACGTGGCCAGTAGATGTGCAGTCGGAGGGGTAAGTGTGAAGTGAGCGACAGTGGTGGGGGCTGCAGCTAGGCACTTAGTAGGCTGTAGGGTAAATGCCGAGCACTGGAGTGGAAGTGGCATTCTAAACTGTAGTGTGCACACATATTGTTTGTAAGTATTACATGGAGCTTCCCTATGCCCAAACTTGCTTGATGACCATCCCAAAAGATCTACCGTCATGTCTGCTTTGGTTAGTATCTAAAAATAGTTGTACTGAAAATGCAACAAAAGCATTGATTTATTTTCGCCTGAGTTGGTAACCATTTGTAACTTTCAGAGAATCGCCATGAATGGTGAATCTGGAGTGAAAAGTACATTTCCGTTGTTGCCTTCTTAAAATTTACTTCTTTTGCCACAACATGGCAGAGTTTACACATCATCACATCACTAACATGTTGTGCAGTCACAGTTGTGAGAGAATTGTGGAACAGTGATTTATTAAGTGAGGAACTGTGGACAAGTAAGGTCAGTAGCTTATGAAAAATCACATCTTTGTTGTTGTTGTTGTTGCGGTTTTCAGTCCTGAGACTGGTTTGATGCAGCTCTCCATGCTACTCTATCCTGTGCAAGCTTCTTCATCTCCCAGAACCCACTGCAACCCACATCCTTCTGAATCTGCTTAGTGTAGTCATCTCTTGGTCTCCCTCTACGATTTTTACGCTCTACACTGCCCTCCAATACTAAATTGGTGATCCCTTGATGCCTCAGAACATTTCCTACGAACCGATCCCTCCTTCTGGTCAAGTTGTGCCACAAACTTCTCTTCTCCCCAATCCTATTCAATACTTCCTCATTAGTTATGTGATCTACCCATCTAATCTTCAGCATTCTTCTGTAGCACCACATTTCGAAAGCTTCTATTCTCTTCTTGCCCAAACTATTTATCATCCATGTTTCACTTCCATACATGGCTACACTCCATACAAATACTTTCAGAAATGACTTCCTGACGGTTAAATCTATACTCGATGTTAACAAATTTCTCTTCTTCAGAAACGCTTTCCTTCCCATTGCCAGTCTACATTTTATATCCTCTCTACTTCGACATCATCAGTTATTTTGCTCCCCAAATAGCAAAACTCCTTTACTACTTTAAGTGTCTGATTTCCTAATCTAATTCCCTCAGCATCACCCGACTTAATTAGACTACATTCCATTATTCTCGTTTTGCTTTTGTTAATGTTCATCTTATATCCTCCTTTCAAGACACTGTCCATTCCATTCAACTGCTCTTCCAAGTCCCTTGCTGTCTCTGACAGAATTATGATGTCATCGGTGAACCTCAAAGTTTCTATTTCTTCTCCATGGATTTTAATACCTACTCCAAATTTTTTCTTTTGTTTCCTTTACTGCTTGCTCAATATACAGATTGAATAACATCGGGGATAGACTACAACCCTGTCTCACTCCCTTCCCAACCACTGCTTCCCTTTCATGCCCCTTGACTCTTATAACTGCCATCTTGTTTCTGTACAAATTGTAAATAGCCCTTTCGCTTCCTATATTTTACCCCTGCCACCTTCAGGATTTGAAAGAGAGTATTCCAGTCAGCATTGTCAAAAGCTTTCTCTAAGTCTAAAAATGCTGGAAACGTAGGTTTGCCTTTCCTTAATCTAGCTTCTAAGATAAGTCGTAGGGTCAGTATTGCCTCACGTGTTCCAACATTTCTACGGAATCCAAACTGATCTTCCCCGAGGTCGGCTTCTACTAGTTTTTCCATTCGTTTGTAAAGAATTCGCATTAGTATTTTGAAGCTGTGACTTATTAAACTGATAGTTCGGAAATTTTCAAATCTGTCAACACCTGCTTTCTTTAGGATTGGAATTATTATATTCTTCTTGAAGTCTGAGGGTATTTCGCTTGTCTCATACATCTTGCTCACCAGATGGTAGAGTTTTGTCATGACTGGCTCTCCCAAGGCCGTCAGTAGTTCCAATGGAATGTTGTCTACTCCGGGGGCCTTGTTTCGACTCAGGTCTTCCAGTGCTCTGTCAAACTCTACACGCAGTATTGTATCTCCCATTTCGTCTTCATCTACATCCTCTTCCATTTCCATAATATTGTCCTCAAGTACATCGCCCTTGTATAGACCCTCTATATACTCCTTCCATCTTTCTGCTTTCCCTTCTTTGCTTAGAACTGGGTTTCCGTCTGAGCACTTGATGTTCATACAAGTGGTTCTCTTATCTCCAAAGGTCTCTTTAATTTTCCTGTAGGCAGTATCTATTTTACTCCTAGTGAGATAAGCCTCTACATCCTTACACTTGTCCTCTAGCCATCCCTGCTTAGCCATTTTGCACTTCCTGTCGATCTCATTTTTGAGTCGTCTGTATTCCTTTTTGCCTGCTTCATTTACTGCATTTTTATATTTTCTCATTTCATCAATTAAATTCAATATTTCTTCTGTTACCCAAGGATTTCTACTAGCCCTTGTCTTTTTACCTCCTTGATTCTCTGCTGCCTTTACTACTTCATCCCTCAAAGCTACCCATTCTTCTTCTACTGTATTTCTTTCCCCCATTCCTGTCAATTGCTCCCTTATGCTCTCCCTGAAACTCTGTACAACCTCTGGTTCTTTCAGTTTATCCATGTCCCATCTCCTTAAATTACCACCTTTTTGCAGTTTCTTCAGTTTTAATCTACAGGTCATAACCAATAGATTGTGGTTAGAGTGTTACCTGTGATTAAGTTGTGCTCTGTGCAAAATTCTACCAAGCGGCTTACTCTTTCATTTCTTAGCCCCAATCCATATCCATCTACTACATTTCTTTCTCTCCCTTTTCCTACTACCGAATTCCAGTCACCCATGCCAATAAAATATTCGTCTCCCTTCACTACCTGAATAATTTCTTTTATCTCATCATACATTTCTTCAATTTCTTCGTCATCTGCAGAGCTAGTTGGCATATAAACTTGTACTACTGTAGTAGGTGTGGGCTTCGTATCTATCTTGGCCACAATAATGCGTTCACTATGCTGTTTGTAGCTTACCCGCATTCCTATTTTCCTATTCATTATTAAACTTACTCCTGCATTACCCCTATTTGATTTTGTGTTTATAACCCTGTAATCACCTGACCAGAAGTCTTGTTCCTCGAGCCACCGAACTTCACTAATTCCCACTATATCTAACTTTAACCTATCCATTTCCCTTTTTAAATTTTCTAACCTACCTGCCCAATTAAGGGATCTGACATTCCACGCTCCGATCCGTAGAAAGCCAGTTTTCTTTCTCCTTATAACGACATCCTCTTGAGTAGTCCCCGTCCGGAGATCCGAATGGGGGACTATTTTACCTCCGGAATATTTTACCCAAGAGGACGCCATCATCATTTAATCATACAGTAAAGCTGCATGCCCTCGGGAAAAATTACGGCCGTAGTTTCCCCTTGCTTTCAGCCGTTCGCAGTACCAAAACAGCAAGGCTGTTTTGGTTAGTGTTACAAGGCCAGATCAGTCAATCATCCAGACTGTTGCCCCTGCAACTACTGAAAAGGGTGCTGCCCCTCTTCAGGAACCACACGTTTGTCTGGTCTCGCAACAGATACCCCTCCGTTGTGGTTGCGCCTACGGTACAGCTATCTGTATCGCTGAGGCACGCAAGCCTCCCCACCAACGGCAAGGTCCATGGTTCATGGGGGGATGACATCTTTGGTATAAAAAGAAATATGTGATGTCCTCACTTATGTTGTTCCAAAACCATTGAATTTCTTGTTAGACCAGCTGTCGATGGCCCATTAAAAATTACATTATTTAATCAAAAATGTCTGTAGTTAGTGGAATAACATGGCAGATAATGAAGTTTCACATAATAACCATATGACAAAATACTCTGCTCTTTGCATGCCATCATTTGCCGAAATCTCATTTTGATATCTCAAGCCATTTGAGGAATGTTAGGAGATATGAGGAATGTTAGGAGATATGAGGAATGTTATGGATATTTCATTCTGCCTTAATCGTGATCACAGATGACTGAGGTACACAAGATTAGTTTTTTGAGGTTGGTGACAGATAGAGAAGACAGACAGAGGTCTCCACCCATATCTAAAGAAAAATTCATTATGTTAGCTAAATTTCATATGCAGTAATATGCATCAAATGAAAAACATAGCAAATGCTATTTTTCATTTCAGACTTTTCTAATTTTTCTCAGTGTCTTATTGTGAGGTTTGCCCAGAAAGTAATGCACCACATTTTTTTTCTCAGCGAAAAATATTGCTACAAGTGTGAGACGTTCGTATGTGTTATCTGATGTCTCCTAAATGAGCATGCCAGGTAGCGTCGCTGCAGGACCATGCTGTATACTAAAAGCTACGTGCTGTCATTGAATTTCTCTCTGCAGAGAAAGAAATTATGAGGAATATTCACAAACACTTGTGCAAAGTCTGTGGAGCATCTGCTGTTGACAGAAGCACAGTTTGGCGCTGGGGGCAGAGGGGATGTCGGTAGAAGGCAGTTCAGCAGAGCTTCACGATTTGCAGCCGTCGGGGAGATCATCCACAGCTGCACACCTGACATGTTTGAGCGAACTGATGTTGTCATTCACGAGGACAGATGCATTATGACTCGGCAGTTGGCGCTGCATCTGTCAGCAAAGTAAGTGTGGATGCAATTACCTGCGCTCTTGGATACTCAAGAGTGTGCAAGATGGGTCCTGCCTTGTCTAACGGTGGATCACAAATCACACAGAAAAAAACATTTGTTTTGATTTTTTGCAACATTTTGAAGCTGAGGGGGAGGCCTCCTTGTCCCAGATTGTGACAAGTAATGAAACCTGGGTTCACCATCTTGAGCCCGAAACAAAAGAGTAATGGTGCCATGCCCACTCCCCACAGAAATCCTAAACAACTGCTTCCAATCATAATCACCGTGTTCTGGGACTGTGAAGGTGTGATTCTCTTTGATGTGATGCCAAGAGGTGGTACTATTAATTCAGAAGTATGCGTAAACACATTAACAGAACTCAATACGCGCTTCTGGTGACTTCGACGCCACAGCAACTCAGAAGATATTTTACTGCAACATGATAACACTCAGCCCCACAAAAAAGTGGGGACTGCTGAACGCATCGCAAAACAGGGTTGGACAGGGTCGCGCCATTCACCATACAGCCCTGACCTACCCCCCTCGGACTTCCACGTGTTTGGGCTATCAAAGGATGCAATTTGATGAAGACACTTTGAGGACAATGAGTTGATTCACTCAGTGAAACACTGACTCCACCACCAGGACAATGATTGGTAACAACAGGACATAACACACCCTTGTTTCACACTGGAGGAAGGCCTTAGAAAAGGATTGAGGTTACGTGAAAAAATAGGGTGTGTAGGTAAAACATCATTCTTTCATGTATGTAATTCTCATTGTTTTCAATAAAGAATGGTTGAAGAAAAACAAGTGATGTATTATTTTCTGGGCAGTCATTGTGAAATACAAATATCAAAATAGCTATGACCATTAATGAAATGATGGACATTTCATCATGAAGCTGCCATAGATGATGATAAATAACAAAAAAATTTTACCATATAATTTCTGTAAAATCATTTGAGAAAGATTGCAAGGCATGCACCTCAACTCTCTCACCCCAGTTGGCTGAAAGTGGGCAAAGAACGTTGGCCTTCCCTTCTGAACGTACAGCTGAACTCACACAGTGCCTTTTACAAAAATTAGTCACTTTGCACTGGACACTGTATCCTGCACAGACTCTAAGAATAGTGGTTGTAAAAAGATCGTAATCAATAAAAGGAATTGTTGCTGCTAGTGAATGTATGTGTATCTCTAACAGTTTCCGGGTGAACATTGCGCAGGAAACTACATGAAACGGACATTTGGAGTCGTGCCTCACAAAAGGCGATTGTCCACATTGGCACATAAAGCTATGTTCCTCCAATGGCCAGAAATTGAACAGTAACTTACTGGAAGCGTGCAGTATAGTCTGGCAAATCATGCTTTTGGCTCTTTTCAAATGGTGCCGAGTGTTGAGTGCAACAATGGTTCCCTGAGGTTTTTAACTTGCAGTGTGTGGAAGATGTGGTTCAGACCATAGGTGATGCTGTGATAGCATGTGTTCACGCCATAACTTAGTCCCACTCAAACAGGTTGCTGTAAATCTATACCAGGATGTTTATTTGTGCATTCTCAGTGACCAGGTATAGTCCTTTCTTCTACCCCTATTTCATGAGTGTGCCTTAGACACTTAGTGTATGACAACATGTGTCTTCACAGGTCTTCAGTCATATTTTCCTAATTTAATGAACAGTCACACACCAGATTGTAGCTCAATTGGCCCACTAAATCATCTGATCTTAATCCCACAGGAAATGTCTTTGACTATTTGGAACAGTGATAGAAACAGCAGATAGCTTCGCCACAACATGATAACTGTGTGGGAAATGATCATCAATGAGTGGCCTCAACTTGATGTCTCCTGCGGGCAACTAAAACAGCTCTGTCGAGTGAGGCTGGGTTCTTTCATTTCGTTAAACAAGTCGTGTGGACAGTCAAGTCTTATGCTAATTGGAGGAACATCCATCTAATTCTTCACATTCTTGTTTCAGTATTTCAGTAGTTGGTAAATAGTTCTTCTTTTTACTTAGGAACTAAAATTTCAGTTTGTATAACTTTCTCACTGTTCATAGGCAGTGTTGATGTTGTTGACAGTGGAAATGGGGAAAAAAAATTATCTGGTAAATTGATATAGTCAAGAAATCCTGGGGGAAAACTAAAATGTCTGTTATGTATTTGCTTTCAGTGACATTATGACTTTGCTGTATTACAACAGGATCCACAGAGATTGTTCAGCATATTGCATAACAGTCAAATCTGAAAGTGTATCCATGTTACACTTATAGGATACCACAAGTAGCTGTTGCTGGGGAGTTTTGGAAAGAACTGTGAGCATGTTTTGTATATCCGGGTTCTACTGGAAATGGTGATAAAATTGTCATTAGCAATTGGCAGAAAAGCAGACTGTTTTGTCACAATAAATGGCTAGTATGCACTCGTGAGGAACTTAGCCAGTGTTATAACCTGTGCAATAATATCTTGAATTGTTCACAACACTGTGGAAAGAGCAGAGTAATGTTACACACTTATTGTGGTTTATCATTACTTTAGCTAGAAGTGCCGTAAAACATAGAACAGCACGGATTTGAAAGGCAGTTACATAAATCAAATGCACGTAATAAAAGAGATAATTGCAAAATTTTCCAACCTGCCCCTCATCATTTCTGTTTGTTCAACATGCGTGACTGCAATACATTCCTTCTAAGTATACATGTTTGTATTTTATTTCTAAGCAGAGTATTAATAATTGTGCAACATCATTTTTGTTAATGTACAGAAGCAATTTTCCTCTGTGATGTGTGTTGATTTTTCTTAACTGTATTTGGTTACAATGTGTTGCCACTTTAGAGTGCTATGTTTCTGGTGGGAGCTTCTCTCCCCCTCCCTTCCCCCCACCTAACACAAAAAACTATTCCCAGTTGTTGTATTTTTGTTGTGAAGAAAGCATGGTGATCTCTTACTTTTGTTGAAGGGAATCTTGAACACTGTGTTCATCTAGCTTTGGTACCAATTATTTGTAGTAATTTCAGACACCTAAAGAATTAACTAAATCAAAAAGTGTGTTGTGTTCAATGTTTGGGCTAAAAATCATCAAAACTTGTGCTGTAACTGCCACACATCCATTGAAAAATAATACCTCGTGGTTCAAACTTTAGTTTACCGAGACTTTTGAACACAAGTAATATCAGTTCTCATTAACAGTCCACAACATTTGATGTTTCCTCCAAATTATTCCAGAAAAATATCACAATAGTGTAAAATCGTGACTAAAAATGTTTTATGTTTTGTACATTTTCATTGTTAACTCTGATATTGCTTGAAATGCATGCTCACATCATATTAAATTGAGCAGAAGAGTGCACTTACAATGTGCATTCGAATGTGTGTCTCTGTTCAGTCGCTCCTTTGTTCAAAGTGTTTGTTCTGCTTCATATTTTCCCTCTTAATTATTTAAGTGTTAACTAATGCTGTCTCTCCTTTCTTGATAATTTGTGGAAACATAATTAAATCTGCTTGAGCATTTACACTACTAGCCATTAAAATTCAAGAAGAAATGCAGATGATAAACAGGTATTCATTGGACAAATATATTATACTAGTACTGACATGGGATTACATTTTCACGCAATTTGGGTGCATAGATCCTGAGAAATCAGTACCTAGAACAACCACCTCTGGTCATTATAAAGGCCATGATACGCCTGGTCATTGAGTCAGAGCTTGGATGTCGTGTACAGGTACAGCTGCCCATGCAGTTTCAACACGATACCACAGTTCATCAAGATTAGTGACTGACATATTGTGATGAGCCGATTGCTCGGCCACCATTGACCAGACGTTTTCAATTGGTGAGAGATCTGCAGAATGTGCTGGCCAGGGCAGCAGTAGAACATTTTCTGTATCCAGAAAGGCCCGTACAGGACCTGCAACATGCAGTCGTGCATTATCCTGCTGAAATGTAGGGTTTCGCAGGGATCGAATGAAGGGTAGAGCTACGGGTCGTAACACACATGAAATGTAATGCCCACTGTTCAAAGTGCCATCAATGTGAACAAGAGGTGACCGAGACGTGTAACCAATGGCACCCCATACCATCACGCTGGGGGATACGCCAGTATGGCGATGACGAATACATGCTTCCAGTGTGCTTTCACCACGATGTCACCAAACACAGATGCGACCATCGTCATGCTGTAAACAGAACCTGGATTCATCCAAAAAAACATGACGTTTTTGCCATTTGTGCACCCAGGTTCGTCATTGAGTACACCATCGCAGGCACTCCTGTCTGTGATGCAGCATCAAGGGTAACTGCAGCCATGGTCTCTGAGCTGATAGCCCATGCTGCTGGAAACATCGTCAAACTGTTCATGCAGATGGTTGTTGTCTTGCAAACGTCCCCATCTGTTGACTCAGGGATCGAGACGTGGCTGCACGATCCATTACAGCCATGCGCATATGATGCCTGTCATCTCGACTGCTAGTGGTACGAGGCCATTGGGATCCAGCACGGCGTTCCGTATTACCCTCCTGAACCCACTGATTCCATATTCCGTTAACAGTCAATGGATCTCGACCATCGCGAGCAGCAGTGTCGCAATTCGATAAACCGCAAATGCGATAGGCTACAATCCGAAGTTGTAAACTTGATGGTACGTATTTCTCCTCCTTACACAAGGCATCGCAACAACGTTTTAGCAGGCAACACTGGTCAGCTGCTGTTTGTGTATGAGAAATTGGTTGGAAACTTTCCTCGTGTCAGCACATTGTAGGTATCGCCACCGGCGCCAAGCTTGCGTGAATGCCCTGAAAAGCTAATCATTTGCATATCACAGCATCATCTTCCTGTCAGTTAAATTTCGCGTCTGTTGCATGTCATCTTTGTGGTGTAGCAATCAGTAATTCGTGTAAATGTTTGAAGACAGTACTGCTTTACTAGACATAGATCTTTTGGGGAATGTCAGTCTTTCCTTTCCTCTGTTGGGTAATTACCAATAACGTGGAGTTGATGGGTACGGACCATTAATGTGGAGTTCTCGGTACTTACAATGATGCATGCAGTTAACAATGTTTTGTTTAACTGGTCTGATATACCAATAAGAAAGATTATTTTAAAGTCACTTACAATTCAGTGCTCATTGAATTTGCATATGACTTCTGATGTCACAGATGCACACACATTAAATGTAGGTTTATCTGAAAGTAGGTAGTGAAGAGAGCTCAGTGAGTACCAATAAATCCCATTTGATTTCTATCAATTAAACTACTCCCACCAATCACATCACCAAGGATATTCTTGAAATGTGCATGTTATATGTGTTTGTACTGTAGGGTGAGGGTGAGAGGGTGAAACAAGGAAAAGCTTGTAATTAGTGCAGTTTTATGACTATTGAAGTATGCCAATGCTAAATAGGGAAGTGGTTGCATCCCTTCATTTATTGTTTCCATCCTGAAATTATAGTAATTATTAAATCATTTTATCACATTTTCACCTTATGGTGGAGATTAGTACCAGTAGCTCTGAGAAACTTGAGTTATAACGTAAGCTTGGTGTGAGTTATATTGCACAAGCTGTGTTCCAATAAATTTACTTGGTTACCATCACATCTATAAAATAGCTCATCCAACAATTCATGGAAGGACTTAACAGTTTATTTTGAAATAAACATAGGTATGCCAGATGTAAAAATGGGTGTAAATCCTAGAAATCTCGGATTTCTGAGGTGCCAGACTATTGAGGGCCAAATTAGTGAGAGTTTAGTGTATTTCCGTAAATCTTCCTTGACTTACTCTCCCTTACTGCTTTTGTCATAAGAATTTCAGGTACATGTTAACTGATTCTTCTGTCACTTCTTGTTGGAACAATGTAATTATAAATAAAAAAACAGTATTGTGTATGTTCTACATGATTAATAAGTTAACCAATTTTTGGCTTAAAAGAACTTAAATGAACTTTAACTGACTATCGCTGTAAAATAAGTTACAGATGGAACATTGGAAAAGATGTTACTCGTCTCTGAGCCATGAACACACAGCAAATATCATCTTTGACAGTGTGTTAATACAGTTAAAAAGATAAAAATTCAAACAGCAAATAAATATAAATGGAGAAAAACATTAACACTAAACTCGAGAAACAGAGCCTATATAATAATGTACTGAGTGAAGGCCCATAGCTATAAGCTACAATTGCATGTTCACAACTCTGCAAACAAAGGCCAAAAACACAACCTGCTGGAAGCCCTGAAAATCAACAAACATATGGTCCATAGTCCTGATATAATCTTAAATGACCAAACATAGCTTAATACTTTCCCTCTTCTAAACTTCACATAATGTTCTCAGTATTCCATTACTTCACACAGTATTGATTACTTCATGCTTCTCCATTTTCCTGTATTTACATATTTTATTGTGATTAGCTAAGTACTCTATATATTCCGTTGTTACAGTTGTCAACATTTTTCGTGGTTTGCTCCCTTTATACTCACTTGCCTTACAACCTTTTACCTTCATAATTGAATTACCACTCCTTTGTCAAAGATGACATGTACTTTTTCTCAGTGTCTTAGTCTAGATAAGTAACTTCTTTTTCAGTGTTGATTACAAATAAGGAATCTTTTTTGATGACGGTAATCAGTTAAAAGTCTGACGATGGCCATGTTAGCTGAGAACTGGTTAACTAAATAAATTATTCTGTAGAAGGTACAAAATACTGTGCTTTTCATTTGTAATTTCAAGAACGGTCTTTTTGTTTAATTTTTGTGGATTCAGTTTTTCCTTTTGTAGCTGCTGATGTGTTCCTAATTCTGTCTACTCTGCTGCATCCCTTCAACAATCTTAGAAATCTCATTTTTGTTGCCTGAATTTTAATTTGCTGTTCATTCATCATTCACTCCCTACAATAATGTATAGTCATTTTCTGTTCCATCTGTTGCAGCATATGTGCGAATATGTTCAGCTACATCTGATTTGCCTGCTCCCCCCACCCCCCCACCCTGAAATGCATCATTATAATTCTCCTGTATTACACACAGTGACTGGTGTAACATAATGAAGTTTGTTCAGCTTTCATACCATTTCTTTTTGCCTCAACAGATCATTTTACAAAAAAGGTTTTTTGCTCCTTGCCTTGTTCTTTTATTGCTCTTTTATTGCTTTTTCAGGTATACTGTGATAACTCTTTTATTTATTATCGATTGGTTCATTCACAATTTTTTAAGTGGCTACCATTATTAATTGCTTTGGCTCACCTGAGAAATCTTACTCATGAGCAGAAATTAATAACAGTAGAACTGAAGTTTGTATCCCATCCAATATTATTGAAGTTTGAAAGCAGCATGCACCAATTTGTCACAGAGTGGCATTTTAAATTAATTGAAGTACTTTTCTGTTTTCTCTGAATATCCATGTGAACATTATTCCTTCAGTCAAATAATTAGAAACAGAAAATAACTTGAGGGAATTTTTTCTCAGATCTCTTGCCAGCAGATTTACAACATTATCATTATACAGTTATAAGGGTTAGTAGAGCTGCCACATGCTATGCTGCAAATGCTTTCTCTCCAATCCATATATGTTTTGGACAAAGATTTGGAAAATTTCTTTTCTTTAATTTTAAAGTGTTGTTACCTTTAATTTTATATGTTGTTGTTTATGACAATGTGGCATTGCTATCTCAGATGCTGAATTATTCAGTGTGTGTGACAAAATAAATGTGTAACTGCTGGCAAGATATGTCCTGAACCATGTGTACCAGGAAAACATCACAATTCATATCTCCTTATCTGGACACTAGCTCCTTTCGGCATTATTACCTTTTTACAGCTCATGTTAAACAATAATAATAAATAATAAAACTGAGATGTTAGGACAAAGTTCCATGCTTAGTAAATTCATTTTTAATGGCATTTAACCCCATAGTTTTTCAGCTGTTAAGGCTTTCATGTGTTGTGTGTGAGCTCCTCTGTATCCAGATCATCAATGCTTTCTTGTCCATTTCATTTAATGGGTGTTTCCAACTTTTAGTTTCAAAATTATGAAGGTGATAGTGGATTCTAAAACTGAGAATTTTAAGATAAGAAACCAATAGTCAGAAATGAAAATTTCACGTGGTATGAGTGCTTGAATGAGCACTTCATATGAGGCACTCGATTGGGGGGGGGGGGGGGGGGGGGGGAA
Source organism: Schistocerca gregaria (assembly GCF_023897955.1). Lineage (NCBI taxonomy): Eukaryota > Metazoa > Arthropoda > Insecta > Orthoptera > Acrididae > Schistocerca > Schistocerca gregaria. The sequence goes on from NC_064922.1 coordinate 467,867,686, forward strand.
GAAGAAGAAGAGAGAGAGAGAGAGAGAGAAAAGAAACACAACAACTGCAAGTCACATCTAATTTGAAAAAGAGCACTAGTTCATCACTAGTTGTTGAAGGAGGAACATCAACTGTTGCAGGATCCTGCAAGCATGAGATTTTTTGCATAGCACTGCAGTGGATTTTAGTGCTCGGGAAGATGAATAAATGTGCAGAGAAAATGAAGGGATCTTGCTAATTGGAAGAAATTTATCATTGTGGATATAAATTTATAATAATGGATTTGTTCAGACCATAGGGAGCTGACCAAGGTTCTTAAGAAAGAATTCTTCCCTCAGTAGAATTTCAAGTGTAGTATAGATCGTGTCGGACAGGTTTCATCAATAAAGACTTGCCAACTTGCTTGTGAAATGTATGCTTTGAAGAAAACAGTGTTGGTAGCACATAAAGCAAAACAATATTACACCTCAGTCTAAATCACATGCAAACAATGGAGCCAAGTGAATGTCATGACTCATAATCTTTTTAAGTACAGAAATAAAAGTTTTCTTGAATAATCAAATCTTGTTGCAGATAAAATTCTCAGTGAGGTAAGATGATTTTTTGTCTTTTTGTTGCTGTTTATTCATATGAACAAAACCTCTCCTGTTAGGTGCAAATTACAGAAATGAGAGGTTTAAGCAGTAAAGACAGTAATACTTACGGAATCTCTGTTCCTTAAACAAAAATAACGCTTTCCTTCTGAGGTCATTCAGCAGGAGATTGATCCCTTACATGATGCATTGGCATTTTTGTTTAGTGGGTTGGTGTGGCCAAGCATACAGGAAATAAGGATGATGATTGATCATTCGTATTAAGTGGGCTGCGCCTTATTCTTCTATTTCTTCTTCTTCCAACATGTTGTCCTAGTCAGGTGGCCTGTATTTCTGTCTTGTTTCTCTTACAAGGGGAGGCCACCAGTTGTGAAATTCAGATTCGATTCATACCGCGCATAATAAAAGCTCATGGCCAGAGGTGTAATATGGCAAAGCACCAAAATGCGCTTCTCAGCCATTGTCGAGAAAATCGACAGTTAAAAGGAATCGTTGCGGTGAAATAGTCTCTACAATTAATAATTTTCTGCAGCGTTGTGGCGCAGCGGTAAGCGCTCGGGTTTATAATCCGAAGGTCGCCGGATCGAATCCATACTCCGCAAGCCACCTGACGGTGTGTGGCGGAGGGTACCCTGAGTACCTCTATTGGTTCTCTCTTCTATTCCAGTCTCGTATTGTTCATGGAAAGAAGGATTGTCGGTATGCGTCTGTGTGGGTTCTAATCTCTCTGATTTTATCCTCATGGTCTCTTCGCGAGATATACGTAGGAGGGAGCAATATACTGCTTGACTCTTCGGTGAAGGTATGTTCTTGAAACTTTAACAAAAGCCCGTACCGAGCTGCTGAGCATCCCTCCTGCAGAGTCTTCCACTGGAGTTTATCTATCATCTCTGTAACGCTTTCGCGATTACTAAATAATCCTGTAACGAAGCGCGCTGCTCTCTGTTGGATCTTCTCTATCTCTTCTATCAACCCTATCTGGTACGGATCCCACTCTGTTGAGCAGTATTCAAGCAGTGGGCGAACAAGCGTACTGTAACCTACTTCCTTTGTTTTGGATTGCATTTCCTCAGGATTTTTCCAATGAATCTGTCTGGCATCTGCTTTACCGACAATCAACTTTATATGATCATTCCATTTTAAATCACTCCTAATGCGTACTCCCAGATAATTTATTGAATTAACTGCTTCCAGTTGCTGACCTGCTATTTTGTAGCTAAATGATAAGGGATCTATCTTTCTTTATATTCGCAGCACGTTACACTTGTCTACATTGAGATTCAATTGCCATTCCCTGCACCATGTGTCAATTCGCTCCAGATCCTCCTGCATTTCAGTACAATTTTTCATTGTTGCAACCTCTCGATACACCACAGCATCATCTGCAAAAAGCCTCAGTGAACTTCTGATGTCATCCACCAGGTCATTTATGTATATTGTGAATAGCAACGGTCCTATGACACTCCCCTGCGGCACACCTGAAATCACTCTTACTTCGGAAGACTTCTCTCCATTGAGAATGACATGCTGCGTTCTGTTACCTAAGAACTCCTCAATCCAATCACACAATTGGTCTGATAGTCCATATGCTCTTATTTAGTTCATTAAACGACTGTGGGGAACTGTATCGAATGCCTTAAGGAAGTGTAGAAACAAGGCATCTACCTGTGAACCCGTGTCTATGGCCCTCTGAGTCTCGTGGACGAATAGCACAAGCAGGGTTTTACACAACCGTCTTTTTCGAAACCCATGCTGATTCCTACAGAGTACATTTCTAGTCTCCAGAAAAGTCATTATACTCGAACATAATACGCGTTCCAAAATTCTGCAACTGAGCGACGTTAGAGATATAGGTCTATAGTTCTGCACATCTGTTCGACGTCCCTTCTTGAAAACGGGGATGACCTGTGCCCTTTTCCTATCCTTTGGAACGCTTCGCTCTTCTAGAGACCTACGGTACACCGCTGCAAGAAGGGGGGCCAAGTTCCTTCGTGTACTCTGTGTAAAATCGAACTGGTATGCCATCAGGTCCAGCGGCCTTTCCTCTTTTGAGCGATTTTAATTGTTTCTCTATCCCTCTGTCGTCTATTTTGATATCTACCATTTTGTCATCTGTGCGACAATCTAGAGAAGGAACTACAGTGCAGTCTTCCTCTGTGAAACAGCTTTGGAAGAAGACATTTAGTATTTCGGCCTTTAGTCTGTCATCCTCATCTCATCTTGTCTAGCATAATTTTTGAGCAACCACATTTTATAATTGCCTGAGAAGCTTTCAAAAAGTCCCAGCCGAGTATGACTATGTCGTGACTACACTCTTGTAAGATAATGAATTCTAAGGGCTGTGTATGGCCACTTATACCCACATGAATGGCACATCTTCGTGCAGGTTTTACATATTTCCCATTAGCAACCTTCAGCAGAAATGTTTTGCTGTCGACAAATATGGTTTTCTGCAACTGGCGACGGTTCTTCTCCGAAATGACTGAATATGTTGTTCCAGAGTCCACAAGAGCTTGGGCCGGTTGGCCATCCAGTAGGATATCGACATAGTTTCCTATCATTTTTGTAGTGATCGACGCTGAAGGATTTTGCTCTTCTGCAGCCTCACCTCCAAGGAAGGTCGCACACTTTAGTTTTCCAGGTTGCGGGAGCTAGGTGATCGGCTGGAGCTTCTAAACGGCAATGGATACCTTGATGGATGTGTTGGGGAATGCCCTTTCCAGCGGTGATGGTGACCTACATTGTCCTGCACCCGTATATTGTTCATCATCATCATCGTCCCGGAGTTGGCATCGGCTAAGATCAGTCTGCTATCTTCTGGCGCAGGCGTCATCAAATATCTGCCGCCTCTCTCGACAATAGCGCACCACATGTCGCAGTTGTCCACAGTGGGAACATACTGGTTGGTTACCCAGGGTCCTCCAGACGTCAGTCTTTCTTGGTGCCCAAACAGGTTCCTCAGGCAGCATTGTAGGAACGTAGCTCTGCCTGGGTCTCGACTTTTCCACCGTTTTAAAGGGAAATGAAAGTTGAGAGATTGGGTTCAATGTCTGTTCCACTTCCTCCCTTACGATCTCTTGAAGCATCTCGGTTTTCTGCTTGCCGTGCAATCCAGATGCCTTCTGAACTTTCTTTCTCACTATCTCACGAAGAACACTTGTGAAATCAGTTGCTTCCTCCATTACAGACATTGATATGACCTTTGGAAGCTGTTCAAACTTCTTGCGTATAATTCTTTTCTGATGCATTGTCTCGATATACTGGCACCATTTTATGAAGTCGTCTGCTCTCGAAACCTCCTACAAGAGTAGGGCTTGATATATGTCATCAGCAACACCCTTCACGAGATGTGCAACCTTGTTTTCCTTCTTCATTCTAGGATCCACTATATTACACAGCTTTAAGACGTCTTAAATGTAAGTTGCTGTAGTTTCTCCTGGACACTGTGCCCTACACTTTAATTTATGTTCAGCCTTGCACCTTTGTCGTTGTGTGTCATCGAAATACTTGCACAGTTCTGGCTGGAATACTTCCCAGCTTGTGAACTTATCCTCATTGTTCTCATACTGTTGCTTGGCAAGCCCTCCAAGTAGAAAAATACAGTAGCTAAACTCAAGGTGTCATCCAATTTGTTAAATTTGCCTATACGCTCATATACCTTCAGCCACTTGTTTGGATCTTGATCATTGTCATCAAAGAACCCGGAAGGGTGTCTCATGTGGTGGCACACAGTTGCTGTTACGGTAATGTCTTCTTCTTCTTCTTCTTCTTCTGTCTCCGATAGATTGTGGTCTGTTGAATATGGCTTGAACTCGGGTTTCTCGCCAAGTAAACGGCGGCCCTGTCGTGGCCTGATGAGAGCCACTGTCTCGTCGATAATGTGCGCTGTCACAAGTTCCAATACTGGACACCTCCACCAGAGCAATGTCACATAGAAGAAGGTGTAATTAGATGAATGACAAACACTAACTTCACTTAACAAAGGTTTATTCACCACTTACACATATAAGAGCACGGGGCGAACTGCCTCCGACCAGAACACATACAGTATATATACAGCTGCAGAACATTCCAGTAAAGTCATTCTTGACATTTGTGGATACTTCTAGAATATACTCAAACCTAATATAGAAATTGAAATTGCACAGTCTAGGTGAGTTGTGAACTCACAACCCTCCATGCAACAGTTTAGTATCATAACCACTACACCATGGTGCTACTCAGCTTCTTCTGTGACAATATTGTTATGAGTGTTGCTGTGCAGTGTGGGATCCCCATCAGATAGGATTGACAAAGGACCCCAAAAAAGATCAAAGAGGAGCAGCTCATTTTGTATTATCTTGAAATAGAAGAGAGATTGTCACAGATATGGTATGCGAATTAGGGTGGTAATCATTAAAACAGGTACAGAAATAGCATGAAGGTTGTTAAATGAACCCCCTGCCAACCACTTAATTGTGAATTGCAGAGTAATCATGTAGATGAAGCTAGTCCTTAAAAATATTCAGTATTGTGTCAGTATGAGTGAGATCAATTGGAGGGGTCAGTTAAATGCCTTAAACACTTGAAATAGTCACTTGGTGATGGAATCACCTTCAGATGTGAGAGTCTTATATGTGTACATGCAGTGGAGTGTGAGGTCACTGCATATGTGACTGCCTTTGTAAGATAGTGTGGCTGTGGTAGCAAATGGCACTTCAAAAATGTTCAGCTACTGTAAGTTCCATGATGCAACAAACAGTGTATGCTGTGCCTTGTCAAGCTATTGGAAGAACTGGTGCTATGGTGAGTTTTAGTTAAAACATAATTGTTCAGAGGTAAAGCTTGTTGTATGTGATCCAGAGACTTCGTCTGATTGTGTAACATGGCTTTCAAGGCTGGAAGATGAGTAATTTCTTTGACTGTTATATACATTACAATGTGTTTGAGCTTGGTGGCTTAGGATATCCATTAGTGATGGATTACATGTGGGCCTCAACCGATTGTTTAACACATCAAATGTGCACCACTACCCTGTTGAGACTCATCAAAATATATTTCACCACTATATCTTTCTTGTTGTGAAATAGGAACCTGGTAGCATCAGCAAATCCATTGACTTGAATTCTCATTCACAATCCACGGATGCAATTTCATGTGAGAGTAATAAAAAGTGATAAATTCTGAAGATCTTTATGGAGATGTAGATGTAATTATGTTCTGTCGTGCCATATGCCTTGCTGGAAGAGTAAAGAAGTATTGCAAATTTTGGTGATAAGAATCTCAGTAAATTAGCTTACTATGCCTACTTTCATTCACTGCTTTTGTATGGCATCATATTCTGGGGTAATTCATTGTTGAGTAGAAAAGTATTCATTGCTCAAAAACGTGTAATCAGAATAATTGCTGGAGCCCACCCACGGTCATCCTGCGGACATCTATTTAAGGATCTAGGGATCCTCACAGTATATATATTCACTTATGAAATTTGTTGTTAATAATCCAACCCAGTTCAAAAGTAATAGCAGTGTGCATATCTATAACACCAGGAGAAAGGATTATCTTCAGTATACAGGGTTAAATCTGACTTTGGCACAGAAAGGGGTAAATTATGCTGCCACAAAAGTCTTTGGTCACCTACCAAACAGCATCAAAAACCTGACAGATAGTCAACCAGCATTTAAAAATAAATTAAAAGAATTTCTAGATGACAACTCCTTCTACTCATTGGCTGAATTTTTAGATATAAATTAAGGGAGGGGAAAAAACTGACTTTAACATTAGTGTGATGCAATATTTTGTGTAATGTAATATCGTGTACAGACATCTTTCATTAACCTGACACGTTCCACATCATTACGAAGTGTCGTATTCATGATCTATGGAACAAGTATTAATCTAATCTAATCTAACCTGATCTAATCTAGTATATAATCATTACTTGCGTGTCTGAAAGAACAGACATTGTTAATGGTCCACAGCTGTAAGAAATACTTCGAAATGTATTCACTGACTGCTAATTCCTTGGCATTAGTTGTATTAGGATTAGGTCGGTCCAGTGGGCGTGTATGGATAGCTGAAATGGTTTTAAGTAACAGCCCACAATAATTGGAAAATCTAAGTTCAAGTTCCCGTCTGGCGCACATTTTCATATCTATCTGATGGGTTGTATATCTATACCCGATGCAGCTGATGCCAAGAAATTCCCAGTCAGCAGATATGTTTCAGAGTAAGTAATCACATGTCAAGCAACCAAAACATGTTGACAAGATCTCTGTAATTGCATAATATGTCCATTGTAGAGCACACATGAATGGCACTGGTTTGTAGAGTGTCCAGTAATATTAAGGGCACATGTCCAAAGTTTAAAGATAGTGGATCATGAAGATAGATGAAAAAGTTTGTTTATTTATTTATCCTTTTTGTCCTGTCCAACGAGCCATTTAACGCTGCACTGGAAAATGTTTACTTTTCTTTCATTTGAGCACTTCAAAGACTTAATTTGAGCATTTAAAAGTGGAGTGCCAGAGACGACACAGCCCTCCTGCCAGTTTTGTTTAATGTTCATATATCCCTTCTTCAAAGATGAATTAATGTAAATGCCTGGTATGTGATGGTACTAATGTCTCAGGATTTTCAGTGGAGAATTTTAGGTTCGAGGCACCTGCAATTTTTTAGCACATTTTTTCATGTTTGTCTTTTCTGTTTAGTATTTCTGTTTAGTATTTTTCTTTCTTATCAGTTTTCATTCAATTGCTTGTTTTTATTTCGTTAAATATGCTTGAAATAAAAAAGACTGAGAAAGTATCAGAACACACTGTCACTGGTACAAATATGATATTGAGGACCATTTATGTAACTGTGTTACACATTGTATAGTTTACATGGGTGGAATGGATGGTGGAGGCATTCTCAGGATTTTACAAGAGTCAGAAATTTCATATTTAGAATGATGTTGATGAGGCAAAAAAAAAAAAAGAAAGAAAGATTGGAGCAAAGTTATGATAACCCAAGAAACTGTTTTATGGTAAACCAATTAAAAATGTTTTGCTATTTTAGTGAGACTGAGAGAGATTTGCTCCAGTGTTACTACGGTTTGGCATTGCAGGCAACAGTGGTGTGAGCTGTTCTGGTACCATTTGAATTATTTGAACTCAATAGAAGAGGTTTTTTTCTTTTTCCTGTAACTTTGTGTCTAATTACTTGAAGTTAGTGAGGTAGAAAGTTGTATGCTAATCTATCTAATGACATACTTATATTAAAAACAAAGATTCCAAGACTTACCAAGCGGGAAAGCGCCAGTAGATAGGCACAATAAATAAAACACACAAACAGAATTTCGAGCGTTCGCAACCGGTGGCTGCTTCGTCAGGAAAGAGGGAAGGAAAGGAAAGATGAAAGGATGTGGGTTTTAAGGGAGAGGGTAAGGAGTCATTCCAATCCCGGGAGCAGAAACACTTACCTTAGGGGGAAAAAAGGATAGGTATATACTCACGCACGCGCGCGCGCGCGCACACACACACACACACACACACACACACACACACACACACACACACACACACACACACACAGACACAAGCCACAAGTGGAATAATTTTCTGTAAATATGTGAAAAATAATGGAATGTAGCCGAATTAAGTCGGGTGATGCTGAGGGAATTAGATTAGTAAATGAGACACTTAAAGTAGTAAATGAGTTTTGCCATTTGAGGAGCAAAATAACTGATGATGGTCGAAGTAGAGAAGATATAAAATGTAGACTGGCAATGGCAAGGAAAGCGTTTCTGAAGAAGAGAAATTTGTTAACATCGAGTATAGATTTAAGTGTCAGGAAGTCGTTTCTGAAAGTATTCGTATGGAGTGTAGCCATGTATGGAAGTGAAACATGGACGATAAATAGTTTGGACAGGAAGAGAATAGAAGCTTTCGAAATGTGATGCTACAGAAGAATGCTGAAGATTAGGTGGGTAGATCACATAACTAATGAGGAGGTATTGAATAGAATTGGGGAGAAGAGGAGCTTGTGGCACAACTTGATGAGAAGAAGGGACCAGCTGGTAGGACATGTTCTGAGGCATCAAGGGATCACAAATTTAGCATTGGAGGGCAGCATGGAGGGTAAAAATCATAGAGGGAGACCAAGAGATGAATACACTAAGCAGATTCAGAAGGATGTAGGTTGCAGTAGGTACTGGGAGATGAAGGAACTTGCACAGGATAGGGTAGCATGGAGAGGTGCATCAAACCAGTCTCAGGACTGAAGACAACAACAACAACAACAACATGTGAAAAAGCTGGGGAAAATTTGAAAAAGTTCCATATTTAGTGGCAATTTTTACATAGCACACAACTGTGTTTCTTTTGGCATTATAGTCACAAATAAAATGTAAAATTGCATTTATTTAATTGGTTATTGTGTTTTTATTACTTTATTTGAGTTCGGCATGTTGTTGCTTGTGACACTTACTGTAAAATTTACCAGAATTGTCTATTGCCGTAACATACAATTTTGCTCAGAACTACAGGCATGCTGCACAAAGACAATTTGAGCTCAATTAAGCCTTAGTGTTTCTACACCATCGCAAGACTGTATGTGATGTTTTGTGGAAAGCATTTCCTCTGAGGTAAGTTGAAATGAAGAAAAGTTGTTTTACATAAGCCTTTTAAAACTACCAACCTATACTAACTGGTGACCTTTCATTCGATAGTGTTATGGTTAAGGCATATTCTTAGAAACTAACATGTTATAACTTCACTGAACAAGCAAAGTAGAGAGATTCCTTGTACTGTTAATAGTGCATGGAACATCAGAGTAAATTCTTCTTCTAAAATATCCTGAGAGCACTTGCAGAAGTTAGATGGAACTTTTCTGTGCCTGGTGATTTATTCCTTGTGATATACCTAAGAGAAAATTAGATATCTGGTCTTCATCAGAGAGAACATAATTAAGATCACTGAATAGACAATCAGTGTATGTATACAGTCAGTTAACACAACATTATCTTCTCTATGCATCTTGCGTTGTGCAGTACCAGCATTGGGTCCAGAGATAGCAGCGCCTTAAAGGAGAAGCAAACCATTAATTTGAAGTGCAGTACATTGGCCTGATAGGAGAAACACTGGAATCATGTCCTACTTGTACATTGCAGTGGTACCTGCCTAAAAACCATTTGTTATTTCTGATTCATATCCTATTTCTTCAGTTACCAAGTGAGTGATGATTTCTTGGAATAGTATTATTCTAGCATCCACTAACTTTTGAAGTAGTGATACTGTAGGTTGTTTTGTGAAGTGTTATTTCTATTTATCCTGTGACAGAATCCAGTTAGATCATAAGTTTCAGCTTGGGATGTGTCCATTAAGTCACTTGCCAGATGGCATGGATTATCCATTAAGGAATGAAAAGTCAGTGAGCCCTCTTTATGTGGTTTAGATTCAAATTCTTGGACCTGTTTTGCAATTCGCAAGAAGTCTTAGCAATTTACAGTCTCTATCTTTTATGTCTACCTCTAGGTGATATTTCAGGTATTGTGAGAAATACTGACATTCAAGGTTTCCATTGATTGGGTTGTAGAGAGTAGTCTTCACTGCACTGAACATGCGTGGGTTCTTCATCTCTGATCGTAATTTATCAGGTTGTGTTGTATGATGACTTATGTGATAGAAAGTGTCTGGGAGAGGCAAAAAATGATTTGTTTGGATTGTGCAGACGTTCACAGCTAAAATAGCAGAATCTGGATCAACTCCAAGTGAATGCAATGCTACCAGACAAGGGTAATGCTACCATTGTTTGGGACAAGCAGGATTACATGCAGT